>NC_136067.1:872181267-878126267 GCF_964261635.1 Lissotriton helveticus
CATGCTCGCTGCATGCAATATGACAGCTGGTCTTGGAAAATATACCAGGGCTGCTTTTGGCTACCAGTCCGACCCTGACCAGACCGACCTGCAGACTAATATTCTTTAGATTAACCATTTACAGGTTGAAACCACCATAGCTAAATAATTTATATCCCAAAGAAATGTGACCCATATAACCCTATAATCATTCCACTGCCACTGAAAGCAAAGCGCATGCCGCACTTAAAAATGAGTATGGGACATTTTTTCCACCCAGGATCCCATTAATAATATGTAACTATGTGCCTGATCTTCAAAGCTCCTAATTACTGATGCAAGTAACCATTTTCCCCTAGTTATAACTCCATATTTAGCACCATCATTGCCAGTGGTGAACATTTAGCATCCCATGTGAAAAATATTGGCATTCCATTACCGCAATCGCATAACCATACATGCTTTGAGAAATGGTGGGCTACTGTAGCAGACCAATATAAACAATGCAACTTTCTCAAAAGTTATTTGTGACATGACAAAATCTGCAATGGCATTTTATTTAATAAACTACTCAAGTAACAAAGTGGCAAAATGTATGTTACAAACGCTCTCCATTCAAAGCCAACCTCATAGCTACATAGAGTGCCGTGAACAAACTATTACACACTGCGGGCATCATTATGACTTGGTCGATGCAGTATTCCCAGGTGGCTACCACCATGGCCGGTTCCAAATTGCCCAGTTTTCTTGTAATGAAATTGCATGTTGCATGAACATTAGGCCATATTTACTTGCAAAGACTCCACATATGGTAAAACCAATAGGGCTCCAGGCAGTCACAGGGCACATGCGCAGCACAGTCTCCTCATCTTCATTGCCCATTATGGAGAGAACTTCAATGCTTCCTCTTCAGCTACTGAGTCCACCTTCTACCTGATACCAACTCTACCCCACCAAACCTGTACAGCAACCCACTGTGCCCCCTCGTCTTGGAACTATACCCCAACGCCTGGATTGACACTTGGCGGCCACTGGCACTCATTTTTTAAAAACAGGACATATTTTTCAATATTTACGATTGACCCAGAGCAAGATAGAGAAAGACAGTAAAGGGAAAAGGGAAGATAATCAGTGATTGATTTGAGCTGATGGTTGCAGGTCCGTCTCTTGGGCAATTATTTATGGGGACTGGTTCTTATTGCTCTTCATCAGAGTTTGACCCAGAGCAAGAGAGTGAAAACAAACACGATGGGAAAGGAGAAGGAAGGGAAGGGCAGAAGCATTGTGACAAAGAGAAAAATCTGTAATCTGCAAGAGTGAGATAAAGGGGTCGATATATTCTTGTGGTGGATTAAAGAGACATGCAGTGGAATCAAGACTAAGCAGCCTTGGTATTCGGCACTCCAGTACTTAGTACTGCCAGCCATTGGCTTCTGAGTGAAAGTTTGGTCAACAGTACTTATTCTTTCACAAATAAACACTGGAGACGGTGATAAGAAAATAGTGAAAAAGAGGAAAAGAAAGGATGAAAAAGAACCTACAAGAGTGAGATTAAAGGAGACAGGAAGAGCTAGGTTATGGAAGCAAGAGACATGAGGAGAAAAATAGAGAGTCTTGATATTCTGTAACCCCCAGCATGCAGAAGTGTTGGTAATGAGCTCCTAAGAAAATCTCTTCGTTCCAGTAAGCATAGAAAAAACATTCAACACCACACTGATAATTTTATAAAGATGGCAAAAATGAGGATTTAATATTAGTAGATGAGAACTAGCAATGTAAGGAAAGCTTAATATCTTGTGGCGAGGGTGTGAAAATGACAACATTCTGCATTGGTTCCTGTTGAGGCATTACGACCAATATAGAACTGAGTGCAAATTCTGTTCGTAAGGCTAATTGATTGTAAATGCAAGGACAAATTGGGGGAAATATGAAAGTAACATGCACACAATGTGCGAAAACACTGTTTGCACACGATAACCCCCATCTTTCTCCAATGAATAAATCAGGTGCACAAATGTTATTTGCAATGGGACTGTTTTTTGGCATGAGACTTTAAATCAGCACCTATGTTGATAATGTTGCATGTTGTCAGTTTATCCCAAACATATTTTTGATGCTCACATTTAGTCTGCTAGCACATTTTTAAGCTTTTAACCGGATTACTCCAGCGATCACTCCCACGTTTGATAAGTGTATTCGTTTTTCTATGTTTTCTCCACTTGGTACAAGGCTATGAAATAAAGTTTAGCAAATGGAATCTGAGGGTGGGTTGAAGTGTTTTGAAAAGGTTAATATTTTCATGTGCTATTTTGCACTAATGCTTTAATATACTACACTACTGAAATGATTCTCTGTCACCAAGGACACCATGAGCATCATGATGTACGGGATAAGGTGCCAAAAGATAATGCAGTACACAATATCCAAGTAATAGCCAAGAAATGTTTTCATGATGCATGCTGTGAATCATTCAATATAACTTTTTAAAAAAATCTAGGTTTTAAATGCACACTTAAATTGATCAAACCCCATATGTCTCACAGTCTTTCAAAAACTTGCCAGGTCCCACGTTTTGACCGAAATTCAAAAGGTTTTCAATCGGTAGCGTTTCTTGAGACTAACAACATTCCTATCGCTGTGATTGTTGCAGTACAGGGAGAGCAAACCAAATAAACCAAAAATACATTGAGAAATGTTGTTCCAAAAACAGAAAGAAACCCTTTTTTGTCCAAAAATCCCAGTCAGAACAATCTCTTAAAAGATCAATTGATATTTCTATAACAATAGAAATGTACTACCAATATTCTTTATAACCCAGACTTAAATAACTTTTGGTTCGATTTTGAGTGTGGCGAACACCGCAAGCATCATCTAGAGATTAATCGACCTTAGGTATGATGTTTGTGCCCTAGTTAGATGTGTCAATGAAATACTTCCTCAAACAGCCCGCTGGACTGGGGTAATCGGAGGAAGAACATTACACTGTCCTTCCTATTTAGAGTGGGTGGTATGCTGGGAGAAAACTCCTAGAGTGTTGGGGGGTCAATCATTTTTGTTTCCCATAAACAAACTTCCACTTTGGAAGTTTGCATTTGCAAAACAAAATACTTTTGAAAAGCTTGCTGGTCAGCTGGAATGGCTTGCGGTACTGTCTACTAACTTTTCCTACATTAACAGGAACTGCCAATAATATTCTGATGTTCAGGCTCCACTACAGGCAGCACAGGCTCCCAGACTCCCCTGCGGCCAATCCTGATGCTGCTCTCATGTCATGAAGCAGCGACAAGATTGGCCTGAGAGCTATTGATCTGTGCTCCCAGGGAGACTGAGAGCCTGTGCCTGCTGTCTTCAACCCTGCATCGCAGTTCGGGTTGGAGACAGCTGTAGTGTGCATGATGTTTTGGTCGGCCTGACAAGGCCAAACCGTTATGTGCACTGATAACAGTGCCCACCACTTCTCATGTGACTGCCACCCGTGATGACTCCGCCCCCAAGCCTGTGGCGGAGTAGCCGTCACTTGTAAATAACCTAATTTAGATGGGCAGTGTATTCAAAGGAGTTGACCATGCAATTGAAATGTATTTATTCATCACATAATATTACACCTCAAGGATCCAATATTGGGCATGGATAAATCCTACCACTTGGATATGGTCTAGGTATCCCAGGGTAGGGATGCTCTGAAAATTTTAGGAACTCCTACAAACTCCAGAGTTTGCTGGTGTTCACAAAAAAAAATTCTGAACCACTGTGACCCTGCAAATAATCAGGCATTAATTTCGACAAAGGACAGGAATTAATCCCTCTCTTTCAAGGGGTGAATAGAGCTAGAACACCTCTAAAATTATTTTGAGTTGAAAACATGGGTTTCATCCCATGGTATAATAATGTATCCATTTCCATGAGCAATTGCACATTTTATGCTATGCACAATTGTGCATGTGGGAATGCCTCTGCATTGCTGCCAATGAGAATTTACAAAACTTTCCAAAATAAGGCTGGGCAAAATGTGATTATATCGACGTAATTCGCATAATTTGGGGAATTTCGTGTTATGCTCGTCAGTGCAAAATTCCCATAACTAAGCCATTACTCCACTTTCTGTAATTGCATGCCACTTGCGGTAAAAATGTACTATCAAATAAGTCATTTGTTGTAAAATGTTACCACAAACACACGTGAACAACAGAAATACGAGTGCATGTTGCTCCTGGTGCTTTTGTTATATGCGTCGTTGCACCAAAACCTGACGGGAGAATGCAACAATAAATTGTAGTACAATTTGAAGCATTTGTTTCACATAATTATGCGTAATTTCACATAAGTTTTCCAACATTTTATGTAAATTATGCTCAAAGTATGTGAATGTCACACATGGGAAACATGTTTGCGCCCGTACTCAGTAGTAAACCTGCAGGAGCAGAGTTCCAAATGTGTCTATGAATCAGGCCCATTTCAGATTTGCTCGTATCAACTTTGAACAGAGCCTATTATAATGATTAATTGTTCCATCTTAAAAAATTATTTCATACAGCACTAAATGAATCTCATCTTTCCTGTCTTTGGGGGTAGCCTAGCATTTTTGTTCCATTCTATGAATTAAAAAATGCTGTCATATAGGCCATAAACAGTGCTACGTCATGTAAAAAGTAAGTATTAGGTGCTTCTGGGACCACCAAGATGGTCGGTGGACACTGAAGTATTGACCAGTGTATTAAATGCATTGAAGAACAACGTTTGTGTAGTTGGTAAACAGAATGTTGCATTTACAGTAAGTATGATGATTGTAGATTGCATGGACAGCTCCAGGAAGGATGTTCAATAGACGTGCAGCCAACTCCTTTTGTGTAGCTTTCAGTAGTTGGGAGTCTGCGGTAGTTGTGTATCCAATAAACAAAGCACTCTGCCAAGATGAATGTAGAAGAACCTTTGGTTAAGAAATTAAACACGTTTTCAGTAGGAGGCACAATCGATGAGGAGTAGGTTTTGAACTGGACTTTCATGATGATTGTAGTCGGTGTAGGTTGGAAGTGCGAAGAAGGTGTGGGCATAGTGAATCAGGTGTAATCGTATATGGATAGCTCCTGACATCATGTGCAATAAAGATAAAGTTAAAGTAGTAGTAGTTGCTTTATTTCGAAATATATATCATTTCATAAAAGCGTTGCAGTACAAAAATCAGATACAAATAAAAACAATTAAGTAGCTCGACCTTCTCAACATTATGTACAATGAACAATAAGATACAGTCATTGGTAGAATGATAAGAAAAGGAACAAACAATGGGATACAGTCATTGATAAAATTATAAGGGTGGGGTAACAAAATATCAGATGTGGAAACAAGTTGAGTCTATGGGGATAGCCTTACTGGAGGAGAAGTTTCCTCGCAGATCTTATCCTCCATACCCAGCCCAAAAATGTTGCCAGGCAGCAAGCAAACAGAGGACGTGCATCCGATCTTAAGATCCGTAGGGCCTCCAAGTGTGACCGAGTGCCCAAGCTCAAACAAAGAGGTTTCAGCCATCTACGGCGAGGTGCTACGTACGCTGGGCATTCAAACATTAAATGGGCAATAGACTCTACCCTGTTATCACAAAAAGGACAGGACGGTATAGTTTGCCAAGGTGGTTCCCAGCTTGCTGTCCACTGGCCTAAGGGCAAAACTCCCACCCTAAATTTAAAATATAGTGACCGATCCATCGGGTTGGAGATCAAGTCCAGGTAGGGTTCTCTAAGAGGGAGATCTTTAATTAGCAAGAACTCCACGGCCGATCTGCATATTTTGGGATTGCTTGCTCTCTCTTTTGCCGCCCAAGACCAGAAGATTTTCTTTAGCAGTTGTTTGGGTGGAGATGTTCTGTTGGCCCACGCGTCTGCCAGGCCCAGTTCGCAAAGGAGCCGCTTTACCTCTTTAAGCCAACCGACCTTATGCCAGCCCGGGGTAGAAAGAAGTTCACGCAGCGCATCTGCGTAACTGGAGAGTTCTAGAACATTCCATATACGGGCCCACAATAAAAGAGGACGTATCTTTGCTTGCTCGGATATGGGACGTGTACCTGTGTCGAATAAAAGAGGGAGCGTGGGAGTGCTGTGAGGGAGCCTCATGAGATCTTTATGAAATGTATTCTCAAGGTGGGTCAGGGTATCAAATTTCTGCGTGCCCCACAGTTCTGCCCCATACAGCGACGCAGTCACCACCGTTGCCTTATAAATATCTAGTATCACCCCAATGGGTTTAAGGGATGAGGCACGATGTTCTTTTAACAATGCCCCTGTAACCCTCCTATGAGTCAGAATTATTTTTTGATGATGAGCCTTCCAACTCATAGAGTCACTGAGTCGAATGCCTAGGTAGTCAAATTCCCTTACCCTTTCAAGTGGAACTGAGTCTAGGGTTGGAGGGTGGACAGACTTCCTAGGTGGATTCAGGACCAGGAATTTGGTTTTACCTATATTGATGGCTAAGCCCCTGGAGACACAAAAGTCCTCAAACCTAGAAAGCAACATTTGGAGGCCTACCGGGGTTTTCGAAATCAGCAGGGTATCATCTGCAAATAGGAGAGTTGGTATCTTCCTGCCCGCCAGGGAGGGTGCGTCTGATGGTTGTTTAAGGAGATGCTCCACCACTCCGTTTAGGTAGAGTGAAAACAGAGTGGGGGCTAGCACACACCCCTGGCGGACGCCCCTATCTACAGAGATGCGAGATGTTTTTTGGCCTTGATTGCCCCATCTGATTTGTGCAAAGTTGCTTTCGTGGAACTTGATAAGTAAAGCCAACAGATACGGGGGAATACCCAAACCCTCTAAGACGTCCCACAATTGGTCCCGTGGGACTAGGTCAAAGGCAGTCCGCACGCAGATCTATAAATGCGAGATACAGACTGCCTTTGCCCAGTACGACCACTTTCCAATAGAGCATTAATAATCGGAAGGTCTGTTCTATAGTGCCAGTTCCCATCCGAAAGCCGGCCTGGAAGTCAGACAGAACCTGATTTTCTTCGGCCCACTGCAAAATCCTTCCTAAAACTACTTTGCCTGCTACCTTCTGGGTGGAATCGAGGAGGCTGATGGGACGATAGTTAGCAGGGTCGTCCCTACAGCCTTTCTTAAAAATCGGGACGACTTCCGCACCCCTCCAAGAATCCGGGAGGCCTCCACCAGACATGGCCTCATTCAAAAGTAGGGCAATAAGTGCACTCCACACCTCTGGGTGGAGCCGTAGCAAATCACCCGGGACGCCATCTGGACCTGCAGCCTTGTTGACAACAAGGCACCTGATTGCTCCTTCAACTTCCATGGCTGTAAAGATGTGGGCATTATCTGAATGTGTGGCTAGCATTCTATGCCTGGGGCCCCTGTTCAGTCCTGGTGCCCCTGGTGGAATGGAATACAGGCTGGAAAAATGTGCGAACCAGGCCTCCCCTGTAATGTTACAAGTCAATTGAGAATCGACAGGCCTATCCCTACCTCTGAGCAAATCCCAGAAACCCTTTGAGTCCTTTTTGGAACTGGCATCCATTAGGTCTCTCCAAAAATTGGTTTCGTGTTCTTCCCTTGCCACAGCTTGGATTTTATTGTAACCTCGCCTAGCGAGTCTAATTTGGGCTGGATCTTTAATTTCAACCGCCCGGATAAGTTCACTTTTAGCAGCACGGCAAGCAGAGGAGTACCATTTGTCTCTACCCTTGGATGCCGTTCTCCCAATAGCCCTAGCCCTACCCTGTGGAACTATAAACAAATTACTTACGGCTGAAACAGTCTCAGTAAATGCCGTAAGGACATCGTTAGAGAGATCCGAAGTGCCTAGGTGTTGCTTTACATTTGTCATTATGATCTCAGCTTGAGCCATTCTCCCCTCATCTTCAACAACCTTAGCCCATTTTAACCGCCTACCACAATTAGATGGAACAACTTCGTGGGACGATTTCCAGATGGGTCGAGAAAAAGATGGATTCCCAACTTCCCACGGAAGGGTAAGGGTTAGGGCCAAGGGATTATGGTCGCTATCGGATGTTAGCAGGACTTCCATGTCACGGAAGTACTGCCATAGGTTATAGTTTAACAATATGTAGTTGATTCTAGAGGTATGGTCCACCCTGTTGAAGGTGTGCGCTCCCCTAGAGTCTGACTTCGATCGACCATTGGTGGCTCTAAGGTCATGTTCTAAACAGAGTGAGTTGAGATCAATGACATTCTGGGTCCATTTTTTAATCGGATCCAGAGCGAGCAAAGGGAGGCCTCTCTTAGCGTCATCTTCCCAGATGTCCAGGATGTCCTCGCTGGCCAACGGTTCAAAGCAGCAGTTGAGGTCACCAGCCAGGACAACAAGGGAGTCAATGTTGCAGGCTCTGAGCTCCTCTTCTACACCAGTTGAGGATAGCAATGAATTCCCCCCCCTAACCCCCCTTAAATACAGGTTAAACACTTCCAACTTCCTGCCCCCGGGACACTGTATAGTGAGTCTCAAGAGGTCAGGGGATTGGGTGTTGATGTGCCTTATGGATAATCCTAGTGCAATACTGACCCAAATAAGAAGGCCACCCGATGGGCGGCCTTTGCTGCCCTGTGGTTTGGATGCTGGTACATTGTAGGTCGTGAAACCTACCCTGTGGAGGGGCTCCAAGCGCCAAGTTTCTTGTAGGAGGCAGATCCCAAACGGGTCAACAAAAGAATTCCAATCAGGCTTGACGATGTTACGTGCGAGCCCTGCCACATTCCAACTTAAGATGTTCAACAAGAAATTATCTATGGAACTCTGACAGGTCGAAGGGGCCAGGACAGGTGGGTCAAGGATAGAGCCGACAGGCAGGGACCGCTGGGGGGGAAGTGTAGGAGACGTCGAGACAGGGACTGTCTCGCACACATTTGCATTAATAGTATTTGTATTAAGAGAGTGAAGCGCACCCTCTACTGACAGGGCCTGTTCCCTAAGTTCGGTAAAAGTGGGAGGGCTAGTCACAACAACTGTAGTCAATAAGGGAAGGAGGTCGACTTCCACCTGGGGTGCAGAAATCGATATCAAGGAAGGTAATGCCGAAACAGGGGGCTTGGGCAGTCAATCCACATCCTCGAGACAGTTAAACCTGTTCGAGCTTGGTATCCCAAACCAACTTCTAGTTGGGTTGTGCTCTTTAGTATGATACCCCCTTCTGTGCTGATGGTGAACCATGGTCCAATTTCCCCCGTGGGCATGAACATCTCGAGGTGGATAGAAAAAGGACAGAGGCCTCGGGGCAACAAATAAACCCTCATCCTCAGCGACCCATGAACAGATATAATTAGCCGTGTGAGCGTCTTCAAACGTCACGACTATGCAGTCACCGGGAATACATTTTCGTGAGGAACCCACCCAGGGAACTCTACGCACCATTTTAACTCTACTTATCCGGCCATTAGGAATCGGTCTGTGCGTGTTAAGCCAGTGCATGACCTTATTCCTTAAGGACCAATGATTTTCCTGGTGGCCATTCGCTGCCTCCGGCACACCCGTCAATACCACCACGTAGTCATTGGCTTCTGGAGGGAGATCAATGTACCCCCCTCGGAAGTTGCTCTTGTTATGTGAGCCCAAGATAGGACGGAAGGTAGAATTATTCTGTGGGCCCTGAGTAGGACGGTGAGAAGTGCTGCTAGTGTTCTGCTTCCTAGGGGCTATCATATTGGTACGGGTATGAGTTTGTAAGGTGGGTGCCTTTGGGTTGTTAGCTCCAGACGGGTGTGCAGGGTTTTTAATATCGACTCCCTTAGTGCGTGGTTTAGGGATAGGCTGAGTGGAGTTTGACACAGTGAAGTGAGGGGTAAGGCTCTGCTGGGCTGTGGGAGAAGGGTTTAAAGTCTGGGGAACTGTATTATTCTCTAACAAACCTTGGTTTTCAAGCCCTCGTAAGCCAAGAGTAGCCAAGGCTATAATACTTTTTTCCATCTCTAATAGATGGTTCTCAATTCGAGAGAGTCTTAAATCCAAGGGAGAGAGGAGTCTTTTTAGAGTTTCCCAGACTACTCCTATAAATTCCCCTTCCCTCCCCTCCTGGTCCTTTGAGTATAAATCTACTTTCTCCTCGGGGGTGTTACCATTAATGGCTGCGGGTGCTGTACCATCTTTATCAGTGCACCAAGAAGCCTGTAACGAGGAGACATGCCCTCCTGAAGCACCCTTCGCAGAGATGTTGGCAACATTAGATAGGTGTTCCCCGACATTTTTAGCCTTCTTACATGAGGAAGCCGACCATGGGGTACGCTTTCTTTTAAGCGGTTGTCAATAATACTATTGAGAGTGCCATAACAGGTGGACGCATCAGAGATATCTGGAGAAGGAGGAGTGGGGGCAAGTTGGTGAGAAGGGCTAGCCCCAGATGGAAACGGGCTTCTGGAGAAAGGTAGGGGACACAAGGATGGTGGAGGAATGGGCAAAACCGGGGAGTCGTGAACATCCGCCAGCGTTGTTACACAGTGTGGATTATCCAAACGCTTCGGAGTAATGGCTAATGCTATGTGCCCTAAAGACGATTTCTTTGAGTTGGCAAATTCTAGCGACAGTTTCCTAGCAGCCGCCAAGTCAAGGGAAACTCGAGTTTGCAGTTTGGTAATCTCTTGGTCTATGGCAATATTTGTACGTGTGATAAAATCATCCATAGGACCATTACAAACCAACCCCCCCTTAGCAGCCCTGCTGCGAGTAGCTCGTGTACACATATTATGGGATGTAGACATCTTGCATGAGCAGTGGAATAAAACAATACAAAATGTAAAAAGCAACAGAGCTAGGGCGAAAGAGAAGAGGCCCAGACCAGACCACTCAGACCTCGAACGGCCTCAAACGGCCCGCTCTTAGCCCGGTCTTCGCCCCGAGCTGCGTCCCGCGCTGCGGGAGTGCTGAACCTAGATGTAGTGTGCGTAGAGGGCGGTGGGCGGTGGGCGGGCCAGCCGGGAGAGCGGACCAGAAGCTCTCCGACGGTCAGGCAGGGACTCCTGGGCAATGGAGTCCCTGACACGCTCGCAGCCCCGCTGTAGCCACAAACCCCACCAAGGTCCTGCACTGTGCGTGCACTCCCCGCAGCGACCTGAGTCCAAGTTCCTGCCCCTCACAGAGCGGCGAAGCGGCACCCGCGGAGCGGGTGCGGCGAGGTTCCAATGGCAGAGGTGAGATCCCCGAAGAGCAGCGCCTCCGGTGAAAGCGCTAGGGAAGAAGGAAGTGTAGCGTCCCAAATGGAGGTTGATTGCAAGGGTTTAAGAAGCCCTCCAGTGGGCGGTGGGTGGGCCAGCCGGGAGAGCGGACCGGAAGCTCTCCGACGGTCAGGCAGGGACTCCTGGGCAATGGAGTCCTTGACACGCTCGCAGCCCCGCTGTAGCCACAAACCCCACCAAGGTCCTGCACTGTGCGTGCACTCCCCGCAGCGACCTGAGTCCAAGTTCCTGCCCCTCACAGAGCGGCGAGGTTCCAATGGCAGAGGTGAGATCCCCGAAGAGCAGCGCTTCCGGTGAAAGCGCTAGGAAAGAAGGAAGTGTAGCGTCCCAAATGGAGGTTAATTGCAAGGGTTTAAGAAGCCCTCCAGTGGGCGGTGGGTGGGCCAGCCGGGAGAGCGGACCGGAAGCTCTCCGACGGTCAGGCAGGGACTCCTGGGCAATGGAGTCCTTGACACGCTCGCAGCCCCGCTGTAGCCACAAACCCCACCAAGGTCCTGCACTGTGCGTGCACTCCCCGCAGCGACCTGAGTCCAAGTTCCTGCCCCTCACAGAGCGGCGAAGCGGCACCCGCAGAGCGGGTGCGGCGAGGTTCCAATGGCAGAGGTGAGATCCCCGAAGAGCAGCGCCTCCGGTGAAAGCGCTAGGGAAGAAGGAAGTGTAGCGTCCCAAATGGAGGTTGATTGCAAGGGTTTAAGAAGCCCTCCAGTGGGCGGTGGGCGGGCCAGCCGGGAGAGCGGACCGGAAGCTCTCCGACGGTCAGGCAGGGACTCCTGGGCAATGGAGTCCCTGACACGCTCGCAGCCCCGCTGTAGCCACAAACCCCACCAAGGTCCTGCACTGTGCGTGCACTCCCCGCAGTGACCTGAGTCCAAGTTCCTGCCCCTCACAGAGCGGCGAAGCGGCACCCGCGGAGCGGGTGCGGTGAGGTTCCAATGGCAGAGGTGAGATCCCCGAAGAGCAGCGCCTCCGGTGAAAGCGCTAGGGAAGAAGGAAGTGTAGAGTTAAAGACAAATGGCGTTTTAAATGAAGATTCAACAAGAGCTATGAGAACAGTATCCTCAGAAGGAAAACCCATAATCTAAAATCTACTTAATGCCTTTATTTAAAGTGAGTATCCTTAAATTATAGCAATGATTTCTAGGGTGAAGACTAGACTGATATCCAGCATGGCTTCCTAGGTTACTCACCATCAGAAGTGACTGAGGGCATAGGCCTGTGGTTGGAGGTCAGTGATCACAAGATTAAAAGTCAGAATAAAGGGAAACAGTCTTTACAATGAGGTTTTTACCACGTAGTACCTTTACCATGCATTTTTTTACCACGCATGTTTTTAGAATGCATATGCTTTAACAACATATGCCTTTACCATGCATTTAAGGTAAGTTCAAGGGTGTATGGGGGGTCTCCCCCACAAATACATTGTTTATGTATATATATAAACAATGCGTGGTAAAGGCATATGTTGTAAAAATATATGTGTTCTTGTTAGATTTGGGGGTCTCTAGTTGGCAGTGGTAGGTACCTTTGACCAAATAGGGACCCTTGCATCTAGTCAGGGTAAGAGGCTACACTCACCCCTTGGTAGCTTGGTACGAGCAAGCAGGCTTATCTCAGAGGCAGTGTGTAAAGCATTTGTGAACACATACAGTAATATAATGACAGGATTACAGGTGGACACCACACAGGTTGTATATCAAAAATAAGTATTCTTTATATAGACTTGTCACAAGACCACGAACAACAAAAATCCACAATACTGTACTTTAGAATGGTAGAAATAGCTTTGTTCTCTTTAGATGATAAATGCAACACTTTACGTTCAATGTACCTTTGGATGCGTAATGCAGGAACGGTGATGCGTCAGTTCCCTACTGCTGCATAAGGGACGGGGATGCATCGGTTCTTCTCCACGTGGGGAGGTGATGCGTCGGTTTCTTGCTGCGCCTCTATGGCGATGCGACCAGCAGCGGCGCAATGCGATGACGATCTGGTGCAATGAAACAAAATGGTGTCTTCTTCTTGATGCGATGATGCGTGCACACCCGACGGCCATGCGGCGACTCAGTGAATCTTCTGAGCCGCAACAGGCCCTCCAACATGCTTCTCCGGTGATGAGACGGAGTCTGCTACGACGACGACACTTTTCTCCGTTGATGCAAGGTGCTTCGGTGATGCGATGGCGACAGCAGCGGCATCCTTACTCAGTGATGCAACGACAGCGGCTGCTCCAGCGACACGCTTCTCCAGTAATACGATGGCCTCTGCTGCGACACTCTTCTCCGGTGATGCGAGGCGCTTCAGTGATGCGATGGCTACAGCGGCAGCGGCAGCACCCTTACTCAGCGAAGCAACAACAGCGGCGGTGTCACACATCTTCTCCGTGAGTCGCGCTCCCAGCAACACGCAGTCTCTCAGAAGGCTCAGCACAACAGCAGGCACTTCAAATTTCCAGCACAGGAATTCAGGGGAGCTGGTTGGTGAAGTCTGTTATCCTTGAGACTTCAGCAGGAGGCAAGCTCAATCTTCAAGCCCTTGGAGATCTTCTACAAGATGATAAAAGTAGCACAAAGTTATTTTCTCCTTTCTTCGGCAGTTAGGCAACCCCTGCAGACCAATCCCCCAAACAGCACTCAGCTTAGGGATAGTCTCCTCCTTCAGTTTCTCTCTGGTTCCTCTCCTCAGCAAAGGTTCTTCTTGTTTACCAGAAGTGATCTAAAGTCCTGGGGTCTGGGCCTCAATATTTATACTACTATTCGCTTTGTTCTCTGAAGGCAGAGAGTGTGTGTACATAGTCCAAACCAGTACTGGTCTTTCCTTTGACAGTGTGGGACAGGGATATCAGACGCACCACAGGAGGTGAAGCCAGCATTGTGGAAGGCAAGCACAGCACTATTCAGGTCCCAGGAGCTCTCCCCCACCACTCTACATGCAGATGGGTCTATTCACCCCTGCGCTGACTCACCCTGCCTCCTGGAATCCCCCAGCCCCTGTCACTCAAACTCCAGACATGGAATACACTATCTAGCAGAGGCAGGCTTGGATAGTTAGGCAAGAAAATACCTGGTTTCTAAAAGTGGTATTTTCAAACACAGAATGTTAAAACCAACTTCACTAAAAGAGTATTTTATCTTTCTGAGTTCAGCCATACTAAATTCGAATTGCAACCTAGTTCCCTGAGTCATTTAGGATTATAAGATGTTATAATCACACTGCCCATTCTGGCCTATGGGGCACAAGTAGCTTTGCAATAGTGAAATTTAAATGTCTGTAATTCACTATCAGGACATGACACACATACCAGGGCATGTCCTACCTCTTACATACAATGCACCCTGCCCTTGGGCCTACCTTAGGGGTTACTAATATGTAGAAAAGGGAAGGTTTAGGGACTGGCAAGTGGGTGCACTTGCCCAGTCACCATGGCAGTACCAAACTGCAGACAGGCTCTGCAATGGCAGGCCTGAGCCACACTTTACAAGCTGCTCTGGTGGGTGGCACAAGCAGTGCTTCAAGCCCACCAGCAGCATTTGATTTACAAGCCCTGGGCACACACAGTGCACGGTACTAGGGTGTGACAAGTAAACCCAATAAGCCAATCATGGAGTCACTAATCCATATATCAATTTACAATAGGGAGAGCATATGCACGTTAGCACTGATCAGCAGTGGTAAAGTGCCCATTGTCATAAAACCAACAAAAACAGGTCTGACAAAATACAGGAGGAAGGCTAAAAGTTCAGGGATGACCCTGCAAAAAGGGCCAAGTCCAACAGTTCTAAAAAAAACATGCAGAGTAAAAAATGTGTAGTAAAGGTATGCAAAGTCATTCCCTTCATTGTTTCGTCATACAACCCAGAATAGGAACTACAAAATTGTATTTCATTTTTACTGAGGATAATTTTAGATGCTTGATACATGTTCCTCTATCAATGTCTCCCAGGCAATCTTTATCGACCACTCCTTAGTTGCGGTCAGGACTTTGCTGTCATATTCAGTAGAACTGGATTCTTATCCATTGAAAAGGGACTTGTAGAAGTGCCTTCCTAACCCAGATGGGATATCTTCTATGGCTGCACATTAGCTGAGAGCAAAAGGCCTCCTTATAGAAGTAGGGAAACAGGTACCATCATCTCCAAAGGTGCAGGAAAGGTAAAAGACAAATAAGGCGTAACTACATTATTATGAGACTACTTCTCTTTCTACCCATGTTCTAAGGACACCTTGAAGTAAAGGAAAATAAGTGGAAAATGTGCTACTGTCGCTAATATTCTGACTATATGATTCCTCCCTTCACACACTACAAGAGTCTGGCCTGTTTGCCCTCCCCAGAAGAGGAAGGAATTTAAAAAGCCAAATTTGCATGCTCTCCTTCCTGGATGAAAAGAGGAGCCTACCAAGTGTGTATATTCCTGGCAAGTCATCAATAACCATCTCCATGTTGGTCCCCAGCCGTATCTGTTGATGTGTTACTCACAGTTCATAAAGAGTACGTTTTCTGTGATAGCATTTTAAGGCTCTGATGCCCCTGGACAGGCTTCACCCTCGGCTTAATACATCAGAAAATCCAGTATGCTTAGTGTATGGTAAGACGGAAGAAATACTTATACATATGCTATGTATTTGCATGAATCTTTCAGCCTAACGCAGACATTTCCTCAGGCAACCCCATATCGGGCTAAGGGGTTGTATTTGCATGCACGCAGTCACTGAGTGTATGAACCCAGCTAACATCTCACTAAACATAGGGTTAGTCAAATTCTTGGCATTACATCACAAAGACTATGAGCACAAGAGATCTTATTCTTGGTGGTACCACCTCTAACTGCGCATGCAACCACCACACAGGAGTGACACAGGCTACAAAGCTCCTAATCACTAATTTGACTGGAATTATTTGATTGAACTTTATCGTTTGTATTTTGCGCAGCACAATAAGCACTGTACAACATAAAGAGGAAGTCACTTTGTGCAGGTGGTTTTAAAAAACCGGGTCGTGTTTTGAAAAATGTCCATCATTTGCATGCTTTGCACTCTTTGCATGCACTTTAACCCTCATCTCGGCTCACCACAACATCATGCACTGGGAGATGCTTATTAAACTAAACCAACATTTGTTACTACAAAGCGGTTTGTAATTATGGGTGTTCACTAAATTGTGCGATTGGTCCCACCATTCCAGAGATTTTCTTTTCCGGATGACTTGCTGTGTGTGAGCAATTACCATGTATGAGAGATAAAGCCCACAGGTTCTGATTCTGTGAATTCAGAACAGGATTTTGCCCTCATCATTGCCTGTGTCTAAGGAAGCATTCTTCACTTGGGTGTGCAGATACCTTTAGGCATCAGGTTCTATATTTTAATCATTAGTCATGAAAAGTGAATGCAGTTTCTCAATAACAGAAAGCTAAAGGTAGCATGTATGAAAAACCTAGTAAATGTGCTCAGTGAACTACAGGGAGGAGCCAAAGTTGACTCTAGCAGAAGAGGAAAGAGGAGAATGAGAGGACGTAAAAAAGGTGAGCAAGGAGATAAAGCATGGAATGAACGAGAAGTTGTCAAAAGAGATTAGATTGGTTGAGATGTAGTAAATTGCAGGACTTAAAACATTAATTGAAGCTTTGATCAATGACTGCCACTACTGATAACCCAAAGCTTCTAGAGACGTGGTGAAAGATAGCGTTACAAATTGTGGCTCCTACCTTCCTGAAAAGTCTGAATCTTCCACTGTGAATGAATATAAGTGATCATTCTCTCATTAAGAACCTTAAGCAGCTTAAGAAGGCTCTAGACCTCTTGTAATTATACTCTTGGTGACCACTTTCTCATGGGAGAGATACCTCACATATGTCTGTGTGTAAACTTGCCCAGTAGAAGCAATTAAGGGTAGAACAAACCTCTTAAAAATGTAAATTTTACCTAGGTTTACCTTTTTATTTGACACTATTTTATTAGAATTCGCGAAGATCTGGTTTAGGACAGTAAGGGGCATTTCTCCAGCTTCATCTGGGGAAGAAAGAACCCAAGAATATCTCAAAAGAAGCTTTTTTTTAAACTTTATTTTGTCAGCAGAATGAACAACAGAACCCCCCCCCAAATTGGCATCGGTAAAAAGAAAGAAAACAAGTGTACACATGTCATAGCTCCAGTACAGCTCCAGCAGGTGCAGATATAGCAGTAGTTATGAAATTCAAATTCTTGGGATGCAAAGCAATCATATACAACACAACTATCAGTAAGGAATCTTGTGCGTGGTCCTCAGGGCGTTACGCCAACACCAGCCTACCCTCCCCACCTCCCACCTCCCCATCCTCAGGTCCCGATCCAGCTAAGGAGTACAATTCAGCACTAGTTGCCTCGGAATCGCTGCCACCTGACCCCACAGCGCACATCATTCTCCATGCGAGTAAGTCCTCTTGCAGCCGCCCATCTTTACGCGTATGCTGCATGTGCGTCTCCTCAGCCAATGTCCATTCCCCAACATCCCGGAGCCACAATAACACATCTGGTGCCCTCTGCCCCATCCAAGTAATAGCCACCCGTCTCCTAGCCAGCACCAGTAATAGCTGCAACATTTTATAGGAAAGGTTCTTCTTCCTAGGCTTGGGGACCAGGGCCAACAAGCAGTGAAGTGGGGTTAGTTCAATGTGTAGGCATGTGATCTTCCTGATGCGGACTACCACTGCCTCCCAGAAGTCTCCGACCAGCGGGCATTCCCAAGCCAAATGGAGAAATCCGGCTCTGACTGCACCACATCTAGGACAGGCATCCAACTTATCCGCGGCAATGCGGTGTAAAGCAACTGGGGTTATGTAAGTACGATGCATAAAATTGAAATGTAGCAGTTTGAAACGTGCATTACACAACACCTTCTTGGTAAGTGTCCCTATTCGCTTACGTTGTCCCGGGTCTAAGGCGACCCCCAGGTCCGCTTCCCATGCTGCCCAGGACGGGGCGATCGGGGGGGTTGAATCACATCTCATTGCCGTGTATAACAGTGTTATCAGTCGCCGTCCCCTGCCACACGACAATAGGATATTCAAAGTATGGGACATCGGGGGCGCCTCCGGATATTGTGGCCAGGCCGTCCTCGCCATATCCTGCAGGGCTCTATAATGGAGATACTGTCCCCCAGTAAGACCAAAGGCCTCCTTAGCCCTTTCCAGGGTCACGAATGAGTCGTCGGGATACAGATCCGCTAAAGTGTCACAGCCGCCGTCGTGCCATTCTCGGAACGACATGTGCTCCTCCATCAACGTCACCGGTGCCAATATCCACACCAGGAGCTCCCTATGAAATGGGGCCCGCCGCAGCACTCTCTCCACTACTCGCTGCCAAAGTCCAGCAGTGTGTCGAACAATGTAGGGCAGGGAGGGATCCGCTCCCCTACCACGCATCAGGGCCACCTGTAGGGTCCTCTCATCTGCTCTGCCCGCCAGTAGCTGCATCTCCCAGTTGTCGGTACCAGCAAACCAGCGTGCGGCCGGTAGCAGCTGGGCCGCATAGTAGTAGAGGTCGAACCTCGGGGCCTCTAGGCCACCTTCCTCCCAGTGCCTGACCACCGTGCGCAATGCAACTCTGCTGCGTCCTCCCGCCCAAAGCAAGGAGGTGAGTAGCGTATCAAGCGTGCGGAATATACGAGGAGGGAGAGGGCACAGGGAATTTTGTAAGGTATACAACACTCTGGGCAACATCACCATCTTCGAGATGGCCAATCGCCCCATAAGAGAAAGTGGGAGTGTATTCCAAAAGGACACGGACTGTCGGAAGGAACTGAGGACTCGGTCGGCGTTTCGTGCCAGCAACTGCTCATCGGATACGGCTACTTGAATTCCCAGGTATCGAAAGGCCTCCGTTTCCCACCTAAGTCCCAGGGGTGGGAAACCCACTCTAGGGTCCTCACCACATCCCGCAAGAGGGAAGATCAAGGACTTTTCTGGATTAAGGCGTAGACCAGCGGCCTCACCAAAGCGATCCAAGTGCTGCAATAGGAGTGGCAGCGACTCCCGGGGGGAGGCAAGGTAGAACAGCGCGTCATCAGCGTATAACGAAACCAAGTGCACTGCGTCTCCCACTCGTATCCCCCAGGGGGCCATCTCCGCTCGGAGTGACACCGCCAGGGGCTCAATCGCCAGTGCGAATAGAAGCGGCGACAGGGGGCCCCAGTCGCCATTCTTCCGATCGGGCCGCTCCGAGCCTGACTCTGGCTGTAGGCGCACTATAAAGGAGTCGGATCCAAGTGCAGAAAAGGGGTCCCACCCCAGCCATATGAAGCACCTCCAAATGGTACCCCCAGCTGACAGTATCAAAGGCCTTAGCAAGGTCTATCGACACCAGTACCCAAGGAACCTCCCTATCATGCACCTCATGGAGGACGTGGTTCAAGCGCCGAAGATTCATGGCGGTGTTGCGGCCCGGGAGAAACCCGCACTGGTCCTGGTGGACTAAGTGCGCCATATGCGGTGCCAGCCTCGTGGCCAAGACCTTAGTGAGGATCTTGGTATCGGTGTTAATTAGGGTGATAGGCCGATAGGCCGCGGGATCACAGCCATCGCCGCCCGGCTTTAGAATCATGCAAACCTCACCCTGCTGCATGGTGTGAGGGAGCGTGCCATTCTCCAGCGCCTCATGGAAGGTCTGGAGGAGACAGGGAGCGAGGGTATCCGCAAATGCTCGATAAAATTCCGGGGGAAAACCGTCCCCACCGGGTGTCTTAGCCGATGGTAGGGCAGCCAACGGCATCTTGACCTCCTGGAGCGTCAACGCAGCGTCCAGTTCCTCTGCGTCCGCTCGAGAGAGGGTCTGGAGAGTCAAACCTCGAAGGTATGACTGATATGATGCCTCCGTTACTAAGGGGTCAGCGGTATATACCGTCTGTAGATGCGTGCGAAGCACCTCAAGGAGGTCCCTCTCCGAGTGCACCAGGTCCCCAGCGAGGTCTCTCAACGCCACGATCCGCGCAGGTGCCGATTCCCTCCGGAGGATCCAGGCCAATAGTCGGCCCGATTTGTCCCCCTCATGGTGGAGTCGCTGGCGATATTGGCCGAGAGTAAACTTATCCAGCCAGGTAAGGATGTCGTGAACGCCCTCACGGGCCGTCCTTTCAGAGTCTAGGTCCGACTCATCCGGTTCCGACAAAGATTGACAGTGGCGGAGGCGCTCCTCAGCGCACTCGAGTTCACGGAGCAGCTGTCTCCATAAGTTAGGCCCATACATGCGCCCCGCACAACCGCCTTAAGAGCGTCCCATTTGGTCGCATAAGGTATGTTGCCATCTCCCCAATTCAGATCCAGATAAGAATGTAGGGTCGTCTCCAGATGGTCCCGTCCTACCGGATCCTGCAGGAGATCTCCCGGCATCCTCCAGGTCCGTGGACGGGCGGACCGGTCTGCCCATTGCGGGCGAATGATCGGACAAAAACCTAGCCTGATGGGTGACCGTCAAGACAAGGGATGGATCGACATTGGCACAAGGACTCTATCGAGTCTACTATGTGTATTGTGTGTGGGGGAATAACAAGTGTATAGTTTCAGTCCCGGATTACTGAGGCGCCATACATCGAACGCACCCAGGTTATCCATCACCTCCCGGAGACGTGCCATCATCCGTGGTTTCGTGCCCGCGCGGGGAGGATGCCTGTCCAGGAGTGGATCCAGTACACAATTAAAATCACCAAACCATAGGAGGGGGGCATCTAAATCTGACACTAGAAGCTCCTGTAAGGTGGTGAAGAAAGACGGATCATCTACATTGGGTGCATAAGAATTCACCAGCAGGAAATCCCTCCCATCCAGCTTCACCCGCAACAATATATACCTTCCCTCAATATCCACTTCAACAAACTGGACCGCCAGGGGAACCCCGGGCGCCACCCAGACAAGGACCCCCCTAGCATAGGTAGAGAAGGAGGAATGGAACATCTGACCCCTCCACTTCTTGGCCAATTTAAGGGCACCTTCTTCACTTAGATGCGCCTCCTGCAAGCACGCCACAGAGACCCCATGGCGGCGGAGAAAGGACAGTACTCTATGGCGCTTAGTGCAAGTGCCCAAACCACGCACGTTCCAAGTCAAAAATTTGTATCACATAAGCAGTGGCCACGCCCATCTGGGCAACCAATTCCTGCAACCGCAAACAGCCTCCTAGGGGCACGAACAATGGTACACACGATGCCAAAAACAGTTTCCCCGCAGAACCCCTTCCAACTACACAATTTCCCAAACCACTCAAACTTTAAAGAACCCCCCTCCCCCTCCCACGAGCAGGAGTAGCGCAACAACAAGACATGCCACACCGCCCTCCCCCTGCCAGTGCCAGGACGTACACAGCCACCCCATTCACCCCACACCACACACACACTCAACCACACCAATCATCTCCCCCCCCAAGCTCCCTTCCGGACCCAATAAAGAGTAGTCGTACCTTCCCCGTGCTAACAGTGCAACGTAAATATGGTTCCAACAGGTAAGCAACCCCCCCCCCAAACTCTCCACGGACCACCCCTATAAAATAGAAACAAAGGAGGGTCCTCAAGGCAGGTATGCAGCGGATGTCTAACGGTGTCAACAGCAGTTCTCAAGCAGGAGTGCGGCCCATACCCAGGCTAGCAGATCAAAGATATAGAACAGCCTGGAGTCATATCACCTCAAGATGAAACCGGTACCTGCAACAACTCAGTTCCTCCGGTCTCCGGGACCACAGAGGTAGAATGTAGCGTATTCTGTGTCGTGTCTTGTAAGGTGTCAGGGACCAGGACCTCCTCGGGGTCCACCTGATGCGGGTCCCCCAAGTCAAGCGCACCTGGCAACGGCTCCGGAAGCTTAGCACCGTCCCGGCCCACCGTAATCCTAGGTTCCACTGCGTCAGCCGACTCAGATCCTCGCCTCCGTCTGCCACGTCGTCTCCGTGGAGGTCGTGTTCCCCAGGTCTCCCGGGGTTCCCCCCGCTCTCCGGGCAGCAGGTCGTCACCCCGGATTTCCAGCCATTCCCAAACCTCCGTGCGCCTTCCCCTGCGAGAGCACCTTGAGTTTTGCGGGGTACAAAAGCATATATTGCAGCTGCATCTCGCGGAGTTTCCTTTTCACTCCCAAATAGGATTTCCTCTGCTCCTGGACTTGTTGCGTGTAATCAGGATAGATGGACACCCGGCTATTCTCGGTGGTGAGATCCGCTGTTTCCCGTGCCGCCCGCAGTATACAATCGCGGTCCTTATAGTTCAGTATTTTGGCGATCAAAGCTCGCGGGGGCTCCCCGGGGCGCGGCGGCGGGACCAGAGCGCGGTGCGCTCGCTCGATCACAAAGACGTCCGAGAGGCCCACCGGGCACAGCTTTGCACGGATCCACGTCTCCAGAAAGCGTTCAGCGTTCCCCGCCTCCAGCCGTTCCGGCACCCCAAGAACCCGAATATTACTGCGGCGGGCCCTACCTTCCGCATCTTCAGCCCTCCATTCCAGAGCTCGGGTCGCAGCCGTGAGGAGCGTGACTGTCTTTTTGAGAGTGGCCACCTCTCCCTGTAGCTCCACAATATTCCCTTCAGCATCAGTGACCTTATCAGCAACCTTTCGGAGGTCAGTGCGAAGCAGGTTAACGTCAATGGAGACCGTTTCGATCTGCCTCTCCAGCGCAGTATGCGAGCCCTGTATGGCCTTCAACAATTCCGCCCGTGTTGGCTCCCCAGGGCCCTCCGCACCCTCCTCCTGGCCCGACTGGCGTGTAATCCGCTGGGAGGGCAGCCGCTGCGTGGTGTACTGCGTGATGGTGTTGGGCTGTGTGGCACGCGCCATTCTGTCTTTACGCATGGCCAGGGCCACACGGGGGCCCCCTCAGATAGGAACAGCGCCAGGCACCCTCCGAACCGATGGTCCAGCCGATACCCAGCCCACGGGCACAGGGATGTAGCGGGCCCCTAGGCACCGAGCGTGGAATGAGGCAAAGTCCAGGCCCCAGCAGCCGCAGTCCGGAGGAGCCGGGCCACACCACACACCAGTCCCCCTCAATATGCCAGCTCCCAGAACAGGTAAGTCTCGGAAGGGGGGAGGGTCAGGAATCAAAATGTCACTCATCAGAGCG
The DNA here is from genome assembly GCF_964261635.1 of Lissotriton helveticus. Classification (NCBI taxonomy): domain Eukaryota; kingdom Metazoa; phylum Chordata; class Amphibia; order Caudata; family Salamandridae; genus Lissotriton; species Lissotriton helveticus. Next base: position 872,204,499 of record NC_136067.1, read on the forward strand.
CGCCCCGGTCTCTCAATCCCCACGCGATAGGGCGGATATGTCCATGGGTCAGCTCCAATCCCAGGAGTACCAGGTCGTCGCTGGCAGTAGTGTCCAGGCCACCCCCGCAGGCAGCCTCCGTATCACCGGGCACCCAGAGGACGGGGTTGCCCGGCCGACAGGGACCCCTCGCCGTCACCACTGGCGTCACCCACAGCCTCCTCTCAGTCTGCAATGCGTCGCTGGGGGAAAGGGCCTTCCGAACGGCTACCTCAAAATGGCGCTCTCGCGGGAGGAATCAACAGGCAGCAGGGCTCTCCACAGGGGTCGGAGAGGGCATCAGGGTCCGGTGCGGGCAGGAGGGCACCGGGTCCCGCAGGAGCCACCGGGGATCAGGACCGCGCCACTCCCAGGGTCCTCGACTAGGCCCCAGACCTCGGGCCCCACGTAGGTATAGTCCGGGGCAGCAACCAGGAGGCCCCAGGGTCCGCAACAGGGGTTGTAGGCAGCAGCAGGCTGCGGCGTGGGACCAAGGCGCCAGGCCCCGCAGGAGCCCCAGGGGCACAGGACCGCACCACCTCCGGCAACACCGGCCAGGCCACAGACCCCGGCATCGCGTAGTCAGAGGCCCGGGGCACGACCAAGGCCCCCGGTCGGAGGTGGCCAGCAGGGTGTAGGGCTCGCGCCAGGAGCCGCAGATGACGACAGGCTCCGGTGCGGTTCGAAGGTGCCCGCCCCCGCAGGAGCCACAGGGGCACAGGACCACACCACCTCCGGCAACACCGGCCAGGCCACAGACCCCGGCCTCGCGTAGTCAGAGGCCCGGGGCACGATCAAGGCTCTCGGTCGGAGGCAGCCAGCAGGGTGTAGGGCTCGCGCCAGGAGCCGTAGAGAACGACAGGCTCTGGTGCGGGACGAAGGCGTCTGCCCCCGCAGGAGCCACAGGCGGTCAGGCCGCTTCACCTCCGGCGCGGGCAACTCGGCTGCAGACCCTGGCCTCGTGGAGCCAGAGGCCTGGGGCTCACCTCCAACAAGCTGCGGGTCGGCCGAGCGGTCCGGCGCTCCACAACACCGCTCGCAGGGGGGGTCTCTAGCAGGAGGGGGACCTCCGACCACCGCCGCGATCAGTTACAGGCACTCACAGGATAATTTAGACAGGATTTGTGGGTTCCGAGGCCGGGAGCTAACGGAGCTCACGTCCTGTCGGCCATGCTGCTTGGCCACGCCCCCCATCTCAAAAGAAGCTTAGGAGGAAGAAATTCCATGGTGGCATAGCCATCCCGGAACTCTATTTATATTACTGTGCTTTTCATCTGAAGAACTCTCTCCAACTATTGAAGGAAAGCTCAACGTTTTCTCCACTCTTTAACCCCTTCCATGCTCATGACGAGCTGAGCTCGTCATGAGTTGCGCCGCTCGCATGCTCATGACGAGCTCAGCTCGTCATGTAACGCGGTAAATCAAAAAAAGCCGCACAGCGCAAAAATGACCGCAGCACGCATGCGGTTAAGGCTCTTGGTATGAGTATTATGAATCAAGCAGATTTTTTCCTCCTAAAATTCAGCCACCCTAGTGGGCATATTATCTAGAACAGAGTTAAGATTATTGCCGCTTTAGCGGCAGGAAACTGCAGCTAAAGCGGCGTTAAAGGGCTTGATAATATGCCGTAAAGAATTCCAATAGAAGCCCATGTTCACACCAGAACATGGGCTTCTATGGGAATTCACAAGGGCATATTATCAAGCCCATTATCTCTGCTTTAGCTGCAGTTTCCTGCCGTGAAAGCAGTGATAATATTAACGCTGTTTCTTGATAATATGCCCCCAAATTCTTTACGAAGGTTAGGCTGAAAGTTCTCCTTGCTGTGGCTAAAGTATGGTCCCAGGTGAGGTCAATGCTACAAATACCCTACCTCAATGATGAAGCACCTATCTGGGACTCCCCAGGCATCCCGGCTTGCTTAGTTGATGCACTTGCACTTCCTCTCTGAAAATGTGGGATATTAAAGTGGGGTAACTTATTGTGGACACTGAGCTGATCTCATGGCAGTGCCTTTCTGCGGTCTCAGAGAACTAGGTATCTAAGATTAAATATTACGAGATTTAGAGCTGGATAAAATCAATAGGGAAGGAGATTGAAGGAAATCGAGATCTGGTCAATAAGATCAGCTCAAGGCCCACAGTGTGGAAAGAAGCCGCAGAATGGTATTGGTTGCTAATTGAGACCGGTGAGGACATGCAGAATCCATTTACATAGATCTGGAAGAGGGAGCTGCCAGGCAAAGACCTTGAAACCTTAGAGCAAGTATCTATGTCTCTTTTGTGGTCACCTGTGAAAGCTGCTCCACTAAAGAGAAACCACCTTTTTACTGTCCATAAGGCATACTGGACGCCACGGAAATTGTCGAATATGGGGAATGGAGTGACAAAGAAGTGCCCGAAATGTGATTATAATAATCTGAACGAGGTCCATATGTTTTGGCTGTGTCCTTCGATCCAGTCTTTTTTGCAAAACGTGAGTAAGATCATCTCAGCTGTTATGGGTCAAGAGATTGAGCTGACCGGGTCCTCTGTTATTTTTGGTGTGATTCCAGGTGGGGTGGACAATCAAAGCTATTTTAAAACCCAGAAGGCTCTAATTTGTATCCTGAGTCTCTTGGCACGAAAAGAGCTGTGTGTTAAATGGATTCTCCCTTCTTCCCTTACTGAAATTGAATGGATCTCCTCTATACAGAGAATTTCACACCTCGGCCGAGTAAATAAGCTGGTAAAGAGAACAATATTTTGGGATCTCTGGAACACTTGGTTCAAAAGCTATGTCTTCAGTATTTCTCGCTTGCGTGCAGCCCCCACAAAACCTTCACAGTTTTCCTCTTTTTGGAGTTTCTTTTGATTTAATTTTCTCTTTACCTGCCTCTGTTTCCTTTCACATTCGCGGAAAATATTTTCACTTATCCAGGAAACAAAATGTTGGGCTCTATGGTCAAATGATTACCAACATGCTGTACAGGCTGTTATAGTGGCATTTCAGTTAATCCTAAACACATTCCTGTAGAAGAATTGGTGCCATGGCCCACTCAGGAGGATTAATTTTATGATCTACCCACCCTCCTGTGTGGAGTGAGCTGGTCCTCTTTTGCCTTTTACTGGACTGACTAGGCCCTATCTCTTTGAACTTAAAGCCTTATTCATTGAATGAGGACTGAAATAAAATAAATTTAAAAAAGAAGCAATTAAGGGGCATAGTTACAAGGGAATTGTGCCCTAGAGGAAAGAGGCCCCTCCTACAATACTTTTAAGTCCAAGAGGAGGGAGGAAGAAAAATATCAATTACGAAAGTAACCTCTATGCCGACCTATTTAATTCAACAAACGACCATAAAGGTTCTATGCTGACACAACACCCTCAATGTATGTTAGCTATCTGTGCACATTTCATAGCATTTTATTTAAGCGTTGTAATGACTTCTCAGCCGTAGTATATAACTTGACTTCATTGCTACCTTAGTTTATCTGAATACTACTACACAGTATAGTAGTTCAAGACATTCAAGAAAATCAGATGTGGCATGAAAGAACACATAAAACAAAATGTTTTGACTGTGGAATACAACTCAAGGCAACGTTTGGAAATACCTGTATTTGGCTAGGTCGCAATGCCATTTTGTTATAATGTGTACGAGCATATAAACTCTCTATCAAAACAATGTCGTTATTTTTTAATTACAAGCGATTTCTGATGTCATAACTGACTAGTAATAAGAAAAATGTGTTACTATCTGACTGTAATACATTATACAAGCAACTAGTGTCATCACTGAGGCTGCAAGGTGCAAGAAGTCTTACAGCAACACCTGCCTGTGCTCACTGGCCAAGAGTCACACCATGATGGTGGGAAGGTGAAATGTGAGCTGCACTGCTTGAGGCCTGTCGCTCCCTATTCTCAGTCGCAGCTCTAGCATTACAAGTGTGTAATGCATGCCAAGCAGGGACTGAGAACAGTGAGAGACAAGCCTCAGGCAATGCAGCTCACATTTCTTCATTCTCTTCAGATCCAGGTGGTTCAGACAGCCTACAAGTGAAAGCAGCAGTTGCACTAATGTCTCTTACAGCGCCACTCTTAAGGTGTCATTTGCACAACCTCTTTAAATGGGATGACTTACCTTAAGTGGAAATGTTCCCTCTACTAATCTTGGTCCTGTCTGGGTGGGACAGGTTACACACTGGTGTTCTTAACCATCACATTAGTGCAGGATAACTTTGGGGCGGACTCTGCAGGCACAAGTAGGCTTCTCAGCGAATCAGGTCTTCCTGTGAGGGGTTCAAACATTTAAGATATTTCTTGCTTGTTCTTTGCTTTCTGGGACTCACTGTAAAATTACGGGATAGGTCAACTACTGAAACATGAGTGCTTCACAGCAGTAACATGAATGAAGTATTGGTACATTTTCAAGAGCAGATGGTTCTTTTTTTCAAACCTTCACTCTATTCCCCTAAATCCACACATTCGAGGGAATTAAGAACTCCCAGACGCACATCAAAAGGATATTGCACGTCATCCCTGTGTTCTGTTCTGTGCTCTTACAAAGCACTTGGCCTGAGGCCTTGTGCATCTCTACGGTTACCTTGGTGACCATAGAGTGTATCTCCCTGGTTACCTTGGTGAAGTCAAATATTTTTATAAAGTACACCTGGGCGTACCACCTTATCCCGTATATGAAATTAAGTATATTGATAGAACCTTGAAGGTCAACCATACTATGGATATGTTCTTCTCGTTAAGAATGTGATGGATTTGAACAAGACGGTGATCATATGTTAATTTCATTCTTTGCATCTTCCACGTACACCTGGCCTGGCTTTTAATAAATATTTGTATGAATTTTAGATACCTTTTGCTTCAAACGCAATCTTTTTTATTATGATATTGCATGCCAAAAGTTAATGATATCACATGATGATTAAGATAAAAAAAATACTTTATTTTAGAACGTTTCATTTTACAAACGGAAATGAAAACAGTGCTAGCAAATAATCAGATTTTCTGTCCCTGTTGTTTTAATTGCAAACATTGTCTAATGAAAAGAACCAAATAAAAGAAAGGTGCACGCATGTAACTGTGTTTTCTTTTGCATTCATGAATTATGTATCCCCCTTAAAATTAACTTTATTTGATTGAATAATCAACCAGATCATTCGGTAATGGGTTGACTATTCAAATATGCGTTGTTGATGTTCCAGCCAGTAAAAGAAAAAACAAAATCACAGCTGGTACATATTTTTTACCATTTATCAATATACTTCACACATATAAATAGAAAGCACGTTTAAATGTGTTCTGACCAACTGATACTTAAAGTTAACAAACACAAAAATTGCAGATAACAAATGGATAAATACGATTTTGTTTCCAGTAAGTATAAGGCATCATGTCCCGGATCCAGGCCTTTACAGCTTTTTAAAATAACAATTAATGGCCAGTAATTGTCTCTTGGAAAGGTGTGATCTCTAAGCAGAATGCATGACTCACCCCAGTGCTGACATTCCAGAGCAGCCGTTTAAAGCTGTCTCAGAGCACACTGCGAGCCACTGGCAGCTCCCCTCAACAGTGCTTGCTCTGGCTGGTGGCAGTTTTCAGTGATTCGAAGAGAATGTTGCTTTCCGCCAGGCCTACCTTCACCCCTTCCGTGCGGGGGTAATTCCCCCACTGTGCTGGGGGGCGGAGGGGGCGTGCACAGCGCCCCGGTGCTTATGACGAGCTCAGCTCGTCATGAGGTACGGCGCTCGTGGGCTCATGACGAGCTGAGCTCTTCATGACCCCACCCGTTCCGGTGGAACGCTCAGCACAGCAGGGGAATTATCCCCGCGTGTGAGCGTTCCACGGCTCATGACGAGCTGAGCTCGTCATGAGCACTGGAGCGCCGTGCCTCATGATGAGCTGAGCTCGTCATGGATGAGGCTAAACAGCTGAGCTGCAGAGATGCCTTCCTGGGCACAGGTAGGATAGCAAAACAGGGGGTTCCAGTCTTACTCGCCAACGAGCCTGTGAAGGCTTGATTGTTAGCACACAGAATACATGGCCAACACTCTCACATGGGCCTGAGCCTCACACACTCTCTTGATTTGCTGGGGAAAAAGAAAGAGAAAGTGAATTTGCCCGCCACTCATCCATTGTCTATAGTGATCCCAGCACAAACTGATGATAGTGTTGGGGACGGAGGGCCCAGTCTCCCATGCTGTGCATAGTGCTTAATGGGGCCCACTGGATCTCGAGGCCCCACACCGCGGGGGTCTGCGGGGGATATTGTTACGCCCCTGACCTGCCCAGGCTTTACTATTACATGCCAGGGACGTCCAGTATAATGCCGGAGATACCTACATTATGTCAAGGTTGCCCACAACTATGTCAGGGCCACAGTTGTGTCATTGTAGCCTAACATAATGCAAATAACCCCACAAAATGCCTGCCATGGACACTGGTATTCAAAGGAATGCCATGATTATGTGATAGATGCCATTTTGCCATGATTAAGCCAAACATGGCCAGCATACATTACAACGCAAGTTGTTACTACGACTTGCGCTGAATGGCACTGTTGGGCAAGGAATGTTGTAATTTTATACTCCAACACCTTCCCTACTGTTACGTGGACTGGTGCTGGAATATAAAATTATAAGATTCCAAAATCTGCGCCCTCCAACGCAAGTTGTAATGCCCGCGTTGTCAATAACGCGATCTTTTAGATCACGTTGTACTGACATACATCCCAACACCAGACACATAGACAACACATATATGAATGCACAGAGAGGTGCACATACCTCTTGCACTCTCTGAAACAAACAAGGCCATTATCTGTCTCCACACTCAATCCAGCCTATTCTGTCCTTGATTAAATGGTTTGAAAAGTAGGATTCTCACACACGTTCTTTGATCTCTGGCTAATGATGGCACTTATTTTCTGTTCTAGTTTTCATGTGTTTTGGATGATTCATAAAGAGGAACTCCCATACTCTTGCAACCCGAGTGTGGCTATTGATGGCACATCTTTTCTGGCCCAGATTTCATATAGCAGGTACTGTAGGCTGTCAAAGTATGTGTTTATGTCTAAACATGTTTCCCTGACATTGGTTTGTCTGGATGTCACTCCAAGTATACGTAGATGTGTAGCACTGCTTTCTTCAATATGGCTAGATAGACCCTCTGAATTAAATACCGTGCTGGAGCGCGTTTCATGGAATAACTTTCAGAGAACCACCGAGCTGCCAGTAACTCCCAGATACCAGTTTGAAGACCTCAGTTCTTTCCTCGCTTACATGGAATTTCTCAGACAATTGCTGCCAACAGAAGGGCGAACAATACACCCACGTTTATGTGACAAAATTAAACCTTTCCAAAATCTTCTATCTAAAACTATTAATGGGAAATCTTTTGAGTTGGATGAATACATTCTCATTCAGATATAACCCATCAGAAGAGACTTTCTCCTTTTCTCCTATCCCTAGTCCAAAACTGGCTTCTAAACTTCACAGAGCTAGGTATCACTCCCATGTTAATCTCTACCACAGAACACCTAGGATTCATCATTGACCAATACATCCCCATGACTTTACATATTACAAAACCAGAAACAAGCAGCCTCATTCCAGCTTGATGGCGCAAATGCTTTTCATGCTACTCACGTAGTCCCAGGGGCCAAGGAATCAGAGCCTTTATGGACTGATCTGCACTTACTACTTGTAGGCATTAGTATCAATTTAAAATGGACCTGCATCACACACAAAGCACTAAGCCTCCTTGGACTGTCCTGTCCTCCTACGTGAAAGATAAACTCTTGAATACCAGAGGGAATAAAAGCACCTGAAATAAATCACAATTGCTTTTAGAAATGAACAGAATAGAGAAAACAGACTCTGAACCGACACTTGACTTCCATTTACTGGACTTTGACCCTCGAGCAACCTGACCCACAGTCAAAGACTCAATAACAACCTGAAAGGATTAGTCTAAAAGCACAGCTATCTACTTCCTCCCTCACCCCTTCTATCTTTAGCCATGGTTACAACAATCTCCCCCCCTTAAAATCCTTTCATTGTATGTTCTGGCGATCTGTGAAGGGCTCAGAAGTACATTTGGCTAGTCCAGCCCATATAAATACTTTAAATAAAAAATAAGTTCATAAATAACGAAAAAAGGATTTATAGATATCAGAAGAGAACAGTGGAAAATGTACAAGGAGATGCATTATTTGCTTATCAGCCCTAATCTGGGACAGGACCAGTATTACTTCCATATCGGTTATATCATTCTCTGGATTAGCTGAATACATTCTCTGACAAAAACTCAAATAACTGTATGACATACCAAACTGCAGTACATAGCTGGCCCAAGTCTTACATATATGCCAGGAGCTGGAGAATACATGTCAAATGGTTTTCTTTAACTTTAGTCAAACTTGAGAGATGTAGATCAAAGTGGACTGATCCATCACCTTGCTGGGATGATGTGTAGACGTTGTGGAGGGCTACCCAGAATTAAGCATTTTTTGTTAGCCATGTTACCCAACTGCTAATTGATCACTAAGGAAATGTTGTTGTTGCTCTATGCCCACCAGCTTGATTAGAAAAGTTGAAAATAGTTATGCAATATGATCCTACTTATTTCAAAGTTATGCGAAATTGAAATCAAAATTGTACAAATATGGGTATATTGCAGAATAATTGAAAGTCTGACAACATTTAAATCTTCCCATGGAAAGAATACTATATTTGATAATATTGATTTTCTACTTTTTCATTTATTTCTTATTTATATCCTTTGAATTATTGCTGGATGATCAATTTGTATTTTTTGCTACGACACTAAGATAAAACTATACAGGTGTAATATTTTTCTTATCTCACTTATGAGTGCACATTCAAGCTAACCCTTTGTCCTTCTTATCACCTTGTGATGTCGCTGCACATACGACTGAAAGTCAAATTTACCAAATCGCTGTGATGCTTTAATTAACACTTCCCCATTGTCAACCTGTTCCCCATAGCATGCTTTATCATATTTGTTACTCTTACCAGATTCTTTGATGGTGGCCTCTTCTAATGTATGAATATTACCAAATTCTAAATAGACAGACATTTCACACTGACACTTCGAAGGCTTTTAGTACTATACTTTCTGATGCTACCAAATTCTCCTCAACGTTTCAAATTGCATCCTTCAATCTCAGAGTGAGATACATGTGGAAACGCTTAAAACAAATCATGCTAATTATTTGGTGAACATCCTATCAACACGTCACTGTGTACCTTGTACAATTTCGTAAAATGAGTAGCTATGTTTATTAACATGTGTCTTCAAACTTTGGCAATCGTAAAAAAAAACCTTAAAGTTCAAGAAAGTCACTGGGTCTGAGCTTGATTCACTGCTTACCAAAAATATCCCATCAAATTGAATTTGAAAAAACTAATTACATTCCCTTCGCCACATTAGGGAATGATTAATATAGCCTTCAATCAACCTAGACATCATGCTGTCAACATTAGCGTCATACATATTTAATAATAATGTTTGTCTCAATAATGACTCTCAAAATTGGAATATATGTCATGTCTCATCTGCTTGGGTCTGATCAATTTCAAGTGGCACAGATGCACTAAGCCAAGTCAGTGCTCCCTATGAAGAAGAGGAAAAATAAGAAAAAAAAAATCCCCACGTTAACTTCACCTTCAGCTTTTAGTGCCCTGCTTTGTTAAGGTGAGTTTCCGGACTGAACACTATCCAAATAGTAGCAAAAGGTGCCTCTTGAGGACAATGCCATACTCTTAAGGTCACGCATTGCATCGTTTAGCGCACAGAAAACACCACCCACATGTTTTGCTAGCTGCTTCCCCAAAGCCATTCCCATTCAAATATCTCTATACTCTTAAGTACTTCACACAAGAGTTCAGTAAGTTCAGCCAAGCTGAAACAGGCCATTCTCTGTCCCCAGCTATATGATTCCACCAACTTGTTGGGAGGTGACAGAAAAATCACAAGTAGAACAAAGCAGCAGGATTTGGGGTGTGGGGCTGCTGGAGGGGAGAAAGCTGCAAGTATTTAGCTCAAAGATTACAGATTATGGCAGCTGCTTTGGTGCTTTTAACACAACGCAAAGGAATCACATTTGTTTATATGCCTTTACAAGTGTGCACTATTCAATTACTTGAAAGAATTCTGAGCTCATTTGCAAATGAATACAGTCAAAATAATCATTAATAAAGTCAATAGGTCTTGCCTTGGAAATCCTGTAGTTTTTTAAAATGTATTTATTGAAAACGTAAGCAATAGAAATTAAAATTCTAAAAGTGACAAAAAGAAAAACGCGCCATTTAAATATAGTACGCATATGATTCCTAAAAAGTAAAAAAATAACCTATAACAAGAACACACTTAAGAAAATAGAATAAAAGCAGAGGTTAGCCAAAGAGTCGTGGCACTGAAGCGGGCTACATTTTAGGCACACATGGACGTGTGCACAAGCAAAATACATCACCCACGGAGAGGACGGCCAATGGCTGAAGTGGGCTAACCCACTGCCCATGTTCTATGCTGTGATAGATGAAAGCAAATTGTAAATGACCCTTGAATAGATTAGAAGTTTAAGAGGACTGATCGAAAGGCCTGTACTTGTATTTATGTATCAATTTCTATTATTTTAAAAAGAAAACAAGAAACTGGTGAGACAGCTAAAGCTGGGTTTAGACCAGAACTAAAACCATGCTTTCGCAGAGCCAGTCTTAAAATTGTATTAAGTATTTGTTTTATTTGAACTTTATGCACATTTTTGAAAAATGTGACTCATATGATTAGTTAACAAGTCACTAGCTCGGCACTTCCATACCCTTAGTTAACTAATCAAAATCCTTTGATGATAAAAGCCTGGTGTGCACTAATACATACATTCTTGGATTCACAGCCAGAATGAAGTAGCGTTTAAACACGTGGCTGTGCGACAGTAGGTTTCTTTGAGTGCATAGAATTGCAGATGGCCATGGAATACCTACAGACTTTGTGGAAGGGCACCCATTGCCTGACTAGCAGGTGGGGTTCGTTTCCAGTATTATTACGACATGGCTAGTGTTTTCATGCCAAGTCAGCTATTAAAAAAGTCCGGAAAATCATCAAAATCTAATACTTTTCCCCCTGTGAAAAACAAACTTAAAACAACAAATGTACGAGGAACATTAATTGTTGAAAAATAATACAGAGCATAATAAATGAACTGTTTTCCGAGTGCCTGGTGCTTTCAGAACCGTGAAACACAAAAATGGGCTTTCTTTGTCTCTGAAAAGTATCAGCTATAAAGTTCGGAGAATAACTAGCTGGATGGAAGGCGCAGCTCATGGCAGTGGAGAAGTTATCCAATTTGTTATCTCTTCATGACAGGCAATTTCCTAGAGTATCAACATAATTTAGGGCTGATTCGAAAAGTGTTTCTTGCTATTAACTTTGATATGAAGCTTTCCTAGGGCGTGTAAATTATATTTCATCGCCTTCTCTCTCAAGATCTTAATTTCAAAAGTGTTTAATGCTTTCTGGAACCTAAGGCTGTATCCAAGGTTAAAGGTATCTTATGAACATTGTACAAGATTTTTCTACCTTGCTTTGCAGCTTTAAGAAGTTTCACTATATATATATATGCTGCAGTAGGCAGATCAGTTGTGTTCTTGGCAAGACGTCAACTGGAGGACCTCTAATTTAGAGTGTATGACCTCTGTCAACACAGGTTTTCAGGAATTCGAAATTTCCCGGGAACCTCTTGGGTAAAGAAGAGAAACAATTCCATCACCCCTTGTTCCATTCACTCTAGTAGACCAAAACGTTGCATATTAAAGCATGTCCAGTCTTGATTGTATCTTAACTTCACTTCTTGTCTGTTGCAGTCAGCTTTAAGTTGTTTATGGAGCTCCTTATGCAACCCAAGAGTATCCTTGGTGATTGACACAAAGCATTCCTATTCATTTGTCATCTCTAAGTGTGTCCACAACCTGCTGCATGTGAATGACATTCTGTGACGATCTGTGATTTTTCTCCTCAATATTTATATTTCCCTCATCTATAAGCCTACCCTTCGCATTCTTTGGTGAGAAACATTCTACCATATTTGTCATAAACTGCTTGTGCACTTCAACTATCTTGAAATACTGCAGTTGATTTTGATAGCAACATTCTTTGACATCACCTTTTTTATGATCATCACTTTTTAAAGCATGTGCAACACAGTATGGGTGCTAAAAGGATCACTCTTGGCTGTGACTTAATAGTTATGAAACTGTTTTTGAGGCACTTGAATATACTCCTACCGTATAAGCTTGCAACCAGTGACTGCTGAATAATTCAAATGAAGGGCTGTACACATATCATCGGTAAGTGTCCCAGGCAGACTCTTAATGTGGCTGTGCAACCTGAATACCCAGATGCAATATCAGCGTTTATTTCATCAAGATCATATTTAGTACTCAAATTGGGAATTTCAAGATGATCAACAGATTAGTTATAGTTAGATTAGTGTTATTATACAGGCCTATAAAACCCACTGGGACCCAGCAATCCTAATACTGGCTGTTCGGCTGTGGATAATTCTCTTCAAGTAATGTCCCAGCGGATACTCATGTAGACCTTCTTTAGTGAGTGCTAGGATCTCGAATATCCTTATATGAGAACAGCTGCAAATTAATGTGTGTCAAATAATGAAACTGAAGTACCATCAATGTACTTCAAATATGGTATTTTCATCGACCTGTGGCTGTTACAACAAGGTCACTATAGCTTACATGTGTGAGCAATATTACAATTAAACTGATTATTATTGTGTTCTGCATTCAGTCCATCAATAGTTCTTTTTGCATTTGTCACCACGAGTGGGACGGGTATGCTCAGACGTGAGCCCCGTGCTCTCCATAACTCTGGAATCAAACTATCCTGGCTGAAGAGGGGTGAAACCCCAAAACCGGTCCTAGGATGCTTGTTTCCAGTCCAGGGAGGACCTGGCCTGGCAGTTCGGGATGGACTGTTCCCATTGGGGTGCAGGGTCAAGGCTGATTTGCATATGGCTGTGTCCAAACTGGAATGGCATGGTGAGCAAATAAAAGGATGGATTTAGGCCCAGATCTCTGTACTGGGGTGAATGTATGACATTGTTCTGCATTCTGTCCATCAATTGTTCTTTCTGCTACTGATAACAGTGAGCATTCAAAAATGGAATCACATTACTTCACCTTAAGCAATTTTCTTTTGCATTCACATAGCTGGACTGCCCCCGTCTCTTCAGGTATGTTCAGATGGAGTTCGTACATAATTCACAGAGCTCCTCCACCCCAGAATAACAGAGTGACCATGTATTACCTTTGGACGCAAATCAATAACTTAGGAAGGGTAGCAGGTAGTAGACACAAATTCTTAATATGACTCACATATCACAATTACTGATTGAGAAGTGGTCTGTCCTCACTAAAAGAAGGACTCAGAACTCAGCCACAAGCAGAGTCCATTTCCTCTAATCGCTCACATCATACATATTCGGCCCACAATCTGTGCAAGTAGCGCAAGACATGTACAAAACAGGTATAGGTTGGATTTGGTACAAACCACTAGCCATTGCTGTATTTGATGTGATGCTAGAGGAAGACACTCCCGGGAGTTATGGCAACTTTTGGTATTGTAACAATGTTGGCATGATCATATTCAAGATACAATTGAAAGGCCATGCCATCCTTATCTCTGGTGCAACCCCATGACAATACTGCATGGCTAATCTCTGTGGTGAAACTGAACATTCTAGTCATCTTGCCTTGTTTTTCACTGTAGGAGATACCTCTTTTTGAGGGGTCACCCCTAAACCTTTTGCCTTCCTCATCCTACTTTTTGCTGAATTAGTTTTGTTGGCTTTAGTACACTGTGCACTTTGCCACTGCTAACCAGTGCTAAAGTGCTGGTCCTCTCTACTTAAAATATGTTAGAATTGGTTTATGCCTATTCACATATTTAATTTAATTGTAAGACCCTAGTAAAGTGGCACTACATGTGCCCAACATCTCTAAATTAAATGCTACTACTGGGCCTGCAGCATGAGTAGTGTACCACCCACTTAAGTAGCCCTTTAAACATGTCTCAGGCCTGCCATTGCAGAGCTTGAATGTGAAGTTTAAACTTCCATTTCGACATGGCAAAATAAACCTTTTAGAGATATCAATATAGGACTAGCTATGTTGTGTTAGAGGAAACTCAGAAGGTATATCTGTAGGCAAACCCTTAGGTTTGGTCATGAAGCCCTCACACACCAACCTAGTTGGTGTCATGCTTCATCATCGGGCCCACCACAGTGACACCGAATGTGTCCCGGGTGTGCTGCGACTCCAGATTACTGAGGAGCTGGTATTCTTACTGAGTGTGCAGTGTTGGTGAGAATGAAGATGAAAGGTTTTAAAAGCTATACAGGTGGTCCCAGTTCCCGAGGGTAAGAGGTAAATTTAATACCTGGGCCCCTGTTAGCAAGATAAAAAGGCTGTGGACGATGTGGAGTATATTAGGGGCTCCTACGTCCTTGTGGTCTACATGTTTCAGCCAGGCCTTTTGATTAAAACTGGCTTTCCTCAGGACCAAATGAGTATGTGTGGGTGAAAATAAACTATATTAAGTGAAAGTGTGTGGTAAAAAAGTGTTGCACTCGCTAAGGTGCCGTACGTGTAAGAGGGGGATTCCCTCTGCTTTACTGTACATAAAACACAAAGACAGTACAGACATACAAAAAGAGTCATTGAGAATGGTATTAACCAAAACACAACAAATAGCCGGCTTCTGGTGTGCGTGAGCGACCTAGAGCGGCAAGTAACAATGCCATGAGTGTGCCATGGCTAAGGTGAACTATGGCGGTTAAATATTAAACGCAGTGGCAGTGGTGGGCTACACAGCGAAACAGGCATAGCGTGAGGTACAGGTAAGTATGGTACATAATTCCTCACACTTGCTACTTGCTGTTAAAGCCTCATGGGTCACTTGGCAGGGAGGGAAAGAAGATCCTAAATGTTTGTAGAGGATTACAGTTAGGATAGTACCTGTGGAGAGAAATTGTTGCTTACCCAGAGCGTTGTGCAGAGATCAAGCTTACTCACGGTATTTCCGATCAGCGGTTCCTGCGACCTATCGTCCTGCTCCAGTGTCCCGAATGAGCTTTGCCAGAGTCAGGTATGGGCTTAAATAGCCGGTTTGATTGTTATCACCTGGAGAGGGGAGAGGGCGCGGTCGCGTTTCCTTTTTAGAGCGCGGGCGCTGGGAGCTAGCGGTCTGCGCGTTGCGCATGCGCGATGTGAGGTTTCCAGCGCATGCGTGGTAGAGGTGTGTGCGAGCGCTATCCATTCGCGCATGCGCCATGGTACCAGGACTAGGTTAGCATTGGTAGTGGCATGTGCGCGCGAGTGCGTGCGCAACTGGGGCAAAAAAAGGAAAAGAAGCCCGTGTGGGTCTTTTAAGGTTTAAAAAGCAACAACAGCGATTGCAAGGTATATAGGCAAAGAAGGCAATTACAGAGTAGGGACAGATCACGAGTCTGAGCGCAGACAGGGATACTGACCAATACTTTACATAGGAGTGTTTATCTCGCCAGAGCATTCCACGGGATGGAATCATTGAGCCCCTCTATATGGGTAGAAAGGCGATAAATCCAGCGTTGCTCTTTGGTGAGCAGAGTCTTCTCATCACAAGCTGAAAGTGCGAATTGTTCGATGACCGTCCAGGTGAAATCATTCGGGGTGTGATTTTGCACGATGAAGTGCTGGGTCAGTTTGCTGATGTTTTTACCACAGCGCATGGTGCTCCTGTGTTCAGTCATCCTGGTTCTAACCTTCCTGGTCGTCATGCCTATGTATCTCAAGCCACAGCGACAGGTGATTAGGTATACTAGGTTAGATGAATTACAGTTCGTGAAATGTCGTTGTGTCCAGGTTTTACCATCTTCCAACGACAATGTTTTGGAAGGGGTAGTCAGGTGGCAGACGCTACAGTTGTAACATGGTTGGTGGCCTGTTAGTTCTGGTAGGCCCCAAGTGTTTAAAATTGTATGGCCGGTTTGCTGTGTTTTTCTGGGTCTCGTGGTTACCAGCTGATCCTTCAGATTTTGTGCTCTTTTGTAAGCAAAGCGGGGGAGGTCCCAGTTCCTCGCGCCTGAATTGATGATCTTCCAATTTTTGCGAATTATGCTGGAGACCTGATTGGAGGCGGTGTTATAGGTGGTGACACACGTCATGATGGGTGTTTCTGGTGGTCTGACCACGGTCTCAAGAAGGGCCTCCCTGTTTTGGTTGCGTGCTCGTTTACAGGATTTTGTGATGATTCTGGATGGGTAGCCACGGTCTCCCAACTTGTGGACCAAGGCTTTGGACTGGTGTTTGAAGTCATGGAGGTTGCTGCAGTTCCGGCGAATGCGCAGGAACTGTCCAAATGGCAGGTTCTCTCTCAAAGGTCTGGGGTGGAAACTATCAAAGCGCAACAACGAGTTCCTGGAAGTCGGTTTGTAATGAGTCGTTGTGGTCAGACCCCCCTGATCAGCTTTTATGTTGAGGTCCAGAAACGCCAGTTCAGTAGAACTGCTAGTGCAGGTGAACTTTAGAAAGGGATCAAGGCTATTGATCCAGGTGAGAAAATCTTTCAATGTCTCCTCATTGCCTTCCCAGACAATGAGGATATCGTCAATATATCGACGCCAAATTGTTATATTTGCTGAGTAGGGGTTCGTGGGGGCTTCGATATTTGTCTGCTCAAAGTGGTGGACATATAGCCCCGCCACGCTCGGCGCAAAGACACTGCCCATCGAGGTACCATTCGTTTGTAAGAAGAATGTATCTTCGTATTGGAAATAGTTCTCTTTTAATGCCAGCGTGGCGCAATCCAAGATGAAGTGACGGGGTGTACGATGTTGCCAGTCAATCTCCATCAAGACATCATGGAGTACCTTCAGTGTGGCATCCTGAGGGAGGCTCGTATATAGGCTCTCCACGTCCAATCCCACCAGGAGGTGTTTGTCTCTATCGAAACTGACATCCTTGATGATGTTAAGGAGGTGCTTCGTGTCTTTGACGTAGGATGGAGTTTTCTGAACCAATGGGTTGAGGTAGTGATCGCAGAACCGTGATAACGGTTCTAGGAGGGACTTTATCCCTGACACTATGGGTCTGCCCGGTGGTGGGGTGACCCCTTTATGCACCTTGGGCATGATGTAAAAGTAGGGTACTTTTGCATCACGTGTGTTGAGATACTCAGCTTCTTGCTTTGAGATGTATTCTGCGACAGAAGCCTCCTGTACTAGTTCTGTGATCTTTTTTTGTAGATCTTTGGATGGGTCTCTCAGTAATTTTCTATAGTTACGAGTGTCGCTTAATAGTCTGCGGCATTCGGTGTCGTAGTCGATTTTGTTCATGATGACTATCCCTCCACCTTTATCTGCTGGTTTGATGATGCGGGTAGGGTCATTTTGGAGTTTTTTGATGATCTCCCTATCTTGAAAAGACAGATTGTTGAAATGGTTTTGGGGTTGCAATTTCTCGACTTCTGAGTATACTGCCAACTCGAAGGTACTGATCTCCACTGGCACGGTGGCAGGTGGTGGAGTGAAGTTGGATTTGAGTTTCAACCCAGTCTCATTAGTGGTTTCTGAGTCAAGAGGTTTCTCCTTGTTTTCGAAAAACGCTTTTAGCTTGAGTTTTCTAAAAAACTCGGCCAGTTCGACATGGAGTTTGAAAGTATCTAGTCTGATGGTCGGGACAAATGACAGTCCTTTGTTCAGGACATTGGTTTCTTCATTGGTGAGGGGTACGTCGGAGAGGTTGAATACCAGGGTGCCGGTATTGGTTGGTTCAGCTATTTGCTGGGGCCCGCTTGCTCTTTGGCTTTGTTCCTCGTGTTGGCACTGACCGGATCCTCTTCTGTGGACCACTGTGCTGGTTGAGGCGCCCACTGCACTTGCTGTGGTGGATTCCTTCTCTTGCCACGGGGTCTGCGGCCTTGGCCTAAAAAAGGATATCGTTGATTTGGGTTGTTCTGGTAGTATGGTACCTGGCCAGGCGGATATAAAGGTGGATATCCATAATAAGGAGGCATTGGGCCAAATGGAGGAGGGCCGAAGTTCTGGAATTGCGGGGGGCCTTGCCAAGGTTGTGCTTGTTGTTTCCCTCCACGGCCTCTCCCTCTGGCTTTGTGGGATCCATTACTGGAGCCACTGGAAATGGAACTAGTATCTCCTGAGCTGTCCGTGTTCTGGCCTCTTGTGGGTGCAGTATACGTGTCGTCAGCATAGGGATAAGTTTTTAGATAGCTGAAGTTTTTTAGATCCTTCTCGAATTTCTTTATCTTGGTTTGGGTTAGGTATTCTTTGTAATCGTTCATCTCCCGATTTTGATCTTCCAATTTCTTTTTGTATCCTGTCAGAGTGGTTTTGAAGTGGGTCTCAGTTGCCTGGATCTCTATTATAACTGCGTCTGAAAGGCGTTTGGCAGTTTTTATTATCAAGATGAGCCAGTCCCTGGTGCAGTGCCAGGCTATCTGAGCCCAGTCTTTCCTAAAGGTGACATCATCAAGGAATATTCTGGGAGCGTTGGTGACCAGTAAGCCTTTAGGCGCTGTGTTGGTCCTCAGGTATTGTGCGAGGATAACGCCATGCAAAATAGTGCGTATCCTGTTTCGCTTTTTCTCAGTGAGAGTGTCCCAATCTGTAGTCTGCGCTATTGTTGTTGCTGTGTTAAAATCTGCCAAGAGTGTGGGGTCATCGAGGATTTCAGTGACGTCATCCTCGGTGAATGTTAGGCCTGTGTTTTGTGCCATCTTGTATCAGTCAGGTGTCTCTCGCAGCTGCGCGCTGCCAATTATCAGCAAATCAAAAGGGAGAGAGAGGACTAGGTAAGCCAGTCCGGGTCCCCTGGTTATATGTAGAGATATCAATATAGGACTAGCTATGTTGTGTTAGAGGAAACTCAGAAGGTATATCTGTAGGCAAACCCTTAGGTTTGGTCATGAAGCCCTCACACACCAACCTAGTTGGTGTCATGCTTCATCATCGGGCCCACCACAGTGACACCGAATGTGTCCCGGGTGTGCTGCGACTCCAGATTACTGAGGAGCTGGTATTCTTACTGAGTGTGCAGTGTTGGTGAGAATGAAGATGAAAGGTTTTAAAAGCTATACAGGTGGTCCCAGTTCCCGAGGGTAAGAGGTAAATTTAATACCTGGGCCCCTGTTAGCAAGATAAAAAGGCTGTGGACGATGTGGAGTATATTAGGGGCTCCTACGTCCTTGTGGTCTACATGTTTCAGCCAGGCCTTTTGATTAAAACTGGCTTTCCTCAGGACCAAATGAGTATGTGTGGGTGAAAATAAACTATATTAAGTGAAAGTGTGTGGTAAAAAAGTGTTGCACTCGCTAAGGTGCCGTACGTGTAAGAGGGGGATTCCCTCTGCTTTACTGTACATAAAACACAAAGACAGTACAGACATACAAAAAGAGTCATTGAGAATGGTATTAACCAAAACACAACAAATAGCCGGCTTCTGGTGTGCGTGAGCGACCTAGAGCGGCAAGTAACAATGCCATGAGTGTGCCATGGCTAAGGTGAACTATGGCGGTTAAATATTAAACGCAGTGGCAGTGGTGGGCTACACAGCGAAACAGGCATAGCGTGAGGTACAGGTAAGTATGGTACATAATTCCTCACACTTGCTACTTGCTGTTAAAGCCTCATGGGTCACTTGGCAGGGAGGGAAAGAAGATCCTAAATGTTTGTAGAGGATTACAGTTAGGATAGTACCTGTGGAGAGAAATTGTTGCTTACCCAGAGCGTTGTGCAGAGATCAAGCTTACTCACGGTATTTCCGATCAGCGGTTCCTGCGACCTATCGTCCTGCTCCAGTGTCCCGAATGAGCTTTGCCAGAGTCAGGTATGGGCTTAAATAGCCGGTTTGATTGTTATCACCTGGAGAGGGGAGAGGGCGCGGTCGCGTTTCCTTTTTAGAGCGCGGGCGCTGGGAGCTAGCGGTCTGCGCGTTGCGCATGCGCGATGTGAGGTTTCCAGCGCATGCGTGGTAGAGGTGTGTGCGAGCGCTATCCATTCGCGCATGCGCCATGGTACCAGGACTAGGTTAGCATTGGTAGTGGCATGTGCGCGCGAGTGCGTGCGCAACTGGGGCAAAAAAAGGAAAAGAAGCCCGTGTGGGTCTTTTAAGGTTTAAAAAGCAACAACAGCGATTGCAAGGTATATAGGCAAAGAAGGCAATTACAGAGTAGGGACAGATCACGAGTCTGAGCGCAGACAGGGATACTGACCAATACTTTACATAGGAGTGTTTATCTCGCCAGAGCATTCCACGGGATGGAATCATTGAGCCCCTCTATATGGGTAGAAAGGCGATAAATCCAGCGTTGCTCTTTGGTGAGCAGAGTCTTCTCATCACAAGCTGAAAGTGCGAATTGTTCGATGACCGTCCAGGTGAAATCATTCGGGGTGTGATTTTGCACGATGAAGTGCTGGGTCAGTTTGCTGATGTTTTTACCACAGCGCATGGTGCTCCTGTGTTCAGTCATCCTGGTTCTAACCTTCCTGGTCGTCGACCCACACGGGCTTCTTTTCCTTTTTTTGCCCCAGTTGCGCACGCACTCGCGCGCACATGCCACTACCAATGCTAACCTAGTCCTGGTACCATGGCGCATGCGCGAATGGATAGCGCTCGCACACACCTCTACCACGCATGCGCTGGAAACCTCACATCGCGCATGCGCAACGCGCAGACCGCTAGCTCCCAGCGCCCGCGCTCTAAAAAGGAAACGCGACCGCGCCCTCTCCCCTCTCCAGGTGATAACAATCAAACCGGCTATTTAAGCCCATACCTGACTCTGGCAAAGCTCATTCGGGACACTGGAGCAGGACGATAGGTCGCAGGAACCGCTGATCGGAAATACCGTGAGTAAGCTTGATCTCTGCACAACGCTCTGGGTAAGCAACAATTTCTCTCCACAGGTACTATCCTAACTGTAATCCTCTACAAACATTTAGGATCTTCTTTCCCTCCCTGCCAAGTGACCCATGAGGCTTTAACAGCAAGTAGCAAGTGTGAGGAATTATGTACCATACTTACCTGTACCTCACGCTATGCCTGTTTCGCTGTGTAGCCCACCACTGCCACTGCGTTTAATATTTAACCGCCATAGTTCACCTTAGCCATGGCACACTCATGGCATTGTTACTTGCCGCTCTAGGTCGCTCACGCACACCAGAAGCCGGCTATTTGTTGTGTTTTGGTTAATACCATTCTCAATGACTCTTTTTGTATGTCTGTACTGTCTTTGTGTTTTATGTACAGTAAAGCAGAGGGAATCCCCCTCTTACACGTACGGCACCTTAGCGAGTGCAACACTTTTTTACCACACACTTTCACTTAATATAGTTTATTTTCACCCACACATACTCATTTGGTCCTGAGGAAAGCCAGTTTTAATCAAAAGGCCTGGCTGAAACATGTAGACCACAAGGACGTAGGAGCCCCTAATATACTCCACATCGTCCACAGCCTTTTTATCTTGCTAACAGGGGCCCAGGTATTAAATTTACCTCTTACCCTCGGGAACTGGGACCACCTGTATAGCTTTTAAAACCTTTCATCTTCATTCTCACCAACACTGCACACTCAGTAAGAATACCAGCTCCTCAGTAATCTGGAGTCGCAGCACACCCGGGACACATTCGGTGTCACTGTGGTGGGCCCGATGATGAAGCATGACACCAACTAGGTTGGTGTGTGAGGGCTTCATGACCAAACCTAAGGGTTTGCCTACAGATATACCTTCTGAGTTTCCTCTAACACAACATAGCTAGTCCTATATTGATATCTCTACATATAACCAGGGGACCCGGACTGGCTTACCTAGTCCTCTCTCTCCCTTTTGATTTGCTGATAATTGGCAGCGCGCAGCTGCGAGAGACACCTGACTGATACAAGATGGCACAAAACACAGGCCTAACATTCACCGAGGATGACGTCACTGAAATCCTCGATGACCCCACACTCTTGGCAGATTTTAACACAGCAACAACAATAGCGCAGACTACAGATTGGGACACTCTCACTGAGAAAAAGCGAAACAGGATACGCACTATTTTGCATGGCGTTATCCTCGCACAATACCTGAGGACCAACACAGCGCCTAAAGGCTTACTGGTCACCAACGCTCCCAGAATATTCCTTGATGATGTCACCTTTAGGAAAGACTGGGCTCAGATAGCCTGGCACTGCACCAGGGACTGGCTCATCTTGATAATAAAAACTGCCAAACGCCTTTCAGACGCAGTTATAATAGAGATCCAGGCAACTGAGACCCACTTCAAAACCACTCTGACAGGATACAAAAAGAAATTGGAAGATCAAAATCGGGAGATGAACGATTACAAAGAATACCTAACCCAAACCAAGATAAAGAAATTCGAGAAGGATCTAAAAAACTTCAGCTATCTAAAAACTTATCCCTATGCTGACGACACGTATACTGCACCCACAAGAGGCCAGAACACGGACAGCTCAGGAGATACTAGTTCCATTTCCAGTGGCTCCAGTAATGGATCCCACAAAGCCAGAGGGAGAGGCCGTGGAGGGAAACAACAAGCACAACCTTGGCAAGGCCCCCCGCAATTCCAGAACTTCGGCCCTCCTCCATTTGGCCCAATGCCTCCTTATTATGGATATCCACCTTTATATCCGCCTGGCCAGGTACCATACTACCAGAACAACCCAAATCAACGATATCCTTTTTTAGGCCAAGGCCGCAGACCCCGTGGCAAGAGAAGGAATCCACCACAGCAAGTGCAGTGGGCGCCTCAACCAGCACAGTGGTCCACAGAAGAGGATCCGGTCAGTGCCAACACGAGGAACAAAGCCAAAGAGCAAGCGGGCCCCAGCAAATAGCTGAACCAACCAATACCGGCACCCTGGTATTCAACCTCTCCGACGTACCCCTCACCAATGAAGAAACCAATGTCCTGAACAAAGGACTGTCATTTGTCCCGACCATCAGACTAGATACTTTCAAACTCCATGTCGAACTGGCCGAGTTTTTTAGAAAACTCAAGCTAAAAGCGTTTTTCGAAAACAAGGAGAAACCTCTTGACTCAGAAACCACTAATGAGACTGGGTTGAAACTCAAATCCAACTTCACTCCACCACCTGCCACCGTGCCAGTGGAGATCAGTACCTTCGAGTTGGCAGTATACTCAGAAGTCGAGAAATTGCAACCCCAAAACCATTTCAACAATCTGTCTTTTCAAGATAGGGAGATCATCAAAAAACTCCAAAATGACCCTACCCGCATCATCAAACCAGCAGATAAAGGTGGAGGGATAGTCATCATGAACAAAATCGACTACGACACCGAATGCCGCAGACTATTAAGCGACACTCGTAACTATAGAAAATTACTGAGAGACCCATCCAAAGATCTACAAAAAAAGATCACAGAACTAGTACAGGAGGCTTCTGTCGCAGAATACATCTCAAAGCAAGAAGCTGAGTATCTCAACACACGTGATGCAAAAGTACCCTACTTTTACATCATGCCCAAGGTGCATAAAGGGGTCACCCCACCACCGGGCAGACCCATAGTGTCAGGGATAAAGTCCCTCCTAGAACCGTTATCACGGTTCTGCGATCACTACCTCAACCCATTGGTTCAGAAAACTCCATCCTACGTCAAAGACACGAAGCACCTCCTTAACATCATCAAGGATGTCAGTTTCGATAGAGACAAACACCTCCTGGTGGGATTGGACGTGGAGAGCCTATATACGAGCCTCCCTCAGGATGCCACACTGAAGGTACTCCATGATGTCTTGATGGAGATTGACTGGCAACATCGTACACCCCGTCACTTCATCTTGGATTGCGCCACGCTGGCATTAAAAGAGAACTATTTCCAATACGAAGATACATTCTTCTTACAAACGAATGGTACCTCGATGGGCAGTGTCTTTGCGCCGAGCGTGGCGGGGCTATATGTCCACCACTTTGAGCAGACAAATATCGAAGCCCCCACGAACCCCTACTCAGCAAATATAACAATTTGGCGTCGATATATTGACGATATCCTCATTGTCTGGGAAGGCAATGAGGAGACATTGAAAGATTTTCTCACCTGGATCAATAGCCTTGATCCCTTTCTAAAGTTCACCTGCACTAGCAGTTCTACTGAACTGGCGTTTCTGGACCTCAACATAAAAGCTGATCAGGGGGGTCTGACCACAACGACTCATTACAAACCGACTTCCAGGAACTCGTTGTTGCGCTTTGATAGTTTCCACCCCAGACCTTTGAGAGAGAACCTGCCATTTGGACAGTTCCTGCGCATTCGCCGGAACTGCAGCAACCTCCATGACTTCAAACACCAGTCCAAAGCCTTGGTCCACAAGTTGGGAGACCGTGGCTACCCATCCAGAATCATCACAAAATCCTGTAAACGAGCACGCAACCAAAACAGGGAGGCCCTTCTTGAGACCGTGGTCAGACCACCAGAAACACCCATCATGACGTGTGTCACCACCTATAACACCGCCTCCAATCAGGTCTCCAGCATAATTCGCAAAAATTGGAAGATCATCAATTCAGGCGCGAGGAACTGGGACCTCCCCCGCTTTGCTTACAAAAGAGCACAAAATCTGAAGGATCAGCTGGTAACCACGAGACCCAGAAAAACACAGCAAACCGGCCATACAATTTTAAACACTTGGGGCCTACCAGAACTAACAGGCCACCAACCATGTTACAACTGTAGCGTCTGCCACCTGACTACCCCTTCCAAAACATTGTCGTTGGAAGATGGTAAAACCTGGACACAACGACATTTCACGAACTGTAATTCATCTAACCTAGTATACCTAATCACCTGTCGCTGTGGCTTGAGATACATAGGCATGACGACCAGGAAGGTTAGAACCAGGATGACTGAACACAGGAGCACCATGCGCTGTGGTAAAAACATCAGCAAACTGACCCAGCACTTCATCGTGCAAAATCACACCCCGAATGATTTCACCTGGACGGTCATCGAACAATTCGCACTTTCAGCTTGTGATGAGAAGACTCTGCTCACCAAAGAGCAACGCTGGATTTATCGCCTTTCTACCCATATAGAGGGGCTCAATGATTCCATCCCGTGGAATGCTCTGGCGAGATAAACACTCCTATGTAAAGTATTGGTCAGTATCCCTGTCTGCGCTCAGACTCGTGATCTGTCCCTACTCTGTAATTGCCTTCTTTGCCTATATACCTTGCAATCGCTGTTGTTGCTTTTTAAACCTTAAAAGACCCACACGGGCTTCTTTTCCTTTTTTTGCCCCAGTTGCGCACGCACTCGCGCGCACATGCCACTACCAATGCTAACCTAGTCCTGGTACCATGGCGCATGCGCGAATGGATAGCGCTCGCACACACCTCTACCACGCATGCGCTGGAAACCTCACATCGCGCATGCGCAACGCGCAGACCGCTAGCTCCCAGCGCCCGCGCTCTAAAAAGGAAACGCGACCGCGCCCTCTCCCCTCTCCAGGTGATAACAATCAAACCGGCTATTTAAGCCCATACCTGACTCTGGCAAAGCTCATTCGGGACACTGGAGCAGGACGATAGGTCGCAGGAACCGCTGATCGGAAATACCGTGAGTAAGCTTGATCTCTGCACAACGCTCTGGGTAAGCAACAATTTCTCTCCACAGGTACTATCCTAACTGTAATCCTCTACAAACATTTAGGATCTTCTTTCCCTCCCTGCCAAGTGACCCATGAGGCTTTAACAGCAAGTAGCAAGTGTGAGGAATTATGTACCATACTTACCTGTACCTCACGCTATGCCTGTTTCGCTGTGTAGCCCACCACTGCCACTGCGTTTAATATTTAACCGCCATAGTTCACCTTAGCCATGGCACACTCATGGCATTGTTACTTGCCGCTCTAGGTCGCTCACGCACACCAGAAGCCGGCTATTTGTTGTGTTTTGGTTAATACCATTCTCAATGACTCTTTTTGTATGTCTGTACTGTCTTTGTGTTTTATGTACAGTAAAGCAGAGGGAATCCCCCTCTTACACGTACGGCACCTTAGCGAGTGCAACACTTTTTTACCACACACTTTCACTTAATATAGTTTATTTTCACCCACACATACTCATTTGGTCCTGAGGAAAGCCAGTTTTAATCAAAAGGCCTGGCTGAAACATGTAGACCACAAGGACGTAGGAGCCCCTAATATACTCCACATCGTCCACAGCCTTTTTATCTTGCTAACAGGGGCCCAGGTATTAAATTTACCTCTTACCCTCGGGAACTGGGACCACCTGTATAGCTTTTAAAACCTTTCATCTTCATTCTCACCAACACTGCACACTCAGTAAGAATACCAGCTCCTCAGTAATCTGGAGTCGCAGCACACCCGGGACACATTCGGTGTCACTGTGGTGGGCCCGATGATGAAGCATGACACCAACTAGGTTGGTGTGTGAGGGCTTCATGACCAAACCTAAGGGTTTGCCTACAGATATACCTTCTGAGTTTCCTCTAACACAACATAGCTAGTCCTATATTGATATCTCTACATATAACCAGGGGACCCGGACTGGCTTACCTAGTCCTCTCTCTCCCTTTTGATTTGCTGAAAATAAACCTTTTGCCAGGCCCAAACTGTCATTTTTATTACACCCCAAGGTTAGGCCCTGGACAGCCCATAGGGCAGGG
Source organism: Lissotriton helveticus (assembly GCF_964261635.1). Taxonomy (NCBI): domain Eukaryota; kingdom Metazoa; phylum Chordata; class Amphibia; order Caudata; family Salamandridae; genus Lissotriton; species Lissotriton helveticus. The sequence goes on from NC_136067.1 coordinate 872,231,261, forward strand.
TGCAATGTATTTAAAAAGTAGGACATGTACATTTAAGATTTAAATGTCCTGGTAGTGAAAAACTCATTTTTCATTACTGCAAGGCATATCTCTTCAATTGGATAACTTTGGGGTTGCCTTATTACATATTATAAAAGTAATTTCCAAATGGGAAGACATATTCAGTTCATGTTTGATGACTCTGGAATCACAATTTAAAAGCCTAACTTATGGCAAAGTTGGATTGTAAATACCAATTTTGAAAATCCCACTTTTAGAAAGTCTGCATTCTTGCCTTAGCCATTCCGTACCTGCAGCCTGTCTTTGGTCACATGCCTGGGTGTAGCTGACAGTTGAGCTTTGTGTATTCATTCAAGCCAGCCACACACAATGGGGAGCTTAGGCGTGACTGGATGGGTCAACACTGGCAGGGTGCGTGGGAGAAGCTGTACCCAGCCCCACTTACACTTGAATGGACTGTGTCATGTTTCCACACAAAGGAAAGCATAATCCCTGTAGTAAGTGTGGAGCCAGTGCCAAGAAGGAAGAACATCTATGCAATTCAAAAGCATGCCTCTCAAGGCTTTGCCCCACTTCAAATATTCATGTGTATAAAAGAAGGACCTCGGAAATTACCACTTCAGTATACTTCTGGGTCTGTGGATAGTCTGCCAGAAATAAGTACTGCTGTGCTGCTGAAAGGATTGCCACTGTGCTGGACTGCTACTCTGAAGGAACTACTTTACTTCTGTGCTGACCTGCTGCCTCCTACTGCCTTCTTGTCTGGGGAGGAAAAACTGGACCTGCAACTTCATCTTGAACCCAGGACCCCAGAGGGACCCTAAGGGCTAATCTGCTGGCTTACTGATCTGAGACTCAGGGACATAAAAGGCTCCCTAACAGCCCCTTTGCCCGTATTCACTATGTTCCTGACCCCCAAGTGGACTTCTCAGAACTTGGACCCTTGTTGTTGTTGACGGCTCTTTAAATCAAGCTTTAGTTCTCTTCTTGACTGTCAATGGGCCCATTTGCACCAAGACTGTGCTGCTCACACCAAAATTCAGTGTGAGCCGCATCCAGACCGTCTCTGAGCACAGCAAGCATCAGTCGCCCACAGAGGACTGCCAATGTAAATCAACACCCGGACCGTCCGAGGTGGCCGGCCTGCTCCTCCCACCATGCCAACCACCACCCGCGACACTATCCTTGCTCCGTGCGACCCTCTTCATGTAAACTGGACTCTTAGCACAAAACTTGAGAAGGTAATCCTTCAGCTGGACTAATCTGGGACTGGATCTGACGTGTGCTCGATCACACTCAGCCTGAACGTTTGAATTTGACCCAGTCCAACATGACCAGATAAGTGTGGTAAGCCCTTTATGCTTTTAGGCACGATATTGCGATTTATTATTTAAGAAGTCATAACTCCAGTTTTACTGATTGGAATTTTGTCATTTTGGTCTTGTTTTATTTATTAAATTCGGCTCTTTCTTTCCAACCCGATGAGGATCTTTTTGTGTGGTGTTTTCACTGTTTTACTTTACACATTGCCTCTAAGTTAAGCCTGATTGCTCTGTGCCAAGCTACCAGGGGTTGAATACAGATTCATTTGGGGTTTGCTTGTGCTTTGCCCTTACTAGGGTTGTTGTTGCTGCTTGAACAGGGCATGCACCTCAGTCAACCAGTAACTTAATTTCTAACGTTTACTGATAGCACATGGCCATCATCCTGTGAAGGGGCTGAATCGTGGTGACTTATTAGACCCAATAAGGCAACAGAAACTTGGCCAAATTTAAAAATTAGTAGCAAGCATGTTGATTACATGTAGATGAACATCCCTGAATCATCATATCACCCGCCTTCTTAAACATACCTCTTGCCACCATTAGGACTTGAGTGACACTTAGAGGGAATGCACTGTCAGTGCATCTTTTAAAAGATCGGAAAGAGTTCCCCCAGGCAAACTCCCCAGGTATCCCCCTGCAGGTGGTTGTAGTCAGTCATTGCACTGACTTGCAGGGGAACTCTGTCCCATTTCAATGCAGGCTGGGCTGCCGCCTGCACAAAAAGAGGTGTCATACTTACTTTGCCTACTACCTCTCTTGGGGTAAAGGCCCATGAACAGGACACAACAGCAATCTCTGACCTGGGCTTTTATTTCTATCTGACTGCAGGTGTAACCCATCTCCTTGCAGTCAGCCTCGATGCTTCAGTGGCAGGTGTTTCTTGGACTTCCTCTTTTCTTTTCCCTTGAGTGTTCCGGTACAGAGCTTGTCTGGTGGTGTTAGATGCCGGCTTGCGGAGGGTGTGATCTATCCAGTCCAAGCACCTTTTCATGCAGAGAGTTGGAAAGTCATCTACCATATGTCGTCATTGCTGATGGTGTTTGGCCAGAGAATTTGGAAAATCTTCTTCAGATTGGTGTTGATAAAGAGCTGTGATTTGTTGGTGGTGGTCACTGTCATCCTCCAAGATTCTGCTCCGTATAGAAGGACCAATTTTACATCAGTGTTAAAAAACCTGATCTTGGTTTGCAGCGGTAGATCCTAGGAGCTCCAGATCTTCTTTAGCTGAATGAAGACAGCCCTTGCTTTGCTGATTCTTACTTTGACATTGGCGTATGTGCTACCCTGCTAATTTATGACACTGCCCCGATTATTGCATTTAGATATCATTCATTAAATCAAAACGTTATTGGTAAAGCCAGTCTTTGACTAAAAATCCCTCTCTTTTCTAGCCCCTAGCTAAGCCTTCTTACCACCAGAGGGCCCTGCTGAGTTTCTTAGGTGGTCTCTAACCTGCATATCTTTGCTGATTAACAGAGTAGTTTGCATCATCTACTGTTCTTTAAGGAGGTCACAGTTTGTCTCTGCGATGGGAATTCCAAGCAGAGAAATGTGTACATAAGGCCTCACCCTGAGAGCTTATGTCCTTCACTGAAGATACACAGCTCAAACAAAACTCTCAAAGAAGGCTGAAAATGTTGCTCTTCAAGGGCTTGCCAGACTTGAATACCCTTTACTGATTATTATGAAAAGGCCAGAGCTTGTTATGAATGGTGCAAAATGCAAAAATTAATTAGTATACAAATTATGTTGCACATTTACTGAAATATACGACACACACACAATAGTGCAGATTAATACATATATGAGAGCAATTGATGGGCTATCAACCTATTATAGAGCAAAACGTTGTGTGATGTGAAGAACAGTTAAAACTAAGCACCTCATTACGATGTCAGGTGTGAAAAAACTAACAAAAATAAAGAACAATAGTACAGCAGCAATGACGTCGGACTTCTGCAATACTCTGGGCAAATTTTTCGTTAATAAAGTTTCATCAGTATATGATTCCTTTAAAAGACTCAATATAGTTAGACCCGCCCAGGTACCCTTAGAACCTATTAAAGAATCCATGATGATATCGCAGAGTCCATGGTTTCAATTCACACCACCCTCAGCAGATCAGATTCTGCAAGTGGTGAAGACCCTTGTCCTCCCAAGGAGATGCAGCTTTTCCCGGAGCTGCTGAGTTTACAACTAGAGAAACTATTCACACAAATATTAAAATATGAGATTTTTCCAGATGCCTGGAAAACCACCTCGGTGATGCCACTTTTAAAAAAATCAAATTTAGATTCTGAAGTAACTACAGACCCATTGCCAGGATACCCTTCGCCGCTAAAATTCTGGAAAAAACTTTTGAACAAGCAGATGTCACAATTCCTCTCGGAGGGAAACTTACTAGACCACTCACAATTTGGTTAACGAGAGGGACATGGGACAGAAACGGCACTGCTAACGGTGGTGGAAGAACTCAGGAGTGTTCTGGATAACGGAGGGAAGGCCGCCTTGGTACTTCTGGACCTATCGGCGGCCTTCGAAACGGATAGCCATGAGACACTCCTGACCCGTTTGGCAGAAGCCAGAGTTCATAGTTCGGCATGTGCTCTTCTGGCATCCTACTTGTGCAATAGAACTTTCTCAGTAGAGCTGGGGGAGGCAAGATCCAAATCATTCAGCTCACCGTGTGGGGTGCCCCAGTGGTCATCTTTAAGCCCTACCCTTTTTAATCTGTATGTAGCCCCGTTAGCAGGAATCATAAGGGAAAGCGGCTTTATCCCAGTTTCCTATGCTGACGACACCCAGATAGTGGTGTCTATTAGCAAGGACATCAAAGAGACTGCGCATAAATTCAGATTATGTATGACGCTAGTCAGACAATGGATGCTGAATAACTTCTTGAAGTTAAATGGGGATAAAAGTGAAGTACTGGTGCTTGGGGCTGATCCAAACACCTGGTCTCCGGAGTGGTGGCCAGACAGCCTTGGTAACTGTCCGGCCCCAGTAGAAATTTTTTAAAATCTGGGTATGACTCTAGACATCAAACTCTCATTTAAAGCTCAGGCCAGTAAACTGGCTTCATCAGCCTGGAAAATGATTAGAAAACTTCTGCCCTACATTCCAGCTGATGCTCGGAAAACGGTGGTGACTGCCCTGGCCTTGTCAAGGATAGACTATGGAAATGCCTTGTATGCTGGGGCCAAGGTTCAAATTCTAGCAAAACTACAACATTTGCAGAATGCAGCCGCAAGGCTGGTGCTGGACATTCCCAAATATGAGCCAATTGCCCATAAATTAAAAACCCTTCATTGGCTCCCCATCGCCAAAAGAGTGCAGTTTAAATCGCTATGCCTGGCTTATAAGGCGCTTCACGGATTTGGCTCACAGTTTTTAAAATCCCATCTGAAACTGTACAAACCTACCAGGCTTCTTAGATCCAGCCAAGCCAAATTAATCCGGGTTCCGAAACATAGAAGGGCCAGATGGGGAGGGAGAAGTTTCTTACTACACACATCCAAGGTATGGAATCTGCTCCCAATCTCCATTAAAGACAGTCCATCCCTGCTCTCTTTTAGAAAGCAGTGAAAACTTGGCTCTGCACTGCCTGCTAGACTCTGCACTGTCGGCCTAGAAGTCTCTGACTGTCATAGCGCCAAGACGCCCATGTGCATTCGCGCGCTCTATAAAATGATAAATCAAATCATAAACCAAATCAGGTGGAAGCTTTCTGCCCGACTCCATCTCGTAATCGGAACTGACTGACTTGCGGACTGTGGTTCCGCCCGACTAATTGCGATGTGACTAAACACTGTTCAGACGGATTCCCATTGACTTCTATGGCAGCCGGTCTATGGGGAAATGGGGTGTGTGCGGAAAACCCTGCACCCTGTCGCAGGCACCCCATTGTGCCAGCCACACAGTGCAGGGTTTTACAAGGGGGTCCCTTAGGTACCCCCTCGGCCCCAAACCGGAGGTTGCAGGAGGAAGGTGGGACTGCCAAAATCACTTTGCGACAGCAATTTAGTGTCAGACAGGCCAACTCGGAAAGGCTGTTCGAAACCAGCATTGTAATTGTTCGGTCAGAAATGCTCTCTGTAGAGCTGTATACTGCGGTTCGACAGCCACACATTTTCTGAGAGCCAGTCTTAACTGATTCAGAAAGACCTTGCAGTTTGCAATCCGACCGCCAACATCGTAATTGGTCAGGCGGATTGTAAACCGAGGAAGGGGAGGTCGTTGTAATAATTTAAATATCACTATTTTTTCTTTTAAAGCACTATGGGTAGAGGAAGCTTTACGCTGACAAAAGGCAACATTGGTTTATGTGAAGCTATCAAAGTGTGAATCTTCAGCCTAAATCAGGAGGGTTTGCAAGTATACTCGAAATGTGCTCAAATGTACTCATGATAGACCTGCTAAACATATATGTGAGGGTTTAAGATCTGATGTTGGAGAAATTAAAAAATGGTTTCCATTGTTAAGCTATTCATTAAATAATATGGAATTGTAGCAAAATTGCTGACATTGTTTAATCTGCATTCTTGTGCTGCCTCGACTGTGCATTCATTGTGGTATTAGCTTTGCACTAAACATAGTCTGTCCCAGTTTCACTTTCCAAACTCCATTTTGGAACCTGGCTTGTTGTTTACTCGATTGTCCCGCCTACCCTCCCAGCTAACGCCTCCCTGCTGACCCTCCCACGCTCCGCCCCCTCAACTATCCATTTAAGTCGAATGCCCCAACGGGCAGCGTCCACGCGCTACGGCCGCGCCGAAGGTGCGCCAAAGGTAAGCCCGTCTACGCCCGTCCACGCCAAGACCGCGCCCAGCGCCAGACCCCCTGGCCCCCGTACTACCCACCCTACCCGCATTACCTACGCCGCCTCCACCCTCTTAGCCCTTAACCCCAGGCGACTCCCCAACTGCGCCCAAGCCGCTCCTGGACACACCCATGGACCCTTCACATGCAACTCCTGCAAGTATGACGGCACCAAGACCAACTCCCCATCCACTAACACCAAACAGAGACCTGACACCAACCACCTTAAATGCATCCTGCTCAACACCCGCTCAGTCCACAGACACGCCATCGACCTCTGGAACCTACTAGACACCATCTCTCCGGACGTCGCCTTCCTAACAGAAACATGGATGAACGCCTCCTCAGCCCCAGACATCACCATTGCCATCCCGGAAGGCTACAAGATCATCCGGAAAGACCGCGCCAAGCAAACAGGAGGAGGCATCGCCATCGTCCATAAGAACTCCATCCGCATCTCAACCAGCTCAGACGTCAACCTCGCTAGCGCCAAGCCCCTTCACTTCCAGATCCACACCGACCCCAAGACCACACTCAGAGGCACCCTCCTCTACAGGCCACCAGGACCCCGTGCACAACTCAGTGAAGACATCACTGACTTTATCACCCCACACGCCCTCCCTTCCGAGGATTACATTCTATTGGGAGACCTCAATTTTCACCTGGAAAAAAGCAACGACAGCAACACCACCGCCCTTCTGGACAATCTCGCCAACCTCGGCCTCAAACAACTTGTCAACTCCCCCACTCACCACGCAGGCCACACACTCGACCCTATCTTCACCTCCAGCAAACATATCTCCTTCAGTCACACCACAGCTCTCCATTGGATGGACCACAGTTGCGTTCACTTTATCTACAAAAAGACCACAACCCACAACCATCCTCAACCTACTCTGCGAAGAAACTGGAACAAAATCACCTTCGACCAGATCTCCTCATCGCTTCTTCAAAACCCCCCTGCCCATTCTTCGAACCCCAACCAAGCAGCCATTAACCTCACTCAATGGCTAACCAACGGCGCCGACAACCTAGCTCCCCTGAAAAAACGTCAAATCAAAATAGGCAGCAAAAACGCCCCCTGGTTCAACGATGATCTTAAGAAATCCAAGAAACTCTGTCGCTCCCTTGAGAAGACCTGGAAAAAAGACCCAAACACCAGCACCAAGGACGCCTTCAAAAACGCCATCCGCATACACCACCAACTGATCCGGACTGCCAAGAAAGCCGCTTTCAAAGACCGACTTGACAACAACGCCCACAACAGCAAAGAATTATTCAACATCGTCAAAGAGTTTACCAACCCCAATGCCAACTCCAACGACATCACCCCCTCTCAAGCCCTTTGCGACTCCCTAGCTTCGTTCTTCCACGACAAAATCGCAGACATCCACAACAGCTTCAACAACCAACCCGGAGACCAACCCACCCAACCTTCTGCCGTACCGTCACCCCCCCTGAGCATCCTTAATGACTGGAACACAATCTCCACTGAGGACACCATCCGCCTGATGAACTCCATCCACTCAGGATCCCCCACAGACCCATGCCCTCACCACATCTTCAACAAAGCAGACTCCATCATTGCACCACACCTCCGAGATGTCATCAACTGCTCCCTCAACTCCGCCACCTTCCCGGACAGCTGGAAACACGCCGAACTCAGCGCCCTTCTAAAAAAAAACACAGCTGACCCCACCGTACTCAAAAACTACCGCCCCATCTCGCTCCTTCCATTCCCGGCCAAGGTCATCGAGAAAGCTGTCAACAACTAGCTCGCCACCTTCCTCGAAACCAACAAATCCCTCGACTCCTCTCAGTCCGGCTTCCGAGGCAAACACAGCACTGAGACCGCACTCATCGCAGCAACAGACGACATATGAACTCTTCTGGACAATGGAGACACAGTCGCCCTCATCCTCCTCGACCTCTCCGCAGCCTTCGACACAGTCTGTCATAGCACCCTGCTACAACGCCTCAGAAACATCGGAATCCAAGGAAAAGCACTGGAATGGATCACCTCGTTCTTTTCCGGAAGAACCCAGAGAGTCCGCCTCCCACCATTTAAATCTGAGGCCACTGAAGTCATTTGCGGCGTGCCACAGGGATCCTCACTCAGTCCTACCCTCTTCAACGTATACATGAGCCCCCTCGCGACCATCGCCCGCCAACATAACCTCAACATCATCTCCTACGCTGATGATACTCAACTGATCCTCTCACTCACCAAAGACCCTAACACCGCCAAAACCAACCTACATAAAGGAATGAGAGAAGTAGCCGAGTGGATGAAGCAGAGCCGCCTGAAACTAAATTCCGACAAAACAGAAGTCCTTATCTTAGGCACCTACCCCTCCGCCTGGGACGACTCGTGGTGGCCAGAGTCCCTTGGAAAAGCACCCATCCCGACAGACCACGCACGGAACCTGGGCGTCATTCTGGACTCCTCACTCTCGATGACCAGACAAGTCAACACCGTTTCATCATCCTGCTTCAACATTCTTCGCATGCTCAAAAAAACATTTCGCTGGATCCCCACCGAAACTAGAAAAACGGTCACCCACGCACTGGTGACAAGCCGCCTGGACTACGGAAACACCCTATATGCCGGTACCACAGCAAAACTTCAGAAAAAACTCCAACGCATCCAGAACGCATCAGCCAGACTCATACTAGACATCCTGCGTAAAGACCACATTTCTGGTCACCTGAAAAACCTCCACTTCCTCCCCGTCAATAAGAGGATACCATTCCGCCTTCTAACCCACGCACACAAAGCACTTTACGAACTTGGACCCGAATGCCTCAACACACGACTTTCCTTCTACACCCCCTCCCGCCTGCTACGCTCCTCCCACCAAGCCCTTGCTGCTGTACCTCGCATCAACAAAGCCACCATGGGAGGAAGATCCTTCTCCTACCTGGCTGCAAAAACCTGGAACTCACTTCCCATTCACCTTCGCCTCACTCAGAACCACCTAACATTCTGAAAGCAACTTAAAACCTGGATATTCGACAAGTAATTCCCCACCCTTCTCCAAGCGCCTTGAGACCCTATGGGTATGTAGCGCGCTATATAAATTAACTGAATTGAATTGAATTGAATTGATGTCACTTCTTGTGATGCCACTTCCTGTTATGTCAGGCGCTGTGATGTCACCCCACTTCTTTTTTTAGGACTTGTGCACTGCTTTACATATGGATCACGCTAACGATGTTTTGCAGCACTTGCACGACAGATAACTAATAATGCCCAGCTGGCGACCTGATAAATACACGCAGATGTGTCTGACCAATAAGCTACAAATTGGTGTGTCAAGTCTTCCAAATAACAGGAGCAGGTCCACCAAAAATACATATATATATATATATATATATATATATATATATATATATATATATATTCACTGAAAAAACCATAGGTTATAGACCATATATAGTTAGGAATTAGCATTTACAAAACCTTATTTTACTCACACAAAACCATTGAAATTCGCATATATAGTTAGTTGTACTAACTATATATCGCGCACCCGCAATCCACTGCTGATCATGTCACATATTACATCATTCATGACATGGTCAGTGACATCACTGATGACATCACTGATGACATCTCAAATGACATCACTGATGACATCACTGATGACTACATCCAGTGACTGTATAATTCTGTAAAGTTAAAATATGTCTTACAAATTGAATAATGAGTGGATTTATAAGTGTCTGGATGAAGGATTTAGTAGGTGCATGACTGACTGTATGAGTGAGTGATTAAATGTGTCTCACTGAGTGCATGGGTTAGTGACTAAACTGTCTTAATTTGTGCATCAATGTGTCTGTTGTTCTGTAATCTGCTGCATGTGTTGATCATTAGCTATATGAGTACCTATATGGGTTATTGATTGGTTGCCCAAGTATTTGTATGGGAGACTGAGTGTGTGTGTGGGTGGCTGGGAGGTGTATGACTCTGTGCATAAATGTGTGAACAGTTGATTCACTAGATGTATGGGTTCAAAAGTGCATGTGGAAACAGCTGTATGGGCGGTTGACTGTGTGCATGAGTGTATTGGTGAGTGAATGGATATCTCAGTGCTACATGTCAAAGTAAGTACATATGTAAAACACAGTACATGTGAGAGTTGACATATATAAATAACTGTGCATAAGAGTAAGTGAATGTGTGAGTGGCTGTATGGATCATTGTGAACTTGTATCAGGGATTGTATAAGAGAGTAAATATGTGTTAGTATATGTTTGAATAAGTAAGGTGTGTATAACTGTATAGTTGAGGAAATGGAGGTGTGATTGATTCTTTGCATGACTGACTAGGTGTGTGAGTAACTCCATGAATGAGTGACAGTCTGTGAGTGTCTGTTTACACTGAGTGTATCTAAGGTTATGTTAGAGTCTGAAGAGGTTCATCGTATTATCACATGAATGATGTCATCAGTGATGTGCTCAGTAATGTCATCAGTGATGTCATCAGTGATGTCATTTGAGATGTCATCAGTGATGTCATCAGTGATGTCATTTGAGATGTCATCAGTGATGTCATCAGTGATGTCACTGACCATGTCATGAATGATGTAATATGTGACATGATCAGCAGTGGATTGCGGGTGCGCGATATATAGTTAGTACAACTAACTATATATGCGAATTTCAATGGTTTTGTGTGAGTAAAATAAGGTTTTGTAAATGCTAATTCCTAACTATATATGGTCTATAACCTATGGTTTTTTCAGTAAATTTTCAAGGTTTTGTAAATGCTAATTCCTAACTATATATGGTCTATAACCTATGGTTTTTTCAGTGAATTTCAATGGTTTTTTAATAGCAAATATCAAAAGCTTTAAAATGTATTCTTCTTTAATTCGAAAAATATATTTTATATGTTTTTAATACAATTTTTTTATGTATTTTTTTTAAATTATTTTTTTTGTTTCGCTCCCGGTCCGCGAACCGGGTAGCTTCCCGTTAGCTCAATTTGGTGCCGCGACCCGGTCCGCGAACCGGTAAACGTTCCGTTTGCGCAACTGCCACGTTAGAAAACAACATCGTGACGCATCGCGTAATCGCGACGTATGGCGTTCTCACGTAATGCGTCTTATGACGCCCCGCGTTAGCGCACCCGGAAGTGCTCCGGAGCGCGAACCGAGGCGCGAAGCGCAGCGCCCCGGAAGCGATCCGGAGCACGGCGCGCAGCGCATAACGTAAGCGTAACAGGTCATATAACTTGTTATCAAAAGTTTTCATTGGTTCATTTCACTTTTGGTTTCCTAATGATGTAAGGCTAGGTCATGTGACCTAAAAATAACACTTTTCATTGGTTTAGAACTATTTTTTTTCCCAAATGATGAAAAACCCTCCTTGTTTCCTCACTCTGACTTTCAACTTTGTGAGAGGAAGACCTTTTTTCATTACTTAGAAATGGCAAGTCTTGTAGCTGCAGCTGGTGCACCCCCACCACCACCTCCTAGGAAGAGAGGACCACCTCCTCAGATTATCATTCAACAAGATGAGGAAGAAGAGGAAGAAGAGGAAGAGACGCAAGGGGAGAGGCAGTTTTTGCCTGAGGAGCCAAGAATTTCTCATATAAAGGAAGATTTCATATGGCAATTTTATTCATTTCCCCAGGGCCAAAAGAAAGTGAATGCCCGCTATGTAAATTGCCTTATCTGCAAGAAAGATCTGTCCAGAGGGACAGATAAGAAATATAGCTATGGCAATTACACCACGCATCGCCATATGCAGAGGTGGCACCCTAATAATTATAGTGCTGCACAAGTACATGACCTGCAGGATAACCCCCCTCCTGTGGCCAGAACATCAAATGTAGAGGCAGTGACGGGACCAGAGGCGAGGGAGACGGTCCCAAATATACAGATGAAGTTTGGGAGTATCAAACAAGTCTGCGTTTATTGCGGCCAATTGATTTGCTACAGGGAAAGTAGCATCACTCTAATCAACAGAGCTATCGACAATCATGATTGTCCAAAACGCCCCAGAAAATAAATTATCTTTTTTTGTTGTTGCTCCTGTTGAGCCCTTTATAATGAATCATTTTCGTTTCCCCCCCAAAAAAACAAAAAAAATATAAAATCGTTCAAAAAATACAAAAAAAGTAAAAAAATGTTCAGAAAAATAAGAAAAAAAATATAAAACAACAAAAATAATTAAAAAAAAGTTCTTTTCAGAACTTCCTCCCCTTTATAAAAAATTGCTAGAATGTTTAGCACTCTGGCAACCTCTATTTCTTTTGATTCGCTTCCCGGTTCGCGCGCCGGTACGCGAACCGGAAGCGAACCAAAAAAAATGTTTTTAAAAAAAAGAAGAGTAAGTATAAGGGAAGGAAACAGAGAGTAATGTTAAAAGAAAGACAGCTAGAGGGAGTAACACAGAGATACTGTTTAATAGATCTATTTACCAAAGAAAAGATGGAAGAGGGTATAACTGTGAAAAACAAAATAGATAAGGAAGTGAAAGAAAAAAAGGAGAGTAGAAGAATAATAAACAAGAGTTTCGTAGAGAATGTGAGTGAATGTTCAAAATAAGAAGAAAAATAGTAAAGGATGTGGAATGAGAGGTAGGGATAGAACCGGACCAAAAGAACAATCCTGAGGGAAAGTGTTAAGAAAACAGTGAGCAAAAGTAAATAGGAATAAAACAAGATGTATGATAGTGACTAAGGTTAAAACATTTGGAATAACAGAGAGAAAAAACAGAAAGCAGAAAAGAAGAAGTGACAGAAAAGGAATGATTGAAACAGCAAAGAAATGTAAATAACGTAGGGGCATATTATCAACACAGGCGATAAAATTATCGCTGCTTTTATCGGCAGAAATCTGCCGCTAAAGCCGCTTTTGCAGCAGAAAACTGCCGCTAAAGCCGCTTTTGCAGCAGTTTTCTGCCGATAAAAGCAGCGATAATTTTATCGCCTGTGTTGATAATATGCCCCTTAGTGTGCTTGAACTACAGGGAGAAAGCATAATGAACAAGTAGTGAAAGAGTGATCAGTCAGAGACAGTGAGAGTAATAGAGACGGAGTGAGTGAACAGGAGTGAGGAACTATGAGAACAGAGGGACTGAGAAAAAGAGTGGAAGGAGTAGAGTAAGTAAGTAATAGAGAAAGGAATGAGGGAATTAGCAAAGGCAGGAAACTGAGGGTTAAAGAAATGAAGCAGTGGAACTAATAGAAGTTAAATGTGATAGAAATGTAACGAAAAGAGTACAAAACATTTACCTTATAATTGTCGTTAACTTAGTCACTTGTTATTTTTATACTTTCAATCTGTGAAAGAAACAACAAAAATTTGAAAAATATTAAAACATGTATTTAAAAATTAGAAAAGACAAGGGAAAAGATTGACAATCATCCAATTTTACAAAGAAATAAAGTTAGAGATAAACATGCAGGAAAAAAAAGAGAAAGAAACGGTGATAGACAGTCAGAGACAAAAAGAAATTGAAATAGAGTAAATTACTAAGAGAAAAAAAAGAAGATACTTTCAGTGACAGAAAAGAAGGATAGAAGAGAAAACTAAATTGAAGTTGTGAAAGCTACTAAAAGAAACTGAGTAAGGTAAACTATATAAGGAAAGGGTGAATAAGGAAAAGAGAGTGAGGGAGAGAGGAGACAGAGGAAGTGAAGGAAAGAGTGTCAGATACAGACTGAGTGAGGCATCTACACAATGTGATTCATAATGTTAGGAAACACAGGTAATGTAATTGAAAAACGTTCAATTGTTTTTGTTTATTCCACAATCACATCACTTGTGTTTCCTTTGCTTAGGTATCTCATTGTGCAGATGTAGTCTAGTATATGAAAGACTACGCAGAAGGTGACCACTGTATGCAACAACTTTGACACTTACAGCAGCCTCTGCTTCTCCATGCCCCCTACACAGTCCTAAATATATACATTTTAAACTAACAGTATCTTGTTGCAGATGAAGTGAGGCCTATCTTGCAACATGGTGCATCTTTTGCACTGCTGCTGTGCCACAAAAGTGACACAACGGCAGCGCAAAAGAGGTGCACGGCCATCATAAAACTGCCCCTAACATTTTAAATGATTGTTTCAGGATGCCGATAAGGTGTGGCCTATCCAGAGATTTGTTTGAGGTGAGGTCTACTCAGAGTTACAGATTAAATTTAGGCTTGTCGAAGAGTACAGAGGAGATAATACATGTGCAGGCCTACCAACGAAGTGAGTCATGTCCACTGCACTCTTGAACAAAGGCCAGACCTCCTCTGTCTCCCTGGACAGGCCTAAACCTCATCTGCACAATGTGATTCGTAATGTTAGGAAACACAGGTGATATAATTGAAAAACGTGCAAATATTTTTGCTCATTTAACAATCACATCACCTGTATTTCCTCAGCTTAGGTATCTCATTGTACAGATGTAGTCTAGCATATCCAAGAGTACGCAGAAGGTGAGGACTGCATGCAACAGAGCAATGTACATTACTCACCTCCCTTGACACTTACAGAATCCTCAGTTTTTCCATGCCTCCTACACAGTTCTAAATGTATATCATAAATACAAAAAGTACAGAATTAATTATACATGTTAAATGGTTTATTTTTGCTGTTCTCAGAATATATCAAATTTCACTAAAAACAGTGACTTGAAGGTATTCATCATATAACAGCGGGGGGAAAAAACCACAATCAAAATGATTGTGTTTAAAAAACCCATATAACATAACCAATCAGAAATCAGAACTCCTCAAAAGTAACTTACTTTCCATGACGTCGAAGGATGTCCTATGAACAGCTTATACTCTGTTGTGCTGTTATTATTTTCAGCCCGCCACTTTCTGAAAGAAAAGCTCAATCGTTTTGACAAATATGTTACATACAATAAATGACTTCTCGCTCTCTACCGCACTTCTCCTCGAGGCCAAATCGTGTAAGAGCCATTTATAACTCTTGGAATTCTTCTAAGCAAATCCCGTCATTTTCTTTTTCCGCAACTTTCAGAAAGAAAACGTTCAAGATCACTTTCACAATCCTGTACTAGTAATATCTCACCCTTCTTGCTCACTCATGTTCCACATTTCCTATGACACTGATACTGCTTATTATAAAGCAAACTTACAAGACCTCTATGACTACTACAATTATTGAATTCTCTATATCACTTTTAATCACAAAGCAATTTAAAACAGTACATAAAATTATATCAACTCCTAGAATCATTATAGGCCAGTTACCTACCCTAAATTCTTTCTTCTGAAAACAGAAAGTAAGAATATTTTTAAATAAAAAGGCAACATTGTTTCATAGTGAAATGTGAATTATTTCCGGAACATCAGCTTTTTTTACATTTTGAATAAGATGTGTAATAAGTGGATGTTGTCAAAGGACCATCATGTCATATAATAGCTGCAGTTAGAAATGTTCTTCCTAAAATCAACGACTGTGTAGCCACAACATTTGTAATTAAAGTTGAAAACTTATTTTCATCAGGTTTATATAGTTGGAATTTTTAAATGACATTATAACCAAATGTTTGTTCAAAATATGTCGACAGCATTGCAGACTTACATTACCTCTACTCCATGTTTTGATTGGCTGCTTGAATTAGCTTATTAAAAGAAACAGTTTTTCTGAACTCATTCAAAGTGCAGTTATTTTTCCATGACGTCAAGTGTTATGGTAAGAACACCGTTTGCTTTGGGAAATACTCTGTTGTCCTTTAACTAATCCGTGCCTACCACTTTCTGTACGAAAACCTTCTTTTTTTCAGGAACTACTTAAAACTCAAAAATAACTTTTGACTCTGTACTACACTTATCCTCAAGGCCAAATAGTGTAGGAGCCATTAGAACCTCTTGAAATTCCTCAGAGCAAATCCCGAGATTCTTTCCCTAAAATTTTGGTTGTAAAAACACCAGGTAAGAATTTTTAAGGTCAAAAGGCAATTTTTTTTTTTAAAGTTAAAACAGAATCATTGCAGAATGACCAGCCGTTTCTAGACTTCAAATAAGCTGTGTAATGTCCTGATGTTGTTGAAGGACCGTCATGATTTATAATTGCTGCAGTTACAAAAGTCCTTCCTGATATTGACAACTGCGAAGCCACAAAATTTTTTATTAAAGTTGTCAATTTTGTTCCATCAGGCCTACATCGTTGGAACATTAAAATGACATACTGGCCATATGTTCGTATAAATAATGTGGACAACATTTCAGACTTACATTGGCTACACTCCATGTTGTGATCGGCTGCTTTTACTAGCTTATTAAAGGATACTGATTTACTGTCTGGCAAAGTTAAATATATAAATTTTTCTGAGTCTACACTAGTAGTACTTGATACCCTACAGTTCTCGCAGTCATGCTGCCATTGATAAGAAAGGCCAAACAGGTGATCTACATCTACACCTTCATCTTGCAATACATCAAGCATATACATTAAAAACTCCTGACAATCTTGCTGAATATTTTGAGAGAATTGTGTTTGACCTGAACATTTGTCTAACAGATTTCGAATTTCAGACACACTTTCTATTTTTGTTCTATCAGTGCTACATTTCTCTAACACAGAATTCAACAAACTGCAAAATCTTTGATCCGAATTGACCACAATCTCTTCTTTTAAAGTTTCTAGAGAAAAGACAACATTAACCACAACATTAGCATAGCAGTTGACACCAGAACTATTTTCAAATTGAAAACCAACATCTTCAGCAGAATCCATTTTTTTCTGCTTATAATTTCGGGTTCATCGACTTTTCGTCTTTTTGCTACAACCTCCCTACTATTGGTCACATTTCTTCGTTTCCGGCCTACCACACGTTTCTCAAACAAAGGATATTGAGGCTAATGTGGCGCATACTCTCTTCTTAACCTATTGTATTCCTTAACACAATCTAGATCCGCACAAATGTTTGTGACATCACAATCAATCAAGTACAATCCCGATAAAGTTCTGACTCGTGACAATGCCACATATGCCATACCCTCCTTGAACACAGAACTGCCAATATTCACCAAGGCACTGTCTACACTTAAACCTTGCGATTTATGGATTGTCACCGCATATGCCAAGCAAACAGGAAACTGCTTACGGCGAACATATAAGTCTTTTACAAGCAAAAACCTAGCAGAGCAACGACCAATTAGCTGTACTTCCTCAATGCCATCAAATTTAATTTTTAAAAATTCAATTCCATCTCTATTTCTGTATTTCTCAAAATCAACAACATTACCCATTGATCCATTTACCAGACCTCTTTCAACATGTAAATTCCTTCTTAAAATTATACGGCAATTTAAGCACACATTCAGAGTCTTTTCAAAACCAACAGTTTTAGATATAGTCTTCTCTAATGAATCCAATTTTGATTTCAAATTCTCAGACAAAATAATTGTTGCTTCCATATGCTCTATTCTGTCAATAGCTTCCAGTTTCACAATCTCTTGGTTTTCTAAATTCAACATTTTGTTGTTGAAGATGGCACATTCTGCAAGAGTTGGCATCAAACATATTCCAGATTTCTTCTCAGTAATTTTCCAAAAAATATTCTCAGGCACAACGTCTTCTTCTGGATACAAATTTGATAGTAATCGTGCATGTAAAGCTTCTTTCCCATGCTCGGTCACTTTTCCGATTCTAACATCTTGTAGAATATTCTTATAATCTTCATCCTTTGCTTGACGCATATTTTCACGCAGTTCAGCATAATTGAAGTTTAACCATATATTAACGTTGCCAATGCTCCCTAGGCACTTCCTGGTATCTTCATGCGTGAGCATTTTGAACACAGGTTGTCCTTTCACTGGTGTCAGCTGCAGAAGATCACCGAAAACAATGATGTGTTTGCCACCAAATAACACATCATACTCTGTTTTGAGAACTTCTTGCATTCTCAAATGCACAAAGGCAAGCATGACATTGGAAACCATGCTTACTTCGTCAATGATAAGAAGTTTCATTTTCCTCAAGACTCTTGAAACTTCACAACAAGCATCTCCAGATAACTTGTGGTATTGTAATTTGTTATCATGCTCCACTGGCAGCATCAGTAGACGATGCAAAGTAATACCTTTAATGTTATATGCTGCCAGTCCAGTTGGAGCGGTGACAACACAAGACAGCGATGACTCAGTCCTTTTCTGCAAATAACATGAAATTGCTTTAATGAGGAAACTTTTTCCAGTTCCCGCTTCTCCACTCACGTACAGTCGGACAGGCTTCAACGACGTACATGAGCACTCTTTTTTCTCATGACTTAATCCATGATCTATTTGGTTGGTAACTTCGTCATATATTTTCCTCTGCTCAGCGTTGAGTTGTCTTTCCAAGTCTTCTAAGTTAACCGCATCCTCCTGAGCATGTGCCATGGCTCTTTCCACTTCAATCATGGCAGTGGCAGCTTCGTTTTCGATAACTGGTCCTCCTAGTGGATCCTGACTCAATGAAACAGAACTCTGACTGTCCTGAGAACTGTCTCTAGCAATCTCGGCTGCAATCGTTGCTTCCTGCTCGATTTCCGCATTCAACATTTCTAGATATTTGGGAAAAACAGGACATTCTATGGTCTCCTTGGCGGCATTGAAAGAATCTTCGTAACAGACGAAATCTCCAAGCAGTTCCTCTTCTGCACGCCAAGGCTTGAAAAGTTGCAAAAGTGCTAAATAGAAAAAATCGTTTCTTTCAGGAGATTCGCCACTCAATTTTCGATGGTTTACCAATTGCCATTTTCTTTGCTTGACCAGACATCCCTCACTTCCAATTACAGCATACACTCCTTTATCAATATCTTCTTTGATGCTCCTCTTGAATATGTAATTTTGTAGAACCTCATACAGACAAACATTCTCGAGGTGACTGCTTCTATTTGGATAATATGTATCCAACATGTTGGTCTTCAAAATATCTGTACTGTTTGGCTCCTTTTCCGCCAAATACTCAATTTCCCGTACAGGTATTAGAACTCGATTACGCGTTGCAGCAAGACCAAGACTCGCCCAAATGATACTCCTGGATTTGGCATTGGGACTTGCTGAAGACAACCGGTCAGAACATTCGTAAGCTCCGATTTCTCTATGCGACAACATCTTCAGACTGAAACTGTACAACTTCTTACTGAGGCTCTTTTCATGGGAAATGTCCTCCCACATATCCTTCAATTCTGTCTTTTCTTTTTTGGTGATGTAAGATGTCACATACCGAGCCACAGCCATACAGTTATCAGCCACAAACTGTATATCCATGTTAGCATTCCACATGGACAAAATCACTGGGTTGTAGTCGTTGATGTACTTGGACTCTTCGTTCCTTTTCAAATTGTAGGTATTTTTGGGTGATTTCTTCATCACATTATGTCGCAGCGAAGACATCAAACTGTTCACTCTTCCTTTAGAAATCACCGGTCGTGGAAAGGCGAAACGACATTTTGTGTAGAACTTGTCCTTGTTTCTGAATTTACGACAACAGTACTTTCCACAACGATGGCTTTGGAAGCGTAAAACTTGTTCTCTTAGGCTTTTGTCTTCCTTTGCCTTTGGAACAGCACATGTAGAATACTGTTCTATGAAACTCATCACTGTCATCCGGATCTGTTCCAAATTTGGGTGCATCTTTGATCCACAGCAGCATATGTATATGAGGAGCACCTCTTGCTTGGTACTCCTTTCTCCAGAAGAAATCCAACACCTCTCCAAGAGGTGGATTTTTCTTGTTCATGATGAAAGACATCATAGCTTCAAATCTATGATTGAAGTACCTGCATACATTCACTGGATCCAAAGAGCACAGTTCTCCGGGTGTCTTGAATTCAATATTTTCAATGTTTCCATTTGCCTCTCGTAGAAATTCAAGTAAGTCTTCCCAGCCATACTCGGCACAGCTGAGAGTGAGGAACCATGTGGGAGTTCCTAAGTTCCTCAGCATACATTTTAAATCACCATGACGATGGTACCAGTACTCATTAGTACCACGCTGACACGCCATGAGATTAATCAGGTGAGAATCCAAAATACTGTCTTGCACATTGACTTTATCCATAAAGTCCCTTGCCGAGATATTTTGCATCTGTACACCACTTTTCGAGATGTGGTTTACTGCATATGACAGTCCAGACAGATCGCTTTCAAACAGTAGATGAAACAAATAGGGAATGCATTGACAAAACCTAGGATCTTCTGCATACAATCGTAAAGTCCGGTATTCAGAAGCAGGAATTTGATCAGGTCGCTCATCATATCTTCCTCCTTGACCGGTTGGAAATAGCTGTGGGAAACACCGAGCTTCCAAACTTTCCTCCCAAACACTAATGGGACTTCCTTTGGCTTGTTTCATTTGAAACAACTCAATAGCATTCCCCATGACTTCCTTGGAATGCAAAGGATGAACACTATAATGTTCATATATTTCTTCATTTTTAGAGGCTTCTACTTTCTCAATTTGACCAGCACACAAATCGCTATCCTCTTCTTCACTTACTTCCTCTTCTGCAACATATACATTCTTGTAGTACTTATTGTTTTTCTTCAAATACAATGTTGCCTTTTTGACTTTCCTAACATCCACTAAATCTTGCCAGATTTTCTTACTCTTTGTCGGAACCCCATTAACTAAGATAACCAGAGGTTCCTCTTCCACTTTCTCTACTCCAATTGTATTAATGTTTTTCTTCAAATCTAGAGGCAAATAAACAACTCTTCCCTTTAATCCTCTCTGTAAATCTGATGGAGGCAATTTCCCTGTCTTTGGCTCCATTCGTACAATAGCCTGAAAGGGATGGATACTTTGAATCAAAATAGATTCATAAGTATTTAAATCCTTCAATTCAGAAGGAATCTCAACCAATTCCAGATTATTATGAACCGCTCTAGCAGGCATCCGGTTTTGATTTAATTTGTTACAACAATAAGTACACACACGTTGATCCGATCCCAAATCAAAATAATTTTCTACCATCAAGTATGTTGCAAAATCCTTCCATTCACTATTATTTTCCCTTTCACTTTTCGCATATAAATCCACTAACTTAGTCTGATTCTTATAATAAGTGCGTCGACAATACACACAAGTGAAATTAGGCCTCTCACTTGATTTCACCTGAAACGTGGCAATTTCTTTCTGAAAATTATCTGTACTGGAAACCTGTACACTATCTTCCACATTACCTTCTTCTTCTGGGTCAATTTCAACATTCTCCTCTTTACTTGCAAAGTAACAAAACTCAATTTCTTCACAAATATTCTTCACATCTACTTCAGAACCATGCAAAAGAGCAGTGCATAATTGTTTAAGCATAATTGCTGGACTCTTAGCATAATACAACATTCTAACTAATTTCCTCACTTTATTATGATGCACTGCTAGCATCCTGAAATGATGAAAAACACTCTGGCATACTCTCCTGGAAAGACAAGCCAGTGAATGACCATGCAAACCTGTCACTTCTCTCACTCTGCAAGGATCTAATTCTTGCAACAACTTCATTTTCTGTTTTAAACTTTTCTTACTAAATGTCCGTACAAAATCACAAAGCAAATTGATGGAATCCTGTCGCACACTGCAAATACTACTACACTTCCAGGTATACACTGGTCCCTTAGGACGTCTTCCTATAACCTCATTACCTAACACCTCTTCTGCCTCTGTTGTCACAAGTTTTTCTTTTTCAACTGCACAACCATCTTTCACCTCATAAGCTCGACCACTGGTGTCAACTGCATGCACCAAATCATTATCCTGGAAATAACTCTCCTCATTAAAAAATGCCTCACAACTTGAACTATGCATCCATTCTCCTGAAAAAACTTCACAAAAATTACTACGATTAACTGTTCTCTTCCATCTACTATTTGTTTTGAAATCATAAATTGCCTTGTTTCGTTTCCTAGTTCTATTGATTATCAAAATAAATAACTTTCGCTTAATTTCGAATGCCTGATCAATAATTTTCTCAACTTTTTTTTTTCTCTTATAAAAAACCACTTTTTGTTGACCTTTCTTAATATTTTTTAACAAATTGCCAATTATCCTGTTGCGGAACATTCATCTACGAATGTCCCTAAACTGATTTTTCCTTCTACTACCATGCACAGAGTTATCTCCTGCTCTAGCAGTAACATTTTTGATTGGCCTTTCCTTTCCGTTTAAATTGGTTCTCTTTTTCTGGACTAAAACATTTTCTGTAGTACTACTTTTTTTTCTACAAATGTTTCTTAGGAATGATTTCGTTGTCTTACCCGGAGCTTTCTTGGTGACTTGACGAGTTTTTATTGTAGAGGACTGCTGCAAGCATTTAGTAATCTGCTGTCTTTGACGTTTTGTAGCCTTTCGGCTTCTTTCTTTAGATGGCATATTGTAGTTTTGAAATGATCTGCAGTAGAATCTGTGGTAAAATATAATAAAAAATGTTATTAACCACTATTACCAAACAGTAAATCAATAACAGTCGTCAAAAAACTAACACACTAGTTGTCAATTCTACATACAATAATTTTTAGTGCATTTACAAATTTAAAACTCACACATAGTAGCAAAGAAATGGAATGCTTCTACATTTGACCTGTGCTCTTTTATATGTGAATCTGAACTAATTTTATGAGCATATTTGACTATTTTATTAAAGACACTACACACAAGCTGTTTTTGAAGTTGTATTTAATTTTAAATGAAACGGTTTACATGGTTACTTTTCATTTCCAGGAACTTAAATTTATTTTTAAAAGTCTTTATAATTCAATATGCTCGAGCAGGTCAGCTTCCCACCCTATGTCATACAATTCTGACAAATCGGCATCCTCATCATATTCTTCCTCATCCACAGGATATAAATCATCCAAGGTATCTACTTCCACTGACGTTTCAATGACAAGTTCAATGATAAGATCGAGATCAACAGATTGCTCATTATCACTCATGCGTGATGTTGTCGTTATCTTTAAAGAAAGAGAACAACAATGAGATGTTGCAGAGTAAGAGACAAATCTCAGAGACTATAATTGTAAAATTGTTTAAGAAGAGTAACATTTTGCAGATATTATTTAACCATGTCCAGCGATGCTGAGGAGGTGAGGCCTATGTCCAATTTTTCAGTGAACAGGACTCATCTCTTCTTAACCTTGGATAAGACTCACCAACACTGTGTCCCCTGCTAATACTTAAATTTAAAGGAGCAGATTTATGTTAACTGGCGCATCCCCAGGGATGCACCAGTTAACGTGCGCCACTGCTCTGCCACCCATGATGTGCCGCATTTACAATGCAGAGCACCATTGAGCAAAAACAGCACAGATGCGTCACGCATCTGTTCCACAAAAACGGCGCATTGCAGGAATCACGTCGTAAGCGCGACATATCTACTGCAATGCACAGGGGCAAGCCACACATTGCATGGTGCATCACTCCTTATGCCTGTTTCAAACAGGCGTAAGGATTTGATTCAGCAATGCCATAAATGTGACTCAGTGAAATCTTCTTAATTTTACTGTGTTAGTTTTACAGGGCTTTCATGCAAATGACTGCCCACCCTACAACAAAACGCTCACATGAAATCTGACGCAGGTTTCATGTGGCACAGGACTTTACAGCATGACACATCTGCCTAGATGCATCAAGTTGTAAATATGTCGCAACAGAGCAAATCTTTTGCACCGCCGCTGCGTCACAAAAATGACGCACAGCGGCGCAAAAGAGGCACACGGCTATCATAAATCTGTCCCTAACATTTTAAATGATTGATTCAGGATGACGATAAGGTGTGGCCTATCCAGAGGTTTGTTTGAGGTGAGGCCTACTCAGGGTTGCAGATGAAATTTAGGCTTGTTGAAGAGTACAGAGGAGATAATACATGTGCAGGCCTACCAATGAAGTGAGTCATGTCCACTGCACTCTTGAACAAAGGTCAGACCTCTTCTGTGTCCGTGGACAGGCCTAAACCTCATCTGCACAATGTGATTCGTAATGTTAGGAAACACAGGTGATGTAATTGAAAAATGTGGAATTTCTTTTCCTCATTTCACAATCACATCACCTGTGTTTCCTTTGCTTAGGTATCTCATTGTGCAGATGGAGTCTAGCATATCAAAGAGTACGCAGAAGTTGAGCACTGTATGCAACAATTTTGACATTTACAGAAGATTCAGCTTCTCCATGCCCCCTACACAGTCCTAAATGTTTACAGTTTAAACTGACGGTATCTTGTTGGAGATGAAGTGAGGCCTATCTTGCAACATGGTGCATCTTTTGCATCACTGCTGCATCACAAAAGTGACGCAACAGCGGCGCAAAAGAGGCGCACGGCCATCATAAATCTGCCCCTAACATTTTAAATGATTGATTCAGGATGACGATAAGGTGTGGACTATCCAGAGGTTTGTTTGAGGTGAGGCCTACTCAGGGTTGCAGATGAAATTTAGGCTTGTTGAAGAGTACAGAGGAGATAATACATGTGCAGGCCTACCAATGAAGTGAGTCATGTCCACTTCACTCTTGAACAAAGGCCAGACCTCTTCTGTGTCCCTGGACAGGCCTAAACCTCAACTGCACAATGTGATTCATAATGTTAGGAAACACAGGTGATGTAATTGAAAAATGTGGAATTTCTTTTCCTCATTTCACAATCACATCACCTGTGTTTCCTTTGCTTAGGTATCTCATTGTGCAGATGGAAACTAACATATCAAAGACTACGCAGAAGTTGAGCACTGTATGCAACAATTTTGACATTTACAGAAGATTCAGCTTCTCCATGCCCCCTACACAGTCCTAAATGTTTACAGTTTAAACTGACGGTATCTTGTTGGAGATGAAGTGAGGCCTGTCTTGCAACATGGTGCATCTTTTGCATCACTGCTGCATCACAAAAGTGATGCAACAGCGGCACAAAAGAGGCGCACGGCCATCATAAATCTGCCCCTAACATTTAAAATGATTGATTCAGGATGACGATAAGGTGTGGCCTATCCAGAGGTTTGTTTGAGGTGAGGCCTACTCAGGGTTGGAGATGAAATTTAGGATGGTTGAAGAGTACAGAGGAGATAATACATGTGCAGGCCTACCAATGAAGTGAGTCATGTCCACTGCACTCTTGAACAAAGGCCAGACCTCCTCTATCTCCCTGGACAGGCCTAAACCTCATCTGCACAATGTGATTCGTAATGTTAGGAAACACAGGTGGTGTAATTGAAAAACGTGCAAATATTTATGCTCAATTCACAATCACATCACCTGTGTTTCCTCAGATTAGTTATCTCATTGAGCAGATTTAGTCTAGCATATCCAAGAGTACGCAGAGGACGAGGACTGTATGCAACAGAGCAATGTACATTACTCACCTCCTTTGACACTTACAGAAGCCTCAGTTTAATATTTCTCAGTTCAATATTTATTTAAAGAAGCAGACACCAATATGACCTTCTCATAAATGTGAAAAGCGTTTTTTTTATTTAAAAAAAACGGTTTTCTGGTCATAATTTGAAAACACAACACAGGTCCTATGTAGAAGCACACCCTATCAGTACTTAAATTAGCCAAGCACACATGGGGGCGTATTTACAAGGACCTTGCACCACGGGGAAATAACTTAAATTAAAATGGGGAAAATAACATCAAAGGGACTCAAAGGCCTTTTAAATATGCCCCAAGCAGCCTATGAAACTCTAGCAGTACATATCAAGAAACTTAAATGACTTCAATAAACGTTTTTAAACACATCAAGTAAAGCAGTTATTCAACTACATTCAAGGGGAAGTGACTTAAAATGCCCTAACACACATGAAAGCGTATTTTGAAGGCCCTTGCGCCATTTTTCCATCACTTTTAACATGGCTATGTAACTCAAAGAAACAAAATCTAAATTTGCCAAGCACACATGGGGGCGTATTTACAAGGACCTTGCACCACGGGGAAATGACTTAAAATAAAATGGGGAAAATAACATCAAAGGGACTCAAAGGCCTTGTAAATATGCCCCAAGCAGCCTATGAAACTTTAGCAGTACATATCAAGAAACTTAAATGACTTCAATAAACGTTTTTAAACACATCAAGTAAAGCAGTTATTCAACTACATTCAAGGGGAAGTGACTTAAAATGCCCTAACACACATGAAAGCGTATTTTGAAGGCCATTGCACCATTTTTCCATCACTTTTAACATGGCTATGTAACTCAAAGAAACAAAATCTAAATTTGCCAAGCACACATGGGGGCGTATTTACAAGGACCTTGCACCACGCGGAAATGACTTAAATTAAAATGGGGAAAATAACATCAAAGGGACTCAAAGGCCTTGTAAATATGCCCCAAGCAGCCTATGAAACTCTAGCAGTACATATCAAGAAACTTAAATGACTTCAATAAACGTTTTTAAACACATCAAGTAAAGCAGTTATTCAACTACATTCAAGGGTAAGTGACTTAAAATGCCCTAACACACATGAAAGCGTATTTTGAAGGCCCTTGCACCATTTTTCCATCACTTTTAACATGGCTATGTAACTCAAAGAAACAAAATCTAAATTTGCCAAGCACACATGGGGGCGTATTTACAAGGACCTTGCACCACGGGGAAATGACTTAAATTAAAATGGGGAAAATAACATCAAAGGGACTCAAAGGCCTTGTAAATATGCCCCAAGCAGCCTATGAAACTTTAGCAGTACATATCAAGAAACTTAAATGACTTCAATAAACGTTTTTAAACACATCAAGTAAAGCAGTTATTCAACTACATTCATGGGGAAGTGACTTAAAATGCCCTAACACACATGAAAGCGTATTTTGAAGGCCCTTGCACCATTTTTGCATCACTTTTAACATGGCTATGTAACTCAAAGAAACAAAATCTAAATTTGCCAAGCACACATGGAGGCGTATTTACAAGGACCTTGCACCACGGGGCAATGTCTTAAATTAAAATTGGAAAAATAACATCAAATTGTAAAGTAGAGATGGAGGCTGTTGTATCTCATAAGGTTTAATTGAGATAATTGATAAAACAGGTGGAGCCAGGATACACAACTAACAGCAGCAGAGGAAAGCTATAACTGGCCTTTCATGGAACAAGAATGCAAGAACAGTAATTGACATTCTACATGGTGGCACGCTCCAACGCGAGCCTTAAAGCAATATACAAGTAATAAAAGAAAGCACAACATAACACATCCCCCCCCCTCACAATAATAGGCAAAAGGAACTGCAAGGGAAAGGCAAGGGAACAAGGGTAAGGAGGAAGGAACAAGGAGGGAAATAATAAACTACTTCACATAATCTTTAAGCCAACAAGGCAACATACGTGTTCTATTAGAAACCTTAACAGTAGGTAATGTGGGTGTTAAAACAGCATCATTATTAACAGCAGAGGAAGTTACTATTGGAAGGGAAGGTACGTTGTCATGCACATGATCAGTATCAACTGAATTGGGTTCTTGTTCAATACTGTCAGGTTTATGTGAGAATTTATATGTCTGACAACCGTGAGAAACAGGAGAATCGGTTATCCCCTCCCCCTCCCTTAATTGAGGTAGAGAACTATTTGGCGCAAGTTGAGACTGCAAACTGCTGCCTTGAAAGTAATCCTCAACCCAATCAAAATCAGTAAGTTTGTCTCTCACAATCTCATCTGTATCATGGTTTTGACAAATATCCAAAGCCACATCTTTCAGGTTCCAAACCTTTCCGTCACTCAACCTGACTGAGTTCCTAAGAACTTCAAGAACTTGTTTAGGCGAATCAAATTTGTTCTCCCCCTTCAAAACCCTGTATGGTTTCTTAATCCTGACCCAATCACCATTTTTTATAATGACATTTTTCACGCCATGGCGCTGATCATAGTAAGTTTTACTTTTGTCATGCACTAATTCCAAACTTTTCTTGACCTCAATAGGTGACCACTGTTGGATGTTATCTTTGAATAACCAACCGGGGTTGAATTTACACCTAGGTAATCTACCACGCATCATCACAAAAGGGGAAACTCCTGTGCAGTTATTTAAAGTCACTTTGTAAGACCACACAGCTTTTTGTATTTCCAATTTCCAATCTAAACTTTTGTAATTTGCAGCTTGTAAAATTCCTTTAATGACTCTATTGAAACGCTCAACAGTACCATTTCCACTGGGATTGTACAAAGAGGTCGTTTTGTGTGTGATACCACATTTTGCAAAATAGTTTTGGGCAACTTTGGACAAGAACTGTACACCATTGTCCGTTAGGATGTTAACGGGTAGACCTTCCACAATAAAAAATGTATCCAAAAACTTTAATACGGTCTGAGTATCTACTCTGTCCACAAACTTCACTACGGGCCACTTGGTAAACAGATCAATGGCAACAAGCCCATATTCCTTTGGGTCACCTACAGGGCCAAAAATATCTACCGCGATAGTTTCCCAAGGCATGTTAGGAATGAGTCCCTCACTCATAGCTGGTCTAAGAGTCCTTAAAGACTTGTCTGCAGAACTGCAAACAGAGCAACCTCTGACAAAGGTTTCCACTTCACTGCCAACTTTGGGTCACCAAA
Organism: Lissotriton helveticus; assembly: GCF_964261635.1. Classification (NCBI taxonomy): domain Eukaryota; kingdom Metazoa; phylum Chordata; class Amphibia; order Caudata; family Salamandridae; genus Lissotriton; species Lissotriton helveticus. The sequence goes on from NC_136067.1 coordinate 872,259,904, forward strand.
ACAAATTTTTAACCGCTAGCTTAGTCCTTACTATACCGAAATGTCCCTCGTGACATAACTCTAAGACTTTTGTCCTCAGCCCAGAAGGTGGAACAATCCTGTCTCCTCTCAGTAGAACCTCTTTTTCAATTGATAATTCAGAACGTACCTCCCAAAATTGCTTCACAGTGCCAGATAAAAATCTCTCTTTTGGCCAGCCGTGGCAAATAAACTTTGAAACTTCCACTAATTCTTTGTCAGCATTGTGTTCTCTTAACCAATCTTCCCTGCTAATGGCTGGAAAACCAGAATCATGAATAAATGCTATACTAATGTTTCCCCAAGGATCATCAACGCATTCTTCCAGAGGAGAAGGGAGTCTAGACAAGCAATCAGCGATAACATTGTCTTTACCAGGTACATATGTGATCACGTAAATGTATTCTTTCATCCGCATAGAGATCCTTGCCAACCTGGCAGAAGCAGTAGCTGTGCCATCAGTGGATAATATGTGGACCAACGGTTTGTGATCAGTCCTAATGTGAACCATTTTCCCCCAAACAAATGCACGAAAATGTTCTAAAGCCCAAGCGCAAGCCAAGGCTTCCCTTTCTATAATCGGGTATCTGCTTTCAGCAGGTGACAGGGCTCTGGATGCAAATAAAATTATTCTGTCTTTACTCTTCTTATCAACCTGTGACAAGACAGCGCCCAAACCCTTGTCACTCGCGTCCGTTGTCAGATAACAGTCTAGATTAGGGTCAAAACTAGACAAGGCGCTTACTTTTTGCAATTCCCGCTTGATTTCAACAAACTCTCTCTCACACTCTTTAGACCATTCAAATTTTATATTTTTCTTCAATAGGGATCTGATGTTGTATACCTTTGAGGCAAAGTCTTTGATGAACTTAGCACAATACTCAGCCATACCCAAAAAAGATTTGATTCCTTCTTTAGAATCAGGTGCTGGTGAGTTGACAATACATTCTATTAGTGAAGTTTTTGGTCTGACGCCCTCCTCACTAATTATATGACCCAGATATGAAACATTTCTTTCTCCAAATTTGCATTTAGGCAGTTCAACAGTCAGACCAGCAGAACTAAGTGTGGTAAAAACTTTCCACAACTTGTTGTCATGATCCTCTTTATCATTGCCAGCAATCAGAATATCATCCTGAAAAAAACTAATACCATCCATGTCACCAAACAATCTGTGCATTAGGCGTTGAAATACAGCCGTGGCTGATGCAAGGCCGAATGGCATCCTTATAAATTGGAAACAGCCAAATGGTGTGATGAAGGCTGTTAGATGCCTAGACTCAGGATCCAAAACTACCTGGTGGTATGCAGCGGAAAGGTCCACTGTGGAAAACCAAGTCGCTCCCCTTAAGGAAGAAACCATTTCATTAATTTTTGGTAAGGGAAAACGTTCAATCACAATATTTTGATTAAGATGGCGTAAATCAATACATAAACGGATTTTTCCGTTGGTTTTCCTCGCTACGACTATTGGACTAATCCACTCCGAAGAGTCTACCTCCTCGATGACACCTTTGGCTAATAGACCCTGAATTTCCTTCTTGACTTCATCCCTTATCAAAAGGGGAATAGGCCTAATCTTATGTACTTTTGGTTGTGCATTGCCTTTGAGCATAATTCTATGTTCAAAACCTCTAAGCTTGCCTAGCTGTCCGTTTACTACTTTGGTGAATTTATTTTTTAAAATATCTTCCAATTTGCTGCCCTCATCTACGACAAGCACCTTCTCTTTGCTATTCGGGTCTAAGATGATATGGAGATTTTTCTGGTCATACCACCCCAGAACAGAAGGTCCTTTTTTTGCAATGTATAACTTGCCTCTGGTCACTCTGCCTTTAAATATGAAGGTAAGCCATCTGAAACCTAAAAGTTCAATTTTACCCCCAGTATAACTTACTGGATTAACATCTGAGTCATTTAATTTATCCCCTATTTTCTGTGTAAAATTCTTTTTCCATATCTCCTCGTTGATAATCGTGTATGGAGACCCCGAATCTGCATATACCTTAACTTTAACGCCGCCAAAAGAGACTTCACAGATAGGTTTGCCCTCCATTGCTTCATCAGTAATGTTTAACATATAATTGCCTCTCACATTTTTTACACAACCACCCTCATCATCACTACTTCCATCAACACACTCATCCTCATTCCAAATACATTTGATATTAGTACGCCTGCGGCACATTTTGCTAAAATGGCCAATGAGACCACAAACACTACACTTTTTTCGTAAAGCAGGGCATGACTTGTAGTAAGCCATATGTTCTTTGCTACCACAACGGTAACACTTTTTATCTTCCAACTTGTTATCCATTCCTTGGTTCTTGTAAGGTTGACTAAAACTTTTGTTATAAGATTGTTTATTCTGATATTTTGGTGTTCCTTGGATTTTGAAGACAGCCGACGATGCCTTATCAGAATCTTTAACAGTATCTTTAATTACGGTAGCATATCTTCCCGACATTTCTGATTTCCTCATTATTGCGAGTACATCGTCGAGGGGTGCATCGCCATTTACCCAAAGGCGATCTTGAATAGGAGAATTATCATTGTGCATCACAAGCTGATCTCGAATAAGTTCGTCGTGTAAGTCTCTAAATTTGCAATCAATAGCAAGTTTTTTAAGGTCATCAACCCATTCATCTACTAATTCATCCTTTTTTTGTTTTCTTTGGAAGAATTTGTGTCTCACAACACCTATACACACTTTAGGTGCAAAATATCTATCCATATCAGCAATGGCATTATCAAATTCACTTGAATTAGCGTCAGCTAACTTTTGCATACGTGAATATGTTTTTAATCCTTTAGGACCCAGTGAATGTAGAAGTATTCTTTTCTTTTGCTCCGGCTTCATTTTAGCATTTTCATCAATAGCACAGATGTAATTATTAAAATACTCTTTCCACTCCACCCACTTCATGTCTGGTTGTGATCCAGTAGCCCAAAAGGGTTGTGGGGGGCTAATGACAAAGCTTTGTTGAGCCATTACTGTTTCAGAACTATCTTCACTTTGGAGTTGGTCCCCAGAATTCATATATGTATATAAGCAATACAAGGGTTTTGTGTAGTAATCCCGTTTAAAACACAACACTTGGTTGATTAACAATTAACAAGTGCCCCGACAGTCTCACCTGTTTATCTTTATCCTCCTTGGTTGAAAGAAATGTTATTCAATAGTGTGAGCTAATGATGGATTAGCGCTGGTTCAATAAAGTTCGTTTTTTTTTTTTTTTTTTTTTTTTTATGAAACTGCCTCGGTGACTGAGCTTCGGTAATTGAATCTCCGAGATTTCCTCGACAACCTAAAATGGCCGCCACGCAGGGTCACGCAACGTGACCTAGCGTGATTCTGTCATCACGCGATTAACCCAGGTGTGCGTGATTGACGTAAGGCATTCCGTGGTCGCGCGTCGGAAAATCGTGCTTGGAACTCGGCTCCCGATTTAAAAGATGCCGGCATGCGCGACCAACCGGAGCCTGCAAGTCAGTAAGTCTCCGTACAGTAAAAGAAAATATACGAACCAGCTTTTGAATCCTTTGAATTGTAGATGGCTCTGGTGATAGTAGAGAGAAAAAATTAATTCTTTGTAAAGCAATTCTCTTTTCTTCTTGTTAGACGAAAAAAATGTAATCCGAGGTTGTAAGTTGCAGGGTGTCAATCCCGATCGTCGCCAATTGTAAAGTAGAGATGGAGGCTGTTGTATCTCATAAGGTTTAATTGAGATAATTGATAAAACAGGTGGAGCCAGGATACACAACTAACAGCAGCAGAGGAAAGCTATAACTGGCCTTTCATGGAACAAGAATGCAAGAACAGTAATTGACATTCTACATGGTGGCACGCTCCAACGCGAGCCTTAAAGCAATATACAAGTAATAAAAGAAAGCACAACATAACACAAAGGGACTCAAAGACCTTTTAAATATGCCCCAAGCAACCTATGAAACAAAGCAACATTTTAAATACACAACTTTCTTCATAATTTTCTCCCTAAAGCATACTATTCTCTATCTAAATTAAATGAATCTTTTCTCACCTTAGCAAATACTTTTTGAGTTTCAAAACAGTCTCAGACACACACCAATTTGTCTTCAGCAGAGCAAAAGGTATGCACTCCAGAGGCTGCAACCAACAATGGCACAGAAATGCTGTAATTCATCACACATAACTCTCATGTCACCCAATCAAAACTCTTCCCTCACTTTTTTCAAATCAACACCCTTCCCCCTTCTGCCCTTTCTGCCTTTTTTCCATAGCAACCACCTCCTGAAAGACCTCTCATGTTTGCAAGTTCACACAACAATGTTTCAATTGAACTCTGAACTCTCAGTACACCTGCGTATCCAGTGCAATCTTTCATAAAATGATTTTTTCTTGACCATTCAAATTACATCTTTCAAAGAACTCATCCATGCACCCTAACTTTCTGTTTTCAGCAATCAAAATCCACCAATCACTGCCACTGATTAATTACCACAGAAACTCCACAGTTTTTTTCATTACATACTCCTACTGTTCCAACTGCCATTTCATTCCCACACTTCATCTGACTGCAGCAGAACCTCCTCTCACCATGTTTTCTGTCTGGATTATTGGACATAGTTACATCCACTGGGCTCAAAGGTATGCTGATAACAGAAATTTACACAACCTCAATTTACAAAATGTGGAAATCAACTGGATTGGCCACAGAGGATTAAGATGTCACCAATTGATACCATTGGTGAAAACCTTTTTGCATTTGCCAAAACCTGACCTGTTAATTGTGCACTGTGGAGGAAATGACTTGGGCACTTTGACTGGGGTAGGTCTGGAAATGCTTTTAAAAGACACCTTTGACCAATTGATGGCACTTTTTCCTCAAACTGCCTTGGTATATTCAAATATATGCCAAAGACAGAAATGGAGGTGGTCCAACCAATTTTGTCCACAAATTGAGAAATCGAGGAAGCATGTAAATAAGTCTGTTTCAGCTTACATGAGAGACCATGGAATGGGCTCCATCTACAACAATAACTTGCGTTACTACATGCAAGATATCTACAGAGCACATGGAGTTCACTTCTCAGATGAAGGGAACAGAATTTTCATCCTGAATTTAAGACTGTGCATTGGTACCTACTTGTAGGTACCTAAATCAGCCACAGGACCCAAAAGCTCTTTTCAGAGCTACCCTACATCTGATCACTCACAATTATTATTTTACTCTAACTTTTTTCACTAATTTTCACCAAAGTACGCTCCCCGGAGCGCCACCCGGTACGCGCACCGGACGCTAACCGTGCGAAAATTTGAAAAAAACTGTGGTTTTTTTGCACATATGGGCCTCCTCAGCCACCCTCAGAAAACCTAGGGGGTCAGGATACGTCTACCGTGCCCCCTTCTACCCATTCTCAACATTATTTGCCCTCCATCTTGTATCTCAATTCTACCAAAACACAAAATGGAGGACTCCCGTAACGCTGCCGGTTCGCGTACCGGGGCGCGCACCGGGAAGCGCTCGCTCAAAAAAGGTGGGAAAGTAATATACAGAAAAACCACTGGAGACACTTTCACCCAATATAGATTAGCTCATACTACATACCAATCCCTACCATTTTCACAAATTTGGTTGGAATTCCATTTAGCCATTTAGCCTGTAGACCTCTCTAAATACCCTGAGGTAAATTACTTCACAAAACACATCTGAATTGTTGGAATTGACAACCAATTAAAATGTTACTTTCATTTTCTACTTTTTTTACCTGACATTTGATTGGTTATGTACCTGAATATATATAAAGAAAGAGAGAGAAACACAGCCATTTTGACTACTACTTCCTGAAGTACATTGCAAGAGCATTTTCACTGACAACTTAAACTTGTTTTTAAAAGGTAAGATGTTATTTTGTAAATTTGAAAGGAGAACTATGTCATGCACTTTAAATTAATTTGGGAAAACATTTTTAGATAGTTATATACTGTCCCTCTGTAAGAGTTAGACATTGAGAAAGGCTTGTTTATTATAATTATGGATTGATTTAGGTTTCTGTGGTATAATTATGAATTTACTTAGGCTTCTTCACAGGCACTTTTTAATAGTACTACTTCACGCCTGGAACCATACAGTGCCCATAGATTACTTCTCTGTTATAAACTCACAAGTACCTGTCTGAACTTAAACCCAACAGTGCCCTATCTCTACTGATATATTTATTTTTTATGCAAATTACAGCAAGAAAATGGAAGGAGAGCAGAATATTTCCTTCAAAATTGTTCTGGAGAACAACACAGAAAAAGATATTGAGGACAATGATGACTCAGATTTCATGGATGAATCACGGGACCATGAATTAGTTCAATGTGTAGATGCAGTAGATTCGCTGATTGAAAATGAGGACATTTCCAACAATGTGTTGTTAAATGTTCTGTTAAATTTGGAAAAAGAATCACAAAAATAAATTTATATTTAATAAAAAAAAGCACAAAAAAAAACAACAAAATGAACAATCAATAAACATACAATTATTAAAAAGTCTATCATTCTTTTTTCCTTATAGTACGCTCCCCAGACCGCTTCCCAGTGCGCGTACCGGGCGCTCCCCACGCAAAAAAATGATTTTTTTTTTTCCCCCGCGGGGCCCTTTTAAAGCCTCCACATCAAACCTAGGGGGTCAGGGAGGATCTGCTATGCCCCCTTATGGTCATTTACCCCTTTGTTTTGGCCTCCTCTTGTCTCTCGATCCTACCGGGAGACAAGATGGCGGCCGCTCCGGACTGTTTAGAATGTTGACAGACACCGGAGAGCCAATCAGCTTCGCTTCGCGAAGTTCCGTTACGCGTCAGGTACGCGAACCGGGGCGCTGCCCGGAGCGCGCTTACAGATATATATATTTTGTTTAACGTTAATTTCTCAAAATCCACTGGAGCACATATATTGAGACCTAGCAAAGGCACATCGGGCTACCAGTCCCTACAATTTTGCCAAGTTTCGTGGAAATCCCTTCAGCCGTTCGAGCTAAAAGTGAGTCCAACCGCCCTATGGAAAATTGCATGGGAAAAACGCGTTTTGGGACCCCCCTTTTTTCTCGGCCCCCCCTTGACGAAACCCCCCCAAATTTTCAGGGGCTGCTCAGAAACACAATATTCCATTTTCCTGAAAATTTCAGCCAATTCCGTCCTCAAACGCCAAAGTTATGCGACATAGAATATTCAAAAATCCCATAGAGAAAAAATCCTAACTATATATAACTATATATACCACCGCCAGTAGGTTATATATATATATATATATATATATATATATATATATATATATATATATATCAAACACACAAAGGTTAGCCCCAAGGAGAGATACCACAGGCAGATGATGTAGTTTGTTTAATATCGTTGAGCAGCCTGCAGACAAAACTTCAGCAAAACCGGCAACACCTCATAAATGGCCAAACGCGTTTCAGGAACTCTCTTCCCTTCGTCAGTGGCGTAGGTGCAGTGAATAACAAAGCAGGGATACTTGCGCACGTAATGTTTTAAAGAACCCGCCCCAGTGGGTGTGGCCATCTTCACGGCCTTATGGTCCTCATAGTCCGCCAAGGTTCTCCCATGTGGGTCTGCTTTGTGCTCACTCGTTTATGCAATATAAATGCCCAAGTGGGTTGGTGACAATCTCTGTTGAAAAGTTCTGTCCTGCTTTGGAGCTGCCCAAACACGAACAGCCTGCCTCCCAGATGCCGATTCCAGGTAGGTTTCAGCGGGGCCCGCAGACAGGCAGTGAGCATCTCTCCGCGGCTGGCAAAGCCGCTATTTATCAAACACACGAAGGTTAGCCCCAAGGAGAGATACCACAGGCAGATGATGTAGTTCGTTTAATATCGTTGAGCAGCCTGCAGACAAAACTTCAGCAAAACCGGCAACACCTCATAAATGGCCAAACGGGTTTCAGGAACTCTCTTCCCTTCGTCAGTGGCGTAGGTGCAGTGAATAACAAAGCAGGGATACTTGCGCACGTAATGTTTTAAAGAATCCGCCCCAGTGGGCGTGGCCATCTTCACGGCCTTATGGTCCTCGTAGTCCGCCAAGGTTCTCCCATGTGGGTCTGCTTTGTGCTCACTCGTTTATGCAATATAAATGCCCAAGTGGGTTGGTGACAGTCTCTGTTGAAAAGTTCTGTCCTGCTTTGGAGCTGCCCAAACACGAACAGCCTGCCTCCCAGATGCCGATTCCAGGTAGGTTTCAGCGGGGCCCGCAGACAGGCAGTGAGCATCTCTCCGCGGCTGGCAAAGCCGCTATTTATCAAACACACAAAGGTTAGCCCCAAGGAGAGATACCACAGGCAGATGATGTAGTTCGTTTAATATCGTTGAGCAGCCTGCAGACAAAACTTCAGCAAAACCGGCAACACCTCATAAATGGCCAAACGCGTTTCAGGAACTCTCTTCCCTTCGTCAGTGGCGTAGGTGCAGTGAATAACAAAGCAGGGATACTTGCGCACGTAATGTTTTAAAGAATCCGCCCCAGTGGGCGTGGCCATCTTCACGGCCTTATGGTCCTCGTAGTCCGCCAAGGTTCTCCCATGTGGGTCTGCTTTGTGCTCACTCGTTTATGCAATATAAATGCCCAAGTGGGTTGGTGACAGTCTCTGTTGAAAAGTTCTGTCCTGCTTTGGAGCTGCCCAAACACGAACAGCCTGCCTCCCAGATGCCGATTCCAGGTAGGTTTCAGCGGGGCCCGCAGACAGGCAGTGAGCATCTCTCCGCGGCTGGCAAAGCCGCTATTTATCAAACACACAAAGGTTAGCCCCAAGGAGAGATACCACAGGCAGATGATGTAGTTCGTTTAATATCGTTGAGCAGCCTGCAGACAAAACTTCAGCAAAACCGGCAACACCTCATAAATGGCCAAACGCGTTTCAGGAACTCTCTTCGCTTCGTCAGTGGCGTAGGTGCACTGAATAACAAAGCAGGGATACTTGCGCACGTAATGTTTTAAAGAACCCGCCCCAGTGGGCGTGGCCATCTTCACGGCCTTATGGTCCTCGTAGTCCGCCAAGGTTCTCCCATGTGGGTCTGCTTTGTGCTCACTCGTTTATGCAATATAAATGCCCAAGTGGGTCTGTGACAGTCTCTGTTGAAAAGTTCTGTCCTGCTTTGGAGCTGCCCAAACACGAACAGCCTGCCTCCCAGATGCCGATTCCAGGTAGGTTTCAGCGGGGCCCGCAGACAGGCAGTGAGCATCTCTCCGCGGCTGGCAAAGCCGCTATTTATCAAACACACAAAGGTTAGCCCCAAGGAGAGATACCACAGGCAGATGATGTAGTTTGTTTAATATCGTTGAGCAGCCTGCAGACAAAACTTCAGCAAAACCGGCAACACCTCATAAATGGCCAAACGCGTTTCAGGAACTCTCTTCCCTTCGTCAGTGGCGTAGGTGCAGTGAATAACAAAGCAGGGATACTTGCGCACGTAATGTTTTAAAGAACCCGCCCCAGTGGGCGTGGCCATCTTCACGGCCTTATGGTCCTCGTAGTCCGCCAAGGTTCTCCCATGTGGGTCTGCTTTGTGCTCACTCGTTTATGCAATATAAATGCCCAAGTGGGTTGGTGACAGTCTCTGTTGAAAAGTTCTGTCCTGCTTTGGAGCTGCCCAAACACGAACAGCCTGCCTCTCAGATGCCGATTCCAGGTAGGTTTCAGCGGGGCCCGCAGACAGGCAGTGAGCATCTCTCCGCGGCTGGCAAAGCCGCTATTTATCTATATATATATATGAAAGTAATTCGCCAACTGACTCGAGCCCTCGCCCCAGCCCAGTTCAAAATTACGAAGGAGCAGACCCATAGATAAGTGCTCAGTCAAGGTGCTTTATTTCGTCCAGCAAGCCAGCCGCCATTACGCGTTTCGCCTTTCACAAAGCTTGATCACATGGCAAGTTGCTTAGAGCTGTTGCCGGTATGTAAAGTGCTAGTGCGCGGGCAAATACACAGTACAAACAACATAGAAAAAATACTGTTAAACCATGTTGTACCTAGGAATACATGCATCAATGCAATTTACACATTTATACAATTTGTAAAATATATAAAAATTTCAATATTTTAAAAATTCATTGTAAATTCATGTATGAATACAAAAAGATTATTCTTAAACTTTACCGGATTTTTTGCAATTAATTTGCTATTCTAAATCACGGTGAAGCACATTACCCGTAGGATAATGAAAATAGATCACTGTTACAAATGTGTACTTCACATATGTCCATTGAATAAAGCCCCAGCGGGCATAAACTCTTTACCAAATATTATTTGAATTCCTAATAACTGTGTGACACCCTGAAAAAAATACCGACAAATAAGAGAACAATAAAGAAATGTGCAAATGAAAAAACTGTGCTAGTGTAAAAAAATGTATAGAGCCAATACTCCTGATGTAACTCTCTTCTGGTAGCTCATTACATTTTGAATGTTAAAAAGAAGAAGTGCGGACACCTCTATAATCAGAAAAATACTCTAATAAATGGTTCCACTTCCACCAATAAGTATAGAACAAGCTATGATCAATAAGAACTTCCTAATATATACCCTAGATAAACATTACTACCTCTTAATACTGCTTGGTAAATTGTAAAAACGTTTTGATGATTTCAACCGCTATCTTGTATGACCCCAAGGAAATAGTATTGTCTAACATAACAACTGTTATTGTGAATGCACTGGGAAAATAATTAAAGACATGTATGGAGGTCCTCCGTGGCATTCAACCCGTTTGGCTGCTTGCTGTCTAATTCTAAAATGTAACGGGTTTCGAGTAGGCGAAGCCTCGCCTCTCGATCTCTACCTCTTTTCATGGGCCAAACAGAATCAATAACGTAGTAAGATAATTCTGACGGATTTGATCTATGCTCGGTTTCGAAATGCCTTGCCACAGGGTAGGCTTGGTCCTTGGTGTTAATTGCCCTAATGTGCTGGAGTACACGTTTGTGGGCCGGTAAACGAGTACTCCCCACATACCTAAGCCCACACGTGCACTCCAGCACATAGACCGCATAGTCCGTCTTACAATTCAAACGTTTAGTAATCTCTCGGGGTTTTGATAAAAAAGGGCTGACATATTTAGTCTTGTTTATTCCATGTTTACAAGCCTTACATTGGGCACATTTTTTAAACCCCTACCAATGGCCTTCCACGTGTTAGACATCTGAGGTTCAAAGGTATTTTTGACTAAAGATTTGGCCATAGATGTTGATTTTCTAAATGTAAGCAAGGGTCTGTCTGATACTCTATGACCAATCGTTGGATCTCCTTGTATGAGATTCCAATTGCGATAGAGTATTTTCCTGATGAAAGAGTGCTGTCTACGGTATGTCATGATCATACGTGGTTTTATCTCATCTCCTGGGGAAGTTATACGGAAGTTATAAGGACATTGTGTCCTTTAGGTGTTAATGCTACGTCTCGTGACATAAGCTGCGTCCTTCTCAAGGCAGCCTCAATGATGTTGCTAGAATATCCCCTAGCTAAGAATCTGCATTTGCTGGCTTCCTGAGCAATCATACACTCCTCATCATGCTGCATAGTCTCCTGATGCGCAGCATCTCCCCGTAGGGGATGCTGCGAATCAGGTGGCCTGGATGGTGACTCGCAGCGTGAAGGATGGCATTGCCCGCTGTCGGCTTTCTGTACAGTTTAGTCACTATGTTATTATCCCTGATATAGATTTCCATATCTAGAAAGCTCACAGATTCTGCATGTATAAACGAGGTAAACTTCAAATTCAAACCATTGGTGTTAAGCTTGCTAACAAAATCTTTAGCAGCACTGTCTGTCCCCCTCCATACAAAAAACAAGTCATCAATATACCTGAGATAGGTGACCACATGCTGTTCCATGACTTCCCGGTGTTCCCCCGCCAGGACCTGTTCCTCCCACAGCCCCATGTGCAAGCACGCGTAACTGGGGGAGAAACAGGCCCCCATGGCGACACCCCTCACCTGTTGGAATATTTGATTGTTGAACAAAAAAGAAATTTTGTTCTAAGCACATTTTTGTCATGGTTAACCACATCTTATTGTGCACCCCACAATGAATAGGACGTTTCTCCAAGAAATGTTCAATTGATTTAAGTCCATCCCGATGTCCAATTGAAGTATACAAGGAGGATACATCTAGGGTCATAAGTAATCGATCTGGACCCCACTGCAAGTTCTCAATTTTCCGGATAAAGTCAGTTGAATATATATATATTTATATTTATATATTTAAAACAGATGTCATGCAGATGGCACAGTGGGAATTGCATTGCTTTGATTTGGGCAGCAGTGCACAAGATAACTCATGTGGTGTCCACGATTCTGCTGTTTTATATAGGAAAGCAAATATTTCTCCGGAAGTCATATTATTTGCACTTTAAGGAAATGTCAGTTGGCATAATTGGCACATGTGTGGTTGAAGTGGTAAGCAGTGCACAACCATACCGTGGGGTCATACTCAGGAATAAAATGGCTACCTAATGCAATTTTGTTTTCATTCGCTCCGACCCAGATCTAAGCCGGGATAAAGAAACCTATTATCTCAGTTGCATTATCAAGAAACCAAAACAATTTTTTAAACAAATATTTTTAATAATTATTTATTATCTTTGTCACCACCAGCCCTTTTATTTTGGGTGGAATTCAAAAGCCATCTCCCTTCATGCACCAATATCACATCTTCTACACCCCTGCCTAAAATTCATGGCTATGGTTTTCGTGGAAATTGTTTCGCGCAAGTGGGTGCCTTGCTCTTGGGATAGTGATTTTGACCTAATGTCCTCTGCACATTTCTACACTATGTAGAATGGTGGGTAGTGGTGTGTGAAGTTGCAAAACAAATTAAATTCATGAAATTGTACAAATAATGAGTACATCTGCCAATTTTTGGGCCCACATTTCTAATTTTTTCATGCAATCCAGCAAGACACCTTGCTGCAATATGCTGCCTGAAAGGGTAAGGGCAGGAATGCACCGTGTTCAACATTATACTGCACAATCTTGTCCTTTCCTAACGCGGGCGCTCTTATGCACCAATGCAGGCACCCATGCGTCATGTTGCAATGGTGCCTGCATTGTAGGCAGGATTGTTTTTGTGCATTAAGGATCACCTTCCTGCACAAAAACAATCCTCAGAGGCACTTTCCTCTTTCAGTGTGTGCTGCAGAACACAACACATGTAGAAAGAGGAACAAGCAATGACATAACCAATAGGTCTCGCCTTTTGGACCTTATAACATAGCATGTGCATTTGTAAAGCGCATGTTAACCCATAAGGGGATCTTGGCACTGAACAACTGGTGTTTATTATTACCCAACAGTACTCATTTTATCAACCTCAGAAGGATGAAAGGCTGAGTGGACCTGCCATCGTTTGAAGCGGTGACCATGAGGTTAAACACAGAACCCTACAGTGGATGCATTAGTCCACTAAGCCACCAGACCCAGCTTTGTTGTAAGCATTTAGCTATGCAGCACATTATCCTGGGTGCCTTCTCGCATTAGTGGCTCCCACATAAAGTGTTGATATGAAATAATGAGAGGGGGGGGGCAATTTCACAACCATCTAAACAGTGGCGATGAGGGAATGCTTATGTTGACTGTTCCTAGGTAGCAAGAAAGACATAATAAAGATCATTGATGCCTTGTCAGGAAAATAAGTGCTATATAATCGTTATATAATACAATTATCAACTAAAACACTGCGGATAGCTGTGTTTGTCATATGACTTTTCAATTTGTTTTGAAGAATTCCACAATGGTGTGTAGTGGTATTCTTCTGAAGAACCAGGCCTTTGAGGGCATAGCGGCGCAGGGCACGCCTAAATCTCCAAGTTCACCTGCTTTGTTGTACAGAGACACGAGGCACTCTGTTAAGCGTAGACAACAGGATGTATTAGCTGCAGCTATGCACAGTGATCCTAGAAGTACACCAATGGCATGTTCTCAGGAGACTGCCCCTTTACTCCGGGGCTCACAATCTTTTATATTCTTTTACACCTGCATAAAAACACTCCCAATGCGCAAAATTTAAACCAATGAAAAGATATTTTTTTGGGGGAAAACAAGACGTCACATGATTAAATTATCCACCCCCTAGGTCATGTTTTGACTAACCCCACAGGTGATTCAATAATGGTGTCCCTGAGTTAATCAACAGTGGTAGACATGTTTGTGTATTGCAAAAGAGGCCAATTTGCAAGGTAGGATAAGGCGGGGAGAAGGGCATTGAAAACCAACAGATGATTTGAGACAAGGATTAGTGAGTCGAGACAAGAATACTGAAGGCCAACAGGCAGTTTGGATAAGGATTAGTGAGTCGGACTGGTTCCTGGAATCGACTTCACCTCAAGGATAGAGAGGTTATTTGATACGTGGCAGTACAAAGGGCAAGAGTTTTCTGTTTGCCAGGCTGCCTAAGTGAGGGCAACACAAAATGGCGGTGAAACACAAAATGGAGTCGGAATCGAATTTCCTCGGTCCCTCCTTTTGCCATTACGCAGGCAATACATAAACTCATGTTAATCTGAGCCTATTTCAATAGCCATTATGTCTTTAAGCTGTTGTTGCAACATCATCTTGATGTTTTCTGTTTCCTGCAGAATTGATCTTGGGCCACATATAGTAGCAACAAGGCTGCAGATAGCGGGGCCACATTGTATACAGAGACAACATGTAAAGACTGCTCCCATGAAAGTCAGTATCTTTCATCCCCATGTGGATAGTAATCCCCAAAACCATCCCATCAAAGACCAACTTCCTTCGTCCTGGTGGATGGACTCAGCAATGTGGTGTAATTTAGAGATGGCCTGGTATACTGTTGGTGCGTTATCAGGTATGTAAACGCAACAACTGGATCTGATCAATTTACAGACTCCACCACGGTCTGCAAGAATGATTTCTAACACCATTCTGTTCTGTAATGTCATAAGGCGATCCGCTTGAAGCTCGGAGGTGATGTTACTCAGCGCTCCGACAGTTGCATTTATTGTTGCTTGAACTACTCGAATGAGATGCCTGATATTTCTACTATTGGCCATAGGGCCACAAAATGGGAGGAATCCTTTAAGGAAGTCGCCTCCCTCTTGTCCTGCTGTGTCTTTTTGATCAAAGACACCTCTCTTGTACTTATTTCTATGATGTCCTGAAGGAGCGGTATATGTCGGAGGGAGGAGAAACGCCATATAACAAGTTCCTGAGAAATCGGCTGGTAGCCATGTATAGGCTCTATCATGGCAAACGAAATATGTTCCCTGAGATGCTACCAGCAGTGGAGAAGTTTGGGATGCATAGGTATATGTAATGTTACAAGTGCTCTTTACCAATTGGGCCTTAAGACTCTGACCATTTCCTTGGAGACATAGGTGACCTTGGTGAGGTACAGTATATATAGGTGGGGATCATTTCTTTTAGGCTCTGTCTGTAAGACTTGTGACGTAATGTGTCACGTTCCAATCAATGTATGCTTGTCATTCGTCAGTGGGGAACTCATTACGTTTGTTGTAGTGTTTTGATATAGCCCCTATTCCTTTTATTTGGGCGTCATGACTAACGTCAACTCCATCCCTATATGTACCAACAGGATGTCGATGTTGGTTTTTATTGGCATTGGCAAACATAGAGGTGTAAGCCCAAGCAGATCCTTTTAGGGAGAAGGGGAGTACTAAATATGGCATTCCTTTATCTGTATTATGGTGTAAAAGTCCACAAACCCAGCAATTGGTGGTATTGATCACCAATTGATGCTGGTGTAACAATTGAATGAAGGAAATGTTGAGATATTCCATTCTCCTTATTTGCTCATGCTCTGGTAGTGTACGGAATTGGTGCGGGGAAGCAGTAGTGTGAAAAGGTATGGGCTGGGAGGTAGGTATACGTTTGTGCTGTACAGTGTAGACAATCCAACCCACACAAGCTAATATAGTGCAAAAAAAGATTAAAATACACAATGCTATACTACATCTAGTAGATAATATTTTACAATGTTTCTTTTTGTCGTTTTTCCTTAACATAACAAAATCCATCTTCTAGGTGTTGCTCGTGGCAGTCTTCCTTCTTCACTTAGCCGTGATTATCAGCCGTCCTATGACACTGCAAGTCCCGCAGATCTATTGCCACGACTCGGGTCACTACTAAGGCTCTTACCACGACCCTGCAACCTAATTAGATGGTCGATGTCACAAAAAGCACAAAAAAGTTTCTTAATTGTCCTTAGTTACTCTAGATCTCAAATTGTATCTAGTTTTGTTCGGTATAGTCTGATTCTGAAAAAGTGTCTCTGGATTAGTCGTATTCAATCTCAGATGTGGTGGGACAGCTTCCTGCAAGACGCCATCATCTTCCTTCTCAGACTGAGTCCAATACAGGTGTGCATCGCTAAAAGGTACAAATTGGGGGACCCTTTCACCTTCGAAATCACCAATACCTTTGCGGACCCACTGGTCATAAGGCAAAGGCAAGGGTACCTTTTTGCAATGCACACCATGGATCCAGTTCTTCTTGCCAACCACCTTTACAGCTGTTCGTGTTGTCAGCAAAACTTGGCAAGGCCTTCTCCAGCGAGGTTCCAAATTCTTTGATCGCTGAAAATTTTTCACACACACCCAGGGTGTATGCCATTTCCAGTATCAGTTGAAGCCTGAGGCAAGGCGTCTTGTACCTGTTGGTGAAGGACACGCAATTTAGTGGTGAGGTCATGTAAATAATCAATTAACAATGGGTACACTATCGCGGAATATTTCTTTGGCCTTGGGACTACCCAAACATTTGCTGGGCGTCCAAACACAACCTCGTAGGGACTGAGTCCCATACGGGAATGAACAGTTGTTCGAGTGGACAATAGTGCTAAGGGTACAGCATCGAGCCAGGCAAGACCCGTGCTGGCCTGTATTTTTGCTAGTTTGAGTTTAAGAGTACCATTATAGCATTCCACTAGGCCTGCTGACTGAGGGTGATTTTCTGCATGAAATTTCTGTCTTATTCCAAGACCTGCACATACTTTCTGCATTATCTGACCTACGAATTCACTTCCATTGTCGCTCCAGAGGATTCGAGGCAGGCCGAACCTCGGGAAAAACTCCTTCAAAATAACTTTGGCTGTTGAGATTATTACATCCCTCCATGTGAATATAATCTATTTGCAACACCTCAAAAGGATATGTTGGAGGAGCAAAATGACCTTTTGGGGTTGGTGTTCCCTTCCCATGTTTAACTAGATTGTCTGCACATTTAGGAATACCTTCATTCTGCCATACAGGAGCCAGAAGTTTGCATATTCCTTTAGCGCTGATGTGAGCTGGACCATGTGCCATGGTAACTACCGGAAGCACATAGGCATCTGGTAGCAACCAGCGCTGATGTTTCGACAATTCTGTCCAACACCCTGTTGCGTCTAACATTCCTGTAGTCTCTCTCCACTCACTCAATTCTTTCTCTGTAGCCTCTTCCTGAATCCTGAATCATTTTCACACTTTCTATTGTGTCCTCACACATCCCTCCTTGTCTGACCCATCTAGCAGGGCCTGCAACATACATGCGGCTTGTATCGTCTCTAGCTGTTTCTTTCGCTATTTGATCTGCAAACGCATTTCCTTGACCCACATCATCAGTAATCTTCTTATGTGCACTACACTTGATAATTGCTATTTGAGTAGGCAAGGTAAGTGATTCGAGAAGGTCATTCACCAACTCGCCATGTTGTATCTTAGCACCATGGGAGGTGAGAAATCCTCTCTCCCTCCATAAGCGGCCAAAACTATGGGCCACTCCAAATGCGTATTGACTATCGGTGAACACATTCACTCTTTTTCCTTTAGCCATGAACAAGCTGTAGTAAGAGCTATCAATTCAGCTGCCTGAGCTGAATTCTGTCTAATACGTGCAGTTTCCACAACTGTATACAAAGTCATAACTGCATAGGCTGAGGTCGTTTCACCATTGTGGAGTTTAAAACAAGAGCCATCCACCCATAAGATTCCATCTGGATTCAAGAGTGGAGTATCTTTTAGATCAACTCTACCTTTTGTCTCCTCCTCTGTACGGAAGAAACAATCATGCTGTTCTTGAGTATCTGTTTCTTCTGGGATTGGTAACAATGTGGCTGGGTTTAGGGTATTGCATCGTTTAATATGTACATGACTAGCCAAAAGCGTCAGTTCGTACCCTGACAAACGAGCACTAGTGAGGTGCTGAGTCTTTGTCCTATTCAGAAGGATATCTACTGCATGTGGCACCATGACAACAAGAGCATTATCCAATACCAGTCCAGCAGACTGGCGTATGGACACTGCCGTTGCTGCTGTGGCTCTCAAACAACTGGGTAATGCTTTGGCCACTGGGTCTAATGTGGCTGAAAAATAGGCACATGGGCGTTGCTTATCCCCGAATTGTTGTGTTAAAACGGACAATGCACAACCTTCTCTCTCGTGGACGTAAAGTGTAAAGGGCTTACTGTAATTAGGAGTACCTAACACAGGAGCAGAACACAAGGCAGTACGTAAGTCATTAAAACGTTTCTGACATTCTGCAGTCCAAGGGAGAGGTTGGGGTGTATCTTTAAGAGTGAGTGCCAACAGAGGTTTTGCTAGCACAGAAAAATTTGGAATCCACTTTCTACAATAAGAGGTAATACCCAAGAAAGCACGTACCTCCTTTTGTGTGCTTGGGACAGACATTTGGGCAATTGCTTGGATACGCTCTGGAGTTAATTGTCTTCCCTCCTTTGACAAGAGAAAACCTAGATAGGTAACTTTTTGCCGGCAATATTGCATCTTAGAGGGTGAAACCTTGTGGTCAAGATCAGCCAAGTGTCGTAACAGTGTAATAGTAGGCTGTTTACAAATGTCCTCAGAATCAGCAGAAATCAACAAATCATCTACATACTGAATAAGAGTGGCACCTGAAGGTAAAGTGAGAGTATCGAGCTGTGTTTTTAAAGCTTGACTATAAATGGAGGGACTCTCACAATAGCCTTGAGGAGCACGTGTGAATCGGAAGATTCGGCCTCCTAAAGAGAAGCCAAAAATATCTCTACTTTCTTCGGCAATGGGAATACTGAAAAATGCGTTCTTCAAGTCAATTACAGAAAACCAAGTAGCAGAAGCAGGTACCGTAGTCAATAGGGCAGTGATATCTGGGACAACGGGAAATTGGAGTACAACAATCTTGTTGACTTCTCGGAGATCGATTACAAAGCGATACACGGGTGGCTGGGAAGAATCAGTCCATTTAAGAATAGGTATAACAGGACTATTGCATATATTCCCTCTAGTCTCTTCAATCACACCTTTCTGAACCGAATCATAAATAGTAGCCAAAAGAGCTTTTCACCATCACTGGAAACTTTGTACTGGGGGATGCGTGGTAACTTAATATTAGGTTTGAGGGTGACAACGTAAGGCGGAATTTGCAAGAGGCCAACATCATTAGGACCTGTAGCCCAAAGAGTAGTAGGAAGAGAATGCAATTCAGGGGGAAGTTATCTTTAGACAAATACACTGGGGAAATTACTTCCCTACCTAAAGTGAGGTGTACACCAGAAGGAGAACAATGTAGTGTCGCACATAGTCTTTTTAATAAATCCAGACCCAACAAATTTTCACCACAACCAGTTGTTAAAATAAGTGGAGCCTCTAGATCAGAAGGACCTATCGAAATGGGCAAAGGTTGAGAAATTGGGTTTTTAACTGGGACGCCAGAAAATCCTACGGAAATATTCGTTAAGCCAGACAAAGGTGCCCCAGGGAGTTTAGAGTGGATGAAAGAACTCTTCGTAGCACCAGTTAGCAATAAAAATGGCTCTGAAACACCTAATGTAACTACCTCAACATAAGACCCGTTCTGGTCCACTGGAACTGATATGACTCCCTCACATTGTCTATGGCTGTCCTAGCTAGTATGAAAATCTTGACTCTCATTCTCGTTATAATAATTATCATTGTAGTATTGAGCAGATTGTGTATTTTGGTGATCAAAATAGTTCATGGAAGTTTGAGGGGAAAAAGAAGGCTGATGCTGATCATAAGATGATTTACCTCGTACCCTTCCCCTAGGTGCTAACTGATAGCCTCCTCGGCCACGTTGTCCAGACATATCACCAGCACGGTGTAACAAAACTGGGCAACTATTTTTGAAGTGACCTTCCTCCTTACAATAAGCACATTGATTAAGACCTAGTGGAGACCTTGGAACGAAAGGTTCAGGTTTCTGTAACAGCCTCTGGAATTGGGGAAATGGCTGATATGGACACTGAGCAGAACGAGGAGGATAAGCTTGTTGCAAAAGAACTTTTGTTTGGAGGTTTTTATTTTTCTTCTCTGACTTTTCTTTCTCCTCTAAATCCCTATTCTCATAATACTGAACCATCGTCAAAATTCCCGAAGGTGTTGCTACAGGCCATGCACTCTCGGACATTTTGAGTCTTGTAGAAAATTCCGGCAATAAATTAGAGACAAACTTATCTACAAACAATATCTGGCCACCTGGTGTAGCCATATCTTGCCCACTGTGATCAACAAATGATTCCTCGAAACGTGTAAAGAAATCAGACACAGACTCATCCTTCGTTTGCTTACAGGCGGACAACTTGTGCTGGCATTAGAGTCTTCATAAGTCTTCAAAAGTGTTATTATTCTGTTGGGCAATTCTGTAATCATTGGTTCTGGCTTAACTCCACCCACTTGTCTTTGATCTGCTTGTAGGATAGCAGCCCAATCACCACCTAATTCAACAGCATGATCCTCTCTACGAATTTTATTCCATATCTCGGATGGAACTACTTGACCCATCAACATATCTATATCTGATAATGTTAGTGTGAAAGAGGACAATGTTTGCACTAATTCTTTATAATATCCTGCTGGATTTTTACGTGGATCAGGTAATGCTTGCTTTAATGCAATAACTTCCGATCTTTTCCACTGAACATGTACCCAAACTTGCTGAAAATGAGCAAGCACAGGGGGGTTAGCCCCTGGCACAGCATCGCGCCATATTGGTTGTACCTCTCGCATAGGATATAATTTGTCTGTTGTAACAATTCCTCCTGTCCCTGTACTTTTACAAGATAGAAGATCACTATAAGCTACTAAATTCGATATTGCGTCTTTATAATCCTGTCCTATTACTGCTCCAGTAGCTACTTCCTTTCTTAATTCTATTAATCCCCTGGGTGGGCCATCCTGGATTGCACATTCCCACATTTGAATCAATATCTCGCACATGAGATTAAAGATATAACGCTGAGTAGATGTAGGCCATTGCATAGCTAAATCTTGGATATCAGATGACCCATACATATTACCATTTGTCATCCATTTTTGAGCCTGAGATTGGAGTACTTCTAACTCATGAAGTTCAAGATAGCTCTGACTTCTAAGAGTTCTCTTCATGTTAGGGGAATTACGTACTTTATTTATAAAAGGAGTAAAAGCTGAAAAGAATCCACTATCTTTTCTTCAAACCGATTGTGGAGTAGAAGCTTGTGTCACAGGGGTAGAGACGAGTGTCGTTACTGGAGGTATCACAACAGGACCCGCAGTAGTAGCTGGGATCATAGGTTGAGGCACATGCAGAGGTGGAGGTATAACAGGTAATATAGCAGGTACTGGTGGAAGAACCAAAGCTGGTACATAAGGCGGTGGAGCAGACAACATCATAAGGGACATTAAAGGATCTTTTTCATTCTCCTCATCTAATGATGGAGAAATAGGCAAAGCTGGATAACATTTATCTACTGTCATACGATGTTGTCTATCTAAAACCTCAATCGCACGATCAGTTTCATTGTCTTTGAATTGTTGAGCAGCCTGTATAACAGACATTTCTCTTTCCTTTCTATCTCTTTTTGCTTGTTTTATTTCTTTCTGTTTTGATTCTTTTCGCCAAATGCGAAATGAGTCAAACATTGCCGGCCAGGCTTTTCTCCTAAATAATCTTTCCTCTAAATTGTCCCACACACATGGCTCAAAACTACCATCCTTCCGCCATTGTAAAATACCGTCATTCTTAGTGTATTTTCCCCAAAGGTCCACAAAGATGATAGGACCAGTTCCATGTTTGGAATAAACTTCATATTTTGGAGTCCCTACTGAAGGCACTGGACAAGTGTCTTCTAGTCGGGAATCTCTTAAACAACAACAACAACACCATCTCTTGAACTTACTGAAACCAGGCATTGTTATTTCACTGGCCTCTTACTAACATCAAGGGGTTAATCAATTAACACAGTACAAATGTACTCACCCCTACGCTCCCACACGCCAGCTTCGATCGACCGGCCACGCCCTCGCCGCCCTCCCCCGCTTCCGAAGAGCCACCAGAGGAGGCAGGTCCTTCTCCTACCTGGCCGCCAAGACTTGGAACTCCCTCCCGACCCACCTCCGCCTGACCCAGGACCACCTCGCCTTCAGGAAGCAGCTCAGGACCTGGCTGTTCGAGCAGTAGCGAACCCCCCCTCCCCAGCGCCTTGAGACCCTCCGGGTGAGTAGTGCGCTTTATAAATGCCTTGATTGATTGATTGATTGACCCCTTGGCTTCGGTTATTGCAACAATCGCATCAAAGCAAAATCAAAACAAAGATGTGGAAGCTACCCACAATTACTTAACCAAATTGTTTTCTCACACCAACAGAGTATCGTCTCTAAATGCCAGTCATCGCCAACGCGAACCAAAGCAGGGCGGCGGTCAGGGCAGCAGTCATCAGCAGCCGTCGGAAAGGAGAAGCCGCGTTGTAAAGACCTTCGGTCCACTTTTGACATACAGGGGTCACTTATGTGGTGCGCTTCCTCTGGAATTTTCTCACGTAGCTCCTCACGACCCTCGGGCTTGACAACGACCTTTGACACCGCCCAACGTTGGGTGCCAATTGAAGAACCAGGCCTTTGAGGGCCTAGCGGCTCAGGGCACGCCTAAATCTCTGAGTTAACCTGCTTTGTTGTACAGAGACGCGGGACACTCTGTTAAGCGTAGACAACAGGATTTATTAGCTTCAGCTATATACAGTGATCCTAGAAGTACACCTATGGTATGTTCTCATGAGACTGCCCCTTTACTCCGGGGCTCACAGTTTTTACATTCTTTTACACCTGCATAAAAACACTCCCAATGCGCAAAATTTAAACCAATGAAAAGATATGTTTTTTTTGGGAAAAAAAGACGTCACATGATTAAATTATCCACCCCCTAGGTCATGTTTTGACTAACCCCACAGGTGATTCAATAATGGTGTCCCTGAGTTATTCAACAGTGGTAGACATGTTTGTGTATTGCAAAAGAGGCCAATTTACAAGGTAGGATAAGGCGGGGAGAAGGACAATGAAAACCAACAGATGATTTGAGACAAGGATTAGTGAGTCGAGACAAGAATACTGAAAGCCAACAGGCAGTTTGGATAAGGATTAGTGAGTCGGACTGGTTCCTGGAATCGACTTCACCTCAAGGATAGAGGGGTTATTTGATACGTCGCAGTTCGAAGGGCAAGTGTTTTCTGTTTGCCAGGCTACCTGAGGGAGGGCAACACAAAATGGCAGTGAAACACAAAATGGAGTCGGAATCGAATTTCCTCACTTCAAACGTAGTTTTATTTTGCCAGTAGACTTTCAATGGCATGAAACCATCTCTGGGGAATTGCAGCCTCCCAAATTGAGACACCCTTTGATTTTCTTCCTCAAATGTGCGGTGTCCAACCTGGGATGTAGCTGAGCCGGAGGTCACACATGGGGTCAGCATGAATGACTCAGTTCTTGATCTGCTATAGCCTCAGGCATTCCCTCCTCTCAGGGCGACTACAGGAAAATATTACAAAACTCAGCCACTCCCAGACAAACACACTGACCCCTATGCCCAACAATTTTTGGAGAGAGGGTGTGGCATGACACACAGAGCTGCCAACTTTGGAACTGGAAACCGGGTTTGAGTCTCAATGTCAGCTCTCCCTCTGCCAACAAAAAACGACCGTTAGAGCTATTGGTGTTGTAAATGTAAATGTCTCTTACCTATATGTTGTGGATGTAGGTGGTGTATACTGGAATTATGTGTGTTTTTTAGAATTGTTAGTTGTGGCACTGTGTGGTATAGAGTGGATTTGTGTAGCAGAAATATGTGGCATGGTGTGCTCTGGAATTATGTGGATAGTAATTATGTGGTATTGACTGTTTTGTAATTAGGTGGAGTGGGATTGTGTTTCATGGAGTGTAACTATGTGGAATGGTATTTTGTGTTGTGGAGTGTTATGTAGAAGAGTTTAATTATATGGTATGCTGTTGAATTTGGTGGTATTATGTTGAATTATGTGGTGCTGATAGAATGCATGTGGTGTGTTATGTAATTGTGTTGTTAAGTACAATTATGTGGTTTGTTAATGAATTGTGTGTGCACAAAAAACCTAAGGTTTATTTAGGGATGTTATCACTGCTGCCTCGAAAACTGCCTTTGAGTTAGCAAGGGAACATGTAGATAAGGAGTTTGGTAGGAGGAATGTAGGTGCACACCTATGACAGTTAGCTGCAAAGAGTGCAAAAGTGACTTATTTTGCGCAGTAAACTGCACTGGTGATGGATTGTGAAAGAACGGCTAATCTGTCCCACACCAAAGCCTGTTCCTTCTGTTGTGTGCAGAGTGTTGTGCCTAAAATGTATGCTTGACCCAATTGCAGACTGTATACACACATACGCAGACTAAACCATGTCTAAAGTGCGGATTTTGCGTGCACTGTGGAAGCAGCTCTTGTGTGAAGTGCTAATGTGCACAACACCCAAGCCTGTTCCTTCTGTTGTGTGCGGCCTGTTGTGGACTGGATGAGGGTGTCAATTGCAACTGGCAATTCAGAAGCAATGTTAAACACACCATGTGAAACAAGCAGGGACAGCCAATGTCCCACAATTCCAATGTGATTGCTTTGGTTCCTGCTATTTTTCAGGTTACATTCCCCAATTCTGGAATTGTTCTCCACATGATGATACCTAATATAAACATAAAAAAAAAAATTAAAGGTATGACTTTTCTTTCTGGGAAACAGGTGTTTCAATTATTCAGTACATCAGGAGACTCATGTGTGACAGAGCACAATACAAAACTAAACATAAACACAGAAACATTGGTACACACACATCAACAATTCATTCTCAGTGAAGTACACACAGACAAAGCAAATAACTCTTGAACTGGTGGTCAGCCTTTTGGCTTTGTCAATGCTCGTTTTGTTTTATCATGGTTTTTGTATTTTTTATTGCTGGGGCAACTACTACAACCTCGCCAATAAACAAAAGTCTACAAGCGAAATAGACAAAATATGTTTTTGCCTGAAAAAGCACGCATTGCCACAGCAGTCCCTTTAACTGGAGGGAAGTACTTTGTGTGTGGACGTGCTCCTTTTGAAACAGCAGATTGCCCAATGTTGTATGCTGTAGTAGGTAGAAGAAAAATGTGAATGACACAACAACAGACCTGTGACTACTAAGGGCAGGCTGGATACCCCTGCAAGTGCATAAATTATGCCTATTATTTCAGTAAAAACAACAAGTCTTGGCTAATGCTAGATCTAAAAACGTTCATTGCATTTTTGCATCCAATGAAAAGGTGTATTTTTAACATCTGTTCTTTCTGGGACATCTGTTGTGTTGTTGAAAGATCATATACCTTTTAAAAACAGTCTTCAAATGTGCTGTTCCTGAGCAAAAGCCCTCTTGCTGTTTTTCAGCATGCTGAGCTAGTTAATAGCCTGTGAAAGTCCATGAAGGTCTATATATTGCAACCAAGTCTCATGCTGTGCCAACCAACAGAACAGCTGATTTGTGTTTTCCAGCTGTCACAGCCAGCTTCGTTGAGGTGTCATTCAAGCACTATCCAGAGGCATATGTCACAACACGCATCTGGTCTTACTTTCGGAATTTCTTATATAAACCTTGCATACTCCTCTTAAATGCAGAAATCAAAAACAAAGTGAGAACACATAATGGGATGGTGAAGCTTAGATGTGCCAAAGACAGAAGCTCATCCTATTCCTAATAATAAGTGCCAGGGGCCTGGAGGGACCGCAGAGGAAGAGTACAGTGCCAACATGACCTGCTTGGCACTTTAGCACACTTGTTTTACAGCCCGTTGATTGGATCCGGAGAGAAGAAAACCTAATTTGCTCCTTTGAAGAGTTGCTCATATGTATGTGTCCCCATACTTGGGGGCTAATATATGCGGAAGCACAACCACAAACATAGGCAGCTGCAAGAGTCTGAGGCTGCTGCTATGCACGGTTAAAATGAGCTGCAGCAGGAATGGAAAGGAGCAGCCCCTCAAGAGGGAGGCGCTTTGTGTCAATTTCATAGCCCATCTCATCGGTTTCATATCACATTTTCAGGGGGTGATGCAATCTCATGGTTCTCTCATGGGCACAGATGACTCTGTGGAGAGCTAATATGGGTGACAAAGCTTTTAGGAATTCATCCAAAACACATCCCATTGGACAATGGTAGCAAAAAAGATGTTACTGTGTTGATGGGGAAAAAGAAAACATTCCAGAAGGCAGAGCGGTAATACCTGCAAACATGATATGGATTGAAAATAATGATACCGCATGTTATTGTATCCACAGAACAAGTAGATAAAGCACAGCGCTCATGAAACCGGTGCAGCACTGATTAAAAATGTGTAAGTCTCTTCAAAATGAATTAAAATAGAGGTGGGCGAGCCGCGCCATGCAGAACAAAAGAAAGGCGCGGACGGCATACTTAGAGATAAAGCACAGTCTGCCATGCTGATCATGGGGTACAGGAAGACTTCAGACACAGCCAAAGTTGTAACCGCAGCTGAATAAATAGTGCCCGAAACAAAACATATCCATGTAGCAGGGACAGTCTCCAGGGAGGGAACAAAACAACCAAAAGGTGGGGACAAATTAAAACATTCACAAACAACATTGAAGGAATTTCAAAAGCCCAAGGAAACAACCAGTGAGAAGTGCTGGGTGTGTTCAAAGCCCATAGAGTCAATATCACATGTCTCAAAGACATTGCATGCATGCGGCCTAGGCTTGACCTAAAAAAATGAGAGAAATGAAGATATTTCTGCTTGTTATACCTCACCTAGAGAGGTGTAGTATGTTGACGCATTTCCAGGTCTTCTACCAATGGTAAATCGGGGAATGCTCCGAAAGCCATGGGTGAATGCGTGGGAGCATCCACACTTCACCCATGGAACACCTCCCTGGGGCAGAGTAACGCAAGGCAGCAATTTGAGCTGCATTGTGTTAGTTCATATGTATCAAGCCATGCAGGGCCATGCAAGGTGGCCTTGCGTGGCTTGATACATTGCACTTAGGTTTTTCGTCACCCTTGAGCTCCCTTGCATAGTGCAAGGGCAACACAAAACTTTGATAAATATGCCCCTTAGTTTGAGGTTTCTTGTGTGAAAATTGAACGCAGAATCATTACTTGCATTCAAAACTCCAGAAACATAGCAGCATGGGAACTGACTGGAATACTAAATGCCTCGTGCATAATATTTTATGCTCAAATCTATCTGTCTACCTGTCTAATTTTGCAGTTGTAATATAAATTTTGCACTTTCCGTAGTATTTGGGTATCAATGCAGGTGTTATGTGATGTCTGTATCTACAGACTTCGTTATAGAGTTAAAAACACACAAATGATAAACAGATGCTGAACAAATCAAACATTCTCCCCCAGTCACAGATCTGGGTTCAATCCATTGTTTTTTGCTCACCATTCCTCCCCAGTTTGGACCCAGCCATATGCAAATCGGTCTTGACTCTGCTCTTCATGGGACAGTCCAGCCCAAACTGCCAAGCTAGATCCTCCCTTGACCAGAAACAAGCATCAAGGACCGGTTTCGCAATATTACACCTTATCAGCCAGGCTAGCTTGAATCCAGTGGCACAGTGAGCCTGGGACCCACGTTAGGGCACACCCAGCAACTTAGGGCAATAATGCAAATAACACACAAATGATGGACAGAATGCCAAACAAATAAAACATTCTCTCACAGTCACAGATCTGGGTTTAATCCATCATTGTTTTGCTCAGCATGCCACTCCAGTTTGGACCCAGGTATATGCACATTAGTCTTGACTCTGCTCCTCATAGGAACAGTCCAGCCTGAACTGCCAAACCAGGTCCTCCCTGAAACAGGAACAAGCATCCTGGGAACAAATTTGGGGTATCACCCCTTGTAAGCCAGTTGATGGACAGAATGCCAAACAAATCAAACATTCTCCCCAGCCACAGATCTGGGTATAATCCATTGTTTTTTTGCTAATCACCCCACCCCAGTTTGGACCTAAGGATGTGCAAATCAGTCTTGACCCTGCTCTTCATGGAAACAGTCCATCCAAACAGGACCTGGCTTGGCAGGTCAGGTTGTACTGTTTCCATGAAGAGTAGGATCAAGACTGATTTTCATATGGCTCGGTCTAAACTCTAAACTAGGGTGGCATAGTGAGCAAAGAAACAATAGATTTAACCCAGATCTCTTGACTGGGGGTGAATGTTTGATTTGTTCCACATTCCGTCCATAATTTGTGTGTCTTTTGCTTTCATGCACTAAGTGCGCCGGGTATGCCCAGATGTGGGTCCCGGGCTTACTGTACCACTGGATTCAAGATAGCCTGACTGATGAGGGGATGATACTCCAAGTCCCAGGATGCTTGTTTCTGGTCCTGGAAGGTCCTGGCTTGGCAGGTAGGGCTTAGACTGTTCCCATAATGAGCAGTGTCAAGACTGATTTGCATATAGTTGGGTCTGAACAGTGATGACATTGTGAGCTAAAGTACAATGGATTTAACCCAGATCTCTTGCCTCAAGGTGAATGATTTGTTGCACATTTCATCCATCATTTGTGTGTCTTTTGCTTTCTAGTCCTAAGTATGCCGGGTATGCCCAGAAGTGGGTCCTCGGCTCACTGAGCCACTTGATTCAACCTAGCCTGGCTGATGAGGTGTGATTCTCTGAATCCAGTCCCAGGATGCTTGCTTCTGGTCCAATGAGGATCTGGCTTGGCAGTTCAGGCTGGACTGTTCCCATGAAGAGTAGATTCAAGACTGATTTGGATATGGCTAGGTCTGAACTGCGATGCATGGGGAGCTTAAGAGCAATGGATTCAACCCAGATCTGTTAACTGGGGGTGAATATTTGATTTGTTATTCCTCATTTCATCCATCATTTCTGTGTCTTTTGCTTTCTTTATAGAATTGTCATTCAGTACAGAACACGCCTCACTGATCTTGAACATTATTTGTGTTCTGTAGAGGAGTACCAGACACATGAAACTAACCTCCACTGTCTTTGTGGTAGGTTTGCACTATACAAATACCACATACACAAATACATACCTAGTTACATATTTCAAATGCTGAAAGAAGGGTGTTGTAGTGTCTGTGTGTGCAACTTTGGTCATCCTGCTTGAGCCAGGTGTTGGAGTTGGCTGGAGTAAATGTGCACTGCCAACCTACTGGAGATGTGTAGGATAAGTGTCTATGTTTCTTCAGTCTTCTTCCCACCAACAAAACTTAGTCAGGGTCATCTATTAGCCACAATCTTATTAGATCCTATGGGATCCCAGTGTAAACTGTGAATAGATAGTGGGCGACAAGGGTAACTTAACGTACTTCAAATTACATGAATGGTGTGTGTAGTCAACTGACATAGAGACGTCATCACCCGCGGTCTGTGCAGGTAACAGCGGTGAGGCGGGGGGCCGCATGGGGGGGGGATTTTGAGGGACGACGCAGAGGGAAAATTAAATAAATAAATATTTTTCTCTTGCCATCGTCCCTCAAAAATCCCCCCCCACATGGCCCCACCGCTGTAACCTTCACGGACCGGAACTGGACATAATTTGTGAGCTGTTAGCTTCAGTGGCAAATATGTGTTGGCAAGGGCTTCTGACATTAGTAGAAAATATACTACAGCACTTAATTGATTTGCTATCTATTATCTGGCATGTTTATATCAAGGTGTGTAATGGTACACAGCAACATCTGCAGAGGCTTCTTGATTGCCTCGTTGGTCTGGCCTGTAGGGTAAACAGGCGCAGATGGGGTGTCGTAAGAGGTCAGTGTGGGGGCCCCTTTTCGTGGGCCTCTTGGGCCCAGGGCAGCTTCTACTGTTGACAACCGTATTATTGAAACAAACAATGCTAGCACCAACCTCAGATACATGCAGTCGTCCATACTTTGCAAAACAGTTATATAACATGCCTTTACCACTTCAAAATTAGCCCCATTTGCTAACATGGGACACTTTTTCGGCATTCTAATTCAGTAAAGGGGGGGCACTTTAATTTTGGTGCCCCGATCTATTTCCTGTCCCAGTCCTACCGTTCTTGAAGGGTTTAGTTACAGTATGTGGCTGTGATGCCATGGATTCTTTGGAAGGGCTGAATTGCAATGAAAGGAAACATCAACTCGTGAAAAGAGGGCATTTTTTTCATGTGACCCCTGGTCCACAGGTCATAATCTCCAGCATTTGGCAGCCAGGCTCCTTAGAAAAACGTTGGGCCTCTGCACGTATGTGTTTTTAGCATTATTATGTATGGACCATATTCTATGGTCGTCAGCTGAGCGCAAACGGCACGCCCTCCTCATATTTCAGACATACAGCAAGCATGGCGTGCACTGTAAAGGCGCAGGCGCCGTCCGCGCGACCAGACCACAAATCACTGCCGTGCCGATACTGCCTGAGTTATTGTTTTAGGGACCTGTTCAAAGCTGTTCGAAGCGCACGCAGGTGCTCTGAATGCCGACAGTAATGAATGTTC
This sequence comes from Lissotriton helveticus, assembly GCF_964261635.1. Lineage (NCBI taxonomy): Eukaryota > Metazoa > Chordata > Amphibia > Caudata > Salamandridae > Lissotriton > Lissotriton helveticus. The sequence continues at coordinate 872,290,693 of NC_136067.1, forward strand.
GTGTTAGGGGCCCTGAGGTATTCATGGAAACCAGAAAGCAGCCAGTCGGCTGCTCAATTCCAGAACTGACACTCGTTTTGATTTAGAACTCGCAGACTGGAAAAATCATTTGGCAATCCATTCATCTTGAGTAAGATAAACCATGGTGCATGGAAGCTTTTCAGAACAGGGGGGCCTCAACATGAGCTCCTCTGTGAAAGGCCGTAGGCTTTCCTAAGTAATGGTATTTATTTGCAGGCTTGTGGTCGCGCCTTTGCTGGAGACAGTCAAAAGAACACATGCTGCAGATAACAATTCTATGCTTGATGATCAATAACAAAAACCTGCCAGAAGTAGAACAAAGCTCACAGCAGAGTGCTTCAAACAAGAAAAACAAGTTCTGCTAATTTCTTTCTTTACAGCCATTCTGCATCACTGTCCTTTTCAGTGAACCATCTGCGGCATTGACTGTAGTCACTCTGTGCCGCTGTATCTGTAATTGGAAGAGGAGTTACATCAAGTTGGGGCGTGGCTGTGTGCAGAATTAAAGATGCATTTGCAAATCCAATAAGTCAGGCGGCCGCTAGCCTTTTGTCAATTCGAGTTTTGTTTTGTCACGGTTTTTGCAAAACGTCACTGCTCAAAAAGCTGATGGGCTGTCATTAAATAAAAAAATAAAAAACACTAAAGGCAAAAGAGTTTTCTGGTCTCAAAAATGTACACATTACCATGGTACACCTGGCAATGAAGGGAGCTATCTTGTATACGGATGTGCTCCTTGCAGTGGCGGCTGGTGACATTTGAAAGTGGTGAGCCGTAAACTGATACTCATACTGCACCATTAGCGAGTGGCCTCTCCTAAACACCGAGCCGGGAGTGGATCAGGTAACGTTTTACAGTTGTTTGCATGTGAGGCTTGAAGACCCGTATTAAAGCGTTTGATTGCGGTATCTCACAGCCGTGGAAAGAGGGGGGCACCGCCTTCCCTTCTCAGCGTATCCTCCATGCACACCTTGGACTCTAGGCGCTTATTTATTGAATGTTCTCCTACAGCTCAGGAACACTCATGGCATCTGCCATAAGAGGATGAAAGCATGAGTCGGGACTTGTCAGGGTTTAATTGGCCCTTGAGAGAGCGCAAATCAAGAAAAAGTAGAAGTGCACTATATTTACAAGCACGTTGCATCAGCTTAGTAAAGATTATATAAGAGTGTCGCATTTATAGAGAGAAAATATATGAGAGTGTTTAATTAAAATAGAATGCATATATCAGTGTGAAAAGCTAATGTAGAAGTGTGTAGAGATGTTAGAATGATGTTGAAATTCCATGTTATGTGGCTGTTGTAGAGGAGAATGTAATGCTGCTAAACGTAGAAATGTGTAGGCCACATGGCAGTTCACAGAGAATGAAAAGGTGCTGTTGCACTTTCACACGATATGGATTTTTAATGTTGTTGTAATTCAAAGTATTACTGATCATAGAACTGAAATATATGTTTTATAGAAGTGTTTCATATAACCATTGTGTGTAATAAGTTAGAATACTGTTTAGACAGAGTGCACAGGCCCGTTTCATGTAATTCTAATAGGCTTGAATAGAGACGTTCATTTCTTTTGATCTGCATGTGTTAGTTAGAGGAAGGTCATGTTAAGCATAAATTGCAGAGCCTGCTCGATGGTTTACGACTTAGAAGATACGGTGGAGGCCGGAATTTGGGGCCCACTGTACAAGTGTCTGTTTGCAGGTGCGAGGAGGTTCCAATCAAGAGAATGATGAATAGGGTTTTGTTCAGAGAGCCAGGCACAGGCCTGGAGGAGGCTTCAGGAATTTCCTGGGGGGTACCGTCCTGCCGGAGAAGAGCCTGAGAAGCAAGGTCAACGCTAACGATGGGCCCAGAGGAGTATCAGCATGGAAAATGCCAGCACCAACACCACGTGAGGGGCGTCTCTAAAGGGCGTTTCTATTGTAAATGTGATTTTGTATTAGGGACAGCACCCCTGGGTGGAGTTAGGGCAGATGGTCTGAGGAACCTAAGAGAGCAGATGGGTAGGCAGATAGGTTAACTGCGAGACATCGATTTACAACGAAGACTAAGGGAAGTGAGTGATCTTCTTTGGAAGTCACCACGGCTGACACCTTTTTAGGTTAAGATTCTGCTAAGTAGGTATGTCACTTAGTCTAGTGTAGGGACAGTCTAATCTGAATTTTCTTCCTTTCTGTAAATGACTCACAAGCTACAGCTTGTGTCTATTCTTGTAACTCTGATGATCTTCGAATTGGTTTTGGTAATATTCTTTTGCCGACTAAGAGCATTTAGAAAATTTATGTTTGTATTGATACCAGTATATCTTTTGAACCTTATTTTGAGATGTTTGTATCTCCAGTTAACTTTGGCTTTATAATAAACTTTTAAAACTTATTCGTAGTAGGTGGTTCTTTAGAGTGGTGTAAGTCCTTATTGATTGACCTAGTAGTGGATTGCCTTTTACTCTATGACAGGTATCAACGGTTCAGTCGACCTGAGTTGGGATCTAGACCTACAGCAATAGATCAGAAATCCCGCCGTATCACCCTTCAGGGCTCTGGCCCCCGGTACCACTGCACCTGCTGCACCGGTGACCACTAGGCCCCTGCAGAAGGGTGCAACACTAAGAACTCCACATCAGGTACAATATGCCACTGAGCTATCCATCACTTCGAGGATGTTCCTGGCGGCTGCGGTCATTTTGCTGTTTTATGATTTTTATCTCTTTCCGCCAGACCCAGGAACAAGGTAACTGCGCCTGCTGCCAGAAAGCCCGTATTTAGCAAACAGCCGGGCTCTCTGTTTCTGACACACACATGCTTGTATTGGTGCGGCCTCTTGTGTTTACTTACACGAGCTGGACGGCACTGGGCAGAGACAGGAGATGAGCACAGCATGGGCCCCTTTTCAGCGCCCAGAAACCCCGTTTTGGCCCACATGCCTTTTTCCAAACTGACAGTATAAACAGAGTGTGGATGGGGAAGGCAGGGGGTTCCCCTTGCATCTGGGCCTTGACCTTCTATATTACAGCGAAGAGAGAGAGATCCGTGGAAAGAGGGAACGTGCCAACGTGAGCGGTTTCTAGGTGCTTATTTATTGAATGTTCTCCTACAGCTCAGGAAAACTCATGGCATCTGCCATAAGAGGATGAAAGCATGAGTCGGGAGCCATGATGAGAACACTGCGAAGCACTTTTTTGCGTAGTGTAGTGTAGCAGCAAGCAAGATTGGAGGGGCCCGCCTAGCAAGCCTAGTAACATTTGAAAAAACACCCTCGTGAGTCGTGACCCTCGATTTAGACAGCCACAGCCAGTCAGCCTGGAAGCCAGTCACAAATATGCATCTTCTTACTAGGTTCGACGTTCAATCGTTACACCATGGAAATGGATTGGTCACCCAGTTTAACTTACGTGGGGGTATGCGGTCGTGCTACTCGATGTCTTCCGACCGACGCAGCTGTCACTGCTCACTCACACTGCACACAAAACAAAGCAGGCTGCTTAAGCAGGTCCAGGCAGGCGGTCCGACCTAGGCACACACACGACTGGTCACGACGAGTAGTCAGTCACGTGGTCCACTGACTCTCTCACTATGACTCATCCTCGACCTCGACTACTTCTACATTCACTTACTTAAGTTCCGTTGTTGTTGTGGCATTGCAGCACGCGCGGTGACGTCCCAACAGCGTAGAAATGGCCAATCACTGATGACATGGCTGGATATAGCCATATGTGATTGGCCATACTGTGCGGCCCTCAGCAGAGCAGCCAACACCCACGCGTGGCACCATCCTGCTGTAGCAGCCAATCCTGGTGCAGCGTTAACAGCAGCACTGCGCCAGGATTGGCTAAGAGCAGGATATTATCTGCCCATTTTGAGATCGGGGCCCCGGGTCCCTGCCTATGTCCAGTAGTGCTAGAGGGAGGGGGGAGGAGGTCTAAACTGTGCGCATGCCCGGGCCAGTCGAAATATGGAGTACTCCGGAATTTTACATGCGCAGTCACCCCGCTGCCTGTGCGCTGCCTGCCTGTCACTCTCTGCCGCAGCCCCGCCCCCCACGGCCCACTTCCTTATGGATGCCCGATTCTGTCGTGCTTCTCCCGGGGCCGGTAGCGCTCGGGTGCCTGAGTAAGTGCGCTCGGCTCAGATTAATTTAAAAAAAGTTATTTATGCATCATGTTGGCAGTGAGGTCGTCCATGGCTAGTGGGGCAACGCCCCAATGCCCCGAATGGATGCACCGCCACTGGCTCCTTGTGAAAGGGCACCATGCTGTAACTCATAGTGAAGTCAGTCAACGGCCGAAGTGGGATAATATTTCCACTTGATGCATGCTGGAGTTGGTGGAAAACAAATGTGAATGACACAATCACGTGCTAATGGGTGAAGTCTGCCTAAAAACCCCTGTAAGTAGCTATGCCATAGATACTTCTAGTAAAATCACAAGGTTTCAGCTAACACACAGTCCGAAAAAACTATTGGTCTGGCATTGGCTGCCACCCTTCCCTTTGGCAAAAATGGCAAGAAAGAAGGGAAGAAAGTAAGTAAGGAAAGAAGGAAGAAAAGGAAGGAAGGAAGGCAGTTAAAATGAAAAGGAAAGCAGTCAAAATTGATGGAAGGATGGCAAAAAACAGGGAAGAAGAAAAGAAGGTAAAAAGAAGGAAGAGGGAAAGAAAAAAGAAGAAAAAAAGGCAAACAAATAAAAAAGAAAGCAAGAAGGCAAGAAAGAAGGAAAGGAAGGAAGGAAGAAATAAGGAAGGCAAAAAAGAAACAAAGAAGGAAAAGAAGAAAGAATGAAAAAAGAAGGCAAAACTGAAAGAAAGAAGGAAAGAAAGAAAAAAGAAAAGGCAAAAAAGAACAACAGACATAAGGCAATAAAAAAAAAGGATAGAAAAACGAAGGAATGCAAAAAGCAAGGACGAAGGAAAAACAAAGAAAAAAGAACAAATAAAAGTACGACAGAAAGAAAGAAAAAGAAAAAAGTAAGAAGGACGGAATACAAAAGAATGAAGGAAGTAGAAAAAGCCAAGGAGGCAAGAAATAAAGATGCAAAAAAGGATAGAAAAAAGTAACAAAAGGAAAGAAAAAGACAAAAAAGAAAGAACAGAAAGAAAGAACAAAGGAAAGTACAAAAGAAGGAAGAAAGAAAGATGGCACAAGACAGAAGAAAAATGAAAGAAAGAAGAAGAGAATGAAGGAAAGAATAAAGGAAAGAAAAGGGAAAGAATAATGAAAGAAGGCAACAAGAAAGAAACAGAGAAAGAGTGAAAGAAAAATTGCAAAATAGAAGGAAAGAAAGGGAAGAAAAAAGGAAAAAGGCAAAAAGAAAAGGCGAAAACTGAAGGAAGGAATGAAAGAAGGCAAAAAAGAAAGAAAGGAAAGATTTTACAAAAAAGAAAAAATGAAAGGAAGCAAGAAAGAAAGAAAGAAAGAAAGAAAGATGGAAAAAAGGAAGGAAAGAGTATTCACAGTATCAAATATAGGATACTAAAACTCAAATTGCACCCCACCTATGTTTAAATTAAACCGTTATAAGAGTGCTGTAAACTGAACACAGTAAAGTTTCGTTTTCTTCATGGGCAATATTTATTGAAGAATCACAGGTGAAACCAAGTCTTGGAACACAATATGGTATTCTGTGAAATAGCAGAAGTCCACTTCAAAAGGAATTTACAACAGCATTAAAATGAGACAGAAATTGATAACGCAGGAATGTGCACTGCACTCACTTCAAGTGTGTCCTACTATCACATCCTGCAACACTAGCACTGAAGGGAATTACCTTGTATGCGATGAGCACCTTGTGAAAGAGTGAAATGCAGTCACTCAAAATGAATCTATGACATAATATCGACAGACATAATATAGACATACAAAAATTCTATCTACATAAAGGTAAGTACAAAATATTGAGAAAAAAATATAGTAATACAAAAATATCGAAGTTAAAAATATCGGTTTTTTAAATGTATTAATGATAATGTAAAAATAATTTAAAAATATATATAATTTACCAAATTCAAATTATAAACATTAAAACATACTAAAAAATTAATAACTAATACATACACATTTAAAATAAATTAAAAACGACATATAATTAATATATATACTTACACTACATATTGCACCAGTAGGAAAAGCATTGGATAGCATAGGGGTAAAAATTACTATTCCCACTCCAGAGAGTGCAACAATAGGGAAAGCGTTGGATAGCGTAGGGGTAAAAATTACTATTCCCACTCCAGAGAGTGCAACAGTAGGGAAAGCGTTGGATAGCGTAGGGGTAAAGATTACGATTCCCAATCCAGAGAGTGCAACAGTAGGGAAAGCGTTGGATAGCGTAGGGGTAAAAATTACTATTCCCACTCCAGAGAGTGCAACAGTAGGGAAAGCGTTGGATAGTGTGGGGGTAAAAATTACTATTCCCACTCCAGAGGGTGCAACAGTAGGGAAAGCATTGGATAGCGTTAGGGTAAAAATTACTATTCCCACTCCAGAGAGTGCAACAGTAGGGAAAGCATTGGATAGCGTAGGGGTAAAAATTATTCCCACTCCAGAGAGTGCAACAGTAGGGAATGGGTTGGATAGCGTAGGGGTAACAATTACTATTCCTACTCCAGAGGGTGCAACAGTAGGGAAAGTGTTGGATAGCGTAGGGGTAAAAATTACTATTCCCACTCCAGAGAGTGCAACAGTAGGGAAAGCGTCTGTCAGCTCATGGGGCATACAACATGCGCCACAGCAAGACCGCATTTAGGTCAACTTTTTTGATAAATTTTATCTCGCTTCCCTCGGGCCAGCTCATGCCCCAAAGCTAAAACTACCAGTGGATTTTTACTGCTAGTTTTTAGGACTGTAGGCATATTATACTTAGAAACCGAGCATTTTTTAGTAGGGGCCACTAGAAGGTCCTGATGAGTAAGCAGTAGGGGACTGCTTACGAAACATGTAGACCAGGTAGCTAGCTAATTGCTCCACCTCAAAACCCCCTTCTTAACGTCCCCAGCTAGGGAAGTGAATACATTGTTTTTTTCCACTAGCCAGAGGATTTGTAGCTTTTTTAATACCCACACATAAATAGGTCCCTACACTTCACTGACACCACTCACCTTGCACTGTCACATAGCCTCTGTCACCTTAAAGTGCTCCCGCGTAGTTCGTCAGGTCGTAGCACGCCCCGCCCCGTAGAGGGACGGGAAGACCCCAATGATGAAGCATGACACTAAAGGATTTTTTTAGTGTGTGAGGGGTATTTTAACAAGCACATTGTGCTCTCATCTTTACCATCCGAAGAGAGAGTTTATCTTTTTCACCACCCACATGTTAAAACAAAAAAAAAAATTTAAACCACCACACATTGATAGAATCTCTTTGTTTATGCATATCGAATTGGAGGGTGATTCTGTCACTACCTCTACACTTCCTCTATTGTTTTGGAGTTAAAATTACTATTCCCACTCCAAAGAGTGCAACAGTAGGGAAAGCGTTGGATAGCGTAGGGGTTAAAATTACTATTCCCACTCCAGAGGGTGCAACAGTAGGGAAAGCGTTGGATAGCGTAGAGGTAAAAATTACTATTCCCACTCCAGAGGGTGCAACAGTAGGGAAAGCGTTGGATAGCGTAGGGGTAAAAATTACTATTCCCACTGCAGAGGGTGCAACAGTAGGGAAAGCGTTGGATAGCATGGGGGTAAAAATTACTTCCCACACTACTCCCCCTTTAACATACAACACACTACACATACAAAAAAACACAATTAATATAAATATCAATTAATACATTAATAACAATTAATATTAAATTGATGTAATTATAAATTAGCTAATTAACACATATTAATTACCAATTAATTAACAAGATATTTACAAGAATCAACAATATTTATTAATAAATTATTTATAATTATTATGACATATTTTAAAAAAATAACCAATTAATTATTTAACAATTGATTAACAATAAATACCAATAAATATATACAATCTCTTTAATTAATTTAATTTAATTATGTCACACCCTATTCTCCTATAAACACACCACCCACTACACATACATAAATCACATAAAAAATGTAATCACTTAATAATAATTAATTACCAATTAAGTATTAATTAGCGATAACCACAAATTAAAAATATTAGTACATTAACTCTAATTAATTTAATTAACTAATTAACAAATAATTAATTACCAATTAATTATTAATTAACAATAACAAAAAAATAAACATTACTACATTAACTCTAATTAATTTAATTAACTAGTTAATAATTAATTACCAATTAATTATTATTTAACAATAACAAAAAAATAAACATTACTAAATTAACTCTAATTAATTTAATTAACTAATTAATAATAATTAATTACCAATTAATTATTAATTAATAATTATTTATTAATCGAAAATATTTTAAAAACATATTAATCAATTAATTATAATTAAATTACTTCCCACCCTATTCCCCTATAAACCCACAACCCGCTCTGATACTAAAACGCAAAATGTAAACAAATTTACTAATTCTAAACATACATTAAAAAACATGTTTAACAAGCATATAAACAACATAATAAAATACATAACACTAAACAAAATTTCGATATTACTAACATACATACCTTAATATCAATATTCTGTCTATCGATATTATTGCACATCGATATTCTATACCATCGAAATTAAAACATCGATATTATTGTATATCGATATTTTAATTTCGATATTTTGTCTCTATACCACTCAAAATGACATAAACCAGAGTCTTAAGTAGGTTGACCCATTGTCCCATGCTGTAAGCTAAATGTGAATGATGCATCAACAGACCGATGGGTGAAGAGATGTGTCTGAAAGCCCCTTTAAGTAAGTACTTAGGACATATTATTTTAGTTAAATCAAACGGTTTTGGTTCACATCAGACCTAAAAAGAAGGAAAAGAGGAAAATAGACCTAAACGTAGATTCCGGAGTAGATTCTCAAAGTGCAAATCTAACAAAAATGTTATTAGTTTCAATTCACTTTTATGTACCAGTTGTGGTCTTTGAGCTTCCAGTTTTTAAAATAAAAAAAAACATGCATGATGTAAAAAATAAGAACGAAAACAACATATAAATAAAAAAGAATGAAGATACAAGAAAACAGTTTATTTAAAATTTGGCAGACATGGTGCTCCATTACAAACGCAACAGAGTACCCTGTCCTTGAAACCCCGGGCCCCCTTGCCTCATTTAGAGACAGATGGCCTTACGTATTCTATTGCTGAAGCCCCAATTGGCTCAGTCAATGAAAAACATATTCTGATGGCTCGATAGATTAGGGGTTGTTGGAGGAAGAACATTTTGGGGCACAATAAATAAAATTTCACCCAATGCTGAGGAGCAAGGGAATGTGCTGTGCTAAGTTGGGTGAAAGAAAGATAGCAAGCCGAAATGTTCCATAATGCCAGAAATGGTTTTGCATTCGATGTTCCGCCTCACTGATGGATACAGGAACATCCAGCAAATCATAAATGAATCCCAGGGTTCATATAAAGCACAGAGGCCATGTGGGATAACTAACACCAGTGGACTTTAGTTGAAAACAAAGCAAGAAGAGATTTCCAGATAAAGTCTCTAATTCCTTTCAATTTTATCCCCAGGCAAGTTTACAATATCGTTCTTAATAAACTGTGACCATTTTATTCAATATATACTGCAGAAGTTGTTCAGTGTCCTATTGTGTATTGAAAAATAAAACTGTGAAAGCAAAAACAACCCAAGGACTCTTCAGTATGTATCAATGATTTCTTAAGAACAACAGGTGTCAATTTGCTTTACTTGAGTTGAGGGATCTTCAGTGATACATTTTCCCAACATCGTCCCCTCAGTCTAAGGGCTACAAGTGTATTTTCATTTGCAGACATAAATAAAAGAATTGAGAATGAATAATCATACATGGGAACTGTGAAAGCGAGGGGACCATGACTCTTCAAAGACTTCATATATTCACGTTGAATTAGGAGGCTCACACGAGGCCTTGCCATTACTCTCATAGTATGTTGATCTTGATTTACAGATAAATGAAATCAAGTGACTGAATATGGAACCGCCATGAAAACCATGGCGGAGAGGAAATTTGTAATATGCTTGGCGGGAATGCGGTGGTCCTACCAAGCATATTACTGCCTCTACACCGCTGCACCATCGCCAGGGAACGGCGGTTCCCTGGCAGCTGCAGCGGGGCAATGGCAGTCTGTGCTAACAACAAGTCAGACTCATAATTAAGCCCTAACTGTTTTTTCCTCTATGACCAACGGAAAACTATGGACATTTTTTCCACCCTTTCAGGTGGTTTTTGCAGATAGGAACAGGAGAGCACCTGTCTTCCCTCCAGTTCAATCATTTCTGCTTTATACTTCAGCCTTTTACTTCTGGCATAATTTTTAATTATTTACCCCACCTGTCTCTGCAATCAAGTGTACATAGAACTATTAAAGTGAACAACCAATTCACTTAACTAAGAAAGTATTTGGCTCTCCTTTGCATTGCTGATCTCTTCTAATGTCTTTAAATTTGTCCAAAAGACAGAAAAGCAGAAGTGGGGACGGAGGTCAACCTGCAGCATAACAGAGTACACATATTTTGAGGGCACTCCTTTGCCTCTATGTTAATCTCATAGAATATCTTTATTTTTATTGGAGGAAACTTTCCATGACATACTGATCGAAGCTGGTAAACTGTCCTTGTCCCTGCAGAAACTGCAGACACCATTGGTGGCTATAGCATGTGCACCATATATCAACAAGCATTGGCATAGCCAATAGGTCTCACTTTTGTGACCTTATAAGTATTTAGTTATGCAGCACAACATCCTTGGTGCAACAACAACTGTTGCATGGCTAAACACTTATAAGGTCCCAAAGGCGAGAACTATTGGCTATACCAATGCTTGTTTCTGACTTCTGCTGGGCCCATAACAATGGTCGAATTTGAGGGGTTATCAGGCCTCCTTTTGTTTGAGTCTCCTAGCTGTCAGCAGCCAGGACCTCACACCTAGAAGCAAATGCAGCAAAGGGGAAACAAAGGCTCACACCTTGGTAGTACTTCACACATACTTAAGAGAGGCAGCTTTTCACTTTGTTCAGTCCCTGTTTTGGATATATGCATTCACTGTAAGATTGTCAGATGTGTTGGTCTTTCCCAGTATTTACACAAAATAAATAGCATGTATATAGCGCATACTACCCCTGAGGAGGTGTTTTAATAATTTCAATATTGCTGTTTTTTTCTGTTAAAGCACTATGGGTAGAGGAAGCTTTACGCTGACAAAAGGCAACATTGGTTTATGTGAAGCTTACATAAGTGTGAATCTTCTGACTTCTGCCTAAATCAGGAGGGTTTGCAAGTGTTCTCGAAATGTGCTGAAATGTACTCATGATAGACCTCCTAAACAGATATGTGGGGGCTTAAGATCTGATGTCACTTCTTGTGATGTGGCGCTGCTCCCTAGAAAAGTTGTGAACAAGCGCTTGTGATACATGGATGTACGACATTACAACGCATGCTTTTACCATGCATGCTTTTACATCGCAAGTTTTACAACGCATACCATTACAACGCATAGTGCTTTGGGGCGCTGGATAGTGAATAGTTTAATTTACTATTCCAACTCCAGTCCCCGTGGATAGTAGGGAAGGTGTTGGATAGTACATTAAACCTATTCCCTATCCTAGAGCACCCCCCAGCGCAATGGTTGTAATGGTTTGTGTTGTAAAAGTTGCGATGTAAAAACATCGCGTGGTAAAAGTTGCGTTGTAAGTGATGTTTCCCGTGATACATGCGCCCCTAAAAGTCTTCTACTCTGTCTTGAAGCGATGGCTAACAGATGTTCTTTGGCCTTTACTGAGTCCAGAACAGGAGAATCCGGCTTCCGTTTGGTCTCCACAACATCCTAATGTTACCAACCTATTTTCAAGAAAAGTGGATGGTTCTTATAAATCAAAAAGCCCAGCCCTGAGGATGACCCTGGGCATTGAATTTATGGTCGCCGCCACAGGCTGGGTGGCTATCAGATTGTTTCCTTTGCGCGCTCTCGCCCACACCCACTACAAGCCATCCATTAGAGAGTTCTGGGGAGATGAAAGGATGCTGGGGACGGGGCTCACCATGTTAGGGGGTTAACAATAGGACTGCGGGGGCAATATTGTTCTTTGACAGTCCAGCCACTCAACGCTATCTGAACACGCAGGTATCAGATAACAAGGCTGGTACAAGGGGCGGGCACGGTCACACCGTGAAGGGTTAACTTAATATGCGTAGTGTTTAAGACAATATCTAGGACCAACCTGGGTAAACTGTCACATTTCATTATTTGCAGAGAACCTTCCTGATCAGGAATAAGCAAAGAACAACAGGTCCAGAGAGCCCCTCAACATCCTTCAGATTCTAGTAAACAGGAGTGAGGTTCATGCATTTGATGTGGAGGCTAAACAGCCCTCCATATTTAAACTTCTCCACCTGCCTACTAGGGATTTTCAAAAACTTGCTTAGTATGCAGGAGTTTGTTTTTTAAGAACAAAAAATAAATGTCTCTGGTATGCTTTGAGTTTTCTGATAGTGGGCAGAAGCCAGTTTGGGATTGCATAGATTTTCATGGCAATCATAAACTCTATTCTGTTCTACTAAGGGTTAAATAGTCAGCACACGGCTATAAGATAATAAAAGCTTGTGCAAAGGGAATAAGGGAAAAAAAGGTAAGGGATGTCACTGGTGAAATACAGAGAGCACTGGTTTGCCAAAGAGATGGGAAATTCAAAGTGTGTTTGATGGAAAAAATGGCAGAAATTCAGTGCTTAATTGAGCAGGTGCTTTCCGGTGCTGAGCACCGACACTTAATTGGTTTCTGGTGCTCGGCACCGGCACCTAATTGTCAACATCAGAATTAGGGTAGTCTGCCACAAGGTGGCGCTGCTCATGTAATTTAGAGATGAACAGTTGTTTAGGAAAACAAAAAAAATTGCTAATGCCTGGCTCCCCAGCTGGCCCGATTCTAGGAATTTTCATCTGGGTGGGCCAAGGGTTCATTTGGGTAGGCCAATGCGGACCCGATTTTTGTCAATTCTGTAGGTAGCCTACAAACTCAAGATTTTCATTATATATTCTTCCAAACAGGAATACAGTGCGTCTAGAGAGCTACTGGAGAGAAAGAGCTGATGTCTATACTCAACAACCTAACTCTTATATTTCCAGCAGGCTAGGCTTTAGCACCAGCACCAGGATTACAAGCAGATTATAATAGTGGTTCAAGTTTAAGAAAGTCCCTGTAACGCACCGAAGCCTTGACATTTTGCACTAGGAAGACTGGCTCAGAAAGCTTGATCCTGGCTTGAGTCTGAAGCCTGGCTCTGGCTCAGCTTTAAGTCCTGTTGGAACTTCAAGCCCATAATGAGCCTAGCTTTCATGTACCTTCTGCCTGCCGCCCTCAATCTACCCAGGATGTGGCATTACAGCGAGAGCGTCCAACTTTGGAACTGAACAAGCTAGGTTCGACTCTTGGCGTTGGCTCAACATCCTGTGTTTCTGGGGAAAATCTGCAGTGCCTAAGAAAAATGTATGTGACCTTGTGTAATGTATAACTGGTGTTCATGTAAAGGACTTTAATATCTCAGGTCGAGTTCACACTATAAAATGAGCAGAAAACTGCACTAAGTAGTGAAAACTAAGCATTAACATAAAAAGCAGAGACAAATAGATAGCCTTTACCAAAACTCGTTTTTCTTTATATTTGCCCATGAAAGCACATTCAAATACATGAATCAGAAAACCAACCATACAAAAACCTAATGTGTTTAATTTAATGGACTAATGTTGCTGTATAAGAACCAGGGCCATGGCACTGTTACCAGTGTGATGATGGGGTAGGAATGACTGCAAGTTTATGTTTAAAAACTATCACCTGTAATAAGTATTTCTCAGTGCAGCAGCAGCGCTATTTTGTGAGATTAATGGCAAAGCTTCTATATGTTAAACAAATACAATTTTTTGAATTTTGAAGAGATGGTGTCCTATTTGACATGATATTTGTTGTATGTTTCACAAAGCACACATTTTCAGGGCTTGGCTTGTGCATGTGCTCTAAGGGCCAAGCCAGAGCCTTACCTCGGCTTTCCCAATTAATTTGTTTTCTCGCCCACCTCTACCCCCAAAACACACCACTCAATTTCAGTTTTAAAGACAGTGGAAAAACCAATTCGATGTTTCGACTTTGAAATTGAAGATGTACTCAAGAAGTGCCTTCTCCGTGGCTTCTTCTGCTGTGAATGGGTGGGCCAAAGGTCATGTTTGGGTGGACCTGGCCCACCCTGCCCCCCTGCTAGAACCGGGCCTGCTCCCCAGCCATTTCTTTAGCTTTGGGGACCTGAAATAATCGGAACTGTCGCATTTACATGCGAGAGAGATTGTTAGTATTGGTTTTGACAGCAATGACAAGGGCGATGGGTGGTGTAAGCTGCAGTGGCCTCTTGGTCAGAGCCCTGGCATTTGATATTTTACACATTAAGCTAGGGATGTTCTGCGCCGCATAGTCATAACACAGCAGTCATGATCATAACTGTGACCATAACTGTGAATTCCCCTTTTTTCGACTCCATTTAGTTTACAATAACCTGAAGGCATTTTTTTTTTATGAATCCGTTAATTTTTTTGCTCCTTCTCGGTCAGATTTTTAATATCATTGTGGTAAAACTTTCAAAAAAAGATTATTAAAAAAGACATGAAATTGACAAAGTAACCTGGGTTCACAACCAGTTTATGACCAGCTTATGACACAGTTGGGAAATGTCTCCAGATCTCGTAAAATGTGCATCTTTTTTGATCCAGCAAAATAATGAGCTTCATGGCAGATTGTCGTTCTAGCAGTAGCACAGTTTGATAGAGAACTTTTTCCAGGACATAAGGATTCATGTGTTTACAACGAAGAATACGCTTGAAGCCACTCTAGCCCATCTGCCGCCCCTTATGCCATTTGTGGCACTTATTTTGACCAGAGACGTCAACCTTCAAAAGAAAATGTTCATCAATACCTAAATCCCATAAAAAACACAAGTTCCACGAATATAATTTGCCTAATACAGACACAGATTCATGTCTCAGTTTTTCATGGTTCTATGTAACAACAGTTCTCCTCATCAATGTTGAGGACGGTTTAGCATCGATCCGAATCAAAGATCAAAGGCAAGCTCTAAGCGTTAAACTTACCTAACTAAAAACCGTTAGCAAAGAGCAACTATCAAACACATGGATATAAAAAAAAACAGGAGCTGCACAATTTGCAGTGCGCCCAGAGGATTTTATAATAATAAGTAAATCAGTGCAGTACTCTGCAACAATTTGTGCCACACGAGCATTCACACAAAACCTTAGCAAATAACTTCCATAACTTCTGAAATATATGTAGGCGGCAGGGACGGACAGGTACCGAAAATAGGCATGGGCACCAAAATAAAAGTGGCCTCCATTAGTTATGTAGATCGTGTTGCACTGTGTTCTACTCCTTCAGGACGCCTGGATTTTTTGCTTTTTTGATCACCCGGTTTTTAAACTTTCTCACTACTGGTGTCTCACCCACGGTAATCACATGTCAACTGGAATGCGCGTGCTTTTGCTTACCATCAGTGTCAGCCTTCTAAGATAAGGCTGCTATGATGCAGCAAGAGTAAGGGGCACTTGGCTAGTTACACGTGAACACCTAACCTTGTGCTGGTATCCTGCGTGTATCAATTGCATGCGCATGTATTGTTTGGGTAGCGGGTGTAGCCATAGTGTGTCTGTGTGTGTGAGTGCACATGAGTAATAGGTCCATTCGGGATGCATTTTCGAGACAACTGGCCTGATACAGCAGAAAATAGAGGGCGATAACTGTTCTCCCATGCAGTGGAAGTGCATTTGCAGCGTTCCTTTAGTTGGATCGAGAAGATCATGACCCAGAAGTAAGGAGGATAGAGATAGGGCTACCGAAAGGTCTTTTGTTAGCAAAGAGCTGATGATCTGCATTTCTGTGAACTGCCATTTAGTTGCTAGAGGGGGTGAGGGGTGGGACTGCAGTTTCTATTGTGTGAAGTCAAGAAGAGTCAGGGGCAGATCTACCCTTTCGTGTATCTCTGATTAGTCCATTAGGATGATGATAGCCAGGTATAGAAATCGCATATCTCAGTGTGCCTGTGTTTTGGGTGCTGTAGGTTGGAGACAGCCCCAAAGCTACCTGGTGTAGGATGCATCCCTCTAGACAAAGGCTGTAATTTTTTGCTTGCTCGCGGTCCTCAACGTCAAGTTGGTGACCCCAAGCGAGCAAAATGACATCCCAGTGAGACTTTTTCCTCGTTCGCGATCAGCCACATCAAGTTGCCGATCGCGACTGTGGAAAATAAACCTCCCGGCGAGATTCTCAACGCGGGGAGGTCAGGTTTCTCATTGCGAATGGTCGCGTATGGTCGGGACCGCTCGCAATGAGAAACTACCAGTCCGCGTTGAGAAAGCTGCCGCTCGAGCTGCAGAAAACGACTGCTTGCACTGTACAAGATGCGGTTTGCACTGACTGCACAGTGCGGACAAGCATCCGGCACTGTGCAATCAGTACGAACAGCATTTTGCACTGTGCACTATGCAGTTCGCGTAGCTACGCATAGCTTGCGTAGTGCAAAGTCCACTTCACGTAGCTATGTGTAGCGCTATTACATGAACTACGCCCAGGGTTAGCGCCAACACCAGCCTATAATAGGGACAACCATGAATAAACCGCACACAGATTGGATAACAAAATCCACCATCAACCAACGAAAATGGCAAACACACACGTCCCTCTGCAACTGGTGAAGGCAACCATTCAGGAAACAAAAAACACATATTCCTACGTAGTTCCCAAAAGAACAGCCCCGGGTCACCACGGCCCAATGCACAAAACAAACAGAGAAATGTCAGAGCCAGAAGCGGGACCGCAGAGTCGAGAGCTCCCAACAGGATATGCTCACCGATACTACCAGTCGAAAACGAGTGCGCAGGAGGGTGTGCAAGACACCTCATAAAATATGCCATGAAAGCATCAATGTAACGGAATTGAAAAGTCCCAGAAACAAAACACACAAGGGACTCCGGCCATCTGAACAATAAAAAACAGTGGAAGCCGCACGCTGTCAGACTGAGGGACGGGGAAGAACGTGGCATCACCCGGGACAGGGTCCCATTGAGGCCACGGCAGCAGCACCCGGCTCCTGGTTGCACGCAGCAGCGTGCGACACCTGGCAGCGTGCGCGCCCACTCCACCCAGGAGAGGCTGACGCTGGATGTGAACCCTGGCGCAGAGTCCCGCACAGCAAGGAGACCAACGTGGCATGGTTCGAGTCCTGCACATAACCAGGAGCAGCCAGTGTAGATCCTGGTTGAGGCCAGAAAGTTCGCTCCCGTGGCTACCCCCACCACTGAACAGACTCAAGCCCACACAGAAAGGCAACCCCAAATGGGAAGCTGGATGGAAGAGGCGACACTCAAGGAGGCGGGAAAAAAATCTCCACCGCCCCAGCAAAACAGCGCCACCATACAAGGACCCAGCAGGTAGGGAAATAGGGGGGTGGGAACGGTAGCGAGCCCTGTGTGACCCAGGAATAACCCACGCAGCCATTAGGTCAGAGGAGACCAATCAGGTGAGCCCGCTAGTTCAGGGCCGCCCAGAGCCCACAAACAACAGAGCCCGCAGGGCAGCCGAAATCAAGGGGGCTGTGCGAGGCCAAGAGCCACAATGCGGGTGAGAACCCAGATCAGGAGCCCGCTCAAGCAGGGCCTCTTCCCCAGGCCGTGGGACCTGCTAGAGCAGGACCTCGCACCAACTGACCTGAAACACGCTCTGGAGAATCAGCGCAGAACCAAAAAAACAGGCCATGTTGGAAAGGATGGGAGGCATTTGAGGTTAACTTTTGCTTTGGAGGGTTCTGGTGTGGAGCTGAAGCTCAGTTCGTTAATCATTTGGCAAGGAAGACGAGGAGGTAATCATGTCTTCTGCCACTCAGCATGTTCTGAAATCGTAAAGGGCAATGCTTTAAATGAGCAGGTACTGTCGGGCTCTCAGTACCTGCACTTCGTTAATTTGAAAGGGATAGTACCTGCTCTTCTGAGCTCTGCTGCAATACATTTAATGGGAGAGTGCCAGCACTTCCCACAAGCAAACAAGTTACTGTGGCTAGTGAGCACCAAAACTTATCTATGTGCATTTTAAGCACTGGCAAAGGGCTTTTAGTAAGACCATTAAACACGTCCATTTATAGGGAAATTATAAATTCCAAGTTCTGGTATAATATAAAGTTATGGAGTTCCCTCAGTCTTGGTGACCATCAGATGTTGAAGGGAAGTTTTCGACAGGGTGGAATTTTATTTTTACCAGCGGAGCAACTAGGAAATACGCGCAGTAATTGCAGTAACACTTCTGGCTAAACTGTTACCTGTGAGATAAAGGCGTTTGTGGATGTTGTGCACTATTCTCTGCTGGCGCTTTGCTCTTTGTTCTCACATGTATTTATGATTATCATCCAAGGACAACCTTCACACCATGAATTCTCTATAAATGAGAAACACAGCTTGCACTGTGTTTCATTTGCATTTATAGCCATCAGGAACTGCCTATCACTGTTTGTTGAATCATTTTAGGACCTTGATTGTGTACTTTTTAATGCAGGGAATATAAAGGAATATATACGTGTAATAAGGCCTTGAAACTACAATAACACGTTTTAATGACTAAAATGTCAGATTAGAATACGCCATTTCAAGCCAGAGAAGGCTGGTTTGGATACATTCTGATACAACTTAATATTTCACATTCCCTCCTTAACTGAGTTTACACATGTTCAATTATTATCCGTTTAACTGATAAATATTATTCTGTGAGTAGGCATGAAGGACTCTTTGCTTACATTCAATTAACTTCTCAGATTCAAGATATTGCAGGGCTGCCTCTTGATATGTCGAGTGTCCAGCATCTCACAGCTTTTTCAATTCCTTCACAGCGATATTTAACCTCTTAACTTCTGTGGACCCCACTGAATAATTACTAGATTCCGGGAACCCCACTGTGTTCATTATTGAAATCTGGAGACTTACAGCCTAAGCAATTTCCATGATTTGAGCTTCAAAGCAATACACACAAATGCAAAAACAAGTTAAGAGCAAACAAATGCTCAACTATTTAAGTATTTTGCTTAATTCACAATCGAACAAAGAAAAGGTTTTCACATTTTCAATGTTGGTTCTTTATTTTTGCATGCTTTATTCATTTAATATATTAATTTTAATATTCTTTAATTTGGGAACACAGTTAAAGACCCCTGAGTAGTTCTCATGGACCCCCAGGGTTCCAAGACCACAGGTACAGAATCGCTGCTATACATAATTTAGCAGAGGCACTCAGGGCCACACATAGGCATGCAGGGTGATTAAAAACCTAACATTAGATTTACCAAGTCATGCAAGGCTACCTTCCATAACCCTGCGTGGCTTGGTAAATCTAAACTAATGCAAGGCAGCATACATTTCTGCCTTCAATAACTCTACATGGTAGGGGCCTTACCTGGGTGGAACATGGGTGTCCCCATGCATCCACCAATGGATTCTGACACATTCCCAGATTTAACAATACTTGTAGACCTGGGAAAGTATCAGAATTGTATACCTCCCCACCAGAGGTGCAACAACGAGTTATATCTTTATTACTCCTCGTTGTTTCGTCTTTCTACATGTGGTGCATTGTGTAGCACACAAAGAAAGAGGAAAATGCTTCTGAGGATGGTTTCTGTGAAGGAAGGTGTCCCGTCTTGCACAAAAAGAATCCTTAGTACCACGCAGGCGCCCTTGCACCATTGTGCACGGGTGCCTGCATTGGCGCTATGCAGCACATTATGCAACAGAGCCGGAATGCACCGTATAATGGTAAATACACCGCATTCCTGCCCTCTCTCTTTCATGCAGTGCAGCACAACGCAGCAAGGTGACTTGCTGTATTGTGATGCACGAAAGTTAAATACATCAGCCTCATAGTTTCGAAATGTATTCTTTGAACATCTCCTTCACTGTACCAATTATTAGCACGAACAAGATATACCTTTTCGAAAAATGACCAAGTTTCTCCAGAAGCAAAGTTCTGACCGCTGTATCACTATTGCTTCACTTTTAGGTCTATATCTTGACATTAACAGTGATTTAATTGGATAGTGCTTTTTCATCTTTAAGGACGAATGGTAGTCTAACAGTGTTTTATTAGGTGTTGCTGATTTTTATCCAAGTCCTATGGGTTCTCCATAGATATTACGGATTGCTAATATAATAAAATGAATTGTATAACAAAACATTTGCGATGAACACCAGCATACATTTTGATTATTATTTATTTAGTTTTTATATTCTATTGGTATGGCATTTATGTAAAGTTTGTATGGCTTTTGAGAGCACTAAAAAATTGTATGGCTGCTCCAATTGCATCATTTATAGAGTGAATATTGCCTGTATCAATTTCCTCAAATTTAGGTCGCGGCTTCAGACAGCTTTAGCTGGCAGATGGCCAGATCTATTGTTTCGAATATACATAAAGGGGATATTGCGTCAGCCCATTGCTCAGGACTGGTTGGCTTTGTTGCTTAACCCACTTCCCAGCTCCTGGTTCAATGGCTCACCCTAATTGTATGTATGCCCTGCCCAGGAGCATTTCAGTGTCAATTGTACCATTCCATGGCTAGCATTGCTTGTGATGGAGCAGAAGTCTCATTCCATTTGTAGGGGTGCATCATACCCACGTTTAGAGCGCACCTGCATATAGTCTTGTATTGTGCAACATGAGGTGTTCGAATTTTGAAATGTACCAACGCAACTACGTGATGTGTTTTAGCATGTGTCATGGGAAATTAGCTTAGGAAATGGATGTAACTAGTAGAATACGTTAACCTGTAGTGGAATCTGGCACTATTCATGTACTAAATTTGTTTATTAATTCATAATTAGGTAAATGTATTAGTTAAAATGTATTAATGATTCTGTGAATTTGTAATGTGTAAGCAGTACATTCTAATGTTAACCAAAGCAGTAGGCCTGAAATGCAAGCCAGACAACTCTTGCTTTAGAATGAATGTTCTAGATTTCATGTCGCCAGTGTAACTGTTCTTTCTCACATTTTGCATTGCAGGCGAAGAAGCATTCTTTAGGCAAAATAATGTGTTTTAGCAGCTAGGACAGGACAGAAGAAGTTACAATCGTATGACTCAAAGGCAATAAAGGAAAGACGTTGGTTTCACATGAGAGAAGGCCTGAGAATCAAGAATGAGTTGTTGCAAAATATGTACAGGGAGAACACCGTGGATAAGTACGTTCATGGCTGTACTCATGATGGAATTTGTGCAAAGCTGTGCATCATGGGAAAGTACCTTTGAATAACTGATTGTTGAAAGTGCCCTTATTTTTTTTCCATTGGAGAGGGAACATCTCCGAGTGAGCTCTTTTCTTTGTGATGGTGGCTTTATGCTACCTGGTCCTTCTTGGTGGTTTAGAGACTGCTTAGGAAGACTCCGCAACTGACACCTTTACCTTTTTCCTCTTGACTCGAACTGCTTATCTAATAACATAGGGATGTCATTTTAACAATAAAGTAGGGATAGCTTTGATGCTTTTCATTCACCAACTCTCGATGCAAACAGTTTAATTCCAACCTTATTTATGAAAGTGTTCTCCACATCACTTCATTGACAATCATATGAGGTGATCCCATCCTCTTTATTTACACACTTAACTTTCTTAGACTTCCTACTGCAAAGTTTGGCGTAAGCACCTACAATGCCACAGTTACCATATTTTACTCTTCTGGCTTGGCACAAGCTGGCAAATGCCAAATGGGCAGGACTGCCACATCCATAAGATTTAGGAGGTTCCTTCAAAGAGAGTCCTGATTCTGAACCAGACCCCTCCTTTTTAGTTTTTGCCTGAAAAGTGTTCACGCTGTGCTTGTGAAATCTCTTGTATTCATAATATTTCTTAAAGGGGGGATCTTATCAATTCCCCCCTCCAAAATTACTGTGTTTATTCGCTTTCATGTGTTGTTTATTTCCCCTGCTTGCACACATTTATGATCCTTCTACTAAAGCTGTTCACACTGTTTAAGTCCCATTCACTGTCAAGATAAGATCTCTTCCCATGTAAAAGGCAGAAAGCTTCTATCAGTATGCTGGACTGCTTTTTATTACTTAGTTGTATGAAGCAGATGCTTAAACCTTAGAACATTTGTGGCATTTCCTATTCATGCCTTAGTACCTTTCTTTGCAATTAGTAGGCATTATCGGATTGATTTTTTTAACTTAATCTATCTAGTCATTACGGTCAAATTCTAAATGTTGTAATAAACATTGCGTTTTAAAAATAAAGTTAACATACAAGAGGTATGCTATATTTTACAACTAACAGGCAGCCACAAGTGCAGTTGCCTTGCAGAGAACAGGGTCATGATTTAAATGGTGCGGCATGTGCAGTAGAACCTGGCTCAAATGTTTTCACAGCTCCTCTAAACACATAATATTGCTATATTTGCCAACAAACAGGTAGTCACAATTGCAGTCACCTTGCAGTTAAAAGGCACTTGATTTGAATGGTGCAGCAGATGCAGTGGCACTGGGGCCAAAAGCTCTAGGGACCCCACTAAACCCAGATTATTGCTAAAATGTGAAACTAAACTGTCAGTTACAAGTGCATTTAACTTGCAGACAACAGGGTCATGATTTCAATGGTGTAGCAGGTGCTGTGACACCAGGACCAAAAGCTCTAGGCACACCCAACTAAACACCTAAAATTGCTATATTTCACTACTAAACAGGCAGCGTTGCAGGTGAAAGGGGCTTCATTTAAATGGTGCAGCATGTGCTGTGTCATTGGGTCCAAAAGTTGTCAGAACGCCTCTAAACACCAAATATTGCTATATTTTACAACTAAACAGTAAGTCATAAGTGCAATTATCTGCCAAGCACTAGGGTCATGATTTCAATTGTACAGTAGGTGCGTGTGGCACCGGGACAGTCAGTCAGTCAGAATATCTTTATTCGACTTATTCCAAGTCATACAAAGAGACAAAAAACATTCAAACAAAACAAACATATGATATTACATGGAAAGCATACTTAAGCGTACAGTTTTCCTAAAAAGCATCTGCCTAAAAAACACATATTAAATACTATATACAAGTTAAGAATTCATTTTATATAAGAAGATGCATTTTTATTTCCCCTAAATAGGGACATTTTTAAGACAGAGAATTGCCAATGGCTTTAGCTTTAGCCCTTGCAGCTGCCACTAAAAATTTTGCAATACTAAAAGTAGTGCAAGGATTTGTCAGAAGCTGTAAAAAGAGCAGCGCAGGGCGCACCTGTGTGAACCCTGCTTCTTTCAAAATGGGGAGCAGGTATTTTTTTCTCTGCTCATGAAACAGACTACAAAACATGACAAAATGCATTGTGTCCTGCACCGAAAAATTGTCGCAGCTGCAAGGGGCGGCTTGTTCCGGCTTCTGCCAACCGTTAAAAGAACCGAGGTGAAAGTGTAAAAGATTGAACCTAAATTTAATTAATAAAAACCTATGATAAGGGATTGTAACGAAGCTGAGATAAGGTGCAAGATGGGGTTCACTTACCAAAAGGTAGTGTGCCCTGACTGCTGGTTTCTGCAGTTCAGCTACCTCACGGCACGCTTCCTTCCTTTCATAAAATAGCTTTTTAATTTGACCTATATCTTGGGCCCTGATTTTTTCTGGACAAAAGAAAAGTTCTGGGCGACCCAAATTCGTGAAAGATTTAATCAAATAATCCAGCCAAGGGATTTTCCTGTATTTGTCTAAAGATAGAACGTCCTTCATGATACTGTGGTTCAATAAAAGGTCTTCATTTAACCACATTTTCATCCACAAAGTCAGGGGCGCTAAACTCAATAGGTCTGATAAATACGCTAATCCCACCTCCTTGTGGATAGAATAGGTTGGAGTTGACTGAGGGACAGATAAGAGAGATCTAATAAATCTGTTCTCAGCTCTCTGGATGGGGTCAAGATTTACATATCCCCACAAGGGGGATCCGTATAAAGCAATGGCCACAGGTTTACACTCGTAGATTTTTAACAAGGCTTCCATGGGTCTTGCTCCCAACTTGCCTGCAAAACCTAAGAGAGCTGAGGCGGATCTAGTTACCGCCAAACGCTTTGCGCTTATCTGTGGACCCCACGTCCCTTTGTGGTCAAACAAAACGCCCAGGTAGGGAAATGTGGTGACCTTGGACACTTGAACCCCACTGCAAAAAAAGGATTTATGACATTTTTTTTTTGCACAATCCCGGCCCATGACCATAGTGTGCGATTTAGACACGTTGATCTTAAGGTCCAATTTCTCCATAAAGGAGCCAAAGGCATTCAGGAGAACCTGAAGACCAATACCAGTGCGGGCAATCAGCACGGCATCGTCCGCGTACAGGAGTGCCGGAATTTGGGCGTCTCCTGCACGTGGAACGTCCGTGCCCCTGCCTCGCAGGTATGCCCCCAGGCCATTAATATAGATCGTAAAAAGCGTGGGGGCCAAAATGCAACCTTGCCGGACCCCCTTTAAGGATTTAAATAAAGGGGTACACCTTCCATTGTTAGACACTCGGACAGCTGCAAAAAGCTCCTGGTGCAAAGTGGCCATAAACGTGACCAATGCTTTATCGATGCCTAGTTCCAATAGGATCAACCATAATTTGGACCTATTAACAAGGTCGAAAGCCGAGGAGAGGTCCATAAATGCTAAATACACGGACCCCTCCTTGGCCACCGTATACTTTGAAATGAGTAAATGCAAATTGATGCATTGCTCGATTGTGCCTTTTCTTTCTCTGAAACCATATTGCAGTTCGGACAGCCCACCACAGCCCTCCACGTTCTCCCTTAATCTATGCAAAAGGACTCTGCCCAAAACTTTTACGGTTGAGTCCAAAAGTGAAATGGGTCTATAGAATGCTGGGTCGTCCCGCTGACCTTTGTTTTTATAAATAGGGACGATGGTAGATATTGCCCATGAAGCGGGGGCTGAGTTGTCAGTAACAGCATTAAACACATTACACAAAACGTTCGACCATAGTTTAGGTGAGTGCATAAAAAAGTCAGCC
This sequence comes from Lissotriton helveticus, assembly GCF_964261635.1. Classification (NCBI taxonomy): domain Eukaryota; kingdom Metazoa; phylum Chordata; class Amphibia; order Caudata; family Salamandridae; genus Lissotriton; species Lissotriton helveticus. The sequence continues at coordinate 872,315,874 of NC_136067.1, forward strand.
GGGACTCCGTCCGGACCGGGTGCCTTATGTTTTGTAGTTTCCTTAAGTGCATTTTCAACTTCTTGTGGGTTAAAGACGATAGGGTGTACGGGTCCGTTGGACAATAAACCCTTATTGATGCCCTCATCCCCCTCGTCTGCCCCATATACACTTTTAAAAAAAGACAACCATTTATCGTCAGCAATCACGCAGTCCATGGGTTAATTTTTGTCTTCGGAGAATAAGGGCTGCTTAATAATCTCCCAAAACCTCCTACTATCCTTCAGTACTGCCGCTGACTGGAGGTTTTCCCATGTTTCGTGTTTGATGGAGTCTTTACAATTTTTTATTGCTGACTTGTAAACTTTCCTTAGCCTCGCGATGTTATCTGTTACCCTTGGTACAATTTTTAGTGCCACCATCAGGTCTCTGTGGGCCTTCGAGCATGCTGTATCGAACCAACGCTTGTGTCCTTTAGGTCCCTGAATAGGTTTGGCTAACAGCTCATTAGAGACCTGGACACATATCTCCTCAAAAGCTGCTATAATCTGTTTCCCCTGGGCGTCCGAATTCTGACAAAGCTCCACCTGTTCTTTTATCTTAGGGAAGCATTTTTTGTAGAAATTATCCGGGATCACTTTTGCCCACTTCACTCTTCTGTCTTGGTCGGTGGTCCTCAGGGGGTGTGAAGCTTTTACAATTGATGGTGAAGCGCCCATCTGGGCTCCCCATGCCACTTCCAATAATACTGGGTTGTGATCGCTATAGTGGGTTTCTACAGTACGGTAAGCAATAGTTCGATTGAGGATACCCATTGAAACAAAAATATAATCTATCACCGTTCCATGATTGCCGCCCACAAAAGTTGGCGTTCTCAGACCATAGTCGGGTTCAAATAGATTATAGGTGGCGAGTAAATCTTCAAGCTCCTGACCCTCTGCAGAATGTACAAAGTGAGGACCTAATGGTGCCGCATCATCCACTTCATCAACTTCTAATCCCTTACAATCTAGATTACATAAATGAATATTAAAATCACCTACTAAAATAAACTCAGAGGCAAATACGATATTCTGTGAGACTTTGTTTAAAATACTGTCCAGACTGGCAATATTACGGCCGGCGTAGTCACTATTCCCAGAATTATAAAAATTAACATATAGAGTCCTACTAGTTTTACTGATCACCCTTTCTACTATTAAGATGTTGTCAGAATCAGAGGTGATCTGCCTATAACTACCTTTTAAGTTCAGAGCAAAGAAGAGCGCCAAACCCCCTTTAGCCCTGCCCGTTCTACCTGGGACTGCAGGTTTTATAAAACTAGTGAACCCATCCCACCAGATATTGCTGGATGTGACCCATGTTTCTTGCAGAGCGATAATATGATGTTCTACAATAAAGCTCCGCCAGACTGGGTCCTGGCTTTTAGAATTTAGTCCTGCTACATTCCAGCTTATGACCTTGCACGAATCAATAATTTCGCTTGGCTCATTTCCGCCCTCAGGGTCTCCTTCCAATGTAACTGGCGATGGAAATACCTCTCTAGTTTCCCCGTGACCTCGACACTGTGTGTCTTCTCCATTAACACCCAATTTCTCACCGGCCACAAGCCCAGATAGATTTAGTTGCTGGGTGAGATTTGTAGATGGGTGAGGCTCAACCACTGCCTTAACATTTGCAAGCTAGATTGTTTCTCTGTTATAAAACCGTTACTACTAGTTTTTTGATTGCTGGGCCCCTCGCGTACCTGATCTGCTCCTATTGCAAGTCAGTCGCAGGTATTTAGGTCAGATAGGGGGCCAAATCTGTTTCCTGTGGCGAAACCCCACACGGATGGATTAGGTGGCTGAATATGGCCATTATAAGCTACGTTCCAACTGGTTTATGAACTATTTGAGTGGTTCGAAAAAGGGTCCGATCTCTGCCACAGTGTGGGCCTAAAGCCCCGCTCGTTATGGTTGTATCCCAAAGGACCTGGCCCCCACCCGTTTATTCTTAAATCATGCTGGTGATCAAACTGATGATTTTGCTCGTGCGGGTAACTAGATCTTCCTACATCCCGATATACCATCGGCTGGAACCACTCGGTTGGATGTCGTAAACTAGTGGCCCTCCCCCAGCTACTGATACTAGTAGACTTATGTTGCCTGATGGCATTAGGCACAGTGGCAGACTGAATGTCATCATAAAAAAACTTGAGAGTCAGTGGGATTATAGAACCACTGCGGCGTTGTGGTGGAAACACGTTATTTAAAATGTCCGGGAGGACTTCAGCATTTGCAAAATTTAAAATAACACAGTCGCCTTTAAACTTTTTGGGCTTACTGCCAATCCAAGATACCCTCCTGGTCAGAACTATGTCCCCAGCCAGTTTGTCTAGCCCCTCTTGAGCCATATGCATATTATTAGAGAGCCAATGTAGAGCTTTGTCTTTTAGACCCTGTTTAGACTCAATTTTATCTTGAACAAGGACTGGAACATTGGCCAACACCAAAACTACCGGTGAGGCTTCCACAATGAATTCTGCTGCGGAAGTCTCTTGGTGCACAACCACTGTTGCGTCAGTTATACTGGTGTGAGGGACTCCAGTTTCGACGTTCTGATCCATGGCATGTGGTGAAAGCAATGAAGGAGAAGGAGCCAGCCCTTGTTGGATAATCTGAGTGGGCTTAAATTACTTTCAGTGGGGGAGTCCTCCTTGTCCGTAGATGTAAGGTCTGTTACGAGGGAAGATAGATTCTCTACCTCCTTAGCCAGAACATTATGGACCCCACTCAACTTCCTCACTTCAGCAGTTAATTTATCCACTTTCCCAATCAGAGGTTTAATTATAGTCCTGATTTTAATATCGATCATATCTTGGATCCTGTTGAAAAGATCATCATCACTGATTCGTTTAGACTCGGAATCCGCCTCAACGACAGTATGTTTGCCCGACCTCCTAGGGGGAGGTGTGGCGGGCTTTTTCTTGCCTAAATGTTTTCCCCCTCGTTTAGTAGGTAGCTTTCTACACGCTCTAACCGCGCGTGTTTCTGGCTGCGGAGATTGTTGGTCTTCATTCTGGATGGCTATCTGGCTGTTTGAGTCGATGAGGGTATTGTCTGACAAATCTATTAAATCGTTTCTACCCATCGAGGGCTCCAGATCATCAGTAGCCTCGATGAAATTATCTGAAGAATCAGGATCAGCCATAATAAGCGGAGGATTGACTAGCAATGAGTCAGACATTGCAGTGCTAGCAGCACCTGTTGATGGACTATCTTCGGGCAACACCGGTGATTGACTCAAGCCCAGAGATTGCCTACGCTTATTATTAATACTACTAACGACTTGAACAAGATACGAGTCTAAAGTATTCACGGCTTCAACTGGGGCAGGTACCAGTTTTTTCCCCATACTATGAGCTGTGCCTCAGGAGGACAATCAGAAAATAGCAATAGCGCTATGTAATGTGAATCATGCAACTGTGATGAGAATAACAAAGGAAGGTCTCTAAACAGTAGGCTATGCCAGATATCAAACAAGTGCACAGTACCTTGGTATCCGCGCGTTAGATGTCAGGGAATTGGCCTTGCCTGGCCTTCTCGTGCCTTGGAGGGCCTAAGAGGGCCCGCCCTTTGCCCGGGCTTAGCCCCAGATGCAGTGGCACTGGGGCCAAAAGCTCTAGGGACCCCACTAAACCCAGATTATTGCTAAAATGTGAAACTAAACTGTCAGTTACAAGTGCATTTAACTTGCAGACAACAGGGTCATGATTTCAATGGTGTAGCAGGTGCTGTGACACCAGGACCAAAAGCTCTAGGCACACCCAACTAAACACCTAAAATTGCTATATTTTACTACTAAACAGGCAGCCACAAGTGCAATTACGTTGCAGGTGAAAGGGGCTTCATTTAAATGGTGCAGCATGTGCTGTGTCATTGGGTCCAAAAGTTGTCAGAACGCCTCTAAACACCAAATATTGCTATATTTTACAACTAAACAGTAAGTCATAAGTGCAGTTATCTGCCAAGCACTAGGGTCATGATTTCAATTGTACAGTAGGTGCGTGTGGCACCGGGACCAAAAGCTCCAGGCACCTCACTAAACACCTAATATTGCTATGTGTTACTACTAAACATGCAAACACAAGTTGTAGACAACTGGGTCATGATTTGAATGGTGCAGCAGGAGGATTAGGATCAGTCCTAAAGTTTTCAGAACTCATCTAAACACATAATATTGCTACTACATCAATTAATTCTAATATTTCTCTCTTTCATATAATTTTTTCGAAATATTGCTATTACTTACTAGTACTATACCACTAGTAAGAGCACAATATATTGACTTTTTGTACATAAACAAGTCATAACGCTTAAACAGACTTTCTGTAACGTATATTGTACAACTACTCAGCAAGCTACAACTTTCCACAAAAACCAGCTTATTATTAATCAAGTAGGCAAACCTAATGTGTTTACCAAAGCTTGTTGTTCTTGGTCCTACTTTTAATTTCGACACAGTGTCAGATTCTGTAGAGTAGGTTTTCAAAGAACCATCATACCCGCTAAAGGGTTCTGCTTTCCAAACAATTGCCTATACATCATTCAAACATGCATCACCATTTACCCACAGACGTTCTTGGATTGCAGGATTGCACACATACATAACCACCTGGTCCGGTACTAGGTCTTCATTCAACCCCCCAAATGCACAATCAGTAGCCAACTTTCTTAACTTGCTAACATAATCATCAATAGATTCATTCTTGGGTTGGGTAAATATAGCGTGTAACACCTTTGCAGACCTTGGGAGCAAAATGCTTATCTAGATTTTCAATTGCTAAATTGAACATATATACATCACCACTGCTCCACCACAGATTTATGCATTTGATTAAAAGTTTTCAACCCCTTGGAGACTAAAAAGTTCAATACAATTATTTTCGTGTTTCCAGTTTCATGTTCCCATCAGCCGCCCCAGTTTTTATATAATTCCAAAAATACTCCTTCCATTCACATCATCTTAATGAAGGATGAAGAAAATGCTTGTTTGGGACAAAATTTGAACATTTGTTGAATCATAACGAATGTAATGTGAAATTGTTCAGTGCCCTTACTTCAGTAATTAACTGAGTTAGTCCACTGTCCAAACTTCACCACACCTCATTAAATGCAACATTCTCTCACCCTATCATCTATCCGAAACAGCAAAGAATCCTCCACACAAATGGCCACACAGGAGGAATAGAAGATAAAGTTCCTGACCCAAAAATATGTATGGATCTGATTCACCAGTTTCATTGTTATTATATTCTTTCATTCCCCCAAAGTTTCCTTTCTTACTGCCACTCGCTGCTGCTACGCTGGAATGGCTTTGTTTCCATTCCCAATTTAAGATGGCCACCACCTACTGTAGGAGTGTATCTGAATGTCTCCCCAATGAAATCAGACTCTTGGAAGAGCAAACGTGCCTTCCTGATGAGTGGATCAGTGAGCGCACTCCTGCCTGTCGTCCAGCGAGCCCCTTCAAGAGCTCATGGCCTCCATATTGCGGCCCAATTTGTACAAGAGGTTTACACTCGCTGTACAAGCGCTTGATAAATCGAATTACAATTTCCTCCAAGGAGCAGATTTGCAAGCCCCTTGCCCCACCTGTATGTCACTTTTCCCATGTTAAAAATGCGGCAAAAGTGGGGCAAGGGGCTTGTAAATGATCCTCTTAGTTTTCAACTGCTACAGTTAGCGATTCCTCCTTACCCAGTTCCTGTAATGTGCGATGTATGCTCTCTCACCTCACGATGGTTCTTACTACTCGTCACCAATTTTGTTACCTTGAAGAATCCAAATATATAGTTTTAGGAATATATGTGTTTATTTCAAGTGCATTAAGGAGCAGACTGGCAAGTGTCCTGTCTAGCCAACTGCCTCCTCGCTCTCACGCTCCCTACCTACCCACATACATACTACCCTTTTTAACACTTTTTAACACTTCTATCGTAATATTCTAAATTAATAAAGATCATAACACAGAGGCTTCCAAAATGGAATCCACAGGCCTCTATCACTTTGACCCCTTCAGACACACGTATACTAGTATCATCGCATGCTCAGCATGTTGGTGCTAGGATTCTGGATTCACAGTGAGCAGCGGAACTTTCAGAAGAATGGGAAAATAGGCTTGCATTCACATAATATAGATGAAGAGGCCTGGTCATTATTTACAAAACCAGATATGCTGCCACCACCGCACCACACACATGAAACCCCTAACAAAAACAATGGTCCCTCTGTCATAATGAGAGCTCTGGTTATACACCCCTCCAAGCTTAGAAGTCCAAACAACACTGTAGTCAAGGGCAGACCTAAGCCTCTGCACACACACTATATTAATGTTTTGCCAGGCCAAAAATCCCCATACCGAGATTACAGGTTCTTGCAGTTCGGGCATGCAAGTAAACATGACTGTACATCATGCAGGCGTCATTCCTGGTCCGATATTTACCATAATAAATTGACTATTTTAAGTTAGTGATTCCATTGGGATCTTTATACTTTTTGTGCATTGCAATACTAAAGCATATACTTGAATTATACGTATACAGAATTATTAAATATAAATACTGAAAACTAAAATGAATGTATTAAATGTTGCGAACAGAAAGACTTTATATTAGTATATGTTAACATGATATGCATCCAGAACTGTTGTGAAACCTGTGTTCTAGCAACGTTTGATTGTAATTCATACTATTTTTTTTATAAATGTGTTATCTGAGTTAAGAAGCATATGGTTATTAATTGCTTTTATGTCATCTACAAGTCTCATTTGCACAGCAATATTCTAACTATCGGGTAATATGTTTTAATTATCTCATGTCAGTTTAATTGCCGAATCCTTTATTTGACACCTGCTTTTTCCACCTATTTTGTTTTATTTCTAATTATATTTATTGCGTAACCATTTGGGTTTATCTATTACAATAAAATTGAGCCATTTCACTGTATGGTTTTATTACTTAAAAGGTACTAATTATAGTGATATATTATGACTGTTCTAATCTGTTTTTATATCTTGGTAAATACATTATGAGCTGCAGATGGAAAGTTAATGCTTAATTGTGATGAATATGTATTGTGAACTGCATGTACATATTTTTTAGAGTACAAAATATAATCTGAATCTCAATCCTGTTTTTTAGGTCGAGCCTGGCCAGCCCATGCGCTGCTCTGCAAGGCATGCTCTACTCAGGTATGGACTTGAAGCTCCGCCCCCTCTCTGCCCATATTTTTCCTTGGCTTGTGTCATTGTCCTTTGTAAATTGTGTCTTTTCATTGGTCAATAGGCTTAGTAGTCCCTCCTTAGTACCGCCTTGTCTCATTTTGTAACCTCCCATAAGGACACCCCCTGTTACATGTGTTACTCTGTAGGCTTAGACCCTCCGAGCACTATTTGCTTGAATGATGCACGCCGCACTTTCTTATGTTTTTGGGCTTCAATAATGGCGACTGCACCTTTGTTATGTGTTACAAATGGGGGTGGGGTTGCACACTACTCACACACCGGCGGTGTCGCCCCTAAGGACTCTGGTCAATGTAGTAAAGTGTTCGCGATGCATCATCTTTCGATCTTCTGCTATCTTCGCTGTTTTCGCCATCCCTGGACACGTGTTTCGGGGTATTACCCCTCATCAGCAGGGATAGGCCGTGTACTGGGGTTGCCGATGGCTGCCAATATCTTCCAGGTATAGTACCACTCAGGCGCGTAGGTGCGGGATCCCAGGCTCGTCAGCCCGCTGCTCAAGGGAGCTTTAAAGTTACAAATAGGGGTGGGGTCGCACACTACTCACACACCGGCGGTGTCGTCCCTAAGGACTCTGGTCAATGTAGTAAAGTGTTCACGATGCATCATCTTTCGATCTTCTGCTATCTTCGCTGTCTTCGCCATCCCTGGACACGTGTTTCGGGGTATTACCCCTCATCAGCAGGGATAGGCCGTGTACTGGGGTTGCCGATGGCTGCCAATATCTTCCAGGTATAGTACCACTCAGGCGCATAGGTGCGGGATTCGAAAGAAGATGCATCGCAGAGAACAGTACTACAGTTACCATGGTCCTTAGGGGCGATCCCGCTGGTGTATCAGCAGTGTGCGACCCCATTTTGGTGAATGTTTATGCTCCTTGGAGCTTTGAGCTGACGAGCTCGGGACCCCGCACCTGCGCGCCTTTGTGTGGTACTATACCTGGTAATATTTGGCAGCACGCAGCAACCCCAGAAGATAAGAAGATGGCCTAATCCCTGCTGATGAGGGGTAAATACCCCGAAACACGTGTACAGGGATGGCAAAGATTTGAAGATACGCGAGAATTCGAAAGAAGATGCATCGCAGAGAACAGTACTACAGTTACCATGGTCCTTAGGGGCGATCCCGCTGGTGTATTAGCAGTGTGCGACACCATTTTGGTGAATGTTTATGCTCCTTGGAGCTTTGAGCTGACGAGCTCGGGACCCCGCACCTGCGCGCCTTTGTGTGGTACTATACCTGGTAATATTTGGCAGCACGCAGCAACCCCAGAAGATAAGAAGATGGCCTAATCCCTGCTGATGAGGGGTAAATACCCTGAAACACGTGTACAGGGATGGCGAAGATTTGAAGATACGCGAGAATTCGAAAGAAGATGCATCGCAGAGAACAGTACTACAGTTACCATGGTCCTTAGGGGCGATCCCGCTGGTGTATTAGCAGTGTGCGACCCCATTTTGGTGAATGTTTATGCTCCTTGGAGCTTTGAGCTGACGAGCTCGGGACCCCGCACCTGCGCGCCTTTGTGTGGTACTATACCTGGTAATATTTGGCAGCACGCAGCAACCCCAGAAGATAAGAAGATGGCCTAATCCCTGCTGATGAGGGGTAAATACCCCGAAACACGTGTACAGGGATGGCGAAGATTTGAAGATACGCGAGAATTCGAAAGAAGATGCATCGCAGAGAACAGTACTACAGTTACCATGGTCCTTAGGGGCGATCCTGCTGGTGTATTAGCAGTGTGCGACCCCATTTTGGTGAATGTTTATGCTCCTTGGAGCTTTGAGCTGACAAGCTCGGGACCCCGCACCTGCGCGCCTTTGTGTGGTACTATACCTGGTAATATTTGGCAGCACGCAGCAACCCCAGAAGATATGAAGATGGCCTAATCCCTGCTGATGAGGGGTAAATACCCCGAAACACGTGTACAGGGATGGCGAAGATTTGAAGATACGCGAGAATTCGAAAGAAGATGCATCGCAGAGAACAGTACTACAGTTACCATGGTCCTTAGGGGCGATCCCGCTGGTGTATTAGCAGTGTGCGACCCCATTTTGGTGAATGTTTATGCTCCTTGGAGCTTTGAGCTGACGAGCTCGGGACCCCGCACCTGCGCGCCTTTGTGTGGTACTATACCTGGTAATATTTGGCAGCACGCAGCAACCCCAGAAGATAAGAAGATGGCCTAATCCCTGCTGATGAGGGGTAAATACCCCGAAACACGTGTACAGGGATGGCGAAGATTTGAAGATACGCGAGAATTCGAAAGAAGATGCATCGCAGAGAACAGTACTACAGTTACCATGGTCCTTAGGGGCGATCCCGCTGGTGTATTAGCAGTGTGCGACCCCATTTTGGTGAATGTTTATGCTCCTTCGAGCTTTGAGCTGACGGGCTCGGGACCCCGCACCTGCGCGCCTTTGTGTTGTACTATACCTGGTAATATTTGGCAGCACGCAGCAACCCCAGAAGATAAGAAGATGGCCTAATCCCTGCTGATGAGGGGTAAATACCCCGAAACACATGTACAGGGATGGCGAAGATTTGAAGATACGCGAGAATTCGAAAGAAGATGCATCGCAGAGAACAGTACTACAGTTACCATGGTCCTTAGGGGCGATCCCGCTGGTGTATTAGCAGTGTGCGACCCCATTTTGGTGAATGTTTATGCTCCTTGGAGCTTTGAGCTGACGAGCTCGGGACCCGCACCTGCGCGCCTTTGTGTGGTACTATACCTGGTAATATTTTGCAGCACGCCGCAACCCCAGAAGATAAGAAGATGGCCTAATCCTTGCTGATGAGGGGTAAATACCCCAAAACACGTGTACAGGGATGGCGAAGATTTGAAGATACGCGAGAATTCAAAAGAAGATGCATCGCAGAGAACAGTACTACAGTTACCATGGTCCTTAGGGGCGATCCCGCTGGTGTATTAGCAGTGTGCGACCCCATTTTGGTGAATGTTTATGCTCCTTGGAGCTTTGAGCTGACGAGCTCGGGACCCCGCACCTGCACGCCTTTGTGTGGTACTATACCTGGTAATATTTGGCAGCACGCAGCAACCCCAGAAGATAAGAAGATGGCCTAATCTCTGCTGATGAGGGGTAAATACCCCGAAACACGTGTACAGGGATGGCGAAGATTTGAAGATACGCGAGAATTCGAAAGAAGATGCATCGCAGAGACCAGTACTACAGCTACCATGGTCCTTAGGGGCGATCCCGCTGGTGTATTAGCAGTGTGCGACCCCATTTTGGTGAATGTTTATGCTCCTTGGAGCTTTGAGCTGACGAGCTCGGGACCCCGCACCTGCGCGCCTTTGTGTGGTACTATACCTGGTAATATTTGGCAGCACGCAGCAACCCCAGAAGATAAGAAGATGGCCTAATCCCTGCTGATGAGGGGTAAATACCCCGAAACACGTGTACAGGGATGGCGAAGATTTGAAGATACGCGAGAATTCGAAAGAAGATGCATCGCAGAGAACAGTACTACAGTTACCATGGTCCTTAGGGGCGATCCCGCTGGTGTATTAGCAGTGTGCGACCCCATTTTGGTGAATGTTTATGCTCCTTGGAGCTTTGAGCTGACGAGCTCGGGAACCCGCACCTGCGCGCCTTTGTGTGGTACTATACCTGGTAATATTTGGCAGCACGCAGCAACCCCAGAAGATAAGAAGATGGCCTAATCACTGCTGATGAGGGGTAAATACCCCGAAACACGTGTACAGGGATGGCGAAGATTTGAAGATACGCGAGAATTCGAAAGAAGATGCATCGCAGAGAACAGTACTACAGTTACCATGGTCCTTAGGGGCGATCCCGCTGATGTATTAGCAGTGTGCGACCCCATTTTGGTGAATGTTTATGCTCCTTGGAGCTTTGAGCTGACGAGCTCGGGACCCCGCACCTGCGCGCCTTTGTGTGGTACTATACCTGGTAATATTTGGCAGCACGCAGCAACCCCAGAAGATAAGAAGATGGCCTAATCCCTGCTGATGAGGGGTAAATACCCCGAAACACGTGTACAGGGATGGCGAAGATTTGAAGATACGCGAGAATTCGAAAGAAGATGCATCGCAGCGAACAGTACTACAGTTACCATTGTCCTTATGGGCGATCCCGCTGGTGTATTAGCAGTGTGCGACCCCATTTTGGTGAATGTTTATGCTCCTTGGAGCTTTGAGCTGACGAGCTCGGGACCCCGCACCTGCGCGCCTTTGTGTGGTACTATACCTGGTAATATTTGGCAGCACGCAGCAACCCCAGAAGATAAGAAGATGGCCTAATCCCTGCTGATGAGGGGTAAATACCCCGAAACACGTGTACAGGGATGGCGAAGATTTGAAGATACGCGAGAATTCGAAAGAAGATGCATCGCAGAGAACAGTACTACAGTTACCATGGTCCTTAGGGGCGATCCCGCTGGTGTATTAGCAGTGTGCGACCCCATTTTGGTGAATGTTTATGCTCCTTGGAGCTTTAAGCTGACGAGCTCGGGACCCCGCACCTGCGCGCCTTTGTGTGGTACTATACCTGGTAATATTTGGCAGCACGCAGCAACCCCAGAAGATAAGAAGATGGCCTAATCCCTGCTGATGAGGGGTAAATACCCCGAAACACGTGTACAGGGATGGCGAAGATTTGAAGATACGCGAGAATTCGAAAGAAGATGCATCGCAGAGAACAGTACTACAGTTTCCATGGTCCTTAGGGGCGATCCCGCTGGTGTATTAGCAGTGTGCGACCCCATTTTGGTGAATGTTTATGCTCCTTGGAGCTTTGAGCTGACGAGCTCGGGACCCCGCACCTGCGCGCCTTTGTGTGGTACTAAACCTGGTAATATTTGGCAGCACGCAGCAACCCCAGAAGATAAGAAGATGGCCTAATCCCTGCTGATGAGGGGTAAATACCCCGAAACACGTGTACAGGGATGGCGAAGATTAAAAGATACGCGAGAATTTGAAAGAAGATGCATCGCAGAGAACAGTACTACAGTTACCATGGTCCTTAGGGGCGATCCCGCTGGTGTATTAGCAGTGTGCGACCCCATTTTGGTGAATGTTTATGCTCCTTGGAGCTTTGAGCTGACGAGCTCGGGACCCCGCACCTGCGCGCCTTTGTGTGGTCCTATACCTGGTAATATTTGGCAGCACGCAGCAACCCCAGAAGATAAGAAGATGGCCTAATCCCTGCTGATGAGGGGTAAATACCCCGAAACACGTGTACAGGGATGGCGAAGATTTGAAGATACGCGAGAATTCGAAAGAAGATGCATCGCAGAGAACAGTACTACAGTTACCATGGTCCTTAGGGGCGATCCCGCTGGTGTATTAGCAGTGTGCGACCCCATTTTGGTGAATGTTTATGCTCCTTGGAGCTTTGAGCTGACGAGCTCGGGACCCCGCACCTGCGCGCCTTTGTGTGGTACTATACCTGGTAATATTTGGCAGCACGCAGCAACCCCAGAAGATAAGAAGATGGCCTAATCCCTGCTGATGAGGGGTACATACCCCGAAACACGTGTACAGGGATGGCGAAGATTTGAAGATACGCGAGAATTCGAAAGAAGATGCATCGCAGAGAACAGTACTACAGTTACCATGGTCCTTAGGGGCGATCCCGCTGGTGTATTAGCAGTGTGCGACCCCATTTTGGTGAATGTTTATGCTCCTTGGAGCTTTGAGCTGACGAGCTCGGGACCCCGCACCTGCGCGCCTTTGTGTGGTACTATACCTGGTAATATTTGGCAGCACGCAGCAACCCCAGAAGATAAGAAGATGGCCTAATCCCTGCTGATGAGGGGTAAATACCCCGAAACACGTGTACAGGGATGGCGAAGATTTGAAGATACGCGAGAATTCGAAAGAAGATGCATCGCAGAGAACAGTACTACAGTTACCATGGTCCTTAGGGGCGATCCCGCTGGTGTATTAGCAGTGTGCGACCCCATTTTGGTGAATGTTTATGCTCCTTGGAGCTTTGAGCTGACGAGCTCGGGACCCCGCACCTGCGCGCCTTTGTGTGGTACTATACCTGGTAATATTTGGCAGCACGCAGCAACCCCAGAAGATAAGAAGATGGCCTAATCCCTGCTGATGAGGGGTGAATACCCCGAAACACGTGTACAGGGATGGCGAAGATTTGAAGATACGCGAGAATTCGAAAGAAGATGCATCGCAGAGAACAGTACTACAGTTACCATGGTCCTTAGGGGAGATCCCGCTGGTGTATTAGCAGTGTGAGACCCCATTTTGGTGAATGTTTATGCTCCTTGGAGCTTTGAGCTGACGAGCTCGGGACCCCGCACCTGCGCGCCTTTGTGTGGTACTATACCTGGTAATATTTGGCAGCACGCAGCAACCCCAGAAGATAAGAAGATGGCCTAATCCCTGCTGATGAGGGGTAAATACCCCGAAACACGTGTACAGGGATGGCGAAGATTTGAAGATACGCGAGAATTCGAAAGAAGATGCATCGCAGAGAACAGTACTACAGTTACCATGGTCCTTAGGGGCGATCCCGCTGGTGTATTAGCAGTGTGCGACCCCATTTTGGTGAACCTTTGTATGTGCAAGTGCAACTGGTTTGTTTTGTTTCCCAGTGCGATGCACGCCACACTTTCTTTTGATTTTTTGGGCCTTAGCTGCATAAGCATCGCTGACCCTGCACTTTTATTTATTTATAAACTGCACCCAAATACTTCAAAATTGCTTAAGCTCACTAGTCTCCTAGGCTGCCTCCACCACCTGCCAGCTTTTTTTATTTGAAGGAACACGCCTATCACCAGTCCGTTGCCTGCCATTGTTTATTGTAATATGGCCAGGTTCAAGTGCGTTAATGTAACCAGGTTGTTCCTGCTTACATTTCAAGAGCTTTACTTAATCTTGTTTTCAACAGTAGTCCGCACGCCCCTGAGGGCTCCGGACATGCTGCAATGCTGGGCTTATTATCGCCCCACCTCTTATTTTTAAGATGGTATGTTAGAGAACATACAACTCAAAAAACAACTGAAACTGTATAATGGGACGCACTGTTCACTAGCCCCTCAGGTGCTCTGTATATTAGTATACAATATTTCAAACGTTTTCAAAAAGTAATCATGAATATTCCAAAAGAATGTGACATTTATCTGTGTATACACACTAGACAAAAATCCAAAGTCATAGTCATTCACAAATATAAGAAATTTTGCATTATATCTTTGTCTTTTATTCTTCTTAATTCACGATGTCCAAACATTAGGAACAGTTCTTGCGTGATAATATTGGCAATATCCCTGGCAACACCCAATGCATTTCGGTATCAACCTTCGTTAGGGGAATAACTGCAAATAACAAATATATTCTATGACTGATGAGTCGTTCATTTAAAGTAAAACAACTAATGTACAATGAAACAAGAGATAAACCAATCCGGTTACATCATGCTGGTGAATAAGTGTTTGTCATGCCCAAAAAACACCATAACAAAAATCTCCACATGTGCCTAGTGAATCCACTGAACTGTGTGTATACCTTAACTCCCAATAATATCATGCTTGAACAACAAATGCTCTCCCTACCTTGCCTTTATACAAATACTGTCCGAAACACTTGTGTTTCAGACACCTTCAAATCACTCTGTGTGAAAAAGCCAAGAATTCAAATTAAAAACAAAGCTCTAGAAATAAATCTCTAAAAAATAAATCATATCCATCTTAGGCAGCTAACTGTTTCACTCTCTTACCTCACAAACCGAGTTCGAGCCCTCCTTTGTGATCGCCGTATCTCTATGTAAACTGTATAGTGTTGAACCTCTATAGAAAAGCAAAACCGAAAAACTTAGTCAACTACCCGTGCTGTGCTTATTACTCAAAAAGCCTGTAATGCTCCGTGTACATCTATCTCGTAAACCTACCGTAATGCAAAGACCAAAGATCCAATCTTCCTCCTCTCGGCATTCTCCTCACCACTTCCTCCTTACGCGCTTGCTCGAACCACGAAAAACGTGTACGCGCTGCCTACTAAGTCCCCCTACTATTTCACTAACTCAGCAATGAAAATGAATGACGGACTAAGCGTTCCAAAACTTACTGCTTCAAAATGGCCACCTTCGTATTATTGTGGTTTATGTTCGGATATGTAGACCTAAACTAGACGAGATGTAGAAACGAAACCAAATATAGGAGCAAAACCTCATAATAATGTGTAGTAAATAATGATGATAACCTACCCCTCTCACATACTTATAATAATAATGCCCAAATAAGTGTAATGGTTCAAGCAAAAGTTGTTCTAGATACAAGCCATCAATAATCAGGGATCCAACACGATTATGCCTAATAATGCTAGTGTGACTAAATATTCACCTAAACTAATGTGTGTTCACCTGGATATTTTGTGAGCTTGAAAAAACACATATGTAAATGTATCAATGCAATTACAGTAAACAACATTACAAAATGTACTTCATACATGTGACAGGTTATAAAAAACATGACATCTCAATCTTATCATTGAGTCCATAGGGTATGAGTGTTCTCAATGCCCGTATCCAATACGTTTCTCTTTGTGACAATGAACGGGTGACATCAACATGTCTTGATTCCAACACTCTCTCTAATACTGTAAATTTCAACTGAGGTATAGTATGACCATGTTCTTTCCAATGCACAGCCAGACAGGATTTCATATTGGCAGTTCTTATCATACTCTTATGTTCTGTCATACGAACCTTAACTTTTCTCGTTGTCCGCCCAACATATACAAGCCCACATGGGCATTTGATTGCATTCACCAGCATTTCCGAGTTGCAATCGGAGGTGTGTTTCAACATTACATCTTTGCCTGTGTGTGGATGTGTAAACTTGTTTCCTACTAAAACGTTCCCACAATGACCACAATTTTGACACTTCATCATCCCCTTCTGTCCCAAGTCAATCGTTACCTGTTTGCCTTGTTTAAGCATCTCTTTCAGATTCTTAGATCTGGAATGTGCAAACAAAGGTTTGTCCGTGAATACTTGTGTAAAATCAGGCTCTTGTTCTATCAATTCCCACCGTTTCAAGATACATTTTTTTATTGCTGTCGCTACAGTAGAACATTTCAATACACATACTTCTCTTTTTGCTGATACTTTGGGTACTTTCTCAAGGAATTTCAACCTTTGCATAATACAAGCTCTCTCTTTAGCATTGTCTAATACAGTGTTAGGATAACCCCTTTGTGCATAGTCTTGACGCATGTTCTCAATTACCTGTAATCCCTGACATTCATCAGAACAAATTCTTCTGGCTCTAATAAACTGAGACAAAGGCAAATGTTTTTTCAAAGAATGTGGATGAAAACTGTCAAAATGCAAGGCATTATTCCTATCAGTCGGTTTCTAAAACAAATTCGTGACTAAAGTATCTCCACTTCTTGATATCAGTATATCAAGATAATTGATTTGTTCAGAACTGATAGTGTATGTAAATTTGATGGATGTATGACAATCATTGAGTGTTTGAAGTAACTCCTGTAGTCTCACTTGTGAACCTTTCCACAGTATCAAGATGTCATCGATATATCTCAAATATAATGCTAGATGCTCCTGCCATTCTGTCTGTTGTAAAATGTGGGTCTCTTCAAACCTAGCCATGAATGTATTAGCGTATGTGGGCGCCCCCGTAAAACCCATTGACGTACCCGTCTTCTGAAGATAAAAGTGATTATGCCACTGAAAATACCCATGATATAGGCAAAAGTGTAGTAATTCCATCAAAAACAGATTGTGACTCTCCTCGTAAATTGTTTGCACATTCCAGATCTAAGAATCTGAAAGAGATACTTAAACAAGGCAAACAGGTAACGATTGACTTGGGACAGAAGGGGATGATGAAGTGTCAAAATTGTGGTCAGTGTGGGAACGTTTTAGTAGGAAACAAGTTTACACATCCACACACAGGCAAAGATATAATGTTGAAACACACCTCTGATTGCAACTCGGAGATGCTGGTGTTTTGCAATCAAATGCCCATATGGGCTTGTATATGTTGGGCGGACAACGAGAAAAGTTAAGGTTCGTATGACAGAACATAAGAGTATGATAAGAACTGCCAATATGAAATCCTGTCTTGCCGTGCATTGGAAAGAACATGGTCATACTATACCTCAGTTGAAATTTACAGTATTAGAGAGAGTGTTGGAATCGGAATCAAGACATGTTGATGTCACCCGTTCACTGTCACAAAGAGAACCTTATTGGATACGGGCATTGAGAACACTCATACCCTATGGACTCAATGATAAGATTGAGATGTCATGTTTTTTATAACCTGTCACATGTATGAAGAACATTTTGTAATGTTGTTTACTGGAATTACATTGATACGTTTACATATGCGGTTTTTCAAGCTCACAAAATATCCAGGTGAACACACATTAGATTAGGTGAATATTTAGTCACACTAGCATTATTAGGCATAATCGTGTTGGAGACCTGATTATTGATGGCTTGTATCTAGAACAACTTTTGCTTGAACCATTACACTTATTTGGGCATTATTATTATAAGTATGGAGAGGGGTAGGTTATCATCATTATTTACTACACATTATTATGAGGTTTTGCTCCTATATTTGGTTTCGTTTCTACATCTCGTCTAGTTTAGGTCTACATATCCGAACATAAACCACAATAATACGAAGGTGGCCATTTTGAAGCAGTAAGTTTTGGAACGCTTACTCCGTCATTCATTTTCATTGCTGAGTTAGTGAAATAGTAGGGGGACTTAGTAGGCAGCGCGTACACGTTTTTCGTGGTTCGAGCAAGCGCGTAAGGAGGAAGTGGTGAGGAGAACTCAGAGAGGAGGAAGATTGGATCTTTGGTCTTTGCATTACGGTAGATTTACGAGATAGATGTACACGGAGCATTACAGGTTTTTTGAGTGATAAGCACAGCACGGGTAGTTGACTAAGTTTTTCGGTTTTGCTTTTCTATAGAGGCTCAACACTATACAGTTTACATAGAGATACGGCGATCATAAAGGAGGGCTCGAACTCGGTTTGTGAGGTAAGAGAGTGAAACAGTTAGTTGCCTAAGATGGATATGATTTATTTTTTAGAGATTTATTTCTAGAGGTTTGTTTTTAATTTGAATTCTCGGCTTTTTCACACAGAGTGATTTGAAGGTGTCTGAAACACGAGTGTTTCGGACAGTATTTGTATAAAGGCAAGGTAGGGAGAGCATTTGTTGTTCAAGCATAATATTATTGGGAGTTAAGGTATACACACAGTTCAGTGGATTCACTAGGCACATGTGGAGATTTTTGTTATGGTGTTTTGTGAGCATGACAAATACTTATTCACCAGCATGATGTAACCGGATTGGTTTATCTCTTGATTCATTGTACATTAGTTGTTTTACTTTAAATGAACGACTCATCAGTCATAGATTATATTTGTTATTTGCAGTTATTCCCCTGTCGGAGGTTGATACCGAAATGCATTGGGTGTTGCCAGGGATATTGCCAATATTATCACGCAAGAACTGTTCCTAATGTTTGGACATCGTGAATTAAGAAGAATAAAAGACAAAGATATAATGTGAAATGTCTTATGTTCGTGAATGACTATGACTTTGGATTTTTGTCTAGTGTGTATACACAGATAAATGTCACATTCTTTTGGAATATTCATGATTACTTTTTGAAAACATTTGAAATATTGTATACTAATATACAGAGCACCTGAGGGGCTAGTGAACAGTTTCTGTTGTTTTTTGAGTTGTATGCTTTACTTGACTAGAGCTGGTCAAGATATGGGATTGCACCAATTATAAATGTGAATATGAGAATTTAAGATTTGACTATACAGATAACAAGGAGTGCAGGTTATCATAATAATTCTTTGAATGTTAGAGAACATGTCACATAAACAGGATTTTTTTTTGCTTATTGCTTTTGCACTTTATACTTTAAATGTTTTTGACATGTACAAAAGCTAAAATGCTTTCCTTAACCTTTTTGCATAATTATTCCGTAGACATCTTCTATTCTTGCCAGACCTATTGCCTTTATCAATGCCTGTAGATTATCGTTAGGCTGAGCTCTGCGGTACCTCAAGACTGATGCAATGACACTGCTATTTGAATTGAAAGTTGTTTATTATACTTATTATAAATGGCGCTTGTTGAACAAAACATGCAGTTCCTTCACACATTTTTAGTAAACAAAACATGCAGTTCCTTCACACATTTTTAGTAAACTGTTCTAAGCGCTATTCATGCATTTAACACATCTTGTGCTTAGATCTTATGTTTCTCTGCGGTTTTATAAGGTGGGGTAGTTTCTGAAGAACACGTCAAGGGTGTCGGTGGTCTGTTGCACAACAAGATGAGAAACAAGCATTTGCAATACAATAGGTCTCGCATTTATGAGGGTTTCAGCTATTGACATTATAAATGACAATGTCTTTTATTTATGTGTTGATTTTTAAAACAGATAAATTGAAGACATAGTCATTTACAATGCCAATAGCTTAAACTCTTGCAAATGTGAGACCTATTGCATTGCAAATTGTTTTAAACTGTGAGTGTGAACAGTGTTGGGTGTGGCACAGGTAAGAGCATTGTGGCAGTGGGGCAGGGCAAGGCTGGGCTGGGTTGGAAGATGAAAGTCATCAGATGACTGGGTAGGTAAAATCAAATAAAAAAAGACATTATACCACTCAACTAGCGCTTGCCGCATCGCTGAGTCGACGATAAGGGGAGCGCGAGGTAAGTGGTTTTCTTTATTTCTTATTTCATTTTACCTACCATCTGTTGACTCCCCCCACCCTGCCCAGCCTGCGCCCGTCCCACTGCTCTTACCTGTGCCGGCTGCCACTGTGTGTGAATAAATGCCATATAGTGAGAAGTATCCCGTCCCACTGCTCTTACCTGTGCCGGCTGCCACTGTGTGTGAATAAATGCCATATAGTGAGAAGTATCCCGGCCCACTGCTCTTACCTGTGCCGGCTGCGACTGTGTGTGACTAAATGCCATATAGCGAGAAGTATTTGTTTCGTGGAACATTGAATGAAAACAAAAGACTCTGATTCACATACTTTTATATGAGTTCATGTGTCTTACTTCAGGATTTTGCATGTGGTACATGTTATGTTATTTTGTGTTGTATTATGTTGTGTTACACTACGCCAATTATGTTATGTTATATTTACAGACCACAAGTATATTGGTACAGACTCCGAAGAAGAAAAGAGCAGAAAGATCAAGGGAAAAGAAAGTATTTTAGATGTTTCCTGAAAAGACCGCCAGAGGCTGTAGTGTTAACATTAAAGAAGAGTATTCCACAGGCGAGGAGCATGATGTGAAAATGTTTTTCCAGAGTTACCTGTTTTTTGAATGAGGGCTCAACCAGTAAAGTTGTGAGAGAAGGAAATGGAATGTGTCTGTGAATTTGGATTTTAAGAAATCTGTGCCGTCCCCAAACATAAATTTATGAATTAGCAAATTTCAAAAGGAATTCTACTTTGAACAGGAATCCATCTTAATTGGTTGGTCAAAGGTGTGGCAAAAGAGAAACTCAAGGAAGGAGTGTCTGAATATGCAGGCCTTATTCAGTGTTGTGTCTTACTCTGCTCTTAGTTGTGACTTACTGATACATTTCAGTAATAAGAATCTTACTCCTGGGTTTCCTGGGTAAACTTGTCTTACTCCTGTAACCAACTGGATGAAAATGCTTTGTCTTTCAGCTTGGATTCTCATATGTAACTCATATTCTAGGATTAAAACCACGTACTCGAAGGCTTCCGCCGTTGGGACTTGGTGGGGATAACACAACTCGGTGACGTGTGGGTAGGGGACCATATGCGCTCCTTTTCTGATCTACAACACAGACACACTCTCCTACACTCCCAGTTCTACAAATACTTGCAACTCCGCCACGCCCTTCACATACACCTCCCAACGCCCACCCCCCTCCCGGAATTTAGCCCACTAGAAGCACAAGTCATGATGGGTAATCTGGGGAGAGGAGGGGTGTCCTGCATATACCGCGCCCTGATAAATAATTGTCCCACATCTCTGGACCGGCTTAAGGAGCGATGGGAGGGATGGGTGGGTCCTTTGGACGAAGCAGACTGGTGTGACGCCCTTATGGCGCCCAAAACCCTGACCACATCTTCTAAATTACGTTTGGTCCAGCTTTACTATCTCCACGCGGCCTACCTCACCCCGGCGCGTCTTTTCCGCGCTGGCATAAGAGCCTCCCCGGATTGCGCGCGCTGCTGTGGTGCGCCAGCTGACTTGTACCATATGGTGTGCTTATGCCCGGCCTTGAATTTGTTCTGGGGGTGGGTGGAGCGGGAGCTCACGCAGGTCTTGGGATGGGTAGTTCCCCACGACCCGAAGCACTTACTACTGGGGGTGTTCGACAGCCTGGATGGCTCCCGGGCTGATAGGCGCTTCCTGTGAACAGCGCTAGCTGTGGCGAAACGAGATATAGCTGCTAGATGATCACAAGTTGAGGCACCAACAATGCAGAAATGGAGGAGGGGGGTGGACTGGTGTGGGGTGCAGCAGGAGTCCCTCTTCGAGGCTCGGGGGTGCCCAGAGATGTTCAACAGAGTGTGGGGCAAATGTTTTGGCCCGCTTCCACCTTGAAGGGCTCCGATCTGCTCTGCCGGTCTGTTGTAGCGGGACTATTTCCCTATTCAGAAGTGACTAATGTGATTTGTGTGCTCATCGGGGGGTACAGGGGTTTTTAAATGTGATATGTGACTCGTTACCAATGAATTTTACTTATACCAAAAACTTTAATAAAAATTTGATTATCAAAAAAAAAAAAAACGTACTCGAAGAGAAAACTTTAAGAACTTGACCCACAGGCATATCTGTCTGAAATGCTGGAGAGGTATTGGGTTCTTGTTTTGTTGTAGATTGTTCAACGCTTCACATTTACAGAAACATTCAAGTACTTGGATATATTTGGGTAGATTTTTCCTCTAATGTATTTGAAGTGAAAGAAATTCAAGTTTCATAAAAAGTAACAATTCACGGCATCTTATAGCAGCACAACATGTTAGGTAATTTGTGTGTAGCAGACGATATTTATGCAATTCCCAGTAGTTTGCCTAGAAATATTTGTTTCAGTATAATTTCAGAAATGCAAGCAGTTCGAGTTGTGATTCAATTAATAAAAAATAATACACAACAAAATCTAACCCAGTAATGATACAATGAGCTGGTCATTTCACAATGGAAACAGTAATCTCATGAGTGTTTATCAAGCAGCAGTTAAAGGAGAGGTAAACCAAATACAGTATTCCACCATGGGCCCCTGGATGAACATTATACAATGTTGTACAACACTATTGTTTGTGAGGCTATGTTGCTTGAAAAGTTGGGAACATGTCTATAATGGAAAGACACATAACCATATTCATGCAGAACACATGCAGAAGCACAAGGTTGATAAACCCTTCCGGTGCTGGCTGCTGGTAATATTCACGCTGCTCTGTTTTGGGCATCTAAACAATAGTAGGCAAAAAAACAACACAATGATATTACAGTGTTATGGGTATCCACAGGGAAAAGAGTGAGGGCCAGATGTATGAAAGTATTTAACTTTCGCAAAAGGTGCAAATTGTACAATTCTGCAGTTTACACATTCAAAAATGCCTTTCCTTATGTACGAAAGACTTTTGGATTCGCAATTTAGGTGATCGCAATTTTTTGCCATTACTTAAATTGCGAATGCAAATAGGGAATCACAAGTAGCGAATCACTAATGCACATATAAGAAGCCTTTCCTAAATGCGAACTGTGCATTTAGGAAACGCTAATTGCCATCAACTTCAAGTTGATGGTAACCATGTGGCAATTTTGGAAAATGCAAAAAAAAGCATTTTTTTCTTGTGCCGTGTAGTGGGCGGGGCATGCGTGCGCTTTACATATGCACAATTAAAATGTGAGGGTGCTTCAGGGGAGCCTTAGGCCCCAGGCACCTTTGGCTTTGCATTTGCTAATTTGCGATTGCCAATTAGGTAATCGCAAATTGGCTAATGCAAAACCATTCGCACCTATTGACATTTTGGCCCATAGGAATGAATGGAGTCATATTACCCAATAGCGATTCACTATTGGGTAATATTAATGAATCGCAAAATCCTTTGCTATTCCTACATACATCACTTTTGTGAATCTCAAATAGCGATTCGGTAAAAATCGCTATTTGGGAATCGCAAAATGCTCTTTTGATACAGCTGGCCCATAGTGTCTTGGAATTCCTGCATGCATGTGGTGGTGAAGCGGAAGTGCACCATCCTCACTCAGTAGTTTTGTGGAATCAGCAGAGGCAACAACACAGAAGCAAAGAGGGCTCATAGTGGACCACAAAGAAAGATATTTGGAGTTGCACGGCCATGGAATGATATTTGGAATTGCAAGGCCGTGGAGTACTGTCCCGTTTGGCTTGTCATATTACTTAGTGTTTATTTTGAATATACAAGCATACTAGGAACGTGTTGCTACTAAAGTTAGACATTAATGACTTGAATGGTAATATTGATGGCAGCGCTGATGAAGTGAATTCGAATATAACTATCCAACGACAAGACACATGTTGACTAGCTTATGAAGAAGTTTTACATGAAGGATATGAAGAATGTGCTTTATGAATAAAGTACACAAGAAGAATTTTTTACACAATAATGAGACTTTTTGTGGCGGAGTGCTTGAGTATTAACTTCTCTATGGACTTTGTCCCCTCTGAAGAAACTTTTGAGGATTTCCTTCACCCTGAAGCACTGGTCTTTAGCTCTCGTTAACATATTTGATTGTACTGTTCTGGCTGTTGTTACTACTGACGCTGGTTTTGTGTGTGTCGTATTTTAACCAGCCACCACCTTCCACAGACTTAGTCCTAACTGGGAGGGAGTGGCAGGCATTCCTACCTCTCTCTCTGCATGAACTTCAGGAGCAATGGTGCAGAAATTATCAGAGGATCGTGGTAGAGCTCCAGATTGTATTCACAAAGTGGGGAAGTTGCCTAAAGCAACCTAGCCAATACAAGTTCAGTACATTTCACAATATCAATCAATGAAAATCAAATGTTTCCGCCTAAAACACACCCTCTACCTATATACTGGGCCTCGGGTGAACCTTTTAGAGGCTCCTCTGGTGGGAAATTATGACAAGCTGAAAGCAAGTTGAACAGAAAGAAGAGGTACAGGTTGGGGTTGTGCTCTGTCGCTTCCAATCGTCCTTGCAATGCATTTTAACAGTAAGATAAACGTTATGAGTCATTATAAAAATAGATGCACCTTAATACTTTCAGAGAACTTTAGTCATCTCACTCATATTATTATCGGTGAAGGGTTGCACCTGTAATATCTACCAACATTACATTTCCTAAACCATGTAATTAAATAAGCGGAGAGGGTCTTAGCCCACAACATTTTGTTTAAATTTCAACTAGGGTGTAGTAGGCAACACCCCTGATGCATTTTGGCACCCTAAAAACTACCCCTCAGCTTTCACCAGTTGAGAGTCTGTTTATAGGGTTAAGGAGGCATTAGGACTCAGGACGAACAGATGGGTGGGGTCTCCCCTCTTGAGGCTCACTCAAGTGGTGACCTCGAAGGCAACAACCAGCACTTTGGTAAAACACACACGCGCACGCATGCACACTCACACACACACACGCACGCACACAGCATTTCTTTGCTGTTAACATTGTTATGCCTGTTGATGAACAATCATAATACATTTCCCCATACAGGTAGTGCTTAAGTTCTAAGTATACATCTGAACTAATTTGAGTAATCACATTTTCAATTAATAAAAATGATCCACGAAACCCACACTCCAAATAAAGAGCATTTTTTATTTTGTAAAAAAAGGCAAAGGGGTGCAAATGTGGCAGGTAACACAGGCGATTATTAGCAAAAGCCAGTCAGTCTGGCTTTAATGTACTAATTACTAGCACAGGCAGTTACTCGATGTTCCAGTACAGTCACAGGATGTTATGGTACATTGTCAGAGATTGTGCCTAGATGTCCGTGTTGAATCAGTAGCACAAGAGTGCACTGCTTAGGCTTATAAATCCCTGGTAACTTCGAAGCTATTTTCATAACATAAAATGTTTTAGTATTAAACACTGTGCGTGTGTTCTATGAAATTCTTCGTAAAGCTAAATAATCTTGGCTATACGCATCTACGTTTATGCAAAACTCTTCTAGGAGATGGCAGTACAAATATATATTTGGCAGAACACCTGCAGACCCACAAAACTCTGCACAATATCTGTCTATCTATCCAGATTCTTTTGAACAACCCCAAATGTTTCTTTTTATTCTCTCAATGAAAATGCATTTCTTAACAGTTGTAAGGACTAGTAAAGCATTTCAGCGTTTGCTGCCTTATTGTTTTGGGCAGTGATGGTCTTTAAAGGCTCCCATAATACTGAACGTGTCTTCATTTTCTTTCTTTGTATCCGCAGTGTACATGAAAGAAAAGGTACTTATGTTTCAGAGTGCTTCTTTCAAAGGAGGAATAATCGCACACGCGGCAATAACATAATAGCTTAAATAGAAAATTAAATAGCAGGTGTATTCCAACTAGCACTGTTTGTGCAGGGTAAAAAAAGAAGACAAAAAAAAAGCCAGCTCACTGTGTAGTCAAAGCACTGGCACAACATCTGCAGATGCAGAATCCATTTGCAGAATCCCAACAACATCTTTATGCGAATGGAAAACAAACATCTTTATGATTTTTAATTACTAAGAAAGACTTTCAGCTTTTGATGCTTTATTGATTTTGTGGAAAAACATAGGGGCAGATTTACAAGCCCGTGGCGCCACTTTTGTGTCACTTTTACCATTAAAAATGACCCAAAAGTGGCGCAAGGGCCTTGTAAATAAGCTCCATGGTGCATTAAGGCTCCCCTAATACCAGTGCTTAATTTGAGTTGGTGGTTTCCGATGTTCGACACCGCCACTTAATTGTCAACACCGCCACAAAGTGCGCTGTCAGGCTAATTTCGAGATGACCACAACAACATGTCATTGTTATTTCAATATTCATTAAAAATGAGAATTACCTGCTACCGAAGCCCTTCTTATAGCTTTGGAGACCTGAAATAATCAGAATTGTCACACTTGTAGGAGTGGGATAGTTAGTGGTTGTGCTGTTACTATCACAGGCAGCATGGCATGAGCAATGTGTGGTGCAAGCAGCAGTGGCCTCCTGATGAGAGCCCTAGCACTGAATTATTTTACAAATTAAGCACTGACTAATATTGAAAGAGTCTTGGGTCTGATTTAGAACTTGGCAGATAGATTACTCCATCACAACGGGATGGATATCCCATCCTCTGAAATATATAGATCCCATTGCATCCTATGGCATTTATATTTTGGCGTACGTGATATCCGTCACCGTTGTGACGGAGTAACCCATCCGTCAAGTTCTAAATCAGACCCTTAATTTTCCTTGTAACTATCCTTTGCATGTAGTTTAAGAGAGAAAAGATGCTCACTACTGAGGATGAGGCATATCCATGAAAAACAGCTGTCATCTGGCTTGTTTGCCTTTTATTTTGCAGTAAGGATTACTCAATGAAAGAGGGAGGCGCAGCCAAATTCCTCTGTAGGAGAAGCAGTGTAGTCAAACCCTCGACAGAACATCTGCAAACCAGTAATTCTCTCTTAAAGATAGGCATACCCACTATTCTTATCACAAACCTGAGCACTACTTTTTCATTCTCTGGAGGAAAACCCATTCCATAAAGGTTAATGGTGATAGGAAAGCTTCCTATGTTGTGCTGCTTTATTCTTTATGTGAAAGAATATTGTGCGTAATATTCCCCTAATACGGAAGGAGTCTCAATTGCCCTTGTTGGCCCTTGTTAGCGTTTGTTGCATTTAACGTAAGACTGGTGAAATGAAGGAAAGCTAGTGAAAACAGCTGCAAACCAGCTGCATCTCCATTCTGCCAAATGGCTCCAGGGCCCTATTATGTATAGGGCGCACTGACCTTGTTTGCACACGGAGCACCTTAAGACAGGTGCGCCCGGCACAAACAGGGAAAGTGAGCCCTACTACATAAGATGTGTAAACCTCCAGGCAGCCGCAAACTTGTGCTGCCCTGGGGGCAGGGCATTCAGGTGAAAAACGGAGCAGCTTTGAAGCAGCTGCTCCATGTTTCACTGTGCAGGCACCAACTTACCTGCCTTTTAAAAGTGGATTAGAAATCCCCTTGCAGGTGGGT
This sequence comes from Lissotriton helveticus, assembly GCF_964261635.1. Classification (NCBI taxonomy): domain Eukaryota; kingdom Metazoa; phylum Chordata; class Amphibia; order Caudata; family Salamandridae; genus Lissotriton; species Lissotriton helveticus. Next base: position 872,343,370 of record NC_136067.1, read on the forward strand.
GCAATGAGTGACTGTACTCGCGTGCAAGGAATGTCTGGGGGGTCCATCCCAACTCCAGAGGGCTGCTCTCAGTGGGTTAGTGCACCTCCTGACAGCTTTTTTGCCTCTGCGTCCACGTCTATAACACAGTGCCAGCACAGAGGCAAAAAGATTCCCTCATTAGCGTGGGGCCAAGTCTCCATGCAAATGAGGAAACATTCTCTGTATGTGCGCCAGCGCTTTCAGTATTACAGAACGGGACACACAAGTGTCTGCAGCTCTCTCTCTAATACCAAAGTGCCCCGGGCTCACAAAGTAGACGCAAAAGTCTGTTGCTCCTTTAGGGCACTTTTTGCAATACGGTCCAAGATCTAACCTTCACGATCTGGAACTTTCCCATCCAGACAGTGATAGCACCATTTTAGTAGGGTTAACCAAATCCAAAATGTTATCACTAAAATTCATCATAAGTGGCACAACATGATTAGTAGTGCAACTCCATTGGCTACAGCTAAAAGCTCACCAACACCAAGATCGCCAGTATAATACACCAAGCAGGCATAAACTAGTAAGTGGAAGAACAAGACTGAGACTGGAGGTCCTTAAAATGAAGAAGAAAAAAAATACAAAACTGACCTTCTCTTGCTTAGCCCCCAGACTAAAGAACCAGATCCCTGAACTCATAGTAACAATCCCAAATTCCTTTACCATCCATAAAAATCTAAAAACACACCTTTTAAGTATCTTATATGCTATAGAATTTCTCCCAATAGTAGTAGGCACTGGAAGCTGATGTTAATTTTTCAGTGTAAATGAAATATTCTATGGAAAGCACCAAGCTGACCCGGTACCTAGGGTCATGCTCTGAAAATATTGTAAACAAACAAACAAATAAATAAATGTCTACTACTTGTCTGTAGAATTGTACCCTTGTGCTGATTACTGAACTGGGTTATCAAGTAATGACTAGAGCTACTGACATGCCACGCAGTGTGCATGTACGCATCTGTAATTGTGTCTGTGTGTGTCATTAGTCAGGACCTCAAGGATATCATTAGTCAAGATTGATGTTATCTGTGTGCAGAATGTCACCTCCTTCAAATCAAAGGAGAGGAGAACCAAGGTGCAGATTTAGGAAGGGTTTTGAGGGGGAGCTCTGGTGGTACAACAAAAAACAAAAGGTAGCGCCTATTTGCTATCCATTGTAAAGGCACAAGCGCAGCACACAGTTGTGTCAGATCTCAATTTCTTTGGTGTTTTACGTTTAACACATTTTAGCTGTTTTATGTCATAAGAAAATTTCACAAAGAAAACTGTTGTCAAAGTAGATTGGGAAATAAATGTCAATTTATGAATGACTCAGTAAATGACGATTGTGTTGCTTTTATTGTCAGTATTTTAAAAATAGTAATTGCCTACTTTAATAGAAGTTAATCATCAGTTACTTGATAAATTGCAACCTTCATTGAATAGAATGTTGATTACTGTTAATGGAAACCCCTTTCTAAAATTGCTGGCTTTAGGGCTCTGGGCACTTTACCACTGCTAACCAGTGCTAAAGTGCATGTGCTCTCTGTTTTAAACATGGTAACATTGCCTTACCTGCAATTGGCAAATTTAGTTTACTTATAAGTCCCTAATAACGTGTACTTCATGTGCCCAGGGCCTGTAAATTAAAGGCTACTTGTGGGCCTGCAGCACTGATTGGGCCACCCACTTCAATGGCCCTTTAAACATGTCTCAGGCCTACTATTGTAGAGCCTGTGTGTGAAGTTTTAAACTGCCATGTCGACCTGGCAAGTTAACCCTTTTGCCAGGCCCCAACCTTCCTTTTGGACACATATATGACACCCCTAAGGTAAGCAGTGGACAGCCCATGGGCAGGGTGCAATGTATTTAAAACGTAGGGCATGTACCTTTACGTTTTACATGTCCTAGTTGTGAAAAACTCTTACGTTCACTTTTCTCTGCTGCAAGGCCTACCTCTCTCTTGGGCTAACATCAGAATTAAGAACAAAGAGGAGGGACTAGAGGATATTTCCCACTTAAAGAGAAGTGGGGAGGTCCAACATAGGAGGTTCCTCGACAAGAGCAATATACAAAGGAGTTCTATGTTGTTCCTCTCTCAAAAAAAGAAAAAAGGAAGTAGCTGTTTGGAGAAGCCAAGTGGTAGGACCTCACAGTACCCTAATGAGGGTGGTAGTGGGGATCCTTTTGAGGATCATAATGCCCTCACACACCCTTTCATGTGTCATGCTTCATCATCTGGGCTGCTCCTCGTTGGGGCGGCAGTGCAATCCCCAACGGGCTCCCTAAGAAGGGGCTCTTTGTCGGAGATCTTCGATCCAACTGCCGTAAGATGAGTGCAGGTGTGGGGCCAAGAAGTGTAGATGCTGTGTGGTGAATTAAAATAGGGTTACGAGTAAATGGACAAACTTTATTCTGGGGGTCTCCTGTCATAATTAAAAAGAAGTGTAACAAGGCGCTATCATGTACCACTCTGTGGGTCTATGTGCTCCTGTTAGCGTGTGTCAGTCAACATGTTTCTCGCTATCTGGTGTATTAACCCTGTGATTCTTCAGGAAAATGTGCTATCTACAAGAAATAATAAGTGTTAAAACTGGTAACAAGTTTACCCTACGTTATCTGCAACCTGCCATGGTGATTCCAAAGCATGCTACTAATATATCGGTGTAGCCGCTCGCTGGCGGGCAAAAAAAATGCTTAAGTGATTAAAAACAGGTGATCTTCCACAGTGAGCTATGGTGATTCTAGTCCCTGTGGGTAAGACAGAAAAGTCGGAACAGTTAGTTTCTAGGAGGACTCACCCACTCTTTATGGTCCCCAGACATCAACAGTGCCCGGTGGAGACAAGGCTCTGCTCCTAAGTGTGCAAAGATGGGGTTCAGGAGGAAAAAGAGCTTAACAGAACAGTGTACAATATATGGGGTATTATCAACAGTACACATTTTGCATTAATTGGTTCCTTTATACTGCTAGCACCCATGATCAGCCATCCAGGTGTGGCAAGGCATCGAATAATACTAAACAGTAATCCTCATGCTGGTAGTGTAACACAGTAATGGAAGGTTGTTTCTAATGGCTGCCCTTAATTTACTCCTATACATATTTCACATTGGGAGATTAGTAAGCCCATGCGTCAGTGTATGGTAGTTGAGAACGCTTTACGCGCTGTCAATATGGTGCGAGTGTCTATACAGACGTCTTTCACATTAGGGGGTTTAGAATGCCCATGTATCAATGTATTTTAGGTTTAAACGCATTACTCATTACAGATGCGGTACGTGTCTGTCAATAGGATAAAGAGGTGCCACACCGGCGATGCACCGTGTATCTGTGTTTCAAAATACGCAAGATCACCGGTATCTTATAAATGTTTTTATCTTAGATGCCTGAATGTCCCCAGTCACCAGTCTGTTGATAGTACTCGGCGCATTGCTACATGTGAATGCGGTGCGTCTATTTTAACAACGTGCCGTGTCTGGGGAGGTATTATACGCCTGTGCTTTCAATTTACAACCAAACCCCTGTCGACGTGCGTCAGTCGGTACCAGTCATGGAAGCAGACCGCTGTATGTAAAGTATTGTTGTATCACAACCGTGCGTTAAATAGAAAGGGGTCGCAAGTGTCCCGCCCCTCATTGTGTGCGGTGTGATAAAAACAGGTTTGGGGCCGCTACCCTATATTGCCATAAGTCGGTCCGTGTCTAAATACAAGCAAACCGTGCATGAGACCCTGACTTAGTCCGCTATGCCTCTCAGTCTATATTCTAGGTTCGCGGGCTCAAGGATAGTTACCCCTCGAGTCTTAAAGAAGGGGATACATGGTTGGAGCACATTGCAATTCAGCCGCGGTTAAAGCGGGTACTCACGTGTTAAGCTAGGTCTGGGTGTCCTTCGATCTACCCTCCTCCACCGGGTCCGGGAGATAATCTCGCGTCCCGTGGAGTGTCTATTTGAAGGAGGGGTCTGGGTCATGTGTAAAGTCACATGACTCGGGTGGGAGCGGTCAGTGGAATGTTATGATGCTAGTGGCTTGTAACCCTGGCGGCCATTTCTAACAGGGCTCTAAGAATAGACTCTATGGAAATAGAGTGTATTAAAAGCCCTCAGCCGTACTCGTGGAAATGGCATTAACGTATGATAACATGTGGTGCAATGCCCATGGTAATGGTCATGTTAATACAATTACTATCGTTATTCTATTATGTCAAATCACTCGTAGGTAGTGGGTCAATCTGGTGTAACGGAAGTCGTGCTAAGGCGGTATCGTACCCGAGGGGTCAAGAAGGGGAGAGAGCGCGTACAACAGTCATGTTGAGTAGACTACTGTGGGGGACTTTGTAAGCCATTTAGGAGGGTGGTGTACCCTCTACTAAACACCTCAAGTGGTGGAACTACAGTTAACATTCGTCGGCCATGAGTAAGTTGTGTTGAATAAGTGAGAGGGATTGGAAAATTAAGGTTACATCTTCACGCCCCATGATTAGTGACTACCCTCGGGTTACCTGTCTGCGTGCTGTGTTGTGGGTAGTAATGTACGTACCATTTGTATGTGGTGTTTATTCAGTAAGAAGGTTGATCATTCAAGGTTGCATTCGGAGGTCCCGTGATTAGCTACTACCCAGGCATTACCTGTCTATGTTATCTGTTGTGGGTAGTCGGTATTATAGGACACCCCACCGAATATCCTCATTGAGACCCTTGCTGTGTGTTGACAGACGATGTATCCATCTCTGCTCTCGAAAAAACAGGTTTCTTTTGGAGATGCTGGGGGATGCTTTAAGGATGAGCCATTTAAGGGAATCTGGAGAGTGTCTCTTGTCCACATAATGGGTGTACATCTTGGTGTTGGTTTTGTGGCATCGAAAGTTGCTGCGGTGTTCTGAAATGCGTAGTTTGACTGGTCTTGTAGTCATGCCTATATAGTATAGGTTGCACGGGCAAATCAGTAGATATATACAATTTGCGGTATTGCAATTTGTGTGTGAGCGCAGTTCCCAACTGAAATTGTCTTTCAATGTGATATTTTTGTGGGTTGAGGTGAATGCGCACGCTGTGCAGGTGCCACAAAGAGAGTGGCCAGTGACTGCTGGTAGTGCCCACAGTGTTCTTTGTCTGTTGGTTATTGTAGTTTTGGGTCTTGTGCTGATCAGCATATCTTTGAGGTTTTGTGAGCGTTTAAACGCGAAGCGTGGTTTCCAAACAGCTACTTCCTTTTTTCTTTTTTTGAGAGAGGAACAACATAGTATTAACATCAGAATTACCTTATTATATCTTATAAGTGTAATTTCCAATTGGGAGTAGATGAGACCCCTATGTTTGGTGTCCCTGGAATCACAATTTAAAGTTCCAGCTGATGGTGAAATTAGATTTGGAATTGTAATTCAGAAAATGCCACTTTTAGAAAGTTGGTCTTTTCTTACTTTAACCATGATGTGCCTCTGCCTTTCTCAGAATACACATCTGGGAAGGGTGGCAGATGGGCGTTGTGCATTCCCTCTAGACAGCTACAAATAAAGGGATCTTAGTTGTGACTGTTGGGCCATCAACATCCTGCTGGGACATCCTGGGCAGAATGGGAGGGAGGAGCTGACACTTACACCTTAACAGACAATGTACTGTCCCCACACAAAGGGCTGCATACTCCCCTACCTCTAGTGAGTCTGGTGTCAGAGTAGGACGGCAGGGGCACTGTGCACTTTGAAGCCTCCTCCACTTCAAAGGCACAACTGGGTACAGACACTGTACCCCTGCCTGAAACCACCAACTCAGTAAACTTCTGGACCTCTGGACAATCTGCCAGGGAAAAGGACTGCTATGCTGCTGAGAGTACTGTTACTCTGCTGGACTCTGCTTTACTCCTACTCGGCTGTGCTGATCTGCTTCCTGCTGCCCTACTTGCCTGAGAGAGAGAAGAACTGGACCTGCATTTCTCGAACCCAGATTCAAAGTGACTCCAAGAACTTGCTGGCTTGCCTCCTGTTTAAAGTCTCAGGGGCATCAAAAACTTCCAACTATCCACTTACAGCACCTGTACTCTGCCATTTGACAGTCTTGCCCTGCTAAGTGGTGCCAATCCAGTCGTGGGTCCTTAGAAGTGGGTATAAGGTGCTGCAACTGCCAAAATCTACTCATCACAGTTGTTGCGCCAATTGGAGGCCGTGCATGTCCTCCGACAACGTCGGATAGCAGCCGCTGCACGGATTGAGTACAGCGATTCGCTGTCAGTGTGGTGCATGACCAACAGCTTTGACGCATCTCCGACTTTGCGCATCTCAGAACCGACGTGTTGCCTACATCCAGAGGATTGATGACAATACATCTCCTCCTCTGTTCCACGCATCAGGTCTTTGTCGATCACGCAGACAAGGTACTTTGCAGTGGGACAAGGTTACCCCCTGTAGCCAACCCGCACTCCATCGCAGTTGGCCTGAATTTTTTTTGATTTGACCTGGTCTAGCATGACCAGAAGAGGTGTGGCGCCGCGGCCAGGGCGACTGACGCTGGAATCTGGGGATCACGGTTCGATCCCCGGCTCCGGCGGCAGGTTAGCCCAGCACCATGTGACTCTGGGCAATAGCTTGCTTAATCTTCCCGACGGCCCCCAGCGCCTAGAGACCCTAACGGGTGATTGTGCGCTTTACAAATGTGGGTTATTATTATTATTATTATTACCAGATAGCCCCAGCTGGCACTTTACGCTTTTAATCACTACATTTCAGTTCCATCTTTAAAATGTCATAACTCCGGTTTTAATTAATGGATGTTTGTCAATTTGGTCTTGTTTTGTTCAATAAATTAAGGTCTATTTTTCTAACTGGGTGTGGCATCTTTTTCTGTGGTGTTCTCACTGCTGTTGCACAAATACTTTACATGTTGCATCTTAAGTTAAGTCTGACCGCTCTGTGCCAATGTACCAGAGGGTTACACAGGTTAATTTAGGTTGTGTTTGTGACTTCCCTGACTAGGATTGTGGTTCCTGCTTGGACAGGCAGGGTGCAAGCCTCTGCCAACTAGAAAAACAATTTCTAACAATGTCTGTGCATTAGGAAAACACTACAGCTTGTTTAATAATCTCATTGCTAAAATCAATAAGCAAGTATTCAGACTACTGAAATCTTCATCCCCTGCCCAATCTCAACCTGTGCAATAAGTTATAAAGGGCCAGGGCTGGAAGTCTGGAGGCATTGCTATAGCCAATCAAGTCAAGCACACTGTTGGTATCTAGAAACTTCCTGCAGCTCCTGGAAGCAAAGGACCTTTGGGACAATAATCCAACCAGACAACACTTCAAATTGAGCATAAGAAAGTGCATTCAGCTCTGGTCATTTCACTCAGACAGGGCACAACTCGTCAAATGCCGACACGCCTGGCCAATCATTAACAGGTATCAGCCAACCACCACAGCATTATATTTTCCCTGCACATATGCCATTTACCGGAAGATAGGATTCATGGCCCCTAGGCTAGGGGAGTGAGCTTTTCTTAAACACCTAGGTAGTTGGTGACATCCAAGCAAGAATACAGCCTGCAGGGGCTGGGGAACCAGCTAGGAATCATTTGAAAATGTAGCATGCGTTTGCCCAGCTCTGTTGAACAAACGCAAGACTAGCCTACGAAGAGAATGGAACAAACTCAGTGTTCGTACCTGCCGGCAGGCCATTATTGCCTCTTTAAATCTCAAAAACACAGTTTTGAATATCTTGTTGACCAGGTTTGTCAACACTGCAGCCAACATATTCAGTTAGTTGGCAGGGGTTTAAAAATGCAGTTTTCTGTAACTCTGGCCTAGAGCTCTCTTCGCTCCGTCATAGCGGAGTACCTGTAAAAACAAGTTGTTGTACAACACCTGCACTTTATTGAAACCTTAGGCTGCTATAACTTAGGCCCAAACTGCTACTTTCACTTATAACTGAACAAAGTGTTAAACTAGGCTGCCGCTTCATCGCACTTGCACTTTATCTATCCTCTGCACTTTTAAGGGCAATCATAATTTTCTTTTTATATCTGTCCTTTGTATTTTACTGAAACTCCTGCTGCTATAACCAAAGGTTAAACCCCTTCCATGCTCATGACGAGCTCAGCTCGTCATGCAGTACAGTGCTCCTGTGCTCATGACGAGCTGAGCTCGTCATGACCACACCCGTTTCTATTGACCTTCAGCACAGAGGGCGAATTCATAGAGCAGCCGCTGCTTTGACCTAGTATCTAGTTAATGTAATAATCCTGACCAAGTGCAAATATAACTTTTTTTTTACATTTCACTTCCATAAAACTAGTTGTCATAAAGCATCTGCACCATATTGAAACTTTGTGCTGCTGTTAATGTACTAAAGCTGGCGTGCCGCATCACTGTACCTGCACTTTACCTATTCTTTGTGTTTCCATTTCAAAGTCGCAAATACGTAAACTTCTTAATTCTTTTTAAAAATTCAAGACCTTGATTCCCAATTAACTCATAAAAACCCGACTTTTTGCAGTTTTATACGAGAAGTAATTATTGTGTTTCTCTATGTGGTCGTCTAAAATGGTAAACGCAATATGTTTTTTATTATGTAAAATACGTCACTGTCTTAAATGTTTACATTTTATTCTGTTTCTTTTGCATGAACTCGGCCATGTCTGTTTGTACCTACTGTTTTATATTGTAAAGGTTTTAAATAAACAATAAAGTCATACTAACTTCAACAATGTCTGTGCACGTCCACGTTTGTGTGTGCCTGTGCATGCATGTGTATGCATTCATAGTCAAAAGGGACAGCATGCTGTTTTGCACCATTGCATCTAGTATGCACTTGAGAACTAACTGAAAATGTCACCTTTAACACATACATTTTCCTCTGTTGCACTCTCCCAAAAAATATAAATCATATAATAATTATTGATAACAATAAGATGATTTTGCATCACAATTATACTGTTTCATGGCATTGTATGTAAGCCGTTTTACTACCCAATTTTTCAACCTCAGAAAGATGAAAGGTTTTCTTGACTCTGACTAAAAAGAAACATGTGATTCGCAGATCGCCCACTGATGTCAGCTGCACTCACTTATCTAACGAGCAGAATGACAGTTCGTTTGGCATCAATATTCCAGCAACCTGAATCTTAAGACTGCCGAGCCAATTAGCCATTTTCTCTTAGCATAGCACATGCCACAATTACCTGCTGTTTCAGACGTATATATATACGTGTACTATGCAAAGATCACATTATCACATAACTGGGATGATAAGCAGAGAACTTTCTAGAATATGACACACTTATGTCCACCCCAATGTAAGCCAGTAATGCCAGAAGCAACGAGGCATGCTAGCAGAGTTTCTGCATGGCCACAGACTTACAGCCAGATTCATCATCGGCATGTTTTGCGAGTCTGTAATAGCGAATAATAAGGAATCGTTATTACAGACTCGCAAAACGGGATTCATGTAGGAATCGCAATATTTATTGCGATTCCTACAGCTTCCTTATTTGCGATTAGCTAATTGCTAATCGCAAATAAGCAATAACTCCCCATTCATTCCTATGGGCCTAAAGGCCCATAGGAATGAATGGGAAGACATATCAATGTGCGAATCGCTATTAGCGATTCGCATTTTGATTTTGCGATTTCAAGGGTGCAGGGGTGTCCAATGGACACCCTGTTGCACCCCTGAAATGACATTGGATGCTGGTGTTACGCACACACATGTCCTTGGGACATGTGTGTGTGTAACATACAACTCAGAAAAATGTACTTAAGTGCATTTTTCTAAGGTTCCGCTATTTACCACGAGGTTTGACTTTGCGGTAAGTAGCGGCCCAATTTTGCGAATTCGCAATATTTAAACGTTTTATGAATTGCATTTAAGGAATCTCAAATAGAGATTCCTTAAATGCAATTCCTCGCAAATTTGCGAATTCTATAATTGCGATTTTTGCATTTGGGATGATGAATCCCAAATGCAAAAATTGCGCTTGCAAAGGGCCAGATTCTCAGAATCTGGCCCTTTGCGAGCCGATTTCACTTTGATGAATCTAGCTGTTAGTCCTAACTGGGAGGGAGCTGCCAGCACATGGGCAGCCTTCCAGCTTCACTCTCAGAATGAACTACAGCAGCAATGGTGAAGAAATGATCAGAGGGTTGCGGTGCAGCATCAGATTTTATTCACAAACTGAGTTATTTGCTTAAACCAATACAGCCAATCAACGTACAGCACATTTCACAATATCCATCAATTAAAGTCACATTTTCCTTCCTAAGACACACCCTCTACCTATATACTGGGACTCGGGTGCACCTTTTAGAGGCTCCTCTGGTGGGAAAAACAAACTGAAACCTAGTAGAAGAGAAATAAGAGTTACAGGTTGGGGATGAGCTCTGTGGGTGTCAATCGTCCTTGTAATGCAGTTTAACAGTAAGATAAACATTATGAGTAATTCTAAAAATAGTTCCACCGTAATGCTCGCAGAGAACATTAGTCATCTCACTCATATTATTATCCGTAAAGGGTTGCACCTATAATATCTACCAACATTAAATTTACTAAACAATGTAATTATATAAACGGAGGGGATCTTAGCTCAGAACTTTTTTATTTAAATTTCAACTAGAGTGTAGTAGGCAACACCACTGATGCATTGTGGCTCCCTAAAAACTACCCCTCAGCTTTCACCAGTTGAGAGTCTACTTAAAGGGTTAAAGAGGCATTAGGACTCAGGACGAACAATAGATGGGTGGGGTCTCCCCTCTTGAGGCTCACTCAAGCTGTGACCTTGAAGGCAACAGCCAGCAGTTTGGTGACACACACACACTGACACACACCCATACACGCACACACACGCGCACACACACACAATACATTTCCCCTTAAAGGTAGGGCTTAAATTCTAACTATACATCTGAACTAATTCGAGGAATTACATTTTCGATTAATAAAAGTGATCCACGAAACCCACACTCCAAAATAGGAGCATTTTCTATTTTGTACAAAAGGCAAAGGGATGCAAATATGGCAGGTAAAACAGGAGAGTAATGGGCAAAAGCCAGTCAGTCTGGCGTTAATGTATTAATCAGTTGCACAGGCCGTTACGAGATGTTCCAATAGAGTCACAAGCCGTTATGGTACATTTACACAGATTGTGCCTAGATGTCCATGTTGATTCAGCAGCACAAGAGTGCAATTTAGGCTTCTAAATCCCGAGGTACTTCGAAGCCATTTTTTTTTATAGAAATGTTATAATATTAAACACTATGGGGCATATGTACAAGCCCCTATCGCCATTGGAACGTCACTTTTGGTGACGTTCCCTTGGCGATAAGTGGCTTAACACTGCCTTGTACATAAGGCACCCTTTCACTCTATGTTTAGCATGAAAGGGGCATGCAGTGGGTGCTGCGGTGGGCGTTCCACTGAAACACCCATTGTATTTTACGTGCCCCCTAAATACATAGGAGGCAGCGCCAACATTAAGACCAGTAAAATCCTGGTCTTAAGTTGGTGAAACAAGGAGAAATGCATTATTTCTACTCGTTTTTGCTTTTTTCCATGTGTGCTGCCTTGTGCAAAATTCCATGGTTTGCTTATATACAGTAAGGTGTCCCTTCCTGCACATAAACAAACCTTTTTAAGAAATTCCATTTTGTAACTGTCATGTGTTCTGCATGAAGCAGCACACATGAAAGTTACAAAATGGCATTTTAGGATTGTTTATATGCAGGAAGGGTCACCTTCCTACACATAACCAATCCTCCCCTGCACGCAGACACCCTTGCACTCTGATACAAGGGTGCCTGCATTGGCACTAAGTTGTTAAATTTAGCACCATCGCAGGGGAAACGCAAGGCTTCACCACATTCTTTTAAATATGGTGCAGCCTTGCGTTTCCAAAGTGGCGGAGCGTGTCGTTAAGCCCAGGAGGCTAACAACATGCCCCGAACACATCATTGTACATATCCCCCAATAACTATACTTATGTTCTATAAAAGACTAAATAAAGACATGTAAACTTGTTTGTAAGCAACTAAGTTCATGCAATACTCTTCTACAAGATGGCAGTACAAGTATAACTTTGGCAGAACATGTGCAGGCCTACAACACTCCACACAGTATCTGTATATCTAGATTAGTTTGCACAATCAGTGCGCATCTGTAATTGTGCCTGTGTGTGTCATCAGTCAGGACCTCAAGGATATCACTAGTCAAGATTGATGTTATGAGTATGCAGAATGTCACCCACCTTCAAATCAACAGGAGGAGAACCAAGGTGTAGATTTAGGAATGGTTTTGAGCGGGAGCTTCAGTGGTACAAGTAAAAGCAATAGGTTACGCCTATTTGCTATACATGGTAAAGGCACGGTGCAGCTCACAATTGTGTTGCTCTATGTGGGTAAAAAGATAACCTTAGGAAAGCTATATCTGAATGTCTTTGGTGTTTTACGTTTAACATGTTTTAGTTGTTTTATGTCATAAAAAGATTTAATAAAACGGGCAGTTGTAAAATTAGACTGGGAAATAAATTTCATTTCATGAATGATTCAGTAAATAATGATTGTGTTGCTTTCATTGTTGGTTTTTAAAAATAGTGATTGCCTACTTTAATATAAGTTAATCTTCAGTTACTTGAAAAATGTCAGCCTTCTTAGAATAGGATGTTAATTACTCTCATTGGAAACCCCTTTCTAAGATGTAATACATTAGTCTTATAACTGAGAGGTAGTCTGGCATCAATATTATTAGGTATGTATCTGTGTGTGTGTGTGTGTGTGTGTGTGTGTGTGTGTGTCTGGGTGTGGGTGTGTGTGTGTGGGTGTGCGCCCATGTTGTGTGTGCCTGGGCATGTGTATGCATTCATAGTCAAAAGGCACAGCATGTTGTATTGCTCCATTGCTCCTGTAAATGAACAGGGACAACTAGTAAGCCCTTGAGATCTAACTGAAAGTGTCACCTATGACACAAATATTTTGTTTCCTCTGCTGTGCTCCCCCAAATAATACAAACAGTATAATATTTAAAACAATAATAATAATGATATTAAAAATTCACTTTTATATAGGGTTTTCTATCACAGTTTTACTGTTTTATAGCATCGTGCACCACATATTAGGTGCATCTGTGTGCCCGCTCTGAACGATATAATTTGTGCATCTGTGTACATGCTCTACACTAAAGCAAGTCCAGTTGGTTTTGTCTATGCTGCTTATTAAACCGGTAGAGTGAATATCTCCTTGTCCTCTGTTGCCCTCCTAGTGTCTGAGGCTGTTGCTTTTTGTTGTACCACAGCAGCAAATCTAACTTTTGCAGCATATTTATGTTTATGTTCATTTATGAAAGAAATAGCAATTCCTTGATGACTACTTCATGAAGAAGCTCCTTTCTACATCATTGAATGGCAAATATGCAAACCTATTGTAACAGAATCTAGATTAAAAAAAAGACATCCATTATCTTCAAAGTCGCAGCCAGTAGGGGGAAAAGAAAGCAATTTAATAGCTGTCTCTGTTGTAATGTTTTACACTCCAACTCATTGTGACAGAAACCCTCTTCCTGAAAGAAATTAGGGATCCTGAGAGCTTTTGAATCCAATGTTGAATTTCATATCTATGCTTTACGGTGGTTCAGCTAAGGATTGTTTACTAGGGGCTCTCCTGTTGTGACATGATGGATGGAGGAAAGCTGAGTGCCACATCCCAGCAGCTTCATCTATGCTCAGGAAGTGAACTGCCATTTCAATTGCAAGGCACAATATCTAATACAAAGCATTGCAATATAAACTTCAATAACCTAAATATTGACTTTTTTCAACCCCTATAGAATTAACAAAAATATAAACTACGAAAAATATTGTCATTGAAAACATTGGAAAACAAAAAATATATAAACAAAAAAATAGATCAAAATATCAATAAAAAGATGAGATTAAAGCTAATGTAAAACAACACAAATATTAACAACCAACAAATCGGCTACTATAAACTATATTAGCATTAGAAATAATAAAATAAATACTTAAACACCGAATACAACATACTACAACACAAATTAAAAAGTAAATAATTCAGAAATATATAACAAATGCTGCAGTCAAAAAGTCAACACTTTTATTAGCATCTTCCGTATATTGTAACACCTATCAAAGAAGTAACACTTGACTAAAATGTAATTAATCAAATTAAAAAACAAAACAGTAAATGAATGGGAAAACATCATTAATTTAAAAATAGTATAAATACAGAACATGACAAATACACAAACTGCTGCACAGCTAGTCCACATCAAAGTAGACTGTCACTTTGCCTGAGTGGAAGCCCTCCAACACCTTTGTCATCAACGTACACAAAAAAACAGGAACTGCATCCTCTGAAAAGGTACGCTTACTAACTCTATATAATAAAAACAAATACTTCATTTAAAGCAATCTTTATTGCCAAAATCAGAAACAACTGTAACCAAAATAATTGAAATTCATTTCCAATACAGAACTGAATATGTTAAACCATAAAAACACCTTCAACATAGGGGAAACAGCTGTGGAGTACTAAACAAACCAGGAGAAAGGTAGAAAGAGACAAAAGTAAAATATGTAAAATGTATTAACTCTTAAAGGTAAAACCCTGTACAAATGTTAAATGAATAAATTACATTTATATTTCTCATATATACATCATCACAGGACCCAAAGTGTTCCATATACCAACGAACACAACTTTACAGAAAGGGAAGCCCCCAATAACCTTTATGGTTATACATGGACTAAAACCAGTATTACCACTGAAAGACCCACTGGGAGCTCATTAAGAACTAACCTAGCAACTTTTATGGTTGAGCAACAACAATTACTGACACTGTTGAGAAAGTAAAAGAACATGATCGTCCTAACATCGCTGAATTGCAAATTCATAGTGTAATGCCGATTTAAAAGAAGTGAGTGCTATTCTTAAGCACCAACACGAGCAATCCTAAAAGACTTTTGGCCACATGCATCAATGTTGCCGTTTTCGAATCCTTAATTGCGAAAATTAAGGAATCGCAATTAAGGATTCGCAAACGGCAATGCATGATTAATTCGCATTATTTTTAGCGATTCGGTATTTTTCCTTGATTGCGATTCACATGGCCCATAGAAATCAATGGGAGGGCATTAACATTTTGCGATTTTCGTTTTGCGAATTTCAATTTGTTAATGCATTTCAAGGGTGCTGAGGGGGGTCCAAAGGACCCCCCTGCACCCTTGAAATTTTTTTTAAGTGCAAGTTTACCACACACATGTCCAAAGGACATGTGTGTGTGTAACATGACACTTTCAAAAATGCTTTTTTGAAAGATTTCGCAAATTAACACGAGGGTCAACCTCGTGTTAATTTGCTCCTCCTATTTGCGAATTCGCATTTTTTTAAACATTCATGCATTGCATTTAAGGAATCGCAAAAATGCGATTCCTTAAATGCAATCGCATTTCTAGAAATCGCAAAAAATAGCGATTTCTGAAAAATTGTTTAATGCATCCCAAAAAGTGATTTTGGAATCGCAAACGGACGAATTTTGCGATTCGCACTGTTTGCGACCCCAAAATCGCTTGATGCATGTGGGCATAAGAGCCCATTTTAGAGTTTGATGGGCGAGGTACTCTGCTACAAGACTAGCAGTATTAACTGTCTAACAAACTCTCAGTCTGCCCACTCTGTTTAAAATAATGCAGTCCATAATGTTTTGACTGGTGGTGCCCCCATTGGCTCTATCTATGAAAACCTTACACCAATGACCTAGCATGTTGTGACAGCATGCAAGATAATGGTATGCGGAGTGAAGAGGCATATTCGTAAAAATTACCTGAGGCTCTGTTGAAAAGAGCAAATAAAAATGCCTGGAGGTGCTTGGAAAACTAGCTGAGCTCAGGACCACCAGGATGCCACAGCTGAAGAACAGCTATTCTTGAGTCAAGATGGTTCTTATAGGAGGTTTTGTTAGGCAGGCACAAAATGCACTGTTGAGAGTACGGGTTGCAAAGGGTAAGGGAAGGAAAATGCAAGAGAGAGCATGAATGAAAAAGAAACAAAGGAGCGAGAAGCGAATGATGAATGATGAATGAACTAACTCCTGCAAGAACCCTACAGCCATGAAAGTTGTGCAGCAACCATGTTCAGACATTGAACCTTCTTGGAAGAGATATATTATACCCCTGTGCGCTGTTGAAATTTGGGTTGCGGGAAGATGCTTGATGCCCTAGATGCTGGCAAGATGGGGCAGATTTTATACATCTAGCATGGGGTTGCACTGCAATAGCGAATTTCTGGTGGAAAGTAACAAAGGTTCTCACTGATATAACAATGGAAAATATGGACTGTACGCTGGAGGTGGGCCTATTGGGGCTTCTAAACAGAATAAAACCATACAACCGGCGCATAGTTGCTATAGCCACTCTGCTTGCTAAATGCGCTGTTGCTGCGCATTGGTTTGCCAAAGCAGCCCCAACACTGATTAAATGGATCAGGGATCTAGTCTTCTGTAAGGAACATCTCAATGTATATGCCGCGGAGCTACCGGAGGTCTCTAGGTCAAAAGATTTCAGGGCAACTCTTTTTTTAAGTTCAAGTTTATTGAAACCAAAAACATAGCATAAAATACAAAATGTAATACAGTTAATCAATGAGAGGCATAAGCGGTACACAAAAGAAATTTAAGAAGGTATAATAAAACGGAATCAATAAACACCTATAGCTAAATCATGAGAAGGAAAAACAAGGGAGGGAAGAAAAAAAAGAAAAAAAAGAAGAGGGAAATGGAGTATGACAATTCATAAAACATAACATTGTATGCAAATACTAAGTGTAAATAAAGAAAGTGTGATAGACAGCAAGCAATAAATAAGCGTAAAAAACGTTGTAAATCGAAGTAAAAAGAGAAATAAGCAAAATCATGGTGGTTTGTGAACATCATCAGACGGATTTTGGTGAGGAACAATAACATTTTGAGGAGAGGGAGAGGTCTTGGAAAGGTAGGTAGTGAGAGAAATCCATAATATGTCTTGTTTAACAGCTAATGAAACGGGGGTAACAAAGTTGGTATCAAGTCTATGATGAAAACAAATAGCATTCCACCAAGCTGAATAACTAACTTTAGTGGAATCCTTCCAATTGGAGGTAATGAGATGAAATGCAACGGCCAAAAACAAATCAAGCAACTTATAGTGAGAAGGGGAAAGTGGTAAATCAGGGGATAAGTAACCTAAAAGGACATTGGGAAGGGAGAAAGGGAGCGTGAAGCCAAAAATTTTGTGGAAGCGAGACCAGACCAGTTGCCAAAAGGAAGCAATGTTGGGGCAATGAAACAGCATGTGAAGTAAATCTGCATGTTGACAGGAACAGGACCAACATTCAGGCGAAAGATCCTGGGAAAAAGTGGCCAACTTCTGAGGAGTGAAAAGTAAACGATTATATAAAAAGTAAAGAGTCTGGGTGGTATTAGCAGCTCTGGACGTTTTGTGTATTTTTAACCACAGCTTATCACATAGAGAGATAGACCAGGATATTGACAAATCCCGTTCCCAGGCCAATTCAGTCTTTGATTTGAGTCGGTGAGGTGAAGTCATAAGAATACATTTGTAAAAGTGAGAAGCGGGCGGAGAGGAATCCAAAAGTGGGCGAATAGTAGAGTAAGAGGAGGGTATCTCAGAGGAAGAAGGAAGAGATTGAAGATACTGAAGAAGAGCCGGAAGTAACATATCATATTGTTTTCTAAAGGAAGCAGGGAGAAGGAATTGAGTTTGAAGGTCTGTAAAAGAAAGAGGCACGTTATGGGATAGAAGTTGGGAGATCCAAGATAAACCTTTGGATTGCCAAGATTTCCAATAAAAGGAACGATTCTTGATGAGAAGTAACTTATTATGCCAGAAGGACTGGTGAGACAAAGAAGTAAGAGAGGGATAAGAAGAGGGTAAAAGGGGGGTTAAGAGATGACAGGTATGAGCAAAGACAGGGGATTTCAAAAGAGAAACGTTGGCTGAAAAGGCAAGAATCTCCAAAAAAGTAAATGGTGAAATGAGAGATTCCTCCAGAGTGAACCAAACAGGAGAGTAAGTGGGAGTAGCTGTGCATAACCAGAGAGAGGCCTGTTTAAGGATGAAAGAATAATGGTATGCCCTAAAGTCTGGAAATTTAAGACCTCCAGATTGTTTATCTTTTTTAAGGGAAGACAAGGCGATCCGAGGAGGCTTATTTTCCCGAAGAAATTTTGCCAAGAGTGAGTCTAGCCGTTTAAAATAGTAACAGGGTATGCGAACGGGAATCATGGAAAGGGAGTATAAGACGATAGGGGCCAACATCATTTTGATGGAGTCCAAACGACCTCACCATGAAAGAAAAAGTGGATGCCATCTAGTAATAGAGTCATTCAATTTCTTTGTAATATAATCAAAATTAGCCTTCAAAGTGTCTGATATGGAAGGGGAAAACCATAATCCTAAATATTTTACTTTAGTCAACTGCCAAGAGAAACCAGTATGATCAAAATAATGACGCTGACATAAAACATTAAGGGGTAAAACTTCACATTTGTCACGATTGAGACGGTATCCCGGAACCTGTGAAAAGGCGTCAACTTGGAGCAAAAAGGCAGGAAGAGTGGACTCAGGGTTAGAGCAATAGAAAAGAACATCGTCTGCATAGACCGACAATTTAACTTGATGGGGACCAGGGTTAAAACCAGTGATTTGGGCATCTAGTCGGAGTTTGGTAAGAAAAGGCTCCAATGCTACAATAAACAATAAGGGAGATAAGGGACAACCCTGCCGGGCATCCCTGGAGAGGGAGAAATAATCAGAAATTTTTCCATTAGCAAAAATAGAAGATCTAGGGCCAGAGTACAAAAGGGAGATGAGGGAGATCAATTTAGGTGAAAAGCCAATCCAAGTGAGGGCACGAAACATAAAGTTCCAACTGATCCTGTCAAAGGCCTTTTCGGCATCTAATGTGATGGCCGCAAGTGGGTAGGTTAGGGAAGAAGCTTTACTAAGGACATTAAAGAAAACTCTGGAATTGTCAGAGGACAAACGTCCCTTCACAAAACATGATTGTTCAGGACCTATAAGTTCGGGTAAAATGGGATCAATACGCAGGGCAAGTAATTTAGCAAAAATCCTATAATGTTATGTTATGTTACGTTATCCGGATTTATAGAGCGCACAGATGCCCCAGCAAAGGGGCGTCCTGGCGCTAATAGGACAGAAAACCGGACAGAAGCAATACCAGGGACATAAACCCAACAACACTAGGAATCCAAAGGAAAGAGGAAAGTTTTAACAGCCTTCCTGAAGGCCAAGAGTCCGTCAATCGCACGGATATGGACGGGAAGAGAATTCCATAGCCTAGCAGCAAGCACTCTAAAAGAGCGGCCGCCGGTCCTAGACCTCTTGAAGCGCGGAACTGTAGCCAGATGTAATCCTGAGGACCTCAGAGACCGTGTGGGCGCATATGGAGAGATGAGATGCTCCAGAATCTGAGGGGAAGAGTGTTTCAGGATTTTAAACGAGAGGCAAAGAGACTTAAACTTAATTCTCTGAGCAACAGGCAGCCAATGGAGCTTATGAATAGTTTTTTTGGCCGAACAGAATCTTGGTAAGCCTACCAGAGCCCTCGCGGCAGCGTTCTGAACGCGCTGAAGTCTAGAAAGTTCAGCCTGATTAGCTCCATGCAAAAGAGAGCTCGCGTAATCCAACCTAGACAGAATCGTAGCTTGTACTATAAGCAGTCTGGTAGGAGCATCAAAGAATTTAAAAATGGATCTGAGCCTACGAAGAGTCCCGAAACACGTGGCAGCAGCTTTTTTAGTATGAGTAACAAAACTAAGTTTGGAATCAAGCCAGACCCCTAGATTTTTGACCTCGGTAGCAGGGATGGGGATTGGACCGAGCTCAGATGGCCACCAATTGTCACCCCAGAGATGACTCTGCTTACCAACGATGAGCACCTCGGTTTTTTTGGCGTTCAATTGAAGGTAGTTATCTGTCATCCAGCGGGTCACTGAGATGAATCCCTCACGGAACTTAGCCGTATTAACAAGTGAAACGGGACGATAGTTTTTACAAAAAGAAGGATCCTTGTTATCTTTGAGGATGAGGCAGATCATAGCATCTTGAAAAGTACCTTGGGAAGAGCCATTCGCAATAAATGAGTTAAATAAAACGAGCATGTGTGGAAGAAGAAGTTTTGAAAAACGATCATAGAATTCAATAGAAAAGCCATCAGGGCCGGGGGCTTTACCACGTTTTAAAACCGAAACTGCATGAGCTATTTCTTGAAGGGATATATCCGCTTCAAGTGAGGTAAAATCAACATGGGAAGAAGGAGGAGGAGGGATGGAATGAAAGTAAGAGGATAAATCAGAGGGAAGCGGAAAGGATTCAGGAGTGTAGAGATCTTTGTAAAAAGAGACAAATTGTTGCAAAATGTCATCATCCTTAAAGTGAGAAGTACCAGAAGAATCAATTATGGAGGAAATCCGAGTTCTATCTCAGCGTGTTTTCAAATAATTAGCTAAAAGCTTACCCATTTTATTTTGGCCTCCATAATAACGAGCACTACTTTTTTAAAAGATAAGAAGCAGCAGCGTCAGTAGATAATTTATTGAAGGCGACCTTAGCAGTAATAAGTTCTTTTAAAGAGGCATCTGAAAAGGAATGAAAGTAGGCATGTTCTAATTGTTTAATTTGAGTCAAAAGTTGGGAGGATTGTATCTCGAATATCTTTTTCTTCTGGGAGACGTAATTAATGATAAAACCTCTAGCGGTTGCTTTAAAAGAGTCCCAAATCATAGTTGTAGAAGAGTCCGGGGTGGAATTGATAGCAAAAAAGTCAGCAATAAAAGAACTGAATTGACCAGAGAATTTAGGGTCTGCAAGAAGGGAATTATTAAAACGCCATCTGCCGGGGGGGGGGGATGGAGGGGGGGGAGGGACTAGATCAAAGTCAACAAAAACTGGGGCATGGTCAGAGATAAGGATAGAGCCTATTTCTGAAGCAAGTGTACAACGGGTTAAGGATTTACTGAGAAAAAGATAATCAATGCGGGATTGAGTCTTGTGGGGAGGGGAAAAGTAACTAAATTCTTGGAGATCAGGATGGCAAAGTCTCCATATATCAACTAAGGGTTTACGACGGGTGGCTGAGGTAAATTGATTATGCATTTTAGAGTGAACAAATTTAACAGGAGATTTTCTATCAAGAATGGGATCATGGATTTGATTACAATCACCACCAAAAATGATATAATCATCATCAAGGGAGACCAACTTATCAGAAATAAGTGGAAAAAAAGTGTTATCAACAGTTACTGGGGCATAAACATTAAAAATAACCAAAGGTATCTTGTCAATTAGTAATTTGATAAGTACCCAGCGACCATCAGAGTCTGATTCTTGATGAATAACAGAAACTGTGAATTTTTTATGAACTAAGATAACCACCTCATCCGCAAGCTACAGAACATCCAGAACGCCGCCGCAAGACTGGTCCTCAACCTGCCAAAACACTGCCACATCTCCCAGCACCTGCGCACACTCCACTGGCTCCCCGTCGAGGCGAGAATCACCTTCAAGATGCTCACCCACGCACACAAGGCCCTCCACGGCACCGGACCAGCATACCTGAACAGCCGACTCAAATTCCACGCACCCCAAAGGACCCTACGATCAGCCCAGCTTTCCTATGCTGTGGTCCCCCGCACCAGAAAGACCAGATCGGGAGGCCGCTCCTTCTCCTTCCTCGCGGCCAAAGCATGGAACGCCCTTCCGCTCCACCTCAGACAGACAACATCGCTCCCCATCTTCGCAAGAAACCTCAAAACCTGGCTCTTCGACAGACCCCCTCCTTGATGGAATGGAACCTGCACCCCCCCAACTCCCCCCCCACCCCTAGCGCCTTGAGACCCTTACGGGTGAGTAGTCGCGCTTTAACAAACTCCTGATTGATTGATTGATCATGTACCTGTCATAACACCACAACCTAACATGAAGGATTGTACACAATCTGTGATTAGATCAAAGACTGTGTTGTAAATTGCTGTTGTATTGCTGTACACTGCTGCATATGTATTATGCTGCTTTACTTTTGATTTACCTGTTCTGCGATGGTGGTGTTGGGTTTCGGGTGGGGGGAGGAGGGAGGGGTGTTATATCATAGAAAAAAAACGAATACTATGTGTTATGGAATCGATACATAATGATGCTATAACATGAGTGTATTATTGTCACTGTTTGACCACTTAGATACATTACTGCAATGCCCACCCCTGCCCGGGGGAGGCGTCTCCGAGCACTACGTGAAATGACCAACTGGGTCTTATTCCATAAATGAAGTTAGTCCAAGCAGCGTGGCTTTCTTTGAATCATCCTCGATTTATTAAACACATTAACGTTTCATGGTTTAATTTAAAGCTGTTGCTGCACAGAAGGTATCATAATTATAGCCAATCCCGATGCATTTCGGGCTCTGCCCTTCCTCAGGGGATGACTCTAAAGGAAAAAAAATTAACACCCACCATGGACGAACTGAAAAATTCCACGGTGATTATGTGCACAGTTGATGTCTGTGCCCTATACACATCCATCCCACATGATTGGGGCATTGAAGCGGTGGAACATGTGCTAACGTCATCTGACCTGGATCAGGACTTGAAAGTGTTCCTAATGGAATTGACCATATTTACACTTTACCACAGCTACTTCTCAGTTCACGACAAATGGATACACCAACTAAACGGCACGGCTATGGGAAATTGCGCAGCTCCCTGCTACGCGAATATATTCATGAAGCAATTTGAGGAGATGTACATTACGAATCAGACATCATGGCAGGAACATGGCAAGCTTTACTTGCGCTATATTGACGACATTTTCTTGTTGTGGGACGGTCCCACGGAAACTTTGATTGGATTTCTTAACTCATGGAATAACATCAATGAGAGAATACAGTTTACATGGGACTACAGTGAGAATTGTGTACATTACCTGGATGTTGAGATACATAAGGGAAGTGAGAATTGGCATACTAACTTGTATCGGAAACCCACGGACCGCAACTCTACGTTGCACTACACCAGCTTTCACCCGTGGCAATTGAAAAACAACTTACCATTTGCTCAGGCCTTGCGGGTTAAACGTATAGTTTCCACACAAAAGGACAGTAAACTACAAATGGGAAAATTGTTGGATAAACTAAAAGCTCGTGGCTATCCGCCACCGATCCTTGATGTGGCCATGCAGAGAAGTGAAGTCATCAATAGGAGTACACTTTTACTTCCCAAACCCAAGGTTCAGTCCAACCGCATGGTTGTGGTGTCCAAGTATTCTACATTATCTAACACTTTCCAAAAGATCATTCGCAAACATTGGTCAATTTTAACCAGGGAACCAGATTTCCAAGGTATATTCAACTCACCACCTATGTTTGCCTTTACAAGAGGCCGTAACCTGAAGGAAATCCTTATGAAGCAAACGTCATCTGACGGTCAGCTCATGTACACAGGCCTAAGACCTTGCTATAATTGCAGCAACTGCAACAATTGCATTCGTGGGAACACTACTAACCATCCACTCAAAGGATATCCCATCAAACTCCGCGTCAATGCCACGTGCAACAGCAGTAATGTTATTTACCTACTCAAATGCCCGTGTGGCAAATGTTACATCGGCCACACGGAAAGGAAAATACGTGTTCGCATTTTGGAGCACAAGAGCAACATCAGGACTAAGAACTCCAAATCCAGTGTAGCCACACATTTCTCTGAGAATAGACACAATGTGGCACAATTGAAGTTCCTAATACTGGAACAAGTAAAGGTGACAATCAACAATAAGAACACACTGTTGAAACGCGAGAACTTTTGGATCCGTTATATGTCCACCATGATACCACAGGGGCTCAATGACAGAATGGAATTTCAATGTTACTTATGATATAATTTTGTACACTCGTGCATTTGCATGTAACTTCACGTTTTATGTATCACCATTAGATTCCTGATTCATACAGCACTGGTAATGCATTCATCTTATATATGATTCACGGTCCTTTACCACACTCCAAGATGGCGCCCGTATTCACACACGATTGACACCTGACCCTGCTAGACACCGGCCTTTTTTTATGTTTAGTTCACGCCCCCTTTTGCATACGTCCGTTTACTTGAACACGTTGATTTCTCCATTGCACGTTGGAACTCCTCGGAGCCCCGGCACTGTTTGGTGTAACGTGAGTACTTGATGAGCGGGATGTAGCCGTTTATGCAATGGTTTTAACTGCATGAGCACTTATCCGGGTTGTGGCTGTGTGGGCAGATTGGTCCATTACAGTCCACGTTTGTTTTTCTGTAACTGATTTCACGCACGTTAACTGAGGGTGTCATGTTGTTAAACCTTTTCACCGGGTATGCACGGTCCTTCACACGGAGGGTTCAATCCTTCCGCTGAGTAGCCTGCATAATTCTGTTCTTGGATTTTCGTTTTAACTTCACGATGTCACCACGCATGCATTACTTGTTTCCTGCACTGTCTATTAGTACACGGACTCATGAGTAACAACGTGATGGTCAATTGTATATTGGTACTACGATTCTTTCATTCTTTTTGCCTTTAGAGTCATCCCCTGAGGAAGGGCAGAGCCCGAAATGCATCGGGATTGGCTATAATTATGATACCTTCTGTGCAGCAACAGCTTTAAATTAAACCATGAAACGTTAATGTGTTTAATAAATCGAGGATGATTCAAAGAAAGCCACGCTGCTTGGACTAACTTCATTTATGGAATAAGACCCAGTTGGTCATTTCACGTAGTGCTCGGAGACGCCTCCCCCGGGCAGGGGTGGGCATTGCAGTAGTCCTCGTTGAGTTAACACTGTCAGGTCAGACAGTGATAGTCTCGGAGCACACAACAGAATTTACCTGCATTATCTTGGTGAATAACCATCGGGCTGTGCGAGTTCCATCACCCATTAGTCTTCACTATTTTCTGACCCAGGAACCCGGCACGCCATTCTAACATCATGAATTACGATTCGGTCTCAGGTATGACCGATCAGAAGGCGAGTACCTTTGCCTTTACCACCGAAGATGCTGACAAGATTTACGGCATGATTCAGGAAGAGATTGCCTCCACTGCTAACACCCGCAGTGTGGAGAGCAACATTAAACAGCTACTCTATCTATTGAAGAAAGAATCGAACCAAAAATTACACGCCAGTACCCTGATTAGGTACCATCGGGCACAAAGGATCCCCCGGGGCTTGAGAGTCCCCTTGAAACCTTTATTGTGCAAAAACAACGCGAAATTTGTTGAACGCTGGTATTCCATCCTGAACAAGTGCTCCCTCGACTTGATATTGCTGATAGTCGAGGAACTATCTAAAACATTGGAAGAGCTTACCCAAGAGATCAAATGCGTCAGGACTGAGCTGGACAACGCCCTGACCGAAGAGGAGCTTACGAAAATGTTGGAGGACATCACCTCCCAACTGGACAAATACACCCGTGAAATACAAGAGAGGAAATTTCGGAAATACAAGAGGGACACTATTGACTACAAGCTCGGGGAGGTGTACACCTGGGCAGAGGTGTACGCCCGCCAACGCACCAATAAGCCATATAACCCTTATTCGGGGACTGAGACATCATCCTCTGAAGATGAAAACCGTCAACGACAACAACGCACCACACCTACCACTGAGACGCAAGCACCTGGTACATCTGTTCAGCCTGCGGTTCATTTTTTAGAACCAGGCCTGGACCCTCAGCCCGACCCCGGAGGGGTAAGACCCGCCGTGGTAACAGAAAAGGAACAAACACCACCAACAGGCAAGGGCAAGCGAGTCAACAAAAAGAGATGAACATGGAAGAAAACCTGGTGATTAACATTTCCACCACACCTCTGACTAGAGAGGAAGTGGCCACTTTACAGAAGGGACAATCCTTTGTCCCTACAACTGGAACTAACACCCTTGAATTGGAAGTCAGCACATTTAAATTGCTACGCAACATGAGATTGAGACATTTTTTTCAGAATGTGTGCCCTGCACCACCTCCAACGGAGGATATGCTCAGAGGACTACGTCCCCATAGTACTTTCATGGCGCCTTCCAGCCACAAGATCATAGACTCCTTTGAAAATTTAGTTAAACAAGAAATTGCCAAACTACCATTTCAACGTCCAATTACCCATGGAAATCTTACCAAGAAAGAGAGGAATATTTTACAACAGTTGGCGAACAACCCACACATCACTTGCCAAAATGCTGACAAAGGGGGTGCACTGGTGGTGATGGACACGAGTTTTTACGAGGAACAAATTGAGAATCACATTATGGATTCTAACCTCTATGATGTCCTACCTGGGGATCCCACTATGGAGTACACCAAGGATTTAGTCCATATTATCAATCAGGCCTTCGACAATGGTACGATCGACGACAAGACTCGAAGATACCTAACACCAAACAATCCGAAACCTCCTGTATTACACATGCTACCAAAGATTCATAAGCATCCCACGATACCTCCATTTCGTCCCATTGTCTCCACAAAGGGCAGCGTCCATGAGAAGACTGGGAAATTCCTAGACAAATATCTTCAACCTTTTGTACTGAACACCAAATCACATGTACGAGATACCACTGATTTCCTGTTGAAATTAACACCCACCATGGACGAACTGAAAAATTCCACGGTGATTATGTGCACAGTTGATGTCTGTGCCCTATACACATCCATCCCACATGATTGGGGCATTGAAGCGGTGGAACATGTGCTAACGTCATCTGACCTGGATCAGGACTTGAAAGTGTTCCTAATGGAATTGACCATATTTACACTTTACCACAGCTACTTCTCAGTTCACGACAAATGGATACACCAACTAAACGGCACGGCTATGGGAAATTGCGCAGCTCCCTGCTACGCGAATATATTCATGAAGCAATTTGAGGAGATGTACATTACGAATCAGACATCATGGCAGGAACATGGCAAGCTTTACTTGCGCTATATTGACGACATTTTCTTGTTGTGGGACGGTCCCACGGAAACTTTGATTGGATTTCTTAACTCATGGAATAACATCAATGAGAGAATACAGTTTACATGGGACTACAGTGAGAATTGTGTACATTACCTGGATGTTGAGATACATAAGGGAAGTGAGAATTGGCATACTAACTTGTATCGGAAACCCACGGACCGCAACTCTACGTTGCACTACACCAGCTTTCACCCGTGGCAATTGAAAAACAACTTACCATTTGCTCAGGCCTTGCGGGTTAAACGTATAGTTTCCACACAAAAGGACAGTAAACTACAAATGGGAAAATTGTTGGATAAACTAAAAGCTCGTGGCTATCCGCCACCGATCCTTGATGTGGCCATGCAGAGAAGTGAAGTCATCAATAGGAGTACACTTTTACTTCCCAAACCCAAGGTTCAGTCCAACCGCATGGTTGTGGTGTCCAAGTATTCTACATTATCTAACACTTTCCAAAAGATCATTCGCAAACATTGGTCAATTTTAACCATGGAACCAGATTTCCAAGGTATATTCAGCTCACCACCTATGTTTGCCTTTACAAGAGGCCGTAACCTGAAGGAAATCCTTATGAAGCAAACGTCATCTGACGGTCAGCTCATGTACACAGGCCTAAGACCTTGCTATAATTGCAGCAACTGCAACAATTGCATTCGTGGGAACACTACTAACCATCCACTCAAAGGATATCCCATCAAACTCCG
Organism: Lissotriton helveticus; assembly: GCF_964261635.1. Classification (NCBI taxonomy): domain Eukaryota; kingdom Metazoa; phylum Chordata; class Amphibia; order Caudata; family Salamandridae; genus Lissotriton; species Lissotriton helveticus. The sequence continues at coordinate 872,371,120 of NC_136067.1, forward strand.
CGTCAATGCCACGTGCAACAGCAGTAATGTTATTTACCTACTCAAATGCCCGTGTGGCAAATGTTACATCGGCCACACGGAAAGGAAAATACGTGTTCGCATTTTGGAGCACAAGAGCAACATCAGGACTAATAACTCCAAATCCAGTGTAGCCACACATTTCTCTGAGAATAGACACAATGTGGCACAATTGAAGTTCCTAATACTGGAACAAGTAAAGGTGACAATCAACAATAAGAACACACTGTTGAAACGCGAGAACTTTTGGATCCGTTATATGTCCACCATGATACCACAGGGGCTCAATGACAGAATGGAATTTCAATGTTACTTATGATATAATTTTGTACACTCGTGCATTTGCATGTAACTTCACGTTTTATGTATCACCATTAGATTCCTGATTCATACAGCACTGGTAATGCATTCATCTTATATATGATTCACGGTCCTTTACCACACTCCAAGATGGCGCCCGTATTCACACACGATTGACACCTGACCCTGCTAGACACCGGCCTTTTTTTATGTTTAGTTCACGCCCCCTTTTGCATACGTCCGTTTACTTGAACACGTTGATTTCTCCATTGCACGTTGGAACTCCTCGGAGCCCCGGCACTGTTTGGTGTAACGTGAGTACTTGATGAGCGGGATGTAGCCGTTTATGCAATGGTTTTAACTGCATGAGCACTTATCCGGGTTGTGGCTGTGTGGGCAGATTGGTCCATTACAGTCCACGTTTGTTTTTCTGTAACTGATTTCACGCACGTTAACTGAGGGTGTCATGTTGTTAAACCTTTTCACCGGGTATGCACGGTCCTTCACACGGAGGGTTCAATCCTTCCGCTGAGTAGCCTGCATAATTCTGTTCTTGGATTTTCGTTTTAACTTCACGATGTCACCACGCATGCATTACTTGTTTCCTGCACTGTCTATTAGTACACGGACTCATGAGTAACAACGTGATGGTCAATTGTATATTGGTACTACGATTCTTTCATTCTTTTTGCCTTTAGAGTCATCCCCTGAGGAAGGGCAGAGCCCGAAATGCATCGGGATTGGCTATAATTATGATACCTTCTGTGCAGCAACAGCTTTAAATTAAACCATGAAACGTTAATGTGTTTAATAAATCGAGGATGATTCAAAGAAAGCCACGCTGCTTGGACTAACTTCATTTATGGAATAAGACCCAGTTGGTCATTTCACGTAGTGCTCGGAGACGCCTCCCCCGGGCAGGGGTGGGCATTGCAGTAGTCCTCGTTGAGTTAACACTGTCAGGTCAGACAGTGATAGTCTCGGAGCACACAACAGAATTTACCTGCATTATCTTGGTGAATAACCATCGGGCTGTGCGAGTTCCATCACCCATTAGTCTTCACTTAGATACATTAACAAAATAATAAAAAAAAGGGAACCTTCTTGGAAGAGGCGTGCACAACCACATACCATCCCTTCTTTGACTTGCCGGCTGAGATCTTCTACAAAGTCAAAATGAACACACAAATGATTCACATATTTCAGAGTGCAGTATTCAGTATCAGTAAAATCATTATAAGCAGCATTTCATTATTTCTTGAATGATTTTTCATAAAACAATGTATTTATAATTTTAATGTTAGATAAGAATTTGATACTTTACACAAGATACTTCATCTAAAACTTTCTAGGAGCCTTTTACTCAGGGTGGGGTTGTTCCGGTCCAGAGCCTCTTGGGAGAACCAGGAGAAGCACTGATGCTGTACTGCCAGCATCCCATCGGGGAAATTCAGGGTGGAGGTGTTCCTGTCCAGACTCGTAGTCCCTCAAGAAAAGCAGGAGAAGAACAGATGCTGTATCACTGGCATACTACCTGGGGATATCAGCTCAAAATGGCAGCAGCACACTGGGTAAGAACAGTAGACTGCTGCTTTTTTATCTTTTCATAAAGATTTGAAATACTTAAGACTGAAGAAGTGCAGGCTGATTGACATAATGGTTGCTAGAGCTTTGAAGGAGTACTACAGTGTGGCAGTGAGTTTGAATCCATATGAGCTTTGAAGGAGCACTACAGTGTGGCAGTGAGTTTGAATCCATATGAGCTTTGAAGGAGCACTACAGTGTGGCAGTGAGTTTGAATCCATATGAGCTTTGAAGGAGTACTACAGTGTGGCAGTGAGTTTGAATCCATATGAGCTTTGAAGGAGTACTACAGTGTGGCAGTGAGTTAGAATCCATATGAGCTTTGAAGGAGTACTACAGCGTGGCAGTGAGTTTGAATCCATATGAGCTTTGAAGGAGTACTACAGCGTGGCAGTGAGTTTGAATCCATATGAGCTTTGAAGGAGTAGTACAGCGTGGCAGTGAGTTTGAATCCATATGAGCTTTGAAGGAGTACTACAGCGTGACAGTGAGTTTGAATCCATATGAGCTTTGAAGGAGTACTACAGCGTGGCAGTGAGTTTGAATCCATATGAGCTTTGAAGGAGTACTACAGTGTGGCAGGGAGCTAGAATTCATATGGACAGATAAATAACCATGTTGGGAATTTTCTGATCATAACTCGAGCTCGATGTTAAGATTGGAACCCCAAAGCACTATAAATACACAAGTCACTATTGAGGGGCACTCCCTGCACAGGACTTGCTTGCTCCGAAGGGGCAGGCCAGGCACAGTGCTGAGAGGGTGCATAAACCAGAGCGGTAAGTCCGCACCGCGGAACACTGCTTGCACAGGACTTGATCAAAAGACACTGGGTGCTGGAGGTGGAGCAGCCCAGGCACAGCGCCTCAAGAGTGCACAAATCAGACCAGCACACCCTCAGTGTAGGACACTCCTTGCACAGGACTCACTTGCCCAGAAGAAACTGGGTGGTGGAGGCAGGGCAGACCAGGCACAGTGGCGTGAGGGCACATAACTCAATGTGGTATACCCGTGCAGGACCCTCCTTCCACAGGACCTGCTTGCCCAGTAGACCCTGGGAGTTGGACGTAGGCAGCCAAGGCACAGCTATGCGAGGCCGCATAAAACAGAGCGTCACACATGCAGCGCAGAATGCATGCGGGACACCCTCGGGTGCATGCCCGGGCAAAGAGTGGTCCAAGAGCTGACCCGCCTGCATCTGTCAGAGACCAGAAGGCCTATGTTTTCATACCGCTTATATCAGCATGGGATGTTTCTTTAAATCTGAAAAGACTCCAAGGTGTAGGCTAAGGAAGCATTCATTAACTGTCAACCAATGTTCAGGCTGAGTAAATCTGCTAATACAAACACTGGGAGTTTTTATCAATCAGTTAAAATTATCTGACGTATAGAAGTTTATCTTCTTCATATTTCTAATGCACAGCATAGATTTCTTTCAACTCGATAATGCAGTTCACTTTTAGCAGCAATTCCACTGCATGGATCATGGTTTGAAGAACCTTCTAAATGCGCCTGCGATAGAGTGTATCAGAACATAGCACATCCCACTTTCTGCCCACCATATAGGGCTCTTTGGAAATGCTTATTAGTACCTATTGTTCTGGAGTCAAATATTAGACACTATAAACCAGCATTAGAATTGCAGCAGAAATTGAACTCACCAAGGGTATGCATGGCAGTTTTGAATTATATAAGAAGTGCACTGTTTGTTAGAAAGAATTATGGAGTAGCCACATGCATGTTGATCCTTTCATTATTGTTAATTCTGTTTCTGCGAATACTACATGAAATGTATTCCTCGTAAACCGAAAAAAGCTGTTTGAACCTTCTTATGTTGTCTCAGAAGGGTTGCCCCTTGGACCTTTCAATTTTGATTGGCCCGATTCTCCCTCCTCTCCTCTGGCCCACCTCCTACTCAGCGCCTGCCTTCATAGACTGGTCATCTTCACTCTCCAGGCCTTCCAACTACAGCTGTCTCCTCAAACCCTCAGGTCTTCCCTGTAAAATCCTGACAATTCCCCCAGTGTACCATGAACTCCCTTAGATCAATTTGGTTGTACTGAGAAGGTGGCAAAAATACATTATGAAGATACAACACCAATCAGCGCAGCTGCATTGAACCTCCCCGCAACACAAAAAAAGTGTTACTTGACAGCATCCAGCAGTGTATGCTTGCTCTTTCACAGAGCATAGATACAAAGTGCAGCAGCAGTGTAATGTTCACTTTCTAAACTTCAACTACTATCACCAGTGTCCCTGTGTCATGCTCATACCTGCAAACATATTTTCAATAAATAAAAGTTATAACAATGTGCATCTGTAGGGTTTGTTATTAATGTTTCTGCTGTGTTGGGCAGTTTACCTGCTCCTGTCCTTCATGTCATAGCTGCGTCTGGTTCATCTCACTAGGGTCATAAATTGTCACTTTTTTCTTAAAAAAAAAAAAACCTTATTTGCAAAGAGCACCAAACTAATACAACTGTGACTTGAATTTACCAGAAAATTCATCTGAATTGGTGCAGTTTTGCAATAAATTTACTTGACAGTATAGCATGAAATGGAATGTTAGATCAGGGAAGGTACTTCTAGCCACTTCTATAAGGAGAGATAAGGAAAAAGTCTTATGGAGCCATCTAGTGGTGGTGTCCAATAACATCGAAAGGCCTGAGAAATAACTTTTTTTTGTTTGAGTGCTCCAAAGATAAAATAGCATTTTGCCTGTGACACTATCAGAAAACTTTCCAAGGGAACAGTAGTAGTAAAGACTGGTCATGCTCTAATGCATGAATTATAGATTCTGCACCCTGTTAACCTGCACCACAACTCCTAATCTTCGCCCCAAAGAATTCTTTTAACCTGTGGCCTGACCGTGGCACTGTTTCCTGAAAGGACCTTTGGGGGGGGGGGGGGGAAGCATCATTGCTTGTCCTTTTGTTACTGGTGGCATACTGCCATCAATATTGAATCTTAAATATTATTCTACAAAAATATCATAAAAAGAATATTGACTACATAATATGTTCTAGTACTTGTGTGGTGCTTTCAAGCTTTTCTTATAGCACAATAGCGCTTTCATCTTGGCGTACTTATGTGTGGCACAGAAGGAACCATTGTTTGATGGTGCATGTTGTTTGCGGTTCTTTGTGTGTGGTTAGTAAAGAGTTTGTTTATTGTTACTTTTGCAATGATTTGTATGAATTAAGAAAGAAGTAAAATTCCCTTGAGCCAGCAATTCTTTGTGGGTTTTGTAGATTTTGGTGGATGGTTTTCTTTTTTCTCTGGATTGTGGCTTGGATTGAGCATTGCTCAGCTGGAGCGTGGTGGTTTCTGTACATGTATTCCAATCTCAGTCATTGTCTTACGATGTTGAGAAATCTGTGTGCACAATGGCACTTGTGTGCTCTGCTTTCCCTTCTTAAGGGCAGTGCAATACAAATGCTCGCCAGCTGACATCAAGACAGGGTGTTTCCCTATTTTTACAAGCTCCATCTATCACAGAAAAGGAGGAAATCCAACGCCTGCCGACAACCTGCTTGACACCTGAGCCTAATGCCACGTACGCACTGGGCACAATGCTGGGTTTGCCTGTCACCAGGTCATATCATTGTGCTTTGTGTTCCCCCAGACAGCCAGAAATCACAAACAAGTGCAGGGATTCAAGAGCCGTTGATGCAATAAGAACTGGTTAATGTATTTACATAATGCGCGTTAATAAAATCGTATTCCTTTACACCAATAAGACGCATTTATATTATTATACATAAGGTCATGAATTGTGACGTGGATCTGGGAGGACTGAGGCCTTTGAAACAAGTGTATTTTCTAATCTAGACTGTTGCGAAATAAAACATCAAAGCACAGAGGAATGCTTGCATCTACAAAATCCAGTGCTGTGCGTCTTTGTAAAGCGCCTTGACGCTTTTGGGGTTTGTGCTCGCTATATAAAACCACTCGATGAATAAATAAATACATTGATGGCACTCCCGGCCTTGGCACCCTTAGTCGGGGCTGGAATGGCATTCCGGCATTTCCTCCTCAGGCTGTCGGCTGGGGCGCTGCTTTCAGAGCAGGTTAGTTACCACTTATCACTCAATCATGCCCCCTGGACTCATTCTAATGATTGGCCTCCTGTCGGTTGGCACTGGTTTAAACATGTTTCGGGGGGAGGGGGGTGGGTTGTTTCTATACGTAGTGTTTGTTGCATGTCTGTGCAATGAATAGATTTCCGTTCTCCATAGTGCGCACGTTCTACAGTGAATGTGACGTGCGTCTCAAACAGTGTTTGGTCCTAAATTTGCATACCGATTGCAAAATGTCCATGTTTTTTCAACAAATAAGTCTCAGCTGGTAATACCGGGAAGAATCTTCCGGGTGTGAAAAACAGGTTGGAAAGGGGAATGCTGTGCAATGGTGCGTGAACATCAGTTCACCAAAATGTCAGGGGTAGCAGAGGTGACATCACACGCCCTTTGGCCTTCCCTTTCACTCACGCAAGCATGCTAACACATGCACACGCATTCACACTTAGACACATTCTCTCTCCCAGGTAAACACACACACACCCGCCAGCACGCACACAACATACCAGGCGCGCAACACCCATTGGGCTCACGGGGCTTCAGCCCCCCCCCCCCCCCCTCGCCCCCCACGCGTCGTGCCTGTCAGCCCGGTCTGACACAGCTTCGCGGGGTGGCGAGCATGTAATTGCAGCCGTACCCGAGTACTTAACAGGTCTTTAAAAGACCATTTAGTTGTAAAAGAGGCTTTTGTTGTGTGGTCACCCCTTCTCACAGCCACTTTGCCCGTGGTTGGAAGAATTACCACCCCCCCCGAAATATTTTCAGCCCCCCCCCCCGAAATTTGGCTCTACTTGCCCGCCTGCAACATACCATACTTACTTACATTACGTCCCTCAGCTGACAGGCAAAGTTATATTCCAGCTAATTGTACTCCTTCTATTATTACACGAATAGTGAATAATAAAGCATTATTCACTACAAGTGTAATCAAAATATCTAGAGAAAACAAAGAGAGTGGGCCCCCAAACCGATGTCCTGAGGACCAGCTGCCACTGTGTTCCTGGCACTGATTTTGCCACCTCTAATGCCGGGGGTGGAAAAAGTAGTGCCAGGAGTCACAAGGGGCAAGCCAGGGGTCGTATGTGTGACCCCTGGCAGCCCCTAAATAACGTCAAAGCAATGGCGATGGAACCGTTTTTAGATTGGGTGTGGCAGCCTTCAATGTCCCCCCACTAAAGAGACATGCTTGTTAAAAATTCACCTGCTACTTAAGGAGCAACTATACCTAAGACTCCAAACACAGTTAAAGGCAGGGAAGGGGTCAGATTGGTGCACTTTGGGCCACATTTTCATAAATATTTAGTTAAATGTGGTGTAATTTGGTAATGTCATTCCTAGGTAGGCATAGTTCTAATGGGCAAGGGAGTTTATTTTTTTCTCTTTCTCAAATCCATTATGTGGTGTTCAAAGCAAGGAAGAGTGGAAAAAGGAAAGGGGGTCACTTGCTATTGCTGCAAGGATTGTGGAATAAAAAAACTATGTAACTAAGCTGGTAGAGGTGTAATAGTTTGGTCCTTACTATCTGTCCCTCCAGTGCATACAAAAAATCCCCAAAAGCTGGAAAACAAAAACACACAAATCTGACAGCGAAATCAATAAGTTATTTAATATGTCAAAGTTATGAACAATTCTCAAATTCCTTATTCCCATACTCTTCTGTAGCTCAAAGATTTTTTTTGCATTTCCATTAGAAACGTTAGTGTCCAGTATGTGCGATTTCAAAAGGTGCATTCTTCTAAAAAATGTTGCAACAGAAGAAATATTGTGTAAAAAACTGATAAGCCACCAACAAACAGTAGTAAAACTGAAGCCATAAAAGTATGCCTCTCAACGTGTGCAGGTTGACTTATTTTTCGAATTTGCATACATTCACAGAGCGTGCCTGCAAAAACTGCACCAGGTGTAGCTTTGCTGGTGTACTATTAGGAATGTCACTGACCAATTCTTTGTGCTCCTATTTCGCCCATGTATAATTCTAAATAGAGTACAATTAGGCACATATGTAATGGAGTCTGCTCTACGTATGCATATTTTGTTTTTCGTTTCTGTCATCTCCACTGACAAAACATTGTAGCTCCTGGAGAAATCTCTTCCACTACTATCTAACTTAGGGGCCGATTAGGATGGCGGACGGACTTGCGTCCGTCCGCCATCCCAGAGGTGGAGGGACCGTCCGCATGGGCTGCGGCGGTCCCTCCGTGCAAATTAGGATGTGACCGCCACCCTGGCGGTCACATCCTGGATATTTAACATTGCGGCGGGTGCTGCTTCAAGCAGCACCCGCCGCAATGTTAAAAGTGCATGTTTAACATTTACATGCACAAAGCGGCAGGCACCGCGCGGTGCCTGCCGCTTTGTGCATGTAAATACTGGGGGGTACCATAGGTACCTCCCATGTGCACCCCCCACCCGCCTACACCCTGGGGGCCCGCAACGGGCCCCCAAAATCAAAAGTACACATGCTTTTCCACGGCGGAAAAACCGCCGCGGAAAAGCATGTTTACAAATGCTTCCTAATTTGGCTGGCGGTGTCTGATAGACACTGCCAGCCAAATGAGAGCTTTTCCGCCGCGGTTGTAATCCGACTGCGGCGGAAAAGCAGCGTACAGAAACCAAGACCCACCAGCCATCGTAATGCGGCGGTGGGACTTTGGTGACTCCGCAGAGGATTTTCCGCCTCCTCCGGGCCAGAGGTGGCTTCCGCCGGCCCGGAGGAGGCGGAAAATCCTCCATCCTAATCGGCCCCTTAATCTGTGGATAATTATTTAACCTTTCCTTCCTGGAAGGGGAGTTACACTAGTTCTTTCTTAGTAAAATTCTGCCACCATATGGAGGGCGGGAAAGCCTGATTTCAGACTGTGAAAGTACTCAAATGAACAAGTATGGACACGTTCACAAATTTACAAGGCTAAACACGCCTTGTAATGGTGCTGGATAACAATTACTGCAATTACATCTTTAGTTGCGCCTTTACCTTTTGAATTATTCAAAGTTTTCTGGCAGTGATGCGGCAGCTCCGTCACACCTAGTTCCTAGAAACTCTGATTATGCGGGGAACAGTATGCTATACGCCATGCCAACCTGTGAAATTTTAAATCAGGACAAAAAAACTGCCTGGGGTAATACCGTGTGCAGTGAGTAAACGGTTTGTGCCTGGGTGGTTTTACGGCCTCATTTCCCCTGCAGGATTCTGGTTGAGACAATTTGTCTCCTGCTTTTTATTCCATGGTAGATGTGCTTTCTACAGTCCCTTCACTCCCCACTGGTGTGTCCCTAAGTCCTTATATATTAACAGTCTGCAGGGCCAAGCAGAGTGTAATAGAGGATTGTTTAGAGGCTTGCCCTAGATTTCATCGACTATCCTCTAGTGTTATTCTCAACTATTGCTGGATTGCACTCACTCAAAATATATATATTTTTAAATATTGTTTCAATTTATAGACAAAGGGTAGGGTGATATTATGTTATGTTATGTTATATAAGCTTGTATAGCGCCGGGTGACACTGTACTAGTGTGTCCCCGCGCTGCGGTCTCCACACTATTACGCAGTGTCATGGGGGTCGTTGTATCTTTCGGGGAGCCTGACCTGATACTGCCTGCTATGGCACAGATGTCCTCACGAGAAGGAACAGTAAAGGTTTTGAGGCAGTCCTTACTGGCTACCGTAGTGGCTGTGTCATCTCCCGAGGGGCCTTCTCTGGCTGAGACCGGGAAGGAGGAGTAGATCCTCTCTACTTTATGTGAGAAGAACTGGGCTATTTTGTTACACGACTCCAATGACCCCTTCACTGAGGCCGTCGAGCTCTCGAGATTGGAAATCTCTTTATAGATGGAAAATAACTCCTTGGCAGAGTTGTCCGCTCCCTCTATCTTGCTAATAGGTTTTGCGTGATGGTTACTTCTTTTGCCCCAAATCTAGCAAATGTACTCTTTTTACAATTTGAGAAGAACAAGATTGACACTGACGCAAATTAATTCCAGATAAAACTAAATTATGGAAATTTTATACTATTTTGACATTGAAAGAAAATAAAGAAAGGCTGGCCATTTTACAAGAATAGCTCAAATTACAAATCTGTGACTATTTCTAGCCTTATAGATCCCCTAAATAATCTATGGCGTGTGCCTCATTTCGCCAAGAACCACCACCCCAAAATAGCATGGATCACTGCATCTGGGCCCTTCGAGATGACTTGAAAAAGGCCCGTGTCAGTGTGCCAGCGTATGCGGAGTAATTTTGAGATCCTCAGACCATTGCTCATCCTTATACAAGCTAAGAAACTTTGTGCAGGACTGTTGATGTGCATCCCAAATTCAGTCCTTCTGGAATGATTAGTTTATCATGGAGTTTAGCCCGGATCATCAGCCACTAAGATTGTGGCCATAGTGCAGCATGTACTAAAGCTAAGAACTTTAGAAACTTTCAACAAAAGTAGTTAAATAGACCCTCATGCAATACACTAACCGTAGTTTGCATATGTAATTTATTACATTATAAAGGCCATGCAAACTATTTTACATAAGGACGACTAAGCAGGATGTGAAATGTTAAATTATACAACACCAATCTTGTGTTTTGTGCAAAGTTGCCCACGGCTCACTTATAGAGTATTCCACTGTGAAAACAACCCAAGTCAGTGACATGTAATGGATGATGATAGATGCTGTCTAAATGAAGAACGTGGCATTAATTAGAGAGTTCAATCAGCTTTGAAGGTTGTAAATGGATGCATCACCTTGACACAAAGGATAATGGCTTCAATTAAACAATGGAGAGGCATGATGTTTTGCCTAATTTATCAGTCAGCTTCCTGGAAATATGTTGCCTGAGCCACTTGTGAAAATAGTAGTTAGCTTTTTAGTCCTCCATGTCAGCCATTCCTTGCACTTCTTAACCCATTTAAATGCTCTCTGAGCACCTGTTTGTTTACTGTTACCTGAGAAGTGGAATTAAGCACACGCTCTGATCTCAAGACCAGAATTGATTAGTTAATTTCCCCCCTCACTAATATGTAAGTTCTAATTGACTGAATTTCTAAGACCACTGTTCCTTCCCTTAGATTGTGAGTCTGTGTAAAATCATTATGGTGTGGCATTCCACTGACAGATCTGTTATAATATTCTTAAATGTCCAGTGTCAGATCTTATTGATCCTTAGAGATTACTGTCCATCTCAAAATAAATGAGTTTAAAATAATTACCTTTAAGTATGCCCATGTGTTGTTGTGTACCGATCATCAGATTTCTGTAGCAATGTTGTATTCGCTGTTAATAGGAATGTGGTTTTGCCGTGGGTATAAACCTGAATTGACTACAAGCGGTCTGTGTCATACCTTCCCTCATCATGGCAAGGATTGAAACAGTGTATTCGCCATTCTTTCCTCCCCACGTGAAATTCCACAAGTTAGTTTGGCTTCAAATAACAAGTATAGGTTCACATAATTCTTGCCACATTTAAACACGTAATATGTCCAATCCATACCTTTTACGCAAAACCACAAGAAGTGGCTTCCCTGGACATCTGCAGATTTAGGAGTCATTGACAGATCATTTGTGGTTAGTATTATCAAAAGGATCACTTTTATCGACAATCACCACACTTCAGGTACAATTCTAAAGCAAAAATACCTTATTTAATAGTTACCTTTACAACAATTTTACGTTTTCTTTAACCCTGCTTTTATTGGGCAGCTTCTAGGGTCCCTTACCTGCACTCTAATAGTTGGTCACCGCTTTTGGCGGGTCCGGTTCCCGGTTCTGGGTGGTGGGCTAGTTACGGCAGCCATCTTGGAGTGGGGTGAATGCCACGAGGTGCATTAGTGAGCAGTGTAGTGCTCCGGATGTCCACAGGGACTACTATTTAAAGCTCGCTTCCCCGCGTAGCGGTGACGCGTAGCGGTCGCGCCTTCCCTGCGCCTGAGTCGCGCCAGAGTCCAGCCCGTCTGCGCCCGTCAGCGTCGTGGAGGCGGTCGGGGCGCGGGCAATTTGGACTCGGGGCGACGATATTATTTGGTAGCAATTATGGTGAGCTATACCTCTGCGCAACTTCGGTCGCTAAATACGGTGTCCTACAGTTGCCGCAAGGTCTTTCCCGGGCGTTACAGAGGTAAGAGCACATGTCCTGGCTGTGGCTGGTTGAGAGTCGCTGGTTCGCGGCTACCTCCCCTTCGGAAGGTGGTACTGGTGAAGCATTTGTGTATGCTTTTGAACACTAGATCTGTGCGTAGTCACGCTCAGGAGCTTTCAGATCTCTTAACTTTGGAAAAACCGACTTGTCTGATGCTCACGGAGACCTGGCTGGGAGCTGCCTCCAATCCGGATATCGCTTCAGCTATCCCGTCAGGCTACAGCATCTATAGACAGGACCGGCAGGGAGGAAGGGGGGGTGGGGTGGCCATCGTGGTGAATGATTCTGTGGCGTGCTCTATCATTCCCACAGAGGTTATTAAAGGGTCTGAGTCCCTTGCCTTTTCGTTAGTTTTGGCGCCGCATCAGTCTGTGAAAGGTTTGTTAGTCTATAGACCTCCGGGCCCTGCAGGCTCGTTCTTTGATGAACTTCAGTCTGCCATGTCATCGCTGGCCATGAGAGCTGACCATTGTATTTTGGCCGGCGACTTTAACTTTCACATGGATGATGCCCTGGACCCTGACGTGATTAAATTAGCTGATATCACAATCCCCTTGGGCTTAGCCCCTTTTCTTTTTGGGCCTACGCACGATAAAGGCCACACCTTGGACCAGGTCTTTTCCTCTTCCTCCATAGAGGTGACTGCACTTCTACCGGTGCTCTGGACCGATCATTACCTGGTGCAGTTTTCTATACCGGCCAACGAGAGACTCCGGAGCAACGCCTCTAGGCAGTTTGGCTCTGAGACAAGGGCGCTACACCAGGTGACCCCTGAATTGTTATCTAAGGCACTACTTGACCATCCGTGTCCGTTGACGGGAGATATGGACAGCGACTTGGAATCCTTGCAGGATTGGTTTGAGGAGAGGCTAAATGACCTGGCCCCGGTTAGACCTTCTCAGCCACTATCTAAACGGGTCTCTGCCCCGTGGTTCACCGGGGCGCTGCACGCTTCTCGCAGGCAGTGCAAGGTGGCTGAAAGGACCTGGCGAGCCCAGTATAATCTAGAAGCCAAGCTCGAATACAGGAATATGGTCAAAACTTACCATCGAGCGATTTTGGTTGAGAAGAAAAGCTATTTTGCCAGGAGGATCGAGGATGCTTCGAACTCCGGCAAGGAGATCTTCTCGATCGTTAGGGAATATATCACCCCGCGGTCGAATGGGACTCAGTCCGCTCCTAGTCGGAAGTGGGCCTCGGATCTGGCTGGCTTCTTCACCACGAAGATCAAGACGATACAGGAGTCATTTCCATCGCGGCCGGAGGCTGTTCTGTCTGGCCCTGATGCTGGCTATGTCCCATCGATTTTCGCGGGACCTATTCTTTCTGATTTCCCGCCTTTATCTATGGCCTCCTCCTTGGCTCTGCTCGCCAATCTTAAATCTGGGTCACCGCTTGATCCATGCCCGGCCAAATTTTTGGCGAGGATGGCGGAGGTAGTTAACACGTTGGTTAACCCTCTCCTGAATCGCTCCCTTAGCCTAGGCGAGGTTCCTGTGGCGTGGAAGCGGGCTATGGTCATTCCTTTGATTAAAAAGCCCGGTCTGGCTCCTGAGGTCTTGGCCAATTATAGGCCGATTTCTCTTCTTCCGGCCTTAGCCAAGACCCTGGAGAAGCATGTTCACAGCGTGCTTTCCAATTTTCTGGAAACCAACGACCTGCTTCACCCTACTCAGTCGGGCTTTCGCCCTAACCTGAGTACGGAGACGGCGCTGTTGGAGGTTTCTGAGGCCATCAAGGAGACGCTAGATCTGGGTGGTAGAGCGATGTTGATCATGCTCGATCTGTTGGCGGCCTTCGACACCGTCCCCCATGGGGGTCTCCTCTTAAGACTTCATGAGATCGGTCTGAGGGGGACGGTGTTGAGATGGTTTACATCTTTTCTAGCTGGTCGCCGACAGTCGGTCTGGGTTGCCTCGGCTTCCGCCGAGATGCCGCCATTGGTAGTCGGAGTCCCGCAGGGCTCGGTATTGAGCCCGACTTTGTTTAACATCTTCTTGACCCCATTGGCGGCCCTGGCGGAGTCCTATGGAGCCCAGATCGTATCCTACGCGGATGACACCCAGCTGCTCTTCACCTGCCGGAAAGGGGAGGATTTTGAAGGAGAGAGTATCTGTGAGTGCCTTGGGGCTGTTTTAAAATGGCTCCAACTGAACAGCCTCAAGTGCAACTCAGATAAATCGGAGGTACTCTTCTTCGGTTGCCAATCCGACCCAGACTGGCAGATGTGGTGGCCGACGGACATGTCTCCACCGAGCCAGTCGTCGCAGGTGGCAAAGAATCTGGGGGTCAAAATTGACAACGGTCTGACCCTCAGATCTCAGATCCTCACTCTTACAGGCTCGTGTTTTGGACTTCTCCGCATGTTGCGGAAGTTCTTTCCGCTGCTCTCAAAAGATCACAGGAGGATTGCGGTGCAGGCCTTGATCGGTTCAAGATTGGACTATGCTAACATCTTATATCTTGGCCTGCCCGAATACCTCCTGCAGCGGATGCAGGTGGTCCAAAATGCGGCGGCTCGCGCCATTTTTGGCTTGCACAGGCGAGCGCATGTTTCTGGCCTGTTACAGGCACTTCATTGGCTGCCTATCCGACAGCGGATAGTTTTTAAAACTTTGACTCTTGCTCACAAGGCCTTTTACTCAACTGGGGCTAAATACCTGCAGAGGAGGCTTAAGCAATATTGCCCGTCGCGATCTTTGAGATCAGGATCACAGCTTCTTGCCGTTGTGCCCCGTGTGAGGAAGGCTCGACTGGGAGGTCGTTCCTTTATGCTTCGGGCTCCTCAGCTCTGGAACTCTCTGCCTTTTCTGTTACGAAGCAACTCTAATTTGCTATCTTTTAGAAAGGCCCTCAAAACCTGGCTGTTTGCCTCTTAGATTTTACAAAACAATAAAAATTTGTTTTTTTGTGCTTCCCTCTTTATTCTTCATGTGTTATGTTTGCTTTTAGGATGTCAATAAAGCGCCGGGACACTCATTGAGTAGCCGTGCGCTATAAAAGTCACAAAATAACATAACATAACATAACATAACATAACAGGCTTTATTGCTTCAGAAGATAACAGCTTTCTCTGTGCATCCCATGTGTCCCAACATGTCTTGCTGAATAATATACGCATTAAGTATCGCCTTTTATTGTTGTCCTGTCCATACACAAACTTTCACAGATGTCTTTCCGTATTTGTAAACTGTAAAAATATTTTATTCATAGTAATTGACATACTCTGGGATCTTCAGATGCAATTAACACACATACATATTGCGTTGCAGTCCCCTCTATTACTGTCAATCCCTGCTGCTTACACAGGCTCTTGCATGCATTAACAACATTTTCTGTTCACTGGCTGTGCTTCATGAAATAGTGATGCCCTTGCTCGCCGTATTCCATTAACACCCCAGTATTAATTTGTGTAATTGTGTTCTATGCCACTAGCATAGCTCACCCTTTCTTGGCATCAGGCTGCAATCGCATGCGTTATTTACAGGCTTTTTTTATAACCCGTTGCATTTTTTAAGCAGTTTGTCCAACAAATAACTAAAATACATTATGCTAAATGTGTATTCGTTTTAAATCCCAAATAATGGATGAAAGGCTCCGTGGTTTGGTTTTTCCCCACAGTTCAATAGGCTATGACTTGGTTCATGATTCCAAAGGGGTCCAGATAATTCCGACCTCTATGTTTGTGTAGGGGTCGGAATTATAAATTGTGCAAAGTTTGAAACTTCTAGAAATTTGTGGGTGTACCACAACTTTACCACAAGGCATTTTTTTTAGCAGGTTGTACCTTACAATACGAGTTGGGGGAATATCAGAGCCTGCTGCAGTGTCCCTCTTACTTGACTCCAATTATAGAGACTGAGCTGCTTTTAATCCTTTTTACTTGCGGCAGGTGACGTTTTACACCCCACTTACCCCCTCGCCTGCCCTCTCATCTCCCTCTCACCCCCTTGCTGACACACACCAACCCCGCCATTGCACCAACAACAACTTGGCACTAGCCTGATAGAGTTATGCTTTCAGTGATTCAGAATATTTGTCAGTGCTTCAGAATATTTTCAGAGATCAGTTGCTGCTTTGATGGGCGAACGACCTGTAAACACAAAGTGGACCCCCTGCTACCTTATTTTATTCACCAGCTGCAGAGAGGGCACCACATTTCTTTTCCCCGAGGCACTATCTGAGCAAGGGCCGATTCGGAGGAATATGCCCCGTAAATAATAGCACATTGAATGTTTGTGGAGGAAGCACAAAAAATCTGAATGTTATGCCCCATTTTTAAGGGCAAATATTCCGTTTTTTTTTTGACAGGCTGAATTGCAATTTTTACACTGTTATACTCAGTCTACACTGGCAGGTCTGAAGCCGTGTTTGAACAACCACTGTAGTGGGTGACATGATAAGTTTGACAGTTCTTTTGCGACATTTAACTTATAGGCCCTAGGTACATCTTGTACCATATACTAGGAACCTATAGATAATTTAAATATACCAATTAGGAATATGCCAATTTGACCCTGTTCAAAGTGGAGCACAGGCACTTTACTACTAGTTAGCGGGGGTAAAGGGTGCAGAGTTCTAAAAGCAGCAAAAATATAGGGTACAGCAAAAGGCAAAGAATCTACAGTGACCATAAAATAAAGGGAGATTTTCTGCAATAAACCTATAGAATTTTTAAGGGTTTCTACTGGGATATCAAAAGCAAGATGATAGTGGGGATGATGGGGATAATTATTTTCAACCCAACCCACCGGTAGACATGTTTCAGCCATGTTATTGGCCCTGTCTGTGGCCCTCTACTTTCTTCAGGACCTGGATCAGGTTTATATGATAAGGGCAGCAAGTGTCCCATATAAGGTGTTCAAGAGCAAATTAGCCCCATGAACACCATACAAATACACACACAAATACACACACTCATGCATAGCCCAATCAATAATCGTCTCACTGGTCGAGTCCTCCTGGGGAGTTACTGTGGGGATAAGGATTGCAACATATGAGACACACACAGGAACATATGTTGTATCCATGTTCAAGGAGTTCACTTGACTCCATGCAGAAGCCATGGGGTTAAAAAAGAAAATGTGCTCCATAGACAAACTTGCAAAAACAGTTCAAAATGTCATTGCAAATGTATGCAACAAAGTGAGAATTCTCATTTGAAAACACATGCTGCGATTCTTCAGTGCACTCATATTGGTATCAGTCTTACCCAACTTGACATAATTATCGGGCTCCCTGTTGTCAAACACTGCAATAAGTGGGAAATTAAATGAGGCAGGTACAAATGAAAGCAAAGGTATACATATAAGTAGAAATGACGAAACCTGTGATATCAATTACATGATAAAGGGTTGTGTCCCTTTTGATTACCTACTGTTGTGTCACCTCTGAATGTTAGCAGTGCAGGTGAGCAATGGTTTTAATGCTTCAAGGCCAGCATTCATGTTGGAAATGCCCGTGTCACGTGGGTCCAGGACGTGATGTCCGTCATCATGTGCATTGTCGGACTAAGACATAAAGGTGGCCCAGGCACTAAAGTACAAGTGGCCCACATTAGTAAATTAGATAGCTAAAAAAGTGGCTGTTGTTTGTAGATTGGGGCAATTTTGAAGTTACAAAAACAAGCTGTAAAATTGTTTTGCAAGACATGGAAGATTGCATGGATTTGAGTTTGCTACAGGCAACATTTGTTTTAATATATGGGAAATCAACTGTGCAAACCAGCCCAGCAGATCTTAAACAGGCCCATAAAGAGCCAACAAATGTACCACACAGTGTCCTGTCAAACCAGCAATCAGGCACTGCCTGATTGCCCTATAGGCAAGTCCGACCCTGATCATGTGCATGCAGAGAGTGGTAGTGCGGCCAGTCGGAGGAGGTGTCCATCTCTTAGTAACATAGAGTAAACATTAGACTTGTTATTATGAAACTGGGCCATACATAGCCATTGCGTGACATGGCAAATTAATGATGCTTGTAGTGGAAACCCATGCCGGAATTGCGGTTGAACGAGGTTCTGGTCATACAATATAGTTTGTGCTTAATGCAACATGAGTGAATGTGCTTGAGTGAGATCTGCACCCTAAGAGCTGTTCCTGGCTCTGTTGGCTGGGTCTGGTTAGACTTCTCCTACCACCCTAGAAAACCTAGGAGGTAGAAACATTTTGCTCCAAAAACCTTCGGCTGACTGGGACAAACCTGTCAAGCAATCCAATCAACGTGTCTCTTTCCTCTCCTGTCAGAGGAGAGGAAAGAGACACACTAGCGCTGCGAATAATCAGAGACATACGGCATTCCACCACGGACCGGCCGGTCCAGTGGACCACAGAATCCCACTCATTCGAACGAGTTTATGAAAAGCTCCCAGCTTATCGCACCACAAAGGAACCTTGGAAGGTCCCAATGCTGTAGGCCCAAACGGGCCTCATGCGAAGCGCTCCTGTTATACCTCACGTCCTGATGAAGACCCCAACCTGAGGTTCTGAATCACCCGTACCTTTCAGGGGTCGAAACGTCGACTATCGTTACTGTTTACTGTTCCAAACATAGGACTTAATAATGGATGACTACGGAACCTATGTTTGAGATTATTTTGGAACCCTTGGATCTGTATATAGACTGTAAAGGCTTTTCACTCCTCACTGTGATTTTAACTCAGTCACACCACCTTTACCCGGTCCCCACCTTCACCCCCACTTACCCATCCCTTCTAAATACCTTTTCTCTATGCACTTTGAGCGCGTTGACACACTTTTGAATTCATCTATTGTATATAAATGTGCTGTTTCTAAGTTTATATTGCCAATGCATGAATTGCAATATCCTCTACCGTATGGGTTGAAATTTATGCAATTTACAAATATAAGATGTGCTAAATAAATGTGCACCGAATATATTGACCTGTTTTCCGTTTGTCGAGCGACATTTGTGCCTTTGATAGAATGAAAGTATTTCACTGAGAAAATAAGTGACATCTTGAGATTATTCCTATTGTTTATATCAGACTCCGACCACTTATACATGTACCCGTTTAATTGACCTAGGTCAGGGAGTTCTCAGGGTCCACCCCGTTGTAACTCACTACTAAGCAATCCAATCAAGGCGTATTGCTGCTGGGCTGAACATTCTGATTTCTCCAGCTCTGAGCTTATCTGCAGCAGCATCCAGTTTGTTGGTACCTCATTGAGAAGGTATCTGGCCTTGTGAACCCCTCTTTGGCAATAGCCTGCAGTTTTACCCAACTAGAGGAATTCAAACTAAAAAAAGTGACTAAAGGGCATATTTATGAGGCCCTTGCACAGCACCATGGTCACTTTTTGTGATGCAATGGTGGCGCAAACCACTAAATCATATTTATGAGGCCAGATAAAGCCACTTTGGGTGGCTTTAAAAGGCCTCATAGATACTGAGCAGGGCAACGCAATTCGCTTCTGCTTTGCCTTACTCTGCTTCAAGAAGGTGCTCCATGGGTGTTGTGGTGGGTGTTGCCATGCAACACCCATAGATTTGATGCATCCCTATATTTACAAGACCATATAAACCTGGGGATAAGCCAAAACCCTTCACCTCCTCAAGGGAAGCACAACAAGGAAAAATAACTTTATTTCTCCTCATTTTGTTCTCTTTCTGTGTGCTTCATTCTTTAGCACATATAAAAAGAGGAAAAAGTCGCCCAGGATTGTTTTTGTGAAGGAAGGTGCCCCTTCCTGCACAAAAACAATCCTGCATGCAATGCAGGCACCCTGGTGCAAGGGTCCCTGTGTTGGCGCTTGGTTCCTGAAATGGTGCCAGTCAAGGGTAAAGTACAGGAAATACAGCGCATTCCTGCCCTTTCACTTTGATTCAGGGCAGCAAGGCAACTTGCTGTGCTGCCCTCTGACAAATCCCCATAAATATGCCCCTAAGTGTGAATTAAAAAATCTTGACCGGGCAAAGTCACTAAAAATATCTGGCCAGTGAGGGACTTTCCTAAGGCACAAAATAAGAATTTCTCCTGCTCTGAGCTTTCGTTTAAAAAACAATGGCTCCACTGAGACTTCATCTGACTGCTATCTGGCCTCATGGAGTCCCCCTCAGGTACAGCCTGCTGCCTTGCTCCGCTGAAGATTTTGGACTTCAAAGTCGCAAGAAAAAATTTCCAACCGGGTCAAATTTGGTTTTTGTAGCTGACTTGTGCTCCATCGCAGTCGGCTTCTAATCGTAGCTATGTCGCATTCTAAGCAAACAGTTGACCATGTTTGCCACTTAACGCTTTTTGGTGCTATTTTTATTTTAACTTTAAAGTTCATATGTCCAGTTCCTCATATTGGAATATTGTCATTTTTTCATCATTACATTTATTAAAATGTTCTCTATTTTTTCAATTGTTTGCACATTTTTATTTGTTTTGTGTTTTGACTATTTTGATACTGCATAAAAACTTCACACATTGCCTCTAAATTAAGCCTGTCTGCTCTGTGCTATAGCTACCAGGGGCTTCAGCTCTGGATAATTTCGTGACTTTACAGATATCAACTGCTGAACACCCACAAAATCCACCATAAAATCGCCTTCAACACATCTAAAACATCATTCATTACCCTTCTTTTCAGCTTAGACTAGTGCAACAGTTTACTATTAGATGTCCCTAAGATGCATTCTCTCTGTTGGATAAGGTAATAAATGTTGTGATGAGCACTCTCTATAACTTCCACAGAATTACCCCTCCTTCACTTTATTGTCACCATGTTGTATGACTATCTTTCAAAAACAGGCATTTTATATACTACTGCTATTGTTCTATTATTGATATCTTTGAACTAACCATCCTGTCACTGTTGCACGTGCATTCTTGTTAGCTTCTCATTCCCCCACCCTCAAATCTTCTCTCAGCGAACCATAATCTTCCATTCGCACACAAACCTTCCTACTATGACACCAAGGTCTCAGTCTTTTAACTTGCTTGAACCTCGTCAATTCATTCCCTGTTAACTTGGAGCTCTTTCTCCTCTCTCTCCACTTTTAAGATTGCTCTAAAACATTGTCTAAAGCAAGAGGAAAAGTTTGCTTCATCCTTCATCTCAATTCCAATGTTCAAACCTCCTTTCTCCCCATAACCCTCTATCTATAACAATCATGTACTCATTTAAATACACTTGTTGTAAGGTATATTAATTTACATCATGTCATGTAGTACATGTAATGTCTAGCATCACCACTCACCTACCAACACCATTAACACCATCTGTTTTATGTGATCCACCAAACTGTGTATTTGTGAGCTATGTCTTGCAAAATGCATTGGTATCACAGCATTTCTTCTTTAAAGGCTTGTGACAGTTCTCAGTATAATAATAATTTAAATAAATAAATCAGGTGCTGCTCTGCATTTAGTGCGACCTCGTAGTGTTGTAGGCTGCCTTCGGTGTATGTATCCACACGGTTCTGAAGTTTCATAACAGACCAGAGTCGTCAACCGATGAAGCGTCACAGGTATTGTGTTTTGGATAATCACTTTGGTTAATCCCTCAGAGTGTGTTTTGTGATGTGAAAGTTGAGCATGGATTTCAATTGCAGGAGTGGTCATCCTAGATGGTTGGGTGTCAACCATATGCACTGAGTTCAAAGGATGTTTCTGGTGCGGGAGAGGTCATGCTCCACTTAGTGAAACAAGTAGCTGTAGGTGCTGGCTCTGCCATTTATGTTTCTTGTCTTTTCAAGTGAATGTATTTGACAATGCCTTTTTCTTTTGTGAACCTATCAAGAGACATTTCACTTCAGTCCTCCATTGTAGTGGGTGACCTACTTTTTCTTTTTAATTGTAAAGAGAGTCCATTCTCCCGTAGCATCATCAACTGGAATTTAATCCCATTACTGCATTTTGTCCGACTACCATCTAACCATGTGTCGAAGAAGGTGAGTTACATTCTAAATGAAAATCACTGTATACATGTGAAAAACTGCTCAACAACTACTTCAAAAGGTGCACAAGCTGTTTTAAGTTTCCCTTATTGACGGGCTCCATCAAGACGGTCGCATGACTCTTTCAGTTTCTTATCTGTCTCCAATTGACTTCCTCAATGCTTACCTGTAATACACTTTCATGACTTTTTCACCACTTAATGCTGAATTGCTCTTTAACTGTTGACTCATATGAATACCCTCAAATGCCTCTTGTAAACTTACTCACATAACCTGTAAAGCACTGTTATGCACTTGGCTCTAGCTAGCACTATATAAAACTCAAAAATAATTAAAATAGCCTGGCACACCAACCATCTTGCAGCAGTATCAGATTATCTGCTTGTGACTGTATACAGAGGAGATAGTTATGTTTCTTTAAATGTCCCCCTCTTCAGTGGCACAGGAACTAGGGGTGCTGGAGGTTCCGAAACACCCCTGCTTGAAGGACTTCACTTTGAAATTGAACAGTATTTATTTTTTTATAGGTTTTATATAGCACTAGGTTGACCTGAAGGTATCAGGGCGCTTTACATGACCATGACAGAAACACAATAGAGTAAAGTCGCTTAACATATTTGTTGGAAGTGGGGGTCCTTATCCCTCACTGCCACCACCAAATGCTGGAGGCAAGAGTCCCTGCCCACTCGTTTCAACCTTAGGCTAAGTAAGGACACCTGTCTGAGATAGCCCTGCTCACCCCCTTAGTAGTTTGGCACGAGCAGCCAGGCTTATCTCCAAGGCACGAGTGTACAATATGTGCAACCACGCTCAAAGCAACCCAATGATGTCACCACAAATAGACTCCACACAAGTTTTTATAAAATGAGTATAATATTTATATACGAAGTTATAAGATATGACCACACGCTACAAAATCAACATAAAAGAATGGGTAGTATTCTTTCCGGTTGGTTGGTAGGTTCTAATCCCAACCACTGCTTCTAATCAACAGTTAAGCTCACTTTTAACCAGTTCCAAAAGGTTAGGCGAGTTGTATTGCTAGAATCACACGTTGCAAAAGAAAAGAAATACTGCAATGCATAACAATATTCTCTTGTACTGTGCAACAGAGAAACAATGCCATATGTAGTGCCACAGACATGTACTCTGCAATAAAAGGAATAATGCAATGCGTATTACTACACGCATGCCCTGTATCAGGAAGAAACAAAGCACTGTGTCACGCTACAATCATGTACTGTGCAATGAAGAAATAATGCACTGCACCATGTTATAATCAGTTACTGTGCGATGAAGAAAAAATGCAATGCGCCATGTTACAATCATGTACTCTGCAAGGGAAAAATAACGCAGTGCGTAGAACACCAAGCATGTAGATCGTCAGGCACAAATGAGGTCAGGCGTCATACGTCAGTTCGATAGTTCGTTAGCAGAAATAACGGAAAGTGTAATACGACAGTTTAGGTGCTCCGTTAACAGTGCCCCCCATTGAGGATCAATGATGACACAAAAGTACCACTTCTCACTCCGGCCTCAGTACTGCCCCTCCTTGGGCCAGCACAGGCCGAGATCCGAGCTGAAGCAACAGGGTCGCCCAGCTGACTCAAGCAAGAGGCCGAGAGAGTGTCCCTCCGGGCCTGCACCCCTCCCCTGGTGGTGATCCATTTTACCTGGGGGGGTGCAACCCCACTCTCCTCTCCTCCTTCAGCAACTTGGGCCTTGATCCAGAACTCCGTCATTGGGTACGGCGAGCTCGGGCCAGGTGCTTAGCTCCTCTGGGACTGCTGTCCCGGGTCGCTGCTGTTTCACTCCGAGGGCCCAATGACCTGGCTCTCCTTCCAGCGGTCTCAGTGAACACCGAGACCCGCCCTTAGCACTGTTGAGACTTACTTCGAATTTGGTGCAAATACTACCCAGGCACTCTTCACAAGAAACTCTGGTTGTACCTTGACACATACTCTGCACGTCCGAGACTCGCCTCTTCTCTGGTGCTCACGATGACCCGGCTCTCTTCGCCAACCCCTCTGCTTGCACCTAGACACGCACCCTGCGCGTCCGAGTCTCACCTCCTCTCCCGGTGCACACGATGACCAGGCGCTCTTCACCAATGCCCTGGCTGCACCACGACACACACCCTGCGTGTCCGAGACTCACTTCTTCACTCAGTGCACACCTCGACCAGGCGATCCTCACCAATACCCTGGCTGCACCATGACACGCACTCTGCGCGTTCGAGTCTCACCTCGTCTCCCCGTGCACACAACGACCAGGCACTCCTCACCAATGCCTTGGCCTGCTCCACGGTATGCACCCTGCATGTCCGAGACTCAGCTTACTCCTGCGTGCCCATGATCACAAGCCACAACTTCTGAAGGTCTCAAACTGCAAAAGCATGCGAACACAGCGTTGATTGGGACTTCTCCGGAAACTTTTATGTTACTGTGTTTCCAAACAGGGAGCCGGCTCACCTCAGCCCTTGTGGTAACAAGACACAGCAGAAAGCACAGTCTTCTTCAAGCAGGGGGACCCAGTGCCTCCAAGCTCAGCCCCAACAGCCTCTCCCTTGGTTAGAACAGCAAACTGCAGACCAGCCCCAGATCACGAAGCAAGGATTGGTTTTTCCACAGCAGTCTCTTCAGTTTCTCCTTCTTTAGCAGAGGTTCCTCTCGACCACAGAATGGGCCAAAGCCTTTTCAGTCTCAATCCATTTCTGTTTCATTCCAACGTTCAGGGGTTTCAGCTCTCATAGTTATACCCCTTAATGTCTTTTAAGTTCGTTTGTTCTCAGGGGTCCCTGAACCCTCCCTAAATCAGTTCTGGGTGTCTCACCCCCAGTGATACTGGGGGTCTGGACCCTTAATCACTCAGCAGGAGATGGGTCAATTGGTTTATAGCACCAGCCCAGGCCTTTTCACCTCCCAGGCTTTTCCTCCCCCTACTCTCCAGATGCAGGGCAGCCTGGTGCCATCTCAACCCCTCCCTGGGTCAAGACCTCTCCCAGCTCCTCTCACCTCTCAGATCCAGACAGTCAACCCATATTTCAGCAGAGACGCACAGAAATGCCTAAAGCACAAAACTCAGCCACTTTCTAAAAGAGTGGTTTCTGAACACACATTGACATTACCACCTTCGCACAAATATGTGTTATTACACTGTGAGTTTATACTTACTAAACTTCACCTCTCTATTGTAAACTTACAAGGAACTAGGCTAACAAACACAACACCCAGCGCCCCCCCCCCCATTCTGAACCAAGAAGTGAGTCCCAAACAAGTAGGGCCTCAGCTTCTTTAGCACCCAGACTACAGCAAAAGCTTCCCTTTCAATTGCACTCCACCTCTGTTCCCTGGGAAGTAGCCTTCTGCTAATGAAAACTACAGGTTGGTCCAAGCCCTCATTGTACAATTGTGAGAGCACTGCTCCCACCCCATGCTCTGAAGCATCTGTCTGAACTATAACCTCTCTGGAGAAATCTGGTGCCCGTTACATGGGTGCGGTGCACATGGCAGTCTAAAGGGCATCAAAGGTGGTCTGGCAGGCATCGGTCCAGACCACCATCTTGGGCTGTTTCCTGGACGTCAGTTCCGTCAATGGGGCACCAAAGGTGCCATACCCCTTCACGAACCATCTGTAATACCCAGTGAGTAGTAGAAAGTCTCTCACTCCCGTCTGACTCTTGGGGGTTCCCAAGCCAGGATGGTATCAATCTTTGCCTGTACGGGCGCCACCTGGCCGCTCCCCACCAGGTGTCCCAAGTACACCACCGACCCCTGCCCTATCCGGCACTTATTTGACTTGATAGTTAGGCCTGCCCTCTGCAAGACCTTCAATACTTCACAGAAGTGTTGCAAATGCTCCTCCCACCTAGATCTGAACACTGCAATGTCGTCCAGGTAAGCAGAGCTGAATTCCTCTAGCCTGCTCAGCACCTGGTTAACCAGTCTCTGGAAGGTGGCAGGGGCATTCTTCAGCCCAAAGGGCATAACCCTGAACTGTTAATGTCCCTCTGGCGTTGAGAACGCTGACCTCTCCTTGACCCCCAGTACCCAGATGTCAAATCAAATGTACTGAGGTACCGGGCAGCTTCTAGCCGATCCACACGCTCCTTAGCTCTGGGGATGGGGTGCGCATCAGTCTTCGTGCGCTCATTGAGCCCACGGTAGTCCACATAGAACCGAAGATCGGGAATGGCACCCGGTGCAGCAGCTTTTGGTACCAGGACCACTGAGACCTAGTGACGCTCTTGCTGGGGACAGGAAACTATGAAAGGAGAAGGTTGTAGAATGTCAATGTTTATCCGCGCACATGTGAATAAAGATATCTGCTTGGATTACAAAGTGGAACTTTTCAAGTATTTCAAGAAATATCAGCAACATTGAAACACTGTGGTGCTCATTACAGAACCCAAGGTATGTGAAAAGATAATGTTGCACCCAGTAAATAAAATAGAACTGCAGTGCAATATGTACTAGCTGTGGTATGACTTACTAATACCGAGTGCAGTTGCAGCCGGCATGGCTCGTGTGTGGAGGGGCCGATGGGGGGGGTCACTGTGGGGGTGCGGGGGTCATGGAGTGGAAGTGAGCAAAAAAATAAAATAATAAAAATCACTTACCTTGCCACCGCCGTTTCCTGCGTCTCTGATCCTGCTCTCCTGCTTCCAACAGGAAGCAGGCAGCCAGGCTCCCTTCCCAAAGTCAATCACAATACTGCAATGCATCATTGTGATTGGTCTGAATGCCTTAACACGGTGTTCTGCCAGGGGCTGGAGAGCCCCTCCTGGGTCTCTCCATGCAGGCTCTAATGCAGCCTGCATGGAGAAGTGGGAAAGTGCGCATGACTGGTTTGGGTGGCCTGAGAGCGCCGACCAAATAGTCATTGCGGACTTTGGAGTGGGCAAACCACTCCTCCACTGCCCTGCTCGCAGAGCAGAGCAGCTTTGCCCACCCCCGCCCCGCCCTCAAAGGATACATAACATGATAATAATTGAAAATTATTAGCATTTTATGTTTTTGCTTCTAGCACTGCTTGAAAGTAGTGGGGTGACGTTCCACCGCCACAGCAGAGGAGCAGCCACTGTCCGAGTGGTGATCGGGGCAAGAGGCAGGGGCAGATAAACAGAGCTGGTGCAGGGCCCTATCTGGCCCCTCTCCAGATACACCGGCGAAGACTATCTCTCTTTCGTGAGCTCAGAGTTTAGAATATTTAAATGACCAATTCGGTAAACGAGTCCAGAGGGTCTGCAAGCTGCAAATCTGGTAAAATTAACCACCCTTAAAAACTTCTAAAATAAGTGGCCGTGCATTGGTCATAAATTCTTGGACCCTCTTATGCACCTATCTTCATTAGACTGAGGTATAGATTTATAAGAGGGAGCTCCATTTGAATGCTCCCATGGCTGATTTATTCTGTTGGGCAGCAACACAATATTAGCTTTATCATTGACAATAGGCTGTCACATCCCGGTTCATCTTTACTTTAATATTAGATTCATTTATAGACTTTTTTGAATTTATAAAACATTTCTGTGTGAAAGCCTGTAAATCAGAAGTGTAATCAATCACTACCAAGACAAGCATTTGCAATGCAATAGGTCTCGCATTACTGAAAGTTTGAGCTAATGGGGTTGCATATGATGTTTGTTAGGTTGTTTTTTTGTTTAAAACTATTCAGCAGTGAACAATGATGACAACTGGGGGTCGATGGACAGTGTAATGTAATGGATGATGAGCTGTGATGACAATACATAGAAGATGGACAATGCGCTGTGATGGCAATAGATAGAAGATGGATGACGATGAGCTGTGATGGCAATAGATAGAATATGCACGATGAGCTGTGATGGTAATAGGTAGAAGATGGACGATGAACTGTGATGGTAATAGGTAGAAGATGGACGATGAACTGTGATGGTAATAGGTAGAAGATGGACAATGAGCTGTGATGACAACTAGCTGGTATGGGCAATGAACTGTGAAAACAATATGCTGGTATGGACAATAAGCTATAATGAAATGAGCTATGATGACAATATGTGGCCATGAACATTGAGCTGTAATGCAGTGAGCTGTGATAACAATATCTGGGGATGATCAATGACCTACAATAGCAATTAGCTGTGATGAAAATAGGTGGCATGGAAAATGACATGTGATGGCAACAAATTGTGATGCCAATAGGATTAACAATGAGCAATGATGGCAATAGGGGCAAAGATCGGTGAGGGTCATGTCCTGTGATGATAATAGGCAGCGATAGGCAATGAGCTGTGATGACAGTGACAATATGTTTGAATTGAATTTATGTAGCACTTACTACCCCCGACAAAGTGTCAAAATATATGGCATGGACAATGACGTATGGAATTGAGTTGAGATGACTTAAATACGAATGAGCCCCCTCCGTGAGGGAAGGCTCTGGAAACAAGAATGCCTTTTCTACAAACTATAACAAGTGCAGCTAGCATCAGAAAAAGCTGCGTCTGAATGCATACCCCATCGGTGCCCTTTGATAATGAGATTTCCACGATACCTTAAAAAACACACTAGACTAATTGTTTATGTCTTCATATCTCAAAGGCCAAATTACTTTCAAAACGACTATTTCTAAATTTGTAAAATCTTGCAAATTCAAAAGGCATGTGTGTTATATTTTTTAAACCATTATTGCAATTCCCGACAATTTATTATTCTTGACACCTACGTGCTAACCTTCTCAATAAAGTACAAAAACTGTGATACCATTTTAATATAAATTCAGGAGGCGCTAGATGGGTTAATAATAACTAGCTGTTGTCTGTGCTTTGACAGCCAAGACAGGAATGCTGTGTACCAGTGCATGTAGGCGCAGTACAATCTGCAAGAAATACTCGGAACAGAGCAATAACTGAAGGTATATGTCAAAGCAGCTTAACATTTACATAAGGAGAAAGCCTGTGAACTAAAAGTCAGACTTAATTCGAATTGAATGTGAGTAAGGCGTTTGCCTTACTGCTTAGTTGGTACTCGCCTCAGGAATGACCAGCTTGTTCTGCGACGACATCAGTCGTCGGTCAAGCATACCAGATGGGCCCCATGCTGGCAGACAGCACAGGGCTCACATGAAGAAATTCACTTATAAAATGTAACATACGCAAAGCGGCCTTCTGCGGTCTAGTCGGGGAACATTCTGGGATACCTTTGACAGTATGTACAGAGCCCTGCTAGTCGGTAGGAGCTAACTGTGCGCATCTGTTGATTCGATTCTGCTCAGCAACAGGAAGTAACAAGCAGGGAGGGCGTGGCAGATACTCAGTGATAACTTCAAGGAGCCTGGGAGAGGCTGAAGGAAAGTGTCTGCAGGCCCGTCGCTCATGAGATAACGTGCAACACAGTAGAAGATTGATTTAGAACCAAAACGGAGTTTGGGATACGCACTCTTCGCTTAGTGTTTTGTTCAAAATATCTTTGTTGGTAGGTGGTGCCCGTGGGGTAAAACCCCTGTACTAGGATTGAGATACAAATGTTTTTGCTTGCGTTGCTCCCTTGAGAACCGCGTCTCCCCAGAGCACTCAAATTTTGTTTCAATAAAGTTTCAATACTTGTAATCAAAGTTCATTGTGTTTTTATTCAGATTTTCATTTTTTCTTTTTTACACATGATATTGCTCTTCTATTTCATAGTAACCCATGTGGCCCAATGCATTTCGGGCACTAGCCCTTCCTCAGGGGCCATGTGATTCCTGTAAAGTAAACAAGTACAGTTTCAATTCACTGTCCCATCTATTTAGACTCTTGTATATACATAAGGTTCAACTGACGCATTTCATAAACATGCAATTTGAGAGAGGTCACGTATTTCGATTTGCATATACAGTGAATTGAAACTGTACTTGTTTACTTTAATCAGGCGTCGCAGCACACCCGGGACACATTAGGTGTCACTGGGTGGGCCCGATGATGAAGCATGCCACCAACCAGGTTGGTGGGTGAGGGCTTCATGAACTCACCAACGAGGTGCCCATGACAAATCTAATCAGAGTCCTAACAATATTGGTCATATTTAAGCTAGTCTCTTTTGATAACACATTTAATGTATAATTGTCACAGTCTTCCTCGGAGCAATATGGTCTGTCTACAGCATTATATTTAGACCGTTGTGATATGGTACTTCAATCATCTTAGTATAATTGAAGTAAGCCAAGACTACATCTCCCAGCATGCAATAGATGTTAAAATGAAACCGAAATACTGTGTGGTTTCACTATTGAAAGGGATAGACCTACTTCCAGTTGAAAGTTACCTTATTCGTACAGGAAGTGACATTAAATCCGAAGTAACATGTTTTTAAAAATTCCAAGTTTGTGAACTCGAACGAACGTTATTGTAAATTTTGGTTATGGTGCCACATTAATGAAACCTCTGAAGACTTTTGTAAATTTACACAAAAATGTGCCCAAGTAATTGAAAGACTGACTCTTCAGCGTTTCTGTATTTTTTCCTTTGTAGTTCGGCCTAACAAATGCTCCAGTTTGTTCAACAATTTCCTTTTCTCTGTAAACACATTTTTTATTTTCATTTTATGAGTGATGTTACAAATCTCAGTGTGAATAAAATAAAATGTTCCAGCAAAGCAATAAGAAACCAGCAGAGCTGTGGACTATGCGCCTGGGGATCCGGGTTCAAGTCTCTGCGTTAGCTCTACAAAACACATGAGAACGATATCAATTACATTTAAATATAATAAAAAATATAAATATAGTTGCAGGATCAGGTGAATTCCGGCTGTTCAAAAACAAATATGATGGGAGGGGGAAGTGCACGGAGCAGGCACCATCGGCTTCAGATGAGCAAAAATTAAAGGCATGCAAAAGCCAGGATCGGGTAAATTCCTCCTTTTCAAAACATTTCGATGTGAGGAGGAAGTGCACGGAGCAGGCCATCGAGATCATTTTCCATAAAGAAAATAGTGCTCACCCACTAGATAAAGCCGACCGTGTAACGAGCCAAGTAAAAGGTCGAGTAGTTATGGGAGGTAACATATGCAGACAAGGGGGTACCAAGGAGGGACTAACAGCCTAATAATGAATCGGAAGACAGCGTTTACAAAAGACAATGACACAAGCCAATTAAAATTATGGGTGGAGAGTGGGCGGGGCTTCCAGTGTGGAAAATGACTAAATTAGGTTTACATAAGCGGCGTTCAATTATGTTTACCACAGCCACTGTTGAAAGTAAGGTGAAAATCGTGAAACAGTGGCCGCGCCATCTTGTCCCTTTTAGGCCCTTTCATGCGCGTAAGTGGCAGCCATTTTGTGTGCCATGGCCTCTCTGCCCACTGCCAATAGCCTGTGCGTCTCTCCCCCTCTCTCCCGGCCTCGCAAGCATTCCCCCGCGCCCTGACAGCCCCCGGTCTCTCCTGCTTGGGCCATAAACGCACCTCTAACGCGACCCTGTCTCCGAGCCACATCCCGTGCTGAACCCCCTCGCTCTTTCATCTCATTCAAAGAACAGGCCCTTTTGATAACCTCTTCCTCCCTGCCCGATTGTCCGGCCTGACCCCAGGCCATCACCTAGCCCAACACATGCAGTTTATTGCCCCTACAGTAGGAACTCACCCCACATCAAAGGAGCGGGGGTTAATCAATACCTTCACACCTCTAGATCCGACCGATCGCCCACTTTCCCGTTCCCAGCGGAATGTCCAGCTGCGCGATAACCACCACATGCTGAGATCGGGGAGGGAACTCTACTGAATATATGTGTGGGAACGGGCCTGGGCCGGGGATTCCGAAGATGTCTTTTCTGTCCTTCAAAGAAACATTACGGATGCAATGTATGTAATAAAGCCATAAACCTGTGTATAAGAGGCCAGGCCTCTGAGATGCGGTTAGAGCACCTCGAGAAGATACCCTGTTGTCTGATTTGACGTGTTCTGCTCCGTCGGAATAAACTCCTGTTTCCTGCCTTCCAGTCTCCAGCGCCTGCCTCTTTGTTTGGTAATCTTGAATGGTATGAGAGGCGGCTAATGCCGGGCAAATACTGAAGGGTTCTTGGTCGACATCGGCCCTACCTTTTCCACAATTGGCGTCCCAAACGTGGGGCCCATCAGCGGCACGTGGATCCAGTGGGAGAGGTCCCAACGACAGAGTGAACAACTGCAACGATCGGGAAGTGCACCTGCCCGATAGACCCTCGTCTGGCAGCCGATCATCCGAACTTCACTCGTTCCGAGCAGACCTCTCTCGAGTTATCTACGGTCCTGACTGGGAACCATCAGGAGTGCCACAGCAATTACGGAGAATAGAGGACGATCAGGTGCTGGAAGCGGAAGATGAGAAACTGTCCATGCGGTCTGGGTAAGGTCGTGTAACACGACAAATTGCGAATTGATTGTTTGATTGTTTGAAAATACTAGTATTCCTCATTTGATTGTTTCTGAGAGATTCTCTGTCTGCAAACAGGGAAGAATAGGAGTATTCTCTCTTTGCAGATAGTGAAGGGTAGGTAACGCAGGCCTTTGCCCCCGTTGTAATCCGTCGTGCCTGCTTCCCTCTCCATTTGATTGATTGTTATCCAAGCATTTACTGTTTTGGAATTGGTTCTCTTTGGATCATTCTCTATTTGCAAACAAGCACAGAGTCGCAATACTCTGTTTAGTCTTTGCAGATAGTGAAGGATAGGTAACGCAGGCTTTTGCCCCTGTTGTAATCCGTCGTGCCTATTTTTATCCCTCATTTGATTGATTGTTTATCCGAACATTGATTGTTCGGAATTGGTTCTC
Organism: Lissotriton helveticus; assembly: GCF_964261635.1. Lineage (NCBI taxonomy): Eukaryota > Metazoa > Chordata > Amphibia > Caudata > Salamandridae > Lissotriton > Lissotriton helveticus. The sequence continues at coordinate 872,403,895 of NC_136067.1, forward strand.
TTTGGGTTATTCTCTATTTACAAATAAGCACAGGGTCGCAATACTCTGTTTAGTCTTTGCAGATAGTGAAGGATAGGTAACGCAAGCTTTTGCCCCCGTTGTAATCCGTCGTGCCTATTTTTATCCCTCATTTGATTGATTGTTTGTCCGAACATTGACTGTTTGCAATTAGTTCTCTCTTTGGGTATTCCCTATTTGCGAATACTGTAGAATAGAAATATTCTGCCTAGTCTCCGCAAAGTAGTGAAGGATAGGTAGTGCAGACTTTTGTCCCCATTGTAACCCGTCATGCCTATCTTCTCCCCATTGTTCAGTAGTTGGTTCAGCCCGGACCGTTTATTAGAGGTAGATCATCCGGCTCCACCGGAGGACACCCCTAATAAAAAGGACATGTATATAAAAATACGGATTAGCCGCTGTATCGTGCTAGCAAACTATAACATAAAAATCGTTAGGAAAAACAAAAGGAATCGAGCAAAATCAGTAGGCCACTGATGGGATCTTTTTGACCCCGCTAAAATAGAAACATAAGGAACAACCCCTCATGAGAAATATGAAACTAGTGAGAAGAGCCGAGCTCGACGACATGATGGCCGCAAGACAGCTCGGCTCCGCCGCCCACCCCGCCCAAATAACGACAAACCCTATGCAAATATTATAAATATATACAACACTCCAGCAAAGTAATATGTTAAAACGTTTATTATACAACTATTTACATGGCAGCCGGCTGCAACATCAATCCCAATGCATTCGCCGTCTGCTTGACGCTGTTCCTGTCCCTCCTTCCTTAAAGTAGCAATGTTGGGCTACTTTGGGCTACTTTTTAGTTGGCTTTGGGCTATAGAAAGTCTACAAAAGCCATCAGCCGGCGAGGTAGCATCGGTGGCGGCCTGGGGTGGAGGACCGTTGTGCGAATAAGCCGGAGGCAGCCCAACGCGTCGAGGCCCGTCCCCGGACCGTCCAGAGGTGGTGTCCAACAAGTTGTGTGCGGGGGATGCCTTGCTGATGGCTCCCCCCTTTGTTGCCTGGTCCAGCCATTTTATATACCTGCACCAGGGGATGGCGTGGGGCGCCCGCAGAGAAACGGCACGGACGGCCCCCCTCCCCCTCCAGGTGGAGGTTCCTCTCCTGCACCGAGATTGCCATTCGCGTTCCACTTGCGGACCCCCCGTGGCTGGCTGACCGGGAGGGCCGCTCCGGTGGCCGTGGTGAAGGGCGGCTGCCGTGGGACTCTCAAGATGGCGGCCGGCTCCCCGGATTTGGGCCTGGTCCACTAGGATGGCTCTGGGCTACCATTTACCGAATTACTAAAAGACACTGTAGACTGCCAACTCGATCAGCTCCGGTGGGACCTCAGCGTGACTCGGTAGGGAAAATTTTGCCTTCCTCGCCTTTAAGTCGCGGTTCATGCCGCCTGTCCTTTCTGCTGGCGTTAACGGAATTTTTTTTTAACTGCCGAAAGGGATTCTGGTCCGGCCGCTAGTTATTGGAGGCATTTGAACTATACTCTGGACCCGCCTGGCCTCGACCAAAATGGCGCCAGTATGGGCGGGACTTGCAACTCCTTATGACGATTCTAGTTACTTAGCCTTGATGTTATGGGGGATGTATGCGGTCTTTGTGCACATGGCGGGCGGGGAAGGGTACTGACTGGGCATGCGGACAACCCTATTGATGTCGGGTTTTTTACTATTGATTATTGTATTATTAAAGCTCCGAAGTAATGTTACTCATGATACTCGCCCATGGTGTGCGTATGGACAATTTTGTTGTAACTGATCCTGTTATACTTTCAATTATAAAATCAACCTTCACTGATCCTGCAACCGTTTGTCACGTTTAGTTTTTTCCAATTAAATGGCTCGCTCGTTACGTACTCCTATACTACAGTGTAATCTCTCCTTACCTCATGCGTTTCCCGTCTGCCCCGTGGCCGGCCTGTATGGTTGGAAGCCCGTATTTGAATGCTGACATTTTTACAATCAAGATTTTAAAAGAAAAATATATATGGAACTAGCATCATAACAGTCATTTAGATTGATAGGGTTTTTTTTTATTAAATACCATGCTCTGCGAACAGGAACGACCCTATACCACCATAAACCATTTCTTTTCCTCGAATGAAAACATGAATCCGTCACCCCCCCCACCTTATACTGAATACCCCTGGCCTTTGACCCTCTCCTACACGCGGTCTGTACTACCGCCCTCGGGCGATCTATGTAATGAACAGACTACCATTGGTTATCTTTGCCGCACTACCAGTTCCTCTGGGCTTCAATGCCGAGACACAAGGGACTGCATCCCAGAGAGATAAGTCAAGTACGTGGTAGGTAAAAACATTTTCGTGTTTATGCGCGCTGATGTGCTTTGAACGCTGCCCCCCCCCCCTTTTCCTTTTTGCAGGTTAGCAGGTTACATCGGAATTTCAGCTGAAGTATGGAGAAGACCTAAAACCGCACCGTGTTCCACGCGAGGAAAATGGGCTAGCTCTGTGAGACGGTACATTATATGTAGGAGCTATCTCTGGGAGCGTGAAAAATTGTATGCTATGAATGTGCGCATGGGCCCTGATTTGTACGGTATGAATGCGTATGTGTGGCGCACGTCTGGGTCAATAAAAGAATGCTTTTTGTATGATTGAGGCGTTGATCGAACGGTTAATGGGATAGGAAAATTAAGCCCGAACATGGTACCTGCATGTGAAAGACAAATAAAATTATGGCAATTTCCTTACTTAGGAACGACTCTCTCTGGAGCTAGCGAATGGGAGAGTGGCCTACACCAGAAACTTGAAGACTTATTTCAGTACGACGAACCCAACCCCAACCGATATCCCAAATGTACACCCAAAATAATGCGCACCAGTGAGTCAATTTATGTGCTGACTAAATAAGAAAAGTTAAGAGTACCCCGGGTTGGGGTTCATCCAAAATCCCCCTCAGCCCAGATATTAGGGATATTGTTATTTTTTAGATTTACCCCTTCTTCTTCCACCCTCATAGAAAAGTCAGAATTGTACCATCGCACGTCCGACTGACACCCCTCCTTTACCTCAGCTTGGATCATCATTTGCTAGATGTTGGAAGACCCCACCGTGAGTATAAGCGCGACTGGACTAGTGTCCGACCAATTAAAAAGGAGTAAGTATTTCTGAAGCGAGGTTACCAACAAAATTGTCTACTATTAGGAAGGAAGGAGAACAAAGAGCTCGATCCCCAAAATGAATTAAAGGGAATACTGAGAATACGCAACATGCATGACAAAGTCCTTTTGCCCAAAATAGCTCTGTGTTCTGTCTTAGGTTTCCGTACTTGATGTATGTACTGTCGCACCCTATCTGGTATTTGTGTGTACGTAAACTATGAATTTATGTTTTCCCTCAGCTTGTGTTTTATACGTGAAACCGACCCGTACTGTTCTATATGTGTGTGCACTGAATAACCTATTATTATACACGTTTCTCTCTCTCTCTCTCTTTATGTTGTACGTGTACTAATAGCCTATTTGGTGCACACGGCGCTCTCTCCCTCTGAGGGCTCCCTTGCTCCCTTTTGAATAAATGACGACACTGTACCTCACCGGCACAGGTATAATTGGCTTTAGACACGACAGTGTTTGAACAAATTGACAGAAACAAAACGATCGTATTTTGCCATATTACTACCTCTCCTTTCTGTAAAATGATGGAACTTAATTGGCTGAGAAAGAAAGGACAGGTAAGACGACTAATGTCCCCTAATCTGACCCTTAAAAGGGAACTATATGTCAGTGGCTTTTGTTTTAGTGCTTAGTAACACCACCCTCATCATTCGGATTACCACCGCCCATTGCACAAAAGTAGAATGTCCGAAACGTCCCCGTTTTTCCAGAATGGTCCCAGTTCTGTAACCAGCCGTCCCAGAAAATCTTAAAGACTGTAGCTGATGACCTTGTCTTTAAAGATAAATCGTCTAAAACTGATAAAAGTTAGCCGTTGCTGTCAGAAAAGAAAGAAAAAAAAAATGCTTAACGTATGTCCTTCCCTGGAAAAAGTAGCTGTAAGCCCATGATAATAAGCACTTCACACTTTTTATGAATAAGCAGACCTTGAAGAAAAATATAGCTCAACAGGATTTGCTTTAGAAAAACACAAGTCTCTACTGGAGGAGCCGGTTTGAATTCGATGAACCATGTAATTGTTGGATATCAGACTTCTTGCCACGCTCGCGAATATAACAGGAATAAACACCAGACAGACATGATGTTTGAAAATAGAAAAATACTTGCAGACCTGCACCACAGCAATGATGCATGAGTTAACAGCATACACCCTACGTGACCAATAAACGTTTCCCCAACTACTTGGGGTTGGGAGAGAAATTAAAGTGTGTAACCATCTTCCCCTGCCAGTTCTCTAAGACTTGTTTTTTTGTACTCATTTAAAGATAACGTGCGGTCGTCGGAGGAGAGGGGCCGGACGTGACGCACAGTCTGGCTGCAGATCGGGGAATATCTATGACCTCGACCAAGGTGGAGCCACAGAGCAAAGAGTTGCGGGACAAGGCACCATTCTCAACGTGAAGGAAAGTAGGGCTGTCCAGAAGCCCCTGCATGTTGATGAGCTCGTGCCGAAAGTCCCAGCCCATTGTGCCCGATTGATGGGCCCACTTGCTTGAAATTTCTGCCCTCCTTGGTCCGTTTCAGACCTGATCCCACTCCACCCTCTTTTCCCTCGGCCTCCCAAAGCACGCCCCATCACCCCTTTTTCCATATGGAGTTTTTTGAACTTGACTTAAAGAAGAAACACAGCACAAAAGATAGAATAGGGTTTGTCCCGAAAGAAGAACGGAATACGGGTACTCCGACTAAAGTACCTATGGTAGATTAGTTAGGTAACAGGACAAACAGGACTGTGGTCCGAGAGCAAAGAGTGGCCACACCCTGCAACGCGAAATCTGAATCCGAGCTGGACGCATAGCTCCACCGCCGGTGCTCAACAGTGCCAACGAAAGAAGAGGAACAATGAGAGCCTACCAGTGATGGCTCGCTGTAATAAGACACTGGAAAGACGAACCCTTTTTTTTAACATTACCACCCCTTGACTGTCACTTGTATTAAGTTGAATTCCTCTCCCAACCACTTTGTATTGATTATCACCCAATTGAGCTTTCGAAACCTTACATCGGTCACTTTCAACTGTGCATGAGTAGCTAAGAAGGCGTTAACTCTGTATCATGATGATTGTAGAACACCAGTCATACACATGAACATGCTGTCGAGTTTTGATCCTCACGGAGTCCAGACCTCAAGTAATGCACTTAATAGCTCTTATTCTGCCAGAACATTTTTGTATGACATCATGTTTGTATTCGAACGAATCTCCTACATCGTCTAAAGTAATGTCCCCGCCTCCAAGGTCTAGCGTATGACGCAGCTAATGTAATTTTGTATGCACTGTCTCCCCGCCCATCACATTGACTACATATGGTTATGTGCGATTCTGTCTGCATTGATAGCAGAATTATTTCCATCTGCCCGTAATGCATATGGGCTACCAAAGCGAACTGTATAACTAATGTCAGCTTATACGTCCTCACCTGTGACATGAACAGGAATGAACTAACTTATGATAAAAACTGGGGACTGTGGAAAATGACTAAATTAGGTTTACATAAGCGGCGTTCATTTATGTTTACCACAGCCACTGTTGAAAGTAAGGTGAAAATTGTGAAACAGTGGCCGCGCCATCTTGTCCCTTTTAGGCCCCTTCATGCGCGTAAGTGGCAGCCATTTTGTGTGCCATGGCCTCTCTGCTCACTGCCAATAGCCTGCGCGTCTCTCCCCCTCCCTCCCGGCCTCGCAAGCATTCCCCCACGCCCCGACAGCCCCCGGTCTCTCCTGCTTGGGCCATAAACGCACCTCTAACGCGACCCTGTCTCCGAGCCACATCCCGTGCTGAACCCCCTCGCTCTTTCATCTCATTCAAAGAACAGGCCCTTTTGATAACCTCTTCCTCCCTGCCCGATTGTCCGGCCTGATCCCAGGCCATCACCTAGCCCAACAGATGCAGTTTATTGCCCCTACAGTAGGAACTCACTCCACATCAAAGGAGCGGGGGTTAATCAATACCTTCACACCTCTAGATCCGACCGATCGCCCACTTTCCCGTTCCCAGCGGAATGTCCAGCTGCGCGATAACCACCACATGCTGAGATCGGGGTGGGAACTCTACTGAAGATATGTGTGGGAACGGGCCTGGGCCGGGGATTCCGAGGATGTCTTTTCTGTCCTTCAAAGAAACATTACGGATGCAATGTACGTAATAAAGCCATAAACCTGTGTATAAGAGGCCAGGCCTCTGAGATGCGGTTAGAGCACCTCGAGAAGATACCCTGTTGTCTGATTTGACGTGTTCTGCTCCGTCGGAATAAACTCCTGTTTCCTGCCTTCCAGTCTCCAGCGCCTGCCTCTTTGTTTGGTAATGTTGAATGGTATGAGAGGCGGCTAACGCCGGGCAAATACTGAAGGGTTCTTGGTCGACATCGGCCCTACCTTTTCCACACCAGTGCATACTCTACTACAGCATGCCTCACAGCGAGAACAGCGCAGGCGCGCTGCCCTGAGGCGCGACCTAAAAAAAAGTTACAGAAGAATAGAGTAGCCTAGGTATGCAGCTTGTTAAGAAAACCGAGTACTGCTCACACACGTGTGCCAACAGGGAGATATTGTCGGAAATTGGTGATCTGCTGATCAGAGTAGGCAAGGATGCTAAAAAAACATTAGCTTGTCTTGACAAAAGCGATGAATACCTGTTAACTTCTAAACATTTTTACTGTGGGAGAGGAGAGAACAGGGACTTCAAGGGTTGGGTTTTTTGTGCTGAGAGCTGTTTTTGAGGCTTGTCTTCTCTCCCCCACCCCATAACCATAAAAAATATCACAGTATGCCTCCAATCTGCATGCGCAGTGGTAATTAAAAACTACGGAGTAATTGTGCCCATTTCACTTACAGGAGGGTCTCCGAATGATTCAGACCCAATATCTTGGGAAGAGATGTCTTGGACACCAATGATAGAGATATTTAGGAACATTCCAGTGGGGTGATGGTGGTGCATCAACTACTGTGCACCAGCAGTCCGAAAATGTGCAGACGTTATTTGAAACCCTCAAAATACCTCTTTTTCTATCTAACTCCCTCTTTTTACACTAGTAAATGTTCTATTAAAGGTCTAGTTATGAACAGTTGTGGAATCAAGCTTTATCGGTGGGACTACTTATGAAGTCTGACTTGGCGGGAGATTTTCTGATCACATAACAGAAACAATCTCAGGGCTGCAAATGTCTTTGTCTGTATGAAAATGTTTAGGCCCTTACGCATGAACACATTTCCCCACAGGCACAGAGTGGGTAATACCTTTGATACATCAGCCCCTTAATGCTGCAAATGTTAGTGCCAAATACAGTTCCAGGAGGGCCATGTCCCTGGCATATTTTCAGGATTGTCACTTACTATGCAAATAAATTGCACTTATTTTCACTTATGAAGTGTTATAAAGCGCGAACGAGACCAACATTTTGGTGTTAGAGTGCTGTACATAAGATAAAACAAAGAGACATAGTGAAAACACCAGCAATTAAATCAAATTGGCATGGATTGTCACCTCAGGGAGAAAGGAGATTATTCAGTAAACTAATTTTTACTTTGTTTTTGAAAAAAGCGAATGAAGGAATGATCCTGATCTCTGGGGGAAGAGAGGTTCAAATTTGTGGGGCAGTTCTAGAGAAAGTTCTCTTATAGATTTTCTTTTTGTGAAATTTTGGGGGTTTAAGCAGTAGGGAGCATGTGCTATGAGAAGTTCTATTTCTTCCGGATAGAACCCATTTCTGAGCCAGGGTCCGAGGAGTATTGTGCAGGATGGCTTTGTACGTCATGCATGCTATTGTTATGTGGTTCCTAGATTCATAGGGTAGCCAGTTCAGAGAATGGAGGGCCGGGGTGATGTGATAATTTTTCTTTATGCCTGTAATGAGCCGTGCAGCTGCATTGAGGGTAGATTCAATGTCTACATATGAAGATTTTGTGGATAGCCTGAAATTTGGTTTAGATGTGGGCTCCTTAGATTTTACTAGACACCTCTGTTGTAAATCAAAGGGTGAAGGAACAGATGGGTATCGCTGTTTAGGGAATCAACTAGGCGCATTGTTCATGGTCTCATCTGTCATACACTAGCAAGTAGCAGATACGTTTGTAGCACGCTCCTATGGTGGTTCGGTGCCACAACAGTACTTAGCTCTTTCTCACTCAAGTGAAGACACCAATACATGCATTTTTGGATTTTATCCACAAAGGAGTTTATAGCCTCACATAGATCTCGAATGAACACACAAATTCTTACATGGGTGTCTAACACATTTAGTTTGTATTTGAGATTGTCTAATCCCCCCACACAGGTGACTGTTAAAAACACTTTTTGTATAAGATGTCATTGGGACTGTTTCATCTGCAGTTGCACTCTGTTTCGAGAAGAGCCACAATCCAAATACAATTTCTTACCCAGTTACAAAGCTAATTCAAGCATTGCTGGATTTGTTAAAACAATGAGCAATTTTAATAAGATATTTTGAAATGTCTTATATGAGTAATGCCTTTTATTTTCTGTATTAAAAGGGTCAGTGTGTATTTAAATTCCATGTGGAAGATGCAATGCTTTTTATTAACTTTACAAAAATGATCACTACTTTTTCTACTGACAAAAAGTTTCTGGTAGCAAGAGAACTCCTTGGGACAAATTTACTATGAATGTGTAATGCAGTGCTGTGCAGAAACCAGCTGTGTTGTGAAGCGTAAAGCAACAAATCTAATAAAGATTCACAATTACTAGAAATAGTGTTAATGAACAAACTTTAGACAGAACAAGTGGGCGATAGGGAGAGGCAATCTCTGTTCACTATTTCCTACTTGTGCAGTCTGTATGTCATGCATTGCGTTTGAGAATTTCAGAGCTACATGCGTGAACTTTAGACACCTCAGAGACAAAAAAGGGGCAAGCAGCTCTGTGCTTTATGATTTATGATTTGGTCCAGTAAAGCAAATAATTTTGTGCTTGCGTGAAGCTAAACATCATCTAGCTATGCGCCATGATGCAAATCTATTCAGCGGTGTCTTGCATGACTTTCATACTCGAGACATAGCCAAGAGAACAATTATGTTCCCTCAGACAATCAAGAAGGATATATTACATAATATGTGCACTTTTCTTGATTGTTACCCCTACTATAAGCTGGAAATCACACAATATCACCGACCAGTGCCGTCTTAACGCATTGGCACGCTGGACAGTTGCCCGGGGGCCCCACGAGCATAGGGCCCCCATGCAGACCAGAATTTAACACTAATTTTCCGTTAAACATTTTTATTTCTGTGAGTGGTTGTGTAGGTAGGTCCCAGTGCACTGCTTTGCCCAGGGGCTTAAAATGCTGTTAAGACGGCCCTGTCGTCAACCCCAACTTTTCCCCATTCTTTGCACCTCTTTATATTCGACGCTAGCTTTCATTGTAATGCCCAGCTGCACTACTTATTGTGTCTTTGAATTGACTCCCAGAGGTATTTTTTTCTGCCTCGAATTGTAACACTCTACATTATCCTGGTTTCAATGCCATTATGCGCTGCACTCACATAGACGGTCAGATCAAAACACACTATGCACACAAAAATTAATCGATATATATCGCTTTGCGTTGTGTGAGCACCTAGGCGAAACTTTAGCAAATCCGGGCTGTAGTCGGCAAACTTTATTATTTTTAAAATAATTACGTTTTCAACATTTTGCCCGTAATTGGAAGGATTTTACATAATTGTCTTTTAAGGCTTGGTGGTGTGCAATTTTTCACAATCACCAACTGGATACTGCATAAATGCACCCTTTATCTCTTGTTTTGAAACAAAAGGCGCTTTGGACACCTGTTACTCAATTTCTTTAATATTCCGCTATCACAACTTTTGCCCCCCACCTCATCTCCAGGAAGTTCTACAACTTCCCTAACTTTCCTTTCAAGATTGTAAGACTCATTTATATCGAGTATGCCCTTATATCTTCTCTAATATGTATAGTTGATAAATAATCAGACTGTAATTTTCCATGCATTGTATACCTCTTCTTTTGTTTTTCTTACTTTTCCTTTTCAATTTTTTGTATCTCTTGTTTGATTGCTTTGTATTATTCTACTACTATATGCCATCTTAAACTGAATACATATCTTTTTTTAAACTTAAAATGAATGAAGCACAGAAAAAGAGCATCTGGCTACCGCAACCTAAACCATATAGTAATTTATGAGCCTACATCAGATTTTGTTAAACAGCTATAAAAAATTGTTGTTTTCTCCACTGAGGACAGAAATGAGGAGTTTGTACTTAGCTTTTATGAGCCGGCTGTTACTGGGCCTAATTCCGAAATTCACAGTGTCTGTGCTGTGCAGGGAGCTACCTCGCTGCATAATCAATATCACCAGGAGATCAATCATCCGAGCCATGCATGAGGTACAGGAACCCCAGGTAGGAAATAATAGGCATTCTCAAAGAAACTCCTAAGAAGTAATCGGAAAATGCTCCCCTAGGAAGAAAATAACACATAAATATTTGTCAGGCAGCCACATGAAGTCTTGACCACCTCCCTGCTTCTATGATCAGATTGCCAATAGGCTTGTTTTCATTTTAAAACACAGTCAGGGAAAAGAAGGCACGTTCTGCAAGGCGCTGCCAGAGCAAGTGAATCCAGAAGCTGCAAGACATTTACTAAGTTGAGAGCTAACTTATCATTCTAAAGCCCACACAAACTGGCCTTTAGTTTCATACAGGGTTTGAGCCTGCTGGTAAACGCAATCTAGCAGTGAGACAATGTCCTCCCATGTCTGTACATTGTGTCCATTCAATAGTATTGCCATGACAGTGGCCATTTTTTATTGGAAGATATGAATCTAGGGGCCAGGGCTGCACGCAGAGAAACGTAGCGACCCATATACTCAGACCACAGCAATCACTCATAATCTAATTGAAAGTAAGGGTCTTGCATTCCTGAGCTTCCCGTAGAATTACATGAAAAATAGAAAATCTTAGCAAGAGTTGGCTGAACTCACTTCTAAGAGCCCATTATTAGGTTTCGGTTTTCTGTCTTGTCTCCCCCCCCAACTACTGACACTGGTGGGGGAGGGGCAAATACTCCTGATTATAGGATTTTGAAAAAGGTGTGAATCGCTGTTTCCACACCTATTCTCAGAGTTGTTGCTTTGGATTTCACCTGCAGAGTATACCTGATTTAAGTGAGAGAAATCTGTGTAAAAAAATCCTCCTGAGCCATGGACTTACCATAAATCTTAAAATACAGACAGGGTCGGTAACCACCATTCCCTATTGGACTACAGAAGCCCTCATAAAGAGGCTGACCCTGTGTTGTTGAAAGTTCACCTGACTCACACATCATGCTATGTTAATTGGGCTGCGGAACCTGTTCACCCAGACTTCCGCCGTGACTCTTTTTGTGTCTGTCCCCATTGGATACAGTTCAGCCTTGCTCCACACACAGTAACTCTATGGGGCTGACACTGGATGATTGATCCAACGCCCTGGGCTGAACTGGTGTACTTAGCAGAAGAAGGAGTTAAAACAACTTACATTTTACCTGCAAGTTTATGCAAAGTTTATTAACTGACTAATTCGTGAAGGCTGCAAAGTTTTACAAACGTTATCATACGTGTAAGATATTCAATGTACATTTTTTATGGAAGAGGATTTTCCCACTGAATACGTTTTTTTGCTGAGGTTGTTTTTGCAAAACCAATTTTACAGATTTTCTGCTCGCAATTTAAAATTCATAATCTTTGCAAAGAATACAAAGCTTTGAAGTTTTGAAGAACATTTTCTAGGTCTGCAAAGGAATTTTTACAAGCCACTAATTTAAACCATGGCATGACTATCAGCTCTGAAGCAAAGAAAAAGGCACTGCAGGACACTGCAGTGTTTGTACCTTCTTGTGAAATGGAGAGACGATTATAGAGCCTGAGGAGGGAACCGGAAGACCTAAAAGTGAGGCAATGTACATTTGAAGGGTGGAGTTTGCCAGGATATACTTAAATGTCCTGATCCTCTCTTTAAAGACACGCTCATAACCCTAAAGCAGCTGGGGAAGTCTGACTCTCAATATCTGATAAGCTTTAGAGTGAACAGCCTGCTTATTTTTCTTTACATATCTACATCCAGGGTCACCCACTGCAACGCCATTGGCAAAGATTGAGCATAATGTGAACTGTAGACATGACTATATCCACCTGCCTTCATATATTTCCTTCAGTGTGTGTGTACATGCGTTTGTGTGCTGCAGAGCTGGCCTTTGCTACGATAGAGCCCTGGGTGTGGGCAGAGAGAAATTTGGCACCTTTGCTGACTGTAGTGAATTAAATGAGGCAGTGGGGGAGTGGGGGGCTTTTGTGTTCACTGGTCATGACCTGGATGGCCAGGGACTGGCTTCTGAACAAGAGCATCCCTCCCCCAGCTCACCTAAATCACTGATAGCTTAGCTGCCTCAAGCAGATGATGGTTTTGCTGATGTGTGTCAGCAGGGGTCAGAGGGTGAAGGGAGGGCAAGGAAGGGGGCTAAAGGGGTGTTACCAAGTAGCTGCATGGTAATGAAGGACTAAAAACCACTTGAAACTGGCAAATCAGACAAGAAGGAACAGGCAGGGACAAGGACAGGGCTGGAGCTCGATGAGAAGGGCTCTGCTGGTAGCATAACCTTAATGCACACAGCTCCATGCACCCCTCAGAATATTGGCGCCCCGGGCCTGCGCCCAGCTCACCCATGCTAAAGGCCGGCCCTGTGTATGTGTGTCACCAACCTCAGAATTTTTTGTACGCAACTTTCTTTGTAGCCCAGTCTTTAAGGCTCGAGATTGGTGATATATATTTCCTAATGTTTGCAGGCATGTTCAGCTGTGCAAATCAATTGTGCACTGTGCTTGCAGACTTCTTTAATATATGGCAAATCTCTGCTATGTTTTGCTATCTATTGGTCCAAATTGGCACCCACGGAAACCTTTAGTAAATAAACCTCTTTACTTACAGAGAGATCCTAGAAATTAGCCAGGGACACTGGTTAGAGTAATTATTTGTTCTCTGAGAGAGTTGGGCTAAAGAGCAAGACACCATGGACCTCAGTGCATAAACATGGGACAGCTTTGTGCCATTCTTGGTCACAGCAAAAACACCATTGTTTCCCCTGTACTTAAAGTCAGTGTCTTCCTTCTGGTGCCACCGCTCCTGCATTCCCCATTCTGAAGCTGACTGTCACATTCTGGAGACTGAGGTGCTCCCACGGAATAATTCCTCCAGGCATCTGAAAGTGTCCAACCTCATGTTCTCTCATGGCACGTCACGTCCTGTCAACATGCCCCACCCAAACCCAAGGCATCTCATCACCACGCCTTTCCCTCCTCCCGGCGGGGCAAGAATGTTTGCGCGACGCCCCTTGTGCTCACAGGCATTTAAGAATGTTCCCTCCTTGGTGGCCGGTCCTGTTCTTTCCAGTTTAGAACAGCTTTTTTGAAATATTAGTTTTCAGACAAACAGGAGCAAATGTAAATTTCGTTAAAGCAAAGAACAGAGTAATACATTTGGGATTGCACCATATATATGTATCGGAGCAGATCGCCTGATTTATGCGACTTAAAAGTTCTTCCTACGAGTCAAAGGTGCAAATTCCGATTCCTATGCAGGCTTGTGATAATTTCCTCTCCCTCGCAGATTTGCCCTGATACATTCCGGCAGATACACCTCCGAAAATTTGGTGGGGGTAAGATCTGCAAAATAAAGCAAAATATGCTGATTTTGGTGTATTTCTTTTTGTAAACTGTAAGTTGTGAGAAATAACCCACCCTATTCTGACAAAACTTGGAGTGGTCTAAAGTGGTTGCATTGAACTCTGAATTTCTCAGAGTTGTTGCATTAGATGCAGACAGCAGAGTGGGCAGCAGTTGGCTCTTTTGTTTTACAACAAGACAAGAGGTGCTGTCTGCAGCTCATGCACAGCTGTGCCCTATGCAAGTGTACATGTTAAGAATACAGCCCACAGACTCTTTTGTATAACATGGACGTGTACCCTTTCCAGCGCCTGTTATCGCTCCTCCTTGCTGCATATCTGCTGTTCCTACACCGAGCATAGTGTTTCAGGTATTCTTCAGTGGGACTAGCAGGGCAGGAATGGAATCCCGATCCTGTAGAAACTGAAGACAAAACACGCGTGTCCTTGACCTTTCTACACATACAAGATTTTTGATGTTGTTGTCAGTGGCATAGCAAGGTCAGGTGGTACCTGGTGCGGAAAAATTCCTGTCACCCCCCAGCTTGACAAAATGGCAAAAATACGTGTTCAAAACACATATTTTTGCCATTTTGCCTCTCCCCTCAGTGATGACACCCGGGGCTGCCCACACCCACAGCACCCCTCTTCCTACTCCCCTGGTTGTTGTTTTTGAGCAGAGGCGAACACAAATATATACGCAAATACAATTAATACCATACGAATGCATAAGATACATTATAAAATAACAAAGAGTGTCCCATCGGGGCAATTTATCCACAAAAAATATACAAAATCCTGTATAAGTGTAGAAAAAGTACATGGAAGGTCATAAAAATTAAGGTTGGGATAGACGATACAATGAAAATAGCAAAAATCAAATGCATAATGACGATGCATAAAGTGTTTTTGTGCCTCATCAAATCTCTATGTATACAATTTCTTCATCAATTCAATAATCACAATTATATACAGTACATTGTGTTTGCTAAATAATCAGAGCTTTGGGTCCGCACCCCATGTTGTGAGTGCACAAACCGAAAATGGACGATTGGGGAAAAAACTCCCTCATCTAAACACATTTTATTTTTAATTTGGGTCTGGGAAATGTCCTTGACAGTGGTCCTGATAACCTGAACTTTTTAAGCTTTTAAAGCCCATCTGACACAATGTTGTAGTGCTAATCACCCAAACAATACTGAATAGATTTATAATACTATAAGGAAAGAACTTCGGTGAGTAAAGATCTACTTATATTGAAGGCTAGTGGTAAATATGTTTAACCATTTTCTTCTATGGGACAAATCAAAGAATCACATATGAGTAAAGAGGAGAAAAGTCACTTTTTTGACTACCCCTCTCCCTCTTCACTAACGGATCTGGATGAAACCCGCCATGTTAACCCAAAGTCTGATTAACTTTTCTTTAAGAAATGTTCCTGCAGATTCATTGAAAGCCACTCATTCATGTCAACTGGCAGCAGATCAGGAAGAGGCCCACTGTCTTCCTCAACCTCCTCTGCCATAGCAATTGACATTCACTGTGTAGTCTTTCTGGTGGTAAGGCTTCAGTGGGTTCACATTATACTCCCTTCTCAATTCCCTTTCAGCACCTGTGTCCACCAAGTAGTTAAACTTGGAAACCTTCAATATTAAATTACATGCCTCAAACCATTTGTCCTTCAAAGCCATGGAACAAATAAGCTTCAGCACCAAAACTTGCTTACCTTCCTGATACCCAGTCAGCATAGATTTCTGGTATTACCAGTCTTTCATAAGCGCTTGGCTTGCCCAAATATTGCCCTTTGCCTGACTCATGAACTACTCCATTAGTTTCCTGTGACCAGTCACATAGTGCACCACATCCTTCTGAGGAGACTCCAAGGGTTTTTTACCGCCCTTCTCTGACTAAAGTGAGTGGTCCCAGAACCAAATATCCATGCAGTTGTTTAAAGGTACTGAACCAATCTCTCTTCTGCAGAGAGACACAGCAGGAGAAAAACCCACTTTATCCTAAGGTTCTCTGACAAAGTTCCCATCATGCTCTTAAGTGTCTTGTTGAATCATTGGTTTGTGGGTGGTACCCTGTGGAGAAGTTATAGCGCATATAAGATTGCTACCAAATCTCTCTCCTATATGAGGAAATAAAGTGGGGTATCCAGTCAGAGATCACTGTTCTTGGTAATCTGACCATAGAAAGCTAGCCAGGAGAGCTCTCGATGCCACCTTTGCAGTGGTGCTCTTCAGGGATACAGGACATCAGGTGGCACGATCTACCACTACCTAGATATATCTGTTGCCTGATCATAAGCTGGGGTCGCGTGGGCCAACAATTTCTATTCCCATCTGCTCAAATGGAACATCGACAACTGGTGGGGGCACTAACAGTTCCCCAGTCATACCTCCTAACACACCTTTGATTTGACAAGTGGGAGAAGTTCGACAGAACCTCTCTGTATCTCTCTGCATCCCTGGCCTGTAGATCAAAAACCCAACCTATTCTAGGTTTTTAATGTCCAAGCATTCTGCCACTTTATGGGCCAGTGACAACAGGACATTTCTACTCTCCAATTGAACCACTAGCTTTTTGAAAGAAGCTGCCTCCGGGGTCACTGGCTCACTGTAAAGAAAGTCATCCTCTCAGCCAACATGGTGTTTCTCAGCCACTCCTTTGCTGATCTGTTCCCTGCTCACATTGAGAAACCATACAAGCGAAGGCACTCCTCTTGTGCCTTGCACAGTTCATTTCAGTTAGACCCCCAGCACCTAGCAAACCATGCAGCTATAGAAGTGACCCAGACTCCAGTAGGTAGTACATTTCAGAAGCTTCATCTTTCTCTACCTAAGAAGCAGAAGCGTTGACCTCCACAGCCAGTGTCTTCCAGGAGTATCCCCTTTCCTGCAAACTACCTTTTCCTGGTACCTGCAAATAGGGAATGGTCTTAGTCTCCTTCCAAAACAGCTGTGCAACCTGTGCTCTGGCCAACAGAGCTGAAGCTGCCCAAGCCATAAAGGCATATCATTACTCAAGAGACAATCAGCACCTTGCTTGTATTTCACCCCTATATCTACCATGGTTGTTTTGCTATTGATTTGTACTTCAACTAAGGTAAATGGGTACTCCAGGTCTTCACCACTTCCTACAAAAAGTTGTATCCTTGGTACCAGGAAGAATCTCTTTGGGCTTGAAATGCTTCCTCTCAACCATAGACCTGAAAGGTCCAGTGTTCCACAGGGCAGACACCTTCCCACTGATACACACTTCCTGCACACCCCCAATTTTGAATGTGCTTCAGAGGTTCTGGATCCCTCTCCCAGATGTCTGTAGCCACTCGGCTGAGTGTAACAGGGCCCTCTCGACTCCTTTCACACATGTGTAACATGTTAGCTATCATTGGAACTCTTGGTACACGGTCTTTCACTAGAGAATCTCTTCTAATGTGTTCAACACAAAAAGATGATGGACGAAATGTTGAACATTGTCAAACATTCACCCCCAGTCACAGATCTGGGTTTAGTCCATTGTTATTTTGCTCACCAAGCCTTTCGAGGTTGGACCAAGCCTTATGTAAATCAGCCTTGAACCTGTTCCACAAGGGAACAGTCCAGCCTGAACTGCCAGGCCAGTTCCTTCCTGGACCGGAATACAAGCATCCTGGGACCGTTTTTGGGCCATCACCTTTCATCAGCCATGCTGATGTAAGTCCCCTGGAGGCCTGGCTGCTTGGAGCAGTCTTACCTAATTCAATGGCAGTCGATAAGTGCAGGTGGACCAGGATGTGTCGTCACAGGCTCTGACCTCTCAATGCTAGAGGACAGCGTTCTCTCACCGTCTTTTGAGTCCACTGGATTCAAGCTAGCCTGACTGATGAGGGGTGTTCTCCTGAAACCGGTACCTGGATGCTTGTTTCTGGTCCAGGAAAGACCTAGCTTGATAGTTCGGTTTGGACTGTTCCCAAGAGGAACAGGGTCAATACTGATTTGCATATGGCTGGGTCTGAACTGGGGTGGCGAAGTAAGCTATAGAACGATGATGGATTCAACCCAGATCTGTGACTGGGGGTGAGTGCCTGATAAGTTTCAGTGCTCTGTTCATCATCTCCTTGTGTTTGCTTTGTCTGCCCTAAATTGGCAGGGTTAGCCGAGGCTTGGGTCCCTTGCTCGCCTTGCCATTGGATTCAATCTAGCCTGGATGATAAGGGGTGTTACCCTGAAAGCGGTCCCAGGATGCTTGTTTCCGGTCCAGGGAAGACCTGGCTTGGCAGTTCGGGCTAAACTGTTCCCATGAGGAACAGGGTTCAGACTGATTTGCATATGGCTTGGTCTGAACTATGGTGAGGAAGTGAGCTAAAGAACGGTTATGGTTTCGACCCAGATCTGTGACTGGGGGTCAGTGTCTGAAAAAATGCAGGCGCTCGGTCCATCATCTCCTTGTGTTTGCTTTGTTCCTTGTAAGTTGGCAGGGCTTGCCCAGAAGTGGGTCTCTTGCTCACTTTGCCACTGGATTCAAGATAGCCTGGCTGATGAGGGGTGTTGCCCCTAAACCGGTCCCAGAATGCTTTTTTATGGTCCAGGGAAGACCCGGCTTGGTAGTCTGGGCTGGTCTGTTCCCATGAGGAACAGGGTCAATATTGATTTGCATACAGCTGGGCCTGAACTGGGGTGGCGAAGTGAACTAAAGAACGATGATGGATTCAACCAAGATCTGTGAAAGGGGGTGAGTGTATGAAAAGTTTCAGCGCGTCGTCTATCATCTCCTTGTGTTTGCTAAAGTGAGAAAATGCGAACTTTCTAAAAGTGGCGTACATGGGGGTTGGGCCCTTTTACCTACAGCCAAATTGGACCTTTATAAAGTGTCACAAAACAGGAAAAATGGCTTTGATTGTTCAAGCTTTTTTTTTAGAAAAGCTGGTCAAGTAAATCTATTTTTTTACCTGTGTATTTATTTAATAATTTACTCAATAGTGAATTTAAAAAAAATCAGTCATTGGTTATATTCATGTTTTGTTATGTATGGTATTATTATTGAATTGTTCTGTTCTGTGGTACTTTGGATATATGAAAAAGTTGAGAAGTGTTCTTTTTGATGATACATTGAAGGTTCATAATATGCATTTTGAAATCATTGAGTAAATCGTTAAATAAAAACATAGGCCAAGAAAATAGATTTACTTGACCAGTTGTTCTAAAGAAGAAGCTTGAACAATCACAGCAATTTTTCCTGTATTGTGAAACTTTCTAAAAGTGCCATTTAAAATCTGCTTCACCATTGGTTTGGATTTTAAATTGTGACTTCAGAGACACCAAACTTGACAAGTATCTTTTCACAATTGGGAATGACACTGAAAAAATGTAATAAGGTGATCCCAATGTTATCACATTGAGGAGATGCAGCAATGAAAACAAATGTATGTGTTTTTTGCTATCAGGACATGTAGATCTTAAAAGTACATGTCCAGCATTTTTCATACATTGTACACTGCCTTCTGGGTTGCCCAGGACCTACCTTAGGGGTGACGTGTATAAAAAGAGAAGGTCTGGGCCTGCAAGAGGTTTTTTTGCCAGGTTGATATGGCAGTGTAAACTGCACACACAGGCTCAGCAATGGCAGGCATGAGACATGATTAGAAGGCTACTAAAGTGGGTGACGTAAGCAGTTCTGCAGTTCCATTAGTAGCATTTAATTAACAGGCCCTGGGTACGTGTAGTGCACTTTACTAGGGACTTATATGTAAATTACATATGCCATTTGGGTGTGAGTCAATATTACCATGTTTAGAGGTGAGAACACATGCACTTTAGCACTGGTTAGCAGCAAAAACAAATTCAGCAAAAAATGGAGGGTGAAGGAATTGTTTTTGGGGAGTGACACTGCAGAGAAGGCCATTTTCCAACAACTAAGTCACATGGTGCAGCTTGATCAAATCTATTGAAGCAAAGCGTTTGTTTATACAACCAGTAAGTGGTGGCAAAATCACAGTTCTGGAACCTTTAATGCCAGCACCGGTGCTCGGTATGTTGGATTAAGTATGGGCTGAAAATCTGTACGCTCGTGGAATTTGTGAATTTTTGACAATTTTGTGGTCCGCGAATCGCGTGAAATTGTCAAAAAATCCGCAATTTGCAAGGTAGCGGATTTTTTTGCTTGGTCGCGCTTCAAAAATACAATCTTGCGCGTGCGGCGTTGACTTACAGTGATTCTGAGTTCGCCGAGTTGTTTTTCCTCCCGGTTTGCGTGCGCTGCGCCATTTTGGATCTGGCTGCGTGATCGCACAAGACTTTTCGACCGCGGGTACGTCATAGCGGCCCGCCATCTTGCACTGCAAGAGTTTAAGAACGCGACTACGTGATAAAGGCCCGTGATCACGCATCGCGGGAGTAAACAATTGCGAACACGTAGATGCGACGCGCAGCTGACATCCGGCGGGAGATTTGAACAGCTCGCTTTCCCGAACTTGTAAAAATTGTAATTCTGCACTTGAAATGTACCGCAGGCAGCATAAACCTTCTGAAAATGATGATTTGGATCAGAATAAGTCCTCAGATTGACATTTGGCTGCACTTTTTGTGCAAGGAGTCCATGTTTTTGGGGGGGTGGGAGAGGAAGGAAGTGCCCCAGAGTCTCCAACTTCCTGTTCCTGTCCAGCAGGCTCCTCCCAGTGCTTTGTCCATGTCCTAGTCACTTTTCATTTGGACCTGGAGCTGGAAGGATTACTTTTTGAGGCTGCTGCTGGATATTTGGATTTGAGGACTTTTTGTTTGGATCACTTTTGGATTACTTTTGGATTTGAGATTTTACAAGTAAGTTGGTGTTGTTTGTTTGGGGCATTGCAGTTGCTGCAACTACAATTTTTAAACTTTTTCACAATTAAAAAAAATATATATTCTGGGTAGGCGCAGTATTCAGTAGGCCCAGGGTTAGTCATTGGTGCATGATACAACTGTTTCTGTGAGTTTTGTAGTACTTAAATATCATTTATGTCATGGGACTCATTCGCTCACTGTTATATGTGGATTTCTTTTTTAATTTTGGGGTGCGTGTAAAGCCCAGTAGGCCCAGGGGTAGTCAGTGGTGCATGGACCAAGTCTTTCTGTGGGGTGTCTTGAATTTAAACATCATACAGGGCATGGATTGCATTGGATTGGGGTGATTTTTTGTTTGTTTTTCACATTTTTGGGGAGTTGTTGGGGCCTGGCCATGTGGGTGGGGGCCATTTTGAGGCCTGGTCCAGGCAGGGCCTGGCCATGTGGGTGAGGGTCAAGGGGCCATTTTGAAGCCAGGCAGTGTGCTTTGTGCCATAGGCCTGCTGCACCCAGTATGCCTTGCTTTCATCCATTATGCCCAGGGGTAGTCATTGGTGCATGGACCAAGTCTTTCTGTGGGGTGTCTTGAATTTAAACATCATTTAGGGCATGGATGGTATTAGATTGGGGTGATTTTTTGTGTGTTTTTCGCTTTTCTGGGGTGTTGTTGGGGCCTTGCCATATGGGTGGGGGCCATTTTAAAGCCTGGTCCAGGCAGGGCCTGGCCACGTGGGTGGGGGTCAAGGGGCCATTTTGAAGCCAGGCAGTGTGCTTTGTGCCATAGGCCTGCTGCACCCAGTATGCCTTGCATTCATCCATTATGCCCAGGGGTAGTCAGTGGTGCATGGACCAAGTCTTTCTGTGGGGTGTCTTGAATTTAAACATCATTTAGGGCATGGATGGCATTGGATTGGGGTGATTTGTTGTGTGTTTTTCGCTTTTTTGGGGTGTTGTTGGGGCCTGGTCATGTGGGTAGGGGCCACTTTGACGCCTGGTCCAGGCAGGGCCTGGCCATTTGGGTGTGGGTCAAGGGGCCATTTGAAGCCAGGCAGTGTGCGTTGTGCCATAGGCCTGCTGCACCCAGTATGCCTTGCTTTCATCCATTATGCCAGGAGTAGTCAGTGGTGCATGGACCAAATCTTTATGTGGGGTGTCTTGAATTTAAACATCATTTAGGGCATGGATGGCATTGGATTGGGGTGATTTATGGTTTTTCCGTTTTTGGGTGTGTTGTAATAATAATAAATGCCTAGTTGCAAATATTAATTGAAGCACGACATATGCAACATTTTTATTTAACTGATGTTCCTCTGGCTTCCTTTGCTTTTAGGTGCACAACAAAGAGAACGACGAATCAGCCTCATCGTGCATCATCAGTGCCAGGAAGAAGTCCTGCTGCGGTGTGTGCAGCACAACGTCACATGTGGCCACAGAAAACTCTGCAACTCCTGCAACTGCGGCCTGCTGTTCTGACATCTGAAGAAGATGGGCCCAAAGAAAGGTTGCCATAGCTCCTCTACCAAGAAAATTGCCAGTGCCACTGCCAGTAAGAAGGAGCAGAAGAAGCAAGTGGCACCACTTACCAAGGAGACTGGTGTGCCCACAGATGCTTTTTTGGGGAAAAAAACTACGCCTGCAGCTGCGGGGTCCGACGGGGACCAAGCTGGGAGCAGCACCACCCCTTCATTGGGCTCAGTGCCACCGCGCCAAGTTAGGCTCAAGGCCATCAGTGCCGCAGAGGCAGCCACTTTAATTGCTCAATCACCATCGACCAGTGATGTTGGTGTTGACTCATCGCAAGAAAGTATCATCCAATCAATGCAGGGTGCAACTAATTTGATGAGTGTTCAACAACCAAAGCCGCAACGACAACCACAGGTGCAACAAGTACATGCGCAAGTACATGCGCAAGGAGATGCGCAAGGAGAGGTGCAAGTAGAGGCGCAAGTAGAGGCGCAAGGAGTGGCGCATGGAGAGGCGCAAGTAATTGTGCAAGTAGAGGCGCAAGTAGAGGTGCATGGAGAGGCACAACTGCCCACATTGCTTGTTCCTCCAGAAGTAGGGGCACATCAGAAAATCGAGATTCAAGAGGAGGTATCATCCGAGGAAACCACTCCTCCTGATGATCCATTGTCTTCCAGATCCCCAGCAAGAAAAAGGTCAAGTAGGGCTACTACACGTTCTTCTTCAAGCCCCCTTCCTTCTGATGATCTAGATCTTGATTGGAACCCACCACCAATGCAGTCTAAGAGTGAGGCACCCCATGAGCCGACAAAGGTAGCTAAGCCTAAAAGGAAGGCTCCCGCAAGGCTTTCACTTATGGGTGATGACGACGAACAAGAAGTGGTGTATTCTGCTGCTGATGAACAGTCTGACGACAACCCAGTCAACACAGTTGTCACTCTAGCCTCAGCGGGCATGCAGCAGACAGACATTTTTACCCTATCCCGAATTGCTGCTGAGCGGGATGTGAGCGGCGTGGCACTGGTACCACCACCAACACAGGTAACTACTACACCAACACGACCTACTACAGCTGCCATATTTTCTCTTCAGAAGGGCCGGCAGGGATCTCCATCCAGCTCGACCTCCATTACCTCAAGTAGTGGGGCTGTAACTGTAAGGGCACACCAGAGTCAAATTCCGCAACGCCCATCCTCCACTTCATCTGGCATTGAAAGTAGCACCTCCACCACCACCACCAGAAATCTCCAGTCCCCAGTTTGGGACTTCTTTAGTATTAGCAAAAAGGCGGAAAACCTAGTCATTTGTTCGATTTGTAAACAAGTAGTTAGTCGGGGTAAGCTTGGTACCAACTATGGTACCGGAGGCCAGAGAGGTCATCTCCAAAAACACCCCATCATCCAGTGGGAGGCGCACCTAAGTAACATCAGGAAAGCCAAAAGTACAAATCCAAATGTATCCATTGATATTGCATCTTCTGGTGATGATGAGCAGATCGTGCAGGGGGGAGTTGAAGAATCAGAAGCGAGCAACATTTTTTCTGGTACACACAGTACCCCTGGCAGCATCACTGCAGTGGTAGCGCCCACACCCTCTACCCCAGCAACATGTATGATGCACACTAAGAGTCTAGGAGAGACACCAATGCGAAAAAGTAGTACATCAATGAGCCTAACTGGGTTGAAGAAGTCTGGATCATCATCATCACGTAAAACGGCCCAGACCACCATTAAAAGCATGTTTTGGTCGGAGGCGCCATTTGAACGCAACCACCCAACGGCACGCCTTTATAATGCAATGCTGGCTAAAATGTTAGCGCTGGACCTTCTCCCTTTTTCTTTCATGGAAGGGGTGGGTTTTCGAGAATTTGTGGCAACAGTCTGCCCTAAATGGAAGGTTCCTAGCCGGTCCTATTTTGCCAGAGTTGCGGTTCCAGTACTACATCAAGATTTGCTGGAGGTGATTGGGGCAGCTTTGCAGAAGAGTGCTGTTCACACTATCCACCTGACAACAGACATGTGGTCCAGTTGTCAAGCGCTTGATTACATGTGCATCACTGCACACTGGGTATCTTTTGCAGGGGTTAGAGACAAGATGTATACAGGTGTTGACACTGACACAATTTTTCAAGCTGGTCGGAAACATGCAACAGTAGCCATGTTTGCCATGGAGAAATCTCATACTGCAGTAAACATTTTGGAGGAGTTTAACAGTAAGGTCTTTCAATGGCTGCATCCAAGAAAGCACATGATTGATTATATTTCCATGGTTAATGGCAGTAATATAGTTAAGGCCATGAATGATGGTGACTACTTCAGAGTGCCGTGTTTGGTGCACAGTATTAACATAGTTGTGCAAGATTTCTTGAAAAAAGAAAACAAAATCAGCAAGTTACTAACCACCTGCCGAAGAATCTGCACAAATTTCAGCCATTCTTTTAGGGCCCGGAAGCAGCTGAGGATCATGCAACGTGCCCCTAGAGTGCCAGTCAAAGGACTCATCCAGGAGGTGGCAACACGTTGGAACTCAACCTTCTACATGCTTGAGCGTCTGTTTGAGAAGTGCTTGATAATCAATTTTTTGCACGTAGTTCTTCTATGAAAGACATGAGGCTAGAGTTGGAGGAATGCAAACTAGTTAAAAGCCTGAAAGACATGCTTCGTCCTTTTGAGGTCTTTGCGCGTGACGTCAGCAGGGAGGACTGTACTTTGGGCAAAGCTATCCCATTGTTGCGCATGCTAGAGCACCAACTGAAGGCAGTGTCTTCAACGTTCAAAGAGGAAAGTGACAAGCAAGACTCATATCAGTTGGCGGAGAGCTTATTAACCCGCCTACTTGACAATGAAAGGCTTAAAAAAATACATACAGAACAAGATTACATTTGTGCCACTATTCTGAATCCACTGTACAAAAAGGCACTGGCCAGCAATGCATTCATTCCTTTTAATGAAGAAAATGTTTTAAAGTACAAACATTGGCTAGCGGAGTCAGCCACTCGGTTCGATAAAGAGCGGCAGGAAATTGAAGGAACCGGCAGAAGTACTACTGAATCAGCAGGCCATCCGGCGTCAAGTTCCACTTCTGTGGCCGAAGGCAGTCACTTTCCCTCACAGCCGTTACTGACACCAGCAATCGTATCATCATCCTCACCTGCAACAGGCCCAGCCATAATATTGTCAGAAGCGGATTGGATAACTCAACAAGGGTTTGCTTGTTCCAGTGTTGATGCAAATGCCTCAGATGGTATGCAAAGTTCAGCAGCACCCCTGGATAACCTTGAGTGGATGCTGCAGGCCTGACTGGATGACCCAACAGAGGTCTACATTGATAAGAACCCATTGCTGTATTAGTATGGGAAAAGGGGTCAATGGCCACTGATCACCAAGCTGGCTCTAATTATTTGTCTTGCCCACTCGAAAGCGTGTCTTCTGAATGTGTTTTCAGTGCTGCTGGTGCCATTGTAACTTCAAAAAGGAACCGCCTCTCGCCCAAAAATGTGGAGACGTTAACAATGATCAAGATGAATCAGCACTTCATACCACCAGATTACAAAATATGTGAATCCACGCAGGAAGAAGAGGACACCGACTTAGGTGACGGAAGTTCTTCTCTGTTAGCTGACCTACTCCCGTCTCAATTCACAGAATTTGAGGACGAGCTCTACTTCCCTGACACCGACGCATAAAAATGACTTCCTTTATTTTTGTCCTTATTCACTTTTATTCCTGTGTGTCTTTCTTTGTATTGCAACTTTTACCACAACAAAACTCTAATCACAACAAATCCATCAGCAGCACTGTCTTCATCTTATTTCCTTATTGATTTGAAGGTACCACTGTCTGCATTCCTGAGGTTCACAAGTTCACAACTCAGACACTCTCCTCTATCCTCTTCCTCCAGACTCCTCCTATCCATTTCCCTCAAGGCAGATGGCTGGATTACGCAGAATCAAGAAACTTTGGCTTCATAGAGGAGTCCCCTCAAGTGGGACTGGAATAACTGACTACATGCTGATTGCTGACAGTTACTTCTGAAATTGACAGGAGAGGCTGCCCTGTGGGCCTTTACTTTAAGAACAAGATGCGGACAAAAAGTGGAACAGGTATTGAATAATGAGAAGATGGCATGCCTTGGACAGCAATGGCTGTCTGGCTCTGATGAAAGCAATTGCTGTTTGTTTGTTGTGCATGAAATTAATCATATGTCTTCTGTTATTAATTAATCTTTTACACACTAAATGTAACTCAAGTCTTCTCTGTTTTTTTTACCTTGTTTAATTCAAATTGTACTTCAACTGCAGGGGCCACCACGTTGCATTTTCCAATATGCAAAATGTCCTTGGACTCACTGTTTGCCAATATACCATGATGATGATGAGTGTTGATGATCAAAGTTAAATAATATTTTTTTTCTTTACAGTCAATCACTGGGATGGATGGATCATCATCGTCGGATTACATAAGAACTATGGCCATTTCGTGAGTGGCAAAGAGGTAAACCAGTCAACAACAACCACTACAGCAGAAGTACATGTCTGTCTAGTCGTGGTATGGAGTTGTCGAGCCAGTGTAGTGTTGTTATGCCAGAGTCCAGACAGCAGTTCATGTAAAATTGCGGCTATGTGGCTTGCTGCATACAATTAGATATGCTTTGTTTGTCTGTCTGTGTCAAAGAGGTATGCTACATCAAGTTGCTTCACTCAGTGGTGCCTGCCTTGACCATCTGCATGGCCCGGGCCTGCTGTGTGCTCATTACTATCCTTGAAAAGGAGACTCAAAGTACGCACTTTAGAAATTATGCTTGTATGTAATACTATCGCCTCTGAAATGGAAAGTGTTATTTTTGCACTACACAGCGTACCTTATATATTTTATTCTCCGTGGTGTTTTAATATCACTTCCTGTTTTTCCATCAACAATTACAGGCTGGCTTTTACCCTGTGCGATGGGAAAAATGATTAACTCAGGCTTACCATTAGTGATCCGCAATTCCGCATCTGCCAGGCAGGCAGTGGACAGTGTGTCTGGTCACCAAGATTGATCGACGGAGCGTCAGATGGAATGGAGGAGTACCGTGAATAAGAGGAATGGCTGGTTGCATGCTACTTCCCAAATTCAACAGGACAACTACAACATACAGTTACAGTATCCTCTTCACTTCTCCTTATCTTTTAAATAATGTTATAGTTGTGAACTTCTATCGGTGTGCATTTGTTTGCTTTCTGCTTCAAATTCATCCCTCCAGCTATTTTATAAGCTTCTTTGCTATTTTTGAAACTAATTTAATGTACTAATAAGTGTTTATTCTCTCTGAGGGCAGATAGGCAAGTGAAATTGCGTAATTACTGCAGCCTTGTACTGTCACATTGTTTCTTCATAGTTAGTAAGTTGTATAAAGTACTACTTTTCAGCAACCTAACCATCCATTTAGCAAACAACTTCATGCATGCAGTAGTGCATGCACTTCCTTTATGTCCCTTAAAATATTTATGGATATCTTTATGGATATCTTCATATTCAAAGATTTGTTTATCATTCTCTGCCGCGTTCGACACGGTTCCTCATGCCCAGTTGATCTCTAGGTTAGAGGACATTGGCATCACTGGCGCGGCTCTCGAATGGGTCAAGTCCTTTCTCACTGACCGCTCTCAACAAATCTGGCTCCCCCCTTACCATTCATCGATTAGCGGGGTGGACACTGGAGTCCCCCAAGGGTCGACTCTAAGCCCCCTGCTCTTCAATGTATACATGACCCCCCTGGTTTATCTTGCAGAGAGTCTGGGTGCAAAAATAATGGCCTACGCCGATGACACCCAGCTTCTCTTCACGTGGGACAAGAACAACCTTGATATAAAGAGAGTCCAACTATGCTTGTCCTCAGTATTTGCCTGGCTGGCCAAGGCTGCTCTCAAATGCAATGAGGACAAGCCGGAGATTCTCTTATATGGCAAATTCCCAGTGGGATTTAAGGAATCCATCTGGCCCACAGAATTGCCGTGCCCCTCTGGAAATTGTGGAATTGCAAAGAACCTAGGGATCTGGTTTGGCGCTGATCTTTGCTTCCGAGATCAGATCTCGCGATTGGCGGGAACCTGTTATGGGACTCTTACCACTCTCCGGAAGTTTTTTCCACTTCTACCCCAGGAAGCGAAAGAAACAGTGGCCAGAGCACTCATCCTTTCGCGTCTGGACTACGCCAACGCACTATATGTGGGCGCCCCTGATTTCCTGCTTCGCAAACTTCAAGTAGTCCAGAACGCGACAGCGAGGCTTCTATTTAACATCCCCAGATGTCATAGTGTACGAAGACAACTTGTGGAACTTCATTGGCTCCCAGTTGTTCTCAGAGTGCGTTTCAAAATCCTGACACTGGCCTTTAAGGCCTTACACGGCCCATGCCCACCCTACCTCAGTGTTAGGTTTGCCTTTTACCATCCCCCGCGACAATTGAGATCTGCCTCCCTCAGACATCTGGTCACTCCCAGATTTAAGAGAGCTCGCCTCGGGGGAAAATCCATGACGGTTAGAGCCGCCCAGTTATGGAACAGCCTCCCTGACCATCTGAGACACACGACAAACCTTGCTTTCTTTAAAAAACACTTAAAAACCTTTTTATTCAGGCAAGTCACGTAATCCACATGCTTTCTTTTCTTTTTTTTTTCTGACACTCGAATCTTCTCTCGCGCCAGGACAGTCTCGACTAGCAGTGCGCGCTATAAGAAATATATAACATAACATTTGTTGTTTGTCCATGCTGTGTTTTTTTCCTCTCTCCACAAAACTTTGCCAAAACCCCCCATTCCCATCCAGTTTTCAAACCCCAACCCTCTTCTCCCGGGCTGTGTGGTTTTCATTGAGGTTTGACTAAATGACAACAACAGTTCCCACTTGCTGGGGAGGATAAGGTCAAAGCAAAAAAAAAATCATTCAATTCAGAATTTCATGTGCGCCATCGTGGATTAATCATCAACAATATCCTCCTCCTACACGTGATGAATCGAATGCTTACGCTGCTGTGTCCTTCACCTTCAATACTATTTCTTATAGTAGCCATACTCCACGCCACAAGTACTTATTTTTTGAATACTTTAGCACTGCTTAGGCTACAATTGATTGCACTGTTCTCTACCGTACTATCTGTTGTACTGTTCTAATGCTACGATCAAAACACTCAATGTTTCATTTCCTTTTTTTCATATGCTGCTACTGCCAGTGTGTACCACTACTACTACTACCACAACAATGACATTTCATCCGTTCAGGATTCCATACCCAACCTTAATCGCCATTTGCCATGCAGCCAGCCCTGTGCCTAGCCCTATTCTCAAACACAAATCACAGGTAAGATAAGCATTTTGGGGAGGTAGAATAATGGGCTAGGACTCAGAGGAGAGGAGAGACTGACAGTAGTACTAGTAAAGTACTAGTAGGGCAATTGAATTCACTAACTCTGTAAGTGGCACTTTTGTACATTTTTGGATGTTTAGATAATTCATGCTGGTAAGTTTGAGGAAACCAAACGTACAGTAACCCCCGCCCACCACCACACAAAATCATATGAACGCGTATACTATGTTTAAGTATGTAAAATAAATAAATATATTTTCCCTAACAAAAATAAACTATTCAAAAGAGCCTACTCACCCCCTCCCTAACCCCAACCAATGTCCAAATGTCCCTCAAAAAGTCCCTCTGAATCCCCAACGCCAAATTCCACCCCTCCATCAGTCTTTAAAAAAGGTGCAAGGGACAGTCACTTCCGGCGATGTCCTGTGGACAGGTGGTCCCGCAACTCTTTGCGGAGGTCCTGGAGCTGGCGCTTCAGCTTCTCAACCGCGTGCTCCAGGTAGTCCACTCTTCGGCGTAGACGGCGCTGATGTGCCATTCAGGCTCTGGGGGGGCAGCTGCTGCTGTCTTTGCTGCTCCGCGGCGGCGGCGGGAGGCTGTCGCACCATGGCGCCGTACCACTTGAGGCTGCTGGCTGGTGGACCCAGGGGCACTGGAGGAGGATGCAGCTGTTGCCATCTCCTCCTCCTGCTCCCGAGCCACCAGCTGCCGATATTCGGCAGAAATGGCCTCCAGCTTCTGGGCCCTGGGCCGGACAGCCATCTCCTTCAAGCTCAGTTTTTTTAATGGAGCATCTATGAAGAAAGAAAGAAAAATAGAGTCTGTAACCAATACTCTTTAACATTAACACAAAATAATTCAACAGAAACTTGTCTCACAGTAACACTAGCAACTTGCAAGCACAGTATAACATTTTTGGCATGTATCTTTCCGCTGTCTTTGTAGGCCTGTAACATTAGTGGGAGTTTTAGGAATTCTACTAGCAGCTCAACTGGACCAACTCTACTTTTTCTCAACAACAAACTAATACCCTTTTTATTTTATTTTTCTTGCAATTGAGTTTCACCCAAATGATATATTGCACTGCACACCACACATGCATTTTCTCATTCATCCACACAGGCAGTCATCTTTTTTTTCTCCTCCAACCATCCTTGCTTCAAGCAGCCATGCATCTGATTCTTTCCTATCAGCTACCTCTGCCTGCATTAAAAAACACGTATCATTCTTTACAGTCATAAATGTTACGACTCGCTCGTCCTTCCTTACACCCTTCTTTCCCTTTTCGTTCATCACATCCCTCAAGTTCATCTGAAATGACTTGGCTTCACGATAAAAGTTTCCCAGCTGAGTTGAAGTCAAATAGAGGGGGCCATTGCTTACTCGAGAACTACAGCCGCTAATGCTATTACTAAGTCAAGGGTGACTGTCTTCTCCGTGATTGGTAATAATGTAGTTCTAAATTAGTAACTGTTCTTAACAGTACAGTGTACTTGTACTAGTGTACTGTTTACTGTACAGTACATCATACACTCCTTTGCGAGCCTACTCTAAAATGTCAATAAGTAAGGAGTATAATAACTTACCACCGTCCACCACTGCTGAGCCATCCCCCACAGCAGCTCCTCCTGGTGGCACTTGTGGCGCCGCCGTATCACCCCCTGGAGTGGACGCCTCCGCGCTGCTGGCCCCGGCACTGGTGGTGGTAGTAGGTGCCGCATCCGATGTTGTGACGCTTAGAAAAAACATGTCCTATTTTTAGATGCCATACACCACCCCCTATTTCGTCTCGTAATGGAAGAAAATGTTAATACATAACCAATTTTTAATTATTGGGAATGAAAAAAGTGACGGTTTTGGGGAGGGTGTTAACCTTTTATATGCTTAGCCATTACATGCTACAATTTTTGGCACAACTGATGAATGCTTGCTTTTTAACGTGCACCATTTTTCTAATTACAGACAGAAGATTCCATTGCCCTTCTGCCAACAAGAGCTTTTCAATTTTCACCACCTACTCCTCATCACCACCAGTACTTGAAGTTCAAACAAGGTGAGGGCTTGTGCACAGTTATTATAATAATTAGATGTGTTAAGTTGAAGTATATTCTAGGGAAGGGTGTTTAAACTTTAACGTCATCTATCACCACTGCTCGCTGGGAATACTGCGCTATTAAAAATAAAGAAATTGTTTTTTTATTTCTTATTTGACAATAAAACTTTAATACTAAAAAACACTGTGTGGTTTTTGTTCACGAGTGAGTGAGCGGAAGGGTTTGCACTACTGCACTTTGCAGGCATGCTTCCGTGACTCTGAGAGGTCGGGACTCAGCGGTAGTCTTCTTCTTCTGTTCTTCTGGGTTATATAATCATTGGTCAGACACACTAGATAGTCGGTCAGGGGATTGGGGGTTCAACTTCTGTTCGGACTGAGGTATGTGGAAAGTCGAACTGCACCTATTATCAACAATGTCCTATTTCTCTTGTCCATACTTCTGTATGTGCAGAATAGTCCCTGAAACACTAGCGGTATGGTATGTGTTCCTATCAAATCAAAAAACCCAACTACTAGCTTATTCTTGGTGGACATTGACATTTTGTTGTTGGAAATTGTCAAAGCACTTACATTAAGAAGACTGGAATAGACAGCAAGGGCAACCCAGAGGACTGCACTCAGTGCCTAGAGCTATTGCTGGATCAGAGTTTTGTTTAACACCGTTTGCCGACTGGGCAAGCTTAGCTACCTACACAGACCGAATCATAATAATAGTAAATAGTAGTTGCACAGAGAGTGATAGTCGAGGCAGGATAAGAATGTAGAAACAGTCTACAAGAGTATCAAAGACTATTTTGTAAAAAATAGAATTAGGAAACAGTTTGGAACGAATAGGTGCTGTAAAAGTTAGGGAAGTATAATTATTAATATTAACAACAGAACAACTTACTGGGGCCAGCAGAAGAGACCTCGGAGGACCGATCCTTCCCACCTTGTTCCGCCGGCGTCTCTGTCGTCCTTTTGCCCCTGGGAGGTGCTGATGATCATGAAATAAACACAAACATGGATGATTGTTTTTTTGAAAAATTTGATTTCTTTGACCACAATCTAAAATTGTCTAGGGGAAACAAATTACCAACAATTGCACTACATTTATTGACCTATCTGATCAACTAGGAGGATAGTACAGTATTGCTGGATTCGCAGACCGCCTACTTGGAAAGTTATGTAAATCACTAACTAAACCAACAACAAAAAGGTTCTACTGCGACTGCCAGCACTCAGCAGCACGCGATGTGACAGACACAGTCCGTCATGATGATTGCAGACCACTAAAAAATGTCCTACTACTAAATAACAAGTTATAATATACTCAACCTATCAATCCACCACTATATCCACCGGCAGCATTCTTGCTCTTCGGGAAAAACATATATTAGCAAAATAACACAGAGCAGAAGAAAACAAAGTAGTTATTAAATAGCTACTCACCAAGGCCAGGGATCTCAATGCCTAGCAGGTCGAGCAGGTCATGCTCCCGGTCAAGGAGGTCTGACCAACGGTGCGTCGCCTGCTGGTAGGTGTGCCGGACCCCCAACTCCCTAAACATGGCCCGGCACACCTTAGCCCAAAGCTTGCAATGCTCCCGGAGGCCATACCCTGCACCGGGCATGCCGCCTGCTGCGACGGTCTTCGGAAGGTGGCGCTGCACATAAAAGATAAGTGTGGCCACCTCCACCGTGCCGAAGATCTCCCTGGCCAAGACTTCCTCCCCCCTTAAGTGCCCGCAAGGGAGCCAGGTACGGGGTGGGGGACCCTTCCCCTTCATATTCTTCCCGGCTCCCTTTGCCATGGTCCTGGACAGGAAAATAAAATAAAATAGGAAAGAAAGAATAGGGAAAAAGTAAATAAAATGAAGAGTTAAAAAAGTAGTTTTAAAGTATCCAAAAGTAGAAAAAACACAAAATGTAGATGTAGAAAAATAAAGAGATAGATAATGAGTAAAAAACATTAAAACAAAGTTCAAAGAAGCAAAGGATTGCAAAGAATAAGGGAGGATAGAAAAAGCATGCCCAGAACCATAGCAGTGAATGAAAACCAAGATGGCCGCTCCCATTGGGACCGCATGGGTAAGTTTGCGCGATATTTCCCCTGCGAGCACGCAAAAACGGACGCGAACACGTAATTGCAGCCCGCACGTAGGAAATGCACAATGCGAGCATGCAACTGGCACCCGGAAACGGAAATACGCAACGCGAACACCGAAAACAAGATGGGCGCACCCATGTACGACTGCATGGGTAACTTCGCGGTTGCTGCGCTGAAAAACCCCCACAAACATACAAAGCGCCCCGCGAACACGCAAAAATAAAAAAATCCACAAATTTGCGGAATTTCGCCCATATTTATGTTGGATCAAATTATTTTTTTCAGTAAATTTGGCTCAAACTAGATCCCCAAATGTACAAATCCAGCCAGAGGTTGCTAGTTACTCCTTCACTTCATCAGTGGCAGAACATTTGGAAGTTCCATTTGAGCGCTCATCCCCGAAGTCTTGCAGTTCCTGTAAAACAGTGAAACGTTCATTGATGTCAAAAGTCATATGTGTCACCACTATGCCAGGGTTACCAAGATCTGGAAAATACATCTGGATACCAAAAAGGATGTCATAGGGGTTTGGCCATCCAAGGATCCCCTAGGGAGATTATTTAAAGCTCTCTTGACTTCATACAAGTGGTGGATCCAACTATGGCTGAGCCTAATGCTCTTGCTGTTAAGGACTGCTTTCAGTGATGGTTTTACTTTCGACAATAGAACTTCCCTCATGATGATAAGGGAATGAATAATGCACAGCAACATGCAGGCTTCCCATGGTATACCGGTAATCCTTAGAGGCAAATGCTGGTCAATGGTCCGAGTGGAAAGCTGCTACTGCGCATGTGCCGATAAAGACCAGCAAATCTTTAATAACATTTTGGACGTCAGTTGGTTGCTGTGGCCACACACATAGGATTCTACAACATGAGTTAGTGGCCAAAAGAATACATTTGAACTCACAATACGAGTTCAGAGGTTTGCAATGATCCAACTAGACATATTATAGAGGTTTGCTTGAAACGAAGAGGGGTGTCTGCAGATGGTGAGCTGGGGTTGAACTTTAAATTTGCTGACAAATGTCACAACTTAGGACATACTGTCTTGTCTACTTATAGAAGACCATGCCACCAATAGCCTTTCTGTAGAAAGGAATCAGTAGTTGCCACACCTGCATGGGAAGATGCTAGTTTCTCATGAGCAGCTTTGATTAATTCTAGCATGCTGTCCTGGTTGGGTATGACTCAGTCACCCAACCAGGGACTTGAAAGATCCACCCCTAAAATGTGAGCAAAAGGTTTGTTTTGTGCACTCAGTAGGTAGGAGTATTTTGCTGGATATTTTTTAGGTAATGGAGTGTCACTGCGTGACACATTGACAACAACCATGATCTCCCCAACACTTTCATGTGTGAATGATTCATTATAGTTACAACAGCAGTTTGAACTGATGCTTTGAGTGCTTCATCAGCCGGTGAATTCCCTACATGGTCTCCAACATGCAGATGGCTTATTGTATTTATTACATGAGCATGTACAAGCATTCTTTAAGATGTTCCACTTTCCGCCAAAGCAATTTATGCTTGATAATGTTTCC
This sequence comes from Lissotriton helveticus, assembly GCF_964261635.1. Lineage (NCBI taxonomy): Eukaryota > Metazoa > Chordata > Amphibia > Caudata > Salamandridae > Lissotriton > Lissotriton helveticus. Next base: position 872,439,028 of record NC_136067.1, read on the forward strand.
TTTACAATCTCTGAATCCATTATTGTGCCGATAACATAGGCGTTCATTAAATGACTGGACACAGTAATACAGATCACACACTATGAATGTAAGGAATTCAGTATTCTCTAGTGACATAATTTAGGCTTTGAGTACAGCCAGACAGTTGGTACAATCCCCTAAGAATTGTGTAAATGTTTTTTGTGAATGGAATTCTTAGTTTTTTATGACACTGCGTACTACTGCACATGCAGTTGAATATAGTTGTTTAGTTCCAGCAGTGGGCTGAGCTGAACCATCATTATATATTATACAATCATACTGTTCCAAAGGAAAAATGTTACTTAGCACACGGTATTCTTGTTCATACTAGAGAAGTTCATGTGTTTGTAAAGTTGGGTCAAAGATATAGTCAACATCAGTAGATGTTAAGGAGGTGCCCATTGTCTCCATCTCGGATGTAAGGCTTTTGTGTTAGGAATGCTTGCCTTGGTGACAACCTCTAAGGCCAAAATGGGAGTTGCCATAAATATGCATTTCCTCTGAGCTAGCGGTCTTTCCTTTATAACTGCTGTCTGAACTACAGTCAGTATTTTTTCTGTCAATGCAAATCGCATTTCAGCATTGGAGTATAAATGCCACTTATGAGCAACTGGTTCAGTATCACCCTCGTTAAAGGTGACATATATATATATATACACCATTATATCCCAACTACCACACATACCCACCATCACCTACAAACAGTACACAACTCTATCCTATACCACTAACCAATCCACTCATCACTAACACAACCCCATTCAACACCATACATAACTACATCCCATTCAGACACATGTCCCCTGCTCTAAATACACCAAACAGACCACCTTTAATCACTAACAAACATATATTCATCCTTCCATCATTTGTCCAACCAACACCCTCCTCTCCCTACTACCATAATAACACTAATGCACAATACACACACTGCACACCACCACAATGTTTAACTCTTGCAACAAACCAGGTCTAAGACAAACACTCTGACCTCTACTTCATTCACTCCTACACACATCATACACTCTACTCATAAACACATCACCACCACCTCTACCTCACAAGCTCCTCTCACAAACAATACTATAGAACCAAATCTATTGCATGCAACAAATACACCAGCACACCTTTTCACTACTCCTTAAAAACAAAACATATTACACACACCAGCACAACAAGATCTTCAAAGCGCAACACGCCAAAATACTTACCATCAGAAAATACAAGCATACACCCACCTTTCAAAAGAAACAAAAGAACAAACTCCAATGCCAAGCTCTCTCTCTTCCGCCACACCTAACACAGATACAGCAACACAGCAACTCTCTTCTAACCGCCTCTCATCCATTGGACAATTTAGAACCTTACTACATGACCCCACTTGCTGCACCACCACCCCTGACTCATACACCTTTCCCCATAAACACACGCAAACAACATAAGCGAAGTGCCACACCCTCACAACTTTGATTCCCCATGTCTACTGCACAACACTGTTACACCACAAAAACAACACAGCACACCAACTCATTCTCACACACCATCTCCACCACATACACACGCAGACTCATCAAAATGCCTTCTTAGCATGCAGGATGAGGAAAATGATACAGAACAGCTACACAATTGCTATCCTAATACAGCGAATGTCAGCACTAAAACACACCTGCTACAAACACACACAATACTGTTCACTCTACTACAAACCAAAGTCTCACTATCCCCAAAGGCCATTCTCTAAACTGTCTACTAATAAATGCTCGATCCCTCTCTAAAAACAAACATCACATCTACGACCTTCTCACTGATGCAAAACCAGACATACTATTGGTAACTGAATCATGGTAGGGAGATGATATGGCACCAGTCCTGCATGAAACCATTCCTCTAGGCTATCAAAAGATCGCCCAAAATCGTACAGGCAAAAAAGGATGTGGTCTAGCTGTTATGTTCAGGCAAACATTACATATCACTAAAGTTGATGACATCTCCATAAAGAATTGTGAGGCTCTTCTAACAAGATGCAATACTACGCCGTCTTCATCCTGTAGCTTCCTCCCCTTTACAGACCTCTACCTAGCAAGGCAACATTCCCAGACGCACTTCTAGACACAGTTTCAAAACTGATAAAAATACACTCCTTGGCTGACCTCAACATTTGGTTTGACACACCCAATATGACCTATCCAAAAACAATAATCACTGGCCTAGACACACTGAACCTGCATCAGATTGTCCACAAACCCACACACATCGCTGGACATATCCTAGATGTCATTTTTGCTAATACTGAACTAGTTACCTTTCAAAGTATAACTCCAGTCACATGGTCAGACCACCACTTGCTTGCTTTCCAACATAAAACAACACTAAGGGACTCGCCTAAATCTAGCCTACATCCATCCACCGATCAGCCGTGCAACAAACTCAATTTGGAACACTTAGAAACACCACTAACATCAAGTACAAATCTGGAAACAATACCTTTGGTTCAAAATTTATATGAGTGGCTACAGGAAGCTTTTGACATCCTGATAGCTCTCAAAACCACACAACAGCACAAAAGAGAAAAAAGCACCTTGGAGAAACTTAGAAATAAAAGACATAAAACAACAAATTAGAAAGCTGCAACATACTTGGCTCACAACAAATGCCAAACAAGACAAACTTCACCTACAAAGAATTATAACAGATTATACCAGTCAGCTATCAAAAAAGGTACTGCTCAGACAGAATTCAAAATGCTAAATGTGCAAATACAGAATTCTATGAAATACTCACTGAATTTCGCAAACCAAATTGCCTAGAAGAAACTCATCCTGTTACTCAAGATTTCACAGACAAACTGGCAAATCATTACACAGACAAAGCAGACACATTGGACTCGTACTTAAAACAGAAACAAAGCAACAGCATTAACCCCTGTACAAAACAACAAACCAAGAATACTCTAACCCAGTCTCTCCGTTTCTTCCAACACATCTCACACGATGAATTTATGGGCCTGGTCAAAGCAAGCAGGTCTGCTGGCAGCACTTCTGACACCTGTCCACCACAAACTTTCAAGACAATTCTTTTAACAACCTCTGCTGCCCCTCCAGTAAGAAGAATCATCAACGATTCTTTAACTACCGGAATATTTCCAGAAGAACTAAAAAAATCACACATACGCCCTTTACTGAAGTAAACTAACTTGGACCCGCTGAACCCTGACAACTACAGACCCATTACAAATGGACCTTTCCTGGGAGAACTGATAAAAAGAGCAGCGTTCGCCCAGATGTCACAAGTCATTGAAGAGAATGACATACTCTCAGACTTCCAAACAGGATTCCGTCCGGGAAGAGCCACTGAATCTGCTCTCTTCGCATCTGGGATGACCTGAAGAATACAGTTTACCACAGCGGGGTTGCTGCTCTACTCCTCTTGGACCTCTTGGCTGTCTTTGACACGGTTGACCATGACACTCTGAAAACTGGACTCGGTGAAGCCAGCATAGAAGGAACTACTCTAGACAGGATTGCGTCCTACCTTCGAAGCAGAACTAATGTCATCCTTACCCCACCTTTCGCGTCCAAACCATACTCCACAAAAGCAGGGGTCCCTCAGGGTTCTATCATCTCGCCAATGCTTTTCAACATATACATGAAGTTATTACCGATACTGATCAATCAATTTCACCTCACATGCTATAACTATGCAGATGACGTGCAAATACTCCTTCAACTGGAATGCCCCAAAGACATTGAAAAATCCCCAATTTTCAGTTGTCTCAGTGCCTTGGATCAGTGGATGACTTGGAGCCATCTCAAATTGAATGCTGCAAAAATGGAAATACTCATGTGTGGCGACTGGAGATATTACGACCCGCTTGCCGCCTGGCCTGATAAACTGGGATCACCGCCTAAAGTATAGAAAGGAAGTAAGAAACCTCGGAATGACCATAAACTCCAAGCTGTCGATGAATGGCCAAGTAGACAAACTAGCAAGATCAAGCCCTGTCACTGCAACAAATTTTCCCTCATTTGGGATTTACACACAAGGTCCAAGCTACCATCTCCCTTGTTTTGTCCAAATTCGATTACGCCAATAGCCTCTACCACGGATCACCTTTAACGACCAATGCAAAGACTACAACGGATTTAGAACTCGGCTGCCAGACTACTCTTGCATATCAAACCGCAAGACCACATCTCACCTGCCTTGAAAGTCCTGCATTGGTTAACAGTTTCTAGAAGATTCCATGTTTGAGCTACTTTGTATCACCCATAAAGCAATACATGGAATGGGACCATTCTTCATCAGGAATAAAATCACCAAACACATACCACAAAGGAACCTATGCTCTAAAGGGGCATCTTGCCTCAAAATCCCAAGATACAAGAAAAATCCATGGGTGGCACATTCTCTGTTCAAGTGGCCAAACTATAGAACTCTTTACCCCCAACATAAGATCCACCGACAACCAGCTTATCTTCAGAAAACTACTCAAGAATTGGCTCTTCCCACATAAGCACCATAAGCAAAGATACATTTACAGCATATTCCTCTGTGTGTAAGCATTTATTTTCACTATAGATATGTACCTATATTTGTGCATTGCTTTGTATAAACATGTGGAATAATTATGTTGTTGTAAATAAATAAATAAATAAAAATCTTTAGTCTACATGTACTTACTTTCCTTGTGCATCTATGTACCTCCCATGTACTTGGATCTGTGTGTCTGTTACCTTTCTCCTGAAAAAGCATATTTAATGCACTACCCTATTTCTCATCCTGTACCTCTATCAATATCTTTAATCTATATATACTTACCTCCTCTATGCATCTATATACTCTCAATGTACGTATGGATCTATATATGTATCACTTTCTTCTAATTTAGTATTTCAAATGCACTACCCTATTTCTCAGCCTATACTTCTCTCAATATATCCTCTGGCCCAACCTTATGACTCATCTCAAACTTCTATCTACCACTATTTCCAAAGCACTACCAAATCTCTCACCCTACACATATATCAATATATCCTCTTCATCCACTCTCTCATTTATCCCAAACGCCCATACCACTACTATGATCCCCAAAACAACCTTTTCTAGACTCTCCTACTCTACATTTGCATCATCTGACACCTCTTTTTACTATACCGATCCCCCAAAATAAACCTTTATAAATTCTTCCCTCTGACTCTTCCCCTCAAAAAACCTTTTTACATATCCAAAAGCCTCCTCCTACTGCTATGACCTCAAATTTGTTTAAAAAAAATCTCACTCTTCAATCCCTCCACAATCCTTTTCAATCAAAATAACAGATTAACATGTTCACTTCTCAATTTCCATATTCCACTATACTAATTCAGCACTAATCCTTTATGGGTTCCAGAGTAGCGTGCTACTCGCCAATGAAGCACCTCAAAACCCCATCAAGGGGTAGCAAGTGCTATATAAATACGAACCTCTTTCCCTCTTCTATCCCGCAACCTTCCCAAATAACTGAATACCATATCCACCACTCAAATTACTTCATACTTCATTATACAATTTTTTTTCAACACTAATCCTTTACGGGTTCCTGAGTAGCCGCCTACTCGCCAGAAAACCGCTTCAACACCCATCAGGGGTAACAGATGCTACATGAATGCAAACCTTTCTTCCCTTTTATCCCGCTGCTACCCTTCTCACTCCAAATAACGGACTAATTTTATTTAAAAAAGAGTTTTATATAGCGCTGGCTAGACCCAAAGGTATCAGAGCGCTTTACAGGAGAATCAACAATGTAACAGAACAAGTCCAACAAATTACACAATACATCAAAAAATAAGCAATACAATTAGGAGGGGAGAGAAAGGAGAGAGAGAAATAGTGGAGGGGGCAGGGAAGGTGAGAAAGGGAGGATAAGGGAAGAGACAATAAGGAGAGAGGAAAAGAAGTCTGTCTAAAGACCGACTGGGTAGGTGACGACCAAGGAAGGAATCCACGGCCCATCTCCTCTATAGCTAAACCAGGTAGCTCCATCGGGCGTCAGACAAAATAGTTCAGTCTCAATACATTGAGAGAGGAGAGAAGGAGAGACATAAAATAGGGGGAGGATGCGGGAGGAGAGGACAAGAGAGACAAAATGAAGTGGAACAATGTGGTTCAACAATATAACAGAAAAAGATCAACAATTACACATTACATCAAACAGTCAGAAATACATTGGGAGAGGAGAGAAAGGAGAGAGAAAAGTAGTGGGGGGCAGGGGAGGTGAGAAAGTGATGATAAGGGAAGAGGCAATAAGGAGAGACGAAAAGAAGTCTGTCTAAAGACCGACTGGGTAGGTGACGACCAAGGAGGGAATCCACGGCCCATCTCCCCTATAGCTAAACCAGGTAGCTCCATCGGGCATCAGACAAAATAGTTCAGTCTCAATACATTGAGAGAGGAGAGAAGGAGAGACATAAAATAGAGGGAGGATGCAGGAGGAGAGGACAGGAGAGACGAAAGGAAGTGGAACAATGTGGTTCAACAATATAACAGAAAAAGATCAACAATTACACATTATATCAAACAATCAGCAATACATTAGGAGAGGAGAGAAAGGAGAGAGAAAAGTAGTGTGGGTAGGGGAGGTGAGAAAGTGAGGATAAGGGAAGAGACAATAAGGAGAGATGAAAAGAAGTCTGTCTAAAGACCGACTGGGTAGGTGACGACCAAGGAGGAAATCCACGGCTGATCTCCCCTATAGCTAAACCAGGTAGCTCCATCGGGCAGCAGACAAAATAGTTCAGTCTCAATACATTGAGAGAGGTGAGAAGGAGAGAAATAACTAGAGGGAGGATGCGGGAGGAGACGACAGGAGAGACGAAGGGAAGTGCAACAATGTGGTTCAACAATATAACAGAAAAAGATCGATAATTAAACATTACATCAGACAATCAGCACTACATTAGTAGAGGAGAGAAAGGAGAGAGAAAAGTAGTGGGGGGTAGAGGAGGTGAGAAAGTGAGGATAAGGGAAGAGTCAAGTGTAGAGACGAAAGGAAGTCTGTCTAATGACCGACGGGGTAGGTGACGACCAAGGAGGGAATCCATGGCCCATCTCCCCTATAGCTGAACCAGGTAGCTCCATCGGGCATCAGACAAAATAGTTCGGTCTCAAGTGTCGAGGGAAGAGGTTCACTGAGAAACAGGGTGGGGACAAGGGGCATGGGCAGGTGATGGCAGAGGACAGAAGCTGGAAAGAGTAGGAGCGGAGAGGGGAGAGGGTTGGGGGAAGATAAGGTCCGGAGAGACGCGGGAGCGATTGACTGAAGTCCGGCTAGGTAGGTGATAGTCAAAGGAGGGAGTCCAAAGTCAATCTCCCCTATGGTTCGCGAGGTAGCTCCACCGGGCATCATACAAAGGAAGCTTTAGAGTTGAGGCCACAGAGTTGAGACAACAGAGTGTAGTGACGCAGGCTCCCGTCACCGCCCACTGGAGTGAACACTGTTGTTATGTCGTCTTCTTCACTTCACTGTGGCACCCCTTAGGCTGTCCCGTTACTAAGGTGGTTTCGGTTTCACTTTTCCTCCCAGCTGCCTGTGAGGGTGTTCTTTTCTATTGCTGCCTCCGTCACCACTCCTACGAATCCCCATATCCTCACTGCTGCTGCTGCCACTCCGATCACCAGTTCCTTGCTGTATGTGGGCGCATCATGTTTCAAGGTGCATTCTATGACATGGCGTGCGGGATCAACTCACTGTCAGATCACCGAGGAGCAAAACATTATTATTGTGTGTATCTTTGAACTGGAGCACCTCTCTACACTAAAAAAATGGAGGTAGAGATGGAGGTCTAGGGGTATATGTTTATCGACCTTCACACCTCCGTACCCCAATATATATGACAACAACAAATAGGGGAGATGTCCGGTCATACAAAAGAAGGAAAATGTGTGTGTCCAGTGCTAGAGACTAGAGAGAGCAATCCATCATACAGCAACAACAAGGACATTACCTGGCTGAGAAATTCCTAAGATCTAAGACTAAGATCCACCACTCAAATTACTTTCATATTTCACCATACTAATTCAGAACTAATCCTTTATGGGTTTCCTGAGTAGCGCGCTTCCAGATTCTGCTATCTTTCCGAATCGGAATACAAATAACTGACTAACCTATAACTGACTAACCTATTCACCACTCAAAAAGTACTTGCATGTTTCACTATACTAATTCATTACTAATCCTCTATAGGTCCCGGAGTAGCGTACTACTCGCCGAAAAAGCGCTTCGCCACCTTGCCAGGGGTAGTAAGCGCTATATAAATGCAATTACAATACAATACAATACAATATATAACTAGTGGATCCTACAGTTATGCCGATCACCAAGCAAGTTGTGCTGATACAAGTGTGTAAGTCTCTGGATGCAAGCTTGTCATTTTTCCATGTTCTCAGAATCTGTGTATGTTCAGATGTTCAATTTGTACTCGAAAAATCAGGACAAATGAATTCATAAAATGGGTATCCCATTGTGCGTTGTCTGATATGTCTGTTCTACCAAAGTTGAGAAAGCCTAACAATGATTGTAGCTTTATTATGGTGTGTGGTGGTTCCAAGAGAGCTAATTTCTCCAAGAAATGTGTTGCAAGGCTTTTGCCTACATTGGATACTTTGTATCCAAAGAATAGGACCCTGAGAAACGCAAATTTTGTTTTCTAGAATTTGAATTTGAAGCCATTTTCAGAAAATCTACAAACTATCAGCTAGATTCATCAAAGACCCGTTTTGCAAATCTTTTATAGCGATTCATAAGGAATCGCTATTGAGGACTTGCAAAACGAGATTCATGTAGGAATTGCCAAAAATATTGCGATTCCTACATCTTCCTTATTTGCGATTAGCAAATTGCTAATCGCAAATAAGGAATAACTCCCCATTCATTCCTATGGGCCTAAGGCCCATAGGAATGAATGGGGAGTTATTCCTTATTTGCGATTAGCAATTTGCTAATCGCAAATAAGGATGCGATTTCAAGGGTGCCAGGGGTGTCCAAAGGACACCCTGTAGCACCCCTGAAAAGCAAATGTAGCCAGATGTTGAGCACACACATGTCCAAACTCAGAAAAATGCCCACTCAGAAAAATGCACTAAAGTGCATTTTTCTGAGTTTTCGCTATTTACCACAAAGTCTGACTTCGTGGTAAATAGCGGCCAGAAATAGCGAATTCGCTAATAGAAAATGGTTAATGAATTGCATTTAAGGAATCTCAAATAGAGATTCCTTAAATGCAATTCCTCGCAAATGTGCGATTTCGCAATTAGCGATTTTTTGCATTTGGGATGATGAATCCCAAATGCAAAAATTGCACTCGCAAAGGGCCAGATTCTCAGAATCGTTTTCGGCTTGATGAATCTAGCTGTAAGTGATCTACTGGCTAAGTGTGTGTTTAAGTCATTGCACATGAGATATATGTTATCACATACGACTAAAATGTATGTCACTCAGACAAAGAACAGTCCTGGGCTGTTCTTATACCCCTGAGGAAACGGTTGACTTTTCTCTGAACACCTAAAGCAGTAAACACTGTTAAGTCTCTGCTTTCAGGTGCTATGTTTTGGCAGAAAAAGCCATTGGAAATGTCCAACGTGGTTTTGCATTTTTTGCACACCGTGTTGTTCATTTGAGCTGCGCTGTGTGAATTTTGAATTGCAAATGTGCGTGAATGACTGTTTAAATATCTATAATCTAAGGCTAAGTGATAAGAATGATCTGGTTGCTCTACTGGAAAAAATACAACGGATTGTTCATTGGTGAAAAGCAAGGCTCTATTATGCATTGATACTCTAATTATAATAACATTTCTCTAATAAGGCATTTTGCTTCATGTTGAATAGGGTACTGTGGTTGCACTTGCAACCTGGACCTTATTGTAAACGTGACAAGGTGAGTCTTTATCCCAGCCTTTATGATTGCGGTATAATGCCGGGCCCATTCTGCAGCATATACTTGTCTGACAACTTCAGGGACAAGAATGGTGCGGGAAGGTATAATTGCATCTTCCCTCTTCCCCTTGTAGGACTTTTCTAACAAACTTAAGTGGTCAACACACTTCAGCCAAGAGAATGCCTTTACCTTTGGTTAACATTTCCATGAATGTTACTTCAATAGTATGCAGAATGTCACCCTCTAATTGGAAATCCAAATCATAAAGTATGTCGGGAGGGTAAACCCGCTGATCTGGTGTTTTAACTTGAACAAATGTATTAATTGCTCTTGAAACCAGAAACTCTTGGAGATTCTGGGGAACTATTGTGACAACTGCTGTACTGTCCAGCAGTGTCAATGCCCACGTCTTGTTCTGAAGGAGTGTCCTCAATATGGTTGGCATATTTAGTGGAAATACCTGCCACTTTCTTGTTTTTGAATTGGGTTTTTTGTTGTGGAAGTTTCTCTTCCTTTTTATGATGATGCCAGATGAGAGTTGTGAGTCCTTTCTTGGTTTCACATGCTCTTCATGCCTGTGTTCTGGTCATCCCCCTCTCTTGGAGCATTTGTCAGATGAGTCCTGAAAGGAACGAGAAGGACGTCCATCAGTGTACTGGTACCTTTCAGGCTGTTTAGGTAAATCTTGGTTACACAAATTATAATGTTTTTTAATGGACTCTGGTTGCAGATAACCACCCCATGTTTTTGTTTTATTTCTATTTTTCTGTTTGTTGTAGCGTTTTTTGGAAGACTAGCGTGTCTGCTTGGTATGATCTTTTTCAGAATTACCTTTGAGCTGTGGCTTATTAGATCTGGCTCTCAAATTATCTTGACCTATAGATAGGTATAAGTTTCAGTAATAATTTTTGGTATTTCCTTCTCTTAGTCCACAACAGGAACCTGTGTGAGGCGTTGGTGTACTGTCAGTGCTGCTGCCTCCCCTTTAATATTACTTAAAATAATTGAAGGAACTGTGGCATAATTTCCAATTAATTTCATCCCCAAATGCACAGCAGGGGCAGACTCCTATTCATTTTGAATATGTTTTAGCACTTCAGGCAAAACAGCAATAGATGGTGTATCATGTGTTAAGGTATATATAGCAGCAAGCACTGTGTCGAAGGTGGCATAATCATCTACTGGGGGAACCATACCAAGTGGTAGGTACATTATGAAAATTCTTTGTGTGTCTTGGGACCCCTTATAAAGAAACACTGCTTCAAGCTGGTTTTGTTTTTGTGCAATACAAAATGCAGTTTCCTCCCGTTTGATGGAAACTTTACCCATAATTGCATTAATAGTTACTGGACTAATTGCAGGCACAGCTAACTGTGGTTGCACAACTTGAACAGCCCTTGCGGGCAGAAGTTATTGTGCACATAACAAATTGTGTTAAATGTCTGTATAGCCTAACTAGACCTATGTTAAGAGCATAGATGTCTGCAACATTTAATGGTGCTAAGTTTGGGTATGGTGTGCAGCCCGTGAGGACTGGCCAGGTCGCTCTTCATTGCTAAGGGGTCCCAGTCTTACATTGTTTAGTGTATATGGTAGGGCACCTTGGAACCAATTCTGATGTTCCTATTATGTAAATGGTATTTCTAAATCTTCATAAGCTCTATATTGGCAAAGTAATGCAGCTGGAGTGTTTGTGTGGAATGTCTGTGAAGTGGCATTGACTGAAGGAAAGTAAGCCCAATAATAAAATGACTCAAGAAGGAGCCCTTGTTGTTGTAATAGTGCAATAACAACATGTCTACAATTAATAGTACTTATAGCTGTTAGTGGCATATTTTATGGATGGATTTCAAAGAAAGGACAACTACAGTGGGGGTGATCCTTTTAAGCGTTCGATGTTTAACAAACTTCAGAAAGAAATAAGGGTTTCCTATTAAGCTGAGGAGGCTTAATCCCTAGCACCACTGACATTTTCATATAAGGTGAAAAGGAGCCTTGGGTATGCGCAAGAACTACTCTGGAGACCCATTAAATAAGTCCTGACCTAATAAGACATAAACGCATGATGTAGCTCATTTGTAAGTGACATGCCTAAAGGTGTAAACGTAGTACCTAATTGATGGCATGTCGAGGGAGATGACCTCCATATTTTACTGGACCCCGACGTTCCAACTCTCCCAAAATATGCAGAAGATGTCTGATTTATTTTGTTAGAGTTGTTAATAGTTTCATGTTTTTCCAAATGCGTTTTAGACCAATGCACGTTATCAGGAAAGTACAGTTGTCCTGTTTATTAAACACATTAAGTATTATTAAGTATTGACACTTGTACCTGAACCATAGGTACTACCAGTAAACATTTCTTTCAGTACACACACACATTTCCACAAAGACCTGCTCTCTCCTTGAGCCCAGGGAAGTACAACACCATATAAGGCATAATGGCAACATTTGGGAGCAAGATAGAGGGACGTTTAAAAAAACATAATCAGAGAAATGTATTTGGCTTGCATTGATTTGGAAACAATTTTAGGGAGGAGACAGCATAAATAAAGCTGTATGTGGTTTAAAAAATCATGAGTCCCCTGCTGAGACAGGTGTGTAGGCATGTATGAAAAACAGTAAAGGGGATTACTGGTCAAAAGGTCCTACCTAATAGAAATGCTCAGGAGGATGAAAGAGTCAGTCAGAGATGATTTGGGTAACACCTGGCTATGGAATAAATCCCATCAGCCCACCACTCTGGCGGAACATCGTCATCTGGGAGATGATGGAATGAGATCTGTGTTGTCAACCTGTCAGTAGATTGGCTGAACAACACAAGACCTCTATCCAATAGTCAACTTTGGCCAAAGTGTTCTCAAAACAGTGGTACTGATAGTGTGCAGTGCAAGGTGAAAGTGATAACTAAAAATTACTATAAGGACGAAAAATATGTTTAATCAGTATCGTCCAGATGCCAAGATTAAAAACAACCTGATAGTGTGAAAAAATGACTATCTTTCAGCAATAGGCGAAAGGTCAACATGTTTCAGCCGTAAGGTAGCAATGACCGGCTTTCGTCAGGACCTAAAAAAGAATGTTATGCTACTGCAATAAAATATAACAGAATTCAAAATATTTCTGTATTAGAATATTGCTCAAAGGATTTAATACATTCAATGATTGTGAGACACCCTACCAGGACCTGGTCTGAGCCGTGGTAACCGGTAGTGGTGTATGTAGTCTTCCTTCCCAGCTTTATGTGGGATTGCACCTCACCTCACCCGGCAACTGCTCGGTAGATGAGGCCCCGCTCTGTCCGTCGGTACCTCTGGATGTAGTCCAAGCTGAAAGGTTTGAGCAATATTGCTGAAAGGAGGAGAAAAATTCAAGTACTCCCAAGGCCGTGCTTACATTCCCCCGACCCTCCAAAAAAAGTAACAGTGGGGAGCCACGGGCAATGGGCAATGGGTCAAGGGAGCCGTGGGTTGAAAAAGTGGGAACCACTGTCCCAGGGAAATCGTGGAAAACAGATCTACCCTTTCATTGTTACTTTTGCATGCCCAAGGTAAACACAAGAAATATGCAAATCTGGCTCTTCAAACATTTATTGAAACAATCATATTCTTGTATAGAAAATATGAGTTGCAATTATTAACATGCTGAAACAAAGTATTGTAACCAGCATTACAAGAATGGTGAAGAAGATAAACAGTTCAACCATTAAAGCATTACTCTCTGATTATGTGAGTATAATCCTATCGAATATAACCTATACTATTGAGACCATGGTGGGAATACCCTCTGACAGATCAATTGGTACAGCTTTACCCAATATATCTGAGTATTATGTGCCAGAAAGCGGGGTCTGGATGGAACAGGCTATCGCTCTTTGCAGGGTAATGGTTAGAGTCAGCAGGTCTGAATCTCAGACACAGTGCGCAGCGTTCCAGGATAATCTCAGCAGAAGTGCTCCTCTGCCAAATGTAGCACAAAGGCAGTTTATATAATAAAATCACTGTTCCAATTGAACTCCAAGCCACAATTTCACAGTAACTGGATTCATTATCTTAATGGCTTCATACAGGTCAATGAATCGCGGCTGTAATTTTTGTGGATTCTCTAACTGCAGGTGTTGTGTGGATAGCCAAACTAAGTCTCCTTCCTTGTACTTGGGAGCTGGGGTCCTATGCTTATCTGCAGATGCTTTCATGGTGGACTTAGCCTTAGCCAAGGTATTCCTGAATGTGCAAAGTTCTTCTAAATGTTAAGGGACATAATTTGAAAAGCTTGGGGTTTCTATGGGTAGGGTTCTAGGGTGACAGCCAGAGGCAAAGAGAACGGGTGTGATTCCAGTGGCAGAGTGTGATAAAATATTGGAATTCCGCTGGGGTATAACATAGCCCTAATGGCATCACTGTGTGCTCAAATAGTTCAAATTCAGTTCTAAAGGTAGTTTTCCATTCATTCCCATCCTTTATTTGGATTAGATGTTAGGCTTCGGGTAAGTCTAGCTTTGTATAGATATTAGAGTTTCTAACTTGGTCAGGCAAGACTGGAATTAAACAAAGAGGTATTGATATTTAAGAGTGACCTTGTTGATAGCTCTACAGTCCACACATGCCAGCAGATCCCCATTCTTTTTGGACATGAAGAATAATGGAGAGGAGACTGGTGAAGTGGAATAACAAATAAACCCTATCTCCACTAATTCATCCAAATATTTCCTTAAATATTGATTCTCAGACTGTGTCAAGGCATAGACTCGACTACAAGGAAGAGTGTCCCCAGGAAGAAGGTCTATACGACAATTGTGTGACCTATGTGGCGGCAACTGAGTAGCCTTGATAGGATCAAAAACATTGCAAAGATCATAATATTGCTTGGGTAGTCTTGGGAAAACTTCTAACTGAGTGAGGGCACAGTTTAAAGGTGTTTGAATCTCTTGAGCCTCTTGGTAACAGGTGGTGGTACACAGAGGGTAGTGTTACGTAACTGTGTGAAGTACCCAATCAGGTTGTGATATTCCAACCAATGTATGCCCAGGATTACAACAAATGTGGAAGGGTTAATTAAGTCAAAAACTAGTTTCTCCAGGTGCCGTTTTTCACAGCCTGGAGTTAGTGCCTTGGTTTGGAAACAAATTAAGCCTGAGGACTGTTTGGAATCATCCACTGATCAAACTGGTTCTAACTCTGACATTAGATTTGTAGTTAAGCCCAAAGTAGCGGCCAGGGATAGGTAAAAAAAATCCCTGTTGCTACGGAATCTTTGAGCATAGGTAATATATGCCTCTGTTGGGCAGCTAATACCACTGTCACCACTCTGTTCCCTACGCTAATGAGATATTGCGAGATCTGAGTAGTTTCTCTCTATGAAACAATCTTGATTCCCTGTTCCTGATTGGAATGATCCATACTGGCTGCAGTTTTGCTCTTCTTGGGTTTAATAGTAAATTCCCGGGCAAAGTGTCCACCCTTACTCCAATAAAGTAACAAGTGTAGTCTGCGGCTGCATTCTTTTTCTTCGCTAGACAAAGAACCTTTTATGCCTCGAATGTGCATTGGTTCACCTTCTGGCACTTTATTATTTGATTCTCTCTTTTCTGCTTTAAGAACAATTATCCTAGAATTGTGACAGGTTTTGTCCCATTTTTGTTCCCCTAATCAATGGAGTAATTTGAGCACCAAGTCAATACATTCAGAGGTCCATGATATGTGATTAGGAATCTTTGAGATAGTCTGTTAACCCTCTGGCAAACGTGTTTCAGCTACTAAACGACTGAATGCAGTTATATAGGTTAACAGATCTTTAGATCCCTCCCGAAGATTTAGTAGCTCATTATAAATGTGTTAAGCGAACAGCTTAGTGATGGCTTCCTTGAAAGCAGGATAATTATATAGAATATAATCATTATTCTCAACCAGGGAAATTTGCCATTTGGCCTCCACTCCTTCTAAATAGGAAATTATAAATGTTAACTTGGTGGCATCATTGAGAAAGACCTGCGGTTTACATAAGAAATGTAATAGACACTGACTCAAGAAAGCCACAAATTTAGTGCTGTCACTATGAAAGCGTTCTGGGGACTAAGGGCACCAGATTAGGTGTGGCAACAGTTACATGCAGATTTTGAACTGCGAGTCGAGAGGCAGCCTTGTGGAAATGTTTTCGAATGTTGGAGAAACTAAAACTGGACGAGTTACTTTTGGCTGGGAGTGTCGCCATTGTGTAAACTGAACCTTTCAATTTTGCATCTCCTCTTGAAGTGTGGAATTTTCAATCTTTAACCTATTTATTTCTAGTTTCAGTTGTTGACTACCCCTGCTAAACTGCCTGGATTAGTCATATCCACGGCTAGGGCTTAGGACAAGTCATCAGTGGTGATTTGGTCCAGGTCTGACATGACGTCCTCCAAAGGGAACACTAGCGTTGTGGCTTGGTCTTCTCACTCACCTGAATTCCAGGTGGATCGATAGGGAGACGATGGATCCGGGGATTCCTCCTTGAGGTCTGTGCTCAGCATCAGGGTGTAACACTTTATTGATCACAGGCCCCACAGGGAAAGAGGGTTAAGGTTTGGAAACACACAAGATGCTGTGGTTCTCCCCTGCGGTGACTGCAGTAAACCTCACAAGGACCCGCCTCAGATCTTATCATCCACCTGGTCAGGGAATACTTGCAACACACAAGGGCATAGGTAAGTACCCAATGCTGAGGTAATTTCTCTTCCTTAATATTTTATAGCCCATTATTAGTAACCCATATCTTACACAGGCATCTACTGGGTACTGTCCTTCTGATGACTGAGGCTTCTGAACTCTCTCTTGACTGGAGATTGGAATCTCACCAAGGTTTGTAGAAGTTGGCACAGTTGAGCACTCAAGACTTCCTAACATAGCGTTCTAAAATAGTTCTGAGATTTGCTGTGTTACAAGCAGTAGTACTCTTGTTAAGTTAAATTCTTGTGAACAGCTGGCTTAAAAGCTAGAGAAAAAGCACTCGAGGAAGGCCCAGGAATAACTGGAGTCTGAGTGAGACCTGTCAGACAAGCTTGCTGAGTGCTTACAAAATCTTGTCTCAAGAAAAGGATTTATTCGAGAAGGGTCCTGAGCTTAAAGCATATATGTATATATCAATTATAACAAAAGTACCTTGTAGCTGGAACTGCAGTTTAATTTTCTTTAATCTCTTCGCTGCTTGTCTTTTCAGAATTACCAATTCAGCCATAAGTTGCTGAGTGCAGCGGGACATAGGAGGAGTGTTCTGGAGAAGCACTGAAGAGAAGTCGGTCATAGGAAACAGGCGAGTGAATAGCAGGAAGACCAAGCAAAACTAATCGGCTAAGGTGGTCTATTTATAGAAACTGCCAGCTGTCAATTAGAGCACGTGACAAGGAAAATACTAGAATTTACTAGCAGTTAAATCATGCTTGTAAGTGGTGGTTTTAATTGGCAGGACACACAGTTGGGGTTATGAAATGTGCAGAACAGCTCCAGTCAATGTTTAAGGCTAACTGAAAGCAATTTCCAGCTACTGCCATAATGGCAAAAGCCTTTAACTTTAATTGAAATCAGGTGCACCCACGGCGTTAATGGAAGGTTGGAACCTTCAAGAAAGTTCTGCTGCTCACTAAGTTTCCAGACAGTTAAACATCAATTTTGAGAAGGCCAATGATTGTCACTATGTCACCCGACCGAAAAGAACACACAGCAGCCCATACTTGAGAATAAATATGCCTACCAGGAAGGAGGGTACTTATCACATAGAAGGTCTGGCTGTTGCAAGGATTATGACAAAACACGGAAAAAGTGACCATCAGAAAAAGATTTCAAGCTAAAAGATGATACTAAAATGGAATCACAGCACGGGCTCTGATGTGCAATACAACAGAATCAAATTGACCTTTAATGTGCACTGAGAAAGCTCTGGTCTCCATCCATCGGCATATGTAATGTGTATACTTGTAAAGCGCACTGTTGCCAGCCGGCGTCCTGGCGCTGTATACCACTGGGGAACCCGTCCTGGCTTTCCCTGTGGGATGGTCCCTGCTGGGAATCCCCAAGGTGGAGCTTAGGCAAGCTAATGCCCAGAGTTGCCGAGTGGGACCCCTGGTTAGAGTAGGCACCAAGGCGAGAATTATCGAGTCCGCTGACCCTCGTCCACGACCCTGCCGCGTCAGGAATCGAACCCTGGTCCCAGGCTGACTTCTGCTTCTGGGTCTGCCGCCTCTAACCAGTGAGCCACACCACTCCACTGTGTTCCAACTCAAGCCCTCAGGAATGTCAGCAATCCACATATCCTTTTTGGGGGATTGCAGTCATCACCTCCAACTAGCCTTGACAAGCCCTGGGAATCCAAAATGGATCTCACAGGCCTCCATTTTATATACCATTCACAAGCACACAAACATCACAGGGTGTACACGCCAGCATCACTCACTGCACTGCGCTACATACAGACATCATGTATACCAAGGATGAGTTAAGTACACAGCCACAGAACATTGCATGTGTGGGCTTGTAGGCGTCACTTCTGTGACAACATGGCAAAACCTGTTAACAATACTGATTGCAATAAAACATAAAACATTAACGGCGCCACTATCACACTCATGTCACTTAACTACTGGCAAGAGCTGCAGTCCTCTACCTCTACAAAAGTAGCGGTAAGGGCACACATCCCGGTCTGTTCTAGCAAGACCACATTCCCATAAGGCGGCCTAGATCATGGTGCACACACATGATTGCTCATGACCACAAATCTGTGTCAGGGGTCCATACATCCACGATCAGCTTGGGCACTTAGAGCAGGAGTGCACATCCATCACAATTCAGGGGTCTTTTCCTTTCCTACACAAACCATATCACAAAACAACACTGGCATTCTATGCTGTCCTCTAAAAAACATTGGGCCTCATTTATGAAAAGTGACGCATCGCTGCGTGAAAACAGCGATACGTCACTTTTCACAGCGCCCTCCTTGCGAGACCAATGATGCGTCATATTTACAGTATGACGCATCATGGTGCAAGGAGTTACAGATACGTCAGTATTTCTGTATGGCGCAAAAGTGACGCATTGCTGGAGTGTGTCACAAAAGTGACGCAACTCCAGCAATGTGTCCTTTCACATGGGACATGCCCATGTGAAAGGACCTGCGTCAGTCCTACGCCTGCTGTGAGGCAGGCGTAAGAAATTGACGCATTTGTGTCCTCGAAGTGGCGCAGTGAAATCTTATAGATTTCACTGCGTCACTTCTTTGACCCTGTCTTGCATCAGAACGCCCCCCCTGCATACATTATACCTGGCATAGGTATAATATAGCGCAGGGGTTTACAAAGTGACGCATCTACCTAGATGCGTCACTTTGTAAATATGGTGCAACAAGGCACATTTTTTACGCTGATGGTGCGTCACAAAAAGTGACGCACCAGCGGCGTATAAGTGAGGCACGGCCTCATAAATGAGGCCCTTCGTACATGGCTTACTTCTGCAAGCCCATTCCAAACACTACTATTTTACCTTACCTACTCTCTGCTCCATCCCACATCCATATAAAAGCAAAGCACCGAAGACAACCCTTTCACTGCCGCATAAGTACGCCCTGCATTCTACTCTTCATCATGGCAGCGGTCACTTAGAATTTGAGGCCTTCGATTTTTAACCTCAGGATCTCCACAATGCCAGTACATGCCTTGATGTCCGACAGGTCAGTGATCTTGATGGACAATCGAGCACCTTCGTTCTTTCGACATTGCCCCCTGGCCTTTTGTTTTGGACATTGATAGCTTATTGATCTTTTGTCTCGAGGGCTGTGCCTGAATCTGGACAACAGTCCACTGAATTACACCTGCATGAGCTGACTATTGACTTCCCAACACAACCCACAACGCCCCCAGCAATCTGTGGTTTCAATTAAAAGATTCCATTGTAAGTGATTGATTTCTTGAGAAACGAGCTCACCTTGACTGCAGCTCGAGTCTCCGTCCAGGAGAACCACTCTGACCGCATTCCACCAAGTCAGAAAGCACTTTTGAATCTTTGTGACTTTCAACCCACAGCAATATGCACAAAATGAAACGTCAGCACTCTCGAGTACCTAAAACTGCATTGAGCGCTCCAGAATAGACCATCCGCTGTTGGTTTTGCGATTATTTTGTCAATATCACTTAAATGCACATTCGTCTATTTGCAGGTTTTTATGTGTTGTTAATTAACTATTGATCCCTTGCTCATTGTTACTTGTTTCTCTATGCATGCTGAATATTCACGCCCCAGAGCAGTTCATGTGCCACTGTTCTTTGTTAGTCCCCTAGAATAAATAAAAAATAGAGTTTTTAAATCAAGCACAAAATACAAATTTCAAACTATCTTATAATCAGCTCGGTCTAATAAGCAGAAGGCAAATGGCAATAACAAGTGCATGTAAACATTATGAGGTTTTCCTCCCACAGACCAAAGAAAATAGCCTGATTTATGAAGCAGATACAATGTAGACACAGTAGGAATTATCATACAATCTCCACGTGCATAAAAAATTAAAAGAACTTGACCTTGTGTAATGTTACTGGTGTTCATGTAAAGCACTCCAATGCCCTTGGGCCGAGTTCCTGATATATAAAACTTCAAAAAGAAATAGTAAAATACAATCAGGTATCAGGAGGGATATAAGATACCACAGTGCTACTAAAGACCAGTAAAAACACCTGGCTGTCAAAGCTCATAACACCAACTCAATACATCTTTCATCTCAAACCAGTTTGCATGAATTCATTTACATTCACCTAAAAATTCGCAGCTGTGATCAAAGGTGACGTGCCGGACAGATACTTGTGGTCACATTTATGCAGTTTAGCAACTCACCTTGCTGTGCTGCACTGTGTGATAGGGAAAGGTCAGAATGCGCCATTTTTAAGGGAATACGGTGCATTCCTGTCCTTTCTCTTGAAATGCCTCCATTTTGGCAGCCTAGCGCCAACACAGGCACCCTTGTATCAAGGTGCAAGGGGGCCTGTGTTGCATGCACAATTGTTTATGTGCAGGAAGGGACACCTTCCTGCTCAAAAACAATCCTGAGAGGCTGTTTCCTCTTTCTATTTCTCTTCCTCTTTCTATGTGTGCTGCCTCATTACGCTCCTTCTGGGGAGATATATCTTTTTAGCACATTCCCTGGTTTACAAGTTCTTGTACATCTGGAAATGCGTCAAAGTCCATGGATGTTGTTTTAGGAACACCTACGCAAGACCCATGGCTAAGCCTCCCTGGCACAGAGTAATGCAACGCAACGATTTGCTTCACATTACTCCAGATTTATGAAGCCGTGCAGGGCCATACAAAGTGGCCTTGCGTGGTTTCGTAAATCTTATTTTTCATTTGCATCGCTCTTGCATCACATTGCAATGGGGCTCATAAATATCCTTAATTCCTACCAGAAACCTGTGAGGTCCTTGGCAGTTTCACAGACACTCTGCATTGGTGAAAGAATGCATGGCAATTCAATTTGCTCCACTGTTTGCTGTTGGGTGTAACACTTGATACCTGGGGCCATATCTATGAAAAAGTGGTGCAGCGCAGTAAGTCACCTTGCTGCTCTGCATCACTGGAAAAGGGTAAGAATATGGTGCTTTCCTGTCCATCCCCCTGTGCTGGCACACAATGGGCTGCCTAGAGTCGATTCTGTTACCATGCTGTAAGGGTGCCTGCACTGCAAGCAGAATTGCTTTTGTACAGGAAGGGGCACCTTCCTACACAAAAACAATCCTGAGAGGCTTTTCTCTCTTTCTATGTGTGCTGCAGAAAGAGGAAAGAACGGGCAGGAATAAAGATTCTTCTCCTCGTTACGCCTCTCCTGGGGAGGCGTATCCTTTTGGCGGAAGTTTACCTGTGCTTGTAAATCTGGGAATGCGTAAAATCAGTGGATGTTGTGTGGGAAAACCGATGCAACACCCATTTAAATACCTCCCTGGCGCAGAGTAATGCCATGCAGCGATTTGCACTGCATTACATTACTTGAGTTTTATGAAACCACACAGGGCCACGCAAGGTAGTCTTTTGTGGCTTCATAAATCTCCTTTTTCATTTGCTTCGCTCTTGCACCACATTGCATGGTGCAAGAGCGACTCAAAGAGGCTCATAAATATGTCCCTAAGTAAGCTTTTGATTATGAAAAAAAGAGTAGATTTAACATTGTTTTTGCTACATTTGTATACATAAATATTGGGGAAATGGAAATAGGATAGAATACTTATCCTTATTTTACCCGTAAAAGATGGGTCTAAGTTTGTGTCACAAATCATTTTGTCACATAGGTGGAAAATATTGTGTAAAAGTGTGGTCTATTTTTTAAACAAGAACATTTTTAAAATACTAGAATTGAAGTTGAATTTTTTTTATTTGACTCATTTATAGTGTTTGACAAGCAACACGTGGGACATTGCTGTTTCACACAGGTCTATCAATTATTCCCTCCGTTTTCGCATTGGTGCTAAAAATCTTTCTGTACTGTGAATTGGATAAATATATGATTGCTCATTTTAGTATGATAGAAGTTCCGAAAATAGTGCTAAAGGATTTGTCCAATTTTCCTTCACCAGTGCACAATTTCTGTGATATGTCCTAAGATATATTTCCTTCTGTTAGAACATGCAGGCTGGCTGACACCGTATCGTTCTAGATTTGTGTGAACTAGAGAAGAAGCTATTTAATGGCACATTTGCAACCCAGGGGCCAGGGGTTCTAAAGCAGACGTAGTAGCCTTAGTGGTTCAGTAATATAACACAAATTGATAGGCACCCACCCCCTGAATAAAAGTTGTCAATTTTTATCAAAACGGTGATCTGTGACAATTCACTGTCATAGTAGAGGTGAGTTATTGGCAGGACCAATGGAAGGTTTTATGACGGAACCACACATGCTTTTACCATACATGCCTTTACAAAGTGGGCCAATACAACAAACGCGTTGTTACCATGCGCTCTTCTACCACACAAGTCATTGCAACGGCTTGCCTTAGGAAAGTGCTGGACTTTGAAATATTATAATTTACTATTCCAACTCCAGTCTGTTTAACAGAAGGAATGGTGTCAGACTTAAAGTCCAACAACGTGTTCCCTAAAGCAAGTCATTCTGATGACTTGCAAGGTGAAGGAATGTGTGGTAACGATGTGTTCATTGCAGTGCCCGCATTGTAAAGGCCCTGCCTGGTAAAGGTTGTTTCCCCACTGGAATTATGTGGTGGAGGAACCAAGTTATGTGGAAGGGTAATTTCATACAGAAACGTTGTCTGGACAAAAATGTCCCCTCATTAGTACAATTCTTTTTTTTTTTTTTAGAGTTTTATATAGCACGAACTAGACTCAAAGATTTTAGGTATCAGAGAGCTTTACATGAGTACCAGTTTTGTTACAGATGGATACATTCATTTTTGTTAAGCACGGAGAGATAAGGTGATTTGCCCAGAATCACAGGATGTTGACGTCGTTGCCGAGACTCAAACCCAATTCCCCAGCTTCAAGGTCAACTTCTTTAGCCCTAAGGCTACACATGCTCTCCCCAGTTTGGTATTCAAGTATTGCAATAACAACAGGAAGGTGACCAGTAAACCTTTTTTAGAAGGGCCTTCCACTGCAACACTTGTTGGTGCATATTTAGTAACTTTTGATCCATTTGAGATTGATACAATTTCTTTTAGTTAAAATCTGTAGATCAAGATATTCTGAGTATAAACAAAAATGTAGCAATACCAATAAAATGTAAATACTTTTGGTCAAATTGGGATAATATATTCCAAAAGCGAATTTATTTGTTGTAAAATGTCAAAGAATACAGATATCACTTCAGGAGTGGTGTAACTGAAAATGATGGGGCCCAGTGCAAAATGTTGTTAGGGCCTCCTGAGACCCCCATAAATCACACACAAAAATCCATAGGCCTTAGGCTGATGGGAGGGGAAGGCCTACAATGCAGTGGCTGCAGGGACCTGTGTTAAGGCCCTGCCCTTCAGCCAACACGTTTTTCACTACAGCTTGGATTACTTTATTGAGGCAACTTCTAGAAATATACCAGCAAAAAATGCCCAGAGGGATAAAGGGCCTATCAGCCCACCACACAGTCTCTAACTTGAAATAACTGATGACATCATGGGGCGTACGCCTCTGGTTATTGTGCCCCATCCCTTGGTATATTTAAATTTTTAAAGTTGTCTTGATACAGTGATCCATGTAACTAGTAGTACAGGCCTAATCAGAAATATTCTGGAGGTGCCATCTTCCAGTCCCTTTGATATGTCCTGCTCCAGTGAGCTCAGACTCTTCACATCAATTGTTTTGTTTTCTGACCTCCGCGGCAACTCCACCTTGTCAATATTGGCCTCCTTGATCACCATTTGTGTGATGGGAGTGAAGAATCCAGCATACCACAGTTTAACTATTTTGAAAACAGTTTTCTTACTAACAAATCAATTACGTTTTTTAAATGTTTGTGGTGGATCTGCATTCAAAATTTTATGAAAATACAACGGCCAGTAGTATTGGAAAACATGGAATACTTCAGAGTAATGTGAGAGTGAGTTAGACTCATCCAAGAAAATGGACACACAGGGCCTTATTACAATGCTGGTAGTTGGTAAGTAAACCAGACGGTCAATCACAGCTGGCTCAAGGACACCCGTCGGCCAGTCAGAGGCTGGCCCATAATCCCAGAGGGTGGGCTTTCTGCCATTGAGATTACGATACTCAGTCTCTGACAGGCTTTCCATGTCGGGCTTTCCGACATGAAAAGCCTGACAGAGAGTGAGTATGGGGGCCCCTGACAGCGTCCCCCTGCCTCTGCGGCCTCCAGTTGGGGGCTCAAGGGGCCCAGTTCATCCCTGCGCCAGGTGTCAGGCACCCTGAGTGTCATGTTCTACATTTTAATGCACATTCCGCTGGCAAAATTGGTATAACCTGAAATAATTAAAAGTATTTTTCAGAGGGGATTAGTGCAACAAAAAAAATGGAACCTGTACATTTCTAGATGTGATGCATTAAAATATGCTGAGGGATTGAGTCATAAAACCAGGAGTACAGATGTGTGAGGGGAATACGATGCTCACAAGTATCTGCCCCCCTTTTGTGAGCTTGAGTGTCCTAATTTAAAGTCAGTTTTTACTCAACCCTCCATGCATAATAAAGTTAGAGCAACACAACCTATGTCCTTCAAGCATTGGCTCTAATCAAGTGGTCTTGGGGATTAGGCCAGTGGATGTTAATAGACACTGGCCTAATCATCAAGACCCTCCTTGACCCATAGAGATGCACTGACATGTAGAGGCCTTAAAGGGTCAGCATATCACAATACTGTGATTGACATTTCCCCACCTAATTTACAGATAGAAATGCAAATCTGTTCTCAACTGTTAATGTACTTCCCCTACCTTCACCCTATGTCTGGTTACGTTTGTCTGTGCCTGGTAATAGATGTCATCATAATCCACATAGTCAGCAACAGATATAGCCAGGAACCACATGACGACAACACTTATGGTCAGCCTATGCATAGCCAGCATTATGTAGTGCTAGTCACCAGAGTCTACAGCCCCGTTAAAAGGTGGTAGCCATCTCACATGGCCAGAAACAAGTAATTCCAATATTGTGTTCCAAACCCACATGCATGGCTAGCCTCCACATGTTCAGGAACCTGTATGGTCGAACTCCATATGTCCAGAAACAGGTATTGACAGTCACCAAGGGCACTGCAGCACATATATTCAAACTTTGCATGCACAGTTACATGGTGGCCAATACAGGTATGGCCATCCGCAACAGGCCCCCCGCAGAAGCTGGAACAAGATCACAGCCGACCAGCTCGCCAAATCCCTGAGCCAGAACCCCCCCGCCAGCTCAGCGAACCCCAACCAAGCCGCCAACAACCTCACGAGGTGGATCAGCAACTGCGCAGACGACCTCGCCCCGCTGAAAACCCCCCCGCCAGACCTGGCTCCAAGAAAGCATCCTGGTTCACCGACGAACTCAAGAGCTCCAAGAAGAACTGTCGAGCCCTCGAGAAAGCCTGGCGCAGAGACCCTACTACAGACAACATGACCACCCTCAAGCTCGCCACTCGAAAACATCACCAACTGATCCACGCCACCAAGAAAACCGAATTCAAGGACCGACTGGACAACAACGCCCACAACAGCAAGGAACTCTTCAACATCGTCAAAGAGCTCTCGAACCCTAGCGCCGGAAACAACAACATCACTCCCTCGCAAGACCTCTGCAACTTGCTTGCCTCGTTCTTCCACAGCAAGATCGCAGACATACACAACAGCTTCAGCACACAGCCGACGCACCCTACAACCGCACAGACGCCCCCCACCACCACCCTCCGCGCCTGGACCCTGATCAACACCGAAGACACCAAGCGCATGATGAACTCCATCCACTCCGGATCTCCAACAGACCCCTGCCCTCACCACGTGTTCAACAAGGCCTACTCCGTCATCGCACCCCACCTACGGGACATTATCAACGCCTCCTTCGACACCGCCACCTTCCCAGAGAGCTGGAAGCACGCCGAACTCAGCGCCCTACTGAAGAATCCATCTGCCGACCCCACCGACCTCAAAAACTACCGCCCCATCTCGCTTCTTCCTTTTCCTGCCAAAGTCATCGAGAAGACCGTCAACAAACAGCTGGCCGCCTTCCTCGAGACGAATGGATCCCTCGACCACTCGCAGTCCGGCTTCCGGGCCAACCACAGCACCGAGACCGCCCTCATCGCAGCCACTGACGACATCCGAACCTTGCTCGACAGCGGAGAAACAGCGGCCCTCATCCTCCTGGACCTCTCCGCGGCGTTCGACACGGTCTGCCACGGCACCCTAGTTCGGTGCCTCAACAACATCGGAATCCAGGAGAAGGCACTGGAATGGATCATCTCCTTCCTCGCCGGAAGAACACAGAGAGTCCGCCTCCCCCCGTTCAGATCAGAGGCCACCAAAGTCATCTGCGGCGTACCACAAGGATCATCACTCAGCCCCACACTGTTCAACATCTACATGAGCCCCCTTGCGGCCATCGCACGCCAACACAACCTCAACATCATCTCCTACGCCGACGACACCCAGCTGATCCTCTCCCTCACCAACGACCCCGCCACCGCCAGAACCAACCTACACGAAGGGATGAAAGACGCAGCCGCCTGAAACTGAACTCAGATAAGACGGAAGTCCTCATCCTGGGATCTTCGCCCTCTGCCTGGGACGACTCCTGGTGGCCCCCTGCCCTGGGCAGCGCACCCAAACCAACAGACCACGCACGCAACCTGGGCTTCATCCTGGACTCCTCCCTCTCCATGACCAGACAAGTCAACGCCGTCTCCTCGTCATGCTTCAACATCCTGCGCATGCTACGTAAGATCTTCCGGTGGATCCCCTCCGAAACCAGGAAGACGGTCACCCAGGCCCTCGTCACCAGCCGACTGGACTACGGCAACTCCCTCTACGCCGGAACCACAGCTAAGCTCCAGAGAAGACTCCAACGCATTCAGAACGCCTCAGCACGCCTCATCCTGGACGTTCCCCGACACAGCCACATCTCCACACACCTAAGAAACCTGCACTGGCTCCCTGTCAGCAAGAGAATCACGTTCCGACTCCTCACCCGTGCACACAAAGCTCTCCACAACCAAGGCCCAAGATACCTCAACGAACGCCTGACCTTCTACACTCCCACCTGCCAGCTTCGATCAACCAGCCACGCCCTCGCCGCCGTCCCCCGCATCCGAAGAGCCACAACGGGAGGAAGATCCTTCTCCTACCTGGCGGCCATGATGTGGAACTCCCTCCCCATCCACCTCCGACTGACCCAAGACCACCTCGCCTTCAGGAAGCAACTCAAGACCTGGCTGTTCGAGCAGTAGCAGACCCCCCTCCCCCAAGCGCCTTGAGACCCTCCGGGTGAGTAGCGCGCTATACAAATGCTTGATTGATTGATTGATTGAGCTTCGTGAAGTCATGAGAAGGGAATACTTTTCAGATACCCAGACATCATTACAATTAAAGAGCATACATGTCTGTGTGCATTGTTAAATGCAAGTATGATGGTTTATTAGCTCTTTAATGTGAAAAGTAATTTAGTTGGAACTTTTGCATAGGTACCATTGAGGCGTCTGGGAAGAAGCAAATATTCTTCATGAATCACAAGCTTCTGGTCCAACATTTATAGGGCCACCCTTCAGAATCCCAGGGTCCCCTTGCCAATACCCAATGCACAGCTCCATTTCACACCCCAAACCCTCTTGCCCCACTCCCTGCAATACAACTTCATCTGCAGGATCTCAAATCTTCCGGCTCTGCCAGAACTGCCCTCAAAACCTCTCTACTATCCCTTGACTTTTACCAGGCTCATAATACCTGCGTAAAAGCTCTGGGAAGTTGGCAGTACCAAAGGCAGTGTGATTCCCTGCTACAGGGGTTCCCACCTATGGCCTGTCCAGCAGGGAGTCATCACTACTAACTCTCAGGGTGCACAACTTTACTTTTTGAGGATTTGGAACTAGTAGGAACACTTTGCAGAGTATTTTCAAAGAAAAAGCTTCTCACTTTACCAATTTCATCAGAAAATAAAAATAATTATATACTTTTAGGATTACACACATCCTAGTAAATAAAACACATTGGTACTTGTACAAATATATGTGCACTAGAGGAGCATAAGATGCAATACGCTATCTTGTTACTAGAAAATATCACTTCAAGAAAGGTGCCGGAAACGGGGGTATCTAGTTGGAAGTGACTTACACCCTGTGCAAGTAGGGACTTTCTTTTTAGTCAGGTAGGGGAGTTACAAAGCCAAGATAAACCCCTGCTTGCCCGCTTGGTAGCTTGGCATGAGCAGTCTGGCCTATCTCAGAGGCAATGCGCAACACACATACTAACACAATGAAAACACTACAAATGGACACCACACCAGTTTAGAAAAACAAACAATCTTAAGCTAACCAAACAAGACCAAAATGACAAAAATTTAACATACAGAACTCAAAATATCGCTTTGTAAAAAGTTTAAGCAATTTTGCTCATAGAACTCTATGGAAGCAGCGATTTTAGCA
This sequence comes from Lissotriton helveticus, assembly GCF_964261635.1. Lineage (NCBI taxonomy): Eukaryota > Metazoa > Chordata > Amphibia > Caudata > Salamandridae > Lissotriton > Lissotriton helveticus. The sequence continues at coordinate 872,468,038 of NC_136067.1, forward strand.
CAAAGTACCTTTGATGCGTCTAAATCCAAGCAGAAAAGCAACCACAACAGAGAGAAGCATCGGAAAACACAGGGATGCATCGGTTCTTGAGTCTTTGGGGATGCGATGTGTCAGTTCTGCTGCATGCAGGAGAAGTGTTTAGTCAGTTCCATGCAGTGTGGAGAAGCGATTCATTCAAATCCGAAGACATTTCAGGTCTGCGGGTGATGCAGTGGAAAACTTAGCGCATAGGTGCAATGTGTGGAAATCCAGGCGCAATGGATTTGATGCGGCGGCAGCAAAACAAGGTTTACGTAGATTCTTCCAGCTGCAGATGCGTGATGCTTAGGTCCTTTCAGCTGCACAACAGGGCCTTTGCCGAAGTCAGAGAGGGGTGTCTCAGATGTTAGAGATTCAGTGCTCTGGGCTCAGACTGCTGCAGTTTGTGCAGCCACAGACAGGTGCTGCATCAATTTCTCCTGTCGCACAGCAGTGGTGCATGGAAACTTCTAGCGGACGGCGCTGCTGCATCAGAAAAACAGGTGCTGGAAGGGTGATGCATCAATTTTTAAGTCTTTTGTAGCAGGAACCAACTCAGAGGGCCCAGAACTGGAAGTGGCACCACTTGACAGGTCAGAACGCCTAGCAGTGGAGTTCAGGGATGCTGAAAATGAAGCATTTTATACCACTGAGACTTCTTAACAGCAGGCAAGCACACACAAGCCCTTGGAGAATCTTCTTAAGCAGGATACAAATGCAAAGTCCAGTCTTTGTCCTCTCCAAGACAGAAGCAGTCACTACAGTCCAACTGAGCAAAGAATTACACAGCAAAGGGGCAGTACTCCTCTTGATAGTACTCCAGCTGTTCCTCTTGGCAGAGTATATCCTCTTGATCCAGAAGTGTTCTAAAAATGTGGGGTTACGTATCCAATAGGTATACCCCTTTTGGACTTTAAGGTAGGCATACTTCAGAGAAAAGTCTTTGTTGTCCCAAAGATCATGTCTTGCCCTGCCTTGGCTCCAGACATACTACAGGGGATGGAGACAGCACTGTGAGAGGACAGACACAGCCTTATTCTGGCGTCAGTGACAACTTTTCCCACCACTTTAGCTCATGAAGACCCATCAGCCTGGTGATGGGCCATCAGGATATGCAAGGTACACCTCAGCTCCCTTTGCATGAATGTCTAGAGTGAATGCACAAGCAGTCCATCTCAGTCTAAACCAGATGTTGATGCCACAGGTAGGTAGAGACACAGAAGAGTAAAGCAAGAAAATGTCCACTTTCTAAAAGTGCCATTTTCAAACACAGAATTTAAAAACTAACTTCACTAAAAGATGTGAGCTCAGGGAGTCCAAACTCCAAATCTCTACCCCTTTCCAATTGAAAGTTACACTTGTAAGACGTTACAAGACAGCTGCGATGATAACCCATGGGGAAAGATAGCACTTGTAATAGTGAGAAACAAAATTGGCAGTATTTCACTAAGAGGTCATGTAAAACACCCTAGGACATGTCCTATGTTTCACATACACTGCACCCTGACCATGGGGCTACCTTGGGCCTACCTTAGGGGTGCCTTACATGTAGTAAAAGGCAAGGGTTAGGCTTGGGAAATGGGTGTTCTTGCCAGTTCGACATGGCAGTTTAAAAACTGCACTTACAAACACTGCAATGGCAGGTCAGAGACAAGTTTACAGGGCTACCCATGTGGGTTGCACAACCAGTGCTGCAGGCCCACTAGTAGCATTTGATTTACAGCCCCTGGGTATACACAGTGCACTTTACTAGGGACATATCAGTAAATCAAATATGCCAATCAGGGATAACCAATCATAATCATGATATACTCAGAGAGCACTTACACTTTAGCAGTGATCCGCAGTGGAAAAGTGCCCAGAGTACAAAAAGCAGCAGAAACGAAGTCCAGCACACCTGTCAAAAAATGCAGGAAGTAGAGGCAAAAAGATAGGGGAAACCAAACAAGGATGCCTGGTCTAAAAACAGGTGCCCCATAAAAAATATATAGTAAATATAACATTTTAAATTGAGAGAATACCACAGGGAAATATACCACCATGTTGTCTACTTACCTTTACTTTCATTGAACCACTTAAGCCTGCCATTAATTTGACATCCCTATCACTGACATTAAAGTGCCTTTGACTGCCTCAGTTTGACCTGCATTTACTCAACCCACTATCCCAAGACTCTTACTTTAAAATGTAGTGTATGCATACCTTGACACTTCTACACTTGCCCTATCTGGAAACCTGACCTTAAACCCTACACTAAATCTACTTTTTATTTTATTCTTAATCTTATCCCAATACAAACCCTAACATGAATCTGAACAAATGTTTAGTTTAGTTAATTTAAGGTAAATCAAATTAAATAAATAACACACAATATTGTAACTGTATTTATAGTAATATTAATAAAATACAATTGTATTAAATTACATTCATAAGAATGTAATTGAGCATTACATAAAAAATTGGAAACCCTAACTTCAAAACGTCTAAGTGACTCAACTAAATATATTGAATTAAATCAAACTAAATTAAAAAAAGGAACTGGCCAATAACTAAATATGTATTCATGTTCATATGATCTACACTACATTAAAATATGTATTCGTAAACCTAATTTTAAGACAATATTAAGTTGAAGGAATAGTCTGTATTTAACTTAAGGGATCATTTGACGGGTACTTTACTAGTCCACCAGTTGATTAGATCATCAGTGCCACTGGCCACTCCTTCCTGTGAGTAGGGATTCCCAGTAAGTTTAAAGATTCCCCAGTGAATCATTACTCTTGATTGCCAAGTGGACCACTGTGTTTTTGACACACTTAACATTCTTTATGGCTTCAAAGCAACAAACCTTCAAAGAGACAAATGTAAATTACCCTGATGCACAGAGTGTTTGTTTGTTCTTAATTTATTTTCAAATGCCTTAAAAGAGAAAATGAATCGTAGCTCAATACTCTTGAAAGTAATGTATTTGATTATGCTGCTTTTGAATAAATGTATTACATTGTGTAATTAGCTTCTCATTTTCTTTTATTTACATTGACATAATAAGCAATTAATTTAATTACCAGCTGTAAGTAATAGTTGTCAAAGTACTTGTTTTGATCGACATAATAGAAATTAGAAGCAATTACTTCTGGTCACATTCCCAAAACTGGCATGCATTCTGCACCCTTACGTCTCTGGATGCTGTTATTTAAGGGAATGTCAGTTGATACCACAGATGAGTTTACATTGTGATACTTTACAATGATGTCTTTACAGCACATATATTTAATATGCATAGTAATTTTATTCTATGTGTTTTACCTTTACACCACATGTTTTCGCAATGCGTTTTTCATGTGCCACTTGATATAAACGTTCTAGTATATACTATTAAGTGTGACTGTAAAAACAAGCTAATTATTAAATTAAACACACACATAAAAATTAGATTTCTTTCTCATTTTGAAAGTACTACAGATATGTCCACAACAAACATGGCAGCGATATTTAACAAATAAATAAGGTCCAAACTGACTTTTCACATTTTATCGATATAATCTAGGTTTAAGCCATGAAATTAATTGTTATGAAATATATTTCTACATTTGATGTAGGTAAGTATGGAAAATATGATGAAAGCAAACTACGTTTTCTCTAAAAGGTGAAATCAGTTGCTCAAACATGATGGATTCACTTACTGTATGGAGAGACAATCTAAATCAAGGGCTCATTGGAGATTTGTGGATTACTCCTCAACGGGCAAAGGCAGAGCAGTTATGCTATGAGAGTTACAAAATGGATAAGGGAGCATAGTCACTCTGCTTCTGCAACAGAGTTTCGACATAAGGTAGAATGCACAACAAATGAAGTTCTTAGAAGCCACTTCCCATTAGCCCTGTGGTCCAGTTCTAAGGGAGGAAGTAAGAAATACCCACTTACACAATGCCAGAGTGATGCCCACAATTCCAAATTTGAAAATAATGATAAGTAGAAAAAGACAGGCAGTTATACGTGCAAACAACCTAATACATTTAGTGACATTGATATTCTTTCCGAACTAACAGAAACCTACATTCATGAACCATTCCTTAACTAGGATAACAAAAATCATATTAAAATTCGAATATGTGCAAAACTCCATAATAATGTAAGCCTAGAAAAATCGAAATCTGGACGCACAGGACATTTAAAACAACACCCATCCATTTACCCTGAGTTACAGTATACTTAGTAAAATATTTAATACCACTATACCTCTTATCTATGCTTTATTGCAAGAAGTCTTCAACTTACACTGAATTTTTATCAGTCATAAAAGAAAAAACATAAGTGAAAGGCATAGAAAAATAATAATTGACTTCAATCTTGCCATGATAAACATTATTAGTAAATGTATCCTCAAACACAAATTCAAGCATTTTATAAACATTTTCGCGGCCTTTCGAAAAAAAAATGTATATTCTTAGCAGGGACTACATGCCTGACAGTAAACTATACTTTGAAAAAAAAAATGAACAGCTTTGTGTTGTGGACCTCCTGAAAAATGAAGTTATCATATTCTGTGGTGGAACTGTTACTCAATCTGAGTAAAGGCAGGTGCAAAAACTAAAAAATTCTAATGAGGGTTGGCATAATTCATTCTCTAGATCAATAGAAACCCCAGAATTCCACTATTTGCTGGAAATTTTGAAAAAGAAGGCAACGTTTCCAGGAAATGACAGGCACAACCTTTTGGAGGTAGTTTGCAGCCCAAACCTTTGTAAAAGCAAACTAAATGATTGACAGGCTCTGCTTTAATCATTCAACAATTTGGAATCTATTGGGGAACAGATTACCTAGAAAACATTCCATTTGATTACATTACTATCGGATTTCACAAAAGAAGAACATCATTTAAAAATCGTATTTTACACTAATCTCCTGTCTTGATCAATGGCAACAATATTCTTATGTACATCTTTAGTAAAATATTTTCCCAGCAAATAAAATGATAAATAAAAAGAAATAGAGATTGGTCTTACCTGGCACAGTTTTTTTTCTTCTGATGTTGGTAACATTTGACAAAATGTTAAATACCTCTACCAACACACCTTGGCAATTAAAACATAAATCCACAAATTCAAAGTCAAATTACCACAAACGAAAAAAAAAATGCAACAAAAAAATGTAAATCCATTCGATATACCATAAAAGCTCATCATTTTGTTTAAAAATATTCCTAGTTCACAATGGGTAAAAAGATGTAGGAAAGTAAATTAAGTAGGGTAATTTTGCCAACACCTACCTACATCTATCCAAGACCAACTAATAACCCCATCAGCATGTTAATAAAAAAAGACACATAAAAAAAGATTCTGATACAAATGACTCAGGAGAACATTGGCTCCAGAATCCTGAATGAGAATCAAAAACATGGAAACAGTAATACAATTAAAATATAATATCCCTCTCCAAACCTCCTCTAGAATCTCCTTGCATTAAATATATCTTCCTAATGGTTTATAATTTAGAACCATGAAGTTCTTACCTGACCAACTCAGCTGCAAACCTCCATCCACGACTGCAAAGTCTATGGACTGCAGGAACAAATATAGAATACTGCAATACATGAGAAAATGGCCACCGTAAAGATAGAAAAGGGACAATTAATCCCATAGGAAAGTATGTAAAGCTATTAAAAAGTACATTTTTAAAATTTGCTGATAGCTATATATATATATATATATATATATATATATATATATATATATATAATATATTACCTACTGGCGGTCGCCAGTAGGTATATATAGTTAGGATTTTTTCTCTATGGGATTTTTGAAAATTCTATGTCTAATAACTTTGGCGTTTGTGGACGGAATTGGCAGAAATTTTCAGGAAAATGGAACATTTTGTTTCTGAGCAGCCCCTGGAAATTTGGGGGGGGTTCGTCAAGGGGGGGCCGTGAAAAAAGGGGGGTCCCAAAACGCGTTTTTCCAATGTTAATTTCCATAGGGCGGTTGGCCTCACTTTTAGCCCGAACGGCTGAATGGATTTGCACGAAACTTGGCAAAATTGTAGGGACTGGTAGCCCGATGTGCCTTTGCTAGGTCTCAATATATGTGCTCCAGTGGATTTTGAGAAATTAACGTTCAAAAAAAGATATATATCTGTAACAGCGGACCGGGCAGCGCTCCGGTTCGCGTACTTTTCGCGTTACGGAGCTTTGTGAAGCGAAGCTGATTGGTTCTCCGGCGTCTTTAAACATTCCAAACAGTCCGTAGCGGCCGCCATCTTGTCTCTCGGTAGGATCGAGAGACAAGAGGAGGCCAAAGCGAAGGGGCAAATGACCATAAGGGGGCATAGTAGATCCTCCCTGACCCCCTAGGTTTGATGTGGAGGTTTTAAAAGGGCCCCGCGGGGCAAAAATAAATAAATAATAATAATAATCGAACGGCTGAATGGATTTGCACGAAACTTGGCAAAATTGTAGGTACTGGTAGCCCGATGTGCCTTTGCTATGTCTCAATATATGTGCTCCAGTGGATTTTGAGAAATTAACGTTCAAAAAAAGATATATATCTGTGACAGCGGACCGGGCAGCGCTCCGCTTCGCGTACTTTTCGCGTTACGGAGCTTTGTGAAGCGAAGCTGATTGGTTCTCCGGCGTCTGTAAACATTCCAAACAGTCCGTAGCGGCCGCCATCTTGTCTCTCGGTAGGATCGAGAGACAAGAGGAGGCCAAAGCGAAGGGGCAAATGACCATAAGGGGGCATAGTAGATCCTCCCTGACCCCCTAGGTTTGATGTACCATTTTGCCAAGTTTGGTGTAATTCCGTTCAGCCATTCAGGCTGTAGACGTATCTAAATGTCCTATGGAAAATTGCATGGGGAAAACACATTTGAAAGTGTTGAAATTTAGAACCAATTAAAATGTTACTTTGGTTTTGTATTTGTGTGTGATGAAAGTTAATTGGTTATGTATATATCTAAAATGAGAGGAAACCACAGCCATTTTGTGATACTACTGTCTGAGGTACATTTGTGAGGAATTTTTGGTGCTCAATTTCTGGTGTTTGATTTACACAGTACTAACGCTTCTCCTACTTTCAAAAAGGTGAGTTGTTAATTTGTAAGGGGAACTATGTTGTACACTTTAAGATAATTTGAAAAATGTTTTCTGTTATTTATTTACAGTCCTTCTGTTATACTAAATACTTGATAAAGTTAGTTTTATATTATGTATTACTAAAAACGATAAATGAAAGTGATTATTTTTTTCTGCAATTTACAGCAAGAAATTTCAAAATAAAATGGATCACAATGAAGAGACCGTGGCAATTTCTTTTGAATTATCCACTACATTTATTGAAATTGACAGCACTAATAATGAAATATTCTCACAAGGAGGAGATGACTTGAATGATTTTTTTGATCAATCTCTTGACGGCGAATTTATCGAATGTTTGGAGACTATAGAGTTACAAGAATCATCATTGCAGACTTTTCATGAGGAGATTCCTGATGAGATGATTGAAGAGGAAATTCCTGATGAGGACATGTTACTAGTTCTTTCAAATTATGAAAATTCAGAAGAATAAATTTATATTTAGAAATCAGAAATTGTTTGAGACATTATTCATTTTTATTTGTAATTTATGAGGTTGTAGCGAAGTGATTGTAAGGATTTTTGAAAATTCTATGTCTAATAACTTTGGCGTTTGTGGACGGAATTGGCAGAAATTTTCAGGAAAATGGAACATTTTGTTTCTGAGCAGCCCCTGGAAATTTGGGGGGGGGTTTGTCAAGGGGGGGCTGAGAAAAAAGGGGGGTCCCAAAACGCGTTTTTCCAATGTTAATTTCCATAGGGCGGTTGGCCTCACTTTTAGCCCGAACGGCTAAATGGATTTGCACGAAACTTGGCAAAATTGTAAAGACTGGTAGCCCGATGTGCCTTTGCTAGGTCTCAATATATGTGCTCCAGTGGATTTTGAGAAATTAACGTTCAAAAAAAGATATATATCTGTAACAGCGGACCGGATGGTTCTCCGGCGTCTGTAAACATTCCAAACAGTCCGTAGCGGCCGCCATCTTGTCTCTCGGTAGGATCGAGAGACAAGAGGAGGCCAAAGCGAAGGGGCAAATGACCATAAGGGGGCATAGTAGATCTTCCCTGACCCCCTAGGTTTGATGTGGAGGTTTTAAAAGGGCCCCGCGGGGCAAAAAAAAAAAATAATAATAATCGAACGGCTGAATGGATTTGCACGAAACTTGGCAAAATTGTAGGTACTGGTAGCCCGATGTGCCTTTGCTATGTCTCAATATATGTGCTCCAGTGGATTTTGAGAAATGAACGTTAAAAAAAAGATATATATCTGTGACAGCGGACCGGGCAGCGCTCCGCTTCGCGTACTTTTCGCGTTACGGAGCTTTGTGAAGCGAAGCTGATTGGTTCTCCGGCGTCTGTAAACATTCCAAACAGTCCGTAGCGGCCGCCATCTTGTCTCTCGGTAGGATCGAGAGACAAGAGGAGGCCAAAGCGAAGGGGCAAATGACCATAAGGGGGCATAGTAAATCCTCCCTGACCCCCTAGGTTTGATGTGGAGGTTTTAAAAGGGCCCCGCGGGCCTGGGGAGCGTACTACAAGGAAACAAGAATGATTGACTTTTAACTTATTGTATGTTTATAGACTTTTTTTTTTCTTTTTTTTCTGCTGAGTGACGTCTCGGCCTATCTCCACGGGATGCAGTCCCTACCATCTCGGCGTTTAAGCCCAGGGGGACCGGTAGTGTGGTAGAGATAACGTCTGTTAACGTTCGATTCGAAGGAAATCAGGAAGTGTTGATAAACATTGTCTGCGCCATCTTGCCTTTTTTCAAATGCCACACTTTTGTCGTGCACGGCAGCCATTTTAGATGCCTTGACCAGACCCACTCTCTGCACGCTGTCGATCCTTAGCATGGCTCCCCACCCTCGCAAGCATCTCCCCCAGGCACTGGTCACCCCCGCTCTCTGTCTTACACATGGGCAATAAACCTCCCCCCATCTGCGCTGCTCTTCCCTGAGAATCACAATCTATGCCTGTCCGACAGCTCCCTTTCGCCCTATTCACTACCGCACCCTCTGACACTCCTCTTCCTCTGTGTCCGATTGTCCAGGCCGGTCCCAGGCTATCAGCTAGCCCTGCAGATGTAGTTTATGGCCCCAGCTGTAAAGAATCACCCCTCTTCAAAGGAGTTATAGTAGATCAAGGCCCACACCCGATGAGATCCGTCACACCACACGCGTTCCTACTATCTGAAAACCATTCTGTATTGTGATTGGGGAGGGGACCGAGCCTGAAGCGGAAGATTCCAGGGATGCCTCTTTGTACATCAAAGTTTTTACAATTATGTGTCACGTTAAAAATATATAGCACTCCAACAAAGTAGTAGGATTATAAAACTTTAATAACTTATAAATATATACAACAAAACAAAAACAGTAAAAACATTTAAACATTTTTAGGGAAAAAGAAGGAAGTAGCGGTCGGTTGTGCGAATAGTCCCATCGCAGCACAACGTCCAGATTTCTGGACGGCACCCAGGTGATGTTGCCTGGGTGCCGCACTGATTTCGGTATCCGGCGTGGGGCGTCGCGGGGGGTGGGTCATCAGTAGCGGTCTGTTGTGCGAATAGTCCCAACGCAGCACAACGTCCAGATTTCTGGATGTCACCCAGGTGATGTTGCCTGGGTGCCGCACTGATTTCGGTATCCGGCATGGGGCGTCGCGGGGGGTGGGTCATCAGTAGCGGTCTGTTGTGCGAATAGTTCCAAGGCAGCAGAACGATGGCACCAAGGTGATGTCCAGTAAGTTGCCGCCCTCCGAATAACGGCGTGGGGCGCCCCGGGGGGGGGGGTGAGGCGGCGTGAACGGGCCTCCCCAGGTGGAGGCTCGTCTGCTGTAGTGGGGCGCCCCTTTACCGTTTCAGTTGCCATTCCGTCCGCTTTTGGTCCACTGTGTCAAAATCCGCCATTCAGCTGAGTTGCGCCCACTCTTGCGGTGCAGCGATAGGCGGCTGCCACAGGACTCTCAAAATGGCGGCAGGCTCTTTCCTTTTTGGGCCTGGTCCACTGAAATGGCCCTGGGACACCTTGGAAATCGGACGCTAGTCTGCTAGGTCTTGGACCCCATTCTCGAAAGCGTTCCCTCAGCCTTGAGGATTGTACAAAAGTCTTGGGGGCCCCCGACTCCTGCAGGCTTCCGGTGGGGAGCGGCTGCCATGATTGCTCGCGGAATGACCACGACGGAGCCACGAGATGGTGGTGCTTTCATGCTGACGCCAGCTTCAGTCTGAAACATCCAGAAACAAGGTGGGGCTTTCATCGTTTGGGAAAAAAAAAAGTTTTCATCCAATGAAAAGTGTTATTTTTAGGTCATATGATCAAGCCTTCCATCATTAGGAAACCAAAAGTAAAATGAACCAATGAAAAGTTTTATAAACAAGTCACATGACCTGTTATGCGGCATAGGGTATAAAAAGCGTAGAAAATCCGTTGGTGTCAGGGCTAGGGTGGCTTGTGGTCTAGGGCCCGCCCCACTCTGCGTTCGGGGGTACCCCTGTGGCAAATTGCATCAGTCCTCTTTGGGAGGGCGTTGGTGGTTGAGATGCTGTAAACCAGCTTGTGCTTTTAATTTGCATCCCTGTTAATAGATCTGCGCAGGTTCCCTGCCCTTTAGCTGCTGTCTGCTGCTGTTTCCGCCTAATGCGTGAGGTTTGGCATGCTCACGCCTAATGCGTGAGCTTTGGCATGCTCACGCCTAATGCGTGAGCTTTGGTGGTCGGGTCGCGTTCGTAAGCGCCGGAGACACGCTAACTTACGTGACCGCGCCCTGTCTCCTGCGCTCACTATTCTGGACTGTTCCTGGGGTGTGGCTGTGGTTTCTTCCTGCTCCCTTTCCTGTTTCCCTCAGATCAGCGTTTTGGATTGGAATTTCACCGGAGGCTTTCGGTGTTCGTTGCAGGGGGCGTGGCAGTTTCCAGCTTGCTCCGTTTTCTCTGAAGAACCTTGTTGGAGCATTCAAGAAGATGTTTAGTCCATCCTAGTAGTAGAGTAGGTCGTACTCTACAGGTAGGGAATAGGAATTCCTTGATCATAGCAAAAATGTTTAAAATCACTTGCTTGTTTTAAAAGGTGATATTTAAAGCTGCAAAATGCATAATAGTTGATTTCTTTAACATAAACAGTTTGAAGCCTTACAGTTTTAATCCTCAAGTAGAGAACTGCAATCCATTGCTGGCAAGGGTTGTTGAAAGTATTTCTGGGGAACGCAAAGCTTATTCTGAATGCGCGCACATTCTGTTTAATTGCACAATTGTTTAGGCGCAATCCTTTCTTGTGAATCCTGGCTAAGAGGCCAAAAGGGTTATTTCTTGCTTATGATGTTTATGTGGTATTCATTTAGTTTGACCTTCAAATCTTTGGTAAAGGAGTTTATTTGCTGAAGTGTGGTGCTATTTCCCTTATTAAGAATCTGTCGCAATTCACAAGAGTTTGAAGTCGCTATTCACAAGTGATTGAAAATAGCATAATTAATAAAGAGTTTATTCTAGAATACTACTGTGTAGGAAGCTTATTGGATGTTTAGAGAGTTTGTCCGTAGGCTTGTGTTTTAGAGTTCTCAGTCTTGGTACAAAGGTTATTGCCAATTTAGAATTACAGAATATTTTGTTACTAACTTTTCCTTTTCAGATCTCCTTCCCCGCAGTCCCCTTCCTAATTCCCTTTTTTCCCCTCGCTTGATCACTCCAAGATTCTGTGTAGTAATTACATTCAGAATTGGAGGTATCGAGAGGTGGGCCCTTATAACTTCACGACAGACCCTGAGGAAGACGTCGCCTGACAGAATAGTGAGCCCACGAATTATTTTCCTCCTGGTCTGTACGTGGAGTCATAATGACCACCATCAATGATTTAATGTCTGCAATCATGCGAATACAAGCAGACTTAAAAGAAACCATGGATGTAACTGCTTTGTTAGCAGCTAAGGTGGAAAATATTCAATTACAGAGTACTCCTCTTCCGGATGAGGTTCACGAAACTGGTGCTAGCAGGGGACATACAAACATAGCTGTTACTGTGCCCCCCCAGATTCCTTTGGCGGCTCCTGAACGTTTTTCTGGGGACCCCTCTAAGGTGCAAATCTTTTTGACCCAGATAGAGTTGCATTTTGCTTGTAGACCAACTGCATTTCCAACCCCACAGTCTAAGATTGCGTTTTTAATTTCCTATTTGACCGGAGATGCCGCAAACTGGGCAGTTCCTTTGGTCAGACAAGATGACACTTTGCTTTACAACTGGAAACGTTTTGTGGAAGAATTTGAAAAGGTTTTTGATCGTAGAACAGTTACTTTATCCGCAGATCGAGAACTACTGCAGTTGAAACAAGGTAATAGGGACCTTGTTTCTTATTTGTCTCACTTCAACAGATTAATCGCTGAAACTTCTTGGCCAGAGGAAAAAAGGGCCGCCCTTTTTTATCAAGGTCTAAAAGACGAGCTAAAAGATGTTCTGGCTCAAATTGATCCTCAACCAGTAATTTGCTCTGAATTGATTAATCTAACGTTGCGTTTAGACCACAGACTCTCTGAACGAAGATCAGATAAAAAAAGAACAGACAAACCAAACTGGAGATCAGAAGCTAAATCTAGGCCTCAATTTTCAAATTCTGAAACCGGTTCGGAGCCTATGGAAATAGGAACTTTAAGACAACCATTGTCTAAAGATGAGAAAGACAATCGTCGAAAGAATGGACAATGCCTTTATTGTGGTCGAAAAGGTCACTTCGTGAAGGACTGTTTAACTAAGCCAAAGGGAAAATTTCCTAACTCTAGTAAGTCAGCAGTTCTGGAAAAAACAGATCCGAAATCGGAAAACTAACTGGCCCAAGATGTTTGAAGGGAGATCTCTTGGGTACTATTGCCTTCCCTTCTGTGAACTCATGTGTCTCTAACTACAAAGCTCATTTTAGATTAGTCGTACAAATCAGGTTAATTCAAGAAACATGCCAAATGGAAGTTTTAGTTGATTCTGGAGCTACAGGAAATTTTGTAGACTTAGAAACCGCTCAACGCTTAGGAATCATCTGTGAACAAAAAGAGACTCCAGAAATAGTGCAAGCGGTGGATGGAAAAATTCTAGCTGGAGGGCCAGTGACCATGCAAACATCCAAGGTTATTATGATCTGTGAAGATGCTAAGCAACAAATACATAAGGAGGAGCTTCAATTTGATGTTATCCAAGCACCTCAGTATGGTTTTATTCTGGGAATGCCTTGGCTTTGCTTGCACAATCCAACCATAGATTGGCGAAAAAGAGAACTGGTTTTTCTGTCTGATTTTTGTCATTCGACTTGTCTTAATGCTTCAAAACCAACTCTTAGTCGATTGGCCACAGCTGAGGAAAAAGAAACATTGTTACCTAAAGTTTACAAGGACTTCGCAGAAGTTTTTAGTGAAACTAAGGCAGCCCTCCTTCCTCCTCATCGAAGCTATGATTGTCAAATCGATCTTGTACCTGGATCTAGTGTCCCAAATTGTCGCATTTATGCTTTGTCTGAAAAAGAGAACCAACACTTAAGACAATATCTCGACCAATATCTAGAGAATGGATTCATCCGCCCCTCCAAGTCTCCGGCAGCGTCTCCTTTATTTTTCATTCCGAAAGCAAATGGGGAATTGAGGACCTGCATCGATTATAGGGCGTTGAACAAAATCACTGTCAAAAATAAATACCCATTGCCTCTCATCCCTGTTCTTTTGGACCAAGTTAAAAGGGCAGAAATCTACACTAAATTGGACCTCAGAGGAGCCTACCATTTGGTTCGTATCAGGCAAGGTGATGAATGGAAGACTGCTTTCAAAACCCGATATGGTTTGTTTGAGTACTTGGTGATGCCATTTGGGCTGTGCAATGCACCAGCAGCTTTTCAGTTTTTTTTGAATGATGCCTTGAAAGAATTTTTGGATCTTTTTGTTATTGTCTATATAGACGATATATTGATTTATTCTGATTCCGAAGCCGAACATGAAGGTCATGTCAGAAAGGTTCTGAAAACTCTGCAATCACATAATTTGTACTGCAAATTATCCAAATGTGATTTCCATGTTCGGGAAGTTGAATTTTTGGGAGTTCTCCTCACTCCAACTGGAATGAAAATGACTGACAGAAAGATCAAAGCTGTTGCCGATTGGCCCACTCCGACCTCTGTTCGAGACATACAGTGCTTTTTGGGATTTGCAAATTTTTACCGCCGCTTCATTGATCATTTTTCTGCTGTGGTAGCTCCCATCACACGTTTGTTAAGAAAGAAGGTGAACTTCGAATGGTCCATAGAAGCTGAACATGCATTTCAGAAGTTAAAAAGAGCCTTTACTGAAGCTCCCGTTCTCATGCATCCCAATGTAGAGAAACCCTTTATCATTGAAGCTGACGCCTCTGATGTAGCTATAGCAGCCATTCTCTCTCAAAGACATCATACTACTGGTCAAATGCATCCGGTTGCCTACATGTCTCGAAAACTAAATCCCGCAGAGCAAAATTATGTAATAGCTGAAAAGGAGCTACTAGCGATTCTAGAAGCCTTCAAAGAATGGAGACATTACATAATGGGAGCAAAATTTACTGTAACCGTGTACACTGATCATAGAAATTTACAGTTTATGAGCTCAGCCAGACTATTGACCCCGAGACAACTCAGGTGGATGATGTTCTTTGCCGAATATGACTTCATAATTACCTTCCGTCCAGGCCAAGACAATAAGAAAGCTGATGCCCTGTCCAGAAAAGACTCTTCTTTGCATCGCTTTGAAGGAACTCCTCAACCAATAATAGATCCAGGCAAAGTAATTAATGTACTCTCGGCAGATCAATTTTTGGAGAATATTCATGAAAATTTTCCTTCTTCCCAGTGGAAATCATGGTTGAACTCCAACGTTAACCAAACCATCAAAGAAGGGATACCTTTCCATGGAAAGCAAGTTTATCTGCCCTCTTTGCAATTACAAGAAACTGTATTCAATTGGTTACATTCACATCCTATGGCCGGGCACCCAGGCCCTCGAAAGACTGTGGAGAAAATACAAAAGATGTTTTGGTGGCCAACGCTGCAAAAAGATGTGTTAAAAATGGCTAATGATTGTGAGGTCTGTGCAAGATTTAAATCCGATCACACTAAACCTAAAGGTTTCCTACAGGTCCTACCTACACCAACTGAACCATGGAAACATATTTCGTTGGATTTCATTACTGATCTACCACCTACCCAACACCATACTGTGATTCTAGTAGTTGTAGACAGTTTAACCAAATATGCACATTTCATTCCTTGTAAGCAGCTACCTACTGCAGGACAGTTAGCGCAAATATTTCTACAACATGTGGTGCGCTTGCATGGACTGCCTTCAGTATTGCTTTCAGATCGAGGGTCTCAGTTCTCTTCCAAGTTCTGGCAACAATGGTGTAAAGATCTGCACATCACTTCCAATATGTCCACTAGTTATCACCCTCAAACTGATGGGCAAACTGAAAGACTGAACCAAACTTTGAAACAATACTTGAGGTGTTATGTTACGGACTCTAAGAAATCTTGGTTAGATTTACTTTGGATTGCGGAATTTGCGTATAACACTTCGCCTCATTCATCAACCGGTTTCTCACCGTTCAAGGCACTCTATGGCTATGAACCTAACACCATACCGTTAGCTATGATCAATGATGGTAGTGTTGTGCCAGCAGTTAAAGACTCTGTACAACTTATGCAAACTATCCACCGTCAAGTTCAGGATCGCTTGTTGCAAAGCAAGAAGAAATACAAAGAGCAGTATGACAAAAAACATCGTTCAGGTCCTACGTATGCCCCTGGAGACAAAGTTTGGTTGTTCACAAAGAACTTGAACTTCAAACACAAAAGTATGTTTCAACCTAAGTACATTGGTCCTTACCCAGTTCTTCGACAAGTGAACCCTGTGACATTCAAGTTGTTGTTACCTAAGTCTCTACGAATTCATCCAGTGTTTCATACTTCCCTTCTTAAACCTGCTAAACAGAATCTGGCTCCCCGTCCCGCTCCAATTTTAGTTCATGGTAATTGGGAATATGAAGTGCAAGACATTTTGGATTCTAGGCGTCGGGGTTCTAGGTTGTGGTATCTTGTCTCCTGGAAGGGATACGGTGCTGAAAATGATTCCTGGGAGCCGGCTGACAATGTTCATGCTCCACGCTTGGTACGCCGTTTCCACCTCCTCCACCCTCTAAAGCCGGGCCCTAGACCACTCTTGGGAGGGGGGAGTACTGTCAGGGCTAGGGTGGCTTGTGGTCTAGGGCCCGCCCCACTCTGCGTTCGGGGGTACCCCAGTGGCAAATTGCATCAGTCCTCTTTGGGAGGGCGTTGGTGGTTGAGATGCTGTAAACCAGCTTGTGCTTTTAATTTGCATCCCTGTTAATAGATCTGCGCAGGTTCCCTGCCCTTTAGCTGCTGTCTGCTGCTGTTTCCGCCTAATGCGTGAGGTTTGGCATGCTCACGCCTAATGCGTGAGCTTTGGCATGCTCACGCCTAATGCGTGAGCTTTGGTGGTCGGGTCGCGTTCGTAAGCGCCGGAGACACGCTAACTTACGTGACCGCGCCCTGTCTCCTGCGCTCACTATTCTGGACTGTTCCTGGGGTGTGGCTGTGGTTTCTTCCTGCTCCCTTTCCTGTTTCCCTCAGATCAGCGTTTTGGATTGGAATTTCACCGGAGGCTTTCGGTGTTCGTTGCAGGGGGCGTGGCAGTTTCCAGCTTGCTCCGTTTTCTCTGAAGAACCTTGTTGGAGCATTCAAGAAGATGTTTAGTCCATCCTAGTAGTAGAGTAGGTCGTACTCTACAGGTAGGGAATAGGAATTCCTTGATCATAGCAAAAATGTTTAAAATCACTTGCTTGTTTTAAAAGGTGATATTTAAAGCTGCAAAATGCATAATAGTTGATTTCTTTAACATAAACAGTTTGAAGCCTTACAGTTTTAATCCTCAAGTAGAGAACTGCAATCCATTGCTGGCAAGGGTTGTTGAAAGTATTTCTGGGGAACGCAAAGCTTATTCTGAATGCGCGCACATTCTGTTTAATTGCACAATTGTTTAGGCGCAATCCTTTCTTGTGAATCCTGGCTAAGAGGCCAAAAGGGTTATTTCTTGCTTATGATGTTTATGTGGTATTCATTTAGTTTGACCTTCAAATCTTTGGTAAAGGAGTTTATTTGCTGAAGTGTGGTGCTATTTCCCTTATTAAGAATCTGTCGCAATTCACAAGAGTTTAAAGTCGCTATTCACAAGTGATTGAAAATAGCATAATTAATAAAGAGTTTATTCTAGAATACTACTGTGTAGGAAGCTTATTGGATGTTTAGAGAGTTTGTCCGTAGGCTTGTGTTTTAGAGTTCTCAGTCTTGGTACAAAGGTTATTGCCAATTTAGAATTACAGAATATTTTGTTACTAACTTTTCCTTTTCAGATCTCCTTCCCCGCAGTCCCCTTCCTAATTCCCTTTTTTCCCCTCGCTTGATCACTCCAAGATTCTGTGTAGTAATTACATTCAGAATTGGAGGTATCGAGAGGTGGGCCCTTATAACTTCACGACAGACCCTGAGGAAGACGTCGCCTGACAGTTGGCACGTGAGGCAGCGTCAGTAGCGGACCGATGTGCGAATAGGCCGAAGGCAGCACAACGCGCCAAGATCCGGATGGCACCGAGGTGGTGTCTAGCAAGTTGCCGCACTGGTGTGGCCATCGTACAATGCTGAAAGTGGGCGTGGGGCGCCCCGTTGGCCTGTGAGGTGGCGTCAGTAGCGGACCGATGTGCGAATGGGGCCAAAGGCAGCGCAACGCGCCAAGATCCGGATGGCACCGAGGTGGTGTCATAGTTGAGAGTTCTGAGCAGCGGTTGTAACACTGTCTGAAGCTTATTTGCAGCTGCTGCAGCTTCACTACGTGCCAAGATCCGGATGGCACCGAGGTGGTGTCTAGCAAGTTGCCGCACTGGTGTGGCCATCCTATAATGCTGAAAGTCGGCGTGGGGCGCCTCGTTGGCCTGTGAGTTCGCGTCAGTAGCGGACTGATATGCGAATAGGCCGAAGGCAGCACTACGCGCCAAGATCCGGATGGCACCGAGGTGGTGTCTAGCAAGTTGCCGCACTGGTGTGGCCATCCTACAATGCTGAAAGTGGGCGTGGGGCGCCCCGTTGGCCTGTGAGGTGGCGTCAGTAGCGGACCGATGTGCGAATGGGGCCAAAGGCAGCGCAACGCGCCAAGATCCGGATGGCACCGAGGTGGTGTCTAGCAAGCTATGCAGCTGAGTTGCGTGCGCACTTGCGGCGAATAGGTCGAAGGCAGCACAACAATGTTTTCTGAATAGAAGACACCACAAGGCGCTGAGATTCGGTTGGCACCGAGGTGGTGTCTAGCAAGTTGCCGCATTGGTGTGGCCATCCTACAATCCTGCTCCGAATAACGGCGTGGGGTGCCCGAAGGGGGGGGGGGAGGCGGCGTGAACGGGCCTTCCCAGGTGGAGGCTCGTCTGCTGTAGTGGGGCGCCCCTTTACCGTTTCAGTTGCCATTCAGCTGAGTTTCGGCCGCTCTTGATGCTACAGCGACAGGCGGCTGCAACAGGACTCTCAAAATAGCGGCCTGTCCTTTGGATTTGGGCCTGGTCCACTAAAATGGCCCTGGGACACCTTAGAACTCGGACGCTCGAATTTTTTTTCCTTTCCTCTACATGCAAAAAAGGTAAATTCCCGGTACGTTACACGCTTCATCTGCCACGATGTACTCTCCAGAGGAACCGAAAAAAAATATAGTTATGGTAACTATACCATGCATCGTCATATGGAGAGGTGGCACCGATTAATTATAGTGCTGCATAAAAGAGAGATTTGGAGGAGAACCCCCGACCTGCCAGTACATTCATCAAAGAACTGGCACTGACAGCATCAGAGGCAAGGGAAACGGTCCCAAATATTTAGAAGAACTTTGGAAAGATTAAAATGACATGTTTAGATTGTGGCAAATTAATTTCATGTGGACAGATGAGTGTTACTCTAATAAATACAGCATATGAACATCATCATAGTCGATGGTTGGTAGAGACATTTTGACTATATCCTGGACCTGCCCGTCCTCGCCCAAAATGGCGCCAGAATAAATGGGAGTCGTAACTCCTTGTTGTGTACTGGTTGCAGAACATTGAAATCACGAGATACGTATGCAGTTTTGAAGCACATGGCGGGCGGGGACGAGAATTGATTGAATATTTCGACATCCCTATTGATATTAAGTTCTGATGTGTTATTGATTACTGTACTATTGAAAGTTCGAATTAACGTCACCCATGGTACTCGCCCGCAAATGTATATCTAGATAATTTTATTGTAACTGGCCCTGTCGTATTTTAATTATAAAATGTACGTCCACCGATTCCGCAACTGTTAGACACCTTAGTTCTTGCAACCTAATGGCCCGCCCGTTACGTTCCTCTACAGTGTAAATGTCTACTCATCATATACGATTACAGTTTGCTCCGTGGCCGGCCCACGTGGTTATAGGCCCGTATTTGTATACTGACATTTTCACAATAAAGGTTTTTAAAAGAAAACATGGTAGTAGTATTTACATTGGTAAAGTTTTTAATAATAGTCACTGTTTTAGAATCAGTAAAAGGCAAGTGAAATAAAGCATTCGAATTACATGAAGGGTAAAAGGTATAATACGCAGGAACGCAGTAAAGATAAATGGTCAAGGGTTGTTGTGTTTTCTACTCCTGCAACATAAAGTGATCGATAAGAATCTGATATTCTGGCGTATCGGCGACTAAGACAGCAGGCCGACCCTCTTTTGCTCAACGGCTCCGTCATGGGACGAAGAAACGCCCTTTTTCTCGAAAAAGGAATATATTTTACTTGCAGGACAGTTGTAAATTTTCCGGGAAAGTACATTAGCCTGGAACATTATAACATATATGTTTAAGAAAAAATAATGTTCGAAAGTAATAAAAAGCGTAATTTTGTAGGTCATATGACCAAGCCTTTCATCATTAGAATAAGAAAAGGTAAATGAACCAATGAAAAGTTTTATTAACAAGTTACATGATCTGTTATGCTTACGTTACGCGCTGCGCGCCGCGCCCCGGATCACTTCCGGATGCGCTAACGCGGCGCGTCATATGACGCATTACGCGACAACGCAGGTCCAGAATATAGTCAAAATGTCTCCACCAACCAGCGGTCGGAACACAACCCCTTTCAGCAGGCTAAATAGTTCTGTTAAATGACAACAGAAGGGATAGGCAACAAGAACCATCAGTCAAAGAGGGGAGGGCAAGTTCTTCTCTACCGGGTCACGTTGGGGCGCTACCGGAACTGATCGAATTGGTAGTCTACAGAGTTTCTGGATGTTTCAGACTGAAGCTGGCGTTAGCATGAGAGCACCACCATTTCGTAGCTCCGTCGTGGCCATTCCACGAGCAATCATGCTAGCCGCTCCCCACCAGAAGCCTGCGGGAGTCGGGGGCCCCCAAGACTTTTGTAGAATCTTCAAGGCTGAGGGGACGCTTTCCAGAATGGAGCCCAAGCTCTAACAGACAAGCGTCCGAGTTCCAAGGTGTCGCAGGGCCATTTTAGTGGACCACGCCCAAATCTGAAGAGCCGGCCGCCATTTTGAGAGTCCTGTGGCAGCCGCCTATCGCTGCACCGCAAGAGCGGGAGCAACTCAACTACATGGTGAGCGAGACGTTGTAGTCGAAAGAGCGGGCGGTAAACAGCTGAATAACAGAAGAGGCACAGTGTAGCAAAAGCGGGCGGAATGGCAACTGAAATGGTAAAGGGGCGCCCCACTACAGCGTGTCTTTAGGTGAAACGGATTGTGGGACAAGGTCAAGAATGGAAGAGTTACCAAAAGGCAAAAAGTTCCGCTTGATCCCGGGAGCCGGCCACCTATGTCGGGGGCGATCTCAGGCCACACCAGGAGAACACGACTTGGGGAGGGGGCCGGAGCCAAGCGCCCCCTCCGAGTCCGCGCCATCACACCGTCCCTCGGGGGCCTCCGTTAAGCGGTTCAGGGTGGCACCGCATCACATTGTTTACAAATGCAGTAACGTACTCAAACAGCCCCCACTTACTTTTAGAATAGTGAAGATGAAGCAAGTGCAAATAGGCTTCAGACAGTGTTACAAGCACTCTTCAAAACTTTGAATCATCAGAGTGCATGAGTTTCATGCTCGATCGATTGAGCTAGCCGGATCGGGCAACAAAAAGTTTAAAATAGTTATGTAAATAGTTGTTTAATAAAATGTTTTACCCTGTTACTTTGCTGGTGTGTTGTATATATTTGCATAGAGTTTATCGTTATTTTGGGCGGGGTGGGTGGCGGAGCCGAGCTGTCTTGCAGCCATCATGGTGTGGAGTTCAGTTCATCTCACTAGTTTCGTATTTGTCATGAGGGGTTGTTCCTAATGTTTCTATTTTAGCGAGGTCAAAAAGAGATCCCATTAGTGGCCTACTGATTTTGCTCGATTCCTTTTGTTTTTTTACACGATTTTTCGCTATCTGCAAAGACTAAACAGAGTATTGCGACTCTGTGCTTGTTTGTAAATAGAGAATGAACCAAAGAGAACCAATTCTAAAACAGTAAATGCTTGGATAACAATCAATCAAATGGAGAGAGAAGCAGGCACGACGGATTACAACGGGGCAAAGGCCTGCGTTACCTACCCTTCAGTATCTGCAAAGAGAGAGTACTCCTAATAGAAATGAGGGGGGGGCAGCATTCAAAGCAGATCAGTGTGCATAAACACGAAAATGTTTTTTCTTACCACGTACTTGACATTCGACAGCTTATGATATTTGCTATTAAAAAACCATTGAAATTCACTGAAAAAACCATAGGTTATAGACCATATATAGTTAGGAATTAGCATTTACAAAACCTTGAAAATTCACTGAAAAAACCATAGGTTATAGACCATATATAGTTAGGAATTAGCATTTAAAAAACCTTTTTTTACTCACACAAAACCATTGAAATTCCATATATAGTTAGTAGTACTAACTATATATCGCGCACCCGCAATCCACTGCTGATCATGTCACATATTACATCATTCATGACATGGTCAGTGACATCACTGATGACATCACTGATGACATCTCAAATGACATCACTGATGACATCACTGATGACATCTCAAATGACATCACTGATGACATCACTGATGACATCTCAAATGACATCACTGATGACATCTCATTTGACATTACTGATCACATCACTGATGACATCATTCATGTGATAATACGATGAACCTCTTCAGACTCTAATATAACCTTAGATACACTCAGTGTAAACAGACACTCACAGACTGTCACTCATCCATGGAGTTACTTACACACCTAGTCAGTCATGCAAAGAATCAATCACACCTCCATTTCCTCAACTATACAGTTATACACACCTTACTTATTCAAACATATACTAACACATATTTACTCTCTTTTACAATCCCTGATACAAGTTCACAATCATCCATTCAGCCACTCACACATTCATTGGCTCTTATGCACAGTTATTTATATATGCCAACTCTCACATGTACTGTGTTTTACATATGTACTTACTTTGACATGTAGCACTGAGATATCCATTCACTCACCAATGCACAGAGTCATACACCTCCCAGCCACCCACACACACACTCAGTCTCCCATACAAATACTTGAGCAACCAATCAATAACCCATATACTTACTCATATAGCTACTGATCAACACATGCAGCAGTTTACAGAACAACAAACATAATGATGCACAGATTAACACAGTTCAGTCACTAACCCATGCACTCAGTGAGACACATTTAACCACTCACTCATACAGTCAGTCATGCACCTACTAAATCCTTCATCCAGACACTTCTACATCCACTCATTCTTCAATATGTAAGACATATTTTAACTTTACAGAAATACACAGTCACTGGATGTTGTCATCAGTGGTGTCATTTGAGATGTCATCAGTGATGTCATTTGAGATGTCATCAGTGATGTCATCAGTGATGTCACTGACCATGTCATGAATGATGTAATATGTGACATGATCAGCAGTGGATTGCGGGTGCGTGATATATAGTTAGTACTACTAACTATATATGGAATTTCAATGGTTTTGTGTGAGTAAAAAAAGGTTTTTTAAATGCTAATTCCTAACTATATATGGTCTATAACCTATGGTTTTTTCAGTGAATATATATATATATATAAGATATATATATATATATATATATATATATATATATATATATATAGCAAACCACACAGTTCCGGTATCTGGCCAGTATCTGCTCTCGAGTGGGTCGTCGTTAGTGTCCCGGCGGCCCAGATTTCATTTGAAGAGTTCTCTCATAAGAAGAAACGTGCGACGACACTCAAGGAGTTGCTGTGCTTCAAAAAGTATTTATTCGGCAGCAAGAAAAACAAACTTTTTTTTTTTTTTTTTGCTGTGCTTCTAAAAGTATTTATTCGGCAGCAAGAAAAACAAACAACGCGTTTCACCTTACGGCTTGCTCACGTTTGTTGTGGATTCAAATTGATAGTCCTTTTACATCATGAAGTGAAGACATAAACAAAGGACTAAAGCAAACACACCCCCAAGTGTAAATGTATGGCGGACATTTTGGAATGGGTAAATAAACATAAGCAATTCAATCTACACCATCATGGTGTGGTTGTGTTATAAAGGTGCCGGTTGAACACGTACTGCTCGTTGTTGCTTAATAATGATAATCATCTTTAGCCAATATTCGAGGTGATGACATATTTATGCAAAATATAAATTCAAAGTGATAGTATAATTACGAGATATTACCTTCTAAAGTGCCCAAGTGGGCAGACTCTATTGATGCAGTCTAGCAAAGTGCCAAAAAAAAAAAACAATCATATAAGGTCACTTATATTGTTACACATTTCGCCCAAGTGGGCATAAGTTCCACATCTCACGTATTTGTAAACTCAGATTATATTAACGTATAAGTTCCAATCACTTTGTTTTTCTTGCTGCCGAATAAATACTTTTTGAAGCACAGCAACTCCTTGAGTGTCGTCGCACGTTTCTTCTTATGGGAGAACTCTTCAAATGATATATATATATATATATAGATATATATATATATATCTATATATATATATATATATCTATATAGATATATATATATATATATAGATATATATATATATATATATATATATATATATATATATATATATTATATATATAAAATATATTCTCCACACTTCCTTCTCCAGGAAAATGAAAATGCACTCACAGGATTCAGTGTTACCCCAATTTCTTTAATTCAGAATAACACCCAGGTCACAAATACCAACGTGTTTCGTTATCCCCTGATAACTGGTTCATCAACCATGAACAAGTTATCAGGGGATAACGAAACGCGTCTGTATTTGTTGTGACCTGGGTGTTATTCTGAATTAAAGAAGTTGGGGAAATGCTGAATCCTGTGAGTGCGTTTTCATTTTCCTGGAGAAGAAGGTGTGGAGAATATTTCATCGGCGTGGCTCTGCCGAAGATTTTTGCATCGAGAGAAGAAGCGCCATAGGTCCGTAATTTTGAGCTTTGCTGTGGAGTATATATATATATATATATATATATATATATACACATGTATATTACCTACTGGCGGTCGCCAGTAGGTATATATAGTTAGGATTTTTTCTCTATGGGATTTTTGAAAATTCTATTTCTAATAACTTTGGCGTTTGTGGACGGAATTGGCTGAAATTTTCAGGAAAATGGAACATTTTGTTTCTGAGCAGCCCCTGAAAATGTGGGGGGGATCGTCAAGGGGGGGGGCGAGAAAAAAGGGGGGTCCCAAAACGCGTTTTTCCCATGTTAATTTCCATAGGGCGGTTGGCCTCACTTTTAGCCCGAACGGCTGAATGGATTTGCACGAAACTTGGCAAAATTGTAGGGACTGGTAGCCCGATGTGCCTTTGCTAGGTCTCAATATATGTGTTCCAGTGGATTTTGAGAAATTAACGTTAAAAAAAATATATATATCTGTAAGCGCGCTCCGGGCAGCGCCCCGGTTCGCGTACCTGACGCGTAACGGAAATTCGCGAAGCGAAGCTGATTGGCTCTCCGGTGTCTGTCAACATTCTAAACAGTCCGGAGCAGCCGCCATCTTGTCTCTCGGTAGGATCGAGAGACAAGAGGAGGCCAAAACAAAGGGGGAAATGACCATAAGGGGGCATAGTAGATCCTTCCTGACCCCCTAGGTTTGATGTGGAGGCTTTAAAAGGGCCCCGCGGGGCAAAAAAAAACCAAAACATTTTTTGTTTTTTTTGCGTGGGTAGCGCCCGGTACGCGCACCGGGAAGCGGTCCGGGGAGCGTACTATAAGGAAAAAAGAATGATAGACTATGATATTTTGAAATATTGTATGTTTATTGATTGTTCTTTTTGTTGTTTTTTTTTGTTTTTTTTTGTTATTTAAGTAGCAGTATTTATGATTATTAAATATAAATTTATTTTTGGAATTGTGCACAGTATACTATAAGTCTGACTTTACATTATAATCAATTTGGTACTAGTTTATGAATTACATATAAAAATGATTAAAGACTCAAACAATTTTTTAATATTAAATATAATTTTATTTTTCTGATTCTTTTTCAAAATTTAATAGAACGTCTAACATTTGACTGTCCGATATGTCCTCTTGTTGAGTGAACATAACTTCCCACATTTGACCGTCATCATAATGAAGTAAATGATCCACAGATTCTACACATTGTAGAAGTTCATGGTCTCGTGATTCATCCATGAATTCCAAGTCAATGGGTTCAATTATTTCCTCATTGTTCATGTCTAGGACAATTTCAAAGGAAACGTTCTGTTCTCCTTGCATTTTTGTGCTGAAATTTGAATAAAAAATAAATATATCAGTAGAGATAGGGCACTGTTGGGTTTAAGTTCAGACAGGTACTTTTGAGGCATGAAGTAGTACTATTAAAAAGTGCCTGTGAGAAAGCCTATGTAAATTCATAATAATACCACAGAAACCTAAATCAATCCATAATTATAATAAACAAGCCTTTCTCAATGTCTAACTCTTACAGAGGGATAGTATATAACTATCTGAAAATGTTTTCAAATTTATAAAATAATATCTTACCTTTTAAAAACAAGTTTAGGTTGTGAGTGAAAATGATCTTGCAATGTAGTTCAGGAAGTAGTAGTCAAAATGGCTGTGTTTTTCTCTCTCTTTTTTTTATATATATTCAGGTACATAACCAATCAAATGTCAGGTAAAAAAAAGTAGAAAATGAAAGTAACATTTTAATTGGTTGTCAATTCCAACACTTCAGATGTGTTTTGTGAAGTAATTTACCTCAGGGTATTTAGAGAGGTCTACAGGCTAAATGGCTAAATGGAATTCCAAACAAATGTGTGAAAATGGTAGGGATTGGTATGTAGTATGAGCTAATCTATATTTGGTGAAAGTGTTTTCAGGGTTTCTTCTGTAAATTACTTTCCCACCTTTTTTAATGGAGCGCTTCCCGGTGAGCGCCCCGGTACGCGAACCGGCAGCGTTACGGGAGTCCACCATTTTGTGTTTCGGTCGAATTAAGATACAAGATGGAGGGCAAATAATGTTCAGAATGGGTAGAAGGGGGCATGGTAGACGTATTTTGACCCCCTAGATTTTCTGAGGGTGGCTGAGGAGGCCCATATGTGTGAAAAAAAATCATTTTTAAAAAAAAATTTGCGCGGTTAGCTTCCGGTTCGCGTACCGGGTAGCGCTCCGGGGAGCGTACTTTGTTGAAAATGAGTGAAAAAAGTTAGAGTAAAATAATAATTGTGAGTGATCAGATGTAGGGTAGCTCTGAGAAGAGCTTTTGGGTTTATGGTACATTTAGGTACTTATAAGTAGGTACCAATGCACATTTTTAAATTCAGAATGAAAATTCTGTTCCCTTCATCTGAGAAGTGAACTCCATCTCCTCTGTAGATATCTTGCATGTAGTAACGTAAGTTATTGTTGTAGATGGAGCCCATTCCATGGTCTCTCATGTAAGCTGAAACAGATTTGTTTACATGCTTTCTCGATTTCTCAATTTGTGGACAAAATTGGTTCGACCACCTCCATTTCTGTCTTTGGCATATATTTGAATATACCAAGGCAGTTTGAGGAAAACGTGCCATCAATTGCTCAAAGGTGTCCTTTAAAAGCATTTCCAGACCTACCCCAGTCAAAGTGCCCAAGTCATTTCCTCCACAGTGCACAATTAACAGGTCAGGTTTAGGCAAATGCATAAAGGTTTTCACCAATGGTATCAATTGGTGACATTTTAATCCTCTGTGGCCAAACCACTTAATTTCCACATCTTGTAAATTGAGGTTAGGTAAATTTCTGTTATCAGCATACCTCTGAGCCCAGTAGATGTAACTATGTCCAACAATCCAGACAGAAAACATGGTGAGAGGAGGTTCTGCTGCAGTCAGATGAAGTGTGGCAATGAAATGGGAGTTGAAAAAATAAGAGTTTAAAATGAAAAAAACTGTGGAGTTTCTGTGTTAATGAAGCAGTAGCAGTGATTGGTGGATTTTGATTGCTGAAAACAGAAAGTTAGGGTGCATGGATGAGTTCTTTGAAAGATGTAATTTGAATGGTCAAAAAAAAATCATTTTATGAAAGATTGCACTGGATATGCAGGTGTACTGAGAGTTCACAGTTCAATGGAAACATTGTTGTGTGAACTTGCAAACATGAGAGGTCTTTCAGGAGGTGGTTGCTATGCAAAAAAGGCAGAAAGGGTAGAGGGGGGAAGGGTGTTGATTTGAAAAAAGTGAGGGAAGAGTTTTGATTGGGTGACATGAGAGATATGTGTGATGAATTACAGCTTTTCTGTGCTTTTTATAGCTGCAGACTCTGGAGTGCATACCTTTTGCTCTGCTAAAGACAATTTGGTGTGTTTCTGAGACTGTTTTGAAACTCATAAAGTATTTGCTAAGGTGAGAAAAGATTCATTTAATTTAGATAGAGAATAGTATGGTTTAGGGAGAACATAATGAAGAAAGTTGTGTATTTAAAATTTTGATTTGTGTCAAGTGTTTTACAAATAGATTTTGTTTCTTTGTGTTACATAGCAATGTTAAAAGTGACGCTAAAATAGTGCAAGGGTCTTACAAAAATGCTTTCATGTGTCTTAGGGTATTTTAACTCACTTCCTCATGAATGTAGGTATATAATTGATTTAGATGTTGTGTTTAAAAACGATTTAAGAAAACAATTAGGTTTCTGGATATGTACTGCTAGAGATTCATAGGTTGCTTGGGGCATATTTATAAGGCCTTTTAGTCTCTCTGATGTTATTTTTCACATTTTAATTTAAGACATTTCTCTGTGGTGCAAGGTCCTTGTAAATATGCCCCCATCTGTGCTTGGCAAATTTTGATTTTAATTCTTTGACTAACATAGCCATGTTAAAAGTGACCCAAAAATGTTGCAAGGGCCTTAAAAAAAACGCTTTCATGTGTCTTAGGCCATTTTAAGTCATTTCCCCTTGAATGTAGGTATTTAATTGATTTAGATGATGTGTTTAAAAACGATTTATGAAATCAATTAGGTTTCTTGATATGTACTGCTAGAGCTTCATAGGTTGCTTGGGGCATATTTATAAGGCCTTTGTGTCTCTCTGATGTTATTTTTCCCATTTTAATTTAAGACCTTTCCCTGTGGTGCAAGGTCCTTGTAAATACGCGCCCATCTGTGCTTGGCAAATTTAGATCTTGATTATTTGACTTACATAGCCATGTTAAAAGTGATCTAAAAATGGAGCAAGGGCTTAAAAAAAACGCTTTCATGTGTCTTAGGGCATTTTAAGTCACTTCCCAATGAATGTAGGTATATAATTGATTTAGATGATGTGTTTAAAAACGATTTTTGAAATCAATTAGGTTTCTTGATATGTAATGCTAGAGCTTCATAGGTTGCTTGGGGCATATTTATAAGGCCTTTGTGTCTCTCTGATGTTATTTTTCCCATTTTAATTTAAGACCTTTACCTGTGGTGCAAGGTCCTTGTAAATACGCCCCCATCTGTGTTTGGCAAATTTAGATCTTGATTATTTGACTTACATAGCCATGTTAAAAGTGATCTAAAAATGGAGCAAGGGTTAAAAAAAAACGCTTTCATGTGTCTTAGGGCATTTTAAGTCACTTCCTGATGAATGTAGGTATATAATTGATTTAGATGATGTGTTTAAAAACGATTTTTGAAATCAATTAGGTTTCTTGATATGTAATGCTAGAGCTTCATAGGTTGCTTGGGGCATATTTATAAGGCCTTTGAGTCTCTCTGATGTTATTTTTCCCATTTTAATTTAAGACCTTTCCCTGTGGTGCAAGGTCCTTCTAAATACGCCCCCATGTGTGCTTGGCAAATTTAGATTTTGATTATTTGACTTACATAGCCATGTTCCATACAGTTCTCACCTTCTGCGTAGTCTTTGATATGCTAGACTCCATCTGCACTATGAGATACCTAAGCAAAGGAAACACAGGTGATGTGATTGTGAAATGAGGAAAAGAAACTCCACATTTTTCAATTACATCACCTGTGTTTTCTAAGTTTACGAATGACATTGTGCAGATGAGGTTTAGGTCTGTCCACGGACACAGAAGAGGTCTGGCCTTTGTTCAAGAGTGAAGTGGACATGACTTACTTCATTGGTAGGCTTTCACATGTATTATCTCCTCTGTACTCTTCAACAAGCGTAAATTTCATCTGCAACCCTGAGTAGGCCTCACCTTAAACAAACTTCTGGATAGGCCACACCTTATCGTCATCCTGAATCAATCATTTAAAACGTTAGGGACAGATTTATGATAGGTGTATGACTCTTTTGCGTCACTGTGCGTCACTTTTGTGACGCAGCGGCGGTGCAAAAGATTTGCTATGTGGCAACATATTTATAACTTGATGCATCTAGGCAGATGTGTCATGCTGTAAAGTCCCATGCCACATGAAACCGATGCAGCAGTGATGCAAAAGATGCACCATGTTGCAAGACAGGCCTCATTTCATCTCCAACAAGATAAGAAGCTGAATCTTCTGTAAATGTCAAAATTGTTGTATACACTGCTCAACTTATGTGTACTCTTTGATATGCTAGAGTCCATCTGCACTATGAGATACCTAAGCAAAGGAAACACAGGTGATGTAATTGTGAAATGAGGAAAAGAAACTCCACATTTTTCAATTACATCACCTGTGTTTCCTAAGTTTACGAATGACATTGTGCAGATGAGGTTTAGGCCTGTCCACGGACACAGAAGAGGTCTGACCTTTGTTCAAGAGTGAAGTGGACATGACTTACTTCATTGGTAGGCCTTCACATGTATTATCTCCTCTGTACTCTTCAACAAGCATAAATTTCATCTGCAACCCTGAGTAGGCCTCACCTTAAACAAACCTCTGGATAGGCCACACCTTATCGTCATCCTGAATCAATCATTTAAAATGTTAGGGACAGATTTATGATAGGTGTATGCCTCTTTTGCGTCACTGTGCGTCACTTTTGTGACGCAGCGGCGGTGCAAAAGATTTGCTATGTGGCGACATATTTACAACTTGATGCATCTAGGCAGATGTGTCATGCTGTAAAGTCCCGTGCCACATGAAACCGATGCAGCAGTGATGCAAAACATGCACCATGTTGCAAGACAGGCCTCATTTCATCTCCAACAAGATAAGAAGCTGAATCTTCTGTAAATGTCAAAATTGTTGTATACACTGCTCAACTTATGTGTACTCTTTGATATGCTAGAGTCCATCTGCACTATGAGATACCTAAGCAAAGGAAACACAGGTGATGTAATTGTGAAATGAGGAAAAGAAACTCCACATTTTTCAATTACATCACCTGTGTTTCCTAAGTTTACGAATGACATTGTGCAGATGAGGTTTAGGCCTGTCCACGGACACAGAAGAGGTCTGACCTTTGTTCAAGAGTGAAGTGGACATGACTTACTTCATTGGTAGGCCTTCACATGTATTATCTCCTCTGTACTCTTCAACAAGCATAAATTTCATCTGCAACCCTGAGTAGGCCTCACCTTAAACAAACCTCTGGATAGGCCACACCTTATCGTCATCCTGAATCAATCATTTAAAATGTTAGGGACAGATTTATGATAGGTGTATGCCTCTTTTGCGTCACTGTGCGTCACTTTTGTGACGCAGCGGCGGTGCAAAAGATTTGCTATGTGGCGACATATTTACAACTTGATGCATCTAGGCAGATGTGTCATGCTGTAAAGTCCCGTGCCACATGAAACCGATGCAGCAGTGATGCAAAACATGCACCATGTTGCAAGACAGGCCTCATTTCATCTCCAACAAGATAAGAAGCTGAATCTTCTGTAAATGTCAAAATTGTTGTATACACTGCTCAACTTCTGTGTACTCTTTGATATGCTAGAGTCCATCTGCACTGTGAGATACCTAAGCAAAGGAAACATAGGTGATGTGATTGTGAAATGAGGAAAATAAACTCCACATTTTTCAATTACATCACCTGTGTTTCCTAAGTTTACGAATGACATTGTGCAGATGAGGTTTAGGTCTGTCCACGGACACAGAAGAGGTCTGGCCTTTGTTCAAGAGTGAAGTGGACATGACTTACTTCATTGGTAGGCTTTCACATGTATTATCTCCTCTGTACTCTTCAACAAGCGTAAATTTCATCTGCAACCCTGAGTAGGCCTCACCTTAAACAAACCTCTGGATAGGCCACACCTTATCGTCATCCTGAATCAATCATTTAAAATGTTAGGGACAGATTTATGATAGGTGTATGCCTCTTTTGCGTCACTGTGCGTCACTTTTGTGACGCAGCGGCGGTGCAAAAGATTTGCTATGTGGCGACATATTTACAACTTGATGCATCTAGGCAGATGTGTCATGCTGTAAAGTCCCGTGCCACATGAAACCGATGCAGCAGTGATGCAAAACATGCACCATGTTGCAAGACAGGCCTCATTTCATCTCCAACAAGATAAGAAGCTGAATCTTCTGTAAATGTCAAAATTGTTGTATACACTGCTCAACTTATGTGTACTCTTTGATATGCTAGAGTCCATCTGCACTATGAGATACCTAAGCAAAGGAAACACAGGTGATGTGATTGTGAAATGAGGAAAAGAAACTCCACATTTTTCAATTACATCACCTGTGTTTCCTAAGTTTACGAATGACATTGTGCAGATGAGGTTTAGGTCTGTCCACGGACACAGAAAAGGTCTGGCCTTTGTTCAAGAGTGAAGTGGATATGACTTACTTCATTGGTAGGCCTTCACATGTATTATCTCCTCTGTACTCTTCAACAAGCGTAAATGTCATCTGCAACCCTGAGAAGGCCTCACCTCAAACAAACCTCTGGATAGGCCACACTTTATCGTCATCTTGAATCAATCATTTAAAATGTTAGGGACAGATTTATGATAGGTGTATGTCTCTTTTGCGTCACTGTGCGTCACTTTTGTGACGCAGCGGCGGTGCAAAAGATTTGCTATGTGGCGACATATTTACAACTTGATGCATCTAGGCAGATGTGTCATGCTGTAAAGTCCTGTGCCACATGAAACCTGCGTCAGTTTTCATATAGGTGTTTTGTTGCAAGGTATGCATTAATTTGCATGAAAGCCCTGTGAAACTAACACAGTGAAATTTAGAAGATTTCACTGAGTCAGCTTTATAGCATTGCTGAATCAAATCCTTACGCCTGTTTGAAACAGGCATAAGAAGTGATGCACCATGCAATGTGAGGCTTCCTCCTGTGCATTGCAGTAGACATGTCGCGCTTATGACGTGATTCCTGCAATGTGCTGCTTTTGCGGCACAGATGCGTGACGCATCTGTGCTGTTTTTGCTCAATGGTGCTCCACATTGTAAATGCGGCACACTATGGGTGGCAGAGCAGCGGTGCACATTAACTGGTGCATCCGTGGGGATGCGCCAGTTAACATAAATCTGCCCCTTTACATTTAAGTATGAGCAGGGGACACAGAGTCGGTGAGGGTTATCCAAGGTTAAGAAGAGATGAGTCCTGTTCACTGAAAACTTGGACATAGGCCTCACCTCCTCAGCATCACTGGACATGGCTAAATAATAGCTGCAAAATGTTACTCTTGTTAAACAATTTTACTATTATAGTGTCTGAGATTTGTCTCTTACTCTGCAACATCTCATTGTTGTTCTCTTTCTTTAAAGATAACGACAACATTAAGCATGAGTGATAATGATCAATCTGTTGATCTCGACATTATCATTGAAATTGTGATTGAAACATCAGTGGAAGTAGATCCCTTGGATGATTTAAATCCTGAGGATGATGAAGAACATGATGAGGATGCCGATTTGTCAGAATTGTATGACATAGGGTGGGAAGCTGACCTGCTTGAGCCTATGGAACTATAAACATTTATTTTTAAAATTTACAATAAATGAAAAGTAAAAATGTAAACCGTTCCATTTAAAATTAAACACACCTTCAAAAACAGGTTATGTGTAGTGTCTTCAATAAAATATTAAAATATGCTCATAAAATTAGATCAGATTCACATATAAAACAGCACAGGTAAAATGTAGAAGCATTCCATTTCTTTTCTGCTATTTGTGTATTCTAAATTTGCCAAAGCACTAAAAAATATTCTATGTAAAAATGTCAAGTAGTGTGTTAAGTTTTTGATGACTGTTATTGATTTACTGTTTGGTAATAGTGGTTAATAACATTTTTTATTATATTTTACCACAGATTCAACTGCAGATCATTTCAAATTTTGAGAATGCCGTCTAAGGATAGAATCAGAAAGGCTACAAAACGTCAAAGACAGCAGGTTCATCAATTAATGCAGCAGTCCTCTACAATAAAAAATCGTCAAGTCACCAAGAAAGCACCGGGTAAGACCACGAAATCATTCATAAGAAACATTTGTAAAAAAATAAAGTAGTACTACAGAAAATGTTTTAGTCCAGAAAAAGAGAAGCAATTTAAACGGAAAGGAAAGGCCAATCAAAAAGGTTACTGCTAGAGCAAGAGATAACTCTGTGCATGATAGTAGAAGGAAACAACAGTTTAGGGACATTCGTAAACGAATGTTCCGCAACAGGATAATTGGCAATTTGTTAAAAAATATTAAGAAAGGTCAACAGAAAGTGGGTTTTTATAAGAGAAAAAAAAAAGTTGAGAAAGTTATTGATCAGGCATTTGAAATTAAACGGAAGTTATTTATTTTGATAATCAATAGAATTAGGAAGGTAAACAAGGCAATTTATGATTTCAAAAGAAATAGTAGATGGAAGAGAATAGTTAATCGTAGTAATTTTTGTGAAGTTTTTTTCCGGAGAATGGATGCATAGTTCAAGTTGTGAGGCATTTTTTAATGAGGAGAGTTATTTCCAGGATAATGATTTGGTGCATGCAGTTGACACCAATGGTCGAGCTTATGAGGTGAAAGATGGTTGTCCAGTTGAAAAAGAAAAACTTGTGACAACAGAGACAGAAGAGGTGTTAGGTAATGAGGTTTTAGGAAGACGTCCTAAGGGTCCTGTGTACACCTGGAAGTGTAGTAGTATTTGCAGTGTACGACAGGATTCCATCAATTTGCTTTGTGATTTTGTACGGACATTTAATAAGAAAAGTTTGAATCAGAAAATGATGTTGTTGCAAGAATTAGATCCTTGCAGAGTGAGAGATGTGACAGGTTTGCATGGTCATTCACTGGCTTGTCTTTCCAGGAGAGTATGCCAGAGTGTTTTTCATCATTTCAGGATGCTAGCAGTGCATCATAATAAAGTGAGGAAATTAGTTAGAATGTTGTATTATGCTAAGAGTCCAGCAATTATGCTTAAACAATTATGCGCTGCTCTTTTGCATGGTTCTGAAATAGATGTGAAAAATATTTGTGAAGAAATTGAGTTTTGTTACTTTGGAAGTAAAGAGGAGAATGTTGAAATTGACCCAGAAGAAGAGGGTAATGTGGAAGATAGTGTACAGGTTTCCAGTACAGATAATTTTCAGAAGGAAATTGCCACGGTGAAATCAAGTGAGAGGCCTAATTTCACTTGTGTGTGTTGTCGACGCACTTATTATAAGAATCAGACTAAGTTAGTGGATTTATATGCAAAAAGTGAAAGGGAAAATAATAGTGAATGGAAGGATTTCGCAACATACTTGATGGTAGAAAATTGTTTTGATTTGGGATCGGATCAACGTGTGTGTACTTATTGTTGTAACAAATTAAATCAAAACCAGATGCCTGCTAGAGCGGTTCATAATAATCTGGAATTGGTTGAGATTCCTTCTGAATTGAAGGATTTAAATACTTATGAATCTATTTTGATTCAAAGTATCCATCCCTTTCAGGCTATTGTAAGAATGGAGCCAAAGACAGGGAAATTGCCTCCATCAGATTTACAGAGAGGATTAAAGGGAAGAGTTGTTTATTTGCCTCTAGATTTGAAGAAAAACATTAACACAATTGGAGTAGAAAAAGTGGAAGAGGAACCTCTGGTTATTTTAGTTAATGGGGTTCCGACAAAGAATAAGAAAATATGGCAAGATTTAGTGGATGTTAGGAAAGTCAAAAAGGCAACATTGTATTTGAAAAAAAATAATAAGTACTATAAGAATGTATATGTTGCAGAAGAGGAAGTAAGTGAGGAAGAGGATAGCGATTTGTGTGCTGGTCAAATTGAGAAAGTAGAACCCTCTAAAAGTAAAGAAATATATGAACATAATAGTGTTCATCCTTTGCATTCCAAGGAAGTCATGGGGAATGCTATTGAGTTGTTTCAAATGAAACAAGCCAAAGGGAGTCCCATTAGTGTTTGGGAGGAAAGTTTGGAAGCTCGGTGTTTCCCACAGCTATTTCCAACAGGTCAAGGAGGAAGATATGATGAGCGACCTCATCAAATTCCTGCTTCTGAATACCGGACTTTACGATTGTATGCAGAAGATGCTAGGTTTCGACAATGCATTCCCTATTTGTTTCATCTACTGTTTGAAAGCGATCTGTCTGGACTGTCATATGCAGTGAACCACATCCTGAAAAGTGGTATACAGATGCAAAACATCTCGGCAAGTGACTTTATGGATAAAGTCAATGTCCAAGACAGTATTTTGGATTGTCACCTGATTAATCTCATGGCGTGTCAGCGTGGTACTAATGAGTACTGGTACCGTCGTCATGGTGATTTAAAATGTATGCTGAGGAACTTAGGAACTCCCACATGGTTCCTCACTCTGAGCTGTGCCGAGTATGGCTGGGAAGACTTACTTGAATTTCTACGAGAGGCAAATGGAAACATTGAAAATATTGAATTCAAGACACCCGGAGAACTGTGCTCTTTGGATCCAGTGAATGTATGCAGGTACTTCAATCATAGATTTGAAGCTATGATGTCTTTCATCATGAACAAGAGAAATCCACCTCTTGGAGAGGTGTTGGATTTCTTCTGGAGAAAGGAGTACCAAGCAAGAGGTGCTCCTCATATACATATGCTGCTGTGGATCACGAGTGCACCTAAATTTGGAACGGATCCAGAAGACTTAGTGATGAGTTTCATAGAACAGTATTCTACATGTGCTGTTCCAAATGCAAAGGAGGACAAAAGCCTAAGAGAACAAGTTCTACGCTTCCAAAGCCATCGTTGCGGAAAGTACTGTCGTCGTAAATTCAAAAACAAGGACAAGTTCTACACCAAATGTCGTTTCGCCTTTCCACGACCGGTGATTTCTAAAGGAAGAGTGAACAGTTTGATGTCTTCGCTGCGACATAATGTGATGAAGAAATCACCTAAAAACACATACAATTTGAAAAGGATCGAAGAGTCCAAGTACATCAACGACTACAACCCAGTGATTTTGTCCATGTGGAATGCTAACATGGATATACAGTTTGTGGCTGATAACTGTATGGCTGTGGCTCGGTATGTGACATCTTACATCACCAAAAAAGAAAAGACAGAATTGAAGGATATGTGGGAGGACATTTCCCATGAAAAGAGCCTCAGTAAGAAGTTGTACAGTTTCAGTCTGAAGATGTTGTCGCATCGAGAAATCGGAGCTTACGAATGTTCTGACCGGTTGTCTTCAGCAAATCTCTATGCCAAATCTAGGAGTATCGTTTGGGCGAGTCTTGGTCTTGCTGCAACGCGTAATCGAGTTCTGAAACCTGTGCGGGAAATTGAGTATTTGGCGGAAAAGGAGCCAAACAGTACCGATATTTTGAAGACCAACATGTTGGATACATATTATCCAAATCGAAGCAGTCACCTCGAGAATGTTTGTCTGTATGAGGTTCTACAAAATTACATATTCAAGAGGAACATCAAAGAAGATATTGATAAAGGAGTGTATGCTGTAATTGGAAGTGAGGGATGTCTGGTCAAGCAAAGAAAATGCCACTTGGTAAACCATCGAAAATTGAGTGGCGAATCTCCTGAAAAAAAGGAGTTTTTTTATTTAGCACTTTTGCAACTTTTCAAGCCTTGGCGTGCAGAAGAGGAACTGCTTGGAGATTTCCTCTGTTACGAAGACTCTTTCACTGCCGCCAAGGAGACCATAGAATGTCCTGCTTTTCCCAAATATCTAGAAATGTTGAATGCGGAAATCGAGCAGGAAGCAACGATTGCAGCCGAGATTGCCAGAGACAGTTCTCAGGACAGTCAGAGTTCTGTTTCCTTGAGTCAGGATCCACTAGGAGGACCTGTTATCGAAAATGAAGCTGCCACTGCCATGAATGAAGTGGAAAGAGCCATGGCACATGCTCAGGAGGATGTGGTTAACTTAGAAGACTTGGAAAGACAACTCAACGTTGAGCAGAGGAAAATATATGACGAAGTTACCAAGCAAATTGATCATGGATTAAGTCATGAGAAGAAAGAGTGCTCATGTACGTCATTGAAGCCTGTCCGACTGTACGTGAGTGGAGAAGCGGGAACTGGAAAAAGTTTCCTCATTAAAGCAATTTCATGTTATTTGCAGGAAAGGACTGAGTCATCGCTGTCTTGTGTTGTCACCGCTCCAACTGGACTGGCAGCACAAAACATTAAAGCTATTACTTTGCATCGTCTACTGATGCTGCCAGTGGAGCATAATAACAAATTACAATACCACAAGTTATCTGGAGATGCTTGTTGTGAAGTTTCAAGAGTCTTGAGGAAAATGAAACTTCTTATCATTGACGAAGTAAGCATGGTTTCTAATGTCATGCTTGCCTTTGTGCATTTGAGAATGCAAGAAGTTCTTAAAACAGAGTATGATGTGTTATTTGGTGGCAAACACATCATTGTTTTCGGAGATCTTCTGCAGCTGACACCAGTGAAAGGACAACCTGTGTTCAAAATGCTCACGCATGAAGATACCAGGAAGTGCCTAGGGAGCATTGGCAACGTCAATATATGGTTAAACTTCAATTATGCTGAACTGCATGAAAATATGCGTCAGGCGAAGGATGAAGATTACAAGAATATTCTACAAGATGTTAGAATTGGAAAAGTGACCGAGCATGGGAAAGAAGCTTTACATGCACGATTACTGTCAAATTTATATCCAGAACAAGACGTTGTGCCTGAGAATATTTTTCAGAAAATTACTGAGAAGAAATCTGGAATATGTTTGATGCCAACTCTTGCAGAATGTGCCATCTTCAACAACAAAATGTTGCATTTAGAAAACCAAGAGATTGTGAAACTGGAAGCTATTGACAGAGTAGAGCATATGGGATCAACAATTATGTTGTCTGAGAATTTGAAAACAAAATTGGATTCATTAGAGAAGACTATATCTAAAACTGCAGGTTTTGAAAAGACTCTGAATGTGTGCTTAAAATGCCGTATAATTTTAAGAAGGAATTTACATGTTGAAAGAGGTCTGGTAAATGGATCAATGGGTAATGTTGTTGATTTTGTGAAATACAGAAATAGAGATGGCATTGAATTTTAAAAAATTAAATTTGATGGCATTGAGGAAGTACAGCTAATTGGTCGTTGTTCTGCTAGATTTTTGCTTGTAAAAGACTTATATGTTCACCGTAAGCAGTTTCCTGTTTGCTTGGCATATGCGGTGACAATCCATAAATCGCAAGGTTTAAGTGTAGACAGTGCATTGGTGAATATTGGCAGTTCTGTGTTCAAGGAGGGTATGGCATATGTGGCATTGTCACGAGTTAGAACTTTATCGGGATTGTACTTGATTGAGTGTGATGTCACAAACATTTGTGCAGATCTAGATTGTGTTAAGGAATACAATAGGTTAAGAAGAGAGTATGCGCCACATTTGCCTCAATATCCTTTGTTTGAGAAACGTGTGGTAGGCCGGAAACGAAGAAATGTGACCAATAGTAGGGAGGTTGTAGCAAAAAGACGAAAAGTCGATGAACCTGAAATTATAAGCAGAAAGAAAAAGGATTCTGTTGAAGATGTTGTTGGTTTTCAATTTGAAAACAGTTCTGGTGTCAACTGCTATGCTAATGTAGTGGTTAATGTTTTGTTTTCTCTAGAAAATGTAAAAGAAGAGATTGTGGTCAATTCTGATCAAAGATTTTGCAGTTTGTTAAATTCTGTGTTAGAGAAATGTAGCACTGATAGAACAAAAATAGAAAGTGTGTCTGAAATTCGAAATCTGTTAGACAGATGTTCAGGTCAAACACAATTCTCTCAAAATATTCAGCAAGATTGTCAGGAGTTTTTAATGTATATGCTTGATGTATTGCATGCTGAAGGTGTAGATGTAGATCACCTGTTTGGGCTTTCTTATCAATGGCAGCATGACTGCGAGAACTGTAGGGTATCAAGTACTACTAGTGTAGACTCAGAAAGATTTATATATTTAACTTTGCCAGACAGTAAATCAGTGTCCTTTAATAAGCTAGTAAAAGCAGCTGATCACAACATGGAGTGTAGCCAATGTAAGTCTGAAATGTTGTCAACATTATTTATACGAACATATGGCCAGTATGTCATTTTAATGTTCCAACGATGTAGGCCTGATGGAACAAAATTGACAACTTTAATTAAAAATTTTGTGGCTTCACAGTTGTCAATATCAGGAAGGACTTTTGTAACTGCAGCAATTATATATCATGACGGTCCTTCAATAACATCAGGACATTACACAGCTTATTTAAAGTCTAGAAATGGCTGGTCATTCTGCAATGATTCTGTTTTAACTTTAAAAAAAAATTGCCTTTTGACCTTAAAAATTCTTACCTGGTGTTTTTAAAACCAAGGGGTATATTATCAAGGGGTTTTATCTCCGCTTTTTTGGCTTTAAAAGCCAAGAAAGCGGAGATAAAATTATCTCCCTATTACCAAGCTGTCGCTAACACCAGTTAGCGACAGCTAATAGGAGATAGCGACCATCATGGGCCCCACTTTGCATGTCAGTGATATTTATCACTAATGATA
This sequence comes from Lissotriton helveticus, assembly GCF_964261635.1. Lineage (NCBI taxonomy): Eukaryota > Metazoa > Chordata > Amphibia > Caudata > Salamandridae > Lissotriton > Lissotriton helveticus. Next base: position 872,508,568 of record NC_136067.1, read on the forward strand.
TGCAAAGTGGGCGTGCCAAGATGTTAGCGACTGGAAACAGTCGCTAACATCGCTATCTCCTATTACCAACTTTTGGAGATATTTGCGCTAAGGGCGAATATCTCCAAAAGCTAACACCTGCCCTGAGCAGTTCTTAGCCATGTTATCCAATGGGAGGTGGATAACATGGCTAAGAGCATTTGCTCGATAATGCATGAATATCGCTGACTTTTCAGCGATATTCATGCATTGCAGGCGTTTTTTATCGCATTTGCGATAAACCTTGCTAATAGCAAGGTTTATCTGCGATAAAAATCGCCGATGTGCGGCGATAATTTTTGTCTCTAAACAAGTTAGAGACAAAAATTATCGCTAGTTGTTGATAATATACCCCCAAAATTTTAGGGAAGGAATCTCAGGATTTGCTCTGAGGAATTTCAAGAGGTTCTAATGGCTCCTACACGATTTGGCCTTGAGAATAAGTGTAGTACAGAGTCAAAAGTTATTTTTGAGTTTTAAATAGTTCCTGGAAAAAAAGAAGATTTTCTTACAGAAAGTGGTGGGCAGAGATTAGTTGAAGGACAACAGAGTATTTCCCAAAGCAAACGGTGTTCTTACCATAACACTTGACGTCATGGAAAAATAACTGGCCTTTGTATGAGTTCAGAAAAACTGTTTCTTTTTATAAGCTAATTCAAGCAGCCAATCAAAACATGGAGTAGAGGGAATGTAAGTCTGCAATGCTGTCTAGATTATTGGTCCAAACTTTTGATTATAATGTCATTTTGAAAATCCAACTATATAAACCTGATGAAAGTAAGTCTTCAACTTTAATTACAAATGTTGTGGCTACACAGTCGTTGATTTTAGGAAGAACATTTGTAACTGCAGCTATTATATGGCATGATGGTCATATGACAGATCCGCTTATTACACAGCTTATTGAAAATGTAAAAAAATTTGCTGTTTCGGAAATTATTCCCATTTGACTACGATACAATGTTGCCTTTTTATTTAAAAATATTCTTACTTTCTGTTTTCAGAAAAGAGAATTTAGGGTAGGTAACTGGCGTATAATGATTCTAGGGGTTGATATAATTTTATCTACTGTTTTATATTGCTTTGTGATTAAAAGTGATGTAGAGAATTAGTTTTACTCATAGAGGTAGTGTAAGTCTGCTTCATAGTAAGCAGTATCAGTGTCATAGGAAATGTAGAACATGAGTGAGCAAGAAGGGTAAGATATTACTAGTCCAGGATTGTGAAAGTGATCTTGAACGTTTTCTTTCTGAAAGTTGCGGAAATACAAAATGACGGGATTTGCTTAGAAGAATTCCAAGAGTTATAAATGGCTCTTACACGATTTGGCCTTGTGGAAACGTGCGGTAGAGAGCGAGAAGTCATTTATTGTATGTAACATATTTTTCAAAACGATGGAGCTTTTCTTTCAGAAAGTGCCGGGCTGAAAATAATAGCAGCACAACAGAGTGTAAGCTGTTCATAGGATACCCTTCGACGTCATGGAAAGTAAGTTACTTTTCAGGAGTTCTGATTTCTGTTTGGTTATGTTATATGGGTTTTTTAAACACAATCATTTTGATTGTGTTTTTTTCCCCCGCTGTTATATGATGAATACCTTCAAGTCACTATTTTTAGTGAAATTTGATAAATTCTGAGAACAGCAAAAATAAACCATTTAACATGTATAATTAATTCTGTACTTTTTGTATTTATGATATACATTTAGAACTGTGTAGTAGGTATTGAAAAGCTGAGGCTTCTATAAGTGTCAAAGTTGTTGCATACAGTGCTCACATTCTACGTAGTCTTTCATATGATAGACTACATCTAAACAATGAGATACCTAAGCAAAGGAAACACAGGTGATGTGACTGTGGAATGAGCAAAAAAAATTGCACGTTTTTCAATTAAATTACCTGTGTTTCCTAACATTACACATCACATTGTGTAGATGAGGTTTAGGCCTGTTCCAGGAGACAGAGGAGGTCTCACATTTGTTCAAGAGTGCAGTGGACATGACTCACTCCGTTGGTAGGCCTGCACATGTATTATCTCTTCTATACTCTTCAACAAGCCTAAATTTCATCTGCAACCCTGAGTAGGACTTACCTGAAACAAATCTCTGGATAGGCCACACCTTATCAGCATCTAGAAACAATCATTTAAAATGTTAAGTGCAGATTTATGATGGCTATACGCCTCTTTTGCGTCGCTGTTCCGTCACTTTTGTGACGCAGCAGCAGTGTAAAAGATGCACCATGTTGCAAGATAGGCCTCAGTTCATCTCCAGCAAGATACCATCAGTTTAAAATGTATATAATTAGGACTGTGTAGGGGGCATGCAGAAGCTGAGGCTTCAGTAAGTGTCAAAGTTGTTGCATGCAGTGCTGCACTTCTGGGTACTCTTTCATATGCTGGACTACATCTGCACAATGAGATACCTAAGCAAAGGAAACACAATTGATGTGATTGTGAAATGAGCAAAAGAAATTGCACGTTTTTCAATTACATCACCTGTGTTTCCTAACATTACACATCACATTGTGCAAATCAAGTTTAGGCCTGTCCAAGGAAACATAGGAGGTCTGGCCTTTGTTCAAGAGTGAAGTGGACACAACTCACTTCATTGGTAGACATGGATATGTATTATCTCCTCTGTACTCTTCAACAAGCGTAAATTTCATCTGCAACCCTGAGTAGGCCTCACCTCAAACAAACCTCTGGATAGGATACACCTTATTGGCATCCTGAAACAATCATTTAAAATGTTAGGGACAGTTTTATGATGGCTGTGCACCTCTTTTGCGCTGCCGTTGCATCACTTTTGTGAGACAGCAGCAGTGCAAAAGATGCACCATGTTGCAAGATAGGCCTCACTTCATCTGCATCAAGATACTTTTAGTTTAAAATGTATATTTTTAGGACTGTGTAGGGGCATGGAGAAGCAGAGGCTTCTGTAAGTGTCAAAGTTGTTGAAAAACTGTTTGTCCTTCAATCTTTTCCCTTGTCTTTTCTAATTTTTAAATACATGTTTTAATATTTTTCAAATGTTTGTTCTCTCTTTCACAGATTGAAAGTATAAAAATAACAAGTGACTAAGTTAACGACAATTATAAGGTAAATGTTTTGTACTCTTTTCGTTACATTTCTATCACATTTAACTTCTATTAGTTTCACTACTTCATTTCTTTAACCCTCACTTTCCTGCCTTTGCTACTTTCCTCATTCCTTTCTCTATTACTTACTTACTCTACTCCTTCCACTATTTTTGTCAGTCCCTCTCTTCTCATACTTCCTCACTCTTGTTCACTCGCTCCATCTCTATTACTCTCACCGTCTCTGACTGATCACTCTTTCACTACTTGTTCATTATGCTTTCTCTCTGTTGTTCAAGCACACTAAGGGGCATATTATCAACACAGGCAATAAAATTATCGCTGCTTTTATCAGCAGAAAACTGCCGCAAAAGTAGCTTTAGCGGCAGTTTTCTCCCGCAAAAGCGGCTTTAGCACCAGTTTTCTGCCGATAAAAGCAGTCATTATCGGCAGAAAACTGCTGCAAAAGCGTCTTTAGCGTCAGATTTCTGCCGATAAAAGCAGCAAAACTTTTATCGCCTATGTTGATAATATGCCCCTATGTTATTTACATTTCTTTGCTGTTTCAATCATTCCTTTTCTGTTACTTCTTTTCTGCATTGTGTTTTTTCTCTCTGTTATTCCAATGTTTTAATCTTAATTTAATCATTCAGTCACATTCTCTACTCTCCTTTTTTTTCTTTCACTTCCTTATCTATTTTGTTTTTCTCAATTATACCCTCTTCCATCTTTTCTTCGGTAAATAGATCTATTAAACAGTATCTTTGGTTTAGTCCCTATAGCTGTCTTTCTTTTAACATTACTCTCTGTTTCCTTCCCTTATACTTACTCTTCTTTTTAAAAAAAAAAAAATTTTGGTTCGCTCCCGGTTCGCGTACCGGCGAGCGAACCGGCGAGCGAACCGGGAAGCGAACCAAAAGAAATAGAGGTTGGCAGAGTGCTAAATATTCTACCAATTTTTTTATAAAGGGGAGGTAGTTCTGATAAGAACTTTTTTTTTTATTGTTTTTGTTGTTTTATATTTTTTTTATTATTTTTCTGAACATTTTTTTACTTTTTTTGTATTTTTTGAACGGTTTTATATTTTTTGGGGGTTTTTTTTGGGTGGGGGAAACAAAAACGATTCATTATAAAGGGCTCAACAGGAGCAACAAAAAAAAAATAATTTATTCCCTGGGGCGTTTCGGACAATCATGATTGTCGATAGCTCTGTTGATCAGAGTGATGCTACTTTCTCTGTAGCAAATGAATTGGTTACAACGCACACACACTTGTTTCACTTCCCCGAACCTCATTTGTATATTTGGGACCATCTCCCTCGCCTCTGGTCCCGTCACTTCCTGTACAACTGATCTTCTGGCCATAGAAGCGGGATTATCTTGCTGGTCACGTAACTGCGCAGCACTGTAGTTGATAGGGTGCCACCTCTGCATATGGCGATGCATTGTATAATTCCCGTAACTATATTTTTTATCTGTCCCTCTGGACAGACGTTCTTTACATATAAGGCAAGTTACGTACCGGGCATTGACTTTTTTTTGGCCCTGGGGAAATTTAAAAAATTGCCAAATATCATTTTCTTTGACATGAGACCTCCTGGGCACCTCACGCAAAAACTGCCTCTCTTCCTGCTCTTCCTCTTCTTCCTCTTCTTCCTCCTCTTGCTGAATGATAACTTCAGCAGGTGGTCCTCTCTTCCTTGGAGGTGGTGGAGGTGGTGGGGAGGCACCAGCTGAAGCTACTAATGAAGCCATTGCTCAGTGATCACAAAAGGTCTTCCTCTCACAAAGATGAAAGTCAGAGTGAGGAAAGAAGGAGGGGTTTTCATCATTTGGGAAAAACAATAGTTCTAAACCAATGAAAAGTGTTACTTTTAGGTCACATGACCTAGTCTTACATCATTATGAAACTAAAAGTGAAATGAACCAATGAAAAGTGTTATTAACAAGTCACATGACCTGTTGTGTTTACGTTACGCGCTTTGGGCCGCGTCCCGGATCGCTTCCGGGAAGCGGCGCTTCGCGCCTCGTTCGCGTACCGGTTCACTTCCGGGTACGCTAACGCGGCGCGTCATATGACGTTTCACGCGACAACGCGATACGTCACGCTGACGCGACGCGGAACGGGTCGCGGCACCATTTTGAGCTAACGGGAAGCGACCCGGTTCGCGGACCGGGAGCGAAACAAAAAAAAATAATAAAAAAAATACATAATTTTTTTTATTAATAAACATATAAAATATATTTTTTGATTTAAAGAAGAATACATTTTAAAGCTTTTGATATTTGCTATTAAAAAACCATTGAAATTCACAGAAAAAAACATAGGTTATAGACCATATATAGTTAGGAATTAGCATTTACAAAACCTTGAAAATTCACTGAAAAAACCATAGGTTATAGACCATATATAGTTAGGAATTAGCATTTAAGAAACCTTTTTTTTACTCACACAAAACCATTGAAATTCCATATATAGTTAGTTGTACTATATATCGCGCACCCGCAATCCACTGCTGATCATGTCACATATTACATCATTCATGACATGGTCAGTGGCATCACTGATGACATCACTGATGACATCTCAAATGACATCACTGATGACATCACTGATGACATCTCAAATGACATCACTGATGACATCACTGATGACAACATCCAGTGACTGTATGTTTCTGTAAAGTTAAAATATGTCTTACATATTGAAGAATGAGTGGATGTATAAGTGTCTGGATGAAGGATTTAGTAGGTGCATGACTAACTGTATGAGTGAGTGATTAAATGTGTCTCACTGAGTGCATGGGTTAGTGACTAAACTGTCTTAATTTGTGCATCATTATGTCTGTTGTTCTGTAAACTGTTGCATGTGTTGATCAGTAGCTATATGATTAACTATATGGGTTATTGATTGATTGCCCAAGTATTTGTATGGGAGACTGAGTGTGTGTGTGGCTGGCTGGGAGGTGTGTGACTCTGTGCATAGATGTGTGAGCAGTTGATTCACTAGATGTATGGGTTCAAAAGTGCACGTGGAAACAGCTGTATGGGCGGTTGACTGTGTGCATAAGTGTATTGGTGAGTGAATGGATATCTCAGTGCTACATGTCAAAGTAAGTACATATGTAAAACACAGTACATGTGAGAGTTGACATATATAAATAACTATGCATAAGAGCCAGTGAATGTGTGAGTGGCTGTATGGATCATTGTGAACTTGTATCAGGGATTGTATAAGAGAGTAAATATGTGTTAGTATATGTTTGAATAAGTAAGGTGTGTATAACTGTATAGTTGAGGAAATGGAGGTGTGATTGATTCTTTACATGACTGACTAGGTGTGTGAGTAACTCCATGGATGAGTGACAGTCTGTGAGTGTCTGTTTACACTGAGTGTATCTAAGTTTTTATTAGAGTCTGAAGAGATTCATCGTATTATCACATGAATAATGTCATCAGTGATGTCATCAGTGATGTCTTTTGAGATGTGATCAGTGATGTCATCAGTGATGTCATTGGTGATGTCATTTGAGATGTCATCAATGATGTCATCAGTGATGTCATCAGTGATATCATCAATGATGTCATTTGAGATGTCATCAGTGATGTCATCAGTGATGTCATTTGAGATGTCATCAGTGATGTCATCAGTGATGTCATTTGAGATGTCATCAGTGATGTCATCAGTGATGTCACTGACCAAGTCATGAATGATGTAATATGTGACATGATCAGCAGTGGATTGCGGGTGCGCGATATATAGTTAGTACAACTAACTATATATGGAATTTCAATGGTTTTGTGTGAGTAAAAAAAAGGTTTCTTAAATGCTAATTCCTAACTATATATGGTCTATAACCTATGGTTTTTTCAGTGAATTTTCAAGGTTTTGTAAATGCTAATTCCTAACTATATATGGTCTATAACCTATGGTTTTTTCTGTGAATATATATATATATATATATATATATTTATATATATATCGATATATAAACCATACCCTTTCAGTCATAGAGTGACGCTCAAATTATGCAAAAATTAAGAAGAAGCAGGGAACTCTGAGTAGGTCTCAAGTTTAGGTGGAAAGCAGCTCCTGTATAGAGCACCCTCAACACCAGCAATAATTTGATCTGCTCACCACAAATGTCTGCTTTTCTATCAAAGTCTTTAAGCATAGGATTAGCACAGTGCCATCCATGCCGAGCTGTAACATGACAAAATCCATTTACCACTCCAGGCACAGTATTACAGCTTTGAATTGGTAAAATACCAACAAAGCCAGCCTGAAATGAGTAAAAGCAACCCCCAACACAGTGTTTCGCTCTAATTACAGCTCTTCAGAGAGGTGTAGCTTTGTCCAGACACAAGGAAGCACCCAGTATCAGTCAAAACAATACCCTTTCAGGCATAGAGAGAGACACATAAATTATGCAAAAAAGAAGCAGAGAACTCTGGGTAGTTCTCAAGTTTAGGTGGAAAGCAGCTCCTGTATAGGGCACCCTCAACACCAGTGAAACTTTGATCTGCTCGCCACAAATGTCTACTTTTCTATCAAAGTCTCGAAACATAGGATTAGCACTGTGCCATCCGCACAAACATACATACATATACTTTTATTTTGAAAATATAACATTATTTGTGTTAAAAAATCATTTGTCTATAACTATTTTATATTTGTTAATGTAATCACAATAATTATGTGTTATTTGTTCAGTTAAAATTTTTAGCATTTTTAAAAATATGTTATAAAATAATAATACATAGTTAAATTATAAATTAGTAATGAAATATAAAAAAGTAAATAACAATCCCCCAAAAATACCAATCATCCCCCAAATTAAAACAGTCCACACCCTAATCCCCTAGAACACTTACCCCCTGGCCCTACAAATGCAATCAAATTAATTAAATGAATACACTTTCAAAAAATAACTACAGAATTAAATACCCATGCCCCAAAAATAAATACCCACTCCCCCAAAATATAAAAACATTCCCCACCCTTATCTACTGCAACACTTACACCCTGCTCCTAAAATACAATCAAAAACTAAAAATAAAGATATAAAATAATTAGAAAAAAGTCAAGAACAAAAATCAATACCTACACTCATAAATAAATAGCCAGACCCCTAAATAAATATAAATCAATCAATCAATCAAGCATTTGTATAGCGCACTACTCACCCGGAGGGTCTCAAGGTGCTTGGGGAGGGGGGGTCTGCTACTGCTCGAACAGCCAGGTCTTGAGCTGCTTCCTGAAGGCGAGGTGGTCTTGGGTCGGGCGGAGGTGGGTCGGGAGGGTGTTCCAGGTCTTGGCGGCCGGTAGGAGAAGGACTTTCCTCCTGTGGTGGCTCTTCGGATGCGGGGGACGGCGGCGAGGGCGTGGTTGGTCGATCGAAGCTGGCGTGTGGGAGTGTAGAAGTTGAGGCGGCTGTTGAGGTATCTTGGGCCTTGGTTGTGGAGAGCTTTGTGTGCGTGGGTGAGGAGACGGAAGGTGATTCTCTTATTGACCGGAAGCCAGTGCAGGTCTCTTAGGTGTCCGGAAATGTGGCTGTGTCGGGGGATGTCGCGGATGAGTCTTGCTGAGGCGTTCTGGATCCGCTGGAGTCTCTTCTGGAGTTTGGCGGTGGTTCCGGCATAGAGGGAGTTGCCGTAGTCCAGTCGGCTGGTGACGAGGGCCTGGGTGACCGTCTTCCTGGTCTCGGTGGGGATCCACCTGAAGATCTTACGTAGCATGCGCAGGATGTTGAAGCATGACGAGGAGACGGCGTTGACTTGTCTGGTCATGGAGAGGGAGGAGTCCAGGATGAAGCCCAGGTTGCTTGCGTGGTCTGTGGGTTTGGGTGCGCTGCCCAGGGTGGTGGGCCACCATGAGTCGTCCCAGGTGGAGGGTGATGATCCCAGGATGAGGACTTCCGTCTTATCTGAGTTCAGTTTCAGGCGGCTGTTCTTCATCCACTCGGCTACGTCTGTCATCCCTTCGCAAAGGTTGGCCCTGGCGGTGGCGGGGTCGCTGGTAAGGGAGAGGATCAGCTGGGTGTCATCAGCGTAAGAGATGATGTTGAGGTTGTGTTAGCGTGCGATGGCCGCGAGGGGGCTCATGTAGACGTTGAAGAGGGTGGGGCTGAGCGAGGAGCCTTGAGGAACGCCGCAGATGACTTCAGTGGCTTCTGATCTGAACGGGGGGAGGCGCTGGTGAGGGAGAGGATCAGCTGGGTGTCGTCGGCGTAAGAGATGATGTTGAGGTTGTGTTGGCGTGCGATGGCCGCGAGGGGGCTCATGTAGATGTTGAAGAGGGTGGGGCTGAGCGAGGAGCCTTGAGGAACGCCACAGATGACTTCAGTGGCTTCTGATCTGAACGGGGGGAGGCGGACTCTCTGTGTCCTTCCGGCGAGGAAGGTGATGATCCAATCTAGTGCCTTCTCTTGGATTCCGACGTTGCAGAGGCGCTGCACTAGGGTGCGGTGGCAGACAGTGTCGAATGCTGCGGAGAGATCCAGGAGGATGAGGGCCGCAGTTTCTCCGCTGTCGAGCAGGGCTCGGATGTCATCGGTGGCTGCGATGAGGGCGGTCTCGGTGCTGTGGTTGGCCCGGAAGCCGGACTGCGAGGGGTCGAGGGATCCATTTGTCTCGAGAAAGGCGGCAAGCTGCTTGTTGACGGTCTTCTCGATGACTTTGGCCGGGAACGGGAGGAGCGAGATGGGGCGGTAGTTTTTGATTTCGGTGGGGTCAGCTGATGGTTTCTTCAGTAGAGCGCTGAGTTCGGCGTGCTTCCAGCTCTCTGGGAAGGTAGCGGTGGTGAAGGAGGTGTTGATGATGTCTCGCAGGTGGGGTGCGATGACAGCGTCGGCCTTGTTGAAGATGTGGTGAGGGCAGGGGTCGGTTGGAGATCCGGAGTGGATGGAGTTCATCGTGCGGATGGTGTCTTCGGTGGTGATCGGTGTCCAGGCGCGGAGGGTGGTGGTGGGGGTCGTTGGTGCGGTCATAGGGTGCGTCGGTTGTGTGCTGAAGCTGTTGTGTATGTCTGCTGCGATCTTGTTGTGGAAGTAGGAGGCGAGGGAGTTGCAGAGGTCTTGTGATGGGGTGATGTCGTTGTTTCCGGCGTTGGGATTGGAGAGCTCTTTGGCGATGTTGAAGAGTTCCTTGCTGTTGTGTGCGTTGTTGTCCAGTCGTTCCTTGAATGCGGTTTTCTTGGTGGTATGGATCAGTTGGTGGTGTTTTCGGGTTGCGAGCTTGAGGGTGGTCATGTTGTCTGGTGTAGGGTCTCTGCGTCAGGCTCGCTCGAGGGCACGGCAGTTCTTCTTGGAGCTCTTGAGTTCGTCGGTGAACCAAGGTGCTTTCTTACTGCCGGGTCTGCTGGGCGGGGTCCTCAGTGGGGCGAGGTCATCTGCGCAGTTGCTGATCCACTTCGTGAGGTTGTTGGCGGCCTGGCTGGAGTTCGCGGAGCTGGCGGGGGGGTCTTGGCTCAGGGCTGCGGCGAGCTGGTCGGCTGTGATCTTGTTCCAGTTTCTGCGTGCGACCTGTTGCTGGTGGTGGTGGATCGTGTTCTTATTGAAGCTGAAGTGGACGCAGCTGTGGTCCGTCCAGTGGAGTCCGGTGACGTGGCTGAAGGCGATGTGCTTGCTGGATGAGAAGGTGGGGTCGAGTGTGTGTCCGGCGTAGTGGGTGGGGGAGGTCACCAGCTGCTTGAGACCGATGGTGGCGAGGTTGTCCAGCAGGGAGGTGGTGTTGCGGTCATTGTTGTTCTCCAGGTGAAAGTTGAGGTCCCCGAGGAGGATGTAGTCAGCGGAGGGGAGGGCGTGCGGGCTGATGAAGTCGGCGATGTCTTCGCTGAATTGTGTGCGCGGTCCCGGGGGTCTGTAGATGAGGGTACCTCTGAGGGTGGTCTTGGGGTCGGTGTGGATCTGGAAGTGTAGGTGCTCGGCGGCTGTGAGGGTGTCGTCGGTGTTGGTCGTGATGCGGATGGTGTTCTTGTGGATGATGGCGATACCTCCTACGGTCTGGTTGACGCGGTCCCTCCTGGTGATCTTGTATCCGTCCGGGATGGCGATGGCGATGTCGGGCGCTGAGGAGGCGTTCATCCAGGTTTCCGTTAGGAAGGCGACGTCTGGGGATGTAGTGTCGATCAGGTTCCAGAGTTGAACGGCGTGTCTGTGGACGGAGCGAGTGTTGAGCAGGATGCACTTCAGGTGGTTGCTGCTGGTGCTCGGTTTGGTGGGTGCTGGTGCCGTGCAGGTCCGGATGCAGGTGAACTTGCAGGAGTGGCAGCTGAAGGGTCAGTGGGTGCGTCTCGGTGTGGCTCGGTAGCAACTGGGGATCCGGCCGGGGTTGAGTGCATTGAGGGTGGCTGCGTCGTAGGTCAGGCAGGTGGACTGGCGTCTGCGGGGGCCAGGGAGTCTGGCGCTGGGCGCGGTCCAGGCGCGGACGGGCGCAGACGGGCTTACCTGTGGCACACCTTCGGCGCTCAATCGGTGCTCCCGCTGCGCGCGTCCGCTGCGCGGTCGCTCAGGGGGCGTCATAAGTAAGGAGCCGGGAGGGCGGGTCAGCTGGGTGGCGGGAGCGGGGCGGCCAGTGGGCAGGGGGGGGCGGAGTCGCCTGGAGGTCAGTGGCGGGAAGGAGGGCCTAGGGCGGCTCAGCGGCGGCTGGGTCGTCCGGCGGGTGGAGAAGGACAGCAAACAGGTAGGGGGAGGGCAGCAGAAGGGGGGGAAATAGGGGTACAGAAGGCAAAAGGGGAAGGGGGGTACAGGAGGCACAATACAACAGGCAAAAGGGGAGAACAGAAGGCAAAACGGAGGGGAATACAGAAGGCAAAATCGGAGTCAGCAGGAGGGGGGGAAGAACACAGAAGGCAAACCCTATAATCCCATACAACCCTTACACCCCAATCCAAGAATATTTATTAAAAAATCCAAATGTAAAAGAAGAAATATATTTAAAATGTAGCAATATGAATATAAATACCCACACAAAAATAAATAGTAACATCCCAAATAAAAACATTTCCCTTAAACCCTTACATCCATACCCCTCCGTTATCCCCAACCCCACTAACCCCATTAACTCCTAAACCCCCTTTACCACTTTATTTTTACTGTTTTTGGAGATAAACCCCCAAAGTCCTCCTTTAAACCCAATCCCTCATAAACCACTATTTATCGTGGTTTTACTTTTTGGGGAGGGTGGAACCCACCAACACCCATTAAAACTAACCTCTCCTAAACCATTTTTTATCACTTGTTTTACTTTTTGCGGGTGAGCCCTTTACCCACCACTGATCATATACCCACAGTTACCAATTGTATGTGATGTTTTTGGGGGTAAGTCACCTCATGTGCCTTTTATCCTCATCCCCTCATAACCCAGTTTGTCAATTTTTATTTTAACTTTTTTGCAGGGTTAGCCCCCCAACCTATTTTAATTCCTATTAATCACATTATTTATTACATTATTTACTATTGGGTGGTAAAACCACCTCAAACCCCCTTTAACTTAAAAACAATCCAACTAATGCTTAAATATGCATGATAAAACCATTCATGGTAAGCCCATACATGGTAAAGATGATCATGGTAAAGGGAATTATGAGGTAAAATATGTGTAGTAATGGTACTACGTGGTAAATACAATGCTGTAAAAGTCATTTACCCATTAAGGCTTTAGATTCTTTTTGGATCTTTTTGATGTCAGTTTCTCCTGGGCACGGTCCTACCCTTCCAAATGATATCCTGGGTGATTAATAAACCTGCCTGTAATTCGCTAGCCTGCTACTTTCTAATCTCTGTATGTACCCTCTACCTAAAGTTCTTTGAGCCCACCATGGTAAGGTAGCAGTGCTATACAAACAAAAATAAATACATAAATACAATAATGGATTTAAGTTCAAGTGAGGGATGACATTCAAACTGCAATGCAGATGTGGTCTGTTGTGTAATCAAATGCAAAATACACATGAAGAGTACAGCACCTTGTTGCCATTGTATGCCGTGCACCATAAATGTAGTTAAAGGAATATAATGAACTTCCTAAAAAGAGACAGATACCAAGCAACTAATTTAAACGAACCTATAATTTGTTGGCTGAAATTTATAAGTCATTACAACCACAAACATTAATTCAGAGTTGTTCTATAAATGGCAATATTGCCTAAAGTAGAGGTTCCTGTACTATAGCAGGTGTTTATTTTTTTAATGTGCACAGCTTTTTTGTGAGAGCAACTATATGAATTCACAAAAGTACACCGGGTGGTAACCCCGTTCGAGAAGAGGTTAATCTCTTGGGATAATCTCTTGGACAACAGAGAGAATGATCTGTCGGCATTTCACATTGACCATTTAAGAGGTGGCTCAAGTTCAACATTTACTGAGAGAGAGTCACAGATGGGTGCAAGGATCAAATATACAAAAAGCAAACAAATAAAAAATAATGCAATTTCCACACTAAGGGCCTTATTATGATGGTGATCAGACAAGCATCTGGCTGCCATCATTGCAGGCTAGATACCGGCCAAAATGTAGTCGGCGGTTCCACCCTCCAAATTACGATTCAACGCCGTGCAGGCAATCGGAAATATGCTGTTTTCTATTGCAGCTTATGCAGCGGCCCTGAAAAAGGCCCTAGCACATGGCACAAGAGAAAAAGACATGTTTTAAATATCCAAGCACAGGGTCCGTGGATGTTTGGGGGAGCACCACATGTGCCCCCAAAGCCCCATAGAAGAGGCCAACTGGGGGCCCTGCTAAGGGGTCTCCAAAGTCATTTTCTGTCTGCCTGTACATGGCATTCCGTCCACTATGTACAGGCTCCGGGAAACGGATATCGTAATCCCGACGGTGGTGAGCAGGCACCACCCCTATTGTAAGGATTACGGTACGACTACTGCCTGACCGGCACCTTGAGCAGCAGATGTCTGTCCCTACGACCCCCCTGCGTATCTATAATTTGAGCCCTGGGGAAGTGGCAGTCCCCGGGGCAGCGCAGGACGCCTATGGCCTTTCACACATTCCATTAAAAAAAAACACGGTGTGCCCCGTTACTGTTATGTGTAACCCAGGGGAGGTGGCTGTCTCTGGGGCTGCTCATACCCCCCTACATCATTTGCATATAATTCATTTGCCACGTGGAGGTGGCAGTCTCAGGTTGTGGGGGTGTCCGTTAGGGCAATCCTGCATCAATATCGAAAAATGCCCAGGGGAGGTGGCGGTACCTGGGGCTTTAGGTATTGTAGGAGGGGAGCCTTTTCCACATTTAAACATGTCCCCGGGACCTGGCCCACCTAGGGGCCTATATTAAAAAAAGCACAATCGTGCTTTGTTTTTTATTTCGGCAGGAGTCACAGATCCAGTGCAACTCCCACAGTTTTTTTTAATGCTTTTTGGGCCCTTGGGGGTCCCACTCCCCCCGCCCACCCCCCCCTCCCAAGAGGCCAAGAAGGTCAGGGTGTTTCTATCATGCCCCCTTTTCTTTTTTTAAACTTTTTTTTCCAGTCGAAACACAACCGGGGCAAGCAGAGATTGGTCGGGAAAGGAAGCAGGAGGGCAATATACATAAAGAGCCATGGCTGCCAACACTTCCTGGTTTGAAGTGTTGGCAGCCAATCAGATGTCAGGCACAAGTTCGGGAAAGGTCATGGATCCACCATGGCCTCAGTGGTATATCTTAAAAATCTTTACATTTCTCAGCAACTACTGAACAGATTTACACCATTTACCAAAAAGGTCTGGACCAACAGCTACCTTTCTGACAATTTTGGTGTAATTTCATTCAGCAGTTCAGGCTGTAGACATATCTAAAGTTTACTATGGAAATTAACATGTGAATACATGTTTTGGGATCCCCCCTTCTTCTCGTCACCCACTTGACTGTCCCCAATTTTCAAGACAGCAGCTGAAGTGACTGGCAAATTAGTTTTGAAATTTTCACGAAGATTCACCAAACAACGCCAAAGTTATTGTAAAATGAAAAAAAATTCTTCCTATGGAAACTACAACTAGAGCTACCTACTGGCGACCGTCAGCAGGTGATATATATATATATATATTAAACACACAAAGAACGCCAATTTGAGGAGCCTCAGCGAAAATTAACAGCATTTATTTGCAGGAACATGGTAGCGTGGTACAAACACAACGTCTCTCTATTTCAGTTCAAAAAGCCCAACGCGTTTCGAACAGCGAATGTTCTTGGTCACGGGCACCGGAAGCAGATAATGGCAGCAGTTGATCGGGAACACCCCTTGTTAAGCCCATCTGGCTCCGCCTCCATTATTGAGTGCTGCTGTGCATACTGGAGCCTGTAGTTCCCCATCGTATTCCCCTTGTGGGTGCTGACGACTTCTGCATGTAGTAGTCCTGATAAAATCCTTTGTAGGTGAGAGATGGCTTTATCTGCAATACGCTGCTGAAAATAAACGTCCTCCAAGCGGTTTTTCCGCTCCACCGCGCTCCGAGTTTTCAAAGCGCTAGGTCTGCTAGAGATGCAGCGGGCTTCCTCGCGACCTGGCATGTCCGCTTTCAATCAAACATATATATATATATATATATTTATATAGACTTATTGAGTTTTTACTGTATAGATCAGGTGGATCGCAATGAAAGGGGAGGGGACAGAGTTAAGACCCTATGGATTCTGGAATCCAAATATATAATTGATCGCCAGACCAGAACCCCTTGGGGTCTGAAGAATGACGAAGAGATGTGGGTACATTTATAATATATGGGATCATATATTATAAAAGGACAGAACAAAAAAACAAAGAAACAAACATGGTTGTCTTTGAAAATTCTCCTTGGGTTGATCTGACAGATAGGAAAACATCTAAATCAATAAATGAGAAAAGGAAAAAAGGATAACTATCTAAGTTAAGGCCATGAAATTTCAGAGCTATATTGCCTAGTCTCCCACATGTGCACATTGAGACGAACGCCCATACAGGGCAACATATCTGAAAAAAGAGGGAACAACCTCATGGGAGGATGAGGACAACCACTAGAGGGTATTAACAACACGAAAAGTGCCCTGTGGTGTATTAACTGTATGAGATCATAAACTTACAATGTAGGTCTCCAAAAAATGCCTTTTTAAAAAAAAATACGTTTTTGACAAAACCTATATAACGAAATTAAATGAAAAATGTAGATGTTGTTACAGAATTATGAAATACCTGTATTGATGGTTAATGTTCCCTTCCTAAATTTTGCACTACATTGTTTGGTTTGTAAACACATAGGTTTTTTATTTTTGCACTAAAGCACTTCATTCTAGTTGCCAAGTTCTAGGCAGCTAACCATGTAAAATATACATTCAAAGATGGCCGCTACATTCGTAGCACATGTATCGATCTCTTTTTTATGTCTATGAAAACTTGAAGGTAGAAATGTCTGCAGTTTACGCTTTGCAAACCGACACTGACGAAGCCGCAAGGCGAAACACGTCTGTCTGGGGGGTGAGGGGTTCGCATAAACTTCATCGAAAGGATACTGGTGTGCTCTGCTTTTTCCACTGGAAACAAGCTGTTTGTGTTTGAAATATATATATATATATATATATATATATATATATATATATATATATATATATATATATATATATGAAACTGAATCCTGACCGCCAAACGTGGCGGAGCAGCAGGCGTGGACCTCTTCAACAAACAGCAGTTCAAAACGCGAACCAAAGCCACAGCAGACAAAAGGTGTTTTCACCAATCCATTTTATTGCAGAAAAAATGTAAGAGCCTGTGCCCTCCCTGACGCGTTTCGCTCCGCAAGCGGAGCTTGATCACATGACGCGTCAGGAGTAGGACGAGCATTAAATTGACAATAAAAGCCCAAGCGCCTAAAGAAACAGGACGCAAGGGTGGCATGAAAGCAAATGAACGTTGAAATAACATTCAACACACTCAAAATTATCTGTTTACATCACTGAGAGCTGGGGGGCACAACATCACTGCATAGTGCATTAAAAATTATAAATCGAATTGGTCTTTTATCTATGTAGCAATAGTACTGAGACCTCAAAAGCAAATTAGATCTCAGTGCTTAAACCTTGAGGACCTAGACGATTAAAAAATGCCAAACAAAACATATATATCACAAGATCAGTATCAAACATGATAAAATATCAGCAAATCCAATAACAGATCAAAATGTGAAAACAATTCATTGCCAGTGCAATCATGATGGTCTATTTAATCTACGTCCAAAGGTCTTAATAATATTATTGCTCAAATCAATACATAATTTTTCTTATCATGCATGCCCTCTCAGAGGAGTGAATACAAAAAGTGCCTTCATGCTAAAGTGCCAATGCCTAAAATTCATTGCATAATACAATAAAAAACTTTAATAATAGCAGCGGAAGAACCAATATGAAACATTACCCTTAGTACTGTGCAAAAAATATACATCAAACAGATTCATAATCTTTAGTCATTTTTAGAGGTATTTAACTTCAGGTCAGATAGATAATACGTCACTTGACCTCATAGAAAATGGTGTAATTCATCAAAGGCATTAAGCCCATTAGGGGCCCGGGTGTCAAGTAATAGAATAAAAAACGCCTCTTTTTGACGAAGCAGTTTTTCACGATCCCCCCCTCTGCCTGGGTTGGCCACCGAACATAACAAAGTGTACTTTAGATCTTTTAGTTTTTTATCATGTACAGCTTTGAAGTGGCGAGCCACCGGATAAGTCATATCCGAGTTGACAATGGCTCGGATATGTTGCAGGATACGTTGATAAGCAGGGAGTTTAGTGCTCCCTATATAGGATAAAGAACATGTGCAGGTAAGTTGGTACACTACATATTCACTGCGACATGTCAGATGTTCTTTTATGGGGATCAATTTATCATTGAAAGCCGAGGTATAGTGGGTTCCATTCTCAGCAAATGTACAGGCACGACACGACGTACATCTAAAAAAACCTAGTTTGTTTAACCAATTAGTTTTAGGTGGCAGTTCTGGCTGTGTTCTGTCTAATGCGTCTTTCATAGACGGCGCCCTCCTAAAAGTAATGGCCGGTGATTTGGGCAAAAATGGTGCTAAGATGACGTCGGTTAATACAATTGGCCACTCAGATCGAATGATTTGGCTGATCTTAGAGATCTGGGAACAAAAAGTGGTGATAAACCGAACAGAGCCCTGTTCAGTGGTGTCCCTCTTCTCCTTGTTCCTGGGAGTGAGGAGATCCACTCGAGACCGAACACCAACCTTTGCCAAGGCCTGATCCAGAATGGTTCCACTATAACCTCGCCTCAGAAATCTAGTCCTAGATTCCCTTAAACAATGTTCCAAGCTATCAGGGCTACTGCAAATTCTTTTTATTCTGATGAATTCACCCAAGGGTATACTATTAATAGTATGGGTCGGGTGAGCACTGCGGGCATGTAAGATGGAATTGCCCGCAGTGCTTTTTCTATGAAGCTTAGTCTGAATGGTGTTCTGATCAATGTAAAGCTGGACATCCAGGAATTCAGCCGCATCAGAAGTGATGCTAGCCGTAAACCTCAGATTCCTATCATTGACGTTGACATCTCTCACAAATGCCGCTGCCTGATCTTGGGTGCCTCGCCAGATGATAAAAATATCATCGATAAAGCGCCAATAATGCACAAGATGAGGAAGCCAATGTGTGTGAGTGACCTGGAGAACATGCTTCTCCCACCAGCCAACATGGAGGCAGGAATAGCTGGGGGAGAAGCATGAACCCATGGCCACCCCTCGTTCCTGGTGAAAGAACTCCTTCCCAAATTGGAAATAGTTGTTAACAAGGCACAACTTTATCATGTCCATGAGCATTAGGTTGTGATTTCTAAAGTCTGCCTCTCTGCTGTTCAAGAAATATTCAACTGCATGGAGTCCCTGCTCATGGTTGATGCTAGTGTAAAGTGCCTCTATGTCCATCACCAGAAAACAATAATCAGGACACCAAGTGACGTGACTAACTTTGACCAAAAAATCTGTGGTGTCTTTCAAAAATGAGGGAAGGGAAAACATATGGGGTTGCAGAAAAAAATCAACATATTTCGAGATGTTCTCATTCATGCTGCCTAGAGCTGAGATGATCGGACGGCCTGGGACAGGAATGGTGCATTTATGGATTTTGGGCAAAAGATAAAACAAAGGAGTGATAGGGTGTGCAACATTGAGAAATTTAGTTTCCTCTTTGGTGAGTAAGCCATTTCGAAACCAACGATTGATGTTTTTTCTCGTGTTTTCATGGCTTTTCAACATCGTAAATTTAGTACACTTTGTATAACATGATACATCACCAAGTTGCCTGTTTGCTTCAATAGTGTAGTCAGATTTTGCCCATAACACTGTATTCCCTCCCTTATCAGAATTTTTGACGATGACCTGGTCATTGCCCTGGATTTTCTTTACAAGTCTCATGTATTGCATGTTATTAAAGTCGACTTGTCTTTTCTTTTTCAGCACCTTTTTATTCAAAGATTTGAATTCTGTTATAATCCTGTCACTAAAGACGTCAACAGCGTCCTTAGGCATCAAAGGTAAAAAAAAAGTTGATTTTCCACGGAAAGTAGTAGGTGGAGAACAATTAACACTCATGGCCTGACTTACTGACAAATCACACATAGGTTTTTTATTTTTGCACTAAAGCACTTCATTCTAGTTGCCAAGATTTTGCATGGTATGTGGAAATAAACCTGACAACCTCCTGCACCTCACTCTTCTTACTTTCATTGGGGACCAATAAAGTTTCATGGCTGATCTTACTTGCCTTCACAAAAGCTTCTTCAACTATCTGTGGATGATAGCCACGCTCCTTGAAGCGCTCTTTCATGCATTCCCCTTCAAGTATGAAGTCCTCATCTTTACTACAGTTCCTCCAAGCCCGGAGGAACTCACCAAAGGGATGAAACTTTCTGCCATTCGCGACCACACTGAAATGATTTTAAGCATGATGTTGTTTTGTCTCGAAAACAATTTCTTCATCTTTAATGAGGTCTATTATAGACAGCGACAAGGGACTGCGATGGGAACTTGTTTTGCTCCCAGTTTTGCCAATCTATTCATGGCAGACTGGGAGCAACAGGTGGCAGAGACTCATATACTATACCGCAGCCATGTGAAAACCTGGCTGCGGTATATTGACGACCTATTTATCACCTGGGATGGTCCCCAAGCAATGGCAGAAAGTTTCATCCACGACCTCAACTGTAATGATCTCAATCTATGTCTAGAAGGGAAAATCAGTAACCAATCAATGGAATTTCTGGACTTAAAAGTCAAGGTTGCTGACAATCGATTACTGATGAAATTATTTTGTAAAGCCACTGCAGGCAACACGCTGCTTCACGCAGAGAGTAGCCACCCGAAATCCCTAATACGCAGCATTCCCTTTGGTGAGTTCCTCCGGTCTTGGAGGAACTGTAGTAAAGACGAGGACTTCATACTTGAAGGGGAATGGAGAAGTGTGGCTCACTGGTTAGAGGCGGCAGACCCGTAAGCAGAGAACGGCCCGGGACCAGGGTTCGATTCCCGACGCGGCAGGGTCGTGGACCAGGGTCAGCGGACTCGATAATTCTCGCCTCGGTGCCTACTCTAGTCAGAAACCACACTCGGCACCTCTGGGCATCAGCTTGCCTCATCTTCACAACGGCCCCCCCAGACCGCCGGGGATGCTTGGTCGCACCTTAGAGATACCCATCAGGGACCATCTCTCAGGGTTAGCCAGGACGGGTTCCCCAGCGGTCGAAGCGTGGAGATACTCCTTTGGGAGTCGATTCCTAGCGCTATATAAACCCGCAATTAAATTAAATTAAATTAAATGAAAGAGCGCTTCAAGGAGCGTGGCTATCATCCACAGATAGTTGAAGAAGCTTTTGTGAAGGCAAGTAAGATCAGCCATGAAACTTTATTGGTCCCTAATGAAAGTAAGAAGAGTGAGGTGCAGGAGGTGGTCAGGTTTATGTCCACATACCATGCAAAATCTTGGCAGGTACAGAGTAGCCTAAAGAAACATTGGAATGTATTAAAAACTGAATCCACATTAACTGATGTGGTGGGCTGTAATACCAGCATTACATTTTGAAAAGCAGACTCTCTAAAAGATAGACTGAGCAAAAATGAAATTAACACCAAACAGAGAAAGACAACTGATGTACAAGGCTTTTTTACATGCATGACATGCAAGGCATGTAAATATAGCAACAATGTTAAAACAGTCTATTACCCGATAGAAGAGAGAGAAAAAACTATCAAACAGCATTTGACCTGCCTCTCCGATTATGTGGTGTATATTCTTGTCTGCCCATGCTCCAAGAAATACGTAGGAAGTACAATGTTCCCTGCAAAAAAACGTATTCTGGAACATATGCGGGCAATTGAGAATAAAGACCAAAATTCACCGGTAGCCCGACACTTTGAAGAACTACACAGAAGCAACCGCAATCTTTTAAAGTTTTTTGTGGTTGACAAGATACCACCCATGAAAAGAGGAGGAGACAGAATACGAAGGTTGCGGCAACTAGAAAGTAAATGCATTCTTGATTTAGACACCCGTATCCCGGGTGGGCTGAACTCTGAGGAAGAATTAAAATGGCATCTGGGAGAGTAAACTGCCAGCTGATAAAATCTCTAGACTATCAAGGTTTTAAACTTTGCAGAAATGTATAGCTGTTTTCTCAGTCTCCTGTTTATGTTTCTCTTGTTTTTAACATCAAATTAGTATTTATCACCGTACAATGTTTGTGTTATGCACTGTATAGTTCAAATCATTAAGGCCATTTCAGTTCTAGCGAATACCAAGACTTATTGATTTTATTCTGTCTTTCCACACAGGTAATATCTGTTAAAGAAGAATGAATGTGCAAGAGAAGTTGTATTCCCACTTGGGAATAAAGAATTATTTTTAACTCAAAAGGACATTGTTACTATTGTTTGTGATCCATTGCGGAGATTATCCCACTGGGGGTTTAAACGTTACATTACAATAATTGGTTTTTGATCGGTTAGATAAATGATGCCACTAAGCGCAATGAAATAGAATTTTTACTATGTACTTTATGTTACAAAAAATCTTTTCCTGCAGCATATTAAATTAAGATGTTCTGGTCAAATGCTAAAGATCTTGGTTTGTAATCGGGATATCGTTCCAAGATGGCCGCTGTGTATATGATTTGTACTTTAGTCCCTTGTTTATGTTCACATCAGGAAGTGGTTTGTGAAAACTTTATTTATTTGTTTTGTTTGAGAACACAATTCACCCGTGACCAAGGCGAGCAATCGCTGAAACGTGTTGGGTTGGTTCCATGCACTGTTTGTCATGCTGGAAATAAATTGAACAATTATGAACTACTACCGAATGGTCTGATGGAGTGATGATTATCGCTAGGTTAGAGATCATTTATGCTACTTTTGGAGCGTTTGGTGAAACGGATAATATATATATATATATATATATATATTACACTCTTCCGTGCATCCGCAGGCTTGCCTCCAGAGAAGGACACAGACCCAAAGTTGGTGCGAAAACAAGAGCTTATTGCTCCTCACCAGTCGCCATTACGCGTTTCAGCTCGTATACAATTAAATCTCTTGAATTAATATATTTGGCATTTTCATTGTTCAAACTGTTCTTGTCATGGGAGATAGGGAAATGTCAAGATCAATGTCCAGGATCTGCTGCAACAGTGTAGAGGCAACAGCAGTCCCTAACATAACATAACACGTGTATCTGTAAAGCACACTTATCACCCGCAGGTCTCAAGGCACTGAATAACTGATGTTTGTTGTTACCCAACTCAATGATACTCATTTTATCAACCTCTGATGGGTGAAAGGCTGAGTGGACCCACCGGATTCGAACCTGTGACCATGAGGTCAAATACAGGCTCCTGCAGTGGATGCATTAGTCAACTAAGCCACCAGACCCTGATACGGTCCTGCTGCTTCAGAACAAGTCTCTATTTCAACAAGCAGATCCAATGAATGATGAGTTGAATGCTAAAATAGAGAAGAGTCCCTGCTAATAGACTGCCCATGGCACTGGGAAGTCACCGTGTGTCCCTTGGTAGATACCAATTAAAACGGTTCTCCATCAAATGGAGCATCAGATTTTCTTTTCCGCATTTGGTGGATGAGCACTTGATCTGCTTTTGTAAACACGATGTTCTTTGCATGTTGTCTTTTGTCACTATACGCTTTCATCTTTTGTTCAGGAACCATTTCCTTCTTACTAGTTGCATTCTCATCTTTCTCTCTCTGGTTGGTCCATAGAGGCAACTTGGTTGCTATTGCTCTCCCGAACATCAAAGTTTCAGGACTTTAACTTGTGGTTCAGTGAGGTGTTGAACTATAAGCTTTTAGAGCAGAGTTGAACACAGTTTTTAAATCGGGCTTCTCAAGTGTACTAATAAAGCGCTCAACAAGTCTGTTGGCCTGCGACCACAGAGGTGTGCTCTTCCAATACTTTATATTCAGATGCACTGAGAAATATCTGAACTCTCGACTGCTGAAAGTTGGGCCATTTTCAAATTTTACCATGGCTGGAACATCCCATGTCACAACGATCCCATCTAGTCTCTCAATGACTTGATCTTGAGTGGTAGATGAGAGATTTTCAGTTACTGGAAATTGTGAGTATTCATCCACAATCACCATCAGGGGATGTCCATTGTTAAGTGGACCAAAAAAGTCAATGGCTACTCTCTGCCGTGTTTGTCTATGGAATTTTGGCATGTTAAAGGTGTGTTGAATATCGTTGTAGAAAGACAGTTGCACAGATGACAGGCTTTAAGTCCTTTTCAACCCTTTCATAGAGATAAGGAAACCAGACTGGTCTGAGAGTTCTCGTTTTGTGGCAATGATTCCACCATGTTCTTTGTGTGACACTTCAATTATTTTCTGTTGCAGACTCGCCAGAATAAGGATTCTTGACCCTTGCAGTATAACTCCTTCCAGGATAATGAAGAGCTCATCTTTCACATTTTTGAATTTTTCATATTTACCATCACTAGTGAGAGGTCGAATGTGTTGGTTCCATGACTGATGTGTAATTATATATTTTAACTTTCGCTATCATGGCTCATGGCAGGGATAATCTGAGCTAACGAAACGACAGTTAGTGCGTTCAACCGTCTTGGATGGATTACCATGATCCTAAATGTGCACTCTGGAAAAGTAGTCAGCAGGGTTCTAATCCTTCCCTGGATGATGTTCAATGGTATAAATGTACGCTTGTAATCCTAGTCCCCATTGTTCAATGCAAGGAGGTACTTTGGCCTTTGGATAGCCAAATATAGGGGTCGATTAGGATGGCGGACGGACAAAGTCCGTCCACCATCCTGTCTGGGGTAGGTACCGTCCGCCACAGGGCAGAGGAACCGTGCCCCCAATTAGGATGCACCTGCCACCGCATTTTTAACATTGCGGCGGACGGTGCTTAATGCACCGTCCGCCGCAATGTCAAAAATACATGTTTTGCGTTTCACAGCACAGCATGACAGGCACCGCGCGGTGCCTGCCATGTTTTACACTGAAACGCAGGGGGGTACCATAGGTACCCCCCATGTGCACCCCCAACCCCCTCTTCACCCTGGGGGCCCGCAACGGGCCCCCAAAGCAAGAACCGTATGCCTTTCCCCTCAGCCATCCTAATATGGCTGGCGGTGTCTGATAGACACCGCCACCATATTAGACCTTTCCCGGCGGAAAAGCGTTGGACGGTCTTCCCGTCCGCCACGGTCCCCCCGCCATTTTAATATGGCGGGGGGAAATAGGTGGCGGACGGGCAAGGATGGCGGATGGATCGCCACTGCCTGCATGGCGGTGGTGATCCATCCGCCATCCTAATGGGCCCCTAAGTTAGTAAAGGTTGATGATCAGTTACCAGTGTAGAAGACTTTCAGTACAGAAATACATGGAAATGTTCACATGCCCATACCACGGCTAAACTTTCTTTTTTATGTTGTGAATAAGCAGGTTCGGTGTGGGATAAACTCCTACTTGCATGTACCACAGTATGCCTTCGAGCTTCTGCGTGTCCGTTTTGCTGTGCAAGAATAGCGCCTAACCCGACTCGGCTAACTCTAACAACAACCTTTTCTTTGACTGACATTTTTATTCACATGCGGCCAGTTCAACATGCACATGCTTTCCTGAGGCAAACATCGACATGGTACAATCATCTTCTTCACTTTCACTTGGTACTGATATAGAAGAACATTTTTTTTCATGATTTTATTGAGCTTTAACATTATCTTCAGCACAGCTGTTTCAGCAGTTACATTCTCATTAAGGCATTGCAAATCCTTCTGTAGAGTACATTCAGTGTATGTTACTATTACTGCAGAGGAAAGAATACTGTAAACTTATAACTATAAACCTCCCCTCGAGTCTACTTTGTGGTAATATATGTGATGTGTGGTTAAGGACTATGGTAATCTCTATTGTCAGGTGAATGTGGTGGATGGTTTGATGTCAGTCTGATTGGCAGTCTGTCAGTCGTGGTTCACGAGGTGCCGCATGGTGGTGTTGGTTGGTACTGGGGTGTATGTTCAAGGGGGCACTCAGTCAGGCCTCACTGGCGTTCCCTCTGGGGTCTCTGGGTCAGGGTGCGTTAGGCCATTCAGGTGTGCTTCCCAGGATCTGGCCACCTCCATTTCTCTCAGCCCCCTCTTAGAATCTCTTAGTAGTATACATCCCTCACATCCGGCACATTTCATTAATTCATTTTTCCAGGTAGCCAGTCTAGGGGCTCCTGTTGATTTCCAGTTCCTGGCTATTTCACGCTTGGCAAGGACGTATGCCAGATCGTGAAATTTGCTGGTGACTTTCGTCTTGGATGTGTGTGGGCACCACCCTAATAGGCTGGGGTGCGAGGGAGCTCTTTGTCGATTTCCTCTTCAACTAGCTGTATAACCACCTCCCAGTAGTCGTGAAGTCTCGGGCAGGCCCAGAACATACATAGGATATGTGCTCTTTCTTCCCTGCAGCACGGGCAAGCCGCCCCCTCTACATGGAAATATTTAATTATACGTTCTGGTGTCAAGTAGGATCTGTGTAGAACATAGTAATTCACTAATCTGAAACTTGCATTTCTGGAGACCTTAGGCCCTCAGGCCAGTATGGTGTTACAATACTTCTCCAGGATCAGGATGGCCAGATCCATTTCCCATCGGAGGCGCAGCTGCTCTAACAGGTGCTGCCGGTCTGTCTGCAGCGCTCTGTACAGGCAGGCCACCGCTTTTACAGTGCCTGCTGACAAGGCCATGTAATTGCAGCTCTGTTGTGGTGGGGGCTCCATTGATCCATCCCGCCAATGCTTGCGGATCACTCCTGTGAGTGCCCTATGTAATAAGAAGTGGCCAGGAGTTAGGTCAAACTCTGTGCGGAACTCCTCGAACAGGGGTACCTCTGTGTTTCTATACAGATCCCCCATCTTCTTTGCCCCTGCCTCTACCCAGCCCTCCAAGTCCCGCCAGTTGCCTCTCTGTAAATCCGGGGAATATGGAACCCTGGTCCCCATTCTCTGCAACGCCCGTCGCTAGCATTTGGTTTGTAACCTTAGTTCTCGGGAGTCTCCACCTATTGATCTATCCACTCAAAGGAATACTCATAGAAGATCAAGTAGTGGTGGTGCTGCAGCTTGCGGGCCCTAGTCGTGTTTCGTCTCTGAGTGATATCCCTGACCAGCCATTGTAGTTGAGCTGCTAAGTAGTAGGTCTTGAATTCAGGGGCCGTTAGTCCGCCCAAAGTCTTCGGCCTTTGCATTGTTGTCAGAGCTACTCTACGGTGCCCCACACCCTATATAAAGGCCCGGATCAAAGAGTACAGCACTTTGAAAACTGATGTGGGGATCCAGAATGGGAACATATTAAAGTAGTATAGGATGCAGGAAAGCGCCACCATCTTAAGGAGAGCAATCCTGACAGCCACTGAGAGTGGAAGGTCAGCCAGAAGTCCATTGACGTCCTTAGCCCTCATAGGGCCTGCCCTATGTTACCCTCGAAGAGGTCCGGCCAGATATGGTAAATACGGACTCCCAAGTAGGGCACGCAGCTTGTTTCCCACTGTAATTGCGCAAGGTCTCTCGGGATCACCGGGAAGAGTCTAGATTTATGCAAGCTTACCTTTAGGCCGGAGAAGGAGCCAAACTGCTGTAATAGTGTTCGGGCCCCCATCAAATCCTCTGCCCCCTCTTTTTGGAAGATTAACAGGTCATTGGCGTAGAGTGAAATTTGATGATTGCCATGTCCTATCCCAAGGCCTTTGTCTAATGTTCAATGCTGTTCCCCACTCTGGGTCTAAACAAACCTGGCTTGATCCTCGTGGACTAGTGAAGTCATAAGGGGCATTAATTGGGTAGCCAGGATCCAGCTTAGAATTTTGTAGTCGATGTTTAGCATTGACAGTGGACTGTACACTAGTCTGTCGTAGGCCTTCTTGTTTGGTTTCAAGATGGGGATTACTACCGCTTCTCTCAAAGTATCTGGAAGGAAGCCCGCGTCTCTGGCAGCCTCATAAAGTTTTGCAAGTCGAGGCGTTAGTTCAGAGCAATAGATAACATAGCATTCCGCTGGGAAGACATCCATGCCTGGGGCTTTGTTACTCACCATGTGTTTAATGGTATTAGGAAGAGACAGTGGTTCATAGGTGGCCAACTGGTCTTTAAGCAAAACAACCACAAACTGGGAAAGTTTTAATCTCTTAGCCTATGGCATAAAGCATATTATTGAATAACTGCCAAAATGGAGCAGTAGGTAGTCTAAAATTGTACGATAGGACACAAGATGGGAATTTACATAATAAAGCATTTATTATTAGTATATCAAAAAACTTTAGAAGTATAGTTCACGTGCTCACAAAAAGTGAAAGGTGCTTGGTGTGACAAGTGAAGGTGATATTTAAATTATAAACATCTCATTGACAACATAAATAAAAACTCCTGGCATAAATCTTAACAATAAAGGAGTTTTTTATTGTACATGGGGTCGACTGTGTTTCAATCTCAGGCATTTGAGATCATCATCAGTACGAGAAATTGTGAGCATGAAGAAAATACAACATAAGAATAATGTAGAAAGCATAAATCAAAGGTCCCTGGAAGAATTTTTACAATAAAACAAAACAATTTACACAGTTGATTCAAAACTTTGGGAAGTGCTCTTGATGAAGAAAATGTGATGAATGGACAAGGTGAATTACTTGGTCAAATGAATTCCATGAGTATAAATAAAAATGAGGTTTGTCAATTATTTGATCAACAACAGATATGCGACTACATTCGAGAATTTAATTAAAGCAAGAGAGCGAAATGTTTGAGCAGTTCCCGGTGCCTAGGAGGTCTAGGGCTATTTTTGGGTGACTTGAAAGCAAGTGTGCGCAGGTGAGGAACATTTTCAGGCTGACTTAAAAGCAAGCACGCAAGGGTGAGGCACACACAACCATTTGGGGGCATTTACTTACTCAGATACAGGAAGAATGCCGGACAATGGGAAAGTCAACTAATGTGAGGGAGCCCTAGGGTCCGACATTGAAAAATATTAGGCAATTAAATTGGGTGCTAATGGGGATTGAAGTGAAAGTGAATTGAAAGCACATGTGTTACACACTTACTCGAGGCTAAATAACATGAATCACAAGTCTCTTATAGCCATGTAGTCTGGTAATTCAGACCACATGGTTGTAAGAGACCAGATTCAGCTGGTCCTGCTCCTTCCTCCAGGAGGATTTACCCATCTTTTGCTGGAGTTCTGGTGACAGCAGGGCAAGCACCCATCAAGCAGCGCATGCACCGGGCTGTGTTATCTTCAGCCTCCGACAGAGAGTTGCGAAGTTCTGTGTGTTACTGCCCAAGGGGGTAATGATAGTAGTGCTGTGAGTGCATGCTGGGGTTAGCTAGGGGGTCCGGGCACATGGAGCCTGGGCCGATAGACTGATGAGGACCTGTTCTCCACTCTCTCCGGCTTCCAGATCCACAGGCTCCTGCAGTGGATGCATTAGTCAACTAAGCCACCAGACCCTGATACGGTCCTGCTGCTTCAGAACAAGTCTCTATTTCAACAAGCAGATCCAATGAATGATGAGTTAAATGCTGAAATAGAGAATAGTCCCTGCTAATAGACTGCCCATGGCACTGGGAAGTCACCATGTGTCCCTTGGTAGATACCAATTAAAACGGTTCTCCATCAAATGGAGCCTCAGATTTTCTTTTCCGCATTTGGTGGATGAGCACTTGATCTGCTTTTGTAAAGACGATGTTCTTTGCATGTTGTCTTTTGTCAATATACGCTTTCATCTTTTGTTCATGAACCATTTCCTTCTTACTAGTTGCATTCTCATCTTTCTCTCTCTGGTTGGTCCATAGAGGCAACTTGGTTGCTATTGCTCTCCCGAACATCAAAGTTTCAGGACTTTAACTTGTGGTTCAGTGAGGTGTTGAACTATAAGCTTTTAGAGCAGAGTTGAACACAGTTTTTAAATCGGGCTTCTCAAGTGTACTAATAAAGCGCTCAACAAGTCTGTTGGCCTGCGACCACAGAGGTGTGCTCTTCCAATACTTTATATTCAGATGCACTGAGAAATCTCTGTACTCTCGACTGCTGAAATTTGGGCCATTTTCAAATTTTACCATGGCTGGAACATCCCATGTCACAACGATCCCATCTAGTCTCTCAATGACTTGATCTTGAGTGGTAGATGAGAGATTTTCAGTTAATGGAAATTGTGAGTATTCATCCACAATCACCATCAGGTGATGTCCATTGTTAAGTGGACCAAAAAAGTCAATGGCTACTCTCTGCCGTGTATGTCTATGGAATTTTGGCATGTTAAAGGTGTGTTGAATATTGTTGTAGAAAGGCAGTTGCACAGATGACAGGCTTTAAGTCCTTTTCAACACTTTCATAGAGATAAGGAAACCAGACTGGTCTGAGAGTTCTCGTTTTGTGGCAATGATTCCACCATGTTCTTTGTGTGACACTTCAATTATTTTCTGTTGCAGACTCGCCAGAATAAGGATTCTTGACCCTTGCAGTATAACTCCTTCCAGGATAATGAAGAGTTCATCTTTCACATTTTTGAATTTTTCATATTTACCATCACTGGTGAGAGGTCGAATGTGTTGGTTCCATGACTGATGTGTAATTATATATTTTAACTTTCGCTATCATGGCTCATGGCAGGGATAATCTGAGCTAACGAAACGACAGTTAGTGCGTTCAACCGTCTTGGATGGATTACCATGATCCTGAATGGGCACTCTGGAAAAGTAGTCAGCAGGGTTCTAATCCTTCCCTGGATGATGTTCAATGGTATAAATGTATGCTTGTAATCCTAGTCCCCATTGTTCGATGCAAGGAGGTACTTTGGCCTTTGGATAGCCAAATATAGGGGTCGATTAGGATGGCGGACGGACAAAGTCCGTCTGCCATCCTGTCTGGGGTAGGTACCGTCCGCCACAGGGCAGAGGAACCGGGCCCCCAATTAGGATGCACCCGCCACAGTGGCAGGTGCATCCTGCATTTTTAACATTGCGGCGGACGGTGCTTAATGCACCGTCCGCCGCAATGTCAAAAATCCATGTTTTGCGTTTCACAGCACAACATGACAGGCACCGCGCGGTGCCTGCCATGTTTTACTCTGAAACGCAGGGGGGTACCATAGGTACCCCCCATGTGCACCCCTCTTCACCCTGGGGGCCCGCAACAGGCCCCCAAAGCAAGAACCATATGCCTTTCCCCTCAGCCCATCCTAATATGGCTGGCGGTGTCTGATAGACACCGCCACCATATTAGACCTTTCCCGGTGGAAAAGCGTCGGACGGTCTTCCCGTCCGCCACGGTCCCCCCGCCATTGTAATATGGCGGGGGGGGGAAATAGGTGGCGGACGGGCAAGGATGGCGGATGGATCGCCACCGCCTGCATGGCGGTGATGATCCATCCGCCATCCTAATGGGCCCCTAAGTTAGTAAAGGTTGATAATCCGTTACCAGTTGTGACGCGGGGGACCCGGACTCGGGCCCCCCTGCCTGCCTATTCACGTCTTGCCTATGTTGTTTCAGCATACAGACTCGTGGAAACCATCCGACGTTGCCAGCTGTCTACCGGTGCCAGAAAGTGAGGGCCCCTGCACCTTTAAGTGGGCGGCAACGGAACCTGGACCGTCCCACAGCAGCTCTGTAAAACCCTGCCCAGAACTGAGACAGGTGTGTGTTACACCTGGAGGAGGCGAGTGGAGACTGGAGTGCGAGGACGGAGTGGAGAGGCGTTGGAACGAGGACGGAGACGAGTGGTGGAGAATCGAGGACGGAGAGGAGCTGAGGACGAGCCAGGACGGAGAGGAGTGGAAGAAAACCGAGGACAGAGCGGAAGGAGGCGACAACCCAAGCCCCAGCGGGAAGAGGAGAGACCAGGACGGACCGAGAGAGGAGAGCGGCGGATACACCCCCACGGAGACACGAGACAGCAGCGACACGCCAGGAGGCCAACGAGAAGGCGCATCGCCCAGCCACGCTTCCCGGGAAGTGTGGCTCGGACAGGTACGGTCTCGTTTCCTGGGCTGGGCGGGACGTAGTTTGGGCAAACCACCTTGACCCTTACGCTGCTCAGTTCTCTGGACATCCCCGACGTTCCCCTGCACCATCCCTCACCTATAGCGGGGTAGATAACTTGCACGCGTGTCTCCTCACTACCCACCCCTCACCACAGTGCGGCTAGAACAGCCGAGTAATCCTGGTTCTCTTTTCTTTTCTGCAATCTGGCACACTTCCCCGGACTCCACGCGACCACGGCGGACATCCGGACTTCAAATCCCAGCAGACACCGGGAGACGAGGAGAAGGAGCGGAGCACGTGAGGCCGCAGAAGAGGCTGCAAACCCTCTTCCCTTCTACCGGGTCCCGGTAGCCAAACGTAGACTGTACAAATCAATAAAACCTGCACTTCCCCGAACCCCTTTGTCAGTAGATTTGTTTGAACCCCCGGCCGAACCCCCACAAGTGGTGGAGAATGCGGGCATAGCCGAGGAGCCCATCCGAAACACAACGATGGAGGAGATCTTACAAGCCCTGTTGAAAGGCCAAGAGCAGTTGGGATGGGCGGTCGAACAGCAACTGGCCGCCGCCCATCTGGACAGGGAAACATTCCGAACGACGGTGGTGAGCCAGCTGGAGGGGATGCGCCCCGCCTTTGACCCAGCCAGTACCTCGGGGAGAGAGAGCCGTCCCCCACCCACACCAGCAGGCATCTCCTTACAGAAGTACGTCTCGGGGGAGGACCCCGACGCGTTCCTCACTAACTTCGAGAGGGTAGCCTTGGCATGCGGATGGCCCCCGGAGAAGTGGCCCTTCTTCCTCGCCCCCCTTCTCACCGGCGAGGCGCAGGCCGCCTATCAAGTGGCCAATGGGAACGGACAGACAGCATACAGACAGATCAAAACGATCATACTGGACCATTTGGGTCTGGACGCCGAGGCGTACAGGGTGCGCTTTCGCAAAGAGAGAGGACAACCCGGGGATAACCCCAAAACGCTGTTCTTTCGCCTTAAGGCAGCAGCAGACAAGTGGCTGCTCCCCGCTTCATGCACAAAGGAGGAAATCATGGACAAGATTTACTTGGAGCAATACCTGGAGGCCCTCCCCTTTGGGGCACAGAGGTGGCTACGGCAGCACTCGGGGCTGTCCACTGCCCAAGCAATGGAGATGGCGGCTACCTACGCCCGTGCCCAACCCCGCCTGCATGTAGTAGAACCCGAGAAAACGCCACGGCCTGTTCCCAGGCCAGAACGTAGAGTGAGACCACCCCCTGGGCTACCCCCTCCCAGACCCTTACCCACTGAGACCCCTTTCCGGGGTCCGCAGTGTTTCGACTGTGGGATGTGGGGACACATCGCCCGTCTTTGCCCCCAGAAGCGGCCCCATGATGAACCAATGGACGTCAGCTTCCTGCCCAAGGGAGTCATGTATTCAGCGGAGCTCGGCGGAGCCTATCACGTGAGTGTGGCAGTCAACGGTAAGGTGGTCAAGGCTCTCCTTGACTCGGGATGTAAGCAGTCAGTGATGCAGGGATGTTTTGTGAGGCCCCTCCAGGTAATGCCAGACGCCGTGGTACACATCAAATGTGTACATGGGGACGTTAAGGGGTATCCGGTGGCGTTCGTCCCCATTGAGGTAGAGGGGAAGGACACAATGGTGGTGAAGGTGGGAGTAATGAACGCTCTACCGGAGAATCTCATATTGGGGACCGACAACCCCCACTTCCTGGAGCTGTTTAAAGACCGTCTGAGACAGAAGAAGGAGACCGAGGCCATAGCCATCCCTGCGCTAACATCACCTGAGCCGTGGGAGGGCGATAGGAGTTTCCGGTTTGCCCAGGCCAATGATGCCAGCCTCCTCAACGCCTGGGAACTGGCACACCAAGACCTGAGTAATCCCCAACCGAGATATCCCAGGTTCCTGATCAAGGAGGACCTCCTCTATCGACAGGCCAAACAAGAAGACCCCATGCAACTCCTAGTACCTACTTGCTTTCGGGAGCAGGTGATGTTCTACGCCCACACCCATTTGCTTGCGGGCCACATCGGGAGCGAGAAGACCACCCAAAATGTGCTACGCAGTTTCTATTGGCCGGGCATATACCATGACATAAAAAAACACTGTCAGACCTGCGACTTGTGTCAAAGGAAGAATACCCAGAGGCCAGCCGCAGTGCCTCTCCAACCCCTACCCATCATCGGAACCCCGTTCGAGAGGGTTGGCATGGACCTCATCGGTCCCTTAACCCCGACCCGAAAAGGATACAAATACGCCCTCGTAATCGTGGATTACGCCACCCGTTTCCCTGAGGCGTTCCCACTGAAAACACCCACGTCCAGGAACATCGCGGATAAGTTTATGGAACTGTTTTCACGGGTGGGTTTCCCCAAGGAGATCCTAACGGACCAAGGGACCCCGTTCATGTCCCGTGTGATGAAGGAAGTATGCCATCTCCTGGGGCTCCACCAGATAAAAACATCGGTATATCATCCCCAGACGGATGGTCTGGTGGAGCGGTACAACGGGACCCTTAAGACCGTTCTCAAGAAGATGCTTACGGTGAATGAGAGTGATTGGGACCTTCTCCTCCCGTTAGCCCTGTACGTCATTCGGGCCAGAAACAGAGCAGTTTAGGCTGTTCGGCTTTTGAGATGTTGTACGGACGCCAACCCCGGAGCCTCCTGGATATGACTAAGGAAGTATGGGAAGCCGAGCCAACGGGAGAGACCAGAACCCTCCTCGAGTACAGCCAGAATCTAAAGAACAAACTCGGGAAGATTCGAGAACTGGCTTTTGCCCACCTCGAGGGCAGTCAAAGACAGCAACAAGTGCAGTATGACAAAGGGAAGAAGTGGAGACACTTGCAAAAAGGCGATTGGGCCCTGCTACTGTTGCCCTCCACCTCCAAGAAATTCCAAAACGAGTGGCAGGGACCCTACGAAGTCATCGAGGCCATAGGAAAAACCACATACCGTCTACGCCTGACGGGGAGGAAGTCACAGATATTCCATATCAATCTCCTCAAAAAGTGGCTGGGGGCGACCCCGGTGGCGTCCCATCTGGCAGACACGGTTAGCAACAACAAAGAGACCACGTTGGGTGAACTGGTGATCAACGAGGAACTATACAAAAACGAGCAAGAGGGATTACAGGCCGTCCTGCATCCTTTCGAACGCAACTTTTCCGACCTACCAGGCCTGACCCACCTGGCAGAACACCGGATAGAGACCCCCGTTGGTGTTACCGTCAAACAACGCCCCTATCGGATACCTGCAGCAAAAAGAGAAGCCATCAGGAGAGAAGTTGACGAGATGATACGGTTGGGAGTGGTTAGACAGTCCCGAAGCGAGTGGTCCTCGCCCATCGTGATGGTGCCCAAACCCGACGGCAGTAGCCGCTTCTGTATGGACTTCCGGGCGTTGAACGCGGTGTCATCATTCGACGCTTATCCCATCCCCCGTATTGACGAGCTCGTCGAGAAGTTAGGCGACTCCAAATACATCAGCACCCTAGACCTCACCAAGGGTTATTGGCAAGTCCCTCTACGCGAAGAGGACCGGAAGAAGACGGCTTTTGCAACCCCTGACGGGCTGTTTGAATTTAACGTCCTCCCGTTCGGATTGCACGGCGCCCCGGCCACCTTCCAGAGGCTAATGAACGAAGTGCCTCGGGGACATCAGAAATACAGCTCGGCGTATCTCGACGATATCATAATATTCAGCCCGTCATGGGCGGACCACCTACGGCATATCCAAACCATTCTCCGACAGTTGAGAGACGCAGGACTCCACGTCAACGCCAAGAAATCCAGGGTTGGGTTCCAGAAAGTGAAATACCTGGGCTATCTGTTGGGGCATGGAGCGATAGAACCTCAGATAGAAAAAGTGAGAGCCATCGCCGAGACACCCTTCCCCAAAAACACCAAAGACATGAGAGCCTTCTTGGGGTTAGTAGGCTACTACCGACGGTTCATCCCGTCTTTTTCGGACATAGCGGCCCCTTTGACGGATACCTTGCAAAAACAGCAGAAGGGGTGCGACTTCCACAACCCCACCCCGGCAATGTGGAAGGCCTTCCTCACCCTGAAGAGAGCCATCACAACGAGCCCTGTGTTGACGTCCCCGGATTTCACCAAGCCCTTTATCCTTCAAACGGATGCCTCGGACTTTGGTATCGGGGCCGTGTTGTCCCAGGACTCAGGGGAGGGGGAGAGGCCCATTCTGTATATCAGCAGGAAGTTGTTCCCGCGGGAGGTGAAATATCCCACCATCGAGAAGGAATGTCTCGCCATACGTTGGGCGATCGACAAATTGAGATATTACCTGGAGGGGCACCCGTTCATACTGTACACTGACCACGCTCCCCTGTTATGGATGAGCAGGAACATCTCAAATAACCCGAGGGTCATGAGGTGGTTCCTGGCACTACAACCCTTCCGGTTCCAGGTCCGCCACAAGAAGGGATGTGACAATGCCAATGCGGATTTCCTGTCCAGGTTTCCTCTCCCCAATCGGGAGAATCCTAGGGGGGAGGTGTGTGACGCGGGGGACCCGGACTCGGGCCCCCCTGGCCTGCCTATTCACGTCTTGCCTATGTTGTTTCAGCATACAGACTCGTGGAAACCATCCGACGTTGCCAGCTGTCTACCGGTGCCAGAAAGTGAGGGCCCCTGCACCTTTAAGTGGGCGGCAACGGAACCTGGACCGTCCCACAGCAGCTCTGTAAAACCCTGCCCAGAACTGAGACAGGTGTGTGTTACACCTGGAGGAGGCGAGTGGAGACTGGAGTGCGAGGACGGAGTGGAGAGGCGTTGGAACGAGGACGGAGACGAGTGGTGGAGAATCGAGGACGGAGAGGAGCTGAGGACGAGCCAGGACGGAGAGGAGTGGAAGAAAACCGAGGACAGAGCGGAAGGAGGCGACAACCCAAGCCCCAGCGGGAAGAGGAGAGACCAGGACGGACCGAGAGAGGAGAGCGGCGGATACACCCCCACGAAGACACGAGACAGCAGCGACACGCCAGGAGGCCAACGAGAAGGCGCATCGCCCAGCCACGCTTCCCGGGAAGTGTGGCTCGGACAGGTACGGTCTCGTTTCCTGGGCTGGGCGGGACGTAGTTTGGGCAAACCACCTTGACCCTTACGCTGCTCAGTTCTCTGGACATCCCCGACGTTCCCCTGCACCATCCCTCACCT
The DNA here is from genome assembly GCF_964261635.1 of Lissotriton helveticus. NCBI lineage: Eukaryota > Metazoa > Chordata > Amphibia > Caudata > Salamandridae > Lissotriton > Lissotriton helveticus. The sequence continues at coordinate 872,545,352 of NC_136067.1, forward strand.
ATAGCGGGGTAGATAACTTGCACGCGTGTCTCCTCACTACCCACCCCTCACCACTGTGCGGCTAGAACAGCCGAGTAATCCTGGTTCTCTTTTCTTTTCTGCAATCTGGCACACTTCCCCGGACTCCACGCGACCACGGCGGACATCCGGACTTCAAATCCCAGCAGACACCGGGAGACGAGGAGAAGGAGCGGAGCACGTGAGGCCGCAGAAGAGGCTGCAAACCCTCTTCCCTTCTACCGGGTCCCGGTAGCCAAACGTAGACTGTACAAATCAATAAAACCTGCACTTCCCCGAACCCCTTTGTCAGTAAATTTGTTTGAAGCCCCGGCCGAACCCCCACACCAGTGTAGAAGACTTTCAGTACAGAAATACATGGAAATGTTCACATGCCCATACCACAGCTAAACTTTCTTTTTTAGGTTGTGAATAAGCAGGTTCGGTTTGGGATAAACTCCTACTTGCATGTGCCACAGTATGCCTTCGAGCTTCTGCATGTCCGTTTTGCTGTGCAAGAATAGCGCCTAACCCGACTCGGCTAACTTTAACAACAACCTTTTCTTTGACTGACATTTTTATTCACATGCGGCCAGTTCAACATGCACATGCTTTCCTGAGGCAAACATCGACATGGTACAATCATCTTCTTCACTTTCACTTGGTACTGATATAGAAGAACATTTTTTTTCATGATTTTATTGAGCTTTAACATTATCTTCAGCACAGCTGTTTCAGCAGTTACATTCTCATTAAGGCATTGCAAATCCTTCTGTAGAGTACATTCAGTGTTTGTTACTATTACTGCAGAGGAAAGAATACTGTAAACTTATAACTATAAACCTCCCCTCGAGTCTACTTTGTGGTGATATATGTGCTGTGTGGTTAAGGACTATGGTAATCTCTATTGTCAGGTGAATGTGGTGGATGGTTTGATGTCATGTCTGATTGGCAGTCTGTCAGTCGTGGTTCACGAGGTGCCGCATGGTGGTGTTGGTTGGTACTGGGGTGTATGTTCAAGGGGGCACTCAGTCAGGCCTCACTGGCGTTCCCTATGGGGTCTCTGGGTCAGGGTGCGTTAGGCCATTCAGGTGTGCTACCCCGGATCTGGCCACCTCCATTTCTCTCAGCCCCCTCTTAGAATCGCTTAGTAGTATACATCCCTCACATCCTGCACATTTCATTAATTCATTTTTCTAGGTAGCTAGTCTAGGGGCTCCTGTTGATTTCCAGTTCCTGGCTATTTCACGCTTGGCAAGGACGTATGCCAGATCGTGAAATTTGCTGGTGACTTTCGTCTTGGATGTGTGTGGGCACCACCCTAATAGGCTGGGGTGCGAGGGAGCTCTTTGTCGATTTCCTCTTCAACTAGCTGTATAACCACCTCCCAGTAGTCGTGAAGTCTCGGGCAGGCCCAGAACATATATAGGATATGTGCTCTTTCTTCCCTGCAGCACGGGCAAGCCGCCCCCTCTACATGGAAATATTTAATTATACGTTCTGGGGTCAAGTAGGATCTGTGTAGAACATAGTAATTCACTAATCTGAAACTTGCATTTCTGGAGACCTTAGGCCCTCAGGCCAGTATGGTGTTACAATACTTCTCCAGGATCAGGATTGCCAGATCCATTTCCCATTGGAGGCGCAGCTGCTCTAACAGGTGCTGCCGGTCTGTCTGCAGCGCTCTGTACAGGCAGGCCACCGCTTTTACAGTGCCTGCTGACAAGGCCATGTAATTGCAGCTCTGTTGTGGTGGGGGCTCCATTGATCCATCCCGCCAATGCTTGTGGATCACTCCTGTGAGTGCCCTATGTAATAAGAAGTGGCCATGAGTTAGGTCAAACTCTGTGCAGAACTCCTCGAACAGGGGTACCTCTGTGTTTCTATACAGATCCCCCATCTTCTTTGCCCCTGCCTCTACCCAGCCCTCCAAGTCCCGCCAGTTGCCTCTCTGTAAATCCGGGGAATATGGAACCCTGGTCCCCATTCTCTGCAACGCCCGTCGCTAGCATTTGGTTTGTAACCTTAGTTCCCGGGAGTCTCCACCTATTGATCTATCCACTCGAAGGAATACTCATAGAAGATCAAGTAGTGGTGGTGCTGCAGCTTGCGGGCCCTAGTCGTGTTTCGTCTCTGAGCGATATCCCTGACCAGCCATTGTAGTTGAGCTGCTAAGTAGTAGGTCTTGAATTCAGGGGCCGTTAGTCCGCCCAAAGTCTTCGGCCTTTACATTGTTGTCAGGGCTACTCTACGGTGCCCCACACCCTATATAAAGGCCCGGATCAAAGAGTACAGCACTTTGAAAACTGATGTGGGGAACCAGAATGGGAGCATATTAAAGTATTATAGGATTCAGGAAAGCGCCACCATCTTAAGGAGAGCAATCCTGACAGCCACTGAGAGTGGAAGGTCAGCCAGAAGTCCATTGACGTCCTTAGCCCTCATAGGGCCTTCCCTATGTTACCCTCGAAGAGGTCCGGACAGATATGGTAAATACGGACTCCCAAGTATGGCACGCAGCTTGTTTCCCACTGTAATTGCGCAAGGTCTCTCGGGATCACCGGGAAGAGTCTAGATTTATGCAAGCTTACCTTTAGGCCGGAGAAGGAGCCAAACTGCTGTAATAGTGTTCGGGCCCCCATCAAATCCTCCTCCCCCTCTTTTTGGAAAATTAACAGGTCATTGGCATAGAGTGCAATTTGGTGATTGGCATGTCCTATCCCAAGGCCTTTGTCTAATGTTCAATGCTGTTCCCCACTCTGGGTCTAAACAAACCTGGCTTGATCCTCGTGGACTAGTGAAGTCATAAGGGGCATTAATTGGGTAGCCAGGATCCAGCTTAGAATTTTGTAGTCGATGTTTAGCATTGACAGTGGACTGTAAACTAGTCTGTCGTAGGCCTCCTTGTTTGGTTTCAGGATGGGAATTACTACCGCTTCTCTCAAAGTATCTGGAAGGAAGCCCGCGTCTCTGGCAGCCTCATAAAGTTTTGCAAGTCGATGCGTTAGTTCAGAGGAATAGATAGCATAGCATTCCGCTGGGAAGACATCCATGCCTGGGGTTTTGTTACTCACCATGTGTTTAATGGTATTAGGAAGAGACAGTGGTTCATAGGTGGCCAACTGGTCTTTAAGCAAAACAACCACAAACTGGGAAAGTTTTAATCTCTTAGCCTATGGCATAAAGCATATTATTGAATAACTGCCAAAATGGAGCAGTAGGTATTCTAAAATTGTACGATAGGACACAAGATGGGAATTGACATAATAAAGCATTTATTATTAGTATATCAAAAAACTTTAGAAGTATAGTTCATGTGCTCACAAAAAAGTGAAAGGTGCTTGGTGTGACAAGTGAAGGTGATATTTAAAATATAAACATCTCATTGACAACAAAAATAAAAACTCCTGGCATAAATCTTAACAATAAAGGAGTTTTTTATTGTACATGGGGTCGACTGTGTTTCAATCTCAGGCATTTGAGATCATCATCAGTACGAGAAATTGTGAGCATGAAGAATATACAACATACAAATAATGTAGAAAGCATAAATCAAAGGTCCCTGGAAGAATTTTTACAATAAAACAAAACAATTTACACAGTTGATTCAAAACTTTGGGAAGTGCTCTTGATGAAGAAAATGTGATGAATGGACGAGGTGAATTACTTGGTCAAATGAATTCCATGAGTATAAATAAAAATGAGGTTTGTCAATTATTTGATCAACAACAGATATGCGACTTCATTCAAGAATTTAATTAAAGCAAGAGAGCGAAATGTTTGAGCAGTGCCCGGTACCTAGGAAGTCTAGGGCTAGGGCAGGTGAGGAACATTTTCAGGCTGACTTAAAAGCAAGCACGCAAGGGTGAGGCACACACAACCATTTGGGGGCATTTACTTACTCAGATACAGGAAGAATGCCGGTCAATGGGAAAGTCAACTAATGTGAGGGAGCCCTAGGGTCCGACCTTGAAAAATATCAGGCGATTAAATTGGGTGCTAATGGGGATTGAAGTGAAAGTGAATTGAAAGCACATGTGTTACACACTTACTCGAGGCTAAATAACATGAATCACAAGTCTCTTATAGCCATGTAGTCTGGTAATTCAGACTACATGGTTGTAAGAGACCAGATACAGCTGGTCCTGCTCCTTCCTCCAGGAGGATTTACCCATCTTTGCTGGAGTTCTGGTGACAGCAGGGCAAGCACCCATCAAGCAGCGCATGCGCCGGGCTGTGTTATCTTCAGCCTCCGACAGAGAGTTGCGAAGTTCTGTGTGTTACTGCCCAAGGGGGTAATGATAGTAGTGCTGTGAGTGCATGCCGGGGTTAGCTAGGGGGTCCGGGCACATGAAGCCTGGGCCGATAGACTGATGAGGACCTGTTCTCCACTTTCTTCGGCTTCCTGATCCCCTAGTATCCTGTCAGGTCCACGCATATGGTGCATGGGGGCTGTACTCAGGGTGTATTGTGCGTCACGGGTCGCCCCCTCCATGGGGGTTTAGGATGTTGTTGAGAGTCAATCAGGGCTGCAGTGAGTGCGCAGCCATTTCCCGCAGGTGCCTCCACAGAGATTAACCTGGCAGAGGTGCAGTATGAAATGTTCTGCAGCATGGTAATATTAGAAGCATTCCAAGAGGTGCGCGTCAGGCCCATCAGTGTGAGGTAGCCTCTCTGCTAAGCATGATCCTCAGATGCCCGGCAGCAGGCTGCACATCAGTTGGCCTCACTCAAGGGCGGGGGTCTCCTCGTATAATCTTCTCAGCAGGTGAAGGGTCCCTTCTCCCCAGACCCAGCAAGCCGAGCTCCCCTACACACGATTCTGCTGTAGGTGCTGGAGCAATGCTACATCATCTCCCAGGGGGTCTGAGGTGCGTGCTCCCTGCTGCCATGTCAGGTCACCCCGGGGAGCAGTTGAGAGTCATCGGGATCTGCTCCCATATATCTGCATGCTCGGACGCTTCCGCGGACGAGTCGGCGCAACCAGCAACATATGATAGTTAGGCCTTAGCTTGCTCAAACAGTGCAGCGTACCGGGTGAGTTGCAGCTTCAAGATTGTGCAGCCCCGCACCTCCAGCCTTAGGGGAACATCTAGTTAATCCGCCTCTACCTGCTGGGCCACTCCAGAGCCCTCTTACTGGCCATCAGGAGTTCACCGGTCACCGTGCACGGAGTGGGTCAGTCCAGGGGGGGTCTCTCCCCTCTGCTGGCTTCTCTGTCACCACACCTAGGTGTGTCTGCTCAGATCAAGCGCTGCAATTTTACACCCTAGTGGGGCCTCTTCGCTCCAGCGTGGCTGGGATTTTGTGTCAGCTGGATTCCCAAGGCTTTGTGCAAGAAGGTAGCATTGTTAGGGCAGTGCACAGTCATGTCTGGGGCTCCCGGGTCAGCCGCGGGTGGTCAGGATGGCGCTAGATGGGTCTGGCCAGCAACACTGCTTACTCCATTGGCATCAGGCCATGCCCCAATATAGAAGAACTGTAGGTCTTGAAAATGATGATCGACTTTGTTCAATGTCGATTTGTCTTAACTGATTTTGCCGCTTGGCCTAGTGTGTGCATGTCGAACGTTGCTTCTGGATGCACTCGTTTTTTCCTTTGCTTTGCACAGGCTTTAGATCTCTGTCCAATGCCGAGACATTTACCTTCGTTTGGAAATGAAAATCCACATCTAAAACACAACTTTTTGTTTGTAGACACCACTTTGTGTCCATCATGTTTATTGCTTTGGCTTACTGGCCATACTCATGACTCATTCTGGGCACCTCCATGTCTGCAGTTTATCTACAAGCATGCTCTTCAGCTCTGGCAGCCATCAACACTTTCTCCAGACTAAGAGTTTCTCTCAGTGTTCATCGTCTGAATGAATCTGGCAAACATCCATCAATAACTCTAAGATGTAAAGCATCGTCATCATTACTTTAATTGAACTTACAGTGTTGGATCAGTGTGTTGAATCGCTCCACAAATCCATCAATAGTTTCACCAACTTTCTGTCATTCTTGACTGAAAATGTATTTTTCATACTCAAAATTGAGCATTGGAATAAACTTGAGATTCAAAGCTTCTTTAATCGCAGAGTATGTGACTTCTTTGTCAGTTCACATCATTTTACGTATAACTTCTTTTACACCCTCACCAGCAACATTTTTGAAGTACTTGATAATCTTTTTCTTATCATTCTCTCCAACTGCATCAATTAAATCTTCAAATGTCTCTATCCAAACAACCAATCTTTCGCCAATATTCTTGCTTTTGGTGGTAGCGAAAAGTGGTGGTGGTCTCATAAAGGCAGCAGCATTGTAATCATTTACGGGAGTGGCTGACATTGAAGGTGGAGCTATTTCAGATATTGTCGGTTGCCCCCTCAGACCTGCTACATCTGCACCATCTCAGAGGCCCTGCAATAGATTGACCTCCAGATTGTCCTGGACTGTCCTTGGGACTGTGACCTTTTTCTTGATCTCCATCTGCGCTCTTCACTTTCCTGGAGACCTCTGGACTTGTTCCGAGCCGACACCTGGCAGCTTTGATGGTGTGCCACTTCAGGTATTGGACAGCTCAGTAAGCACAACCCCTGCCCTGTGCATCTTCTTGGTTCTCCTCTCCCGGTGCTGAGGTCACAGAGCTTATCAAGGCTCTGGTAAGTGCAATGACAATATCCTTTATTGTTAGTTGTTCTATCAGCCACAACTTTTATATATATTATTTGTATTTGACTACTGCAGTCTTTAGTGCATCTTTTCTGTATCTGAACATTTCCACCTTTGACAGTAACACTCCCTACAACATATAACTTTATCTTGTGTGGCAGTGCAGTACCTTTATGTATGGCCTGACCAGCAGGTTCTTGGATAATGACTTGTAAATTCTCAGCAATGCTTTCTTTATCTTCAACGGCTTCACAATGGCTGGAGCTGTGCTTCGATTCCACATGCATTAGGTGTTCATTCATACTTCAATGATGGCACATGTGACATGCATTAGCAAACTCTCAGGGAAGGCTCTGCTGATAATTTGGTTACTTATCCCCTATCTCGTCTCCAGTTGTAGTATCCTCCCCAACCTGAGTACCTGCCAATGGCTACGCCACGCACAGAGCTTGGTATAACACGTATTTATTCTTCTAAGTGTAACTGCGAACTCAACATTCTAAACTAGCCTTAATTGCATTCTGCTCTAACACTTTCTTCACAGCTCTATGGAGTTCATCAGGAGCCAAAAGGGTTCCATCAATGCTAACTTACAAGACTAAAACTAAACCTGTCAATTGGAAGGATTATGTCTGACTGCCTTATTAGCTTGATTGAATTATTTTAATTTGTTAAAGGGGCGGATTTGTGTTATTCTGAGTTTATTTACCAGCTAATTTATTAATAGCAATTCAAATTGGGCTTTGCTCTGTTCCCCTCCAAGAGCTGCCCATATTTCAAGTTAAATATTGAAGGTCAACCGGTGATTAAATGGCTGAATTGTCTATTGTTTTTCATAGAAACCCCTGACGAAGAGCCAATTTGGCTCGAAATGCATTGGGAATACATCGTGATGAACCTACTCTGTAATGTTTCACCTTTTATGGCTGGAGTTGCTGCGATAAGGCCTGGATGGGCATTCAGTAACGACCATAAGACGCTAAAATAAAGATTATAGGTGAAAGGACGCTGTTTCTGCTGTGTTTTGAAGATTAAAAAACTATGACTATGCTGGACGGTCGAAGATTACATTGGATTAATGATAATGTTAGAGTATTGGACAAAAAAATAATGCGTAGGTTTTCCCACGTTAGTAGTGCGGCAGGCGGGGCGCTTACCAGCGCCCTCAAATACATTGTTCACACAAACTGTGTTTTGGGATGGTACACAATACCTGTAAAATCCGCACGCACAAAAGGATAACAGAAAGTCAGATAAATATAAAAATTTGATGAACTTACAAGGGAAGGAGTGCATCCTCTTTAAAATTACTTGCTTCGCAACAAATTGCAAGTTCGACATGTTTATATACATTTCTAACATTCTTAAGGTGTCAGTTGTCTCTGTTCTGTGCCACTTATCAACAGCACAATAAAATGTTCGCATACATATTGTGATACCACTTTTTCAAACCAAGCTCAAAGGCAGGACACAGTGGCCTGTCAAACCTGGGAGGAAGTGAACTCAGGGTCAGCGGGATCTGGGGCTTCACACTCATCTCTGAACCCCTCATCTGCAAACCACCATCCAAGGAACGTGGTCTAGGTAATGCTACTACGTCTGTACGTACTCCAAGAAAGACTCTGGAGGCCCTAATGACCAATCAGTTTACATTTGTAAATCTGGCCTACATGCAGGATGGACATGGACAGAATATAAGCCTTGGCATTAAAAGAACAGTGGCCCCTTTAGTGAATTAGATAGCTTAAAAAGTGGCCTATATTTACAAATCGATGTAGTTTTTAACTTCCAAAGACATTCTCTATAAGAATTTTGTAAGACATGGAAGACTATATGGATTTGAGCTTGCAACAGGCAATGGTTTCCTGGAACACTGAACTGTTTTCCAATTTGGTCTCTGCTAGCAGTAATTGGCTAGGCAAGGGCACCACCAAGGGAATCACAGGAAAATAAGGCTCAAGGTGTTCTTTCCTTTCTACACATCAAGTGGTAGAATGGCCTAGAACAGACACTCATAGCAACATGTTGCATGTATATGTCCAAGAAACATCCATTAAGGACACAGTCATGCTTTACCCATGCCATTTCTGCTTGACCAATCACACATTATCCCCCAATATGTACATAATTATCTCACCTATCGCAAAGGATTATAAAATACAGTACCTCGAATGAGTTGCCCTCTGTAACACAGAGTAGATCGCTGTATAAATAATCCTAAACTGAATTGAATTATCAGAATTTCATAGAATACTGTCTGACATAAATATCATGTTCAAAATATTGTTTACAAAAATATCGCCCTTTAAAGTTAATAACTGCAAATCTGCATGCAAAAGGAAAATATTTTTGTGAATGAAATTTAGAGCATGATATTTCTATTAGACAATACTCCTGAATGTGATTTTCTGACGTACAACCATTCAATAATACAGACATCTTATGCACATCCCCTTACATCCTAAATCCGAAATTGTACAGATATGTAAAAAGAAAAGTTACTTATCCGGCAGTCCTGCCCCTTTCACTCATGGCATGTGTATATCATGGCACCACCTAGGAACCAAAATATTGTCTCCTCACATCCTGGCATCTACCACCAAAACCCACAATGTTATTCATCAATCAATCGATCAGGATTTATAACGTGCGGTAAATCACTTGTGAGGGTCTCAAGGTGCTGGAATTGCTAGCTGCTTCATGGTGATCTGTTCATTTGACTAGACAGCTCTTGAGTCCTTTCTTGAATTCCTGGAGCGATGAGGCAGTCCTGAAGTGCAGGGGAGGCTCGTTCCAACCTTTGGTGCAAGGTGTGAGAAGGAGCATCCTCCACTGTTGCCTTGGACTGAGTTGGCTTGGTCGAGCTCAGCAGGCCAACATGCGTTGTTGCATGGTGAGGTGTTGTTCCCAAAGATTAGGACTTCTGTCTTGTCCAAGTTGAGTTTGAGGCAATTGTCATTCATCCGATCGGCAATGTTTATCACAAAGCTATGAAAGCTGGCTCTGGTGGTTCAGGGGTCTTCTGACATCAAGAGAATGAGCTGGGTGTTGTTAGTGTAGGAAATGATGTTCAGTCCTTGAGATCTAACGGTGTTAGCCAGGGGGTCATATATGTGCTGAAGAGCATGGGGCTGAAGGATGGTCCTTGGGGAATGCCGCAGATGATCTTCTTGGGTTCTGAGGCGAACGGAGGGAGACGGATTCTATGAGTTCTTCTGCTGAGGTATGAGGTGATCCATTTAAGGGTGTCTCCCTGGATTCCGATGTGGCGGAGTCTGTTGATCAAGATGTGATGGAAGAAGGTGTTGAAGGCAGCTGACAAGGCCAGGAGAATTAGGGCTGCTTTTTTGCCATTGTCCAGGAGGGCCCTAATGTCATTGGTGTCTTTGATCAGGCTTTCTCTGTGCTTTGGTAGGCTCGGTATCCAGATTGAGAGGGCTCCAGGAAGTTGTTGTGTTCAAAGAGTTTGTTGAGTTGCTGGTTGATTGCCTTCTTGAGAACCTTTGCTGGAAAGGGGAGCAGGGAGATGGGCTGGTAGCTCTTTGGTTATGTTGGGTCGGTGGATGGTTTCTCCTGGAAGGGCCTCACCCTCAGCGTGTTTCCAGTCCTCAGGGAAGAAGGCCGAGGTGATTGAGGTGTTCAGGACTTCAACCTCATCTTGCTCCTGAGGTTGATGATGTGGTGGGGCAGGGGTCCAGGAGTACTCCAGAGGGCAAGGATTTTATAATGGACATTGTGGCTTGAGTAGTGACAGGGTCCCAATGGGTGAGCAGGTGTTAGGGTTTGTGTTCATGGGTGTGATTATGCTGATGGTGTCAGTGGAGGGGGTTGGGGTTTAACGTTATTGTAAATGACTGAGATCTTGTTGTGGAAGAAGTCCACCATGGTGTCGCACAGTTCTTGGGAGGGGGTGATGTTGTTCTTGGTGGCTGAGGGAAACGAGAACTCCTTCATGATAGAGAAGAGCTCCTTGCTGCAGTTTGGGCTGGCTTCAATGCTGTGTGCTTCTTTGTTTCTTTGAGGAGGCAGTTGTACTGGTTGAATGCTGTCTTGAAGGTAGTATGGTCTTCTGTCTCTTTGCTGCTGTGCCACTTCCTTTCTGGTCACTGGCAGTTGCATTTGATGGATTTCAGGTCTGTGGTGAACCAGTTGGCTCTTCTTGGCAGGAGTGATTATACCAGTGCATTCTGTGATCCACTGGGAGAAAATCTTGCAAGCCTGTTCTGGGTTGCAAGTTGTGTCTGGGAGGTGGAAGTTGAGAGCGTTCTTCCACTGGTCTTCCAATATCTTTTTCCAGTTTCTGCAAGAGGAGCTGAGGTCATGGTGCCAGTATTATTATGTCTTGATATGGCAAAGTGGACACTGTAGTGGTCAGTCCAGGTGAGCTGTGAGACTTGGTTGTACTTGACTCTATTGTTGGACGTGAAAATGGGGTCAAGGGTGTGTCCTGCGATGTGGGGAGGATCAGTGACAAATCTGCTGCTCCTGCTTTCCAGGAGGTTGGTTGTGTTGGTGTTGCTGGGGTCATCAAGTTGGAAGTTAAGATCACCTAGGAAGATGTAGTGCTCAGAGTCGATGGCGTATAGAGCGATGAGTTCAGGGATGACATTACAGAAGCTGGGACTAGTGCCCTGCTGGTGAGGGTGCATCTGATGGTGCGTTTTGTCTGTGTGAAGTTGGAAGTTGAGATGCTCCATTATTGGGGTTGAGTCGTCTTAGGCGGTCATGCAGCGGATGATGTCCTTGTAGATTATGGCAATTCCACCTCAGTGTTTGTTAGTTTAGTTCCGGTGTGTTATCTTGTAGCCTATGGGGTTGCAATGGTTATGGCCAGCACAGAGACTGGGTTCAGCCAGGTCTCTGTGGTGAAGAAGACGTCTGGGGTGACGGATGAGATTGTGTCCCAGATGGCCGTGGTGTGTTTGCAAAGCAATCATGTCTTGAGTAGAATGCACTGCAGTTGTGGCGTGGTGGTCTCCGTCGACGTGGTGGACGAAGTCGTGGATGCCGTGTCTCCGCATTTGTTGGTTGCTTTGGTATTGCAGATGAAGCGGCAGCACCGACAGGAGATTGGTCATCTGGTGGTGCGTGGATTTGTACAGCAGCAGTTGTTGCTGTTAATGCACCCGGGATCCAGGGCTTGGAGGTCTGCAGCTGTGCAGCTGCTCAGGGTGGAAGCACCAAGGTTCCTGGCGCTGTGCGCTCCAGGCATGGACCGGCGCAGACGGGCTGACCATTGGCGTACTGGAAACACAGATGTGCTAGAGACTCCATTAAGTAGGTCCTGGGAGGGGGCAAGGCACTGGGTGAGGGGTACGGCGAACGGGCGGGAAAGGAGCTTGCGGTGCAGCTACTCAGCTCCCAACAGGGCAGTAAGGGAAAGGAGCAGAGGAGCAGTTTAATAGAAACTGCAACAAAAACTGGCTAACTGACATACAGAAACACAGATACAACGCAGCAATAAATAAGGCTAAGATTAAACTGACTAACTGATTTGGACAAAGTACAGATATGGCGGTGGTGTGATACAGGGAATGAAAAGTTAGTTGGCGCAGAACGACTGAGGCAGAATTAAGCTGCTAGCTGACTGGGGACAGAGGTAACGTACAGACAGCACAAGCACAGCCAAAACGCTGGCAGCATTCATGCTACAGTAAAATTGACCCGAACCAAGGGGATAAACCTAATCATTGAGTAAGCTATGATTTGGTAAAAGAAGGGTTAAATAAAGGACAGGCATTTTGGACCTAGGGAAAATGGCAGCAGATGGCGCGAATCTTTCTTTCCCTCTGTGATGTTTTTCTAAACTGTTTTTTTAAAACATATTTCACTCATGAAAACGTAAGCTACCACCAGGAAATCCTGCTGGTTTGGATATTGTCCTAACTGCTTTGCATAATGCCTGCTACTATCCCGGCGGTGACATCAATGCTAATTTGAAATCATCTGTGCTTGTTGTTCTGGAGGTGCAGGAGGACCTTTTGTGCATTAGCCAGGTGATCCTTCAAATGCATTTCGACAATATGCAAATGAGCGTGGCGCAAAAGAATCCCCAACCAGGAACAGTTTAGAAGCAGGAAGAACATCGTACGGCTTGATGGCTCGACGGTGTTGCAGAATTACTCTGAAAGGATTTAACTTCTATGGCGTTAAACTATTATTCAGTATTTCCCATTAATTCTAAAAGTATATACATATTTCAAGAGGACCACCCCTCGAATCAATATATCCCGACATACAAGATTTTTTTGTTTCTGTTTCTCTGCAAATGCCTCAGGCTCTGAATCCATGCAACCCCCAACTACCCCTCGTGTTCTCTGTATTACGAGCACCCGCTCTGACTCATGCGAAATGAAATCTCTCAGCATAAATGCAATTTATGTTACTTTCTAACTGCATTTGTTTTTATGGTACTATTTTTAATGGTAATTTATTTCAATTTTATAAGAAGCTGTTGATGTGTTCCCTGCTGTTACACTGTCAGCGTGGACCCAAGAGCAACCCTTGACCCTGGTTCAGGGTAGCCCGCTCCCCACACTGCTTCTGCTGCCCATCTTGTGCCACCGCTGTCTTGCCCTGCTGATCCCCCTGTTTATACAGCTGTAACTCGCTTACTTCCCGGCATTGTATTTTCTCCCTCCATTTCTTTTCCCCGCAGTGCCCACTCCTGCCGCTCTCTCTCTCTCCCGCCACTGTCTCCCCTGCAGCGCTGCCCCCTCAGCGCCCATTCGACGCACCGCTCCCACCTCCCAGCTGCTCTTCCCTCCCTACCCCCCTTATATGGAGGCCGCGCGCAGCAGGCGCGCCTAAGGCAAGCCTGTCTGCGCCTGTCCACGCCTGGACCGCGCCCAGCGGCAGAACCCCTGGGCCCCGTGGCCGCCACGACAGGAGACACCGCTACAACTCCAGCACCCTCAACGCCAGACGATCATGCATCTGCTGCCTGGCCGCCCCGAAACGCACCCAAGGTCCCTTCTCCTGGCGGAACTCCAACTTGACCAGCATCCGGCCCGCCAACCCACCCACCAAAGAACCCATCCTCCTCAGATACATTCTGCTCAACACCCGCTCCGCCTGCAAACACGCCTGGAACTCTGGGACCTACTCGACACCAACACCTCAGACGTCACCTTCCTGACAGAGACCTGGCTGAACCCCTCATCGGCACCCGACATCGCCATAGCCATCGTGGCAGGCTACAAGATCTCCCACAAGGACCGCCCCAATGGACTAGGAGGAGACGCTTCGCGGCGAAGGACTCTGTGGGGCACACCGGCAGCAAAGGACTACTGGTCCCAGGACACACGGGGCCCACACCACCTGCCACGCTCTTGACCAGCCCACCAGCAGCCGCTCATTAACCTCTCGCGCCTTCTGCTTCGCTGGAGGCGCTTCGCGGCGAAGGACTCTGTGGGGCACACCAGCAGCGAAGGACTACTGGTCCCAGGACACACGGGGCCCGCATCACCTGCCACGCTCTTGCCCCGCCCACCAGCAGCCGCTCATTAACCTCTCGCGCCTCCTGCTTCGTTCACGGGAGATGCTTCGCGGCGAAGGACTCTGTGGGGCACACCGGCAGCGAAGGACTACTGGTCCCAGGACACACGGGGCCCACACCACCTGCCACGCTCTTGCCCCGCCCAACAGCAGCCGCTCGTTAACCTCTCGCGCCTCCCGCTTCGCGGGAGACGCTTCGCGGCAAAGGGCTCTGTGGGGCACACCAGCAGCGAAGGACTACTGGTCCCAGGTCACACGGGGCCCACACCACCTGCCACGCTCTTACCCCGCCCACCAGCAGCCGCTCATTAACCTCTCCCACCTCCCGCTTCGCGGGAGACGCTTCACGGCGAACGACTCTGTGGGGCACACCGGCAGCAAAGGACTACTGGTCCCAGGACACAAGGGGCCCATAGACCTGCCATGCTCTTGCCCCGCCCACCAGCAGCCGCTCATCAATCTCTCGCGCCTCCCGCTTCACGGCAAAGGACTCTGTGGGGCACACCGGCAGTGAAGGACTATTGGTCCAGGACACACGGGGCCCACACCACCTGCCACCCTCTTGCCCCGCCCACCAGCAGCTGCTCATTAACTTCTCGCGCCTCCCGCTTCGTAAGAGACGCTTTGCAGTGAAGGACTCTGTGGGGCACAACGGTAGCAAAGTGCTACTGGTCCCAGGACACACGGGCCCCACACCACCTGCCATGCTCTTGCCCCACCCACCAGCAGCTGTAATATATACGCTCTCCCTACCCGCTCCACGGAACGCGTGCGGGCGTGCTCTGGGCGATGCCCGGGCCAATGGGGGGCACGTCCTATCCTGTCATCGCCAAGAAGATGCAGGGCATGGCCCCCTCTCTGTCATCTGGGCTACGGGACACAAGGACTTAAGGTATTTTATTGCATTCACCATCTGGGCCCTGTTGGTCATGTTTAGGGACACTTCAATTTAGAGCCTGTCCAAGCCGAGGATAGTCGAACTCTAAAGATCAAAGTTGGTTGTCTTGTTCTTGTGTAAACTATTTTCCAAATGGGGAAAAGAAAGTCAATGGAGGGTGGGGGGATAGTAGCGAGTAAGAAAGGGAAAAAAGGCTAAGAAAGTACTCCATGCAGCCAGTAATTGTGTTCTTACTAGAATCGAAGCAATAGCTAGCGAATGCGAAGAGGTCTTGGGAGCCAATAATGTAAATGTAAATGTACAGGAATTTATATAGCGCAAATCACCGAGCAGTTTCTAAGCGCTTGCTTAGGGAACCCGTTCTGGTATTCCCCTGTGAGATAACCCTGGCAGGGTATCCACAAGGTGAAAGCCAGGCATCCCGCCGCGAGGGGCCGTTGTGGAGATTAAGCAAGCTATTGCCCAGAGTCGCAGAGTGTGAACCCGTGTAATCAAGTAGGCACCGGAGCGAGAATTGTCGAGTCCATGGACATTTTAGGACTCAAGACCCCGGCGAGCCGGGAATTGAACCCTGGTCCCGGGCTGACCTCTGCTTCCAGGTCTGCCTCCTCTAACCAGTGAGCCACACTTCTCCACATACTACCACTGTATCAGACGATATTATCTATCCCCTCGATGAGGTTCTAGCTAATAAAACTAGAAGAGTAATCCCGTCGATTTTTAATAAACTACCTCAAAAGCCCCCCATTTGTATAGTTCATATTCCACCGGATGAGGGTTTGAAGGAAACCCCTCAGATGGAATCTTAGATCAATCATCGGTTTTAACTACTCAAGGGGCGCCATATGTCTGTGAAGTTGACGAACAACTTCTCTGCTCTAATAGGTTTGCAGCTTTAGAACATATCGTTGAGGGCACACTATCTGTTTCATCTACTGAACACACTGCCATTGCCACTACCTCAAATGTAGTAACTAGCTTTAATTGTGGTTTTACAAACGAGGGCTTGACACAGAAAGTCGAAACGCTCCAAAGGGAGCTGACTTCCCTAAGGAAAATGGTAGAAGATATAACGCGTAGAGCTGACCTCCCCTCCCCTACAACCAGGCCATTTCTCCCGTATTCATCACCTACTTCTGCAAGTGCAGCAAGTCCAGCAATTAGGTTAATGTTGGGAGACTCTCGGGGGGCGGGGGATAGGCCACCTTCCATGTTAGGCGTTCCCCTCTTATGGTCACCCTGCCCAGCACTATTAGATCGTATGCTGACACTGCCAAAAACCATGGAGTCCCAGGCATAACCCCAAGTAAAGCAAGAACCCAGCGCCTCTTTCCTCCAAAAGAGGACCGGAACACCCAGGCTAGTTTTCCATTCCAAGGAAGCACTACTCACTTAGGGGGCACGCCACCAACAGTCTATATGACTAAAGTTCCCAAACGCACTCACAGGCAAGGTTGCGAAAACAGCGAATCTCTACACAACAAAGCTATCCATTGGTTGTGTCATGTAAGGGGATGCAGGTCAATTATATGGGAAGATATGGTCAGAGTAAGGAGGATCAAATTGGGTAACTCTCAGACAGACTGTATCGAGCTGCAGCTAACAAACGCAGCACTTGCTGAGAATTTATTGGCCTTAGAGTTTCGCACCTCCGCCCCAGAGCATTTAGCCATCCAGATTAGACGCTCCCCAATCTGGTCACCGCTTAGGATGCCGGATTACGAAGCGCAAGGGAGGGCGGGCGACGGGTCTGGACTCAATACAGTCAACTAACTAGTCGAGGACCCACTACAGCACACCCCCATTGATTCACCAGGAGCTAAACGTGACGAGATTGTTCCTTACCCAAGCACCTCCAATGCAGAAAGATCTAAGAGGGATAGTCTTAATGACGACTGGGCTGGGGCCCTTTCCTATGTCGAAGATACCGATGTTGGGGTCGTTGGGCCTAACCCAAGAGTAATTAACTTCCTCTCCTGGAACATAGCTGTTCTCCAGAAAAAACTGTCTCTTCCGGAGTGGAATGAGTTCATTGGGAAGTATGACGTCTACCTGTTCCAGGAGACTTGGAGCTTGGCCCCTTTGTATAAATCAGGGTATACCTTGTGGTTTTATTCCAGCCACGAGCTCAGGAAAAGGCCGCCCCTCTGGGGTCTACACATCTGGATCAACATCTCCCTGAATTGGTCTATCGTTATGCACAATCCCTTATCACAAGATATCTTACATTTGTCGATTAAAAGGCCAGTAAATGGTACAAATGTGGAGGTATTTAATGTATATATTAGAGGGTCTCCCGGCGCTCAAATATCAGCAACTATATCAGCATTGGAGCACGAGTTATCTTGCACTTCACCTCACCCCAACATTATTGTAGCCGGGGACATCAATTGTACATACGAACCTCTGA
This sequence comes from Lissotriton helveticus, assembly GCF_964261635.1. Lineage (NCBI taxonomy): Eukaryota > Metazoa > Chordata > Amphibia > Caudata > Salamandridae > Lissotriton > Lissotriton helveticus. Next base: position 872,562,807 of record NC_136067.1, read on the forward strand.
GCAGGGAAGACTTTCTGGACACTAATGAGGAAGACAATAGACAAGCCATACCGATCCTCAATATAGCTCCTATTAAGAAGTGGTCGCAGAGGGCCATCCAAATCAACGGCTTAACTCTAGAATATAATCTAAGAGCGGTAAATGGTAGCGCACGCTCCGATCTGAGCAGGGCTAATACCTATAATAGGATAAGTTGCCCGTCTCGGATAGACTACATCTTGCTAGATGTCTGAATTTGGGGAGACCTCTTAAATATGGAAGTCAGGCACACCTTGGACAGCGATCACTATCCTCTATGTATGCACATTAACAACAGCTGGGCACCCACCATCTTTAAGACATTTACCGCCACTTTAATGTCGTCAAAAGAGGTCCTTCCCTCTAATTGTTATCGACGCCTTAAATGGCATAAGGTTTTACACCAAGAAGCTAAATTGCAGAACATAAGGGAATTCATTGCTCAGAAGATCGAGGAGCTCGAACTGACCACTGGCAACCCCGAGAACGCTCACACTTTTCCCTTTTCTAAATTCTATCAAAATACAGTAGAAAGGTTGGGATCGTTCTTCACCATCAAAGATAGTAGGGCAACAAAAGGATGTCACCTAAGACCCACTAACCCCTGGTATTCAGCTACATGCAGAGAAAAGAGGCAGGCACTATCTTTAGCTCTAAGGAAGAAAGATTCCCTGATCATTAGAGCAGCAAGAAAGGATTATATTAGCGCACAAGAGGTAGCAAAGCGAAACTGGGAAGAGTCTCATTGGCAGGAGCTTAAACATGCCTCACAACAGAAAGACACTGTCTTGTTCTGGGAGTTAATTAATAAAGGGACTCGAAAGGGATCTGACCCAATCTCAAATTACATCACAGGGCAACAATGGCATGACCATTTTTCCAATCTAGACAATGGCGATGCAGGCGCCCTGTCCTCCCAGACCAAGACCTCCTTATCTACCTTTGGGGCTCCTTTACCATCTGATCTCTTCGACATTCACGAGGTAGATCTGGCAATAGAGAGTATAGCTCCTGGAAAGGCTGCAGGGCCTGATGGCCTGCCTGGAGATTTACTTTTGTATGATCCAAAACCCTGGGCCCATTTTATTCTGCTCTTAATGAACCTTATTGTTAGGGGATATGACGTTCCTGATTCATAGAAGGGTGCGGAGGTAGTAACAATTTACAAAAAGAGGAATAGGGAGGACCCTGCCAACTACAGGCCGATTAGCTTAATCGACTGGGATGCTCCAGGGTAACCATGCGCTGTACAAGACCGTTATAATAATAATAATAATACAGAAGGTGGTTGGCAGGGTGATCCTTATGAGGATAGGATCCTGGATGGAGGATGGGAACATCCTCTCACACTTCCAAGCAAGCTTTAGAAAGAAGGTGGGTACGATGGATCGGTGTTCAGATTCTTCATGATACACTGGAAGACAGTAGTCATTGGGAAAGGCAGCTTATATCTGGCCTTCATTGACTTGAAGACTGCTTTTGATCTCGTCCCACGTGTCAAGCTCTGGCAGGTGCTGTACTATCTGGGCATTTCCCCTCTGATCCTCAATTTTATCAAAGGCCTCCACGCAGGTAACTACACCAGAATCAGGTGGGGCTCACAGGGGCAGCGGACGGAGAGGGTCGCGGTGAATAGGGGGGTGCGCCAGGGTTGCGTATTGGCTCCGACCTTGTTTTCTCTCTTTGTGAATGGGGTGGTAGACCATCTAAGAGATTCCCAGCCGATGCCCCTACCCTGGCTGGAGAGAAATCTCCTACCCTCCTATTCGCCGATGACACCCTCCTGATATCCAAAAGTCTGAATGGTCTGTAAAAACTTCTAGACAGGTTCAGCCTGTTTTGCGTTTCACGGGGGCTGCCCATCAACAGCAGTAAAATTAAGCCAATGACACTATCCCCGTCGAAACGCTTTAGAAATGGTATCACGCTCAATATTACCCCACTTGATATAGTCAAGTCTTTTGACTATTTGGGAATTCGGGTCACCAATTATATGAAGTGGAGTTCCCATATGTCCAAGATGCTTCTTAACCACAAACTGGTGTCCGGGGCAATTCTAAGAGAACAACAACTCTCTGTAAGTAGGGCAGTAGCCCCGGCCCTTGAGGTTTATGATGGCAAAGCACTTCCCTAGACCCTCTATGGGTCCGAATTATGGGGCTTCGAGAATACCACCGATCTTGTAAGATCAGAAAATAAGTTTTTTAGAGGTTTGGTTTCTCTCCCAACCTCTACCCTATTGAAGCCCCTATACCTGGATATGGGAAAACGCTCTATCAGGGACATTGCTCGTCTCCGCCCCCTACTATTTTGGGTACGTATTAGAAGGCCCCCCGAGCTGGCAAATTATGTTGCTGGCCTTGACGAACTAATAGCAGCAGATACAGGCAATAAGATTAAATGGATTTTTAACCTTATGCAGCTTGTATCAGATATAGGGTTTGGGGAGGCATGGGCCAATCAGATCCCACCATCAAAACAAGATTTAAAAAGTGCATATTGGAAATGGGTACAGGTAGAGGAGGCGCGCATTTCCAATATGGGGATTCTCACTGAGCGGTTCTTGGAACACAAACCTGTCCGGAAACTTGAACCTTTTCTTGATTTATTCCAAATTCCAAGGGACAGGGCGTTCTACATGAAGTTGAGAATCGGGACCCTTCCGCTAACTGAAATGACAGTAGCCTGGAAGTGGGGAAATCCATCAGGTGCTTCTTGCAACGGCTGCATAGCACCCATTGAGTCTACCGCCCATTTCCTCTTTGCATGCCCAGCATACAGGTCTGCAAGAATTAAATGGCTCAAACCTATTTGCAAAAAGCTGGGCTCTAAGAATTACCGGGTGGTGCTGCGCATTTTAAAATCTGACACCTCCTCCCTCACCTTGGTCTGTTGTGTAGCAAAATACTTGGGTTGTGCATGGCTAATACATTCTAAGCTCCTAGCGAAAAGCATGAGCCAGGGAGAGCGCAGGTCCTGGACCCATCCCAGTCTGGGTTCCGCAGCAACCACAGCACAAAAACCGCCCTCCTCGCTGCCACCGATGACATCAGGACCCTGCTATACAACGGAGAAACTGCAGCACTCATCCTCCTGGACCTGTCAGCAGCCTTTGACACGGTCTGCCACCGCACACTCCGTACACTCCTCCACAACGCCGTAATCCAAGGAAAGGCCCTGGACTGGATCTCCTACTTCCTCTTCGGCAGAACATGTAGTGTCCGCCTCCCTCCCCTTCCGCTCCAAACACCGGTATAATCAGCGGCATACCCCAAGGCTTATCCCCCAGCCCAACATTATACAACGTCTACATGGCACCGCTCGCCCTCGTCGCATGACGGCACGACCTCAACATCATCTCCTATGCCGACAACACCAAGCTGATCCTCTCCCTCACCAAGGACCCCCACACCGCCAAAATAAACCTCCACAAAGGAATGAAGGCTGTCGCCGACTGGATGAGGAACAGCTGACTGAAGCTGAACTCGGAAAAGACGGAGGTCCTCATCCTCGGATCCACCCCCTCGGCCTGGGACGACTCCTGGTGGCCGACTGCACTAGGATTACCCCCAACACCCACCGACCAGGCACGCAATCTAGGGTTGCGACTCTTCCCTCTCCATGACGAAGCAGGTCAACGCCGTCTCCTCGTTCTGCTTCAACACCCTCCGTATGTTTTGCAGGATCTTCAAGTGGATCCCTACAGAGACAAGAAAGACGTTCACCCAGGCCCTCGTCAGCAGTCGACTGGACTACGGAAACGCACTCTACGCAGGAGCCCCGGCCAAACTCCTGAAATGGCTCCAACGCATCCAGAACGCCTCTGCAAGGCTGATCCTCGACATCCCTTGCCGCAGCCACATCACACCCCACCTGAAAGACCTGCACTTGCTCCCTGTCAACAAGAGTATAACCTTCAAACTCCTCATCCACGCACACACAAGGCACATCACAAAACCGGACTAGCATACCTCAACAACCTCCACGGTTCAGTATTTAAATATCGAGGGACAAAATATCGAATTATCAAAATATCGACACCAAAATATCGAGGGACAGAGTAGAGAATGCCTATGTACAAACAGGTAAGTACTAAAATATCGATTCCAAAATATAGAGTGTTAAAATGTAGTTAACTAAAATATTGAATTTTATAAATGTATTAAAAATACTAGAAATGTAATTAAATAATTAAGATAATTAAATTAAACATAATTAAAATAATGTAAAAAAGCTTAAAATGTAAAAATAATAAATGAAATGTAAAAAAAAGTTTAATATAAATTTACTTAACAAAATTATAAAATAAATATTAATTTAATTATAAAATATTTAGAACATTAATAAAAAAAATGACATAAATATATAAATAACCATATTATATAAATATAAAAATAAATAAAATATAATAATTAAATTAATTAAAATAAAAAATATATGGTAATTAATAATGAGTGCAACAGTAGTGAAAACGCTGGATAGCGTAGGGGTAACAATTACTATTCCCACTCCAGAGAGTGCAACAGTAGGGAAAGTGTTGGATAGCGTAGGGGTAAAAATTACTATTCCCACTCCATAGACTGCAACAGTAGGGAAAGTGTTGGATAGCGGTGGGGGGGGGGATAAAAATTACTATTCCCACTCCAGAGAGTGCAATAGTAGAGAAAACGTTGGATAGAGTAGGGTTAAAAATTACAACACCATATGTCGGGGTTTTGGGGGACATCTGCCACTGAGGGTGGTCATTGACTGGCAAGATAGTCGTATGGGGGGTGTTATTTAGCACAACATTCGAAATATGGTGCTGTGAATGGGGTGAATTAGCATGGATCCTAAGAGGCTCAAAGGGGACTGTGTTGTGTAAGTTTGAACAACCTGGCCTGGCAGGCCTGCTGTTAACTCAACATCCTTATTCCCAGGCTCTCCCCTCTAAAAATAAATGACTACGTTTAGGCCTTTTTTCTATAAACCTCGCTGTTCACCAGTTGAGTTTTCTCTGGTAGACCTACCACAGGCTCAAGGAAATCCCCCTCCCTGCAAGCTATGATCTATGAACATTTAAAAGGTTTGAGGTTTTGAGCTCCCTTCCTATTAATGACGAACTCACCCCAATGATAAAGTATTACATTCCCGTCGAGCTTTAAGCTTTGGTAATAATACCACGACAGACAATATACAATCTAATCGCCCTGATATTTAATGCGAGAACAACGCTGGTTTTACAAGCAAGAACACACTTAAAACGTGGCTTGCATTTTATTATGCATTCCATTTTGTGATGTTTCAAGAAACATGGAACACAAACAACACTTTTTGTTTAAATGAATATAGGGGCATATTACCAAGCGGGACGATAGGCAATTATCGCCGATTTAGCGGCCGCTAAGCGGCGATAATTCTATCGCCCTATTAGCAAGCTGTAGCTAACTGATGTTAGCGACAGCTTTTAGACGATAGCAAGCGGTTTGGGGCCCGCTTTGCATGTCAGCGATGTTTATCGCTAATGACATGCAAAGTAGGCGTACCCAACCAGTTAGCGACTGAAAGCAGTCGCTATCGTCACTATCGCCTATTAGCAAGGCAGGCGTAGCGATGGAAATATTCGCGCTAAGCGCGAATATCTTCAAATACTAACACCTGCCCAGACCAGTTCTTAGCCATGTTATCCAATGGGAGGTGGATAACATGGCTAAGAGCATTTCGTCGCTAATGCATGAATATCGCTTTATTCTCAGCGATATTCATGCATTTCACCGCTATTGCTGGATATTTTAGCACAATGGAGAAAAACGTTGCTAATAGCATGTTTTCTCCGCTAACATATCCAGCGATAGGCAGCGATAAAAAAAAAGTGTGCTAAGCGCATTTTGCGATAAATATCGCTATTCCTTGGTAATATGCCCCATAGTTCCTTTTTTTGTACAGGCCATCCATTCTCTCTCTCGTGGAGCTAAACTTGGTTTGATTATATTGGTTGCGCTTTCCATTAAATGTAAATTGTTGAAGCTTAATTCAAGTTACTCAAATTTACTAGCAGAATTCGTTTCTTTTCCCAAATCAAATACATTTCTTCTAATTAATTTCATGATGGCAATTTATTGTCGAAGAATCTAGAGCATTTATGCTCAAAGAGGTATTTTTGGAAAAACAAAGGAAGTAGAATCCCATCTTTACTTCCCTCGTGCCAAAGGGGGGGTTTAATATTCAGCTATGTCAGAGTTTGCATCTATGTTCTCATTCAAAGTGTGGTTTTCCATACGATAGAGCAGTACATATGGAATGCTCAAGGAAAGGGGGATTTTTAAATACACTAATACATGATTTTAAATTAAGAATTTTCTCTTGAAAGGACTGGTTCATAATCCGAGAGTCTCACTCCCCTTGCCTTTATTGGAAGAGGCAATTTTTCTGCCATTGATTTGATTTTTATCTTTGCTTCACTTTTCAGGCTTATAAGCAGTTGTGGCCGGCATGGCTCACAGGTGGGGAGGAGCGGGGAGTCGCGCGGGTAGGGGTGTTGCGCAGGGGAGGTTAATTTGATAATAATAAAAAAAAATTAAACTTAACTTTCTGCTGACTGGGTCTCGCCTCTTCTCTGCTCCTGCTCTCCTGCCTATGGCAATAACAGGAGGCAGAAGCAGGCAACCAGGCGCCCTACCCTAAGCCAATCACAACCTGCAAGCAGTGTTGTGATATGTCGGAATGCCGCCCAGCCAGGGGCTTAAGGGGAGGCCATGTTCTCCATGCAGGCTGCATTGCTGCCTGCTGCATTGCTGCCTGCATGGAGATGGGCAGAGTGACTATGATTGGTTTGGGCAGACCCAGGGGGCCAACAGTCTGTGCACACTTGTTAGTGGGCAGGCACACCACTCCTCCCCTGCCCTGCTCGCAGAGCATGCCTCCCACCCACCTGTCCACAACCAAACATAAAATGGTAATAACTGAAAGTTATTACCATTTTACGTTTTTGCTTCTCGCACTACGAGAAAGCAGTGGGGGGATGCTCCTCCGCCCTAGTGGAGAAGCCGCCACTGCTTGTAAGTGAAATAAAGTTTCCTAACAGTGGATTTAGTAACTATAACCCAATTTGTGTCTCCTTTCGAAGTAGCAAGGTAATTAAGAGTTCCCAGTAAAATCAACTGACAAAGGCCAAAGATCAAATGGCCAAAGGCTGTTCGGAGGACATTAAGGGAAAACTGTTCTCCTTCTGCAGTAGATACTTCGAGACATACTTCAATGAGAAGTCATCTCTGGCATGACATTTTAAGTACCTTCAATTCGCTATCACATAAAATATGTGAGTTATTGATAGCACAATGTTCCTCGGATCCTATTCAAACAGCTAGATGGTTTGATGATAAGTGTTCAAGGTCTAATAGTGACTTCCAGAAGGCGATAAGGGTACACCCAAGGAACAATAAAAAGATACTTTTCTGTCAGTCCAGATGTAAATCAGTGGTAAAATAACAGGAAAAGACTCTTGAAAAAGGATGCCTGGGACAAGCTCCTTCAAGCTAGCTGTCCTACGCATAGCTCACTATTTTGGATGATTATCAGTTGCTAAATCTTTACACAAACAGAGGATGGGTCATTATGCTCCCCCATTTTACTTGACACCTGAGTCAAACACTTTGGCCCAGATTTACAAAAAAGTCACTGAACGCAGCAAAGCAGCCAAAAAGGCTGCACTGCGTTGTATTGCGTTACAGGGAGGTAGCAGGAGGGCGCTACATCTACAGAGGTATGGCTCTCTCTTTTCCTCTCCCTAGCTCTGGCGCAGATTTTATCTGACGTGCGCCAGGCACACACCTAAGCTCCATAGTGCTAGGGTGCATGCCTGAGTCTACCATAGAGTTTCTACTGGAAGGGTACTCTTCCAGTACAAAATACTATGCGCAGACACACTTTAAAACTTTTCCTAATTTGAATGTGTGCTGCACAGTGCTGCACACATGCACAGTCAGAAAAGAAAGGAGAAATAAAAACATTTCTCCTGTTAATAACTCCTTTCAAATTACATTAACTTTTGGCGCTAAACCCTGTCTACTATTGTTTGTAGATAGGCTTTTGCGTCAAAGGGCATGGGTGGTAGCATGGGCATGCCCATGTAACGCCCCCTTTGTGCTAAGCAACAGAAAGTAGTGTTCATCCTGCTTTGCGTTACTTTCGGGGTACTTTCTAACGCAATACAACATTTTGGATGCTAACCCAGCACAAAATGTTAGTAAATCTACCCCTTAGGGCCTGATTATGATGCCGGGCGGACCTGAGTCTGTCCGACATTGTTTGGGTACTAGGACCGACTAACCTCCTTTCAGGGGACCCAACCCAGCAATTAGGAACACTGTTTGGACGCACCCCTATTCTTTACAATGGGAGCATGCATTCTGACTGGAATGCATGCTCTCAGTGTACAGAGAAGAGGTGCCTTTCATCCGTGCACCCTGTGGCCATGGGGTGCAGGTATCAATGGGGGGGCACCATAGGTGCTCCCTCGACCTCCAATCGGAGGCTGTGCACACATTGGGCCCTGCTTGGGGCCCCCAAAGTCGACTTCCGACACCCTTTCTGTGTTGGAAGAAAGGCCGACACAGAAAGGCATTCGGAATCAGATATTGCAGTCCCTCAGGCAGAAAGAGACGTCCTTGGGATTACATGAGGCCTTCCGAATGGCAGACGGGCTATCTGAGCCTGTCGGTAGCCATTTGGAAATCCGGTTCAGATTCCTTTCTGACCGACTCCATGTGAATGGGTCAGTCAGAAATGAATCCAAACAGGAGATTACGAGCCATAGGAACGACTCTGACCAATGGTCAGAGCAGTTTCCTACTGCATTGTTTTCGGCCCCTAAATTGGGATATATGATAGTTTAGATATAGCTCAACCCTCAGCTTTCCTGAGGTTCTAATTTATCATTCTTGCTGGAGGAAGTAAGCAACACTTTCTTGGCTTTCTAAAAATAATGCTCCAGGAAGATTCCTCCTGACTTGTATATCTCTGCCCCCCAGGTTTGGGCTCCAGAGCTTACTCTGGTATTAAATGCTGCTGTTAAAGCCACAATCTCAAAATCCTTGTCATAACCTATCACCATACCAGTTTCTAAAATGGGAGAAAATACTGAACATCTCTATTACAGATCTATTTCAATAATTGATTCTAAAGTTATAGGGTGGGTGGCTTTGAATAGATGAATGGTTTGGGCAAAGGAACACCATATACTTTCAGATTTACAATATTGATTCAGTCCCTGGATGAGCACTTATGCTCAATGTCTTAACTTGTGCCTTCTCCTTAATGAGTACACAGTTGCAAAATTGGGGTCTATTCACATGGCCTTCATGAGCCTCGCCTCTGCATTCGACTGAGTAAATTGGGAGTGTTAGACCTGCCAGCCTTAGGGTGGTCTTCCCCCAAACCTTTTGCCTACTTACGTCCATTTTGTTGGTGCTGAAATTCATTTTAGTTGTTGGCCTTCGGACTCTGTGCACTTCCCACTGCTAACCAGAGCTAAATTGTTTGTACTTATTTCCCATAAACATGGTTTGATTGGCTTACACCTGTTTGGCAAAGTTAATTTACTTATAAGTCCCTTTAGAATGGTATACCATATACCCAGGGCCTGCAAATTAAATGCTGCCAGTGGGCCTGCAGTACGTATTGTGCTACTCACTTAAGTAGTATCTTAAAACATGTTCCAGGCCTGCCACTGCAGCCTAAGGGCAGTTTCAAACTGCAATGTCAATCGGGCAGCTAAACCTCCATACCAAGCCTTAAACTCCCCTTTTATTACTTATGTCACCCCTAAGGTAAGTCTAGGTAGCCCGTAGGACAGGGTGCTGTATAATTAAAAGGTTGGATATGCGCTTTTAAGTTTTACATGTCCTGGTCTTGAAAAACTCCTCAATCTGTTTTTGACTACTGTGTGGCCTACTCCTCCCGGAGGATAACATTGGGATTCCTTATTATATTTAATAAGCTGGAATTCCTAATTGGGAGCAGGTAGCTATGTCATGTTTGGTATCTACGAAATTGTAAAGATAAAACCCTCTTCAATTTTAAACTCGTATTTTCCATTACAGTTGTGAAAGTGCCACGTTTACACTTTCACAACTTTTAGAAAGTTGGCATTTTCCTGTCCTTTGTGCCTGCAGCCTGTCGTGGGTCACATGACTGGGTATAGCAGAGAGAGTTTGTGAATTTCTCCCAAAAACTCAAACAATAGAGGGATGAGTTGTGCCTCAATGGGCCTTCTGCTGGCAGGAATGGTGGAGTGGAGCTGAGCACAGCCCCACTTGCAACCGAATAGCTTGTACTTTGCCTTCATACAAAGGGTCTAACAACTCCACATTGTCACTGCAGCCAGCTTGGTGCCAGGGTTGGAGAGTCAGGAAATTCCATGCACTTCAAGGAACCTTTCCTAAAGTTTTTCCCACATTTCAGAAGAAGGGCACCAGGGTATACAAATAGGACCTTCAGCCCTGCTGTTGAGCCCTGCATCTTCGCCTGTGTCCATGACTACCAGAGCAACCCCCAGGACTATTTTGCTGGGCTCCTGTTCAGAGCCACAGGGACAAAAAAGGCTCTCAGCATCTTGAACCTGCACGTGGACCCAGTCTCAGTGAGTCCTGAACCACTAAATGGTGTCCCACCGGTCCTGGATCCTTGGTTGTGATGCCAAAGGTACCCAAATGGCCAAATCTCAAAACAGAGGACTTTGAAACATTTTTGTCCAAACTGCTCCGAGAACCAGGAGGAGAACAGGACCAACATTCTCGTCTATCCACACACCGTGCATCGCCAGTCGGATTGACTTCACAGCTTCTCCCACTATGTTCTTCTCCACAGCAGCAAGTCCATTTAAGTGGTCCTTCACCAAAGGGGTATCTGATCTCATGGAATTATCTTTGACTACAGCCCTCTGCTTTGTCCCACTGGAGATGTTCGATGACTAAGTCTGAAATTAGTAATCTGCACTACAGCTTTGACCCAAGTCCACCTGACAAAGACGCTCCCTCCTCGGACACCTCCTGCAGCCCCACCTTAACTTTATCTTCTCAGAAACTTTTTTTCAGAATTTATTCCAAGTCCAAAGGTAAGTGCTGACCGGGCTCAATTCACCTCTTGTATCCAAACTGTGCTCCATCACAGTCAGTCGTATTTTTCAACCCTGACCCGGTCTCAGGCAACTAGATGTCTGTGGTTGGCACGGTAAACTTTTATACACAAGTTTTTACTAAAACCTTAAACAATTCTTACTGATTGTAATTTTTGTTGTTTTGGTGTCAAATAATGTATTAACATTTACTCTATTTTTCTAAATTAATTTGGGTATTTTGTGTGATGTGTTTTCACTGTATTACTGTTTATGTGCTGCATAAATACTTTACCCATTAACTCTAAGTTAAGTCTGACTGCTTTTTGTGCCAAACAACCGAGAATTGATCACAGGTTAATTTAGTGATTTTTTGTTGTTCACCCTGCAATAGATTGTGGCTGTTGCTTGACCAGGGCTCACACCCTAGTCAACCAACAATCCAATTTTTCACAGGGACAAACTCCAGAATATTTTACAGACTTTTGGAGTTGATTGAGACATCATATACTTTGTATGAGATTTAGACATAAACATGTCTGCTGTAATCAGATATAACATTGATGGCTCTTGTACTAGGGCTCTTCAGGTTAAACATAGAGTAAGACAAGGATATAGTCTTGCTCCATTTTTGTTTATGCTATATATAAACAATCTGGAAGAAACCTTCCAAACCAAAAGTATATATCTGCCTCGTGTTGAGAACATACTATTCCAGCGTTAATTAGAAAAATGTTTGCTTCTCTTCGCTACAATGATAGAGAATGTGGCTATTTAACTATTCGTCCTGATCGTACATACATTCCTTTAAAAAAGGCATTAAACATTGAACCTTATCTTACATTTGTCACCAACAGCACCCATCAAAATTTGCTGAAAAGATTTAGGTTAAACCTGCTGCATTGGTTGTTGGGTGTGCCTAATGGGTCTAATCAAGTTACAAATGTAGGACCATCTGGTTGTGATTTAGTATATCCATAGAATGCTCTTCATTTTACTATGTTTTATCGCTTTCATACTCAAGCTCAAAGTGATTTTATAATACCGCTGTTGAAAGGTCAACATTTTAACCAAGTGCGTCCAGCCTTGTTGTATTGCAACTGTTGCACGATGAACTTATTTGTTTTTGTATTTTATGCTTTTGTAAGGGTGGCATCAAGTTAAGACAGCTACTGGACTTTTCATCTTTAATGTGTTTTAATGAATTTCTCTTTTATAGGTTTGTAGAAAGTCTGAAATAAAGATTTTATGATGGATATATACCAACATAGATATGTTATAGAGTAGCGATAGCCACTATGTTGTTATAGTTATAATTCCCAGGTACAGGAATTCCTATGAATTTTCATCGCTAATAACTTTGTGTCCATTTGATGATTCTCCATGAACCTTTCAAGACCTATTCTTCCTTCTACATTGGCAGATGATGCAACATTTTGTGGTGATTGGTCAAGGGAGTGAAAAGATAAAAGAGGGGGGTCCCAAAATGCATTTTTCCACCAATGCATTTTCCTTAGATATTTGTCTCTCATATAGCGCAAAAACGGCTGAATGGATTTACAAAAAATTGGCAGGATTAGGCAATATGATGCTCAGATGATCCTTAAGGGTACAACATGTAAGTATGGTGAATATTTTCTAAGTTAGAGGGTGTTTTAACTTTGTGATATCTGTGGCTGAGGTATTTTCGTAAAATTTCACTCTATTTCGCAGAAGTACGATGGTGCATAGCAAAGGCCATGCATAATGTTATTGTTCCAATGATTAACTTTACAAAAGTCAAAGGCAGCTATGTTGTTTTTAGGTACATTTTGCCTGTGTTCTGTGTTTAGGTCTTACATGTAGGTAAGTGTTAAGTTCGATATTTTTCGCTTAACTATTACCTCGTTATTAAAGTGGTAATAGGAAGGAGAAAATATTACTATGTTTATATATATATTGAAAAATATATACAGAGTACTGTGGTACTGCCCCAGCTGTACTACAGAGCCAAAAATAAAATAGATTAAAAATACACTGTAATACCCTTTATTTAAGTACTACAGTGTATTTTATAGTTTTAACGTATTTAAATCTTAAGTAAAAAGTCTACAGAGAACTGTAGTAATACCTCAAAATTAACTTGCTACTTAACTTTTTTTTAATGTGCAGTTCTTCCTAAGCTGCTGTAAAAATATATAGAAAATTATAAATACATTCCTCTACCTAGTAACACTTTAATAAAGTGGTAATAGGTGGGAAAAACAGTAAAGAATACTACTTATCTAGATTTAAAACCCTAACCTAGAATGCAGCGAAATGGAGAACACAGACAAAATGTCTTGAAAATGACATGGCTGTGTCTTCTCTTTGCTAAACACAGTCATTAGCAAATCACATACTGACTCATCATGCGCATGTACCCCTGTGTAATTCTAACTTACGGCGAAATATACTACACCACAATATATAACTAAAAATTATAACTTGAAAACTACTTACTATTCACACATACTACCAAACATTTGCAATTACACCAAATAATATATTTTCCTGCAACATTATATCTGCAACCGTTAACACAGTACGTCTATTTAAATTACCACACTCCACTGTGCGCCACTATACTGTATGCCACTCAACCCTACCACTCTATGCCATTCCGCTCTATGCTATTACACTCCATTACACTCTACATCACTCCACTATACACCACTCCATTCTACGCCACTCCACTCTATGCCACTCCACTCTACCCCACTCCACTCTATACCACTCTATTCTACACCACTCTTCTACACCACTACACTGTACGCTACTGAGAGAGCGCAAACTGATATAAATATATGAGTACATCACACTTACCTATAGAGAGCATAATTCATGAAGAGAAATGCCATGAGTGCTAATAGTATCTGAAATTATATTCTAAATGTATAGCTAATATAGAGATTTAAGTAGAAGTGGAATTAATACAGAAATGTGTGACATTATATGATTTTATTAGACGTGATTATTTTGAATCTATGTCGTGTAGCTGTTAACATATAAGATGGTCTGTGGTAAAACGCAGAACGTGGTAGGCCTCAGGGCCAGAGCTGGAGCTAAAAGGGAAGGTGTTTCTTTTCACGACACAGATTGTTTAACGTTTTTGGTCATTGCATTAATGGGCCATGATTTAGAGTAATGTTTTCTAAATAATAGAATAAGAGGTTTAGCATGCTTTAATTAAATGAAGAAATTGAATGCTATAATCATAATGTGAAATATTGTAGGCCTGAAATGTTTTAGCATTGATTTACACGTACATGTCTGGGCTGAGAAATGTTGCAAGCCTTTTTAGAAGTCTATGAGAGTTGGGTTCTTGGCGGCAGATATCTGTCTACAACAGGAAAGGGGGGATCCAATTATAAGTGAATGAATAGAGGCCTGTTCAGTAGACGGCCCAGACATGGAGGAGGGTTCTGGAATGTTTAAGGGGTATCAGCGGGCCGGAGAAGAGACTGAGAAGCAAGGTCAACTCTAACGTCTGAGGCCCAATACAAAGCATCATGGAAAAAGCCTGAAGTTGCACCACGTGAGAGGCGTTTCGCAAGGGGCGTCTCAAATGTTGTTGACTGTTTTGTATTAGGGACAGCACCCCTGGGTGGAGTTAGAGCAGAGACCTGAGGACCCTTTAGAGAGCGGATGGGTAGGCAGTGAGGGGTCATGACTGGAGAACTTTAGGTTTTCACCAAGAGACTTAGAGTGGGTGACTTCCCTGGGGGGTCATTCATTGCTGACACCTTTGTTAGGTTGGGATTTGGTTAAGTAGGGATACCATCTAGAACAGGGTAGGGACGCCTAACCTGTGTTTGTTTTCCTCCAACCTAAATGAAGGAGAGATATGCGTCTATGCTGATAGCTTTGCTATTTTTAGAACTTGTGTTAGTGATTTCTGTTGCTCGTCTGAGGGCTTTTCGAGAGCACATGTATGTAATTGGACCTGTGTATCTCGTGAATCTCATTCTGAGATGCTTGTATTTGCAGCTCATTATATCTTTACAATAAACTTTTGAAACCTAGAAGTTGTCCGTGATCTTTGAGAGTAGAGTCCTTTCTTGGGTGAACTAATTTGCAGATAGGTGTACTGTTTCCTTCCAAGACAGGCAATAAAGGTTCAGTCGACCAGAACGAGGTTTGGATCAATAGATATAAGGTATCGATCAAAATCTCGCCCTTTCAGTTGGTAGCTATAGAGGATGGTTGCCTTCTTGAGGACGGTGACCTAGGCCAGGTTAGCTTACCCCAAGGCCCCTAGAAATCGATGATCGGAAGAACAGCCCGCAGATGAAGATCCGGATGACGTGAGACAGAAAAAGCAGCAGTATCGGTCGAGAGTGAGTATAAAGGGTTATGCGTGTTAGATTGCGGTGTTTTTGTATTGTGTCTATGTTGTAATGTCTGGCGGAGTTGAATGTCTGTAGAGTGACTGTGGAACAGGTTGTGAGCGCGCGCAACCGGTGGAAATCTTAAGTTCAAGGAGAGCTTAAGTGGTTCGGGTGTATCGGACACCCAGAGTAATTGTCAACTAGTGTGAAGGGGGTCATGAGGTACCATTGATCACCCGAGAGACCGAGATAGGGGGAACGTAAGAGTGAGTGCGTGAGTAACGGACGCTGGTCGGAAGTTACTGTGTGTGTAAGCAACCTATCAGAGAGACGATAGACATCTCGTCAGTTGTGTTGACAATTACAGATAGACTGTGGACGTACAGTCGAGAGAAGTGACCGCTTGGTCGGAAGTAGTCATTTTTCGGTGTATGAATGGGACGCATGCATAACCGGGAGACGAGTTGAGAAAGGAGGGGTGCTGCGGCGAAGCGGAGAAAAGAGATGTCAGGTGGTGTCGCGCAGTGATTGGCTGACCGGAGAAAGACCGCGCTGTGATAGGCCAGCTAGCGAACACGTCATACAGGGTCGCGACGTGATTGGCCAACAGGAGAAAGACCGCGCTGTGATAGGCCAAGCTAGCAAAGCCGCGACAGGATTGGTGGATTGTCATCAGGAAGTAAACAGAGTAGCGAGGCTGGATTTTGTGCGCATAATTATGAAGTGTTTTAAATGGTTGAAAGCGCTGTTTAAGAAAGAGAGGCGAGGATCGTATGAAGGGGAAGAAGCCCCGCCGGAGGGTACGCCAGCTCGTTATATGGCAGTAAATGTTGGGTTGCATACGATCCTTTGGATATCAGAGTGGAGTAAGATTACTGAAGGAAACGAGGAACTGACGTTCCCGAAGTACGGGACGTTCAGATTAGAGGTGTTACATCGATTGAAATCAGTCATGACCTCAAAGAGACCCTTGCCTAGACCAACCCAGTTTGAAGCCCTTGAAGCATGGCTTAGGGCAGCGCATGAAAGGAATATGAACAGACGACAAGAAAGGGTGAAACGCTCGGTAAGGGCAGTACAGGATGCCAGGTGGGATGCGGATGCTAAAAGATGGAGAGTGCATAATTTGGAAATAAATAAACTGTACCCAGTGTTAGAGGCGCCAGTAAATAAAAGCCCCCTAGAAGAAGATGATGAGAGCGAAACAGAGGACAGCCTGATAAACAGATTACTGACAGACAGGCCACCCCCGTATAATAGAGCAGGGGGAGAGGTCGAGAATACTGAAGGAGAAAAGGGGGGCAATGCAGGAGAGCATAGACCGCTTCCCAGTTCAGAGTGGGATCCTGAGCCAAAGAAAGAGTTGCTCCAGCCTAGTCAGGTGCAACAGGTAGTCGGTAGGTTTGTGGTACAAAGAGCGCCGGAAACGGAAAGCGCCACATCCTACCCATTACCAGATGCACTACAGGTACCTGTTACCATAGGTCCTATAATATCGATATATGACCAAGAGAGAGCAAAAGGGGAAGAACGGAAACGGAAAGACAGAGAAAGAGCAGAGCAGGCAA
The DNA here is from genome assembly GCF_964261635.1 of Lissotriton helveticus. Classification (NCBI taxonomy): domain Eukaryota; kingdom Metazoa; phylum Chordata; class Amphibia; order Caudata; family Salamandridae; genus Lissotriton; species Lissotriton helveticus. The sequence continues at coordinate 872,579,834 of NC_136067.1, forward strand.
GGAGGAACGATACCACTAATTCCCCAAGTCAGATGCCAATACCCAGAGAGTGGAGCACCCCGATGCACACAGCAGGGGACCCAGGAGGAGATCCTGGGGGCCCTAGATGGCCAATGGATCTGAGGGGATCTGGACGAAAATCCTTTCAAGAGCTAAATGAGTACATGAAGCAGTGGGATGAGGCAGTGAAGGCTCAAAAGTGCATCAATGCTGCAGAAGCAGAAAGGGAAAGTCAGGACAGCAGAGCACGAACTCACTGCGGGGCTGGGGAGAGTAGCCCGGAGTGGGACTGTAGAGGGAGTAGGGGAGTCACCCATTGGGCCCGGAATGGAGGTAGAACAGACCTGGAAAACGGGGGCCCCGGGAGTGAAGGGGTGGCGTGCCCAATACTCAGTGAAGGGGAGAGGAGAGCACAAGAGTACAGGAACAGCTTTAAGTGTCCACACTGTGTGCCTGCCACCAGAGAACAGAATGGGAGTTGTGAGAGGTCGCACCATAGTCCCTGTGATGACAGAAATGAGCGCAGCCCAGGGAATATGGGGAACCAGGAAGGATCGTATCGGATACTGAGCGATACGAGGCAAAGGGAGTGTAGCGACCAGAGGGAAAATAACAGAGAGATGTGCGGTGTGAGGAGAGAAGAAGACGAGAGTGGGCAGAGAGAGGGTAGGGATAAAAGGCCCGTGTTCCATCACCTTCCAAGATCGGATGGCCGAGCATGGGACCTGGAGAGATGGGAGCAAGGGAGGCCACCCATTAATTCTCCTGAGCCCAAACGCAGAGCTCGAAGTTGGGATGGTAGGGAGACCAGTGAGCCCCCTTCGAAAGACATATTGCGAGCTGAGATAAAAGCCAAGAGACTTGATGTCTCCAGCTTAAGGTCAGATCTGGATGACATGGTAGATGGTACCCTGCCTTTAGAAAGAATGGAAATGTATGAACAGGATGAAATACTGTATATGGCAAAGGACATCACACGAAAGGCGAGAGCAGTCCATGAGAAGTTAGTCGAACTAGCAGGCAAATATATGGTGGACTTGTCAAGAACCAAAGCATTACAGGGTAACCACAGGCTACATTACTCAGATCGGGACCTAGATGAGAGGAGAACGATTGGGCTGAAAACACACATAAGGGAGCTGATTACTGGAATAAGGACATGGAGGGCACTAGATAAATGGGAAGAGAGGTGGTCCAAGAAAGGGACCGGCAGAAGAAGCATGATTGGTATAACACCAGGACAGCAGGGAATAGAAGCTTACCCTTTGCGTGAAGTTGCCAATGGGAGCTATGTACATGTCCCTTGGAGTAGGGGAGATTTAGCTGCTTTTACCACATCTTTCCCCAAGTTACGAGAGAGCCCCGTGGAGTGGTACAAGCAAGTCGAGAGGTTTGTAAAGATCTCAAAAGTCCTATGGATAGATCTGAACACGCTGTTTGACATTGTAGTACCAGGAGATCTGTGGACAGCATGCAAGGTTAGCGCTGAGTGGCCCACAACGGAGCCAGAGAGAGATGCTAGGACTAATGGGCCGTCCGAGATCGTGATGGCAAAATTCGAGAGAGTGATGACTTGGCTGAAAGAAAAAGTGCCAATGCAAGACATAGATTGGGTCAGAATAGACAGAACGAGACAGGAACCCAAAGAGACAGTCCATGAATATTACGAGAGATTGCTGAAGGCGTTTAAACAGTATAGCGGCTTGGATGTAATGGATCCAAAGGACATAGGGCAATTCGTGTCCAAGTTCGTCCTGGGACTGAGACCGGATATTAGTTTAATGATTCAGCAACACTCGATTTGTTGGCAAAGTAGACCCCTAGATGAAATACTGAGATATGCCAGGTACTGCTGTGATGAGGTAGACTCCAAGGCTAAGAAACTAAAAGAGAAGCTGATGGTGGTACAATTGCAGACAGCAGGAAAGGGGGGACCGCAACAACAGCAGCAAGGGACAGGTACAGGAGGTAAGAAGCAGTACAGTCAGAACAAGGGTAATGAGGAGAGTACTACCTTTAGACCCAGAGTAGACATAGCTACCTTGAAGAAAACGACTAGGTGCCACCAGTGCAACGAGTTGGGGCATTGGAAACGCGAGTGCCCTTACAATGTAGAGATCGGAGAGCAAGAGATAGAGGAGGAAGAGGTCCAGAGCGCACCTATGAGAGGGGCGACGCCATACCAAGGAAAGGTGCTCAAAGGGGGGGGGGCTCCTCCCCGAGCCCAGTTCCCGCAACCTCCTCGAGTAGGGAGTATGGGTAAGACCTATAGACAAATGCCCCTGTTTATGGAAGGGGAAGAATGCTATTATGTGGACCCATTAACCGGACAGAGAGTGGAAAGAGAAGACTGCACCCTTGGGGCAGCCTTAGAGGTAGATCAGAGGGGACCCTATGTGGAAGCAGAAGTAGCAGGGTGCCCTACGACATTTCTGGTGGACACAGGAGCCACTAGATCCACGATCAGATCAGCTGCAGTTCCAGACCTGCCCATGTCTGGAGAGACCATACAGGTGGTAGGGGTCGCAAACAGGAGAATAACCAGCCAATTGACAGAACCGGTACAGGTGAAAATAGGGAAGTACAGCGATGAGCACCAATTTGTGGTTTGCGATTCAAGCCCTGTGTGTCTGCTAGGAAGAGACCTGTTGTGCAAATTGAATTGTACTATATATTGTACACCCCAGGGAGTGGAGGTATTGACTAATGATGATGATGCAGATTTCAAAGTTGCAAACTCAAGAATATGTGTGGAGCTGTACCCTACTTTGACAGTAGACGAGCTTCCCTGGGATTTGAGAGAGACAGTGGCATCAGAGGTATGGGATTTCACTGGGGAAGAGATTGGATTGGTCAAAGGGGTGGACCCAGTGAAAATTGTAGTGAAACCGCATGCTGAGTTCCCAAGAACACCCCAGTATAAATTGACTCCAGAAACGATTGCAGGCATAAAACCCGTGATCGAGTCCATGATTAAACAGGGAATACTGAAAGAAATAGTGGGTAGTCCATGTAACTCCCCGATTATGGGTCTGCAGAAACCAAATGGGAAATTTCGGATAGTGCAGGACCTTCGAAAGATTAATAACATAGTCGTTTCATGTTGTCCAGTGGTACCGAATCCATCAGTGATACTGTTTCAGATTCCATTCCAAGCTGAGTGGTTCACTGTGATAGATCTTTGTCAGGCTTTCTTTTCGATCCCTTTGGACGAAGATAGCCATTTTCTTTTCGCATTTAAGCTGGAAAATCGCGTCCTAACATGGTGTCGTATCCCTCAGGGGTATACAGAGAGTCCATCGATCTTTAACCAGCTTCTGAAGAAAAATCTTGAAAGTCTAGTGCTGCCCCAGAAGTCAGTTCTGGTCCAGTACATAGACGACCTCCTTGTGGCGTCAGACACAGAAGAAGCTTGCAGGGAAGACTCCATTGCTTTGTTAAATCACCTAGCTGCCAATGGGCATAAGGTATCCCCGGGAAAATTGCAGTACTGCCTGACAGAAGTGCAGTACTTGGGACACAGAATTGAGAAAGGCAAACGGAAAGTGTCACCAGATAGGATAGAGGCGATCATGAAAATGAATGCGCCTCAGACCCAGAGAGAGGTCAGGATGTTCCTAGGGATGGTGGGTTATTGCCGACAGTGGATCGTGAACTTTTCACTGAAAGCAAAACCTTTGCAAAAACTGACGCACAAGGAGGTGAGTGATCCGGTACCATGGGACAAAGACTGTTTGATGGCATTCTTACAGCTGAGAGAGGACCTGTGTCGTGCTCCGGCATTGGGAATGCCTGATTACAATAAACAATTCTTTCTTTACTGTTGTGAGAGAGAAGGTTGTGCGTTGTCTGTGTTGGTCCAAATCCATGGGAATGCCCGTAGACCAGTTGCTTATTTCTCAGCTACTTTAGACCCAGTAGCCGCAGCGTTGCCCGGATGTCTCAAATCCGTTGCTGCAACGGGTGTCAGCATTGAGAGATGTGAAAATATTGTTATGGGGCACCCGTTAGAGGTGTGCGTGCCACATTCTGTTGAACTGTTGATGACCAGGACCAAAACACAGCATCTGACCAATAGCAGGCTCACGCGCTATGAGCAAGTTATTCTTGCTGCAGAGAACGTGACCCTCAAGAGATGCTCTGTTTTGAACCCTGCTACCTTAATGCCACTTCCAAATGATATTGATGATGATGATGAATATACAGACCATGACTGTCTCGACGTGACTGAACTATGCACCAAACCCAGACCCGACATCGTAGATGAGCCACTGACCGACCCAGACGAAGTTTTCTTTGTCGATGGCTCATGTGTAAGAGACGAAGTTGGGCAGTTGAGAGCAGCTTATGCTGTTTGTACAATTGAAGGAGTTGTGGAAGCAGGGTGCCTGGAAGGAGTAAACTCCGCTCAGGTAGCCGAGATTATTGCCCTAACACGTGCTTGCTTAGCAGGCAATCAAATTCGAGTCACCATCTACACCGACAGCCAATACGGGTTTGGGGTAGTTCATGATTACGGGCAGTTATGGTCTCAAAGAGGGTTCATGACTTCTTCAGGCTCTCCCATTCGCAATGGAGAGTTTGTGCGCTTGTTGTTAGAAGCATTGCAATGTCCAGCAAGTATCGCAGTTGTAAAGTGCATCGCACATACCAAAAATGAGGACTTTGTTTCGAAAGGCAATAGATATGCTGATGAAGTTGCGCGGTATTGCGCAGAACAAGGTTACTCTTTCACAGAGGTGGATGTGGGTGGAATAAATGTAAGAACTGAATTAGCCATGATACTGGAAACTGTTGATACTTGGGATGAACTGTCAACCATGCAAGAAAATGCTCCTGATTCTGAGAAAGAAACATGGGAAAAGGCAGGATGTGTAATGGGTGAGACTCATTTTTGGGTCTCAGCAGACGGCAGAGCAGTGTTGCCCAATGAGATGGTGAGTCCAATGGCTAGACTCATACATGGTCCCGTACACTTAGGGAGAGATGCTATGCTGAGAGTGTTTAGACAGACTTGGTACAATCCTAAGTTTAGAATAGCAGCAGAAGCAGTGTGCCAGCGTTGTGTGACCTGCCAGCAGCTGAATGTAGGGAAAAGAACACCAGTTGCACTAAGTCACATAGGAAGGTCTGGAGGTCCATTCAATAGAATGCAGATAGATTTCATTGAAATGCCAAGATGCAACCGCCTCCGCTATGTCCTGGTGGTTGTTTGTGTGTTCTCCAGATGGGTTGAGGCATACCCTACACGTAGGTGCGACACCCTCACAGTGGCTAAGTTACTGCTTAGAGAACTTATCCCTCGTTTTGGGGTGCCGGCCTTTTTGGAATCAGATAGGGGAACACATTTTAACAGCGAGCTTGTGAAGATGATTTGTGTTGCACTGAATATAGACCAAAAGCTCCATTGCAGTTACCGACCAGAAGCCTCAGGAATTGTGGAACAAATTAATGGCACGATCAAGTCCAGAATAGCGAAAGTTTGCTCCTCAACGACCCTGAGTTGGCCTGATGCCCTGCCATTGGTACTCATGAGCCTTCGTAGTACCCCAGACAGAAGAACAGGGTTGTCACCACATGAGGTGTTAATGGGGAGAGCAATGAGACTGCCATCTATTCCAGCTACTGCACTGTTAAATATCACAGATGATATGATCCTGGACTATTGTAAGGGGCTGTCTGATGCCATGCGTTCTGTGTCCCTTCAGGTGCAGGCTGCAGAGGTTCCAGCGTGCCAGGGCCCTTGCCATGACCTGTATCCTGGGGACTGGGTCCTGGTGAAGAAACATGTGAGAAGAAGCTGCTTGGATATTCGTTGGCGTGGGCCCTACCAGGTCATCCTGATCACAAGTACAGCTGTAAAGGTGGGAGGCCTGCCCAACTGGATACACGCGTCGCATACGAAAAGGGTTCCAGCACCTCTGGAAACAGCTCCTCTCTCGGATGGACGTCCAGCTGAGGACCAAGAAGCCATAGAGGGGGCTAGCCAAGCTGTAGAGGTGCCAGTGGAAGCAGGGAACGAGTCTGACCAAGCTGAGGACGGTCAGTACAACAGCGAAACAGAAGACGCTACAGAAGGAGAAGACAGCTGGGAGTACGAGTCTGACCCTGACAGGTCTGAAAGAGAGCGAGAACAGACCAGAAGGAGAAGGAGTAGAAGGGCACGTGGAGAAGCAAATTGGCCGCAAAGAAGAAGTTCTAGCCTGAGGTCAACTCCAGAAGCAACCCTTCCTCCGATATCAGAAGACTCAGACCCAGAGGAAGGTGCTCAGGGCGCTGAGGCACCGAACCGAAGGAGGTCAAGAAGAGTGCGTGTGCCTAACAGAAGATACTCCACACCTGAGTGGACATATCTGGCGACAAATGTCTGTGAAACCGGAGACAGGGAGGATCCGAGCGGTGGTGGTGTCCAGTTCTGAGCCCATTATCACCGTGGAAATACAACTGTTGGTACCCGGTGTCGAACAAGAAGGGTCACTAACATTCGTGCTCCCCAGACCTCCCCGCCTCAGCAAGTTAAAACACATGTTTCTTACAGAATTGAAATTCCCCGACTTTGGTACCACGATAACAGCACATGAAGAGCATACTCTTCGCATGGAAATATTGAACTATGCTATTGAAGCTGCAACCACAAATCTAATAGTCGATTGTTAAAGGACTTTGTAAATAAAGCAAGCAGAAGAAAAGAAGATTACCTAGCGCCCAGGAAGCAGAGAATTTTAGGGAACTCCTTGAGTGGATGGAGAAGGGCTAGGGTTGTCTTTTTGAACTGTGAAAGGACTTTTTGCGAAAAAGGCTGTCAGCCTCCAGCTGTGTGGATTCTAAAGACAAAAAAGGATTGAAAGAGACTGTAAAGGAACAAGAGGAAAAGAACTTTTTTTGCAAAGAAAAAGGGAAAAGCTAGATTGTCTGACGAAATGGAGGCCGGCACCCCGAACCGCAGAGCTAAATGCATAATAGGTACACTAATAGTAGGAGTGATAATATTAATAGCTTTAGTGGTAACAATTTCTTATGTAAAGGGACATGAGGAAGAGGTAAAGGTAACTGATGCGAATTCTGTAGTAACACTTACACCCACTGTTGCAGGTGAGAAAAGGGAAAACACTCAAGAGAAAGCGTTATTGGCTGCAGAAGCCCGCAGGTTACATATAGACGAGTCCCAAGGAGACTTTAGGTCAAATGCTTATGCTAAACTTTTGTATGAATACGTGGATGCCATGGAGGTTAAGGATTGCTACGTCTGCATGCAGTTGCCTGCGTCTGTAGATGAAGGAATTCGATATCATCACCTCCCTCTGACATATGGCATTACATGTAGCTTATTGCTTAGTATATTATATGAGAGAGATAGTTTTGAATACTATTTCTCCAATTATGATTCTGTGTTGCCAGAAGTCCCGAATTATAAGCAGATGAATAAATGGGATTACTGGAAGAGTGAAGACAGATTGGCCAAGTTCTTCATTCCTTGGATTACCTTAGATACTTCACATGCCCGTAGAAATAATCTGACATGCAAGGTGTCAGAAGTCGAGAAAAAGTTCATAGGGCAGGTGGATGATCGTTACAGGAGACAAAAGATTTTGAAAAAATCAGGACAAGGGAAATTAGATTGGACCGAGGAAGAGAAGTCACACAAGAGAAAGGGTAGTAGTGGTCCAATAGCATTAGATAAAGCGCAGAGAGGAAAGTTATGTCTTCACCGAGCCAAAACGTATTATGAAAATGTATACGTGGGTGAAGTTGACTGTGAACATGCTTTTAATTTAGAGTACTACACTAAGGATTTCCTGAAGGGAATGCAAGTGATTCCAAATGTGTATTTTGTATGTGGAAGAAATGCTTACGTGAGACTACCTGACAACTGGTATGGATCATGTTACTTGGCAATTGTCTTCCCCAAAATATATCATGCACAAGACTTATTGATCATTGAGGGCCAGACATCATCGAGGGGAAGGAGGGATTTAGGCGATGCAGAAATGGTTGGAGATGTCTTTGGAGCTATGTTCCCTCTTTTGGGAATAATCCTTAATGATGTTAAAATTAGACGACTGGCAACAGTTGTCGACAGGTTGTCTGCCAGCACTGCTCAGTCCTTAATGCTGGTAGAAGGAGAGATGCAATCGATAAGGGCTATGGTTCTTCAAAATCGGCTTGCATTAGATGTCTTATTAGCAAAAGAGGGCGGAGTCTGTAAGGCTTTGAAGGTTCAGGAATGTTGCACTTACATTCCAGACCTTTCAAAACCCCTTGAGAAAGTTATTAAGAACATAACTAATATACACAAAGAGATCGAAGACTTGAGTAGAGAAAATGTCTGGGAAAAGGTTGGCCACGGAATGAGTACAGTTGGAGGGTGGTTTTCCACCTTAGGCAAAAGCTTTATTTGGTATATCCTAAAGCCTATCATCATAATATTGATCTGTGGGATAATATTGTGGGGATTGGTGAGGGTATTCAAATGGTACAGAGCAAGAAGGTCAGAAAGGGCCCAAAGAGAACAGTTGCAGAGATTGGCTGCCATACAAGATAATCAGTACAGGAGCCTGAGAGCTCTGGAAGCGCAGAGAATGCCAGCAATAACTGCAGTTTAAATGTTAGTGATGACCCCGAGAGGTCATCAAAGGGGGGACTGAGAGAGCGCAAACTGATATAAATATATGAGTACATCACACTTACCTATAGAGAGCATAATTCATGAAGAGAAATGCCATGAGTGCTAATAGTATCTGAAATTATATTCTAAATGTATAGCTAATATAGAGATTTAAGTAGAAGTGGAATTAATACAGAAATGTGTGACATTATATGATTTTATTAGACGTGATTATTTTGAATCTATGTCGTGTAGCTGTTAACATATAAGATGGTCTGTGGTAAAACGCAGAACGTGGTAGGCCTCAGGGCCAGAGCTGGAGCTAAAAGGGAAGGTGTTTCTTTTCACGACACAGATTGTTTAACGTTTTTGGTCATTGCATTAATGGGCCATGATTTAGAGTAATGTTTTCTAAATAATAGAATAAGAGGTTTAGCATGCTTTAATTAAATGAAGAAATTGAATGCTATAATCATAATGTGAAATATTGTAGGCCTGAAATGTTTTAGCATTGATTTACACGTACATGTCTGGGCTGAGAAATGTTGCAAGCCTTTTTAGAAGTCTATGAGAGTTGGGTTCTTGGCGGCAGATATCTGTCTACAACAGGAAAGGGGGGATCCAATTATAAGTGAATGAATAGAGGCCTGTTCAGTAGACGGCCCAGACATGGAGGAGGGTTCTGGAATGTTTAAGGGGTATCAGCGGGCCGGAGAAGAGACTGAGAAGCAAGGTCAACTCTAACGTCTGAGGCCCAATACAAAGCATCATGGAAAAAGCCTGAAGTTGCACCACGTGAGAGGCGTTTCGCAAGGGGCGTCTCAAATGTTGTTGACTGTTTTGTATTAGGGACAGCACCCCTGGGTGGAGTTAGAGCAGAGACCTGAGGACCCTTTAGAGAGCGGATGGGTAGGCAGTGAGGGGTCATGACTGGAGAACTTTAGGTTTTCACCAAGAGACTTAGAGTGGGTGACTTCCCTGGGGGGTCATTCATTGCTGACACCTTTGTTAGGTTGGGATTTGGTTAAGTAGGGATACCATCTAGAACAGGGTAGGGACGCCTAACCTGTGTTTGTTTTCCTCCAACCTAAATGAAGGAGAGATATGCGTCTATGCTGATAGCTTTGCTATTTTTAGAACTTGTGTTAGTGATTTCTGTTGCTCGTCTGAGGGCTTTTCGAGAGCACATGTATGTAATTGGACCTGTGTATCTCGTGAATCTCATTCTGAGATGCTTGTATTTGCAGCTCATTATATCTTTACAATAAACTTTTGAAACCTAGAAGTTGTCCGTGATCTTTGAGAGTAGAGTCCTTTCTTGGGTGAACTAATTTGCAGATAGGTGTACTGTTTCCTTCCAAGACAGGCAATAAAGGTTCAGTCGACCAGAACGAGGTTTGGATCAATAGATATAAGGTATCGATCAAAATCTCGCCCTTTCACTACTACACTCTATGCCACTCCATTTTATGACATTCCAGTGTACGCCAGGAAACTGTATGCCCTTCCACTCTATGCTACTCCACTGTTGGCTATTCCACTGTGCATAACTCCATTTTATGACACTCTTCTCTATGCTCTTCCACTCTATGCTACTATCCTGTACGCCAGTTCAGCATACACAACTGCAGTGAACGCTATTCCTCTGTATGGCATTGCACTTTACGTCACTCCACTATCTGTCACTCCACTCTCGGACAATCCACTGTATGCTATTACACAGTACATCACTTCATTCTATTCCACTATACTAAAAGCTACTCTACTCTGTGCCAATCCAATCTACAATACTATGCTTTACGCTATTCCATTGTACTACACTCCAGTCTTTGCCACTCTACGCTATTGAACTATATGCCACTCGACTCTACCTAACTATACTTTACACCAGTAACACTCAACAATATTCCACTCTACACCACTTTATTCTATGCTGCTCCACTCTATGCCACTTTATGGTATGCTACTCCACACATTTCCACTTCTATGCTATTCCATTTTACAACACTCCACACTACAACATTTCACTCTATGCTGTATTGTATCCACTCAACAACACTCTCTATGGTATTCCACTCTATGCCACACCACTCTATACCACTTCACTCTATCTCAATCCAGTGCAGACTATTCCACTGTATGCCTCTCCAGTGCACACCACTCCACTATATGCCACGGCAATCTACGCTATTCCACTGTACGCCACTACACTGTACCGCACTACACTATATGCCACTCCACTGGCATTCCACTTTATGCTACTACACTGTATGCCACTCCACCCTAACACTCTAGTGCATACAACTGCACTATACAACACTCCATGCTCTTCCACTGTATGCTTCTCAACTGTACGACACTCCAGTATATGCCACTCCACTGTATGCTACTACACTATACCCAATACACTCTAAACTATTCCACTGTACCCAGTTCTACTGTATGACACTCCACTCTATGTTATTCCACTATATGCAACTCCACTCTACACCACTGTAATGTATACCACGCTACTTTACACCACTCTACACTACCCTACTCCTCTCTACACCACTCCACTCTGTGCCATTCCCCTCTACACCACTCCACTCAATTCCAATGCAGTCTATGCCACTGCACTATGCGCCACTCCACTTTACAACAATCCACTATACATAATTACACTGCATCTCACTCCATTCTATGCCACTCCACTGTACACCACTCCATTTTATGCCAATCCACTTTACCCTTATACTCTCTACCCTATTCCACTGTACGACATTCCATTGTACGCCACACTACTGTACGCTATTCCACTACATGTCAGTCTACTCTACGTCACTAGACTGTATGCCAGTAACACTCAGCATTATTCCACTCTGCACCACTCCACTGTACGCTACTGCACTGTATGTCACACCACTGTATGCCCCTTCACTCTACACTATTTCACTGCACTCTACGCCACTCCTTGGAACTCCATTACACTGTGGGCCACTAAAGTCTACCCCACTACACTCTATTCCACTCCACTATACAACACTCTACTACACAGCCATCCATGCTACACTCCAGTCTGCGCTACTCCACTGTACAGCTCTCCATTTTATGCTACTCCAATCTATGCCCTTTTACTCTACATTATTCCACTGTACTCTACGCCATTTCTCGGAATGCCATTACACTGTGTGCCACTAAAGTCTACCCTACTACATTCTTTCCTGCTCCACTATACAACTCTCCACTACACAGCATTCCATGCTACACTCCAGTCTACGCCAGTCCACTGTACACCACTCTACTCTATGCCACTCCAGACTGCCACAGCACTGTTCGCCACCCCACTATACACCACTCCACTCTATGAAAATGCACTGTACTTTATTACATTGTACATCACTCAATTTTATGCCACTCTACTATATGCCACTCCACTCTATCCTACTAAATGCTACCCTATTTCACTGCACAACACTCAATTGTATGCCACTGTACTGTATGGTATTCTACTGTATGTCATTGCACTATAAATCACTACACTGTACACCAGAAACAGAGTTAGTAAACTCTACACCACTAAACTGTTTGCTACTCCACTCTATGCCACTACAGTTTACCCCACTATACTGTACCCTGCTCTACTCTACAACTCTCCACTCTACGGTATTCCACTCTATAATACTTGACCCCACGCTACTACACTGTACACCACTACACTGTACTTTGCTCCATTCTAGGTGATTCTACTGTACAGCACTACACTGCATGCCATTATGCTCTATGCCACTCCAATCTATGCTACTCCACTTTATGCCGCTACACTGTACCACAGTTAAATATATGCCACTCTACAATACTCCACTATATGTTCCTTTATTCTATGCTATTCCACTCTACACCACTCCACACCATTTCACTCTACCCCACTCCAGTGTACACTATTCTACTGTATGCCTCTCCTGTGTGCTCCACTCTACACCACTCTTCTCTATGCTATTTCACTGTACATCATTACACTGCACCTCAAACCACTATACACCATTTCACTCTACAACACTCCACTCTACGTCACTCTACGCCACTCCACTTGATGCCACTTTACTGTATGCCACTCTATTTTTTTTAAACCGTTTTTATTGCAGAACCAAGCTATACATCATACACTTATAAGCATCTTACATTGCCAACACTAGTGCATATTTCTTGTTCGAATGAGTCGCTTACACGGCCTATAAGCCCACAACCCGGAGGTCGAGCGGCGTCAAGCGGTGGATCACCTCTCCCAGCAACATCCGAACATCATTATTTCCCCATGCGAGGATATTTTCAGTCTGCTTTTACATTTTTCATCCCCCTCCTCCCAAACCCCTCCTCCCCCCCAACTTCCTAACTCCCCAACTCCCTCCCTCGCCCACCTCCGAGTGCCCCCACCTCCGCCTGAGCCCGTGTTAGTGTATGTGCATGAGTGCTATCAGGAGTGATCGATGGTCTACAAAGAAAGTGCACCTGGTGTGTCTGTGGGGGCTTCAGCACCTGAGTTGGAGATTCCATCCTCCTCTCCGAGCGTGCTGTCTCGTAAAGCCTGCACCAACGTCTCCCATGCCGCTGCCGCCTCCAGTGCCCTGTCGTCTGACCTGCGGCGAGCCAGTTGATACATGAGCGTGCTTTCACTCGCCGCCCACTTAAGACATTCATTAACCCATCTTCTATGCGTGGGACCCTTTTTCGATTTCCAATTTCTAGTTATTTCCCTCTTGGCCAGTACCAGCCCCATATCAATAAACTTACTCGTAATCCTATTCTTGGGTGTGTGCGGAAACCAGTGCAATACACCTACAGCCTTGTTATATTGCAATTCTCTATCCGTTACGTCATTTAATGTCTCGCCAATCTCCTGCCAATAGTCCTGTAAATGGGGGCAGTCTCATAGCATATGGCCCAGGTCCGCCTCTGCTGTGTACTGTATGCCACTCTATGCTATTCCACTATAACCACTCGATCATACTCCAGAGTACGCCACTGTACTGTACACCACTCCAAAGTATGCTAATCGGCTGAATGCTGCTTTGCTGCATGACCCTCCAGTCTACGTCCCTCCTCTGTACACTACAACACTATGTGCCACTACACTCTACACTGTTCCCCTGTACTCAGCTTAACTGTATGACAATCCACTCTGTACTATTCCACTCTATTTTACTGTAACATATGATATTCCAATGAACATCACTAAATGCCACTCCACTCTATGCCACTCTTCCCCATTCCACTCTGTGCCACTCTGCTATACGCCATTCCACTTTATGACAATCCACTGTATGATATTACACTGTACACTCTATGCAAGTCTACTCTACCCTACTACACTCTACCCTTTTTTGACTGTATGACACTCCATTCCACTGTTTGCTATTCCACTATATGCAACTCCACTCTGTCACTACACTTACACTCGTTATTCCACTCTACACTACTCCACTGCACACTACTCAACTGCATGCCCTTCCACTATAAATCACTACACTCTATGCTGTTCCACAGTACGCCACGCCACTGTAGACCACTCCACTCTACTAACTCAACAGTTCACTATTACACTGTATGTCATTACATTCTACCCCACTACACTCTTCCCAGTTCCACTCTACAACATGGTATTGCACTCTACAACACTCCACTCCCTGCCACTACATGGTACACAACTCCAAAATACGTCACTCCAGTCTAATCTATTCCACTGTACGGCATGACACTGTATCTCTCACCACTCTACTATACGCTACTCTACTGTATGCCACTCCATTGTATGCTATAAAATACTACACCACTCCACACTACTCTACCTCACTCCAATATACACTATTCCACTATATTCCTTTCTATGTCACTCCACTTTACAACATTCCACGCTTTTCCACTGTACACCACTACACTTTATATCACTTCAGTCTACCCCAGTGAACTCTAGAACATTCCACTGTATAATGCCTCTCCACTCCATGCCGCTCCACTGTACACCACCCCATTCAATGCTATTCCAATGTACGCTACTTCACTATAACACTCTTTCCATACAACACCATTCTGTACACAACTAGACTGTACTCCAATCCATTCTACACTATTCCACTGTACGGCACTCCACGCTATGCTGTTCCACTCCATGCCACTCCACTGTATGCCAAACTAATATACAGCATTCCACTGTACACCACTCTATTGTACATCACTTCACTCTATGCCACGCCACTCTACCCCACTCCACTCTATGCCACTCCACTATACATCACTCCATACCGTGCCACTCCACTCTATGCTATTATACTGTGTGCCACATAACTCTTGCCACTACATTCCATGCTATTCCGATCTATGCTACTCTACTTATTAGGCCCTGAGGACCCCATCCTCCAGGGCCAAACCTATTTTGGGGACAGGGCCATGTGGCAACCCTTCCCAAGCCTCATTGGGCCCTTTTTTCTTATAAAGGGGAGGGAGCTGTGTGACCCCCCCCCCCCGAGCCTTATTAGGCCCTGGGGACACCATCCTCCAGGATCCTAATTATTTTTAGGGTTAACTATTTTAAAGGGGACAGGGCCATGTAGCACCCCTCCCCCAGCCTCATTAGACCCTGGGAACCCCATCCCCCCAGGGCCTTTTTTTTATAAAGGGGAGTGGGCTATGTGGCCTCCCTCCCAGAGCCTCATTAGGGTGAGGGGACCCCATTCCCTAGGGCCTTTTTAGGTCTCACCTGGCATTGCAATGCAAAGCGTTGCTCGCTCAGCGAGAGATTTTGTGGATGAGGGGTTTTCAGAAAGGGACTCGAAGCCCCGCCCCTCATTTCCATTGGCCTGCGCCACCGTTTATGCTAAACGGTGACATGCCATTGGAAATTAGGGTTTTTTGTTGACGCCCTTTCACCTCCGATTCGGACTGGGTCGCCTGCTTTGCTACTGTCGCAAAGCACTTTCTTATCTTTAAGGGGCCATGTGTTTCTAATTAGTGTGGAGGAGCGCACTGACAAAGGGAAAGAATCTTGGTTTTGTCAAGATTTTTTTTCTTTGAGAGGTTCGGCAGTGCGCGCCTCCACGCAAATTAGAAACACATGGCCCCATAAAGACAAGAGATCGATGCTTGTTTTTCTAGCTCAGTCTTCAACTGTTTTCCCATGAGCGCTGTCCCATGTGCTACTGCTGTCCACCTCAGATGCTTTCCCTTAAGCGCCATTTAAAGGCGGAATGTCCTGTAATAACCATGTAGTCCTCGTGTGCTGCCCGATAAGCACTGCCCGCCACGTTCGATGCTCCCCCTGCCCCCCCATCCACTCACACACACACACACTCAAACAGCTGCAGCACTGGAAACAACACTCTTGGCTCAAAAGACTTGCAAGGTGCACTGCAGTCAAGACCTAAGTTGAATATTCCTACAAATGTGAAAGGCTGGGCGCATACATCGTTAAAGCTGCCCCTTTGAGAGTGTTTGCACGTGCTGAGCACAGGCCATTCCAATCACACGAGTCATGGTTAACTGTTCTACAAGTAGGCAAACATAGACATATCTGGACTTGCACAAAACCCGGGCTATCCAAGCACCTGCAGGGCACTTGTGAATTACTGTGGACCTTAAACCCATGTGGCTTAGATTACCAACAGCCCGCCCGACTATGGCACACATAATAAAGTTGTGCGATGGCACAGATACCACTGCATAAGCGATGCCACAGATGCCATCCTCTGGGCGAGAGAGGCGAGCTCTGCTGGCTGCATGCTACGAGGTGAAGTCCGGGTTAAGAATAGAAAGGAGCGCGCGCTGATGCAAAATACATTCTACGAAAGTGCGCAATCCAGCCAGAGAGGGTGCCATGAAATGTATGCCTGTTCTAACATCAAAATCTACAACCGGTGAACAAACCGGTAAACATGCTGTAATAGACAGGGCAGATGTCCTAAAGAATATGGGGGACGCTCAAAGACAGGAATTGACGTCACGACAGGAAGTGACGTCACGAAAGGTAAAAAACTTAGAAGTGGGGGACGCTCAAAGACATGAAGTGACCACGAAACGAAGTGACATCACGAAAGGTAAAAAACATAGACTTCTATCAATGGAAAAGAAAACACTCATAGGGAATGCTGCTATTACCCTCCTAAGAGAACATGTTGTTCCAAGAAAGACGAGAAAACAGAAGTGCGCTTCATTGGCAAACTCTGTAAAGCATTGCTAATGTGTAAGGCAACGCTGGGTCAAAGTAGTGTGGACAAAGGGGGGGTGTTGGAAATGGTTCTAAAGGAAATAATAAACTGAATGAACGTATGCACTAAGTACGTCAAGGTTGGGAGATCGATGGGGCGGCCGGTCTGGTAAGTAACGCCATCATTGTCCAGTCCAGCTTTTGGGCAGGGGGGACGGCGTCCACCTGGTAAAATAAGTTAAAAGAAGTGGGGGGATGCCGTCCACCCGCGTGGTACCCCGACTCTAGCCCTGGTAATAGACAAGTACTGTGTTGGGAACGGGGTTTTGCTTAACTATCACTTATGGATAGAAGCAGCTGTAGCTGGGGTTTCAGTATGTTTTAGTATTAAAAAGAGATTGATTGCATTTTGGGGTGGACAAATCAGCTTGTGGGGTCGGGGTGGGGGAGGAGGTGCAGAGGAAAGAGGAACATTTTACATTTCCTTTGACATGAAGTTGAAGGTTAGGATCATGGGTCTCTAACCAGTAGCGCGGGAGCTCCAACGCACCAGCACCTTCAAAGTAGCTCTCCAGAAGCTCAGCCCAGTGCATCTTTAAGATTGTTTATACACATTAAAGAAGACAGCTTTGCTAATCTCAAGACACATAGATTGGCAACCAGCCAAACCAACGAAAGAGCCTCACTCGAAGATACAAATAAACAATTTATTAACCTACGAGGCCTGAAACATGAACATACCTATTCACTCTCACTGTATTCAAGTCACAAGGAGATTGGTGATATAGGCTCAAATATATCAGTCACAATATCCGTGTGAACAAATGGCCTCGAAAGAAGAGTGCCACGCACAACTGTGTCGGTCCCTGACATATTAGTGATCTTTGCATAATAGTTGCCACTATTAACATATTCTGCGCATTCCCGGTCTGGCTGTACATTTTGGCAACCATCCCTGACATATTGTGAGCATGAATTACCTAATTTGGGGCACCCCTGACTTAACAGTGGCCGCCACTGGCATAATTCTCACAATGACTGACGACTGGTGAATGCTATGGTGTCCAGCCTTGGCACAGTGGTGCCCTGTGAGCATTAGTGGCATATTATAAGCATGCTTAGCGTTATTGAAGCTATCCATGACTTGATCATAAAGCTTGGACACTGAAATCAAGTTCTGCCATGTCAATAATTTGTACATTTGAGCACTTGATAACAATGACAAGCTGATGTTTGGAGACCATGTATTTGCTAAAAATTAAAATGAAGGAAACAATTATGTTTTTTTCATACAGTGTGTTGGCCCAAAATAAAAAATGTACTTCATAGAAAAATACATTTATTTGCAGCAACTGCTATGCTGAAGAAGGCTAAGTGGTTACATTTCCAAAACATATTTAAAACTGATAGTTAATTCAAGTTTAATTGGTGCGCCGTCTTGCATTGAGTTTGCCCTTTGTGCCCGAGGGCAGGTGCTACTTTTGGTGTTAATATTTCATTAGTCACGGGGAGGCAGTGAATGTTGATAGTGCTTTCCTTCACGTTTCTGCTAGCAACCTGCCTTAAATTTAGGGTAGACTACTAGCGTATTACTAATGGGTGTGGTCACTACTGTAAAGTGATAGCATTTGTAAGTAGCTCCGAGTGATTTTCCTTGAGTAGAAGTAGCTCTCATTATAGAAACGTTTGGTGACCCCCTGGTTTAGATCATTAGCAATTTGAATAAAAATACAGGATGCAGGGGTTTGTGAAGTGACATGCAGTTGAAGCGTGTAAGGCTCTGGGTTGTAATTAGGGAGTGGGCACAGGTTACACTGATGTATAGTGAGATATTTATTCAGTATGTACCACTATCTGCCAAGCGTTGATTGGTTGTGATGTGCACTTGCATCACTAAAGCAGCTTTTTCCACACACACATTAACGGTCAGCTTAGTTTTGCGGTACACAGTCGTGTCCAAAATGAAGTCACTAGTTGCCTGAACAGCACAGTGTCTCTTTCTTGAACTGCCCACCAGCTACCAGTAGTTTGTGCTTCCTTTCCCCCACTGCACAACCCCACTCACGGCATGGGTTAGTCATGGGAGATACACAGAAAGCCATTTATACATACACATGCGCACTGCACTCTCCAATGTGTGACGGCAGTGCACAGGGAGGTGGGTTTAGGTGGACAATGGACGGCTGCACCGACTATGTTGAAAGGTTGACCCAGGAAGCATGCAGCCCACACACACCCATGGAAAACCCCAGTAAATGGTACAGAGGCAAAGGATCCAACCAGCTGGAAGCCAGTGTGGCACCACTCAAGACTGCAATTAGGCATCATCACACATTGAATGGCAGGGGCAAACTACAGGGCATGTTCTCCCACAGTCACCCTTGGCGGGTAGGAGAACATGGAATTAAAGAAGAGAGAGCGGCTCATGGTGCAGAAGCTTTCAGCTCTGCGGATATCATAGGCTCGGCTGAGGAAGGAGACAGTGTTGGACTTGGCCCTTTTTGCAGGGTCATCCCTGAACTTTTTGCCTTCTTCCTGTAATTTGTCTGACCTGTTTTTGTTGGTTTTATGACTCTTGGGGCCAGATGTAGGTAACTCATTTTTACCGACTCTAAAATACCGATTTTTACCGAATCGGTATTTTAGAAAAGGGAAATGAGATGTAGGTCAAAAATCGGTAAAAAATACAGATTCGGTAAAATTCGGAAACCCCGACTCGGTATTTACCGAATCGGTATTTACCGATACGGCAAATATCGAATCGGTAATTCACATGCAATCCTATGGGCCCAGAGGCCCATAGGAATGCATTGAATCTACCGAATCGGTATTTACCGAATCTGTAAATACCGATTCGGTAAATACCGAGTCGGGGATACAAAATATCAGGCAGTTGATGTTACAACCAATAACGTGCCTCCACCCCGCCCCTCAGCCAACCAACAGAGCAATAGACCAATCCTGTGCATCCACCCCAACCCACAACCAGGAAGTGGCCACACCCATGCAGGTGCAGTGTACCTGATCACACAGGAGAGCAGTTACACAGAGACAGGCTGGTGTGAAGCAGAGCCCTGCAGGACATAGAAATGGATCCCCAAGACTCTCAGAGGGAAGGTGCAGAGAGGAAGAGGAAGATGAAGTTCAGCACTGGTGAACTTCAGGTGCTGGTGGAGGAGGTCGTCAAGCACTACCCCAAAATCTTTGGGAAGCAGTCCCTGCAGGTACCAGAGGCTGTCAAGAGGAACACCTGGCTGGGGATCCAGACCAAAGTACACGCTATAGGAGTGACCACCAGGGAAGTGGACGATCTCAAGAAGCGATGGTACGATCTAAGGATCGTTACCAAGAAAAAATTGGCTGCAAGAAGTAAGGAGGCCAATGCTACAGGAGGAGGGAAGAACAGGGCACCTGCTCTCACGGACCTGGAAGAGCTTGTGGAGTCCACACTGGAGCCAGAGTGCGTTGTGGGGATTGGTGATGCAGACAGCTCAGCCCGAGCTGCAGCTAAGAAAGGTAAGGGACATGTCCATCATCCCACACCCCCTGCCTGTGTCCCTCCCCCAATGTGGCTATGAGTTGAGGAAATCCAGTACTGACTTCAGTATTCACCTGCAATGCATTATGGGAGTGGTAGTCATGAGAATAGCCATATGAGCAGTCTACATGAAATTTTGTCAGGCATGCCACACAATACAATCAGAGACATAGGAGGAGCAGGAAATAGTGAAATAATAATGTGATTTAATAGTGATTTACACGGTGAAAGCATCGCTAAGACACTGTCCATATCTGTCCACAGGGGAGACATCACGCAAGTCACTGCAGGTGAGGGAGAAGACACATCCCCAAAGGGATCGGAGTGAGCAAGAAGGCAGGGTTGCAGGGCCCAGCACAGCAAGATCTACAGCACCCTGCACACAAGCAGCTGACACACCAGAGGCAGACAACACCATGCACCTTGAAGCATCTCAAGTGCTCCTTGACTCACCACAAGATGAGTCACAACAACCACACACACCAACAGACACAGAGGTTTCAGACATCTGCAGGCTCGTGAGGCATGAGGGTCCCCCGCAAAGGATCCTACAAACATCCTCCGATGAGGAAAGGGAGTGTGAAGGGTCAATACAGCCAATGGCAGGAAGTGCACCAAGTCATACATCCACTCCTCTCAGGCGATCCGGTGGGACAAGACATCGTAGGGCCCGGGAGTCAAACGTCAGTGGCCGTGATGCGGATGTCTTCCAAGGCCTTGAGACACAATGGTCAAGGTGCAGCGCCTGCAGGCAAAAGGAATAAGTGCAGTTCACAGACAAATGCGCCTTTTAAACACCAATTTCACTGACATGAACAAGGGAATAGCATCAATGGCAGACAGCATGAGGGACATGGCAGATGGAGTCAGGGACATGTCTCAGTGTGTGATGACACTCTGTGAGGAACTACGAGAGGACCGTGCACAAAGGTGCAGGGAGAGCTATCGTACGCACCAGCAGACAAGGGGAATGCGCCAACTTGCATCTGCGACTTCACTGATGTGTCGCCGTTCAGTTGTGATGCAGGAGGGGCTGGTGCACTTCTGTACTGATCTCTCCCGGGGGATGGGGAGAGTCACTACAGCACTTGAAGTGCTGCTGACAAACCAGTCAGCCACCACAGGAGCAGAAGTTGTCGGGGACACAGATACCCCTAGTAGCAGGAGCAGCACCACTGTCCCTGAAGTAAGGAGGAGCAGCAGACACCAGAGTGCCGGCGCTGGCACATCAGACTCGGAACTTATCCAACCTCGGGCATCACGCGTGGCTGTTCATGGGTGCAAGCAGTGAGTCTGCCATATGCAGATGGACATGTGAGGGTGAGGTAACCCCCGTCCACACAGTAGTGCTAGGCACACTAGTATGTGTGTTTTGTGGCTTTGTGGCTTATGTAATTTCAACGTAGTGCAAAATAAACTACGTGCATTGAAGTACAACACGTGCTTTGTCTCTATACTTACTCAGAAGTAGTTGTGTGTGATTTCTGCCCGTCTCTGTCTCCCGTCTGTGGGTGTTGGTACTCCTACTGTGTTGACTGCTGGTAGTGCCTGCTCATCGTCATGGTCTTCATAGTCCTCCAATTCCACCTCTGTGCCCCTCTTAGTTGTGAGGTTGTGCAACATTGCACAGGTAGCAATTATCTTACAGCATGTTATAGGTGAGTACTGCCGTGCCCCCCCACTTTTGTGGAGGCAGCGGAACCGGCTCTTCAGGAGCCCAAAGGTGCGCTCAATGATGTTGCGGGTGAATTTATGTGCCACATTGTAACGTCTCTGGTTGGGGGTTGTGGGGTTCAGGTAGGGTGTCAGGACGAAGGAACGGAGTGCATATGCACTATCCCCTAATGTGAAAGAAAAAATATACATTACTCAGAGGCACACATTGACATACGTCTGCTTCATCTATCAAGGGAGTGTCACCCATTTATTTACCTAGCAGGTATCCTTCCCCGAATTCACCCGCTGTCAGGCGGGTATAGATCCCACTATTTTGGAATATGTATGAATCGTGGGTGCTTCCTGGGTATCTGGCCACTATATCGGTGATAATGTACTTGGCATCACAGATTGCTTGTACATTGATTGTGTGTGAGGACTTCCTGTTCCTGTATATGTGCTCAGTGGCAGCTGGGGGGCAAATGGGGATGTGGGTCCCATCAATGCAGCCAATCACGTGTGGGAAATTTGCCATGAGGTAAAAGTCAGTCTTGGTCCTGAGCAAGTCCGCATCAGTGTCTGGGAAGTGGATGTAATGCTCCATTCTTTGCATCATGGCATCCAGGAACTTTCTGAATAAACGCGACAGGCAGCTCTGGGACACCCCACCTACCACAGCAACAACACTCTGGTAACTCCCAGATGCAAGCAGGTGTATGCTACAGAGCACCTGCACATGGGGTGGGATGGCGTGGGCCCTTGGTCTTGGGTGGTCCAGGAGTGGGTGCAGGTCCCTGATCAGGCCCATGATGGTTTGGGGGTGCAGTCTGTATCTTTGCAGTATCTCTGGCTCTGTCAATTGGAAGAGTGTAATCCTCTGCCTGTAGACCTGCTCCTCCCTTCTCCATTCCCTGTCACCTGCTGCCTGTAGCCTTAGCCGTCTTGCTATGACGTAGAAAGCCACCATTCTGGTTCCAGTGTTGCATTTTGGGGCCCTTTTTTATAGGCTGCACCTGATTACCACCTGCTTACAATCCATGTTAAATACCGATTCATAAATACCGAATTTTGGTGAAATTCGGTAAATTATGGCTCACCTACATCTCGATGGTGTTGTTTTTTCCATTTCTTAATTTCCGATTCGTTAATTTTACCGATTCGGAACATTTACCGACTCGGTATATTTTCCGAATCGGTAATTTTACCGATTCGGTAATATTACCGATTCGGATTATTTACCGAGCCGGTAATCTACCGATTCGGAAAATTTTCCGAATCTGTAAAATTTGGGCGAGCTACATCTCAATGTCCAAATACCGGTCGGTAACGGCCGAAATTACCGATTTTCGGCCGTTACCGACCGGTATTTGTCTACCTACATCTGGCCCTTGGCACTTTACCACTGCTGATCAGTGCTAAAGTGCATATGCTCTCCCAATTGTAAATTGTTGAATGGGTTAGTGTGTAGTGTAGTTCCTATATTCCCAATAGGCTCTGTGCATTGGAATAATATGTCCTATAGTTTTGACGTAGGACTGAGGTCGACTAGGTCTCTATCGAATATATTAGACTTAATTGTAAGTGCCAACTAGCTCAGAGGTGACAACTTTGTTTCCTCAAGAAAAAACATATCTTCAGAGTCATGGAAACAATAGATAGATATTTTACTCAGTCATTTGTGCATGCTTCGTTTCATCAGAGGTGCAGAGAAATAGAGAGATGGGCGTTTTCAATAAAAGGTTTATTGAACAGTCTTCTTTCTCATGCAAAAGAAATGAACTGCTACAATCGTAATACTGGCCGTAAAGTATAATGCGTACAGCAAGAAGAGTATTATAAAATATTACTGTAAAAGCATGGTATGGTTTCTAAGCCATAAAATACATACATAAATAACAAAGACTAAAAGTACTCAATTGGTGCTCCTAAAATACGCCTACCCCAATGTACCTAACCTAAGTCTAATACGAGGGAAGAAATAAGTATGGTGTAGCATAGGTTTTAGTTTCTTTGCCAAGAATCTATCCAAGATTTCTCCTAGGGTCTAATTAGCTCCGTACCTTGGTTTCAGAATGAAAGAGGTCTGGTATCTCTGTCTCGGGACTCGATTTCCCAACACCCCACAAGGGGAGCTTGGAAACACTGGAGCTGGATTCTCAGCAAGAGAAAGGCAGCCTCTCTGTCAGTGCGTCAGCTGGAGGGTCGGCTTCGTTCGGCACTTGCTGTAGCGAGCTGCGTTGGGCAAGTAGATAGTCAAACTGCTCCAAACCACGGTGTGTTTGCTGGGGCAAGTGTAGGCATATTTATACCTGGAAGGTGCCTGGTTTGACGTAAAGTCGGACATAATAATGTTATCAAAGAACCCAGAGGGAATGGTAGTTCTTTGAAAACTCCATGATTTCTAGGACAAATCAATATTCAAGCAAGGGGATGTCCCTGACTGCTGAAGCCGAGTTTTCCAAGAAATCGTTGTGGCTTTTTGGAACTAGCGGAAGTTGCCATGTCTGTATTTGGACTGGATGGGTTATGTCTAAATATGGTTATGATTTCTACGCCTATATAAGGGCAATGTGAATTATACCTATATAAGGGCATGAATCGGTAAATTTCACTCGGGTCCTAAAACACTATACAACAAGTGATTCCATGATTGGCTGGTTTGGTTTACTTATCAGACTCTAGTACAGTGCACTGAGTATGCCCAGGGCTTGCACACCTAATGCTGCTAGTGGGCTTGCAGCACTGCTTGTGCTACCCACAGAAGCAGCCTTGTAAAATGTGTCTGAGGCCTGCCATTGCAGAGCCTGTGTGCAGTCTGGTACTGTCATACTGAGTCCCTAAACCTTCCTTTTTCTTCATATCAGACACCTCTATGGTAGGCCCAAGGGCAGGGTGCATTGTAAGTATAAGGAAGGACATGCCCTTTTCGTTTTTCACGATTGCAAGGCTACATGTTCATCATAGGCCAGAATGGGCAGTTAGATTATTACATCTTATAATCCTAACTGATTCAGGGAACATGGTAGAAATTCGAGTTTAGTATGCCTGAACTCAGAATGATAAATACATCTTTTAGTGAAGTTGGTTTTAACATTCTGTGTTTGAAAATACCACGTTTAGAAAGTAGGTATTTTCTTGTCTAACTATTCAAACCTGTCTCTGCTAGGTTGTATATTCCTTGTCTGGAGTTTGAGTGACAGTGCTGGGGGATTCCAGGAGACAGGGTGAGTCCGCCCAGTGGTGAATAGAGAGATCTGCATCTAAATAGGAGGGAGGAGCTGCACCTGGGACCTGAATAGGACAGTGCATGCCCCCCACCGTGCAGGCTCTACCCCCTGCGGTACGTCTGATGGCTCTGCCCTGCACTGTGGAAGGTGAGAAGGAGTCATGACAGCAAAGTGCTCCAGGGCTGTGCCTTTCCTCCACAATGCTGGCTCCGCCTCCTGTGGGGCATCTGATGTTTCTGCCCTGCACTGTGAAAGGAAAGGAGTCATGTAAACAGAGTGGTCCAGAACTGGTTTGGACTGGGCAAAGGCCCCTCTGCCCTCAGAGGACAAAGGATTTTAGGGTATAAATATTGGGACCCTAATCCCAAGAAATTAGATCACTTTTGGACTACAAGAAGAAACCACTGCTGAGGAGAAGGAACCTGAAGAAACTGAGGAGAAACTATTCCTAAGCTGAAGTGATGCTTAGGGGATTGGCCTGCAGTGGTTGCCTGACTGCCAAAGAGAGGAGAAATAACTTTATGTGCTTTGCTTTCAACTTGTGAAGGATCTCCAAGGGCTTTGGAAAAGAGCTTGCCTCCTGCTGAAGTCTCAGAGACAACAGACTTCACCCCAGCTCCCCAGAGTTCTTTGGAAGGGCCTGCTGCTGTTTCTGGGCCTTCTGAGGGACAGCATGTCGCAAGGAGCTGGAAGCGCGACTCAATGAGGAAAAAGCATGTCGCTGTCGCTGCTGCCCTTGCAACTCCAAAGGAGGGTGTCGCCGCTGTAGCTGTCGTATTGCACTGCATCAAGAGAAGCGTCTCGCAATAAAGAGGAAGCGTGTTGCCGTCGCTGCTGCTGCCGTTGCATCTCAAGGGAGGGTGATGCCGCTGTAGCTGTCATATTGCACCGCATCAAGAGAAGTGTCTTGCAACAAAGAAAAAGCGCGTCACCATCGCTGCTGCTGCCATCGCATTGTGAATGTCAGCGCTGTAGCTGTCATATTGCATTGCATCGAAGAAAGCGCCTCGCATCCACGGAGAAGCGCGCCGCCGTCGGAGCTGCTGCCGTCGCATCTTTGATGTCGCCGCTGTAGTTGTCGCATCTTGCGGAAGCTTCTCGCAGACGTCGGAGAAGAGTGTCGCAGCTGAAGCGCTTGCCGTCGCATCGCTGAACAAGGGTGTCGCCGCTGCAGTTGATGCATCGAACCAAGACTTCTCGCATCGCCGCAACATTACTTGTTGTGGAAGCGCAACGCATCGTGAGGTACATTGGCGCAAAGTGTTGCATCTTAAGAACTGAACAGATCTAAGCTAAAACTACCATTTCTAAGTATAGTATTGTGGATTTTTGTCGTTTAATGGTCTTGTGTTAAGCCTATATAAAGAATACTTATTTTTTTATATAAACCTTGTGTGGTGTCCATTTGTAGTGTTGTCACTGGGTTACTGTATGTGGTCACAAATGCTTTACACACTGCCTCTGAGATAAGCCTGTCTGCTCATGCCAAGCTACCAAGGGGGTCAGCAGGGGTTATTTTAGAAGTATACCCCCTTACCCTGACTAGAGGCAACGGTCCCTATTTCTCACAAGTACCTACCTGTGCCAACTAGAGACCCCCAAATCAAACAGGCATTATCACAAATGGAATGGCAGGGGCAAACTACACACTGCCTCTGAGATAAGCCTGTCTGCTCATGCCAAGCTACCAAGGGGGTCAGCAGGGGTTATTTTAGAAGTATACCCCCTTACCCTGACTAGAGGCAAGGGTCCCTATTTCTCACAAGTACCTACCTGTGCCAACTAGAGACCCCCAAATCAAACAGGCATTATCACAAATGGAATGGCAGGGGCAAACTACAGGGCAGGTTCTCCACACAGTCACCCTTAGCGGGTAGGAGAACATGAAATTAAAGAATAGAGAGGCGCTCATGGTGCAGAAGCTTTCAACTCTATGGATATCATAGATTCAGCTGAGGAAGGAGATAGTAATACAATTTCCCATCACCTAACACATTCCCATGTGAACCTGCTTATAGGACAAGTCCATACATCATTACAAGTAAATCAGTACAACTATACTCACAAGCTGCAATAACATGGCTTTGACCTCAAGCAAGCAATCTTACTGCATTCTCACATCACTTTTCTACAGTAATGGAATAGTTGTCACTTCAAAGTGAGTAAACACAAAGGATCAAGTACACTGATTTCTTTCACTGCATTCACATTAGTTTGTAGAGGATATAAAGTAAGTTTGTTGTCAAGTGAGATGTTGTTAAGCGGTGCTTCATGGCGACAGACTGATCTGCAGATAAGATCGCTGTACTCTGAGCACAGTGCTTTAGCATATGTACGGGGAGGTCAGTATATATTACCTTGGTACATCATTGCCAGCTATGCCAGGGAGCTTAAGATATGTCCTTTCCCATGGTACTACTATCCTAGAAACAGGGATTTAGGGCCTCATTTATGAAAAGTGACGCATCGCTGCGTGAAAACAGCGAAGCGTCACTTTTCACTGCGCCCTCCTTGCGACACCAATAATGCGTCATGTTTACAGTATGACGCATCATGGCACAAGGAGTTACAAATACGTCAGTATTTCTGACGTATCTGTATGGTTCAAAAGTGACGCATTGCTGGAGTGTGTCACAAAAGGGCCTGCGTCAGTCTTACGCCTGCTGTGAGGCAGGCATAAGAAATTGACGCATTTGTGTCCTAGAAGTGGCGCAGTGAAATCTTATAGATTTCACAGCGTCACTTCCATGACCCTTTCTTGCGTCAAAACGCCCCCCTTTCATACATTATACCTGGCGCAGGTATAATGTGGCGCAGGGGTTTACAAAGTGATGCATCTACCTAGATGCGTCACTTTGTAAATATGGCACAACAAGGCGCATTTTTTACACCACTTGTGCGCCACAAATAGTGATGCACCGGTGGCATAAAAGTGACGCACAGCCTCATAAATGAGGCCCTTATAATTTATCTTATAAACGTCAACACAAAAGGAGCGAACACCTATCGCTCTTGCAATATTCCTTTTTGGTGTATGTTTGCTGATCATCTGAACAAGTTCCAAAAGTTTTGAGATATTTTTGAAAGTATACAAATCTTTTTATATTTTTGGAGTTTCCCGGGCCAGTGGGTAAAGGTATGATTGAATGCCTTTATTGATGTGCAATTCTCTCCTTCTGTGATGCATGAAGCTCATATTGGTTTTGAGGCTAGTCTTTTACATTTGAATGTCGGAGGCATAATGTCATATTTAACATGGTTTTGGACCCGATAAAACATGGGATAGGGTCCATGGCCAACGCAGCAGTCAGCTAGTTCACTGAACTGGGCCCAGAAAGTTCAGCTGGGTGCCCCAGGGCTTAAAAATCAAAACAATACTTATTTCCATTTTAACAATATTCCCAACAATTTTTTTAGACAAGAAATAGATGTTGTTATACACAATTTATTCTGAGCAAGTTGACTTGAAACTTGCAACGTTGATACAAATATTGCTCCACACATTTTAGAGAAGGTTAGTAGATTATCTTGATTGACGATTGTAGATAAACATGTTTGGTTAAGAATCCCAATGCATCTTAGGTGAAAAACCCTTCACCAGGGGTAACTATGGACAAGAGAAAGGTTCAAAATGAGTGACATGAAGGTCATTTAATAATCGGTATTCAGTGAAAACATCGGAAGATGGCAAAGTAGAGCAAGTAGAAGAGAACGAGAAAAGCAAGGAAAAGAGTCCATCCTGAGAGTAGTAGTCAGAGTCACCCTGGGTGACTGTACACAGTTACCCAGCATGCAACTCAGCAAGGTTAGGTATGTAACAGTGATTGTACTCACTATCAACACATAAACAGGGTTAACGATCCCTTTCAAAGAGGAGGGCACTCAATAAATGCTAATCCGC
Source organism: Lissotriton helveticus (assembly GCF_964261635.1). NCBI lineage: Eukaryota > Metazoa > Chordata > Amphibia > Caudata > Salamandridae > Lissotriton > Lissotriton helveticus. The sequence goes on from NC_136067.1 coordinate 872,608,937, forward strand.
AAGCCTGCAGTAATAAAATGCTGTCTTTTAATACTCCGTGGTGCGTGTGGTGTCATGAAAGTGCAATCTGAAGGATGCACGTGAGACTCAGTACCTGTGGTGGCGGCACACGGCTTGTGGTGCTGTACGGACACATCCTCGTAATGACAAGGGCCACTTAAAACAAGCATTTGCAATGCAAAAGGTCTCACATTACCACGAGTTTGAGTTATTGACATTGGAAATAACAAAGCCTTTTACTTTTTGTTTTAACAACATAAATAAAAGGCATTCATTTACAATGCCAATAGCTTAAACTCGAGTAAATACGAGACCTATTGCATTGCTAATGCTTGTTTTTAATATAAAGAGGAAGGATGCCATGTGGCCCCCTCTCTCCAAACATTATTAGGCCCTCGAGACCCCATTCCCACGGGCTTTTTTTTGTTTTAAAGGGAAAGAGGCTGCATGGAAAATGTATGCGTGAAAAAGCACAGGGCATTTTGGGACCCCCCTTTTTTCTCAGCCCCTACTTGATGGATCATCCCGAAACTTTCCATGCACAAACTAGTCAAAAAGTAGCACCTTCTTTGCAAAGTTTTGTGAAGATTCATGAAACTGTGCTAAAGTTATTAGCAGCACAAATATCGCGTTTCCTGTGGAAGCACTGACCTAACTATAACTACCCAGCAGTGACCGCCACAGTTATAGTAGGTAGTTGTAGTTGGCACCTAGTTTCCATAGGAAAAGAGTTTTTTGACTTGCTTATAACTTTGGCTCGGTTTCAGAAATCTTCACAAAATTTTCTATAAATAGTGCCCTCCTGATTCTAGTTGTGCATGGAAAGTTTTGGGGTGATCCGTCTAATGGGGGATGAGAAAAAGGGGGGTGGGTGTAAAAAAAAAGTAAACTGCTCATGTTAATTCCCACAGAGATTTGAGACCCAACTACAGCCCGAACCGCAGGACGGAATTACACCAAATTTGGCAGAAAGCTAGTTTTTGGTCTAGAAAGAGCCCTTTCTGTGATTTAGTGTATAACTGATTGGTAGTTCTTGGTATTTGAGAGAAAAAAACTAATTTGTATATCTTGTGATGTGGACCCTCTACGAATCTTGCAGACCTCGCGCAGAGATCTGATTCGCTGCCAACACTTCAATCAGGAACTGTTGGCAGCCATCTTGGGACTAAACCTCAGCAGAGCACCAAAACAAAACACAAAAGAATGAAAAGGGAACAGTTTAGGAATTTCCTGACCCCTAGCGCTGGGGTTCCCCAGAAACACAACCAGGGCAATTTTTTTTTCATTTTTGCTGTGAAATCACAAAGATTCACGAATATGTGGTAATTTAAAAAAAAAAAATAAAGAAAGAGTCACAGTTTACTGCACTTGTTTAAACATTAGCCCGCGGGTGGGCCATTTCCCAGGAGCTTTTTTATATGTATAAAATAGGGAGGGGGCATATGTGGCCCCCCTCCTCATGGCCAATCTTGGCCCCAGGGACTGCCACCTCCCCAGGGCAGCCCAATGTTGTCTTAGGTGGAGGGGGCTGGTCGGCCCCCTCCTGAGGCTTTTACACGTCTGCCCTGGACCTTTAAAAAAAATGGAGGTTGGCTGCACAGAACCCTCTCTGATGCCTTAAAGGGCCCCGTGGACCACCACTGCCTGGGGCCACAATTAGGCCATTTAAAGCCCTAGGGACCACCACCTCCCTGGGGCTTTGATAACATTTGGAAAAGGAAGGAGGTCACACAGCCCCCCTACTGGAGCCACAATAGCCTTGGGGACTGCCACCCACCAGGGCTGGCTCCTGATGTTCTGGGGTGCCCACCCCGGGACATATCAGTTTGCTTTCACTCTGTGGGAGTTTTGACAGCTCCTGCCAAGTGAGAGCAAACAGTAAGTCCGCTCCCAGCTGGTGGGAGCAGGAAACCTGTCAAACGGGCAGGACAACAGATTTAAAAAGTGTTCCCACATGCAGGCAGCAACAGTTTCTAGCTGCTCCCTGCAAGTGGGAGCAATGCTGGATCCTGCTGGAGGTGGGGAACCAGCATGGACCATGAAGGTATTGAGGCTTTCCCTTCGGTCTCCAACGTAGCACACTGGGTGCCCTGGGTGGGTTCAAGGGCACTCAGGATGAAGAAGCCAGCCCTGGTGGAAGGGGTCCATATGCCCCCTCCCCACTTCAGTAAGAAGTGGTTCTCTTTCTTGTCCTTACCAGGAGAGAGCAGATTCCATGGCACTCCCTTTAAATTACTACTAGTATGTTAATGTTTAAAATCACTTGGAAGCTCTGTTCGTTAAGCCCTGCCTTGTCTTGTCCATCTTAGTAGCATCTTCCTGCGTTTTGCCAGGATGATGAACAGCTTACAAAAAGTGACCACGGCACACTTTCCTTCAATTTTGATGACATGTTCTTGATGCTAGGAATATGAGGACATCTCCACTGAACAAAGAAGTACTTCATATGGTTAAGAGGAAGTACCCTTTTTGGTGGAGATTTACCTCTTTGTAGTTTTGTTGCCTTCTCTATAGGATGATTCATATTATCACAGAATTCTTGCTAAAGACACACATGGAACAGTCAAATTGCTGAAATACACACACAGTCACTGGAGACATTTCCAAATGTAGTGAAGAATATGCACTGGACATTTACCCAAGGAGGTAGGGGTTAATAATTAACCAGAAGAAAGTACTCCCTTTGTGTAGATATTTTGTCAAAAACTGTGGACTCTTGTTGGATAAAGGGGAAGGTGAGGTTCCATTTTGACCCACTCACTCACACAGCTACTGACACACCCACACAGACACCCAGTCACACACCCAGTCACAGACCCACACAGACACTCTCACACCTACTCACAGACCTATTTATACACTCGTGCACCCACTGACCGACCCACTCAGAGACTCATGCACCCACTCACAGATCTACTGATACACTCATGTACCCACACACGGACCCACTCAGATAGTAATGTACCCACTGACAGACCCACTCAGAGACTCATTTACCAATTCACAGACCCACTCACACACCCACTCAGATACTAATGCACCCAGTCACAGTCCCACTTAGACAATCGTGCACCCACTCACAGACTCACTCAGACATACACGTACCTACTCAGAGACTCATGCAGCCACTCACAGTCAATCACAGACTGACTCACAAACCCGCACAGGTACTCATAGGCCCACGCACAGACCTAGACTGGCACTTACACACCCACTCACAGATCCACACAGGCACTCAGACCCATTACCAGACCCACACAGCCACTCACAGACCCACTCATAGACACTCACTCACCCACACAGGCCCTCACAGATAATACAGGCGCTCACTGACCCACACACCCACTCTCAAAGGATACAGGGTACAGTTAGGAATATAATTTTTTTGAAACCTTTGAACTTCACAAAAAAGACAACATTTACAAGCACATTATAGTTAGGAAATAACATTAAAACCCTATGAAATTCCCAAAATAAAACAAGGTTGCATGGATGTTATAGTTAAGAAATAGAATTAAAAAATCTTTAGAAATTCACTGAAAAAAATAAAGGTTACCAGGATGTTATAGTTAGGCTCTCATTTCACTCGTACAAAACCATTGAAATTCAGCAGTTATAGTTATCTGAGCAAACTATAACTTACGCCCCGTAATGCACTCTTTATGACCTCACCTATTACATCACTCATTACATGGTCAGTGACATCACTGATGACATCATCCAGTGACTGTGAATGTCAAGCATATATACAAGGTACTACAAAAGTTAAATTAGTATACTTAGGGTACTACTAATGAGTGATGCTATTTCTAACAAATTATGTGAGTGGCTGTGTGACTGTGTGTATCTGTAGTTGAGTGGGTGTCTGAGTGGCTACATGGTTGAGTCTCTCTCCTACTTGGGTCTATCGTCTTACGAAAACTGCACATGCGCGCACGCGGATGAGCAGTTGTCGCATTTTTTACACATGCGCAGTATTCGCAAGATGATTGACCCAAGTAGGAGTCAGAGAGACGGTAAGGGAGAGGAGAAGGGCAGCCAGGGGATGCCGGCAGTACAGGTAAGTGTTTAGTTTTTCATTTTTAATAAGGTATTATTCATTTTCAATAGGCAGGGTGAAGGCGGGGGCTGGCCAACTCCGCTCCGCTGCGGAGTAGGAATTTTGCCCTATACTCCGCGTTCTACGCGGAACGCGGGGTAGGCAAATCTCTGCACACTCTGCTGGCGGAGCAGAGTTCTGGCCCAGACTTATCTGTGAGTAGGTGTTTGGGTGGGTGACTGGATGCATGAGTCCCTGTACGGGTAACTGTGTGGCTGTGTGAGTGGCTGTACGAGTGAGTGACTGAGTGTGTAAGTGACTGTATAGTCGACTGAGTGGATGTTTGAGTGGTGTTTTATTAAGTGAGTTTCTGTGTGAGTGGCTGTATGGGTCAGTGAGCAGGTGTGTGAATGGTTGTGTGTATGGGTATGCAAGTTGTTGTAAGGGTGAGTGAGTGTTTGCTAGAGGCTGTATGGGTGAGTGAGTGGGTATGTGAGTAGTTGTGCCAGTAATTAAGGGGATGTGTGAGGGGGTATATGGGTGAGTGACTGGCTGTGTGATTGGCTGTATAGGTGAATGAGGGTGTGTGTGAGCAACTGTATGGATGTGTGAGTAGCTGTATGGGTGAGAGAGTGTTAATGTTACATTTCATTTGAACTTTAGACATGGCTACAGCCCGAACTGCCAAACGGAATTACACCAAATTTGGCAAATAGGTTGCTTTTGGTCCGGAAAGCACTCTTTTCTTTAAATGGTGTAAATCTGTTCAGTAGTTCCGGAGAAAATAAAAAATACAAATATCGATAACTGAGCACAGAGGAGGGTTCGCGCACCCTCCTGGGCACAAGCTTAACTCTGTTTGGCTGTCAACACTCCCAACCAGGAAGTGTTGGCAGCCATCTTGTGACTCGATAACCTAGTCACAAGAAAAAGGGTGAAAAAAAGATTAAAACAAGAAAAGGGGGCAGGGTAGAAACACCCTGACCCCCTAGGCCTGCTCAGGGGGCACCCAAAAAATATTTTCTTTTTAAAAAAATCAGCAGAATTCGGGCAAGGAGCGCAAATTCTGCCAAGAAAAAAAGAAAGAAGGGTGGACTCCCATGCTTCATTTTAATGAGCCCCTGGGTGGGCCACATCCCGGCGGCAATGCCAGAATTAAATAGCGGGGTCCCGCGGGGACCCTGCAGCCCCTGGGTCTGCCACCTACCCAAGGCTTCTTTAATTGAACATCGGGGGCTCACAGGCCACCCCAGCCCCGGGGACTGCCACCTCCCCGGGGCTTTAATTGATTATGCGTGGGGGCACGTGGCCCCCGCAGCCCCAGGGACCACCACCTCCCCTGGGCTTAAATACATGTAAATAGGTGTGGGGGGAGCTCCTGCTCCCCCACAGTGCCCAGGGGACCACCACCTCCCCGGGCACTAATTATTCAAAATCGGGGATCCGTTATGGACCCCCAGCCCCGCGGACCACTTCCTCCCCAGATATTACAAATGGAGGAATGGGGGCCACCACCTCCCCGGGGGCACTAATTATTCAAAATCGGGGATCCGTTATGGACCCCCAGGCCCGGGGACCAGTGCCTCCCCAGGGCATTACAAATGAAGGAAGGAGACTGCGCGGCCCCCCTCCTGGAGCCCTTGATGGCCCCAGGCCTGGCTCCTGCAATGTCCCGGGGTGCCCACTCCCGGAACATTGCTGTTTGCTATGGCAGGGCGGGAGCATGGCTCTCGCCCTGTCATAGAACACCCTGCTTTGCTTCGTTGAAGCGAGAGCAAGAAATCCTGCTCTTGCTTCAACAAAGCAAAGCAGATTGCTTTTGAGCAAGGGGAGCTGAATGTTAGCAGCTCTCCTTGCTTACAAGCAATGCCTTCTCCTGCATGAGGTGAGGAGCCAGCGGGACCGTGGGGGCATTGGGGCTCTCCCCACGGTCTCCAATGCAAAGGGCCGGCCCTGGGGAATGGGGTCTCTGGGGCCAGGAGTGGCCCTGGAGTGTGGGTCAAGCGGCTCTCCTTCTCTTTATTTAAAGAAAACAAATGGCTGGGCCCTGGGCGATGGGTTCCCCAGGGCCGAAATTGGCCTGGGGAGGGCGGCCGCATGACCCCCTCCTGAAATAAAAATAATTTTAATAATGGCCACGTTTTTCTCCACAGCCTTTCATCACGTGAAATGGTGCTCCTTTCCACGGTGGACCACCGCGTAAATGATATTGTTCAACAAACTGCCCAGCTTTGAAAGGTCACTCGACAGCACCCCTTGCCCTCCGGCACCTTTCCAACCTCGTTGCACCTATGCCTTAGTGTGTGTCTTCATGCCGACGCGTTTCGAGGCTAAACGCCTCTTCTTCATGGGCTTTAGAAAAGAGGCATCCAAATTTCACTTCCTTACAACATGCGTTTTTATTGGTGACGCCGCCTTCAGTGGGCTTAGCTTGATTCCGCTTTCATTACAAGGCATTATGGGAATTGTTGTCTGTGGAAGTGCATCTAATTAGTTAAACCTTTGTAGGTTGAATGTCCCGATTTCAAAATTATAAGCATTGTTCATCCCCTATAGTAGGGAGGCAAGTTAAAGGCAGGCATCCTTTTGCAGATGGGGCACTGTGCTTCACAGAGAAAACAAGTTTTTCTCCACAGCCTTTCGTCACGTGAAATGGTGCTCCTTTCCACGGTGGACCACCGCGTAAATATATATATATATACATACATATGTATTACCTACTGGAGGTCGCCAGTAGGTAGTTATAGTTAGGACCTATTTTCCATAGGAAATCCACAACATTCTATTTGGAAAAACCTTGGCGCCGGTCGACGAATCTTCGCGAAATTTTCAAAACTGGTGGGGCACTCCGGTCCGCTCCTATCCTGAAAGTCTTGGGGGATTCGTCAAGTGGGGGCCAAGAAAAATGGGGGGTCCCAAAACGTGTTTTCCCCATGCACTTTCCCATGTGAACCTTTAGTCGCAGCTACAGCCCGAACGGCTGAGCTGAATTACACCAAATTTGGTAAAAGAGGTAGTCCTTGGTTCAGACTTGTGCCTTTTTGTTAAGTGGTGTAAATCTGTTCAGTAGTTTTTAGGTCGAGGGACCGTCGCACTGCGTAGCAGTGGGCGGAGCCCAAGATTTAATGATTCTTAGATGGGGCTTGGAACCCGCCCCTCTTCTCCATTGGCTGGCCTAGTAAATGCTGGCCAGCCATTGGAGGAGAGGGGCATCACTCGGTTCAAGCCCAGTCTTTCTTGCATTCGGGGGCGAGTTTTTTCCGTTCTTTCTACCTGTGACGTCATCCGTCACTCACCAAAAAACACGCCCCCTGATTCAGAAACTTTCGGACCTTTGCGGCAGCCATTTTTTTTTTGGGTTGTTGTGGTCAGGAACAGCCCCGCTGCCATTCCAGGTAAGTGTGCGAGAAAATCCATGCCTCTGGGGTGTCAGGGTCTTCACCAGATTGTTCGGTGATAGCCCACGCTGTGCCTGCTGGGTGGCCTTCTCCCTGGCAAGTGACACCGGCGCACGCCAGACTTTGCTGCGAGATTCGGGGACAGGCCGCCAAGCTCCGGAGCTCCACGTTCACTTTTCTTTAGTGCTCGGCGCTTGATGATGTTTGCCTTAGTCATTGTGGCGATAAGTGCCTGCGGGCTGCAACCCTCCCTCCTAGTTCAGCGCAATCTCAAGAGCACTCCTAATCTTGTTCCGGATCCGCAGAAGAGCCCGGTGTGAAGTGCTACAAGTCCCCGTCAGTGGTAGTGAGTGCCACATAATGTAATTACAATACAAGCCCACATTAATAATACTACCACTGTGATACTCAGCGGTTGGCAGTCCATGGTAGTTCACACAGGCTGCATCATAAGTCCCTTTTACGGGTGCCACTTACAGACTACACAGATGAGAGAAGGATCAAGTCCAGTGCGCTGCACGGTCCCAGACCACCCAGCAAAGCTGACCAAACACGCAGCACCACTGCGGGTCCCAAACAGCTGTGTACTAGGAGCGCTTCCAAACACCTCACGGCCACAACCAGAGAGGGGAGGGTTTAACACAGCCCGTCCCAGCAGCTCCCTGCCCGTCCCGGCAGCTCCCTGCCCGTCCCAACAGCTCCCTGCCCGTCCCGGCAGCTCCCTGCCCATCCCAGTAGCTCTCCGCCTGTCCCAGCCGCTCTGTACCCGTCCCGGCAGATCTCCGCCCCTCCCGGCAGCTCTGTGCCAGTCCCAGCAGCTCTCAGCCCGTCCCAGCAGCTCTGTGCCCCTCCCAGCAGCTCTGTGCCATCTCTCCCATTAACCTCTGTCCGCTCAGGGCCATAAACTTTAAACCAAAATATCCCCGAATGGACAGAACCGGGGAGTACCCAGTTGCTGGAATGTGAACATAAGACCTGCACCTCGAAACGCTGCGACCCATAACACGAGGGCTGGACCCAAGCGATCCTCTCGCGCATGACATGGATACAATCCTCACACCGACTCAAAGCAAAGACATTTCCAGCCACAGATCCTGCAAGGTGCAACTGCTGCTCGTGTAGGCAAGTGCCTCAGTGCCCCACAAAGGAGTAGAAAGCACTATATTAGCATTGCAATGCAAAGTCCACATACCTCCCACTTCTCTCCATGCTCTGCCCCCCCACACACACACACCAAAGCGCACTCACGCTGGCACTCCCGGTGCACAGGCTTCTCTGCGCTGGATCCACTCACTAGCGCGCAGATGCCTGCAGGTGCTGTACCCAGAAGATACCCTTTGAGGACAACAGCAGGCACTGCCAGCCCGTACCCCTCGCCTATCTGGGGTGCAGTCCTGCAGGATGATGGCCAGGAAGTAATCCTTTGTGTACATGGTGCCAAGTGGGTGTCAGGTGACGCGCTGCCCATCCCTGGACCTGGGGGGCACCGCAGCCCCTCAGCTGCACTCCTGCCCCCAGGGGGGCACCGCAGCCCCTCAACCGCACTCCTGCCTCCAGGGGGCACCACAGCCATACTCCCGCACCCAGGGAGCCACGCGTCTTAGCGCATCACCGGCGGTCCCAGGGCAGCGGCGGCCAGGGGCTCTTACCTGCACCGCCCAATGCAGTGACTGCTGCTCTCCCCGGGGAGGGGAGTGCGGAGGAGGGTCAGGAGGCAGCGAGAGGAGCATCCTGGAGCAAGTGCAGGTGAGGGGCTGCGAGGAGGGACAACAGGGAGGTAAGGAGGGACAGCAGGGAGGTAAGGAGGGACAGCAGGGAGGTGAGGCAGGACAGCACGGAGGTAAGGAGGGACAGCAGGGAGGTAAGGAGGTACAGCACGGAGGTAAGGAGGTACAGCACGGAGGTAAGGAGGGACAGCAGTGGTTGTGCTTTCTCCCCTCGCTGTGCTTGCTTCCATGCCCCCTCGCTGTGCTTGCTTCCCTACCCCTGACTGTGCTTTCTCCCCTGCCCCCTGGATGTGCTTGCTCCCCTGCCCCCTGGCTGTGCTTGCTCCCCTGCCCCCTGTCTGTGCTTGCTCCCCTGCTCCCTGGCTGTGCTTGCTCCCCTGCTTCATGGCTGTGCTTGCTCCCCTGCCCCCTGGTTCCCCTGCCCCCTCGCTGTGCTTGCTTCCCTGCACCCTCGCTCTGCTTGCTTCCCTGCAACCTCACTGTGCTTGCTTCCCTGCACCCTCACTGTGCTTGCTTCCCTGCCCACTCGCTGTGCTTGCTCCCCTGCCCCCTGGCTGTGCTTACTCCCCTGCCTCCTGGCTGTGATTGCTCCCCTGCCCCCTCGCTGTGCTTGCTTCCCTGCCCCCTTGCTGTGCTTGCTCTCCTGTGTGTGTATGTGGTTCTGGGTGTGTATGTGGCTCTGGGTGTGTATGTGGCTCTGGGTGTGTATGTGGCTCTGGGTGTGTATGTGGCTCTGGGTGTGTGTGGGGCTCTGGATGTGTGTGGGGCTCTGGGTGTGTATGTTGCTCTGGGTGTGTGTGGGACTCTGGGTGTGTGTGGGGCTCTGGGTGTGTGTCGGGCTCTGGGTGTGTGTGAGGGTCTGTGTGTGTGTGGGGCTCTCTGTGTGTGGAGGCTGTGTGTGTGGGGGCTCTGTGTGTGTGGCTCTGTCTGGCTCTGTGTGTGTGTGTGGGGGGCTCTGTGTGTGTGTGAGGGGCTATGTGTGGGTGGCTCTGTATGTGTGTGTGTGTGGGTTGCTCTGTGTGGATGTAAATGCAATCGGTCATGCATTTGCGAGCGATTAAGCTATTGGCATTGTAAATGACATTGCCGTTTATTTAACGATTAAGCTATTGGCAATGTAAATGACAATGCCATTTATTTATGATTTTTATTTAAAAATGTCATGAGCAATGCCAATAGCTCTACCTTTAATAATGCAGAGACCATTACTTGTAAATGCTTGTTTAGATATTAAAGGAAAATAATAACTACACATTTCATCGTGAGATCTGATTGGCTGTCAGCACTTCATCCAATAGGTGTTGGCAGCCACCTTGGGACCAATATACATGATAGCACCTCATTAAAAAGCATTGCAGTTAATAGAAGGTTTTAAGACTTTTGTTACATTATAAATCATTTGTTGATGGTACCGTACTCATTTTAGGAATTGTGATGTGTTCTAAGGTGATCTTACCATGTGAAAAATCCTTCTGCTGGGATAGCATGAATCATGTTTGAGAGAAAACTATTTTCTCATGCTTTTCCCACAGAGGTTTGGAAGGTGATCTATAAGCTAAACTGAGAGCATATTTTCTGTAAATTCACATTATCTTTCTCAGTCATGTGAGAATGAAGTCTGACATTCTCAGTAAAACATGCACATCCAACAAGGGCAGAGACTGTCAGTTGATATCTTTGTGTTCTACTGCAGCTTCCCAGAGTGTTCTAAAGAACAACTAGAGCGCGAACAGCCTTACTTATGACAAAGGTATGGCACACATGAAGCCATCTTGATTGGAATATACTGGTAACACTTAAAACATGTAATTTAAAAAGGAACAAAATGAGGGGGTTCATTTTGACATAGAAAGTATGATTTGTGCTGCAGCAAGAAAATGTAGGGCACATTTAAAGTGACTTCTCAAATCCTCTTCTATTTCATTAAAACAAATTCTGACATGCAGACTGAAACATGTACTTTCAATACCAGCAACATACTTCCCTGGTAAGCAGTAGCTTTACTGCAGTTATCTAATGAGCAACTAGAGTGCTAACATTCAGAATTTATGGCAAATGTGTGACACATCTGAATGCCTTCTTACTGAAAGTATTTCCTTCTGAGGAGACTTTAGTAAATGAGGAAATTAGGAAACTTCATAACAAATAAGTCTCCCAAGATGGCCGCCAGAGACAAAAGAGCCCAAATGTAGCCCAAGTATCTCCCAGATGTAGCCCAAGTATAGCCCAATGACAGAATGCCCCAGAGTTTTCTAAAGAACAACTAGAGCACTAACAGTCTTACTTATGACAAAAGTATGGAACACCTGAAGCCATCTTGATTGGAATAAAAGGGTAACACTTAAAACATTTAATTTGCAAAGGAGCAAAATGAGGGGCTTCATTTTGCCATAGAAATTATGATTAGTGTTGCAGGAAGAAAAATTAGGGCACATTTTGACTTCTCAAATCCTCTTCTATTTCATTAAAAAATTCTAACATGCAGACTGAAACATGCACTTTGAATACCAGCAGCAGACTTTCCTGGTGAGCAGTAGCTTTACTACAGTGATCTAATGAGCAACTAGAGTGCTAACATTCACAATTTTTGGCAAATGTGTGACATATCTGAATGCCTTCTTGATGGAACCACAGCAAAACACTGAAAGTATTTCCTACTGAGGAGACTGTAGTAATTGAGGAAATTAGGAAACTTCATAACAAATAAGTCTCCCAAGATGGCCACCAGAGACAAAAGAGCTCAAATGTAGCACAAATATCACCCAGATGTACACCAAGTATAGCCCAATGACAGAATGTCCCAGAATGTTCTAAAGAACAACTAGACCGCTAACAGTCTTACTTATAACAAAAGTATGGAACACCTGAAGCCATCTTGATTGGAATAGAGTGGTAACACTTAAAACATTTAATTTGCAAAGGAACAAAATGAAAGGCTTCATTTTGCTATACAAATGATGATTAGTGCTGCAGAAAGAAAAATTAGGGCTCATTTTGACTTCTCAAATACTCTTCTATTTCATTAAAAAATGTTGACATGCAGACTGAAACATACACTTTGAATACAAGCAGCAGACTTCCCTGGTGAGCAGTAGCTTTATTACAGTGATCTAATGTGCTAACATTCAGAATTTATGGCAAACATGTGACACATCTGAATGCCCTCTTAATGGAACCAAAGTAAACAAGAAAGGAAAATGCGATAGGTCTCGCCCTCGTTTGAGTTAAAGCAATTCAGTTTGTAATTACGTGGCTTTTTAGCTTTGCTTTTATTAGTGTTTTTCAAACTTTCATGTACATAACATGCATATGTATGCATGCATTTATATTTGTATTTATATAGATATGCAGATTATATATATGTTTATATATGTATGTATGTATATACACATACATATATAAAAATGCATACATATATGTGCATATGTGTATGTGTAGAGAGAGGTAGAGAGGCTAGAGGTGTAGAAGTAGAAGTAGAGGTGTAGAGGTAGAGAGTTAGAGGTGGAGAGGTGGAGTTAGAGAGGCAGAGAGTAGTAGAGAGAGAGAGAGGTAGAAAGAGGTAGAGAGTAGAGAGTGAGTAATAGAGAGTAGAGAGTAGAGAGTGAGTAGTAGGGAGTAGCAGAGAGAGTAGCAGAGAGTGAGTAGTAAAGAGTAGTAGAGTGAGTAGTAGAGAGGGAGTAGTAGCGAGTGAGTAGTACGGAGTAGCAGAGAGTGAGTAGTAGAGAGTGAGTAGAAGAGAATGAGTAGTAGAGAGTAGTAGAGAGTGAGTAGTAGAATGAGTAGTAGAGAGTGAGTAGTAGAGAGTGAGTAGTAGAGAGTAGTAGAGAGTGAGTAGTAGAGAGTGAGTAGCAGAGAGAGAGTAGTAGAGAGTAGTAGAGAGTGAATAGTAGAGTGAGTAGTAGAGAGAGAGTAGTAGAAAGTGAGGAGTAGAGAGTAGTAGAAGTGAGTAGTAGTGAGTGAGTATTAGAGTGAGTAGTAGAGTGAGTAGTAGAGAGTGAGTAGTAGAGAGTAGTAGAGAGTAGTAGAGCAAGAGTAGTAGAGAGTGAGTAGTAGAGAGGGAGTAGTAGGGTAGTAGAGAGTGAGTAGTAGAGAGTAGTGGAGTAGTAGAGATTGAGTAGTAGAGAGTAGGAGAGAGTGAATAGTAGAGTGAGTAGTAGAGAGTAGAAGAGATCGAGTAGTAGAGAGTGAGTAGTAGTAAGTAGTAGAGAGTGGGTAGTGGATAGAGTAGTAGACAGTAGTAGAGTAGTAGAGAGTGAGTAGTAGACTGAGTAGTAGAGAATAGTAGAGAGGGAGTAGTAGAGAGTGAATAGTGCAGAATGAGTAGTAGAGTGCAAGTAGTAGATAGTGAGCAGTAGAGAATGAGTATTAGAGAATAGTAGAGAGTGAGTAGTAGAGAGAGAGTACTAGAGATTGAGTAGTAGAGAGTAGCCGAGTGAGTAGTAGAGTGTGAGTAGTAGAGAGAGAATAGTTGAGAGTAGTAGAGAGTGAGTAGTAGAGTAGTAGACAGTGAGTAGTAGAGAGTAGTAGAGAGTAGTAGAGTGAGTAGTAGAGAGTTGTAGAGAGTGAGTAGTAGAGAGAGTAGTAGAGTAGTAGAGAGTGAGTAGTAGAGAGAGTAGTAGAGAGTAGTAGAGTAGTAGAGAGTGAGTAGTAGAGAGTGAGTGGTAGAAAGTAGTAGAGAGCGAGTAGTATAGAGTGAGTAGTGGAGAGTGAGCAGTAGAGAGAGAGAGTAGTAGAGAGAGAGTAGTAGAAAGTGAGTAGTAGAGTAGTCGAGAGTGAGTGGTAGAGAGTAGTAGAGAGTAGGAGATTGAGTAGTAGAGAGTAGTAGAGAGTGAGTAGCAGAGAGTGAGTAGTAGAGAGTAGTAGCGAGTGAGTAGTAGAGAGTGAGTAATAGAGAGAGAGTAGTAGAGAGTGAGTAGTAGAGAGTGAATAGTAGAGAGTGAATAGTAGAGAGTAGTAGAGAATGAGTAGTAGAGAGATAGTAGTAGAGAGTAGTAGTAGATAGTGAGTAGTAGAGAGTGAGTAGTAGTGGAGAGTGAGTAGTAGAGTAGTAGAGAGTAGTCAGTCAGTTCAATGTCAGTCAGTGTCAGTCGATCAGTGTCAGTCAGTCAGTGTCAGTCAGTCAGTGTCAGTCAATCAGCATCAGTCAGTGTCAGTCAGACAATGTCAGTCAGTGTCAGTCAGTGTCAGTCAGTGTCAGTCAGTCAGTGTCAGTCAATCAGTGTCAGTCAGTGTCAGTCAGTCAGTGTCAGTCAGTGTCAGCTAGAGCAGCTCTGCTGACCTGGTTCTCTGGCTCTAAAGCAGCGCTGCTGACCTGGTTCTCTCCCTCTAAAGCAGCTCTTCTGACCTGGTTTCTCTGGCTCTACAGCAGCTCTGCTGACCTGGTTTTCTGGCTCTAGAGCAGTTCTGCTGACCTGGTTCTAAGGCTCTAGAGCAGCTCTGCTGACCTTGGTCTCTGGCTCTAAAGCAGCTCCACTTACCTGGTTCTATGGCTCTAAAGCAATTCTGCTGACTTGGATCTCTGGCTCTAGAGCAGCTCTGCTAACCTGTTTCTCTGGTTCAAAAGCAGCTCTGCTGGCCTGGTTCTCTGGCTCTAAAGCAGCTATGCTGGTCTCGTTCTCTGCCACTAAAGCAGCTCAGCTGACCCGGTTCTATGGCTCTAAAGCTGTTCTGCTGACCTGGTTCTCTGGCTCTAGAGCAGCTTTGCTGACCTGGTCCCTTGGCTCTAAAGCAGGTCTGCTGATCTGGTTCTCTCACTCTAAAGCAGCTCTACTGACCAGGTTTCTCTGGCTCTACAGCAGCTCTGCTGACCTGGTTCTCTGGCTCGAGAGCAGCTCTGCTGAACTGGTTCTTAAGCTCTAGAGCAGCCCTGCTTACCTGGTTCTCTGGCTCTAAAGCAGCTCTGCTGACCTGGTTCTCTGGCTCTAGAGCAGCTCTGCTGACCTGGTTCTCTGGCTCTAAAGCAGCTCTGCTGACCTGGTTCTCTCCCTCTAAATCAGCTCTGCTGACCTGGTTCTCTGCCTCTAGAGCAGCTCCGCTGACCTGGTTCTATGCTCTTAAGCAGCTCTGCTGACCTGGATCTCTGGCTCTAGAGCAGCTCTGCTTACCTGGTTCCCTGGCTCTGAAGCAGCTTTGTTGACCTGGTTCTCTCCCTCTAAAGCAGCTCTGCTGACCTGGTTTCTCTGGCTCTAGAGCAGCTCTGTTGACCTGGCTCTAGAGCAGCTCTTCTGACCTGGTTCTCGGCCTCTAGAGCAGCTCTGCTGACCTGGATCTCTGGTTCTAGAGCAGCTCTGCTGACCAGCTTCTTAGGCTGTAGAGCAGATCTGCTGACCTGGTTCTCTGGCTAAACAACGGCTCTGCTGACCTAGTTCTCTGGCTCTAAAGCAGCTCTGCTGACCTGGTTTCTCTGACTTTACAGCAGCTCTGCTGACCTGGTTCTATGGCTCTAAAGCAGCTCTGGTGCCCTGGTTCTCTGGCTCTACAGCAGCTCTGCTGACTTGGGTCTCTGACTCTACAACATCTCTGCTGGCCTGGTTCTCTGGCTCTAAAGCAGCTCTGCTGACCTGTTCTATGGCTATAAAGCAGCTCTCTCCACTCCTACAATCATCCTGACTGAAGTATGTCCTTATCTAATCCCTCTGCTGAAACATAAGTCCTTATAAACTTATCCTGCTGTCAACTACTAGCACTCTAGGAACCTAGTCACTGTCTATGCACTTGCAGAATGACTCAGGCAGACTACTGAATCAGTCCTGCAAAAACCCAGGTAATAGTCATGCTTGTCTGGAATCACACTGTGAGTCTGTGTCCACTCCTACAATCATCCTGACAAAAGCATGTCCTTATCTAATCACTCTGCTGAAACATAAGTGCTTATAAACTTATCCTGCTGTCAACTACTAGCACTCTATGAACCCAGTTACTGTCTATGCACTTGCAGAACGACTCAGGCATTGAGACAATACCTAAGCACTTATAAATTAACTGAGCACTCTGTTTGCAGCACTGTCATCATTCTAGTTACTGGTGATGTTCTTATAGAATGACCTAGGCACCAACACATGTACACGTACAATATTCTGTGCACAATCCCTATAAACCTCTAAGCAGATACATACTATTGGTACACTCCACTAAATACTGAAGTAGTACTCATGCAGCCTAGGATACCTCCTGTCAGTCTCATGCAGTTTGTCAATCAGCCGTCCAGCACTATGTTCTTATTGTATCACTCTGCCAATACCTAAGCACTTATGGGGCAGGTTTACAAGCCCCCTTCGCCACCAGTACGTCACTTTTTGTAACGTAGTGATGGCACTGGGGACTTCTTCATATTTACAAGGAGAGGAAAAGCCACCCTGCGTGGCTTTTTCTCTACTTGAAAATACAACCCATTCAAACGCAGCACTTTCCATTGAAGGGGCGTTCCATGGGTGTTGCTGTGTCTGTTCCCACACAACACACATGGAATAACACATCTCAAGACTAACGAGAAAGTGTAAATCTTGTACTTTTTTGGTGTTTGGTGTTGAACAAAAAAGGAACTAAGTAAACAGTTAGCTTTTGAAATTCAGCATCATTCCAAAAACAAAACAAAAAAAAAATCATTTGTGGTTCCATTGAGCTGCACAAATAGCGTCCACTGACTGCTCACCATAACAGATGATGGTTTTGACTTAGTGCAGTGCTGCTGCAGTAAAGCACATTCTGGGCGAATATCTACTGGTGGTGCTGAAGTGGACGCTCCGCAGGTGCTAGCAATGCCTGGTGGTGGATTTTTTGCTGCACGCCACATTTCTTCTCGTGCCAGATTCTTTGGGTGAATGGTCCGCAGATGTTTATACATACTCGCTGTTCCACAGGAGTATTTCTAGTCACTGCCTCGCGACAGGACCCTGTCACACAGCAAGCATGTGACTTTTCTTGCGCTGACTTTTTTTTGTCCTGCGGGAAAGGTAAAAAATGCCCACACCACTGATTCAAGCCTCTGCTTAGGTGGGTCTTCCTCCAAGATATCTTCATCTGAAGAATGATGAGGAGCTTGCGAACCAGATGCCATTTCTCCAATGCAATTTTTTAAAAACATAAAATAAATTCCAAAACCAGCTCTGGAAGAAGAAGAGATGTCTCTCATCAACTGCTCCAAACAGAATAATTAAAATGGGTGGGGTCCTTCAATAGTTACTGTCGGAAATGTTATGAACCAATCAAATCTTTTTTTTTAGGTCACATGGGATCCGTGCACAGTGCGTTCACGAACCGCGCACCCAACGCGACTTCGCGAAAATATATTTAAAAATAATATAAGTTTATTAAAAGTGGAAATATATTATTTTTATACATACCTTAGATAATCTTTTGCCCTAATATGCACATTAAAGACACGTACATATAATTTTAGAACCTAAAAAATGTCGCAGAAGTCGTGCACCCAGCGGGCCTCAGCACGTATATGACGTCACGTGGGGCCCGCCACCACGCAAGCGTTGTATACCGTAATATGCATGTGTCACGAATGCGCCGAAGCTGGAGTTGCGGACCGGTCACATACCGGTCACGCACACCACGTAACATTGTACCTATATAACGAAACTGAAAAAAACCATGCACTCGTCGCTCACCATACGTGGATTCTTCGCGACTTTTCCGAAATGGCAGCTGGAATACGCGGACCCGATGTGGTAGGTACCCAAAAATGTTGAAAAAAAAATGTAAAAAGAAATTTTTTTAAATATATTAAAATACAAAAAACAAAATATTTAAAAATATTTCAGTTTAAAACATTTTTTGTTGTTGCAATTTTCAGAAAAATATGTAATGATGTTTATTAAATAAAATATTTATTAATAAACAGTTAAAAAACTGTAGAAATTCAGTACAACAAAATAGGTATAACTACTATTGCACTTAAAATTAGCATTTAAAAAACCTTTGAAATTCACTGAAAAAAACCATAGGTTTCAGACATGTTATAGTTAGAAATTAGCATTTAAAAAACCTTCGAAATTCACTGAAAAAAACATACGTTTCAGAGATGTTATAGTTAGGAATTAGCATTTAAAAAACCTATGAAATTCACTGAATAAAACATAGGTTTCATGAGTGTTATAGTTAGCTGGACATTTCACTCGTACAAAACCATAGAAATTCCTCCATTATAGTTAGTTGTGCTAACCATAACTCGCGCGCCCGCAATGCACTTCTGATGCAGTCACATATTACATCATTCATGACATGGTCAGTGACATCACTGATGACATCACTGACGACATATCAAATGACATCAGTAATGTGATGTCAAGTGATGTCATCAGTAATGTCACTGACCATGTCATGAATGATGAGTTTTAGTTAGCACAACTAACTATAATGGAGGAATTTCTTTGATTTTGCCACCATTACAAATATCATACACTGGGTGATAACTTTCTCAAGTACTTGACCCCCATAGCCAATTTGTTGTACTGGTATAATGAACAAAACAAAAATTACATGAAAAATTATAAGTGCAGACAAAACCAGATGTGGTAAAATCTTAAATTCAGGTTATGTTCAACCTATGCTGTGTGATACACATTCCGATAGAGATGAACCAAACGTATTGATTTCATATGTACCCCACTATGTAACCTAGCTGTTAATACATTTATAGTTCTGATAGTGATAGGGCACACAGGTTCTGGTAATAAGCAACAAAGACAGGTATCTCATTTGGTTAGGGAGGTGGCAGGCTATTGGCTGACATTAGGTGTTTAACTAGAGGCAAGTGTAGAAATCTTCTGTGGAATTAAGGCCATACGGGGTCTTACTGTCCATTTCTAGAATGTATCTAGTCTCCAGCCTTCTCAGAATGCCCTCCCTATTGCCGCCTCTCCTCAATGGACCTACTGTATCTATGGCATAATACTTAAGGAGTCCACTGCTGTTATTGTGGTACTCCCTAAAATGCCTGGCAACAGGATACGTGGCATCATTAGTATTGATGGCCCTTATGTGCTGGAGTATCCTCTTGTGGACCTGCAATTGGTACTACCAATATATTGCAGGCCACATGGACACTCCAGCACATATACCACATATTCACTCTTGCACGTTAGTTGTTTATTGATTTTACGGGGCACCGTGGAAAATGCGTTTAGGAACTCGGTTTTATTGAGTCCATGTAAACAAGCCTTACAGCTGGAGCATTTCCCAAACCCTTTGCTTGCGGCCATCCAATTTTTTGGGGGGGGATCACCTCAGGACTGGATTTAACCAAGGCATCCTGCAAAGAATACGCCTTCCTGAAAGTGATCGCTGGCTTGCAAGGCATGTGTACGCCAATTACTGGGTCTAACCTGATCAGGTTCCAGTGTTTGTTGACTATCTACCTTAGTGCACCCTGTTGTCTATTGTAGGTCCAAATGAGTCTGGTTGGTTGAGATACTCTAGTATCTGTGAGTCTCTGAACTCTTTTATGGGTCAAAGCAACATTACTTGACAGGGCATTTGCTTTGTTGATAGCTAAGTCAATAAGACTTTCTTTATACCCTCTAGCCAGAAACCTTTGCTTACTAGCTGCTTGCGCTGTTTTGCACTGAATGTCTGTGCTGCAGATGCGCCTAATTCTAAACATCTCCCCGTAGGGGATGCTTCTAATTATGTGCGGTGGGTGGTGGCTATCAGCATGCAATACAGTATTGCCTGCAGTGGGCTTCCTGTAGAGTATGGTGTCCAACTTGTCCTGTCTGACCTCTATTGTGATGTCCAGAAAATGTGTTTCTGTTTGACTCAAATGAGATGTAAATGCCAAGTTATATACATTATTATTCAGGGTTTCAATGAATTTAGTTGTCTCCTCACATGTCCCACGCCAAATCATTAGGCCATCATCGATGTACCTATACCATCGTACGATATGGCGGGAGCAGATTTCATGGTGATCACCATGGAGGACCTGTCTCTCCCAGTAGCCCATGTGCAAACAGGCATAACTAGGAGAGAAACAAGCCCCCATAGCTACACCCCTGACCTGCTGATAGTATTGATTGAGGAACATAAAGTAATTGTGGTTTAAACGGAAGCTGGTCATGGTAAGTAACATTTTGTTGTGTTCAGCGAGCTCAATCGGGCGCTGGCCTAAGTAGAATTGGGTAGCTCTCATTCCGTCTGTATGCACAATACTGGTATAAAGTGATGTTACATCAAGTGTGATTAACCAGTAGTCTTTTTCCCATTTTACATCATTGATTTTTCTTAAAAAGTCACTTGAATCCTGGATGTACGATGGGAGTGCTACAATATAGTCCTTAAGGAATGAGTCAATATACGTTGTGGCATTCTCTAGCAACCCCCACACGCCGAAATTATGGGTCTTCCGGGCGGTCTGGTGGCATTTTTATGCACTTTGGGGATTAGGTACAACACAGGGGTGATTGGGTGGTCATTCTTTAAAAATTTCAGCTCATCCATGCTGATGAGCCCACTCGACCGCCAGCCCATCAACATGGAATGGAAATCAGATTGCGCTTTTCTCAATGCTCCCACATCACAGTGTTTGTAACAATTTAGATCATTCAGTTGCAAGTACGCCTCCTCCATGTGAAGGTTTTATATATATATATATCTATATATATGTATATATATATATATAATTTCCAATCCTGGTTCAAAATGCAAACAATGCAAACAATGAATTTGCAAGGTTTTTTAAATGCTAATTCCTAACTATAACGTGTGTGAAAACCTATGGTTTTTTCAGTGAATTTCAAAGGTTTTGTAAATGATAATTTATAAATGTATTAATTATTATGTCTTTCTTTTTATACTAATTTCTTATATTTTTAATATAAATATTTATATTTATTTTAATTTTTAGATTATATTTCATATTCTTATTATAAAATATAAAAAACTAAATTGCAAAGGAATTTTTGGATTAATAATTGCTTGACGTCGGTTGCAAATATAACACAGTTCCACCAATTCTCTTGGGGCCCTATGCTCACAATGCTGTATCAATCCTTACACCTGCTTCAAGCATGTGCAAGGTTTTGCCGCAGCATAAGCTCAAAAGTGACTGTATGAAATGTCATACATTTCACTCAGTCACTTTCTAGGAGGCATTGTTGCACCCCCTTCTGCACAAGAAAGCCTTGTCTGGTGCAGCGCTTTACAATGTAATACACCCTCCAGATGCGTCACATTGTTAGTAGCACACACCATGGCACATCTTTTGCACCACCGCTGTGTCACAAAAGTGACGCAATGGCTGTGTAAAAGAGGCACAAGGAGATTGTAAATCCGGCCCTAACACATACAAATTCACCCAGGCAGTTTCACCAGCAGCGCAAATTGAAGCATAGACTTGTAACATATTTATGTACTTATGTTACATTCAAATGCTTCGGACATACTACAGTATACTATAGATAAACACCTTAGACATTTATGCTGTAGCAATTCCTTATAGTTCTGCACTTTCACATTCTCCATACACTGATGAGATATTCATTCATTCATTTATGAACTACACATTCATTCTGACAAACTTTTATACACTAACATAGAAATATAGTTCTTTCTTTGACTAGTAAGACATTCATTCATTTATTTATGAACTACACATTCATTCTGACAAACTTTTATACACTAACATAGAAATATAGTTCTTTCTTTGACCAGTTCTAAAAAGAACTGTTTTTCTTTGTTTTGTAGTTTTTTTTGTGTTTTCTCAACAAGTTCCAAATGGAACAAAAGAATGAAAAAAAACCAACTAATGTCGAGGACAGCAATGATCCTGCATCCTGCGTTTCATCAGGTTTATAGACTGCTCCCCGTAACACAAAAGTTTAGAGCAATAAATGCATAGAATTTTAACTTTAGCAAAGTCAGAATCAATATGTGGTTGTGGACTGCTTGCTGAAAATGCTGTTGGCGCAGTTGATGTGCTTGGTGTAGCAGCAGGTGGGTACTCATGCAACCTCCGTCTTGCAGCTCGAACAAAGTTCTTGGGGTGCAAGTTCTTCAGGTGTCGCACCATATTTGCTGTGCCAAAGGAGTATTTTTTAGATGGATCACCCAGTCAGTCAAATACTTTATTCGATTTAAAAGAAAATCATAAAAAGACATTTCATACAAAAGAAGGCCTAAATATATTTACATATTATTTCGGCTGTAGTCATATTTAAAAAGTTTAAAATACATATCCAAAGTATTACGATACATCCTTAGTAAACGACAAAAGATAAAGGATGACTACAAAAGCGGAAGGCTGTGCAAATATCCATGTAGTCTACGGTACAGGGGAATCATTGGATGCTATCAATAAATACATGTTTATTTTTCATGCGCGCTGCTGCTGCTAAAAAACTTCCCATGCATAATATTATGCGTGTGGTACTCAAAGACTGTAAATAAAGGAGTGCCGGTTTAACTTGTTTAAAGCCCGCCTCCCTTAAAATTGGGAGCAAGTATTTCTTTCGGGGTGTTGAAAACAGTGAGCAAAACAAAACAAAATGAGTGGTGTCCTGAATTGAGTGATTGTCACAGGAGCAGGGGGGGGGGGGTGACTCTGGCTTAGCCCAGGCTGAATAATTTCCCAAATGACAATGAATCAGATTTAGTCTTAGTTTTGTCAGAAGGAACCTATGAAAGGGTCTGGCAACTATTGAAAGGTAAGGTTCCATGGCAGTAGAACATTTTGTTAGGTAATAAGACCTCACCAAGGGCTTCTGGAGTTCTTTTTCCTCTCGGGATAATCTTGCCAGGGTCAAGAACTGCCTCTTGATCAAGACTACATCTGTTGTTTTTATACATAAAGGGAATTCAAAAAGTTCTGGTCTTCCAAGCCGGTGAAAAGACTTAATCAAATAATCCAGCCATGGAATCGTCTTACAGTGCTCCAGTGACATGACATCCTTCATAATAGAGTGGTTCAGGGTTACCTCCTTGTTAAGCCACGTCCTCAGCCAGTAAATCAGGGGTGCCAAGTTGAGACTGTCTGTTATATAGTCCAATCCCAGCTCTGCATGGATAGAGTAAATTGGGGTTGATGGGGGGACTGATAGTAATGAGCGTAAGAACCTATTTTCGGCTCTCTGAATAGGTTCCAGCTGCGCATAACCCCAAATTGGGGCACCATACATGGCGATTGACAGACATTTTGAGCTGTAGACCTTCAGTAGGGCCTCCATTGGCCTGGCCCCCAATCTTTTAGAAAAGGCCATTAGGGCTGCTGAAGACCTGGTCACCGATAGGCTTTTTGCCCTAACCTGTGGGCCCCACGACCCCCTCTCGTCAAAGAGCACCCCCAGGTAGGGAAAAACTGCCATACTAGAGACCTCTTGGCCCTTACATCTAAATGTTTTAGTCACCCCTTTGCGCCTGTGTGCTCCCACTATCATTGTGTGGGATTTGCCAGCGTTAACCCTCATAGCCAGGCTGTCCATAAGTATCAAATGCATGCAACAGGCACTGTAAGGCATTGCCTGTGCGGGCTATAAGGACTGCGTCGTCCGCGTATAGGAGTGCAGGAATCTTAGCTTCTCCTACACGCGGAACGTCCCCTTGAAAGAGTTGTTTGGCAAATTTGACAGGTTACTTTTGGAGCATTAACCTTTTTTTGTCCTTCTGGAAAAGTAAAAAACTTCCAAATTAGAGCTTCTTTCCTCTTCTTTGGACGTTCTTCAGGAATGAAATCTCCCTCTGAAGGACTGCTGGAAGTTGACTTCATTGCTCTTATTATTGAGGTCTTCCTTCTATTTGAGAAGATTCTCAGAAGATATGCTTTTTCTTAGAAACTCAACGTCGAATAATTATAATGGGACGGAACTTTCAACAGTCGCAATAGGAAAATTTATGAACCAATCAAATCTCTACTTTTAAAGTCACATGCCTTTGCGTACGCTTATGATGCGCTTACGCAGCTATTTCGATGCCAGAACGCATGATGTTCTACCGCGATTTGTGTAATTGTTTTTAAAAGTAATATATGATTATTACAAGTATTTTAAAAAAATCATAGTTATCCCAAATGTCTGCCCTAGTATGTACATTAAATACATAAAGAAATGTTTTAAACCAAGTAGTAACATTGTCCCCTTTCGTGTACAGAACGCCATACATGACGTCACACGGAAGCTTTAATGCGACGCGTAACGTCAAAGCATATTCGTACAGTATACGCGGGTACACGCTGACTATGATAAGCAGTACAAACCATGGTGCGATCACCCTCTCAGTGACAAATCAGAGCTCAGGGCGTGCTAAGGAGAATGATTAGAAGTGTTCACGCATTGCAGATCCGATTCTGGGCCTGCCTCTGCGTACATTATAACACCACCCCATCTCTCACTGTTGTTAATTATTAGTGCACACACTCATACTTGCACATGCGCGGTGCACGCCCGCCCACACTACCCATATGCCACCACCTAGCATGCTTACTATCACTAAGCCTGGAAACCAATACATTACCCAATGGGATGTCCCCCAGGGCCGTCATACTTGCAGACCATGAAAACGCTACCAATGACGGCCCTGGGTTTGGTTTGGTCAGCCCCCGCGGTTCCCATATAATGCGAGCACTGACGTGAGCACGTTCTCTTTTGCCTGCCTGTACTGCGGTGACAGACAGACTGTTGAAAACACCCCAGACTCAGCGAAACCGCAGCCTTTGAAGGCACGACAAAAGACGACAGAAGCAAAGGTAAGAGAAGACGTCACAACATCAGCCTCCACTGTAAATTGTATATGCATAATGCTATTTTTTCTCCTTCATATGGCTTTCCTACCCCTCAATGATTTTAAATTGTGCTTACATAATTGAAATATTTCTTTATAAGTCACAAGGTCCTATATACCTCTAATTCTAAAAATTGTACGTGCATAAATTTCTGAGTCGTATTTCGTACTACACCACGTGCTTAGGCCTCTATTATTATTAATTGTGCGTTCATGATAGTATTTTTTTTTCTGCGTCACGTGGCAGTCCCAGGTATTAAGTTATTGATCTTCCTTTGTTTGCTGAAGCTGCAACAGTCTAACTACGGAATATTAAGAACCCACATTAAAATTAACTTTTGATAGTAGTTACTCAACTCAGTTTACGATGACTAATCAAAATATCCTTTTGTTTCCTTCACCAAACATCGTTCAGAAGCAACTACGGCCTATCGAGCAACAGCAATAGAATTGTCTCCAACGTATTGAATATACTTTGACGTATAGAAGCAGAGTTCAAGTCGAGTGGTGAACTCCGGTGGCCGCACTGTTTATACAAGGTAGGCACAGCAGCCTAGATCTACAAAGCCTTCATAGCAATGCATTATAAATAAGTCGGCATAACGGACGTCAGTAACGCAGTAGGCACTTCCATATAGACACCACTTGAACGCGGCACTATAACAACTGAAATGTACCAGGTACACTGCACTCGTAAAACTGTAGTATTAGCTTTATTTGTGAAGCGAGAGAGGGCCATATTATCAAGCCTTGGCGACAAAATTATCGCCACTTTATCGGCAGCAAAGTACCACTAAAGTGGCGATAATGGGTTTGATAATATGCTCTATGCAATTCCAATCGAAGCTCATGTTAGATGTGAAGGACATCTAACATGAGCTTTGATTGAAATTCCATAGAGCATATTATCAAACCCATTATCGCCACTTTAGCGACACTTTCTTTCCGACAAAGTGGCGATAATTTTATCGCCCAGGCTTGATATTATGGCCCAGAGTGCGTAGTGTACAGCGCTTCTCTGTAAAATCTATAATTACCTCCGAGCAGTGACAACAGATAGGTTACAACAGTCTGACAAACAGATCCACAACCTTATTACGCCACTTTTGAGTCACTTTTAAAATGGGTAAAGAGATGCAAGGAGCTAGTAAATCTACGTCTGACATTTCAAGAAAAAATCTCAACTCCAGACTCTGCGACACAGTTTTCATGTTGTTTTCTCTCTCTTTCTCTCTCTCACTCTCTGTGACATCATTTCACTTTCTCTCTTAAACTTATAGACACTGCTGTCTGCTTGGACATGTAGAAGAATTGTACAAATGAAGTTGTGAACTCTACTTTCTCATGTGTTTGGCCGCAAGGTTTATACAACGGTAAGTACAGAGGTCTAGATCTACAAATCCTTCATAGCAATGCATTACAAATAAGTCGGCATAACGGGTGTCAGTAACGCAGTAGGCACTTCCATATAGACACCACATGAACGCGGCACTATAACAAGTGAAATGTACCAGATACACTGCACTTGTAAAACTGTAGAGTAACCTTTATTCGTGAAAGGAGAGAGGGCCATATTATCAAGCCTTGGCAACAAAATTATCGCCACTTTATTGGAAGCAAAGTGCCGCTAAAGTGGCGATAATGGGTTTGATAATATGCTTTATGGAATTCCAATCGAAGCTCATGTTAGATGTGAAGGACATCTAACATGACCTTCGATTGGAATTCCATAGAGCATATTATCAAACCCATTTTCGCCACTTTAGCGACACTTTCCTTCCGATAAAGTGCCGATAATTTTGTCGCCCAGGCTTGATATTATGGCCCAGAGTGCATAGTGTACAGCAGCTTCTCTGTAAAATCTATAATTACCTCCGAGCAGTGACAACAGATAGGTTACAACACTCTGACAAACAGATCCACAACCTTATTATGCCACTTTTGAGTCACTTTTAACATGGGTAAAGTGATGCAAGGAGCTAATAAATATACGTCTGACTTTTCAAGAAAAAAACTCAACTCCAGACTCTGCGACACAGTTTTAATGTTGTTTTCTCTCTCTTTCTTTGACAACATTTCACTTTCTCTCTTAAACTTATAGACACTGCTGTCTGCATGGACTTGTAGAAGAATTGTTCAAATTAAGTTGTGAACTCTACTTTCTTATGTGTTTGGCCGCAAGGTTTATACAACGGTAAGCACAGAGACCTAGATCTCCAAAGCCTTCATAGCAATGCATTAGAAATAAGTTGGCATAACGGGCGTCAGTAACTCAATAGGCACTTTCATATAGACACCACTTGAACGCGGCACTATAACAACTGAAATGTACCAGGTACACTGCACTCGTAAAACTGTAGTGTTAGCTTTATTTGTGAAACGAGTGAGGGCCATATTATCAAGCCTTGGCGAAAAAATTATCGCCACTTTATCGGCAGCAAAGTACCACTAAAGTGGCGATAATGGGTTTGATAATATGCTCTATGCAATTCCATTCGAAGCTCATGTTAGATGTGAAGGACATCTAACATGAGCTCCGATTGAAATTCCATAGAGCATATTATCAAACCCATTATCGCCACTTTAGCGACACTTTCCTTTCGATAAAGTGGCGATAATTTTGTCGCCCAGGCTTGATATTATGGCCCAGAGTGCGTAGTGTACAGCAGCTTCTCTGTAAAATCTATAATTACCTCCGAGCAGTGACAACAGATAGGTTACAACAGTCTGACAAACAGATCCACAACCTTATTACGCGACTTTTGAGTCACTTTTAAAATGGGTAAAGTGATGCAAGGAGCTAGTAAATCTACGTCTGGCATTTCAAGAAAAAATCTCAACTCCAGACTCTGCGACACAGTTTTAATGTTGTTTTCTCTCTCTTTCTCTCTCTCACTTTCTGTGACAACATTTCTCTTTCTCTCTTAAGCTTATAGACACTGCTGTCTGCTTGGACGTGTAGAAGAATTGTTCAAATGAAGTTGTGAACTCTACTTTCTTATGTGTTTGGCCGCAAGGTTTATACAACGGTAAGCACAGAGGCCTATATCTCCAAAGCCTTCATAGCAATGCATTAGAAATAAGTTGGCATAACGGGCGTCAGTAACGCAATAGGCACTTCCATATAGACACCACTTGAACGCGGCACTATAACAACTGAAATGTACCAGGTACACTGCACTCGTAAAACTGTAGTGTTAGCTTTATTTGTGAAACGAGAGAGGGCCATATTATCAAGCCTTGGCGACAAAATTATCGCCACTTTATCGGCAGCAAAGTACCACTAAAGTGGCGATAATGGGTTTGATAATATGCTCTATGTAATTCCAATCGAAGCTCATGTTAGATGTGAAGGACATCTAACATGAGCTTCGATTGAAATTCCATAGAGCATATTATCAAACCCATTATCGCAACTTTAGCGACACTTTCCTTCCGATAAAGTGGCGATAATTTTGTCGCCCAGGCTTGATATTATGGCCCAGAGTGCGTAGTGTACAGCAGCTTCTCTGTAAAATCTATAATTACCTCCGAGCAGTGACAACAGATAGGTTACGACAGTCTGACAAACAGATCCACAACCTTATTACGCCACTTTTGAGTCACTTTTAAAATGGGTAAAGTGAAGCAAGGAGCTAGTAAATCTACGTCTGACATTTTAAGAAAAAATCTCAACTCCAGACTCTGCGACACAGTTTTAATGTTGTTTTCTCTCTCTTTCTCTCTCTCACTTTCTGTGACATTTCTCTTTCTCTCTTTAACTTATAGACACTGCTGTCTGCTTGGACGTGTAGAAGAATTGTTCAAATGAAGTTGTGAACTCTACTTTCTTATGTGTTTGGCCGCAAGGTTTATACAACGGTAAGCACAGAGGCCAAGATCTCCAAAGCCTTCATAGCAATGCATTAGAAATAAGTTGGCATTACGGGCGTCTGTAACGCAATAGGCACTTCCATATAGACACCACTTGAACGCGGCACTATAAAAGAACTGGAATGTACAAGTCACACTGCACACGTAAAACCGTAGAGTTACCAAAACTTGTAGGGGCATATTATCAAGAACGGCGATAAAATTATCACCATTTCAGCGGCAGGAAACTGCCGCTAAAGCGGCGATAATTGGCTTGATAATATGCCCTTGTGAATTCCCATAGTAGCCCAGGTTAACACTAGAACCTGGGCTGCTATGGGAATTCACAAGAGCATATTATCAAGCCCATTATCGAAGCTTTAGCTGCAGTTTCCTACCGCTAAAACTGCGATAATGTTATCGCCGTTCTTGATAATATGCCCCGTAATGCTTCAGCTCATTTACTCACATCTACATAATTCTAAACTCTAATTTTCTTTTTTCTTTTGCAGATTACCAATCGGACACCTTTTGGAATCCATTTCACAATTTGTTTATAACATTGTTTGTTAATTTAAAGTTATTTTTCTAGTTCTAGTATAGTTATAATTGAGTTTCGTTTATATTTATTGTTTAATAAAAGTTAATAAAACAAAACTACATACTTCTTTTATTTTGTGGGGGAGGGGTATGACGGTCCACAATAAAAATAATGTTGAAATAGTATAGTAAGATATTCAAGACTAGAATTGAAAACTACTGAGTTCTAACTAAAAGATGTAATAAAAATAACGGTGAAAAACTACTAAAATGGCGGTGGACGGAGTACGTAATCAACGTTTGGCGCCTCGGCACTACCTTTCAAATAAATATAGAAAAAATATGATTATTAATACTGTACAAAAGTACAGCAGCGGATGACACACACGAACTGGGAAAAGAAAGTGACCGATTTACTACCTGGAATAAAGAAAGGTTTGCTAGTTGAACTTGAAGGAAAAGAAAACGTGGGCTTCGAAACGACGCTGCGCATGCGTAGAGAATACAACTGCTACACAAAAAAAGGAAAGCTTTACATACTATCATAGAAATGAAGGAGCATATTATCAACAAAAGGCGATACATTATTGCTGCTTTTATCGACAGGAAACTGCCGATAAAGCGGCGATAATGTGCTTGATAATAGGCCCTTGTAACTTCCCATAGCAGCCCTGGTTCTGGTGTTAACCTGGGCTGCTATGGTTATTCACAAGGGCATATTATCAAGCCCATATCGCCACTTTATCGGCAGTTTCCTGCCGATAAAAGTGACGATAATGTATCGCCTTTTGTTGATAATATGGCCCATTGCTCTTTTTTTGACCAGTAAATTTAGGTGCATATTATCAAGGACCGGTGTTAAAATTATCGCAGTTTTATTGGCAGGAAACTGCCGATAAAACGGCGATAATGAGCTTGATAGTACGGCCTTGTTATTACCCATAGAAGCCCATGTTAATACCAGAACAAAGACTTCTATGGGAATTAACAAGGAGGTATTATCAAGCCCACCCTCCCAACAGTAATAAAAAACCATAGGCCCTTGTAAATTCCCAGAGCAGCCCAGGTTCTGATGTTAACCTGGGCTGCTATTGTTATTCATAAGGGCATATTATCAAGCCCATTATCACCGCTTTATCAGCAGTTTCCTGACGATAAAAGCGACGATAATGAATCGCCTTTTGTTGATAATATGGCCCATTGCTCTTTTTTTGACCAGTAAACTTAGGTGCATATTTTTAAGGACCGGTGTTAAAATTATCGCCGTTTTATTAGCAGGAAACTGCCGATAAAACGGCAATAATGAGCTTGATAATACCGCCTTGTTATTTCCCATAGAAGCCCATGTTAACTTCAGAACATAGGCTTCTATGGGAATTAACAAGGACGTATTTTCAAGCCCACCCCCCCAACAATAATAAAAAAACTCCAGACAATGCAGGTACCCGGAGCTGGAAGGTCATTTTACAAATCATGCCCCAGAAAGGTGGCGTTCCCCGTGACGTGTAAGGGGAGAGAGAGAGAGAGCTCAAAACATTTTTTTTTTTAAAAAGACCCGAGGGGTGCTGCTCACCGAGACTGCGGGGAGTAGGACCGTAACTCCCCCCCGCATACTAAAAAATAAAACCAGAGGATTGCCGCTCCCCAGTGCTCGGGGCACCTTACAAGCCCCCATTATGCAAAAAATTGCCCCGTAATTTGCCCCACTCGAACCTAACGAATAAAACGGACTATTAATTTTTTTCCACCTTTTCCACCGCGTACAAGTACTGCACGAGTACCCAGCCATTTTTTTTTAAAAATAAAATAAAAATTTAGCCTAAAGATCCATTTACCAGTCCCTGACCAAGACTATAGGGTCAGAATGTTTCTATCCTGCCCCCTTTCCCTATTTCTCAACTTTGTTTTACTGTTTTCTTGTGACTCTGCTCTCCCACCAAACAAGATGGCTGCCAACACTTCCTCGTTTGGAGTATTGACAGCCAATCAGCATGCAGCTCTTGCTCGTAATTGTACGTATTTCCATACGCGTACGCTGCGATTTTCCTTTAAAAAATAGAGCCTAAACATCCATGTACGACCCTCCGAGCAAGCCTAGAGGGTCAGAATGTTTCTAGCCTACCCCCTTTCCTTATTTCTCAACTTTGTTTTACTGTTTTCTTGTGACTCGGTTCTAGCGAGGCACAAGATGGCTGCCAATACTTCCTGGTTTTCAGTGTTGACAGACAGTTCACAGTCAATCAGCATGCAGCTCGCTCTCGTGATTGAACAGATTTCCGTACGTGTGCTGAACTCCGTCTCTAGATATCGCTATGATTTTACTTTCAATTTTCTCAGAAACTACTGAATGGATTTACACCATTTAACAAAAAGCACAATCTGCGAACAGAACTCTACCTCTCTGCCAAATTTCGTGTAATTCCGTTCAGCCGTTCAAGCTGTAGCCCTGGTTAAAGGTCCCTATGGAAAATTGCATGGGGAAAACACGTTTTGGGACCCCCTTTTTTCTCGACCCCCACTTGACAAATCACCCCCAAGAAGGAGCGGAACCAAGCAGGCTATTTTCTTGGAGAAATTCACGAAGATTCGTCCACCAGCGCCAAAGTTATTCCAAATGGAATGTTGTAGATTTCCTATGGAAACTAGGTCCTAACTATAACTAATATATATATATATATATATATATATATATATATATATATATATATATATATATATATATATATATATGTATATATTACCTACTGACGGTCGCCAGTAGGTATATATAGTTAGGATTTTTTCTCTATGGGATTTTTGAAAATTCTATGTCTAATAACTTTGGCGTTTGTGGACGGAATTGGCTGAAATTTTCAGCAAAATGGCACATTTTGTTTCTGAGCAGCCCCTGAAAATTGGGGGGGGTTCGTCCAGGGGGGGTCGAGAAAAAAGGGGGGTCCCAAAACGTGTTTTTAACATTGAGTTTTCCATAGGGCGGTTGGCCTCACTTTTAGCCCGAACGGCTGAATGGATTTGCACGAAACTTGGCAAAATTGTAGGGACTGGTAGCCCGATGTGCCTTTTGTAGGTCTCAATATATGTGCTCCAGTGGATTTTGAGAAATTAACGTTTAAAAAAAGATATATATCTGTAACAGCGGACCGGGCAGCGCTCCAGTTCGCGTACTTTTCGCGCAATGGAGCTTTGTGAAGCGAAGCTGATTGGTTCTCCGGCGTCTGTAAACATTCCAAACAGTCCGTAGCGGCCGCCATCTTGTCTCTCGGTAGGATTGAGAGACAAGAGGAGGCCAAAGCGAAGGGGCAAATGACCATAAAGGGGCATAGTAGATTCTCGCTGACCCCCTAGGTTTGATGTGGAGGTTTTAAAAGGGCCCCGCGGGGCAAAAAAAAAAAATATTAATAATAATCGAACGGCTGAATGGATTTGCACGAAACTTGGCAAAATTGTAGGGACTGGTAGCCCGATGTGCCTTTGCTAGGTCTCAATATATGTGCTCCAGTGGATTTTGAGAAATTAACGTTCAAAAAAAGATATATATCTGTAACAGCGCTCCGCTTCGCGTACTTTTCGCGTTACGGAGCTTTGCGAAGCTGATTGGTTCTTCGGCGTCTGTAAACATTCCAAACAGTCCGTAGCGGCCGCCATCTTGTCTCTCGGTAGGATCGAGAGACAAGAGGAGGCCAAAGCGAAGGGGCAAATGACCATAAGGGGGCATAGTAGATCCTCCCTGACCCCCTAGGTTTGATGTGGAGGCTTTAAAAGGGTCTCGCAGGGCAAAAAAAACAATATATTGTTTTTTTAGTTTTTTTGCGTGGAGTGCGCCCGGTTCGCGAACCGGGAAGCGTTCTGGGGAGCGTACTTTCTTGAAAATTAGTGAAAAAGTTAGAGTAAAATAATAATTGTGAGTGATCAGATGTAGGGTAGCTCTGAGAAGAGCTTTTGGGTTTATGGTACATTTAGGTACTTATAAGTAGGTACCAATGCACAGTCTTAAATTCAGAGTGAAAATTCTGTTGCCCTCATCTGAGAAGTGAACTCCATCTCCTCTGTAGATATCTTGCATGTAGTAACGCAAGTTATTGTTGTACAGGGAGCCCATTCCATGGTCTCTCATGTAAGCTGAAACAGATTTGTCTACATGCTTCCTCGATTTCTCAATTTGTGGACAAAATTGGTTCGACCACCTCCATTTTTGTCTTTGGCATATATTTGAATATACCAAGGCAGTCTGAGGAAAAAGTGCCATCAATTGCTCAAAGGTGTCCTTTAAAAGCATTTCCAGACCTACCCCAGTCAAAGTGCCCAAATCATTACCTCCACAGTGCACAATTAACAGGTCAGGTTTTGGCAAATGCATAAAGGTTTTCACCAATGGTATCAATTGGTGACATTTTAATCCTCTGTGGCCAAACCACTTAATTTCCACATCTTGTAAATTGAGGTTAGGTAAATTCCTGTTTTCAGCGTACCTCTGAGCCCAATAGATGTAACTATGTCCAACAATCCAGACAGAAAACATGGCGAGAGAAGGTTCTCCTGCAGTCAGATGAAGTGTGGCAATGAAATGGCAGTTGAAAAAATGAGAGTGTAAAATGAAAAAAACTGAGGAGTTTCTGTGTTAATGAAGCAGTAAGAGTGATTGGTGGATTTTGATTGCTGAAAACAGAAAGTTAGGGTGCATGGATGAGTTCGTTGAAAGATGTATTTTGAGTGGCGAAGAAAAAATCATTAAATGAAAGATTGCACTGGATATGCAGGTGCACTGAGAGTTCAGAGTTCAATTGCAACATTGTTGTGTGAACTTGGAAACACCAGAGGTCTTGCAAGAGGTGGTTGCTATGCAGAAAAAGCAGAGAGGGGGCAGAGGGGGGAAGGGTTTTGATTTGAAAAAAAGTGAGTGAAGAGTTTTGATTGGGTGACATGAGAGATATGTGTGAAGAATTACAGCATTTCTGTGCTTTTGATAGCTGCAGACTCTGGAGTGCATACCTTTTGCTCTGCTGAAGACAAATTGGTGTGTTTCTGAGACTGTTTTGAAACTCAAAGTATTTGCTAAGGTGAGAAAAGATTTCTTTAATTTAGATAGAAAATAGTGTGCTTTAAGGAGAAAATTATGAAGAAAGTTGTGTTTTTCAAATGTTGCTTTGTCTCAAGTGTTTTACAAATAGATTTTGTTTCTTTGAGAATTTGTAATTGGAGAAAATGTGAAGTATTAGTACTGACAGGGTTTTTATGTGCATAGGAGCTGTGGAGTGTTTTCAAATTATGACTTGTAAATCGTTTTTGAGAAAAAGCAATGGTTTTAATATTGATGACAAGGACATAATGGTGTCTGCTTCTTTATAAGGTAATTGAGAGTCTCTGATGTTATTTTTCCCATTTCAATGTAAGAAGTTTGTCTGTGGAGCAAATTGCTTGTAAATATGCTCCCACCTGTGCATGGCAAATTTAGATTTTGAATGTTTGCGTTACATAGGCATGTTAAAGGTGACTGAAACATGCTGCAAAGGCAATCAAAAAACGCTTTTATGTGTCTTAAGGACATTTTAAGTCATTTCCCCATGTGCAGTGTTTTCAAATTATGAGTTGAAAATCGTTTTTGAGGTAAAGGAATGTTTTCAAAATTTATGTGCGCCATATGCCCCCAAATTTCTTTTTCAGGGGTGCAGCAGGGTGTTCTTGAGACACCCCTGCACCCTCGGAAAAATTCGTAATTTGGGATGAGGTAATTGCTAATCGCAAATTGCACCTTCATTCCTATGGGCCTCCTGCTGCATGGAAATGAATGGGTAATTTGTAATTAGCAAATAGCTCATCGCAAACTAGGAATGGTAAAGAATCGCTATTTATTCCTTAAAGTTCGCTATTTAGGAAATGCAAAAAACTTTGATGATACATATGGCGGTTCATCTCTAACAAGATAAGAAGCATAGGGATAGATTTATGATGACTGGCGCATCACCAGGGATGTGTTAGTCATTCTGTGCCGCTGTTCCGTCACCTATGGTGTGCTGCATTTACAATGCGGCGCATCATGGGGCAAAAACAGCACAGATGCGTGACGTATCTGTGCCGTAAAGGTGGCGCATTGCTGGAGTTGTATCGCAAGTGTGATGAAGCTCCAGCAAGGCTCAGGGGTGCCCCTGTCGCAGGGTTTCTGTTCTCACACAGAACTGTGGACAGAGGATTGGAACCTCGGCGAATTAGGGTGCCCCAAAACTCACCTTAGTAATCAAAAACCCCTTAGCAAGCTAGGTACAGTGTCACATTGGATATAACAAACTCTCAATGTTTAGACAATCCAGAATATGAACTTATAGTACCTCAGGATACGTGGAACTCATGAACAGTCGGTCGTTATATATTTCTTAGAAACCAGAACATGGAGTTAAGAAGAACACATGTGTATTTGAAATGTTTATTTACTAATGCCGTCTTCTCAGGCGTAGTATCTTAGATAATACAAGTACACATATTATCAGTAGCAAAATTACCAGCATAGTTACTAGTACATAAAAAGCGAATGGTGACAGTATGTTAACATGCTGTAAATGAATAAGAGTTAGCAACACTTATAAGCAGCCGCGGGCCGTGGAGGGAGTTACGGTGGGGCAGGGAGGCGGGGAGGGGGAGGGGCAGGGTGGAGAGGGCTCCACCCTGCCCCTCCCCCTCCCCGCCTCCCTGCCCCACCGTAACTCCCTCCACGGCCCGCGGCTGCTTATATCTCACCCTCCCTAATACACATATTATATTATTTGCTAAGAAGGTCTCTTTGTGTTGGTTTAGGACGTGCCCATACTTTAGTGTCTTAGATTTGAAGGAATCACATCAGCATACACCAGCTCTCTCTTCATGTGAACCGCATCAAGTGTTGTGTATGTGTGTTCGGCAAAGCAATATAAAACCCGCCTCATGCCCAGAATTGGCAGAAGCTGCACTTATGTTATGAGTATGAAGTCGTGGAGATCAGACCTCATAACAATTCTGTATCGTGTTTTTCTTGAAACTTCAGCACTCGCTGTACAGATATAGTTTAACAAGTAAAGCAGATAGTAGAGCAATAACATATTATTCTCATGTAAATCACGATGAACTATTAGGTTGAAAGCTAAAGCAACAACTAAGTGTCGTGTGCAGAAGTTGCAAAAAAGGAAAAATGGCGTTTAAACCGGTAATGAGCCCATGCTAACTTAACACGGTGTAAAGATATCCAGGATCTAGATGACACCTCCCCATGATCCGGAAACAAACTGAATAAGATAATAGAAGTGCCATCTCATGAGAGCAGATTGCAACTTTATATGTGGACGGTCCGCAAGGTAAAACATTAAAAACTAGGAAAATTTAATGCTAAAGAAAAATAAAACAGCCAACTACTTTATCGAGGCTTAAGCCAATAGGCAAGCTAAATAATAAAAACTTGACAAATAAGTCAATGAATTGTCAATGAAATGCTAGTACTCAGCATATCAAACATGAAAAAGGTCTATGACATAACTGTGTATGCAAAATAAGCTGCAACAGCTTCTAATAGGAAGTCACCGTCTTCATCCGAAAAGAGTTCAGCCATCCAATTTAAAAGCGGAAAAGAACATACGTGCTCTCCCAGCACCGGATCCTCTATCACCATCAGAGGACAGCTCGGTGGGTTTTCAAGAAAGCTCTGTTCCAAGAAAGACTGTGTTGCCGCCAGTAAATTCCAGGGACCAATTAGTCCATGCATCAATGCCACAGCCATAATCCTTTCGCCAGGACAAACCAACTCGTGAGTAATGATAGGAGTCATCAGGTGATTAAAGTCGACGTCAGGAGAAACCGGTCCGCAGAGACACAAATCAATGGCCCAATCGAAATCACAGGTCAGGCAGTGAAATACAGGCTGGACACAGGTGAAGTAGGAGAATCGAAAAGATAATCCATATGCCATGCTTAATATCGCCAACGGCATTGTGCCATAATATTCAAGCATGCGATTGCGGAACAGCGTCAGCAGCTGCAGGGCGGGAGCTTGCACAGGAGGGACATCCATATTTAAAAATGTAAAAAAGCACAAGAGCGTCCGTTGGTAATGCAAGTAAAAATGGGAATCCACCAAGCACAGTGGAAAAAATAGAATGAAAGAAAGCAGGGATGACTCCAAAGATTTTCTCAAATGAAGTCACGAGACCACTGGTAACAACTTTAAAAAAGTGCGCCAGGCCCTTTGTGGAGGACGCGTTAAAGATAGTCCGAACCATGTCGCTGAAATGCAAAGGCGAATCAGTATTTAAAAGGGTCTGCACCTCTGTACGGGTGTTCGCTATGTGAAGCACGAAAGTTTCACGGGCCGAACTCAAGGCCACCTCTCTCTGAGAAAAAAGAGCTCTTATTCTTGCCATGCCATTGAAATGTGCTCCCAAGGTTGGTATTTGTGGCCAGATTGAAAACTCCCTATGTTCATGTGTGGGAGGAAATAGAACATTTCTGCAGCAAATAACCCGTTCACTTACTGTTACGATAAAAGGAATACTTTTAATTAACCCAGAACAATCTTCATTATTGAGCATCAAATAAGTACCATTTTCCAACAACTTGAACGTGGGGATGATAGCAGGAACTGGCGTGCCTTGCAACACGCAAGCCATATTTGGTCGGTGTTTGTTGCATGAACCGTGTAACTGTATGTGCCTACACATTAGTAAATGATCTGGCGTCTCAGTGCATTCCTCTCCATTCAGATAAACTTCTTGATCATCTTTGAAAATCTGTATGTGTATGGAAGCGACCAGACCTCATGAAGAAAACCACTACCTAAAGGTTCATAACGACCTATTGGTATATATTTCATACAATTTGAAAACTTATATAAAGCAAAAGGCAGCGTTATTAAACCGTGGATAAGGCACATTGCCAAAGCAGCCAACCTTTTGGATTTATACTGGAAATGTTAAAGGAAGAATTACGGAGTAGGGCCTGTAAATCTTTAATGGACAACCGAGTAAAATTACTCCAACCATCATATTCCTCTAACTCCGGGATAGTAGGGGTGTTTAATTTTTT
This sequence comes from Lissotriton helveticus, assembly GCF_964261635.1. Classification (NCBI taxonomy): domain Eukaryota; kingdom Metazoa; phylum Chordata; class Amphibia; order Caudata; family Salamandridae; genus Lissotriton; species Lissotriton helveticus. The sequence continues at coordinate 872,647,252 of NC_136067.1, forward strand.
AGAAGTAGCCAATCCAAAGCATTTGGTCTGGGAAATTATTTCATTCACAAACAACATATGATTTGGGATGAGACATGCACGGTGCAAAGCCTCAGTGCCTTGTACCTGCCAGGTTCGTGAACCCCAAACTGATGTAGATCCTGGATATCTTTACACTGTGTTAAGTTAGCATGGGCTCATTACTGGTTTAAACGCCATTTTTCCTTTTTTGCAACTTCTGCACACGACACTTAGTTGTTGCTTTAGCTTTCAGCCTACCTGCGTCAAGATCTATGCCTGCTTCAAGCAGGCGCAGGGTTTTGATGCAGCTTTGTCCTATCTGATTGTAAATGCGGCACACCGTGGGTGGCAGAGCAGCGGTGCACGTTAACTGGTGCATCTCTGGGGATGTGCTAGTTAATATAAATCTGCCCCTTTACATTTAATTATGTGCAGGAGACACAGAGTCGGTGAGGTTTATCCAAGGTTAAGAAGAGATGAGTCCTGTTCAGTGAAAAATTGGAGATAGGCTTCACCTCCTCTGCTCCTCAGCATCGTTGGACATGGTTAAATAATAGCTGCAAAATGTTACTCTTGTTAAACAATTTTACTATTATAATCTCTGAGATTTGTCTCTTACTGTGCAACATCTCATTGTTGTTATCTTTCTTTAAAGATAAAGACAACATCAACATGAGCGACAATCAGCAATCAGTTGATTTCGACCTCATCATTGAACTCGTAATTGAAACATCAGTGGATGTTGATCCCTTGGATGATTTCAATCCTGAGGATGAAGAAGAACGTGATGAGGATGCAGATTTGTCAGAATTGTATGACATAGGATGGGAAGCTGACGTGCTTGAGCCTATGGAACTATAAACATTTATTTTATAAATTTATAATAAATAAAAAGTAAATATGTAAACCGTTTAATTTAAAAATAAAGACACCTTCAAAAACAGGTTATGTGTAGTGTCTTCAATAAAATATTAAAATATGGTCATAAAATTAGATCAGATTCATATATAAAACAGCACAGGTAAAATGAATATAAATTCCATTTCTTTTCTGCTATTTCTGTATTCTAAATTTGCCATGTACAAAAAATTCTTCTATGTAAAAATGTTAAGTAGTGTGTTAAGTTTTTGATGACTGTTATTAATTTACTGTTGGGTAATAGTGGTTAATAACATTTTTTATTATATTTTACCACAGATTCAACTGCAGATTATTTCAAGATTTTAGGATGCCAAGCAAAGAAAGAGTGAGAAAGGCTGCAAAACGTCAAAGACAGCAGGTGAATGAAAAAAAGCAGCAGTCCTCTAACAAAAAGATTTGTCAAGTCACCAAGAAAGCACCGGGTAAGAGTACAAAAACATTCATAAGAAATATCTCTAGTAAAAAAAATATTACTACAGAAAATGTTTCAGTCCAGAAAAGGAGAAGCAATTCAAACGGTAAGGAAAGGCCAATGAGAAATGTTACTGCTAGAGTAAGAGATAACTCTATGCATGAAAGTAGAAGGAAACAACAGTTTAGGGACATTCGTAAACGAATGTTCCGCAACAGGATAATTGGCAATTTGTTAAAAAATATTAAGAAAGGTCAACAGAAAGTGGTTTTTTATAAGAGAAAAAAAATAGTTGAGAAAGTTATTGATCAGGCATTTGAAATTAAACGTAAGTTATTTATTTTGACAATCAATAGAATTAGTAAGCTAAACAAGGCAATTTATGATTTCAAAAGAAATAGTAGATGGAAGAGAATAGTTAATCGTAGTAATTTTTGTGAAGTTTTTTCTGGAGAATGGATGCATAGTTCAAGCTCTGAGGCATTTTTTAATGAGGAGAGTTATTTCCAGGATAATGATTTGGTGCATGCAGTTGACACCAGTGGGCGAGCTTATGAAGTGAAAGATGGTTGTCCAGTTGAAAAAGAAAAACTTGTGACAACAGAGATAGAAGAGGTGTTAGGTAATGAGGTTTTAGGGAGACGTCCTAAGGGTCCTGTGTACACCTGGAAGTGTAGTAGTATTTGCAGTGTACGACAGGATTCCATCAATTTGCTTTGTGATTTTATACGGTCATTTAATAAGAAAAGTTTGAAGCAGAAAATGAAGTTGTTGCAAGAATTAGATCCTTGCAGAGTGAGAGAAGTGATAGGTTTGCATGGTCATTCACTGGCTTGTCTTTCCAGGAGAATATGCCAGAGTGTTTTTCATCATTTCAGGATGCTAGCAGTGCATCATAATAAAGTGAGGAAATTAGTTAGAATGTTGTATTATGCTAAGAGTCCAGCATTTATGCTTAAACAATTATGCGCTGCTCTTTTGCATGGTTCTGAAATAGATGTGAAGAATATATGTGAAGAAATTGAGTTTTGTTACTTTGGAAGTAAAGAGGAGAATGTTGAAATTGACCAAGAAGAAGAGAGTAATGTGGAAGATAGTGTACAGGTTTCCAGTACAGATAATTTCCAGAGGGAAATTGCGACGTTTGAGGTGAAATCAAGTGAGAGGCCAAATTTCACTTGTGTGTGTTGTCGACGCACTTATTATAAGAATCAGACTAAGTTAGTGGATTTATATGGAAAAAGTGAAAGGGAAAATAATAGTGAATGGAAGGATTTTACAACATACTTGATGGTAGAAAATTGTTTTGATTTGGGATTGGATCAACGTGTGTGTACTTATTGTTGTAACAAATTAAATCAAAACCAGATGCCTGCTAGAGCAGTTCATAATAATCTGGAATTGGTTGAGATTCCTTCTGAATTGAAGGATTTAAATACTTATGAATCTATTTTGATTCAAAGTATCCATCCCTTTCAGGCTATTGTAAGAATGGAGCCAAAGACAGGGAAATTGCCTCCATCAGATTTACAGAGAGGATTAAAGGGAAGAGTTGTTTATTTTCCTCTAGATTTGAAGAAAAACATTAACACAATTGGAGTAGAAAAAGTGGAAGAGGAACCTCTTGTTATCTTAGTTAATGGGGTTCCGACAAAGAATAAGAAAATATGGCAAGATTTAGTAGATGTTAGGAAAGTCAAAAGGGCAACATTGTATTTGAAAAAATATAATAAATACTATAAAAATGTATATGTTGCAGAAGAGGAAGTAAGTGAGGAAGAGGATAGCGATTTGTGTGCTGGTCAAATTGAGAAAGTAGAACCCTGTACTAGTGAAGAAATATATGAACATTATAGTGTTCATCCTTTGCATTCCAAGGAAGTCATGGGGAATGCTATTGAGTTGTTTCAAATGAAACAAGCGAAAGGGAGTCCCATTAGTGTTTGGGAGGAAAGTTTGGAAGCTCGGTGTTTCCCACAGCTTTTTCCAACAGGTCAGGGAGGAAGATATGATGAGCGACCTCATCAAATTCCTGCTTCTGAATACCGGACTTTGCGATTGTATGCAGGAGATCCTAGGTTTCGACAATGCATTCCTTATTTGTTTCATCTCCTGTTTGAAAGCGATCTGTCTGGACTGTCATATGCAGTGAACCACATCTTGAAAAGTGGTATACACATGCAAAACATCTCGGCAAGTGACTTTATGGATAAAGTCAATGTCCAAGACAGTATTTTGGATTCTCACCTGATTAATCTCATGGCGTGTCAGCGTGGTACTAATGAGTACTGGTACCGTCGTCATGGTGATTTAAAATGTATGCTGAGGAACTTAGGAACTCCCACATGGTTCCTCACTTTGAGCTGTGCTGAGTATGGCTGGGAAGACTTACTTGAATTTCTACAAGAGGCAAATGCTAACGTAGAAAACATCGAATTCAAGACACCCGGAGAACTGTGCTCTTTGGATCCAGTCAATGTATGTAGGTACTTCAATCATAGATTTGAAGGTATGATGTCTTTCATCATGAATAAGAAGAATCCACCTCTTGGAGAGGTGTTGGATTTCTTCTGGAGGAAGGAGTACCAAGCAAAAGGTGCTCCTCATATACATATGTTGCTGTGGATCAAGGATGCACCTAAATTTGGAACGGATGCAGAAGACTCAGTGATGAGTTTCATAGAACAGTATTCTACGTGTGCTGTTCCAAACGCAAAGGAGATAAAAAGCCTAAGAGAAAAAGTTCTACGTTTCCAAAGCCATCGATGTGGAAAGTACTGTCGTCGTAAATTCCGGAACAAAGACAAGTTCTACACCAAATGTCGTTTCGGCTTTCCACGACCGGTGATTTCTAAAGGAAGAGTGAACAGTTTGATGTCTTCGCTGCGACATAATGTGATGAAGAAATCACCTAAAAACACATACAATTTGAAGAGGAACGAAGAGTCTAAGTACATCAACGACTACAACCCGGTGATTTTGTCCATGTGGAATGCTAACATGGATATACAGTTTGTGGCTGATAACTGTATGGCTGTGGCTCGGTATGTGACATCTTACATCACCAAAAAAGAGAAGACAGAATTGAAGGATATGTGGGAGGACATTTCCCATGAAAAGAGCCTCAGCAAGAAGTTGTACAGTGTCAGTCTGAAGATGTTGTCGCATCGAGAAATCGGAGCTTACGAATGTTCTGACCGGTTGTCTTCAGCAAGTCTCTATGCCAAGTCCAGGAGTATCGTTTGGGCGAGTGTTGGTCTTGCTGCAACGCGTAATCGAGTTCTGAAACCTGTGCGGGAAATTGAGTATTTGGCGGAAAAGGAGCCAAACAGTACCGACATTTTGAAGAGCAACATGTTGGATACATATTATCCAAATCGAAGCAGTCACCTCGAGAATGTTTGTCTGCATGAGGTTCTGCAAAATTACATATTCAAGAGGAACATCAAAGAAGATACTGAGAAAGGAGTGTATGCTGTAATAGGAAGTGAGGGATGTCTGGTCAAGCAAAGAAAATGCCACTTGATAAACCATCGAAAATTGAGTGGCGAATCTCCTGAAAAAAAGGAGTTTTTCTATTTAGCACTTTTGCAACTTTTTAAGCCTTGGCGTGCAGAAGAGGAACTGCTTGGAGATTTCCTTTGTTACGAAGACTCATTCAATGCTGCCAAGGAGACCATAGAATGTCCTGCTTTTCCCAAATATGTAGAAATGTTGAATGTGGAAATTGAGCAGGAAGCAACGATTGCAGCTGAGATTGCCAGAGACAGTTCTCAGGACAGTCAGAGTTCTGCTTCATTGAGTCAGGATCCACTAGGAGGACCTCTTATCGAAAATGAAGCTGCCACTGCTATGAATGAAGTGGAAAGAGCCATGGCACATGCTCAGGAGGATGCGGTTAACTTAAAAGAGTTGGAAAGACAACTCAACGTTGAGCAGAGGAAAATATATGACGAACTTACCATGCAAATTGATCATGGATTAAGTCATGACAAGAAAGAGTGCTCATGTACGTCGTTGAAGCCTGTCCGACTGTACGTGAGTGGAGAAGCGGGAACTGGAAAAAGTTTCCTTATTAAAGCAATTTCATGTTATTTGCAGGAAAGGACAGAGTCATCGCTGTCTTGTGTTGTCACCGCTCCAACTGGACTGGCAGCACATAACATTAAAGGGATTACTTTACATCGTTTACTGATGCTGCCAGTGGAGCATGACAACAAATTAGAATATCACAAGCTATCTGGAGATGCTTGTTTTGAAGTTTCAAGAGTCTTGAGGAAAATGAAACTTCTTATCATTGACGAAGTAAGCATGGTTTCCAATGTCATGCTTGCCTTTGTGCATTTGAGAATGCAAGAAGTTCTCAAAACAGAGTATGATGTGTTATTTGGTGGCAAACACATCATTGTTTTCGGAGATCTTCTGCAGCTGACACCAGTGAAAGGGCAACCCTTTGTTCAAAATGCTCACGCATGAAGATACCAGGAAGTGCTTAGGGAGCATTGGCAACGTCAATATATGGTTAAACTTCAATTATGCTGACCTGCATGAAAATATGCGTCAGGCAAAGGATGAAGTTTACAAGACTATTCTACAAGATGTTAGAATTGGAAAAGTGACCGAGCATGGGAAAGAAGCTTTACATGCACGATTACTGACAAATTTATATCCAGACGAAGATGTTGTGCCTGAGAATATTTTTCAGAAAGTTACTGAGAAAAAATCTGGAATATGTTTGATGCCAACTCTTGCAGAATGTGCCAAATTCAACAACAAAATGTTGCATTTAGAAAAGCAAGAGATTGTGAAACTGGAAGCTATTGACAGAGTAGAGCATATGGGATCAACAATTATTTTGTCTGAGAATCTGAAAACAAAATTGGATTCATTAGAGAAGAGTATATCTAAAACTGCGGGTTTTGAAAAGACTCTGAATGTGTGCTTGAACTGCCGTATAATTTTAAGAAGGAATTTACATGTTGAAAGAGGTCTGGTAAATGGATCAATGGGTAATGTTGTTGATTTTGTGAAATACAGAAATAGAGATGGAATTGAATTTTTAAAAATTAAATTTGATGGCATTGAGGAAGTACAGCTAATTGCTCGTTGTTCTGCTAGATTTTTGCTTGTAAAAGACTTATGTGTTCGTCATAAGCAGTTTCCTGTTTGCTTGGCATATGCGGTGACAATCCATAAATCGCAAGGTTTAAGTGTAGACTGTGCATTGGTGAATATTGGCAGTTCTGTGTTCAAGGAGGGTATGGCATATGTGGCATTGTCACGAGTTAGAACTTTATCGGGATTGTACTTGATTGAGTGTGATGTCACAAACATTTGTGCGGATCTAGATTGTGTTAAGGAATACAATAGGTTAAGAAGAGAGTATGCGCCACATTTGCCTCAGTATCCTTTGTTTGAGAAACGTGTGGTAGGCCGGAAACGAAGAAATGTGACCAATACTGGGGAGGTTGTAGCAAAAAGACGAAAAGTCGATGAACCTGAAATTATAAGCAGAAACAAAAAGGATTCTGTTGAAGATGTTGTTGGTTTTCAATTTGAAAACAGTTCTGGTGTCAACTGCTATGCTAATGTAGTGGTTAATGTTTTGTTTTCTCTAGAAAATGTAAAAGAAGAGATTGTGGTCAATTCTGATCAAAGATTTTGCAGTTTGTTAAATTCTGTGTTAGAGAAATGTAGCACTGATAGAACAAACATAGAAAGTGTGTCTGAAATTCGAAATCTGTTAGACAGATGTTCAGGCCAAACACAATTCTCTCAAAATAGTCAGCAAGATTGTCAGGAGTTTTTAATGTATATGCTTGATGTATTGCATGATGAAGGTGTAGATGTAGATCACCTGTTTGGGCTTTCTTATCAATGGCAGCATGACTGCGAGAACTGTAGGGTATCAAGTACTACTAGTGTAGACTCAGAAAGATTTATATATTTAACTTTGCCAGACAGTAAATCAGTCTCTTTTAATAAGCTAGTAAAAGCAGCTGATCACAACATGGAGTGTAGCCAATGTAAATCTGAAATGATGTCCACATTATGTATACGAACATATGGCCAGTATGTCATTTTAATGTTCCAACGATGTAGGCCTGATGGAACAAAATTGACAACTTTAATTAAAAATTTTGTGGCTTCACAGTTGTCAATATCAGGAAGGACTTTTGTAACTGTAGCAATTATATATCATGATGGTCCTTCAATAACATCAGGACATTATACAGCTTATTTAAAGTGTAGAAATGGCTGGTCATTCTGCAATGATTCTGTTTTAATTTTTAAAAAAAAATTGCCGTATGACCTTAAAAACTCTTACCTGGTGTTTTTAAAACCAAAATTTTAGGGAAAGAATCTCGGGATGTGCTCTGAGGAATTTCAAGAAGTTCTAATGGCTCCTACACGATTTGGCCTTGAGGATAAGTGTAGTACAGAGACATAACTTCTTACCATAACACTGGACGTCATGGAGAAATACGTGCACTTTGAATGAGTTCAGAAAAACTGTTTCTTTTTATAAGCTAATTGAAGCAGCCAATCAAAACATGGAGTAGAGGGAATGTAAGTCTGCAATGCTGTCTACTGTTTTACATTGCTTTGTGATTAAAAGTGATGTAGAGAATTAAATAATTGTACTAGTCATAAAGGTAGTGTAAGTCTGCTTCATAGTAAGCAGTATCAGTGTGATAGGAAATGTAGAACATGATTGAGCAAGAAGGGGAAGATATTACTAGTCCAGGATTGTGAAAATGATCTTCAACATTTTAATTGTGAAAGTTGCGGAAATACAACATGACGGGATTGGCTTAAAAGAATTCTAAGAGTTATAAATGGCTCAGACACGATTTGGCCTTGTGGAAACGTGTGGTAGAGAGCGAGAAGTCATTTATTGTATGTAACATGTTTTTGAAAACGATGGAGGTTTTCTTTCAGAAAGTGGCGGGTTGAAAGTAATAACAGCACAACAGAGTGTAAGCTGTTCATAGGACATCCTTGGCCGTCATGGAAAGTAAGTTAACTTTAAGGAGTTCTGAATTCTGATTTGTTATGTTGTATGGGTTTTTTAAACACAATCATTTTGATTGTGTTTTTTTTTCCCCGCTGTTATATGATGAATACCTTCAAGTCACTGTTTTAGTGAAATTTGATACATTCTGAGAACAGCAAAAATAAACCATTTAACATGTATCATTAATTCTGTTCTGTTTGCATTTATGATGTACATGTAGAACTGTGTAGGAGGCATGGAGAAGGTGAGGCTTCTGTAAGTGTCAAAGTTGTTGCATACAGTGCTCATATTCTACGTAGTCTTTTATATTTCATTACTTTCACTGTTTCTGACTGATCTAAAAAATTTTTTTTTAAAAGAACAGTAAGTATAAGGGAAGGAAACAGACAGTTATGTTAAAAGAAACACAGCTATAGGGAATAAACTAGGGATACTGTTACCCGCAATCCTCTGCTGATGATGTCACTGAGCATGTCATGAATGATGTAATATGTGACATCATCAGCAGTGGATTACGGGTAATAGTATCTCTAGTTTACTCCCCTATAGCTGTCTTTCTTTTAACATAACTGTCTGTTTCCTTCCCTTATACTTACTTATCTTTTTAAAAAAAAAAATTTTTTGGTTCGCTTCCGGTTCGCGTACCGGGGAGCGAACTGGGAAGCGAACTAAGAGAAATAGAGGTTGGCACAGTTGCAAATATTGTACCAATTTTTTAATAACGGGGAGGTAGTTCTGAAAAGAACTTTTTTTTTATTGTTTTTGTTGTTTTATATTTTTTTTATTATTTTTCTGAACATTTTTTTACTTTTTTTGAATTTTTCTGAACAGTTTTATATTTTTTTTGGTTTTGTTTCGGAGGGGGCAACGAAAACGATTCATTGTAAAGGGCTCAACAGGAGCAACAAAACAAAAAAAAAAGAATTTATTATTTGGGGCGTTTCGTACAAACTTGCATATGATAGTCAATAGCTCTGTTGATCAGAGTGATGCTACTTTCTCCGTAGCAAATGAATCCACTGCAATGTACGCAGACTTGTTTTACTTCACGAAATCTCATTTGTATATTTGGCACCATCTCCCTGCCCTCTGGTCCCGTTACTTCCGGTACAACAGATCTTCTGGCCATAATAGGGAGATTATCTAGGTCGTTACGAAACTGTGCAGCACTGTAGTTGTTAGGATGCCACCTAGTCATATGGCGATGCATTGTGTAGTTTCCGAAACTGTATTTTTTGTCGGTCCCTCTGGACAGTCTATCTTGACATATAAGGCAAGTTACGTATCTTGCATTTACTTTTTTCTGACCTTTGGGAATTAAAAAAAATTGCCAAATGAAGTTTTCTTTCCGGTGAGACGTCCTGGGCTCCTCAGGCAAAAAGTGCCTCTCTTCGTGCTCGTCGTCCTGTTCCTCTTCTTCCTCTTCTTGCTGAATTATAACTTCAGCAGGTGGTCCACTCTTCCTTGGATGTGGTGGAGGTGGTGGGGAAGCACCAGCTGAAGCTACTAAAGAAGCCATTGCTCACTGGTAACAAAGGGTCTTTCTCTCACAATGATGAAAGTCAGAGTGAGGAAAGAAGGAGGGATTTTCATCATTTGGGAAAAACAATAGTTCTCAACCAATGAAAAGTGTTCATTTTAGATTATATGACCTAGTCTTACATCATTAGGAAACCAAAAGTGAAATGAACCAATGAAAAGTGTTATTACCAAGTCACATGACCTGCTGTGTTTACGTTACGCGCTTTGCAGGGCCTCCCGGTTTGCTTCCAGAAACCTGTGCTTTGCGACTCGGTAAGCGTACCAGTTCGCTAACGTAGCACGTCATATGACGTATCACGCGACAACGCGAAACGTCATGCGGACGGGAGGCGTCACGATGTTGTTTTCTAACGCGGCAGTTGCGGTAAAGAAACGTTTACCGGCTCGCGGTCTATTTCGCGGGATCAAGGTCAGCTAACGGGAAGCTTCCCGATTCGCGAAGCGGGAACGAAGAAAAAAAATATTTTAAAAAAAAGTTATTAATAAACATATAAAATATATTTTTGGATTTAAAGAAGAATACATTTTACAGCTACAGATATTAGCTGTTAAAAAACCAATGAAATTCACTGAAAAAACCATAGGTAATAGACCATATATAGTTAGGAATTAGCATTTACAAAACCTTGAAAATTCACTGAAAAAACCATAGGTTATAGACCATATATAGTTAGGAATTAGCATTTAAAAAACCTTATTTTACTCACACAAAACCATTGAAATTCCATATATAGTTAGTTGCATTAACTATATATCGCGCACCCGCAATCCACTGCTGATGATGTCACATATTACATCATTCATGACATGGTCAGTGACATCACTGATGACATCACTGATGACATCTCAAATGACATCACTGATGACATCACTGATGACATCTCAAATGACATCACTGATAACATCTCAAATGACATCACTGATGACATCTCAAATGACATCACTGATGACATCACTGATGACATCTCATTTGACATCAATGACCACATCACTGATGATATCATTCATGTGACAATACAATGCATCTCCTCACACTTTAATATAACCTCTGTTACACCCAGTGTTAAATACAGAGTATAATTTTTGAAACCATTGACACACCAATACTAGTTACTACATACGCACTCAGTGATTCCTATGTTTACACACACATTCACTCATTTACCCATACAATCATTCATACATACAATCACTCATCTTTACAACACTATCATATGCACTCATACACCTATACAGACTCTCACACTCTGTCACTCATCCATGGAGTTACTCACACACCTAGTCAGTCCTGTAAAGAATCAATCACACTTCCATTTTCTAATCTATACAGTTAAACATAGAGCACCTTACATTTTGAAACATATACTAACACATACTTACTCTCTTATACAATCATTGATACAAGTACACATTGATCTGCACAGAGTCACACACCTCCCAGCCAGCCACACACACACTCAGTCTCCCATACAAATACTTTGGCAATCAATCAATAACCCATATAGTTACTCATATAGCTACTGACCAACACATGCAGCAGTTTACAGAACAACAGACATAATGATGCACAAATTAAGACAGTTTAGTCACTAACCCATGCACTCAGTGAGACACATTTAATCACTCACTCATACAGTCAGTCACGCACCTACTAAATCCTTCATCCAGACACTTCTACATCTACTCATTCTTCAATATGTAAAACATATTTAAACTTTTCAGAAACACACAGTCACTGGATGATGTCATCAGTGATGTCATTTGAGATGTCATCAGTGATGTCATCAGTGATGTCACTGACCATGTCATGAATGATGTAATATGTGACATCATCAGCAGTGGATTGCGGGTGCGCGATATATAGTTAGTGCAACTAACTATATATGGAATTTCAATGGTTTTGTGTGAGTAAAATAAGGTTTTTTAAATGCTAATTCCTAACTATATATGGTCTATAACCTATGGTTTTTTCAGTGAATATATATAGATGTCATCAGATGTCATCAGTGATGTCATCAGTGATGTCACTGACCATGTCATGAATGATGTAATATGTGACATCATCAGCAGTGGATTGCGGGTGCGCGATATATAGTTAGTGTAACTAACTATATATGGAATTTCAATGGTTTTGTGTGAGTAAAATAAGGTTTTTTAAATGCTAATTCCTAACTATATATGGTCTATAACCTATGGTTTTTTCAGTGAATATATATATATATATATATATTCACTGAAAAAACCATAGGTTATAGACCATATATAGTTAGGAATTAGCATTTAAAAAACCTTATTTTACTCACACAAAACCATTGAAATTCCATATATAGTTAGTTGCACTAACTATATATCGCGCACCCGCAATCCACTGCTGATGATGTCACATATTACATCATTCATGACATCTCAAATGACTTCACTGATGACATCACTGATAACAACATGCAGTGATTTTATGTTTCTGTAAAGTTTAAATATGTCTTACATATTGAAGAATGAGTGGATGTATAAGTGTCTGGATGAAGGATTTAGTAGGTGCATGACTGACTGTATGAGTGAGTGATTAAATATGTCTCACTGAGTGCATGGGTTAGTGACTAAACTGTCTTAATTTGTGCATCATTATGTCTGTTGTTCAGTAAATGTGTTGATCAGTAGCTATATGAGTAACTATATGGGTTATTGACAGGTTGCCCAAGTATTTGTATGGGAGACTGAGTGTGTGTGTTGATGGTTGAGAGGTGTATGACTCTGTGCATAGATGTGTGAGCAGTTGCTTCACTAGATGTATGAGTTCAAAAGTGCATGTGGAAACAGCTCTATGGGTGGTTGACTGTGTGCATGAGTGTATTGGTGAGTGAATGTATATCTCAGTGCTACATGTCAAAGTAAGTACATATGTAAAACACAGTACATGTGAAATGAAATGAAATGAAATGAAATGAAATGAAGAAGAAATTTATAAAGCGCTCTGTGGCCATGCGGCTTCCTGGCGCTGAGGAACACATCGGAATCTGCCTAACTGGTGCGAGAGCGATTAGCCCGGGAAAGCCTGAAGAAAGAAAAAAGTTTTGAGGGCTTTCCGAAAATGAGAAAAAATGGGAATGGAGCGGATAGAGAGGGGAAGAGAGTTCCAGATTTGTGGAGCACGCACAGAGAAGCGGGTGCCCCCTGTGCGGGACTTACGGAAGCGGGGAACGTGAAGAAGAGAGAGGGAGGAAGATCGGAGGGAGCGAGGAGGGGCATGGGAGGAGATCAGAGAATTGATGAAGAGAGGAGCGGACCGGGCCTGCGCCCGAAAGGCCAGGCAGGCAAGTTTGAACTGGGACCTGAACTGAACGGGGAGCCAGTGAAGGGTTTTTAGGGCGGGAGTGATGTGAGAGAACTTAGGTAAACGAAGGACAAGACGGGCCGCCTGGTTCTGGATGGCCTGGAGACGACGGGTCTCGTAGGCAGGAATGCCTACATACAGGCCATTACCATAATCCAGGCGGGATGTGATGAGGGCAGTGATGATAACTTTAAGGGCATCAACAGAAAAAAACGGGAGATCTTACGGATGAGGCGGAGGGAGAGAAAACAAGAGGATACAACAGAACTAATGTGCGCATGCATCGAGAGGTCATTGCTGACCTTGATGCCCAGAGTCCGGACAGAGGGAACCGGGGAAGGTGGAGGACCAAAAGAAAGGGGCCAGTGGGCCGAGGACCAGGGGTTAGAGGGGCCACCAGTGAGGACAAGCTCTGTCTTGTCAGGGTTGAGCTTCAAATGGTTGAAGCTCATCCACTGAGAAATAAAGACAAGAGTTGACCTGAGCTTGGGAAGAGAGTGAGTGGGAGAGGATAGATCAAAGACGAGCTGGAGGTCATCAGCGTAATTATACACTGAGACCCCCAGCTCAAGAAGAGAGGAAATGAGGGGGCGGATATAGAGGTTAAAGAGGAGGGGGGAAAGAGAGGAACCTTGGGGTACCCCACACGTGACCGGGAGGGGAGGGGCCGAGAAAGAGGAGAGGTGGACTGCCTGCGAGCGTCCCTGCAGAAAGGACGCGATCCAAGAGAGGGCAACGCCCTGAATGCCCGCTGCGCTGACACGGTCAAGAAGAATAGTATGATCGACCGTGTCAAACGCAGCGGACAGATCCAAAAGGACTAAGGCCTGAGGAAGGTTACCATCGGCCTTGCCCTTCAGTTCGTCAAGGACCGCAAGGACCACGCCCTCAGCGGAGTGGCCCGGTCGAAAGCCGGCCTGATGGGAGGCCAAGATGTTATTCCCCTCGATGTAGGAAGAGAGGCAAGATGTTACATGGCTCTCGAGAATCTTCCCTAGATAGGGGAGGAGGGAGATCGGCCTAAAGTTCGATGGAAGGGAGGGATCCAGGCCAGCTTTCTTCAGGATGGGAAGCACGATGGCAGACTTGAAAAAAGAGGGGACAGAACCCAGAGCCAGACAGGAGTTAAGGAGGGTTAGGGGGGGGGTGGGACAACTAGTGAATAAGGTTCTGAGGTTGCGCGCTGGTGCGCAATCCACCGATGATCCGGACTTGACCTTAGCAAGGAGGCCAAGAAAAAGCTCAGGTGAGATGGGTGTGAAGTGATCAAAAACGGGGGAAGAAAGGGGGGGATGGTCCGGTATATCAGGGGGAGGAACAATCGGGATGTTGGCCTTAATGATGGTTATTTTATTGATGAAATAGGTGTTCAAGGAGTGACAGAGGGATTGCGAAGGAGCAGGGGAAAGACCAGCACGGTCAGAAGTGGCCAGGCTACGGACCAGAGAAAAGATCTCGCGAGTTTTGTTAGCCGAAAAGGCAACGCGGTCCGAGAAGTATTTGGATTTGGCTGTTAAAATAGCGGATTTGTAAATATTGAGCAGGGCCCTATATTTCAGGCGGAGAGTGGGGCAATAAGTGCGGCGCAAACGACGTTCCGACCGTCTGAGCTCAAGCTTCAGAGATCTGAGGTCATCGGAAAACCACCTATGGGCGTCGTGAGGACGGGCCGATCGAATCTTTTTAAGAGGGGCGGCCAGATCACAAGCCGCGGAAAGCCAAGTGTGGATGGCATCCGCCTGATTCTCCACAGAGAGGTCAGTCAGAGCGGGGGCAGATAGAGAGAGAGAGGAGGAAAGATCATTAAGATCAACCTTATTCCAGCACCGAGCCCAGATGTTCTTGGGCAAAGTAGATTTCTCGGGCTGACCTAAGGGGATTGAAAAGGAGATCAGAAAATGATCAGACCACCCACAGGGGGAGATAGAAGACACCAGGGGATTGCAACGGAGAGACCAGATCTGGTCAAGAGTATGACCATGGATGTGGGTAGGGGTCAGGACGTGGGATGAAAAGTTGAGACAACAGAGAGTAGCAGAAAAGTCTTTCGAAAGGGGGTCCTCCTGCGGGTCGCCCGGCCAGAAATTAAAATCCCCCAGCAGAATTAGCGACGAATTGTCTACAGCCAGGGTGGCCAGGAGATCCTGCAAAGAGGACACAAAAGAGGACATGTACTGAGGGGGGCGGTACAGAAGAATCACCGTGAGGGGGACCGGGAGGTTGAGAGAGCGGGCCACCAGAAAATCTACATTGGTAATGCCAGGATGCGAAAGAAGCTGGAATTGCGGGGATCGACGGACTATCATCGCCACGCCGCCCCCAGGTCTTCCATCTGGACGGTCAGCACGGAGGACATAGTGGGTTGCAGGGAGAATGGCAAGAATGTCAGGAAGTGAATGAGAGGAAAACCAAGTCTCAGTGAGGAAGAGAAAGTCCGGGGGGTCCGTGTCCAGTAGATTGAAGAGTTGACATATATAAATAACTGTGCATAAGAGGCAGTGAATGTGTGAGTGGCTGTATGGATCATTATGAAATTGTATCAGGGATTGTATAAGAGAGTAAATATGTGTTAGTATCTGTTTGAATACGTAAGGTGTGTATAACTGCATAGTTGAGGAAATGGAGGTGTGATTGATTCTTTGCATGACTGACTAGGTGTGTGAGTAACTCCATGGATGAGTGACAGTCTGTGAGTGTCTATTTACACTGAGTGTATATAAGGTTATATTAGAGTCTGAAGAAGTTCATCGTATTATCACATGAATGATGTCATCAGTGATGTGATCAGTCATGTCAAATGAGATGTCATCAGTGATGTCATCAGTGATGTCCATTGAGATGTCATCAGTGATGTCATCAGTGATGTCATTTGAGATGTCATCAGTGATGTCATCAGTGATGTCATCAGTGATGTCATCAGTGATGTCATTTGAGATGTCATCAGTGATGTCATTTGAGATGTCATCAGTGATGTCATCAGTGATGTCATTTGAGATGTCATCAGTGATGTCATCAGTGATGTCACTGACCATGTCATGAATGATGTAATATGTGACATGATCAGCAGTGGATTGCGGGTGCGCGATATATAGTTAGTACAACTAACTATATATGGAATTTCAATGGTTTTGTGTGAGTAAAATAAGGTTTTTTAAATGCTAATTCCTAACTATATATGGTCTATAACCTATGGTTTTTTCAGTGAATTTTCAAGGTTTTGTAAATGCTAATTCCTAACTATATATGGTCTATAACCTATGGTTTTTTCAGTGAATTTCATTGGTTTTTTAAAAGCTAATATCTGTAGCTGTAAAATGTATTCTTCTTTAAATCCAAAAATATATTTTATATGTTTAATAATAATTTTTTTTTTAATATTTTTTTTTCTTCGCTCCCGGTTCGCGAACCGGGAAGCTTCCCTTTAGCTCAATTTGATGCGCGACCCGGTCCGCGAACCGGTAAACGTTCCGTTTGCGCAACTGCCGCGTTAGAAATCAACATCGTGACGCGTCGCGGAAGCGCGACGTATCACGTTGTCGCGTAATGCGTCTTATGACGCGCCGCGTTAGCGCACCCGGAAGTGCTCCGGTACGCGAACTGAGACGCGAAGCGCAGCTCCCCGGAAGCGATCCGGGGCGCGTCTCGAAAGCGCGACGTATCGCGTTGCCGCGTAATGCGTCTTATGACGTGCCGCGTTAGCGCACCCGGAAGTGCTCCGGAGCGCGAACCGAGGCGCGAAGCGCAGCGACCCGGAAGCGATCCGGGGCGCGTTCCGCAGCGCGTAACATAAGCGTAACAGGTCATGTGACATGTTAATAAAACTTTTCATTGGTTCATTTCACTTTTGGTTTCATAATGATGTAAGGCTAGGTCAGGTGACCTAAAAATAACACTTTTCATTGGTTTAGAACTATTGTTTTTCCCAAATGATGAAAACCCCTCCTTCTTTCCTCGCTCTGACTTTCATCTTTGTGAGAGGAAGACCTTTTTTGATATTTGAGCAATGGCTTCATTGGTAGCTTCAGCTGGTGGACCCCCACCACCACCACCACCACCTCATGGGAAGAGAGGACCACCTCCCCAGTTCATCAGCAACACAGAGGAGGAAGAGGATGATCAAGAGGAAGAGGAGACAGAAGGACCACAGTTTTTACAAGAGCAGCCCCGGGTTTCTCATCGGAAAACCAGTTTTATTTGGCAGTTTTTTTCAATCCCTGAAGGGCAGAAGAAAGTTAATGCTAGATATGTCACCTGCCTCATATGTAAAGAGAAGTTATCTAGAGGCACCTTAAAAAAGTATAGCTTCGGTAACTACACCATGCATCGTCATATGAGCAGGTGGCATCCATTAAACTACAGCCGGGCAGAGATGCGTGACCTGCAGGACAACCCACCAACTCCTGTGGCCAGGTCATCATCACAGATATCTTTGACAGGAGCAGAGGCACGGGAAACCGTGCCAAACATTCAGGACAACTTTGTCCATATGAAGTTTACCTGTTTGTATTGCGGTGCATTACTGTCATGTGGCAATATGAGCATTACCTTAATCAACCTAGCTTATGAAAATCACAATTGCCCTAAACGCCCCAGACAGTAATTTTTTTTTTTCCTCCTGTTGAGCCCTTTCCAATGCCTGTTTTTTGTTGTTTCCCCTCCATCAAAATCAAAAAAAAACATAAAACTGTTCAAAAAATACAAAAAAAACAAAAAATGTTCAGAAAAATAAAAAAAAATATAAAACAACAAAAACATTAAAAAAAAAGTTCTTTTCAGAACTACCTCCCCTTTCAAAAAAAATTGCTAGAATGTTTAGCACTCTGGCAAGCTCTATTTCTTTTGGTTCGCTTCCCCGTTCGCTTCCCGGTTCGCGAACCGGGAGCGAACCAAAATTTTTTTTTTTTTTAAAAAGAAGAGTAAGTATAATGGAAGTAAACAGAGAGTAATGTTAAAAGAAAGACAGCTATAGGGAGTAAACCAGAGATACTGTTTAATAGATCTATTTACCGAAGAAAAGATGGAAGAGGGTATAATTGTGAAAAACAAAATAGATAAGGAAGTGAAAGAAAAAAAAGAGAGTAGAACAATAACAAAGAAGAGTTTCTTGGAGAATGTCAGTGAATGTTCAAAATAAGATTAAAACATGTGGAATAACAGAGAGAAAAAACAGAAAACAGAAAAGAAAAAATAACAGAAAAAGATTAATTGAAACAGCAAAGAAATGTAAATAACATAGAGCCATATCATCAACATAGCCAATAAAAGTTTTGCAGCTTTTATCGGCAGAAATGTGTCGCTAAAGCCGCTTTTGCAGCAGAAAACTGCCGCTAAAACCACTTTTGCAGCAGTTTTCTGCCAAAAAAAAAACAACAATAATTTTATTGGCTGTGTTCATAATATGCCCCTTAGTGTGCTTCAACTACACAGAGAAAGCATTATGAACAAGTAGTGAAAGAGTGATCAGTCAAAGACACTAAGAGTAATAGAGACGGAGTGAGTGAACAAGAGTGAGGAACTATGAGAAGAGAGGGACTGAGAAAAAGAGTGGAAGGAGTTGAGTAAGTAGGTAATAGAGAAAGGAATGAGGAAAGTAGCAAAGGCAGGAAACTGAGGGTTAAAGAAATGAAGCTGTGGAACTAATAGTAGGTGAATGTGATAGAAATGTAACGAAAAGAGTACAAAACATTTACCTTATAATTGTCGTTAACTTACTCACTTTTTATTTTTATACTTTCAATCTGTGAAAGAGAGAACAAACATTTGAAAAATATTAAAACATGTATTTAAAAATTAGAAAAGACAAGGGAAAAGATTGAAGGACAAACAGTTTTTCAACAACTTTGACACTTACAGAAGCTTCTGCTTCTCCAGGCCCCCTACACAGTCCTAAAGATATACATTTTAAACTAACAGTATCTTGATGCAGATGAAGTGAGGCCTATCTTAAAACATGGTGCATCTTTTGCACTGCTGTTGTCTCACAAAAGTGTCGCAAGACACTAACATTTTAAATGATTGTTTCAGGATGACAATAAGATGTGTCCTATCCAGAGGTTTGTTTGAGGTGAGGCCTACTCAGGGTTCCAAATGAAATTTCGAGTTGTTGAAGAGAACAGAGGACATAATACATGTGAAGGCCTACCAATGAAGTAAGTTATGTCCACTTCACTCTTGAACAAAGGCCAGACCTCTTCTGTGTCCGTGGACAGACCTAAACTTCATCTGCACAAAGTCATTCATAAACTTAGGAAACACAGGTGATGTAATTGAAAAATGTGGAGTTTCTTTTCCTCATTTCACAATCACATCACCTGTGTTGCCTTTGGTTAGGTATCTCATAGTGCAGATGGAGTCTAGCATATCAAACAGTACATAGAAGTTGAGCAGTATATACAACAATTTTGACATTTACAGAAGACTTAGCTTCTTATCTTGTTGGAGATGAAGTCAGGCCTGTCTTGCAACATGGTGCATCTTTTGCATCACTGCTGCATCGGTTTCATGTGGCACGGGTTTTTTACAGCATGACACATCTGCCTAGATGCATCAATTTGTAATTTTGTCGCCTCATAGCAAATCTTTTGCACCGCCGCTGCATCACAAAAGTGACGCACAGTGGCGCAAAAGAGGCATACACCTATCATAAATCTGTCCCTAACATTTGAAATGATTGATTCAGGATGACGATAATGTGTGGCCTCTCCAGAGGTTTGTTTAAGGTGAGGCCTACTCAGGATTGCATATCAAATTTATGCTTGTTGAAGAATACAGAGGAGATAATACATGTGAAGGCCTACCAATGAAGTAAGTCATGTCCACTTCACTCTTGAACAAAGGCCAGACCTCTTCTATGTCCGTGGACAGA
Source organism: Lissotriton helveticus (assembly GCF_964261635.1). NCBI lineage: Eukaryota > Metazoa > Chordata > Amphibia > Caudata > Salamandridae > Lissotriton > Lissotriton helveticus. The sequence continues at coordinate 872,667,341 of NC_136067.1, forward strand.
CCTAAACTTCATCTGCACAATGTCATTCGTAAACTTAGGAAACACAGGTGATGTAATTGAAAAATGTGGAGTTTCTTTTCCTCATTTCACAATCACATCACCTGTGTTGCCTTTGCTTAGGTATCTCATAGTGCAGATGTAGTCCAGCATATGAAACAGTACCCAGAAGTGCAGCACTGCATGCAACAACTTTGACACTTACAAAAGCTTCAGCTTCTGCATGCCCCCTACACAGTGCTAATTATATACATTTTAAACTGATGGTATCTTGCTGGAGATGAACTGAAACCTATCTTGCAACATGGTGCATCTTTTACACAAAAGTGACCCACAGCGGAGCAAAAGAGGCGCACGGCCATCATAAATCTGACCCTAACATTTTAAATGATTGTTTCAAGATGCCGATAAGGTGTAACCTATCCACAGATTTGTTTCAGGTAAGTCCTTCTCAGAGTTGCAGATGAAATTTAGGTTTGTTGAAGAATACAGAGGAGATAATACATGTGCAGGCCTACCAACGAAGTGAGTCATGTCCACTGCACTCTTGAACAAATGTCAGACCTCCTCTGTCTCCAGGAACAGGCCTAAACCTCATCTACACAATGTGATGTGTAATGTTAGGAAACACAGGTAATATAATTGAAAAACGTGCAATTTTTTTTGCTCATTCCACAATCATATCACCTGTATTTCCTTTGCTTAGGTATCTCATTGTGGAAATGTAGTCTATCATATGAAAGACTACGTAGAATATGAGCATTGTATGCAACAACTTTGACACTTACAGAAGCCTCACCTTCTCCATGCCTCCTACACAGTTCTACATGTACATCATAAATGCAAACAGTACAGAATTAATTATACATGTTAAATGGTTTATTTTTGCTGTTCTCAGAATGTATCAAATTTCACTAAAAACATTGACTTGAAGGTATTCATCATATAACAGCGGGGAAAAAAAAACACAATCAAAATGATTGTGTTTAAAAAACCCATACAACATAACAAATCAGAATTCAGAACTCCTTAAAGTTAACTTACTTTCCATGACGTCGAAGGATGTCCTATGAACAGCTTACACTCTGTTGTGCTGTTATTACTTTCAGCCTGCCACTTTCTGAAAGAAAACCTCCATCGTTTTGAAAAATATGTTACATACAATAAATGACTTCTCGCTCTCTACCACACGTTTCCACAAGGCCAAATCATGTCAGAGCCATTTATAACTCTTGGAATTCTTGTAAGCCAATCCCGTCATGTTGTATTTCCGCAACTTTCAGAATTAAAATGTTGAAGATCATTTTCACAATCCTGGACTACTAATATCTTACCCTTCTTGCTCACTCATGTTCTACATTTCCTATGACACTGATACTGCTTACTATGAAGCAGACTTACACTACCTCTATGACTACTACAATTATTTAATTCTCTACATCACTTTTAATCACAAAGCAATATAAAACAGTAGACAGCATTGCAGACTTACATTCCCTCTACTCCATGTTTTGATTGGCTGCTTGAATTAGCTTATAAAAAGAAATAGTTTTTCTGAACTCATTCAAAGTGCAGTTATTTTTCCAGGACGTCCAGTGTTATGGTAAGAAGTTATGTCTCTGTACTACACTTATCCTCAAGGCCAAATCGTGTAGGAGCCATTAGAACTTCTTGAAATTCCTCAGAGCACATCCCGAGATTCTTTCCCTAAAATTTTGGTTTTAAAAACACCAGGTAATAATTTTTAAGGTCATACGGCAATTTTTTTTTTTTAATTAAAACAGAATCGTTGCAGAATGACCAGCCATTTCTAGACTTTAAATAAGCTGTGTAATGTCCTGATGTTATTGAAGGACCGTCATGATATATAATTGCTACAGTTACAAAAGTCCTTCCTGATATTGACAACTGTGAAGCCACAACATTTTTAATTAAAGTTGTCAATTTTGTTCCATCAGGCCTACATCGTTGGAACATTAAAATGACATACTGGCCATATGTTCGTATAAATGTTGACATCAATTCAGATTTACATTGGCTACACTCCATGTTGTGATCAGCTGCTTTTACTAGCTTATTAAAGGAGACTGATTTACTGTCTGGCAAAGTTAAATATATAAATCGTTCTGAGTCTACACTAGTAGTACTTGATACCCTACAGTTCTCGCAGTCATGCTGCCATTGATAAGAAAGCCCAAACAAGTGATCTACATCTACACCTTCAGCATGCAATACATCAAGCATATACATTAAAAACTCCTGACAATCTTGCTGAATATTTTGAGAGAATTGTGTTTGGCCTGAACATCTGTCTAACAGATTTCGAATTTCAGACACACTTTCTATTTTTGTTCTATCAGTGCTACATTTCTCTAACACAGTATTTAACAAACTGCAAAATCTTTGATCAGAAGTGACCAGAATCTCTTCTTTTACATTTTCTAGAGAAAACAAAACATTAACCACTACATTAGCATAGCAGTTGACACCAGAACTGTTTTCAAATTGAAAACCAACAACATCTTCAACAGAATCCTTTTTGTTTCTGCTTATAATTTCAGGTTCATCGACTTTTCGTCTTTTTGCTACAACCTCCCTGGTATTGGTCACATTTCTTCGTTTCCGGCCTACCACACGTTTCTCAAACAAAGGATATTGAGGCAAATGTGGCGCATACTCTCTTCTCAACCTATTGTATTCCTTAACACAATCTAGATCCGCACAAATGTTTGTGACATCACACTCAATCAAGTACAATCCCGATAAAGTTCTAACTCTTGACAATGCCACATATGCCATACCCTCCTTGAACACAGAACTGCCAATATTCACCAATGCACTGTCTACACTTAAACCTTGCGATTTATGGATTGTCACCGCATATGCCAAGCAAACAGGAAACTGCTTACGGCGAACATATAAGTCTTTTACAAGCAAAAATCTAGCAGAACAACGACCAATTAGCTGTACTTCCTCAATGCCATCAAATTTAATTTTTAAAAATTCAATTCCATCTCTATTTCTGTATTTCACAAAATCAACAACATTACCCATTGGTCCATTTACCAGATCTCTTTCAACATGTAAATTCCTTCTTAAAATTATACGGCAGTTTAAGCACACATTCAGAGTCTTTTCAAAACCTGCAGTTTTAGATATAGTCTTCTCTAATGAATCCAATTTGGATTTCAAATTCTCAGACAAAATAATTGTTGATCCCATATGCTCTACTCTGTCAATAGCTTCCAGTTTCACAATCTCTTGCTTTTCTAAATGCAACATTTTGTTGTTGAAGATGGCACATTCTGCAAGAGTTGGCATCAAACATATTCCAGATTTCTTCTCAGTAATTTTCTGAAAAATATTCTCAGGCACAACATCTTGTTCTGGATATAAATTTGACAGTAATCGTGCATGTAAAGCTTCTTTCCCATGCTCGGTCACTTTTCCAATTCTAACATCTTGTAGAATATTCTTGTAAACTTCATCCTTCGCCTGACGCATATTTTCATGCAGTTCAGCATAATTGAAGTTTAACCATATATTGACGTTGCCAATGCTCCCTAGGCACTTCCTGGTATCTTCATGCGTGAGCATTTTGAACACAGGTTGCCCTTTCACTGGTGTCAGCTGCAGAAGATCTCCGAAAACAATGATGTGTTTGCCACCAAATAACACATCATACTCTGTTTTGAGAACTTCTTGCATTCTCAAATGTACAAAGGCAAGCATGACATTGGAAACCATGCTTACTTCGTCAATGATAAGAAGTTTCATTTTCCTCAAGATTCTTGAAACTTCACAACAAGCATCTCCAGATAGCTTGTGATATTGTAATTTGTTGTCATGCTCCACTGGCAGCATCAGTAAACGATGTAAAGTAATCCCTTTAATGTTATGTGCTGCCAGTCCAGTTGGAGCGGTGACAACACAAGACAGCGATGACTCAGTCCTTTCCTGCAAATAACATGAAATTGCTTTAATGAGGAAACTTTTTCCAGTTCCCGCTTCTCCACTCACGTACAGTCGGACAGGCTTCAAAGACGTACATGAGCACTCTTTCTTCTCATGACTTAATCCATGATCAATTTGCATGGTAACTTCGTCATATATTTTCCTCTGCTCAAAGTTGAGTTGTCTTTCCAAGTCTTCTAAGTTAACCGCATCCTCCTGAGCATGTGCCATGGCTCTTTCCACTTCATTCATGGCAGTGGCAGCTTCATTTTCTATAACAGGTCCTCCTAGTGGATCCTGACTCAATGAAGCAGAACTCTGACTGTCCTGAGAACTGTCTCTGGCAATCTCGGCTGCAATCGTTGCTTCCTGCTCGATTTCCGCATTCAACATTTCTACATATTTGGGAAAAGCAGGACATTCTATGGTCTGCTTGGCGGCAGTGAAAGAGTCTTCGTAACAGAGGAAATCTCCAAGCAGTTCCTCTTCTGCACGCCAAGGCTTGAAAAGTTGCAAAAGTGCTAAATAGAAAAACTCCTTTTTTTCAGGAGATTCGCCACTCAATTTTCGATGGTTTACCAAGTGGCATTTTCTTTGCTTGACCAGACATCCCTCACTTCCAATTACAGCATACACTCCTTTCTCAGTATCTTCTTTGATGTTCCTCTTGAATATGTAATTTTGAAGAACCTCATACAGACAAACATTCTCGAGGTGACTGCTTCGATTTGGATAATATGTATCCAACATGTTGGTCTTCAAAATGTCGGTACTGTTTGGCTCCTTTTCCGCCAAATACTCAATTTCCCGCACAGGTTTCAGAACTCGATTACGCGTTGCAGCAAGACCAAGACTCGCCCAAACGATACTCCTAGATTTGGCATAGAGACTTGCTGAAGACAACCGGTCAGAACATTCGTAAGCTCCGATTTCTCGATGCGACAACATCTTCAGACTGAAACTGTACAACTTCTTCCTTCAATTCTGTCTTCTCTTTTTTGGTGATGTAAGATGTCACATACCGAGCCACAGCCATACAGTTATCAGCCACAAACTGTATATCCATGTTAGCATTCCACATGGACAAAATCACTGGGTTGTAGTCGTTGAGGTACTTGGACTCTTCGTTCCTCTTCAAATTGTATGTGTTTTTCGGTGATTTCTTCATCACATTATGTCGCAGCGAAGACATCAAACTGTTTACTCTTCCTTTAGAAATCACCGGTCGTGGAAACCCGAAACGACATTTGGTGTAGAACTTGTCCTTGTTTCGGAATTTACGACGACAGTACTTTCCACAACGATGGCTTTGGAAACGTAGAACTTTTTCTCTTAGGCTTTTCTTCTCCTTTGCGTTTGGAACAGCACACGTAGAATACTGTTGTATGAAACTCATCACTGAGTCTTCTGGATCCGTTCCAAATTTAGGTGCATCCTTGATTCACAACAGCATATGTATGTGAGGAGCACCTCTTGCTTGGTACTCCTTTCTCCAGAAGAAATCCAACACCTCTCCAAGAGGTGGATTCTTCTTATTCATGATGAAAGACATCATAGCTTCAAATCTACGATTGAAGTACCGGCATACATTGACTGGATCCAAAGAACACAGTTCTCCGGGTGTCTTGAATTCGATGTTTTCGATGTTTCCATTTGCCTCTCGTAGAAATTCAAGTAAGTCTTCCCAGCCATACTCGGCACAGCTCAGAGTGAGGAACCATGTGGGACTTCCTAAGTTCCTCAGCATACATTTCAAATCACCATGACGACGGTACCAGTACTCATTAGTACCACGCTGACACGCCATGAGATTAATCAGGTGAGAATCCAAAATACTGTCTTGGACATTGACTTTATCCATAAAGTCACTTGCCGAGATGTTTTGCATGTGTATACCACTTTTCAAGATGTGGTTCACTGCATATGACAGTCCAGACAGATCGCTTTCAAACAGGAGATGAATCAAATAAGGAATGCATTGTCGAAACCTAGGATCTCCTGCATACAATCGCAAAGTCCGGTATTCAGAAGCAGGAATTTGATGAGGTCGCTCATCATATCTTCCTCCCTGACCTGTTGGAAAAAGCTGTGGGAAACACCGAGCTTCCAAACTTTCCTCCCAAACACTAATGGGACTCCCTTTCGCTTGTTTCATTTGAAACAACTCAATAGCATTCCCCATGACTTCCTTGGAATGCAAAGGATGAACACTATAATGTTTATATATTTCTTCACTAGTACAGGGTTCTACTTTCTCAATTTGACCAGCACACAAATCGCTATCCTCTTCCTCACTTACTTCCTCTTCTGCAACATATATATTCTTATAGTACTTATTATTTTTTTTCAAATACAATGTTGCCTTTTTGACTTTCCTAACATCCACTAAATCTTGCCATATTTTCTTATTCTTTGTCGGAACCCCATTAACTAAGATAACCAGAGGGTCCTCTTCCACTTTTTCTACTCCAATTGTGTTAATGTTTTTCTTCAAATCTAGAGGCAAATAAACAACTCTTCCCTTTAATCCTCTCTGTAAATTTGATGGAGGCAATTTCCCTGTCTTTGGCTCCATTCTTACAATAGCCTGAAAGGGATGGATACTTTGAATCAAAATAGATTCATAAGTATTTAAATCCTTCAATTCAGAAGGAATCTCAACCAATTCCAGATTATTATGAACTGCTCTAGCAGGCATCTGGTTTTGATTTAATTTGTTATAACAATAAGTACACACACGTTGATCCAATCCCAAATCAAAACAATTTTCTACCATCAAGTATGTTGTGAAATCCTTCCATTCACTATTATTTTCCCTTTCACTTTTTGCATATAAATCCACTAACTTAGGGGCCGATTAGGATGGCGGTTTTTCCGCATCCTCCGGGCCGGCGGAAGTGTCCGCCGGCCTGGAGGATGCGGAAAAACCGCGGCGGAGACTCCAAAGACCCACCGCCAAATTAGGATGGCTGGTGGGTCTGGAATTCCGTCCGCCGCTTTTCCGCCGCGGTCGGCTTCCGACCGCGGCGGAAAAGCTATAAAATGGCAGGCGGTGTCTATGAGACACCGTCCGCCATATTATGATGTTGGTGTAAATATGCTTTTCCACGGCGGCTTTTCCGCCATGGAAAAGCATACGGACATTCACTTTGGGGGCCCGTTGCGGGCCCCCTGGGTGAATGGGGGGTGGGGGGTGCACATGGGGGGTACCTATGGTACCCCCCTGCATTTGCGTACACAAAGCAGCAGGCACCGTGCGGTGCCTGCCGCTTTGTGCATGTAAATGCAACACATGCATTTTTAACATTGCGGCGGGTGCAGCTTGAAGCTGCACCCGCCGCAATGTTAAAAATAGAGGATGTGACCGCCACCCTGGCGGTCACATCCTAATTGCCATGGAGGGACCGCCGCTGCCCATGCGGACGGTCCCTCCTACTCAGGGGTGGCGAACGGACGCAAGTCCGTCCGCCATCCTAATCGGCCCCCTAGTCTGATTCTTATAATAAGTGCGTCGACAACACACACAAGTGAAATTAGGCCTCTCACTTGATTTCACCTGAAACGTGGCAATTTCCTTCTGAAAATTATCTGTACTGGAAACCTGTACACTATCTTCCACATTACCCTCTTCTTCTGGGTCAATTTCAACATTCTCCTCTTTACTTTCAAAGTAACAAAACTCAATTTCTTCACACATATTCTTCACATCTATTTCAGAACCATGCAAAAGAGCAGCGCATAATTGTTTAAGCATAACTGCTGGACTCTTAGCATAATACAACATTCTAACTAATTTCCTCACTTTATTATGATGCACTGCTAGCATCCTGAAATGATGAAAAACACTCTGGCATACTCTCCTGGAAAGACAAGCCAGTGAATGACCATGCAAACCTGTCACTTCTCTCACTCTGCAAGGATCTAATTCTTGCAACAACTTCATTTTCTGCTTCAAACTTTTCTTATTAAATGTCCGTACAAAATCACAAAGCAAATTGATGGAATCCTGTCGCACACTGCAAATACTACTACACTTCCAGGTGTACACAGGTCCCTTAGGACGTCTTCCTAAAACCTCATTACCTAACATCTCTTCTGCCTCTGTTGTCACAAGTTTTTCTTTTTCAACTGGACAACCATCTTTCACCTCATAAGCTCGACCGCTGGTGTCAACTGCATGCACCAAATCATTATCCTGGAAATAACTCTCCTCATTGAAAAATGCCTCACAACTTGAACTATGCATCCATTCTCCGGAAAAAACTTCACAAAAATTACTACGATTAACTATTCTCTTCCATCTACTATTTCTTTTGAAATCATAAATTGCCTTGTTTAGCTTCCTAATTCTATTGATTACGTTTAATTTCAAATGCCTGATCAATAACTTTCTCAACTTTTTTTTTTCTCTTATAAAAAACCACTTTCTGTTGACCTTTCTTAATATTTTTTAACAAATTGCCAATTATCCTGTTGCAGAACATTCGTTTACGAATGTCCCTAAACTGTTGTTTCCTTCTACTATCATGCACAGAGTTATCTCTTGCTCTAGCAGTAACATTTTTGATTGGCCTTTCCTTTCCGTTTAAAATGCTTCTCTTTTTCTGGACTGAAACATTTTCTGTAGTAATATTTTTTTTACTACAAATATTTCTTATGAATGTTTTTGTGCTCTTACCCGGTGCTTTCTTGGTGACTTGACAAGTTTTTTTGGTAGAGGACTGCTGCATTATTTCATGTACCTGCTGTCTTTGACGTTTTGCAGCCTTTTTAAGTCTATCCTTGGTTGGCATGCTGAAATCTTGAAATGATATGCAGTTGAATCTGTGGTAAAATATAATAAAAAATGTTATTAACCACTATTACCAAACAGTAAATCAATAACAGTCATCAGAACATTTTTTAGTGCTTTGGCAAATATATAATACACAAATAGCAGAAAAGAAATAGAATTCTTCTTCATTTTACCTCTACTATTTTATATGTGATTCTGATCTAATTTTATGAGCATATTTTAATATTTTATTGAAGACACTAGACATAACCTGTTTTTAAAGGTGTTTTTAATTATAAATCAAACGGTTTACATTTTTACTTTTCATTTATTATAAATTTTAAAAATAAATGTTTATAGTTCCATAGGCTCAAGCACGTCAGCTTCCCAACCTATGTCATACAATTCTGACAAATCGGCATCCTCATCATGTTCTTCATCATCCTGAGAATTTAAATCATCCAATGGATCTACTTCCACTGACGTTTCAATTACAAGTTCAATGATAATGTCATAATCAACTGATTGCTGATTGTCACTCATGGTTGATGTTGTCGTTATCTTTAAAGAAAGAGAACAACAATGAGATGTTGCAGAGTAAGAGACAAATCTCAGAGATTATAATAGTAAAATTGTTTAACAAGAGTAACATTTTGCAGCTATTATTTAGCCATGACCAGCGATGCTGAGGAGGTAAGGCCTATGTCCAAGTTTTCAGTGAACAGGACTCATCTCTTCTTAACCTTGGATAAGCCTCACCAACTCTGTGTCCCCTGCTCATACTTAAATGTAAAGGGGCAGATTTATGTTAACTGACGCATTCCGAGGGATGCACCAGTTAATGTGCACCGCTGCTCTGCCACCCATGGTGTGCCGCATTTACAATGTGGAGCACCATTGAGTGAAAACAGCACAGATGCGTCACGCATCTGTGCCGCAAAAGCAGCACATTGCAGGAATCACGTCGTAAGCGCAACATGTCTACTGCAATGCACAGGAGCAAGCCACACATTGCATGGTGCATCACTCCTTATGCCTGTTTCAAACAGGCGTAATGATTTGATTCAGCAATGCTATAAAGCTGAGTCAGTGAAATCTTCTAAATTTCACTGTGTTAGTTTTACAGGGCTTTCTTGCAAATTAATGCATACCTTGCAACAAAACACCTATATGAAAACTGACGCAGGTTTCATGTGGCACAGGACTTTACAGCATGACACATCTGCCTAGATGCATCAATTTTTAAATATGTCGCCACATAGTCAATCTTTTGCACCGCCGCTGCGTCACAAAAGTGACGCACAGCGGCACAAAAGAGGCACACGGCTATCATAAATCTGTCCCTAACATGTTAAATGATTGATTCAGGATGACGATAAGGTGTGGCCTATCCAGAGGTTTGTTTAAGGTGAGGCCTACTCAGGGTTGCAGATTAAATGGAGATGGGGCACCCCTGAGCCTTGCTGGAGCTGCATCGCACTTGCGATGCAGCTCCAGCAATGCGCCACCTTTACGGCACAGATGCGTCACGCATCTGTGCCGTTTTTGCCCCATGGTGCGCCGCATTGTAAATGCAGCGCACCATGGGTGGCGGAACAGCGGCGCAGGATGACTGGCACATCCCTGGGGATGCACCAGTCATCATAAATCTATCCCTAAGCTTCTTATCTTGTTGGAGATGAAGTGAGGCCTGTCTTGCAACATGGTGCATCTTTTGCATCACTGCTGCATCGGTTTCATGTGGCACGTTTTTTTTTACAGCATGACACATCTTCCTAGATGCATCAATTTGTAATTTTGTCGCCACATAGCAAATCTTTTGCACCGCCACTGCGTCACAAAAGTGACGCACAGTGGCGCAAAAGAGGCATACACCTATCATAAATCTGTCCCTAGCATTTTAAATGATTAATTCAGGATGACGATAAGGTGTGGCCTATCCAGAGGTTTGTTTAAGGTGAGGCTTACCTACATTCATGGGGAAATGACTTAAAATGTCCTTAAGACACATGAAAGCGTTTTTTTAAAGCCTTTGCAGCATTTTTGGGTCACTTTTAACATGGCTATGTAACTCAAACAATCAAAATCTAAATTTGCCAAGCACAGGTGGGAGCAATTTACAAGGAATTTGCACCACGGGGAAAGGTCTTTTAATTTAAAATGGGAAAAATAACATCAGAGACACTCAAATGCCTTATAAAGAAGCAGACACCACTATGTCCTTGTCATAAATTTTAAAAGCATTCCTTTACCTCAAAAACGATTTTCAAGTCATAATTTGAAAACACTGCACATGGGGAAATGACTGAAAATGTCCTTAAGACACATGAAAGCGTTTTTTGATTGCCTTTGCAGCATTTTTGGGTCACTTTTAACATGGCTATGTAACTCAAACAATCAAAATCTAAATTTTCCAAGCACAGGGGCGAGCATATTTACAAGGAATTTGCACCACGGGGAAAGGTCTTACATTAAAATGGCAAAAATAACACCAGAGACACTCAAATGCCTTATAAAGAAGCATACACCATTATGTCCTTGTCATAAATTTTAAAAGCATTCCTTTTCCTCAAAAACGATTTTCAAGTCTTAATTTGAAAACACTGCACATGGGGAAATGACTGAAAATGTCCTTAAGACACATGAAAGCGTTTTTTGATTGCCTTTGCAGCATTTTTGGGTCACTTTTAACATGGCTATGTAACTCAAACAATGAAAATCTAAATTTTCCAAGCACAGGTGCGAGCATATTTGCAAGGAATTTGCACCACGGGGAAAGGTCTTACATTAAAATGGGAAAAATAACATCAGAGACACTCAAATGCCTTATAAAGATGCATACACCATTATGTCCTTGTCATAAATTTTAAAAGCATCCCTTTTCCTCAAAAACGATTTTCAAGTCTTAATTTGAAAACACTGCACATGGGGAAATGACTTAAAATGTCCTTAAGACACATGAAAGCGTTTTTTGATTGCCTTTGCAGCATTTTTGGGTCACTTTTAACATGGCTATGTAACTCAAACAATCAAAATCTAAATTTGCCAAGCACAGGTGGGAGCATATTTACAAGGAATTTGCACCACGGGGAAAGGTCTTAAATTAAAATGGGAAAAATAACATCAGAGACACTCAAATGCCTTATAAAGATGCATACACCATTATGTCCTTGTCATAAATTTTAAAAGCATCCCTTTTCCTCAAAAACGATTTTCAAGTCTTAATTTGAAAATACTGCACATGGGGAAATGACTTAAAATGTCCTTAAGACACATGAAAGCGTTTTTTTAAAGCCTTTGCAGCATTTTTGGGTCACTTTTAACATGGCTATGTAACTCAAACAATCAAAATCTAAATTTGCCAAGCACAGGTGGGAGCATATTTACAAGGAATTTGCACCACGGGGAAAGGTCTTAAATTAAAATGGGAAAAATAACATCAGAGACACTCAAATGCCTTATAAAGATGCATACACCATTATGTCCTTGTCATAAATTTTAAAAGCATCCCTTTTCCTCAAAAACGATTTTCAAGTCATAATTTGAAAACACTGCACAGCTCCTATGCACAAAAACACCCTGTCAGTACTAATACTTCACATTTTCTCCAATTACAATTTCTCAAAGAAACAAAATCTATTTGTAAAACACTTGAGACAAAGCAACATTTTAAAAACACAACTTTCTTCATAATTTTCTCCTTAAAGCACACTATTCTCTATCTAAATTAAATAAATATTTTCTCACCTTAGCAAATACTTTATGAGTTTCAAAACAGTCTCAGAAATACACCAATTTGTCTTCAACAGAACAAAGGGTATGCACTCCAGAGGCTGCAGCTATGGAAAGCACAGAAATGCTGTAATTCATCACACATATCTCTCATGTCACCCAATCAAAACTCTTCCCTCACTTTTTTCAAATCAAAACCCTTCCCCCCTCTGCCCTCTCTGCCTTTTTTGCATAGCAACCACCTCCTGGAAGACCTCTGATGTTTGCAAGTTCACACAACAATGTTTCAATTGAACTCTGAACTCTCAGTGCACCTGCGTATCCAGTGCAATCTTTCATTAAATGATTTTTTCTTGACCATTCAAATTACATCTTTCAAAGAACTCATCCATGCACCCTAACTTTCTGTTTTCAGCAATCAAAATCCACCAATCACTGTTACTGCTTCATTAACACAGAAACTCCACAGTTTTTTTCATTTTAAACTCTTATTTTTTCAACTGCCATTTCATTACCACACTTCATCTGACTGCAGCAGAACCTTCTCTCACCATGTTTTCAGTCTGGATTGTTGGACATAGTTACATCTACTGGGCTCAGAGGTATGCTGATAACAGAAATTTACCTAACCTCAATTTACAAGATGTGGAAATTAAGTGGTTTGGCCACAGAGGATTAAAATGTCACCAATTGATACCATTGGTGAAAACCTTTATGCATTTGCCAAAACCTGACCTGTTAATTGTGCACTGTGGAGGTAATGATTTGTGCACTTTGACTGGAGTAGGTCTGGAAATGCTTTTAAAGGACACCTTTGAGCAATTAATGGCACTTTTTCCTCAAACAGCCTTGGTATATTCAAATATATGCCAAAGACAGAAATGGAGGTGGTCAAACTAATTTTGTCCACAAATTGAGAAGTCGAGGAAGCATGTAAACAAATCTGTTTCAGCTTACATGAGAGACCATGGAATGGGCTCCATGTACAACAATAACTTGCGTTACTACATGCAAGATATCTACAGAGGAGATGGAGTTCCCTTCTCAGATGAAGGGAACAGAGTTTTCATTCTGAATTTAAGACTGTGCATTGGTACCTACTTATAAGTACCTAAATGTACCATAAACCCAAAAGCTCTTCTCAGAGCTACCCTACATCTGATCACTCACAATTATTATTTTACTCTAACTTTTTTCACTAATTTTCAACAAAGTACGCTCCCCGGAGCGCTACCCGGTACGCGAACCGGAAGCTAACCGCGCGAATTTTTTTAAAAAAAATGTTTTTTTTCGCACATATGGGCCTCCTCAGCCATCCTCAGAAAACCTAGGGGGTCAAAATACGTCTACCGTGTCCCCTTCTACCCATTCTGAACATTATTTGCCCTCCATCTTGTATCTTAATTCGACCGAAACACAAAATGGTGGACTCCCGTAACGCTTCAGGTTCGCGTACCGGGGCGCTCACCAGTTCGCGTACCGGGGCGTTCCCCGGGAAGCGCTCCATCAAAAAAAGGTGGGAAAGTAATTTACATAAAAACGACTGGAGACACTTTCACCAAATATAGATTAGCTCATACTACATACCAATCCCTACCATTTTCACAAATTTGATTGAAATTCCATTTAGCCATTTAGCCTGTAGACCTTTCTAAATACCGTGAGGTAAATTACTTCACATAACACATCTGAAGTGTTGGAATTGACAACCAATGAAAATGTTACTTTCATTTTCTACTTTTTTTACCTGACATTTGATTCGTTATATACCTGAATATATTTAAAGGAAGAGAAGGGAACACAGCCATTTTGACTACTACTTCCTGGTGTACATTTCAATTGGATTTTCACTAATCACTTCAACTTCTTTGTGAAGGTAAGTTGTTATTTTAAAAACTGAAGTATATTGTGCACTATAAGTTAATATGGTAAACTTTTTCTGATAGTTATATACTATCCCTCTGTAGTAGTTATAGATTTATATAGACTTCTCTGTTATAGTTATGGATGGAGTTAGGTTTCTCTTGTATAATTATGAATTTACTTACGTTAAATCACATATACTTTTTTATATTCCTACTTCCAATCTGATACTATACACTGCCCAAAGATAAATTCACTGATAAAAACTGCGTATCTGAAATTAATCCCAACAGTGCCCTATCTCTACTAATATATATTTTTTTTATCCAAATTTCAGGCCAAATGGAAGGCGAACACAAAGTTTCATTTCAAATTGTCCTGCAAGAGAGCAGCCAAGAAATAATTGATCCAAATTATATAGAATTTATGGATGAAACTTGGGACCAAGAACTACTGCAATGTGTGCAAGCAGTAGATGACCTCCTTCAAAATGAGGACATTTTACACACTCAGAGATTACAAGCTATGTTCAATGAAAATAACGACATTTCAGACAGTGAAATTTTAGAAAGTTTATTAAATTTTGAAACACAATCACAATAATAAATAATTGCTTAAAAAATAAAGAAATTAAAAAATAATCAACAAAACAAACAATCAATTAACATACAGTATTTGAAAAGTCTATCATTCTTTTTTCCTTATAGTACGCTCCCCAGAACGCTTCCCGGTTCGCGGACCGGGCGCTCCCCACGCAAAAAAACCAAAAAAAAATTATTCTTTTTTTGCCCCGCGGGGCCCTTTTAAAGCCTGCACATCAAAGCTAGGGGGTCAAGGAGGATCTACTATGCCCCCTTATGGTCATTTCCCCCTTTGTTTTGGCCTCCTCTTGTCTCTCGATCCTACCGAGAGACAAGATGGCGGCCGCTCCGGACTGTTTAGAATGTTGACAGACACCGGAGAGCCAATCAGCTTCGCTTCGCGAAGTTCCGTTACGCGTCAAGTACGCGAACCGGAGCGCTGCCCGGAGCGCGCTTACAGATATATATCTTTTTTTGAACGTTAATTTCTCAAAATCCACTGGAGCACATATATTGAGACCTAGCAAAGGCACATCGGGCTAACAGTCCCTACAATTTTGCCAAGTTTCGTGCAAATCCATTCAGCCGTTCGAGCTAAAAGTGAGGCCAACCGCCCTATGGAAATTAACATGGGAAAAACGCCAGTAGGTAATATATATGTATATATGTATATATGTATATATGGTAGTATATGTATATATATTACCTACTGGCGGTCGCCAGTAGGTATATATAGTTAGGATTTTTTCTCTATGGGATTTTTGAAAATTCTATGTCGAATAACTTTGGCGTTCGAGGACGGAATTGGCTGAAATTTTCAGGAAAATGGCACATTTTGTTTCTGAGCAGCCCCTGAAAATTTGGGGGGGGTTTCGTCAAGGGGGGGCCGAGAAAAAAGGGGGGTCCCAAAACATGTTTTTCCCATGCAATTTTCCATAGGGCGGTTGGCCTCACTTTTAGCTCGAACGGCTGAATGGATTTTCACGAAACTTGGCAAAATTGTAGGGACTGGTAGCCCGATGTGCCTTTGCTAGGTCTCAATATATGTGCTCCAGTGGATTTTGAGAAATTAACGTTCAAAAAAATATATATATCTGTAAGCGCGCTCCGGGCAGCGCCCCGGTTCGCGTACCTGACACGTAACGGAACTTCGCGAAGCGAAGCTGATTGGCTCTCCGGTGTCTGTCAACATTCTAAACAGTCCGGAGTGGCCGCCATCTTGTCTCTCGGTAGGATCGAGAGACAAGAGGAGGCCAAAACAAAGGGGGAAATGAGCATAAGGGGGCATAGTAGATCCTCCCTGACCCCCTAGGTTTGATGTGGAGGTTTTAAAAGGGCCCCGCGGGGCAAAAAAAAAAATTTAATTTTTTGTTTTTTTTGCGTGGGGAGCGCCCGGTACGCGCACCGGGAAGCGGTCTGGGAAGCGTACTATAAGGAAAAAAGAATGATAGACTATGATATTTTGAAATATTGTATGTTTATTGATTGTTCTTTTTGTTGTTTTTTTTTGTTTTTTTATTTAAGTAGCAGTATTTATTATTATTAAATATAAATTTATATTTGTGATTGTGCACAGTATACTATAAGTCTGACTTTACATTATAATCAATTTGGTACTAGTTTATGAATTACATATAAAAATGATTAAAGACTCAAACAATTTTTTATTATTAAATATAATTTTATTTTTCTGATTCTTTTTCAAAATTTAATAGAACGTCTAACATTTGACTGTCCGATATGTCTTCTTTTTGACTGAACATAACTTCCCACATTTGATCATATTGAAGTAAGAAATCCACAGATTCTACACATTGTAGAAGTTCATGGTCCCGTGATTCATCCATGAATTCCAAGTCAATGGGTTCAATGATTTCCTCATTGTTCATCTCTAGGACAATTTCAAAGGAAATGTTCTGTTCTCCTTCCATTTTTGTGCTGAAATATGCATAAATAAATAAATATATCAGTAGAGATAGGGCACTGTTGGGTTTAAGTTCAGACAGGTACTTTTCAGGCGTGAAGTAGTACTATTAAAAAGTGCCTGTGAAAAAGCCTAAGTAAATTCATAATTATACCACAGAAACCTAAATCAATCCATAATTATAATAAACAAGCCTTTCTCAATGTCTAACTCTTACAGAGGGATAGTATATAACTATCTGAAAATGTTTTCAAATTTATAAAATAACATCTTACCTTTTAAAAACAAGTTTAAGTTGTCAGTGAAAATGATCTTGCAATGTAGTTCAGGAAGTAGTAGTCAAAATGGCTGTGTTTTTCTCTCTTTCTTTATATATATTGAGGTACAAAACCAATCAAATGTCAGGTAAAAAAAGTAGAAAATGAAAGTAACATTTTAATTGGTTGTCAATTCCAACACTTCAGATGAGTTTTGTGAAGTAATTTACCTCAGGGTATTTAGAGAGGTCTACAGGCTAAATGGCTAAATGGAATTCCAATCAAATTTGTGAAAATGGTAGGGATTGGTATGTAGTATGAGCTAATCTATATTTGGTGAAAGTGTCTCCAGTGGTTTTTCTGTATATTACTTTCCCACCTTTTTTGAGCAAGCGCTTCCCGGTGCGCGCCCCGGTACGCGAACCGGCAGCGTTACGGGAGTCCTCCATTTTGTGTTTCGGCAGAATTGAGATACAAGATGGAGGGCAAATAATGTTCAGAATGGGTAGAAGGGGGCACGGTAGACGTATCCTGATCCCCTAGGTTTTCTGAGGTTGGCTGAGGAGGCCCATATGTGCGAAAAAACCCCATTTTTTTTCAAATTTTCGCACGGTTAGCCTCCGGTGCGCGTACCGGGTAGCGCTCCTGGGAGCGTACTTTGGTGAAAATTAGTGAAAAAAGTTAGAGTAAAATAATAATTGTGAGTGATCAGATGTAGGGTAGCTCTGAAAAGAGCTTTTGGGTCCTGTGGCTGATGTAGGTACCTACAAGTAGGTACCAATGCACAGTCTTAAATTGAGGATGAAAATTCTGTTCCCCTCATCTGAGAAGTGAACTCCATCTGCTCTGTAGATATCTTGCATGTAGTAACGCAAGTTATTGTTGTAGATGAAGCCCATTCCATGGTCTCTCATGTAAGCTGAAACAGACTTATTTACATGCTGCCTCGATTTCTCAATTTGTGGACAAAATTGGTTTGACCACCTCCATTTCTGTCTTTGGCATATATTTGAATATACCAAGGCAGTTTGAGGAAATAGTGTCATCAATTGCTCAAAGGTGTCCTTTAAAAGCATTTCCAGACCTACCCCAGTCAAAGTGCCCAAGTCATTTCCTCCACAGTGCACAATTAACAGGTCAGGTTTTGGCAAATGCAAAAAGGTTTTCACCAATGGTATCAATTGGTGACATCTTAATCCTCTGTGGCCAATCCAGTTGATTTCCACATTTTGTAAATTGAGGTTGTGTAAATTTCTGTTATCAGTATACCTTTGAGCCCAGTGGATATAACTATGTCCAACAATCCAGACAGAAAACATGGTGAGAGGAGGTTCTGCTGCAGTCAGATGAAGTGTGGTAATGAAATGGCAGTTGAAACAGTAGGAGTATGTAATGAAAAAAACTGTGGAGTTTCTGTGGTAATTAATCAGTAGCAGTGATTGGTGGATTTTGATTGCTGAAAACAGAAAGTTAGGGTGCATGGATGAGTTCTTTGAAAGATGTAATTTGTATGGTCAAAAAAAAATCATTTTATGAAAGATTGCACTGGATACGCAGGTGTACTGAGAGTTCAGAGTTCAAGTGAAACATTGTTGTGTGAACTTGCAAACATGAGAGGTCTTTCAGGAGGTGGTTGCTATGGAAAAAAGGCAGAAAGGGCAGAGGGGGGAAGGGTGTTGATTTGAAAAAAGTGAGGGAAGAGTTTTGATTGGGTGACATGAGAGATATGTGTGATGAATTACAGCATTTCTGTGCCATTGTTGGTTGCAGCCTCTGGAGTGCATACCTTTTGCTCTGCTGAAGACAAATTGGTGTGTGTCTGAGACTGTTTTGAAACTCAAAAAGTATTTGCTAAGGTGAGAAAAGATTCATTTAATTTAAATAGAGAATAGTATGCTTGAAGGAGAAAATTATGAAGAAAGTTGTGTATTTAAAATGTTGCTTTGTGTCAAGTGTTTTACAAATAGATTTTGTTTCTTTGAGTTACATAGCCATGTTACATAGGCATGTTAAAAGTGACGCAAAAATGGTGCAAGGGCCTTAAAAAAATGCTTTCATGTGTCTTAGGGCATTTTAAGTCACTTCCCCATGAATGTAGGTATATAATTAGTTTACATGATGTGTTTAAAAACGTTTTTTGAAATCAATTAGGTTTCTTGATATGTACTGCTAGAGTTTCATAGGTTGCTTGGGGCATATTTACAAGGCCTTTGAGTTCCTTTGATGTTATTTTTCCCATTTTAATTTAAGACATTTCCTTGTGGTGCAAGGTCCTTGTAAATACGCCCCCACGTGTGCTTTGCAAATTTAGATTTTGATTCTTTGAGTTACATAGCCATGTTAAAAGTGACGCAAAAATGGTGCAAGGGCCTTAAAAAAACGCTTTCATGTGTCTTAGGGCATTTTAAGTCACTTCCCCATGAATGTAGGTATATAATTGCTTTACATGATGTGTTTAAAAACGTTTTTTGAAATCAATTAGGTTTCTTGATATGTACTGCTAGAGTTTCATAGGTTGCTTGGGGCATATTTACAAGGCCTTTGAGTCTCTCTGATGTTATTTTTCCCATTTTAATTTAAGACATTTCCCCGTAGTGCAAGGTCCTTGTAAATGCGCCCCCATTTGTGCTTGGCAAATTTAGATTTTGATTCTTTGAGTTACATAGCCATGTTAAAAGTGACGCAAAAATGGTGCAAGGGCCTTAAAAAACACTTTCATGTGTCTTAGGGCATTTTAAGTCACTTCCCCTTGAATGTAGGTATGTAATTGATTTACATGATGTGTTTAAAAACGTTTTTTGAAATCAATTAGGTTTCTTGATATGTACTGCTAGAGTTTCATAGGTTGCTTGGGGTATATTTAAAAGGCATTTGAGTCCCTTTGATGTTATTTTTCCCATTTTAATTTAAGACATTTCCCCGTGGTGGAAGGTCCTTGTAAATACGCCCCCATGTGTGCTTGGCAAATTTAGATTTTGATTCTTTGAGTTACATAGCCATGTTAAAAGTGACGCAAAAATGGTGCAAGGGCCTTAAAAAAACGCTTTCATGTGTCTTAGAGCATTTTAAGTCACTTCCCCATGAATGTAGGTATATAATTGCTTTACATGATGTGTTTACAAAAGTTTTTTGAAATCAATTAGGTTTCTTGATATGTTTTGCTAGAGTTTCATAGGTTGCTTGGGGTATATTTACAAGGCCTTTGAGTCCCTTTGATGTTATTTTTCCCATTTTAATTTAAGACATTTCCCCGTGGTGCAAGGTCCTTGTAAATACGCCCCCATGTGTGCTTGGCAAATTTAGATTTTGATTCTTTGAGTTACATAGCCATGTTCCATACAGAGCTCACCTTCTGCGTAGACTTTGATATGCTAGACTCCATCTGCACAATGAGATATCTAAGCAAAGGAAACACAGGTGATGTGATTGTGAAATGAGCAAAAGAAATTCCACATTTTTCAATTACATCACCTGTTTTTTCTAACATTACGAATCACATTGTGCAGATGAGGTTTAGGCCTGTCCAGGGACACAGAAGAGGTCTGGCCTTTGTTCAAGAGTGCAGTGGACATGACTCACTTCATTGGTAGGCCTGCACATGTATTATCTCCTCTGTACTCTTCAATAAGCCCAAATTTCATCTGCAACCCTGAGTAGGCCTCACCTCAAACAAACCTCTGGATAGGCCTCACCTTATCGTCATCCTGAATCAATCATTTAAAATGTTAGGGGCAGATTTATGATGGCCGTGCGCCTCTTTTGCGCCGCTGTTGCGTCACTTTTGTGATGTAGCAGTGATGCAAAAGATGCACCATGTTGCAAGATAGGCCTCACTTCATCTCCAACAAGATACCGTCAGTTTAAACTGTAAACATTTAGGACTGTGTAGGGGGCATAGAGAAGCTGAATCTTCTGTAAATGTCAAAATCTTTGTATAGAGTGCTCAACTTCTGTGTACTCTTTAATATGCTAGACTCCATCTGCACAATGAGATACCTAAGCAAAGGAAACACAGGTGATGTGATTGTGAAATGAGGAAAAGAAATTCCACATTTTTCAATTACATCACCTGTGTTTCCTAACTTTACGAATCACATTGTGCAGATGAGGTTTAGGCCTGTCCACGGACACAGAAGAGGTATGGCCTTTGTTCAAGAGTGAAGTGGACATGACTCACTTCATTGGTAGGCCTGCACATGTATTATCTCCTCTGTACTCTTCAACAAGCCTAAATTTCATCTGCAACCCTGAGTAGGCCTCACCTCAAACAAACCTCTGGATAGGCCACACCTTATCGTCATCCTGAATCAATCATTTAAAATGTTAGGGACAGATTTATGATAGCCGTGTGCCTCTTTTGCGCCGCTGTGCGTCACTTTTGTGACGCAGTGGTGGTGCAAAAGATTTGCTATGTTGCGACATATTCACAACTTGATGCATCTAGGCAGATGTGTCATGCTGTAAAGTCCTGTGCCACATGAAACCAATGCAGCAGTGATGCAAAAGATGCACCATGTTGCAAGACAGGCCTCACTTCATCTCCAACAAGATACCGTCAGTTTAAAATGTAAACATTTAGGACTGTGTAGGGGGCATGGAGAAGCTGAATCTTCTGTAAATGTCAAAATTGTTGTATACAGTGCTCAACTTCTGTGTACTCTTTGATATGCTAGACTCCATCTGCACTATGAGATACCTAAGCAAAGGAAACACAGGTGATGTGATTGTGAAATGAGGAAAAGAAATTCCACATTTTTCAATTACATCACCTGTGTTTCCTAACTTTACGAATCACATTGTGCAGATGAGGTTTAGGCCTGTCCACGGACACAGAAGAGGTCTGGCCTTTGTTCAAGAGTGAAGTGGACATGACTCACTTCATTGGTAGGCCTGCACATGTATTATCTCCTCTGTACTCTTCAACAAGCCTAAATTTCATCTGCAACCCTGAGTAGACCTCACCTCAAACAAACCTCTGAATAGGCCACACCTTATCGTCATCCTGAATCAATCATTTAAAATGTTAGGGACAGATTTATGATAGCCGTGTGCCTCTTTTGCGCCGCTGTGCGTCACTTTTGTGACGCAGCGGCGGTGCAAAAGATTTGCTATGTTGCGACATATTTACAACTTGATGCATCTAGGCAGATGTGTCATCCTGTAAAGTCCTGTGCCACATGAAACCTGCGTCAGATTTCATGTGAGCGTTTTGTTGTAGGGTGGCCAGTCATTTGCATGAAAGCCCTGTAAAACTAACACAGTAAAATTAAGAAGATTTCACTGAGTCACATTTATGGCATTGCTGAATCAAATCCTTACGCCTGTTTGAAACAGCATCGCTGGACATGGTTAAATAATATCTGCAAAATGTTACTCTTGTTAAACAATTTTACAATTATAGTCTCTGAGATTTGTCTCTTACTCTGCAACATCTCATTGTTGTTCTCTTTCTTTAAAGATAACGACAACATCAAGCATGAGTGATAATGAGCAATATGTCGATCTCGATATTATCATTGAAATTGTGATTGAAACATCAGTGGAAGTAGATCCCTTGGATGATTTAAATCCTGAGGATGATGAAGAACATGATGAGGATGCCGATTTGTCAGAATTGTATGACATAGGGTGGGAAGCTGACCTGCTTGAGCCTATGGAACTATAAACATGGATTTTTAAAAGTTACTGGAAATGAAAAGTAAACATGTAAACCGTTTCATTTAAAATTAAACACAACTTCAAAAACAGCTTGTGTGTAGTGTCTTTAATAAAATAGTCAAATATGCTCATAAAATTAGTTCAGATTCACATATAAAACAGCACAGGTCAAATGTAGAAGCATTCCATTTCTTTGCTACTATTTGTGACTACTAAATTTGTCAATGCACTAAAAATTATTGTATGTAAAAATGACAAGTAGTGTGTTAAATTTTTGACGACTGTTATTGATTTACTGTTTGGTAATAGTGGTTAATAACATTTTTAATTATATTTTACCACAGATTCAACTGCAGATCATTTCAAAAGTACATAATGCCATCTAAAGAACGAAACCGAAAGGCTACAAAACGTCAAAGACAGCAGCTTACTAAATGCTTGCAGCAGTCCTCTACAATAAAAACTCTTCAAGTCACCAAGAAAGCTCCGGGTAAGGCAACGAAATCATTCCTAAGAAACATTTGTAGAAAAAAAGTAGTACTACAGAAAATGTTTTAGTCCAGAAAAAGAGAATCAATTTAAACGGAAAGGAAAGGCCAATCAAAAATGTTACTGCTAGAGCAGGAGATAACTCTGTGCATGGTAGTAGAAGGAAAAATCAGTTTAGGGACATTCGTAGCCGAATGTTCCGCAACAGGATAATTGGCAATTTGGTAAAAAATATTAAGAAAGGTCAACAGAAAGTGGTTTTTTATAAGAGAAAAAAAAAGTTGAGAAAATTATTAATCAGGCATTTGAAATTAAGCGAAAGTTATTTATTTTGATAATCAATAGAATTAGGAAGCTAAACAAGGCAATTTATGATTTCAAAAGAAATAGTAGATGGAAGAGAACAGTTAATCGTAGTAATTTTTGTGAAGGTTGTTCAGGAGAATGGATGCATAGTTCAAGTTGTGAGGCATTTTTTAATGAGGAGAGTTATTTCCAGGATAATGATTTGGTGCATGCAGTTGACACCAGTGGTCGAGCTTATGAGGTGAAAGATGGTTGTCCAGTTGAAAAAGAAAAACTTGTGGCAACAGAGGCAGAAGAGGTGTTAGGTAATGAGGTTTTAGGAAGACGTCCTAAGGGACCAGTGTATATCTGGAAGTGTAGTAGTATTTGCAGTGTGCGACAGGATTCCATCAATTTGCTTTGTGATTTTGTAATAAGAAAACTTTAAAACAGAAAATGAAGTTGTTGCAAGAATTAGATCCTTGCAGAGTGAGAGAAGTGACAGGTTTGCATGGTCATTCACTGGCTTGTCTTTCCAGGAGAGTATGCCAGAGTGTTTTTCATCATTTCAGGATGCTAGCAGTGCATCATAATAAAGTGACGAAATTAGTTAGAATGTTGTATTATGCTAAGAGTCCAGCAATTATGCTTAAACAATTATGCACTGCTCTTTTGCATGGTTCTGAAGTAGATGTGAAGAATATTTGTGAAGAAATTGAGTTTTGTTACTTTGCAAGTAAAGAGGAGAATGTTGAAATTGACCCAGAAGAAGAAGGTAATGTGGAAGATAGTGTACAGGTTTCCAGTACAGATAATTTTCAGAAAGAAATTGCCACGTTTCAGGTGAAATCAAGTGAGAGGCCTAATTTTACTTGTGTGTGTTGTCGACGCACTTATTATAAGAATCAGACTAAGTTAGTGGATTTATATGCGAAAAGTTAAAGTGAAAATAATAGTGAATGGAAGGATTTTGCAACATACTTGATGGTAGAAAATTGTTTTGATTTGGGATTGGATCAACGTGTGTGTACTTATTGTTGTAACAAATTAAATCAAAACCGGATGCCTGCTAGAGCGGTTCATAATAATCTGGAATTGGTTGAGATTCCTTCTGAATTGAAGGATTTAAATACTTATGAATCTATTTTGATTCAAAGTGTCCATCCCTTTCAGGCTATTGTACGAATGGAGCCAAAGACAGGGAAATTGCCTCCATCAGATTTACAGAGAGGATTAAAGGGAAGAGTTGTTTATTTGCCTCTAGATTTGAAGAAAAACATTAATACAATTGGAGTAGAGAAAGTGGAAGAGGAACCTCTGGTTATCTTAGTTAATGGGGTTCCGACAAAGAGTAAGAAAATCTGGCAAGATTTAGTGGATGTTAGGAAAGTCAAAAAGGCAACATTGTATTTGAAAAAAACAATAAGTACTACAAGAATGTATATGTTGCAGAAGAGGAAGTAAGTGAAGAAGAGGATAGCGATTTGTGTGCTGGTCAAATTGAGAAAGTAGAAGCCTCTAAAAATGAAGAAATATATGAACATTATAGTGTTCATCCTTTGCATTCCAAGGAAGTCATGGGGAATGCTATTGAGTTGTTTCAAATGAAACAAGCCAAAGGAAGTCCCATTAGTGTTTGGGAGGAAAGTTTGGAAGCTCGGTGTTTCCCACAGCTATTTCCAACAGGTCAAGGAGGAAGATATGATGAGCGACCTGATCAAATTCCTGCTTCTGAATACCGGACTTTACGATTGTATGCAGAAGATCCTAGGTTTCGTCAATGCATTCCCTATTTGTTTCATCTACTGTTTGAAAGCGATCTGTCTGGACTGTCATATGCAGTGAACCACAGCTTGAAAAGTGGTGTACACATGCAAAATATCTCGGCAAGTGACTTTATGGATAAAGTCAATGTGCAAGACAGTATTTTGGATTCTCACTTGATTAATCTCATGGCGTGTCAGCGTGGTACTAATGAGTACTGGTACCGTCGTCATGGTGATTTAAAATGTATGCTGAGGAACTTAGGAACTCCCACATGGTTCCTCACTCTCAGCTGTGCCGAGTATGGCTGGGAAGACTTACTTGAATTTCTACGGAAGGCAAATGGAAACATTGAAAATATTGAATTCAAGACACCCGGAGAACTGTGCTCCTTGGATCCAGTGAATGTATGCAGGTACTTCAATCATAGATTTGAAGCTATGATGTCTTTCATCATGAACAAGAAAAATCCACCTCTTGGAGAGGTGTTGGATTTCTTCTGGAGAAAGGAGTACCAAGCAAGAGTTGCTCCTCATATACATATGCTGCTGTGGATCAAAGATGCACCCAATTTTGGAACAGATCCAGATGACTTAGTGATGAGTTTCATAGAACAGTATTCTTCATGTGCTGTTCCAAAGGCAAAGGAAGACAAAAGCCTAAGTGAACAAGTTTTATGCTTCCAAAGCCATCGTTGTGGAAAGTACTGTCGTCGTAAATTCAGAAACAAGGACAAGTTCTACACAAAATGTTGTTTCGCCTTTCCACGACCGGTGATTTCTAAAGGAAGAGTGAACAGTTTGATGTCTTCGCTGCGACATAATGTGATGAAGAAATCACCCAAAAATACGTACAATTTGAAAAGGAACGAAGAGTCCAAGTACATCAACGACTACAACCCAGTGATTTTGTCCATGTGGAATGCTAACATGGATATACAGTTTGTGGCTCATAACTGTATGGCTGTGGCTCGGTATGTGACATCTTACATCACCAAAAAAGAAAAGACAGAATTGAAGGATATGTGGGAGGACATTTCCCATGAAAAGAGCCTCAGTAAGAAGTTGTACAGTTTCAGTCTGAAGATGTTGTCGCATCGAGAAATCGGAGCTTACGAATGTTCTGACCGGTTGTCTTCAGCAAGTCTCTATGCCAAATCCAGGAGTATCATTTGGGCGAGTCTTGGTCTTGCTGCAACGCGTAATCGAGTTCTGAAACCTGTACGAGAAGTTGAGTATTTGGCGGAAAAGGAGCCAAACAGTACAGATATTTTGAAGACCAACATGTTGGATACATATTATCCAAATAGAAGCAGTCACCTCGAGAATGTTTGTCTGTATGAGGTTCTACAAAATTACATATTCAAGAGGAACATCAAAGAAGATATTGATAAAGGAGTGTATGCTGTAATTGGAAGTGAGGGATGTCTGGTCAAGCAAAGAAAATGCCACTTGGTAAACCATCGAAAATTGAGTGGCGAATCTCCTGAAAGAAAAGAGTTTTTCTATTTAGCACTTTTGCAACTTTTCAAGCCTTGGCGTGCAGAAGAGGATCTGCTTGGAGATTTCCTCTGTTACGAAGACTCTTTCAATGCCGCCAAGGAGACCATAGAATGTCCTGTTTTTCCCAAATATCTAGAAATGTTGAATGCGGAAATCGAGCAGGAAGCAACGATTGCAGCCGAGATTGCTAGAGACAGTTCTCAGGACAGTCAGAGTTCTGTTTCATTGAGTCAGGATCCACTAGGAGGACCAGTTATCGAAAATGAAGCTGCCACTGCCATGATTGAAGTGGAAAGAGCCATGGCACATGCTCAGGAGGATGCGGTTAACTTAGAAGACTTGGAAAGACAACTCAACGTTGAGCAGAGGAAAATATATGACGAAGTTACCAACCAAATAGATCATGGATTAAGTCATGAGAAGAAAGAGTGCTCATGTACGTCGTTGAAGCCTGTCCGACTGTACGTGAGTGGAGAAGCGGGAACTGGAAAAAGTTTCCTCATTAAAGCAATTTCATGTTATTTGCAGAAAAGGACTGAGTCATCGCTGTCTTGTGTTGTCACTGCTCCAACTGGACTGGCAGCACATAACATTAAAGGTATTACTTTGCATTGTCTACTGATGCTGCCAGTGGAGCATGATAACAAATTACAATACCACAAGTTATCTGGAGATGCTTGTTGTGAAGTTTCAAGAGTCTTGAGGAAAATGAAACTTCTTATCATTGACGAAGTAAGCATGGTTTCCAATGTCAGGCTTGCCTTTGTGCATTTGAGAATGCAAGAAGTTCTCAAAACAGAGTATGATGTGTTATTTGGTGGCAAACACATCATTGTTTTCGGTGATCTTCTGCAGCTGACACCAGTGAAAGGACAACCTGTGTTCAAAATGCTCACACATGAAGATACCAGGAAGTGCCTAGGGAGCATTGGCAATGTCAATATATGGTTAAACTTCAATTATGCTGAACTGCGTGAAAATATGCGTCAGGGGAAGGATGAAGATTACAAGAATATTCTACAAGATGTTAGAATCGGAAAAGTGACCGAGCATGGGAAAGAAGCTTTACATGCACGATTACTGTTAAATTTGTATCCAGAAGAAGACGTTGTGCCTGAGAATATTTTTGGGAAAATTACTGAGAAGAAATCTGGAATATGTTTGATGCCAACTCTTGCAGAATGTGCCATCTTCAACAACAAAATGTTGCATTTAGGAAACCAAGAGATTGTGAAACTGGAAGCTATTGACAGAGTAGAGCATATGGGATCAACAATTATTTTGTCTGAGAAGTTGAAATCAAAATTGGATTCATTAGAGAAGACTATATCTAAAACTGCAGGTTTTGAAAAGACTCTGAATGTGTGCTTAAATTGCCGTATAATTTTAAGAAGGAATTTACATGTTGAAAGAGGTCTGGTAAATGGATCAATGGGTAATGTTGTTGATTTTGTGAAATACAGAAATAGAGATGGAATTGAATTTTTAAAAATTAAATTTGATGGCATTGAGGAAGTACAGCTAATTGGTTGTTGTTCTGCTAGATTTCTGCTTGTAAAAGACTTATATGTTCGCCGTAAGCAGTTTCCTGTTTGCTTGGCATATGCGGTGACAATCCATAAATCGCAAGGTTTAAGTGTAGACAGTGCATTGGTGAATATTGGCAGTTCTGTGTTCAAGGAGGGTATGGCATATGTGGCATTGTCACGAGTCAGAACTTTATCGGGATTGTACTTGATTGAGTGTGATGTCACAAACATTTGTGCAGATCTAGATTGTGTTAAGGAATACAATAGGTTAAGAAGAGAGTATGCGCCACATTTGCCTCAATATCCTTTGTTTGAGAAACGTGTGGTAGGCCGGAAACGAAGAAATGTGACCAATAGTAGGGAGGTTGTAGCAAAAAGACGAAAAGTCGTTGAACCTGAAATTATAAGCAGAAAGAAAAAGGATTCTGTTGAAGATGTTGTTGGTTTTCAATTTGAAAATAGTTCTGGTGTCAACTGCTATGCTAATGTAGTGGTTAATGTTGTCTTTTCTCTAGAAACTTTAAAAGAACAGATTGTGATCAATTCGGATCAAAGTTTTTGCTGCTTGCTGAATTCTGTGTTAGAGAAATGTAGCACTGATAGAACAAAAATAGAAAGTGTGTCTGAAATTCGAAATCTGTTAGACAAATGTTCTGGTCAAACGCAATTCTCTCAAAATATTCAGCAAGATTGTCAGGAGTTTTTAATGTATATGCTTGATGTATTGCAAGATGAAGGTGTAGATGTAGATCACCTGTTTGGCCTTTCTTATCAATGGCAGCATGACTGCGAGAACTGTAGGGTATCAAGTACTACTAGTGTAGACTCAGAAAGATTTATATATTTAACTTTGCCAGACAGTAAATCAGTGTCCTTTAATAAGCTAGTAAAATCAGCCGATCACAACATGGAGTGTAGCCAATGTAACTCAGCAATGCTGTCCACATTATTTATACGAACATATGGCCAGTATGTCATTTTAATGTTCCAACGATGTAGGCCTGATGGAACAAAATTGACAACTTTAATTAAAAATGTTGTGGCTTCGCAGTTGTCAATATCAGGAAGGACGTTTGTAACTGCAGCAATTATATATCATGACGGTCCTTCAACAACATCAGGACATTACACAGCTTATTTAAAGTCTAGAAACGGCTGGTCATTCTGCAATGATTCTGTTTTAACTTTTTTTAAAAATTGCCTTTTGACCTTAAAAATTCTTACCTGGTGTTTTTAAAACCAAAATTTTAGGGAAAGAATCTCGGGATCTGCTCAGAGGAATTTCAAGAGGTTCTAATGGCTCCTACACTATTTGGCCTTGAGGATAAGTGTAGTACAGAGTAAAAAGTTAAATGTGGAAATGTGGAACATGAGTGAGCAAGAAGGATGAGATATTACTAGTACAGGATTGTGAAAGTGATCTTGAACGTTTTCTTTCTAAAAGTTGCGGAAAAAGAAAATGACGGGATTTGCTTAGAAGAATTCCAAGAGTTATAAATGGCTCTTACACGAATTGGCCTTGAGGAAATGTGCGGTAGAGAGCGAGAAGTCATTTATTGTATATAACATATTTGTCAAAACGATGGAGCTTTTCTTTCAGAAAGTGGCGGGCTGAAAATAATAGCAGCACAACAGAGTATAAGCTGTTCATAGGACATCCTTTGACGTCATGGAAAGTAAGTTACTTTTAAGGAGTTCTGATTTCTGATTGGTTATGTTATATGGGTTTTTTAAACACAATCATTTTGATTGTGTTTTTTTTCCCCCGCTGTTATATGATGAATACCTTCAACTCACTGTTTTTTGTGAAATTTGATACATTCTGAGAACAGCAAAAATAAACCATTTAACATGTATAATTAATTCTGTACTTTTTGTATTTATGATATACATTGAGAACTGTGCAGGAGGCATGGAGAAACTGAGGCTTCTGTAAGTGTCAAGGGAGGTGAGTAATGTACATTGCTCTGTTGCATACAGTCCTCACCTTCTCCGTACTCTTGGATATGCTAGACTACATCTGCACAATGAGATACCTAAGCTGAGGGAATACAGATGATGTGATTGTGGAATGAGCAAAAAAAATTGCACGTTTTTCAATTACATTACCTGTGTTTCCTAACATTACGAATCACATTGTGCAGATGAGGTTTAGGCTTGTCCAGGGACACAGAAGAGGTCTGGCCTTTGTTCAAGAGTGCAGTGGACATGACTCACTTCATTAGTAGGCCAGCACATGTATTATCTCCTCTGTACTCTTCAACAAGCCTAAATTTCATCTGCAACCCTGAGTAGGCCTCACCTCAAACTAACCTCTGGATAGTCCACACCTTATCGTCATCCTGAATCAATCATTTAAAATGTTAGGGGTAGATTTATGATGGCCGTGCGCCTCTTTTGTGCCGCTGTTGCGTCACTTTTGTGATGCAGCAGTGATGCAAAAGATGCACCATGTTGCAAGATAGGCCTCACTTCATCTCCAACAAGATACCGTCAGTTTAAACTGTAAACATTTAGGACTGTGTAGGGGGCATGGAGAAGCTGAATCTTCTGTAAATGTCAAAATTGTTCCATACAGTGCTCACCTTCTGCGTAGTCTTTGATATGCTAAACTCCATCTGAACAATGAGATACCTAAGCAAAGGAAACACAGGTGATGTGATTGTGAAATGAGGAAAAGAATTCCACATTTTTCAATTACATCACCTGTGTTTCCTAACATTATGAATCACATTGTGCAGATGAGGTTTAGGCCTGTCCAGGGACACAGAAGAGGTCTGGCCTTTGTTCAAGAGTGCAGTGGACATGACTCACTTCATTGGTAGGCCTGCACGTGTATTATCTCCTCTGTACTCTTCAACAAGCCTAAATTTCATCTGTAACCCTGAGTAGGCCTCACCTCAAACAAACCCCTGGATAGGCTACACCTTATCGGCATCCTGAATCAATCATTTAAAATGTTAGGGGCAGATTTATGATGGCCGTGCGCCTCTTTTGTGCCGCTGTTGCGTCACTTATGTGATGCAGCAGTGATGCAAAAGATGCACCATGTTGCAAGATAGGCCTCACTTCCTCTGCAACAAGATACTGTTAGTTTAAAATGTATATATTTAGGACTGTGTAGGGGGCATGGAGAAGCAGAGGCTTCTGTAAGTGTCAAAGTTGTTGAAAAACTGTTTGTCCTTCAATCTTTTCCCTTGTCTTTTCTAATTTTTAAATACATGTTTTAATATTTTTCAAATTTTTGTTCTTTCTTTCACAGATTGAAAGTATAAAAATAACAAGTGACTAAGTTAACGACAATTATAAGGTAAATGTTTTGTACTCTTTTCATTACATTTCTATCACATTTAACTTCTATTAGTTCCACTGCTTTATTTCTTTAACCCTCAGTTTCCTGCCTTTGCTACTTCCCTCATTCCTTTCTCTATTACTTACTTACTCTACTCCTTCCACTCCTTTTCTCAGTCCCTCTGTTCTCATAGTTCCTCACTCTTCTTCACTCACTCCGTCTCTATTACTCTCACTGTCTCTGACTGATCACTCTTTCACTACTTGTTCATTATGCTTTCTCCCTGTAGTTCAAGCACACTAAGGGCATATTATCAACACAGGCAATAAAATTATCGCTGCTTTTATCGGCAGAAAACTGCTGCAAAAGCGGCTTTAGCGGCAGTTTTCTGCTGCAAAAGCGGCTTTAGCGGCAGATTTCTGCCAATAAAAGCAGTGATTATCGGCAGAAAACTGCCGCAAAAGCGGCTTTAGCGGCAAGTTTCTGCCGCAAAAACGGCTTTAGCGGCAGATTTCTGCCGATAAAAGCAGCGATAATTTTATCGCCTATGTTGATAATATGCCCCTATGTTATTTACATTTCTTTGCTTTTTCAATCATTCCTTTTCTGTTACTTCTTCTTTTCTGCTTTCTGTTTTTTCTCTCTGTTATTCTACATGTTTTAATCTTATTTTGAACATTCACTCACATTCTCTAAGAAACTCTTGTTTATTATTCTTCTACTCTCGTTTTTTTCTTTCACTTCCTTATCTATTTTGTTTTTCACAATTATACCCTCTTCCATCTTTTCTTCGGTAAATAGATCTATTAAACAGTATCTCTGGTTTACTCCCTATAGCTGTCTTTCTTTTAACATTACTCTCTGTTTCCTTCCCTTATACTTACTCTTCTTTTTTTTAAATTATTTTTTTTGGTTCGCTTCCGGTTCGCGTACCGGCGAGCGAACCGGGAAGCGAACCAAAAGAAATAGAGGTTGCCAGAGTGCTAAACATTCTAGCAATTTTTTTATAAAGGGGAGGTAGTTCTGAAAAGAACTTTTTTTTTATTGTTTTTGTTGTTTTATATTTTTTTTATTATTTTTCTGAACATTTTTTTACTTTTTTTGTATTTTTTGAACGATTTTATATTTTTTTGGGTTTTTTTTGGGGGGGGAACAAAAATGATTCATTATAAAGGGCTCAACAGGAGCAAAAAAAAAAAGATAATTTATTTTCTGGGGCGTTTTGGACAGTTGTGATTGTCAATTGCAGCATTTATTAAATTTACGCTACTCTCTCTGTAGCAAATCCATTTTTCGCAATAAATGCATACAAATTTCACTTCCCCAAACTTCAGCTGAATATTTGGGACCGTCTCCCTCGCCTCTGGTCCCGTCAGTGCCTGTTGATGTGATGTACTGGCCACAGGACGGGGGTTATCGAGCAGGTCACGTACTTGTGCAGCACTGTAGTTGTTAGGGTGCCACCTCTCCATATGGCGATGCATCGTATAATTGCCATAACTATATTTTTTATCTGTCCCTCTGGACAGATTATCTTTACATATAAGGCAAGTTACGTAGCGGGCATTCACTTTTTTTTTGGCCTCGGGGATATTTAAAAAATTGCCAAATAAAATTCTCTTTCACTCGGGACCTCCTAGGCTCTTCTGGCAAAAAATCCCCCTCTTCTTCCTCTTCCTCTTGTTCCTCTTCTTCCTCCTCTTGCTCAACCATAACCTGAGGAGGTGGTCCTCTCTTCCTAAAAGGTGGTGGTGGTGGTGGGGGAGCACCAGCTGAAGCTACAACACTTGCCATCGCTAAGTGATGAAAAAAGGTCTTCCTCTCACAAAGATGAAAGTCAGAGTGAGGAAACAAGGATGGGTTTTCATCATTTGGGAAAAAAAATTGTTCTAAACCAATGAAAAGGGTTATTTTTAGGTCACATGACCTAGCCTTACATCAATAGGAAACTGAAAGTGAAATGAACCAATGAAAAGTGTTATTTACAGGTCACATGACCTGTTACGCTTACGTTACGCGATCCGCGCCGCTTCCTGGATCGCATCCGGGAAGCTGCGCTTCGCGCCTCGCTTCGCGCACTGGAGCACTTCCGGGTGCGCTTACGCGGCGCGTCATATGACGCATTACGCGATAACGCGATACGTCGCGCTTACGCGACACGTCACGATGTTGTTTTCTAACGCGGCAGTTGCGCAAACGGAACGTTTACCGGTTCGCGGACCGGGTCGCGGCACCAAATTGAGCTAACGGGAAGCTGCCCGGTTCGCGGACCGGGAGCGAATCAAATTTAAAAAAAAAAAAATACATAAAAAAATTGTATTAAAAACATATAAAATATATTTTTCGATTTAAAGAAGAATACATTTTAAAGCTTTTGAGATGTCATTTGAGATGTCATCAGTGATGTCATCAGTGATGTCACGGACCATGTCATGAATGATGTAATATGTGACATCATCAGCAGTGGATTGCGGGTGCGCGATATATAGTTAGTGCAACTAACTATATATGGAATTTCAATGGTTTTGTGTGAGTAAAATAAGGTTTTGTAAATGCTAATGCCTAACTATATATGGTCTATAACCTAGGGTTTTTTCAGTGAATATATATATATATATATATATATATATATATATATATATATATATATATATATATATATATTACCTACTGGCGGTCGCCAGTAGGTATATATAGTTAGGATTTTTTCTCTATGGGATTTATGAAAATTCTATGTCGAATAACTTTGGCGTTTGAGGACGGAATTGGCTGAAATTTTCAGGAAAATGGCACATTTTGTTTCTGAGCAGCCCCTGAAAATTTAGGGGGGTTTCGTCAAGGGGGGGCCGAGAAAAAAGGGGGGTCCCAAAACTTGTTTTCCCATTCATTTTTCCATAGGGCGGTTGGACTCACTTTTAGCTCGAACGGCTGAATGGATTTCCACGAAACTTGGCAAAATTGTAGATATTGTTTGACCGATGTGCCTTTGCTAGGTCTCAATATATGTGCTCCAGTGGATTTTGATAAATTAACGTTCAAAAAAATATATATATCTGTAACAGCGCTCCGGTTAGCGCCCCGGTTCGCGTACCTGACGCGTAACGGAACTTCGCGAAGCGAAGCTGATTGGCTCTCCGGTATCTGTCAACATTCTAAACAGTCCGGAGCGGCCGCCATCTTGTCTCTTGGTAGGATCGAGAGACAAGAGGAGGCCAAAACAAAGGGGGAAATGACCATAAGGGGGCATAGTAGATCCTCCCTGACCCCCTAGGTATGATGTGGAGGCTTTAAAAGGGCCCCGCGGGGCAAAAAAAAAAAATGCGTTTTTTTGCGTGGGGAGCGCCCGGTACGCGCACCGGGAAGCGGTCCGGGGAGTGTACTATGAGGAAAAAAGAATGATAGACTTTTCAAATATTGTATGTTTATTGATTGTTCGTTTTTTTATTTATTTTTTATTTAAGTAGCAATATGTAGGTACCAATGCAGAGTTAAAAAATTAATATACACCGTCTCCTTTGTAGATATCTTGCATGTTGGTTCAGAAGTTATTGTGGAATATGGAATTCATACCATAGTGGGTCAGGAAAGGAGAAACAATATGGAGGCAGGAGATGATAAAGAGATGTTAAATACACATTGGAGATAATACAGTTGGAGAAAGGAAGTAACTATGAGCAAAATTACTATGTAACATAAAAAAGTTGCACAGTATACTATAAGTCTGAATTTACATTATAATCAATTTGGTACTAGTTTATGAATTACATATAAAAATGATTAAAGTCTCGAACAATTTTTGATTATTAAATATAAATTTATTTTTGTGATTGTTTTTCAAAATTTAATAGAACGTCTAACATTTGACTGTCCGAAATGTCGTCATTTTCAGTGAACATAACTTCCAACATTTGAGTGTCCGAAATGTCCTTATTTTGAGTGAACATAACTTGCAACATTTGAGTGTCTGAAATGTCCTCATTTTGAAGGAGGAAATCTACAGATTGTACACATTGTAGTAGTTCATGGTCCCGTGATTCATCCATGAATTCAATGTCATTTGGTTCAATGTTTTCTTGATTGGTCTCTGCAAGGACAATTTCAAATGACACTTTTTGTTCTCCTTCCATTTTGCCTGAAATTTGCATAAAAAATATATATATCATTAGAGATAGGACACTGTTGGGATTAATTTTAGATAGGTAGTTTTTAACAGTGAATTTATCTTTGGGCAGTGTATGGTATCAGACTGGAAGTAGAAATATAAAAAAGTGTATGTGAGGAAACCTAAGTGAATTCATAATTATACAAGACAAGCCTAAATCCATCCATAACTATAACAGAGAAGTCTATCTAAATCTATTACTATTACAGAGGGATAGTATATAACTATCAGAAAAAGTTTTCCATATTAACTTAAAGTGCACAATATACTTCAGTTTTCAAAATAACATCTTACCTTTTAAAAACAAGTTTAAGTTGTCAGTGAAAATGCTCTTGCAATGTACTTCAGGAAGTAGTAGTCAAAATGGCTGTGTTTCTCTCTCTTTCTTTATATATATTCAGGTACATAACCAATCAAATGTCAGGTAAAAAAAAGTAGAAAATGAAAGTAACATTTTAATTGGTTGTCAATTCCAACACTTCAGATGTGTTTTGTGAAGTAATTTACCTCAGGGTATTTAGAGAGGTCTACAGGCTAAATGGCTAAATGGAATTCCAATCAAATTTGTGAAAATGGTAGGGATTGGTATGTAGTATGAGCTAATCTATATTTGGTGAAAATGTCTCCAGTGGTTTTTCTGTGAATTACTTTCCCACCTTTTTTAAGCGAGCGCTTCCCGGTGCGCGCCCCGGTACGCAAACCCGCAGCGTTACGGGAGTCCTCCATTTTGTGTTTCGGTAGAATTGAGATACAAGATGGAGGGCAAATAATGTTCAGAATGGGTAGAAGGGGGCACGGTAGACGTATCCTGACCCCCTAGGTTTTCTGAGGGTGGCTGAGGAGGCCCATATGTGCGAAAAAAACATTTTTTTTTCAAATTTTCGCGCGGTTAGCGTCCGGTGCGCGTACCGGGTAGCGCTCCGGAAAGCGTAAATCGTGAAAATTAGTTAAAAAAAAGTTACATTTAA
Source organism: Lissotriton helveticus (assembly GCF_964261635.1). NCBI lineage: Eukaryota > Metazoa > Chordata > Amphibia > Caudata > Salamandridae > Lissotriton > Lissotriton helveticus. The sequence continues at coordinate 872,704,072 of NC_136067.1, forward strand.
TATTTGTTTAGAGTGATTATAGTTAGGGTAGCTCTGAGAAGAGCTTTTGGGTATGTGGTAGATTTAGGTACTTATAAGTAGGTACCAATACATAGTCTTAAATTCAGGATGAAAACTCTGTTCCCCTCATCTGAGAAGTGAACTCCATCTCCTCTGTAGATATCTTGCATGTAGTAACGCAAGTTATTGTTGTAGATGGAGCCCATTCCATGGTCTCTCATGTAAGCTGAAACAGACTTATTTACATGCTTCCTCGATTTCTCAATTTGTGGACAAAATTAGTTGGACCACCTCCATTTCTGTCTTTGGCATATATTTGAATATACCAAGGCAGTTTGAGGAAAAAGTGCCATCAATTGCTCAAAGGTGTCCTTTAAAAGCATTTCCAGACCTACCCCAGTCAAAGTACCCAAGTCATTTCCTCCACAGTGCACAATTAACAGGTCAGGGTTTGGCAAATGCAAAAAGGTTTTCACCAATGGTATCAATTGGTGACATCTTAATCCTCTGTGACCAATCCAGTTGATTTCCACATTTTGTAAATTGAGGTTCTGTAAATTTCTGTTATCAGCATACCTTTGAGCCCAGTGGATGTAACTATGTCCAACAATCCAGACAGAAAACATGGTGAGAGGAGGTTCTGCTGCAGTCAGATGAAGTGTGGGAATGAAATGGCAGTTGAAACAGTAGGAGTATGTAATGAAAAAAACTGTGGAGTTTCTGTGCTAATGATTCAGTAGCAGTGATTGGTGGATTTTGATTGCTGAAAACAGAAAGTTAGGGTGCATGGATGAGTTCTTTGAAAGATGTAATTTGAATGGTCAAGAAAAAATCATTTTATGAAAGATTGCACTGGATACGCAGGTGTACTGAGAGTTCAGAGTTCAATTGAAACATTGTTGTGTGAACTTGTAAACATGACAGGTCTTTGGTTGCTATGGAAAAAAGGCAGAAAGGGCAGAGGGGGGAAGGGTGTTGATTTGAAAAAAGTGAGGGAAGAGTTTTGATTGGGTGACATGAGAGATATGTGTGATGAATTACAGCATTTCTGTGCCATTGTTGGTTGCAGCCTCTGGAGTGCATACCCTTTGCTCTGCTAAAGAAAAATTGGTGTGTGTCTGAGACTGTTTTGAAACTCAAAAAGTATTTGCTAAGGTGAGAAAAGATTCATTTAATTTAGATAAAGAATAGTATGCTTTAGGGATAAATTTATGAAGAAAGTTGTGTATTTAACATGTTGCTTTGTGTCAAGTGTTTTACAAATAGATTTAGTTTCTTTGAGTTTCATAGCCATGTTAAAAGTGACGCAAAAGTGGTGGAAGGGCCTTAAAAATAGGCTTTCATGTGTGTTAGGGCATTTTAAGTCACTTCCCCATGAATGTGGGTAAATAAGTGATTTACTTGATGTGTTTAAAAACGTTTTTTGAAATCAATTAGGTTTCTCGATATGTACTGCTAGAGTTTCATAGGCTGCTTGAGGCATATTTACAAGGCCTTTGAGTCACTTTGATGTTATTTTCCCCATTTTAATTTAAGACATTTCCCCGTGGTGCAAAGTCCTTGTAAATACGCCCCCATGTGTGCTTGGCAAATTTAGACTTTGTTTCTTTGAGTTACGTAGCCATGTTAAAAGTGACGCAAAAATGGTGCAAGGGCCTTAAAAATACGCTTTCATGTGTGTTAGGGCATTTTAAGTCACTTCCTCATGAATGTGGGAAAATAATTGGTTTATTTGATGTGTTTAAAAACGTTTTTTGAAGTCAATTAGGTTTCTTGATATGTACTGCTGGAGTTTCATAGGCTGCTTGGGGCATATTTACAAGGCCTTTGAGTCACTTTGATGTTATTTTCCCCATTTTAATTTAAGTCATTTTCCCGTGGTGCAAGGTCCTTGTAAGTACGCCCCCATGTGTCATTGGCAAATTTAGATTTTGGTTCTTTGAGTTACATAGTCATGTTAAAAGTGACGCAAAAATGGTGCTAGGCCCTTAAAAACACGCTTTCATGTGTGTTAGGGCATTTTAAGTCACTTTCCCATGAATGTGGGTGAATAATTAGTTTACTTCATGTGTTTAAAAACGTTTCTTGAAGTCAATTAGGTTTCTTGAAATGTACTGCTAGAGTTTTATAGGCTGCTTGGGGCATATTTACAAGGCCTTTGAGTCACTTTGACGTTATGTTCCCCATTTTAATTAATTCATTTTTCCGTGGTGCAAGGTCCTTGTAAATACGCCCTCATGTGTGCTTGGCAAATTTAGATTTTGTTTCTTTGAGTTGCATAGCCATGTTAAAAGTGACGCAAAAATGGTGCAAGGCCCTTAAAAATACGCTTTCATGTGTGTTAGGGCATTTTAAGTCACTTCCCCATGAATGTGGGTGAATAATTAGTTTACTTGATGTGTTTAAAAACGTTTCTTGAAGTCAATTAGGTTTCTTGAAATGTACTGCTAGAGTTTCATAGGCTGCTTGGGGCATATTTACAAGGCCTTTGAGTCACTTTGACGTTATTTTCCCCATTTTAATTTAAGTCATTTCCCCGTGGTGCAAGGTCCTTGTAAATACGCCCCCATGTGTGCTTGTCAAATTTAGATTTTGTTTCTTTGAGTTACATAGCCATGTTAAAAGTGACGCAAAAATGGTGCAAGGGCCTTAAAAATACGCTTTCATGTGTGTTAGGGCATTTTAAGTCACTTCCCCATGAATGTGGTTGAATAATTGGTTTACTTGATGTGTTTAAAAACGTTTCTTGAAGTCATTTAGGTTTCTTGATATGTACTGCTAGAGTTTCATAGGCTGCTTGGGGCATATTTACAAGGCCTTTGAGTCACTTTGATGTTATTTTCCCATTTTAATTTAAGTCATTTCCCCGTGGTGCAAGGTCCTTGTAAATACGCACCCATGTGTGCTTGGCAAATTTAAGTACTGACAGGGTGTGCTTCTACATAGGAGCTGTGTTGTGTTTTCAAATTATGACCAGAAAATCGTTTTTTAAAAAAAGAAATGCTTTATTGTGAGTAATGTACATTGCTCTGTTGCATACAGTCCTCATCTTCTGCGTACTCTTGGATATGCTAGACTACATCTGCACAATGAGATACCTAAGCTGAGGAAACACAGGTGATGTGATTGTGAATTGAGCATAAATATTTGCACGTTTTTCAATTACATCACCTGTGTTTTCTAACATTACGAATCACATTGTGCAGATGAGGTTTAGGTCTGTCCAGGAAAAACAGAGGAGGTCTGGCTTTTGTTCAAGAGTGCAGTGGACATGACTCACTTCATTGGTAGGCCTGCACATGTATTATCTCCTCTGTACTCTTCAACAAGCCTAAATTTCATCTGCAACCCTGAGTAGGCCTCACCTCAAACAAACCTCTGGATAGGTCACACCTTATCGTCATCCTGAATCAATCATTTAAAATGTTAGGGGCAAATTTATGATGGCCGTGCGCCTCTTTTGCGCCGCTGTTGCGTCACTTTTGTGACGCAGCAGTGGTGCAAAAGATGCACCATGTTGCAAGATAGGCCTCACTTCATCTTCAACATGATACCTTCACTTTAAACTGTACACATTTAGGACTGTGTAGGGGGCATGGAGAAGCTGAATCTTCTGTAAGTGTCAAAATTGTTGTATACAGTGCTCACCTTCTGCGTACTCTTTGATATGCTAGACTACATCTGCACAATGAGATACCTAGGCAAAGGAAACACAAGTGATGTGATTGTGAAATGAGCAAAAAAATGGCACGTTTTTCAATTACATCACCTGTGTTTCCTAACATTACGAATCACATTGTGCAGATCAGGTTTAGGCCTGTCCAGGGAGACAGAGGAGGTCTGGCCTTTGTTCAAGAGTGCAGTGGACATGACTCACTTCAGTTCAGTAGTTCTGAAAAGAACTTTTTTTTAATTATTTTTGTTGTTTTATATTTTTTTTATTTTTTTTCTGAACATTTTTTCACTTTTTTTGTATTTTTTGAACGGTTTTATATTTTTTTGTTTTTTGGGGGGGGGAAACGAAAATGATTCATTATAAAGGGCTCAACAGGAGCAACAAAAAAAAAGATAATTTATTTTCTGGGGCGTTTTGGACAATTATGATTGTCAATAGCAACGTTGATTACATTTCTGCTACTCTCCCTGTAGCAAATCAATTGGCCGCAATAAACGCACACTTGTTTCACATTCCCAAACTTCAGCTGGATATTTGAGACCGTCTCCCTCGCCTCTGGTCCCGTCACTGCCTCTTCATTTGATGTTCTGGCCACAGGAGGGGGGTTATCCTACAGGTGACATACCTGCGCAGCACTATAATTAATAGGGTGCCACCTCTCCATGTGGCGATGCATGGTGAAATTGCCATAGCTGTATTTCTTATCAGTCCCTCTGGACAAATCTTTTTTGCAGATGAGACAAGTAACATAGCGGGCATTTACTTTCTTTTGGCCCCGGGGAAATGAATAAAATTGCCAGATGTAATCCTCTTTTACATGGGACCTCCTTGGTTCTTCAGGCAAAAACTGCCTCTCCCCTTGCTCCTGTTCCTCTTCTTCCTCTTCTTCCTCCTCTTGCTGAAGGATAACCTAAGGAGGTGGTCCTCTCTTCCTAGGAGGTGGTGGTGGTGGTGCACCAGCTGCAGCTACTACTGAAGCCATTTCTTAGTAAGCTAAATAGGTCTTTCTCTCACAAAGTTGAAAGTCAGAGTGAGAAAAAAGGTGTGGGCTTTCATCATTTTGGAAAAAAAATAGTTCTAAACCAATGAAAAGTGTTATTTTTAGGTCACATGACCTAGCCTTACATCATTAGGAAACCAAAAGTAAAATGAACCAATGAAAAGTTTTAATAACAAGTCACATGACCTGTTACACTTACGTTACACGCTGCGCGCCGCGCCCCGGATCGCTTCCGGGGAGCTGGGCTTCGCGCCTCGGTTCACGCTCCGGAGCACTTCCGGGTGCGCTAACGCGGCGCGTCATAAGACGCATTACGCGAGAACGCCATACGTCGCGATGTTGTTTTCTAACGCGCAGTTGCGCAAACGGAACATTTACTGGTTCGCGGACCGGGTCGCGGCACCAAATTGAGCTAACGGGAAGCTACCCGGTTCGCGGACCGGGAGCGAAACAAAAAAAAATAATAAAAAGAAAATACATAAAAAATTATATTAAATACATATAAAATATATTTTTCCTTTAAAAGAAGAATACATTTTACAGCTTTTGATATTTGCTATTAAAAAACCATTGAAATTCACTGAAAAAACCATAGGTTATAGACCATATATAGTTAGGAATTAGCATTTACAAAACCTTGAAAATTCACTGAAAAAACCATAGGTTATAGACCATATATAGTTAGGAATTAGCATTTACAAAACCTTATTTTACTCACACAAAACCATTGAAATTCGCATATATAGTTAGTTGTACTAACTATATATCGCGCACCCGCAATCCACTGCTGATCATGTCACATATTACATCATTCATGACATGGTCAGTGACATCACTGATGACATCTCAAATGACATCACTGATGACATCACTGATGACAACATCCAGTGACTGTATGTTTCTGTAAAGTTAAAATATGTCTTACATATTGAAGAATGAGTGGATGTATAAGTGTCTGGATGAAGGATTTAGTAGGTGCATGACTGACTGTATGAGTGAGTGATTAAATGTGTCTCACTGAGTGCATGGGTTAGTGACTAAACTGTCTTAATTTGTGCATCATTATGTCTGTTGTTCTGTAAACTGCTGCATGTGTTGATCAGTAGCTATATGAGTAACTATATGGGTTATTGATTGGTTGCCCAAGTATTTGTATGGGAGACTGAGTGTTTGTGTGGGTGGCTGGGAGGTGTATGACTCTGTGCATAGATGTGTGAGCAGTTGATTCACTAGATGTATGGGTTCAAAAGTGCATGTGGAAACAGCTGTATGGGCGGTTGACTGTGTGCATGAGTGTATTGGTGAGTGAATGGATATCTCAGTGCTACATGTCAAAGTAAGTACATATGTAAAACACAGTACATGTGAGAGTTGACATATATAAATAACTGTGCATAAGAGCCAGTGAATGTGTGAGTGGCTGTATGGATCATTGTGAACTTGTATCAGGGATTGTATAAGAGAGTAAATATGTGTTAGTATATGTTTGAATAAGTAAGGTGTGTATAACTGTATAGTTGAGGAAATGGAGGTGTGATTGATTCTTTGCATGACTGAGTAGGTGTGTGTGTAACTCCATGGATGAGTGACAGTCTGTGAGTGTCTGTTTACACTGAGTTTATCTAAGGTTATATTAGAGTCTGAAGAGGTTCATCGTATTATCACATGAATAATGTCATCAGTGATGTGCTCAGTAATGTCATCAGTGATGTCATCAGTGATGTCATTTGAGATGTCATCAGTGATGTCATCAGTGATGTCATTTGAGATGTCATCAGTGATGTCATCAGTGATGTCACCGACCATGTCATGAATGATGTAATATGTGACATGATCAGCAGTGGATTGCGGGTGCACGATATATAGTTAGTACAACTAACTATATATGCGAATTTCAATGGGTTTGTGTGAGTAAAATAAGGTTTTGTAAATGCTAATTCCTAACTATATATGGTCTATAACCTATGGTTTTTTCAGTGAATATATATATATTAGACACCAAGGCACCACAGGGTCTTAACATTGGGGAGGATTGCCACACCTATCTCTAGATATTAATGTTTATCCAATGCCATTTACGTTGTTATGCGCATCTCTTTTATGTCCACTTTGAGCATGTGTGTTTATGAAGTTTTTAACCTTTACAACTGTAATGTGACTCAGTTCTCGATATTCATCTGATGATTATTAATTATTCCCCTGTTCATCTCCATGACCTTTATTTTTAATTCACCAATCAATTACAACACTAACTGTGGGAGCACTATATACCATCACTGTGTTTTAAGTAAATTGCGTATTTTGCACATGTATAGTATCTAATACAGGCTTGCAAGATTACCAGCCCACTTGGGCACTATTGCACAAAATTAGGAGTTCATGACAAACGGAACCTTAATTTCTATTTTGTTTTGTACAGAGTTTTGGTGATTTTAATGGTTATATTTTAGACATATATATGACTATTTATTGGCTTTTAGCTTTTATATCATTTTAAAAGTTTTATACAGCCGTTGCCATGTAGACTCTTGTAAATAGATGCTAGAATTATATAGTTGGTATTTTAGATGAATGATGACCATGTATATCAGATATCATTTATCACTTGCAATAAGTTTTTCGATATACATGTGTAATTCGGACATTCATGTCGTTATGCAACAATTCAATCGTATTGGAAACTATTACAGTATTTTCTTTGTTTCCATTGCACGTGATGGCACTTTGCACTTTAAATAGGTGATCAGCCCTCTTGACGCTTGTCATGTGATCAAGGCTATCTTTAGCCGAAACGCGTCATGGCGGACTGGTGCTGGGCTAGCACTAAATAAAAATATTTGCACCTTGTCTGGGTCTCGCTGCTCCTGTTTTTCTGTTCGACAGTGACTGCTGTTGCTGATTACTTCGACGCGGGAGCACCACGTACCTCATATATATATATATATATATATATATATATATATATATATATATATATATATATATATGTGTGTCCAAGAGCCTGTTGGCTCGAAACACGTCTTGTTTGCCCAAATAAACAAAATTTGAACGTACCTGGTGGTGTGGCTTGTCATCTCTTCGTGGAGTTCGAGCAGATCGAGTGGATATATATATATATATATATATTTCCACACACTCCTGGTCGTAATTCCTTAGTTGAAAAACCAGAGTCGGAGCCCAATTGTTTTTACGTTGCTGTCAGTTTATTGGCAGAACAAAACCCAACGCGTTTCAAGATCCACCGATCTCTTGCTCACGGGTGGGGCTATGCTGGTACTGACCTTCATTTAAAGAGACATGGTGTTTACAATTAGTGCACGTGTGTGTAGACATAAAGAAAATATCACATATGCTCAGTCTGTTCATTGTAAATCACGTTTCATGTAAACAATTATACCACTCCTCACAAAAATATGGGAATAGATAAGGAAGCCGAAATTATTATTATTCAAACTCTATATACAATGGTTGTTTTCCATGGGTAATTAATCAGTCTACCCAAATAACCAGCGCGCTTGCGCAAACCACAATGTCCGGTTCTGTGTTATTGACACACGATCCCCGATTCTCATTCAATTATTATTTTGCCCCAGTGGGCCAAAGTTCATCAATTCAATCAATCTTGGCTTCCAATGATGCCCAAGTGGGCAGTAGTTTCTCCCATATCCTGTAAAGGAAAAAAGAAAACAGGACTGTAGCAATATTCTACGATATTTACATTTCAAATTTGTGCAAAAAGAAATTATCCTTGTTAAAAACAATTTAAAATTTAAATTCCAGATACCAAAAGAAGCAGCAGCCTGTTCTACATACAAGAAACCGTATTCTATGTTTGGAGGTGAATGGCTAGCTCCTCACCCAAGTTGTGTCCATTGGGCTGCAAGGTATTATACATTATGATGTATTTTGATTCCAACTTGCGTAGCTCTAGCCACCTATTCCCTCCCCTCTCATTAGGTTCAACGCTGTCCAATACACAGAATTTCATCAAATTTGAATTTTTGTTGTGTACCTGTGCAAAATGCCTCGCTACCGGGTACTGCTGATTCTCATTTCTTATTGCTCTCTGGTGCTCTAGAATTCTTAACTTTGCTTGTTTGGTAGTGCAGCCTATGTAACACAAATTTGAAATGTAAATATCGTAGAATATTGCTACAGTCCTGTTTTCTTTTTTCCTTTACAGGATATGGGAGAAACTACTGCCCACTTGGGCATCATTGGAAGCCAAGATTGATTGAATTGATGAACTTTGGCCCACTGGGGCAAAATAATAATTGAATGAGAATCGGGGATCGTGTGTCAATAACACAGAACCGGACATTGTGGTTTGCGCAAGCGCGCTGGTTATTTGGGTAGACTGATTAATTACCCATGGAAAACAACCATTGTATATAGAGTTTGAATAATAATAATTTCGGCTTCCTTATCTATTCCCATATTTTTGTGAGGAGTGGTATAATTGTTTACATGAAACGTGATTTACAATGAACAGACTGAGCATATGTGATATTTTCTTTATGTCTACACACACGTGCACTAATTGTAAACACCATGTCTCTTTAAATGAAGGTCAGTACCAGCATAGCCCCACCCGTGAGCAAGAGATCGGTGGATCTTGAAACGCGTTGGGTTTTGTTCTGCCAATAAACTGACAGCAACGTAAAAACAATTGGGCTCCGACTCTGGTTTTTCAACTAAGGAATTACGACCAGGAGTGTGTGGAATTATAGGGGCTGGCGTACCCCGTCGTGAGCCCGCCGTCCAAAGAGGCTTTAGCACGCCAACTCCGTGTGTGTGCAATATATATATATATATATATATATGTGGTGGCTGAGATAAAAGGGGGGTCCCAAAACGCATTTTCCCCATGTTAATTACCATAGGAAATTTTGTGACGAGCTACAGCCGAAGTGCTAAATGGAAATTAAAAAAATAAGAGTCAAAAAATCAATTTCTCATAGGGAACTTTGTGCAAGGCTACAGCCTAGACTACTGAATGGAATTACCCCAAAGTTGGCACGAAGGTAGTGCGTGGGTCAAAAAGCAACCTTTTTTTTAAATGGTATAAATCCGTTCAGTAGTTGCTGAGAAATTAGAAAAATAAAAGTTTCGATATCTGCCCGGAGCCTAAGTGCCATGCGCGAGCTTCACTGTGATTGGCTGCCAACACTCCAAACCAGGAAGTGTTGGCAGCCATTTTGTGACTCGGTAGAAGCGAATCTCCAGGAGACAGAGAACCAAAGATATAAAATAAGAGAAGGGGGCAGTGTAGAAACACCCTGACCCCCTAGGCGTGCTGAGGGTGTCCCAAAAGGACCGCTGGGGTCACGGGGTTCCCGCAATAGTTTTTAATGAGAATTTGCTAAAAATTAATAGTGGGGCTTGCTAGGGTTGTGGTGGCCCACTGTGGTCCCGGCAGCTCCGGGGCTTCAGTCATGTTGGGAGGGGTGTTGCGCGGCCCCCCTCTTGGAGCCCTGCATGTGCTTATATCTTTGGCGTCGTTTGACAAAGGTTTATGAAATGATCCAAAAAGTTTTTTTTTTTATCAGCTCCTATATTGAAAGTTTGGGGGTTATTGGTCTAGGGAGGGTTGAGAAAAAAGGGGGTCACAAAATGTGTTTTCTCAATGCAATTTCCATATGAAACTTTAGAGAAGACTACAGGTGAAACTGCTGAACGGAATTACGCCAAATTTAGCAGGGCGCAGGGTGATGGTCCAGAAAGCACGCTTTTGTTTAAATGGTGTAAATCCATTCAATAGTTTGGGGGAAATATCAAAATTTTAAGATATTGACATTTGATAATTCTGACATCTGATTGGCTGAGAAGTTACAAGCATGAGCTTGAGGCTGATTGGCTGTGAACTGTTGAAACTAGGAAGGATTGGCAGCCATTTTGTGATTCAGTCCGTCAGCTCTCATATGTCCGTCTACAAGCCATCGGGTACATAGTTTTACCTCTGCGAGGCAACACTGGTATCTGTGTCTGTGTGAGATACCCTTTTCACGCTGCCTCTCCCTACATCAGCAGGTCGCGGCTATGCCTTTACAAGGCAGTGCGTCGGCTCGGAGCTCTGTGAGTCAGTCTGTCGGCACGATCCACTAGACTACCGAAACACCACTGCACTACCCTAAATCCTAAAACACTATTTCCAGCACGAACCTTCAAACACTACACAAACACACTGCACTACTCTAAATCCTAAAACACCACCCGTAGGATAATCCACTACAGTACACAAACACCACTGTACTACGCTAAACCATAAAAGAGTACCAGTCCGTCGGCTCACAGCTGTGCATCTGCTAGCCGTTGGGTCCGCAGCTGTACAAGCCAGTCCGTTCGGTCAAAGGTGATTCTACTAGCAGGGAAGTTGGCCCATTGCAGTCCCTTTGCCAGTTAGACCCAAGCTCTCCCTCTATGAGCCAGCACGCTGCTGTGGGTTTGGGAGCGGACGGCCCGTAGCTCTCCTTGTGCGAGACAAGACCATGGGCCTCAGCTCTCCCTCTACATATATTTGAATATACAAAGAGAGTTTGAGGGGAAAAGCAACATCAGTTGTCTAAAGGTGTCCTTCATAAGCATTTCCAAACGTACGCCAGTCAATGTGTCTAGGTCGTTTCCACCACAGTGCACAATCATGAGGTCAGGGTGTTGGAGATGCAAACAGCTTTTAACCAAAGGCAATAATTGGTGCCACTCCAATCCTCTCTGTCCAAACCATTTAATGTCCACATTTTGTAAACCTAGGTCTGTCAATACGTCTCTGTTTTGCATGCCTCTTGCACCAGACAACATAGCTGTGTCCTACGATCCACACTAGCATTTTGAAGGTATGGCTGGAAGGCATGGATAGATGTTTGTAGCTCATGCAGTCCGTTCGTAGAGTAAGAGATATGTTTAAAGATGGGGAACTTCTTTTTTTCCCATACAAAATGATTACTGATTGGGAGATGAAAAGCATTGTTTTTTAAAAGTAGGGTGCACATTCATATTGTAGAAAAGCATCTTTGTGATTGGTTAAGAAAAAGCAGTTTAAACGTGGAGTATATATCATAGGGTAAAATCTGTTCAACTCAACCAAACCTGCTACTTTCATTTGGAAGGCAATGTTTGAACTTAAAACAATCATGAACTTTTAACCTGCTGCATTAAATGTTCGAGAAAATGTTGCAAAAAATATCGTTAGGTTTAAAAAAATTGATGAACTTTTAACCTGCACGTATTGTAGAATGTTCTAGAAAGTGTGTTGATAGAATACGTTGCATTTCTGACTTTTATGTGTCTTTGAACATTAAAAAAACTGTTTATATGGAAAATTCTAAAATAACCAATAGAGAGAAGTTTTGCAATCTAAAAGACTCAAGAAACTATTCTAATTTGTTCTTTACATGTATTTATGTGTGGAGCAACAAAATTACAGACACAATAGCACCAGGAAGAGGAACAAGCAGGGATTGTTGGGACGGAGGAGATGGACACAATGGCACACATGCACAATTAAATACAGCACAACTACAGACAAACCATGGCCAAAATGAAACACACTAACAAGGAGTACAAGTCACACAACCCCCCAACATCACACTACTGAACAAGCACAGAATTGAAAACCACACTGCATGAAAGGGAGAAGGGTGAACAAAACCTCATATGAAGGGACATCTCACACACAATGCAACACACACACATAGGAAGCAGAGCACACCAATATCCAACACAATGTTGTCCAAACACAAACATTCGCACAATTGAACACAGGACACAAATGCACTTGCCTGTGGTGGATAAATATCTAAAAGCGTCAGTACAAAACAGGCACATGAGAATGCATAAGTACAAACCCAGAGTCCGGATGGGGTAGCAATTCACGTATGGCAGGCAGCCAGAGAGTACCTGACACACACATTGGCATTCAAATGAAGACACAACACATTTGGAGACAAATGAAAATGTGGAAACTTCATTAAAAAAGTGTGTGTCAGTACGGCCAAAAGTAGTGCCACAATATGCAGACAAATGCAGCAACATGCTTGAATAAGGAACGTAGGAAAACGTCCATGTTATCCTCGAGGTAGTCCAACACCAACACACGTCAGTGTCAAGCAGCGTTGGTTGTCCGCTGTCTTCTGATCTCAAACCCATCCACGTCCTCGTCCTCGTATGTGTGCACTGCTCCACCTGTGGGTTTTTATGTACCAGCTGCAGGACTGTGTGCCACTGAGACATGAGTGGACAAAGGTGGATTATTTTCCGCACTGTGTGCCACTGACACTTCAGTGAACGGTGATGGACTGTCTACCGCATTGTGTGCCACTGACACTTCAGGGGGTGCAGTGCATATGCTTGCCGCACTGTGAGGCGCTAACAGTTCAGGGGGCAGAGATGTGAAGGGTGTGGGGGCAGCAGCATTCATCTGTGCCATGCTTTGTGGCAGCAATGCCAAGATGAGGATCTGAAGGGCATGGTAGATCCCAGCTACATTTCATGTTCAGTGGTGGGTCCCATCCTTTACTCCTCCATCCACGGCATATCCTCCATGAGCCTCTGCATGTGTGGCAGGTCATGGCATTTAAAAAAACTTTGAAATTCACTGAAAAAAACCATAGATTTCAGACACGTTATAATTAGAAATTAGCCTTTGAAAAAACCTTTGACATTCACTGAAAAAACCATAGGTTTCAGACACTTTATAGTTAGAAATTTGCATTTAAAAAACCCTTAGAAATTCACTGAAAAAAACATAGGTTTCAGACATGTTATAGTTAGTTGGACATTTCACTCACACAAAACCATAAAAATTCCCCTGTTATAGTTAATTTAGCTAACTATAACTTGTGCACCCGTAATGCACTGCTGATGACGTCACATATTATATCATTCATGACATGGTCAGTGAAATCACTGATGACATCACTGATGGCATCTCAAATGACATCACTGATGACATCATCCACGTGAAAATCTGATGCACCTCCTCACACTTTAATATACCCGTTGATACATCCACTCTAAAATATATATAATTTTCAAAACCATCAACACACCAATACCTTTTACTACATATGCACTCACTGATTGCTAGGTCTATAACACATCCACTCATTCACCCATATAGTCCCTCATACATGCAGTCACTCATGAATACAACGCTATCATATGCACTCATACAGCTATACAGATACTCACACACTGCCACTCACCCATGGAGTTATTCACACACCTAGTCAGTCATGCAAACAATCAATCACACTCCCATTTACTCACCTATACAGTTATACACATACCCCTTAAGTATTTATGCAGATACTAATGCATACTTAGTCTCTTATGTAATCACTGATACAAGTACACACTCATCCATACAGCCAGTCTCAGAATCACTGACTCTCATGTATAGTTGTTTATATTTTTCAACTCTCACATACACTGTATTTTATATATGTAGTTACTTGCTCATGTACCACTGAGATATCCATTCAGTTACCAACAGACTCATGCACTAACTCACCCACCCACTCATACAGCTGTTTCCACATGCACTTTTGAACCCATACACCCAGTGAATCAACCACTCACCTCTCACCCACCCACACACTCACTCACTCTCCCATACACATACTCAGGCAACCAATCAATAACCCATAGAGACACTTATATAGCTACTGAGCAACCCATGCAGCAGGTTACACAACAACAGACAGACGGATACAGACATTCATACAGTTTAGTCACTAACCCATGCATTCAGTAAGACACATGTAATCACTCATTTATACGGTCAGTCACGTACCTACTAAATCCTTTATACAGACACTTATACACCCCCTCATTCTTCAATAAAGCTTGGCATATATATGAAACAAATTTAAACGTTAGAGAAACACACAGTCACTGGATGATGTCATCAGTGATGTCATTTGAGATGTCATCAGTGATGTCACTGACCATGTCATGAATGATGTAATATGTGACGTCATCAGCAGTGCATTGCGGGTGCGCGAGTTATAGTTAGCTGAACTAACTAGAACGGCGGAATTTCTATAGGTTTGTATGAGTGAAATGTCCAACTAACTATAACGCTCCTGAAACCTATGGTTTTTTCAGTGAATTTCTAAGGTTTTTTAAATGTTAATTTCTAACTATAACGTGCCTGAAACCTATGTTTTTTCCAGTGAATTTCAAAGGTTTTTTAAATGCTAATTTCTAACGATAACATGCCTGAAACGTGTGTTTTTAAGTGAATTTCAAAGGTTTTTTAAATGCTAGTTTCTAACTATGCCTACAGAGGTAGGACATTTGAAGAAAGAAGAAAAATGCACAGAAAGAAGCAAAAGAAATGCAGAAAGAAGCAACTGAAGCCCACAAAGACGAAGAAAAGTGCAGGAAGAAGCAAGACATGTGCAGAAAGAACCAACAGAGGAGCAGAAAGAGGCCTTGTTGCAAAATCATCCTGTGCTCATGACTTTTTCTGATGGGTACTCGTGGTAACTGACTCTGACTAACCAGGCCTAGAGCCAGTGCTATGCAAAAAGACACTTAGAATACAGTGAAAACACCTACATACACTAGGGAACACTATGCATTGGGGTACCCCTGTGATTAGCATGACCTCCTCTGTAAGCCCCTAGTACATAATAGGGCAGGGGGATAAAAACTACCTCTACGTCAGAGGTGCAGAAATATTCTACTTTAACTAGTAGTCACGTTTGCAGAGTGGTAGAGAAAGGGTGCTGGGCGTCCAACCAACGCTCAGGAATTCCGCTGTGGAGGACTTACAGGAGGTACCAGGAGGGATTTTTGGCCCCCAAACTCCCTCAGGACTAAATTGAACTTCATCCCCCATCCCGTAGTCTGCCGCAAGGCACGTTTGCAGAGTGGTAGAGAAAAGGGACCATGGCCTCCAAAGACGGCTTAGCAAGCCCACTGTGTGGGACTAACTGGAGGTAACAAGAGGGATAGTTGGCCCCCAAGGACTTCTTTGGGGGCCAACTTCCCAAACTATTACCTCCAGTCAGTTCCACACAGCAGCATTGGTAAGTACTCATACCAGGCCATGCCCACTTTGCTCACCACTCTAGAAACGCGCTCCCTGGCATGCTCTTGGATGGGGATTGAAGTCCCCTTCACCGCTGGGGGTCCTATAGGGGCCAATTAGCCTACCTTTTACCTCCAGTAAGCCCCACGCAGTGGGTTTGGTAAGAGGTAGACAAAGGCCATGCCCCCTTTCTCCACCACTCTGCAAACTGTGTAAACACGCCCAGTGGCACGTTTTCAGTTGGGGATTAAGTCCCCTTGAATCCTGAGGGACCCTGGGGTCAAACTAGCCCACCAGGTACCTCCAGTAAGTGCCACAGAGCTGCGTTGCAGAGAGGTGTTAAAAAGGGTCTTAGCTTGGACAACCTCTCTGCAATGCAGGTCTGTGGTGCTTATTGGAGGTACCTGGTGGGCTTGTTGGCCCCCAGGGGCCCTCTGGATTGAAGGGGAATTAATTCCCCAACTTAAAACGCGACACAGGCGTGTTTGCACACATGTCACCTCAGGCCTGTCCCCTCCCTTTACCACTGTGCAAACGTGCCCTGTGGCGCGTTTTAAGTTGGGGGATTAAGTTCCCTTGAATCTTGAGGGTCCCTGGGGTCCAACTAGCCCACCAGGTACCTCCAGTTAGCGCTACAGAGCTGCATTGAAGAGAGGCGTAAAAAGGGGCATAGTTTGGGCCACCTCTCTGCAACGCAGCGCAGTGGCGCTTACTGGACGTACCTGGTGGGCTAGTTGGCCCCCAGGGACCCTCAAGATTGAAGAGGAATTAATTCCCCCACTTAAAACGTGCCACAGGGTGGATTTGCACACATGTCACGTCAGGCCCACCGCCTCCCTTTACCACTGTGCAAAGTGTCCCGTGGGGCATTTTAAGTTGGGGGATGAGGTCCCCGGGGTCCAACTAGCCCACCAGGTACCTCTAGTACGCGCTAGGGAGCTGCGTTGCAGAGAGGTGTTCAGAGGCCACTCCCCTTTTTACACCTCTCCGCAATGCAGCTCTGTGGCACTTACTGGAGGTACCTGGTGGGCTAGTTGGACCCCAGGGATCCTCAGCATTCAAAGGGACTTAATCCCACAAACTTAAAACGTGCCACAGGGCGTGTTTGCACACATGTCACCTGAGGCCCTGCCCCCTCCCTTCACCACTGTGCAAACGAGCCCTGTGGGGGGATTAAGTCCCATTGATCCTGAGGGTCCCTGGGGTCCAACTAGCCCACCAGGTACCTTTAGTAAGTGCCACAGAGCTCCGTTGCAGAGAGGTGTAAAAAGGGGCATGGCCTGGACCACCTTCCTGCAACACAGCTCTGTGGCGCTTACTGGAGGTACCTGGTGGGCTAGTTGGCCCCCAGGGACCCCCAGTATTGAAGGGGAATTAATTCCCCAATTTAAAACGCACCACAGGGCACGTTTACAGAGTGTTGCTGGGAGGGGGCGGGGCCTCCAGGACGATCGGTCTTTTTTTTAATTTTTAGAAGGGGGGCTATGTGGCCCCCTTCTTTTGCCTTTTTTGGGCCCTGGGGACCCCATACCCCAGGGCCTGACCCCTTTTTTAAAAAAAAATAACAAAAATGAATGGGAAGGGGGTCGCATGGGCCCCGCTCCCGTGGCCAATTTCGGCCCCTGGGACCCCATCCCCTGGGCCATAGCCACATTTCTTTTTTATCTTTTATGAAGGGGGGCTGCGTGGCCCCCCTCCTGAGGCCTCTGTTGGCCCCGGGGACCCCATCCCCCGGGGCCGGCCTTTATTTATTTAAAATTTTGGGGAGGGGGGCCCCCTCTCTGGCCACTTCTAGCACCGTGATCCCATCCCCCGGGGCAGGCCCTCTCCGTTGAGGACCGTGGGGGGAGCCCCAATTCCCCAACGGTCCCACCGGCTCTCCGCCTCCTGCGGGAGCCGGCATTGCTTTTCCACACGGGGAGCTGCTAAGATGCAGCTCCACGTGTGGAAAAGCAATCTGCTTTGGTTTTTGGAAGAGAGAGCTGGTTTCCTGCTCTCTCATCCAAAAACCAAACCAGAGTTTGCAATGACAGGGCGGGAGCTGCACGGCTCCCGCCCTGACATACCAAACTGCAGTATCCCAGGGGTGGGACCCCCGGGACACTGCAGAAGCTGGCCCTGGGGGGTGGCGGCTTCAGGAGGGGGACCACGCTGTCCCCCACCCAACATTGACAAAGCACTGGGGGTGGAGGTTCCCGGGGCTCAGTGGTCCGTTTCGGGTCGTATGGGGGGATTATTTTTTTACAAAAGCCCCAGGGGGTGGCAGTCCCCGGGGCAGCAGGGGACCATGTGCCCCCGCTAGTGCCCCCGCTAATTAATGAATAAAAGCCTGGGGGATGGCGGTCCCCGGGGCTTGGGGTGGCCTCCAAGGCAACCCCCGGGGACTCCCACCCTAGGGTTTGTTTTTAAATCTGTGTGCCGTGTGCCCCCGCAAATATTGTGGCAAAGCCCTGGGGTGGCTGTCCCCAGGGCAGTGTGGGGGGGATTAGGGCCCCCCACACATTTTTTTACTGCCCCCGGGACCTGGCCCATCCGGGGACTTCAATTAAACGAAGGGCGGGAGCCCGCGCTTCATTTTTTTAAAAATGTCTCGGCCGGTTTTGCATACCCAGCGTGAATTCGGTTGATTTTTTTTAAAAAGAAATTATTTTTTGGGCCCTGGAGGGCCTTGTGGGACCCCCTGAGTAGGCCTAGGGGGTCAGGGTGTTTCTACCCTACCCCCTTTTCTTGTTTTGCGCATTTGTTTTTCTGTTTTATTGTACCAAGGCACAAGACGGCTGCCAACACTTCCTGGTTTGAAGTGTTGACAACCAATTAGAATGCAGCTCGTGCTCGGCAGGGTGCGCGGATCCATCGCGCCTCTATATAGCAATATTTTGATTTTTTTTATTTTTCTCAGCAACTACTGAACGGATTTACACCATTTAAGAAAAAGAGTTCTTTCTAAGGCAAGGGCTACCTTTATGCCAAATTTGGTGTAATTCCGTTCAGCAGTTTGAGCTGTAGCCATGTCTAAAGTTTGCTATGGGAAATGCTTTTTTTTACCTCTTTTTTTTATATTTCTCAGGAACTACCGAACGAATTTACACCATTTAACAAAAAGGGCTCTTTCTGAAACAAGGGCTACCTTTTTTTCCAAATTTGGTGCAATTCCGTTCAGCAGTTCGGGCTGTAGTTGTGTCTAAAGTTTTCTATAGGAATTAACATGGAGAAAACACGTTTCGGGACCCCTCTTTTTTCTTGGCCCTTGCTTGCCGAATCACCCTAAAACTTTCAAGATAGGAGCGGACCGGAGCGCTAGGTTTGAAAATTTCACAAAGATTCGTCAATCGGCGCCAAAGTTATTGGGAAAAGAAAAAACGCTCTTTGAATAGAAACACGGTCCTAACTATAACTACTTACTGGCGACCGCCAGTAGGTAATATATATATATAATTAACACATGCGTGCAGATAATGAAAGTAAAAGAGGGTGGAGTCCACTGTTTTAATGCAAAGCAAGCCTCTGATGAGATGCCCTGTGCATCGAAACGCGTCAGGCACACAATTAATTGAGGGCGAATGTGGGGAGCCAGCAATGCACACCGGATGGTACACTCTGAAGCGTATGGCCTCCCGAAAGCTTTAGGGCATTTGTTGATCTACATTTCCAAGCGGCAGCCTCGTCGTGGGAGGAGCACCGTCTCTGTGATGTGGCAAAGAGAAGCTGAGCCTTGAACTGTTCTATGGCATGTCAGCTCTTCCATTCCGGATCAACCAACTCTTCACAGGATCCTGAATCCTACAAAGGAAAAGTTAAAGCTTTTAATAGACACGTTCAGTGGAAACCCACTTAGGGGATTTTTTATGGCTCTCTAAAGGACTCCAGTTCCTGGATGAAGCCACTTCATTTCCCAGCATGCAATATATTTTGCCTAAACAGCACACAACCACTTAGGGATGAAAATTAACACGTGTGCAGATAAGAAAATAAAAGAGGGTGGATTCAGCTGTTTTAACGTGAATCAAGCCTCCGATGAGATGCCCTGTGCATCGAAATGTGTCAGGCACAACAATTAATTGAGGGCGAGTGTGGGGAGCCAGCAATGCAGACCGGATAGTAGACTCTGAAGCGTGTGCCCTCCTGAAAGCTTTGGGGTATTTGTTGATATATATATATATGAACTCCAACCTGTCCCTGAACGCACTTTACGTGCAGACACGTAACGGGGACTCCAAATGACGCCACAGCCAGTCTGAATTCAAAGGTGATAATCTTTTATTGATGCATGCAGGGTGCAAAGCCTATATATATATATCAGCAGCAAAAGTCTCCTTCCGGATTGCTGGGACCCGAGGAGAGTAGCGTACACAGACCCGAGGAGAGTGGCGTGCACACCGGCGGAGTACCAGCAATAAAATCCCAAACACCCAAGAATCAGCGCGCTCTCAGGCAAAAAGGATCCGTTTTCGTAAGTTATCACCAAGTGTTTATTACACAACGCGTTTCGATTTCTTACAAAACCTTTTTCGTGTGAAACGTGCAAGGCACAAAACAGTGATTTAAATAATCATAGTGAACACAAACAAAGGACATGATCAAAATAGCGGCAGACATGTTGGAGTGGTGTATACCTTAATACATGTGGAACCGATGCAGAAATATATACAAATCAAAGGTCAAATACCCTACTGGATGTATAAATGTTCACAGGCTGCTAAGTAGTGCATCAGTATAAAAACTGCCCAAATACAGCGGCCCATGTTTTGTGTGAAAAAACTTGCATACATATATACATATACAAGGTTACAGTCACTAATGGATGTGCAAATAGTTTTAGGCTGCTAAATAGTACAACGGGGCATATAGCGCCAAAATGAGATGGCTCATATCACCACAGACATATTGTGCGGGTGTGTTGTCAAAGCTGTTCCAGCTTTATTGGTCACCCCAATTGCGGTCACACACACGGAGAGAACGGGCAAAGGTAACCATGTGCATGCAGCACTCACTGTGTCAATTCAGGGCAAGTGCCCTGGAAAGACACAGACGTGAACGCAGTAAGTGAAGATGTAAAAATAGCATACCAGTGGACAGCTAACTGATGCTGCCTCGAGACGGCATAGTCGGGCAGACATCACATTACGAATAGACAGTGTCTAGGGAAGCCCGGGGGAATACTGTCCTCCCAATCAGATCTCCCAACGTGATCATCAGCAAGTGCCCAATGGACAAGACTTAGAATGTCATTACAGTGGTGTCACTATCATATACAGTTAAACACGACAAGTGCCTGTGGTCAACTGTTGTGCTGCACCAAAATGCAATCATATGTCTCAAGTGTCCTCACGGCGTCAACCATGGGCAAGTTCCATAGAATACACATGTCTCTGAAAGTATGCCAGTAGAATGACAGAGAAAATGTGCTCGTGGGGAAAAGGGTAGGAGGCCTGTGCAGGTGAATACAGGTGAGCGGGCCCCTTCCTTCCCTCCTGTAAAACAGAACAGAAAAACAAAAAGGATTAAAAACATGACCATGTCAGTCCAAAGACTAAACTATACAATGAACATTACATTATATCACATGTTATTAACTGTTGTTATGTGAGGAGGGGTGTGAGAGAGCAACCAGAGAAGACAGACGTGGCTACCCCAAAGATCTACCACAGCAGGAATGTCAGACAATAAGCGTCAGAATCCAATAAGCTACCTGAGAGAAACCCCTATTTTTCTTTCAGGTGCACTGCTAGCTCCTCATCTTGATTAAGCCCACTCGGACTTTTGTCTTGAAAGTCAAGGATGTATTTTGACTCCCTCTGTCTCAGCGTAAGCACCCTGTCGCCCCTCCTAGGGTTGCGGTCTATTTGTTCCAGGATTAAGAAGCTCATGTCAGATGTAGTAGAGAAATGCTTCTCTCTGAAATGCCGCGCAACTGGGTATTTGGGATCGTTATTGGTGATGGCCCTGCTGTGTTCAAGGATACGTTTCCTAGCCATGAGGGTGGTGCTGCCGATGTACCACAGCCTACATGGGCACTCAATGCCATAAACAACAAAAGAGGAGCTACATGTGAGGAATTGGGTTATATCCTTGCTGACCCTATTGTAGTTGACTTGTTTGCGGAACTTGCTGTTCTTATAAGCCTTGCAATGGCCGCACGGGAAAAAACCTTTGAGACCCTGTTCATGTCGTCTGGGGTAGATGGTTATATCGCTCCTCACGAACATATCCCTGGCATTCCTCCCTCTTCTATATGCTATGCTTGCCCTGTCAGGAATGGTGCTCTCTATGATGTTGTCATATTAAAGAATGGCCCAGTTTTTGCATAGAATCTGTTTGATGTGTTTGGAGTCAGTGCTATGCATCATGATCACCCTGGTGTTGTCCTCATCGGTGTCAGTGGGGGTATTGGGTTCGTCAGAGATGGTCTGTGCCCTGTCCGCATTGTCGACCATTTGTCTAGTTTTTGTGAGTACCCAGCTAGGATAACCTCTCTCCTTAAAGCAGTCAACGATGTTAATACTTTCACGCTGGTATTCTTCCTCAGTGCTATAGTTCCTTTTTGCCCTCAGCAGTTCTCCATAAGGAATGCTCCATTTCAGAGCCTCAGGATGGCTGCTGAGGGCATGTAGAACACTGTAGCCTGCTGTATATTTCCTGTAAAGTGTGGTATGTACCTGGTTGTCTCTAACGTGAGGCAGGCATCAAGGTGTTCAGCCTTTTTCTTGCAGACTTTGCCACTGAGTACAATGTGGCACTCATTGACATTGAGTTTCTTAATGAACTCATGTGCCCCTCCTCCGGCCCTCTACAAACAATAAACAGGTCGTTAATGTAGCGTAGCCACATTGACACGTGCTCGAGGTCGCCGTGGAGAGCCGGATTGGTGAAGATGCCCTCCTCCCAGCACCCTATGAACAGGTTGACAAAACTGGGAGCAAAGCATGATCCCATCCCTCGTGACCTGAACTTTCACCATGAGAACAACAATGACAGCAACTCCACCACCCTGATCGACATCCTTGCCAACCTTGGACTGAGGCAGCTCGTCACAACGCCTACCCATTCCACCGGCCACACGCTCGACCCCGTCTTCTCCTCAAGCTCCCACGTCTCTTTCAGCCACACCACCGAACTCCTCTGGACTAACCACCGCTGCATCCACTTCACCTTCCAGAAGCCCACCACACACCATCGCACCCAACAGATTCCCCGCCGCTGCTGGAGCAAAATCACCGAAGACCAACTACACGCAAATCTCGCTCTCAGCCCACCCACCGACACCTCCAACATCGACAACGCTGCCCGCAACCTCAGACACTGGATCTACGACTGCGCCAACACCCTCGCCCCTCTGAAGAAACCCACCCACAGAGACACCAGCAAAAGAGCTAGCTGGTTCACCCCTGAACTCCTAGCCTCCAAGCGAACCTGCCGGAAACCACAAAAGAAACGGCAGAATGAAAAGACACCGGAAAGCCTCGCAGCCCACAAAGAGACCATCCGCAAACACCATCTCCTCATCAGGTCTGCCAAGAGGACCTCCTTCAAAGACCGCCTCGACAACAACGCACACAACAGTAAGGAGCTCTTCAACATCATAAAGGAACTCTCCATCCCCAGCTCAAACACCAACGACTTCCCACCATCGCAAGCCCTGTGCAATTCCCTCGCCACCTTCCTCCACCGCAAGATCGCTGACATCCACAACAGCTTCAATGCCCAGACAGCCCCAACAGACATCGACACTCCAGACTCTCCGCACACCATCGACCATAACCCCCTGCCAGGCGGGGCCAACGTGAACATCGGTGACACCATCAAGACCATGAGTACAACCCACTCCGACTCCCCGTCAGACCCACTCCCGCACCACGTCTTCAACAAAGCCAGCAGCTCCATCGCACCCCACCTGCGCAACGTCATCAATCTCTCTTTTGAGACCGCTACCTTCCCAGAGAGCTGGAAACATGCTGAGATCAACGCCCTACTCAAAAAACCCAAGGCGGACCCGAGAGACCTCAAGAACTTCCGGCCCATCTCCCAGGTTCCGTTCCCAGCCAAGGTCATCGAGAAAATCGTCAACAGACAGCTAACCTGATACCTCAAAGAAAACAGCATCCTGGACCCATCCCAGTCAGGATTCCGCAGCAAACACAGCACTAAGACTGCCCTCATCGCCGCCACCGATGACATCAGGACCCTGTTGGACATCAGTGAGATCACGGCCCTTATCCTCCTGGACTTCTCCGCCGTCTTTGACACTGTCTGCCACCGCACACTACGCACACGCCTCCAGGATGCAGGGATCCGAGACAAGGCCCTGGAATGGACCATTCCTTCTTCTCCGGCAGAACCCTGAGCGACCGCCTCCCCATTCCGATCCGAAGCCTCCAAGATCATCTGCGGCATATGCCAGGGATCATCCCTCAGCCCGACACTGTTCAACATCTACATGGCCCCGCTCACCCAAGTCGTCCAACAGCACGACCTCAACATAATCTCCTATGCCGATGACACTCAACTTATCCTCTCCCTCACCAAGGACGCCCTCACCGCCAAATCCAACCTCCACAAAGGAATGAAGGCCGTCGCCGACTGGATGAAGATCAGCTGACTGAAGCTGAACACAGACAAGACCGAGGTCCTCATCCTCGGCTCCAACCCTTCAGCCTGGGATGACTCAAGGTGGCCTATGGCATTGGGGGCAGCCCCGACACCCACCGACCACGCATGCAACCTGGGAGTCATCCGCGACTCAGCACTCTCCATGACCAAGCAAGTCAATGCAGTCTCCTCCTCCTGCTTCAACCCCTCTGCATGCTCCGCGAGATCTACAGGTGGATCCTGACAGATACAAGAACAATCACCCAAGCTCATCAAACGACTGCAATGCATTCAACACGCCTCTCCACGCCTGATCCTCGACATACCACGCCATAGCCACATCAGTGCAGAAATCTGCACTGGCTCCCCATCAACAAGAGGATTTTCTTCAAGCTCCTCATCCACACTACCAAGGCACTCCGCAAGACCGGCCCAGCCTACCCCAACCGCTAGCTCCGCTCTGCCGACCTCGCCACCGTCCCTCGCATCTGAAGAACAACCACTGGCGGCAGAGCCTTCTGCCAACTCGCCGCCAAGACCTGGAACACCCTCCCACTGAGCCTACAACAGACCCAAGACCTGCTGACCTTCAGGAGGCTACTCAAGACCTGGCTGTTCAACCAGTAGCACCCCCCCCTTTTCCTCCAGTGCCTTGAGACCCTCACGGGTAAGTAGTGCGCTCTACAATTCTTGATTGATTGATTGATTGTACTGGTCGTTTGTCTGAACAGTATGCCGTTGAACATGAAGATGTTATTAGTCAGAGAGTTTTCTGTCATATCCAACAGCATCTGACAATGTTCGCAAAATCTCACTGGTCTGCTGTTGAGGTAATGTCTGCATGTCTCCAATCCCTGTTGGTGGTCTATTATGGTATAGAGGCTGTGCACATCAAGAGTGATGAACAGACAGTCCTCGTCCCACTGTAGGTCTTTTATTTTGTACAAAAAGTCCTTGGTGTCCCTGATGTAAGCTGGGAAGTCTGATGACATGATCCCTCAGAATGTGGCCCACATACTTGGAGACATGTTCAGCTACACTGCCCTTAGATGATACAATAGGATGCCCGGGAGGTCTTACGGGGACCTTCGTTTTCACCTCTTATCTCTTTATCATTTCTAAAACCCCTTACAATCAGTGACCAAGAAAACATAAAAAATGTAAACGTGCAGTGAAAAATACCCAAAAGTAACAATGAAAATGTTTTTACATTAAAAAAACGTTCCATGACAGAGGTAACTAATTCTTTGGTTGTATTTCAGTTCTAATTACAGGTGAACATACAACTCTTCACTTTGATTCAGGCCGAACGGAATGTATGTTCGAAAGTTCAGGATCTGACGTGATTCTCTTTCACGTAGTTTTCTCTCCCCGTTTCCCCCTCAGTTGTTTGTTGTTATTGTCTCCAGTGCATAGAACTTTAGCAATTTTCAATTCCCGTTGTGGTTTGTCTCCATATATTTTGCCACTGCATTTCCTCGATCTTTGTTCACCGAGGCTCTAACATGTTCTAGAATTCTCTTTTTCAGTTCACATATGGTGCTCCCTGTGTATTTCAAACAATAGGGGCACTCTATGAAGCAGATCACATACTGACTCTTACAGGTTATTAGATCACCATTGATTCCCCTTCATGTTCTTTCCTTGGAAGTGACTGTGGATTAGTTTGTCCTTTAGGTTTTTTGCCCTTCGATTATCATGGGATGTCTTCCAATTATTTTTCCTACTGTAGGGTCCAGTTGGAGTAACTTCCAATTCTTTTTTATGATTTCGGTGATTTTCCTTGTTTCACTGGAGTAATCAAGGATCAATCTTATTGGTTCTTCCTTCCATTCCGCAATGGGTTTAATTTGCAGTGTTTCATCTCTTGTCTTATGCTTAGCTCTTTGCCAACAATTTCTTATGTTTCCCTCTTTATATCCTCATTGTTTGACCCGTGCAGATGCCTACGCTCTGTGCTTTTCCCATTCATTTTCCTCTGAGCAGATGCGTCGAATTCGCAAGAATTCTCCTTAAGGTATGTTTTGAATCACAGATTGCTTATGAAAGCTTTCAGCGTGCAATGTGGCATTCGTTGATGTTATCTTCTGATGCAGTGTTTGTATTTGGTCATCCACTATATAGATTTCGGTGTCCAAAAAGATTACTCTTTCTTTGCTGATGGTATGCGTAAATTGTAGATCCGCATTCGTCAAGTTTAAAATGTCAAAGTATTCTTGTAACTCCTTCTCTGAACTATGTATACAGAACTGTTTTTATATAGTGTAAACTCTTGATTTGACTTAATCAATTATAAGTATAACCCCTTACTATATATCCACACCGCTGATTTATTTCACGAAGTATTTTACAGATCACTTATTTAATGAAAGTAATCCTTACACTACAGCTCCCAGAATGCAGGGCGAAAGGGAACTGGAATAATGGGCAAAATGATGCATCATGTGATTGTTAAAAGATTTTTATTGGCCCATGTGACCTTTCGCCAGTTAACTGTGATCAAGTTCTCGAAGGAGAACGAAATGCGTTGGTGCAGCTTTTGATGAACATCTGATGAAACATATATAAAGGATTGTTGCAAACACCGAATCTGGGAGTGCAACCCCTTTTCCTTCATTTCGAGGGATCTGGAAAAAATATATATATATATATGTATATACTCCTGACACCCTGCCGGTCTTGTTTCAATAAACCGTGTTGCTGAAGAGTCTATTAACGTGTCTGTGGCTGCTGTTTTCAATCTTTACGGCGTTTTGATGGATATATATATATATTTTTTTTTTTTACTTTTTTTAAACACTTTCCCAACTCTTCCCATTTCCCAGCCGATGAAGAGAGAAGAGAGAGTCAAGGACTTTTCTTTGTGGCAGAAATCAGGTTTTATTTTGTCTTCACAGCTATGACGC
Organism: Lissotriton helveticus; assembly: GCF_964261635.1. Lineage (NCBI taxonomy): Eukaryota > Metazoa > Chordata > Amphibia > Caudata > Salamandridae > Lissotriton > Lissotriton helveticus. The sequence continues at coordinate 872,731,278 of NC_136067.1, forward strand.
GTTTCGGATAACAAAGTATCCTTGTTCACATGCGGAAACGCAGTCCGCCTACTATTTTTATAACCTTATTTTTTGCGATTTTTTTTCTCTTGGGTTACTCCTGTGTCACGTGATCACTAGTGAACATAAAAAACATACTGTTCTATTGTGTTTGCTTTTACTTTGTTTTACCATTGTTACTTAGGTTGTTGCTTGAGCTGTATAATAACAAACCAACATATTACAATAAATAGTTAGACTGCTGGTGATGACTGTGATAACTGCATAAATGCAAGAAGATCTGGCAATCATATTACTAACGGGTACCCTCTACATAGTGAACTTCATCTTGTTGTAAACAGGAAAATAATATTTTTCTTTTATAACTTTACTGGATATCCAAAAGTACATGATAATAAATAACTATGATAATACCTTCATATACATCTGAAATTCACAGTAAATAATAAAACCCGTTGTGCAATAAATATATTTACATGATGATAAAAAGTCTGAATAAATTCATAAATATCAGTACCATACTCATCAATTGTAAACATGTTAATTATCAAATAATCTGGTTAGGTTGTATCAAAGGCATCAAAGGGTTTTGAGCAAAGCTCGCAATAAGTAAAGATGGAAAAGTCCCCATAATTACTATGGTGCTTGAAAGTGAAAAGCGCAATGTTTAAAGTGCAATAATAGTGTTGGTGTGTTAGTGTGTGACTATAAAATATTAAAGAACGTCAGTGCAGGTAATTTTAAAAAATGGGGAAGGGGGTTACAGTTGCGGATATTTGAGAAAATCTATGCAATGTATATATGGCATTGGGATGCATTATAGGAAATTGTGTAGATCTTCTGTGTTGCTGAGCCCTCTAGAGTGTTTGCTATCTAATTCTAAGATCATTTTTTATTCTAGCTGCTGAGAGAGCGCTACACAGAAGTGAAAAATTGTAGGGGTGCATCATATGTGCAAGTAGTCAGCACCCGTATATATAAAGGGTTTACTAATCATGTTCAAATGCGATGTAGGGTTGAGAATTGAAGTATTTGATGTTAGAACTACATGCAGAACAAATGTTAAGGGTTTTGAAACACTAATGATGCCATTTAAATAGAACACCCTTGTATGTTTAGGTCTGCTTTATTAAAATTCATATTTGCATTTATATATGTACGTGATAAGCTTGCTTAAAGTAGAAAATGTATTTGCTTAAAGTTGGAGGCCTAAAGAATGAAAAGATTGTTCATGTAGGATGTTGGGCCTATAAAACGTGCAGAGGTCCAGTCAATGGAAATCGTGTAGGCCTGACTGGAATTGTTTTGCTTAGCATTAAATGGTAAAAATGTTTAGTAAAAGCGGCCTTTGGCTAAAACTAATCAACGTTAAAGAATGTGTGAGCCGATTCTCATGTATTTCCTTGCAGGTGTCGGACCAAGTAGAGAGTAGAGTAGAAGGACCCATTGTGTATGAGTGTTAGGATGCTAGACTCAGACATGGAGGAGTAGCCGAGGAATTTAAAGATACAACTAGAAGCGACTGAGAGTCTGGGACCCAAGGACGTTTGAATCAACAAGGATGGAAAGGTGCCATAATGGAAAATTCTGTAAACCAACACCTTCGAGAGGGGCGTACCTGAAGGCGTGTCACCAGTATTGTGGGGTTTTACATTAGGGACAGCACCCCGAGGGTGGAGGTAGAGCAGATGGGCTGAGGAGCTAGAGAGAGCGGCTGGATTGGCAAAGAGCTTAGCTAGGACTGAGGATTCTCTAGACTGAAGAGAAAGTGAGTGAACTTCTTTGGAAGTCACCACGGCTGACACCTTTTGTTAGGGTGAGCGATTGCTGAGTAGGGATGTCACATAGTATGGTGTAGGGACAGATTAACTTGACTTTTTCTTTTCAATGCATACCAGAGCTCAAGTTAAATTGATTCTCGTATTATTCATAAGCCGCCTAAGACTTTTCCGTGGGATTACGTTTGTATTAGTGCCTGTTCATCTTCTGAACCTCGTGTTGAGGTGTTTGTATCTTCAGTTGTTTTCATTTCTGTAATAAATCTTCAAACATAGTTTTAGTCAGTGGTTCTTTGGGGGAAGCAACTGGGATTTGTAGAAAGTATTGAATGTTGGTAAATCGACTGCCTAATTCACTCTATGACAGGTAAAAAGGTCCAGACGACCTGTGACGGGATTCTGGAAAGTGGTAAGCGGGTTCCAGAATGAAAATCCCGCCTCCTTAGTTGGTAGCAGAGTAGGATGGTTTATCTTCTGGAGTGAGGGTAATCTAGAGTAGGTTGAGATTTCCCCGAGGCCCATAGAGAACCAATAACGAGTATCCAGAAAGTCGCGGACGGAGGATGGTGTTCCATGGAAACTGACGGAGAGTAACGGTGCGGCAGAAAGCAGCAGCTCGGAAGAGAGTGAGTATGAAAAAGGGTCATGCGTGTTAGATTGCGGTGATACGGTTGTATTGTTGTGTTGTATTGTCTTGCGGAGTTGAGTGCCTGTAGTGTGTGAGGAAGATCAGGTTGTGAGCGCGCGCAACCAGTGAAAATCTTAGGCTCAAGTGGAGCTTAAGTGGTTCGGGTGTATCGAACACCTATAGTAATTGTCGACCATTGTTAAAGGGGGTCAGGAGGTACCATTGACCGCCCGCAGGACCGAGATAGGGGGAATGAATGTGTGAGTGCGTGGGTAACGGACGCTGGTCGGAAGTTGCCGTGTGTCTGTAACCTATCAGTGAGGCGATTGTCCGGTCGTTCGTGGACAGACATTTGCCGGTTCGGTGACAATTACAGTTAGACTGTGGCCGTACAGTCAAGGAAGTGGCTGCTTGGTCGGAAGTGATCATTTCCAGTGTATGATTGGGACGCATGCGTGACCGGGAGACGAGCGGAGGAAGGAGGGGAACTGCTGCGAAACGGAGGCGAGTGAGGTCAGAAGAAGCCGCGCTGGGATAGGGCGGCTAGTGAGGAGCCGCGCTGGGATTGGTGGATTGTCATCGGGAAGTAAAAGAGCGCTGTAAACAAAGAAGTGTTGCCGTTTTTCATCATGCAATGCTTAAAAGTGTTGCGAGATTGTTTTAGAGGTGAAAAGACGTTAGAACCTCGGGGTGGGGAAGAGGCTCCACCCGAGGATACCCCAGCCTATTATATGGCTACGAATGTTGGGTTGCATACCATATTGTGGCTTGAGAACTGGTGTAAGATGACTGACGGAAAAGAGGAATTGACTTTTCCTAAATATGGAACTTTTAGACTGGAGGTGCTGTATCAGCTAAAAGCGATTATGACCTCTTTGCGGCCCTTGCCCAGACCAACGCAGTTTGAAGCATTAAACGCGTGGATCAGGGCAGCCCATGAAAGGAACAGGGATAGGAGACAAGAAAGGGTGAAAAGATCAGTTAGGGCGGTTCAAGATGCGAGATGGGATGCATTAGCCAAGAGGTGGAGAGTGCAGACCATCGAAGGGGACAGGTTGTATCCGTTGTTGGTCAAAGCAGGGGACGCGTAGAGAAGGAGTACCGAGGATGAGGACAGTGAGACAGACGACAGCCTGATAGAGAGACTGTTGTCGGAGAGACCACCTCCATATAATCCAGAGATGGGGGGGTCAGCACCGGCGGGGAACAAGGAAGCCCCTGTCATAGACGATGGCGTCCCGATTGAGAGCAGTTTGAGCTCCTTAGGGGACAAGTTTGGCCCGGAAGAGGGAGAAAAGGCACCTCAACCATCTCCCACAACGAGAGTAGTGGGAAGATTCACGGTGCAAAAGGTGCACACCGAAGAGGGTGTAGATTCACAGAGATTGCCAGACGCCCTTACGGTGCCTGTTACCATAGGTCCCATAGTATCAGTATACAATCCAGAACAGGCACAGAGCGAGGGTCCGCTACAAACAGAGAGAGAGAGAAGTGTCAGCAAAGGGAGGAATAATGTGGCGGACGGATGGTGCCAATGGCCAAGGCTGGTAGAAAGGAGCACCCCTTTGGCAGCATCGGCAGATTCCTCTGGAGAACAGGGGGGTTTGAGAGGACCGATGGACTTCAGAGGACCCCGGCCAAGGTCCATTAGGGAATTAAGGCCTGACTTGAGAACTTGGGATACGATTGTTGATACCCAGAGCAACAGGTCGAGGAATGAGTTCGACAATGGAACCCAGGAAAAAAGGGGGTGTCTCACTGCGCGCCAAGCGAAAGCAGGCAGGAATGGGAGCGCGGAAGTGTGGGAAGTAGGGGGGTGTCCCACCACACCTCTGGCGATAATAGACAGGAGTGGGACCAGGAGGGTTGGGAAAACAGAAGGGTTCCTCCTAACACACCTGAAGAAAATAGACGAGTGAGTCAGGACGGTGGCGGGAGGGACTCTAATGGAAATTCTAGCCAAGGAACATTGAGAGCGGCAATAAAAGCAAGAAGGATTGATGTGTTGAGACTAAAATCAGAAGTGGAGGAAATAGTGGAAGGTACATTGCCACTAGAGAGAATAGAACTCTTTGAACCAGATGAACTGTTGTTTGTGGCAAAGGATGTCACTCGGAGGGCTAGGACAGCACATGAGAAACTATCTGAATTGGCAAACAAGTATGTTGTGGATTTGACAAAGACGAAAGCATTACAGGGTGGCCATAGGTTACAGTACTCAGACCAAGACCTATAAGAGAAGAGGGTGATCGGATTAAAAACCCACATCAGGGAACTGATAGTGGGAATCCGAACCTGGACCCAATTGGACAAATGGGAGGAAAGGTGGTCAAAGAGAAAGAGCGTTAGATGAAGCGCTATTGAGACATCCCCGGGAGGAGGGTTGATGCAGGCAGAAGCGTACCCCTTAAGGGAGGTGGCTCACGGGGGATATGTACATGTACCCTGGAGTAGGGGAGATTTGGCTGCCTTTACGAACTCATTTCCAAAGTTGCGAGAGAGTCCAGTGGAATGGTACAAACAGGTAGAGAGGTTTGTTAAGATCTCAAAGGTATTGTGGATTGATCTAAACACACTGTTTGACATTGTAGTTCCAGGAGACCTGTGGATAGCATGTAAGGTTAGTGTCGAATGGCCCACAGAGGAGCCGGATCGAGATACTAGCACAAATGGACCCTCACCCAAGGTGATGATAAAATATGAGCAGGTGATCACGTGGTTGAAGACTAAGGTACCACCACAGGACATAGACTGGGTGAAGATAGATCGGACTAGGCAGGAACCGAAGGAGACAGTCCATGAGTATTATGAGCGGCTCTTGCAGATTTTTAAGCAGTACAGTGGAGATTGGATGTGATGGATCCAAAGGACATGGGACAGTTTGTGTCCAAGTTTGTCCTGGGACTGAGACCTGATATCTGTCTCATGATACAGCAACATTTAATTTGCTGGCAGAACAAGCCTCTGGACGAGATCTTGAGGTACGCGAGGTTTTGCAGTGATGAGATAGACTCCAAGACAAGGAAGCTTAAGGATAAACTGATGTTAGTACAGATGCAATCGGGAGGACAGGGTCAGTCTGGCAATGGCACATTGGGGAGAAAATCAGGGGGACAGAAAAGGGACAATGAGGAGGGCCCAAGACCAAGGATAGACCTGGCGACTCTGAAAAAGACGACAAGGTGTCACCAGTGTCACGAGGTCGAACATTGGAGACGCGAGTGTCCCCATAACCCAGAAAATCAAGTACAAGAAGAGAAGGAGGAGGAGGTCCAAGCCCCTCCTGAACCGAGAGTAACAGTAACTAAATTTAAGACGACAAAAGGGGGGACTTCAGCCCGTAGGGCTCCGGCTCCCCAGCCACCGAAGATTACAACAGGGAACAAGGTTTACAAGCAGATGCCCTTCATAGTTGAAGGGGACGAGTATTATTACTTTGATCCAGTGACAGGACGGTGCCTGAGTGGGGAGGAGGACTTCACCCTCGGGCAGTGCTGGAGGTAGATCAGAGGGGACCATTCGTAGAGGCCGATGTAGCTGGGCACCCCACCACCTTTTTGGTTGACACTGGTGCTTCCCGGTCTACTGTGCGGTCTGCAGTTGTCCCTAACTTGCCCCTTTCAGGACAGACTATCCAAGTGGTAGGGGTTGCAAACAGAAGAATGACAAACCCTCTGACTGAACCAGTCCCAGTCAAGATCGGGAGTTTCAGGGATAACCATCAATTCGTGGTGTGTGATTCCAGTCCCGTGTGTCTGTTGGGAAGGGATCTCCTGTGTAAACTCAATTGTACCATTTACTGTACCCCACAGGGAGTAGAATTACAAACGAATGATGATGATGCTGCCTTCAAGGTTGCAAATACACATGTGTGTATAGAATTGTACCCTGTTTTAACTGTGGAGGAACTCCCTTGGGACCTGAGGGATGCAGTCTCACCAGAAGTGTGGGACTTTACAGGAGAGGAGATCGGGTTGATCAAAGGGGTAGAGCCAGTTAAGATTCAAGTAAGACCGAACGCTGAGTTCCCAAGAACACCTCAATACAAGTTGACCCCAGAGACTATTGCAGGAATAAGACCTGTGATCGAATCCATGATTAGACAGGGAATTTTGAAGGAAGTCATGGGCAGTCCATGCAACTCCCCGATCATGGGCTTGCAGAAGCCTAGCGGGAAGTTCAGGATTGTGCAAGATTTGCGAAAGGTGAACAACATAGTTGTTCCATGCTGTCCAGTGGTACCGAATCCATCAGTGATACTGTTTCAGATACCGTTCCAAGCTGAATGGTTTTCTGTGATTGATTTGTGTCAGGCTTTCTTTTCGATCCCATTGCATGAGGAGAGCCAATTTCTTTTTGCGTTCAAAATAGAGAACCGCGTCTTAACAAGGTGTCGTATCCCTCAAGGGTATACAGAGAGCCCATCGATCTTTAATCAGCTACTGAAGAGAAATCTTGAGAATCTGGTGCTGCCACAGAACTCCGTTCTTGTACAGTACATAGACGATCTCCTTGTTGCGTCAGACACAGAAGATGCTTGTAGAATTGACACCATTGCTTTGTTGAACCATTTGGCCGAGAATGGACATAAGGTATCCCCTAACAAGTTACAGTACTGTTTGTCTGAAGTACAGTATCTGGGTCACAGGATAGAGAAAGGAAAGAGGAAAGTGTCGCCAGACAGGATTGAGGCGATCATGAAAATGATGGGGCCTACGACCCAGAGAGAGGTTAGGATGTTCCTGGGTATGGTTGGCTACTGCCGCCAGTGGATTGCCAATTTTTCCCTGAAGGCGAAGCCATTGCAGAAACTGACGCACAAGGATGTCAGTGATCCGGTACCATGGGACAAAGATTGTATGATGGCTTTTCTTGAGTTGCGAGAGGACTTGTGTCGCGCTCCAGCTCTGGGAATGCCCGATTACACCAAATCATTTTCACTGTTCTGCTGTGAAAGGGAAGGGTGTGCTTTGGCAGTTTTAGTACAAGATCATGGAGGAGTCCGTAGACCAGTTGCTTACTTCTCGGCTACCTTAGATCCAGTAGCCGCAGCGTTGCCCGGATGTCTTAAATCCGTTGCTGCAACAGGTGTCAGCATTGAGAGGTGTGAAAGCATTGTGATGGGTCACCCACTGGCAGTACATGTGCCCCATTCAGTGGAATTGTTGATGACCAGGACCAAGACACAACACCTGACCAATAACAGGCTCACACGCTACGAGCAGGTTATACTTGCTGCGGAGAATGTGACCCTTAGGAGGTGTTCGGTCTTGAATCCTGCTACCTTGATGCCATTACCAAATGACTTGGTTGATGATTGGGAAGACCATGATTGCCTTGATGTGACTGAGCTGTGCACCAAACCCAGACCGGATATTGTCGATGAGCCACTGGCAGACCCAGACGAAATTTACTTTGTGGATGGCTCATGTGTAAGGGACAATACTGGTCAGTTGAGAGCAGCGTTTGCTGTCTGTACTATTTCTGGAATAGTCGAAGCGGCCTGCCTGGAAGGAGTACACTCCGCACAGGTAGCTGAGATAATTGCGTTGACGCGTGCCTGCCTGGCAGCCAACAAGATTCGGATCACCATATATACAGACAGCCAATACGGGTTCGGTGTGGTTCATGATTTCGGTCAATTGTGGTCCCAAAGGGGTTACATGACATCATCAGGTTCCCCTATCAGGAATGGAGAATTTATCAGGTTGTTGCTGGAGGCTCTGCAAGGTCCAGCCGAAATTGCCGTCGTGAAATGCACTGCACATACAAAGAGTACTGACTTTGTGTCCATGGGTAATCGTTATGCTGATGAGGTCGCACGTTATTGTGCCGAGCATGGATACTCATTTACTGAACAAACAGTTGAGGGAGCGCAGGAAAGAACCGAGTTAAGCATGATGCTTGAGGTGGCAGATACCTGGGAAGAATTGAAGAGCATGCAGGAGCAGGTGTCTGACTATGAGAAAAGAGTGTGGGAAATGGCTGGTTGCGTCAGAGGAGAGTTGGACTTATGGGTTTCAGCTGATGGGAGAGCGGTGTTGCCGAATGAGCTGGTGAGTCCGATGGCACGACAGATACATGGTCCTGTACATCTGGGAAGAGATGCCATGATGCGTGTGTTCAGACAAACTTGGTACAACCCAAAATTCAGGACAGCTGCAGAAGCAGTGTGTCAAAGGTGTGTTACATGTCAACAAATGAACGTTGGGAAAAGAACGCCAGTTACTATGGGTCACATTGGGAGGTCCGGCGGACCTTTCTACAGGATGCAACTGGATTTCATTGAGATGCCGAGGTGTAATCGCCTTAGGTATGTCCTGGTGATCGTGTGTGTGTTTTCCAGGTGGGTTGAGGCAAACCCAACTCGTAGGTGCGATACACTCACAGTAGCAAAGTTGTTGTTGAGGGAGCTAGTGCCACGTTTCGGGGTTCCGACCTCTTTGGAATCGGACAGAGGGACACATTTTAATAGCGAAGTTGTGAAAATGCTCTGCTCTGCACTGAAAATTGACCAAAGGCTGCATTGTAGTTACCGACCAGAGGCTTCCGGCATAGTGGAGCAAATAAATGGGACCATCAAGGCCCGAATGGCAAAGGTGTGCTCATCCACGTCCCTGAAATGGCCAGATGCTTTGCCGTTGGTGCTAATGAGCATGCGTAGTACACCAGACAGGAGGACAGGACTCTCACCTCACGAAGTACTGATGGGGAGGGCTATGAGATTGCCATCTATTCCTACAACCGCCTTGCTAAATATCACAGATGATCTGATCCTTGATTACTGCAAGGGACTTTCTGATGTCATCCATTCTGTGTCCCTTCAGGTGCGGGCTGCTGAAATTCCGGCTTCCAGAGACCTTTGTCACGACCTGTGCCCGGGTGACTGGGTCCTGGTGCGGAAGCACGTCAGAAAAAGCTGCCTGGATGTGCGCTGGAGAGGGCCTTTTCAAGTTATATTGGTGACGAACACTGCTGTGAAGTGTGGAGGGTTGCCAAACTGGGTCCACGCTTCTCACACCCGACGAGTACCAGCACCCTTGGAAGAAACAGCTCCTCTTGTAGAGGGCAACACTGACGAAAAGGAAGATCCACAAGAGGGGACAAGTCAAGCTGTGGGGGAGTCCGAAGAAGCTGGTATCTCCTCCGATAGAGCTAAATGAGATCACGACAACAGTGACTCTGAGTCTGCCTCTGAAGGGGGAAGTGGCTGTGAAGGTGATCTGAGCGCAGAACAAGCTGAAAGTGGTGATGAACAGGGTGTGCAAACAAGAAGCAGAAGAGTGAAGAGTGCAGAGGCTCATTGGCCTGAAAGGCGGAGGCGCCTGAACGTGTGATTGGTCTCAGAAAGGGATCTCGCTCCTGTGTCTGAAGAGTCCGAACAGGACGAGGGAGAACAGGAGACGGAGCAAAGAGGTCCGAGGAGGTCAAGGAGGGTGAGAGAACCTTGTCGAAGATACGCCACTCCCGAGTGGATCTACCCTTTGACAAATGCCAGGTGTACTGAGATTAGGGAGGGTGAGGTCGGTGGCAGTGACCAGTACAATCCCAAATGTTAAGTTGGAAGTGATACTGTTGGTACCTGGACTTGAGATTGAAGGCGTACTGACACTTACCATTCCAAATCCCCCTTACCTGAGCAAGATACGTGATCTAATCTTGGATAGACTGATTTTCCATACATTTGGTCCAGAAATACCATTTTATGAAGCAGTAGTCCTTCGCATGGAACTGTTGGATTATGTGCTTTGTGCAGTTGGAGCAAATATCATCATTGATTATTAGAGACTTTGTAAATAGCTTTCAAGACCAACCTAGAGCCGAGTGGAAGAAGAAGAAATTTAGGGACTTTCCACAGAGGACGGAGAAGGGCTAGGGTTGTCTATTGGCGGCAGAAGAAAAGGCTGCAAAAGAAAAGCAGAACGGGGATTCCTGCCTTCAGAGGTGTGGTTCGGGAGACTCAAATAACCAAGAAAAGAGACCTTGAATAGTTGTCGAGAACGAACTACCCTGTCCTGAAATCATGGAGGCTGGAAACCCGACTCGTAGAGCTAAGTGTATAATAGGGACCCTTTTAGGAGGAGTGATACTCCTTATACCATTAGTAGTTGCAGTTTCCTATTTAGTACCGACACCCATCACTCCTAGCAAGAAAGAGGTCAAAGTAGGAGTAGAAAAAGCTTTGTTAGCAGAAGAAAGTCGTAGGTTACACGCAGATCTGTCTAAGGGCAATTTTGGACAGAATGCGTATGCAAAGTTGTTGTATGAATACATTGATGCGATGGATGCGAAAGACTGCTATGTGTGTATGCAATTGCTGGCTTCAGTAGATGAGGGTATTAGATACCATCACCTTCCATTGACATATGGAATCTCATGTAGTAAACTGCTTAGCATACTTTATGGGCGTAACCATTTTGAGTATTTCTTTTCGAATTATGATGCTGTGTTACCGGAAGTCCCTGCTTATAAACACTTGAATAAGTTTGACTATTATAAGTCAGAGGACAGACTTGGATATTTTTTCATTCCGACACAAGAATTAGACACCTCATATGCTCACCGACACAATTTGACGTGTTTGTTATCAGAGACAGAGAAAAAGTTCATAGAACAGGTTGAGGACAGGTACACGAAGCAAAAACAGTTGCGAGATTCAGGGCAAGGTAAAGTTGATTGGACGGATGAGGAGAAGCAGCACAAGTCAAAAGGGAGTTATGGTCTGATAGTTCTAGATGAAGTGCAGAAAGGGAAATTATGCCTTCACAGACCACAGACGTATTATGAAAATGTGTATGTGGGTCATACTACATGTGAACATACTTTCACACTGGAGTATTATACGAAAGATTTTTTGAAGAGTGTGGTGCAGGTGATTCCAACGGTGTACTTTGTCTGTGGAAGGAATGCGTATGTGAGATTGCCGGAAAAATGGTACGGGACGTGTTACCTAGCGATCATTTTTCCCAAAATTTACCATACTGAGGATTTTGCTCTCCTAGAGGGAGGACATCAGACGAGGGTAAAGCGAGGTGAAAGTGCTGTTGCGATAGTGGGAGATGTGTTTGGAGCAGTGATACCCATGTTTGGAGTCATTCTGAATGACGTGAAGATACGGCGGTTGGCAACTGTGGTGGATGAACTGTCAATGAATACAGCAAAGTCCCTAGTGTTGGTTGAGGGTGAGATGTTGTCGATAAGGACAATGGTTTTACAAAACCGTCTTGCTTTGGACGTCCTTCTAGCCAAAGAGGGAGGAGTCTGTAAACGTTTGAAGGTCCAGGAATGTTGCACATATATTCCAGATAATTGTAAGAATCTGGAGAAATATATCAGTAACATTACTGCCATTCATTATGAGATTGAAGATTTGACACAAGAGAACGTGTGGGAGAAGGTTGGCAAGGGATTTGGAACCGTGGGAAACTGGTTTGCAAATCTGGAAAAGAGTTTCCTTGGGTTTGTACTTACACTCCTCATCATAGCTGTGGCATGTGTGATTGGGTTGTGGGGTTTGGTGAGACTGTACAAGTGGTACAGGTCAACTAGATTGCAAAGATTGATGAGAGTGCAAGAGCAAAGAATGGAAAGACTGCAGGACGGTCAATATCGCAGCCTGAGAGCATTGGAGATGCTTAAGCGAGGGCAAGTGGCCACAAGTTCTGTTTAGCTCGGTTCTTACCTTGAGGGATGGTGTGATGGTGGTGATGACACAGGTCATCAAAGGGGGGAACTGAGAGAGCGCTACACAGAAGTGAAAAATTGTAGGGGTGCATCATATGTACAAGTAGTCAGCACCCGTATATACAAAGGGTTTACTAATCATGTTCAAATGCGATGTAGGGTTGAGAATTGAAGTATTTGATGTTAGAACTACATGCAGAACAAATGTTAAGGGTTTTGAAACACTAATGATGCCGTTTAAATAGAACACCATTGTATGTTTAGGTCTGCTTTATTAAAATTCATATTTGTATTTATATATATACGTGATAAGCTTGCTTAAAGTAGAAAATTTATTTGCTTAAAGTTGGAGGCCTAAAGAACGAAAAGATTGTTCATGTAGGATGTTGGGCCTATAAAACGTGCAGAGGTCCAGTCCATGGAAATCGTGTAGGCCTGACTGGAATTGTTTTGCTTAGCATTAAATGGTAGAAATGTTTAGTAAAAGCGGCCTTTGGCTAAAACTAATCAATGTTAAAGAATGTGTGAGCCGATTCTCATGTATTTCCTTGCAGGTGTCGGACCAAGTAGAGAGTAGAGTAGAAGGGCCCATTGTGTATGAGTGTTAGGATGCTAGACTCAGACATGGAGGAGTAGCCGAGGAATTTAAAGATACAACTTGAAGCGACTGAGAGTCTGGGACCCAAGGACGTTTGAATCAAGGATGGAAAGGTGCCATAATGGAAAATTCTGGAAACCAACACCTTCGAGAGGGGCGTACCTGAAGGCGTGTCGCCAGTATTGTGGGGTTTTACATTAGGGACAGCACCCCGAGGGTGGAGGTAGAGCAGATGGGCTGAGGAGCTAGAGAGAGCGGCTGGATTGGCGAAGAGCTTAGCTAGGACTGAGGATTCTCTAGACTGAAGAGAAAGTGAGTGAACTTCTTTGGAAGTCACCACGGCTGACACCTTTTGTTAGGGTGAGCGATTGCTGAGTAGAGATGTCACATAGTATGATGTAGGGACAGATTAACTTGACTTTTTCTTTTCAATGCATACCAGAGCTCAAGTTACAGCAATTTTTGCTAGCCTGATGATTCTGGGATTGATTCTCATATTATTAATAAGCCGCCTAAGACTTTTCCATAGGATTATGTTTGTATTAGTGCCTGTTTATCTTCTGAACCTCGTGTTGAGGTGTTTGTATCTTCAGTTCTTTTCATTTCTGTAATAAATCTTCAAACATAGTTTTAGTCAGTGGTTCTTTGGGGGAAGCAACTGGGATTTGTAGAAAGTTTTGATTGTTGGTAAATAGACTGCCTAATTCACTCTATGACAGGTAAAAAGGTCCAGACGACCTGTGACGGGATTCTGGAAAGTGGTAAGCGGGTTCCAGAATGAAAATCCCGCCTTCTCACTGCCGTAGGGATCGTTCCCAGCTGCCCCCTCTCTGGTGGTTGGGGATTGCTGCAGTTACGTAATATTTTAGGCACTTGAAGTCATTTCCATGTACTAATTTAAAATGCCTAGCTACCAGGTACGCTGTGTCATTCTTGACGATTGCTCGCAGGTGTTGTAAGATTCTGACATGCACCTGTAGCCTCGTGCTGCCCACATATCTAAGGCCACAGGTGCATGTCAGAACATACACAGCGTACTCGGTTTTGCAGTTGTAGCTACCTTTGATCTTGCATTCAGTGGGGCTGAAAGGGGGCATGTATTTGGTGATGTTTTCTCCAAATATACATGCTTGACATGAAGAGCACTTATAAAACCCTTGTCTCAGCTGCAGCCAGGTTGTCTTTTTGATTGTGGTTTCAGGGCTGTTTTTAACAATTTGTGTTCTCATAGAGATGCCTTTTCTAAATGTGATGGTAGGGCTATCTAGGAGATCTGGGGCCAAGACTGCATCAGTCAGAACTATTGGCCAATTGCGTTCAATTATGGACCTGATCTGACGTTCTTGCTGATTAAATGTGAGGATGAGTCTAGGTGTGTTTGTTTCATGTATCTGCCCAGCATTTCTGTTTTTAGGTTCTAGCAAGGAATCTCTAGATCTTTGAGTTACTTTTGCCACTGCCTGCTTCAGGGTAAGTGTATTATATCCTCTTTGTCTGAACCTCATTAAGGCTTCTTCGGTGCATTTCTCCAGTTGTTCTGTAGTGCTACATATTCTTTTTATCCTAAGAAGTTCTCCATAAGGTATGCTTTGCGCCAGATGTTGAGGGTGAGCACTTGACGCATGAAGCATTGAGTTGCCCGCCGTTGTTTTTCTGTGTAGAGTAGTTGTGATCCTACCTTCATTTATGTATTCTCTTACATCAAGAAAGTCAATGTCTTTTTCACTTATATGTGAGGTGAACCTTAGATTTGCAGTGTTGTTATTAATGTATATATATATGTGTGTGCGTATGTATAGAGAGAGAGAGACACTCTTCACTCCTCCATTTGTCTCAGACCCTAGCCGGTAAGACTAGTGTAAAGATCCTGGAAATCTGCCATTTTTACTTAATGGAGATGGCTAGACAAACATTGTGAATATGACCACACGAATGGCTAGAAGATTGCAGAGAGATGGCCTAAGGCATCTAGTTCAGTTTATAATGGGATCTTGCTGTTGTCGCTGGAACTCTTGTATTTAGGAGCTTTGTAAATAAAGCCGAGCATTTATTTTGATCTTTTTATTCATTTGGTCAGTGCAAGGACGTCTTGCCAGAGGCTACAGCTAGCAGTTATTGTCTGTACATGCAACGTAATTCTCAGCCCTGGTGTTTGCTCTGTGATTTGGTGGGTAGAGCTGAATAATTAGCATTGCAACAGTCTAATTAGGACAAACGCTTAGCCTGGAGGTAGAGTTTGTGTCACAGACGTTTCATGCGTAGAAGACACCGTTTCTTTGTTAATTTGGGGTAAGAAAAAGATCTCAGTTAAAGAAGACCAAAAGTTTATGACTCTCATTGTAGGGAGCAGGGGTGGTAGCATGAAGGCTAGACAGCTGAAAAGTAGGGCTGATGATGATACTTGACGCCTGTTGTGATCCTGGGGCCATATTATCAAGAAAGGGCGTTACATTATCGCCACTTTTATCGGCAGGAAACTGCAGCTAAAGCGGCGATAAACGGCTTGATAATATGCCCTTGTGAATTCCCATAGAAGCCCAGGTTAACACCAGAACCTGGGCTTCTATGGGAATTCACAAGGGCATATATCAAGCTAATTATCGCCGCTTTTGCGGCAGTTTCCTGCCGATAAAAGTGGCGATAATGTATCGCCCTTTCTTGATAATATGGCCCTTGGTTCTTGATAATCTGAAGCAAAGAATGTTCTGAGGAATCTAGTCCTTGATAGGCTGCAGGCAATTCAACATGTTTTTCTGAGGCCCAGACCTCTTCCCTACGACATTCCAATCATGGCTTTTGCATTGACACACACTCCGATCTAATTCTTTTAGTTCTGCATTTGTGAAATAAAACAGGTACCACAATGCACAGTTGCACCATGCGGCATGCAGTACAAAGGAAGTGCTGGTACCTACAGATACAGCGGTGTTAGCTGTTCTCGACCACTAATCACCTATCCTTCGATGGCAGCCCACTAGCAGCAACAACACCTTCCTCCTGCATGGAAGGGCTATTGCAGTCATATGATTGAAGGACCGTGATATCAGCTCAATATTCCACCTAGCCCTCTCACAGAGGACTTGCGATGCTGACGTGCATATGTACTTGACAGGAGAAAATGGCTGCACCACTGGTTTGACCGAAAGGTCCCACAAGCATCTGCACACCAGAGCTTAATTTGATCTGAGGGTTGCAGATGGGGCCTTCGGGCTCTTATGTTTTTGGGATTGCCACTTATTTTAACTCAACAGGCTTTGACACATAGCAAGAGAGAGAAAAACACAAGAGCGGAACAGAAGGGGGAATAGAAAGAAGGAAAAACAGTGACAAAAAGCAGGTTTTTTTTTTACTTGTTTTTATTGGCAGTTCAAGAATCATACAGTTTGACATTCACAGCCTTGAAAGACATATTAGGCATCAAGTGGTACAGATATAACTGGGAGATGACTTTCAATTAACATAAGTGTTACATAGAGTGCACAATGCTCATACATAAGGTCTTCATGAGAAGCATTCACGTTAGGCGTACCAGTTCGAGTGTGTAAGGGCCAGTCGTGTTTACCAAGAAGGCAATTTAGGTATCGGTGCCCGCTTCACTGGGTTCTGGGTTATCATGGCCCGTCGCCCTCAGCCAGTTAATAAACGGACCCAAAATGTCCTTTGGTCTGGACGCAACAGGCATTAAATTCCCAGAAGGCAGTGAGTTGTTCTTGGCAAAACGTCACATTCAGATTCCAGTCTTTAAGCAGGGGAGGGTGTGTTCTGCCAAATTTCATGGCAATCCTGCAATTTGTTTATCAACAAAAGAGAGGGGGGACCCTGGAGCTATTAAGGTCCAGTGTCCATGCTCCTATATCAATATCAAAACAAAAAATAAAAAATAGGACACTGTTCCTCAGCGTCTGGTGCAAATAGTCACCTGAAACGCGCGGGTGCAAAAAGTCACCTATGTATTCAAAGGGGTATAAGAGAGAAATAGGAAAGGAAAGCAAAACCTTAGGTACACAGGGCCCACCCAAGGAGTGAAAAAACATATTTCGTCCTCTGTTGCCCTCACACACCCCTGGGGGTGTCATGCTTCATCATCGGGCGTTTGCTCCTCGTAGGGCCGGCGCTGCAATTCCCTACGGGCCCCCGAAGGGTCTCTTTATCGGAGATCTTTTTAGGACAGCCGGATGGTGCATGTGGGTGTGTGGGGTGGGGTGGGGGGTCCAATGAGGGTAAACAAGTGCGTGCAAAGTGGAAATTAAGAGGGGGTAAATATGCAGCGAATGTTTAATATATATACCCTTGGCAGATTTGACTGCCAAATAAAATCTTGTTCCTGTGGGCATACTAACCCCAGGAACCAAGAAGGTCATGGGTCGACATGTTTCGCGCCTCCGTCGCCTTAAGGGTCGTTTGCGCTTCATCAGGACCAGTGTTATAAAATTTAAGTGCACGTGAATTAAAATACCCTCTAGATTCAACAGGGCGGGCGGTGGGGTTGTAAACCCGTAGTCTGGCTACAGCTTCATTGTAAGTACCGCTCCTGTTCAATACCTAAGAAGAGAGAACATAGTGAAACAAAGATATATGTACATCAGTAACAACTTGATGTCATAAAATGTGCCACCAATGTATGCACATCGTTTTCACATAAAAACAACAACAAAACTGGCTCATGAGACACTTAAAGCACCGAAGATTACTCAGTAGGGACCCCCCTAGAGAGATATCACTATCTGGATCTCGAAGGCACCCCTCGGTGACGAAAACTACATCTGCTCGTCAATCGCATGCCCGGCACACGCAGTTGCCCTAAATGTATTGTGAACATGACACAAGCTCCTAGTAACTGGCTCCCATAAGTACAAGGGGCGGCGCAGTAGCACCGTAAACAATGGGTGCAGTCAGACTTAATAATCCTACCAAGTGCTCACCTCGCTTATTGAGCGATGTCTTCTCTGGCAACAACAATCGGCGCCCGCACATTACCGGGCTTCGAATCACTAGACAAATAAATAGAAGTAAAGATATATGCAGCCATGAGTCGAACTGTGACCCCAACTCAGAAGTTACTGAGTAAAGATGTACAGAAACCTTCTGCAGGAAGTAAATCTTGCCTTACGTTTGTCCCGGGGTGCTGCCTCCTGTGCACCTACCCAGTCCGATTGTCAGCCATTAGTGAACCAAACCAGGCAAGGGCATTCGTGCTCATTAAATACTCAAGGAATATACCTGGAGGCAAACCCTTTCCGGGAAGTCCCACGGCAATCAGAAGAGTGGGCGCATGCGCAACAACACGTATTCGATGCGCATGCGCGAGTACCCGGGCAACTAGTCCCTCGCGCATGCGCAATCGGTCAATGTAAGCCATAATGCCTATATTGCCAAATGACAAACTTGTTTAAAATGTTACTAGACATGGCCGCATCCTAAAAAAATCGGTAATTCATTTTAAACGCATACGCGCTACACATAGTGATTCTTAATTGCACATGTGAATGTAATTCCTAACTTACTGACCTAGGACAAAGATCCGTTGTATACATGGTGTCTGTATGTATTGCAACTAACTATAATGTAGGTGGCTGTTCATAACCATCTTCTAAGTCTCAACAGAATTATTATTTGGGAGAAAGAGGGGGGGTGGGGGAAGGGGAAAAAAAAAGTGGAATATCACTGGGACAGCCACTTAAGCGACCCACAGGCCTCCTCCCTCCTAACACAAGGTTTGTTGTATAAGGGGAGTTGTAAAATGTCGGGGTACCACTACACCTCTGGGCCGAGGTGGAATCCAACGAAGGTGCTAACAAATGTTAAAATAGTATCTCATGTGCCAGTTCGAAAATAAAGAAAGATAGAAAAACATATATATGGGTCCTCGGCTAAGCTGCCGTGCACAATAATTTATCAACAAAAGAGAGGGGGGACCCTGGAGCTATTAAGGTCCAGTGTCCATGCTCCTATATCAATATCAAAACAAAAAATAGGACACTGTTCCTCAGCGTCTGGTGCAAATAGTCACCTGAAACGCGCGGGTGCAAAAAGTCACCTATGTATTCAAAGGGGTATAAGAGAGAAATAGGAAAGGAAAGCAAAACCTTAGGTACACAGGGCAATTTGCTAACAGTAGCAACATAGCTGGTAATCTGCAACCCCCCACTGGAGCATCCTTGACGTATCAATGGTAGACCCTTCAGTGCCCTGGGCTCTATGTGTACCATGAGTATTTTGCTTACTTTTTTAGAGTTATCTTTCCACTAAACCGCTATCTGGAGGCAGTCCTAGGCCAAATGTAGGAAAGTTGCCAGATCTGTGTGACATCTCCAGCACTCCGCAGTGGGCCTAATGCCCATCCAGAACTAATGTATGGGCGTTCTGTAATATTGGTTGAGGAATTTGAAGTGGATTACCCTGAGCTTATAGTTTGGGGATAGCTGCTCAAGTTGCGCACAGCAAAATATCCATTCCTCTTCTGTTATTTGTGGGTGCAGCTCAGCATTCCATTGCTCTGTACGATTTGGTGTTGCCACTGAACAGTGTGTTTGCATGGAGGAGTAAAGTCTTGTGATAACCTTTTGCGCTGACAAAAAGCAGGGTTGAATAATACCCAAAAGTGAGCAGAAGGAGCAGGGGTGTGGTGGTGGAGTAAAGAGAAGTGAGGTGGAATCAGTGATGGAAATTGAGAAATGGAAGTGCGGGTACCTGCTTGTTTCTGAGAAGTGCCGGTACTCTCACATTAAAAGTATTAAGTCACTCTTGAGAACTGCTGATATTCCCCTTCTAAAAATAAACAGTACCGGACCATTTAAAGCACTGGATGGAATCAAGACATTCCCCTTTCTGAGTGAAATTTGGTCACCAGCACTAATTCTTTGACAACTTAAGCACTGCTGCAACCCTTCTGTACATGCCTGTTTCACCCCAAGGAAACGTATGTATGAGGGCAACAAGTGTAGTGCCCTCAATGGCTGGTAGGATTTCATCACCAGGCCACCATGACTAACAAAGGCTGCTACAGTCCCATTTTTTTTTATACACACGCTCCTTTTTTATGTAGGTCAGAGTCGATTTATATGTTTTCTTCGTAGGGTGTCAGAATGATAATCAGAACATTTCACCATTCAGACACTAAACCCGCCCCACAGCAATCACTTGAAAACAATTGTAGCAGCTGAGACACCAATCACCAACGGACACCTGATTGCGGTCGGACAAGAGCCACGAAACAGGCGTGGTGATATTGTTAGTCAACCAGGCAGCGCAGAGCAGGCTCACCTTCATTTCTGACAGTTAATTAAGAAAGGTCTCCTCGCAGCCCCAGGAGAGACAAGATGATTTAACCTTCTGTGGCTCCACTGTGCCCCCGCGCGCGCTGTGATCAGGCCTTGTTCATCAGCCCCGGGGGCTGTAACTAAACTCAGGGCCCGGCGACTCCTCACCGCGCGGCCCGTGCACTGTCGAACGGCCCTTGTATTTTTATTTTTATTCCCCTGGCCATTACCTGCAGGTCCGCAAAAGGTTTTAACAATGTACTTCCGTTCTGCCGTTTTTTAATCTAATTATAATTGATTACCCTATTTTGTTTTGTTTTGTTTATATAGTATTTCTTTATTGATGTATTTTGCGCTAGGATGAACATTGCTGCGCTTACAGATGCTCTCTGCAGTACCCCTCTCAAGGTATTGGTCAGATGTTCAAGTATTAATCGTATCTAAAGCGTGCGGCTCCAGCTGATTGAAATAAAGTAGCACAGCTGCCGCTCAGCGTGAACGCGCGAACTAATGCGCGTGGCATTTTTTGTTTGGGCTAAGTATTGACCCAGAAGGTATAAAAACACATTTCTGACAGTGCTGTTGTTTGAAACGGTCGCTGCCCATGTCAGCTTTGTAGACATACGTTTCTGTTTGTTTGTATGGCAGTTCATATCTGAATTTTGGTCTGCTTTTAAGTGCCGCCAATTTAAGTACATGTTGTCCATGAGACATTAATCACACCATGTAGTCAAAGGCTGAGGCTGAAATTCGAACACCAGCACAATTCACACTTACCATGCATTTAATTTCATGTATGTATCTATTTGGATGTGTTTACCCTAAGGCATCTTGGCACAGGGAATACTAAAAGGCAAAAAACAAAAGGTGTTATTAAAATATAGGCACTGGGCTCCACATTTTTCAAACCCCATAAGACTAAGCATTGCAGGAATGATCATATAGGACTGCATGTATATTTCAGAATCACGCGACTGTCTATTGCATTAAATCAAATAAGAAAACGTGCAGAGTGTACATATATAACCATGTATCAAGCACTGTGTACTACATGTCTGCCACCACCTTACCTGCCACTGACGCTGAGATGACCGGTTTCCTGAGGCACCAGGGCAGTCACGGGTTACTGGCGGTGCTTAACTTGAGTTGGAGGTTGCAGATGGGGCCCACTGACACTCATATTTGGGGACCAGCACTTATTTCCCGCCCCGTAAGACTTTGACACAGAGCAAGAGAAAGGAAAACACAAAAAGGAGAATGGAAGAGAAAGGAAAATAGCAAGGAGGCATAGAATCTGTAAGAGAGAGATAAAGAGGCAGGGAGTGTCTGGTGGTGGATTAAAGAGGCGTGAAGAGGAATCCAAATTGTGCAGCCATTGTATTTGCCACCCCAATGTTCGATATTGTAGAGTGTAATCGTCTGAGCAAACTTTGAATACTGACTTTCTTCTTTTTTTTGTTTACAAATTAAGTTCTAGTGACGGCTCCAGTAGCATCAAGTGGAGTTATTCACTATTTGTGTCCTTGGGCTGTAGTACTATTGGTCCCTGTTAGAAGTGGGGTCTCTAGTTGGCAGTGGTTTGCACCCCGTCCAAGTAGGGACACTCACTCTAGTCAGGGTAAGGGAGTCACACAGCTAAAATAATCCCAGCTCAACCACTTGATAGCTTAGCATGAACAGTCGCGCTCAGATGGATTGCATCCTTCTTCTCAGGATGCACCCAAATAGTCCGCCTCCCACCCTTCAGATTGCAAGCCAAGTACAATATCTGCAGCGTTCCCCAAGGCTCATCTCTCAGCCCAACACTCTTCAGCGTCTACAGATCACACAACATTAACATAATTTTTTACACCAATGACACAGTTTGTAATATCACTCTCTGCTGATCCCTCTGCAACAAAAGCAACTTCCACAACTGCATGAAGAATGGATTAAGGACAACTGCCTAAACCTTAACAGGGACAAGACGGAATTTCTCATCTTCAGCAAACACACCGCCTTCTGGAATGACTCCTGGTGGCAGTCAGAATCTGGACCTACCCCATGCTGAAAGGCCATGCCTGCAACCTCGGCATCATCCTCGACAGCGAACTCTCCATGAAATGTCAAGTCCACGCCATCTCCTCGGCCTGCTGCCACACGCCCCACATGCTCCACAAGATTTTCAAGTGTCTACCCATCAGCACCAGGTAGACAGTAACGTATGCCCTCATCACCAGCCTACTGGACTACTTCAACGCACTCTATGCAGGCTCCACCACCAAACTCATGCAAAGACTCCAGATGATCCAGAACGCCAGACTGATCCTTAACCTGCCCAAGAAAACCCACATCACCAAGCACTTGAAAGACCTCCACTGGCTTCCGGTCGAGAAGAGATGCCTTTTCAAGCTCCTGATGTACACCTACAAAGCACTCCATGACCAAGGACCCGCCTACTTGAACCACCGGCTACACTTCCACCATCCTCCCCAGGATCCTCCGCTCAGCACACCTCGTGCAGATCCCTCACATATGCCACTGTCACACTGGAGGACACTCCTTCTCCCATCTTGCTTCCAAAGCCTGGAACAACCTCCTCCTCCACCTCCGCACCTCAACCTCGCTGACCGACTTCAGGAAGGGGCTAAAGACTGGCTCTTCAAATGAAACCTGTAGCAAGTGCCTGGATACCCTCACGGGTGACCAGCCGTGTTCTATAGATACCACTTGATTGATTCATTCATTATCTCATTGTAAGTATTTGTACAATTGAACGAAAAAAGTATCCCATCGGAGCACAACGGGCTCCTTTGGAAGTTAAATTAAAGTGGGACCACTGGTAAGCCGCAAGATGGCACACCCACTGATATGGGTCGGAAGGGAAAGTGACCAGTTTCCTTATATAACCCTCACACACTCCAGTAGCGGCATGCTTCATCATCGGGTTCACCCTGACTTCTACAGGTCAGGGTGGGCTCAACCATATTCCAGGGAGCACTTACGAAGATAGGGTGTATGGGGGCATAACTTTAGAGACAACATTCCCTCACTCACTCTTAAAGTATCCTTTATTAGTAGAGTGGGAGGGGAGGATAAAAATATATGTAAGGGTGTGAGGATGTGATGCTCCTATGACCGTAGAACACCAATATGTTTCAGCCCTGTTCTACCGGCCTATATGAGGTCCTGGGCTTTTGTCAGGGTGGGTAGCGAAGAGGTCACTCCCCCAATGACGTGACTAATATGTGGTTATTATTGATAGCATGCAATTAGCATGCATACTTCATAAAAATGAACTTGCCACTGTTGGAAATTACCCAAATCGAGTGGGACATGTATTCCTACAGGAGCATGAGAGGGAGACCTTATAGTCACACTTTCATCAAAAGTCCCATCCCTTCTGATTACCTAGATACGGCTCAGCTCCCCTGCTTGCGGTCCGCTCCAGACGGGATACTTTTTTGCTCAATAATATACTACAGGGAGAACATATCCCTCTCTCCTCATATTAGAGGACCTCTCTACCCTTTAAGGGCCGTAGGTTTTACCACCACTTAACGTGTCAAAGTTAAATATTTGTACACACACAAACACACACACACAGAGTAACATAGTAAAAACACTACAAAAGGAGTCCACACCAGTTTCGAGAAATAGCCAAATTTTTATCTGAATAAAACAAAACAGAACGACAAAAAATATAACATACAAAAGTAAAAATATAACTTTTAAAAGGTTAAGCAATTTAGGCCATAGGAATTAATAGATATGTTCGTTTTAGCATAAAGTACCATAGATGCATCAAAAATGGTGCAAGACGCAGTGGAGTTAATTAGCCAGAAAAGTGAGGCAATGTGTTGGTTCCTTACTACGCTGGGTAGGTGATGCGCCGGTTACTTACTGGCGGGGAGGTGATACATCAGTTCTTTATGGGCAGGAGAGGTGGTGTGTCAGTTTGGGGACACGCAGCCTCGGTTCCTTACTGCAGTGTCAAGGAAGATTCGACGCCCAGTAGGTGAAGAAATGTACTATGTCAAAATGTGATGCTTATATCAATGGTTCAAAGCTAAAAATACAGTAAAAAAAAAAAGAATCAGCGCCCACAGGCAATGTGTTGAATATCCAGATGCCAGGCGTTAATGCGACAACGGCGAAGCCAGTGCTGCGTTTGAGTCGGATCGGGTGTCACGAACGTCAGTGGCACAGTGCTCGAAACGCACGTTGCAGCAATTTTTCTGATATGCTGCGATGGCAAGCTGGGACCTACGATGACAGCCATGGTCGATGTGTCAAGTGGGAACCACACTTCGGGGCAGGCAGCAGTGATGCGTTGATCTTCTACAGTGGTGCATCGATAAAACAGGTGTGTGAAGTCAGTGCGTGGATTTTCTCCTTAAGATCAACAGGTTACACGTCTAAGGGCAGAGGAACTAGATTTGGCAGTACTTGGCAAGTCAGGCCTCCAAGCAGAAGAGCCCAGGCACTTGCAGGTGAAGTCTTTGATGGCCCTGTGACTTCTTAACTGGAGGCAAGCTCAACTCAAGTATTTGGAGAACGTTGGAAGCAGGATATAGAAAGCAAAGTCCAGTCCTTTCACTTCCAGGACAGAAGCAGCAAAGCAGCAGGTCAACACAGCGAAGCAAACAGCAATGTGGCATTCCCTCCTGAAAGCTTCTCCAGCTTTTCTTCTCAGCAGACTGTCCTCAGTCCAAAAGTGTTCTGATTTTGTGGTGGCAGAGGTCCAGTACTTATATACCCTTTTCTGCTTTTGAAGTAGGTAACTTCAAAGGAAATTTATTTATTTATGTATTTATTTATTGAGTTTTATATAGCGCTGGCTGGACCCGAAGGTATCAGAGCGCTTTACATTGTGGGAAACAGCAAGTTACAACAATCATTGTGAGAAACGGCAAGTTACAACAATCGACATTAACACATTAAACAAGAAAATTTCAAGGTGAAAGCAAAGATCATGGGCGGCAGAGAGGGGGAAGGGGGAATTAGGGTAAGGCTAGAAGGATAGAAGGGAGAGGGGAGAGAACCAGAGGGGGAGGGGATATAGGCAGAGCAGGCAGAAAGAGAAAGACATTACGTGAAGGGAAAAGAAAACATAGCGACGGGAAGGATGATTTCAGGGGATAGAAATTGGGAGCGAGATTAGCGAGGAATTAATAGGGATGGTGGACGAGAATTAGGAAGGGGGAGAGAGGAAGAAAGGAACAACAGTAATGATGTGGAAGCGGGAGAGGGGATAGGAGGGATCCAGGAGGGAGAGGGTAGAGTAAAGGTAGACCGGGGGGAGCGGAGGGGAGAGAGGGGAGTGCCACAAGTAAAACAAGATGGTGGGTCCAGGTCCGAGGGTTCATTGAAAGTCAGCAACAAAATGGCTGGTGAGTCAAAAGTTAGAGGGACAAAAAGTCCCCGATACGGACCGGGGAGTCAAAATAAACGCTGAAAGGGGGGAAGTCAAAGGGGGGTGTGCAGATCAAAAGTCAAAGACAGGGAACTGGGAACAGTAGAATGCAGTGGCTCCGGATCCCTGGGACCTCGGCGGTGGCAGTCCACCCAACGTATCTCTCTCTCCCCCATACCTGTAAAGGGCTCCCAGGTCGTAGCAGCCAAGGTCAAAGTAGAGAACCTCTGCAAGGACTGCCAGCATGGTGGATAGCGAGGCAGCAGCGTGAGATAGGAGCGAGTATTTTCCGGGATGGCAGACTGCAGGAGGGAGAGCAGGTACAATGGGGCAAGCAACGTTGCAGCACTCAACATCAGCAAAGCAGGAGTTGCGACCCAGTGGATAGCCGGACTGGACAGTAGAGAAGAATCTCATCCCTGTTCAAACTTCCACCTTTTGTAACCATTACGATGGTAAAACGCTGCGTCCAGGCTGGTAGGAAGATCTGGAATCCACGTAAATTATTTGTGAGGGAGGCAGCAGGGGGAGAAAAACGAGGTGACGGGACGGAGCCTGTCTTGTCCGGATGTCCAGAGACAGCCGTAGGAGGACCCGGGCCAGCCTCCTCAATAGCCGAACCAGGCAGCTCCCCTGGGCATCGGCCATTTCGTCTGAGTCCC
The DNA here is from genome assembly GCF_964261635.1 of Lissotriton helveticus. Lineage (NCBI taxonomy): Eukaryota > Metazoa > Chordata > Amphibia > Caudata > Salamandridae > Lissotriton > Lissotriton helveticus. The sequence goes on from NC_136067.1 coordinate 872,757,282, forward strand.
GGAGGTATGGGGATCTCGTCCCCGGATCAATCGGTCACCATCTGGAGCCTGACGATGTTTACAGATCATTCGCAGTGGCTGATTTTACATCAGCAGTCCATGGCAATTCGATTCCGAGGGCAGTAGGAGGGGTGGAGGCCTGATAACAGCGGGACGGGGGATGCCAAGATCCGATGTCCGGCTGAGTAGGTGTTGGCTGCGGGCCAGACCTGGGCCAAACACCTCTTTAGCTGAACCAAGTGGCTCCACCGGGCATCAGTCATGTCCTCACACCGTCCACTGTTGATTAAGGGGCAAATTACAGGGGAAAAGAGGGCTTTAGGGCAAAAACTGCATTCCCTGTACAGGAGCTCCCGACCGGAGCTCCACTCCTGGCGGCCATCTTGTCCTGACACCAAATTCCTTGTAGTGCACAAGACCCTTCCTTTCCCTGACCTCGCTCCAAACACACTACAGGGGGTGGAGTCAGCTTTACAAGAGGACATACACAGCCCTATTCGGGTGTCAGTGACAAGTCCTGGTGATGGCCCATCAGAATTTGCAAGGCACACCTCAGCTCCCTTTGTGAAACTGTCTGGAGTGAATGTACAAGAGCCCAACTGTCAGCCAACTTAGACGTGTATTCTACAGACAGGCAAAGGCACGGAATAGTTAACCAAGAAAATGTCCACTTTCTAAAAGTGGGAGTTTCAAACTTACAGTTTAAAAAGCAACTTATCCAAAAGATGTATTTTTAAATTGTTAGTTCATAGACCCCAAACACCAAATGTTAATCGGCACCCAATGGGAAATTAAACTTAAAATATATTTCTAGGCAATACCTATGTTACCCTATGGGAGAGATGGGCCTTGCAATAGTATAAAATGAAATTAGCAGTATTTCACTATTAGAACATGTAAAACACACCGGTGCATGTCCTACCTTTTAAATGCCCTGCACCATACCCATGGAGCTGCCTTGGGCTTACCTTAGGGGTGACTTACATGTAGTAAAAGGGAAGATTTGGGCCAATGCCAGTGGGTGCCAGGTCGAATTGGTAGTTTAAAACTGCACTCACAGACACTGCAGTGGCAGGCCTGAGACATGGTTGCAGGGCTACTCATGTGGGGGGCACAATCAGTGCTGCAGGCCCACTAGTAGCATTTGATGTACCGCCCCTGGGCACACACTATGCACTGTATTAGGGACTTATTAGTATATCAAATATGCCAATCATAGTGAAACCAATTACCTTAAATTTTAGGTATAGAGCATATGTACTTTAGCACTGATTAGCAGTGGTAAAATGACCAGAGTCCTAACACCAACATAAATAAGGTCACAATAACAGGAGGAAGAAGGCGACAAGTTTGGGGATAATCCTGCAAATGGGCCTGGACCGACAGCCCCTAAACTAGATAACGAGTACTCCTCTCAATCTGTTCTCTCTCAAACAACTCCAGACTTTTCAAAATGCTATGGTGCGGTTGCTACCGCACATATAGCGAAGTAACACTCTACATCCTCCTGTCTGCCCCTGTTCCAATGGATCACTGTTAGACCTGGCTTTTCCGACGCGTTTTTTCTTTTTGGCCTCCTGTTTTTGAACCTGTTTTGTTGGTTTTAGGTCTCTGGGCACTTTACCACTGCTGAGCAGTGCTAAGGTGCATATGTCGTCTGTGTAAATTGTGAATATGGATTTGCGTTTCCTTCATTGGCTTGTTTGACTTACTACTAAGTCCATAGTAACATGCACTGTGTGTGCCCAGGGCCTGTAAGTCAAATGCTGCTAGTGGGCCTGCAGCACTGATTGTGTCACCCACACAAGCAGCCTTGCAAAAGGTTCACAGACCTGCCATTACAGTGTCTGTGCCCGGTTTGGTACTGCCATGTCTGCCTGGCAAGTGCACCCACTTGCCAGGCCCTAACCTTCCCTTTTCTTACATGTGAGTCACCCCTATGGTAGGCCTAAGGTACCCCTTTGGGCAGGGTGCATTGTATGTGAACGGTAGGACATGTCCTGGTGTGTGTGGAATGTCCTGATAGTGAAATACTGCCAATTTCATTTTTCACTATTGAAAAGCTATATTTGCCCCGACGACTTGTACCAATGGGATCAGCCGCAACGAGAAAGATATTGTCTACGAGTCTTTCAGTGCTTTAGCATTTTCAGCATCGGGGTACCAACACGGAAGAACTGTGGTTTTCAGCTATTTTTGAAATTGAAGTTTATGTTGCCAATTAACTATTTTTACAGTGATGTATGTTGGATTTGTGTCGTTTTTGGTCTTGTTGGTTTAGATAAAGTTTTGCTTATTTGTCTAAACTGGAGTGGTGTCCATTTGTAATGTTTTCACTGTTACTGTATGTATGCACAAATGGTTTTCACACTGTCTCCTAGATCAGCCTGCCAGCTTGTGACAAGCTACCAAGGGCATGAGCAGGGGTTATTTTAGAAGTGTATCCCCTTACCCTGACTAGGAAGAAGGGGCCCTACTTGGACAAAGGTGCAAACCATTGACAACTAGAGACCCCCATTTCTAACAATCCCCATGAAGAAAGGAATACAATTCAAGGCATTATGCCTCTCGTATATGGCTTTTTGGACATTGGGGCAGTGTTTCTTAGACCCTTATGTCCCTGCCAGAAGTCTTAGATCAGCTAATTCTAGCTTGCCAATTCTGCCTAAGTATAGAAGAGCTAGAGTGAAAGGCTGGTCGTTCAGGTCCTGACCTCTAAACTCTGGAACAGGTTCCACTTTCACATTTGTTTCTACTCCAGCAAATCACTATCTTCAGGAAATAGCAAAAAACCTGGCTGTTCCTGGGCAACTTTATTGTATGAACGTTACCACAACAGTAGTGGGAAGCCCTGGTTGGGGAACTACACACTTTATAAGAACGTAAACATGAATATAAACTCTCTGAGGGTAACAAGACAGAGCAGTCTAAGAGTTACTCTAGGAGGTGAAGTAGATCAGACATTCAGAATAAAGTTTACATTGTAATATCAGCTAATAAGATCAATTTCCAGTCAGTGATTTCCTTTATAACAGAGAATTACTTAATGCACAGAAGGAAAAATGTACTACACATAAAACTAAGATACACAGTGAAAACCAGAACTCTCTACCATCCCTCTGGACCAATGTTCTGACCCTAAACAGAATTACCACCTAGATGGTAAGCACTAAAACTGTTAACACTGGAAATACCATGTTGCACAGGGTTCCTATTCAAAGCTGGAGCAACAGCACCAATACATGTATTCAAATGATTTGACTTTAGTAGTAGATCTGAAATCAAACGCTCCTGGTCCACCAACTGTACCGCCACCCAAAGGAACAGAAGTGCCCACTCTTCATTGGAGAAGGGGTGTCTGGTATTTGGACACATTTACTGGAGTACCAATAGTCCAGTAGCCACTGGACTAGCTGTAGGAGGACAGTGGCTGGTTAAGGTACCAGTATACCCTAATACCGTCAGATGACACAAAAAGTGGTGGGGGCTCACCCCTTGTGGCCCACTCCTAACAGTCTTGAGTTTCTTACATAAGGGCTCCCACAGTGATGTGCTGTTTGTTAGTTGTGAAAGAAAAGGGAGGACACAGCTGGACACAATACAAGTCCTGGGGAAGGGACCGGGGGTTCAAGTGTTAAGATCTTCACCACAGCACTCTCCCCAGTTGCATATGATAACTAGAAGCACCTGCAGACTCCCATATCATTGGGAAGGTGTTGATGAAAAACAGTCTCACCTTGTTGATGGGCAGCAAGTTTATTTATCTTGAGCAGCTGACTGGAGTCAGCTTGTGCTTCATAGTGGTTGCCTTCCACCGCCACCCTCATAATCCTCACTCTTAGCCTGTCCTCTGCTGGGATGCCACAATGTCTTTTTTTCCTGGTGAGTTGAAGTCCAGCTCCTTCTGTCAGAATGGTAAATTCCTTACCCCAGGCACTCCATCACAGAGACACCTTCTCATGTTATATTCCCAAGTCTAGCAGGGAGAGTGACAGACCCAGGGATCCTGCGTCTGGATCTCTGCTCACTCAACCATGTTGGTGTGTAGTTTTCTCAGAAAACGAGGGAAGTGTAAAACAGCCTACTGGCTGATAAGGCCTGACTTTTATCACTCCCTGATGGACAGACTTATCCAATCAGAGAATCTGCTACTTTCGGATGCTGGGTGCCCCTCCATTCCTGGGGCCTATTTCCTGAATGATTACTGTGTGATTAGTGCATGAAGAGAGCCTGCTGCCCTCTCTATTGGTGCTTGTTAATTAGGTCCAGGGCAGAATGCCCTGAGTGTTGCCCAGCATAAGTAAGGCCTGAGCTAAACACAGAGAAGGCATGCTTTCTTCCTCAATCCACCATGCATCTGCAAGGATTAGGGAGGTGCACAGGGCAGCTGAAGTGTCCAGCAGAACGGACACCAGCTTGGTTTACATTAAGCACAATGGCTCAGCAATCCATCCTTACCCAGTGATCAGATTCACTGAGGTAAGGGATATTGAACAGACCTTACAAAGAGTGAGCTGTTACAAAACCCCATCCAATAAGTACAAGTACCCCTGACTTTAGGTTAATACTGCCATCACCATCATTCTGGCAAAGGGGGCAGTAGCCTTTCTCTCTGTAAAAGAGGGGTACACTTTGCAATCCCCTTGAGCCTCACAACCAAGTTCTAGGTTCACAACCCATGTAAAAAAGGAGACTCTCAGTGAAAATTAGAAATTGTCATGTTCACTGAGGTAGAAAGAAAATAATCTATATCAACTTTCTAGTTATTTGCAGTAGATCAGGGAAGCATGCTCTCCAGAGTCATACAGAGACACTTCTCATCCCAACAGACTCATTATGTACATATCCTTCTATTTGTGAACAGAAACAAAGGTTGTCATAAATGAATCAAAATACACAGGGAACCAGCAGTGCATCTGTACATATTGTGACTGGTTTTAGCTAGCCAAACAAAAAACAGCTACCACGTATATGCTTAATTCAAAAGGTGACTTAATTTGGGTATTTTGCCTTCAACTTTGAGGAGAGGATTTAGCCTTACGGCTAGAGCGGTGACCTCGAAGCTGAGTTTCGGCAACAACGCTCAATGTCCTGCGATTCTGAGCAAATCACTTAATCTTCCCATTCCGCACAAAAATGAATATGTCCAATGAATATGTCCATCTGTAACAAAACTGGTGCTCATGTAAAGCACTGTGACATCCTCGGGTCTAGTTCGCACTATATAAAAAAAATAAAAAAAACACGTTTCTTTGTCAGCTCAGTCATCGACTGCTAACAAACATAAGCAATCCTTTATTTTGTGTATAGCATGACAGCAAGTGAGGAACCTACTGTACTGCATTAGTATTTATGTATCGCTTGACATAGCCTTGTGCAGCCCAATTACATTATTTACATAGCACTCCATACCCCTGTGGCAGTTGTGAAGCACTCCATTTTGAATTGGGTTCCTCAAAGCCCTTCAGAATGCACAATAGAAAGTGTGTTAATACTAGTTTGACCTGTGTAGGGTCATGTTGGCTGTGGTGCTTTTTAGTTTTAACGAGTAATGAAAGCATGGTGCAACTGATGTTGCTGCACACAAGCATGGAATGTACCACAGAGTCTGAAAATAGATGCTGTCATGCATGCTGGTGCTTGCCAACTTTATGGCGCCTAGAGTCATATATAGAACTTACTTGTTGATGTGGATCTCTTGCGTTCATTTGGGTATATTGAGTCTACCCAGTAACATTAAAAAGTATAACCCATTGGCATTATTAACCACCAGAGTTAGTGCTGTATGAAGTCCACTCACATGCAGCTGAAAGCCCACCCATTGGTGGTTCCACCTTGAAGCAACAGCAGGTATACCTAACTGGGGGCATGGTTAAACTACAATAACAGTAGTGTATGGAATCCCTCCAGGAGTGACAGATAACCCACACATTTGAGGCACTGTTAAACCATCAAGTGAGTGCTATACAGTGGCCTGAGGGTACTGTGTGACGCAATCTCCCTCATGTGAGGTTAATAAATGCATTGTTTTTATATTACAGCTTCCATGGCAATTTCTTCTTTGTTGGTTTAAAGGACCAGGTGTATCAGTGAACCCCTTAGAAGGTTTTTATTTCTTTAAGTTGACTAGAGTATGAGCCTAAGTCAGGCAGCAACCATGATTCTAGTCAGGGTGAGAAGCAGGCAAATCCTAAATTAACTTGTGCTGACCCTGTGGTAGCTTGGTCCATTGTATTTCAGGCGCCTGAAAAAAACAGCTTTGAACATTTGTTTTCATACGTAATCTCAGTAGTGCAAAGTACTGATTAACCTCACTTGATTCACGCTGACTGTTCTGGTTCTGGTTCCGATTTTTCAGAGAGCCGCGAGGGACCCACATCGGAACTTCGAGCCTTGAGGGGCTGCGTCGGAGCTGCCGCTTGGCTGTGTGTGTCGTTGTTGTAGGCTCCGGCCCGTGACTGTCGGGGCTGTCAAGTCGAGCCCTTCCTTTGGGGGCCCAGTGGTGTGCAGTCCAAGACCAGATGCAGCTTTCGGAGGGGCTGCACATGCTCTGTTTGTTTGCTTCGCTTGAGACTGCTCCGGCTGCAGTGAGCGTCGGGGCGGAGCAGAGTGGAGAGGAGAGGAGCTGGGCAGCAGCATTTCCTTGTTGCTTCCTCGTCTGCCCAGCTGGAACCAGCGATAAGAAAACTGCAGTGGACTGTGCAGTATCAAGCAAGGTGAGCCCCTTGCAGGGGGGTGCAAGGGAGACCAGGTAGGGCCAGCTGCCAGCGTCCATTGTCCGTGATCACTGTGCCCATAAAAAACTAACCAAGAGCAGCATCCTGCCTGTAGTAGAGCAGTTGGAGCACTGGTGCCTGAGCTGAAGCGCCACTTGTTTGCCCTAAATTGAACTGTGCGTGCTGCTTAGTACCCCCTCAGCTCTTCAGTCCTCCTTGTAGGAGCTCCCCAGCATGGTCACTACTCAGGACGCAGCTCGAAAACAACCAGTGCGAAGCTTTGAGGGAGGGGGCGGGGGGCACAGGACGGTCAGTGTCACCCCGTGCTTGCTCCCCCTCCTCAGTTGGCACCTCTGTCCCTCTGCTTATCCCATTTCAACAGCTTTCAACAGCTTAAGCCATCACTAGAGAAATTGATAACAATTGGGAAAAAGCATAAGCACAATAAGGGCACAACAGAGAAACGGAAAACAGACAAGGGAAACACATAAGGACGAAAGGCAACAAGCAAGGCAAAGGCAACACAACTAAGTAAAGTCAAAGGCAAATTATAAAAGAAAACAGTAAAGACCTAACAGGATAAAGCTGAAGAAAGGAAACAAACTGCCTCAACCTACTCCAGCCAAAAACATCAATGCATTTCTAATACACGAAAGAATCTAAAGATCTACAAGGAACTGTAGGGAAACTACAGGTGTTCAAGGGCTACAGGGAGATCAGATCAGGCAAAGAGAGACGGACTGTAACATCTATAGTCAACAAAAGGAAAAAAGAGAGCAAAGGTTTAAATGAAACGGTCAGTGAAGGGAAATCACTAATGGAAGAAAACATACACCATCACCAGAACAGGTAGAAGTAGGCCCAGAACGGAAGAACCACAAAATGTAGCTACCAGCCGAAGATATATGCAAAATTTACATTCATGAGGGACGCTGGTGCAGCCTTCTGCACAAGCAACAAAAGCCTTATCGGCCTCCCCTCCCCCTTGTGCCCAACGTTACCAGATCATCAAAGCCTTAAGGCATACACGCCAGACCAAGGTAAAGAAGAAATTAAAATCAGTGTTATTTGTACTCAATGTCCAGATGGTCAACAAGGGGGGCTTGTCCCCATGAAGAAAACCATTGACCCAAAAAACGGAGACTGTACCAGATCTAGCCAAGCTCTTGTAATGGCAGAAGCACCTGGGGGCAATCAGTCAATATTAGCAGGAGTACCCTCTGTCCGGATTGTGCCGGGCACAGGTCTACCACTTGAACCAAACATCATAATTCATCCTGGAAGAACAAATTCGATCCCCACACTCTCGACAACAACTCTGCAAAAATCAAAATAGCACCAACAACTTCCTGTGGCTTAACCACCTTATCCACAACTAGTAACGAGGTGCTTGCAGAGCCTTCAGCTAGCCTCGCACATGGTCCCATGCTACCACACAATGATGTTACTCATAAGGAGAAAGAGAAACGAACTGATCATTTAGTGCCACAGTCCCAAAAGGCACTGGAGCTGAAGGACCCAAGCAACTCCAGCAGGCATAAGGAACAACAACAATAGTGGGCCACAGGGAGGAACACCAAACATTACCAATTAATTTAGCACTGACAGCAAAGACTCCCTCGGTTCCCCTAACACACAACTCAAGCAATTTCCTAGTTGCTCAAAAGCCAACATTATAGTCTTGGGAGCAGGAACCACGGAGGATTCCAACAATGAAACAGCAAGGAAAATAACTCAAATATGTCTTGAGCAGGGGTGGCACGCACCCCCCACTTGTTTGGCTCCAGGCAGGCTAAATCCAATCCAGTCCATCAAACCTACATTAAAGGTGCAAACGCATTAGACTCAGATAAGCTCTGTGAATCTTTACTGGACACCTTGCAGCTATCCGTTCAGTCAATGCAGTACCACTCTGACAAAAAGGATGTTTAATTACCCATTCTTAATTCGATGGCCAACCATGTTGCAAATATCGACAGCAGACTAGCAGGCATGAAATACCTGATCAACAGGGCTCAGGCAGATACATAACTATCTCAAGCACTTTGTACCTGCTACGCTATAGTCGAAAAACTTTTCACCATTCCAGTTGTAATGGGGGACGTCCTAGCAGACATCCAGAAAATATCACTAGATCCAAGCACAACACCCCAATAGGCCCATATAAATGGCCCCACAAAGGGACCAATCAGCAGCAATGAGGAAATGGGCATTAAAGAATGGGGAGAAGCCCCCCCAAATCGCTTCTCACAAAGAAACGTGGACACCTAACCACTCAAACACTAGACGGGCAAACTGTGCCAAAAAGGCGGATGATCTAACAATCATGGAAGCCAGAAATGAAGTATACAATGAATCCCACAATGCTATAGAACAAAAGAGGTACCCAGAGCATAGCTATCACCTCCACCTGGAGGAAGCATCAACACTAAAATTAACAATAGAACACTCCGAGCAGCCCCATACTGCGAGAAAAGAGGATCCAAAACCTAGCCGCAAACAGAGGAGAAAAGGAAGAAAGAAGACTATGAAATTAATAGATTACTTCCAAACAGGAAGCACACATTTGGGATAAAAAGACAAGCTGACAGTAAAACCAAGGAAGTACCTTCTCCAGAAGGAGAACACAAAGCAAGCAACATGGCTATTTCAAACTTAGGGGGCCCAGCCCCTAAACTGGATAGGGCAGTGGACGATTCATCGGAGGAATCTATGAAAGCATTAGATGAAAGTGTGATGAACGCAAGTATCGCCACTCCAGCTACTGCCACCATGATCAGTCATGCAGAGCCAGCCACTCCAAGAATAACAATCACAACCACCAAGGATGACCCCAGAACCAGAGTGGACTTTCTCAATCCCCATCTTCAAGAGGATTCAACCACCCAGACAAAACTCTTAACCTCCAATCATCAAGAATCAAAAAACTGCTCTATCCTGTTTATACCTGAATACAAGTCTAGAGGATGCATAGACAATTTAAACAGATGGACTATTTTACAATTAATTTAAGCAATAAGTAGCTTGGCGGATATAAACACACTCGATCTCGAAAGAATAGAATAAAAAAAAACATCAAGGAACTATCTAGCAGAGCAATAGCAAAGACAACCTGGTCCCCAGAGTTAACAGTGAGAAGGATTCTGGACGAAGGGCCCCAATTAAAGGCATGGGGAATTGAAATACTCCTCTATCAAAAGCCAGGCTACCCGGATCCACTGATACCAAACAAAAGAAAGCAAGCAAACCCATTTACCGCATTATCAGGCACGCAGGCACAATCTGTGTTTAAAGGCGCCCGCAGCACGGACACACGACCAACTGAATGAAAAGAACAACAGCGAGAAACTAGACCGGAAGACTGGACTTGGATAACAAGAATGATAAATCAACAAAGTGAGGGCACTTGACTCAAAAACAAACCACTTCCATCAAGCGATCATCACCTATGAATCTGCTCCTGGAACATTAATTGGTTAGGTAATAAAACATCAGATAGAGACCTTCTAAACTATCTACAAGGTTTCAACCTCATCTTACTACAAGAGACTTGGCTAGAAGAACCCTTTCATCTACTTGGTGTGAAGACACATCCCACTCCTGCAGTAAAAGGCTCTAAATGTTGGCACTCCAAGGGCAGTCTGACAATTTACGCATCAATAGGTACCATATCTGCAACCAAAGATGTAGACACTATTAATACTTCTACAAATGCAATTAAAGCACTCCGAGTGACCATACAGGATGGTAACACCACACAACAAATATTATTCCTAAACACCTACATACATCCGCAAAGTCAAAGGAGTCAAAATGGTGGGAGCAGAAGTAATCAGAATGCTCTCAGAAGAATCATCGTCCAACCTACTGCTGACAGGCAACTTTAACATGCACCTACTTGGGCCCCAGAAGAGAGACGAGCTACTGGATGACCAACACACGGCCTGGAATATTCCACCTCAGGAGCAGAGCAACAAGCAGCAACAATCAGTGCTTGCAAGGAACTTTGTAAAGGATCTGGAACACCTAAGTTTGGTGGCATTAAACGGCCCCTTCCAGAGAGATCAGCCTTCGGGGGCTACATTTCACAGCGCTGTCACAAGTACATTAATACATTTTACTTTTGTAACATTACCACTTGTCAGCAAGATCGCAGGCTTCCAGATTGGTACTCAGAATCAAAGTGATCATCTGCCACAGGAAACCTCTGTAATAATATCTAGATCATCATTAGATCAGCCTGTTGAGGATCCGGAGTCCATACAAAGCGACAACTTCAGGAGGATCAAATGCAAAACCAACCACCCAGAAGAATTGCTTGCTTCAGCAAAGCCATTATGTGAAAATAAGGAAGAAACCGGCTCAGATATGATAACGCGGTGGGAATCATTCATCAAAACACTCGGAAAAAAGCATGCATTAAATGTTGTTACAGCTCTAACATCTAACTGCTCATCAAACCATTTAGTGAACCACATTTTTTTATCTCCAAAATTCCCAACCTTCGAAAGCTCAAGAAGGCAATTAATAAAACACTACGCAGACTTCGGCACACCAGCCAAGATCCCACTATTCTTATGGAGTTAATGCAACTAAAATCAAAAAAGTAATTTTGCAGGCGAAAAGGTAATCAATGAAATCTGTGGGCTAGGCTGCTGTGTGACTCAAAATCGTACAACAGCGCAAGATTCTGGCGAACAATAAACAGTTTAAACAACCTGAACGTACAAAGAGTTCATTCACACCTGACAGAGGAAGCAGGGGCCTCATACCTGCTGCTTCATTTCAATCCACCACTGAACCAGAGCCCCGGCCAAATCTTTGAGGCAACCACCTCCGGCCCATCGGCTCCATCAGTAAATGATCATCTTTCATTTACAACGCTTCAGATCAGGGACAGGATAGCCAAAGGCAAGTTGGAGGGCGCACCGGGCCCTAACGGGATTCGGAATACTGGGCTCCCCTATTACTACCCCTGTTTGTACAAATCTCAGGAGGAGACAATATCCCGGACTCGTGACGAGGGTCCATTATATCCCCAAGATACACGAAAGGGGATAAGAACATAGCAAACAGCTACAGGCTTCTAACTTTAATTGACAACAAGGCTAAATATTATGCTGGCGAGTTGTTTTTCTCCATGTTTGCGTGTGCTGCGCCATTTTGGATCTTGCTGCGGGATCCCGCGCGAGTTTGTCGACCGCGATTACGTCATCGCGGCTTGCCACCTTGCACAGCGAGAGTTTGTCAACACGAGTACGTCATAAAGGCCCGTGATCACGCATCGCGGGAGTAAACACTTGCGAACACGTAGATGCGGCAGGCAGCGACAATCTCGCGTTTGCAAAATTGCTAAATTTGCAATTCTGCACAAGAAATCCACCAGCAGGCAGCTTAAACCTTCAGTAAATTAAGGTTTTATATCAGAATATCTCCTCAGGTTGACATTTGCCTGCACTTTTTTTTGCAAGGAGTCCATTTTGGGGGGGTGGGAGGAAGGAAGTGCCCCACAGTCTCTAACTTCCTGTTCCTGTCCAGCAGGCTCCTCCCAGTGCTTTGTTCATGTCCTGGTCACTTTGATTTGGATCTTAACCTGGAAGGATTACTTTTTGTGGATGCTGCTGGATATTTGGATTTGAGGACTTTCTTTAGATCACTTATGGATTAGAAATTTCACAAGTAAGTTTGTTTGGGGCATTACAGTTGCTGCAACTACAATTTTGGAACTTTTTCAGAACATTAAATAAAATATCCACAGCCACAATATCCAGTAGGACCAGGGTTAGTTATGGGTGCATGATGCAACTGTTTTGTTGAATTTCAACATCATTTAGGGCATGGATGGCATTGGATTGTGGTGATTTTTGTGTGGTTTTCGATTTTATGGCTGTTGTTGGGGCCTTTTGCCCAGGGGTACTCAGTGGTGCATGGACTGAGTCTTTCTGTGGGGTCTCTTTAATGTAAACATCATGGAGGGCATGGATGGCATTGGATTGTGGTGATTTTTATGTGTTTTTCGATTTTTTGGCTGTTGTTGGAGCCTTTTGCCCAGGGGTACTCAGTGGTGCATGGGCCTAGTCTTTCTGTGGGGTGTCTTGAATGTAAACATCATTGAGGGCATGGATGGCATTGGATTGTGGTGATTTTTGTGTGTTTTTTGATTTTTTGGGGTGTTGATGGGGCATGGCCATGTGGGTGGGGGCCATTTTGAGGACTGGTCCAGGCAGGGCCTGGCCATGTGGTGAGGGTCAGGGGGCCATTTTAAATCCAGGCAGTGTGCTTTGTGCCATAAGCCTGCATCCAATGTGCCTTGCTTTCATCCATTATGCCCAGGGGTACTCAGTGGTGCATGGGCCTAGTCTTTCTGTGGGGTCTCTTTAATGTAAACATCATGGAGGGCATGGATGGCATTGGATTGTGGTGATTTTTATGTGTTTTTCGATTTTTTGGCTGTTGTTGGGGCCTTTTGCCCAGGGGTACTCAGTGGTGCATAGGCCTAGTCTTTCTGTGGGGTGTCTTGAATGTAAACATCATTGAGGGCATGGATGGCATTGGATTGTGGTGATTTTTGTGTGTTTTTCGATTTTTTGTGGTGTTGACGGGGCATGGCCATGTGGGTGGGGGCCATTTTGAGGACTGGTCCAGGCAGGGCCTGGCCATGTGGTGGGGGTCAGGGGGCCATTTTGAATCCAGGCAGTGTGCTTTGTGCCATAGGCCTGCATCCAATGTGCCTTGCTTTCATCCATTATGCCCAGGGGTACTCAGTGGTGCATGGGCCTAGTCTTTCTGTGGGGTCTCTTTAATGTAAACATCATGGAGGGCATGGATGGCATTGGATTGCGGTGATTTTTATGTGTTTTTTGATTTTATGGCTGTTGTTGGGGCCTTTTGCCCAGGGGTACTCAGTGGTGCATGGGCCTAGTCTTTCTGTGGGGTCTCTTTAATGTAAACATCATGGAGGGCATGGATGGCATTGGATTGTGGTGATTTTTGTGTGTTTTTCGATTTTTTGGGGTGTTGATGGGGCATGGCCATGTGGGTGGGAGCCATTTTGAGGACTGGTCCAGGCAGGGCCTGGCCATGTGGTGGGGGTCAGGGGGCCATTTTGAATCCAGGCAGTGTGCTTTGTGCCATAGGCCTGCATCCAATGTGCCTTGCTTTCATCCATTATGCCCAGGGGTACTCAGTGGTGCATGGGCCTAGTCTTTCTGTTGGGTCCCTTTAATGTAAACATCATGGAGGGCATGGGTGGCATTGGATTGTGGTGATTTTTATGTGTTTTTCGATTTTTGGGCTGTTGTTGGGGCCTTTTGCTCAGGGGTACTCAGTGGTGCATGGGCCTAGTCTTTCTGTGGGGTGTCTTAAATGTAAACACCATTGAGGGCATGGATGGCATTGGATTGTGGTGATTTTTGTGTGTTTTTCGATTTTTTGGATGTTGCTGGGGCCTTTTGCCCAGGGGTACTCAGTGGTGCATGGGCCTAGTCTTTCTGTGGGGTGTCTTGAATGTAAACATCATTGAGGGCATGGATGGTATTGGATTGTGGTGATTTTTGTGTGTTTTTCGATTTTTTGGGGTGTTGATGGGGCATGGCCATGTGGGTGGGGGCCATTTTGAGGCCTGGTCCAGGCAGGGCCTGGCCTTGTGGGTGGGGGTCTAGGGGCCATTTTGAAGCCAGGCAGTGGGCTTTGTTGTGCCATAGGCCTGCACCCAGTCTGCCATGCTTTCATCCATTATGCCCAGGGGTACTCAGTGGTGCATGGACCGAGTCTTTCTGTGGGGTGTCTTGAATTTCAACATGATTGAGGGCATGGATGGCATTGGATTGTGGTGATTTTTGTGTGTTTTTCGATTTTTTGGCTGTTGATGGGGCCTTTTGCCCAGGGGTACTCAGTGGTGCATGGACTGAGTCTTTCTGTGGGGTCTCTTTAATGTAAACATCATGGAGGGCATGGATGGCATTGGATTGTGGTGATTTTTGTGTGTTTTTCGACTCTTTGGGGTGGGGTGGGGGCCTGTCCATGTGGGTGGGGGCCATTTTGAGCCCTGGTCCAGGCAGGGCCTGGCCATGTAGGTGGGGGTCTAGGGGCCATTTTGAAGCCAGGCAGTGTGCTTTGTTGTGCCATAGGCCTGCACCCAGTCTGTCATGCTTTCATCCATTATGCCCAGGGGTACTATGTCAGTGGTGCATTTTATTGGTCTTTCCATTTTGGGGGGTGGGTATAATAAAAATGCTTACTTGCAAACTATTAATTAAAGCGCTACATATGCAAAATTTATTTAAATGATGTTCCTCTGGCTTCATTTGCTTTTAGGAGCAGAAAGACGAATCATCAGCCTCATCGTTCCTCATCAGTGCCAGGAAGAAGTCCTGCTGCGGTGTGTGCAGCACAACGTCACGTGTGGCCACAGACAACTCTGCAATTTGTGCAACTGCGGCCTGCTGTTCTGACATCTGAAGAAGATGGCCCCAAAAAAAGTTGCCCGTAGCTCCTCTAGCAAGAAAGTTGCCAGTAAGGAGCAGAAGAAGCAAGTGGCGCCACTTGCCAAGGAGACTGGTGTGCCGACCGCCACATTTTTTTGGGAAAAAAAAGTACGCCTGCAGCAGCAGCGGCGTCTGCTGGGGACCAAGCTGGGAGCAGCACCTCCGCTCCATTGGGCTCAGTGCCACCACCACCACGCCAACTTAGGTCCAAGCCCTTGAGTGCTGCAGAGGCAGCCAGTATAGTTGTTCACTCACCATCGACCAGTGATGTTGGCTCATCGCAAGAAAGTAGCAGCATCCCTCAATCAACACAGGTTGTTGTAACTCATCTGACGAGTGTTCAACAACCACAGCCGCAACAACAACCACATGTGCTGCAAGTACAAGCCCAAGTACATGTGGAAGGAGAGGCGGCGCAAGGAGAGGCGCAAGCAGAGGTGCATGGAGCGACACAAGCGCCCACAATAGTTGTTCCTCCCGAAGTAGGGGCACATCAGGAAATCAACATTCAAGCCGAGGTATCATTTGAGGAAGCCACTCCTCCTGATGATTCATTGTCTTCCAGATCCCCAGCAAGGAAAAGATCAAGGATGGAGTCTACATCTTCTTCAAGCCCCCTTCCTTCTGATGATATGGATCAAAATTGGGAACCACCAGTGCTGTCTGAGAGTGAGCACACCATGATCTGACAAAGGTAGCTAAGCGTAAAAGGAAGGTACCCGAAAGTCTCATAGTTATGGAGTGTGATGATGACGCTGAACAAGAAGTGGCGTATACTCCTGCTGATGAAGACTCTCACGATGACGACGCAGTCATCATAGACATCACTCCAGCCTCAGCGGGCATGCAGCAAACAGACATTTTTACCCTATCCCGAAATGCTGCTGAGCGTGTCAATGGGACCACCACCAATGCAGTTAACTAGTACACCACCACCTACAGCTTCCATATTTTCTCGTCAGAAGGGACCTCCATCCACCTCGACCTCCATTTCCTCAATTAGTGGTGCTGTAAGTGCACAACGTAGTAAATTTCGACAGCACACATCCTCCACTTCATCTGGCATTAGCATTCCCAGTAGCGCCTCCTCCACCCCCCCACAGACATTTGAAGTCCGCAGTTTGGGACTTCTTTAGTGTTAGCCCAACAAGGGAAAACATAGCCATTTGTACCATTTGTAAGGTTCGAGT
Organism: Lissotriton helveticus; assembly: GCF_964261635.1. Classification (NCBI taxonomy): domain Eukaryota; kingdom Metazoa; phylum Chordata; class Amphibia; order Caudata; family Salamandridae; genus Lissotriton; species Lissotriton helveticus. The sequence goes on from NC_136067.1 coordinate 872,773,674, forward strand.
TAGTCGTGGTAAGCTTGGTACCAACTATGGTACCGGAGGCCAGAGAGGTCATCTTGAAAGACAGCACACTGTCAAATGGCATGCGCACCTAAGGGAGATCAAGGCAGCCCGAATTGCAAGTCAACAAATTGTATCCGTTGATGTTTCATCTGATGATGACGAGGAGGAAGAAGCGTCAAACATTTCTTCAGTTACACCCAGTACCCCTGTCAGCAGCACACCCCCTGCAAGATATATGAGCCACACTAAGAGTGTGGGAGAGAGTGAGACACCAATGCGAAAAAGTTCATCATCATCACTGAGCGTAACTGGGTCGAAAAAAATCATCATCATCCCGTGAAATGGTCCAGCCCCCCATTAGAAGCATGCTGTTTTCAGATGCAACCACCCAACGGCGCGTCTGTTTAACACTAAGCTGGATAAAATGCTAGCTCTGGACCTTCTCCCTTTTTCTTTTGTGGAAGGGGTGGGTTTTCTTGAAATGGTGGCAACGCTCTGCCCTAAATGGAAGGTTCCTAGCCGGTTCTATTTTGCCAGAGTTGCGGTTCCAGCACTACATGAAGATGTGCTGGAGGTGATTGGGGCAGCTTTGCAGAAGAGTGCTATTCACACTATACATCTGACAACAGACATGTGGACCAGTTGACAAGCCACTGATTACATGTGCATCACTGCACACTGGGTCTCTTTTTCAGGGGTTAAAGCAAGGCTAAACGCAGTTGTTGACACGGACAAAGTTTATAAAGCTGCTCGGAAACATGCAACGGTAGCCATGTTTGCCATGGAGAAAACTCATACAGGAGAAAACATTTTGCATGAGTTTAACACAAAGGTCTTTCAATGGCTGTCCCCAAGAAAACGCATGATTGGTTATGTTTCCACGGATAATGGCGCCAATGTAGTTAAGGCCATGGATAGGGGTAACTATTTCAGAGTGCCGTGTTTGGCGCACTGTATAAACCTGGTTGTTAAAAAATTCTTGCATGAAGAAAGTCCAGTCTACGAGTTACTGACCACCTGCCGAAGAATGTGCACACATTTCAACCATTCTTTTAAGGCCCGGAAGCAGGTGAGGTGCCTGCAACATGAACGTAAAGTGCCAGTGAAAGCACTCATCCAGGAGGTGGTAACACGTTGGAACTCAACCTTCTACATGCTTGAGCGTCTGTATGAGCAGTATGCGGTAGTCGATCAGTATTTCTTTAAACTGGGTACACCTATGATAGACCTGAGGATACAGGTTGAGCAATGGGAGCTAGTTAAAAGCCTGACAGACATGCTTCGTCCTTTTGAGGTCTTCACGCGTGCAGTCAGCAGGGAGGACTGTAATTTGGGAAAAGCTATCCCATTGTTGCGCATGCTAGAGAGCAAACTGAAGGCGGTGTCTTCTACGTTTCAAAAAGATGGAAAGCAAGAAGCATTTGAGTTGGCGGAGAAGTTATTACAGCGCCTACTTCGTGATGAACGTCTTCAAAAGATCCACACAGAACAGCATTACATTTCTGCTACTATTCTGGATCCACGGTACAAAAAGGCAGTGGCAGGCAGAGTATTCTTTCCTTTTGATGACGCAGATGTTACAAAGTACAAACATTGTCTAGCTGTGTCAGCCACTCGGTTTGAAAGAGAACGGCAGGAAATTGAAGGAAAAGGCAGTACATCAGCATCAGCAGGCCATCCGGAGTCAAAAAATTCCACTTCTGCATCTGTGGCTGTGGCAGAAGTGAGTGATTTTCCCTCTCAGCTGTTAACAACCACAGCAACCGTATCATCTGCACCAGACACAACAGTAATATTGTGTGAAGAAGAGGATTGGCTAACTGAGCTTGGGTTTGCTTCTCAAAAGGTCCCAGAAAAAAGTAAGCAAAGTGGAGGAACCCTGGAGAACCTTGAGTCGATGGTGCAGGCCTATCTGAATGACTCAACAGAGGTCTATGTTCATCATGACCCATTGGCGTACTGGCATGGGAAAAGAGTAAGTATGGGCGAAATCAGCAAAATCGCGGTCCGCGAAATCGTGCGAAAGCGAAATCGTGATCCGCATAATTCGCGAATTCGTGCGAAATTGCGAATTTTTGGTTTTGTGCGTGTTTGCGGGCATTTTTGCGTGTTCGTGGGGCTTTTTGCGTGTTCGCTGGCCGCTTGAATGGCGAAGTTACCCATGCGGTTGTGTATGGGCACAGCACCCTCTGGTTCATCACTGCCACCCTCTGGTTCATCACTGCCACCCTCTGGTTCATCACAGCACCCTCTGGTTCACCACTGCAACCCTCTGGTTCACCACTGACACCCTCTGGTTCACCACTGCCACCCTCTGGTTCATCACTGTCACCCTCTTGTTCACCCCTGCCACCCTCAGGCTCAGCACTCACTACTGCCACCCTCTGGTTCATCACAGCACCCTCTGGTTCACCCCTGCTGCCACCCTCTGGTTCAGCACTCACCACTGCCATCCTCTGGTTCATGACAGCACCCTCTGGTTCACCACTGTCACCCTCTGGTTCACCACTGCCACCCTCTGGTTTACGACTGCCACCCTCTGGTTCATCACAGCACCTCTGGTTCACCCCTGCCACCCTCTGGTTCACCACTGCCACCCTCTGGTTCACCCCTGCCACCCCCTGGTTCACCACTGCCACCCTCGGGTTCATCACAGCACCCTCTGGTTCACCCTGCCACCCTCTGGTACAGCACTGTCACCCTCTGGTTCACCACTGCCACCCTCTGGTTCACCACTGCCACCCTCTGGTTCACCCCTGCCACCCCCTGGTTCACCACTGCCACCCTCTGGTTCATCACAGCACCCTCTGGTTCACCCTGCCACCTTCTGGTACAGCACTGCCACCCTCTGGTTCAGCACTGCCACCCTCTGGTTCATCACAGCACCCTCTGGTTCATTAAAGCCCATCTGGTTCACCTCTGCCACCCTCTGGTACAGGACTGTCACCCTCTGCTTCATCCCTGTCACCCTCTGGTTCATCCCTGCCACCCTCTGGTTCAACCCTGCCACCCTCTGGTTCAGCACTGCCACCCTCTGGTTCATCCTAGCACCCTCTGGTTCATCACAGCACCTCTGGTTCACCCCTGCCACCCTCTGGTACAGCACTGTCACCCTCTGCTTCATCCCTGCCACCCTCTGGTTCACCCCTGCCACCCTCAGGTTCAGCACTCACTACTGCCACCCTCTGGTTCACCCCTGCTGCCACCCTCTGGTTCAGCACTCACCACTGGCACCCTCTGGTTCATCACAGGACCCTCTGGTTTACCACTGCCACCCTCTGGTTCACCACTGCCACCCTCTGGTTTACGACTGCCACCCTCTGGTTCATCACAGCACCTCTGGTTCACCCCTGCCACCCTCTGGTTCACCCCTGCCACCCTCTGGTTCAGCCCTGCCACCCCCTGGTTCACCACTGCCACCCTCTGGTTCATCACAGCACCCTCTGGTTCACCCTGCCACCCTCTGGTACAGCACTGTCACCCTCTGGTTCACCACTGCCACCCTCTGGTTCACCACTGCCACCCTCTGGTTCACCCCTGCCACCCCCTGGTTCACCACTGCCACCCTCTGGTTCATCACAGCACCCTCTGGTTTACCCTGCCACCTTCTGGTACAGCACTGCCACCCTCTGGTTCAGCACTGCCACCCTCTGGGTCATCACAGCACCCTCTGGTTCATCACAGCACCTCTGGTTCACCACTGCCACCCTCTGGTACATCACTGTCACCCTCTGCTTCATCCCCGCCACCCTCTGAGTCATCCCTGCCACCCTCTGGTTCATCACTACCACCCTCTGGTTCAGCACTGCCACCCTCTGGTTCATCACAGCACCCTCTGGTTCATCACAGCACCTCTGGTCACCCCTGCCACCCTCTGCTACAGCACTGTCACCCTCTGCTTCATCCCTGCCACCCTCTGGTTCATCCCTGCCACCCTCTGGTTCAACCCTGCACCCTCTGGTTCAGCACTGCCACCCTCTGGTTCATCACAGCACCCTCTGGTTCATCACAGCACCTCTGGTTCACCCCTGCCACCCTCTGGTACAGCACTGTCACCCTCTGGTTCATCCCTGCCACCCTCTGGTTCATCCCTGCCACCCTCTGGTTCATCACTGCCACCCTCTGGTTCAGTACTGTCACCCTCTGCTTCATCCCTGCCACCCTCTGGTTCATCCCTGCCACCCTCTGGTTCAACCCTGCCACCCTCTGGTTCAGAACTGCCACCCTCTGGTTCATCACAGCACCCTCTGGTTCATCACAGCACCTCTGGTTCACCCCTGCCACCCTCTGGTACAGCACTGTCACCCTCTGGTTCATCCCTGCCACCCTCTGGTTCATCCCTGCCACCCTCTGGTTCATCACTGCCACCCTCTGGTTCAGTACTGCCACCCTCTGGTTCATCACAGCACTCTCTGGTTCATCACAGCACCTCTGGTCACCCCTGCAACCCTCTGGTACAGCACTGCCACCCTCTGGTTCATCACAGCACCCTCTGGTTCATCACAGCACCTCTGGTTCACCCCTGTCACCCTCTGGTACAGCACTGTCACCCTCTGCTTCATCCCTGCCACCCTCTGGTTCACCCCTGCCACCCTCAGGTTCAGCACTCACTACTGCCACCCTCTGGTTCATCACAGCACCCTCTGGTTCACCCCTGCTGCCACCCTCTGGTTCAGCACTCACCACTACCACCCTCTGGTTCATCACAGCATCCTCTGGTTCACCATTGTCACCCTCTGGTTCACCACTGCCACACTCTGGTTTACGACTGCCACCCTCTGGTTCATCACAGCACCTCTGGTTCACCCCTGCCACCCTCTGGTTCACCACTGCCACCCTCTGGTTCATCCCTGCCACCCCCTGGTTCACAACTGCCACCCTCTGGTTCATCACAGCACCCTCTGGTTCACCCTGCCACCCTCTGGTACAGCACTGTCACCCTCTGGTTCCCCACTGCCACCCTCTGGTTCACCACTGCCACCCTCTGGTTCCCCCTGACACCCCCTGGTTCACCACTGCCACCCTCTGGTTCATCACAGCACCCTCTGGTTCACCCTACCACCCTCTGGTACAGCACTGCCACCCTATGGTTCAGCACTGCCACCCTCTGGGTCATCACAGCACCCTCTGGTTCATCACAGCACCTCTGGTTCACCCCTGCCACCCTCTGGTACAGCACTGTCACCCTCTGCTTCATCCCTGCCACCCTCTGGGTCATCCCTGCCACCCTCTGGTTCATAACTACCACCCTCTGGTTCAGCACTGCCACCCTCTGGTTCATCACAGCACCCTCTGGTTCATCACAGCACCTCTGGTTCACCCCTGTCACCCTCTGGTACAGCACTGTCACCCTCTGCTTCATTCCTGCCACCCTCTGGTTCATCCCTGCCACCCTCTGGTTCAACCCTGCCACCCTCTGGTTCAGCACTGCCACCCTCTGGTTCATCACAGCACCCTCTGGTTCATCACAGCACCTCTGGTTCACCCCTGTCACCCTCTGGTACAGCACTGTCACCCTCTGCTTCATTCCTGCCACCCTCTGGTTCATCCCTGCCACCCTCTGGTTCAACCCTGCCACCCTCTGGTTCAGCACTGCCACCCTCTGGTTCATCAGAGCACCCTCTGGTTCATCACAGCACCTCTGGTTCACCCCTGCCACCCTCTGGTATAGCACTGTCACCCTCTGCTTCATCCCTGCCACCCTCTGGTTCATCCCTGCCACCCTCTGGTTCATCACTGCCACCCTCTGGTTCAGCACCGCCACCCTCTGGTTCATCACAGCACCCTCTGGTTCATCACAGCACCTCTGATTCACCCCTGCCACCCTCTGGTACAGCACTGTCACCCTCTGGTTCATCTCTTCCACCCTCTGGTTCATCCCTGCCACCCTCTGGTTCATCACTGCTACCTTCTGGTTCAGCACTGCCACCCCCTGGTTCATCACAGCACCCTCTGGTTCACCAGTGCCACCCTCTGGTTCATCCCTGCCACCCTCTGGTTCATCATTGCCACCCTCTGGTTCATTACTGCCACCCTCTGGTTCACCAGTGCCACCCTCTGGTTCTTCACTGCCACCCTCTGGTTCATCACAGCACCCTCTGGTTCACCAGTGCCACCCTCTTGTTCATCCCTGCCACCCTCTGGTTCATCCCTGCCACCCTCTGGTTCATCACTACCACCCTCTGGTTCAGCACTGCCACCCTCTGGTTCATCACAGCACCCTCTGGTTCATCACAGCACCTCTGGTTCATCCCTGCAACCCTCTGGTTCATCACTGCCACCCTCTGGTTCACCAGTGCCACCCTCTGGTTCACCAGTGCCACCCTCTGGTTCTTCACTGCCACCCTCTGGTTCATCACAGCACTCTCTGGTTCACCAGTACCACCCTATGGTTCACACCTGCCACCCTCTGGTTCATCCCTGCCACCCTCTGGTTCACCACTGTAGATTATGGGGGGAAAGCACACCTGCCCAACTGAGATGAATTAATTTGGGGCTAGTTAATGTGTCACTCAATTTGAGCTTCAAGTCTGGCACTTGCTTCCTTAGCTGTAATTCCTCCCTTTTGCAGTTATTTTTTTTACAGGAGCATTGTGCCATACTTGTAAGTATTCTCTGACCCTGCTTTGAGGGTCAGAGCAGGGTCAGAGAATAGTTGCAAGTAGGCAACTGAACTCTGGAGGGGCCCCTCAGGAAGCACTACAGGGAATGGTTACACATTAGCTTGAACTTTTGCACCTGCTAAGTGCTTTCAGTTTTCCAAAATTCGTTTTTCTGCCATTGCACGAGATTCGTGGGGCACGTATTCGTGCGAAATCAAACTTGCAATCCGCAAATTCGTGCGAATTTGCTGATTTCTTTGTTTTGAGTGTTTGCGTGGTTTTCTGCTTATTCGCGGACCACTTGCAGCGCACCGACCCCGAGGTTGCTCATGCGGTCGTGTATGGGTGCGGCCATCTTGTTTGCGTGACGTGTCTCCGTTTCCGGGCGCTTGTTGTATGCTCGCGACGTATGCGGCGCTCGATTACGTGTTCATGGGCGTTTTTGCGTGCTCGCGGGGAAAATATCGCGCGAACTTACCCACGCGGTCCTCTACGGGCGCGGCCATCTTGTATTTCATTCACTGCTATGGTATTGGGCATGCTACCTTTCTATCCATGATAGAATGTTGGGTAGAAGCACAGCTGTGATTATAACAATGTTTGTTTAAGGGTAGAAAGTGTTTTTTATGGTGCTCCTAAAGGTGATGACGAGGGTCCAACGTCGTCTCGTAAATGCATAGATGTGAAATCGGACAAGAAATTTCCTTATAACTTCAAACCCCAAAAGCCCAACTTTACGGATGGTACCGAAAATACACAAAAATACCATGGATCCACCAATGAGACCCATAGTATCAACATGTGGGAGCCTCCATGAACCAATAGGCCAATTACTCGATAAATATCTACAACCCACAGTACAAGCCATGCAGACCTATGTAAAGGACACTTCGCAATTCCTGTTGAAATTACAACAAGTGAAATGGGATCCACAAGACCAAATTATACTTTGCACAGCAGATGTACGCAGCCTTTACACCAGCATACCCCACAATATGGGGATTGAATCCATGGAAGCAGCGCTCATGAATACGGAATTAGACCAGGACTTTCAGACCTTCCTAATGGAACTGATGTACTTTACCCTGTATCAAAGTTACTTTAAAGTCAACGAATCATGGTACCAACAACTAACCGGGATGGCCATGGGCAATTCTGCGGCACCCGTGTATGCTAACATCTTCATGCAGTGGTATGAAAATCAATACATCCTGACAAAAAAAGAGTGGACGGACAATCTGAAAATGATCATCAGATACATAGATGATCTATTCATCATCTGGACAAATACAGAAGAAAAATTACTAACCCAACTGACCGAGTTCAACAGAATAGACCCACGAATCCAACTCACTTGGGATATGTCAGACACCACAGTGAACTTTTTGGATGTCAAAGTTATAGCAACCCCACATGGATTTCTTACAGACCTATACGTCAAACCAACTGACAGAAACAACATGTTAGCATACTCAAGTTTTCATGAACCAAATTTGATAAGAAACTTACCTTTCTCCCAGATGGCCAGAGTCAAAAGAATTACCTCAGAGGAAAATACTCTCAACATAAGACTTAAAGAAACCACCAATACATTTATCAACAGAGGGTACACTCAAACACTAATGGAAAATACTAAAGCAAGGATTGCAGAAATTGACAGAACAACACTTTTAACACCTAAAAACAAATCTCCACAACAGCGAATTGTAGCGATTTCTAAGTTTTCAACAGCCAGTAAAAAATTCCAAAAAGTGATTTTGAAACATTGGTCAATATTAAACATGGAACCAGACTTCAAACAATCGTTTGAAGCTCCACCACTATTCGCATTCACCAGAGCCAGGAATATTGGCGAAATCTTGCAAAGCAGGACTCCAGAAATTACCTCATACACAGGAACCAAACCTTGCCTAAATTGCGGCAACTGCAACAGCATAATACGAGGTAATACGATCAACCACCCTATGAAAGGTCATTCAATAAAACTGAAGGTAAATGCTACATGCGACACCAGCAATTTGATCTATGGTATAAGATGCCCATGTGGCAAGATGTACGTTGGGAAAACAGAACGTAAAATAAAAGTGCGCCTAACTGAACACAGGTCGAACATACGATTGAAAAACACCAAGTCAGCACTATCAGCGCACTTTACAGAAGCAAATCATAACGTCTCTCAAATCAAGTACATTATACTAGAGACAGCCCAGAAAATAGAGGGGAGAGACAACACCAAACACCTCCTCAAAAGAGAGAACTTTTGGATTCATAGACTGTCTACCCAGAAACCGGCAGGTTTAAATGAAAGAATTGAACTGGCATGTTATCTATAATTATTAATCTTATGACTGTACTGTGCTTGCAATGTGCGAGATTCACCTACTATCAGACACTTCCAAACACACATTTCTACCCGCGCTCACTATAGCTCTACCCTCAGAGCAACCCCATCATCAACATGGCCACGCATAGGTTCGAGTCTCACCAGCGTCCCCTCCAAATCATTTTTTATTCCATACAACTTTAATTTTCCAATCACTTTAAATCTTCCAGTAACGCTATTTTCATTTTTCATTTTTCAATCCGCTTTCCATTTTTTAATCCACCCCTCGCTTCACCTGCAGTACCCTTTCGCCAGACACATTTTTTGAAGCCCCCGATAGTCTTTCGACTATGTTCACGCCCACGTGATCGGAACTTTCACAGCATAGCCAAGCGCTACCGACATCCGCCGGTGCCGTTGCCTCAGACGATTCCAACTCGGATGTGAACCCTAAACTTACCAGGTCAGTTTACACCAGCTCAAGGGCTGTCGGCCCCTTTGTAAGCATCCCCACGTTAAGCGTTCGGCAACACGCTAACCCCACACTTTACATTTCCTTACAGATATAAATGCAACCACTTAAGGAAAGGCTTGTGAGTGAAACGCCGTTTTTATCTTTATTTTTTTCTCTTTTCACCCCACCTTGTTTGTGTACCCGTGACACCATTTTGGAGCTACTTGTATTACTGCACGTATCATGCATATATGAAGTATAATCATTAACTGAAGAAATGTATTACCACTTTGCCTGGATACTTGGCACACCATTTTTTTGATCTACATGTATCATTGCACGTTTTATGCTTATGTATCATCATGACTATGTTTTTACCCCTCACTTTTAACACATGACAAACCATTATTATATTTCGTTTTTAGTGTCGATTCCCTGATGAAGGGCATGAGTGAAATGCCCGAAATGCATTGGACATCACATAAAGACATTGCCTGAAACACATTGGATTACAATCCTTATGAAAAATGTAATGAAGTTTGCAAATTTGAAAGAAAAATAATTTCATTAAATGAATCACACATTTAATCAATACAGAACTGAGTGGAAGTATTTTTCCCCCAATGGGAAAGACAACTAATTTGTGTGCCTTAAAGGGATGAGATTGGACACCGTCCGATTTCACATCTATGCATTTACGAGACGACGTTGGACCCTCGTCGTCACCTTTAGGAGCACCATAAAAAACACTTTCTACCCTTAAACAAACATTGTTATAATCACAGCTGTGCTTCTACCCAACATTCTATCATTGTTCCAAAAGACTGGTGTCCCCGGGGACAGATAGCACGCACTGACCTGCCCAACAAACGGTTTCACAATGAGTAACTATGAAGACATATCAAAAAGCACTGATGCCAGAGCCTCCACCTTTGCGTTTCAAGCAAAAGACATCGATCAAATTTACTCTCTCATCAGGGAGGAACTTGCACAGGATACCACAGGTCGGTCAAAAGAGCAAAATGTCAGACAGTTACTGTACCTTTCAAAAAGGAAAACTAACCAACAATTACATGCCAGTACACTTATAAAATATCACCGCAACCAACGGATACCACAAGGCCTTAGAATTGCACTCAAACCATCCCTCTGTAAACATTCAAAAAAATTTCAGGAACGTTGGTATGAAATCTTAAATAAATGCTCACTAGACTTGATTCTACTCATAATACAAGAATTGTCTACGATATTAGAGGATTTGAGCCAAGAAATACAAGAAGTATCAACTGAATTGTCCAAAATGTTGACTGAAGAGGAACTACAAACAACCTTGGATGACATAAAAAATCAAATAGATCGACACTCTAGAGAGATCAACGAACGCAAAATTCGTAAATTCAAGAGGGATACCCTTGATTACAGACTTGGTGAAGTCTACACATGGGCAAACATCTACGCCCAAAAAAGGAGGAACCGTCCTTATCAATCTAATACTGACACTTCATCAACTGGCAGCGATACCAGCCAAAAATCACGAAGGGCACAGCCCACCCAACAACAACAAGATAAAGATACAGCTGAACATCCTACTACTACCGCAACAATTGATATCAATCCTTTTTTAGAACAGGGCCAAGCCCAAAAAGGAGACCCCGGAGAGGGAAAATAAAAGGAAAAGGAAAGAGACCCACCGAATACACGGAGTACCACAGGTACACTCAAAGACAAGGAGAAAGAGAAGAGACCCAAAAAGAATCAGACATAGAACAACTGGTGATCAACATCACTGATCAACACCTTAACACATATGAATTAGGATTGCTTCAAAAGGGAACATCTTTTGTACCAACGACCACCACAGACCATTTGGAATTGGAAGTCAGTTTTTTCAAATTAATGCGTAAATTAAGACTTAGGCATTTCTTTGATAACATCGTACCGGAACAACCACTACAAGAGAAGGACCAACTGTTAGGGTTAAGACCATCTAGTACCTTTCAAGCACCCATAAGTCACAAAACACTAGACTTATTTGAGAACTTAGTCAAACAAGACTTAAGCAAGTTCAAACACATCAAACCCGAGCACAGAAATACCACACAAAAAGACTTGGATACGTTACATAAACTTGCGTCCAACGACAACATTGTATTTACCAAAGCAGACAAAGGAGGTGCAATTGTTATTATGAACAAAACCATGTATGAAAACAAAGTGATGGAACACATCAATGACACCAGCACATACAGCAAACTGGACCATAACCCGACACATGAATATTCCAAAACATTACGCATAATTATCGACAGGGCTCACAAACAAGGAACCATCACAGATAGGACAAGAAATTTCCTTATAACTTCAAACCCCAAAAGCCCAACTTTACGGATGGTACCGAAAATACACAAAAATACCATGGATCCACCAATGAGACCCATAGTATCAACATGTGGGAGCCTCCATGAACCAATAGGCCAATTACTCGATAAATATCTACAACCCACAGTACAAGCCATGCAGACCTATGTAAAGGACACTTCGCAATTCCTGTTGAAATTACAACAAGTGAAATGGGATCCACAAGACCAAATTATACTTTGCACAGCAGATGTACGCAGCCTTTACACCAGCATACCCCACAATATGGGGATTGAATCCATGGAAGCAGCGCTCATGAATACGGAATTAGACCAGGACTTTCAGACCTTCCTAATGGAACTGATGTACTTTACCCTGTATCAAAGTTACTTTAAAGTCAACGAATCATGGTACCAACAACTAACCGGGATGGCCATGGGCAATTCTGCGGCACCCGTGTATGCTAACATCTTCATGCAGTGGTATGAAAATCAATACATCCTGACAAAAAAAGAGTGGACGGACAATCTGAAAATGATCATCAGATACATAGATGATCTATTCATCATCTGGACAAATACAGAAGAAAAATTACTAACCCAACTGACCGAGTTCAACAGAATAGACCCACGAATCCAACTCACTTGGGATATGTCAGACACCACAGTGAACTTTTTGGATGTCAAAGTTATAGCAACCCCACATGGATTTCTTACAGACCTATACATCAAACCAACTGACAGAAACAACATGTTAGCATACTCAAGTTTTCATGAACCAAATTTGATAAGAAACTTACCTTTCTCCCAGATGGCCAGAGTCAAAAGAATTACCTCAGAGGAAAATACTCTCAACATAAGACTTAAAGAAACCACCAATAAATTTATCAACAGAGGGTACCCTCAAACACTAATGGAAAATACTAAAGCAAGGATTGCAGAAATTGACAGAACAACACTTTTAACACCTAAAAACAAATCTCCACAACAGCGAATTGTAGCGATTTCTAAGTTTTCAACAGCCAGTAAAAAATTCAAAAAAGTGATTTTGAAACATTGGTCAATATTAAACATGGAACCAGACTTCAAACAATCGTTTGAAGCTCCACCACTATTTGCATTCACCAGAGCCAGGAATATTGGCGAAATCTTGCAAAGCAGGACTCCAGAAATTACCTCATACACAGGAACCAAACCTTGCCTAAATTGCGGCAACTGCAACAGCATAATACGAGGTAATACGATCAACCACCCTATGAAAGGTCATTCAATAAAACTGAAGGTAAATGCTACATGCGACACCAGCAATTTGATCTATGGTATAAGATGCCCATGTGGCAAGATGTACGTTGGGAAAACAGAACGTAAAATAAAAGTGCGCCTAACTGAACACAGGTCGAACATACGATTGAAAAACACCAAGTCAGCACTATCAGCGCACTTTACAGAAGCAAATCATAACGTCTCTCAAATCAAGTACATTATACTAGAGACAGCCCAGAAAATAGAGGGGAGAGACAACACCAAACACCTCCTCAAAAGAGAGAACTTTTGGATTCATAGACTGTCTACCCAGAAACCGGCAGGTTTAAATGAAAGAATTGAACTGGCATGTTATCTATAATTATTAATCTTATGACTGTACTGTGCTTGCAATGTGCGAGATTCACCTACTATCAGACACTTCCAAACACACATTTCTACCCGCGCTCACTATAGCTCTACCCTCAGAGCAACCCCATCATCAACATGGCTCAAGTTCAAAGTTTATTTATTATGTTTTTGGCTCTCGTTGAGGGCCACATAAAGTTATACACACAATTATTCATACAAATGACCCATAAATAACAACATAGAGCAAGAAAAAAACACTACTTATCTGCGAGTAAAGCAATCATCAACATCTCCCTGTACTTCATTAATAAATATCTAAAATCCCTTTAAAAAATTTAAAAATTCTGGAACAGAACATTTCATTTGGGGGACAATAAAGTGCATGGAAGAACATTTTTGCATTTACAATTCCCAATTGTAGACAAGTTGGTTTTAACCATTTGTGGCGCAATGGGCGCAATGCAGGACAAACAAGCAAGACGTGATTAGAATCCTGTGCCGCATTATTACAAAAATTGCATAGGGGAGATACCCCATACCATTTTGCTAAAAGTGTATTAAGTGGAAGCAAATTATGTCTTAAAAGGTACCATAATCTACGGACACTATGGGGAATATTCCAAATGAGATATTGTTGGGTTAATTTTGGGATATATGTTTTTACCAGGGCTTCCCTTTCTTTTTGTCTAGGTTGGGCAAGTATATCTGACTTATAACTGAGTTCCCAAGATGTACTTTTTAGTTTAAGCTTTAGTTCAGATGGTGAAAGTAAGAATAACGTACTTTCATCCAATTCAAGCAGGCATACCGCTTTTCTAAAGTTTTTTACTAACTGCGAGTACTCGTTAAAGTTGCCCAAGAGTTCCTTTTTAATAATTTCTCTTAAGGTACCCGGTTTACCTCTAGCCAAACAGGCTACCCATCTTACGAGGGCAACCAGCCCCTGTACCCAACAACTTCGGAGTCCGAATTCCAGCCTGCATGAAGATGTTGAACATGCTGTGTTAAGAGTAGAAATTTTTCTTAGTACCTTTCCTTCCACTTTATGCATAAAGCCCCATTGATTCAACTCCACTAATTCAATTCCATATAGAAGAGTTGCAGGAATTTTCGCTCTAAATACATCCAGAAAGAGGGAGAAATGCCTCTTCCCAGTAGCGTTATACAAAGTACATAACCCCGTACCATGAACCAGCGCTTTACGTGAGTTATGTTCAATATGGGGCTTCTCACTAAGATTAGCAGATATTAATTTGCCTAAAAAGGTATAGGTTTTAACCACCTCAAGTTTTTGTCCGCTAATAGTCCAATTATAACTACCAGACCTGCATTTCTTTTTCCCAAAGATGCACATAATTTTACTTTTTGAACTATTAATTTTCATATAATGTGCTTCAGCAAATTGGTTCAATGCTTGTAGGCGATTAGATAGACCCTTCGGTGTCAAATCTAACACTAGTATATCGTCCGCATACATTAATATCGATATGGCTGACCCTCCGATTAATGGTGCTATGCCATCACAAACTGCAATGGAAGATGGTAGGTCGGCCATATACAAGGAAAACAGTATGGGCGCCAATATACACCCTTGTTTTAATCCATTCAGAGAGGGGATAGATTGAGAAAGACCCCTCTCTCCACCTTGTAGCACCTTACACCATGTATTCGTGTGTAGAGATTTAACTAGTTCGAGTAAATATCCTGGCATCCCCAATGCAGCCAGCTTTCTCCACAGCGTTGGACGATCCACCTTGTCGAACGCTGTGGAGAAATCTATAAATGCCACGTATACGCCGCCACCTCGAACACGAGCATATTTATCCATAATCACCTGTAACATTGTCAAATTGTCCAAAGTTCCATGCTCTTTTCGGAATCCTGTCTGTTCCATGGGTAAAATACTATTTAGGTCTGCCCATTCCATTATTAACATTAAAAGAAGTTTAGCGAAAATTTTCCCTATAGAGTCCAATAAAGCTATTAGACGATAATTAGAAGGTTTATCCCGATCACCCTTTTTAAATATAGGGATTAATATACTTCCCCTCCAAGAGTCGGGGACTGTTCGAGATTTAAAGCATGCTAGAAATACTGGAAGAAGAATCCTACTCCAGATGGTAACATCTTGCTTAATTATAGACATGGGCAGTTCGTCAGGACCCATAGCTCCGGAAGAGCGCATACTCTTTATTACGGTAGCTATGGATTTCTCAGTAGGAAGTTCCATTTTATGGTCACTATTTGAGCCTGGATCCCGTATATCCCCCCCTGCACCATTAGGTGCATATAGGGTGGACACAAATAGAGTCCAGACATCTTCTGAAATAGCGATGGGAGTGGGAGTTGTTATTGAGCCACATCCTTTCCTTATTATGGACCAAAAATCTCTGGATTTATTATAGGTCGAAGCCTCTCTTAGCTTGATCCATAGAGAATCTTCTTTTTCTCGTTTTATCTTAGATCTCAATCTTACCCTCCTTCTTTTTAATACAGCTAACTGATGCTCATTTCCCCCAGATCTTTTAAAGTATTATGTATCTCCTTATTTAATATTAATAATGGGCTAGGAGAGAAATGTGTCTTTTTAGGATTTCCTGATATCTTAGCCATGGCAGTGACTTTTTTGAGGAATTTTTCGAGATGAAGGAATTCTGTACCTTGCCAATGATCTAGTTCTAATAACGTTTGGGCAAGAATATTTTGTACATCCTTCATGTTGGTAGATCCCCAATAACATCTACCTGACTCACACCTTATTGAAAGACCTCTATTCTTTAAGGACCAGGAATTGGTTTCAGGGGGAATTAATGAAACAGTTATATTAATAATTTTATGGTCACTCAAGGAAGAGTGAGAGATCACCATATCTTTAATAAATGAGAACGTATCATAGTCCGTAATTGCATAGTCCAAAATGGATTCACCCCTAACGGAGCCATGTGTATAGTTAGCAGGAGTATCAGAAGGCATCCTGCCATTTATGATAAGCCCCTCTAGGTAACTAAGTTCCTCAAGGAAAATCTTACCTCTTTTATTAGTTTTTATTTTAGTAGGCAGGAGTGCTTGAGGTATATTGTATGCTTCTTCCTTAGATTTATTTCTAAACATGTCTAAAGAGAAATTAGACACTTTGCAATTTAGGTCCCCCACCAGAAGTATATATGGGGGGTGATCGACCTCTAATAATTGTTTAACATAGGAAAACATACGCTTTAGAACTGTGATAAAATTATCTTCAGGAGGAATATAAGCGTTTAAAATTATAAACGAAGACCGTTTGCCTGCTGAGGCTAGATTAGTAATGGTTATGGATTGGAAAAGGTTGCTAACGTCCGTATAGTGGGAGAATTGCCATTGTAAAGTATTAGATAACAAACAGGCAATTCCACCTTTTGCGTGGCCTTTTTTTGAGGGAATTGCAGGGGCCTCCAGGACAAAATAATCTTTCCCTCTGTAGGGGAGATTTTTGCACCATGTTTCCTGGATACATAACACATCTGCATTTAAGGAGAATAGGAAATCAAATTTCTCTGGGCAATTATACAAACCAGCGGCATTCCAGGAGACAATTTTTAGGTGAGTGTTAAAGATGTGAAAATAGTCGTGGGTTATTCGATGTGGTCTTTGATAACACTCCTGGTAACCAGTTCCACATCTGATTGTCTTCTGTTAAAGGAATATCTGTGCTATCAGGTAATGGCAGTACCTGTGAGACCATTCGTTTACCTCTGGAGACCCAAATTTTTAGATCTTTATTGCCGGTAAAATAATCATCCTGCCCAGAAGCCAACTTTGCACTATTAACATAAGGTAACACGTCGATTCCTCTACATTGAAAAACTTCCGCTTGTTGAAGAACAAGATTAGCAATTATTTTAGAGTAAAACTTTACCCTTGTTCGTTGCCCATTTATAGATCTTATTGGGAGAACTAAATCAATATCATTCGATAAAATTAGTTTTAAACCTTCTATCTCTTTAAAGCAGTTAAGCAGCCAAGATCTATTCAACTTTAAGTCTGAATCAAACAACGGGAAAAAATCCAATGACAGGGTATCCACACTCAAACTAGAACTTTTTACTGGCTGCATAATTGAACTCCTAACTACTTCAGGTTGTAGCCGAAAAATGGGTGCCAATGGATTAAATCCCCTAGCTACTATCGGCGTGTTTCCTGCATCTTCAGAAACTAGAGGTAATGGATCAGGGACGTTTACCACTGAGCATGGAGCTACCCCTCTTGTAGTTGGTTCAACCGGGGTACCCACACATGCATCGTTAGTAATACACTCAACTCCCTCTTTAACGGAGGTATCCGAATGTAAATTGTGTCCACTTTCGATAGTATCAGGCACTTCAGATTTTATATGTTTTTGAAAAATAATTTGCCTTGGTCTTTTCTTTTTATATTTACGTAACTGCTTCCTGTTTTTCCCTCTAGTTTTTACTTTTAAGACTTTAAGAGTCGTCAATGATCCTTCTGGTTCTTTTTTATCCTGGATAAAGATGGGAAAGAGTTCATTACCCACCATTTGAGACACATCTACCAAACTATCCTCCTTCCCAATCAGCACTGAGTCTTTTCTCTGTAAAAAGGAGGATGAGGTAGAGGGCTCAGAGGGCTTATGAATATCAACTTTTATAGATGGTTCCAAAGGTACATTTCCCCCCACAACATTAGTGTTATCGTTAACTTTTTGGACCACAGGATCAATGAGAACAATAGGAGGAGAAGACACATTCTCAACATTTTTTGCCAGCAATACCTGCAGTATCTCAGTAACTGAGGACAAAATACAGTCAGAACTCACAGCAAATTTACCAAGTAAGAGTAATATTGAAGACAAAATTTGCTTAAGTGCTATGAGTGACTCAGAGATAGGTTTCTCATTTTTTGGGTAGCTAGATGAAGTAAAAGCACAAATCCCCGATAGATTAAATTGCGGAGATTTCAAGTCACTCTGCATTGAGAGGTTATCAGTGGATTTAATGGAAGGAGTGCTGCTATATAGCAGCAATCCTGACGGCGTTACTCCAACTGGTGTTTTACTATCCGCAAGATGTGACAAAGGTCTATTGTCCACATATCGACCACAGAGTTCCAAATCGATACTAGTAGCAATAGATACATCACCCATGTCTTCCTCCTCGTTGTCTTTTCCCTTAAGAGTATTATGATACAATACTTGCGATTTTATTAACAAGGGATCAGAGTCCGCTCCATTTGCTCTACATGATGGGAAGATTACTTCATCTGGCTGACTCTGTAGAGGCATATTTGTTTCCGTCATAGGGTCTAGCTGATAGTCTTTCTCCATATTAGTTTGCAGTTCTGATTGTAATAATGAGACTATGTCAGTTTTTGTGGGAACTTCTAGGGATTTATTCATGCTTTTTCCCCAAATTTGTACCAGCTGCATCTGGCCTTTCAATAATGCACTATTTTCGTGCTTTTTCCTCAGGGGAATAGATCCTGGATTTATACAAGGTTTTTCCACTAGAACTTTCCCAGAGCGCAGTTTCTTTGCCTCCATAATACCAGAAAAAAAGGTCTAGCCCTACAGCAGGTATACACAGTCCCAAATAAATAACACAATGAATAAAATATAAAATGATATGAAGCCACAGGGCGAGATGGCGACGCTCGTACAAGTAGATAACGTGCTTTGTAGCAGTAAACCAGTCAGCGTGTTTTCATGTAAAAAAGGCCAATTATAAGCTAAAACAAAATAAAAAAAATAAAAATAAAAATAAAAATACCAGGGCCCAGCCCGGCCTACCTCGGCCACTGAGGGCCACAGAGGGCCCGCCCTTTGCCCGGGCTTAGCCCGGCACCGCCCGCGATGTGCGGTCTTCAGGCGCTAATGAAGGCAGGTGAGGGGGGCGTGGCAGGGACTGTTCCTGTCCGAGGAGGCTTCTGGTCAATGATGTTTGTTAGAGACCAGCCTTCTACAGGTACAGCCAGGCGAGTGTTTCCCGCGAAGCGGGAAACGCGAGCAGTAGTTCCAAGAGCGCTGTCAAAATGCGCTTACAGATGAATAGCGCTGGGGCGGCTTCGGCGCTTTTTTTTCTACAATCACTCAGCCGCTTCAAGAGCCCACTTCGTCAAGCGCACAACAGCAACAAGAAATCAATTCACCGCTTCTCAGCGGTCTTCAGGCGCTAATGAAGGCAGATGAGGGGGGCGTGGCAGGGACTGTTCCTGTCCGAGGAGGCTTCTGGTCAATGATGTTTGTTAGAGACCAGCCTTCTACAGGTACAGCCAGGCGAGTGTTTCCCGCGAAGCGGGAAACGCGAGCAGTAGTTCCAAGAGCGCTGCCAAAATGCGCTTACAGATGAATAGCGCTGGGGCGGCTTCGGCGCTTTTTCTTCTACAATCACTCAGCCGCTTCAAGAGCCCACTTCGTCAAGCGCACAACAGCAACAAGAAATCAATTCTCCGCTTCTCAGCGGTCTTCAGGCGCTAATGAAGGCAGGAGAGGGGGGCGTGGCAGGGACTGTTCCTGTCCGAGGAGGCTTCTGGTCAATGATGTTTGTTAGAGACCAGCCTTCTACAGGTACAGCCAGGCGAGTGTTTCCCGCGAAGCGGGAAACGCGAGCAGTAGTTCCAAGAGCGCTGCCAAAATGCGCTTACAGATGAATAGCGCTGGGGCGGCTTCGGCGCTTTTTCTTCTACAATCACTCAGCTGCTTCAAGAGCCCACTTCGTCAAGCGCACAACAGCAACAAGAAATCAATTCATCAACATGGCCACGCATAGGTTTGAGTCTCACCAGCGTCCCCTCCAAATCATTTTTTATTCCATACAACTTTAATTTTCCAATCACTTTAAATCTTCCAATAACGCTATTTTCATTTTTCATTTTTCAATCCGCTTTCCATTTTTTAATCCACCCCTCGCTTCACCTGCAGTACCCTTTCGCCAGACACATTTTTTGAAGCCCCCGATAGTCTTTCGACTATGTTCACGCCCACGTGATCGGAACTTTCACAGCATAGCCAAGCGCTACCGACATCCGCCGGTGCCGTTGCCTCAGACGATTCCAACTCGAATGTGAACCCTAAACTTACCTGGTCAGTTTACACCAGCTCAAGGGCTGTCGGCCCCTTTGTAAGCATCCCCGCGTTAAGCGTTCGGCAACACGCTAACCCCACACTTTACATTTCCTTACAGATATAAATGCAACCACTTAAGGAAAGGCTTGTGAGTGAAACGCCGTTTTTATCTTTATTTTTTTCTCTTTTCACCCCACCTTGTTTGTGTACCCGTGACACCATTTTGGAGCTACTTGTATTACTGCACGTATCATGCATATATGAAGTATAATCATTAACTGAAGAAATGTATTACCACTTTGCCTGGATACTTGGCACACCATTTTTTTGATCTACATGTATCATTGCACGTTTTATGCTTATGTATCATCATGACTATGTTTTTACCCCTCACTTTTAACACATGACAAACCATTATTATATTTAGTTTTTAGTGTCGATTCCCTGATGAAGGGCATGAGTGAAATGCCCGAAATGCATTGGACATCACATAAAGACATTGCCTGAAACACATTGGATTACAATCCTTATGAAAAATGTAATGAAGTTTGCAAATTTGAAAGAAAAATAATTTCATTAAATGAATCACACATTTAATCAATACAGAACTGAGTGGAAGTACCTTTCTATCCATCTCACATCTTCGTAATCCTATGTTTTTCTGAACTTTTTTTGTCTTTTTTTGCTTATTATCTCTCTCTTCAATTTCCTACATCTATATTTTGTGTTTTTTTAAACTTTTTGTTACTTTATTACCTACTTTATTTCTTTCGCTCTCTCTCTTGTTTTTTTCACACCTATTCTTCTTTCCTTCTTCTTGTGCCCAGGACCATGGCTAAGCGAGGTGACAAGGGGAAGGGGAACGGCCCAGCACCCTGTACCCGGCTCCCTTGCGGGCGTTTGATGGGTGAGGAAGTCCAGGCCAGGGAGATCTTCTCCGCGGTGGAGGTGGCCACCTTGATGGTGTTTGTGCAAGTCCACCTCCCTAAAACCGTGGCAGCAGGTGGGCGGATTGCTTCCGGTTACGGCCTCCGGGAGCGTCGCCAGCTGTGGGAGAAGGTGTGCCGGCGCATGTTTAAGGAGTCTGTGGTCCGGCGCACCTAACAGCAAGTGACGCACCGGTGGAGTGACATCTTGGACTGGGAGCATGATATGGTTGACCTGCTTGGTGTGGAGATCCCTGGCCTTGGTAAGTAGCTATTTAATAACTACTTTTTTTCCTTCTGCTCTGTTATATTGCTAATCTATTTTTTTCCTGAAGAGTACGAATGCTGCTGATTCGATTACATTGCAGGTAAATTAATGTTTAAATAGCTTCTGTCATTGCAGGTGCTCGCCTGGTTATTGGCGTTGCTACTATGCTTACTTGTTTGCAACTTTTTAGTCATTTGAGAGCAGTAGACTCCAGTCTAGTCCTTCTTTGTACTCCTGCTGCTGCCACTTTGATGAGATAGTGGTGGATTGATACGTTGAGTTTATTATTTTTTACTTGTTAGAGGACATTTGTTAGTGGTCTGAAATCATGATGACGGACTGTGTCTGTCACGCGACGTCTCGTGCTGCTGAGTGATGGCAGTCGTAGTAGAACCTTTTTGTTGTTGATGTAGTTAGTGAATTACATAACTTTCCTATTAGATGGTCTGCGAATCCTGCAATACTGTACTACTATCCTCCTAGTTGACCAGATCAGATACAATTGATGTTAATTTGTTTCCCCGACATAATTTTAGATTGAGTACAAAGAAATCAAATATTTCCAAAAAAACAATCATCCATGTTGTGTTTCAATATTTCATGATCACCAGGACCTCCCAGGGGCAAGGCGGCGGCGGCGACAGAGACTCCGGTGGCAGAAGGTGGAGAGGCTCAGTCCCTTGCAGGCTCTTCTTCTGGCCCCAGTAAGTTGTTCTATTGTTCTATTAATACTTATACTTCTCTAACTTTTACAGCTCCTATTCATTACAAACTGGTTCCTAATAATTCTATGTTTTACAAAATAGTCTTTGATCTTCTTCTAATGTAGACTACTTTCTACATTCTTATCCTGCCTCTACCATCACTCTCTGTGCTACTACTATTTACAATTATGAGTCGGTCTGTGTAGGTAGCTAAGCTTGCCCATTCGGCAAACGGTGTGAAACAAAACTCTGATACAGCAATAGCTCTATGCACTGAGTGCAGTCCTCTGGGTTGCCCTTGCTGTCTATTCCAGTCTTCTTAATGTAAGTGCTTTGACAATTTCCAACAATAAAATGTCATTGTTTACACCAAGTAAAAGGTAGCAGTTGCCCTTTTGATTTGAGAGGAGCACATCCCATACCGCTAGTGTTTCAGGGACTATTCTGTACACAGAGAAGTATGGACAAGATAAATAGGACATTGTTGATGATAGGTGCAGTTCTACTTTCGACATACCTCAGTCTGAACAGAAGTTGAACCCCCATTCCCCTAACCGACTATCTAGAATGTCTGACCAATGATTTTACGACCCAGAAGAACAGAAGAAGACTACCTCCGAGTCCGGGCCTATCTGTGTCACTGAAACATGACTGCCAAGTGCAGTAGTTCAAACCTTTCCGCTCACTCACTCGTGAACAAAAACCACACAGTGTTTGTTAGTTTTAAAGTTTTATTTTCAATTGAGAAATGAAAACATTTCTTTATTTTTAGTAGCGTAGTATTCTGATGGATAAAGATGACGTTAAAGTTTAAACAACATTCCCATGAATGAAATTAGGATGACTCAAACTTAATAATAGTTAACAGACACAGGAAATTATTAGAATAACTGTGCGTGAGCCCCCACCTTCTTTAAAGTACTTAAAGTACTGCTGGTGGTGACTCAGTAGTAGTTGGTGAATCGTCTGGCAGAAGGGCAATGGAATCTTCTTTCTGTAATGAGAAAATGGTGCACGTTAAGCAAGCATTCATCAGTTGTCATAAGAAGAAGTGTAGCATTTAATGGAATAAGCATATAAAAGGTTAACACCCTCCCCAAAACCGTTACTTTTTTTCAATCCCAGTAATAAAAAATGTGTTATGTAACATTTTCTATGGCATCTGAAAATATGACATGTTTTTCCTAGACGTCACAACATCTGATGCGGCAGAGATGACCACCAGTGCCGGGGCCAGGGGCCAGCAGTGCGGAGGGGTCCACTCTGGATGCGGTGGCGCCAACAGGAGGAGCTGGGGGGGAAGACTCAGCGGCGGCGGATGGTGGTAAGTTATTATACTCCTTACTTATTGAAATTTTTTTGAGTAGGCTCGTAAAGGAGTGTATGATGTACTGTACAGTAGTACACAGTACACTAGTATAAGTACACTGTACTGTCAAGAACATTTACTAATTTAGAACTACTTTTTGAGCTATCACGGAGAAGACAGTCAACCTTGACTTGTAATAGCATTAGCGGCGGTACTTCTCTGGTAACCAATGGCCCCCTCTATTTCACTTGAACTCAGCTGGCAAATTTTTATTGCGAAGCCAAGTCGTATCAGATCAGATGTAGTTTAGGGATGTGAAGAACGAAAAGTTAAAGAAGGGTGAAACGAAGGACGAGCGAGTCTTAATATTTATTTATGACTGTAAAGAATGGTTTTGTTGAATGCAATTCAACATAAGAAAGAAGACGGCAGTTTCCAAAACATAATGAAAAGGGTGTTAGTTGGTTGTTGACAAAAAGAAATGTTGGTACATTTGAGACATTAAGAAGAATCATAGACGTACTTTGGAAGCCTGGATGTTATCTTCTTTATCCTCCTCGTCGATAGCAGAGGTGTATGATGTAGTAGAGCAGACGCTGAGTGGATGAAGTATGGCCAGTGGCAGTGCCACCCCTATAGAAAAGTAAGACATTCCTATCCCCACCTGCATGTACTGCTTAAAGTACTGCGAGTCTGCATCATCATGGCCTGTGTCTGTATTTCTTGGGTTAAAGCTGAGTGAGCTGCCATTATGGCGGCTACCACAAGTTCACGTACCAGTAATTTCTTTTGCAAAACAAGAGAAAAAAAGTTTAAAAAAAGCCTTTTTTTGTACTCTCTGACTATGTATGTAGTAGTGAGTCCACCTATAGTGCTGCTAGTGGAATTCCTGAAACTCACAGTGTCACAGGCTTACAAAGACGGCAGAAAGATACATGCCAAAATGTTATACTGTGTTTGTTACTTGCTGGTGTTACTGAGTGTCAACCTTCCGTTGAATTATTTTTACTTTATGTTAAAGACTATTGGCTACAGTACTTTTCTTTCTTTCTTCATAGATGCTACTCCCAAAAAGCTTACCCATAAGGAGATGGCTGTCCGGGCCAGGGCCCGTAAGCTGGAGGCTATTTGTGTCGAGTATCGGCGGTTGTGGGCTCTGGAGCATGAGGAGACAGCATCGACATCTACATCCTCCTCCACTGCCCCCGGGTCCACCAGCCAGAAGCCTTCAGCCAAACGGAGCCGTGGCCCGACAGCCTCCCGCCGCCGTCGCACAGCAGCAACAACATCAGCGCCCCCCCCAGATCCTGGATCGTTCGTGTGCGCGCCGACATCAGCGCCAGTAATTTCTTTTGCAAAACAAGAGAAAAAAAGTAAAAAAGCCGTTTTTTTGTACTCTCTGACTATGTATGTAGTAGTGAGTCCACCTATAGTGCTGCTAGTGAAATTCCTGAAACTCACAGTGTCACAGGCTTACAAAGACGGCAGAAAGATACATGCCAAAATGTTATACTGTGTTTGCTACTTGCTGGTGTTACTGAGTGTCAACCTTCCGTTGAATTATTTTGAATTTATGTTAAAGACTATTGGCTACAGTATTTTTCTTTCTTTCTTCATAGATGCTACTCCCAAAAAGCTCACCCGTAAGGAGATGGCTGTCCGGGCCAGGGCCCGTAAGCTGGAGGCTATTTGTGTCGAGTATCGGCGGTTGTGGGCTCGGGAGCACAAGGAGACAACATCGACTTCTACATCCTCCTCCACTGCCCCCGGGTCCACCAGCCAGAAGCCTTCATCCAAACGGAGCCGTGGCCCGACAGCCTCCCGCCGCCGTCGCACAGCAGCAACAACATCGGCGCCCCCCCAGATCCTGGATCGTTCGTGTGCGCCGACATCAGAGCCAGCTCCTGGACCTCCGCAAAGAGCAGCGGGACATGAAGCAACAGCTTGAAAAACTACGCCACCGGAGGAAGTGACTGTCCCTTGCCCCTTTTTTAAAGATTGTTGGGGGGGTGGGAATTGGGTATTTGGGAAAGGGGACTTTTGGACTTTTGGACATTGGTTGGGGTTAGGTAGCGGGGTGAGTTGGGTTATTTATTTCATTTTTTGACTACCTCAATATATTTCTTAATAATTATTTTTCATACCAAAACATAGTATACGCGTTCATATTATTTTGTGTGGGGGTGGGCGGTGGTTATTGGACGTTTGGTTTCTTCCAACTTACCAGCATGAATGAAACATCTAGTCCTGAAATGTACCAAAGTGCCAGTAACCGAGTTAGTGAATTCAGTATCCCTACTAGTATTTTACAAGTAGTACTGGCAATCTCTGCTCTCCTCCCAGTCCTAGCCCATTATTCTACCTCTCCAAAATGCTTATCTTACCTGTGATTCATGTTTGAGAATCGGGGTAGCCCCAGGGCTGGCTGCATTGCAAATGGTGATTAAGGTTGGTTGTTGACTTGAATCCTTGACGGATGCAATATCATTGTTGTGCTGGTAGCAGTAGTGGTACACACTTGCAGTATCACCATATGAAAAAAAGAAGAAATTAAACATTGAGTGGCCTGAGCGTAGCATTAAAAACAGTACAATAGATAGTATGGTACAGAACAGTGCCCTAAATTGTAGACTAAGCAGTGCCAACGTAAGGTAAGCATTAAGCATTAGATTGTTCACGTCGTGTAGGAGGAGGATGTTCTTATTATCAATCCACGATGGCGCACATGAACTTCTGGTTGCTTTGACCTTATCCTCCCCAGCAAGTGTGTGGAATTTATTATTGTTGTCAGTCACACCTCAATGAAATACCACACAGCCTGAGGGAAGAGGGTTAGGGTTTGAAAATTGGATGGGAATGGGGGTTTTGGGGAAAGTTTGGTAGAGAGGAAAAAAAACACAGCATGGACAGTCAAACAACAAATGAAGAGAAACAAATCTTTGGATTTGAAGATATCGATAAACCTTTAAAAGGAACATAAAGGAAGTGCACTACTGCATGCCAGAAGTTGTTTAGTAAATGGATGGTTAGCTTACTGAAAAGTAGTACTACTACTTACTGCAACTTACTAGTAACTACGAAGGAACAAGTTGGCAGTACAGGGCTGCAGTCATTACGCAATTTCACTTGCCTCTCTGCCCTCAGAGAATAAACACTTAGAACATTAAATTAGTGTTAAACATAGCAAAGACGTATCAAATAACTGGAGGGATGAATTTGAAGCAGAGATCAAACAAACGCACAGAGTCACACTCGTAGAAGTAAGTTCAAGTTCACAAGAATATCATTTAAAAGATAAGGAGAATTTTGGATATTGTTACTGTTTTTTGTAGTTGTCCCGTTGAATTTGTGAAGTTGATGCATCCAGCCATTCCTCTTATTCGCTGTACTCCTTCATTCCATCGGATGCTCCGTCGATCAATCTTGGTGACCAGACACACTGACTGTCCACTGCCTGCCTAATGCGGATTTGCGGATCGCTAATTGTACGACTGAGTAGTACATCGATGGCACAGGGTAAAAGCCTGCCTGTAATTGATGATGGAAAAACACAACAGTAAGTGTTAAAGACACCTCGGAGAAAAAAATATATAAGGCACGCTGTGTAGTGCAAAAATTATACTGTCACTTTCAGAGATGACAATCCCCAAAATCTAGAACACCCCACATTACCCTCCCAAAAACGTGCAGAATACTGCTGCTACCTCGCAGAGGCCTAATTTCAAATCATGCCAAAACGCACTCAGAAAGTATGCCCAAAACCCCCCTTTCCCATCATGGATTATCTTCAAACCACTTGCAATCAAAATTAGACATTCCAACAAGTGTTCCAAGACCCCACCCAGTCGTAAAAATCTAGAACCCCCGCCCAAACACATGCAATACAATACTGCTAACCCTTACAAGCCCTAAGTTGAGAATAGTGGCAAACGCTTTCTTTAACTAGGCCAAATCCCCCCTTTCCCACCATGGATTTTCTTCAAACCACTTGCAACCAAAATTACACATTCCCAAGAGTGCTCTAAGATCCCAGAACCCAGTTGCAAAAATCTAGAACACTCTCAAACACATGCAATACTGTTGCCATTGCTAACCCTAATGAGCCCTAAGTTAAAAAAAGTGCCAAAACGCTTGGATTTTCTCCAAACCACTTTTATCCGGTATTAGACCTTCCCAGCAATGCCCCAAGACCTGCCAACCCACCCGCAAAAAAGCAGAACACCCCCAAACAGGCAAAAAGCAAAAATGGAAAATCTCATACTTAGAATCGGCCTTCTTTCAATTCTGTCCAAACGCGCTGTGCAGCTAGGCCATAACTCCCGTTTTCCACCATGGATTTCCTGAAAAACAAATGCAATCAAATGTAGACTGTGCCAGCAGTGCTCCCAGACCCCAAAACACCAGGAACCCCCCCCCAAACAGCACCCCAAAGACAAGCAAGTGAGCAAAAACGCAAAAACTTTTTCAACTCCTATTTTCTCTAAAACACTTTTATCCGGTATTAGACCTTCCCAGCAATGCCCCCAGACCCGTCAACCCAGGCATAAACAAGTAGAAGATCCCCAAACAGGCAAAAAGCAAAACCTTAAAAAGTGAGACTTAGCAAATTTCGGGCCAACCTGGATTTCAGTCCAAATGCGCTGTGCAGCTAGGCCCTAATTCCCCTTTTCCACCATGGATTTCCTGAAAAACAAATGCAATCAACATTAGACTGTGCCAGCAGTGCTCCCAGACCCCCCAACCCAGCACCGCAAATCTAGAACACCCCCCAATCAACCCAAAAATCTGCAATACTGGTATATTGAAAACATGGCAAATTGCGCTGTTCACAAAAAACAAACAGCAATTGGTTTCAACAGAGACAGACAGCCATTGCTGTCCACTGCATGCCATCTTCTCATTATTCATTACCTGTTCTACTTTATGTCCGCATCTTCTTCGGAAAGTGAGGGCCCACAGGGCAGCCTCTCCTGTAAATTTCAGAAGTAGGTCTGTCAACAATCAGCAAGCATGTAGTCAGTCAGTTATTTCAGTCCCACTTGAGGGGACTTGTCTACAAAGACAAAGTTTGTTTTTTCTCCATAATCCATCCATCTGCCTTGAGGGAAATGGATAGGGGGAGTCTGGAGGAGGAGGATAGAGGAGCATGATTGAGTTGTGAACTTGTGAACATCTGAATGCAGACTGCGGCACCTCCAAATCAATAAGGAAAATAAGATGAAGACAGTGCTGATGATGGACTTATTGTGATTAGGTGATTAGAGTTTTGTTGTGGTAAAAGTAGCAAAACAAAGAAAGACACACAGGAATAAAAGTGAATAAGTACGGAAAAAAGGAAGTAACTTTCAGTCCTCGGTGTCAGGGAAGCAGAGCTCGTCCTCCAAGTCTATGAATTGAGACCGGAGTAGGTCTGGTGACCGAGAAGAACTTCCGTCGTCGTCCCCTAAGTCGGTGTCCTCTTCTTCCTGTGTGCATTCACGTATTTTGTAATCGGGTGGTATGAAGTGCTAATTCATCTTGATTATTGTTAACCTCTCCACATTTTTGGGAAAAAGGCGGGTCCTTTTTGAAGTAACAATGGCACCAGCAGCACTGAAAACACGTTCTGAAGACACGCTTGCGAGTGGGCAAGATAAATAATTTAGAGCCAGATTGGTGATCAGTCGCCATTTTGAGCTTTTCGTATACCAATATCCCAATGGGTTCTCATTATGACAGACCTCTGTTGGGTCATCCAGATAGGCCTGCACCACCGACTCAAGGTTCTCCAGGGTTGATCCACTTTGCGTACCATCTGCGACCTTTTCATCAGTGGACCGAGCTAACCCTTGCTGAGTTAGCCAATCCCCTTCCGACAATATTTGTTTGCGGCCTGGTGCAGGTGAGGATGATGATATGGTTGCTGGTTTCGTTAACGGCTGTGAGGGAAAGTGACTCCCTTCGGCCACGGATTGAGAAGTGGAACTTGACGCCGGATGGCCTGCTGATTCAGTTGTACTTGTGCTGCCTCCTTGAAGGTTCTGCCGGTCTTTTTCGAACCGAGTGGCTGACACAGCTAGCCAATGTTTGTACTTTGAAACATCTGCTTCAGAAAAAGGAATGAAAGTATTGGTGGGCAGTGCCTTTTTGTACCGTGGATCAAGAATAGTGGCACAAATGTAATGTTGTTCTGTATGTATCTTTTTAAGCCTTTCATTGTCAAGTAGGCGCCATAATAACTTCTCCACCAAACCATATGCTTCTCGCTTTTCACCATCATCTCGGAACGTTAAAGACACATCCTTCAGTTGGTGCTCTAGCATGCGCAACAATGGGATAGCTTTGCTCATAGAACAGTCCTCCCTGCTGACTAAACGTGTGAAGAGCTCAAAAGGATGAAGCATGTCTGTCAGGCTTGCAATTAGCTTCCATTCCTCCAACTCTAGCATCAAGTCTTTGTGAGTAGAACCCAGTTTAAAGACAAACTCATGTATTACCTCCCACTGCTCAGACAGACGCTCAAGCATGTAAAAGGTTGAGTTCCAATGTGTTGCCACCTCCTGGATTAGTCCTTTGACTGGCAGTTTAAGTTCATATTGAAGGCTCCTTAGCTGCTTCCGGGCCTTAAAATAATGGTTGAAATGTGCGCAGATTTTTCGGCAGATGGTCAGTACTTTGACGACTGGCTCTTCTGTTTTCAAGAAGGCTTGCACCACGATGTTAATACTGTGCGCCAAACACGGCACTCTGAAATAGCCACCTTCCTGCATGGCCTTAACTATATTACTACCATTATCCGTGGAAACATAACCAACTGTGCAGTTTCTTGGATGCAGCCATTCATTGACCTTCCTGTTAAACTCCTCCAAAAGGTTAGGTGCAGTGTGAGATTTCTCCATGGCAAACATGCCTACTGTTGCATGTTTGCGAGTAGCTTGAAAAACTTCCTCCGTGTCAACATCTTTGTGTTTTAACTGTTTTTTGACCCCTGCAAAAGAGACCCAGTGTGCAGTGATGCACATGTAATCAAGGGCTTGGCAACTGGTCCACATGTCTGTTGTCATGTGGATAGTGTGAACAGCACTCTTCAGAATAGCTGCGCCAATCACCTCCAGCACATCTTGATGTAGTGCTGGAACAGCAACCCTTGCAAAATAGGACCCGCTAGGAACCTTCCCTTTAGGGCAGACTGTTGCCACCAATTCATGAAAACCCACCCCTTCCACGAAAGAGAAAGGGAGAAGTTCCAGCGCTAGCATTTTAGCCAGCTTTGCGTTATACAGACGCACCGTTGGGTGGTTGCGTTCAAATGGCGCATCCGACCAAAACATGCTGCTAATGGTGCGCTGGACCGTTTTACGTGATGATGATGATGATGCAGACTTCAAACCAGTTAGGCTCATTGATTTAGTTTTTTGCATTGGTGTCTGTCCCAGACTCTTAGTGTGCCTCTTACATGTTGCAGGGGTAGAGGGTGTGGGCGCAACCACTGCAGTGCTGCTGCCAGGGGTACTGGGTGTACCAGAAAAAATGTCTGTTGCTTCTTCACTCCCCCCTGCACGATCAGCCTCTCGTCATCATCAGATTCAATATCAAGGGATACATTTGGATTTGTTTTGGTTTTGCCTTCCTCGATGTCACTTAGGTGCTTATACCACTGGATAGCGTGGTGTTTTTTGAGATGACCTCTCTGGCCTCCGGTACCATAGTTGGTACCAAGCTTACCCCGACTAACTGATACTTTACAAATCGGACAAACAACCATGTTTTCCGCCTTTTTGCTAACAGTAAAGAAGTCCCAAACTGGGGACTGGAGATGTCTGCTGGTGGTGGAGGCGCTACTTTGACTTTCAATGCCAGATGAAGTGGAGGATGGGCGTGGCTGAATTTGTTTCTGATGTTCACTTACAGCACCACTACTTGAGGTAATGGAGGTCGAGCTGGATGGAGGTCCCTGCCGGCCCTTCTGACAAGAAAATATGGAAGCTGGAGGTCGTGTTGGTGTTGTAGTTAACTGCGTTGGTGGTGGTACCAGTGCCACGCCGACCACATCCCGCTCAGCAGCCATTCGGGCTAGGGTTAAAATGTTTGTCTACTGCATGCCCGCTGTGGCTGAAGTGACATCTGTGATGACTGGGTCATCGTCAGACTCTTCATCAGCAGCAGAAGGCACCACTTCTTGTTCATCGTCAGCAACCATAAGTCGAAGCCTTGCGGGAACCTTCCTTTTAGGCTTAGCTACCTTTGTCAGCTCATGGCGTGCCTCACTGTCAGACTGCATTGGTGGGTTCCAATCAAGATCAAGGTCATCAGAATGAAGGGGGCTTTAAAAAGAACTTGTAGTAGTAGCAGCCCTCCTTAACCTTTTTCTTGCTGGGGATCTGGAAGACAATGGATCATCCTCAGGAGGAGTGGCTTCCTCGGATGATTCTTCCACTTGAATATCAATTTCCTGATGTGCCCCTACTTCTGGAGGAACAAGCGTTGTAGGCAGTTGTGCCGCTCCATGAACCTCTAGTGGCACCTCTCCATGCACCTCTACTTGCGCCTCTCCTTGTGCATGTACTTGCGCCTCTCCTTGCCCATGTACTTGCGCCTCTCCTTGCCCATGTACTTGTGCCTCTCCTTGCCCATGTACTTGCGCCTCTCCTTGCGCCTCTCCTTGCCCATGTACTTGTGCCTCTCCTTGCCCATGTACTTGCGCCTCTCCTTGCCCATGTACTTGCGCCTCTCCTTGCACATGTACTTGCGCCTCTCATTGCCCATGTACTTGCGCCTCTCCTTCCCCATGTACTTGCGCTTGTACTAGTTGCACTTGTGGTTGTCATTGCGGCTGTGATTGTTGGACACTCGCCAGCTGAGTTACACCCGGCGTTGATTGGATGGTACTTTCTTGTGATGAGCCAACATCACTGGTCAATGGTGATTGAACAACCAAAGTGGCTGCCGCAGCAGCACTCATGGTCTTGGACCTAACTTGGCGTGGTGGCACTGACCCCAATGAGGCGGAGGTGCTGCTTCCAGCTTGGTCCCCGGCGGACACCGCTGCTGCTGCAGGCGTAGTTTTTTTCCCCAAAAAAGGTGTCGGTGGGCACACCCGTCTCCTTGGTAGGTGGTGCCACTTGCTTCTTCTGCTCCTTCTTACTGGCAGTGGCACTGGCAAATTTCTTCGCTGAGGCGCTACGGCCACCT
Organism: Lissotriton helveticus; assembly: GCF_964261635.1. NCBI lineage: Eukaryota > Metazoa > Chordata > Amphibia > Caudata > Salamandridae > Lissotriton > Lissotriton helveticus. Next base: position 872,806,459 of record NC_136067.1, read on the forward strand.
TTCTTTGGGCCCATCTTCTTCAGATGTCAGAACAGCAGGCCGCAGTTCCACGAGTTGCAGAGTTGTCTTGTCTGTGACCACACGTGACGTCGCGTGACGTTGTGCTGCACACACCGCTGCAGGACTTCTTCCTGGCACTGGTGGTTCTCTTGTGCACCTAAAAGCAATGGAAGACAGAGGAACATCAGTTATACATACCAAAAAGTCGAAAAACACATAAAAATCACCACAATCCCATGCCATCCATGCCCTCAATGATGTTTAAATTCAAGACACCCCACAGAAAGACTAGGCCCATGCACCACTGAGTACCCCTGGGCATAACGGGTGAAAGCTAGGCAAAATGGGTGCAGGCCTGAGAACACTGCCTGCCTTCAAAATGGCCCCTTGCCCCCCAGCACATGGCCAGGCCCTGCCTGTACCAGCACTCAAAATGGCCCTCACCCACATGCCCAGTCCCCACCAACACCCCCAAAAATCGAAAAACACATAAAAATCACCACAATCCCATGCCATCCATGCCCTCAATGATGTTTACATTCAAGACACCCCACAGAAAGACTAGGCCCATGCACCACTGAGTACCCCTGGGCATAACGGGTGAAAGCTAGGCAAAATGGGTGCAGGCCTGAGAACACTGCATGCCTTCAAAATGGCCCCTTGCCCTCCAGCACATGGCCAGGCCCTGCCTGTATCAGCACTCAAAATGGCCCCCACCCACATGCCCAGTCCCCACCAACACCCCCAAAAACCGAAAAATGCATAAAAATCACCACAATCCCATGCCATCCATGCCCTCAATGATGTTTACATTTAAGACACCCCACAGAAAGACTAGGCCCATGCACCACTGAGTGAGTACCCCTGGGCAAAAGGCCCCAACAACAGCCAAAAAATCAAAAAACACATAAAAATCAACACAATCCACTGCCATCCATGCCCTCAATGATGTTTACATTAAAGATACCCCACAGAAAGACTAGGCCCATGCACCACTGAGTATCCCTGGGCATAATGGATGAAAGCAAGGCACATTGGATGCAGGCCTATGGCACAAAGCACACTGCCTGAATTCAAAATGGCCCCTTGACCCCCACCACATGGCCAGGCCCTGCCTGTACCAGTCCTCAAAATGGCCCCACCCACATGGCCATGCCCCATCAACACCCCAAAAAATCGAAAAACACACAAAAATCACCACAATCTCATGCAATCCATGCCCTCAATGATGTTTAAATTCAAGACACCCCACAGAAAGACTAGGCCCATGCACCACTCACTATCCCTGGGCCTACTGGCTAGTGAGGCTTTACAGGCACCCCAAAATAAAAAAAATAAAAAACATATAATAGTGAGCTAAAATTCCATGACATAAATGAGAATTAAGTTAAAAAAAATCAGAGAAACAGTTGTATCATGCACCCATGACAAACCCTGGGCCTACTGGATACTGTGGCTAGCTACCACCACAATATATATTTTGTTAAAGTTGTGAAAAAAGTTTTAGAACTGGAGTTGCCTCAACTGCAATGCCCCAAACAAACAACACCAACTTACTTGTAAAATATCAAGTCCAAAAGTGATCCAAAGTCCAAAGTCCAAAAAGTCCTCAAATACAAATATCCAGCGGCAGCCAAAAAAAGGTAATCCTTCCAGCTTCACAGCCAAATGAAAAGTGACCAGGAGATGGACAAAGCACTGGGAGGAGCCTGCTGGACAGGAACGGAAGTTGGAGACTCTGGGGTACTTCCTTCCTCCCACCCCACCCCAAAAAATGGACTCCTGCACCAAAAAGTGCAGCCAAATGTCAATCTGAGGAGTTATTCTGATCAAAATCATCATTTTCACAAGGTTTATGCTTCCTGCGGTGGATTTCTTGTGCAGAATTGCAATTTTTGCAATTTCGCGAACGCGAGCTGTTCAAATCTCCCGCCGGAAGTCAGCTGCGCGCCGTCGCGGGCATTTATGACGTACTCGCGTTGTCAAACTCTCGTTGTGCAAGATGGCAAGCCGCGATGATGTAATTGCGTTCGAAAAACTCTCGCGCTATCACGCAGTAAGATCGAAAATGGCACAGCACACACAAAACCGGGAGAAAAACAACTCGGCAGGCTCAGAGTCAACGCCGCGCGCGCGATATTGTATTTTTCAAGCACGACCAAGCAAAATAATTCGTAGCTTGCGAATTTGCGGATTATTGGGCAATTTTGCACGATTCGCGGATCGCGAAATCGTCAAAAATCTGCAAATTCGCCCGCGAAACGGATTTTACGCCTACGCTTAGAAAAGAGGTGTGTGGCCAGAGATCACCAACCTGGCTATAAATTACTTGTCTTGCCCACTCGCAAGCGTGTCTTCTGAACGGGTTTTCAGTGCTGCTGGTGGCATTGTAACTTCCAAAAGGACCCGCCTCTCGCCCAAAAATGTGGAGAGGTTAACAATGATCAAGGGGAGGAGCTTGGCGGGCATCCGAGATGGCCGCTTGAGCACAGCGCTCTCCGGACCCTCGCCGCTCCCGGCGTTTTATCCTGACTGAATCCTGATTTCCTGCAAGAATTCATGTGGAGGACGCTTGGCTGATGACCCTGGCACTTTTCAGAAATCGATTTGGACATTGGATTCCTGAGATATGGTGATCTGAACTTTTGGGCTCCGCCCTTGAGGTGCGCCCGGGACGGGGTGCGGTTCTGTGGCCGCCCTGGAATTGAACAACAGCGGCAGGAGAACTAGCCTTGTGGGTCCCCCTCCCAAGTTTCGGTTTCGATTCTGTTTCGACTTGGGCTGACAGTTGCGTGTCGTGCAGGGACTGATACTTGGAGGCAGATCGGCTGTTGGGCCTTCCTGTGGACTATTTGCTGGTTTGGCGACCTCTACCCGTGTGGTGCCCTTTTTGGAATCTTTGGTCCTGCGATTTGAGTGTCGGGCCCGTTGACCCTGGTGGCTCGCCTTGTGACGCATCTTCAAAATGGCGGGCAGAGGGGACAGGGAGACGCGCAAGACGAAAACACCTCTGCGCGGAGCTCCGGTTCAATCAAATGTTATGGACCGCTATACCCATTCTAAGGGGTCCCCCGGAGCTGCCCTGCCTGGTCCTATTACAGCGTCCGATCGAGTTTTGGAGGAGTCGGCGGAGCCCTCCCTGCAGGACATTATGGGCGCCATTTCGGGCGTGAGGGAATCCATCGGCCTACAGTACGAGGCCTTGGCCCATAAACTTGACACTGTGGCTATTGAAGTGAATCTGATTCGTGCTGATCTCGGCAAGACGAATGAAAGGGTACAATCATTGGATATTAAATCATCCAGCCTCACGAAGGACGTATCGGAGCTCCAGACGGAGGTTGGGAATCTCCGTCGGGTGAACGACTTCATGACCCGACGCCTGGAGGATTTTGAAAATAGGGCACGTCGCTGCAACGTCCGTCTGGTTGGTGTACCGGAGAACCCAGAACCCCACTCGGTGGATCTCCTGGTTGAGGATCTGGTCTTGAACCATCTTGCCCCTTCTGGTCTTACTAAGTTTTTCACAGTGGAACGTGCACATCGTGTTCCGGGGGGCAAAGGTAAGCCGGGAACCCCGCCGAGACCTATTGTGGCGAAGCTTTTCCACTATAGAGACCGGGACGCTATCCTGCAGGCTTCGCGGGTGAAGGGCCCGGTGGCCTTTGAAAATGCCACGGTGAACTTTTACCCGGACTTTTCCCAACAAGTTCAGAGACAACGGATGGAATTTCGTGGTGCCAAGAAACTTCTTCGGGACCGGGGCCTACGCTATGCTATGCTCTTTCCCACCAGGCTTCGGGTCGAGTATAACGAGCGTACCCTTTTCTTTGATCGACCAGATGTTGTTAATGACTGGCTGGACTCCTTGCCTGACCGTCCTCCTGAGACTGAGCCCGCCGCTCACCCTGGTGGTGCCGAAGGTGGTGCGGAGATCTGACTGTTCGGCTCTCATGTCTTACTTTGAACACGTTTTCAGGAGTGTTGGCCGGCGTTCCTCTACAGCATAATTATTTTGTCTTTAGTTTGTTCCTTTTAGTTCTTGGTGTGGTCGGGGGGCGGGTGGAACGGGGGCCTTTCCTCCTCCGGGGTCTTTGTGTAGAATAGGGGTCCTAGGGCGACAGGCACACTGCAGGTTGGGGTGGCTCTTTAGCTTTTTGCAGGGGTGCAGGGTGGGGGGTGTTCCTTTTCAGTTTGGGGGAGGGGGGTTGGGAAGTTCTTTCTTTTCTGTGTGTTGTTTTCAAGGCGGATTGCTCCTGTGTTTGCTGCTATTTCTGATGTCGTGCTCATGGACGTGGGGTCTTGGATCGGGTTAATGGGATGGGGGTAGAGGGTTAAAATTCGTTTCCTGGAACGTTAACGGTCTGGGAGATCGTATTAAGCGCAGTGTGGTTTTGAAATGTATACGACGTTTATCACCGGACATTGTTTTCCTGCAAGAAACTCATTTGATTGGAAATGTTTGTTATGCAATGAATAGGTGGGGCTACCGCCTTGTGGCACACTCGGGGTTTACCTCTGGTTCCAGGGGTGTGGGTATCCTTGTTCGAACCTCCCTCCCCCTGGCAATTGATGAGGTGATTCAAGATGACCGAGGGAGGTATGCGGTCTTGGTGGGTAGATATGAGGGCCGCACCCTATCTCTCTTCAATGTTTATGTCCCCCCGGGTCTGCAGACTTCTACTTTCACTGATTTGGGCCGCGTCTTGTTAGATCTCCCTAATAGTACTCTCTTCCTGGCCGGTGATTTTAATTCGGTGCTTTCCGGCCTTCACGATCGCCATCCCCCTAGGGATACTCCGGCTGCTCAGCAGTGGTTGGGTGGGTTTCTAGATACCTTTGGCCTTGTGGACTGCTGGCGACTGTTGCATCCCACTCAGCTTCAATACACATTCCACTCTGGGGCACATGGCAGTTTGTCTCGGCTGGATTATTTCCTGATGCCCGCGGCCCAGTCGTCGGCGGTCAGGGAGATTTTGCATTTGCCAAGGGGTATCTCTGACCACTCGCCGCTCTGGCTCCGTTTTGAGGTTGGGGTGGAGGCAGCGGGCCGAGTAGCTCCCATTAACCCATGGTACCTTTCCTCCCCTGAGACCCGTAGCCTCTTGCTCAAGTCCATGGATGCGTATTTCCTGGACAACGAGGGGTCGGTCTCTTCGGCTGTGTCCCTGTGGGAAGCTTTTAAAACGGTGATTCGTGGACAGGCCCTTTCCTTGATTGTTGAAACTAAGAAAGCCGGGAAGAGGGAGGTGGTAGACCTTGAGGGGGAGATTTCGGCTTTGGAGGACGAACTGGACTCTGGTGTCACACCTGAGAAACTTCACGCCCTGGGTTTGAAACAATTTGCCTATAAATCCCTGGTCACGGACGCTGCAAAGGTGATGTTTCGAGAACAACAAGGCAGGTTATATGATGTGGGTGATAAAGCGGGTAAACTCCTAGCGTGGTTGGACAAGAAAGAAAGAGTTAATCGTGTGGTGCCCGTGATTCAGTCTGCGAGTGGTGAGAATGTGACTGACCCGATTGCTATTGTTGACCGTTTTGCCGAATACTTCCGTGTTGTGTATGCTCCCGTGTCTGTGAGGGATGTGGCGGATTCTCGCCTTCTGTTGCGTGATATAACTCTGCCCTGTGTCTCCGACTTGGACCGTATTGCTTTGGACTCCCCTTTTACGGCTGATGAGATAGCTACTGCCATCCGTTCGCTCCGCTCGGGCAAAGCATTGGGCCCGAACGGGTTGCCTATTGAGTTGTACAAGTTACGTCCCGATAAGATGGCGCCGTATCTCCGCGATATGTTTTTAGAATCCCGAGAGCGGAACATCCTTCCCTACGATCAGCGTCTGGCGACGATAGTCGTCATCCCCAAAGATGGTAAACCGCGGGACCTTTGTTCCTCCTATAGGCCTATATCCCTGTTAAATGTTGAACCCAAGGTATTGGCGAAACTTTTGGCGTCCCGTCTTCAGTCGGTTCTTGGTGACCTGGTCCATCCAGATCAATCTGGCTTTATCCCGCATCGCAACACTGCTTTGAATCTACGTCGCCTTCACGGCGTGATAGCGAGGGCGGGGCTGTTGACGGAACCGGCCATTTTGGCGTCTTTGGATGCCTCTATGGCCTTCGATACTGTGGAGTGGCCCTATTTATGGGCGACTCTTGAGAAATTCGGATTCGGGTGCGAGTTTATTAGCTGGATTAAATTGTTGTACGCGGAACCTCTGGCGCAAGTTGTGGTGAATGGTAGGGTGTCGGCTCCCTTCTCCTTGGGCAGGGGCACCCGCCAGGGTTGCCCCTTGTCTCCGCTGCTGTTTGCACTCGCTCTTGAACCATTGGCGGCCTGGCTTCGGTGGGAACCGTCCCTTAAAGGGATTCGTTGGGCCCCGGACTTTGAAGACCGTGTCTCGCTTTATGCGGACGATATCCTCTTGTATCTTACCTCCCCTCGTAAGTCTTTATCCGTTTTATTTGACGTTCTCGCGTCCTTTGGTGCTAACTCGGGCCTTGTAATTAACTGGACCAAGTCCTGTGTATATGTTTTATCTGGTGTCTTGCCTCCGTTGCCGAGTAGACTTCCCATTCAGGTGGCCCAGGATGGCTTCAAATACTTGGGGATTTTTGTTACTTTGGACTCGTCCCTTCGCTTTGATCGTAATCTCCTTCCCCCGTTGCTTAGACTACGTTTGGACGTTGCCCGCTGGCGTAAACTTCCCTTATCTCCTCTGGGTCGGGCGGCCCTGTTTAAAATGATGTCATTGCCGCGATTTCTCTACGCTCTCCAGAACTTTTATGATCCTATCCCTAAGACCTATTTTCGGGAGATTGAGAGTCTTCAGAGACAGCTTATTTGGGATGGGCGTCCGCGCATTGCTCTCGCGAAACTTTCCATCCCGTGGTATGACGGGGGCATGGCGCTCCCCGACATTAAGAGATATTATTGGGCCTCCCACCTGTCTGCTATCAATCACGTTATGTTTTCGCCGGGTCGTAATCCGGCGTTCGAGATGGATAAACTTCAGCTTCCGGGAGGTGATTTTAACAGAGTGCTTTACTCTCGCTCCGCTGGGCGCCATCTTGTGGGACCTACAATGACTGCTTTGACTGTGTGGCGCGCTGCGAATGTGAGCTTGGGCTGGGAAGATCGCTTGACGTTGACGACACCGCTTTATGCTTCGGAACGTCTGGGCGGTCTCTGGTCTACCAAGGGTTTCGACCGTTGGGATGTGATTGGGATTTGTAAGGTGGGGGATGTGTACTCTAAGGGTTCTGTGCGGTCGTTTCAGGCCCTCCAGGCTGAATATGGCCTGAATGGTCGGGAGTTCTTTCGTTATCTACAGGTCAGACACGCCCTTGCTTCGGTATTTGCGCCTGGTGAGATTCCGCCTGATTCTTCCCCCCTTGAAGACCGTATCCTTGACGGGCATCTTCCTGATAGCACTATCTCCCTGATCTATAAAAAGTTGATTAATAATCGGGCCGACCTACTGGTCCGACTTCGGGAAGCGTGGGTGGCCGATGGGTTGGAACTTGATGATGAGGACTGGCAATCGGCCCTCTCCTCCCCGAAGGAGGTGGCTATTCCGGCTCGTCTCCGTCTGGTTCAACTTAAGATCCTTCATCGGGTGTACGTTACGGGACCGCGTCTGGTGGTGATGGGCTTTTCCTCCGACGGGTTATGCAAGCGTGGCTGTGGTTTGAGTGCAACTTTTTTGCATATTCTTTGGGAGTGCCCGATGGTGGCTGCTTATTGGACGGCTGTGCTTGAAGTGATGGCTGTGGTGACAGGTGTGTCCTTGCGTCCGGAACCTCGTCGCTGTCTTTTGAATGTTTGGGAACCCACCGACTATTCGGTGGCCCACACCAGATGGGCCACCCTGGGTTATATGGTTGCGAAGCGGGATATCGCGCAACTCTGGGGGGCCTCTAGGCCCCCTGACGTCTCGAAATGGGAGGATAATATGGACTGGTCCATGTTCCGTGAGAAGACTGTCTATGTGGCCAGGGGCAGACCCAGGGCGTGGACGAAGGTTTGGGGTCAATGGAATGACTACCGTGGCGACATTTGTACTCCTCCCCTTGTAGGCACTGCTGAGATTACCCTGTCTCCCTAGGCGAGCGTTCCTGGAACCCTTTATATAGGGGTTGTGCTGGTGTTTCCGGTTCTCCCCTCTGATCTCCTCGCCCCTCCCCCCCCCCCGATCTCCTTGGAGCTTGGAGCTCCGTTTATGTTCTCCTGCTGCTATACCCCCTTTACGTCCTTTGGGCTGACTGACAGTACTATAATTTCGCCTTGTTGTGTGCTTGTTCTTTCATATAAAATAAAATCTGTTTTGTCCTGTATTTCGTGGGGAGTATTGCATTGTTGGTCGATTGTTGCCTCTGCGGGCAGGTATCTTGTATTTCGACTCCTCTTTAGCGGCCAGCCCGTGTGGTTGTAGGCCCATCCTTGTATTTTCTTGCTTACTCCAATAAAGGTTTTTAAAAAAAAAAAAACAATGATCAAGATGAATCAGCACTTCATACCACCAGATTACAAAATACGAGAATGCACGCAGGAAGAAGACGAGGAGGACACCAACTTAGATTTACTCCCGTCTGAATGCTCAGAGTTTGAGGACGAACTCTTCTTCCCTGACACCGAGCCCTGAAAATGAGTCAATGAATCACTAACTTTCTTTTTTGTCCTTATTCACTTTTATTCCACTGTGTCTGTCTTTCTTTGTTTTGCAAAATCTATATAAAAAAAACTTTAATCACCTAATCACAAAAACAAGCCCATCAGCAGAACGGTCTTCACTTATTTGCTTATTGATTTGAAGGTGCCGCAGTCTGCATTCCTCAGGTTCACAAGTTCACAAGAACATGCTCCTCTATCCTCCTCCTCCAGACTCCTATTTCCCTCAAAGCAGATGGCTGGATTACTCCCAAAGAAGAAAGACTCTGCACTTGTGGGAGTGTTCTACTTCTTTGCGGGTGAGTTGACGGGTCTGGAGCATTGCTGTGAAGGTCTAATACCGGATAAAACTGGTTTGGAGAAAATCGGAGGTGAAAAAGTATATTTCGTTTTTGCTCACTTGCCTGTCTTTGGGGTGCTGTTTGGGGGGCTTCCAGGTTTTTGGGGGTGGGTTTTTGGGTCTGGGAGCACTGCTGCCACAGTCTAATGTTGATTGCATTTGTTTTTCAGTAAATCCGTGGTGGAAAAGGGTAGTTAGGGCCTAGCTGCAGAGCTCATTTGGACTGCATTCCAGGTAGGCCCAAAGTTTCCTAAGTGTGGCTTTTCCCGGTTTTGCTTTTCGGCTTTTTGGGGGGGTGAAACTTGTTTTTCCCGGGTTCATGGGTCTGGGGGCCTTGCTTGGAAGGTGTAATACCGGCTAAAAGTGGTTTGGAGAAAATCGGAGCAGAAAAAGTTTTTGCGATTTTGATCACTTGCCTTTTTTTGGGGTGCCGTTTGGGGGGCTTTTAGGTTTTTGGGGGTGGGTTTTGTGGTCTGTGAGCACTGCTGGCACATTCTAATGTTGATTGCATTTGTTTTACAGGAAATCCATGGTGGAAAAAAGGGAGTTGGGGCCTAGCTGCAGAGCGCATTTGGACTGAATTCCAGGTAGGCCCAAAGTTTCCTAAGTGTGCCTTTTCCCGGTTTTGCTTTTCAGCTTTTTGGGGGGGGGTGAAACTTGTTTTTGCCCGGGTTCACGGGTCTGGGGGCCTTGCTTGGAAGGTGTAATACCGGCTAAAAGTGGTTTGGAGAAAATCGGAGCAGAAAACGTTTTTGCGCTTTTGATCACTTGCCTGTCTTTGGGGTGCTGTTTGGGGGGCTTTTAGGTTGTTGGGGGGTGTGTTTTGGGGTCTGTGAGCACTGCTGGCACATTCTAATGTTAATTGCATTTGTTTTACAGGAAATCCATGGTGGAAAAGGGGAGTTGGGGCCTAGCTGCAGAGCGCATTTGGACTGAATTCCAGGTAGGCCCAAAGTTTTCTAATTGTGGCTTTTCCCGGGTTTTGCCCTTTGGCTTGTTGGGGGTGTTAAACTTGTTTTCGCCCGGGTTGACAGTTCTGGGGCCATTGCTGGGAAGGTCTAATACCCGAAAGAAAGTGTTTTGGAGACAATCCCTGGGGAAAAAGTTTTTGCAATTTCTGAGATTTCGCTCACTGTACTGTTTTTGGGGGGCTGTTTGTGGGGGTTCCTGGTGTTTGTGGGGGGGTTTGCGAGTCTTGGAGCAATGCTGGGTATGGATACTTTTGCTTGCTTGCAAGTGGTTTGAATACAATCCATGGTGGGTAAGGGGGGATTTGGGCCTACTTTACTTTCAAAGTACGTTTTGTCACCATTTTCTACTAGGCCTCTGACAGGTAGCAGTATCGCACGTTTTTTGAGATCTGATTGGGGGTCTTCTACATTTTTGCGACTGGATTCAGTAAGGGTCTGGGAGCACTGCTGGGAAGGTCTAATTTTGTTCTAAAACACAGTTTACAGTACACCTAGCTTGAGGGGACAAATCCGCTAAATTAATTCGCCCATACTTATTTATCCTTCAAAAGGAGACTCAGACAGAGTACGCACTTTCAAAAATATTGTACTGTCTATTAGGAAACTCAAAGTGTGACTTTTTGCACTACACAGCGTACATACCTAATATTTATTTGTCAGTGGTGTTCTAATATCACTTCCTGTTTTTCCATCAATAATTACAGGCCGGGTTTCAGCCTGTGCAATGGGAAAAAAAGGATGAAGTCAGGCTTCACATTAGCGAGCCGCAATTCAGCATCCGCCAGGCAGGCAGTGGACAGGGTGTCTTCTGGTCACCAACATTGATGAACGGAGCGTCAGATGGAATGGAGGAGTCCCGCTAATAAGAGGAATGGTTGGATGCATGCAACTTCCCAAATTCAACAGGACAACTACAACAACATACAGATACAGTATCCGTTCTTTTCCAATTATCTTTTAAGTAATGTTATTGCTGTGAGCTTCTATGAGTGTGACTCTGCATTTCTTTGATCTCTGCTTCTAAATTCATCCCTACAGCCATTGTATAGGTTTTACTTCTGCTTTTTTTCAAACCTAATTTAATGTACGAAGTGTTTCTCTGAGTGCAGAGATAGGCAAGTGAAAACGCATAATTACTGCAGCCCTGTACTGTCGCATTCTTTCATTCATGGTTGTCTAAAGTACTACTTACTTTTCAGTAACCATGCACGCAGTAGTGCATGCACTTCCTTTATGTCACTTAAAAGATTTATGGATAGCTTTGTACCCAAAGATTTGTTTATCTTCAATTATTGTTTGTCCATGCTGTGCTTTTTTTTTCTTCTCTCAACAAAACTTTCCCAAAAACCCCCATTCCCATCCATTTTCCAAACCCTAACCCTCTTCCCCCGGGCTGTGTGGTTTTGATTGATGTGTGACTAAATGACAGCAATAATTCCACACACTTGCTGGGGAGGATAAGGTCATAGCAACAGGCTGGTGAAGGAATCCGAGGATATATTCTTACTCAGCTTGACACAGACCCATGACTATTGGCAAATGAAAGCAGATTTTCATGTGCGCCATCAACTTGATTGCTTATCAAGAACATCCTCCTCCTAGGCGTGGCAAATGATTACGCTGCTGTGTCCTTCACCTTCAGTACTATTTCTTGTAGTAGTAGCCAATGTCAAAGAAATTCAACGCAAGTAGTAGTTATACTTTCAATACTTTACCATTTGTTAGGCTACATTGTGGCACTGTTCTAGTGTACTGTCACCTGCTATATTCTCTATCGTACCATTCTAATGCCACGGTAAGGACAAACAAGGTTTCATTTTCTTTTTTTTCAGATGCTGCAACTGCACTGTGTAACACCACTAGTACCACCGCAATGGTGACATTTCATCCGCCCAGGATTGCCAACCTTAATCGCCATTTTCTGTGCAGCCAGCCCTGTGCCTAGCCCTATTTCCAAACACAAATTACAGGTAAGATAAGCGTTTGGGGGAGGTAGTATAATGGAGTATTAGGAGAGACGAGAGACTGACGGTCCTAGGACTATTGAATTCACTTACTCTGTGAGAGGCACTTAGTTTTGAAAACATTTGGGTAATTACTTACACAACTTGAATCAAGATGCCACTTAAGTTTCAGGAAAACAAACTTACTGTTAAACCCCCACCCACCAGCCTCAAAAGCAGTAAAAACACGTATGCTAAGATAAAGTTTAAAGTATATTTATATCCCTAACATAAATAATCTCCCGCAAGACCCAACTTACCCCCCTCCCTAACCCCAACGAATGTCCGTGAAAAGTCAAAAAAACCCAACTCTCAATTCCCACCCCCCAGAAGTCTTTAAAAAAGGGGCAAGGGACAGTCTCCTCCTACTGCTGGCTGCTGTTGACTTTTTGGGCCAGGTCGGCCTGCTCCTTGCGGAGGGTCTCGAGCAGGGTTTTGGTGTTGAGCAGCTCCTGCTCGAGGTAGGACACCCTTAGTGAAAGGCGGTGCAACCTTTTTTTGGTACTGCTGTGCGGGGCAGCTGATTTTTTTGCTGGTCAGCGGTGGCGGGTGGCTGCGGTACCCCGGCTCCGTACCGCTAGAGACCTGCTGCGCTGACTGGCTGACCCAGGGAGCACGGAGGAGGATGCAGCTGTACCGGTCGATGTTGTGGTCGACTGCGTGTCCCCCTCCTCCTGGGCCACCAGCCGCCGATATTCGGCGACAGTCGCCTACAGCCTCAGTTGCCGGGCCCTTTTAGCCAGCTCCTTCCGTGTTGGTTTGGAAGGAGCATCTATATGAAGAAAGAAAGACATAGTCTGTAACCAATGCTCTTTAAGATTAACACAAAATGATTCAGCAGAAAGTTGTGTCACAGTAGAACTAGCAACTTGCAAGCGCAGTACATAACTATTGTGGCCAGTATCTATCTAACCTCCCACTTCTTCATCCTTGCTCTAACATTAGTGGGAGTTTAAGGAATCAATTCTACGAGCACTATGGACTCACTCCATTAGAGTCGACTATGACAGTACACCAGTCTTATTCTTATTCTTCTCTCTTGTTTAGCAAAATTGGTACGTTAACTTCTGCAAGCCGGCATAATGCAAGCGCAGTCAACTTGCACCCCAGAAAAACAGACGCCCGCCATGATGAGTGAGACAGACTTGCGTTACTGTACCGGTCCAGTACATGCAGGTGGTGATGCTCTTACTTTTCTATTACGGGTGGCACTGAGAATACTCTGTTACAAGGGCTACTGCTTAATTAATTTAACTTTCACCCTACAGTGCCAATGAATACTAGAAAAGGAAAATGAAGAAGATAAATAATCTGATTATCTATCACTGCACATGGTATGTGTTTGCTTACATATGGGATGACTTTAGGTGCTTTGCTTTTTATTGAGTGAACAGTGATACATCCACACATGAATGACCGAGTTCTACTAAACTTATTAACAGAGGTAGTGAGTGGCCATCGTAATAGCCGGATATATGCTGTGCTTGCAATACAAACTACTGCTACTATTCATGGTAGTATTCGGACAAAATAAAACTTCTTTTCCTTACCTTTCCTACATTGGAACGGACGTGCGGGTGCGGTGTTACATGCTCTTCAAAGTAACACTTAGTTCATCCAGTGACCGTCTACTCTCTCTAGATACACATATGCTATCTAAGAGTCAGATAGTACCATGGTCCAGGCATCCATCCATTCAAACTATATGTCAATCATTCTTCTTCATGTCTCTCATCTGGACAAACCTTACGTTTTCTCACGGGAAAACAACCTTTTCATTTTATTTGGGAAACCGCAAGCCATACACCCGTGCTTGACTTGCATTTGAATTTCAACCAAAGGCTATATTGCGCACACATACAGTTTCTGTTTCACCCACCAAGGCTGTTCTCCTTCCACCCATCCTTGCTTCATTCTTCACCCAGCCATGCATCATATTCCTTCCCAGCCACCTCGGGCACCAATCAAACACGTATCATTCTTCTTTGTCAGTCATCATTACTTTTAACTTGCTCGTCCTTCCACACTTACTTGCACCCTTCTTTCGCTTTTTATTCATCCCATCCATCAAGTTCATCTCAGATCTGATTTGGATTCTCAAAAAAAAAATCACCGCTGAGTTGAAGTACATTTAGAGGAGGCTACTACCTGGTTGATAAAAACTTTGTTCTAAATTTGAAAGTCTTCTTAACAGTATAGTAACTTAACTGTACAACATATATACTACACCCGTGCAGAGAGCACACTCTGCAGTCTGCAATCTCAATAAGTAAGGAATATAAGAGCTTACCACTGCCCGCCACTACCGTGGCAACCCTCACAGCAGTTTCCTCCGGCACTTGCACCGCCTCCTCCCCAGAAGTGTCCCCCTCCGCGCTGGCCCCGGCACCAGATGTTCCACCTACAAAGTACATTTAAGAATGTTAGATGTCATAGACATACACCACTCACTAGTATTTTGTCTAGGAATGAAGAAATGTGAATACAGAAACCAATATAATAATTTGTGACTGTCTACTCTAAAGTAAAAATGCCCCTTTTTCCAGGGAAGGGTGTTGTCTTGCTGCACTTTTTGGCACAACTGATGAATGCTTGCTTTTTAACACGCACCATTTTTCTCATAACAGACAGAGGCTTCACTTCTAAGAACAAGAGCAAGATCAGATCATCATCACTAGGACGGAGTGACCAACGATTCAGCACCAAAAAGAAAAATTAAAGTTCAAACCAGGTGAGGGCTCGGCTCGCCCACATTAAATGTGTGAAATAAATCACTAAGCACTTTTCCATTTTTAATCAACCGTTTATGTTTTATGACAAACTTGATTTTAATAAATGTTTTTACCATTAATAAAGCTTTAAAACTTAAATAGACTCTGTGGTTTTTGGTCAAGAGTGACTAAGCAAAAGGTTTTGCAATTTGCAAGCATGAGTCCGTGCCTCTGACACTTCTGGACTCTGACTCCGTACTCTTGTCCTTCGTTGGATAATAATCATTGGGGATCAATCATCGATGAATTCGGGAGCTAAATGACTCTGCCACACTATCTAGTCAGTAAGGAGATTGGGGGTTCTTCAAAGTCTGTTATCACTAAGATACGTGGAAAGTCTACCTGATCCTATTATAATTGATAAACAATGCACTATTTACTGTCCATAGTTCTGTTTGTGCAGATTTGTCCCTGCAACAGTAGTAGTATGGATTGCCCTCCTATCCAAACCAAAAGTAAAGTAGTATCTTATTCTTTCTTGGTGGTCATTCGCCTTTTATTGTTGGGAATTGTCAAAGCATAAACATTTTGAAGACTTGAAAAGACATTATGGACAATCCCAGAGGACTGCACTCAGTTCATAGAGCTATTGATGACTAGAATGGGAGTTTCGTTTGACACCTTTTGCCAACTGTGCAATCTTAGTTAGCTACACAGACAGACTAATAAGAATAATCTAGTAATACCACAGGGAGTCATAGTAGAGGCAGGATAAGAATTTAGATACAGTCTACAAGAAGATCAAAGACGATTTAGAAAAAATCAAATGAGGAACGCTAGGAAAAAATTGGTACTCTATATTCAAATGAAAACTTACTGGGGCCAGCAAAGGAGCCCTCGCCTGACCGATCCTGGCCTTCTACAGCAGCAGCAGCAACCACCTCCTCCTCCTCTGTCCTCTTGCCCCTGGGGGAGCTGATGTACAACATGAAAGAAAGAAAGACCCGAAAACATAGATGATTGTTGTCAACCAAATCAAACATTTCAAAAGAACAATAACAAAATATTTTGGTGAAATAGCAAATAGACAACTATTCCACGGGATATATTGACCTATCTCATGTGGTCTACTACGATATTAGTATTGCTTGATTGTGGACCGTCGACTTGGAAAGTTATGTAACTCACTAAACAAAGTACTAAAAAGGTTCGCCTAGGACTGGCAGGCAGCAGTCCGCAGCACGCGAAGTGACATACAAACTCCATCGTGATTGCAGATCAGTGACAACACTAAAAAGTTTCCTACTACATTAACCAGTCATTAAAATACTCAAACTATCAATCCACCACCACAATTTCTTCTTATTGCCAGGTGTACAAAGAAAGGACTGGACTTGAGCCTGTAGGGGCAGATTTACAAGCCCCTTGCGGCTCTTTTGCTCCGTTGTTGCGTGACTTTTGTGACGTGGCGGCAGAACAAAAGAGGCGCCATGGTGCGGCATATATTAACAACGTGACGCATATGGGAGATGCATCACGTTGTAAAGCCCTGCGCCATCAGGGGGCGTTCCGGCGCAAGGGAGGGCGTTCCTGTGCAGGAACACATCCTAAAAGAGGCTGAGGGAAATCTACAAGATTTCAATCAGTCACTTTTAGGACAATGATGCGTCACTCAAACCCTGCCCCTGCTTGAAGCAGACGTACGGCTTGACGCAGCATTGGGGAGATAGGGCACCCCAGAGCATTGCTGGAGCTGCGCCATCGTTGCGATGCAGCTCCAGCAATGCGCCGCCTTTACGGCACAGATGCGTAACGCTTCGGCGCCGCATTGTAAATACTGCGCACCATGGGTGGTGGTGGCGTGGCGCACAATTACTGGCGCATCCCTGCTACTTTGCAGGGATGCGCCGGTAATTGCAAATCTGCCCCTTAGTGTCTAGCATTACGCAGTTCTGTAAACTACACTCATACATAATTTCTCAGGCCAATGAAATGAACACAAAATCGAAAACAAATAAGCATAGTAGCAACGCTACTGAGGAGAGCAGTGCACCTGAAATGCACAGAAGATTTTGAAATATAATTTACCTACAATGTAATTGCAGCATTATTGCTCTTGATAAAAAACAAAAATTTGCAATATAATAACACACAGAGCAGGAGAAAACAGAGTAGTGATGAAATAGCTACTACTACTCACCAAGCCCGGGGATCTCGACGTCGAGCAGGTCGAGCAAGTCACGTTCCCGGTCCAGGAGATCTGTCCAACGTTTGGTGGCCTGGTTGTAGGCGCGCTTGACCCGAGAGTGTTGATACATGGCCCGGCACACCTTCTCCCACCGCTTCCGGCGCTCCAGGAGCCCATAGCCGCTTGCGATCTTGCCGCCTGCCGCGATGGTCCTGGGGAGGCGGCACTGTACAAAGTACACCAGTGCGGCCACCTCCTCTGCGCTAAAGATCTCCTGTGGCATCACTAGCTCCCCCCTCAAACACCCGCACGGGAGCCGGGCACGGGGTGCAGGACCCTTCCCCTTCGCAGGCTGCTTCCCGGCTCCCTTTACCATGGTCTGGGCAGAAAGGAAGGTAAATAAGAAATAAGAAATAGAATAGGAAAGAAGAAAAGGAAAGAGTTTGAAAAAGTAGTTTAAAATTAACCAAAAGTAGCAGAAAACACAAAAATATAGAGCTAGAAAAAAAGAGGGATTGATAATAAGTAAAATAGATTAAAAAAAACTTCAAACAAGCAAAGGATGGCAGAGATTGAGAGAGAATACAGAAAGGCTGCCCAGAACCATAGCAATGAATGAAAAACAAGATGGCCGCGCCCGTTCACGACCGCGTGGGTAAGTTCGCGTGAGATTTCCCACGCAAATTTGTACTAGCGAGCCGCAAACTTTGCGAGATTACACATAGCGCCCGGAAACGGAAATACGTCACGCAAACAAGATGGCCACGCCCATGTACGACCGCTAGGGTAACTTCACTTCGTTGCGCTACAAGCGGCTCACGAAAACGCAAAAAGCGGGAACTAACACGCCGCAAAAAACAAATCGCATATTCGCACAAATTCGCGGCTTCCGAATTCGATCTCGCGCAAATTCGCGCCCCGCGAATCGCGCAACATTGCAGAAAAACGATTATTGAAAAACTGAAAGCACTCAGCAGGTGCAAAAGTTCAAGCTCATCATTAGTAACCATTCCCTGTAGTGCTTCCTGAGGGGCCCCTCCAGAGTTCAGTTGCCTACTTGCAACTATTCTATGACCCTGCTCTGACCCTCACAGCAGGCTCAGAGAATAGCTACAAGTATGCCACAAAGGTCCTGTTAAAAAAAATTACACTGCAACAGAAAGCAATTACAGATAAGGAAGCAGGTGCCAGACTGGAAGTTCAAATTCTGTGACACATTAATCAGCCCCTAATTCATTCATGTCAGTTGAGGCAGGGCAGGTGTGCTAACGAATTTTGCAAAACTGAAAGCACTTAGCAGGTGCAAAAGTTCAAGCTCATCATTAATCAGGAAGCACTTACAGCTAAGGAAGCAGGTGCCAGCTCAAATTCAGTGACACATTAATCAGCCCCAAATTAATTCATGTCAGTTGAGGCAGGGCAGGTGTGCTTTTCCCTCCATAATCTACAGTGATGAACCAGAGGGTGGCAGTGACGAACCAGAGGTGGCATGGGTGAACCAGAGGGTGGCAGTGGTGAAACAGAGGGTGACAGTGGTGAAACAGAGGGTGCTGTGATGAACCAGACGTAGAAACAACATGGTCGCGACCGTTGCGTCCCGAAAACCCTCGCGAACTGGCAGAAACCCTTGCGAACACAAAAAAAAATCCGCAAATTCACGAAAGTTCGTGAATTTTGTGGACTGCAAATACGCAAATATGCAAATTTGCGAATTGCGAATTCGCAAAATTCGCCCCTACTTAGTGCTGATAACCAAACCCCCATCGGTCTTTAACACCTACTAGATGCAACTAGTAGATACTCAGCAACCAACGGTCTAACTATCAATTATGATAAAACAAAGGTAATACAATTATAACCAAAAAGACATCCTCCAATTTCCGCTGGCGATTGACTGACACAACAATAGAAGTAGTTTGAGAATACAATTACTTGGGAGTGATATTACACAACAAAGGCACATTTAACACACAAAAAAGTGATCAATAGAAGAAGCAACTCCATTGCGGCTGCTTTAAAATCTATTAAACACAAAACTGCCGGCCCAAGCCTTATCCCACTGCTACAAGTCTGGGGCTTCATTTATGAGGCCTTGCGTCAGTTTTGCGCTTCCGATGCGTCACTTTTTGTGACGCATTGGCAGCGTAAAACATGCCTTCTGTTGCGCACTATTTACAAAGTGACGCATCTAGCAGATGCGTCACTTTGTAAACCCCTGTGCTACATTATACCTGCGTCAGGTATAATGTATGCAGAGGGGGCGTTCCCTCGCAAAAAGCCTCGTAATAGTGACGCAGTGAAATCTATGAGATTTAACTGCGTCACTTTTAGGACACTGTTGCGTCAAAATCTTGCGCCTGCCTCACAGCAGGCGTAAGACTGACGCAAGCCCTTTCACATGGGGCTTTCCCCATGTGAAAGGACGCATTGCTGGAGTTGCGTCACTTTTGTGACACACTCCAGCAATGCGTCACTTTTGCGCTTACAGATACGTCAGAAATACTGACGTATCTGTAACTCCTTGCGCAATGATGCCTCATATTGTAAATATGACGCATCATTTGGGTCGCAAGGAGGGCGCAATGAAAAGTGACGCATCGCTGTTTTCTCGCAGCGATGTGTCACTTTTCATAAATGAGGCCCCGGGTAAGCAAAACTCAGTCCGGCCATAACTTACAGGAGTGAGTGCCTCATGAGAGGAGATGCGGACATTATAGACAGAATTTACTCTAGAGCGTTCACCTGTGATTCGCTCTTGCCGCTGAGCTGCTTTCCGGCTGCTGCTTATCCGATTTCCTCGCGGAGCACTGAACGCGGGCGTGGGGCTGCTAGAAGCCGATGTGGCCGCGAGGGTCCCACGCCACTGGGCCACGTGAGCCACAAGAGCCGCAAAGTGATCTCCCGCAGTGGCGAGAGCAGCGGGAACAGCCCGGTAGGGGCTGGAATCGCAGGAACTGCCCGGCAGTGGCAGGAGCCGTGAAGAGACCCCCGGCGGCAGGAGCCGCGGGAACTGCCCGGTAGCGGCGGGAGCCGCAAAGAGACCCCGGGCGGCAGGGGCCGTGGGAAACTGCCCGGCAGCGGCTGGAGCCACGAAGAGACCCCCCAGGTGGCAGGAGCCGCGGGAACCGCTCGGCAGCGGCAGGAGCCGTGACGTGACCCCCATGGGCGACAGGAGCCGTGAAGAGTATCCCCACAGTGGAAGGGAGCCGCAATAAGACACCGGAAAAAAAAAACGCAGAGCACAGCAGGAGCGGCGAAAGTTACCTAGCAGTGTCAAGAGGCTGCCTTAGTGGTGAGGGCTGTTCCCCTCTTGCAGCAGCCACGAGATCCTGACTCTGCAGGCACGATAACTACCGTTCCTGCTTGTTACAGAAGCAGAGCGAATATCTGCAGTGCGAATACCAGCAGATTGAGCCGCAGGAGCACACAGCGAACAGCGAAGAACCCCACGGCAGAGAGGCAGAGAGGTCGGCAGGCGGAAGGCGGGTGAAGTTCTGCCACGGAGCTGGGAGCTAGCGAGCAGCAGAGGGCATAGGGGCCGCATGGTAGAGCGGTAGAGCAGCTGAGCCCCGGGGGCCAAGCCCCGCCAGGCTCCGGCTCCTGCTCCGCCCCGGCACCCCGGCTCCCCACAGTTGCCCCTGACTCGGAGCTTGCCTCGAAGCTTACCCAGGATCCGCAAGACAAATCGGGCAATCGAGGGGGCTGAGCAGTTGAGCGCCTGTACTGCTGTCGGTAGGCTCCCGCTCCTGCCACCCCCGCACGGCTGGTCCTAGCGCCTCACAGCCTCGGGGCAGGCAGCGTCTGCGCATTGAACACCGGGACTGAACATTGGGACAGCCCCAAGCGACAAGTAGAAGAAGTAACTGGCACTAGACAAGGTTGAGGCGGAAGAGAGGTGGAGGAAGAGGGGGTGCTAGCACACAGCGATGGTGCACTTCCGTGCTAGGAAAACAGAAGAGCAATAAACACTGGGAATGACATTGAGAGGAACCCAGCGGTACCATCATGAGATCGGGAAGAGAAAGAAAACCTCTAATAAGACAACCGTCCAAACGAAAAAGAAACAGCACAGTTACGAGGTTAGTGACACCAGACAAAAACAACCGAACATCTAACAGCACTAAGGATAGCAGCAACACCCCCTTACTGGAAAGCAACCTTAACGGCACCAAAACTTCCTCAAACGAAGGCTCGCCAATAGGCATGGGTCACAGCCCAGCCCCACCATCAGAGATAGGTAACGCAAAAGAGCAAAAACAAATGCCTTGAAGCAATAAAAGGAAAAACCCTCACAAACTAATCAATCTAGTAGGTCAGCCAATGAAAATAAAAAATAACTACCAACCCAAAATCTACACAAAATGTACTTTTTTTAAAAACCCAGGAAACGCCATCCACTTATCTAATGACTCCATTACAGGCCTACAATCCCCATTGCACCCTGCCGGCGCAAACTGCTCTTTGCCCCAATCATCAAACCACACAGTTGTAGAAATACACACGTTACCGACTGCAATGGAGAACTCGGACCACACCAAAGGCACAGCAGGGGCTGTAGCACAACGGGCACAAGAAGCCAGAAGATCAGCGCCATCAGATGGCGACCTCAGCCAAGCTACCCCACTAACAGGGGGAAGAGACCAGGAAACAAACTTAATCGGCTCACCGCCCGAGACGGGGACATCGAGTAAACACGCCCCACAGCCGGAAGGGTTTCCGGGGCACCATAGTAACTACACTCTAAGTGGCCAGCTACCCCCAACTCATCCCTCCCTACTTAGCCAGCAGGAAGAGGTAAAAAATGATCAAGAAACCGTATCACCTCATGCATACAAAGTCCACTTACACGCGGAATCAAAAATCCAAGGTGACACCGAGGCTCCTGAAACACAGGATATAAAAACCGACCCCGCAAACTCCTCTCCAACCCTGGCAAACGGGGACTCATGCTCTTCAGACTGGGATATGACCTTCTTGGCATCACAAGAATGGAACGACCTAGTGGCATCATACAACGTCAAGCAATCTACAAACAGCATCAGCGAAGAGAGCTTCCACCAGCCCACTGAGACTCCACCAACATCTTTTGGGCAACCTTACTCAACACAATTCAGCTGTCATCAACAGCACTCCAGTACCAATCGGACAAACTAGATCTACAGCTGACTGTCCTGCTAAGGCTAGCAGAGGCCACCATGGGGATAGACAGTAAACTCGCAGATCTCAATAGCCTCATAAAAAGAAGACAAGAGTCAGTTAAACTAACTCAAATCGAAAGAACAAACTGTGACTGCGTACCAATTATCGACAAATTACCATCATTAACCCCGAGGTTGGGCATCCTCTTGGAGGACTTAAAACTAAACATCACAAAGCTCCCTACAACAGAGGCCAGGCCGGGCAGTCTAACCGCCAACAAAAGGCCACTAGGAATCTGCAATGACACTCAAAAAGTCATCATGCAGGGGCGCCAGCCACCAAATCCCAAAACCTCATTAGAAGAGTCCGCTCAGAATATCCTAACAAAAGAAAGGGTTGAGCCACTGGGGAGCCCAACAAATGCGCGTGCCCGCCGCAAACAAACAAGAAAGGGTAGGAACAGAAAGACGGTAGAGGCGGACTGCATGGACGAGAATCACCAACTAACCACACCGGGGGGCAAGGAGCTGCTAGGAATCACCAAGCACAACACGGAACACATAAATCCTTCACCCTCACATAAAAACTTACCAGATGCAAAGCTATCGACTGCAGCAGAAACAATAACCCAGACATCCTCCAACGAGAACACTAGCAAACAGACAGAGCAGAAGCCCCTCGGCCAAACAAACAACCCATCATCTAGCAACCTACCCGACTGGTAAACAAAGGCCAAAGCGACCGACAAGTAGCAACAACGCAACTGGCCCTGGAGGTGGTAAAGCAGGCACCAGAGGGGCCTGCCATAGCCAACACAGAGGTTACAACTATCGACTTCCAGTAAAAATGCACCTTCACAACATCGAGGCCACTACCCATGAACCAACGAGGAACCCCTGGAAACTAAGCATCACCAAAGCAGTTAGTGGACAGACCAAGAAGCAGCCTCAGGGGGCGAGTTTCAATTGCGGTGCCACAACAACCAAAACTCAAACCCCACACGGGGCCATTCAAAACGAGCTACATAGACATCAGCAAACACTGTCCCCTGGGAAAACAGAGTCGGAGATAATCCTCAGAACACAACAGATTTGCTTACAATCGAATTTCAGCAAGCCCCTCATCCACATGGTATGGAAACAACAAAGACCACATGGATAACAAACGATGTAGCAAACTCAATTCTGGAGGAATCACTCAGATTCTCCCAGTGGGGAATAAAGCTCAAAGTAGGAAAAAGGCCAGCCTATCCTGCCCTGCTCCTTGAAGAAAGGAAACAAGGACGCCTTCAAACAGCAAAATCAATACTTAAAGGAGCACGTAGCTACTCCCCAGGATCGGACAAATATCCACTACATCTGTAACACCAAACTACCTACCAACTTGAACCAAGCAGAACAAGAATAACACGTACCATACCTACAGGTGATACCAACTGACAAAGAGCATCAGCCTTAATTTTCAACTCTGCTGTCCCCCTCAAAATCAAAATATGCACTTGGAATATTAACGCTCTCTAAGACAAACTGGAGGACCCCGAAATATCAAATTACTTAAAATCATTTGACCTGATCCTACTCCAGGGAACCTGGGAAGCAAATGACATACCACTACAAGGCTACACAACCCAAATCCATCCGGCAACCAGAGGCTCCCTGTACAGCCACAGCTCAGACGGCCTGGCGTCCTTCGCCTCAATATCAACTATTGGAACAATGGAAGAAATAAGAGCAAGCATTACTTCTCCAAACGCGATACAGGCATTAGCAATAAAAACCACAAATAACCAGGTCACCAAACAGTTATATATCATAAACACATAAATACATCCGAAGCACAGACAATCAGGGTCAAGGGAACTCGTTAAAGAACTGGCAAGACTCACGGAGAACATACTCGTGGTAGGAGACTTCAACCTCTACCTCTTTGGAGATAAACCAATCGACGATATGACAAAGGAAAGGGACATCGTGTGGGAAATCCCAAACCAATCCATTCCCCTTCTAAATAAACATACAAAAACCTCAACACAGCTAGTGAAAGACCTCGAACAGCTAAACCTGAGAGTACTCAATGGACGATTTGCAGAGGATATCACACCAGTACCAACATACTTCTCCTCAAGCACTTTCTCACATCTCGACTACATTCTCGTGACGCCACCATTGTTTGAAAAATCAGCTCGTTCAAGGTAGGAGACAGCGCCCAAAGCGATCATCTGCCACTAGAAGTTAAACTAGGTCTGTCTTGCGAGAACAAAGTAGCGGAAAGAAGATATATTGGCACAGAGCACACCTCTAACTATAGACGAATAAGGTGTAGGACCACCGAAGCTGAGGAACTATCAACCAGCGCAAAAACAATCATGCACCGGATATCTAGCTCATACACAAACCCACTAGACGCCTGGGAAGACTTTGCAACAGAACTCGGAGCAAACATGCCACAGAGCTTAATATCCAAAAGGGTAACACATCACGGACCACACACGGAAAAGTAACAACACCAGAGATAAAAATCATAAAACGAGAAATAAACGAGACTCTTAAGCAGCTCCGAAAAAAAAAAAAACTAAATCCCTCAAAAGGAGCTCTGCATCTTAAAAGCACAGCTAAAAAAGAAGACCTGGGAAAGGAAAAGGCAACTGAACGAAGACCTCTGGATAAAAATTGTTCACAATTTGAAACAGAAGAAAAGCTCCAGTTTCTGGAAATTAATCCATAGCCTCCAACAGCCAGATCATAAAGGCATCAACTCCAACATATCTGAATCCGACTGGGCTAACTACCTATCAGCTCACTACAACACAGTCAATCCAGACGCGCACAAGACCAGAGGGGAAGACTGGTCAGATGGATTGCATCAGACCTCCAACAAGACCAGCACACTTAACAACGAAGTGACTTACATCCACACAAGGAAATCATCCTTACTCTCCATCTCATCCTTGGACGAGGAATCAATAACAAGATTCAACTCTACTACAAATAGAGAGGAATACACACACCTAGAAGTAGTGGACAGGATCAGAACACAAATTTCAAAAGGTAAACTTGAGGGGGCTCCCGGCCCTAACGGGATCCCGCCAATATTATATAAACAAGACGATGTCTTTTGGAGTAAAACGTTGGCACCAGTCTTCAATCAATCAATCAATCAAGCATGCCACTTGTATAGCGCGCTACTCACCCGGGAGGGTCTCAAGGCATTTGGGGGAGGGGGTCCGCTACTGCTCGAACAGCCAGGTCTTGAGTTGTCTCCTGAAGGCGAGATGGTCCTGGGTCAGCCGAAGGTGGATGGGGAGGGAGTTCCATGTCTTGGCCGCCAGGAAGGAGAAGGATCTGCCTCCGGCGGTTGCTCTTCGGATGCGTGGTATGGCGGCGAGGGCGAGGCTAGTAGACCGTAGCTGGCGGGTGGCCGTGTAGACGGTCAGGCGGTCGTTGAGGTACTTCGGGCCCAGGTCGTGGAGAGACTTGTGTGCGTGGGTGAGGAGCCTGAATGTGATCCTCTTGTTGACGGAGAGCCAGTGCAAGTCCTTCAGGTGGCCGGAGATGTGACTGCGACGGGGGATGTCCAGGATGAGTCGGGCGGAGGCGTTCTGGATGCGCTGGAGTCTTTTCTGTAGTTTGGCTGTGGTTCCGGCGTAGAGGGTGTTTCCGTAGTCCCATCGGCTGGTGACGATTCCATGAAATAAGGGAATCAGCAACAATACCAATATCCTGGAGAGGCTCTATAATAAGCCCAATTTATAAACAGGGCGCAAGGAATAACCCAAGCAACTATCGCCTCATAGCCCAAATCGACACCGAGGCAAAGTATTATGCGGGCCTCATCCTGGAGGATCTAACATCTTGGGGCAACTGCAAAGCGCATCATTCCAGCAACCCAAACCAGATTCCGCAGCGGCCAGGGTACTATGACAAACATCATGGCACTAACTCTTCTGGCAGATGCGGAAAAAGCCACCAAGAGCTCACTATTTCTGTGCTTCATCGATTACAGCGCCGCGTTTGACCACGTAGACCGGCACAAACTCTGGCAGAAGCTGGATAGATGGGGAATTCCAGGCCCACTCCTACAGCAGCTGGTAATGCTACACACTAACACCTGGGTGAAGATCAAACTGGGCTCCGGTACACACCTTTCAAGACATATCATCACCAGCAAAGGATTGAAACAAGGTTGCGTTCTGGCTCCCATGCTGTTCAACCTCTTCCTCGCAGATCTACCCGGCGAACTGGAGAAAGCCAAATCCCATGCCCTGCGGCTGGGCAACACCACACTCTCAAACCTCTTATACGCAGACGACCTTGTCCTCATCAGCCGGTCCCCCATCAGTCTCCAACATCTTCTGGACAACACCATTACATTCTCCACAACTAACTCATTAACGATTAACTTAAACAAAACAAAAGTCATGACAATGAATTACCACAAAAAACGGAAACTTGCATGGTTTCTGGACGGACAGAGGTTAGACCCGGTAGCCTCTTACAAATACCTAGGTGTTCTAATAGACGGCAGTGGCTCCTTTAAACACCAACTAGAGGCCATCCGTCGGAAGGGCACAACATTCCACCTGTCAATAAAGCCACTGCAGAAAGCTCTCCCAGACCTGTCATTGGGCCCTCTCCTGCAGGTGATAAGAGCGCGCTTACAGCCCATGCTCACCTATGGCAGTGAATCCATGCAAGGTAAAGACGCAACAACATTAGACAACACCATTAGTCGAGTATACAGGGCAATAGTCCGTCTACCCACCTACACATCGCCCGCTCAAATCCGTCTCGAATTCGGAATACAGAAACAAACGGTGGAGAGAAGAGGCGCATACATAAAAAGCTGGCGGAAAATTAGAGACGCCGACCACGGATCCTTAAATGCCCAACTCTGGACTGAACTGTCCATTAGAGATAGCTCAAGTATAGACTTTCCCCTGCACTCAAAAAAGTAGAGCAAAACGTGTGCGTAATAAGTTGCTAAATAATAACAGTCTCAATTGCTGGAGGAAAAAGATGATGCAAAAGGAACAGTGTTGACTTGAAATGTCTTTGTTTAATGCTTGAGAGGCCATCCGACACGTGTTTCGTCGCAATGGAACACAATTTCCGCGACTCTTCAGGGCTGGTGAAGATACAAAATGAAAAAGCAATGGACAACATAACATACATTGCATCACAGTAACATTCAACAGAGGTGCAACATTGTGGGAATTCCTAATAGGTTTTAATTACAACCCACACAACAGTGAGCGGCAAGGTGAACAGGCCATGGTGGAGTGGAAACCCAAAATAGGGACGGAATGTGAACAAATATCACGCAGTGGTGAGTTGTGAGAAAGATTTGTGATGTGCAAAAAAGTTTAACACAAATAACGGTTAAAAAATGGCTCTGAGAGAATTATGGAGCCAATAGAGGAAAAATCATTATTAATTAATGTTAAGTTGAGGCATAAGTAAAAGCCGGATATGCGATTACAGTGAAACTTTGCGAAGAGCTATTGTGTGATGAAAGGTAAGAGAAAAATCCAAACGATGGAGACATAATCCAAATTTCCCATTTCTAAGATACATAAAAAGTGAGCCAAAAGTATGTGATTCCGAGACATGCATGGTGTCAATGAATAAAGTGCTCTGTTAAAAAGTGCAGGAGCTAAAATGACTGGCGATACCTTTCCAAAAATGTTGTCAGTCAGTTGGGGTCGGTAGTGAAAAGAAGAGAACGTAAGAATCTAGACTAAAAAGTAAAGGGGATTGTCCAATTAAAGATTAAAGAAAAAAAGAAATAAAGCTTACCGCCTAGCCGGTGATAATTCCAACCCAGCTGGGCCCTTGACCAGAAGATCAGGTATCACAAGAAACACGGTTTGCGTTACAACTAGCACTGAAATAATAAAAGAAAACAATCAGATGGGGATGTAACAGAAAAAACACGCTCTCTGGGGTGACCATGGTGGCAAAGGGAGGGGGGATATTCTTGAAAAATATCTATAGACATAGGTCGGGAAGAACAGGGAATGGGGGTACAGAAATAGTTGTGTCCATTAGAGATAACTCACCTGCAAGGAATTACTTAACAGAATCTCTGGAGACCTTAGGACTAACAAACCTCTGGGAGTCATCAACAGACCTTGGCACCTTTAAAAAAGTGGTATCGAAAGTCACCAAGATGATTTCATCTATAGAGGACAAAGACACCTTGGCTAAGAGAGCCCATGGATGGGTAGAGTTGAAAGGCTACAACGCTCTTAAGCCACTAGAGTACATAACAACGGGCTCACATAGAAAACAAAAAACAAGTTTCTTTAATATGCGCTTTGGCAACATACCCATACTATCCCACTTGGCACCCTGGAAAAGGGAAAGTTCAGCAAACTGCTGCCGACTCTGTTCATCTGGAAAAGAGGACCTCATACATATCATTTGTATCTGTACAAATCTCTTGGACATAAGGCGTTCCCTACTTCGGGCCCTATGGAACCAGATGGGCATAACAAGTGGGAGACAACCTTTACAACGCAAATTTTACTATGCAGTGCCATTATAACGCAACTTTTACAACACAAACCATCACAACGCATTGCGCTGGGGGGCGCTCTAGGATAGGGAATAGGTTTAATTTACTATCCAACACCTTCCCTACTATCCACGGGGACTGGAGTTGGAATAGTAAATTAAACTATTCACTATCCAGCGCCCCAAAGCACTATGCGTTGTAATGGTATGCGTTGTAAAAGTTGTGTCGTAATGGCATGCGTTGTGAAAGTATGCGTTGTGATGTCATACATCCTAACAAGTTGCAGGCAGGCTGTGATGCAATGTTTTAATCCAGAAGAAATCCAGCTAAACTGTAGATTAATTAAATGTTTCGAGATAGTGGCTAGTAGACTAACGAAACAGTCACAGGGCTTACCCGAAGCACCAGCCAAGCCAAAGCTGTGCTAACCTCCTCAGAGAACTCTGTCCCTTAACTCTGTAAGAACTTTGTCACCCTAATCCTCATGGCCTTTATTAAATTCAATTTGTGACTCGTATGATTTTAATTTGCGAGCCTACTGCTCTTTTTATGTTTCAAATGCAACTACAGTTTTCTTTTATACATTTGTATGTTTTAAATTGTGAGTTTTTATTGCCTGTACAATAAACAAACCTAAACCTACTCTAGAGTGGTTAGGATGATTTTCAATCTACCTAAGTATGTGTCGTCACCCCAAATAAGGCTGGAATTCGGCCTGCAGGGCCAAGAAATCAACCGCAGTGCCAAGAAATGACCCGCAAAGGAGCTTGTACAAGATGAAAAAGGCTGAAGCAGATACACTCCCACCTATGGAATGAAATTCACTCACAGGAGTGTGCAGCTATGAGCTACCTGACAGAATCAGTAGACCGTCTGGGCCTTGAGGATCTCTGGGTGGCCTCAGGGACCCATCAATGTTTTAAACAACTTGTAAACAAGACTGTGAAAAAACTATCCCTACTAGAAGATAAGGCGGCTCTCACTGAAAGGACCCCTGGTTGGCTCGTCGTGCAGAGCTACATCAAGTCTTCTCCGCAATTCTATCTAGGTGTAGGATTCAACAGGAGGAAGAAAGAAAAATACCTTCATTTTCAAATGGGCATTCTACCATCCCTGCTTCATCTCCCCCCCTGGAAACTATCTCCAGCCAAGTCTATATGCCGCTTATGCAGGGAAGCTGATGAGAGTGTATTACACTTATTGTGCACCTGCAGAGCACTGCAAGTAGAACGGCGGCAGCAATTGAAGCCTATCTTTCCAAGCAGGGGGACAAGAACCTGCAGACAATCAGTGAAGGCATGCCTTGGAGGTGGAGATGTACAGTTATTGTGTCGCTTTGTACAGTTTATGGAAGCGGCAGGGGAAAAACTCTCGCATTAAGTGACCAGCAATCCTCATCACTGAGACCTGTCGTGGTTTCAGACGTTGCCTCGGGAGTATCACGGAGTTGAAGCTTGACCCACAACTTCTCCTCCCAGGTTCACCATATGCCAGGAATATTACTACACCTGGAAGCACATGATGATGCCCGAAAGGGGAAACAGGGGTACAAAACAAGGGAAGGTGGGGAAAAAATAGAGTTTCTTCTTCTCTGAAGATAAGATGGTGATGATCCAGAGAACCGGAAGATCTTGGTTAGTGGTCACTGTAATCAAAATATAAGAACGTAATCATATGGTGTTC
Organism: Lissotriton helveticus; assembly: GCF_964261635.1. Taxonomy (NCBI): domain Eukaryota; kingdom Metazoa; phylum Chordata; class Amphibia; order Caudata; family Salamandridae; genus Lissotriton; species Lissotriton helveticus. Next base: position 872,836,684 of record NC_136067.1, read on the forward strand.
TTTATGCTTGAAGGATAAGAAAAAACATGTTAAACTTCAGACTAAATACCTGTCTTTAATTGCATAGGGTCTGAGTATTTTCTTCGTGAAATAAAATGTATCTGGAACCATATATGGAATCCTTGTTCTATGTGTAAGGAATATGAATTAGCTATAATGTGGATAAAAAAGGGCTTATTCTTAAATCACTCAAAAACGGTCTTCTACCTGAATGCTTTACCAGGAACGAATACCATAACACACTCTGGAACCAACTCTGTGTTAATATATCCCAGCTCTGTCATATAAAGAACAAAGATAACCTCTAATGTGAAGAGAGGGGAGGCTTGTATAACCTACTCCCACCTAAACGTTACCTGTAGATTTCAGCAGGAAATCCCAAAAGGGAACACAATGTTTGGGCTACTGCCAAATAATAATAAGTGGAGTAACAAGTATCGTTATTCTGAAGAAGAGTTACACAACGACTCTTCTATTAGAATCTACAAAGACAATGACCATTTAAAACGACCTATTTCACAAGTTCACTATAGACCATGCTTATTAGTGAAAACAAAATACCACGGAGTGCACAGCCGTGCAAAAACTCCGTCCTGAAATAGTCTTTAAACACTCAAGGGAAAATGAGAGGGAACTCTCTATGTGGGCAATGAGGAACCAAACAATACACTGTTCAAAGGTCAATAAAGAAACCGGAGGCAAGAAAATACGAGACAGAATTCTCACATCTGGGGAAAGAGGCGGCCACAATATTCAGAGCAAGTCACGTACCGTCACCCGCCGAAATCCCGACGCACCCGCATAAATGCCACCACCGTGTCCCGGCCGAAACCAGCAATACCCCGGAAGCGGAAGAACGCAAAGCATTCACGGAGCCGCGGGGAGGATCTAAATGCGGCCAGGTGTGTCTATGCGCATGCGCCAACCTTCGCACATGCGCTTATCGCATTAGCTGCCATGGTGCCAACCACCTGGGGACTCGTATCTTGCCAACCAACTCTGCAGGCACGACAGACCAAAAGACTCTGCTAGTCCCACCTGTCTGTGAACATCATTTATCAAGCTCAACTCCATTCTGAAGATAAAAGTTGGAGCACAACATGCATCAGAATTACATCACTGGTGCTGTTCCTAAACCATCTGAACATTGGACATTCTTCAGTATTACCTCAATGTTGATGCTTCCAAAATATCCGAAAATTGTATTGTGGTCCCCTAATAGAGGCACAAATATTGGCTTCTTTTAGTCTTTGTGATCCATGTCCCTTTCTTAATTCTTTTTGGCTACCTTAAGCAACAGTATCAGTAGATCTTTTGGAAAGCCGTTTGTACAAAGAATGGTCAATAGACTTTACCAATTCACGGGATCTGACAAAAATTTACTGATTACTGTACAAATTATTTTTATATAGTGAACAAATGTTTTATGATATGTTCTTTCAATTTTTAACGATGAATGTTTTAAGATATGCTCTTTCAATCTTTAATCATTAACAATGCTGCTATATTTTTTAATGGAAATTGTAAAGGTGTTTATTAACCAAACAATACATTATTACTCTGGTAGCTTGGTACAGAGCAGTAAGGCTTAACTTAAAGGCAATGTGTAAACTATTTGTGCAACGCTTCAAACAGTAAAACAGTGAAAACACCATACTGAAAAGATTCCACACCAGGTTAGAAAAATAGAACTTAGCAATAAGCCCTTACTTGGGATATCTGATCGTGCTGGGACTAAGTCAAAAGTTCAGGCTGACAGCGATGGATCTCGCGCAGGATATAGCGACCCAGTGAGTCCAGCTAAACAAAAGTTCCTTGATCCTGGCTGCATTGACGTTGAATATGCGCAGGCAAGTCGAAGCAATGCATCGATGCTATGCGGTGGGGGTGATGCTTCGGCCCTTATCTGCGCAGTTACAATGATGAGTGGGCTCTGCCAAGCAAAGTGCTGCAATGCGGATATTCGTCGTGGTCATCGAGGATGCCGTCAATGGAGATGCGAAGACCTTATGCAGTGGTAGTTCTGAAAGCGGTGCTTTGGGGCCAATCCACACAGTAGAGGCAATGCAACAGTTCTAGTCCCACAACTAGAATGATGCACTGGTTCCAACTCGCGCAAAAGGAACAATGCAGTTTAACAGAGGATGCCTGGGCTTTGTTGAAGCAAGCACCTTGGGCCTCACTTTCAAGGGTCCTGGACTTGGTTGGCACCACATGGCTGGACGGACTCACAGATGGCAGAGTCCAGGTACAGAAGTAGGTACTTTGGAAGTCTTTACGGTCTCAAAGACTTAACATTAGGATGCCAGCTAGCTAGCCCTTGCAGTCACAATGCTTTTAAGTGATGCAGGCCCAGTCCTTCCCATCCAGGCTGGGGAAGAGCGGGCAGCAGGGCTGCAGGACAGTAGAGCAAGGCAGGAGTCCAGCAATGCAGCAGTCCACTAGAATGGCAGTCCTTCTTCCTGTATCTTCACAGGACCAAATTTTACTGAAGTGGTGCTGTCAGAGGTCCAGTACGTATACCCAGTTGCGCCCTTGAATTGGGAGAGACTGCAAAGCCAGAGCTTTGACGTGCACAGAGGTCCTCCCTTCCTGTCCTGACTACAGGCTCATTATCGGGAGGTATGCAGCCCTTTGTGTGGGGACAGGACACAGCCTATTCAGGTAAAAGTGAGGCTGAGTCCAACTCCTGTCTCTCATCCTCCCAGGATGGCCCATCAAGTCACACATAAGCTCCCATTCTGTGTGGCTGTTTAGGGAGAATACACAAAGCTCAGCTGTCACCCTTCCCAGACATGTATAAGAGGCAGGCAGTAGGCACCAAATGGCTAAAGTAAGGAAATTCCAACTGGCATTTTCAAAATTGCAACTTAAAACCCAACTTCACTGTAAGTTGTGATTTTAAATTGTGATTCTAGACACCAAATTCTTCACAATTGGGAATGGCACTTCTAAAATGTAATAAGGTAACCTCAATGCTTTCCTATGGGAGAGATGGCCTTGCAACACTAAAAAACAAATGTGAAAGCGTTTCACTACCAGGACATGTAAAACGTAAAGATACATGTCATGCCTTTTAAATACTTTGTACCCTGCCATCTGGGTTATCCAGGGCCTACCTTAGGGGTGACTTATATGTATACTGGGAAGGTTTGGGACTGGCAATTGGTTTATCTTGCCAGGCCAAAATGGCAGTGAAAAAGGGATACCCCGGCTCTACAATGGCAGGCCAGCGCCATGGTTAGAGAGCTACTTAAGTGGGTGGCACCATAAGTGCTACAGGCCCACTAGTACAGGCCATGGGCACATATAGTACACCTTACTAGGGACTTATAAGTAAATTAAGTACGCCAATTGGGGATCAACCAATATTAGCATGTTTATGGGAGAGAGCACAAGTATTTTAGCACTGGTTAGCAGTGGTGCACAGAGTCCTGAAGCCAGTAAAAACGAGGTCAGAAAAGAGGAGAACATAGGCAAAAAAGTTGGGGGGAAGACCACCCTAAGACTCTCAGGTCTAACACCTTGTGTCACTGGAGTGAGGACTACAGGCTTATTTGCCTTTTTAACGCGTGCTTAACACACCCCTTGCCCTACATCAGGTAGATATAGGGTGCTGCACAGCACAGGAGTAGGTACTGTGCACTGGATGTATGTGTGCCTGGCAAGGGTGCAGTACAGGTATAAAGCAGTACTGTGCAGTGTGTGTCTGGTTAGTGCATGTACTGGTGTATGTATACCTGTAAGGAATACATGGCACGAGTAATGTAGTGCTATGCAGTGCGTGCACAATGAAAGCATGTGCTGGGTGTTTGTGTGCTTGCATGAAGTACTATAGATGAAGGTTGAAGTGTTGTACAGCGCGCTCATGGTAAGTGTGTGTGTTTGTAAATATCACATCCTGGTTAAATATAGAAAAGCTTCAGTGCTGAACAGTGTGTGCAGACTGAGTGTGTGCTGAATGCATGTGTACCTGTAAGGGTACAATGCATGGAGGTAACAATGCAGGACACTAAGTGTGCTGTGAATGTACTTTACATGGAGGATCCTGAGTTTAATTTTGGGAAGCCAAGGCCTGCCTGGTGAAGACATGAGGTGGAGACACTGGAGGGAAAATGGAGAGAATCCCTTTACACTTCAAAAGACTCTTGTTTGATTCAGTGATAGACTCAAACCCTAGATTGCAGTTTGCTGCACCAGGGGCTGCATACTGGAAGGGTGAAGAGGAAAGGCGGACTCGGGCAAGAGGCATCCAGCGGGGCTGCGAGCGTAGCAGGGACTCCATCAACCAGGAGTCCCTGCGTGACCGACGGCCAGCTTCCGGTCCGCTCTCCCTGCTGCCCCGCCCACCGGCCATTACGCCCCCTATGTCTTAGCACTAATCTCCCGCAGCGCGGGACGCAGCACGGGCGAAGACCGGGCAAAGAGCGGGCCGTTTGAGGCCGTTCGAGAATGTTAGAGAACGGAACGGCCCACCCCCTTGATAATATAATCTTCCCCGTCATTTGCTTACACAGTCTTCCTCCCTAACCCTCAAACTACCCTGTTCGCATCTAGCAAAATGGAGACAAGGAGCAAAGCTACATCGGCGGCTGCGGGACCTATAACAACTGCTCCTATCCAAGGGAAAATAGACAACTATTTTCTTAAAGCGGGTTCTCTGTTAATTGAAAATATTACCCTATTAGAAAGACGTATTTCGCAAGAAATAGACTGGGTTCGAAGGTCCTCGATGGGAACTATAGCGACGGCAAAAACCCCAGAGGTCAGGCGGAACATTGACAATTCTCAACTCGGAGCCTGTGGGGGGGCTCACCCGCACACTAGCATAGATCTGTCAGATGGAACCATAAGCGATCTTGAAGATATGAGTCTCCTATCGCTGCCATTGACTCAAATTACGCAATCACTAAATACATCAATTAGGGGAGAAGATACTGAACCAGGTACTCAAACACCTATCCTACTAAGGGAAGAACTTCCTCTTACAACAAACACCCCAAACCCTATAGGGCCACTAAATACAGACCGGGGTCTAAGGGAGGGTGCTATTCAGAAAAGAAAAAAAGGGAAACAGAGCTCCAAGGAAAGGACGGCCAATAAACTAAAGATAGGGCTAACATATAATGCTCCTAGTACAGCCAAACCCATACAGGATAGACCTCTATCGGCGACATTAGATGGCCTTCCCCTAGAACCAGCCAGAAAAATCTCTATTGATCCGCCAGTCACCTTACCAGAACAAAGAATTGAGTCAGATGAAGGGGATATAACATTAGCAGATATAGGAATCCTTCTTAAATCAATTCTAAATCCCTTGGAAGCCCGCTTGATAAAAATGGAAGCGAGATTAATCAAAATAGAGAAAACTGCATTACAGTTGTCTGGTGGCTCTTGCAAACCCGGGGTTCCTTGTCCCACAGCCCCCAACACCGACCTGAAACCCAAAGACAACTCCAACCCTTCGAGATTGGCCAATGGCATTGATGCCCTAACAACAACAATCGGCACCAAAAATCGTAAACCACTTAACAACAATCGATTAAATCAGAAAACCAATCCAGCTACCCCAGTAACCCCTGCAGTAACTCACGACAATCATTCATCCAGTGCACAACAAACACATACAGTTACTGATACTGCAAATTCTCATTTACACCATAAAAGTCCATCTAAAACACTAACTAACAAACAAAACTCTCAGGACATTAACAAATCAAAACATAAGACAGTTACTGTCAATCTTCCACCTGAGGTAGCTCCATACACTGCTATTTTAGCTGGGGTGCCCGAATTAAAATCGGATACATACGAGACAGGGGTCTCTTTAAAAAACAAAGTGATAAACTGGTTATCCACACACAGACCACTACCTAGAGGCATGTTAAGCGAAATCCGCATGGTCAGACGAGTCTCGTGGGTAGGAAAGAGACCCAAAACAATTAGTGGCGACTGTATACTGGTGAGTTTCAAAGAACAAGGAACAGTCTCCTATATTTGTGGTTCCTTTCTGGAGGATGAGGGAAATAACATCCATCCACTCCCCCTATCTTTCTTCTATCCAGTAAATACCCACACAAATAACAATCAGAGACGTGGGTATTTGGAGAACCGACAGGGCTCCTGGGGGGGTAATCAGGGAGGGAACAGAATCCCTTACAATCAAATGCGAATATCGCCTGAATACCCGCCAATCTATGATGACCTTCAAGGGTGGGAGACTGTAAACGCTAGAGGAGTGGGCAATGGAGGATTCGGAAGAGAAGCACCTTGGCCCCCCAGACAATTACAGCCACCGCCCCTTCCACTTTATAATCGTTACGATTGTCTCGAGATGGTAGATTGACAATCGACCCCTGAAAGGGGACCCAGACGATTACCCCACAAAACCCCCAATTCCACCAATGGGGAGGAGATCTTTACCGTTAGTACTTCTGGGTCAGCCTTACAGGGAGAAGAAAGGGGAACTAACCTGGAGGGCCCATCCATGGGCCATGAGCAGACACAGAGGCCGTCTCAACCAGTATATAGAACACAAATGACCAACCGAACAATGCAGCGGGCTGGGCTCCAGGACTCTCGATCATTAAAATTGCTCTCCTGGAACCTGGCAGGCCTAGCCAACAAAATAGACTCGGACTCGTGGGGTGAGTTAATAAATTCAAAAAGCGTTTGTCTCTTCCAAGAGACTTGGGCAAGGGAAGAGACCTTGTATAGGGGCTTCATAACCTTCTCGATACAAGCCAGCTGGGGCGGGAGAGGCCGACCGTCTGGAGGTCTGATGACCTGGGTGGCAACTGACTTAGGTTGCTCACCCTCACGATATACCGTGGACTCGGAGGATATACTGGCAGTTCTACTTGAATGGCCGGAACTTCATAAACTACTTGTAATAAATATCTACTCTAGGCCAGTTCCAATAGCCGCCACCTCTAAAACCATCGAGGCACTGTCCCGGCTCCTTGAAACTATTCCGGAGGGTGTACCATATCTGGTAGGGGGGGATTTTAATTCCCATTTTGAACCGCTACCTGGGTTACTTGACGGACCCTCCCTCAAGGAGGATTCAAGTTGGCAGGTCCCTCCAACAGAAGCCCCCCCTCCCAGAGCATGGACACCGTTGGCTGTTCAAATAAACACGCTCAATCTAACCCATGGCTTAAGAGCCTGTAACGGCCGCACTAGGTCTGACATCCCGAGTAAATGCACGTTCAACAGGGCGGGTAGAGAATCCAGATTGGATTACTTCCTAGTTCAGTTGCGTGCATGGAAAAGGGTCCGGGACTTCAGAGTATTGCCCAGACAGGATAGCGACCATAATGCGTTAGAACTAGAGTTTGTCACCTCCTGTCTGGAAGAGAGTCCCTCACGTGAGCAAAACCATGGTGAGGGATACCTCCTGGACAATAACAGGAAGAGGATTAAATAGGAAAACCTTGCCTCTAGCCACCCTATATGCTGGAATCATTCCAATCCTGGAAGAGGCCTTTGAGTTATGGAATACAGGTTCTACAAGGGAGACTAGAGAGGACCTAGCACAGGTTCACGAACATCTAATTAGAAAGCTGGAAGCCGACCTCTTTAGTACCAGAGCACCTAGACCCCAGGGCCCGACCATACGCACTTGGTTTAATAGAGCATGCCGAGATGCAAAATGCTATCTACTATCTAGTATAAAAGCAGGAAGCCCGAGGGAAGAGATCACTGCCAGAAGGAAGGTCTACAAAACACTCATAGATAACGCTAAGATGGAGTGGGATGTACAGCACTGGGAGAATCTATCGGAGTCTTTAGCAACAAAAGACTCCCGCAGATTCTGGAGAATAATTAATCACGGTTGTGGGGATTTACCTACCGCAATCGAACCCAATATTGCTGCAAACGTCTGGCAAAAGCACTTCCAGCAGCTGTACTCCATAGAGAACGAGGACACAGAAGCAGAAACGCCAATCCCTCCTCTCAAACAGTCCTCTGATCCTTTTACCTTAACTGATATCAGGAAGGCGATTGCAGGACTTACTGCTGGAAAGGCACCTGGTTTGGACGGGGTGCCGGGCGACTTATATAAACATGAACCTGGAATATGGGCACCCTACCTTATGGTCCTATTCAATGGAGTGCTGGGGGGAATGAGAATACCAGGAACTTGGCTGGGAGCAGAGGTGGTCCCGATATTTAAAAAGGGGTCGCCTCTGCTTCCAGCCAACTATCGCCCAATCAGCCTCATTGACGTGTCCCAAAAACTGTTTGGTAGATTGGTTCTTGATAGGTTGTTAGGCTGGATGGAGGAGACGGACATTTTGAGCCCTCTCCAGGCGGGTTTTAGAAAAGGAGTCTCAACAGTTGACCAAATATTAAGACTGAACATCATATATTGGAAGACGGTGTATTCAGAAGGTGGGACTTTGTATGCGGTCTTTGTGGACCTTCGCGCCGCCTTCGATTTAGTCCCTAGGGCTAAATTGTGGGCGGTGCTGGCCGAACTGGGTATTCCAGGAGATATTCTCCATGTGTTAGTCAGGCTGCACACAGAAAATTATGCCCGTGTGAGATACGGAAAGGGCGGCAGATTGACAGACAAATTCCCCGTTCGCAGAGGGGTAAGGCAAGGCTGCGTCTTGGCGCCGACCCTGTTTTGCTTATTTGTGAACGGGGTGATAGAGTATCTGAATAGGATCCCTAACATCGATGCGCCGCAATTGAACAGCAGCAGGGTGCCTGCGATCATGTTCGCGGATGACACCCTGCTGCTGTCAAAAACACCAATGGGGCTGCAGAGGATTCTGAACGGGTTTCTGGGGTTTTGTAATGAGAGGGGCCTAGAAATAAACCCTTCGAAAACAAAGTTTATGGTCCTCAACCCCAGACCCAAAAGCTGCCCAAATCCCTATCTAGGATCCATAACTTTAGAAAGAGTACACGTAATAGAATATCTAGGCATAACCCTCAACCATAACCTGACTTGGTTGCCACACAAAATAAAAGCAACCACAAAACTATCCCAGAGGGCAGGTGCCATTACAAGAATCGCCAAAAAATCACCCCTTCGTCCACTGGCATCCGCCATTCACATTTACAAAGCCCAAGCCCAGGGGGGCATTACATACGGAGGTGAGCTATGGGGACATATAACACTGCACACTGTGCAGGTTGCAGAAAACAATTTCATAAGACAATTGGCTGCACTCCCCCCGAGCACTCCATTACTCCCCCTAAGAATGGACCTGGCATTACGACCAATTTCAGAGGAACTGGGACTAAAACCACTGACTTACTGGAGGCGTCTGTGGAGTAGTCAAGAACTAGTACACTACAGAAATGAACTCCAGGAATTATTGAGATCATCCTACGCCACCAAAATCCCGTGGATAAAGTACATTAGGGACATGTGTACGTCTCTCGGAGTCCCAGAGCTATGGTCCAACCCGGAAGTAGCGGCTCTGGGGCTTTCCAGAAAGGAACTTTCAACCCTGTTTTATAGCGCCATGCTTCAGAAAACCATCAACTCTATACGGGATGGATCCCTAACGGATAAATTTATTAAAATAAAAGACTCCTACAGTCCCGAATATGTACTAGACACCATGATGCCTGTGTCTGCTCGGAAGATTATCATGCAATGGAGATACGGTTCTCTCCCCCTGAGATCCATTACTAAATCCTGGGCTGGTAATTTGGAAACAGGGGAGTGCCCAGCATGCAACTACAAACTGGAAAGCGATCTCCACGTGGTCTTGTTCTGCAGAGCTTATAGCAGAATTAGAAAATATTGGTTGGTCCCTTATCTGAGGAATTTGGGCTTTCGCACCTATGCCCCGGCCTACAGAGTCCTAAAGACTGACCTATCGGCACCAACAGTGTTCGCAATGGCGAAATTCCTGACGGCAATGTGGCGTTTCCGTGCAATAACTCTTAGGAACTCTAAAGCTTTATGAATATCTTCCCCTTCTTTTTTATTACTTAAAATACATTTTCTAGTAATCTGATTGTAATTATAAGTGGGGGGTATTCTTTTTATAATATTTTTTATAATGTTTTTAATAATGAAAATCGTTTGTATATCTTTTATGATCTTTTTACGATCGAAATAAAGATTACTTGAAAGACTATAAGAGGGGAGGTTGCAACCACACAATTTGTCATGTGCCAATCAGCCAGATGGGCTGTGTGAGAAGGGGAAGCTCTGCATGTCTTTTGTTTGTGACCAGGACTAGGGGACCTTCTAGTCTCCCTGCTGGGTGAAGGGATATCTCCCAGGATACCAAAATCACCTGCCCTGCAGACTGGAGCACTAGCATGCCTGCTTGCCAAGACCAATGTGCCCTGTGAGGAAGAAGACAGCATTGGAGGGAGTGAGGACCAGGGAGGAACCCTGCAAGAGGATTCCCTGAGCAAGGTGTGAGTCTGTGCACTGACTGGGTCAATGCCCATATGCAGTGTTACCTCGGTAACCCCCATATGCCAGGAAAGAGCCGCCAAGACTTAGCTGTGAGTTAAGCGCTATGCATGACTGTATGAACCTGCGCTGCTGTGCTGCAGTGACCCTTAATGCTAGAAGGATCACTGGTAAAGTTAACACTTCCAGAACCACCATGACTTGTAACCGCCTTAGCTGGGTGCCTGCACCAAGATAGTCTGCACATGTGCTATTAAGTACATCTCCAATCCCATTTGTAGGATGGGCTGCTGGTATCAATTTTGTCAAGAGATTTGGATCGCTGCCAGAAGGGGAGACTGAGGCTTTCTTCCGCGGGTTGGAACCGCACCGTGGGGGAACTGCCCCGAATGACCACTGAGGACTGCCAAGGGAATCAGTGGATGATGTCACACCCTTGTTGTGCTCCAGTCGTGAGCTTACGGAAGGATTTACCCCCTCCCCACTGAGTCTTCATGAACTTCTGAAGGAGAGACACGTACTAACATCAAGAATGTTGGCTCTCAACAACCCTCCACAAGGACTGAATCATCTAATTTCACCGCGGTTCCTTTTTTAGAGGAAGGTTCAGGAGAAAGAGACGACCCCGGAGGAGCCAAGTCAAAAGAAAAAGAGAAGGAAAGAGAAACAGAACGGGACACCAGGAGTACCACACTCAAAAAGGGTTTGGAGAAACCGAAGAAGAAAGTAACTTAGTGGTTAACATTTCATCTTACCCTCTCACAGAACAAGAAGAGTCGGTGCTGCAAAAGGGCACCTCATTTGTTCCCACCAGTCACACCAACGAGTTAGAGTTGGAAATAAGTTTGTTCAAATTCATGCGCAATTTACGTCTCAGACATTTCTTTGAAAATATCATGCCTGACACTAGTGGCAGTCAAGTTGATCAACTCAAAGGTTTACGCACTAAGAGTACTTTCATGGCACCCATTAGTCATAAGTCTTTTGACATTTTCGAGAACTTGGTGAAAAATGATATTGCTGGTTTTAACTACAAACGGAGCAAACATGTCAACTTGACCAGTAAAGAGTATGCTACTCTAAATAATTTAGCAAAAAATGCTGGAATCACCTATCAGTCTTCAGATAAAGGGGGAGCCCTAGTCCTTATGGATACAGAATTCTATTGTGCACAAGTCAAAGAACATCTTTCTGATGTCAACACATACAGCGTCATACAATACAATCCCACCAGTCAATTTACAGATGTGTTGCTTAACATTTTATCAACAGCTCATGACAATGGAATCATCAATCAGAAAACTGTGAAATGTTTTACTCCGAACAATCCAAGAACACCCAGCATATACATGCTGCCTAAAATTCATAAGAACCTGACACAACCTCCTTTCAGACCGATTGTCTCTACCCGGGGCAGTATACATGAAGCTACAGGAAAGCTCATAGACAGATATTTACAGCCTCTTGTTCAATTATCACGCACCTATGTCAAAGACACTACAGATTTTCTGCATCAAATACGTGACATTACGTTTGAAGAACATGATTCCATCTGGCTATGTTCTATAGATGTCAAAGCTCTTTATACTAGCATACCGCATGACCTTGGTATGGAAGCCATTGAGAATATCTTATTGCATTCCGATTTAGACATTGAATTTCAAATCTTTATCATGCAACTGATGCACTTCACATTGTATCAGAGTTACTTTTCATGGGAGGATCAATGCTATATACAGTTGTCCGGCACCTCTATGGGCAACTGTGCCGTACCGGTCTATGCCAATGCATTCATGAAATACTTTGAGGAAAATCATATCTTGAACTGCATCTCTTGGAAAACACATGCCAAGATTTTCCTAAGATACATCGACGATATTTTTGTTTTATGGCAGGGAGATCACGATTCTTTACAGACAGCACTTGCACAATTGAACCTTATCAATGACCGGATTCAATTCACATACGAGGTCAGCCAAGAATCCATCACTTTCTTGGATGTCAAAATCATCTGGGCCAGGAATCATTTAGAAACCAATTTATACAGGAAAGTGACAGACAAGAATAACATTTTGCACTACAGATCTTTTCACCAGACGGCCTTGAAGAATCATCTGCCATTCTCTCAGCTCGTCCGTGTCAAACGGATTGTATCTGATGCCACTAAATTCGAGGAACAGGCTACCAACATGATCAAGCGCTTTGAACAAAGGGGTTATCCACAATCGATCTTGAAAAATACAAAGGAACGCTGTGATAAATTGAGTCATCATGAAACACTGACTCTAAAGCACAAGGATACTATTAAAAGACCTGTGGTCGTTTCAAAATATTCAGTTGTTTCCAAAGCATATAAGGCATCCATACTTAGACATTGGTCCATCATAAGCACTGAGCCTGATTTCAAACAGATTTATCAAGGACAACCGCTCTTTGCTTATAAAAGAGAGGTAACAATTTGAAAGAAATCATTACCAAACCCAGTCAAACCACCTCCACTGAGTATAAAGGCAATCAACCATGTCTAAATTGTAAGAATTGCAACAACCTAATCAAAGGGCCTACTATGAAACATCCGATGAAAGGTACCAATATAAACTTGAGACTGAATGCTACCTGTGACACTGAAAATTTAATTTACATCATCAAATGCCCTTGTGGATTGATTTATACCGGCAAGACTTCACGCAAATTGAAAACGCGGATTAATGAACACAAGAGTAATATACAGACTGAAAATGTTAAATCTAATTTGGCAATACACTTCAAAGAAAATAGACATAGTGTGAGCCAACTCAGATTTGCTGCTGTTGAAGTGGTGGCCAAGCGTGAGGGCAGAGACAATAATAATTTTCTCTTGCATGTGAGAACCATTGGATCAAGTTTTTGCAATCGTCTAAGCCTTTTGGCTTAAATGATCGGATGGAATTTTCATGTTATTTGTAACAGAGCAGATTTCCTTACATTTTATCGCTGACTGTTGACTGTTTATTTTCATTTTGCCTGTTTTATTTAACTGTATTTATTGTTAGTCCACACATTAGATGTATGCATTTATCATTGGAATTTGACCTCACTGTCATTGTTAGTAACATTTTTCTTCGTTTCTACCTTTTTCTACCTTTGTCTACCTTTTTTTCATTTCTTGGCAGTACACCGTTACAACATGGCCGCTATAACGCTGTCCTCTTTTTATGCGCATGTTTCACTGATTACTTTTTCGCATACGCGATGCTCTCAAACATTCTCACGTAGCGATGGGCGCACGATGTAGACATGCTGTTCTACGATTATTCATCAGTAAGTTCCTCTTTGAATGACTGCACTTCGCTTTGGGCATCTATCTTTCACCGCTAATACTTAATTCACCTTGATGGTTGACGTTTGGGCTATTCTCCGACTGCATGTCGGGCAGCGTGATTTCACTCGCCATTTCATGTCACGTTTATTTATTTTTTAGATCTTTCCATGCACCGTCCAAGCACTTTCGTAGTTTATTCGCAGACACTGTGTTGTTGGGTACTTTCCCACTAACTTGGTCTACTTTTCCTTTTATTTTTATTCTTACACCTCTTTACATTCGTTTTATGTTTTTGATCATATTGAGTTGTGCCTGTGATTATTTTTGTATGTAGACACTTTGGTAGGTCTTACACACATTGCATTTGTATTGTTTTCAGACTACCCCTGATGAAGGACTTCCTCTGTCCGAAATGCATTGGGTGATGTGATGAGTTTACCATGAATTGAATGCATTGTATCTGAGAATGATACTTGGATTAAATCTACTATGATCCTATGAACTATCGAAATACATGTGAAAACAAAATGGAATAAATTGTTGTGATAGTTAACAACTTCACTGATTGAACTTTATTTACAAAGACAATTTTTTCAAAACGTTCTCTTCGTTTCTATTGGCTGTGCTCAGGGAGTCGGCACTTATTCTAAGTGTCGCAGACTGCACATTTTTCTGCGATAACGATTTGAGTCTCAGGGACAGAAGGCTCCAACATCCTCCACACAAGCATTTGGACTCTAACCATCTATGAGTCTGCCCTGCCAGGTGGTGCCACCCTATTCCTGGACCCTTGGAATTGGGCCTAAGGGACTCTGCTCGACTCTGTGGATCCAGGGAAGCCGACTCATTTCCTCTGCTGTGCGGAGCAAACCCGAGCAGAACTGATGCATCGCTGCTGCTGCATTGATCAGTGCCATTGCAGCGACCAGAATTGCATTGCAGGCCAACCCTCCATCAGAACCACAGCACCATGATGCATCCTCTGTGCAGACCCTTGCATCCCTCGACAATGACACTGAGCTCTCAATCACAGCCTCGCAGCTCCTCAGTACTGAATCATCGCCCAACTGCTCAACCCATCCTCGATGTCGGACTTTGCAGCGCAAGCCCTCATCGATGGGATCCTCCACAACAATGCAGGAACTCACATCACATCCTCAGTGCCACTTGGAACCAACTCGTCACTTCGGGCGCGCAACACATGTTGGACGCGGTCCTTTCAACTGTCCCCAAACCAGGATTTAAGTTACTTTGTTTAGAGGATCTAACTGGGTCCATGTAGCCGACCCACACGCGGTTGGCCTGTACTTATGACTTTTCCCAGATATTCGCAGTTGGTGCGTTGTACTTTTTAGCGCTATTTTCACTAAAACATTTACAATTGCATATCTCTGGTTATACTGATTGGATTTTTGTCATTACTTTTTTGTTTCATTGATTAAAATACATTTCTTTTTCTAACTTGGAGTGGGATCCTTTTTGTGTGGTGATTTCACTTTATTAGTATTTTAGATGTTGCACAAATACTTTACACATTGCCTCTGAATTAAGCCTGTCTGCGTTGTGCCAAATTCCCATAGGGTTGAGCACAGGTTAATTTGTGCTTGGTTTGTGCCTCACCTTAATAAGGATTGTGGCTGCTGCTGACCAGGACTCACATCCCAGTCAACCAACAACCCAGATTCTTATAGTGTCCCTTTTGATTAAAAACTCTAAGAAGGAAAGTTAAGAAAGTAAAGGTTATGTAGCATGAGGAGTTGAGGTTGTATTGGTTGTAATACATACCCACTTTTTATCTATTTACCTTTTTATTTATTATGTACTTTTAACCGTGTGATTTTGTTTACGGTTTTAATTGACTAATAAACTAAATTTACTGATGACAGACAACAAGAAAAAATCATGCAGGAATCTTTACTTTTCATTCCTTTCTTGTATTCTCAATGACTCGCAAATTGCTGATGTTTCTGAAGAAGCCAATGGGTTTGCTTTATTACAATGCAATATACAGCAAGTGTGGAGGCACACAAACTACTGAGTTAAGGAGGTAGCTGACAAATGAATAGTGCCAGCTATATTGCATCCTTTCAAGATCATGTGGTGTCACTTTTTATTACCCAAGATGTTCTCTGATCAGTTGAACATTGGCTCACCTCAATCTGTAGGACCACAGAGATCTTGAATGGAAATCACACACCACTGCATGCCTTGAATATTTAGTTCAAATCATAATTACTTTTTAATGTCCAAATGATTTACTAAATTGGCATTATGTGTCCAATAAACACAACATTTTACAGTGTCTGACTGAAAAAGAGGATCTTGAGTCAAACCACTAATCTCTGTGAATACTTGTGCTCTGAGATAATTCTGACAAAAAAATCTGTAAGCTGTGCAGATCTATGTGCTGTCATTTAACTGAAAAGTGGGAGATATGTTTCTCCTGCAGGGAGTACGGGCAAGTTGCATTCTGCCATGCACAATAGAGTAACGGGTAGATGGATAACCACTACTTAATGTACATCATGAGATTTGCTAATATTGCCATTCAGGTTCCGAAGATTTGTAACGTCTCTACTCATAACAAGTTTTGTCGGACGTCCTGAAAGTGTGAGTTGAAAGTATTATTTGGAAAAAAGAACTTCTCTCTGGGTTTTGGATTGTGGCTGGGACACCTATTTATTTTATTACTCTTTTTTGCTATTCTTATAAACAATTCACGAAATTAATCTTCTTGTGAACAAAACACATACAATTTGATTTTCACTGTCCAATGAGTTAACAGTGTATCAAAATAGTCAACAATGTTTCCGCCTTGATAGTAATTTCATCAGTGGCTTTCCTTTTTGAATGGTACAGTTGTGCATTTTGTATCAAGGTGTTGTTCCAAACGTTTTCTTAACCATAGCTTATATTTAGCTTAACACACAAGTAACGTATTAGTCAGAGAGAAACAGTTACTGATTATTTGTGAGAGACATTTGTGTCTCTTAGCAAATCCTTAATTTATGTTCATATGCACTTTTCCTGAAGGCACTTAGAAAACATTTCCTATGGCTGTGCCCAGCAAAAGAACAATGGTAAGGATTTGTTTTTATGAATAAGCAATTGATGTAGTTAAGTCGTTTTTCTGGTCTGTTCTTACATACATATGTGTGAGGGGAGGAAGTAGGATAATCCTTGTGATTAGCATGTGATCACCATATGCACTGGTTCACCAAACTGCCAGCAGTAATGAGAATGACACACTGCATCATTTGCCCATCATTAACATCAAGGGGTTGACCCTTATTCCACCTTTAGCCTTTCATCAGCCTTCTATTTTCTGTTGAGGGACTAGAGGAATTGCATAGAGTAGAGCAGAAAATACAAACTAAACAGTTCTTTTAGGGACTACTTACGTTCAGTTCTTGACATGGCCTTAATGATCCCTGAAACATGGTAGTAATGGCAGTAGCAGGATTACCATTGGTTACTCCTATTTAAGGTCCATGATATAGACTGATATCATCTGTATTCCCTGGGACATCAATTTGCACAAACGACCTCTTAGGAAGGAGGGCTCACAATGAGAACAAAAGTTAAAAGCAATTGCTAAAATATTAATATAATAAAGCACGTAAACATAAAGTGGACCACATTAAGATCTTTTCAAAGACATTTAGTGGTAGAGCCCAAAAAAGGAAGTGTTTTACGTTGTAAATAGAAATGCAAGTGTGGAACTATAAAACATATGCCAAATGTGTAAATCTCTATCAAAAAAGAGCAGTCCCTGTCTTGGCTATAAACCTAAGCAGATGATATAGTTTCTATTAAAATGGTTGTATGTGTGGGTATATTGCTCATAAAGACAATACTTTAACCCACAATCTTTATTGTGTACCATAAGATTGGGACTGCAGGGCTTGTTCTGACTGTGTATTACTAGAAATTGAGATACCTTCCATAAAAAAACTATGACTCAGCTTATAATGAACTGTGAATTAGGTTCTTTGCTAGTTCCCATACCTATCTGGAGCCTGGATCAAAACACATCCCTCTTGGCCTTTTATATTCTTATATTTCCCTCATCATTAGATCTTTTTTCTAGGCAAGTGCTGAAATGTGAACTAAAAACTGGCACCCTCATTCCTCTGCTAAACAAAAACAAAAAAAGAGAGGACTGGACAGTACCAATGCAGCTAATTACTGCCTGAATGCACTTTGTCCTGTACTTGATAATATGAAGAAGCCTCTTGTGGCAAAACAACTGCATGCCCGCTAAGAAATTAGGCAGCCTTTAGACAATGATCTAACTGCATTGAGATGGGGTGGGGGGGTGGGGGTGCAGTGAACTAGCTAGAGTATCACCACTAGATAATCTCCTTATGACACCCAATCATAATGGTATGTGTGCCTTGAGAATGTTAGACCTATCAGCTGCATTTGATTCTATTGACCATGAGATTCACCTTAATAGATTATCATCAGCAGGCATAAAAACACAGTGCTTGAAAGTTCTAATTTTTTATGCTAAATCGCACTCAGGAAAAGAAATCTTGGCCATTTGGTCAAAAAGCTTTCACTATTTACAGTAGTGTTCCTCAGGGTGCTGCTCTTTCTTCCTATCATTTTAATATGTCTGTGCAAACTCTATCTGTATAGTACTTTCACATGGCATCAGCCTAAACACTTATACTGATGATGCTCAAATCTTATTTTGGACAGATTTAAGGAACAACATGACATATTTCTTTAGCTGATGAATAGGCCCTAACATAAAATGAGCCTCGACAAATTTGAGTTCCTGATCATAGGCTCCTCTTCTTTTCTCTTTGGAACAACTCCAGGTGGCCACCATTTGGGGTAGTTGCACATAGCCTGCTAAGGGAGTGACAATCCTAGGAATAAAAATAGATGAGGATCTTCAAATGTCCTTTTGAGTCCTCTTAGCATTTCATAATGCACATATCAGTCCCGTTAAATTTCTCCCTATTAACAGCTGCAAGCTAGTTGCCTTTGCTGGGGACAGCACACGTTTGTATGATTGTAATTCAGTCTATTGAGGCTGAAGAATTACCTCTTTCATTATCTTCAAATCCGATCATTCATAATCCAGAAGTTAATTTTGTTCTTGAATCTTCTGTAGAAGCCATACATGGAATCTTCTATTCACTCTACATTGGCTTCCACTCTGTCACCATATTATATTTAAAGTGGCCAACCTTCTCAAATTTTTCTATAACAAATTGGCTTAAAATTTAAAAATATCATCCCTCATGCACTTCGATCATCCAACAAAATGCTACTTACCAAACCTTCTGCAGACGTGTCAAAACAGGAAGCTACTTCTTCTCATTTAAAGCACTGTCTCTCTGGTACAATCTTCCTCTCAAACTTTGCTCAACATCCTCCCACCTGGTCTTCAAAGAAAACCATAAATGTTTCTATTAAAGCTATCATTTGTGTCTCTTGCAACTATTGTGATCCATCCAGTGTCTGAAGATCTCATTGACGTGAGCAAGCCTCTTTGTATTATCCTCAACATTAATATTAACATTTTCCTAACATGATTATATTGGGGACCATATCCATTCAGACCTTGCTGTATTCCTTAATTAAAGTCTAGTTGGGAAAAAAACCTGAACCATCTATGACATTATGCCACATTCCTGAGTAGTCAGCCGCACATGTCTGGCCTTGGAGACGAAAAACCAATCTTTTTGAAGAGAATTCGTATTACTGCCTTTTATTTAACAACCTTTTAAAATGTGAATCCGAAATCCTAATTTTATATGTAGGGTTTCTTTACCCAAGATCAAAAGCAAGTCTCCATCTTAAAGATCAAATTCATAATAAATTACAAATGTATCCCAGACCTCTTATGTCCTATTTCAATTTCCCTTTAGTTAACTAATAATGGTGTCTCTTTAAAATAATGAAAGTTCAAACATAGTGTTTGTTCTACCTCATTACTTTTATTTTGATCATTCTTTTCTAATATTGTTAATTGCTTCGACAACTACATCGGCGCCTATATTCAGCACTAACTGGGAGCAAGGTCTAAGATTGTTTAAGCCTTTTAGTACCAGATTCGAAATGCTTTTTCTGTGATTAGTTGTATCATATACTGCCCTTGCGGTGAACTCATAAATCATAATAAAGCAGAATTGCAATCGTGAACACGTAGAAAATTGAACCCTAAACACTCAAATACAGAGGATGGCTTCTGAAAAACAATGAAAACACAGGTCATAATTTTGAATTGAAACCTAGCCCTTTTTAAAAGAATGAAGAAGTTCTAGTTTTTAGTCAAGAACCATAGTTGAATCAGCTGGCCATGTTCCTAATCAGTTTCAAAAGTTTGTCCAAAGCTAGAAGAGAGACAAAGTACATTTCTATTCTTGTCATAGAGGATAGAAGGCCAGCAATTCAAGCTGGCTAGAGGGTGTATTTATTTTCAGTTTTATACAGTGTGAACTTGGCCCAAAGGCATGATAGCACTTTGCATGGAAACCAGATCACATTAAAGATTTTTAGGCATGTGAGATTAAGGGGCACATGCATCATTGAAAATTGCGTTCGCAAACGGTGCGAAACGCAAAATTTGGCCGTTTGCGAATGCAATTTCAGCTTTTGGGATGCATCATCATTTCTGTACTGTTTCGCAGTTTGAGGGAATCACAATTCTTTTGCAATTCCTTAAAATGGTGTCGCAGTTAAGGAATCGCAAATATTGGCTGAAAATGTGCATGCATGAAATTTCGCAAATTGCGATTCCTTAAAAATTCGCAAATTGCAATTCTTAAAATTAGAAGAAGCCAGACCAGGTGGTAAAATGTGAGACACCATCAAAACAGGTGGAAATCATTAGGATAGTACTTAAGGAGCCTCAGAATGGCTCAACAAGTCTCACAATGGCAGCACTCTTCATCGTGGCACGGAGGCTGAGGCTGAGAGCATCAGCAATGAGGAGAAGGAGGATACAGGAGAGGATTTTTAGAGTGCACGTCACCTTACTAGGACAGACAGAAGATGAAATATATGATAAGTATAGACTCAATGCTGCCACAATCTTGGATATGATTGCTGAATTAGACCCAATCTTGCAGTGGCAGACATGCAGGACTCATGCCATACCCACCCATGTGCAGGTCTTGTGTTCCCTTCACCTCCTTGCGTCGGGGTCCTTCCAGGGTGTCATGGCTAGTGCTGGAGGTGTGTCCCAGAG
This sequence comes from Lissotriton helveticus, assembly GCF_964261635.1. Taxonomy (NCBI): domain Eukaryota; kingdom Metazoa; phylum Chordata; class Amphibia; order Caudata; family Salamandridae; genus Lissotriton; species Lissotriton helveticus. The sequence continues at coordinate 872,857,591 of NC_136067.1, forward strand.
TTCCCTTTCACGTTTTTTCAATGCTTTCCTCAATGCCATGTTGCAAAGGATAAAGCACCACATCACATTTCCCAGCTCACCTCAGGATTTGCTGCAAACAAAATTAGATTTTTACAATATGGCACATTTTCCCCATGTGATTGGCTGTATAAATGGCAGGCATGTCCCCATTTGTCCACTGTCATAAAATGAGTACATTTACCGCAACAGGAAATGTTACCATTCACTGAACATTCAGGTGATATGCAATTCAAGTACTATCATTGCTGACTTAGTTGCAAGTTACCCTGGCAGTGCCCATGATTCGTACATTTTCAGGCATAGTGGCATCCACACACGACTGCTTGCTGGTGAATTTGGAGATGGATATTTGCTTGGTAAATATATTCTCTTTGATTGTTGCACATCTCTGTACCATGGTGTCACATTGGACTCCTAATTTGTGTCTTCCATCCCATCCCATAGGTGACAGTGCATACGCTGTGAGGTAATTCATTCTAACTCCCTATCTGAATCCAGCAACACAGAAAGAACAGCACTACAACAATGCGCACATATCAACCCGTAACTCAATTGAGAGAACATTTGGGGTACTGAAGTCTCGGTTTCGCATACTACATAAGACTGGCGGGGCTTTACAATATCATCCTGAAATTTGCTGTAAAATAGTTGCAACATATGCCATGTTGCACAGCATAGCCATTAGAAGAGGCTTAGCACTGGAGGATGATGATATACAGCCTCAAGATGATAACCAGCCACAACAACCACACCCAAGACTACGTGGACCTGACGCAGCAGAGGGGACAAGAAGAAGGACAGAGATAACTCATCATTACTTTTGACGTAGGTAAGGACTACACAACACATCTGGTGCATAACTATAATGTTTTAATCGTAAATGTGTTAGCAATGATTCAGGGTACTTAAGACATCTTAGCGCATGCAGTGTGCTGACAGCAAATTAAAATGCATTTACTGTTCACAGTCAAAGCTATGCAGTCTCTTCAGACGTCCCTTGTTCCAGACCCATATGGGTCACTGAGTCATATCCTACTTCTTGCGCCACGCACTCCTAATGCCTTTCCTGTGTTCCGCCCATCATCCGTAGGTGGGCTTTCTGCACTGTCATGTCTTCTGGTGCTACGGCGTCCCCCGGCCACAACAGGTACAAGTAGGCTGCTCACATTTGAGCCCCCGTCACTCCCACCACCATGCAGTAGGCTTCCACTTGCAGCAGCAGTCTGCATACCCCCTACTACATTTATGACCTTCATTAGGTCCCTGGCAACATCTCCACAACAGTGGGTCATCTCCACTTGCATGGCAACAGCACGTTTTGAAAGCTGGGCATTAGTGTGGTTAAGTCGGTTGATTGACCCGGTGTACCCCTGCATGCTGGACATTGCCCTATGATGCCTACGGTCACTTGCTGCACCTGTAGTGTTTGACACATTGCCTCCATTGCTGCAGCCAAGCAGGTCCAGTTTGTCAGATGTTGCCCTCTGTCCTTCCTCAATCACATTGGACATGTGCGGAAGACAGTTGTGGATGGCACCAATGTACTGACTGATTTTCCCCATTTTACCTTTCATGACATGTATGTCTTTGCCTTGCAGGCGCTGTACTTTAAGTATTTTGACCTCTACAACACTGGCGTTCCTCTCCTCATCATCAGCTGTTTGGCTCTGGGAATGTCGCAGCCTGCGCCTGTACAACTCTTGCAACCTACTCCGCCTGCTCTGCTGTGTTTGTGGGGTTGCTGGTGTAGGAGCTGCCTGTTGTTCTGGAATATGTACATCCAGGTCATCCTCACTCTCTGACTGTTGCAGTTGGCGCACTCTGCTTCTGTGACTTCTATGTGCAATTGTTGGTGATGATGTGGGTGAGTCTGAGTCATCTGCCTCTGGAAATTCCTGACTGTGGAACTCGGCCCCTTCAATGGCATTACTGTCCTGTTCTGTATCTATGATTTTAACAGTGCAAAAAGTCTGTTACTTTTTTAAATTGCACTTGTGACTATGTAAAATCACGAAAATTACAAATAAACAGCTCCATTTCACATGACATGTCTCCTAATCGATCATACAAAATGTGGAATGATCACTTTTGAACTTATTGACTCTGTACTTCACACTAACTTTTGCCTGACTACAACTCCCATGATGTATTGGTACAGTTAGTACATGGGGTTATGGATACTGCTGTTTCATACGTATCAATTACTACATTAGGGGGATATATTCTTAGCTACTAGGACTAACTCAGGGGTCTCTTGCCATCACAAATGCATGCAATTCACATGATATTGTGCTCTTACCTTTGGATGTGCCGACATGGTCTGAGATGTCAATTTCTGAGACACCAACAACTGCCTCTGTTGCAAGGGTGCCTTCCACCAAGTCCTCAAGTGGGGTATAAGGCCTATCCCTGGATGGTCCACCGCCGGTCCTTTTGGCTGCCTTTATCCTGTTGGCAATCCTTTCTTTAGCACGACTGCGCAGATCATACCAGCGCTTTTGTAAATTGTTAATGTCACGGTGGGCAACACCAACTGCATTAACTTTTGCTTGGATTCCCAGCCAAATTTTCCTTTTCGCTGCTTCTGGCACTTTGAATGATTTTTTGTCAAACACCTGCTCCTGCCTCATGGTCACTTCCTCAATCAAAATTTCCTGTTCCTGGTCACTGAATTAAATTTTCCTTTTCCTGGCCTGTAGTTGTTCTCCTGCATTTTCTCGGGCCATTTCCCCTTTTGCTGCTGGCTCACACTCAGCTCCAGTTGCTCCAAGCTGTGCTCCAACTGCCAACTGTCTCTCCTCCAGCTCTCCCTGGAAACAGGTGTGTTCAAACAGTTGTGATGTAATAGCAATGCAGCAATATGGGTAATTTGCAATTTGAGGAATCGCAATTTGCGAATTTGCAAATACAGATTCTCTAAAATGATGCGATTCGGTAGAAATTGCGATTTTTACCGAATCGCTAAAAAATTGTGATTTTATTTATGCATTGAATTTTGCGATTCCTTATTTGCGATTCCATATTTTTCACAAATAAGGAATCGCAAAAACAAATGTTGATGCATGTGCCCCTAAGCCTTTTGCCCAGGATCACAGGAATTTGAGCCAAGGCTGGGTCTCAAACGGTGTTCCCTAGTACCAGGGTCTACAGCTATGGCTGTTACGTCAGATTCCTTCTCTAATCCTTTTCTGTAATAATTGAGAAGATGGTAAATACTGAATGTGAGAAAAGTAAATTATTAGAGAGCAAGATGTGATATCACGTATTAAGTGGTGTGCCCCAAAACAAAAATATTGCAGCAAAAATATCGATGAGCAAAATATCAACAATAATCATGTTACTTAGTGGCAGTTGCCACTGGATAGGTATAGTTAGGACCACTTTTTTGGTCTGCTTATAATTTTGGTGCCGGTTGACGAATCTTCACAAAACTTTCCAAAACACCCTCATCCACGTAAGCTCCTTCCTGGATAGTTTGGAGAAATCAACAAGGATGTGATGGCGGCCATTTTAGGACTTGCTCACTCATCATTTTCATGACAAAGGACTACGTTTAAAACATCATATAAGGGTGTAGGCCTATTGGACGGGCCACAGAGGGACTGCCTATGATGCTGAAACAGATTTTAAAAAAATGTTACAGCTAATTCTTGGAGGGGTCCCCTATCCCTGGCAACACTTTTGTTAAACGTGAGCTTTAAAAAAACCTGGGGTGGGCCATGGCCTGGGGAGGATGGCACAATATATTTTAAAAAGGGAGGGCGGTGTGCGGTCTCCCTCCCTGCATCATCTTTAAGCCTGGTTACCTATTTATTTAAAAAGGGGAGGGGGGTGTGGCCAACCCTCCTCAAGCCCCTGGAGACCCAAAAAACCCATCCCCCAGGACCATAATTAACATTTAGGAGGAGCAAGTTTGTGACCCCCTCCCTGAGTCATGCTATGGACCCAGGGATCCCATTCCTGGGACACTGTATTTTCCTGCCCATGAGAGCACAGGCAAGGAAATCTCCTGTGCTCCCATCTGGCAGGAGAAGAAAGGCTCCCACTGGGTTGAAGCAAATATTTTTTCTCTGCCCATAAGAGTGCAGAAAAGCGAGAAAGAAAAGCTGCTCCCACAGGGCGAGAGCAGTGCCAGCTCCCGCCGCACTTGGGATGGGTGCTGGCAGGGAAGCCTGTGGAGTTTAGGGGCTATGGTTCTCCCTTTGTACCCCCCAACATAAAAAATGTTGTGGATACTGGGGCCTCAGGTGGATACTGGGGCACCACATTCTTTAAAATAAGGGCTCACTGTGTTGTGGGCTCCTGCGTAGCACCATGAAAGTGCCTCTTGCAGGGAGACAGCATATCTGTGGGGGACCTGGGGATCCTCCCACAACCCCAGCATAAAAAATCATTTTACTGCAAGGCGGGCCAGATAATACCCTTCATGGGCTAATATTTTATAATTTGCAGATGTGAAGCCTTTAATCGGGGCAGGGACACCACCAACATGTTTTTAAAGTATTGTGGGAGGCTGTAAGGAGTGCAGCTGCAAAAACAACAAGTGATGGACTGAATGTGGATCAATGTCACACACTCCCCCAGTCAAAAGATCTGGGCCCAAATCCATCGTTTTTTTGCACTCCACACCACCCTGGGTTAGACAATGGCGATATGCAAATCAGCTCTGACCCTGTTGCCCCATGGGAACAGTCCAGTCCGAACTACAAAAGCCATGTCCTTCCCAGAACGGAATCAAGCATCCGAGGACCGGACCGGTTTCGAGGTAACACCTCTCTTCAGCCCGGCTAGCTTGACTCCAAGTGGTGTGGAGTGCCTGGGACCCACGTCTGGGCATCCCCAGCGCACTTAGGGCGGCAATTGCAAAAACAACAAGTGATGGACTGAATGTGGATCAATGTCACACACTCCCCCAGTCAAAAGATCTGGGCCCAAATCCATCGTTTTTTTGCACTCCACACCACCCTGGGTTAGACAATGGCGATATGCAAATCAGCTCTGACCCTGTTGCCCCATGGGAACAGTCCAGTCCGAACTACAAAAGCCATGTCCTTCCCAGAACGGAATCAAGCATCCGAGGACCGGACCGGTTTCGAGGTAACACCTCTCTTCAGCCCGGCTAGCTTGACTCCAAGTGGTGTGGAGTGCCTGGGACCCACGTCTGGGCATCCCCAGCGCACTTAGGGCGGCAATTGCAAAAACAACAAGTGATGGACTGAATGTGGATCAATGTCACACACTCCCCCAGTCAAAAGATCTGGGCCCAAATCCATCGTTTTTTTGCACTCCACACCACCCTGGGTTAGACAATGGCGATATGCAAATCAGCTCTGACCCTGTTGCCCCATGGGAACAGTCCAGTCCGAACTACAAAAGCCATGTCCTTCCCAGAACGGAATCAAGCATCCGAGGACCGGACCGGTTTCGAGGTAACACCTCTCTTCAGCCCGGCTAGCTTGACTCCAAGTGGTGTGGAGTGCCTGGGACCCACGTCTGGGCATCCCCAGCGCACTTAGGGCGGCAATTGCAAAAACAACAAGTGATGGACTGAATGTGGATCAATGTCACACACTCCCCCAGTCAAAAGATCTGGGCCCAAATCCATCGTTTTTTTGCACTCCACACCACCCTGGGTTAGACAATGGCGATATGCAAATCAGCTCTGACCCTGTTGCCCCATGGGAACAGTCCAGTCCGAACTACAAAAGCCATGTCCTTCCCAGAACGGAATCAAGCATCCGAGGACCGGACCGGTTTCGAGGTAACACCTCTCTTCAGCCCGGCTAGCTTGACTCCAAGTGGTGTGGAGTGCCTGGGACCCGCGTCTGGGCATCCCCAGCGCACTTAGCGCGGCAATTGCAAAAACAACAAGTGATGGACTGAATGTGGATCAATGTCACACACTCCCCCAGTCAAAAGATCTGGGCCCAAATCCATCGTTTTTTTGCACTCCACACCACCCTGGGTTAGACAATGGCGATATGCAAATCAGCTCTGACCCTGTTGCCCCATGGGAACAGTCCAGTCCGAACTACAAAAGCCATGTCCTTCCCAGAACGGAATTAAGCATCCGAGGACCGGACCGGTTTCGAGGTAACACCTCTCTTCAGCCCGGCTAGCTTGACTCCAAGTGGTGTGGAGTGCCTGGGACCCACGTCTGGGCATCCCCAGCGCACTTAGGGCGGCAATTGCAAAAACAACAAGTGATGGACTGAATGTGGATCAATGTCACACACTCCCCCAGTCAAAAGATCTGGGCCCAAATCCATCGTTTTTTTGCACTCCACACCACCCTGGGTTAGACAATGGCGATATGCAAATCAGCTCTGACCCTGTTGCCCCATGGGAACAGTCCAGTCCGAACTACAAAAGCCATGTCCTTCCCAGAACGGAATCAAGCATCCGAGGACCGGACCGGTTTCGAGGTAACACCTCTCTTCAGCCCGGCTAGCTTGACTCCAAGTGGTGTGGAGTGCCTGGGACCCACGTCTGGGCATCCCCAGCGCACTTAGGGCGGCAATTGCAAAAACAACAAGTGATGGACTGAATGTGGATCAATGTCACACACTCCCCCAGTCAAAAGATCTGGGCCCAAATCCATCGTTTTTTTGCACTCCACACCACCCTGGGTTAGACAATGGCGATATGCAAATCAGCTCTGACCCTGTTGCCCCATGGGAACAGTCCAGTCCGAACTACAAAAGCCATGTCCTTCCCAGAACGGAATCAAGCATCCGAGGACCGGACCGGTTTCGAGGTAACACCTCTCTTCAGCCCGGCTAGCTTGACTCCAAGTGGTGTGGAGTGCCTGGGACCCACGTCTGGGCATCCCCAGCGCACTTAGAGCGGCAATTGCAAAAACAACAAGTGATGGACTGAATGTGGATCAATGTCACACACTCCCCCAGTCAAAAGATCTGGGCCCAAATCCATCGTTTTTTTGCACTCCACACCACCCTGGGTTAGACAATGGCGATATGCAAATCAGCTCTGACCCTGTTGCCCCATGGGAACAGTCCAGTCCGAACTACAAAAGCCATATCCTTCCCAGAACGGAATCAAGCATCCGAGGACCGGACCGGTTTCGAGGTAACACCTCTCTTCAGCCCGGCTAGCTTGACTCCAAGTGGTGTGGAGTGCCTGGGACCCACGTCTGGGCATCCCCAGCGCACTTAGGGCGGCAATTGCAAAAACAACAAGTGATGGACTGAATGTGGATCAATGTCACACACTCCCCCAGTCAAAAGATCTGGGCCCAAATCCATCGTTTTTTTGCACTCCACACCACCCTGGGTTAGACAATGGCGATATGCAAATCAGCTCTGACCCTGTTGCCCCATGGGAACAGTCCAGTCCGAACTACAAAAGCCATGTCCTTCCCAGAACGGAATCAAGCATCCGAGGACCGGACCGGTTTCGAGGTAACACCTCTCTTCAGCCCGGCTAGCTTGACTCCAAGTGGTGTGGAGTGCCTGGGACCCACGTCTGGGCATCCCCAGCGCACTTAGGGCGGCAATTGCAAAAACAACAAGTGATGGACTGAATGTGGATCAATGTCACACACTCCCCCAGTCAAAAGATCTGGGCCCAAATCCATCGTTTTTTTGCACTCCACACCACCCTGGGTTAGACAATGGCGATATGCAAATCAGCTCTGACCCTGTTGCCCCATGGGAACAGTCCAGTCCGAACTACAAAAGCCATGTCCTTCCCAGAACGGAATCAAGCATCCGAGGACCGGACCGGTTTCGAGGTAACACCTCTCTTCAGCCCGGCTAGCTTGACTCCAAGTGGTGTGGAGTGCCTGGGACCCACGTCTGGGCATCCCCAGCGCACTTAGGGCGGCAATTGCAAAAACAACAAGTGATGGACTGAATGTGGATCAATGTCACACACTCCCCCAGTCAAAAGATCTGGGCCCAAATCCATCGTTTTTTTGCACTCCACACCACCCTGGGTTAGACAATGGCGATATGCAAATCAGCTCTGACCCTGTTGCCCCATGGGAACAGTCCAGTCCGAACTACAAAAGCCATGTCCTTCCCAGAACGGAATCAAGCATCCGAGGACCGGACCGGTTTCGAGGTAACACCTCTCTTCAGCCCGGCTAGCTTGACTCCAAGTGGTGTGGAGTGCCTGGGACCCACGTCTGGGCATCCCCAGCGCACTTAGGGCGGCAATTGCAAAAACAACAAGTGATGGACTGAATGTGGATCAATGTCACACACTCCCCCAGTCAAAAGATCTGGGCCCAAATCCATCGTTTTTTTGCACTCCACACCACCCTGGGTTAGACAATGGCGATATGCAAATCAGCTCTGACCCTGTTGTCCCATGGGAACAGTCCAGTCCGAACTACAAAAGCCATGTCCTTCCCAGAACGGAATCAAGCATCCGAGGACCGGACCGGTTTCGAGGTAACACCTCTCTTCAGCCCGGCTAGCTTGACTCCAAGTGGTGTGGAGTGCCTGGGACCCACGTCTGGGCATCCCCAGCGCACTTAGGGCGGCAATTGCAAAAACAACAAGTGATGGACTGAATGTGGATCAATGTCACACACTCCCCCAGTCAAAAGATCTGGGCCCAAATCCATCGTTTTTTTGCACTCCACACCACCCTGGGTTAGACAATGGCGATATGCAAATCAGCTCTGACCCTGTTGCCCCATGGGAACAGTCCAGTCCGAACTACAAAAGCCATGTCCTTCCCAGAACGGAATCAAGCATCCGAGGACCGGACCGGTTTCGAGGTAACACCTCTCTTCAGCCCGGCTAGCTTGACTCCAAGTGGTGTGGAGTGCCTGGGACCCACGTCTGGGCATCCCCAGCGCACTTAGGGCGGCAATTGCAAAAACAACAAGTGATGGACTGAATGTGGATCAATGTCACACACTCCCCCAGTCAAAAGATCTGGGCCCAAATCCATCGTTTTTTTGCACTCCACACCACCCTGGGTTAGACAATGGCGATATGCAAATCAGCTCTGACCCTGTTGCTCCATGGGAACAGTCCAGTCCGAACTACAAAAGCCATGTCCTTCCCAGAACGGAATCAAGCATCCGAGGACCGGACCGGTTTCGAGGTAACACCTCTCTTCAGCCCGGCTAGCTTGACTCCAAGTGGTGTGGAGTGCCTGGGACCCACGTCTGGGCATCCCCAGCGCACTTAGGGCGGCAATTGCAAAAACAACAAGTGATGGACTGAATGTGGATCAATGTCACACACTCCCCCAGTCAAAAGATCTGGGCCCAAATCCATCGTTTTTTTGCACTCCACACCACCCTGGGTTAGACAATGGCGATATGCAAATCAGCTCTGACCCTGTTGCCCCATGGGAACAGTCCAGTCCGAACTACAAAAGCCATGTCCTTCCCAGAACGGAATCAAGCATCCGAGGACCGGACCGGTTTCGAGGTAACACCTCTCTTCAGCCCGGCTAGCTTGACTCCAAGTGGTGTGGAGTGCCTGGGACCCACGTCTGGGCATCCCCAGCGCACTTAGGGCGGCAATTGCAAAAACAACAAGTGATGGACTGAATGTGGATCAATGTCACACACTCCCCCAGTCAAAAGATCTGGGCCCAAATCCATCGTTTTTTTGCACTCCACACCACCCTGGGTTAGACAATGGCGATATGCAAATCAGCTCTGACCCTGTTGCCCCATGGGAACAGTCCAGTCCGAACTACAAAAGCCATGTCCTTCCCAGAACGGAATCAAGCATCCAAGGACCGGACCGGTTTCGAGGTAACACCTCTCTTCAGCCCGGCTAGCTTGACTCCAAGTGGTGTGGAGTGCCTGGGACCCACGTCTGGGCATCCCCAGCGCACTTAGGGCGGCAATTGCAAAAACAACAAGTGATGGACTGAATGTGGATCAATGTCACACACTCCCCCAGTCAAAAGATCTGGGCCCAAATCCATCGTTTTTTTGCACTCCACACCACCCTGGGTTAGACAATGGCGATATGCAAATCAGCTCTGACCCTGTTGCCCCATGGGAACAGTCCAGTCCGAACTACAAAAGCCATGTCCTTCCCAGAACGGAATCAAGCATCCGAGGACCGGACCGGTTTCGAGGTAACACCTCTCTTCAGCCCGGCTAGCTTGACTCCAAGTGGTGTGGAGTGCCTGGGACCCACGTCTGGGCATCCCCAGCGCACTTAGGGCGGCAATTGCAAAAACAACAAGTGATGGACTGAATGTGGATCAATGTCACACACTCCCCCAGTCAAAAGATCTGGGCCCAAATCCATCGTTTTTTTGCACTCCACACCACCCTGGGTTAGACAATGGCGATATGCAAATCAGCTCTGACCCTGTTGCCCCATGGGAACAGTCCAGTCCGAACTACAAAAGCCATGTCCTTCCCAGAACGGAATCAAGCATCCGAGGACCGGACCGGTTTCGAGGTAACACCTCTCTTCAGCCCGGCTAGCTTGACTCCAAGTGGTGTGGAGTGCCTGGGACCCACGTCTGGGCATCCCCAGCGCACTTAGGGCGGCAATTGCAAAAACAACAAGTGATGGACTGAATGTGGATCAATGTCACTCACTCCCCCAGTCAAAAGATCTGGGCCCAAATCCATCGTTTTTTTGCACTCCACACCACCCTGGGTTAGACAATGGCGATATGCAAATCAGCTCTGACCCTGTTGCCCCATGGGAACAGTCCAGTCCGAACTACAAAAGCCATGTCCTTCCCAGAACGGAATCAAGCATCCGAGGACCGGACCGGTTTCGAGGTAACACCTCTCTTCAGCCCGGCTAGCTTGACTCCAAGTGGTGTGGAGTGCCTGGGACCCACGTCTGGGCATCCCCAGCGCACTTAGGGCGGCAATTGCAAAAACAACAAGTGATGGACTGAATGTGGATCAATGTCACACACTCCCCCAGTCAAAAGATCTGGGCCCAAATCCATCGTTTTTTTGCACTCCACACCACCCTGGGTTAGACAATGGCGATATGCAAATCAGCTCTGACCCTGTTGCCCCATGGGAACAGTCCAGTCCGAACTACAAAAGCCATGTCCTTCCCAGAACGGAATCAAGCATCCGAGGACCGGACCGGTTTCGAGGTAACACCTCTCTTCAGCCCGGCTAGCTTGACTCCAAGTGGTGTGGAGTGCCTGGGACCCACGTCTGGGCATCCCCAGCGCACTTAGGGCGGCAATTGCAAAAACAACAAGTGATGGACTGAATGTGGATCAATGTCACACACTCCCCCAGTCAAAAGATCTGGGCCCAAATCCATCGTTTTTTTGCACTCCACACCACCCTGGGTTAGACAATGGCGATATGCAAAGCTAGCCGGGCTGAAGAGAGGTGTTACCTCGAAACCGGTCCGGTCCTCGGATGCTTGATTCCGTTCTGGGAAGGACATGGCTTTTGTAGTTCGGACTGGACTGTTCCCATGGGGCAACAGGGTCAGAGCTGATTTGCATATCGCCATTGTCTAACCCAGGGTGGTGTGGAGTGCAAAAAAACGATGGATTTGGGCCCAGATCTTTTGACTGGGGGAGTGTGTGACATTGATCCACATTCAGTCCATCACTTGTTGTTTTTGCAATTGCCGCCCTAAGTGCGCTGGGGATGCCCAGACGTGGGTCCCAGGCACTCCACACCACTGGAATCAAGCTAGCCGGGCTGAAGAGAGGTGTTACCTCGAAACCGGTCCGGTCCTCGGATGCTTGATTCCGTTCTGGGAAGGACATGGCTTTTGTAGTTCGGACTGGACTGTTCCCATGGGGCAACAGGGTCAGAGCTGATTTGCATATCGCCATTGTCTAACCCAGGGTGGTGTGGAGTGCAAAAAAACGATGGATTTGGGCCCAGATCTTTTGACTGGGGGAGTGTGTGACATTGATCCACATTCAGTCCATCACTTGTTGTTTTTGCAATTGCCGCCCTAAGTGCGCTGGGGATGCCCAGACGTGGGTCCCAGGCACTCCACACCACTGGAATCAAGCTAGCCGGGCTGAAGAGAGGTGTTACCTCGAAACCGGTCCGGTCCTCGGATGCTTGATTCCGTTCTGGGAAGGACATGGCTTTTGTAGTTCAGACTGGACTGTTCCCATGGGGCAACAGGGTCAGAGCTGATTTGCATATCGCCATTGTCTAACCCAGGGTGGTGTGGAGTGCAAAAAAACGATGGATTTGGGCCCAGATCTTTTGACTGGGGGAGTGTGTGACATTGATCCACATTCAGTCCATCACTTGTTGTTTTTGCAATTGCCGCCCTAAGTGCGCTGGGGATGCCCAGACGTGGGTCCCAGGCACTCCACACCACTGGAATCAAGCTAGCCGGGCTGAAGAGAGGTGTTACCTCGAAACCGGTCCGGTCCTCGGATGCTTGATTCCGTTCTGGGAAGGACATGGCTTTTGTAGTTCGGACTGGACTGTTCCCATGGGGCAACAGGGTCAGAGCTGATTTGCATATCGCCATTGTCTAACCCAGGGTGGTGTGGAGTGCAAAAAAACGATGGATTTGGGCCCAGATCTTTTGACTGGGGGAGTGTGTGACATTGATCCACATTCAGTCCATCACTTGTTGTTTTTGCAATTGCCGCCCTAAGTGCGCTGGGGATGCCCAGACGTGGGTCCCAGGCACTCCACACCACTGGAATCAAGCTAGCCGGGCTGAAGAGAGGTGTTACCTCGAAACCGGTCCGGTCCTCGGATGCTTGATTCCGTTCTGGGAAGGACATGGCTTTTGTAGTTCGGACTGGACTGTTCCCATGGGGCAACAGGGTCAGAGCTGATTTGCATATCGCCATTGTCTAACCCAGGGTGGTGTGGAGTGCAAAAAAACGATGGATTTGGGCCCAGATCTTTTGACTGGGGGAGTGTGTGACATTGATCCACATTCAGTCCATCACTTGTTGTTTTTGCAATTGCCGCCCTAAGTGCGCTGGGGATGCCCAGACGTGGGTCCCAGGCACTCCACACCACTGGAATCAAGCTAGCCGGGCTGAAGAGAGGTGTTACCTCGAAACCGGTCCGGTCCTCGGATGCTTGATTCCGTTCTGGGAAGGACATGGCTTTTGTAGTTCGGACTGGACTGTTCCCATGGGGCAACAGGGTCAGAGCTGATTTGCATATCGCCATTGTCTAACCCAGGGTGGTGTGGAGTGCAAAAAAACGATGGATTTGGGCCCAGATCTTTTGACTGGGGGAGTGTGTGACATTGATCCACATTCAGTCCATCACTTGTTGTTTTTGCAATTGCCGCCCTAAGTGCGCTGGGGATGCCCAGACGTGGGTCCCAGGCACTCCACACCACTGAAATCAAGCTAGCCGGGCTGAAGAGAGGTGTTACCTCGAAACCGGTCCGGTCCTCGGATGCTTGATTCCGTTCTGGGAAGGACATGGCTTTTGTAGTTCGGACTGGACTGTTCCCATGGGGCAACAGGGTCAGAGCTGATTTGCATATCGCCATTGTCTAACCCAGGGTGGTGTGGAGTGCAAAAAAACGATGGATTTGGGCCCAGATCTTTTGACTGGGGGAGTGTGTGACATTGATCCACATTCAGTCCTTGTTGTTTTTGCAATTGCCGCCCTAAGTGCGCTGGGGATGCCCAGACGTGGGTCCCAGGCACTCCACACCACTGGAATCAAGCTAGCCGGGCTGAAGAGAGGTGTTACCTCGAAACCGGTCCGGTCCTCGGATGCTTGATTCCGTTCTGGGAAGGACATGGCTTTTGTAGTTCGGACTGGACTGTTCCCATGGGGCAACAGGGTCAGAGCTGATTTGCATATCGCCATTGTCTAACCCAGGGTGGTGTGGAGTGCAAAAAAACGATGGATTTGGGCCCAGATCTTTTGACTGGGGGAGTGTGTGACATTGATCCACATTCAGTCCATCACTTGTTGTTTTTGCAATTGCCGCCCTAAGTGCGCTGGGGATGCCCAGACGTGGGTCCCAGGCACTCCACACCACTGGAATCAAGCTAGCCGGGCTGAAGAGAGGTGTTACCTCGAAACCGGTCCGGTCCTCGGATGCTTGATTCCGTTCTAGGAAGGACATGGCTTTTGTAGTTCGGACTGGACTGTTCCCATGGGGCAACAGGGTCAGAGCTGATTTGCATATCGCCATTGTCTAACCCAGGGTGGTGTGGAGTGCAAAAAAACGATGGATTTGGGCCCAGATCTTTTGACTGGGGGAGTGTGTGACATTGATCCACATTCAGTCCATCACTTGTTGTTTTTGCAATTGCCGCCGTAAGGAGTGCAGCGGCCCCTCACAAATACAAACAAACCCTATGTTTAATGGGATCTAGAGAATAGGACCCCAAAAAAATTAATTGGTGTTTTAAGTACTTCCAGAGCTGGAGCCTTTGCTCTTCAGCTTTGGAATGCAGGTGTGTTGGTCTGGTGCCGGCATCCAACCCAAGCAATATCTATCAAGCAACAATCAATAAGGACACTCAGTAAAGAGCAACACACATGTATCTGTTACAATATGACTTTAATAACACAATAGCATGTTTATTACCAATGATTGTTAAACAGTAGCAGAAAGATTACATGTATATGTATAGTTAAATGCTAGCACAACAATAGCAAAAGACCCAGTCTTAAATCAATTGCTTTGCAGATAATCAAAAGCACAATAATTCTGTAAATCAAGATAAAGCATGATAACCTGGCCATTCACCCATGGATAACCTAACTTAGGAGCAAGCACCTGTAAGCCTGCTCTCACCTCTCGCCCTTTCTCTCTCTCTCTGGGAATGGTGCAACAGGGATAGCGGCTGTGGGCAACAGCATATCTGCACAACTCCATCTGTGAGCTTCCCAGAGGCATCTGCACTCCTCCTTTTATACACTAAAAGCTGTCTTACACAACATAATTTTCATTTCCCTTACCAGTGGTTTTCGTGATGTTATCAGTGTTTTCACTAACCCAGGATCCTCCTGACTCCTACTCGCCTCTTGCTCTCACTGGTACCAATCATTGATCCTCCCAGGCCCTTCAAACTACTCCCAAGCTCGTTCTGGGTTAGTACAACCTTATATAGTATGTCTCCCCTGATCCACGTGCCTCGGTCTGGTAAGTATACACACAACCTTAGCAGCACATATAGTTGTGTCTATTAGGAATGGCAAAAACAAACATCACACGACCATCTGCTATCTGAGCATGGTACATGGGTTTTCAGCATGCGTTTTAACTCATCACCACTACCTAAGCTAATTAACTCTTTCGCATCACAATGTCTTGCACTCACTATTCCCTATAATATTCCCTATGTACTGCACACTGGATCAACTTGTGGTTGGTTTATGACTGCATTATATGATCTGATGAATGTAAAAAAAGACTGACATATTTAATGTCTTCATTGTAAATTCTTTATTGAAGTAAATCTTTGCAAAACCAATAGGCTTACATTGATTGAAAATAACATAAAAAACAGAAACTCACTGAAAAAGACAAAGATTAAAGTGACAGTTATGGTTAGATATAGAAAGTCATTGAAAAAAACCAGGGGTAAAAGGATGTTATAGTTAAGTGAAAATGTCAGTTACTACATACCTTTTAAAACTAACAAAACCATAGAATTTCACCAGTTATAGTTATTTCAAATAACTACAATTTGCGCCCTAACGTAACTATAACTCGTTCTCTCGCCATGCACTGCTAATTACCTCCCATATTAAATCTCTCATGACATATTCTATGATATTATTAATAGCATCATTGCAATGTCTGAAAATATATCATTGATGAAAACCCTGTCCATGGTGTGGGAGTGAGTTATAGTTACCTTAAGGCATGAGTTATAGCGTTTTGAGATAATTATTACTGGTGAATTTCAATGGTTTTGTTTGTTTAAAAATGTATGTTTGAACTGACATTTTCACTCACCCAGCTGGACCTAGGGGGCAGGGTATCCCTACCTTTCCCCTCACCCCATATGTTCTTTTAACCTTTTTCAGGACATGGGACTAAATCATCCAGTCCCAAAATGCCTGCCGCCACATTTTTGTTGATGTGATGGCTGCCAATCAGATCTTATCTTAAGGTCTGCCTGGTCTGTGGATCCTCCGCAGCCTGATATATACATTAATGGTGAACCTTAATTTCTCAAAAACTATTGAATGGATTCACACGAAATCACAAAGGGCATGTAGATATCTACCTTTCTCTCAAGTTTGGTGTAACTCTGTTCATCTGTTTTGGCTGGAGCTGTGCATCATTTCCTATCGAAAATTGCATGAGAAAAAATTATTTTGGGCCCCCCCTTTTTCTTTGGCCCTACTTAACGAATCACTGTGAAACATTCCAGGAAGCAGTTGATGTGGATGAACCTTTTGTTTGGAAAGGTCTGTGAGGATTTGTCAAATGATGCCAACGTTATTAGCAAATCAAAAAAGAAAATTCCTAAGGAAACATAGTACTTTCATATTCTTACTTTGTAGTGGTATAATCTTGATTTTTAATTATTCACATTAACTATATCTTTTTTTAAATATTTAATAGTTTAATATATTTTTGGAAATGTATTTTATGTTTATTTTCTATTTATATTTGGCTAGTATTTTTTAGGTACGATTGGGAATAGTAATCTGAACCGTGCAAAATCCAGTGCATTCCTGATCTGTTCTCAAATTGAAGTGGTAATAATAAAATCTGGTCTGTCCAAAGTCCAATGATTTCACTGCTGTTGCTGAGGTTTTAGTGGGGATAGTAAATCTGGGCCTCAAATGTCCAACACTTTCTCTACTGCTGCTTAGGTTGAAGTGGAAATAGTAAATCTAACCCCTTCAAAGACCAACACTTTCCCTGTTGTTGCCCAGGCTGGAGTTTTTCTTAAGTTGGGAAGGAAATAGCTAATATGCCCTCTCCAAAGTCCAACACTTTTTGTACTGTTGTATAGGTTGAAGTAATGTAAAAAATTAAATAATCCTATATATTTCTATTTTGATAACGTTTTAACATGTAATATTTTTCATTTGTATAAAATTATATTTACATTTTTTATGTAGATGTATCATTTATATTATGAAAATATAATTTTATAAAATTATGTGTTACATGTTGTGTGTTATATGTTATGTGTAATATGTTAAGTGTTATATGTTATGTGTTTTATGTTTTGTGTTTTGTTTTATGTTTTATGTTTTGTTTTATGCTATGTTTTATGTATTGTTTTGTTATATGTTTGGTTAAGTTCTGTTGTGTTTTGTTTTATGCTCTGTTATGTTAGCATTTTTGTTATGTTATGTTATGTTTTATGTTATTTTTTTATGTTTTATGTTATGTTTGGTTTTATGTTACGTTTCGTTTTATTTTTTGTTTTATGTTATTTTATTTTGTGCTTTATGTTGTGTTTTATGTATTTTTTTATTTTATGTTTTATGATATGTTCTATGTTATGTCATAGTGCACATCATTACACGAGAAAGTATCCTAGCACTGAGCAGGGCCTTGTGGGACTACTCGCAAAGTCAGGTCTTCAGCTTCTGGCGGAATTCAAGAAGTGAGGAGGAGGCTTTTATTTGTAGAGGCAGGTAATTTCATGCTTTTGGAGCGATGTGGGAGTAGGCTCGACCACCAGATGTGATTTCCCATATGTGTGGGATTTGTGCAAGTAGGGGTCCAGATGAGTGGAGGTGTCTTCATTGTAAATTCTTTATTGAAATAAATCTTTACAAAACCAATAGGCTTACATTGATCGAAAATAACAAAAAAAAACAGAAACTCACTGAAAAAGACAAAGATTAAAGTGACAGTTATGGTTAGATATAGAAAGTCACTGAAAAAACCCAGGGGTAAAAGGATGTTATAGTTAAGTGAAAATGTCAGTTACTACATACCTTTTAAAACTAACAAAACCATAGAATTTCACCAGTTGTAGTTATTTCAAATAACTACAATTTGTGCCCTAACGTAACTATAACTTGTTCTCTCGCCATGCACTGCTAATTACCTCCCATATTAAATCTCTCATGACATATTCTATGATATCATTAATAGCATCATTGCAATGTCTGAAAAGATATCATTGATGAAAACCCTGTCAATGGTGTGGGAGTGAGTTATAGTTACCTTAAGGCATGAGTTATAGCTTTTTGAGATAATTCTTACTGGTGAATTTCAATGGTTTTGTTTGTTTAAAAATGTATGTTTGAACTGACATTTTCACTCACCCAGCTGGACCTAGTGGGCAGGGTATCCCTACCTTGCCCCTCACCCCATATGTTCTTTTAACCTTTTTCAGGACATGGGACTAAATCATGGGATGAAAGCAAATGCGATTGTTGAGGTATGCTGGGGCAATGTTATGTAGTACCTTGAAAGTATGGGTGAGGAGTTGGAATGTTGCTAAATTGTGAATGGGGAGCCATTGGAGCTCCTTCAGGTGTGGCATGATGTGAGTGAAGCTTGGGAGTTTGAGAGTGTTTATCCGCCCTACTTCTAAATGGTCTGCAGCCTTCTGGTGAGTTTTGTGTTCATCCCAGCATAGAGGGTGTTCCTGTAGTCCAGCTTGCCTGTGACCAGAGAATGTGTGCCTGTTTTCTGGGTGCTGATAGGGAGCCTTTTGAAAATCTTCCGCAGCATCTTCAGGGTATGGAAGCATGAGACGAGGATGGAATTGACACGGGTAGTCATGTCAAGTGTGCTGTCGATGATGATACCCAGGGTGTTGGCGAGGGTGGTGGGGATGGGTGTCGGTCCTAGCTCTATTGACCACCAAGTGGAGTCCGACCGTGAAGTGCTCTTCTCAAAGATTACAATTTCGGTCTTGTCAGTG
This sequence comes from Lissotriton helveticus, assembly GCF_964261635.1. Classification (NCBI taxonomy): domain Eukaryota; kingdom Metazoa; phylum Chordata; class Amphibia; order Caudata; family Salamandridae; genus Lissotriton; species Lissotriton helveticus. Next base: position 872,876,368 of record NC_136067.1, read on the forward strand.
TTTAGCTTCTTCATCCAGTGAGGGTTTTTAGTCATGCAGGCATTTGACTTGACCTGGGTACTTGTTGTCTTGTCTATGAGGGATAGAATGAGTTAGATATCATTAGGGTAGGTGAGTATGTTGATGTCATGAGAGCAGATGATGCTAGCTAGAGGGATTATGTATGCATTGAATGGGGTCGGACTCAGGGAAGATTCTTGAGGAACTCCTCAGATAAGGTTGCGTGCGTCTAAGGTGTATAGTGCTAGAATGACTAACTGCGTCCTTTCTACCAGGAAGGAGCGGATCCATCAGAGTGCATGTCCTTGGATTCCAGTGTCATGTAGTCAATAGATGAGGATGGAGTGGGAGACTCTGCCAAATGCTGCAGAGAGGTCCAGGAGGATTAGGGCCGTCTTGTCGGCAATGAGGGCAGTTTCGAAGATGTGGTTAGGTCTGGATCCATACTGAGTGGTGTTGAGAAGTTGATGGTTGTTGAGGTATTCCATGAGATGTCTATTAATGATTTTCTCTAAGATCTGGGTAGGGAATAAAAGCAGGGACATCGGTCTACAGTTGGTGAGCATTTAAGGGTCCAAAGAGGATTTCTTCAGCAATGGGAGGAAAGCTGTATGTTTCCAAACATAGGGATAGATTGCAGAAGAGGTGAATGCATTCAGAAAGGGTGTGATCATGGCTCTGATGGGTTGAAGTCTTCTGGAGTAGGCATGGTGGGGGCAGGGCTCTGATGGCGCCCCTGAGAGGATGGACTTCATGGTGGCTGTGGTTTCATGTGGTGATGACCGGCAGTGTGATTTGCATTGCTTCTTTGGATAAGATCAGGATGCATTTGGTGAGGTCTTTCAGGTCTTGTTGCAAGCTAAAGTTGCTGTAAGAGGCTGTGATTTTGTTGCTGTAGAAGTGAGAGATTGTTGAAGAGGTTCAGTCAGGAGATAATCAAGTCGGAGGCAGCTAAATTTGAGGTAAAATCTTTCACACTCACGAAGATCTCTTTGCTTCTGTTGCTGCTTGAATTGATGCAGTCTGCTAGAGTGGTGCATTTAGGGGTCTGGATCCTTTGCTGGTAGCATCTTAGGGTGGGTTTAAATGTGTTCCTAGCTGCATTGTCCTGGCTCACTCTTCATTTGCGCTCTAGTATTTTGCATTGGGGATTCATCAGTCTGAGTTCCTCCATATATGCAGTGATATGCAGAATGCAGCCGGGTGAGCCTTATCTGCTGTCCTTTCTTAGTTTTTAAGTGCAACAACTAAATAATCTGACCAAGTCCCATGGTTTAATTTCTTTTTATGTACTGATGACACTCAGCAACTTCTTAAATGTAATCAAAACTCTGAAAACTCTATTGGTAGACTACAATGTTTCCATTTGAGCAGTCAGAGTGGATGACTCATAATATTTTCAACACAATGGAGATAAAACTGAGATTCTTGTAATGGAGGGACAGCTTTAAACTGATCCTCTGTTCTTGTCTCAAAAGGTGGGAGAATCAACCAAACCAAGGACTGCAGTGAAGAGCATAAGGAATATTTTTGAGCAACAATTATTATTACTGCTTCAAATCAATAAGACTGACATATTAAGATCTCACGTGAGAAAAAGACTATTTGTCTCTAGAGATAATTTTGCCCAAGTTGTTGTTGCCTGTGTACGTTCACACAGAGACCACTGTAATTCTATCGATATGACCCTGCCACAGTCCTCCCTAATAAACTTCCAGCACTTTCAGAACACAGCTGAAGCAACTGCCAGGGGCCTAAAGAAATTTGAACATGTCTGAGGCGAAAGAGAAAAATGAGTTGAAAGCTGGTTGTGAAAATAATTGAAATAAAAATTGCCTACCTTGTACATAATCAGACACATGCAACAACTATTTTTGCGAGCGCAAACGGTGCGATTGGCAAAAATCAGCTGTTTGCGCCCGCAAAAAGGGCATTTGCGATACATCAAGGTTCAAGGCACTCGCAATTTGAGAATTCGCATTTGATGAATGAGCTCATAATAATAATAATAATACGATTATGGTATTTTAGTCCACCATGCTTTTTTGTAGTAGATATTTTTGAATTGTACATAGTAAGTATGTAAAGTCAACATTTGCATCCTCACTAGTTTCTTTCCCAAAATTAAGTATCACAATATTTTTGCCATCAATATTATGTCAGAAGCTTTTCAAATGATGACCCGCCTCACTGCCCCTGGCTCCAAGACCCTTTCAATCCTCTGACCTACTCGCACATCCCTTCTACTGTCTATCCCCAGTACTCCTCATGCATGTACCCTTTCGCTAACATACGTAGGGCTATTTAGAAGGCCGACTCTGTCATGTAGTCTACTCTTTCCCCACGAACACATCTGACTAAAGTCATAAAATGAAAGTTCTATTCCACAGAACCTCATTATAACCAGTCTTCTGTGTTATTCCCAAAATTCCACTATGCCCACCTCCATTTTACTTGGTCACCCAATAATGTCCACCACTCATTGCCATATTTAACTGTAGTACCCAGTGATTCGTAGTCAAACTGGAAAGGTAAATCCTATGGTGCCCAGATTTTCACCCAGCCGCACGATGTCTGGCTGTTTGACTTTAATGTGCTAATGCACAATAGAAATACAAATTCTTACATGCCTTTGTTACATTTGCTAAAGCATTCAACACAGGCAAGCACAGATGCACGTTCTGTGCATGTCTCTTTGTTATTTTTTAACATTAAAGCTAGCCCAATTGGCTTTGCCAATGGTTGTTGCAATTAGTGCTACTTCTGGTTGCATTTACTGAGATGAGGCCTCCTGACTTTTCACATACCTCAAGGTCATCAATGCCTGAAACAGGCATGTACCTTTATATTTTTAGGTAAGTGTCATCGCAGGGAAATCTCAATTATTGGGCTATGAATGATACACGTCATATCTGTTTCCCTCGCTCTATTGTTCATTGACAGCATGTATGAGTGAATCCATAGGTAAGTGATTAGATGTGTGTATACATCTATGAATCACTGAGTGGGTTTTTAGATACTTGTATTGCTGTGACAATGGATTTAAATATGATACTCTGTATTTTACAAACAGTGATGAAAAATTGTATTAGTGTATGAAAAGGTGTATGTGATTGTCACGTGGATGATGTCATCAGTAATGTCATCAGTGATGTCATTTGAGATGTCATCAGTGATGTCACTGACCATGTCATGAATGATCTAATATGTGACATCATCAGCAGTGGATTGCGGGTGCGCGAAATATAGTTATAGGAGCAATTTCATTGGTTTTGTATGAGGAAAATGTCCAGCTAACTATAACAACACTAAAACTTATAGTTTTTTGAGTGAATTTCAAAGGTTTTTAAAAAACTAATTCCTAACTATATAACTCCTGAAACCTATGGTTTTTTCAGTGAATTTCAAAGGTTTTTTAAATGCGGATTCCTAACTATATAAGGCCTGAAACCTATGGTTTTTTCAGTGATATATATATATATATATATATATATATATATATATATATATATATATATATATATATACACACATATATATGGCTTCATGTAGAGCTGGATGTTCAGCCCTAATCGGTTAACTTTTTGCATCTTTTTTTTTTTTTTTTATATTTTTAGATGTTATGCATAGATCTGTTAACCTTATATTAAGACAGACATATACTGCTTTTACATCAATCAATTAATTATCTTGATCAAATTAAGAAATCAATTTAACAAACTTATAAAAAGCGTGTTTAATACATGTTCTACAAAAGGCCAACATAAACAAAGAAAATATATGGGTTTTATATTTAGCTTCAACTTTATTTTATAGTGAACTTAGGGGCATATTACCAACGATTAGCGATATTTATCGCTAACGATGCTTAGCAACGAATTTTTTAACGCTAAGCATCGCCGGAAATTATCGCAGAGATAACTTGCTATTAGCAAGGTTTATCTCAGAAGTGATAAAAATCCTCACGCTAAGTGCCAAATGAGAGATTATCTCTGGAAAACCAACGATAATCTCTCGAAGTTTGGCGTTAGCTTGATGATAGGGGCTCACAAACTTAGCCATGATATCCACCTTCCATAGGATATCATGGCTAAGTCAGGAAAATACCAGATGTAAAAAAAGCAGTGCTAACCGCGGTTAGCGCTGCTTTTTTTTTATCACTAACAGGGTTAGCGAAATCCTTGATAATAGGAGAAATGTCGCTTAACAACATTTCTCCTATTATTTTTCTCTGGAACGCCCCCTTTGCATCTCATTAGAGATGCAAGGGGAAGCGTAGAGAAAAAGGGTGCTAACATGCGAATTTGCGTGTTAGCACCCTGTTGCTGATAGGGAGCAGGCCCGGACTGGCCATAGCGGGCACCGGGCAATCCCCCGGTGCGCCGCAAGGATGGGGGGCGGTTTTGAGCCCCTGGGGGCCGATTTTGTTACAGGGCCGATAGCTGCAAAATCGGCCATTCAACAAAATCGGCCGAAAACCGGCCCTAGCAAAGTGCTCGGCGGCACCTCTAACCTCCCCCCCCCCTCCGAGTGGGGAGGGGGGGCGAGCACTTTGCCACGGCCGGTTTTCATTCCCAGTCCGGCCCTGATAGGGAGATCATTTTATCTCCGCTTTCTTGGCTTTTAAAGCCAAAAAAGCGGAGATAAATCCCTTGATAATATGCCCCTTAATTTGCAGCTTTCGAAATTAGCCACCTACATGCTTTCAACGAATGTTTCAGATGAATAATTCTTCTTCATTAAAATTTCGGGTCCGCCTGAACCTTCACTAGAACGGGTAGTATAATTTTTATACCATTGCATTTTAAAAAATGTACGTTTTATTTGTACGTTTCCTATAGAGACATGGGGGCTTGACCTGCCTAATGAGAACATTGTGTTTTGATCAGCTACTGCAGGTCGTATGTACCACGAAACCATTGCCTAATGATTTTGAAAACAAGCTGGATGAAAATACAGAAAGGACTTGAAAGTGAGAAAACAACATTAATGGAATTCTATTCCCTGCAGTCATTTAACATATTATTTTAAGAAATCCTTCATCAACTTGAAACTCCAGAACATTGATTTATTGGGTTATTCCAATGCACCACGCTTAGCATAATGCTAATATCTGTCAAAAATAAAATGGAACCCGTTACCGTCATCAATGATATTCTTCAAGCTGAAATGATATTCTCCAATTCACACTTATTTTATGAATCCTTTTGAATCATCAGGAATTGAAGAATATGTCATGTCATTGGTATGTGCATAATAATGTGGGTGCGGGGAACCATTACATTTGTACACCCTTTGTATTACCTCAATAAGTCGTCCATGGGTTAATGAATTGGAGATGGTGTTAAACTTCAGTTTCTTGAGACAAGGTGTACCCTACAACATATAATAAATAGTTAATAAAGTAAGGACAGACTCCGTAACTGAGTTCTTCAGCAGGAATACATTTTAATGATTTATTACAAAAACTCAAAAGCTGAGGTACTGAGATCATTAATGCAAATGCATAACGTCATTGCCATAAAGGCTACCAGCAAACATGGCATATAGAATAAAGTGTAAATAAAAATAATTCTAAGTCCTGAGTGAGCAGCAAAATCAATAGGGAAACCGTCAGCATCCCTAGTATAAACCAGAAAGTCTTCTGGCTCATCCCCAAAATCAGGGGTTTATATGCAGTTATTATGCATAGAAATTAATTTCATTCGATCAGAAATACCTTTTCAGCAAATCAGAGCACAATTGTATTAAACGTCATATGGCCTTAGCCTCTACTATCCCACTACATGAATATTGATTCTCCCCACTTTATACTGATGACATATGGAGATGGCAGAACAAACTAGTTACATGAACAACAGTGAGCTAGCAGAAGGGCCTTGAAAAATTAAACAATATTGTGACCATGTTGAAAAGTTTTGTTTGAGAACAACAAGAACAATGTAAACGATATGAAACAAAAATGGAGGAGGAGAGATCTATTTTGAACAAGATGGTGCCTAAACCTAAACTGAGGCCTAGTGAACCTAAGCCTAAAAATCGCACATAAGTCACAGCAAATTTGTTTCACATGCATTCACACCAAATCTGGGTAAGCATGTAAAATTGAGAATAAATCCATGTTCTAATAATGCACAAAAATTAAAAACAAAAGCCCACAAAACGTTCACAATGACATTAGAATTTTGTCATAGAGTTGTGAGTAGTGTAGGGTACTCTACATGCAATACATGATTTCCCCAAAGGACTGGAATCTTAAAATTCCTTTAATTGTATTAGGGAGTTCCAGTAGATATGTGAGACAGTGTAGTGAGAGTTGCATGTTGTGAAGGTAATCAATGGATTTATAAGTAAAGCATCATCAAAGTATCAGTTTGATAATTTTAGGACAGTTAGAAATCACTGGGCTGTGGTATGATTTTATTTTTAAAGGTAATGGTTTGGAGAGGTTTATATGTTGCTTGTACAAATCTTAGGTCAGTAGTTTGTTCGGTGATTAGACATTTTATGAGCTTGATACTACTATTTAAATGGCGTTACAGTGTAGACATTTTTGGTAGTCAATTATATGACATATCGTGACTCCATCGTTTTCATGAGATATTTTTCCTCCAGCATTCTGTTTGTTATTTTGTCTGCTCTGTCTTGATAATTAACACCTCAATGAACTCCATGACAGCAAAGCATAGTCTACCTGATCAGTGTTAAATGTATGGGATGTATTCTCTCTAATGTATTTTTTGTATGTTTGGGTGGTATGTTGACAAGTTCTGTTGAGAGTGATATGATAGCCAGCTCTGAGATATATTGTTGCTATGTTGGAGTGTTTGGTGTATGTGCATACTTCTCTCTAATGTGTTGTGATGGAGGTTTATGCAGTGTATCTTTATGGCATGTATTTTTGACAGAGACATGGAAGTCAGCAAAAATTAATATCTGTGCTCTGGTGAATGTGTAATAAGTTTAGTCTAATGCGCTTTGTGGTGGTCTATTAGGTTTAAATTTGTTCGATTTACACAAAATGAACAAAACACAAATGTTTCAATGCAACAAGGTAGGCACAATCTCTCATGTGCTAAAAGTCAGCCATACACCCCTGGTGCCACCAAGCCTGGCTGCGAAAGGAGATGAGTAATGCATAGGGCTAGCTACCCCACCATGTTACAAATCCTAACTACAGAAACACCAACCAAAAGACTTCCCACCTTGTGGAGAGAGGAATCTTCTTCACAGAGATCTATGATGACTTGTGGTGAATGCCAGAGATCCCTGGAAGCCAAGCCACCTGCTTTTGACCAAGACCATCACCATCAAGACATGTAATCTGAGGACCATGCACGAGTCAGGCAAGACAGCCCAAGTGGCAGAGGAGATGGAAAACTACTACTGTTGCCCTGCTTGGCACCAGCGAGTTTATATAGACAAAGTCTGGACAGAAAAGACTGTCTCAAGGAGGAATGCTGTTCTGGACATGAGGAAGAGAACACCCCACACACTGAGAGAGTGGCACTGATGCTACTGCCAGCAGCCTACAGAGCTTTTATCGGATGGACGCCCACTGTACCAGAATCATCACAGCAACCTTCTACACAAAGAAAAAGAGGATCAACATGATTGTTATCCAGTGCTATGCACCTATAAATGATAACAAAGAAGAGGAAACAAAACAGTTTTACAACAGACTCCATTCCATTGTGGAGAATTGCACTGAGAAAAATACCTCCATACTGATGGAGGACCTCAATGACAAGATTTGAAGTGACAACACTGGGATCAAAGAAGTCATGTGCAACCATGGCTTTGGTGATATGAACGAGAATGGTGAAAGGCTTGCAGATCCCTGTGCCCTGAACAGTCTTGTGATAGGTGGCAGTGTATTCCCACACAAAAGGATACACAAGGCCACAAGGCAATGTGGGTGTTACCAGACCATTCAACAGGGAATCAGATCTACCATGTCTGCATTGCCAAGAAGTTTTTGATATCCCTGCAGTATGTGAGAGTGATGAGAGGAGCCAACGGGGAAACATCGTTTAAAACGCGGTGTTTACACCGCACTACCTTTACCACGCTGCCATTACAACGCAGTCGTTACTACGACTTGCACTGGATGGCACTGTTGGTTAAGGAATATTGTAATTTTATATTCCAACACCTTCCCGACTGTTACGTGGGCTGGTGTTGGAATATAAAATTATAATAATCCTCAATCCGTGCCCTCCAACGCAAGTCGTTGTAACGACTTGCGTTGTAGAAACCGCGTTGTTAAGTACCGTGATCTAAAAGATCGCGTTGTACTGACATACATCGAGCCAACGTGGCATCAGACCATCACCTTGTCATGGCCAGGCTGAAGCCACAGCTCAAGAAAGCATGGATGGAATTGACAAACTGACACCAGCGATATAACACCACTTTCCGCAAAGATGCACAGGAATGGAGCAAATACTAAGTCACCCTCAGCAACCAGTTTCAAGTCCTGTAAGAACTAAAGAATGACAGAGAGCCAGTAGAAAGTTAGTGGGATAAAACCAAAGAGACAGTTGCATTATACATACATAATAATCTTTATTCGGTTTCAGATATTAAAACTATAAAAGCACACACTAAGTATAAAATACAGTAATAAATCTGGTAAAAATAAAACAGACCACACACAGCGCTGCCAGTGAGTTAAAATATCTGTACCAAGCCAACCACTGGCTTTGAGTTACATAAGTGCTATACCAATAATAATGAATCATCAAGGGCTTTGCGGGGAGTACAGTTAAGGCGCACGGGCTGGTTAGTCACAAATAGATCTAAGTTTGATGGCGGATTAAAAAAATTCAAGTACATAAAACACAGTGCTACCTGTCAGCATTTGTAAATAAATAAAAGCTGGGCGTTCTAAAATTAGCTCTTTTCAAGTTTGGAATTATAAAAGACTTTCTAGGAGTTTAATAAAAACTGCAAAACATCATAAAATAAGATATGCTGTATTGTGCATAAAACACTGAACGGCAAAGGTCCTAGCTATCTTGCAGGAAAACAATCTATTCCTGCCCCCTAGAGCCCTACGTTCAGTAGCTAAAACTTTACTCCTTGTACCGCGTTTCAAAAAATCGCGCTTGGGTGGGAAAGCTTTCTTTCACCTAGCCCCCCACTTTTGGAATCAACTCCCTATCCATCTTCGGCAATGTCCTGATCACCTTCAATTCAGAAGGCTCCTCAAAACTGCACTGTTCTAACAATTTCTCTCTCCCCAGCCTACTGCAGCTCCTCCATATCACAGAGATACCCCTTTGAGGATGATTTGCGTGCTTTATAAATGAATAAATATCAAATATCAAATGGATCATGTCCTGTGGAGATGGACCATCGCAGCCACAGGAGAGAAACGTTTGGCCCTTGATACAGCCCTTGGGATGAGCAAGGAGGAGGTGAAAAATGTCAAACCTGAACCTTGTGAGCAGGAATCTGTCAGGCGAGTTTATTACTCCCAGTTGATAAGGCTCCACAGATTTAGTAGTTTTTAACATAATGAAGCGGTATACACTAGGCTTTAGGAACTCCCTCTCTTCCCTTTCCGTAACCCTCTGCTCCATGAGGCTCGCCTTTATGGGTTCAGATCTCTCTTGGTTATCCGATCAGGAGTAAAAAAATCTCGTCTCCCCACTCCCGTTAAGGTCTCTTTAATATACTTCACCATAATATTCGTGTGGTGTGGTCAAGGGCCAGACAATCATGTAAGATGAGCTTGTTTAATCTTGTCCCATTACCTGCCCAGATCTTTAACCATAATGTGACAGGGCGTACCTCTATCATATCAGTTAGGTATTTCGTACCTCCTCATGTATTGAGAAGGACGGTGTACCTTAAAGAAACTGATAGGAGCCGTCTCAAGAACTTATTTTCCATAATTTAGAGGTCCTTTGCATTAGTATACCCCCAAATTTCACTACCATATAAAACCTTGGAGAGACACTTGGTGCTGTAAAGATTTAATAAAGCTCCCACAGGTCTTTTTCCCTGTCAGGTTGAAAAGTTAAATATGGCTGCAATTTCTCTGGGGAGATCATTCCTCTTACTGCTAAGTTCAGGCCCCCATTTCACTTTCTCATCCAATAAAACTCCTAAATAAGAAATAACACTCGGAACGGTAGTTGACCCAACCTTAAACGTGTATGGCCTACTAGGGCGGGCCCCTATTTGCATAATAAAGGACTTAGAGTTGTTAACCATGAGAGCCTTCTCCCCCATAAACTGGACAATGGAGTTAATTAACCTTTGTAGCCCCCGTTCCGTCTGGCCATCGGGATGGCGTCATCTGCGTACAGCAAGATAGGAAGGCCACGCTGTTCTGAAAATACACCCTGGTCTCTAGGAGGGTCTTCTCTGGGCCATTGATGTATATATTAAATAAAAAAGGGGCCAGGATACAACCCTGTTTTACCCGTCTCCTGATAGGGAACAAGCGTGAGGCCTTCATGCCTCCAGGTTAACACACAGCCGCCCTGCTGTCTTGATGAAGATCCCGTGGGAAAAGGACTATTTCCTTATCCGCCCCCAAAGAGAGCAGGGTCTGCCACAGCCTGCTTCTATTCACACAATCAAATGCAGAGGAGAGGTCCATGAAGGCCAAGAAAATAGTACCAGTGTAGGCACCCGTGTACTTGTTCAGGATGTACGATGTAACAACACATGTTATTACAACGCGTGCTGTTACATCGCAGTTGTTACAACGACTGCATGTTACAACGCTATGCCTTTACAACGCAAGTCTTTTCATCGACTTGCGCTAGGTGACGTGCTAACATTAAAAAAGTGTAATTTACTATTCCAACTCCAGTCCACTTATCAATAGGGAAGGTTTTGGGATAGTAAACTACACTATTTTTAATGTTAGCACGCCATCTAGCGCAAGTCGATGTAAAGACTTGCGTTGTAAAGGCATAGCGTTGTTACATGCGGTCGTTGTAACGACCGCGATGTAACAGCACTGCGGTGTACTGACCGCGTTGTAAACAATGTTTCCCACTTGTTCACTTTCAGGAAGCGGTTCAGGCATTCCTCTGTGGTTGAGCATCCAGAGCGAAACCCGTATTGGGTGTCTGACAAGATGTTGTTCTCAGCAGCTCAGGTAGATAATCCATCTAACAGGATTCGCCCAACCACTTTGACCACAGAGTCCAACAGGGAGATGGGCCATTAACAGTGTGTGCTCTCCCAGTTCTCATTTTTAAAAACCGGGACAATGGTGGAGGTGGCCCATGAGGCCGGGAAACCCACCCTGACAGCTGCTTTAAGTACAGCAGTAAGCACTGGAGCCCGGAACTCCAAGTTGGACATGTAAAGATCGGGCAGGATCCCATCTGGACAGGGGCCCTTATTTTGTGTCATACCTGCTATTCCCCGCCTCACCTCTTCCTCCGAGACAGTTAGTACGGACCTTTCATTTACTCCCCTTCTGGATGATATCTGGGTTTTGGTACAACCAAACATACCCTCATAATGGCTGTCCCTGTCATCCTCTGTAATGTGCGCATCGAGAGCACTAGTGGTATCTACTACCAGGATTGGGCTGTTAATTATACCCCAGAACTTAGTACTGTTCCTAATGGTACTAGGCTCCATTACCTTCCCCCAAGGCCTCCTCCTTCAAGATTTCTTTACGTTTTTAAGGGTCATTTTATACTGTGTTCCTGCGGGTTCCAACTAGTCCTCTGTCTCTTGGGACAGCATGCAGAGCCGTCTTGAGGGACCTAGTTGCACAAGAACATGTTATATCGAAACTTTTTGGGGGCCTATCACTTTAATTATTCAAGGCGGAGCTCATCAATAGGTCAGCGAGGGAGCATGGAATGGATTCAAATGCTTTAACTACTTGGATGTCAAGGTGCTTCTGGGCCACCAAACAGATCTGGATTTCCTCAGGGCATTTGGCTAGGATGGACTGTGAAAAAGGCTGGGGGTAATCTGTGCCCATTTTAGCCTCATGCCCCTATCTGTGGGCTGTAGGGCCCCTCCACCCCTACTCCCTACAAAGGATTGTGATTGTTGTAAATACTTGCATTAATTGAGAAATCTGATATTAGATGGAATAAAGGGGTGGAAACAAGAATGATATTGATAAACTGTTTGTTACTATCACCTTTGAAAGTTGGTATGAGGGCGCGCTGAGCAGGTACCAACTTGTCCATCGCAGTTTGTAAATCAAAGTCACATGTTAAGGAGTTGAGAAGGTCTCCCTGCCCGTGATATTCGAAATGCCCTCCTGGGTAGTGTGGGCAGTCAAAAATCCCTAAACCCTGAGCTTTTGGATTCCCACAAGGGTGAACATTAAAATCATCAACCAACCCAATATTAGGGGTGTAACTAGGGGAAGTACTAACGCCGTCCAGAAATTTACCCAGCAAGCTATATTACATGTCTCAGGGAGGGAGGAAACAGCATTATAGAAATTTTAAAGCAACCTTCTATATACTCTTTACTTTTCGGGGCTGAAGCTAGGAATCGGCTCTTTATCGACATAGATTGGAATTATTACAAACGCACAAGGTTTAAGGTGATTGCTGCTGCGTATAAGGTATGGAAGGCAATAAGGAAGCAATATAATATTGGAAGTGTGTCCATTTATACCCCATTAACTGCACCGATCCTGCACCCAGTATTTGCTGGGATCGCATAGTGGTCAACTGGCGCTCAAGAGGCTTAATAACAGTTGGAGATCTCTATAATATAGATGGGTTGAAATCTTTCTCCCAACTGAAGGAACAATATCAGTTGTCCACTTCGCACTTTTTTAAGTATCTGCAGTTGCGTGACTATCTGACTAAATTGAACATAGTGAACGTGGCTAATCCTCTTATTGAGGCAAATAAAAAACGTGCACGCATCGGGGCATTGTATAAAATAATTATAGAGGCAATGCCCAATGATTTGGAATCACACCGAATAAAATGGGAAGAAAGATTAAGGAATCCTGAAATATCGTTAGAGCTCTCGATTGAATTGGCTGGCCGGTTATTTATGTCCGCCAACTTCTCCTCATGTAACGTAACTGGTGCTATGTAAAGCGCTCTGATAACTGATTTTGTTCGGTTCTAGTTCGCGCTATATAAAACTCGGCAAAAAAAAAAAAAAAAACTTGAAGACACAACATTATAAGACTTTGTTTTATCCTTATCGTACGCCTGACAAAATTGCTAAGTGGGGGGGAGACCCAGATGGAAAGTGTTTTAGATGTAATACTTTACACGCTGATGTAGTGCATATCTTTGGTACTTGCACGAAATTATTAGATTTGTTCAGACACATAAACAGGTTTCTAACTGAGATTCTGGGTGTCCCTATACAACTTTCAATAAGTCAGATTTTGTTGGGTATAGATACGGGTGGATTGCGTACAGAACACGGCAATGAAGTTTGTTATTTGATATTCATTGCATCAGCAGTGCTAAGGTTGTATATTGCCTCAGCGTGGCTACAAACTAAGGCCCCTTCATTTGATGTGTGGAGAACTCATTTTCTCTTTATGTATAACATGGAACACAATCTGTATATTTTGAAGGGGAGGCGGAAAAAGGCACTGGGGCAGGCAATCTGGGGTGCTGTTAGGGCATATATGGACATATAAGATTGTGAGGTTAAGCTATCCAGTATACCTACATGGCTTCTGTTCGCTGGTATTTTGATTTGATCTTGTCAATACAAGCAATGAATGATATAAGGGAACGGTTTAATTTTTTTTTTTTTGTTTTTTTTAGTAGCATACGTTTTCCTCTAGTCTTAAACATTGTGTATATATCTGTAATCTCTATGATCCGATCCTGCATTGTATAATCCACTATAATTGAGTGTTTGGATATTTTTGTATCTGTGGTCTCTATCTAATAAAGAAATTAAATTAAAAAAAAAACATTTTTTTTAAAGCAACAGACTGGTGGACCCTCGTGGGAAGAGCAAGGCCTGCAGGCATTGATTATCAGTGTTTAGTTCTGCAATTCCACTTTCCAGCCTAAGAGATGCATAGACCACAAGTTCCCCATTGGCTCAACTGGAGCTAGACAGACTTGCAGAGACAAAGAAAGATTTATACACTTCCAGCAGAAAAGAATTGTCCACAGGCCAAGTCTCCTGCAAGCAAATAATGTCGAACGCCTGGACAAAGCTACACCAAATTTCTTGTTCCGCTTGATTTGTATGATCCGGGCATGGAGAAATCGTCACTGGTGGAAGGGACCCGGGTCCTCCCAGTCAATCACAGTTCTCAAGGAGGCCCAGGGGGCAAAGGCATTAAAAGTTGGGACAAGGGACAAGGTCTGGTGCTGCTCGTAGGATGCAGCACTCAACAGTCTCCTCTGGAGCAATGGATTTTGTGATTGTCCCGGGAACATTGGTCTGTAAAAGAAGCAGAGGGGAAGGGCTGTAATCGAGGTGGATGGGCCTGTGGGGGCACAAGCATTAGCTGTGTGGAGAATACTCTCTGCCAGATGGGGTTGATTAAAATTAATAATAACACAGTCCGCGTCATTGCGTTTTTTGACCCTCCTATCCAGGCCTCTCGACGTGCCATAATAATGTATCTCTCCACCCTATATCCCAAAAAAGTATTGCCATTTAGCCAGTGCAGGATTTTATTTTTCAATTGGTGAAAATATTCGGTGGAGCCTGGCTGCAGCACTGGAACATTTCCCAGGACTACTACATATGGTGTTGCTTCAGGCGTAGGTCGATGTGGTTTGGGCCTGCACGTTGGCTACCCAGCTCCTCTGTTGCTGAAATAGAAGCCTCACATTCAACAATTTCCCTCTGTGTGAACATATTACCTTGGTTTTCCACGCTCCTTGCCCCCTTGGCCTGTGGTTATTCCCTTGAAAGTGGGAGAGGGCACGGCCTGGGATGAAGTGTAGTGTGTTGGGTAGTGCTCCTTTGCAGAGAATTACTAACTGCACCTGCTTGATCACCCTCCCTCATTCCTACCTTCAAGGCACATTGATCCTGGAGGATGATAACACCATGACCCGGGGGGACTGAATGGACGACACCGACTGTGGGCGATATTATCAAGGAACGGCGATACCATTATCACCGCTTTAGCGGCAGGAAACTGCTGCTATAGCGGCGATAAGGGGCTTGATAATATGCCCTTGAGAATTCCCATAGAAGCCTAGGCTCACACCAGAACCTGGGCTACTATGGGAATTCACAAGGGCATATTATCAAGCCCCTTATCGCTGCTTTAGGGGCAGTTTCCTGCCGCTTAAGCGGCGATAATGTTATCGCCGTTCCTTGATAATATGGCCCTTTATTATTTGCCTTGATGTTCTGTTGGGGCCAAGAGGAAAGCTCCCTTTCAATCATAGTGAGGCGTTGTTTGAAAGGTTCCAGTTTAGTATCCAGCCCTTCCAAAAGAGTCCCCACACAGGCTTCCAGCATTGCCGCCATCTCGTCTTTCGATGGAGCTCCTGTTCCGGGAGGTTTGGAGTGAAAGGATCTGCCTTAAGACATTTTGCCTTTGCCCCCACCATTGTACATTTGTGTTTAGCCCCAGCACCCAGTCCTCTGACAGGTCCCTCCTGAACCTCTTTTCGGGAGACTACTGTTGCCACTTCAGGGTAAGTTGCCAACTGACAATTTCTCGGCAGAGAGACAGGCACTGAATGTGCCTTGTAGGATCCCCTCCCCCCTCATGGATTTCAGGGCTTTTACTTTGTCCTGGAGAAGGTGGCACAGATGCAGTCAGCTCGCTCTGCTCCACTGTATTTAACAAGGAGGCCTGACTAGATACCAGGGTATTAGAGTGGGTACATAGTTGTTGTACTGTAGAGCGAGAGAGGTGCCTAGCTACCAACTCGATTTCCTTGTCTAGGACCCCAGCTGCTCGCTTCAGGAAACAGTCCATGGTTAAGGTTGCAGGGGCCAATTGGGTTAATGTGGTGGTCTTCCACTTCCCCATAATGCCAGGCTAGATAGGGAACAAGTAATATTTAGCTGGGCAAACAAAGCCAAGACTAGCATGGGTCGCTACGATGGGCTAAGTCAAGGGTTGAACAAGAGCCTTCCCAGATAGTCGAAGATTAATGTAATAATGGGCGGATTGTAACAAGGGTCAAGAGAACAGTACCTGCCGCGCTGAACAAGTGGCCCCCTTCCTCATTGGCTGCACAAGCTCCTCGGCAGGCAAACACCCCCCCTTGGTTTAACTTTGTGCCTTGGTTTTGATGGTCCTGGTCCTGGTTCAAATCCACACTGGAATTCTGAATTCATCCTATACTCTGTCCTCTGCTGTAGATGCCACAAGCCAAACAGAAACCAAGAGAGGCGGCCCAGCCCAGCCTCCTCCGGGCTCTGACGGATGAAGACGGGCCCGCCCATGCACACCCCTTGCTGCAGGAGCCTCAGTGGGTTTTTGTGCACCTCCAGGCACAGTGAGGCAGGCGCGTTGGCGGCTCACGGGCCCCGAGGAATGCCGGGAGTTGTAGTCCCCCCGGGTCCCGGTAATGCGGGTCTCTCTCCCGCGTTGCAGGAGGTTCAGTGGGTTTCTGTGTGCCTCCAGGTGCAGTGAGGCAGGCGCGTTGGTGGCTCACAAGCTGCGAGGAATGACAGATGTTGTAGTCCCCCCGGGTCCCGGTAATGCGGTTCTCTCTCCCGAGCTGCAGGAGGCTCAGTGGGTTTCTGTGCACCTCCAGGTGCAGTGAGGCAGGCGTGTTGGCGGCTCATGGGCAGCGAGGAATGCCGGGTGTTGTAGTCCCCCCGGGTCCAGGTTAAGGGTGGGCGGAATTTGCATAATTGTGTTACGCAAATCTCTGTGAAATGGTCCGCGATGATTTTTTCCTGTTCGCAATCACTGTTTTCGTGCTGGCGGGGGGGGGGGGAATATCTTGCGAACACGCATTTTGAGATCGCGAACAAGCAAAAAAATTTGCGAAGACGTGAAACACAGAATTTTGGGCAATTTCACATTTTCCGCAGAACGCAAAATTTCCCAGATTCCGCGAGCGGAACGGAATTTACCACCCAGGCCTAGTCCCAGTAATGCGGTTCTCTCTTCCCAGTTACATTAACCTGCTAGGAAGTACGAGGTCAAGAAACACCAGCATAAAGAATGGCTCTCCGCTGAGACTCTCTTCAAAATCCAAGTGAGAAAGGAAAAGAAAGCTGCAACATCAGACGAACAAGAGCAGAAAAAGTGGAAGCCCAGGATGAGTACACCGAACAACAAGGAAGCAAAGAGAAGCTTAAGAGCAGATAAACAAAGATTTATGGATGGTCTTGCAACAGAAGCCCAGCGTGAGAATTCAGGACATGTTTACAGTGTCCCCCCCCCCACTTTTTGCCCCCATTTTTACCGCTAGATGCTGGTTCTCTGACTCTGACTGTGCCCTGGGCTCTGATAACTAGACGTAGGGCCTGTGCTCTGTGTTAAAAGTATATGGTACTTGGGTATGAATGCATTGGCAGACCTCTGCAAGCCACTAATAGATAATAGGGCCAGGGGTTCAAACTACCTATAAGTCCCTAGTGGCATGGAAATTTAAAGGCCCAGCAGATGCACTTGCATGTGTGCGTTGATGTGGGCCCATTGTCACTTCTGAAGGCATCCATGCCATGCAGAAAAGTTTAGTTATGGTAAGTTGGTCTAATGACAGTTGGCATTGCCAGACCCTATAAGTCCCTAGTGTAGAATAGGGCCAGGATGTTCAAACTACATATAAGTCTGTAAGTGTTTGACACCTTTTCCTTAAAGGAGCTCTACCGGAAGCATCAGACAGTCAATGGCAGTATCACAAACTATGCGTTTATTCACGCTTCAAAGGGGTTAAACAGTTCGTATATCCCAAAAAAATAATATAAATATTGAAGGACACAGTCTTTTGGTTGAAAGATGTCTTCGGCCTCTCTCGGTCACTCTCTCCGTATGGCAGCCCGTACCGACGCCTCCCAAAAAGCAAACAGAAACAGAGGGGCACTACCGTCACTAAATGTATATATTCTTAAGGCTTTAATACGTGCTCCCATCACCAATATCCTTGGGTCACCGAGACTAGTGGTAGAGTGTTAAAGCAGGAGGAAGAGTAGGGGAAGTGAGGGTTCTGGGGGAGGGGGAAAATACCTTAACTCGCATGCATCGCATACAACTTTATTTGTGCCACAAACCCCCACAGTCCTTTTCCCTCCAACCTCCTCCTCCACCGTTCTCCCCACGTCACTTGCCTGGGGCTACGGTCCCCTTGGACCGTGGCAATGGGTATCTCGGTGTCCTGTTGCTTGAAGGGACAGCCGCATACGAGCACAGGTTTTGTTGGGGAAACCTCCCGTGGGACTGCTCCATCGCTCCCTCGACGCTTCTCGTCCGGTTCTGCAGGGACTGGATCCTCCGCTCCAATTCGTGTGCTCCGTTCTCCGTCCTGCTGCCTCCCGTCGGCGCTTCTCCTCTCGCGCACCTCCAATCACCCGATTCCCCGCAGCTGAGCCAACGGGTCTCTTTTTGCTCCTCTCCTTGCATCAGCTCCTCCTCTCGGGAGACTAGACTGTTCAACTCCCTTTGCTGGAGTGGCCAACTGGGTGCCATCTTGGAAACCTCGGCCTCCTTGATAATAAGGTGCTCTCTATCACAATGTCCCTATTATACACACATTTCCTGCACATGCATGTGTGCTCTGCTGTATGCCTGCTTTCACTTTAAAGGCAGCCTTGCTTTGCAGACCGCCGTTAAAAGTAAATTGTATGTAAATTCGACTTTGGTGGTACGGGTACCTTAAAAGTGATACTCTAACTTATTTTTACTTATTAAGCACCCCAAGGTCTCACCTAGGAGTCCCAGGGGTGTGGGCCTTGAAACTATACACAAAGACCTTATAAAATATATTTTATATCCCCTGGTGAGGTAAAAACTGCCCATTTAATTTTTCCCCATTGTAGGTACTTAGTTCCATGCGCAAACATTGAAATAGTTTAGTTAACTAAAACTATTGCTAGTATTCAACAAACTTGCCACTGTTGAATTTGTCATGACTAGTTCAGAAAACAATTTATAAGACTTTCTTTTCTGTGAACCAAAATCCGGCTTTTTAGCAGTCTCCCCTGATTGGTCAGCATGCTTAGCCAGGCTGCTTTGGTTAGGTGATTAGTGGTCTGGCCGGATTATAAGTTATCTGATGGTGGGAGTTCTGCAGCTGCAAAGACCAGACCAAGCAAGGGGATGGGCAATAAAACATGAGCTTCAAAGAGAGCAGAACAGAAGGGAATGCCAGCAGGTTCACCCCCTCTTCATGCCAGGCAGCAGGACCCGACAACATTCCTGTGGAGGCACTGAAGGCAGACATTGAAATATCAGTGGGGATGCTCTACCCCATGTTTGGAAGGATCTGTGAAGTAGAAAAGGAGCCATCAGACTGGAAGGAGGGATATCTCCTCAAGATCCTGAGAAAGGTGCCCATTATGAACTGCACAAACTACAGCGGGATAACCCTCCTATCAGTCCCAGGCAAAGTGCTCCTCATCTTGCACGGAATGAAAGAATAAGTCAATGCTCAGATGCGGTGCCAGCAAGCTGGCTTCTGCAAAGACAGATCTTGCACTGAGCAAATTGAAACACTATGCATCATCTTTGACCAATTTATGGAATGGAACTCCCCCCTCTATGTCAACTTTATAAGCTATGAGAAAATATTCAACAGCATGGACAGAGAGATCCTTTGGAAACACCTCCATACTACGGTGTATTACTGGAGGACAACTCATGGAAGCCTTCCAAGTGTGGATCGAAGTCCGCCAGGGTTGTTTGCTCTCGTCTTTTATCTTCCTGCTTGCTGTACACTGGATCATGAAGACATCCACAGCAATGAGAAGAAATGGGATCCAGTGGACGCCTTGGACATAGCTCGAGGATCTTGATTTGCAGACGACAACAAACCCCTCGACCTGATAAAATGTAGCATCAGTTTATGGGTGCTCCTGCCGGCTAATGTGTACAACAATTTAAAATGTGCATCCTTACCAGAGGCATGGACATCATCTACAATTGTACCAATTTTCAAAAAGGGCAATCAATCCTTGCCCAAATTGTCATGTCCTTCAGGCTAGTCCTGTCATGTGTACCCCTTTTTTCATACATTGTCCCATCCACACGACTATAACGGTTCTGAAACAGGTGACCTTTTACCTGGTAACTTGCTCCTGTCTTTTCGACACCAGCTCTTAGTATTCTATCCTAATCCCTGTACCTGACGTACAGAAACATGCCCTCAGGCACTGCAAAAATCTGTATAAGGGTCAACACTTTTTTTATTCTTGGCCAATAGCCAGCTATGCATGATCGCATTTGTTTGGAAAAACATTTATGATTGTTTTCAAAACAGTTATGACTGTTTTCAAAAACATACAGATTCTAGAAGAAACCCTGGAGAGACCACTCTAGTATATATGCCGCTTACTCCCCTCAGCAAATTCCTTCCAAGCTGACACGGGGTCCTGCATGCTGAATCTTCGACGGGCAGTGGTCTGACATCCCTTGCTGGGTGTCATCCTCGGACCAGAGAAAGGGTTCTTCATTCTCTACCATCAGGTGAGAGGGTGTTTCTTCCCTAGGGGATTCTTGGATATGTACATATATACCTACACACATATATTTATGCTACACCTATGTATCTAGGCTAGGTACATTTAGGCAAATTACTTAGGGTGCACATTATAGGAATATGCAAACGCAACTATCTTATCTGAACTGTATATATTCATCTTCTTAGCACTATTGTAGAAATGTACCTACTGTTTACTAGATTAGTATCTGCAAATTCTTTCATATGCTTCTGTTTCCTGAGTGTTACAGCAAATATGTTTTACACAAGACTGATGCTGGACCAATAAATAATTATTGAAACGTCCTAATCGCCATCCTGTGTATTTTCTGAGAATATGTAAGCATGAGTGACGGAGCGAAAAGTGCTGTACTGTTTTCCACGATCCCTGAGGAATCAGGGTTGTCATGTTCAGTGGTTGCCAGAAACTACTTACACCACTGTAATATACAGGGGGGTGGTACTGGCACTGTAAAGATAGCTGGTCTAACGGCTGAAATATTCTGTGGGGGTGTCCGGAAGTGGTTTGGACACCAAGCCCTCAGTTTAAGTCAGCTAAAACTTGCAGGTCCTGGGGATTCCTGGGAACTACATCACATAGTAGCTATCGTCCAATATCCCTCACAGATATCCCAGCCAACATCTTAGGAAGGGTCCTACTTAATATGATCAAAGTCATGCCAATATGGCTTTTGCAAACATATCGGAACATAGGAACATTGCCTGAACCTTAGTTCAGTTTTGGTAAAATACATTCTGGTGAATCATACCCCCATGTTTTTAGCATTTTTGGATCTCCCAATGGCATTTGACTGTGCAAATCAGTCAAGGCTGTGTCAAATACTACTGGAAATAGGGATAGAGAAGCCACTTGTATACCTCTTGGCATCCATACACACAAACGTAAGAGCCAGAGTAAGGTTTGGCCAAAGTGGAGAGTTTACAGGGGAGATCCAGACTGGGCGTGGGGTACGACAAGGGTGCGTCCTCGCGCCCCTGCTGTTTATCTTGTATATAAATAAACTTGGGATCCATTTAACATCTTGCACGTCAGGTATCCCCATGGTGTTTGGTACCCTATGCACAGTACTGTTATATGCAGATGATGCAGTTTTATTAGCACGTCCCCCCAGAGCTTTGCGACTATTGGTCCATTCATTTGTGGAATTCATGGACAACCTTGACCTGCTGACCACTTTTTCTAAATCCTACATCAATGCCTGCAGCCCAAAGCATATTCCACTAACAAGTATTTAGATAGGAACACTCCGCCGTTACAACATTAATACATTCCCTTACCTCGGGGTGATCTTTAGTTCCATTGGCACAAGGACGCCGAAAATAGTTGAGCAGAGATCCAAGTTATCTAGGGCGTTTAGTTCACTTTTTAGACTGACATCCCCCTCTCCCCCCCTTGTAGGTCATGCATTTGCTCCCATGTTGCAAAATTATTCCATGCAATGTGTTCTGGTTGCTACCTTCTGGGTGGGATTCTGAGGCATCTAGGACTCCTCTGAAATTCAAATATGGGAAAATCCTTTTTGTCGAAGCTTCTATCCATCCACTTATTACTTCACACTTAATCTGCCATAAGGAGCTAGGGCTAAGCTATACAGCTGACTGTGTTCACATCTGCCCCCCATTATAGCTTTCGATTAGGAAATATGAGGAATGATTAAAAAGAGATATAATAAAAGACTGCCTAGCATGTGATAAAGGGCTTGATATCCCATGGTTAGCATTTGTAAAAAAAACGTTTTGATGCTGTTGGCCTTACCCAGGTATTTACTAACACTGACATATGTGCTATAGTGGGAGGAAAGCAAGTTCAAGCATCACTGCTTATTCATGCCCAGGAAAAAAGGCAGAGCGCTAAAACATTAAAAACTTCCATTTCGACTTATATGTCAGTGAAATATGATAACACTCTTAGCAATTATCAATGCACAGGGAGAGAGTGATTTAAATGCTTTTCAATGTTCCGCTTATGGGCAGAAACAATAAAGTACTTACTCTACTTTAAGTTAGGTTTCTAGCATGATTTAGAATCACTTGTATGCCCATGTAATAATGCTTTTAAACACTTGATGTTACATTTTAAAGCTCTGAACTATGGGGCCCATTAGGATTTGTCCGTCCGCCATCCCCACGTAAAACGGGACCACCCGCCATAAGGGGGGAGGTCCCGTGGGGGCCATTAGGATGCGCCCGCCACACTGGCAGGCGCATCCCGCATTTTTAACATTGCATCGGGCGGTGCTGAAAGCACCGCCTGCCGCAATGCTATAAATGCACATTGTGCACTTCAATGCACAATGTGACAGGCACCGTGCGGTGCCTGTCACGTTGTACAGAGAAGTGCAGGGGGGTACTATAGCTACCCCCCATGTGCACCCCCCACACCCTGGAGTCCCTGGAGGCCTGCAACGGGCCCCCACAAGACATTCCCGCATGCCTTTCCACGGAAAAGCATGTCCTCGCCTTCAGCCTAATATGGATGGTGGTGTCTAAAAGACACCGCCACCATATGAAACCCTTTTCTGCCCGGTCAACTCCTTGACCAGGCGGAGAAGCGACGGACGGTCTTTCCGTCCGCCACGGTCCCCCCGCCATAGTAATATGGTGAGGGGAAATTGGTGGCGGGCGGGGAAGGATGTCGGGCGGATTGCCACTGCCCGCATTGTGGCGGCGATCCGCCCGACATCCTAATGGGGCCCAATGTAACGTAGCAATGGTTTAGAAGCACATAGAGCTTTAAGTAGGTTCTTCTTACATATGTTTTTTTAATTTTCATCTTTTTAAATTGTATATGAATATTGTAACCGGCCGGTGTATGAGAAATTTTAATGGCTGAACTCTGTTTTTTATATTTATTACTGACAAATCTGTACTTTCATGGCTGCATGGCAGCAGAATAAAGTTTTTGACTGATTGAATAATGAAAATCGGGAGAAAAGAAAAGTGAAAGAAGGTTGAACCCAAAATAACTATACATGTTTTAAGTTCATGGTCTTCCTTTCTCATTAACTCCACAAGTCAAATAGCTTGGTTTCTTTTTAAACCAGCAATACTCTATGTTTGCCCACAGCAATCGGTCAATGGTATCAACTAGGTATTTCTTGCATTGAATTAAGAAAATCTCTTCTGCGTTTTAGGAACCTTTGCATAGTAATGAAGCTTTGTCGGTATCATGTATGTACTTTGTCCCCAACAATCAATGCTAAAAGTGTTGAGGTCTACATTTCACTGCACAGATGAAGCAGTTTTTGGGCCATAAAAAACCAAAGCAATAAAAATGACCCCCAGATCTGCAATGACTTCCTACGCAGCAAAGGTAAAGTTCAGATTAATTTCTTTCTTTTTCTATATATTCCAGAGGTGAGTAAAAGTCTCGCACCCAGCAACGCATTTGTCTAGAGACTCCACACTTCAAAACCAACCAGGCACTGGCCCAACCTTTCTCTGGAGCACAATATTGATGTTTTGGATTATATTGGGTGAAAATTCACACAAAGGTCCGTCCCTTTATAGTGAGAATGAATATCCATGTCTATTTGCACTTTTTCAACAAAGAGCTGGGTTTTCAGGGTCCAGTTTGCTGTTAACTTCAAATCGAGTGGGAACAATTGCACAGCTGAGGTGCACGGAAAGGCTTGACGTTAACTTCAAATCGAGTGGGAACAATTGCACAGCTGAGGTGCACGGAAAGGCTTGACGTGACTGCTCTTTCTGCTTAACTTAAAATATGGCACCTCAGACAAACGGATATATGACGTTACAACGCATACTTTTACCACGCCTACCATTACCACGCATTTTTTACAACGCATGATCCATTACAGCGCATGTATTTACAACGCAGGTACCTTTACAACGCATACCATTACAACGTAAGTATTGGTAAGTATATAATATTTTTTTAAATGTAATTTAATTAAAATTAATTTAATGTAATTTAATTTAATTAATTTAATTTAATTTAATTTAATTTAATTTAATTTAATTTAATTTAATTTAATTAATGTAATTTAATTTAATAAATTTAATTTAATGTAATTTAAATTTAATTATATTTAATTTTTACCCTATACCCCTTTACCCAAAAACCCAAAACTGACCCTAAACCCTAAAAATACCCCTTTACCCAAAAACCCAAAACTGACCCTAAACCCTAAAAATACCACTTTACCCAAAAACCCAAAACTGACCCTGAACCCTAAAAATATCTCTGTACCCCAAAAACCCAAAACTGACCCTGAACCCTAAAAATACCCCTTTACCCAAAAACTGAAAACTGACCCTGAACCCTAAAAATACCCCTTTACCCAAAAACTGAAAACTGACCCTGAATCCTAAAAATACCCCTTTACCCAAAAACTGAAAACTGACCCTAAACCCTAAAAATACCCCTTTACCCAAAAACTGAAAACTGACCCTGAACCCTAAAAATACCCCTTTACCCAAAAACTGAAAACTGACCCTGAACCCTAAAAATACCCCTTTACCCAAAAACTGAAAACTGACCCTGAACCCTAAAAATACCCCTTTACCCAAAAACTGAAAACTGACCCTGAACCCTAAAAATACCCCTTTACCCAAAAACTGAAAACTGACCCTGAACCCTAAAAATACCCCTTTACCCAAAAACCCAAACTTATAATATTTTTAATAAAATGATATACTTACCAATACTTACGTTGTAATGGTATGCGTTGTAAAGGTACCTGCGTTGTAAATACATGCGTTGTAATGGTATGCGTTGTAATGGATCCTGCGTTGTAAAAGTTGCGTGGTAATGGTAGGTCGTTGTAAAAGTTGCGTTGTAAAGGTTGTATACCCAGACAAACAATTCAAAGAAGGTCTGCTTTGGAGAATAGACTTAGATTTTGGTTTGACGAAGAGGAGTCCCATGTAATTCAATATACAATGACAGAGGTAGGCTTGTAAACTTAATATAACTTTCCACAGATGTTACAACAAAAATGACGTTATGGAGGTTATACATGTTAGCTGTGCCGGTGGCTGTTGCAGGATGGGCATTTGGCACTTTCTAGGCCTTTTCCAAAAGAACTAATGGTGCCTGAACTTTCTGAAGTTGGTCAGCATATGAGAAATGCTTTTTGAATAATTCTTTTAACACCATGGCAGTGGCCTGAGGGAGATTTAGCTGAATCTACCAACAGTTCATTGTTCCCTACCAGTACAAATGAAGCTCAAAGGAAACCCAAGTGTTGATGTATTCTTTTAGTTGGCTGTTTATAATCAATAGCTCCTTTTGTAAAATGCAGATACACCACATTTTGACCTTTAAACTATCTAAGACCACCGGACATTGACAAAGAGGTATTTTTTTAAATAAACATCAAAAAAAGTTTTAAAATTCTAAATATATGAATAATTAAAAAAATAAAGCTTTAAAAATAACAAATGTCGCAATTGCACAAAAGTATATTTTATTTCAACAATCAAATAGTATTTAAAATAAACAGTCTGTCAACTATCCCCAACAAAACACAAACATAAAAGAAAAGTAGTAAAATCCATTATGATAAAAACATTTATGTGATTTGTATTTGTTATTTATTTTTTCATAAAAACACTACTCATTCATTCATCTAACATACTCTAACTACCGAAAATGGTTTAAATAATAAAGAAAATCAAACCTTACATTTAAATATTAAACAAAAAACAATAATTAATATTCATATAAAATACTATTACTCACACAATGCCCAAAACATTACATTCGCTATAGAAAAATACAGTAAATAAGAGATTACAAAAACATATGTACAAATATGTATATAACTTAAAAATACTTATACCTGCAGATACACAATTTAACATACAAAAACAAATTAGCAATATTTGTACATTAATCAATTATTAACAAATAATATACATTTTGCTTCAACACCACCTGCCCAATTCCACAATAAGTCATGTAATACACAATTAAAATCAAAATAATAATTAAAAACTTTTTATAAACATGTAAATACATTATTTCCAATTTTAAAAATAATCAAATAACACTAATTAATATAAAGTCAAAAAACACTTCTTATCCAAACCCCCATTAAGCCCCAGAAACCAAATTTAAAATTGTGAAAAACAATTTAAAATGGTATTAAGCATGTAAAACCAGAACCCACTTGATACATGTTTTCTATGTACTTACTATTTTTTGGTTTGATCCCTCCTAACAGGGCCATAATGCGCTCAAGAGAATTTTATTATGAAGGCTCATGAGAGCCAATGATTTGAATAAATGTAGGTGTAAACACTCTGGGAGCCATGGCGAACGACTAATCGCATGTACCCATGAGCAAGGTGAAAGGATCGAAATGCGTTGGGGAGGCGCACACTGTTCGGTGTTGCTAACCAATAAAAGAAGGTTGGTACCAGTCGAGGATTGCATCTCATCCTTCTTGGGGCCTGCGAGAAGTTTGCTTTGATATTTATACATATATATATATATATATATATATATATATATAAACATACACGCATACACACACACGCACACAGACACATATATACACTTACCTGGCATTTACATTTTCCTTGTAAAGACATGCGTGGTAAAGGCATATGTGTGGATAGATAAGATATGTGTGGTAAAGACATTCGTGGGTAAGGCATTTTGCGTGGTAATGGATGCTTGATAAGGGTATTACGTGGTTTTGACAGCACTGTTCAGGATGTTTCCCTTTGGTGCCTGCCTGGGTCACATGACTGGATGTAACTGGTGATTAGACTTTATGAATTCCTCCCAGACAGGCACACAATAGAGGGATTTGGTGTGCCTGAATTGCCATATGCTGACAGGATGGGGGTAGAGCTGGGCAAATCCCCACTTGCAACTGAATAGGTTGTGCTCTGCCTTCACACAAAGAGCTTGTCACCTCCATTTGTCTCTGCAGCCAGCCTGAAGCCAGGGCAAGGGAATCAGGAAATTCCAAGCATTTCAAACAGAATTCACTAGAAGCTTTTCACAACTTGAAAGAAATGCACCAGGTATAAAATAGGGCCCTCAGACCCACTCTTCAGTTCACTTTCTTGTTCTGCAGAAGGACTCTCAGTGGACTGCCTGGTTCTATGGTCTGCTGTGTACTCCACAAGACTCTCTCAATGCTCCTCACGGCCCCTTCCAAAGCAAATGGAACTCTTTACGCTAGACTGTGAAGTTAACTCTTTTAATGGGAGTAACCTGGTCCCTCTATCCAGCCCATGATCCATTGTAGTCAGCCTGAACTTGTGACTTTTACCCAGTCTCACACAACCAGATTGCAGCGAATAGCGATTTGTGATTTTTGGTGATATTTTCACATAAATCTTACAAAATTCCTTCCTTCCATTGTACTGATTGGATTTTTCTTGTTCTGGTTGCAAATACTTTATTCAAGTGTCCTGTATTTTTTCTAAATTGGTATGGCTTTTTCTTGTGCTGTGTTTTTACTTTATTGCTGTTTGTATGCTGCATAAATACTTTATACATTTGCTCTAAGTTACGCACAGGTTAATTTTATGACTTTTTGTGGTTTACCCTACCAGGGATTGTGGATCTTTCTTGACCAGGACTCACACCATGGTCAACCAATAACCTAATTTCTCACAGTGGTCTAAAAGAGGTTAGAAAAGACATTAGTTACTCTACTTTCATAAAGATTCCCAAAGGCATGCAGCTCGTTAGTCAGTTGTCACTGCTGTCTTAATGTGGAAAATAGCACTCCCTGAGGTCATCCTGAGGTTATCTATATAGCTCCGGGGGACCCCAGGTATTTAAGGTTTCTGACCTGAGTAATCTGACGGTGCAAAGGTCAAGCAGCATGATGTCAGTCAAGAGGGTGCAGCCATATTCGGACAAGGAAGACTGTAGGACAAATGGGTGAAATCGGCATATGTAGGTGCCTATAAAAAGGCACATTTTGTGAGTGAAGCAAAGCACATCTAGGTCAAGTGAACATGAGAGGGAGTTTCCTAGTTGGGAGAGCCCGACCAGTCTAATTATAGTAAAATATGTTGATCTATGTGAGATCATGGGACATAGTGGAAAGAGACGGAAGAATGGTAGCCATATTGTATTATTTCAAGATAAGCATTTTGTTAGTTTCTAATACAAAAATACAAAAAAACCTGTCTTATTATTCACTGGTACAGCAAAACAATAGAGAGTCTCCTCCTGTGAGACTTAGCCATTACGTGTTTAGCATCAAGCTAAAACATAATTATCTGCATTTTAGTAATTTCATGTATATGAGCTAACCTAAAATACAATTCACAAGATGTTTATCAGTGTAGTTAATTCAAACCGATCATAGATGGCTTATATATTTACAGAAGGCTTATATATTTCCCATGTTATGTTATATTGGTACTTGTAGTGCGCACAACTACTCTTGAGTATCATGGCAGGAAATAGGAGATTATATTAGTTTCCCCAGTTTCTAGCATTATACTTGCTTCATTTCCATATGTGCGGTACTATGTTAGGACTAATCCTCCTCTATTGGCTCTAAGTGCCCCGGGGACCAATAGTTACTCGGGTCTTCAATTAAAATCTTGACTCCTGCGCTTGTTTTAAAAAAGCATCACTGCATCTTTGTTCAATCCAGTTTTGGTGGTGCCCAATCCTGGTATAAGTTCTGTTTCTCTGATCCTCAGGACAAGTTCTCTATTGCCATCTCGAGATTGTGCCTTGGTGTGTTCTAATCTAAAGAAACTGAAGTTTTTTTTGGTTTGGATGTAACTGGTTGTAGTGATGGAGGACCAACAGCTGGTTTGTTAAAATTCAGATAGTGTTCCAGTATTCTGATTCATAAAGGTCTGATAGTACTGCCAACATATAGTCAATTGCATGTGCATTCCGTTTAATAGATAATTTAGCTACTGCTGCTGTTTATCCAATCCTAGTGTGATCTCAGGTCTAGGTGAAAAAAACTTTAATTTTATTGCATCCAAATTTGGAGGCTCCACAGATGTGGCATGTGCAAACCCCCATAGTTTTTCTAGAATGGTGGTTTTAGGGCATTTCTGGTCAATGTATTCTTATTTGCAGTGTATTTGTTTGAGGTTTTTAGTTCTAAGGAAACCCATTTGTGCGTAGTTGGTATTCACATTGTCAATAGATAGGTTATACATAAGTGGATGCCAGTGTCGTTTGAGGATTTTTCTGATTTGAAGATGTCGATTGTGATAAACTGTCATGAATATCATGTTATTTTGCATTTTTTGTTGTTTCTTTGAAGTTTTAGATTGTAAGATCTCTTTGCAGTTTTTCTGCCGTATTTCCTTTTTACATGTTTGGAGGTGAATCCTCCGATACGCCCTTTGTTCAATAAAGTTTGTCCTTACTACAATTCCTTAATCGTACTTTGATTTTACGTTAGGAGTGACACATGTCTGCCCAGAATAGAGAATAGAAAGCTGCAGATTTTCTATACAGTTTCATTTGTATCCTTCCATCATTAATGTAGATGCTAATATCGAGATAATCAATGTCTGTAGTGAACATATTTACTGCTGTTTGAATGTTCCACTAGTTCTTATTCTCCATTAGAATGCAAGTGTACGGGGTCACAAATTTGGCCCCCATCACGGTTCCTTGGGTCTGGAGGTAATAGTCAGAATTAAAGCTGAATATGTTGTTAGTAAGGAGGAAATGTAGCCTTTCCAGCACCATTTGGTTTGATTCCATAAAGTGAACTGGTTTGGTTGCTTATACTGTACGCACCGCATTGATGCCATCTGAATGTCTTGTTGAGGTTTATATGCTGTATATGTCTATAGTTAATAGAATATAGTCTTCTTCCCAGACAGTGTTGTCTAATTTTTGTAAAATATCCTTGGTATCTTTCATAAACGGCTGGAAGTGGTGATCAATATATTCTCCTACATGGGAGCAGATAGAGTTAGTACCTGCAATGATAGATCTCCCCAATGGTGGATATCCTTTTTTGTGTATTTTGGGCAGCACACTTCGGGAGCCATGATAGGATGTTCAAGGAACAGGTAGTTTCTTCTAATGTGAGCATCTTCATGTTGTACTATTCACTGAGTTTGGTTTCTCAGCTTTGTCAGCCATGGAAGACCATCAAGAACTACAAAAATAATAAAAAGCGACAACATAATATTATAACTACTCTTCCTTGTATTTAGCGTTTTCAGAATAACTTATTTTTAGGTCTTGCTGGTGTTAGCAGCGCATAGCGCTGCTCCAGCGAAAGACCTATTGTCGTGGGTTTCCTGGGAATGGCTGAGAGGGGGTGGTTACGCGCATTTCCTCGGAGATTTCATCTCCAGGACGCGCTTCTGCTGGCGGGCTGACTCTCTTGGGCGCTCGTACTCACACACGCGCTCACACACGCGCTTACACACACACGCGCGCACACACACGCGCTCGCTTACACACACACGCGCTCACACACGCAGGCATACACACATGCGCACACACACGCAGGCACACACACGCAGGCACACACACACGCAGGAACACACACACGCAGGAACACACACACGCAGGAACACACACATGCAGGAACACACACATGCAGGCACACACACGCAGGCACACATCCCCTCTCCCACCCCCCCCCACTCACCGGGCTCTTTCCTTGTGTCCCTCTCTCCCTCGGCAGCGGGTCAGGCTCAGCAGCAGGCGGGGCTCTCCACGAGCATGGGAGCCCCGCTAGCTCACACGCCCACTTCCGGCTGGCTTCACAGGAGCACAGGGTAGGCTCCCGTCTGTTTCCTGCCTTTTTTGTGGCCCCGCCCCCGTCCCAACACAGGTTGCCTGGCTTCCTGTTCGAGCTCGGCTGCGGCGGTGAGTTTCGCAATACCTGGCTATTTCATTTAATACAATGCCCGTTATGCTTGTTTTATTTTATTAGCATTTTTTCACATTAGTGGTGAATACACCCTTGCAACCTGATTGGTTCCTGCATTGCCACATGACCAGTATTATGGTCTGCACAGCATGCATGGGGGTGCTGAGCCTCAGCTCTGGCTCCTTCACCAGCTTGTTTAGTGTTCCATGCTTGTATTTTTTTGGTTTGGTGTGAGGCCGCGGGGTCCCTCAGCTGCACTGAGCCTGCCCAAGCGCACCACAACTTCGGCTGGAGCTACTTTGCATGGCACCCGTCGCTGCATACAGACACCATGTATCTCATTGCAGCTTAAGGCTGTGGGATCTCTGTGCTAAATCGAGCCGGTCAGACTCCTGTTTCGGAAGCACCATTATTTTTAGCTTTCACTGATTACGCATTTCCAGCACCTTGACTGGCTGCGCGCCAAGTCTATGTGAAATAAAACAATAAAGTTACAACCATGGCGCCGCGGAAAACTGCAGCAGCACAGTCAGAGACTCCTTGTGAGACACCATCAGTGTCAGGGCAGGCAGGGAGGGCTGGGGGCAGCACAGTGTCGGGCAGGGGCTAGAGCCTGCGCTGCGGTAGAGATCGCTGTGGCAGACTGTCAGAGCCTGATACTTTGTTTATGGTATCGGGATTGTGAGGATGTCAGGTTGGACTCTCTGTGCCATGTGCATTCAGCGTGAAACTGACAACACCGAGAAGCGGGCCCGCTTCACTTGCATCTCGTGTTTGGCAGGCTTAAGTAGTATTACTCTTCTCCTCTGTGCCCGCACCCGATAAGACAAGGTGGCGCCACGGCACAGCTGCCTGTGTGTGCTTCTCTGCAGGAGGCACTACGGGTGCCGTGCAGGATGTTTTTGTGGCACCAGTTATCATGAAGAGCAGAAACCTATGGCACTCCCTTTGATTCTGACACCCTAGCACTCACAGACATGTGTATGTGCAATGGAGTTGGAGTATTGTCCAAGCGCAGTGCAGGGGCCATTCACTGGCTTAAAAGGGCCAGCCTGACCTGCCGCACCCCCATTCAGTCTTATGAGTGGGAATGCTGTGGAGTGCATCGGAGGGATCATGGCGATAAATGAGCTCATATGCCGTAAGAGACAGCCAGTGTGAAACTGGCTGGATAAAATGTGTTGGATAATTGGCAAATCAATTAAAACATTATTTTTTGTGTTTCAGCACCCACATCAGGCAGATAGCGTGTGTGGCTGGTATCCTGTTGTCCACGTGGCGCCTCATTGGTTCGGCACTCTCTGTATGCTTCCAGACACTAAAAGGGTTTTCAGGGCGCATGACTGATACCAGGCAGCATGTTTTTTAATTTTTCAAAATACTGCCAGAAAACAACATGCAGAGGATTTCCAAACTTTTGAAACTGCTGCCAACCAGAGCGAGACATCCTTAGGAGAGGAGACTTGCCTCAGACTCTCAATCCCGAAGAAATGTGGCAGCTGAGGATGTGTGCACAAAGCTTGGCCGAAGCACTCAGCTGGAGACCCCAAGGCACTTGTGAAATGGGAGCAGGCAGGTTAGTCACTCTGTGCACTGTGCTTATTTGATATCAGCAGCATGGGCTTAAATGTATTAGGTTAACACAAATGTAATGGCATAGATGTGTAAGACGTGCTCAATTATAATTTCTTTACCTTTACATTTGTGGGCACATTTTAACACTGTCCATGGCATATTGTATTCTACTAAAAACAGATTGAAATAGAATGCCTGATAATACTACATTTTCTTCTTCTGTTGCTATGGTTCTATCTCAAACATTTCATTAGGCCTTTGCAATGGAGCATTGGAAACATTTTGAAAAATTGTATGTGCAGCCATGTATTTGCTTGCAGAAACAGGAAAGGGTCACTTATAGTCGTTGAATGTTCCTCATAATTACACTGAAATTATAAAAATGTCACACGTAGCAATCTGAAAGTTTGGGAGCTATGTTACATACACATGGTAGCAGGTGCAACGTTAACTCTCCAGAGCTTTCTTTAAATCTAAACAAGTATTACGTGTGCGTGTGTATTTATATGGTGGGGTAGTGCTGTAACTGCTCCCCTGTGATGCTGAGCTATAACTCTGTAGTCA
Organism: Lissotriton helveticus; assembly: GCF_964261635.1. Taxonomy (NCBI): domain Eukaryota; kingdom Metazoa; phylum Chordata; class Amphibia; order Caudata; family Salamandridae; genus Lissotriton; species Lissotriton helveticus. Next base: position 872,909,903 of record NC_136067.1, read on the forward strand.
TTTAAAAATCAATGTTTTGTTGGAAAACAGTGACCAGCACTTTCTGGGTTCCAAACAAGCATTTGCAAAACAAAAGGTCTTGCATTTGCGAGAATTTGAGCTATTGGCATTGTAATGACAATGCCTTTTATTTATGTGTTCGGAAAAGCTGCAAGCGGTGATAAATACGCACTTATAGTCCCTGCTTACGAAAAGAAAGACTGGCAGTACAAGAGGCGTTGTTACGGGGTCAGCTTTGCTTTTCGTAAGCAATGACTGCACAAATATGCACAAAGGGCGTGTTTACGCACCGCTTGCAGATTTTTAAAATATATAATTAAAAGGCATCGATATTTACAATGCCAATAGCACAATCTATTATGAATGTGAGACCTATTGCATTGCAAATGCTTGTTTAATTTGAATTCATAAACTGTGTATGACTAACCTATACCCTTTGATATTAGTGGTTATTTTCTGCTGAGTATAATGTAGACAACCGCAAGCCTCCTATAGCATGGCATGCTAAAAACGTACACGTTGCCTGTGAAATGTAATATTTAATCAACAATTATATGCCTGTTAAAGTGGGATGCACCTACCTGACAGTAAATGGGGAGTGTGGTCATGCCACGAGACAAACAGGCAGTCTTGTGGGTTTGTATCCATAATGAGAAGAGTTTTCTTTTAGGAATCGGCACAAAGTTTTTGGTATTTTACTTTAGAAAAAAATGTCTATTTGTCAAGGCAGTGCTTATTTAGGACTGTGACAAGGTAGATTATGACTCGGAGTAATGAAGATTACCAGTAAGTAATGCATACATTCAAGCAGACATAAACAACGTGGGAAGCAGAAAAGCACATTTCAGAGACACTGCCAGACTGGCCAGAGTCTTGCCAAGAGGAATGTTGATAATAGCATAATAGTATCTTTGGAAAGGAAAATGAAACAATTGAGAGTCCGAAGAACCTTTGGGTCCTGAGTCCTTGGGGACTCCTGCCTAGGACATCATTTTATGAGTGACCCACATTTCAGGGGGTGGGGCACACTGGGTAGATTCCCCTAGTCCCCAAAGGAAACTGCAACCTATGCAGAGAAGAAGAAACCTGATCGTTGTTTTCTCACCTCTACTTAAAGTGAACGAGTGCTTAGGATCTGCAAGCTGCAGATAATATGTTTCTCCTACAGAGGAAAGATAGAGGCATCTTAAACTAACTGTCCCGACTAACAGCGGCCAACCGCTTTGTCTTTGCTCAAAATTGGGGTTTATTTTAGGTAGAAACTGCAGGCAGCAATGTGCTTTTTTTCGCTGATCGTCTTTTTGATCCTTTAATCCGTGAAATCTGTTTTAGGTTAACAAGCGTTGGCTGCCAACTAAGAATCACTGTGCTGGTCCGTTGGTTCACATTGCAAAGGCGCTCAACCCACCAACCTGTCTTAGCAGACACACTCTTCGTAAAGCACCTTGAATGTGCTTCCAGTTTGGCGCACGTTGCATAGAAAGCTGTGCAGCAGGCGCCCAACCCACCATCCTGCCTTAGCAGACAAACTCTAAGGAATCTGTTCTGTTTTCTGTACTGATTTCCGTTGTCCAAAGAGTTGCGCGTCCAAGACGGATTATTGCATGGCTTCTGCTGATTGTGAATGACAATGTATGGGTTTCTCCCAAAGCACAAATTATTTCATCGTTCAGGAGCTTCTGGTAATCCCCACAACACTACTTATCAGGCTTTGCACTAGTAGTTCGTGTCTGATGACATTCCTCTTCCTATGGGGTTACATAATTATTGCATATTGAGCTTATTGAATGTAGAGGCTTTTAATAAGTCAGATATGCTATTATCTGGCATGAAAAATGAAAACAGACTCTCGTTCCCCACAGTGCAGTATTTACGCCCCGCCACTTTCAAATGTCACCAGCCGCCACTGGTTTAGAAAAATCAGAAGTACCTTCTCCAGCTTTACAGAGTATGAAAGCAAGTGCAGTCCATGCTTTGGTCAGAAGAGGCGGTGTTTCTCGTTTCACTTTCATTGTTAAATTGATAATGTGAAACGAACAAAGAAAGCTCTTAGCCTGCCTGAAAGAATCATAAACACAGATGTCAGCAGGCGTGCAAGGCAGGCTTTCAAAGAGGTTGTACCTGCTTCAAAGTTTTCCCTTAAGGGCAAGCACTTTCTCCACAACAACACACCTTGTATTACATAAGTGGGCAGAGGAGTAGTCAGAGGTGAAACAACCCCCACATTTAGTCATATGCACTGAGTGGGGTAATCATGCAATCCTGACACGTTCTAGCAAGGTCATCTGGAGCTGTTACTCCTTCATTCCATGTTTTTTCTTTTGTTAATGCTCTTTTCTCTTTTTTCTCTTTATTTCCTTTTCACAGTCCTTTTCTTCCTTCTCACTCGCATTCCATTTGCCACAGACTCAGCCCTGCCAAGTTTCCTAAGCCTATGTGTGATGTGCATCTCCACTCCAGGTTTTTCCTTTGAATTCTGGGACCTGAAATATTGTTGGTTCCATTATATAACAGGAGTACAAGTCCCAGAATTAAACACATCACCCATGGACTAGGGAAACATGGCAGCTATGCAGACTCATGTGTTTTTCTTTGTAATGTTTAGCATTTCTCGGCCCTTAAACATGTTCACATTAGCTTTCCAAGCTCATTTGAAAAAGTGAAGCTAATACAGCACAATTGTACACAAATGCTAATGCCCACCTCCACAACACAAACATCTCATTACTTAAACTGAAACCTTCAGCTAACTACCGCCTTTATTGTTCTGCACCGGGCCAAACATAACAGCAATTAAACCCTTGGCTGTGGCGCAAATTCTGCCGCAGTGCTGGGGGGTGAGCGCGGTGCATCCACGCTCATGATGGAACCACGCCGTCATGAGCCACGGGCAGCAGGTGCTCATGACGGTGTGGTTCAGTCACGTCCCCGCCCGCTCACTAATGCGCCCGCACAGGCGGGGAATCAGTGCCGCATGGGCGGAGCGGCCTGCTCATGACGGAACCACTCCGTCATGAGCACACGGCACCCGTGGCACATGACGGTGTGGTTCCATCGCGAGCAGGCATGGGGTTAAATTCCACCCAAAAGAAAAACACCTGCAATGTGAGTCGTACTATATAGTTACTCCATTGCCTCAAGTTTAAATTTTGTAAATTTAAATTACTACTAAGATTATAATGTTGCATTTTTTTAGCTCATGAAATACATTTTTGTTATGTTCACATCTTATTTCTTTATCTTTTGCTACAATAGGCTAATTTGTTAAAAATCTTTCTTCTACGCTGAGTGAAATTACATGGACTTTTGTTTTAGTGAAATGTGTAAAGTTTGTGATTGGTGTATAGAGCATGTACTCCTATTGGAGATCTCTACCATGAATAGTCAAGCACCTGGCTTTTTAGGTTTGCCGTTAACCAAGAACATTTGGTTTTAAAAAAAAGTTATGTATAACATAATTACTAAAAAGGAACTTCTAGCCAGCTCTCTTCACCCATAGATCTTTTGTTGTGTCGTTCACATTTTACTTCCACCCACTACAGTATGCAGCATAGGGCAGAGGTCAGGTCACATCAGCCACTGGACAATTTCACTTTGAGTGACTGAATTTTGCTGTTTTACAAAGAATGCATCTGCACATAACCAGTTCTCTTCAGTGGAAGTGTTTTTGTTTTCACCTTATTACTTTGGTGTTTCTTTTGTGTTTAGAGTCTTGTGTGATGGGAGGAAGCTTTCTTCCATGTTAAGAACAAGGCAGTTACAGCTTTATCAGTTCCTGTCACCTGTTAATATTGTCTAGTAAGTTCCTTTTGGAGGGGACTTTATCTGAGTGCTAATATTTCATAGCATACCAAATTGTGTCCATTTGAAACTGTTCTTCACAAAGTTGTCATTTTGATAGCATGCATGCAATAAATTACAGTTATAATTGCACTCCCATATGTAATGCTGCTAATGTTTTTAGCACAAGCAGTGCATTGCAGGGGCGCGAGTTATAGTTAGCACAACTAACTATAGCTGCTGAATTTCACTGGCTGGTATGAGTGAAACCTGAGCCTAACTATAACGTCTCTGTAACCTTTGTTTTTTTCCAGTGAATTTCTAAGTTTTTTTATTCCATTTACTAAATATAATGTCCCTGTAACCTTTGTTTTTTGAGTGAATTTCCAAGGTTTTTTTAAAAGCTAATTCCTAATAATAATTTTCCTGTAACCTTTGTTTTTTTCAGTGAGTTGTTATGTTTTTTAAGTGGTAGTCACGTTTGCATAGTGGTAGAGAAAGGGGGCTGAGCCTCTGGCCAGCTCTCAGGATTTCAGCTGTGTTAGACTTACAGGAGGTACCAGGAGGGCTTCTTTGCCCCCACGTTCCCTCAGGAGTAAAGTAGGGGGATAAACTCCCCTTGGCTATTGAGGATTCTTGGGGGCCAACTACCCCTCCTGCTACCTCCAGTAAGTCCCACACAATGGGTTTGCTGAGAGGTTTTTGGTGGGCACACACCCTCTCTCCACCACTCTGCAAAGTTGTTAACCCCCTATGGCGTCCTTATGGGCCAATTACCCCTCCTGTTACCTTCAGTAAGTTTCACACTGGGGGATTGCTGAGAGGTCCTCGTTGCCCGTTGCCATTTTCTACCACTCTGCAAACATGCCTCTTGGTGTTCTTCTAGTTGTGGCATGAAGTCCCTTTGGCTCTTAAGGGTCCTTGGGGGCTAACCAGACCTCCTGTTACCTCCAGTAAGACCAAGACAGCTGTATTGCTGAGAGGTCATCAGAGGCCATGCCCCTTTCTCCGCCACTCTGCAAACGTGCATCCTGGTGCACTGCTGGTTGGGGGAGAAGTCCACTTTAGTCCTGAGGCCCTCAAGAGCCAAGGGGAATTCATCCCCCAAAGAACAGCGCATCAGAAGGCGCATTTGTGGAGTGGTGGAGAAAGGGGGCAGGGCCTTCTTTCTTGCTTTTTTTAGCCCCTCTTCAAAGGGCTGATTTTGGCCACCGGGACCCAAACCCCCAGGGCCTGCCCCTTTTTTTAAATAAAAAAGGAGGGGAGTGTGCACCCCCTTGCAGTCTGATTTCAGGCACAGGAACCCCATTCCCCGGGGCCAGGCCTCTACTATTGGTGCCATGGTCCCACCCAGGGCCCCCACTCATCTGTTGGAGACTGTAGGGGGAGCCTGAAGGCCCCCGCGGTCCCTGCCCACTCCCCGCTTCCTGCAGTAGCCAGCATTGCTTTTGGACAAAAGGAGCTGCTAAACATGCAGCTCCCTCTGTCCAAAAGCAATTCTGCTCTGCTTCGAATAAGTGAGAGCATTTTACATGTTCTCGCTTACTCTTAGCAAAGCAGTGTTTGCTATGTCTTGGCATGAGGGGTGCTCTCACCAAGTCATTGTAGACTGCAATGTCCTTAAGGTGGACACCCCGGAACATTGCAGGAGTCGGGCCGGGGGGGGCGGGCCCCCTCAAATGTTAATTTAGCCCCAGGGAGGTGGTGGTACCCAGGGTTACCCCATTGGGCCCCCCACTCTAATTTCATTTTCACCCTGGGGAGGTGGTGGTCCCTGGAGCTGCAAGGAGGCTGGGGCTGGCACCTGCATTAAAATTCATATTTTATCATGGGGAGGTGGCGGTCCCCAGGGCACGGGTGTTGCTGAGCACCCAACCCTGCACTATTATTTTAATGAAGTCCCGAGGAGGTGGTGGTCTCCAGGGCACAATAAGCCCCAGGAGGAGACGCTCGTGTGCCCCCCTCTTTTATTTATAAACTGCCCTCTGGACCTGGCCTACCCGGGGTCCAAATATGAACAAATCAGGAGAGTCATAAGATGGCTGCCAATACATCTTCGTTTGAAGTGTAGGCAGCCAATCAGATCTCTGCTCCACCTCAGACAGACAACATCGCTCCCCATCTTTGCAAGAAACATCAAAACCTGGCTCTTTGACAGACCCCCTCCTTGATGGACTGGAACCTGCGACCCCCCCATTGCCTTGAGACCCTTACGGGTGAGTAGTTGCACTTAACAAACAACTGATTGATTGATTGATTGCACAAGATCAAGAGGTGACACGGATCCACCACGTCCATGTATATACAACTGTCAATTTCTTTAAATAACTCCAAAACTACTGAATGGATTTAGACCAAAAAGCAAAAAGGCACATCCCTGAACCACCATCTACCTTTCTTCCAAATGTTATGTAATTCCGTTCAGCAGTTTGGGCTGTAGCTGTGTTTAAAGGTACTATGGGAATTAACATGGGGAAAACGCTTTTTTATGCACCCCCTGGCTCTTGGCCCCCACTTGAAGGATCATCCTGACACTTTCAATCAATCAATTAATCAGGGGGCTTGTAAAGCGCGCTACTCACCCATGAGGCTCCCAAGGTGCTGGGGGCGGGGGTGGGGATGAGGGCGCAGCTCCGGTTCAGTTGAAGAGCCAGGCCTTGAGGTTCTTCCTGAAGGTGTTCAGGTTCGGGTAGCGTCTGATGTTTGCTGGGAGCCCGTTCTAGGTTTTTGCTGAGATGTAGGAAAAGGCTCGTCCGCAAGCTCTGTATCTGCGGATGCGGAGGGTCTCTGCCAGGGCGCGGTTGGCAGAACGGAGGTTCATTTTGGGTATGTGGAAGGAGACTCTCTCATTGAGGTATTTGGGTCCGATGTTGTGGAGGGATTTGTAGGCATGGGTGAGAAGTTTGAAGGTCACCCTCTTCTCGACGGGGAGCCAGTAGAGGTCTCGTAGGTGTTGGGTCATGTGTTTGTGTCATGGTATCCCTAGGACGAGTCTTGCTGCAGCTTTCTGGATGGTTTGGAGCTTGTGCAGCAGAGTTCTCTTGATTCCGGCACAGAGGGTGTTGCCGTATTCCAGTCTGCTGGTTATGATTGCGTGGGTGACAGTCTTTCTGCATTTGGGGGACATCCATTTGAAGGTCTTTCGGCTGATGCGAAGGCAGTTGAAGCTGGTGGAGGCGACGGTGAGGGAGGAGTAAAGGATGATGCTGAGGTTCCTTGCATGATATGTAGGGGTGGGTGGACTCCCGAGGGCAGAGGGCCACACTTTCAAGATAGCAGCGGAAGTGAGCATTGTATCAGTTTTGAATATTTTGTAACAATTCATCAAACAGCGCCAAAGTTATAAGCAAATTAAAAAAAAGTCTTCATATGATAACTCCATCTATGACTACCTACTGACGACTGCCAGTAGGTAATATGTATATATATATATATATATATATCAAACAAAGTTCTCTCCCGGTTCGAAGAGATGTGGAGACGCACACGGTATGCAGATTGCAGGCAGCATTTTATTCTACAGCATGAGGCACCTGACGCGTTTCGTTTTGGCTAAAAACTTCTTCAGAGGTGTTGCCTCAGTCCATGCGAGTTTGAGAATGGGTGCCAGGTGATGTAATTCACATTTATGCCACGCCTCTGGTGGACGCCTACGGCGGTTTTCTGGGCATTATGGTACCTGGAGTCCCACTTGTATTTATAGTCTTTGCTGCAAGGAGAGGGTGTGTTGCCTTGGTTCAGCAGAGTGCCTTTGTCGATCTGCAGAGAGAATTTCATTCAGCATTGCCAGTCCCCTCCGTGCGTGGTTGACTCGGCATGCTGTTTCCTGCAGTACTTCATTTTTGTCCAGAAGTCGGCTCTCTGCGCGTAGGTCGGTGAGGTCATCACTGGCTTTCCTGGAATGTGCTGGTGTTCAGTTTCCAGGTCTGTATACCTCCCAGTTGCTTCCCAATCTTTTGTGGCACTGCGGGGGATCCAAACCTGACTCCGGTGTCAGGCGGCAGCCTGTTTCCCCTGGGCTGTCGGGTTAACCGAGACTAGCAGTTGTGGTTCAGGGACGGGGAAACTTAACGGTGCTCTTGGTGGTGGTGCGTATTCTCGGCGACAGAACCAGTCGCTAAACATCAAACTAAGTTCTCTCCCGGTTCGAAGAGATGTGGAGACGCACACGGTATGCAGATTGCAGGCAGCATTTTATTCTACAGCATGAGGCACCTGACGCGTTTCGTTTTGGCTAAAAACTTCTTCAGAGGTGTTGCCTCAGTCCATGCGAGTTTGAGAATGGGTCCCAGGTGATGTAATTCACATTTATGCCACGCCTCTGGTGGACGCCTACGGCGGTTTGCTGGGCATTATGGTACCTGGAGTCCCACTTGTATTTATAGTCTTTGCTGCAAGGAGAGGGTGTGTTGCCTTGGTTCAGCAGAGTGCCTTTGTCGATCTGCAGAGAGAATTTCATTCAGCATTGCCAGTCCCCTCCGTGCGTGGTTGACTCGGCATGCTGTTTCCTGCAGTACTTCATTTTTGTCCAGAAGTCGGCTCTCTGCGCGTAGGTCGGTGAGGTCATCACTGGCTTTCCTGGAACGTGCTGGTGTTCAGTTTCCAGGTCTGTATACCTCCCAGTTGCTTCCCAATCTTTTGTGGGACTGCGGGGGATCCAAACCTGACTCCGGTGTCAGGCGGCAGCCTGTTTCCCCTGGGCTGTCGGGTTAACCGAGACTAGCAGTTGTGGTTCAGGGACGGGGAAACTTAACGGTGCTCTTGGTGGTGGTGCGTATTCTCGGCGACAGAACCAGTCGTAAACATCAAACAAAGTTCTCTCCCGGTTCGAAGAGATGTGGAGACGCACACGGTATGCAGATTGCAGGCAGCATTTTATTCTACAGCATGAGGCACCTGACGCGTTTCGTTTTGGCTAAAAACTTCTTCAGAGGTGTTGCCTCAGTCCATGCGAGTTTGAGAATGGGTGCCAGGTGATGTAATTCACATTTATGCCACGCCTCTGGTGGACGCCTACGGCGGTTTGATGGGCATTATGGTACCTGGAGTCCCACTTGTATTTATAGTCTTTGCTGCAAGGAGAGGGTGTGTTGCCTTAGTTCAGCTGAGTGCCTTTGTCGATCTGCAGAGAGAATTTCATTCAGCATTGCCAGTCCCCTCCGTGCGTGGTTGACTCGGCATGCTGTTTCCTGCAGTACTTCATTTTTGTCCAGAAGTCGGCTCTCTGCGCGTAGGTCGGTGAGGTCATCACTGGCTTTCCTGGAACGTGCTGGTGTTCAGTTTCCAGGTCTGTATACCTCCCAGTTGCTTCCCAATCTTTTGTGGGACTGCGGGGGATCCAAACCTGACTCCGGTGTCAGGCGGCAGCCTGTTTCCCCTGGGCTTTCGGGTTAACCGAGACTAGCAGTTGTGGTTCAGGGACGGGGAAACTTAACGGCGCTCTTGGTGGTGGTGCGTATTCTCGGCGACAGAACCAGTCGCTAAACATCAAACAAAGGTCTCTCCCGGTTCGAAGAGATGTGGAGACGCATCTATATGTAGAGAGAGAGAGAGTTATATATAGAGATATATTGATATAGATTGATTTTCCAGCATGGCAATGTTGTTGTGCACAGCATGACAGCCCGCAAGCTTTTAAATCATAAACAGGTTCTCCAATCTTTCGAAGAAGAAAATGGCAATTTCATTTGGCATAACCCATCAACGAGTTTTGGTCCTTCATGGTCCTTGGTCGCGATATCGGTGTAATATAACCAATAAAAACAAAAAAACATAAATCAATCCATGCCCCGAACCTGCAAGACATGAAATGCTTTGTTCATCCATGCAATGCTGATAAGTATCCATATTGTAAGCTTTGAATCCTGCGTGCTAATTACTCCATTATGAACAAGCACAATAGTGGTCTATATATGAAAACAGCCACATTTAAGTTATGGTATTAAACAAACTATCTCTGAATAATTAGAATAAGAAAACAAACCAAGTGCGTATCTCAGTTTGCCTAAATGACAGAAATATTCAACCATTCTCTCCCTTGTATATGGCTAGCCGTTAAAACTTCCCCTTAGTTGGTCCTGATGTCTGAAGCTCCGCCTTTGAAGAAGTCCAAAGTTTGGCCAAAATGCATTAGGATTACTGGAGCTCGAACTGCTTTCAAATAAATCTTAAAAGCCCCCGTGATGTGTGCGGCTCATTCTTTCCCATGTGGAGAGGTTTTTGAAATACAATGCGGCATGGTCCAGCCGCGGAGCAATGCACCACCTGGACAAGCACGGCATATCTACCCGCGAAGGGACCATTGTGTGTTTTTCTAGCGAAGGCAATATGGGTAGTGGCAGCCACCAGGAACCGATCCCTGGTTAGGCCCTCAACACACTCGAAAATGGTGTGCAAGAGGATCGCGGCATGATAACACCGATGAATTGCAATAGACATCACCCACTGAAGGGTGGAAATTGCAAGGCTGACCACAGGGACCAGAATGCTTCATACCGCAGACCACCGCGGCGACCACTGGAGGGAAATTACTATAAAAAGAGCAATCACCTTGTTTCTGCGTGCACGGCCCCCTGATGTCTGAAGATCCGCATTTGAAGAAAGCCAAAGTTTGGCCGAAATGCATTAGAATTACTGGAGCTTGAACTGCTTTTAAATACATTTTAAAAGCCACCGCGATGTGTGCGGCTCATTCTTTCCCGTGTGGAGAGGTTTTTGAAATATATATATATATATATATATATATATATATATATATATATATATATATATATATATATATATATATTACCTACTGGCGGTAGTTAGGACCTATTATCCATAGGAAATCCGCAACATTCTATTCCCAATAACTTTGGCGCCGATTGATGAATCTATGCAAAATTTTCCAAACTTTTGTCCAGCTCTGCCCCGCTCCTATCCTGAAAGTTTCACAGTGATTCATCAAGTGGGGGCCTAGAAAATAGGGGGTCCCAAAACATGTTTTCCCCATGCAATTTGGTTCAAGTGTGGGACCAGTGGAACACTGGTACCATCCCTATGTGCACACCATCATTCCTCACACAAAACTGAGGATTCGTTGTTGCTGATATTCATCCAAGTATTTGATTTTATTCAATCAATATTTTGCAAAGACATATTCCACATTAGGCATTCGGTGATCAGTCTGTTTGTTTCAACATTTTCAACATGTGACAAAGTCCTTCAATTCAAATCCAATGCATTTCGGGCCAGTAGGGGAGCCCTTCATCAGGGAACAGACACTATAAACAAATAAAACAGTAACAAACAATCAATAAGTTTCCTATCTAGATAGGGATATGGGAGAGGTCGTGTGGGAATTGCGTTTCGGTCGGTCGTGAAAATGGTATGTGAATGATTAGGGTATCACCTTAAGTAGCCTCAATGCCCGTGTGTATCAAACAGAAAGTGATCTGAATTCTCTCACGTGTCACGTTTGCCGGATAAACAAGTTGTTTCTATAGTTCAGGGATCTAAAAAGAAAAAAGTTGGTAAGAAGACTAATTGGGAAGCGTAGCGGCTTTACCTCCGTATCTAGGTCGGAATTGCGGAAAAACTGACCTGAAAGTTCATCATGAAGTCCGTCCGATCTTACTCGATTCGGAAACATCGGTCGGGACGTATCCGCCATGGACCGCGTTTAATAAGTTTACTAGGTTCCGATCACGTGACAGTTGGAACTGAAGATAGACTCGTATTCGGTTTAGTGGTCAATCAAGAGAATGAGCGTTATAACGGTGTAGTGCAAGTGGGGGTCGGGGGAAAAGTCGCTGAATGCTAATGCCTGGTCGATGAAATTAATTGTAAAAAATAATATGAATGTGGAAAAGTTGAAAAATAAAGAAGTGCGAACGATCGAACCCGATCGGGTTGGTGTAAGTCTAATTGTGTCATAAATGGGTGAGCTAGTAGATGAGTGGTGTTGTGACGTGTGGGACTGATACATAGGAGAAACCTATTTACATATTTACAAATGTAACATCAAAACAAAACATCATACAATAACGTGCAGACTCACAGGAGTTACTATTTCGACTTGGGAGCAATTTTAAAGGTAACAAGAAAGATCCATTCTATCATTTAAGCCAAATGGCTTCTGGGTCGAGAGTTTTTGTATCCAGACGTTTTCTCTTTGAAGTAGAAATTTAGTGTTATCTCTGCCTTCAATTTTCGAGATGGTTTCCAATATTATGAATTTCATTTGTGCGATGTTATGTTGTGCTTCGATGAAGTGGCTTGCTACTGAGGATTTCATATTCTTAAGGCGTATGTTTGGTTTATGTTCAGTGAGTCTAATTTTGATTTTGCGCTCCATTTTCCAATGTACAGTTTTCCGCATGGGCATTTAAGGGCGTATATGACATTACTGGAGTCGCATGTGGCATTGACCCTTAATTTCAGTTCATGTCCTTTCATAGGGTGGTTAATTTTGTTTCCCTTAATTATGCTGTTGCAGTTCCCGCAATTTAAACAGGCTTTGGTGCCAGTAAATATAGTTGTTGTGGCCGGTTTGTGTTGAAGAAGTTCTCCCAAATTCCGTCCTCTAGTAAAAGCAAATAGTGGGAGCTCTGAAAAGATCTGGTTGAAATCTGGTTCAAGGTTTAACAGTGGCCAGTGTTGGAGTATGATCTTCTTGAATTTAGCAGTGGAGGTGGAATATTTTTAAACTATCACTATCCGGGTCTGTTGTTGTTTTTGGCTGGGTTGTAACAGTTTTTTGCGGTCTATATTTGAAATCCTGTGTTTGGATTCCTCTATAATATCTTTGGGGTATCCTCGTTTGTGAAATTTGGTTGATATTTCTTCAATTCTTTCTCCCACTTTGTTAGGATCCGACATTATTCGTTTGACACGTGCCATCTGTGAAAATGGGAGATGCTTTTTAAGGTTAGGTTCGTGAAAACTTGAAAAATGGAGCATATTGTTTCTGTCTGTAATTTTTGTAAACAGATCAGTTTCAAGACCTTTTTAGTTGATGGAAACTTTAACATCTAAAAAGTTTACTGTTTCGTGTGATATTTCCCAGGTCAGCTGAATACGTTCGTCAATTTTTAATTAAATTCAGTAAGAGCTGTTTGTAGTTCTCTCTCAGTATTCCTCCAAATGATAAATAAATCATCTATATAGCGTATCATAAGTTTGAGATTGTCAGTCCATCTCTTGTTGGCAAAGATATGAGTCTCCTCATAGTGTTGCATAAATATGTTAGCGTATACGGGCGCCGCTGAGTTGCCCATGGCCATACCGACTAGTTGTTGGTACCATTTGTCTTGATACATAAAATAACTTTGGTAGAGTGTGAAAAGCATGAGCTCCATCAAAAATGTTTGGAAAGGAACATCTAGGTCAGTGTTTAGTAGTGCCTGTTCAATCGCTTCTATTCCCAAAGAATGGGGTATGGTAGTATACAGTGAACGCACATCAGCGGTGCAAAGTATCAATTTGTCTTCTGTATCAAACGTTAACTCTTGTAGTGTGGAAATAAAATGGGTGGTATCCTTTATGTATGTTCTCATCTTTTGTACCGTAGGTTGGAGATATTTGTCCAGAAGTTGGCCTTTGGGTTCATGTAGACTACCACATGTAGAGACTATAGGTCTTAGTGGGGGGTTCAAAATGTTTTTGTGTATTTTTGGCACCATTCTTAGCGTTGGACTCTTTGGGTGAGGTTTTGTAAGAAAGTTCTTAGTTCTGTCGTTGATAATGCCAGCTTCATATGCTTTCTCGAGAATATTTTGTAAGGTCTTCATAAATTCTCGTGTGGGGTTATTTTCTAACTCCATATAGGTTGTAGTGTCTGAGATATGTTCCATCACTTTTGTTTCGTACATGTTTCTGTTCATAATGACAAGGGCTCCTCCCTTGTCGGCTTTTGTACAAATGATTTCGCTGTTGGTTGATAATTTCTTGAGGTTATACAAATCCTTTTGTGTGATATTTTTACCTCTTTTGTTGACATGTTTGATGCTATGTAGGTCCTGTTTCACCCTATTTTCGAATAGGTCAAGTGTTTTGTGGCTAACCGGTGATTGAAAAGTGCTGACTGGTCTTAGGCCAAGTAGTTGATCCGGTTCGTCTTTGTTTTGTTGGGGTAATATATTGTAGAAAAAGTGTTGAAGTCGCAGCTTCCGCATAAGTTTGAAAAAACTTACATCCAATTCTAGATTATCCGTAGTTGTTGTTGGTACAAATGATGTGCCCTTTTGTAAAAGTTGGGTTTCGTAAGGGGTAAGGCGATAGTCGCTGATGTTGATAACCAGTTGTTCCTGATCTAAGTCTTCTTGCCTTTCTTGTCTTTGACGGTGCCCGTCATGCTTCTCGTGGAGGGTGTTTCTTTCTCCTTTTCTTTTGTTTTGTCCTCTCCGGGGTCTCCTTTTTGTGATTGTCCCTGTTCTAAAAAAGGGTTCGGTTCAGCTTGGATACTGGTGGTTGGTTGTTGTGATTGTGTGGTGTCCGGAAGTTTAATAGTAGGTTGAGTTTTCCGCGATCTTTGGGTGGTATCACTATCCGATGAAGAGGTCTCAGTTTGAGAGGTATAGGGTTTGTTCCTTCTTTTTTGTGCATAGACTTCCGCCCATGTGTAGACTTCTCCCAGTCTATAATCGAGGGTGTCCCTCTTAAATTTGCGGATTTTACGTTCATTGATGTCATTGGTATGTTTTCCATTTGTATTTGTATGTCTTCCAATATGCCTTTTAGTTCTTCCTCAGATATCATTTTAGATAGTTCTGTAGATATTTCCGAGATTTCAATGGTTAGCTCTTCAAGTATTCCAGATAATTCTTCAATAATTAGGAGAATCAGATCCAGAGAGCATTTATTAAGGATCTCATACCACCTTTCCTGGAATTTTTTGGAGTTTTTACAGAGGGATGGCATGAGGGCAATTCTGAGGCCCCTTGGTATACGTTGATTACGGTGATATTTTACGAGAGTACTCGCATGGAGTTGTTGATTGATACGTCGCTTGGTAAGGTATAGTAATTGTCTTATATGTTGCTCCTTGGTTCAAGTAGTAGTTTCCTGTGCGTTTTCTTCCCTGATAAGCGCACATATGCGATCCGCTTCGTCTGACTTATATGCAAAGGTGGAGGCTCGAGCCTCCGTACTTTTTGAAATTTCCTCATAATTACTGATAGTTTATGTTTGCGTGCTATCCGTCCGAGTGTGGACACTAAAACTGTAACAAAGAAAACGGACAGGGCAGATGCACAGCTAGTTCTGATAGTTTGGTAGGTTTCTCAAATTTGTAGGTGCTACATAGGTTACGTCGAGGGTCCTGCGGCGTATATAACAAAGAGGTTCAAGTGTGGGACCAGTGGAACACTGGTACCATCCCTATGTGCACACCATCATTCCTCACACAAAACTGAGGATTCGTTGTTGCTGATATTCATCCAAGTATTTGATTTTATTCAATCAATATTTTGCAAAGACATATTCCACATTAGGCATTCGGTGATCAGTCTGTTTGTTTCAACATTTTCAACATGTGACAAAGTCCTTCAATTCAAATCCAATGCATTTCGGGCCAGTAGGGGAGCCCTTCATCAGGGAACAGACACTATAAACAAATGAAACAGTAACAAACAATCAATAAGTCTCCTATCTAGATAGGGATATGGGAGAGGTTGTGTGGGAATTGCGTTTCGGTCGGTCGTGAAAATGGTATGTGAATGATTAGGGTATCACCTTAAGTAGCCTCAATGCCCGTGTGTATCAAACAGAAAGTGATCTGAATTATCTCACATGTTAGCGTATACGGGCACTCTACCAAAGTTATTTTATGTATCAAGACAAATGGTACCAACAACTAGTCGGTATGGCCATGGGCAACTCAGCGGCGCTCGTATACGCTAACATATTTATGCAACACTATGAGGAGACTCATATCTTTGCCAACAACAGATGGACTGACAATCTCAAACTGATGATACGCTATATAGATGATTTATTTATCATTTGGAGGAATACTGAGGAAGAACTACAAACAGCTCTTACTGAATTTAATCAAATTGACAAACGTATTCAGCTGACCTGGGAAATATCACACGAAACAGTAAACTTTTTAGATGTTAAAGTTTCCATCAACGAAAAAGGTCTTGAAACTGATCTGTTTACAAAAATTACAGACAGAAACAATATGCTCCATTTTTCAAGTTTTCACGAACCTAACCTTAAAAAGCATCTCCCACTTTCACAGATGGCACGTGTCAAACGAATAATGTCGGATCCTAACAAAGTGGGAGAAAGAATTGAAGAAATAACAACCAAATTTCACAAACGAGGATACCCCAAAGATATTATAGAGGAATACAAACACAGGATTTCAAATATAGACCGCAAAAAACTGTTACAACCCAGCCAAAAACAACAACAGACCCGGATAGTGATAGTTTCAAAATATTCCACCTCCACTGCTAAATTCAAGAAGATCATACTCCAACACTGGCCACTGTTAAACCTTGAACCAGTTTCCAACCAGATCTTTTCAGAGCTCCCATTATTTGCTTTTACTAGAGAACGGAATTTGGGAGAACTACTTCAACACAAACCGGCCACAACAACTATATTTACTGGCACCAAAGCCTGTTTAAATTGCGGGAACTGCAACAGCATAATTAAGGGAAGCAAAATTAACCACCCTATGAAAGGACATGAACTGAAATTAAGGGTCAATGCCACATGCGACTCCAGTAATGTCATATACGCCCTTAAATGCCTATGCGGCAAACTATACATTAGAAAAACGGAGCGCGAAATCAAAATTAGACTCACTGAACATAAATCAAACATACGCCTTAAGAATATGAAATCCTCAGTGGCGAGCCACTTCATCGAAGCACAACATAACATCGCACAAATGAAATTCATAATATTGGAAACCATCTCGAAAATTGAAGGCAGAGATAACACTAAATTTCTACTTCAAAGAGAAAACGTCTGGATACAAAAACTCTCAACCCAGAAGCCATTTGGCTTAAATGATAGAATCAAACTTTCTTGTTACCTTTAAAATTGCTCCCAAGTCGAACTAGTAACTCCTGTGAGTCTGCACGTTATTGTATCAAGTTTCTTTTGCTGTTACATTTGTAAATATGTAAATAGGTTTCTCCTATGTATCAGTCCCACACGTCACAACACCACTCATCTACTAGCTCACCCATTTATGACACAGTTGACTTACACCAACCCGATCGGGTTCGATCGTTCGCACTTCTTTATTTTTCAACTTTTCCACATTCATATTATTTTTTACAATTAATTTCATCGACCAGGCATTAGCATTCAGCGACTTTTCCCCAGACCCCCACTTGCACTACACCGTTATAACGCTCATTCTCTTGATTGACCACTAAACCGAATACGAGTCTATCTTCAGTTCCAACTGTCACGTGATCGGAACCTAGTAAACTTATTAAACGCGGTCCATGGCGGATACGTCCCGACCGACGTTTCCGAATCGAGTAAGATCGGACGGACTTCATGATGAACTTTCAGGTCAGTTTTTCGGCAATTCCGACCTAGATACGGAGGTAAAGCCGCTACGCTTCCCAATTAGTCCCCTTACCAGCTTTTTTCTTTTTAGATCCCTGAACTATAGAAACAACTTGTTTATCCGGCAAACGTGACGCGTGAGAGAATTCAGATCACTTTCTGTTTGATACACACGGGCATTGAGGCTACTTAAGGTGATACCCTAATCATTCACATACCATTTTCACGACCGACCGAAACGCAATTCCCACACAACCTCTACCATATCCCTATCTAGATAGGAGACTTATTGATTGTTTGTTACTGTTTCATTTGTTTATAGTGTCTGTTCCCTGATGAAGGGCACCCCTACTGGCCCGAAATGCATTGGATTTGAATTGAAGGACTTTGTCACATGTTGAAAATGTTGAAACAAACAGACTGATCACCGAATGCCTAATGTGGAATATGTCTTTGCAAAATATTGATTGAATAAAATCAAATACTTGGATGAATATCAGCAACAACGAATCCTCAGTTTTATGTGAGGAATGATGGTGTGCACATAGGGATAGTACAAGTGTTCCACTGGTCCCACACTTGAACCTCTTTGTTATATACGCCGCAGGACCCTCGACGTAACCTATGTAGCACCTACAAATTTGAGAAACTTACCAAACTATCAGAATTAGCTGTGCATCTGCCCTGTCCGTTTTCTTTGTTACAGTTTTAGTGTCCACACTCGGACGGATAGCACGCAAACATAAACTACGAGTAATTATGAGGAAATTTCAAAAAGTACGGAGGCTCGAGGATCCACCTTTGCATATAAGTCAGACGAAGCGGATCGCATATATGCGCTTATCAGGGAAGAAAACGCACAGGAAACTACTACTCGAACCAAGGAGCAACATATAAGACAATTACTATACATTACCAAGAGATGTATCAATCAACAACTCCATGCGAGTACTCTCGTAAAATATCACCGTAATCAACGTATACCAAGGGGCCTCAGAATTGCCCTCAAGCCATCCCTCTGTAAAAACTCCCAAAAATTCCAGGAAAGGTGGTATGAGATCCTTAATAAATGCTCTCTGGATCTGATTCTCCTAATTATTGAAGAATTATCTGAAATACTTGAAGAGCTAACCATTGAAATCTCGGAAATATCTACAGAACTATCTAAAATAATATCCGAGGAAGAACTAAAGGGCATATTGGAAGACATACAAATACAAATGGAAAAACATACCAATTACATCAATGAACGTAAAATCCGCAAATTTAAGAGGGACACCCTCGATTATAGACTTGGAGAAGTCTACACATCGGCGGAAGTCTATGCACAAAAAAGAAGGAACAAACCCTATACCTCTCAAACTGAGACCTCTTCATCGGATAGTGATACCACCCAAAGATCGCGGAAAACTCAACCTACTATTAAACTTCCGGACACCACACAATCACAACAACCAACCACCAGTATCCAAGCTGAACCAAACCCTTTTTTAGAACAGGGACAATCACAAAAAGGAGACCCCGGAGAGGACAAAACAAAAGAAAAGGAGAAAGAAACACCCTCCACGAGAAGCATGACGGGCACCGTCAAAGACAAGAAAGGCAAGAAGACTTAGATCAGGAACAACTGGTTATCAACATCAGCGACTATCGCCTTACCCCTTACGAAACCCAACTTTTACAAAAGGGCACATCATTTGTACCAACAACAACTACGGATATTCTAGAATTGGATGTAAGTTTTTTCAAACTTATGCAGAACCTGCGACTTCGACACATTTTCGACAATATATTACCCAAACAAAACAAAGACGAACCGGATCAACTACTTGGCCTAAGACCAGGCAGCACTTTTCAATCACCGGTTAGCCACAAAACACTTGACCTATTCGAAAATAGGGTGAAACAGGACCTACATAGCATCAAACATGTCAACAAAAGAGGTAGAAATATCACACAAAAGGATTTGGATAACCTCAAGAAATTATCAACCGACAGCTAAATCATTTGTACAAAAGCCGACAAGGGAGGAGCCCTTGTCATTATGAACAGAAACATGTACGAAACAAAAGTGATGGAACATATCTCAGACACTACAACGTATATGGAGTTAGAAAATAACCCCACACGAGAATTTATGAAGACCTTACAAAATATTCTTGAGGAAGCATATGAGGCTGGCATTATCAATGACAGAACTAAGAACTTTCTTACAAAACCTCACCCAAAGAGTTCAACGCTAAGAATGGTACCAAAAATACACAAAAACATTTTGGACCCCCCACTAAGACCGATAGTCTCTACATGTGGTAGTCTACATGAACCCATAGGCCAACTTCTGGACAAATATCTCCAACCTACGGTACAAAAGATGAGAACATACTTAAAGGATACCACCCATTTTATTTCCACACTACAAGAGTTAACGTTTGATACAGAAGACAAATTGATACTTTGCACCGCTGATGTGCGTTCACAGTATACTACCATACCCCATTCTTTGGGAATTGAAGCGATTGAACAGGCACTACTAAACACTGACCTAGATGTTCCTTTCCAAACATTTTTGATGGAGCTCATGCTTTTCACACTCTACCAAAGTTATTTTATGTATCAAGACAAATGGTACCAACAACTAGTCGGTATGGCCATGGGCAACTCAGCGGCGCCCGTATACGCTAACATATTTATGCAACACTATGAGGAGACTCATATCTTTGCCAACAAGAGATGGACTGACAATCTCAAACTTATGATACGCTATGTAGATGATTTATTTATCATTTGGAGGAATACTGAGGAAGAACTACAAACAGCTCTTACTGAATTTAATCAAATTGACGAACGTATTCAGCTGACCTGGGAAATATCACACGAAACAGTAAACTTTTTGGATGTTAAAGTTTCCATCAACGAAAAAGGTCTTGAAACTGATCTGTTTACAAAAATTACAGACAGAAACAATATGCTGCATTTTTCAAGTTTTCACGAACCTAACCTTAAAAAGCATCTCCCATTTTCACAGATGGCACGTGTCAAACGAATAATGTCGGATCCTAACAAAGTGGGAGAAAGAATTGAAGAAATATCAACCAAATTTCACAAACGAGGATACCCCAAAGATATTATAGAGGAATCCAAACACAGGATTTCAAATATAGACCGCAAAAAACTGTTACAACCCAGCCAAAAACAACAACAGACCCGGATAGTGATAGTTTAAAAATATTCCACCTCCACTGCTAAATTCAAGAAGATCATACTCCAACACTGGCCACTGTTAAACCTTGAACCAGATTTCAACCAGATCTTTTCAGAGCTCCCACTATTTGCTTTTACTAGAGGACGGAATTTGGGAGAACTTCTTCAACACAAACCGGCCACAACAACTATATTTACTGGCACCAAAGCCTGTTTAAATTGCGGGAACTGCAACAGCATAATTAAGGGAAACAAAATTAACCACCCTATGAAAGGACATGAACTGAAATTAAGGGTCAATGCCGCATGCGACTCCAGTAATGTCATATACGCCCTTAAATGCCCATGCGGCAAACACTACATTGGAAAAATGGAGCGCAAAATCAAAATTAGACTCACTGAACATAAATCAAACATACGCCTTAAGAATATGAAATCCTCAGTGGCAAGCCACTTCATCGAATCACAACATAACATCGCACAAATGAAATTCATAATATTGGAAACCATCTCGAAAATTGAAGGCAGAGATAACACTAAATTTCTACTTCAAAGAGAAAACGTCTGGATACAGAAACTCTCGACCCAGAAGCCATTTGGCTTAAATGATAGAATCAAACTTTCTTGTTACCTTTAAAATTGCTCCCAAGTCGAACTAGTAACTCCTGTGAGTCTGCACGTTATTGTATCATGTTTCTTTTGATGTTACATTTGTAAATATGTAAATAGGTTTCTCCTATGTATCAGTCCCACACGTCACAACACCACTCATCTACTAGCTCACCCATTTATGACACAGTAGACTTACACCAACCGGATCGGGTTCAATCGTTCGCACTTTTTTATTTTTCAACTTTTCCACATTCATATTATTTTTTACAATTAATTTCATCGACCAGGCATTAGCATTCAGCGACTTTTCCCCAGACCCCCACTTGCACTACACCGTTATAACGCTCATTCTCTTGATTGACCACTAAACCGAATACGAGTCTGTCTTCAGTTCCAACTGTCACGTGATCGGAACCTAGTAAATTTATTAAACGCGGTCCATGGCGGATACGTCCCGACCGACGTTTCCGAATCGAGTAAGATCAGACGGACTTCATGATGAACTTTCAGGTCAGTTTTTCGGCAATTCCGACCTAGATACGGAGGTAAAGCCGCTACCTTTCCCAATTAGTCCCCTTACCAGCTTTTTTCTTTTTAGATCCCTGAACTATAGAAACAACTTGTTTATCCGGCAAACGTGACACGTGAGAGAATTCAGATCACTTTCTGTTTGATACACACGGGCATTGAGGCTACTTAAGGTGATACCCTAATCATTCACATACCATTTTCACGACCGACCGAAACGCAATTCCCACACAACCTCTACCATATCCCTATCTAGATAGGAGACTTATTGATTGTTTGTTACTGTTTCATTTGTTTATAGTGTCTGTTCCCTGATGAAGGGCTCCCCTACTGGCCCGAAATGCATTGGATTTGAATTGAAGGACTTTGTCACATGTTGAAAATGTTGAAACTAACAGACTGATCACCGAATGCCTAATGTGGAATATGTCTTTGCAAAATATTGATTGAATAAAATCAAATACTTGGATGAATATCAGCAACAACGAATCCTCAGTTTTGTGTGAGGAATGATGGTGTGCACATAGGGATGGTACCAGTGTTCCACTGGTCCCACACTTGAACCTCTTTGTTATATACGCCGCAGGACCCTCGACGTAACCTATGTAGCACCTACAAATTTGAGAAACTTACCAAACTATCAGAACTAGCTGTGCATCTGCCCTGTCTTTTTTCTTTCTTCCCCATGCAATTTCCCATAGGACCTTTAGCCACAGCTACAGCTTGAACTGCTGAATGGAATTACGCCAAATTTGGCAAAGAGGTAGTCCTCAGTTCAGACTTGTGCCTTTTGCTAAAAAGGTGTCAATCTGTTCAGTAGTTCCTGAGAAAAATACAGTTAAAATCATTTATATATCTATGGGCGTGGTGGATCCGCGGAGTCTGCGCGCATTGTCATCGTACCATAAGCGCACCCTTCCGATCACGTGCTGAATGCTAATTGAAGTGGTTGTTAACATTCGAAACCAGGAACTGTTGGCAGCCATTTTGTGCCTCGGTAGAAGCGAGGCTGAGGAAGTCAGTGGAATATGTGTGCAAAACATAGAAATGGGGCATGGTAGAAATAATGTTACCCTCTAGACCTGCTTAGGGGGTCCCAGAAGGACCCACGGGGCCCACATTTTTTTTTTAAAAGACCCGGCAGGTGCATGTAGGGTGCGCGGACTCTGCCGAAAAATAAATAAAATGAAACTGAGCTTTTTTTTATAATTAGCCCGGGGGGGGCTAAATACAGGGGGCACAAATAATAAATGTTATGGGGGCCCAGAGGGGCCCCCCAGCCCCGGGGATTGTCACCCCCCAGGCTAAAAAAAAAATGGCGGGTGAAGGGGTCCAAGGTCCCCAAAGCCATGGGGACCACCACCCCCTGAAGCTTTATGTATTTTGGGAGGGGAACTGCATGGCCCCCCTCCTAGAGCACTCAAGGGTCCCATTACCCCCCTGGCTACAAAAAAAGTGGTTGGGGGGCTGCAAGTCTCCAAAGCCCCGGGGAACACCACTCCCCATGGCTTTATGTATTGTGGGAGGGCCCGCTCCTGCAGTGTCCCGGGGTGTCCACCCTGCCCTCCCATAGCAAAGAAATCTGTTAAAACCTAAATCCGATTGCTTTTCCACATGGGGAGCTGCATGTTAGTATCTCCCCATGTGGAAAAGCAATGCCGGCTCACAAACGCGTAGAAGTTGTGCACCAAAGGTGCTGGAGTCCCGCACCCTACAGATTATGAGTTGTGCATCCAGCGCGTGCACACCAGGGGGCCGCACTGAGCGCTGCGCTGGGTGCGCGACTTTTAATTTTACCCTAAAAAATAGCCCCTGTCAGTAATTTCTAATATCCCCGGGGACCCTATCCCCCGGGTCTTTTAAAAAATGTTGGGGACCGTGGGGGGAGCCACAATGCCCGCCGGTACCCCACGTCCTTCGGAAGCCGGCATTGCTGTTCCTCATGGGGAGATGCTAACTTGCATGTGGAAAAGCAATCTAGTTTGGATTTTGAAAGAGAGAACAGATTTCCCTGCTCTCTCTTTCAAAATCCAAACCAACCTTGCTATGGGAGGGCAGGAGCCGCGAGACTCCCGCCTTCTCATAGCAAACAGCAGTGTCCCGGGGGTAGGCACCCCGGGACACTGCAGGAGCTGTCCCTGGGGCGTTGTGGTCCCCAGGGCCCTTGAGGGTTCCAGGCAGAGGGCCACGCAGTCTGCCTCCCACAATACACAAATCCCCAGGCTGGTGGTTCCCGGGCCATGAGGGGGGTCATTGAGGTCCCCACACTAATTTTGCAGGTGGGGCCTTGAAGCTCCCCACAACCATTTATTTTATAGCCCCTGGGGGTGGCTCTCAGTCTTGTATCGTAAACAGCAATGTTGAGAAAATCTTCCGGTAAGACAACAAAGGATTTTGAAGTCCATTTTCGGCGTTTTTGTAGTAGTTTGCTGGCGTTAAAGCCACAACAACATTATTAACTCCCTCTTTGTAAATATGCCACTAAGTTTTGTAATGTCGACAATCTTGTCTTCCATTTAAATAGGCACAAAGTATTTATTGAAGTTCATTGTGAATCGTGAAGCAACACTGTCTAATTGTGATCGATAAAGAATTGAATGAGTTGTGTACTTGTTTTGCTCGTAATGTGCATGGGGCAGATTTACAAGTTCATTGCGTTACTATTGCATCACTTTTAAGATGGGAAAAGTGACGCGAAAGTGGCGCAAGGGGGTTGTAAATCTGGTACACAGTGTTTTGTTTTACTTTCTTTCTTTTCTGTAATGTAGATTATCCTGGATAAATATAACGGTTTCTGTACAGCCAGTACCTTTCAAACCTACCCCCAAACGGCTTTCTGCCTGTTACCACAGTAACAGTTCATGGAACACTTAAATGAGCACAGAGGTTAGAAGTTCACCACACTATGTTGCTAATCGAAACAGTTACTGTGCTGGAGTTTTAAAACTTTTCCATAGGAACTGTTAGTCGTAGCTATAGACTTTGGTAAAGATCTGGTAAAGAGTTAGCCTCAGTATTATACTTAAAGTTATAAATATCATTTCTATTTTTAAATGTTTTCTAACTATATCATTATCACACTGAATAATAGCGAAATGGTGTCAGAAAAAGAAGACGTAGATACTTTTTTTAAATTAACTTTTATTAAAACAATAATAAATAACTGGAAACGTAACTTAAAGATAACAATGTAATAAATTACTAGAAACATAACTTTAAAAAAACAATTCAACAAAATGTGATATGGACTCCAATAGAAGTAGGGTAGGTAATCTGCAAAACAAAAATGGAAAATAAGTACTCAAAATTAGATCGATGTGACTAAATAAGGTCAAACATTACAAGTTACAGTAACACTTGGCGAAATTTGGTTATTTGCACGTTTGCCGTGTGCCTGATACATTTCAGCTGTCTTATAGACCCAAATTCAAGAGGTGTCTGTAGGGAAGTGCCTACTGCGTCAGGTTTACATTATGGACCAACAGGTCTTTAAAATGATTCAGAGATGAGACAGAATTAGGTGAGAGATCAAGTCATTATGCAGGACAATATTCTTTAGGGCTTATTTACAAGACTCTCGCGCCACTTTTGTATTACATTTCCCATGTTGAAAGTGAGGCAAAAGTAGCACAAGGGGCTTGTAAATAAGCTCTTTAATTTATAATGCATTTAATCGGAGGCATTGTATATTTAGGCTGATCTGCTTACCTTGTGTAAACACTGTGACCAACAGAGTTCACAACTTGAACTCAGCTTTGGTTGTACATGGCAGAGTGGACAGCAGCATCCATAACTTTAAGAGAGAAAGAGAAACGATGTGAGAAAGAGTGAGAGAGAGAAAGAGAGAAAAAACGACATTAAAACTGTGAGAGAGAGAAAGTTATAGATGGAACAGTGAATACTTGAGAAAATACTCGTAGCTCACCTTTTTCCTCCGTTGTGTGTCCAAGCACGTGTTGGTTCATAGTGCACTCTCCAGTTTAGTGATCTGAAAGATAGTATATAGAGTTAGTAATAGCATAGTATATACAACTGCACAAGTACGTTTTTGGTTTATTTATTTGTACACTCAGGATAATGTATTACATCAACTTCCACTGTAAGGAGGTATCTGTGCACTGTTTTTCTTCCAAAGTAGTATATCCCACGCACTCCCACTGCATAACGGTGAGTTCTCAATATTGCGTACCTAGACTGTTGCACCCATTTGATTCGCAGAGTTCGGAGGTGAGTGTTTTTCAAGGGAAGTCAGAGGCAGATTTACAAGTTCCTTGCACCACTTTTCCCATGTTAAAAGTGACACAAAAGTGGCGCAAGGGGCTTGTAAATCTGCCCCTCAGACTGTTGTAACCTATCTATTCTGAAAGCTCGGAGGTAATTGTACATTCCTACGCAGTGAAGCTGCTGCACACTACCCACTCCGTCCACAGATGACTTGTCGTTGTTTCAGAAACAAGCTTCTTTGCTCACCTTGTGCCATTGGCGTGATTCAAAGAGGGTGCACCACGTGTCGAAGCAGCCTTTTCCGACGTTGTTACGATGGCCACGCATCATTACAGAATGCACGAACGTAGAGCTTTGGAGGTGTTTGGGGGGGATAACGCCAATTAGCGAAACGCAACCTGTAAGTTAAAAAGGAAGTTAACATTGTGTGTCATTTGTTTATCAAAGGAGAGAGGAAGTGAGAGAGTGACTGCAAAGAATATTCACAGCTCACCTTTCTGTCACCGGTGTGTTTTTCACCATGTGCTGGGACCTAATGCACCCTGAAGCACTACATCTAAAAGATAGTAAAAGAAAGATGATATGATTGGTATTTGTTACTATCTTAATGTGGAGTAGAATTACATTGCCCTTTCACACACCTTTCCTCTCACATTTAAAAACAACAATTTGTACAGTTTATATACCGGACATGTGACCGATTATAAAAACGCTCCTGCTATTGGAATTTTTTTTTAAATGCAATAAGATATGGTATATAGGACTGAGTACGCCTAAATCACTGCGTCGCTTTTTTGTATCTAGTATGCTGCACCCCATCAACTCTCTCCGATGCGCACCGAGGCCTCACTGCTCACCTTTTCGTGGACAGGACACCTTCTACATTATGCAGTCCCGCTTTGTCACCAAGAAATCCGATATATGGTGCTGAGTCTTGATATCGGTATGGCTAATGACATACTCATGCTCCCATCATCATCGCAGGTTCCCTACCCGCACAGTCCTTGCGGTACCACTAACTCAGTGACCAAAGAGGCCAGGCACGTAGTGGTGTGCCCTTGTACTCGGTGGTTCGGGCCTATATGAGGCGTCTGAACCACCAGGACGGACCATCAGAGCGCTTGCGATGGGAGCAACTCTAAAATGGCGTATAGCATGTGCGCTCTGTCTTTTTTATTGGTAGGGTCACGTGTGTAGTGATGCATGTGCTAGATGGGTGTGGAGTGGGTGTATACCAGCCATGAGGGCGTGTGTGTGTGTGCCGTTTTGACAACAAGACCTGGAACTAAGAAATCAGTACAATGGAAATCTGGGCAATGTTGTGTTTTTGTTATTTCCTGGAAACGTAAGCGGAGTTGGCTGGTGTTACGTATGCCAGTGCTGCGTGAGAATCTGAACCATGATTCCGGAGCTATGGGCATGGTTCTGTTGTGAGTTATATGAAAAATCAAGTGAATCGGGTGTCCGTTTTGTAGTGCTGACGTTACCCGGGTCTTAAACGCAAATGTATCATTATGTCTGTAAATTTCCACAACATGGCCAATATGAAATGTACGGGGTATCACTGTGTTGTACCTTCCGTTATATTACTCTCCCATATCTTTTACCTTATTGCCTAATTGTTGTATTAGCGCTGTTGTATTTCTTCCCTTTCTGTACTGCGACATCCACATCACTATGAGTCACCATGGAACTTTCATTTGGTATAAATGTGTACGGGGTATCACTGACTCTATATTCATTCATAGTTGCACACATTAAAGATGGTGGACATGATGCATTTCTGTGATTATGAATGTTTGTTGTACATTCAGTGGAGTGTTGTAGCTGTAGTAATACAGGACTGTGAAAGATTTAAGTGGCAGTTTTTGGCACATGAAGGGCAGCTAATATATATATATACATATGTGGTCATTCAGGTACACTCTCGAACTTGGTGCTGGAAATCAATGTTCAAGGCTTGGAATTGCGTCCACATCCTGATATTGTAGAGTAATGACGTTATCTGCGCGTGCCTGAAAACGTACTGTATATACAGTGCTCATGTAAATTGCTGATATAGTTTTGGGTTGATTTTGAGCTGTATAAATAAGCTAAAAAAAAGGGAGGAATAGTCCACACTTACTGTCAGAGGTAAGATGGTTGCATACGCTATTTATAGCACAATATAATGTGTTAGGGTGCAGGAGCAGCATTGTAGAAACATAATAAATGCACAGACACAGATAGATGGTTGAAGTGGGTACGGGCACATGTGCTCGACTCCATTTTATTACGTTGTTGTTGGCAACAAGTAGAATAGTAATCATGATATCATACACAGATATTCAATCGTAAACAGTTTATGACTTCTGCTGTACTAAGGTAGGAGCACTATATGTGAAATAATAGACAGAAGATTCTATCGTAAAGTGTTCATGAGTTGTGGTACACTGAGGTAGGGGCGGTTTATGCAGAGCCTGCGATGATGTGTGGTTCAAGCAGAACGAACTGGTAAGAATGTCTTTTGGCAACTGAATTTTGCCTTAATAAGGCCACGTGGCGATTATTTATGGTGTACTGAGTCAGTGGTACGTGTGGTGCTCAGCGTGTGCTCAGCCTGCGATGATGCGTGGTTCGAGCGGTCTGTATCAAAATATTGAGTGTTGCATACTGGTCTGCATGAATTTTGAGGTTAAAAAAAATGTTATCAATTGCTCTGCAAACTATGTCCACTGATTGATCTCCATAAAAAAATTAAATGATTGCATTTCATGCAGAGCATTCTAACTTTCTCAAAATGGGGACGTTTGTCTGGTTGCGATGTTAAAGGTGATACCCCAGAGGCACTTGGTATTACCGGTGATGGAGGTACATTTTGGCGCTGTGTTGTACTTTCTTTGTAAACATAGTTCACAGGATGTAGGGATTAAAGGTGCTTGTGCTTACTAGCAGTGCCACAGGAGTATTTTTTGTGTGTGCCTTAAATAAATCAAGGCTAAATTCTATACTGTTTGTAGTGTAGATACAAAGCTGAATTGAAGTTGTAAACCCCGCTGTCCTCAGTGTAGATCTTAGGGTGGACTGCATCATCTGCAATCATGAATGAAGTAGAAGATAGAACATATATGCAGCGTACATTTTATTATTCAACTAAATCTATAAGTGATATAAAATAAGTTTTTCAAGGAAGCATAATAAAGGGATATTGTGTAGGGTTTGATAGGTGTTATACTTAGTTTGGTTTGCACTGAGTTAGAGGTATCTAAAACAACAAGGTTCTGTGGAGCCTGCGATGATGCGTGGACCAGGCAGGCCGTACTGATAGTAATGCTTTTTGTGTTGTGAATGGTGCCTTAGTAAGGCCACGTGATAATCCAAACCAAACCAATTCAATTCATGAAATCTTTATTTTGGCAATATACCATAAAAGAGACGATAACATATAAAGAAACAGGGCAGATAGATGACAATAATAATTACTTGTAGCAAAATAATGTCAAGCTCATTTTTCAAAAAGACACATTTGGTCAAAGTTCGTAGGTATAAAAACACATTTTTTTTTTTTTTAAATGAATAAGGGCCCGATGTAGGTAGGATTGATTTACTGATTCATAATTACCGAATTTTACCGATTCGGTAATTATGAATCGGTAAATCAGAGGGGTGGGTATGTAGATATTCCAGATGTGCTGGAATACCGAATCGGAGGAAAATCGGTATTTACCGATTCGGTAAATACCGATCGGTAATGCCCATTCATTCCTATGGGCTTTGAAGCCCATAGGAATGAATGGGCATTACCGATTCGGTATTTACGGAATCGGTAAATACCGAATTACACAAGGGTGCAGGGGGTGTAACTTTGACACCCTCTGGCCCCCCCAAAAGAGGCTCGGGTGCCATGTGGCAGGCATGCCTGCCCTAAGGGCAGGTCTGCCTGTCATATGGCATAGGTGTGCATGCACACATGTGCATGCACACCGGAATCGGTATTTTACCATCAAAATGGATTTGATGGTAAAATACCGATTCGGTAAGGCTCGTGGGACTCAGAAGAGTCCCACCTACATATCCAATTTACCGAATCGGTAAAAATACCGATTCGGAATTTTACAGAATCGGTAAATTTACCGATCGGTAAATTTACCGATTCTGTAAAATTCAGTGCCCTACATACCATTTCTGCAATACCGGTCGGTAACGGCCGAAAATACCAATTTTCGGCCGTTACCGACCGACCTACATCTGGCCCTAGGTTTCTAAAAACAGTTTAAGAATTTGTAAAAAAACACAATGTGTAGCCATGGACTTGCAAATGCAGGCTTAAGTTCGAGCAATTAAGAACCTACGTTTGTGCCACATGGCTGCCAAAAATTGCAAGGCGGCAAATACGATAGGACCTGTTGTGTCTGATTTTAGTAGTCTGAATGCCTGCATGCATTGTCGGAAGCCCAAATTATTGCATAAAGGAACAAGCCAGTACTTCCTAGCCTTGCGATACTCCCGACAAAAAAAATAAAACGTGAAGCTCAGTTTCAGTATCACATTTGAAAGCTGGGCAATTTTTTGGGGCAGAGGATGACCACCTACTAGTGAAGGCTCGCAGAGGTAGAACGCCATGCCTCCACTGGACATAGATTTTTTTGCTAAAAGAGGATATATGTCATCAAGAAACCGTTCAAATAAATAACAGCCTTCGACCAGCAGGAAAGAAACAGTTATGGAGCCAATTTGATGGTTGCATAGTGCGGCATTGACTCTATCAGCACGAAATGTATTTGTAAGATGGGTGCATGAAAACATTTTACAGCCCCTCTCTGGGTCAGACCATAAGGCAGGAACTTCTAACCTTGTAAATTCTTTTTTTATGTTGATAAGCCAGGGAATATTCCCTGCACCCGGAATTGTCAATATTTCCTTGAGTTACCGTCTGTAATTTATCATCTCCGGTGTTACCCAGAGCCGGCGCCAGAATCTGAGCGGTTTTAGCTCTAGCTCTTCGTCAATTGGTCTGATTCTCAGATCAAACCTTAAGGGAAGGAGTGGGGTACTAGACGGTAATGCTAACAACTGTCTTAAAAATTTATTTTCAGTCCTGGTGATTTCGGTCCTGTTACAGTGGCCCCAGAGTTTGCCCCCGTGCATAATGGCACCCCTGGCTTGTGATTTGTAAACCTCCAACGGTGGTCCAACAGGTTTGATAGTAGACTTGTTAGATAGTTTAAGAATTCCGCCCGAAAGTTGGGCCAGTTTTAGTTGTGACTTGATCTGCTGGGGGCCCTACGTCAAGTTCTCATTAATGGTGACCCCCAGATAGTCAAAGGTAGTTACCCTTTCAAGTCTAGTTGTCCCTAGACTTGGATTTGGTCATGTGGATTTCGGGGGGTTGAAGATCATGAATTTTGTTTTAAGATAATTGATCTCCAATCCCCGAGCGGTACAGAATTCCTGAAAACCATCCAATATTCGCTGTCTACCCATTGGAGATTTAGAACATAATTGCAGGGACCCTGTTGCCGGCCAACTTTGGAGCATCATTGTTCTTTACTCCATTAAGGTGCACGATTACCCCGTTGACATAGAGGCAAAACAGGGTCGGTGCGAGCACACAGCCCTGCCTTACCCCCATGCCAACGGGGAATCGAGATGCCAGTGCGCCATTTTTCCCACATCTGACCTCGCCGAAATTGGCCTCATGTAGCCTCATCAGGACAGATGGGAGGTGGGTAGGAATGTCCAGCTCTAAAAGAACAGTCCAGAGTTTGCCCCGGGGAACAAGATCAAAGGCAAAGCGAAGGTCAACGAATACCATATAGAGGCTGCAACCCTCTAGTCTCACCGTTTTCCAATACAAGAGTTGTAAACGAAAAATGTGGTCCATGGTGGAGGTATTCTTCCTAAACCCCGCCTGTTAGGGGCTGAGAATTGCAGACTCCTCTATCCAGTCCTGCAACCGGTCCAAAATGAGTCTCGCAAAGATCTTCTGGGGGGCATCAATGAGGCTAATGGGTCTGTTGTTGGATGGGAGCAGAGGAGAGCCCTTTTTAAATATAGGGACTATCTCTGCACCCAACCAAGTGCAGGGAACCATCATGCCTCTCAGGACTGCGTTAAACAGAATCTGAAAGTATGGGCTCGAGATCTTCGGCTCCTGCTTGAAAAGATCCCCTGGAAGTTTGTCCAAACCAGGTGCTTTACCAGTGGCAAGTTTGGAGATAGCATTACAGACCTCTGGTACCGTAAACTCAATCACCTCAGGGTGCAAAATAAGTGCAGACTGGGTGGATAAGTCCTCGGAGTCATCAGAAAGTCCCTCAGTGGAATACAAGGCCCGGTAATGGCCTTCCCAGGCTTCTGGTGCTATGTTGGATACAATGGCTGCTTTTGGCTCACTGCTGCCATTATTGATTATAGACCAGAATTTGCGTGAGTCTTTGGTGGCAAGCACCAGAGATAAGCTAGTCCACTTTTTGTGGTCCCACTCTTCCTTAGCGCACTTGGTCAACCATTTATAGTGTGCTCTCCTAACTTTGATTGCAGACCTGTCATTATCTTTTATAGCCTGCAATAGCTCTGTTTTAGCCTTCCTACACGCTGGATTAAACCATGAGCATTGGGGCTCCATTATTACCCTTTTAGACACCCGAGGATTAAGTAGCTCTGCCAGGTTGGATAACAAGCCCTCATTAAGAGCCTCCAGCTTGGTTAAATATTCACGGTGTGGTGGTTGATTGATTAACGCTGCAACCTCTGTAAACGAAGGGATTATAACTATATATAACTTTCCTAGTTGTTCCGGGTGTTCCACTAATTTGTGCCAACTAACTCTGCGCCTGTCGTTCGCGACGGTAATATTACCATCGTTAACGCCAAGAACTGAGGCACCATTCCTACTGTTATAAGGTAGGCCCAGTTCTAGATTAGGGCATTATGATCACTGTCCTCTCTAACGGCAACATTAAAATCAATGACCATTGGCCATAGCCTTGTCTCAGCCAAAAATGTAATCAAGACGAGACATTTGTCCTGGTTTGTTATAAGTGTATTTGGCTGAGGTGCCGGAGGGGGTGCGGCCATTGCAGGCTCGTAAGGAGTGATTTAGGGGGAGTGCCACAATCTGTATAGCTAACGGCGACCATGCCCTAGGAGATGGAGTCTGGGTCAAAGGGATAGACCAATGTTCATCCTCTGCCATTTGGACTTCGTCATTTAGGCCCTCCATAGGTTCAAAATGGCAGTTCAGGTCACCCCCCACCAGAAGATGAGTGTCACTCGGGATTGTTAAAATAAAAAGGGAACGGTCCTCAATGGTACTGGACTCGCTAGCTATACTTACAGGGCGAGAATAGATATTAATCAGCGCAAGTTTAAAAGCATTGGGCCAGGTAAGGACTACATATTGAATGTCTTTAGAATGGGTTTTTAGTGTCTTGGCAGGGCAGCCCAGGTGGGAGCCGACCCAGATAGATAGACCCCTGATGGGCGGCCTCTCCCTCCCCAGACTGCCGGGACATAGAATGAAGCAAAACCTAACCGATGTTGCTCCGTTCGCGCCCATGTCTCTTGAAAGAGGCACACGTCGCTTTCGTCCACGAAGGAACCCCATTCAGGACAGCTCAATTTGTTAGGCAACCCTGCCAGATTCCAAGACAATATTTTAAATGAATCTGGCCTGGGGCCCAAGTGCTTATTCTTAGATAGCTCCACGCTTCCCCCCTCGGTCAGGACCACTGTGCATGGTAAGGGGACCAGTAAATTATCTTCCACAGTAGTGGTGGCTCGAAGCTCTTTGCTTTTACCCGTAAGGAGTAGGCTATTGCGTAGCGGGGCTGAAGCCTGTGTGTACGCCCTGTTTCTTTCCCCAATCCTAGCCCCTGTAGAGCTATCAGTTTTCCTATCTTTTTTTCTTCCACCCTCTTCCCAGTCTACCCTATCTGTGTCAGTGACTGCCCCATTTATAACGCCCGGAGTGGTCCACAGTCAATCCACCATGTCCAGTTCACTATATCTGTTTTGTAGACAGACGGCCACGGGAACTGGAGATTCTCTGAACCTACCCTGTCTGTTTCCACCCACTATTGGACGCTCTACCAAGAACCAGGGTTGTTCAGGACCTGGGCTGATGCGTAGTTGGCCAGTGGGATAAAAGTACGACAGGGGAAGCGACTGAATGGCTGACACAGAAGAAGGCTGGCTCCAATCACATATGTGAGACACCGTTCGTGTGTCTCTAAAATTTATCAAGACACAGTCTCCCATTAAGTCCTTTATCCTTTGTCCCATCCATGGCACCCTGCGAACAAGCAAGATTTCACTAATTTCAGATAGCGGGAGTGGTCTATTTTTATTAAGCCAATCTGTGACTTTGTTCTTGAGTGACATGTGTGATTCCTCGCCAGCGTTCTTCAGCTCGGGTACCCCGGCTAAAACGACCACATATGGGCTAGATTTGGGTGGTAGGTCAATTTTTAAAGGCCGTGGTTTCCTTAAGCGCTGTAGCTTTGTGGATACATTAGGGTCATGGGGCGAGGTAAATTTGTTTTGGGAATTCAGATCCCGGCCACGGTTGGCGACATCCGATATTCGCCCTATAATGTCCATTTCCGAGCTCCCAGCCCCCTGCACAGTTAAATCTGGTGCAGCTGGCTTAGCTACACCTACAGTAATTAGATCAGATGTAATTGGGGGTGGGTGCTTATCATCAGCATTGGTTAGTTTAGCTACAGCCCCTGAGATCTGGTTGGAAGCATTGGAAAGAATTAGTAGATTAGCTTCAATAGCAGCCAATCTATGAGTGAGGGGTAAAAGATATTCAGCAAATAGGGCCCCCACTTTGTCCCAAAAGGCATTGTTCACCATGGGCACTTGGACCATTAGTGTGCCAGCTTAAGGAGTACAGAACTGCGGTGATGGCGGAAAAGAAGGCGTATTTTGCCAAGCTGACTGCCTCTCTTAGTTCCCCTAGGGAACTGTTTAAAACCTATCCCTCCTCCAGTCACCCGATCCCATAATTGCAACCCAGGAATTGTGTGATCAGATCTCCACATACGTCTATACCAAGATAATGGATATTCACTCAGATCTTGAAGCCCTTAACCAAGGCCTAGAGGCTTTGTCCTCTCCGGTGGCACTTCCCTTGGAAGGCCCAGTTAAGGGACCAGGCAGCAATTTTTCCAACTCCCCCCCCCCTTACACTTGAACAGCTGAGTCGGCTGTGGGACAAGCTTAAATCTGGATCCCCTTTAGATCACTGTCCTCTTAAATCTCTCAAAGAGTGTAGGGAAGTAGTCTGCCTTTACTCCTGGAGGTGATGAACTTGGCAATTTCCGAAGGTGTCTTTCCCACCCTGTGGAAAACGGCGATAGTCAAGCCCCTCCTAAAGAAGGCTACCTTAGACCCTGGAATACTGAAGAACTTCCGCCCCATTTCCCTACTCCCCGCCCCCGCAAAGATGCTCGAGGCCCACCATAATCATCACCTAAGTGCCTTCCTGGATAAATCTAGCCTGCTGGATTCTTCCCAGCATGGCTTCCGGAGGGCACATAGTACTGAGTCCGCCCTCACAGTGGTCATCAATAACATTCGTGCTAAGGTCGACAGGGGTCAGTCTACCCTTCTGGTCCTGCTCGACCTTACAGCCACATTTGATACCCTGTTCCCCGCCATTCTGACTACACGCCTCAGTGAGATGGGAGTGGGCGGACCAGCACTGAGCCTCCTGACATCTTTTCTTAATCAGCGTAAACACAGGGTCAAGCTGGGTGACTTCCTCTCCCCTGTTAAGCCTGTGCAGTGTGGGGTTCCCCAGGGCTCGTCCCTGAGCCCCACACTCTTTATTATCTATGTGGCCCAACTTGCCAGGCTTACAAGATCGTTTGGGCTGGAAATATTATCACATGCCGACGACACCCAGATTATCGTTTCTCTTTCCCAATCAGTTGACATCACGGCCCGGAATTTTAGGAACTGCATGGAAGCAGTCGCGTGCTGGATGAATAAGAACTTTTTGAAACTTAATGGGGAGAAAACCGAAGTTCTTATCTTTGGAGGCAAACAGGAGATTTGGTCGATGGATTGGTGGCCTTCCGCTCTTGGAGCCTGCCCTACACCTTCCCAGTCCACCCGCAATTTGGATGTAATCCTGGACACCAAGCTCTCCTTTGATAAACAAGTCAGCAGGACGGTCTGAACCTGCTGTGGGGTCCTAAGAATCTTGAGGAAGTTCGCGCATTACCTTTCCCTTGAAGCTCTTAAACAGGTTGCGGTGGCTCTCATCTCCTCGCGAATGGACTACTGCAATGCACTATATTTAGGCATAAACAAAAGGTTAGTCCAACGTCTACAAATAGTTCAGAATGCGACAGCCAGGTTTGTTGTGGATGCCCCTAGGCGTTCATCAGGCTCCTCAATTAGGAAAGATCTGCACTGGCTCCCTATGCTGGCCAGGATAAATTGTAAGGTCCTATGCCTCACTCATTGTGCCCTGCAAGGGTCTGGAGCTGAAGGAATAAG
This sequence comes from Lissotriton helveticus, assembly GCF_964261635.1. Classification (NCBI taxonomy): domain Eukaryota; kingdom Metazoa; phylum Chordata; class Amphibia; order Caudata; family Salamandridae; genus Lissotriton; species Lissotriton helveticus. The sequence continues at coordinate 872,946,260 of NC_136067.1, forward strand.
GTCCCTAGTATCCGCCTATGCTCTGGGTAGGGCTCTCCGCTGGGCCAACAAGAATCTCCTTTCTGTTCCCCGAGTCGTCAAGGCCAGATGGGGAGGGAGGGCCTTCTTTGCCCTTGCCCGAGGTTGTGGAACATGCTTTCAATCGAGCTTAAGGTCCAAACATCCCATTCTTTTTTTCGCAAAGCACTAAAGACCTGGCTTTTCGCAGAAGTCTACCAATAGTCGGTGCGCTTTTCTACCTCTCAAATAGCATTACCATCCCTCCGCGCCTTGATGCCTAAGGGCTAAGTTGCGCTATAAAAATCCTCATTCATTCATTCATTCATTCATATCGGGAGCCGTAGGTTCTGGTAAAGATGTCGCTATCTCTGTTTCTTCGTTGAGTTACAAGGATTTCAGCTCATCCTCTCCCCACCTTCTTGGCTTTGATTTACTAGTACATTTTTTCTTGGTATGGTCCATGTCCCATTTCTTTTTGATGGCTCCTTGCATCTCTGTTGGGTGTTCCTTTCTTTTCGTAGGAGGGGCAGTCATTGACCTGTTGTAGGGCAGGGTGGCTGATCTGGTGCCCTTTTCTCTGTTATAGAGTCTATCGGAACATTTGCTGGTGTATTCACCACCCTAGGGGGATGGGCGATGCCAATAGACACGTCCTGTACAGGAGAGTGAACCGACGTATGCCCTCCCACGGGCTGGCAAATGTTTGGGAGCACATCAAGTGATAGCCGTCGTTCTGTTACTGCTATCTCTTTTGCGAGCACGTTCAAAGCTCCCGTGATAAAATTGTCCAGTGTTCCCATCATGCCCCCACCTTTCCGGCCCCTCTTTTCCTTGATGGCACCCGACGCCATCACAAGTCGCTGGGCAGCTCATGCAGTTTTAGCCACCCAATTAACAGACTTGTGCCTGTGCTGCAGATCTTACCAAACAATATTAAGCGGCAGTGTCCGGAACCAAACGTTGGAGAATGGGCCCAGCCCAGCCTGCTCCGGCCTCGAATGGGCTCAAACTGGCCCGCCCTTGGCCTGGGCTTTGCCCGGCGCCTGCCCGCGCGCGTCTCGCGTCACCGAAGTCTGCAGGCGATGAAATACCCCCGGAAGTAAGGGGGAGGGGCTGCCGGTCCCGCTGCTCGAGGCCCCGCTGGTCCCTGGGCCTGAGAGTCCTTGTGCTTTCCCCCGCTGCTGTTTGCCACACAGGTGGGAGGCGCAAGAAGTTAAAGTATCCCCCGGTAGTGAGGGGGAGGGGCTGCTGGTCCCGCTGCTCAAGGCTCTGCTGGTACCTTGGCCTGAGAGTCCTTGTGCCTTCCCCCGCTGCTGTTTGCCACACAGGTGAGCTGCGTCAAGTCTCCCGCGAAGCGGGAGGCGCAAGAAGGTGAAGTATCCCCCGGTAGTGAGGGGGAGGGGCTGCCAGTCCCGCTGCTCGAGGCCCCGCTGGTCCCTGGGCCTGAGAGTCCTTGTGCCTTCCCTCGCTGCTGTTTGCCACACAGGTGAGCTGTGCCGCGTCTCCCGCAAAGCGGGAGTCGCAAGAAGTTAAAGTATCCCCCGGTAGGGAGGGGGAGGGGCTGCCGGTCCCGCTGCTGGAGGCCCCACTGGTCCCTGGTCCTGAGAGTCCTTGTGCCTTTCCCTGCTGCTGTTTGCCACACAGGTGAGCTGTGCCACGTCTCCCGCGAAGCGGGAGGCGCAAGAAGTTAAAGTATCCCTGGGTAGTGAGGGGGAGAGGCTGCCGCTCCCACTGCTCGAGGCCCCGCTGGTCACTGGGCCTGAGAGTCCTTGTGCCTTCCCCCGCTACTGTTTGCCACATAGGTGAGCTGCGCTGTGTCTCCCACGAAGCGGGCGGCGCAAGAAGTTAAAGTATCCCCCGGTAGAGAGGGGGAGGGGCTGCCGGTCCCGCTGCTCAAGGCCCCGCTGGTCCCTGGGCCTGAGAGTTCTTGTGCCTTCCACCGCTGCGTTTGCCACACAGGTGAGCTGTGCCGCGTCAAACCATTACACTGCTTTTCTGGACCAGCAGGCAAAAACATGTTTTGTCATAGTCAGAACACTGACATTGCACGGCTTTCTCGGCTTTGCTGGGGGATGCTGTTCGCACAGTGCCAGGTCCGGGCTACAAGTTGCCCGTGCACGTTCCCTAAGGCAGTGTGTTCACAGCAGAGGGGGTAGGGCATGTATCTCCGCCACACCTCACTCTACACAATGCTATGTATTAATCCACTCTCAACGGAGCTGTCCCGCAGTCACACGGGTGATTTGATCCTACAGGCTAAACCAGCGGCAGCACTTCCCCCCCCAAGAAGTGGAAGGGAGACTTCCTAATCTGTGGGCTGTCGTGCACTGAGTTACTAGTACCTTTGGTGCTTAGAGTGTACATATTCTGCGATGATGCATGGTCTGAGGGGAGTGGGGCACAGTCATTGTAGTAATGTATTTTGTCGATTGGATTCTGCATGAATTCCACTTAAAAGTGATAGTATGCCTCATTGCTGACATAAAACTTTTCACTCTTCTTTCCGATGAGTTATGGTGCACTGAGTTAGTAGTATCTTTAGCGCTGAGGTTGTATGTACCCTGCGATAATGCGTAATGCAGGGGGCCTGTACTGGGAGCAATGTTTTTTGCCTGGTGAATTCTGCTTTAATAAGTCTACAGGGAAATGACTTGTGGTACAGTGAGTTAGTGGTACTGAAAGAACTCAGCATGTGCGTACCCTGTGATGATTCGTGGTTCGGGAGGGTCGCAGTGGTATAATGCCTCTTGTCTACTGGAATGCATCATGTACAATCGTCATTCTATCTGAAAAAATCTGAACACACACAGTACAATTGTCTCTGCATTAAATTAATAAAGGTTGAATTCCTTACTGTCCTTAGTATACATGCAAAGGTGACTTCAAGTTGTGAACCCTGCTGTCCGCAGAGTACATTGAAGGCTGTAGTTGACACAGACATCGAGGAATGCTTTTTTTGTCACATACTTTAACAAAATCTGAGGACACAGTACTATTTTTCTGCCTTAAATAAATCGAGACTGAATTTTATGTTGTCTGTAGTGCTTATGCGCTACTGGTATCAAGTGGAAAACTCTTTTGATTGCAGTGTACATTTGAAAACAGAACATAGTACAGTCATTGAGGAATGTTTTTTGCGGCATCCTTTAACAAAATAGTCTTTGCCTTACATAAATCAAGGATAACTTGAATGCTGTCCGTAGTGTAGATTGAAAGCTGAATTGAAGTTGAGAACCCTGCTGTCCGCACTGTAGATCGAAGGCAGTAGTCGACACAAACATCAATGAATGCTATTTTGTCACAGTTAACAGAACCTGAGGACACAGTACAATTGTCTCTGCCTTAAATAAATCCAGACTGAATTAAATGTTGTTTGTAGTGCTTCTGCGCTTCTGGTATCAAGTAGTGAACTCTATTGATCGCAGTGTACATTTGAAGGCAGTACTTTGTACAGACATTGAGGAATCCTTTTTGTAGCATCTATTAACAAAATTTTCTCTGCCTTACATAAATCAAGGCTGACTTGAATGTTGTCCGTACTGTAGATGGAAAGCTGAATTCAAGTTGTGAACCCTGTTGTACACAGTGTAGATTGAAGTTAGTTGTTGAGACAGACATGGACAAATGCTTTTTGTCACTTATGTAAACAAAATCTGAAGACATATAGTAGAATTGTCTCTGCAATAAATAAATGAAGGCTGAATTTCCTACTGTTCAAACTTTAAGAAAATTGTCTCTGCCTTACATAAATGAAGGATAACTTCAATGCTGTGCGTAGTGTAGATCCAAAGCTGAATTCAAGTTGTGAACCCTGCTGTCTGCAGTGTAGAACGAAGGCAGTAGCTGATACAGACATAAGTCTGCAGTGCTGTGGCGCTGAGTTCGCAATCGGCCTGTACCGAGGAGGCACGTGGTCATGGCGGCAGCCACGTGGCAGTGTGAGGACCTTCGCTGAGACAGAGTCTTTTCTCTTTGCAGAAGTGAACCAGCATAGGCTAATTATTTATACTCTTACGCTGACGTTGCATACGTTGGATCAGCCCACTTCAGTTCTGCTTGAAGGGGGGGAGACAACACAGCAACATGACCGAGATATTACCCAGAGTCTGAGATAATATGGTTGCATCCTCTGTGCAGTACACTACACGTATCAATGGTATATCTACACACGGAAACGTTTTTGGTTTGTATAGTGAGCTGTGTATAGCATATCACCAGTAGTGTTAGCATTGTGTACATTATTGTTGATGTGCGAATTCCTTCCCTTATACATAGTTGGTTGCCACATATCTGAACATTGAGCCAGTGTGCTGTTGAGGGGATATATTATTTTGGGGTGGTTCGTTGTCCTGTTTTGCGCTGCCTCTGAGGTAGTAGAGGGGGAGGGGTCAGGATGGGTGGTTGTAGTGGTAGTGGCGCTGGGTATTGTGATTTTGTTGGGTGTCGGAAGTGTAAAATTAGTTCCTCTATCACATATTGCTCTTTAAATATGGGTGTGAGTTGGATGTAATTCACGCAGTACATAGTCGACGTCCTTACACTAGTTAAATGTTGATGTTAATTTGTAAGTGGCTAGTGGAACTATTGCCTGTTTTTTTAGGTAGCATTGCAGATTTGGTTTCTTGTTGAAGATATGGGGAAGTGGTCAACATTATAATTAGGAATTGTAATTTATAAAACCTTTGAAATTCACTGAAAAATCCATAGGTTTCAGGCAGGTTATAGTTAGGAATTATCAATTAAAAAACCTTTGAAATTCACTGAAAAAACCATAGGTTTCCGGCAGGTTATAGTTAGGAATTATCATTTAAAAAACCTTAGAAATTCATTGAAAAAACGATAGGCTTCAGAGGTGTTATAGTTAGCTGGACATTTCACTCTTACAAAACCATTGAAATTCCTCTGTTATAGTTAGTTGTACTAACTGTAATCATCTCTTTAGACATCTTTTGGCCTTTTCCTGAACTCTATTTCTCAGGGTTAGAACAACCTTCGCCTGCACCTCTCCCTCACATCCTGCTTCTCATAGCTTAAAGCAGTGTATTGTAAATAACATGCCAGTAGATAACTTTGTCTATGGAATGCTGAAAACAAGCTTAGAAGCGACAGCGTGGACCTTATGCACTGCTTAAGTTTTTCTGCATGTATTATAGCTCATCCATCCTGTTCAAACTAATTAACGCTTCGTGTCACAACGTCTTCCGCAACTATCCCTATACTACACACCACTCATGGTCATCCCCACTTGTGATGATAGTGGGTAGGCTCTCCACTATTTCAGATGTAAATTTTGTTACGTGGAATGTGTCGGGTCTGCACAACGCTAGGAAATGTAAACAGGTATTGAATTATTTGCAGCGCCATAAAGCGGATGTGGTCTTTCTGCAGGAAACACATTTGTCCCCCTCATCTCCTACATCATTCGCCTGTAACTGGGGTGTGCACTGTGATTTTGCAAACTATAGCACATATTCTAGGGGAACTGCCATACTCATACATAATTGGCTACCTTTCAAATTGTATAAAGTAACAGAAGATAGGGCGGGTCAATACACTTTGGTGACTGGGAAGTTGATGGGATACAGTATTGTTTTGATGTGTATTTATGAGCCGAATGTGGATTACCCTGATTTTTTTCATTCGCTGCATACCCTACTGATCCCCGTTTGTGCTGATTATGTTTGCTTAGGGGGAGATTTGAACCTGCTTTTGCAACCTGGCCTGGACAGCACAGCGCCTTCTCCTGCCACGAAACCCCATGCCACCAGAGTACTTAAAGACATCTGTGACACACTTTGTCTCATCAACATATGGCGCATGCGCAACCCTGACGACTGAACTGACATGCACTACTCAGCCCCCCATGATACTTGGACACGCCTAGCTTATCTCCTGCACCATGGTTCCTTGGTTTCGCACCATGACCCACCTGCCCAGAACCTATTCTGACCACTCACCAGTTTGCATGCATGCCCGGATCCCCAGACCAGAGGGTGTTGAGCGACAATGGTGATTACCGGGACAGGCTGTAAATGATGCTATATTTTTGGGGGACATCCAAGAGTCCATAATAACTTATTTTGATCTAAATGTAGGCTCTGTTGACACATGGGTGACTTTTTGGGAGGCATTTAAGTCTTTTATAAGGGGGGAATGTATTGCAAAGCACTCTGGGATTTTGAAGTCCTTGAGAGGCACGCTGACTCGCTTTGAAGTTGAAAATATTAGATGCAGACCTGCTTGTAAACTCTGACCCGACTAAGCTGGCAAATCGCCTGTTGTTGCTGGCTGAATTTCGTGAACCGGGAGAGAGTGAAACAAATTTCCTGGGGAAATATGCCAATGCCAGACGATATGGAGAGGGAGACAGGCCAGGTCGCACGTTGGCTCAGCTGCTGCAGCCTTGTGGGGGGAAGACTTACATTGCTTCTATTCAAAGTGTGAACAAACAAGGACCCCCTGGGTAGTGATAGCTAGAGACTCCTAGGGCAGGGTAAATAAAATATGTGTACAAAAACTTCCTAGGCAATCAAAGCAGCAGACCACAGATAATTGGACCAAATAGAACAGGGAATAGGCAAACACTCACGAATAAACATTAATAAAAAATAATCATGATTTTAATTAACACATTAAAAATCATATAAAGAACAGGGTGTTCAAATTATATGACAAGCAATAACAGAAATTAGTACAATATACACTATTTGCAAGATAAAAAGACACCGACAAGATTATACAGTGTCTACAATAAAAAATGCAACCAAATTACTCGACGCGCGTTTCGGCGAGAACGCCTTCTTCAGGAGCCGCAAGTTACGATCTGTAATCACATATGAAACATAACAGGTTATTGTGGCCAAGACCCTTATAAAATCAAATACATTATAGACATAATCATCACTTTTTACAATAACAATACAAAACAATATTTGCAAACAGACAAAGCCTATGACCTAGAAACTAGGAGGTCCAACTGAATTATCTTGTGTCTAGCTTGTCATATGATGGACATATACTGGACAAACCAATTGTGAGCTACTCACTATTCTGTATAAAGAAACAGAGAGAACAAATTGATAGGCCTCCCTGTATAACACAATTATTATCATTGATATCGTTGTTCCTAGAATTCCGCAAGATAAAGAGAACACATATATTGGGCCTCTCTAAGGAAACAAAGTGATAACTATTACATGACTCTATTATTTATACTATAGATTTCGATGTATGCTCATATATCCTAAAGTTGACAGTAATTTGCTGGGAAGAATCCTCAACCGTGTTGCCCCCCGATAGATAGTACAATAACAATCTGTAGCTTAGATACCCATTCAACTTGAATATATAAAACATTGACATGACATAATGATGACTTACTACATGTAGGTAGATGAAAGATGTTATCTTCAAACAGGTGACACGGTAGCAATATATCTAAAACATGGATATATGATGTAGAATAAGTATATACATTACATCTGACCAGATTTACATCAAGGCAAGCAGATCAATAAACCAATGAACACAATGGTTCCATGCAAATGCAAACTGTCATCATACATCGTCTCGTCTGATGGAAGATACTGCGATGTAAGATAGAGGAGCATGGATGGGAACAACAATGTAAATACATGTTTAAGATAAAAAAGGTGCCCAATGCGGACTGTCTATAATACCTGTGTCAAGAAAGAATTCCTGTTTATGAAGTGTCATGAACAAATGGGGCGTGTAGATAAATGGGATTTCCTTGATGTATCAGCAAAATGTCTGAAAAATAAGCAGACATCCGTAAGAAGATAGGTATGAACAGACTCAAGCTGGAGGTCGTGGCAACAACATCCCTCTAGTTCCTGACGTACAAGGTGAACTGTTTACCTTTTTTAAAATGCGTTCAAATGGCGATGCTCAACTAGGATGGCATGGAGATAGTGATTTTTTTAAAAAAGCATTTGTAGTCGATAAATCTAAAAGGCAAAATAGATAGACAAAAGGGGAAATGAACACCATATAGTTTATCCGGAGCCAGTGTCACAGATAAGGGTTCAAAAGTTTATATAATTACCTGCACAAACAGATAAATATCTGTAATATTTGTTGGATAGATACTCCTTGATAAACGCTACTGGAGCCAGCTGATAATAGGTTCGGGTATACTGATCCCAGAGGTACAACTAAAAATAAAGTGAGAAATCCACTAATATCATATATCTCATTCTTTCAAAAAAAAGGATGTATGTTAATTGCGAACGTCTATACTAGACCTGATCAGATATGCATAGATAATTCATTCTCATTACATATCCAGATGCACTCTTCTGTGAAAATACACAGAGAAGCTGGCTGTCCTCGATATTTCAAACAATTACATAATATGCAGGTCATATGAGTACTAAGATACACTCTTCTGTGAAAATATACAGAAAAACTGTCTGTCCTCGATATTTCAAACGGTTACAAAATATGCAGGTCGTGTGAGTACTGAGGCACAGAAGGCAAGCGGTCAAGACCTGCACAAAATATCTCGTGGCCATACAATGTGGCATATATCACAAAACGGGATAGTAACTATGCTGCCGGTCTAACCACAGAGAAAACGAGGCCGGATTAATGTACCTGATAGGAAAGGCTGCCCCAAGATGAAGATGGTTCCTGCGGCAATACCGGGATGTGGCGTGCCGTCGATCAAATGTAAAATCAACGGAGTCGCCTTGGCCAATCATTTTAAATACACGATGTGTTCGGCATTGTTTGCAGCTGCGACGGGAATAGTAAAAATAAGTGTCGGACTTCGGCAAAAATAATAATAAAAACCAATGACGGACTGCATGTAGTTGGAAAATAGATCGTATGAAGGAAAATGTAAACAATACTAAACTGAGGAAAGGAATAATGACGGTATCTCTATATAAACCTAGTTTCAAAGTGGAGGTCGATATAAATAGTTCAACGCTATAAAAAATGAAAAGAATCATTTTTGGGAAAAAAAGAACTATCATACATGCATAATCAAAGTCGTGTAAGTCTCAATGAGGAGACTGATACATGAGAAATCCGAACTCTGGAAAATTAATGCGGAATCCTTAAAAAGCTATATACACCACATGGTATACAAAGGCTGGGCGGTATAAACGATTGATGCAGTGGGAAGATACCTAAAAGGAGAACTATGACCTAGTATAGGCGCAGATATGTATCTTACACCTGCAGTCTCATCTTCTTACAGTGGTACTTGGTTAATTATGCACAGACCCGGATAAAAAAAAAGGCAGAAAAACTGCCATTGTCGAAGGGGCAATAATTACTGTTCACAAAGAAGTCAGGCGGGAGAAATGATTCAAATGATGGCATTTTCCCAAGGCAATTCGGAATTCAGTCCGTTTTTGAAGGTACCAAGTGAAAAAATCCAAAAGACTTCCCGTTTTTTTCTAACTGCACTACCACCTTTGCTATCCGGTAGTCTGATCTTTTCAATAATACGCCATTTGAATTCGTCTGGCGTGTGTCCTTTCTCGAGGAAATGCTTCACCAATGGTGCTGCGTGTTTCTGAGTGCGGATAGCTGAACGATGTTCCGTAAGCCTTACCTGTATAGATCTGGATGTTTCGCCTACATACCCCAGGTGACATGGGCATAGGATGAAATATATACAGTTCGCAGTTTTACAATTCCACATATCGTTTGCATTGACACGGCAACCATTGTGTTCGAATGACTCACCTGCCATGATGTTTACACATGTTTACACATGATTTACAAGAAGAGCATTTCACAGTCCCTTTGACGGGGAAATTGTTATCAATGGTTCTTTGAACAAACTCAGATCTAGGTAGGTTAACCGTGAATCGTGAATGCACTATAAGATCTTTCAAATTTTTATTCCGTTTATGTGCAAACAATGGTTTGTCCAGCTTAGTTTCAGATGTGGGATTGGAATTGAGAATATGCCAGTTAGTGCCAGTTAGTGTTTATGATGATTCTCAAAAATTTGAAAGATCTTATAGTGCATTCACGATTCACGGTTAACCTACCTAGATCTGAGTTTGTTCAAAGAACCATTGATAACAATTTCCCCGTCAAAGGGACTGTGAAATGCTCTTCTTGTAAATCATGTGTAAACATCATGGCAGGTGAGTCATTCGAACACAATGGTTGCCGTGTCAATGCAAACGATATGTGGAATTGTAAAACTGCGAACTGTATATATTTCATCCTATGCCCATGTCACCTGGGGTATGTAGGCGAAACATCCAGATCTATACAGGTAAGGCTTACGGAACATCGTTCAGCTATCCGCACTCAGAAACACGCAGCACCATTGGTGAAGCATTTCCTCGAGAAAGGACACACGCCAGACGAATTCAAATGGCGTATTATTGAAAAGATCAGACTACCGGATAGCAAAGGTGGTAGTGCAGTTAGAAAAAAACGGGAAGTCTTTTGGATTTTTTCACTTGGTACCTTCAAAAACGGACTGAATTCCGAATTGCCTTCGGAAAATGCCATCATTTGAATCATTTCTCCCGCCTGACTTCTTTGTGAACAGTAATTATTGCCCCTTCGACAATGGCAGTTTTTCTGCCTTTTTTTTTTATCCGGGTCTGTGCATAATTAACCAAGTACCACTGTAAGAAGATGAGACTGCAGGTGTAAGATACATATCTGCGCCTATACTAGGTCATAGTTCTCCTTTTAGGTATCTTCCCACTGCATCAATCGTTTATACCGCCCAGCCTTTGTATACCATGTGGTGTATATAGCTTTTTAAGGATTCCGCATTAATTTTCCAGAGTTCGGATTTCTCATGTATCAGTCTCCTCATTGAGACTTACACGACTTTGATTATGCATGTATGATAGTTCTTTTTTTCCCAAAAATGATTCTTTTCATTTTTTATAGCGTTGAACTATTTATATCGACCTCCACTTTGAAACTAGGTTTATATAGAGATACCGTCATTATTCCTTTCCTCAGTTTAGTATTGTTTACATTTTCCTTCATACGATCTATTTTCCAACTACATGCAGTCCGTCATTGGTTTTTATTATTATTTTTGCCGAAGTCCGACACTTATTTTTACTATTCCCGTCGCAGCTGCAAACAATGCCGAACACATCGTGTATTTAAAATGATTGGCCAAGGCGACTCCGTTGATTTTACATTTGATCGACGGCACGCCACATCCCGGTATTGCCGCAGGAACCATCTTCATCTCGGGGCAGCCTTTCCTATCAGGTACATTAATCCGGCCTCGTTTTCTCTGTGGTTAGACCGGCAGCATAGTTACTATCCCGTTTTGTGATATATGCCACATTGTATGGCCACGAGATATTTTGTGCAGGTCTTGACCGCTTGCCTTCTGTGCCTCAGTACTCACACGACCTGCATATTTTGTAACCGTTTGAAATATCGAGGACAGCCAGTTTTTCTGTATATTTTCACAGAAGAGTGTATCTTAGTACTCATATGACCTGCATATTATGTAATTGTTTGAAATATCGAGGACAGCCAGCTTCTCTGTGTATTTTCACAGAAGAGTGCATCTGGATATGTAATGAGAATGAATTATCTATGCATATCTGATCAGGTCTAGTATAGACGTTCGCAATTAACATACATCCTTTTTTTTGAAAGAATGAGATATATGATATTAGTGGATTTCTCACTTTATTTTTAGTTGTACCTCTGGGATCAGTATACCCGAACCTATTATCAGCTGGCTCCAGTAGCGTTTATCAAGGAGTATCTATCCAACAAATATTACAGATATTTATCTGTTTGTGCAGGTAATTATATAAACTTTTGAACCCTTATCTGTGACACTGGCTCCGGATAAACTATATGGTGTTCATTTCCCCTTTTGTCTATCTATTTTGCCTTTTAGATTTATCGACTACAAATGCTTTTTTAAAAAAATCACTATCTCCATGCCATCCTAGTTGAGCATCGCCATTTGAACGCATTTTAAAAAAGGTAAACAGTTCACCTTGTACGTCAGGAACTAGAGGGATGTTGTTGCCACGACCTCCAGCTTGAGTCTGTTCATACCTATCTTCTTACGGATGTCTGCTTATTTTTCAGACATTTTGCTGATACATCAAGGAAATCCCATTTATCTACACGCCCCATTTGTTCATGACACTTCATAAACAGGAATTCTTTCTTGACACAGGTATTATAGACAGTCCGCATTGGGCACCTTTTTTATCTTAAACATGTATTTACATTGTTGTTCCCATCCATGCTCCTCTATCTTACATCGCAGTATCTTCCATCAGACGAGACGATGTATGATGACAGTTTGCATTTGCATGGAACCATTGTGTTCATTGGTTTATTGATCTGCTTGCCTTGATGTAAATCTGGTCAGATGTAATGTATATACTTATTCTACATCATATATCCATGTTTTAGATATATTGCTACCGTGTCACCTGTTTGAAGATAACATCTTTCATCTACCTACATGTAGTAAGTCATCATTATGTCATGTCAATGTTTTATATATTCAAGTTGAATGGGTATCTAAGCTACAGATTGTTATTGTACTATCTATCGGGGGCAACACGTTTGAGGATTCTTCCCAGCAAATTACTGTCAACTTTAGGATATATGAGCATACATCGAAATCTATAGTATAAATAATAGAGTTATGTAATAGTTATCACTTTGTTTCCTTAGAGAGGCCCAATATATGTGTTCTCTTTATCTTGCGGAATTCTAGGAACAACGATATCAATGATAATAATTGTGTTATACAGGGAGGCCTATCAATTTGTTCTCTCTGTTTCTTTATACAGAATAGTGAGTAGCTCACAATTGGTTTGTCCAGTATATGTCCATCATATGACAAGCTAGACACAAGATAATTCAGTTGGACCTCCTAGTTTCTAGGTCATAGGCTTTGTCTGTTTGCAAATATTGTTTTGTATTGTTATTGTAAAAAGTGATGATTATGTCTATAATGTATTTGATTTTATAAGGGTCTTGGCCACAATAACCTGTTATGTTTCATATGTGATTACAGATCGTAACTTGCGGCTCCTGAAGAAGGCGTTCTCGCCGAAACGCGCGTCGAGTAATTTGGTTGCATTTTTTATTGTAGACACTGTATAATCTTGTCGGTGTCTTTTTATCTTGCAAATAGTGTATATTGTACTAATTTCTGTTATTGCTTGTCATATAATTTGAACACCCTGTTCTTTATATGATTTTTAATGTGTTAATTAAAATCATGATTATTTTTTATTAATGTTTATTCGTGAGTGTTTGCCTATTCCCTGTTCTATTTGGTCCAATTATCTGTGGTCTGCTGCTTTGATTGCCTAGGAAGTTTTTGTACACATATTGCTTCTATTCAGTCAGATGACGGGAGACTCCATACAGACATGGATGAAATCAGAAACAAGTTTTTTCATTATTACACATCTTTATACACAACGTGTGTGCAGTGGGATGATTGCTATGGTTTGGCTCGAGGATTATATGCAAAAGTTTCTGAGCCATTTTCTAAAGAGTAAATTATCAGTGCGATAGATGCCCTTAACAGCACTACAGTGCCCGGCTTGGATTATAAAGATATACTAGCACCTTATCTCCTTGAGGTATAACACCAAGCCCTAGAGAACAAATTATTACCGCCAACGTTGCGCGAAGCTGTAATTATATTATTGGGCAAGCCAGGAAAAGATCCATTGTGCTGTGGTTCTTACAGGCTGCTATCACTTTTAAACTTGGACTATATGATCCTCACCAAAATGATAGCGTTGATGCTCGCGTTGCTCTTGAATCGCATCATATCGCCAGTACAGTCCGGTTTTGTTCTCCACGGGTCCACTGCGCTGAATTTATGAACATTGTTTGCAGTTATACATAGGATTACATCTGAGCTCCCAGCAGCAGCGGTCCTGTTGGATGCCAAAAAGGCATATGATTTGGTGGACTGGCCTTTTATTTGGGCCTTAATGAGTAAACTAGGCACCCTCGAGGCTTCATAGACCGCACAGCGTTGCTGTATGCCTCTCCCACCATCAGGCTCCGCATGAATGGTACCTAATCCCCCCTTTACTCTTACACCTTGCACCAGGCTATAGCCACCTCTGGCCCAGTAGTGAATACAGCAACGTCGTCTGCATAGGCAGTACCATTAAAAGATACAGGCAAGATAGAGGCATTCTGGAGGAGATGCCTGATAAACGGCTTGATGTAAAGAGCAAATAGTAAGGGAGAGAGCGGGCACCCCTGGCGCGTGCCCCGCTGTATACTAACTGCCCTGGATGTACAGCCATTAAGTTTGATAACAGCAGAAGGATTGCAATACAGTTGCTGAACCGCAGAGACAAACTTCCGACCGAGGCCTAATGATAGCTTAGTACACCATAAAAAACTTTTGCTGTGCCAGATTTACATGAATTTATATTCTTATGGGACAATCCTAGGTTCCCGGGCATATTCTCGGACTCGGTTTGTAGAGTGTGGCAACAGTGTGGAATAACACGGTTAGGGCAGATGTATGATGAATGTTGTTTTAGGTCATTCTCCTCTTTAAAAGGTGACTTTGGGATATCCCACAATTCATTTTTTAAGTACCTGCAAGTCAGGGATTATTTTATTCAAGGGAAGGGTTTGTTAGCCCTCCTTCATACCTCAGATGTATTGCAGGCTATCTTTAATGCCTTCGGTCAGGGTCAGATTGGGAAAGCTTATCAGAGCTTCCTGTCTGTAATCGGAAATGACGGATCGCAGATCGTAGCCAAACTCAATTGTATGTTCCCAATTGGAATTAATATAGAAGAGGTTGTTGATTCAATGGCTATAATAAACTCTGCTGTCTCCTCGATTAATCGAAAGCTGCAACAACATCGCACCACGTTCATGCTATACTACACCCCGCAGGTTATTTCGAAATGGGCTACCTCCCAGGTCTCTTCGAAGTCATACTGCCCTAAATGTAATGAGTATGCTGCTGATCTCAGACATATGTTTCTTACGTGTTCTCGATTAACTACGTTCTGGTACGATGTCACATGGGTGCTGAGCAGATTATCCGGAAAGGCGATCCAATTTACTGAGAAATAAATAGTATTGGGGTCTGTATCAGATCTAGGATATTTATCCAAATATTTAGTCTCAATTATTATTATCTCTGCTCGGCTATGCATTGCTAGGGCTTGGATTGATGTACTTAGTGCCAAAATATTTGGTCATTATTGAGAGGGGTTTATGAAATGGAGCCAGCGTTAGCTAAAGCTCAGGGTTTACGTTCAAGGGTGAAATTTGGGAGGGTCTGGTCAAGTCTTCAGTAGGACTAACTGCCTTATTTTCTATGTTTCTATTATTGTTATGGATTGTCTTTATATTCATTTATTTATAATCATTTTTGATTTGGCTTGGGCAAATATAATGTTTATGACTGTTTGACATATGATCTTTTTCGATGTTTTGATGCTTGATAATCCTTTTTTCTTTTTTTCTCTCTCTCTTTTTCTCCCTCTCTATTTGTTTTCTGTGATATGTATGCTCTCTTGTTTTTGTTTCTATTTGTGAAAAAAAAAAGAAAAAAAAAAGAAAACACGGAAATTCATTGCTCTCACGCTGCTACTGGCTAAACGCGAATTAGCGTTTCGATGGGGCAACAAATTAGCTCCTACCAAGAGTGCATGGCTTGCTAGCCTCACATTTTGCAACACCAATTGTGAATTATATGCTACATTACTTCCACCCAAGTCCCATCCAAAAGATATTTGGAGCCCGCTCAAGAGATATTTGCAGAGTCTGGATTCCAGTCCCCCCCATCCAATCCCCTGCTGTCATAGCCCCTGCTGGCATAGTCCCGACTGGCGTGGCATGAATAGATTACACAGAGGTTACTATTAATTATGAGACACTATGTACATGGGAGAGTGAGAGTTGGCAGATTGTGGGTCGGTGTGTCGAAGGGACCATTCAGCTTGTGATGAACAGACACCGTTATATGGTGGTCTTTCTTAATTTCTGTATACCATGGTTTTCATTAGCACCTTGTGCGTGGAACTGTTTGTATCACTATTAACAGGAACTACTATCATGATACATTTATTGTACATGATTGAACAATGATAAATAAAGATTTTTTTTTTAAAACTATAACTAACTACTGACAACCACCAGCAGGTAATATATAAAACCTGCTGACAAAGGGGGTAATGTGGTAGTTATCAATTAGTTACAATATGTGAGAGACATTAAGAAAGCTAAATGTGGCTATAAGAAACTACAATACAAACCTATAAATGAGCTCACAATTACATTGAATGATAAAATTAACAATTGGCAGGAGGAGGCCTTACTGAATGAAGACAAAGCTAAATTAAATTATTCGAACGATATACTTCCTCCCAAAAGTTCACAAAACACTAAGCAAACCCCCAAGGAAGACCAATATTATCCAGCTTTGGGGCTCTTTATGAAAGCATAGCCACTTATAGACCACTTTTTAGCACCTTTAGGGGCAGATGTATCATCCGTTTTTTTTGTCGCAAACGCTGCGATTCGCAAAATAGCAGCGTTTGCGACAAAAAAAACGGGATTTGGAATGTATCATGCAAAAAGCCTCGCAATATTAAGGAATCGCAAATTTTGCGATTCCTTAATATTGCGAGGCTTTTAAGAAATGGCAAATTGCGATTTCTTATTTGAAATGTATTAAGCATTTCAGTGTTGCGATTTTTGACTAAGAATTCACAAATTACCACCAACTTGTAGTTGGTGGTAATTGGCGAATTCTTTTCAAAATGCACTTTTTTAAAATTCTAAAGGTGCCATATGACGCTCATACATGCCCTTAGGGCATGTATGTGTGCCATATGCGCACACATGTCAAATTCAGGGGTGCAGCAGGGTGTCCCTAAGACACCCTTGCACCCTTGAAATTATTCTAAATTTGCGATTAGCAAATTGCTAATCGCAAATTGAGAATAATTTCACATTCATTCCTATGGGCCTCCTGGCCCATTGAAATGAATGAGAAATTATTCCTTAATTGCGATTAGCAATTTGCTAATCGCAATTAAGGAATTTTAAGAAATCGCTAAAAAATAGCGAATTTCTACATACATACCATTTTGCACTTCTCAAATAGCGATTCCTTAAAAATCGCTATTTGAGAATCGCAAAATGGTATCTTGATACATCTGCCCCTTAGTAAATAATTAAGTTCATGCATAAAAGATGCGGGGATTTTTTGAGAATCCTTGCAGACACAGGTTGGCAGGATGAGTTCCTCCTGGTTACAATCGATGTAGTGTCACTTTATACTTCCATCAGCCATGAAGTAGGATTAAGAGCAGTGAAATTCTTCCTGTCCCAGAGAAATGTTAAGAATTTCAAACACTCACAGATGTTGATGGAAATGATAGAGCCATGCCTTCTAAATAACATCTTCCTATTTGATAGTCAGATGTATTCCCAGATCTGTGGGACAGCTATGGGAGTTTCCTTCTCTCCAAGCTATGCAAATCTCACAGTGGGCTGGTGGGAGAAAACCATGTTTTGGAGGGAAGGGGATGACAGCACACAGACAAACCCACTCTATGGCTAAGATTCATAGATGACCTCTTTGTAATCTGGAATGACTCACATGAGGAATTCATGGAATACTTTGATAAATTGAACCTGAACGAAGTAATACAAGCACAACTTCAATGCAATTTTTGGATGTGAAAGTATATGTTGAAGAAAACCAGATTAAAACTACCATCTATCGTAAACTGATGGCAACTAACAGCATACTACATGGCTCCAGCTTCCACCCAAAGTTGTTGAAAAAGAGCATTCCATACGGAGGATTCCTGAGAATGAAATAGAACCACTCAGATGGATGAGAAAGAACTAAAAGTGAACATGAAAGAAACAGAATGGAAATTCCTACAAAGAGGAAATAAGGCATTGGACATAAATGAAGGAAAGAGACGACAGAAGGCATCTCTCAAGTACAAACGTTTGTGAATCCAAAAACAGACAAGACATCTAGAACGGATGATTACAAAATAAGAATGATACTAAGCTACAGCAAGGAGAACCATCAAATCACTCATATCATGAATAAGTATTGGGATATAGAAAAGGAGGACCAAGACATTGGAAAAAAGCTTGGTGAAAGACCGGACATATCATACTGCAAAGCCCCCTCATTGAAATAGAAATTAGTCCAAAGCCACTTTGTAAAAAACAAAGCGGAATCATGGTTGGCAAAACACCAAAAGGGTTTTCGAAAAGGTGAAAAATGCAAGGCATGTAGCATAGGCAGAAACATTTGAGAGCACTGCGACTTTAAGGGCAAAATATTTGCCATTGACGAAAATATCACATGTGAAACCAATTATGTGGTCTATATGATTGAATGCCAGTGTGGATTGAAATACATAGGTCGCACTATATGCCCATTGAGGAAGAGAATATTGGAGCATATTCAAGCTGTACAGAATAAAGACAACAACTATGCAGTGACAAAACATTTGGAAACTCATCAAGGGTACAGCTGGCAACAAATGAAATACTCTGGCATAGCCACTATACCTACTAAGAACAAAGGTGGTGTAGAACACTGTCAGTTTACAATTATTTTTAAGAGTAGAGACCTCCTAGAAACAGATGAAGTAAGTTTGGTGTAGAATAATCCTGAGGAACTAGAAATTGAATCTATGACTAATATGTTGTGAATGAATGGTAGGAAATGTGTTGCAAGATCTAAAGTATAATAGATTTGGGCACTGAGCCCAGTTATGCTGGAACAGAAAAACTAGTTAGAGACTACAACCAGGTCAAACACTGAAATCCAACCAAAATCTGTAATAAGGAAGTGTATATTAGAACATTAGGAAAGGGGGCAATGAGCCTTACATCCAGGCAGTGATGGGGGCACTAGGCCCAATACTGCAGGTGGTAATTATATTCCATATATAGGCAGGATAATATTCAACAATGATTCACTCAAATAAACAATACAACATCTTAGCTATGGGGCACTTAGTCCAGAATGGTCAAGAGTATAATAGTGACTCAGGACAAACCACACCTCTTAGGATAATCATGTTGGCAATGAAAATAAGTAATTCTACAACAGACTAGAATCACGAAATAGAATGAGAGAAAAGAAAGTAGTATGATATATATGTGCACTTCATGAACGAATGTGGTTTTAATCAAATGCATTTCCTTGTAAACTACATGACAGAATGCTTTATCGTTGGCTTAATGGGTATCTGTGTATAAATATGGAGATGAAGAAGGGACTCACTCAACCGTGACCAAGACCATGGTGGTCGAAACGCATTGGTGATGGTGTGATAAAATAAATACATTGACAAAGGAAAACTCCTAGAGTGCTGCCTATCAACTTCTTTTGGTGAAAAAAATATATATATACATATTGCACTTACCCGCGAAATTCTTACATTTTTTTGTGGTAAAAGCATGCCTGGTAAAGACGCATGCATTGTAAGCCTGCATGGTAAAGGCATGTGTGGTTCCTACCACGTTGTAAATTCTGTTTCCTTACTGTGGTGCAGACTGAGGGAATTGCATCATTACTTTCAAATACACTCAATTATTAATCCAGTATGGAAGAACTGGGAAAGGAAAGAAAATGTAAAAGGGGAAAGAATGGGGGATGAAGGAATGCTTCAAGTGGTCACACCCAATGTTATATGCTGACCTTATGTATTTATAAAACTTATCTGGAAAAGCAAAAACAAGTTACACCATGGAATAATTTGTTGAAGTCTAATGGCAACAGTAGGCTTTTCACCACACTTTTAAATAGGAAAATCAAATAAAAAATGAACACATTGAATTTGGAAGGGCATTAGATTTTTGCACACAAAGTTTAGAATAGGGTCGCTCAATTCATGAATGTTTAATCCACCGCAAGAATTTTCTGTGTATAATGAAACAAAAAGAGTTCATGGTGGGAATTAGGCACTAAGTAATACATTTGTGACTAGATATATTAAATATTTCTAAACATGTTCAATTGTTCAGCTTCTACCTAAACCTGACATCATAAATGCAAGAGGTCATTGATTTGCGGAAGGGGGCAAGGTAGAAGTCAAAGGATCAAAGGCTGCTGACTTTATAGACAAGTTCAACACACAATCAATTACCCTAAATCTTCTCTAGGTGATTGACTGCTGGACAGTGTTAAGAATATAATACTAGAGATTCTGTAATCCCCATATAAACTGCAGTCTCTAATTTCTTTATAATTGGTGACTTGTGACACACTCAGTTGCTGATTATAAGAAAAGAAGTCAGAACTCGACTATTCAAGGTCTGACGTCACAATGCCTGTTTCCAGACGAGGTGAAAAGGCTGACAAGGTTTCAGGACATAATGGAAGCAGAGTTTAAAGCAAAGAAAACAGACATTGCTTTTCATTCTTCTGCTCTAGTTTAATTGCTTACAATGACAAGCAGAGAGAATAAGTTTGTTTTTTGCACTTTTTAGATAGAGAAAAACTAGAATCTTTCTGCATGTTTCTACACATTCCAAGCTACTACAGCTTTTTTCTTAACTTGTATTGAACTGTTTCTAATATTTATTTACCACAACTATTGAAAATGTTCTTGCTGTGTTTAATTTTGCACAAGAGGTTTTATTTTTATTGTTCATGTTTGCAAACATGCTAGCTCTTTTATATGAAACAGCTATGCAATAAGGTTTTAAGTTGCTTATGGGAAAGGTGGTGGTGTATCCATGTATTAAATGGGATACATGATAAGAATTTTGCAAGTCACCTTGTAGTTACTTAACCTTATAAAGGAACTTCTGTCTCATTCCCCTATATGTTTATGGAACTACCAGTTGACTTGCAATGTCCTTATAATGTACAACAGGTGGTACTTTATCCCTTGCATGTTGTGGATTGGAGCTAATGGAAGATAACAACGAAAAAGGAAATATTTACCTACCAGATACTCTGAAAAAGTAGGCAGTATCTGAGAAGCACCCATGCAGTGGGCATTGTTTGTTTTCCCCTACCTACTGTGGTAGTGATGCCACAATCTGGAAGCAAAGAAATCTGGGCTTAGATAACTATCAATGGAGGAGCTCATAGTTGGGACAATTATCAGCAATGTTTTCATTAAACCGAATCCAGTGAAAGCCCCAGATATCTGGTTTAGGGCAGGATAATATTATTGCCACTTGCCCCATGTGCACACAGCATATTATATATGGATAGTGATGGAGCAAAGTGGAAACAAACATTTTTGTATACCCCTTGTGAAAATAACTTTCCATAACAGTAATATCTACTAAATGTGTGGTTTTGAAATTAACCAACATAGAATAGAATGCACACACACAAATACACAAGGGATATTAATTTGCATGTAATTGCCAAGCATAATTCACTAATTTGTCATGTATCACATCATAAAGGGTACTCATTTGTCGTAATCTAATTGAAAATTGCATGAGTGTGTTTTTTATCTGTTTATTTGTGGCATAAATCATGAAGATTGGTAAGTAAAATCACGCATATGTGTTGCTTAAAGCTAGGTAAATACTAACTGGGATATTATTAGAAGGGGGAGGTTAACAGAAGGGCTTTATTTCGTACATTTACATTTATTTGTGTTTGTTTCTATAATAGTTCCTAATTTGAGGCCTATGTGACCAAAAGAAAATGGAAGCTGACTGTGACTCCGAGGTGGCGGTCTAAGTACGCATGCGACAACTGGAAGCGCGAGCTGCCTGTGCCTGTGCAGTGTGGGTCAAGGACAGCATGGCCTGCCGCATGGAACAGATGACAAATTTTATGAAAGTCAGCAGATGATCCGTGGGAATGGGGCATTGAATAACAATTTAAAGGACACTTCGAAGGAAGTTAAACATGAACAATGGCACCACTATGTTTTTCTGTTATAATGATGACTCAACACAAAATGAACAGTAAGGCGATGAGGTGATGCTCATCCACCTCTAAATTGACGAATCACGGACACTCTAGGACATAAGAGTTACAAATTTAGATAGAGAAGTTAGTGAAAAAGGGTATAAAAGAGGACATTTGGGACAATGTAAAAAAAAAGCTTCGATTCTTGACATAACGCACCTGTTGAGGAGGCGGTGCCTGCTTGAGCTGCAAGCGAGCTGCAAAGCTGCAACGCGATACTGTGAGCCCCAGGGAGCCGCCGCCAGGGGGTTGTGAACTGCCGCCGGTCCGCTGAGGTGCCGAGAGTGCCGCCTGGTTGCTGGGTCTGCTGGGGTGGTTCCCTGGGTGCCTGGTCACTTGAGGCCGACGTTCGGTGGGCGGCTTGCTGTAGGCTGGCTGCTGGAGGAGAGCTGGTAGCTTGAGCCAGTGAGCAAGGTGAAGTGAAGCGGAAGCAGAGCGGAGTGGTGCGCGAGAGGAGCGGGACAAATTCAGAGCAATTCAGGCATTGCGGTGCTCCTCGCTCCTCGCTCTTGCCCCTATCCCGCCCCTACCTCCCTAGCAGGTTATTTTTCAAACAAAGGACTGTGCTGAGGACTCTGTAAGTGCATGTGCACCTAGGAGCCTAGAGGAAGGCCTGCTCTGAAGAGCACAGATAGCACAGAAGGACTCCAGTCCGGGACTTGTGACTTGCTGCCTGACACTGCGTGTGAGATTGCGAGCAGCAGCAGACAGGCGGAGGTGAA
Organism: Lissotriton helveticus; assembly: GCF_964261635.1. Lineage (NCBI taxonomy): Eukaryota > Metazoa > Chordata > Amphibia > Caudata > Salamandridae > Lissotriton > Lissotriton helveticus. The sequence continues at coordinate 872,968,919 of NC_136067.1, forward strand.
GAACGCCGCTGCCCCTCGCCTGCTTTTACCTGCTACTTTCACTTTTACCATCGCCGAAAACCGTCAACCCCCTCAAGGTACAGCCTAATTCTGTTGCGAGAGGCGGAGGCTTTTTGTTCGCTCTGGCTCCCTTGACTTTGCAGCGACTCATGGGCATCTTTCTGCTCTGGGTGCCGGCGCAGCTGGGGATTTGGAGCAGCTTGTGCCACGGAAATGTGCCTGGTTCCAGGTGCCAGGTGCTGAGGAGCAGGAGGAGAGCAGAGGAGCCAGGGGCCGTACATATAAGGTTGGGGGCTGTCATTCCACTCCTCCCTAACTGTACTTTATCAATATTGATTTGCTTAACCACCTGACAGCTAGCCCTGACTCCTGTATTCTGATTACCGATCAGTGTACAGTCCGTCTGTGTGAGAGAGTCTGGAGAATCTAGAGGTTCCAGACCAGAATTTCCTGCACACTCGAAGCAAGAGCAGCTTCAGAGCGTGGTACAGGCACGGACTGTGGACCTCTAATCTGCGGGACCGTTAGGGACTGTTCATCCTCTTGGATCAACGAAGCGTTGCAGGACGCCGCAAATTTAACTCAGCGCAAACTCAAGGGACTCAGGGATTTGGTTCCTTCCTGCCCCCATTATTGGCTTCTTCCTGCCCCGGACCAATGGAATGCGCGGGGTGGCCCTGGTCAAATTGAAGGCACTGAAGGCAGCCCCTACTCTATTCGCCTCGCGAGCCCGTGTTTGCCAACAGTAGGGAGCTGGGGGTGCAGGGAATCTAAAGCAGCTGTTCTTAGCTTGGTTAACCTGCTTGCTTGAGCCCACATCTTCTATATAAGCGGCCTGGAGGCCTGGAGGCTGTCTGGTGCTCTCATCCTTGGGTCCTTACCACCACCTGTATTGTAAGAAGCTTTGACTGTAAGCCCCACAATCCTGTTACACCTGATGTTTCTGGGCTCTCTCTTTTTGTTCTTTCTGTTCTGTTCTTTTTCACCTCTGTCTACCTCTGCCCAGCTGCTGGGACTGTTGCCTCCATCCTTAGCAGGCTGATTGGAGAGAGGAAACCATAGCTGGAGATTATTTTCCAGCAAGCATTCCGAGCGGAGGCGGGAGTCTGCTCCCTTTTGTCATTCAAGTAAGCCGGTGCGAGATGTCTGCAAATAAATTATGCTCGGGACGTGTACTCTCCTCATCTCCAAGGTGTACAAGTAGATTAAGGAGCTCATATAGTGGGTCCAGACATTTACAGCATCTCTGTTATAAAGCTCAACCAGCCATTACTGGCTACTTCCACAAAACTTCCCGGTCTGCTCCTCTGGAGGCAAAACTGGGTCAAGAAGGCTTGCTACTTAAGCCCATCTTAATACCATCACCTTATTTATCCTCGGGGGAAGCACAGAGGACACCTTGTGGCCTCATGGGGGGTCATACAAGGCACTGCGAAGGAGCCACAACCCAGAAGACTCAGACAAATTTAGGACTGGGGACGGATCAAGTGGGCAGCTATTGGATCCAACTCTATGTACAAATATGTGTCCCGGTTCACGTGTCCGCCACTCAACTCAACAGAGCCAGGAGAGTAAACAGCACATCGCTCTAAACCAATCAAACTTTGAGCACCTTACTGCTGGTTCATTTACTGCATCTGTTATGGACTTTTAGGCAAAACTGGACCCGGAACTTCCCTTTACCCAGCAGAGTCATCTAAACATTACTGTGAAGAGGGAAAAAACTAATAGTATGATCATGGCTGAATCTGTTGTCTCTTCGGATCAGGGTGGCGCTGACAAGGAATTAGGCGTTGACTGCGCACTTGTGCATACCAGAGGCCCCCGAGAGGTCTCAGGTGGGGATGTTCTGGTTACGGATGAGCAGGCATCAGCATGCAGAAATCCAGATCAAAGGGAAGACTTTACACTCCCAGACATTGATATAGAAGTACAATCAAGGAGTTGGGAAGTCCCTTATGACCAAGTTGACAAAGATGGCTCTTTTAAGACCGGACTCAGGGAGAAGAATAACCCAATAGTAAGCTCTTCCCCCAGACGACTCTCATTGCCCTTCTTATATTGCAGCTCAAGTCATCTGTCTGGTACTTCCATAGAGTTTGATCGTGATGCACTTGTTGTACATGCTGTTTTCTTGCCTTGTTCTCAAGTGAAGCTGGGAAATGAAAATAAGATGCATGAATCACCCTCAGAATATCTGGTCTACATTGAAAGAATACTTGGTTCCACTCTTTCTTTACTGGAGAAATCTGTTTTGAGTTCAGACCATATGCTTGAAATGATCTCTGTAATGTTGTTCGAAGTGCAAAAGGTAACAAAAACTGTCATTGTTAACCACTCGCCTACGACATGCAAGCAAATGAGAGAACAGACTGATGCTAGGCCTCTTTCTCCTGCTTCACGGAGAGAGCTGAGTGATGCATCTGTTCAAGCAGGAATACCGCTTTTTTTATTACCCCCCATTGAACCTTTGTGCAATCTTGACAAGGAAGAGCTTTGTTTAAACACTCTCTTCAGGGAGGCCATAGTGGGACCTCCTCTGGGAAATGTCATATTAAAACCTTACCCCTTGTTTATCAAGGGAAAAATGGGGGGGGGCAGTATGGATAACAAGGAAGATAACAAATCAGGTGCTATGTGGTGCAAAAAGGTAGGGGAGAGATGGAGGGGGAGGCCTCTCCCCCATCAACTCTCAGGGTCAACCCCCTAATTCATTAGGGAAAGGGCAGTTAAAAGCTAGTAAGAAGGGAGGTCTCACAATAACTTCTAAAGGGGATAACATGAAAAAGAAACATAAAAAGAAAAGACGATTCCCTAAACGTAAAATGATAAAATTAAATTACCCACCGACTCTCGATTGTCAGAGTGAACCTCAAATTACAATGGTGGAGGGAGGTCCTAAATTGCCAGTTGAAGAGGGCGCTTCCAGAGACCCGACTATAGTACATTTTACTTTAGACAGGGGTATGGGGGCGACAGGAATGGCAGATATTCCGTCAAGCCCAGTGTTGCAGTCTCCACAAGTACCCTATCCCCCCCAGACAAGTGAGTTGCCCGCTCCCTCGAGCAGGGGATTCGTAAAGGAAGGTGGGGTTGTTATACCTCAGACACGACCTAGTGCATCAGGGGCCAGAGTTGATACAAGATTAATGGTAGGGTCTCATGCACTGGGTAAGTCACAGATGGGATCTAATAGAATTGTATAATAGAAAATCAGATCTCCCAATCTCCACAACAGTATCACATCTTACTACTCAGTTTAATAGGGTGGCACAAGCTGTCAGTTTTTGCGATAGAGTGCCTCTATGGATCCCTCCAAAAGGCGCTGTAACGAAAGATAATGGGGTGCAGAAGGTCTCCTCTTCCATCGTGGATTTTATGTGGCTATTCAACAGTGAATCCTGCCCGGTAAATAGAAGATTCTTTCTCAAGCTCTTTTCTGAGATAAAGACACTAAAGCTTGTGGAAAGTAAGGATATCTCGTCTGTGAGAATTAACTTGCATGAGAGCTTCTTTTATTCCATGGTCGTTTTTAGCTCTCTGATTGTGGCAAATTTGGTCCTGCAAAACTGCGAAAAAATTGAAAACATGGGCTGGATTTAATGCCTGTCTTAGACTCTACACTTCAGTACCCGAAAGCACAGAGGTCCGGTAATCCTGTGGTGTTAGATGCTTTGGGCCCTGACTTTGAGTTTCCATCGGGTAACGGTCTAAATATTAAGGTGTCATTAGATAAAAGGGGTCGTTCAATAAACTTGGTGTCGATACCTTTGGCACCCATCAAGACACAGACATAGATGATGATGAATTGGCTCAGTGGAGTTGGGTCGCAAAATCCTTTAATACCAACTGCCCGGTGGTAGAAAGAAGTGGTTCACTGAGGTAGCTACGGGGGGGTACTTTTGTCCTGGAATATGGCTGGGTTAGGTCATAAAGATGAGAAACTGAATTTTCTAAAATCCTTGAATCCCTCAATTATATGCCTACAGGAAACCTGGGCGTGTAAAGATTTTGATTGTGATGGCTTTTTTGTTTTTTCTTGTTATGCCAAGCACTCCGAAAGGGGTCACGCTCGCGGGGGGTATCCATTTAGCTTAACAATACGTCAAACTGAAATCAGAAAGTCTTCCGCCATCCATCAAATCTTTGTATCTGCCTCAAGCTGTTATGTTTTGGAGAATCCGGCAGCCTTATTTTCTTTCTGGTGGCAAATGTATATATCCCCCAGGGAGAAACTTTGACCATTTGTTAAGTACACTTTCTCTTATATTCATGAGATAGCTACCATGGAAGATTGCCACTTGGTTGTTTTAATGGAAGATCTGAATGCGAAAATTTCTAATTCTGCGCTGGAGATCTGTGCGAATCCAGATAAAGAGAAGATTTAGCATATCCCAGACTCTCTTCTACCTCATAAAATAAAAATGGACAAACAGGGTCTACTTTTACTTGACAATATCAGAAGCATGGACATGGTCATTTTAAATGGTAGGGTCCCGCTTGATAAAATTGCAGATTTCACTTTCAACTCCCACCATACACAAAGCTTATTGGACTATGTGGTTGTCTCCTACCAAATGTTTGGGGTCTGTGAAAATTTAGTGGTATCTCCGTCAATATGGAGTGACCACAGTGTACTGGGTTTGACAATTGCTTTCAATTTACCCGCATTGAACCAAGGGAACCTCAACCAGGGCTCGGTGGTCTTTAATAAAGCTAATGGCCACATCTTTTGGACCCCAATAGATACCACCGAGGAAGGTGCGATTGTGAAGAAAGGTTACATAGAATGGCAGGATTCTGATTCCCTAAACATTTTACAGTTCTTTGAGGCACAAATTAAGGAGATAAAAAAATCTAAGTACTGACTCAATTGGCCCCGTGTTGTAAACCAGGGTTTGCCATTGCTGAAAGTTTTAAATCAAGAAATTAACTGTTTAATCAGAAAACAACATTTACAATTCTCCATTGGTAAACAACAAGAAATCAACTGCCTTAAGCGAGTGAGAAATCGTTATAAATTTAGAGAAAAGAGAAGGGAGTTTGATGCCAAATGGATCGGGTTACGGGAAGCCGCCATGGCCAAAAACTCATTCAAGACAGAGGGCTTTGCCTATTCCAATCGCAGAAAGGGAGTGGGTGGTCTATATCTCACTATTATATAAGTACCTTTGTTGACGCCCCCTATAGAGGAATATTCTCCTCTGGAATATGGTCCTCCATCAAGGAATGAAGTATTGGGTTACTTAAAGAATGATAGATCCTCCGGCGCACAAGGGCCGGATGGAATTCCAATCATGTTAATTAAAAAGGAGCCAATGGCTTGGGGAGCTTTTTTAGCACCTCTGTTTGATTTCTTCTTCCGAACTACTAGTATCCCCCTCCTCCTGGAAGGGGAGCATTAAAGTGCCTTTGTATAAAAAGGGCACAGAGAGTCATCCGACTAGTTTTAGACAGATTGCGTTGTTGGACGCTACAGGCAAATTATTTGCAAAAAGCATACTCTGTCACCTGCAGCAATGGGCCAATGTTCAGAATATCTTACCACCAGAACAGGCAGGTTTTAGGAAGAATCATGGAACCCTAGACAACATTGCGGCTGTCCAGACCATTATAGAGAAATATACTTTCTCCCTAAGCATGCCAGTCTATACGGCTTTCATTGATTTCTCCACGGCGTTTGATAAAGTGGATCGTCAAACGCTGTGGAGAAAGCTTCATCATCTCGGAATGCCATACCATCTCCTGGGCCTCTTGATAGAATTACATACAGACACTTAGGGGTTGATTCCGATTCGGGAAACTAATCCGTACGACGATTCGAATTTGTAACCGTTTCCGTACGAATCGTACAAATCTGTCCGAATCGCATAGTACGATCTGTAGGTAAAAAATACGTCCGAATCTTTGTGAACCGTACGAAAAGCAAGGGAAAATCCGTACGAAACGAACCTTGAAAGTGAACCGTACGAATCGTAAACATGCTGTACGACCCGACAAGTACGATCCAGACCGGGGAATCAAAATGCGATTCGTACGTAAAACGTTGCGTATGAGCTGCGATTTGTACGGAAAACATCGCGTATGAGCGAGCCACAAAATCAAATACCAGATGAACCCCCCTGAACGAAGCGCACGCGAACCCCGCAAAAACGTCACGTATGAGCGAGCCACAAAATCAAATACGAGACGAACCCCCCCCTGAATGAAGCGCACGCGAACCCCGTAAAAACGTCGCGTATGAGTGAGCCACAAAATCAAATACAAGACGAACCCCCTGAACGAAGCGCAAGCGAACCCTGTAAAAATGTCACGTATGAGCGAACCACAAAATCAAATACGAGACGAACCCCCCCTGAACGAAGCGCACGTGAACCCCTAAAAACAGCACAAGAAGGTAGAAAACGACTCGTACCGCGAGAACGTCGGGTTGCACGCACAAATAAACAGAAGCAAATACAAGTAAACAAGACGTACTGAACCATGCGGACACTGTAAAACAGCACAAGGAGGGTGAAAACGACTCACACAACACCACAAAACACGTCTCCAGTGTACAAACCATGGAAATTAATGTCCTGGCCAGATCCAAACAGGCAAACAGAGGGGCTAACTCAGAAACACCCCTTATAACACACCCACCAAAGATTCAAACTAAGCCCCACCCACAAATGGACCAATAAAAAGGGCCCATACACACAAACCATGATCCTTTGCAACAGACACAATTAGCAAGACACACTGACAACACACCACCAACTGCACACATCCACCTTCACACATACCCCCAATCACATTCAGACCCACACCCCCCTTCACATTCAGACCCACATCCATACACACCGTCACCCCACACCATGTCCGCACAGAAGAATCCAAAGTTCACAAAGGAGGAGATGGAGATCCTTGTAGATGAAGTCATCAGAGTCGAGCCACAGCTGTTTGGCGCATTGGTCAGACGGACCAGCATAGCTGAGAAAACACACCTGTGGGAGAGGATAGTCAATAGGGTGAATGCTGTTGCACCCATCAGATGCACAAGGAAGGAGTGCCAGGCCAGGTGGCACGATCTGCGGAGAATTATCAAGCGGAAGATGGACAAAGAGTACCTCCAGAGCAGCACACTGGAGGTGATGGTCCCCGCAGACCAGTACAGTACCAACCTTGGGAGGAGAAGGTGATGGCTCTGCTACCACCGGTGGGAGTACATGGAATTGAAGGAGTCATAGAGCCTGGTGAGTACACAATCAATCAATCAATCAATCATGCCATTTGTATAGCGCACTACTCACCCGGGAGGGTCTCAAGGCGCTTGGGGGGAGGGGTATGCTACTGCTCGAACAGCCAGGTCTTGAGTTGTTTCCTGAAGGCGAGATGGTCCTGGGTCAGCCGAAGGTGGATGGGGAGGGAGTTCCAAGTCTTGGCAGCCAGGTAAGAGAAGGATCTTCCTCCGGCGGTGGCTCTTCGGATGCGTGGTACGGCTGCGAGGGCGAGCCTGGTGGACCGTAGCTGGCGGGTGGGCGTGTAGAAGGTCAGGCGGTCGTTGAGGTACTTGGGGCCCAGGTCGTGGAGAGACTTGTGTGCGTGGGTGAGGAGCCCGAACGTGATCCTCTTGTCGGCGGGGAGCCAGTGCAGGTTCCTCAGGTGGCTGGAGATGTGGCTGCGTCGGGGGACATCCAGGATGAGTCGGGCGGAGGCGTTCTGGATGCGCTGGAGTCTTTTCTGTAGCTTGGCTGTGGTTCCGGCGTAGAGGGCGTTTCCGTAGTCCAGTCGGCTGGTGACGAGTGCCTGGGTGACAGTCTTCCTGGTCTCGGTCGGGATCCAGCGGAAGATCTTGCGAAGCATACGCAGGGTGTTGAAGCACGATGAGGAGACGGCGTTGACTTGTCTGGTCATCGAGAGGGAGGGGTCCAGGATGAAGCCAAGGTTGCGTGCATGGTCGGTTGGCTTGGGTGCGGTGCCCAGGGCTGGGGGCCACCAGGAGTCGTCCCAGGCGGAGGGTGGAGATCCCAGGATGAGGACTTCCGTCTTGTCCGAGTTCAGTTTCAGGCGGCTGTCCTTCATCCACTCGGCAACGTCTTTCATCCCTTCGTGTAGGCAGGTTCTGGCGGTGTCGGGGTCTCTGGTGAGGGAGAGGATCAGCTGGGTGTCGTCGGCATAAGAGATGATGTTGAGGTTGTGCTGGCGTGCGATGGCTGCGAGAGGTTTCATGTAGATGTTGAAGAGGGTGGGGCTGAGTGAAGATCCTTGCGGGACGCCGCAGATGACTTCGGTGGCCTCGGAGCGAAACAGGGGGAGGCGGACTCTTTGTGTTCTTCCGGCGAGGAACGAGATGATCCACTCCAGTGCCTTCTCTTGGATACCGATGTTGCTGAGGCGCTGGACTAGGGTGCGGTGGCAGACTGTGTCGAACGCAGCGGAGAGGTCCAGGAGGATGAGGGCCACTGTTTCCCCCTTGTCGAGCAGGGTCCGGATGTCGTCGGTGGCTGCGATGAGGGCGGTCTCGGTGCTGTGGTTGGCTCTGAAGCCGGACCTCGAGGGGTCGAGGGATCCGTTCGTCTCGAGGAAGGCGGTCAGCTGTCTGTTGACGATCTTCTCGATGACTTTAGCAGGAAAAGGGAGGAGCGAGAGGGGGCGGATGTTTTTGAGATCGGTGGGGTCCGCTGTAGGTTTCTTCAGGAGGGCGCTGATCTCGGCGTGCTTCCAGCTCTCCGGGAAGGTGGCGGTGTTGAAGGAGGCGTTGATGATGTTCCAGAGTTGGGGGTAAACAAACAGCTCATGTAACATGGGGGTAATGGCATCCACACCCCAGGTACAAAAAATGCCCGCACCAAACCCCAAGTGCCCACCGCCCACAACTACATCCAAAAACAACGCTAATGCCACTAACATGTGTATGCCCCATTGAGAAAGCAAGGCCATGCTATGTCCCATGCTACAGGAAGCACAGACCCAAAAATGGACGTCCGGTATGCTGGGAGGGTGGGTGTTTTCAAAATGCATTTTGGGACTCCAAATCAAACCCATTTGCATGGGTGTCCGCAGGGGGGGCAAGGGGGGCTCTTGCCCCCCCTGGATCTCCAGTGCATCTGGCGTGGGCCCAGTCAGGGCCAGACCTAGTCCATCATGCTTTTGAAATGGTGACATTGTTCCAGGTGGCAGCCCCCTCCATTGGGTGGGAAGGGTGCAAGGGGGTGTCCGAGAAGGGTGCCAGGCAGAGGGCGAGAAGGTTGCAAGGGGGAGGGGAGAAGTGTGCAAGGCAGAGGGGAGAAGGGTGTAAGGTAGAAAAGGGTGCAAGGCGAAGGTGGAGCAGGGTGCAAGGCAGTGGGGAGAAGGGTGAAAGGGGGATGGTGATGAAGTTAAATTAGAAACATTTCTGTGGACGCCCATGCCCAATTGCCCTCATCCCATATGGCCCAGGTACACACCCATGCACCATGCTCAATGCACAGGGAGTGGGAAAGTACTGACAAGATAGCTGACACTGGGCCCTGGTGTAGGCAGCACAAGGCCCCCTGTGACCAGTGCAAACGCAAACACCAGGACAACAAGGTCAGATCTCTTGGACAGGAACTCACAACCACTGTCATGGCAGCATGCTCCATGGGGGGACAGCCACACCATGAGTGAGGCCCAGTTCCAAATAAGACTGCAACTACCAGCACAGCCTGTCACACACACCCCATACACAAACATACCCTCCTGGGACAGGCAATGGAGTGCCCCACTGTCACAATGGTCATGTAACACAACAAAACCAATACAGATCTGCTGAAGCATCCAAGCTAAAAATGCACGTTGCAGATTCACAAGCCCCTTGTGCTTCTTTCACGTCGCCGCTGCGTCACCTTTGTGCCGCAGCGGGAGATGTGTCACGTTCTAAAGCCCTGTACCAGAAGTAGGTGTCCTGATGCGGGGCGAGGGGGGGTGTTGGGCGTTCCGGCGCTGCAACGTCTCCCAAAAGTGGCTGAGTGAAATCTACAAGATTTCACTCAGTCACTTTTAAGCACATGCTGCGTCAAAACCCAGCGCATGCTTGAAGCAGGCGTAAGGATTGATTCAACATTATGTAGATAGGGCCCTACAGAGTATTGCTGTAGCTGCGTTGCGCCGGTGACGCAAATCCAGCAATGCGCCACTTCTATGGCACAGATGCGTGATGCAGCTGTGCCGTTTTTCCCCCATGGTGCTCCGCATTGTAAATGTGTCGCATCCATGTTGGTATAGCTGTGGTGAACAATGACTAGCGAATCCCTGCTGATATGCAGGGCTGTGTCAGATATTGTAAATATGCCTCCACATGTCAATGACTCCTGAGCACAGATCAACCTGACCCCACAACATACCCATCCACAAGTGAACATTGAGGACAATCCAAAGCATAGACAACTACCAGGTGGAACAGTGCCAACTACAATGTGTATGAAAAATGGATGTTGCATTAAATGACATTAACATTGTCTGTCTCTCACACCCACAGGGCAACGTTCGGAATCTACCCCCAACTATGGGAGAGATGAATCACAGTCCCAGGCTCCGCAGGACCCTGATCCCACTGACAGCGATGCCTCTGACCACTCCATGGATGACCCTGACCAACCTGGCACCTCTGGTGCCCAAACCCCTGCAGCACCAGGATCAGGAACATCTGCGCCAACCACCACCACCATTCCCACGACATCCCAGCAGACATTTCGGAGCCCTGACCACAGTCAACAACTGAGCCAGTCTGACAATGAGGGACAAGGTTCGCCGGGCACCCAGGAGGTGGCAGACAACACCACCACTGCCGTCCCTCAGGGGTCCCGTCGACCCGATGTGCCCACAACGGCAGGCCAGGCTCGTGTGGGCAGGGGTGGTGGGAGTGGCGGCAGGCAGAGACGAGAACCTGACCAGCCGGCTGTAGGGCCCGGTATGTCTGAACTACGCAACATCATGGAGGCATACCGACAGGACACCAGGGAGTTCAGCCAGGTAGTGGGGACCCTCACAGAGATCAAAAACCAGCAGGCCGAGCAACACGCCAGTCAACAAGAACACCAAGGACGGATGGAGGCAAGACTGGCTGAGCTCCTGGCGGTGCAAAGGGACATAAGTCATTCACTCCGTTGGATCGCAGACAACTGTGTCACGAGGCAAGACACTTCTAGGTGAAGACCGCCAACAGGCACAGGGAGGGAGGAGGAGGAATCGTCTGACGGAGCGTCCCATGCATCGTCAAGGCCTGCATATGAGGGTCCCCCAAAGAAGGTGGGTTGTCCACGGAAAAGACAGTGAGAGGCAGTGGGCCATGCGCATCTCCCAGGTCACCTGGTCTGGCAGCTTGACCTTGTGTGCAACAGCATCACCTCATTGACTGTCCTACTCTCCCACATGGACTTGCTGGTTGCAGTCTGAACAATGATGCCAAGCACTGTGGTCCGGACTCTGTTGACTCAAACTGCAAGGCATCACATCTCCCTCTGTGAACTTTGGATTCCCGGCATTTTTGTACAGCACCTATCATTTACTCACGATTCACGCACAAGACAGATAAATAAACAAAACAATCACAAGGAAAATTGATGTTGCAGTCATTTTGCATGAGTCAACAACATACGTGTGGGGATATGTCAAAGTATGCCAGAGTGTGGAACAAACTCAAGCCATCCATACACTGGGGTCTGAGTCTGGTCGAGGACACACATAGGTCACAATGTATCATCAAATACATACATGGAGTGCAATACTCACCCGTGATGGTTTCAAGCTGCTAAGGGGGGGGGGGGCTTGTCATACTGCTAAGACAGACAATTTTGGAAGAGTTTTGTTAAGGCGTAGAGGTCATGAGTCATGTGGAGGTGCCCAGGGAGGGAGTACCAGGTCTGTTTGGTGATGTGGGAGAACTAGCTTTCCCACAGTTGTACTGTGGATGTGATAAATGGTGCCTAGGGCAAGGTTGGCTGGATGGAGTTGGGGCAATGGGGTGTTGGATGGGAGACATCCATGTTTGTCTTTGGGGCTGGGGTTGTGGACTGTCTCCTGAGTGTGGCTGAGGAGTCTGAAGGTGATCCTGCAGTTGACAGTGAGCCTATTGTAGGTGTCTCAGGTGGACGGCCATGTGGCTGTGAAGTACTAAAAATAATTATACCATGGAGCTATACTTATTAATAGCCCATATACCTTATTTACCAAGAATAAGTCAGTCGGCAATGGAGAAGGTTCAATAGTTTATTTTGCGAAAGCGCCCAATATAGGGGAGCCTCCCTCTCGCCACAGCTCTCAAAGGTGTGCAGAGGAGAATGCTGGATTACATACAAGACAGTGCATATATACTTTCAGCATACCTCATGAAAACCCCGTACAAGGAAAAGTATTGTTTCTCATGAAGCTAAAAGGAAAACCCATATAAAACACAACTGATTGATTTGAAACTTAGCTCAAGTTATTCCGGGGGTAGGTCAGTAGAGGTGCCTCCCTTTTGCTCTGGTGCACGGGAGTACAGACATCGCGCCTACAAGAATGTGTTCATCCCACAAGAAAAACAGATGTGACCTTGTGTTTCCTAAGTTAGAATCAATGGTCTGTTCATAGCCCAGGCTGACCTTTCAGGCTCCCCCTCAGCAGCATGTCACGTGCTTTCCTACCTAACGAAACAGACCTTACGAAAGCTAATATTATTAGGGCTTCTGTTCATCCTAGGCCCGATTCGTGCTTCTCGATGTATACATGGTAGAAATATATTTACCGGGGGGTTCATCTAGGACCGCATGCTGATATATATTGGATATATCAGGCCAACATTATGACATCGATTTTTATATTCCTTCAGACCGCCCTTTTGGCGTGATTTAGCCAATAAATACTACAATGTACAAGATTGTCTAATCTAAAAACACACCTTCATCTATTTGCATGAGGTCAGTAACTTCCTTCTGCACTAGCTGCTTTTCAATTTTCGCCTGTCGTGAAATGGTCAGTGAGGAAGTGAGCCGGGCAGCACAAAAAGAGCAGCATGCTGGCCCACAATGCAGACATAGGCAACAAACAAATACCACCCTAAGTGCTCCAGCTAGGATCATGAACATTTTCTAGCCCCAGGTGGATAAGAGATTCCAGAACCACCCTGTTAAGGACCAAGTACCAGTGTCAGCATGGACCTCTGCAGCTAATCAATGTAGCTTCTGAATGGCTAAATGTATGGTTGGAGCAGAATCAGGAATATATACACAGCAGGAGCTGCCAATCACACGGCATGCTCCTCCTCGGTCAGCTAGGATGACGTCAAGCACCATCTGATTTTGAAGCGATACAAACCTCGTAGCCTGAAGCTCCACTGTCAACTTAGTCAAAATCCCAGTAGTGGTTTGAACTACATTTTCCACCACTCTAGAGAGACGTCTAACATCCCTGCTAGTAAAAATAGGACCCCAGATAGGGAAGAGGCCCTTTGCTATATCTACAAACTGCTGAGAAGCCGTATCAGTATGATCAGTGCCATCAGTGTCAATACTTCTACTAATTCGGTAAGAATCAGAGCTTTGTTTAATCAACTGGTGTGTCTTGTGGCAGTCAGAAGGAGCTATATACACTGGAGAATACAAGAAGGACAGGTAACATTGTCCTGCCCATCCTCTGGGGAGCCATCTGTAGGCGTTCTCACCACAGACAAAGTACAGATTTGGCGGAGTTATCAAAGGTGGGGTGCTGTTAGTATGCAAAGTGTAAGTATAGTTACATCTACTGTTCCCTACTTTAACATGACCTTTCCCTTGTATACAAAAGGAAGCAGAATAGGAACTGGCATCGCCTTGTCATCAGTAACATTACGGTCTTGGAAGTGTGGGAAATATTGTTCAAAATCTAACATTTCTTCTCCCAACCAAGTAGCATTTTCATAAGTAGTATATAGATTCATACAGGCGTCTGGATCTAAAAATCCTTCTGCTTGGTTTCCTTGAGCATCAAATCCCTGATGTTGTTCTATATACTTTAAAACAGCTTCATAATCCTTCTCAGTATAACTTTTAGGGTCAGCTACATAATGCAGATACATAAGAGATAACAACTGAAACCAGGCTTCACAGCTCGCTAAATGTGATAATGGCAAAGAAATGAATAAATCATGGCGATGCATTACAGATGGCAAAAGGCCACATACCCAACAATTTGTCTTATTCGTAGTGCTATGAGCTTCATGCAACATTTCTATGAACACATTTTTAGCATAGGTTTCGCGATGTCGCTCTTTGTGGGGAGGCAAGGTATAAAAGAAATGCTCAGGTGGGGTTGCAGTAGTACCTAATACCTTATGCATAGGGTATTGAAATTCCAAATGCATAAACACGCTCATTAATATTATCATAATTACTGCAATAGTTATTACAAAGGCTATCTTCACTCTGGTAGCCCAATGGGAAAACATGGGGACATTCTCGAGAAAAGGTCTGGGAGCAAGAGGTCTTTTGTCTTCAACGGCAAACCGAGCAAAGGGATATATTCTATCTAAAAGTCCAAAATAAACTCGGAAATAGGATGCAAGCCAACTGCCAGAGGGTTTCTTCTCCCTGTGTCCGTCTAGAGCCTCACAGGTAGGCTCTTATCCACAGAATTTCAAAGTTGCAATTTAGGCCCTTAACATAACACAGTCTTTCTTTCTGAACAGAGCAGTATAACAGTTCCAAGCTCTCAACGGGTTCAGTCCAGTGTCTTGCTCAATACCCCAGTAAAGAGCTATCTTCAGCCCTACAGCTCAAGTCTTTCCCTATCTCCTGCAATCCGAGACTGGCGTATCGCGGTGTCTTCGGGGCCGTAAATTGTATCGAAGATGGCCAGGTTGCTCCTGATCGTGGAACAACACAGCAGCAGGGACATTCGGTACAACACGTTTTTCGGAAGCCTCAGGGGAATCAGCTTTTTCACAAGTTTCAGAAACTGAGGCTGATTCGTCTCCTTACGGCGTCAACAATCCTTCCTCTTGCCCGATTTTAATGGCATCCGAGAAAGGCACAAAACTCAACCTCCGCTCTCCCTCTTGTGTTAGAACTCCGTCTCGGTACTGCTGATCAGAAGGAAGCGGTGGGGGTAGTTTTTTTACATGCGAAACTTGGATCCAGTGCTTTTTCCCATCTACTTTCACTGCTGTTCGAGTGGCCAAAAGAATCTGGTATGGATGGCTCCACCTGGGTTCCAGACTCTATTTCCATTGGTAATTTCGCAGGAGGACCCACTGTCCTGGTTCCAAGCGATGTCCGGGACCCTCCGGCAGTGGATGCAGTACTGCTGACACCTGTTGATGAATGGAACGCAGATCTTTAGTTAAAGCGTACAGATAATCTGTCATAATAGGATAATCAAGATCACTGAAGGATCTAGGCCTTGGGACACCCCAAACATTGGCTGGCCGACCAAAAACAACCTCATAAGGTGACAGCCCAGCCCGAGAATGGGGGGTTACTCTTATTGACATTAACGCTAGGGGCAGCGCATCAGGCCAACTCAAACCAATACTCTCCTGTATCTTTGCCATCTTTAATTTCATTATGCCATTATATTTCTCAACCAGTCCTGCAGATTGTGGGTGTCAGGCTGCATGAAATTTATGTTTTATCTGCAACCCTTTACAAATATATTTAACGAGTTCTACATTGAAATGTACCCCATTGTCTGTCCATATAATTCGGGGCAAACCAAATCGAGGCAGAAACTCTTTAATCAGGGCTTTTGAAGTGGCCAAGGCAGCATTGTCTTTGGTGGGGTATGCTTCAACCCATTTGCTAAACGCACAAACCACCACCAACACATACTTAAGATTGTTTACTCTGTCAAACTGAATATAATCCATTTGTAGCACTTCAAACGGTAAAGAAGGGGGCGCAAAATTTCCACTAAGAACTGTCTCTCTCCCACCGGGATTATGCTGTAAACAGACCATGCAGTATTTAACCACATGGGCAGCAGTCTTGGGGATATTCGAGTTATTCCACACTAGGTCCAATAATGCACAAATACCTTTTGCTCCAATGTGGGCAGTGCCATGGGCCATCACTACTAGTGCGTACACCAGGGCATTAGGCAATAGCCATCTCTGTTTATCAGTCAAGTCAGTCCAGCAATCATTTTTGTCTAACCGCCCTATTTCCTGTTCCCATTTCAAAAATTCATCCGGAGTGGCTTCTCTCTGCAATTCTCTAACACTTTCAATAGTATTATCAAATACTGTAGTCTCCGCCACCCATTGGGCTGCTACACTGGGGAACATCGTGGACGTTTTAGTTTGTGCTGTTTCTTTTGCTACTTGATCGGCAAAGGCATTTCCCTCTCCTGTAGTGTCAATGATTCTCTTGTGGGCACTACACTTAATGATAGCCACCTTCTCTGGTAAAGTTAGAGCATTTAACAATCTTTCGATCAAAGGGCCATGTTGTATTCTTTGACCAGTGGAGGTAAGAAATCCTCATTCCCTCCACAGCCGCCTGAAACTATGGGCCACGCCGAAGGCGTACTGGCTGTCTGTAAAAATAGTTACTCTTAAACCTTCGCTCAGTTCACATGCTCTTAATAATGCTATTAGTTCAGCTGCTTGCTTGCGCTGAATGCTGAGAAACCCGAGCGATCTCTACTACTGTTCTAAGGGTAGTTATAGCATAAGCAGCTGTTGTTGTGCCATCTGGTAACTTGAAACAAGAGCCATCCACATACAACTCCCCTTGTGGGACAGATAAAGGGGAGTCAGTGAGGTCTACACGTCCCTTCGTTTCTTCTTCAGTCCGAAATATACAATCATGGACATCGTCCTTTTGATCACTCGAAGGGAGGGGTAGTAACGTGGCTGGATTCAGAGTGGCATATCTTTTAATTATAATGTGGGATGCAAATAGAGTTAATTCATAACCAGTCAATCGTGCACTCGTGAGGTGCTGAGTTTTTGTTCGATTCAATAATATGTCCTCAGCGTGCGGTATCATCACTGTGAGGTCAGTATTTAAAACAATCCCCTCCGACTGTCGAATGGCCACCGCCACAGCAGCAGTGACCCTTATACAGCTAGGAAGGGCCCTGGCAACATTATCCAATACTGTCGGAAAATATGCACAAGGTCGTTGCTTTCCGCCAAAACACTGGGTTAGCACTGAAAGAGAACAACCGTCCACTTCATGCACGTATAGTACAAAAGGTTTTCGGTAGTCCGGAGTACCCAAAACGGGTGCAGAGCAAAGAGCAGATTTCAAAGAATTAAAAGCATCTTGACATTCATCCGTCCAGGGTCCATGCACATCTTTGGTAACCAAATGCAACAAAGGTTTAGCCAGAAGAGAAAAATTAGGAATCCATTGGCGACAGTAAGAAGTTATGCCTAGAAAAGCACAAACATCACGTTGAGTACGAGGCACAGGCATGTTAGTAATGACAGTTATCCGTTCAGGAGTTAGTCTTCTCCCCCTTTGCCCAAAGAGTGTGGGGTATATCTGAAAACTCAGGAGGGAGAGGTGCATCTTTGACTAAACATTGAGACATAGGAGGCTGCAATGTTAGATACACACCATCAGAAGAACAATAAATACGAGCATGCAATTTCTTTAGTATATCCAATCCCAACAGATTTTCCCCACACCTAGAAGTAAGCAAGAATGGTGAGTCCACAGTAACAGGGCCAATAGTAAAGGGAAGTGGCTTTGAAACGGGGCTTACCTCGAGGATTCCTGAAAATCCCACCGATACGTTATTTTGCCCAGACAGAGCATCCCCTGGGACCAATGTATGAGCAACAGAACTATTCATTGCTCCAGTATCCACCAAAAACTTCTCAAATGTCCCCATCAATTGCCCCTGTACATAAGGCCCCTGAGTTCAACTGGTACTGATATATGGCCCCTGCTCTGTCCGTGGCTGTCTCATGCATAGTTATTTCCATCATAGCCATCTTCCCGATAATCCTCATTAGAATATTGCCTTCCCTGAAAATCATCAAAATAGTTCTTGCCTGATTCATCGCCTGGCCTGTCACCACGTCTCATACTATTCCGATCAGTACCTCCTCTTCCTCGTCCTCGATTAAAACCTCCCCGTCCGTGTAATAATGGACACTGGGCTTGCCAGTGTCCCTCCTGTCTACAATTGGAACACTGGTTTATCCCTATATTAGGACCCGGACCTCCTCCCCCTCTCATCATTGCTCCTCTTGGGAAGGAGCCCCTTCCTCCCCTTCTACCGTTTTGTCCTCTGCTGACTTGTTGCAGCAGCACTCGGGTTTTCAACTCCTTAACCTTTTTATCCGACTTATCCTTGCTCTCGTTTTCTCGATGTTCATAATACTGGGCCACGCTAAGAATACCTGAGGGAGTTGAAGTGGTCCAAGTACTTTCGGCAGCCTGTAAACGTGTCGTTATTTCTGGTAACAAATTAGTGACAAACCTATTTACAAATAGCTGAATGCCACCTTCTGTGGACAAGTCTTGTCCACTGAAGTCAATAAATACTTTCTCAAACCGAGTAAAGAAATGAGACACATTTTCATCCTTCTTTTGGTTGCAGGCTGTTAGTTTATCCCAATCCACCTTTCGTGGGGGAATAAGGGTTTGCATATATGTAATAATTCGCCCGGGTATAGCTAAAATCTCGTCTTTAGGCTTGTCGCCCGGTTTTCGATGTTTGTCCCATGTCTTAATCTAATTCCAGGTCCCTCCAAGTTCGGCGGCATGATCTGAATCATGCACCTGTCTCCATATATCTACTGGGATCAGAACTAACTCGATGTCAGCTAAAGTCATAACGGCCGAATTTGCGGCTTCTGTCAATTCTTTATAATAAGCCGTGGAGTTTTTTCGAGGGTCAGGAAGTTGGGCTTTTAAGGTAAGAACCTCACTCCGCTTCCAAGGGGTATAGACCCACTGCTCTTGGAAACGTGCCTCTACACTTGGTCTGGTCACTTGGCCCCCTCCGTCTAACACTTCAGGAATCTCTGGGTGAAAAAGAGGGTACACTTCTCTGATAGGATACTGTGCCCCTACATCTGGACATTTCCTATTCATCCGGTCCCGATATTGTATCAAAGTTTTGACATTTTGAAATACTTCTTCGACCTGTAATTCGAATTTAAAAGCTCGATCTTTGATATCACATAATATTTGGGGGGCCAGCCCTTCCTGAAAACATTGCTCCCATAAAGAAATCAGTCTTATTGCCATTTGTTCTAATGCTAGTTGTTGCGTAACTGGTTCAAGATCTTTCATAGTACTCCAAATGTCTTCCAGAGTATAAATCGGATTCCGCATCCATTGGGATGCCTGAATCACTATAGCCCGTCTTTCTTCAGTTCCTAAGGATGATCGAGTAAAAACTCGTCAACCTTCCATCCCACCCATAGGGCGTCGTGGCGTGACATCTGAAGAGGCAGCGGTCATTCCCATAGGGGTGACTGTCGTTCCTCTAGCTGGGGGTGTTAAAAATACTGGAGACACCCGGGTTATAGCATGGCTAGGGTGGATAGACCCTCAGAAAGAGGTGGGGGAGTGCAGTGATCACTAAAGCGCCTCTTGTGTGCTCATTTGAATCTTTAGGGATAGAGAATTGTGAGGCCGGCAGGTTTGGACTACAAATTGGCCCTCAGGGTCATATATCGGGTATCCTTCTTTACAGACCACCGGGGAATTTAGGCAATTTCAGACAAAGTCTGCAAGAATGTGTAGCACATATGGCGCTTAGGCGTAGTAAGTTTATGCTACTGGGAGATATGAATATTCACTTTGAGGATGCACGACTGAAAGAGGCTGTAGAGATTAAACAGGAATTACAGGATAATTATTTAGAGCTGCTAACTCTCACCCCCACCCATACGCATGGCCATTTATTGGATCCAGTGTTTGCCAGCTGGGATGGTATAATGACGAGAGCCCCAAGTCCGCTCCCTTGGACTGACCACTTTCTGGTTCCTTTTGATATCTGTATCACTGGGGATGAAGATATCCTGAGGGGGGGTGATAACAGCTATCCCCACCGAAAGTGGAAGAACTTCTCCCAGTCTGTATTTAATGAGAAGCTACGCATTGGGGGGATGCCGGGAGGAGTGGATAGTGAAAGCTCCAATTTAAATCTGGAAGCACGTATCCTTGAAACCCTGAATGCAGTAGCGCCATTGTATACCGCTAAGCAAGGGAAGAGAGCTAGAAAATCTGCCCCATGGTATACGTCAGACCTGCAGTCACTCAGGTCGGAGTGTAAGAAGCTGGAAAGAAGCTGGCGGAGGGACTTTGACACTCTTAGAAAAAATGAGTATAGAGTTGCCCAGAGGGGCTATCAAAGAAAGGTGAGAGTAGCAAAGGCCCTTCATTACAAAACTAGAATCAGTGAGGCAGAATGCTCCGCTAGAGAGCTTTTTAAAATTTATAAGGAGATCTCAGCGGTTTCCAGCTCCAATGCGCCTGAGTCGGACTCTTTCATGGAATGTAACAGAGTGGCAGAATTCTTTGCTAGTAAGGTGCGTACAATTTATAGCTCCTTCTCCAGCTGTCCTGCAAGTGGGGAGACCTTTGTAGAAATGAGGGAGGCTGAGTACTTTGACTCTGACAGTAGGCTGGAGTGCTTCACAGTACCTACATCTAAGGAGCTTGTAAGAACATGCCTTAGTGTGAAGTCAGGATCTCCTCGTGATCTAGCCCCCCCTAGAGTGGTGGGAGAGAGCTTAGAGGTTTTAGAACCATACATTCGCTATGTCCTTGAAACTTCATTTAGCACCCAGATCCTTCCGCTGAGCTGGAAGAAGGCTATCGTTCTACCGATAAGGAAAAAGGGCAACATAAGTCATGCAGTTTTAGACAATCTGAGACTGATTTCCTTGCTGCCATATACCGCGAAGGTAGCTGAAAAAATAGTAAACTCACAATTGATGGCGTTTGTGGTGGAGGCCAAACTCCTTCATCCTTCCCAGTCGGGCTTTTGGGCAGGATATTCGACCGAAACTGCCTTACTGCATGCCACAGAGACGGTACGGCAGGGCGCTGACGCAGGTCACACCATGGCACTGGTCATGCTTGACCTAAGTGCAGCGTTCGACACTGTAGCACATATCACCTTGCTACAGTTTCTGAACAGGGGAGGTGTGACGGGTCGGGCGCTCGGCTGGTTAAAATCCTTCCTGACTGGCAGAAGTTTCCAGGTCCAGAGAGGCTCGCTTCAATCTGTGGAAATGGCACTGGAACAGGGGGTGCCGCAGGGCTCGGCCTTGAGCCCTACCTTATTTAACTTATACATGGCACCCCTAGCAGCTGTGGTTCAATCGTTTGGTGTAGAGATAGTATCCTACGCCGACGATACTCAACTGCTGCTCACCCTTTCCCAGGCACCGTCAGGTGGAGCTGACAACTTTAGAGCATGTATGCAGGCCTTAGCAGTGTGGATGGATAACCACTGCCTAAAGCTGAACGGCTCAAAGACGGAGGTGCTGGTGGTCGGTGGTGATCAACTCAAATGGACGTGCGACTGGTGGCCAAGATGTCTGGGTACAGCACGGAAGCTAAAAACCTAGGGATTTGGGTAGATCCCACACTTTCCTATGAGGCACATATTGGGCGGTTGGTGGGGAAGTGTTTTGGGGTGCTTAAGATCCTGAATAAAACCTTGGACCTACTCCCCTTGGAGGCTAGACGCACGATGACCCAGGCCCTGGTTACATCCCGGCTTGATTACGGGAATGTCCTCTTCTTGGGCGCTTCCAGCAAAAGTATAGGGCGGCTTCAGGTATTACAAAGCGCAGCGGCACGTCTAGTGCTTAGACTACCTAGGAGAGCGACATCCAGAGTCGCATTGGCGACCCTCCACTGGCTTCCAATAAAGGAAAGGATACTGTTTAAGGCCCTCCTGATATGTCACCGTATCCTATGGCAGAAGGCTCCCCCATACCTTACTGATTTGATCACTAGGTATGAGCCGAGGAGAGCGCTGCGGTCTTGCGGAATGGGCACGTTGGTGACCCACCGTTTTAAGAGGGCTAAAATGGGGGGTCGCTCTTTTAGAGTGATGGCCGCCACAAGCTGGAATAAACTTCCGCTCAGTCTTCGCCTCCAACAATCGGAAACTAAGTTTCGGTGTATGTTAAAAACTCACCTGTTCCAAAGGTGAGTTGGGTGCTGGTCTCTGATGTGGGTCAGTCACAGTGTCTGGCTAGTATTGCTCTCGTAGCGCGGGGACACGCCGGGATGGCGCAGCCATAGCGCTTTACTAATATCTTTATTATTATTATTATTATTACAAGGGAGAGGCAGCAACCGACCCAGGTAACAAAGTAATCAAATCTGAGGTAGTTGGACGAAGGGTAGGAAGGGCGGACAATGGAGCCGGAGGGTGTACGGCCACTGGTGCGGTAGCAACTGCAGGCGCCGCTGCTCCCGCCCTCCCTTTCCGGTCCACTGGGGCCACCGGGTACAAGCCTTGGGGGGCACATGGAGGCGGAGGGCGAACCTCTAATAGTTCCTCTATTTCATCTTCTGCCTCGGTTCAGGCCACATAACTTTTATCTGTTTGTAATCAAAACTGTCTATCCAGTTGTTCAATATTCTTCTCTGCTTTTTCTTTTTCATACGCCACTGCCTTTTGGGTTACAGACTGTCCTGCTTTAATCTTTCCCAATTTTTCTTCTCGTATTCGCCTCTTTTAACCATAAGGTCAAGGAGTCAAACATAGTCTGACGGCTCCTTTTTAAAAACAATTTATTCTGTAAGTAATTAATTTTTCTTTCATCAAAATACCCTATGAAAGGCCATTGTAATTCTGCATTGTCTTTAGTATATTTATTCTACAGTGTATTAAACAAAATGGGAGAAATACCATGTTTAATATACATATCGAAACTAGGACTGCCTTCAGGAGGAGCAGGCTGTCTTTCTTCCAGCCGTCCACTTCTCTGACAGCAGCTTCCAAAACACAATTTACTAAAACACGACATTTTTATGAATTCAACAAATCATACCATTCCAACTGAAGTTACACTCATGGACGCGTCCACTCACCACATACTCTGTCACTTTATAACTCAAAACAATTCCATTCACATAACATACCTAAAGTGCATAAGTTTCGATCGATAAAAGTACTCCGGTCATGAATTCACAATTCCATACAACATGTCTTATACTCGAACAGAGCCCGTCGACTCCTGTTCGGGGAATCGATCACCCTGGATTCCAGACCACTAAAAGAATTCACAAAAGAGACAGTCCAAACACTACCCTGGGATCATCAGACAGGCGAACCACGAACCCTCTTACAGACTATCTCGTAGTCCTGTGCTGGTTGGGCCGGGCGTTTTGGGCGCAACCCCAGACCCCGTGCTTACCCAGTTGCTCCTAGGGGCTTTTACGAATAGGATTCGGCAGAGTGAGCACCCCACGTGCAACACTAAGGCATCCAATGTTGTCCCAACTAATCACCGAACAAGTCTGTGGGGCATCTGCCCGTGCAGTCACACCTCTGCCACATCAGACCCCCAGATTCCCTGTGGTTCACTAACCACTACATTCCATACTCAGTTAATTGTTCTTCTGAGACACTTCTCAAAAGTGCTCGTTCCAAAGTCAACAAAGGACTTACAATACAATTCACTCACCTGGTGCACTCAGGTCTGATTGCGTGTTCTCCACTGCGGACTTCTTTTATAGACCAACATGGTCAGCTGTTCCCGGGTTAAGCCTGCAGGATTCCGACGAAGGGTTATTTAGCAGCTGGGAAGGTCACTGGGCCGAAGAGTGGACTTTTCCTTTTCTACCACAAACTGGTTTCTCAGTTAGGATCCTTTTCAGTCCACCCCCTCGACCAGAACCCCTCCCCGTCCCTCTTCTCCTGCTTACAGGAGGGGACAAACCTATCGCGGAGTCCCGGCGGAGTCGCCAACTGAAGTCCTAAAAAGAATTATACCATAGAGCTATACTTACCAATAGCCCATATACCTTATTTACCAAGAATAAGTGAGTCGGCAATGGAGAAGGTTCAATCGTTTATTTTGCAAAAGCGCCCTATATAGGGGAGCCTCCCTCTCGCCACAGCTCTCAAAGGTGTGCAGAGGAGACTGCTGGATTACATACAAGACAGTGCATATATACTTTCAGCATACCTCATGAAAACCCGTACAAGGAAAAGTATCATTTCTCATGAAGCTAAAAGGAAAACCCATATAAAACACAACTGATTGATTCGAAACTTAGCTCAAGTTATTCCGAGGGTAGGTCATTAGAGGTGCCTCCCTTTTGCTCTGGTGCCGGGAGTACAGACATGGTGCCTACAAGAAACTGTTCATCCCACAAGAAAGACAGATGTGACCTTGTGTTTCCTAAGTTAGAATCAATGGTCTGTTCATAGCCCAGGCCGACCTTTCAGGCTCCCCCTCAGCAGCAAGTCACGTGCTTTCCTAACTAACGAAACAGACATTACGAAAGCTAACACCATTAGGGCTTCTGTTCATCCTAGGCCCAATTCTTGCTTCTCGATGTATACATGGTAGAAATATATTTACCGGGGGGGTTAATCTAGGACCGCATGCTGATATATATTGGATATATCAGGCCAACATTATGACATAAATTTTTATATTCCTTCAGCTGAGGCAGGGGATGTTGAGGATGAGGTGTGCGGATGCAGCCTGGATGTGCACAAGTCCTCCTGGAGTCTGGCTGTTGTTCCTGCATAGAGGGCGTTGCAGTAGTTGAGCCGGCTGGTGTCGCGGACCTGGGTGACTGTCTCTCTTGCCTAACAGTGGATCTATGTGAAGATCATTTGCAGCATGTGGAGGGAGTTGCAGCATGAGGTAGAGATGGTGTTGAGTTGCATGGTTATTGTGAGCGAGGAGTGTACGATGAACACCTGCTTGCGTACATGGCCACTGTGTGTTGGTGCGCTGCCCAGGCCGGTGTGACACAATGAGTTGTCCCAGCCGTAAGGGGACAAGCCTCAGATGATGACCTCAGTCTTGTCCAAGTCCAGCCTCAGGAGGCTGATGTTCATCCATTTGTCAACTGACCTCATGCCTTCTTGAAGGTTGGATCTGGGAGTGGCTGGGTCTTTGGTGAGGATGAGGAGCAGCTGGGTGTCAATGGCATAGGACATGCTGATGAGGTTGTGTGCGCATGTGATGGTGTAGAGGGGGGTCATGGAGACATTGTAGATTATCACACTGAGAGATGAGCCCTGGGGCATGGCCACAATGACCTCAGTGTACTACGTGCTGAAGGGGGGAGGCGGACTCCCTGGACCTTACTGGTGAGGTACTTGGCGATTTCATCCTGGCCCCTCCTCTGGATCCCAGTGCTGGAGATGTGTGATCTGACAGTGTGGTAGCACATGGTGTAGAATGGCCTTGAGAGGTTGAGGGGGTGAGGGTGGTGGTCTCACCATTGTTGAGCAGGATCCAAGATGTCGTTGGTGGTGGCAATGAGGGCTGTTGCAGTGTGGTGATTACTGTGGAAAATGGACTGGGGCGGGTCGTCTGGAGGTGTTTGCTTGGAGGGAGATGGTCAGTTGCTCGTTGTCTGTCTTATTTATGACATTTGCCGGGTAGGGAAGCAGGGTGATGTTCCAGGCGATCCTGCGGTACTGCCGTCCAATGTAAAAGAAGGGCCTGGGTCTCGGCATGCCTCCAGCTCCCATGGAATGCGGCATACTCAAAGGAGATATTCATGAGGTGCCGGAGATGGGCTCCAAGGATGGGGTATGCAGTGATTGAGATGTTGTATGGGAAGGGTCCTGATGGAGACCCGAAATGGCTTGTGTACAGGAGCCGGGTGGTGTCTTTGCTGCTGACGGGAGTCCAGGACCCGAGGGGAGGTATGTCCAGTGGATAATAGCGCTGTCTGCCTCTGTGTGGCGAGGCTGTTGTGTACGTCTACAAGCTTGCAGTGGTAGATTATTGCAAGGGATCCCCTTGGCCTTGCAAGGGCGGGATGTCTTTTGGATGGAGAGCTGGGGTTATATAGTCCACTCACGATGCTGATGAGCTCCTTTATGTTGTGTGTGTTGGTGCCTATGCCCTACCTGAAGGATGTCCTCTTGTCCCTGCTGATGATATGGTGATGTCTGTGTGTGGCGGGTTTCAGGGCTGAAAGGTAACTGATGGATGTTTATTTAGCAAGGTTTGCACGAGAGTACGGCTAGACCTGTATGAGTCCAGTAGGTCTGCCGTGTCCCAGGTGGATTAACTGTTGTTGTGCTTCACAGGAAAGTCCGCCAATGTGGCAAGAGTGTTGGATCAGTCGCTGAGCCAGTGTATGAGGTTGCAGGTTGGTGGAGTGTCCTGGGCGAGGGTGCCACACAGCTCGTCTGTGGTGACTTAGGTCAAGCAACTTAGTGGGATCTGTAGCAGAGTGTGGGGCAGTGTGTTCCTTGTCAGAGAACTGGATGCAAATGTTGATGTACCAATGGAGGATGGTGGTGTGGTTGTCCTCCAGATAGAAGTTGCTGTCCCCCTGCCACATGTAGTCTGTGTAGGTGAGGGCCTGCGTGCTGATGTAGTTGTTGATGGCTTAGCGGAATTGTGGGGGTAGGCCTGGAGATCTGTAGATGATTGTTAGACTGATGGTGGTCAAAGGGCTGGTGTGAAACCTAAAGTGCAGGTGCTTGACAATTCTGAGTGTGCCCTTGTTGTTGTATGTGACTCTGAGGGTGTACTTCTGAATGGATTGCAATTCATCCTTCTGGATTGTTGGTGTGGTCCATGCGGGTGATCTTGTATCCGTCTGTGATGGCAATGTTGAAGTTGTGTGCTGAGGATGCGTTCAACCAGGTTAATGTAATGAAGGCGATGTGGGGCTGTTGTGTTGAGGAGGTAACAGAGTCCAATGGCGTGCTGGTGGATAGAGCGGGTGTGCAGTAGGAGGCACATGACCTGGTTGTACGGACATAGTCTGTTAGGCGGGGCAGCGCGGTGTAGGCAGTAGGAGTTGCACACACAGCATTTGAAGCTGTCGTGTGTGCGCTTAGGGGTTGTCTGATAGCAGGTGGTTGATTGTCTGGTGTTCATTGTTTGGAGGGTGTCTGGAGCATGAGTCTGTTGTGTTACGTGGGTCATGCACGGACCAGAGGGTCTTGGACTGTGCACATTGCAGGCGCTGACGGGCGCTGACGGTCCTGCCTTTGGCACAGAGGTGGCGCAACAGTGGCACAGACAAGCTGCTGCCTGCATTAAGAATGGGTGGAGGGAGGGAGGAGCATCTGGGAGGTGTGTGGGTTGCAGAATCAGGGCACTCGGTGGTGCGGTGCCACAGGGGAGGCAGCAGCAGGAATGAGTGAACACCTGACGGCAGAAGGGGTGAGACACCAGGCAAAAAGTAGCACACAAAGACAAGGAGGTTAGAAAGGCACAGTGTAGCAGGTGTATGGAAAGGAAGGAGTGTCTGGTTACTCATGGGTCACTCCAAGAAAATGGATGAACAATCACCAAAAATGACGGGCACAGGATCAGGCACCAAAAGGCCAAGCTGCGCCCAGGACAAACAGCGTCAGCAGGTGTTGCCTGCCCGTTGTGGGTAGCAACCTGCACAAATACATACACAACCAAGTACTTCATGCACAATAGGGATCATTAGCCATGAATAACTGCATGCATGTTGGCAAAGTACACATACTCCCATATGCACAATCTTTGTCAATTATGCCATAGATGACGCATGCAAAGTGGCAAGAAATCTGCGGTGACAGTGATGAGGCACATTGTACTGTGGTGAACACATTTACTACACAAACGGATCAAGTATGTGTTGATGCCATTTTGCATGAGCCAATGCCATTGCTCTGAAGAAATGAACGGTCATGTAATGAGTTTACCTGTACTGCTGGTGAAACAATGTGCACAGAACTGCCTGTGACTGTCAGGGCCTTGAATCCTCAGAAACGTGTGATGCTCAAAGTGGTCCATCTCCCGATAGCCCCTTGGTTTGAGTAGAAATGACAGACTCAAAAGGGTGATCAGGCGAGGGAAGTAAAGGAAGGGAACAGCAGGGAGGGAGATCTGAAACAAAGGTAAACAAGCATAAGGGTTCAACACTTCTTGTCACTGTATCACTGAATACCACAGGACCTATACTGTAACAGTTACACCTGTAAATGAAAACAACAGCCACCGTATCCTAGTTGGGATCACAGTAATGTAAGTGCTACTAGATCTGAGGATCGAACAAGGACATTACTACACGCTTACAAAGAAGGCTGTTCCATATGTTTACATGTATTTATCCAGCAGTTATCAACATACCCAAAAAAGTCTTAACAGCCACGTAACTGGGAAATTTGAGCTTACTTCAGGACGAGCACTACAAGCCCCTGTTGTGAAAACAGAGATGAACAATCACAAATGAATTCATAGCACATGGAAAGGTGATGAAACACCATAACACACCAAAGATGATGTTGTACGAGTTGCAAAAGGAATGGCAGATATTATGATCCTGTTTCAAGGATTGTGAAACTAGCACAGGGATCACAGAAGACACATATAAGGTAGCAGAGTATTGCAGCAATATGAAGGGGGTATAACACTCTACAGGCTGCTTCAAGGCAATTAAAGCCATGCAGTAATCCAGAAAATAACAGTGTATGAATAAGGTCCAATAAACAGAAATCCAAATGCACTGCAGCGCGACTCACACAAAGCCAACAATCCGTAGTTACCCCAGGGAATCAGTGAGGGTCACGAAGGGAATTTACACATCCCCCCGCAAGAGCCTTAAGAAGCTCGTCCGACGAGGGAGGGAATTCGGTAAACACAAGGAAGGCCCGCAAGAGTAAGTCATCGGCTCGTCCAACTGGGCTTTGAAATGCCAAACAGAACAAGCTGCTGGGCCTGAACTTAACAGAGAGTAATGAGGAGCGATGGCACAAAAGCACCCCTACCATGACTAGGATATGCAGCATGCCACAAAAGAATCCGGGGATTAACGGCACCCAAGTGGTACCACGGAAACGTTTACATTTGCTACAGCGCAACGTTGTGACGTCATCAGCGCAACGTTCTTGGCTTCATGGGAATAGATATTTCTCATCAACTTACCGAGAAGGCTTGCAAAGCAGTGTTCTCCACCGGCCCTGAGGAAGCGACGTGACAGGGACATGACATACTGGCACAAAGGGCAATGCATCCACACGAACAGATTCACAGGACAGTTGACAGAACATGTGGGACATAAACTGCCCAACACCATCACAACATGGTTGTTGGAAATCAAAATGTACTGGCACACAAGATTACGTGGATGAGCCAAACACATCCTGCTGCACACAGCGAGGCTGCAATTCCCCATAGAGCCTGTTGTTGTGATGTCCCACACAATGTCAACTCACGGTATCCGCAATGTATCAGGGGCAAGGTTTACACACATTGATGCCTTCACCAGAGTCCACACTCCACTACAGATGACTGTCAAGAAGGGTGACTGGCATTTCATGGGAGTGGTGCAACATGTAAGTTGATCCATGGTGATGATGATACATGTATGCATGGTACTACAACATGCACAGAAACAGTTCCCACACATTTCCAAACCATACCAACACCAAACAGCCTGTTTGCATCTCTTACCCGAACTGACATTTTGACATGTCTGTGCATGGAACGCTGATTCAGCCCACGTTGCAATCATCATGAGGAATAGCAGGAGGACTAAGATGACACGAACAGACAACAGGCACAGCAACCTGGGAATGACAGACACACAAGAGTTCACCGGTAAAAATCTTTGCAAAAGACATGGGCAGTTACGAAACAGGAACAATGTAGGACACATGCAAATTTCAAGGAAAGTTATTGCGCATTACTGTGTGGCATGACATCAGCACTTGCGTGACACATCAGAACACACATCAAAGTCACTTTCCATACAGTCAGCTGGACACACACATTGCAACACATGCCACTCAATGCTACAAGCTTGTCCACTCATTCCCAGTGACTCACAATTATGAGAAGAAGTTGCGTATGAGCTGACTCTGGATATCATCCTCCTCCTCCTCATCACCTGCATCGTGACCAAGCCCTTGATCCTCAATGGGTGGATGTTCCTGCTCCTCAGGATCCGGGATGAGTGGCACTGCCTTCTCAACTGCCATGTTGTGCAGCATGCAGCACACGATGAAGATCTTACAGACCTTGTCCGGTGCATATGGGAGGGATCCGCCGGTCTTATCGAGGCACTGGAATTAGCTCTTCAGGAGGGCAAACGTCCTCTCAATCACTCGCCTGGTCTGCCCGTGTGCATTATTGTACCGCTGATCTGCAGCTGTTCTTGGGTTGTGGAGAGGTGTCATTAGCCATGGCATGTTGGGATATCCCGAGTCCCATACATAGATAAATCATGTAAATAAGTGAGTCAGGAGAAGCCGTCAGAGCAAAAGATACTGAAACACACAGGACAAACAGAGTTAACCCATCAACAAGACATGCCCGCTCATTGCGCAGCTGCAGCATCATTTGTGGCACCCTGCTACGCCTCATGATGAATGCATTGTGTGCCGATCCTGGAAAACGTGCACAAACGTGGGAAATCAGCATGCTAGCAAGACACACCATAAGGGCATTTATTGAATGATAATGTTTACGGTTGCGGTATGCCTGCTCCTGTGCCTGTGGTGGCACCAGAGCCATGTGTGTCCCATCAATGGACCCAATGACATGTGGCATCCCTCCCAGGGCATAGAAATCACCCTTGACATCTCTCAACTCTTCAAGAGTAGGAAACTTAATGAATTCATCAATGTGCTCCAACATGGCTGCTAAAACATCACGCAGGATACGGCTGAACATCGTCTGTGACATTCCACCTATATCAGCTATGGTTAATTGAAACGTACCTGTAGCAAAAAACTGGAGGGTTGCCATCACCTTTATCTTGGGGGTCAGCGCAGTAGGATACCTGTGTTGCGGTTGGAGATGTGGTGCCAGCTTGGTCGTCAACTCCTGAATCAACTGTTGAGTGAATCTGTAACGTCGGATGCAGGCACGTTCCCTTATGGTAGCCAAGTCTGGGAATGGCCTTGGGAGAGGCGGTGCCCTGCAGGACATTTTTGGGAATAATGTAGATTAACAGTCAGCCAACATCAATGGCAATGTACATAGCACATGCAAAATTGCTACTAGACATCAGGTCACTATGGAGTCTAGCGTGTGCAATACATCCAGGAAACATATGCCAGCTTGCTGGCACTCCTCTGAAAAGCCAGATACACCTGTTGATTGACAAATAAACATGACATGCCCTGAAATGAGCTGCTGGGCCGGTCTGAGTGAACAGCCCGAGATATCACTGGAGTGACACACGTCACAATACCTGCAGTGGAAGGTTGTCATCCCATCCAGACAGCTGACTGCAAGGCACAAGCACAGGTCACATGGAATGTCAAATGTACATATCAAACACATTGGGATTAAGGTGTACATGTGACAACAAAACAAAACAGCCATTGTCACGACGCATACATGTATTCCTGGGGACATATGATGTTTGATGCCATCAGACACAACAGCCGTGGGAATGCACATGTGGCATGGTGTGCGTAGATATGAAACCATTGCCATCTCAACACAGACCCATGTTAGATGTACCAACAGCAGATGCAGTTTACGGAACACAAACAGCAAGCTCAATGTTACACATGACACACACCGGACATAGTCACATAGGGTCATGCTGAGCGTGACATGTCCGTTGACAAAGTGCCCCTGTCAGTTGCATCAGGAGACAGGTGCCGGTAGTGATGACTGTGCCATCCCAGTGTTGCTGTGCATGACAAAATCTGCCTAATGATACACATGGGACAAGTGTCAAGGTGATGTGTGCCACATAGTGCCCCATCACACATGACATGTGTCCACAGGTCATCACACATCGATTGTGCAACAAGATAAGATGCCCTGTGCTATATCACTGGCTGCCACACCTAGGGCCTGCACATGAAAGTATGCAATGACAAGTACTTGCTAGACATCCTTGTGCGAACCGTACACCTACATCCCTGCCGTGTGTGCGCCTCGTTTCACTAATGTAATGGTGCCATACGTGAGTGTGTGAACCGCACCGTACCCCTGCATTCACATCAGTGTTTGAAACGCACTGTACCCCTGCATTCACATCAGCATTTGAACCGCACCATACCCCTGCATTCAAATCAGCGTTTGAAACGCACCGTACCCCTGCATTCACATCAGCGTTTGAAACGCACCGTACCCCTGCATTCACATCAGCATTTGAAACGCACCGTACCCCTGCATTCACATCAGCGTTTGAAACGCACCGTACCCCTGCATTCACATCAGCATGTGAAACACACCGTTCCCATGCATTCACATCAGCATGTGAAACGCACCGAGTGAAAGGTACCGTACCCCTGCATTCACATCAGCGTGTGAAACGCACCGTACCCCTGCATTCATATCAGCATTTGAAATGCACTGTACCCCTGCATTCACATCAGCGTTTGAAACGCACCGTACCCCTGCATTCACATCAGTGTGTAAAACGCACCATACCCCTGCATTCACATCAGCGTGTGAAACGCACCGTACCCCTGCATTCACATCAGCGTGTGAAATGCACCGTACCCCTGCATTCACATCAGCATGTGAAACGCACCATGTAAAACGCACCGTACCCCAACTTTCCGGGCGTGTGTGCGCATTGTATCACTATTGTAATGGTGCCATACGAGAGCGCGTGAAACGCACCGTACACGTGTTTGGATTTCAAAATTAATAAGGGGACTAGTAGTAGGCCCTGAATGCATCCTGGGTGTCATGGATACTGATTTTTGATTAGCTATGTGTCCAACAGGTGACCGGCAAAAGTCAGTTGGCCCAAAAAATACAATGTTGCAAAATGATTGTTGAGCTGAAGATCAAATTTTGAAAGATGCAAATGCTGTCAGCGCTGTATGTTTAAAGGGATTGGAGGAAACGTACGATGCGAATGAATCTGACCTATCACTATCTACTCCTCGGACCGAATGCCCATCAGCAGCACTGATTTAAGGCAGCAAGAACCCCTGAGAGGGCACTTGCCTGCACAACATTGGAGTGGACCACACTGCTGCTGTCTCTGCATCCTCTTTCTACAATGGCACGTACTGTGGAAAGGGCCCCAGCCTTCACAGAGGAGAGGAACCAGACCCTGCTGGACAGCCTACTACCACAATACAGCAAGCTGTATGGGAGACCAGAGGAGCAGGTGAGTGCTGACAACACTACTTTAGACTGTGCACCTGTTGTGTGAGTGTCACAACAGGCATTGTGTCCAGGTGGGACAGACATGCAATGTGGTTTGGAGTGAGTCCCAGGGATTGTACATGGTGATGTCTCTCATGCAGGGCATGATGTATTTCATGTGTGTTTACTCCTCACTTGCATTGTGCTTACTGTGACATTCACTGCATAGTGAATGACACATTCAGCCGTGCCAGACCTTGGTGTCTTTATTTCCAAATGTCCTGAGGTGGAACAGTGGTCCCCCCAGAGTGACAGGTGACGGTACTCACAGATGTTCATGAGTTGAGTGGACCTGTGGTGAGATTTTCCAAATGATGTGTACAACCTCATGGACATTGGTGTGTGTGAATGTGCCTTGTCATGTGGGTGAGTATGTATGTGATGTATTGCAACCCTGCTGCATGGCGTATGCAGCAGCTCTCCCCATCTGATGTGACAATTAAGCAGTGCTGTGTGCCTGACTTGCAAAGCTAGCACGACACCTGTGACACCCCACAGGCAAGTGGCACATGTGCAAAGTGAGGGTTGTATCCACTGTTGTCAGTGACAGGCTGTAGTGTAGTTCCTATAGTCCCAATTGGCTCTGCGCATTGGAATAATATCTTCAGTAGTGTAGACGTAGGACTGAGGTTAACTAGGTCTCTACTGACTATATTAGACTTAAGTTTTTCCCAGCTAGCTCAGAGTTCACTAGAAACTTTCTCGAATAAGCGAGGAGGAGTTTAACCTCCCTGGATAGACAAGAAGGGATTTAGTTTCTGACAACCATAAAACATGACAACTTTGCTCTCCCTGAATAAGAGTATATCTCTAGAGTCGTGTGAAAACAAAAGACAGCTATTTCACTCAGTCAAAGGTGCGTACTTAGTTTCACCAGATTGCAGAGAAAAAGAGAGACAGGCGTTTTCAATAAAAGGTGTTATTTATTGAGCAGTCTCTTTCCTCATACAAGAGAAATGAATTGCTACAATTGCAATACTTGTAGTTAAGTAAAGTGCATACAGTAAAAGCAGGATTATGAAATAATACTGTAAAAGCATTGATATGGTTTCTTAGCCATATGATACTTTAAAATGGATAAAATAGATACATACATATATACATTGACTAATCGTACTCAACTGGTGCTTCTAACTACGCCTACCCCGGTGTACCTGACCTAAGCCTAATACATGGGAGGGAGTAAGTAAGTAGCAGACTAAGTTAAGTTAAGTTTGTTTTGCCAAGAATCTGACTCAAGAATTCTCTGCAAGGGTTTAGTCAGTTCAGTACCTGGGTATTAGAAGGCAGGAGGGCTGGTATCTCTCTCTCAGGACTCGGTATCCCAGTCACCCGCAAGGGTAGGCTGGAAACGCCGGAGGCTGGATTCCTCGGCAGGAGAAAAGACAGAGTCTTTCTCAGCGCGTCAAAAGGGAGGGGCAGCGTCCGTGGGCTCTTGCATCAGCTGGGCTCTCGGACAAGTAGTAGCTGCTCCAGATTCATCACCACCGTGTGTTTGCTTAAGGCAACGTTGGTATATTTATACCTGAAAGGTGCTGGGTTTGACGTAAGGCTGGACATAAGACGTCAATAAAGATGTCACTAAGAACTGGTGGTTCTTACAGTGCTTTACAGGAGTTCTCGGACGAAATCAAAACAAAGCAGCGGGGATTTCCCAGGTTGCTGGAGGCTTGGATTTGTTTAAGAACTCGTGTGCTTTCTAGGGGGCTGGAGGAATAGGCTTGCTTAATGTGACAGCATGCGCTATGACTGAATTATGAACAGGGTTTCTATGCCGTTGTAGGGATATTATTGATTTATAAACACACAAGGGCAAAGAATAGGAATATCGATTCAGGTGCCTAGATAAACACACTACACCCACTCCACGAATTCATGTCCATAATTACTAAACTAAGCAATAGTAAACATATCTAACGGTGCATGTGCATACCGATCCATCCCAAAATACATTATTTTGCATCTGAAATGGCATATGCGAAATACACGAAAAATGAGTATAGGTACTGTACGCTTTCAAGCAGTGTAATAATTCATTAAAAGGATGCACATATATATCAGCATGAATGATTTGCGAAAATTACACATGAACATGGCTCTTAATACAGAAAAGAAAAGTGCGAGACCATTTCATCACATATAAATACAGTTATTTGTAAATATGCTAGAGGCTGAGGTAATATATTGTCTCTAGAGTTCCTAAAAATAGAAGTTCTGTTCTCTAAGAATAGTTCTACTTTAAGCAGAGGATGAGTGCCCAAAAAAAAGGTAAATATTTTGGAATCCGGAAAAAATTATTTTGTTTTTCAAGGGAAGAAGTCAAAACAGTTCCAAATATTTTCAGAAGCTTTTGTTTTTCAAAGCTGAAGGCCGAATTCAGAGTTCAGGGAACGATGAGTGCTTGTTTGCTTAAAAGTTTATTCTTTCTGTTCAGGGGAGAACATCATTTCAGACAGACTTTCAAAAAAGCAGTTTACCGCTTCAGGTGAAAGTTCGACCAAGTTGGAAAATGCCGCAACTGTGCAGTCATGAGAATGATTGCTATCATCGATGACAGGATCAGCAGTGCTCACAGAAGGTCGTACCTGGTTGATGCTGCTCTCATCTTGCACTTCACTACCCTTCAATCGCAGTGGTGAAGTCTCAACGAATGCCATCATCAGGATGGGTAACCGCTGGGGACAACACGATGCATGAGCCTTTACTGGACTTAGCAAAGTATCTGTATCCAATGGTACTTCTGATTGTAGTGTGAGACAGACGTCTAACACGCATTCTTCTCCGCACAGCATACATCTTAGCACAGGTAAGATACAATTCTGCCAGATGGGTCTGAATGAAAGAAACCAGGTCATATTTAGATCTCTTAGCCGGGCTAATCCAAGGACTTTAGTTATGCGGTTCCGATAGCGTATAGCTAGGATCGTGTCTTCCATTGTTGCTGGAGTTTTGTCTGTGACGTGGCTTGCCATAACGAAGCAGGAGTATCAAAAATAAAATGCCTGCTACGAGTCCCAACAGGAGTGGAAGGCCGCCAAAGAGTGAGTGGACAAAATTAGGAAAGATGCCCAGGACTGCTTTGAAAGGTGTCATCAGTCCCGAAAAAATTGTCTTAAATACACACGCGATACCATTCGTATCAGAAATGTTTAAGATTTCGTTTAGTATTTCTGCGAAGTGTAGGGGGCAATTTGTTGATAAAAGGTTATGTATCTCTGCCGTTGTCCTTGCAACTTGGAGATCATACGTTTCTTTTGATGACGTCAAGTGCACTGGCGTCTGTAGAAGAACAGACTTCATTCTGCTTAAAGTATCAATTCGAATAGAAGAGATTTTCAAACTGGGCCAAATTTTTCCCTCCCTGTCTGGAGTGTCGTTCGGATACAATACTAGCATACAGCAATTGACCCTGGACGAAACGCTTACCAGATAAGCTTTTCCTGGCACCAAGCCACAACATCTGTGGTCCACTATTAGAATGTAGCTTCCGTTTGAAAGCCGTCTAAAGAATGGCTCTTTTCGAGTTGCAGGTGTGCCAAGCTGGTGACATGAAAGGTTATTTGAAGTCCCCTCACAGGCCCCATGTAGATTTATACCCTGACACAGAAGTATACCACTTAGTGATTTTTCACAATTATCACCACTAAGAAATATATTCTGTCCTTTTTCACTATAACATGTGTGTGTGTAAGGTAATTTCCATGATGACTTAATGTATCCTTTACCCAACCTTTCATACTGGCCTGCCTGTATATACTTTTGGCAGTATCGAAATTGGAAAGTTGTTATCGGAATAGTTATGATTCTGTGTATTATCCATTCAATGACAGGTCGTTCTGACATGGTCAATGGTAATCTCTCAAGTTTTTCAATGCTCAGAATTGTATATTCTGCTCCTTTTTGTGCCAAGCTGATTTGTATATCAGTAAGGTTAAAGATAGAGAATAGTGACGTTGTGTTGATTAAACGCCAAGGCACGTAGCCTGAACGCAGATTTTGTAACGTCCAGCCAAGCTGTACAATAGAACGCAATTGGGACTGACCATGTTGTAACATTAGTAAGTCCTGCTCCATTATATCGATTGCAGATGATACAATACTGTCCAGTGAATATATTCTGGAAGACAGAGTCATTAACCCATTGTCCACAACAGAAAGTGATTTTTCCAAATTAATACGGTCAATTTCCCGTATTTTCTCTGCTGTTTCAATTTGAGTTTCTTTCCAAGCTTCGTTATAAGCTGCATATATAGAGGCCGCTATAAAACGTTTTTGACGCTGTTTGCGTGGTCCCATAATGAAATCACGCAAGTCAGCACCTTCTTTAAGTAAAGTTAAGTGTTGCTTAATTTCTGCCAGTGTGGATGTATGTAGCCATTCAAGGCAGAGTTTTCCTACACTGTATGTTGTTACTATCCCTGGATGTTGTCGCTGGAAGTATCTAGGGTCTGGCCTGGTCAATTTGAACCCCTGTATTTTGTTCAGGAATCTATCTTGACAGTTATTTGTGTCTGTGGGCCAGATCAACCATTTATTCCAATCAGGATGTGTTCTGTTTTGGCTTAAAATATGGGATACGTCTATCTCAACATCTGTAGTGCTATTACTGTCAGGTGTTGGCTTTGGAATAGACGGTTTGTTTAAGTCTTTAATTTTGGCTAGGCCAAGACAGGTTGTTTGTTGAATTGTGTCATTCAAAAATATAATTTGTTCTGGGATCATGCAGGCTCTGAATAATGATTCTATACCTTGCACTTGCCAATCTTTAGTACCCCAGATGGTTTTTGTTTCAATGTTATTTTTCCAAAAATCAAAACCAAATGTATTCATTTTTTCAAAAAAATGTTTCTGAATAGATTAATTTTGTATTTGTCAGCATGGTTTTCATTCCTGTCTTATTTAACAATTTGAAATAAAATGTTTCTGCTTCACTTGTGTTAAACCCTGAGAAGTATGGGAATTTCTCATAAAATGTTTTTGAACTACCTTTTGGTGGAGTTGCAAAATGTTCCCATTGATTATAATTTAAAACATTTTTAGGTTGAGCAGATTTATGCAAATAATGGTTACCATAATGGTTGTAGCAGTACATCTGATCATAATTCGATGAACCTTGTAAATAATCATGTTCTGTAGATTTTGCTGACATAACTAAGTCTGACATCATATCATTAATACTTTCAAAGTCCCATTCATCAGAGAATGTACTCGGTTTTACAAAGTCACTTAATGAAACCTTAAATTGATGAGGATACTTCAAGAGCTCGACCGGGCCATATATATCTTAATCTGTTTTGTCCCATGCTACCCCACCGGGTATCGGATTGGCTGTGAAGTTTACTGAAGAAAGTTCTCTTTTCTCGATGTGTGAAGACTTGTGTGGCTTTAGGACCAGGTTGATATTCTGGCTTGCTGTGTCCATTGTAACATATTTTCCCTCAATGAAGTGTCCCAAGCATAGCACCATGATGAGCCAAAGCAGGAGGAAAAGTACACCTAGCACCACCCAAAATTCAATCCATGGGGAAATCAGATAGGTTTCTTGTAGTTGATGAAAGAGTTCTTTAGTTTTGTCTTTAAAAGTTTTTGTTGATGTTGGCTGTTCCTCAGGTTCGCTCGGATCCTCAGAAAAGTCTTCGAAATTGATGAAGTAGCCTGATGCAGTTCTGTCAATTATTGGAATTGCTTCTGGATTTTTCTTTGTTTTATTAGCATAGTCTGTGGCTACATCGTTGTAGACAGGTGTTTCTTGATGAATTGTTGCAATTTGGGTTTAAAGAGGCATAAGTTCCATGGCTTTGTTGCATAGTCCTTGTTGATTCACTGTAGGTTTATCAAATGTGATTAGTCTCTCAGTTTGAACCTCTTGATTTGTAGCAAACTTTGGTGTTCTGCTACTTCTTGGGAGTCCACTTGGCCTACTACTTATTATTGGCCACATGATTGTGGTTTAACCAGGTCGATGGATACAACTCGGTTCTCCTTTTTACCAGCAAGGGGCGGTAGTACTACTGATCTTGTTCCGTTGATAGCTAAGACAGGTACTGCTTTTCTGTAAGAAGGCCCAAATTCCTTCTTCACCGCGATTTTCTCTCTGACCAGATCCCCAATCTTTGGAATCCAGACAGGCCTTGCTGGGACAGGTGGTTTCTCTTCAGTGGCTGTTGGCTGTTGTTTCAACTTTCTGTTGCTCAGGTCTTTTCTTGTTTCATTTAAGTCCTGTAAAATAGCCAAACGATCTTTGATATCAAAGCATTTTCCTTCTACCACTGAAGTTTGACTATCGAGATCCTGGATATGCATTCTAGTCCCGAACAATAGTTCGTACGGACTGAAACCTTTTAGAGAATTTCTTGGCAGATTGTTAAGACTACGTTGGACACTTATTAAATGTTTGACCCACCCAACCCCCGAACCTAATACCTTTGCCGTTATAGATTGCTTTATGTCTCGGTTTTTTCTTTCCACCATCCCATTTCCCTCAGGAAGGAAGTGATAAGATTCCCGCAATGCAATGCCCATGCTGGTCATGTCCTCTTCATAAGCTCGAGAGCTAAAAGCAGGATCCTGGTCAGAATGTAGCATGCCAATTGCGTCTATGCCGCTATAGACTCGCAAATCTTTTATAACAGTTCAGACATCAGCCGAGAGCTGGGGTCTACATTTTAAGTGAAACTAGTCTTAAATAATTATTAAAGGGACGCATTTTTCCTGGGTATTTCGTATTGATATTCTTGTGATATCTAAAAGAAGGGCATTGGTAATACTCCGGACATTTCGCCACTGCGGTCTCTGTTGCAGTTTTGACAGTAAAATGCAAATTTGTAGTTTTGCAGGCTCATTCCCGGCCACCAGTATATTGATTGTAATTCTTTCAGAGATTCCTTAATCTTAAGGTGTCTTAGACCCTCCCCCATATGTGCGTCTGCCACTAATAGGTTTCTCCTGTTCGTGTTTGGAATTACTCTATCCCCCACTCCAGGGATTTGAGCAAAAGGAACGGAGTTTGCATCGATTACGTATGTATAATTGAGTGGATAGTTGACAGGTAGCGCTGCACAGTCGCCTTTTGATGACGTTTTTACCGCCAGCATCGTTTCCCCGTCTACGTATTTTCCTGAACGCTTTTTTGTAGCTACGGAATCCGGCTTAGTTGCTTCCGCTGTGGCTGTCTCAGCCAATGAATTCCCTAAAACTTGAACGCCATCACGTTCATGACTCAATGAATGTATCACGTGAGTCTTTGGTAGTTCTTTCTGTAAAAGAACTACTTGTTCCCAAAGCGATTTTTGCTTTATTGTGGCACCTGTGTCATCTTTGTAACCGTTTTGAACCCAGTTCTGCAAGTCGTTATTGTATGATTTGACGCAGTAATATGAATCGCACACTATTAGTGTCGGGAATTCGCGATCGGCATTATCTAGCGCCATTTTAAACGCTATTACTTCAGTTTGTTTATCTGAATTATTTTCTACAGAGTGTGATTTTGTTACCAGAGGTCTTAATTTACCTCCGCGCCACACGTATTTAACAATCTCGCATGTGGCGTTATAGGCTTGTTTCCCCCAAACTGAGGGTTGTGCATGTCCGTCTGTATATATTACACAGGCGTACTATTGTATGGGCAGAATGTCGATTGGCAGAGGATATTCTCTTTCATATTCTAGATTTTTTAATTTTTTCATTTCCGGGTCAAAATAGTATTTCACTTTGTCTGTAGCAAGATAATTTTCCCATTGTATCCATTTTGGATTTAATGCCACAGTAGGTAAATTACATGGGCTTGTTAATGCCTCAAAGGCTGATTCTGCTGTTCTAACAGTAATCCGTCTGCCTTCGGCTTGGTCTCTTTCTTTTGCTACAGCTTTTTGAACCGCATGTACAATGTTTTCCTTAATACTGAATGTTTTTTTCAGCTTCTGTGTACAAATGTGATTTGTATGCTATTGGTACCGTTTCTCCCCCATTAGAGGTTAGGTATGTGAATCCGCATCTACCTGCGATGACTCGGATCACAAGGTTGCGAGTGTTATCGCGTGTTTGCAATTTTGTTTTAGCTAACATGTCTGTTTGCAATGATCTCAAGATTTCTGTGTGTTTTTGAGTCCAATTGATTGTTTTAAAATCTGGTTTTATTAGTTCATAGAGAGGTTTAACCCTCTCTGCATAATTTAGAATGTAAGTTCTTCCAAAATTCAGGAAACCTAGAATTGATTGTAAGTTTCTCAGCGTTCTTGGTGCTTGGATTACAGCATATTTCTCTAAGAAATTGTCTGCCAGGCTTTTGCCTTCACTTGATAATTCATATCCTAAAAATAGGACAGTTAGATGGGCAATTCGTGACTTTTTAAATTTGAATTTGTAACCCTCTGCTGCGAACCCAAGTATTATGGTGTTCACTCTTTTCAAGTGAGTATCCAAGTCATCATCTGTTAGATAGATGTCATCGACATAAGATAATGCCTCATCATCATACAGTTGTAGTAACTCTGTTACTCTTGCTGAGAATAATCCTGGGCTGTTCTTGAATCCCTGTGGGAGTCGACAGAATTTTTTCTGCGAGACCATTATTGAGAAAGCGGTCAAATACCTGCTTTCAGGTGCTATGTTTTGACTAAAGAATCCATTAGAGATGTCTAATGTTGTTTTGTATTTTTTGCGCACGATGTTATTCATTAGTGCTGCACTATGTGAGTTTTGTACTGCAAACATTTTGCAACATGAGTTAAGGTGTCTGTAGTCCAAAACTAGACGATATGAAGCGTCTGGCTTGGAGACAGGAAACAAAGGATTGTTCATTTGTGAGGTGCATGTTTCAATCACCCCCTGGTATTCAAGTTGATCTAAGATCTCCCTGACCTGTTTTTTAGCTTCTTGCTTAATTGGGTACTGCCTCTGTGCAGTTGGTTGACATTTTAACTGGATTTTTTGAGGAGGAGAGTCCTCATCCCATCCAACATGGTTTTTATATAATGCAGGTGCTTGGGCTACTGCCCACTTTCTTGCAAGTGTATATTTTTTATGAATTGGAATATGATTTGAGAAGGCAGGCATAATCATTTCTTCGCCATGAGGGCACTCCCTGACAAACTCCGGTGGCCAGTCTTTTTCAGCTAAAAGGATGTCATAGCCTTTGGAGAGGTTATCCCAAAATAGACCCCTTATTTTCCTAGTCTTATCTCCCTCTATACGTAATGTTATTTCGTATATTTTATGAGGTTTGCTAACTCTTGTATCTGCAGTTTCCACCTGGATGTATTCATTCGTGTCCACTGTCTCCAGATGATTCATCAGGATCTTGCGAGCTATGCTCACTTCTGCTGCGCTGTCTAGCATTGTCTGAGCCCACACTCCGTTTTTCAGCTGTGTCCTCAGGATCCTCGGCATGTTTGATTATTTTAATACTGGCTACTTCTTTTTTGGAAATTGTAGTTTTTTACTTTGATGAGCAGGTTCTTTGTCTTTGGACTTGACGTGCTCTTCCCTGTGTTCCGACCGTCCTCTTCTTTCCGATTTCTGCGAGGAAGTCTGAAAAGATCGAGAGGGATGTGTATCAATATCTTGATATCTATCAGGTTTCTTCAGATTATCCCTATTTCTAAGGTTGTATCTTTTCTCAGAGGGCTCCCTCTGGGGAAACATGTGTCCTTGGTCCGGAGATCTTTCTCTCCGCCGAGGAGACTTTCCTCTGGACTGGAATCTTTTTTCTTTGGGAGTGGATTGTTTATTTCCATCCCAGCTCTTTTTTGGAGTGTTAAGATTATTTTTAATAAATATTTTTTCAGGATTTTCAGTTAGTTGGGGTTTTACTGGTTTCCCACCCAAACTATCTCTTCCTAGCTCTTCATAGGATTTTTCTATGATTCTGGCAAGTTCAAATGGCTGTTCTGCTATATCTGTTTCTTTAAATTTCTGGCGGAACGCCACAGATGCTGCTTCTCCTTTTATGTTAGATAATAATAAAGCTGAGACCTGCTTGAAGTCTTTCAGTAATTTCATACCCAGAGTTAAAGCAGGTTCTGGACCGTATTCGTTTTGAATCTGTCTTAGCACATCTGGTATTACCGCCATGGACGGAACACCATGTGTTTTTGTGTAAATGGAAGCAAAGACTGTGCCCCAAGTGTCACAGTCCTCCACATGTGGTGCGATCCCCATTGGAAGACATATAGTCAGAATTCTGTGTTTCTCAGTAGGGGTAGTATCCGGAAATACTGCCTCTATTTGAGTGATTTTTTGTGCTAACCAGAATGGAATTTGTTCCCGTTTTGCGGGTACTTTACCCAGACATGACTGTATGTTCTGTGGTGTTATTTTATTTGTGTTCCCCTGATGAGGGGTCAGCTGTGGAATGTTAATAGTTGGTTGGACTG
This sequence comes from Lissotriton helveticus, assembly GCF_964261635.1. Taxonomy (NCBI): domain Eukaryota; kingdom Metazoa; phylum Chordata; class Amphibia; order Caudata; family Salamandridae; genus Lissotriton; species Lissotriton helveticus. The sequence continues at coordinate 873,012,500 of NC_136067.1, forward strand.
TTGAAGTCCGCATTACATATTGGGCTAATTGTCTATGTATTTTAATCAGTTGTTTTAGCTGTGCTAAAAGTTCTAGTACTGACATTTTGTCGATGTCGGGATGTGGTGTGTAGCTGGCTAGAACCGGCCACGTCGCTCCTGGTCTACCTAGTGGACCGAGCCTGGTGATGTGATTATTATGTTTTAGGGCGCCTTTAAACCAGAGCAGGTGCTCTTGGTATTTTAATGGGATTTCCACCTCCTCGAAAGGAGTGTAGCCATCCGGTGGTTCCTCTATTTTGTAATAGTGGAATTCATGTGTGACAGCGTTTGCTGCTGGAAAGTTTATCCATGAATAGAATACCTCTGTCTGCCGATATTCATGCGCCTCAATTACGAATATGACTGTACCACCTCTCGATGTCAGTCCATTTTCTATAAGTTTAAGAGTTATAGTTTTTCTTATGCTGACCGGGATGAGTATTGCATCCGGGTCGGACTGCAGGAGACTATTGTCTTCCTCTAGGAGACGAGCTGCTATTCTAGCTGTCTCCCTATCTCCTTCACCGCCTGACATTTTACTGACAGGAAGGTTTTTTGTTGCAGATCAGGTGTTCAAGGAAGCAAAGATTAGGTGCACAATATTTTAGAACACTGTATCCTTCAACGTTGAATAAACCAAAAACTATACATAGAAATCTCTTCCTACTAAGTTCCGACGGATTTTAACCTTTGACCCACTCCAGACGTCTTTGGAGTATTTACGGGAGAAAGGGTCTGTGTGAAAAAGCACGACTGAGTTACTCTAATGTCTTGCGTTAGATTTATTGCCTTACCAAACGTTGGGCGCCATGTAGTGTAGTTCCTATAGTCCCAATAGGCTCTGCGCATTGGAATAATATCTTCAGTAGTGTAGACGTAGGACTGAGGTTAACTAGGTCTCTACTGACTATATTAGACTTAAGTTTTTTGCCAGCTAGCTCAGAGTTCACTAGAAACTTTCTCGAATAAGCGAGGAGGAGTTTAACCTCCCTGGATAGACAAGAAGGGATTTAGTTTCTGACAACCATAAAACATGACAACTTTGCTCTCCCTGAATAAGAGTATATCTCTAGAGTCGTGTGAAAACAAAAGACAGCTATTTCACTCAGTCAAAGGTGCGTACTTAGTTTCACCAGATTGCAGAGAAAAAGAGAGACGGGCGTTTTCAATAAAAGGTGATATTTATTGAGCAGTCTCTTTCCTCATACAAGAGAAATGAATTGCTACAATTGCAATACTTGTAGTTAAGTAAAGTGCATACAGTAAAAGCAGGATTATGAAATAATACTGTAAAAGCATTGATATGGTTTCTTAGCCATATGATACTTTAAAATTGATAAAATAGATACATACATACATACATTGACTAATCGTACTCAACTGGTGCTTCTAACTACGCCTACCCCGGTGTACCTGACCTAAGCCTAATACATGGGAGGGAGTAAGTAAGTAGCAGTTTAAGTTAAGTTTGTTTTGCCAAGAATCTGACTCAAGAATTCTCTGTAAGGGTTTAGTCATTTCAGTACCTGGGTATTAGAAGGCAGGAGGGCTGGTATCTCTCTCTCAGGACTCGGTATCCCAGTCACCCGCAAGGGTAGGCTGGAAACGCCAGAGGCTGGATTTCTCGGCAGGAGAAAAGACAGCGTCTTTCTCAGCGCGCCAAAAGGGAGGGGCAGCGTCCGTGGGCTCTCGCATCAGCTGGGCTCTCGGGCAAGTAGTAGCTGCTCCAGATTCATCACCACCGTGTGTTTGCTTAAGGCAACGTTGGTATATTTATACCTGAAAGGTGCCGGGTTTGACGTAAGGCTGGACATAAGACGTCAATAAAGATGTCACTAAGAACTGGTCGTTCTTACAGTGCTTTACAGGAGTTCTCGGACGAAATCAAAACAAAGCAGCGGGGATTTCCCAGGTTGCTGGAGGCTTGGATTTGTTTAAGAACTCGGTGTGCTTTCTAGGGGGCTGGAGGAATAGGCTTGCTTAATGTGACAGCATGCGCTATGACTGAATTATGAACAGGGTTTCTATGCCGTTGTAGGGATATTATTGATTTATAACCACACAAGGGCAAAGAATAGGAATATCGATTCAGGTACCTAGATAAACACACTACAAGGCGAGTGATCTGTGCAAGGGTGTGTCTGTGTGGTCTGCTGAGGGTTCTTCAGTGGAGTGGGATATGTGACTGCTTGGCACGTGCTGCCACACACCCTGCAGTTGCATGTGCTGCCCAGTGTGTGCCATGATCACTGAGTGTGTTCCACCTCTTATGCCATCTGTTGGCCTTCAATGCCATGTAGTGTATTGGGGCTTTCACACAGGCCAAATTCACATGGACAATGATGCAAGTCCTGTCAGCATCCTATGCCCTGTTCACATTATCAAAGAGGTGCGAGTGTGTGTCTCTGGGACATGGAGCAGGTGTACTGATGTTGTCTCACTGTGTCTTCCTGACAGGTAACTGCCTACGAGAAGGGGGAAATCTGGTGGGACATCGTCAGGGCCGTCCGGTCTGCTGGGGGCCCTCGCCGGCATCTGTGAAACGTGCAGAAGAGGTGGCAGGACATCCGGTGCTGGACACGGCGTATCGCCCGGGTCCAGCTGAAGCTGTCACCTCCACGCCGGCATGGTGGACACCGTTGCCTGACCCCCACATGCTCCATGTCCTGGCGGTGGTGTTCCCAGACCTTGATGTGCAGTTGCAGGAGAGACAGCAGCAAGGAGGGGGTAGGTACATGGATGTTTGTTGTGTTGTTTGTCACCTGCTTTTTGTAGTGCTCTGAAGCTTGGCTACACTCCCACAGTTGGGGTGTCTGCTCAGACTGGTTATATGTGCAGTGCCTTTTCGGTTCCCCATAGTCACCTGGTGCTCATTTTCATCCCTTCCCATCCTTAACATGTGTCCCCTGGTCTGTATGTAATCACATTTGCACATGTTCATCTAGGGTGCAAGAAAATAAGACTGCACATAGATTTCCGCATCATGTGGGAGGGTGGTCTGTGACATGTGTTGGGACCTTGCCTGTGCCATGACCTGTGCACTGTGTTTGGGCTTCATATTTGTTGGCACTGATGATGAGTCTCAACATAGGAGTGTGAGGTTTCAAATGCACACCCTTGCAGCATGCATGACCTATGTTGTGTCATCAGACATGCTGTACATCAGTGGGAGATTTGCATAGTGCCATGACGGTTGCTCATGGTATAGTATAGTCAGCTCATTCCAGACCCACGGATCAGTGTGCCCACTACAGTCCCCTGAGACACCCTGGCCTCCTAATCATGTGTGTCATCCAACACTGTGCCCATCCTGTGGGGGTTCAGCATGGGTCTGTCTCTGTGGTATTGGTCCCTGGCATAGTTTGTATTTTTCCTGTGTCTGCTACATGTGTCCACAGGACAGGGATACAACATTTGACTTGTGTGTGCTCACACTCGGCAGTGCCTGTGTGACTATTCACAACAATCTGTTCATGGTTGTTTGTCACAAATATGTATTGCCAGCCCCACGAGGTGATCTTGGGTTACTTTTTGTATTGTTGCTGCACAGTTGTTGTTACCCCGATTCAGAGGTCTCACTTCTTGAGCTGTATCAATCACATTGACTGAGGTATGGGGGTGTTGTGCAGGAGAGCTCTACATGGGCCTGCCTGATTTAGCCTTGCCAGGTCTGACCTGTGGGTCAGAATTGGTTGAATATTGATTCACCATGCACTGCCCCGGTGATGGTGGCCAGTGATTTCATTTGAGGCTTGTCAGCCTATGTCATTTTATTCCAGACATGATACAAGCTCATACATTTTTGCCACATTTATGTAGTTCAGATGCAATGCTGTTTTGTCTTAGTGTGCACACTTCTGTGTTGACATTTTGCCTGGGGATAACGGTGTGTCCACAATGCAGCAATGATTTTGTTCATCACAATTGCTGGCCCAATAGCTTAAGCATTGTCCAGAGTTGGGACACGTGTGCCATTCCACATGACAGCCAGTAGGTTTTATGTGCAAGCAACTGTGTCATCAGGGAATGGATGCCCATTTGAGGACTGACATATTTGAAGTTGTGTCACATAAATGATTGTACCTTGGCACTCGCAACACTTGTTAAAAGTTGTTCATGTTTAGAATGTGTTAATATGACGAATTGTGTAAATGACACTTATGTGCCTGCATGATAGATGTCTCACAAGATAGTGCACACAAAACGTCATTTCCACTTTCTTGAAAGAAGCTGGCACCTTTTCAAAGATTGCAAAGAGGCCAGTGTTAGCGATTAATGGTGTGCCTTGATCTCCATATACATGTCCCCACAGTGGTCTTGAGGTCTTGAAAGTCCTTTGTTGTCAATTATACAAACTAATGAGTTTTTTTTTATTTATTTTTTATGATGAATTTACCCAGGCACCGTATGGGCATGGTGCCTAGCCAAACGGCACGCTTTATATTGAACATACATGCATAAAGCTTAAAAATTTAGTAAAAAAGGTGTGCATCCCTACTCCAGTGAATTCTACTATTTTTGTGCTCTTGTGTACAGGTGACTGATGCATTTCTGTTTCTTCTCCTTGCCCACAGCATCATCACCAGAAACAGGAGGAGACAGCTGCATGGACCAAGAGGAGGTACCCAGCCACAGTGCCACCAGCGTGGAGGAGTCTGAGGGAGCCAGTGGCACGGAGGGTGAGGGGAGTCAGTCTGCGGGTCTGTTGGAAGGTGAAACATCTTACCACGCCGATGGATCCGATTCTGCTCCCTGGAGGAGGGGGAATTTGCAGCAACACCGGGCAGCAGCACCAAGTCTGTACCCGCCCCCTCCAGCACCATCTCCACCCTCCCAGTTGCTCTTGTCCCTTCTGTCCGTGCAGCCCCCCATATCTCCTTCAGCCCTGGCACCGTAGCCACTGCCCCTGTCACCCTGCTGCCCTCAGTGCGGAGTCTGTGGACTTACTCCGCAAGATGCAGGTTGGTCAGACATCGATGCTGAATGTCCTCCATGCCCACACCCAAATACTGACACAGTTGTTGTCTTTCATGGAGGGCATGTCAGCAACGATGTCTGACCAACGTCGGATTATGTAGTCCATGGACTCATCACTGACGGCAGCAGTTTCCCTCCTGCAGTGGTCCATCCCCCCCTCATTCAGACTCATCCACACTCCCCTCTCCCATACCTGTCCCACGCACAAGCAGGAAGACATCATCACGCACACCAACAGACACAGGCAGCACACACCAACATATGGCGAAGCGCACACCTCCTGGCACGCACACTCAGGGGGCTGCAGGCACACCCACAGGGACTGGGCTTAGACCGCATACACGCAGCCAGAGTCACAGTGCGCAACCCTCATAGCCCTCTCCCTCCACTCCAATATTGTCCTCGAGTGCAGGGGTTGGGCTGGCCGAACTGAGTGCAGTGTGCAGCGCAGAGTATGAGTCCACCTTTGGCGCTGCACAAACCACTGAGGAGGATACATCCACCCCTGCACCCACCACACCTACCCTTACCACTCCTGTCCCTGCGGTGCCTGGTCCTGCCCCCGATGATGCCCCCCAAGGGTCTACATCCCATTAGCTAGTCCATGTGCAGGCAAGTTAGGGGTAGACGGCCTACCCAACGTCCCCCTACAAGAACATTTGTGTGGACTGGCCATTGGCCTTATTTGAGAAAGGACTCATTTTTGCACATCTTTTATTTTCCTGCTGAATAAAGCCTTTTATATTACGTTCGACACTATTACATTTCAGGTACTTGATGTTGGTGATGAGAGGCCTGGAGTTGGTGTCATGGTAATGTTTTGCGGTTCTGAAAGATGTTTTTTGTTGATGGTCATGAGGTGGACCATGGTATCTGTGTGCCATCACAATGTCTCAGCAATTATTCATTGGTTGTGTGTGTTCAGTTTGGCTAGAGACATTGTCCCAAGGAGTGTTCGTTCCTCTGTGGCACATGACATCTTCACTGCAGACAGTTGCACAATTGTTGTGCTGACATGTGTGCACATTTCCTTTTTTGGTAACGGTTCCCTTCAACAATGGCCATGCCTGCTCACAGATGTCTACTGCTCATTCGTCTGTGCCATGCTTGCAAATCACTGTACTTGTGTTTTGAGTATGTACAAATGCCTTCATGGACAAATTCACCTTTTCACCAATATGCACATGTGTAATCACAGCCTACCCCAATGTTGCGGATTGTTATGCAGGGTATTTGGGCACATGAATGACAATTTTGTGCATTGTACCTAAGGGGATTCAACCCTATTCCTTCCATGAGAGGCTACATCTTGGTGGTCTGACCACCACCTGGACATTAATATCAGTCCTCGGATGTGCGTGACAGTGTGTGTTCCCTTTCGCTCTCTTTGTTTGGTAGGCAGTTACATCACTATACAATATTGTGTCATGATGGTAATTTGTGTATTTCGCCTGCAGCCTCCATGGGTGTGTATGTATGTGGAATTTGACATCACACCCACATGTGGTGTGTTACACAGTGTGTGAAAGTAATCCATCCTCCAGGGAGTGGGACACTGCTGTAAGTGATGTGTTGCTATGGCACTATCAATATAGTCACAAGTTAGGGATGTGCACATACCCCCATGTAGTTGTGGTATGCTGATGATGATGTACCCACCCTATATATGAGCACAGCTGGGAGTCATATCCACCAACCCATCATATGTCTGGCCTCTGCTGGGAGTCCTCTGCACCCACCCCCATACTGTTGGCCTCTGCTGGGAGTCATATCCACCCACCCCTCATATGTCTGGCCTCTGCTGAGAGTCCTCTGCACCCACCCCCATACTGTTGGCCTCTGCTGGGAGTCATATTCACCCACCCCCATACTGTTGGCCACTGCTGGGAGTCATATCCAACGACTCCTCATATGTCTGGGTACTGCTGGGAGTCATATCCACCCACCCCCATACTGTTGGCCTCTGCTGGGAGTCCTGTGCACCCACCCCACACTGTTGGCCACTGCTGGGAGTCATATCCACCCACCCCTCATATGTCTGGGCACTGCTGGGAGTCATATCCACCCACCCCCATACTGTTGGCCTCTGCTGGGAGTCCTGTGCATCCACCCCCATACTGTTGGCCACTGCTGGGAGTCATATCCCCCCACCCCTCATATGTCTGGGCACTGATGGGAGTCATATCCACCCATCCCCATACTGTTGGCCTCTGCTGAGAGTCCTGTGCACCCACCCCCATACTGTTGGCCTCTGCTGGGAGTCCTCTGCACCCACCCCTCATATGTCTGGGCACTGCTGGGAGTCATATCCACTCACCCACATACTGTTGGCCTCTGCTGGGAGTCCTCTGCACCCACCCCTCATATGTCTGGGCACTGCTGGGAGTCCTGTGCACCCACCCCCATATTGTTGGCCCCTGCTGGGTGTCCTGTGCACCCACCCCCATACTGTTGGCCACTGCAGGGAGTCCTCTGCACCCACCCCTCATATGTCTGGGCACTTCTGGGAGTCCTCTGCACCCACCCCTCATATGTATGGGCACTGCTGGGAGTCCTCTGCACCCACCCCTCATATGCCTGGCTCTGCTGGGAGTCCTCTGCACCCACCCCCATACTGTTGACCTCTGCTGGGAGTCATATCCACCCACCCCCATACTGTTGGCCTCTGCTGGGAGTCCTGTGCACCCACCCCCATACTGTTGGCCTCAACTGGGAGTCATGTGCACCCACCCCAATACTATTGTCCTCTGCTGGGAGTCCTCTGCACCCACCCACCATATGTCTGGGCACTGCTGGGAGCCCTCTGCACCCACCCCAATACTATTGGCCTCTGCTGGGAGTCCTCTGCACCCACCCCTCATATGTCTGGGCACTGCTGGGTGTCCTGTTTACCCACCCCTCATATGTCTGGGCAATACTGGGAGTCCTCTGCACCCACCCCTCATATGTCTGGGCACTGCTGGGAGTCCTCTGCACCCAACCTTCATATGTCTGGGCACTTCTGGGAGTCATATCCACCCACCCCCATACTGTTGGCCTCTGCTGGGAGTCCTGTGCACCCACCCCTCATATGTCTGGGCACTGCTGGGAGTCCTCTGCACCCACCCCTCATAAGTCTGGGCACTGCTGGGAGTCATATTTATCCACCCCCATACTGTTGGCCTTTGCTGGGAGTCCTGTGCAACCACCCCTTATATGTCTGGGCACTGCTGGGAGTCCTCTGCACCCACCCCTCATATGTCTGGGCACTGCTGGGAGTCCTCTGCACCCACCCCTCATATGTCTGGGCACTGCTGGGAGTCATATCCACCCACCCCCTTACTGTTGGCCTCTGCTGGGAGTCCTGTGCAACCACCCCTCATATGTCTGGGCACTGCTGGGAGTCCTCTGCACCCACCCCTCATATGTCTGGGCACTGCTGGGAGTCCTCTGCACCCACCCCCATACTGTTGGCCACTGCTGGGAGCCATATCCACCCACCCCTCTACTGTTAGCCACATGGGGTTGATGGTGTGTGCGTGCCTCGTATAACTATTGTGAGGGTGCCTACCGCGAACGTGTGAGACGCACCGTACCCCAACATTCCTGGCATGTGTGCGCATCGTATTACTATTGCAATGGTGCCATACGCGAGCGTGTGAAATGCACCGTACCCCAACATTCATGGTGTGTGTGTGCATCGTATCAGTATTGCAATGGTGCTATACGCGAACGTGTAAGACGCACTGTACAAGTACACTTCCATTGTTGCGGTACGTTGTTCTCACCGTATGCGCTGTTGTCGGTTTCTGTGCACCAGGTCGTAGGCGTACAGGACTGGGATGACACGGGCGATGGGGTTCATGGCGTTTACATCGCGTACCGGGGATGCGGTTCGGGTTGGACTCTGCTTTTACAGACGTTTTGAACTCCCGTAGAAAAAGGTTCGTACGGAGTGTCCCAGAGACAAATCATACTTGCTGGGCCGGAAACTGCTGCTTGGTTACTTACGGACGTCACGTAATGCGTGTTCCGGATACAATTAGCACGTATTGTTTTGTCATACGGTGTTTGGTGCGATTTGTACGGAGATCTGCTCTGGGTTCGGATCGTACTTCATCATATGTACGGGGACGTTGAAGGTGTACGATTCGTATGGGAAATGTGCTCCGTACAGCTATCCATAGGGGATTTTACTGAATCGGAATCGGCCCCTTGGTGTCAAGTGATGATGGGAGGCGAGCAAGGTTTATCCTGCACGATCGAGACTGATAATGGGCTGAAGCAGGGCTGCCTGTTGGCTCCTCTTTTGTTTTCCCTCTATATATATGACCTTCCAGTCACGTTAAATTCAGTGAGGCGGGATGCCCCTAGAATTGATTCATTGTCTATTGCTTCCCTACTTTATGCAAACGATGTTGCAATCTTTGATTTAACTCCCATTGGCTTGCAACGTCGGCTGGATGTCCTAACTAAATATGCGGAGGGTCATTTTTTGAAAATTTATATTTCCAAATGCAAAATTTTAATCTTCCGCAAGAAAGGTCATAGAATAAAGAAAGGGTATAAGTGGTTGTTAGGGCATGAAGAACTAGAATTGGTCGACTCACATTTGTATCTGGGAAAGGTCTTTGCAAAAAACGGCCGAGACTCAGAACATATTAAATTATGTTTTGGTAAGGCTGCCTCCCAGGCTGGAGCTCTAAATAGATTTTATAAAATTTGTGGGAGACGTCATTTTAGTCATGTCCTGTCAGTATTTAAGGTTAAAATTCCACCCTCATTAACTTATGCTGCAGAAGTATTGGATAATAATTGGTGGCTCGCCTTAGATAAGGCTGAAGGGCGGTTTTGTAATCTACATTCTTTGGCCGCCCCACATGTTTTACGCTTGGAATTTGGTTTAGTCTCCTCTTTTATTTTAGCATTGTCTGCGGTCCTGAGGTGGGGGAACGCTCTCCTTTGGGGAGTTGAGGGTTCCCTCAGGGTTGCCCTGAGAGTGGAAATTTTCGACAAGCTAAAGGATCATTCAGCATTTCTTAGATCATTTGCTTATGCAAATGACTTATTTGGGCTCAGCTTAAATAGTAAATCACCTATGCCAAAAGTGGCATTGAAGCTATTTATAAAGAAGTCTGCAAGCTCTATTAGCATGGCAAGAGACATTGCCCTAAGTAAATCTTAGTTCCAAAATGAGTTCTTTTGTGGTAGTACCTTGGGGAAAAGGCCAGAACCTTATTTGATTTGGTATCAATCACATGGGATTAGAAGACTCATGCTTCTTTTGAGAATTAATCTGTTGCCCTTAAGAGATGTTACTGGCATATGGGACAAAATCCCAAAAGAAGAGAGAATTTGCAAATTATTTTATACTCAAATCCAGGATCTTAATCATGTCTTATTTGTGTGTCCAGGATAACAAAGGGCAAGGCATCTGTTTTTAAGACCATCATTTATTAAATTTAATATCCATTCAGCCCAGGAGGCCAGAATATTTGTTTTATCCCCACCAAATGAAATGGTATGTTATAGGATATCCACTAGAATATGATCGACTCTTAATATTCAGCTGTATCAGAGGTATAATATGTATACTACTGTACCATCTGTCTGTCTCTAATCAGAACACTGTTCTGATTAGAGACAGACAGATGGTACAGTAATATACATATTATACCTCTGATACAGATGAATATTAAGAGACCACCATCTTTTGTTGTAATAGTGATTGTCAGGTATATGGGGATTTAAATTTGGTTGGTCTATAAATATTTTTCCCTAGGGCCCTTTGTTTGGTGTATATGTTATAGTATATTCCATTTTTTTAAAAACTTTTCTGGCTATTTATTAGGGATTGCTTAAAATTCTGTTCTTAGTTGCTATTACCGTATATAAAGCATATTTACCCTTTTTCTCCTTTTTTTATCTATTGTCGTATTTTAGGAAAAAAAGGAAATATCCTTTGTATTGTATTAAAATTGCCTTTTTTATTGTATTGATGTATTTTGTGGACCTCTGTAGGAGTTCCTTAACAAATAAAACTTTTTGTATTGTGTTGACCTAATTTTTGCACCCCGAGATACTGTCGGTCTGCGCAATTTTCCTATGGCGCAGGGACTTTGAGATTTTTCTGAACTTTAACTTTTGAATGGGTGCGAAGTCCTATGCGAGGGGAACATCGAGAGAGATAGAGAGGTGTTTCTTTGGGAACTATTTTGTTCTATGCTGATGTCTGCGCCTCTACATCTTGCTAATATGTTTTTTATGTATTTTCCTAAACTGTCATGCTAATAAATGAATGTTTTAAATGTAATCTTTCTTTCAGGATTATTAATGCATAACTGAATTTTTCTTTCAAGTATAACGTAGAGATCATGCTAGGAGATTAAGGGCCAGATGTAGGTAAATACTATTTACCGATTCTTAAATATGGAAAGTTACCGATTTGGTATTTAAGAATAGGTAAATAGTAAGTAGGTAATTTTTCGCTAAATTTTACCGAATCGGTAAAATTCGGTATTTACCGATTCGGTATTTACCGAATAGGTAATTCCCATTCCTGGAGGCCCATAGGAATAAATGGGAATTACTGAATCGGTAAATACTGATTCGGTAAAATGGGGAACAATTTCAAGGGTGGCAGGGTGTCACATTGACACCCTGTTGCACCCCTGAAGAGTGCGTGGGTGCACATATGGCACACATACATGCCCTAAGGGCATGTATGTCTGCCACATCGCAGTGTTGGAAAAGCAAAATATTGCTTTTTCAAATGTTATCGTTATTTACCACCAACTTGTAGTTGGTGGTAAATAACGAATCCTTAACTGAAGAATGCACTCACTTGGGTGCCCTCTACATTACGGATTCGGTAATATACTGAATCGGTATGTTAAGAATTCGGTAACTTACCGATTCCTTAAGTTACCGATTTGGTAAAATACTGAATCCTACAAAAAGGCCACCTACATTCCAAATGCCAATTACCGGTCGGTAATGGCCGAAATTCGGTAATTTCGGACGTTACCGACCGGTATTGGATGACCTACATCTGGCCCCAAATCTCTAAATAAATATTAAATAAATGGAGAATTAAGTAGGTCTTGTTGTCCTTTAGTTAACTTTTACTAGCTGATCGATCAAAAATAAATGGTGGGGTGTTTTAAGTCTTTCCTTTAAAGAAAAAACATGGTAGTAGAATTAAAACTGTAAATAATGTATAAAATCTTAGTTTAGACACTCCACTATAGCCCTGCGGCTCTCCTTTGGTCTTCACTGAATCCTCGGAGCAGAGTAGATGTGTGAATGAATATATGTTGTAGTGTTATGGGCCCACTGGTGAGAAATTTGTGAATAGCTCCTTGGATTAAGGTGATGGTTTATGAAAAATTTCTGGAGCCGCGCTACGCCAGTAATACTTGGTAGCAGAGCATTGGTTGCTTTAGGTTGACTAGGATATAGGATGTATAGAGTAGAATATATAGAATTTTGATGTACAGAATTTTTGACTAATATCTGTTGAATCCGTATTACGTTATATGTAGTCTGGAAAAGGCTTCCGGAAAGTGTGGGGAGCTGTTCACTCTGCAGGCAGAGGAAGTGTGGCAAGTGAAGTCGCACATCACATTGTCTGTTTCAAAGTGGTGGCATCGTCGTATGTTACAAGTTTAGGGACCTTTACGTGTAAAAGTGGTGAATGTATAGCAAAGGCAATCTGTGAAATCTTGGGTCTGAGCATAGGGATCATTGCGTATTCTGGCTAAAACTCTACCCGGAGAGAGTAATAAAGTTTAAGCTTGAGAGAAGGGTAAGGTAGAGGGAAGTGCTACTTTATCGGCAAGAGCAACCATTCTGTGGTAGAGAAGAGGTAAGCGCTGTCTACTGGAAATAGAGAATACTTGTGTGAAAGAAGAAACTATCACTTTTGTTTTAGCGAAACAGACAAATGGAGTTGTTTTATGTAGTTACTAACTGATTTTGCTGTATAAAGGTGTAAATAAAGGGGTCGATTCCGATCCGGTAAAAAGCGCTCCGAATCGTCGTATGGAGCGGTTTTCCCCATACGAATCGTACCTGTAAACGTCCCGTACGTACGACGAAGTACGATTCGTACCAGGAGCCGTACTCCGTACAGTCGTACAAGACACTGTACGACTCTAATCTCCGTACGATTCTCCCTCGGAACCCGCTGTAAGCGACATCTGTACGGTTCGCGGCTGGTTTTTACGACCCAGCAAGTACGATACGTGTCGGATACGCACCGTACGACCCTTTTTCTACGGGAGCTGAAAACAGCCGTAAAAGCAGAGTTCGCGCCGAAACATGTACGGATCGGCCCCCCCGGGTACGGTGCGTACTCCCCATGATCGCAGGGGTACGCACCGTAGCCCTGCGATCATGGGGTGCACGAGCCGTACCCCCATTGTACGATCGGTGTACGAGCCATACCCCCATTGTACGATCGGTGTACGAGCCGTACCCCATGTACGATCGGTGTACGAGCCGTATCCCCATTGTACGATGGGTGTACGGCTCGTACACCGATCGTACATGGGGTACGGCTTGTAAACCGATCGTACATGGGGTATGGCTCGTACACCGATCGTACAATGGGGGTACGGCTCGTACACCGATCGTACAATGGGGGTACGGCTCGTACACCCCATGATCTCAGGGGTACGGTGCGTACCCCTGCGATTATGGGGGGTACGGACCGTACGGTGTGTATGTGTTTGTGTGCTTTTCCATACGACTCGCCCTTACCTGACGTGGACCGTACGAATCGTGTCCTCATACCCCGGTCCGGATCGTACTCATCGGGTCGTACGGCATGTGTACGAGTCGTACGGTATGTGTACGAGTCATACGGTTCACGGTTTCAGCCTTGCAATACGTACGGATCGCGACGATTCGGACGGATTCACGGAATACGGATCGTACTTCGCGACTCGGACGGACGGGTACTATTCGTACAGAGAGGGCTCCTGATACAAATCGTACGGATGTTTTTTTTCCCGAATCGGAATCGACCCCAAAGTGTGCCGATACATTTTGTAAAGGAGGCTCAGTCGAAGCTGCAGAAGCCAGAGCAGGGCTGACGTCAAAAGTGTCGCGCTGGGATTGGTCCATGTGATCAAGACAGAGTAAGGACTGATTGATGCATCAGCGAAAGCGGCAAAATAATTGGTTGAGCACTAATGAAACGTATCTTGTTCTAATTGGTGTGTTAGTGTGAACCGCGCTGTGATAGGCTGGTGTTACAAAGCAGTTTACAGAAGAGTGCGCGATCTTTTGAAAGACAGGAGATCAATAGCAAAATGGAATTTTATTACGGAATGGAGAAAGAAAAATCTTCATGGTTCCAAAAACAAGGGAGGGAAAAATAATTCCTCCGCCGAAAACGACTGCATCATACATGATGACAAAATATGGCTACCATACATGTATATGGTTAGAAAATTGGGCAAGGTATACTAAAATGATGGTGCATTAGCTTTCCCAGAAGTAGGATCTTTCAGTCTTGCAGTTTTGAGAAATTTGAGAGAAAAGATGATGAAGCTTGAACCAGACCCAGGCCGACTCAGTTTGAAGCTTTAGCTGAGTGGGAAGATGAAATGCATGATTTAGAGCGAAAAAGGTTTGGAGATTACATGGGACCAAGGAATAGAGGTCGTAGATTTTAGAGAGAGACACATGAGAGTAGAATGCGAAGGTGGAAAAAAGCTAACATGTGTGTTGGAATGTATTCGGTTAGATTGGTTGATGAGGAAAAAGGGCGAAAATGTACAGAAAAGAGGAATAATATAGAAACAGGAAAAAGAAGTTATGAGGATTGTGGGTCCGAGGATGCCGTGCTGGAGGAAATCCTAAATAGGAGACCACCCCATACCAACCAAATTCTATGAGTACAACCCCAAGTGCTCCACAGTCAGAGGATAGACTAGCAGAAACTCCAAAACAATTTTTAAACTTTTGAGATGTTCCCGAAAGAGTAGAAATGAGATATGATTCGGATGTTCCATTATTTGGAACCAGATACACTGGGACACCTAAAGAAAGGGACGGAACAGAGAAAATTGTAAATAGAGTAGAACAACAAATTGAAGCACAACAGAGTACTTCTGAATATATATACATTCAACAAAGGAATTGGCTGAAAAAATACAGGAACTTACTAAAAATATAGAAGCTGTAACTGTTCCAGTAACAATAGGTCCTGTAATCCCAGTGTTTGAAAACTAGAAAATAAAAGAACCATCTTTAACTGGTCCTCTAAATCAGAGTTCACAAAAAGTGAAAGAAAAGATTTACCCAGACTTGTCAGAAATTAAACATACTAATCAAATTACACCACCTGATTTGACTTTTAATCAGAGTCTACCGTATAAATTTCCAACAGGGGCGGAGTCTAGTTCTATAACTCCTGAGAACAGTGTAGAGAAAATTGATTTAACACAAACTCCAGTAGGACCATCAGAGCAGGAATTAAGTGATTGGGTTAAAATTTTAAAATTGTAAGAAACTGAACCAAAATTGTTCGATGTGGCGAGACAAATAATTGATATGGAGGAACTAATCATTGGAACGATTGGTACAGATAGATTGAAAAATTATCAGGACGATGAAATAACATTTATGTGTAAGAGTATTACGAAGAAAAAAGCATGCATGATCGATTTGAAGGGTTGGCAAGTGAAATGGATGTTGATTTTTCAAAATATAAAGCATTGCAGAAACCCTATAGAGTGGATTTTACTGACAAAGATATAGAAAATATTAATACAGCAGGGAGAATTACTCAAATAAAAAAGTTGATTGTGCTATTGAGAAAATGGGGAGACATTGATAAGTGGAAAATGATTTGGACAAAGAAAAGAGAGGAAGCAGTGACAAATACACATTAGCGTTCCCAGTAAGAGAAAAGGAAGAAGTGGTAAATGAGTTTCCTATGAGAGAAATACCAGGAGGAGGATATGTGCATGTACCCTGGAGTAGACAAGATATTTTATCATTCACAAATGACTTTCCCAGAATGAGAGAGAAACCAGTAGAGTAGTATAGGCAATTAGATCGATTTGTGAAAGTTTCAAAAGTTTTTATGGGAAGACTTAGATGAGTTCTTTGACATAGTAGTACCAGCCGATCTATGGTCAGAGTGTAAGATTACGGTGGACTGGCCAAAAGCTGAATATCCACAAGATAAAGTAACAGTTGCTCCTGACCTGAAGTTATGCGAAAATATGAACAAGTGATAGTGTTTCTGAAAAACAAAACTCCACCAAAAGAGACAGATTGGGTAAAAATAGACATGACAATACAAGAAGCCAGAGTCAGTTCATGCATTTTATGAGAGACTGTTATTAGTGTTTAAACAGTTTAGTGGACATGAGGAACTGAATGTAAAGGATATGAGTCATTTTGTATATCGCTTTGTGTTCGGATTGAGACCAGAAATAGGAGACATGATTAAGCATAACCTAATGGGATGGCAGTAATATTCTGTGGACAAAGTCTTGAGACATGCAAATTACTGTAGTGATGAAATTGAAGTAGAACTAAAGAAACTTAAGGAAAAGGCAATGTGGGCACAAGTAAAGGTTGCAGAGCATCAAGTAGCTCAACTGGAAAATAAAACTACAGAAGGGAACCAAAATAGAGTAAAGGGAAATTTCAGTAAGCAAAAATTAATTCAAAATATAGAAGAATTAAAGAAGAAATATACATTTCATAATTGCGGTAGGATGGGGCATTGGAGGAAAGAGTGTAAGTTTCCACCAAAAGGTAATTCAGAAAATACATCATTGAATCAGCAGGTGCAGAATGAGTTAATTCAACAGCCATCGCCACAGCAACAGGTAGTTAATCCACAGTGTCACGTGCCACAACCTCCACTTCCTCACAATGTAAACCTACAGAGATACAATACAGAAACAGGATTCTGAGCAGGAAATCAGGTAACAAGAAATCCCAGAATGCATGTGAGTCCGCAATATTGGCTGAAACAAGACGGAAGTGAGTCGGATGACAGTTTCTGACGGTGCCTGAGGGAGGGAGAAGAGTGCGTACTTGGCGCTACTCTAGAGGTAGGTCAGTCTGGTCCATATGTAAATGGGAAGGTGAATGATGTAGATGTGACTTTCCTAGTGGACACAGGTGCTACCCGTTCTACTGTTAGATCAGTGGAAATTCAAAATCTTTCTCTCTCGGGTGAACATATTCAAGTTGTAGGTGTAGCTAATCAGCAGATTAAAACGTCCTTAACAAAACCAATTGAAACAGAAATTGGAAATTTCAAAGACATGCATCGATTTCTGGTGTGTGACACTAGTCCTGTTAATATTCTTGGAAGGGATATACTGTGCAAAACGAACTGTGCCATTTACTGTTCACCAGATGGCATTGAGCTTTTAACTCCAGACGAGGAACGAGGATAGTTTGTATAAAATGACAATGACATTAATAGAAGCAGAAAAGAATAGTATGTTTCCTGTGTTTGATCGAGAGAAAATACCTGATGAATTAAAAGAGGTAGTCAAAGAACAGGTGTGGGATTTCACAGGAGAAGATATTGACTTGATGAAAAACGTAGATCCTGTGAATATTTCTGTGAAAGAAGGAATAAATTATCAGAATATTCCCCAATACAAAATGACATCTGAAACAATTGAAGGAATAACACCAGTGATAAATAAAATGATCGAGCAAGGGATTTTGAGACAAATAGAAAGCAGTCCTTGTAATTCACCTATAATGGGATTGAAAAAGCCTAACGGAACATTCAGAATAGTGCAGGATTTGAAAAAGGTAATAAATAAAATTGTTGTTCCATGTTGTCCAATTGTGCCAAGCCCAGCAGTAATTCTATACCAAATTCCACATGATGCAGAATGGTATACAGTCATTGATCTATGTAATGCGTTCTTCACTGTTCCATTACACCCTGAAAGCCAGCCAATATTTGCGTTCCGATTCAGAGACCGTATTTTGGCATGGTGCCAAATTCCTCAGGGGTATACTGAAAGTCCCTCTATCTTTAATCAATTGTTAAAGAAATCATTAGAAAGTTTAAGCATGCATGGAGAGACAGTTCTAGTACAGTACATTGACGATTTGTTGGTGGCATCAAAAACAAAAGTTGCATGTGTTTCAGACACTGTTGTACGGTTAAATCATCTGGCAGAAGAAGGGCATAAAGTGTCACCATCAAAGCTGCAATTTTGTAAGAAAGAGGTACAATACTTGGGCACAAGATTGCTAAGGGAATTAGACAAGTCACAATAGAAAGAATTAGAATCATACATGGAATGAAACCTCCAAAAACACAGAGGCAGGTGAGAATGTTTCTTGGAATGGTTGGATACTGTCGACAATGGATTAGTGGATTTTCACTAATAGCTAATCCCTTACAGAGATTGACAAAAGCAGATGTAAAAGACCCAATAATACTGAATAAAGCAGTACTAGAAGCATAAGAACAAGTCTATGTGAAGCACCAGCATTGGGAATGCCAGATTATTAAAAATAGTTTGAACTATATTGCAGTGAGAGAGAAGGATGCGTATTGTCAGTTCTAATACAGAGGCATGGAAAACTGAGAAAGCCAATTGCATACTTTTCTGCTGTTTTAGATCCCGTTGCAAGGGTGTTGCCGGCTGCTTAAAAGCAGTAGCTGCTACAAGTATGAGTCTTGAACAAAGTGAAGGTATAGTGATGGGATATCCTTTGAGAGTGTATGTACCTCATTCGGTGGATATTCTCCTCATTAGAACCAAAACACAGTACCTAACCAATAATAGAATGAAAAAATATGAGAAAACGATTCTATGTGCAGACAACGTAACAATTTCAAGATTGTAAATGTGAATCCACCTACATTATTACCTGATGCCATGAATGTGGAAGTAAGAGATTAATTGGATCACAAATGCTTGGATGTTCTAGAATACTGTACTAAACCAAGGCCTGATATCAATGATGTACCTTTGCCTGAATCTGATTAAGTGATGTTTGTTGATGGATCATGTTTTAGAACAGATGGTGTACTGAGTGCTGCATCTGCTGTTTGTACAGTTGCAGATGTCCTAGAAGCCTCTTGTCTGAAAGGAATCCGTTCAGCTCAAATTGCGGAATTGATTCCTTTGATTCAAGCATGTGAGTTGGGAAAAGAGATAAGGGTCACCATAGTGACTGACAGTCAGTATGGATTTGGGGTTGTCCATGATTATGGTCAACTGTGGTCCCAAAGAGGTTATATGAATTCTACAGGATCCCCCATTAGAAATGCTGGATTTGTAAAAATGTTAATTGATGCCATTCAATTACCAGACAAGATAGCTGTTGTAAAATGTGCAGCTCATAAGAAAGGAGATGATTACATCACTCGCGGTAATAAATATGTAGATTCAATTGCAAAATACTGTGCCAAAACTCTTGCATCCATAAATCAGGATAGGCAAACTGAACATGTTTCAAGTCCTTTGATGCTAACCACAGTAGTTGAGACATGGCAGGAGGTAAAACAAATGCAGGAAGAAGCAAGTGAGGAAGAAAAAGATAATTGGTTAAAAGCAGGATGTAAACAAATAGAAGAAGATGAAATTTGGGTCTACAAAGATGAAAGACCAGTAATGCCTGATAACATGATCTCAAATATGGCTCGAATGTATCATGGTCAAGCACACATTGGAAGAGACGCTACGATTAGGATGTTTAGACAGACATGGTATAATGCTAAATTTAGGATGATTGCCGAGACTCTCTGTCAGAGGTGTCTCGTGTGCCAGCAATTAAACCCAAGAAGGAAAACTGTTGTGAGTTTGAGAACCATAGGACGGGAGGGAGGTCCATTTACAAGAATGCAGTTGGATTTCATTGAATTGTCACCATGTAACAGACTTAGATATGTACTTGTGATCATTTGTCTATTTTCACGATGGGTTGAAGCATTCCCCACTAGGAGGAATGATGGAGTGACTGTTGCCAAACTCCGCTGCGGTTTCCCAGTAACAATTGAGACAGATCGTGGGACTCATTTCCATAATGAACTAATGCAAATGATTTGTGAAGCACTGGACATTCGTCAAAAGTTACACTGTGCTTACAGACCAGAAGCTTCAGGGGTGGTTGAACAAGTAAATGGAACAATAAAAAACAGAATTGCAAAAATGTGTTTCGCTACCGGACTAAAATGGCCGGATGCACTGCCACTTGTTCTAATGACCCTGAGGAGTAGTCCTGACAAAAGAACAGGATTAAGTCCCCATGAGATTTTGATGGGAAGAGTAATGAGACAAGCATTTTTACCGGTTGATAAACTGTTGAGTATAAATGATGATATCATACTGGAATAATGCAAAAATCTGTCTGACGTAGTAACTTCTGTGTTCCATCAGGTGGGAACTGAGGCACAAACGAAAGAAAAGCATCAAGCTCATGATCTAGTCCCAGAAGATTGGGTTCCGATAAAGGTTCACAGGAGAAGAAATTGTCTAGTGCCTCGCAGGCAAAATCCTCGACAAGTTATTCTGGTTAGTACCACTGCAGTTGAACATGCTGGAGTCAAAAGGTGGGTGCACGCCAGCCACACTATTCATGTGCCTGAGCCTGAAAATCTACAGGAGGAAAGTGAAAGTACCACTGACTCAGACTCTGACGGTGTACCAGAAAAAGATCCAGATACTGAAGCTCGACCTGTTCGTCGACATATGGAGATATCAGATACTAGCTCTGCATCAGAAAGAGAAAATGCAATTGTTGAAATACCAAATTTTTAAGATCGACCTATAAGTTGAGATTTGGTGAGACTGATACCAGGAAGGACACTGAGCTAAGTGAAAATAAAACTAGTAATCAAGGAGATATTTAAGGACAGTCTGAAAGCTCTGAAAGCAGGAACCAAAATCTAAAAAAAATGGTGAAAGGGAAATAACTCACGATGAGGATGAGCTTCCAAGTATCAGCTATGGAGAAGTTCCTAACAGAGTGAGAGAACTAACCAAAGAGAAAATAAGCTCAGAAAAAGAATCAGATCCTGTAAAATTCATTATAAATGAAACTATAGAAAGATCTGAAACAGACACGGATGACAGTGATGATGACACAATTAAGGAATAGTTCAAGAAAAATAACTTGGAGAGTGGAGCGAAACACTACTGAACCTGAAATAAAAAGAGTTCGAAAAGGAGATAATTGACCTAAAGAAACTGATGGACTAAAAATTAAACTGGTTAACAAAGCAAAAGTACAAGAAGATCAAGTGAACGAAATAACCAGTCAAAAGGAGTTGTTGTTAAAGAAAATAGAGGTTGTGCAAAGGCCAAAAAGAGTGAGAAGACCAAATCAAAAATATAAATCACCTGAGTGGACCTACATGGTGCTGCCTCCAGTAAGACAATTAAACAGCAGCCTGGAAAACTTGTATTGTCCAGGTGTTGAAAAGGAAAGTGAGTAAATTGTGACACAAAGAGAGAAAAAGGATTCTCAAGAGGTTTGGAGAAACTATGAAAAGAAAGGGTATAGCTATATATATATATATCTACACAAAAGCTGTAATTGAACTTGAAGGGAACATTGTAAGTGGAACAAGGTTAAAAAGAGACATTTTAAAGAAGAAAAGATTGTGAAAAGAGCTGTGTCTAAAAAAAAGAAAGAACAAAAAAATGGCTACTAATGAAGTGACTAAATCTAAGTGTTCTATTTTTAGATAATGGTGTAGAATGTGGTTACTTTTCACTGGAATAATAATGTTAGTATGGTTGATTCTTGCTATTATCATTCCTTTTAGACCTGATTTTGATAAATTGAAAGCAAATGAGAGTTTAAAAAATAAGAATGATGATTTGAAAAATGAAAAACTACATGTATTTAGGCCTGAAATTCATCAAGATAAGTCATTTAGCGATTTCTCTAAAAATACTTTTTCGAGATTATTATCTGAATATATAAGAACAATGGATGCCAGTGACTGTTATGTTTGTGTGAAAAACCAGCATCTGTTTCCGAGGGTGTGACATCATCATTTACCATTAACTTATGGAGTAACCTGTAGTGTAATAACAAGTTTATTTTATAGAACTGGAAAATTAGAATATTATTATTCTGATGATGTATTTGCAAAATCGAAAATTGTTGCTGAACTAAATCAGATTAGGCCTGCAAAATGTTTTGGAGAATATTTCCTAGAAACACAAGAATTAACACATGATTATGCCTTTAAACATAATTTGACTTGTAACATGAGAAATGAAGAGAACGTTTTTCTGAATATGGTTGAGGAAAGAAGACAGCAATATAAGTGACGGGAAAAAGTGAAACAGACTAAATCTACAAAGTGGACATTTTCAGACGATAATATTGAGGGACATAATGTAAATGTGGCAATAAATATAGATACATCCTTATTAGGGATAATACTGTGTATGACAATTATTTTGTGGGGGAAGTCAATGTGAAGATACTTATATTATCAAAGGGGGATGGGGATTTAAAGGTGGAAATGACCCAGTTTTTCTGGGAATATATTGTTTGTGCGGGAACAAGGCTTATTACAAATTACCAGATCACTGGTATGGATGATGTTGCATTGGCTTGGTCTTTCCTAAAATCTTTCATGTAGATAGAGGAACTAATGTTCATGAAATAGGTAAACCATTAAGTCGGAGGAGAAGAGAAAGTGTAATTGAAATAATAGGGTATGTTTTTGGAGCACTAATACCAGCAGTAGGCATATCATTTAATGCAAACCGAATTAGAAAACTGTCAACAATAGTAGACCGATTGTCAACAGACACAGCGGGAGGATTTTTAATGGTTAACACGGTAATGTTTGCTATGAGAAGTATGGTAATGCAAAATTGACTTGCTTTAGATATAATTTTGGCAAAGAAGGAGGAGTTTGTGGAATTTTAAAGGTGCAACACTGTTGTACCTACATTCCTGATAAAAGTCAGAACATGGAGAGATATATTACAAATATTACACAATTACATAAAGAAATAGAACCACTGGAAGTTGAAGGTGTTCTTGAGAAACTTGGTAGAAGTTTATCAGCAGTTACAAATTGGTTTTATGAAATAAGTAGATCCATTATAGGGAAAATACTAATACCATTGCCTGTAATAATAATTGTGATCTTAGTTTTGAGACTAAGGGGTCCATTATGATGTCGGGCGGATTGCCTCCGCCAGGCTGGCGGTAGCCACCGCCGGCCTGGCGGAGGCAATCCGCCCGACATCCATTGCCCAATTCCCCCCGCCACATTAGGATGGCGGGGGGGACCGCTGCGGTGCAAAACACCACCCGCCTGTTTTCCGCCCCGGTCGCCTTGCGGCCGGGGCGGAATGTGTTACATATGGTGGCGGTGTCTGTTTGACACCGCCAACCATATTATAATGAGCATTTTGTCAGGCCTTTCCGTGGCGGCAATGCCGCCACGGAAAGGCAGGCGGTCTTTGGTTTGGGGGCCCCCTGTGGGCCCCCCTGGTGATGGCCGAGGGGATTGGTGCAATGGGGGGGTTCCTGTGGTACCCCCCCCGCATTTGCATACACCAAGCAGCAGGCACCGCGGGGTGCCTGCCGCTTCGTGTATGCAAATGCATGCATTTGATTGTTAGATTGTGGCGGGCGGTGCAGTGAGCACCACCCGCCACAATGTTAAAATGAGGATTGCGCCCGCCACTGTGGCGGGCGCATCCTAATGCACATTTCGGGACCCCCGCCCTCGAGGCGGGCGGTCCCGTTTCCCGATAGGGTGGCGGGCGGGCAAAGCACGCCCGCCATCCTAATGGCCCCTTAAGTTGTCAATGTAAAAAGAGAAGAAATGTCAAAAGGTCTTTGAAGAAGAAGATTGAAGAAAAACAAGACAGGGAAAGGGAAAAAGGTGATATTGAGATGGAACAGTTTAAAGAGAAGTTTTATCAAGAAAGAAAGAAATTAGAAGAAACAGAAATGTAACACGTACTAATTAAAAGAATTTCATACATGTTGAGATAAAACAAAATTAATTTTGGGAGATATTTGGTGATAAAATCTCCAAAGGGAGAAGTTGATGGAGCAAGGTGGAAATAAAAAGGTTTGTATACCCCTTGTGAAAATACCTTTCCATAACAGTAATATCTACTAAATGTGTGGCTTTGAAATTAACCAACATACAATAGAATGCACACACACAAATACACAAGGGATATTAATATGCATGTAACTTCCAAGCATAATTCACTAATTTGTCATGTATCACGTCATAAAGGGTACCCATTTGTCGTAATCTAATTGAAAAGTGCATGAATGTGTTTTTTGTCTGTTTATTTGTGGCATAAATCATGAAGATTGGTAAGTAAAATCACGCATATGTGTTGCTTAAAGGTTGGTAAATACTAACTGGGATATTATTAGAAGGGGGAGGTAAACAGAGGGGCGTTATTTCGTAAATTTATGTT
Organism: Lissotriton helveticus; assembly: GCF_964261635.1. NCBI lineage: Eukaryota > Metazoa > Chordata > Amphibia > Caudata > Salamandridae > Lissotriton > Lissotriton helveticus. The sequence goes on from NC_136067.1 coordinate 873,036,910, forward strand.
TATTTATATTTGTTTCTATAATAGTTCCTAAATTGAGGCCTATGTGACCAAAAGAAAATGGAAGCTGACTGTGACTCCAAGGTGGCGGTCTAAGTACGCATGCGCCAACTGGAAGCGCGAGCTGCCTGTGCCTGTGCAGTATAAGTCAAGGACAGCGTGCAGATGCCAAATTTTATGAAAGTCAGCAGATGATCCGTGGGAATGGGGCATTGAATTGAATAATAATTTAAAGGAAACTTCGAAGGAAGTTAAACATGAACAATGGCACCACTATTTTTTCTGTTATAATGAAGACTCAACACAAAATGAACAGTAAGGGGATGAGGTGATGCTCATCCACCTCTAAATTGACCAATCACGGACACTCTAGGACATAAGAGTTACAAATTTAGATATATAAGTTAGTGAAAAAGGGTATAAAAGAGGACATTTGGGACAATGAAAAAAAAGCTTACTTTTCGACCTAATTTTTGCACCCCGAGATACTGTCGGTCTGCGCAATTTTCCTATGGCGCAGGGACTTTGACATTTTTCTGAACTTTAACTTTTGAATGGGTGCGAAGTCCTATAAGAGGGGAACATCGCGCGAGATAGAGAGGTGTTTCTTTGGGAACTATTTTGTTCTATGCTGATGTCTGCGTCTCTACATCTTGGTAATATGTTTTTGATTTATTTTCCTAACCTGTCATGCTAATAAATTAATGTTTTAAATGTAATCTTTCTTTCAGGATTATTAATGCATCACTGAATTTTTCTTTAGAGTAAAACGTAGGGATCATGCTAGGAGATTAAATTCTCTAAATAAAGATTAAATAAATGGAGAATTAAGCAGGTCTTGTTGTCCTTTAGTTAACTTTTACTAGCTGATCCATCAAAAATGAATGGTGAGGTGTTTTAAGTCTTTCCTTTAAAGAAAAACCATGGTAGTAGAATTAAAACTGCAGATGTAAATAATGTATAAAATCTTAGTTTAGACACTCCGCTATAGCCCCGTGGCTCTCCTTTGGCCTTCACTGAATCCTCGGAGCAGAGTAGATGTGTGAATGAATATATGTTGAAGTGTTATGAGTCCACTGGTGAGAAATTTGTGAATAGCTCCTTGGGTTAAGGTGATGGTTTATGAAACATTTCTGTAGCTGCGCTGCGCCATAGGTAGCCAAGATACCATGGCTGAATTAAAAGAACTCCATTGCCAAACATTCATCAGAAAAGAAAACTGTTCTTACTTTAGTAATAGATCTCAGAGGAAGGCTACAGAAATGTAATAGCTGCGTTGAAGCAACTGAATCAGACAGTCAAATTCAAAGTGCAATATACTACATAATATGACTTAATTTCCGATCAATGCTTAGGATTAAAAATGCTAACATGTAAAATAGAGGCTTTTGAAATCAAGCTTGGCAATCAAACACAAAAATAGAGGCTACTGAAGGTGCAGGTATCAAACACAGAAAATGGTGAGCATCAAGACGCGCGTGAGGGAAATAAAGATATCATCGAGATTTAATATTTGGAAACTCCGGTGCATTACCCACTTATAAGTGCATCAGAAGCTGTGGGGTGCTGTTTGATCCTAAACAAATATAAGGAATTACAATTAATTATGAAAAAGAGTCACACCTATACTGAAGGAACTACTTATTCTAACTCTTACCGATATACTACAATGAGAGGGTCAGAAAGAAAGACTTAAAGGAAATATTATAAAGATAACGTCATAATCAGAAAAAGCGATAGACATCTCCCACAGTATACGGAAGCTCTAACAAGTGGATCTAGAATTGGAACACCTTTTACCTGAAAAGAATATGAGATATGGATATAATACCAGAATTCACCCCATCCTATGATTAACCAGAAGCAAAATTGGAATAGTAGACCCTGTGCCCATTTATGTTAGTCCTGAAGAAGGTGGTTGGGTAATACACATTGACACCACCGAAACGTGTCGACACACTTGCTAAGAATCCACCACTGAAGGGTTTTTCAGGACAAAAAAGAAAATACAGTCCTTTGCCGAAATTACCTTTAAATCATATATCAGCTTTGTATCTAAAGTCTGACCACAACTGAATGTTATTACCGTGTTGTTGGAGGTCATAGGGTCTTGTACTTGTGTTTTATGAATTGTTTATAATATATTGTGTTGTTGTTTTGTTTTTGTTTTTTTAAATTTTGTATGTTTTTATTGGACTAGCGTCCTGCACATATATTTATGAAGGAGCTGTTTTTTTAATATTTGTACTGATACAGTTAAATGCTTGTGTAACGTAGAAAACTGCTTTTTAATTGCAAATAAATACAAATTAGCACTACTTTCTAGTTTGGTTATAGATTCATGCCACAATGGGGAATATCTTCTAAGTTGAAGGAAGAGTGTATGTTTTGTGCTGAAATGTTTGTGAGTGAATAACAGGATTGGATGTGAATTCTTACCTACCATTAATAAGTCAAGGGGAACCGCTTTTTGCTTTCCGCAGGTATCAAACGTTACATGATTCCAATGTTTGGAGGAGAGTTACTTCAACTTCCACTGGGATAAATTAATTATTACAATTTTCATTGCCATTTCTTCAAAATATTGTGAAAACTATAATATAAACAGACAGCTTATTGGACTGTTACAATAGATACGGTTGAAAATTTGTCAGGCAGATATTTACCATGCTTCTCAGACAAATATTCACTTCCTTGAAAATTGTTGAACATTTTTCAGGCAATGAGTATAGCAATGCCCATTCAATTCATGATCCAGCAGTTTTGAAAGTTAGCCTGGAAGCAAAAACGTTATCCTATCAATGTCAAGAACAAGAAAAGAGAGTATATTTATTATACTTTAAAAGTACACTAAATTTTAGTTGCCACTGAAAGTAGAGGACAAACTATTACTCTACAGGTTGCCTGTGATGGAAGTGCAACATTCAAATGGAAACTTCCTCAAAGGAATTTTACCGATTCGGTATTTTAAAATCGGTAAATCCTGTGTAGGTAATTATTCGGTAAAAAGTTACCGAATCGTTAAGATTCGGTATTTACCGAATCGGTATTTACCGATTCGGTAAAATAGGGAAAGGGTCAAGGGTGGCAGGGGGGCAGGGTGTCACTTTGACACCCTGTTGCACCCCTGAATAGTCCTTGTGTGCACATGTGGCACACATACTGTCACATGGCACAGTTGAAAATGCACAAATTTGCATTTTCAAAGTTATTCGTTATTTACCACCAACTAATAATTGGTGGTAAATAACGAATCCTTAAAGCACAGGAGCATCTTTAAAGTGCTTCCTACATGTCATTTACCGATTCTGTAAATACCGAATCGGTAAATGATGATTCGGTAAATACCGAATCGGTAAATACCGATTCGGTATTTTCCGAATCGGTAAATTTGCCACCTACATCAGAAATGCCTATTACCGGTCGGTAACGGCCGATTTTGGTCGTTACCGACCGGTAATAGCCTTGCTACATCTGGCCCTTGATCCCTTATTTTTTGTTAATTTCTTCAATCCTTTGCTTCTATTTTTCATCATGATTTTTTTTTCCTTGCAGTTTATGTTTTTTTTTGTCTTTCAAGTATCCACCATCCACCTTTTTTTAATTATATATCACAATCATTAGATATACGTATTGAAATATAAAATGCACATTTATTCATGTTTTTAATCTTTGCCACATGATAATCAAGTTGACTTGAATGTATTAATATAATTTTGTATGAACCAAATCTCTTGTTCTGGTGAGAGTTTTGAATAAGAGACAAGGTTTCTTAGAAACTGATGAGTTTGTTTCTCATTTATTATTTTTAAAACAAAAGGACGGTTTGAAAAAATGTAGGCAAGCAAGATCGTGTCAACAGCTTTTCTATTAATTGCTTGTGCGGAAAGATTCAATAATTAATAGGAATGTTATATAAACTAAGAACAAAGTGTGAAAAGACAGAGAAGACTTTCTTCCAGAGACTCAGGGCAGAGCCTATGTATAATAGTGTCATCTTCCTATGCCGAAGTCTGTGGGGAGGAATGCTTACACTTCACTCTGTAGGCTCGCACGTCTTCCTTTGGACACAGACAAAAATGTAGTGATTTCACTGAACGTTGGCTTAGTTACTCAGAGGATGTATGCAGGTGTTGTCCATTGTTTTATCTCGAATTAGGCCCTTTTTTAGTGCCATGATTAGTTTAGTTAGCCAACTGATGAGGGTGTGATTGTAAATGTTTATATAAATAAAGCTTTAAGAATTAACCAGTATGTTACACTACATTGTACTATTCACACTCCTGTTGTGGTTTTATTGTTTATGTGTGATTGTTACCGGTAAACAGACAAAATATCGAGTACAAAATATCGAATGGACATAATATCGAGTACAAAATATAGGCTGGACAAAATATCGAATGCTGAAAAACAAACTGAGGAGGGTCAAAGGGGAAATGATTTAAAGACCTGTCAACTAATGCCCCTATAGTCAGAATTAATACACAGAAAGAGAAGACCAGGTCTAAGGTGGTGTGCTGCTCTGACCAGTGAACGAGGGTCACAGGTACATGTGTCAAAAGGGTTTCATTGAGTCACACTGGGCCAGACAATTCCCATCAGACCACCCCTGTGGCGGCATTTCATCATATGGGGATAAGTGGTCGCTCCATACACCGCCCATAACTTAGCGTGGCGGTGCGACAGTGGAGAGCGGCACACTGAGCCACAGTCATGCTCCAAGAAAAAGAAATAGTGAGATAAGTGCAGTGCTCTGGAAAAAATGTGCTAACTAAAATTGACTACCTAAACTAGGGAAAGTACCTATAGAGGTTGGCGTAGGTGTCAAGATTAAAAACACGCCTAGTAGTGGATGAGTGAAACTACATATTGGCGCTGTGTAGAGTGGTCAACTAGTTTCAGCTTAGCGGAGTATTACTCCAGCTTTAATCAGGACCTTATGGTAATAAGCTACTGCGACAAGGTGTGTTAAGTGTACAGAAGAAATGGTAGGGTACATGCATTTACGCTGAAGGAAGTCATATATCTCCCCACAGCTTGGAACTTCAATGTCCACAGGAGACAGAAAAGGAATCTTCTTCCTGTCTGGAAAATACAAAACATACCATGTAACCCATTACACACATGAAACCAACTACCCCCACACACACCATCAAAACAAAGCACACCTGCAGGAACAATTTGCGTTCCGCACAATACATAAGCATACTAGCTTCATCACATGGAGGCATTTCCTCCTAGTGATACTCACCCAGCTTTGTGTGGGTGACACCCCCACCTCGCCCGGCAACCGCTCGGGAGAATGAGGCCCGCTCTGATGTGTAGAAAAAGGACACAATTAGCATGCGATACTTATGTGTCCAACCTAATAGTTTTACACATATAACCCAATAGACGTATGATAGACTACCCTCTGACCTGCCATAAACCACCCCCATCCCTAAACTGACTCAAGTTAGGAACCTTAGCCTAGGGGAGAGGATAATATCCATGCCACAGACGACCATATGTGTCACCATTTATAATACTAGGACTGCGTGTCACATGGTATATAGCAGCAAACAGTTTGCAGGAAATAAATTGCTATAGCTAGCCAAAAAAGACCCAAGTTTGAGCGAATTGTTAACTACTTCATATAGGGCAGTATTGCTATTACATCCTCACTGGACTTACCTATCCGTCGGTACCCGTTGCTCTGTGTCGAGCGGAAGGGAAGGCACCGAGGGAAACGCCTACTCCTTTTAAGTATCGGGGCTTGTTGACTGTGCAGCCAATAGTGGCCATGCCCTTCAGAGTAAGCAAAACTTGTTTGAAATCAAATACAAGTGTGATCACCTGTGTAAGCTGAAGTCGCGCAGCGGACCTCACATAGGCGCCGGACTCAGTGAGCCTGGTGCTAATCTTACCGCGCATGAGAGGTGGGGCTGTCACCCACACAAAGCTGGGTGAGTATCACTAGGAGGAAATGCCTCCATGTGATGAAGCTAGTATGCTTATGTATTGTGCGGAACGCAAATTGTTCCTGCAGGTGTGCTTTGTTTTGATGGTGTGTGTGGGGGTAGTTGGTTTCATGTGTGTAATGGGTTACATGGTATGTTTTGTATTTTCCAGACAGGAAGAAGATTCCTTTTCTGTCTCCTGTGGACATTGAAGTTCCAAGCTGTGGGGAGATATATGACTTCCTTCAGCGTAAATCCATGTACCCTACCATTTCTTCTGTACACTTAACACACCTTGTCGCAGTAGCTTATTACCATAAGGTCCTGATGAAAGCTGGAGTAATACTTCGCTAAGCTGAAACTAGTTGACCACTCTACACAGCGCCAATATGTAGTTTCACTCATCCACTACTAGGCGTGTTTTTAATCTTGACACCTACGCCAACCTCTATAGGTACTTTCCCTAGTTTAGGTAGTCAATTTTAGTTAGCACATTTTTTCCAGAGCACTGCACTTATCTCACTATTTCTTTTTCTTGAAGCATGACTGTGGCTCAGTGTGCCGCTCTCCACTGTCGCACCGCCACGCTAAGTTATGGGCGGTGTATGGAGCGACCACTTATCCCCATATGATGAAATGCCGCCACAGGGGTGGTCTGATGGGAATTGTCTGGCCCAGTGTGACTCAATGAAACCCTTTTGACACATGTACCTGTGACCCTCGTTCACTGGTCAGAGCAGCACACCACCTTAGACCTGGTCTTCTCTTTCTGTGTATTAATTCTGACTATAGGGGCATGAGTTGACAGGTCTTTAAATCATTTCCCCTTTGACCCTCCTCAGTTTGTTTTTCAGTATTTAGAGCAACTTTTTAGTTGCGGGTCTGTATATTCAAGTTGTAAACTCTTTGTTTACATCATCAGCTCACCCAATTCATTTGTGTGCGACTCCCTCTGCCTGCCTGCTACCATCTTCCCTTCCCCCTCCTTTCCATTTTTCCTAAACTTATTAAAGGTGTACTGACACAGGCTGACCTATACATTTATAAATTCTATTATGTGAAGCGCTCCGTAATAGCTAGGCGCACGCGCAAGTGTGTAGTATCATTCTGACTTCGCCCGATGTCTTCTGCGCATGCGCGGTAAGATTAGCACCAGGCTCACTGAGTCCGGCGCCTATGTGAGGTCCGCTGCGCGACTTCAGCTTACACAGGTGATCACACTTGTATTTGATTTCAAACAAGTTTTGCTTACTCTGAAGGGCATGGCCACTATTGGCTGCACAGTCAACAAGCCCCGATACTTAAAAGGAGTAAGCGTTTCCCTCGGTGCCTTCCCTTCCGCTCGACACAGAGCAACGGGTACCGACGGATAGGTAAGTCCAGTGAGGATGTAATAGCAATACTGCCCTATATGAAGTAGTTAACAATTCGCTCAAACTTGGGTCTTTTTTGGCTAGCTATAGCAATTTATTTCCTGCAAACTGTTTGCTGCTATATACCATGTGACACGCAGTCCTAGTATTATAAATGGTGACACATATGGTCGTCTGTGGCATGGATATTATCCTCTCCCCTAGGCTAAGGTTCCTAACTTGAGTCAGTTTAGGGATGGGGGTGGTTTATGGCAGGTCAGAGGGTAGTCTATCATACATCTATTGGGTTATATGTGTAAAACTATTAGGTTGGACACATAAGTATCGCATGCTAATTGTGTCCTTTTTCTACACATCAGAGCGGGGCCTCATTCTCCCGAGCGGTTGCCGGGCGAGGTGGGGGTGTCACCCACACAAAGCTGGGTGAGTATCACTAGGAGGAAATGCCTCCATGTGATGAAGCTAGTATGCTTATGTATTGTGCGGAACGCAAATTGTTCCTGCAGGTGTGCTTTGTTTTGATGGTGTGTGTGGGGGTAGTTGGTTTCATGTGTGTAATGGGTTACATGGTATGTTTTGTATTTTCCAGACAGGAAGAAGATTCCTTTTCTGTCTCCTGTGGACATTGAAGTTCCAAGCTGTGGGGAGATATATGACTTCCTTCAGCGTAAATGCATGTACCCTACCATTTCTTCTGTACACTTAACACACCTTGTCGCAGTAGCTTATTACCATAAGGTCCTGATGAAAGCTGGAGTAATACTCCGCTAAGCTGAAACTAGTTGACCACTCTACACAACGCCAATATGTAGTTTCACTCATCCACTACTAGGCGTGTTTTTAATCTTGACACCTACGCCAACCTCTATAGGTACTTTCCCTAGTTTAGGTAGTCAATTTTAGTTAGCACATTTTTTCCAGAGCACTGCACTTATCTCACTATTTCTTTTTCTTGGAGCATGACTGTGGCTCAGTGTGCCGCTCTCCACTGTCGCACCGCCACGCTAAGTTATGGGCGGTGTATGGAGCGACCACTTATCCCCATATGATGAAATGCCGCCACAGGGGTGGTCTGATGGGAATTGTCTGGCCCAGTGTGACTCAATGAAACCCTTTTGACACATGTACCTGTGACCCTCGTTCACTGGTCAGAGCAGCACACCACCTTAGACCTGGTCTTCTCTTTCTGTGTATTAATTCTGACTATAGGGGCATGAGTTGACAGGTCTTTAAATCATTTCCCCTTTGACCCTCCTCAGTTTGTTTTTCAGTATTTAGAGCAACTTTTCAGTTGCGGGTCTGTATATTCAAGTTGTAAACTCTTTGTTTACATCATCAGCTCACCCAATTCATTTGTGTGCGACTCCCTCTGCCTGCCTGCTACCATCTTCCCTTCCCCCTCCTTTCCATTTTTCCTAAACTTATTAAAGGTGTACTGACACAGGCTGACCTATACATTTATAAATTCTATTATGTGAAGCGCTCCGTAATAGCTAGGCGCACGCGCGAGTGTGTAGTATCATTCTGACTTCGCCCGATGTCTTCTGCGCATGCGCGGTAAGATTAGCACCAGGCTCACTGAGTCCGGCGCCTATGTGAGGTCCGCTGCGCGACTTCAGCTTACACAGGTGATCACACTTGTATTTGATTTCAAACAAGTTTTGCTTACTCTGAAGGGCATGGCCACTATTGGCTGCACAGTCAACAAGCCCCGATACTTAAAAGGAGTAGGCGTTTCCCTCGGTGCCTTCCCTTCCGCTCGACACAGAGCAACGGGTACCGACGGATAGGTAAGTCCAGTGAGGATGTAATAGCAATACTGCCCTATATGAAGTAGTTAACAAATCGCTCAAACTTGGGTCTTTTTTGGCTAGCTATAGCAATTTATTTCCTGCAAACTGTTTGCTGCTATATACCATGTGACACGCAGTCCTAGTATTATAAATGGTGACACATATGGTCATCTGTGGCATGGATATTATCCTCTCCCCTAGGCTAAGGTTCCTAACTTGAGTCAGTTTAGGGATGGGGGTGGTTTATGGCAGGTCAGAGGGTAGTCTATCATACATCTATTGGGTTATATGTGTAAAACTATTAGGTTGGACACATAAGTATCGCATGCTAATTGTGTCCTTTTTCTACACATCAGAGCGGGGCCTCATTCTCCCGAGCGGTTGCCGGGCGAGGTGGGGCTGTCACCCACACAAAGCTGGGTGAGTATCACTAGGAGGAAATGCCTCCATGTGATGAAGCTAGTATGCTTATGTATTGTGCGGAACGCAAATTGTTCCTGCAGGTGTGCTTTGTTTTGATGGTGTGTGTGGGGGTAGTTGGTTTCATGTGTGTAATGGGTTACATGGTATGTTTTGTATTTTCCAGACAGGAAGAAGATTCCTTTTCTGTCTCCTGTGGACATTGAAGTTCCAAGCTGTGGGGAGATATATGACTTCCTTCAGCGTAAATGCATGTACCCTACCATTTCTTCTGTACACTTAACACACCTTGTCGCAGTAGCTTATTACCATAAGGTCCTGATGAAAGCTGGAGTAATACTCCGCTAAGCTGAAACTAGTTGACCACTCTACACAGCGCCAATATGTAGTTTCACTCATCCACTACTAGGCGTGTTTTTAATCTTGACACCTACGCCAACCTCTATAGGTACTTTCCCTAGTTTAGGTAGTCAATTTTAGTTAGCACATTTTTTCCAGAGCACTGCACTTATCTCACTATTTCTTTTTCTTGGAGCATGACTGTGGCTCAGTGTGCCGCTCTCCACTGTCGCACCGCCACGCTAAGTTATGGGCGGTGTATGGAGCGACCACTTATCCCCATATGATGAAATGCCGCCACAGGGGTGGTCTGATGGGAATTGTCTGGCCCAGTGTGACTCAATGAAACCCTTTTGACACATGTACCTGTGACCCTCGTTCACTGGTCAGAGCAGCACACCACCTTAGACCTGGTCTTCTCTTTCTGTGTATTAATTCAAAATATCGAATGGACAGAATATAGACATCAAAAATATGGTTTTGAAGGTAAGTAATCTAATATCGAATTTTAAAATATAGATAGTCAAAATATCGAAGTACATAATATAGGTTACTAAAAATATCGAACATTTAATAATATCGAATTTTTTATAGTGTATTTTATGTGTTAAAAGTGTTTATTTCTGTTATAATGTAATTTAAGTAATGAATTTAATGTTATTTAAATTTTGCGTAATTTAATTCTGTAGCGGGTTGTGGGTTTGTAGGGGAATAGGGTGGGTAGTAATTTAATTATAATTAATTAAATATGTAAATTTATTTATTGGTATTTGTTTATAATTAATTGTTAATTCATTTTTATTTCGTAATTAAATTTTAATTGCCAATTAATTGTATTTAATTGATTAATTGATAATTATGTTAATTTAACTAATTTAATTTCTGTAGCGGGCTGTGGTTTTATAGGGGAATAGGGTGGGAAGTAATTTAATTATAATTAATTAAATATGTAAATTTATGTAGTGTTATTTATTTATAATTAATTGTTGAATAATTGTTATTTGGTAAATAATTAAATTTTAATTGCCAATTAATTGTATTTAATTGGTTAATTGATAAATATGTTAATTTAACTAATTTAATTTTTGTAGCGGGTTGTGGGTTTATAGGGGAATAGGGTGGGAAGTAATTTAATTATAACTAATTACATATGTTAATTTTTTTGGGTGTTTATTAGATTTTAATTGTTAAGTAACTTTTTAATTACTAATTAATTAATTGTTCATGTGTAATTAATTAGTAATAATAGATAACTAATTGTAATGATTAATTTAAATTAGTATTTGTAATTGATTAATTATTATATTATATTAAATTGGTAATTACTTTTAATTAATTTTTTTATAGATATTAATATCTATATTTGTTTAATTAATATATGAAGTATCTACTTTCCCTACTGTTGCACTCACTGGAGTGGAAATAGTAACTTTTACCCCTACGCTATCCAATGCTTTCCCTACTGGTGCACTCGCTGGAGTGGGAATAGTCATTTTTACCCCTACGCTATCCACGACTTTCCCTACTGTTGCACTCTTTGGAGTGGGAATAGTAATTTGTACCCCTACGCTATCCAACACTTTCCCTACTATTGCACTCTTTGGAGTGGGAATAGTAATTATTACCCCTGCGCTTTCCAACGCTTTCCCTACTGTTGCACTCTCTGGAGTGGGAATAGTAATTTTTACCCCTACGCTATCCAACCCTTTCTCTACTGTTGCACTCTCTGGAGTGGGAATAGTAATTTTTACCCCTATGCTATCCAACGCTTTCCCTACTGTTGCACTCTCTGGAGTGGGAATAGTAATTTTTACCTCTATGCTATCCCACGCCTTAGCTACTGTTGCACTTTCTGGAGTGGGATTAGTAATTTTTACCCCTACGCTATCCAACACTTTCCCTACTGTTGCACTCTTTGGAGTGGGAATAGTAATTTGTACCCCTACGCTATCCAACGCTTTCCCTACTGTTGCACTCTCTGGAGTGGGAATAGTAATTTTTACCCCTACGCTATCCAACCCTTTCTCTACTGTTGCACTCTCTGGAGTGGGAATAGTAATTTGTACCCCTACGCTATCCAACGCTTTCTGTACTGTTGCACTCTCTGGAGTGGGAATAGTAATTTTTAGCTCTACGCTATCCAACGCCTTATCTACTATTGTACTTTCTGGAGTGGGAATAGTAATTTATACCCCTACGCTATCCAACGCTTTCCCTACTGTTGCACTCTTTGGAGTGGGAATAGTAATTAGTACCCCTACACTATCCAATGCTTTCCCTACTGTTGCACTCTTTGGAGTGGGAATAGTAATTTTTACCCCTACGCTATCCAACGTTTTCCCTACTGTTGCACTCTCTGGAGTGGGAATAGTAATTTTTACCCCTACACTATCCAACGCTTCCCGTACTATTGCACTCTCTGGAGTGGGTATAGTAATTTGTACCCCTACGCTATCCAACCCTTTCTCTACTGTTGCACTCTCTGGAGTGGGAATAGTAATTTGTACCCCTACGCTATCCAACGCTTTCCCTACTGTTGCACTCTCTGGAGTGGGAATAGTAATTTTACCTCTACGCTATCCAACGCCTTATCTACTGTTGCACTCTCTGGAGTGGGAATAGTATTTTTTACACTTCCGCTATCCTACGGTAATAATATTGGATATTTCTTAATTGTATTATGTTACTATATATATATGTTTTAACAAATATGATTGTAAAAATTTTTTTTTATAACTTCAATTAATTATTTAATTAATATAAGGTAATTTAAGTATTTTTAAGTATATTTTAGTAATTAATTTTTAATATCAATTTAATTTAACATTGTTTTTAGTAAAGTTGATATTTTTATAAACTATATTTTTGTAAACGATATTTTTTACTCGATATTTTTGTACTTACCTGTTTGTAGATACAAAGTCCATATTATGTCTGTCGATATTTTTTCGCCGATATTTGTGCTAGTCGATATTATGTCCCTCGATATTATGTCAGTGATCCATTGTTACCATTGCCTTTGATTTTAAAAATAAATCTTTGAAATATATCGTTTGTTTCCTAACACTCTTAAGTGTGCCTTTCCATGATGAAAGAGGCTTTAGATTCCATAAAAAAATCCAGGGAATTCTCTCGCTATTGATCGTTACCTGAAACACATCTTATTCAATTGCTCAGGGGGTTTCAAGGTGGTTGCAGTCCAACAGGCCTATTGGCTTAGGTTGGGAAATCTTAATGCCAATGAGTCTAGAAAGTCTATACCGGGCCGTGTTTTGGAATATTGAACCAGAAAACATATCCAAGTTTGAACTTCTGTTGGATCTGTGTCTATGTATTTCTTCTTGGATCTTTCCTATTCCCTAATGTCAGGGTGACTTTGGGACCTTAATAATGGCTTCTACATTAAGCTTCATCTTCAATCAAGAGCTGCAAGATTCCCAAGGATGTTTTTTTCTCTTTGGGGGGGTTTCTCCTAACTGGTTGCTTCTAAGGAGGCCCTTGAGACCGTTCACATGTACAGTTTGAATTGTGAAAGAAAAAATTGAATAAAAGTAGATAGCAGATTGATTTGCACCCTTACAAAAAAAAATATAACTAAGGGGCTCATTATGATGTTGTGACATTCGCCACTGCCGATCCGGCGCTGGCGACAGTCATGACATCCTAACGAGTGAAACACCTCGCCATATTATAATGGCGGGGGTTGCGCGGCGAATGCAAAGTGCGCCTGATGCTTTTTGTTTCGATTGCCGGGCAGGCGGAATTGCCCCTTAATATGGTGGCAGTGCCCAGCAAGCACCGCCAGCCATATTAGGATGGTGTGTTGTGAAGGCCTTTCTATGGTGGCTTCGCCGCCATGCAAAGGCTGGCAGGGATGTTCTTTGGGGGCCCTATGAGGGCTTGGGGGTGGGGTGGAGGGTGTACTTGAGGGGTACCCATGGTACCCCCTCCATTTGCATGCACAGGTGGCAGATACCATGCTCTGCCTGCCACGTTGTGCATGCAAATGCACAACATGCCCTTTTGGCATTGCGGCAGGTGCTGCTGTACCTGCACCCGCCGCAATGTCAAATACGCAGGATGCAACCGACAGGGTGGCGGTCGCAAACTAATCAGGGCTGCGGGACCGCCGCAAGTCTGAATGTCGGTCCCGTCGCAAGTCTGGCGGTCGGTCCCGTTTCCACTAGGACGGCGTGCGGACTAAAGTTCGTCCGCCATCCTAATCAGCCCCCTGATGAGCAAAGCTGGCTCCATGGTTTAACAAGTATTTGCAGTAAGCTAAACTGACACTGCGCCATATTGATATGTAGTGGTGTAAAAACTATCAAGGAGAATCTAAAATCAAACACAAAGAGAGAAAAATAGAATATAAAGGCAAACTTCAATCAGTAAAATCAACTACTATAATGGACAGATACTGAAAGTTTCTAACAAACAGAAGGAAACTTCCTTAATCGTAGATTAACTTATTTCCTTGAAGAAGCTAACTCTTAAACTGAAAGCTTTCCAAGACCTATGTGACCCGTACTCAATCTTTTCTTTATCAATAGAATTAAAACTATTAGGAATAGTATACTGCCTCCAGATCCCTATTTCCTGCAGAGATTGAAATGGATACTAATTATACTGTTCTTACCTGCTTTTCTGACATTGATGAGGCTAGATTAAATGTACTATTAAATAAATCAAATCGTGTTCACCTAAGGACCTGTGTCTACCAGCCAGTCTGCATGGTATGCTTCCGGCAATAATCACTCCGTTACAAATGCTACTCAACAAATCACTTCAGCAGGGTCTTGTGTGTCAGGCCTTTAAAAACTCAGAAGTGATTCCCCTGCTGAAGAAGCAGGGCTTTATTTGATGGTACCTGTCCAAATTACCGAAGGCACATATCCTTCAAGAGTTAAGCAGACATTTGAAGATAACTTGTCAGGACTGTTTGGGACTATGTCTGGAAAACAGTCAGGGACTTGGGCATGGATTGGTGGCTGGGGAGAAAAAGTAAGCAGAAAGAGGAGTACAACAGTGCCCAGGATTACACACAGAGTCAGAGGAAAAAAGGGATTCAAAGGGGAAGCCTGCATAAGGTAACAAGATTGTTAAGACTTAGAAAGGGCAGGCACTCATTTTACGATTTAACATTCAGAGTAACCACGCCCAGGACGGACGTGCAAGATATATATGTATATATAACAACATTAACAATGAACGGAATGTGGGGTAAAGCACTCAGGAGCTCCACACAGTAGGACTGAAGATCAGTAAGTTCCTCACCCACAATTGCTGTTACAGATACTTACTGTGAATACCTATATATTGGATATACATGCAAAGGCGCGGCCTGTGGGGCTGATATCTATGGCGATGTTATAAAAGTAACATAAAGACAATACTAGGTTGTCAGCTGAGCCCATGTATCCTGGTAATCAAACAGGAGCATGCAAGATGATAACATCAAGGATGTAGAACTAAATATACAGCCACAATAGAAAAGGAGCTAGCAAGAAGGAGTGCTTAAAGAGGAAAGAAGGGAAAGCAAAGGGCTCACTCGTTAGAAAACAAGTAACAAACTAGAAACAAGACAGCCGGAATAGGGTGACAGCAAACTAGGAACTGGAACAAAGGTAATGGGAAGAAACGCAGGGTCTAAGAAAAGGTGAATACGGAAGGAGAGAAGCTCAAGGGAACACTAGAGTAGTCGATAAGGAATTAAGGAAACAAGGCAGCACTGCGGGTGGTGCTAGTTCATGAACAAGGAATAGCAATAGCTCTAGAATCAAGTAATCTAGGAAGCACTAATTCAGGAACATGAAATAGCTATAGCTCTGGAATCTAAGTAGCACTGGCAGGCAGTGCTAATTCTGAAAACAGGAAATAGCTACAGCTGAGGGAACAAGGAGTCAAGAGAGCACTGCAAGCAGTGCAAATCAGGTAGAAGGAATAGCTGCAGCTCAGGAACAGGAACAAGGAATAACTATAGCTCAGGAACTCAGAAAGCAAGCTAGCACTGCAAGCAGTGCTAATCCATGAACAAGGAATAGCTGAAGATCAGGAATCAAGGAACAAGGACCAACTTTAGCTCAGGGAGGAATATCAAAAGCTAAGGAAACAAGGATATCAAAAGCTCAGGAAACAAGTATCGGTCTCACCGGAACACAGCTACCATGACCAACACTGGACTGAAAGGAGCCAGGGCTGAAAAGAGCTCACATTTATCACATGCATCAGGTGTGAGCAGGAGAGTTGAGACAAAATATTGTGAACAAGAATATCAATTTAAAGGTAAGTAATATGGATGGTAAAAATATTGTTGATAATAATATCGCTTTTAATCACTTTTGTGTCTTTTAATATATATGTTAATTGTATATGTTTTAAAATGTTTGTTTAAATATTGTTTGATTTTAAGTATGGTTTGTAAATTAGTAGTAGTTTGTAAATTTGATGTAATCGTTTTTTTGTTATTTTTAGTACTGTAGCGGATTGTGGAGTTGATAGGGGAATAGGGTGAGAAGTAAATTAATTAAATAAAATTAATGCAATTTTTAAATTAATATTAATTATTTAATCGATAATTATTTATGGTAATTGTGTAATTAATCATTTTTTTAAAGTTTTAGGTGCAGGTTAGGTGTGTGTTGTGGATTTTGTAAGGGTATAGGGTGGGAAGTAAATTATTTATAATTAAATAAATATTTTTAAATAAATATAAATTATGTAATTGATAATAATTTATGTTTATTGTATAATTCATATTTTTAGTTTTTAAGTTTGAGGTGTGACTTCTGAGTTTTGTAGGAGTATAGGGTGGGAGGTTAATTAATTATAGTTTATTAATAATAGTTCTGTAATTATTTATAATTATTTAGTTGATCATTATTTATGTTAATTGTATACATAATTTTTATTAAGTTACATTTAACGTGCAGGTTGTGGGTTTTGTATGGGTATGGGGCGGTAAGTAAATTATTTATAATTATTGTAAAAGGATTTATTATTTTAAATAACTATTTAATTGATAATGAATTATATAATTTCTGTAAATTTTTGGGGGGTTGGGTTTTTATATGGGTAAAGGCTCTGTAGGAAATTACATTTCTAATAATAATAATTGCTTAATTGATAATTAATTATGTAAATATAAAATCAAAATACTGTTTTGGTTATATGTTTGAGCTGTATTTGTTGGCTTAAAGAGTGGGAAGTAAAATGTAAATGTCGGAATTTGTAAAGCACTGTCCGTATACCGCTTAGGAACCCTTCCTGGCTTTCCTGGGAAATGTCCACTCATGGGCACCCCCCAGATGCAGCCAGGCATCCCAGCGCTTTTGGGGCCGTTGTGGAGACTAAGCAAGCTATTGCCCAGAGTTGCAGTGTGGGACCCATGATCAGAACAGGCACTGAGGCGAGAATATCCAGTCAGGGGAATTAATGAGCCAGAGACCCACCGAGGTGGGAATCGAACCCTGGTCCCTGGCCAGAGCTCTGCATCAAGGTCTGCCTGCTCTAACCATTGAGCCACACTTCTCCACAAGTTAATTAGTAATTTTAATTGTTTTGTTTAATTGATTATTAATTATGTAAATTATTTAAGTAATGTTTTTTAAATGTATATATTAGGTGTTGATTGTTTGTTTTGTATGGATAAAGGGTGGAAAGGTAATTAAATGTAATTTTTTTATTAGTAGTTAATTAGTATTCATATTTTTAATAGATATTTAATTATGTAAAATGTGTAAATATAAACTTATTTATACATTTTAAATGTATGGTGTGTAGCTTTTAGAGTCCGCCAGACATCGTTATCACACCCATTGTCTACTATTTATAAGTTGTAATAGTAATAGCTTATGTATTAATTTAACATTTTTGTAGTTTACTTTATATTGTTAACATTTATATTAATATGGTGTTGGTTATTTAAAATTATTTTGTAGATAATAACAAAATTAAAAAGAGTAGCTTTTTAAAATTGTAATGTATTTTTGTATGTGTTAATTGGTTTATGCTTTTTAATTGTAAATACAATTTTATTTATTAGTTGTTATTATTTTGACAATATATTTTGGTACTTTCATACAAATAATATTTGTATTGATTTATAATACAAAATGTGTTAATTAAAAAAATATATAGATTTTTTATATTGAAATATTTTTATTTCTAAATATTTACTATAGTTTTGAATTTATTTATTTTACTTGAAGTCGGTTTCTAATACAGTGGCAGTAATGAATGTTACCCCTACACAAGCCAACACTTTTCCTACTGTTGCACTAACTGGAGTCTGAATAGTTTAATTTTACCCCTCCATAATACAACACTTTCCCTACTTTTACACTGACTGGAGTGGGACTAGTACATTTTACCCTCCCACAATCCAACACTTTCCCTACTGTTGCACTGCCTGGAGTGGGAATAGTAAAGTTTACCTCTCCGCAATCCAACACTTTCCCTACTGTTGTACTCATTGGAGGGGGAATAGTAAGTTTTATCCCTCCACAATCCAACTTTCCCCACTGTTTCATTGACTGGAATGGGAATAGTACATTTTTCTCCCTCCAAAATCCAACACTTTCCCGACTGTTGCATTGACTGGAGTGGGAATAGTACATTTTACCCCTCCACAATCCAATACTTTCCCTACTGTAGTACTAAGTGGATTGGGAATAGTTAATTTTACCCCTCTGACATCCAACACTTTCCCTACTGTTGCATTGACTGTAATGGTAATTGTAAATTTTACAACCCCTGAGTTCAACACTTTGGGCCTTATTATGATGTGGCTCGGAATTTCAGGTCACATCTTTGTTTATTTTCTGACCACTGCATTACAATGCTGGCAGTTGGAAATTAAACTGGCTGGTCATTACGGCCAGCTTCCGACAGGGTCAAGGAACCCATCGGCCAGTCGGAGGCCGCTCATAATGCCAAAGGGTGGCTTTTCCGCTCTCGGGATTACGATACTCGTCTCCGGCAGGCTTTCCATGTCGAGCTTTCAGACATAAAAAGCCTATCGAAGAGCGAGTATGAGGGCCCCTAGATGGGCCCCCCCTTGTTTCTGCGGCCTCCGGTTGGGGGCTCAGGGGGGGCACCATCATCCTTGTACCATGTTGCAGGCACCCCGAGGTGCCTGCCACACGGTGCAGAGATGAACACAGACTCCCATTCCTCTATGGGAGCTTGTATTATAGCCGGTTTACTTCCATAACACAAGCTCCCCTAGGATCTTGTTATTAGGCAGTCAGGACCGATGACCTGGGGTTGGTTGGTCCTGTTTCCACGTCGGTCCACCCAACATCGTAATCACACCCATTGTCTACTATTTATAAGTTGTAGTAGTAATAGCATATGTATTAATTCAAAAATTCAGTAGTTTACTTTATATTGTTAACATTTATATTAATATGGTGTTGGTTATTTAAAAATATTAAATTCATAATTATTAATGTTTTCTAATATTATATTTATGCATAGTAAATTTTAAATGTTTCTTGTTTGAGTTTTTAGTTGTAATTACAATGGTTTGTTTTTTACATATTTTATTTTATTGGATATATGTATATTTGTTTATATTATTACATTAAAAAAGTATTAGAAAATCATATAAACTAAAATTATTAATGTAGTAATATTTTTAAATTAGATATGTGTAAATAACAATATGTATAGTAATATATGTGCATTTTAATTTTTTCAAAAGAATAATAATTGTAACATGTTCCCAAAAAATATTAAACATATTTTCTTTTTATAATATTAGCACAGTTATTTAATTTCATTAATGCTTATTATTTACATTTATATATATTTAAAAATTGATATTTTAGACAACTATATTCATGAAAGTGATACTTTTTTTCTCAATATTTTTGCAATTTTTATTATAAGTACAGGGGGGTCAATATTTTTAGAATCAATATTTTTGACTCTATATTATTGTATGTAGATATTTTGGTAGTCGATATTTTGTCAGTGAACCGTGAGCATGCAAGCAGCTGCCAGCTACAGGTGAGCTGAATTCCTCCACCTATCCTCCGCCAGCAGAGGTGGAGATGAAACAGTGAGCAGGGAATTCTAAGTAATGAAGTATCAAGCAAGAGCATGCTGGCTTCCACAAAACCCGACATGGATTGGGAATGGATGGCAATTTCCAAGTAGCGTCCGAATGGCTGGAAGTCAGTATATGCATGCAAGGGAGGGTCCAGAAACTTATTAGATCATTGGAAAGTCCTACAATTTGTCCCCCTAATGGAGGGCATGAAAGCGCAGGGAACGAATCGTGACAGTACACCCTCTCTAACGACCAGCTCCCGGAATCTGGAGTCAAAGCCCTTGCTCCTATGAAAGAAGTCTATTTCCATTAGAGATGTAGGGCAAGATACCAGAAGACTGCAGGGAAACAGTGATGTTCTGGAGGCTAGAATAATAGGCTGTAATTTAACAGCAAGATTGAAGGCAAAACCTAGAGTCCAAATCTAATAACGAGGGATATGAAGCCTGAATCAAAGGTGTGTGAAGTTTAGATGGCAGGCTAGAGTAGTTCATTGAAAACAGGGGCAAATTGACGGTAGGGTCCAAAGCAGGTAATGGATGAAGATAAAGGAGGTGACAGGAAGCAGACTTGAAGTTCTGGCACTGGAGGAAAACATACAGAAGACTTGCATTTAGGAGAATTTGGAAGCAGGTATGCAGAAGACTAAGCCAGGGAGTAAAACTCTGCTCTGTTCATGGAGTTTGTGGAATTTGGCAACTCCTCGTTCCACGGAGAATGCATCGTTACTTTTAAACTCCGCACTCTGCAATGAAGCAGAGTTTTTTGGGGTCTGCGTGCTCGAAAGGTCATTTAGCGGGAGCAACTTGCCGGGCGCTCGCCCATGAGATTTTTAGGGCTGTTTGCGGGTGCCATGAGATTTGCTAGCCAGCCCGCATGCTCCTGCAAGATTTTGCGGGCGTCAACACATCATTTGGGCATGCCAGCGACTTCCGGCAGATGTTTTCTGCTGTGCGCAATCCCGAACGCGCAGGTTCTACCACGGCTGCAATCTGGGTAACATTCTTTCCTCAAGCAGCATCAAAATATTCCTGAACTGACGATTTTGAGATAAAAAAATCCTCAAATTGACATTTGGCTGTGTTCTTTTGGGCGAGGAGTCTTTTTTTGTTTTTTTTACTTTTTTTTCAACTGGAAAGAAGTGCCCCAGAGTCTCCAACTTCCTATTCCTGTCCAGAAGGCTCCTTCCTGTGCTTTGCCCATCTCTGGTCACTTTTCATTTGGATTTGGAGCTGGAAGGAACACTCTTTGTGTCTTCTGCATATCCCATTGGATTTAAAGACTTTGAATTTGAAATTTCACATGTAATTTGGAAAACTGGTGTTGTTTGTTTGATTGGGGACATGCACCTGGATTTATTTGTACTTTAATGGATGTTTAAAATGTGGCCTGTTGTTTCAGTAGGGGCCTAGTGATTTCTTTGCATTTCATTTTTCTTCTATTGTAAAGAAAACATGTTTCATAGTTTTCTACATTTTCTACAAGTTTTGTTAATACAGTTGAAATATTAATTGAATTCACCATGTGGCCTAGTCTGCAAATTGGTCTTCCAGCCAGCAGGCCTAGTGCTAGTCATGGGTGCATGAAACAACCGTTTCTGTGGTGTTTACAGCATTTAGGCCATGGATGGATTTGGATTGAAACACAAAATGTGCTTTTTTGTGGTATTTCATGTTTTTTCTTATGCAAACAGTGCATAGGACTAGGTGGGGGTAATACTTCTGAAGGATGTGTGTTGTGCTGTTATAAACATTTTGTTTTTTAGCCTAATAATTTTTGTTTTTGGCATTGCTGAATAAATGATGTTATCTCTGTTTTACCATGCCTCCTTTGTCTGGCCAGTGTGTGTATTTATGTTGCCATAGACCAACATTTGACTTTGTTCCAGATGCCATGTGGCCACTGGCTAGGGGCCGTTTTGTATAGTCAGTGGACTGTCCCTGGACCAGGATGTGCTGTTTTGAAGGCCTCTGGTTATTATGAGTTGTGACTATGAGTGACCATGTGGCTGGCAACCATTTTGTGTATGCAGCCAGTGTGCTTTTGCCATAGGCCTGCATGCAATCTTTGTTCTAGGTATCCAATTTCTTGTTGTGACCATGTGGCTGGTGGCCAATGTGTGCATGCAGCCACTGTGCTTTTGCCATATATCTGTATGCGTTCTTTGTTCTAGGCCTCCTGCTTCTTTTTGTGACCATGTAGATGGCAGCCATTTGTGGATCAAGCCAGTGTGCTTTCCCTACAGGCCTGAATGTCTTCTCCTTGTTCCCAATGAATTCATTCCTGTACAGTTATGTTGTTGATGACAATGTGGCTTTGTATGGCAGCCATTTTGTACGCCCACCCAAATTCAACCCTTTTTGGATGGTTGAGTAATGAGATAGCAGTTTAATAATAACGTATTATAATATATTTGAGGATAAGTTCACTTATGTTTAATTATCTAAATGTTTCCATTTTTTTAAGTAATTGTAAATTATTTTCTTAATTTTTTCAATTTTCTTTGTATAATTGCAGTTCCTTTTGTTTATACCATTTACACTACATCTTGCATCAATCAAATCACACCCATGTCTGCTACAGGTGCACAACGGCATTCATTGTCTAGGGATTATTCCTTCCATTGTAATTTGTCAGGTGCATCTCCCTCAGTGCCAAATCACACATATCGTGAGTGACGTAACACCACATGCCACACATAAAGCAAACAGTTTCATCTGTATGTTGTGGTTGTTTTTGCTCGCTCTTATTCTTCCTGAGTGGTCAGTTACTATGAAAGTATATGTTGGTGTGGTTTTAAGTTTTACGTATGAGTAGATATATTTACACAGTATTGTTAATTAAGGGAGCAACAACAGTGATAGAACTAAATTATATGTTTTTGTTTGTGCTACTAATTGAACAGAAACAATACCATGTTTCACTGATGTCCTTCTTGCTTCTTTTCTCTAAGGTACATGACAAGAAGACAACAGCATCACTCACACTACTGCCAGAAAGAAGGCCTGTGCATGGTGTGAACGTGACACCTGAGTGATCCTCACATCAGACATTTCAACTTGTGAAGCTAAGTGCCACTGTTAACTGACAGCATTAAGATGGCCCCAAAGAAAGGTGCCACTGCTAAGCCTAAAACTGCTACCATGAAGGTAGCCAGTGCAAAGAAGGAGCTTACCACCACCACCCCAAATGTTTTTGGTAAAACAAAATCTGTGCATGCCACATCCGGTTCTGGGAAGCAAGCTGGGAGCAGGGCCCCCAAATCAGCGGACCAAGACCAATCTAGGGCCAAGCCCATGTCTGTCACAGAGGCAGCCAGTCTAATCACGGCAATGCCGACGAGCTGTGATGTTGATATTGACTTATCTCTATCGCAAAGTAGTACCTAATCATTGCATGAAACTCAGAGAAGTGGACTACAACAAAAATAACAGCCGCAACCGCCAATAGTAGTTCCTCCCGAGGTATGAGCGGATTAAGAGATTGAGCTTTGTGCTGAGGAGGCAGAGCAATCAGCTCCAGAAGAACCATTGTGTTCCAGATCTCCAGCTGAAAAAAGGAGGGTTAGTAGTGCATTGTCTTCTTCTTGAAGCCCCACTTCTGATCTAGACGCCACTTGGATCCCGCCTCAGTCTGAGAGTGAGACATGCCACGAGATGACTCAGATGAGGCTAGGGAAATTGAAGGTTCCATAAAGCCCTAGGGTTACGGAGGCCAATATAGAATAGGAGGATGACAACGAGGCAGTCATCATGGATGATAGCCCAGCCCCAGTGGAGGCCAACGTTACCCCATCTCAACTCCCGGGGGGATGCGGCAGTGGCACCACAGATCCAACCACCGCCAGCTGCCATATTTGCAAAGTCCCTGCAGCGACCTACATCCACAATTACCTCAGTAGAAGTAGGTACTGCAAAGATTCAAGCATCAAACGCCCACATACCACCAGTTCAACCAACATTGGCAGCGGCACGAGCGTCAGAAAGTTGAGTTTCGCCGCCACTGCAAAAATCATCGCAACTCCGGAGAAGTGAGCCTTCACCGCATCTCCCTGGAAGCATGTGTTCATCGAAGCTGCCTGCTATTGCATCGCCGGAGAAGCGTGACAACATCGGGAGAGTCGCCATCGCATCCCAGAAGAAGGGTGTCGCAGGGCCTGTCGCAGCTCCCAAGTACAGAGTCGTGGCAAGGCTGCCAGGGCGTCATCGCATTGTCATTGCATCGCTGCATCAAGGGCGCCATCTTCTTGCATCGCAACCGGATCATCGCATCAAGGCACCATCTTGCGCACCGCAACGGGCCCGCAAGCCGAGAATCTACGCATCACCTCCGCACCGGTAAGGCTCACGACGAGTCCCCTACTCTGCGCAAGCATTGAGGAAGGATGCAACTATTCTCCCGGGTCAGGGAACCGACGCATCTCCCCTTTTGCAAGCCTTTTGTTTACTTTGCGTTACGCATGCAGGTACTTTGTTGAGAACTTTGTCGCATTTACCAACAACTTGAACTAAGAGACTTTAATCATCTTTTAAGTAATCTTAAGTGTAGTATTGTGGATTTTTGTCATTTGTGGTCTTGTGTTTAAGTCTATAGAAAGAATACTTATTTTTTATAAAACCTGTCTTGTGTCCATCTGTAGTGTTATCACTGTATTACTGTGTATATTCACAAATGCTTAACACACTGCCTCTTAGATAAGCCTGTCTGCTCATGCCAAGCTACCAAGGGGGTGAGCAGGGGTTATTAAGGAGTGTAATCCCCTTATCCTGACTTAGAAGTAAGGGTACCTGTTTGGACAAGGGTGATAACCATTGCCAACTAGAGACCCCCAGATCTAACATTGGTGGTCAGCGGTGAGGATTTCGACTTTGCATTTGTGTTTCATATACAGTGATTGGTGAACACTACTAGGGAGGGCAGACCAAATACGACCACATACTTTTTTTTAGAATCCCTTTTCCTTGGACTGTTAGTTTTTCCTGAAAACTCACAATGTTTACTACCAAGAGTAAACCAGCATCTGTTGCATCTATGGATCTTGCTTTTGAAGAAGAGAGGTTGAAAACTTACACTGTGAAACAGCTCAAGTATCTCTGCAGGAAATTAAAAAGTTGCTACACCAGGCATTTTTAAAAAGGTAGACTACCAAAAGGCACTGAGGGCCTGGGTAGAAGCAAGAAATGCCCCTGATCTTGTGGTGGAGCCTGTTGGGGATGCAAATGGGCAAATTGATGGGCTAGAGTTTCCAGCCAGGGGAGGGGTGCCGTCCCCACCTGGCAGCAGCATCTCTTCCAAAGACCTGTCCCCAGAGAGTTGGAAGACAGGGAGAGAAATAGGGCACACAAGCTGGAGATGGCTAAGCTTAAGATGGAGAGTCAGAGGGAAACAGAGAATAACAGGTTGTCTTTGGAAAGAGAGAAAATTAGAATGGAGCATGAGAGAATGTTGAGGGAGTTAGAGATCAAGGCCAAGATCTTAGAAATCAATCCCTCTGGTGGCAGCGCACCATCTGTGCCTTCAGAAGGCAGGGTACATATTCCCAAGGATGTCATCAAAGATTTTCACAAAGGTGAAAATATTGGTCAGTGGTTTGCAGCCTATGAGATAGCAATGTTGGCCTACGGGTCCCTGAGAAAGATTGGGGAGCAGGGTTGTGGAGATGCTTTCTGACTGAGGGGTGAGATACTTTGTTAGACCTACCCAGTGAGCATAGGATGTCTTATCGCCACATGAAGGAAGCATTGATGACAAGGTATGGGTTAACTCCAGAGCTCTATAGACAGAGGTTCAGAAATTGTAAGAAACTGGAGGGAACCACTTCGGTAGAGTATGTGTCATTCTTTTGCAGAGCTCTGGATGGTTGGGTGAGGGGTAGCAATGTTGATAATTTTCAAGCGCTCTTTGATTTGATTGCTAGGGAGCACTTGTCTGCGAATTGTTTTCCAATACTAAGCCAGCACCTTATTGATAGCAAGTTGACTAATCCCCGAAAGCTTGCTGAAGAGGCGGACCGCTGGGTCAGTACCAGGGTCCAAAAGGGTCTTGTGGGAGACTCCGCCATTGGTGGGCAGGGTCCCCAGCAGAAGAGTGGGGGACAAGGGTAAACAGAGGGAGTTCCAAAAAGGTCCCCAAAGTAATTCCCAAGGGAACCAAGGTAAGGGTTCCCAGCCTCCCCCTGAAAAGAAGTCAGGACCCCCGAAAGGTAAACCTGTTCATAGGGGGCCTGTTACCTGCTTTCAGTGTAAGCAAGTGGTACTTGTCCTCAGAAAGGACAGTATGTGCCACCCCGTGCACCACCCCGTCAGATGGCCAGTGTAGCCTTGGGTGGGGAGGAGATGGGTGTCCTAGGTGGGTGGGGTCCCACGGAAATGCCCCTTGTCTCATTAGGAGACTTTGAGATGGTCCCTAAAACTCAGCTGCCTGCTAACACTAAAAAAATCAGGCAGTGGGTGACCATCAATGGCCATAGAGTGGAGGCTCTCAGAGACTCAGTAGCCAGTGTGACAGCTGTCAAGTGTCACTTGGTATCTGAAGAGCAGGTAGTCCCTCATGTATTCATCCCAGTTGTTGCCGCTGACAACACAGAGAGCCATTGCAAGGTGGCTCAAGTTCCCTTTGAGTGGGGGGTCTCTGGTACTCTTCAAGTAGCTGTGAGGCGGAGAGGAAGGCGCATTTAGAGATGTTTGGTCTGCCTGAGTGGGCATGTGTGACCACTCGGTCTATGGCAGCTAAGGGTGTTCAAGAGATCCTAGAGCCTGAAAATATGGCCCAGGGGCCTGCCTTAAAGAGGAGAGGTAGAGGGTGCAGGAAACCAGCCCCCATTGTTCCCACGGTCCAGGAGGAGGCAGACATTGAGGGGGATTCCCTAGAACCTACAGGGGAGCAAGTTTCTGAACTGGGGAACCTTCCTGAGCTGACCCATTGGCAGCAAGAAGGGGGTCCCTCCAGGGAGAAATTTTGTGAAGAGCCGCAGAATGCCTTTCTCTTGTGGGTTTGAGGCAACAGGCCACAAACCAGGCAGCAGGTGATCAGTCTGGATCACATTGGATCTACTGGGAGAATGGTCTCCTGTATAGCGAGCCTAAGGTTGCTGAGCCTGGGTCAGCCCGTGTGCTGGTGGTACCCCAGCGCTTCAGAGCCTAGCTACTGGGTTTGGCTCATGATGTTCCTTTAGCTGGTCATCTGGCGCAGAACAAGACCTTTGAAAGGCTTGTCTCCCACTTTTATTGGCCACAGATGCGGAAGAGTTCAGATACTCATTGTAGGACTTGTCAAACTTGCCAGGCAAGTGGGAAAAGTGGAAGGAGGCACAAGGCCCCTCTCCAACCTTTCCCTGTAGTCAGTATCCCCTTTGAACGGGTGGGCATTGACATTGTGGGGCCACTGGACCCCAAGACAGACATGGGCAACAGGTTTATCCTGGTCTTGGTGGACCATGCTACCCGGTACCCAGAAGCCATTCCACTCAGGACAGTGATGGCCCCCGTGATGGGACGTGCACTGATGGGGATCTTCTCACGTGTGGGGTTCCCCAGAGAGGTTGTGTCTGACCGAGGTACAAACTTCATTTCCAATTATATGAACGGGCACATGCATCAAAGGAAATTGCATTCGCAAACGGTGCGAATCGCAAAATTCGGGATGCATCATGGTGAAATTGTTTTTTCGCAAAATAAGGAATCGCAAATGTCTTTGCGATTTCTTAAAAAATCGCAAAAAGAAGGAATCGCAAAAAATGTGGAGAAAAGTGCATGCATGAAAAATCGCAATTTGCAATTCCTTAAGAAATCGCAATTTAGAATTCTTATTTTTAGAAGAAGTCAGACCAGGTGGTAATTTAAAAAAAAAATGCAGGTGAAACTCATTTGGAGTGCATTTAAGGGGTTCCACAATGCATCTAAAGCTCTTTCAGAATGGCAGCAGTCATTGTCCTGGCACGTAGGTTTAGGTTGAGAGCAGCAGCAAGGAGGAGAAGGATGGTTCATGAAAGAATATTCAGAATGCGCGTCACTTTACTAGGCCAGACAGAGGCTGAAATTTATGATACGTATAGGCTAAATGCAGACTCCACTTTAGACTTGATAGCTGAATTGGACCCAATCTTGCAGAGACAAACACGTATGACCCAAGCCATACCTACCCATGTACAGGTATTGTGTTTCCTACACCTCCTTGCCTCAGGGTCCTTTCAGGGTGTCATAGCCATTGCTGGTGGTGTGTCCCAGAGTTCCCTTTCTAGATTTTTCAATGATTTTCTCAATGCCGTATTCCAAAGGATAAGGCATCACATTACATTTCCAAGCACCCAGCAGGAATTGCTCCAAACAAAGTTAGACTTCAACAACATGACACATTTTCCCCATGTCATTGGCTGTATAGATGGCACACATGTTCCCATTTGTCCCCCATCTGAAAATGAGTACATTTACCGCAACAGGAAATGTTACCATTCTCTGAACATTCAAGCAATTTGCAATTCAAAAACTATCATCACTGATTTGGTAGCAAGTTACCCAGGAAGTGCCCATGATGCCTATAAATTTAGACATAGTGCCATCCACACACGAGTGCTTGCTGGAGATTTTGGAGATGGATATTTGCTTGGTAAAAATATTTAAATTAATTGTTACTTCTAATTGTTACTTCTCTCTGTACCATGCTGTCCCATTATATTCATACTTTGTGTCTCCCATTTCCCCATCCCATAGGTGACAGTGCATATGCTGTGAGGTCATTCATACTCACACTCTATCTCAATCCAGCAACCCGCAAAGAACAGCAGTACAACCATGCCCACATATCAACCCGCAATGTCATAGAGAGAACTTTTGGTGTTATGAAGTCTAGGTTTCGCATACTACATAAGACTGACGGAGCATTCGAATATCGTCCAGATGTTTGCTGTAAAATAGTTGCAACATGTGCCATGCTGCACAACCTAGCCACTAGGAGAGGGCTACAACTAGAGTTGGAGGATGTACTACCTAACATTGACAACCAGCCTCAACAACCCCAACCAAGATTACATGGACCTGACGCAGCAGAGGGAAGGAGAAGAAGGGCAGAGATAACTCAATATTACTTTTAAAAGAGGTAAGAACTATGCAAATCAGTCTCGTGCCAAAATTATACGTTTTTATTTCTTTAAATTCAAAAAGGAGTCATGGTACTCAGCACATCTTCATGCATGCATGTTTGAAACAGTAAATTATTTTGCATTGACTTTCATCAGTCATAGTACAGCATTGATATTTTGATGTCCTTCAAAAGGAATGCAAGTAGTGTTCAAAGTCACTTTTTGCGTCCTCACACCCCTAACGCTTTGCCACTAAGATTTCCACCACCCATAGGTATGCTGCTTGCATTGTCTGGTTTTCTGGAGCTACGGCGTTCTCCTGCTTGAGTAGTTTTAGCTTGGCTACTGACTTTTGAGCAAACATCACTACCCCCAACTGGTAGTAGTAAGTTTCCAGTTGTTTTCTCATGTAGCATTTCATCTACAACATATTTGAGTGACATCATTCCTCTGGAGATCTCCCCACAACATTGTGTAATCTCCTTTTGCATGCCAACGGTATGCTTGATTACATGTGCAGTGTTGCTGGACAGACAATTCATTGCTCTGGTGTAAGCCTGCATGCTGGTCACTGACCTATTATGCCTACTGGCACTCCCTACTTACTGTGCCTGTATAGCTTCACACATTGTTTCAAGAGCTGTTGCCATACGGTCAGGTTTCTCTGAGGACGCCATATGTGCTTTCTCAATTACCTCTGTCATTTGAGTCAGACTGTTGTTCATAGTACTAATATCTTGACTGATGTGAATCAGTTTGCCCTTCATACCTCTTATGTCTTTCCCTTGTAGGCGTTGGACTTTCAGCAGCTTCAACTCTACAACACTGGCGTTGCTGTCATCTTCTAAGGATGATCTGTGTTGTGATGGACGTGCTCTGCGCCTATAAAATTGTTGGAGCCTATTACGCCTGCTTAGTTGTGTGTGTTGGGTTGCAGGGGTTTCAGCACTCTGTTGCTCATGAACATTGACATTTGGGTCTTCATCACTCTCTGAGTGCTGCAGTTGGCGCACTCTATTTCTTTGATTTCTTGGCTGTACAGTGGGTGACGATGTATCTGAATTTATTTCTGCAGTGTTCTGCATTTCCTGAGTGTATGTTTCTGCAAATTCATTGGTATGAGTGTCCTGTTCTGCATCTATTAATTAGAGAGTGCAAAAAATATGTTACTTTTAAATTTTGCACTTTTTGTGACATGAAATAAATTAAATTTAAAAAATAACACACATGCATCATGGCTGGTCTCCTATTCTAACATTGTTGATGTGGTACTTTGAATTATTAAATCATTTTCCTAATATTTCATACTTTAAAGTGACATGGACTACGACTCCCATGATGCATTGCTTCTTTCATTAAAAGTGTTATTCTGAACTCTTACTTCCCACAAACTGAAATATACATTTGTGGGATTTTTAATGAGCACCTGTGAAAATATTTGGGTTTTCCTCCACTCACATTTACACTAAAAAAACATGTATGTATGTATTCTTACCTTGAGATGGGCCAGCATGCTCTGAGGTGTCAATTTGTATAACTCCAATAACTGCCTCAGTTGCAAGGGTTCCTTCAACCATGTCCTCAAGGGGGTATTAGGTCTATCCCTGGGTGTGCCACCACCAGTCTTTTTCGCAGCCTTGATCCGGTTAGCAATTCTTTCCTTGGCACGACTGCTCAGGTCATACCAGCATTTCTGGAGATTGTTAATATCCCGGTGGGCAACCGCCACTGCATTCACTTTGGCTTGTATTGCAAGCCAAAGTTTTCTCTGGACTCCTTCAGGAACCTTAAGAGATTGCTTTCCAAAAAGCTGGTCCTGCCTCAAAGTGACCTCTTCAATCAGTATTTCCAGCTCCTGGTCACTGAATTTTATTTTCCTTTTCCTGGCATGCAGGTCTTCAATAGCATTTTTTGAGGCCATTTCACCTTCAACAGCAGACAAACACACTCCTACAGTTGCTGCAAGCAGAGCTCCAACTGCCAACTGCCACTCCTCCAGTTTAAACAAGGCTACAGGTGTGTGTGATTAGTTTCCTGGCTTCCTGGGTGTGATGTCATTAGAATGTCAAAGAGAGCGACTTCGCAATTTGCGAATTCGCAAAATGCGAATTCACAAATAAGAATTTGCATAATACCTGCGATTCAGTAAAAATTGCGATTTTTACCGAATCGCAAAAAAATAAAGAAAAAAATGATGCATTTCATTTTGCGATTCTTTATTTGCGATTCCTTAATTTTCGCAAATAAAGAATCGCAAAATGAAATGTTGATGCATGTGCCCGGAAGTCTCTGTGGAAAGAGTGTGGTGTTACCTACAAGTTCACCACTCCTTACCACCCACAAGGAAATGGGCTGGTTGAAAGATTCAACCGGACCCTCAAAGGCATGATCATGGGTCTTGAGGAACCAATGATGCATAAGTGGGACGTCCTCTTGCTATGCCTTCTGTTTACCTACCATGAGGTGCCACAAAAGTCTCTAGGGTTCAGCCCCTTTGAGCTTTTGTATGGTCACCCGGTAAGAGGACCTTTGAGTTTGGTCAAGGAAGGCTGGGAGCAATCTCCCAGGAAACCTCCCCAGTATGTATATAGTTGCGTGCTGGCCTTCAGGAACCAGAATCGGCGTTTCAGAGATCTTGCTCAGGCAAATCTGGAAGCCAGCCAGGAGGAAATGAAGCGGTGGTACGATCAGAATGCCACTCTGATTGAGCTTCAACCTGGACAGAAAGTTTGGGTCATGGCCCCTGTGGAGCCTTGTGCGCTCCAGGACAGGTGGACCGGTCAATATGAGGTGGTGGAGCGCAAGAGTGATGTCACCTACTTGATGAACTTGCAGTCTCCCAGGAACCCCTTGCGGGTCCTGCATGTTAACCGCCTAAAGCCCCACTTAGAAAGGTCCGAAGTAGAGGAGGAGACCGAGCCTCTTTCTGACCTCCTGTCTGCAACAGAGGAAGATGGGTCAGTGGATGGTGTCAGCCTCTCAGCCACACTGACCCCTGATCAGCAGCAAGATTGTTGCCAGCTGTTGGGGCAATTCTCTGATCTATTTTCCTTGGTTCCTGGTGTCACAGAGTGGTGCGTCCATGATGTGGACACTGGTCACAGTCCTCCTGTAAAGCACAAGGCTTACAGAGTGACTGGCATGGTTAGGGCTTACATTAAGGAGTAAATCTCCAAGATGTTTGCTTTAGGGTTCATTGAGTCCTCAAACAGTCCTTGGGCCAGCCCAGTGGTCTTGGTCCCAAAGGCTGCTTGCCGGGTGCCACACCCAAACTCCGGTTCTGTGTGGACTACATAGGGCTCAATTCAGTCATCAGGACTGATGCACATCCCATCCCCAGAGCTGATGAGCTCATTGATCGGTTAGGGACTGCACGGTACCTCAGCACGTTTGATTTGACATCTGGGTACTGGCAGATCGCCTTGACTGATGGGGCTAAGGAGAGGTCAGCATTCTCCACACCAGATAGGCACTACCAATTCCGGGTTTTGCCCTTTGGGATGAAGAATGCACCTGCCACCTTTCAGAGGTTGGTCAACCAGGTGTTGGCTGGGCTGGAGGATTTCAGTGCCACCTACCTGGATGACATTGCAGTGTTCAGCGCCAGTTGGGAAGAACACTTGCAGCACCTCTGGGACGTGTTGATGGCACTACGAAAGGCAGGCCTCACGATCAGAGCAAGTAAGTGCCAGATCGGGCAGGGTTCCGTTGTGTACTTGGCTCACCAGGTTTGAAGCGGCCAGGTGGCGCCGCGACAACCCCTAGATTGATACCATCCTGGCATGTGAACCCCCAAAGACTCAGACAAAGGTGAGAGCCTTTTTAGGACTACAGGATGTTTGTCAAGGGTTATGCCAACATTGTTGCACCCTTGAATGAGCTGACTTCCAGGAAGCAGCCCAAGAAAGTGACCTGGACTGACACCTGTCAGAAGGCTTTTGATGACCTGAAGACTGCCATGTGCACAGCACCCATGCTTCAGGCACCCAACTTCTCAAAAGAATTCATTGTACAGACAGACGCTTCAGAGCATGGTGTGGGGGCTGTTCTATCTCAGTTTAATGAAGAAGGCCTAGACCAACCTGTAGCCTTCATCAGTAGGAGGTTACTTCCATGGGAACAGAGGTAGAGTGCAATTGAGCGTGAGGCATTTGCTGTGGTCTGGGCACTGAAGAAGTTGAGACCATGCTTGTTTGGGACTCACTTCCTGGTTCGGACCGACCACAGGCCCCCCCTCAGATGGCTGATGCAGATGAGGGGTGAGAACCAAAGTTTTTGAGGTGGTCCATCTTCCTACAGGGTATGGACTTTACGGTGGAACATCGCCCTGGTACAGAACACGCCAACGCTGATGGTCTGTCCATATTTTTCCACCTTAGTGTAGAGAACTCCCAAGGGGAGGGGTAGTTCTCACCACATTTCAGCTGGAGGGGACATGTGTTAGACCTGGCATCATTGGCGTGAGTCTCCCTTCCATTTTGACGGATTGCTTCCTCTGTTTTGATATTTGTTTGCTGGATTTATGCTTTGGGCACTGTGCCACTGCTAATCAGTGCCACAATGCAAGTGCTCCCTATGTTAAATTAATTTACTGATTGGTTATTCCATGATTGGGTTATTTGATTTACCTGTCTGCCCCTAGTATAGTACACCATGTGTGCCCAGGGCTTGTAAATCAAATGCTGCTGGTGGGCTTGCAGCACTGGTTGTGCCACCAACAGAAGCAGCTTGTAAAGTGTGTCTCAGGCCTGCCATTGCAAGGCCTGTGTGCAGTCTAGCACTGTCATGTCGACTTGGCCAAGTGTACCCACTTGCCAGTCCCTAAACCTTCCCTTTGCTTCATATTATACATGCCTATGGTAGGCCCACGGGCAGGGTTCATTGTAAGTATAAGGTAGGACATGCTCTGATGTGTGTAGCATGTTCTAATAGTGAATTACAGCCATTTTCGTTTTTCACTATTGAAGGCTACCTGCTCTCATAGGACAGAATGATCAGCTAGATTATTACATGCTTATAATCCTAACTGACTCAAGGAACACAGTAGAAATTCGAATTTAGTATGCCTGAACTCAGAATAATAAAATACATATTTTAGTAAAGTTTATTTTAATATTCTGTTTGCAAATACCACTGTTAGAAAGCAGGTATTTGCTTGCCTAACCATTTTAGCCTGCCTCTGCTGGGTTGTGTATTCCTTGTCTGGGTTTGTGAGTGACAGGGCTGGGGGATTCCAGGAGACAGGCTGGGGCAGCCCGGTGGTGAATAGAGAGATCTGCATCTGGATGGGAGGGAGGAGTTGCACCTGGGACCTGAATAGGGCTGGGCCTTCCCTCTACAATGCTGGCTCCACCTCCAGTGGCTTGTCTGATGTCTCTGCCCTGCACTGTGAAAGGAGAGGAGGAATCGTGTCAACAGAGTGCTCCAGAGCTGTATCTCCCCTCACCTGTGCTGGCTCCACCTCCTGTGGGGTGTCTGATGTCTCTGCCCTACACAGTGAAAGGAAGAAGAGAGTCATGTAAAAAAAAAGTTCTCAGGAACTGGATTGGACTAGGCAGAGGCCTCTCTGCCTTCAGAGAACAAAGTATTTTGGGTAAGCGTGGGCGTAGTGTGCGTAGTGGGGCTACGCGAAGCTACGCAAAGTGGGCGAGAAACTACGCCCACCTGCGCACTTTGCGTAGCCCCACTACGCGCTGCATGCCCCCCTCCCCTACATAGCTAAATTTAATTAAATGGGCCCATATAATAAATAAAATACACTTACCTTGTCTGCGGCGTCCCGGGGCTCCCTCTGCTCGTTCACGGCGCCATCTTCTAACCAAAGCCATTTCCCTCCAGCCAGACATTGGACAGAGAATATAAACAAACGTGTGCCTGCCTCCAACCCTGGGCCATGACTAACTATGCTTTCCTACCCTAGAGAGACTGCCCCACATGTGACATTTAGGATTTGATTTACAGTGGCAATTCTCTGCTTCGTGAACATGGAGGATCTGCATTCTGTAATGTACCACCAATCACGGTGAGCACACTGGAAGAACAGGTAAATGATGGCATGCATTGCACGCTGAGTGATTGTTGTGTATTGTGCTTGTGATGTGGACTTGTTGTGATATGTCATCATCATGTGTGTTGAGATTGGGAAGAAATGAGATGATTCATGTGCTGGTAGGCAGTGTGAGACTAGGTCTGTTGCATTTAATGTGTTAGTGATGAATTTGTGATTCACAATGTTTGTGGCCTACCGACGACTGATCAATAATTTAAAACTTTCTCCTGAAGGTTACTTTTTTCCCTTCCTCTTTGAAAGATAGGATAGCGAGATTCCTTCACTGCGTCGAAATCAACTCCACACAGTCCACACTACTTTGTTTTTAATTGTTTAATACTTTATACTCCTCAAAGACTCAGGCCCAACTAATACCTTAGATAATGCATAGTTTGCAAACACAGATCTAGTTTACTCAAAAGGGACTCAATCTTTGCCTTCTTGTTGTTCAATAGTAAAATTGTACTACTACAGGCCAATCTATTGCATTTTGAGTCAAGACTCAGGACCCGCTTGGTATGGACTCGGAGTTGGACACCTTACCCGGGGTCGGACTCAGGGGGATCATCTGAGATGATGGAAAGACTCAGGGCGTGGGCATGAGAGTGACTACTTTGAGAACTGTCACAAGAAGAAAATTCAAGTTTTCAAATTCACTGAATCTAATCGATTTGAATGATGATGATACTGAAGTGGCCTAAAGATAAACAACACCAGAACTACACAAGTCTGTTTTAGTGGTGATGGTGAGTGGTGTGACTGACAGTGGTGCGTTGATATTTTACTTGATTGGGGAAAGCATGTTGGTGTGTGCTCACTGCTCAGTGCTGTCTGGCTCAAATTCATCATGTAGTTCGAAGATAAGTGGTGGTTGGGTGGGGGGCCTTTTGAAGTAACTGCAGGAAACAGACATTTAGCTGTGCTGCCTCTGAGTCTTCTCTTCTTGTTGCACTCCTCATGCAGTTTAACTTTTCTCCTTGACTCTTCAATATCTTTTTTGCTTTTCAATCTACAGACCCTGACCACCCTTTACCTGCACCTTACTGGTAAAACAATGTAACATACTCACTTTTACCTTACCGAATCGCACCCCCAAGATTGACAGACTGTCCAAGAGGAATGGAGATGCACTGGCAATACAGTATCTTTTTTTCTCTTTAATCATTACAATTGTGTGTTTACTTGACTCCTATAGATATTTAAATTTTATTCCATATCTTTTAAAGCTCAGTACAACAGTTACAGAACATGATATAACTTGGGTCTCTCTGGGGCCAGAAGGACAATTTGATTTGGTTTACCTGTACTAGTACTCATCATCATGTGTGCATTTCCTTTTCCTCCCATAACAGATTCATGATGGTCATCTGCCATGATGAATGTAGTCCTTGTGTAGTGTTTCTTTTGTCAAACCTTTCCCTTAAATCCCCTTACCCTAACCCTCTTCCCCTGGGCTGTGTGATTTATGAGGTGTGAATAAATTAGGTTTACACCATTAATTGATCTCAAACTTGGTGGGGCAGACGGGGTGAAAGCAACACCAACTCAAGGCAGGGTGAGGATCTTCTTCTGCTCTAAGTAGGACACACACTTGCAATATAATATATATATATATCTATATATATATATATATATATATATATATATATATATATAGATATATATATATATTCACTGAAAAAACCATAGGTTATAGACCATATATAGTTAGGAATTAGCATTTAAAAAACCTTATTTTACTCACACAAAACCATTGAAATTCCATATATAGTTAGTTGCACTAACTATATATCGCGCACCCGCAATCCACTGCTGATCATGTCACATATTACATCATTCATGACATGGTCAGTGACATCACTGATGACATCACTGATGACATCTCAAATGACATCACTGATGACATCTCAAATGACATCACTGATGACTACATCCAGTGACTGTATAATTCTGTAAAGTTAAAATATGTCTTACATATTGAAGAATGAGTGGATGTATAAGTGTCTTGATGAAGGATTTAGTAGGGGCATGGCTGACTGTATGAGTGACTGATTAAATGTGTCTCACTGAGTGCATGGGTTAGTGACTAAACTGTCTTAATTTGTGCATCATTATGTCTGTTGTTCTGTAAACTGCTGCATGTGTTGATCATTAGCTATATGATTAACTGTATGGGTTATTGATTGGTTGCCCAAGCATTTGTATGGGAGACTGAGTGTGTGTCTGGGTGGCTGGGAGGTGTATGACTCTCTGCATAGATGTGTGAGCAGTTGATTGACTAGATGTATGGGTTCAAAAGTGCATGTGGAAACAGCTGTATGGGCGGTTGACTGTGTGCATGAGTGTATTGGTGAGTGAATGGATATCTCAGTGCTACATGTCAAAGTAAGTACATATGTAAAACACAATACATGTGAGAGTTGACATATATAAATAACTGTGCATAAGAGCCAGTGAATGTGTGAGTGGCTGTATGGATCATTGTGAACTTGTATCCAGGATTGTATAAGTGAGTAAATATGTTTTAGTATATGTTTGAATAAGTAAGGTGTGTATAACTGTATAGTTGAGGAAATGGAGGTGTGATTGATTCTTTGCATGACTGACTAAGTGTCTGAGTAACTCCATGGATGAGTGACAGTCTATGAGTGTCTGTTTACACTGAGTGTATCTAAGGTTATATTAGAGTCTGAAGAGGTTCATCGTATTATCACATGAATGATGTCATCAGTGATGTGATCAGTAATGTCAAATGAGATGTCATCAGTGATGTCATTTGAGATGTCATCAGTGATGTCATCAGTGATGTCATTTGAGATGTCATCAGTGATGTCATCAGTGATGTCATTTGAGATGTCATCAGTGATGTCATCAGTGATGTCACTGACCATGTCATGAATGATGTAATATGTGACATGATCAGCAGTGGATTGCGGGTGCGCGATATATCGTTAGTGCAACTAACTATATATGGAATTTCAATGGTTTTGTGTGAGTAAAATAAGGTTTTTTAAATGCTAATTCCTAACTATATATGGTCTATAACCTATGGTTTTTTCAGTGAATTTTCAAGGTTTTGTAAATGCTAATTCCTAACTATATATGGTCTATAACCTATGGTTTTTTCAGTGAATTTCAATGGTTTTTTAATAGCAAATATCATAAGCTGTCGAATGTCAAGTACGTGGTAAGTGAAAACATTTTCGTGTTTATGCACACTGATCTGCTTTGAATGGTGCCCCCCCCCTCATTTCTATTAGGAATACTCTCTCTTTGCAGATAGTGAAAGGTAGTTAACGCAGGCCTTTGCCCCCGTTGTAATCCGTCGTGCCTGCTTCTCTCTCCATTTGATTGATTGTTATCCAAGTATTTACTGTTTTAGAATTAGTTCTCTTTGGTTCATTCTCTATTTACAAACAAACACAGAGTCGCAATACTCTGTTTAGTCTTTGCAGATAACGAAAAATCGTGTAAAAAAAAAGAAAAGGAATCGAGCAAAATCAGTAGGCCACTAATGGGATCTCTTTTTGACCTCGCTAAAATAGAAACATTAGGAACAACCCCTCATGACAAATACAAAACTAGTGAGATGAACTGAACTCCACACAATGATGGCTGCAAAACAGCTCGGCTCCGCCACCCACCCCGCCCAAAATAACGATAAAGAGCGGCTGCCATGATTGGTTGCGGAATGGCCACGACGGAGCTACGAAATGGTGCTGCTCTCATGCTAACCCCAGCTTCAGTCTGAAACATCCAGAAACACTGTAGACTACCAATTCGATCAGTTCCGGTAGCGCCCCAATGTAACCCGGTAGAGAAGAACTAGCCCTCCCCTCTTTGACTGATGGTTCTTGTTGCCTGTCCCTTCTGTTGTCATTTAACAGAACTATTTAGCCTGCTGAAAGGGGTTGTGTTCCGACCGCTGGTTGGTGGAGACATTTTGACTATATTCTGGACCTGCGTTGTCGCGTAATGCGTCATATGACGCGCCGCGTTAGCGCATCCGGAAGTCATCCGGGGCGCGCAGCGCGTAACGTAAGCATAACAAGTCATGTGACTTGTTAATAAAACTTTTCATTGGTTCATTTTACTTTTCTTATTGTAATGATGAAAGGCTTGGTCATATGACCTAAAAATTACGCTTTTCATTACTTCCGAACATTATTTTTTCTTAAATATATGTTATAATGTTCCAGGCTAATGTACTTTCCCGGAAATTTTACAACTGTCCTGCAAGTAAAATATATTCTTTTTTCGAGAAAAAGAGCGTTTCTTCATCCCATGACGGAGCCGTTGAGCAAAAGAGGGTCGACCTGCTGTCTTAGTCGCCGATACGCCTGAATATGAGATTCTTATCGATCACTTTATGTTGCAGGAATAGAAAACACAACAGCCCTTGACCATTTATCTTTACTGCGTTCCTTCGTATTATACCTTTTACCCTTCATGTAATTGGTCTGCTTTATTTCACTTGCCTTTTAATGATTCTAAAACAGTCACTATTATTAAAAACTTTACCAATGTATATACTACTACCATGTTTTCTTTTAAAAACCTTTATTGTGAAAATTTCATTATACAAATACGAGCCTATAACCACGTGGGCCTGCCACGGAGCAAACTGTAATCGTATATGATGAATAGACATTTACACTGTAGAGGAACGTAACGGGCGGGCCATTAGGTTGCAAGAACTAAGGTGTCTAACAGTTACGGAATCGGTGGACGTACATTGTATAATTAAAATACGACAGGGCCAGTTACAATAAAATTATCTAGATATACATTTGCGGGCAAGTACCATGGGTGACGTTAATTCGAACTTTCAACAGTACAGTAATCAATAACACATCAGAACTTAATATCAATAGGGATGTCGAAATATTCAATCAATTCTCGTCCCCGCCCGCCATGTGCTTCAAAACTGCATACGTATCTCGTGATTTCAAGGTTCTGCAACCAGTACACAACAAGGAGTTACGAGTCCCATTTATTCCGGCGCCATTTTGGGCGAGGACGGGCAGGTCCAGGATATAGTCAAAATGTCTCTACCAACCATCGACTATGATGATGTTCATATGCTGTATTTATTAGAGTAACACTCATCTGTCCACATGAAATTAATTTGCCACAATCTAAACATGTCATTTTAATCTTTCCAAAGTTCTTCTAAATATTTGGGACCGTTTCCCTTGCCTCTGAAGCTCTCAGTGCCACTTCTTTGATGAATGTACTAGCAGGTCAGGGGTTCTCCTCCAAATCTCTCTTTTATGCAGCACTATAATTAATTGGTGCCACCTCTCCATATGACGATGCATGGTATAGTTACCACAACTATATTTTTTTTCGGTTCCTCTGGAGAGTTCATCGTGGCAGATGAAGCGTGTAACGTACCGGGCATTTACCTTTTTTGCATGTACAGGAAAGGAAAAAAAAATCGAGTGTCCGAGTTCTAAGGTGTCCCAGGGCCATTTTAGTGGACCAGGCCCAAATCCAAAGAACAGGCCGCCATTTTGAGAGTCCTCTTGCAGCCGCCTGTCGCTGTAGCATCAAGAGCAGCCGAAACTCAGCTGAATGGCAACTGAAACGGTAAAGGGGCGCCCCACTACAGCAGACGAGCCTCCACCTAGGAAGGCCCATTCACGCCGGCTCCCCCCCCCCCCTTCGGGCACCCCACGCCGTTATTCGGAGCAGTATTGTAGGATGGCCACACCAGTGCGGCAACTTGCTAGACATCACCTCGGTGGTAACCGAATCTCAACGCCTTGTGGTGTCTTCTATTCAGAAAACATTGTTATGCTGCCTTCGACCTATTCGCCGCAAGTGCGCACACAACTCAACTGCATAGCTTGCTAGACACCACCTCGGTGCCATCCGGATCTTGGAATGTCAGCGCCTTTTGGTGTCTTCTCTTCAGAAAATATTGTTGCGCTGCCTTTGGCCCCATTCGCACATCAGTCCGCTACTGACGCCATCTCACAGGCTAATGGGGCGCCCCACGCCGACTTTCAGCATTGTAGGATGACCACACCAGTACAGCAACTTGCTAGACATCACCTCGGTGCCATCCGGATCTCGGCGCCCCACTGCAGATGAAGTGCCTCTCAACTATGAAACCACCACGGTGACATCCGGATCTTGGCGCGTTGTGCTGCCTTCGGCCTATTCGCACATCGGTCCGCTACTGACGCCATCTCACAGGCTAATGGGGCGACCCACGCCGAGTTTCAGCATTGTAGGATGACCACACCAGTACAGCAACTTGCTAGACATCACCTCGGTGCCATCCGAATCTTGGCATCTCAACGCCTAGTGGTATCTTCCATACAGAAAATATTGTTACGCTGCCTTTGGCCCCATTCGCACATCAGTCCGCAACTTAGACATCACCTCGGTGCCATCCGGATCTTGGCATCTCAGCGCCTTGTGGTGTCAGTCAGAAAATATTGTTGCGCTGCCTTTGGCCCCATTCGCACATCAGTCCGCTACTGACACCATCTCACAGGCCAACAGGGCGCCCCACGCCGACTTTTACCATTGTACGATGGCCACACCAGTGCCACAACTTGCTAGACACCACCTCGGTGCCATCCGGATCTTGGCATCTCAGCGCCTTGTGGTGTCTTCAAATCAGAAAATATTGTTGCGCTGCCTTTGGCCCCATTCGCACATCGGTCCGCTACTGACGCCATCTCACAGGCCAACGGGGCGCCCCATGCCGACTTTCAACATTGTAGGATGGCCACAGAAGTGCGACAACTTACTAGACACCACCTCGGTGCCATCCGGATCTTGGCGCGTAGTGCTGCCTTCGGCCTATTCGCACATCGGTCCGCTACTGACGCAAACTCACAGGCCAACGGGGCGCCCCACGCCGACTTTCAGCATTGTAGGATGGCCACACCAGTGCACCTTACTAGACACCACCTCGGTGCCATCCGGATCTTGACGCGTAGTGAAGCTGCAGCAGCTGCAAATAAGCTTCAGACAGTGTTACAACCGCTGCTCAGAACTCTCAACTATGACACCACCTCGGTGCCATTCGGATCTTGGCATCTCAGCGCCTTGTGGTGTCAGTCAGAAACTATTGTTGCGCTGCCTTTGGCCCCATTCGCACATCGGTCCGCTACTGACGCAAACTCACAGGCCAACGGGGCGCCCCACGCCGACTTTCAGCATTGTAGGATGGCCACACCAGTGCGGCAACTTGCTACACACCACCTCGGTGCCATCCGGATCTTGGCATCTCAGCGCCTAGTGGTGTCTTCTATTCCGAAAATATTGTTGCGCTGCCTTCGGCCCCATTCACACATCGGTCCGCTACTGACGCCATCTCACAGGCCAACGGGGCGCCCCACGCCGACTTTCAGCATTGTAGGATGGCCACACCAGTGCGGCAACTTACTAGACACCACCTCGGTGCCATCCGGATCTTGGCGCGTTGTGCTGCCTTCGGCCTATTCGCACATCGGTCCGCTACTGACGCAAACTCACAGGCCAACGGGGCGCCCCACGCCGACTTTCAGCATTGTTGGATGGCCACACCAGTGCGGCAACTTACTAGACACCACCTCGGTGCCATCCGGATCTTGGCGCGTTGTGCTGCCTTCGGCCTATTCGCACATCGGTCCGCTACTGACGCAAACTCACAGGCCAACGGGGCGCCCCACGCCGACTTTCAGCATTGTTGGATGGCCACACCAGTGCGGCAACTTACTAGACACCACCTCGGTGCCATCCGGATCTTGGCGCGTTGTGCTGCCTTCGGCCTATTCGCACATCGGTCCGCTACTGACGCAAACTCACAGGCCAACGGGGCGCCCCACGCCGACTTTCAGCATTGTAGGATGGCCACACCAGTGCTGCAACTTGCTGGACACCACCTCGGTGCCATCCGGAACTTGGCGCGTTGTATTGCCTTCGGCCTATTCGCACATCGGTCCGCTACTAACGCCGCCTCACGTGCCAACGTATTTTCTCCGCATTTTATACCCTATGCCGCATAACAGGTCATGTGACTTGTTTATAAAACTTTTCATTGGTTCATTTTACTTTTGGTTTCCTAATGATGGAAGGCTTGATCATATGACCTAAAAACAACACTTTTCATTGGATGAAAACTTTTTTTTTTTCCCAAACGATGAAAGCCCCACCTTGTTTCTGGATGTTTCAGACTGAAGCTGGCGTCAGCATGAGAGCACCACCATCTCGTAGCTCCGTCGTGGTCATTCCGCGAGCAATCATGGCAGCCGCTCCCCACCAGAAGCCTGCAGGAGTCGGGGCTCCCAAAACTTTTGATGAATTCTCAAGGCGGAGGGGACGCTTTCGAGAATGGGGTCCAAGACCTAGCAGACAAGCGTCCGATTTCCAAGGTGTCCCAGGGCCATTTCAGTGGACCAGGCCCAAAAAGGAAACAGCCTGCCGCCATTTTGAGAGTCCTGTGACAGCCGCCTATCGCTGCACCGCAAGAGTGGGCGCAACTCAGCTGAATTGCGGCTTTTGACACAGTGGACCAAAAACGGACGGAATGGCAACTGAAACGGTAAAGGGGCTCCCCACTACAACAGATGACACTCCACCTGGAGAGGCCCGTTCACGCCGCCTCCCCCGGGGCGCCCCACGCCGTTATTCGGAGCAGCATTGTAGGATACCAAAACCAGTGCGGCAACTTACTGGACATCACCTTGGTGCCATCGTTCTGCTGCCTTGGAACTATTCGCACAACAGTTTGCTACTGATGACCCACCCCCCGCGACGCCCCACGCCGTTATTTGCTGGGTGGCAACTTACTAGACATCACTTTCGTGTCATCTAGATTTCAACGCGTTCTGCTGCCTTGGAACTATTCGCACAACAGTTTGCTACTGATGACCCACCCCCCGCGACGCCCCACGCCGGAAATCTGGACGTTGTGCTGCGTTGGGACTATTCGCACAGCCGACCACTACTTCGTTGTTTTTCCCTAAAAATGTTTATATGTTATTACTATTTTTGTTTTCTTGTATATATTTATAAATTATTAAAGTTTTATAATCTTACTACTTTGTCGGAGTGCTATATATTTTTAATGTGACACATAATTGTAAAAACTTTGATGTACAAAGAGTCATCCCTGGAATCTTCCGCTTCAGGCTCGGTCCCCTCCCCAATCACAATACAGGAT
The DNA here is from genome assembly GCF_964261635.1 of Lissotriton helveticus. Taxonomy (NCBI): domain Eukaryota; kingdom Metazoa; phylum Chordata; class Amphibia; order Caudata; family Salamandridae; genus Lissotriton; species Lissotriton helveticus. The sequence continues at coordinate 873,081,116 of NC_136067.1, forward strand.
GGTTTTCAGATAATAGCAACGCGTCTGCTGTGACGGATCTCATTGAGTGTGGGCCTTGATCTACTATAACTCCTTTGAAGAGGGGTGATTCTTTACAGCTGTGGCCATAAACTACATCTGCAGGGCTAGCTGATACCCTAGGACCAGCCTGGACAATCGGACACAGAGGAAGAGGAGTGTCAGAGGGTGCGGTAGTGAATAGGGCGAAAGGGAGGTGTCGGGCGGGCACAGAGTGTGATTCTCAGGGAAGAGCAGCGCAGATGGGGGGAGGTTTATTACCCATGCATAAGACAGAGAGCGAGGGTGACCACTGCCTGGGGGAGATGCTTGCGAGGGTGGGGAGCCATGCTAAGGATCGACAGCGTGCACAGAGTGGGTCTGGTCAAGGCATCTAAAATGGCTGCCGTGCACGACAAAAGTGTGGCATTTCAAAAAAGGCAAGATGGCGCAGACAATGTTTTTCAACACTCCCTGATTTCCTTCGAATCGAACGTTAACAGACGTTGGGGCATATTACCAAAGTTAAGCGATATTTATCCCTAACGATGCTTAGCAACGATTTTTTTACCGTCAGAAATTATCGCAGACAAACCTTGCTATTATCAAGGTTTATCGCAAATACGATAAAACAGCGCACACAGCCTACCTGACCACACGCCAGCACTCTGCCTCTGCCCCTGGGTTGCCAACGCTGTAAGTCTCGCCGCCATCGACATCCAGGAGCGGCTGGAGACTACAGCTCCCAGTGGGCTTTGCGCGGACTTCCTGTCCCCGCTGTTTTCGCGCCCGGAGGCGCTACAAAGCGGAGCCTTGACCTTGGTGGAGCGGGGGTCATTTGCAGCGCACACAGCCTACCTGACCACACGCCAGCACTCTGCCTCTGCCCCTGGGTTGCCAACGCTGTAAGTCTCGCCGCCATCGACATCCAGGAGCGGCTGGAGACTACAGCTCCCAGTGGGCTTTGCGCGGACTTCCTGTCCCCGCTGTTTTCGCGCCCGGAGGCGCTACAAAGCGGAGCCTTGACCTTGGTGGAGCGGGGGTCATTTGCAGCGCACACAGCCTACCTGACCACACGCCAGCACTCTGCCTCTGCCCCTGGGTTGCCAACGCTGTAAGTCTCGCCGCCATCGACATCCAGGAGCGGCTGGAGACTACAGCTCCCAGTGGGCTTTGCGCGGACTTCCTGTCCCCGCTGTTTTCGCGCCCGGAGGCGCTACAAAGCGGAGCCTTGACCTTCGCGTCGCGGGACGCGCGCGGGCGACGCCGGGCGGAGCCCGGGCAGAGGGCGGGCCGTCTGTGGCCGTCAGGGGCTGGCTGAGGCTGGGCTGGGCCACGTCCCTTTCTTTCTTTTCTTTTCCACCAGTTGTGAGGACATACGCCCGGTGCCTGTCCCCGTTCTGTTGCCCTAACCATGTCTACCCGTTCAGGAAAACCACTCAGGGGCGAAACTGACAGGGGATCAAATGTCGCGAGCCCTGTCATAGGATCAATGGACCGTTTCATCACCAGGGTAGCGGCGGTGATTGAAAAGGAGATCGCCATGTCTGAGCGGCGTCTATCTGAAGTATACCTCCCCTCAAGACGTTCATCCTTGGGGGCAGTTGCACAGTCGCTCACACCTGCCATTGTCCGGGTTCAAGCGGGTACCCCCCCTAGTGTGGTTGGTGTTTCTTCAGAACCCCCCCATTCGTCTGGTATAGAGCAAAACATAGATAGGCTGGAAAATCTGGCCGCTCTTCTACCTATAGTTACAATGGAAGACGGTGACCCTAGTAACCTGTCCACATCATCACCACCTATCCCGACAAGTGATGTCGTCAGAGATCCTGAGTCCCCAAAATCGCTTGCACCCCCCATAGTTACATCAGACGGGAAGTTAGTTGGGCCTTCACCTATCACCGTGACTCCTGATATTAGGCAGGTGTTTCTCCCCGTAGGTAAAAAGTTGCGCAAACGCAAGAAGGGTAGGCTAGTGAGACAGGCCGCCCTCTACCAAAGAGTAAGGAAGTCTCCTGTATCTAGTACGAACATTACAAGGGGTGCTCCTATGCTGAACGAAACAGATACAGAAGGGGGTGTACTGATCCCTCCCAAGGTGTCACATTCAGCCAAAGTCTCAAAGACAACTGATTTAGTAGCAGTTGAAAATACTCTGGAGAAGGTATATACCCTCTTAAAACTGTTACTAACACAAGTCAAGGGCCTAGGAGAGAGGATTGATAAACTAGAGCAGTCAACCCTGGACGGGTTTCACTCACTCAAAACAACAATCAAACAAACAACTAGAGTGATTGGAAATAAGGACGTGGGTGCAAAGGGGAACGAACTATCAGCTCATAGTGGCCCCAAGCCCCTAACATCTCTAAATAAAGCTATTCCTATTAGTCCACTAATCCCAACTCCCAAATCTCCTCCCCATACTAAAGCAGGCCCTAGTCACAAGGGACTTTTAACACATACAGAGCCTGAGAAACATAAGTCAAAGCCTCTTCTACAAAAGCAGCAACAGACAACTAGTGGTAAAAAGGAAGTCCAACAAAAAACAGAGGGGAGCAGTAAACTTAGCGGGGTATCGACAGGGAAAGCCACTAGGTCTGTAACCCAACATTCTGCCCCAACTACTTTTTTAATGGCCCCCAGTAACCCACCACGACGGATTCCCCTGATTAATCTCCCACCAGACTGTCAACCCTTTGTTGCTGTCATGGTTAATGTGCCTCCCCTAAAGGATGGCCAGATGGAAAACCATCAATCACTTAAGAACAAGTGTATCCATTGGCTGAAGGCAAATAAGCCAATCCCCCTGGGTGAGGATGGCATTATCCTAAGTGTCCGTAGAGTGGGATGGGTGGGGCAAGGGAAAAAAATGCAGGAGGGGGATTGTGTAATCATAAACTTCCAAGACCCCAGAGTAGTACCTTCCATCTGTACTCCTATCAAAAATATGGGGGCCCCGGGAGTTAAACTAGTAGATCTTACATATTTTTATCCTCGGCATCTTGTTAGTCCTAATGGAGGAAGTGTAAGTTCCCCTAATTCTGGCCAAAACTGGGTTGGGGTTGTAGGGGGCAATAGGGAAAATCAAATGTGGGCAATTGGCCCCTGCTGACTGGAAACAGCGAGCAGAGTAGACCCAGTAGCACCACCACCCACCCAAACAAACTTTGAAAGTGGAATGGGAGATTCTATAGCAATTCCACAAGATCCCTGCTCTCCTCGGATATCTAGGAGGAATCCTACAAATAGGGGCTTCCAGGTGCCCAGCTACCTTCCAGCTGTGACGGACCTAGTCTTTAAGGTTTTCAGCTGGAACGTCGCAGGGATTGCAGGAAAACTGGCCCTTCCAGATGTTACTGCATGGGTTGATGAGCACTCTTTGTGCCTCTTCCAGGAAACATGGAGCCTGGTGCCGGTCCATAGGGTGGGATTTTCCTCTTATTCCTCTCCTGCGCGAGTCTCGGAATCTGGGAGAGGCCGACCTTCGGGCGGCCTTCTTATCTGGGTCGCAGCTTCGCTAAACTGTAGAGTAGTGGACTCTCCTACAGGTTCCCCGGACATACAAAATATCACCCTTATAGATCAAAGGGGAAGAATTGTTCTAAATATCTATAATGTGTATGCACGGGGGACAAAGGGTGGGAGAAAGTCTTCAGTAATAGCTCTTCTCGAGACCCTGTTAAACAACACCCCCCATAAGACACGCATCTTGGTTGCAGGTGATTTGAACTGTACGTTTCCCTCGACCAAGATGAGGAGGATGCTAGGAGGGGGATCCCGGCACTAGACATCCCACCGATCAAAAGGTGGACAGAAGTGGCGCTCCAGATATACTCCCTGAGTCTTGAATTTAACCTAAGGGCAGCGAATGGGAGGACTTCTTCGGATAGGGGGGGTGCCCACACCTACAATAGACCAGGGCACACCTCTAGGCTGGATTATATTCTAATAGACGTGTGCTTATGGTCTTATGTAAGGGACATGCAGGTGGTCCCTTCGACAGAAAGTGACCACAACTCACTCTCCCTAAAAATGGAGCAATGGTGGCAACCCTTAAGGAAGGCCAACATCAACCTGGCACCCGTACCACTAGATGAATCGGAAGTCACCCCATGTGGTAGAAGAATTAAATGGGCGAAACTGGTTCTATCCGAGGCATTGGTTGGGGAAATCAAATCCCATCTAAACCGTGTGGTAACATCTATCGGAATCTCCATGGAAGGGGTGGGTAAAGCGTGTGGGTTATTTGTGTCCCTGATTGAAGCCTTAACCAACGTGTTTACCCTGTACTCTAAAAAGCCGGGCAATACAGGAACTAAAAAACCAGTTGAGGGGTGGTACACCCAAGCATGTAGGGGCCATAAGGCAAAGTTAGTTGAGGCAGTCAAATCTAAACCCCAAAGTGTGATCCAGGAAGCAAGGAAGGCCTATAAAAAGTCCCTCAATTTGGCTAAAAGGGAGTGGGAAGATAAATACTGGGATGACCTACTCCAGGCTAGTAAAAACAGGGATTCAGGGGTCTTTTGGAATCTTATAAGTAAACGGAGTAAATCTGACGCAGCCATTAGACCCTGCAACATCCCGCCTCAAAACTGGGTTAAACACTTTGGGTCTTTATACCTCCCAGCAGATGGGGATCTGTCTGTAGGGGGGGACCTCACACTGGCAATTGAACCTCACCCCTATGACCTCTTCACTCCCTTAGAGATTGAGGGGGTTATAGGCTGGGTAGCACCACGTAAGGCACCGGGCCCGGATGGCCTTCCGGGTGATCTCATGAGGGCTTACCCGGCGGAATGGGGAAGGATCATAGCTGCTCTCCTAAATGATATTATGAGGGGAGGAGTAGTGCCAGAATCCTGGAAAGGTGCGGTGGTTGTCCCTATTTATAAAAAGGGGTGTAGGGAAACCCCGGGCAACTATCGCCCCATAAGTCTGATAGACTCCACCCAAAAGATAGCTGGTAAAGCTATCCTTGGTAGGATTCTCCATTGGGTGGAGGAGAATAAAATCCTATCAGACTTTCAGGCAGGTTTCCGGGCCGGTATGGGGACTATAGAGCAGGTGTTTAGGCTGTCCCTTTTGGGGTGGAAGGTGGTGGAACTAGGCAAGGGTAGTCTTTACTTAGCCTTTATAGATCTGAAGACTGCCTTTGACCTAGTTCCCCGGGAAGAGCTTTGGAGGGTCCTTCTTGAGTTGGGATTACCACCTTACATCTTGTCCCTTCTCATAAGCCTTCATGCCCACACCTTTGCACAGGTCCGCTGGGGTAAAAACGGAGAGCTCACTGAGAAGATACCAGTGTCTAGGGGCGTAAGACAGGGCTGCGTCTTGGCACCCACCCTTTTCTCGCTATATCTGAATGGGGTGGTAAAACATCTTCAACAAGAACCAGCCGACGCCCCCTGTCTTGGAGGTGTCCGCATCCCAACCCTGCTTTTTGCGGATGACACGCTCCTGATTTCGAAGACCCCACAAGGACTGCAGAAACTATTAACACGATTCCAGGAGTTCTGTGGTGCTAAAGGATTAATAATAAATGTGGACAAAACGAAATACTTAGTTGTTAATCCACCCAGAAAATTGGGCCGCCCACCTACACTCAACTCTATCCCCCTAGAGAAAGTAGCCGAATTCGACTACCTTGGTATCCGGATTACGGACAGGATGACTTGGGCAAACCACATTGAAAAAATGGTTCTTAACCACAGGAGAGTAGGAGGAGCTCTCATGAGGGAATACAGAGCCTCAACTAGGAGATCACTCACCCCAGTACTTGACATCTACAAGGCCAAAGTAGCGACTTCAGCCTTGTACGGGGCTGAACTGTGGGGCCACTGCCGACTGGATGCCCTAGTCACAGCAGAGAGCAAGCTTTTAAAATCCTTCATCTCTGTTCCTCTGAGCACACCATCAGTACCAGTGAGGATGGACATGGGATGTAGAAACATCAAAGATCAGCTTCGCCCGCTCCTGTTGTGGACAAGGATTTGGAGGAGCGAAGATTTAAAATCTTATGCTGATGCCCTGGGAGACATAATGAGCCAGGGGGGTTGGCCTAAGATAAGATGGTTAAATGACACCAAAAAACTTTTGGAGAATATCGGACTAGGAGACTGCTGGTTATCCCGTTCAGCCCCCCCAAAAGAAGTTGTCAAGGCGCTTTACTGGAAATGGACTGCTGAGCGTCTAATCACAAGCTCCAATCATTGCAGGTCCACTGCCGCATTTTTACAAATTAAAGACACTGTGGCCGTTGAACCCTACTTGGACTTGATCACTCTCCCCTTTGACCGATCTCTTTATTTTAAATTTAGAGTTGGTTCCCTCCCGCTAGGTGCTTTGGTATCGAAATGGTCATTAGCGGCCCGTACTTCCCCCAACTGTGCATGTTGCCCAAGTAAGGTTGAGTCCATTGCGCACGTTTTATTTGAATGCCCGGATTACGCAAGGCCTAGGAGCTTTTGGCTGAAACCACTCTGCCGAAATATGGGCACACGCAGTCATTCAGTAGCCTTGCGTATCCTAAGCACGGACACTTCCCCCCCCATTGTATGCGGAATAGCTAAATTTTTAAAGCAGTTTTGGCTCATTCGATGTAAGAGATTGTCGGTAGCTGTTTAATTCTCTTTTAGCTAATTTATAAATGGCCTTTTATATCCTTTTATCTCTTTTAAACATTCACACTGACTTCTTGTGGTAATGATTTTTTTTGTACATTGTATGATTGTATTATAAATGTGCTTATAAGATATCTCTGTATATCGAATAAAAGCTTATGACTGACTGACTGACTGATAAAAAACGACCGCAATGCATTAATATCGCTGAAAACTCAGCGATATTCATGCATTACCGAGCTAATGCTCTTAGCCATGTTATCCACCTCCCATTGGATAACATGGCTAAGAACTGCTCAGGGCAGGTGCTAGCTTTTGGAGATATTCGCGCTTATCTCGAATATTTCCAAAAGTTGATAATAGGAGATAGTGATGTTAGCGACTGTTTCCAGTCGCTAACATCTTGGCATGCCCACTTTGCATGTCATTAGTGATAAATATCACTCACATGCAAAGTGGGGCCCAAGATGGTCTCTATCTCCTACTAGCCGTCGCTAACTGGTGTTAGCAACAGCTAGGTAATACAGATATAATTTTATCTCCGCGAAGCGGAGCGCTGTTACAGATATATATCTTGTTTTTGAACGTTAATTTCTCAAAATGCAGTGAAGCACATATATTGAGACCTAGCAAAGGCACATCGGGCTACCAGTCCCTAATATTTTACCAAGTTTCGTGCAAATCCATTCAGCCGTTCGATTATTATTATTATTTTTTTTTTTTGCCCCGCGGGGCCCTTTTAAAACCTCCACATCAAACCTAGGGGGTCAGCGAGGATCTACTATGCCCCCTTATGGTCATTTGCCCCTTCGCTTTGGCCTCCTCTTGTCTCTCGATCCTACCGAGAGACAAGATGGCGGCCGCTACGGACTGTTTGGAATGTTTACAGACACCGGAGAGCCAATCAGCTTCGCTTCGCAAAGCTCCGTAACGCGAAAAGTACGCGAAGCGGTGCGCTGTTACAGATATATATCTTTTTTTGAATGTTAATTTCTCAAAATCCACTGGAGCACATATATTGAGATCTAGCAAAGGCACATCGGGCTACCAGTCCCTACAATTCTGCCAAGTTTCGTGCAAATCCATTCAGCTGTTCGATTATTATTATTTTTTTTTTTTTTGCCCCGCGGGGCCCTTTTAAAACCTCCACATCAAACCTAAACGGTCAGGGAGGATCTACTATGCCCCCTTATGTTCATTTGCCCCTTCGGTTTGGCCTCCGCTTGTCTCTCGATCCTACCGAGAGACAAGATGGCGGCCGCTACGGACTGTTTGGAATGTAACCAATCAGCTTCGCTTCACAAAGCTCCGTTGCGCGAAAAGTACGCGTACTGGAGCGCTGCCCGGTCCGCTGTTACAGATATATATCTTTTTTTAAACGTTAGTTTCTCAAAATCCACTGGAGCACATATATTGAGACCTACAAAAGGCACATCGGGCTACCAGTCCCTACAATTTTGCCAAGTTTCGTGCAAATCCATTCAGCCGTTCGGGCTAAAAGTGAGGCCAACCGCCCTATGGAAAACTCAATGTTAAAAACACGTTTTGGGACCCCCCTTTTTTCTCGGCCCCCCCTTGACGAACCCCCCCAAATTTTCAAGGGTTGCTCAGAAACAAAATGTGCCATTTTCCTGAAAATTTCAGCCAATTCCGTCCACAAACGCCAAAGTTATTAGACATAGAATTTTCAAAAATCCCATAGAGAAAAAATCCTAACTATATATACCTACTGGCGACCGCCAGTAGGTAATATATATATATATCTATATATATCTATATATATATATATATAGATATATATATGTGTTAGATTGCCCATCTATACACAGTATTCAATATTCAATTTTTTTCAGAGGAACATAATCCATCATAATGATTGCCAGCATCATCATCCTTCCAGCACTAAAGGCTGCACTTGTCCACTTCATAGCTCAAGTCAACTTCAGTTTTTAACTTGTACTAGCCCACCATTCTGATTGATTTTTTTACTTTAGCATTGCCTCATCATGGCTTCTCATTTGGCAGTCTTCTTCTTGTGTACTACTAGTCGTACTCTTCTCTAGTCTCCCCATGGTGACTGTCTCATTTTTTGCAAAGCTTGCATATAAAACAGCATTATCTAATTAACTTTTTATTTCAAGTTAATAGTTCCCTGTGATGAATATTCCTCAATCCTACAGTTTGAGTTCGGCTAGGAGGGATTGGAACCTCGTTTCTGAATCTTGTGCTTTCACTAGTATTCAACCAGTCCACTAGCATGCTGCTACTGTCTATTACCACTGTACTACCACCTTGGCACCTTGGGAAACCATGAAGCCATCACTTTGCCTAATCACAGGTAAGAGAAGAACAGTGGGAGATTTTGTCATTGTTGAGCTACAATAATCTATATACTATGGAAATTCACACACCCACACCCCCTCCCAGTCCTTAGGGGCTAATATAGTTGCAGATGGCAGAGACTAGGAGGATAGAGTAGTAGGACAAGTGAGGGCACAGCATTACTATTGGTGTGCTACACTATCAGCAGATTTTAAAAACTGGCAGCAGGCCTGCAGCAAAGGAAATAGTGCAAAGTAAAAGAGTAACCCCACTAAAACGATTTAAACATATGTACAACCATGAAAAATGTATTTCTCTAACAAATAACTAGAAAACCCACAACACCTGGCTCACCCCCTCCCTAACCCCAACCAATGCCCAAAGTAAAGAAAGTCCAAATAATTGTCCAACCAAATGTCCATAAATGAATATGCCAAAAATCCCAAGATTTCCCCAACTCCCACATTCCCACCCTCTTCCCAACAAGTACCACCCACCAAACATAAGATTAAAAAAGGGGCAAGAGAGACCTAGCGGAGGGGTAGGAGCTTCCTCTCTAATCGGCTGAACCGCTCCTCTATCCTGGCTTCCATGCATGCCACCCACAGAAGCATGCAGCACTGAAAGGCTCTATAGAGTCTATGGGGGGAGCAACAGTGGTGGATGATTGGTGATGGGTGCCTGCCTGACCACGGTGCTGTACAACTGGAGGCACTGGGGCCGGGCTGGGACCAGGGGTATTGGAGGCTGCAGCTGCTGCCGCCGTCGCCTCCTCCTCCTCACCCATCAGCTGCTGGTATTCAGCCCTGATGGCCCCAAGCTTGCTTTGCCGGGTCCTGACTGCTACCTCCTGCCTGTTGTGTTGTGAGCCTGAGGATGATGGTGGATTGGCAGCAGTCGACACATCAAGAAAGAAAAAGACACATTGTAACAAATATTCTTAGCAAAACAGTAAAACATAAAATAATATAGTGGCACAGTAGCACTAGCAGTACATAACATTTGCTGGTATCCTCGATTCCTCTGCCTATTCGATTTTGATGTGATTACAGTTCCAAACAGTAAGCACTATGGAGTATACATATATTCTTCTTCTCTCTTCTTTAGCTAAATTAATGTAGGCATGCCAGCTCAGCTTGCGCTCTAGATAGACATACTCATTTTGCGTTATACACTTTGCTACTGTGTGCAAGTGGGGCAGCTCAGCTGTACCGCACAATTATCTCTTTTCCTATCATGGCCATGCTCTGTTAAATCAAATGCTCACTTTCACTTTCACCCTGACTACAACAAGGCAGATGAATAGTTACTAATATATAAATGATGATATACAGCACGACGTGAGGTACTACTATTGTAACCATGGAGCCAATAGGCCACCAATAGATAACACTGGCGAAATACAATGTGTAGGGAGTGTACCTCGGAGGGAGGTGATTGATAATGATGGGTGGATAGGGGTACTTAATAATATATACTTTCGTGACGAATGTGGCTGGGTCAAATTATGTGCAAGGACCTTAGGTTTAATCAACGTTCCTAAAATTTACTTTATGCTCCTAAGGTTAAAGGAAAAAAAGCCACCCCTTGTTTCAAGAAGATTTGTGGACTAAAAAGCCCCAAAGTCAAAAGTAACAATAAGTCTTTATCCTGAGCAAAAATAATAATGTCCGAGAGTTCGTATTTGTGTTGTTGTTGAAAACTTCTTCTTTAATTCAAATGTTTACTTTGTATTGCAGTAGAATCACATCCAATAGTACATCAACACACTGGGTTGCTACAGTCACAGCCAGATGAAAAGTGTAGCCAACACAGGTTTCCTCATTGGGGCATCACCCTTTGACTTCCTCAGGGAAAAAATTAAATATGAAGATTATCTGTAATTCCAAATGCAATGTAGTCCGTATTTATCCATACAGAGACCTATGTCTCCAAAACGATCTTCACTGTAATATGGTATGTTGGAGAGTCTTACAAAGCAACGAAGAGTGATCCAAGTAAAAAGTATTGGCGTCTCACCTTCGAATTAAAAATCTCAATTAAAAATCATTCATTGTTACTCTTCTTCCCAGGGATTTCTCAATTTTTCACTGCATTTTTTCAACTAGAATTAATTATTTTTCACCCTTGGCTTTGCTACTCAGTCACCATTTGAGTTTTATATTCGCTTCATCCAGTCTTCACTATGAATAGAATACTAGTAGCATTCATCCATCCATCCAAACATGGCTATCTTTCGCCAACATTAACATACATTTGTCATTTTAACCACCCATCCATCCTTGCTTTGACCCGTCAAACCACCCGGAGGATTCCTTTCACCCATACACTTTCACCCATGCAGGCAGGCATAATTTCTTTCACCTTTCACCCATTCTTCACCTACCCCCATGAATGCATCCTATCAGTCACCTTTAGGCATCCTTTAACCCATACATCCTTCTCTGCCAGTCATATTAAATGTCACCCGTCCTTCCACCTTCATCCATCTCTCCCAGCAACCCATCAAGGTCTGAATCTTCTTGATGAAACTTTCTCTGCTACGTTGAAGATAGAGGAGGCCATTAGTTACTCAACTCCCACTGTGTATGCTAATTAAGGCTAAGTAAAGAGGAGTGTCTTCAACTGTTCACAACTTAGTGTCGCTCTCAGCTGTACAATGTACACCCTTGCAGCGAGTATATAAATTGTCAATAAGCAAGCAATATGACTTACCACCACCCGCCACTGCAGCTGGCTCACCCCTTGCAGCTGCTGCATCTGTTGCTACCTGGATGGCGATGCGGTCCCCGCTAGCCCCGGCAATAGTGGTCAAGGCAACTAGAAAAATCATTAGACATTAAACATTTTTAGATGCCATATGATGCTATATGTGCCTCCCCCTATTCATTTTTTTGGTAGCAAAATTAAAAATATGTACAGTTGGGCATTTTGTTTTTGTTGGTGGCAATTTTTGAAAAGCTTCTCAAGAAGAGACAACCTGGAAGGGACTGAGCTGAGTGGCTAGAACTAATGATGATTCTGAGTTTTTAAAAAGAAATTAGAGTGGTCAACTGGCCGGACCAACGGACATAAAATCTTCTTGGTTGGCAAATGTATGGTGCCGTCCTCCTTATACTTCCTTTCAGCCATGGTGCACAGTACTCTTCACTATCAACTGCTGATAATACTAGGCCTAGATAAGAAAAAACACATCGAGGAGTGTTTTTCCTGGGTCTGGAAGGCACCTCCAACTCCCTCACCCACCTCGGATGACCTCTTAGTCTTGCCCCTGGATGCTGATGTAAGACATAATTAAAGAGACAAGAAATAATTGGTTGCAAATAAATAATCTCTGAAAAAACATTTTTGGACAGGAAACAGCAATTGTAATAATATTGAACTTTCCTAACTCATATCGACTAGACTAGTATCGTGGACCGTCCTATCTATTCCATAATTCTTAAACCTACCTAGCCCACCTATTCCAAAGACTTTGGAATAAACTGCAGCTAATTATATCTGCTTTCAAGTTCCGATCTCATTCCCAATGGTTCTCAACCCCCTTTGACTGGTCAATTCACTAAGTCTGCATTTTGTCTTTAAAATGCATAAATGGACGCATGCATACACCAAATTGGTTGGTTGCTTGTCACTGTACGAGCTAAAAAAATGATTCTAAGACCTGAATACCAATACTAACTACCACTGTCTTAGTGACAGGACAAAGGAAAGGAGTCTTTCTCTAGTCTGCATTACCTACTTAAGAAGTTCTTACAAAATCAGCCCAAGCGAGCGCAAAGTTTCAAACACGTACAATTAGGTAGTGCCGAGCACCTGTCTTGTAGAATAACAATCACATAAATAAGATTTGTAAATATAACTTACCTGCATGTGAACAGCCTGCTTGCTATTTGGGAAAAACATATTAGCAATAACATAGAACACACAAGTGATAATAATATCAATATTTAGCTACTCACCAAGCTCCATGACCTAAATCCCTAGCAGGTCCAGCAAGTCCTGCTCTCGGTCCAGGATGTCAGACCACCAGTGCGTCAGCTGATTGTGGGTGTGCAGGACCCCAGAGCAGCGATACACTGTCCGGCGCTCCCTCGCCCATTGCTGCTGGTGCTCCACGAGTCTGTACCTGGACCCAGGCCTGCCACCTGCTGCAAGGGTGTGGGGGGGGGGGGTTGCGCTGAACAAACAAAAGCAGTCCTGCCACTTCCACCTCTGAAAATAAGGCCCGGGGCTACACCCCTTCTGGGAACCACCTTCTGCAAGTAAGGTTGCTTTTCTTTGCCGCCTTTTTAGTGGCACCGGTCTCTGCCATGATGTTGGGCGTGGCAGAAAAGACAATGTAGAAAGTATGAAAAAATTAGGGAGACGAAGGAAGGAAGTAAAAAATAGAAAGCAGATAATAGAGAACAACAAGTCAAAAAAAGTAGAAGAAAAATGCAAAATATACACTTAAGAAGACCGAGTGAAAGATAATAAATACGGAAATGTCATGCGAACGGGCGGGACAAGCAACTCCACCGCCTCGCGGAACTCCGCTTTGTGGAGTTCTGTGTAGCGCTGCTAAGTGAACTCCACCCAGGCTTACAGGAGACCCGGGCCCTGGAGGCTTACATGTAGAGAGTTTTGTCTCTGAGGATGGAGGTTCAGTCTCTGAAAGTACACAAGCTGAGACCTCTGAAGGCTGGCAAACTGGAAGCACAGGATCAAAAATCAAGTACGGTAGAGTCTCAGGGTCAGAAGGCAGGCAAGCTAGGAGCTTGGTTTCAGAAGGCAGACAGGCTGGAGGCTCTGGTTCTGAAGGCAGGCAGAGTGGAGGTACTGGTTCTGAAGGCAGACAGGCTGGAGGATCTGGTACTGATGGCAGGCAGGCTGTAGGCTCTGGCTCTAAAGGTGACAGGCTGGAGGCTCTGGCTCTAAAGGCAGACAGTCTGGAGGCTCCGGCTCTGAAGGTAGACATGCATGAAGCTCTGGTACTGATGGCAGGCAGGCTGAGGGCCGAAGCTCAGAAGGCAGCAGGCTGACTGAGGACTCTGGCTCTAAAGGCAGCAGGCCGGCTGAGGACTCTGGAGACTCTAAAAGCAGCAGGGCGGCTGAGGACTCTGAAGATTCTGCAAGAAGACAAACTGATGGCAGTGAGGCACAAGGATGACAGGTTTTAAACTCTGCGAATGGTGGTAATTAATGAGCATTGATTTCCCTGTTGTCAATAGTGACATCTTCACCGTTCCTTAGCACATTAAAGCATGCTGTAGGTCTTTCTTTGGGATGGCTAAGAATAGTGATTATCTTATGTTATGTTATGTTATGTTATTTTAATTTATAAAGCGCACATATACCCGGAGGTGTCTTGGCGCTATGGACAGCGGGGGTCTACACTGACAGCTAGTTCTGGAATAGCCAAGTCTTTCCAAAGGTGATGAGAGTGGGGGAGCTTCTGAGCTCAAATGGTAGAGAGTTCCAGAGCTTGGAGGTATAAAAATGGAAGCTGCGACCGCCCCATTGTATGGTGCGGATTTTTGGCACCCGCAAAAGTTTAGTGCCGGAAGAACGGAGGTGTCTGGAGGATTCGTACCAGGTAAACAGTTTCTGCAGAAAGACCGGACCTTTTTGACTCAAGGCTTTGTAGGCTAAAGAGAGTGCCTTGAATTTAATCCGTTGCTCCACTGGGAGCCAATGCAGCTTTCGAATTTAAGCTGGGATTGAGTGTTAGAAAGAAGTTGTGCCGCTGAGTTCTGAACTCTTTGGAGTTTTTTTAAGCATTGTTTCTGTGCATTTCCCAATAGTCCGTTAAAGTAGTCAAGCTTTGACTGTATTAATGCTGTCACTACAGTTTTTCTTGTTCCTGCCGGAAGGTATGGAAGAATCTTCCTTATCTTTTTAATGAGAAAGTGACTGGCTGAAACCGTAGCATTAGTGTGCTGGATAAGAGAGAGTTTATGATCCAACCACACCCCCAGATTCTTAGCTTTTGGCACTGGTTTTGGGGGTTCCTTTGGCTTTTGGCAATTGACATCTCTTAAAATAGGTCAGAGATTTCTTCATCATGGGAGATTTTTTCAATTTCTTCTGCCTTACAAGGTGATACAAATGGTGCAGAGCATAGAGTACTATTATTTCCTGATTTCTCTATATGTGGTGGGCTTGAAGGCGAGAGAGCAAACAAGTGGTCAGGGTTCTCAGTGAGGAGGTTAGTTTCAGTTGCTGCAGTTAGATCAAGAGCGTGGACTAAGTCACAGGATGTTGTCACAACAGCGATTATATGGGGCACTGGTTCAGGTTTTGTATGTATGTCAATGGCATTTGTATGTGACACCCCCAGGGTAGAACTGACCTCACTACCAGGAAGAGAAAGGAAAGAAATATTTTGTGGTTTTCTTGTCATCTGGGGTTCCCTAAAAGTGAAGGGACACATCTCAGATGTAGCTCCTATGTGTAGTTCAGCACTAGAAGATAAAACATCAAAGGAGGTAGCAAATACAGAATTCAAACAAACACTTTCATTAACTGCACTTAGAGACATGGCACCATGGCTACTCTGTGTCGAATCTGGGTTGTGAGCCTCAGTATTATTCACACATTCACTAGACCAGATATGAGGGGACAGCAAAAGAGAGCACAAGGTTTCATTCTCCATTTCTAAGGAGGATTACATAGATGTAGAAAAGTATTCTTGAACAGGGGTTTTAGATTGTCACATGAACTCCAAAATATAGCTTTTTAACAGAGGCCAAAAAAGTTTATTTTTATGCTGCAATTCCTGAATCTTAGATTTTATAATATCCCGTGATGAAGGTGGATCTTTCTCTACAAGGACAGAGGTAGGCTTGGCAACTTCACAACAGAGCTACACCATGTATTTTGTTAAAACTGGCTATTAGCCGACTGTGTTCTAGCAGGTCTTTTCTCTCTTTTTGTGAAACTGATTATTGTTTACTTTGAATGTAGTATTAAACATTGTCTCTTTAGTATCAGGGATGGTGATCTTTACTGTGTCACAAGACTTGGTTATATCATTCAAATGGAAAACAGAGGATATGAAATGTATCTGCTTTTTTTTTGTCTGTTGTTTGGTTAAACATGCTATTTTATAACCATTTCCAGCAGACATGCGAGAGTCAGAACTCTTGTTCAGCAAACAGAGGAAGGTATTGTTCTCCTTTTGCAATGCTGACACAGTCCTTCCATCAGGATCAGAGCAGAAGGTTAAGTCAGAATCTGGCAAATATGTGTTTGAGAGCTAATAAGCAAAATATTCAGAATGTAAATGTCCAATTCTCCTAAGAAGAAGTAGAAACTAAATGCCTTTCATTGTTGGACACTGGAGAACTGCCTTGCACAAACTTAAATGAAGCACCAGTGCTTATCTTTCTTAAACCTTTTATTTAGATGCATCTTCAATAATTTCACACACAATTGTAACGGAAAAATGGTACCTAACCGAATATAAAGAAACCTCACAAGTTACTCTGGAAATGTGGGTTGGTCATTCTGTCAGGACTATCCAGGACTATGTCTGGAACACAGTCAGGGACTTGGACAAAGAATGGTAGCTAGGTAGAAAAAGTAAGCAGAAAGAGGAGTATAGAAGTGCCCAGGATCACACAGAGTCAGACAATAAAAGATATTCGTAAAGAAAGCCTGCACAAGGGAGCAAGATGGTTTAGACTCAATTCAAATTCAACACTTAATCATATATTATACAGTGTTGCAAAATGTAGAATTCTCAATTATCATTCTGTTATTTAGTCAGTTAAAGATTCAGTCTCTCAATTCTCAATTAAACAAGCAATTACAAAAATATATTAGTTTTCAACAACATCCAATTTTTCTCAAAAGATAGTGAACAGAGTATCTTGAATTATCAATTGAAACGCAATTTCCTTGAATATTCTGTTGATGGAGATGCCCAATGCATAACGGGATTAGAATTTCATTCTTCAGGGGCCTCTATAAATTCAAAAAACAAATACTTGATTGTAAATATTCTCTACGGTGTACAGGGAGGAACACCCCAACCCGGTTATTTTAGACCAGAGAAACAACAGCAATGAGATAAAAATTCACTGGAAAGTGATCATGATTGTGCTACCAATCTTGAACCAAAACTTGTGACAATGAAACCATGTGAGGCATAATTCCAGTGAAATCCTAAACAATTGGCAAAAGAAGATGCAGTGTGTAGGTCTATCCGCATGAAAATATGTGCACCAAACACCACGTGAACCACTGCGATGTGCCACTGCTTTGATGTGTGAAAAGACACTTACTGGATGACTATGCAACCTCCGGATGCCAGTGAATTAAGACTTTCACAAATGTGAGGTCACACGAACGTAACCTGAGAGAAACGACAAGAAATTCACAGTACAGAATCTGAATTAACAGCAGTTTTAGATTAACTAAGACTAGAAGAGGTTCATGGAAGGAATGTTTCCCTAGTTCTTTTAGATCTGTCCGCTGCCTTCAACATGGTTGATCATAGGATTTTCATTACAAAGGCATATCCTTTGAGTGAATAAGGTCCTTTTTCGAGGTTTGAACAGTCAGTGAAACTCAGAAACATCACCTACAAGGCAACAGGTCTTGAATGTGGAGTCCCTCAAGGCTCCTTTCTGTAACCTCCCTTGTTTAAGTTATATATGAAACCTTTTTTTGAGGCCTGGACAACTTTTGGATGCAGCGTATATAATTACGTAGGTGATTCTCAACTATTTTTCCATATGGACAGCATCACTAACTATCACATACATTTTCAGAACACCATGAGATTCATTGCAAACTGGATGGCAGGTAATCAGTTAAAGCAAAATACTAACAAAACAGAGTTAATTTTGCTGAAAAATAAGACCAACATTTGGAGTCACAACGTTTGACCTGGTGATCTTGGTCCAGTACCCACTTCATCACTCTCCACCAAGAGTCTTGGGGTAGAGACACATGGCAACCTTACACTTAACTCCTAGGTAGGGGCTGTAGTATTAAATAGTCCATTTTATTAAAACGTTTGAGGAAAATTGCACCTTTGTTGTCCTTCGATGCCAGGGAATTAATTGTTACTTTAGTCACCAACTCAAGACTTGACTATGCTAACGCAGGGTTATCTCGTACTGCCCTGCATAAACGAAAGATTATTCAAAACGAAACAGCACAGCTGATTTTTCTTCTGCCTCGGCATTCACATTCTATACCTTTATTTGAGAGAGCTGGTTCTCTTCCAGTACAGAAGAAAATCTAATTTAAAATATGCTAATGGTGTTTGAATGCCCAAATAATATCGGCCCTATCTTCCCGGTGAGATTTGTACCCTCTCTAAATCTAAGATCTAGCCAGACAAACCGGCTTGCAATACCGAGATTTCGGAAACAGAGATCAGGAGATCAAAGTTTTTTAGTAGTGGCCCCTTCTAAATGGAATGCCTTAAAATTTGAAGAGTACCATGTGACCTTTTGCGGAAAGTTGAAAACATGGCTATTCAATTTCAACTAGGTCTTAACCGTTCCAGGTATTTCTAAGCGCCAAGAAACCTTTGGTGAACATGTGCTCTACAGGTATAAATAGCATAACAATAACATAACAAAGATTACAGGGGCATATCATCAAGGCACTGCAATAAAATTATCGCCGCTTTAGCGTCCGTTTTCGGGCAAAAAGCAGCGATCATTTTATCGCACTGAAGGCAAAGACACGCTAACTGGTGTTCCTATGCCTCTGCGCCAGTTTTCCTAACGCTCATCTTTGCAACGCCAATGATATGCAACGTGGGCGTACCCCCCTGCTAAACTAACGTGGAGAATGTCGCTAACAGACATTTCTCTAATTATCAAGCTATTCGCTAACCTGTGAAGCGACGAGAAAAGTAGCGCTACCCGCGCTTATCACAGGTTTGCTAACGCCTGCTTGTAAACTGTCTGAGCCATTATAGTCTATGGGTGGTGGACCATAATCATGAGACCACCCTGCCCTATTTTCAACGTATCACCTATCGCTGTGCCATTATCGCTGGATTTCTAGTTATAATCGCACATTTTGTAGCTATCGCTGGATTTATTATCCCATTGCTGATAGCGCGCTATCTCTGCGATAAAATCCAGCGATAGCCGGCGATGATTATCCTCGTCCTAAGCGTGCTTAGCAATAATTATCGCCACCGTTTTTTGCAAATTCCAACTTGTCTGAATTACGGATCAATACTTTGCAAGTTAGTACGAATAATAATTAGCTGTAAAGTTGTGAAAGTATCGCTGCAATTCTGAATCACCTAAAATATGTAAATACTCAAGTTATTTGGGAACATATTTTAGAATGACTTAAAGCAACTGGTTAAGGAATGCGTGGCTCAATCAAATGTGTTCGATCAGAGATGGCACTGTAGCTGAGGGTTTGCCTATTGTGATCGCTAAGTGTTTGAATATAATAATCAATGTCAGGAGGGTTTGTAAGTTTTACAATGTTCTATCTTTGCATGGACTATGGTTTGTTCATCATTAATGAGTATCAGTTGTAGAAGTAATCAGGGCGCAGTTTGGTCAGTAAAATTGGGGTTGGGGGTGAACTTCCGATTTTCCGAACAACTACTAAGGCATATCATAAAATACATACATGAGAAAGCAGGCATGAGGGAGTTTAAGGGGCAGTGGAAAGAGAAAGCAGTGCAGATTCTTAGGGGTACTTAAACCACAATGTTTTGTAAAATAACCAACATTTTTTAAACTTCAAAACAGAGAGGAGAGTGTGTGTGTATGTGTTAGCCCGTGTGTGCATGTAAAAATCACAAGTGAAATCTGACGGTTACCTCACCATGACTGACTGAAAGCACCTGTACTCAACTATGTACTAGAGAATACATTAATTAGGGGGGTATAACACCCCAAACACCCCCCCTAAAGCTACACCCCTAGAAGTAATTAAAGAACATATTATAATCTTTGATAACATTAAAACAGAAACCACTACTCTAGCATCTACTGACAAGCTCTAAAGCTCTTCATTAGTGGATAGAGTACTTCCTTCTCCTAAGGGCTAAATATAAAAGGGAAAATACTTCATCATTAATATAATAATTGAGGATTCAAAACATAGGAATGAACAGATAAACAGATAAAGGGAAAAATGCAGAGGTAAGTAATGTGCTTAAACTGTGATATGAGAAAAACAATTTGGATATGCCACAGGAAACATACTTCAAGATACCAAGAAACTACACTTCTGGTACATGTATCTAAAATAAGATACTGGACTCTACTACACACAGTTTAAGATAGGTGGAGATTAAACTGTTTTTGCTAAGCTCTACTCAGATTTGTATCAAAGTGTAATGGTATTACGTAAACTCACTTCTTGTAAAAACAAGTTTCATCCAAGGACATTATGGAATTAATAAAAGACTCTGGACAATCACCAACGAGAGATAGGGGATAATGGACCTAGCCCTCTCTGCAGGGTCACCCCCAAATATTGTACCTTCACCCCTCCTGGTTTCTGAACCTGTTTACATTGGCTTTTAGCACTATGTGCACTTTACTACTGCTACACAGTGCTAAAGTGCTTGTGCTTTCGCCTTTAACCATGGTAAAATTGGCAAGTCCCTAGAAAAGTGGTACTACTGATACCCAGGGACTGTAAATTAAATGCTACTAGTTGGTCTGCAACATGTATCATCCCACCCACTTAAGGAGCCCTTCAAAACATGTCCCAGGCCTGCCATTGTAGCCTAGGTGTGCAGTTTTAAACCACCATTTCAACCTGGCAATGTACACCTTTTGCCAGGCCTAAACCTTTGTTTTTTCAAATGTTGGACATGTAATGTACTTTTAAGTTTTACATGTCCTGGTAGTGAAGAATTCACAAATTCATTTTTCACCATGGCAAGGCCTGCCACTACAGTAGAATAGCATTAGGTTACCTTATTATATTTCCTTTGTACTTTATTGCACTATTCCAATACACGTGACTGTGGAACAATCCTAAGATAACATTAAAACTATAAATATTATAAAACAACACTAAAACCCACCTTTATGGTGGACCGAGAACAGTTCGCCATTAAAAAAGCATCAAAAACGTTAAGAGCATATCTAACATGTGACATATGTAAAAAAGGGAGGGACAATATGGGTAGAGATATACAGACGCCTCCATTCAGACCAGTGAATCACCCACACCTGACCCAGACACTGGCTATAGCAATCACATAAGGGCCATCCACGTGAATTTAAATAATCTAAATGCCTCGCGGTGGTCCCTGGTCCCGATCAAAATACATAAGGGTATAAGCCAGTATCTCCTTGGGTTATGATACGTTGGACATGCAAATAAGATATGGTCCACAGATTCATCCCTATCTGGGCAAAATGGACATTTGCTGTTGCTGGCATGTTTGAGTTGAGTTGATAACAAAGTTTATTTAGACAATAGTCTATAAACCATACATAGAGCAATGGATTACACATAGTGATAAAAAAAAAGTATTTAAAACCACAATTCATTTTACACATTTAGAACACTTGTAAAACCATAGCATAAAATTGGGAAACACTGTACTTTTTAATCTCTCCCGCCCTCCTTTGCTACCTCCATTATATATTCTCTTATTGCTTTCAGAAATTTCCCCAATGCAATTGTAATATCCAAAAAAGACATTTCTGTAAGGAGGACAATGGCATCTGCACGGGAGGTCACCTCATATTTTAAAAAAATTGGACGTACAAAGGCTTTCCGAATTGCTAAAATCCATGTACAATCGAACACTATATGTAAAATATCATTTCTTACTCCTAGGCCACATTTACAGGTTCCGTCCGGGTGGATAAGGGCCATTCTTATTTTTCTTTCAATCTTCCATGAATTTAGGCCCACCCGAGCCTTCAAGATTTCGTGTCTTAGCCATCTATTGGGCAGTAAATCCAAATATGGGAACCGGACCTCCTTTTCCCATTCATTCTTTACCCAATTCCCTGATTTTTTTTAACCTCAGATAGTCCATGTCTTGTGATCTGGAACATTCAAGCCCTTTGTCTCTAAGCATCTTTTTAGTGCAGACTATGTTCCACAATGGTGGAGAGAGGCTCAATTACAAGCGCGCGGCTACCGTCTGGAGAGTTTTCTTCACATCTCGCGCCCAGCATAAGCTGCTCGCTTGAATTTCCTCTCTACACCAAATCGATACCTTCTCTTCACCACCAGACTCCTGTCGGTTCCAAAATCTTATTAAGGACGTTTGAGTCTTTACATCCATGATGTCAAACCCACCTCCATTCTGATAGCTTGAATCATGGAGCTATTTGGTAAGGCCAACAACATTTTCAAAATTTTACCTTCTTCCCGGTCCCACCCTCTTTTACCACTCAGGTAAAGTACCTCTGCCCCATAAAGCACTTGTGGGGGGATCATCACTTCAAATGCCTTTAAAAGCGGTCTGTGTCACATGTCACCGTAATCTTTATTGAATTTTTTCAGACCACAGACCGAGGAATAAGCCTTAGCCGTTTGTGCCTCCACTTGGGTATTCCACTTTAGTGTGCTATTAAACCAGAGGCCTAAATATTTGTATTCACCTACTACGTCTAGGTTATCCTGTCCTAAAAACCAATTAAAATTATTTACTCTCTTTCCAAAGCATAGGATCTTAGTTTTTTCCATATTTACAGTTAAAAACTTTTTATCACAATATTCTTTAAAAACATTTAATTTCCTTTGGAGGCCCATTTCGGTTTGATCCAAGATCACAAGGTCATCAGCATATAAAAGGCATGACACTTTATTACAATTCATACGTGGACTCGCACTTCTTTCAACTTCTAAGGCTGCGGTGAGATCTGCCAAGAAAATTGAAAAAAGCAAGGGTGCCAGAACGCACCCTTGTCTCAAACCGTTCCTTACTGGGATTTTATGTGTTAGTGAGCCCTTTGTGTCTTTAATGACCTGGGCCCAATTCCCACGATGTAAATCTTTTAAGATGTTTAAAATACCCTGTGGCATTCCATAATTTTCTAATACTTCCCAGAGGCTATTTCGGTCCACTGTGTCGAACGCCGCCCGGAAATCGACGAAACAGCAAAATAATTTGCCATTTTGTTCCATCGATTTCCTAGCCAATGCCCACAGTGCAAAACAATGATCTAACGTCGAGTGGCCTTCTTTGAAGCCACCTTGTTCGACGGGGATGATAGACCTATGTTCCACCCAAAATTTTAGCTTTCCAAGGATTATTTTAGAAAAAACAATTTCACCTATATCCAATAGGTTTATTAGTCTATAATTCTTCGCAGCATATACATCCCCTTTCTTATGTAGTGGTCTTATTATGGCTCCCTTCCAGTTTGGAGGCATAATCCCTTGATCTAAAATTAAGGCAAACATTTTCACAAAGAATTCCGTCCACCAGGTCTGGTTTGAGTTTAGTATCAGGGCTGGTAAATTATCTGGGCCTACAGCTCTAGTTAGATTTAGAGTCCTTATTATTTTATGGACATTTATTATTGAGCATTCCTGTTTTAGGTCCTCTACTAGGCCTTTTCAGTCCCCTGGTACCTCGTTTCCAGTCCCCCTCCCAGGGGCGTATAATTGCTCTATGTATTCTGCCCACACCTCTTCTTCCACTACGCAAGACATAGGAGCAACCGAAAGCCCCGTTGCTGACTGGATTAGCTTCCAGAACTGCCGTGTGTTCTTGGTTTCGATTGCTGCTAATAGCTTGCTCCAACACATTTCTTTATAGGATCTTTTAGCCTTGCGAATTAGGGCGATATAATCTCTTCTTATTATTACTAGGTTATCCGCCCTCGATTTCTCAAATTTTTTCCGTAGGCTACGTTCTTCTCTCCTAACTTCTCTTTTCTTTAATAGGCAGTCCAGGTTAAACCAGGATCCTTGCTTTGTTTGTGCCCTTCCATTGTTCTTATTGGTGCTTTCACCATGCCTTAATTCTACACTTATGCTTTTCACTACTTGAGTTAGTTTCTCAACGTACCAACATAAATTTTGGCCGCACAAGTGACCTAGTTGCACCTTATGTTGCAGACTAGTTAGCCTCTCGATATATTTTTCTGTTAACCGAGTGGTTATCCGCTTAGGATAATCCATTTCTTGGGGCATAACTTTATCGCATACTATATGTTGGGCACTTACAAGCTCTAATTTTAACATTTTGTGATCGCTGCAATCCGCGGGGTCAGTCCTAAAATCTTTTACCAACTCAAAATTCCAAGCCAACATAAAAATATAATCTATTGGGCAATTTTGAGACCCATATTTAAAAGTTTTCTTCGCCGGGCAGTCCTGAGTTGTCCTTCCATTTAGAAAAAATAAACTTTTTGTTGCCAAAAAATTGCCCAAGTTGGCCACGTTAGATGGTATTTTATTTTCCAGAACTACAGCTTTTTTTTACTTCACATGCCTCTAGGATTTCTGTATACAGCTGATCTGACAATTTTGGGTTTAGTTTATGATTAAAATCTCCCAATAACAATATCAAGTCATTTCCATACTTATCACATAGTGTATCCATATCATTCTTAAAATATGACAATTCGACTCCATATTCCTTCAGTGAACTCCACTGTATATAGTGTTGCTGGCATGTGAATCAAACCACTTGGAAGTGAAGACCTTGGTCGGTAGGGTACCAACTCTGAATTGATGGAATAGTTTGCGGTCACGAGTTGAGGAGATTAGGTCCCAGTACTGTTCGTAATAATTATTATATTTAATAAATGATTAAATTTGGTTGGGAGCAGGTAGGAATGTCAAAATTGGTGTCTGAGTAAATGTTATTTACAACCCTCTTTAAATTTACCTTGGATTTTTTGTTACAATTCTGAAAAAGCCACTTTTAGAAAGCTAAAAACACAGATGATGGACGAATACAGAGCAAATCAAACATTCACCACCACTGAAGAGATCTGGGTTAAATCCATCCTTCTTTTGCTCTCCATGCCACCCCAGTTTGGACCCAGCCATATGCATATCATTCTTGACCCTGTTCCTCATGGGTACAGTCCAGCCCAAGTGGCAAGGGTATGCCCAGACGTGGGTCTCGTGCTCTCCATGCCACTGAAGACAAGCTAGCCTGACTGATATGGGGTGATGCCCCAAAACTGGCCCCAGGATGCTTGTTTCCGGTACAGGGAGTACCTGACCTGGCAGTTCAGGCTGGACTGTTCCATTGAGGCCCAGGGTCAAGACTGATTTGCATATGGCTGAGTTTAAACTGGAATGGCATGGAGAACAACAAAACTATTGATTTAGGCCCAGATCTCTGTAATGGTGTGAAGGTTTGACATTGATTAGCATTCTGACCATCAATTGTTCTTTTTGCAATTGTCACCATGAATGGGACGGGTATGCCCAGATATGGGTCCTGTGCTCTCCATGCCACTGGAATCAAGCAAGCCTAGCTGATGAGGGGTGATGCACCAAAACGGTTCCCAGGATGCTTGATTCCGGTCCAGGGAGGACCGGGCCTGGCAGTTCGGCTGGACTGTTCGCATGGGTAACAGGGTCAACACTGATTTGCATATGGCTGGGTTTAAGCTGAAATGGCATGGGGAGCAAAGAAATGATGGATTTAGGCCCGGGTCTCAGTACTGGGGTGAATGTTTGACATTGATCAGCATTCTGTCTATCAATTGTTCTTTTTACTTTTTGAAAGCTGTCATTTTCTTACCCTAACAATTTGGGGTCTTCAGCCTGTTGCAGAGGTCACATGACAAGGTGCAGTTGACAGTTGGCCATTTTGTATTCCTACCAGACAGCCACACGGTGGAGGGTCTGGGTTTTGACATGATGGCCCATCCTGACTTGATGAGAGGTGCAGAGCTGTCACCTGTCATACTTGCATTTCAAAGGTCACTGCTCAGCTCACACACAAAATACTTCACACTAGTCTATTGTGCCCCCAGACAAACTGGGACCAGGGCAGGTGGTCAGGAAATTCTAGACATCTCTATGGGGGAAGACTCCAGAAATTCTCTCACTTCAAAGGGTGTACCAGTTTTAAAATTGTGACCCTCAGACCCACTCTTTAGTACACTCCTGAACCTATGGATACTACAGAATAAGGACTGCCCTGCTGCCAGAGGATCATCCTGCTGCTTGAGGCCACCCTGCTGTCTGAGAAGAAAGACTGAAACCTGCTCCCTTCATCCGAGGCTGAAGGGACTCCCGGGTCCACTGACTGTCATTCTGTTCTGAACTATGGGGACACAAAAAGCTTGAGGCCTGTCTGCAACTGCCCAGCTGACCTGCTGCTGCTGGACCTGCCTGAGCCCTGTTTGCCTCTGCTGGCATCAGTTGAGCTCCTCCTTGAAGAAAAGGAGAAATCCTGAAGTTTTGGATTCTTTGCGACCATGAACAGGCCTATTCACGCCAATATATTGCAACCTGTGTCGACCGTGAAGGCAAAGCTCCGGTGAACCTGTTTCTTTTCACTACAATGACCACCATAGATAAACAGCAACAGGATCTTTGCGCTACTGTGAGAACCAACGCCTGACCTCCTCTTCGCGCAATAGCAACAACAATCCATGACACTCTTGTTGTTCCTCTCAGCCCTCTCCAGCACAAACTGAACCCTTTGAGCTGGAGCTAACTGGGGGTAACTTTTTCAGCTAAACTAATGTGATCTCTGTATATGGTCCTCGCTCTATCGTGGTCAACCTGAACTTGTGACTTTCACCTAGTCTCGAATGACCAGTGACATCCCCCAAAACAAGCATTGGTAAAGCCAATAGATTTCGCCTTTGTTACGTTTTGACTTTGTCCATGACTTTTGACAATGATTTGCAACATTGCCAAAAGAAAAAAAAGTGTGGTCACATTGCTGTGTGATAAAAGCATGCAAAGATGAAAATGATCACAAAATACATGAGGGAGCTTGAAATCACGGCTTATGCTTTTGATATAAGAAAAAGCTACACTGTCTAACAGAGCACCAACAACTGCATCATGCTTGTGTGTGCACAATTATGTAGAAGACCAAATAAGCAAAAAAGCAAAACATGTTTCAGGTATTTATTTATGTATGTATTTATTGCCGTATTTTTAAATGGGCTCCAATTGGCGTCAAAGTGATTCTAAAATATTTTTCCAGCCATTTTGGATAAAATAATTATTATATGCAAAGCTCTTCCACTGATACCTGTGGCATGCTTGGTGTTTCCATACAGTGTTCCACTGCCGTCCGTCTTGATTTTTGTCTGGTGTGTGTAACAGTGCTTGGTAACCCGACACAACACAATTTCTTAAAACTATTATGCAAGTTTTGAAAAACATTGCCAAGTAAGGAAGAATTATCATTACCATTCCAAATATGTGAAACATGAAAAACCTACACCTCTCTGATCAGGAATTATAGCTTAAACATATATTAAGGAATTCCCAATGCTAGCCTACGAGAGGGCTAGGCCTTACAGTAGTGAAAAATGAAATAGGCTGTTTATCACTACCAGGACATGCAAAACATACAGGTACATGTCCTACCTTTTACTTACATGGCACTCTGCCCTCTGGGTTACTTATAGCTTACTTTATAGGTGTTGTTTGTGTAATAAAAGGGGAATTTAAGGCTTGGCAAGTAGTTTAAATGCCAAGTCAAAGTGACAGTAAACTGCGCATACAGTCACTGGAGTGGCAGGCCAGAGAATGGTTTGAAATGTTACTTCTTTGGGTGCAAAATCGGTGCTGCAGCCCACTAGTAGCATTTGAAGTATAGGCTGTTTGTATATGGTATGCCTCTTTACAAGGGACTTACCAGTACGCCAAATATGCCAATCAGGTATATACCAATGTCATCATGTTTATGGGAGATATTATTATGATTATTATTATTATTACCATTTATAGAGTGCCCGGCTACCCCCAACGGAGTTGTCCCGGCGCTAGCAACGGCAGCAACAACTGAAGGGACACGGACTGTAGAGGAGCTCTAGGGTAAACTAAAAAGCCAGGTTTTCAGTGTCTTTCTGAACAGCAGTTCAGACTAGGCCTTCCCAATGTGTAGAGTCATGGAATTCCATAAAGAGGCAGTTTTTACAGAAAACGATCGCCCGCCAATCCTGGCCTTCGCGGAGCTTGGAATCGCAAGCAGTTCCTGTAGGTTAGATCTTAGGACCCTTGTCTGATGGTATTTCTGCAGTCTGTTCTTTAGGTATTTTGGGCCGTTTTCACCAGCTGTTCTATAAGCCAGGGTCAGCGCCTTAAATTCAATTATTCTCTTTACCGGCAGCCAATGAAGGCTACGCAGGTGGGGGACAATGTGATGACGGAGAGGCACGTTTCTAATAAGCCTGGCTACCGCATTTTGGATAATCTGCAGCTTCCTGGTCAAATAGGCAGGAAGACCCAGGTGCAGACTATTAGCATAGTCCAATTGTGATGTGACCAGTGCATGGACTAACGTTTTTCTTCAATCCATTGGGAGGAGATACAGGAATCTCCGCAAGGCTTTCATTTCCAAAAGCACACAGAGGAAACTTGAAAGATCTGAGCCCTACCTGCAAGTTTAGAGTCAAACTTAAATCCCACGGTCCTCACGGACTCAACTGGGAATGGAGGGGGGTTTAACTCTGAAGGCCACAAGAGTTCTGACCCTGGAGGAGATGCCTGATTAAAAAACTGCAGCTCTGTTTTTTCTGTGTTCAATTTCAAGCAGCTGTCCCTCATCCATGATGAGATGTTAAGAGGAAACTGCTTGAAATTGGTGAAAGCTGTCTCGGTATGTTACACATGCATTTTGGCACTGGTTAGAAGTGGTAAAGTGCTCAAAGTCCTAAGGCTAACAAAAAAGAATCAGCAAAAGTGAGAGGCAAAAGGTAAAATGTTGGGAGAAAGACTACCCTAAGGATGACAGGTCTGCTGACTGTGTGTGCATGTGTAGTTCATTGATAACCTATTTATTCCTATAGGACACTGTATCTTGTATAAGTCAGATTACTGGAGCCAGTAAGTTCCATTTTGCATCCCCTGGTTTAGCTGGCACAAGATGGTGGATGAGGTTTGGTTTCCCAGGCATTAAAAGTGGATTTCCCACATTTCTGTGGCTGGAAAGTGAGGCCCCCGCTAATAATTGAGTAGGACGGACACAGGGATCCCTTGGAGAAAATGTCTTTGACATCCTGGTTAACAAAGTACTGCTGATTAGACATTCCTGGGAACTGCCATTTTGTAGATGGTAATGGATGAAGAGTGGGCTGTGATTTCTGTTGTCTAAGATGAGAACATTTCTAGGTAGGGCATCCCCTTATTTCTATCTCTGGTTACTATTGCAGGATGGCTGATGACAGTTAGGTCCCGAGAACTCACACTTGTCCATGTTTTGGCTGCTCCTGCTTTGAGCTAGGCCTGTTGCTAACTTCGGTGTAAGCCTTCACTTTCCACAAATGTTGTGCCTGGAGAGCAGAATGGAAATGTCATTTGAAAGAGAACCAGTTCAAACCAGTTCTGAAGCTTTAGACAGTGGGTGCACGTCTTCTGTCTGGAAAATGTATATAAATGTAGGATCCAAGCCATCCCACTTTGTGCCTGTCCCAGTTCATTTTGTCCAAGGAAGTGGATGCACCACAGAGTACTTGAAGTGCTGCTGTGCATCCAGCACTGATGTTTGCCTGATGTCTCCCAGTAATGAGGGAACATTACCTGAAGTCTCTATTTTCTGCTAGAAGAGCAAATTATCAGATTTAAGAGCCTAGAAGCCTGCCTTCCTGCTGACAGAGCAAAGATTTGTTCCTGATTGTGGGGGAGGAGAGCCTGCCCAGGATAGGAGGCCTAGCATTTTTCTGGCTCGATGGACACTCTAAGAAGGCTGACAACATTAAGAGAGTGATCAATGAGTGACCAATGTGATGAAGTGCTGGCCAGTCTCTCTGTGCAGTTGCTGAGTGAGCAGTAACACGACTCTGCTAAAACTGAAATACTGTATCAAGAAGGAGCCTGCCAATGGTTTGAAAGACTGATGCTGCCACTGCTGATACGTCTCTGTTGAGGCATGAAGCACTGACCTGCCCTGGGACTGCAACTGCCTCAAAGACACCATCTCAAAAGACTCAGTCTCAAGACCACAACTGCCACAACTGAGTGCCAGTCTTCAGCTGAGTTTGAAGGATGCCTCTACTGATGTCCCCGCATCCCAGTCTTTCTCCTGTGAAAATTGTCCCAAATGAGGCAGCTGCTGCAGTATCCTGCAAAAAAACAGCAGACAAGCGACCTGCGAAATATGCTGAGCCCCGACAGCAACAGACAACCTACACGTACACTGCTTCCAATGGCGACTGGTATTTAATGGTGGTAGGGGGAGATGAGTCATGGGGCCAGGGTGGGGGGTGTATAAAGTAAAAAAGCAAAACACTTACCTTTCTGCTGTCTGCCACCACCGCCACCTCTCTCCCTTTTTGCCCGTGTCCAGTGCAGGAAGCAGGAAGCACCAGGTCCCAGCCTCCCGATAGCAATCACAATGCTGCAATGCAGCATTGTGATTGGTCTGAGTGCCATAGATCAGCACTCAGCTAGAAAGTGGGAGGCTGGGCATGTTCTCCAAGCAGGCTGTAATGCAGCCTGCAAGGAGAACATGCAAAGTGCGCATGACGGTTTGACCGGCCCGAGATGGCCGACCAAAGCATCCTGCACACTTGGAATGGGCAAACCACTCCTGCTCTGCTCCGGGATCAGTGCAGTCCCTCCCCAATTCAGCTGGATAGGGGCAGGAAAAATAAAATGGGGAAAAATAAAATGATAATAAATAATGAGTTGTTATCATTGTATTTTTTCCTCTTTGACCTGCTCAGTGGGGGCGACGCTCCTCCGCCTTAGTGGAGGAGCCGCCACTGACTGCTTCACTTAGCCTGCTGATAAGGATGAGCGATTGAGATGCATGGGTAAGTCTGTCTTGAGTGCTTGAAACATTTTGAAAGAGAAATGCAAAACGCATTGAACTGAGTTACTCATTCAAATCATGAGAACCTTTTGGGCTGTCTGCATCATATCCTAATCCTTGCCTGACTCATAATATAGTGGGAATGGAAATGTGGGATGTCAACCATAGCAGGAGGGAATACTATTCTTGGGAAGGAAGGGCACGTGTGGTGCCCCAGTGCTAAAGTGAAAATTGTGACAACCAAGTGTGTCATATGTATTGGATTGAGTTGTATTTAGAACTCTGAGTTTAAAGGACGTTATTCTTCCATAAAAGATAAGCACTAGTGTGAACAATACAATAATATGTGTGTTGTTTGGCTACTGACTTCTGTGCTTCTACCCCTTATATAATCTTGCTGAGAAGCCAGTGACTGCACGCTCCTGGTACCCTGAGAGTCAAATGCGGAAAGGGTTGTAGCTGACACAGTTTTCAGAGCCCTAGAAGGACAGACACTTTTAGCAAACGGCCTCAACTAACATTGTTGGGGACTAGTAACCCCAGATTATAGATCTTTGACTTACATAAACAAAAACGCATATACAGATGCATACCCTGCATAAAATATTGCGGCCGTAAAATAGCTGTATAAAGCTCTTTCAGTAGAAAATAAATATATAATCATAAACACCTCTACCGATGCATTTTCTACAATTGATTTTCATGAAACATGAGGTTTGTAATTGCTAGGTTTTGCAAACACATAAAACCTTAAAACGTTAGAGTATTCATAACATCAAAATGTTTGCAACGTTAAAATGATGTATTTAAACCATTGTGAATACACATATTTCCAAGTCAGTAAAGAGAATACAATACCTATAGCACCGAGGAATGGAGTCAGCTAGCATACTATGTCTATGAATACCTAGGTTCCTGGGAGGTTTTATACGCAGTGCAATCTTCTCCAGATGTACCAAGAATATGATTGTGGGGGAAACCCAAGAACCCCATTCAAAAGTAACGTCTACATGTTGGCAATGTTGTTCCAGAAATAGGGTTTAACAAATCTTTCAAATGGCAGATCTCCCAGACAAGTAATCACAATAATAGTGATCGCTTTCCAGAAATAAGCCATTTAGGCTCTCATTGGAATTTCTGATAGGGCCAGTAACCCTGTTCCCATAAGACCAGTAACAGCCCCATGTTAATTATGAGGTCTGCGAAGTTACCCCGGACCTGCCATGTTTTCCCTGAGAATCCCCAGTGGGATCTGCTGGGCGGAATGAGGAATCACCAAGGAAATTTGACCAGATTACATGTCCCCCCATAATTCCTGATTCACCAGTGGATTCGCAGGGTACAACCACTAATCCTTGTTAATTTCACCCCCCCTCTCAAAGGGATCCATTGGGACCGACTGGGATCTCCAGTATCCATAATTTCATGAGTGTAGAATTGACACACTCCACGCAGGGGCTCTCACAATGAGGCCCTCATTGAATAACCAATATTGAGCGGTGGGGAGATGTAGTCACAAAAATAACATTCTGTGCCTGTGAAGAGATAAGTGCATCCCAGCTCACAATACACAAGGGTAGTCTCTGTCCATGGCGGCAAAGCATCGGCCTCCGAGAACATATTCCACTCGATCACCTTGCAATAAAGTCTGAACCAGGGCCGGACTGTGAACCCAAAGCAGCTCTGGCAATGTTGACTGACCAGCCACCCTGCTGTTTTTTTACTTTTTTTTTTACTGGGGGGCCAGTATAGCAGCACCGCCTCAAAACCGGTCCCTAGTAACAAAAACTACCCCCACTGCTGCAAAATCGCCCCCACCCTTCCAGCCACCCGGGAAAATGCCCTATGCCCGCTACGGCCAGTCCGGCCCTTGACTGAACCCCATTTGCTAGTCAATTCCCACCTATACCTTGAGCACTAGCTCCCTCCTAATTACTTTAGGGATTTGTTTCCCCTCATTTCCTTCTCAGCACTTTCACACAACAGAAAGAGACAGAATGGGCGCACAGTGTCGCTTGTATACAAAATGGCAGTCGGGTGACCCCCGTTAGGCTATTGCAGATTTTCAGCTCACCTGATATTTGACGTCTGTACATCCGACTCGAATGTTACACGAAGCATTCCCTTGAATTCAACAGGTGAAGAGAGAATTTTGCTTCCTAAACGCACTTCTGCAAGAAACTCATGGTTCATTACTCCCTCCAATACCACGGATCTTTTTCTATTTGGAGAGGGCTAGCTACCAATTTTGAAATTATGCATGTATTTACCCATTTTGTAATGCACCGTGAAGGGAGTGCTCGACCCTTCACTGGAGTTGACGCACGGGGTACCAAAAAATATTAAACGCATTCAAAATCCAGGCTCCTACACCTACGTCCACTCACCTGGTTGGAAAGCACTTGGAATGAAATTGAAAAATCATTGACGCATTGTTATCTATAAGAGGCTTATACAAAATGGAAGGCTCGCGCTGCTGCAATCTGATACTCCATGCAGCGGCCATGGTTGAAAGTCCAAATGCTGCATTTATTAATTTTCCAAAGCGAGCATATAGCCCCGGGCTGTCTCCTAAATGATTGGCTCTGGATGCACCATGACTTCTTTAGTAGGGTACATTTCTCACTGAAGAGTTCGAATAGCCTATCAAATACGCCGAATGAAACATAGTGAAGGGTGCTCTAATACAGCTATTAAACAACACTGTTCACCTCGCTTTACCGGCCCACTCCAGAGGCAATCATTTTAAAAATACTACTGGTGGAAAGTGTATGGCATGCAATTTTGACACCTCTCGTTTAATACAATTGTGCGCGCACATTTTGACTCCATTTGAAACTAGAGGTGAGAGAGCTACTGAAAGCTCGAGCCAGGCTCTGGCTCGGCCCGAAGCCCTGTTGAACCTCGAGCTCATAACGAGCCGAAGCTTTAAGTGGCGTCTGCTTGTCGCTCTTGCTTTAGGCTCTTGCACAGAGGCAAACAAAAAACATTACCATTTGAGGTAAAAAGAAGAGACAAATAGATACCCATTTAATGGCTGATTTCTACAAAGTGAAACCAGAAAACTGGTTTTAATCACGTATTCCCTGTTTAACGAAACGGTCTGATCTTAGGCAAATGTTTTATTGCACTGATCCTTCTTTTTTGGTTCATTATCATAGATGAAAGCACTTGCAAAAGTGCGTTCAGAATACCAGCTGTTCAAATGTCTATTTTGTTTGATTTGATAGGCTATAATGCTGCTCTATCTATAGGAATCGAAACCATGTGCAGGGTTCACATGACAACTATCTGCCTCTTATTTCACTAATGGCTTTATCCCAGGGTGGGGTGGGGGGCAGGAACGGTTTTTAAGTCATGTTTAAAAACTTGCACTTTTCATAAGTACTTCTCAGTGCAGAGCTAAAATGTGAGGTACTAATGTCATAGCTTGCCAGAAGCTTCTGTGGGGGCCCCTAACACTAGGTAAACACTGCATATTGCTAGCAGGGTTAGAGCGCTAATTGGCTCTTCCAGTCACTTAAAGGCAAAAACACCAGCTAAAAATAGGTTAAATCAGGGATCAATTCTGGGACCTTTCCTTTTTTCCATACATATCTAAGGCACACCAATATCCTTCATTGATTGGAGATCGAAAGTGTCCTCTTTTGATGTACAAGGGTTATTTGACATTTTTGGATCTTCTACGTGTTAAAGAAATGCACTTTATTGAATTTTGAATAGACGTTATCATCGCATTTTACGTTAATTGTATTGCATGATCTACATATCAAACATTTTCAGGGCTCATCTCACCCACAGGATCCAAGCGATCATTGGCTGAGCTCTGGCTTGACCCCCCCCTCTTAATTTGTGGGCTCGACCACCTCTATTTGAAATACTGTCTAGGTCTTTGAGCATAAAAGTCCCTTAATTATCTCCTGAACCCTTTCCTGGTCTGGACTTCAACTAGACGTAAGGTGTGTGTATAGATGACTGAAAACTACATTAACATGTTTACAACTAGATATGTAAATAAGTACTCTTGTTGCAGGGTTTTTCATCCCTAAGATGAAAGTTACTTTTGAAACGTGTTTTTAATGAGGGGATGGGAGAAGGAAAACAATGTTGTATGGACTATAATCAATTTCAATAAGTAATTGATTGACTGAACGTGCATGCATAATAATTTTCTACTTATAACTTTCTTGATGCCTGCCATTGAAGGTCAGAATAAGAGGCACATGTCAGAATATATATCAGTTTTGTCTAGGCAGTGGTGTCGATTTACATCAAGTATTGGCAAATTTTTAATAGTTCAGCTGTCGTAATCACAGACACTCACGCATGCTGTTTGCATGCAATGCATGCACAGATGCTGTTAAACACATTAAAGCCGGCCCTATAGAATTTGCCACAGCTGACAAAAAGTAACAAAAAAAACGCCAGATTTCTGCATAGAATGCATGTAAGAGATAAATAATTGAACGTAAAAGTGGAGAAAACAGGTTTAGCGTTCTTTCAGGGTTAAATGACTGTGATTGACTCAAGAGGGATCAAACCTCGGCATATAATAGACCACATAATGCCCCTAGAATGTGTGACCCTTTAGTTCAGAGAATGAACCCCATAAGCAATAATCCCATTGACGAGAAAAACAGGATGGACGATTGTAATAGTCTATGGTATCTGGGAAGGGCAAAGGGCTTTGATCAACCTTTTAATTTAAGCATTCCAGATCCATTTAATCATTATGGAAAAGAACTACCAGAATTTCCAAAGGTACTGGGTAATCCGCCCACTGACGTAACATCTATCCCTAGAATAAAGGGTGGTACCGAACGTATCTTAGGAGCGATTGATCCAACCAGCCTAGTGGTTCGTCCTTTAGATACAGATCTAGTAACATCAGGGACCAGTGGAAATGCTACTATGGCTCCAGGACAGGTTTATTGTAGCAGAATAAGGGAGGCAAAATTAATTTCATGGAACATCGCAGGAATAAAAAAGAATTTACCCGACCCAGCTTGGCATCAATACCTTGATAATGGGGATCTTATTTATTCCAAGAAACCTGGGGGGGGGGGGGGTAGAAAACTTTCATAAAGTTGGCTATAGGTCCTTTTTTATCCCAGCTGTAAACACACATGGGGGTAGACCTTCTGGGGGCTTGATGACATGGGCCAGAATCACAATAGGGACTACTTTTAAACAAATAGATTCAAATAGCCCCGATATTCTGATCATAGAACTGAAAAAGCGAAAAAATTGGTCACTTTATGTGATCAATATATACAACAGGCCGCATAACCCATGTAGGGAATCAGAAGTAATAATCCAGCTATGTAAAATCATTTCGGACCTAGGCCACAACCCTATGTTGATTATCTGTGGCGATTTTAATAGGAATTTTGAGCCCATATTGGGCTTGGAAGACATTTACAGGGATGAGGATAGTGCTAATAACATCCCCTATGTTGATGCAAATCACAAAGTACTAGCTTGCACAGCTAGTGCCCTACAAGTATTGAGTATAACACTGGAATATGGATTACGTGCATGTAATGGACGCTTGCCCTCTGACTGTCCTAGATATGCATAGGGGTCCCAGACCGGACACAGAATTATTTATGAAATTTCTTTTTTTACAATGTTAATAGAAATTCGATCCAAACAATGAACATGTACAGTGTTTTTATTTTCACTGCACACTTATTACCATTCAATGATTAGTAGATATGCATCAAAGCAATTGTATATACAAAATTCAATACGCCCACATAAGAAGGGAAAGGGGTGCAAGGAAGAATTTAAGATAGTTGTACATCACTAGTCATAAATTACTCATATACATACAGATTCACGAATACAGTTGATAAATGCTGATTGGTCCCCACAAGAGAGGCCAAACAAAGAATGAGCATAAATCAGAACAATTTCATAGCAAAACAGACTCCTAATCAGCTGTATAAATCACGCTATTGTTAGGAGTTGATGGTGTAGATAGCAGTCTACGTTTCGACCCAGAAGTTGTAGGATAGTAGATCCTTACTGCACGGGTCTTCGTCAGGACGTGAAGAGGGGGGTAGGGAAGGGGCTGATTCCTAGATTTAATGAAACGGAAACTAGTTACTCAAAATGGTCTCCTTAGAGTCCCGAAAAACATAGCGGATAACCGCCCGTTGTATTAAATTTAATTTAAAAGACTTGACTAAAAAGGACTAAAAAGGACAAAGGACGAGTGTTGTCGAATGCGGCCAGAAAAAACGTGGTCCGTGGACAATCTATATAAGTAAGAGAGTCTGAAAATAACAATGGGGGCCAGTCATTTATTTGGTCTGATAGTAGTGATTAGTGTTGTGCTTCTTTTTAACCCTGGTGCCTTGTTTTTATAGAGCTATGTATTAACTTATTACATTATTTAACTTTATTTATTAATTGTTCCTCGATTCATGGATGTTAATCTTACTATGAGGTACTATTGCTGATACTAGACAGGACCCAGTTCATTGCTGTCCATGTAGGGCACGGAATTTACCCCCCCCCCGCTGCCGACCCCCCTCCCCCCCTCCTCCCCCCCCGCCGCCTGCCCTGACTGCTGAGATTTTACACAACGTGGGATGTCCCCTGCCGCTCCCCGCCGCTGCCCTTCCCCCCCCCGCCTCCCCCCCCTCCCTCCGCCCTGCAGCAGCAGCGACCCCACATCCTCATTTACGCCCGCCCCCGCGCAGCCCACATAGGGTGCACCACATACAGCTAGGGACCTAGATACACACTACCACACACACATATACTAGTCCAACAGTTGTTGAAATATTTTTCCCTTTCCCTCTTCTCTTATTTCCCAGTTATATCTTTTGGTTGACGCAGAGATTGTTGATAACCAGGGAACGCAACTTCATACAATGACTGTTGGACTTCTTGGACACCCTGGCCTTTGCGCAGTGCTACGAGTCGCGAGCACTGCGACACGAGACATTTCCTAGCACTGCCACTTGTGAACTAATGCCTCTCCACTGGCTACTGTTTATTTTCACTTGTATATAATTGACATGTCATTTTGTGCTGATAGCCAAGTACCGTTTGTAGTAATGTTTCATTGGTATGACACTGTATGATTACTGCTTACCTCATCTGTGAAACTAAATAAAGTTTGGGACCGTTGGTCTTAAAAAAAAATAAAAAAAAAAAAAATGAGGTACTATTGCTGATAGTGATTCCTCCTTAATTATAATTTTTTCCGGGTGGTCAAATATTGTCAAATATTGTACTAGAATATGTAAGAAATGTAATGTATTATTTTAAACTGTTTCTTTTAAGGTTGTTAACCGAAATAAAGAATAAATGAAATGAACGTAAAATAGTCCTTCTTGTATTCCAACGGAAACACTTTCTAGAAGAAGAAATGCTACACCAAACAGCCAAAAGCACATCGAGAGGGAGTTACACTCTTCTGGGGGGATCCAAAGCCAACTTTGTATACATTTTAGAGAATTGGGAAAAAAAGATAGTATTAGTAAAACTTTTTTTGTGCCAAAAGGCCATAAAAGTACAAAATACACAAACTTAGCAGCAATCATAAATCAGAGGATGTCACAATGAGAAAAGGTCACAAGCTGCAGGTATAAAAATACATCAAAAGCAATAACATCCAGATAAAGTGCATACTGACATAGCATTGTATATCAGTATAATGCTCAATTTAGATAAAAACATAATACAACAAAATACCCACTAGGCATAAAAACCGTTACTGTCTAGATATGTCCGAAATGTTACACAGGAGAAATGGGACAAATAAAGCACACCTACGGACCAAACCCTCAATGAAAAAAACAAATAAATAAAGGGAGTCAAGAGTTAGAGCCAGGGAGGATGACCCTGCCCAAGTCTTTTCTCGTGCATGGCCCCCCACACACATTCTGTGCTGCAGGAGGTGGTGGGTGCCTATAGAGGGTGCATGGAAGGATGTAGAACATCGGGGGCCCCTCCTCTAACTGGGGTAAAGCAGGCTGGGACAACAAATTTCACAGCAGCAACCTACTGCAACCATGTGATCACCTTATCATACTTTTTCATAACCAAGGGCGAAAGACCATGAGTTACATGATCCCTCTCTGGCTCAACAGCAAACCACTCAATAGTTATCTTACAAGCAGACCACAGATCACTTGCAACCACAATTTCAAATAAGGTGTTCATATCAATTCACAACACTTTTTAGATTTAAACAGAGCGATTGACTTGCTTGTACCATTCAGCAGTTTTTTCCCTCTATCTGGGGAAGTCATTCGTAAATGCAGCAAGGTCACCTGTACTCCACGGAACATTCACATACCCTCTACTAGGCACCCCCCCAGTGGATTTGCCTCAGCCGCCTACATTCTCCCACCCAGAGGCGGTGTTTCTCCTGTCACCCTTCTCTTCTTCTTGGGCCACCTTTCCTCCCACTTATCCAGCATACTCCAAGCCCATATTCCTACAACGAGCTCACAGATATGTGTTCTCAATCACGTCAATCTCTTTTCCTCTAGCTCCTGGTCACTGTAGTTAAGCCTATGAGTTTTTTGTCCGAGTCAAGTCTACTTCATTCTTCTGAGCTAATTCTGACAACTTCTCATCCGCCCTTCTCGCCTTGCGGGTGACATCCTTTGCTACAAACAGGTCATCTGGCTCACAGGTTCCCATCCTGTCAAAAGGTAGAGTCCCACTGATGATCTCGTCTACTTCAGTCTTCAACCCCATCCAATAGCTTCACCTTTACTAGAGCTTTGATGGTTCCTTGACTTGATGCACTATTCTTACTTTCCTTGCTGTTATTGTGATCCCTTAACCAGGACACTAGGTTTTCAACATTCAAGACATGTTGATTTCCAGAGGCTCCCGAGTTGCACTTGCTTCGGAGGCTGCACCACTGGTCCTCTCACTGGAGTTTCCCACATCCATAGGCACTTGCCATAGGTATAGACCGTATAGTACTGGAACCAACGCGTACTCCCGAAGGATCGGCAGTAGCTGGTTAAGGTGTAATAGATTTCACAGGCACCTAGAGATGGGTGACTTCCACTTGTGTTCTCTGACCTTCCCAATCCAGTTCCTTCCACCTGAACGGACTGTAGCTGACTAAGGTTTCCCAATGAGCTTTGGTCATACACAGGAACAACAGGACCAATAGTGACCGGTACTATAAGAGCTACTGGAAACCATGAAGCAGCGCCAAGTCTGTTCTGTTCCATCACACTGAAAGTGGACAATCTTGTCGCCCCACTCCTGCAGATATCCTTCCCACAACTCCTGTTCTAGGACCTGTTTGAGATGCTGACACACTTTTCACATTCACTGCATTCGCCAAATCGTGCCTCTCCTCCTCTGATTGCAGACTATAAGGTGGTGGACGCTCAGGTAACAACATATCAAACCAAGGCAAAATGGCCGACGGAGATGGAACTCTTCCTACGAGCTCCTGAGTTAAGGGATCGCCATCGGCTTATATCCCTGCATAATTCACATATCAAGCCATCCCAACATAGGAATCGACATGAATTTACCATTCTGCTCCTTACCTTTGATTTGGATTTACCGAACCCTCGTTGAGAAGGATTCTGACCGCCGCCTCTCTCCTGGATTCGGACCCTTGCTGGAAAATCGACTCAACTAATTCCCAGGGCTGCACCTTCTTTCGCTGGGACTCAGAACACCGCGTCCCCTGCGGGATCGAAACCCAGGGAGCTCCTGGTTGCTCCCAAGCCCCAGGCTCTTTCCACGCCTGCGGTCCTGTTACTGGGCTATGTCTGGTTGCTGATCGATGTCCTGAGCGTGGACTCAATTCTGGCTTCTTGCTGTGGCCGGCTGGTCCCTGCGAGGCCCCCTCTCCTTCTCCCTTGACCCCGCCTACGGCCTCCAACATCTGATGGCCCGTATGAACGGCTGACGGCCCTCTTCCTCATTGGATTGTGAGCGTGGAAAAAAAAGCCCTGAATACGTCGTTGTCGCATGTCGCCCTTCGAGAAACAGCAGATGATTCCGGTCTTACTCCGGTGGGTGCCCCGAGCCCGGACAACAGACCGGGACTCCCATAACTTGTTGGGTGAAGCTACTTCGGATCTAGCAGCGGGCTGATCCCTGCGAGGTCCCCTCACCCTCGGATGCCTACATCTGCTACCCTGACTGGCGGGTGGTCGGCCCTCTGCATCAAACGGGTCTGGAGCGGTGAAAACATTCCCTGGACACACCATCGGCGCCCGTCGCCATAGAGTAGCTGCCGCTGGTTCGAATTGCTGGGCCTCCCTGCCTGGCTTGCTGCCTGCCTCGAGGTGAGTCCCTCAACTATTTCTGTTACCCGAGATGCTTCCTTCAAATGGCATCCTTGGCAGTTTTTGCTTTGATTCCCACCGTGATGGCCCATTCCCACCTCTCCTCATCTGCGGTGCATGACTGTGCCGGAGACTACCACCTTGACTGAATCTGCCTGCAAGTGCGATCACTTTCCAGAGCAGGAGTCTGTTCTTTGCATGGAACTAACTGTCTTGCCTGCCTAATCGAGGTATGTTGGAGCAGCACTCTCGGCTGCTGTCTCCTGTCCAGCTTCACTCTTGGCTGCTGTCTCCTGTCCTTGCTCCCACCATCCACGTTGGTGCCTGATCACAACTATGCATGCTCTCCTTGGCCCAGCACCCCCTGTGCGCTCTCCCTAACTGCACTAGTCTGCCTGCAAGTACGATCACTCTCTGGAGCAGGGGTATGCCTATGCCTGGAACTGTCTTGCCTGCTGAATTGAGGTATGTGTGAACTCCACTCTCGGCCTCTGTCTCCTGTTCTTGTTCCCACCATCCACGTTGATGCCTGATTGCTAATATGCACGCTCTCCTTGGCCTAGCACCCACTGTGCGCTCTCCCTAAACTGCCGATGATGATCCTTCTCTTAAACACATACAATCCCATTGCCTGA
Source organism: Lissotriton helveticus (assembly GCF_964261635.1). Classification (NCBI taxonomy): domain Eukaryota; kingdom Metazoa; phylum Chordata; class Amphibia; order Caudata; family Salamandridae; genus Lissotriton; species Lissotriton helveticus. The sequence goes on from NC_136067.1 coordinate 873,122,850, forward strand.
TCTTTTCTTTAATTAAATGCTATAGTGCAAATGGGTCCAACATTACTACTCTAACTTATGTTGTCGACATATCCATCACTCCTTCACCCTCTTACGGCAACTGACCCTGATGCATCCATCTTGCTAAGGCCTCCTGTTACTTTGCCTAATCACGTGCTCTATGCTCCTGCTTACGACTACCTCACTGCCAACCTCTTATCCTAAAACTCCCATCCACGATCTCCTCTACTCATTGAAACATGGACTCCAGACTGAAAAAGTCTGGCTCTAACAGCTTCACAATTAACTACCCAAACAACCTCTCCAAAAATGCGACCAAAACTCTGAAACACAGGCTCCTCAAGGCCAACCCTGAAACTCTCATCTCTGACCCGTACGTCTGCCCGAATAAAGGCACTGCTACGAATGACCTGATCTTCTACACTAAAAGAAGAGGTCAATGGAGAGCTACATTCCACTCCCTTCTCAGAATCACTTCAACAAAAAAATTCCCGTAAGGTCTGCGTCTTTTGGTCACAAAGTCTCCCACTTTCAGAGCAAATGCCACTATATCCATCTACAACAATGGAACTCTCCTTATTCAGGCCACCGATCGCTGTCTAGACATTTTTAATGATAAGTTTACACTCTTTAAAAGATCTTTGATACCTAGCGTCTCCACTACTCAATCCTGGTACGAACCTCCCCCAACTCAGAAGGTCGTTGAGCCCTCCTTACCAAACCACACCCGGAGGACTACTTCTCACATCCAGATCAACCCCCACTGCACCACAGCTTCCCAGACACCTGGCTCCCCTAACTCGCCCAACGTGGCATGCCCTGACCTGACCTTGACCAATAATCTTAGTGCACCTGTTCTCCCTCACTCCTACCACTTCCCTGTCATTTCCCCTATCCCCTCTCCCGCTAGCCCCTGCCTACATAACTCCCTCACTAGACAGCAGGCTTGCCCATGCACGAACTACACCAACTCCCCTTCCCCTGACCTCCCATACATCGACCTCTCGCCTCATGCTCCAGTACCTCAGAAAGGGAACTCTCCTCTAGTTGACTTCCCACACCTCTCCCATCCTCCTCCCCCTATCTCCCATTCACCATCCCCATTGACAAATCCCCCTCCTCACCTCAACATGACCCATATTCCTCACTCCGATCCTGCTACTATACTCAAGACAGTACACCATAAACTGCTAACTCTCAAAACTGCCATCCTTAAAATCATAAAGGCAACCGAAGAGCTAGCACATGATCTCTCTCCCAAAATGTGCACATGTGTGATACCCCAGCTCTCCTCCAACATGCCTACACTTGAGTCCCCGCATTTGACCCTCTCGAAACCCTCCGCCCTTATCTCGAACACCACCACCTACCCTCTCGACCTACCAGATCCTTAAATCCCTATCCAGAACCAGATATTCTCTCCCTATTCCACAAGTACACTTCCCCATACTCTGAAGATGATATTCTCTCCCTCCTCTTCAAATACACCCCCCCTCCTTTGACCATGTCTGGCCCTGCTCTATCCTCTCTAACACTCACTCTCATTGCTCATAACCCTACACTCCCTAAACACGGTAATTCGGAACCCATCCGCACCATTTCACCTAACCCACATAGAATGCCCAGGCTCAACGCCAATACCATTAACGCCAAACACCTCCTGCAGATCCCCACCACTCACCCCACTGACACACTTCAAAAATCATATCTGAAAAGCTTGCTAATTAACTACAGATCAGCTGTGAAACAAGCCACAGGACTGGCTGATCTCATCCTAGCCCAAGACCTAGACCTCCTTTTCCTCACAGAAACGTGGCTCAACGACTCCTCTGGCCCTATCATTGACCTATTAGTCCCTCCTAGTCACAACATTATTAGACTCGACCAAGCTAAAAAATTGGGAGGTGGCATTGCCTGCATCTTCCGCAACTCTCTCTCAGCCAAACAATCACCATCTGCCAATCTCTCTTCCTGTGAATACCTCTGCATAGATATCTCCAGCTCTCTCAAACCTTTATGCAGCCTCCACATTTTCTACCACCCCCCCTGGTGATAACCTCCTTCTAATCAAATAGGTTATGGAAACCATCTTCTCCAACCTTGCCAGACACTCTCCCCAGATCTTCCTTGGTGACTTCAACCTCCATTGGAATGACCTATACGATTAGGCTGTCACAACACTCAAAAATGTCCTTATAGACATGTCTCTTACCCAATTCTGTGACACCCCCACCATCAAATTAGGCTTGACACTTGATCTCATCATCTCCAACCACAATTCCATTCAACTCGAATCCATTCTCCCCTGTGACTGGTCTGACCATCATTTTATCAACTTCCTGATAACTGAAAGCTGGAACCCCTAATCGGGTCAACCACTCAAACTTAAACAATGGATAAGACCGCTCCATACTAAAAGTGTTAATGAGCTCATAGAGCTCATAGAACGATGCAATCTCTCCCTTCACCTGCCCTCCAACATGAGTGATGTGCATGACCTTACCGACTGTTAGAACTGGGGGTCTCCAATTGGCAGAGGTAAGTACCTTTGACCAAGAAGGGACCCTCACTTCTAGTCAGGGTAAAGGGATACACACAGTAGATAACCCCTGCTCACCCCCTAGGTAGCGTGGCACGAGCAGACAGGCTTATCCCCAAGGCAATGTGTATAATATTTGCACTTAACACACACAGTAATTCTTAAGACACACCACAAACTGAGACCACACAGGTAGGTATATTAAAAATATATCTTTATCTAGCTTAGCAGGAAAAACGGTCACTTACAGGATGATTGCACTTAATCTTAATGGTTGCACTTAGTTTGCTAGGAAGTTCTTTACTTAGAAACAGTCCCAAGTGTCCAAAACTATCACAGGAGTAACACAGCAGGGCTGTAGGGCCAAAGTCAGCTCTTTGCTAACTCTAGCGGTATTTTATCAAGTTCTCCTCACCGTTGTGCTCCCCACTGAAGCCTCAGCATGGGAGGAGCCTCAGGAACAGCCCCGGCTGGTCCCGTCAGCTCTCCCGCCCGCTCTCGACAATCCAACGAGCGGCGGGGAGCTAGTGCGGCACTTCTCTTCTGGGACGGCAGGCCGGGGGCGCTGAACACACTCGCTGCTCCCTCGGCGGGGACGGGTCACGCAGATGACTCGGGCGCAGCTCCCCCGAAGGTTCTTCTCTCGTCACGGCTCTCGGCGGCTTCCAGGGATCCTCAGATGACGCGGGCCAATCCGGTCGTGGCCCTCACGGCGAGCCTCTGCAGACACCCGGGAGTCAGCCAATGGCAATGCGGCTCCCGGGACGAGCCCCTAGTGACGCGCTAGCCTCAAACCAATTATGAGCCAGCTGCCCGCGATTTTTATAAATCGGCACGTAAGAACTACCATGCCGCAATTAAGCTGGCCAAAAAAACATACTACTTGGAGGCTATTTCTTCTTCGGATAAGGGACAGAAGGAGATTTTCAAGATAGTTAAGAGTTTTATCAATCCCACCGCACTCTCTCAGGAGCTTCCATCTTCCCTTTCGCTTTGCAATGCAATAGCTAACTATTTTGAAAAGAAAATCTATGACATTGTTAAGGATTTTCCATCTGTGCCTTCCATCTCGCCAACTCCGGAAAAAATGAGGATAGGCGTTATGATAACCAACACCCCCCGCTTTGGATTCATTTACGCATATCTCTCTGGAGGATTCACATCAGGCTATTTTGGCCATAAAATCTGGGTCTCCATTTGATCCTTGCCCGCCTATGGTCCTGCGAACCTTGGTTTAGGAGTTAAACTCAACCATTAATAGTATCATCAATTCCTCGCTGGCCACAGCAGCAATCCCAGGTGACTGGAAATGTGCAGCGGTTATGCCACTGCAGAAAAAAGCCCTGCCAGACCCAACTACTCTGTCTAACCTGCGTCCCATTTCCCTACTCCCGGCGGTGTTTAAACTGATGGAGAAATTCGTTAACCATCAACTTACGAGTTTTTTGGTGGAGAATAACATCCTGCACTCCAATCAATCAGGGTTTCGGTCCAAACATTCAACTGAGTCCGCTCTTTTGTTTTCAGCAGAGACTCTACGAATGGCGCTGGACCAAGGGAAGAAGGCCGTCTTGATTTTACTCGATCTATCGGCGGCCTTCGATACGGTCGCACATTCAATCTTGATTGACCATTTGGAAAACGCAGGTATAGGAGGAATGGTGCTGGCATGGCTCACTAATTTCCTTTCTCAGAGACGTCAGGTAATAGTACTAGGTGACTGCAAATCTGAGGAAAAGGTCATCAGCTCAGGGGTCCCACAGGGCGCTAGTTTGAGTCCTGTTCTTTTTAATCTTTATATGGTCCGCTTGATTGAGCTGATTGCGTCCTATCAGATTGCAGTCATATCGTACGCTGACGATACCCAGCTGATCTTAGTGCTGGATAGGGAGCTGCCTGGGGCCGAAGAAAATTTGAGGAACTGTCTCAAGGCTACATTTGAGTGGATGAATAACAATCACCTCAAATGTAACTCGGGGAAGACAGAAATATTATTCTTCGGACCCCAAAATCTGTTCTCCCCTAAACAATGGTGGCCTGAGGACGCAGAAGCTCCTCCTAATACTATTGCTTCTGCGCGAAATCTTGGGATTAAATTCAACGACCAACTTTCATTCAAACACCAAGCAGTGGGCGTAGCTGGCTCATGCTTCCAGATTATCAAATCACTAAGGAAGTTTTTTGATCTTCTTCCACTGGCAGCCAGAAAGACTGTTGCAGTAGCTCTTATAACATCTAGATTGGAGTACTGCAACAGTCTTTATGCAGGCACCAATAAAGTAGTGCTGCACATGCTGCAGATGGTACAGCATGCTGCTGCTCGCCTGGTACTCCGCTGGCCGAGAAGGTCATCTGCCTCGGCGGCGCTTAACATCTTACACTGGCTGCCCATTCATAAGCGTGTTCTATTCAAGGTTCTTGTTATCACCTTCAGAGCCTTTCAGTCTCAAGGTCCGAGATATCGGCTGAATGGCTTTAAACGCTATACGCCAGTACGCTGCTTGAGGTCTGCCAATCAAAATCTTTTGGAGATCCCCAGATTCAGATTGGCCACCAAAGGGGGGAAATCTCTTTTTGTGCTAGGATCAAGAGCCTGGAACAAACTGCCAGCTCAGCTTCGGCGTATAGTTAAGGAGAGCGGTTTTAGGAAGTCTCTGAAGACATGGATCTTCTCACTCTCCGATGCGGCCTGCAGAGCATTAGTGTAAAGCTTGTGTTGCGGAAAATTGCCTTTTGTCCACCAACCTATTCCAGCGGGGTTAGGTGCTGAGCGCCAAGATGCTCCTTGGAGCGATAGTAGCGCTATATAAATGTGTGCTTACATTACATTACATTACAATGGCTGCGCGGCTCTGGTGATGACGCAGCGGCGCTGGGACCAATCCCAGAGCGGCGTTAGTGAAGGGGCTCGACTCTCTGGACCAATGGGAGAGCAGCGGGCTCGATCTTTGCCTCTGTAGCGCCGGCAAGGTACGGCGAGATCGCGGGGTGATTTACGGCCCCTGGCAGCGGAAAACTTCAGCGCCAACAAGGTTTTTGAGGGCGCTGGTCACGGCAAGGCCGCCCTCATGGTCACAGATGTTGTTTAGGGCAGAATTCACGAGGGGAGGCACCACGGACCTCCGACCCTCGCAAACCGTGTGCCGATGAGCACACCGATCTAAACCCACAAGCAGCAGTTGACAAACTCACGCTCCAGGCCAACACAGCACGATATTTGCAGCTTAGTTCAGTTTCTAGGGAACCTTTTAACCCTGGGTTCCAGGACAGGAGGCCAGCTCTTCTCAGGCCCTTGGAGATTCTTGCAGAGACACAGCACACAACAAAGTCTTTAGTAGTTCAAGGAGGTAGGGGCACAGCACACAGCAAAGCCCTTCTTCTTCTCTCCTTCAGTTGAACAGCAGAACAGATCAGCCCTTCGAGCACACAGCAAGGCAGTCTTCCTTTAGTTCCTTCAGCGGTCCTTCTTCTGGCAGAGGTTCCTCTTGATTGTAGAATCTAAAAATCTGTTGTCAGGGGTCCTTCTCTTATACCCCTTAAAATCTTTGAAGTCTTTGTGCAAGTGGGTCCTGAGCCCGATCTAAACCAGTTCTAGGTGTTGCTGGAGCCTTTGGGCTTCCTGGCTTCTTCCTTCTTTTCAGTGTGAGGGGCAGAGGTGACAGCCGCCCAGCAGGAGGTGGAGCCAGCATTGTGGCAGGCAGGCACAGCCCTATTCACTCCCAGGTGCTATCTCCTCCCATCACTCTAGTTCCAGATGCAGTCATTCAACCACGGGCTGACTCAGACAACCTCCTGGGGGCTCCCCAGCCCCTGTCACCCTCAAACCAGACAGTCAATCCACAAGCAGGCCCAGTCACACAGAAAGGTTAGACAAGAGAACAGCCACTTTCTAAAAGTACTGTTCTCAAACACAGAATTTAAAAACAACCTTTCCTAAAAGATGTGTTATTAAATTCTGAGTTCAGGGATATCAATCACTTATGTCCCATCTTGTTCCTGTGGGAAGATAGGCTGGTATCCATTGGGACCAGCCTCCCCCATGTTAGTCTATGGAGCAAGATAACCTTGCAGCAGTGAGCACACAAAATGGCTGCTGTTCACTACCAGAGCATGTTACCTGCACTAGTACATGCTCCTACCTTTCCTATACACTGCACCCTGCCCAGGGGGGTACCTTGAGCCTTCCATAGGGGTGACCAACGTGTACATAAAGGGAAGGGTTAGGCCCAGCCAGTGGGGACACTGGCCAGGGGGACATGGCAGTTCACTGACTGCACACAGGCACTGCGGTGGCAGGCCTGAGACACCATTTTAGGGCTACTCATGTGGGTGGCACAACCAGTGCTGCAGGCCCACTAGTAGCATCTGTCATCACCAGCCCTGGCACATCCAGTGCACTTTACTTTGTGGGGATACAAATATGCCAGTCAGGTACATCCAATCAATATGATAATTTCCATAGGGAGCACTTACACTCTGGCACTGATCAGCAGTGGCAGAGTGTCCAAAGCATCTAAATCAGAAAAAACGAAATCCAGCACAGCATCAAAAATACAGGAGGCAGAGGCAAAAAGATTGGGGAAAACCACGCCAAGGGTGTCAGGTCTAACACCGACCATTATAACAACACCATGCTTTCTGCCTTGAATGATACGGCTCCCCTTCAACTAAAAAGAATTCCCATTAAAGACTCTAAACCATGGTTCAATTACAGACTTAATGCTGACAGACGCAGTCTTAGACTAGCTGAACGCAAGCGGAGATCCTCTCCCTCCACAGATCTACTAAATTCTCTTAGATCACAAAGAAGTAGATACAACAAACTCATAAGATCTACGAAATCCAACTTCTTTAAACATCAACTGGACAATGCCAAAAACCACCGGAAACAACTTTTTAAGCTCATCAAATCTCAATCCAATAACACTGCTACCCAATCTCAGCTCACAGCTCGCACACAACCAAACTGTGATGTGATGGCTGAATTCTTCCTGGAAAAGACTAACAAAATCGAATCAGACCTAAGGTCTGCTGTGCTCACTCTCGCGTCCCCTCCTGACGACCCTGTCTCCACTCACCTGCCCCCGCATCAGGTCCTCTCACTCAAGAACAATGCCTCATGGAGTCATTTTACTCCCCTCAATGACATTTCCATCCACAACATTCTCTCCACCCTTAAACCTTCAAACCACTTCCATGACCCCCTCCCCACAACTTCTTTAAAGAAATGATAGGTTCACTTGCGCCACTCTGGTCCAAAATAATCAACGCCGCACTTCTTCAAGGTAAGATCCCCGACTGCTTGAAGGCGGGCCTGGTGCTCCCTATTCTTAAAAAAACGTCGGCTGACCCGGATGACCTGAACAACTACCGTCCAATCACAATCATTCTGACCCTGGCGAAACTTCTGGAGAAATGTGTTAATGAACAACTCCGCAAACACATTGAGCAATTCCAGCTTCTTATTCCAATCGAGTTTCTGCAGTGGCCACAGTACCGAAACAGCCATCACTCACATCGTTGATGACAACCTCACTTTACTTGACCAAAATGAAACCTGTCTTTTAATTCTGCTCGATCTCTCATCTGCTTTTGTCAAATACGACAATCATCTTTACCTACTGGAACGCGAATGGGACTCTCTGGCACGGTCCTTAAATGGTTCGCATCTTTCCTCAACAACAGTACCCAGAGAGTCAAATCCAACCAATCTCTCTCCAACCTGAGTCCCTGCACACTTGGCATCCCCCAAGGATCCTCACTCTCCCCCACCCTCTTCAACCTCTTCCTGGAACCTCTTACTGTAATTCTTAAAACCTCCAACACACATTATCACAAGTATGCTGATGACACCCAACTTTACATGAAAATCTCTTCCCCTGAGGACATCATATCGCTCAATGGAACCCTTCTCAAAACCCTCAACTGACTTACTTCCAACCACCTCAAATTAAACCCCCTCAAGACGAAATTTCTCCTCATTGCACCTGCTAAACAATCCCCTACTGTGCTGCAATCTCTTTGTAACCTCACCGGCCTCAACTGCACTCCTGACATTGCTGACTCCACTAAATATCTGAGAGTTGTGCTCGACAAAAACCTAAACATGCATGGCCACATCAGATCTTCGACCAAAGGTGCGAACTTTCAACTCTGCATCCTAAGAAAACGGAAACCATTCCTTCCACATGATGACTTTAAAGCGGCGGTACACGCATTGGTAATCACCAGGCTAGAATACGGCAGTGCCCCTCTTTGCCGTTTGCCGAAACTCAGTCTAGCTCCCATCAGAGCCTCTCTTATTGCTGCTACCAGACTCATCAGGGGCTCTAAGAAGACCAATCACATTTCACCGGACCTGACATCGCTCAACTGGCCGCCCTTTGAAGCTAGGATACAATTAAAGATTGCATGTATGACCCATAGAGCACTACACTTCAACACCCCACTCTACATGACTAACAAGCTTGAGCTATCTGGTGGTTCCAGGTCCACAAGGAGCTCAGGCATTCTGCTGCTCAAGCCCAAGAAATGGATTAAGCTTAAAACTTATAATCGCTCGTTCTCTGGCATTGCACCGAGAATCTGCAACTTCCTTCCAGTGGAAACAAGACTGATTCCTTCTATCCCTGCCTTCAAAAAGGAAGTCAAATCTCTACTACTGAACAAACTCCTCTAACGAACAATGTGCTGATCTTGATGCAATGCTCCGACTGCCTACAAATGACTGTTTTTTAAATTTTTTAACATTTTTTTATTTTTTTAATTTTATTTTAGTTTCTTTTATCTGATTTGGTCTTGATGTATATTGCCCTGCTTGTCTTGCTCGCTACCTAATCCTATGTGAAGCGCTGTGATACCCACCTGGGTCATGTTCGCGCTATACAAAATAAATGAAATCCTATAAATGAATATCCAACTGTTGTCAGTATCACTCCCATCATTTCCATTTTCCCTTCTATTCTGGTTCTGAAAATATCCCTCTCCTACCAGCATTGGGTACAACCTTTCTCCCTCAATGGTATCAAATCTCCATCTTTTAAGCTGTGCATCCCATTGCACTTTCTGACATGCCCTCCAAGCTTTCCTTACCTTACTTAGATGTCTCACCTGCTTCTTAGCATAGACTGCGCACATCCAGGCGTCCAATGCCTCAAACTGTATTGGTCTAGGCAAAGGTCACAACACAAACATCATTCCTCTTAACTGGTACAACACATCCAAATGAAATTAATCAAAACATGGGAATGAAAATTCACCCTCCTTTTTGGTGATTTTAGGCCAATTTTTAAGCCTCATTATAGTGTGTAGCCCAACCTTTGTCACCATATAATGAACTGGAGTATCCTCAGATGGTGTCTCTTTGCCCACTCGAGTAACAACCCCTTGGTCACTCCTGAAAAGATCCCGCAAAACCCTGAATTATCGCATGATTCAATTGCAAGTTGTTCAAAATTTGATGACGGAATAATATTTTCCAAACAGAACTTCCCGATGACTATCAACCAATCCCAGCATGGCGTTACACCAACCAACCTATTACAGCGCAACACATTCTGACATCACTTTCGCTCCTCACAGCGGCTTACCCTCCTTCACAATTTCTCCGTACAAATTTACTCACACAATTGTTTTAAACTCCGTAATTGTCTGCCATCTAAAAGATCAATAGAATTTTATCATCCAAGAATATTCACACGCTGGTCACCCGAATCAGTATAGCACACCTCTGTGCACAAGGTGCTCTAAACGATTCCCATACATCCCATTCACCCAAATTTTCCTGTCTTAGGTAGAGCTGCCAATGGCGTCTCATGATGACTCCTCAATTCTTCAATCAGGCAAACACAATCTTGGTGTCTTCTGCACTTTTTATTATTTCCCCAGATCTTAGGCCACTTCGGGACCTGAAACTCAAATCTCAGTCCTTAGACCACATTCACTCGACTCTCACACCCACTTTGTAAGACATCACACAATCAATTCATTCCCACAATCTAACATACAACATATACCCTATTAATACTCACTCCTCCGTTTGCCGCTGATCTCGCCGTACATCAGACTCCTTCAGTCTCTGGCGAATTCTGTTTTTTTTTTTTCTTGGTCATTGGGATGTATTTTGGGGCTCTGGGTTCTAGGACCCACATTTCTAGATTGATTTCCGGATTCTCACCTTGCTTCATGTGCTAACCATCCTACTCTGCTACCAACTGAAAGAGCCAGGCCCATAAGCTCTGGACCTATTGTAGAATCACAATCCGATGGTTCCTTTTAGCAGCATGTAAGCGTAGTGGGAAGAAAGTTGTTAATATTGCCAATCAATTCAACAGGAATTTCTCTGGACATATAGTAACCACACCCAACTAAGTAAGATTAGTTCATTTATTACAAAGCCAAAAAAGCCTCGACAGAAAGGCACATCAAGATGAGAGAGTGGAAATACCTCGGAATCAGCTTCAAGCCAAACCTGAGTATCCAGTTTAAACGGTGCAGCGTAAACAACAGAATTAATTCAACAACCAGGACACAGGATCTGAAAGCATAAGTCCAAATTTCCCTTCATCGAGGGCTGATTAGTACAAAGCATTAATTTATGCCTACACTAATGCTAAAATTACATCCCTTCTTAAGCATCTTCAGGGAAAGGAAATAAATGGTGTCAGCATGTGGAGTCTTCCTAAGAAGTCTCTCCACTATCGATGGGTCACATAGCATAAAGCGACAGAGACAGAGCTTATTCTAAGATGCTCTCTCCCCAAAGGCAGAAGGAGAAGTGGGCCCTTTCAGAACTCTCAACAACACAATATTGAAGAGAATTTTCGCACGATTCATTGCAGGTCACGCCATCCCCTCTGGGTACCACCCTAAAGGTCGTTTTCTATGGGACAACAGTATTCTTCTTTTCGCCACATTTGTCCTTGGTTCCCAAGCCTTACCCTGTGCGAAGGAAAATGGCCTTCCCTTATCGATTCAGACCGTACAATGTAATTTTTTCTCTCCTTGCCTAACTAATAAAACAAAGACAGTACTCTAGTGAACAAGAGCACTTCTTTCACCTGCAAACACAAAACGTGAGAAAGAACGGATTCCACAGCACATATGAATCTCAAACTGTTGATTCTAAAGTGAGCGCTTCCAGGGAAAAGGCTTTTCAGGCCTACAAGATTTGGCTAACATAAGAAAATGGCATGTGAGCTTTACGAATTTGCATAGGAAAATAAGGCACATTTAATTAAGACATTTAGCTGCATGTAAATATAACACGATTAATAAACACTTTTAGTACATCAATAATTGTCAGTTTCACAACACAAATTCTTCACGTTAATGTTTTCTGCTAGTTACATTCATTTTCTGCATTAATTCTCCCTGTTACTATTCAATAGCCTAAACACATCGTGTTTTATGTTATTACATTTCGAAAGTCTAACACTTCACGTTAACACGACAAAGGATTATGTGCGTGTCTGCTCTACAAGTGTGAATATAATGCACCCTACAAATAAACTTTGATTTTCACTACATTAAGGTAAATATCGTATCATCTCATTTAGTTCAAACTGACTTGGTAATTTTGCTCTTGAAATAGAATTTTAATAATATTAATAATAATAATATTGATATTAATAATAATAACACAAATAATTGTCAAAGCTGCAGTATTTAATTTGCTATTTGCTACCATGCTGCTATCTAATTCTTCGTATGGTTCCACTGATAGCATGCCAGCACAATTGGAAAATGTTTTTACTAATTTTGGAGTTCCTCACTGAGATCCCTAATTATAGCTATCTATTTAACTTGCAAACTATCATTGATTTTGAACCCTTTCGTTCAGAATAATCACACATAATATTAATTTATTTCTCTTTTATTTCATTTCATAATTTTATGTAATTTATTTTTCAATTGATTCCCTCCAAACTCACTTTGTATGTCTTTGGCTGATTTATCATCATTAGTAGTTTTTAATCTTTGAATATAGCAATGTTTATTGAATTCTTATCCAACCTCATTATTTGAGTGAAGATTTGCAGGCACATCTTCATCAGCAAAGAATTCTCTCTAAAAAATGCCATAGTAAATGTATTCATGAACATGTTGTTTGTTTGTGTGTTGTCATTTTTGCTTGCCAGTGCTCTTGTCTGGTGAGTGAAAAGTACTTCCTTGCCCAGTGGAGGAATGATGCCACTCTACACCTTAGGAAAGGTCCTTGGCTCGATGTGCTTCTGTAGATACCGTTGGAGGAGCCGGAGTAGATTTATGTATGGGTAACATATGGTATGTTGTGTGAGGAGGTTTAGTTGTAAGGCCTGAGGATGTAATATGATGTGAGGTGTGGTACGAGAAATGGAAAGGGATGGAGGGTGTGCATTTGTTAATTATAAGTAGGTGTGTGTGAGTATTGGATAAGTATTTCTGAGTGCTTTTGGCAACCACTTGTGAGTATATCTTGCACCGGTTGGTGTCAGTGTGTTTACAGATATTCTACAGAGCACACTACCTGCTTGCTTTTAAGGAATGTATATTTCATGGTCTGAGTAACATTTTACTGGTGCATTCTATTAGAGCTTATTCTTCCCATGAAATGAGACGAGCATATGTGTGCATTTTGATTGTAGATTGGAATATCATACAGCACAAGTCCACCCCCTGGAACATCTCCTGGTGGTCAGGAGAACTAGAGCCAGCACCCTCCCCATCCAATCACTCGTGAAACCTCAGCATCATCCTTGATAGCAATCAGACTATGAAATCCCAGATCAATGCAGCCTCATCAGCCTGCTGCTTCACTCTGCCCTTGCTACAAAAGATCTTCAAGTGGCTCCACATGAACACTAGACTAACTGTTCCAAAAGCCCTCATTATGAGCAGCCTGGACAACGGCACACCCTCTACTACGGGGTCTCTACACACCTCCTTCAGAGACTACAGCCCATCCAGAACGCCGCAGCCAGACTCCTCCTTGACATCCCCCAATGGAACCACATCTCCCCTCACCCCAAGAAAGTCCTCTGACTCCCAGTACAGAAGAGATGTCAATTCAGGCTACTGACCCATACTTACAAAGCCCATCACAACCTATTACCAGCCTACATCAACCACCACCTGAACTTCCACCAACCAGCCAGACAACTACATTCCGCCCCCCTAGCACTCACTCACACTCCCCTCATTTACAGAAACTCAAGCGGAGGACGCTCCTTCACGTACCTCCCAGTGAAAGCCTGGAACGGTTTCCCTCTACCACTCCGTACTTCCCCATCTCTACCGAAATTCCAAAAAACTCTCAAGAACTGGCTATTCTACTGAGCCTATCACATCCTGCAAGTGCCATGCCTGTATACCATCTTGGGTGATTAGCCATGCTGTATAAATCAACTGATTGATTGATTGATTGACTAGTCTTTATGAGCCCAATGAGAGGTTTGGGGGCCCAATGATAGCTCGGTGGGCTACAGTGAGGGTTCAGGAGGGGGTTACTCCAAAGTTTGATCAGGCACTCTTGGTTTTGGTCAAAGTGCATTGTATTTCTCATAGAGAAATTCATTAAGATACATGCAAGACTTGCATTCTCCATTCCTGTTGCTTGCACCAGCCACAGCCACACAAGTGTGGTGCCATTATTATCAGAAGAAGTGTAGTAATGCTGAGCGGTATGAAATTTGAGGATTCCCAGTGATTTGTAACTTTCCCTAATTTTAGTTAAAGATTAGTATTGGCAAGGAACTGTGTGTAAGCAAACATAGAGAGATCCTTGCAAGTCACACCACCCTGGACTCACCTGAATGACTAGTTTTCAGAAATGTCTAGGCTTTGCTGGTTTCCCTGTGTAAAGGCAGAACTTGTACCCACATTCTGCAGCGACTCACATCTCCAAAAAAGTTAGTTTTTCTTGCCATAAATTAGATGTCTCTATGTTGATATTGGAGTCTTTCATGTCACAGACGCTAGGTTCAGCCACACAAGTGGCATACCGTTTTTATTGAAATAAATGCAAGAATTTTGGAGGGAGGAATTTTGTGGATATTACCAGGTTCTGGAACTTTGCCTCACAGAAATATGAGGAACGTGTGTAAATGTAGCCAAAGTTTAGGGTTTGCGCGGCAATGTGGGTTGAAAAACTCAGTGGGATTCACACAAGTCTCACCACTCTGGATGTCCTTGGGTGTATAGTTTTCAGAAATGTCTGTTTTTTTTAGGATTTCTATGTGTGGTGGCCAAGCAGGTCGACAGTTACTCACATTGCCTATAAGGGTCATTTACACACCAGAAATTTGATGTCTCAATGTCACATTTTAGGGCCTAGCGCCAAGCCACACAAATAGGGCACCGTTTTTATGGGAGTAGCACAGAAATACAGAATAGTAGAATCTTTGCTATTACCAATTAGATTAATCTCCTTTCTTGCCTACCACATATAAGCCAGTGCGCAATAATAAACATATTTTCCAAAATTACCTCTGTATCACATGATAATATGGGTAACTCCAAATTCAGAGATTTACAAATACCTACTCTAAGCTTAGTATGTTCTACACATTTCAAAAGTACATAGAGATCCTTCATACACATTTTAATTCATTCGATTTTACCATATGAATTGATGTATTGTTGGTACACATTGAAAAATACAAGCTGCAGCGTAATTTCTTAGCTCTTGGTTCTGGGTATTAAGTGTTTATGGACAACCCACGATTGCTATATATCCCTGCAACCAAAAGGATCTGACGGCCCTTTTGAAATCGACCACTGGGGCAAAAAAGATGAAAATGTTCTCATAAATTGTTATGTTTTTCAACTTATTCTCAATATTCTTTGATATCAACAATTGTTTTTTTTAAGAAAACCAGGAACAATCTACACAAATGATCCCTTGCAGAGTTTATGAATTTGTCTAGTTTGCAGAAATATATAGCTTTCTGGTTTCATCCATGGGTTTTATACCTGTTTCCACTGCAAACTGAGAGTGGGTTGGAACCACACAAATGGCTAAAATGGACCACAAGTTAGAAGAATCGAACAACGGTGTTAAAAAAGTCAGTTTTCTTTTACAACTCTGCTTGTTCCTGAAGATGGGAAGATGGGGATTTTAGCACAGAAACCTTTTGTTGATGCAATTTTTAGGAAAACATATACTTTCTTGCACAGCACTGTTTCTTATTTTAGAAAATAATGCTATATTTAGGCTTTTATCTTAGTTCACTCTGGTGGCACCTATAAATTGAGTAACTTTAAAATCCCCAAAATATGAGTAAAAAAATGCACATTTGGCCTAGATACATCTGTGGAAAAAAGTTAAAGATGTAGAGCTCCAAATGTCAACAAAAGATCTCAGCAATTGCTCTCAGCACTTGTCTGGGAAAAGCCTCCCAAGTTTAGAGATTAATGTTGTGTGGTCCTTAATGCCGACATTGAGAGGCCTAGCAAGAGAAATGCAGATTAAGAGAGGAAATACAGTGAACAGGTTTTTTAGATCCAACCATTAGAGGTACAGTGAGGAGAATTTGAGATCCACTGAGCAAGTCCTTTGGTTCATTCAGTATAATTAGTACAGGTAGAAAAAAATAGGCCTTGGTGTCCCCTCAGAGGCTGCTCCTTAGTGGATAACATTTAAAGGACAGATGTGTTTGAAATCCATTTTCTGTGGAAACATTCCAAACTGAAAGCACACTTTAAAATGTTATACTTATAAACATATAAACATGTCAGTTTGATTTGAGATGTGATACGTGTATTTATTGAACTTTCGGCCACATGCATCATTGTTGCAGTTTGCAATTTCTTAATTGCGAAAATTAAGGAATTGCAATTAAGAAATCGCAAACGGCTATGCATCAAGAAATCGCAAATTTTTTGCGATTTCTTAAATTTCCTTAATTGCGATTCACAATTTGCGAATCGCAATTAAGGAATCCCTTCCGATTGATTCCTATGGGCCTAGAGGCCCATAGGAATGAATGGGAAGCCATTCTCATTTTGCGATTCGCATTTAAGGAATCGCAAAATGAGAATGCTATTTCAAGGGTGCAGGGGGGTCCTAAGGACCCCCCTGCACCTCTGAAATTTAACTTTAAGAACATTTTTCACACACACATACCCCAAGGGCATGTTTGTGTGTAAAATTAAACTTTGAAAAATGCACTTTTGTGCATTTTTCAAAGTTTTCGAAATTACCATGAAGGTGAACTTCATGGTAATTTACCTCAACCCTATTTGCGAATTCGCAATTTCTAAAGTGTGATGCATCGCATTTAAGAAATTGCAAATTGCGATTTCTTAAATGCAACCGCAATTAAAAAAATCGCAACATAGTTGCGATTCCTTAAATTGCGAAAAAATAAAAAACATGATGCATCCCAAAAAAGGAAATTGCAATTGCAAACGGCCGAATTTTGCGATTCACACCATTTGCGAATGCAATTTACCTTGATGCATGTGCCCCTTTGTGTACTAGTACTATTTCAAGAAACAGATGAACACAAAGCATTGATCTTTGGTGTTAAATGGAAGAAAGATGGGTGTAACCCTAAGGAGCCTGATTTTCACAATTTGCTACCAGGAAACCTGGGCTCAAATCCTAGTTTCCTCATTTGTCCAACATTGTGTTAATCGAGGCAAACCGCTTAACTTCACTACCCACCCTTTCCTTTAACCAATCTGAGGGCACATTGAAATGATTCCATTATCGTAACTTATATATGGTTAATACAAAATAATCGTGCTTAGCATTTAATACCAATATGGTTCATAAACAGAGAGTGGATGACAAATTGACACGTCATGATGGTCAAGAGCAGTTGAACGTTTGAATCTGAGACCATTCTGTTGTAAGATGGTCGGCAGCTTAAGGGAAAAATATGGAAGCTAATTGGTATGGAAGTGAGGGTGAAGGCCATGGTACTAATTAAATATAAATAGTGGGACATGTTATGTTAATAAAATTCATAATGCGCATGCATACCCAGAGGTGTCTTGGTGCTGACTGCACTACAGCACGAAATACACTTCCCTTAATATCTGAAAAGCCAGGATATTAGTGCCCTTCTAAAGGAAATTCATGTAGGAAGGGCCCTAATGTGGGGGGGAAAGGGAGGGTGGGGGCGGGCGGGGGGGTGTTCCATACATGGTAAAGTACATGATGGTTGAACAGAAATAGATGTAGTCTTGATCCAGCGGTTCACCAACAACAGATACTCCACTACCATATACTCACCTGGGCCGATAAACTCACAGTGGTTAACCGCTGGGGGGGGGGTAAAGTTTTATAAAGTTTCACAAACTGTTTAGGATTAGTTTATTCAATACCTCTGTAAAATGTTCAACTAACCCTTCACAGATCAGCAAGTTCTTTCCTCTGGTCGATTGACCATTAGTTGAATCTAGTTGATGGCGATAATTAACATAAACAAACGTTTCTATAATTTAAGTGAATCATCACAGACTCAAGAAGTTTTTAAATCTTTATCAAGATTTTAGATGCATGTGAAGAATCTCAATACAGTACAGTTACCATCATTAATAGAAGACAAAAATTCAATCAATAAACACAATGCATTTATCTCTGACTCACGCAATAATTGATGCCGAAGAGAGAGAGAGAGGACAGAGAGAAAAGATCAAGAGTATTAGCAAATAAAAGAAATGTATTAATTACCAAGGATGGTGTGGAAGACCAGCCCCCTGGCCATAGGGCTGGTGGGGGTCCCCTGAGATAGATTCAGGAGACAAAGACCTCAGGGCAAGAACCAGGACAGGATAGTTACCCTCTCTAAGATACCGACGGTTGCACCACACCCCTCTCTGACACTCTCTACCTCCTCAAGATTCTTCCACAATCTTTAAATCTAACCCAATAATAGTAGGATAGAAATTTCTGCTTCAGGTTGTGCAATCAGCTCTTCATCAGCATCTCCAGCATCTCACAGCACCAGCTTCTCTCCCCAGCATTCTCAGATCTCCGCTCCCAGATCTGACTAACTAAACTAAAACTACCTTAATTATACCTTTCATCCGGCATGTTCCACCCAATTAATGTTTCAATATCAGGAAAATGCGAAATTTGAATGGTCAGGTAAAGGGGCTCTTCATCACACCATGCTTACATGTCCCAAAATTCAGTTAAACCATAGTCCGTAAACCCAACCCCTTACTTTTAATTCATAAACTGTATTCCCATAATCTACTTGTATCAATATTGAAACATTTAAAAATTATGATGAATATCACTCTTCACAGTTGAACTCTGCACCATCCTGTTCCCATGGTGTAGCACTCGATCTTGGCTCTCTTTCAACTGCTTTGTCATGACCTTCATGGCTTCCCTCAGTGGGCATGCGCAGACTTCGCATCACTCAACTCATTCAGAGAAAGGCCCAAATATGCACTAATGATAAAAGTCAAAAGACAGATGTTAATTTCTCAGATAAAGTGTTTGCACTGTATACCTCCCACCTCTACTCTATCTCATTTTATTTATTAAACTTATCCCCGCATTAGCATTAGTAAAAGAGCTTGCTTAAATTTCAGATGAGCAGGTGCCATGCATGCAAGTCTTCAAGACTCCATATTAATAGCTTCTGCTCATGCGCCAGAATTTCCCTACAAGCATTAACTCGTCATCCTACGTAGATGTAGTTGACGCATGCGCAAAACAGATTTCCTGTTTAAAGCGGTATTAATCCTTCTTCGATGTTATCTGAGTTAGTACATCCATACACAAACTTCACTAACCCAAACCTTTTCGTGTGATTGCGTATTAGTTTCCACAAAACTTTATTAATAACTTAATCGTGAGTTAATCGAGCGGATTGCTTCTGAGCAAGTCTCTTTTCTCCGAGACCTTGCTCCATCAGTCTTAAAACAATTTTTGTCACAGGATGTATTGAGGGGGAGCCCACACTCATCCAGCCAATAATGTGACATGCAAAGATGAAACTAGGGAATTGTCGGGGTCATTCAAGCCTGAGATAGTAAGGTTATTATATTGAGATGCTATCATCTCTTTAGGGAGGATTTCTTTAATCTATCATCAGAGGACGGCAGGGACAGAAACAAATCTGAGGGGGAGGCTTCTTGCTTGAACTAAACTATCACTGGTACAAAAAAGGGATACAGTTATTTTAAAATATGAAAACATTTGTTGGGGGTATGGGAGCTAACATGGAGTAAGGATGTACAGCAGTCCGGGTTCAGTCAGTTGGCAGTCGAACCCGAGGACTGATAGGTACAGGTGACAGAAGAACGAAAGGTCAGGTAAACATTTTAAAAATGTTGGGCTTCCTGAGCCACTGTAATCACTGTTTGAGGCAGTCACTGAATTACCAGGGGAATATGGGTTGAAGTAATTTAAAGTTTTGTAAAGGATTAAAGAGGGAGAAGTAGATAAAAGAATGCTGATATGTCAGATAGATATTGAAGTGGCTTTGAAGCCTGACAGAGGAGTGGGAAGGCAAAAGGGGGACCATGACATCCAGAAGGAGCATAAAATAGCAGTGTGGTAAGTTCAATTGTTTAGTGCTTGGGAGAGGGATTTAGAAAATGAAATTGCATTTTGACAAGCAGGGATCTATATTCACATTTAAGGAAGCCAATGACCTTGTTTTGGGAGTTCTGATCTGCCTCTGCTGCACATTAAAGATATGTCAGTGGTCCTCCAACATACACCTTAAAGTGGTAGATTACAATGATTACAACTGCAATGACTCAGTCAATTTAATCCTGCCTATGGACTACAGAACTTGTTGCTTAGACTAGCTAACCTTTCACGAACTCCACTGGTGCCATCTCTAACACCAGCCAACAAGACCTAAGTCTAGTTACTGACTTACTCTGTTTATATTTTATGGTTTCTTTGCGAGGCAGCAACAAATATTCAATGTTAACATTTGCTTCAGTGGTCGATTGAGGTTTGACAGAAATTCTGGGAACGGATCACAAATTCTTTGAAATCTTTAAAGTAAACCATATCTCTCCACAAAACTCTTCCTCCCACACCATTTGTAACGAAATGGTTCCGACGCCAACTAGGCCATAGACTTTCACTGCACATTGCAGGAAGAAGTTTACATTTTTTTTAAACTATTGGGTTAGTGTAACATGATCAATGACCTGCAAGTCAACAACCTGTTATATGTTTTATACTATAAAAAAACTCAAATTTTTTCAAAAAAACGTGCTAAAATGCCACCTTCTGGGAAAATGTTGCAGACACGTCAACAATAAGATAGAGATTCTAGAAAGTCTTCATTCTATATAGCGGAAATAGGTGTGTAAATTATGGAGAAGGTTCTGAGGCCCATTAATGGTGGAGTTGAGCCTGGCACTCTGGATCATTTATGAGAACTGACGCATCACTGAGGTAAAAAAGTGTTGTATTAGAAAAGGTTGTGCTGCATTACCGCAGTTATTACTGTAAAGCACACCATGTTGTAAGGACCCAAGGTGCGTCAAAACAATTGGTGCATCCATGGTCCAGATGCCGCAAAGAAATGTTACACATTTGCAGCCAATGTGATGCTAAGCTGCTTTTTTGAGTCGTAAAGCAACATTTACATGCTGCAGAACAGCTTTGCGTCAATTTCCAGTGTGTCGTGCGTCAAACATACCTTAAAAAGTGACACATTGGATTACAATACATCAAAAGGGAGACATGGAGCAGGCAGCAGCAGGCATGGCAGCAACCTCAATATCAGTCAGAATGTCCAGACAGAACCCCAGGGGAAGAGGAAGAGTAATTTTAGTGAAGAGGAGAACCACATTTTAATAACAGAGGTGACAATACATGACCATCAACTCTTTGTCGCCTCAAAGATGCCATGAGGGAAAAAAGCCATTGGCAGTCTATAGTGGATAAGCAAATAGTGTAGGGTAAACTAAAATGTTATTGCCAAAGTGCAAGAAGCACTGGCATGACTATAAGCGCAGAACCAAGGTGAAACTGGCTGACAACTTGAGGGCAGCCATGCAGACCAGAGGAAGAGGTGCTGGAACCTTTTGAGGAGATGGTGGCATCAGTCATACCAGCAGAGTTGGTGGCTGGAGTTCCTGGACATGACAGTGCTGGGTTCGAGGACCAGAAAGAACTACCGGTAAGTGAGGCAAGAGGCAACAAGGGGCAATATGGTTAAAATGTCATGCTGTGCAGCTCAGCAACCTACATTTTTTTTAGTCCTCATAGCCCGGATAAGCAGAAAGAGAAAGAAGTCTGCTTCAGATCACTTCTCCCCTGGGCGCCTCGAGTGATCTTGCTGAAAAACCAGGTACGGTACACTCTATATCTTGCAATATTGCTCAACCATAGGTGCCAATTTCGCCCTGAGACCATCGGCTACCACCAGAGTATTTGCAGACCGATATAGAGGCCTAATCATTGGACTCATTTATACATGTCTGTTCCCACATCTCGTAGGGGAGCCAGAAAACATTTTGCCTGCATTTATGTGCTCTGTCTAGGGTGTTTATATACCTTATCGAAGCCAGCCATTCCAATTTACTCGGAGGAGTAACCCTAACCCAGTTCTTACATATTTTCCTTCTTGCAAGTAATATTAGATAAAAAATCAATGTTTTACATTATTTGCCATAGATTCGTTATTATTAGTGAGACCAAAGAATATAAACAGTTCGCTCACCTGGAGTACTTTGCCCAGAATGGAAAAGATTATGTTACTCACATCCAGCAAGAAGGATTGAAGTACCGAACAGGTCATAAACATATGCGTATCATCACCTTTCTCCTTATTGCATTTAGGGCTTTTCGGGACTACTCCACTCCCCATTTTAGATAGCTTGTATGGAGTCCAATACACCCTGTGGAGACAAAAAAGGAGGTTCTGCCTTAAATTTGTGGGTCGGACTGTGGAATAAAGAATGTTGCAGGATACTTGCCATAAATCTTGTATCTGTTCTCCTGGCAAGCTCCTCTCCCACAGCTCCATCGGAAGGTTGAAGTCTCCATCAGTCAGTTCTAGTAATAACCAATAATAATTTGCCACCTCCTTCTTATGAGTTGTTCCAAGTACCAAACTCTTTTCCAATTTATTTACTAGTCCCGCTCCGGGCCCAACAGTCCGACTCCAACTTAGCATTTGTAAATACTTAAACCTCGAAAGTTGGCCTCCACACATAGTGGCCGATTATGATAGCGGTTAATCCGCTTCCTCCGGGCCGGCGGAAGCTACCGCCGGGCCGGAAGATGCGGATTAACCGCTGCGGACTGAAGAAATACCCCCCGTCAGATTAGGATGGCGGGGGGATATTTTTTATGTCCGCAGCTTTTCCGCCGCGGTCGCCTTCCGACCGCGGTGGAAAAGCTCTAACATGGCTGGCGGTGTCTATCAGACACCGCCAGGCATATTAGGATGGCTGTGGTTGTATGCCTTTCCACTGCGGCATTTCCGCCGTGGAAAGGCATACGGTCTTTTGTTAGGGGGCCCGTTGCGGGCCCCCAGGGGTGAAGGGGGGGTGGGGGTTGCACATGGGGGTTACCTATGGTACCCCCTTGCCTTTGCGTGCACGAAGCGGCAGGCACCACACGGTGCCTGCCGCTTCGTGCATGCAAAGGAAAACATGCATTTTTTAACCTTGCAGCGGGTGCTGCTTGAAGCCCCTTTCTCGCACCGTCCTCTAAGCTTTTTCCACGAAATTCGCACCCCTTTGGAGGCCCAAATAAAACTAGATATTTTAGACTGTATTTTTTTTAGCCATTCATCCTTGAAAGTCAACGGAATATTCTGAAATAAGAACGTGAGTTTTAGGAGGATTGTCATTTTAATCATGTTAACTCTCCCATAGATCGATAGGGGCAGGTGGGACCATCCTAACAATAGTTGCCCTATCTCCTTATATATCTTTTGAAAATAGGTTTCAGAAATTTGTTCGATTTTCTGTGTAATTTTATTACCCAGATATCTCATTTCTGATTTGACACAGCTCTCTTGTGTCATCATGTTCCACGCCATGACCACTGTTTTTCCTTCATTAATTTCGTATTCCGAAAAAAAACACGACAGTGCTGGGTTCGAGGACCAGAAAGAACTACAGGTAAGTGGGGCAAGAGGCAACAAGGGGCAATATGGTTAAAATGTCATGCTTTGCAGCTCAGCAACCTACATTACTGTGCTGCACTGTGCTGTGTGCAGGGGAAATGGCAGAATTCTCTCACTTGTTAATTCATACATCACATAATTGTAAGTAATACTGCCCACATGTTGTACAGCCCAATCCAGCTCTGTCAAGTATGTCTTCTCCATGTGTGATGTGCAGCACCAGTCCAGGTTCACTTTTGTATACTGAGATATGTAGTGGAATGTAGAACATGAGTGAAATGGACTACGAGCTCCACAATACAAAGCAAAAAATCTGAACTGGAACAGCACATCATGCATGGACACTTGAACCCTGCCCAACCTGACTGTGGCAAAGCAGGCTTCCTGTTATGTGGGAATCTAGGACCCTAGTGTAAATGTTCCCGATTCATGCCCATATATAAGTGTAACCCATCCAGTCTTATATAGGCATAAAGAATCATTGCCTTATTTAGTTATAGCCTGCGCAGCCCTAATATGGCATGGCTACTTCCACTAAACTCTGAGAATCCACATTGATTTCGTGGTAAAACCAGCCTACAGCAGTCAGGAACCTTCCCCTGCTTGAATACTAATTTATCCAAGAAATCCGGGAGTTTTCAAGGAACTAAGGCACTAGTGATGATATTATGTCCAATCTTACGTCAGACTCGGCACCTTCAGGGGTATAAATATGCCTACATTTGCCCAGTCAAACACACGGTGGTTCCGGAGTAGATCGACTAACTACTTGCCCGACGCCCTGCTGCTGCAAGTGCTGAAGGAAGCCGACCCTCCAACTGACGCACTGAAAAGACGCTGTCTTTTCTCCTGTCGAGAAATCCAGCTCCAGTGTTTCCAGGCTACCCTTGCGGGTTGCTGTGAGATCGAGTCCCGAGAGAGAGATACAAGACCGCTACCATTCTAAAACCAAGGTACGGAGCTGATTAGATCCCTAGAGAAATTTTGAACAGATTCTTGGCAGAGAAATACTAAAACTTAAACTACTCCTCACTTACTTCTTCCCTCGTACTAGGCTTAGGTTAGGTACACCGGGGTAGATGTATGTTAGAAGCACCAGTTCAGTACTTTTAGCCTCTATTTTATCATTGTATGTATTTTATGCATTCTATGTGTTTTATGTATATGGCTCAGAAACCATATAATGCTTTTACAGTACTATTTTATAATACTATTCGTATTATATGCAGTGTACTTCTTAAGTAGCATTTCAATTGTAGCAGTGCATTTCTTATGCTTAAGAAATAAGACTGATCAATAAATACTTTTATTGAAAACGCCAGTCTCTCGAGTGAAATAGCCATCTATTGTTTCCGTGACTCTAGAGATACGTTTCATTCTGGGGAAACAAAGTTGTCATGTTATATGGTTGTCAGAGACTAATCCCTTCTTGTTTATTTGAGAAAGTTTCTAGTGACCTCTGAGCTAGCTGGCACTCACAATTAAGTCTAATATATTCGGCAGAGACCTAGTCGACATAAGTCCTACGTCTAAGCTGCAGGATATATTATTCCAATGCGCAGAGCCTATTGGGAATATAGGAACTACACTACACTCCTTGCACCATAAGGCGAGTGCGTCCAACGTGGGCCCATGCAGCCAAATCTGGACTGAAAAGCAATGGAATGGATTAAATTCTCATTTGAAAGGGGTTCGTGTTTGGAGTATGTGAAGTATCACCAAGTAGGATCATGCAAAGAGCCATGTGTATTGTCACTAGTATGAAACTACTGTGCACACAACTGTCCTGATATGTGGGGTGAGCGCACACAGGTGTTGCTGGCCATGTCAGAGACCACCCTACCTCCTCTCAATTACAAATACATACTTGGGGTAGGGGTGAATGCAAGTTATGCACACCAGAGGACCATGAGTGTTTGTTGGCGAATAGATGGTGTGTGAGCCTGGTGTGACCCTGGTAGTGTAGTGCAATGTAGGTGTGGCTGTGTACATTGAACTGGCAATATGTCTAAATGGGGAGCCATTGAATAGAAAGGAGGTGATTTGTGATGTGAGTACTACAAGGCAGCCTGAGTGATAGTCATGCACTGCTGTGTCTGATACTGTCATACTTGCGTCACAGCTGTGAAGGGATGACGTAAAAGAGGGCGTAAAAGAGGGCGTTGGTGTACTACATCCTGCATGTAATCTGGACCAGGGTGAAGGTGTAGCAAGTGTCAGAAAATGAAATGCAATGAAATGAAAATTATTTTTATAAAGCGCACATAGCTGCCCTGAGGCGTCCAAGCGCTGCGATTACTGCTGAGACTTAGGTTGCTTGACAGAAGGATAGCTGTCCGACTACTGATTGTTGAACAGGAGCGTTTTCAGCTGTTTGCGAAATGAGATGAGATCGGGGTTGGACCTTAGATGCTGGGGAAGAGCATTCCACATCTTGGCCACATTATGGGAAAAAGAGCGGCCTCCAGATCTTGCTTTCTTAATTTTAGGAACAGTGGCCAAATTGGCATGGGTTGAGCGCAGCTGTCTGGCAGGATGGTAAGGCGTAATAAGGGGTTGGTTGATTACTGGGCCTAAAGACCAAAAGGCCTGATGCGCAATACAGAGGGATTTAAAACTGACTTTTTCCCTAACGTGGAGCCAATGTAGTCTCCTTAGGCCAGGCTTTATTGATGATCTGCGGGGGATTTGCAAGAGGGTCCGGGCGGCGCAGTTTTGTATCAGTTGTAGTTTGCGCAGAGTGAAGTCCGGGGCTCCCAAGTATAGGGCATTCCCGAAATCCAGCTGGGATTGGATCAGGCCCAGAACCACGGTCTTTCTTGCTTCGAAGGGGAGTAGAGGGAGGATCTTTCTGATGACTCTGAGGATGCCGAAACAGGTGGCAGATAATCTTATTGCCTGCTGGTCAAATGACAGGGATCTATCCAGCCAGATACCAAGGCTCTTGATGGCATCTTTAGGTGCCGGGGCAGGTCCCAAGCAGGGTGGCCAGAGAGCATCGATGGAAGATGGTGCAAGCCGACCCAGGAGCATAAGCTCAGTCTTGTCTCCGTTGAGTTTGAGACAAGACTTGGTCATCCAGCTTCCAAACATATACAGCCGACGCGTTTCGTCCCAAGCTGGGACTTCTTCAGGGCTCAATAGACAGATTCCGCCCACTGTAATCCAGGAATATATCTTCAAACCGAGTAAAAAAAAAATCAGACACACTCATCTTTTTCCAGGAAATACCCGGCACCTCGTCGAGACGCTTGACTGACAGCACAACAACGTGGCCCTTATCATGGTGGCGAACGTCTCCGAAAAATTATTCTGCCCTACGATGCTCAAGGCATGACTGATCGAGACGATTATTGCTCAATTTTACCGACTGAGGAAAGTTGATTGGGATAAGTTAACGGCTTGTCGACCAAAAAAAAAAGATGAGTGTGTCTGATTTTTTTTTTTACTCGGTTTGAAGATATATTCCTGGATTACAGTGGGCGGAATCTGTCTATTGAGCCCTGAAGAAGTCCCAGCTTGGGACGAAACGCGTCGGCTGTATATGTTTCACTGCAAATTGAAAATTAAAGATTAAAGGAAGACTATCAACATTTCTTTGTGAAATATTTCTTCATCGTGCTTAAATATCATTTGCACTTATTATCTTGCTTGTTGTGGTGCACCTTTGCGGTTGTTTTACTTGGTATACAGTGCCGACTGTTCTGAACTATGGAGATAACTGTGTGTATAATGAAATTAAATGAGTACACACGAATACGGAAACCATGGAAAGTACATACACTTACAAATGCCTGCAGTGTATCAAGGTTGCGAGCTGTATAGAGTTGTGTGGATGCATTTTAAATATGAACCATCGGCCATAAGAATGCACAATGTGCATGCAAGACAGTACAACAAGGCAGACTGGTGTGGTGTACTGTTAAAGGGCAGACTGCAGGATCTAATGAAATATATCACTTTTCCCAAGAGCTGTGGACTGAGTAGTGGCTAGAGGAATTGTAGGCACCCTGGTGACTTGGTGCAATGTGCACAGTAGTGAAACTTGAATCAGTATAGCCATCATGAAAAGGAAAGCTAATCACCAAAGCAGATGTGGCCCTTACTTCAACTTAGCCTCCAGGAAGGGGAGGCCAGCAAGCTGCGTAGCTGTGTTGCAACATGTGGTATGACATGAAAAGGCTCCCTTGTCACACAGTGGTCAGGGTGAACTATGTAAGACATTACCATCTGAAAAGCAACTACAGTGCCACTTGGCCTCATTTCCTATGAGTAAAGTATGTCCTACACATCAATGTTTATTTAAAAGGGAAATAGAATAAAGTCTTATGTAAGCTAAATTACTCATTTCAACATCTAGCATAGATCACCATTAACATATTTCAATTTCATTGCAGAAAGAGAAATAACACCTGACCAGCAGCCTGTCCCGGATGACCAACCTGTTGATGATGACTTCCTGCCCCTCCATGGATGACGACACCTTCCAGCAACTCCTGAACTCCATGGGAACACCTTTTCTGGTCACGACAATGGATAATACTGTTGCTGGCTCTTCAGAGAAACTGCCTTCCACAGGACATGCCCCATCTGCCATCCCAAACCCAGCTCTGGACTTCAAGGACCCCAAGTTGCTTTTCGACGGCAAGCGCTAGGAGTCCAGCAGCATGTGTGAGCGGTGAGGTGAGGTAGAGGCAAGAACAACAACCCTGCCAATATGACACAAGTGAAGTTGCTACCCAGCCGGGGGGCCATCTGCACCATCCTCCAATCTATGGAGGAGGCCTTCCACAGTGACTATGTATCCTTGTTGACAAACGATACCGCCCTTGTAAGTGCTTTGCTGTCTTCCTTGCTGGCACAGACAAATGCGGCAGGGGAAAGGGGAGCCACATGTTGTGCCTCTGATGTGTGTGTCCCTCAGATGCCTCCCACAGATACACATCCACCCTCAGGAGAGACACAACACACATCAGAGGAGGAAGATCTAGACTGAACCAATTTCCGGCAGCAAACTGCCCAGTAACTTTTGGCTGTGCTTCTCGGCCAGTTTCTCATTGGACCTGTGTTCATCATCTTGCCACCTCCTTTGTCACCTGGTACTGATCTCCTTTTGTATGCCCACCTGATTATCTGATCTATTTGAGGACTGTTGATGAGGCCTACCTTCCCTAATTACAATTTGGACCTCCTCCTCCTCCCTGGAATTCTACCAACCTATACATGTCATATTACAAGTATCACGTTAAAACTCTGTCTGCGCATCCTTCACTATCACCAGCTCTGGTTAGACATGCCCAGTTATCATGTACATACACTACCATGGCATTATGCAGAAAGTCTCATTTAACCATTGAACGTCATGGTGTGACAATAAGCATAAGTTATGTGACTCGCACACATTGAAAGGACCTTACTAATCACAGAAATGCCTACCTGCACAAAGTGGGTCCTGTGAGGCATGTGAGCCATAGATGTATGTCAATACATCAAATAGTAATACCACGCGTGCCATTACAACGCGGGTATTACTACGCGATGTCAATGACATCGCATGCCATTACATCGCATACTTTTACCACGAGTATGCCTTTACCACGCATGCCATTACAAAGCGTGGTAAAGCGATACTCGTAGTAAAGGTTTGCAAGGTAAGTGACATCCCTACCCCTACACCTACACAACACATCACTCCCACCCCTACACTACCCATAACCCAGAACCACTGCCACACTACAACACTACCCACACTAAAACAGTACACAAACACTACTACACTACCCTAAAACACTACACAAACACTACTATACTACACTAAACCCTAAAACACTACACTACCCTAAACCCTAAAACACTACACTACACAAACACTACAACACTACCCTAAACCCTAAAACGCTACAAAAACACTACTACACTACCCTAAACACTAAAACACTACACTACCCTAAACCCTAAAACACTACACTACACAAAGACTACTACACTACCCTAAACCCTAAAACACTATACTACACAAACACTACTACACTACCCTAAACCCTAAAACACTACACTACACAAACACTACAACACTACCCTAAACTCTAATACACTACACCACACAAACACTACTACACTACCCTAAATCCTAAAACACTACAATACCCTAACCCCTAAAACACTACACTACACTACACAAACACTACTACACTACCCTAAACCCTAAAACACTACACTACCCTAAACCCTAAAACACTACACTACACAAACACTACTACACTACCCTAAAACCTAAATCACTACACAAACACTACTACACTACCCTAAAACCTAAATTACTACACTACATAAACACTACTACACTACCCTAAACCCCAAAACACTACACTACCCTAAACTCTAAAACACTACACTACAAAAACACTACTACACTACCCTAAACCCTAAAACACTACACTACCCTAAGCCCTGAAACACTACACTCCCTAAACCCTAAATCACTACACTACACAAACACTACTACACTACCCTAAAACCTAAATCACTACACAAACACTACTACACTACCCTAAAACCTAAATTACTACACCACATGAACACTAATACACTAACCTAAACCTAAATACACTACACTAAACAAACACTACAACATTACACTACACTACACTACCAAAAAAACACACTAAAACATTATAAAAAACACGCAACACAAACATTACAACACTACTTTTACACTACCCTAAACCCTACAAAAGTAACCCCCACCCCAAGCTCAAACCCCCTTACCTCTCTCCTCTCCAGCCTTCTCTGCTCCTGGTTCCTGCTTCTTCCTTCCTGGTGGTGCACGTCGTTGTGAGGAAACAGCCTCAATTTCCTCACAACGACATGGATAGCCACCGCCGCAGCCATTACTGATTACATCGCATGCGTTTTTAAAAGCGCATGCGATGTAATTATATGCATGGTTTTTAACACGCGTTGTAACATCGCATGCGTTGTAACGCATGCGATGTAAAAGCAACACGTGTTAAGAAATGTGTTGTAATGGCTGTTCCCCGTGAGCCACTAACAGAGTTTCACTTATCCACATATATCTTGCTCAGTGATCATGACTATGTTATCAAGCACAAGACAACCTCTATGCTTACATTGATCCTATGGTTATGCATGCACTGATAATATGCAGATGCTCATGCACAGACTCCTTCTGATTTAGCATCATAACTATACCACTCAAGGATGTAGAAGAACAGGACAACACCTTGGTGTCAATATGCATGAAATACAAATAATAAGTATTTGCAGCATGTATCATATGGATAAATGGTGTTGAAATGCACAGAGACCCCTCACATGCAGTAAGTGTGAGTGTAACCACTCATGAAATCAACTGTACAATATACACACATAGCACTAATTAGGAGTCGGAGCACAGACCCAAGAAACAAGCTAAACATCCCAGGGTAAGAGGAAATATGAGACTAATTGTTTTCTAACTTAGAAAGTAGTCGCACAAAGTCACATGCCGGAAGTGCCACACTTAGCAAGTATTCAATGCCAAGGATGAATGAGGCTATCCAGGCAGGTAGGGCCACATTAATGATTACTAATCAGCTAACAACAATACCTACTAGTACAATGGTGCAAGGGTGAGTGCATAAGTGGCAGGCACCTGTGTGTGTCCCAGCACAGACAGGAATGGGTAATCTGGAGTGACAGAAACATTCCTACGATACATGTAGGATCTTTCACACACACAGTGCAACAGTAGGTGACTATCTGAGTTGGACTGCGCGTCAATTCACATGAAGAGGACCACTCACAGTGTCTAAAGAATGGTGACACGTCCTTAAGTGACTCAATTGTGAGGTAGACTGACTTTTGTCAATGGGCCTCCCACAAAATAACACTTATCTACAAAGACTAGAGGGAATAGCTACCTCATGAACTGAACTCAACCTAAGCAATGATGACAGCTCATAATCATGAAATGATGATTACAAAGTTGTGAAAGTAGAAAATGTATTCATTTAAAAAAAGTCATCCTAACTAACTAAAGCTACCTATCCTACACTAACATACACTCTCTAAACTAAGCCTGAAGTACCTTTACCTACTTATCCTACAATAATTTACCCAATCTATACTAAACCTAATCTACCTATCCTACACTACCTTGCACTAACTTAACCTATCTTAATCTATCCTATATATTTAACACAATTGACATGTTAGACATAAACCCCCCAACATAGAGTGATATAATGTAAACATCAACTACACCTATTAATAAACTAACTACACACGCAAACCTAAACATATATATATATATATATATATATATATATATATATATATATATATATATATATATATATATATATATGAAGGGGATTCTTATCCGAGGAGAAGAAACAGAGGCCACGAGGGGAGTTCATTGAAAACAGCAGCTTTATTTCAAGGGTCCCAGCGGAGGCGGATGCATTTCGGCGAGTGGGCCTTCTTCAGCGCCCCATGCTGTGAGGATATCGTCCTTCATTAACTCCTCCTGTTGAAATCTCTGCTAGCACCAGAGTCTCCTCCCCCTAGCGGTCAGCTCACCAATCAAAGTTCGTGTTAAGTATAGCGAACTTCAAGTCCCAGCATGCAGTGTGTTTGCATTGCCGAGATGGTAGTATAGGGGAGTGAGTAATCGTGGGATCGGTGCAGGCTTTTCAGGTGAGTAGGGCGGATCGAAGATCAATTGAAACAGCAGAGTTCCCTCTGAGTCCCCTCTGACTGCAGCGACCAGTCGCACCAGTCAAGCAATCAAGCAAAAACCCCTGGCGCTCCGTTCTCCGGTGCAGTGCTCCTCGGCAGAGCCAAGCCTTGAATTAATTGTGTACACCTCTTCAACAGAAGAATTGAGCACGCACTCACGAAGGCTCTAGTCTTTTCCCAAAGTTTTTATTCACAGTTGTTACCCAGCGTATATTACAAATACATTCCGACGCGTTTCGCTACAAACGTGTAGCTTGCTCACGGTTGATTTACAAACAAAGAAAACCTCCTATTTACTACAGAGGTACACGCCAACCAATCAATTTACACCGCATCATTTCCTGTTGTTAGACAGGAAGTAGTTAGGGAAATGTAGTTTTTGTTACTCGCTTAGTTTGGCAAATCGGTATAGGACGAGCATTTTCAAATGACATTGATAAACAATCAATATACTCGGTTACATGACATTCATCATATTTTAGAGGCAATTTATATCAACATCATAAGCCGTTTTCTCACCATTATAACGACTATTTGTGTCAAAAATCATCCACTCCAATACTGATTAGAAGATAATTTGCGCCCTCTAGTGGGCAATCAATGCTGAACCATTCTCATCCCTATTTCTTGCGATATTCAATCCTTGCAGGCCAATTCTCTATTTTTTTGGGGGGCTGCTATATCTTTATAATCGGCAAAGAATGCTTTTACGCCCTCCGGTGGGCTTTGCATTTAAGGATACAATCATGATCCACAAAGTTCATTATACATATCCACCATAGTTCATGTTACCTCATGTTATACTCTATTATGTACAAAGTAACCTTCTCAGTTGTCAATATCTCCTTATTACCCGATTATACCAATACCACAAACATTTTTAAATTCATCTGTATATGTTACACATTTCCATAGTTATTATTCAACATTCATTTATTTTTAACTTAAAGAGTCCCTTTTCCTCGAATTACTCAGACATCATATTTTATCAATCCACAATCCTTTATAAATGCACGTACAGTTCCTCACTTTGATTAAGTCCCATCGGGGTCATTGTTCTAAAATTGAGTATTTGTCGAGATTCTCTGCACCTCAAAATTTTTTCTCTATCCCCACCCCTATCAAGAGGGGTGATGGTTTCCAATGCATAGAATTTTAACAATGTCCAGTCACCATCATGTGTGCTTTCGTGTGTTTTGCCACAGCATTATTTCTGTCCTTATTAACAGTTGCTCTGACATACTCCAAGATTCTTTCCTTCAATTCATTTTTGTGCTCCCAATATATTTTAGAGAGCATGGGCATTCTATCACATATACCACATGGGTTGTTAAACATGTAATCAGTTCCTTTATTTTCCATGTTTTGTTGTTCGGCATTTGTACTTCCTTTTTGTTGACCGCTATTTGGCATACCTTACAGTTTTGGCATTTGATAAAGCCCTTTGTTTTCATCCATTGTATTCCTTTCTTCTTCTTTGTGTTATCTCGATGGTGACTATGTATTAGTCTATCTTTCAGATTTTTCGCCTGCCTGAAGGTTACCTGTGGATGTTTTCCCATTATTTTTCTTATAGTAGGATCCAATTGAAGCAGTTTCCAATTTTTTCCTATACTTTCAACAATTTGTTTGGATTCCCTTGTATAATCAAGGATCAGTCTTATTTTGCTTTCTTCGCTTTCTTTTTTGGTTTCACGATTGGTTATTAACGCATCTTTTCTTTCCTTCTCATTGGCTCTTTTCCAACATTTTTCAATGATTTTTGTATTGTAACCCCGGTTTTTGAATCTCCGTGCCATTGCATGGCTTGTTTTTTGCCATTCAGATTCCTCAGAACAAATTCGTCTTAACCTTAAAAATTCTCCATACAGAATATTTTCTTTTACTGAAGGTTTGTGGAAACTGGTTGCATGTAATGTTGAGTTTGTAGCAGTTATCTTTCTATGTAAAGTTGTCTCAACTTTGTCATTTTGAATATAAATTTCAGTATCCAAGAAAGTTGCATGAGTTTTACTTATATTGTAGGTGAATCTTAGGTTCGTACTAGATGAATTTAGGATTTGAAAATAGGTCTCGAATTCTTGGCTAGTTCCTTCCCATACAATTAGTAGGTCGTCTATGTATCTGACCCATTTTGCTATTTTGTTCACAAAGACATCATTATCCGGGTGCCATGCAATTGGTTGTTCCCACCACCCCATGAGTATATATATATATTCACTGAAAAAACCATAGGTTAGAGACCATATATAGTTAGCTGGACATTTTATTGACATAAAACCAATGAAATTCCATATATAGTTAGTTGCACTAACTATATATCGCGCACCCGCAATCCACTGCTGATGATGTCACATATTACATCATTCATGACATGGTCAGTGACATCACTGATGACATCACTGATGACATCTCAAATGACATCACTGATGACATCACTGATGACATCTCAAATGACATCACTGATGACATCATCTAGTGTCTGTGTGTTTTTGTAAAGTTTAAATATGTTTTACATATTGAAGAATGAGTGGATGTATGGAAGACTGAGTGTGTGTGTGGCTGGCTGGGAGGTGTGTGACTCTGTGCATATCAATGTGTACTTGTATCAGTGATTGTATAAGAGAGTAAGTATGTGTTAGTATATGTGTGAAAAGTATGGTGTTCTGTGTTTAACTGTATAGATGAGGAAATCGAAGTGTGATTGATTCTTCACAGGACTGACTAGGTGTATGAGTGCATATGATAGTGTTGTAATAATGAGTGACTGTATGTATGAGTGATTGTATGGGTGAATGAGTGAATGTGTGTGTAGACGTAGGAATCAGTGAGTGCGTATGTAGTAACTGGTATTGGTGTGTCATGATGTCATCAGTGATGTCATTTGAGATGTCATCAGTGATGTCATTTGAGATGTCATCAGTGATGTCATCAGTGATGTCACTGAAGTATGGTGTTCTGTGTTTAACTGTATAGATGAGGAAATTGAAGTGTGATTGATTCTTTACAGGACTGACTAGGTGTGTGAGTAACTCCATGGATGAGTGGCAGTGTGTGAGTGTCTGCATAGGTGTATGAGTGCATATGATAGTGTTGTAATAATGAGTGACTGTATGTATGAGTGATTGTATGGGTGAATGAGTGAATGTGTGTGTAGACGTAGGAATCAGTGAGTGCGTATGTAGTAACTGGTATTGGTGTGTCATGATGTCATCAGTGATGTCATTTGAGATGTCATCAGTGATGTCATCAGTGATGTCATTTGAGATGTCATCAGTGATGTCATCAGTGATGTCACTGACCATGTCATGAATGATGTAATATGTGACATCATCAGCAGTGGATTGCGGGTGCGCGATATATAGTTAGTGCAACTAACTATATATGGAATTTCATTGGTTTTATGTCAATAAAATGTCCAGCTAACTATATATGGTCTCTAACCTATGGTTTTTTCAGTGAATTTTCAAGGTTTTGTAAATGCAAATTCCTAACTATATATGGTCTATAACCTATGTTTTTTTCAGTGAATTTCATTGGTTTTTTAAAAGCTAATATCTATAGCTGTAAAATATATTCTTTATTACGTGACGTATCACGTAGCCACGTGAGACGCCTCATGACGCGTCGCATAACCGTGACGTATCGGCTCTGCAGCGCAAACAAAACCCGTAACGTAAGCGTGCCGGAGCACGCTTACAGATATATATATTTTTTTTAACCTTAATTAGACAAAATCCACACGTGCACATATCTTGAGGCCTTGCAAAGGCACATCAAACAAACAGTCCCTACAATTTTGCCAAGTTTGCTGGAAATCTATTCCCTTAATTTTTTTTTTACTGTTTCTCTTGGTTTTGCCCTTGTTACGCTTACCGGGACGCTACCCGGTACGCGAACCGGACGCTCCAAAAACACAAGATGGCGGACTCCCGTTACGCTGCCGGTTAGCTGCCCGGTTCGCGTACCGGGAAGCGCCTCTACCGCGAAAAATCGCGGGGGACTTTAATATCCCCCTCATCAATCCTAGGGGGTCAGGAGGGGTTTACCTTGCCCCCTTTCCTTCATTTCCCCCTTCTTTTTTCACCACATCTTGTCTCTCGAACCTACCGAGAGACAAGATGGCGGCCGCTCCGGACTGTTTACAATGTTGACAGCTACGCTGCCGGTTAGCTGCCCGGTTAGCTGCCCGGTGAGCTGCCCGGTGAGCTGCCCGGTTCGCGTACCGGGACGCGCCTCTACGGCGTAAAATCGCAGAAAAATGTTTTTTTTTTTTTTTGTCCCGCGGGGCACTTTAATATCCCCCTCATCAATCCTAGGGGGTCAGGAGTGGTCTACCTTGCCCCCTTTCCTTCATTTCCCCCTTCGTTTTTCACCACATCTTGTCTCTCGATCGTACCGAGAGACAAGATGGCGGCCGCTCCGGACTGTTTAGAATGTTGACAGACACCGGAGAGCCAATCAGCTTCGCGAAGTTCCGTTACGCGTCAGGTACGCGAACCGGGGCGCTAACCGGAGCGCTGTCACAGATATATATTTTTTTTAAACGTTAATTTCTCAAAATCCACTGGAGCACATATATTGAGACATAGCAAAGGCACGTCGGGCAAACCATATCTCCAATTTTGCCAAGTTTCATGTAAATCTACTCAGCCGTTCGAACTAAAAGTGAGTCCAACCGCCCTATGGAAAAATGAATGGGAAAAACGCGTTTTGGGACCCCCCCTTTTTTTCTCGGCCCCCCCTTGACGAAACCCCCCTAAATTTTCAGGGGCTGCTCAGACACAAAATGTGGGTATAAATTCCTTAAATAGGGTGGAACCGCACTCCTGTACTCTAAGGTGAAAGTAGGTTACGTGGATGCTAATAGTTTTAGCGTGCTCACTAGTGTGAGGGTTGTGTGCCCAACACCCTCCTGGGTAACAATTATGTAAGTATGAGCCCTGGGTAACCCGGGGCTACTAGTTGCACAGCTGATGGGCAGAACGCCTTTGCAGTTTCAACGAAATTTTAACACATGTATTCAAATGCTCAAGTTAACATTTATTTTCACAACAAATAATCTAATATTTTTACTCATGAACAGTATTTGTCAAAAATAATTATGTACATTCATGTTATTTCAAACTTTTCATATTCAAAACATGTGGCAATTGAATATATTATCACATCATATTTTCAATACTAATAATGTAGTCATAGCCATTCATCAATTAGTGCAGTTTAAATTCACAAACAAAAACCCAATGCATTTCGGGTGCATCTAGCTCCCTTCTTCAGGGGATTAAACGTGTGCAAACAGAATTCAAAAATCGGCTTTCAAAGGTCCATAAGTGCCTTAATTCTCTCAGATTGCTGATTCAACAGGATCTAGAATACAACAACAGACCGAATTGTAATGAATAATTACATATGTACTAAGTATCATATCGCAAAAAGCTTACTGAAGTGAACACTGAGAGAAAACAACGTGTAGTCCACACCACCATAATGCACCCGTGCTGTTTAAGTGCAATCCTAAACATAAGAAAACAGTGAAAGCCAGCCCTTTATACTGAGAAATGAAAAGAAGAAAAAAAGAATATGTGCATTCTCTAGAAGAAAGAAGAAAGCTCCCTATCATACCATCCTAAAACAACGTGTTGTTATCAATCGAACCTGGTTAATTACTGTGCTCAACCATAGACCCTCTCTCCAAACAAATGTGCTAACAATTCAAAAATACGTACAGACTTATGAACAACTGCTATGCTCATGTTACGACTCCAACAGAACACTCCCTCTTTAATCCAACACCTGTACGGTAAACAAATACCAATCAAAAGCCTCTTCCTTACGAAATCCTATAAACCCCAGTTACATTCCGAATGTGTAACGAGTCTTACCGCCACTTGTAGATACGGGTCCACTCGATGTTCAAGAAAAGTCGCCCTGCTGCGTACTATTTAAAAAGAAACTATTGGTGAGTAAGGTGTTACGCGGCTGCCTCGCCTGCTACAAATCTCATTTCGCCATTCTCACTCTAACCTGGTGCCTCCAACGTCGGCGTCCTGAATGGATTCTCTTCGCGAGTCCGCCCTGCATGTCACATGGTGCGGAACTCGCCCGTTGTTTACTGGCTAAACAAACACAAAGGAGGGACTACCTCCACCTGACTGTGATACTCCTCATTAGAAATGGCGGACCATAATTTCTTGAACATCGAGTGGACCCGTATCTACAAGTGGCGGTAAGACTCGTTACACATTCGGAATGTAACTGGGGTTTATAGGATTTCGTAAGGAAGAGGCTTTTGATTGGTATTTGTTTACCGTACAGGTGTTGGATTAAAGAGGGAGTGTTCTGTTGGAGTCGTAACATGAGCATAGCAGTTGTTCATAAGTCTGTACGTATTTTTGAATTGTTAGCACATTTGTTTGGAGAGAGGGTCTATGGTTGAGCACAGTAATTAACCAGGTTCGATTGATAACAACACGTTGTTTTAGGATGGTATGATAGGGAGCTTTCTTCTTTCTTCTAGAGAATGCACATATTCTTTTTTTCTTCTTTTCATTTCTCAGTATAAAGGGCTGGCTTTCACTGTTTTCTTATGTTTAGGATTGCACTTAAACAGCACGGGTGCATTATGGTGGTGTGGACTACACGTTGTTTTCTCTCAGTGTTCACTTCAGTAAGCTTTTTGCGATATGATACTTAGTACATATGTAATTATTCATTACAATTCGGTCTGTTGTTGTATTCTAGATCCTGTTGAATCAGCAATCTGAGAGAATTAAGGCACTTATGGACCTTTGAAAGCCGATTTTTGAATTCTGTTTGCACACGTTTAATCCCCTGAAGAAGGGAGCTAGATGCACCCGAAATGCATTGGGTTTTTGTTTGTGAATTTAAACTGCACTAATTGATGAATGGCTATGACTACATTATTAGTATTGAAAATATGATGTGATAATATATTCAATTGCCACATGTTTTGAATATGAAAAGTTTGAAATAACATGAATGTACATAATTATTTTTGACAAATACTGTTCATGAGTAAAAATATTAGATTATTTGTTGTGAAAATAAATGTTAACTTGAGCATTTGAATACATGTGTTAAAATTTCGTTGAAACTGCAAAGGCGTTCTGCCCATCAGCTGTGCAACTAGTAGCCCCGGGTTACCCAGGGCTCATACTTACATAATTGTTACCCAGGAGGGTGTTGGGCACACAACCCTCACACTAGTGAGCACGCTAAAACTATTAGCATCCACGTAACCTACTTTCACCTTAGAGTACAGGAGTGCGGCTCCACCCTATTTAAGGAATTTATACCCACAGTGCCAATTAGTGGACCAGCACCCAAGAATAACCATGTCTTGGCAAGACATATCAAATTTGACCACGAATCAGGCAGAAACAAAAGTCTACTCGCCGGAAGAAGCGGAAATAATCTATGCTTTAGTTAAGGAAGTGAGGGAATTCGGACCATCAACAGGAACTACTACGCAGCAACTTAAACAACTAGAATATTTAATGAGGAAAGAAGTGAATCAAAGACTACACGCTACAACGTTGATCGAATATCATAAAGTCAAGCGTATACCTCGAGGCTTAAGGGTGGCTCTACGCCCAATGCTCTTTAAATACAATAAATCTTTTATGGCTCGTTGGAACGCTATTTTGAACAAATGTTCGCTTGATTTAATATTACTCATTATAGAGGAGATATCGACTTTGCTAAGCGAATTAAGTTTTGATATCAACAAACTAAAGAATGAAATAAGCAGCAGGATGGAAAATGAGAATTGGAATCAAGTACTTGAAAAGATAAATAAGAACCTTGATATACATGCAAAGGAGGTACATGAAAGGAAGATCCGCAAGTTCCGAAGGGACACAATTGATTACAAGTTGGACGAGGTCTATACCTGGGTTGAGAAATATGCACAGAAGAGGGTCTTTAAAAAGCCTGATATAGCTTCCTCAGAGGAGAGTATAGTACAGGATGAGGACTTATCCATGCAGAGGCCCCCTGCGACTGTGGCACATCTTACAGCACCAAACTTGGAAACTTCTGTTACCACCTCCAAAGGAAGTGGACCTTTTTTAGGGGAGGGCCCCTTGTTCAAAATTCCACCAGACAAACCAACGTCACAGCAAGACGAAACATCAGGCGTGGAAAAACCAAAGGCGCACAAGGAACAAGGGAGACCACAGCGCACTGTGAAGAAGTGAACTCTTTGGTAATCAATATTTCATCAAAACAGTTAACTTCAGATGAGATCAAAGTACTTAACAAAGGAACCTCTTTTGTTCCGTCTTATACATCTAATGCACTAGAAACAGAGGTAGCCCTCTTTAAATTTATGCGTAAGCTGAGATTAAGGTGGTTTTTCACAACCAATCCCAGTCAACAAGAACTTACGCTTGAACAGAAGAAATTTAGACCCAAAAGTAAATTTTTATCGCCTATCTCCCACAAGACTCTTGATATTTTTGAATCCCTGGTCAAAAAGGATTTAGAATTGATAAAGTATGGTTCACAACAACACCAGAACTTGAGTCCAAAAGAACGACGTACTCTCAATAAGCTGAGACAAGACTCCTCAGTGACATTTCATCCAGCAGACAAAGGAGGAGCGTTAGTGGTGCTTGACACCGATTTTTACAACAAGAGCGTGATGGAACACATTCATGATAAAGATACTTACCTGCCATTGGAACAAGACCCTACAAACGAGTTGCTGAGAATATTGGACGAGTTTTTGTCTAGAGCATTAGAATCTGACATCATAGATGTAAACACAAGGAAGTTTCTTTTCAATTCTGCACCTAAGATTCCCACTTTGTATATGCTACCAAAGGTGCATAAACACAGAACTCAGCCACCTTTCCGACCGATAGTAGCAGGGTGCGGATCCATCCACGAACCTCTTGGATACTATCTTGACTTTTACCTACAACCGTTGGTCCAATCCTGGAAGACATACGTTAAAGACACTACAGACTGTTTACTAAAACTGGAATCCCAAAAACATCTCTTTGCTAATGACATCTGGCTCTGCACAATTGATGTAGTCGCTCTTTACACCTCTATCGCACACAAAGAAGGAATGGAGGCAATCGAATGGCGATTATTAAACTCTGAAATTGATCATGAGAAATCAGTATTCTTACTGGAATTACTACATTTTGCTCTCTACAACAACTATTTTGTTTGGATGGATAACTTTTTCATACAACGTACCGGAACAGCAATGGGTTTTCCCGGAGCCCCATCGTATGCCAACACCTACATGGCTCATTTCGAGGAACAATATATACTTTCTAATGAGAAGTGGAAACAACATGCAGCAGTTTTCTTGAGGTATATAGATGACATTCTGGTCATTTGGACAGGTACCAGAGACGAACTGGAAGAGAGTATTGGCAAACTGAATGAATGTAACCCCCGTATTCAATTCACACACAATATTGAAAAAGAGAAGATTCATTTTTTGGATATTGAATTGAGCAAAACACCCACAGGCTTATCGACGTCTGTATACAGGAAGCCAACAGACGTGAATAATGCACTGCTTTTCTCGAGTGCTCATCCATATAGCCTGAAAAAACATCTTCCGATTTCGCAGATGATGCGAATCAAGAGAATAACATCAGATGATTCACGGACTCAGGAAGAAATCACAAAACAGACACAACAATACAAAGAGCGGGGCTACCCAGAAAAAATACTTAGTCAAGCAGCACAGGTCACCTCAATGAAAACACGCGATGAACTTTTAACGCCTAAAGAAAAAATTCCCATGCAACGTGAGGTATTTGTTCTCAAGAATTCTACACAAGCAACACAAATCAAAACTGCAATCAGGAACCGGTGGGAACTGATTGAAAATGAACCTGACTTTAAAACAGTTTTCCATGGTAGTCCCCTTTTTGCACACACTAGAACTAAGAATTTAAGGGAACTTTTGAAACCTCCAAAAAAAACCACCCGACAAAGAGAGAGGGGCATGATGAAATGTTATAACTGCGGACAATGTGGTAACGTCATCACAGGAGATCAATTTCCCCACCCGCATACAGGGGTGAGCATCAAGTTAAGACACAATGCAGACTGCAACACAGAAGGAGTTGTATACGCGATAAAGTGTCCCTGCGGATTAGTGTACGTAGGACGCACAAGTCGTAAAGTAAAGACTCGTATGGTAGAGCACAAAAGCAGAATCAGGAATCGTACCACAACTTCCCCCCTTGCTAGACATTGGGTAGAAGCAAGTCACACAATTCCTCAATTAAGGTACACAGTTCTAGAACGCATAGAGCGCTCCCCAGGATTGGATTTGCACACACTTCTAGCCAGAAGGGAAACACATTGGATAAAATATTTGGGAACAATTCATCCGAATGGTTTAAATGACCATTATGAACTAGTGTGTTTTCTTTAAATAACTAAACAGTACGTACGTTAGATTGTAAGAAGGAACACTGAGTCTTTATATTTAAATTTATTTTATGTTCCCCTCCCTTACTTTTCCCACTTTTCTCTAATTTCCATCTTTGGCTGCACACGATATAGAAGAGCCTGTAACAGTTAGGCGTCCCATGACTTATGAAATTTGAGCTTAAACGTTTTTGCTCCACTTTTCATATTAATTTTTATATATACGTTTTTTTACACAGTGGTTTCTCTCATGTTCACTTTTTGCGCACAGTGCGACTTTTTCGAGGTTAGGAGTGGGTTTTCACTCTTTGCTATACACACAGGTTTATGTTACTGCTGTTAGGTTGATTTGGGAATGAGGAAATAATTTGGCAGTGAGAATAGTGGTTCAAAAATAGTGAAGTAAGCGTTTATAGTATGTAGTAGGCAGTAAGTTATGGTCCGCCATTTCTAATGAGGAGTATCACAGTCAGGTGGAGGTAGTCCCTCCTTTGTGTTTGTTTAGCCAGTAAACAACGGGCGAGTTCCGCACCATGTGACATGCAGGGCGGACTCGCGAAGAGAATCCATTCAGGACGCCGACGTTGGAGGCACCAGGTTAGAGTGAGAATGGCGAAATGAGATTTGTAGCAGGCGAGGCAGCCGCGTAACACCTTACTCACCAATAGTTTCTTTTTAAATAGTACGCAGCAGGGCGACTTTTCTTGAACATCGAGTGGACCCGTATCTACAAGTGGCGGTAAGACTCGTTACACATTCGGAATGTAACTGGGGTTTATAGGATTTCGTAAGGAAGAGGCTTTTGATTGGTATTTGTTTACCGTACAGGTGTTGGATTAAAGAGGGAGTGTTCTGTTGGAGTCGTAACATGAGCATAGCAGTTGTTCATAAGTCTGTACGTATTTTTGAATTGTTAGCACATTTGTTTGGAGAGAGGGTCTATGGTTGAGCACAGTAATTAACCAGGTTCGATTGATAACAACACGTTGTTTTAGGATGGTATGATAGGGAGCTTTCTTCTTTCTTCTAGAGAATGCACATATTCTTTTTTTCTTCTTTTCATTTCTCAGTATAAAGGGCTGGCTTTCACTGTTTTCTTATGTTTAGGATTGCACTTAAACAGCACGGGTGCATTATGGTGGTGTGGACTACACGTTGTTTTCTCTCAGTGTTCACTTCAGTAAGCTTTTTGCGATATGATACTTAATACATATGTAATTATTCATTACAATTCGGTCTGTTGTTGTATTCTAGATCCTGTTGAATCAGCAATCTGAGAGAATTAAGGCACTTATGGACCTTTGAAAGCCGATTTTTGAATTCTGTTTGCACACGTTTAATCCCCTGAAGAAGGGAGCTAGATGCACCCGAAATGCATTGGGTTTTTGTTTGTGAATTTAAACTGCACTAATTGATGAATGGCTATGACTACATTATTAGTATTGAAAATATGATGTGATAATATATTCAATTGCCACATGTTTTGAATATGAAAAGTTTGAAATAACATGAATGTACATAATTATTTTTGACAAATACTGTTCATGAGTAAAAATATTAGATTATTTGTTGTGAAAATAAATGTTAACTTGAGCATTTGAATACATGTGTTAAAATTTCGTTGAAACTGCAAAGGCGTTCTGCCCATCAGCTGTGCAACTAGTAGCCCCGGGTTACCCAGGGCTCATACTTACAGACACAAAATGTGCCATTTTCCTGAAAATTTCAGCCAATTCCGTCCACAAACGCCAAAGTTATTGGACATAGAATTTTCAGAAATCCCATAGAGAAAAAATCCTAACTATATATACCCACTGGCTATCGCCAGTAGGTAATATACATATATAAACATATATAATCTGCATATCTATATAAATATAAATGCATGCATACATATACATATATGCATACATATGCATGTTATTTACATGAAAGTTTTAAAAACACTAATAAAAGCAAAGCTAAAAAGCCACCTCATTACAAACAGAATGGCTTTAACTTAAACGAGGGCGAGATCTATTGCATTTTCAATGCTTGTTTACTTTGGTTCTATCAAGAAGGCATTCAGATGTGTCACACATTTGCCATAAATTCTGAATGTT
The DNA here is from genome assembly GCF_964261635.1 of Lissotriton helveticus. Lineage (NCBI taxonomy): Eukaryota > Metazoa > Chordata > Amphibia > Caudata > Salamandridae > Lissotriton > Lissotriton helveticus. Next base: position 873,167,717 of record NC_136067.1, read on the forward strand.
AGCACTCTAGTTGCTCATTAGATCACTGTAGTAAAGCTAGTGCTCACCAGGGAAGTCTGCTGCTAATCATGGTTTGCAGCCATTTTCCCGCATTTTTTATCCCGCAGACTTTCAGTCCGCATACCATTATCCCGCAAGGTCATTGACCTCGCATACCATTATCCCGCATTTTTTCAAAACGCATGTGCATTTATTGCGCATGCCATTTACAAAGAATTACGTTTTAAAGGCATGTATGGTAAATGCACTTGCGTTGTGAAAACCACGATGACGAGAGAGGTAAGTGGGTTTGTGTTAATTTTTTCGTGGGTTAGTGATTTTGTAGTGTAGTGTAGTGTTGTGTAGTGTAGTGTTGTGTTAGTGTAGTGTAGAGTTGTGGTGGTTGTTTAGTGTAGGGTCATGCTGGGGGTAGTGTTTTAGGGTTTAGGGTTGTGTTGTAGTGTTTGCGTAGTGTAGGGTCATGCTGTGGGTAGTGTTTTAGGGTTTAGGGTAGTGTTGTAGTGTTTGCGTAGTGTAGGGTCATGCTGGGGGTAGTGTTTTAGGGTTTAGGGTTGTGTTGTAGTGTTTGCGTAGTGTAGGGTCATGCTGGGGCTAGTGTTTTAGGGTTTAGGGTAGTGTTGTAGTGTTTGCGTAGTGTAGGGTCATGCTGGGCGTAGTGTTTTAGGGTTTAGGATAGTGTTGTAGTGTTTGCGTAGTGTAGGGTCATGCTGGGGGTAGTGTTTTAGGGTTTTGGGTAGTGTTGTAGTGTTTGCGTAGTGTAGGGTCATGCTGGGGTGTAGTATTTTAGGGTTTAGGGTAGTTTGCGTAGTGTAGGGTCATGCTGGGGGTAGTGTTTTAGGGTTTTGGGTAGTGTTGTAGTGTTTGCGTAGTGTAGGGTCATGCTGGGGGTAGTGTTTTAGGGTTTTGGGTAGTGTTGTAGTGTTTGCGTAGTGTAGGGTCATGCTGGGGTGTAGTGTTTTAGGGTTTTGGGTAGTGTTGTAGTGTTTGCGTAGTGTAGGGTCATGCTGGGGTGTAGTGTTTTAGGGTTTTGGGTAGTGTTGTAGTGTTTGCGTAGTGTAGGGTCATGCTGGGGGTAGTGTTTTAGGGTTTTGGGTAGTGTTGTAGTGTTTGCGTAGTGTAGGGTCATGCTGGGGGTAGTGTTTTAGGGTTTTGGGTAGTGTTGTAGTGTTTGCGTAGTGTAGGGTCATGCTGGGGGGTAGTGTTTTAGGGTTTTGGGTAGTGTTGTAGTGTTTGCGTAGTGTAGGGTCATGCTGGGGGTAGTGTTTTAGGGTTTAGGGTAGTGTTGTAGTGTTTGCGTAGTGTAGGGTCATGCTGGGGGTAGTGTTTTAGGGTTTAGGGTAGTGTTGTAGTGTTTGCGTAGTGTAGGGTCATGCTGGGGGTAGTGTTTTAGGGTTTAGGGTAGTGTTGTCGTGTTTGCGTAGTGTAGGGTCATGCTGGGGGTAGTGTTTTAGGGTTTAGGGTAGTGTTGTAGTGTTTGCGTAGTGTAGGGTCATGCTGGGGGTAGTGTTTTAGGGTTTAGGGTAGTGTTGTAGTGTTTGCGTAGTGTAGGGTCATGCTGGGGTGTAGTGTTTTAGGGTTTTGGGTAGTGTTGTAGCGTTTGCGTAGTGTAGGGTCATGCTGGGGGTAGTGTTTTAGGGTTTAGGGTAGTGTTGTAGTGTTTGCGTAGTGTAGGGTCATGCTGGGGGTAGTGTTTTAGGGTTTACTGTTGAGTTGTGTTTGCGTAGTGTAGGGTCATGCTGGGGGTAGTGTTTTAGGGTTTAGGGTTGTGTTGTAGTGTTTGTGTAGTGTAGGGTCATGCTGGGGGTAGTGTTTTAGGGTTTAGGGTAGTGTTGTAGTGTTTGCGTAGTGTAGGGTCATGCTGGGGTGTAGTGTTTTAGGGTTTTGGGTAGTGTTGTAGTGTTTGCGTAGTGTAGGGTCATGCTGGGGGTAGTGTTTTAGGGTTTAGGGTAGTGTTGTAGTGTTTGTGTAGTGTAGGGTCATGCTGGGGGTAGTGTTTTAGGATTTAGGGTAGTGTTGTACTGTTTGTGTAGTGTAGGGTCATGCTGGGGGTAGTGTTTTAGGGTTTAGGGTAGTTTAGTTGTTTAGTGTATACTAAAGGCATATTCGTTCTAAAAGTTTTCGTTATTTTAATTTGCGGCCTAATAGTACATGCGGGATTTATTTTGCGGACTGATGGTATGCGGGATTTCGTCATATATTCGCTAATCATACTTTCTATGGCAAAATGAACCCCCTCATTTTGTTCCTTTTTAAATTAAATGTTTTAAGAGTTACCACTTTATTCCAATCAAGATGGCTTCAGGTGTGCCATACCTTTGTAATAAGTAGGACTGTTAGCACTCTAGTTGTTCTTTAGAACACTCTGGGACATTCTGTCATTGGGCTATAGTTGGGCTACATCTGGCTGATATTTGGGCTACATTTGTTTTTTTTGTCTCTGGTGGCCATCTTTGGGCTACATTGGGCTACATTGGGCTACATTGGGCTACATTAGGCTACATTTGGGCTCCAACATATATATAGCCCAATGTAGCCCAATATATATTTTTCAAAGTTAATTTTCGTAAAAACCACTGGAGCCTATATCTTGAGACATAGCAAAGGCACATCGGGCTACCAGTCCCTACAATTTTGCCAAGTTTGGTGTAAATCCATTCAGCCGTTCAGGCTAAAAGTGAGGCCAACCGCCCTATGGAAAATTGCATGGGAAAAACACGTTTTGTGACCCCCCTTTTTTCTCGGCCCCCCCTTGACCAAACCCCCCCAAATTTTCAGGGGCTGCTCAGAAACAAAATGTTCCATTTTCCTGAAAATTTCAGCCAATTCTGTCCTCAAACGCTAAAGTTATTCGACATAGAATTTTCAAAAATCCCATAGGAAAAAAATCCTAACTATATATACCTACTGGCTATCGCCAGTAGGTAATATATACATACATATACACATAAATATATATATGGCGTTATAGTTAGCTGGACATTTCACTTGTACAAAACCATTGAAATTCCCCCGTTATAGTTAGTTCAGCTAACTATAACCGGCGTGCCTGCAATGCACTGCTGATGACGTCACATATTACATCACTCATGACATGGTCAGTGACATCACTCATGACATCACTCATGACATCACTGATGACATCATCCTTGTGATACAGTGGCACACCTCCTCTCACCCTAATATAACCTTTAATAGACACATATAAAAATAGACACTAAAATTTTCAAAACAATGGACATACCAATACCAGTTACAACAACCTATTCAGTAATTCCATGATCTACATACACATCCACTCATTCACCAACAGTCCTATATAGTCACTCATACATGTACTCACTCATCATATGTACTCAAACACCTATACATCCTGTTACACACTGCCACTCATCCATTGTGGTAACTGGTGGTAACTGACTCTGACTAAACAGGCCTACAGCCAGTGCTATGTTAAAAGACACTTAGAATAAAGTGAAAACATCTACATACACTAGGGAACACTATGCGTTGGGGTTCCCCTGTGATTAGCACAACCTCCTCTGTAAGCCCTCAGGGCAGGGGGATTAAAACTACCTCTTAAAACGCGCCAAAGGGCGTGTTTGCACACGTTACCTCAGGCTCCGTCCCTTCCCTTCACCACTGTGCAAACATGCTCTGTGGCCGTTTTAAGTTGGGGGAATAAGTACCTTTGAATCCTGAGGGTTCCTAGGGTCCAACTAGCCCATTAGGTACCACCAGTAAGCACCACAGAGCAGCGTTGCGGAGAGATGTAAAAAGGGGCACAGCCTACACCACCTCTCTGCAACGCAGCGTAGTGGCGCTTACTGGAAGCACCTGGTGGGCTAGTTGCACCCCAGGGACCCTCAGTATTCAAGGGGAGTTAATTTCCCAACTTAAAATGCGCCACAGGGCTTGTTTGCACATATGTCACCTCAGGCCTGCCCCCTCCCTTCACCACTGTGCAAACGCGCCCCGTGGTGCGTTTTAAGTTGGGAAACTCCCTCTCCTTAGGCCATTTATGGCCCCGGGGACCCCAACCCCGGGGCCGGACTTTTTTTTTCTCCCTTCTATATATTTTTTTATTTCTGAGAAGGGGAGCTCCTTGGCACCCCTCCCGCTCCACTAATAGCCCCGGGGACCCCATCCCCTGGGGCTGGCCCTCTCCGTTGGGGACTGTGCGGGGGTCCCCATTCCCCCCACAGTCCCGCCGGCTCCCCGCGTCCTGTGGGAGCCGGAATTGCTTTTCCACATGGGGAGCTGCCAAGATGCAGCTCCCCATGTGGCAAAGCAATCGTCTTTGGTATTTGGAAGAGAGAGCAGGCTATGGCAGGGTTGGAGCTGCAAGGCTCCTGCCCTGCCATAGCAAACTCAGTGTCCCGTGGGTGGGCACCCCGGGACACTGCAGGAGCCGGCCCTGGGGGGGGTGGCGGTCACCAGGGCCATGACAGGGCTCCAGGAGGGGGTCCGTGCGGCCCCCTCCCAACATGAGGAAAGCCCCGGGGAGGTGGTGGTGCCGGGGCTGGGTGGTCCGTCACGGAGCCCCTAATTATAATATTTAGAGCCCCAGGGAGGTGGCGGTCCTCGGGCGTGTAGGGGTGCTCGAGTCCCCTACACAGGTTTTTTTTTAAATAAAAACACAAGCCCCGGGGGTGGCGGTCCCCGGGGCTACGGGGGGCTGTGAGCCCCCTGCATATATTGTCATTAAGCCCGGGGGTGGCAGTCCCCAGGCTTGGGTGGGCCTTTGAGCCCCCCATTTATTTTCAAAGCCCCGGGGGTGGTGGTCCTTGGGACTGGGGGGGCTGTGAGCCCCCCCACATAATTTTATAATGCCCTGTAGGGTGGCGGTCCCCGGGGCTGGGGGCTCCTCTGGGCCCCCCATTACAATTAACATAGTGGCCCAGGGACTTGGCCCACCTGGGGGCTAAATAACAATGAAGCGCGGGAGCCCGCACTTCTTCTTTTTTTCTCTGCAGGATCCGCGCAGCCTGCGTGTATTTTGCCGATTTAAAAAAAAACATTTGGGGGCGCTGGGTGTCCTTGTGGGACCCCCTAAGCGTGTCTAGGGGGTCAGGGTGTTTCTACCCTGCCCCCTTATTGCGTTTTGTGCATTTCTTTCACTGTTTTCTTGTGCCTCGGTTCTACCGAGGCACAAGATGGCTGGCAACACTGGTTGGGAGTGTTGACAGCCAATTAGCATAAAGCTCGTGCTCGGGAGGATTGCCGGCCCTAGATATATATGTGTTTTTACTTTTGAGTTTCTCAGCAACTACTAAACGGATTTACACCATTTAACAAGAAGGGTTCTTTCTGAACCAAGAAATACCTCTTTGCCAAATTTGGTGTAATTCCGTTCAGCAGTTCGGGCTGTAGCCGTATTTAAAGTTTCCAATGGGAAATTGCATGGGAAAAACACGTTTTGGGACCCACCTTTTTTCTCGGCCCCCGCTTGACGAATCACCCCGAAACTTACAGGATGGGAGCGGACAGGAGCGCCCCACGAGTTTTGAAAATTTTGTGAAGATTCGTCAACTGGCGCCAAAGTTATTGAAAATAGAATGTTGTGAATTTCTTATGGAAAATAGGTCCTAACTATAACTACCTACAGTAGGTAATATGGATCTGTGAGCATGGGCGGATGCCCGAAACGCATCGGATCTGGTGGCTCTACTGAAATAAATCCATATGCCGAATTTCACGTTGGAGTTGCGTGGTCTATTTCATTGGCGAGAGCGGAGGTGTTGAAGACTACACTTGGTTGCATATATATATATATATATATATATATATTGTGTTCCTCACAAAGGGTCACCAAAGGCGCGCTCACTGCTGGTTCGGCTTTCAGGTGGGTGACCACAACCCTGTGGTTATATGTGAACAATGCCGCAAATACGAAGCTCGAAGTGAAGGACTACCACATGTCCGTATGAGAAAGAAACTCCGATGCGGCCCTTGATACAAACTGCTAGGAGGGCGCAGAAGTATTTTAAAAAAAGTTGAAACTCCATATGACTTGGAAAAGGGACTACAATTCCCAAGATGCCCAGCATCAATCTAGAGGCACGGCGGAAATAAGGCAAGGGAGGAGTCATTGCCACCTGATGAAAACAGAAGTTGGAAACGCGTAGTGACATGTCATGGACTCTGAGCCTACTGCAGAGAATAAAAGACACGATTTGAAACGCTTCTGGGTGTTCGGCGTATTCTCATTGTTCACATATATATATATATATATATATATTTCAAACAATTTCAAAGAATACACCGCACTCTTCTCGATGATTAAAGCAATTTAATCCAGTTCTGTTAAACTTCCTTCACCTACGCGTTTCGAACAATCAATGTTCCTGATCACGGTAGTAACAAGTCCGTTTTTACTTTCTATTATTTATACCCTCCTGCCCACTTTAACAATTAAGATGCATTGTGGGGGGGGGGTAGTTTGTGCATAGTTACATTAAAAGCCTTATATCAATTTCCTTTTCTACATATTATCAGGCCACAAGTTTTAATTATACTTGACATTCTTAAAGCATGAGTAGAGCTATTGTGATGGGCTGAGTGCCCTATGTTACAAACGACTTAGTTTCATTCTTTTAAATTATGTATATATACATTATTAATAGCTGAGTGCTGATCACTTATGTCTGTTCTGTGGCTTATGTAATAATAAAGGAAATCGATAATGAAATACACATTTCAAGTTTACGGGCAGTCCAAATTTCAAACCTAAATAATTCATCCATTAATTCAATAATGACCTATCATTCATTGCTAATTCTGTCCGAGATGTACTCCGAGGAGCAACCAATAGCGCAAAGAAAGAGCAAAAAAGTCCCATTATTCAGTATTTTACATCTCATTTTTTGTGTTAGTTTTATGCAGTCTCCCATCTTTCCTGTTTATGGATATTTTACACTACAATTAATGTATACATAGAAGATGTATTATGATGATATAGTTCATATTTATCATTGCAATATATTTCCCTTTGGTATAGAAATTTGTTCATAAATGTACATACAGTTCTTCGTCCCCGTTCAGACCGATCGGGACCATGGTCTTGAATCTAATTATCAATTTCGATTCCAAACGTCTCAGTTTTTGTAAGCGGTTACCTCCTCTTTCATTTTCTGGTACCATTGCAATTCCTGAGTATCTGACATTCTGCCAAGTTTTGTTTTTATGAATCATCAGTTGTTTGGCCATTGCATATGATTGGTCTTTATTTTGTATGGCTCTAATGTGCTCCAACATCCGCTTTTTGAGAGCACTTATAGTAGAGCCTATATACCGTTTGCCACAGTCACATTCTAGTAGGTACACAACATAGTGAGATTCACATGTTATCTTGTTTTTAATTTCGAATGGTTGGCCTTTAGGATCATTCAAAGATTTTAAATTTTTCCCAATCTTGCATGCTTTGCATGATATGCATTTGGTAAATCCTTTTTGCCTTTTCTGTAGCCATGATTCTTCTTTTTTGTCTATGAAGTGGCTGTTGACTAAGGTGTCTCCAAGAGATGGCGCTTTTCTAAACGAAATTAACGGTGCATCTCCAATTGTGTTACCAATATCTGGATCCTGTTTTTAACACACTCCAGTATTTGGTGACCATTTTTCGAATTTGTACACTTTCCTTGGAGTATGTCAGTATAAGGCGTGGTTTCTCCTCCATGTCTTTTGTTGGATCTTTCTTCTTTTCAATCAATGTTTCCATTCTTGTCTTTTTTCTTGCGCTTTTCTCTCCTAGTTTGATGGTTTTCATGCTATATCCTCTCTGTGAGAACCGTTGTGCTGTTTCTACAAATTTTGCTTCCATTTCAATGGGTTCCGAGCAGTTACGTTTCATACGTAAAAATTCCCCATAGGGTACATTTTGTTTTAGAGACACAGGGTGGAAACTAGTCCCATGGAGGATACTGTTGGTGGAGGTCATTTTCCGGAAGAGGGTCGTATGTATTTTATTCTCTTTTACGTATACCTTGGTATCCAGAAAGTCAATTTCCTTTTCTTGGATGTTGAATGTGAATTGCAGTCCCACATTATTAGTGTTCAGAATCATTATATACTGGAGCAGCTCTTCCCTTGTACCCTTCCATAATAGGAAGAGATCGTCGATAAATCTCAACCATAGGACTACTTTAGTGGTATATGGATCGTTTTCTTCTCTCCAAGCTATGTGTTTCTCCCACCATCCCATGGTGAGATTAGCATAGCTTGGAGAGAAGGAAACTCCCATGGCAGTTCCACGATTCTGGGAGTATATTCCATTGTTGAAAAGGAACACATTGTTTGTTAGACACGTCTGTATCATGTCTAAAAGCATAGCTGAATGATTAAGTTCCCCAATTGGTCTTTGTTTGAGAAAATATGCGACTGCTTCTAAGCCCAGTTTATGTTCAATAGATGTGTAAAGTGATACCACATCTATTGTGGCTAGTAAATATGTGGGTTGCCATTCAGTTTCCATGATAATACGCAAAAAGTCTCCAGTATCCTTGATAAAGGAATTGAGTGTTGGTACAATCGGGGCTAGGAAATAGTCCACATATGAAGCAATATTTTCCACAGCTTGATATTATTGGCCGGGCCGGTGGTTTATGCAAGGTCTTATGAACTTTTGGTAGAAAGTAAATAGTTGGTATGGTTGGATTATGGACTGTTAAGAAGTTTGTTTCATCCTGATTAAGTAAGCCCTTCGCTTGCCAGTGTTTTATTTGTTGATGTATTGTCACTGTCATTTTTGCCATAGGATTATCTTTCAATTTCGTGTAATTGTTCACTTCATTAAGTTGTCGATATGCTTCTTCTATGTAGTCTGATTTGTTGAGAATCACAATATTTCCGCCTTTGTCAGCCGGTTTGATTTCAATTTTTGGATTTTCTTTTAAAGATTTCAGCGCTTGACGTTCTCCCCAGGATAGATTTTCTTTTTGTTGGTTGTTGGTATTTGTCATGTTGTCTAGTTCTGTATTGATCAGATCTTGAAACGCATCAATTCTATTACCAGGGTGTAATGCCGGACAGAATTTCGATTGATTTCTAAAGGTTGTTTTAGGATGTGCGTTAAGTGGAATTTCCATTTCTCTAAGTACTTGTGTATCCATTGTTGTTGTATCATTGTCATCATGTGCCAGATCATAAGCTACCTTTAATGCTGAAATGTCTGAAACAGTATATCCTTTCTGTTCTTGACTAGTATTGGTGCTAGGAACTTCTCCTGTTTTTTTCGGTGATTTAGCAAAGATTTTTTTTAACTTTAACTTCCGGATATACTTGTACATATCTATTTTGGTTTCCACACTATCCTGGTGTTTATCTGGGCTGAATGTCAGGCCTTTATTGAGTAGATTCTTTTCAGTTGTTGTTAGAGTGTAATCGGATAGATTTATTATCAGAGCAGGACCAAGATCGTTGAGCTTTGTATTTTTCATTTTCTTGTCAGAGTGCGATTGCGCAGTGGATATCTTGGAATGTTTTGCTCTTCTGGTTTTTCGCTTGGATTTGGGTTTGTGAATTGGCCTCTCCCTCGTCCCCTCTGTCTCCCTCTGCCACGACCTCTCCCTTGTGTTTTTGGTTTTTGTTGGTCCTGATATAACAGTTCCATTTCCTCTAAAAAAGAAAATCTATTTTGTGCGGTTGCTTTCTCAGCTCTCCCTCTTTGTTCCCCTTCACTTGCATCTGATTCAGTTTCACTTGCACCGGGTGTCATCCCTTTTGATTTTTGTTGTTTGTTTGCTCCTTGTTGTTTTAGAGCATCAAATCTTTTGGCAATTGTAAATATTGCACCATTTGCGTAATCATATTCATCCCTTCTCAATTTGCGTTGTTTCTTTTCTTCTATTTCATTTTCGTGTTTATCCAGATTATTTTCCATTATGGTTCTTAATTTTTTCACTTCCTCATCCCCTTCTTGTGAGGCTTTAATTAGTTGTTCAATCTCCTCTATTTTGATATGTAATTTCTCTACTCCTATTTTTGCATGTTTGATTATGATCAATATCATATTTTTAGAACAATCCATATTGTTACGCCCCCATTCTTCCAGCATTGCTGCACTTGTGTCTGGGTGGTTTGGTAGAGTACGAAGATACGAGTTCCAAGTATTTACTTGGAATTGGGACTTGTACCTAGAGGTCTTCGTCTAACAACAACTGAACAGAATCTACTCAATAAAGGCCTGACATTCAGCCCAGATAAACACCATGATAGTGTGGAAACCAAAATAGATATGTACAAGTATATCCGGAAGTTAAAGTTAAAAAAATTCTTTGCTAAATCACCGAAAAAAACAGGAGAAGTTCCTAGCACCAATACTAGTCAAGAACAGAAAGGATATACTGTTTCAGACATTCCAGCATTAAAGGTAGCTTATGGTCTGGCACATGATGACAATGATACAACAACAACGGAGACACAAATACTTAGAGAAATGGAAATTCCACTTAACGCACATCCTAAAACAACCTTTAGAAATCAATCGAAATTCTGTCTGGCATTACACCCTGGTAATAGAATTGATGCGTTTCAAGATCTGATCAATACAGAACTATACAACATGACAAATACCAACAACCAACAAAAAGAAAATCTATCCTGGAGAGAACGTCAAGCGCTGAAATCTTTGAAAGAAAATCCCAAAATTGAAATCAAACCGGCTGACAAAGGCGGAAATATTGTGATTCTCAACAAATCAGACTACATAGAAGAAGCATATCGACAACTTAATGAAGTGAACAATTACACGAAATTGAAAGATAATCCTATGGCAAAAATGACAGTGACAATACATCAACAAATAAAACACTGGCAAGCGAAGGGCTTACTTAATCAGGAAGAAACAAACTTCTTAACAGTCCATAATCCAACCATACCAACTATTTACTTTCTACCGAAAGTTCATAAGACCTTGCATAAACCACCGGCCCGGCCAATAATATCAAGCTGTGGATCGTTATACAAAAATATTGCTTCATATGTGGACTATTTCCTAGCCCCGATTGTACCAACACTCAATTCCTTTATCAAGGATACTGGAGACTTTTTGCGTATTATCATGGAAACTGAATGGCAACCCACATATTTACTAGCCACAATAGATGTGGTATCACTTTACACATCTATTGAACATAAACTGGGCTTAGAAGCAGTCGCATATTTTCTCAAACAAAGACCAATTGGGGAACTTAATCATTCAGCTATGCTTTTAGACATGATACAGACGTGTCTAACAAACAATGTGTTCCTTTTCAACAATGGAATATACTCCCAGAATCGTGGAACTGCCATGGGAGTTTCCTTCTCTCCAAGCTATGCTAATCTCACCATGGGATGGTGGGAGAAACACATAGCTTGGAGAGAAGAAAACGATCCATATACCTCTAAAGTAGTCCTATGGTTGAGATTTATCGACGATCTCTTCCTATTATGGAAGGGTACAAGGGAAGAGCTGCTCCAGTATATAATGATTCTGAACACTAATAATGTGGGACTGCAATTCACATTCAACATCCAAGAAAAGGTAATTGACTTTCTGGATACCGAGGTATACGTAAAAGAGAATAAAATACATCCGACCCTCTTCCGGAAAAAGACCTCCACCAACAGTATCCTCCATGGGACTAGTTTCCACCCTGTGTCTCTAAAACAAAATGTACCCTATGGGGAATTTTTACGTATGAAACGTAACTGCTCGGAACCCATTGAAATGGAAGCAAAATTTGTAGAAATAGCACAACGGTTCTCACAGAGAGGATATAGCATGAAAACCATCAAACTAGGAGAGAAAAGAGCAAGAAAAAAGACAAGAATGGAAACATTGATTGAAAAGAAGAAAGATCCAACAAAAGACATGGAGGAGAAACCACGCCTTATACTGACATACTCCAAGGAAAGTGTACAAATTCGAAAAATGGTCACCAAATACTGGAGTGTGTTAAAAAAGGATCCAGATATTGGTAACACAATTGGAGATGCACCGTTAATTTCGTTTAGAAAAGCGCCATCTCTTGGAGACACCTAAGTCAACAGCCACTTCATAGACAAAAAAGAAGAATCATGGCTACAGAAAAGGCAAAAAGGATTTACCAAATGCATATCATGCAAAGCATGCAAGATTGGAAAAAATTTAAAATCTTTGAATGATCCTAAAGGCCAACCATTCGAAATTAAAAACAAGATAACATGTGAATCTCACTATGTTGTGTACCTACTAGAATGTGACTGTGGCAAACGGTATATAGGCTCTACTATAAGTGCTCTCAAAAAATGGATGTCGGAGCACATTAGAGCCATACAAAATAAAGACCAATCATATGCAATGGCCAAACATCTGATGATTCATAAAAACAAAACTTGGCAGAATGTCAGATACTCAGGAATTGCAATGGTACTAGAAAATGAAAGAGGAGGTAACCGCTTACAAAAACTGAGACGTTTGGAATTGAAATTGATAATTAGATTCAAGACCAAGGTCCCGATCGGTCTGAACGGGGACGAAGAACTGTATGTACATTTATGAACAAATTTATATACCAAAGGGAAATATATTGCAATGATAAATGTGAACTATATCATCATAATACATCTTCTATGTATACATAAATTGTAGTGTAAAATATCCATAAACAGGAAAGATGGGAGACTGCATAAAACTAACACACAAAATGAGATGTAAAATACTGAATAATGGGACTTTTTTGCTCTTTCTTTGCGCTATTGGTTGCTCCCCGGAGTACATCTCGGACAGAATTAGCAATGAATGATAGGTCATTATTGAATTAATGGATGAAATATTTAGGTTTGAAATTTGGACTGCCCGTAAACTTGAAATGTGTATTTCATTATCGATTTCCTTTATTATTACATAAGCCACAAAAAAGACATAAGTGATCAGCACTCAGCTATTAATAATGTATATATACATAATTTAAAAGAATGAAACTAAGTCGTTTGTAACATAGGGCACTCAGCCCATCACAATAGCTCTACTCATGCTTTAAGAATGTCAAGTATAATTAAAACTTGTGGCCTGATAATATGTAGAAAGGAAATTGATATAAGGCTTTTAATGTAACTATGCACAAACTACCCCCCCCCACAATGCATCTTAATTGTTAAAGTGGGCAGGAGGGTATAAATAATAGAAAGTAAAAACGGACTTGTTACTACCGTGATCAGGAACATTGATTGTTCGAAACGCGTAGGTGAAGGAAGTTTAACAGAACTGGATTAAATTGCTTTAATCATCGAGAAGAGTGCGGTGTATTCTTTGAAATTGTTTGAAATAAGTTACGAGCCTTGTCCTTGACTCGCCACCTGCACCAGCTGGCTGGCCGCTCCTTCTCCAACAAGGGACGTTTGCTTTTGGATATATATATACATATATATATATATATGAAAAGCTCCTAAACTCCCTCCCGTCCTGGAAAGAGGATGAAAGCACTCCAGGTTTGACAAAAGATGTTTTATTCTTCACACGGCAACGAAGAAAACAGACGCGTTTCGGACAGTAGTCCTTCCTCAGTGTCGCCGGCATTAAGTCAATGACGCTTATTTGAAGCAAATCATAGAAACAAAAGGTGGACTATAAATACATACACCATCTAGTTTTAGCGTTTTTTTTGGCGTTTCAAGCAGTGATCAAGAATTGGGTTAAACTTGGCAGCCATATTGGACTATGCATAATAACAGCGGATATATATGCTGAGTAGAATTGATACATGTCGTAATACTCTCAAAGCAGTTTTTCATATATATCATTACAAAATTGATAAAACAGTCATTAGCATAGTACAGACTAATTAATTACCATTGCCAGAAACTTTCATGTATATCGCCTTGGATCGGCGTTGCCCTGGCAATAAAACCCAAGAGAAATAGTTCTCGTAGCCCAGTTGCCACAGTTGCTTCCAAAAACATAGGAGATACAAACAATCTAGCCGTGGATCGGCATGGCTCCGGTAACATGTGAAATGTTATCCGGAGAATAACAGGTAAGGTAGCACACCAGATAATATTTACAAATCAACATTGGAATCATCATGCAAATTCTAGATATGTATAAGAAAAAAATCAAGCTAATCAAATAGCAAAATATCTATATATGCATATATTCTTATTCAAGTATTGGTTGGAATGACATAGTTCTATTTCATTTGTCATTCTGATCACATCAAGTCAATATGAATCATTCACTGAAGTGCTAAATTCCAAACAACAATTAAAACCAAAATTCAGTTTTGCGAAAAGAAAGATAAAGAAAGAAATGAAAAGAATTGTAAAGGCCATACTGTAAGGGATATGTGGTATCAGGAATTCATCATACGAGATCCAAACTAGGGGAAGTAAATAAATCGCTTTAATTATTCATTTACCAAGATGTACTGTCAGTTCTTCACCTATGTTTAGTCCCATTGGGTGCTTGGTTTGTAAATCAATAATGAATCTGGATTCAAGCCTACGGAGACGGAGTAATCTGTCTCCACCTCTGGGATTAGCAGGTACATGGTCAATGCCGAAATAGCGTAATAGCTCCCTATTACTTCCATGTTTCTCGGCAAAATGACGTGCCACAGGGTAAGCTGGATCTTTGTTCATGATAGCCCTTTGGTGTTCAAGTATTCGTAGCTTCACGCTGTTTACAGTGCTTCCGATATACTGAAGACCACAAGGGCATACCAGACAATACACCACAAAGGGTGTCATGCATGTGATAAATTTGTTTATCATTTTGGGTTTATTTAATCCTGGTACATTATAAGATAGGGTCCTTCTGCTCTGATCGCAAGCTTTGCACTTGCCACACGGAAAGAAACCTTTCATTTCCTTCAGTGTGCCTGTATATTTAGGTGGTAGTGGCATAAGATGACTTTGTACCAGGGTGTCTTTGATGGATTTGGACTTCCTAAAGGTTATGAGAGGTTTCTCTGGAACATCTTTACCTATAACAGGATCTGTTTTTAAGATGTGCCAATTTTTGTTCAAAATTTGTCGTAGATGCGAGACCTCATCTGAATATGTAGTTATCAATCGAAAATTGTTTTTGGAGTCTGCATCATCCATAGAGCGGGGCATTTGAGTGAGGAGTTGTGGTCTGGGAATATATATATATTACCTACTGGCGGTCGCCAGTAGGTATATATAGTTAGGATTTTTTCTCTATGGGATTTTTGAAAATTCTATGTCTAATAACTTTGGCGTTTGTGGACGGAATTGGCTGAAATTTTCAGGAAAATGGGACATTTTGTGTCTGAGCAGCCCCTGAAAATGTGGGGGGGGGGTCGTCAAGGGGGGGGCCGAGAAAAAAGGGGGGTCCCAAAACGTGTTTTTCCCATGTTAATATCCATAGGGTGGTTGGCCTCACTTTTAGCCCGAACGGCTGAATGGATTTGCATGAAACGTGGCAAAATTGTAGGGACTGTTAGCCCGATGTGCCTTTGCTAGGTCTCAATATATGTGCTCCAGTGGATTTTGATAAATGAACGTTAAAAAAAATATATATATCTGTAACAGCGCTCCGGGTAGCGCTCCGGTTCGCGTACTTGACGCGTAACGGAACTTCGCGAAGCAAAGCTGATTGGCTCTCCGGTGTCTGTCAACATTCTAAACAGTGCGGAGCGGCTACCATCTTGTCTCTCGGTAGGATCGAGAGACAAGAGGAGGCCAAAACAAAGGGGGAAATGACCATAAGGGGGCATACTAGATCCTCCCTGACCCCCTAGGTTTGATGTGGAGGCTTTAAAAGGGCCCCGCGGGGCAAAAAAAAAAATATATATTTTTTTTAAAAATCGTTTTTTTTGCGTGGGGAGCGCCCGGTATGCTTTTGAGCAATGGGCGGTGGTAATCTAAATGATGAGGGGGGGGGGGCAGCGTTCAAAGCACATCAGCGTGCATAAATACGAAAATGTTTTTATCTACCACGTACTTGACTTATCTCTCTGAGATGCATTCCCTTGTGTTTCGGCAATGGTAGTCTGTTCATTACATAGATCGCCCGAGGGCGGTAGTACAGACCGCGCGTAGGAAAGGGTCAAAAGCCAGGGGTATAGGAGTATGTAACAAGCGAGCCATTTAATTGAAAAAACTAAACGTGACAAACGGTTGCAGGATCAGTGAAGGTTGATTTTATAATTGAAAGTATAACAGGATCAGTTACAATAAAATCGTCCATACGCACACCATGGGCGAGTATCATGGGTAACATTACTTCAAAGCTTTATTAATACAATAATCAATAATGAAAAATCGACATCAATAGGGTTGTCCGTATGCCCAGTCAGTACCCTTCCCCGCCCGCCATGTGCACAAAGACCGCATACATCCCCCATAACGTCAAGGCTAAGTAACTAGAACGTCATAAAGAGTTGCAAGTCACTCCCATACTGGCGCCATTTTGGTCGAGGCCAGGCAGGTTCAGAGTATAGTTCAATGTCTCCAATAAGTAGCGGCAGGACCAGAATCCCTTTCGGCAGTTCAAAAAGTTTGTTAGCGCCAACAGAAAGAACAGGCAGCATGAACCATGACTCAAAGGCGAGGGAGGCAAAATCTTCCCTACCGGGTCACGCTGAGGTCCCACCGGAGCTGATCAAGTTGGCAGTCTACATTGTCTCTTAGTAATTCGGACAAAAACTGGCGTCAGCATGAGAGCACTACCATCCTGTGACAATGTTGTGGCCACTTCCGGAGAGCGGGACAGCAGGCGTATCCCTCCGCCGATGCACTGAATCAGCCTCCCTCACGGCACCAGATGTGGATAAGGCGGCGGACACCCGTGGCAGCGGTATATCCATGGGGGATAGTCGAGCAACAGTGGCGGTTGCCCCCATCGGAAGCCCGCGGGAGTCGAGGGCCAACGACTCTCGTAGAACCTTTAAAACTGAGAGGACGTCTTCAAGAGTGGGGCTCATGCCCGAGCAGGCAAGCATTCGAGTTCCAGGGTAGTCCAGAGTCGTTCTAGTGGACCAGGCCCAAATCCGGGGAGTCGGCCGCCATTTTGAGCGTTCCGCAGCAACAGCCGCTCTTCACCCCGGCCACCGGAGCGGGTCCCCGGCCATCCAACCGAGTGGCACGCCAATGGCAGTCATGGTGCAGCTGACCGGGTAGTGAAACGCTAAGGGTCGCCCTGCTGCAGCTGACCGCGGGGACGGGCCTTGGCGCGTGGTGTCGCCCCCGGGCTATTTGCACAACGGTCCTCCACCCCTAGGCCGCCACCTATGCTACCTCGACAGGAACAGCGTCATGCATTTGGATCGATGTTGCAGCAGGCTGCCATGTAAATAGTTATTTAATAAAACGTTTTACCCTGTTACTTTGCTGGTGTGTTGTATATATTTATAATATTTGCATAGGGTTTGTCGTTATTTTGGGCGGGGTGGGCGGCGGATCCGAGCTAACTTCTCTTATTTAGTCAGCACATAAATTGACTTACTGGTGCGCATTATTTTGGGTGTACATTTGGAATATCGGTTGGGGTCGGGTTCGTCGTACTGAAATAACCCTTCAAGTTTCTGGTGTAGGCTACTCTCCCATTCACTAGCTCCAGAGAGAGTCGTTCCTAAGTAAGGAAAGTGCTATATTCTTTTTCATCCTTCACATGCGGATACCATGTTCGGGCTTATTTTTCTCATTCCATTAACCGTTCGATCAACGCCTCAGTCATACAAAAAGCATTCTTTTATTGACCCAGTCGTGCGCCACACATACGCATTCATACCGTACAAATCAGGGCCCATGCGCACATTCATACCATACAATCTTTCACGCTCCCAGAGATAGCTCGTACATATAATGTACCGTCTCACAGAGCTAGCCTATTTTTCCTCGCGTGGAACACGGTGCGGTTTAGGTCTTCTCCATACTTTAGCTGAAATTCCAATGTAACCTGCAGAAAAAGAAAAGAGGGGGGGGCAGCGTTCAAAGCACATCAGCGTGCATAAACACGAAAATGTTTTTATCTACCACGTACTTGACTTATCTCTCTGAGATGCATTCCCTTGTGTCTCGGCAATGGTAGTCTGTTCATTACATAGATCGCCCGAGGGCGGTAGTACAGACCGCGCGTAGGAAAGGGTCAAAAGCCAGGGGTATAGGAGTATGTAACAAGCGAGCCATTTAATTGAAAAAAATAAACGTGACAAACGGTTGCAGGATCAGTGAAGGTTGATTTCTTATTCGAAAGTATAACAGGATCAGTTACAATAAAATCGTCCATACGCACACCAAGGGCGGGTATCATGGGTAACATTACTTCGAAGCTTAAATAATACAATAATCAATAATGAAAAGCTGACATCAATAGGGTTGTCCGTATGCCCAGTCAGTACCCTTCCCCGCCCGCCATGTGCACAAAGACCGCATACATCCCCCATAACGTCAAGGCTAAGTAACTAGAACGTCATAAGGAGTTGCAAGTCGCTCCCATACTGGCGCCATTTTGGTCGAGGCCAGGCAGGTCCTTTCAAGTGGTGTGGGACCTGCCTGGCTTGGGGAATCTTTCAAGTGATGTGACTGAGGAGCAAATTGTGGACCTCTTTAAAGACTTCAACCCACTACATGTCATGAAATGTCAAAGCGGAATGAAATGCTTTGCATTTGTAGACTTCAGTTCGGCGAAGACCCAGCAGAATGTTATACGTAAATGTCATGGCACGAAGTTCAGTGGGCGGTCTGTCATTGTGAAAGCTTCAATTAAGTTGAATGGCTGCAAGAGCCCCGATTTCACCAGCAGCCCTGTTAATATGCCGATCTTGGAAAAAGTTCCTCTGTTGGATTGCAATGGCTGCAGTGATGGTCTTGGGAAACTGCTTCCGAAAACTCTAAAGGCCACGAAAGCTTGCTATGCTGTTTCTTTGGAAATGCGGTGCTGGGTGATGGAAGTTATTGAAGAGTTGGCAGTGGTGTTTTTTGTAGATTTTGGACGCTCTGTCACAGTCCTGGCTTCGTCATTACGAGCACTTGAAAACAAGACATTCTGGGCAATACCACCCTTGACGCAGCCCTTTATGCTACAAGATGGTGTCTTCCATACAGAAAATATTGTTGGCAGCATTTTGAAAGGAAAGATAAACGGCCGTTCTCCTAGTGAGTCTCACATTCTTACATTTATGAAGAGTGTTGAAGAGTAGTATGTTGAAAATCTGAAGCCATCGTTCTACAAACTCTCAACCAGCCTTGGATGGAAAAATCCTGAAGAATGTACAAACTGAAAACCAGTTTTGTCTGCATAGCATCAGCAGCAACACTTGAGTCAGCTTTGTGTGAAGCCGCCATCTTGATCCAATCAATACCGTCCCCCCGCACACATTCAGGGACCAGGCCGCATTGCGAGGGCACCGCAGGACGTGTCTTCAGGTCAAACGGATTGTGGGACAAGGTCCAGAATGGAAGAGTCACCAAAAGGCTAAAAGTCCCGCCGGACCCCGGGAGCCGGCCACCTATGTCGGGGGCGATCTCAGGCCACACCAGGGCAACAAGACTTGGGGAGGGGGCAGGAGCCAAGCGCCACCTCCGAGTCCGCGCCACCACACCGCCCCTCGGGGGCCTCCGTCAAGCGGCTCAGGGAGGCACCGCAGGCAGCGGTTCTTCAGATCAGTGGCTCTCACCGGCAAGGCTCCCCTCCGTCAGCAGCGATCGTTGGCGCTGTGGTTGCGGCCGGAGGCCCCGCCTAGTCAACGCCCCGGCCTCTCCATCTCGTAGGCCACAGAGTAGTCGGGGAGAAATCCCGGGAACGGCGGCATGCATTACACATTACTAAGATGGCCGGGCCTACGACCCTGGGTTTAAGAGTCTCATGCTCGATCGATTGAGCTGGCCGGATCAGGCAACAAGAAGGTGGGGGGGGGGTGGCAGCATCAGCAAGGCATCCCCCCACACAACTTGCTGGACATCATCTCTGGGTGTATTGGGGACGAGCCTTGGCGCGTGGTGTCGCCCCCGGGCTATTTGCACAGCGGTCCTCCACCCCTAGGCCGCTACCTCGCCGGGTGATGGCCTTTGTAGACTTTCTAAAGCCCACATCCTACTAAAAAGTAGCCCAAAGTAGCCCAGCATTGCTACTTTAAGGAAGGAGGGACAGGAACAGCGTCATGCATTTGGATCGATGTTGCAGCAGGCTGCCATGTAAATAGTTATTTAATAAAACGTTTTACCCTGTTACTTTGCTGGTGTGTTGTATATATTTATAATATTTGCATAGGGTTTGTCGTTATTTTGGGCGGGGTGGGCGGCGGAGCCGAGCTGTCTTGCAGCCATCATGGCGTCGAGCTCGGTTCCTCTCACTAGTTTCATATTTCTCATGAGGGGTTGTTCCTAATGTTTCTATTTTAGCGAGGTCAAAAAGAGATCCCATCAGTGGCCTACTGATTAATTCTTTTGGGGGGGGGCGGACTTTTCACTCCCCTCCCTTTCTGGGGAATTTTGTTGGAGGCCTCATTTCAAAAAAATACTTACTCCTCTTTTTCCGGTCGGACATTAGTCCAGTCGTGCGTATACTCACGGTGGAGCCTTCCAACCTCTGGGCAGGCGGTGATCAAAAACCGGGACAGAGGAGGGGTATCGGTCGGGCGTTCAGTGGTACACCTCTTATTTTTTTTATGTGTGAATCTAAAACATGCCAATATCCCCAACTCCTGGACTGAGGGAGAGTTGTTTCTTCAGACGAGGAGTTACCATATTCGGGCTTATTTCCCCATCCCCTTGATCGCTAGACCAGCATTTCAGTCATACAAAAGACGTTCTCTCCAACGACCCGGGCATATGGAATACATACACATTCATACCATACAATCAGGGCACGTACGCACAGTCACACCATACAATTTTTCACGTTCCCAGTGATGGTCTGCACTCCATGCAATATCTCACAGCGCTTGTCTATGTCTTTCCCTACATGGAGCACGGTGCGGTCCATGTCCACTCCATTCTTCAGTAGGAACTCCGATGTAACCTACAGAGGAGAAAAGAAAGGGGGGGGTACAGCATTCAGAGCATGTCAGCGCGCGCAAACACGAAAAAGCTTCTACTTACCATGTATCAGACTAGCTGCAGGAACGTGTGATACAACAGATCTTGGCTATCCCTTTCGCATTATTTTTCTGTGTAACATATCCTCCCCCTTCTTATGATGCCAAAAAATGTTTCATTTTGTTTGTCTCTAAATTCGAGTTCCCTCTTCGTGTATTTGTTTCTCAATTAGTCGTATTTTATGGGCCAAAATACCACACCTTACATTCGGCAGATACCTTAAGCTACGGTCGACCATTTTCTAACAATTCTGGAAAAAGGGCAGGTGTGACGGATACAAATTTCAGTCAATCCAAAATTCAGGCAAAGGGTCTGCATTATCTGTCTTCTATTGTTTGGGAATAACAGCCATTATTCAAAAACCCTACCAACCTAGACGATTGTTATGACGCTGATTCCATACTTCCTTCGAAAACTCTTTATTGCAAAAATGTCAGTATACAAATACGGGCCTACAACCACGTGGGCCGGCCACGGAGCAAACTGGAATCGTATATGATGAGGGGACATTTACACTGTAGAAAAACGTAACGGGCGGGCCATTAGGTTGCAGGAATTAAGGTGTCTAACAGTTGCGGAATCGGTGGACGTTAATTTTATAATCAAAGTACGACAGGACCAGTTACAATGAAATTATCTAGATATACATTTGCGGGCAAGTACCATGAGTAACGTTAATTCGAACTTTCAATAGTACAGTAATCAATAATACATCAGAACTTAATATCAATAGGGATGTCCAAATGTTCAATCAGTACCCGTCCCCGCCCGCCATGTGCTCCAAAACTGCATACATATCTCGTGATATCAAGGCTGAGCAACCAGTACACATCAAGGAGTTGCGAGTCTCATTTATACCGGCGCCATTTTGGGCGAGGCCGGGCAGGTCCAGAATATAGTCAAAATGTCTCCACCAACCAGCGGTCGGACCAGAACCCCTTTCAGCAGTCCAAAAAGTTCCGTTAAATGACAACAGAAGGGACAGGCAACAAGAACCATCAGTCAAAGAGGGGAGGGCAAGTTCTTCCCTACCGGGTCACGTTGGGGCTCCACCGGAACTGATCGAATTGGTAGTCTACAGTGTTTCTGGATGTTTCAGATTGAAGCTGGCGTCAGCATGAGAGCACCACCATCCCGTGGCTACGTCGTGGACATTCCGCGAGCAATCATGGCAGTCGCTCCCCACCGGAAGCCTGCGGGAGTCGGAGGCCCCGGTGACTCTTGTAGAATCTTCTAGGCTGAGGGGACGCTTTCGGGAATGGGGCCCATGCCCTAGCAGTCAAGCGTCCGAGTTACAGGGTTGCCCAGAGCCATCCTTGCAGGCCAGGCGGAGGTGGGGGAGGCTCGTTCACGCCGCCTCTCCCTCCCAGTGCACCCCACGCCGTCTCCTGGCGCAGGTATATGTGATGGTCGGACCAGGCAATAAGAGGGGGGGTCATCAGCAAGGCATTCACCCCCCCCCACCCGTGGCTCGCTGGATGCCACCTCAGGGTGGACGAATGGGAAGGCCAGTACAACAACATCGTGGCCGTGGTGCTTCCGGGCCATCCACCCAACGACCTCTTCGGCCGATGGCTGCCAGCAAGACCCCGCCCTATACGTGCCGGGGGCCTCGTCTTCCAGATGGGCGTAGCCGCGGACCTGCTGCACAAGGAGGGACAGGAACAGCGTCATGCATTTGGATCGATGTTGCAGCAGGCTGCCATGTAAATAGTTATTTAATAAAACGTTTTACCCTGTTACTTTGCTGGTGTGTTGTATATATTTATAATATTTGCATAGGGTTTGTCGTTATTTTGGGCGGGGTGGGCGGCGGAGCCGAGCTGTCTTGCAGACATCATGGCGTCGCGCTCGGTTCCTCTCACTAGTTTCATATTTCTCATGAGGGGTTGTTCCTAATGTTTCTATTTTAGCGAGGTCAAAAAGTGATCCCATCAGTGGCCTACTGATTTTGCTCGATTCCTTTTGTTTTTTCTAACGATTTTTATGTTATAGTTTGCTAGCACGATACAGCGGCTAGTCCGCATTTTATATATATGTCCTTTTTATTAGGGGTGTCCTCCGGTGGAGTCGGATGATCTACCTCTAATAAACGGTCCGGGTTGAACCAACTACCAAAAACGGGGCAGAGATAGGCATGACGGGTTACAAAGGGGACAAAAGTCTGCACTACCTATCCTTCACTATCCGCAAAGACTAAACAGAGTATTGCGACTCTGTGCTTATTTGTGAATAGAGAACCACCCAAAGAGAACCAATTCCGAACGATCATAGGCTATTGGCAGTGGGCAGAGAGGCCATGACACACAAAATGGCTGTCACTTACGTGCATGATGGGGCCTAAAAGGGACTAGATGGCGTGGCCACTGTTTCGCGACTTTCACTTTACTTTCAACTGTGGCTGTGGTGAACATAAATGAACGCCGCTTATGTATACCTAATTTTAGTCATTTTCCACAAAAAAGCTTTTGATATTTGCTATTAAAAAACCATTGAAATTCACTGAAAAAACCATAGGTTATAGACCATATATAGTTAGGAATTAGCATTTACAAAACCTTGAAAATTCACTGAAAAAACCATAGGTTATAGACCATATATAGTTAGGAATTAGCATTTAAAAAACCTTATTTTACTCACACAAAACCATTGAAATTCCATATATAGTTAGTTGCACTAACTATATATCGCGCACCCGCAATCCACTGCTGATGATGTCACATATTACATCATTCATGACATGGTCAGTGACATCACTGATGACATCACTGATGACATCTCAAATGACATCACTGATGACATCACTGATGACATCTCATTTGACATCAATGACCACATCACTGATGATATCATTCATGTGACAATACAATGCATCTCCTCACATTTTAATATAACCTCTGTTACACCCAGTGTTAAATACAGAGTATAATTTTTGAAACCATTGACACACCAATACTAGTTACTACATACGCACTC
Organism: Lissotriton helveticus; assembly: GCF_964261635.1. Classification (NCBI taxonomy): domain Eukaryota; kingdom Metazoa; phylum Chordata; class Amphibia; order Caudata; family Salamandridae; genus Lissotriton; species Lissotriton helveticus. Next base: position 873,191,714 of record NC_136067.1, read on the forward strand.
ACTGATTCCTACGTCTACACACACATTCACTCATTCACCCATACAATCATTCATACATACAATCACTCATCTTTACAACACTATCATATGCACTCATACACCTATACAGACACTCACACTCTGCCACTCATCCATGGAGTTACTCACACACCTAGTCAGTCCTGTAAAGAATCAATCACACTTCCATTTTCTAATCTATACAGTTAAACATAGAGCACCTTACATTTTCAAACATATACTAACACATACTTACTCTCTTATACAATCATTGATACAAGTACACATTGATCTGCACAGAGTCACACACCTCCCAGCCAGCCACACACACACTCAGTCTCCCATACAAATACTTGGACAATCAATCAATAACCCATATAGTTACTCATATAGCTACTGATCAACACATGCAGCAGTTTACAGAACAACAGACATAATGATGCACAAATTAAGACAGTTTAGTCACTAACCCATGCACTCAGTGAGACACATTTAATCACTCACTCATACATTCAGTCATGCACCTACTAAATCCTTCGTCCAGACACTTATACTTCCACTCATTCTTCAATATGTAAGACATATTTTAACTTTACAGAAACATACAGTCACTGGATGTTGTCATCAGTGATGTCATCAGTGATGTCATTTGAGATGTCATCAGTGATGTCATCAGTGATGTCACTGACCATGTCATGAATGATGTAATATGTGACATCATCAGCAGTGGATTGCGGGTGCGCGATATATAGTTAGTGCAACTAACTATATATGGAATTTCAATGGTTTTGTGTGAGTAAAATAAGGTTTTTTAAATACTAATTCCTAACTATATATGGTCTATAACCTATGGTTTTTTCAGTGAATATATATATATATAGTATTTATTTGTATATTTGTTTTGTATTTTTGTTTTTACAAAGCATAGATCAATCCCTCCACCCATTAAAACCTTATAAATATAGAAAAAAGAATTAAAAACATTTAATTATAAACACTATCAAAATCTAAAACCTAACTAATCTAAACCTATCCTATTCACTAACTGTTATTAAAGAATGAACTGCAATTAAGGTGTAATTGAAGTTGGAATCCCTTCTTCTGGGTCTCCTGACCCGTGTGGCTCTTGGCTGTGTGGCTGCAGGAGTAGTCAGTGGTATTGGGCTATGGGGTGTCTGTCGCTGGCTGGGTCCTGCCTTGTTCTGGATTGTGGCATATGTTGCCCTTGAAGGTGCTATGGGTCGAGTAACATTCCATGACCCCGCTGCCTCAGTACGTTCACACAGCTTTGTCATCTCTCGGGAGGCCTTTGAGACTTATGTTGTTTATGTGCCTGTATTTGTCACAGCACATTTTAAAGGGCCTCGTCTTATCAGCAGTCATGTTGGGTGATAATTTACCCAAATATTTAGTACATGCAGTACATGTACATGATATGTGTGAGAAATAGGTTAACATTGTAACACAATGATATGTGCCTGCCCTACCCACACCAGCAATAGAGATGGTTATATGGACAATATACTGTCACTACATAGACATCCCCTACTTGACCCAAGAAAACGGAGTCATGTGCGATCTGTGTAGGTGCACTAAATGTAACAGTAGTCACAATGAGATAACTACTATATCATATAGGTCAAAAAATCTCACTCATGATGATGTCCATATTTATTTGAAATTGGACACATGGTCTTGTTTTACCTAAATTGGGATTTTGAGTCGCGTTATGCGAATGTGCTTATCATTGCTCATCAACATAAGTGTAAGTGAATAAGGTGATACAGTCCAGGAAGTGTGACTCTGCGTTGCATACCCTATCTGGAGTAACGCAAGTCTGCACACATTGCTGGCTTCTCTTACTCTGTGTCAGATAGTCAATAAATGGATTCTCATGTATTTGCTGTGGACAATGACTGGGTAAAATTACTAATAATTACACTTGGGCAATTGTACAGAAAAGTAAAATTAATCTTCTGTTTCATAATTGTAGGGAAAATCATGGTGAGTCATACTTGAACCTGCTTATGTACACACATTATCCCAAGGCTGCATTTGGATTTATAAATGATAAATTGTCTATAGCATCTCAGTAGTGTGTGTATGCTTGCTGTACTGCTCATCTGACCAAAATCATTTTTGGATATGATGCATGGACCCTTGCACCATGACTCTGAGGGAGGCTCAAGTACCACTGAGGCTGGATTACAAGAGACATACCATGTGGTAGGCTAAGATATTGAAGATATATATGTCCATAGAATAATGAACAAACTCATGAACAGACACACATGTAGCCATGCCAGCTGGATTCTGTCATGAGCAAAATACATTATGTATGAAGCTTTAGGTTCCTCACAAGTACATATGCCGCAAACACCACATACAAATTAGTTACATTCTGATGGCAACCCTTTTGACATTGTAATACATGTTTTCACATTTCTGCTTTAGTTTTGTAATACTGCTGCAGGGATTGTTATGTTTTCTACAAACATATTAGGTGTAAAACAGCAGGTATGTTTGACCACCCTTATCATCAGTCAAACTGAAATAGTCCTATAGATCATTCATATTTTACAATAAATGTCCTAAAGACAAAAATAGAGAAAAAAAATAATGCAATTATATAAATATTTCATGGCTAATAATACAATCTACGTGTGTTTCGGCCTTGACCTATGCTCATAAATCTCGTTTTTTTTTTCAATTATATGTACAATCCGCAACGTATTGAATGGCCCCCTGTGGCAGGGTATGGGAAATGAGCATTTTATTCTGTGCTTGCTTTACGTTTGATTAATTAGGCACTCGAGGCTCACAAAGTGCCCTCACTTTACACGATCTCCCTATATACATAAATGATGTACAGTCTGTAGGAAGCTGGCTCTCTAAAGTGAGGTATAGTGTTCACAGAGTCCTGTGGAACCCCAAAGGTAGGCAGAGGTAAAGTTAGATAGAACATGGATAACCCTTTTGGGTGTCCTTCTTGTGCCTAGGTCAACCTAGTAGGTGACCTCACTCTTGTTTTCTGGGATAGGGTAAGGGCGACTCCATCTGTCTTGGAGAGCCCTTGGTGCCACCGGCTCCAACACCCTTTTGCCCAGGTTGAATTTCAACCAGTGCAGCATTTTGGTCATACCAGTGGTTCTGAAGCTCCTGGTTGGCCTCAAGATTTTTGGATGCATTTTCCATATACTCAGTCATTCTGGACCTTAGGCCAAGCACATAGTCGACAATATCTTGTTTGGGTTCTTGGAGAGGCTTCTCCCAATCGTCTTTTACAAGACAGAGTGGTCCCGTCACAGGATGGCCAAATAGAAGTTCAAAGGGGGAAAACAATTCTCCCTTCTGTGGCACTTAACTGTAAGTGAAAAGCAAGCAGGGTAAGAGGACATGCCATCTCCTTTTGAGTTTTTCAGGGAGCCCTATAATTATGCCTTTCAATGTCTTGTTGAATCTCTCAACAAGGCTATTGGTTTGTGGGTGATAGGGTGTAGTAAACTTGTACTGGACTCAGCACTCTTCCCACATGTGTTTTAGGTAAGCAGACATGAAGTTGGAACCTCTGTCTGAAACCACCTCCTTAGGAAACCCTACTCTGGTGAAGACACCAATGATGGCCTTGGCTACTGCAGGAGCTGTAGTAGTCCTAAGGGGAATTGCTTCAGGGTACCTAGTGGCATGATTCAATACCACTAGAATTAATTTGTTCCCTGATGCTGTGGGAGGTTCAAGTGGACCCACTATGTCCACACCTACCCTTTCAAAGGGAACCCCCACCACAGGTAGTGGTATCAGGGGGGCCTTTGAGGGGCCACCTATCTTGCCACTGGCCTGACAGGTGACACAGGAGCTGACAAACTCCTTTACTTGTTGGTGCATCTGGGCCTTGTCTTGGTTTGGCCCAGATGTCCAGCTAGGGAAATATCATGAGCTAAAGTTAGGAGATACTCCCTGTACGTCTGAGGCACTACCACTCTCTAAGTGGCTCCTGGTTTGGGGTCTCTGGCTTCAATGTACAGTAGTCCATCTTCTCAATAAGCTCTGTGGGTACCACTTACATCTCCCTTTTCCTGTGCAGCAGCTTGCTGCCTCCGGCTTTCAAGAGTTGGACAGTCACACTGTAGCTGTAGTAGAACTAGGGGCCTTCTTATTTGGGCAAGCATCATCTTCACTTAAGTGTCCCAACTTCTTACAGTTGTTACACCAGGCCTTTGAAGGATCAAAGTTCTTTCCCCTGTACCTATTAATAGACTGGGAAGAGTTTTGGGACACAAGCCCTCTGCAGGTTTTTGGGGCCCTTTAGAATACTCAGGCTTTTTATCTTGGGGATTCTCACCACCTTTCCCCTGGGGAGGTTTTGGAACCACTTTCTTTTGGTCGCCCCAGTGGTTGTTTTGGTCACCCTTGTCTTGACCTAGTGGTCTGTCTTCTTTCCCAATTCTTGGGGAGAAATTAAACCTAGGTCTACCAAATGTTGATGTAACTTTTCATTAGTGCAATTACTTATAATATGTTCTTTCATAAACCGATTGTAAAGTCCATTGAAATCATGCACATTGTGTCTAGTTAACCAACCATCTAGTGTTTTAACTGAGTAGTCTACAAAGTCAATCCAGGATTGGTTTGGGGTTTTGTGAGCCCCCTGAATCTAATTCTATATTCCTCAGTTGTAAGTCCAAATCCCTCAATCAGAGATCTTTTCATGAGGTCATAAGACCCAGCATCTGCCCCAGAAAGTGGCAGGAGTCTGTCTCTGCAGTTACCAGAGAACACTTCCCAAAGGAGTGCTCCCCGGTGTGACTGTTTCACTTTTCTCCTTTCACAAGCCCACTCAAAGGCAGTGAACCATTTTGTGATATCATCACTCTCTTCATATTTAGGGGACAATCCCTCTGGGGATTTAAGGATCATCAGATTGTTCTTTATCCTTATTTAGTAAATTGCTGCCACCATTGATGGGTGCTAGGCCCATCTCGGCTCTCTCTCTTTCTAGAGCCAGCAACCTTGTCTCTAGATCTAGTCTTTCGGCCAGCCTTACTAAAAGGCTGTCCTCCTCATTGAGGCTGTCTTCAATGTCCTCAGAAGTGCCTGACCCACCTGTGTGAGATCTAGGTACTGAGAGGTTGATTCTTGGAGTCAAGGGTACTTGCACCCTTTTCTCCCTAGGAAGTGGAGAGGGTTGATCTACCAGGTCATTCCCTTCCTCTACTTCCTCATATGATTGGTCTTCACCATTTTCAGGTGGTCAGCATACACAGCCAACAGCTCCTGGAGCTTTTGTTTGGTGGGATTGGGACCCATGGTTATGCTTTTATGTTTACAGAGGGACTTTACCTCCTTGAAAGACAAGTGAAGGTAAGGGGTGAGGACAAGTTCCCCAACCCTCTCCTCTATGTCATTGTGGTTATTTTCACTAACAGCTGTGTTCTTATTTTGAGGCTTTGTTAAAAAACGTTTAACCCCCTCTAATCCTAGCTGCAGTGACGTATTATTTTCTAAAATTCTAAAGGGGCTTAACCAAGGCCCTTACAAGACTTTTAGTAATTTTGCAAAAAATGCCAATTTGAAAAATCTGAATTCTAAAGACAATTTAAGAGTTCTGTTGTGCAATCAGGTGGTAGCCAAGTAGTCCAACAAATGCAAAGTAGTGTATCCCAAAGCTGATCTGCCAATGTAGGAAGCTGGCTCTGTATATACTATACCAAAGTGAGGTATGGTGTACACAGAGTCCAGTGGAACCCTAAAGGTAGGCAGAGGTAAAATTAGATAGAACCTTACTCTCTATTTGTGGTAGTGTGGTCGAGCAGTAAGGCAGTATCAGAGGACAGTGTGAAGTATTTGTTGTACACACTCAGTCAGCAAATGAATTCACACACTTAAAGACTGAACTTCAGACCAATTGTTTTTGTAAAAAATATTCTTTTAGCTATTTTATTTTCTAGAACGAAGCCAACCTGGCACAGGTAAGCACTAAGTACTTTACAGTAGTAATGCAATTGAAATACAGTTTTAATGACAATTGTATATGCACTTTGATTTGATTTACAGTTTTGATGCAGGGAAATGCAATACTTAGTAAATGCAGTACATAGACTTGAATAGGTTTTTCAGTAAAATAGTAGGTAAGTAACTTTTGAGATTACAAGGCTTACACAGAACTACTCTGGGACATTTCCTGAAAACAGGTAAGTAAAATCGTTTTTGTTAGATTATGTCATTTTTAAGATTTCCTTTAGTTTCTCATACTCCACACTTAGAAACTTTTCACAGAAAAACAGTCAATGTTATCCTATGGAGGAAAATAGTGCTATCGGTTTTGAGGTATTTAGTAGTGGGAGTTGAGGTTCTGGGGACAGACTCAGGGGTCCCCCAGGGTCGAGGATGCACTCTTGTTACACCCTCAGAGGCACTAGGGCGGTGGGGTGCAGAGTGCTGAGGCCCAATATTATCCAATGGGGGATAGGGGGCCTCCGGTTGGTGGCTGCTGGCAAGCAGGCCACTGGGTTGTGGAGCAAAGCTCCTGGACTTAAGCTCATGGCTTAACAAACAAATTAGCACCAAAGGTGCACCCTCAGTGGCACTAGGGAGGCCGGTTGCAGGGTGCTGGTTGTTTTCAATGGAGAACCTCCAATTTGCAAAAGCACTGCAGGCAGGGAGACAAAGGTCTTCTGGATGCGATCACCACTTTGAGAGGTAAGTTGGGAAGTTAGAGGTTGGTTAGGCACCATCAGTTTAGTCACACAAGGCCATGGGGTGTCGGGTGAAGGGGTGCCTTTTGGGGTCGGATCTTCTTGCTAGCTCCTGGTCGTGGTTAGGAGGGCCGTCTGGATTTAAACTGCAGGCATCCACTGGAGGCTGAGGCTTGAGGTAGGTCAGGGGTCACCAGATCTCGGGTCAGGATCGCTGGGGTGACCTCCTCATGGTGTTTGCCCACTCGAGCTCGGGCTGTGGACGGTGGATGCAAAGTGAAATGAATGAAATGAAATGAGATGAAAGCAGGATTTATATAGCGCATGGCTGCCCGAGAGCGTCCCCAGCGCTGAGATTGCATAAACCGCTGAGGGGAGGAGAGGGGGGGGGGTCAGAGGGTAAAAGAAGAAAAGAGAAGTTTTATTGTGGGAAGAGGTGCGTTTTGAGTAGTTTTCGGAACTTTATGTAGTTGGGTTCGGCCCGAAGCTGAATTGGTAGGGCGGATTCGCAGTTTCCGGCCAAGGTCAGAGGTTGCACTGAACAAATCCGGTGTTCACAAGTCTTTGGAGTTGAAGGCAGGCAGGTTCTCTGGGGTTTTTGAGGTTGCTGGCTGCAGGACACACAGTGATTTCACAGGAGCAGGTTCGAGGTTGAGACAGTCCGGTAGGGCTGGGGCTAAGTCAGTGGGAGTTTTCCTGCACAGCTATTCGGTCTTCTTATTGCAGGTTATTGTCTGAGGAAGCATGGTTCAGGGGTGCCCCTAAATACTAGATTTAGGGGTGTTACAGGTTGGTTATGCCACCCTCCTGTGGGAGGGGGGCATGAGCTTGTCCATGGTTGATGGAGTCCCCCCATCTTCAAGATGGAGTGGACTGAGGGTTGTGCTGCACCTCACCTCCCCCACTTGAGGGGTGGAGTTGGCAGAGGTGGGCACACCTCTCTCCCTCACTTCTTTTTCCCACCGGTTCTCACACCCAAAGTGGGGGTCAGAACCAGGGGGGACCAGTTGACCTGGGGAAGTTCACAAAGGTGGCAAGCCTTTGAAGCTTCCCCTTCGTGAACCCTGCCCTTTCTGGGAGAGGAGGCTTGGCACCTCGTCCCTGGATGTGCATTGTTTCAGGCCCCAGGGAGCAGCAGGCTCTCGACCCAGGGGTCCAGAAACATGTCTGTGGTGGCAGCTGAAAGCGCCCACTCAGCCTGGACACTGGTGGTAGGTTAGTTTTCGGGGGGCATCTCTAAGATGCCCTCTGTGTGCATTGTTCATTAAATCCCACACTGGCATCAGTGTGGGCTTAATGTGCTGAGAAGTTTGATACCAAGCTTCCCAGTTTTCAGTGTAGCCATTATGGTGCTGTGGAGTTCGTAATGTCAGACTCCCAGTGCCATATACTCTTAATGGCAGTACTGCACCTACAATGTCTAAGAATGGACTTAGACACTGTAGGGATACAGGGCTCATGCACCTGTACCCTCACCACAGGTATAGTGCACCCAGCTAGAGGGGTGACTGATCTATGCCAGGACAGGTAGTTGTAGGCATGGCACACAGGGATGTGTGACAATTCGACTCTTCACTTTGTTCTGCACTAAGACATGCAGCCTGCAAAGTCAGTGATTGAGTGTCAGGGTACAGAACCTCTAAGGGTGGCACAATAAGTGTTGCAGCCCTTAGAGGCCTTCTCTAGTCACAGTGCTCTGGATACCTGTGGTATCATTTACTAGGGGCTGACCTGTGGCCAGAGATGCCAATTGGGTTTAGGCTCCAATGCAGTTCTAGGGAAAGAACATAGGCCCTGTATACTTGATTAGCATGAGTCTGAAGTTTATTTTATTATGCTTGATTAATTAAAACTATTGCATACAAAAGATAACATTTCTCACGGTTTTGATAAAATCATTATATAATAAAAGGTTTTATATCACGTTAAAAGAGAGCTCAAATTATTAAAACATTCCGCACGTTAGCTGTGTTGACTGTTAATAATTTTTAGACTGTAGCTATTCTTGTAAATTTCCAGTCGGTTCTTGTAATGAAAAGTCTTTTTGCCGCTCGGTCCGGTGCTTCATTCTTTTTACGGTTATGTCGAGTAATTTAATTAGCCGGCAATTTAACTGGACCAGCTCGGGGTTGAAGCACAGCATTAACGCTTGTCTGCGCGATCTGGCTCCGTACTGTTTGAATGCTGGCTTCAGCAGAGTGACCCGTATATCTTTTAATGTGTTACAGATGCATATAACATGAATTGCGTCCTCAACGCCGCTGCCGCATAAATGACAGTGCTGGACTCATCCCTTTCTCTCCCAAGGCGGCAGAAATTGATTAAAGTGGCCGACCCCCAGTCGGAGACTTAGGAATTTTTCCTTGATGTTGATTTTTAATCCCATTTTCAAGTAGAACTGGAGTTTTAGCTTTTTGTATGTTTGTAAGACCATCCAGCCGTGGGATCGTTTGGCAAATGTTTTTTTGTCCTGTATTGCGGATTGTAAACGAGTTACCTTTGTCACTGTTTTTTTAATGTTAGATGGTTTACCTGGACGTCCCACAGCTCTGTTAAACCTAGGTGTGTGATAGATACCTGGAGATAAAGACTTGCTGGTGATTTTCCTGGGTGGGAAAGTTCCGTCCAAAGTTGGTCGTTCAGGGTTCCTTTTTCATCGCCTTTAATTTTATGCCAACATTTCGCGTATGCTCCCATGCGTTCAAGGGAATTTTTTTGGAGCCCAAATTCCAATCGTATTTGGGCCGGGCAGACCATTCTGGGTAGTTGGAAGATTGCACGGTATGATTTGGGTATTATATTATCAAGAGTTGTTGCATCTTTTCCCTTCAACGCTTCGCTCCCGTAAGTATTAGTTGGCTGGAGTTTAGCTTGCAAAACCCTTAGCAAAGGGTCAAACGTCAAGTCCGGTAAAAGCTTCTTTAGGGGCTTTATGGATAAGTAGGTTGTTACCCCCTTTCTCCGCAGGGCTTCTAATTGCGGTTTTGATGAGTTTTTTAAGTCCAGTATTACCCCTAGGTATTTATAGCTTACTCCTTGTTCCAAACGATGACAATCAAGGAACCAACTCAGATGTTTCTTCTTACGGTAATTAACTGCCATTATTTTTGTTTTATTGTAGTTTATTTTAGTGTGTTTTCTTGTGGGTAACATTCAATAGATGCTGGAGACCAATTGGGGTCCTACTTTTCAGAACTAGGTCATCCGCGTATAGCAGGTTTGACAGAGTGGCGTTCCCTACTTTTGGTGCGTGGGCTGCACAGCTATTCAGCTTCTCCAGTAAATCCGCTAGAAAGAAATTGAATAGCATGGGGGCTAGAACACACCCTTGTTTAAGTCCTTTTGAGGTGGGGATTTTTTTTTTATATTTGTAGACCGTCACCGAGCTTTATCCTGACCCATGTTTTGGTGTGTAAATGCCTTAATTGGTGTAAAAGGTTTGAAGGGATCCCCCAGCCATCTAATTTTTGCCAAAGTTTTGTGCGATCGAAGTGATCGAATGCTGCAACAAAGTCTATGAAACAGAGAAAAAGCGGATATTTTCCCTCTTTGGCTGCATCCATGAGCGGGGTCAGGGCCATTATGTTGGTTATTGATCCTTGCCCTTTCCGAAATCCAGTTTGTGTTAGTGGTATTATTTGATTCTCTTCAGCCCAAGTGGTTATATCATTTAGGAGGAGCCCTGCAAAATATTTAGCCTCGATGTCGATCAGAGTTATTAGGGGATAGTTTTTCGGCACAGCCCTTGTCCCTTGTTTATATATTAAGCTTATAATTGAGCCTCTCCATGACTCGGGAATTGTAGAATTTCTAACTGCATTCTTGAAAAGAGGTTGAAGTGTGTTGCTCCAGTAGTCCGGGTCATTTTTAAATAACATTGGTGGAATGCGTTGGGACCGGGGGCTCCTGACAGTCGACCCCTTGCTATTTGTTTCGCTATCTGTTTGGTTGATTGTCTGGTATGCCCCTCCCTTAGTCTCCGTTCGTCATTTTCTGCAGAGGTTACTGGCAGGAACCCAGGGCAAACTTAGTCAAAGTATATCAGCATTTCAGCAAAAAGAGGAGCAACCATGCAAAAAGAGGGTACTTTCTCACACAGTTTATGTTTATGTTTAGCATTACTGATAAGTGTACATCACAAAATGCAGAAGGAACATACATACATACAAACATACCTAAAAGTCCACCAATCTCTAGTCCAAGGAGGTCAATGACATAGGCTTCCCATGCAATGACATCAGCCCATTTTGTTACATCAGTATGGTGGTTTGTGATACCTTGAGAGTCTGCTGATGGTGACAGCGCATAAGCTCCCAGCAATCCTTTTTCTCTTTTGCAGGGTATGCCTGGCTTACTCTGCCCCCAGCCGTTAGCATCCTTGACAGATAATGCACTATGAGCCATATCAGTCCTCCTAACTATGGCTCAGAAAAATTGTTACCCCTCTCAGACATTACCCTATCCCTCCCAAACACACTTAACCCAATAGCAAACCCCAAACAAACCATTATAAAACACACAAATACTAACTCCCAACACAATACATTGACAAAGATGTAAACAAAAAATGTAACAGGACAAAATAGGTATGACAGAGAGCCACAATAAGACACTCTCCAAACACCTTCAACACAAAGCACAGACTAATAGAGAGTAAGACAAAGTGAAAGTAACTTCACACTCCCTTTTTTGCAGCCTCCCACACTGATTGCATCACTTTCTTTTTTTTTTGTTTTTTATTATTTTATTTGGCATCAGCAGGGAAAAAAAAGCAAATATATACATCAAATCAGCAGGAGAGGTAGTGATGTGATTCCAGTCCAAAATAAGCAGAGTTATCAAAACTATAAATCCGTAGCTATACACCATAAATCAAAGGACGTACCAAATACAAAAATACAGAAATAAAAATTAGACTTTCTCAATTTTCAATCCAGTTAGTAACTGGAGACCATAAATTACAACCAAATGTCTTCTTTCGTATAGCTTTCAGTTTTTACAATGCAGTTTCAAGATAGTACATAGAAAGGAGCTTATTTCGCCAAAAAATAATATTTGGTGGTTCTTCATCAAGCCAGCCTGACGTAACACAAAAGCGAAAAGCGGACATACATATAAACAAAAATCCAGCGACTGGGTCTGAAATCGAATTAGTTGCATTTTCTTCACAGCCGAACAAAACTAAAGATGCAGTTAATTTAACTGAAATAAACAATTCCGTTGTAAGAAAATGCTCTACGTCAGCAATAAATTTCATCAATTTCGGACATTCAAAAAACATATGTATTGCATCAGCTCCATGTAGATTACAGCGACTACAACTCGTCCCACGCCCTACACTCCATTTGGCTATCTTCCCCGGTGTATAGTACAATCCAAATATAGACATGTAATGCTGGCTGATTAGTGACCCATTCATTAAGACCTTTCTAGCGATTGCTAAGCTTCTCTCTATGTTTAAACAAGGGATATTCAATTTATTCTGCCATTTACTCGCTACCACGTCTAGATCATCCTCCCTCTTTTCCAGAATTAATTGATACAAAAATCCAATTCTTTGTCGGTGTTTGATCGCTTCTAAAATTTCAATTTTCTCCAAAAAAACTGAAGACTGTGACAGCTTTTGTAGGCAGAAACTTCGTACCTGAAGATATTTAAAAAAATCGGATCGATGTATTTGGTAGGTGTTTATCAGATAGTCAAATGAAACAAAATCTTTCTCTATAAATAAATCTCCCAGTTTTTTAATGCCTAGGTCGTTCCACCTATGCATTACCCCGTCCTGAAATATCGCCGGCAAGAAAGAGCAGTTCTGCAAAGATGTATATTTCGTTAAATTTATATTAAGTCGAAATTTCCTTTTGACTGATCGCCAAATAGAATAAGCTGTATCAAATATCTTAAATTTGGTCTTTTTGTAATAACTGGGCTCTATGATCCTATTTAGACATTGTTTCCCCTCTGTCCCCAGAAGCATTTCATAGATCGATGGGGTCAGAAAGTCCTCCAAGTGATCCTCCGGTAGTAAAAGTACACCCATATATTGCATTATTGCCATCCAATGATATATTTGAAAATTTGGTATACCCCACCCCCCTCTATCTCGAGGTAATTCACAGCTTTTTAGTGCTCTCCTTGCTCGACGATACCCCCATAAGAAACTGGAGCTCATTCTCTCTAACCGAGAAAAATAACCAGATGGAATTAGCAATGGTATGGCTCGAAAAATATATAAAAATTTTGGAAAGATAAGCATTTTTATCAGATTACTATGGCCTAAAAGAGATAGTCTCAGATTATTGACCCTTTCTAAAATCTTATTTGATGATGCTATTACTGGATCTAAATTAAATGGGATAATAGCCTCAATATTAGCAGAAATTTTGATTCCAAGATATGTAGCCTCCTTATCTATCTTCATATTCTCTGGATATCCCGCCGCAGAATGTATGAGCTGGGTTTTGTCGATATTCAGTTTATAACCAGAGACCCGGCCAAATTCCTCCGCTGACTTTATAATATTAGGTAGTGCCGTGTTGAGCTCTGCCGTAGCCACGGCTATATCATCAGCGTAAGCGCAGACTTTTATTTCCCAGCCATTCAGTAGTACTGGTTTAATTGCGGGATTGTTTTCCAACTTTCTAATAAAGGGATCGATATGTAGAGCGAACAGCAAGGGGGAGCAGGGACAACCCTGTTTCGTCCCCCTTGCTATCCGTACCAGCCCCGACAGAGAGCCCGAAATCCGAATTACCGCAGTCGGATGAATGTAGAGTGTTCTTATTGCTTTAATAAATTCTCTTGGGATCCCCATCTTCTCCATCACTGACCACAAAAAGGTCCAGGTGACCCTGTCGAACGCTTTCTCAGCGTCCAACAGGGCCACCCCGACCGGGGACCCAGTCCCCTGAGCCCAGTCAAGTAAAGAAATTATTCGCCTGACATGGTCAGTGGTCCCTCTACCCTGTATAAAGCCATGTTGTCTTATGGAGACAATCCCTGTCATAAGATCATTTAGCCGGTTTGCTATAAGCTTCGAGTAGATTTTACTGTCTGTATTCAATAGAGAGATTGGTCTATAAGACCCCATCTCTTCAGGATTTTTCCCTTTCTTTTTAAAAATAACAATAATTGCTTCCGCCCAAGATTGTGGGGCTTTACCCTCAAAAGCTCGCTGACAGATTTCAACCAATTCACTTTTAAGTTGTACTCTAAATGTTCTAAAAAACTCCAGCGGTATATTGTCTTGCCCCGTAGCTTTACCAGAGGCCAACCCTAGGATTGCTGCTTCTATCTCTTCCCAATCAGGGGGTGCTAGAAGATTAAGACGTTGAGCCTCCGACAAGGGCACAGAACTTATTTCCTTTAAGTATTCACCCGATTCAGTAAAGTCCCTTTCCTAACTATAGAGACATTGGTAAAACTCTTGAAAAGCAGTCAGGACTCCTCCTTTAGTTTCTTGTGTATCCCCTTTTAGGTCCCTAATTTTTAAGATATCGTTGTATACCTGCTTCTCCCTTGCTCTTTTCGCTAGCAATCTACCACTTTTTTCCCCAAACTCGTATGCTATTTCCTTATATTGAGTATAATTAATAGCGATTAAGTCGGCTATTTTAGAATACACATTGGCTTTTTTAATCGATAGATCCTTTTGGGCCAGTCTACTCAGGTCTGATTCCCCTCCTTGCCTTAAGGTCTCTGCCAGCTTCTCCTCCGCTTTTATTATTTCATCAAAATCCTTTCGTTGTTCGTTTAGGAGTCGCTTACGCTTAAACCCTGAATAACTGAGAGTCTCCCCTCTGACTACAGGCTTAAATGTATCCCAGACCATTTCATAGGGAGCAGTACCTTTATTAAAGGTAAAAAATTTGTATATTACTTTATACATGTATTGACAATATTCTGTCTCTAATAATAATTTGCGCTCAAAAGACCATTGTGGTGGTTCAATATTACCCTCTGTTTCCACATTTAGTTCCAGCACTACCGGGTTGTGGTCAGATATTAATTTGGGGTGGATCTGAATTTTAGCTTGTATTAAAAAAGAATGTGAAATAAAAAAATAATCTAGCCTAACAAATTTTTGATGAGGAGCAGAAAAGAACGTGAACCCTGAATGATTCGGATTCTTTTCATGCCAAACATCGAAGAGGCCATGTTCCAGAAGTAACCCACGTAGAGCAGTGTATACAAGTTTTTTCCTACCACAGTATGCTGAATTAGATCTTATATCAGCCTTTGCCTCCACATTAATATTATAATCACCAGATAATAACACTGGAGTGGTCCACTGTGCCAGTTCTAAATTAATAAAATTAAATACTTCTGGATCATCTAAATTTGGGCCATATATATTACAAAGTGTAAACCCCTGCCGTCCTCCCTTAAATTCTGCTAGCACCCATCTTCCCCATTTATCAGCTGCCGTCTTTATGCAGTCCACCCAGCCCCTCTTTTTTAATATCGCTACCCCTCTTTTAACTCCGGATTGCTTGGAGCAGACTACTAATTCCATCCCCATATTCCTTAAATGTTCTCTGTTGGCCCATGCAATGTGTGTTTCTTGTAAACAGAGTATATCTATACCCAATATCTGTATGATCTTAGCTAAGACTTGCCTTTTCCGAGGATCATTTAAACCACATACATTTAGTGTGCATATCTTAATCTTTCTGATCATTGTATTTAATTTCTCTTATCGTTCTTATATTTTTAATTTTCTGAGAAAACCACTCTACATAACTTTTAAATATTGACAGAGCCAAGTTTAGATCCTCTGCTGGTGCCATTTTCACCCCCCCTCACCTGAGCCCCGTGCCCCTCCCTTCCCACCCCATTTCCCCCCACCCCTTTCATCTTGCCCTTCCCTCCCCCCTCCCAACACTCCCACCTTATGAGGCCCAGGGACCATAAGTCCCTGCAGTGATGGAGTATTGTGTCCTCCCCTCCGTATCTCCCTATACAATCATATAATCAGCGGTTACTGTCTAAAATTAGTTACTCGAGCACAGATACATATGTTATGACATCATTATGTTCTTTCACCAAATTCTATAGGGTTTCTAGATACTCTTTCGCCTGAATTTCCGACTGAAAGAACTTAGTTTGACCTTTAAACATCACTTTAAGTTTCGCTGGGTTTTGCAAGTATACCACTGCGCCTTTTTTTTTAAAGTCCGGGATTAACTGTCTTAGATGCCATCTCCTAGAAACTGTCGCCTGACAAAAATCTGGTCTGACAAAGAAACTGCACCCCTTGGCTTTAGCCTTTTTGTCTGGTCTAGCGAGGTCGTAGATGTCTTCTCGCGCTAAAAAGTTATTGAAACAGACTAGTATTGCTCTTGGGAAATTCTCTTGTCCTTGACTGGGTTTCCACACATTAGAGGGGAACCTGTGTGCCCTCTGTACTTCTCGTGTCCATTCCCACATTGTTAACTCCGGAAAGGCTTCTTTCAATAATTCCTCAATAAACTTACGCAGATTTGTTCCTTCTAAACCCTCCGGAATGCCAAGAAAGCGTAAATTATTTCTACAGGTGTGGTTTTCAAGTTCGCACAACTTATTAGCTACATCATCACGGTGTGCCTTGATACTTTCCAACTCTTCTTTCTGCGCTACAACATAATCTTCAAGTACAGATAAACGCTTTTCTGTTTCTGTAACTCGATCTGCAGTTTCTGTTCCCAGTTTTATCGCCCGTCTTACTGCATTTTTCACTTTGCTACAGGTAGCCTGCACGCGTGTGATCTCTGTCTTGCTCTCGGCTCTATGATTCATTATAGTCTCGTATATCGTGACAAGAGTGATTTCCTGTGGAGGTAGAGTCTCCGGAAGACTTGATTCAGTCCTTATTGTCTCACTCAGCCTTTGCCTCTCCTCTCGTATTTCCCCTGATGCCAGACCGGATGCTTGAGGCTCACTCGACTTATGTTGTTGTCTTTCTTTCTTCTTCTTAATTCTTTTCTTTACAGTTGATGCGCTGCAGTTAGGCGAGATCTTACTGTCCCCTGAAAACTCATCAGCACTACTAATTTCACTGATATCATCCTCCCATTCCTCATCAGATGATTTTTCAGAAAGAGAGTAAAAGTTTTCACCAGACTCTGGTACTGACAAGGTTCTTTGTGAGCCGAGCTCTTTTTCCATCTGGTTATATTGAGTTACAACCATGACCGTATCTGGTGGGGTAATTTTCCCAGAGACATTACCGTCTATGATACCCTGTCCTTGTTCCAGAGTCTCTTGAGGTTGTCCATTATTTTGAGCGATATCAGAGATAATTGTGGGTCCACCGAGTATTTCCTCATGATGTGTCGGAGAGCTAACTATTATTCCTGAATTTGTCGTATTCTCTGATATTGCTACTGCTATTGCTGTCTCTGCTGAGGGATCATTATGGCGAGCACTTTGCCTTTCAAACATTACAGGAAGTGTGAGATTTTGAACCCCTTTTTTCAAAGAGCGAGGAAGCACAGGAGCCTTTCCTTTCTCCACAGTTTTTTTCGCCTTAGCTCCCATAATATTAGTCATATTTGTCTCTGGGGTGTCTGAGGCCTCGTCAAATTCTATTGTACTCACATTATTCTCATGCTCAGCATTTCTATCTTTAGTTGTGTTAGTCCGCGTGGTTACCTTAGTAGGTCTCCCAGCTGTATCCCCCAGATTTTCCTTGTTCACCTCTGTTCCTGATTCCTTATTTTTGCCCCCACGCGTAGTCACTTTCATTGCAGTAGGCTCGCTTCCCTTCTCTACTGCCTTCGCCTGCATTTTCTTATTTTTTAGGGCCCTGCCTCCTTGCCCCCGAACCACTCGACTCTGAAGCCCACCTAATAAGAGCAACAGAGGAGATCTCCAGAGCGGCGCCCTGCGCCAAAATGAAATTAAGTCACTCGGCATTCGAGTAGACCTACTGAGACAGCTGTTTAAATTGTAATTGTGGCAGAGATTATAGGATTTTACTCACTTTTTTATTAGCCACTCTGTATCACTGCGTCCAATGTTGTTACAGTTTACCTTCCAAACTATCTGCCGCTTAAAGCCATGTTTTGACACTTCACACAGCTCAAAGTAATCAGAAGCAGTCCAAAAGTCCTCACTGCTCAATTTGCCTGTAACCGGTAATTTCCCCAGCTCCTCGAACTCTGTGTTCTGAGACCAGATGTATCAGCCGGCAACCGGCAGCCGTGTTGGCTGTGTCAAGCCAGAGCAATCATCCAGCCACTTTCTTCACCTCCGAAAGCACCCTGTTCTCTAAGATCTTTGGCGGTCTTTGGCGGTTAACAAGCCACACCTGCCTTAGACTCTCCGGCCACTGAACACAGCCACTGGAGTCGATCGCTCGCTCGAGCCGCTGCAAGCAGCTCCTCCTCGAGCGGCTCCGCTCCTCAGGCGGCTCCGCTCCCGCTGCTGCTTCTGCTGCTGCAAAACGCGTGAAAATGTCGATCAAAGTTCACAATCTCGGCGAATCATCTCTGGTAAGTCTCCACAGCCACAGAAGTCAGGCGTGTCAGGCCACCTGTCACGCCGCCTGCTCTAACCGCTGCGGACAGCTCCTCAAACGATTCCACTCCCGTTGCTGTAAACGTTCCAATAAACGCGTGAAAAGTCGGTCAAGGCTCACAACACCGACTATTCATCTCTGGTAAGTCTCTGGTAAATCTCCACAGGTCCCCCGCCTTTCATGAGCCATTTCTGCACCGCCGCCATTGTCTTACACGGACCGAAACAGGAGGTGAGTAAAAAACTGCTTGCACAGCCCACGCCACGGACGCCGTCTTGCCCCCTGTTTAAACCTGAGGTGATTGCATCACTTTCTTAGTGTATCCTGCCCGTTGTCAACAAATGTGTCGTTTTTTATGACGCATCAGTACAGAAATTGTCATTGATTGAATAACGCACAGCGCATTAGTACCAATGCATTGTTTTCAACTCATTAGCCCCTCTTACGACCTGTGCAAAAGGTTCAATGCGCTGTGCAAATAGTTCAATGCATGAGTTCTGACCCACGCAACTGGCCTATTGTCTAGGATACTCCAGGGAATTCTGCAGTGCAGGGAAAACACACCTTGGACTCACTTTCCTTACTCCTCCTTTCTTACCACACACATTTAATATTTTCTGATGTGTGAGTTTTCATTAGTCATAGTGTGCTTATGTGTCAGATTTTACCTTAGTGGTGATATATTGACAAAATATTTTTCTGTAAAACAAGTAGTTATTGTAATGTATAGAGGCATTTACAAGTTTTTCTTCCATTTGAGATTTGTAGTATGCTTGGGTGAACGTAGGTAGCTGCGGTGTGGGCAGATTATGTTAAATATATAGCGTTGTTATGCCTTGATGTAACGTTATTGTATTCCCTATTATGCACGATATCTACATTCAGACCATCTGTCATGATTCCTGCCATAAGATGTGTTACGAATGCAACACACACTCAGGGAAGCACAGAGACAGTCTGGTACAGCCCGTCTGCAGTGTATGTGGCAGCCAGCTTACAGAGTTACTGGGTGAATATGATAGATATGGTGTAAGGCCAATTTGGCACCTATGATTGTCCGGCAGCTACTAAACTGTGCAACCTCTACCATGTAATGTGGTGGGACAGACACATCTGCAGTCAGGGCTATATGTCTGAAACAATATGTGTGGCGCATGCACAATGCACCATGTGTTTTGCAAATCTGTTTGACTATTGTTTGATCATAACAAGGCCAACTTGAGTAGCCAAGGCAAGTGTAATTAATCACGAGAGCCACGATAAATTGCAATTCACTGCATTGCCTTACACTGCACCAGAGAGAGGATCCTTTACCTTTGCATGTGGGTAGCCTTCACATCAGATGGCAATACATGCATTTACAGTCAACAGCAGACACACCTGCAAATGCAACCATAAGTAGCACCTTCCCAGGAGTGATATTACATGGAGCTAGACCTTAGCATCTCCTTGTTACTTCATTTTTCTTTGTGTCCTGTGTTAAGCAGCACACATAGATGGAGCACTAAGGCTCATTGCATTTATAGGTTAGCAGTAAGACACTCCTTCATGCTAACATACATTCCTGCATGTAATACTTGCATACTTTCCCCATGGTGCAAGTGTGCCTGCGTTAGGCCTAGGCAGCCAATACACCATCTGTACATTGGAAAAGGCAACATTTTACAGTGTTTTGTTAGATACAGTACATTTCTTGCAATTTTCTTTCAAATATAGCTGTGTCCTAGGGTTGCTATCTGTGCTGCACTGTGTGGGCATGCCCACACAGTGCAGCACACTATATTATATTCCCCTCTGTTTACAGTCACAAGACATTATGAATACTAAACTGTGATCCACATATGTAAGACGGAAACAAAAATCATGACGTGCAGAACACACGGTCATGGTACTCTGTTTGGAACTACACTCCCTCTGGACTGTGCTAGAGGGTCTGAAGGTGAATTGTAGCAGCACACACACTCTCAGCATGTACACACTATTCCACATTACAAGATTTCTAATGTGGATGTTTTGCTCAGGCACATATGTTCTGCATATGGTGTTAACATGCACACATCTTTCAATAGATATGATGGTGGGCAGGGGTGAATGTGACAAGCAGCAACAAACCTTTTCAATAGGTGAGTGAGCCATTAGATCTCATTGCAGTGAACAGGGGAAACATGATCAGGTACACTACTGTTGTTTAACATACATCATTCTGTCAATCACACATGATCTCTGTCTCACTCCTGTCATAGGCAGTTGCAGCACATCTACTCTGAGGGCCGGTCTTCATGTGGGGCTCCCGGTCCAAATAGACAGCATACCCTGATGCAGGTATTTTGTAATGGCACAAACTCAAATGCTTTTTTCCCATTGGGATGAGAAAAGATGAGCAAACTCCTCAACTATGCACTTGTACATTCAGGGCATGTGTAAACTAGTCTAGCCATGCAGAGGTGTTTATTTGCATTCCTCCATCACACCATGTTCAATGAATTTGTGTGTGTATAACCATACGTTTCTGCCAGACTTTTCACATGGATATAACACACTCTTTATATCTCTATATTCTTCAGGTGTTGTGTTGTTTGCGAAACACATATCTATTGTAATACTTTTCTGGGTAATTACTCACAATGCAAAGTCATCTGCTCATATTGCTGTGTTACAGGACTTTGACACTCATCACGACTGTATAAAGCCTGTGAGTTATGTATACTGACAACTGTGGTATGAATGGTATGTATGAAACTGAGGCCAGGTATTGAGTCAGAGCCATAGTGTTTTGATGTTCCCCAGACATGCATGTGTGCAATCTGTAATATGAACATTTCATACTTGGCCTTTTGCCATGACAACTGTCAAGGTATGTGCTACTGTATTTACTCCTGCAACGTGCTGCCATTGTGCAAGGTACCACATTGGTGAGATACGCTACACTGAGTTGATTGTCTCAGATATGGACATATTTGGTGGTTTGTTTTCCAACACTCACTGAGTGCCATCTGAAACACACTTTGCTGCAGCAGAATACAGCAAGACTGCTAGCTGTGCAGTATTGCACTGCTCAAGTGGTCCGAAAAGGAATGATCATATGGGATGTGGATATGTGGCATGCCTAGCCTCTCCCTTTAATGCAGGGCACTGCATCACATTGCTTTTCTGTATAGGTGGTTTGAATAATGGGAGCCATGGCCCCATGTTGCTCAACGGGTCTGACAACATGATTGTTACATGTTGTGGCCTAATTCAAGTTGAGGAGATTTGAGTGTGTTGATGTTTACAGTGACTGTGACGTTGATTTCTAACACATAGGAAAAGTACAAACATGTATTTACGTTTTGCACAATTCAGGTCATATCTGAAATATTGTCCATAGAGTAAACGAATACTTACAAAAAGAAATTCTGCACAATGTGTTTGTTTTCCTACTACCAGCCATTTCGCATTGGATCGCCCCTTAATCCTCATCCTCAATTTCCTCCTACTCCATTGGTTCCTGCTCCTTATGGTACATGTCCCATGGGACATTTGTCTATACACATAAGTTGTGTAGGATGGTAGATACAAGGATGATCTTGCACACCAATGAAGGTGAGAATAGCAATGTTCCCCCTGGCATGCTCAGGCATCAGCATACCAAACATATGTTTCACAGTGTTCCTGGTCTTGGCCAGTGCCTGGTTGTATTGCCATTCTGGCTCAGTCTGGGGATGTGCAATTGAGGTCATAACCGATGGCTGCAGACCATATTCTTGGTCAGCTAAAATAAGAAAATAATAATACATTCAGCTGCTATGCTGATTGTTACAGCCACATTCCTGTACATGCCTGTTATGTGTACTGAATGACTCACAAGCATTTATTAGTATTTGACAATAGAGGTTATGTATATATTTGCCCATTGTATTACACAGGTCTCTTCAATGTCTCTGTGTCGTAGCAATGGATGTGCATGCCCTGATACCTTGGACAATTCTACATTCAGACATTGATGTATTGGTCAGTAGCTTACTGTGATAGTTCTTTTGGGAGGTTCCTTACCACTCTATGCTATGTGCATTGACTCCATGTGCAAAGTGACAGAATATTGGTCTGCTTTTTGGCATTTTGACATCCTAGGTAGGCTGTGACAGCGCCAACAAGTTTGTCATTCACACATATTAAGGTTCCTGTGTAGCAACTGATGTTGTTGTTGCCCGACATGACAATGACACAGCCGTTTGAATTGTTCACTTACTTTAGCATTATAATTTGGTGCTTACTTGCGTGCGTTTCCAACATGTTACATGGATTTATTATATTCAGCCTTTAGCTGTTGCTTTTCTTTTGACAATTTGTCATGGTGCACTTGGATTGACAAATTGATATTGTAATGTGCGTCAACTCCATGTTGGACACACTAAAGTTGTTACAAGTATATGTCTGTCACAGACCTGGACACAATACTTTGGTCTTCACATGTATGTGTGTAACCTGAAGGGGATTGTGTACTTCTAAGATTTGATTCTTTCCTCATTGCTGTGGCAAAGTAATGTTGAGATTGGTATCCTGAATACACTGTGGTGCCTTTCCAGGTTGCATTTTATACTATATTGATGACCGGTGTATGACATGCTTGCCTTCATTGTGTTAGACCTTATGAGTTCCACATTGCACGATTTATATGTTTTTAAATTGGGCTACTTACTCCATAGAACAGGGGAGCCATCATTTTGGTTACATCAGTCAATGTAGCTGTAAGTCTATGTGTATGTGTGTACCTAGACTAGCAGTATGGCTGAGACATATGTGTGTTTTGTACTGTTTTTGTAACAGTGTTATCCAGTATTGACATTTACACATTTCAGGGGCCTGCACTGATAGGGCATGCCACAAATGGCCTTTCCACATATTTATTCCCGTATTGCTCCTGAAACTTTGGTCAGCATACAAGTAGGCTGCCATGTGTGACACACTTACTCATTTACTTGTTCTCCCACCACTGAAATTGGAGACCTTTCACTGATATCAAGAGTAGGTACGCCATTGAGGTGACACTCATCTTAAACTTCTCTTGCATTGCCTTTCTACTCATATTGCCTTGTCTGGCACGCCACATGGTTTCATTCGTGATTCGTTACCCAGTGCAGTTGATGTGGTTCCATCCATCCACACAGAGTGCAATGACATACTGACGGTTTGTAGCTACTGCCATTGACAGATTAGTGAGTGCATATCAATGTGGGACATCATTGTCTACACTTTACAGTGCATTGGGCACACTATGTTTGGGAAAGTGGCACTGTGCAGTGCATAAAGGACCAGATGTACAGCCCACCAATTTGCGACTCGCACATTGCGTCACATTTGCGACTTGCAATTTGTGACTTTCAATTTGCGACTCGCTAATTGGGATGTATTACAGTGTCTCAGACACTGTTAGCAATTCCTAATGGGGTCACAAATTGCATGCTTCATGAATATTAATGAGGCTATCACAATTTGGCTAGCACTCCCAGGGTTGGTGGCCTGCTGGGGACAGTAGACCACCATATCTGGGACAGCTTTTAAATAAAGCAGTCTATATTTTTTTTAATGCAGCTCGTTTTCCTTAAAGGAAAACGGGATGGAAAACAAAAATGAAACTGGGACCACTGCCTGCTCTTAAAAATATGTTCTCACATACTCACAAAGAAGAATGGGTTCCCTAGGGACCTCTTCCCGTTTGCGAGTGGTTTACCACCTACTTGAAGTAGGTGGTAAACTGCGAGTGTTTTGCGGCCACAAAAATGCGGTCGCAAAACAATTGTACATGGCATGGTGACTCGCTATTAGGAAGGGCCGCCCCTTCCTAATAGTGGGAGTCACAAATTCTATTTTGCGAGTCAGTGCCTTGCAAAATAGCATCGGTACATGCCATTACCCTTTTTTACGGTCGCAAACAGCAGTATCTCCCGTTTGCCACCCCAAAAAGGGCTGTACATCTGGCCCAAATTCACCTATCTGTGCTGCACTGTGTCACTGATAAAGGGCAGTAGTGCACAGTATTTAGGCCATACAGCACATTCCTGTCCTTTCGCCCTGCACTGACCCACAATGGGCTGCCTAGCACAAACGCAGACACACTTGCACCAGGGTGCTAGAGTGCCTGCATTCCATGTGGGATTGTCTTTGTGCAGGAGGGGGCACCTTCCTGCACATATTGAACCCTTAGAGGCCTGATCATCTATGTATGTGTGCTACAGCATGCAGCACACACTTGAAGTGGGAGTGACTTGGATGACTTGTTATTTTTCCTTGTGACACATCATCTAGGGAGACCAATTGATTTGACACATTTCCAAGTTTATCTAGTGTGGGATATATGACATGAATCATTAACCATGGGAGTTGCATGGAGACACCAACACAACTCCCATGGAACCCCATGCCTTGCACACAGTGATGCTACACTACATTTTGGGCACAGTTACATTGCTCTGGACCTTTATGCTATTCAAAGGTACGCAAAGTAGCTTTGTGTGTCCTAACATCGGTGACTTGGGGGGTTGCATTTCACATGTACCATAATGTATGGCACAAGTATGCCTCTTGATATGGCCCTATTTCCTTCGACAGACATAGAGATGGTCTTCTACATCGCTGCAAATACCTGGAACTCCCTGCCTCTGCACCTCGGGCAATCACCATCGCTGCCGCAATTCAGGAAGGACCTCAAACCTGGCTCTGCGACTAATCCACAGCCTCAGCCCTCCCCACCGAGCGCCTTGAGACCCTCACGGCGAGTAGTCATGCTTTACAAGATTCTGATTGATTAAGCCTGGGCAGAGCTTATGGAATTTCACTCTGGGATTCCACAGAGTTGCAGAAAAACTCCAAAATCCACAAAGTTTCCTGAGAGGGCAGAGTATTGCTCGGCCGCCACTAATGAAGGCCCCTTGAATGCTGAGAGTAGTTGGGTGCCTAGAACCCCTATTGTTGTCACAAGTAAGTCCCCCACAGTGAGATTGCTGAGACATGAACGGAGGTCTCACCCCCTTTCTCAACTACTCTACAAAGAGCACTTCTGGTGCACTATTGGTTGAGGGAGGAAGTCCCCTTAGCAGCTAAGGGTCATTGGGGGTCAAGAACCCCTATGTCAGGGACTGTCAGTGACTATGTCTGGAACACAGTCAGGGCCGTGGGCAAGGACTGGCAATTGGAAAGAGGAGTACAGCACTGCCCAAGATCACACAGGAAGTCAGAGGAGTAAAGGGATCCACAGGGGAAGCCTACCGAAGTGAACAAGATGGCTAAGACTCAGAATAGGTGGGCACTTAAGAGACAATTTAGCATTCAGAATAACTACACCCAGGATGGACGTGCAAGACATATATATCTATATAGGTATGAGAAATTAAACCTGTTTAATTGGTCAGGTCATCATGGTCACTTAAAAACAAGAGAGACACGTTTCTGCAGTCATGCTGCCTTTCTCAATCTTAATTGCGTTGTTTGAGTGCACTATTTAAACATTTAAAGGTGATACACATAGACAAAATACTTTATGTATCCAAGCTGCTAGGTAATGCACCAAGTAGGAACATAGTTCATAACCTTAAAGCTTTAAAACAGGAAGCTACTCAGTGTTAATACAATCTACAATTATACACAAAATGAGTTTACTCAGGTAATCAAAAGCTAGTGTCTATGTTTATCAAATTTAAATGTTTAAATAGTGCACTCAAACTACGCGATTTAGATTGAGAAAGGCAGAGTGACTACCTAAACGTGTCTCTCTTGTTTTTAAGTGACCATGAGGACCTGACCAATTGAACAGGTTTAATTTCTCATACCTCGAGTGCCGGTTCCTGATTCTTTATGAACTTTGGGAAATATTTGGAAATTTGGAATATTTAGCGTTGGCGGCAGTCCCATTTTCCATGCACCACCAGCGTTTACGCAGCACTCCAGCATTGCCGCATTTATTCCTTGGAATATATGTATGTATACATATATATATATATATATATATATATATATATATATATATATATATATATATATATATATATATATATATTCACTGAAAAAACCATAGGTTTCACACCAGTTATAGTTAGCTGAAAGTTTTACTCGCATAAAACCATTAAAATTCCCACGTTATAGTTAGTTGGACTCACTATAACGTGCGCGTGCAATGCACTGCTGATGACGTCACATATTACATCACTCATGACATGGTCAGTGACATCACTCATGACATCACTGATGACACCATCCAGTGAATGTGTGTCTTTCTGAAAAATAAATAATAGTGAGTAATGATTAAATATTTAAATATATGTATTAATGTAACACTTTGTGTATAAGTGGCTGCATGGGTTGGTGTGTAGCTACATGTGTAGGTATATGGGTTATTAGATGTTTTTCTTAGTATCAGTATAAGTGTTTGTATGGTTTGGTGGGGGTTTTACTTAGCACATAGATGCATGAATGACTGACTCTCTGTTTGTATGTGTGTTGAATACAGCACATGTGCAGGACTGTATGGGTGGATGAGTGTGTATATGTGTATGTTAGTGAGTGAATGACTGTCTCACTAGTGTCTTTATCAGTAACTACATATGTTTTAATGTAGTATATGTGAATTTTGATGTATATAAGTGACTATATGTGAGAGTAAGGGATTGTAAGAGTTCCTGTTTAAATAAGTATGTGTTTCTATAAGTGATTGTTTAAGAGAGTAAGTATGTGTAAGGTTCCTTAGAAGTAAGGTGGTAGTGTGTGTATAGCTGTATATGCAAATAAATGGATGTTCAATAGTTTATTTGCATGTGTGAGTATGTGTGTGAGTAACTTTTGGATGACTGTCGGTGTGTAACAGGATATATAGGTGTATCACTACATATGATGAGTGAGTATATGTATGAGTGACTACATAGAACTGTTGGTGAATGAGTGGATGTGTATATAGATAGTGGAATTACTTAATTGGTTGTTGTAACTGATATGGGTATCTCCATTTTTTTGAAAATGTTAGTTTCTATTTTATAATATGTGTTCAAGGGTTACATTACAGTGAAAGGAGATGTGTCACTCTGTCACTAGGATGGTGTCATCAGTGATGTCATGAGTGATGTCACTGACCATGTCATGAGTGATGTAATATGTGACGTCATCAGCAGTGCATTGCACGCGCAAGTTATAGTGAGTCCAACTAACTATAACGTGGGAATTTCAATGGTTTTATGCGAGTAACTGGTGTGAAACCTATGGTTTTTTCCAGTGAATTTAATAGTTTTTTTTAAATGCTAATTCCTAACTATAACTGGTGTGAAACCTATGGATTTTTCAGTGAATTTCGATGGTTTTTTAATAGCAAATCTTTTTTTTTATTTTTAACCCGGGGGCGCTCCCGGGGCGCGTACCGGTGAACGCACGGGTACGCGCAATATTACGGCGCACCCTGGGGCGCGCACCGGGGAGCGTCCCGGGAGTGCTATTGCCGCGAACGAAAACAACATCGTGACGTATCGCGTACACGCGTGATGCGTCATATGACGCACAGCGTAAGCGCAACCGAAAGCACGCGAGCGCATACCATCGCAAAAGATCCTGACGCGCTTACGCTACGCGCCCGAGAGAGCGACTACGGGCGCGCCGCGGGGCGTAGCGTAAGCGCGTCGGGTCATGTGACCTGAAAATAACACTTTTGATTGGTTGCTAACAGTTTTTTTTATAAAGAATGAAATCCCCACCCATTTCCTTCACTTTTTCTTTCACTTTTGTGACTGAAAGACCTGCCCGTTTTGCTCTTGGTTCTTCGTTAGATATCTTCAATTATCATGGCTGCTAGACCATCCAGCAGTGAAGATGACTCCGAAGAATTCATCAATGAAGAGCCTCCTCAGCCAAAAATAAAAGAACATTTCATCTGGAATTTTTTTTCCATACCTGCTGGTCAAAAAAAGGAAAATGCTCCAAAAGTGGAGTGCAGGATCTGTCACACAGTCCTGTCACGGGGTAACCCCAATAAAAAATATTCTTTTGGGAACTCCACAATGATTCGCCATGTGGAGAGAAGGCCCCCCCAGAATTTTGCCCGGGAAAGTGTCAGGGCTCTGGCACAAAAGGTTCCCAGTGATGGGGCCTCTACATCAACCGGAGGACGAACACCATCGGTGAGGGGGAGATCACAAGAGCAGGTTCCGAACATTCAGCCTGCATTTAACAAAGGCGCCCTTAAATGTAGATACTGTGATCAGCTACTTTCCTGTGGGGAGCAAAGTGTTCTGCTCATGACTCGAGCATTGGAGAACCATCACTGCCGTTACCAGCCCTAATTTTTTATTTTATTTTTGCTCCTGTTGAGCAGTTTTCATTCCCTGTTTTTGTTGTAGTTCTAAAAAAAGAAAAAGAAGAAAAAAAAAGTTCTTTTCAGAACTACCTCCAATTCCCATAAAAGAGCTATATTCTTAAAAAAATGAAAAAGAGTAAGTGAAGAGGAGTGCATTGATAAATAAAAGGAAAATGAGTAAGAAAGAACAGAAAAGTATGAGAGGAGAAAGGAAGTGAAGTAGGGGGACTGAAAGAAGGTGAGTGTTGGGAACGAAAGTAAGGAGAAAGAGAGTGAACATGGGGAATGTGGTTATTCAAACAAAATGTAGAAAAGGAACGGGGGTGTGGAAGGGTAAGAAAAGATGCATTGCTGGAGTTGCATCATTTTTGTGAAACTCTCCAGCAATGCATCACTTTTGCGCTTACAGATACGTCTGAAATACTGACGTATCTAAAAGTACTTGTGACATAATACGTCATATATTTAATATGACGCATGAGTAGAAGACTGAAGGCCTCATTTATGAGGCCATGGGTCACTTTTACGCCACCGGTGCGTCACTTTTTGTGACGCACCAGTGCTGTTAAAAATGCACCTTATTCAGTCATATTTACAAAGTGATGCATCTAGGTAGATGCGTCACTTTGTAAACCCCTGCACCACATTATACCGATGTCATATGCAATGTATGCAAAATGGACGTATTGACGCAGGAAAGGGTCGTAGAGGTGACGCAGTAAAATCTGTGAGATATCACTACGTCACTTTTATGACGCTGTTGCGTCCAAATCTTGCACCTGTTTCACAGCAGGTGTAAGACTGATGCAGGCTCTTTCACATGGGGCCTGGCCCCATGTGAAAGGATGCATTGCTGGAGTTGCATCATTTTTGCACTCACAGATACGTCTGAAATACTGACGTTTCTGTAAGTACTTGCGAAATAATACGTCATATATTTAATATGACACATGACTAGAAAACTGAAGGCCTCATTTATGAGGCCATACGTCACTTTTACGCCACCAGTGCGTCACTTTTTGTGACGCACCAGTGCTGTTAAAAATGCACCTTACTCAGTCATATTTACAAAGTGACGCATCCAGGTAGATGTGTCACTTTGTAAACCCCTGCACCACATTATACCTACGTCATGTGCAATGTATGCAAAATGGACGTATTGACGCAAGAAAGGGTCGTAGAGGTGACGCAGTAAAATCTGTGAGATATCACTACGTCACTTTTATGACGCTGTTGCGTCCAAATCTTGCACCTGTTTCACAGCAGGTGTAAGACTGATGCAGGCCCTTTCACATGCGGCCTGGCCCCATGTGAAAGGATGCATTGCTGGAGTTGCATCATTTTTGTGACACACTCCAGCAATGCATCACTTTTGCACTTACAGATACGTCTGAAATACTGATGTTTCTGTAAGTACTTGCGAAATAATACGTCATATATTTAATATGACACATGAATAGAAGACTGAAGGCCTCATTTATGAGGCCATACGTCACTTTTACGCCACCAGTGCGTCACTTTTTGTGACGCACCAGTGCTGTTAAAAATGCACCTTATTCAGTCATATTTACAAAGTGACGCATCTAGGAAGATGCGTCACTTTGTAAACCCCTGCACCACATTATACCTACGTCATGTGCAATGTATGCAAAATGGACCTATTGACGCAAGAAAGGGTCGTAGAGGTGACGCAGTAAAATCGGTGAGATATCACTACGTCACTTTTATGACGCTGTTGAATCCAAATCTTGCACCTGTTTCACAGCAGGCGTAAGACTGATGCAGGCCTTTTCATATGCGGCCTGGCCCCAAGTGAAAGGATGCATTGCTGGAGTTGCATCCTTTTTGTGACACACTCCAGCAATGCATCACTTTTGCACTTACAGATACGTCTGAAATACTGACGTTTCTGTAAGTACTTGCGAAATAATACGTCATATATTTAATATGACGCATGAGTAGAAGACAGAAGGCCTCATTTATGAGGCCATACGTCACTTTTACGCCACCAGTGCGTCACTTTTTGTGACGCACCAGTGCTGTTAAAAATGCACCTTATTCAGTCATATTTAGAAAATGACGCATCTAGGTAGATGCGTCACGTTGTAAACCCCTGCACCACATTATACCTACATCATGTGTAATGTATGCAAAATGGACGTATTGACGCAAGAAAGGGTCGTAGAGGTGACGCAGTAAAATCTGTGAGATATCACTACATCACTTTTATGACGCTGTTGCGTCCAAATCTTGCACCTGTTTCACAGCAGGTGTAAGACTGATGCAGGCCCTTTCACATGCGGCCTGGCCCCATGTGAAAGGATGCATTGCTGGAGTTGCATCATTTTTGTGACACACTCCAGCAATGCATCACTTTTGCACTTACAGATACGTCTGAAATACTGATGTTTCTGTAAGTACTTGCGAAATAATACGTCATATATTTAATATGATGCATGACTAGAAGACTGAAGGCCTCATTTATGAGGCCATACGTCACTTTTACGCCACCAGTGCGTCACTTTTTGTGACGCACCAGTGCTGTTAAAAATGCACCTTATTCAGTCATATTTACAAAGTGACGCATCTAGGTAGATGCGTCACTTTGTAAACCCCTGCACCACATTATACCTACGTCATGTGCAATGTATGCAAAATGGACGTATTTACGCAAGAAAGGGTCGTAGAGGTGATGCAGTAAAATCTGTGAGATATCACTACGTCACTTTTATGACGCTGTTGCATCCAAATCTTGCACCTGTTTCACAGCAGGCGTAAGACTGATGCAGGCCCTTTCACATGGGGCCTGGCCCCATGTGAAAGGATGCATTGCTGGAGTTGCATCATTTTTGTGACACACTCCAGCAATGCATCACTTTTGCACTTACAGATATGTCTGAAATACTGACGTTTCTGTAAGTACTTGCGAAATAATACGTCATATATTTAATATGACGCATGAGTAGAAGACTAAAGGCCTCATTTATGAGGCCATACGTCACTTTTACGCCACCAGTGCGTCACTTTTTGTGACGCATCAGTGCTGTTAAAAATGCACCTTATTCAGTCATATTTACAAAGTGACGCATCTAGGTAGATGCGTCACTTTGTAAACCCCTGCACCACATTATACCTACGTCATGTGTAATGTATGCAAAATGGACGTATTGACGCAAGAAAGGGTCGTAGAGGTGATGCAGTAAAATCTGTGAGATATCACTACGTCACTTTCATGACGCTGTTGCGTCCAAATCTTGCACCTGTTTCACAGCAGGTGTAAGACTGATGCAGGCCCTTTCACATGGGGCCTGGCCCCATGTGAAAGGATGCATTGCTGGAGTTTCATCATTTTTGTGTCACACTCCTGCAATGCATCACTTTTGCACTCACAGATACGTCTGAAATACTGACGTTTCTGTAAGTACTTGCGAAATAATACGTCATATATTTAATATGACACATGACTAGAAGACTGAAGGCCTCATTTATGAGGCCATACGTCACTTTTACGCCACCGGTGCGTCACTTTTTGTGTCGCACCAGTGCTGTTAAAAATCCACCTTATTCAGTCATATTTACAAAGTGACGCATCTAGGTAGATGCATCACTTTGTAAACCCCTGCGCCACATTATACCTACGTATAAAGGGACGTATTGACGCAAGAAAGGGTCGTAGAGGTGACGCTGTAAAATCTATGAGATATCACTACGTCACTTTTATAAGTCATACTTACCATATAATAAATGTAACTTTAATTAATTTTTTTACAACACTTTGTATCTGTGAAAGAGAGAAGAAAAAATAAGTTATAATTAGTAAAATATGTATTTTAAATTCAAAGATACAAATGAAGAGGTTAAAAATCATAACACTCTATTTAGAAATAAAGTTAGAGTGAAGGACACAGAAAGGGAAATAAAGTAACGTAGAAGACCAAAAACAGAGAGAAAGAGAAATAGAAGAAGAGGAAATTACAAAGAGTAAGGCATATAGATTCACTGACAAAAAGAGAGAGAAGAACAGAGAAATTAACTGAAGGTAAGAAAGATACTAAAACAATGTGAGTTAGCAAAACTAAATCAGGAAACAGAAGTAAGTAAAAAGATAATGACTGAGACAGAATACAGTCTAATTAAGGATGCATTTAGAAGAATGAGGAATAGAAGATAACTGAGAGTAAGTGAAGAACAGTCATAGAGTGAAAGGATGAAGGGAGAGAGGATAATATACAACGATTGAGGGAAATGGACTGAGGAAGTTAGTAGGTAGACACACTAAGAGAAAAACTGAGTGAGGTGGAGTACAATGAGTGAGAAAAGGAAATGAGTAAGGAAGCAAAAAGAAGGAAAGAGAGGAGAAGACGACTAAAACAGTGGTACTGAGAGAAAATAATTTGGTGATGAAAGTAAAGAGAAGGACATTGAAAGAAAGGAAATGAGGGATAGTAATGGAACCAGAGTAAAAGAAATGGGATAAAGAACGATGAGAGAGGAGCAGTGAAGTTGTTGTAAAAGAAGTGATAGAAGGTAGATAAACACAAGTGAAAATAACACAAGTAGAGTGAGACACTGAGGACATGGAGGTAGTGAACGAAAAATAGGGAGAAGAGGTCAAAAGTAAGGAGCAAACAAAGATAAGCTAGGGAGAGTGGGTGATTTATAGTGATAGAGTGCAATAATACTGCTGAGTGAGTAAACAGGAATTACTAAAAGAGCAAAGGAGGAAAATACGGAAAAGAAAAGTAAAGCAGAGAGACTGAAAGCTGAAAAGTTATGCAACGGAGAGACGGGATACACACAGTTGAAATAAAAATGAGGGGTTGTCAAAGAAGTGGAGTAAGGGAACGGGGGTTACAGAGAGTGAGAGAAAGACATTATAAGTGAGTAAAAAGAGCTGAAAGAGGATGGAAAAATGAAAATAAGTGTCAGAGAATGGGAATACAATTTAATTTACACAATCCAAAGTATAAAATAACTTGTACAACATGTTACATAGTTTATTTTTGCTGTTCTCAGAATATATTGAATTTCACTTAAAACAGTGAGTTCAAATTACTCATCATATGACAGCGGGAAAAAAAAAACACAATCTAAAATATTGTGTTTTAAAAAAAAACTTAAATACTGACAAATGACAAATGTACGCTAAAGTTAGATTGACTTACTTTTCCTTGAGGCCAAATACTGTATCATGGTGGTCCTTTTCTCGTTGGAAAGTACTTTGCTGTTCACTTAAAAATCCATTTAATCAACTTTCTATAAGAACATTTGAAATATTTTCAATATTTTCATATACTCCTTTTTTTCAGTCATAACTCTTTACTCATTCCTGCACCTTTCCATTTGGCCAAATAGTGTCAGATGTATGAGTATATGTACAAATTAATTCTAAGGCACTCTGAAATGACCTTTTTCCCGATGTTGTGAAAGAAAGGCTCTACAACATTTTCACAATATTTAAGTATTTGTAAAACCATCTCTGACTCACTCATGTTCATCATTTTGTATAATACTAACATCAATTACTATGAGATCCACTTACAATACCTATATGACAAGTCAATTTTTTATATTGCCTGGATCACTTTTACTCAGAATATATTTTTAAACAGCAAAATAACCTTTATTTACTGCTCCCGTCTTCATTAGCCAATTACTTTTACCTACATTTTGGCTGTAAAAACACTAGGTATGTATTTATAAAGCCAAAAGGCAAACGTTGTTTGAAAGTCAAATGAGTGTCGTTACATTGGGTCCAACCTTTAGAAGTTTTTAAATAGCATGTGTAATGCCCTGATGTTGTAGAAGGACCGTCATGAAAAATAATAGCTACAGTTGTAAAGGTTCTTCCTGATATCGATAACTGAGAAGCCCCGAAATTTTTAATAGAAGTTGTCAATTTAGTTCCATCAGGTCTACATCGTTGGAACATTAAAATGACATAGTGACCATAATTTTGTAGAAATAATGTGGACAGCATTGCAGACTTACATTGCGTACACACCATATTGTGATCCGCTGCTTTAACTAGATTATTAAAAGGCACTGATTTGCAGTCTGGTAAAGTCAAATATATAAATCTTTCAGAGTCTATTCTAGTAGTACTTGATGAAGCACAGTTATCACAGTCATGTTGCCATTGATAAGAAAGGTTAAAAAGATTTTTTATATCTACTCCTTCATCTTGCAATACATCAAACATATACATTAAAAATTCCTGACAATCCTGCTGAATATTCTGTGAAAATTGATTTTGACCTGAACATATGTCTAGAAGATTTCTAATTTCTGAAACACTTTCTATTTTTGCTCTATCACTACTACATTTCTCTAACACAGAATTCAATAAACAGCACAATGTTCGTTCCCGATTTTCGACAATCTGTTTTTGTAAATTTTGAAGAAAAAAAACAACATTAACTACTACATTAGCATATCAGTTGACACCAGAACTGTTTTCAAACTGAAATCCAACAACATCCTCAACAGAATCATTTTTCCTTCTGCTTACAAATACAGTTTCATCTACTTTTTGTCTTTTTGGTACTACCTCACTGCAACTACTCTCATTTCTTCTTTTTCGGCCTACCACACGTTTTTCAATCAGAGGATATTGAGGCAAATGTGGAGCATACTCTCTTCTTAACCTATTGTATTCTTTAACACAATCTAGATCTGCACAAATCTTTGTTTCATCACACTCAATCAAGTACAATCCTGATAAAGTTCTGACTCGTGATAATGCCACATATGCCGTACCCTCTTTAAACACAGAACTTCCAATGTTCACCAAAGCGCTATCTACACTTAAACCGTGGGACTTATGAATTGTCACCGCATATGCCAAACAAATAGGAAACTGTTTTTGGCGAACATATAAGTCTTTCACAAGCAAAAATCTAGCTGAACAATGACAAATTTGTTCTATTTCATCAATGCCATCAAATTTAATTTTTAAAATTTCAATTCCATCTCTATTTTTGTAATTCACAAAACCAACAACATGACCCATTGCTACATTTACCAGACCTCTTTTAACATTTAAATTCCTTCTCAAAATGATACGACAATTCAAACACACATTCAGAGTCTTTTCAAAACCAGCAGTTTTAGATATACTCTTCTCTAATGAATCCAATTTTGATTTAAAATTTTCAGACAAATCAATTGTTGCTCCCATATGCTCTATTTTATCTGTAGCTTCCAGTTTCACTATCTCTTCATTTTCTAAATTTAACATTTTGTTGTTGAACATGGAACATTCTTTCGGAGTTGGCATCAAACATATGGCAGATTTCCTCTCGTTAATTTTCTTAAAAATATTCTCTGGAAGAATGTTTTCATTTGGGTACAAATTTGAAATTAATCGTCCATGTAAAGCTTCTTTCCCTTGCTCACTTAGTTTTCCGATTCTTACATCTTGTAAAATATTTTTATAATCTTCATCCTTTGCCTGCCGCATATTTTGAAGCAGTTCTGCATATTTGAAGTTTAACCATATATTAACGTTTCCAATGCTCCCTAAGCACTTCCTGGTATCTTCATGCGTGAGCATTTTGAACACAGGTTGTCCTTTCACTGGAGTCAACTGCAGAAGATCTCCAAAAACAATAATATGTTTTCCTCCAAATAAGACATCATAGTCTGTTCTAAGAATTTCTTGCATTCTCAAATGCACAAAAGCAAGCATTATATTTGACACCATGCTTACATCATCAATGATAAGAAGTTTCATTTTCTTCAGGACTCTCGAAACTTCGGAACACGCATCTCCAGATAGCTTGTGATACTCCAATTTGTTATCATGCTCCACTGGCAGCATCAGTAAACGATGTAAAGTAATCCCTTTAATGTTATGTGCTGCCAGCCCAGTTGGAGCGATAACAACACAAGACAGCGATGATTCAGTCCTTTTCTGCAGATAAGTTGCAATTGCTTTAATCAGAAAACTTTTTTCAGTTCCCGCTTCTCCACTCACGTACAGTTGGACAGCCTTAAATGATGTACATGAGCACTCTTTTTTCTCATGACTGAATCCATGTTCAATCTGTTCTGTGACTTTGTCATATATCTGTTTTTGCTCAAGGTTTAGTTGTTTCACCAAATCTTCTAAGTTAACTTCATCATCTTGAGCTTGTTCCATAGCTCTTTCCACCTCATCCATGGCAGTGGCAGCTTCATTTTGGATAATTGGTCCTCCAAGTGGATCCTGACTCAATGAAGCAGAACTCTGACTGTCTTGAGAACTGTCTCTAGCAATCTCTGCAGCAATTGTGGCTTCTTGCTCTATTTCTTCGTTCAACATTTGCAGATAATTTGGAAAAACAGGACATTCTATGGTATCCTTGGTTGCATTAAAAGAATCTTCGTAACAGAGAAAATCTCCAAGTAGTTCCTCTTCTGTACGCCATGGCTTAAAGAGTTGCAAAAGAGCTAAATAGTAAAATTCCCTTTTCTCTGGATTTTCGCAACTCAATTTTCGATGATTAATCAAATGGCCTTTTTTCTGTCTCACTAGACATCCTTCACACCCAATGATAGCATATATTCCATTGTTAATATCTTCTCTGATGGTTCTCTTATAAATATAGTTTTGCAGAACTTCATACAAACAAACGTTCTCAAGATGACTACTTCTATTTGGATAGTATGTATCCAACATGTTGGTCTTCAAAATATCTGTACTTTCTGGTTCTTTCTCCACCAAATACTCTATTTCTTGTACAGATTTCAAAACTCGATTTCGTGTTGCAGCAAGACCTAGACTCACCCAAATGATGGTTCTAGATTTGGCATATAGACTTGCTGATGACAATCGATCAGAACATTCATATGTTCCAATTTCTCGATGAGACAACATCTTCAGACTGTAACTATATAATTTCTTGCTTAGACTCTTTTCATGTGAAATGTCCTCCCACATTTCCTTCAGTTCTGTCTTTTCTTTTTTTGTGATGTAAGACGTCACATATCGAGCCACAGCAATAGAGTTGTCAGCAACAAATTGAATATCCATGTTAGCATTCCACATGGACAAAATCACTGGGTTGTAGTCGTTGATGTACTTGGACTCTTCGTTTCTTTTTAAATTGTATGTATTTTTTGGTGATTTCCTCGTCACAGTATGTCGCAGAGAAAACATCAAATTATTTACTCTTCCTTTAGGAATCACTGGTCGTGGAAAGGCGAAACGACATTTATGTAGAACTTGTCCTTGTTTCTGAATTTTCGACGACAGTACTTTCCACAACGATGGGATTGAAAGCGTAAAACTTGTTGCCTTAAACTGTTTTCTTCAGTAGTTTTCGGAACAGCACATGCTGAATACTCTTCAATAAAGCTCATCACTGTCTCATCCGAATCTGTTCCAAATTTGGGTGCATCTTTAATCCACAACAACATATGTATGTGAGGAGCACCTCTCGCTTGATACTCCTTTCTCCAAAAGAAATCCAAAACCTCTCCAAGGGGAGGATTTTTTTTGTTGGTAATAAAAGACATTATAGCTTCAAATCTATGATTGAAATATCTGCATACATTTACTGGATCCAAAGAACACAGTTCTCCAGGTGTTTTGAATTCTATATTTTGTATATTTGCATTTGCCTCTCGTAGAAATTGAAGTAAGTCATCCCATGCATACTCGGCACAGCTAAGAGTGAGGAACCATGTAGGAGTTCCTAAGTTTCTTAGCATACATTTCAATTCCCCATGACAACGGTACCAATACTCGTTTGTACCACGCTGACATGCCATGAGATTGATTAGATGAGATTCCAAAATATTATCTTGCAGATTCACTTTCTCCATAAAGTCCCTCGCCGAAACATTTTGCAGATGTGCTCCACTTTTCAGTATATGGTTTACTGCATAAGAAAGCCCAGACAAGTCACTTTCATACAGTAGATGAAACAAATAGGGAATGCATTGGCGAAACCTTCGATCTTCAGCATATAATCTTACAGTTCGATATTCAGATGCAGGAATTTGAAGTGGTCGATCGTCATATCGTCCACCTCGACCTGTTGGAAATAGCTGTGGAAAACAACAAGCTTCCAAACTTTCTTCCCATACACTAACGGGACTTCCTTTTGCTGCTTTCATTTGAAACAATTCAATTGCATTCCCCATTACTTCTTTGGAATGCAAAGGATGAACAGTATAATGTTCATATATTTCTTCACTTCTAGAGACATCAACTTTTTCAATTTGGCCGACTGAACAATCACTGTCTTCATCTGCAGCTGTTTCCTCTGCTGCAACAAATACATGTTTATAATACTCATTGTTTTTGACTAAATACAACGTTGCCTTTTTGACTTTCCTAACATCCACTAAATCTTGCCAGATTTTTTTACTCTTTGTCGGAACCCCATTAACTAGAATAACTAAAGGTTCCTCTTCTACTTTTTCTATACCAATTGTATCAATATTGTTTTTTAAATCTAGAGGCAAATAAACAACTCTTCCCTTTAATCCTCTCTGCAAATCTGTAGGAGGCAATTTCCCTATCTTAGGCTCCATGCGAACAATTGCCTGAAAAGGGTGGACACATTGAATCAAAATAGACTCATATGTATTTAAATCCATCAATTCAGGGGGAATGTCTACCAACTCCAGATTATTATGAACAGCTCTAGCAGGCATTCTGTTTTGATTTAATTTATCATAACAATATTTACAAATACGCTGATCAGAACTCAAATCAAAACAATTCTCCACCCACAAATAGGTTGCAAAATCCTTCCACTCATAATTATTCATCTTTTCACTTTTTAGGTATAAATCAACTAATCTAGTTTGATGCTTATAATGACTTCGTCGACAACACACACAAGTAAAATTCGGCCTTTCACTTGATTTCACCTTAAACCTGATAATTTCATGCTCAAACTTTTCTGTACTTGAAATCTGTACATTGTCTTCCACATTACCTTGAATTGCTGTGTCAATTTCTACACTATCCTCTTTTTTATCAAAATAACAAATCTCAATTTCTTCACAAATCTTCTTCACATCTAATTCAGTTCCGTGCAAAAGAGCACTGTTTAATTGTTTAAGCGTAAGTGCTGGACTTTTTGCATAATACAACATTCTCACTAATTTCCTCATTTTGGTATGATGCACTGCTAACATCCTAAAATGATGAAAAACACTCTGACAGACTTTTCTAGAAAGCAAGCCAGTGAATGGCCTTGCAAACCTGTCTTTTCTCTCACTCTGCAAGGATCTAAGTCTTGCAACAACTTCACTTTCAGCTTTAGACTTTTCTTACTATATGTACGTAAGAAATTACAAAACAAATCAATTGATTCCTGTCGCACACTACAAATACGACTACACTTCCACGTGTACACTGGACCCTTAGTACGTCTCCCTAAAACTTCATCAGTTATCACCTCTTCTGGTTCTCTAGGCACAAGTTTCTCTTTTTCAATCGGACAACCGTCTTTCACTTCATACGCTCGACCACTGGTGTCAACTGCATGCACTAAATCATTCTCCTGGAAGTAACTCTCCTCATTAAAAAATGGTTCACAACTTGAACTGTGCATCCATTGTCCAGAAAAAACTTTACAAAAATTAGTCCGATTAATTACTCTTTTCCATCTTCTGTTTGATTTGAAAACATCAATTGTCTTGTTAAGTGTCCTAATTCTATTGATTATTAAAATAAATAATTTTTTCTTAACTTCAAAAGCCTGATCAACAATCTTCTCTACACTTTTCTTTTTCTTATAAAAAGCAGCTCTCTGTTTACCTTTCCTAATGTTTTTTAACACATTTAAAACCACCCTATTGCGAAACATTCGTCTACGAATGTCTCTAAACTGATTCTGCCTTCTATTCCTATACATATTATTCTCTCCTGCTCCAGTTGTAGAATTCTTTGAGGTTCTCTCCTTCCTTTTCAAATTTACTCTCTCATTTTCTTTTTCTACATGCTGTCCATTATTTTTTTTTTAAAGTACATATGTTCCGAATAAAAGACTTAGTTGTCTTACCAGGAGCTTGGTTCCTGTTTTTTGAAGTATTTGTTGTGGAAGAGTACTGTAATTCCGTTGCTGTTTTTGATTTTTCTTGGTTATGTTGTTTTCTTGTCCTTTCCCTTGTGGGCATGTTTGCTTACTCTTGAAATCTTGATTTCAATCTGTGTTAAAGAAAAAAATAGCACATTATAGACCACTATTACCAAACAACAAAGCAATGACAAAAAGCAAACGATCTATTCAGGGTTACAGATCAGGTGAGGATTCTCCAGGCATACACAAGAGGTGAGGCCTGTATTGAAGAGTATAGTGGAAGACAGCTCTGTCCACAGGTACAAAGAAGATGAGACCTGTGTCTAAGTCCACTGCACTCTTATACACAGGCTTCACCACCTATGCTTCCCGGGAAAGCCCTCTCTCCCACTACAGTCTTGATCATAAACCTCACCTCCTCTGTCCCTCTGGACATGTCTCACCTCATCTGCACAATCTACTTCCTAATCTCAGGTAACACAGATGACATAATTGATCCTCATTTACAAAGCCATGCGTCAGTTTTGCGTTACTGAAGCGTCACATTTTGTGACGCATTGGCATCATAAAACATGTGCCTTGTTGCACCATATTTAAAAAGTGACGCATGTAGGTAGATGCGTCATTTTTAAAACCTTTTGCACCACATTATACCTCTGTCAAGTGTAATGTACAGAGAGGGGTCATTTCTGTGCAAAAAGCCTCGTAATAAGGACACAGTGAAATCTATAAAATTTCACTGCGTCACTTTTAGGAAATTGTAATGTCACAATCTTGCACCTGCCTCACAGTAGGAATAAGACTGAGGCAAACGCTTTCACATGGGGCTTTCCCCATGTGATACGATTCTCACACCTAAGCAGGAGTGCAGATGAGATGAAGACTCTCCAGGGGAGCACAAAACGTGAGGCTTGTGTCCAAGAGTGCAGTGGACAGGACTAAACTGGAGTAGTGTGCAAGAAAAAGATGAGCCTCATTTATAAAGCCATGCATCAGTTTTGCGCTACTGATGCGTCACTTTTTGTGACGCATTGGCGGCATAAAACTTGTGCCTTGTTGCACCATATTTAAAAAGTGACGCATGTAGGTAGATGCGTCACTTTTTAAACCTCTGCGCCACATTATACCTCTGTCAAGTGTTATGTACTTTACAATGATGTTACCTGTGTTAACTCAGTGTAGGAAGCATATTGAGTTTGTTTGCATAGAGGAATTGTATTTTGTAAAATAGTGAGGTTTCAGTAATGACATGGAATGCTTGTACATAGGACCTGTGCTGTGTTTCCTAAATGTGATGTCAAACACGATTTTGAGGAAAATGAATGGCTTTTATATTTTTGAGTATAATGTGGCGCAGAGGTTTAAAAAGTGACGCATCTACCTACATGCGTCACTTTTTAAAAATAGCGCAAAAAGGTACATGTTTGGGCTTTCCTAGGGAGCGTAGGTGGTGAAGCTTGTGTCTAAGAATGCAGTGGACTAGGCTTCATGAAGCCTATCCCTGACTGCACTCTTAGACACAGGCGTCAATTTGACTCTTTACAATGATATTACCTGTGTTAACTCAGTGTAGGAACCATATTCAGTTTGTTTGCATAGAGGAATTGTATTTTGTAAAATAGTGAGGTTTCAGTAATGACATGGAATGCTTGTACATAAGACCTGTGCTGTGTTTCCTAAATGTGATGTCAAAAACGATTTTGGGGAAAATGAATGGTTTTTACATTTTTGAGTATAATGTGGCGGAGAGGTTTAAAAAGTGACACATCTACCTACATGCGTCACTTTTTAAATATGGCGCAAAAAGGTACATGTTTGGGCTTTCCTGGGGAGCGTAGGTGGTGAGGCTTGTGTCTAAGAGTGCAGTGGACTAGGCTTCATGAAGCCTATGCTTGTACATAGGACCTGTGCTGTGTTTCCTAAATGTGATGTCAAAAACGATTTTGGGTAAAATGAATGGCTTTTACATTTTTGAGTATAATGTGGCGCAGAGGTTTAAAAAGACGCATCTACCTACATGCGTCACTTTTTAAATATGGCGCAAAAAGGTACATGTTTGGGCTTTCCTGGGAAGCGTAGGTGGTGAGGCTTGTGTCTAAGAGTGCAGTGGACTAGGCTTCATGAAGCCTTTGCTTGTAAATAGGACCTGTGCTGTGTTTCCTAAATGTGATGTCAAAAACGATTTTGGGGAAAATA
Organism: Lissotriton helveticus; assembly: GCF_964261635.1. Taxonomy (NCBI): domain Eukaryota; kingdom Metazoa; phylum Chordata; class Amphibia; order Caudata; family Salamandridae; genus Lissotriton; species Lissotriton helveticus. Next base: position 873,234,434 of record NC_136067.1, read on the forward strand.
AATGGCTTTTACATTTTTGAGTATAATGTGGCGCAGAGGTTTAAAAAGAGACACATCTATTTTTTTTTTATTTTCCCCAAAATCGTTTATGACATCACATTTAGTAAACACAGCACAGGTCCTATGTACAAGCATCTGCCTCACAGCAGAGATAAGACTGAGGCAAACGCTTTCACATGGAGCTTCACAATTTTACAAAATACAATTCCTCTATGCAAACAAACTCAATATGCTTCCTACACTGAGTTAACACAGGTAACATCATTGTAAAGAGTCAAATTGACACCTGTGTCTAAAAATGCAGATGGGGATAGGCTTCATGAAGCCTAGTCCACTGCACTCTTAGATACAAGCCTCACCACCTACGCTCCCCAGGAAAGCCCAAACATGTACCTTTTTGCACCATATTTAAAAAGTGACGCATGTAGTTAGATGCGTCACTTTTTAAACCTCTGCACCGCATTATACTCAAAAATGTAAAAACCATTCATTTTCCCCAAAATAGCACAGATCCTATGTACAAACATCTGCCTCACAGCAGGGATAAGACTGAGGCAAAAGCTTTCACATGGAGCTTCACAATTTTACAAAATACAATTCCTCTATGCAAACAAACTCAATATGCTTCCTACACTGAGTTAACACAGGTAACATCATTGTAAAGAGTCAAATTGACACCTGTGTCTAAGAGTGCAGTCGGGGATAGGCTTCATGAAGCCTAGTCCACTGCACTCTTAGACACAAGCCTCACCACCTACGCTCCCCAGGAAAGCCCAAACATGTACCTTTTTGCACCATATTTAAAAAGTGACGCATGTAGGTAGATGCGTCACTTTTTAAACCTCTGCGCCACAATATACTCAAAGATGTAAAACCCATTCATTTTCCCCAAAATAGCACAGATCCTATGTACAACCATCTGCCTCACAGCAGGGATAAGACTGAGGCAAACGCTTTCACATGGAGCTTCACAATTTTACAAAATACAATTCCTCTATGCAAACAAACTCAATATGCTTCCTACACTGAGTTAACACAGGTAACATCATTGTAAAGAGTCAAATTGACACCTGTGTCTAAGAGTGCAGTCGGGGATAGGCTTCATGAAGCCTAGTCCACTGCACTCTTAGACACAAGCCTCACCACCTACGCTCCCCAGGAAAGCCCAAACATGTACCTTTTTGCACCATATTTAAAAAGTGACGCATGTAGTTAGATCCGTCACTTTTTAAACCTCTGCGCCACAATATACTAAAAGATGTAAAAACCATTAATTTTCCCCAAAATAGCACAGATCCTATGTACAAGCATCTGCCTCACAGCAGGGATAAGACTGAGGCAAACGCTTTCACATGGAGCTTCACAATTTTACAAAATACAATTCCTCTATGCAAACAAACTCAATATGCTTCCTACACTGAGTTAACACAGGTAACATCATTGTAAAGAGTCAAATTGACACCTGTGTCTAAGAATGCAGACGGGGATAGGCTTCATGGAGCCTAGTCCACTGCACTCTTAGATACAAGCCTCACATCCTACGCTCCCCAGGAAAGCCCAAACATGTACCTTTTTGCACCATATTTAAAAAGTGACGCATGTAGTTAGATGCGTCACTTTTTAAACCACTGCGCCACATTATACTCAAAAATGTAAAAAACATTCATTTTCCACAAAATAGCACAGATCCTATGTACAAACATCTGCCTCACAGCAGGGATAAGACTGAGGCAAAAGCTTTCACATGGAGCTTCACAATTTTACAAAATACAATTCCTCTATGCAAACAAACTCAATATGCTTCCTACACTGAGTTAACACAGGTAACATCATTGTAAATAGTCAAATGTATTTCTTTAAACATGCACACATTCTTTATTCCTTTTAAAAAATGTAAAAGCCATTCATCTTTCCCAAAATCGTTTTTGACATCACATTTAAAAAACACAGCACAGGTCCTATGTAGAAGCATTCCATGTCACTACTAAAACTTCACAATTTTACAAAATACAATTACTCTATGCAGTAAAAACTTTTTACCAAGCATTATCAAAAAGCATGACACAAAGCAACATTAAAAAACCACAATTTGCTTCCAAATCTTCTCCATAGAGTATACAAGTCTCTATGTATATTAAATGAATCATAACTCACCTTTACAAATATTTTAGGAGATTCAGAACAGTGTCAGATACACACACCAATATTTCTTTAGCAGAGCAAAAGGTAGGTTCTCCAGGCACTGCAAACCATAAAGGCACAGAAAACCTCTAATTCTACACACATATTGCTCATGGTAACCAATCAAATCTCTTCCCTCTGTATTTTCAAACAACACCCTTCCCCCCCTCAGCCCTTTCTACCTGTTACCATAGCAACTCCCTCCTCACTGAGCTCCCAGGGTTAAAAGTTTATTCTACAATGTTGCAAATCACCTCAGCAAGGATGTTTGACCTGCGAATACACCAGCTTTTCTGGTGCAAGGTTTCTTTAAATGACTTTTTTTAACCATTCAAATTACTTCTTACACAGAACACAACCATGCACCCTAACTTTCAGTTTTCAACTATCTCATTCTACCAATCATTGCTTGTGATTCAAGAGCACTGAAACTCCACAGGTTTTTTTTTTGCAAACTCCTATTGTTCCAACTGCCATTTCTTTTCCACACTTCATCTGACTGCATCAGAATCTCCTCTCACCATGTATTCTGTCTGGATTATTGGACATAGCTATATCCACTGGGCTCAAAGGTATGCAGCTACCAGAAATTTTCACAACCTTGACTTACCAAATGTGAAGATTAAATGGATTGGCCAGAGAGGATTGAAATGTCACCAATTGATACCATTGGTGAAAACCTTTTTGCATTTGCCACACCCTGACCTTTTAATTGTGCACTGTGGAGGAAATGACTTGGGCACTTTGACTGGGGTAGGTCTGGAAATGCTTTTAAAGGACATCTTTGATCAATTGATGGCACTTTTTCCTCAAACTGCCTTGGTATATTCCAATATATGCCAAAGACAGAATGGAAGTGGTCCAATCAATTTTGTCCACAATTTGAGAAAGCACGGAAACATGTGAATAAATCTGTTTCTGCTTACATGAGAGACTATGGAATGGGTTCAATATACAATAATAACTTGCGTTACAACATGCAAGATATCTACAGGGGAGATGGTGTGCACTTTTCAGATGAGGGGAATAGAATATTCCTCCTGAATTTAAGACTGTGCATTGGTACCTACTTGTAGGTACCTAAATCAGCCACAGAACCCAAAAGCCCTTTTCAGGGCTACCCTATCTCTGATCACTCCAAATGATTATCTTTTTCAAACTTTTTTCACTATTTTTCACCATAGTACGCTCCCCGGTACGCTTCCCGGTGCGCGTACCGGGCGCTCCCCCCTTATACCCATTCCCAACGTTGTTTGTCCTCCATTTTCTGTCTTAAATCTACCGAAAACAAAATGGAGGACTGCCGTAGCGCGGCCGGTACGCGTACCGGGGCGCGCACCGGGAAGCGCTCTAAAAAAAATGTTAAAAGTTAATTTACATAAAAACCACTGGAGACACTTTCACCAAATATAGAATAACTCATACTACATACCAATCCCTACCATTTTCTCAAATTCGATGGAATTCCATTGAGCCATTTAGCCTGTAGACCTCTCTAAATACCCTGAGGTAAATTACTTCACAAAAACACATCTGAAGTGTTAGAATTTACAACCAATTAAAATGTTACTTTCATTTTCTACTTTTTTTTCCTGACATTTGATTGGTTATGTACATGAATATAAATGAAAAATGAGAGGGAAACACGGCCATTTTGACTACAACTACTTGAGGTACATCTTGAAAGGATTTTCGCATTTTGTCTTCTTCACCTCTCTGTAAAGTAAGTTGATAATTTGTAAGGGGCACTTGAAGTTAATTTGTAAAAACGTTTTCGGATAGTTATTTACTGTCCCTCTGCTATAGTTATAGATAGAGATAGGCTCCTCTGTTATATTTATGGATTGACTTAGGCTTCTCTGCTATAATTATGAATTTACTTACGTTTCTTCACAGGCACTTTTTCATATTTCTACTTCCTGCCTGTTACCATACACTGCCCAAAGTTAACTTCACTGTTAAAAAATCAAAACTACCTGTCTGAACTTAAACCCAACAGTGCCATATTTCTACTGATTGTTTTTTTTTATGCAAATTTCAGCACAAAAATGGAAGGAGAACAGAACGTTTCCTTTGAAATTGTCCTAGAGATGAACAATGAAGAAATCATTGAACTCAATGACTTGGAATTCATGGATGAATCACGGGACCATGAACTTCTACAATGTGTAGAATCTGTGGATTTGTTAATTCAATATGAGGACGTTTCTGACAGTCAAATGTTGGAAGTTATGTTCACTCAAAAAGAGGACATTTCGGACAGTCAAATGTTAGACGTTATATTTAATTTGGAAAATGAAGCTCAATAATAAATTTATATTTAATAATTCTAAAATTGTTTGAGACATTATTCATTTTTATATGTAATTCTTAAACTAGTACCAAATTGATTATAATGTAAAGTCAGACTTATAGTATACTGTGCAACTTTTTTATGTTACATAGTAATTTTGCTCATAGATACTTCCTCTCTCCCAATATATTATCTCCAATGTGTATTTGACATCTTGGTGTGGGGGTGTGGGGTGTTTGGGTGTGGGTGGAGGTGTGCGTGTGTGAGGTGTGTGTGGGGAGTGTGTGGGTGTGGGGATGTGGGGTTGTGTGCGTGTGGGTGTGTGTGGGACGTACTTGTAGGTACCTAAAACAGCCACAGAACCCAAAAGCTCTTTTCAGAGCTACCCTACCTGTAATCACTCAAAATGATTATTTTACACTATTATTTTCACTATTTTTCACCAAAGTACGCTCCCGGTGCGCGTACCGGGCGCTCCCCCCGCGAAAATAATTTTTTTTTTTTTATCCTGCGGGACCCTTTTATGGCCCCCACATCAAACCTAGAGGGTCAGGGGGGGTGTACCCTGCCCCCTTTTGCTCATTTCCCCCTTTCATTTTTGCCACCTCTTGTGTCTCAATCCTACCGAGACACAAGATGGCGGCCGCTGCGGACTGTTTCGAATGTTTACAGACACCCGAGAACCAATCAGCTTGCCGTGCGCAAGTCGCGTGGCTCGCCCGGAGCACTCCCCGGTACGCGTACCGGGGCGCTGCCATAGATATATAAATTTTTTGGAGCCTAAATTACTCAAAATCCTCTGGAGCACATATCTTGAGACATAGCAAAGGCACATCGGGCTACCAGTCCCTACAATTTTGCCAAGTTTGGTGAAAATCCATTCAGCCGTTCGAGCTAAAAGTGCAACAGACCGCCCTATGGAAATTAACATGGGGAAAACACGTTTTGGACCCCCTTTTTATCTCGGCCCCCGCTTGACGAATCCCCCCCAAACTTTCAGGGAAGGAGCAGAGAGCCGCAAGGCAAAGTTGCTGAAAAATTCAGGCGCCAAAGTTATTTCAAATAGAATGTTGCGATTTCCCTATGGAAATCTATCCTAACTATAACTACCTACTGGCGACCGCCAGTAGGTAATATCTATATATATATATATATATATATATATATATTCACTGAAAAAACCATAGGTTTCAGGAGTTATATAGTTAGGAATTAGCTTTTAAAAAACCTTTGAAATTCACTCAAAAAACTATAAGTTTTAGTGGTGTTATAGTTAGCTGGACATTTTATTCATACAAAACCATTGAAATTGCTCCTATATAGTTAGTTGTACTAACTATATTTCGCGCACCCGCAATCCACTGCTGATGATGTCACACATTAGATCATTCATGACATGGTCAGTGACATCACTGATGACATCTCAAATGACATCACTGATGACATCATCCACGTGAATTTGCAAGGTTTTTTAAATGCTAATTCCTAACTATATAAGGCCTGAAACCTATGTTTTTTTCAGTGAATTTCAAAGGTTTTTTAAATGCTAATTCCTAACTATATAAGGCCTGAAAACCTATGTTTTTTTCAGTGAATTTGCAAGGTGTTTTTAAATGCTAATTCCTAACTATATAAGGCCAGAAACCTATGGTTTTTTCAGTGAATTTCAAAGGTTTTTTAAATGCTAATTCCTAACTATATAAGGCCTGAAACCTTTGGTTTTTTCAGTGAATTCGCAAGGTTTTTTAAATGCTAATTCCTAACTATATAAGGCCTGAAACCTATGGTTTTTTCATTGAATTCGCAAGGTTTTTTAAATGCTAATTCTATTAGCGGATAACGTTTTTATATATTAAAACGTTTTTTAAATCTCAAATGCCTGCTTTGCTAACAGAGTTTTTAAGCACAGGCTCTTTTGTCTCTGGTGGCCATCTTGGGAGACTGCATATCAGAATTGTTTTAATGAAATATAAGAGGATTTGAGAAGTCACTCAAAATTTGCCCTAATTTTTCTTTCTTCAGCACTAATCATAATTTCTATGGCAAAATGAACCCCCTCATTTTGTTCCTTTGCAAATTAAATGTTTTAAGTGTTAACACTTTATTCCAATCAAGATGACTTCAGGTGTGCCATACTTTTGTCATAAGTAAGACTGTTAGCGCTCTAGTTGTTCTTTAGAACACTGTGGGACATTCTGTCATTGGGCTATAGTTGGGCTACATCTGGCTGATATTTGGGCTGTTTTTTTTTGTCTCTGGTGGCCATCTTTGGGCTACATTGGGCTACATTTGGGCTCTAACATATATATATAGCCCAATGTAGCCCAATATATATTTTTTCAAAGTTAATTTTCGTAAAAACCACTGGAGCACATATCTTGAGACATAGCAAAGGCACATCGGGCTACCAGTCCCTACAATTTTGCCAAGTTTGGTGGAAAACCATTCAGGCGTTCGGGCTAAAAGTGAGTCCAACCGCCCTGAGGAAATTAACATGGGGAAAACACGTTTTGGGACCCCCCTTTTATCTCGGCCCCCGCTTGACAAATCCCCCCCAAACTTTCAGGGAAGGACCGGAGCGCCGCGAGGCAAAGTTAAGGAACATTTCAGGAAGATTTCTCAACCGGCGCCAAAGTTATTCCCAATAGAATGTCGCGATTTCCCTATGGAAAACAATCCTAACTATATATACTTACTGGCTATCGCCAGTAGGTAATATATATATATATTTATATTTATATATATACACACACATAACAACATTAACAATAAAGGGAATGTGGGGTAAAGCACTCCGGAACTCCACACGGTAAGACTGAAGCTCAGTAAGTTCCTCTCCCGCAATTGCTGTTACAGATATTGATTGCAAATACCCACATATAGAATATGCATGCAAATGCAGGGTCTGTGCAGCTGATACCCATGGTGATGTTATAAATGTCACTCAAAGACAATACTCACGGTGAACAAGAAAAACCACCTAGGTTGTCAGCTGTGTCCATGGATCCTGGCGATCAAACAGGAACATGCAAGGCAGAAACAGCAAGGGTGTAGAACTAAACACTGTAGTGTAGTTCCTATATTCCCAATAGGCTCTGCGCATTGGAATAACATAAACAATAGTTTAGACGTAGGACTTAGGTCGACTAGGTCTCTATTGAATATGTTAGACTTAATTATGAATGCCAGCTAGCTCAGAGGTCACTAGAAACTTTCTCGAATTCACAAGAAGGGATTCGTTTTTGACAACCGCATAAACATGACAACTTTGCTCCCCTAGAACAAGGAGTATATCTCCAGAGTCGCGGAAACAATAGATAGTTATTTTACTCAGTCAATCGTGCATGCTTAGTTTCACCAGAAGTGCAGAGAAACAGAGAGACGGGCGTTTTCAATAAAAGAGGTTATTTATTGAACAGTCTGCTTTCTCATGCAAGAGAAGTGAATTTCTACAATAGCAATACTTGTCATAAAGTAAAGTGCGTACAGTAAAAGGAGTATTATAAAATTAAACTGTAAAACCATAGTATGGTTTCTAAGCCATACGGTGTTTAAAATGGACAAAATACATACAATGATGAATTAATGACTAAACGTACTCAACTGGTGCTTCTAAGTTACGCCTACCCCGGTGTACCTAAGCTAAGCCTAGTACAGGGAAGGAGCAAGTGAGATGTAGTTTGAGTTAAGATAGTTTCTGCCAAGAATCTAAATCAAGAATTCTCTAAGAGTCTAATCAGCTCCGTACCTTAGTTATAGAATGAAGGAGGTCTTGTATCTCTCTCTCAGGACTCGATCTCCCATCAACCCGCAAGGGTGACAGGGAAACACTGGAGCTGGATTTCTCAGCAGGAGAAAAGACAGCGTTTCTCTCAGTGCGTCAGCGGGAGGGTCGGCTTCCTTCGGCACTTGCTACAGCAGGGCGACGGGCAAGTAGATGGTCAATCTGTTCCAAACCACCTTGTGTTTTGCTAGGGCAGATGCTGGTATATTTATCCCTGGGCGGTGCCGAGTTTGACGTTCGGTTGGACATAAGACGTCACTAAGAACTCGAAGTTCTTTCAGGACTCCGGGAGTTCTAGGACAAATCAATACAGAAGCAGGGGGAATTCCCGGGCTGCTGGAGGCTTGGTTTATTTAAGAACAAGTTGTGCTTTCTAGGAGTCTATGGGAGTAGCCTTGCCGTATTTGGACTGCATTGGCCATGTCTTAATATGGGTATGATTCTTATGCCTCTATAAGGATATGATTTGATATAACCACATAAGGGCATGAATCGGGAATATTTAACTAGAGTCCTAGATCTGTCTACAACACCCACTCCATGTATAATGTCAATCATTACTAAATACTAAGCAATTTTAAACATATCTATGCATGTGTTTTCCATCCCACCCCAAAATACATAAAATGCATTTGAAATGGTATATACACGAAAAATTAGTATTATACTGTATGTTTTCAAACAGTGGTATCATTCAGATAATGCATATATTTTACATTCTAATGGTGACTGAATGAATCACGAAATTTACATTTATGAAATGGCTCTTAATACAGAAGAGAGGGTCGAGACCATTTCATCACATATTTATACAAGACTTTTCCGAGTTCAGGGAACGCTGTGTGCTCGTGTTTTCAAAAGCTATTCTCGTTGTTAGGAGAGAACATTAACTCAGATAGGCTGGCAGAGAATTTGTCTACAACAATAGGTGAAAGTTGGACCATGTCCGAAAAAGTAGAAATAGTGCATATGTGAGATGCATTGCCGTCATCGGTGTCTAGATCACCAATGGTCACAGAAGGTTGTACCTGTGTGCCGCTTTCATCTCGTACCTCACCACCACCTAATCGTAATGGTGAGGTCTCAACGAATGCCGTCATCAGAATAGGTAGCCACTGGGGACAACACGTTGCATGAGCCGTTACCGAACCAAGCAAAGTATCGACATCCCTGGGTACTGCTGATGGGAGTGTGAGACAGATGTCTAACACGCATTCTTCTCCTCAGAGCAGGCATCGTAGAACAGGTAGGATGCAATCTTGCCAGATTGGTCTGAATGAAAGAAACAAGGTAGTATTCAGAACTCTTAGCCGAGCCAAGCCGAGGATTTTAGTAATCCGATCTCGGTATCGCATTGCTAGGAGCGTTTCTTCCACTGTAGCCTGAGTTTTTTCTGTGACTGGACTTGCCATATCGGAGCAGAAGGAATAAAAATAAGATTCCTGCTACGAGTCCCAAGATGAGAGGCAGGCCGCCGAACACAGAGTGCACAAATTCGGGAAGATGCTCAGGACTGCTTCAAAGGGTGCTAATAGTCCCGAAAAAATTGTCTTAAATACATGTGCGATGCCACTGGTATCAGACATGTTTAAGATTTGACTTAACATTTCTACGAAATGCACGGGGCAATTTGTTGATAATAATGCATGTTTCTCTGCTAACGTCCTTGCGACTTGCAGATCATATGTTTCTTTAGACGAGGTTAAAGGCACAGTTGTTTGTAAAAGAATGGACTTCATTCTGCTTAAAGTATCAATTCGAATAGAAGAGATATTCAGAGAAGGCCATATCGTTGCCTCCTTGTCTGGTTTGCTGTTTGGATACAATACTTGCATACAGCAAGTGACCCTGGATGTAACACTGACGAGATAGGCCGTTCCTGGCACCATGCCACAACAGCTGCGGTCACTTAACATAACGTAACTGCCGTTGGAAAGGTGTCTGAAAAAAGGCTCTATTTGTGTAGCACGGGTGCCGTGCAGATGACATGAAAGGTTATTTGATGAACCTTCGCAGGCTCCATGCAAGTTAATTCCTTGACACAGAAGTGTACCGCTCAGTGAATTTTTACAGTTGTTACCACTAAGAAATACCTCTTTTTCCCCCAATCCAACATCTATGTGTGTAAGGTAAATTCTAGGTTGACTTGATGTACCCTTTATCCAACCTTTCATACAGGCCCGTTGGTATGTGCTTTTGGCAATATTGAAACTGAAAAGTCATTATCGGAATTGTAATTGTGCCATGTATTATCCATTCAATGACAGGTCTTTCGGAGATTGTCAATGGTAATCTTTCTAGTTTTTCAATGCTCAGCACTGTATAGTCTGCTCCTCTTTGTGCCAAAGAGATTTGCTTATCTTTAAGGTTAAAGACAAAAAACAATGACGTTGTGTTGATTAGACGCCATGGCACGTAGCCTGAACGGAGATTTTCTAACGTCCAGCCTAACTGTACAATAGAACGTAATTGGGACTGGCCATGTTGTAACATTAGCATATCCTGTTCTATTATATCAATAGCATATGATAAAATGCTGTCCAGTGAATAAATTCTGGAGGACAGAGTCATTAACCCATTGTCCACTACAGACAGTAATTTTTTCCAAACTTATGCGATCAATTGCTTGTATTTTTTCAGCAGTTTCAATTTGCGTTACTTTCCAAGCTTCGTTGTAAGCAGCATATATACCGGCGTATATGAAACGTTTTTGACGCTGTTTGCGAGGTCCCAATAGGAAATCTCGCAAGTCAGCACCTTCTTTAAGTAAAGTCAAATGTTGCTTAATTTCAGGTAGTGTGGATTTCTGTAGCCATTTGAGGCATAGTTTTCCTACACTGTATGTTGTTATTATCCCTGAATGTTGTCTCTGGGAATATCTTGGGTCTGGCCTGTTCTGTTTGAACCCTTGTTTGTTGTTCAGGAATCTATCTTGACAGTTATTAGTGTCTGTGGGCCAGATCAACCATTTTCTCCAATCAGGATTAGTTCAATTTTGGTTTAAAATATGGGATACGTCTATCTCCACATTTGTAGTGCTATTACTATCAGGAATGGGCTTTGGTATAGACGGTTTGTTTAAGTCCTTTATCTTGGCTAGGCCAAGACAGGTTGTTTGTTGAATGGTGTCATTCAGGAACATTATCTGTTCGGGGATCATGCAGGCTCTGAATAATGATTCTAAACCTTGTACCTGCCAGTCTTTTGTACCCCAGACAGTTTTTGTCTCAATGTTGTTTTTCCAAAATTCAAAACCAAATGTAGACAATTTCTCATAATTTTTTGCAGAATAAATCAGTTTAGTATTAGTCAACATGGGTTTCATTCCTGTCTTATTCATAATTTTAAAATAAAACGTTTCTGGATCAGTGATATTAAACCCTGAGAAGTATGGGAATTTCTCATTAAATGTTTTCGAGCTGCCTTTTGGCGGTGTTGGACAATGTTCCCATTGATTATAAGTGAAAACATTCCTAGGATTAGCAGATTTATGCAAATAGTGGTGCCCATAATGATTAAAGCAATACATTTCTTCATAATCTGATGAACCTTCTAAATAATCATGTTCTGTAAATTTTGCTGACATTTCTAAATCTGACATCATATTATTAATATTTTCAGAGTCCCAATCATCAGAGAAAGTGCTAGGTGATACAAAGTCACTTAAAGAAACCTTGAACTCATGTAGATATTTCAAGAGTTCAACCGGGCCATAGATGTCGTAGTCAGTAGCGTCCCATGCTACACCACCAGGTATAGGGATGGCTGTGATGTTTACTGATGATAGTTCTCTTTTTTCAATGTGAGAAGATCTGTGAGGCTTTAGAACCAAGTTGATGTTCTGACTTGCTGTGTCCATTGTACTGTATTTTCCATCAATCATTTTTCCCAAGCTTAAAACCAAAATGAGCCACAGTAGGAGGAAAACTACACCTAACACAATCCACAATTCAATCCATGGTGAAATCAGATATGTTTCTCCAAGTTGATGAAAGAGTTCAGTTGCTTTTTCTTTGAAAGTTTTATTTGCTGGCTTTTCTCCATGTTCACTTGGATCTTCAGAAAAGTCATCGAAATTGATGAAGTAGCCAGATGCAGTTCTGTCAATTGTTGGAATTGCTTCAGGATTCTTATTAATCTTTGTAGTTGTTTCATCTTTTGTCATATTAGTATAGTCAGAGGCTACATCATTGTAGACAGGTGTTTCATGATGAACTGTTGCAATTTGGGTTTCAAGAGGCACAAGTTCCATGGCTTTGTTGCATAGTCCTTCTTTATTCACTGCAGGTTTAATGTGATTAGTCTCTCAGTTTGAACCTCTTGAATTGTAGCAAGGTTTGGCCTTCTGCTACATCTTGGGAGTCCACTGGGCCTACTACTTATTATTGGCTACATGATTGTGGTTTTACCAGGTCGATTGATACAACTCTGTTCTCCTTTTTACCAGCAAGGGGCGGTAGTACTACTGATCTTGTTCCGCTGATTGCTAAGACAGGTACTGCTTTTCTGTAAGAAGGCCCAAATTCCTTCTTCACCGCAATCTTTTCTCTGACCAGATCCCCAATTCTTTGGAATCCAGACAGGTCTTGCTGGGACAGGTGGTTTTTCTTCAGTGGCCGTTGGCTTTAGCTTTGTGTTACTTAGACTTCTTCTTGTCTCATTTAAGTCCTGTGAAACAGCCAAACGATCTTTGATATCAAAGGTTATTTGTTCCACCACTGAAGTCTGACTATCGAGGTCCTCGATTATCATTCTTGTACCAAACAATTTCATACGTAGTGATTCCACCCAGAGAATGTCTTAGCAGATATTAAGACTACGTTGGACACTTATTAGATGTTTGAACCCCCCATCACCCGAACCTAATAACATCGCTGTTATGGATTGCTTTATGTCACGGTTTTTTCTCTCCACTACCGCATTTCCCTCAGGATGGAATGGACTAGAGTACCACAATGCAATGCCCAAGCTGGCCATGGCCTCCTTGTAAGCTCGAGAGCTGAACGCAGGACCTTGGTCAGAATGTAGCATGCCAATTGCGTATGTGCCGATAAAGACTCGCAAATCTTTTATAACAGTTCTGGCGTCAGCCGAGCGCTGGGGCCACATCCAAATGAATCTCGTCTTAATATTTATGGGATCGCTCATTTCCCTGTGGACGTCTGCGTGTAGATAGCCTAATGCTGTCTAATAGAGGTATCTGGGCTGGTATCTGGTCCGGTTCACAACTGCGATCTCTGTTGCAGTCCTGACAATCTAATGCAAAGTTATAAACATGCACGCTCATCCCCGGCCACCAGTATTTTGATTGCAATTCTATTAGGGATTTCAAGATCTCTTGGTGCCTCAGACCCATTCCCATGTGTGCTTCTTGAATCAAGTAAGCCCTCCGGTTCGTGTTTGGAATTACTCTGTCCCCTACTCCAGGGATTCGAGCAAAAGGAACGTAGTTCGCATCAATTATGTATGTATTATTGAGTGGATAATTTAGAGGTAATGCCGCATAGTCTCCTTTTAATGAGGCTTTTACTGCCAGCATGGTTTCTCCATCTATTTGTTTTTTAGAATGCTTTTTTGTAGCTACGGAAGCCGGTTGAACAGCTGCTGTTGTGGCTTTGTTAGCCAATGAATTCCCTGCAACGTGAACGCCATCACGTCGAAGACTCTGCGTATGTATCACGTGAGTCTTTCGTAGTTCTATCTGTAAAAGAACTACTTGTTCCCATAATTTTTATGCTTTAGTGTGACACCTGTCTCCTCTTTGTAACCGTTTTTAATCCAGGTCTGCAAGTATTTATTGTAAGACTGGACGCAGAAATGCGAGTCGCACACTATTAGTGTGGGGAATTTGCGATCGGCATTCTCAAGCGCCATTTTTAAAGCTTTTAGTTCAGCTGGCTGAGCTGTACAGTTTCTGAGTGAATCAGTTTTAGTGACCATTGATCTGAATTTGCCTATGCGCCAGCGACCTTCAACAATCGCGCATGCTGCATTGTAAACTTGTTTGTCCACAACGTAATGTTGTGCAGATACGTCTGTGTAGATTACACAGGTGTATTGTACGAGAGACAGAATTTCGATCGACAGAGGACATTCATGTTCGTATTCTAGATGTTCTAGCTTTTTCATTTTGGGATCAAATGCGTGTATCACGTCTGTTGCAGTAAGAGAATTAACCCATTGTATCCATTTTGGATCTAATGCCATAGTATTTGGAATGCTCGGTCTTGTTACTGCCTCAAGGGCTGATACTGCTGTTAAAACAGATATGCTCTTATCTTGGGCTAGGGCTCTTTCTTTTGCTACAGCAGTTTGGACCGCAGTCAGAATTTTTTCAGTAGAACTGAATTTCATTTCAGCTTGTGTGTACAAGTGTGATTTATAAGCTATTGGTATCATTTCTCCCTCATTAGAGGTCAGGTACGTAGATCCGCATCTTCCTGGGATGACTCGGATTACAAGGTTGCGTTAGTTTGCGCGTGTTTGCAGTTTTGTTTTAGTTAACATGTCTGTTTGTATTGATCGTAACATTTTTGTGTGTTTCTGTGTCCAATTAATTGGTTTGAAATCAGGTTTTATTAATTCGTAGAGAGGTTTAATGCTCTCTGTGTAGTTTAGAATGTAAGTTCTTCCGAAATTCAGGAAACCTAGAATTGATTGTAAGTTTTTCAGCGTTTTGGGAGATTGTAGTACTGCACACTTCTCTAAGAAGTTGTTTGCTAGGCTTTTGCCTTCACTTGATAACTCATATCCTAAAAATAGGACAGTGAGGTGGGCAATTCGTGATTTTTTAAAGTTGAATTTGTACTCTTCAGATGCGAACCCAAGTATAATTGTGTTCACTCTTTTCAAGTGTGTCTCCAGGTCATCGTCTGTAAGATAGATGTCATCGACATATGATAATGCCTCATCATCATACATTTGTAGTAATTCGGTTACCCTGGCTGAAAATAATCCTGGGCTGTTCTTGAATCCCTGGGGGAGATGACAAAATTGCCTCTGGGCCCCCATACTGGAGAAAGCGGTCAAATACCTGCCTTCTGGTGTAATGTTTTGACAGAAGAAACCATTTGAAATATCTAATGTTGTTTTATAACGATGTTATTCATTAGTGCTGCACTGTGTGAGTTTTGTACTGCAAATGTTTTGCAACCAGAGTTTAGGTGTCTGTAATCCAAAACTAGACGATATGAATCGTCTCGTTTGGAGACAGGAAACAAAGGGTTGTTCATTTGTGAGGTGCATGTTTCAATCACCCCCTGGTATTCAAGTTCAATTTTCAATTTATAAACTTTATTCGACGATTTAAGTCATAAAAGTGTGCATAGAAATCACAATTTTGAATAAAAAATCCATAAAAACATATATAATAAACATTAAAAGAATATTAAACTACAATAGACTAATGCCGAATATCATTTTACATTATTTCATAAATCCTAAAAACAATCTGATAAAATACATTTGGACCAGAGGAGTATTAAACAAAAATCTCGTATCAATCAATAGCCCCCGATATTTAGGGGTGTAAACAGCTTAATGGTCACATGTCTACCGCTATATGTTTTCTGCAAATTACCCAGGCCCATTTCAGAAATTTGGCCACAGCCAGAGCAATTAGGGGTGTCAGGTCTGTACATAAAATTCTTAAAGCCTCCCCGTGCCTTTGTATACCTAATAATTTGCATACAGGCTTGATCCACAACGATCTAGGAGCGGTATACAAAGGACAGAAGAATAGGAAATGGCTTAGTGACTCTTGCTCCTCCCCACACTTGGGGCATCTATCATTACCGTTTTCCCATGCCTATTTAGCTGTGAAAGACTTTACTGAGAGGGATCCTACTCTAAGTTGGAAATAGAGCTTATGGTCCAACTGTTTCCCAATAATGTCCCAGTATAATTCCAGCTTTGGTCGATCCTTAATTTCCAAGAACCGCTCTGTTAAGTGCGAGGAGAATCCCTTTACCCTCATGTCTGTAATCACCATCTCCCAGTACTTTTCTTTTAAAAAATTTTTAGAGGGAAATAAGGCATTTTCCAGGTCCTCCCATAGCTCCCTCATACCCAATTTAAAAAGTAAAGACCGGATGGCCCTCAGCCAATGAATTTTATGGCAAGAATCCTTAACCATTATCTCCCTCAGACCCAAAGCGTAATGCTGTAATTCGTCCGTAGTCCACAGGCGGCGCCAATACAATAATGGCCTTAAGGATGCTTGATCTTGCACCGCCTTTTTTCCTAGATCCCACATTAGTGGAATTAATGGGGTACTTATAGGAACACTGGTTGCTTTACGCAGAAATTTGTTTTCTGCCAGCGTCAACTTTCTTAAGTCCTCGAATCCCCAAAGTTCGGCTCCGTAGAGGGCCGAACTTAGCACCTTCAACCCATAAACTTCCATTAAGGGGCTAATGGGCTTTGTTAGTGATGAGGAGAATTTTTTCAGAAGAATGCCTGCCTGCTGACGATGTTTAAGGACTGCGATGTCCAATTGGCTTGACCATCCCAGATCTCTCTGGAGGGTAACCCCCAGGTAGGTGAATGCGTCCACCCGCTCCAACGGGGATCCATTCATATAAATCTTCCCTCTGAAAGGTCTGGCAGACCCCAGCGTCTTGCGGGCAGTAAGGACCATAAATTTCGCTTTTTCAGTATTTATTTCTAGGCCCCTATCGAGGCAGAGATCTTCAAAAGGCTTCAGCGTGTTCTGGAGCCCACTAGGTGTTTTGGAAATGATGAGGGTGTCGTCCGCAAACATGAGGATTGGGACCCGCTCACCAGACATCGCAGGGTCGTCGGGCGGGACCAGGGAGAGGTAATTCAAGTTGATCTAAGATCTCCCTGACTTGTTTTTTAGCTTCTTGCTTAACAGGATACTGCCTCTGTGCAGTAGGTCGATTTTTTAACTGAATTATATGGTGAGGAGAATCCTCATCCCATCCTACATGATTTTTATATAATGCAGGGGCTTGGGCCACTGCCCATTTTCTAGCATATGTGTATTTTTTATGAATTGGAATGTGATTTGAGAAGGCAGACAAAATCATTTTTTCGCCATGTGGGCACTCCCTGACAAACTCTGGTGGCTGGTCTTTCTCTGCTAGAAGGGTATCATAGCCTTTCGATAGATTCTCCCAAAAGAGACCTCTTATTTTCCTAGTTTTGTCCCCTTCTATACGTAATGTTATTTCATATAATTTATGGGGTACACTAACTCTGGTGTCTGCAGTTTCCACCTGAATGTATTCATTTGTGTCCACCGTCTCCAGAAGATTCATCAGAATCTTGCGAGCTATGGTCACTTCTGTCTAACATTGCCTGGGCCCATTCTCCGTTCTTGAGTTGTGTCCTCAGAATCCTCGGCATGTTTTATTTTAATACTAGCTACCTTCTTTTTGGGAAATTGTAATTTTTTACTTCGATGAGCAGGTTCCTTGTCTTTGGACTTGACACGCTCTTCTTTATGTTCTGACCGTCTTCTTCTTTCCGATTTCTGTGAGGAAGTCTGAAAAGATCGAGAGGGACGTGTATCATTATCTTGATATCTGTCAGGTTTTCCTAAATTGTCCCTATTTCTAAGGTTGTATCTTTTTTCAGAGGGCTCCCGTTATGGAGACCTGTCCCCTCGTCCTGGAGATCTATTTCTCCGATGGGGAGACCTTCCTCTGGACTGAAACTGTTTTTCTCTGGGAGTGGTTTGTTTATTACCCTCCCACTTCTTTTTTGGAGTGATGAGATTATTCTTAATAAAGGATTTTCAGTTAGTTGTGGTTTTAATGGTTTCCCATCCAAACTATCTCTACCTAATTCTTCATAGCACTTTTCAATTATTCTGGCAAGTTCAAAAGGTTGGTCTGTAATTTCTGTTTCTTTTAATTTTTGTCGGATCGCCACAGATACTGCTTCTCCTATGTTGGCTAGTAGTATAGCCGAGACTTGCTTAAAGTCTTTCAGTAATTTCATACCTAGATTTAAAGCAGGCTCTGGACCGTATTCATTTTGAATCTGTCTTAGTACGTCTGGTATAACCGCCAAAGACGGAACACCATGCGTTTTTGTGTATATTGAAGCAAAGACCCAAGTGTCACAGTCCTCCATATGTGGTGCGATCCCCATTGGTAGACAGATTGTCAGAATTCTGTGTTTTTCATGAGGTGTAGTATCAGGAAATACTGACTCTATTTGAGTAATTTTTTGAGCTAACCAGAACGGAATTTGTTCCCGTTTTGTGGGTAATTTGCCAATGACTGATTGTATAGTGTGTGGTGTAAATTTATTTGTGTTACCCTGGTGAGGGGTGTGCTGTGGACCAATTGTCTATGTATTTTAAATAATTGTTTTAGCTGAACTAAAAGTTCCCTGTTTGACATTTCTTCAATGTCAGGATGTGGTGTATAGCTGGCTAGAACCGGCCATGTGGCTCCTGGTCTATCTAGTGGACCGAGCCTGGTAATGTGATTTTGATGTTTTAGGGGGCAATTAAACCAGAGCTGATGCTCTTGGTAAGTTAGTGGAATTTCAACGTCCTCGAAAGGAACATATTCCATTGGAGGTTCCTCTGCTATGTAGTAGTGGAACTCGTGTGTCACAGCATTTGCTGCTGGAAAAGTTATCCATGAATAGAATACCTCTGTCTGCCGATCTTCATGTGCCTCTACCACAAATATGACTGTACCACCTGTTAATGATACTCCATTTTCTATAAGTTTTATAGTTATGGTTTTTCTTATATTTACCGGGATGATCATTGCATCCGGGTCATTTTGTTGGAGAGCTGTGTCATCTAAGACTGCTTGAGCTGCTATTCTAGCTCTTTCCCTTTCGTCTTCACTTTCTGGCATTTTTGCAGATAGAAAGTTTGCAGAGCAAGTTTCAAGGAAACAAAGATTAGGTGCACAATATTTTGGAACACTGTATCCTTCAACGTTGACCAAACCAAAAACTAATTCATAGGACTCTCTTCCTACTAAGTTTTGGCGGATATTAACCTTTCACCCACTCCAGACGTCTATTGGAGTTTTTACGGGAAAAAGGGGTCTGTGTGAAAAGCACGACTGAGTTACTCTAGAATCTAGCGTTAAATTATTGCCTTACCAAACGTTGGGCGCCATGTAGTGTAGTTCCTATCGGACACATGCACCATTCGTTTTTGCATTTTCAAATGGTGCGATTCGCAGAAATCGGCCATTTGCGAATGCAAAATAGTATTTTGGGATGCATCAATGAGAAAGTATATTTCGCAAATTTTGGAATTGCAATTGTGTTTGCGATTTCTACTTTCAGTTGCAAATTTTAAGGAATCGCATTTTCTGTACAAAAATGTGCATGCATGAAAAATCGCAATTAGCGATTTTCTTAGAAATCTCAAATTGCGATTCTTATTTTTAGAAGTGGTCTGAGCTGGTGGTATTTTTTTTCCAAATAGAGAATAAGGTGACAGTGATTAAAAAGGCATATAAGGGTAACACAAATGCATCATACAAACATTCACTATGGCTGCAGTCATTGTATTTGCACGTAGGATGAGGTTGAGAGCTGCTGCTAGGAGGAGAAGGTTGATTAGTGATTTAGATTGCGCATAACTTTATTAGGGCAGACAGAGCCAGAGATTTATGACAAGTATAGGCTTAATGGTGATTCTATTTTAGAGTTGATTGCAGATTTGGACCCAATTTTGCAGAAGCAGACACGTAGGACCCAAGCCATACCTACTCATGTTCAGGTACTTTGTTCACTCCACCTCCTTGCCTCTGGGTCTTTTCAGGGTGTCATAGCTGTTGCTGGTGGGGTGTCTCAGAGTTCACTGTATAGGTTTTTTAATAATTTCCTAGATGCTATGGTGCAAAGGATAAGGCATTACATTACTTTCCCTACAACTGCCCAGAAATTGCTTCAGACCAAGTTAGACTTCTACAACTTGGCACATTTTCCACATGTCATAGGCTGCATAGATGGCACACATATTCCTATTTGTCCTCCTTCTGACAATGAGTACATTTTCCGCAATAGGAAATGTTACCATTCTCTCAACATTCAAGCTATATGTAACTCTAAATCAATTGTAACAGATCTTGTTGCTAGCTTTCCTGGAAGTGCTCATGATTCCTACATTTTTAGACACAGTGCTATTCATGGTAGACTGCTGGCTGGAGAATTTGGTGATGGTTATTTGCTTGGTAAGTGATTATTATGGAATTCAATTAAAGTAGGGAATGGATACTTTTCATTAGCACTAATGGCTTGTTTTGACCCCTTTCATGTGTTGTAAGTGATAGTGCGTATGGTATCAGATCATTCATACTCACACCCTATCTGACACCTACTACTCGCAAGGAGCAACAGTACAACCATGCCCATATTGCAACACGCAATGTCATAGAAAGAACCTTTGGAGTCATGAAATCTAGATTTCGCATACTGCATAAAACAGGAGGTGCCTTACAATATCGCCCTGAAGTTTGCTGTAAGATAGTTGCAACATGTGCCATGCTGCACAATGTAGCTACAAAGAGAGGTCTTGAATTGGATTTTGAGGATGTCTTGCAAAACAATGACAACCAATCCCAACAACCCCAGGCCAGAGTACATGGACCAGACGCTGCAGAGGGCAGGAGAAGGAGGTCAGAGATCACTCAACATTACTTTTAACTCAGGTATGACACATACAATGCATTTATTTTGGTTAAATGTTCTGTTTATTAAGGTTAATGTGAACAGTTTGCAAAAAAAATGTTGTCATCATAATTGCTTTTGAAGAAAGTAAAGTAACAGGTATTGAGTTGTTGTAATCTTTTGAGAAGCATAAGTCTTATGATGTCAAATGTATCACGTCATTTTTGAAACCATGCTATTTCCTTCTAACTCTCACTCCTAACGCTTTATTTGTGACATGTTCATTGCCCTTGATCATGGTGGTTCCTTTAGAACTTTTCCTGTTGCTGCGGCGTTCCACCACTTGACTATTACTTCCTTGCTCTGCTACATCGGCCCCAACATACCTGACCTCATCTTCCACAGGCATTTCACTATTTCTCCCAACTTGCATGTTATGTGTGTAAGTCATGAGTGAGGACATTGCCTTGGAAATATCATCACAGCACTTTGTCAGGCCCATCTGCATTGTAACTGCATTCTTTACAATTTGTGCTGCGCTCATGCACATTCTATTCATTGCCCTGCTACTTGAAAGCATAGAGATGTTTGACCTTTTTGACCTTTTTGACTGCAGTAAATATTGTGCTTTCATTGTTGCACACATGGAATCCATTGAAGTAGCTATACGGTCCAGTCTCTGAGAGGACAACACATGGGCATTTTCCATTAGTGCAGATATTTGTGTTAAACTTCCTCTGATGGCACTGAAATCATCACTCATGTTACTTATTTTTCTCTTAATGACCCTAATGTCCTTTCCTTGCAGACGCTGGACTTTTAAAAGTTTCAATTCTACCACACTGGCACTGGGGTCATCATCATTATTTGATCTGCGCTGTCCATGTCGTGTCCTGCGCCTAAAGAATTGCTGTAATCTTTGACGTCTGCCAAGCTGTCTTTGTGGAGGAACTGGGTTTGGCGGAGTAACTTGGACTGTAACACTATCATTTTGTTGCACATCGCTGTCTGACTCTGGTAGTTGACGTACTCTGTGACGTGGATTATTTCTCTGGACAGTTGGCGAGGATGCTTCAGACTGATTTTCTAAAGAATTCAGCAAATCCTCAGTGAAAGACTCAGCAAAGTCTATGAATTGTGTGTCCAGATCTGCATCTACGGTTAACAGAGTGCAGAAATTTGTTTAGTATTTGTGAAAAGAAGTTTATGTGTCATTAAATAAAGTACGTCACGTATATATTCACTACATGTTTAAAGCATACTTTTTTTGCCTATTACTACTGTTATGCTTCTTTTTTTAACAAACACATTTAACAAAAGATTTCTGCAAATGACAAAAAAACTACAGGTACCATGATGCATTGCAGCAACAAGGTAAAGCATTTTGACAAACACATCCTTGGTTCTCACATTGAAGCAGTTTTTAAAACAAAACAACATCACTGTTAATGTACTTTCAAATAGCAAGCAAACACACAAATTACAACAAAAAACACAGAATGCGTCTTTACCTTGAGAAGTTCCTTGTAGCTCTGATGTGTCAATGTCTATTAATCCAATCACCGCTTCTGTAGAATGGGTTCCCTCAACAAGGTCCTCAAGGGGTGTAGTTGGCTTGTCTTTGGGTGTTCCTCCACCAGTCTTTCTGGCAGACTTAATGCGGGTTGCAAGTCTTTCTTTTGCGCGACTGCGCAAATCATACCATCTTTTCTGCAGGTTGGTGATGTCTCTGTGTGCTACACCTACAGCATTAACTTTGGATTGTATTGCCATCCACAGTTTTCTTTTTACCCCTTCAGGCACCTTAAGGGACTGTTTGCCAAACAACTGATCCTGTCTCGCTGTCACCTCTTCTATTAATATCTCTAATTCCTGTTCACTAAATTTTACTTTTCTTTTCCTTGCATGCTGTTCTTCTGTCAAATTTTCAAACTCCATGGCTTCAGAGGTGAACACAGGCTCCTCCACTTCCAACAGACCAAGCTCCAACTGCCAGAAATCTCTCCTGCAGTACAAACGCTGAATCAGGTGCATTTGATTGCTTTCCTAGCTTCCTGCCAGTAATTGCACTGAGAAGCATCATGTGTGCGATCTCGCAATTAGCGAATTCGCAAATATGCAAATTCGCAAATAAGAATTCGCATTTTTATGCGATTCGGTAAAAATAGCGATTTTTACCGATTCGCATAAAATTTGCGAAAAAAATGATGCATATCATTTTGCGATTCGTTATTTACGATTCCCTAATTTTCGCAAATAACGATTCGCAAAATGATCCGTTGATGCATGTGCCCGTATATTCCCAATAGGCTCTGCGCATTGGAATAACATAAACAATAGTTTAGTCGTAGGACTTAGGTCGACTAGGTCTCTATATAATATTTTAGACTTAATTATGAATGCCAGCCAGCTCAGGAGTCACTAGAAACGTCCTCGAATTCATAAGAAGGGATTAGTTTCTGACAACCGCATAAACATGACAACTTTGCTCCCCTAGAACAAGGAGTATATCTCCAGAGTCGCGGAAACAATAGATAGTTATTTTACTCAGTCAATCGTGCATGCTTAGTTTCACCAGAAGTGCAGAGAAACAGAGAGACGGGCGTTTTCAATAAAAGAGGTTATTTATTGAACAGTCTTCTTTCTCATGCAAGAAAAGTGAATTGCTACAATCGCAATACTTCTCATAAAGTAAAGTGCGAACAGTAAAAGGAGTATTATACAATAATACTGTAAAAGCATAGTATGGTTTCTAAGCCATACGGTGTTTAAAATGGATAAAATACATACAATGATAAAATAATGACTAAACGTACTCAACTGGTGCTTCAAAGATACACCTTCCCCGGTGTACCTAACCGAAGCCTAGTACAGGGAAGGAGTAAGTGAGATGTAGTTTGAGTTAAGATAGTTTCTGCCAAGAATCTAAATCAAGAATTCTCTAAGGGTCTAATCAGCTCCGTACCTTGGTTATAGAATGAAGGAGGTCTTGTATCTCTCTCTCAGGACTCGATCTCAACGCAACCCGCAAGGGTGACAGGGAAACACTGGAGCTGGATTTCTCGGCAGGAGAAAAGACAGCGTTTCTCTCAGTGCGTCAGCGGGAGGGTCGGCTTCCTTCGGCACTTGCTACAGCAGGGCGTCGGGCAAGTAGATAGTCGATCTGCTCCAAACCACCGTGTGTTTTGCTAGGGCAGATGCTGGTATATTTATACCTGGAAGGTGCCGAGTTTGACCTAAGGATGGACATAAGATGTCACTAAGAACTCGCAGTTCTTTCAGGACTCCGGGAGTTCTAGGACAAATCAATACAGAAGCAGGGGGAATTCCCGGGCTGCTGGAGGCTTGGTTTGTTTAAGAACACGTTGTGCTTTCTAGGAGTCTATAGGAGTGGCCTTGCCGTATTTGGGCTGCATTGGCTATGTCTTAATATGGGTATGATTCTTATGCCTATATAAGGATATGATTTGATATAACCACATAAGGGCATGAATCGGGAATATTTAACTATTCGTCTACAACAACACAAGCACAATAGACAAGGAGTTAGCAAGCAGAAGTGCTTCACAAAAGAGGAAGAAAAATCACAGGGCACACTTCACAGAAAGCCAGTAACAAACTTATAAGTTGATAGAAGCAAGACAGCAGGAATAGAAAGACAACAAACTACGAACTGGAACCAAGGAAATGGGAAGAAAGGCAGGGACTGAAAAGGATATACAGAAGGGGAGGCAACAAGGGTATACTAGAATAGTGCTTTTTGAGGAGTCAAGAAAAGAAAGTAGCACTGAAGGCTGTGCTGAAGCAGGAACAACAATTGAGCAAAAGCTCAAGAGCCAAGGTAGCACTGCAGGCAGTGCTAGTTCAGGAACTGGGAATTACTAAAGCTCAGGAACAAGGAATTACTAAAGCTCAGGAAACACTGCAAACAAGGCTATCAGAAGCTCAGGAAACAAGGGCCCGTCTCACATGTACACAGCTACTATGACCAACCCGGGACTGAAAGGAGCTGGGGCTTAAAAAAGCTCACAGTAATCACATGCATCAGGTGTGAGCAGGCTAGCAGCAGCCAACCACAGGTGAGCTGAATCCCTCCATCTATCCTTGGACTGCAGGGGTGGAGATGAAGCAGTGAGTAGGGAATTCTGGGTAACGTAGTGTCAAACATGAGCAGGCTGACTTCAAACATGAATAGGCTGGCTTCCTCAAAACCCGGCATGGATTGGTAAAGGATAGTAATTTGCAAGTAGCATCCAAATGACTGGAAGTCAGTATATGCATGAAGGGGAGCGTCTGGAAGACTATTAGAGCACTGGAGAGCCCCACAATTCAGCCCCCTGGTGGTGGACACGAGAATACAGTGAGCGATTCATGACACCCTATTGCTGCCACAAGTAAGTTTCCCACAGCGGGATTTCTAAGACATTGCCAGAGACTCTGCCCCCTTTCTCAACCACTCTGCAAAGGAGCCTTTTGACACACTACTGGTTGGAGGATAAATTCCACTTGACTGCTGAGGGTCGTTGGGGCCAACAAACCCTATGGTTGCCAAAAGTAAATCCCCCATAGCAGGATTGCTGAGATGTCATTGGAGGCCTTGCTCCCTTTCTCAACCACTCTGCAAAGGGGCCTCCTGGTGCACTACTGGTTGAGGGATGAAGTCCCCTTGGCTGCGGAGGGTTGTTGAGGGCCAAGAACACCTGTTGGTACCACAAGTAGGTTCCCCACAGAGACTATCGGTGAGCGTGCCAGTAAACTCTGCTCCACCTGTGGGCTGGCAGAGTTTTTGCTGAACTCCGCGTTCTGAGCAGAACATGGAGTGATGTGTTTTTCCCCTGTCTTTTTTTCTTCTGACCTTCTGTTTTTGAATGTGTGTTGTATTTTGTTTTTGCTAGTTTTAGAACTCTGGGCACTTTACCAATGCTGTGCAGTGCTAAAGTGCAAGTAAACCCTGTGAAAATTGTGATTATGATTGGTTATCCATGATTGGCATATTTGATTTACTGGTGAGACCCTAGTAAAGTGCACTGTGTTTGCCCAGGGCTTGTAAAGCAAATGCTACTAGTAGGCCTGCAGCACTGAATGTGCCACCCACCTGAGTAGGACTGCAAACATGTCTCAGGCCTGCCACTACAGTGCCTGTGTGGGCAGTTTTAAACAGCCATGTCGACCTGGCAAGTGCAACCACTAGCCAGGCCCAAACCTTTGTTTTTGCTACATGTAAGGCACCCCTAAGGCAGGCCCAAGGTAGCCCCATGGGCAGGGTGCAGTGTATTTAGAAAGTAGAGGATGTACTGGTGTGTTTTACATGTACTTGTATAGAAGTACTGCTAATTTTGTTTTTCACTATTGCAAGGACTATCAGGCCCATAGGTTATCAATGGAGCTGCCTTGTAACCTCTTACAAGTGTAACTTCCAATTGAGAAGAGATGGAGATTTGGAGTCTTTGAACTCAAAATTTAAAAATACATAACGAATTAAAATTGGAATAAACTTGGTTTACCTCGTTTCAAACATGCAATTATTTGCTGATTTGCACGCCTTGCAGTGCAGCTTAAATGGAGCATGACGATGCACCAATTCATTCTTACAATTCACTTGTGCTTTTGGGACAGAGCGCTGATCAAGCTTGCATGCAAAAATCTACTGCCTTGAGCATCTTACAATTTGGAGAAAATGAAAACTGGTGTTCATTCTATCATTTATTTCATGACTTTTACAAAGTAGATATTTTCTTGCTTTACCATTCTGTGCCTCTGCCTGCCTTGGGAATTCACATCTGGATTTGGTTGACAGTTGGGCTGTGTGTGCATTCAGTGTAGACACACACACAAAGGTAGCTGAGGTGTGCCCTGCATGTCCTGTTGGCCCATCACCAGGCTGATGGGTCTTTCCGAGCTAGAGTGGTGGGAGGAGTTGTCACTGGCACCTGAATAGGGCTGTGCCTCTCCTCACACAAAGCTGTCTTCACCCTCCTGTGGTGTATATGTAGCTAAGTCAAGGAAAGGCAGGGTCTTGTGCACTGCAAAGACTTTCCTTTGAGATTTGCCTATTTCAAAGACAGAAACTGGTATAAGTACTGGAACTGTGACACTATATAACTGGCTCGGCGTTATCCTGGTTAACATCGTACCTTGCTAATAGACAACAGGCAGTAACATTACCACCTTTCCGCTCTGACATACGTCAGGGGAATCAGGGCGTCCCCCAGGGGTCGGCGATAAGTCCGATTCTTTTTAATTTGTACCTCCAGCCCTTGATACAACTAATAAGGTCTTTCGGCATACAAGTCATCAATTACGCCGATGATACCCAATTGATTTTTTCTTTTGAGGGTTCAGAGGCAGTGTCGAGGGACACTTTCCATCAGTGTATGTCGGCCACAGCAGAGTGGTTGCAAGCCAATTCACTCCAATTCAATGGTGCAAAGACGGAGATATTGCACTGCTCTTTAGACCGACTCCCTCGCCCATTGCCGGAAGACTTTTGGCCTATTTCTATACCTGGCTCGGTGGAGGCGGCAGTTTCGGCCCGCAACTTGGGAGTCATATTTGAATCAAACTTACAACTGGACGTCTCGGTGAATAGGACTGTAGGGACGTGTATGGGTCTGCTCCGTGCTCTACGGAAGATATTGCCGCTTCTCCCTTGGGAAGCTAGAGCAGAAGTAGCGCGTAGTACCATTCTCAGTAGGTTAGACTACTGTAACGCACTACTTCTGGGAGCTCCAAAGACCTTGATCCTTAAATTACAAAGGATCCAAAATATGGCGGCTAAATTGGCTCTGTCCCTTCCACACTCGGCCTCCTCCTCCGGAGCTTTGGCAGTCTTACATTGGCTACCGGTCCAGCAGAGGATCTCCTATAAGGCCTTATGCCTGATTTTTGGAGCTCTGCATGGTCAAGGACCAATACCACTGCAAAATCTTTTCTCGTGGTACCAGGCTGCCAGACCCCTGAGATCCGCCTCGGCGTTCCTAGTGAGAATCCCGAGGATAAATAGAGTGAGAATGGGCGGCCGTTCTTTCAGTTTTACGGCCGCCACAATGTGGAACACTCTACCTTTGACACTGAGGAGCAGACAAAATCTGATTTCATTTAAAAGGGATCTTAAAACATATCTTTTCCCTAGAGCAGAATAAGCGTAGACCAGATGGCTGAACTGATCTCAGCGCCAGGATACCCTCTGGGTGACAGTTGCGCTTAATAAGCATTAAAATACAATATACATAAAATACAAATACTATAACTTCAGAACATGTCTTTCCTAAGAGGACATTCTGCCAAGAATAGAAGCTTGAGAAGCTGTCAGGAGGAACTAACACTTTGTTGTGTGCTTTGCTGGGTTGGTCAGCTGCTTCTGCCTGGAGTAGTGAAAAGACTGAACGTTCCTTTCTACATCCTGCTAGCCAACGTTCTCTAAGTGCGTGTGTGTGCTTGAGTCCTGTTAAGCAATCTCAGGGCCATCAAAGACTTCATCTTCAGCCCCTGAACCCCTCTGCTGGATGTTCTGACCTGCCAACTCCAGTTATGGGCCCTTGGAGGTGGTTTTGCTGCAAAGGACTAAGAAAATCCATGCATCAAACTTCAGCGCCTGTTTTTCCTGATACAGCACCACTGTACGGTTGAAAGACCAACGCATCACCACGGTGTGGCTGAAGAATCGACACAATGCCTGCCGTGTGGCTGAAATATCACCACAGCCGAGTCCTGAGCACAGTGTCACCGACGTCCGTGTCACCAGCTCTGACTCCAATGCAAGCCCTGCAGTGCGGCAGAAGAAATAGACGCATCACCTGCTTCGCATCTGGGAAATCAACGCAGTGCCTGTTCTGACACATCAACCCAGCGCATCCGGATTTTCGAGGCATTGCACCTGTACACCAAGTTCTTCATCAACGTGGCCCAGCAATAAGGAGTCGAGGCTCTGTGTCCAGAGCTCGACGCATCACCTCCCCTCCCAGTAAGGAATTGATGCATCACCTCCCCTCTCAGTAAGGAATCAACGCATCACCTTCTCTGACAGTATGGAATTGACGCATTACCTCCTCTGCGCTGCAGTAAGGAATCAACGCATCACCTCCCCTTGCAGAAAGGAATTAACGCATCACCTCCCTCGGGAGTAAGCAATTGATGTATCACTTTGCCTTTCCTGTGCCTCATCTCCCCTGGACATATTTCCTTCTTTGATTTTGACTCATCCCAGGTTTGACGCATTCCAGGTACTTTGTGATCAAAGGACGCATTCATAGTTTCTTATGGACTAAACTATTTTGAACTTTTTAAAAGTGATATCTTTGCTTGTGTATGTTGGATTTTTGTCGTTTGGTCTTGTTTTATTCAGATAAATATTGGTTATTTTTCTAAACTGGTGTGGTGTTCTTTTGTAGTGTTTCCACTATGTTACTGTGTGTGTATTTACAAATGCTTTACACATTGTATTTGAGATAAGCCTGACTGCTCATGCCAAGCTACCAAGGGGGTGAGCAGAGGTTATCTTAGCTGTGTAATCCCCCTACCCTGACTAGAATAAGGGTCCTTACATGGACAAGCTGCAAGCCACTGCCAACTAGAGATCCCCCATTTCTAACACTGTGCCTGAAGATGTAGGCATCATGCACGCTCCCCGGGTATTTTGCTAGCACTTTGGTGAAGAAAACATCTCCAGATACTCAACGATGACATGGACATTGATAAAGTAAGTGTGCTTCAGGTTCCTGTACAGGTGTGTTATTTCTGTATGGAGAACAAGTTGCACTAGTGGTCAAGCCGTGGCACCTAGCACATTGGGAAATGCCACAATGGCATACAGACCTTGCTTTGTCACCAGCTGCTGTTGTTGTGTCTTGGGGAAGAGGAGGTACTGGGGTGTGGGCAGGCAATGGCATCCAGGACAGAGGTTAAGAAGGCAGAAAAAGATGGCTGCAATATGCCTGCCACTCTGGCTGTTGTGATCTGGAATGAACCAGATGCCAGTCAGTTGGAGGCTGGAGCCTTGGCGCTATCTTGTTCAGCAGTTGCGTTATGGAGTTTCTTCTAAGTCTGTAATATCTGATGACCTCATCCTCAAAGAGTAAAGCGCTGGCAAAAATGTCCTTGGAAAGTTCGGAGAAAATTGTGCACCTGTAAGTGCCAATGGCCAAAACCTAGTAGTATTTAAAGACTACTTTAGACTGGTGGCAAAAATTAAAAAGTTGCCAGCAGACAGTGCATTTCTTTGGGTGACGAGACGGGGAAAAGAGGGAGGTGTGCGTATATGTGTATATGTTTGAGTATGGGGGTGGTTGTACATGTGGGTAGTTTTGTGTGTGTTGGCTGTGTGTGTGTGTGCCTTTTGCTTATATGTTTAGTGCATTGTGGGACTTGTACTTTTAATTTACTTCATTTGAGACAATTGGCATATTACACCTTGGTGGACCTGGCCCTTTCTGCAGGGTTAGCCCCAAACTTTTTGACTACCTCCGCCTATTTTTCTGACCCTATTTTTGTTGGCTTTAAGACACTTTACCACTGCAAGTCTGTGCTAAAGTGTGGGCACTCTCTCATCTAAATATGGTATGATTGGTTTACACCTGTTTGGCATATTTTATTTACTTATAAGTCCATTGTAAAGTGGCATCCCAAACACATTGGGCCTGTAAAGTAAATGCTACTCGTGGGCCTGCAGCAGTGCTTGGTCAACCCACAGATGTAGTTTTTCAAACCTGTTTCAGGACTGGCACTGCAAGCCCTGTGTGCACAGTTTACTGCCACTTTGACTTGGGTTTTAAAATGACTGGCCAAGCCTTAAACTCCACTTTTATTACACATAGGTCACCCCTAAAGTAGGCCCGAGGTAGCCCTATGGGCAGGGTGTTGTGTAAGTAGAAGGTAGGGCATGTGCCTTTATGTGTGGCATGTCCTTATAGTGACAAACAACCTATTTTGTTTTTCACTGCTGTGAGTCCTACTCGTCTCATAGGCTAGCTTTGGAAATTTCCTTACATATACTTAAGTGGTAATTCCTGATCTGACAGGCACTCCTTACCTGATTTGAATGCCACTGCATTGCCATGAGTGGTATGTTTTGAATGGTAGTGATAAATCCTACATACAGGTGTAAGTAGATTTTACATTAATATTTTAGAAATGCCACTTTTAGAAAGTGAGCATTTCTCCGTGCTCATGGCTCCTTTACTCTTTGCAGCCAGACTCCAATACACGTTTGAGCTATGATGAATGCTACACTTTGTACATGCATTCCAGACAGTCACAACACATGAAGGGCTGTGTGTGACAGGGATTACATCTGCATTCTTCTGCATACTGATGGTGTTCCTGTCCTGGGAGAAGGAGAGGTGTTCTCACTTTACATCTATATAGATTTTGTCCTGCCTCCACACAAAGGGCTGATTTACCTGCTACTGACATCTGAAGCCTGGGCTGGGTTGAAAGGGATTATTTCACACTTTTAAGGGTTACTTTGATTTCACCCCTTGATCAAAGACAATTTTGAGTATTAGCACAGGGGCTCTGACCCCATGTTTTTAGACACTGAGTGGACTTGTAACTAGATGCTGCCGGCTGGTTTTCAGAGAGCTACTATGCTATCAGGATAAACTGCCATTGGGACTTCTTGCTTTGCTGTATTGGCCTGCTGCCTTCTGAATTGCTGCACCTCAGAAGGGACTGCTATTGTGCATCTGGCCTGATTGTGCTGGCCTGCCTGCCTACGTTGTTTTGTACCCCAGTGCTCTCCAAGGGTTTGTGGGATGACCCTCCTCTCCACCTGTCCTTGTGGGCTGGCAGAGATTCCTGGACCCAGCCTAGAACTGGCTGTGGGACTCTGAGTCCAGCCCTTTTCACTTCCCAAAAGGGGCAGCTTGTGGTGAGCTCTACCCCAGATAGCTGGACGGGGCACTTCCACCTTCAAAAGCAAGGAGTATTTGCCAGTCGAGTGTTGAGCGCTTTCTTGTTTAAACAAGGATCTCCCATTCACCCTGTTTTTCCCTGGGCTGCCATCTCGAACGGAAGAGAGAGTCGCTGCCGATATGAGGGAAATCCCAGGAAGGGGCAGGAGCAGAGCACAGGAACTCCACCGACATCGTATGGTGGGCGTGGCCTGGCAGCTCGAGGAAGACCCACAGGCATTGCTTCCAAAGGGGGATCAATAGAAGAGTAGCCCCCAGCCCTGCATTGGAGCCGCATCCCTGGAGAGGAGTGAGGCTGTCCCTCGCTCCTATGCGGATGGTGCTGTATTTAACAAGGAGGACAACAGCCTAAAGAAGGCCAGCACTGGCAGCGCGCTACACTGGCTGTAAGGTACTGCCAGCCCGCGCTCGTTCAGGGGTGGCTCTGTATTCCCAGAGGAGGCCACACTGTGTTTTCGGGCAGCTCCACCGCATATTGGTGGGCAGCTTATTTTCCTTCTCCGCACACGTGTGATCCAGCAAGATTGCTCCTCTGATCCCTGTAGTTAGTGCCTTCCCCCCACTTCCTTCACCAAACCTACCTTAAGGGCACTTGTTAGGTGCTTTAGCCTCACACAGTAGATTCTCAACAAAGGCCGTTGTATTTAGGAGAACTGCCTGAAAGTACCTTATTACCAGTACTAGGTGTGCAGGTGCTTCGTTGCCCAGTGTGGGCATATTAGATAACCATATCAAGCTTAATAGAAAGTGCAGGTGCGCTGCATCCTATATGTTTCTGGTTTAATTCTGTGACTTGTGTACTACTGGTGATGTTTGGTGATTTAGGTGTTTCCTCTAACCTAACTGTTGCATTTCATGCATTGACGTCATAATGTATGTTGTTTTAATTCTTGCATTGTCAGGATAACAAGTACTATCTCAGGATTTGCATAGCGTGCACAGTATTTAGGATTTATGTTATTTTGGTCTTGTGTTATGTATAATAAACCATGTATGTTTTTATCTAGCTCTGTGTGGAGTCTCTTTTGTGGTGTATTCATTGTGTTTCTTTGTGAGTGTGTTGCACAAACACTTCACACATCGCCTCCGATGATAAGCCTGCCTGCTCTGCGCCAAGCTACCAGAGGGTGAGCACAGGTTATCTTTGATGTGTAACTTACTTGCCCTGACTAGAGTGGTCGGTTCTGTAGGCTTAGGTTGCACACCCATGCCAACCAGAAACCCTATTTCTAGCACAACTTGAGCAGAACGGCCCTAGCCCCTGGCTCTTGAAGAGTCAGACTATCTGCAAGCACCCCCTCTAGCTGTGTCACGGACTGCAGTGCCAGTGGTTTGAGCCTGATGAGAAAAAAACTGATGCAATCATCCAAGGGGGAATGGAGCGGTACGCATTTGGGGGCAGTGGTCAAAACCCCCTCACTCTTACCTGCAGCTGTCGTGGGGCGGTAAACAAAGGGATGGTCGCCACCCGTCTCCCCCCCCCCCCTCCCCCCACCCACTCTCACCTGCAGCCGTCGCAGGGCGGTAAACGGCCTGACCGCCACGGTCGGCAAAGTTCTAGCTAAGCCACTAAATCATCCCTTGGCATTGCTTTAAAAGAAAGGAACTCTTGTAAACCTATGAAAGGAAAATAAACTATTTGTCTTTCCCTGTAAAGCAAGAGAGCAGTTCCAAGAAAATAATAATGCTCATGCTCTCACTGTTAAATTAGGTTTCATCCACATAATACGGTAACACCGATGGCAAGGCCTGATAATATTCTCTGCTTGCAGATCCCGCCCTTCACTTGAAATTCACTTCTTAAGATTTCATGAAAGGGAGAACCACAGTAGACAGGGTACCGCGAGTCTGCTTGTTATCTTTTTCAACACAGCCGCGAATAAGGATAACCCCTCTGGAACCAATTAGTTTTTCTTTATAAAAAATTTAAATAATTCCAGGCAAGGGTCTCTTCAAAGCAAGACGTATCCAGCGCCACAGAGCCGGATATCACCTGATGGGGAAGAATGCTCTCTCGTGAAGGGGCGAAATTGAATTATGTGACGCAGCAGGGCACCGCGAGCCAGCCAAGTCCAATTATCTTGTCAATATTCACTAGCCAAAATAGCCCATTATGGGCTACCTAATCTGTGCTAAATATTTTATCTGCTTCTAGTTCTAGTTACTAGGCTGGCATTTTTATGGCAGGTACTTTACAGTCTACAGAGCTGAAAAAGTTTACAGGTACTTTCAACAAATTGTGAGTTTTCTCGCTGAATGCCAAATAGCCGGAGGATGAAGCACCAGTTTTCAGCGGTGAGGAAAATGTGAATTCATTAATGCCGTTTGCAGATTTGCATTACACAAAAACTACTTCGGGCGACGCCGAGAGCAAAGGAAGTCCAAACATTCACTATTCAAGTGTTTGACGAGTTGAGGATGCAGGCACCCATAAATTGGTGTAAAGGTGGAGCATCAGAGTCACTAGAGAATCATGAAAAGCAGACTCTTATACACTTATTTTTTTAAGCTCTGCTGCAAAGAAATTGGTACCAAGGAAAAATGTTTCTGAAAATTTGTTCTGACTTAATTGGTCACAAAGCGGCTGCATTTTAAAATATATTACACGGTTTTAGCAGGTGCTGCAGAGAAGCTTGTGTGCCCAGGGGATAATTATGGTAAGATAACTTTGGCGGTCAATGCACATTCAGTAGAAATCTGTGTTTTGTCCAGTCAGTAAGTAAGTAATATTTTATTGTTTTTAGGTTAATAAAAACCGTTACAAAAGTGCATTAGAAAACACTGACTCCACGAGAGAAATTAAAAGAAAACCTTAGGAGCAAGAATTTAAAAGAAGTAGCAAGGATAAAAAAAACAATAAAAGCATGGTACGAGTATATTGTTCGAGGCTTCTTTGTCTTATCCCGAGATATCCTCTCGTCAAGTACCTGTTTTTTTTGTTTCCGTTCTGCTAGTTTCAGGAATTTCATCAGCTTCCCGTTTAAGGGGGGAAAACCAGGATCAAAACAGGCAAGGACGGCTTTTCTCCGTGAAGATGGTTTTCAACAGAGCTGCCCTTTCCTCGTTTAGCCTCGAGCAAGTACACAGTAGATGTTCTAAGTCTTCACTCACCGTTCCGCAGAGCCTACATTTAGTCCCGTAGTTCTGTCTCAACCACGGTGGTAGGTGAGGGATAGCAGGTAGAATCCCTAGCCTGTATTTGAAAAAGGCTTCTTTTGTTTTCCAGCCATACCCCAGACCAAAATATGATTGCAGCCCCGGGGATTTGTATGTGTACAGGGTCATCCAAGCATGGCGTCTCTGAGAAAGCAAGGCTTTGTCTTCCACAGGCGAGTGGCTCTTTAAGCTCTTATTCACTATGCGCTTGAATTGTGCATGAGATAGAGGAGTTTCCCATAGATCTTTCAGTCCTGTAATGGCCAAGGACTCCTCTAGATATTTTTTCGCTGGCATTCTGGATGAACTGGTCATGTCTTGCCAGAGCTGTCGGTTCAAGGTGTTTTCTGAAGAGTTCTTTAATTTATGCCAGCACTTGATGTAAGAGCCTCTTCGTGCGAGTGTTTGGCACGTCAGCCCAAATTCCAACCTGACTCGGGCCTGCGAAGTATACGATGGCAGGTTAAATAAAAGTCTATAGGCCTTTGAGATAGTTGCATCAAGAAGTTTTGCGTCCGTTCCTCTTAGGGCCTCGCTGCCATACGTAATTGATGACTCTATTTTGATTTTGGCTACTCGAAGTAGTGGCAGTAGAGTCTCGCCGCTCAAGTTTGACTTTAGCTGTTTCAATGTCATGGCTATTAACATGCCTTTTCTCTTGATGTCCTCTAGTTGGTTTAAATAGCGGCCACCTTTGTCAACTTGGACCCCAAGATATTTGTATTCAGAGCAGTTTGAAATTGCTTCTGTGCCGAGCGACCAAGTGTGCGACTTTTTGTTCCTGGTTATTGCCAGAACTTTTGTCTTGCTGAGATTTACTTCTAATAGATTTTTAACGGCATAACCATGAAGCGTGTTAATAAGGTTTTGAAGACCGACTTTCGTGTGGCTGACCAAAACCACGTCGTCTGCGTAGGAAATGCTGGGCAGCCCTTTACCTCCTAACCGAGGAGCATGTGAATTACAGGCCTCCAGGGCGGGTGGCAGGTCAGCTGTAAAAAGGTTGAAAAGAGTTGGAGCTAACACGCACCCCTGCTTTAGGCCCTTTGTGGTAGGAATAGGCCTAGAGAAGTGCGAGCCATTCCCAAGCTTTACCTGGACCCACATATTCGTGTGTAATTCAATCAGGAGGCTTAGTAAAGGTGAGGGGATCCCCCAGGAGGCCAGTTTTCTCCAGAGTATTTCTCGGTTGACATTGTCGAAGGCCACCTTAAAGTCCACAAAGCAGAGGTAGAGAGCCTGCTTTGTCACCCTAGCCTTGTCAATGAGCAACGAAATGGCCACCAGGTTGGTTGTTGTCCCCATATCTTTGCAAAACCCAGTTTGACTAGATGGAATTAAGCTTTGATTTGTAGCCCAGTCACGCAGGTGAGTCAATAGAAGACCAGCAAAATATTTAGCCTCAATATCAAGGAGTGCAATCAGGCGGTAGTTTTTTGGAAGGAGTCTGTCAAGTCAAGTCAAGTCAGAGAATTTATATAGCGCACTACATACCCGGAGGGTTTCAAGGCGCTTAGGAAGGGGGAGGAGGATTACCTGTAAAATATCCACGTTTTAAGTTGCTTTCTGAATGCTAGGTGGTTCTGGGTAAGGCGAAGGTTAGCGGGGAGTGAGTTCCATGTTTTAGCAGCCAGGTATGAAAAGGATCTGCCTCCCATGGTGGTCTTGTTGATGCGAGGTACAGTGGCGAGGGCTTGGCTGGAAGAACGTAGTTGGCGGGAGGGGGTGTAGAAGGACAGTCGTGAGTTGAGGCATTCTGGACCGATGTCGTAGAGTGATTTGTGTGCGTGGGTAAGCAGTCGGAAAGTGATCCTCTTATTGACGGGTAGCCAGTGGAGGTCTTTACGGTGACCAGAGATGTGTTCGTTGCGTGGGATGTCTAATATGAGTCTTGCTGAGGCGTTTTGGATTCTTTGGAGTTTCTTCTGGAGTTTTGCGGTAGTACCTGCGTAGAGGGTGTTTCCGTAGTCGAGTCGGCTCGTGACCAGAGCGTGGGTGACTGTTTTCCTTGTTTCGGAGGGGATCCAGCGAAATGTTTTTCTGAGCATGCGAAGAATGTTGAAGCAGGAAGAGGATACGGCGCTGACTTGTCTGTTCATTGAGAGTGAAGAATCCAGGATGATGCCTAGGTTCCGTGCGTGGTCAGTCGGGATGGGTGCTTTTCCGAGGGCTTCCGGCCACCAGGAGTCGTCCCATGCAGAGGGGGATGTACCTAAGATGAGGACTTCTGTTTTGTCTGAGTTCAGTTTCAGACGGCTTAGTTTCATCCATTCGGCAACTTCTTTCATTCCTTCGTGTAGGTTAGTTTTGGCGGTGCTGGGGTCATTGGTGAGGGAAAGAATCAGTTGAGTGTCATCCGCGTACGAGATGATGTTGAGGTTGTGTTGGCGTGCTATGGCCGCGAGGGGGCTCATGTATACGTTGAAGAGGGTGGGACTGAGTGAGGATCCTTGTGGTACGCCGCAGATGACTTCAGAGGCCTCGGACTTGAATGGTGGAAGGAGGACTCTCTGGGTTCTTCCGGTGAGGAACGAGGTGATCCATTCAAGTGCTTTTCCTTGGATTCCGATGTTATTGAGGCGTTGTAAAAGGGTGCTGTGGCAGACTGTGTCGAATGCTGCAGAGAGGTCGAGGAGGATGAGGGCGACTGTGTCTCCATTGTCCAGTCGAGTTCGAATGTCGTCTGTTGCTGCGATGAGGGCGGTCTCGGTGCTGTGTTTTGCTCTGAAGCCAGATTGTGAGGGTTCGAGGGATTTGTTGGCTTCGAGGAAGGCGGCGAGCTGGTTGTTGACAGCTTTCTCGATGACTTTGGCCGTGAATGGAAGAAGCGAGATGGGGCGGTAATTTTTGAGTTCAGTGGGGTCCGCTGTGGGTTTTTTCAGAAGGGCGGTGAGTTCAGCGTGTTTCCAGTCTTCCGGGAAGGTGGCGGAGTTGAAGGAGCAGTTGATGACGTCTCGGAGGTGCGGTGCTATGATGGAGTCTGCTTTGTTGAAGATGTGGTGAGGACATGGGTCTGTGGGGGATCCTGAGTGGATGGAATTCATCAAGCGGATGGTGTCCTCAGTGGAGATTGGGTTCCAGTCGTTAAGGGTGTTCACGGGGGGAAGATGATCAGCAAATGGAAGAGTGGGTTGGTTTCCGGGTTGGTTGTCAAAGCTGTTGTGGATGTCTGCAATCTTGTTGTGGAAAAATGAGGCTAGGGAGTCGCAGAGGGTTTGAGAGGGGGTGATGTCGTTGGAATTGGCCGAGGGATTGGAAAATTCCTTGACGATGTTGAAAAGTTCCTTGCTGTTGTGAGCGTTGTTGTCAAGTCGATCCTTGAATGCTGTTTTCTTGGCTTTTCGGATTAGTTGGTGGTGAGTGCGGGTGGCGTTTTTGAAGGCGTCCTTGGTGCTGGTGGTTGGGTCTTTCTTCCAGGCCTTTTCAAGGGAGCGGCAGAGTTTCTTGGACTTCTTGAGATCATCGTTGAACCATGAGGCCTTCTTGCTGTCAGGTTTGTTTAGACGTTTTTTCAGTGGTGCTAAGGTGTCAGCGGTGTTGGATAACCATAGGGTGAGGTTGGCGGCGGCTTCGTTAGCGTGAGAAGAGAGGGCTGGGGTGTTTTGAAGGAGCGATGCGGAGATTTGGTCCGTGGTGATTTTGTTCCAGTTCCTTTGCAGGGTGGGTTGGAGGTGGATGTTGGGTTTTGGTTTGTTGTAGGTGAAGTGAACGCAGCTGTGGTCAGTCCAGAGGAGGTCCGTAGTGTGGCTGAAGGAGACATGGTTGCTGGATGTGAAGATGGGGTCGAGTGTGTGACCTGCGATGTGGGTGGGGGAAGTGACTAGTTGTTTAAGTCCGAGGTTGGCGAGGTTGTCTACGAGGGTGGCGGTGTTGCGGTCGTTGATCTTTTCAAGGTGAAAGTTGAGGTCTCCCAGAAGGATGTAGTCTTTGGAGGGGAGCGCGTGTGGGGTGATGAAGTCCGTGATGTCTTCACTGAATTTAGCGCGGGGTCCTGGTGGTCTGTAGAGGAGGGTGCCTCTGAGTGTGGTTTTGGGATCGATGTGGATCTGGAAGTGAAGGTGTTCGGAGTTGGCGAGGTTGGCGTCGGAGCTGGTTGATATGTGGATTGATTTCTTATGGACGATAGCGATTCCTCCTCCTGTGTGGCTGGTACGGTCTTTGCGAGTGATCTTATAGTCTTCCGGGATGGCAATGGTGATGTCTGGTGCGGAGGAAGCATTCATCCATGTTTCCGTAAGGAAGGCGATGTCCGGAGAAGTGGTGTCTAGTAGATTCCAAAGGTCAATGGCGTGCCTGTGGACTGATCGGGTGTTGAGAAGGATGCATTGTAGGTGGTTGGGGTCGGGAATTTGTGGTGTGGTCGTATCGGAGATGTTGTCAGTGCCGCTGAATTTGCAGGAGAGGCAGGAGAAAGGTCCATGGGTTTGTCCAGGGGCGGCTTGGACGCAGTTGGGGGCGCGACCGG
This sequence comes from Lissotriton helveticus, assembly GCF_964261635.1. Classification (NCBI taxonomy): domain Eukaryota; kingdom Metazoa; phylum Chordata; class Amphibia; order Caudata; family Salamandridae; genus Lissotriton; species Lissotriton helveticus. The sequence continues at coordinate 873,273,838 of NC_136067.1, forward strand.
GGTTAAGGGCTAGGAGGGTGGCGGCATCGTAGGTAATGCGGGAGGGCTGGGCAGCGCGAGGGGCAGGGGGTCTGGCGCTGGGCGCGGTCCAGGCGCGGACGGGCGTAGACGGGCTTACCTTTGGCGCACCTTCGGCGCGGATTGGGCGCGATCGCTGCGCGTGAACGCTGCGCGTTAGGGCATTGGTCATAAAAGGATGGTGGAGGGGGCGGAGCGTGGGAGGGGCAGCAGCTGGGAGGAGGCGGTGGCGGGAGGAGGGGCGGACCAGGGGATAAACAAATGCACAAAATGGAGGGTCAAAGGCGAGCACAGCCAGGGCCAGCAGATGCACAGCGTAATGAAAGCCTTACACGCACGAGACAGCTGAGCAATTCAGAGTTACTGCCTCAGCGACGTCGCGCTGCCAATGAAATAAACAAGGCGACAGTGCGGCACAACAAAACAATTAAATCAGCAGAGCAGCGCTATTCACGAGGTACAAATTAAATCGGCAATACAGCGCTATGGAGCGATAGTGCGGCGCTAGCAAATGAATGAATGCAGGGCAATGCAGCGTTGGGAGCAGAGAATTGGTAAAGCAGAACAATACCAGCGTGAGGGTCAGCTGGAGCGTGGAGGAGCAACCGGGCTGAATGAGGGTCCAGGCGGTCACAGGGAGCTCGGGAGCGAGGAAGGGTATAACTCGTGGGTGGGAGGGGCAGCAGCTGGGAGGAGGCGGTGGCGGGAGGAGGGGCGGACCAGGGGATAAACAAATGCACAAAATGGAGGGTCAAAGGCGAGCACAGCCAGGGCCAGCAGATGCACAGCGTAATGAAAGCCTTACACGCACGAGACAGCTGAGCAATTCAGAGTTACTGCCTCTGCGACGTCGCGCTGCCAATGAAATAAACAAGGCGACAGTGCGGCACAACAAAACAATTAAATCAGCAGAGCAGCGCTATTCACGAGGTACAAATTAAATCGGCAATACAGCGCTATGGAGCGATAGTGCGGCGCTAGCAAATGAATGAATGCAGGGCAATGCAGCGTTGGGAGCAGAGAATTGGTAAAGCAGAACGATACCAGCGTGAGGGTCAGCTGGAGCGTGGAGGAGCAACCGGGCTGAATGAGGGTGCAGGCGGTCACCCGCCTTTTAAATTGGTGAGATGATTGAACCCCTCCATGAGTCAGGAAAGCGCCAAGAGTTATTAATGGATGAATAGAGGGGGATCAGCTTGTCAGCCCAGTATTCTGGTTCCAGTTTGAAGAGGGCCGGAGGAATACCGTTTGGACCAGCTGCGCCGTCTTTTCTACCTTTGGAAATTAGTTTTGTGATTTGGGTCACGGAGGGTACAAAAAAGGCATTTTCTCGTGCTGAGCTTGCTTGACGTTTTTGGCCCTTCAAAGGATTATGCAGCTCCCTTGTTTTGCCGTCCTGATGATTGAAATGATCATCGAGAAATGATTCCCAAGACGATTTCGTTATGTAAGATGTTATACCATTGTTTTTCGGGTTTAACAATTTATTTATGATCGACCAGAACTGTGCGCTATTATTGCCCTTGGATGAGTAGTGGAGTTTGGCCCAGAAATCTGCTTCATTTGTTCTTTTGATTACCCATTTCAGTTTTTTGAGATCCGCTCGATGTTTGCGAATCTCTGCTAGAAGAAATCCATCCCCCGGACTTTTCTTCAACTGTCTTAAAGCTTTGTTAATTGCTTTTTTGTACGATTTCATAGCCAGTTTCTGAGTACTCGAGATATTCCTTGTGATACCGTGTGCTGGTGCTGAAAAATGGCGCACGGTTGTCGAGTAGTTGTTTGCAAACTCCATCGTAAATTGTTCCCAGCCTGCTACTGGGTTGCCGGCAGGATAATTTAAAGAGCTCAGTTGAGTTTTTGCAGCTTGAAGCACCTCAGCGGTATTTGCTAATGAAGTTTTGATACGTTTGAGGTTGATGGAGTAACTGTCTTGCGGACCTATTGCGTTCAGAAGAATGTCATCAGGGAGAACCCCTAGGCAGACTTCTTGAGGGCGATGATCGCTTTCACCTCTATCTCCTAAATTGTAACCTAAAACGTGATGAAATAATGTAAGAGAAACTAACGTGTAGTCAATTGAGGAGGAGGTCTTGCCTGAGGTGAATGAGGGCACAGGTGGTGAGTCTTCTGCGAATCTTCCGTTTAGGGCCCTTAGGCCCATGTGTTCCAGGTCTTCAAGTAGTGCCTTTGCAGCCTTAGATACCTTGCATTGGCTGCTAGATGCTTGAGTTGGTATATTCCAATGGAATGACTGGGCCTGAATGTCGCTGTTAACAGAAGAACCTAAAATGCATTGGTTGAGGTCTCCAGACAAAATTGAGTTTGATGATGACCGAGTTGTCATAGCATTATGTATATGGTCCGTCAAGATCTTCCCCTCCTGTCTTTTATTTTTAGGGTTAATGTACGTGTTGGTCAGCTGTAGCTCTTTCTTTTTGCCCCAAAGTTAAGTAATAACTCCACTGTATTTATGGCCAAGGAGTTTGAGCTGAGTGCCCGAGCATAACCGATCGTTGATATTTTAAGATAGGTTGCTAGACCTCCTGATAGACGACCAAACTTGCTTTTCCTTGTGGCTGGGGTATGATGGCAAGTATAGCCCTCTAGATGAATTGGCTCTTCCAGCCAAGTTTCCTGGAGGAGGATGATGTCAAACGATTTAACATATTTTAGAAACTCGATGTCCGCTACTTTGTTATAGAGCCCGTTGATATTCCATGAACATAGGTCCATATGCGGAGCGTCCCTGCGCAGATCTTTCTCTGGTCGATGTCCTTGTCATAGGTGGTGGTTGGCTTGCGAATTGCATATCCTGATGAGTCGATGTTCAATTGTGCGGTGCGTGTTTCTCAGCCTTGAGCTGTTTTCCATTTGTGGCGCCTGCACTACTACAGCAGAGGAGCCCAATGCACCCCTCAGCACAGACCGTGTCGTTGCAATTGTATTGGGGCGCTGCTGAGGCCTCTCAAGCAAGGGCAGCGGGTATCCTGCGTTGTGGTGGGCAGCTTTGTTTTTCCCCCATGCTTTAAGGAGACCTTGCTCCTTAAGGATTTTGTTGACAGTTTCAGGGGAAGACCATATAGATTTTGTCACCTCATTCCCATCCAACCTGTCTGTTCTTATGAATTCTATAGATACAAGGTCCGCTGAAGATAAGTCCTTAAGTGCTGGTATAGTGGTGAGTAGCCGTAATAAATTTCCTCTGTTCAGGATGTCAAATGGCCCTCTAGATTGGTACTCCGGGGTAAAGAGAATGCTAGTAGAGTGGGCATCTGGATGGCGTAGCAGAGGGATTAGCTGATTATTCTGGGCTTGAGGACTTAAATTGTTGCAGTTAGAGTGAGGCTGGATTCCAATTGGCTGCTCTCCAAAGGTAAGAGTTGTTGAAACGGGCAGAGAAAAATCGGTGGTAGTACTGGCTGTGGTGAGTAAAAACTTAGTTTGAGGGCTCGGGAGCCGTGAATTCGCCTGTTCTCGGGAACGGAAGCTTACACGGGTAGGGATGGATGAGTCGTCCCGCACTGAATCCGAAATTTGAGTTGGCTGTATTGTTACAGGATCAGATGTCTTTGCTAGAATAAGGGGACTTTCCTTAGCCGCATTGCAGAGACAATGTTCGACGGTCTTGTTCTGGGATCCAGTTCTGCCGACAGGTGCAACTGTGCCACCCTCCAACATGGAAGCAGTAGGACTTGCTTTTACGGATACTCCATTGGGGGAAAGTCCAGGGGCCATAGGGAGTGGATCCTTTCTGATAGGGCTTGCTTCGTTGGAGTTCCCGGCCTGTTGTTCAGATTTATTTCTCAATGAAAAGAGCGGGTAGACTTCTGGTAAGCTTATTGGTGTTTGTTTTTTTCGGCCTTTCCTTTTCAGCTGGCGCCGCCCTTTCGCATTGAGAAGTGGCTTGTTGGCGTTTGGAGGAGAAGAGGAACAAATTGCCGTGTGGGCCAGTTCCGGTGGCTGTCCCCCTGATAGCGATTCCAATGAGACTTTATTGGTAGAACTCGCTGCAGTTGACCCTCCTGTTGGTGCTACATGAGAGGCTGTACCGTCCGAGTTGGTGCGCTCGGGCCGTGAGTTTGGCCCTTTTGGCAGCCCTTTTAATAAGCTGGATACAATTTCTGGAAGTGCTGCAAGTTTGTCGATAATAGGACCGCAACTACATGCCAGCTTTGCATCTTGCTGAGCCCTACTGATTAGCGAGTTTAACTGGCCGAGTTTGTCATCTATCCGCCCTACAAAAATAGCAAGGGTGTCTAAAAGAGACAGCTGTAAGTCCATTTTATCTGATTGGAAATGAAGAGTATCAACAGTTCGTTGCATGGTGTTGAGCAGGATGTCCCATGTTTTTGACACTTCTGTTGCTTGTGAACTTTTTGGAGGCCCCCTGTCAATGTCCCTTTTGTTGGGCGTTAAAGACAATGAGGAGTTCGGCAAAGAGATTGGATTTGAGGGGGCTCCCTCCTGAGTTGGACCCGGTCTAAAGTCCTGGGAATTATTTGATGGTTCCACCTTTAATACTGCTGGATTCTTAACCGTAGATGGAATGTAGGTAGCAACTAGATCGGCCCATTCCTGCGAGCCCAAATAGGTTGAGTTGACGAGGGCCTCGGTCCCTAAGTTTGGTCTGCTCGGCCGGTCCTCTTTGGTGTGATCTAGCTGGTCTTTTACTGCTCCATCTGGGGACTGTGAGTGGGATCTTATATTATCCGTCTGGGCCAAGTGGCTTTTATCTACTATCGGCAAGTTGTTTAGGTTGCATATGTCGTCGCTGCTCAAGGCTTCTTGCCATTGGTCAAGCACCACGCCGCTACTGGTGAAAGAATTTTGCATGTGAGGATTATGTGTCTGACTTGATGCACATGGGGATAAGGTTGCTGGTGCCAGGATGGCATTCGGGACCGTAACAGGGGAAAGTAGATGGAAGACAGACGTTGCCACCCGGTCTCTGACTGGGGATGATGAAGATCTGGGAGTGGCCTTGTTGGAGGACTTGCGGTTGACCAAGGTTCTTGTGGCCCCTGCTCGCAATGGACTCGAAACTTGTTGAATGGTCGAAATAGGAGAGTGAGATGAGGTGCAGCTGACTTGCTGCAGAGATTGAACAAGAGGCGGATCCCCCGAGGATAAGGGAAGAAGTGAGTCTTGTAGGCCCTGAATTTTCCCGCTGGATGAGAAGATAGTGGAAAAAGGATCCTTCATGAAATTAAATTTTGATGTAATTTTAGGCTGTTGCAGGTTGGGAGGGGAGATCGCGGCCCGCGGGTCTCCGACACTGGACACTCCAGGCACCCCAGGCTCTCCTTGAGTCCCTGCTCCACTCCCAGTCATTTCTTTGACAAATTCTGTTTCGGTGGTGCTTAATGTGGGCTCCAGCTTTGCCTTTGACTTTGCTTTTGACTTGAGTTTAGGTTTGCTTTCCTGGTGGACTCTTTTCTTGCCCGACCTCATGTTGGGTTTGCTAAGCCTCTGCAATTCTGGTCACTCTCAGTACTATAAGGGGAATAAAGGATCAGAATGTTGTGCTGCTGGGTGCTTGGTGACCTGTGAGTCACTTGACTTAGTCCATGCTTGCTCCCCAGCTTACTGCACAAGGTCTTAGCTGTGCTTACAGGCCCAACCTGATTGCCTGGCTCCCGGCTAGCTGGTAAGGTGTAGCATGAGTCGTTTTGTCCGAATTAGTAAATTGGTGAGCCACAGAAACTGGTGAAGCTGTAACAGGCTATAGTAATTTGATGGTTGGAAAGTTTTTATCTGGAGCAGAATGAGAATGAGAGTGGAACGTAATGAAGTGTCAGTAGGTGGGAGGAATAAAGGAACCACTAACCTCCCCTTTTTGCTAGTTATTTGCTGGTTTCCCGCTGTGGTGTTGTGAAAAGGTTCACAGCCCCTGCATCCTTTTTCATGGGTCGCAGCCGATGATTTCCCTGGGACACTGCAGGTTCCAAAGTGGTTCCACAGTTCGACAGTTCCTCAGTTCCTCAGCTCGTGGGTATTGCGCTGCACCTTCCCTCGCCTTCCCTCGCCTTCCTGGTGCACGTTGCCCGGCCTCTAATTTCCAAAGTTAATCCCAGGCACGTCCAGACACATCTGCTGCTGCTATGTACCCCCCAAGTCACAGAATCACTGGGGGGGGGGGGGCTCTAGGCGCTCGCTCACTTTGTCCTCCCGCAAGGGCACGAGTTAGAAGGTGTATCAGCTTGCAGGGGCCAAGCCGTGGCAAGCCGCAGACGTGACAACCCGGCTGAACCAAAACCGGACCCGGGCACCTCCCCTCCCGGGACACGCGGCCCAGCTGACACCCCAATGCACAGGACCCGCGGTGAAGGACAGAGTTGCCGCTGCGAGCCTCCGCGGCTCGTCGATCCTGGTGAGGAGAGCGGAGCTCAGAGCAGAGCAGGAGCAATATGGGTGGGTTTCCGGCGGTTTCTGACGGGTAATGTTTTGTCCAGTCACAGATTTGACTCATAAAGTGGTGTAGAGGGTTAACAAGCCTGCTACAAAGCACATCATGTAACATGCAGATCACAGACTTATATTTAATATAGATAAAGAAGTGAGCTATTGCTTTCAACACAGAAATCTTTTTGTTAGGTAGAGTTCATAAGTTTCAGTCCTTCTAATATAGTACATTGAGCTATGAACCAGTATCAAGGAGCTGCATGCAAACAGCAAGGCATGGATATAGATCCCTCCTGCTTTTTTCATAACGTGTCATTTTTCTATGGTTACTCAAAATGGTTCTTTTGGATCATAATGAAGTGTTAGTAGTACAGGCAGCCCATTCACCGTGAAATGTTTTAAATCATGACTTAGTGTTTCTCCCAACTGCTAACTCTGAAAAAATGCCTGCCAGCATGGGCAATATGTGATTCCAACACTTTGTAATACTCGTTGTCTTATGTGACATTATCTGTAAATTTATTCACACACTTGTATGATTTATTGTCTTTGAGTGGCGCTGTGACACCAGTGGCGGTTCCCACAGGTAACGCTGTGGGGCGGTGGGCGGGGGCGGGGCTGGGTGGGGGGGTAGTTGAGCGATACATACGACGGGAAAGTCGATTGTAAGGAAATAAATAAATTAAAGCACTTACAGTGTGCTCGCAGCATCACTGAGTCGGCGATGCTGTGAGCGCAAAGTAAGTGTTTTTATTTATTTATTTCCTTACTCTCGACTTTCCCATCGTATGTCACACCCCACTACCCCACCCAGCCCCTCCCCTTTGCTTCACAGCATTACCTGTGCGAACCGCCACTGTGTGACACCCTACGTTGGGTTGAGTAGTGCAATAAAGGAATTAAATACAAAATAAATTAGTAAGTGTTCTTTAAATAGTTATTTGTGTATTAACTCTTACTGACAGATACACCTGACATTCTTACAGTGCATGCATATCCCTTATATACAGAATTTGTGAAATGTCAGGATCCTAACTCCAAATCTTAGTTTCTCTTAGGTCCTTGTGAATTGAAAAGAAGCTGCCTGCTTTTGTTCCCCTCCATTGCACAGCATTTAAGTGGAATGATCCAGATAGCTCCCTGCAAGGACAATACTTGAACGAAAAAAGAGTCTACCTTCAACCACTCAGTCAGTCTAATTCAGATGTTAGCCTCTCTTACTGTGGTATTCTGAACTGCCTATGGTAGACCTATAGCAGCGGAAAAATGCACCATCTACTTTAGCCTTGATATTAAAATAACTGTGATCACATTCAGTTTTTGTACTCTACATAAATTGCTGATGAGGCCATTGAAGCACTTGTGTATCTGTTCGCTGAGTAAAGAGTAGCTCAATGTGAGACATTTGGTTCTTGTTTGACTAGGGTGTGAGCCTTGGTCAAGCAGCAACTACAATCCCTGTCAGGGTGAGGCACAAGCCAACCCTAAATTAGACTGTTCTCAATGCTCTGGTAGCTTGGCAGAGAGCAGTAAGGCTTAATTTAGAGGCAATGCGTAAAGAATGTGTGCAACACTTCAAATAGTCATAGAGTGAAAACACCATGAAAAAGGACCCCAAACCATCTTAGACACCTTTCCTTAAGAATAATAAACAAAGACGAAATTGAAAAATATCCAACCAGTTGAACTAGAGTTATGATTTTGTAAAGTGTTTAGTGAAATAGGGCCACAAAGCACAAAGCACCAACTCAGGATATTTGGTCGCGCTGGCCTGGATCAAAGTCCCACTTCCAAGCCAACCGCGATGGAGACCAGGTCGAATACAGTCACCAGGTTGGGCCCGCTGAAGTTTTCTTTCTCAAATTCCTGTCAAGAGTCCTGTTTGCAATAGAGAGGGTTGTGAGGAGCAGTGAGAGTCTCACAGGTGGCTGCTAGCATAGCACAAGTATCCTGAAGTCATTGCAGACGGGCATCGCTGTCGCTTTGCATTGGCAGTCCCCATGAGCGGTCAGTGCTGTAGTGCAAAGAGGTGGCTGCCGGAGCTTATTGCTGAATCAAGGTGAGGGTTGCGAATTGTTGGTGTTCTTTTCCTAATTGCTCAAACCACTCCTCAAAAAACCATCCGTAGACCCCAAGGACCTCAAGAACTACTGCCCATTCTCTCTGCTCCCCTTCTCTGTTAAAGTCCTGCAAAAATCCATCAATGGACAACTCATAAACTAACTAGAGAACGGCGTCCTCCTGGACCTATCACAATCTGGGTGCTGCTTGAACCACAGCACAGAAAACGCCCTAATCGCAACCACAGATGACATCAGAGCTGTCCTAGACTGAGGAGAAATGGCCACCCTGATCCCCCTCGACCTCCCGGCAGCCTTTGATACCGTGTCCCATTGGACACTCCTAAAAAGGCTGCATAAGATAGGGATCCAAGGGGATGCCCTCAAGCGGATCACATCCTTCCTCCCCAGAAGAACCCAGAGCATCCACCACCCACCATACACCTCAGACCCTGAGAACATCATCTGCAGCGTCCTTCAAGGGTCGCCTCCTAGCCCTACTTGTTCAACACCTACATGACCCTGCTAGTCAACATTGTCAAGATCCATGGACTGAGCATCATATCATATGCAGACGACAGCCAACTCATCCTCTCTCTATCCACAGACCCCCTGCACTAAAGCCAACTTCCACCAATGTATGACCAGATTTGCCCAATGGATGCTATCAAAACTGCCTCAAACTCGACACTGACAAAACAGAGGTACTCATCTTCAAGAACAACACATTCCTGTGGAAAAACTCATGGTGACCAGTAGAACTGGTACCCTCACTCACATTCACAGGACATGCCATGGAACCTCGGTATCATACTGGTCCACCCAGTTTCATCCCTTGCCTCAGCACTAGACATTGTATCCGTAGGCTCCATCCTCCCTTGGCCAGATTTCGGGAACAAAAGTGTGCTATGCCACTGATGCTCCAGGACTTCAAAAAAGTGTTCAATTGCCTGGAGTGAATCTTTCTCAGGAAGTACTAAAATAAAATGGGGTTGAGACCTAGGTTTCGAGCCTGGGTCTGTGCCCTTTATGATGGGCCGCAGACACAGGTGAATGGCATACTCTTCCCTGAGATTTCCTGCCTGCCATAGCACCAGACAGGGTTGCCCGATTCACATGATGGAGAGTGAGAGAGATACATATCAGTTGCAATCTTCCGTTTATAATCTTACCAGATACAAGCAACCGCTGCTCTTAGAATTCTCCTCTAGATTTATGAGTTTTTTAGACTCTGTCAGGATGCGGTGAACTCCCTCTGCCTTACCCTAAAAGATCAGAGTATCCAAAGATATTGGAGTAGACACCTCACTCACTTATCATCACATGCTTCTTCATTGGCGTCTATCCACACCCAGGTAAGATGATGCTACCTGGACGGACTTAAACCAACACTGGATAAGCAGGGATCCAGATGAGTGATATTTAAAAATACCTCAAGGTATACCCAAACACTATGCTTTATTCAGAGGATACCTGGGATATGAATGAAAAACATGAACTTGTTTGTGTTGTACTGTATATAATTGTTCAGTTGTACCACTTTTGCTGTGCCAACATGTTTCGGCCCTCGCAAGGAGCCCACGGGGGTCTGGGGATTTTGTCAGGGTTAATTTACTGTTGTATTGTTCCTTCTTCTATATTGTGCACACATTCCATGCACTCATGTGAGGCCTAAGGCAGTCACATGTCTTTTTTTCTGTTCTCAGTAGATTTTCTGAGAAGGGAGAAGAAATCATTATTACTCTTTTACTCATCTTGACTTTTACTAGTGTCTCATCCATTCCTATATGTTGGACCATGTTCTCCTGTGTTCTATGCATATCCTTATATTGTGCATGACACTGTGGCAGAAGATTTCCTTAGGACTCTGTGTTAAAAACATATCAGTGATCCTGTGAATATTTACATTACTGTGGTTTGACTATGTACAGTTGGGATCTTTATTCAAAAGGAACCTATGTCTCAATAGGTTGTGAGTTATATGGTATGTTCGGATGCAACTTCTACATGCAGTGCTTTTAACCTTATACAATCATCCTGTGGTAGTCCCCTAGTTGTGACACATATATTCTAGCATTTTCACGCTTACCCACTGGTATCTTTTTTCAAATGACATGCGGATCAGGCGGGAGGCGCTGTCTTTTAGTCACACACTACGAGGAGGAAGAATGCTTAGGTCAATGTTATGTACTAGCCAGCATGTTCCAAGCCCATTTCGTATGAGAGTTTCTATTATCAATTTGTCTACTGTTGTTGTTTTTAAACTTGATTATATACGGTCTCTTGCATACACTCCATTTTCATGGGTGTCTGTGTTCCGTTTATCTCTGTAAATCTTCATCACCACTTCTTTTTTCCCTTGCCATAGAACCCTTGGCCTCATTGATGCGATGTGACGCCCACATTTGGGGGTTAGACTGGAAGATGGCACGGGAAGAATGAATAGCCCTCTATGCTGATTTTGTCCTTCTGTTGAAGGCCCATAAGGCAGATACAGGACCCTTCTATCTTTCCTGGAAGTCTTTGTGGACGAATCAGGTCTGTCAGTCGAATTATTCCTCGGGATCAGTTTGATGCTCAAATAAGTCCACCTCTCGATACCCTCAATTTTGTAATTCTATTACAGGGCAGAATATTCTGGTGATCAACTGAGGGAAGGGAGTGGGAAGGGAACAGCAGGGAAAAAAGACTGCAGAAGAAACAATACAATATTGTGAAATGATCACACAATGTTTTCCTTAATTGACACAATATTAAAATAAAAGTGTGCTAATAAGTACCTGCAAAATAATGACCAGTTCATTTAACCTATAGTGCAGGCAGTAAAATTTGGGCTCCTCTCACACTCATAAAAGCTCCTGTGGTGAATTTCCTGTATGAACACAAGCATAGACTAATGAGCTAGCTGAACATTACTGTAATCCACTTATTAACAAATGACATGTTTAAGAAGCTGCTAATACCCACCAAAGAAATCATGAAGCCTTGCATCACAGAGGAAGAGCCAGTCCTTTTGACTCTTATGAATCCCCTGTTAAACGTCAAAGAAACAATCCAAGTATGTTATGTCATCAGTATGGTCACAGTGCTTATTAATGTCATAGTGCAATACTGACCCATAGCAAATTCCCAACGAAAAGCAACTTCAGTCATAATAGGCCTGTGTCCCCCACAGATTTATTGACCAATGTTATAACAACAAAAGAAAGTTTGAGGGCTCCTGAGCTCACCTGTCCACTAGTGGATAACCTCCAGAACACTAGCATACAAGTTTTATTTAGTCTGTGATCTCCAAGTGCAGCACTGAGATCGCAGGAAAATAAACCGTCAGCACAAGAATCCTTTGTGCTCGCTTTCTACAATCGTTCTCTTCCTAATAGGCTAAAGAGGTCAACAAACTGATCACAAAGTAGAGATTCGGTGCAAGAGTCAAACGAGGGCCCAGAGATGGAAATACGGTCCTCTTCATCACTAGCTTCTTTTGGAAATAATCGGCTCAACCTTAGCCCCCCATCCAAACTGATTGCGACCAATGGACCAAGATGCTGCTTAATTCGCTTGGCAGAGTGGCTTTGTACAACATAATGGTCCTCCTGCCCCTTCTGTACACTCTCCGGAATTTCCCCATCCCTGTAACCAACCAGCAGTTTGTACCATGACCCCCCAGATCATGGAAAATCCTCTGGGATAATATAAAACTCCCAGGTTCTCTTTTGAAAATGTGGCCGACATCTGCCTTTACTATTGGGAACCACATTCAATTGTAGTGAATCACTGGATGAACAGAGGATGGGCGACATTTACACTAAAGGTCTCCCTGACCAGCTTTAACAATTTATGCCCATTATGAACTAATGGGGTAACCCAAAATACGTCAAAAGTCCATGGGTACAGTTTATCATGAAAAACAAAGAGGCCCCGAGACAAAATGGGGGACTTGACTCTAGAAATTAATTGGCTGTGTCACTACCAAAAAACCTTCACACCATTATTCACACAGGAGAGAACAAATCATTCATAAAATGACACCAGGGAATAAGAAACAATTAGCTATATTTTCTAGACAAAATCTTTTCATGTATATTCTTTATATAGAAAAATAGAATCAGTTACTCTCAATTATAACAATATGCGTTTACTCTAAAAAAGGGAGCAAGTAGAAAGTGCTAATATGGACAGGAAAAAGGCCTATAGGCAAGCCATTAGGAACTACAAGGCTGATATCAAGATTGCGCAATCCGCATTCTTCAAGGACAGAATTAGTGCTGCTGGAAACGCTCCAAAGGAAATATTCCGCATTGCCTAATCGCTTATTTCCGCCCCGCAGAAATCCCACAACCCGGAGGACGCCGAATCTCATTGTAATAGCCTGGCAGAATACTTTCATAAAAAAATTCAGGTCGTAGCCCAGACCTTTACATCTTTTCAGGCTGAGTCTATTCTTCCATCTAATGATAGCCCCCAGAGCCCCCACTCTGATTTCCAGTGTTCTCTCACTGAGTTTCCTCTGTTAGATGAGAGCCTGTTGAACAGACTCATCGCGCAGGTAATCTCAGGGTCTCCCACGGACCCTGCTAAACCACAACACCTCACTTTAGTCACCGATGTTATCCTTCCGGTAATTATGAATGCTATCAACACCTCCATCTCCTCAGGAAAGGTGCCCGTGGCATGGAAATGTGCACAAGTCAGAGCCCTTTAAAAAAAAGACTAATTTAGACACCACCAACATGGCCAATTACCGTCCCATCACCCTACTCCCCTGGCTAAGCAAGTTAGCTGAGACACATTAATTCCATCTTAGTTCACTATTTAGAGTCTAACAAACTTCTTCATGACTCCCAGACAGGCTTCCGCCCCAAGTTAGGGACGGAGACAGCACTCATTGCAGTCACAGAGGAAGCCAGGAGACTCTTAGATCAGGGTGGCGCTGCAGCAATTATCTTGCTAGACCTTAGTGCCGCCTTCGACACTGTGAACCATAACATCCTTGCCGAGCGTTTACAAAATCTTGGAGTGACAGGCCTGGCCATTACCTGGCTCCGCTCTTTCTTACAGGACCGTTCTTTCCAGGTCTCTGGGGGTATGGTCACATCCAACCGGTGGCCTCTGAGCTGTGGGGTTCCCCAGGGTTCCTCCCTGAGCCCCACGCCCTTCAATATCTATACGATGCCATTGGCTGAGATAGTGCTACCATTTGGAGTTGAAATTGTAACCTACGCGGGTGACACCCAGTTGGTGGTTGCGCTAAACCACCTTGAAGGGTCACCGTGTGATCTTGGCAGCTGCTTACAGGCTGTAACCAAGTGGATGGCACTATCCCACCTTAAGCTGAACGGTGACAAGACGGAATTAATGTTTTCTGGGCAAGTCTCCGTCGTTGTCGCTGGCCCTCTCCTGCCCCCCCTGTCTCGGCACAATGCCTGCTGCCAAGCTCCAAATTAAGAGCCTTGGTATATGGCTCGACAACTCCCTCTGCTTCAACAATCAAGCCACTAAGCTCTCCGCTACCTGCTTTGGCCTGAAGAGAATGTTAAGGGAGATCCTCCCTCTACTTCCCTTCCGGGCCCGAAGGATTATGGTACAAGGGATGTATGTTGTTACAATGCATAATTTTACAACGCATACCTTTACAACGCATTTTTTACAACGCATGCCATTAAAACAAATTTTTAAAAACTACCTTTACAACGCGTTCCATTACAACGCATACTACCTTTACAACGCATACCATTACAACGCATAACATTACATTGCATGTATGGTAAGTATTGGATAGTGTAGGGGTAAAAATTACTATTCTAACTCCAGGGGGGTGCAACAGTAGGGTAAGTGTTGGATAGTGTAGGGGTAAAAATTACTATTCTAACTCCAGGGGTGTGCAACAGTAGGGTAAGTGTTGGATAGTGTAGGGGTAAAAATTACTATTCTAACTCCACGGGGTGCAACAGTAGGGTAAGTTTTGGATAGTGTAAGGGTAGTATGCGTTGTAATGTTATGCGTTGTACTGGTATGCATTGTAATGACATGCGTTGTAGTGGTATGCGTTGTAGTGTCATGCGTTGTAATGGCATGAGATGTAATGGATGTTGCGTTGTAAAAGTTTCATTGTAATGGTAGTGCGTTGTAAAAGTTGCGTTGTAAAGGTTGTTTCCCTGGTACAAGCCATCAGCCTGTCCCGTCTGGACTATGGGAACGCACTGTATCTGGGTGCCCCGCAGGCCACCATACAGAAATTACAAGCAATCCAGAACGGTGTGGCCCGCCTTCTCCTCGAGATTCCACGGAGACAGTCGGCTAGATCAGCTCTAAGGAAGCTGCACTGGCTGCCGATTCAGTCAAAAGTTTGCTTCAAGGCCATGTGCTTGGCCCATGGTTCTATTTGGAAAACTGGACCTGCCATTATTCATCCCTTCGTTACGGCATATCATCCATCGGGGAGTCTTCGTTCCAGCACGGCTTTCCTCACAACTACGAGGAAGATCCACAGATCCAGATGGGGTGGCCGCTCCTTCTCCTGGAATGCTTCTATGCTTTGGAACACATTGCCTCCCGCTCTCCGCAGGGAATCCAACCTCCAGATCTTTTGCCGTCTCTTGAAAACTCATCTCTTTATGAACCCCTTCTAACCGGTTTTACTCTGCTCCCCAGTCTGTCCGTCCAAAGCGCTACGAGGCTTCATTCATATGTGAAGTGAGTGAGAGAATATCCAGGAGAGAAAGTCGGAAAAAATAGTATCATAATTTCATATATTAGACGCTGACTGGACAATGAAGAACCAGTGTGCGTTTGCCTGTCTACACATTTTGTCTCTACCCACGAGAGTAACTGAAGGGGTTACGTCGGGACCTCTTTCTTTTTCATGATTGACAATTTTAGGGGCATGCTTCTGGGACACCAATCCCCCGCTCATTCCCGGGAATAATCAAAGAGGTCTTCATGACTTTGAGAGCTGCCCTGCGATAGACAAGCTGGACGGGTAGGTGGCCCAGAGACTCCACAGTGGACCGGTAGATGGCTGGACCAGGCGGGCATGACTGGAGGTGTCCATGGATGGGATGCTATTGGCATCTCTTGGCTTGGGGACATTTGGGAGTGTAACATCATGAAAACCTTCCACGACCTCCAAATGTAATTTTCCCTCCACAAATCACAATTCTAACTCTGCCACACACTTTCAGGATATCGATCCGCACGATGGCCCCGCTTACATCGAGGTATGACCCCCTATGTACACACTAGCCAAAAGGGGTGTCTTGCAGGTGAATAAGGCCCTGGTCAGTCATTCCATTTGTACAATGTTACACTTAAGAGAGTGTTGGGACCGGTTGGCTGGGCCAGTTAGAAGCAGGGAAGTGGAGCGAGGCATGTATGGTACTCTGTACCCTGGCCATCTCTGCCTGATTACGTCTCATCCTGTTAAAATCTCTCCATTGTGCCTACTTCGCTCCAAAGTGCCTGAGGATAGCTCATAGGCTTCCCCAATCATCCACCAGCACATGATGTGAGAGAGATTTGTGGGATTTCTACCGTATGGTCTGGGAATGCCCCATTATCCACAAATTCTAGGCCTCTATTTTCCCGACTCCATCTGAAGTACTGGGCCAGACCATTAGGGCATCCCATAAGATCGTCTTGCTAGGTCTGGTGGAGGACAAGGGGGCCCTAGAGAAGATCATATGTTAGAGGGGCAGGGTACACTAGTGGCAAAAAGCGATATGGCCAGATACTGTAAGTCACCAATTAATTGCCCCAATGCCGAAGGAATGTGTGGAGGACAAGAACTGCTCTGCAAAATTGGAGAAACTAATATACCGGGCCTGAGCATGCCCCAAGAAAATTCAAAGATATGGGGAAATGATGGTCATACTATGGATTGAACATGGGGTCTATGGGCCTCCCGGACGGGGGTGGAGAGGAGTAGAAGGTTGAGGATGGGTAATGTCTGTGACTGTATATGTGATCCACTGAGCAGATTGGCAGTGTGTGTGTTTCGTTGTGTTTCAATAAAACCAATAAAGTGGTGTTATAAAAACAATCTTTATGTCTCAACTCTTTTGATGTAAACGTTTCATATATTTGAAGAGTTTTGAAGAAATAACATTTATTATTCTCAATTTGTTTTCGTTAACTATTCATATTATACAAAGAGCCTACCTACTGATTTAAACATTGTGATGGGTCACCACTCCAAGAGACAATACCTTAAACTGAGAACATTGCTAAAGGCTCAGGATTAAACAATAGTGGGTTCCAATTTGTAGTCTGAAACATTGCAGTATACACAAATGCTCAAAACAGAAGTAGCTGTAATAGGGATAACTGCAGCCCTATTTTCTTACAATTGTTAGAATGGCTAGATTTATGTTGACGCAACCTCCACGATGCACATTAAGTACTATAAATGTGACACTCCTAATCAAATACGTTTTGTGTTGAGATATTGTAGCAAGAGCTAAGTTTTCCTTTGCAACAATAGCTAACAGTGATTCTGCTAAGTTAACAGGCTGTTTCTCTCAGTGAGATAAACTTGTGTCCTCAAACAAGCTGATCTATTCACGCAGAGAAAGTAGTAGACAGGAATTTGGCAAAATGCTGCTCTTACCTTTCAATGAAAATATTGAATGCCTTTCTAAAGCTTTATTGTCTTTAAAAAGGCTAATGTATATTGCCACATGCCTGGAACTTGCTAATCCTTCATAATGGTTAGAGAGTCATAAATAATGGACGCAAAAAGGCTTTACGTTTCTTGTCCGTGCCTGCCTCAGTCAAATCGGTGAAATGACTTTCTTCAAACAAAATGTCCGCTTCAAGCAGTTATATTTGCATATCACGTTAAAAGGCTCTTTGCACGAAAATAAGCATAGTAATCAATATCTCTTAAATTGTTTACCAAGTTGTCTTGCGACAGATGGGACAACATTAGAAAATGCAATAGATTTTGCCCGTACGTCCAATTGTGTTAGATGGATCCTGTGAAATATATATTTTATAGGTATAACATTTCCCATCTCCTGTACGATTAATTTGATGCTCTGTTTTTGTTAACACTTTGTCAATCTCAACAAGGATCTCCTTGGCAATATAAGGATATTGAATTACCATTAAATATGTCAATATATTTCAAATTGATTTGTATAGGCATTTTCTGCCCTACACCAGCCTTATTCCAAGTAACGAAATAGGAACTGACCCAACCGCAAAATCAAGCTTTTAATGTATTACAAAGGGTTAACTTACCTGACGACCTTAGAGACAATTTTCATGTCCATTACAATTCTGATCAAATTTCCTGTCCATTCTTACTCATTAACAGCGAACCTCCTCTTGAAAACACTAAAACTCCAAAGAGGATTGATCTGCTTCTGATATTGATTCGAATTGTAATCTAATCCCGAATCTCTGAATGGATTGAAGCAATGTGATTTATAGATTACTACTGATATCTACAGAATCTAGCCATACTTCTACTCTACTCCGCATGTGCCATGCATGTACAAGTTGAATGGTTTGTAATCTGAAGAAGAGCATCCTGTCATTTATGCATTCTCTGATCAGTAGAAACATTAGTTGTATCTGTGAGTGGATCCCTAACTAAATTGAAATCTCCAACCCATATAATTGAGCGGTTATCTTGGACTAGAACCATCTTCCTGCAGAACACCAGAAGCCACCTCCGTTTGGTTATGTACACCCTCAATTGCATATGTTAATGTTCCATTATTAGTTTCAGTCTCTAGCTTACCAGCTGCCATGTTCTTTTTGTACTATTCCTCGAAATGTGGACAGTGAGCAGAATCAAGACCATGCCTCTGTTTGTTCTCGCATAATTTAAGCAACTATAGTGCATGCTCAAATGTCGTCATATTCTGAATAAAAGCCCATTAAAAAAAGTGCAAAAGTCTATGCTAAATACCATATGTTCTGAATGCAATTTTAGTAGTAGGTAAACATATTTATGTTTTATAAACATCTGAGTGAAATTACATAATGTACTGATTTAAGTTAGCCTAACTGTCGATGCCATATACGCAGAGATACATATGCTAGCATTGAAATACTTATTTTTCACATTGAATTGTTGTTTTTTGCAAGATGTGTTTTCTTTCCACTGCAGATGTAACTTTCCAGAAGCTTTCTGTTAGTTGGTGAATAGGCGTTTGTTATGTATTACACAACTGATATAGGGGTTCTTACCGAGAGGAGAGGAGACAACAGGAAGAATGTTTCATGGGAAAAACTGTCTGAACTTCAAAATGTGTACAAAGTACCTTTTCAAGGACTTGAATCTGTGGTCTATTGCGCAAATGTGAGAAAAAAGGGAATTTATCTGACCCAGGATTTTCTAATATCCTACTGGATATTAAGAACAGGGATGTAACATGTTTTAATGTGAGTTTTTGTAAAGTTATATTAGTATGTGTCTATGGTAGGTTGTCCCTTTATATGGAGATCCTTTCTGGGGTTTCTTGAGACTACATCCCTCAACATGAGGGATTCTCCTTTAAGCTTAATAACCTGATTACAAATTTGTAGGTCGGACCTCCGTACCGAGGCGTCGGCGGTCTCCTGCCTGCTGTATTATGATGTAACAGATGGGCCAGCGGCTATGTTTCTGATGGCGGGGAATATTTTTTCATTAGTGTCTATGCAGGCGTGTATATTTTGACTGCACAATTGCTAAATGTACACATGTGCATGACACATGTGAAAAAATACCTATTAAGAGCACTTTCCTATTGCTAGAGTCCAGGCCATATGTGCCCAGTCAAGTCAATGTGCAAATAGAGAGAAACAGACTTGCCTGGATTTTGGAGTCAACAGGGTTGTTTTCTTTGGGGGCAAGATGCTGCTGTGAAGGGGACCCTGGATGAAGGCATCCACTTGGGAGATTGAAGGGAAGAAAAAGAAATGGGTTAGTATGTACCCCAATTTCCGCCATGGTCATCTTGTCAGAATGCAAATTCATAAATCTGATGGCGGGTAACCTGTCTGTACCAGCCTATGGCAGCTGCTTTTGCTCTACCCTCGCCACGGCCATCTGCAAATAGCTGTCGGTGTTGGCAGTTCTGCCAGCCCTGATACAGCGCCTGGCTATCCACATCACCTGCAACTCAGAGCGCATTGAATTGCACATAGTGCCTGGTATCATTAGCATTTCATTTTATTTAAGCGCATTGGCCTTGCATTTGCGGCGATTTTAAAACAGCCTGTATAGTGTTTTAGTGATTTCTTTGTAACTGTACCTCTGCTCGCACTCCGGCTGTGCCCCAGTTTCGTTTTCGGTCCCGGGCAGACATTTTGTTGTGGTGTTTACTTGTGGCCCGTGTCTCCTCCCCGATCCCGCCTCCCAGCTGACCCTCCCACGTTCCGCCCCCCTCTACTCTCCTTTTAAGACAGATGAACCAGCGCGCAGAGTCCACCCGCAGCGGACGCGCCGAAGGTGCGCCAAAGGTAAGCCCGTCTACGCCCGTCCGCGCCTGGCCCACGCCCAGCGCCAGACCCCCTGGCCCCCGCAAACACCAACCCACCCGCATAACGTACGATTTCGTATCCCTCTCAGCACTCAATCCCGGCCGACTCCAAGACTGCTACCAAGCCGCCCCTGGAAAAACCCATGGACCCTTCACCTGCCACTCCTGCAAACTCGACTGCATCAGGACTCACCCTAAATCCACATTCTCCAAACAGAACTCCGACACTAACCACCTGAAGTGCATACTACTCAACACCCGCTCGATCCACAGACACGCTATTGAACTTTGGAACCTACTCGACACCACTTCGCCGGATGTCGCCTTCCTTACAGAAACCTGGATGAACGCCTCTTCAGCGCCCGACGTCGCCATAGCCATCCCGGACAATTACAAGATCATCCGAAAAGACCGCACCAACCAAACAGGAGGAGGCATCGCCATCGTCCATAAGAACACCATCCGAATCACGACCAGCTCTGACGACAACCTCGCGGCCGCCGAACACCTTCACTTCCAGATCCACACCGACCCCAGGACCACACTTAGAGGCACCCTCATATACAGACCACCAGGAACACGCACGCAGTTCAGCGAAGACATCACTGACTTCATCAGCCCACATGCCCTCGCCTCCGAGAACTACATCCTACTGGGAGACCTCAACTTCCACCTGGAAAAGAATAATGACAGAAACACCACCACCCTTCTGGACAATCTCGCCAATCTCGGACTCAAACAACTCGTTAACACCCCCACCCACTTGACCGGACACACGCTTGACCCCATCTTCACCTCCAGCAAGCACATCTCCTTCGATCTCACCACAGCTCTCCATTGGACGGACCACAGCTGCGTTCACTTCAGCTACAAAAAAAACACGTCCCACAATCCCCCACAACCTATTCCTCGAAGAAACTGGAACAAAATCACCACCGACCAACTCTTCACATCGCTTAACCAAAACCCTCCTACCATATCATCGGACCCAAACCTAGCTGCTACCAAACTCACACAATGGATCACCCACAGCGCTGACGAACTAGCACCCTTGAAAAACATCCAGATCAAACAAGATAGCAAAAAGGCCCCCTGGTTCAATGCTGTCCTTAAGAAATCCAAGAAATTATGTCGTACTCTCGAGAAAACCTGGAGAAAAAACCCAACCACTGATAACATGACCACCTTCAAGGACGCCACCCGCAAACACCACCAATTGATCCGATCCACAAAGAAATCAGCATTCAAGGATCAGCTCAACAACAACGCCCACAACAGCAAGGAACTTTTCAACATCGTCAATGAATTGACCAACCCCACCGCTGGCACCAACGACATCACTCCCTCCCAAGACCTCTGCGACTCTTTAGCCTCTTTCTTCCACAACAAAATCGCCGACATACATAACAGCTTTGAAAACCATTCCGAAGAACAGTCCACCCCACCCACCTCTGAACCAAAAGAGCACTCTCACAACCTCTGCGCCTGGAACCCTATAACAACCGAAGAAACCGCCCGCCTGATGAACTCCATCCACTCTGGCTCACCAACCGACCCATGTCCCCACCACATCTTCAACAAAGCAGATTCCATCATCGCACCCCATCTCAGCGATGTCATCAACTGTTCCTTCAACTCCGCAACCTTCCCAGAAATCTGGAAACACGCCGAACTCAGCGCCCTTCTGAAGAAACCCACAGCAGACCCCTCTGAACTTAAGAACTACCGTCCCATCTCACTCCTCCCATTCCCTGCCAAAGTCATTGAGAAAGCCGTCAATAATCAGCTCGCCACCTTCCTTGAATCCAAGAACTCCCTCGACCCCTCACAGTCCGGCTTCCGAGCCAAACACAGCACCGAAACCGCCCTCATCGCTGCTACAGACGACATCAGAATGCTACTGGACAACGGAGAAACAGTTGCCCTTATCCTACTTGACCTCTCCGCCGCCTTCGACACAGTCTGCCATAGCACCCTCATACAACGCCTCAGCAACGTCGGAATACAAGGAAAAGCTTTGGACTGGATCATCTCGTTCCTCGATGGAAGAACCCAGAGAGTCCGCCTCCCCCCTTTTAGATCAGAAGCCACCAAAGTCATCTGCGGCGTACCACAAGGATCTTCACTCAGCCCCACCCTCTTCAACGTGTACATGAGTCCCCTTGCATCCATCGCGCGACAACACAACCTCAACATCATCTCCTACGCAGACGACACCCAGCTGATCCTCTCCCTCACCAAAGACCCAAACACCGCCAAAACAAACCTACACGAAGGAATGAAAGAAGTAGCCGAATGGATGAAGAACAGCCGCCTAAAACTAAACTCTGACAAAACAGAAGTCCTCATCTTAGGATCATCCCCCTCTGCTTGGGACGACTCTTGGTGGCCACCGGCCCTGGGCACAGCACCCTTACCCACAAACCACGCACGGAACCTGGGATTCATCCTAGACTCCTCCCTCTCAATGACCAGACAAGTCAACGCCGTCTCATCTTCTTGCTTCAACATCCTACGCATGCTCAAAAAATCTTCCGTTGGATCCCCACCGATACAAGAAAGACAGTCACCCACGCACTGATTACTAGCCGACTGGATTATGGAAATACCCTTTACGCCGGAACGACAGCCAAACTACAGAAAAAACTCCAACGCATACAAAACGCCTCAGCCAGACTCATACTGGACATCCCCCGTCAAGCTCACATCTCCAGTCACCTGAAAGACCTCCACTGGCTCCCCGTCAACAAGAGAATAACATTCCGCCTCCTCACCTACGCACACAAAGCCCTCTACGACCTAGGACCCGAATGCCTCAACACTCGACTATCCTTCTACACACCCACCCGCCAACTATGATCGTCCAATCAAGCCCTCGCCGTAATCCCGCGCATCCATAGATCCACCATGGGAGGAAGATCATTCTCCTACTTAGCGGCCAAAACCTGGAATTCCCTCCCCAATCACCTCCGCCTTACACAGAACCACCTCTCCTTCAGAAAGCAACTCAAAACCTGGCTTTTCGATAAGTAATGCACCCACCCTCCCTTAAGCGCCTTGAGACCCCCTGGGTGAGTAGTGCGCTATACAAATTACTGAACTTGAACTTGAAGTGCAAAAGCTTTATGCTTATGCATTTATACTCACATCACAACTCTTTACTGGGTCTCTGGACTAACACTTTATTCTCTTCTAATCCTCTAGATCAGGAAAATACCTTTACTGACAAGTGGTGTAGTGAGTCCCCCAGTCTCAGAATTTGCTAAATAACGACCAGAAGCCATGTAGATAAGCAACGTTTGTGGGCTCACATAAAAAAGGCAAGGTATAATGAAGTACATGTAGCCTATGCCTATACTGTGAAAGGGATGATGTTGTACTAGAGATTATTCCAAGATACCCAAAGCAATGTTATGTTATGGTATGTTATGTTATGTTATTTAAACTAATTAAGAACGTGAATACCCTGGGGAGTCTTGGCACTGCTGGCAGGAATGTGCCAAAGCTTGAAGATCTAGGACTTCCACAATGAGCAGAAGCAGATTGTTGTTAAGTCAGGGACACATAGTCAAAGCACCACTGGTTATTACACAGCTTCTGTAAATTATAGTTTTTTAGTACACACTTCTAGGTTCCTCAAAATGTTGTAAAAATGTGATAAATCATATGACATTCCTAAACAACTGTAGAGGAAGGTACATAGTATGCAGATCTTTACTATCCTACTCTTAGAAAGAATTACCAAAAATAATGCAAGGAATGGTACCCATTTTTCCTCAGGAGAGGTAAAAATTCAAACTTCTATTTTTACTATGATGTGTTCTGGTAACCATATTGAAGACATTGCCATCAATGCACCAGAATATCGAACGGTCAATTATGCACAGGCATGACACAAATTGGAAAACTGAGAAAGTCATCTTCACATCACTTTTCTGCTTTACTCATTGGTTTTAGATTTAAATTGTCATCCAAATCCTGCTCACTCATCTGTTTGTAAGCAGGACGGATGGAATTGCAGACCATATTTTTGGGTCAGAACCCACCCAATTCAAAAAGTATATTCATATTTCTAGGAGTTGCTCAGCCCCATGGAAGCTAGTGTTTGGCTAAAAAGAGAGATTTTAATCAAAGCATTTACTTGTGGTCAGGAGCAGCTACTGTGCATACCTGCATCCACACAGTGAGTGAAGCAGACAAAGCATTTATGCAAGTATTCATCAAGGGACGAAATGCTAACCATTATCTTAAATGGCCTCCCAAGAGTGCATATGTAATCCCCTTTGCCTAAAATCCAAAATCATCCAATCATTTAGTGCCTATTTCACATTATTTACTGGAGGACTGACGAATATACCTGACACTCCTTCAATAGATTGCTGCAGAATTTGTTTGTTGCCATTCACTGGAAGAGATGAGGTCTTCTGGCTGTTTGGAGTCAGCACACTCCTGGAGTCTGGCGCTTCTGTCCATATTTGCTACATGAATGGGTAAGTGTGAAGGCCTGCTTGTGTCTGCCATCTAAATAAAGGCAAGTGGAGAGATGATGTAGAGCACCAGCTGAGGCTTTAGGGCAAGGGCTTGGTCTGCCTTCTTAAGCTTGGCATATTGCAGCTGAGCGAGGGCATGAAATAAGGCTGGAAGAAGTAGATCACAGTGCTGCTGGCCTCCTTGCTGTAATTAAGTGTGCGCATGAGCCATGTGATTCGGTTTAGACATCTCATCGACACGCAGCAATACTTTTAAAGCACACATTTCTAATCACAAGTAGGAGAGTGCTAAATTCAAATTGGGGAAGATCCCTATCTATAATGATTTAACTAACAAACTGAGTACTGAGAACAATATTTGGATACCCACATACATCCTCATGAAATGCAAATAGAGACTTTGAATTAAAAGATATGATGTGCAAGGAGAAAGATCACTGTAATAACAAGACAGCGATGCTGGAGTGAAGAGTGGAAGATGGTAAGTCACTCCCATCACAGTCACAGTGAATAAACCTATCATCACAAAACATCCCAGTTGTCAAGAATTCAAACATAATTTAGAAGAGCCTCATATCATAATGCAGAAAGCAGACCCTGAACAGGACAAATGATCTTTGAACAAAAGAGAGGCACTAAAAATCAGAGCAAACCAACCTCACCACCAGAACATAACAGCGACTGAAATTAATATAGATTCATAGGTCTTGAGAAAACTGCTCAAAATAAGGTCGAAAAATTGTTCCAATGAGGGGAAAATTGCCTTCTTCACTCTTTAAATGGATTAAATGAAGAAGAGACTGGACAAACAAAATAAGCACCATAGAGATAAATAGTAGAAAAGAGTCTTTGACCTTGAAGACAAAGCTGGCGAGACAAGGAGCATTATGCTTCTCATGTAAAAGAGTATGCCTATATGTACATGAAAAGAATGACCTGGAGGCATGCTCTCAATGCAATAACATTCAAAATAATTGGTCTACCATAACTTACAGATCTCGGAAACCCAAATATTTTGTGAAAACATTAGCCGATATGCTGGGCAGGTTCATATTCTTGCAAACAAATTTTCAATGCTGAGCAAGCACACAGTGACCTTGGCACAAAAGCACAAAAGCACCACTGAGAGCAATCCCTAACCCAATATGTATTCTCCTGTTGCACTGTAGAGACCAAATCACAGTTCTGGGCATGGCCAGGAAAAAGGAACAACTGGAATATCAGGGATCATCACTGTCACTTTTTTTTAAGGATTTTACAGTCCCAGTGCAGAAGGCTAGATATCCATATACTGAAGTGAAAAAGCAACTTAGATTCCCTAAACATTTAATATGCCACACTGTACTCTGAAAATTTGCCACTACAACATGAAGGAAATACTCATTGCTACACGTGTCTTAAAGAAGGTATGAACTATGTCTAGACCAAGATTAAGAAGCGTTTCAATGCAAAAAAAGCAGAATCTGTAACAGAAACCCAGAGTTATATAAGTTGTGTGGAATTGCAATAAATGCTGCAGGATCAAGAGACTGCACTCTAGATATGATGTGTATGATGCAAATAATTTATCTATTAGCAAAAATACTAGTCACAGAATTTGTAGTTAGATTTGACATATACCAGCCAAATAAATACCTCGACAGCCTGCATGATTAGAGTACACTTACAACGCAAAACAAACAATATGCAAACTGCAATGTGGGAATTGTGGCCAGAACTATCCCTCCTGTGGGTGTCACATGAGTCATATTTGTTGTTTCTTGAGGACTGAATGAGTGTGAAACACTGAAAGTTGGGGAAGTCAGTCTGGGTAGAGGTAAGAGGTGGGAAGTATCAGGCGTTTTATATATCAGACAAACAAATATAACATTGAATTAACTGAATCAAAAGATAACAGCCGATTAAGAAGCAAGCTTGTTAGGATTGCAATACAGCACTACACATTTTTAAAATGTAATATCCGGGTAAGCTTACAATTTAAACAATCAAGTTTATGACATTGAAAATCTGGGGGCTCAAAATAAGCCTATAAATGAAACAGGAGGTTAATGAAACAGGAGGTTATGGGCTACCTTGAAATACACACATTGACTAGAGACACACTTAGGCCTACTAAGGTACACAATTTTACAGATATGTGGGAGTGAGATATAATTTTATTAACACAGCTCCTTTGGCAGATTAGTTACAATATTGAAATGTAAAGCAGTCTATTCCAAGCCGAACTGCAACACGCTGACTAGAAGGGGAGGTTGGCATTCATAACTGGTACTACAGGATATACCAATCTCATTGACCAATGTATGTGTCTCCATCATACCTTTCTTTCCCATAATTCTTTGAAAATATTGTAACTATATATAGATTGCAAAACGTCAGCAATATCATATGAGGTGGAGATTTTAATCCAACAATATGCCCTCCACTAGGCAACACGACCCGCCATAAATTCAACAAGTGTTTGACAAGGACGGGTTGGCTGATACATGGAGAGAGTGACAGGCCATTGAGAGTGCACATAACCAACTTTCCATGGTCCATTATACGCACTCTTGAGTGAAGTCATGGCTTGAGTGACTGACATTGAATATTTTCACTTCACATTATCTGATCACTCACCAGTGACTCCTCAAGTCAAAATTTCTGAATTAACAACATATCATTGTGCATGTTACTACTCTTCGGGGGCCAAGAGCGACCCCGTTTTTGACTGGTTCAGTCGTGAACTTCTCTATGGTGTGGGAAAATGTTAACGTTTATGTAAGTAGAATCTCCTTTTCTAAACAACCTGGCATTCTCCAAGCTAACCAAACACAATGTGGAAGATTGGAGAAATCACTAGGATAAAGCCAAGCACACTCTTAAAGTACTTAAAGACATTAATGAGACAGTCTGCTCATTATGAAGGCAGCTGATTGTGGGATTAGATAGCTGGGTAAGAATGCATAATACCATAGATACAGAGAGAGTAAGTGGCCTAGCAGGATACTCTCATGGATGCCAAAGAAAGCACTTCAACATACTACAGTATTTCCACACTACTTTTTGCCACAAGAGAGATCATTGGTGGTAATGGGGCAATCTTGCATGAATTTGTTAAATATTACATAGATCTATTCACCTCCAATATAGACATGGATAAGTTACAAATGGAGCGCTACCTAGAGGAGGTGACTCATGCTTGAGTGGAGAGAGACTATTTAATAAAACTAATAACTGAAATTGTGGCATGTATATGTGGTAAATAAGTTATTTACACTATCATAATTTCTATAAATATCAAAAGGGTCAAGCATAAATGAGGAGCAGAGTCCGTGGTGTTAGAGTCAATGGGCTTTATTTCATTAACTCGAGTTAAAGGAGAGCTCCTTCACCAAGCGGGTTCAGGAGGGTTCTGAACTTTATTCACAGAGTACAATATTGATACATTCTTTGCATACATAGGGAGGAGCCCTCCAAGCAGAAGAAAAAAAAGATATGAGCATGTAGGCGTTCACTGTAATGAGTCATAGGTGGGTGGGTGCATAGAGGGGGTTGCAAGGTCAGCTAAAACTTGCGCTGCCTGTTTGCGTAACTTTATCAGACTTTTCCACGAGGGCTGTATCCTTTCTGTTGGTTAGGGAGGGCCCTGGGTGTCAGAGTGACTAGCATGTCTGGTCTTATCTCTAGCTCGGGGCAGGATGCAGATTGCTCTCATCTGTAGAAGTGTTGCTGCTTCATACTAGCAAGTTGGTTTGGCCCTTTCTGTCCACCCATTGTGTAACGGTCTTGGAGGTTTCCCTTGACATGGGCCCCACTTATCTCTGAGAGCCGACAGGGAAACTGGGCCTTATCTCTGCAGATGGGCTTCTACTCGCCTCCTGCTCGGGGCCGGAATGCAAAACTGGGCCTTATCTCTGCAGATGGGCTTCTGCTCGCCTCCTGCTCGGGGCCGGAATGCAGCTTTATCAAGTCGACCCTTGTTTAACACTGTTAAGACACCCCGGGCTGGGCCTCTTCTCCGAGACGGCTCAGCAAAAATATCTAATGTGCTGCAGGGAATTGCAACGTGTGCCTTTTTCAGGGTCTGGCATGGAGAGGCCTGGTGACAGAGAAATAAGGCCTCTGAATGTAAAGTAATGCAGGGTTTTTATTTTATTCAACATGGCAGATGGTGAGAGGGTAGCGCGTGGGAGCACAAATACATATAAATATGTAGTTTTCTTCATTCCCTCCTTGTCCCCAAGCGCACTAATACACCTCTATTTTCATCAGGCCGTTAATGTGTTCTTGCAACATGATCTTTTCATTTTCTCTGGTCGGTATGTGTGGGCGGGGTATGCAGGCGGTGGCGCACAGACCGCAGATGGCCGGGCCGCATTGGACGCAGAGGCAACAACTGAAGATGATAAGCAGTATTGATCCTACTACAGTCAACACTTTCCATCCCCATGTTGATATTAATCCCCACAACCAGCTGCTTAAGGACCATTCTCCTACGTCCATGTCCAGCTGATTCGATATCTTGTGTAGCTTGGCAATGGCTTGATATACCGTGGGTGTGTTATCTGGAATAAACACACAACAACTTGTGAAGATCAATCGGCATACACCACCGCGATCAGCCAGAACGATGTCTAAAACAATGCGATTTTGTAGGGTCATGAGTCTGTCCGCGGCCACCTCGGCTGTGAGATTAGAGAGGGCACCTGTCGTTGCATCTATCGTATTTTGCACCACTCGTGTGAGGTGGCGGATGTTCCTGCTGTTTACTATTGGACCCCAAAATGGAATGACTCCGGCAAAGAAGTCTCCCGCCTCCTGCCCTGCTGTATCTTCTGTATCTATGACCCCCCTTCGCCGTCTGTTATAGACAGTCAGAGGCTCAATTTCATGATAGTCCGCAGGGGCAGTGTAGGTGGGGGGGAGGAGAAAAGCAATGTAACAAGTGCCGGACCAGCCCTGTGGGAGCCATGTATAACCTTTATCCCCACATATGAAGTAGGTGCCCTGTGCGGCTACAAGCCGTGTATTGTTTGTTCCATTCAAATTGACTGTGTGATTGCAGATGCTATCACCCATACGTATCTTTCCTTTACTTTGGACACAAAAAGGGGCTTTCGTTGATGCCACAAAAACAGGTGAAACGGATCTTTTTCTCCTGTCCATATACTGATAATATAACTCATTAGATCTGTTACCGCGGTCAGCATATGCTTCCTGCTCTAGTGGGGTGCCATATGCCCTGTTCTTTTCACCTGGCCAACATAAAATGTGTAGGTGATCTCGGAGCTGAGACTGCTCTTTTGTGTCCGTATTGGCCATATAGGAAGCTTTGTTTGTTTCCCACCAACCGGTACAAGAGCCTTCATAAGAAAAAGGGAGAGTGATGAAAGGCATGCCCCTGGCAACTGTATGGGGAAGAAGACCGCACACCCAGCAGTTGGATGTGTTTATGGCCAGTTGATGTTGTTGTAAAAGGGTGATGAAAGTGTTGTTCTTAAATTCATTTCTTCTGTTCTCTAAGTGTACTGGGAGCTCAACATGTGAGTGTACTATTGTGGCGTTGTGTGGGACAGCAGGTGGATAGAGAACATGTAAGAACCAGCCAATACTTATTACCACAATGCTCATAAAAAGTACAATAATCAGAGACACTATACATCTGCTGTGTAATAACTTGCAGTACTGCTCTCTCATTTTAGTCCTTTTTTCTTTACTGTTCACTAGTTTATTCAAGTCAGACATCATGTTCAACCGCTTCACCACCGAGTGGACTTAGACAATCAAACGTCGACTGAACTTCTAGATCTCAGTTTGGAAGTGTACTCTTGCTGGGGAGTCTTTTCCAAAAAGGGGGGCTCAAAGTCTGTACTGTCTTTGTTTTTAGCAAATGTTCCGGTAGTCCCAAAGTATTTTTTACAGTGACTGGCATGTAGCCACCCTTTTCTTCCCTCGACTTTGATGGCCGTCCTCGTCGTCAGCAGGACTAATTTTGGTGCCTTCCACCTGGGGTCCAGAGGGCTCGTCCGGTCGAAGTTCCTCACTAGCACCCAGTCCCCTTGGGCTATGGCATGGTCCTCGACCTGGGTGTTGTCAGGGAAGGCAGCGGCAACCTGCGAATGGCAAGAGAGTAGTGCAGACATCAAGTAAGCCAGGTAATCTGTAAGCATAGTACTGTCAACAACAGTTATTCTTTTAGGTATTGGTGTACCCCACATATTTGGTGGTCGGCCAAAGACCACCTCATATGGGGATAGGCCAGTTCTAGAATGAGCTACCATGCGCATGTAAAAGAGGGCAACCGGTAAGGCTACTATCCAATCCACGCCCTTTTCTGCACAGACTTTAGCTAATTTTGTTTTGAGGGTCTGGTTATGTCTCTCTACTAGACCTGCTGCTTGGGGATGCCTCACACAATGGAACTTCCAGGTATATCCCAACAGAAGGGACACCTGTTTCATGAGCTCGGAGGAGAAGGGCTGGCCATTGTCTGAGTAAATGACACGTAGCAACCCGTATCTCGGGAAGAACTCCCTCACCAACTGTTTGGCTGTTGTAACTGCAGTATGATCTGGGACTGGGTAAGCTTCTGTCCATCTGGTTAGGGCACACACTACTACCAGGACATACTTGTAACCTCTACATCTGTCCATTTGGATATAATCCATTTGGAGAACCTCAAAATGGTGATCAGGGGGATGAAATCCACCCTGTTCCACTGAGATGCCTTTTCCAGGGTTGAATTGGCAACAAATCATGTAAGTCTTCACTTTCTGTTTTGCTGCCGCTCGCAAGTGTTTGTTATACCAGATATTCTGCAGGCTATCCAACATTCCCTTCTCTCCCAAGTGTGCCGGGCTATGTGCTGTCTCTATTATCACCTGTACCATAGAATCTGGGAGGAACCATGTCTTTTTGTTTTTAGTCATCCAACCCTGGTCAGTCTGGACCCCTCCTTGTTCAGTCCATTTCTTTATTTCATCTGGAGTGGCATGGGTCTGTATATCATGTACATCTTTGGAGGGATCCCTGACTGTCATAGTCCTTGTCAGTGGTAATACCTGTGAGTTTGTTATGTCAATTGGAGTCTGAGCTGTCTGTTTAGCAGTTCGGTCTGCCAGGTCATTACCTTGGGAAATGACATCTGTGGCCTTGGTGTGTGCTTTGCATTTCAGGATCGCTATGGCTGTGGGTAGGTGTATTGCTTCTAACAAGGCCTGTATGAGAGGGCCATGCTGTATCTTGGCCCCGTGTGAGGTCAGAAAACCTCTCTCCCTCCATAGTACCCCAAAGTCGTGAACTACCCCAAACGCATATTGTGAATCAGTGTAGATGTTAACCCTTAACTGTTTTGCTCGTTTACAGGCTTGCGTCAAAGCAATGAGCTCTGCTGCTTGTGCTGACAGGATATCTATTCTTTGTGTCTCTATGATCTCATGGTCAGTAGTTACGGCGTATGCTGCCACTAATTCACCTGCCCCTGTTCTCATGCATGATCCATCTACATAAAACGTTATGTCAGGGTCTAGGAGTGCAACATCTGTCAAGTCTTGTCTTGGCTTCGTCACTACATTTATTACTTCCACACAGTCATGGGGTGTGGTGTCATCTGTGCTTGAGGGTAAAAGAGTGGCAGGGTTGAGTATGTTGCATCTTCTCATCTCTATGTGGGGTTGAAATAGTGTCAGCTTGTATCCTGTCAATCTTGCTACAGTCAGGTGTTGCGTCTGTGTCCTATTCAGGAGAACTTCCACTGCGTGTGGTACTTGTACTGTCAAAGAGTGTCCCAGCACTATCGAGTCACTTTGTCTTATGGCCAAAGCTGTGGCCGCAACAGATTTCAAGCATGCTGGCAGAGCCTGTGCTACAGGGTCCAGTGTACTAGAAAAATAAGCACATGGCTTGTGTTTCCCTGCTTGGTCTTGTGTGAGAACAGATAGTGCTGTTCCATCCCGCTCTGTCACGAACAGGGTGAAGTGTTTCTTGTAATCAGGAGTGGCTAAAACTGGCACTTGACATTTAGTTCCTCAAATGCTAGGGTGTGCGCTGATGTCCAAGGGAGGACGTTAGAGGTGGCCGCCTCCAATTTAGTCAATTGTATGAGTGGCTTGACTATGTGGGCATACTGGGGAATCCATTGTCTGCAATAGGAAGTAAGGCCAATGAATGCACGTACTTCTTTCTGTGTTTTGGGTTGTGAAATGTTGGAAATCAAT
This sequence comes from Lissotriton helveticus, assembly GCF_964261635.1. Taxonomy (NCBI): domain Eukaryota; kingdom Metazoa; phylum Chordata; class Amphibia; order Caudata; family Salamandridae; genus Lissotriton; species Lissotriton helveticus. Next base: position 873,306,483 of record NC_136067.1, read on the forward strand.
TTAATTCGTTCTTGTGTCAGCTGCCTACCCTCCTTGGACAGCAAGTGCCCTAAGTAAGCCACTTGCTGTTCACAGAACTGTAACTTCGAAGGGGACACCTTGTGCCCCTTGTCTGCCAGAAAGTGAAGGACCGTGAGGGAAGCCTTTTCACAGTCAGTTTCTGACCTTGCTGTGATGAGAATGTCATCCACGTACTGTATTAATGCTGTGTTGGTAGGCATACTAATACTGTCAAGTTGTCTCTTCAATGCCTGACTTTAAACACTTGGGCTGTCTGTAAAGCCTTGGGGAGCTCTTGTAAATTTGAAGCTGCGTCCTTTTAAACTGAATCCGAAAAGATATTGACTGTCAGGATGTATTGGAATGCTGAAGAATGCATTCTTCAGGTCAATGACCGTGAAAAATGTTGCCTCAGAATCAATGGCAGTCAATAATGAGGAAATGTCTGGGACCACTGGGTATTGTGGGACCACGCATTTGTTCAGTTCTCGAAGGTCAACTACTAGTCTGTAAACTGGGGGTGCTTGAGGGTCTGTGCGTTTAAGAACAGGGAGGACGGGGGAGTTACACACATTCGAGTCTGTCTCCACCACCACCCCCTGTTCAATGAGTTCTTGAATTATTTTTAATAAGGCCGCTTCGGCCTCAGGTGGGATCCTGTACTGTCGTATTCGGGGTAGGACTACTCCTGCTTTGAGTGTGACCTCATGTGGTGTGATGTTCATGTAACCTACGTCAGTTGAACCTTGTGCCCATAGATGCTGTGGGACATTCTGAAGTCTGGGGTCGAAATCTTTTACTGCAAAATGTCCTTTAAAATCACGCAGAAACAGTCGTACTCCTTCTGGCGAGCAGCAGATAACCGCTCCCAGTTCCTTTAGTGTCTTTACACCAAGTAAATTTTCCGGACATGTTTTAGTGAGTAGTAGGTCTGTGGTGCGTGTCAGTGGACCCACCCCTAAGGAGACTGGTTCTGATACTTTGTTGATAATTGGCTTTCCAGAAAATCCCAGGGATATATTCTGTGAGCCCGAGAGAGGTGCCCCTGGGACCTCGTCATGACTGATGGTAGTCCTGCTCGCCCCTGTGTCAATCAGAAACTTTCTATCTTGTCCCAGCAAACGAGCATGCACATAAGGACCCTCTTGGTCCACAGGAACTGGGATAAGGGGCAAGCAATCTTCCCTCTCGAGGCTGTTTTATGAAAAAGATTGGTATTCTGGGTAGTCTGACTGCGTGTACTGATACATTTGAGGTGCAGCGGCAGCGGGCTTCTGGACCTGCTGCGGGGTGGGGGCTTGTGTCTGTTGAGTGTTGCACTGTCTGGGTATATAGGGCCGTTCCTTTGTTTTACCTGTGGCTATATTGTGCTTTAGGACGGGGCATTCCCTTACAAAGTGACCATGTTGTTTACAATAATTGCAGGTCCCTTTAGTGGGTGCGGTACCATTCTTGTTCGTGTTTGCAGGTACTGTTTGGGCAACTAGCACCTTCATTTTTGTATCCTTCATGCGCTTCTTTACTTGTTCTTGCTCTTCCCTTATTCTATTTTGGTGGTTTTGCAACATCTGTAACATTTGTGAAGGGCTATTTGCTTGCCAAGTACTCTCAACCTTCAGCACTCTATTCCTAATCTGAGGAAGGGCGTTATCTACCAGTTTGGTCACAAAAAGGTGGGGATAGGCCTCACTACTGTGTTTTAGACCACTGTTGACAGCGAAGCATTTCTCCAACCTAGTGTAGTAATCGCTCGTGTCTTCCTCTGGTTTCTGTTTACATGCTGAAATTGCATCCCAGTCTTCCTTTTTGGTCGTCAATAGTCTTGGTAAAATTTGTATAAGGAGTTCGGGGAGCTCCTTCATTTTTTCACCAAGGCCATCCCCCGGGGCCCTACCTGCATCTTCCGCTTGCAACTCTGCCCATTTCAACGTTTTATCTCCCACATCCCAGTCTTTCTCTTTAAGTTTCTCGTAAATGCCTGCTGGTAACAAGACCTTTAGTAACCTTAGGATATCAGGGTAAGTATAGTCTCCTATACGGAGTATATCTTTTATTTCTCTGTGAAACCCCCCCCCCCCCGGGTCTTTATCATGGGAAGGTAACAACCTCTTCATTTCCAGTATTTCTAGCTTGGTGAGAGGGGTATAGACATATACCCGCTGGACAGTGCCATCTGTTTTTCTTATGGGGTGGACCTCTCGCAGAGGGTACTGTCCTCTGGGGCGAGGGTCGGGTGTCATTGAGGCGGACAGGAATTGTTCATATTGGAGACGCAAGTCTAAAATGATGTTAATCAGTTCTGGGCCCTGTTTCATCCATCTATCTAGTATTACCTTTTCCAGTATTTTATATAATTTACCAGGGTGGTGATATTGGCTCTCATACAACGTGATCAAGTGTTGGACCATATAGATACTGGCCAGGCGTTGTTCGAGTGGTGGGAGGCTCAGGAACATCTGGGCCACTATGTCGGGATTATATACTTGATGTTGGGACACCCACTGGGTGGCCGACCGAGCCAACTCCCTCTCATGTGGCGTGAGGGGTGGCTCGTCGTCTATCCAATGGTCTAGGGCCTTCTCCGTTGTTTGGAACAGGTCCTCAGGGGAAAAACCCTGTTCTTTTACTAACCCTTTCTTCTGGGGACGGTGGTACTTTGTGCCACTGTAGTGTCGTGCCACGCCCAGAAAATTCAGTTTGTCTACCGTATCGTTATCGTCCTCCTCCACTAACGTGCTGTCCTTGCCATCATTCTCATCTTTGCTTATTGCTAGTATTTTCTTTCTAATCTTGTTCGTCATAGGGTCTGTCTGTGTTGCCTTATCATGTTTACCGGCATCTATGCTGTTGCTCCATTCTATCAAATCAGCCTCCACATCTCCCTCACCCTCATCAAGTTCTCGGATCAGGCAGTTGATAAGGAAACGGAGAATGTTGTTCCTAGCCTTTACCTTTCTATTTTCCATAGCACAGGCTATACATTCAGGATTCTGTCCTGTTCTGATAAACTCATATATGGCATCTAAATGTATCTTTATATCAGGCAGTCCGTCCAATTCTGCGACTGCTTGTCTTATCCGTATCGATATGACGCGCATATGGCCGATAACTGGTTGTAAATCGTATGGGCATCTAGGGAGTTCAATGTCATCTTTTATTTCCTTATCCCCCCCCCTTCCGCACCCCCGGAAGCCTGTTGTTGGTCCTGGACTGGCTGGGGCAGGGCCTCTGGTGGGAGCGGGGAAAATGGTGCGTCTATGTAGGCTGGGGGTGGCTCTGCTAGGTAGGCGGAAAGGAACACCTCTGGTGCCGTTGGTTTAATTTTAAGGGGTACATCTTGGGGAACTTCCTCCTTGATCTCCTCTGAGAGTACAGGGTAGATACCAGTAACAAGAGCGTTTCTCTCCCTATCCATCTGTTCTGATCTGACCTGTTCACCCTCATCTTGTAACTTATTTTCTTTAGCCTGTTCTGACATCTGTCTACCTTTCTCAGCTTTGTTGAGTTCTTTCTGGGCTCTCCTATTCGCTTCTTTGCGCCATAAGTCAATGGCTTCTTTTTGAGAAGGCCTTGATTTCCTTTTCCATAGTTCCTCTTCTACTCCCATGATACATTCTGCATCCCACGTTCCCGTAACAGGCCATCTATACATTGCCTCTAAATCCTTTGTATAATCTACCCAGAGATCTAGGTATAAAACGGCGCCTATGCCATGTTTGTTATACATAAAATGGCCAGGCGTATCTCTGGGCGGGACTCTAACTTCTTCTTCCAGTATCCCCTTTCTGGTACCTATTTTACGCAACTTTGAAAACAGCGGCATATTGGAATCTGATCAAAACAATCTAAAAATTAAAACATGTACAGAATACTCTTATGCACTGAAATACAGTACAACCATACCGGTCCTGCAAGCGAGACTCGTCTTTACCGTGCTCATTAAATGAACCCGTCTTTATGCGTTTCCAGTGGTACTCACCGGGAAGCAGAACTTGAGGACCTGGTCATTGGACACTTGACGCTTGCGCAGGAATGACGGATCTCTGAAGACCTCGGACTCGGCGCTCTCACTGGTTGGGCTCTGGGTCAGGATGCTCCGCAATCTTCCTCACCGCCTCGTGTGGATGTCTGGTCACAGTCCGCCTCCTCCGTGGGCCTGAGGGAGTTGGCGGGAAGTCCCGCTGGTGTGTACACTTGAGGTCCGTCGAGGCTGTAGAAGGGGGCAGGGGCCGGACCTACATCACCGGCGCGTGGGGAAGGGGATGCGTCCCTATTCGGGAGCCAGAATGTGGTAAATAAGTTATATATACTATCATAATTTCTATAAATATCAAAAGGGTCAAGCATAAATGAGGAGCAGAGTCCGTGGTGTTAGAGTCAATGGGCTTTATTTCATTAACTCGAGTTAAAGGAGAGCTCCTTCACCAAGCGGGTTCAGGAGGGTTCTGAACTTTATTCACAGAGTACAATATTTATACATTCTTTGCATACATAGGGAGGAGCCCTCCAAGCAGAAGAAAAAAAAGATATGAGCATGTAGGCGTTCACTGTAATGAGTCATAGGTGGGTGGGTGCATAGAGGGGGTTGCAAGCTCAGCTAAAACTCGCGCTGCCTGTTTGCGTAACTTTATCAGACTTTTCCACGAGGGCTGTTTCCTTTCTGTTGGTTAGGGAGGGCCCTGGGTGTCAGAGTGACTATCTCTAGCTCGGGGCAGGATGCAGATTGCTCTCATCTGTAGAAGTGTTGCTGCTTCATACTAGCAAGTTGGTTTGGCCCTTTCTGTCCACCCATTGTGTAACGGTCTTGGAGGTTTCCCTTGACATGGGCCCCACTTATCTCTGAGAGCCGACAGGGAAACTGGGCCTTATCTCTGCAGATGGGCTTCTACTCGCCTCCTGCTCGGGGCCGGAATGCAAAACTGGGCCTTATCTCTGCAGATGGGCTTCTGCTCGCCTCCTGCTCGGGGCCGGAATGCAGCTTTATCAAGTCGACCCTTGTTTAACACTGTTAAGACACCCCGGGCTGGGCCTCTTCTCCGAGACGGCTCAGCAAAAATATCTAATGTGCTGCAGGGAAATGCAACGTGTGCCTTTTTCAGGGTCTGGCATGGGGAGGCCTGGTGACAGAGAAAAAAGGCCTCTGAATGTAAAGTAATGCAGGTTTTTTTTTTTTTATTCAACATGGCAGATGGTGAGAGGGTAGCGCATGGGGGCACAAATACATATAAATATGTAATTTTCTTCATATGGTTGCCAATAGATTAAACCTACTGATGAAAAAACGAATCACATCAGGCCAGTCAACCTTTATATTGGACAGAGACTCTACAAATAATCTCTGGACAATATTTGACTTTATACATCGAATATGACCCATGATTCAGGCTGTATTGGCATTTTTAGATGCTGAAAATGCTTTTGATTTGCTAGAAGGACCATCCCTAAAGTCAGTGATACAAAGGATGAGCATGGGTCACAATATTACAAGTGTGATTACACTTGATTATATTGCTATATTCAGATCCTAGAACTAGATTACAAATGAATGGATATACGTCAAATGCATTCACCATAAGCAGGGACACCAGACAAGGATGCCTGCATTCACCATAACTGTTTAGATTAAGTACGGAACTGCTGCTATTAATGTACATGGCTGACATTATGCTATTGGTTAAAAACCAGAAGCTCAATCTCAGATTTATTGTTAGAGACACAATATGGTTCAGCAGATTCTCTGGTATCAGAATGAATTGGGGTAAACTGGAGATATTTCCACTAATAGAAGATACTACCAGACCTGTGCTTGAGCACCGGCTGTGCTAGTGAGAAGTCTCAAATATTAGGGCAATTGTGTAAACAGATAAAAGGAGCTAGTCCTTAGCGACAAATATAGACTTGTGACAAGTTAAAGAAGCTTGTTGAGGGGTGGATACAACAACCACTCTCAATGGGAGGCAGAATTCCCCCATTTAAATGTTTATACTTCACAAATTCCTCCATTTATTTGTTAATATTCCCATACACTTAACTGAAACCTTCTTTTTCTACCTGTAAACTCTAACAGTCATGTTGCTATAGGGAGGGTACAAGCACGCAAATGGAGGATGGTGACAACAAGGCTAACCACTTCAAAAAGCTTTGGGTAGCATTCCAAGCCATCGTTCTTTTGCCCACCATACCACCACAGATTAGACCCAGTCACATCCAAATCAGTCTTGGTCCTGCTCCAATGAGAATGAGTAATATTAATTTTCATTGTGACTCCTTTATTTTAAATATATATCTATAAATAAAAAAGTGGCTTCAGGGAAGGAATTACCTATTATATACATGATTTATTATATTAATAATTAGTAAAATTGACTATTTTAGCCATATTAAATGATTATTATTATTACATAATAAGTATTACATAAACTTATATCATTTATCAATGTATTTCTATAAACTACTAAGGGGCCGATTCCAATCCGGGCCGGAAGGGCACCGAACGCAATCCGGCCGTAAAAACTACGAGCCGTACGTGTGTTTTCAACCCAACTCCTACAGCTGTAAGACCGAGCCAGTACGATCCGAGCTATGTGAAAATCACAGACCGACTAATTTCCGGGTCCGACCCGCTCCGTACGTCTCGGTCGTAAGCTAACCGTGGCGTGCAATGGATGCGATTTATGACCGAGCCAGTACGATGCACGTGTCAGACAGCTGGTGCGAGCCGGAGTGTCAGGCTTGTTGCCTTTGGGGGTCTGCGTTGGACCCCCTGTCACCCACAGCCCTACGACTCGGACAGACCAACACAGGCATGTACAGTGCGGATGGCACCAATGCGTACACACTGTAGGTGGCACCCTTGCGCGAGACAGACCCATTCAGTCAAGGGGAGCCCATGTACACATCGTACGACCGGCTTCCATTGACTTCTATGGGAGTCCAACTTTACCGAGTCCTGCAGCATACGGCCGCATCGGAGAGCTTTCCGACCCGGATCGGAATCGGCCCCTAAATAAAAGCATATACACAAAGATGGAAATAGGTTAGACAAATGGATACATAAATAATATATATTTAATTAAACATTAAAAAATCTTAAAATAAATTTGGGGCATGGTTATTGTAAGGTTTAGAAAAAATAAGTAGTAAAACAGTGAATACAACAAATATTTTATGGTTTTAGCAACAGAACTCGATTAAGCACAACAAATAAAATTAAATAATTTGCAATCCTGAACTGACCCTGGCTATCCATTGTGGAATATGTCAAGGTGTGTAAAACATGTTACTCCTAAAAGTCAAGAACTGAATTTAATTACAGAGTAACTTAAATATAAGTCAAGTACTGTTGTTAATGTCACATAGTCTTTTTTTTTAATTATTAGGCCCCTATCGTTGACAAAACTAAAAATTATTGGAGCTATTCACAAAGGTAACTTACACTTGTGAGTAGTTTACACATGTAATTTACTCTTACTGTCTTGAGTAATTTTACCACTTTTGACTATTCACAAAATTTGTGTATAAATTACTCAAACGTTTAGACTTACACATTGCCACCCCCTGAAAAAGGGGGTTAGGCCAAATTTATGAGTGTAAATTACTACTTCAAAAAGGAAACAGTAGAAAATCCAGCTCCACACAAGACAAACCATTGATACTGCAACAACTTCCATAAAAATAAATGGAGATGCACTCCTAGAGATACTACAAAAAAAAAAATATTTTATAAAATATTGTATAACTAAATAATAAATGTTTTATTTTTTAGACGTTTTTAACATGAAGTAATCTTTGTTTATATTCGTAACTATTTTTAAAAATGTAATTGACAGGAACACTGGCAACTATTGGTGATAGGGTAGACAAGGCAATAGACTTTTGGGTGCAGAGCTGCCCACGATTACACAGGGAGTCAGAGGAGAAAATGTATTCAAAGGGGAAGTTCTGCACAAGGGAATAAGAGGGTCAAAGCTCAGAAAGGGCACTCATTGAAGAGGCTATTTTGTATTCAAACTAACTAACACCCAGGATGGAGGTGCAATACACCTATATGTAGAAACATTAACGATAAAGGGAATGTGGGGTTAAGCACTCACAGTAAGACTGAAACTCAGTAAGCTTCTCACTCACAATACTGTTTACTGTTACAGATACTGACTGTAAATACCTCCATATGAGATATACATGCAAAGGCAGGGTCTGTGGAGCTGATACCTATGGTGGTGTTATAAATGTAACTCAAATACAATATTGACAGTGGACAAGAAACACCACCTAGGTTATCAGCAGTTGCCCACGGATCCTGGCGATCGAACAGGAACACAAAAGGCAGTGACAGCAAGGGTGTAGAACTAAATACATCAACATATTAGACAAAGAGCTAGCAAGGAGGAGTACTTACCAGGAAAGAAGGGAAAACAAAGGGGATATTTGGTAGACAGCAATAACAAACAAATATGGAAACTAGAAGGTAACACAGCAGGAATAGGAAGGTAGCAAACTAGAAACCGGAAAAAAGAAAAAAAGAAATAAAGCAGACACAGGGAAAAGGTAAATACTGAAGGAGAGAGAGTTGAAGAATGCTCTAAAACAGTGGTGGCTCAGAATTGAACAGAGCACTGCAGGCATCAGGAATAAGGATTAGCTACAGCTCATGAATAAGGAACCAAGGATTAACTATAGCTCAGGAACTCTGGAAAGAAGGAAAGCAAAGGGTCAGGAATCAGGTGTAAGGGAAAAACGACTGCAAAGAAAGATGAGAAAATGCTCAGGAAAAAAAGGGTTGGTTCAACAGGAAATCTGCTAAAATGACCAACACTGGACTGGTGAAAACTAGGGTTTAAAAGTGCTCACTGTAATTACATTCCTCAGGTGCAAGCAGGATAGCACCTGTCAGCCACATATGCGCTGAATTCTTCCACCCATCCTTAGCCTGCAGGGGTGGAGACAAATCAGGGAGCCGGGAACTCTAGGTAATGTAGCTTTTAGCATGAGCAGACACGCTTCCACAAAATCCGTCATAGATCCAAACTGGATGGGAATTTCCATATAGTGTCCACAAGCCTGGAAATCAGTATGCGCATACAGTGGAGGGGCTAGAAGTCCCACAGGTAGGCCTCTTGCTGGTGGGCACATGAGTGAGGAAGCAAATCGTGACATTAATTTTATTTAACATTATTTCCTTACTTATTTTAAGTCCCTACCACCAAAATGTTTATAGGAGGGTGTTGTACTATCAGTGGTTGTTTGGCCATGTTTAGTGGTAGACTTACTCTAGCTCTGAGATGGAGTAATTTACTATTGTTTTTGGTTCCGTATTGACAGTAGTAACTTTAGAAGCGCATTTTGTGAATAACAATAGGCTTACTCTTGTTGTGGATGGGTGCATGTCCCTTCCTTAACCCTTTCCTTAACCTCTCGAAACCCCTACTTACTTCTCGCTAAACCCCTTCCATTTAGTAGCTAATGTGCCCATTTTCCAGCTACTCCCCCTAATCCCTCCTGCATTTATTACTGTGTGGTAAACTTACATGTGTGAGAATCTCCCCATAGAGAATATAGGAAAGGTGGAGGCGGAGATTAATACTTGCATGTTTGTGAATAGCATTTTGTAGTACTTTAGTCATACTATTGTAGTTCTTCTAAATGTACCACAAAATGCAGTTTGTGAATATGCCCCGATATATCTTACTAAAAGTATAGCACAGCTTGGTTAATCAATTTATTGTGAGTGATGCATGTGCTCCCAAATTTAAATATTTTACCCTAAGACAATTCTCCAAAGGAAATCCTTGGCTCTTCAATCCTACCATCCCCTAAAAGTTAAATCCTAAAAAGAAATCCCTTAGCTTCTTTTAGAGCGTGCAGCAGTATTTGGTTTCTGCATTCCCAGGGAGAATGGCAAAGATTTTCCTATCTACCCCGGAGTTGGCAAAGGCACAGAGAATTGACTTGACATATGTGATCACAGTTTTAAATGGCCATCATAACCTTCGGTTCCTAAAATCACCATGCTCACTAATACCTAGAGAATTGTATTGGTCTCTGTTCTTTGCTGATTAATCCCTTGTCATCACACTTCAACCTGTGCAAAATAGCTTGAATTATCTTGTCTCTTCTTCTTAGCACTGATGAGGCCTGGTGGAACCACAGTTCCAATTCTACCAGCACATAGGTTTATGCATTTGATTCAAAATCTACTTTTTTATGACCAGACCATTTATGTGTGGAGCAAAGAGCTGAAGACATAGAGTTGGTCATATCATACTATTCACACCAGCAGACAAAGGTGATGTGAAAAGAGGAAGAGTATTAGAATTAGGGATTTCCTCTGCTGTCATTAAACAGTACTCCAGACAATGGTACAGAATCTTTCCGTGACATTTTGCCTGGATTCTGAGCAACCAGTATGTGCATATTGTTCAACAAAGACTGTACTTGACAATGAGAAAGAAAATAATGCACTGGAATGCTATGGATAATTTCTATAAATGGTTAACACATATTCAGGCATTCCATTCATTATGGGTTTTTTTTCCAGTCCATGGTTGCTAACTCACTTTAACAATATTACACCAGCCACAACTGTGATGTTCAATACACAGGGGGGCATATTTATGAGTTCTGTGATGCAGGGCAGCACAGCAAGTCACCTTGCTGCACTGTCCTGTGTCACTGGGAAATGGCAGGAATGCACCTTATTTATCCAATACAGCACCTTCCTGTTTTTTACCCTTGTTCTGGCTCTATTTTGACAGCCTTCTGCCAACGCCGGCACCTTTGCACCATGGTGCACGGGTCCCTATCTTGTAGGCAGGATTGTTTTCGTGCAGGAAGGGGCACCTTCCGGCACACAGAAACAATCCTGATTTATGTCTCTTCTGGGAGGCATATCTTTTTAGCGCATTCCCAAATTTACAAGGTTTGCAAGTCTCGGAATGTGTCAAAACCGATAGTAGTTGTGTGGGAACACACCCACACAATGCCCATGGAATGCCTACTCAGGGCAGAGTAATGCAACGCAATGATTTGCACTATTGCTATGCCATATTTTTACGTGGCTTCAGAAATATGACTTACGGTTTGCATCGCTCTTGCACCATGTTGCGTGATGCAAGAGTGACACAAACCAGGTCATAAATATGGCCTAGGTTCTTTGGGTTACACTTATGATAGGCTAAAAACAGCAACAGCAGTAGCACTGCTTTAGAGGATTCAGCTCCTTTAAAAAGTAAAATACAAATTAACCTATAGCGCTATCACACTCCAGCTATTCTCCTAGCCAAATCTTATTTACGACTATTTTTGTAATAATGTAATTTACTTATTTTGAGATAGTGGTGGCAGGAATAAAGGAACAGATGGGGTTCTGAAAGAGAAAAGTATAATTTGTCTTCAGGACACAGAGCCAATAAGGAGGAAGAAGAATGTTTCCACTTATCTTTCCTGCTATAACCAACTTCAACTAGGGTGAGGTAGGAACTGATGAAAATGTAAAAAAGCATTTTGACCAGGATCTGGATGTCTCCCTCATGCCACAATGCATTGAACTGACATACTCAAACCCTAAAGTCAATGAGTAATCTCTCTCTGACAGACATCCAGCTGCACTTCCAATCTTGTGAAAAAGAATTACGTGTTTTCCTCAGATTTGCACCAGTCTTATTAAATGCTAGCGCTCTTAGGATGAACAAGTAAAAAAGGTGTTCTTGTAGCCCACACAGTGGAGTGAATTGTATTTAAAAGTGGGATATATAGAAAGTTATTGTTGCCCGGTTCCTACAGTGACCAGCCAGTAAACGCTATTTTCACTGGTGAAGGCCCTGACTGTTCTGTGCGGAAACCCAGAGTGCAGTTTAATGTATTAATTTTGCAATCCCAGATTTGGGACAAGCTAGAGAAATGCTTCAGCTAGCATTCTTAAGATTCATGGAAAATCCAAATGTATTGTGACGTTAGATTTTGATTAAATATTTAGAAAAAATAATTTTAAGCAAGTTACCTTTCCCTGTCTAAAGCTCATTGAGACTTGTTTGCATTAGCCTGCCAGAGATGCCCTACCAGTGCTTGATCTGAATGAGGTGTGAAACTGCTCAAAACCATGAATTTTGGCTTAGGCCTGATCAAAGGACGGGCTGGGTGTGAAGCATGTGATACCTGTCAGCTCTGGGAGGGCATCCGGGGAGATTCCAAGACTGTAATTGACTTGAAAAGGATAGGGTGAGACCTACCCATTCACAGTTAAGTATAAGGGAAGACCTGAGGAAGGAAAGGTCTTTGTTCGTTAGGTCCTCTTTGCCAGTTGGGTACTAGACGAGTAGGAGGTGAACTGATTTCAAACCAGTTTAGTGTATCTTTGAAGGAGGGATTGATCATTTTCCAAGACACACCTCTTGGGGTGTGCTCCTGTCCTGGCAGAGAGGGTCTGACATCTTCGATTCCCCACTAAATAGTGCGTTCTGGGCCAGTTTGCAATAATACAGACAGGTTGTGCTGCTAAAGTGGGTAGGGTTTCCCTTGGAAAAGGTTTCCTCATTGGTTAATTAGTGTAAATGCTCACTCCATCCACTGGCTACTAAACTGTACAAAAGTGGACTGCACCACCAGCCATTCAGAAAACTTCTGAACCTGCAGAAGAAGGACCGCACCTGCTGTTTGCGACCTGTGAGGAGACCTGAAGGGCTTGACCTGCTCCCACTTATACCCAGTAGAAAGAAGTGGACTCCAAGGTTCAGTTGGCTGATCTCCTATGGGTCTACTGGGACAACACAAGCTGCAAGAGGCATTTTTCGCGAATGCCAATTGATAAGCTGCGACTGGACCTGGAATTGGACCCTGCTGGTGTCGTCTCCTGGAGTAAGGACTATCCCTCAGGTCCTGGGTCTATTGGCTGTGTACATCTGTACTTCACCAACAAGCTGTGAAAAGTTGGGACTTGCTTAAACTTCCATGACCTCAGGTGCATTAGTCATACCTCACTACAAAGGTGCCTTATTTTGATGTGACTTCAGATACAGCTTCAGGCTTTCCCTGCTGAAAGATTTTGAGCTCCACAAAAAAGACTAAGGGCCGTATTTCGATCTTGGCAGATTCGGTCCCGCTGTAGCCTTTTCTTCGGTTTTCCCAGCTGCCGACTTGGAAGTCCACCGCCCTATTTAGATGTTGGCTATTGCGCAGATGAAAGACCAATGTGGTCCTGTCAAAACCACCAGGAAATATCAAACGAGTTAATGGCGGGATTGGCAAAAGCGGCAGTTGGAGAGAGAGCCGCCAGTTTCCCAGCCGGGCAATCATGATGTGCCTTCCCAAAGAAGTCACTATGGTGGTCAAACCCCCACACTTGAGTTGGCGGAATGGCTGAAACTCACCCTTTCTCACTTTCATGCTTCCTGTTTTGCCATAGATCCATTCTGCCAAGTCCTGCCACTGCTACTGCTGCTTGATGATGAACAAAACCAACACCATCATGGATGCAATCAATGGTAAGCTGCACTTTTAAAAGAAACCGATTCACTTGTCTGTTACCATTTGCACAGGAATCGTGCATTTAGAAATCGCTCATCCAAGCAATAGCATACCAATGTACAATGCATATGTCTGTAATATTGACATTTTAGAAATTTAAAGAAATACACCTCTTCAACACATTGTATGTATACTTTTGTTGTAAGATGCCTTCGAGAAAATGGACACTTGCCCAAAAATAGAATATTAAAATAAAAATCCCCATACAGGTGTGCCTAACTAAAGAAATGTAGAAAACTCCAACATTAAAAACATATGAAACACACATAATAGGGCTAAGTGCAATATTACTTGATGTAGTAATTGCACTAGACAAAGTATTACCTGTACCATAGAATCTATCAATAAAATGAATGTCACTCACATTTTAGTAGTAGTCAACATATATGTAACATTTCCTTTTGTCTAGTGCAAGTCCTGTACTGTATTCAATAACGATAGTCACAATTAAATTTTAAAGGTGTCATGCATATGTGTTTATATGATCAGTAATCAAGGCGAAACAAACACACCTGTAGTAAAACATCCCAAAAAGAATGCCTGCAGCTGAATTAAAATGACCATCACATACAATGTTAAGCAGTGCATGCACACAACAAAGTAGACTTTTAACAAAATCAGTTGTTTCACCTGCCATCATGGGAAAGACAAATAAGTACTTCACATTTTACTCGGAAACATTGCTAGGAATAAAACAATTGCTTAGGAAAAATAGTGGCAGGACAAATTTGGTGAAATGAAAAATAGGTATTTATTCATAAAATTGAGTCTCTTAAAAATTAAAGCAATTCAAATGGCAGTCAATGCCTGGTTCCAAAAGTCCTGGGGACTGTTGTACCGTGGCACTCAGCTTGCCTCCTACATAACAGTCAATAGGGACCACACTCAGGAAGGGGCATCTAGTGGGCAGAGCAGGCACATTCAAGATCCTACATGGAGAGGTTGGGTTTGGGAGGGGTGTCCTTGGGTTTGGTATGGGTACCCTTGGGTTTGGGAGGGATGTCCTTGGGTTTGGAATGGGTGCCCTTGGGTTTGGGAGGGGTGTCTTTGGGTTTGCGATGGATGTCTTTGGGTTTGGGAGTGGGGCTGCAGTTTTGAGAGGGGTACTTCTGGGTTTTGTAGGGGTGGGTTGGTATTTTGAAGGGGTGTATTAGCTATTTCGCAGGGTTGGACTGGAATGTAGAAGGGGGTTGGGGTGTGGGATGGATAGGGGTAGGGTAATACAAAAGCTCAGATCCCCAATGGGAAATGTGGTAGGCTGTTGGGGAGGGAGTAAGGTTTGGGAGGTAGAGGGAGTAGAAGTGTCTGATGTGCATGTATCTGTTGAGGGTCCAGGTGCCTGTGGATCTGGCCTGTGTTGTGCTTGCTTGGGTGTGTCTTGTGTTCTAGGTTTCTTTTGTTTGTTTGATTGTAATTGTCAGTGTTTTTGGGTGTGCATTCTAAGGTACTCATGCCTTTGTATGCATGCACTGTGGAGGCTGGGTGAGGGACTGCCTGCCGAACAGTGTTTGGTGCACCTTCACCACCTCCTCAACAAGGACCTGCAGCTCCATGCTGCTGAATTTAAGTTTCCTCTTCCTCTCTGGCTGTTCTTTGTCTCTGCTGCTTGCCGTTTTCAGATGTAAAAGTGTACAAAACTTGTTCTGCTGCTCAGTTACTCTCTGCTCCAACTGCCTCTCCAGAAGCTTCTAATTAGTTTCAGCTGCCTGTGTAGCCACTTCCTGGTAGGGAGGGGGAGGGTGGTAGCACCTGATTGGCTGCCTAGTTTCACTTTTGTTTGCTTTCCGATTCGGAATTTACCGAATCGGTATTTACAGAATCGGTATTTACAGAATCGGTATTTCTCATTCATTTCTATGGGGCAAAAGGCCCATAGGAATGAATGAGGAATACCGATTCGATAAATACCGATTCGGTAAATACCGATTCGGTAAATTCTGAATGTACGATTCCGAATTTTACCGAATCGGTAAAAAATACCGATTTTTTACCTACATTGCATTTACCGACTCATAAATACCGAATCGGTAAAATTCGGTATTTAAGAGTCGGTAAATTGCAATTACCTACATCTGGCCCTTGGTCACAGTTCTGTCATTCCCCATGATAGCTATTATATCATGTATAATCTTGTCTCTTATCCATTATTATATATCTTTAGAAACTGTTTCACACTTAGAACGGTTGGCCTGTTTTGTACCATATACTGAACTGATGTCACAAAAAAGAATATACACCAACAATACATTTGTATTGTATGTCAACTAGTTCCCAAGGTCTGCATACTTATCATTGTCAATAAGTGAAATATGAATCAATGTCTGTCAACACATACTGCAATGTTGTACCTATATTAGCATACACTGAAAGCATACACTGAAAGCAGGTTACCTTTTTTGTGCACAATTCACCATGGTAACACTCACTTCAAGTCACTAAAGTCTATGTCAAGTGTCAAAAATTATATATGAATTCTGTACTGAAGTAGCTTAGCAATGTATCACATACTTTCTACATACCTATGCTGTTGAAGACAGGTTGAACTATTATTTGTGGGGATTGAAAAATGACTACTACAACATAATAAAATACGTACCCCTTGAAACATGACTAATACACTTAAATACAGAGCAAATGCATCTTTACATTTGATTCCTAAATATCTATAGTTATTTGAACTTTGCTGTATCTTTCTGAAATGGTTCCACTAAATAAGGAGGCTTTCACTGTGCTCAGACTTTTGTAGAACATCACACTAATCATTACATACAATGATTTGTATATGGTAGATTGAAGATTGAAATGTGAATCACAGTATGCAACGCATTATACCTTTATGCATTTCAACATTTGCCTAATGAGTCATGCGTTTAGCCTGAATATGAATTTTCCTGATGGCATACCCATACATATAGGTGTTGGAACATTTCATCTTCCAAAATAGCCTCTATTTTCTTATTTTACTCATTTACACAATTGATAGTTCATCTGGCCATTACAAAGGACATTGAGGAATGGTTTTGGGTATTTGTTACTCTGTCACCATTGTGCACACATTCCTGTCTCTGTTGTATGCCTATCTCAATTATTTGGCTCAAAGCAGACTGCCTTACACACACATCCATGAAGCAGTAAGACAACATGCAAATCTGTCATTGCTTAACATGTATGATACAGTATTTCTGATGATGATGAGCGCAATTTGGATATGTCTTGATACCAATATGTAGCCATCAATTCTGCAGTCATTAGTCATGTTGGATCACATGCTCACTCTGGTTTGTGTAGAATCCCAACTTACCAATGTGACGATTGGTACAGCCACTGTATCATACATGCCTAGTAAGCTATGTCACCTGTAATGGGACTAACAAGACATCACCCAAAACAGCGAAGGAGCAACACAGCTGACACAAGAAAGACCAGTTGCCTGTTTCTTACAACTGTCCCTCATTTCATCAAACAACAAGAGGTATATGTGGAGTGTAGGCAGGCATGTGTCTGCTTAAAACAGTCCATAGGTTGCGGACAGAAAAATCAGGTGGCAACATTATCCAAAAACAATAGGCAAAGCAAATCATTATACACCTTGTACAAAATGAACACATTCCAAAACTCTTCTGGAACATTGGACAAGGATCAACCTGAATGTTGATGGCAAAAATCCTGGCTGTAAAAACAAATGGGTCATGTGACGTGTGTAACTCTGATAAGAACTTACCCCCTTGCTGCTATTGAGCACTCAACAGCCCATCAAGCTCCGGATAGGCCATCGCAAGAACTTCAGTGATCTTTCAGCTTCAGCATCTTAGGTCCTCCCACCTCTTAGCCAATGGACACTGCACTACTTCTAGAACCCCAGGGCCCCTACCTTCCTGGAGATGGCCCACCATATGTTGCGCTTCTGATGGGCATTGACCTGTATGGATACATGAAAGGAAAGAGCAAACAATGGAATTGGGACTTTTTGTTTGTCTATAGTGCTGTCACAAACATTTTCTACAGCTATCAGAAGCATAACTCGTATGTTAGCATACAACATGTGTATTGTCACATGCTGACCTAAACCAATATCCTCATACACTCTTTAATAGTGACCTGTTGACCATCCTCATCCCATGCCATGGTCTAAATACACAAATCCAGGCCTGTGACATTATCTAGCCCTGGGGCCCCTACATAATCTGTGATATAACCTGCTTCTGATCAGTGTTAAAGATTGTGAACTACTGAAGGTCAAACATTAAAAATGATGGCACAGTGCATAGTGGCCACTGTGAATAAGGGCCTGAGGTTTGAACATGACATTCTTCGAAATGTGAGTAAATTGAAAATATTTGTTAGCTCAAGAAGTCAGGGAACTCTCCCTTTCAACTGCTGTCCATTTAAAAGCATCCAGGGGCATATTTTAGGCACACCTCAACTTCTGACATGCAAAGGATATGTATTCTTGACAGATGTACCTCAGTACATCAGTTGTATGACCCTGAGACACAGCCCCAGCCTGGCCCATAATTCTGAATGAGCCCTGCTCAATGACAGGCCTTGCTATCTGCTGCCTGATGATCACGATGACACAGGCATACCACCTTTCCTCAAATGTTACATTACAAGGGCCACCTTGTGCCCATCCAATAAGTGACCTCAAAGCTGTGTGCTGCTCTGAAGTAGTCTGGGAGGAACTAGTAGCCACATTTTGGAGAGCCCTGATATAGGCTGAGTGATTTGTGGGTCCATACAAATAGGTAACTTCATTTTTAATTGTGTATTACTCAGTACACACTTATCACCAGGTGTAAAGAGTATAGGATGTGTTTACCACTTACCATGATGTCATTTGCCAACTTATCACTCGTACATCAAACATATACATGCATTGAACTCTGCATTCATACCAATTCGAATCTAGGGCTTAAAACACACCATGTAGTGATGGTGTTGTTTATTTGAAATTGGTTAGTGCTTACCAATCCCTAACATCATTGTCCAGTGTAAGGACCGCATTACGTGACACTTAACATTAATCACTACACTTCACTCTGGAACTCAAAGGGGCATTGTATTCTGTGTAAATGGAAAAGAGATAGACAGATTCACATATGTAATCCAAACATGTACCAGTTCCTCTTGTGAGCCATAGAGCTGGCCATACAGGGAAAGGACCTCCTTTGTCAGCAACTCCAGCTCCTCTGGCATGAAGGCAGGAGCACTTCGACCTGCTGGACCTGGCATGGTTGCCCTCGGATGTGAGAAACAGCAGCAAAAGTGGAGGAGGTATTGATAGCAGCAGTGTTAGGAGGCAGGTGAGTTTTCTTTCCAACCGCTGTGTACATGTACGTGAAGTACGAGATCTTCAGCAGAGACGGACATACCCATTCGTCTACTACCATTACTTTCACCAATGCTAGCCTATGGCTGTGTCCAACATGGAGTTTCCCGCCCACTGCGCAGTCAACTTTCGCTGTCTGAATCCAAATGTCCTATTGGCGAGGTCAGGCACCCACCATTTAAGAGTTTGAAGTAGTGTGTTGGTGATAGTTAAGTGCATCACCACCACTCCAAATGGAGGTTAGTTCGTTCTTATAATCACACTTCGATGGACACTTATTTTTTTAAAGAAGCATTTATTTGTAGTGCACTACTGTGCAGAAACTCGATATTAGGGTGCTGTTGTGTACACCCCCGTTGTTGGTATGTTTGGAGGGAAAAATATTTTCTTTTCAAATTAAATGTATGAATAATATATATGAAATGGATTATTTGCTCATTTATTTTTAAGATTCATATCAACGCCATCAATGTAATTTGTGATGGATAAAAGACAAGAAGATATTTTCTTAAAAATATGTATTAAACCATGTACATTTTGTCATAATACATGACATTTGTGTTATGAATAAAATGTTCACATGTTTTTCCAATGCAGACATGTGAACCCCTGAGAGAGTGAGAAGAAGACAGCCTCCAGTGTCCGGCCCATTTCCAGACCTTGCCACCAAGGCAGTAAGGTATATCATCTAGAAGTTCAGGTAGAATAGGCAAACTATACTAGATTTATGTCATTAGCTGGAGCCAGATCTTCAGCCTTGCAACAGAAAACCCACATCTATTACACCAATTGTTAAACTCATTTCAGAACTTCATTAAGTGGCTACAGAATCCTTGCAACACACTGTGGCAGTATCTGGTGGTATGGTTCAATAAACTTTCAGTGGTGTGCTACAAAAAGATCTATCCTCAGTGATGAGACACTTCAACACCTTCATCCAGTTTCCACGGCAGCAGGATTTACTCAATCAGGAGGGTGGCTTCTATGGTTTGGGTCACCTGCCACATGCGGTTGAAGCAATTGATGGCACACATATTGCCTTAGTATCACTAAACGCCAGAGATCAGGTCTACTGGAATCAAAAGAACTTTCATTCAGTCAACGTGCAAGTTGTCTGCTTACTGTATTTGGACATCACAAACATCTGTGCCCGTTTCCCTGGCTCTGCCCATGATTCCTTTGTACTACGGAACAGTCCCATACCATGCAAATGTCTCAACTGGGACCTGAGGGGGCCCAGCTTGTTGGTCAGTCCAATCTTTCATTACATTGTTTGGGGTATGTCTAGTTGCATAATCTGGAATTGTGTTGCAATATTTTAGCCCTTTTTTTTCTTCCAGCTAGACGGCTGAGCTTATCCCACCCAACAATGGATGTTGGCACTGCTGAGGACTCCAACAACACCAGGGGAAGTCTGCTTCAATAAGGCCAATGGAAGGACAAGGTAGCCAGTTAACTCGGTTTTCGTGCTCTTAAAGGCCAGGTTTCGTTGTCTGACAAAACTGGTGGAGACCTCATCTTCTCACCCGCTAAGGTGTGCCAAATTACTGTGGCCTGCTGCATGCTCCACAACATCGCCCTGCGATGGAACATTAATTGTATTGCAGAGGATGGAGACCATGAAGAGGCTCAAGGCGAAGATCCTGAAATTTCAAATGAAGACGATAGAGGTGAAGAGGAACGAGTTGACTTACATCTAGTCGTTATTAACAACTTCTTCTCATGAGTCCAAGTACATCTTTACACGTCATGTCTTTCACCATTACACCAACTATTGATGTGGTGATAAGAGAAGTATGTGGTGGAACTTTGTTGGGAAGGGGAGGGTCAGGGAAAATCAGGCCAAAGGGTTTGTTGATCGAAGTGTGGACACATTGACTACTGTGTTCAGTTAAATGGTTTTTTCCTGGGTGCTTTGTGAAATTGTGTCTTTTTTTATTTTGTAATGTGGGCATCATGTTCTGTGTGATTGTTAATGTACTTTGTTATCTGTTTTAGGTTCCTTCACCATGTATTCTTCATTTGGACATTGTGACATTTGCAGGTATATGGTGCTGTTTCCAAGTACAATGAGAACCTTGGCTGATCCAGAGAAAGACATACACAGATTTTGGAAGTAAAAATCTTATACCAAGGCAACGTGCTCCGTGATTGAATGGGTGGTTTGAACATTACATTGGACTTGTTCTCTGTTGTGTGCTGGCACAAAAGCAATATGTGTGCCATCATTTGCTCAAACCACATGTGGTAGTGGAGCCAAATAATGGTAATCTCCCTTCACATTGGCAAACTCCTCAACTTATGTAAATTGTATGTAGCTGTTGATGTGTCTCATCACTGTGAGCCATTACTTCTTGTGGCACACCACATAAACATGATTTTGACATTCTACCAGATACCGGAATAGTGGATTGGAATGATCCTGCGGCCACAAAATGTAGTACTGCCATGTTTATCTTTATTAGTGTTAATGATGTGGGATTCCTTATGAATCAATGATAATTTGCCTATTCAATTGTATTGTTTTAGATATAGCCCCTTCTTTTCTTGTTGTCAAGGTCTGGAACAGAAAATGTGGAAACTGGTACTGAGTATTAGTGTCATGTATGGATTGTTCTGTCAGTTAAAGGAAATGTTGAGAGACAATTATTGGTAAAATGGAATAAACATAGTAGCTGATGATTGAATGGTAGGAGATTTTTGAGAATCATGGTTGGAAACTTGAAATAAACATTACCTACTTGCAAATCTACTGTGTTCATACCATCTTTTGAAATTTGTCTTTGTCAAGTTATGATGGACTTAAACAAATGCATTGGTAGAGTTGAGCTACACAACACCAGTCTAAGACCTTTTGACTTGGAAATGTATTGTACTAAACTTGATGAAAGTAAAGAGGGTGAACATAACACAAGCAAAGCAAAAAGTCATGGTGAATGAAACCATAGTTAGAGAGACAAAATTATTTAAAGTCCAATGTCCATAAATATAATTGGCATCAGAAAGGCAAATGTGTTCACAAATTGTCCCCAGAGTGAATGGTAGGCATACACTAGAGGGCATTAGTGTTGAGGTTTCTTGCTGGCAGTGGCAGAGGTCTTGCCATCCTCACCTTCTAATTATCTGCCTGTATATTCCCTGTCACAGAGGGGTCACAGTTGCAGGGACTAAGGGGGCTGAAGATAGTTCCTGAGGTGGCAGGGCCTCCCTACCTGTAGCGGTGGCTGATGTAGACGGATCAGATGTTGTAGGTCCACATGAAGGGGTAGATGATGGTGGGAAAGTCCTGCACATGTGAGTGTAAATGTTCTGCAGCACCCCAATAAGGGAGCCCATTTTTGAGTTAAGGGCCTCCATCTACTGGCTGTGCTCCCTCTGCAGCTGCTTCATCTCCCGGAGCTTGGTGAGTACGTGGCCCATCATGTCTTGGGACTGATGATAGGCTCACAAGACTTGTGCGATGGTGGTCTGGGTGTCAGTGATCCCAGTGAACTCATTATGCTGGCCCACAAACACCTCCCCTTGACCCATAACCCCACTACCCTGTGCCCTTGGCGCAGCGTGGCCTTCTGACTGGTTCCTGGTTGAGTTGAAGCTGGTGGTGGTGTAGTCTCAACCTCACCCCGGACAGGGGGCCACATAATTGGTGTCACAGTGGGAGAAAAACAGGAAATGGAATCTTCAGGTTGCTGGGGTGTCACAGCTAGAGTGGGAGGTGTTGGTGTGGGTGCCCAGATTTACCAGCTGTACCAGGCTTCTCCATATAACCAGGAGTGCTGTCCTCACTGAAGGCTTGAACCTGGGCTGGAGTGGAGGTTTCTTCAGTGATTGGTACCTTCCCACATGCTCAAACAATTTGACCTATTTAGAAATGGAAAACATTCTTACTAGTAAAAAACTCTATTGTACATTCAAATGTTTAGAGATAAACAATGTAGATACTCACTAAATAACATAGGTAGAGATTATTGTGACGCTTGCTTCCTGTGGTATTACACCACATATTACCCTACTTTTTATCAATTTCAAACAGTACAACTTCAAATCAGCAGGTAATTAGATGCCCTAAAATGTTCATGAAGTAACTAGGGAGTATATCTAATATCTCCCAACCATTCAGCCCAACACAATGGAAAGGTGAAATGTGTAATTGGCAATTCCAATGCTTAGCTTACTGCATACCAGACATATCCGCTACTTGGATGGATGTTTGGCATTAGTTATCATGTGAACAGGGCAGTGTCAATTTTCGCAAGTACCACTTGTATTCAGCATAGTAATTAGCATACCGGACACATTTTTTGTCAACACAGTTTGAGTAGTAAAACTCATTACATCAACACAATTGGTTAAGTAGAACAGGACAATATTCAGAAAACAACACACACCATTTTCAGATGAGAGCATTGAATAGGGATTGATCACTACATGACACTACCATGTGTTGAAATCTGTTAGGCAAGATAGAAAGAGCAACATGGCATAGCAATAGTGTTATGAGAAGTAGAAACAGGGCATCATGGTAGTTGTAGTCATTTCAAAGGCAACTTCCAAACACTAAAATGGTTACTGGGACATACCTGTGGAAACTATGCAGTGGAAATGGGCCAGACACTTAGATTTGGGCACACACATAACTAATGGGTCATTTGGTGTCGTAAAACTTACAGGCACCATACCATCATGTGACATGTAATGGAGATTTCCAACTGTAATATTAGATGCAACACAATGCATTCACGCAATCTAAATGATCTGATTCTGATACTTTGAGGTTTGTATGTTAGGAAAATATGAGCAGGTCACATTGGCAACAGCTGAGTTGAGAACGAACAGGACATTGAGGTTTATTGAGACTTTACAAAGTGTAACTTACCAGACTCCACTCCACCAAGTTCTCCTGCCAAGCCTTCAGTATGTAGGATCTGCAAGACCTTATTCTCCCAGTGCATGAATGGCTTTGGAGCCATGGGAGAACCACCACCAGTCCTATTGGACTCCATGTGACACTTGGAGGCCAGGGAAAGTACCCTGCCCTGCAGGTCATTCCACCTCTTCATAATGTCCTCCTGTGTGCATAGGTTGTTTGCTACAGCATTCAGTCTATCGACAATTCTGGTCCGCATTTGCCTTTTCTGGGATAGGGGTGTATTGTGGACTTGGGCTCCAAACAATTGAGGCTCTACTATTAGGATTTCATCCACCATGGCTAACAATTCTCCCTCAGTAAAACGTGGATTTTTAGGGCATGTCATTGTGCAAATTACAAAATTAAATTGACCACAAGGTACTAAATGAAAGGGGATAAAGGGACAGAAGATAGGGAGAATGAAAAAAAAAAAAAACATTTGACAGGCAAAGCCTCTTGTAAAAAAAAAGGAATGGTGGACCTGGAATGGCAAAGGATCATTGTCTCAAATGGGTTGTGTTTATAGTGTGGTATGCAGGTGTTTCCATTCGGCCAATGGACCTCAGGTGTGACCTCCATCCAATGGCCACTGTGATGGTGCATTGTTGAGCACATATCGCAACGGACTCACTCAGTCTGGGAACTGCCGCTAGTAGACACCAGCACAACTGTGAAAGCTAAATAGACTGGGTGGGAACCCCCCACCCTGACCGCAACAGAGTAGTGTTCACTAGCATTGGAGTCCACAGCATTGGCGGTGGTGTGCAGTGACCACGGTGGGAAAACTCTGTTGATGCTGATGTCAAGGCAGCCTGCATGCATCTGAATTTAGCAGGTTAAAGATCGTCAACTCGTTGGAGTACTAGGGCCCACTTCCATTGCTGGATCATAGTAAGGCTTCCAAGATCTAAATCAGGCCCCAAGTCGGAAAAAATCTTGACCAGCAAAGTCACGAAAAGTATCTGTCCAATGCACTTACTTTGTCAGTTGCAAAATTTGCATTTCTGCTACTAGGAGCTTTTCCCACCAAATCCATTGGCTTCAGCTGGATAATCTTCATCTGAGAGGACTTAGAGAATACATCGCAAAAATGTGCCTCGCTGGATGATTTTGACATCCATTTCAGAGACTAAGGGCCTGATTCTAAGTTTGGCGGTCTTTGGACAAACGTAGCTTTGGTGTCGGAAACCCTACCGAACAGTTGGTGGTCCAACCGCCGTATTATGATAATTTTCCGAACATAAGACTTCTGGAGCACCGCTAACACCGCAAGCCATTCGCAGACTGCCACGGGGTTGGTAGGGAGAAAGCAGCTGTTGGAGGGAGGAACAAAGAAGGTCACCGCCGTTCAAATTAAGAGTTGGAAAGCCGACAAGTCAACCATGGTGGTAAGACCACTTGCTTTGAGTTGTCAGAATCAAAGGATTTGGGTTGCATACTCACCCATTTCAATTTCTTCTCTTCAATCTCTGATGTGGAAAACTTCCTCCAGGTCCCCCTTCTTAGCAGCTTCTTGACCCCCAAAGAAAACAACCCTGTTGGTGACGAAATCTGGGTAAGTCTGTTTTGAACAATTTACCCATTGCCTGGACTGGGCACATATTGGCCAGTCTAGCTATGGGAAAGTACTGGTAGTAGGTATTTTTTTACATGTCATGCATATGTGTACATTCAACACTTGTGCAGTCAAAATATACACACCTGCATCGACACATATGAAAAAATATTCACTGCTGTCAGAAACACTGCTGCAGGGCCAGCGGTGACATTGTAATTAAGTATAGGTGAATTTTGCGGATTCGCGGCCGCAAATTCGTGCGAAATGGCAAAAAAATCTGTGAATTCACGGGAAAATCCGCGAACTCGAGGATTTGCACAAATAATGTGACCACATGTGTCTGTAACTTTGCCACCGCGCCGAAAGGTGCCGAGGTCCCTCGAGTGAGCTGTCCATCATAATGATGAAAGGGCGGGAAGACGTTGCACACCCTAGTGTGTGTGTGGTGGGGCCAAACTGGCGGGGCTTCTATGCAAGTTCACATGCCTCTTGTTTATAAAGGGTCAGCGACCGATCAGAGCAGCAGATGAGAAGAAATCAGCCTCCTGATCACAGGAAGTACACGGGGATTGCGCTCGAGAAACTCGTGGATACAAAGACCTCCATCAAGGATTACATCTTATTGTAGGCGGTAGATATGGGGAGGAAGCACACCTGGACCGTGCTCACTAGTTGTTTGGGCTAATTATAATGCGCGACTGAATTTGAGCTTCAACTTGGGCACCTGCTTATATCTGTAAGTGCTTCCTGTTGAGGTTTAATTTTTGTGACAGGAGCATTGTGCCAGAATGAATCCTGCCTGCATATTTATCCACGAAGATGCCACCGTGTTGTGCCATACCTCTACTCAACTGGAGTACTTTCTACTGGCTAATCAGTAAGTGCTACATCGTTGGGTAAATGTATAGTGCTTTTGCTACACTACAGCTGCGTAAAGGGCCAGAAGAGTTGTCTCCAGTGACCACGTATGTCTGTAACTTTGCCACCGTGCCGAAAGGCGCCGAGGTCCCTCGAGTGAGCTGCCCATCATAGTGAGGAAAGGGCGGGAAGACGTTGCATACCCTAGTGTGTGTGTGGCGGTGCCAAACGGGCGGGGCTTCTATGCGAGTTCACATGCCTCTTGTTTATAAAGGGTCAGACACCGATCAGAGCAGCAGATGAGAAGAAAGCAGCCTCCTGGTCATAGGAAGTACACGGGGATTGCGCTCGAGAAACTCGTGGATACAAAGACCTCCATCAAGGATTACATCTAATTGTAGGCAGTAGATATAGGTAGGAAGCACACCTGCCTAGTCTAGACCGTGTTCACTAGTTGTTTGGGCTGATTATTTGAGCTTTAACTCGGGCATGTGCAAAAAAATCCGCCCGCGAGCGAATTTGTGAATTTTTCGGCAATTTCGCGAGATTCGCGGATCGCGAGATTGCCGAAAATTCACAAATTCCGCGAGCGGAACGGATTTTGCGCCCATACTTAGTTGTAATATGGCGGGCAGGAGTCCGCTGCCACAGTGTTCTTCTTGGGACTGCTACCATTGCGGTACGGAGGTAAGACCGCCAAACTCATAATCAGGCCCTTAGACAGTAGGTAAAATCTTTTCACCAGGATAAACATGCTTGTCGTATCCGACCACTCTCCATTGTGATTAGCCTGAAATTGCATTTAGGTCACAACCAACTTCGAACAGTGATTACTGATTAGCAATTTACTTTGCTGTGGCACATTTTCCTAAATCTTTAAAAATGAATAACTCTGGCTCCCTTTATTGGATGTTTGTCGTTCATTTTGATTATTAATTTTTTTTCAATTTTTATAAATTGGAGTGGGATTTTTATTGTGATTTTTTTATTTTTTTACTATTTTGTTGCTTCTAAAAGCTTTGCATAAATTATGTCTGAATACTCTGTGCAGAGCTAACAGTTGATGAGCTCAGGTTTAAATAGTCCAGGAATTATGGTGATTCATTTTTTTTTATGTTAGTCTTTTGATTCCAGAAAAGGTAACCACCTTCACATATCATGACATAAATTAACAATTGACACCCTTAAACAAATTCGAAATTTAACTGACCAGAAGTTACATTAAATGTCTACAGAGATTATTTATTACAATAATAGTTCCCTTTTTCCGTGCAAGATTCTGGGCTTGCTGTCACAGCTTCGTAAAGATGTGAACAGAAAAATATAGAATTCGGGGTTAGATACTTGAACCATTTGCGATTCGGCAATCGAGCTCAAATAGGTTAGCAACCATTCAAAGGTAAATTTGGAACATATCAAGTTGGTTTTCAACTCCAGTCTCAAAAATAGCAATACAAACTAAATCTTATTGACTCACTGCTTTTGAGATTGGAATTTACAGTTACCCAATACTGATTACCAACTTGTGCTTCTTAATATAGTATTGATTCACAAATTGCAGGTTGTTGTTGCACTCACAAATTAGCATCAAGTGGGAGTAGGTGGCAATCTGGTGAAACTATGATGGAGTGGAAATATCGTTTTTTTTTCTACTCAATTGCTGCCTGTATGCTATGATGAGGAAGATGAGGCTGTTTCCTCCACCCAACAACAGGAGAAGGCAAAGACAAGAGTGCATTTTTAGTCTTGATAGAAAACATATAGCACATATAGGCTCTGCAACACTGTAATGTTAGATTCAATAGTTGAGTTCGACCCTTTGTTGGGTAAAGACACACACACAGGAGTATTTCTATACCAACCCACATGCAGGTATTTTGCTGCCTACACTGTTTAGCTTTGGGAAGTTACCAAGGAGTTGTTGCTACAGCAGTAGGGCTTCCCATATCGCTCTTTTGAGTTGTTTCCTAATTCATAGGTATTTTTTTCCGAGCTCACAAAACTTGCAACAAACACATTTTAATGTTTTGCATGTGCCATTTTTCACACGAGTTATAGGCTCTGTTGATGGGACACATGTCTTAATTTGCTCTCTTAGTGCTACTGAGTTTTTGTATAGAATGCAGAAGAGAGACACACTGCTTAAACGTTCAAATAATTTGCAATGCTGGTTGTTTAATCAGTGACCTTGTGGCAAATGTTGAGGTTCCATCAATGACTCCTATATATTACGGCACTGTGTCCTATACAACCAGCTTGCAATACAAGACTTTGAGGATAAAAAACTTTTAGGTATTTCCATATTTTACAATTATATGTAATAGTTCCATACTACATAGTAGTATTTAATTGTATTTTTCATTTGTGCTAGCTGTTGGTGCTTATGCACTATGCACATGAACTTTGACCCTTTACGACAATGCAAGCAGAAGGAGTGAATGCAGTTGTATTATTGCCAATAAAGCAGACAAGAGGAATTTAAGAGCGCACTTTTGGGCAGCTTACGGTGAGGTTTTCCTGTGTTCATTAAAGTAAAAGAGCCTTTCAATATTCACCTTCGATTGCATGGAAGATTGTGGCAATGTGTGCTATGGTGTACAATATAGCAGCACATACGGAACCAATGAAATCTGATTATGACATCTTTGATGAAGAAGAAGACCATCCCCAACACATCCAAAACAAGGCAGAAGAGCAGCAGATGGAAGAGAGAGACACAGTCACATTAGCAACAATTATTTCTAAGGTAAGTATAGTTCAAATAAACCATGCAATGTGTAATGAGCTAGTCATAGTCAAAGTGCAGAAAATGGATTTTTATTTCCATGTTTCTTCCCACTAAATATACACTTTTTCTGAAATACTAAGGACTTTATTACAAGTTTGGCGGTCCACGGACTGCCAGACTTGCGGGGCACAGTGGTGGTGGTCTTCCGACCACCCCATTATGACCATGGTGGTCGAGCCGCCCTGGGACCACTCCAATCATCAGGGATCAAGATCCCTGGTGGGGGTGCAGTTGTATTGAGGCCGCAATATGCTTGGTACGGCCACTGCAGCCTCTCCATGCATATTACAAGTTTCCTCACCGCCACACTTTTCAAGGCTGTGCGACTGCCATGAAAAGTGTGGTGGTGAGGAAACACAGGAGGCCCTGCAGGCACACCATTACCTGCATGTGACTGCATCAGTCCATGCTGTGCAGGTGCTGCCCCTGGAAGTGCCAAAAACTGCCCTCTAGACAGCAGAAAACTCTTTATCTGGCGGGCAGTTTGTACATGGGTTTGGTGGTGTAGGTGTGGGGCGGTCACACCCCTTCACCGCCAAACTCATAATAAGACCCAAAGTGTTGATGTCTTCTATTTTTTACTGTGTGTTCTGAAAGCAAGTCTCTCATAGTAACTTCATTGTTTCGTTTAAATAGTGAACCATATTAATCATAGTAGACATGACTTTATCCAAGTTTCTTGCAAGTATGTTAATGGCATCCAATTGCTTTGTTCGAAAGTCTAGTGTTAATTTTTCAATTTTCACAAATTCTGATTTAAATGGTGTTGCACCTGTCTTACCGGGAACCGTGGTTGGAGTAGTAAAAATCTGTTACTGCTGAGTTTTTTGATAAAATGGTGTGTTCTACTTTATGCAGTTGCCCAGCCATTTCTACTAGATCTAGGTTTGTCTCTTACTGTAGGCAACGTTGTTTCAGGCAATATTGGTATTGGTGTGATGCCCATTGTTTGTTGCATATCATTGATGTTAGACTGCTGATCAGCTACGTCTTCCATATGGTGAGCATCATGTGCCTCTGTAATGTTGTCTTCACTCTCTGCATACAAATGGCCATATTAATTGAAATATATATGTACGCAATTTTGAAAGACAGGCCATATTGAAGTGTAAGTCACTACAATTTAAGTTACATTCATTTTTTCTTTCCTGAATCAGGATACAAGTGATTTATGTTATTGTATTTAGCGATCTAATTACATTGTAACACACTATTTTAATTGCTATTCTTTTGAACTTCTAAAATCCCTAAGACTTACATTTGACTGCAAATCCCATACAGCATTTTATTGGACATAACAAATGTTAATGTTTTGAGTCGTTACATGAGCCCAAATCTAATTTTATCTGATTACAAATAATGTAATTACAGTTATAATAAAAATATTTTAAGGTCCAACATTTGTATTATGTTAAGAAAATACTAACCTGTGTGCAGCTGAGGAGGTTCTGAGGTATTAATGGTAGATAGGCCAGATATGGCTTCTGTAGGTAGTGGGGGTGCTTTCAATTGCCTCATCAATTGCTATTGGTGGTGGCTGGGTAGAAGGTCCCCCTCCAATGCCAGCAACTTCCTACCTTTTGTGGGTCAGCTTTTCGTCCATGCATGAGTGAAAGCTGTACCCCCCCTGTCCTCCCCCACCTCTGCCTACATCAGGGGGGCCCGCAGGGGTCCCCCGCAGCACACACCGCCTGCCTTTCCGTGGCGGCATTGCCACCACGGAAAGGCTTGCCGAAATGCCTATCTTAATATGGCTGGCGGTGTCTGCTTGACACCGCCACCATATTAATCATTTTCCGCCCCGGCCGCAATGCGACCAGGGCGGAAAAGTGGCGGGCGGTGTTTTGCTCCGCCGTGGTCCCCCCGCCATTCTAATATGGGGGGGGGATACAGGGAAGGATGGCGGGCGGATTGCCCCCGCCAGGCTGGCGGTGGCTACCGCCAGCCTGGCGGGGGCAATCTGCCTGTCATCCTAATGGACCCCTTAGTGTTAGTTTTCTAAATCACACACACACCTTACACAGAGACAAAAAAATCATACAAGCATGTAAATCAATGTACAAGAAATGTTACACACAGCAATCAGGGTTCCAATGTATAGGGGTGACAGATCGTCCATACTGATAGGCATTACATGATAACAGTGCATGGTCAGCAGAAAAGAAATTCAGAATTAAACATGTAAAGGAGTGGTTGCAGCTGTCTGCACAATTAAGACTTTATTACGAGCCAATATAACGCTTTTTAGCAAAGTTAAATTAATGACAGATTGGGAAAATAAACAATAAGCTTCTAAATCCAAACCTTACAGTTTGCATGCAGCTCCTTGATGCCAGTTCATAGCTCGCTATGAAACAGGTCATTTGTTTCATAATGTAGGAGAAAGATATTCTATTAAATACATATAACTCTAATCGTATTCTCTTTTTACTTAAATTGCATTTACATCAGGGAATAGATAACCCAATATACTTTCAGTAACCCAGAAAGGTTCACAAAGCTCAGTTAGTGGCCTGTTGATTCCAAAGTATAACTCTACCTATTTGGCTAACAGCTGAGCTGAGATGCCCAACTTGGAAATTTGTATGCACACGGTTAGCCAGTAGATTGCTTTCTCTGTGTCATAGTAAGCCCTATCATGAAACTTATGCAGATCAATTGCATGTGTTGTATTATCATCTACTTGACTGTAGCCATCTTTCAGCATGCATCAACATAGACTTTGCACTAGAAGGAAAATATCTTCAAGCAGGTTTGTCAAGCAGAGTTGGGTCCATGACAGGTATCATGCAGTATTTGGACAACATTTCAGGAAAAATATTGTGATACAAAAATATCGTGTCAAGATTATTTGGAATAGGGGGCGTGTCCAGCAGCATGCCTGAGTAAGACGTGCTTTAGCCGAGCTCCGGCTGAAAACACTAATCCGCCATTGATTCCAGTGCCCTACGACCCCGGAGAACACCACAATTACTAGGAGATGTGCCTGGCTATTGCCTGCTGCTGAGATTGGGAGGACTCTTACCTTAACTGAGCTTCAGGGGCTGGAAATCGACTGCGCCCGGACATGCGGATGACTCCCAAGATGGCGCTGTGCCGAGGCTGAGGACGGGGGGAGCTGCATCAGACCTTGCGACCTGACCTGGAGAGGCCGCTGAGAGCTGGAAGCTGGCCCTGGGTGTGCTGCCCTACTGAAATCCCATCTGGGGCACTTCAGTGAGAGATCTGTGCTCCTGCTGGTACGGCCATGGTGGCCGATTGGAGGAGCCCCTCCCCCACCGCCACTGTGACTGGGAGCTGCTAGAGTGGCCGGCTGCGTGGCTGCGAAGACAGGCCTGTGCCTGAGGAGCTGCGGAGACCGGTGATCGCTGCTGGGTCCTGAGTGCCCTGAATATGGATCCGCCCCTTAACGGGGCTCTGAGGCGCTGGCCAATACCACAACAGGGTGGCTGCAGGTGAGAGGGGATGCCCGCCCCCCACATCGGGAGTGCTGGATCACGCGGGAAGGCCTACATCTGTGGTGGTGGGAGTCGGCGAGTCCAACCTGGGCCGCTGCCCTTGCGTAGTGCCACGAGTTGCTTCCCCACCCCCCTCAGGCACCTGTGACTCGGCCCTGAGAGAGAAGTAGCGGGACGGAGCCAAGGCGAGGGTGCAGTGCGAGGGGAAGGAGGTGAGGGCTTGGACTGTGGCACTGGCGCTTCCCCCAACCCCCTTCCCCCTCTCCCGGAGAAACACATGTGGAGCTGATGTAGCGGTGGCCCCTAGGGGAATACAGGAAGCAGATAGGTCCACGGTGACGGTTGTGTCAGAGGGGGCCCGTCTCCCTCCCCTCCGGGGCTTCTGGTGACATACTGTAGCGGGCACTTCTGTGGCTGACTGCTGCGAAGGGCCTATCTGTGTGTGCCCCATGGCGAGCGGCATAACCTTGCCTTCTTAGGGATAGCTTCCCTGCCGGAGAGAGGAAGTGCAGCGGGTGTTGTCACTTGGGGGGCCCTCCGGAACATGACACCTGCGGGCAACCAGTGAGACTGTGGCTGAGTCTCTTCACCTGAGATGGGGCGGTGGAGGCCGCCAGAGGAGGAACGGTCCCTCGACATCATAAGGGGACACCTGGTGGATGTAAATTGTGCTGAGCTGGCTGTCTCCCCCCCTTGCCTCTTGCTCCATAATCCGAAATAACGGCCACTGAAATTAGAGCGCCGATTGCCAAACTCCGTCCAGGGAAGTCCCCAGGTCCCAATGGACTGCCAGCTGAATTTATTTTTAAAAGGGGCCGATCTATTGGTGGTCCACCTGTTAGCGCTATTCAAAGATGTGACCCAGGAGGGCATCCTCCCACTGGACCTTCGGATGGCCATGATCATACCCATATACAAACAAGGCAGATCCCCCGAGGACTGTGCATCTTATCGAGCAATCTCCCTCCTGAATGTAGAGGCTAAGCTGCTGGCGACAATCTTGGCCCTCCATTTGCGCAGGGTAATCTCAGGACTGGTACATCAGGACCAGACGGGATTCCTGCCAGACAGGGCAATTAGGCAAAATTTACATCAAACACCAAATTGGCTCATGGAAGTGAGGGGACGGGAGGATCCGCATATGTTCCTCTCCCTTGACGCTGAAAAGGCATTCGATGCGGTACATTGGCCCTTCCTAGAGGCAGCTCTAATTAAATTTGGTGTTGGCCCTAACTTCAGGAAGTGGGTGGGACTCCTGTATGAAGATCCTAGAGCCCGGGCCAAGGTGAATGGGATTCTATCGGACGACTTCCCCATTGGGAAGGGGAAACGGCAGGGATGCCCCCTGCCTCCACTGTTGTTCACCCTCACCGTTGAAATAGTGTCCTGTGAGGTCCGACAGACAGAGGAGATAAGGGGATTCCGAATATCACAGACCGATGCACAAGACGAAAAAAATCTCGCTGTAAGCGGACGAGATCTTGCTCTATGTTACACGACCGGCCACTACAATCCCCACACTGTTCAGGCTCCTGGGCAGTTATGGCTCCTTCTCGGGATACAAGATAAATTGGCATAAATCGCTCCTGTACAGCCCGCGACAGGAAGAAACGTAACCCCCTCTGCCTGGGGCCCTCCAGGTCACACAGGTGGGGTTCACGTACCTGGGGATCTACCTGACCACAGATAGAAATGTATCCTATCAACGTAACATACAGCGAGTGATCACAAACTTTACGGATGACGCCCTTAGGTGGAAGGCGCTTCCCCTCATGATTCTGGGCCGAGCTGCCATATTAAAAATGATTACGTTGGCACGTTTCCTGTGTGCCCTACAAAATGAATACTTTCCCCTCCCTAGACAGGCATTCAAAGTGATAAATGCAGAACTGTGTTCTCTGCTATGGCTGGGAAGGCAGCCAAGAATAGCCCTTGACAGGCTGCAGAGAAATCAGTATAACGGAGGGATCTCCTTGCCAGATATAAAGGCATACTACTGGGCTGAGCATCTGGCCCCGATAAATGAATGGCTCCATGCTTCAGCTGATCACCCTATGTATAGATTAGAAAGGGACACTATGGCACACCGCACCGCTATGCACTATTTATATGGGGGCACTGGAAAGAGATGATTACTCCCGGCTACGCAAATAACCCTAGCGGTATGGGACAGGGCAACGAAGATGATGGGATGGACACACAAACCAACAAAGCAGACGCCGATCTGGTCCTGTTCATGGCTGAAGGAGCTACACAAACTGAGGGGGTTTGCGGGTTGGGACGCTATTGGAATCTCCACACTAGGGGATTTGGTGGCAAAGGGGAACCTTTAGCCCTATGGGACATTTGTGACAGAATATGGGCTACGTCCCGCACAGTTCCTTAAGTATGCGCAACTGCGCCATGCATGGAGAGCTGAGGCGGCGCTGTCCTCACCCTTGCCGGAAAATGCCCTGCTGGAGGGCCGCTCACTGCAAGAACAGGTACCCAACAAACTAGTGTCCTTGACTTATAAGACCCTGAATAATAACGCACCGGACAGATTGGGGAAGTTGAGGGCCACCTGGGAACAAGACTTGGGCTAGATGGACACAGTAGACTGGGAAGCAGCCCTGATGCACCACAGAGAAGTTGCGATTAAATCTCGACTATGACTAATTCAATATAAGATACTACACAGGGTTTACTATGATAGGGTTAGGCTACATCGTATGGGTCGAAAGTAGTGACTCTGATTGTCTTCGGTGTGGCCACCTGCAGGGGGATTTCTTTCATATAATTTGGGACTGCCCCACGATTCACACCTATTGGACACAGGTATTGGGAGAGTTAAGTGAGGTGTTAGAGACAAAGCTTACGATGGATCCAAAGTTTGTTTTACTGGGGACAACTAACAATGTAGACCTGAACCGCCCACACCTGATCTTTGCACTACTGGCCCAGGTGGTGGCGAAAAGGGATGTGGCAAGGGCATGGGGGGCACACTCGCCTCCTCAATTGGGGAAATGGAGAAAGGGGCTGGACTTGTATATGGCGGCGGAAAGGGTCACTTATACAGCAAGAGGCTGTCCCTGGAAATTTCGAAGAGTTTGGGGAAAATGGCGAAGGTGCAATGGTCTGGATGGGGGTCCGGGACTGGACTGACACACTGAGGGTCCTACTGAGCGGGGCTATGTTCCTGTATGGCGGGGGCAGGATTACGGGCCCGAGGGGAGTTGCTGGACACTGAGAGAGCACGGTGGAAAGATGTCCTGCAGGCAGAGCTGTGATCTTGTGGTGCTGATAATTATGATGCTGTCATTATGGATGGGAGGGTGGGGGGCAGCCAGGATATGTGGGTATTCACTTGTGACTTGCCAGCTGTGTTTTTGTTGGTTGAAAATGCAAATAAAAATATATCTAAAAAAAAGAATATTGGGATTACAGAAATATAGTTGACAGCAATGTCAAAATATTGGTAAAAATATTGCTTTAAGGGGCTGATTACAAGTTTGGCAGTCTGACCGCCCGATCACTGTGTCCACCTCCTCCAGGACACCGCAGTGCCGTTGGTCTACTGCTGGATGTATTACAAGTTGTGCTTTTTGAAATGTCAGCCATGGTGCTTTTCCTGCTGGGAACGTGGTGGTCTGCAATGTTGTTTCCTCCAATGCCTTCAGGGCTACGGTATACCCACTGCACCTACGCAGTCGTACTATGGATCTCCCAGTGGTAGTTACCCAATGGCGGTTAACCGATACAGGACGTAGGCCAAAAAGGTCCACAACTGTGACCATGGGATGCATTTAAATACTACACAGCTGATGTGCTCTGACCAGGATCCTTTGCTTCTCAACTGCAGCCCACCAGACAGGCACCACCGTTTTGTGCATTTTTCATCTTCCCATTTAGCACTCTCCACCATCTATAATCTTATTTTTGCACGCTTTTACCTGTATCACTTGTTTGTTTTTCCTTTCACATAGTCACTCACAGTTTAATTTTTTTATCATGCCAGGCCTAAAAAATCAATAGTTTACTGAGGAAGAGTTGACAGTCAAGATGGATGAAATCATTAAAGCGGAGCCACAACCTTTTGGTTCCCAAGTCCAGCATACTCCTCTCAGTAGGAAAACTGAAAAGTGGGACAGATTAGTCAACATAGCTAATGCTGTCTGTACCACCCTGAGCACACAGAACGACATCAGGAAGAGGTGGACTGACCTCAGGTTGAGGATGCGTACCCGGTACAACAACCACCACCTGGAGGCTCGGAGGACTGGTGGTGGCCCTTCCAACACCCCATCACAATACTTTCCCTGGGAGGAGAAGCTATTGGCCGCCCTGCATTCTGAGGGCTTGACATGACTAGCTGGGGCAGTGGACTCCGGTAAGTTGCATGTCAATAACTGTCACCATATCTCAAGGTCCTCTTTGCTCTAAACACTGTTTTTGCTATTGCAATCTCTATTTACTTTCTTAACATGCAGTACTCAAAGTATCCGAGATGTTGGTTTGTCTGTGTCAATGAGTCTTTTTGCATATAAGAGCACTTGTATCCAAATCCACGACATACCACATGTTGGAATGGTGTCTGTAAGTTGATAACCATAAAAATATAATTCCAGGACCCATGATATGAGTTAAAATGTGAATGTATGGTCCATCACCAGTGCATGATGTTCAACAGGTATGGTACACTGACCGTTTCCGCTTCTCACTTGTCTGCCATGTTAAAACTGATGTTCAATCACCATGGACTGTGCAAAGGACAGAAAATGCTATATGCAGATATATGTCTGCATTCTTGTTTGATGGTGTCCTGGTCTTATCAACTGAAACTATTGATGGTATGAGTGACACCCTAAGAACTGTGCACTCCTAATATATGTAAGCCATGAAGGAAACTCCGCTGATTAGCAGTGGCAGGCACTGCTCACATGATGAACACGGGTAAATATAAAACTTTGTATCTGCCTGTATTATACACAAATAGCTCTTGGAAGGGACAAATTCACATGTTACGAATACACTGTGTTAGTTGAAAGGTTTTGGAGATGTCATGTCTATTCTTAAAGCCAAAACACCACATATCTGCACATCTAATGAGCTGATGAAATCTACAACATGTATTGAATGTCTTCAAAAGCCTAGTAACCAGGGGGCGCTACAGAGCCGGGCCGCAAGTAGGCCGTCACTCTGTGAGGCTCTGCGGGCTGAACTGTTTCTCCAACATTTATCCACTAATTCAGGTGCTATCGACAGCTGCCATTTGTGGGTCGTTCCCCCCTACCGCTTGGGACTGCGGGGAGCCTGCTAGATTGAGCTGCGCAGAGGAGAGAAGATATTAAGCAAAGGACTGCGGCCTTACCTGTGGAAACTTTCGGCCCGAGGTGGGATGTGCAGAGAAGCAGAGCTATTGTGGCAGCACCGATGGTGAGGAGGTGAACTGCCAGCGGCCACGGACTGTGTTGCTTGAGACAGGAATCGAGCAAGACTGCGGCTGTGGATGCCTGATGGAGGAGCTGCGAGTAGGGAGCAGCACCATTGGTGACCGCATTGGTGCGGCCTGACATCTGCTGTGCTGAAGAGCTGGACCTGGCCCTGACTCACGCCTGCTGGGAGGCCTCTGGAGCAGCTGGGATTGGTCCCTGGCGGGTCCTTGAAGGGAGGCCACACTGCGTGCATGGCATCCTGTGGAGTGGCACTCTCTCAGCAGCTTGAGGGAGCAGTGGATTTCCAGTGCCTGTGACAATTGGGCCTACCTTGAGGTCAGCGGCCCCCACAGAGACATCGCAGGGGCATCTGAGGTGCTTTTTTGAGCCTGCCCCGCACAGGGCTCTCCAATTACAAGTAAGTGAGCTGCTTTTGGAAGTTCTACATTGACCTATTGGCGGTGGTGAGCCCTACATTGTGGTGGCAAGAGAGGTAATGGCGAGCTGAACCATGCACTGTGTATTCAACCATTGTCTGGATAAGACCTACCTGCCTGAGTGCTGTGCCTGTGTGGGCGGTGGGCCACTTGGCTGTGAGGAATGTTGCCTTCCTAGCATCGAACATTGGGGAAGGCAAACACATGACAATCGAAGTTGTCCTTTGAACGGTGCAGGCCCCGGTGATCTTGCTGGTGCCGATGGTCATCTCTCAGGAGCAAGACATTAGGGCAATGTTCAAGGATCTTAAGCACTCCCTTCAGGCAATTGATTGCAAAATAGACTCACTGTCAGATAGATTTGATTGTCTTAAAGAAAAGGTCTCAAGCTATAATGAACGAATTGACCAGCTTGAACAGCGGACCTCAGCGGTGAAGATGCAAAAGAGAAACTGCTTCACATGGAGAAAGTGCTAAAGATAATTCAAAACAAAAATGAGGATTTATTAGCTAGATCTAGAAAGAACAATAGCAGAATTATGGGAGTGCCAGAGTCCACTGCCATGAGCCGGATTGAGGACTATGTGGAGGAACTGCTTAAAACACTCTTTGGAGTAGCGTTGTCTTCAATATGCCTGGTGAAGAGAGTGCACATGTCACTGGACTCTATTCCACCACCTGGAGCCGCAGGCTGACCCATCATTGCCCAGCTCCTGAATTATAGAGATAGGGATTCTGAGCTTAGGCTGGCTCGGGAGCAGCAGGCAATATCCTTTCAAGGGAACACAGTAACCTTTTACCTTGATTTAAGGACTGTTGTCCATGCTGTGCGGCATGATTTTCTCACAGTAAAGCGTGCTCTTCTGAAAACTGATGCAAAATATTCCCTGTTATACCCGGTCAAACTGCGTATTTCCAAATTCTGCAAGACTGTCTATTTCACAGACCCGAAGTCAGCCTCCATGTTTGTCAAGAGTGTCCTGCTCTGTCGGGGTTTGCCCCGGGTCCTGCTCGGTGCTCTAGTGATCCTGGCCACACGAGTGACAATGATTGAAGGCCTGTATTGTTTCTTGTTTTATGATGCAGCTGATTGTTGCAGGTGATTGCTAATGTGCAAAATTGGGCTCCCTTAACTACACAGGTTGATGACTATATACAGGGTGTCTTTCCCCTGCCTCTGTTCGGTGGTCACTGATCACCGCACAACTCCGGCCACCTTGCTCATAGCTGGGCTGTGCCGGGTGAGTGGCAGTTCCCCCCTTTGGGATGATTCCCCTGTTGACCTGTTTTGTTAGCCGTAACTGGCTGTGGCATGGGTGCAGGGTCTGTAGTAAGCCCATTTGGGGGGGCTGTAGTGGGTGCAGGATAGATGTTCTTGGGGATGTTTGTATTCTTTTCCTCAGATGGTTGTCTCTTTTCCTCCCTTTTTCTTCCCTTCACGTCTCTAGGTTGTTCACTGTCACAATAGTTCTCATTGGGTAGGTCAGTTTATCTGTGACAAAAGGGGTTCCCCCATCTTAGCTCTGGCATTCTAACATGACACCACTAAAGGTGATTACTTAGAATATAAGTGGCCTGAATGATAGGCACAAGGCAAAATTGGTTCTAACTTATTTGCGATGTCATATCATAGATGTTTGCTTTGGCATCTAACAGAGCGCACTGTTGTGCTCTTGTGGGTGGGTTTGATAAGGGAGCAGCAGGTGGTGTGATACTCTAACTACGCCAGGAGCTTCACTATTCTTATTAAGAAAGGTTTGCACTGACACACGCATGTTACTAAATGTGATCAGCAGGGCCGATATGTAATGATTGTTGGCACGCTGGAGGGGTGACCACTCAGGCTTGTGTCCATCTATGTGCCCAATGTGGACAGCCATGACTTTTTCTCTGAGATATGGTGACTGATTGACTCGCTGAGGCCTGGTGCAGTGGTGCTGGGCGGGGACCACAATGTTGTATTGGATCCCTGACCAGATTCAGACCATTATTGCAGATAATAATTTAATTGATGTCTGGAGAGCCAGACATGAGGTGGTAGAAGAGGGTACTTGCATAATATTGGCAACCACGTTGTGGTCACAGATAGATTATTGGCTCACATCCAGGGATTTAGACACCTGGGTTGCCCCAGTATTCAATTTTTTGAGAACTTTTTGGTATCACTCCCCGGTGCTTGCTTGAACTTGATGTTCCAGACTATCCCAGCCAGGCCTTCACATTGTGTCTCCCGACTGGAGCCCTGAGAGATCAGGTGTTTCGAGAATCTATCCACCAGGGGATAGTTAATTTTTTCAACATAACATTGGAATGGTAGAAACTGCCTCTGTGCTGTGGGAGGCATTAAAATAAGGTAACGCATAGCAAAACAGACGAGAGCCCGTTGGTCGCTTAGAGAGGAACTAAGGCACCTTGAGACTGAGATCAGGGGGCTGGGGAGTGAATATGTCATGTCCCGTGGAGCGGAGGTACTGGGCACCATTTGAAGTAGGAGAGATGAATATGAGGATGTCTCAATACAAGAAATGCACTATATGGGCTGTGAAGCGCTGACGAAGCGCCATGGGGAAGGGGACTGAACTGATATGACCCTGGCAGGGCTTATCCGCAAACCCTGGGCTAATTACTTGACATTACTCTATTTATTACAATTGAGTTCAAATATAGCGTGTTTCCTTGCACAGGTAATAAATACTCAACTCTTAAACAAGGAGCGTCAGAGGGAATTATAACCTGGCCGCCCTTCACTCACATAGTTTGCAAAACAACAAAACCTGGTTACAAAGAGCACCCAATACATTTGCACAGTTTTTATCCAATGGGTATCAACTACAACTCCTGGGCGAGGCCGTAGCCAGCCAAACAGTCTGAAGATTTTTTTTATTTTATTTTTTATAAAAAAACCTTTATTGAGTTAATCAAAGTATGACAAGCGCAGGCCTACAACCACAGAGGTCGGCCGCAAACACAGGAATCAGATCAGGAATCATGCACGTATATACGACCAAATAATGTCGACAATACAGATACAGCATGTGATTGTATATGCCTCAACGCAGCAGGATATCAAAGGTTTAATTTTAAAGTTATAAAGAAACAGAAGTGGCTGTACTATCGGTGGCGTCACACCATAACATGAAGTTAAATAGAGATGGGGGGGAGGTACCCCGCAGTGCAAACAAGTCCAGGTGATGAGCAATATGAATCTTGGGCACACTATGCCCGCCGAGGCTGACGAGGAATAAAAAAACAATGTAATAACAAGCGATTTGCGAGCACACCCTCCCGAAAACCCACCCTCCGGAGACAGTAAGGTATAGGCAAGTATAGACGCCAAACAGAGAAAGAAAAAAGGAAAAGGAGAGACAGCCAACCCTACTGTAAGGAAGGAAGAACCCTACCCAAAGAAGAGGAAAGAAAGAAAGGGGACCATAGAACAAAACAAACTAAAATAACAAACCCCCCCAACACCCGCCACCCTGCACCCCTGTAATGGCTACGGCCTACCCCACTAACAGCGTGCCTGTCGCCCCGGAACACCCCAAAGAAGGGAAATAAAGAAAGCGGAGGAGGAGAAGAACAAACATACTCCCGGCCACCTATACCCCCCACCATTAGCGACCTCCCCAAAACATATTGTCCATTATTAAAAGCAAGTATTAAGCACCGATATGGGGAGGACCTCAACCAAAACCACCCGACTCCCAGTGAGATACACGGTACAATCCTGGCATAGATCACAAAGCGTAGCTAACCCCAAAAGTCAAAGACAACCATGACAGTTCGGTTCTTCACGATAATCTACGTCGCCAAAGCCAGCAATCGCGCAGGAAGCGAAGCGTCCCAGATAATACAAAGCAGTGGCATCGGATCTAGGGCAGGATACAAGATGAAGTCAGCCCTGACCAGTGCGATTCTTTATGAAAACCCATGCCACCCAAACCACAGTACTTATGTGGTAATCGAAACGTCCAGAGCAGTTCGAAGCAGCTGAATCGGACCGAGGACAGGATACAAGATGGCGGCATCCACAGGACCAACCGGGAAAGATGAAGGAGATAAGCAAACCTCTCCGACGGTCACCAAAGAGCTGTTCTTGGCGATCAAAACCTTCGGCAATGATGTTTCGCCGATCAGGAGTCATACCGGGAAAGCTAACTACGGTCTTAAGTGCAAAATCCACGAGGCCAAAATCATCGACGTGAGCTGAGTCAGGCTGCCGCGCGGGAACCTCAGAACAGTAGGCCAAATCTTCCACTGGAACCACAGAAGGCTGATCGTGTGTCGCAGCATCATCGTCCGGTCGCAAGCAGATATTTCCCAGCGTTTCTGACATTCGGTCATTCGTGACTGTAAATTGGGAGTGGAGCGCCCCAATGGCGGCCATCACGGACCTCAACGATGGTGCGCCATCTGTCCTCTCCATCTCCCCCCCCCAAAGAGACGAAGCAGGACTCGAGCCCCAGACTCACTTCCGAGGCTCCAGGCACACACGAAGCCAATGGCAACAGCAGGCGCTCCCTCAGCTGGTGAGCACGGCACCTTCGCCGACCGCGGGGGGCCCCCCTTCAACACCGCCATCCCCAGCAGGGTCTCCGGGCGAGCGGCCCCCGACCGCGGCGCACGATGCACACCCTGTGTCACGAGACCGAGTCCTCAGTGCCAGCTGATAACTGGATTGCAGATCGGAGATGCAGAAAAAGATCCGAGTACGGAAGACCGGACGAAACACTGGTTCCACAGCCGCTGTTGATCAATTCCAGCCCGGATGGGCTAGAAATCGAGGTCCCGGCTTCAGCCCTGGAGTAGGCCGAAAATGGAACACGACATAACTCCGCCACCCAGTATGTTAGAAAGTCCGGGATTGCACCACCGGTATCAGGCGAGCTTCATACACACGGGAGTCCGGCGTAGGTAAAGGATAAATGACAGGATATGCGAGCTGCCGGCGGAGGTCAACGGAGCCGGGAGCTTAAGCAGCCATCTTGGATCGT
This sequence comes from Lissotriton helveticus, assembly GCF_964261635.1. Taxonomy (NCBI): domain Eukaryota; kingdom Metazoa; phylum Chordata; class Amphibia; order Caudata; family Salamandridae; genus Lissotriton; species Lissotriton helveticus. Next base: position 873,349,749 of record NC_136067.1, read on the forward strand.
AGCGTAGCTCCTCCTCAACAGTCTGAAGATTTAACGTGGAAGACTTTCCATGTTATGCTATATGGATGGAATATTAAGTTACACAGGGGCATATTACCAAGCTATAGCGATAATTATCGCGAAGCTTGGTTAGCGGGCATTAAAATATCGCCGCTCTCCGACGATTTTTACCGCTGAGATCCCTTGATATTATCAAGGTTTATCTAAAAAGCGGTAAAAATCGTGGGAAATGCATGAATATCGCTGTAAAATCAGCGATATTCATGCATTATCGTGACAATGCTCTTAGCCATGTTATCCACCTTCCATTGGATAACATGGCTAAGAACTGCTCTGCGCAGGCATTAGCTTTTGGAGATAATCGCGCTTAGCGCGATTATTTCCGAAAGTTGGTAATAGGGGATAGCGATGTTAGCGACTGTTACCAGTCGCTAACATCATGGCACGCCCACTCTGCATGTCATTAGAGATAATCATCGCTGACATGCAGAGTGGGCCCCTAAATGCCCGCTATCGCCTATCAGCTGTCGCTAACTGGTGTTAGCGACAGCTAGGTAATAGGGCGATAAAATTATCGCCGCTTTTGCGGGAATTTTTCCCGCTAAAACGGCGATAATGCCCTTGGTAATAGGCCCCACAGTTACTAAAAAAATTTCACCACACACTATTTAGAGGTGAGAATCTTTCTCTAAAGAAAATGCAGAAATACAAGTGTGAAGCTACTGATTAGTACAAAATTAAACTCTGTGTAGTTCTATGTGCATGCCGGTAACGGGCATTGATTCTGTTGAGGTTTAAACATTTTGTTTTTTGGAGCTCCTTATTTATGTAGTATATGTACCGTACATGTTTATAATTGTTGTGCATTATGGTTTTCTATGTTTTCCCTTTTTTTTTGTGCAGTGGGATTGGTATATATTTTTTTTCATTGAGGTCTATACCTGATGATGTTCAATTTGAGTTTATTTATGTGCCAGTCTATGTAATAGAAGATGGTTACATGATATGAACACTGTTCATGGAACTCATGTTTTGGATGTCAATATTTATCCATATACCGATATGTGTATCAGATATTTGTAGAACGTGTGTACTTTGTAGGTTTGTGTAATGTTTTGTTTAGTGTCGTCTTTTAGTTTATAATATGATTGTTTTCAGCCCTAATGAAATTCCAGGACTATATGGAACTAAACACTTTGGCTGGATTTTAACCTATTTGATATGGAAGAAAAATAATAAAGGAAATACTTTTAACTCTTGTAAAACTTGGATCTGCTTGACAGTGGTACCAAACTGCGGCAGGTGCTGGAAGAATTGTGCACCGGACACCATACATGTTTTGACTGGTGATTGAGGTGCAGCCTATACGGTCCACCACTTGCTTTATCTCTTTGATTCAAATTTGGACTTGGTTGCACTCATCCTTGGTAACTGTATTTATAAGATGTCACAATTTAATGATTGAATGGAGGAATTGGCACAAGACCTATTTGGCAGAAGTGTCACTTCACCACCACCATTACAGGGTGCTCAATGCAACATGGGATTGCTTTCACTATTTCTGAAACTAGAGCACCTAAGAAAACAAGAATTAGCACGGTGGTGGGATGGGGTGACATTACAACAATATATGGATAATAATAAAATCCCTAGGGGATTAGGTATTTTGATACTTCCTACTTTTGAAGATCCAAGTGATGATTTGTTGGGATAATGGGAGACTAAACTAGAAGGGGCCTCAAGTTATGATGCGAATTCTTATAAAACATGCAAGTGAAAAGGGGGCCAAATTTCAATCTGAGATTGAGATTGTTGAAAAAGAAATTGATGCCATTGACTCTAAGGATTTAATTGAGTAAAACTATGGTGTAATGAATAAAGTAATTGAGAATCATCAACAGTATATTAAGGATAAAAAAATGAGAAAGATAAAATGAGATGACAAAGATTACAAAGAAGGGCAAGGGTATACCTTCGCAAAAAAGTTTGATAGCGTGCACTTCACAAAGGATAGGAAAAGGGCCAGGAAGGAGAATGATGAGACGCTATCTGTTACTAGTATTTCTATTTATTCACAAAGTAGCACCACTTCAAGCAATGTTGCATCAGAAAACTTTTTAGGAAAAGGGACCTGCTCCTTTCGAAAGGATTTGGCAAGATTACGTATAAGCAACTAGCAATGAATGAAACAATCACAAAAACCTGGAGAGGTGGGAGGAGGTACAAAAGAAAATATAAAAGAAAGTCTTAGTGACAAGGTGGGAGTACCAACCCGGATAAGAAAAAAGTAGACATTTTCCTTTCGGTAATCAAAGAGGGTATGGATGTAATCTCTAAAGAGGATGGTATAGTGATTTAGAGATTGTCAATTTGTCTGATAGAATACTAGATAAGGAAGAAACAAACTTACTAAGTAAGGGCCTTAACTTTTATCCAACACAGAGTGGTGATCTAACAGAGGTACAAGTTGACCTGTAAAAGTTTGTAAGATCTCTGAAATTAAAATATTTTTCCCTGAAAACATTCCAACACTAAATGTACATATTGTGGAATTTATATCATCTTTACACACTATTACAGACGTCCGGGACATTCAATACATTCTTTCAATTGAGGATGATGAAACATGAGATATGCAATCTCTCTTGTGTGATTTAATTATTAAGGAAAATCTCAATATGGATAATGGGGTGATGCCCAAATCCAAATGTGTTCCCACACCAGCACATCATCGCAATATTGATTTATTTTATGATAAAGTAACGGAGGACTTACATTGGCTGGGTAATCTGGTGAAATTTGGGCCACAACCACATCACAACCTATTGCCCAACGAAAGACAGGAATTGACGAGACTATGTAATGATGAAAATATTGTAATCAGGGAGGCTGACAATGGCGGTAATTTGGTCATTATGAATAAAACAATTACATGAATGACATTGAGTGTGCGGACTACTTTGAGTATAACAATATGATATTGGACATGATGGAATTGATTCTGACAAAGAACTTTTTTTACACGATGGCTGGTGGTTACACCAAATAGAAAGAACAGCCATGGGTTCACAGTTTGCTCCCTCCTATGCCTGCCTTTTTATGGGTTGGTATGAGAGAAAGCATGCCTGGGGAAAATATGCCTCCCCTGGATTGAACATATAGTCTTTTGGGGAGGTATATTAATGATATGATTTGCCTTTGGACCGGGTCAGATGAGGCCCTCCTAGAATACTTTGCATTCCTGAATGACATCACTATAACGTAAAATTTACTAGGGCCCACCACAAAGAAAAATTTAACTTTCTAGATCTCAAGTTCTATGTTAAGGATGGTACAGTACAAAGTGCTCTTTTCGGTAAGGAAACAGCATGTAATGGGGGCTTGCATACATCCAGTTCACATACAAGATCAGTAACCAAAAACATCTCATATGGAGAAATTGTCCGTGTGAGAAAAAATTGTAGTGAGGAGGATACATTTCAAGCTAACATCATGGATACTAAAAAATACTTCCATAGAAGTGGGTATTAAATGTAGGTATTAAACAATGTGGAAGCAAGGATACAATAGTTAGAGAGGGATGAGACATTACTTAGTAATCAACAAACCAAAAAGAGGGAGGACCAAAAAAGAAAACTGACGCTTGTCTCCAAATATAACACTTATAGTGGCATCTGTTACTTGACATTCCTGGCTTACAGAACTCCCTGACCAAATGACCATCTATAACTTATTGAAAGGGTTCAACCCTAAGGGATACACTTTGCCCAAGTTACATTACAACTTCACAAAATAACAGTTTGTGGTTGCCATCTAAACATGTGGGGGAGGGTTGTGTGCAATTCTTGTAACATTTGCTCACATGGAATGAAAAAACTAAGAATTTTGGTTTCAACGCTTTACAGCAATATAGCTTTAAACATTTCATTAATTGTGATACAACCTTTGTTGTATATGTACTTGGTTGCAGGTGTGGCATAATATATGTGAGCAGTACAACCCTTCGCCTTAAGCTATGTGAACAAAAACATCGCTGGGCCATTCTGAATGGGGATACCTGGTATCCCATGTCGGAACATTATAATACAGTTGTCCATCCCGCTGAGCAAAACGTTTGGTTTCATCGAAACGATCCTGTTACTGTAGGTAGAGGAGGGGATTGGGATCTGCTTCTGAGACAAATGGAGGTGAAATGGATTTGTCGATAATGAGCAATTACTCATGGACATAATACAGATAATGAATTCAATCATTTCTTGGTATAATGATAAATTCTGTATGGAATGGTTTGCATCGGGCCTTCCTGACAATTCCTGTCTATGATCAGGACCCTTAAATTTATGATTCTTTTGGCTGAAAATTCTCATTCAAACTATAGGACCTGCCTTTTGATGTTTGTATTCACTTTTACTTAATGAACACATGCCTGGATGACCTGTTTGATTTTCATAGTGGTCGATGAATATACATCCGATGATGGTCGCTGCATGTACTGGCTGGGTTAACAACTACGAATATCTCTACCATACTGATCGTATTCTTTGGACCAGGTTATTGAATTGGTGGTTCATCCTTTGACAGATTATACATATTCATATATGGGTGTGATCTAACCCATTGGAATAGTTAGATTTAATGTACATAAGGAAATAGATTTAAGTGCTTAAGCGTTGGTCATTAACTCTACAAGATGGCCACTGCGCTTTGTACTATCATGTGGTGACCATGATATGTATATTCTTTTCACTTATTATAAGGGTTGTTTTGCTTACTTTGTGACTTCTGTGGATTCTTGTTTCATTTGGATTTTCTTATCAGATAAACATTATTTATTCTTTATACAAATATGCGGAATAACTTTCCTTTCTACTATATAGATTGGACTACGATATACATTCAAAGATGGCTGCCATATTATTCCCAAGCATTTAGGAACTTTTCACAGTAGTGTGTCTCCCGGACCGCAACAGCCGACCTTTGACGTCGGGTGAGGATACTTAAGTAAATAGGGGTGCAGCTTTTTGAAACTTAAAACATGGATTTGAATCATGGTGAGTGAACTGTAAATGAGGTGGCCCGATGAGTCTCAAAACTTAGAGGCACACATCAAACAGGGTGTCTGTCTTGTGGTTGGATTTCAATCAATCAATCAATCATTTGTAAAGCGCACTACATACCCGCTAGGGTCTCAAGGCACTGGGGGGGCCGCTACTGATTGAACAGCCAAGTCTCGAGTATCCTCCTGAAGGTCAGCAGGTCTTGGGTCTGTCGTAGGCTCAGTGGGAGGGTGTTCCATGACATGGCGGCGAGGTGGGAGAAGGATCTCCCACCGACGGTTGTTCTTTGGATGCGCGGGGCGGTGGCGAGTGAGAGGTCGGTGGAGCGTAGCTGGAGGTTGGGGATGTAGAAGGAGAGCCATCTGTTGAGGTTGTGTGAGGTAGGCTGAGCTGGTCTTGTGGAGTGCCTTGTTGACGGGGAGCCAGTGCAGGTTTCTCTGGTGGGGGGTGATGTGGCCGTGGCATGGTACGTTGAGGATCAGTCGTGCCGAGGCGTTTTGGATGCGTTGTAGTCGTTTGATGAGCTTGGTCGGGGCTCCCGCATAGAGGGTGTTTCCGTAGTCGTGTCTGCTGCTGACGAGGATCTGGGTGACTGTCTTTCTTGTATATGTCGGGATCCATCTGTAGATCTTGCGGAGCATGCGGAGGGTGTTGAAGCAGGAGGAGGAGACGGCGTTGACTTGCTTGGTCATTGACAGCGTTGAGTCGAGGATGATTCACAGGTTGCGTGCGTGGTTGGTGGCTGTCGGGGCTGCCCCCAGTGCCATCGGCCACGAGGAGTCATCCCAGGCTGAAGGGTTGGAGCCGAAGATGAGGACCTCCGTCTTGTCCGAGTTCAGCTTTAGACGGCTGGTCTTCATCCAGTCAGCGACGGCCTTCATTGCTTCGTGGAGGCTGGCTTTGGGGGTGATGGGGTCCTTGGTGAGGGAGAGGATCAGCTGAGTGTTGTCGGCATAGGAGATTATGTTGAGGTCGTGCTGTCGGGCTATGTGTGTGAGTGGGGCCATGTAAATGTTGAACTGCATCGGGCTGAGGGAGGATCTCTGGGGTACGCGGCAGATGATTTCGGAGGCTTTGGAACTGAATGGGGGGAGGCGGACACTCTGGGTTCTGCCGGATAGGAAGGAGGTGGTCCAATCCAGAGCTTTGTCTCCGATCCCTGCGGCGTGGAGGCGTGCTCGTAGTGTGCGGTGGCAGGCAGTGTCGAAGGCGGCAGAGAGGTCTAGGAGGATGAGTGCTGCAGTCTCGCCGTTGTCCAGCAGGGCCCTGATGTCGTCGGTGGCGGCGATGAGGGCAGTCTCGGTGCTGTGGTTGCTGCGGAACCCTGACTGGGAAGGGTCCAGGATTCTGGTAGATAATACCCCATAGAGGGGTTATCTTAGAACATGGGGAGTTACAATCACCAGTCTCCTTGCTTTAACGTGTCTTAGATACAGACCGTACCTTTTGGTTTGCACTATGATCTCCTGCTACCCCGGAAATTAGGCTTGTTAATGGATACAGGTTATTTGCCTTATTAATGAGTGGAAAACACTCTGGTTGAGTTAATCTCCCTGACGCCTACACTGGAGAGATATTCTGTATGGGTGCTAAGGTAATACTTTATCTTCTTTATCGTATGGACAGACCATTCTTTAATGAGACTCTCGCTTGACTAATATAATTAACTATAAGATTGAGAGTTTGGGGGGACTTATATCCTCTGCGGCTCGGGAATTACTTCATTTACATTTGTCTGTTTACTACAATTGAGTTCAATTATAGTGTCTTTCCTTGTACAAGTAATAAATACAGGGCTTCATGAACTTTCTTAGTATTATCCATAGCCCGCCAAAGCTCTGTTTTCCCAGTGCTCCAGTCTGTGTTTTCGAGATTGCCCCAGACGACGGGCCACTCACTCGAGCAAGTAGGGAGGAGGATGCCGCTCTGACGTTGCTCGTTGCTCATTGTGGGCAGGCTTCACCCCGAGCCCCTGCAGAGCTCCCGCAGAGCCCCCGCAGAGCCCTACTGTGGCCTAACAGAGGCGGACATGTGGACACTTGAAGCGAAGCCGGTTAAACAAGCTAAACTGCGGGACAGCTAAAAAGCGGGAGTGAGAGCGAGATCGAGGTGAGAGGGGAAAGAGGGGAGTTTAACCTTGAAGGGTCCATATCCAAACACCTTCTAATAGCCCCTTACATCCGCCCTCCACTTTGGGTGTCCCCGCTCCATCGCTTCATCGGGGGAATCCTCCCTGCACCTCCCAGCACCTCCTAGCACCTCGCAGCACCTCCCAGCACCTTGCAGCAGTTGCATGCACTTCTCAGTGAGCAGAGTACTGCCTTATTGCAACCCGGTCATCCAGGCGGGTGCTAAGAGATTGGGTAGAGTAAGGAAAGCACGGACGAAATTAAAATCACAAATGCAACCTAAAGCAACCAAAAGAAAGAATGAAGGGAGGAGGGGGACCAGTGTTACCAATGACAGCAGCCCACTGGACCTCGCCCAAGACAGTTCTAACATAAAACGTGGAAAACAAAACGATTCATCGGATGATATATAGAACAACCTGCAAAACAATTTCCCTGTTACCTCCAAACTCCAAAAACCAGCTGCAACAGCAAGGGGCAACATAGTCAACACGAGGCAGGGACTAGAGGACCAGGACTTAATTTCTGAGGGAGGGTTGCCACCAAAGAGAAACCCTCCCCTTTTTCAGCCGAAAATATACACTATATTTTCTTTCTTGAAAAACCTTGGCACAGCAATATTCTCAAAAAGTGCCACCATAGAAGGATTACAATACCCTCTTTTAACTTTAGCACCACACAACCTTGGCCAAGTGCTGCAACAAACGATGCTGAAGGAGATCACTGCACAAATCCATTCTAATGGCAGCCCCCAAACAAGCCAAGAGTTGCAAACAACGATGCTGAAGGAGATCACTGCACAGATCCATCCTAATGGCAGCCTCCAAAAAAATCCACAAACTAGCCTCAAGGGAAATCTTAGTGAGGAACAGCTGCTCTTGCAAAAAATTATAATGAAAAAATAATGTACCACAAGACATTGTCGAACTAAATGCACATGGTGAAAAAAAAAAGCATGAAAGGGCGTTGGACTGCGACCTAGTGGTGGATCAACCTGCCTATCAATATGCTCAACAGAAGGATAACCACAAGGATAACCACAACAAGCATCTTATTTCATCACAAAATAATTTATTGGTCGACTCACGAAAAAATCTAATTCCTACTCTGTATTCTCATCTGTTTAGGCTTACCAAGGCCCAGCCAGAGACAGAAACTTCTAAACTGCAGCGGCAAGGGCAAGGGGAACCTATGTTAGGCACAGACTTCCAGCACCCTCAACTTTTACCCCACATGGCAGAGACTCACCAAAGCGAGGACATACGTAAGGATGCAGAGACGCTGAAAAATAAAATGATGTATGACAAGGAATTTGCCCCTATGCTTCATCAGTGCCTGTCACTGACAGTATCAACAGCACATCAGCTCAAGGAGCATAAAACAACAAAATAATCCTTTCTCCCAGCCATTGCCAGCAACTAGCCCCCTCCCAATACCACCGGGGCCAGGTTCAACGGTACCTGGTAAAAACATGGCCTACTGCAATGGCAACTCTTTTGACTTATCCTCTCTAGAGCAAGGTGAACCGCTGCTCAATGAAGACATGCCAGCTGCAACTGGCGACATGTCCTACCTAGCTTCCCAAGAGTGGGAGGAACTAGTTGCCTCTTACAGCCAAGACCTTAGCAATCCTCAGAAAAGTGTACAGAAAGGAAGAAGCAAAACCACCAGCAGCAACAAATCCTTAATCTGGGAGTCGATATTAAGCACCATGCAATATTCGACTGCGACCTTGCAATACCATTCTCACAAGTTGGATCTCCAACTTACAGTTCTTCGAACCCTAGCTGACTTCTTCTCACGGATCGACAGGAAATTGGGCAATTTAAACAGCCTAATAAAAAGAGGGCAAGAAGGGGCCTTCAAATCACAGCCCGTGCAACAGGAATGCTCCGGTGCTCCAATAGTGGATAAGTTACTTACCCTCCCCATGATATTGGGTGATTTGTTGACCGTCCTGAAACATACAGCTCCAACTTAGAATTTTTTCTGTAACCACCATCTGCAGGTCGACGGCAGCGTACATGGCCCACAATCAACAGGGCAGCTAACGCCAAACAGGGACAGCTTAATAGGAGGAAGAAGCCCCTCGCAAGGCATAAAAGCCAGGCTGCCAAATAAAATGGATTTACCATCAAAACCTGGATGTAAGCATAAAAGGAAAGGTAGGAATAAGAAATCAGCAACCCAAGCCCAACATCTAGTGAATAACTTTCAGCCAGACCTAGCGACAACAGACCTAACAAGCGATGAAATTCCAAACTCAGTAACTCCAACAGCAACTGATAGCAAAAGGGTCAGGACTACAAGGCCCAAACGCATAACGGCACAGCAAAGGGGCTCCTGCCTCACAGATGGGCTAATAAAAGAGCAAAGAACAATGATTTAGGGGCCAAACTCTACCACGATGCAAGCCAGAAAAACAGCGCAAAATTCTGGCAATCAGTTAACAAACTTCAGAGACCTAACCATCCAGGCATAGCCTCAAACATCGCTGAAGGTACTTATTTTATTTATTTATTTAAGGAATTTATAGAGCGCAGCTATCACCTTACAGGCATCCTGGCGCTTAGGCTTCGCAAAGTGGCAGACAAGAATGTAGCAGGGGGAAAGGGGACCAGCAGATTAAGCCTTCGGAAACAGCCAAGTTTTGACACGTTTCCTGAAAAGGAGAAGTTCCTTTGTTTGACGGATCTCCAGGGGCAAACTGTTCCAGAGCTTGGCAGCAGCAACTCCGAAAGATCTTCCCCCCACCCTGACCCTCTTAAACCTGGGTACTTTCACCAAGCAAGCAGTTGCAGAGCGAAGTGCTCTGGTCGGAGTATACCAGGCAAATTTGGCTTGCAGAGAGCTGGGCCCAAGTTCATGCAGGGCCTTGAAGACAAGACAGAGGGATTTAAAGGATATTCTCTGCCTCAGCGGAAGCCAGTGAAGCTCGGCCTGCGCCGCCGATGCAGAGGATCTTCTAGGCCAGCCAAGAGCCAACTTGGCGGCAGCAGACTGCAATCTTTGTAGTCTATCTAGCAGCATACTGGGGGACTCAAGCAGGAGGGCATTGCAATAATCGAGTCTGCTCGATATGGTGCATCTAACCACCAAAGCCCGGGCCTGTAGGGGAAGTAAAGGTAGGATCTTTCGAAGAGGCCTGAAAAGGGCAAAGCAAGTAGACACCGTTTTCGCCACCTGAGCTTCCATGCTCAATTTGTTGTCCAACATGACGCCCACGTTGCGAACAGTGGTGATCGGTTGAGTTCTTGATACTGTTTCGGGAGGCCAGAAGTTGTCCGGGAAAGGACGAGGAGTCCGACCTCCGGCATTGAACAACACCTCTGTCTTGCTGGTTGGGTTGATTATCTCTTGAAACACTTTAACGACTCAGCTATAGTAACCACCACCCCCCTTCTTCAACCCGGAAACTCCTGCTCCAACAACATAACACAGGCAGACACAAACCAACACCAACAAATAGAAGACGATAGAGGTTCTACAAAGTCAAGGCCCAGGGAGATGGAACAGCAAAAAGGCTCACAACGTCAATTAACCGTAGCAGATAAGCAAAACGGCCCCCTGGCTACAGCAATAAGGAAGCAAATTGCTAGCGGAAGACGGCAGGAGCACCAGGCCGAAATGGCATACCACCAATGCTGTACAAGCAAGACCCTGAGTTTTGGAGTGATGCTTTGGAACCAGTGTTAGGAGATGCATTAAGAACTACAGTATTTCCTGAATCATGGAGTGGCTCAATCATCAGCCCAATACACAAGCAAGGAGCAAGGTCGGATCCAAACAACTATCGACTGAGAGCCCTTATAGATACAGAGGCAACATTTTTTGCGGGGATCATTCTAAAGGAAATGACCAGCTGGTCCTCTATTAACTACAAAATACCCTTCACCCAAACAGGCTTCAGCCAAGGGCATGGCACAATAACCAACATCATGGCCTTAACCATACTCATGGATGCTTCAAAGCAGGGAAAAATCCCCTTAGATCTCTGCTTCATATACTATTCAGCAGCTTTTGTTCACGTTGACGGCAATAAGCTAGACAAATGGGGGATAGCACCACCCTTATTGGATCAACCTATTCAACTGCACACTAACACATGGATCAGAATCAAATTAGGCGCCGGGAAGCACCTCTCATTCAGAATTACTACTACAAAGGGTCTAAGGCAAGGATGTGTATGTTCTAGCCCCCATGCTTTTTAGCCTTTTTCTGGCGGATTACCGGGGTAACTGGATAGTTGCCTTTCACATGCTCTGAAGCTAGGGGGGATGACATTGACAAACCTGCTGTATGTCGATGATTTAGTTCTGATTAGTGGGACTCCTATCAGGATTCAGCAACTTCTTGACACAACCTACAAATTCTCACAACTGAACGCTCTGGAAATTAACTTGAAAAAATCAAAAATCTTGGCAGTAAACCACCGCAAGTAGGCAAAACCCGAAGTGGTACTTGGCTAACAAATGCCTTGACCAAGTAGCAAACTATAAATATCTGGGCATTTTGCTAGACCATAAGAACTCTTTCAAGCCTCAGCTAGAATCTCTGCAAATAAAGGGATTCATAACTTACCTAGTAATAAAACCATTAAAGAAGCTGCTGCCGGACCTTATGCTCGATCCTTTTTTAAAAGTCTTGCAAGCAAAACTGCAGCCCACACTTAACTATGGCAGTGAATCACTGATGGGCAGGGATGCAGTAACCCTCATCAGCATAATAATAACCGCCTATCGAGAGATCTTCCAGCTTCTCAAATACATTTCACCGGCTCAAATCAGGCTGGAATCCTGCCTTCAAAACTAGGTGACAGAAAGAAAGGGGGCTTTCGTAAAAAGCTGCCATAAAATAAGAGCAGCTGAAGCGGGGACTCTGAATAATCTTCTATGAACTTTCACGCTCTGGAAAGCTGACTGCAAACGTGTATTTTCAAGTCAATTAACAAACTAGGCTTGACAGACGCCTGGAATATTCCAATGGGCAACTCAGCCTTTAAGAAATTAGTAACCAAGACAACAAGACTAATATCTTCCATAGAGGATAAGAATGCGCTTTCCAAACAAGCTCATGGTTGGGCCGTGCTAAAAAACTATGATGTCCTCAAACTCCAACCCTATCTCAAGGATGGCATAAAAATCGTGACCATGGAAAGATTCTTGAGGCTCCGCCTGGGAGTCAGAGTAATTAACTTGCTTCTACCACCTTGGGAAAGAAGGGAGGGCGACCAGCCCTGTCGTTTGTGCGCTAGTGGCACAGAGAACTTTATTCACATCATATGCATCTGTGAGAAGTTAAAAGACCTACCGAAAATGTTACTGAAGCCATTCTTCAACCAGCATGGTGCCAGGTCTTGTAGGCAGGCTGTTATACTGTGCTTCAATCCGTCCTTAGTACAGCTAAACTGCCGCCTCATAAAACTTTTTACATTAACTGCAACAAAGCTGAAAATCCTTCCTGCGATAGTTACGTCCTTGGGAACTGCTTGATCCACCTTGTAACATCGGCCTCTCACAACGGAATCTGGATTCTAAAAACAGCTGCCACAGGTTACCTATTAGTGGCAAGGGAACATTTTGCCAGTTTAAACAAACAAAATCCCTACTGAGCTGCCGTATAATAAACTCAGTGCTGTCTGTGTTAGGGACACATGCACTTTTTTATACTATCTCAAAAGTTTCACGTATATATAAAAACGTTTTATTTTAAACCTTTAAAACTTTTTTTATCATATTAATGTAATGTGACTGATTTTATTGTTAAATGTATTAAATGCAACGGTTTTAATTAATCATGCATAATAAATAAATAAATAAATAAACATAGCCCGCCAAACAGTCTGAAGATTTAATGTGGAGGACTTTCCATGTTATGCTATATGGATGGAATTTTAAGGGGCATATTATCAAGGGCCATATCGCCGCTTTAGAGGGACTTTTTCCTGCTAAAGCGGCGATATTTTTATCGCCCTATTAGCAAGCATGTCGCTAACAGCAGTTAGCGACAGCTTTTAGGCGGTAGCGACAGGTTTGGGGCCCGCTTTGCATGTCAGCGATATTTATCGCTAATGACATGCAAAGTGGGAGCATCCAAACTGTTAGCTACTGAAAACAACTATCACCTATTAGCAAGGCAGGAAAAGTGATAACAAAATTTGCGCTAAGCGCGAATATTGCCAAAACCTAATGCCTGCTCAGGGACCCTCAGGATTCAAGGGGACTTAATCCCCCAACTTAAAACACGTAATGGGCGCATTTGAGCACTTGTCACATCAGGCCCCACCCCGTCCCTTCACTGTGCAAATGGGCCCTCTGGAGCGTTGTAAGTTGGGGGATTAAGTCCCCTTGAATCCTGAGGGTCCCTTCAGTCCAACTAGCCCACCAGGTACCTCCAGTAAGCGCCACAGAGCTGCATTGCAGAGAGGTGTAAAAAGGGGCGAGGCCTTGGACCACCTCTCTGCAATGCAGCTCTGTGGTGCTTACTGGAGGTACCTGGTGTGCTACTTGGCCCCCAGGGATCCTCACGAATCAAGGGGAATTAATCCCCCAACTTAAAACCTGCCAGGGGGCGCGTTTGCAACGTGTTGAAGGGAGGGGGCAGGACTGATGTGACATGTGTGTACTTATCCAATCACTCCGCCAAAACCCAAGCACTTATAAATTCACCATGCACTCTCCTTGCAGTACTCTAATCATCCAGTCAGTACCCATGCACTCATGCAATGACCCATACACTAACACATGCACTGCTACGATACCCTGAGCACTACCCATGCAGTCCAGCCATCGCCCTGTCAGTACCCATGTATTCCTTCAATAACCCAGCCAGCACCATGTACTTATCCAATCACTCTACCAAAACCCAAGCGCTTATAAATTCACCATGCACTCTCCTTGCAGTACTCTAATCTTCCAGTCAGAACTCATGTACTCATGGAATGGCCCAGGCACTAACACATGCACTGCTACAATCCCCTAAGCACTTCCCATGCAGACCTCTAATCACCTACGTACTACTGATTCACTCCTCCAATTACCCAGGTAGTACCCCTGCACTCCAGAAATCCATCTGTCACTACCCATACACTCCTCCAATCACCCAGCCAGCACTATGTACTTATCCAATCACTCCGCCAAAACCCAAGCAGTTATAAAATCACCATGCACTGTCCTTGTAGCACTCTAATCATCCAGTCAGTACCCACTGCTGCAATCCATTTACGACTACCTATGTAGTCCAGTAATCTCCCTGGTACTACCTATGCAGTCCTCCAATCACCCAGCCAGTCTTATGTCCTTATCCAATCATTGCACCAAAACCCAAGCACCTATAAATTCACCATGCACTCTCCTCACAGTACTCTAATCATCCAATCACTACCCATGTAGTCATGAAATGATCCAGGCACTAACACATGCACTGCTACAATCCTTGTGTACTACCCATGCAGTCCTTTAACCACCTACACTCATTCACTCCTTAAATTTCCCTGGTAGTACTCGTGCAGTCCAGCAACCACCCTGTCACTCCCCGTGCAGTCCTCCAGTCACAAAGCCACTACCATATACTAATCCAAACACTCTGCCAATACCCAAGCAATTATAAATTCACTCAGGCACTCTCCTTCCAGTATTCTAATCTTTCACCCACCAATCCTATGTGCTTATCCAATCACTGCGCCAAAACCCAAGCACTTATAAAATCACCATGCCCTCTCCTTCAAATCATCAGTCACTACTCATGTACTTATGCAATGACCCAGGCATTAACTCATGGCAAATACAGAGGAGGTCATGCTAATCACAGGGGTACCCCAATGCATAGCGTTCCCTAGTGTGTGTAGGTGTTTTCACGAAATTCTAAGTGTCTTTTAGCATAGCACTGGCTCTAGGCCTGGTTAGTCAGAGTCAGTTACCACCAGTACCCATAGGCAAAAAAGTTGGGGGCACAAGAGAACGTTCTGCTCCTCTGTTGGTTCTTTCTGTACATCTCTTCTTCTTCCTGCACTTTTCTTCATCTTTCTGGAATTCGGTTGCCTCTTTCTGCATTTGTCTTACTTCTTTCGGCACGTTTCTTCTTCTTCCTTCACATGGCCTACCTTTGTAGGCATAGTTAGAAATTAGCATTTAAAAAACTTTGGAAATTCACTGAAAAAAACATAGGTTTCAGGAACGTTATAGTCAGAAATTTTCATTTAAAAAACCTTCGAAATTCACTGAAAAAACATAGGTTTCAGGGACGTTATAGTTAGAAATTAGCATTTAATTCACTGAAAAAACCATAGGTTTGATGGACATTATAGTTAATTTGAAATTTCACATGTACAAAACCATAGAAATTCAGCCAGTATAGTTAGTAGACCTAACTATAACTCACCCCCCCGCAACGCACTGCTGATGATGTCACATATTACATCACTCATGACATGCTCAGTGACATCACTAATGACATCACTGATGACATCTCAAATGACATCACTAATGACATCATCAATGTGATAATCTGATGCACCTACTCATACCCTAATAAAACCTTTCATACACCCAATCTAAAATACAGACCACCTATATCAAAACCATTGACAGACCAATAGCAGTTAGTACATACCTGCTCAGTGATTCATACGCCTACACACACATCCACCCACTAACCCATACAATAACTCATACACCGCAGGCATTCATCTATACAGCCACTGATATATCCACTCAGACACCCATATAGACACTCACACACTGCCACTCACCCAAAGAGTTACTCATACACCTGGTCAGTCATGCAAAGAAACTATCACACACACATGTCCTTGCTTATACAGCCATACACACACCCCCGCACTTATTTATACAGATACTAACACATACTTACTCTCTTAAACAATCACTCATAGAAACACACACTCATCCTACTTTGATTTCCTTTCTTTTCAGGTTTCATGGTTTGTTTATTTCTTTTAAACACATTTTCAGGTTTTTTATGGTTCCTAGATAGTTTGGATTGCTTCAAGGGATTTGTATTGGAGTTGTTGTATTTTTGCAGTTTTTTTGTTCTTTTGCCAATATCTTTCCAGTTTTTGGTGGATTTCTATTTTATGACTATATGGATACAGAGGAATATCTGCAGCTACAGAACTGTATATTTTATTTATTTCAATCAATCAATCAATCAAGTCATTTATAGAGCGCACTACTCACCCGTAGGGTCTCAAGGCGCTAGGTGGGGGGGGGGGGGTGCCGTTACTGCTCGAACAGCCAGGTCTTGAGCTTCTTCCTGAAGGAGAGGTGGTCTTGGGTCAGGCGCAGGTCGGTCGGGAGTGAGTTCCAGGTCTTGGCGGCCAGGTAGGAGAAGGACCTTCCTCCTGTAGTTGCTCCTCGGATGCGGGGGACGGCGGCGAGGGCGTGGCTGGTTGATCTGAGGTGGCGCTTGGGAGTGTAGAAGTTATTTCATTTCTTTTGGGTGGCAAATGTGATATTATATTCTTTGTGTAAATATTATTTGCTTGTTATTTGGAATTGTGTGTTTTATGGGGTGTAATTAATTTATGCGAGGGATTGAGTATGTTTTTATCTTCTTGGTAGGTGATGTTTACATTTTTATTTAAATAGTTTATATAATATTTTATTATCCCAGTCTTCATAAATTTTGCTGCTATAACTAGGGCCCGTCGTGGCAGCAGGACTGACAACTTTGCCGCATTGAAGGTATTCCCGACCACAGTATTATGATGTTGCGGCTGGAAACATCTGACTGCACTCCGCGACCATCATGTTGGAGGTATATCGCCAAACAGATTACGATGTTCCAGATGGGCTGGTGGTCTCTCGGCGGTGGTATCCCTCACGGCAGGGTACCAGTGCGGTACACAGTAAGCAATTCACAATCTATAGTTCCATATGTGTCAATCTAGGTGTGTGTACACTTATGCATGATACATGTGGAAAAACTTATTGTACTAGGACTTTTCCATTGGTGGAGTCCGGACCATATGTGCCCAGTCCAGTCAATGGGAGTAAATGAAGAAAACGACTTACCTGAATTTCAGTGAGGGAGGAGCCTTTTGTTTTTGTGGTCAAGTTGCTTATGCAAAGGGGGATCTGTCCAAAGAGTCCCATGTCGAAGACTGAAGACAAAAGAAGGAAATGGGTGAGCTTGAACCCAATTTCCTTTGTTTCTGCAGACTCGAAGCAGGCTATATTCTGTAGCACACATAGAAAGAGGAAAAAGCCTCAGGGGATTGGTTTTGTGCAGGACAATTCCCCTTCCTGCATAAAAACAATCCTCCTTACAATGCAGGCACCCTTGCACCGTGGTGCAAGGGTGCCAGTGTTGGTGCTAAGCAGCCAAAAGGGTGCCAGTGCAAGGGAAAAGGCAGGAATGATGCATATTAACTTAAATGTGGTGAGTTCCTGCCCTTTCCCTGGCACACAGTGCACCGCAGCCAAGTGACTTGCTGCACTGTGCGACTTGGCCATAAATATGGACTAACATTTTTAAGGATTTCGGTTGTGGGTTCCTCGAAACTAGAGCTTGCCTCCCTTATATCTTATATCTTGTAATATCTCCGTTACTTCTAATTCTGTCAAATTTGGGGGGTGGTTGTGCTCTCATACATGAATTATGATATTATATTTTGTAGTTGCAGTGCCCTGCCACAGCATGCATTAGAACAATATTTGGTAGATGTCCAGTTTATATTTTGTGTTGTTGCACTTTCTTGGCTGTAGATGCAGCCCATGTGATTTAATAACTGCTTCCCTGTCTGTGAATTAATGTAGTTTGCTGCCTCTATCATTGTATTTGAAAGTAGTGTAATAGCATAAATATATACAAAATTATAAAGTTCATATGTTTGTTATTTAAATAGAAAATAATGCAACTACTTCTATTTTGTGAAGTTACATGTATGCTCTGATAATATGTTTCACACAGCTCTTCAGCTTTTCTGTTTGCTGTGTTCTAATGTGGAGCAGGTGCTATTTTGCTTTTTTTTCTGTTGCATGAAAAAAGGTTAGTTTCATTTTCATGTTAATTTGGTGGTAGATTGCAGAGGTTGAGGTGGTTAGGTTTCTTTTTAATCGCTATTTGGTTGAGCTTAAAATGTTGTATTAATTTATGTATACTTACTTTATTATATTGTTTTGTTGTTTTGAAGTAGGCGTTTGTTTGCTGGCAGTTTATCATTTTTTCAAGTAGTGCTTTGTCTTTTTGGAATTCAATGTAAAGAGATAGAAGTTTGAGAGCATTTGATTAATTTTTTGTTATTTTATGCTTTTAGGCTGATTAACAAGTACTTTTTTAGTTTAGATATAAGTTTTACTTGGGGAACATCCTTTTCAACGCGGATGTTACCCCGCAGTGCTTTTACGACTCGTCCTTTACAATGCAAGTCGTATCCACGACTTGAGCTGGAGGGCGCTAATGGATAAAGAATAGTATATTTACTATTCTAGCACCTTCCCTACTATCCACGGGGACTGGTGTTAGAATAGTAAATTATACTATTCACTATCCGCGCCCAACAACGCAAGGCGTTGTTAAAGACGCGTTGTAAAGGCACGCGTTGAAACGGTACGCGTCGTACCGTCATACATCCGTTTTACTTATTTGGTTAAGTAGTTGTTGAGATGTATATATTTTCTTTAATGGTTTAGTGAGATAGTCCGGCACAGTTCCTCGCCTTTTGAAGTATTTAGCTGTTTAAATTAGTGTGCCTTTTATATTGTTTATTTAATTCTATGTCTGAATTTATTGATTAAAGTAATTTACACTTTTATTGATTTAGTTTTAGTTAGAATTATTTTTAGGAGTTATGTCCTTCTGTAGCAAACACTAATTTAGGTTTTTATTTTTTATTTATGATATATAGGGCCTTATTACGAGTCCGTGTACCGCCGTACCAGTGGTCTGACCTCAGAGAGCTCAGTAGTCCAACTGCCGTATTATGAGTTGCACACGTTACAATTGCATAGACTGCAGCTGAACCGCTGACATCCCCTGCCATCCTCAGACCGCTGTGGTTGTGGTCGGCTAAAAATAGCTGCCATAAGAGGAGTTTCACCGCCGTCCATATTACGAGTTGGCTTTTCGATGAGCTCACTATCTTCAGGTCAGCAGAAACAAAGGATTTGGGGTGCGTACTCACTCCTTTACAGTTCTTTCAGTCATCGTTTGACGCTGATCACTTTCTTCAGGTCCGCCCTTCACAGCAAAATCTTCACCCCGAGGATTACGACCATGTTTGTGGTGACGTACAGGTCCTTTTTTAACCATATACCCATTGCTTGGACTACCCACATATGGGCCCAACTACGGCAATGGGTAGCGGTATTTTTCTACATGTATCACGCATATATGTGCATCTGATACATATGCAATTGAAATGCTCACACATGCATCAATATACAATGTACATGTAAAAGTAATCACCACCGCTGCAAGATCTCTGCAACCACACCACAGGCACAGTAGTAAACTCGTAATACAGCGGTCGGAACACTGTAGGCGGTCTCCCGCCATAGCCAGAACCCGGTCCTAGGATGCTTGATTCTGGTCCAGGGAAGACATGGCTTGGCAGTTTGGGCTGGACTGTTCCCATGAGGAAAGAAAAGGTTCCCTTGAGCAGAATTAAATTAGTAAACCACAAATAATGTAGTGTCTAAAACAATTACAAAATATGTCTATATAGAAAAACACAGTTTATTGATTACACAATGAATAAAGATTAAAAAAGTGGACAACTTAAAGACCACTTAACACACATTTAAAAATAAATGACAATAAAATATCTAATATTCAATATTGACCAGCAAAGTTGATACATAGAGACAGAAAACAGTAAGACATTGAACTTGTACAATACTAAATGTATATTCAAACTCAATTTCTGACACCAGAGACAGTATAATTCATGACTCGGATATCCTTGTTGACACATTATATTGTAGTGTGCATAACTCTGGTGTCAGAAATTGAGTTTGAATATACATTTGGTATTGTACAAGTTCAATGTCTTACTGTTACTCTCTATTTTTCCCTCTGTTCCCATGAGGCACAGGGTCAAGACTGATTTGCATATAACCATGTCTGAACTGGGGTTGCTTGGTGAGCAAAATAACGATGGATTAAACCCAGCTGTGTGACTGGGGGAGAATGTTTTGCCATTGTGCAACATTCCGTCCATCATCTTGTGTGTTTTAGGGTACAGGGAAATGCCTGATGTTGCATATGATAAACAAAATTCACTATTAAATAGCGGTTAGAGAGATTTATTGTCAAAACTCATCATTCCTATCATTATAAAAATCGAAACGGTTAGCAGTGCTATCAAGAATGATGACTATCATTGATGACAGCAATGATGTAATATGACAAGTAATATGACAAGTAATCAGTGATGTCATAAACTATGTTATTGAACATATCATCAGTGACATCACATGTCAGGTCATAAGTTGTACCATATTTGGTGAACTCCAATAGATTTTAGGTCTTGTATTGTAATAATACATTCATCTGATTAATGTATTTTTCTTAAAGTTTCTAAAGTAAAACTTAGAATGCCATGGCCCACATCTAGTTTTCCCCATTTCCGCAAGACATTTTTCTTCTTGAACCAGTCTCACAGGCATAAATTCCACAGAAAAAATCCTAAGTGGGACAATATACACACTATACAAAATACTTAAAATTTAATTGGGATTGAACTTGCATGATAAAACATTTTACCCAAGCCTAGACCGAATGTGGAAAAAGACCTGTACATGGACTTTCCGAATTTTTCTTATTAGGTCAGTATTACTATATTCCCCCAGTAGATAATCTGATGTGGGGAAAGGATTGAAACAGGCCTAACCTGGTATGAGGTGAAGAGGGCAGAGCACTGAATGTTCACCACTGTTAAACTAATAAAGTTGTATGTATGGGTAGAAACGTTTGCCAACTACGAACTAGGTAAGGCAGTGGACAAGAACCTTACTTACTCTTCAAAAAAGTTGAGTAGAGCATTTCCCCACTCCCACCTTGACCATGACAAGTAAGGTAAGAAGGGGATGGACTACTAAGGGGCCGATTTCAGGTTTGGTGGGGCGCCCAGCCACCACACCATCAAACCCGTGGTTGCACCGCCTGCCAGATTACAAGTGCTACTCGTGTCTGGGTTTTTTTTGGGTCCACCTGCGGTGCCTCTGAAAATAGGCACCGCAATGGAAATGCCAAAAACAATTCCTGCACAGCATGGACTGTAAAGTTCATGCCATGCAGGGTCCGGGGTACATGCACAAAGGGGAGCACATGTTGCCCCCCCCCCCTGAATGCATTTCCCTGAGCCACAAGATTTTATTCTCCACCACGGTTTTCATGGAAGAGGGACTGCGGTGGTCCCGCAAAACATATTGCTACCTCTACAGCGC
Source organism: Lissotriton helveticus (assembly GCF_964261635.1). NCBI lineage: Eukaryota > Metazoa > Chordata > Amphibia > Caudata > Salamandridae > Lissotriton > Lissotriton helveticus. The sequence goes on from NC_136067.1 coordinate 873,371,346, forward strand.
CACACCACTGCCAGGGAATGGCGGTTTGCATGGGGTAATGGTGGTCAGACCACCCTAATTGTAATAGGGCGGTCAGAAGACCGCCACCGTCATGCCCCCGCGAGCGGACCGCCAGACTCGTAATCGAGTTCTAAGTGTCTACCTCTACCATCACAAGGGCAGGTAAAAGATGCACAGGTGGAGTAAGGGGTGTATCACCTTCTCAATGTCAAAAAGACAAGTAATGAATAGGCAGGAGCAAGTAAGATATCGGCTGATCGCAAGTTGTATTAGGAGGACCAACCGTCTGTAAATTTCACAAACTGTCCGTGATTTGGATCTCATGTCCGTTATCCGTGATCATCCCTTTAAAGGACGGCTTTTGTCCATAATTTTTTACATTGAAGGGAGCAGCGATGTTCCCCTGCGAGAAGCTATAGCTTCCTGATGGGGCCGCCTCGCAGACATCCTCTGAGCACAAGAACAGCCACACCCCGCCCATTATCATTCTGTCTGCGACTGATTGTCACATACAGAATGACAATGGGCCAGTCTGGGCTCTTACAGCATGTGGTGGGCCTCCTCCTGCCTCGGTCTGTGGCGGGGCATTCCGTTTTGAACCAGGAATACGTTTTTATCACAGTACATAAAGAAAAATGTTGCACCTCACCAGATGGAAGATATATAGAGAATCCAGTTCATGAAAAGAAGCCAGCAAAAGAAGTTAAAAAGAAGGGTTTCTAGTTCTTTCACATTCTCATCATTTTAGAACTGAAGCATTTTCAATATTATATACAACAAAGTCATAGCTGCTGCTTTTTTATTTTATGCAACTAACAACCGTTGACAAAGCCAATAGTCCTTGCTTGCTGTAGATGTAATGTATTATATATCTGGATGAAATAACAGAAGTACCAGAATACCAGTCGGGCAACACACTATGCTAAGCACAGATTTTTAGCTTATGTATTTTAAACTAGGCCCTTAATTACATCTGACACGCACTTTGGAGGGACCCCCAAGTTTTCTCAACTCACTTAAAGCCCTGGAACCAACACCTTACCATGTCACAGTCACCTAACGTCCTGGCACTGTGCGTCAAAAATGACTCATGACTTCCACATTTTCCGATTGCCTTTGTGCAGGGGCATAGTCAACCTTCCCCCACCCCACCCCTTGCATTAGGAATTACAGAGGGGTGAAGTTCTTGATGGGCCTCTTCTGTCTGCAACTCTGCAAAGGCTCAGCTCATAATTAATGTGAAAAGGAGGGTGAGTAAGTAAGTGAAGGAATTGATGAATGGCTAGATGGATTAGTGAAACGATGAATGGATGAGTGAAAGGGTGAATTGATGAATAACGAGAGAAAGAATGGATGGATGAGTGAGTGGAAGGATGGATGAGAGAAAGGGTAAATTACTAGATGTATGGGTGGAATGGTGGATGTATGGGTAAAAGGGTGGATGGATGGGTAAAAGGGTGAATGGATGAGTGAAAGGATGGATAGGTGAAAGGGTGGATGATGGGCGAGTGAATGGGTGGATGGACGAGTGAAATGATGGATGGATTGATGAATTGTTAAGTGAAAGGGTGAATGGATGGATGGTTGAGTGAAAGGAAGGATGTAAGAAGCGATGAGTCAGTGAAACGGAGGGTAGATTGGCAAAAGGATGGAAGGATGAGTGAAAGGATGGATGAGTGATAGGGTCAATGGATGGAGTCATGAGTGGATGGATGGATGTAAGGATGGCTAAGTGAAAGGGGATGGCTAGAGAAAGGGAGGATGGATGGATGAGTGACAGGATGGATGGGCGAGTGGGTGTATGGATGAGTGAAAAAAAGGATGTAAGAATGAATGAGTTAAATAATGCATAGATGTGAAAGGGAAGGTTAAGAGCTGGATGGATGGATGGATGGATGGATGGATGGATGGATGGATGGATGAGTCAAATGGTGAATGGATGGACGAATTGACAGATGAGTGACTGGGTGAATTGATGAATGGATGAGTAAGTGAAAGGATGGCTGGATGGGTGAAAGGGTAAATGGTTGGATGGATGAGTGAATGGATGGATGGGTGGAAGTGTAAATGGAGGAGTGAAAGGATGGATAGGGTGAAAGGGTGGATGGATGGATGATGGATGAGTGAAATGGTGGATGAAGGGATGCATGAGTGAAATGATGGATGGAAGGATAGATGATGGATAGATTTGGAAATGGTTGAATAGGTTTGGATATGAATGGGCACACAGATGGTAGGACAGAATGAATGGCGAAAGACTGAATGATGGATGAAAGAATGAATGGATGCCACACCCCCTGTTGACTTAACCCGCCATCCCAAACTGATAGATGACGTCAGGCAGCAAGTGCAGAACTCAGGCTTAAAATGCTCCTTGTGCCTGCCAAAAAGCAGAAACTAATTCCTTGTACGGTACTGTGGTACCACAAGAGACATTCTGCTTTTGTCCCACGGGGCAGGGCTGCTCCCATGCCACCAGGTAGCAGTGCGAGCAGCCCTCCACTTGCCCAGAGGCCATGTGAGTTGTGTGTGGTCATGGCTCCATGCAGCGTTTCTGCGGGGAAAGGCAGGCAAGTCAACATAACCTATACTTGCAGACACAGCACTGACGTGACTCAAGTCCCTTCCACCACAAATGTTTTTTTCTTTGAAAATGTTGCACCCCTAAGTATATTGCACCTGGGCAACCGCCCCTGTGGTCCCGCCCACACTATGCCACTGCCAACCAGTATGAATTACATGTGGCTCTTACACCTTGCAGCCCTCATTGCCTTAAGTAACATTTCCTATACATTAGCTTTCACATTTATGAGTCATTGTCTCTATTTAATATGTGTGTGATATAATGCACTCCGACACCCTGCCGTACAAACTTTGGATGAGTAGTACTATAAAAGAAATAAAATACATATGCAAGAGGGTCTATGTGAAGATGAGGGGCACCTCCGAGGGTGGTAGCAAGGTCTGACTTACCTTACCCTGCATTGGGCATTTCCCCGGGAGGCTGGAAGGGTGGGCGTGTTTTTGTTACTGGGGTTGGCACTGCGAAGTTCCTTGTATATCAAGCTATTTTCAGGCAACAATAAAAGTGTCACAATAACTCTAGTGACTAATGTACCTGGTGGAGAGAGATGGGAGTTTTGTTTAGTGGCAGTTTTTAATCATCTAACGTAGCACAGATTGATAATATATCTGCTGCAAAGAATGTGTGCCATGCATATCAAAGAACAGTATTTTATGTGCAGAGCTCAGTGTGTTACTGCTATTGACCCTGAGAATCTTTTGTTACTGTGTAGTTCATAAGTTACATACGTAATCTAGCACAGTGAGCTATGAGCTGCCATCAAAGAGCTGCATGCAAGCTGCATGGTACAGATTACAAAATTATGTTTTCTTCCCAGTTGTTCATTATCCTGATATTGTTAAAAAGGTTTATTTTGGTAGTAATAAATTCTTATCATTAAAGCCAATGCTAACTACTGTGTTATGGTGTGAATCCTGATTTTGGGCTTCTTCAGACCAAGCACTCTTACAAATTGCCTACCAGTATGTGTGATTTGCATCCTACACCTTGTGGTCCCCATTGCCTTATGTAACATTTTCTAAACACTCATTTACACACATATGATTCATTGTCTCACTAGAAAACAAATGAAATACATGTCGGAGTTTGTTTGAGATACGGTTGAGAGCTGATCAAACCTAAACTCTTAGTTTTGTGTCAGTCATCAATTTCGACTTTTACCTAGCTCATAGACTCAAAGGCAAGAAAAGGGAGGGGACAGAAATATTTCCACCTGGCTTTGATTTTTAAGGGTGCTGGAATTATCGTCAGGTATTTTAAGAGAAAATGATTTGTTTGGGTAATTCGACACAGACGGTGTTCCTACTTCTCTCCATTGGTCTACAGCTATTAAATTAAGTCCTGACGCCACTTCCCTCTCATATTAGAATATATAATGTACTTCTAGGTTCCTGGAATAAATGTCGTTATCTTCAACTCGTGTCGTGCTTCCAGAGGGGTTGGAAATAGGCAGATGTAAGATAGAGAGGAAGTTAACTTTCCCAGGTGGCCCTATGGAAGGTATGGGGGGGGGGGGGGGGGGCTGGTGCCCTTTTTGCACATGCCCAGACCAGAATTTGTCTGAGCACAAGGTGACGAAGCAAGATTGTTATGTTGCACAAAGTTCAGATGAACCATCATCAAACAAGTACTTTTTTCATTCTAATGCATTGTGGGAGGTGCAATGGCTCTTTCCGTTCCAAGGTGATCCTGTGGGGAGAGAGACAGCCCCTTTCCCCCAGTAGTCGTGGAATGTGAGTATATCAAGTGCGCAGGAGACTTTCAGTGCATGTGCCAGAATGACTTCCCTTACAGGAAGTGTTGCTTATTTGTATTTAAAGTAAATATTAGGCATATCCTAACACGTTACTCTTTTTGACTTTTCCGGATCACAACTATATGGGCTTCTTTTAATGAACGTTTTCCGGTATGTGCTCTGCCAAATATATAGCCGTCTATAGCAGCATCTGATCAATGAGCTGCATTCATAAATCACAAACCACACATTTTCTAAAGCAAATGGCAATTTCACGGGAGCTTGCCCTTGCTATTATCCCCACGTTTATTACCAATATCCCTCTTAAAATGTGTGAATAGAATGTTTATACCGATGCAATGATAGTTCCGTATTTCAAGGTGCCTTATGACTGGAAATCCTTTCCAAGGCATGGGAGCTTTATCACTACCTTATATTATATATAATGCAGCTTGAAGAAACTCGGGTCTTTTTGACAACCCCTGTGGTAGATTATATTTCTGTGGGTAGAAACAATTCATGATTAGCAGGTGAGATGCACTATGACCATGGTGCTATTTTTAAAGGCAGACATGTAAGGGCCCATGTCAAGTGATGCAACATAAATCATGTTGCGCATGTGGGTCTTTAAAATGGTAAGTAAAACAATGCATCTTTTGCGTCACAGTGTGCTGCACAGCACCTGCACAAAACATCAGTAAAAGTGGTCCTTAGATTCTCAATTTTAAAGAATCTTTAAGCATAGGATTAGCAAAGTTCCATCCACGCTGAGCTGTACATTTACAAAAGTCTTTTACAACTCCAGGAACAGTATTCTAGCTTGGGATTGGTAGAAGACCATACAACCCAACCTGGAATGAACAAAAAGCAACCCCTGACACATGTTTATTTGGCACTCTAAGCCTGAAAAGGTATTGTTTACAGCTCAGTGTGGATGGCAGTTTGATAATCCTATGCTTCAAGAGTTTGCTGTATAAATGGCAAAGGGTTTGTCCCTTTTTAGCTCGGCGTGGATGCACTGTGCTAATCCTATGCTTAAAAACTTTGCTAGAAAAACAGACATTTGAGGGGATCAGATTCAGAGTTTTGCAGGTGTCACATGATACTCTATATAGTAACTACTCTCCACCTAAATTTGGGAACGACCCAGAGTTCTCTGCTTCCTATTTTGCATAATTTATTTGGCACTCTAAGCCAGAAAGGGTATTGCTTTGACATATTTGGAGCTACCTTGTGTCTGACCAAAGCTATACCTCTCTGTAGAACTCTAATGAGAGTAAAACACATGTCAGGAACACGTGTCAGGGGTTGCTTTTATTCATTCCAGTTTGGCTTGGATGGTATTTTATCAATCCAAAGCTGTAATACTCTGCAGTGGTGAAAGGTTTTTGTCATTTTACACCTTGGTGTGCTAATGCTATAATTAAAGATGTGGCTGTATAAATGGTAAAAGGATTGTCTCTTTCTAGCTCAGCATGAATGGCACTGTGCTATTCCTATGCTTAGAAACTTTGCTAGACAATCAGACATTTGAGGTGAGCAGATTCAGTGTGTCACTGGTGTTGCAGGGTGCTCTATATCGGAGCTGATCTCCACCTACATTTGGGAACTACCCATTGTTCTCTCCTTTCTATTTTGCATATATTATATACATATATATATATATATATATATATATATATATATATATATATATATATATATATATATATATATTACCTACTGGCGGTCGCCAGTAGGTAGTTATAGTTAGGATTGATTTCCATAGGGAAATCGCAACATTCTATTTGGAATAACTTTGGCGCCGGTTGAGGAATCGGCCTGAATTTTTCAGCAACTTTGCCTCGCGGCGCTCCGGTCCTTCCCTGAAAGTTTGGGGGGGATTCGTCAAGCGGGGGCCGAGATAAAAGGGGGGTCCCAAAACGTGTTTTCCCCATGTTAATTTCCATAGGGCGGTCTGTCGCACTTTTAGCTCGAATGGCTAAATGGATTTTCACCAAACTTGGCAAAATTGTAGGGACAGGTAGCCCGATGTGCCTTTACTATGTCTCAAGATATGTGCTCCAGAGGATTTTGAGTAATTTAGGTTAAAAAAAATGTATATATCTGTAAGCGCGCCCCGATACACGCACCGGGGAGCGCTCCGGGCGCGCCACGCGACTTGCGCACGGAAAGCTGATTGGCTCTCGGGTGTCTGTAAACATTCGAAACAGTCCGGAGCGGCCGCCATCTTGTGTCTCGGTAGGATCGAGACACAAGAGGTGGCGAAAAACAAAGGGGGAAATGACCAAAAGGGGGCATAGGTTTGATGTGGGGGCCATAAAAGGGTCCCTCGGGTAAAAAAAAAAAAATTACTTTTTTTTGATTTTCGCGGGGTGACCGCCAGGTACGCGCACCGGGGAGTGTACCAGGGAGCGTACTTTGGTGAAAAATAGTGAAAATAGTAGTGTAAAATAATCATTTTGAGTGATTAGAGGTAGGGTAGCTCTGAAAAGAGCTTTTGGGTTCTGTGGCTGATTTAGGTACCTACAAGTACGTCCCACACACACCCACACGCACACAACCCCACACCCCCACACCCACACACTCCCCACACACACCTCACACACGCACACCTCCACCCACACCCAAACACCCCACACCCCAACACCGACACCTTACACATCCACACCCACATCCACACATCCCACACACCTACACTCACACACACACCTCACCCCCCAACACACACATGCACACACAGATACCTCACAGACACACCCCACACACACACCTCCCCCCCACACACACACACACCTCACAGACACACCCACACATCCCACACATACACACATATCCTACACACATACCCCCCACACCCACACACCTCCCACACACACCTCACACACCCACACCTCCACCTACACTCAAACACCCCACACACCCACACCCACACACACACCTTACACACCCACACCCCCACCAACACCCACATACCCCATACACCTACATACACCTATACACCTCACCCCCCAGACACATACACACACACACCTCACAGACACACCCCACCATCCCCCACACACACCTCCCCCCCTACACATGGGGAAAACTCAGTGAAACAGTAACATGATAATTTAAAGTGCTTAGAGGTAGGGTAGCTCTGAATAGAGTTGTTGTGTTGTGTGGGTGATTTAAGTACCAACATGTAGGTACCAATGTAGAGTTTTAAATTCAATGTACACCGTCTCCTTTGTAGATAATTTGTATGTTGTTACAAAAGTTATTGTGGTATATGGAATCCATAGCATAGTCTGTCAGGAAAGTAGAAACAGATCCTTTAAGCACACCCTGAGAAGGTCTAGGGGATCAGAGGTAGTCTATCCTGCTCCCTTATGATGTTTTCCAGTATTACATTTAATCTCTTCTAAATGTATAGAAAATTGGCGGTGATATCGTGCATTAGAGACAGACTGTGAGAGAAAGGAGGCAGGAGATGAAAAACAGATGTCAAATACACTTTGGAGATAATATAGTGGGAGAAAGGAAGTAACTATGAGCAAACTTACTATGTATCACAAAAAAAAATTGCACAGTATACTATAAGTCTCACAGCATATTATATTCATTTTGGTACTATTTCATTGATTACATATATAAAAGAATAATGTCTGGAACAATTTTTAATTATTAAATATAAATGTATTGCTCTGATTTTTCAAAATTTAATAAGACTTCCAACATTATGTCGTCGGGAATGTCCTCATTTGGATTACATGATTCCATTTCTTCCACATATTTGAGAAACTCTTCATCAAGAGACTGATCCAAAAAATCTGAATCGTTATTCTCTTCCTCTGGGTTGTCCTGAAGATCAAGTTCGAATGTAATATTACATTTATTTTGATCTCCTTCCATTATGTTGCTGTAAATTGCATAAAAAATAAATATATCAGTAGAGATAGGGCACTGTTGGGTTTAAGTTCAGAGAGGTACTTTTGAGTTTTTAACAGTCAAGTTATCTTTGGGCAGTGTATGGTATCAGGCAGGAAGTAGAAATATAAAAAAGTGCTTGTGAAGAAGCTTAAGTAAATTCATAAATATACTAGAGAAGCCTAAATCAATCCATAACTATAACAGAGAAGCCTATCTGAATCTATAACTATAACAGAGGGACAGTAAAAAACTATCATAAAACGTTTTTCCAATTTAACTTAAAGTGCAGAACATAGTTCCCCTTAAAAATTAACAAATTACCTTTCAGAAAGGAGTTGATGTTTTCAGAGGAAATCCTTTATAAATGTACCTCAGGTAGTAGTACTCAAAATGGGCGTGTTTCCCTCTCATTTTTCATATATATTCATGTTCATAACCAATGAAATGTCAGCACATAAAAATACAAAATGAAAGTAACATTTTCATTGGTTGCAAATTCCAACACTTTCATATGTGTTTTAGTCATGTAATTTACCTCAGGATATTTAGACAGTGCTACAGCTCAAATAGCTCAATGGAATTCCACCAAATTTGGGAAAATGGTAGGGAGTGGTATGTAGTATGACCTATTCTTTATTTGGTGAAAGTGTCTCCAGTGGTTTTTATGTAAATTAACTTTTAACATTTTTGGGAGCGCTTCCCTGTGCGCGCCCCGGTACGCGTACCGGCAGCGCTACGGGAGTCCTCCATTTTGTGTTTCGGTAGATTTGAGACAGAAAATGGAGGACAAACAACATTGGGAATGGGTATAAGGGGGCACGGTAGGCACTCCCTGACCCCCTAGGTTTTCTGAGGGGGTGTTAGGAGGCCAATATAGACCAAAAAACAAAAAACATTATTTTCACATTTTCGCGGGGGGAGCGCCCGGTACGCGCACCGGGAAGCGTACCGGGGAGCGTACTTTGGTGAAAAATAGTAAAAAAAAGTTAGAAAAAGATAATCATTTGGAGTGATCAGAGATAGGGTAGCCCTGAAAAGGGCTTTTGGGTTCTGTGGCTGATTTAGGTACCTACAAGTAGGTACCAATGCACAGTCTTAAATTCAGGAGGAATATTCTATTCCCCTCATCTGAAAAGTGCACACCATCTGCTCTGTAGATATCTTGCATGTTGTAACGCAAGTTATTATTGTATATTGAACCCATTCCATAGACTCTCATGTAAGCAGAAACAGATTTATTCACATGTTTCCGTGCTTTTTCAAATTGTGGACAAAATTGATTGGACCACTTCCATTTCTGCCTTTGGCATATATTGGAATATACCAAGGCAGTTTGAGGAAAAAATGCCATCAATTGGTCAAAGGTGTCCTTTAAAAGCATTTCCAGACCTACCCCAGTCAAAGTGCCCAAGTCATTTCCTCCACTGTGCACAATTAAAAGGTCAGGGTGTGGCAAATGCAAAAAGGTTTTCACCAATGGTATCAATTGGTGACATTTCAATCCTCTCTGGCCAATCCATTTAATCTTCACATTTGGTAAGTCAAGGTTGTGAAAATTTCTGGTAGCTGCATACCTTTGAGCCCAGTGGATATTGCTATGTCCAATAATCCAGACAGAATACATGGTGAGAGGAGATTCTGATGCAGTCAGATGAAGTGTGGAAAAGAAATGGCAGTTGGAACAATAGGAGTTTGCAAAAAAAAAACTGTGGAGTTTCAGTGCTCTTGAATCACAAGCAATGATTGGTAGAATGAGATAGTTGAAAACTGAAAGTTAGGCTGCATGGTTGTGTTCTGTGTAAGAAGTAATTTGAATGGTTAAAAAAAAGTCATTTAAAGAAACCTTGCACCAGAAAAGCTGGTGTATTCGCAGGTCAAACATCCTTGCTGAGGTGATTTGCAACATTGTAGAATAAAGTTTTAACCCTGGGAGCTCAGTGAGGAGGGAGTTGCTATGGTAACAGGTAGAAAGGGCTGAGGGGGGGAAGGGTGTTGGTTTGAAAATACGGAGGGAAGAGATTTGATTGGTTACCATGAGCAATATGTGTGTAGAATTAGAGGGTTTCTGTGCCTTTATGGTTTGCAGTGCCTGGAGAACATACCTTTTGCTCTGCTACAGAAATATTGGTGTGGGTATCTGACACTGTTCTGAATCTCCTAAAATATTTGTAAAGGTGAGTTATGATTTATTTAATATACATAGAGACTTGTATACTCTATGGAGAATATTTGGAAGCAAATTGTGGTTTTTTAATGTTGCTTTGTGTCATGCTTTTTGATAATGCTTGGTAAAAAGTTTTTACTGCATAGAGTAATTGTATTTTGTAAAATTGTGAAGTTTTAGTAGTGACATGGAATGCTTCTACATAGGACCTGTGCTGTGTTTTTTAAATGGGATGTCAAAAACGATTTTGGGAAAAATGAATTGCTTTTACATTTTTTTAAAGGAATAAAGAATGTGTGCATGTTTAAAGAAATACATTTGACTCTTTACAATGATGTTACCTGTGTTAACTCAGTGTAGGAAGCATATTGAGTTTGTTTGCATAGAGGAATTGTATTTTGTAAAATTGTGAAGCTTCATGTGAAAGCTTTTGCCTCAGTCTTATCCCTGGTTTTTACATTTTTGAGTATAATGTGGCGCAGAGGTTAAAAAAGTGACGCATCTAACTACATGCGTCACTTTTTAAATATGGTGAAAAAAGGTACATGTTTGGGCTTTCCTGGGGAGCGTAGGTGGTGAGGCTTGTGTCTAAGAGTGCAGTGGACTAGGCTTCATGAAGCCTATCCCCAACTGCACTCTTAGACACAGGCGTCAATTTGACTCTTTACAATGATGTTACCTGTGTTAACTCAGTGTAGGAAGCATATTGAGTTTGTTTGCATAGAGGAATTGTATTTTGTAAAATTGTGAAGCTTCATGTGAAAGCTTTTGCCTCAGTCTTATCCCTGGTTTTTACATTTTTGAGTATAATGTGGCGCAGAGGTTTAAAAAGTGACGCATCTAACTACATGCGTCACTTTTTAAATATGGTGAAAAAAGGTACATGTTTGGGCTTTCCTGGGGAGCGTAGGTGGTGAGGCTTGTGTCTAAGAGTGCAGTGGACTAGGCTTCATGAAGCCTATCCCCAACTGCACTCTTAGACACAGGTGTCAATTTGACTCTTTACAATGATGTTACCTGTGTTAACTGAGTGTAGGAAGCATATTGAGTTTGTTTGCATAGAGGAATTGTATTTTGTAAAATTGTGAAGCTCTATGTGAAAGCTTTTGCCTCAGTCTTATCCCTGGTTTTTACATTTTTGAGTATAATGTGGCGCAGAGGTTTAAAAAGTGACGCATCTAACTACATGTGTCACTTTTTAAATATGGTGCAAAAAGGAACATGTTTGGGCTTTCCTGGGGAGCGTAGGTGGTGAGGCTTGTGTCTAAGAGTGCAGTGGACTAGCTTCATGAAGCCTATCCCCGACTGCACTCTTAGACACAGGTGTCAATTTGACTCTTTACAATGATGTTACCTGTGTTAACTCAGTGTAGGAAGCATATTGAGTTTGTTTGCATAGAGGAATTGTATTTTGGAAAATTGTGAAGCTCCATGTGAAAGCATTTTCCCTTAGTCTTATCCCTGCTGTGAGGCAGATGTTTGTACATAGGATCTGTGCTATTTTGGGGAAAATGAATGGTTTTTACATTTTTGAGTATAATGTGGCGCAGAGGTTTAAAAAGTGACGCATCTAACTACATGGGTCAATTTTTAAATATGGTGCAAAAAGGTACATGTTTGGGCTTTCCTGGGGAGCGTAGGTGGTGAGGCTTGTATCTAAGAGTGCAGTGGACTAGACTACATGAAGCCTATCCCCGTCTGCATTCTTGGACACAGGTGTCAATTTGACTCTTTACAATGATGTTACCTGTGTTAACTCAGTGTAGGAAGCATATTGAGTTTGTTTGCATAGAGGAATTGCATTTTGTAAAATTGTGCAGCTCTATGTGAAAGCTTTGCCTTAGTCTTATCCCTGCTGTGAGGCAGATGTTTGTACATAGAATCTGTGCTATTTTTGGGAAAATGAATATTTTTTACATTTTTGAGTATAATGTGGCGCAGAGGTTTAAAAAGTGACGCATCTAACTACATGTGTCACTTTTTAAATATGGTGCAAAAAGGTACATGTTTGGGCTTTCCTGGGGAGCGTAGGTGGTGAGGCTTGTGTCTAAGAGTGCAGTGGACTAGGCTTCATGAATCCTATCCCCGACTGCACTCTTAGACACAGGTGTCAATTTGACTCTTTACAATGATGTTACCTGTGTTGACTGAGTGTAGGAAGCATATTGAGTTTGTTTGCATAGAGGAATTGTATTTTGTAAAATTGTGAAGCTCCATGTGAAAGCGTTTGCCTCAGTCTTATCCCTGCTGTGAGGCAGATGCTTGTACATAGGATCTGTGCTATTTTGGGGAAAATGAATGGTTTTTACATCTTTGAGTATATTGTGGCGCAGAGGTTTAAAAAGTGACGCATCTAACTACATGCGTCACTTTTTAAATATGGTGCAAAAAGGTACATGTTTGGGCTTTCTTGGGGAGCGTAGGATGTGAGGCTTGTATCTAAGAGTGCAGTGGACTAGGCTCCATGAAGCCTATCCTTGTCTGCACTCATAGACACAGGTGTCAATTTGACTCTTTACAATGATGTTACCTGTGTTAACTTAGTGTAGGAAGCATATTGAGTTTGTTTGCATAGAGGAATTGCATTTTGTAAAATTGTGAAGCTCTATGTCAAAGTTTTTGCCTCAGTCTTATCCCTGGTTTTTACATTTTTGAGTATAATGTGGCGCAGAGGTTTAAAAAGTGACGCATCTAACTACATGTGTCACTTTTTAAATATGGTGCAAAAAGGTACATGTTTGGGCTTTCCCGGGGAGCGTAGGTGGTGAGGCTTGTGTCTAAGAGTGCAGTGGACTAGGCTTCATGAAGCCTATCCCCGACTGCACTCTTAGACACAGGTGTCAATTTGACTCTTTACAATGATGTTACCTGTGTTAACACAGTGTAGGAAGCATATTGAGTTTGTTTGCATAGAGGAATTGTATTTTGAAAAATTGTGAAGCTCCATGTGAACGCTTTTGCCTTAGTCTTATCCTTGCTGTGAGGCAGATGTTTGTACATAGGATGTGTGCTATTTTGGGGAAAATGAATGGTTTTTACATCTTTGAGTATATTGTGGCGCAGAGGTTTAAAAAGTGACGCATCTAACTACATGCTTCACTTTTTAAATATGGTGCAAAAAGGTACATGTTTGGGCTTTCCTGGGGAGCGTAGGATGTGAGGCTTGTATCTAAGAGTGCAGTGGACTAGGCTCCATGAAGCCTATCCCTGTCTGCACTCATAGACACAGGTGTCAATTTGACTCTTTACAATGATGTTACCTGTGTTAACTCAGTGTAGGAAGCATATTGAGTTTGTTTGCATAGAGGAATTGCATTTTGTAAAATTGTGAAGCTCCATGTGAAAGCTTTTGCCTCAGTCTTATCCCTGTTGTGAGGCAGGTGCAAGATTTTGATGTAACAGTGTCCTAAAAGTGACGCAGTGAAATCTCATAGATTTTACTGCGTCATTATTACGAGGCTTTTTTTGGAGAAATGACCCCTCTCTGTACATTACACTTGACAGAGGTATAATGTGGTGCAAAAGGTTTTAAAAATGCGCATCTACCTACATGCGTCACTTTTTAAATATGGTGCAACAAGGCACGTGTTTTATGACGCCAATGCGTCACAAAAAGTGACGCTTCAGTAGCGCAAAACTGACGCATGGCTTTATAAATGAGGATCAATTATGTCATCTGTGTTACCTGAGATTAGGAAGTAGATTGTGCAGATGAGGTGAGACATGTCCAGAGGGACAGAGGAGGTGAGGTTTATGATCAAGACTGTATTGGGAGAGAGGCCTTTCTCGGGAAGCATAGGTGGTGAAGCGTGTGTATAAGAGTGCTGTGGACTTATACACAGGTCTCATCTTCTTTGTACTTGTGGACAGAGCTGTCTTCCACTATAATCTTCAATACAGGCCTCACGTTTTGTGCACCCCTGGAGAATCCTCACCTGATCTGTAACCCTGAATAGATCGTTTGCTTTTTTTCATTGCTTTGTTGTTTGGTAATAGTGGTCTATAATGTGTTACTTTTTTCTTTAACACAGATTGAAATCGTTATTTCAAGAGTAAGCAAAGATGCCCACAAGGGAAAGGACAAGAAAACAACGTAACCGGGAAAAATCAAAAACAGCAACGGAATTACAGCACTCTTCCACAACAAATACTTCAAAAAACAGGAACCAAGCTCCTGGTAAGACAACTAAGTATTTTTTACGTAACATATGTACATCCCAAAAAAATGATGGACAGCATGTAGAAAAAGAAAATGAGAGAGTAAAATTGAAAAGGAAGGAGAGATCTTCAAAGAATCCTAAAACTGGAGCAGGAGAGAATAATATGTATAGGAATAGAAGGCAGAATCAGTTTAGAGACATTCGTAGACAAATGTTTCGCAATAGAGTGGTTTTAAATTTGTTAAAAAACATTAGGAAAGGTAAACAGAGAGCTGCTTTTTATAAGAAAAAGAAAAGTGTAGAGAAGATTGTTGATCAGGCTTTTAAAGTTAAGGAAAAATTATTTATTTTAATAATCAATAGAATTAGGACACTTAACAAGACAATTGATGTTTTCAAATCAAACAGTAGATGGAAAAGAGTAATTAATCGGACTAATTTTTGTAAAGTTTTTTCTGGAGAATGGATGCACAGTTCAAGTTGTGAGCCATTTTTTAATGAGGAGAGTTACTTCCAGGAGAATGATTTAGTGCATGCAGTTGACACCAGTGGTCGAGCGTATGAAGTGAAAGACGGTTGTCCGATTGAAAAAGAGAAACTTGTGCCTAGAGAACCAGAAGAGGTGTTATCTGATGGAGTTTTAGGGAGACGTACTAAGGGTCCAGTCTACACTTGGAAGTGTAGTCGTATTTGTAGTGTGCAACAGGAATCAATTGATTTGTTTTGTAATTTCTTACGTACATATAGTAAGAAAAGTCTAAAGCAGAAAATGAAGTTGTTGCAAGACTTAGATCCTTGCAGAGTGAGAGAAAAGACAGGTTTGCAAGGCCATTCACTGGCTTGTCTTTCTAGAAAAGTCTGTCAGAGTGTTTTTCATCATTTTAGGATGTTAGCAGTGCATCATACCAAAATGAGGAAATTAGTGAGAATGTTGTATTATGCAAAAAGTCCAGGACTTAAGCTTAAACAATTAAACAGTGCTCTTTTGCATGGAACTGAATTAGATGTGAAGAAGATTTGTGAAGAAATTGAGATTTGTTATTTTGATAAAAAAGAGGATAGTGTAGAAATTGACACAGCAATTCAAGGTAATGTGGAAGACAATGTACAGATTTCAAGTACAGAAAAGTTTGAGCAGGAAATTACTAGGTTTAAGGTGAAATCAAGTGAAAGGCCGAATTTTACTTGTGTGTGCTGTCGACGAAGTCATTATAAGCATCAAACTAGATTAGTTGATTTATACGTAAAAAGTGAAAAGGTGAATATTTATGAGTGGAAAGATTTTGCAACTTATTTGTGGGTGGAGAATTGTTTTGATTTCTGATCAGCGTATTTGTAAATATTGTTATGATAAATTAAATCAAAACAGAATGCCTGCTAGAGCTGTTCATAATAATCTGGAGTTGGTAGACATTCCCCCTGAATTGATGGATTTAAATACATATGAGTCTATTTTGATTCAATGTGTCCACCCTTTTCAGGCAATTGTTCGTATGGAGCCTAAGATAGGGAAATTGCCTCCTACAGATTTGCAGAGAGGAATAAAGGGAAGAGTTGTTTATTTGCCTCTAGATTTCAAAAAAAATATTGATACAATTGGTATAGAAAAAGTAGAAGAGGAACCTTTAGTTATTCTAGTTAATGGGGTTCCTACAAAGAGTAAAAAAATCTGGCAAGATTTAGTGGATGTTAGAAAAGTCAAAAAGGCAACGTTGTATTTAGTCAAAAACAATGAGTATTACAAACATGTTTATGTTGCAGCAGAGGAAACAGCTGCAGATGAAGACAGTGATTGTTCAGGTGGCCAAATTGAAAAAGTTGATGTCTCTAGAAGTGAAGAAATATATGAACATTATACTGTTCATCCTTTGCATTCCAAAGAAGTAATGGGGAATGCAATTGAATTGTTTCAAATGAAAGCAGCAAAAGGAAGTCCCGTTAGTGTATGGGAAAAAAGTTTGGAAGCTCGTTGTTTTCCACAGCTATTTCCAACAGGTCGAGGTGGACGATATGACGATCGACCACTTCAAATTCCTGCATCTGAATATCGAACTGTAAGATTATATGCTGAAGATCCAAGGTTTCGTCAATGCATTCCCTATTTGTTTCATCTACTGTATGAAAGTGACTTGTCTGGGCTTTCTTATGCAGTAAACCATATACTGAAAAGTGGAGCACATCTGCAAAATGTTTCGGCGAGGGACTTTATGGAGAAAGTGAATCTGCAAGATAATATTTTGGAATCTCATCTAATCAATCTCATGGCATGTCAGCGTGGTACAAACGAGTATTGGTACCGTCGTCATGGGGAATTGAAATGTATGCTAAGAAACTTAGGAACTCCTACATGGTTCCTCACTCTTAGCTGTGCCGAGTATGCATGGGATGACTTACTCCAATTTCTACGAGAGGCAAATGCAAATATACAAAATATAGAATTCAAAACACCTGGAGAACTGTGTTCTTTGGATCCAGTGAATGTATGCAGATATTTCAAACATAGATTTGAAGCTATGATGTCTTTTATTACCAACAAAAAAAATCCTCCCCTTGGAGAGGTTTTGGATTTCTTTTGGAGAAAGGAGTATCAAGCGAGAGGTGCTCCTCATATACATATGTTGTTGTGGATTAAAGATGCACCCAAATTTGGAACAGATTTGGATGAAACAGTGATGAGCTTCATTGAAGAGTATTCAACATGTGCTGTTCCGAAAACTACCGAAGAAAATAGTTTAAGGCAACAAGTTTTACGCTTTCAATCCCATCGTTGTGGAAAGTACTGTCATCGAAAATTCAGAAACAAAGACAAGTTCTACACAAAATGTCGTTTCGCCTTTCCACGACCAGTGATTTCTAAAGGAAGAGTAAATAATTTGATGTCTTCTCTGCGACATAGTGTTATGAGGAAATCACCAAAAAATACATACAATTTAAAAAGAAACGAAGAGTCCAAGTACATCAACGACTACAACCCAGTGAGTTTGTCCATGTGGAATGCTAACATGGATATTCAATTTGTTGCTGACAACTCTATTGCTGTGGCTCGATATGTGACGTCTTACATCACAAAAAAAGAAAAGACAGAACTGAAGGAAATGTGGGAGGACATTTCACATGAAAAGAGTCTAAGCAAGAAATTATACAGTTACAGTCTGAAGATGTTGTCGCATCGAGAAATTGGAGCATATGAATGTTCTGATCGATTGTCATCAGCAAGTCTCTATGCCAAATCTAGAACCATCATTTGGGTGAGTCTAGGTCTTGCTGCAACACGAAATCGAGTTTTGAAATCTGTACAAGAAATAGAGTATTTGGCGGAGAAAGAACCAGAAAGTACAGATATTTTGAAGACCAACATGTTGGATACATACTATCCAAATAGAAGTAGTCATCTTGAGAACGTTTGTTTGTATGAAGTTCTGCAAAACTATATTTAAAAGAGAACCATCAGAGAAGATATTAACAATGGAATATATGCTATCATTGCGTGTGAAGGATGTCTAGTGAGACAGAAAAAATGCCATTTGATTAATCATCGAAAATTGAGTTGCGAAAATCCAGAAAAAAGGGAATTTTACTATTTGGCTCTTTTGCAACTCTTTAAGCCATGGCGTACAGAAGAAGAACTACTTGGAGATTTTCTCTGTTACGAAGATTCTTTTAATGCAACCAAGGATACCATAGAATGTCCTGTTTTTCCAAATTATCTGCAAATGTTGAACGAAGAAATAGAGCAAGAAGCCACAATTGCGGCAGAGATTGCTAGAGACAGTTCCCAAGACAGTCAGAGTTCTGCTTCATTGAGTCAGGATCCACTTGGAGGACCAATTATCCAAAATGAAGCTGCCACTGCCATGGATGAGGTGGAAAGAGCTATGGAACAAGCTCAAGAAGATGAAGTTAACTTAGAAGATTTGGTAAAACAACTAAACGTTGAGCAGAAACAGATATATGACGAAGTCACAGAACAGATTGAACATGGATTCAGTCATGAGAAAAAAGAGTGCTCATGTACATCATTTAAGCCTGTCCAACTGTACGTGAGTGGAGAAGCGGGAACTGGAAAAAGTTTTCTGATTAAAGCAATTGCAACTTATTTGCAGAAAAGGACTGAATCACCACTGTCTTGTGTTGTTACCGCTCCAACTGGGCTGGCAGCACATAACATTAAAGGGATTACTTTACATCGTTTACTGATGCTGCCAGTGGAGCATGATAACAAATTGGAGTATCACAAGCTATCTGGAGATGCGTGTTCCGAAGTTTCGAGAGTCCTGAAGAAAATGAAACTTCTTATCATTGATGAAGTAAGCATGGTGTCAAATATAATGCTTGCTTTTGTGCATTTGAGAATGCAAGAAATTCTTAGAACAGACTATGATGTCTTATTTGGAGGAAAACATATTATTGTTTTTGGAGATCTTCTGCAGTTGACTCCAGTGAAAGGACAACCTGTGTTCAAAATGCTCACACATGAAGATACCAGGAAGTGCTTAGGAAGCATTGGAAACGTTAATATATGGGTAAACTTCAAATATGCAGAACTGCTTCAAAATATGCGGCAGGCAAAGGATGAAGATTATAAAAATATTTTACAAGATGGAAGGATTGGAAAAGTAAGTCAGCAAGGGAAAGAAGCTTTACATGGATGGTTAATTTTAAATTTGTACCCAAATGAAAACATTCTTCCAGAGAATATTTTAAAGAAAATTAACGAGAGGAAATCTGACATATGTTTGATGACAACTCTGAAAGAATGTTCCATGTTCAACAGCAAAATGTTAAATTTAGAAAATGAAGAGATAGTGAAACTGGAAGCTACAGATAAAATAGAGCATATGGGAGCAACAATTGTTTTGTCTGAAAATTTGAAATCAAAATTGGATTCATTAGAGAAGAGTATATCTAAAACTGATGGTTTTGAAAAGACTCTGAATGTGTGTTTGAATTGTCGTGTCATTTTGAGAAGGAATTTAAATGTTGAAAGAGGTCTGGTAAATGGAGCAATGGGTCATGTTGTTGGTTTTGTGAATTACAAAAATAGAGATGGAATTGAAATTTTAAAATTAAATTTGATGGCATTGATGAAATAGAACAAATTTGTCGTTGTTCAGCTAGATTTTTGCTCGTGAAAGACTTATATGTTCGCCGAAAACAGTTTCCTATTTGTTTGGCATATGCTGTGACAATTCATAAATCTCAAGGTTTAAGTGTAGATAGTGCTTTGGTGAACATTGGAAGTTCTGTGTTTAAAGAGGGTATGGCATATGTGGCTTTATCACGAGTCAGAACTTTATCAGAATTGTACTTGATTGAGTGTGATGAAACAAAGATTTGTGCTGATCTAGATTGTGTTAAAGAATACAATAGGTTAAGAAGAGAGTATGCTCCACATTTGCCCCAATATCCTCTGATTAAAAAACGTGTGGTAGGCTGAAAAAGAAGAAATTAGAGTAATTGCAGTGAGGTAGTAGCAAAAAGACAAAAAGTAGATGAAACTGTAATTGTAAGGAGAAGGAAAAAGGATTTTGTTGAGGATGTTGTTGGATTTCAGTTTGAAAACAGTTCTGGTGTCAACTGCTATGCTAATGTAGTAGTTAATGTTGTTTTTTTTCTTCAAAATTTACAAAAACAGATTGTCGAAAATCGGGAACAAACATTGTGCTGTTTATTGAATTCTGTGTTAGAGAAATGTAGTAGTGATAGAGCAAAAATAGAAAGTGTTTCCGAAATTAGAAATCTTCTAGACATATGTTCAGGTCAAAATCAATTTTCACAGAATATTCAGCAGGATTGTCAGGAATTTTTAATGTATATGTTTGATGTATTGCAAGATGAAGGAGTAGATATAAACAATCTTTTTAACCTTTCTTATTAATGGCAACATGACTGTGATAACTGTGCTTCATCAAGTACTACTAGAATAGACTCTGAAAGATTTATATATTTGACTTTACCAGACTGCAAATCAGTGCCTTTTAATAATCTAGTTAAAGCAGCGGATCACAATATGGTGTGTACCCAATGTAAGTCAGCAATGCTGTCCACATTATTTCTACAAAATTATGGTCACTATGTTATTTTAATGTTCCAACGATGTAGACCTGATGGAACTAAATTGACAACTTCTATTAAAAATTTCGTGGCTTCTCAGTTATCGATATCAGGAAGAACCTTTGCAACTGTAGCTATTATTTTTCATGACGGTCCTTCTACAACATCAGGGCATTACACATGCTATTTAAAAACTTCTAAAGGTTGGACCCAATGTAACAACACTCATTTGACTTTCAAACAACGTTTGCCTTTTGGCTTTATAAATTCATACCTAGTGTTTTTACAGCCAAAATTTAGGTAAAAGTAATTGGCCTATGAAGACGGGAGGAGTACTGATATATACTCATACATCTGACACTATTTGGCCAAATGGAAAGGTGCAGGAATGAGTAAAGAGTCATGACTGAAAAAAAGGAGTATATGAAAATATTGAAAATATTTCAGATGTTCTTGGAGCTTTTCTTCTAGAAAGTCGATTAAATGGATTTTTTACTGAACAGCAAAGTACTTTGCAACGAGAAAAGGACCTCCATGATATACTATTTGGCCTCAAGGGAAAGTAAGTCAATCAAAGATTAGTGAACATTTGTCATTTGTCAGTATCTAAGTTTTTTTTAAAAACACAATCTTTTAGAGTGTGTTTTTTTCCCGCTGTTATATGATGAGTAATTTGAACTCACTGTTTTAAGTGAAATTCAATATATTCTGAGAACAGCAAAAACAAACTATGTAACATGTTGTACAAGTTATTGTATACTTTGGATTGTGTAAATTAAATTGTATTCCCATTGTCTGACACTCACTTTTCTTTTCCCGTCCTCTTTCAGCTCTTTTTACTCACTTATAATGTCTTTCTCTCATTGTCTGTAACCCCCGTTCCTTTACTCCACTTCTTTGACAACCCCTCATTCTCATTTCAACTGTGTGCATCCCCTCTCTCCCTTGCATAACTTTTCAGCTTTCAGTCTCTCTGCTTTACTTCCCTTTTCCGTATTTTACTCCTTTGCTCTTTTAGTAATTCCTCTTTACTCACTCAGCAGTATTGTCGCACTCTATCACTATAAATCACCCACTCTTCCTCGCTTATCTTTGTTTAATCCTTACTTTTGACCTCTTCTCTCTATTTTTCGTTCACTACTTCTATGTTCTCAGTGCCTCACTCTCCTTGTCTTATGTTCACTTGTGTTTATCTACCTTCTATCATTTCTTTTAGAACAACTTCACTGCTCTTCTCTCATCGTTCTTCATCCCATTTCTTTTACTCTGATTCTATTACTATCCCTGATTTTCTTTCTTTCAATGTCCTTCTCTTTACTTTCATCACCAAATTATTTTCTCTCAGTACCACTGTTTTAGTCGTCTTCTCCTCTCTTTCCTTTTTTTGCTCCCTTACTCATTTCCTTTTCTCACTCATTGTACTCCACCTCACTCAGTTTTTCTCTTAGTGTGTCTGCCTACTAACTTCCTCAGTCCATTTCCCTCAATCGTTGTATATTATCCTCTCTCCCTTCATCCTTTCACTCTATGACTGTTCTTCACTTACTCTCAGTTATCTTCTATTCCTCATTCTTCTAAATGCATCCTTAATTAGACTGTGTTCTGTCTCAGTCATTATCTTTTTACTTACTACTGTTTCCTGATTTAGTTTTGCTAACTCACATTGTTTTAGTATCTTTCTTCCCTTCAGTTCATTTCTCTGTTCTTCTCTTCCTCTGTGTCAGTGAATCTATATGCCTTACTCTTAGTAATTTGCTCTCATTCTATTTCTTTTTCTCTCTTTTTGTCCTTCTACCTTAGTTTATTTCCCTTTCTGTGTCCTTCACTCTAACTTTATTTGTAAATAGAGCGTTATGATTTTTAACCTCTTCATTTGTATCTTTTAATTTAAAATACATATTTTACTAATTATAACTCATTTTTTCTTCTCTCTTTCACAGATACAAACTGTAGTAAAAAAAATTAATTAAAGTTACATTTATTATATGGTAAGTATGACTAAAAAAATGTAGTTTGTCATCACCCTTTGCTTTAAGGTCACTAACATTTTCTCAATCTACCTCACTCCTGTGTCTTTACTCTGCTTCTCTCACTTATTCTTATTCTACATGTTTACTCCCCTTTCCCTATTTACCCTCTCATATTCAACTTCTTTCGATCCCTATTCTTTACTTCACTTACCCTCTGTTCCCTTCCTTTGCTTCTTCACTCATTCTCTTTTTCTTAATTATTTACCTTACTCCTACACATACACCTCATCCCCCTCCCAACACATACACACACCTGTAACATACACCCCACACACACCACACACACACCTCATACACATAAAAAATCCTCCCACACACACTCCTCAAACACACACACACATTCCATACACACACATATATCGCACACATATACACCCCACACTCATACACTCCTCACACATATTTCACACACCCTCACCTCCACCCACACCGAAACACCCCACACAGCCACAACCACAGACACACCTTACACACCCACACCGCGACCTACACCCACTGACTCCCTATAAGTCACACACACTGCATTACTTATCTTTTTTTGCTGTTTTACTCAAGCCCATTCAGGTACTGTTTCCTTTACTCTCTTTGTCCTCTCTCTTTGTCACTCCCCATGTGTTATCCTAATTCAAATTTTCTCCCTCTTTCACCCCTCTTTACTTATACTACCTGGTCTTTTCTCACTTTCCCTCATCGTTCTTCATTTATCGTGGTTCCGGCACTACCCTTCATTCTCCATTTTTTACTGTCCTTTCTTTTTCTTTTAACAGCCAATCATAGTCTCACACTATCTCTACTTTAGTGTTCTTCCTCTCTCTTCCTTTCTTTCGCTCCTTTAGTCATTTTACTTTTCTCACTTTCATCCAATTACACCTTCTCTATTTTTTACTATGTAATAAACAATCCCTCTGTGGTCATCTTTATAGCTCTTTTTATCTTAACATAACTCTCTTTGTGTCCTTCCCTCATGCTAACTGCTTCATACATTTTTTTTTTCAATTTTTTTGCGGGGCGCGCCCCGGTACGCGTACCCTAAGGACAAAAAATTGACAGAGATCCTTTAAAGATATAGGTTTAATTTTATAAATGAAAGGTAGTTCTGAAAAGAACTTTTTTTTAAATTCTTTTTGTTGTTTTATATTTTTTTAATGTTTTTTGAACATTTTGTACTTTTTTTGGCTTTTCAAAACAGTTTTATATTTTTGTTGTATTTTTTATGGGAAGAAACAAAGAGAAAGGGAATTGAAAATGGCTCAACTGGAGCAAAAAACAAAAAACAAAAAACGAAAAAAATTACTTCTTTTGTTTGGGGCAAATGTGATTCTGACCAGCAAGGACGATCAGCTTTACGCTCTTTTCACCATAGGCGATGAGCTTGCCACATTCAGTACAAGTGATTCTAAAAGTACCAAATTGTTGCTGAATGCAAGGCATCGTCTCCGTTGTTTCTGGGTCCGATTGACTGGGTTGCTTTCTTTTTGAGCTGGTCCTTGAACACTGGGGGAGGTGACTGGCCAGTTCCCTGATCTCTGCACGAGAATAGTTAGCAGGATGCTTCCGGGTCATATGCCGAATCATGGTATGATTCCCAAATGAATATTTTTTATCTGGATTGCCCCTTGAGAGTTCTGCACCACAGATTCGACACGTTACCTTGGCCGCATTAACTTTTTTCTTGCCCTCTGGAAGAGAAAAAAACTCCCATACAATGTGTTCTTTTGGCTTGTATGGGGTAATTTCTTCCGGCAGCCATCTGCTCCCCTCCTCCTCTTCCTCTTCCTCCTCCTCCTCTTCTCCACCAGCAATGTATTGTTGTGGTGGTCCTCTTGGTGGTTGTGGTGGTGGTGTAGATGCTCCAGCTGCTGCTACAGTAGCCATTTCAAAGTACAAAAGAATTGTCTCTGTAGATGAAACAGGTCTTCCTCAGTCAAAAGACAAAGTCAGAGTGAGGAAGAAAGGTGGGTTTTTTTATCATTTGGGGAAAAAAACTGTGCTGAACCAATCAGAAGTGTTATTTTCAGGTCACAAGACCCAGGCTTTACTCATTTGGAAACCAAAACTGTTCTGCACCAATAGAAAGTGTTATTTTCAGGTCACAAGACCCAGGCTGGTCACAAGACCCAGGCTATACTCATTTGGAAACCAAAACTGTTCTGCACCAATAGAAAGTGTTATTTTCAGGTCACATGACCCGACGCGCTTACGCTACGCGCACCGGGGCGCGCCCGTAGTCGCGCTCCGGGGCGCGCCCGCGGGTGCGTAGCGTAAGCGCGTCAGGACGTTTCGCGATCGTATGCGATCGCGTGCTTTCGGTTGCGATTACGCTGTGCGTCATATGACGCATCACGCGGTTACGCGAAACGTCACGATGTTGTTTTCGTTCGCGAGAATAGCGCTAACGGGACGCTCTCCGGTACGCGCCCCGGGGCGCGCCGTAACATTGCGCTTACCCGTGCGTTCACCGGTACGCGCCCCGGGAGGGTCCCCGGGTTACAAATAAAACAATATATATTTTTTTTTTACATATTTATACAATATAAAATTCATTTTAAAATGTTTCACTTTCTATACCTATTAAGATTTTCTATTAAAAAAACATTGAAATTCACTGAAAAAACCATAGGTTTCACACCAGTTATAGTTAGGAATTAGCATTTAAAAAACCTATTAAATTCACTGAAAAAAACATAGGTTTTACACCAGTTATAGTTACCTGGAAATTTTACTCGCATAAAACCATTGAATTTCCCACGTTATAGTTAGTTGGACTCACTATAACTTGCGCGTGCAATGCACTGCTGATGATGTCACATATTACATCACTCATGACATGGTCAGTGACATCACTCATGACATCACTGATGACACCATCCTTGTGACAGACTGACGGACCTCCTTTCACTGTAATGTAACCCTTGAAACACATATTCAATAATAGAAACTAAAATTTTCAAAAAAATGGAGATACCCATACCAGTTACAAGAACAAATTCAATAATTCCACCATCTATGTACACATCCACTCATTCACCAACAGTTATATATAGTGACACATACATATACTTACTCATCGTATGTAGTGATACACCTATACATTCTGTTACACACCGACAGTCATCCAAAAGATACTCTCACACATACTCACACATGCAAATAAACTATTGAACATCCATTTATTTGCATATACAGCTATACACACACTACCACCTTACTTCTAAGAAAACTTACACATACTTACTCTCTTAAACAATCACTTATAGAAAAACATACTTATTTAAACAGGAACTCTTACAATCTCTTACTCTCACATATACTCACTTATATACATCAATATTCACATATACTACATTAAAACATATGTAGTTACTGATAAAGACACTAGTGAGACAGTAATTCACTCACTAATACACACATATACACACTCATCCACCCATACAGTCCTGCACATATGCTGTCTTCAAAACACATACAAACAGAGTCAGTCATTCATGCATGTATGTGCTAAGTAATACCCCCACCAAACCATACAGACACTCATACTGAAACTAAAAACAACATCTAATAACCCATATACATACACATGTGGCTACTTACCAAGCCATGCAGCCACTTATACACATGGTGAAACACTTATACATATATTTAAATATTTAAACATTACTCACTAATATATGTATTCACTAAGATACACTTAATAAACCAGTTAACCAATCAATTTTTTTTTTTAAACATCCATGTAAACACTTATTTAAACATTTATTCTTCCATCAACTTTTACATATACATATATAACACATATTTATTTTTCAGAAAGACAGACATTCACTGGATGGTGTCATCAGTGATGTCATGAGTGATGTCACTGACCATGTCATGAGTGATGTAATATGTGACATCATCAGCAGTGCATTGCACGCGCAAGTTATAGTGAGTCCAACTAACTATAACGTGGGAATTTCAATGGTTTTATGCGAGTAAAATTTCCAGCTAACTATAACTGGTGTAAAACCTATGGTTTTTTCAGTGAATATATATATATATTTATACTTATATATATATACATACATATATGCATACATATATATGTACATATTCACTTAAAGAATCAAAGATTACAGGGGTGTTACAGTTAGGTGTAAATGTGAGTGGCAACATTATTGTTTTGAACTCAAAAATACCACATAAGTTCACCAGTTATAGTTAGCAGAGACCCGCCATGCACTGCTAATGATCTCACATATTGATTCACTCATGACATGTCCTATGATATTACTGATGACATCAATCAATGAGTGTGCAAGTTTGTTTTATAGTTTACATAGCAGCTGGTAACTAACGTGTTACTTTTTAACCTAAACTTGTCCAGCCTGTCCAGCTAATGGGTGTAAGTGTTTACACAACGCATGTATTTACAAAATCCATGTGCTTCTAATGCATCTTAGGTGTGTAGAGGGATTGAACATGTTATAAATCCTTGTATTGAAGAGTAACTATGTGTGCAGATGACAGCTGACCACTTTAGTCCAGTATGTTCCACACAAGTTTTCCCTGATGTGCATATTTGCTATATTTAATCCCTTGATTATGTTATCAATTTTGTGGTCCATCATGCTTAGCTGGGTAGTCCAAAATGTTTTCTAATTATGTATTTCTTGCATGTTACACCTTGTGGATTCAGTAAGAGAATAGGGGTCATCTTTATGGATGGGAGTTTAGTGTGGCCGAGGAAGCATGTGAGCTCCCTTGGGTGTGTGGGGAGGTCCGCAGACCTGAAGGATCAAATGTGGTGTGGCAAGTAATTGGGAAAAATTCTGGTGGAATGGGGTTTGGAGAGGGAATGATAGATGTGATGAGAGAGGGAGGAATAGGAAGAGGGATAGTAAGCATATCAACGATGGGCATTATGCACTGTCAGTGGATCTTTTCGAGCTGTTTGGAAGTCTGGATGCTCTATATGGTCGCTGAGTCTGCGGCAGATGTGGAAAGTGAAGGGAGTGACCTTGCTCTGTCACGGGGATTTACATTGTGTTAAGATAGCTAGAGCTTATTAGAAGTTTAAATGCCATTTTTCCTTTCTGCTGCCTTTGCACACGGCACACATTATTACAAATGTTTAGAGTCTAGCAGGCTGTTTTGCTTCACACGAGAATAATATGTTTTCCTATAGTAGCAGCTTTGCTTGGTAAGCTTTGTCTGAACAGTGAGTGCTGAGACCTTCAAGGTTATTTCAATACAGTGGTTGTTGTTCGGTCTGATCAGCGCGCGTCCTAGACATAACATATATGCAGCTGTGGCCACCTCTGCTTTTGGCGCGTTTAATAATGCACTGCGCAGGCATGCAAACACACTTTGGAGAACATTCGCATGCAGAGAGCTGGTGTAGAAAATTATGTGATCCAGTTCTACTAGGACCAGAGGTACGGGGCCACCCTTGTAAACCCAAGAGACTTTTTGTAGATATAAAATAACCTACTAGCAAGGGAGGGTGAAATCTAGGTGTAATCTAACCTATTTCCATTTAGTCCATTTAGCATTTTAACATGCTTTCTCCTTTTATACTTTATGGAATAGTAACT
The DNA here is from genome assembly GCF_964261635.1 of Lissotriton helveticus. Classification (NCBI taxonomy): domain Eukaryota; kingdom Metazoa; phylum Chordata; class Amphibia; order Caudata; family Salamandridae; genus Lissotriton; species Lissotriton helveticus. The sequence goes on from NC_136067.1 coordinate 873,399,561, forward strand.
ATGCTGATAGTCTTGTTGCTTATAATATGTCTTCATGTATTAGCTAAGATACTGCGCCTGAGAACACGGCATTAGAAATAAATATTTCAAACTTGCATGTGTCTTCATTTACTCCCCGTTTTGGACTGGTATGAGAGTATAATGAAAGAGTGTTCATGTGTTCCACATTGCCTGAGGTATTCTAAGTTCCATGTTCTGGGTTGTGTAATCTTTGGGGGTATGGAAGAACCAATGAGACACTGATTGCTAGTCTGGTAGGGGATCTTGGCTTCTAAGGTGAGTTTTGGTACACCCTCATTCACTGAGGTTCCAAGTCTCTATGCACAGTTCTGTGTATGAGCAGAATTCCTGCTACAGCTTGAAGGAGGTTGATTAGTAACCATAATTATTATCTCTGAGTTGAGACTTTTGACAAAGCATAGATTGTGGGTATCAGTTCTCAGCCTTCTATGAGCTACAGGCATACAATAATCAGTCACGTTTGTTTTATAAAGGCCTGTATACAGAAGAGGATGTGGGTCCACCAGATTCTAGAGGGCAGGGATCACTAATTATCTAGATGTAGTCCCACTAACTCAACTTAGCGTAGAAGACCATGATCAACTTGAGGATCCTCCTTCATGGGAGGAAATTGGTACAGCTCTATTAAATCTACCAGACGGTAAAGCGGCTGGCACCGACTACATCCCAGTGGAATTTTATTTTAAAACGTCTTCTCAGCTAAAAGATCTTTTAACAACTTTAGTAGTTTCTATCTTTAACAGTGTCCCCCCACACGCTTCATGGTCATCAGCTAAGATTATAATCTTTCTAAAGAAAGATAAACCCCCTTTAGAAATGGGTTCCTATCAGCAAATTACGCTTATCAACTGTGACTCTAAAGTTTACTCTAAAATCTTCGCATCCAGATTATATCCTCCAAAATTGAACATCTTGTCTCCAAGTGGCAGCACAGGTTCATTCCTAAAAAAGGCACTACAGACCACATATGGCAGACAATCCCCTTGTTTGATGTTGCAAGGATTACAGGGGACCCGATTGCGCTAATTTTACTTGATGCTGAAAAAGCATTTGATCGGGTCTCCTGGCAATTTCTCTGGTGCGTCATTTTGGGCCTAAGGCTATCCAAGCTGTTCAAGCATTATATCTTAACCCCACAGCCAGGATTTCAATAAACAGGAAATTAACAGAGCAGATTGAAATCTCCACGTGGGACTCGGCAGGGTTGTCTCTGTTCTCCTCTGCTCTTTGCCATATATATAGATCCTTTCATTAAAAAACTTGAAAACAATTCAGAAATCCTGGCTGTAAGCAGATTTGGTCTAGAAACTAAAATCATGGCTTATGCTGATGATCTTGCCTTGGTTACTCCGGAACCCGAGAAAGCTATCTTAGCTATAGAACAAGAGGCTCAGGGATTCAGGATGATTTCTGGGTATGCACTAAACAAAGATAAAATGCAGATCATCCTAAATAAGTAAATCAAATGGACAGATAGCAGGGTTGTCCATAAGGCTAAATATTTAGGTGTAAACATTGTGGCCGAGACCAACCCAATTGTAAGTTAAAATCTGATCCCTTTGGCGGTAGAAACAAATAGAGCACTTAATCGGATTAATTAATTTATTTTTATTTATTTAAGAAGTTTTCTATAGCGCTGTCAAGACACGAATGTAACAGAGCGCTTTACATTAGGAGAAGGCATATAATCAACAGAAGCATGGCATATGAAAGGTTTTAACAATGAATGAGTGTCAGAGTAAGAGCTGCGTAATTGTAATGCAGGACTTCTTTGGTTTCAAGATTCAATGTGGTCGCATAGGTCTGTGGTTGCTGTTTGTTCTGTGTTATCCATAACCAAAGGAACGGTTGAGGAACAGGGATTTGAGTTGACTTTTGAATTCCACAAAAGACGGTATGGTTCTGATGTGCGGGGGGATGGAGTTCCAAATTTTGGGGACGTTACCCGTGAAAGAGCAGTCCGCTGTTCTTTTCTTTCTAGTTTTAGGTAGGATGAGCAGGAGGGAGTTAGAGCTTCTCAGATTCCTGAATTGGCCTGCTTTTTTGAGTTTTTTTGCCAGGTATTCGGGTTTGCCGGTATGGAGGGCTTTGTGGGTTAGGGAGGCCGTTCTGAAATTACTTCGCATTTCTACTGGGAGCCATTTGAGTTCTTTGAGTGCCGGGGAGATGTGATCAGATTTTTTGATGCCGGTGATCATTCTGGCTGCCGCATGTAATGTTGTTTTGATCGGTGCCAAGTGTGATTTAGGAATACCTGTTAGGATTGTGTTCCCATTGTCCAGTCTTGACAGTACCAGAGATTGAGTGGCCAGTTTGAGATCCTTGTTTGGAATGTATGGTTTGATTTTGTTCAGAAGTCTAAGGTTAAAGAATGCACTTTTGGCCAGAGTTCTTAATGTGTTTCATCACGTTTAGTTTAGAGTCTTAGATGACCCCAAGAGATTTAACAGAGTCTACTAGAGTAAGATTCCCTTTGAGCGCATCGATTACCTTTAGCCATTAGGTGATTTGAGGGTTGTCCTCCTTGTTCAAGATGAGGAGTGTCTTGGTCTTGTCTGGATTTAGTTTCAGGTGATTGTTTGTCAGCCATTCTTGAACATCTTTCAGGACAACATTTAGTCTTTGGATGTCATTGAGAGAGGAAGTTTCCAGATAGATCTGTGTATCATCCGCGTAGAGGTGGTAGCGGATGTTGACTTTTCTGAGTAGCTTGGAGAGCGGTTCCATATAGATGTTAAAAAGCCGTGGAGAGAGCACCGATCCTTGGGGGATGCCCTTGTTGGCTTGCTGGGTTTCGGAGGTGAAGTTCTTGATTTTTATTTTTTGCGTGCGATTATGAATAAAGGAGGAAAACCACTTGAGCACTACCTCACGAGACCAGCTCTTTCTTGGAGAGCCCTGATCAGGAGTTTGTCGTCCACCATATCAAATGCTGCCGAGAGGTCAGGGAGAATGAGGAGGCAGCATTTGTCAGAGTCTAGTGATCCATGGATATCATCTATGATGTTCAGAATTGCGATTTCTGTGCTGCAGCCTTTTCTAAAGCCAGACTTGTGGGGGTCTAAGAGGTTGATGTTGTCCAGGTGCTATGTCAGTTGATGAAGTACGCTACGTTCAAGTGTTTTTGAGAGCAGGGGGAGGTTAGATATAGGTCTGAAATTGTTCAGATCTGTCGAATCTAGACCGGGTTTTTTCAGCAGGGGGGTGACTTGCCCCATTTTCTTTTTTTTGAAAATATGTTTTTATTGCGAAAACATAGAGAATGCACACCTTACAATGACACCCCAAGCAAATACGCAGGAGGAATAACAACATGCCATCTCCAAAATAATACACAGCCAAATACGGCCCACATCCCGGAGGCTGGGCGGCGTAGGAATAAGGCATGTAGTGAGGATAAAGGAGGTGCATTTGTGCGCTAAGGATACCAAACCATCAATACATTCACTGATTTTTACGCTCCAACTTCTGATTATATATAACATGACAACAATAACCAAAAACCCCCCATAAACAACAAAGGCATCAGTAGTACAAATTCGAAGGAGGTAAGTCACTAGTGCGGGGACAAGCTAAGGCATGGATCTTATGAAGCAGCTGGACCTATGGGGATCCCTGCTATGTACAAGCAAACATTGTAAGGAAACTCGGCGTGGGTACAAAGGGCTCCTACACCCGATCGAGACCCCTAACTCTGAACCCTCCCCAGCATTGTCGGACTCCGGATCAGCAGGAGTAAACAGTTCAGCGCTGGTGGCATCTGAGTCATCCTCTGTTAGCCCCTCCATGCACAGCACCCTCCAGGCAAGCAGATCCTCTTGCAATTTCTCATCTCTACGAGTACGCTGCATGTGCGTCTCCTCAGCTAGAGCCCATTCTTTCGCATCTCTCAACCAAATGGAAAGGTCGGGTGCCCTCTGGCCCATCCACGTAATGGCCACTCGTCTCCTCGCTAGGACCAATAGAAGATGCAGGAACTTATAGGACAACTTTTTCTTCCTGGGTCTGGGTATCAGCGCCAGGAGACAATGGAGCGGGTCTAAAAGGAGCTTGATATGCGTGGCCCGGGCAATGTGGGGCACCACTTTCTTCCAAAAGTCCTGCACTGGAGGGCAGACCCATGCTAAGTGCAGAAAGCCCGCTCTCTGGGCTCCACATCGTGGGCAAGTGTGACGTCTATCGGCCGAGATACGATGCAAGGAAACAGGGGTCATATAGGTCCGGTGGAGGAAGTTAAAGTGGATAAGTTTAAAACGCGCGTTGCAGGAGACCTTGCGGGTTAAGAGCCCTATTCGCCTCCGCTGGTCCGGTTCCAGCGACACCCCTAAGTCCGCCTCCCAGGCCGCCCAAGCCGGCGCCGTCGGAGGGGTTGAATCCCAGCGCATGGCCGAGTAGAGAAGGGAGATCAATCGTCTGCCTCGCTCACAGGACAAGATGACGTCAAGGGTATGCGTAACCGGAGGGGCCTCCGGGTACTGGGGCCATGTTGTCTTGGCCACATCTTGGATGCTCCGATAGTGAAGGTATTGCCCCCTTCCCAGCTCAAAGGACTCCCTGGCACGTTCAAGGGATAGGAAAGAGTCGTCTGGGTAGAGATCCGCTAGTGTCTCACATCCACCAGAGCGCCACCTCCGGTAGGACATAGTCTCTTCCAACCGGAGTACCGGGGCTAAAATCCATATCGGGAGCTCCCTGTGAAAAGGCGCTCGCCTCAACACCTTCTCAACAAACCGCTGCCAAATTTCAGCCGTGTGTCGCACCACATACGGTAAGGTGTCATCGGTGTCTCGGCCCTGCATCAACGCCTCTCTCAGGACCCTTTCATTAGCCGTACCTGCTAGTAGAGCCAGTTCCCAGTTGTGTTCTTCCGCAAACCAACTCGCCGCCGGGAGGAGCTGCGCCGCGAAGTAATAGAGTTCGAATCTCGGGGCCTCAAGGCCTCCCTCCTCCCATGAGCGCACCACCGTGCGCAAAGCCACTCTGCTGCGCCCACCCGCCCAAAGCAGGGAAGTGAGGAGCAAGTCCAAGGTGCGAAACACTCGGGAAGGCAACGGACATAGGGTATTCTGTAAGACATATAGGATTCTAGGGAGCATCACCATTTTGTCCACCGCCAGCAGTCCCATGAGAGAGAGAGAGGAAGCGTATTCCAAAAGGTGACAGACTTGCGGAGGGCTATAAGCACCCTGTCAATATTACGAGTCAGCAGTGCATCATCAGACGCGGCACTTGGATGCCAAGGTATCGAAACGCCTCCCATTCCCAGCGGAGGCCCTGGTAGGGTCTATCCACGCCTGGGTCCGGGGCGCAGCCCGTCAGCGGGAAAACTAGGGATTTGTTAAGATTGATACGCAACCCAGAGGCCGCACCAAAGCGGTCCAGGACCCGCATCAAGGCGGGAAGGGCCTCATAGGGGGAGGCAAGATAAAAGAGTGCATCATCCGCGTATAGGGATATCACGTTAGCAGTGTCACCCACGGCTATTGCCCAGCGCTGTAGTGCAGCGCGGGCGGATACGGCAAGGGGCTCAATCGCGAGCGCAAAAAGGAGGGGAGACAGAGGACAGCCCTGTCGGGTGCCCCTCCCCAACAACCACTCCTCCGAACGGGCCGATCCCAGCCGCACCCTGGCCCGGGGTGCTCCGTAGAGCACCCGGATCCAGGCGCGAAATTCAGGTCCGAATCCCGTCTTCTGGAGCACCTGCATCAGATATCGCCAGTGCACCGTGTCAAAGGCTTTAGCCAAATCAATTGACACCAAGACATGAGGGCCCTCCCGACCCCTCACCTCATGTAGGACATGGTTCAGGCGGCGCAAATTCATCGCCGTATTACGACCCGGGATAAACCCGCACTGGTCGGGATGTATCAGCCGAGTCATAAGTGGGGCGAGTCGAGTGGCCAACAGCTTGGTGAGAATTTTCGCATCCGTATTAATCAAGGTGATAGGACGGTATGCCGCGGGGTCAGCACTATCTCCACCCGGCTTTAAAATCATGCACACTTCTCCTTGGTTCATAGTGGGCGAAAGGGCGCCCTTTTGCAAAGCCTCATTATAGACTTGCAACAGGAGGGGGGCCAGGACATGACCGAAGGAGTGATAGAACTCTGCCGGATAGCCTTCTCCACCAGGGGCCTTGGCCCGAGGAAGGGCGGCCATTGCCGCAGTTATCTCACTCAGTGTCAGTTTCGCATCCAATTCTTTTGCCGCCGCTTCCGGCAAGGCTTGGAGGTCCAGTTCCTCAAGATACGATCGATAGGTATCTTCCGTAACCGTTGGGTCCGCCTCATACACTGATTGCAGGTGGTTTCGAAGGACCTCGAGGATATCGGATTCAGAGTGGACCATAACCCCATGTGGGTCGCGCAAGGCAACTATCCTTTCAGGTGCAAACTCACGGCGAAGTATCCAGGCCAACAGGCGGCTAGATTTATCGCCCTCACGGTGGAGTCGCTGCCTGTACTGGCCCAGAGTATATTTGTCAAGCCGGGAAAGGATGACGTGGATCGAGACCAAAGCGTCCTCGTCAGCCTGTAGACCTAGGGCATCTGGGTCTGGGCGGGACTGGGCGCGCCGAAGCGCAGCCTCCGCGTCCTGCAACTCAGATAGCAGTTGTTTTCTGACCCCATACGTGAGGCCCATACACGCCCCACGCACTACTGCTTTCAATGCATCCCATTTAGCAGAATAGGGCAGCTCTTCACCTCCCCAATTGAGGTCCACATAGTCCACCAGCGTGGATGCTACATGATCCTTACCCACTGGATCTTGAAGGAGGTCAGCGGGCATCCTCCATGTGCGGGGGTGTGTAACTCGATCAGGCCACTGCGCCACACACGTCACAGGGGCATGGTCCGACAAATATCGGGCCTGATGGGTAACCGTCAAGGTAAGAGACGGGGTAAGGTTAGCCGCCAGTACGCGGTCCAACCTGCTATGGGTACGGTGCGTCGGAGTGTAACAGGTATAGAGCTTCTGAACAGGATGACAGGCCCTCCACACGTCCAACGCTCCAAGATTGTGCATCACGTCCCACAACCGTGCCGTCATACGGGGCTTAGTGCCCGACCGGGGTGGATGGCGGTCCAACTCAGGGTGCAATATACAATTAAAGTCTCCAAACCAAAGGAGGGGTGCATCTAAACTAGGGGCCACCAGGTCCTGGATCCGAGAGAAGAAAGCCGGGTCATCAGTATTTGGGGCATAGGTATTAAGCAGCAAGAGTTCCTTATCATCCAATCTAAGTCTCACCAACAAGTATCTACCCTCCACATCCGCATCAACATACTGGACAACGCAGGGGATCCCCGGAGCCACCCAAATGAGGACCCCCCTAGCATATGTAGAGAAGGAGGAATGGAAAATCTGGCCCCTCCATTTCTTGGACAGGCGCTGCGCACCGTCGTCGTCTAAGTGGGTCTCCTGCAGGCAAGCCACTGAAACCCCATGTCGCTTCAGAAAGGTGAGTACTCTGTGTCTCTTGGTGCAAGTACCCAACCCACGCACATTCCACGTTAAAAATTTAAATCCCATGTCCAGCCATTACGCCCGATCGGGGCACAGTAGAAAAACAACATGCCCCGCTCCCACTCAATCCCCACAATAGGTAGATGGAAAGGAGGAGCACCACGAGGGAACCCTCCACAACACGGACTCAATATACACATGATGCCAGCAACAATGTCTGCGTAAAACACAACCCACCCCTCAGCAATCCCAACATCCGAAACATTCGCACATGATGTCAGCAAAACCCTTACCAAGAACCCTATCCCACCCTCCAAAAATTCCCCAAAACATGGAACTTGTGCACAAAACAGCTTCCCCACCCCCACCCACGAGCAAAAGGATAGCAACAAAAAAAAACGCCACCCTGCCCTTCCCCTGCCAGTGCCAGGACGTACACAGCCACCCCATACAACACACTCAACCTCCACTCACTCACAACAAGTCCACCCCCCCCACCCTCCCTCCCAGCTCCCCAAGAGACCCAATAATTCCAACACATTACCCGGGCATGTCTTCACACCTCCGTCCGCAGTGTGGCCACAAAGGCGCCCCCGGCAACAGTCGGCTCCACCCCCTCCCCCCACATCTCAGGCCACAGGTGCGCAAGCCTTCCGGCATGTACCAATACCCAGAAGTCCCACCGACAAGGATAAAGCGTGGATGCCCACCGAGGTGGCGGGGCGAGGACGCCCAATCGGAGGAGACCGGCCCAGAGAAGAACATTCAACGGATATCAAAAAGTTATTCCAACCTTGTCTCTGAGAGGGCCGTCTCCGGGACCTCCGGGCCGTGGTGTTCATATCCGGTAGCGTTTCCTGCAAGGTGTCCGGCACCAAAGTTTCACCAGGGGCAGGATCCCCAGTTGAGCTGGAACCCGCTCTCATCGGTGAGGCTTCCATACAAATAGCTCCATCCGCCCCCACCACAGGCCGCATCTAAGGAGATCCGCGGGAGCTAGACTGGCGTCCCCTTCCCCCTCGTCTTCTCTTCTGTGGTCTGGTCCCCCAAGTCTCACGTGAGCCACCTCGCTCACCCGGGGGCAGGTCATCTCCGCTGATCTCCAGCCATTCCCAGACCTCCGCTGGCGTCTCAAAGAAGTGTGCTCGGCCCTGGGAGAGTACCTTGAGTTTGGCAGGATATAAAAGCATATATTGGAGCTTCATTTCCCGGAGTTTTTGTTTAACTCCCAAGTAGGATTTTCTTTGTTCCTGTACTTGTTGCGTGTAGTCAGGGTAGATTGACACGCGACTGTTCTCGATCATAAGGGATTCTGCTTCCCTCGCAGCCCTCAGGATACAGTCACGATCCTTATAGTTCAGAATCTTTGCAATGAGGGCTCTAGGAGCCTCTCCAGGGCGTGGAGGGGGCACAAGGGCTCTATGCGCCCGTTCCACAACGAAGACGCTGGATAAACCAGTCGGGCACAGATGCGTGCGGATCCAAGTTTCCAGGAAGCGTTCAGGATTCCTCTCCTCCAATCGTTCCGGCACTCCCAGGACCCGTATGTTGCTCCTACGGGCCCTCCCCTCCGCATCTTCTGCACGTCTCTCCAAAGCGCGGGTGGTAGAGGTAAGCTGGGCGACTGATTTCTGCAAGGAAGCGACTTCCCCCTGTACTTGTGTGATATTGCCCTCTGCGTCCGAGACCTTATCTGCCACTTTGCGGAGGTCGGTCCGCAATAAGTTAACATCAATGGAGACCGTCTCTATCTGACGCTCCAGGGCAGAGTGGGAGCCCTGAATGGCCTTAAGGATTTCCGCTCTAGAAGGTTCCGCACGACTTTCACCCCCGTCGTCAGGCCCCGTCTGCCGTATGATCCTCTGCGGCTGCAAGCGCGGAGTAGTATACTGCACAATTGTGTTGGGCTGGGAGGCCTTCGCGGAACGGTCTTTACGTGCCACCATGATTAAAGTTGCCGCTCCTATGCAGCCCGTTCTACAGCAGCCACACCTGTCCTCACCGGTCAGAAAGGAGTTAGTCCGTCAGGCCCAAGCCAGGGTCAGCAGGCGCAGCGGGGCCACAGCAAGGGCCATGGTCAATTCAGTGTAGGTAGCGTTCAGGGCAGACCGGGTGATCCAGTAGCTATAGCCGAATGGAGGCCGCGTGTAGTTGTCACCCCCTCAAAGTCAAGAGCGCAGAGGAGGGCAATGCCCAGGGCCAAGTGGTAGGCCAGCCGGATCAGGAGGCACGCTCACTCATGTCCTTCAGAGCTCATTCCAGTCCCACATAGCAGTGGCCCAGTGCAGGGGCCTCAACGGGCGCCCCCCCAGGAGGTCGCAGGTCCGCTGAGTGAGCAGTGTCAGCGGCTCGCTCCGCCACACGCTGTCACTGTCCCCAGCGCCAGGCGAAAGGAGTCAAAATGACGGTCGGGGGAGGGGCGCAAGGTAGCCCCAAGGCACCACTCTGCAGGACCCCCCCAGGGATCCAAGTACCAATGAGGAGATGTGACGCTGTTCACAGTCCGGGGGGGGATGGTGGGGGGGGGAGGCAGAGCCACAGCTCACGCTGGGAATAGTGGCGGGACCGGGCCGGTCGGCCGCCCGCAGCTAGTGCGCCCAGGGGGGCCCGGGGTAACAGTACTCACGCTCCCCGCCGGTGTGGAGAGTGCCTCCGGAGATCTATCCAGCCATTCCCGGTAGTGCCAGCAGCAGGGGTGGAGCGCCGCCGCCAAAGCAGAGCGCGAGATGGACGGCGCCCGGACCGCGTCACCTCGATCCCCGCAGAGCCTCGGGGCCTCCCAGCCACCTCTCTCACTGCCACACGGCCACAGTGGCAGCCGCGAACCGGGCGCCGGGGTCCGCCAAGGATTCGCTCAGGCCAGAGCTCGCTGCACCGTAGTTCTAGGCGGTCCGCCTGCGGCGCAGGCTCGCAACATAGGCCCAGGCCGCGGTGTCGCGTGAATCAGCGCACCCCTGCCGCCACCGGCAGTGTCGTCTCCTCCTCACACGGATGAGCGCGGGACCGCTCCTTCAGATCCGGAGGTCCCAGCTGGGTCGGTAAGACATCCGACACCGAAATCGGGCAAGTTGACAGCCCGGGCAGGAGTTTTAAACAGGATTCAGTGGGTCTTCGGGACGGAGCTGGAGGAGCTCACGTCCTGTCGGCCATGTTGCTTGGCCATGCCCCGACTTGCCCCATTTTAAGGCAATCAGGAACCACTCCATTTTTTAAGGAGCTGTTTATGATTTTGCCCCATAGAGGTGCAAAAGCGTGCTTCATTTTCTTGATTAGTAGGGGCGGAATGGGGTCTGAGATATGTGCTGATGGTTTGGAGGTGGAGATCAACGAGATTATCTCTGTTTCTTGAATGGGGCGAAGGCTAAGCCAGGGGGTGAGAGAAGACCCAGGAGAAAGGGCATGAGGTACAGCCATGATGCTCTTCTTGGGGTGTGATTCGTTGATGTCTAATGATAGTTCGAATCTAGCAATCTTGTCGTTGAAGAAGTGGGCGAAGTTGTCGCATAGTTCTTTGGACGCCTGTACAGATGGGGACAGTGGCTTGGAGGTTTGTTGTCTAATGATGCTGTAGAGCTCCTTCGGTCTGTTTTTGGCCTTGTCCAGTGCCCCGCGGAAGAAGCTGAATTTCTTGTTTTTGATGTGGTTGTTGTACTTCCTACGGCCTGAGTTCAGTTGATTGCGAAGGATGACGGTCGGGTTGTTTCTCCACTTTCTTTCTTTGGCTCTTAGGTTTCTCCTTTCTGCGTTGAGGTCAGCGTTGAACCATGTTCTGGATGGAATGGCTCTGCTTCTTCTGAGCTTTAGTGGAGCTAGTTTGTAGAGTATGGACACTAGCTCGGAATTGTACCGGTCAGTGAGGTCATTGGTGGAGAGGTGGGCTTTGTTGTCCGGGAGAAGTGAGCTTAGCTGAACTTCCAAGATATCCAGGGGTACTTGGGAGAGGTTTCTCATCCATTTGGGGGGTTCTTGTGGAGGTTGATGGGAGATGGTGGGGTGATTGATATGAAATAGGATCATGTGGTGGTCTGATCAATCGACGGGAAGTATGTGGTTGACCGTGATTGAGTTCTTTTGCGCAGTGATGGCATCCAATGTGGCTCCTTTGTAATGAGTCTCCTCAGTACAGTATTGTTTAAGGTTGTTATCATAGAGGAGGCTCGATAACGATTGGATTAGAGGATTGTGTGTCTCGTTCCATCGTAGATTCAGATCACCAAGAATTAAATTATTGGAATCACCAAGTGCACCTTGTGCTATCAGGTCGGATAGTTGTTCTCTAAATGCGTTGTTTCTACCTGGGGGGTGATAGAGCAGGTGACACAGTAAAGAACCACTATCTTTGGTCTTGATGATGGAGGATAGGCATTCAAATGAATCGTAATCAAAAGAGTTGGTTTCCGAGATGACCAAACTATCTTTGTGGATGATAGCAACCCCTCCTCCTCGCTGATCTGACCTGTCTTTGGTGATGAGGGAGAAACCAGGTGGTACCAGCATGTCTAGGCAAGGAGGAGATATCTTATTCAGCCAGGTCTCCATGAGGAACGCAATGTCAATGTCATGAGTGAGGATAGCCTCAGCTAGTTCCGTTGCGTGTAGTGAGGCCGATCTGCAGTTGATTAGTAAGCAGTTGGTGAAAAGCTCCTGATTGTTGGCAGTTCTTTCTTTAGTCGCCCTAGGTATGGCGGTGAGGACAGGATGTCTCAGTGGTTTAGTGCAGGGAGGGTCTTTCCGGTGACCTGTGATCCCTTAGATTTTGGATTTAGGAGAGTCTAAGGCAGGAGTGTCGTATGCCGCTGCTAGTAAGGCTGCCTCTTTGTCTGACATAGGTGCTTCTGTTCTGATGGGCCTTGAGGTCAGGTGTTTTATTTCAGATAGTGTAGGGATCTTGGTCCTAGGGGAGGGGACTCCGGTTTTTGAGGCCTTATGTGAACATGATCCCAATACCCTGTAGGGGGGACCGTGAAGCTGGGTACTAGGGGTTTCAGTGGGCCCAAGGGGGCAGTTTGCGCTGACGGTGTGGGGAGTCCAAGGAGGGGATTTCAAGGGTCTGCGGGCTATACCTAGGTTAGAAAGGATTTCGGTCAAGCCCAGGAAGATTACGTCTATTTGGCTTTCAAGAGCCGCGAGACGCTGTGACACGGAATCAGGGGAGGGGCTGGGGGCATCTAGGGTAACGCCAAGCGTGTTGTGGATCAGGTTGAGGGATTGAGGTCTCTTGATGGTGGAGCAAGTCGGGTTATCCTTTTTCGGGATCGAGGGAGAGGTCAGAGGAAGGGGAAGGGTAGGGACAGGGAAAGGTTTTGAGTGTCTGAGAGCGGGGATGAGGCTCGTGGGGAAAGGGGTCCCTGTCGGCGTGTCGCATCTTTGAATTTGCTGAGGAGGGATCCCGTAGGGGGGCGAGGTAGTGTTTTCTGTAAGGATCTGTGGGATACGGTAGGTGGGGGAATTGTGGTGGTTGGAAGGGGGAATTGAGGGTGCGGTTAGAGTTTCCTGTTGTGGCTGGTTGGCCGTAAGCGTGCGTTGGGATGCAGCGGGGAGAAGAGGAGCGTTGCGGGCCGTAGTGGGTCAGTGTAATGTTCTCAAGATGATTTTTTTCCCCAAACTTCTTTATTGTTTTAGAGCTATCCCTCTTGAATTTACTAAGGTAATGTTACAGAGATTCAAACAGATTTTTTCTCAATTTATTTGGGCATTCTCTCAGCCAAGGAGATCGTTTAAGTTTCTATCTATTGGGCGCTCCCAAACTTAAGGTTACACTATTGGGCCACTGTCCTGCAAAATTTCACAATACTGCTGCATGTACAACCATCTATCTCAACAACAGGGCCCCCGTCTCCCTTTAAATTACTACTTGGACCCAAGGCCTGGGATTGCCTGTGGCGGCAGGTTGAATTCAGGTACTACAAGCAGGTCAGATTTAAAACCCTGATGGGTATCTTTAGGGTCTTCTCTGGGGTGCGTAAGCTTCTAGGTTTAGGTAGATTGAACCACTATACCCCTATTAATAATAATGTTAACTTGCCTGCCATTTTTGGGAGATTATATCTTCAAAACTGGTTCAATGCGGGCAAACTAAAACTGGGAGTCCTGAACTCTGTCGAAGGAATCCGGCCCTTCAACGATCATAAGACCCAATTCAACCTGAGCCATAATGAGGCTTTTAAATATCTCGCCATTAGGGACTTTTTGGCATGCAAGGCTGGTGGGTTCATGGGGTTTGTGCAAAATGATATTATTGATATTAAGCTAAATCAACCTACCTCGCCTCGTATTGGGTATATCTATTCTATATTAAATAGCCAAATGCCTGATAACATGGCTAAATTTGCAAGCAAATGGCAACAAAAATTGGATATTTCCAATAATGTTTTTCATCTTGCCCTGTGATCCGCTCAGAGTGACTTGTTATCTGCCAAATTGCAGGCACAGATCTACAAAACCGGCTTTTTCTTATACATCACAGCAAGTAGAATTGCGAAATGGGGGACAGGTAAAGGGACATTCTCCCCTAGATATGATGAATTTAGTGCAGATTCTATCCATATGTTTACCACCTGTGTAGACCTTGGGCCACTGCTTAATAAGATTCAGGACTTTTTAAAGGTAGTCCTTTTACATGACATTCAGCTAACCCCTGTGACCATCTTGCTGGGTATATAAGATACAATCGATAGGAAGAGCGGTGGGGCGTTAATTTTTGTTGCTATGACAATACTCAGGCTCTGTGTAACATCCGCATGGATAGATCCAAATCCCACCTTATTTTCCCATTGGCTGGCCTGACTAGTTGCGACTTGCAACTTTGAGAAGGCTATCTATGAAAAAAAATTGTATTTGGGCCAAAAAGAAGGGGTTAGTTATTTGGGAACCCCATCTAAGTGGCTTCACCATACAAACTCCTACCTTTTCTTTTCTGACCGATGACCTGTATGTTTGCACTTTAATTGTTAGTAGTTCTATCTTTACTGACATACGCCATACATATCAATCCTGTATGATGACGTTTGTTTGCGATTTTTGTACAGTGGCACGGTTCACTTTATAATTAATGGACTTTATTTTTTTTAGGTCCACAGCATCATTATGTCTTAAGGTCTCACAACCTTTGCACAGGCACTTTAGGTATCTTTTTTTTTTTAACTAGTATCATGTCTGAAAAGAAAAATTTTCTAGATGCTAATGAGGGTTTCAAATTATGATCACTGTTTAAGTGCAATTGTTCTCTCTGCTGTGCTAAATGTTTATTACTCTAGATTGGAGGGTGGGGGGGGGACACTGTATTGTATTATTTCACCCTTTGTTCTGTATTGCATATTTATAAACAATATATATATATATTTTTTAAACAAACACAAAAAATTAGTTACGTGGATAATGGGAAGAGCAGAACTCATCATTAGGAAATGGTGATCTGGGGCCATCAGCTGCAGTTCCTGTGTTGCAGTGGCAGGGGTGAGCATGAGAAGGCACAGGTGATAAGCTAGAGGTGGGTCAGGGTGATGCCTGTGTTTCAATCGTGGTTTGTGTGGGTAACGTTCGCTTTGAGAGGAGATGGGAACATTGTTCGAACTGTGTTTTTGATTAAGAGGAACGTTGCATCAAACCTCTTTAGATTATGGTCAGGATGAAAACCATCCCATTGTTGTAAATGGAGATGGTTGCTTCGGCCTTGAAAACCGAAGAGGGTGATATGGTGATTCGCAGTCCATGTGGTGTATTCCTGGTGGTGCTTATCTGAAGCTTTGAAGCAATAGCTCTTCTCGATTTTGCTCTTCTGCGGTGAAGAAGATTAAATCAGAAACTACCGCTCCCTTCTTGGCACAATGATAAGAATGATATATTAGTGTTTCGGTGTTCTGAGAAGATTATGTTTGAAACTCTTGGCAGAGTTCTTGGATAGACTTGGGGGGTTATTAATCTTGAGCACATCACAGACCACCAGTGCCACTAACCTATCACTAGAGCTTAGGTTGTTTCTACATATTAGCCAAGGAAGCCTGAAATAAATGAATGGATAAACCTGCTGAGAGTCTCCAGACAAGAGTCAGATACAAAAAGAGTTGCTGTATATGGGAGAGTGCTGTCAGCGGTGGTGTAGTGGAAGTGTAGACCAAGTGGAGGCCAAGAATTGGGGTGAAGAAGGCTGCTTGCATTACTGTGAGCAGAAGTACTGAAAAGATCAATCCAGCGCTGTACCAATATGCCTGTTCCTTAGAAACTCTGAAGTATGGAATCCTTCTTTGTTTCAAGAGCATGAGTGTCAGTGAATAGGCTACCAGATTAGGGTGAGTAGAAAATCAGAGGGGTCAACCTTGTACCTTTTAAAGACGGCGGCTCTGGAGGCAATGCAAGGTAAGTAGTATGGCTGCAGTCAGGGAAGGCTCCCACTGACTGTCTATATTAGTTCCATTCTGTTAGGGGACAATACCAGACCTTTGCGGCTACTAAATGATACTATGGCCGCCTAGTTTAGCAGCACATATTTGGTAGGAAGAGAGAGCCTAGTTGCTGGGGGCAAGTCTGAGAACACCACTCAAAATGGCCGACCCCATTTTTCTGTCAGTTCTCTTTCTATCACCAATTATTAAGGATTCAGCCATTTTTGGAAGTTAGGGTGTTATGCTAGTGTGCTGGACAGAAGCAAATGATTAAAGATGGCCCCAGAATCTCTCACCTTCAATATTTTGTGCTGTGGGAGGATCAACTTTCCAATGTTGGACTGGAGCAGGAAGCCTCTGTTGCACTTTAGAGTATGGTGGTTTTGTGAGTAGGTGTGTGAATGCCTGAGTGAGTCTGTGAGTGGGTGTGTGAGTGTCTGTGTGGGTCTGTGAGTGGGTGTGTGAGTGTCTGTGTGGGTCTGTGAGTGGGTGTGTGAGTGTCTGTGTGGGTCTGTGAGTGGGTGTGTGGCTCTGTAAGTGGGTGTGTGAGTGTCTATACGGATGTGTAAGTGGCACTCTGAGTGCCTGTGTGGGTCTGTAAATGGGTGTGTGAGTGCTTATGTGGGTCGGTGACTGGGTCTGTCACTCCCTGTGTTGGTCTGGGAATGGGTCTGGGAGTGCCTGCATGGTCTGTGAGTGGCTGTGTGAGTAGCTATGTTGGTCTGTGAGTGGGTGTGAATCTACCTGTGCAGGTCTGTGATTGGCTGTGTGGGTTTGTCAGTAGGTGGGTGTAAGAGTGTCTATGTGGGTCTGTGAGGGGTATGTGCATGGCTGTGTGGGTCTGTCAGTAGGTGTGTGAGTGCCTGAGTGGGTATGTGAATGTGTGTTTGAGTGCCAGCATGGGTTTGTGATTGGGTCCATGCCTGCATGGATCTGTGAGTTTGTGTATGACTGCCCATATGGGACTCTGAGTAGGCATGAAAGTGCCAGAATAGAACTGTGAGTGGGTGGATGAGTGCCTGTATGGGTCTGTGAGTGGGTGTGTGAGGGCCTATGTGGGAATGTGAGTGGGTCTTTAAGTTACTGCATGGGTGTCTGAGTGGGTGTGTCAATGCCTGCATCGGTTGGTGAGTGGGTGTATGAGTGTCTATGTTGTTTTTGTGATTAGGTGTGTGAATGCCTGAGTGAGTCTGTGAGTGGATGTGTTCGAGTCTGTGTAGGTCTGTGAGTGGGTGTGTGAGAGTCTGTGCGGGTCTGTGAGTGGATGTGTGAGTTCCTGTGTGAGTCTGTGAGTGAGTGTGTGAGTGTCTGTGTTGGTCTGTAGGTGGGACTGCGAGTATGTGAGTTGGTCTGTGATGGGTGTGTGAGTTCTTGTATGGGTCTGTCAATGGGTGTGTGAGTGTGTGGGTCTGTGAGATGGTGTGTGAGTTTCTGTGTGGGTCTATGAGTGGGTCTGTGAGTGCTCACATGGGTATCTGAGTAGGTCTGTGAGTGCCTCCATGTGTCTGTGAGAGGATGTGTTAATGCCTATGTGGGTCTGTGAGTGGGCCTGAGAATGCCTGCATGGCTCTGTGAGTGGGTGTGTGAATGCCTGAACAGGGCTGTGAGCAGGTGGATGACTGCCTGTGCGGGTCTGTAAATGGATGTGAGAGTACCTGTGTGGGTATCCAAGTGGGCCTGAAAGTGTTTTTCTTTTTTTTCAAAGTGCATTAAGATTTACAGATCTGTCACAGATTTACATGGGGGGGCCGCAGTGAGCCTCGCAATTGATCCACGGATTCCCGAAGGGGAAAAATCTATATAACTCAATTTCATACCCAACAAAGCAATCAATCAATCAGTACTTGTTAAGCATGACCACTCACCTGTGAGGGACTCAAGGTGCTAGGGGGGCTGAAGGTTCAACTGAGTGCTGAGGTTCAGCCAAAGAGCCAGGTCTTAAGATCCTTCCTGAATTGGATCGGTGACAGGAATAGCCTGAAGTGGATAGGCAGGGTGTTTCAGGTTTTGGCAGCGTAGGAAAAGGATCTTCCTCCTGTCCTGGTCTGTCGGGTCCGAGGTATGGTGGCCAGGGCCAGTTGGGTGGAGTGGAAATGTCTTGTGGGTACGTGGAATGAAAGGTGGTCATTCAGGTATACTGGTCCGGCATCTTGGAGGGTTATGTAGGTGTATCCGAGGAGCTTGAAGCTGACTCTTTTCTTGACTGGGTAATAGTGGAGTTCTCATAGGTGTTTGGAGATGGTGCTGCGACAGGAAATTTTGAAGACCAGTCTGGCTGCGGCATTTTGAACGTTCTGTAGTTTTCTGAAGAGTTTCTGGGTGACGCCTGCGTGGAGTGCGTTGCCGTAGTTGAGTCTGCTGCTGATGAGTGCGTGGGCGACCATCTTTCTGGCCTCAGCAGGGATCCATTTGAAGGCCTTTTGAAGCTGAAGAAGAGTGTGGAAGAATGATGAGGATAAGGCGTTGATCTGGCAGTTCAATGTCGTCTCAAATGTCCCTCCGACACTCCTCTAACACACTCATGGAGTCTGGGTACCTCTACCCTGACCCCTTTAATCATTTTGCATAAAGATTTTAGGTCCCAAGACCGTTCCCCGATACTTAAAATGGCTGCCACAACCTCCCAGTCAGGTTGTGGTAAGCCAATCATAGCATTGCTGGTGGCACATGACTTCGTGGATCCACCACAGGGGATCCACGAAGGGTCCACGTCCCTAGATATACAATTTTGGTTTTCCTTTAATAACTCCACAACTACTGGATCGATTTACACCAAATAACAAAAAGGTCTCTTTCTAGGCCAAGAGCTTCCTCTCTGCCAAATTTGGTGTAATTCCGTAACGTAGTTTGGGCTGTAGTTGTGTTCAAAATCCCTATGGAAAATTAAAAGGGAAACACACATTTTTTTGCCCCCTCCTTTTTTCTCTGTCCCTTCTCGACAGATCATTCCGAAACATTTCATGCAGAACTAGAAATACTGTGTCATTTTTGTTTTTAGAATTTCGTGAAGATTCGTCAGAGTGTGTCAAAGTTACTTTTTATGTTTAAGAAATTTTTATTACATTTTTCAAATACATAAGAGAAGAGAAAAAATGGAGACAATAAAATGGGGAAGGGGTAGAAGCCATCATAAAATATACATAGCATAATGAAAATAAACAATCAGGCAAGTATCATATGCTAAAATAGAAATATTATAATAAAAGAGAAGGAGAAAGGAAAGGAAAGAAGGAAAGAGAAAGAGAAAAGGAAGAAAAGAGAGATAAAGAAGAAGACAGGGGATGAAGAACCAAATTGGTGATGGAGAATCGTATAAAGAAGGAGAGAAAAAGAATTAATGTATAGGAGAGTGTGAAGAAAGATATGTAGTGAAAGGAAGCCAAAGAAGATCTGATTTAATTTTTTGAGAAAGAGAAGAGGAGGAAACGGTAGCAATCCTGTGTTCATCACAAAGAAAATTCCACCAAGTTAGTAAAGAAATTTTAGAATTGTCCTTCCAGGAAGATAGAATAACTTTAAAAGCTAATGCAATAAAAAGATCAAATAATCTGGTAACAGAAGTTACAACATCCACATCAGGTGATAAGGTACCAAGAAAAACATTCTGTAGTGATAATCTAGTATTACATTTAAATACTAACATGCAAATATTCCAAACAGAGTTCCAAAAGGAGAAAACATTAGAACACTCATAAAGTTGATGTTTTAACGTGCCCCTTTCAGTGGAACATGACCAACATAGTGGAGAAGAGACTGGTGAAAATTTACAAATACTAACAGAAGTAATAATCGCTCTATGATAAATAAAATACAAAGATTGGGTTATACGAGCAGCAGCAGAAACTTTGAATAGTTTGGACCACAGTTTATCCCAGGTAGTGATAGGTAAAGAAATGGACAAATCAGTTTCCCATGCAATCTCAATGTTTGATTTAGATATTTCAATAACATTTGCTAACAATAACTTATATAGAAATGCGGCTTTAGGTCTACGAGTTGAAAATAGAGAGTATAGAGGTGTAGAAGGGGATGTAGACGGTGTGTGAGGTGGAAGGGAAAAAGTGGTTAGATGAGATTGTATGGCATTCACAATAATATCATATTCATTGAGAAAAGAGTGAGGTAATTGATAGCATATTTGTAAGGTATGAAAGGGAACAATAGAGTAGTTGTGCACAGCCGCGGTCGGTAGGGGAGTACCTGCTGGGGCGGTGACGTGGGGAGGGGGAGGGGCATTATCCATAGTAATGTATGGATAATGGAGGTTTGCAGGTAAGTAAACATTTAAATAAATCAAACTAATTTCGTTGCGCGCACTGCATTGCATTTGGGGATGCAGTGCGCGCAACAAAATTTGTTTGATTTATTTAAATGTTTACTGACCTGCAAACCTCCATTATCCATACATTACTAACCCCCACCCTGCCCCACCCCTCCCCACGTCACCGCCCCGTCAAGTACTCCCCTACCGACCACGGCTGGTTGTACAGGAACTGATGAACAAACATAATACCCTTTTCTTTCCAGTATTTGAAGTAGAATGATTTACCTTTATATTTTAAAAATGTATTATACCATACAGTGGATGACAAAAAACATTGGAGTGAAGTAAAATCCTTAGAAAAAGTGTTATATAGTAAAGATCGGGAGTATTTTAAAATAGGACTAGTAGACAAAAGGTGCAATTTGACATAAAGAGTACATGTTGAAAAGAAAAATCTTTTAATATGGAGCGTTAAAAAAAAAACATCTGGGAATAGGTATGTCCACAAAATCGTAGGCTAGTGCAAAAGATTGTTTAATCAAGAAAGCTGAGTGATAAGCTGTAAAATGTGGGAAACGCACACCACTTTCATCCTTAGGGCGTATGAGTTTATTTAGAGCAATCCGTGGGTGTTTATTGTTCCACAAACATTTTGCACATGTAGAGTTAATTCTAGAAAAGTAAACCTTGGGAATTCTGATAGGAAGCATAGATAATGTGTATAAAACATGAGGCACAATCATCATTTTAATGGTGTATAACCTACCCCACCGGGAGAGATATAGGGGTGACCAAATAAGAAGGAGTGATTGGATTTTATTTATTAATGCAGTAAACGTGAATTTAATTGTATCATTTACGGAATATGAGAACCAAATGCCAAGGTATTTAATTTTAGAAGGACACCAGGCGAAATTAGAATCACTAAACATAAATTGATAACATTAAGAGTTTAAGGGCAAGACTTCTGTCTTTGAGAGATTGAGTTTGTAACCAGAAATACTAGAATATAATCGAACTTCATTCATAAGTGGGGAGAGATTCAACAGGGTTAGACATGTAAATCAGTATATCGTCTGCATATGCAGATATTTTAGTTTCTACAGAATTATGTTTGAAGCCAGCAATCTGGGAATTAATACGAATGCGCTCTAGGAATGGTTCAAGGCATAGGATAAATAATAAAGGAGAAAGAGGACATCCCTGCCTGGTGCCTCTGGACAAAGAAAAAGATTTGGAAAAGTGATTATTAACAAAAATACTGGCTCGAGAACAAGAATACAAAAGTTTAATGTAAGAAATAAAAGAGGACCCAAAACCAAACCATTGGAGAGTTTGAAACATGAATTGCCAATTAATACGATCAAATGCCTTTTCAGCATCTAAAGACAAGGCTGCAAGGAGAGATTTATATTTTTTGCCATAAGAAATTATATTAGCAAACATCCGAGCATTATCAGACGCCAATCTGCCCTTCACGAATCCAACTTGATCCGTTTTGATCAAAAGAGGAATAATCGTTTCAAGTCGGGATGCGAGAATTTTGGCAAATATTTTACAATCATAATTAATTAATGATATGGGGCGGTAATTTTTACAATAAGAGTGATCTTTGTCAGGTTTAGGTATGATAATAATTAAGGCATCCATAAAAGACCCAGATGCTTTTGCGTCAGCTATAAAAGAGTTAAAAAGTTGGAGGAGTTTGGGGACAAAAATGGAATTAAAGGTGTTGTAAAACTCAACCGACAAGCCATCTGGTCCTGGGGCTTTTGATTTTTTGGGGGATTTGATAGCCTTGGTTACCTCTTGAAGAGTGATGTCTTTCTCTAACACATTAAATTCATCAGGGAAAGAAGGAGGGGAGGGTAGGCCTGAGAAGAAGGTGTTTACATTTTGGTTAGTAGGAAGGGTATCGTCAGAGTAAAGAGATTTATACTATTCATGGAAAACCTCAGCAATGTCTTCATATGACCATACTAGTTTTGTAGTGGATTCATTAAGAATAGGGCCAATAGTCTTACGTTCAGATTTCATTTTTAAATAATTAGCTAACATTTTACCCGCTTTATTTTGCCCTCCATGGTATTTAGATTTAATTTTGAGTAAAATATTACATGCTTCAGTCGTTGCCTATTTGTTAAGTTCAGTTTTTGCCTTAATCAAATCATGAAGGGCATCAGATGAGTGAGAAGTAAAATACGTATGTTCTAAGTTTCTGAGTTTTTGTAGCTGATCTCCATACTTCTTCCTTGTGGATTTCTTCTTTTTTAATACATAAGAAATGGTGAAGGCACGAAAAGCAGCTTTAAAAGTGTCCCAATTATTAGGAACAGAAGTATCCGATGGGTCATTGATACTGAAAAATTAATTAATAAAGCTGGTATATTCTTTGATAAATACTGTGTCTGATAGTAAGAAATTATTAAGTTTCCAGCGGCCTAATGGAGAGGCTGTAAGCAAGAGATCTAAAACAGCGTGAACAGGGGCATGATCCGATATAAAAATGGATCCAATTTCAGATTTTTGGAGAGATGGAAGCAAAGATTTACCGGTCAAAATATAATCAATCCTTGAACGGGTGTGATGTACATTAGAAAAAAAAGTAAATTCAATTAAATCTGGATTACAAGTCTTCCAAACATCATATAATGGACGAGAGGCAATGGCCAATTGAAAGGCTTTATGAGATTTATCAGGTTGAAATTTACAATTGGATAATCTATCCGAGAATGGATCCAACCATTGGTTGAAGTCGCCAGCAACAATGATATTGGGGCAGTCAATTGAAGAAAGTAAAATTTTAATATCATTCCAAAATTTAGGATCTGACTTAACAGGTCCATACATATTTAACAAAACTAGTGTTTTGTTTTGTACCACAATCTTTGCCATTACCCATCGTCCATCAGCATCATTTTGTGTGGATAAAATTTGTACTGCCAAAGCTTTATGAAATAATATAGCAACACCCCTTTTTTGTTGGAAGCAGGAGAAAAAACAACTTGGCCCACCCATTGCCTTTTCAACTTAAGAGACTCTATATCATTACAGTGAGTTTCCAGAAGAAAAGAAATCTCAGAATTGAGTTTTGATAAATGAGACAGTACCTTTTGCCCTTTGACTGGACTCCCAAGACCACGAGCATTCCATGTGACAAAATTACACATGATGGAGGGTGTAACACAGATGAAGTTGATACACTTCAGGGATAGAACTACAAGAGAAAACAGACCACAAGAAAAAAATTACATCCAACACACACCTGTAGTAATACAAATACAATTGACATTACAGAACAGATAAAAATAATATGAGGGAGACAATAATTAGCAAGTGCTAAAGCAATAGATAAGATCCAGTAAAAGAAGGGAAAAAAGAAGAGATGAAACAGAAAAAGAAAGAAAGAAGTAGTTAGAAAAGGACAGAGTAGAAGAGGAAAAAAGACAGAGAAAAAGAGACAGAATAAGGAGAAAGAACCGAACAAACATATCAAAGCAAAGCTGCCAGATCTGTAAAAAGAGGAAAAAACAATGAAGAGGGAGCATAGTGACGCAAGGCAGAGCAGACCTCAGAAAAATGAATAAAAGAAATAGGAAAGCGAGAACTGCAAAGAAGGGCATAGAGTGGAAAAGAGAAATGAGAAAGACATGAGAAGAAAATCGAAGATAATACATGGTAAAACGATAGCTGAGAAAAGGAAAACCAATAAGATTAAAGAGGTAGTCCAGATAAGTTATTTAGAGAAGAACAAAGAGAGAAGAACGAAGTAGTGAATCAAGTGTTAATGTCCATTCCAGTGGAAGAGAAGGATTGAAGAAAAAGTTTAAGTTTTCCGGGATCATCAAAGGAGCGTGAGCGCTCATCATGGTTAATCTTGCAAAGACAAGGATGAAGTATTCCGTATTGAATATTAAGATTTCTCATCTGTGGACGTAGAGCAAGGAACTCTTTTCGACGTGCGTTGGTTGCATTGGAGATGTCTTGTGAGATAAAGATGTTATGGCCAGACCAAACGAGACGGCGTTTGAGTTTAGCAGTCCTCAGGACAGTCATGAGTTCAGTAAACTCCAGAAATAGCATAATGATGCCACGTGGTCTCGTTCGATTAGATGTGAGGCGACCCAAACGATGAGCTCTTTGTAGGTTGAGGGGAGAATTTGAAGATGGAAGATTAAGAAGCTCAGGAAGACATTTCTGGAGAAACAAGACCATATTAGGACCCTCAACATTTTCTGGAAGACCGTATAGGCATAGGTTGTTTCGACGATTTCGATTTTCTAAATCCTCTGTGTGAATTTTAAGTTTATGGATTTCCTGTTCAAGTGCTGGAATCTTAGTAGATAGATCCTGTAGGTCACCAACACGTTGTTCTAGATCTAATACCTTGCTTTCCATAACAATCCATCTCTCTTCCATTTGCTGTAATTTTTCATTTGTAGCCGACATAAAAGGTTGAAGGCCCCGTACCTCATCTAAAATAGAGTCCAGAACCGGGTTCTGTGAGGAGTGAATAGGAGATGGTGGGTCATTTTTATGTCTTTTTGGTTTCGTGCCGGTGACAGAGGAGCTGGCAGGGTGTGAATCGTTGGCCATTTTACAAAAGACACCTCAGAAAATGTGTAAAATTCGTTACTCAGAGGAATACACTAATGATTATCAGCGCTCCAGCAGATGACAGCAAAGAACTCAGTATAGCAGGTCGGCAGCTGAAAAAGGTATTGGAAACAACAAGAATGGAGACTATATCCAATCCAGTGAACCCAAATGATATAGTTTGTTAGCCTTGTTGAGTTTAAAAAAAAAAATAACGGAGATGTGAGCTCAGCGGCCAATAATGGCGGCCGCCCACAACTCAGCAGGATAGTAGATGACAAAAAAACATGGATAGGCTATCCGGAATAGAATAGAAACCAGTGTCAATCCAAATCGTAAAACAAACTCAACTGATCTGAAAACAGCAGACAGTCAAATGCGTTCTTCAGCTTGAGTTGCTGTAATAGGTTGTGAGTAGATAAATTACCAAGAAGAAATCAGATAAGGACATTTCCCATTAAGAATAAGAACAGTAACTTGAAAAAAAAACATCAGACTGCAGCTTGAACCACTGTGAGCCAAATAAAGTAAGCATTAAAAATCATGCATACATAGGATAGAACATCGAGTCAGTGAAATACGTTGAAGGCATCCAAAAGGGCAATGTTTACCATAAACCAATAACATTCTCTTGGAAATTGGTCAAAAACATGTTGTCGTTGAAAGGTGCCACATGAAAACGATAATAAATGCAAATTTACCGTTCGAGTTTTGAACACGAATGTGACGGCTCAAAATGGCGACCGCATGCGCAAATGTGAGGGGAAATGCAACGGGACCAGTAGCCGACGATAGAGGGCAGAAAAGCACCTCAAACGTGGACCAGGCATTCACGCCATATTCCGGAGCAGAAGCCCAGTGCTTCGAGATGCGAAGTCGGCGCGGAAGCGGTTCTCGGGATGATTAGAGTCCCGCTGAAGAGCGGAGCTCAAGCCGGATCCGCCATCTTGCCGTGGCGTCAAAGCCACGCCCCTGTGTGTCAAAGTTATAAGTAAGCCAAAAAATGCTTTTCCTATGGAAACTAGGCCCTAACTATAACCACTTACTAGCTACTGCCAGTAGATAATATATACATATATGTATGTATATATTCACACACAGTGCCAGCCCTTGGATATTGCCATGGGCGGAAAGAAAATTGGCACAAAAAGGGGGTCCATTTTGTGTTCACAGTTCAGTCACACATCAAAGCAGTGACTGACCTCTGAACACACACTTCTGGGAACCCCTCCCCCCCACCAATATTCTTCTTTACTCACAGGGTGGCTTGAACACGCTATTGCCAAGTTGGTGATGGTGCGAATGGTGGTGTTGGTGTGTGTCATTCGGGTGGGAGGGAGATGACAGGAGAAAGAAGAGGCTTAATGGGGTGTAAAACGGCACCATTGGTAAGTTAAAATGATTAAAAGCAGTTTAGTTGCATCATTGGTGTCAAGTAAGATGGGCTCTACTGTCTTCAAGACTTTAATCAAGCCAGCTCAGTGCGTCATGGACTGGGCCAGTTTCGCCCATGCCAAAAGCCTGCCATATAAACACACACCCACACCCACACCCAGTGCTTTCGGCCCCAAAGTTATCTGTGGCCCAATCTTCAACACCCTAAAATCACTGCTAGAGACGCTACTGTTTGCTGCCCACTGCTGATTGCTGCCACTGCTGGTCGCTGCCTTCTGCTACCCACTGCTAGTCGTAAATGTCTGATCATAACACAGTATTCTAGCCTTCCCTCGGCTTGTTGATGAACAGGCACCGCTTGTGCTCGGTGGCACCACTTCTCCCTGCAAACTCCCTTCTCACGCATCTCCAAAGCAGATATTTGCCCAGCAGGGATGAATTTATTGTATCACTGAGAGCTACGGGAAATAGGCATTGCCTCGTAACACAGCTATTGAGACAAAAGTGGGACATTAAGTGAAGAGGAAGCGTGCAGAGATATACGAGTGCTTCTCGTTGGGAGATCATGAAACCCCTGTTTTGAATTACTGTAATAGTGGAGCCAGAATATAGGCTTGATTTATGGTCATAAAGAAGAATAAATGCCAGACACAGGAAAAACTGTTTACATGACCTAAATGTCCCTTTCGATCTTGTCTGGTCTCATCGTGCTGAATGCCGAAGTATTTCCCATTTTCTTCAGGTAATCTCAGGACAGCCATATGATGCACTGAGGCCCTCGTTGCACAGATGTATGCGCTTTAGTTTTAAATGGTGCCAGCATTGTAAGTAATCTGAAAAGCGCGAGGCACTCACGAGCTGTCCACAGGCACGTCTTCGAGCATTTCTGATATTACTCATCAAAAAGGAATTTTGGCTGAGATTTATTTTATTCCCATCGTATATCAAAAGCAACCCGAGTTTATGTTTGAAATCATGGTCAAGAATTCCTATTAGTGCTGCAAAATACTCTAGAGTCTGGATTTTAATTTGAAACAGAATGCGCAGCTGTTTCTCTGTGTAGAAGTTACGAATTTCCCAAAACATGTTTTTGTTAGTTTCAGGGAGTCTTACTGCGTATCTCTATTGAGAGCAGCCTTCTTTCCAGTCCGCACCACAATATCGACCTGTAACAATTATTGCAAGATACTGATGGCGTAATAACGATAAGGGCAGTGGGTATGGAGTAAGAGTAGAAAATCTACTCTGCCCTATGTACGTGACCTAGAAGGGAAGTTGGAATTAGATATCTTGGGGCATATTACCAAGCAATAGCGATAATTAGCGCTATTGCTTGGTTAGAGACAAAAATTTACCGCTGAGCTGCGGCGATTTTTATCGCAGATAAACCTTGGTATTACCAAGGTTTATCGCAAATGCGATAAAAAACGGCCGCAATGCATGAATATCGCTGAAAAGTCAGCGATATTCATGCATTACCGAGCTAATGCTCTTAGCCATGTTATCCACCTCCCATTGGATAACATGGCTAAGAACTGCTCAGGGCAGGTGTTAGCTTTTGGAGATTGGTAATAGGAGATAGCGATGTTAACGACTGTTTCCAGTCGCTAACATCTTGGCACGCCCACTTTGCATGTCATTAGTGATAAATATCACTGACATGCAAAGTGGGGCCCAAGATGGTCGCTATCTCCTACTAGCTGTCGCTAACTGGTGTTAGCGACAGCTAGGTAATAGGGAGATAATTTTATCTCCGCTTTCTTGGCTTTTAAAGCCAAAAAAGCGGAGATAAACCCCCTTGATAATATGCCCCCTTGTATTCTATATTGTGTCAGGTCGATATTTATATTCATTATTTTGAAATCCACATCTTACTTTAAGTTCTTGCCATTTTCCCAGCGTATGATTTTCTTGTTGTATGTCACTGATGCACTCTCCCCTGTCAAGGGCTACTTTTGCACACAATGTCCATGTTTTGAAGACTGACCAAAGTCGGAGTCGCCCTAAGATGATATGTTTCAAGTACTGAGTTCTGATTCTTCTCTGAGACTGTGAATATAACATGGTATATAATCTAATGTTATGTCATGTTACGTTATGTTAAGTTCTGAGGTGTTTCGGAAGGTCATTCCAGGACTTGGCTGCTTGGTATGAGAAGGCGTGCCCTCTGCTTCTGATCTTTTTGATGTGAGGGAGGTGTGCTCTTTCCTGGGACACAGATCAAAGGTGTCTGGTGGATTGGTAGAAGTTGAGGCGGTGGTTGAGGTATGTTGGACAGGTGTTTTGAAGATCTTTGTAGGGTAGCTTGAGCTTGAGCGAGTGATGTGGTTATTTCATGGGATGTTCAGTATTAGTCTGGCGGTTTGGAGTCGGTGTAGGATATAGGCCTGTATTTCGACATTGAGGATGTTTCTGCAATCAAGTCTACTTGTGATAAAAACCTGGGTGATCGTTTGTCTGGTGTTCAGTGGGATACATTTGAAAATCTGGCATAGCATTCGCAGGATGTGGAAGCATGATGAGATGGCGTTGATCTGTCTGCTCATGGAGAGATTGGTGTCCAGGCTGATCTTGAGGTTCTTGGCATGGCACTGAGGGGTGGGCGGGTGGCAAAGTTTGGAGGGCCACCAAGAGGCGTACCAGGAGGAGTGGTTGTTACTGAAGATTAGGTCGCTGCTCATGCAGTTGGTGAAGTTTGTTTTGGCAGTGCTGGTTGGGTTGGAAGGGAAAGGATGAGCTGTGTGTCATCAGCATAGGATACTATGTTGATGCCGTGGGCAGTGACAATGCCCATGAGAGGTTTAATGTAGACGGTGAAGAGTGTTGGACTGAGAAACGATCCTTGAGGGACTCCACATATAAGTTTCTTGGGTTCAGCGGTGTCGGGGGAAGTCTAACTAATTGAGTTCTGTCTGTGAGGAAGGAGGGTATCCACTTGAGGTCTATTCCACAGATACACAAGTGTTGAAGCTTTCTGATGAGTGACTTGTGGGAGACCGTATCTAAAGCTGCGGAGAGGTTGAGGAGGATAAGTGTGGCCCTTTCTCCTCAGTCAAGCATGATTCTGATGTCAATAGTGGCTGCAATGAGGGCTGTCTCTGTGCTGTGGTTGCTGCACAAGCCTGATTGAGGGCTGTCTAGGAGCTGATGGAGTTTTAGGTGGTTTGCGAGTTGGGTATTGATGGTTTTCTCAATGACTTTAGCTGAAAAAGGCAGGTGCAAGATGAGTCTGTAGCTGCTCAGGGTGTCAGATCCACTGTTGGTTTCTTCAATAGGGCGGTGTATTCTGCATTTTTCCAGCAAGACAGGAAGGTGGCGGTGGATATGGGGGAGAAAACGGTTCTTCCAAGGTTGTAAAGGAAGTAGGGGCATGGGTCAGAAGGGGCTCCTGGGTGGATGGTATTTATCAGGGGAGTGGTTTCTTTGTTCGAGATGGACTTCCAGTTGATTAGCTGCTGTTGGCGATGAAGGAGGTGTCCAACTGATCAGGGGAGTTCTTTTCAGTATGCTCTGGTTCAAATGTATTGTCGAGTTTGCCAATATACTGTTCAAAGAAGTTTGAGAGGTCTTTGCAGTGTGCTAGAGATGGGATGGTGTCGTTGTTGGCAGCTGAGGTATTGGAGAACTCCTTGACGATAGTTCATTCATATGCAAAAGGATCACACTTGATGAGAGGAATATTTTGTTTAATAAGCTATGGGTGCATGGTTTGGGTGCAAGAAAGGTTTGATCAAGGAGCTTTGCTGTTTGCTTACACACCATTTTATTCGGTACAATGCCCATTGTCAGTTAGATTCTGTGATCTTCTGATTAATGTTCACTTTGTGATTGTGATGCGAATCCACAATTGGGGGGTAGGGCTGTTTGTGTGTTGTTGGTAGTGTGTATTGAATGGTTGTTTGAAGTTCTGACTAATGTGCTTTGTTATGTATATGTGTGGGTTCAGATACTGACTAGTGCAGTAAGTAGTAATGTGACACACATAATAGGGTGGCCAGATGTCCTCAGGAGAAACCGGCAATATACCTATTGGATCCAATTTTCGGAGAGTCCCGAGATATGAGGCCACCAGGCACTGTGTCTTACTGTATCATAGCAGGCGGGCATAGGAGGGCTTCACATAGGTCCAAAATATGAGTGGGCTAGAGTTTTTCAACTCCAATACAAAACTCTTTTTGTGCAGGCATTGAAATTTAATCCAGCACCCTTCAATAAATATCACAGGTCAAACCTGCAGGAATTTCACTGGGGAAAATGTACTTTTATTTAAATTGACATGCAGGTTTTGATGCAGCCAGCATCAACGTACACATGGTGTACTCTAAAAACTTAGAATAGGTGAAATGTATCACACCCCATAAATTAAAACCCCAAGGAGTTAGATTTTATCAGTTGCCATAAACAGCCCCTTCCTCTTAGGCACTTGTAATAATGGCCGAGCTAGATGAGAGGACTAGTGTAAAAATTAATGTTAAGTACCAGGAAAGAATGGACAAAAAATCAAATTAGTCTTTTTATATATAGTGAAAGGTTTTTGTCAGGTGAGTTTGGAGATCCATTGTATTTTTAGAACATTTGAATGTTGCGAGCTCCATTGAAGACAGTAGAGTGCTCTGGGCTTCTAGTGGCTGATAAAAGCCCAGAACTCCGACATTCCAATGTTCATTCACAGCTGTTGCCATGAACAAAAGCCTCACAAAGTTGGAGGGGAATCCCCTTGGGCTCATTGAGGCCTTTGTATTTGTTAGAACATTCTGACCTCGATTGGCCGAATGTTCTAATAGCGTTATAGTCCACGTAGCTGGGCTATTCCTGCCATTGAAGGCCCGCGCCCTTGTTAAAGGCCCTCGCCGGAGTGGGTCTTTAATGGCCGTTATAGCCCGAGAAGGTGGGCTATAAGGCTATAATGGAGTTGTAGAAGGTGTGTGTGTGCGTGCGTGTGTGCGTGCATGTGTGTGTGTGAGAGAGAGAGAACATGATACTGGCAAAAGCAGCACTCCAAGAAGGAAGGGAAATTATTGAATTGCCATTCAGTCTCATGCGCTGGTTCAATGTGCATTGGTGAGCAGTGTGCGTAGTTGACAGCATCACTCAGCGGTATTGCCACATCTTTATCTGTACAGCAACCAAACATGTCAGCAGGGCTGCTCTTCATTTAATGTGGTGAAATTGTCACTTCCTATCAGAATGCCAGGCTATTACAAAACAGTGTCCCCTTTTCTCTAGGTCCACTATGCCCTTAGTGGCACAATACCTAACCACCCAGCAGGGCTGCTGTAATTTTAATGGCAGTGGCCCTGAAACTACGGGTCTGGCAGGTGCTGTGGCACCTCTAGGCTCTAGGCTATTGGCGTGGGTAACTAAATAAGGCCTCGTGTATTTTTTATTCCCCTGCATTTATTGTGCCTTCACAGACAAGCAAGACAGAATACTTAATAGAACAATTTAACCCTACGAGCTACTGCTTATTCTTAGATACACAGATCTATGTTTACATCTTTCAGCAAAGTGATGGCCTTATGTAAATTGACAATAATGTGAATCTTGCTGGTGTCAAGTTGAGAGTGAAAGGTGGATAACATATGAACAGCTAAAATATAAAAATAAACAAACACTTAAAAACAGCGAAAAGCAAATTTTTAGGTGAATGCCGTTAATAGTCTGATAGACATTCACATGCAGGCCCTACCCCCCTGCACCCTCAAGACTGGAGACAGTACTGGAGCGGCAGCCAGACATAGTGTGATGACTAAGAATGGTACTGATACTGGTTCCGACCCTGAAACTACTGCTAGTAGTGATAGACATTCACATGCAGGTCACGCCCCCCTCCCGCACTCGCAGTTCTGGAGCCTGTACTAGAGCAGCAGCCGGACATAGTGTGAGGGCGGAGCCTTGTACTGGCCCTGGTCCTGGCATACTGATAGTAATGATAGACATTCACATGCAGGCCCCCCTCCCTCGCCCACAGGACTGGAGCAACTACTGGAGTAGGAGCAGGACATAGTGTGAGGGCTGAGCCTGGTACTGGCACTGGTCCTGACCCTGGCACTACTAGCGGGACTGACCATCACCTAAACCATGTCCCCCCCCACCCCTTCCTAAAATGGACCAGTGCTGGATAGGCAGAAGGGCAGTGTGAGGGCTGAGACTGGTACTGGCCCTGGTGCTGGTACTGACTTTAACACTACTGCTAGTAGTGATAGACACTGACATGTAGGCCACTACCCCTTTCCAGAAGGACTGGAGCCAGTCCTGGAGAGGCAGACGCCCATAGAATGAGGACTGGACCTGGTACTGGCCCTGGTACTGGTACCTACCCTGAAACTAATAATGGTTCTGACAATCACCTGAAGTTGGTCCCCATCCCCCCTGACAGGGACAAGTTCTATAAAATAACAAACCTTTGGCAAAAGAGTTTGAGCTATTGGCATTGTAAATGACAATGCCTTTCATTTATGTGTTTTGAAAACCTGCAAGCATTGCGTAAACACGCACTTTGTACTTATAGTCTTTGCTTCCGAGAAGCAATGCTGGCAGTAAAAGAGGCGCAATTACTGCCAGCCTTACTTTTTTTTTCTCATTCGCCTGCAACCCCAGACAACTAGAAGGTTAGGGAAGTCGCCACCTTTACTCAATTTTGAGACGTAGGCCTCGAAGTGTCACCCGCCTACCAGCAGCAAACAAACCCCTTCATTTTGCTGACCTCTTGTTATCAAGGAGAGGGTGGCCTCACTCTCTGCTGATTACTCACAACCGATTACTGTAGCTTAAGGCCCACCCGAAGTCAGAAGTGGGAACCAGAGTGCGGGGCCCAGCACAGTATGAGAGCTTCCCATGAGGCTTAATCATAGGATCAAGGAGTATTTATCAAAACTCATTAACCGGGAGACCAATTTATGAAATCATCCCCTACAGCTTTCTTTCTACTGCTTTTTAGTCTGACCAAATCAGTCTTAGAGGTTTTATACAAGGAGGACAACCAGTCTGAGTATGTGGGGGGTGTGACCTCAACCCATCTCTTTCATATTTCTCGTCTTGCCAACAAGATAGAATAAAAGAGGAAGCTCCTGCTCAGGCCTATAATTTCACTTGATATACCAAAAATAATAAGACCGAGAGACACGTGTAGTGGGAGCCCCAAGATATCTGTTAAGGTGTTCCCTACTCTCTCCCAGAAACCTTGGATGGCTGGAGAGTCCCAAAACATGTGTATATCAGAGGTGTTCACCATACCGCATTTTTTGAAACTGACACGGGCCCCTTAGTGATTTTAGAGAGTCTAGCCGGGGATAAATAAGTCCTGTGTGTCGTGAAATAGTGGTTTCTCCTGAACCAGGCTGGCTTTACGACTGTAAATAAGACATTGAAAGAGGTTTGCCACATATCCACCCAATCTATGTCTGGTATTAATGCTCTCCACAATTTTCGGCTAGCCTAAAATCCCCATCTATAGCCTCTTTGATAGACCAATACAAGAAAGATACTTCCCTCTTTCCTACCGGCCTCTGTACCAGTTGCTCTTCCAGTACAATCCCTATAGGTTTTTTAAGACTCTGGGACCAGCTTTTTAATTGTAGATATTTAAATCTCGACATGCGCCCAAGGTAAAAGTGAGCCCTCCACAGCCAAGTCTCCCCACACCAAAAAACCAGCTGTTTTAAGAGAGGCTGCCAATTTATCCTTCAAACAGCCTGGGGCCGCCGGGGAATCCCACAGTGTATCTAGACTTGAAAAATAGCCCAAGCCCGTGCATTGTTTAATTTTGGCCCATGTACTTTCAGCCTTATTTTCTCGAAAAATTTCTGGTCTCCGTATTTTAAAAAAAAACTCTTCTTAGATAATCCCACTTTATCTAACATAGTCAAAAACATTACCCCCCTCTCCGATGAATCTGGGGCTTTCAACAACATTCTTGAATGTGTCAGCTGGAAAGCCCAGGCGTAGTACTGTAAATCTGGTAATGTGAGGCCCCCATTTTCCCTCATACGCCTTAGCTTTTTCCAAGATATCCTCACGGCTTTATAGGCCCACACAAATGAATTGATGAATTGCTGGAGTTTGTCAATTGCCTGTTTTTCAAAAATATAACGGGATGGTGTTAAAAAGAAAAGTAACTTTTGGGATGATTACCATCTTAAGTAAATTGATCCTACCCAAAATGGTCAAAGGAAGATGGCCACAGGATTTCAAGAGTTTCTGACACTCTCTCGAAACATTCAAAAGGTTAGTCTCCGCAATCTTATCTATATTCTGGACTATCTTCACACCCAGATATCTCACCTCGCTCTTAATAGGATGTCGACACCCTGGCAGATTCCATGACATAATCTCTGTTTTTCCTGCATTTACTTCATATCCCGAGACCAGACCAAAATCCTGTGCTAAGCGAATGACGTTGGGAAGAGACACCTCCAGATCAGTTGAAAGAATTAGTAAGTCATCAGCATACAGGTCTACCTTACTCTCCAATGCTCCACATGTAAACGGTGTAATACCCTTCTCCTCTCTGAGACGTTGAGCAAAAGGCTCTATGTACATATCAAACAGGAGAGGGGAGAGGGGGCAACCCTGTCTGGTTCCTCTTTTAATCTTAAAGGGTTCGGTCAAATTTCCATTGACCAGACGTCTCGCCGAAGGGCAGTTATCTACTTTGGACCCGCCGAAACGCGTTGACGCCTTGTTAGTCTTGGAATATTCCACGGATACATGACGGATGCACTCTTGAGTATTTAGCCCTAAATATTAAATATTCTTTACTTGGAGCCTCTCTGCATCAAAAAACATGTATTGAATTGTCTAAGTACCGTGGTGTTTCCCTGATTTGATTTATATTGTTTCTTGCTGAAACTCTGTCCCACTGTTAGATTGTATTTCTATGTAATGTTTTTTATCTGCATTCATATTGTACTATGAATTTTTAAACTTCATGTCTATTGTTGCCTCAATAGGTTTTTTTTAAATAAATTGCTTGTGTATCTTATTTGTTAGTTGTTTGCCAGTGATTTGGTTTTTTGGTTGACTCTGATGTGAGAATAGACTTGAGAGTGTGTACAGATACCCCTCAGCGGTCTGAGTGTGAGTGGTAGAGTGGTGTAACATATTGGCGTGTTAGACTGGTTTCCCAGGGGAATCTTTTTCAGACAACTTTATAAGAGGTCCTACTTGTTATTAACCCTCTCAGGTAAGACTGCAGGGCATCTAACACCACCAGAATCTCTGCCGAACCTACGTTTGTATTTAGGAAAAACTACAAGCTTATGATCCATCTAAAAGAAGTGTAGGGTCTAATGTCCACACCCTTGGTAGTTATGTTTTTTACCAAGTGAAGATCCATCCACACCGCCTTGTTTTCTGATAGGTGGGGGGTGGGGTCAGATAGCCTATGTCTTCAACTCTACCTCTTAAATCATTACTAATCAAGATGTAGTCAATCCTGGATGTATGCCCATATTTCCGATTATAAAATGAGACACCTAATTGAGTCCCTGCTCTTTCCCTCCAAATATCGGATAAGGCATTCTGTCTCATCATTAACTGAAGGTATGTCCTTGATTTGGACAGAACATTTGCCCTACTACTTAGTGATTTATCCAATTGAGGATTTTGAGACTATGTTAAAATCTCCGGCTAAAATGGTCGAATCTGGGAATCCCAACAAGTTCCCAAAAATAATTTTCAAAGGGGAGGAGTCATCCTGGTTGGGACCATAATAGCCTACCACTGTTAGGAAAGAATCCTGAACAAGCACTTTAACAAATACCCACCTACCGCTTGAATCTTAATATTTAGAATACAAGCTTTTGCTTGTTTTTTTACTATAATGGCCACCCCAGTAATGTTAGCACTTTGACAGGAACTAACACAGTGTTCCACCCATCTGTGCTTCCCACAGATCCCCTTTATTTCTTCTCTCAAGAGATGTGTTTCATGTAAGATTATTATCTGTGCAGGGAAGTCCTTTAGATATTCAAGAATTGTTTCCCTCCTGCTTTTAACCCAGAGACCATTAACGTTTCAGGATAAACATTGTAGCGTTTTCATGGTGGATTAAAAAGCGGAACCCTAAATATGCCCAATTTGCCCTAGTGTCCACACCAAACCAAGAACAATAACCAATAGAAACTGATTAAGCCAAGTGGCAAATGAGGAATGTATTTATATTTTTTACCCCAATGCTCCCCACCCGTCCTCCCCTACCCTACCATTGAAACCCTCCTTAGAGAACCCTACTCCCATTTACCTGGACTATGGGTCCAGATTCTGCCTGCCGGGGTACCCTGCTCTGTCATTGACTGTTACAAAGTACTAAAGTAAGCAAACAGCCAAAAACAGCAAACAGCTAAAAACTCTCACAATTACTAGTGTTATTTCTAGCCTTGTGATGGTCTTATGTTGTGATATATTGTGTTATGCTGTGACCCTCGTGACCCCCATGACCCCCGTGTATTCTAATTTGACCCAATTCCCAATCCTATTTTCTCTCATATATATATATCTTTACACTAAGTGTAGGTATAGGTTTGTAGATTTTTATCATAGTCTACTATTCACCTCAACTATTCACCTACCTCAATAGGTCTATAATGTAACTTTTCAGTTCAAGAACTTGTTAGGGCTTTTTACCTAAATTACCCAAAAGCTCCTCTGCCTCCTGCACTGTTTTCAAATTATACATTTTGTTGTTGTGCATAATTTGGACGACAGCCCCCAATTTCCTGAAGTCATCCTTTTTTTCCCCCAACTCCCATTGTCGATCTAATGTGACTCGAGCTAAATCAGAACTAATTTCAAAAGCGAAGTCTCTAGGCTTCAATGATTTCTGCTGAAGGGCAATATTTAGTATCTTCTCTTTCAGGGAAAAAGTCAGGAAATGTATTGCAAACGTTCTTGGTTTAGTTCGATTGGGGTGTCTCCTGAAGGGGTCCCTGTGGATCTTTTGTATATCTCTCATCAAATCCTCCTCAGACTCTTCAATCTGAACTGCTTTTTTAATTAGAGTTACGATGAAAACTTTAAGATCTTCCCCATCTTTACCCTCAGGGATTTTCAGAAGGCGTAAATTATTGCGTCTGGAGTTGTTTTCCAACTATTCTAATCTATCTCGGAGCACAGCCTCTTCCTTTTTAAGTGTTGAAATATCAGCTCTGGCTGCTCCCAGGTCGTCTTTAAGCTTTCTAGAGCCACTGTCCTGGAGTTTATGAGGTAAAATTTCTTCTCAAGAGAGTCGCAGAAAAGCCTAATCTCTCCCTGATTCGTCTCTGAGATAGCAAACCCCTTTCTAATATCCGAAGACAGGGTAGAGAAAAGAGCCTCCAAAGATGCCACCTGAAGGACTCTCTTTCTCTTTCTCATTAACCTGCTCCCCTTCTCTACTTCTATTACTGATGCCACAACTGTTCTCATTGCCACTGGCCTCTGCATTTTCCACATTTTCCGCATTTTCCGCGACAAGGTTTCCACCTCTGACAAGCCTGTTACCTTCAGATAAAGTCATGGTTATACCTGCTCCCACGGTTTCAGAGTTGCTTGATAGATCAGGTTGTTTGGGAGGTGCGAGAGGTGTGGCCGGTCTAGATACCGGGGTAAGAGTGGAGGTATTTCTTGAGTCCAGCTCTTCCATATGTCCTGGAGGAGGCTGTCTTAATGTCCCGAGATCTTTCCCAAAGTCCTTCCTGAGAGTCTCTCCCTGCTTTGCCACGTCTAATACATGTGGAAGGATTTTAAAATATGACCTTAATGAAGGGGTGATCTTTATTTTAGGATCTAGGGTGCAACCCTTCTTTCTACTGATTTTAGTGCCCCTACTCTTGATCTCACTGGTCCAAGAGAACGAACTATCGGAACTGTCTTCGGGTTCTGTTTCCCCAGGGGTATCCCCCTTCTTATACACAAGTGGGACGCATCTACCCACTAAGGTGTTTTTTTTACAGTTTTCCCTTTTGTAGGCTCATGTGCTGCTGCTCCTCGTTTTTTACCTCTCTTTGCACCTTGTGTCGTCGTCGGGGCTTTTCCTACCTTTAATTTAGTGCCCACTGGGCCTCCACTAGGTCGTATTGTGCTAACCTCAAGGAGCCCCCCTCTTGACCCTCCTGACCCCCCATGATCTGACCTAAACAGCTCTGAGGTTTGAGGGAGAGAAATAGAGAAAACTCCCTGCACTTGGTTAATTCACTTGAGCCCCCTTCCTCCTAGCTTCCTAGTACCTCACACAGGTCCAGCGCTGGACTCAGTGTAGTCGAGATCAACCTACTGCTCTCTGTAGGCAGCCCCCGGCCCGACTCCTCACTACCGGCTGTCCTCTCAAAAGCGGCTGATACAACAACCACGGCTGCCGCAGCAGGGCACCCTGTGCTGCCTCTGCCTCTTCCGGACTCCACACGAAGGAGACCGCGAGCCGCCCCCTTCCGGCCCCTCCTAACCTCCAGGGCCGCTGCGAACCAACGTGGGAGGTCCGTGAACACTCCAACGCACATCCTCCAGGTATGCAAAGTAATATCAATTGTTGTTTTCTAAGCTGCAAACATAAAGTATTGCGACACTGTTATACTGCCGTTATACTGCTGTTTTCATTCAGTTTCTCCTGCCGTTTTTCCTGGTTGCTATATGCCACTGCAGGACGGGAGCACCACCGGTGGCAAACGACCACTCAGCTCACGGCCACAATGTTCTCCCTGTTAAGCTTCCTCTTTCTCTCATCGCCAGCTTTACTTCTCGTAGGAAACAATTTTAAGTACAAAATGCATGTTTATGCACTACTTGCAGGTTTTCAAAACACATAAATAAAAGGCTTTGTCATTTACAATGCCAATGGCTGAGACTCTCGCAAATGTGAGACCTATTGCATTGCAAATGCTTGTTCAGCTTGCTTCTAAGGCTTACAAATATTTCAAAATAGCTTTAAGGACAATTTGTAAAAACAGTACTTAATTTCTGTATAGCACTTCATACCATTCTTCTGACGTTTCTAATCACTGTAAATATCAGGTATGATTTAGTGGTGAAATACACAAGATGATGCACGGAATGTTGCACAATGGCAAACCATTCACCCCCAGTCACAGATCTGGGTTTAATCCATTGTTATTTTTCTCACCAAGCCACCCCAGTTCAAACATGGCCATATGCAAATCAGTCTTGACCCTGTGCCTCATGGGAACAGTCCAGACCGAACTGCCAAGCCATGTCTTCCCTGGACCGGAATCAAGCATCCTAGGACCGGTTTCTGGCTATCAGCCGTCTTCAGCCAGGAAAGCTTGACTCCAGTGGCGTAGTGAGCACGGGACCCATGTCTGGGCATGCCCTTCCCACATAGGGCGAACAGCAAAATACACAAGATGATGGACGGAATGTTGCACAATGGCAAACCATTCACCCCCAGTCACAGATCTGGGTTTAATCCATCGTTATTTTGCTCACCAAGCCACGCCAGTTCAAACATGGCCATATGCAAATCA
Organism: Lissotriton helveticus; assembly: GCF_964261635.1. NCBI lineage: Eukaryota > Metazoa > Chordata > Amphibia > Caudata > Salamandridae > Lissotriton > Lissotriton helveticus. Next base: position 873,439,142 of record NC_136067.1, read on the forward strand.
GTCTTGACCCTGTGCCTCATGGGAACAGTCCAGTACCTCTATTGTATTCTATGCACCCAGTAATATTATCTGTACTCTCGGATGTTGTATTTCATACTTTTCGATCTAGGAACTTCTCAATTTTTTTCAATGAACTTTATGTTCTGCTATAGTGTGGACATTTTTTATACTACAACCAATGTTCATCTCCTGGTATTTTCTCTTTATTTCAGGTTAAGTGGTCGCTTGCCGAAAGGCACATAATGTCACTAGATTACAAGACCAATTATGGCTAATCAATCACTATCTGGCTAACTGATTATTAATAAAAAAAAATCGTAGTTTTATATAGCGCGAACTTGACCCGAATGTATCAGGTATCAGAGTACTTACATAGCACCAGTTGTGACACATTCATTTTTGATAGACATTTCACAAGTGCACATCTCCTAACAAGCATTGGCAAAGCTAATAGAAGTTATTTTAATGTGCAAGCGAATATTAATTCAGTAATGCACAAACGTGCCTTTGTGTACACCTGTGTGCGATTCTGTTAGCAATTCTATAGCAATGTAGAGATGACAAAGGAAAGGCAGAGTGATGTAAAATAATCCCTCAGATATTGCAGTGTTCACACTCCACTGGACATAGAATGGTACAATTAAACAGCCCATAAAATTAGATGAATAAAATGTACCCCTCTGGGATGAGCCAAAATGTGATTGACAAATATCCCAAGCTAATCAGAAAATGCTGATCAAGCGCAGTTTACTATAGCTACGGGCTCTGTTATAGTCATAGCACAGATTGTACCACTGGTCGTATATATCTTTAGATTTCAGCTGAGAGTGTATTCCGGGAGCTAACATCAGTACAGCAAGTCAAATTTCAGTGGAACCCATTTAGCTCCACAAGAAGAACAGAGAGGATGATGTCCAAACCATCAGCCGAGGCCCATGCAGGTAACAACGGTGGGGCCGCTTAAGGGGGTATTTCAAGGGATGATGCTGAGAGAAAATTATTTATTTAGTTTTCCCTCAGCATCAAAATACCCCCTGAAGCCACCCCACTGCCCCACCGATGTTACCTGCAAGGACTGCAGCAGCAAACCATGAAGGTGTATTAGCAAATTAGTCAAAGTTACAAAACCCTATTCATTGAGGTAGTCAATTTATCAGGTAATCATAAAATTCTATATTATTAATCAATCCACCAACATATGTATATATAAATATATTTTTTTTATTATTATTTATTATTATATACGATTTTTGGCATGTGATTTGAGTCCTTTAAATCTTCTAGAACAAGACCATTTGTGCAAGTTAAATTGCACAATCTACTGTACCTAGAAGGGCATGGAGTTTCATACTCATGATGAGGATGTTGCTTTTAAATTCGCAACTCAGGGTACAAATGTCACCTTGTTCCCAGGGATGACAAATGATGATTTACCCCCAGATCTCAAAGACACAGTGAAACCTGAAATCTGGGACTTTTCAGGAAAGGGCATAGGTCTCTTCAAAGGTTTTGAGCCTGTCCGTATAAGAGTAAAACCTGATGCAGAGTCTCCAAGAACCCAGCAATATAATATGGCCCCCAAAACTGTTGCTGGAATTACCCCTGTGATTGACTCAATGATCCAGCAAGGCATTCTAAATGAGATTATTGGGAGTCCATGTAACTCACCCATCACATGTTTACAAAAGACCAATGGAAAGTACTGCATTGTCCTTAGAAAAATTAACTCTATAGAGGTTCCTTGTTGTCCAGTGGATCGGAATACAGCTGTGATGTTATGTCAAGTTCCATGTGAGGCTGAGTGGTTCACTGTCAAGCATTGTTCTCCATACCATTGCAATAGGGCAGCCAGTACCTCTTCTCATTTCAGTTTGGCAGTCATATTTTGTAATGGGGCAGAAACCCTCAATCTTTATTCAGATCCTTAAAAAGAGTCCCTGATCAAGCCTTATAACTCAATCCTGGTCCAATAGATTGGTGGCGTCAAATATACAAGAAGCCTGTAAGACAGATACCATTGCCCAGTTGAACCACTTAGCTGTGAATGAACGTAAAGTAAGAAAGGAAGGTGTCACAAGAAAAGAATATCCATTCTTAGATTGAATCCGCAAACCACACAGAGAGAGATCAGGATGTTTTGGGGAATAGTGGGCTACTGTCATCAGTAGATTCCCAACTTTTCCTTAGTGGCCAAGCTCTTACAGAGGCTGACACAGAAGGATGTGTCTGATCCGATACCTTGGGATGATGTCTGCCTAAAAGCTTTCCTAGAGCTCAGATAAAGTCCCTGTAATGCCCTGGCGCTAGGAATACTGATTGCAACAAAGCATTTTTGTTCTTTTGTAGCGAGAGGAAGGGCTGTGCTCTCACTGGCAAATGACAACAGCCAAAGGTTGCCTACTTCTCTGCTACCCTTGACCCAGTAGCTGCGGCTCTGTATAGTTGTCTCAAATCGGTGGCTGCCATGTGTGTCAACGCTGATGTGAAAGTGTTTTCATGGGTCATCCACTCACAGTTCATGTGCCCCATTCAGAAGGAAATATTGTTAACCCTTACCCACACACAGCATCTAACCAATAGTCACCTGACCGGGTATCAACGAGTCATACTAGCGGCAGACCGTGTCATCCTTACAGGGTGAACAACCCTGAATCATGCAAACATAATGTTATGATCATCTGCCATCAAGGGGGTCCCAGGTTGAGGGGTGCAAGCACTACAACACTCACACCTTCCCTATATCACTGTATGACTGGGATGCGGCCTTTGATATAGAAGGCATTAAGGAAGAACAGGATTGAACCACAACTCCCAGAATACCTCTGAGCTTGCAGCAAGGCCTTTCCTGAATCCATAAACGTGATTTGCTGATTATATAAGCCCCTCCTCTTGAACAAACCAGTGCTCAGGGCCGGCCTAAGGCATGTGCAAGCTGTGCACCTGCACAGGGCCGCCAAACCCCAGGGGCCGCCACGCCAATATATATCCTTGGATACATATTTGCGTGGCGGCAGGGATTTGGCGGCCTCGGGCCCCCTACCTACACTCCCTGCTCAGGGCCTCCTTGAGCCTAGAGCCGGCCCTGCAGTGCTTCACAATCAGCGTGATAGTAAGCTCAGTCTTGGTCTGTCTTTGGAATTCATTGAATCTGCCTTTCCTGTGGATTTCCTAGTCTTCAGATTCTAGCATCGGGGGAGGGGACATTTGGTTTGTGCCCCCCGCCTGTTTGACTCCAGCTAGCAGTCGCGCCAGGCCGCTTCCCTTGTGCTGATTTGCGGGGGAGTCTGCCAACCGCACATTGGTGGTCGGAATCTTCTGCTGCGTGTCAGAGCTTTTCTTTTTCTCTGGAGAGCGGCTCCGACTTCACACGGACGCAAAGGAATGCATCTTCGGTGCAACGAGAGCCGCTTAATCCGGCCTCTTCTCTTGTGCAGGACACAGAAGAAGCTGCCTACTTGATAGCGGGACTGCTGCCTGCAGCTAAGTATCCTGTCTACCTCTTCTGGTGTTTAATTGTTTTTAAATGTGTTTCATTCAAATACTTTCTTTGGAGTTGCCTCTGACAAAGAGACAGATTGTATTCTGTGGCTGAAACTGAATCCTTGCATCTTTATACTTCACCAATATTGACTATTTTGATTCCCTTGGATTGTATATTTGATGCTATCAGGACATAATTGAGTTATTCTTGCCAAGTTATTGCTGCTTGAAGTGTGGATGTGAGTATAGATTGAAAGCAAACTAAGTGAGATATTTCTTGTGGTGTTGGGGGAGTGAATGACCATACCCAGCTGTCTGCATTCTTGCATAGAGGGCTGCATACAAAGGGATGACGTTTCCACTTCCCATGAGGGATTTTCAACAGAGGCCTCCCAGAGAAGTTCAGCAGCTTTTTTTTATTTTATCCATTCCCCTTGTCCCCGGTGTGCTTCCTTGCAAAGCAGTGGGTTACATGCACTCTTTGTGATGTAGTGTGACAGGGAAATAGTTAAACATACACAAGGCCAAAACCCCCGCTGGTTGGATCCTGAAAGTCAGTGGAATTTCAATCTGACAGTTCTGACACATAATGCTGGTTACTGAAAATTATGTTGATAAAAATGAAATTGAGCATGACTGTCTCACCAAGCCAAGACCCAAACATACAAGATGAGCCACAAACTGAATCGGATTATCTGCTATTTGTTGATGGCTCCAGTTTGCGAGAGACCACTGAGGAAGCCTGATAACTGCTTATACAGTATGTACAGTCTCAGGTGTGGTCAACGTCTCCTGGCTTCAAGGAGGGTTTTCGGCACAAGTGGCCGAGCTGGTGGCTCTTGCCAAAGCATGCTGTGTTTCAGACCGGTTGTAAGTGATGATTTTCACTAAGAGTATGGCTTTGGTGTCATGCATGACTTCGGACAGTTATGGTCACAAAGAGGTTTCATGACCTCTTCAGGCTCTCCAATACGCAAATGGGAGAAAGTGAGTAATCTTCTCGTGTCATTGGAAAAGCCTACCCAGATTGTGGCCGTGAAGTGTTCTGCTCACCATCCTGGAAATTACTATGTGACAGTGGGCAACAAGTATGCAGACAAGATCACAATGCTTGTAATTTAATGGTGAATTTTTGCTTGAAAATACAGAAGATTCCAGGTGATTGAACTACTCCCACAACGTTTGGGCTTGGATAACTCAAAGATCCTACTTCAGAAAGAGGCCTTCTGGATTCGTAAACTGCATACACTGGCCCCTTTCGGGCTTAATGACAAAATGGACATGGCATGTTTTCTTTAAAGCACACTTACTAGGGAAACTCCCACACGATGACCCACACTCATTACCTAACACTGACCATCATGACATGGCTAGAAATTCACAGGTTTAATGTTACGTATTGTTCATCATATGATTGCCATTACCATCCAAATGTTGAGATTCAGTTTGTAAATAGGCAGGAATTGCTTGGTATAGATGGGAAAATGATTCCTTCTGTCGTTTTTTGTTTCTTTATTTTTTCTCTTTTACTTGAGTTTTCGATTTCACCTTTTCTTCTCTTCATATTTTTGCTACACTCGTTTCTGAAAACACCACTCAGAAATGGCCGACGCTTCTTTGCTTCTAGTCCTATTTCCATGTTGGAGTTCATAATAAACAGAGTAAAGGGACTCTATGAGCACCCGCGTTTTACTCGGCACATCTAGGATCGAGCAGACTTTCCCCGATTTTTTGGCTGCAAATCGGTAAGAGTTAGAAACTCATCTTTTCGTTTTTTGGTCACCAAAACGAGTGCACATTAGATTTAAGTAATACTCGTTCTCTTTATGTAGAGCGGACGTGTGTACCTCACACTACGAAGCGGGACTGGCAGTATTAATCTTCCCGCAGGTAAGCAAATGTGCCTGCCTAAACCGGCAAGAACGGTGGATAACCTTTGCTGATACATTCAGTTCCAACATTTCGATTTTATTGTTTTGTAGGCAACCCTGTTGACAAGACTGATTGTCTGGGGTTAGAGTACACATATACCCCACAGGTAAATGCACGTTTTCCTTAGTTCATGTTATCTTTTGTTCAGTATTATTGACAACCATACTGATAGATGTCCATTCGTGTTTTTTAGATTGGACATAATTTTCGATTCTCAGGTGAGCTTTTGAATAGACTTGAAGTATGGCACTTCTTTGACTATCAGTCAATTTTTCATTAATGCATAATTACATTCGTTTTCCCGTAGAACGCCAAAAAAGATAACCACGCGCCCTGTCAGCATTTTGGCAACGCGCAATATAACAATCATTAGGTAAGCTTGATATTAAACGCAAGTTTCAGTGTACATACATTGTCCCCCTTGGCAACAAAAGTAATACGGTCTCCTTTCCTTTTTCTTTCCTTTTTCTTATACAGACCCCTGACGAAGGGGCAGGGCCCCGAAATGCATTGGTTTTTTTTGTTATGTTTCGATTATGTTCCATTGTTTCATTGATTGAACTAATGATTCTTTGATGTCCTGATTTACTGATGAAATTGATATGTTTGTAGTAAAAAATGATTGCATGAAAATGAACTTTGATTGAAGAAACTTACGTGATAAATACATTACAGTTTGTTTAAAAGGAGTATTTTTTTCATTGTGCGTGTTTGGAGCCCTGGTGGCCTTTTGGCACCAGGCCATATTCAGTTTATTTTCACAGTGTGCAGGCACTAATCCCGACACAGCACATACACTGGTTTAAACTCACTAAGTTCGAATATTCGAGTGCAGCCCCCTTTCATACATTGAAAATACAGAAGACCAATTACAATTTCTTGTTAACAGCAACCGATACATGGGATGAGGTTAAGAGTATGCAGGAAGCTTGTCAGAAGCAGAACAGCAAGTATGGGTCAGAGCAGGTTGTGTCAAAAAAGAGGATGATATGTGGCTCTCAGCAGATGGAAGCACTGTATTGCCAGACAGTTTCTTACCCCAAATGGCAAGGCATTATCACAGACCTGCACATGAAGGCAGAGATGCCATGATCAGATCGTTTAGGCAGACATGGTTTAACCCCAGGTTCAGAACAATGACTGAAGGATTGTGTCACAGATGTGTTGTGTGTCAACAGGTGAATATAGGGAAAATATCTGCAGTTACACTAAGCCACATAGGGAGATTAGGTGGTCAATTTAACAGGATGCTACTGGACTTCATCAAAATACCTATGTGCAATGGGCTGAGCTATGTCCTGGTGATTGTGTGTAACTTTTCACGTTGGATTGATGATGTGACAGTCTCACTGTTGCTATGTTGTTGGAGTTGATACCACACTTTGAATTCTTAACTTCTCTTGAATCAGATAGGGGAACCCATTTTAATTATGAGGTTCTGAAGATGCAATGGGCAGCAATACAAGTGGAGCAAAGATTACATTGCAGTTACCGGCCTGAGGTTTCTGACATTGTGGAACATGTGAATGGGATGCTGAAGTTCAGACTGGCTGAAGTGTGTGTCTCGACAACTCTGAAATTGCCTGACTCTTTGCTTCTTCTGTTGTTGAGACTACATAGTATTCCTGATAAGAGGACAAGATTATCCCCTCATGAAATCATCATGGACACAACAATGCAATTACCAGCCGTACCTGTAAATGAGCTTGTGAACATAATGGGTGACTTTATTATTGATTACTGCAAAGAACTGACTGACGCAATGTGTTCTGAGTTTCATCAGGAGGTTGGAGAAAGCACAGTCCTGCCTCATCAAGATCTATGTCATGACTTCAGTTCCAGCGACTGGGTGGCTGTGAAGAAACATGTGAGAAAGAATTGCTTGGAACTTCGTTGGTGTGGGCCTTATTAGTCACCGCAGCAGCTGTCATATGTGGAGGTCTCCCTAACTGGGTGCACACCTCCTATACTCGCACAGTTCCGTGTCCCCTTGAGGATGTAATAGCACCTCTACAAATATGATACTCTTCTAACAAAAAGGGACAGGGTCAAATACCAATAAAAACAAGGAAGGATCCCTTTTTGTGTCACGCACTCTCACTCCCAACACAGTATATCAATATATACCAAATATTCATAAAAGAAAATCTGCCATTCACCTTCATGCACACTACTGTCTGACACTGAACACTGTTTAATGTAAACATTTCTAATGTATTCAATACAATCAAACCTTTACAAATCCAGAATTGCTAACATAATTAAAAACATACTGCATCCAATATTTCATTGATATAATTCAACATTGTATCAATTCTAAAGCAAATTTAAAACCATTGTTTATACTATATGCAAAATGTCATCACTTAAAATATATCATTATTACAATAAGCAATTATTTTGTTATAAGATAAAGAACTTGTCTGATTTACATGATCACAGTACTGACAATAACCGTAATATACAAAGAAAAGCTGATTTCAGCACAATATGTCAGCTTGTTATGAAATCCCAGCGCCTTTCTTCAGAACCTGACACATAAGTGAGTGGCCTGCTTTCCTGTCCTAAACACCTTTGCAGCAGTGGGCTTGCTTACTTATTAATTGTCATGTCTTTCACACATACATACACATGCTCTCTTTCTGTCACTATCCCTCACACACATGAAAGGAAACACACTCACATACAAACACTCTCTCACACACTCCTGCAAACACCTACGCTCTCTCACAAACACGCAAACCCACGTTCTCTCTCACACACATATGCAAGCACGAACGCACTCTTTCTCACACACTCGGTGATTGAATGGGGTTTAAATTAAAAGGGATACTTTGCTTCTACAGCAGGCGGTTGGCACGGAAACAGTAGGGTGATTCGTGGGCAGAGGCATGATTCACAAAAAAGAAAACAAAACATGTAATGAGCAGGTGCATAGGATACACTTCAGCCACTGGCTCATTTCTGAAAAAAACATTTTGCAGAAAGAAAGAAACCTTACCCATGACTGCCTGGAAAATGTCATAATGGGCCAGGTGATGTTACCAGGAGACATGCAGCTCCGAATAATATTACCAAAATAATACACTTCCCACACAGTTAATCCTGACCCAGTCTGTTTACTGTTCAATGTTACTAATCTTATTGCAAGCGTCGGGTGTAGCACTTAAAATCTCCGCTCCGTTGAGGCGTGCAGAGTTATCAGTAGCTCTGCGTTCTTTGCAGAACGTGAAGTTGCAAAATTCTGCATGCTCTGTGAACGGAGCGGAGTTGTACGCCCAGCTCTACCTAGTGGTGACTGGAGACCAATGGTCAAGAAGGCAAGCGAGACGGAGACAAAGTTTGCCTGCAGACCGTGTGCCTCCAGCCATTCCAGAGGAAACAGAGGAGGCAGGCATAAGCGACAGTAAAGTTGAAAGGCCTGTCCTAAGGAGATCAAAGTGAACCAGAATACCCTGTCAAAGTTACTCCTCACCTGAATGGACATACTTTGCTGCAAAAGAATGGAACTTTTTCTAAACAGTCAATGGGGCATATTATCAAGGACGGGTGATACATTATCGCCGCTTTTATCGGCAGGAAACTGCCGATAAAACGGCGATAATGGGCTTGATAATATGCTCTATAGAATTCCTATTGAAGCCCATGTTAGATGTCTTCACATCTAACATGGGTTTCGATAGGAATTCTATAGAGCATATTATAAAGCTCATTATCGCAGTTTTATCGGCAGTTTCCTGCCGATAAAAGCGGCGATAATGTATCGCCCGTCCTTGATAATATGCCCCAAGATTTGTATGAGCCTCCTTGAATAGAACTTTTTGATTGAACTACATTTCAGGTCTATTTTCTCAATCAATCAGCTGACACAGCTTTTGATTGATTAACTATTTCCTGAACATTGAACTGTGAACTATTAGAGACATTTAAATAGAGTTGTAGGGAAGAAAAAAGAGAATCTAGGCCCGAGTCTGCTGAAGGAGTGTAAGGTTGTCATTTAGAAGAGCACGGAGAAGGGCTAAGAAAGACTCATGAATAACTTGTAAATAAAAGAAAAAGAGATTGAGGGGCATATGTACAAGCCCCTATCGCCACCACAACGTCGCTTTTATTGATTTTGTGGTGGCTATAGGGGCTTAGCCTTATTTACAAGAGTTAATGCTGCCTTGTAAATAAGGCTCCCTTTCACGCTGGTTAGCGTGAAAGAGGTGGGCAGTGGGTGGCCCACTGCAACACCTATTGATTTTGACGCTGCACCCTATGTACAAGGGCAGTGGACATAGGAGGCAGCGCGAAAATTAACACCAGGTAAAACCTGGTCTTCAGCTGGTGAAAGAAGGAGAAATGCATTATTTCTCCTTGTTTTTGCTTTTTCCATGTGTGCTGCCTTGTGCAGCACACATGGAAAAAGCAAAATGCAATGGATTGTTATGTACAGGAAGTACCCCCTTCCTGTACATAAACAATAGTTACAAAAAATGACATTTTGTAACTTCCATGTGTGCTGCATTAAGGAGCACACATAGAAGTGACAAAATGGCATTTCATGATTGTTTAAAGTGTAGGAAGGGACACCTTCCTACACATACACAATCCTTCCCTGCATGCAGACACCCTTGCACTATGGTGCAAGGGTGCCTGCATTGGCGCTACACTGCTAAGTGTAGCGCCATCGCAGGGGGAATGCAAGGCTGCACCATATCCTTGTAAATATGGTGCAGCCTTGAATTTCAGAAGTGGCGGTGTGAGGCGTTAAGCCATGATGGCTAACGCCTCACTCTGCCACTTCGTTGAACATATGCTCCTGAATCTCAGCGCGTGAACTTTGTTTTGCCAAATTTCCACAGGGGGACCTGTTAGAAAAGCCTCTGCAGCTGCTACGTTCCACCCAACTGTTTGTTTAATAAGAAGTCATGGAAGCTAATAATAGTGGTAGACGTAAGTACATACTAACAGCAGTGTTAGTCATTTTTACTACACTATTAATTGCTTTCTTGTAGGATTGAGCATACCTACACGTTCTAGTACAGGAGAGAGTAGATCCATAATTGGCCCTACACCATCTCTTCCTATTGACGATAGTTTGTCTGCATTTGATGAGAAAGACTTACATGTAGATGTATCTAGAGGACACTATTTACTGAATTCTTACTCTAAGCTGCTTTATGAATTTGTTGACACTGTGGATGCTGGGGACTGTTATATGTGCATGCCACTGTTAACGCGGGATTACTGGTTACTAGTTACCTTACCAAATCCCAAACTATGTCGACTGAATCGTTGGTACCTGTCATTGAGTAAAAGGTAATCTAACAATAGGTCAATCAATTTAAGAACTTACACCACTCTAAATGACCACTGACCAAATTTTAAGTTTCAAAGATTTAATATAAAGTCAAAGATAACTGAAGATACAAACTTCTCAAAATGAGATTCAGAAGATAAATTGGTATCACTATGAACATGAACTTTTTGAATAGTCTGAGTCTGAAAAACAGAATAATGAGTACAACCTCCAACAACATAAGCGTTGCCAAAATGGATACAAGTTGCAACCTCAAAGTCATTACAGAAAAGAAAAATTCAGGTTAGTCTGTCCCTACACTACACTAAGTGACATCCCTACTTAACAAGATCTTTACCCCTCTAGGTGTCAGCCGTGGTGACTTCCTAAGAAGATCACGCACTTCTCTTTGTCTCTTCTCTGATAATGGGTCTCTCCTGATCAGCCTATCTGCCTACCCATCCGCTTCCTTAGGCTCCCAAAAATCATCTGCTCTCCTCTCCTCCCGGGTCGCTTTCCCTAATACCAAATCACATTTCCAAAAGAAACGCCCCTTGGGACGCCCCTCACGTGGTACATCTTTGCGCGGTAAACTCCATGATGGTACTCTTCAAGACCCTCGTTATAGTTGACCTTGGTTCCCAGGCTTCTTCTCCAGTGCGCTGATACCCCCTGAAATTCCTGGAAACTCCTACAGGCCTGCGCCAAGCGCCACTGAACAAAGTCCCTTTCATTCGAGCTGATTAAGACCCTCGCACCTGCATACAGTTCGTCCTGCAGTGGGCCTCAAATTCCAGACTCCACCATATCTTTAGGTCGTAAAACACACTCAAAGCTCGGTGCTGGACACCTCTCGACTTCTTCCCTAACGAGCACATGGCAGTTCAAACGATATGACATTATCAGTTCAGGCCTACTTGATTTACATGAAGCAGGTCCCTGCACTCATAAAACATTAACTTGATTTAAACAGCAACATTCTTAACTAGCATACGTTTCTAAAATAACACATCTATAAAGCATATATTTTAAACTTAATTCGATAATACATTTGTGGAAGAACCAGATTAACTCCATCTCACATTATTTTAGCAGCACGTTTAGATTTGCTGTGAATTGCCCTAAGGCCTACACAATATACTGGATTTTTAGAGTTCTATTCAACTCTAACATGATTCCTTTAACATGAGAACATGAGGTTTTCATATTCATTCCAACATTTCTACATTAATCTCACACAGTTATGATTATTGTTACTCTACTTAAACATTTTATACATTTCACTACTGAATATAAGACACTCTGTGTATTTCACTTCTAAATATAAAACACTCATGTGCAAAAGCATGTTTAAACTAACTACGTGCTTGTAAATATGGTGCACTTATACATTTTTCAGACTTGTGCTCTCTCAATCCCCCCTTTGATGACCTTCAGGGGTCATCACCATCAAGACACCATCACAAAATGTAGAACCCTTCAAAGTGAAGTCGTGGCAGTGCCACCTCTTTTCATTGTCTCTAATGCCTTTAGACTCCTGTATTGGGTGTCCTGCATCGCTGTCAACTTTTCCTCCTGTTTCCTCATAGTTCTCTGCAACCTATTTGCTCTATACCACTGATACAAACGCACCAATCCCCACAAAGTGATTACACAAATCACAATTATGATGATGGGTTCAGTATGTACCAAACGATACCTTTTCCTAAGTTGGCAAACCAACTTCCAACTTTACCCATTCCATGACCTACTTTTTCCCACACATTTATCTTTGTCAGATCCTCAATTTCGTAGTGTATGGCAGTGATATTTCGCATATACTTCTCTAGAGGTTTTGAATTGTCTGGAATGTAAGTGCAGCACTCCTGGACCTTCAAAGCCTTACAGACTCCTCCCTCTTTAGCTAACAGAACGTCTAAAGCAAGTCGGTTCTGAAGAACCATTGCCCTAATCGATTGCATCTCACCTTCTATCAGCATCAATGATCTAGCAGTACTGGCAGATAGCCTATCTACGACTGTAGCTAACCTCCTGATCTTAATGTCATTCAATATCAGTCCTAAGAAAGGGAATGCAGCACCGAGTACATCTCCAACTACTTCTGCTGCACCCAGCCCTCTCTTCCACCTAGTTGGTATTTCTTTCTTTGTCGTTTCTAAATTCTCAACATGATATATTTTAGGGAAGACAACAGCCAGATAGCATGATCCGTACCAATTATCTGGTAGCTTCACATAGGCATTTCTTCCACATACAAAATATACATTTGGAATTGCTTGCATCCCTTTCAAAAAATCCTTAGAGTAATACTCCAGTTGAAAGGCATGTTCACAATTGACTTGACCTACATAAAAATTCTCATAATAGGAGTAACTCCTGTGAATGCACAGTTTCCCCCATTTCTCCTTATCTAAAGCAATTGGACCAATACTACCCTTTCTTTGATGTGCCCTTTCCTCCTTGGTCCAATCTGTTTCCCATTGTCCTGAGGCCTTCAGAATCTTCTGCTTCCTGTATCTAGTATCTACCTGCCCTATAAACTTTTTATCAATTTCTGACACTTGACAAGTCAGATTGTTTCTTCGAGCATGTGAAGTATCTAACGTTTTCCATGGAATAAACCATTTGTGTAATCTGTCTTCGCTTTTGTAGTAGTCCCACTTGTTCAAATGCTTGAAATTCGGGACCTCTGGCAATGTCGAGTCGAAATTCGAGAAATAATACTCAAATCCTTCTCGTCCATAAAATATGCTCAACAACAAACTGCATGTGATTCCATATGTCAATGGAAGATGATGGTATCTGATACCCTCCTCCACAGAAGCTGGTAATTGCATACAAACGTAGCAATTCTTCACCTCCATGGCATCAACGTATTCATAAAGCAATTTAGCATAAGCATTTGACCTGTAATTTCCCTGTGACTCATCCGTGTGTAACCTTTTTATTTCTGCATCTAACAACGCTTTGTCTTTATCGTTGATGTTTCCCTTATCATTAACAATAGTGGTTCTCGGTGTTGACACTCCCTTGACCTCCTTGACTGCAGTTGCATCTCTCTCGTGTCCCACTATGTATGAAACAGTAACCACTAAAACTATCAGGGAAATCACCACTCCCAACAATGTGCCAACTATACATTTTGCCCTGCGGTTCGGGTTGCCAGCCTCCATGTTCTCAAACAGTGTAGTTCTTGACTTTCTTTCAGCATTCGCTTCTTCTTCTCTCTGTACAAAGTCTTTCTTTTACATATTGTCCCTCTTTGGAACACTTGGAAGCCGACAATTTACTCCGCCAAACATCTTAAAGTCCTGTAGAAAACAGACAACCCTAGCCCTTCTCCATCCGCTAAAAGGAAACCCCTACCAATTTTCTTCTTCCACTCGGCGCTAGGTTATCTTGCAGTAATTTTTCAAAGTCCTTTCAAAAAGTCTTTTTACAACAAAGTGTTAGTCCAAAACAATGAGCATTCCAAGAGCTTCCACTACTCGCTCAAGCATTTCTAACCGAAGGAGCGTTCCCTCCAACACTGGATATCGTGAACAGCAAACTGGAAATTCAACTGTTTCTAAAATCAATTTTCTTATTCCGCTTAGGAGAGGGGGATAGACGATGTTGAGTGTCAGCAACCTTTCAGTCTCCGCCCCCGGTAGCAGGAACAGAATTTGTACAGTGATGATTGGGTCAGTTCTGATCAGGTTCACTTCCCTGACCCTCCCGGTTCTATGCCCCACCGACATCTGCAACGAGGTAGGTCCAATCAGGAGTAGAGTATCTTCTACTAGGCACTCGCACCCTCCTTGATCTTCTAGGGCCCTCCTCGATTCCCTCTTGGGTATCTTCCTCCTGATCCGAGTCTTCGGATATAGGAACAAGTGTTTCTTCCTGGGCCGACCTCAAACTTAGCCTCCTGTCTCTTCCCGGCCAAGTGGCAGCCTCACACCTTGTTCCCCTATATCTCGTCCTCACACTCGGTTCTTGATCACTTTGGTACTGATCTGTGTCTGTTTCGTATTCACTGCTGCTCTCTCCTTCAGTTGCGTCTTCTGTCTCACTGCCGTCCTGCCTTCGCTCTTCTTCTGAATCCGATGCGTTCCCAACTTCTTCCGACACCCCCTCAGCTGCTTCAATCCCTTCTTGCGACTCTTCTTCCACTTCCGGGCTTTCGTCTGGGATAGGAGCTGTTTCTTCTAGAGGTGCTGGAACTCTTCGAGTATGGGATGCATGGATCCAATTTGGCAGCCCCCCGCACTTCACCGCGGTGTTCGTTATCAGGATTACCTGAAAGGGCCCACGCCAGCGAACATCTAGGCAGTTCTTCCGGACGTGTTTTTTAACCAACACCCAGTCCCCTGGGTTCAGGTCATGACACAGGTTCCTCGATGCTGGAACTTCAGCCGCATGCACCTGAAGGGACACAGAATGGATGGCGTCAGACAGTCCTTTACAATAATCCAAGATCAGATCATCTGTAATATTCAATAGGGCAGCAGTTGGAACTGTGGGAAGTCTCATGGCCCTCCCCATCAGAATCTCGTGTGGAGAGAGACCTGTCCTCCTGTCAGGGGTGCTGCGCATGCTCATAAGCACTAAGGGAAGAGCATCTGGCCAACTCAAAGATGTGGATGCCACTACTTTAGCCAATCTATTCTTCAAAGTGCCGTTCACTTGTTCCACAATTCCTGAAGCTTCTGGTCGATAACTACAATGCAGCTTTTGATCGATATTCAGTGTGGAGCACAACATCTTCACTATTTCGCTGTTAAAATGTTTTCCTCTGTCCGATTCCAGAGAGGCAGGCACCCCGAAGCGCGGTATCAACTCCCTGAGCAACAATTTAGCCACTGTGAGTGTATCGCACCTACTTGTAGGGTACGCTTCAACCCATCTGGAAAATACGCATACAATCACCAACACATACCGAAGGCGATTTACTCTTGGCATTTCGATGAAATCTAGTTGCATTCTATTGAAAGGCCCCCCCGACCTCCCAATGTGACTCAGTGTGACTGGTGTTCGTTTGCCTACATTCAGTTGTTGGCAGGTAACACATCGCTTACATACTGATTCTGCTGCTATTCTAAATTTAGGGCAATACCAAGTTTGCCTAAACACTCTCATCATAGCATCCCTTCCTAGATGTACTGGACCATGTATTTCTCTCGCCATGGGATTAGCTAATTCTTCAGGTAACACAGCCTTCCCATCTGCCGAAACCCAAAAATCCATTTCACTTCGCACGCAACCTGCTATTTCCCAAGCCGTTTTCTCTGTTTCAGGTGCGTTCTCCTGCATCATTCTTAAATCCTCCCAAGTGTCTACACTTTCTAACATCATGCTTAATTCAGTCTTTTCTTCAGCACCATCTATTTCCACTTTTGAAAATGAATAATCTTGTTCCGCACAATAACGTGCGACTTCATCAGCGTATCTGTTGCCTTGTGACACAAAATCTGTATTTTTAGTATGTGCTACACACTTTACTATTGCGATGTCAACTGGACCTTGTAATGCTTCTAACAACAACCTCACAAATTCTCCGTTTCGAATGGGCGAACCAGAGGAGGTCATGTAACCCCTCTGAGACCACAACTGCCCGAAATCATGAACCACACCGAAACCATATTGGCTGTCAGTGTATATGGTGACTCTCTTTCCGTTTCCTGCTATGCAGGCACGAGTTAGGGCAATGATTTCTGCTACCTGTGCGGAATGTACTCCTTCCAGGCAAGCGGCTTCCACAACTCCAGTAATGGTACAAACAGCATAAGCTGCTCTCAACCGACCAGTATCGTCTCTTAAACATGAGCCATCAACAAAATAAATTTCATCGGGGTCAGACAACGGCTCATCCACAATATCTGGTCTGGGTTTCGTGCATAGTTCAGTCACATCGAGGCAATCGTGGTCTTCACATCCTTCGCCTTCTATTACAGTAGGTAATGGCATTAAAGTAGCAGGATTCAAGACAGAGCATCTCCTGAGGGTCACGTTCTCCGCGGCAAGAATAACTTGCTCGTAGCGCGTGAGCCTACTATTGGTCAGATGCTGCGTCTTCGTCCTGGTCATTAGCAATTCAACTGAATGTGGTACATACACCACCACTGGATGTCCCATCACAATACTCTCGCTCCTTTCAATGCTGACACCCGTTGCAGCAACGGATTTGAGACATCCGGGCAACGCTGCGGCTACTGGATCTAATGTAGCCGAAAAATATGCAACTGGTCTACGGGCATTTCCGTGGGTCTGTGCCAAGACTGACAAAGCACATCCCTCTCTCTCACAGCAATAGAGTGAAAATGACTTCTCGTAATCGGGCATTCCCAGAGCCGGAGCACGACACAAATCGTCTCTCAGCTGCAAGAACGCCACCAAGCATTCTTCGTCCCATGGTACCGGATCACTCACCTCCTTGTGCGTCAGTTTCTGTAAGGGTTTTGCTTTCAGTGAAAAGTTAACTATCCACTGTCGGCAGTAACCCACCATTCCTAGGAACATTCTAACTTCTCTCTGTGTTGTAGGCGCATTCATCTTCATTATCGCCTCAATCCTCTCTGGTGACACCTTACGTTTTCCTTTCTCTAACCGGTGCCCTAAATACTGTACTTCCGTCAGACAGTACTGCAACTTGCTCGGAGATACCTTATGTCCATTTTCAGCTAAATGGTTCAGTAAGGCAATTGAATCTGCTTTACAGGCTTCCTCTGTCTCTGACGCAACAAGTAGGTCATCTATGTATTGGACCAGAACCGAGTTCTGGGGCAGTACTAGATTTTCGAGATTCTTTTTCAACAACTGATTGAAGATGGATGGGCTGTCCGTGAATCCTTGTGGGATTCGACACCATGTTAAAACGCGATCTTCCATTTTAAAAGCAAAAAGATACCTGCTCTCTTCATCCAATGGGATGGAAAAGAAAGCCTGGCAAAGATCTATCACTGTGAACCATTCTGCCTGACATGGTATTTGAAATAGTATTACTGAAGGATTCGGTACCACAGGACAACATGAAACAACTATGTTGTTAATCTTTCGTAAATCCTGCACTATCCTGAATTTTCCGCTAGGTTTCTGCAAACCCATAATCGGGGAGTTACAAGGACTACCCACGATTTCTTTCAGTATTCCCTGTTGTATCATTGACTCGATCACAGGTTTTATCCCCGCAATCGTTTCCTGGGACAATTTGTATTGAGGCGTTCTTGGAAACTCGGCATTTGGTTTTACCAGTATTTTTACCGGCTCTACCCCTTTAATCAATCCTATTTCTTCTCCTGTGAAATCCCATACCTCTGACGCCACTGCATCTCGTAAGTCTTGGGGAAGATCTTCAACTGTCAGAGTAGGATATAGTTCTACACAGGATTTTGAATTGGCCACCTTAAAGGTAGCATCATCGTCGGTAGTCTGTACCTCCACTCCTTGCGGGGTGCAGTATATGGTGCAGTTCAATTTGCACAACAAATCCCTTCCTAACAGACATACCGGACTCGAGTCACAAACCACAAACTGATGCTCGTTCATATGGTTTCCTATCTTCACAGACACTGGTTCTGTCAAGGGACTAGTCAGCCTTTTGTTCGCGACTCCTACCACCTGAATTGTTTCCCCTGACATCGGCAAGTCTGGAACCACCGCCGATCTCAGAGTTGATCGGGTAGCCCCAGTATCCACCAAGAACGTAGTGGGACACCCTGCCACCTCTGCCTCAACAAATGGCCCTCTTTGATCCACCTCTAGGACTGCCCCGAGGGTACAGTCCTCTTCACTGCTCACACGTTGTCCTGTCAATGGATCAATGTAATAACACTTTTCTTCCTCGATGAATAGAGGCATTTGTTTAAAGACCTTTCCCCCTGTCGCTACCTTCGGTGGCTGTGGGAACTGGGCCCGTGGAGCCGAAGTCCCCCCTTTGACCACCTTGCTACCTGGAACTGTCACCTTTTGAGTCGGGACTTCTTGGACCTGCTCTTCTACTTCTAGCTCTCCATTTTCAGGGTTAAAGGGACACTCGCGTCGCCAATGCCCCACCTGGTGACACTGATGGCACTTCGTCGTTTTCTTTAAAGTGGCAAAGTCTATCCTAGGTCTCTGCCCTTCTTCATTATCTTTGTTCTGACCATTTGGTTTTCGTCCCATCCCCTGCTTCTGCTGGCCACCCTTCCCAGCGGACTGCATTTGCACCACCATCAATTTCTCCTTTAGATTCTTGGCTTTAGAATCTATCTCGTCACTACAGTATCTCGCATAACGTAAAATCTCATCTAGTGGTTTGTTCTGCCAACAGATTAAATGTTGCTGTATCATCAAACAAATATCAGGTCTCAACCCCAAGACAAACTTTGACACAAACTGCCCTATGTCTTTGGGATCCATTACATCTAGTCCACTGTATTGCTTGAATGTTTTCAATAATCTTTCATAAAACTCGTGAACTGTCTCCTTGGGTTCCTGCCTTGTTCGGTCTATTCTCACCCAATCTATATCCTGTGGTGGTACCTTATCTTTCAGCCATGCTATCACCCTTTCATATTTTCGCATGACAATCTCGGACGGTCCATTAGTCCGAGCATCCCTCACTGGTTCAGTATTTGGCCATTCAACACTAGTCTTGCACGGGGTCCACAAATCAGATGGGACCACGATGTCAAACAACGTGTTCAAATCGATCCACAATACTTTCGAGATCTTGACAAACCTTTCTACCTGCTTATACCACTCTACTGGATTGTCCCTTAACTTCGGAAATGAGTTGGTAAATGCAGCTAAGTCTCCTCTACTCCAGGGCACATGTACATAATTTCCGTTTGATATTTCTCGCAAAGGGAATGCCTCCATATGCATTACCCTTCCCTCGGGGGTCATCACATTTGCACTTCGTCTAACTGTGCCCTTTTTCGACCACCTTTCTTCCCATTTGTCCAATTCTCTCCACACTCTTATCCCTGATACCAGCTCTCTTATGTGTGTTTTTAATCCAGTAGTTCTCTTCTCATCTAGATCCTGGTCTGCGTACTGTAATCTGTGGTTACTCTGTAAGCCCTTGTCCTAGATAAATCCACGGCATACCTGTCTGCCAAATCAGTCAGTTTCTCATGAAACGCTCTAGCTTTCCTAGTAATATCCTTTGCCATGAACAATAACTCATCCTGTTCATACAATTCTATCCTTTCCAAAGGCAATGTTCCATCTATTATCTCATCAACATCTGATTTTAAACTAGTAACATCGAGCCTCTTTGCCTTAATTTCAGCTTTCAAGACACTCAATTTAGCTCCTCCATCCACATCTCTCCCATCCCTGCTCCGAGATCTACGTTTAGGTATAGGTGAGTTATAGGGAGTCCTCCCCTGTTCCCATCTCTCTAGGTCCCATGCCTTTCCATCTTCTCGAGGTGGGTGGTGGAACACTCCTTCATGCCTCATAGCCCCTCTCTTCACCTCCTGGCTAGTTTCCCGGGATGCAGGGTAAGATGTTTCATTACTCCCTCTTTCTTCACTACTCCCCTGTGATTCCTGATTATTCGAGGCGTGGCGGGACCTATCGCTGTTCTCCTTTCTCCAATGATGGACGTCTTCCCCGAGTGTATGATGAGGGCACCTAAATCTATTCTGAAAAGCTTGTACCATCTCATCTCCCCCTTTCTCCCAGAGACGGGACATTTCCTCACACTCTACACTCCTATTATTTTGTTCCTGCTGTTCTCTCTGGTCTGCAGGACGTGTATCCCCTCTATTCTCTTGACTTTGGCCTTCCCGCCCCTGACTACTTTCGCTGGCCCCACAATGAGATACAGTCCCGTTACCTCTGGTTTCCCACTCTGGTTCTGTTCTTGTCCTGTTGCTCGGGGATATTGCGGACCCGTCCCACTCCCTCAAATCAGCTCTTAATTCTGAATAGGGCCTTGGCCGCGGTCCCCTTAGGTCCATCGGTCCTCTCTGACCTCCCTGTCCTGTGTTGGGACCCACAGATGTATCTAATGGGTATTCCACGTTACCGAACCTGGCAATTGCTTCCATGCATTTGTCACGTTATTCCTCCTTTCCATCTCGATCCTTTCTCTATCCAATTGCCTCTGTTCTTCCTCTCTATCTCTCTCTGGGTTATAGATCGATACTATAGGTCCTATGGTAACAGGCACCTGAAGAGCATCTGGCAATCCAAAGGACTCAACCCTTTCGGTGGCTGGCGTTTTCTGCACCACAAACCTTCCCACTACACTCTGTACTGTGCTAGGTTGAGGTGTCTCCCCACCTTTGGTAGGTGTCCATTCCGATATAGGGAGTGGTGTATACCCCTCTATGGTATTCCCATCTTCCCTTGCGAGCCCTCTATCTTCTATCACCCCCACTCTCGGAGGTGGTCTATCCATTAACAATCTGTTTATCAGATTGTCCTCCGACTCGCTTTCTTCGTCTTCTTCCATGAGGTTTCCTCCTCCTCCTGCCACCTCCCTCATCGGATACATTTTTTCCACCTCAATAACCTGTACCCTCCACCGCTTTGCTTCCTCATCCCATTTAGAATCTCGCACTGCTCTTACCGATCGCGTCAGTCTTTGTTGACGCCTGTTCAAATTTCTGTCGTGTGCAGCCCTAATCCATGCATTAAGGGCCTCAAACTGTGTTGGTCTGGGCGAAGGTTTCAATGAGGACATGGTTGCTTTTAGCCGATGTAACACCTCTAACTTAAACGTCCCGTACCTCAGGAACTGCATTTCCTCATTCCCTTCCGTAAGCTTATTCCAAGCCCCAATCCATAATATGGTATGCAGCCCCACATTCGTTGCCATATAATGAGCTGGTGTACCCTCCGGCGGAGCCTCTTCCCCGTAATAATGTTCACTTCGTTTACGTTTAAAAATCCCTTTCAAACACTTAAAACACTTCATGATTTCGCTCTTTCTCCGCGTTCGTTTACTTCCTGATGATATTCCACCAATCTCAGCCCCGTTCTCACTAACTGGCCTATCCGTACGCGACTTTCCTCCGACGTCACTCTAGCCGCCCAACCAGAGCGCGGCTCTAGCTAACGTCACACCAACCGCTCAATCACAGCGCGGCTCTAGCCGACGTCACCCGTCCCCCTTCGCAGCAGTTCCCCTCCTTTCTCAGCTCGTCTCCTCGGTCATGCACGCGTCCCATTCATACTCTGAAAAATGATTACTTCCGTCCAAGCGATCACCTTTCTTGACTGTACGCCCACAGTCTTTCTCTGTAGTTGTCACCTTAACTTGGCGAAATGTCTTTCCGTTTACTTCCAGACAATCGCCTTCTCCGATAGGTTACTCACACGCAGTAACTTTCGACCAGCGTCCGTTACTCATACACTCACTCTTACTCTCCCCCTATCTTGGATCCACGGCGGTCAATGGTACCTCGTGACCTCCGTACTATGGTCGACAACTACCCTGGATGTTCGATACACCCAAAACCACTTAAGCTCTGGCCTGAACTTAAGATTTCACCAGTTCACCCGTTTACCAGGTAACCAGCTTACCAGGTTGCGCGCGCTCACAACCTTCTCTCATTCACACTACAGGCATTCAACTCCGCAAGACATTACAATACAAATACAACACAAAACACCGCAATCTGTTCACGCATGACCCTTTTTATACTCACTCTTCTCCGATACTGCTGCTTTTCTCGCACCGTCTGCACCTTTCGGCACACGATTCTTCCGCTGCTCGTCTTTCGACGTCTCGGGGCCTTGGGGTAAACTAACCTCTCTAGATTACCTTCCTCAAGAAGATAACCATCCTCACTCTGCTACCAACTGTTAACGCGGGATTACTGGTTACTAGTTACCTTACCAAATCCCAAACTATGTCGACTGAATCGTTGGTACCTGTCATTGAGTAAAAGGTAATCTAACAATAGGTCAATCAATTTAAGAACTTACACCACTCTAAATGACCACTGACCAAATTTTAAGTTTCAAAGATTTAATATAAAGTCAAAGATAACTGAAGATACAAACTTCTCAAAATGAGATTCAGAAGATAAATTGGTATCACTATGAACATGAACTTTTTGAATAGTCTGAGTCTGAAAAACAGAATAATGAGTACAACCTCCAACAACATAAGCGTTGCCAAAATGGATACAAGTTGCAACCTCAAAGTCATTACAGAAAAGAAAAATTCAGGTTAGTCTGTCCCTACACTACACTAAGTGACATCCCTACTTAACAAGATCTTTACCCCTCTAGGTGTCAGCCGTGGTGACTTCCTAAGAAGATCACGCACTTCTCTTTGTCTCTTCTCTGATAATGGGTCTCTCCTGATCAGCCTATCTGCCTACCCATCCGCTTCCTTAGGCTCCCAAAAATCATCTGCTCTCCTCTCCTCCCGGGTCGCTTTCCCTAATACCAAATCACATTTCCAAAAGAAACGCCCCTTGGGACGCCCCTCACGTGGTACATCTTTGCGCGGTAAACTCCATGATGGTACTCTTCAAGACCCTCGTTATAGTTGACCTTGGTTCCCAGGCTTCTTCTCCAGTGCGCTGATACCCCCTGAAATTCCTGGAAACTCCTACAGGCCTGCGCCAAGCGCCACTGAACAAAGTCCCTTTCATTCGAGCTGATTAAGACCCTCGCACCTGCATACAGTTCGTCCTGCAGTGGGCCTCAAATTCCAGACTCCACCATATCTTTAGGTCGTAAAACACACTCAAAGCTCGGTGCTGGACACCTCTCGACTTCTTCCCTAACGAGCACATGGCAGTTCAAACGATATGACATTATCAGTTCAGGCCTACTTGATTTACATGAAGCAGGTCCCTGCACTCATAAAACATTAACTTGATTTAAACAGCAACATTCTTAACTAGCATACGTTTCTAAAATAACACATCTATAAAGCATATATTTTAAACTTAATTCGATAATACATTTGTGGAAGAACCAGATTAACTCCATCTCACATTATTTTAGCAGCACGTTTAGATTTGCTGTGAATTGCCCTAAGGCCTACACAATATACTGGATTTTTAGAGTTCTATTCAACTCTAACATGATTCCTTTAACATGAGAACATGAGGTTTTCATATTCATTCCAACATTTCTACATTAATCTCACACAGTTATGATTATTGTTACTCTACTTAAACATTTTATACATTTCACTACTGAATATAAGACACTCTGTGTATTTCACTTCTAAATATAAAACACTCATGTGCAAAAGCATGTTTAAACTAACTACGTGCTTGTAAATATGGTGCACTTATACATTTTTCAGACTTGTGCTCTCTCACCATTACCAGCCTCTACTGTCAAGGGCATTATGTATTACTATCTCCCTTTAATGCATGGTGTATTGTGAAATTTGTTGATGAGCTTGTTTTGTTAAAAGCGTAATTTCCAATATGATTTTTTGAACTATGATTTAGTCTTCTCAGTAGTTCCTTTGCTGAAGAAAATGAATTTTCAACCCGATACTAAAACACTAAAGAAAGTTGGACACGTGTTTAAACCTACCAGGACATTATGCTCATAGACACAATTTGATATGCATACTAATAGATTTTGAGAACAAATTTGTGGATTCAGCTGAAGACCGAAGGAGAAACATAATGGCTAGAGCAGCAAATCATATTAGTGCACCGCATTGAGCCACATATGAGATTGAGCATAACATGGCATGAAATATAGCTGAACTGGCAATAGATTGGCAACGCCAAGGGAAACTGTTTGTATACACTAAGAGATCAAAATTAGACACACATTTTGTAGGAAGGAGTGAATGTTATCATACTTTTGAAGCACATGGAAAATGGGGATTGTATTTAGATAGAGAGGATCCCATTATTCCTGCAGTTTATTATATCTGTTGAAAAAAAAGTTTATTATAAGTTACCTAGGACATGGTATGGTACATACTATATGGGGATAGTTTTTCCCAAGATTTATCATGTGGGACATCTTGATGACTCAGTAGGAGGAGAACATATCAAAGAGGTATAAGTGCTAGTGAAAATATGAGAGATATCATAGGTGCAATTATTCCATCTGTAAGAGTGATACTGTATTCCATAAGATTAGAAAGGTGCCTACTGTAGTTGATAATCTGTCTACAAACACAATTGGAGCATTCTTAGTAGTAGATACCGAGATGGTTGCTATCAGATCAATGATTTTGCAGAACATACTTGCGTTAGGAGCTCTTCTTGCAAAGGAGGGTGTGGTCTTCAGGATGTTAAAGGTTCAGCCATGTTGCACCTTCATTCCTGACAAAAGTACATTAAGAACATTACTGACCGAAAAAAAGGATTGAGGGTCTTAGAAGCAACAGGTGCAAGGGAAGCAATAGGGAATGGATTTAGTTGAGACCCCAAGTGATAATTGTTCTTTGTGGAATATTCCTGTTTGTGATCTATAAGGGATACAACAGATCAAAGGAACACCGAGATTAATGCCTTACTGAAGAAACCCAAGGCGGACCCCAAGGACCTTATGAACTTCCGGCCCATCTCCCTGCTCCCTTTCCTGGCAAAAGTGACAGAGAAGATCGTCAACAAAGAGCTAACCCGCTACCTTGAAGACAACAACATCCTGGACCCCTCCCAATCCAGTTTTTGCAGCAACCACAGCACCGAGACCGCCCTCATCGCCGCCACCGACGACATCAGGATCCTGATGAACAAAGGAGAAACAGCCGCCCTCATCCTCCTAGACCTATCAGCAGCCTTCGACACGGTCTGCCACCGCACCTTATCAGTACGCCTCCATGACGCCGGAATCCAAGAGAAGGCCTTGGCCTGGACCACATCCTTCCTCTCTGGCAGAACCCACAGCATCCGCCTCCCACCCTTCCGCTCAAAAACCACCGAGATCATCTGCGGCGTCCTTCGGGTATCCTCCATCAGCCCGACGCTGTTCAATATCTACATGGCGTGCTCATTTCATGTTCATTTTAACATCAGCCTAACTAGAAATTCCTTTCTTTAACATGAAGATGCCTTTTCTTCTTTTGCTTGCAATATAGTTTTCCATGCAGGTGTCTTCTCGTGTATTCATTAGCAAGAGTTAGGGGACCAAAATACTACTGATAGAAAGGCTAGGATAAAAATCTTGGAAAGAATGTGATGATTGACATGTTACATGTCAATCATACAAGGAGTGGCAAACGTTTATCTTGACTAAGATTATGAGAATGAAGAGACATGCTTCAAGGCACCTGAACACTGTTTCCTCATTTGAATGATGGTGGTGTGATCGAGATAACACCATCTGAATCTCACGTTTTCCCTATGTCTTGGTATTCACACAGTTCGCGGTAGAGCAGATTCATTTGGACTTTAAGAGGTACACACCTCTTTGCTTATCTTATTTCTTTCTGAGTGTGGATTTATGCTAACAGTTTTCTCTTTCTAGAATAGTGCTAAAGATGTTTTCGCGATGCTGACACCTTTTCTTCATGCTCCTGAATCTTTAGGGACTTGTGCTTAGAACTGTCCTATCCTAAGTTAGAGCTCAGAGTAGATGCTCTCAACTCTAATTGGACTTCAACCTGATGATTGTAAAGCTTATTTATGCTTAATGAGGAGAATCAGAGTTTCCTTAAGGGACTCGGCCAGATTCATCAAGCCAAAAACAGCTCGCAAAGGGCCAGATTCTGAGAATCTGGCCCTTTGCGAGCGCTATTTGGGATTCTTCATCCCAAATGCAAAAATCGCATTTGTAGAGATCGCAAATTTACGAATAATTGCATTTAAGGAATCTCAATTAGAGATTCCTTAAATGCAATTCATGAACCATTTAAAAATTGCGAATTCGCAATTCGGGGCCACTATTTACCACGAAGTCTGACTTCGTGGTAAATAGTGAAAACTTAGAAAAATGCACTTTAGTGCATTTTTCTAAGTTGTATGTTACACAGACACATGTCCTTTGGACATGTGTGTGCGCAACACCAGTGTACATGAGCATTTCAGGGGTGCTACAGGGTGTCCTTTGGACACCTTGGCACCCTTGAAATCTCTTCCTTATTTGCGATTCGCTAATTGCTAATCGCAAATAAGTAATGACTCCCCATTCATTCCTATGGGCCTTTAGGCCCATAGGAATGAATGGGTGAGCCCTTCCTTATTTGCGATTCGCAATTAGCGCAAATAAGAAGGCAGTAGGAATCGCTATAATTATTGCGATTTCTACATGAATCCCGCTTTGCGAGTCTTTAATAGCGATTCCTTAATAATCGCTATTAAGGACTCGCAAAATAGGACTTTGATGAATCTGGGGGAAGGAAACATATTTGTAACTGTATTGTTGTGATTGCTCTTGTCTCATGCCTTCTACTTCAAAGGCTGAACTTATTCCAAAATCTAAATGTACCCATTGTAACTGTATGTCATTGATATAATCATGACTTGCATATTGTGGATCAAACACGGGGAGGCCAGAAAAGGAGAGGCAAGTTCAAAAGGTTTTATTGAGCCAAATCACATGTCATAAACATTAGTCCTTTGCTCTGTAACTTCAGGGTGCAGCAGGATGTTTATGTGTGGTTCTTCCTTCTGTTTTTCACATCAGGTGAAGGTTGTTGCTCATGGAACCCAAAGTAGAAGAAAAGAAAAATGTTTCTAGAACGGGTCCTCTATTATCAGTCATGATTCTTTTGGGGAGAAAGGGGTGAGGAATAGGCACCCGGACCGTCACCACGTGTTTATACAAATACAAGCAACCCAGGGATTACCGGAACCCTCCCTCTACCCCTGGGCGGTCGTTCAGGATAGTACTGGCGGCCTTTCTAGCAAACCACCCTATCACCCTTGCACGTACCTCAGGAAGCCACGCACCTCCTGGTACGTGGCTGGCGTCTTTGCCATACCGGAATGGGTCCGTCTCCCTCTTGCGTTGTGGCTCCTGGTTCCCTGGATCAATCTCTGGTTCTCTTTCGCGGCGGTACCTCCAATTCCTTGGAGTCCTCCCGGGGTCCAGCGCTTCTGCCTCTGCTTGTCCTTGATGTGAAAGGACTGAAGCTTCAGAGTAGACGTCGGGCTCTTCTCTGGCTTCTTCTTCGACTCGTCTCTCCGGTACAGCAGCGCGTCCTCCAACTCCTCCGTGGGACTCAAATACTGCGGATTCCTGATACGCCTCCCTGGTGAAATCATGTGATGAGGTCACATGGGAGGGGACGTCATCGGAGAAACGGCCAAAATTAAAGGGGTTGCCAGTTTCCATATACTGTGGTCCTCGCGGAGACTGCAAACAGAAAACAGGAGAGAGGTAAGGGGGTAATTGTCCATCGTCCTCTCCGTGTAGCTGATCTTGAATGGGCATTTCATGACACATACATTCTAGACTAATTGTGAATTTGTAATAAATCTACTAAACCTTATCCTCCAATTCCTAGTCCTCCTTGAGTAGGCAAAATGAATGTTAATTGGACCTATTGGATGTTGATTCCTTTTTGCCTCAATAATGCCAATACGATAAAAAAGATAGGATAAGTAGGAGCTGCCCAAATCTGCTCCAGCAGTGTAAATCACAACAAACTGCCAATTAGCCTTGCCTATTCTAAATTTTCTAAAAGCTCAAAATTAGCTACACTTATAGGTAATATACGTTATATGGCACATGCACCGATAAGGAAAACATGAAAGCACATTTTGAAATCAACATCAAGTTTAACAGAAAAAAGCCTTTGAGCAAATACAGGCAACTCACAGTTAGGACAAGTTTAAGAAAGCAAATTTGGATAAACATGAATATACCATGAGCCAATGGTTATACGTTGATTAGACAAAGTATGGCTTCCTTATATGTATATGTACACTGTTTGGCCTGGCAGCCTTTGGTGTGGTCTTTTGCCTACTCACCTCCTGTCGCTGAGTTTCTTTTCTGTTGGCATTGGGACTCTCTGCACTCTACCACAGCTAACCAAGGCTAAAGGGCTTGTGCTCTCTTCCTAAAAGATAGTCAAAGTGGCTTACACCCAATTGCACATTTAATTTATTTACATGCCCCTAGTAGTGATATCATATTACAGGTAGCCATGGCCTGTAAATTAACAGATACAAGTGAGCCTGCAGCACTTATTGTGCCACTCACTTACATAGCCCTTTTAAACATGTCTCGGGCCTGCAATTACAGCCTGTAGGGCTTTTTTTAACCTGCCAATTTGACCTTGCAAAATATGTTTTTTTTAATCAGGCCTAAGCATCCCTTTTTAATAAATATAAGTTACCCCTACGGTAGGCCCTAAACTGACCATAGAGCAGGGTGCATTGTATTTAAAAAGTTGGGCATGCCCTTTTAAGTTTTATATGTCTTGGTAATGAAAAAGTCCAAAATTCATGTTTCACTACTGTTAGGCCTACCTCTGCCATAGGATAGCATTGGGTTACCTTATTGCACTTAATTAGTGATAAGGTTTGCTTAGGAACAGGTAGAGATGTAATATTTGATCTAAAAAAGAATTGTAATTTAAAATCATCTTTAATGTTAAATTTGTTTTTTAAGTCACAATTCTAAAAATGCAATTTTTAGAAAGTTGGCATTTTCTTGTCCTAACCATTTGATGCATGCATCCTGTGCCCTAGGTAACATGACTGTAAATGGATTCGCAGTTGGGCTTTGTGTATTCCTCCTAGACAGTGAGACAAAGGGGGAATAGGTGTTGGCAGAATAGGAGGGGCGGAGTTGTTCCCTGACTCACTTATGTTTTAAAGGATGAGCCTCCAAAACACTTAGAAAAACTTGACACCAGTCCTTTGTCACTCTAGACCTCTTAGAGCTTGGGCGGGGGAGGGAGGAAATTCCAGAACCATATGTTGAAGGAAGCTGAGGCATTTCTCCCACTTCAAAGGCTGTCACTGGGTAAAAATATTAGACCCTCAGACCAATTCTTGAGTAGCCTCCTTGACCTCTAGAGAACACTCAAAAGGCCTGCCTTGTACTTCAGAGTACTAGCCTATAGGTTGAGGCCTGCTTTGTGCCTCAGATGACTGCCCTCCTGCTTCTAGGGGATTGCTCTGCTGCTTAAAGCCAGCCTGGTACCCTTAGAGTACTGCCCTGCTTTTTGAGGCCTGCCTTGCTGCTTGAATCCTGGACTACCAGAGTGACTGAGCTACAGGGGCACAACAAGCTCCCACAACTTTGAACCTGCACCTGGACCCTACCTGAAGTGGGTCCAGACCTCCAAGTGGTGCCCACATAGTCCTTGACCCTTGAAGGCGGTGCTAAAAATGCCCAAACCACCAGAAACCAAAACATGGGCCTTGATGAATTTTCCACCAAAATGTGGCCTGAAACTGATAGAACACCAGGGCCTGCATGCTCGCCAATCTGCCCAAGGAGCATCTAGGTCGGCCTGGCTTTCCGGTAGCTCTTGCCATGTTTGTCTCCACAACAGCAAATCCTGTTGATTGGCTCCTCTCAAATGAGCTATCCAGCCTTGTGGAGCCTTCCTTTGCTACAGTTTGCAGCTTTGTTCCACTGGAGATTTTCAACTTCCCAAAAAGTGACAAAGACCCAACATAGAAATTGTCACAGCAGCTTCATTCAGTGACTTCCGACGATGACAGCGCCTCCTCAGAAAAAGCCTGAATGGCCAAACATATAAGGGTATGCCCAAAGGAGCCCCAACAATACCTGCGCTGTAAGCATTCAAAAGAAAAACATGGTACCCTGTGGAGATCAATATCAGGGATGACGTTTGCCACAGTAAAATAATTCAATTTAACACTGGGTCATGCGAATCAATCAAGTCAAACAGTGTATTCAATAACTAGTATATGATTGTCCATGTAGTGTTGCCATTTCACAAGCGCGTACCTGGAGCAGCTTTAAAAATATCACAAACCCACTGCCATTTAAACAAAAACACTAAATCAAAATCTGAATCCTGAACAAAGTGTAATCTTTCTTCCTTGTATTGAAGCACAACATGGTTTGCACAAAGTACTTAGTGCCTAATTATGAGTTGGGCAGTGCGGGAGTGGACCGCCATACCAGTGTCCTGCTCCAGCACTGCCAAAGACATGTGCCTACCACATGCCAGATTACGAATTTCCTCATGTCTGGTGGGCTTTTTTATGATGCCACGGCAGTGCCCCTGAAAATGGGCACAGCAATGAGAACGCCCAAAAAAGTTCATGCATGGCATAGACTATAAAGTCCATGCCGTGCAGGAACTGGGGTGCCTTCACACAGGAAGGCACATGTTGTGCCCCCTTGCATGCATCCCACTGCAAATGGGAAACAGAAACCTCTTTCAGGACTGCCAGCCTTTTCATGGAGGAAATACCTCCATGACACCTCTGGCGGTCCTGAAACCCGTAATATGCATGGTGGTGCAGCACCACCAGCATGTTACCGAGGCCCTGACCACCATTCCACCGACAGCAAACAGCGGTTTCCTCGGGGCTGAGGCGATACTATGGCAGTTTGACTGCCCTACTTATAATGGGGCAGTTGGACCGCCGAAAGAGGCCCTTAGAGTGCAATACTTATGCACATACTCATAAATAAAAATACTTTTCTACGTCCTTTCTTTATTTCAAAGTCTTTATAATCCCTTTGTACCTTTTAAATGTTTACATATACCTCATCCTGTAGGTTTTTTTGATGCATTTTGGCCACAATGAATTTGCAGGCCACTTCAGGACTAGGAAGACTGAAGTACCTAGCAATCAAATTGATCATTCAACCAATATTGATACAAAGATCACTTACAAAACCTTTTCACTCCAAGTGCAAAATCAGGACTAAACCAATCAATTTACAGAACATGTCGAACCAAAAATAAAAGTGAAAATTTGGAGTAAAAAAGTACCTTAACATGCCATTCATGCACAGAACACCAAAGGGTGGAGTGGCTGACCAACTTGGCCTACAGAAGTGAGCGTGCAAAGTTGCATTGTCTGCTGGCCCATCGCCACAGGTGAAAAAGACTGCCAAGTAAGTGGAGTCACCAAAAAGCTCTTACACTGAACCACCCTACCTTAAATAAGCCACCGCCAGGCTAACGTAAATATAAGTATGCACAACACCGCAAAACTGCAATCACTGTCATTGAAAAAGTAAAAAGTAAAATACGTTTTTTCTAGCTTGCAATGTTTTGCCAGCCTGGCCCACCGATGTGAACTAAAGGGTGATCTTGTACACACAGTTCTTTTTCTGCATTAGGAGATAAGCATGAAATATGGAGGAAGCTGCACACAGATGCCTGTGAGGGAATTGGTCATATATGTGCACCAAAAGTTAAGCCTTGAAGCGGTTACACACAAGTACTTGTGCAGCGTCTGGTAACAAATGAGGCAAGAGGATTAACCTACATCCTAGAGGAAGATACACACCTAGGTCTTTAAGACTGTGAGCATGTGTTCAAAAGGGTCACCTTTTACTTAATATGATTGTACCTGGAGACATGTGGCAATCTAGTCCCACATTATTGGCAGTAGCTGCACCTGAACGGTTGTTATTTGCACATACAAGTGCAGCAGAGACTTAACGTGCTCACTGGAGATGGCAAAACGTAGATGGGAAAATGGGACAGGCAACAGTGCAGTGCAAGCCACATTGACTTTTCTCATGCTCTTTCTAGGATTCGGGCTGCGAGCATGAAGCCTGTGCGGAAAATTAACAGTAACGGACTTGCCAATCCACTGATGACCCCAATAAACTGATACAACACATGCTGCTGATGTTGATGGAATTAAATTTACTTACTGTATGAAAATAGTCTTTTTATATGTCTTGGTTGTAAGTAGGTCTTAGTATACATCAAACATTGCCCAGTTTTAAATTCTACAAACAATGTAAATAAAATAGTGCATACATTCTAATATTTGGTAAAAACATTATTTAAAGTACTCTTTAAGAAGCTTGGGCCGACAAGTATTATGTTGCTATAAGTAACCAAAGTTACAATAGATAAAACACAACACAAGTGATGTAGGATCGGGACCTCACAGTTATTTATATCCATTTACTTCAACTTAGCAATATTTGATATTGTAGGGTGTTTTGGGGAAGATGAAAGAACTCATGGTACTGGTTGAGGACACGTATGATTGACCTTCAACTACACAAAAGACTCATGGTGGTATCCCACTAAAACTCGCTACTGGGTTGTATCAATAGTAGAGTTCTCAATGTATACAACACAAGGGTGTTGGGAATGTCAAATGGTTAAACAAAAATTGCTACTCAATTCAAAGTAAAATAACTGCGGGGCAGATTTATGAGGCCCTTGCGCCTCTTTGCGCCGCAATTGCGTCACTTAATTTGACGCAACGGCGGCACGTTGGAAAGCCCTGCGCCATAAGGAGGCGTTCCTGCGCAGGGGGGGGGCGTTCCTGCGCAGGAACGCCTCCTAAAAGTGGCTGAGTGAAATCTATGAGATTTCACTCAGTCACTTTCTACGTCAATTCCTTACGCCTGCTTGAAGCAGGCGTAAGGGTGACGCACCATGCATTGGAGGGGTGGCTCCTGTGCATTGCAGGAGTCATGTCGCACTTGCGACATGACTCCAGCAATGCGCCGCCCGTACGCCGAAAGATGCGTCACGCATCTTCCCTGCCTTGCACCAAGGTGCGCCGCATTGTAAATGCGGCGCACCATGGGTGGCGGAGCTGTGGCGCACTGTGGCGCACATTAACTGGCGCATCCCTGGGGATGCGCCAGTTAACATAAGTTTGCCCCTACATTTATTAGCCATCCGATATGATATCTCAAAATATGCAAATAAAAAGTTGTATGAACATTCCTGTATCGATTAAAACATTAATTCT
The DNA here is from genome assembly GCF_964261635.1 of Lissotriton helveticus. Taxonomy (NCBI): domain Eukaryota; kingdom Metazoa; phylum Chordata; class Amphibia; order Caudata; family Salamandridae; genus Lissotriton; species Lissotriton helveticus. Next base: position 873,472,586 of record NC_136067.1, read on the forward strand.
TTTCAATTGTAATTCTTTGATAGCACCAATAATAATCATGTATCTTTTAAAATGTGCTATTGATGACATTATTCCAAACCTCGAGTGTTACAGACAATACATTTTATGCATTTCATGACCTTGAATGTATTTTAAAGACTGCCCCAAAATTATTGATTTCAAAATGGTATTACACCATTTAAGTTATTTGTTAATGAAAAATAGTCGGAACACCGTGGCCTCAGCCACACGTGTTCCTACATCGCAAGTGCTACCACGCTTGCCTTAACCAAGCATATGCATGGCAAGGCACTGCGCAGTCTAACTGCTGCAGGGATGTAAGCAGGAAGACCTCGCCAGGAAGAGAGCTGCGGTGAGGTAAGTGGGGCTGTGCTGGGCTGGGGGGGTAGTTTTCTGGGCTGGGGTGATCATTTTCCCGCCTGGGGAGTGGAGCGGGCCGGGTACTTTTCTGGGCTGGGGGGTTGGGAGTCATTTTGTGGCTAGGGGGTTTAGGAGTAGGTTTCAGGGCTGGGGGTCTGGGTAGTTTTCAGGGCTGAGGAGGGTTGGGTAGTTTTCAGGACTGGGGGGTCGGGGTATACAGGGCTGGGGGAATGTTGGGGTAATTTACAGGGCTGGAAGAGGGTCAGGGTAGTTTGTTTAATTAGTGGTTAGGGTATTAGGCCTTATGGCAGTGGAAAGGGTTGGGGTAGTTTTAGGGACAGCACTCGGGTGGGAGGGGGTGGGGTAGTGTATGTAAAGGGACATGGTTTTAGGCCTCAAGGCATGGAGAGGGGGAATGGGTAGTCAGGGTTGTTTTAGGGCTGGGGGGGTAGTTTTTAGGGCTCGGGGGGTCACAGTCGTTTTTTAAAATAGGGGTTTGGGTTTTAGGCCTAAGGGCAATGTAAGGGGTTGGGGTAGTTTTAAGGACAGCACAGGCGGGTCGGAGGGGTCAGGGTTGTATTTGTTAAGGGTTAGAGTCTGCCTGGGGTTTGGGAGGGAGTCGCAGTATTTGGACCTCAGGGTGGGGGGAGGCATGTAAGGAGCTTGTAGCTTAGGGTGTGGGAGGGGGGTTGCGACCTTAGCCATGCATAGCCCTTTACCCTTCATGCCTTTACCATAAAAATAAGTGGTAAAGGCATGCATGGTAAAGGAATGCGTGGGTAACACCCATTCTTGGTTTAGTCCGCGTGGTAGAGACATGCGTGATTCAGCCATGCATGCCTTTATCATAAAATCTTTTTAAATGGGCTTAGTTCAGTTGTATAGAATAGACTTTAATTACAAACTTGTGATCCAGTGGTAACTGTTGTCCTTACAGCCCTGAAGAAGCGGTGCTAAAACCGCAACCCATGAGTTGGCTGTATTTCCTGGAGAACAGACTAGCAGGTAGATTCATGAAAGATAAATCGTCTCGCAAAGGGCCAGATTCTGAGAATCTGGACCTTTGCGAGTGCAATTTTTGCATTTGGGATTCATCATCCCAAATGCAAAAAACGCTAATTGCAAAATCGCATATTTGCGAGGAATTGCATTTAAGGAATCTCTATTTGAGATTCCTTAAATGCAATTCATTAACCCTTTTCTATTAGCGAATTCGCTGTTTCTGCCCGCTATTTACCACGAATTGTAACTTCGTGGTAAATAGCAAAAACTCAGAAAAATGCACTTTAGTGCATTTTTCTGAGTGGTAAGTTACACACACACATGTCCTTTGGACATGTGTGTGCGCAACATCTGGCTATATTTGCTTTTCATTGGTGCTACAGACACCCCTGGCACCCTTGAAATCGCATCCTTATTTGCGATTAGCAAATTGCTAATCGCAAATAAGGAATAACTCCCCATTCATTCCTATGGGCCTTTAGGCCCTAAGGAAGATGTAGGAATCGCAATATTTTTTGCAATTCCTACATGAATCCCGTTTTGCAAGTCCTTAATAGCAATTCCTTATGAATCGCTATTAAAGACTCGCAAAACGGGTCTTTGATGAATCTAGCTGTAGGTCTTTAAACTACTGTGTGTGCAAAAAATTCCTAGGCAGTAAAGTAGTGGACAAACAAGTAAAATAAATTGACAGCGAAAAGTAACAATCAAAAAAGTTTTTCATATAAAACAACCATAGTGTTCATGGATACAGTTAAAATTGATACAGGTTACTGACTAAACACACCATGTAATAGCAAACACAATAATTAAAATTCATATAGCTAATACACAAAAGGCATAATCATAAAACAAAAGCACAACAAGGACTCTGTATCATTGGTGTCCAAGAACAGTGGCGAATGGAACTCGACGCGCGTTTCGGCGTAGAAAACGTCTTCTTCAGGAGCCACACAATCTTATTGTTTAGGATAGTTGACTGGACTTGTTTGAAGATGTATTCTAAAAGTCCTCTATTCAAGGTAGAGCAGTTGCTAAAAATGGATACAGTCCAACTGCCGTTTTTCGCCTGTAGCTTGAAATTTCTGTATTTTCTTTGGATCTAAATGATAGTTCCTGATATATAGCGGTCAAAAGCGGCAATATTCTAGTATCTGTTTTCCCGATGCAAAATATCTTCAAACAACCATCATTCTCGTTTGTAAAAAACTTTAAAAAGCGACGAATATTCGCTGTGGACATATGTAGTAAAAACAGCCAGAGTAGCTCGGTAGACGCACAATAATCGTCACCGTTTTCCTTTAATGAGGCAGATTCGTTCCAATCAGGGCGGATGCAGGATAATGCTCCAAATAAAACGAGAACGCGGCGTCCCGTCACGAAAGGTGATCCGGTCTTTAAACTACTGACAGTATCTTGTGAAATATGAGTATAAATTGAAGGATCAACAGATTTTGAATTATGGAACCTATAGAACTGTTCTCTCTTCTGCAAAACAGATCATAATTATTGGTGCTGTCAAAGAAACAAATGAAGGCCATAATTCACACATAAATGCTCATATAACTATTTTTTGCATTTGTGCGATGACTAATAAATATAATTATGTTACTTTGAATTGTGTAGCAATTTTGGTTTAACAAGTTGGCACGCTCCAAGCCCAAGTGATGCAAATTGTTTAAATTGGAGGACACAGGGTGCCCTGGCTTAGTGGGTGAGAAGGACGGGCAGGGTCCTATATTCTGTCATCCCCAGAATAGAAAAAGAAGACCTGAATTAGATCTTGGCGGGACTATCACTGTCCTGATGCTGTGCCCTTCCCAAGTACTCCATCAAGCTGATGGCTGTCTGCCTACCGTATTTAGATGTTGCTGCAATAGATACGAGACTGTGGTGGTCTTCTCTACTGGCTAAGAGTACTCCATCGTTGTCATGCTGGTGGGTTTGCGCAGAGCAGATTTAGATGTTCCCATTGTGCTGACGGTGCCTTGGTGGCAGAGTGAGGCCATGGTGGTATGAAGACAGGTAAGTGCTACCCATTATATCATACTACACATATATGTTGCAAATTAGTCCTAATGTAGATGTAGGTAATGTGTTATGCCCCTTTTTGGTACATATTGCATACCACACAAACAACATACACACACTATTGAATGCACACCCACAGGAACCAAAAGCACAACACCCACAAGCACCACAACAGCAATATTTTTTTCAATTTATAAGTGTCAATACAGGTGTGTTCATTTTACCTTCATAAGAAGGAAAATTAACACTACTGCATTACACCTAAGGAAAATGTTGCATGTAAGAGCAATGCATAAGTACACGAAGCTACAGCAATTGTCAAAACATGAAACATAGGACAATTGTGCAAGTAGCTTACTGTAGATCTCGGCAACAACTGAGTAGGTCGGAATCATGATAGACTGGGTGTGGCAAAGGAGGGACCTGGACTATGGGGTACAAGACAGAAGCGAGAAGTAGGAAAAAAAGTAAGATTTTACCTTATTTCCTTCGATTCCACCAACTTGAAGTAGGAGGGATTCCCGCCACAGTTGCCATGACAAAAAGGTAGCATTGTAATCGGGATAGTGGGAATCTGGGATCAAGTCCTACCAACAGCTGCTTCTGCCTATGCTGCCATCAATGCAGGTGAGAATTCCTGATGGAGTCGGCCGGACTCTAGTGGACTTTCTTCATTAGACCAGCCAACATCTAAATATAGCAGGCAGATCGCCAAGTCAGCGGACGGGATGACTGTCGAAAAAGTGACAGCGGGACCTAATCCACCAAGATCTAAATCAGGCTTTGAGTTCTTTGTGTGTCTTGGTATTATCATCAGAGTTTAAGTTCAAGTTTAAGATTAGTTGTATAGAGAGCATGAATGCCCAGAGGCGTCTTGGTGCTAGCAAACAGACGCAGGAAAACTCAAACTGATTAAATAGCAAAAAGCCAGGTTTTAAGCCCTTTGCTAAAGGGTAGCAGGTTAGGTTAGATTTATATCTCGACGGATGGGTTAATTCATCACAATTGTGATGGATATCCCTTCCACCAAAATACTAAGCCCATTATATCCTATGGGATTTATATTTTGGCTGATGGGATAACCGTCTCCGTTGTGACTGTTTAACCCATCCGCCGAGATCTAATTCAGGCCCTGTGTCTTTCAATCCATGGGCAGCTTGTTCCATGCTTTTCCAGTAGACAGTAAAAAGTCCCCCCTCCTCCCCCGAGTGCATTTCTGAACCTTAGGACTCTTATGTTTTTGGAGAAGGCAACGCATAGTGTTCTGTTGGGGACATACCAACAGAACCTTGACTTTAAGTTCTCCAGACCAGCATCATGCAGTGCTTTATGGGCCCCACAGAGAGCCTTTAAAAGTAACACGCTTCTTCACCGGAAGCCAATGTACGCCAGCAATTGCCTACCAGTCTGACTGAAATTGAGGAATACTTAATAGCAGCCAAGCAGTTGCATTTTGTAGAATCTGCACTTAGTACAGCAGTTGCTGTTGTAGGCCCAAATTACAGAGCATTACAGTAATCGATTCTTGGTAGTAAGGGAGCAACACTCACCAAATTCTGAATTAAAAAAAAAATGGAGGGGAAGATTTTTCTCGGAGTTTTGAACAGATAGAAGCATGTTGAGGTGATATGTCTGAAGCTGTCTACAAAGGTCAACTTGTAGTCAAAATAGACCACATGTGGGACCAGAATGAAGTGTCCTGGGCATAAAAAGGACTTCTGTCTTCCCTGCATTAAGCTTAAGACAGTTTCTGTTTGTTGGAATTGGGGGTTGCCCAAGTCTCAAAGGGGGTAGCATGGCATCAAGCGGGCAGGCCAAACTTGGAGGACATGTGAAGCACTCACGCAGTACCCTCAGTCAACACACCAGGCACAGCACAAAAGAGGCAGGACACCAATCTGAGTTGGAAAATTAAGCAGTTTAGTATCTCCAACCTGCAAGGCAAAAGTGCATTAACAGGGTCATCATAACATGGCGCCAACTGGCACCAGAGCCAAGTATTTCAGTGGGGGATTATTTACATGGGACAAAAAGGGTTTAGTCCATAGTCCATAGTGTCTAGCTGAAATATAAACAGGTTAGCATTTGGCACGTAACATCAGTGACACCTATATAAGGGAAAAATGCACTTGGCGTATTCGCCCATTAAACATGCAATCAAACATTAGGGATAAGAACCCAAAATAGCTGGCATTGGCGACTCCTGCAAAAAGAATAGGAATCACCTGGCATTAACATTAGGCAGGAACACCTGTAATAAGACATCAGGTTTCTTCCCCCCTCCACCTAGGGAACTATGCGTCAGGCAGGGCCAACTCAGGCCTTCATCCTTGGTAGCGGCTGTAATTACAGCAGACAGCATCCTGCATAACCCCTGTAAGAAAAGACATCGTGGCATACCAGCACATTTAATAACAGACAGGAGCACCTGTAACGAATCAGTTCAACAGCTCATAAATCTGGGGCATAGACAGGGGCCTGAGATAACTCGACAGGCCAGCTTAGTGGCACCCTTGCAGTAAAAGAGAACACCCAGTTTTACTCCACCCTCCACCTGCGGATATAGAACAACAGGCAGGCAGTGCATTGGCAACACCTCTTCCCGGGTCACCTTAGAGGAGACAATATCCCCAGGGCATCGAACCTAAGGCCTACCAACCTCAACATGGGGTAGATCCTCCTCAGGGCATAAACGTATAGATTGAAGGTTAAGCCTATCCTCTAGGGACCCTATGCACCACAGGTAACAGGCAACTACTAGGCATCACTGTCAATTCACTCTTCAGATGACTGCCCACTCCAGGGTCCACCTATACGGCCCCAACTGGAAGCACTACAATCTCGTGCCCTATCACAAGGTGTCTTAAATGTACCAGTCATGGGTGGGGGCGAGCACCGACCCTGTGCCCCGTTGCCCTCTCCACCCTCTTTATATGCCCCACTCACCGGCTGCTCCTGGGTTCTGGCTCCGGGCTCCAACCACACTGCTGGCCCCTTTGTAAGGGGGGGGGCGATCCGGAGGCTCCACGCGGCCTTCTCCCAGGCCCCTCCTATCTAGTGGGGACCCGGGCTGCTAGGCGGAGGGGACAGGCACCGACAATGTGCCTCGAGGCCCCCCTGGCGTAGCGCACTCAAAGGGAACTTCTCTCCCCTCTCCACGTCAGCTGGCGGCAGACACGGGGAACAGGCGGGGCTCTTCCTCTGCTTCCCCGGGTTCCTCCTCTCTCACGAGGACCCGGGACTTCAAAGTGGCCTTCGTGAGGCTGCCGGCTCCTTTGGGGGCGGGGGCCTAGTGCAAGGGAGGCTCCCGCCCAGCTCCTTCACAATTGCGGGGCTCCTCTCTTCACGAGGACACCGGCGCTCTTCCTCTTTCCGGCCCGGGGCACTCACCGATGGGGTGGCCTCCCGCTCCGGTCTTCAGCAATGGCTGGCTGCTGAGGAGGCGGACCAGGCACCGATCCTGTGCCTCGAGGCCCCCTCTCTTCACTTACGGCGGCCTCTCTCTAGCTGCCGATTCAATCGGGACTCCCTCTTCACCACGGGAGTCCCGAAACACCTCCGTTAGCTTCGCCCGGGTTCCCTCGGCCTCCCGGGAACCCGGGGCTTCTCGGCAGCTTCCGCGGGCTTCTTCCTGCTGCCTGTCTGGGCAGCCAATCCGTGCGCGGCAAGGACGGGGGCGCGGCCAATGACGCGGCCGGGCGCCCCGGTCATGTGACGCGGGCCCGGACGGCTTCAGGGCCCAGCGCGGCCTCCACCTCACATCGGCGGCCCTCTCCTGGCACCGGGGGCCGCCGCGACGATGTGCCACACAGCGGGTGAAGGACTCCTCGCAGCGCCGGGCTGCGGCGGTGATAAGGGGTAGGCTCCCTTTATTTAATTATTTATATGGCGGACAGCGCCAAACCGAGGGTAGGCTCCTCACACTCGATCCTCCTCACAGCGCCCTCAGGCCACAGCGCGATTCTCCTCAGCAGATGTCGCTATTTACAGCGCACTGCTCCTCCCTCTTAGCCCAACAGAATAGAGGCAGTTCAGGGCTTCTAGGGACACGCAGCTCCTCACAGTCCTTCTCTAGCGCTTCCAAATTATAGCGTTTCCCAGGCAGGACAGTTCAGGTCAGGGCAGCAACAGTCTTGGAGTTTACAGCGCTTAGGTAGGCAAACCAGGGCTTCCAAGTAGGCTCCTCACGGAGGGGGGGCGAACAGTTCCACAGCCAGCCCCAGGGGCACACTCCTCACCTCCTGGGGGGTTCAAGCCCACAGCATTCCTCCTCTTATGGGTACCTTTTTCTCTCAGCGCTGGCGTAGTCCAAGGTCCCACAGCGTCAGGGACCTATGAAGAGTCCTCCCTTGTCAGGGGCCCATGGGGACAGCAGCGGGGGGGTTTATAGGGGTGCAGGGCCCAGCTCACAGGTCCATGTGGCGGTAGCACCTCACAGCAGGTCCCCCTCCCTTCCTTGTCCCAGCTCTGACTGACTCTCTGGTGACACTTCACCCTATTTATACCCTCCTCCCAGGCAGTGCCAGGACCTTCTAGAATGTTGGCACATCTAGCCTAAACTGGTTCTAGGGGAGGGGGTGAGCACCCTGGGTGCCAGGCTTTCCCTCCAAAACTAGGGGTAGCTGGGTAATATTATCTAGACCGCTGACCTATGTCAGTCCAGTGGCAAAACCCATGGCCATGGCATCCATTTTAAAAACAATACATTTCAGTCAGGTACATTTCCAAAATGGGGGTGCAGTTTTAAAATGGGGGATTTTACAAGTGCTCACATTATGTCAGGTATTTACATTTTCACAAGGTGTCTCACACCACTCATGGCCTATACAGGTTTAATCCCATGGGGGAGACATTCAAGTTAGGGGGTCAAAAGCGAAAAATTTTGGGGGGAAAAGGCCAAGTCCAACACGACTCCCCCCCAGCCAAAAGCCAGGGTAGACATATCAATGCCTTGATGGGCTTCCCTGCTTGGGGCGGAAAAAGGTGGACGCAGGCCTGCAACTACAGGAGCACCTGCAGTCTCTCCTCCACTCTGGAACCCAATGGTTCTTTTTCGCATCCCTCCTTTCACCAACATCACCACCCCACTGGTGTTCCCTAGTGGGATGTCTCTCCTTCCTAGAGTGGGAGGCTCTAGCCTCAGGCTTGTAATTCCCTTGGACCACTCTCTTCTCTCCAAACTGCCACTGGTCCACCCATCTGGGGTCTACACCCTCAGACTGACCAGCCCTTAGGGGCGAGGCTCTCCTCCCCCTACTTCTCCTCCTAGGGTTCCTCCATCTCCTACGCTGGGGGACACCCTCACACAACTCTCTCCCCAACCTGGAGCCGAAACCCACAGGCTGAACCGGTGACAGGGGCGAGTCCTCCCTCTCCCTGCACCCCCTCCCAGAGTCCCGCACCCTCCTAACTGGAGTAGTACCCCTGGGAGTCACTTCCGGGGGGACTCTGGTTACAGAGGTCCCTCCCACCAGGGCAGGCAAACCCTGTCCCTGGCCACCCAACCCAGGATCTGCGCCCTGTGGCTGAGCTGGTGACAGAGAAGAGACCTTCCTCCCTCTGCACCCCCTCCCAGAGTTCCGCACCCTCCCACTGGGAGTAGTACCCCTGGGAGTCAAAGTGGTAGGGACCTGAATTACAGGTACCCCACCCTCCAGGTCAGGCAACCCCTTAACCTGGAACCCCAGTCCAGGATCTAAACCCTGTGACTGGTCAAACCCCCGAACCACTGGAGCTCCAATTAATGATGCTCCGGGTCCTCCTGACATGAGGGGATCCTTTCCACGAGAAGGCACACCGGGACAGCCTAGACTCCCAACCTGGGGTTCCCTAAAAGAACTCTCCAGTCCCTGTGACTGCAGTTGGGGCATCTCGGGACACCTCCCCGTCTCACTCCCTCCTTTAGATGGGATGTGAGGCCCTACAACCCGCCCACTATCCTGGGACCTAGCTGGGCTTCTCACCTCTCCCGCCACGCTGGGTCGGAAGATCCCTGCACCTCTCCTTTCTGGATCACTCCCCAATGTCTTCCCAGACGCTCTGGCACTTACCCAGAGGTCTGCCTCCCGTGCAAGTTCCCTGGGGTCTGAGAACCCGCACCGCAACAGATGGTGACGCAGTCTTGGGAAACAACTCCTCAGCATGTGCTCCCGGATAACGGCATGGCACAGCCCTTCCCAATCCTCCACTGCTCTCCTCACCACCCAATCCTCCAGTACAGTCCAACACTCCTCCTCAAACTCTCCCCAGGACTGATGGAACAGCTTACCCCTGCCCCTAAACACTAACCCGTCCTCCTCTTCCGGGGAATCAGGCACAGTCTCTTGGGCTTCGGGAGTGGAACTCCTTGCACTGGACCTACACTCGCTGCCACCACTGGATCCCACCCTCTTCGGTGAATCCAGACTCCTAAAACCACTCTCAGGGGACAACCTACCCACCTGAGCTGATCTCTCTCTGGCGAAGGCCCTCTCCGCCTCCGCCATCCTCTCCAGCGCTAGGACTTTTTCAGTCTCTAGTCGCTGCTCTTCTACCCTCAGCTGCGCTAAGCCCTCGGCATGCCTGAGCTTTGCCAGCGCCAGCTGATACTCCCTCTCTTCTCTCCTATCTACCCACTCTTCTGGGGACAGGGAAAGGGATGGGGCAGTGCCCCCGGGACTGGACCCAGTGCGAGACTCCCTATCTTCGGTGTCCTCCACAGCTACTGGCGTCTCTGCCCTGCTAGACTCTTCCTCCTCCTCCTCGGAGCAACTACCTCCCAGGGTTCTGGATGGGGAGCCCTCTCTCTGGTCTCTAACCCACTGACCCTTCAACACTTCGGGGGGGTAGTCAGACAAGTCCCCATTAACCTCTAAGGGCTCTCCCCTCTTGAGGGCCTCATAGAGAAACAAATTCCTCCTAATGTTCCCTACTGGGGGTATCCCTCTCTCCAGGAGGAAGTCTATCACCTCCTGTTCGGTGTACTCCATTAGTTCCACTTCCTGGTAAATCAACCCCATCGTGGCGAGGTACACCCGGGACACACCCTCCCAGTGGAACAAGGGGACAGTTCAGACACTTTCAGGAGGAAGCAACAATAATCCCCACAACAAGGCTCGGATTACCTCCAAAGCTCTATTTGCAGTGTAACCCGTGGCCGCTGTGGTACTGCGCAAACACAAGTCCTATCCCACCGCTCTGCCACCAAATGTTGGAATTGGGGGTTGCCCAAGTCTCAAAGGGGGTAGCATGGCATCAAGCGGGCAGGCCAAACTTGGAGGACATGTGAAGCACTCACGCAGTACCCTCAGTCAACACACCAGGCACAGCACAAAAGAGGCAGGACACCAATCTGAGTTGGAAAATTAAGCAGTTTAGTATCTCCAACCTGCAAGGCAAAAGTGCATTAACAGGGTCATCATAACATGGCGCCAACTGGCACCAGAGCCAAGTATTTCAGTGGGGGATTATTTACATGGGACAAAAAGGGTTTAGTCCATAGTGTCTAGCTGAAATATAAACAGGTTAGCATTTGGCACGTAACATCAGTGACACCTATATAAGGGAAAAATGCACTTGGCGTATTCGCCCATTAAACATGCAATCAAACATTAGGGATAAGAACCCAAAATAGCTGGCATTGGCGACTCCTGCAAAAAGAATAGGAATCACCTGGCATTAACATTAGGCAGGAACACCTGTAATAAGACATCAGGTTTCTTCCCCCCTCCACCTAGGGAACTATGCGTCAGGCAGGGCCAACTCAGGCCTTCATCCTTGGTAGCGGCTGTAATTACAGCAGACAGCATCCTGCATAACCCCTGTAAGAAAAGACATCGTGGCATACCAGCACATTTAATAACAGACAGGAGCACCTGTAACGAATCAGTTCAACAGCTCATAAATCTGGGGCATAGACAGGGGCCTGAGATAACTCGACAGGCCAGCTTAGTGGCACCCTTGCAGTAAAAGAGAACACCCAGTTTTACTCCACCCTCCACCTGCGGATATAGAACAACAGGCAGGCAGTGCGTTGGCAACACCTCTTCCCGGGTCACCTTAGAGGAGACAATATCCCCAGGGCATCGAACCTAAGGCCTACCAACCTCAACATGGGGTAGATCCTCCTCAGGGCATAAACGTATAGATTGAAGGTTAAGCCTATCCTCTAGGGACCCTATGCACCACAGGTAACAGGCAACTACTAGGCATCACTGTCAATTCACTCTTCAGATGACTGCCCACTCCAGGGTCCACCTATACGGCCCCAACTGGAAGCACTACAATCTCGTGCCCTATCACAAGGTGTCTTAAATGTACCAGTCATGGGTGGGGGCGAGCACCGACCCTGTGCCCCGTTGCCCTCTCCACCCTCTTTATATGCCCCACTCACCGGCTGCTCCTGGGTTCTGGCTCCGGGCTCCAACCACACTGCTGGCCCCTTTGTAAGGGGGGGGGGGCGATCCGGAGGCTCCACGCGGCCTTCTCCCAGGCCCCTCCTATCTAGTGGGGACCCGGGCTGCTAGGCGGAGGGGACAGGCACCGACAATGTGCCTCGAGGCCCCCCTGGCGTAGCGCACTCAAAGGGAACTTCTCTCCCCTCTCCACGTCAGCTGGCGGCAGACACGGGGAACAGGCGGGGCTCTTCCTCTGCTTCCCCGGGTTCCTCCTCTCTCACGAGGACCCGGGACTTCAAAGTGGCCTTCGTGAGGCTGCCGGCTCCTTTGGGGGCGGGGGCCTAGTGCAAGGTAGGCTCCCGCCCAGCTCCTTCACAATTGCGGGGCTCCTCTCTTCACGAGGACACCGGCGCTCTTCCTCTTTCCGGCCCGGGGCACTCACCGACGGGGTGGCCTCCCGCTCCGGTCTTCAGCAATGGCTGGCTGCTGAGGAGGCGGACCAGGCACCGATCCTGTGCCTCGAGGCCCCCTCTCTTCACTTACGGCGGCCTCTCTCTAGCTGCCGATTCAATCGGGACTCCCTCTTCACCACGGGAGTCCCGAAACACCTCCGTTAGCTTCGCCCGGGTTCCCTTGGCCTCCCGGGAACCCGGGGCTTCTCGGCAGCTTCCGCGGGCTTCTTCCTGCTGCCTGTCTGGGCAGCCAATCCGTGCGCGGCAAGGACGGGGGCGCGGCCAATGACGCGGCCGGGCGCCCCGGTCATGTGACGCGGGCCCGGACGGCTTCAGGGCCCAGCGCGGCCTCCACCTCACATCGGCGGCCCTCTCCTGGCACCGGGGGCCGCCGCGACGATGTGCCACACAGCGGGGGAAGGACTCCTCGCAGCGCCGGGCTGCGGCGGTGATAAGGGGTAGGCTCCCTTTATTTAATTATTTATATGGCGGACAGCCACAAACCGAGGGTAGGCTCCTCACACTCGATCCTCCTCACAGCGCCCTCAGGCCACAGCGCGATTCTCCTCAGCAGATGTCGCTATTTACAGCGCACTGCTCCTCCCTCTTAGCCCAACAGAATAGAGGCAGTTCAGGGCTTCTAGGGACACGCAGCTCCTCACAGTCCTTCTCTAGCGCTTCCAAATTATAGCGTTTCCCAGGCAGGACAGTTCAGGTCAGGGCAGCAACAGTCTTGGAGTTTACAGCGCTTAGGTAGGCAAACCAGGGCTTCCAAGTAGGCTCCTCACGGAGGGGGGGCGAACAGTTCCACAGCCAGCCCCAGGGGCACACTCCTCACCTCCTGGGGGGTTCAAGCCCACAGCATTCCTCCTCTTCTGGGTACCTTTTTCCCTCAGCGCTGGCGTAGTCCAAGGTCCCACAGCGTCAGGGACCTATGAAGAGTCCTCCCTTGTCAGGGGCCCATGGGGACAGCAGCGGGGGGGTTTATAGGGGTGCAGGGCCCAGCTCACAGGTCCATGTGGCGGTAGCACCTCACAGCAGGTCCCCCTCCCTTCCTTGTCCCAGCTCTGACTGACTCTCTGGTGACACTTCACCCTATTTATACCCTCCTCCCAGGCAGTGCCAGGACCTTCTAGAATGTTGGCACATCTAGCCTAAACTGGTTCTAGGGGAGGGGGTGAGCACCCTGGGTGCCAGGCTTTCCCTCCAAAACTAGGGGTAGCTGGGTAATATTATCTAGACCGCTGACCTATGTCAGTCCAGTGGCAAAACCCATGGCCATGGCATCCATTTTAAAAACAATACATTTCAGTCAGGTACATTTCCAAAATGGGGGTGCAGTTTTAAAATGGGGGATTTTACAAGTGCTCACATTATGTCAGGTATTTACATTTTCACAAGGTGTCTCACACCACTCATGGCCTATACAGGTTTAATCCCATGGGGGAGACATTCAAGTTAGGGGGTCAAAAGCGAAAAATTTTGGGGGGAAAAGGCCAAGTCCAACACTGTTCATCCATTTTTCCACATCCAATCTAAAGCATCAGATACGAGTGCCTACCTAAAGCAGGTCAGTGGAAACAGTTACCACTATCTGGGTGTTATCAGCATATGACACTATAGAGAACCTGAAGGAGCATAGCAGCTTAGCCAAAGGGGTAACATGGACATTAAACAAAGTGGCGCTTAATGCTGAGCCCTGAGGGACCTCACATAGAAGAGAAAATGGCTTGAAGACAACATTTCCAAGAGTAACTGCTTGATGTCATCCTCCAAGGGAGAACCATAGCATAATCAAGACGGAGTCACTGATTCAATACTCTCCAGACGGGCAAGAAATAATTTTTGATTGATGGTGTCAAAAGCTGCAGACAAATCTAAAAGAATGAGGGCAGCTTTGCCGCCATTACCAATTATCTCTCTGATCTCCTCGGTTGGCATAATCAGTGCCGATTCTATGCTATGACCACCTCTGAGACCATGCTGAGATGAATCAAGCAAATGGTTCATACCAACAAAATTAAATAATTCTACGTTCATAGCTTTCTCAGCTATTTTGGCAGGAAACTTCATGAGTTCTTAATGAATTGGTATTATATGGAGGAACACAGGTCAGGATCTACTAGGATTTTGCGTTGGGGATGCGTAATTTTTGTGGCATAGCCTGACGCAAATTCATGCTTTGCCTGAACTAAGCCATGCAAAGCTACGTTATGTGGTTTTGCATGGTTTATTAAACTAGAAGTATCTCAAGGCAGTGCATAGCACTTCTCTGAACTACTTCACGTTGGGTTGGCATTACATGGTTGGAGCAGGGGGTTCACATGCATCCACTCATGTATTTTGAGGCAAACCCAGATTTACAAAACCTTGTCAATCTGGGGTTGCACCAAAATGGTCATCCTAACCAACAGAGGCGTAACAAGGAGAACAATCTTTATTTCTCCTTGTTACTTCCCATTTCTGTGTGTGATGCATTCTGCAGCATATATAGAAAGAGGAATATGCCTTTAAGCATTGTTTTTGTGCAGTATGGTGACCCTTCCTGCACAAAACAATCCTGCCTGGAACTTAGGCACCCTTGCACCATGCTGCAAGGGTTCTGGCGCTGGTGCTAGGCAACACACAGTGGGTCAGCATTAGAAGAGAGCTCCATCTCTTTTTAAATATTAAGCACCTATGGTCTCTCCCTTTCACGCAACACAGTGCAGTAACTTTGCTGCCCTGCATTGCATGAATAATTAGTAAATATGCCCCATAGTGAGTGGGTTTAGGTGTTTGAGCAGAGCAACCAGTAACCCTAGTCTATATGAAGAGAAGGCCTATGAGTGTCCATGGGCGTTGATTCACCAAAATGTGAGTAGAAATGAAACCCCTCACCCTGTGACCATCCATAACATCTCAAAACGGACCCATTGTTTCATATATAACCCCTTAATAGTTGAGGGGCAGAGGAAGGAAAAGAGCGAACAAGCAGAATGCTAACGTGGCTATAGGAGTTCAGTTCACTTTCTCTTCTGCTCATGTCTACATGATGCTTGAGACCAATGGTATCAGGGGCCGTGCCAGCAGCATCACATGCCTAGCTTGGGACAGTAGCTGCTATCTCTTTATAGTCCTAATTAAGGGGTCGATTAGGATGGCGGACGGAAACGCGTTCCGTCCGCCAAGGACGCGGCCAAGATACACCCGACCGCTCCGCGGAGAAACCGCCGTTGCGATTAGGATATTAATGCCATGAAACCCCGTCCGCGGCGGACGGAGTACACCTCAGACCGCCGCAAGCGGACGGAACCTAAGAAACTCCGTCCGCGGCGGACGAACATGACCGCGGGAACAGGCACAGCCACCGCAACACCTGCGGATGCTCCCTTCCCGCGATTAGGATCACGCCGCCAGTCCCACGGAACTCACCTCCATCCACGACCGCTGCGGAAACAATGCAACGAGAAACCCAGCATCCCAGCGGAAGGACAACACGGACACCATCCCTACCGTCAAACCAATTTACAAATGGCAGACGTAAGTAAATACAAAACACACTACACAGGACACCCACCCACCTGAAACACCCACACCAATCACAAGCCACAATGACAACCCCCCAAGCACCTACTATTCCACACTAGTCAACACAACCACCTAGCACCTGACTGCCATCAACCATTGGGACACAACCACGACACAGACTATAAAATTATGCCCACCCACTACCACAATCCTTTGCATCACAGCATAGCTGCTAGCAAGAGGGCCGAGACGACTGACAGCAGAGACAAATTGCACACATACAACCACCACCCAAACACACCCACCACACAAACACCCACCACACCATTCCTACACACCACACACCTGCACCTCCCAAAACAATCAACCCACACCTTGAGCACCACACACCATGGCACCCAAAAAAAAAACAAATTCACGGAGACAGAGTTGAAGGTCATGGTGGATGAAATCATCCGTATTGAACCCCACTTATTCGGGACACTAGTCCAGCAGACCACCGTGGCCCAGAAAAATCACATGTGGGACAGGATAGTAACTCGGTGAATGCGTCAGGGACCGTGCCAAGGACAAAGCACGAGATCCAGAGGCGGTGGCATGACCTAAAAACCAGGGTCAAAGGCATCCGTGCTAAAAACCATCTGCGAGCACATCACACTGGCGGCGGCACACCCCCGGAGCCCATACCCTATACTGATTGGGAGGAAAAGGTGCTGGGCATACTGCACCCAGAGAGCCTAGAAGGAATTGAGGAAGGAGAAGAGGCTGGTAAGTACAAACCAAGCACCACGAGCACATAGACATGGCCTGCCTCACACAACTGAGAAGAAAAAGCTCCCAGGCTCCAACCCATGCATGTGGGCTACATACTCACCAAAATGTAAAGGACTCCCAACAGGCCCCCATGTCCACAGGGAGGGTGGTGGTGGGTGGGGTGTGTGAGCGACCAGCACTACAACTCCCAACAGGCCCCCATGTCCACAGGGAGGGTGGTGGTGGGTGGGGTGTGTGAGTGACCAGCACTACAACTCCCAACAGGCCCCCATGTCCACAGGGAGGGTGGTGGTGGGTGGGGTGTGTGAGAGACCAGCACTATAACTCCCAACAGGCCCCCATGTCCACAGGGAGGGTGGTGGTGGGTGGGGTGTGTGAGAGAGGTCACAACTACAACTCCCAACAGGCCCCCATGTCCACAGGGAGGGTGGTGGTGGGTGGGGTGTGTGAGAGACCAGCACTACAACTCCCAACAGGCCCCATGTCCACAGGGAGGGTGGTGGTGGGTGGGGTGTGTGAGAGAGGTAACAACTACAACTCCCAACAGGCCCCCATGTCCACAGGGAGGGTGGTGGTGGGTGGGGTGTGTGAGAGAGGTCACAACTACAACTCCCAACAGGCCCCCATGTCCACAGGGAGGGTGGTGGTGGGTGGGGTGTGTGAGAGACCAGCACTACAACTCCCAACAGGCCCCCATGTCCACAGGGAGGGTGGTGGTGGGTGGGGTGTGTGAGAGAGGTCACAACTACAACTCCCAACAGGCCCCCATGTCCACAGGGAGGGTGGTGGTGGGTGGGGTGTGTGAGAGAGGTCACAACTACAACTCCCATCAGGCCCCCATGTCCACAGGGAGGGTGGTGGTGGGTGGGGTGTGTGAGAGACCAGCACTACAACTCCCAACAGGCCCCCATGTCCACAGGGAGGATGGTGGTGGGTGGGGTGTGTGAGCGACCAGCACTACAACTCCCAACAGGCCCCCATGTCCACAGGGAGGGTGGTGGTGGGTGGGGTGTGTGAGAGACCAGCACTACAACTCCCAACAGGCCCCCATGTCCACAGGGAGGGTGGTGGTGGGTGGGGTGTGTGAGAGACCAAGCACTACAACTCCCAACAGGCCCCCATGTCCACAGGGAGGGTGGTGGTGGGTGGGGTGTGTGAGAGACCAGCACTACAACTCCCGACAGGCCCCCATGTCCACAGGGAGGGTGGTGGTGGGTGGGGTGTGTGAGGGACCAGCACTACAACTCCCACCAGGCCCCCATGTCCACAGGGAGGGTGGTGGTGGGTGGGGTATGTGAGAGAGGTCACAACTACAACTCCCAACAGGCCCCCATGTCCAGAGGGAGGGTGGTGGAGGGTGGGGTGTGTGCGAGAGGACACTGAAAAGTAATGTATGTCAATCAAAACATGTCATGTCCAAAGTATTGATCATCAAAATCTTTTCCCACAGGTGATCGCAATTTGACTGGTGAAACCAGCAACCCGCCGCCACACTCTCCTCACTCACATCCAGGACTCTCTTGTGACGATGCAACAGCCAGCTCCGGTGCGGAGGAGGGAGCGGGCCAATGCACACAGCCAGGGCCATCTGGCTCACTGGAAATCCCTGCCTCAACAACCGTGGCCTGTGTCACTCCTGCAACACCTGCCACAGTGAGCTGTAGACCCACCACCGCCACCACCTCCACCACCACCATTACCACCACTCCTGCCTGTGCCACCCTGCCTGACCCACCGCAAGACGCAGGGCCATCAACATCCCAGGCAAGCAGGGAGAGTGGACGGGAAAGGAGAGAGCCGAGACAACATCCCCCAAGCAGGAGTACCTCACACCGGCGAGCTGGGGAAGGACACCCACCCCATCCTGCCGCTGAGACACTGGAAGCCCTCGGCAGAGTCCAGGCTTCCTATGACCGTGGGCAGGGACATGCTGATCGTGCCAACCAGGACTCGGTTGATAACACCAATGTGTTGCGGTCCATTGACAGCCGCCTTGGCCAAATAGTGGACCTCCTGGGCCAGCACACATCACTGTGGAGGGTATGGTTGAACCGCAACACCCCCCCCGCACCCCCTCAACCAAGTGTCCAGCCGCCACGGTCTGCAACACCACCGCCACCGCCACCTGTGCCCCTGGACATGGATGTGGCCCCTGAGCAACCTGCCCCATAAGCTGACTCCGTAGCGCCTCCAAGACGGGGCCGTCTGAGGCTGGATGGAGCTGAGAGCAGTGGGGATGCTCCATCTACACACTCAAAGAGGGGCCGACAATGACTGTAACATTGCCTGAGGCTGCCATCCACCCGCAAACTATCCTGTCCCACTACGCCAAGTATTGGCACAGGTCTGCTGGACTAGCGGGACATCACCCAATGAGGTGTCAGGACGGACATTTCATCTACCATGACCTTCAACTCACACTCCCCCACCCAACACTTACTTGTATATATCCACCAGCACCAATGCACAACCTGTAAATAAATTTCACTTACACACTCAATGATGTGTTGCCTCCATGTTTATTCACATGATTGTCTCAGAAACATACCTGACCAGGTGCAGGGAACCATGTCGTACAGAATCCTGCCGCTGTGGGAGTGACCTAGGGAAAATCAGAGACAGCAAAAACACGTCAGGTAAGTGAATCACACCCATCACAACACACAGCCATGCAAAATTCCACAAACCACACACATCACAAATTCAGTGGATGAGAGGACACACATCATGGAGACTTGCATGTCCAGAGAAATAAACACACATACATGCAAACATAACATACCAGAACAGGCAGCTGATGAACACCACATCCACACACCACCAGCAAACATACATAACGCATTGTCAACCGGCACAGGAGGTAGTCACTCACATTCAAGGGAAATAGCGATCAATGAGCTGACGCCTCTGGTCCACACCTTCCTCCTCACCACTATCCTCATCAGTCGACATGGGTGGGATGGGAGGCCGAGGAACTTGTTGGTCTTCAGGGTCCAAGATCAGTTCAATGTTATTGCGCACTGCCAGGTTGTGGAGCATGCAGCATGCAATCCCGATCCTGCATACTTTGCCTGGTGAGTAAGGCAGGGCCCCTCCGGTCTTATCCAGGCACCGAAACCTGGATTTTAGCAGTCCAAAAGTACGTTCCACCACTCTACGTGTCCTTCCATGGGCATCATTGTAGCGCATTTCACCCGCTGTAGTAGGATTACGTATGGGACTCAGGAGCCAGGGCCAGTTTGGGTACGCCGAGTCGCCTATGTAGGGGGATGACAGACACAAATATCACAACCAGAATTGGTGGGTACCCCATGCCACACAGAAATCACAAATGTCCCCACAGCATACTCACCAACAAGCCACGCGTGTCCTGGACGCAGATTTCTGTGTGTAATTAGCAACTCCAAATACATACAAAACTATAGGACACAATGGACACCTATAGGACATAGGGAAAGGTGAATTCAAGGAAAACAGTACAAGTTTAATAAATCTGATTCATTTAATAACAATCATATTAAAAAGTAGACATCGACTGTCATACTGTCATATATACACATTCAATAATTAAAAACAATTTGGACAATTTTGCTATACTCAAAAACATTTAAATTGACAAACAGTAAAAAATATTAATAATGATACTAAGTGGCAATGATAATGGTTCGACGCGCGTTTCGGCGTTACAAAGAAACGCCTTCTTCAGGAGCCACAATTTTCATCTAGAAAAATAATAAACAAAAGGCACATAATCAACATAACATATATCCCAATACTTTTTTTAAAAACCAAAGAACACAGGCATAAACTTCTTTCACTATATTAAAATGCATAGAAAACATAAGACTAATCATAAGTACTGAACCTTGAAACGATTTTCCCTATAACATCAAAGTAATATAGATATTACTTAACCTGGTACAAACTGATCTTATTATATTTGAGCAGTTGTAAATCAATTGACCTAAGCCCACTAAGTATTAGCTGGCAGTAGGCTAAGATCAAATCATAATTTTTAGTATTACGATGGTTGTGCATAAGGCACTATTCTATTGTGACCTTTATTTCAGGGCGAGCATCCAATTTTAATTACCATAAGTTTATGTCGAATTACATGCTCATCACAAATGGCTTATCTTAAAAAAGATTAGAGTCCACTTGCCTGGTTCTATAGTAACCCTTCAGAGAGTGTACTACAATTATGTTACAAGATGAAACTAGATTTACATTATTTTTAATCCTAACGAGCCTCACTTATTCCTTAATTTTACAAGACTTAATGCTCTAGGTATTTTTCTTACCAATAACGTGATTGTTGATCACTTGCATCAAACTTCTATTATGCTGTTGGTCAGGATCTAGCCAACCTTTGCGGTTAGTCAGAGAGAATTATAAATCTATGACAAAAGATACATGTATGTAAACACACTAACTGATATTTAAGGAATGACCACACATTGTTATTCAACCCCCACTCATCTTACCTAAGATGAATAATGCCGCATCTGTGTACGAATTAGAGATGCTCGCGGCAGCGAATAGCGTTTTACAATTATTGAGATGGATGTTAGCTGCTCCTGATGTGAGCTTAACCGTACACTCTGGAGAGGAACGATTTGTCTGTCAAGAGTACAATAAAGTTAGATATAGACCTACGGAAAATGCCGCTCATGCTGTTTTTGCAGATGTAATAATTTCAATTGTGATTAAAACACAGCCATTAATATATGCGACTATGCAGAATGGAGTCGCTTGCAAACTAAGATCGTGACAATAAACTCTGCCTATTTGGGACACAGGCTTTTTTGTTTATATATAATCCCAAAAAGAAGACTGTCTGTTATCACAACCCCATTAGGTTCAAGTTTAACCAAAGACCTTCGCAGCATGCACATTCGTAAATTCTACTATTGCTGTTTGCTTGATCTAAATAGAGCCTAAAGAACTCGGTATTCCACTTACTACTCCTTTATAAATAAAAAACTATGTTGCTGTACACATCTCAGAGTGAGAATGCGTACTTGTAACATTTATTGGCAACTAATAGCTTTTACATTTTGGCGAGATTGTTTTTTCAAAACCGCTAATAATAAATAGGGTTCCTTAGCTATTCTTACCCAAGGCACGTATCTACTTGGCTTAATCGCTCCAGTTGAATAAAAAAAAAAACCCACGTTGCCGGCACTGCACCTTGTCGTGATGTCGAAAGGAAACAGACAACCCGCTCCCAATGGAGTCTGTATCAAGAGCAACAAACATGAGCGAATTCATTAGTCATAATTAGTGGAAGCTGTTATCAATTCCTAACCTTACTTAATTATTCAAACTAGTAAAATGTTTACCGTTTTTATTCTGCAAAATGCAGGGGTACGTCCGGGTGCTACAAAACGCTACCGCTCGCAACCCGCCGACGGTTAAAATATCTGAGAACCCATTAACTACAGGCGTTGTTCCTTTTCGTGATGTGAAAGGGAACTGGAACAGCCGCTCCAATCGGAGTCTATATTCAACACAAAAAACAAGTACGAAATCGTTAGTCTTCCTAAGTTGAAGCTGTTCCTTCTTAAAAATAGAAGAGTACAATAAAGAAATAGAGTCTTTTAGCAGTTATCTAAACAAACGGAAAACAGATAAATTGAATAAAGATAAGAGATTCTATACGGAGGAAGTAGCTTACCCTTTTCTACATAAAGATTTTTATCAGCAGAATCATTATATAGACGAGTCCAGGAATATCCAACAGAGAGTCAACAATTTTACAGATACATCAGACTCCGAAGGCGAGGGCTCGAATAGTAACTATTACGAGTCGGATGGAGGTTTCAATTCATATGCTGGTTCAAGAGCACAAAGGCGGCCTTTTTTATCCAACCGGGGGCCTCGACGCGGTCGCCCCAGAGTGAGGTTCCAAGGTCAGGGACAAACCAGGGGGAACTTCCTCATGAATCAACATCAACATCAGGCACAACATCAGCAGCATCCACAGCAGCACCAACAACAGGAACCCCAATTTATCCGAGAGACTCGGAACAGACAATATTGGGGCCAAGGAATGTAATTCCTATCTTCAATTTGTCTTCCTTCGAATTGGATCATCACAGTGAGGCCTTGCTGTCTAAGGGTCTTTCGTTTGTACCGCACGCAACTGCTAACATTTTTGATTTGTATAAAGACATTATAGCTTTTTTTGGAAAAATCAGACTTAGAAAGTTCTTTCAAGATCAGGACAATATAGACCTAGGTTCCTTAAGGCAAAGAGAAATATCACTACCTTCGACCTTTAGCCCAGGGCTTGACCAATTGGGACCAGAAGTGGCTGCTTTTGAGTTAGTAGTCCTTCAAAAACTGGAAAGATCTTTGGGATTCATCCCTAAACCAGTATATAATTTAAATAGGGAAAAGTCCTTAGCCTTGAAAAGAATCACTGAGAACAAAAAATTGATCATAAAGGGATGTGATAAAGGAGGAGGCATTGTTGTTCTCAATTCCAATGACTATGAACGGAACATGATCTCTATGCTAAACGATAGCTCGACCTATACTAAGATCAATTCTAATCCTATCGAAAGTGTTATAAGAAAGATACATATTTTAACTGATGAAGCCCTTTCGAACGGCGACATCAATGTCAAAGAGTCTGAATTCTTGAATAGTCATAAGAATAAAACTGCTTGTATCTATGGTCTTCCAAAGATACACAAAGACATTAGCAACCCCCCTTATAGACCAATTGTGTCTACCATTGGCACACCAACTGAACCTTTATCCAAATTCATAGATCACTATCTAAGACCCTGTATACCAATGATTAGGTCATATGTGAAAGATACAAGCCATATGATCAATATAGTGGAGAATCTTGAATTTGTACCCAACAGAGATATAATGGTTACAATGGACATTGCGTCCTTATATAGTAACATCCCACTTGATGATGCCATTAGGGCCACGGATTGGTTCATTGACAAGCATGGAATAGTTTGCCCCAAGAAGTTCTTGATTGACTGTTTGTTTATCGTGCTGACCGAGAACATTTTTGAATTTGGTGATCTTCTATATCGCCAATTAAAGGGAGTAAGCATGGGGGCCTCTGTTGCCCCTTCGGTGGCTAACATTTACATGTCTTTCTTTGAAGACAAATTTATTGAGAATGAAGTGGCCCCATTCTTCGAATCTATTTCCCATTGGTCGATATATTGACGATATCTTCTTTATCTGGACCAATGGGGAAGAGTCCTTATTGGAATTCCTGGAATGGATCAACTTAACGGACAACAATTTGAAATTCACCGCCCAATATAGTACTGAGCAGCTTGAGTTTCTAGATTTACTAATAAGAGAAAACAACAAAAAACTAGAGGTGGATCTATTCGTAAAACCCACGGCCCGAAATACATTATTACATTTCAGCAGCTTTCATCCGAAAAGCCAGCGTGAGAGTATCCCGTTCTCCCAATTCCTCAGAGTTCGCAGGAACTGCACTAATTTGGCTGATTTTGACAGACAGGCGGCTCTTATGAGGAAAAAATTTCTTGAACGCGGATACCCACATAGGCTTATAAGGAACTCTTACAAGAGAGCGCGTTTTTTTGACCGTGACGCTTTATTGAGTCCAAAAGAAAAGAAAGAGACAGACCAGCTTGTCTGTGTGACAACGCACTCGACAATGAACGAACGTGTCAGACAGATTATAAACTCTAACTGGCACATTCTCAACTGTAACCCTACCTCCAATTTGTCACTGGTGAAACCTTTGTTTGCACATAGGAGGAATAGGAATCTGAAGGACAAGATTGTACATTCTAGGTTTGGCAATAACCATTCTGGCACAGGTCTGAAGCAAAGATCGTTATTGGGCTCCTGCCCGGTATATGGAACAGTCCCGTGCTCTTCATGCAAATCGTGTAAGAGCATTCTTGGTGGCGTGGAGCTATCGCATAATGGTTTTGTGGCCAAGGCGAGTGAGTTATGGAATTGTAAAACCACTAACGTGGTTTATTTCCTTCAATGCCCCTGCGGCTTGGGCTATGTCGGTGAGACCTGTAGAACCATCCAGGTACGTTTGACCGAACATAGATCCGCTATAAGAACAAGCAAATTAACAGCGCCTTTGGTCAAACATTTTCTGGAACAGAACCACAAACCTGAGGAATTTAGTTGGAGAATCTTGGAGAGGATTAGGACACCTGATAGCAAAGGTGGACAAGCGATTAGGAAAAAAAGAGAAGTGTATTGGGTGTTTGTCCTTAACACTTTCAAGAAAGGACTGAATAATGAAATCCCGTGGGAGAACGCGATTTTATGATTCTCTCTTTAGTACAGTTTGAGCAATGTGTATGTTCACTCTTAATTAATTTTTTTTGAGTCCTTTCAGAGTAAATTTTGCAACGCAAGACCAATGGTTAACCACTGTGATCTCCATTTGTAATGGTCAGGAATTAACGTAATTGTAGATTTTTATTTTTCAAATTTTAGGAAATTGACCTGATGAGCACTTAGCATTTTACGAGTGTCTCCTGTTATTTGCGGTATGATAAAATAAATAAATGAACGAATAACCTAGAGGGATGTTTGACCTTTATAGTAATTTTTTTATATTGGTGAACGTAGTAGGCGACTATTTAATAGCTACCGCTATCGTGGACACCAATATATAAACAAAGAGGGATGTTTGACCTTTATAGTAATTTTTTAATATTGGTGAACGTAGTAGGCGACTATTTAATAGCTACCGCTATCGTGGACACCAATATATAAACAAACAAGCAGCCTGAATAGGCTATAGAGAGTTCCAAGGTTCTGCTTAAATAATAAGAGAGCTGGTTCCCCTTTAAGATACAAGGGAACGTAAGACGCAAATGGGAATTGCCACGTATCCCTTGCGTATATAGGCGGGTTTGAAACTGCTGCCTGTGATAATATTTGAACCGTCGGCGGGTTGCGAGCTGTTATCTTCTGCAGCACCCGGACGTATTTTTGCACCATCCTTCAGCTACAACGGTAAATACTTTACTAATTTAAGCGATCCAGTAGTGGGGGTAAGAAGGAACAGCTTCAACTTAGGAAGACTAACGATTTCGTACTTGTTTTTTGTGTTGAATATAGACTCCGATTGGAGCGGCTGTTCCAGTTCCCTTTCACATCACGAAAAGGAACAACGCCTGTAGTTAATGGGTTCTCAGATATTTTAACCGTCGGCGGGTTGCGAGCGGTAGCGTTTTGTAGCACCCGGACGTACCCCTGCATTTTGCAGAATAAAAACGGTAAACATTTTACTAGTTTGAATAATTAAGTAAGGTTAGGAATTGATAACAGCTTCCACTAATTATGACTAATGAATTCGCTCATGTTTGTTGCTCTTGATACAGACTCCATTGGGAGCGGGTTGTCTGTTTCCTTTCGACATCACGACAAGGTGCAGTGCCGGCAACGTGGGTTTTTTTTTTTATTCAACTGGAGCGATTAAGACAAGTAGATACGTGCCTTGGGTAAGAATAGCTAAGGAACCCTATTTATTATTAGCGGTTTTGAAAAAACAATCTCGCCAAAATGTAAAAGCTATTAGTTGCCAATAAATGTTACAAGTACGCATTCTCACTCTGAAATGTGTACAGCAACATAGTTTTTTATTTATAAAGGAGTAGTAAGTGGAATACCGAGTTCTTTAGGCTCTATTTAGATCGAGCAAACAGCAATAGTAGAATTTACGAATGTGCATGCTGCGAAGGTCTTTGGTTAAACTTGAACCTAATGGGGTTGTGATAACAGACAGTCTTCTTTTTGGGATTATATATAAACAAAAAAGCCTGTGTCCCAAATAGGCAGAGTTTATTGCCACGATCTTAGTTTGCAAGCGACTCCATTCTGCATAGTCGCATATATTAATGGCTGTGTTTTAATCACAATTGAAATTATTACATCTGCAAAAACAGCATGAGCGGCATTTTCCGTAGGTCTATATCTAACTTTATTGTACTCTTGACAGACAAATCGTTCCTCTCCAGAGTGTACGGTTAAGCTCACATCAGGAGCAGCTAACATCCATCTCAATAATTGTAAAACGCTATTCGCTGCCGCGAGCATCTCTAATTCGTACACAGATGCGGCATTATTCATCTTAGGTAAGATGAGTGGGGGTTGAATAACAATGTGTGGTCATTCCTTAAATATCAGTTAGTGTGTTTACATACATGTATCTTTTGTCATAGATTTATAATTCTCTCTGACTAACCGCAAAGGTTGGCTAGATCCTGACCAACAGCATAATAGAAGTTTGATGCAAGTGATCAACAATCACGTTATTGGTAAGAAAAATACCTAGAGCATTAAGTCTTGTAAAATTAAGGAATAAGTGAGGCTCGTTAGGATTAAAAATAATGTAAATCTAGTTTCATCTTGTAACATAATTGTAGTACACTCTCTGAAGGGTTACTATAGAACCAGGCAAGTGGACTCTAATCTTTTTTAAGATAAGCCATTTGTGATGAGCATGTAATTCGACATAAACTTATGGTAATTAAAATTGGATGCTCGCCCTGAAATAAAGGTCACAATAGAATAGTGCCTTATGCACAACCATCGTAATACTAAAAATTATGATTTGATCTTAGCCTACTGCTAGCTAATACTTAGTGGGCTTAGGTCAATTGATTTACAACTGCTCAAATATAATAAGATCAGTTTGTACCAGGTTAAGTAATATCTATATTACTTTGATGTTATAGGGAAAATCGTTTCAAGGTTCAGTACTTATGATTAGTCTTATGTTTTCTATGCATTTTAATATAGTGAAAGAAGTTTATGCCTGTGTTCTTTGGTTTTTAAAAAAAGTATTGGGATATATGTTATGTTGATTATGTGCCTTTTGTTTATTATTTTTCTAGATGAAAATTGTGGCTCCTGAAGAAGGCGTTTCTTTGTAACGCCGAAACGCGCGTCGAACCATTATCATTGCCACTTAGTATCATTATTAATATTTTTTACTGTTTGTCAATTTAAATGTTTTTGAGTATAGCAAAATTGTCCAAATTGTTTTTAATTATTGAATGTGTATATATGACAGTATGACAGTCGATGTCTACTTTTTAATATGATTGTTATTAAATGAATCAGATTTATTAAACTTGTACTGTTTTCCTTGAATTCACCTTTCCCTATGTCCTATAGGTGTCCATTGTGTCCTATAGTTTTGTATGTATTTGGAGTTGCTAATTACACACAGTCTTTGTCCCTGCCCCAAGAACTATCCATTCTGATAGCAGGGGGCCCTTGATATTTACAGTGCTGGACGCAGATTTGCCATCAGTTGGGGGACAATGCTGCTCCGCATGATGTGGGAGTCATGTGCGGAGCCTGGAAATCTTGCACACACATGGGAGATGATGTTGTCAGCCAGGCACACCACCTGCACGTTGAGCGAATGAAAGTGCTTGCGATTCCTATATACCGGCTCACGTGCCCGTGGTGGAATGAGAGCAATATGTGTGCCATCAAGGGTACCCACTACGTGTGGTATCTGACCCAGTGCATAGAAGTCTGCTTTGACAGCTGCCAACTCTGCCGGCCGTGGGAAATGGATGTAGTCATCCTTGTACAGCATCATGGCTTTTAGAACATCCCGAAGTACCATGCTGAACATGGACTGTGACATCCCCCCGGCATGTCCAACTGTGTACTGAAAGGTGCCAGTAGCAAAAAAGTGTAGTGCCGCCATCACCTTAGCTGTGGGTGTAATGGAACCAGGATACGTCCTTCGTGGCTGCAGATGAGGAGACAATTGGTCTACAAGCTCCATCAATCGACGTCGATCTAGCCGGAATTTCCTGATCACCTCCTCGTCAACCATATCCTCCAGCACAGTGTATGGGCGATGGACATTTGGAGCCCTCCTGTGTGGGAGTAGATGTAATATAAGTCAACTTACAAACAACGCATGGCTGTGCAACTCCATCACATGTAAGCCAACACTAGCAAGAAGATAAATGTTGTGGACAATAGTCATATGTGACATCTCAGAAAGTAACGACAATACGGAGTGCCCTATGAACAATGTGCAGCCACTAGCAACATGAAGTGTGTCAACATGTACAATGCAACTTAGTCTCCTGTCAACATTACTGCCAACAAGACAAGTGTAAGGACCCATATGTGTACAAGCCTCATCACAGACACACATGCACGTGCAAACACTAAACGATTCTGCTACACACACTCCATGTCATCATGCACCAATGGCAACACTGACAATGGTGAGCATCCGCTCATTACATGCATGGTCAAACAACAGGCAACACACATACACAGAATGCATGTGTACCCCCACCATTGTTATTAGCACACATAAACTACACACTGTCAACAGATTCTGACTGTGGCGAGACAGGCCTGATGTACAGTGTAGATGTGAAGTATTTGAAACGTGTGTAGGGAAATACAAGACGTCAACACGTCGACATGCACATGTGTAGCACATTGTGTGCACATCAATGGGCATTGTATGAACACACATGATATAGTGCATTACATATGCAGTGTCGCCAGCACGGTCACAACCCTCATAACGCAATAGCGGACTATACAGCACGGTGCAGCTGTCCAAATAATAACATCATTGGCGCCGCCATGGCGGTGCACTGCTTCCAAATGGGCATACGCGGCCCGCGTTCCCTCTTCCCATTGGCTGCATGTGCACGGACCGTCACGGTCACACATCGGCAACCGCATGTGCAAGCTTCCGGGACGGATGCTTCTCTTGCAACAATGTTCAATCAGTGGCGCCACCATGGCGGTGCACGCCTTCTGCGGGGGAGGTGCAGGCCAACACATACTTGTAAGGATGGATATCGAAATGGCAGGTCATGACCCCCCTTACAGTCACGTTGCATCATCCACCGCACACCGGCCGTGGCAGGCCCGGTGCACAACCGCCTTGCTAGGCATGTCACCCACCGCCGTGCCAGGCATGTCACCCACCACCGTGCCAGGCATGTCACCCACCGCCGGGCCAGGCATGTCACCCACCGCCGTGCCAGGCATGTCACCCACCGCCGTGCCAGGCATGTCACCCACCGCCGGGCCAGGCATGTCACCCACTGCCGGGCCAGGCCCGGCGGTGGGTGACATGCCTAGGCCGGCGGTGGGTGACATGCCTGGCACGGCGGTTGTGCACCGGGCCTGGCCCGGCGGTGGGTGACATGCCTGGCCCGGCGGTGGGTGACATGCCTGGCACGGCGGTTGTGCACCGGGCCTGGCCCGGCGGTGGGTGACATGCCTGGCACGCGGTGAGTGACATGCCTGGCATGGCGGTTGTGCACCGGGCCTGGCCCGGTGGTGGGTGACATGCCTGGCCCGGCGGTGGGTGACATGCCTGGCACGGCAGTGGGTGACATGCCTGGCATGGCGGTTGTGCACCGGGCCTGGCCCCGCAGTGGGTGACATGCCTGGCACGGCGGTGGGTGACATGCCTGGCCCGGCGATGGGTGACATGCCTGGCCCGGCGGTGGGTGACATGCCTGGCATGGCGGTTGTGCACCGGGCCTGGCCCGGCGGTGGGTGACATGCCTGGCTCGGCGGTGGGTGACATGCCTGGCACGGCGGTTGTGCACTGGGCCTGGCCCGGCGGTGGGTGACATGCCTGGCACGGCGGTGGGTGACATGCCTGGCACGGCGGTTGTGCACCGGGCCTGGCCCGGCGGTGGGTGACATGCCTGGCCCGGCGGTTGTGCACCAGGCCTGGCCCGGCGGTGGGTGACATGCCTGGCACGGCGGTGGGTGACATGCCTGGCACGGCGGTTGTGCACTGGGCCTGCCACGGCCGGTGTACGGTGGATGATGCAACGTGACTGTAAGGGGGGTCATGACCTACCATTTCGATATCCATAATTACAAGTATGTGTTGGCCAGCACCTCCCCCGCGGAAGGCGTGCACCGCCATGGTGGCGCCACTGATTGAACATTGTTGCAAATGATGCAACCGTCATGGAAGTGCGTACTTGCGGTTGCCGATGTGTGTCCATGACGGCACGTGCACAGGCAGCCAATGGGAAGAGGGAACGCGGGGCGCGTATGCGCCATCGACAATGGCGGAAACAGTGCACCGCCACACCAGGGCCTGTCATTGGGCCTTTTCGAATGAGGCTTCCAGGGGGAACCAATAGCTGGCCACGTGTGCCACTGACATGGGCTCTGGGCCCTATATATGTGTGACTTTCACAAGCACAAATTCACTGCTTTGATCCAGTGCTGCCTGTGACCATCACCTCGACCTGCTGCTGCTGAGCTGACCAACGGCTGCTGCCTGTGACCATCACCTCGACCTGCTGCTGCTGAGCTGACCAACGGCTGCTGCCTGTGACCATCACCTCGACCTGCTGCTGCTGAGCTGACCAACGGCTGCTGCTGTTGTGCCACTGTCCAGGACCTTGCCATGCAGAGAGTGCGAGAGACCCGGTTGCGTCCCTTCACCGCAGCCGAGCTGGATGTCCTTGTGGACGGTGTGCTCAGCCACTACCAACGGCTCTACGGTGCACCCGGACAGGTGGTAAGTACAGTGGTGTACATGTTGTTGGTCATGAGGTGTTCAGTGGCTCCTGTCTTCTGCAGGCCTGGCGGTGTGCTGTGGGACCTTTACATGTGTAGTGCTGAGCATGGCTGCATGTTGAATCGTGTTACTGCGATGTTTGTGCATGTCATACTGTCCACTTACGTTACCCTCTTGTCTCCCATCATGGCAGGTAAAGCTGCACGTTCGCAAGGCCGTGTGGAGGACGATAGCACGTGATGTACGGGCAGTGGAGGGGTTCAATAGACGGCACACACACTGCCACAAGCGCTGGGACGACATCTCCAGGCTTAGCAAGAATGTGGCGGAGATGACACTGGGGATGATTCCAAGATCTACACGTCTGGCCCGCCGCACCATGATCCCTCTTATGCACCGTATCATTGCTGTGACGCATCCTGACCTGTCCGCCCAGCTGAGTGGGGAACAGCAGCACACTAGTGGTAAGCAGATTGTATGTGTATGTTACTTGGGCCTGCAATGCATGTATTGCTGCTCGGACACAGTAGTGGCTTCCGTGGTGCGTATGTTTATCTGAAATACCATGCTGGTGCCATTAGCGGAGTAGGCGTTGGCATCCATGTCCGCTAGGTGGACAGCCCACTTGCTTGGAAGTTGTGGGTTCCAGGACATGCCGTTGAGGTCTGTGGTCCCATGGCATGACATGTGTGCAGATAGTAGGGGTGGGACGGGTGCAGGATGTGTGCTACATGTACAATGTATGTAATGGAATCCTAGATCTGTTGTCCTTCAGTACGTGAGTGTGGCACTTACTCACACCGCGTTTCTCTCTATTTCAGCTTTGGCAGAGGGCACTGACCCACAGACGATGGAGATGAGTGGTGGCAATGCTTCCGAATCAGAGGTCACGCACACGCAGACTGACACTGAAGGGGGCAGCCCGGGAGAGGGGGACAGGACCGTCCCTGAGGACTCGCATGTGGAAACACCATCGCCCTCATCCTCAGAAAGTTTTGGTGAGTCCGCACTGTTGGCACAGACAGGGAGTGGGCAATCGACACCTTCAGTCGGGACACAGCACACAGGGCCCACACTGCCACCCACTGCAACATGTACTGCTCGTGCTCGCCAGAGGAGGGGGAGCAGAGTTGCCTTCGGTGCAGGAACCGCCGCCCCTGCCCCAGTGACTCAAAGTGCACTTTGTGCAGAGGCTGTTGATCTGCTGCGACAGCTGTGTGTAGGGCAGACCAACATGATCAATGCATTCCAAGACCACGATAGGAAGTTGGGGCAGGTGGTGGCATTCATGGAGGGGATGCATGGCGATGTTGCTGGTCTCCACAGAACAGTTCAGTCATTGGCAAACACTGTGTAGTCAGCCATTGTACAGTCGCATAGACAGGGTGCTACTTCTGTAAAACCATCCACACCACTTGATGTTACAGGGGAGAGTGCGTCTTCAGACCAGGCCTCTTATTCTGGTTATTACACTAGGAGCAGCCACAGGCAGCAAGGCAGGGCACGGAGGGCACAGACACCCTCCCCTAAGCCTGTGATCTCTTTACCTGAAGACGACGTGTCCAACACTGGAGTTGACAGACAGGATCATGTAGGGGTGTGTATGGAAATGAATTCACATGCTACACAGCCATCCCCACCAACGTGAGTCCCAAGCCAAGGCCACCTCCCAAGAGCAGGGACACTCCCAAGGACAGTACCAAGGAAAGGGCACCTCCCAAGAGCAGGGACACTCCCAAGGACAAGGACAGTACCAAGGAAAGGGCACCTCCCAAGAGCAGGGACACTCCCAAGGACAAGGACAGTACCAAGGAAAGGGCACCTCCCAAGAGCAGGGACACTCCCAAGAACAAGGACAGTACCAATGAAAGGGCACCTCCCAAGAGCAGGGACACTCCCAAGGACAAGGACAGTACCAAGGAAAGGGCACCTCCCAAGAGCAGGGTCACGCCCAAGGACAAGGACAGTACCAAGGAAAGGGCACCTCCCAAGAGCAGGGACACTCCCAAGGACAAGGACAGTACCAAGGTAAGGGCACCTCCCAAGAGCAGGGTAGCTTCAAAGGAGAGGGACACTACAATGGACATGTCTGCACCCAGGGACAGGGCACCGGAAAGGGATCAGGGCCATTCCAGGGACAGGACACCTCCGACGTCCAAGCCACATCCCATGGCCAAGAGTTCTCCCATGGACACGAGCACCATCAAGGACAGGCATATTTCACCCCTGGCTGCACTGAGGATGATGTTTAAGGAAAGTACACCACATGTTTCAGCGGTGGAGTCCCCCCATACCTCTACTCCCATCCACGCCCCGCTAAAGCAGAGGAAGGAGTACACTGTTGTTGCATCCCCCATTACACATGATGCAGAGGGCAGAAGGCAGGCACACAGCAAACGGCAGACAGGGTCCAGCACGTCCCCAGAGAGCAGACCACCACAAGCACATGATACACCTTTGATGTCTGGTGATGCCACTCCACTTACCAGTCCAGGCATGTCCGGGGTGCCCCTACGTTTCACAAAGAAATGGAGACACACACCAGTGAGACCTGAACACCCCAATGTCGCTCCAGTACAGCTGTCCCCAGCTCCCAGAGCCACCATGCCTCCTGTCCCATACAGCCCTGTGGCTCAACATTTTATTGGTCTTAGTGGCTCAGCTGCTGTTCACTCACATGTGTCAGGTGCAGGCATGGTATTTGTTGGTCAGTGTACAGGGACATGTCCGGCCAGTGTGTCTGGGTCTATGGCACATGTGTCAGTCAGTAGATCGGTGGCTGTGTCTCACACTCCTGTTGCTGGTGCTGGCGGTGTGTCTGGGTCTCTGGCACATGTGTCAGTCAGTAGATCGGTAGCTGTGTCTCACACTCCTGTTGCTGGTGCTGGCGGTGTGTCTGGGTCTCTGGCACATGTGTCAGTCAGTAGATGGGTGGCTGTGTCTCACACTCCTGTTGCTGGTGCTGGCGGTGTGTCTGGGTCTATGGCACATGTGTCAGTCAGTAGATCGGTGGCTGTATCTCACACTCCTGTTTCTGGTGCTGGCGGTGTGTCTGGGTCTATGGCACATGTGTCAGTCACCACAGCTGTGGCTGTGTCTCACACTCCTGTTTCTGGTGCTGGCGTCGTGTCTGGGTCTAGGGCTCATGTGTCAGTCAGTAGATCAGTGGCTGTGTCTCACATTCCTGTAGCTGGTGCTGGCGGTGTGTTTGGGTCTATGGCTCATGTGTCAGTCAGTAGATCGGTGGCTGTGTCTCACACTCCTGTTGCTGGTGCTGGCGGTGTGTCCAAGGCGAATTGTTCAAGCAGTCCACCTGATTCTGTGGTGTGAGGTCTAGTTGCCATCAGTCACATCTCATTTAAGTTTGTGTGTAGATTGACGTATGTAACCACCTATGTTTTATTAGTCTCCTTGTGACGGGTCGCTTGACACACGTACTTGGCTAGCCAATGATGTACCTGCTGTGTTGTCCACACTGCCCTGTTGCTGTTCTAATACTGCATTCTGCCCTCTCATATGCTGCCAATGATGTACCTGCTCTGTTGTTCACAATGCCCTGTTGCTGTTCTGATAATGCATTCTGCCCTCTCATATGCTGCCAATGATGTACCTGCTGTGTTGGGCACAATGCCCTGTTGCTGTTCTGATAATGCATTCTGCCCTCTCACGTGCTGCCTCTGATGTACCTGCTGTGTTGTTCACAATGCCCTGTTGCTGTTCTGATACTGCATTCTGCCCTCTCATATGCTGCCAATGATGTACCTGCTGAGTTGTCCACACTGCCCTGTTGCTGTTCTGATACTGCATTCTGCCCTCTCATATGCTGCCATTGATGTACCTGCTTTGTTGTTCACAATGCCCTGTTGCTGTTCTGATACTGCATTCTGCCCTCTCACGTGCTGCCTCTGATGGACCTGTTCAGTGCAATGGACTGTTGATGCACTTAGCCCCTCTCACGTGCTGCCTCTGATGGACCTGTTCAGTGCAATGGACTGTTGATGCACTTAGCCCCTCTCACGTGCTGCCTCTGATGGACCTGTTCAGTGCAATGGACTGTTGATGCACTTAGCCCCTCTCACGTGCTGCCTCTGATGGACCTGTTCAGTGCAATGAACTGTTGATGCACTTAGCCCCTCTCACGTGCTGCCTCTGATGTACCTGCTCTGTTGTTCACAATGCCCTGTTGCTGTTCTGATACTGCATTCTGCCCTCTCATATGCTCCCAATGATGTACCTGCTCTGTTGTTCACAATGCCCTGTTGCTGTTCTGATACTGCATTCTGCCCTCTCACATGCTGCCTCTGATGGACCTGTTCAGTGCAATGGACTGTTGATGCACTTAGCCCCTCTCACGTGCTGCCTCTGATGTACCTGCTCTGTTGTTCACAATGCCCTGTTGCTGTTCTGATAATGCATTCTGCCCTCTCATATGCTGCCAATGATATACCTGCTGTGTTGGGCACAATGCCCTGTTGCTGTTCTGATAATGCATTCTGCCCTCTCACGTGCTGCCTCTGATGTACCTGCTCTGTTGTTCACAATGCCCTGTTGCTGTTCTGATACTGCATTCTGCCCTCTCATGTGCTGCCTCTGATGGACCTGTTCAGTGCAATGGACTGTTGATGCACTTAGCCCCTCTCACATGCTGCCTCTGATGTACCTGCTCTGTTGTCCACAATGCCCTGTTGCTGTTCTGATAATGCATTCTGCCCTCTCATATGCTGCCAATGATGTACCTGCTCTGTTGTTCACAATGCCCTGTTGCTGTTCTGATAATGCATTCTGCCCTCTCATATGCTGCCAATGATGTACCTGCTGTGTTGTCCACACTGCCCTGTTGCTGTTCTGATACTGCAATCTGCCCTCTCACGTGCTACCAATGATGTACCTGCTCTGTTGGGCACAATGCCCATGCTCTTGGATTTTCTGATATTATGCACCTATTATGTTGAATAAAGCTAATGTATCATGTTTAGTGGTTTGTCGCTGTCATTCCTGGTTGTGTACTTCAATTGTGTATATTTTGGTGCGTTCGTCAATGTATTTCCTGTGACATGACACTCCCCCTCCCAACGTCACAGCCCTGCCAGGTACTCCCCTTCCGGAAGTAAATGGTGTGTAGCGTACCTGCGTCGTCGTCGATGATGGTCCATGACTTCCTGGTGGAGGATCGCGAAGAGTATCGGAAAAGTGTGTAGTGCTGGGTCCATGTGGGCGAGCTGCTTGTGGTGGGTATCTTCGCAATCTGTGGTTTGTTAGCTGTGGGGAATCCGCCGTGTTCAGGCAGGTTGTTTTTCCGCAGCGGTTTTATGTGTGTTTTCCGCCATCGTGATTTGGGACACGGTCGGAGACGTCATTCCGTACGGCGGTGTCTCTGGATTGGTTACGTCCGCCGCGGGGTCGGGTGTAATTCCGCGGCGGTGCGTTCTCTTCCGCCGCGTATGGAGTTTTGACAGTTTTTCCCATCCGAATATGGCGGTCGGACTGTCCGCGGCAGGCGGACGGAAAAGGGCTTTTACCGCCTACTCCAGTACGGCGGACGTCCTTCCGTCCGCCATCCTAATGAGCCCCCATATGTGTGCAATTGATTATGTGTTTTATAAGAAGTACAGTAATTGTAGAATATTATATCAAAAAGGAACACAAACATATAAGACATAGCAGACTGTGTCAGAGACTAAACATTTTCTCAGAGCCTACATAAAAGAACGTAAAATAATTGGCTAAATTGTGAAAACAAAGTCCTCCTTAATATTTTACAGTATAAAACAATCTTCGGTATTATTCAAAGTGTTTTAGATAGCAAGCATAGCCTTTTGGAGCTCTCAGAAAGTATCTATGATGCAACCTATGTTTCAGTTCAAGATATCCAAGGCCATTTTGTGTGGCTCAGTAATTTCCTGGGTATGCTCTGGAACCAGTGTGTTACGGAACATTGTAGAATAGCACTCTATTCTTTTAGGAGGGGGGTGTTATTTCAGTGCACATAACTATTATGATACATTATGATTAGGCATTACTTCTAATGGTTACATTGCAATTATGATTTTAGTGATTTCCCTAGAAGAGTGCGTTATTCTGTTTTATCGCAGAATACATTATATTTGATGGCCATTAAACGCTACTTTACTATTACAGTCCATGTGGTATACTCCATTTTCACCTAGATTACTTGTGCGGACCTCCTTTATCAGCACTGTCCTTCTGTAGGCCTGCGGTCCATTGGTGTTTTTTTAACCCTGTGAACTGACAGTACTGGCCAACTATGAATGCAACAGATCCAGCAGGTGAAATGTGTCATGTCTAGCTGTTCGATTTGTTAATTAGGTAATTAGTTGCAATTATTCTTATCTTTTTTTTATTAATTAAAGTCGCATTTTTTTATGCTTATAACGAATTTACAGGCTGTAAGTGAAGGCATTAAATGATTGGAATGATGTAAAGGATGTGTCAATTTATAGTTTTCATTAATCCAACTGAGTTCATAGTGTGTTAATTATACATTTTAACAATGTATGCGAAATTATGGCAAATTGATAGCTTACAATTTCCTCATTATAATGTTTGATTCATATTTATATTACTGACTAGCATTTGTTAATACATTTCAACCCATCAGGGCATGATGGTTTTTGTATTTAAATTGATTAGCGTACAGGCACCTACATTTCAATTAGATATGTGATTAAATAATGGACTCAGTAATGAGACCTTGAGAAACTCAAAGATATAAGCGAAAGGTTGGTGGGTCTTGTCTACCTTCCATTAAGTGTTTGCATTTATTTGAGCTCTTACAAATTGTCTTGGAGTATTATGACTTTGGCATGATTGGAATGCTAAAATGGGTGGTCGGGAGGGGGTTGTTGTTCGCTTTTTTATTACCACAAATGTGCTAATATTTGCTGTTTTCATGGGACATCCTGTGTATTGCATGAAAAGATGGTAGGCTCAGTAAATGACTGTATGAAGTCGCAAAGCCTCCTACCGTAGGTCGTATATTATTATTAACATGGAATGTCTGGGGGCTTAACAACCCCAGAAATACACGTCAGGTACTTGCATACTTGGAGAGTCATCACATACAAATTGCCATCTTTCAAGAGATGCATATCACACAACACAAGGAGGGTGCCATTGGGGCTCACTCGGCAGGCATTCGGGTAGCCTAATTCCACTCCTCATACTCTAGGGGGTCCTTTTGTTGGTCAAAAAGGTGGTTCCTTTCGCAATTGGCCAGTCCAAAACTGATGACCAGGGTTGCTATGCGATAGTGCAGGGAAACCTATGTGGTAATTTGATAACCCTGGTAACCTCCTACGGGCCAGACACCTATGATCCTGAATGCTATACACCACTGTGACACCACCTGCACACATTACAGCCTTCGGCCATTATATGGGGCAGGGACCTCAACACATACCTAGCCCCAGTACTTGACAGGTCTGCCAGATTTTCTTGGCAGGGTAAAACTCCACCCAGGTTCTCCAGGAGGGAATGGAAGATAGTGGTCTGGTTGATATATGGAGGTTGTGGAACCCAGTCGGCCGAGAAGGCCCATTTACTTCCTCAGTGCATGCGATAGTCCCAGAGAGACCATTGGTTGCTGACCCGGTAGGTGAGCGCTTGGGCAATTGGCGTGCAGCATATGCCCAGAACACTCCCAAATCATGTGCCGGTGAAACTGGTGATAGCGATACCTACACTTGTCCCTACGTAATTTATATGGAGATTTCATGCCACAGCACTACTCAACCCAGTGTTCCGAGAGTGATTGCACACAGCAGAAGAGAAATGTGGGCTCTGTGACAGAGGCGGACCCCCTTTGGAAGGCATTTAAAGGTACTATCAGAGGGAGTACGTATAGCTGCACAAGTGGGTTTCTTGATGGCCTTATGCACACAAGTACAGAAAATAGAGCAGACCATCTGGGACCAGGAACATCAATATGAGTCAGCACCCAGCCACAAGACACTAGCCGCCATTAGGGATCAGATCACAAATTACACTGACACGGCGGCACAGGAGTTGTGCCACCTTTACCGATGGCACGTGGCAAGGTCAGACAGATAGGGAAGTTGCCCAGGCCATAGCTTGGCTACCAAGTTGAAATAGCTGTGGGCTTATATATATATTACAAGTATAACAACCCTGAGGGTGTGGCCTGTCATGACACCACGGCTGTTCTTGCCACTTTTATGGATTTTCACCTACACTTATATGAAACAATGCCTCACCTTTGGAGACAGAGATAGCGGACTATTTAGATGATGTGGCTTTAGAATGGATCTCCCTGGGACCATGGAAATATCTAGTACAGCCTGTTACGGTGGATGAGGTGAAGGAGCCATTCGCTCCCTACCTAATGGCAGGGCCCGGGCATGAATGGCCTACCAGGTGAGTTTTATAAAGAATTCACTAAGATATTGGCTCCACACCTTCATGCACTGTATGAGGAGGCATATACTGAGCAGATATTACCTCCATCCACCAGAGAAGCCTTCATTATCACATTGTTAAAGCCTGATAAACAACCTGAACAGTATGAGTCTTTTCGACTGCTATCACTGATAAATACGGATGCTAAAATCCTGGCTAAAATCCTAGCCACCTGGCTCCAGCCCCTACTTACCAATATGGTGTTGCCGGACCAATATGGTTTTATCCCCACTCACTCAACAGTGCATAATTTGAGCACTGCTCCACCAGCTAGACCCATCCATGCAGGCGGTGGCAGTCCTACTGGATGCCGCCAAAGTTTTTGATTCCATAGAGTGGACATACTTGTTCACAGTCCTGCATCAAATGGGGATTTCCCCAGACATTCCCAATGTGGTGCACTTGCTGTACACTAGTCCGCTGGCACAGGTACAGGTCAATGGTAATACATTTGAGGCATTGCACATATATAGGGGCACATGATAGGGATGTCCGTTATCCTTAATTTTTTTGGTGTTGGCTCTAGATCCTATGGCGTCCGTGATTCGGCAGCGACATGCTGCAGCTGCATTGCGATGCCGTCAATGTTCACTCGCCATATCCTCCTTATACGGAGACAATATGGTGTTATATGTCTGAGACCCAGCCATACCCAGTCATAAGGGAATACATCTGATATGAGTGTCAATCAGGATTAAGTGCCTTATTATGAATTTGTTGGTCCTCCAGCGGTGCCGCCACTGCACCGTCCTTTGGAGGACCGTCAAGGCCGTGGTGCGCCCTCCCACTGGATTATGATTGTAATTAATGGCGGACGGGCGGTGCAGCATTAGTATGATGGCGTGGTCTGTTAGGCTCATGGGAGAGCATAACATGCAGACAGCCACCTTGAAAGTGCTGATTACATGTTCTTGC
Source organism: Lissotriton helveticus (assembly GCF_964261635.1). Classification (NCBI taxonomy): domain Eukaryota; kingdom Metazoa; phylum Chordata; class Amphibia; order Caudata; family Salamandridae; genus Lissotriton; species Lissotriton helveticus. The sequence goes on from NC_136067.1 coordinate 873,512,980, forward strand.
ATGGTGTGGGATGCATGTCACACCATGCAGGAACATGGGGTGCAAATCCAGGGGGGTACAACATGTGCCCCCCTGCATGCACCTCTGGGCCTAGGAGCAGCAGGTTGCCTTTCGGGCACCATTTTCATGGTGGCCTCACTGCCATGAATTGGGCAGTGGAAAGCCAAGTCATGATATGCTTGGCGGTGCCACAGCAGCACATCCAGCATACTGGTGTTCCTGACCACTGCATGACTGCAGCAGGATCCTGGATCCTCAGTGGACGCAGCGGTCCTGTGGTGGTCTGAACACCACACTCGTAATACTGTAGGCAGGCCTGCAGTGTGGCGGTGGATGTACGGCCACCACTAGTACGACAGTCCTATGGACGGCTGTACTCTTAATAAGGACCTAAGTATTAACTATCAAGATTGACTATATTTTCTTTGACTCCAGTCACCTTGCTGTTATTGCTGGATTTTCCTTTGAAGAGGAGTGCGGACCCAGTCAAAACTTTAGGAATATGGGTACATGGAAACCTGTAATTAGTTATCCTCTATAACTACAGCAGGGTCATCTCAAAACCTGAAAATCATGTAGCTCAATGGTCTCAGCTGCCCCTGTGACTGGCGTACAGGGTGGCAAACATGAAAATGATAGCACTACCCAAGTTTCTCTACCTCTCTATTAATATCAACCCTGGGCCTAGTTTGCCTAGCAGCACTACACATAGCTTCGCGTAGTATACTTTGAACTTCACGTAGTACACATAGTCTGCATAGCGTAGCTGATGACACTGTGTACATGTCTGCACTGTGGAAAAATTGCAAAACAATTGCAAATGGCATTCTGTACAATGCCAGTTATGATAAACTAAGTATCTTTATCTTTATATGCTAAAGTGCATAGAGTACTTTCACAAAAGTGAAACTGAAAAATTAGCAAGCAGTGAGAGAGGTGATGATTTTGGGATCCTTCCTAACCTAGGGGGAGTACCAAACAGATGCCTTGAAAACAAAAACGCACATCTTAATGATCGATTTGGTGGTGGTCCCATCCTCTTAGGACCACCCCAAGCGCAGTTATTGGCAAAAAAACATTCCCAACCAAAAGCCCTGCAAAGCATTACGGGATGAGATTGGCAGTGGGCAGTGAATATTATATAGTATCCAATATCAAAATAATTCTACAAAGAGCTGCAGTTCAACTGGTGGTTACTAGATGTCCCTCACTAGTCAAATGCAAATGCTTGATGAAAGGGTTTCAATGGTTTTGCATTTGACTCGTGAGGGACATCTAGTAACGACTAGTGGAACTACAGCTTGATGTAAGAACAATTTCAATTCTTTGCATTTGACTCGTGAGGGACATCTAGTAACAATGAGGTGAACTGCAGCTCTTTGTAGAATTATTTTGATATTGGATACTATCCAATATCAAACAGTCAACAGATCTGGGTTTAATCCATCACTGTTCTTTAGCCCACTCTGCCACCCCAGTTCAGACATGGCCATATGCATATCAGTCTGACCCTGTGCCTCATGGGAACAGTCCAGCCCGAACTGCCAAGCCATGCCTTCCCTGGACCGGAAGCAAGCTTCCGAGGACCGGTTTCTGGCATTTCAGCCATCTTCAGCCTGGCTTGCTTGAATCCAGTGGCAAAGTGAGCAAGGGACTCACGTCTGAGCATACCCTGCCAACTTATGGCGAACAAAGTGGTACAAAAGGAGGTGGTGATGGACGGAGCATCTGAACCAATCAAACACTCACACCGTCAACAGATCTGGGTTTAATCCATCACCGTTCTTTAGCCCACTCTGCCACCCCAGTTCAGACATGGCCATATGCAAATCAGTCTGACCCTGTGCCTCATGGGAAAAGTCCAGCCCGAACTGCCAAGCCATGCCTTCCCTGGACCGGAAACAAGCTTCCGAGGACCGGTTTCTGGCATTTCAGCCGTCTTCAGCCCGGCTTGCTTGAATCAAGTGGCAAAGTGAGCAAGGGACTCACGTCTGAGCATACCCTGCCAACTTATGGCGAACAAAGTGGTACAAAAGGGGGTGGTGATGGACGGAGCATCTGAACCAATCAAACACTCACACCCAGTCAACCGATCTGGGTTTAATCCATCACCGTTCCTAAGCCCACTCTGCCACCCCAGTTCAGACATGGCCATATGCAAATCAGTTTGACCCTGTGCCTCATGGGAACAGTCCAGCCCGAACTGCCAAGCCATGCCTTCCCTGGACCGGAAACAAGCTTCCGAGGCCCGGTTTCTGGCATTCCAGCCGTCTTCAGCCCGGCTTGCTTGAAAACAGCCTAGATTTAGCTGGGAAAAGCTCACACTTCCCTAAGATAAGGGTGGATTTGGAGTCCCAAACTTACACCTATATTACTTGTGCGCGCAGGCGCAATCTGCCCACCATTGGTTCTATTCCACTACACATATGCCAAATCTAACGATTTTAAGCAATAATGCATATCCCATTCCCCTCAAAGCTACTTTGCCACGCAGATGGCCAGAGGGGTCCCGAGAACAGAGCAACACCATAAATTCTACCACGAAGGCGTGAACAGCTCTTGGTGCGTGAACTGTCAAGATTGGGCTATATGCACCAGCGATCCCATTGCTGTATCAACCAGCTATCTCGGTCACCCATGGAAAGGGAGTGCTTGCCATTCTTGAGGAGGCTGGGTTGAAGGCCATGGTAAATGCATATGCCAGGGGTACCTTTGTTGCTGTCACAGGCACAGCACAAGTACCCGCTCCAGACCTTCACATACCGTTGCCTTCGGGCTGCCCTGAGAGACTTATACACCCAAATCTCTGCTGAACCCTGGACTCTTAATATGCTACAGATCTTACTTACTAGCACCACATATAAGAATCTTATTACTATGTTGTATAATGCAGAGGGATAGGCCAGCCACACTGCACACCACTTTAGATAAGTGGAACTTGCTACGCCGCAGAGTCAGGCAGGCTCGGGCTTTTGTTGTGCACTAACAGGTATGCTCACATCCAATTGTAACTTGCAAATGATCCATTTCAAATATTTGCAGCAAATGTACTATGCCCCTGTAAGATTGTTTAGATAATGGCTTCATGAGGATGCATCGTGTAGGTGCTGTGGGGCCTTGGAAGCGGACTTTTTGCATTTAGCTTGGCTATGTGCCCTTATCTGAAACTTCGGGGAACAAGTAGTAAATGCTCTTACTGATGTGGTGCTGTAGTCGGTGGAGTGCACCACTCAATTGTGTTTTCTTGGATTGGTTAATCCACTACAGCCGGCTAATCGTAAACTGGTGCCAGCAGCCCTCCTCTTGGCAAAGAGAACGGTCGCTATACACTGGGGGGAAAATCAGTATGGAAAACTGCTCACTGGCACAATGGTATGGCATATTGCTGAGACCAATTTGAACTGTATGGGGAAGAACTACCACAGCCTTCGAGACCAAATGACATTTGGAGTCCGTTTACAGTCTATTTACTGTCAAGGTCTTATGTAACCTAGTGTGCGAGCTTGTGTCTATGATTCTGCGGAATGATGACCAGGTATACCTTGATTTGAGCTTGCCTCTACAGCATTATACGGCATAGGTGTTTAATAATATTGCATGTAGCATTGACTGGCATGATGTTTAAGGCCATGTATCTGCATTTCTGGTCTGGACTTTCAATTATGTTTTAATTAAAGAGTACGAGCACTTAATAAATCCATGCAATAGGTAAATTACCTAGTGCCAAATCTCTGTAAAAGAGAAAGGAAAAGCTATATATTTTTGTACATTTTTAACTTGTACATTCAAAATAAATTGCACACATCTTTCTTATCTTTATATAAATGCAATTGGATAGCAACAACATGCAAGGAAAAATCATTTCAAGATCTGTACATCACACAATTGTCTGGCAATGTATTACCAATGGCATTTTCATTCAGCATGCTTCAGGTCTATCTCTTTCTCTGACATTCGAAATCAGCATTCTTAATGGCAGCAACGCTTATTTTCTAGACCTCCGAGGTGCAAAGCCAGGATGACTTGTTGATTACTGCAAAGGTTCCTCTTGTCTTGCACATGTGATTGATGTGCTGTGTGCTGCAGTCTTTTAGAATGAGGACGTCGAAAATGTGCCCGCAGTAGAAGACGGGCTACATGTGTGGGTATTGATCAGGTTAGAGATGTCAGCTGCTTGATGTATTGCTGAGTGTGCGCTGATTAACTTTAGATGGGAAACAGTCATTACCACAACATGCACTTACAACAAAGTCATTACTACACATGCATCATTATCCCGTATGCCATTAGAAGGAATATGCCTTTACAATGAATGTCATTACCCCACGTCATTATCACACATTTATTTGTAAGTATATAGGTAAGTATATTGATAAGTAGTTTGGCCTCGTTTATTTTTTTAAATAGTTAGGGTGATGTTTAATGCTCAGTTATTCATTTAAATAGCTGAGTATTAATGTGAACAATAATGTAAATATTAATAATAATTGTTAAATAAGTGGTAAGAATAATTTGTATTATTTACATTTAGTCAAGGGATGCCAGGAATATAGGGATATAGGGAGGGGAAGTGTATTAATACTCAGACATTACTTTTGATACTTGAGTATTAATGTATACCACAATAGTATTATTAATGCAATTACTTTATATGTGCTTAAAAATGTATAACACTTGAATTTAGGGATGGGGTGTAAGAGATATAGGGGCGTAGAGTAGGGAGGTGTATAAGTGCCCAAGTATTATTATTAGTACACGAGTATTAATGTATTCCGCAATATTATTATTAATAAAATGTATTTACATGTGCATAAAATGTTATAAACCTTGAATATGGGGACAGGATATAGGGGTATATGGTTGGGAAGTGCATTAATAATCAGGTATTAGTTTTAATACTTGAGTATTCATTTATACCACAATATTTTTATTAATAATATCACTTTTACATGTGGTTAATAATCATTTAACACTAGAATAAAGGGATGGGAAGCAAGGGATAAAGGGGTGTGGGGTAGGGAAGTGTACTAATACTTAGGTATTGTTTTTAGTACTTGAGTATCAATTTACACCAAAATTCTATTATTAATAACTTTCCATATGATCAAAAATTTCTAACACTGTAAATTAGGGATGGGATGTAAGGGATAGAGAGTTACAGGGTGGTGGAGTGTATTAATACTCAAGTATTAATTTAAATACCTGAGTATTAATTGTAAAAACGATGACATACTACTAATTTATATAGTTAGAAATTTGAGAAGGATATAATGATATTGTTAACATGGAATCTCCTGAGGCGTGAGCCGGGATAGAGTGCTGGTAGCTTGAAGCTGCTGTTAGTTCGAGGCTGCTATTTTAATTTAATCGCCGATTTGCACACTTTTGTAATCTGGACGAATTTGCACATTTTTAACTGTGTTTTAATACTGCATTGTACCGGATCTTCCTTAGGCACTGGGAGAACTCTGGAGGGCAGTGGTAGTGGTGGGGGGTTACCGGCGCTGCACAACAGAGGTCCGCCATCTTGAGAACCCTCGGAGGTCAGCGCTCTAGTAGCGGGACGCAGGAAGCTAGAAAACCGGGCTGGCGCGCACGCGCAGCCCTGGAATCTCCTGAGGCGTGAGACGGGAGAGAGTGCTGGTAGCTTGAGGCTGCTGGTAGTTCGTGGCTGCTATTTTAATTTAATTGCCGATTTGCACACTTTTGTAATCTGGACGAATTTGCACATTTTTAACTGTGTTTTAATACTGCATTGTACCGGATCTTCCTGAGGCACTGGGAGAACTCTGGAGGGTAGTGGTAGTGGTGGGGGGTTACCGGCGCTGCACAACAGAGGTCCTCCATCTTGAGGACCCTCGGAGGTCAGCGCTCTAGTTGCGGGACGCAGGAAGCTAGAAAACCGGGCTGGTGCGCACGCGCAGCCCTGGAATCTCCTGAGGCGTGAGCCGGGAGAGAGTGCTGGTAGCTTGAGGCTGCTGGTAATTCGAGGCTGCTATTTTAATTTAATTGCCGATTTGCACACTTTTGTAATCTGGACGAATTTGCACATTTTTAACTGTGTTTTAATACTGCATTGTACCGGATCTTCCTGAGGCACTGGGAGAACTCTGGAGGGCAGTGGTAGTGGTGGGGGGTTACCGGCGCTGCACAACAGAGGTCCGCCATCTTGAGGACCCTCGGAGGTCAGCGCTCTAGTTGCGGGACGCAGGAAGCTAGAAAACCGGGCTGGAGCGTACGCGCAGGGGACGAGTGCAGCGGGCACGCCGCGGCGCGCCAAAGGCAAGCCCGTATGCGCCTGTCCGCGCCGGGCCCGTGCTTGGCGCTATGACCCTTTGCCGGAGCATGTCAGGTAAGGGCCCCTTGTTTAGGTATGATAGGGACTCGCTACTGGCTCTTAGGGGGGCCGGCGGTGGGACAGAGTGTCCACGTATGGACATAGGTAGTGAGCCATCTAGTAATGTCGGGATCTGTCAGGCATACAAGGTAGCATTACCCAGAGTACGAATGACCCCCATCCAGTTAAAGGGGAGGAGGATAGGGGGAGCGAGAAAGGAGACTGAGCAAAAGTTCAAATGTGTTTCCATTAATGCTAGGTCCTTGGTGAAACACAGCATGGAATGTGCAGAGCTCTTAATAGAGAGAGGCATTCAAATTGCATTCATCACTGAAACTTGGATGGATACCGCCTCAGGGCCAGATGTAGTGAAGGCCACCCTGCCGGGATATCTTTGTCATAGACAGGATAGAAAGGGTAAAAGGGGAGGCGGTTTAGCCGTGATCTACCAAAGTGCAATTAAGGCCATTTTTAAGCCCATATTGATGGAAGCATGTGAAGCGCTATCCTTTAGTTTTATGTTTCTTAACCATCACGCTTTTAAAGGAACATTATTATACAGGCCGCCAGGGGCGAAAAACAGGTTTTTGGCCGAAGTAGGGAGTCTACTGGAAGTAGGTATGTGTGATGAGACTTGCACGATACTAGGGGACTTCAATTTTCATTTGGAGGATGGCAACGACTCGGAATCGGTGGCCCTACTAGATCTGATGGAAGGAGCCGACAATAGGCAATTAGTAGTGGGACCTACTCACTGTGCTGGCCATACGTTGGATGGTTTATTTTCTAACCATCCGTTAGTGATGTTCGAGGGAACGTGGCCAGTTCCCTGGTCCGACCACGCGATTGTTGAGTTATGTATTGTTGCTAGGAAGATTACTAGCACAGAGTCTGGCCCCAAAAAAATAATGATCAGCAGAGCCTGGAATAAGCTGGAAGGGAAAGAACTGGAGGAACCCCTAATGACATCCAAAAAGGAACTTCCTCATGCGGTGGAGGAAGCGGCGCTAGCTTATACGAATTGGCTGGAGCAAGCAAGTGTGACCCTGGTGCCAGTTAGGAGAGGCAGTAGGCAGAGGGTGGTTCCAAAAAAGGGTGTAAAAAGCTAGAGCGGGAATGGCGTAAAGGCTACAGGGAAACGGATAAGCAGAACCTAAAAAACAGCCTTCTTGAATATAAAAAGTTGATTGTACAAGCAAAGCACGAGCATTTTACTAATCGTATCAATCAGGCCAGTAATTGCTCAAAAGAACTCTTTAGAACACTCTCTAGTCTTGCTTCTCCCAAAGTGGAAGGGCCACCGCCTAGTCAAGAACTGTGTGATGACTTAGCTACATTTTTCATGACCAAAGTTGAGACTGTCTTTAATGCATTTTCGGGCCTAAAGTTGAGGTGTCCTTTAATACATAATCAGAATTCTGTATGGGACGAGCACAGGGAAGACACTCTAGAGGAGTTTTCAACCGTAAGCATAGAAGAGACTAAAAAGATGCTCTGTGGTTTAAAATCAGGGTCACCAGATGACCCGTGTCCGGCAACGGTAGCCAAATTGGCACCTTTGCCCATCGCAACAGCTTTGACAACGATTTTTAACAACATGTTTGCATCGGGACATTTTCCGGCATGTTGGAAACAAGCATCCATCCTTTCTTTGCTAAAAAAATCTAATTATGATACAATGGATCCCAATAGTTACCGGCCCATCTCTAGGCTCCCACTTCCAGCGAAACTAATTGAAAGGATGATTAACCAGCAACTCAGTATGTTTTTGGAGACAACTCACGCCCTGGACCTGTCTCAACATGGGTTCAGAGTGGGGCATAGCACTGATTCTGCCCTAATAAAGGCAACTGAGGAAATTAGGGAAGTAATGGACTCAGGGGGCAGAGCTGCACTGGTCCTTTTGGACCTGTCCGCAGCCTTCGATACGGTGCATCATGATATTTTGATGCACCGGTTGAAGGACTGTGGGGTCCAGGGAAAAGCAGGGGACCTCTTGAATGCATTCCTGAGGAACAGAGAACAGAGGGTGGCAATGGGAGAGTACATATCAAAACCTTTCGTTCTCCCATGTGGAGTCCCCCAGGGCTCCTCCTTAAGCCCCACTTTGTTCAATGTATACGTTACATCCCTGGCTCCGATCATTAAGTCCTTCGACTTTAATCTGACCTCCTACGCAGACGCCACCCAGATTGTGGTGTCAGTGCTGCCAGGGAGAGAAGTGGGAGTGCCCTTACCGTTTCAGGAATGTATGTTGGCTGTGGGTGGGTGGATGGGCGAAAATTGCCTGAAACTAAACACAGCCAAAACCGAAGTCATTGTATTTGGTGTAAGCAACGATTTCTGGAGCCCGCAATGGTGGCCAGAAGAGATGGGTGCACCCCCCCTTCCGGTGGAAAAGGCAAAAAACCTAGGGGTTCTTATAGATGACCAACTGACATTTAGGCCCCAGGTCAGTGCCTTAACATCCTCTATCTTTTTTCTTCTGAAACTGCTGAGGAAGATACTTCCATTCCTTCCCGAAAGCAGTAAAAGGACAATTGTTATGGCCTTGGTCCTACCTCGGCAAGACTATTGTAATAGCCTTCTGCTTAATGCCCAACAGGGGCTTCTTAACAAGCTGCAGGTGCTGCAAAATGCAGCAGTCAGACTTCTGACGGGCATTCCAAAGTATGCCTCTGTGTCAGGTGAACTTTTGAAATTACACTGGTTGCCAGTGCGGAAGAGGATTGCTTTTAAGGCCTTGTGTGTGGTCTTTAAGGCCCTTCAAGGCACCGGATCGGCTTGTTTGAAAGATCTTTTTCAATGGCATAACCCCCTCTGACAGTTAAGATCGTCGAGTCAGGGATTAGTCGTGGTTCCACGTGTCAAGAAAGCACTCTGGGGGGGTAGGAGCTTTGTGCTGGGGGCTACAAAGGCCTGGAATGCCCTGCCCTTTGCCTTAAGAAACACACCTGATCTCATGGCCTTTAGGAAAGGCATCAAGACCTGGTTGTTTACCCAGTAATCCCGTTCGGTGCACCCCCTCTGGAGTATTTCAGTTAGCGTCAGGACACCTTCAGGTAACAGTGCGCTCTATAAATGCCAAAATAAATAAATAAATAAACATGTTTAAATTATTCTAATAATTTTTTAAACACATGAATAATATAAATAAAATACATTTCAAGTCATTTATAATTTATTAAATAAAATATAAAACAACCCATTTTTAAAAAATAAATAATGTGTTTAAAAAACTGTAATAAATATCATCAATATTTATTGAATATTTACAAGTTTATTAAAAATAAAAAATAAAAATCTCAAAACTTGCCACAAGTTTTAAAACATTTTTAAAAACACTTTCCTATGGTCCCCTATTCATTTCAATGGGAGAAATTCTCCTTGTTTAGTTTAAACATTTAGCCATCATGCACACGATTGTGCGCCTGTTTTGACAGTCAATGGAGCATCACAGTGAAGATCGGAAGCAAGAAAGAGGTGCAGTCAGATACAAAAAACTTTTTTTTACATGTTTATAGGTGACTACATTTATTGCAAGGATAGATGAGGAGGAATTTAATAGTATGGATGTATGATGTTGTAATAATTGATTGCTTAACACACAATTTTATTCCCCTAAAGGTTGCTATAGTATGCACAAGTTGGGATGGTTGTATTATTTTACAATTAACTTTTTACAAAAGTGATAAAGTAAATTAGTAAGTACTTTTTTAAACATTATTTGAAAAAAACATTTTTTTAATTTTTTTCGTCCTGTATTTCCGTTTTGAAGATACATTACATACTTGTTGGAATCAGCACGTGTGAGGAGTTCATTTGGAACTATTTTGTATTCTGGGATTTTTTTGGTTGATAAAGAACCTGTTTGGGATTGTGCACATTTTGGAACATTTTAACCGGATTCCAAGGATTATCATTTTTTCTGGTTTTGGATATCTACATCGGATTTTGGCATGTGAATAGCGCTCACTTCAGTTTTCAAACAGCCTTCAGAAATTGCTTTATGGATAACCCTTTCTGCCAATATTAGATGGGTTTTTGCTTTAGTAACGGAATTCTTTTTTGATTTTAAAACAGTTTTAGGGTTATGGACTTTGATTTGAATGTAGGATACACATTTGGACAGTTTAAATAAGAAAACCTCTTGCTGACAGGAGGAGTTAAAACATTGTCAAGAGTTGGAAAAAGAAGACATCTGCAAGTAGGAAGAAACTGTTTGCTAAAATTTAGATTTCTTTTTTTTCAAAAACTGCAATTATGATCTGAGTTCTGTTAAAATAGGCAAGTAATGGGACAGGGTGTTAGAGAATGTTAGTAGTGTAAGATAACGGCAATATTTTCTGGCTAGCCTGATGCACCCATCAAAGAAAAGTATATGGGCCAGATTACAAGTTTTATGGAGTGGTGCTGGCTCTTCCATGGCACAGCCACACCAAACCCATGCAAGGACCACCCGCCGTATTACAAGTTGACTGAGTTCAACTTGTAATACAGCAGGAGGTCCTTTGACCTTCCAATGGTGGCACCACAATAGGAGCAGCAAAAAAGTTCCAGCACGGCATGGACGTGGACGTCCATGCCATGCTGGAACTTTGAGGGAATACAGACAGAGGGGCACATTTTGTGCCCCCCTGAATGTATCCCCATGGGGGGTGGATATGGGGGCCCTGTAGGACCACCTTTGTTCCTGCACAGCCAGCCTTTTCATGGTGGGACTCTGCCATGAAATGGCTTGTGGTGCAGGAACTCGTAATATGCTTAGCCGGACTGCGCCAGTCCCCGCTCAGCATATTGCATTGTGGTGTAGCTGTGCCACTGCCTGGCACAGTCAGTGGTTTATCGCAAATACGACGGTGAACGTCAAAATCAGCAAAAAGGTTAACTGCTACTGCTGCGCCACCGCATGTCTAGTGGTCGGAAGACTGCCAGACTTGTAATCAGCCTTTTTGATCTTTGCCAATAGTCCTTCTGACAATTCTTTGCTTCTTTTAGATACCTGGGGGTTCAGACTACTTGTAAAGGATTGTGTGATTCTCGTTTCCTGGAAATTTTGCTCCTTCTTTAAAAACGCCAGGAAGTGATAGAGGTTTGGGTGATGTTTGCCAACAGATTGGTTGAAAGAGTTGTGCCTTCCCTCAACGGCATTTTTAGTCTTCGTACCACCAGTCAATGGGGGACCTTGGCTTCCTCCTGCGACCCGACCTGCTTAGATGACTAATCAAAGTGTCTTCAAAATACTTTAGTATGGATGCTAATTTTTCCTCTTTTTGTGTAAAATAAATGCAGTAATTGATGTGTGGAACTCATCTACATACTCAGGTGGTACGAAGCATAAGGCAGTACATTTTCGTAAGTCAAACAGAAATTTGCTGTCATATAGGGGCTTATTACGATGTCACTCCGGTCGACGGTCTTGACCGCCTAATTACGATACGACTGCATGTGGTGCAGTTGCATACTCTCCTTTGCCTATGGGAGCATGTGCTACAGCCGTAAACCAGCCAGAGCACAAGCTCCCATAGGGAAATGGGAGGTTGTATTCATCACTGCGCCACATGGCAGGCACAGCGGGGACCTTGGCCCCCTACCGGAGGCCGCAAGTAGAAGGGGGCCCTGCTAGGAACCCCCAAACTCGCTCTCCGACAGGCTTTCGTGGGAAAGCCTGGCAGGGAAAGCCTGCCGTTAACTGAACATTGTTATCCGAACGCATAAAACGCTGTTCATATGAATTACAGGCCTGTCTTCGACTGGCTGATGGGCTCTTCAAGCCCGTCGGAAGCCAGCCAGAATGACCAGCTGGTTTCACTTCCAACCACCTAAATTATGATTCGGCGGTCGGAACAGAAACCAACGATCTCGGTCAGAAAGGTTCTGATCTAAGGTCGGATGCTTTCCGACCAAGATAGTAATCGGCCCCATAATCCTTAAATAAGTTTTTTTTTGTTTTACGCCAATATGCCTGAGAAAAGTGGAAAAAATATCCTTAAATTTGGGTAGTGGGATACAATTTACAAATGGCGTTAATCATTGATAATTCAAAATCAATAATCACTTTTCTAGGACTTTTATTTAAGGTTTTGGGTTTTATCACTGTCAATCATTCAGTATATGTTGAGGATTGTTTGTCTGGGAGTAAACTGTATACCAATGGAATGGTTGTATTATTTATTTTAGCATGAATAGTGTATATTTGGATGAATGAATGGGATGTAGATTTAAAAGTGCCATCCAAACATCACTATTCGCAAATGCTACAAGGCTATTGATTGTTGCAGAACATAGCATTCTTTTTTGGGAGTTTTTGTTGTCATGTAGTAAATATTAGTTCTGGGCGAATATTAGTATCAGAAAAAGTCTGTGGGGTCACACGTTGATGATTACTTGCATGTTTTTTTCACTGGATCATCCTTTTAAGGTTAGTAAATGCATGCATACTACTAGCAACATGACTGGGAATGTTTTGTGATACCTCCCTCTAGATTGCGCCACAGGCTTTATTGGCGGTGGATGCAAGATGTTTAATTTTGTTGGATGTTTTCTCATACTTCTATCTCCATTGCAGAGTCAGTGGTTATGCTTAGAGGTGCTTTTAACACAGTCACCTAGAGTAACTGCTCCGCCTGTGCAGTGGGATGAAAAATATTGTACACACCTCCAATGACTCTTGGGCTCAGTCAATCTGTCCTTACAATAAAGGTAGCCACCATTTTCAGCAGTTGGTTTCCCCTTTTTGATTTGATGTACATAGCTTATCTAGCTGCATACACTTTTCTTGAAGTTACTGTGTTTTTTCATTGTTTTTTATTTTTGCACACTGTTACTTTTCCTGTCTGGAGAAAAGTGCAAATGATTTGCTTATTTTGGCTTCCTATAGAGAACATGAACAGATTAGATACCCTGTTGAAAATGTGAAATTGCATTGTTGATTAGCACTGTTTACTTAGGTAAAAATGTTCTTTGATAGAGAAGGAGAAATGAAAAGTTGTGATTTATTTCTCTGTAGTATGGTCTGTCTAAGTAATTTATGAGAAGGTCTGTGATATACAAATTCTGGCTTGGGCTTTGGGTTTTTGGCGTTTCAGTAGTGTTGGTTTTCTGTTGTGGAGATAATAACAAGTTATCAGTGTCATATCCTTTGCTATTGGTAGGTTTTGGTTTGTTGGTGGTTTGTAAAGGTGTGGCCGACCACACTGGGAGCCCCTCCAACACCCACAGACCACGCACGCAAACTAGGATTCATCCTTGACTCCTCCCTCTCCATGTCAAAGCAGGTCAACGCCATCTCCTCCTCCTGCTACAACACCCTCCGCATGCCTCGCAGGATCTACAAGTGGACCCCGCCTGAAACCAGAAGAACAGTGACCCAAGCCCTCGTCAGCAGCAGGCTGGACTATGGCAACGCACTCTACGCAGGAATCCCGGCCAAACACCTGCAACAACTACAAGGCATCCAAAACGTCTCCGCCCAACGGATCCTCAACGTCCCCCGCCGCAGCCACATCACCTCCCACCTAAAAGACCTGCACTGGCTCTCTGTCAACAAGAGGATCACCTTCAAGCTCCTCACCCACGCACACAAAGCACTCCACAACACCAGACCTGCCTACCTGAACAATAGACTCAACTTCTACACCCCCGCTCGCCAAATCCGCTCCGCCAGCCTCGCCCTTGCTGCCGTCCCGTGCAGCCAACGTACAACCTCCGGCAGATGCTTCTCCTTCCTCGCCACCAAGACCTGGAACACCCTCCCCACCCATCCACGGCAGACCCAAGACCTGCTCACCTTCAGAAGGCTCTTCAAGACCTGGCTCTTTGAGCAGTAGCAGCACCCCCCACACCCCATCAGCGCCTTGCGACCCTCACAGGTAAGTGGTGCGCTTTACAAGTTCATTGATTGATTGATTCGTTTTCAGGCTTTCTCCAGCATTTGGACTATATGTTTAGCACTGAAAGAAAACAAAAAAAAGTTTCTTTTTTTTCACTAGTATTTTATTCACCCATCCTCTCACTGTCCAGAAACTGCCCTGAGTTATTCCCCCAACTTAGGGCTCCATTTGGATGGTGGGCAGACTCCTGTCCACCCACCACCCTAGCGGTGCTGGGACCGGCCGGCAGTGGTGCGGCGGGCCTGCAGCATCAATTAGGATGCCACCGCCACGTTGGCGGGGGCGACCCGCATTCACAACATTGTGGTGGGCGGTGCTTACAGCACCGCCAGCCACAATGTTGTGAATGGATGATGTGCATTGGCATGCCCAACGTGACAGGCACTGCACGGTGCCTGCCAACTTGTCCAATGTTGAAGGGTACCATAGGTAACCCCCAAGTGCAGCCCCCCACCACTGTAGCAAATACCACATGCCTTTCCATGGCGGAGTCTCCACCATGGAAAGGCATGAAATATACCACATCATAATATGGATGGGCGTGTCTTGCAGACACCGCTACCATATTGTGTCCCTTTTCTGCCCGGTCAAGATTACAACCGGCGTAAAAGCGTCAGACGGTCTTTCCGTCTGCCGCGTTGCCCCCCGCTATACTAATATGGTGGGGGGATAACCAGGGACTTATGGCAGGCAGATCACCACTGCCGGGCAGGTGGTAAGCACCGCCGGCCAGGCGGGAGTGATCCGCCTGCCATCATAATCGGGCCCAGAGATAGAAAAGTAAATTTGACCCCATTCACTGTTAAGCACCTGCCCTGAGGGATGCCCCCGCGGAGTTAAAATAGTAAATTTGTCCCCAGCCACTGTTAAGCACCTGCCCTGAGGGATGCACCTTGCAGAGATAGAGTAGTAAATTTGTCCCAAATCTCTGTCCAGCACCTGCCCTGAGGGACACTCCCAGTAGAGATAGATTAGTAATTTTGCCTACACTAACAGTCCAGCGCCTGCCCTGAGGGATGTCATCAGCGGAGATAGAATAGTACATTTGCCCCAGACACTGTCCAGCACCTGCCAAGAGGTACGCCCCAACGGAGATAGAATACTAAATTTGCCTCCAATCACTGTCCAGTACCTGCCCTGTGGGACACCCCCCAGCACAGATAGAATATTAATTAAAAAAATATCTTAAATTAAAGGTTTGCACTTTTTTTTACATTCCAGCAAAAATTTTAAGTATTATTACTCACATTACAGTCATTCAATACAGCAGAATATTACATTTTTGGCAATGTGAAAGATGTGAAAATCTGTAAAGTAAATTTAAGCATTGTTCTTACTTTGCCTGATAGATGTCAGGGTCTCCTTAGCAAACTGTTATTTTCCTCAAAGAGTCTGAGAGACGTGTGCTCATGAGCAGTGTCAGTGTAACAATGGTCACAAAATGGAGGACGGCTCATTTTATACATTTTTTCAAGGGAAAAACACATTTCAAACAGAAATAAGGAGCTCATTATGAAGCCAGTCAGACAGGCGTCCAACCAACATTGCAGTGGCAGCGGAACTGCCCGATTAGTAGTCAGCAGTTCCACCCCCTGTATTACAATGCCAGCATGGCGGTCGGAAATATGCCTTTTTCAATTGCAACTTGTGCTACAGCCCATAAAGGGCCACAGCACAAGCTGCAATTGAAAAAGGCATATTTTTAAACATCCATGAACAGTGTGCCAGGCACCGCACACAGAACATGGATGTGTGGGGGGGCACCACATGTGCCCCCCAGACCTATAGCAGAGACTACCATGTGCAGGTCAAGGGAAATGCACGTTCTAATCCCTATGGCGGTGCCTGAGCAGGCCTGCCCCTATTGTAGGGATTACAGTCCCACCGCTGCCCCGAAGTGGCGGTCACTCCCTCCGCACAATGCTTCCGGCCGCCAGATCATAATCCGGCGGTCAGACCGGTTCTGTGGGTCTTGGTGGGCCCGCCACCAATGGTGAGTCATTGGCGGGACCGCCGACATCGGAATAAGGCCCTAAGGTTTGGAATCTACATTTTAACGTATTTTATATTCTGACTGAACATGTATTATTTGTTTTTCTGAGTTCTATATAGCGCTACTATGTTATGTTATGTTATGTTATGTTAATTGTATTTTTAGAGCGCAAGATTACCCAGGAAGGGCCAGGTGCTAACTACTGCCTTTCTCATTACAGGGTGTGTATTGAGGTGTTGCAGTAGCATTGGTTGGCCATGTGTGGTGCTGGATTTATTTCAGCTCTGAACTGGAGTAATTTACTACTGCCTTTTGGATGTAGTAACTTTAGAAGTGCTGTTTGTGAATAGCAATGTCCTTACTCTTTTGTGGTTGGGTCGACGTCCCTCCCTAAATCCTCCCAGGCCCTTCCTAAACCTCTCCTTACTTTGCCCTAATCCCCTCCACTTTAGTCATCAGTATTCCCAATTTTTCAGCGCCTATCCTCTGTCCATCCCACATTTACTACTAAAACGTATACATATGTATGTGAAAACTCCACAGTGGGGGTAGAGTTCTCTGCTCAGAAAAAGATAGGCGAGATGGAGGCGGAAATTTAACACGTAGATTTGTGGATAATATTATAGTACTACAAAATACACTAAATACTGCAATTTGTGAATAAGCCCCATAGAATGGATTCTTGTGTGTCCATCCATGGTGAAAGGAGTTCACAGTTTATTACAAAAATATAATCCTGTAGAACATGCAGGACAGATTTGCCTAAAATGTACTATCCCCGTGTAATGCACTGGTGGCCGTTGGTTGCAGTCTGCCATTTTCCCTGTCTCCAGATGATAAGTTGACTCTAAAGTCCTGATTAAGAGTTCGGCAGTCTGACAGTCCGAAAACTGCATCCACGTCAATGCCAATGCTGCCCAGGCGACCTACCAGCTGTCGTATTACCAGTTGTGCTGTCTGAAATGCCGACCGCTGCCACGGCGGCCTACCTGGCAGGACCATGGTTGTCTGCAATTTCGCCAGTGCATCCAACAATGCCACCAGGTCTGCGGTCCACCCGCCATATATTATGACTGCACAGTTATACTCGCAGTCTCACAGTGGTTGTCAACAAACAGCAGTTACCCAATGGTGGCTAACCTCTGCAGTACACGCCTAAAATTCAAATACAACAGTGACCATTGGATGGATTAAAAAATGAAATGCCTGATGTGCTTTGGCAAGTGGACAGCCAGAAAATTACACTATAAAGCACACCACATCCCTGACCAGCATTCTTTACTTCCAAACTGCAGCACAACAAGACAGGCAACACCATTTTCTCCTTAATTCATCCCCCCATTTAGCACTCTCCACCAACTGTAATATTTTGTTTGCACCTTTTTACCTCTATCACTTGTTTGTTTTTCATATATATACTCACTCCCATTTGCTTGTTCACCATGCCTGGGAAAAGAAAAACAAACTTCACTGAGCAAGTGTTGAGTCATGGTGGATGAAATCATTAGAGTAGAACCACACATTTTTGGGTCCCAAGTCCAGCTAACTCCTCCCAGTAGGAAAAAATGTAGGACAGGATAGTCAACAGAGTGAAGGCTGTCGTACCTCCTTTCTCACAGAGGGCAGCATTAGGAAGAAGTGGAATGACCTCAGGCTGAGGGTACGTACCAAGTACAACAGCCACAAATTGAACACTCAGAGGACTGGTGATAGCCCTCTCAGCATACCATTACAACACTTACCCTAGGAGGAGAAGGTCTTGACCATCCTGCATACTGAGGGCTTGACAGGGATAGAGGGGGGAGTGGGCTTTGCTAAGTCATACTTCGATCACTGCCACAATATAACAATGTCCAGTTCGCTGTGTTCTCTATCTACTTTCCTTATATGCAGTACTCAAAGTATCTGAGATGTTCATTTGTCTATGGTAATGTGTATTGTTGCATATGAGAACACATATATCTAACTCCATGACAAGCCCCATGTTGCAATGCTGTCCGTAAGAGCATTACCATATAAATAGCAATCCAGGACCAATGATATGTGTGCAAAAAGTAAATGTATGGTCCAGTCCAAACGCATGTTGCCACCAGCTATGGTATACTGATTATTTTTCAAGTGCTGCTTAAGTGAGACTGAAGTGACTACAACACTGTAAGGTCTTGTCACTCCAACTCTAGCCAAGATGCTACACTCATTTTGCCCCTTCTCACTTGTCTCCCATGTTACTACTGATGTTAACTTATTATGCAGGTTATCAATTGTCAAGTGTTGATAAAGTGACATTGACTAAAACTACCATGAGACGTTGTCACTCCAACTCTAACCTAGATGCTACACTCCTTTTGCATCTCCTCACTTGTCTCCCATGTTACTACTGATCCACACTAGTCATGCAGGTCACCATTTCTCAAGTGCTGGTAAAGTGAGATTGAATTGACTACAACTACAATGAGGCCTTGTCGCTCCGCCCGTGGAGTGCGCGGAAATTTGCCTACTCCGCGGTGAATGCGGAGTAAGCAAATCTCTGCACACTCTGCAGCGGAGAGGAGTTGGCCAGGCCCTGCCTCCACCCCCCCTATTAACAATTAATTATACATTAATTAGAAGTAAAATAAAAAACACTTACCTGTACTGCGGCGTCCCCGGGCTGCCCTTCTCCTGTTACTCACCGTCTTTGTGTGATCCTTGAGAAAACTTTTTATGAGCTCGCTCGCCCGCATGCGCATTTCTCGCAAGAAATGCTCATGCACAGGTGTGCATGCATGCGCCGTTTTTGAAAGGATTACCCAGAGACGCCGATGAAGAGGAGGAGGGCAGCCGGGGATGCAGAAGTACTGGTAAGTGTTTTTTATTTTACTTTTCATTAATGTATAATTAATTGTTAATAAGTGGGGTGGAGGCGGGTGGCGGAGCATAGCGGAGTTCCACGGAGTTTGTTCCCAACTACGTGGACTTCCGCGTAGTCCCCCTACGCCAACTACGCCCAGGGTTACTAATGAGCTGAATAAATCTACTACATCTATTTAATGTCTTCAATGTCTAGTAAAAAATTTCAACTACATGCAAATAGATGACAAGACCAATCTCTATCTATTTTGTGCCATTCTAGGTCCCCATTCACCTTGATGCAAACAGCGTGGATGTAGATACTCACTTCCTCCATTAAAAATGTTCTCTATCTCTCAACAGGTCGATCCACGGCTGCACCGGCACAGAAGTTGGACACAGAGCAGAGTTCCTCTCCACCCCAGGATGAAGCCCTCAGTGATGACAATGCTTCTGAAGAGGTTGACATGAAGCTGGTCAGCCTGGGTAGACGCCAACAGTGGGACTCAAAGGGCCAACTACAACACCTCCCACCACCGCTGCATCATCAAGGCCAACCACTACACCCCAACCTGTGCACCTAGCACAGCCAGTACCATCCTGTGTACTCCAGCACTAGATTCTCAGATGGCTAACACCACCACAGTCACAGAGGAGTGGGAGTGGGAGGGTGCAGTCTGCACCAAGGGCACATAGTTGTGGGGGTAGGTGATAGGGGAGGGTAACTGTGGGCTCGTAGAATGATCCCACTGAGGCCCGACACCTAGGCTGCCATCACCCAAGTCCTGACAGTCTACCAGAACT
Source organism: Lissotriton helveticus (assembly GCF_964261635.1). Classification (NCBI taxonomy): domain Eukaryota; kingdom Metazoa; phylum Chordata; class Amphibia; order Caudata; family Salamandridae; genus Lissotriton; species Lissotriton helveticus. The sequence continues at coordinate 873,532,835 of NC_136067.1, forward strand.
CACAAAGTGTCATGAGCCAGGTATTGATTGAAATCCAGGAAATGAAGGAGCTGCAGAGGTGCACATACCAGGAGGTTGCTGCCATCCACACTGAGGGTGGCCGGCTTCTACACAGGTGGCCAGCATCCAAACCGAGGTGGCCTCCCTGGTCTGGGCGCTGTGGGACATAAACACCCTCCTTTGCAGGGCTTTTTTTACCTACATCTACCCATTCCTGTGGTTCAAGTACATCCACACCATCAACATCTGCCACAGCCACAGGAAGGGAGGCCCTGATAGAGGAGCCCATGCCTGCAAATGCCCCTGTCTCAGCAGCTCCAGATCCCCCCACTGTCAGATGGAGGGGACGTCCACACATAAACCCAAGAGCTAAGGATGGCAAGACACTCACCATGCCAGTAAGAAACCTCAATCCTAATGTCCTCCTCTGTATGCTATACATTCACTTTGTTGGACTAACCTGTCCTCTTTTCCATATCTGATAGGAGGAGTATGTTGGACTTTAGACTCCTGATAATTTGGACTCTACTATAATGGTTTCATCCACCATGACTGAAGATTTCACTTTTTGCTTGCACTGTTGAATTGTAAGTTAATTTCTTTATCTTATCCTTGTTCACTTAATTATAAACACACGTCACCAAATCATTGTCTCCTGTTGGAATTCTCACATATAACAATGGGAATGTACTACCAGGTGACCTTAGCACTGTAAAAACTAGAGAGCTTTGGAAGCTAGGATATGATGTATGTAAACAGTGTTCAACTAAGGATCAATACCATATCAACACATACATGCAAGTGTTTGGGCTGCGAACATTTTTATTCCATTGTTCATATCATAGGCTGACATGATGTCAGAAACATAGCAAATAAGACATGACTCAGTTATTCTGGGTCAGTGATCAAATAATCACTTGAAGACTTTCACAACATGGTAGAAGGTGATACATCTGACAATATCCTACACAATAGTCAACAATCTATTAGGTCTACATCATCAGCTGGAGCCTTATTGCCAACCTCACAAAAGCAATCCTACATCAAATAAAGAAAAAAACAGACTTATGTCAGTACAACAGTTTCTGACCACAGGGCCATTTCAATCCAGTGTTGGTTGCATCTGGTGGAATGTCACAAATAAATAAATGTCACTGATGTGCTACAAGCACTTTGGACTACAATGAGGAGACACCTCAACACCTACTTCCAGTTCATATAGAATGAGGAATTTGCCAATGTGAAGACAGGAACGCATGAATTGGGCACAACACAACATTATGTTGGTTCACATAATGGCACACATATTGCATTAGGACCAGCAACCCCCAAAAGGAACAAGTCCAATGGAAGCCAGGTAACTTCCATTCTATTGCTGTGCAAGCTGTCTTGGTACCTGCTTTGTACACCCAAACTCTGACAGACATTCCCAGGACCAATCCATGTCCATTTCGTACATTTGACTAGGATCATATCCCTCCTAATATCACAACTCTGAAATGTCCAAATTAAGATGTCATGGAGAAGGTACCTAAAGCTGACCAAGACGGGGAGATTAGCGAAGAAAATATACATATGACACACATCACATTGTCCACTTCTAGAGAACACAGTCCAAAACAACACTTACAGCTGAACAAAGCCACACGTAAAATACAAACACCTTTCTCCAGATATTTCCAGACCAATAGACTCCTAGTATGTAGCATTAACATCCTCTTTACAACATCACTACAAGAGCTGCAAGACTAGTCAAAGTCATCACATCCCACACAGTACTTACACTCAGGAGAGGTAGTTCTAGGTGAGATCCTAACGCAAGTCAGCTCATGCCTCTTCACCACTATCATCATCTTCATTTGGCATTTCAAGAGTCTCCACCCAGTGGGTCTTCATGGCCTGCATCCTCTGTGATGTAAGGTATGATCCGTCTCAGGGCAATGTTGTGGAGTATGCAGCAGGCCACAGTTATCTTACACACCTTCCCGGGTGAGTAGAGGAGGACTCCCCCAGTCCGGTCCAAACATCTGAATCTGGCTTTCAAGCACCCAGACGCTCTACTTGTTGCCGTGTTTTTCTATCAATCAATCAGGGGTTTGTAAAGCACAGCTACTCACCGACAAGGTTCTCAAGGCCCTGGGGTGGGGTGGCTCCATAGAGTGCTGGGGTAATCCGAAGAGCCAGGTCTTGAGGTCCTTCATGAACTGATGCAGTGTATAGGTTTGCCTGAGGTAGAGGTGAGGTCATTCCAGGCCTTGAGGTAGGAGAAGGACTTTCCTCCTATTCTGGTCTTGTAGATGTGTGGGATGGTGGCCAGAGAGAGGTCAGCTGATCAGAGGTGTCTCTTTGGTGCGTGGAAGGAGAGGCAGTCATTTAGGTATGTGGGTCCAATGTTGTAGAGGGCCTTGTATGCATGAGTGAGGAGCTTGAAGGTTATTCTTCTCTGATGGGGAGCCAGTGGAGATCACTGAGGAGTTGGGTGATGTGGTTGTTACGCAGGATGTCTAGGATCAGTCTGGCTGCGGCGTTCTGGACAGTCTGGAGCTTGCAAAGTAGTTTCTTGTTGATTCCGGTGTAGAGAGCATGGCAGTAGTTCAGTCTGCTACTGAAGAAAGCGTACATAATCGTTTTTCTGGATTCAGAAGGGGATCCATCTGAATTTTTTCAGAGTATGCGGAGGGTGTTGAAGCAGGCCGAGGATACCAAGTTGATCTGGTGGTTCATCATGAGCGTTGAGTCTAGTATGATGCTGAGGTTTTGCGTGTGGTCCGTCAGGGTGGGGGAGTTTCTGAGGGCGGGGGGTCACCAGGTGTCATCCCAAGTGGATGGGGTGGGGCCAATGATAAGAACAGTTTTCTCTGAGTTGAGTTTCAGGTAGCTCTTCTTCATCCCGGTGGCAACAGCTTTCATACCTTCTTGGAAGTTGTGCCTGGTGATGTTGGGCTCTTTGGTGAGGGAGAGATGATGAGCTGGGTGTCGTCATCGTAGGAGATGATGTTGAGCCCGTGGTTTCTGATGATGGTTGCAAGGGGGGCCGTGTAGATGTTGAAGAGGGTGGGGCTGAGGGAGAATCCCTTGGGCACTCCACATCTGGTCTCAGTTGGTTACGAGAGATAGGGTGGGAGTCTGACTCGCTGAGTTCTACCCGTGAGAAATGACAAGTGTACGCCTCACTGATTACTCAGCCCACATCAGACTTTGTAAAACAGTTGTCTGGGAGGTAGCTATACCTCACAGACCCCTTCAGAGTGCCAAACAACTGAATGCTCACATAAGGAATAGCGAGAAGTTGACTTTTAGGTATTGAATTTTTGGAAATGTGAGGTTTAAGTGGGATAAGTAGCCTCAGCCTGCGGAGCGCAAATCCTGACACTCATATATGGGCGGTCTGGGAAAGAGTTACTGTGGCAAGAGAACTGATGCTCAGAGTAATGTTCCTCTAGACCTGCTGATACATGGATGTTGCCAGAACACACTAGTAGCCCTCATAGCTGTTAAATGGGTAATATGAGGCATGTTGACTGAGGTCAGCCCTTGATCTGATACTTCTTTCCATTAAACCACAGTGTCAATGTGTGTCTGTCACTAATGACTGTCCCCTTAATCACAAAGGTCTGTTGACACTTTTCTAATTGTGTTGTTTCCACTGCACAGGCCTATTGTCCATCAGAAGGGGGTGATGATGGACCCCCTTTTGTATCGCTTTGTTCGCCCTAAGTGTGGCAGGGTATGCTCAGACGTGAGTCCCTTGCTCACTTGGCCACTGGATTCAAGATAGCCTGGCTGATGAGGATTATGAATCCGAAACCGGCCCCAGGATGCTTGTTTCCGGTCCATGGAAGACATAGCTTGCAGTTCGGGCTGGACTGTTCCCATGAGGCACAGGGTCAGACTGATTTGCATATAGCCATGTCTGAAATGGGGTGGCTGAGTGGGCTAAAGAATGGTGATGGATTAAACCCAGATCAGTTGACTGGGGGTGAGTGTTTGATTTGCTCAAATGCTCCGTCCATCATCCCCTTTTGTATCGCTTTGTTCGCCCTAAGTGTGGCAGGGTATGCTCAGACGTGAGTCCCTTGCTCACTTGGCCACTGGATTCAAGATAGCCTGGCTGATGAGGATTATGAATCCGAAACCGGTCCCAGGATGCTTGTTTCCGGTCCATGGAAGACATAGCTTGGCAGTTCGGGCTGGACTGTTCCCATGAGGCACAGGGTCAGACTGATTTGCATATAGCCATGTCTGAAATGGGGTGGCTGAGTGGGCTAAAGAATGGTGATGGATTAAACCCAGATCAGTTGACTGCTGGTGAGTGTTTGATTTGCTCAAATGCTCCGTCCATCATCCCCTTTTGTATCGTATTGTCCATCAGGGACATGAACATTGTATATAGTGGGTTACTTTTGAAGAGATTTAGAAATGTGAATAATCTGCTTGGCTACAATATTCCCTATCACACAACACATACAATGGTATATTGATTGTCTTAACAGTTACAGTGCCTCATATGGCAAAGGGGGCAAGGGGTCCAATGATGGCTGTACAAACAAAACAAACCTATGATGATTTATTAGGATACTCAAATAAGAAGTCCACGTGCCCACACAGCCCCCAGAGAGGTAGCTCTCTGTGTCACACATACAAGCCCTTACCTTGTGACCTTAGTCTTAGGATGTTTTGTATACTATGGTACTTGCCTCTATGGACCATATGCATCAATGCTAAGTATGGGCAAATTTTGCGGATCTGCGGTCTGCAAAATTCGCGCAAAATCGGAAAAAAATCTGCAAATCCCTTGAGTGAGCTGTCCATCATAGTTGGGAAAGGGCGGGAAGACGTTTGATACCGCTAGTGTGTGGTGCAGGGCTTATATGCGTGTCAACATGCCTCTTGTGTATAAATGGTCAGAGAGCAAGCAGGGCAGCAGGTGAGGAGAAAGTAGCCTCCTGGTCACAGGAACTACACGGGAATTGCGCTCGAGAAACTCATGGATGCAAAGACCTCCCTCGAGTATTACAGCGAATTGTCAACGGCAGATATAGGGTTAAAGTACACTTGCCCAGCCTCGACCGTGCTCACTAATGTTTTGGGCTGATTAAAACGTTACTGAATTTGAGCTTCAACTCTGGCACCTGCTTTATTTATATCTGTAAGTGCTGCCTGTTGAGGTTTAATTTTTGGCCCACAGGAAGCACTTACAGAGTTAAGGCAGGTGCCGAGTTGAAGCTAACTTTGTAACCATTTTAGAATGGCTCCGGCAAGCTGCCAGAGTTGAAGTTGCAACTTCAACTCTGGCAGCTTGCCGGCGCCATTCTAAAATGGTCACAAAGTTAGCTTCAACTCGAGCACCTGCCTTAACTCTAAATGCTTCCTGTGGGCCAAAAAAAAAATCCGCTTGTGAGCGGATTTGTGGATTTTTCGGCAATCACGAGATTTGCGGATCGCAAAATTGCCGAAAATCCGCAAATTCCGCGAGCGGAACAGATTTTTGGCCCACACTTCTCATCAAAGCAATGGGCAGGGCAGGAAATGTGTCTGAACAGTCATGCACAAGTAGTTTACCCTTCATGAGGTCAAAATGGTGTGTTGTGTGTCATGATAACTCACATCACATTCTATGTAGGATGGGCCTAGTCTACATTAAGGTAGTAGACTGGCTCTGTCAGTGTAGGCCATGACCACAGTTAAGGTTAGCTATCAGATGACCACAAAAGTGTTTTTCCATGCTTTAGTTGTGCATAGATTGTGACATGGACACATGTAATATGTTGACTCTTGATGAAGGCTTGTGCTAGATGTCACTGTAATATGTATCAAGCTGACAGTTCTCCTCAGAATTTCAGTTACAATCTGTTTCAACATCTATTGTATCCATGCAGGACAACACCCAACAGAAGGAGTCCCTTTGGAGAGTCATTGCCCCGTAGGTGCAGACCCAGAGGGTCTTCAACCACTGTAATGCCCACTGCAGGAAAAGGTGGGAGGACCTGTCGCACAGGACCCGAAAGATCACAGAGGTGCAGCTGGGGAAGTTCTCCCAACATAGACCGTGGCCCCCGCTGATGGTCTGCATACTAATGGTGGCCTACTCGGACCTTGATGGGCAGTTGAGAGCCCAACATTAGCGACAAGTGGGTGAGTCCTGGCCAGAGCCATACATGTTACATTGATAACACTTTGAGTGTTACAAACAGGCATTCCACCAACCATATTGGTGGTGGCCCATTTGTCACACACAAGATGAGTCATTGTTAGTGTACGTGTGGTAGTAGATGCATGCTGCTGTACTGTGCCTGGTGTCTTCTGACCTGAGAGACAGCAGAGTTCTGTCCACATCCAATTCTCTCCCTTTGAGCAGACACCTTGCTGAATGAAGAGAGTAATCATCTAATGTTCTCAGTAAATCTGGATGACAATTGTACCACACAGGCACCTGGTCTTGCTTATGTGAGGAGTGATGTACCCTCACTACTGTCTCTCATGTGATGGTGGCCCTATTGCATGTGACATAGCATAGAGTTTACAGCAAATGTAGTGACTGTATAACAGTTCCCACTCAATAAACCCATGTTGCATGTCATTTCAGATAGATCCATGATAAGCAGAGGAGAAGGAGCCAATGTCAGTGAGGACACATCTGGTCACAGTGGTTCCTGACGTGATATGTCAGACACCGAGGGACCCAGTGATCACGAGGGTGCTGGGAGTGCCCCAGAGGGCATCAGTCAAACCTCATCATCATCTGAGTCATCCTCCGGTGGACATTTCCGAGTAGTGGCAGAACCAACTGGATCAGTTACTCCTTCATCCTTGTCCGCCATCCCCAGTTCCATCGCCATCCACCTTGTTGTCCCCCTCAAGTTGGCCATTTGAAGGGAGGCATCTCCTTTGCTCCAGGCGCCCCTGCCACTGGCAGCCCTGCTGCCCTAAGTGAGGAGGCCATTGACCTCCTGAGGAGCACATCTGTGGGTCAGACTGCAGTGCTGAATGCCATCCAGGAGCAAAGCAACAAGCTGACCCAGGTGGTTCCCTACCTTAAAGGCATTCACACTGCCATGTGTGGCCTACAGAGATCTTTTCAGGCTCTGGACTCCTCCCTCATGGCAGCCCTTCACCCATCCCAACGTTCCACCACCCCTTCCCCATCCACATTCCCTCTTCCTAATCCTATTCCAAGCACATGCACATGTAAGCATGCACACACTTCAAAAGACACAAGCACTACACAAAAATACAAGACGTCCAAGAAACTCAAACATACATGCACACAGTAGACACTCACCTCCCTCACCACCCCCACTACCCCAGCATATCCTTAGGCACCACAGCAACACATAGAGGACCTTCCACAGACACACCCATACCCATACCCACAGACATCACAGCAACACACTCCGCCCCTCCACAGACACAACCGCACCCACATACATCACACCAACACGCACTGCCCTTCCACAGACACAACCATACCCACAGACATCACACCAACACACACTGCACCTCCACGGACACAACTATACCCACAGATATCACAGCAAGAAAAAACACTTCTCCTTCACAACACCCAGCACATCCACAACACTCCCACCTAACAAACACAAATGCACACAGTCACCCACACAACAGCCACCAACATAACACACAGTGCAGACAGCGGACCCATCTCACACCTCCACTCCCTCTTCCTCCCAGACTGAACTCCATGCCAAACACCCTACCTGTTTTTGCTGTGAATATGATGTTTGCCCTTGCCCTCACCCCTGTGAAACCCGACCCCCCCAAAGTCCCAAAAACCTCTCCCACACCCAAACTCATCCCTTCCACTTCCCACTCCACCCCTGAAAAACAGCCTCCCCACACCTCTGAACCAGACCAAAACAGAAAAAGACCAAAGAAATCCTAAAACTAAACCCACCTCAAAACTGCCCACATCCCCCCTCCCAAAGACCAGCCCACCCCTCCGTAAACCTCTGCACCCTCCTTCCCAGGTACTGTCTTCGAGGTGCCTGCTATGCCCAATGGATGTCCCTTTGTGAGGAGGTTCCCTGGCAGTGTCAGTAAGGGCAGGTTTAGTGGCACAGCCTTGTGCTGTGGCACATGCTATGACAATGGATTGACCGTTGGCCTTTCTTTGCCTTGAAGGTTTTTTCTACCATCATTAAAACTTTTCCTAGTTTGGAAGTCATTGGTCCTGCCATTACTTTTCTAACTATTTGATGTTATTATATAGTTAGTGATGTGTGAGTATAGTTGTGTTTTTGATCCCTGATTGCTGATCTAATTTTTGTGGTTAGTATGATATGCCCTTGGAGCCAGTACAGGAGTTAGACAGGATAAGGGTAAATGTTGGATGGATGTCTATGTGGGATGACATTCAAATGGGGCAGACATTGCATTGGGTGACATGTTATGTGGTAAGCATTTCAGCTTGGCCTGGCCACTGTCCGCATCATTTAGGTTGCACTTCTCCCTCTGATGTAAGTTGGATATGTGTTTGATGTGTTAAAGTTAGATATTGATGTATCCACTCATGGAGGGTGGCAACTTGTCATACCTTTGCGTAGTTCTGCATGGACATGTGCCCATTTTGCAGTGTGTACCTAACAGTTACTTCATCTCGCTGTGTGCCACATGCTGTTATTGCTGTTTTTGCTCGCATAGGTTGCACTGACCCATTGCCTACAGATGCATGGCACTTGGTTATGTTATTGGTTATCCCAGATGTATTTCATTTTCCAGGGCCAATTCACGTGGAGTTTGTCAGACATGTGCAAAATGTACTGTGCCCCAGTGCCCAAGTCTTTCAAGGTTCACCATGATAGAGGTATAGCTATCCTGCAACAAATGCTATTATAGTGCCCTTAGAATGGTTCTTAGACTGATTCTATGTAATCCATTTGACTGACACTGCCTTTTCATGTGGGTGATATGAGAGAGTCCAATACAGAGAAGTAGCAGAGAAGGTGTGTTTGACTTTACTAACATATCCATACACATTTCTTTGACATCAAAACAGGACCTGAGATGTGTGCAATGTGAGTGTGTCACATTCACCTTATCATCTTGGTTATGGTTGGAGTGACAAGGGCTCATGGTAGCTGTAGTCACTTCAATGTCACTTTAGCAACACTTGAGTAATGGTAAGTTACATGACAAGTGAACTTCAGAAGTAACATGGGAGTCAAGTGAAAAGGGGCAAAAGGAGTGAATCATCTTGATTATGGTTGCCGTTACAAGGCCTCATGGTAGTTGTAGTCACTTCATTGTCACTTTAACAATACTTGTCAAATGGTAAGCTGCATCACAAGTGAACTTCAGTAGCGCCAGGGAAGACAAGTGAGAAGGGACAAAAGGAGTGTAGCATCTTAGTTAAAGTTGCTGTAACACAGCCTGATGGTAGGTGTAATCACTTGAATGTCACTTTAGCAACACTTGACAAATGCTAACCTGCATGACAAGTGAACTTCAGAAGTGACATGGTATACGAGTGGGAAGGAGCAATAGATGTGTGACAGAGATTAATAGGTGTGATATTGTTGAGGATGTGCTGTTGTGGAACACATCACTATCATTGCATATAAAATTTACAAACTCATGTCCATTTGTGTACAATGTGCCTGTGCAGTGCCAATGTTTTGGCCTAGGAGGGCATGCTACAGATGTATTTTTAATGTGTGGCAATAAATAATCCCAAATAGGGTCACTGTATATCTGTAAATTATTTAGGGACCCCAACTCCCATGCCGGCTCCCTGGTGGGGCATCGTTTTGCAGAGGAGTCTATGATAACAGGTAGTTGTATGACTTACTGCCGATTTTCTACATGACGGACTAGGTTTTGAATGTGTTTGAGGAGGTAGAGCAGCTGTAGGACGTGTCCATTATTATTATTATTATTATTAATTCATTCTTGATAGAGCGAATGGTTACCCTTAGGCATCCCAGCGCTAGTTGCAACCACAAGAGGGTTCCAGTCTCACTGCAATTTCTGGAAGAGCCACGTTTTAATTTCTTCCTGAATGTAAAATGGTGGGTTGTTGATCTAAGCTGGATCAGCAGCGAATTCCAAAGTATGGATGAATTATATAAGAACATACGCCTGCCTGAACGTACTCTCTCGATTTTAAGGACTTTCGCTTGGAATAAGTTGGCCGACCTCAGGCTGCAAGAGGGCCGATGAAAGGACATTAACAAGCGGTTAATTTTTGGACCTGTACCCCAGAGGGTTTTGTGAGCAATACAGAGTGACGTTCTCAGATGGGTAGCCAGTGTAATTCCTTCAGTGCTGGTTTAGCCGAGTGTTTTCTGGAGGTGTTGTGTAGTAGCCTGGCTGTGCAGTTCTGCACCACCTGAAGTTTACTTGTGGTGGACTTCGGGGAACCCTAGTATACTGACTTACAGCAGTCCAGCCGAGGCAGTATCAATACTTGTACCATAGTTCTACGTGCTTTTTCCGGGAGCAGAGGCAATATTTTCCTTAATTGCCTTAGGATTCCAAAGCATATAGCTGCTACTTGGACTGCTTGGTGGTCAAGTTTTAGTGACTTGTCTAGGCAGATTCCTAAAGCTTTTGATCCTTTCTTTGGATTTTGGGGCTGGACCCAGGCTGTTCAGCCAGTTAAAATCTGGAGGACTCCTCGTGACATTGCTAAGAATCATTAGCTGCGTCTTCTCCCCGTTAAGCTTTTTTTTTCCTTAACATACTTTATTGATGAATGTAACATCATATTACAAGGAGACAGTCCTTTTGTACTTGTAATAGGTACCATATGCATACTTTTCATGAATCTATCATACGTATCCACCATATTCGACAGGAAATGAAGAACAGATTATTCCTGATGACAACGTAAGTACCAGGTCATTACAGTTATGTCAGATAAAGTTACAGCATAAAGCATTCACATTTCCAAATAACGAGAAAAACAGATTCAACCATGTCCCCTCCCTTCCTAACCCTCCCAACCCCTACTCCTGGTCAGTCGATGTGTAGCTTCTGTGGTAACCGAAAGGGGGATGTTAGTAGTGTGGTGTAACACCGAGGAGTCTACAGCACCCGTGGGTTATGAAGTATGGGTCTGAATCCTGGAACCTATTGTTAAAGTCGCAGTCGGTCAAGTGATTCGAGGTTGTGTAGCATGATCTCCCATTCCATCGAAATGGGTTGCCTTCGTAGTCCCCTCTCTTCTTCCCTCCGAAGAGCTGCACCCTCAGCTCTGCCCCAATGCATCATGTCGGCCTGCCAGCTGGATACCGCCGGACACCTGGGGGATTTCCACCTCATGGTGAGGGCTCTTACCGCCAATATGAGGGCTAAGTCTAAGAATCGTAGTCGTACCTTCTGCACCTTTCTACGTCTACGCAGTCCTATGAGGCAGTTCAGGGCATCGTCCGAGACAGGGACTTGTGTGACTTCGCTCAGAGATTGACAAACTCCCTCCCAGTAGCCCCGTGGTGGGGGGGGCAGGATCACAGCATGTGAAGGAAGTCTGCCTTATCTCCCTTACAATGGGGGCAGCAATGTGAGGCGTCTGGAAACATGCGATGAATTCTCTTGGCGGTGAGATACGACCTATGCAGGACCATCGTCTGTATGAACTTTAGTTTAGCGTTACGGGACACTCTTTTGGGGTGTTCTAGCATGCTCTTCCAAGCCTTGTCAGTGATTTCCGTAGCAGAGTCCTCAGACCATTGTCTTCTAAGGGATGTAAGTGAAGGTGCGGTGAGTGCCCGAATAACCGTGTATAGCCACCGAACTAGGTGTCCGTCATTCCCCATATAGTAGAAGAGATGTACCAAGTTATGTTGTGAGGGTTCACTGCGTTGTGGGGCCCATGTGTTCTTAATGTAATGGGAAACCGTAGCGTGTAGTAGATACAAACGTGTTGCAGCACCCGTAGCCTGGAGAAAGGAGTTGTGATCAAGCAAGTTATCGTCACCGAAGAACACCCCGACGTCCTCCACTCCCGCCTCCGCCCAATCATGTATCCTGGCCTTCGTAAGCCTACCCTGCGGTGTGGGGATGCCCAAGAGGGGGATGTTCATCGAATAGGGGGTCGTCATGGAGGTATATGACAACGCCTTCCTCCAGCACTGTAATGCAGTCTTCCTGTAGATTCCTTCCCGCGGTCCAGTAAGATAGCCATTGGAGCAGGCTGGCGTAGTAGTATGCCCTGAAGTCCGGAACCCCCAGGCCGTGGCCCGTTCCCCAGATTAGGCCCACCAACATAGTATTCAGTGTTTTGAAAATAGCCTGCGGGACTATGACAGGTAAGTTCGCAAAATAATATAATAGACGAGGGAGCATCACCATCTTTGAGATGGCAATACGCCCCATCACTGACAATGGCAGAGAGGACCAGAAGGCCACACTGGCACGGAGGGCTTTTATGGCCCACACTATGTTACCCTCGATTTGATCCGCCTGTGTTCTATAAACTTAAATGCCTAAGTATTTAAAGGTAGTGGGGGCTACTGGTAATGCATAGTCGCTGAACCGTAGATTGTTAGGGTATGGTGTTTCTTGAAAGAAGTACCCTACAGACTTTCCCGGGTTTCTAGCCAGGCCCGAGAGACGCTCGAAGGTGGCAAAAACATCAGGAAGGGGGTATTCTCGGCTGTCAGATCACGTAAGTACAAGAGGATGTCATCCGCATAAAAATATCAGGAAGGGGCTCCCCGTTAAGTTTAAGGTATAATTGGTCCATCCAGATGGCCACCTTCCCTAGGCACGATTCAAGGTCAGTTGTCGATCAGGCTTTCCTTGAAAGACACTTCAATACACAGTTTTTCATAGTGCAGTCCTTAAAATGGAACCCAATGAATTTCGGAAATGTCTGCCCTTCCTCAGGGGTCACTATAGTAAAAACATTCCATCAGTGTCAACAGCAACCAGTTAAATATTTGCTATGACATCTTATTCACAACATGGTAAATCATGGATCAAAGCGCTACTCATCACCTACCTCCCTGTGCACAAAAATAGACATGCAAAAAATAAAGCAGCCAAACAATCAATGATGTGTGATGATAATTAGTGTGTGTTTCTGCGAAATAAATAAGCATTGTAGTTGCCAAAAACTCATGCCAAAAACATACACATGCCAGTGCTGATATATCCAACCCAGGCATCGGTCTTCGGAAACCCAATCCACCCATGATGGTCGGACCGCTGAGCTCACTGCTGTCGGATCACCACAGCTGATACGGCAGTCCACAGACTACCAAGCTCTAATAAGACCCTAAGCCTGCGATGGCCACAGGTTCAAGCAGACCTAGAACTGGGAGATGCATTTTATAATAAAGAAAAACCTGCCATCAATGGGTGAGTGGAGAAAAGGGAATCATTTTGCTTTTCTTTATGAGGAAATATTGCCTAAAGCCTTAAAACAAGTAATTATAACTTCTTTACTTAGGAAGCCATCGGCAAATCCAAAGGGCCCAGCAAAATTAGGCATATTTTAGTTCTACATTTAATCAATAAAATCACACACGGAGAGTTTATATGTCACAGCAAGTATTCATAGTAGTAAACAACATCCTCCATGACAGAATATCAGGCTGTAAATAAGGGAGAAGAACTGAGACTGTGCTTGCTGATGTTAGAGACTTAATTGATGTAGGCGAATCAGAAATCCTAATCCTTCTCAACCTACCAGCAATATATATTATGGTACCTCGTCATGTTACTGTAGCAACAGCTAAATTTGTCAGGAGCAGCCGTATTCACCAATCTGGCCAGCACATTGATACAATTATTCTTGTCAACTAGAATTAAGCAACTCAGAATGAGCTTATCCTCTTCATCTCGGAAACAGGTCTAATGTGGAGTCTCTGTCCTATATCACTTCTGATGTTCAATATCTATATGTAAACTTGGGCCCAAAGGTTATCAAAGCACCATCTTTATTACTATACAAAAACGATTACCAACTGCATATCCAGCTTAGCACAAAAATATCACCATCTGTCGGAACCCCTTACTCCACCGGATGAAATAGTGATATACGTGTTGCTCGGCTCTACAACTGAAATCCATAGAGTAGGAGTACCAGCAGTTAACAGTCTCAAAATTCATCTGGCTAAGTCAGCACGGAGCAACTCCGCCACCTATGCAATTGGTAAAGCACTCAGGAGTATGTCCCAGCAAGTATCCCTCTTCTGATCACTGAAGTACTATAGCAGTTATAAATATCAACTTCTATGTCATTCTACTGCAGAAACACAAAGCAGCACCTAGAGTTATTTAGAAGAGGTAGGTTTTCAGCTCTTTTTAAACCGAGGAACAGGATTTCACCATTACAGTCCTGTAATCTGCAGTAATTATCACAACAAGCACACCATTTTAAAGCTATATACTCCAGCGACTCTTTGTCTAAGGTCCTAAATGGCCTGCATGTCTTATAAATTCTCAGTCAGGCTTTCCAGAGTTTCAAGTACCTACACCAAACTACCATACTGCTTGTGGTGCAAGCCCTAGATATGACTCACTACTCCACAGGGAGTCAACGGAGCCTACATAGGTTCAGACTGATATGCTGTTATTGACTCTGACCTGCAAAAACCCAGGGCACAAGACTTTTTAGTGGAATTGATCCATAACTGCATCATCTTCCTCAAGCTGGACAATGCACTGAAGTCTGCCTTAAAAACTCTACTCGGGGAACAATAGCTAAGTGTTGTCAGCATAGATATATGGAACCCTTCAACGGTGCGGCCAAAAGATCATGTTGGGGCTTTCTGCAGGTATCAAACAAAATGTGGGATAAGGGAGATGGTTCAGAATCCATGACTGGAACAGACGCCCTACTGAGGGACATCTGAGATGTTAGGCCAGCAAGCCCTGGCTTAAACATCTGAAGGATGAAGAGGATATACCTGCTCTTTGTTGCATGAAGTTAATCAAGATTCTATAGTCAATGGTATCAAGTGCAGCTGAGGTGTCGTGCAGAGATAGCAGTTCTGCTTTCCACCATCTGCAGTTTCTATTTGCCTCCATCTGATGTCCAAAAGTGTTGCTTGAGTGCTTCAGTGGGGACTAACGCATGGTTGTGACTACCCCAAGAGATCATTCTCTTCTAAATATGTAGCGAAATGCCTTGTGACCACATTGTCATTTTCATGAGAATAGCGTTTTGGCAATGGGGCTGTAACTCGTTGGTTTGGGAAAACATATACAAGTTTTCTATTAATAACTAAGTTATCCAAGCGTGTCTCAACCATGCTCAGACTTTTGCTTCGGCAGCAAGCTGTTAAAGAGCTCTGTTATTATGGGATTGAAGGCTTGACACTCATGTTGGTGTCTCCCCTAAATATTGACTCAAATATTTGCTTGAACATAATATCAATATCGTGATTATCACAGCTACAAAATCGTTGTGGATTAATGTAATATTGAAGTTTCAAATTCAGTTTATTATTTAATTTCTTTTTATGTTGTTTTATTGTATTGTATACTGCTTTTATTTCATTCGATATGTTACTATGAAAGTTATTTTAAATTATTTTAAATAATATTGCAATGAATAATTTGTGTTGGATTCATTAGGTGATTGTGTCTCTTGTAGTTTTGAATTTATATAGTAACTACTTTTACTTCAATAATTTTATATTTTTGTAGTCAATATTTATTTGTAACACGCTAATACATTTTGAAATTATTATTACATTTTCATTTCAGGGAATTATTGAGGGTTTGGGTTAGTAGTGTATTTTTTTAACCATTACTACTATTCAATTTTTAATTGTTATTCGTTTGTTTACTTGTTTAATAAAGTTTTTCATTATTTAATACATTTTAATTTCTGGTTGTGAAGTTTATTTGAGTGTTGGGAGGGTAGCATTTAAGTAAAATATATTAAAATTGATCATTTTTGATTAATGTATTCACTTGAGCCTGTTGACGCTTGTCTCCGCCCGCTCCCCGTTCCAACGCGGCTTGCCGTTTGAGTGGAAGGAGTAGAGGCGGCTTGGAGGCGGAGCTCTGAATGAGCTTCCGGGTTTCCCTACATATAAGCTGCATGGCAGCGCAGAAGCGCCGCTGGCGTGCCTTAGGCAAGCCCGTCTGCGCTCGGACGGGGCCAGGGGTCAGAGCCCTTGCTTCTACATCCATCGGTAGATTTGTCTATTCACGCCAGGAACTATTAGGGTTAAGGAAACCTAATATTAAGACCTGTCAACACATAAAGCTCCCACTTAGTTAGGAACCCGGGTGCATGCAGTGCACCTTTACCTTTTGTTCACATCTTGAAATTCCCCTTAAGGTTCAACTTCATCATACATTAAAATGTTCCTCCTTAACTGCAGATCTCTACCAAAACACTCCCTGGAGATTAAGATGCTCCTCAAAGATGAGGACCCAGACGCACTATTTTTGACTGAAACATGGCTACATAATGCTTCTGAACCTGATCTGGTACAAACTCTGCCTGCGGGCTTTACTATTCAGCGGAGCGTGATAAAAAGAAAGGCGGAAGCATTGCCATGATCCATAAAAACTCTCTTACATGTAGGGTTGAACCCTACATTATTCTGGACTGTGAAAGTCTTTTCTTTAACATCGCACTAACCCCCACCCACTCCTTTGCCGGAATGCTTATTTACCGTAGCCCAGGAGAATGGGGTCAATTTCTCAAATCCATTCCTGAGGTGGCAGCCACACTAGTGGGCACGTCCCCCAATACCACCCTTATGGGGGACTTCAACTAACATAATGATGATCCCAATAAGGTGGATGCAGTGGAGCTCACTCAGGATCTTTTAGCTATTCAATTTTCTCAAAATGTTATAGGTCCCACACAGAAGAAAGGCCATACTTTATACCCCATCTTTATTGACCACACCGAAATGTTGGTAAACGATCCTATGCGCATCCCCTGGTCGGACCATTTGCTGATCCCTTTCCGTATAACCCCTTTAGTGAGACCCTCTAACACTAAAACCTTCAAAAGGAAAGTTAGCCCTTGGTCTAAATTTCCTGTGGACTCCTGGATCACAGCTCTTGATAATCTTAAACCGAAAACCAACCTAAATCTCAGCGAAGCTTCGGAAAATGTTACTCGTTGGATTGAGTCCTCGCTTGACATGGTTGCCCCAGTTAAACTTAGCCATAAAACCAGAGAGAAAAAGACTCCATGGTACTCCCCTGAATTGCGAGTGCTTAAACAGACACGCAAAAGATTGGAGAGGGAATGGAGGAAAGATTATCAGGACCTGAGCAAATTAAAATATAGAGAAGCTATAAAAGCTCATCAAAAGGAAATAAAAGTAGCACAGGCTAGTTACTGCGAAGGCATCATCTACTCTGCCACCAATACTCCCAGGAAAATCTTTCACGCTGCAAATGATCTTTTAGAGCTCCCAAAAAATTAACTAGCCCTTGAGGCCTCCCCTGAACGGTGTAATGCACTAGCAGATTTTTTTCAGGTAAAAATAAAAAAGCTTTATACCACCTTCCCTAGCCTTCCCCGCCCCAGTGACATTTCATCCATGGACATGCCCTTTCAACATCCAGGACACTTGCTTAAGGAATTCGCAGCCATGGATCTGCAGAAGCTGACAGAATTTTTTTACAAATTACAGGCTCCTCTCTGGATCCAGTCCCCCCATGTTTCCTACATAAAGTGGGAAGCATGATTCTTCCTACTTTTCTGAAAATTATAAATCTATCCATTTCTACGGGATCAGTCCCGGGTCCATGGAAACATGCTATGGTCAAGGCCTTACTGAAAAAAACAGGAAACAGCCATTACAACGCAACTTTCACAACCCACTACCATTACAACGAAACTTTTACAATGCAGTATCCATTACAACGCATGCCATTACAAGGCATGCCATTACAGCGCAGATGCTATTACAACGCATGCCATTACAACGTAAGTATGGGTAAGTTTTTAATTTAATTTTAACCCCTACACTATCCAACACTTACCCTACTATTTCACCCTCTGGAGTTAGAATAGTAATTTTAACCCCTACACTATCCAACACTTACCCTACTATTACACCCCCCTGGAGTTAGAATAGTAATTTTAACCCCTACACTATCCAACATTTACACTACTATTACATTCCCATTAATTAAAATAATAAAAATACTTACCCCTACTTACGTTGTAATGGCATGCGTTGTAATAGCATCTGCGTTGTAATGGCATGTGTTGTAATGGCATGCGTTGTAATGGATCCTGCGTTGTAAAAGTTTCATTGTAATGGTACGCGTTGTGAATGTATGCGTTGTAACGTCATACATTCGAAAAAACCTAGCCTAGACCCAGAGGACTTAGGCAACTATCGCCCAATTTCGTTGCTGCTGGCCATTGTAAAAATGTTAGAAAGACATGTGAACTCTCTTCTCTCGAACTTCCTGGAAACCCATGACCTCCTGCATACCACCCGGACTGGGTTCCGTCCTAAACATGGATCCGAGACCGCTCTTCTTGCTGTGGTCGAGGACTCTAAATAAATCCTAGATCAAGGAGGAGCAGTCGCCATCTTCCTCCTTGATTTAAGATCTGCCTTCAACACAGTTAATTTTACCATCTTAGTGGAGAGACTCAGGAGGCTAGGGATACGGGATGAGGCGACTTCCTGGATACAATCGTACCTAGATAACAGAACCTTTCAGATTTTTTCAGAGGGCGCTATATCCAGGAGACAAGAGCTCAGCTGTGGAGTCCCGCAGGGATCCTCGTCAAGCCAGACACGTGTATATGCGGCCACTCGCCAATATCATTTTGATTTGATTTGATTTACAGTCTTATATAGCGCTTGAATCACCCTCTGGAGGGTATCTCAGCGCTCGGAAGATGCAACAGAAGTAATGGCTGTGGGCTAGTCTGGGAGCAGAGCTGTTTTCAAGGCTTTCCTGAATTTTCGATGGTCCTAACATTGTCTTAAGGCAAGAGGGAGTTGATTCCATAAGAGTGTTTTGCCTCACAGGTGACACACAGCTGGTCATAACTCTTAACTGGCCCGCAACTTCCCTTCTGACTTCGAAACACGTCTGGAGAAAGTTGCCTCTTAGATGGAGCACTCCTGTCTCAGACTCAACGGAGGCAAAACAGAACTCATGCTCCTAGCCAACCGCTCTAGTATGGACCTTAATCAAATATGGCCCAAGTGCCTAGGACACCCCCAATCCCCAAAACTATTATTATTAAATTGAATTAAATTTAATTTGTAATGCGCGCAGATACCCAAAAAGGGTTTCCCGGCGCCTAGCCCACAAGTTGCTAGAAAGCGAGTGGTTAAAAGCACATTTACTGCTAAAAAAGCCAAGTTTTACGATTTCTTCAAAAGCTCAGATAAGACGAGTCATTTTTCAAAGACACAGGAAGAGAATTCCAGATAGATTTTGGGGCCAAGACAGGAGAAGGAGCAACCTCCCATTCTTGTTAATTTGAATCTGGGGATAACAAAGTCCCCATGAGCTGTAGAGCGCAGGGGACGAGAAGAAATGTAGGGATGGATGAGTTATTGCAGATACGGTGGTGCAACCCCTTGTTTGATTTTAAAGATGTAACACAAAGTTTTAAATTTAATTATTTGATCGATTCGTAGCCAGTAGAGGTCACAAAGATAAGGCGAGAGGAAAGCCTGTCTGGGAACTTGGCAGAGAAGGCATGCTGCAGAGTTCTGCACTACCTGTAACTTTCTCAGTACCGTTTGACAACTACCATGGTAAAGAACGTTGCCGTAATCGAGGCGAGAGGTGATAGGTGCCTGTACTACCGTGCGTTGTGTGGAGACAGGGAGCATCCAGATGATCTTATGAAGCCATCTCAAGATCGTAAAGCAGATGGCAGCCACATTAGCTACCTGTTGTCTCATGGAAAGATTTTCATCAATGATGAAGCCCAGATTGCGGACATGAGTGACAGGAGCGGGAAAGGGACCCATTTCGTGAGGCCAATGGTGAGGGCCCCATAGGTCCTTATGCTTACCTAGGATAACAACCTCTGTCTTGTCCCCATTCAACTTCAATAAATTGAGGTGCATCCACTCTGTCACGTGCCGTAGGCTGCACTGAAGGGCAGATGTTGTAGCGTCTTTAGTGGTGGACAATGAAAAAACAATCTGCGTATCATCAGCATACGAATAGAGGGATAATCCTGCCTCCTCCACGATTCTAGCCAGGGGTCTAACATAGCTGTTAAAAAGCAAGCTGCTTAAAATGGACCCCTGTGGAACTCCGTGTGCTGAAGCGCAGATCTTAGATGATGACTTGGCAGAAAAGACCTGAAAGGTGCGACCACTGAGAAATGAGGCAAACCAAGATAAGGCAATGCTATCGAGCCCAAGTGACCTGAGGGCATTAAGCAAGATGTTATGTGACACGGTATCAAATGCGGTCCATCACCACCCCCTTTTGTACCGCTTTCGCCGCCATAAGTGTGGCAGGGTATGCTCAGACGTGAGTCCCTTGCTCACTTTGCCACTGGATTCAAGCAAGCCGGGCTGAAGACGGCTGGAATGCCAGAAACCGGTCCTTGGAAGCTTGTTTCCGGTCCAGGGAAGGCATGGCTTGGCAGTTCAGGCTGGACTGTTCCCATGAGGCACAGGGTCAGACTGATGTGCATATAGCCATGTCTGAACTGGGGTGGCAGAGTGGGCTAAAGAACGGTGATGGATCAAACCCAGGTCTTTTGACTGGGTGTGAGTGTTTGATTGGTTCAGATGCTCCGTCCATTACCACCCCCTTTTGTACCGCTTTGGCCGCCATAAGTGTGGCAGGGTATGCTCAGACGTGAGTCCCTTGCTCACTTTGCCACTGGATTCAAGCAAGCTGGGCTGAAGACGGCTGTAATGCCAGAAACCGGTCCTCGGAAGCTTGTTTCCGGTCCAGGGAAGGCATGGCTTGGCAGTTCGGGCTGGACTGTTCCCATGAGGCACAGGGTCAGACTGATTTGTATATAGCCATGTTTGAACTGGGATGGCAGAGTGGGCTAAAGAACGGTGATGATCAAACCCAGATCTTTTGACTGGGTGTGAGTGTTTGATTGGTTCAGATGCTCCGTCCATCACCCCCCCCTTTTGTACCGCTTTGGCCGCTATAAGTGTGGCAGGGTATGCTCAGACGTGAGTCCCTTGCTCACTTTGCCTCTGGATTCAAGCAAGCCGGGCTGAAGATGGCTGGAATGCCAGAAACCGGTCCTCGGAAGCTTGTTTCCGGTCCAGGGAAGGCATGGCTTGGCAGTTCGGGCTGGACTGTTCCCATGAGGCACAGGGTCAGACTGATTTGCATATATCCATATCTGAACTGGGGTGGCAGATTGGGCTAAAGAACGGTGATGGATCAAACCCAGATCTTTTGGCTGGGTGTGAGTGTTTGATTGGTTCAGATGCTCCGTCCATCACCACCCCTTTTGTACCGCTTTGGCCGCCATAAGTGTGGCAGGGTATGCTCAGACGTTAGTCCCTTGCTCACTTTGCCACTGGATTCAAGCAAGCCGGGCTGAAGACGGCTGCAATGCCAGAAACTGGTCCTCGCAAGCTTGTTTCTGGTCCAGGGAAGGCATGGCTTGGCAGTTCGGGCTGGACTGTTCCCATGAGGCACAGGGTCAGACTGATTTGCATATAGCCATGTCTGAACTGGGGTGGCAGAGTGGGCTAAAGAGCGGTGATGGATCAAACCCAGATCTTTTGAATGGGTGTGAGTGTTTGATTGGTTCAGATGCTCCGTCCATCACCATCCCCTTTTGTACCACTTTGGCCGCCATAAGTGTGGCAGGGTATGCTCAGACGTGAGTCCCTTGCCCACTTTGCCACTGGATTCAAGCAAGCCGGGCTGAAGATGGCTGGAATGCCAGAAACCGGTCCTCGGAAGCTTGTTTCCGGTCCAGGGAAGGCATGGCTTGGCAGTTCGGGTTGGACTGTTCCCATGACGCACAGGGTCAGACTGATTTGCATAAAACCATGTCTGAACTGGGGTGGCAGAGTGGGCTAAAGAACGGTGATGGATCAAACCCAGATCTTTTGACTGGGTGTGAGTGTTTGATTGGTTCAGAGGCTCCGTTCATCACCACCCCCTTTTGTACCGCTTTGGCCGCCATATGTGTGGCAGGGTATGCCCAGACGTGAGTCCCTTGCTCACTTTGCCACTGGATTCAAGCAAGCCGGGCTGAAGACGGCTGGAATGCCAGAAACCGGTCCTCGGAAGCTTGTTTCCGGTCCAGGGAAGGCATGGCTTGGCAGTTCGGGCTGGACTGTTCCCATGAGGCACAGGGTCAGACTGATTTGCATATAGCCATGTCTGAACTGGGGTGGCAGAGTGGGCTAAAGAACGGTGATGGATCAAACCCAGATCTTTTGACTGGGTGTGAGTGTTTAATTGGTTCAGATGCTCCGTCCATCACCATCCCCTTTTGTACCGCTTTGGCCGCCAT
Source organism: Lissotriton helveticus (assembly GCF_964261635.1). NCBI lineage: Eukaryota > Metazoa > Chordata > Amphibia > Caudata > Salamandridae > Lissotriton > Lissotriton helveticus. The sequence goes on from NC_136067.1 coordinate 873,555,222, forward strand.
AAGTGTGGCAGGCTATGCTCAGACGTGAGTCCCTTGCTCACTTTGCCACTGGATTCAAGCAAGCCGGGCTGAAGATGGCTGGAATGCCAGAAACCGGTCCTCGGAAGCTTGTTTCCGGTCCAGGGAAGGCATGGCTTGGCAGTTCAGGCTGGACTGTTCCCATGAGCCACAGGGTCAGACTGATTTGCATATGGCCATGTCTGAACTGGGGTGGCAGAGTGGGCTAAAGAACGGTGATGGATCAAACCCAGATCTTTTAACTGGGTGTGAGTGTTTGATTGGTTCTGATGCTCCGTCCATCACCACCCCCTTTTGTACCGCTTTGGCCGCCATAAGTGTGGCAGGGTATGCTCAGACGTGAGTCCCTTGCTCACTTTGCCACTGGATTCAAGCAAGCCGGGCTGAAGACGGCTGGAATGCCAGAAACCGGTCCTCGGAAGTTTGTTTCTTGTCCAGGGAAGGCATGGCTCGGCAGTTCGGGCTGGACTGTTCCCATGAGGCACAGGGTCAGACTGATTTGCATATGGCCATGTCTGAACTGGGGTGGCAGAGTGGACTAAAGAACTGTGATGGATCAAACCCAGATCTTTTGACTGGGTGTGAGTGTTTGATTGGTTCTGATGCTCCGTCCATCCGCACCCCCTTTTGTACCGCTTTGGCCGCCATAAGTGTGGCAGGGTATGCTCAGACGTGAGTCCCTTGCTCACTTTGCCACTGGATTCAAGCAAGCCGGGCAGAAGACGGCTGGAATGCCAGAAACCGTTCCACGGAAGCTTGTTTCCGGTTCAGGGAAGGCATGGCTTGACAGTGTGAGTGTTTGATTGGTTCAGATGCTCCGTCCATCACCACCCCCTTTTGTAACTGTATCAAATGCGGCACACAGGTCTAATAGAATGAGTGCCGCTGTTTCCTCTTGGTCAAGATGTTGGGGCAACCTCTCAGTGACCCTAAGCAGAGCAGTTTCAGTAGAGAAATTGGCTCTTAACCCGGATTGAGAGTAATGGAGATAACCCACTTTTTCTATGTGTTCAGTCAGTTGCGTATAAATATGTTTTTCCAAAATTTTGAAAAATACAGGGAGCAGAGATATAGGCCTGAAATTCGATAGTACAAAAGAATCTGCTCCGGCCTTTTTCAGTAAAGGGACAACCATGGCCCGCTTCCACTCTGGGGGAACTGAAGCCTCCCGCATAGAGGCATTGAGAAGTTCTATAACAACGCCTTTAGATGTTAAAGAGAGCTGGCGTAGGATATTAATGGGCAAAGGGTCTAGTAGAGAGCCATACTTGACACTATTTAAGCAGTTTTGAAAGGATGTCGCATCAAAAGGATCCCAGGAGTAAAGTTTAGCTGTCATATCGGAAGTACTGCAATTCATCAGGTCAGATGGAGAAGTCATACTGTACAAGGAGGGAGAAGCCAAAAGTGACCTGTGAATGAGTTCAACCTTCTGGATAAAGAAGTCAGCGATATTATTGCATTGACTTTCGTCAAGAACAGGGGGAGGAGGGTAGTATCGGAACCAGCTAGCTTCTTTACTACAGAAAATAAGGCCCGGGGACGGTTTGATGTCTGAGTGATTGCACTTGCAACATAAGAGGTGCGTGCCGTTTTGCAGTCTAAGTGGGAAAACTAGGATAGAGTCTTACTGTCTGGCTCGACAACTCTTTCAAGTTTGATCACCAAGCAGCAAAGGTAACAGGGGCCTACTTTGGCATACTCAGATCACTCAGAAAAGTCCTCCCGCTCCTTCCAATGGCTGCAAAAAGAACCCTGATTCAGGCCTTGGTTCTAACTTGACTGGATTAAGGCAACACCCTCTATTTAGGGACTCCCAAGGCAACATTAAGGAAAATCCAAGTGGCTCAGAATAGTGCAGCTCGGATGCTACTTGGGATTCCAAAAACCCAGTCAGCCAAGCAAGCCAGCCCTAAAGACCCTACACTGGTTGCCAATCCCCAAAAGAGTAAAATTTAAGGCCCTCTACATTGTCCATAAGACTATGCGGGGAACGGGCCTGGCCATTAACAAATCCCTTATCACCCCCCACAGCCCGAAGAAGGACCTGCAATTAGCTAATCTTAATCTTGCAGTTGTTCCCAAAATCAGAAGGACAAGAAGCAGAGGAAGATCCTTTGCCTATAATGTGGCGGAGTTATTACTCATTTATTAAAATGAAAATGTGCGTGCTTTCCATAACGGTTGTTAGACTCCCCTCCAATGTATGTACTTTTTTGCAATGCTTGTTAGATTGTGTTAGAATAGTACATCTGACACGGCCAATATATGACCTTTCCCCAATGTTTATTAGACTAGAGATGGAATGGTAAATCTGATCCTTCTAGTGTATGCACGTTTTTCACATTTTATTAGACTGGAACTTAAATAGGTAAATCCGTCCCCTCCCCCAATGTATGTAATTTTAACAATGTTAGGCTGAAGTTAGAATCCTACATTTTAACCTCATGTATTGTTCCCTCATTTTGTTGAACATTACTTGGAAAATTGCATTTGAGGTGTTTATTATTCATTCATTTTTTTTTATAATTTTACATTGTTGTGAGGTTACTCTACATCATTTTATTTTAAAATTTTATTAGGATATCATGAACATATTTAACTAAAAAGTATATATATACTTATTTAAAGTGGTATTTTAATTGTTTTGTCTTGTAGAACTGTAATAAATTATTTAATATTATAGGTATGTTAAACATATTTTAGTTTTATATTTTTAAATAATACTTGTAATGGTTGAATACATTTAAAATGTTTAATATTTATGAAATGATTAGTAATGATATGTTTATGTGGTGCTTTATTCTTTAACATACATTACAATTATTACATATTTTATGTCTGTATTGTTTCAGTTGGGTGGGGGCTCTAGAGAGCCCACGGCCAAAGGGCTGCACTTTAGTGTAGTTCTGCCGGCCAGAACAAACTATTTGTTATTTATCCTCAATTCAGGCAGCCATCCGCCCTGCAACACAGGGGCATGCCACTGAGGGAACGACAAGCTATCCCAGTGGCTCCCAAACTGTGTGCCATGGCTCCCTGGGGAGCCGCCAAACCTAGCCAGGAGAACTGCGCACCAAGCACTTTAATGCATTTAATGTTGAAGGGTCTGTTGGTTTTAGTTAAACTATTTAGATTTAAACTCATGATGTCGATGATTTGTGAGTAACATGCCTAAAGCTGTAAACGTAGTGCTTAATTGATGGCATGTCAAGGAAGGGGATCTATATATTTCACTGGATCCCCACGTTCCAACACTCCCAAAGTAAGCGGAAGATGTCTGATTTATTTTGTTAGACTCATTAATAGTTTTGTTTTTTTCCAAATGCATTTCAAACCAGTGCAAGTTTCAGGAAAGTACAGTTGTCCTGTCTATTAAACACACTAAGTATTATTAAGTATTGACATTTGTACTTGAATCATAGGAACTTCCAGTGTACATTTCTTTCAGTACACACACATTACCAGACAGGCCTGCTCTCTTCTGGAGCACACAGAAGTAAAACACCACATATGGCATAATGCCAACATTTGGAAGCAAGAAAGAGGGACGTTTAAAAAAAAAATCAGAGGAATTTCTTTACTTGCATTGATTTGGAGGCAATTTTAGGGAGGAGACAGCAAAAATATAGCTGTATGTGGTTTACAAAATCATGAGTCACCCTGCTGAGACAGGTGTGTTGGCACATATGACGTGGGTAGTAATGGAAGTGCATGCAAATATTCTTCAAACGCAGAAACACTTTGGCAATGGGGCCTACATGCACAGGGGTGCTTTCTAGCACTGTAAGTAGGATAAAAAGTTTGAGAGGGTACTCTAAAATTGGCATGGGCAAAGAAGTGTAACTAGGAATATTTTATTAGAGGCGCCACCTTAGTAAAACAAAATACCCTGTCTATATGATTATAATACCTTCATCAGCTTCATCCAAATTATTTACAGGGAGAAAAATGCAAGTACTCCCGAGGCCGGGCTTACATCCCCCTACCCTCCCAAAAAATATAACAGTGGGGAGCACTGGCAATGGCCAATGAGTCAAGGGAGCCATGGGGCGATAACGTTTGGGAACCACTGAGCTATCCTATGCTGCAGAAACTGTTGAAAGAGATGGAAGAAAACCCCAGAAATGACCGACCGCTGGCACTGTGGCGAGGGCCTAACGCATCGTCAATGGCAGAACCCACTTGCGGTGAATAATACAAGCAGGTTTGTACTGATAGTGGTGCTTCAGCCCCGGTGCTCGATTGCTGGACACAGTGCCAGACTGTCCCCCCGACAAAGATATTGCAGTAAAGGAGAGCAGAAAGCACCTCTGGTGTGGCGAAGATGGTGGTACCTGCATTATTTTGATGGCAGAGAGGGGTGGCGGTGCGGGGGGCCTGGTAAACCAGCACACTGCCAGGCTGTAGGAGACGCTGGAATAGGCATAGCTGTTGGTCGGTAGGCTGCTCTGGTATCCCGTTCCTGCGGCTATTGGGACCTTGTGCTGCAGGACTATATATAGCCCCGTGAGATTGCGACTCTGCCTCCACGCCGCGAGAGCCGGATATTGTTTCCCTGACATGACCCCGATCTTTTCTAACAGATCCTGTCCTTGGCCATCCAACGGTAAACCCTCCTGGCCCACTGGATAGTTGCCGCCTATCGACTGACTGCATTCTGGAATATAGTACCGGAACGCGGGCTCTGTATCCTGAGCTCGTTAGGATCTGTTGTCTCGTTATTTTCCGGAGTTGTTCCAAGCATCGCGGAACCTGATCCCCCTCCGGCAAGTCAAGCCCGTTCTCTATGATTGTGGATTGAGCTACTATCGCCCCTTTCGACTCTTGGCTATGGTCATTCGCCGAGATTTGTGAAGAGAATCTCTAATTCGACTACGTGTAGATGCTGCTGTTGTCCCCCACACTTCCTTAGTTCGCCCTGATGAAGGTGTTGCCCATTCCCAGGCCTGACACCGAAACGTGCATCGGCGTTTGATGTTTGTTCTGACCTTTGTGAATATGGTCATATACCAATTATAGACCCAACGGGACCATTGTCATCGTACCATCAGTTGGCAGCTATATCGTGCTGAGTGAAGTGTGACCGATAATGTTTACTGAATGTCTGTTTGAATGTGATTGATTGTGTGCTTGAAGTGATGTGTGGGTCACAAGTATGTTTTTTTTATATATTTATGATGTATGTATAAATTTTTCTATATCCAATTTAAATCATGAAAATAATAAAAATGAATACTTTTTTCTAAAAAAAAACTCTTGTGGCTATATGACATAATTATTGCGCCCTAGTCCACTTCAGGTAACTATTGATAATTCTGGGACTCAGGTGTAGAGCCCTTATGATTGTTCTATCTAGGCAGTAGCTTTTTCTCTCTTGGAAGACTATATATAGGGCCAGGGACTTGCTGTTGGGCGCTGTGGAGAGCCGACTGGCCAGACGACCCAGCAGCGCACGTGACGCAGACAGTGAAGGCAACGCTGTAGGTTCGCCCATGGTAAAATGCAGATGTGCCCAGTCAAGATGTATGTCAGTGAGTCTCTACTGTGCCCCAATTGCTTCGAACGTTGACTGGCTCTCTCATGAAGAAGAATTGAGAGGAAGTGCAGTTGCTGATGCCTGACACTGGGTGACCTGGTGATCTTACCGATAGACTGTCCTGTGTGAGACGAGACAAGTGAAGGAGAACTAAGGGAGCCCACTGTAGAGTTGCATGGAACAAGTGGCCTGCAGCTTTGCCTGAGATCAGCTATTGATACAGTGGTTTGATCTACAATATGGAGAGCTGTCTTACGTGGTGGGGCCAAGATTCGCATTAAGCCAGCTCAGGAGATGCAATGGGAAAAACTGAAAAGCACCAATTAGGCCTTACATTTGAATCAAAGCTGGCCCCTAGGTCACAGTAACACGCACTATCAGATTCCGAACAGGATTCATCAACACAGGTTGTCCCATCCTTAGAATCCACACTCCTAGTGTGCAGGAGAGCCTGCAGTCAATTGATGACAAAACAGATGTGTCTAATCTGCATAGGGATAGCGACTACACTTGACAAGCAAGATCGCACATCTCGGCGGCCAAACAGAGTATATCATCAGCAGAGCACAATATTCAAACCACCACAACAAAGTGCTTGAATATGGAAAAGGTGCAAGAAATGACAAAAAGGAAAGAATGAGGATTTATAAGCCCACTCAAGTTAGAGCAAGCTAGGAATTGTGGGAATCCTGGAATTGATGAACAGTGGTTGCCTAGAAGACTATGTGGAGTCTATGCTGAAGGGGCTCTTTGGGATGGAACAACTGTCAGTGGTGCTAATCGAGGAGCGAGCTCACAGGACACTAGCCACCCGCCCCCTACCCGGGCCGCCAGTAATTGCTAAATTGCTGAACTATCTCGACTGTCACATGGTTATCCGGATTTCCTGGGAGAAGTAGTCCATGCAGTACCAGGGAAATGAGTTTGCCTTCTTCCCGAATTTCACTGCGGAGGTGCAGGTGGCGCAGCTGGAGTTCACACAGATGAAGAAAAACCAACAGGTGGCAAAACAACACTTATCAAATGCTGTACCCCACCTGACTCTGAGTTGAACATGATGGCAAGAGGAAGATGTTTACAACCGCTGCCGCAGCTATGGACTTTGTTAAGAATTTACAGCATTGGTGTCGTAGCTCGGTGCAATCAGTTGACCCCTCATTGGATGTGTAAAGGCTGTAGGTAATATGACAAGCTGATTGTAAGCATGGTATTGTATGTTAGTTGTGGTGGGACTTTAGCGGTTTATAACTTAGGCTCAATGAAGTGACCCACACTAGTCTTGATCCTCTGTACATTTGGCTACAGTGGAACTTGGGCAGGAGTCTGCATGAACTCAATTAAGATTAACTTCTGTTGGGCCTTAGGCCCCGTGGCCCTAGACATTGTGACAAGACCCATGGACAATACTGGATTGATAAATGTATGTTCTGTTCCTGGCCTCCACTGTCACCCTGGAGGGATAACCTGCCTCTTGCTGCCCCACGAGGGTATACCCCATACGTTGCAAGATTTGATGATTTTATTGTCTAGATGTGATGTGCTAGCTGTTATACATGCTTGTTTTCTTTGTTTGGTTAAATACAGGAATGGCTGTGGCATGTTTGGGGTGCTGAAAAGGGTAAAAGGGGAAAGTTTGTTCTATGCAAATGTATAAGTCGGTGCACAGACATAATATCGACTCCACAATATCGAATGGACAAAATATCGAGTTAAAAATATCGAATATAATAAAATATCGAGAACAAAAATATCGTTGTTAAAAATATCGATTACAATAATGATAATAAAATATCGAGTCCAAAAATATCGACTCAAAAATATCGACATGACAAAATATTGATTAATAGTCAAAGTAAAAAATATCGATATTATGTTGAAAAAAGGTAAAAAATATAAATAAATTGTAATAGTAATATAAATTGTAGTTAATGTTTAGGAGCGGGATGTTGGGTTAATAGGGGATAAGGGTAGGGAGTAATTTAAAATAATTAATTAATTAATATATGTTTGTAAATATTTTTATATTTTAATTAATTGGGAAATAATTAATATTAATTAGTTAATTAATTTATATAAATTTCTATAAAATTTTTATTAGTAATTAATTGATAATTAAATAATATTAATTATTTAATTGGAAAATAAATCATATTAATTAGTTAATGAATTAATATAATTGGTAATAAAATTTTATGTAGTAATTAATTGGTAAAAAATATAAATAAATTGTAATAGTAATATAAATTGTAGTTAATGTTTAGGAGCGGGATGTTGGGTTAATAGGGGATAAGGGTGGGGAGTAATTAAAAATAAATAATTAATATTAATTAGTTAATTAATTTATATAAATTTCTATAATATTTTTATTAGTAATTAATTGGTAATTAAATAATATTAATTAGTTAATTGGGAAATAAAGCATATTAATTAGTTAGTTAATTAATTAATATAATTGGTAATAAATTTTTATGTAGTAATTAATTGGTAAATAATTATTATTAATTAGTTAATTGGAAATTAAATAATATTATTTATTTATTTAATTAATATAATTGGTAATAAAATTTTATGTAGTAATTAATTGGTAATTAATTATTATTAATTAGTTAATTGGAAAATAAATAATATAAATTAGTTAATTAATTAATATAATTTGGTATAACATTTGTATTAGTAATTAATTGGTAAATAATTAATATTAATTAGTTAATTACATTATTTAGAGTAATTCTTATATATATTATATTTTGTTATAGTTCATTAAATAATTGTGGAAAAATTTATTAATAATTACATGAAAATAATTACAGCTAATGTGCTAAAATATTTTCATCTTTTTTATTGGTTTAAATTGTAGTTAATGTTTAGGAGCGGGATGTTGGGTTAATAGGGGATAAGGGTGGGGAGTAATTAAAAAGAAATAATTAATTATGATATGTTTGTGAGAATTTTAAATTATCAATTAATTGGTAAAGATTAAATATTAATGTGTTAATTAATTCATATAATTTGGTACATATTTATCATTAGTAAATAAATAGTAATTAAGTATTATTAATTAGTTGATTTAATTAATAATAAATAGTTTTTTTTCCATATTTTGTTATTATTAAATATTTGTTTGGGAATAAATATTATAAATAATTAGATTCAATTAATTACAGCTATTTTGCTAATATATTAACTTATTAATTATAGTTAATTAATCATTAATAGTTAATTAAATAATATTATTTAAATTTGGGTACAGGAGGAATTTTAGTGTTCAGGGTCAGTTTTCTCTCTTTAGGTAAAGGGTTTTTTTATGTTTCAAGGTCAGTTTTCAGTTTTAGGGTAAAGGGGTATTTTTAGAGTTCAGGGTCAGTTTTCAGTTTGTGGGTAAAGGGGTATATTTAAGGTTCAGGGTCAGTGTTCAGTTTTTGGGTAAAGGGGTATATTTAGGGTTCAGGGTCAGTTTTTAGTTTGTGGGTAAAGGGGTATATTTAAGGTTCAGGGTCACTTTTCAGTTTTTGGGGAAAGGGGTATAATTAATGTTCTGGGTCAGTTTTCAGTATTTGGGTAAAGGGGTATTTTTAGGGTTCAGGGTCAGTTTTCAGTTTGTGGGTAAAGGGGTATATTTAAGGTTCAGGGTCAGTTTTCAGTTTTTGGGTAAAGGGGTTTATTTAAGCTTCAGGGTCAGTTTTAAGTTTGTGGGTAAAGGGGTATATTTTTAGGTTCAGGGTCAGTTTTAAGTTTTTGGGTAAAGGGGTATATTTAATGGGTCAGGGTCAGTTTTCAGTTTTTGGGTAAAGGGGTATATTTTTGGGTTCAGGGTCAGTTTTCAGTTCTTGGGTAAAGGGGTATTTTTTGGGTTCAGGGTCAGTTTTTAGTTTTTGGGTAAAGGGGAATTTTTAGGGTTCAGGGTCAGTTTTGGGTTTTTGGATAAAGGGGTATTTTTTAGGGTTCAGGGTCAGTTTTCAATTTTTGGGTAAAGGGGAAATTTTTGGGTTCAGGGTCAGTTTTCAGTTTTTGGGTAAAGGGGTATTTTTTAGGGCTCAGGGTCCGTTTTCAGTTTTTGGGTAAAGGAGAATTTTTTGGGTTCAGGGTCAGTTTTCAGTTTTTGGGTAAAGGGGTATTTTTAGGGTTCAGGGTCAGTTTCCAGTTTTTGGGTAAAGGAGTATATTTTTGAGTTCATGGACACTTTTCAGTTTTAGGGTAAAGGGGTATTTTTAGGGTTCAGGGTCTGTTTTGTGTATATAAAGTGTGAGAAATCTTTAAATAAATATTACAAATAATTGAAACATTTTAGTGAAAAAAAGTTGCTCTTTTTTATGCTAATAATAATTTTTTGAACTACTCAGCAAAAAATATACTACTAATATATGTTAATAATATTTATAAAATATATATAAATATTTGACTAATTTTACACTATAACATTATACTAAAGTAGCTATTCTAATTTATACATGGTCAGTCTTCAGCACCTTTCCAGATATTACTTTCACTTGAGTAGGAATAGTAAATAATAATTGGTCAGTGTCCAGCAACTTCTCTGATAATACTTTGACTGGAGTAGGAATAGCAATTATTAATTGGTCAGTGTCCAGCACATTTTGATATAATTTTACATTAGTGTGTGATTATATTACAAGACAATGCAAAATGGATGTTTTCACAAAACTTTATTACAATTTTCCAATTTTTTCATGTGTAATACAATACAATCACTATGAAATATAACATAAACATTTTTGGAAATGTTGTATTTGCAGAATAACACATTATCATTTATGTACATGTTTTAATTTGTCACACAAAATTTTTTCACAACATTTGTTATGCCAAAACAAAATATTATTATCAATCACTTTCTGTAACAAGTATTTATATTGAAATAAATAAAATTCACGTTATTTTTCTGTATCTTCCATTTATATTTAATAATGTTAATATTATATATTAATATTATTAAATATTTAATTTTAATATATACATTTTTATAAAGTAACATGAAAATTATTATATTTGCTCAAGATATGGAAATACTAATTAAGAATTTTGTTTTTCACATATTTCTGACAATGTTGTTTTTAAATTATACATATAAATATATTATGTTGTTAACTTTATAACTGTAAAGGGGAATAATATGTTTTATAATAATATCTGGTATTGGTAAAAGATTATTTATGCAATTATATACTTTTATAATACTTAGACATTATTATAATTCTTTTTTAAATTAATTAATAAAAATAATAACAAAGATATTTATTATTATTATTATTAATTAATAAACTTAAACATTTATCTTTTCTTTTCAGAAATACATACATTCAGAGAAATAAAAATACATTATTTAAGGGCATTATTTATATAGTAAATGGTTATATTTTTTATATTAATAATAATAAATAAGTTATATTATTAATTATTTACAAAACAAATAATAATGTTTAGTTATAAACAAACACAAACTTATTCCTATAAATGTACAGAAAAATAAATTATTTACATATATTATTTCAAGTGTTACATACTTATTTAATATTATTAATATATATTAATTACTATATATTAATTAATATTAAAGAAATGTAATTTTTTTTACAGTTTAAATTATAATGAGTCTACTGTATTAATTTGTTACAATAACAATGTGTATGTATTATATTTTTATACTATAACATTGTATTTTCTATGATACCTTTTCTAAATTGGTTTAAGGGGACTACTTTTTTACGGCGTAAGGTTATTGCGCTTCATTCAAGACTGGAGAAGCTCGCGGTTGGGAGTTGCTTCGTGTGGAGAGAGGTAAGGTAAATTTTATATACCATTTATGACTGAGTGGTAATGTTTGAGGGTATATTCGAACAGTGTAGTGTTTTTGTGTGTATGTATGATTTGTTAATGTAGCGTTTAGGTGTAATGTCGTCGTTATAGATGCGTCGTGTATGTTTTAGTTCTAGTGTTATTTGAATTGTTAGGAAATGTCTTCTTACATGGTTAATGTTAATTGTGAGTGCATTTACAAATTTTATGGGCTATTTGTGGGTGGGTTTCGTTATGTATGTTTTTTACAGGTTCCGGTTCCTCGCATGAAAACTACATGGAAGGAAGCGTGTTTTTTTTAGGAGATACTAATGTATGACTTATTATGGTTATATTTTTACGTGTATCTCCTATTTTTCGTGTTTGCCAGGAGCGGATTATAATAATTTTAACCTTTTTTCGGGATTTTTGAGGGTTTCGTATTGGATTGATACATTGGTATGCGTCACCGTTTTTTTTAAAGTTGTGTGTATATCACTTTAAATACTAAAGTGTCCACACTACTGTTTTCGGGATTTCCTGGAGCGTTTATTTTATTTTTACATAATATTCGGGTTTTTGATGGTTTCCCATATTGGATTTCTCTTACTTTGTAATGGATTGTATGGATTGTATTTTGCTTCATTACGTCTCTTTCATCAACAGAAATTGTAAGTATTTTTATATTTCTATTTATTGGGTGGGAAATGTCGATCTTTATGTAATGTGTATGTGTGATGTAATTATAAATATTGCATATTTGTTTAGAAATAATGTGCAAAATTTTGATAAGTTTGTAAAACAAATATGTCTTATTTATAATTGTTTCCAAATGTTTATGATTGTTATATGTATCATTATTGTAAGAAGATATTAGTATATTTTGTCGACATTTTTATAGTAGGGTTTTAGCTATTATTGACAGATATTCTAATCCTCTAGTTGTAGGGTATAGTGTGACTTGACTTTGCAGTAGTCGGAACCTTTGTTTAGTTTGTTTACTTAGTTTTGGACCAATTTGGGTCACAGATTGTTCCATTCTTAGTTCTTGATAGCTTTGTTCTTTTATCAAAGCTTCTAGTAGGTTATGGAATGTGGGTCTGGTTCTGCTTGTGGTAGCTTGGAAAGCATTATGCCACCCTTCTACACTGTTGTTGGTTTTTGCCTCTTGGTTTAAAGTACTAAGATAGACATTCCACCAAGGGATTTGGAATTTGGGTTGGCGTCGATGTCCAGATCTGTGCAACCTTCCCACCCAAGTATCTTCGAAATAATCCAGTAATGGGGTTAGTTTATCTTCATTCCTCTTGTAATATGTGCTGTCAATTAATAAATTATAGTGTTCCGCTACATCGGTAACAGGAACGTAGGCCAGTGCTATCAATTTTTTAATTTGATAGGCAAAGGTGCTATCTGTTGAGTACAAAATGCTTAAAGTTGATTTTTGGAGATGTCTCCATATGCTCTGATTGAAATGATAGTAGCAACCCTGGATTGCTGTGTGGGGAAATATTTTCAAAATGCTATTAATCATAGCTAATTCGAAATCAATAATTATTTTTTCTGGAAAATAATTATTCATTTCATTTTTGAGAACATTTAATATTTCTGTGTAAGTGTTTTGCTGTTTGTTTGGTAGCAAACAGTAAATGAAAGGGATGTTATAGTTATGGTATAACCCGTGGATGGAATATAGTTGATAAAAAGGTTTTGGGCATGGTTTAAATGTTCCATCCATCATCCATTGGGGACACTGTTGGATTTTTCTTAAATTACTTGCAGTTGCAAACATTATGATTCTGTTTGTACTGCTTTCATTGTCAAAAAGGATAAATTTGTCTTTATTGTGTGTGATGGACATTTCTGGTGAAATAATAATTTCCTCAAAAGTAGTAGGGTTGGGTGGGGTTGTGGAAGTGCGTCTTTTAGTGTATGCAATAGTGCGTTTTAGGGAGTCAATAGAGGGTAGTTGACCTGAAGCATGGGCTGGGACTTTTAACAGTTCCTCTTTAAGGATTTGTGTTGTTGGTCTATCACTTTGTGTGCTAGCAGTCTTTATACTTTCTAAAGCATCTCTTATTTCAATTTCTGTGACATTGGGGGGATGATTGTGTTCCCTGGTAAATAGCACATTAGTTTCCTCTGTAGTAGCCCTTCCATAACATTTGTTTGAGTAATACTTTGTACATTTCCAGAAAACTTTTCTACCACTTTGTCTTTCCTGGCTATAAACATAACCCATATAACATAACAGTACTTTATTTTTCTGTGACATAACAAATTCTGCACCTTCTGTCATTTTGTTTTACTTGTTCTAGGAAAGAGTAGAAAGAAACAAAATCAAATAACATATATTTCACTTAGTGGTGCTAACATAATTAATGTTGTATTTATACTTATGTTTACTAAAAGTAGTAATCACAAATGCAGAACTGTATTTTGAAGGACTTTCTTGTATGTATTTCTTTCTTTACTGTTGGTATGAAAATATAGAAATGCTAAGTTGATGTTTATACATAACAAACGTTTTTCCTAGGAAAAAGAAGTTTTTTAATTTGCTTAGTACTACATTTGATGTGAACATTACATATACTTACTTGTTTAAATAGTTGAGTTGTAGTATTTGGTGGAGTACATCAAGGTAGTAAAGTTTAGATCTGTAGAGAAGATAGAATAAATACATGTCACATATGATAAACATTATTTTGAAGCGTTGGGAAATTGGAAATATTTAAAAGTATACTAACTTCTAAATATGTACTTTTCTTTGCTGTAGGTAGAATAGATGTATGATGTATTCACAATATCTGTAGAGGAAATATAAAATACATAACATGGTGTTAAGAACATAGTTCTTGTTTTTATCGGATGTTTTAGACAAATTGAAGTGTACTTACATTTTTTACAAGGGTAGTCTTGTCTTTTGGTATAGTTGATGTAGGATGTTTTTATTGGATCTGTAGGGAAGATGTAATATGCAAGATATGTTGTTTAGAAAATAGCATTTTAATTATTGGTTGTTTACTAACAAAAACATATATACTTACATGTTTAATTAGTGTAGTTCTATACATTTGTAGTGTTGAAATCGGAAAATCGCTGAATATCTGTTAATAAAATGTTTTAAATTAAGTATGAATCTTGTGAAATACTGTTTAAAAACAGCTGTTGTTGTATAACAGACCATTAATATATACTTACTATCTTATTTTGCAGGGGAAGAAATAGGAGCATGTATTAGGAATTTTTTTGTAGTCGTTTCTATCAGAAAAGTAGGAGGAGATAAAAATTAAATAAGTGGAAGAGTTAGGAGATATAAGTAAAATAATAGACTACTAATTTAGATTTTTAAATAATGGAATGTAACTTACTTGAATGATTAGCTAGTGAGCTGGATCTTTAAAGATGTTTGTTCAGGAACAAAATCTTCAGAGTGTTGGCATCTTCTTTCTATGGAGTTAGCAGCAGCAAATGGTAGAATGCATTTATCCCTTTTATAGTATGTGTATTTTGTGTGCTTGGATTTGATTGGTTGTAGGATGAAAGGAAGGATTGTATAGGCTAGTTTGATTTTTTTTATGTTAATTGGTGTGTTTGTTGATGTGAGAATGGTGGTATGTGGTGCTTTCCGCATTAAAGCAGGTTAGTTGTTAAATAAAATAAATGTGTAAGTGTAAAAATATTATGAAAATGTTAGTTACATGTAAAGATTCTTTTTGAAATGATAGAACGCATTTAATATAATGTATAGCAAATGATGATAAATAGTAATGTTATAAAACTGACAGGTATTATATGTAAAATGTTTTTTGTATAGAGCAATGACTTTTATAGACCATTAATATGGTATTTTAGACATGAAAGGGTAGAAAAAATAACTCGATATTTGTTTAGAAACGATATTTTTGTACTCTATATTTTAGTAGTCGATATTTTTGTAGTGTTAGGTGTAATATCATGAACAACGATATATTAGTAGTCGATATTTAATAAGACGATATTTATGTACTCGATATTCTAAATACTCGATATTTTTTAGTCGATATTGTTGTATTTTGTGTAATAAGTATACAAAGTCGATATTTT
Organism: Lissotriton helveticus; assembly: GCF_964261635.1. NCBI lineage: Eukaryota > Metazoa > Chordata > Amphibia > Caudata > Salamandridae > Lissotriton > Lissotriton helveticus. Next base: position 873,570,658 of record NC_136067.1, read on the forward strand.
TGTAGTCGATAATTATTCAACGATATTATTGCTAGTCGATAATGTGACCGTCGATAATATTTCAGTGATCCGTATAAGTCTGTCCCAAGCATAGACGACAGGGCACACCACTTCAGTACACTGTCAATGTTGGGTAACATGCTCTTCAATAACACCCATAAGATATGCTGAGCACCACAGGGCATACCAGATTCATCACTAGGAATGTGTGGGGATTAATAACCCTAAAAAGACCAGGCAGGTGCTGGCCTACCTGGATTGTCACCAAATTCAAATAGCGTTATTGCAGGAGAAGCACCTTACCCGCCACAAGGAACCACATGTGGGACTGAGATGGGCTGGATACCGGATAGCCTTGTCTTACTCCTCGTATTCAAGGGGGAGGTCCTGCTACTAATCAAAAAGGAGTCCCCTTTACACCTACACACTCTGAGATAGATTATCAGGGTCGCTGCTTAATAGTGCAAGGCAGTCGCACTATAATGAACTCATATTGTCCCAATGTGGATGATCCCGACTTCTATACCAAGATCTGGTGCTGTCTTCATGAGCTACCAACCAACGCAACCTTCTGGGGAGGGAATTTTAATATGTGTATAGATTCGGCGATGGATTGGTCAGCCACGATGGACAGGCATGATAGATTAGCAGTCAAAGTGTTACAGGACAATTTGGCAAAATGCAAGATATTGGATATTTGGAGGACGAGACACCCAACTGCTCATAAAGGTACTTTTGTCTCCTAAGTGCACAATATATGGTCGGTACTGGATTATTGGCTGAGATCCAGGGAGGTATGTACATGGGCCACAGATGTTACGCATATGACTAAGACACTATCGGACCATGCCCCAGTGCTGCTGGACCTAGCAATCCCCAACCATAGGCCCTCACAGTTCCAATGGAGACTTCAGGACACATCCCTGTTAGACCCTGTTTTCTGCAATAACATATGCACAGCAATAGACCACTACTTTGAGGAGAATATGGTGTTGGTGACAGGAGCTGATACACTGTGGGAAGCGTTTAATGTTACCATAAGGGGGTTATGTATCAGAGCCTAGGCAGGTGTGCTGCACTCCATCTGATCTTACATGCACTCCATCGAGGATGGAATAAAGTCCCTAGAAAGACAATATGAGATATGCCCTCAACCCAGTATTCTGGCAGTTTTTAGAATAGAGATCTCTGAATATAATGATATCACTGCACAAGAAATACAGCACATGTCCAGACCCTGGGCTGCCAGGGCATATGTTGAGGGTGGGCGACCTAGCCATACCTTAGCTGTCAAAATCAAGCAATCACTGTCACAGTCGCATGCAGAATGCACAAAATCCATGACAGGTGATGTCAGTTATGACACCCCATCTATCTTGACACAATTTGTAGATTATTATTCTCTACTATATGGTGCTAGCGAGGCTGTTCATGCTGCAGAGACAGAGATATACTTAGATGGTGTGGCCTTGGACTGGCTGTCGGCAGGACAGAAGGAATTTTTGACACAACCTATCACTGAAACAGATGTGAAGGAAGCCATAAGATCACTCCCTAATGGGAAGGCGGCAGGTGGCGACGGATTCCCCAGCGAGTTTTATAAGGAGTACGAAGAATTATTGGCTCCACACTTGCATGCCATGTATACAGAAGCATATGAGAAGCAAATACTGCCACCATCACTTAGGGAGGCCATAATAATAGTCTTATTAAAGCCTGACAAGGTCCAAGAACACTGTACATCATACCGGCCGCTATCCCTTATTAACATAGAGGAAAAAATTCTGGTGAAAATAGTAGCGGCTAGACTCCAGCCACTATTAATGGCATTGGCCTTACCGGACCAATCAAGATTCATACCCACTCAGTCCACCGCCCATAACTCACGCACACTGTTTGAGGTGCTCCATCAATTGCACATGTCCATCCGGGCGGCGGCTGTACTTTTAGACGCTGCAAAAGCTTTTGATTCCATAGGGTGTAGCTATATGTTCACAGTGCTTCATCCTGTGGGAATCCCCCAGGCATTTACACAATGGATCCAGTTGTTATATACGGAACCATCAGTGAGAGTGAGGGTTAATGGCAACATTTCGGGCCTATTAAGGATCTGCAGGGAAATGAGGCAGGGTTGCCCCCTGTTGCCAATCCTGTTTACGATTGCGCTAGAGCTCTTGGCGTGCATCATTAGGCAGCATCACGCAAATGCAGCGCTGAGGTTCTGCCAGTGACCTCTTGCCATTTCTCTTTACACAGAAGACATGGTTTTCTATGTTTGGGACCAAGCAATACACCTATCATCAATTATACGTGAGTACATTCGATACAAATGGCACACAGCACTTAATATCAATTGGGACAAGTCAGCTATATTTCCCCTAATAGAGTGCACTGAGCCATATGCTCTGGATTTCTCCCTTGAATGGGACACAGAGATTATTAGGTACCTGGATTTATGGATATGTAGAGACCTAGAGACAGTTGTCCCACACAATTACAGTATGGCACTCTCCAGACTTTAGGACCAGATGGCCTGATGGATACGCCTGCCACTGTTGCTGGCTGATAGAATAGCGGTTATGAAGATGATTATACTGCTTAGATTTCTCTGTTTATTGACATCCGATCACACTGTCAAAAAATCTTCTTCAGTACACTACAAACTTCTATGATTAGTCTTGCCTGGGCGGGTAAGCAACCAAAGATAAACTGGAGTACACTCAAACGATCTAGGAGCAGGGGGATTTGGCGCGCCAGATATGTACCTATATTCTATGTGTGTACAGACACACTTTGCACACTACTGGTACTTCCCCACCAAGTTCTTACCACACCTCACTATAATGATGCCTATCCAATTCCTCTTAAGGCTATGTTACCAAATGAGCGCACAATTTCCACCAGATTTGAAATCAACACTATACACAGTACTAAAAGGGCATGGTGGAACCTCGGCACCTGGGTGAACACGTCTCCCCTATATTCACCTGTGATGCCATTATTGCACCACCCAGCCATATCGGTAACCAGAGGACCAGGGGCTCTTGCTTTACCTGTGGCTGGACTGTTCCCATGAGGCACAGGGTCAGACTGATTTGCATATGGCCATGTCTGAACTGGGGTGGCAGAGTGGGCTAAAGAACGGTGATGGATCATACCCAGATCTTTTGACTGGGTGTGTGTGTTTGATTGGTTCTGATGCTCCGTCCATCACCACCCCCTTTTGTACTGCTTTGGCCGCCATAAGTGTGGCAGGGTATGCTCAGACGTGAGTCCCTTGCTCACTTTGCCACTGGATTCAAGCAAGCCGGGCTGAAGACGGCTGGAATGCCAGAAACCGGTCCTCGGAAGCTTGTTTCCGGTCCAGGGAAGGCATGGCTTGGCAGTTCAGGCTGGACTGTTCCCATGAGGCACAGGGTCAGACTGATTTGCCTATGGCCATGTCTGAACTGGGGTGGCAGAGTGGGCTAAAGAACGGTGATGGATCAAACCCAGATCTTTTAACTGGGTGTGAGTGTTTGATTGGTTCTGATGCTCCGTCCATCACCACTCCCTTTTGTACCGCTTTGGCCGCCATAAGTGTGGCAGGGTATGCTCAGACGTGAGTCCCTTGCTCACTTTGCCACTGGATTCAAGCAAGCCGGGCTAAAGACGGCTGGAATGCCAGAAACCGGTCCTCGGAAGCTTGTTTCTGATCCAGGGAAGGCATGGCTCGGCAGTTCGGGCTGGACTGTTCCCATGAGGCACAGGGTCAGACTGATTTGCATATGGCCATGTCTGAACTGGGGTGGCAGAGTGGACTAAAGAACTGTGATGGATCAAACCCAGATCTTTTGACTGGGTGTGAGTGTTTGATTGGTTCTGATGCTCCGTCCATCAGCACCCCCTTTTGTACCGCTTTGGCCGCCATAAGTGTGGCAGGGTATGCTCAGACGTGAGTCCCTTGCTCACTTTGCCACTGGATTCAAGCAAGCCGGGCAGAAGACGGCTGGAATGCCAGAAACCGTTCCACGGAAGCTTGTTTCCGGTCCAGGAAAGGCATGGCTTGACAGTTCGGGCTGGACTGTTTCCATGAGGCACAGGGTCAGACTGATTTGCATATGGCCATGTCTGAACTGGGGTGGCAGAGTGGGCTAAAGAACGGTGATGGATCAAACCCAGATCTTTTGACTGGGTGTGAGTGTTTGATTGGTTCTGATGCTCTGTCCATCACCACCCCCTTTTGTACAACTTTGGCCGCCATAAGTGTGGCAGGGTATGCTCAGACGTGAGTCTCTTGCTCACTTTGCCACTGGATTCAAGCAAGCCGGCCTGAAGATGGCTGGATTGCCAGAAACCGGTCCTCGGAAGCTTGTTTCCGGTCCAGGGAAGGCATGGCTTGGCAGTTCGGGCTGGACTGTTCCCATGAGGCACAGGTTCAGACTGATTTGCATATGGCCATGTCTGAACTGGGGTGGCAGAGTGGGCTAAAGAACGGTGATGGATCAAACCCAGATCTTTTGACTGGGTGTGAGTGTTTGATTGGTTCTGATGCTCTGTCCATCACCACCCCCTTTTTCACCACCCCCTTTTGTACCGGATATCATGGGGCAATCACAGTGCCAGATGCCTCTGCTGATCTTCCTATATCAAAGAATTTGTGCAGCCTATACCCACAATTTCCTGATGAGCCACCTTCGCTAGGAGTGCTACAGACAATAACCACTAGTAGCTCACAACATACACTCATCACTAGGCTATACAACACATCCCAGAGGGATAGATCAGTGGGCTCGCCGACACACTGGATAAATGGAATATTGTATTAGACATCCCCTTCACTGAGGAAGATTGAAGCTATTGCTGTGCAATCAGCCGCAGACTTACGACTAACTGCAACTTGAGAATCATACACTTTAAATACTTACAGGAAATATATTATACCCCACTTCAGGTATATAAGTACGGCCTCAGGGCGGATGCCTATTGTGTGCAGTGCAGTGAAGATGAGGCAGACTTTCTGCACTTGCCTGGGCATGCAGATTAATACACAATTTCTGGGTGCGGGTGACACGGGCCATATCAGACATGGTGTTAGAACTGATACAGTGCACACCACACCTTTGTCTACTGGGATTTTGCAAACCCTTACAACCAGCTAAAATGGAAACTAGTGGCTGTTGCATTGCTATTGGCCAAACGGAGAATAGCTATCCACTGGGATAAGAGAGCAGTTCCTAAATTTGAACAATGGATACATGATACGACATACTGTAAAGATCAATTGGACACATATGCTGAGGAGCTTCCTAGGGCCTCACGCCCTAAAGATATATGGGTTTATTTACAGTGTATCTAGTATCGTCATCAGTTGTCCCTTGAATTGCTGAAACCTTTGGTGGTGTTGTGGAGCTATCACTGTGTTAGAATGGGACAAGTGTACTATGATATGATAGTAGTACCTGTAATGTCTATAGAATTGGGATGTCAACATGATTGCATTGTTATGTCCGTTTATGATGTTTAAAAATTCTAATTAAAAAAACTAATTTTCAGTACATAATAAGTTTACTGTCATTTGAAATGTAATTATTAAAATGCATTTTTAATTAATTATAAATGTTTTTTATAAAGTTGTCTTTTTTATTTTTTAAGTTAATACATTAAGGTTTATTTGATATTTCTCATGTTATATGTAGATATATATAGTTATATTTAGATATAGACATGTAGAAATGTATATATGAACTTTATGAAATATGTTTATTTTTAATTTAAATAATTATTTTAATTACAATTAAATATATATATTCTTTCCATTGTTATGTGAATATTTTGGACCACAGTATTTTGGACCACACATTTTGTACTGTACATTATAAGTGTGTAAATTCAATATTTTTATATCAATATTTTTACCACAATATTTTTGTACCATGATATTTTTGTGGCAGTTTCACCATGTGGCATTACAGTGTGCAGGGAATCAGCAGTAAGTGCAGAAGGAAGAAGCATAAGGAAAAATTGGTTTGAACATGGAGATGGCAAAGTAAAGGGCAACATGTAGGTTGCAGGAGAAGAGAGCAATGTGCAGGTGAAAGCACAGCAGAGTGAAAGAAGTGAAGGGTTCATGGGGAGAGTATCACAATGTGCTGGGGAGAGCAGGGTCCATAGGAGTTCGCAGCAGGGGTTTATATGGAGGACCCCACAGCCCCTGTGGTGCGCAGGCCCCCTCATCAGGGCTGGACTGGGAACCCAAAGCAGCCCTGGCAATTTTGTAGGATCGCCCCCACCCATGGGGACTGGGCAAGCGTGAAACACTGCTGCTTAACAAAATTAGCCCCCAGCACTGCTGCGTTTGTTACTGGGAGCCAATATTGCAGCATCACTTCAAAAACGGCCCCCAGTAACAAAACCGGCCCCTATTGCTCCAAAACCGGCCTCCAGCCTCCTGTGCAAATGCCCGTTGCCCGCTACGGCCGGTCTGGTCCTGCCCGTCATCCCTTAAGTCATGCCATTGAATGCCTGGCAGGAGGCATACAATGGCACGGAATAAGCAACATTTATACGCCCGGGAAAGCCATTTTGCTTTCTCAAGCAGAAAGAAAAAGAAAAGCAACACTTAATTTAATTTTGCTGGCAGACAGAGGTCCAAGCAAAAGGTACTCCATGCCCCTATGTCCATGGCAGGGGTGTAATGCAGGTCCCTGTGGTGTAGGGGGGCCACAACCCTTCAGGGGGCCACATTGAGCCCAAGACTAATGAATGTCTATGTGACCTGAGAGACGCTGGGGTTCTTTTTGACATTCTGCAGGAGGGCCCCATCATTTTGCATTAAACCACTGGATTGTAGGGTGCAAAGGGGAACGCAACAAGGGGTAGAGCAGTGCAAGAGGAAGAGGAGGACTGGCTACAAGGGGAACACAGTGTAGGTTTAAAAGGAGACTTGTGCAGGAAGAGCAGTGTAGGATGCATAGGGACAGAAGCTTAAGATGCATGGGTTGCAAACGGTGTGGGAGCACAGAGTGCAAGACTGGTCAGATATATCAGCACGCCTTGAAGCACAGAGCAATAAGCAGGTGGAGTGCAGTGATGTGTTCATTTTGAGGAGCAAGAGGGAATGCAGGGTGCACTAGGAGCACACAGCAGGTAGCAGGATGAGTGTAGCACAAGGTTCAGGAGGGAATTCTCACATGGTGCAAGAAGTGACCTCAAGCGCTGGGGTACCACAGAGTTGTATAGAAGGGAAGCACAGAGAACGGTGTAGGCAGAGCACAGTCCAAGAGAAGTGAATTGTGGTATGCAGGTGAGCAATGTGCAAGATGCTGGAGGGGTCCACAGTGTAGGGGGAAATGGGTAGGTGCAGGGAGAGCAAAATGTGCAGGACGGAATGCAATGGGAGTTTGCAAGGGAGAGCAGCAAAGGGAGCAGAGCGAGACCAGGAATGTGTGCAGGGATAAAGCGGTACATGACGTAGAAAGAGAGAGAGCAATGGGGAGTACTGGGAGCAATGGAGAATACAGAGTACTACGCAGCTTGCAGAGTGCAGATGGGACAACAATGTGTTAGCGTACGGTGCAGGGGGAGAGCAGTTTATGGCACTGGTGGCTTCTCTGCTATGGCGTAGGAGCGTCGCCCACTGCTTTTGAGCATTGCAAAGTAAAGGAAATATAAAATGATAATACCTTTGAGTTATTATCATTTTATGTTTCCTTTTCAGGCGGGTGGGTGGGCGGGGCTGCTTTGCTCTTGGAACAGGGCAGGGAGGAGTGATTTGCCCACTCCTAAATGTGCAATAACTGTTTGGTCGGCCCTCTCGAGCCGCCCAAACCAGTCCTGCGCACTATCCCTGTTCTCCATGCAGGCTGCATTAAAGCCTGCATGCAGAATGTGCTCAGGCCCTCATTTCCTGGTTGAGCGCCAAAACAAGATGCTCAAAACCAATCACAATGCTGCATTGCAACATTGTGATTGGTCAGGAGAGCCTGGGTGCTTACCAATCACAATGTTGCATTGCAGCATTGTGATTGGTCAGGGGAGCCTGGCTGTTCTTCCTGGCTTCCTGTTCTTCGAGTCCCAGAAGGAGAGCTGGAGCAGAAACGCGGGACCCGACGGAAAGGTAAGTGTATATTTTATTATATTTTTTTTGTATTGCGCAACCCCGCGTGCCACAGCCTCCCCACCCCCTCCCATGTGAGTCATCACGTCCGCCACTGGTTTATGGTGCAGGCACAAGCAATACTGCATGAAAGAAGAGTATACAGACGGCACAGGTGGTCAATGTACAAATGAACCTCGCACACATGTCGCACTGCCCAGACCTGAGCACCTTAGAATTATCTCCAGAGTGAAATGGTGGACTAAGGAGTCACGTAGCCCTACTAGGTGTGCCCCAACTATATACTGGATTGTTGGAGTTAGAATGGTAAATTAACATCCCAGTTCAAACACAGCTTCTACTGCCCTGAAGGCTGTACTGAAGGCAAAAATAGAACAACCTAAAGCAAGGTTGGACAATCATGGCAGCAGCGTTTGCTTTTGTCTGTCCAACGACTTCCTGTGTGGCTTTTGTATGATTGCTTCTTGGCCTGCGTTGGGCTGAGCGTTCATCTTGTCAAGGTGATTTAAAATGTTTTTTTTTCTGTGAGTAGGGGTGATTTACTCTTGGTTTAATCCTAACTTGCATTATTAAAACTGTCATTGTTTACACATATAATAACTAATACATTTCCAGAACTTTCTTTGCCAAAATCGTTCTTTTTTTATGTAAGAAGGTCCTGGAAATTAAAGGTATAATTCTAATATACCCATGTGTTGGATTTGGCCCTCGCTCCAGGGTTGCCCCCAAACGCAAATAATAATTTACATTGGGAAGTAAATCCCACCACAGCACTTTGCACCGGATGTGTGTCAGTGTTGTGATGCAAACCTGATGCAAATTGTTAGTAAATCTAGGCCCTTGTTTGAAAAACCTACGCTCTTCGATTGGAGGTAAATGGTACTTGCTAGGAAATGAGCCATGTCGATATTTAATTCAGATAACAAAAACAGACAATCACATAGAGGCAACATTAAAACGCGTTCAAGAATATCAGGACACCATTTTGACACCCATAAGAGATGCAGCATGACGCTGTCTTTAAATTAGGGGCAAAGCGTGAAGAATCAATTTCCTAGTTCCCACTCCACACCTGTACTAAATATGTTGGGGCTTATTTAGTATGGGAAAAGTGACGTACTGGCAGCGCAAGGGGCATGTAAATAAGCCCCTTTGTTCTTGCGAAGTTAAAACGCCACGTCGCCAAACACGTAAAACAAGTAGAGGAACATGATTATAACCCAGGTCTGCTGTCCGCAACAGGTTCATCAGTGACTGCGTGACTTACTGCTCCCAGCTGCTGCTTCGGCTTCTCTGTTTACTACTTGAGGCTCCGTCGCCTCGGGCTCTGAGGCTGATGAAAGACAAGTGAGTAAACATGCACGGTTCAGCGATGACACCAGTGAATACCTGACGTGCATATCAACAGTGTCCAGCGCGCTATCCTGTCATGCGTGGCTCAAGAAGCACCGTAGGGTTTTCTTATAAACAATGCGCGACGTGTACGTCTCTTCTAACGTGCTGACAGAGGGCGCACGGCCTGGCCACCTACAAAGACATCAATGACGCATACTGGGACACAGTATTAAACAGGGACAGAATCGCCTGTTGCCTTGTTGTGTTCAGACCCCCGTGGTTTGAGGAAGGTAGAGGGACTTCAGCCTTCTAGGTAAAGCTCAGCTATGACACGAGGTTCGAATCCGAATTTCGGCTCAATGTCCTGTCTTTATGGGCGATTAATTTAATATCTCAATGCCCAAAAGTTGCCCAACACATTCTGGTGCTCATGTAATGCCCTCAGACCAAGGGGCTTATTTACAAGCCCCTTGAGCCGCTGGTACGACACTTTTTCCCCACAATGAAAGTGAGGCACCGGCGGCGCAAGGGGCTGGTAAATAAGCCTCCAAGCTCGAACCACATAAAACTGCAAAAAAAGTACACCACCGTCATTTGCAAGAGGGGCGCTTTACAGATTTCAAATGTTGGCAAATGGTAGTCGGGTACTAACACTTTGGGGCATATTAGCAAGAACCTTGTTAAAATTATCGCTGTTTTCGCTGCAGGAAACCAGCCGTGGTCGGTAGTGGGAGTACCTGTCAGGCGGTGACGTGGGTAGGGGGAGGGGCTGGGTGGGGGGTAGTAATCTATGGATTACGGAGCTTTACAGTTAAGTAAACATATAAATAAACTAGCAGCCCGTCCCAACGTTGTCCGGGTATGAATTGCTGCCGGCCAGTAGTATATTGTTTTGTAGGATTTCGTTTAGATAGCATTTCTTATCTGTGACAGGCCTGTGAAATGCTCCGATTCACAGTGCACTGCTGATGCACTTAAGAGTGCGCATTCAGTAGTGTGTGAACTCGAGTTTCCCTACTTTATTTTTCCTTGCAATATTATATAGCGCGAACTCGATAACATGGCATGAGCACAATTTACATTACAGAAGAACACAAACATTCATTTGTGGTAGGCACGGGGAGACAAAGCGATTTACCTGGAATCACAGGATGTTGAGCTGATGCCGAGATTCGAACGTAGCTCCCCAGCTCTAAAGTTCGCAATTCTAGAACTTCTGGCGGGAGGTGTGTCTAAAAGTGTATGTCGGTGCTGGCCATCAATGAGAGAGACCTGTGCATTTTTCAGATGGGTGGTGAAAAAATATGAGTATGTTGCTGGAGATGTGGGCTGCCATGCCACCAATGTACTTACCGGGGAGGGTAAACACCCATTATTCCGCAACTTTCTTTCCGCATACCATCACTCCGCATACTTTCATTACGAAAGTACCATGACTCCGCAATGCCATTATAACGCATGGTATTACATTTTATATGCTTTTACCACGCATACATTTACAACAAAATTCGTGAATGAATTTTTTGTAATGTTTGGATAAGGTAAGTATGGGTATAGGGGTATATGTTTTGGGGTACTGAGGTATATGTTTTGGGGTGTTTGGGTATTTTAAGGGTTCAGATATAGTTTTGGGTTATGGGGTACAGGGGTAGTTTTAGGGTTTAGGGATAGGTATGAGTTTTGGGGTACAGGGGTATTTTTAGGGTTCAGGGCTAGGTTTGGGTTTGGGGTATAAGGGTATTTTAAGGGTTCAGGGCTAGGTTTGGGTTTTGGGGTACAGGAAAATTTTAGGTTTCAGGGCTAGGTTTGGGTTTTGGGGTACAGGGGTATTTTAGGGTTCAGGGCTAGGTTTGGGTTTTGGAGTACAGGGTTATATTTAGGGATAGGTACGGGTTTTGGGGTACAGGGGTATTTTTAGGGTTCAGGGCTAGGTTTGGGTTTTGGGGTACAGGGGTATTTTTAGGTTTCAGGGCTAGGTTTGGGTTTTGGGGTACAGGGTTATTTTAAGGGTTCAGGGCTAGGTTTGGGTTTTGGGGTACAGGGGTATTTTTAGGTTTCAGGGCTAGGTGTGGGTTTTGGGGTACAGGGGTATTTTTAGGGTTCAGTGGTAGATTTGGGTTTTGGGGTACAGGGGTATTTTAAGGGTTCAGGGCTAGGTTTGTGTTTTGGGGTACAGGGGTATTTTAGGGTTCAGGGGTAGGTTTGGGTTTTGGGGTACAGTGGTATTTTTAGGGTTCAGGGCTAGGTTTGGGTTTTGGGGTACAGGGGTATTTTCAGGGTTCAGGGGAGGTTTGGGTTTTGAGATACACGGGTATTTATAGGGTTCAGGGCTAGGTTTGGGTTTTGGGGTACAGGGTATATTTATAGGGTTTAGATGGGTTAGTGTCTAAGGTTTTAGGATATTTTAAGGAGTAGGGTGGGTTATGATTATGGGGTGCAGGGTTATTTAAAGGGAGCAGGGTGGGATTAGCACACGATATGAGACATGGCATGAAGGGCGGAACGTACCACACGCCCCCCAGCGTTTGTCACGCCCCCAGCACACGCCCACAGCACAACTCAGACACGCCCACAAGGGACTACTTTGCTGGCACGGTTCTTTTACCTTTTAAATGTATATGGTGGGCGTCTGCATAGCCTATGTCCTTCTGCTGCAACTGCCCTTTCCAACGCTGTATTGGGTGTTGTGATTGGTGCTGTGGTTCCTGAGATTACCCGCCTCAAAGATTTGGGCTCTCTCTTTATTATATTAGTATGGATGAAACGAATTTCGTTGCGTGCATTGCATCCCCAAATGCGATGCAGTGCATGCAACAAAATTCGTTTTATTTATTTATATGTTTACTTACATGTAAAGCTCCGTAATCCATAGATTACTACCCCCACCCTACCCTTCCCCCTACCCACGTCACTGCCCGACCGGTACTCCCACTACAGACCGCGGCTGCAGGAAACTGCCGCTAAAACGGCAATAATTTTAACGAGGTTCTTGCTAATATACCTGCTTGACTCTATGTTTTGTGTCACTTACAAAAAAAGTCACTTCCCTATTCTTGACCTGACCTCAGGTGCCTAAAGAAGCAGTGAGTAGCTTCCACTGGTGCAGCAGAGGCGGTGGCACCTACACCTAGACGCCAGAGGGGGGCACTAAACTCTGATTATTGTTGCATTTTATCATTCAAACAGCATCCAGGGGACCTATTTCTCACCTTTCAATAGGGCCCATGAAACACTGTCTCCGCTACTGTAAAGAAGAGGCCAATGAGGCAGTGGCATAACTTAAAATGATTCCCCCCTCCCTCTGCAAAATGTGAACAGCGGTCTGGAGTCTCCCATATCTCACAGATATCATTGGCCTTGAGCAGAATATGGTCCCCTGAAGGGTTGGAGGCCTTCTGCCCTACAGGGCCCTGCCTTACGTCCCTGCAACACGGAATCGGAAACTAGCATGATAGCTTAAAGTCTTAATGTGCGTTTGGTATAATGGTTGATAGGAGAGGTGTGGTGCAGTGACCAGAGTGGCTGCCTGCAGCGCTTGGGGCTCACGGTTCGATCACCAGTGGCAGCTCAGCTTAGCTCAGCATCATGTGACTCTAGGCAATATCTCAATTAACCCCTTCCGTGCTTGTGACGGAACCACTCCGTCACGAGCCACGGACGTGCTGTGCTGGTGACGGAGTGGTTCCGTCACGGCGCGGCCGCCCCGCCCACGCTGCAGGAATTCCGCGCCTGCGCGGCAGTTTTATTGAGCGGGCGGGGCCGTGACGGAGCCACTCCGTCACAAGCACAGCATGCCCGTGGCTCAGGACAGAGTGGTTCCGTCACGAGCATGGCGGCGTTGCGTGGCCCCACCTCCCCCCCCCAGAGCCGTGGCAGAATTACTGTCACGGCTAAGGGGTTAATCTCCCCGCCAGCCCCCGCACCTTGAAACTCTTACGGGGCTGAAATGCTTGCACTTTACAACTAGAAATTATAATTATGGTAGATAAAAAAATCTATGTGCAACCCGAAAGACACTGATTCAAACAGGGCTGTGGGCTGGCTTTGCACCAGCCCATCAACCTTGTTTGATGGCCCAGCATGCTCCTATTTACATATCCAAACATAATTGGATCATATCATTTAGTCCCAGAAGTCGCAATAATAAGGTGCCTAGCTACGAAAAAAAATCCGGTGTTATATAGCACAAACTTGACTCGAAGGTATTAAGAGCTCTTTACATGAGCACCAGTTGGGCTACACAATGACACATTCATTTTTTTTTTGTTAGGCAGGGGAAGATTAAGTGATTGCCAGAAATCACAGGATGGTGAGCGTCATTGCCGAGACTCAAACCCGGTTCCCCAGATTTGAGGTCAACCATCCTAGCCGTTAGGCCACATCTCCTCCCATCATTGGTGCAGGAGGTGCAGTGGTACGGGGCCCAACTGAACCCTGTTAATTGCTGTCATTTACTTCGGTAATCAAATGCGCCATCTTCCTTGCCTGCACAGTGTCCATGGCATCCTTGCTATGCTACTGGCAATAATTATGTTGTCCATTTCAACAGTGTATCACACAAACTGCATGTTTTCCTCGATGCTTAGATATTAGGGATTGCCTTGACCCTTCTCGGTGGTATACATTTAATAATACTTAGAAAGTAAATGGCAGAGTTCACCGAGTAGGGATTCTAGTCTGTGATCTGCACGTTGCACAGAGATATGCAGGAGGTGTCCGAACCAACTGAGCTTTTCTTACCTGATTGATGGATTTATGTTATAATTTGTGTAGCCACACTCGGAAGGGTTGCCATATCTGCATCCCAGTAAGCACACGTGTATAGTGATATCATGAAACGAACAAAAGTTGGCACATGTTAGATCATACGAAATGTACAGTTGTTCTTTCGTTTATTCCAAGCAGGAAAATTACAAAAACCCAATCCAGCAGAGATGTACATTTTGTTATGCTAAATCATATGTTTTGCTTCTAGTTTTCAAGGTCAAACTGGTCCCTTATTCAGACAGGCTTACTTTACTGCTAACACATTGTACTGTTCCTTTTGCTCATGCAGTGCACACCCACACTTTAAAAAAAAAAAATTCTGCGAAATGCAGGTGTGAGAAGCCCGCGGGTCAGACAACGTGGCAATCATACAAGGAAATATGTTCTTCTCTTTACATACAAAGGGCGAGTCAATTGCGAAATCCCTTGAACTACGAATTCGTCACTGTTTCCACTGAAAGTATTTACAAGTTGTTCGAAAGTTCAGGCGTGGCAACAACCGAGAACTCCTCGGCCATTACAGGTTCCCGCCTGCAGGTTTTTTCACCATGCAGTTCAGTAGGTGTGTACAAACCAATTACAAATGTTTGCACAGGTGTGAGTGTCCGATGCAGCAGGAACTGGAAGCGCTTCACAAACACACACTGAGCATTCCCCAGCGGCCTCGGGCTGTAAAGTCAATTGGCAGAAAAACACAGAGTAGGCAGGTAATTTACTGTTCAAGATAATTAAGACCCATTAATACTGATAAAAATACCTCCTATAAAACCATGCCTTACGAAAAACAATGTGCTTGTAAACTTTGATAGAAAAGCAGGTATTTGAGGTGTGAGCAAATTTAGAATGTCGCTGGTATCCATATCCATACTAATATAATAAAGAGAGAGCCCAAACCTTTGAGGCGGGTAATCTCAGGAACCACAGCACCAATCACAACACCCAATACAGCGTTGGAAAGGGCAGTTGCAGCAGAAGGACATTGGCTATGCAGACGCCCACCATATACATTTAAAAGGTAAAAGAACCGTGCCAGCAAAGTAGTCCCTTGTGGGCGTGTCTGAGTTGTGCTGTGGGCGTGTGCTGGGGGCGTGACAAATGCTGGGGGCGTGTGGTACGTTCCGCCCTTCATGCCATGTCTCATATCACCCTGCTCCCTTTAAATAACCCTGCACCCCATAATCATAACCCACCCTTACTCCTTAAAATATCCCAAAACCTTAGACACTAACCCATCTTAACCCTATAAATATACCCTGTACCCCAAAACCCAAACCTATCCCTAAACCCTAACAATACCCCTGTTCCCCAAAACCCAACCCTAGCCCTGAACCCTATAAATACCCCTGTATCTCAAAACCCAAACCTACCCCTGAACCCTGAAAATACCCCTGTACCCCAAAACCCAAACCTAGCCCTGAACCGTAAAAATACAACTGTACCCCAAAACCCAAACCTACCCCTGAACCCTAAAATACTCCTGTACCCCAAAACACAAACCTAGCCCTGAACCCTTAAAATACCCCTGTACCTCAAAACCCAAATCTACCCCTGAACCCTAAAAATACCCCTGGACCCCAAAACCCACACCTAGCCCTGAAACCTAAAAATACCCCTGTACCCCAAAACCCAAACCTAGCCCTGAACCCTTAAAATAACCCTGTACCCCAAAACCCAAACCTAGCCCTGAAAACTAAAAATACCCCTGTACCCCAAAACCCAAACCTAGCCCTGAACCCTTAAAATACCCCTGTACCCCAAAACCCAAACCTAGCCCTGAACCCTAAAAATACCCCTGTACCCCAAAACCCATACCTATCCCTAAATATAACCCTGTACTCCAAAACCCAAACCTAGCCCTGAACCCTAAAATACCCCTGTACCCCAAAACCCAAACCTAGCCCTGAAACCTAAAAATACTCCTGTACCCCAAACCCCAAACCTAGCCCTGAACCCTTAAAATACCCTTATACCCCCAAACCCAAACCTAGCCCTGAACCCTAAAAATACCCCTGTACCCCAAAACCCATACCTATCCCTAAACCCTAAAACTACCCCTGTACCCCATAACCCAAAACTATATCTGAACCCTTAAAATACCCAAACACCCCAAAACATATACCTCAGTACCCCAAAACATATACCCCTATACCCATACTTACCTTATCCAAACATTACAAAAAAAACATGCTTTTACCATTCATGCATTTACAACGAATTTCGTTGTAAATGTATGCGTGGTAAAAGCATGTAAAATGTAATGCCATGCGCGATAA
Source organism: Lissotriton helveticus (assembly GCF_964261635.1). NCBI lineage: Eukaryota > Metazoa > Chordata > Amphibia > Caudata > Salamandridae > Lissotriton > Lissotriton helveticus. The sequence goes on from NC_136067.1 coordinate 873,587,131, forward strand.
TGGCATTGCGGAGTCATGGTACTTTCGTAATGAAAGTATGCCGAGTGATGGTATGCGGAAAGAAAGTTGCGGAATAATGGGTGTTTACCCTCCCCGGTAAGTACATTGGTGGCACGGCAGCCCACATCTCCAGCAACATACTCATATTTTTTCACCACCCATCTGAAAAATGCACAGGTCTCTCTCATTGATGGCCAGCACCGACATACACTTTTAGACACACCTCCCGCCACAAGTTCTAGAATTGCGAACTTTAGAGCTGGGGAGCTACGTTCGAATCTCGGCATCAGCTCAACATCCTGTGATTCCAGGTAAATCGCTTTGTCTCCCCGTGCCTACCACAAATGAATGTTTGTGTTCTTCTGTAATGTAAATTGTGCCCATGCCATGTTGTTGAGTTCGCGCTATATAATATTGCAAGGAAAAATAAAGTAGGGAAACTCGAGTTCACACACTACTGAACGCGCACTCTTAAGTGCATCAGCAGTGCACTGTGAATCGGAGCATTTCACAGGCCTGTCACAGATAAGAAATGCTATCTAAACGAAATCCTGCAAAACAATATACTACTGGCCGGCAGCAATTCATACCCGGAGAACGTTGGGACGGGCTGCTAGTTGATCTATAAAGGAGCTGCCTTGCACCTAAACTTGGAAACTACCCAGAGTTCTCTGCTTCTTTTTTCTGCTTAATTTATGCGTCACTCTATGCCTGCAAGGGTATTGTTTTAAGATACATATATATATATATATATATATATATATATATATATATAAATATATATATATATATATCATACTAATATTATAAAGAGAGAGCCCAAACCTTTGAGGCGGGTAACCTCAGGAACCACAGCACCAATCACAACACCCAATACAGCATTGGAAAGGGCAGTTGCAGCAGAAGGAAATAGGCTATACAGATGCCCACCATATACATTTGAAAGGTAAAAGAACCTTACAGCAAAGTAGTCCCTTGTGGGCGTGGGCGGGGCGCGGCATGGCGACAAAAAAAAAGCGTTCCTAAAACGTGTGCGTTGTGCTGTGGGCGTGTGCTGGGGGCATGAACAAGGCCAATTGGCGCGGCAATTGCAATTGCGCGGCACCAAGGGGTGTGGCCAATGGTCACGACAACCGGCAACAATCGCGCGGCACATCCCAAAAAAAAAAAAGTGTCTTGAGGGCGTGTGGAAAACAAACGTGTGTGTGTTGGGCCAGGGGCGTGGCCAAGGCCAATGGGTGTGGCAATTGCGCGGGAGCAAGGGGCTTGGCCAAAGGGCGCAGAAATTGCCGGGGCTTAGGCGGGGGCAGGCATGACTGATCGTGCCTGCGGGGACAATAACTGCACAGTATCCTGCGCGCTGTCAGACAGTCATCTCTCTGCATAAAGGACCGTGCCTGCAGGGACACTAACTGCAGCATCTCCTGCGCGCTGTCACACACTCAACTCTCTGCCTAAACGAATTGACACCAGGCGCAGAACATCAACCAGGGCTGGAGCCGGGCTCAGGCAGCGGGTGACGCGACTAAGCGCGCCTGCTGAGACACTAACCTTTGAACTGACTGCACTTTCCCACACGCGCAGCGTCTCCAGCGCGCACTGTCACCCACTCAACTCTCTGCATCAACGACTTTACACCACAAGCACAACATCAAACAAAACTGGAGCCGGGCCTCAAATGGGGGATGACGCGATTCAGCGTGCCTGCGGGGACACAAAATTTACAACTGAATGCACTTTCACACGCACTTACCTACAGTAGTGGAGTACATACACTAGAGACATCTGCTAATACTTCTTACTCCGAGGTACACACGGTATCTGCACACACAGGCCTAACTATTGTGACACTTCATGCAAAAAATGTTGTCTACCACGAGATTTTAAAATACATTTCCCTTGCCTATTACACATTTCATTACCGGACAACGTCGAGACGGGCTGCTAGTATATATATATATATATATATATATATATATATATATATATATATATATACTAGCAGCCCGTCCCAACGTTGTCCGGGTATGAATTGCTGCCGGCCAGTAGTATATTGTTTTGCAGGATTTCGTTTAGATAGCATTTCTTATCTGTGACAGGCCTGTGAAATGCTCCGATTCACAGTGCACTGCTGATGCACTTAAGAGTGCGCGTTCAGTAGTGTGTGAACTCGAGTTTCCCTACTTTATTTTTTCTTGCAATATTATATAGCGCGAACTCAACAACATGGCATGAGCACAATTTACATTACAGAAGAACACAAACATTAATTTGTGGTAGGCACGGGGAGACAAAGCGATTTACCTGGAATCACAGGATGTTGAGCTGATGCCGAGATTCGAACGTAGCTCCCCAGCTCTAAAGTTCGCAATTCTAGAACTTGTGGCGGGAGGTGTGTCTAAAAGTGTATGTCGGTGCTGGCCATCAATGAGAGAGACCTGTGCGTTTTTCAGATGGGTGGTGAAAAAATATGAGTATGTTGCTGGAGATGTGGGCTGCCGTGCCACCAATGTACTTACCGGGGAGGGTAAACACCCATTATTCCGCAACTTTCTTTCCGCATACCATCACTTGGCATACTTTCATTACGAAAGTACCATGACTCCGCAATGCCATTATAACGCATGGCATTACATTTTATATGCTTTTACCACGCATACATTTACAACAAAATTCGTGAATGAATTTTTTGTAATGTTTGGATAAGGTAAGTATGGGTATAGGGGTATATGTTTTGGGGTACTGAGGTATATGTTTTGGGGTGTTTGGGTATTTTAAGGGTTCAGATATAGTTTTGGGTTATGGGGTACAGGGGTAGTTTTAGGGTTTAGGGATAGGTATGAGTTTTGGGGTACAGGGGTATTTTTAGGGTTCAGGGCTAGGTTTGGGTTTGGGGGTATAAGGGTATTTTAAGGGTTCAGGGCTAGGTTTGGGTTTTGGGGTACAGGAGTATTTTTAGGTTTCAGGGCTAGGTTTGGGTTTTGGGGTACAGGGGTATTTTAGAGTTTGAGGCTAGGTTTGGGTTTTGGAGTACAGGGTTATATTTAGGGATAGGTACGGGTTTTGGGGTACAGGGGTATTTTTAGGGTTCAGGGCTAGGTTTGGGTTTTGGGGTACAGGGGTATTTTAAGGGTTCAGGGCTAGGTTTGGGTTTTGGTGTACAGGGGTATTTTTAGGTTTCAGGGCTAGGTTTGGGTTTTGGGGTACAGGGTTATTTTAAGGGTTCAGGGCTAGGTTTGGGTTTTGGGGAACAGGGGTATTTTTAGGTTTCAGGGCTAGGTGTGGGTTTTGGGGTACAGGGGTATTTTTAGGGTTCAGGGGTAGATTTGGGTTTTGGGGAACAGGGGTATTTTAAGGGTTCAGGGCTAGGTTTGTGTTTTGGGGTACAGGGGTATTTTAGGGTTCAGGGGTAGGTTTGGGTTTTGGGGTACAGGGGTATTTTAAGGGTTCAGGGCTAGGTTTGGGGTTTGGGGTACAGGGGTATTTTTAGGTTTCACGGCTAGGGTTGGGTTTTGGGGTACAGGGTTATTTTAAGGGTTCAGGGCTAGGTTTGGGTTTGGGGTACAGGGGTATTTTTAGGTTTCAGGGCTAGGTGTGGGTTTTGGGGTACAGGGGTATTTTTAGGGTTCAGGGGTAGATTTGGGTTTTGGGGTACAGGGGTATTTTAAGGGTTCGGGGCTAGGTTTGTGTTTTGGGGTACAGGGGTATTTTAGGGTTCAGGGGTAGGTTTGGGTTTTGGGGTACAGTGGTATTTTTAGGGTTCACGGCTAGGTTTGGGTTTTGGGGTACAGGGGTATTTTCAGGGTTCAGGGGTAGGTTTGGGTTTTGAGATACAGGGGTATTTATAGGGTTCAGGGCTAGGGTTGGGTTTTGGGGTACAGGGGTATTTTTAGGGTTTAGGGATAGGTTTGGGTTTTGGGGTACAGGGTATATTTATAGGGTTAAGATGGGTTAGTGTCTAAGGTTTTGGGATATTTTAAGGAGTAAGGGTGGGTTATGATTATGGGGTGCAGGGTTATTTAAAGGGAGCAGGGTGGGATTAGCACACGATATGAGACATGGCATGAAGGGCGGAACGTACCACACGCCCCCAGCGTTTGTCACGCCCCCAGCACACGCCCACAGCACAACTCAGACACGCCCACAAGGGACTACTTTGCTGGCATGGTTCTTTTACCTTTTAAATGTATATGGTGGGCGTCTGCATAGCCAATGTCCTTCTGCTGCAACTGCCCTTTCCAACCCTGTATTGGGTGTTGTGATTGGTGCTATTGGTTCCTGAGATTACCCGCCTCAAAGGTTTGGGCTCTCTCTTTATTATATTAGTATGGATATATATATCCAAACACACCCCATAATTGTCGAAAGGTAAGAGGCCACTCGGGGAATTCAAATGTGAAGCCATTTATTAGGGTGACAGGCATAATGCATTTCGGCGTTTTTGCCTTCTTCAGATGCCTCTATGTCCACGGTGCTGCCCCGCCCACACCTTTAAGTGTCCTGCCGTGCTCCCATTGGTTTGAGAGCTCAGCCCCATGTTCGACTGTGTGCATATATATATATATGCTGGGTAGTTTTTGTTATGTCAGCGTTTCCACAGGAAGTGCTTTTTTTGTTTAGCTTATAATGTTGGCGTCGTTTCACTAAGCTTAACAAAACTTTCCCGAAAAAATGTTTGTCCACCTTAGCTTGTTACCCGAAAGATCTGTGGTGATTCTTCAAGCAGGGGCCAAGAACAAAAGGGGGCTCCCAATACCAATGTCCCCATTTATTTTCCATTGATTTTATTTAGGAAGCACTACAACAAAAGCTGCTAAACTTAATTAAATCATATTTAGCAGGAGCTTAGACCATGGTCCAGAAAGCATGCTTTTTGTAATTTGGTGTAAATCCGTTCAGTACTTTTTGAAAAATTAACGTACGCTAATATTTATATATCTGCATGTTGGGTTCAAGGGACTCTAGGAAGAGCCCCTCAAACCCAATTAAAAAAAACTGTGTCTACTGGTTGGCCCAGGGTTTTTTTTCCGTTGGGTCAATTCGCTTCTGTGAATATGTTGCAGGCAGCCATTACAATACTCAGGGACTTGTCCCCTGTCCTGAGTTTAAGAGCAAAAAAACTATAAGGGGGCAGGGTAGCGATAATCTGCCCTGCGCCCTAGTGGGGGCTGAGGCCAAACTATATTTTTTAAGAAGTTGCGATCACAGAAGATTCCTGCGGGATTTCCACATAAAAAAAAAAAAAAAAAAACACCCTTTGATGCTTTTAATTTTATAAATTTGAATATATATATGAGGGGGTATGAGTGGGCCGCCACCCTGAGCCATGCAGAGCCCCGGGGACTGTATCCCCCTGTCCAAGTATAATTTGAAGAGGCGAAGGCATCTGGCCCCCCCAATCCACAAATGTGTCCAGAGATCCCATCCCTTGGTCCGATTGGATAAAAAAGGGAAGGGGGCATGCTGACCCCCTCCCCATCTCCTCAGGCCAAAAAGGGAGGGGGGGGTAGCGCCATCCTTTCTGTGCTGATATCAGTACCAGGACCCCATCCATCGGAGCACGACAATGAACAGTGTCCCCGGGAACCCACCCCTGTGGTTCGCTGCCCAGAAGACTGCAGGCCTACCCTGCCCAGACTCTCCCAGACAGGGAACTACACTTTCCTCCCGCAAGGCGGAAGCAGTAGAAAAATGCTGCTCCCGCTTGGGCGGGAGCAAAGGACAGGTGCCGGGTCCCACAAGCACCCAGTATTGTGTTGGCTGGGGAGCCTAGTAAGGGCCGAGGGGGCCCTCGAGCTTCCCCCACAGCCCCCAACATATTGGAGTGGGCACGGGGGTACCCATTCAGGGGCACATTAGGCCTGGGGGTGGGGTCCCTGGGGCCACTTTAGGCTTGGGGACGGGGGCTGAGCACCCCCGCACCCACTCCCCCTATTAATAAAGGGAAGGCCTGGGGGATGGGGTTCCCGGGCTGTAAAGACATAGAGAGGGGGGCAGTATGTCCCCCTCCCATATAAAAAAAATTGCCCCAGGGCCTCCAGAGAGCCAGAGAGGGGGAGCATGGCTCCCTTCCCTTAAAAAAATAAAAATACTGGAGTATGGGTTCTCTAGGGACATAAAGCCTTGGGGAAGGGGGCTGTGCACTTTCCAACCCTTAAAAAAAGAAAGAACCAAGGGGATGGAGATTCCCAGAGCCTGTAGTGGCTCAGGGATGGGTGACTGCACATCCCCTCCCCCTAATTAATAAAAATAGATCAAGCAGGATGGGATTCATGGTTGTTAGAATTGGGGGTCTCTGGTTGGTGCAGGTACACACTTGTGTCAAGCAGGGACCCTCTCCTCTAGTCAGGGCAAAGGACTACTCCTAGAAATAACCCCTGCTCACCCTCTAGGCGGTGTGGCGCGAGCAGACAAGGCTAATCCCTAGAGTATATGGTTAAGCATTTGTAATAACACACACAGTAACTCGTCAACCCACCACACAGAGACACAGACTGTTGTTCTGTAAAAATATACTCATTATATAAAAACGTTCAAGCAGGCTTTAGGTACAGACTTAATACTTCACAATGGTTCCAGTAACTCTTAAAATGAAGCCACAGTTCTTAAAAGCAATGTTCAGCTCTTTGGGAGATGTTTATAACTCTATAAACGGCTCCACAGTAGTTAAGGTAGTGCCTAGATCGTGGTTGCACTGTTCGTTATAGCGCGTGCGCTTCGTAGCGCTCTTGTACGTCCCGTACGGCTAATATGGGAGGGGCCTCGCTAAACCTCACGCGTCTCGCGTACCATGCGTACGGGTCAAGGTAACAAGGAGTACGAGGCGTCAGGCTGCCGTGCGACTCGTACGGCGGTAGTGAGACAGGTTGGGGGAGTCTCACGCCTACGAGGCGCAGAGCGTTGGAAGGCAAAGCTATCACAGAAGGTGCGCGCCTCATGGACACCTCAGTCCGGAGCGCTGCGCACAGCACAGCACAACACGTACACAGTACCTTTCGCTTTGTAGAGGGGGTCTGGGGTGGACAAAGCTGAGGGAGATCCGACGTCCCACATCGCGGTGCCTTCCTCCTTCGGTGCGAGCTACGGCTCGATGGCTTGGCAGGCTCTTACACAGAGGACAGCGATGCATTGTGGGGCAGGTTCTTGGTCTCGGCGACGCTCCGGTCCTGAAGAGGGGCAGCAGCTTGAGGTGATTCCAGTGGCGCGGCGCTTTCAGCAGGGCGTCTTCATGGAGGGGCGAGCCCAGACGCAGTCAATCTTTACGGTGTGAGCTACGGCTCGGGGGCCGCAGGTTCACGTTGCTTGGACCGGACGGTCCGATCTTGCGGTGCGAGCTCCGGTTCGATGTAGCAGCAGTTCACAGTGCTCAGGCCAGGCGGGGCTGGCCTTTACTGTGCGAGTTGCGGCGCAATCATCAGGAGTCGCGTTGCTCGGCGGGACGGGGGTGCACAGGTTCTCAGAGTGCAGGACAACTTCTCAGTCGCACTCAGGTCTCCGGGGTCAGCGCTGCAAGGGAAGACAACACCAGCAGCAGCTTCCTTCTTCAGGGGGGGTAGCGCCCACTGTTCCTGGGGCGCAGTTCAGGGGGCAAGTTCACAAGCAAGCCCTTGGAGATTGTTCACAAAGAGGCACAAGTTGAATTCAAAAAGTCCTTCAATCTTTTCTCCTCTCTCCTTCTTGCAGCAAGGCACCCACCACAGGCCAGTCTCTCAGGTTAGAGACAGTAGTCCTCCATGCAGCTTTCCCAGGTCCTTCTCTTGGGCAGAGTTTCTTCTTGGCGTAAACAGGATCTAATTTCTTGGGAGCAGGGCTCCTACATTTATACTGAAAATCCTTTGTTCTTGCAGGCCAGGGGGCCAGAGCCTGGTTCAGCCCAGTTTTGGAGCACTTTGTTTTGGTGACTCTGGCTTCTTCTTTCAGGGTGCAGGGCAGAGACATCAGACACTCCGCAGGAGGTGGAGCCAGCATTGTGGTGGCAGAGCACAGCCCTATTCAGCGTCAAGGGGCACTTCTCCCACCTATCCTGGGGGTAATCCCTCTATTCACCACCTGGCAGCCCAGACTGTCTCCTGGAATGCCCAAGCCCTGTCACTCACACAAACGAGACAGCAGATACACATCCTAGCAGAGGCGGCTGAAATAGTCAGGCAAGCAAATGCTAACTTTCTAAAAGTAGCATTTGCAAACACATGATATTAAAATAAACTTTACTAAAAGAAGTATTTTATTATTCTGAGTTCAGGCATACTAAACTTGACTTTCTACCATGTTTCCTGAGCCTGCTGGGATTATAGAGTGTAATAATTCCAGCAACCCATTCTGGCCTATGAGAACTGGTAGCCTTACAATAGTGAAAAACGAAAATGGCTGTAATTCACTATTAGGGCATGCCACACACAGGGCTTGTCCTACCTTATGCTTACAATGCACCCTGCCCTTGGGCCTACAATAGGGGTGACTAATATGAAGTTAAGGGAAGGTTTAGGGACTGGCAAGTAGGGGTACTTGCGCAGTCAGCATGACAGTACCAGACTGCACGCAGGTTCTGCAATGGCAGGCCTAAACACATTTTACTAGGCCGCTTCTGTGGGTGCCACAACCAGTTCTGCCGGGCCAGCAGCAGCATTTGTATTTACAAGCCCTGGCACTCCTGGTGCACTTTACTGGGGACTGACAGTAAACCAAATAAGCCAATCATGGAAACCAATCAATGTATACACTTTTCATAGGGAGCACTTGCACTGTGGCACTGTGCTCTGAGCAGCTAAAACCAGCAGAAAACATGAGGCACTTGAGCAAAAAGTGGAAGGGAGACTCGCGCCAAGGTGCCAGGTCTAACAATGGTGTTAAAGGATCATATGCTGTTGCCTGTTAAATTCCTATATACCTATATACAATTGTCTCAACATACATAACTGAGGTCATGTTTTTGGTAAACTGAGGGCATGTGTATTGTAACTCCTTTAAATGAATGGTTATTGGCATTATGTAACACTTGAAAGGTCGAATTCAGTAATATAGCATTTGCATGTAGCAATGCTTGTTTCTTTGGCAAGTAGATTCAGGAATCATCCTCCACGTGAAATCCTCACATGGAACAACCGTAAAACGGCGTCTTGGCTTCCACGTGAAGCGCATGCAAATTAGGAGAACCGCCGCTACACAGAAGCTATAAAAAGAGCGCTCGAGAACGTGACGGTGCTTCGCTTCATAGTGCCAATATCGGCCCAGCCCCAGACCTTTCATCATACAACACAGCACTCCACCAATAACCGACACAGCACAAGTTTGATGGCGAAGAGTTGTTGCAGTTTTATTAGCATATACATTATGCTCATGTTGGGTTATTTTACGGGTCGATCCAGAGCAGGCCGCCTCTCGCGACCCGCCCACCTGATGAGCCATAACCCCCCCCCCGGGGTGTTAACCGCGGGGGTGTTGTCAGTTTGGGGGGAAGGTCTAACCCCTCCCCTCGGCGGACCTCTATTCCGCCCCTTGCCCACGCCCCCCCCCCCCTCGGGGGCGGAGCGTTGTGGCAACCCCCGATTGCTCAGGTCTACAACTGCCCGAAGGACTAACGGGGCGCCGTCACTCCTCCAGGGTCCAACCCAGCGTGGACCTCCCTGGGGATAATTCTGCTCTCGCACCCACCGGTGCTCCTGTAGAGGGTACCCCTCTGTACCCTTCTGCATTGGATCGCCCTGTAACTCCGCCATGGCTCTGGGTGTGGCCGCCGCCGCCCCAGAGTCCCCCCACCTACTAGCTTCCTATTAGTACAACCTGCTGCTCCTAGTGCTTTCCGCTATATCAACCCAAGCTCGTCATATCAACTTCGGGTAAATGAACCCCGTCTACATCAAAGCACACAGTGCATTTGGCAAGTAGCAGCCCGAGCCTGATGAAACAAGTTCTCCTATGCTTCAAGCTACTCCCAAGTTGTCGGGCGACACTATCCACCTCTCCTTGGCGCCAAGGACCTATTGCACTACAATTGCAATCACCGGCCCCCTTCAGCTCAGGCAAGGACATGTCTGCTCTCTTCCTCAGCAACGCCAAGCTGGCACGCAACCAAACTTCCTTCTCACTTCTGCCGCCCTCCGGACAGGGAGCTGTGCCAGTGATGTCCATGAACTTCACAACTAACTGCCAACTGTGCTTTGCGGGTGTCCATCAAGTGTGCCATCTCCCAGACTGTTCCTATTCTCTACCGCTGGCTTACCAGCAACCAACAAGCCCCTATCAGGTAAACAACACCACTGCCACTGGCATGGTGTCCCCTGTCTAACATGTGGCCTTACACCCTTACTTAGACCTACTGGGGACATAATCACCATCAAGGTCGCGCCAGGCGGCTCACTCCCATGACGCCGACCCTACTGTAGGCTAAAGAACTCCTCGCATGTTTAGCCTCAATGGAAAGACATGTAACTTTCAAACCCATGGGAACCTAATTGTGAGACCATCACCTCTCAACTATGCCTGCCACTGCGTTCTAGTGTCGGCTTAAAATACTGTGTCGAGGATCTCCTCATGTTTGACACTTGTACAAGACGTCCCCCTGTGCCCGGCCTTCGCTGGACCCTATGAAGCTTGTAACAAGCCGCCTATACAACTGTATATACAAGTTGTGCCACTAAGTGAACTAATACTTCCTTGCTCTTACTTCCTGGCATGTGCGCACTGCCAATGGAATCCCTACTTTAGTACCTGAAAACACTAAGTAGATACTATCTAGGTGAAAGCTTACCCGAGCACCTATCCACGGGCCCTCCACTGCGTGTCAACCCCTGTTGTTGATTTTTAGCTGTTAAAATTGCCTGCCCACTACCGGACCCTTCACGTAAAACCAGCCAAACCAATCGCTTACATGGCCAACTATGTGCCAAACATGTGTCCCATGAATTAACCAGTTAGAGGAATACTGTATCACCCTGATCCAAAGTGGAGGCAGAGCTGAGAGGTCTTAGTGGGATCAGACTGGAGGAGGTATGTGAGTGGCTAATGCAGGCCCAAAATTCTGTGCAACCTGATAATGCATCCCCATAGTCCAATGGGCCAGAGTAAAGGAAACTGGCAATGCTGTGGTACAACAATGTGATTGTCTCAGCGTGGGCCAGGATGCAGCAGTTAATGTGAGGCGTATGCCGGCCCAACTAAACTGCAGGGCTATCCAGCTTGTACCGGTGATGTGCTGAATATTGCCTGGTATATAGCCGCTATGCCAATTGCCTCCCTGTAATCTCCAAAAGGAGCACTACACTTACAACAGTCGATGTTGCTTAGTTGCCCAAGATGCAGACGCCACCGTTAAAGCTTTCTTGCATAGCCAACCATGAACTAGCCACCCCCCTTTCAGCGCTACACGCGTAAAACCGCGATGTGTGACATTTCCATATTACAGTGCACGATGAGTGACATTGAAGGACTAAGAAAGACACTTTCTTGCTAGTACACATCATTGAAGGTGAGGGAGACCCAATGTCAGAATTAAGCCCATCAGACCCGCAAGCATTCTAGGCAGACCAAGGATATCAGCCTGCTCTTGTCAGACATTCCATAGCTTGGGGTGTTCATGTGAGAGACAGTGACCTATGCACGAAACCTTGGGAGCGAAAGTGCCTGGTCCTGAATGCGACTGCATAGCTCACGTGGAACAGAATCTCACAAAATTACACAGTCAGTCAGAACTGCCTGGCCCCGTGCGACCGGAGATTTTAAGAGAAGTCCTCCATGTACCCCACAATGAGGACCCGCCCAGTCATCTACCATTCTACCCATGAGGTTACTTGTCCAGTCACCTAGGAGCTGTGGCCCGACAGGAAAATAAGACTTAGTTGCTGTTTGGTCGTTGCCTGATGTTGTAAAACAATAACTTTGGGTATCGGGGAAGAAAACAAAATTCCCCCATTCTGAACAGATCAGCCTGTGCCATCGGAGTGGTCCCAACATGTGTTTTTTCAATGTGCTCCAGGTATCATAACCCCCACCCGTCCCTCAGTGGATGGGGCCTCCGATGTTCAAACTGCTAATAAATATTAGAGAACAAACGGCACAGCAATCCATTAATGCACATGAGATGCATTATATGCCCAAATCAAACTGTTGTTGAGCTGAAAACACATTTCTATCGCATTAAATGCATGTTTGGCCCCTGTTCTGCCACTGCATCCAGCGCAAACACCCCAATTATTGCACCGTAAAAGACATTGTCCAGACTCAAGTAAGAGAAAACATCAATTCTACACAGGGCTGCCTAATAAGTCCCAGCTCCCGGTTGCTATCCATGAATTACTTCCACGAATGAAACCAGCACGCGTCCCACACCCCGTATACTAATGACAACTGATGAGAACATGGAAATACCAGACCCTAACACACTGCCCCCAGTGAGCTGTGATCCTTCTACCTGTTGATAATTCAGGTGGCCCCCCATGTGGGTGTGGCGGCTCTCATGCGTGGTTCCTGCATTAGAGACAGAAAATATCATTAAAATGTCACCCCCCGATCTGCATTCTCTGCAATGAGACATGGCCCTCAATGTCCCCCACGCTACCCATGCCAGTTGTGGTTACGAGCACTAAGTAGTCAGCATTACCTGCACTATACTTGACATCCCAAACCACTTCTGCCTCCCAGGCCTACAAAACTGACCTCAACGTCTCTCCTTAACAGACCCTTCCAAAACGTCATGCCTTCTCTAATAACTAAAAGGAGGCCTTATGTAGAAAATCTATTCTCCTTGACTATGGAAGTGTCCTCCCCATGTGATCTCGTGTTATGAGGGTCTGCTATTTACAAAGAATTTTCCTTCTACCTGTGTTTGTTACTCATTGTCACCTGCACCCTTCGCTTATCCAGGATATAGCAACAAATTATTGCACATGGGCTACCACTATGTCCCAACTCACCAGTTCATTACCCCTTCATTCCTACCATGGGGTGCAACCCGCGCACCCCACAACTGGAACAGTAATGACACCTGGGGAAAACCAGAGATCCCAAATCTTTCGCCCCCTGCTCCCAGTGTACCATGACCCTTCTACCTGTTTATAGTTAGGGAGGCCCGCCAAGCAGTCGGGGTGTTCTACAGCGCTGATTCTGCATTGATACAAAACATGATTATAGCCAAGCCCCCCCCTATAAACAAACTAGGTTCTCTGCAAAGAGACCGGGGCCATAAAATACCCCCCACGCTACCAATGCTAAGCCAGCTTGTCAGTTACGCAAACTAGTTTGCAAATTCAATCAGCCGGATCAGGGGCCCTTAATTGTGCACCAGTTACTGCTAACGAACACCTTCCATAATCGCACCTGGGATGCATCATATGTCAAGCCTCCCGGATGTGTGAAAGAAAAAGCATTTCCATATTGTCACACGGCATGCATGGCTTTCCGACAAGAACAACCTGTTAGCATGTAATGGTTGCCTTTAAAACAAATGGTTGCTTTTTTTTAAAAACAAATGGTTGCTTTTTTTTTGTTTCTTTTAATTGTTATAAGGGGGAAGGTGGTGTAATGGTTGCTTTAATTACTCGTGCTCGTCGCGCGATGTGCACGCATACTTCATGTTATGATTTGATTATGCGGCCACGCGTGATGTGGTCGCATGCTTTGTATTTGTTTCAAATCAAATCAAATATACTTTATTCGGTTTTTGTGATACAAAACCATAAAAGTTCATAATACATACAAATTACAATCCAGATTATAGTAAAAACACTTTAAGAGACCAAGATACAGTAAGGCAGGGTCCCAGTCATAAAAATTCTATTCCACTCCAAGTATCAGAGGAGTTCGTGGTTAGTCATTGGAGTTCGTGGTTAGTCATTGTTACATGTCCAGGTGTTTCCCAAAAATTCATGATGCATTTTATGAATCCTGCCACATGGGGTATGATTTCGGAAGAGGAGGAGAACACGGAATTTTGGGATAGAAGTCATGTAAGTCCCATATGGATATTGGGCCGTCTCTTTCTTGAGGCGGCCAAGTTTTCAAGTAAGGAACAATATTTCTGTCTCTAAATCTCACAAGTACAAGTCCCCAACAACATCTTTAGGAAGGGAGCCCAACCAGCCCACCCTTCTGACACTCCTTATTGCTTCGTATAAATTACGAGGCAGTGGCCTATTTTTTGACAGCCAGAATTTGGTTTTATTAACTAAGTCATGTTGTCTCTCAGTTTTTCCAAGTGGAAGAGCAGGTATACCCGCAAGGATGCACACGTATGGGGCCGCTTCCGGTGGTAAATGAATAGAATTAACTTTGTTGTGAACTACTCTAGGTGCGGTCAACTGGGGAAGGGAGACTTTAGCGGGGTATTTAGCTATTTTTCCCCTGATGCACTAGGGCCAGTTGGTTGTATTTGACGCCTTTTATCCTGCACAAATGGTTTAGAGCCTAGGTGAGTAGGAGGTGACTTATGGCGGTTGGATGTGTCACTACATTTGTCAGCCAGCAGGTTTGACTTGATGGCTTTCTCGAATCCAGAGAGCCTATCCCCTAACAAGTTTATTTTTTCTAACAACGGAGCTATCAAGGAGCTAACCAATTGTTCAATAAGGGGTAGTATGTGCAAGTGGGGAGGAGGTGTTATGGCATCTGGGTGCTCAACAATCGCTGGGGTCATTAAGGAATTAGCAGTGGATGAGTTTAGGCACAATTTTTGGATTTTGGGGTCGTTTCCACCTTGATTGACACCGTTATATTTCCTTTTCACAGATGGGACCTGAGGGGGTTCAATACTTTGAGTGTTCGGGCATGCAGGTTTTGTTCAATAATGTGGGGGGATCTAGGAATGTAGCCTTGTCTGGTAGTGTACTAACACTTTTGGGCGGAGGGGGAGTTTCCAATGTAGCATAGTTGGTTTTACATAGGACGTTTAACTCGTCTAACAGGGAGAACATTTGCCCAATGCCTTCTACGCTAGTTGAATGGTCCCCCTTGGAGGTCATGATGATAAAGGGATATAGGGCGGCGATATATGAACAAGCCCACAAATATGGAGACAAATCGGTTAGAGGGGGTCTTTACCTTCCTGATAGTAGACCTTCAATGTGGCAGAAAAAGGGGGTGGCTCGTCCCGTCCTTATCCGGCCTTCTGAGGGCCGTAGAGGGCCCGCCCTTTGCCCGGGCTTGGCCCCGCGCGCGGTCCCGCGACGCGGGGGTTGTGTCCCTTTTGAAGCGCCTCCTGGCGCGGACCGTGGTAGGTGCGGCTTCGGCTGCCGCTGGGGCGTCAGGGCTGAGTAGTCTTTCAGGTGTCTCTCCCCCTCCGCACTGCGGCCGCTGGTGGCTGTGGGCTGCGGCGGCGGGAGGGGGAGGAAGGAAGCTGGAGCCCGGTGCTGCTGTGGCTGGTGGGAGGTGAGTGCAGGTGCCTCCAAAACGATTGCGGAGCCCCCGCTCCACAGGGGTTGTGTCCCTTTTGAAGCGCCTCCTGGCGCGGACCGTGGTAGGTGCGGCTTTGGCTGCCGCTGGGGCGTCTGGGCTGAGTAGTCTTTCAGGCGTCTCTCCCCCTCAGCACTGCGGCCGCTGGTGGCTGTGGGCTGCGGCGGCGGGAGGGGGAGGAAGGAAGCTGGAGACCTGTGCTGCTGTGGCTGGTGGGAGGTGAGTGCAGGTGCCTCCAAAACGATTGCGGAGCCCCCGCTCCACAGGGGTTGTGTCCCTTTTGAAGCGCCTCCTGGCGCGGACCGTGGTAGGTGCGGCTTCGGCTGCCGCTGGGGCATCTGGGCTGAGTAGTCTTTCAGGTGTCTCTCCCCCTCCGCACTGCGGCCGCTGGTGGCTGTGGGCTGCGGCGGCGGGAGGGGGAGGAAGGAAGCTGGAGCCCGGTGCTGCTGTGGCTGGTGGGAGGTGAGTGCAGGTGCCTCCAAAACGATTGCGGAGCCCCCGCTCCACAGGGGTTGTGTCCCTTTTGAAGCGCCTCCTGGCGCGGACCGTGGTAGGTGCAGCTTCGGCTGCCGCTGGGGTGTCTGGGCTGAGTAGTCTTTCAGGTGTCTCTCCCCCTCCGCACTGCGGCCGCTGGTGGCTGTGGGCTGCGGCGGCGGGAGGGGGAGGAAGGAAGCTGGAGCCCGGTGCTGCTGTGGCTGGTGGGAGGTGAGTGCAGGTGCCTCCAAAACGATTGCGGAGCCCCCGCTCCACAGGGGTTGTGTCCCTTTTGAAGCGCCTCCTGGCGCGGACCGTGGTAGGTGCGGCTTCGGCTGCCGCTGGGGCATCTGGGCTGAGTAGTCTTTCAGGTGTCTCTCCCCCTCCGCACTGCGGCCGCTGGTGGCTGTGGGCTGCGGCGGCGGGAGGGGGAGGAAGGAAGCTGGAGCCCGGTGCTGCTCTGGCTGGTGGGAGGTGAGTGCAGGTGCCTCCAAAACGATTGCGGAGCCCCCCGTTTTTAATAGTGCATCTTCGCGCGGTGGGCCTGTTTGGTGGTTGCTTCTAACGTGTGGTCAGTCACCGTTGGGGTTAGCCTCTGAGTGGAAGCATCGCGCATAGAGTGGAGATTATCTTCTACTTGGAAATAAACCTAACTTCAACTTTACCTCCTTCTACTGTGGATTATTTATTTATCATAACATAGCATGAGCTTCAAAATCTTGCAGTAGTCGCACTACATTACAACCAGTTGAGTTGACACCCAAGCAACATGGTGCTGTGCTAATAAATAAAGGTTGCCGCTGCCTAAAATACAGGTCGCAGCCCGAAGTCCGCTTGCGCATTGGCCGTGAACAGTGGTCACAAAATCGAACGTTGTGGCGAGGCTACCGCTGCCTATTGTGCTTTCTCCGGCCTACCTACGTCTAAATCTTGCATATCCTGCTAAAATACTGCTCACTCACTGAAATGACCCTCCTAATTGAACGACGTGGGCAGCGAGGCTTACGTTCAGATGAGTGGGGGTTGGGGGGCGCGAAAGTTGGTGGTACAACAAGAAAGGTGTGCACCGTGCCACAGTGATTCATATTATAGACAGAAAGTCTGCTGAAACACGCACGTGGGGGGCTGCAAAGGTGAATCCTCCCGACGTCCGTGCACAAGATGGCCACTGCAAAGGACCGGACCCAAGATGGCCGGGTGCCCCCAGAACGAGAAAATGGCCGGAGTCCCCTGGGGCCGCATACGGCAACATAAAAGGGGGCTGATCTGTTACCCCGCGAGGATACTAAGAGAAAGGCTATCTCGCAGGAAGTGCTGGTGGAACTGGCTTGCAGAGGGTGACACATAAGCTCCGCGCCACTCTAATCACAAGTATATGCAATAGACATTTGTACTATATACCCTTCCTATGTGACTCTTCTCCACTGTATCTCCATGTGTGACTTACTACTTGTACATAGGCAATTTTCTCTGTTTGTAACCTTCATGTAACGCATGTAATCCTAAGTCCTTATGTTTTACAACTGGTCCTATGTAAAGCGCTCTGACACCTTCGGGTAAAGTTCGCGCTATATAAAATCTCATAAATTTTTTTACCTGTCTGGTGTGCAAGGCGCCACTGCCGGGCAATCACGGCAATCACAGCAGGCGCCCCCTCGACCTGCCCAACTCCAGATGTGACGTAGAGTGGCCAAAGAAGGGTGGGCGCCATGCCCGTTCACGATGAAATGAACGGGAGCAAGTCAACGTGTGAGCAGAGATCGGGACTCGAGCACCGGTGGTAAATGCTCCGAGTCCCGCTGTGAGCCGCCAAACCCCCCCCCCCGAGCACCGAGGTTCGCTTCGTACCGCGTACATACTGTTAAGGGGGACAAACTCGCAAGTGGGCACGCGACCCAGTGACCGGCAGGCTCCCCGCGCCCTCCCACTCGCGAAAACACGGCACCGCAGCAGGGAGAACATGAGCTGGGGGAGCACCTGGGGAACAACTCATAGGCCCCTCAATAAAGAAGTCTCCCCCAGCGGCCCGCAGCAAAGCGGGCCGTCGGCCCCGGCTGCAACCCCCTGGTGAGGGGAGCGGTAATCAACATTCACCAGATGGCATAACGCTTGACCCCCCGCTGCAGCGGCCAACGCTAAGCAGGTCGCGAGGCAGGGTAGGTCAACAACCCACATCTTGCCCTCCCATTAAAAGATGCCAGGACGAGCTTGTGAGTAGCAGGGCGGAAGGTGGTGCCGGAAAGGAGGCACAAATGGTGGAAGGAACACTCCTGCTGCGTCCTCAACCACGGCCCGCCCGACAACTACCCCTACCACCCCCTCATGTGCAGGGTACTTTGCCCCCGGGAAGCGCTGCGAGGCAAGATGACATGTGAGAAATAAACGACGTGCACCGCGCCGATCCCCCGAAAGCTCCCTCGGTTATTCCCCAAAGGAGGGAAACTCGACAAGCCCACACGGGCTTGGCGCATTCACCCACTCAAACGGAGGCCCTGTAGCCGCGCACGCAATGGGCCCTACCCCTCTCCCCCTCACCAGGAAGGTTGGTGCATAGCAATGCCACCACACACTACTGACGGAGGAAGGCGGGGGGTCCCCCCCTCCCGACTAACACCCGGAGCTGTCTTGTCCCCAGATCTGCCGCAGCCACGGCAATGGCCGGGAAGCGGCCTTGCCCCCGAAGGGGTGGGGAGGAGCAATAGCATTCACCGCACAGCTCCAGGAGGTCAAGGAGGGCGACGTCCAAAACGGAGGTCGACATGCAAACGGCGTCAGAAAAGGCAACGGGCAGTACCCGCTCATGGTCCAGGCCTGGGAGGGCGAGGGTCAGCGCAAGCAGCGGCCAACGCACAAAGAGGGCGCTTGACCCTCGCCCCCTGGGCTATATAGACAACCCTCCCCTCAAGACACAGGAAGTGACATCACGGGGGGACCAAGATTCCCCCAACCACTAGACCGCTCAGGGTCTGTGCCATCCTATGGCACTAAGGGTGGCCGCCCTCGTAGGTGGCCACCTTTGGTGTCCCGGGGCAGCCAATCATTGCACAGCGTCACTACGAGCGCTCTGGACCCCAGATCTCTCCGGATTGAAGCCGCCTTGTATCCGCCCTCCAGCTCAAACCCTTCTCTTCCCGTGCCCCCCAGACCCTCCGCCCAGCTGTTCCTGCCTTAACTGAGCCAGCAGAACTCCCGAACGTCTCCCCTGAAGATCGGCTGTCTCTGGATTTCACACCGGCCTCATCTTCACTGGAAATCCGGCCAGCAACAGACAAAGACCTGCAAAAGAAAAGCAAGCTTCCTTAAGTTGCTAGGCAACCTTTCGTACCTCGTTTGGGGAAACATTTAAAGGATATTTTGAGTGTTGTTATTACTCTAGGTTTTCAAAAGCGTTTTGGAATTTAGCTATTAAGAACCTAAAAGGAAACTGCTTAACTAATTTTCGAGTTGCAAACAAGCATTGGACAATACAATTTCCGAACATTGGCAACGAGCATTAAACAATACAATTCCGAATTGCCAACAAGCATTGAACAAGGTAAACTATGTGTCTGTCGGAATTCCAATTCATGTATATTGTACCTTACTGTTAATCTTGAATAAGTAAGAGACATTAATGAAGTATCACCCAGTCCAAGGGTACGTTTATGTTTTCTTTTGGAATTGTTTTCTTATTTAATCTCTTTGCAGAACAGAATCCCAAGTGAAGAGTTCTACCTCAGGACTACAGGTATGCCTCTTGAGTAAATGTTTCGTTGCTGACCCTCACTAACCATATTAATCAGACGTTCGCATGTGAGAACATTAGCATTTTACAAGTGAAAAGATAACCTGTTGTGTTACTTTAAAGGGTATCAAGGTCTAAATCAAGAATCAGACTAAACCTGAGACCAATAGAAGTGATGGCATGGGCCAACAGATAAGTGATGGGTCCAAGTATACTTATGTGATTATTGTTTTTACTGTTTATCCAAAGAGAAAGCCTTGTTTATTTCTTTCCGGTATTACTGTTGATAGAAGGAGTTAAACGCCGGCTGGCAGAAACTTCACAGCAAAGGTCCAGAGCACTTCAGCATGAGAAACTAATATCTGGATCCCTCAAGACAAAGGCCCAGTGTTTTGTCTTGTTTCTCTCTCCACTGCCCCTTTCCCTTGGGGACGAGTTAGCTCATCAAGTGTTCCCTTCCTTGCAGAGTTGGCTGGTTCACAGGGGGATTGGGACCTTACAACATCAAGAAGGAAACAACCAGAACGCCGTGTGTGATAGCGCAACACATGGGGCTGCTAAAGCTCGGGTAGGGGGGCTGTGTGTCCCATCCTCCGGGCACTTCAATAAAGAAATAAAGCCCCAGGGATAGGGACCCTAGGTCTTGCAAACTTTCAAGGTGGGGGCTTGAGCCCCCTCCCTTTTTTTTGGCATATGGGCCTGGGAGACGAGTGCATCCAGATCCTGCTGCTAATCCCATGCTGTGCACAGCCAAAGGCCTTGTGAAGTATGGGGTTGGCTGGCCCCGGGGGTCAGCTACAGAGCTTGGCCACAGGCCAAGCCCTGTTGCCAACCTCACACTTCACATGATCAAAGGGAATCTGCAGTGAGGAGTTGGCTGCCCACAGCCGGTTTGACACAGGGCATGGTCCTGTGGCCAACTTCACACCCGCACGGCCTATGGCCGTGCATTAAGTGGGGTGGTTGGCCTGCGAAGGGTTGGCCACAGGGCCTCGCAAAACACTGCTGCAAAGCCTGTGCGCGGCGGGATTGGCTTTAATTTTTATGGTAAAATATTGCTTTTCATTTTTTTTAAAAACTACAAATTCACTGAAAACAACACAAGTTAAAGTGACATTATGGTTACGTGAAACTTTCAGTGACAAATAAATAAAACTGAAATTCACCGGTTATTGTTACCTCTAGTAACTATAACTCGTGCCATAAGGTAATTATAACTTGCACTCTTGCCAAGCATAGCTAATTACCCCACATAATACATCAATCCAGACATGTTCTATAACATTGTTGATAACCTGACTGCAACATTTGAAATAACATCTTTGATGAGAGGACTGTGCATGGCTCGTTTGTTAAACCTTAGCTCAACCCTGGGTATCTATGGCATCAAATAATCAGGCTTAAACAAAGGAACAAGTATTAAGCATTTACAACTAAAAACAACAGAAAAAAAGTCACACAAAAGGAAGAAATCTGACACCAATTTATAAAAATAGATCTTACTTTTATCAATTTTCTGACACCAAAATGAACAGAAATGACCAGAGAGTTCTGTCGAGATAGGTTTATAAGTAAAAATGTACGTCACAGCTTTTCATTAAAAATGTCAACAAGCGTTGGTAACTAACGTGGTTAGCGGATTCTTTGTTAAACTTTTGAAGTCTTGTGTTCAGGTACTCCAGCCCACTTTGGGCAACACATTCTTGCATGGAGCAGGTGAAGGGGGCCGGTGAGGAGTTGTAGGGCAGTTAACTTGCCACCAAAGTAGTCTCCAGTCCAGTTCTAGGCTCTATGGGTGAACCGCAATAGACTTCAATGGAGTGATCCCGATGTAAGGGATACAGGATGCTGAAGATGATGTAGGATGCTTTAGGATGGTATAGATTCTGTGCCATTGACAGAGGGCTTCCTGGGGCTACTTCTTGGTACACAAGATTGCTGGGGAAACTTTGGTCACAGGGGTCAGTGTCTCTTGAAGTCCTCGTGGGTCCGGCAAAAGCCCAGTTGCCACTGATCTACTGGTCTCTGGTCACAGCAAAACCAGCAGTTCCCTTTGGTGGAGGCTAGTGTCCTTGGATCACTAAACTGCACTCCAATGGCTCTCCAAGGTCTAGCAGACTCTGGTGCAACTTCTGAGTGATGGGACACGGTCTCCTAGGCTGCACGTCAACAGTCAGTGTTGGTCAAGCAATTGTATTTACTGACTTGCTAAGGCGGGTTACTTCAGCTTTTGTAGCCCTGTACCTGTAACAGTTAGTCATCCAACTGACTCTTGGATTTCTCCTCTTTTCTCTGGGAATCTGGGATAACTTTTCCATGAGCCAGGAGCCACAGGCACAGTCCTCTCTTTGCTAGCTGAAGGATCAGCAGAGGCACCGTAGCAGTTGGTGCAGCCTCTCTTACCAGGTCCAGGGTACAGCAGGGCAGTCTTTCTTCAGTACTCTATACAGTACAGACGTGATCTGAGGTCTGGATGCTATGGTGCCATATTTATGCTCAGAAAGTGCCCTCAGGTGCTACAGCTATTACTAGCCAATTAGCTACCAGATCCCTTCCCGCCTGATGAAGACTACCTGCGATGTGTTACATCTAGTTTTCCCAGAGTGCAACATTATGCCTATTTCCAACATTGCAGGACCCCTGTTGTGTGGAGCCTAGTACCCACCCTCGAGGTGTGGCAACCTGAGGGCTACACTTCCATGAAAAAAATGTTTTCGCGACGTGTCTCCCCTCTCTGTCCCCATTACCAACCTGTCTACCAGAACAAAAGAGCAGCCACTTTTGTGCATGTCCACCATTTGCACATTGTTAGAAATGGGGGTCTCTAGTTGGCAATGGCTGGCCACTGTACAAGTAGGGACACTTTTTCCTAAGTCAGAGTAAGGGGGCTATGCCCTTTGATAACCCCTGCTCAACCCTGTGGTAACGTAGCACGAGCAGCTTGGCTTATCGCAGAGGCAGTGTGTAAAGCATTTATGATCATACACAGTAATACAGTGAAGAACACTACAAAGGGACACCACACAGGTAGTTATAAACAAATAAGTATCTTTATATATAGACTTAACACAAGACCAATAATGATAAAAAGCCACAATACTGTAAAATAGGGGTACTCTTGAGATGCTGTAAAAATAGTTCAAAGTGTGCAAATGGGAGTTCAGTTCAAAGCAGTGGTCTCGGCGACCCTTTTACTTACAAAGCACCGGGATTTCGTAGCAAAACAAACAAAATGTCGTAAACGAGCTGTAGCGATGATTTTCCTCACGAGAGACCAGCGATGCGTTGAATCCTTGCTGCAAGGGAGGAAGATGCACCGATCTGCGGGTGCATACGGAACAAAGCGACAGACTTCTTCACGCTAGGCCAGCGATGCTTGCCGCAAGGGAGGATGATGCGCTGACCCTGTTGCGTGTGCGATTTTGTTGCGATGAAAGAAAAACATGGCGCTCCGCGAGGGAGCGATGATCCGGGTGCGATGCGATGAAAATGGCAGATGCACGGCGCCCACACTGCGATGTCGTGATGCGATGATCTTTGGGTGTTAGCGAGCACTTTGTGGCCCGCAAGAGTGCGATACGATGATTTTTGGCTTGCGATCGCTTGGCGGCAGCTGTGCGATGATTTTTCTTATGCTCTTCAGCTGCGGCGGCTCGCAAACGTTCGTTATCGACGATTTCATCACTCTCTTCTCTGTAGTAGAACTAGAGGCCCTGGAACTCACAGTGGCCTCACCTGCAGATAGAACTCCTCGCTAGGAGGAAACAGGAGGCTGGTGGGGGAGTCAGATGTGCCTGTGACTCCAGCAGGAGGCTAGCTCTCTTCTAGCCCTTGGGTGATTGGTTAGACAAAATAAAAGTCTCTCAAAAGTCCTATTCCCTCTTCTTCCAAGTCCAAGGGGAATTACTGCAGGCCAGTCCAAGAAATACCACACAAGCACAAGGACAGTCCTCTCCTGCAGATTCTTTCAGTAACACGGACAGAGGTTCTTCTTGACATCCAGGAGCAATACCAATTGTAGGGGTTTGGGCACAGATATTTATACCCCAAAAGTCTTTGTTCTCAAGAGTCACTGGTCCCTGACCCCAGCCAGAACCAGTTCTGCTCAGGCCTGGAGCACTTTGTTTACCAGGCTGCATACTTCCTTTCAGAAAGAGGGGGTCTGCCATCAGACGCACAGGAGGAGGTGGAGCCAGCATTCACTTTGCCAGGCACAGCCCTGCTCAGATCAAAGGGCCACCCCTCCCCTACTCCAAATGCAGATCTCTCTAATCAACCCGGGTCTGACCCAGCCTGTCTTGCCCCTCCAAACCCAGACAGTAAAAACACATAACAGCAGAGCACACTGGAAGGCTTAGGCAAGAAAATACCTACTTTCTAAAAGTGGTATTTTCAAACACAGAATGTTAAAACCAACTTCACTAAACTATGTATTTTATCATTCTGAGTTCAGGCATACTGAACTCGAATTTCTACCATGTTCCCTGGGTCAGACAGGACTATAAGATGTAATAGCCAGTCTGCCCATTCTAGCCTATGGAGAACAGGTAGCTTTGCAGCAGTGAAAAACGAAATGGGGTGTAATTCACTACCAGGACATGCTACACATATCAAGCCATGTCCTACCTTACACACACAAGGAACCCTGCCATAGGGGTGACTGATATGATGCCAAGGGAAGGTTCAGAGGCTGGGAAGTGTGGGCACTTCTCAGTCAAGATGGCAGTTCTAGACTGCACACAGACACTGCAGTGGCAGGTCTGAGGTACCATTTACAAACTGCTTCTGTGGGTGGCACAAACTAGCGCTGCAGGCCCACTAGCAGCATTTGGGTTACCAGCCCTGGGCACACACAGGCCACACTACAAGAGACTAACATGTAAACCAAATAAGCCAATCAGGGATATACCAATTCACAGTCATATTTACACAGGGAGCATTTACGCTGTGGCACTGAATGGCAGTGGCACAGCGCTCCGAGCATCTAATACCAGCACAAACAGAGGAGACATCAGCGAAAAATGGAAGGGAGACCCACGCCAATGGTGCCTGGTCTAACACGTGTCCCCTCCAACTGAAATGTGGGGAGAACTACCCATCCCCTTGGGGGTTCTCTTCACTAAGGTGGAAAAATCTGGACAGACCATCAGCCTTGGCGTGTTCTGTACCAGGGCAGTGTTCCACTGTGAAATCCATACCCTGTAGGGAAATGGACCACCTCAACAACTTGGGATTCTCACCCCTCATCTGCATCAGCCATCTGAGGGGCCTGTGGTCTGTCTGAACCCGGAAGTGAGTCCCAAACAGGTATGGTCTCAGCTTCTACAGTGCCCAGACCACAGCAAATGCCTCCCACTCAATTGCACTCCACCTCTGTTCCCGGAGAAGTAACTTCCTACTGATGAAGGTTAGTCTAGTCCCTCCTCATTGATCTGTGACTGAACAGCCCCCTCCACATGCTCTGAAGCGTCTGTCTGGATAAGAAATTCCTTAGCAAAATTGGGCGCCAGGAGGACGGGTGCTGTACACATGGCGGTCTTGAGGGCATCAAAAGCTTTCTTACAGGTGTCGGTCCAATTCACAATCTTTGGCTGCCTCTTGGAAGTCAGCTCAGTCAAAGGGGCAACAATGTTACCATACCCCTTGACAAACCTCCTGTAATAACCTGTGAAACCTAGGAAGGCTCTCACCTGGGTCTGGGTCCTGGGGGGCTCCCATGCCAGGATGGTTTCAATCTTAGTCTGTAGGGGTGCCACCTAGACACCCCCAACCTGGTATCCCGAATACACCACAGAACCCTGCCCAATCTGACACTTACTGGCCTTGATTGTGAGGCCTGCTCTGCGCAGTGCCATCAACACCTCCCAGAGGTGGCGCAAGTGGTCCTCCCAGGAGGAACTAAACACTGCAATGTCATCCAGGTAGGCGGCACTGAAATCCTCCAGCCCAGCCAACACCTGGTTGACCAACCTCTGAAAGGTGGCAGGGGCATTCTTCATTCCAAAGGGCATCGCACGGAACTGGTAGTGCCCATCTGGTGTGGAGAATGCTAACCTCTCCTTGGCCCCATCAGTTAAGGCGATCTGCCAGTACCCAGACGTTAGATCGAATGTGCTGAGGTACCGGGCAGCCCCCAACCGATCTATGAGCTCATCAGCTCTGGGGATGGGGTGCGCGTCGGTCTTCGTAACCGAATTGAGACCTCGGTAGTCCACACAGAATCTGAATTCAGGGGTGGCACCAGGCGCGGCAACTTTTGGTACCAAGACCATGGAGAGGACCACACCCTCCGCTGACCCATCCTTCTCTCCAGCACACAGGAGGTCAGGAAGAGGCTCACTTTCCTCCTCCATTCCAGCATCTGTGGCAAGAAGCATACCCACTTCAGACCTCGCAAAGTGGGGCTTCAAGCGGTTCACATGCAGGACCCGCAAGGGGTACCTAGGAGACTGAAATTCCGCCAAGTAGATACCTGGACTTTTGCGCTCCACCACCTCAAAGGGACTGGTCAACTTATCTTGGAGCGCACCAGGCTCCACTGGGGCCAGTACCCAAACCTTCTGACCAGGTTGAAACTCAACCAGAGTGGTGTTCTGGTTGTGCCAGCGTTTCATTTCCTCCTGGCTGGCTTCCAGATTTGCCTGAGCAATTTCTCTGAAACGCCGAGTCTGGTTCCGGAAGGCCAAGATGTAGTGGAATACATCTTGGGGAGGTTTCCTGGGAGGTTGCTCCGAGCTTTCCTTGACCAGACTCAGAGGCCCTCTTACCTGATGGCCATAGAGCAGTTCAAAGGGACTGAACCCTAATGACTTCTGTGGCACCTCGCGGTAGGCAAACAACAAGCATGCCAAGAGGACATCCCACGTACGCCTCAGGGGCTCTTCTAGACCCATAATCATGCCCTTCAAGGTCCGGTTGAACCTTTCAACCAGACCATTACCTTAGGCCAGCGATGCATTGAATCCTTGCCCCAAGGGAGGATGATGCTCTGACCCTGTTGCGTGTGCGATCTTGTTACGATGAAAGAATGGATAATTGAAGGTAAGTAGAAAATTAAATAAGTAAAATGAATTTCGTTGTGCGTCCTGCATCACAAAATGCGATGCAGCGCGCACTACGAATTTTGTTTTATTTATTTAATTGTTTACTTACCTCCAATTATCAATTTTCCGGTGTTTAGTAACCCCCACCCTGCCCTTCCCCCGCCCCGCCTTTCCGCCCCACGGAACTCCCTCCACGGGCCGTGGCTGGGTTTAATGTATCGATTATTTTGATACCTTGAACCACCAACTTTAGTAGTCCCATTCTGGTGTTAGCACAGCTGAGAGGTCAACATGTAATCCTGTTCTAGCCAATTGGGCTACAAGCCTTTTCACAGTGAAAAATGAAAATGTGGGGCTTTTACAATAAAGACATAAAAATATGCACTACTACTTTTTAACATACAGTACCATGCCTTAAGACTCAGTAGTCCTGCTGCACGGATGACTTACATATGTTAAAATGAGAGTTCTGCGCCTTGCCATTAGTTTAAATGGCAAAATCGATCTAGCAGTTTAAAACTGCTATACCAGACTGAAGTGGTAAGCTCTGAGACATGTTTTACTTTTTCACATTCAGGGTGGTACAATAAACACTGCAGCCCTGAGGTACAACTTAATTTACAGGCCCTAGGTACCCCTAGTACCATATACTGGGGATGTATAAGTAAGTTAAGTTATGCTATTTGGGTATCACTTTTAAGAGTCAGAGCACTGCCGCTGAGGTCTGGTTGGCAGGTCTCAGTGCACTCTGAGTCGAAAAAACAGCAGCATTAGTCCAAAACTTTGGGAGTGATCATGGAAAAAAGGCATTTCTTTACATACAAAAGTTGTCGTTTTCGGATTGACTTCCTTAGGAGTCTCATTTGAACCAATGAATGTCAGTCACTCTGGCTGACAAAGGCATTCAGCCTGGACATTTACCTGCAGTGTTACATACATTTACCAAGTCACTTTTGTATGCTCTGCGTCGTCAGCACTTCACTCTTTAAAACATACACCGTAGTAAAAGAAGTCTATCTATATGGAACATATGTGATCATTGATGACACATTCTATGGAATATTATTGATGTGTTTCATTGAAAGTACACATTTAATGAGTATGCTCCTGTTTACCTGTTTACTGTTTAGTAGCTTTAGTGTAACACGCATTACGAAAACAATTGTAACTAGTTATTTCAATGTAGCTCATTAAGTACGTATGATCGTGTATCACGACAAGAGTGATTAGCTATGCATGTTTCTGATGGAACAATCATAGTTCTCAACAAGAAAAGAAAAAATAAGGGCAGGGAAGGGAAAAGGGAAGGGAAAAGAAGGGAAGAGATGGGAAGTGAAGGGAAGTGAAAAGGGAAGGGGAGGGGAGGGAAAGGGAAGGGAAGGGGACGGGAAGGGAAGGGGGAAGGGAAGGGAAGGGAAGGGAAGGGAAGGGAAGGGAAGGGAAGGGAAGGGGAAGGGAAGGGAAGGGAAGGGAACGGAACGAAGGGGAGGGGAGGGGGAAGGGAAGCGAATGAGAGGAAAGGAAAGGAAAGGAAAGGAAAGGAAAGGAAAGGAAAGGAAAGGAAAGGAAAGGAAAGGAAAGGAAAGGAAAGACAAGACGACTGAGTAGAGGTTCAAAGTTGAATTTTTCTTCTATTTCAAGGTAGCGGCATTGGCTCACATGTTTGGAACAGAGTAATAGGAGATTGCAAGTGCAATTTCATTTAATGAAGGTGCGTGTTGTCTGTCCTGATATGGGTTAAGTTTATGTAGCATTCTGTGATGTATATGAACTGAGAGCCCCTAAGGCAGTTCTGCTACAGTCGGATACTTTTACTATGCATGCATAGGATACTCCTTAAGGATGGTTCCTTGTGAGCCATCATTTCTTAATTTCCCACAAGGGTCCCATTAAGCCTATGGGTCACCCCCTCCACTATTCTGTGTAGGCTTTACCACCTGTGGTAGTGGAGGAATACATCGGGGTCCCCAGAAATGTTTAAATATGGGCATGATTAGTATTCCCTGATAAGACCAGAGGAACTACTCAGCAGTTATATGGTGGATGGATCAATCCTTCTTCTTTTTCGAATGCAGTGGACTGCTCGCGATGGAGGAGGCCTGCAAAATCATTGGATTCGAGCCACATCCTCATCTTGCTAATGTATAATTGGCCTGGTCTCTTCAGACTACAGTGAACTTTAGGATACCAACCATAGCTGCACATATCAGTGCAAAGATCTGGGTGACTCACACGTATACATTGTATAAAGATAACAAAGCAGCTGCCTCTTAGGAACTGATTAGCAAAGGAATAGAGGAACAAGAGGCTCATGTTGTTCATCCATTTACATTCAAGGGTATAGTCATAGCACTGATTAATGAAACTCAGCATGAAGCTCTCAGCCGGGCTGCCTTCCGATTACTGTCTTCCAGACTGATACCAAACTATGAGTAATGAATCTCTTGAGTTGAATGTATGTTATTGTATCCACTTGTTCTTTTTTAGCAACATGGAAGCTGGTAGGCATAATACCCATTTTCAAATAGTGAAGTCCCTCCCAAGCAATTATCAGCCAACGTTGCTGTTAGTAGCTTAATTGTCATTCACATTTTACATCTGCCCACCCCCGTATGAGGCAGTTGGGTCGGCCCACCTCACCCATTAGATCTCTTGCAGGGTGAGTAACTACAATCTTCCATATCATTTGTGCATTTCCACCTAAAAAAGAGTGCAGTGCAGTACGGTGTATGTAGTTCTAATCTGCATTCAAACTAAAGAATGTCTCGATGCTTATTTGAAGTACTCCTGCCTGTTGGGAAGCACACATACTTTTTTCTTAAAATGAAACGTAATGAATCCTTTTTTTGTTAATCCACATTTTATATATTATACATGTGCCCAACACATTTAGGTCGAAGCATGTTTTCTTTTTTTCCCTTTTTCTTTTTTGACATCTGGTTGCAATAATAATAAAAAAAATCAACACTAACCCCCCAGCTTGCCAGATCTGCTGGTTTTACCAATGCTTGTTTTTCATTCTCAGCCTTTGTCGACAGGCATTCGGGTGCAGGCTTTCCAGGCCCTCCAATGATGAAATTGTGAGGGACAATCGCAGACATTGCTCCAAAAACAAAATCTGCAAAAGAAGGTAGACCACGCTAATTCTCTTTGAAACGCAGGTCGATGTGGATAAGTCAGGGTCTTACTTAATTAACAGTGGTGGTGTGGGGGTTAGTACAACGCAATTATGTTGTGTGTTATACAAGACTTTTAATAATATTAAATATTTTATTAAAATACATTTACAAAACAAACAGTAATGCAATCAAGTAAAGGAAGGAACAAAAATATAATACATAGCTGTAACATCGTCATCACAGAATGATAAACCGGTATTTGCAAATTCATTGCTGCAGGTAGGAAACTGTAACCAGGTAAAGCAGATGATAATGGCACTATAGAGTGTTGAAATCGGGGCCTCAGGCAAACTACTATATACAATGCATATGAAGCTCTAATGTTTGCAAAGTTCGAATGTTTGTTCGCAAACCTCAGAATACGCTTAGACTAGAAGAAACAGAACTAACGTAATGTACGACACAATTGGCAATATTGGCACACAGGGTTCACAAACGACTTCCGTTAACAGATCCTGATCCATATCAAGACAGCATACTGGACCCAGTGCTTATTTTGTGTCGGTGGTTGCACGTGGGGCACACCGGCACTCATTTTTGGTGACTGACACTTGTTTTTCTTCATCACACTTTCACCCAGAGTAAGAGAGAGAAAAGCACAAAAGACGGAAAGAAGGAGGAAAAGAGATACAGAAAACAGAGTGACAAACAGAGAAATCCGGGATGATAAGGAATTTACAAGAGTTAAATGAAGGGGCAGGGAGTGGATGATGGTGAAAGAAAGAGGCATGAGGTTGAATTAAGACTACTCAGTCTTGGCATTCGGCAATTCCGACATTTGTCAGCACCCTGTCTGAAGGCTGGAGAGAAAAACCTTTGAACACAGGGGCGTAATGGAGACCACCGACGCTCCCGCGGTGCCCCCAAGTTCCTTGTTTTCGTGGGGCCCCCACACCCTCTAAGCCATGGGTACTCACAAACTTTCTCTCGGGGGCCAAATTTACAGTGTGGTTTGTGGCCGAGGGCCGCACCGGTGGAGGCGGGGTCAGAGGGGGAAGGGGCTAGAAAAAAAAAACTGTGACCATGAAGTTGAACACAGACCCCTGCAGCTGACGCCTTCATCCACTGAGCCAACAGACCTGCATGCACACACATCTCTCTTTCTCTCTCTCTCTCTCTCTCTCTCCCTATCTCTCCCTCCCTCTCTCGCTCTCCCTCCTTCTATCTCTCTCTCTCGCTCCCTCCTTCCCTCTCTCTGTCTCCCTCTGTCTCTCTCCCTCTGTCTGTCTCTGTCTTACCTCTCTTTCTCTCTCTGTCTCCCTCCCTCTCTTTCCTTCCCTCTCCCCGTCTCCCTCCATCTGTCTATCTCTATCTGTGTCCCACTGTCCATCTCCCTCTATCTCCCTCCCTCCATCTGCCCTCGGTCTCCCTTCCTCCCTGTGTCTGTCTCCCTCCCTCCCTCTGTCTGTCTCACTCTGTCTTTCTGTCTCCCTCCCTCTGTCTCCCTCCCTCCCTCCCTCTGTCTGTCTCCCTCTCTCCCTCTGCCTGTCTCCCTCCCTCTGTCTCCCTCAGTCTGTCTTCCTCCCTCTGTCTGTCTCCTTCGGTCTGTCTCCCTCCCTCCCTCTGTCTGTCTGTCTCCCTCTGTCTGTCTCCCTCTGTCTGTCTGTCTCCCTCCCTCTGCCTGTCTCCCTCTGTCTGTCTGTCTCCCTCTGTCTATCTCCCTCTGACTGTCTCCCTCCCTTTGTCTCCCTCCCTCCCTCTGTCTCCCTCACTCCCTCTGTCTGTCTCCCTCTCTCCCTCTGTCTGTCTCCCTCCCTCTGTCTCCCTCAGTCTGTCTTCCTCCCTCTGGCTGTCTCCCTCGGTCTGTCTCCCTCCCTCCCTCTGTCTGTCTGTCTCCCTCTGTCTGTCTGTCTCCCTCTGTCTGTCTGTCTCCCTCCCTCTGTCTATCTCCCTCTGACTGTCTCCCTCCCTTTGTCTCCCTCCCTCCCTCCCTCCCTCTGTCTCCCTCTCTCCCTCTGCCTGTCTCCCTCCCTCTGTCTCCCTCTGTCTGTCTCCCTCCCTCTGTCTGTCTCCCTCCCTCTGTCTGTCTCCCTCCCTCCCTCCCTCCCTCTGTCTGTCTGTCTCCCTCTGTCTGTCTGTCTCCCTATGTCTGTCTCCCTCCCTCTGTCTATCTCCCTCTGTCTGTCTCCCTCTCTCCCTCTGTCTCTCTCCCTCCCTCTGTCTCCCTCTGACTGTCTCCCTCCCTTTGTCTGTCTCCCACAGTCTGTCTTCCTCCCTCTGTCTGTCTCCCTCGGTCTGTCTCCCTCCCTCCCTCTGTCTGTCTGTCTCCCTCTGTCTGTCTGTCTCCCTCTGTCTGTCTGTCTCCCTCCCTCTGTCTATCTCCCTCTGACTGTCTCCCTCCCTTTGTCTCCCTCCCTCCCTCCCTCTGTCTGTCTCCCTCTCTCCCTCTGTCTGTCTCCCTCCCTCTGTCTCCCTCTGTCTGTCTGTCTCCCTCCCTCTGTCTGTCTCCCTCCCTCTGTCTGTCTCCCTCCCTCCCTCCCTCCCTCCCTCCCTCTGTCTGTCTGTCTCCCTCTGTCTGTCTGTCTCCCTCTG
Source organism: Lissotriton helveticus (assembly GCF_964261635.1). Lineage (NCBI taxonomy): Eukaryota > Metazoa > Chordata > Amphibia > Caudata > Salamandridae > Lissotriton > Lissotriton helveticus. Next base: position 873,619,464 of record NC_136067.1, read on the forward strand.
TCTGTCTCCCTCCCTCTGTCTATCTCCCTCTGTCTGTCTCCCTCTCTCCCTCTGTCTCTCTCCCTCCCTCTGTCTCCCTCTGTCTGTCTGTCTCCCTCTGTCTGTCTCCCTCCCTTTGTCTGTCTCCCTCTGTCTGTCTCCCTCTCTCCCTCTGTCTGTCTCCCTCCCTTTGTCTGTCTCCCTCTGTCTGTCTCCCTCTCTCCCTCTATCTGTCTCTCTCAGTCTGTCTCCATCCCTTCCTATGTCTGTCTCCCTCTCTCCCTCTGTGTCTCTCTGTCTGTCTCTCTCTCTGTCTCTCTCTCTCTCTGTCTGTCTCTCTCTCTGTCTCTATCGCTGTCTGTCTCTATCGCTGTCTGTCTCTACCTCTATCTGTCTCTGCCTCTATCTGTCTCTGCCTCTATCTGTCTCTGTCTGTCCCTGTCTCTGACCGTATCTAGCTCCGCCTGTCCCTGTCTCTAACTGTCTCTGCCTCTATCTGTCTCTATTTGTCTTTATCTGTCTCACCTCACCAAGGCTCTCACTCCCTGCTGCCCTCTGTCACCACACCCGGCTCTCACTCCCTGCTGCCCTCTGTCACCACACCCGGCTCTCACTCCCTGCTGTCCTCTGTCACCTCACCTGGCTCTCACTCCCTACTGCCCTCCACCTCCCTCACCCAGGCTCTCACTCCCTGCTGCCCTCCTCCTCCCTCACCCAGGCTCTCACTCCCTGCTGCCCTCCTCCTCCCTCACCCGGGCTCTCACTCCCTGCTCTGCCCTCCCACCTCCCTCACCCGGGCTCTCACTCCCTGCTCTGCCCTCCCACCTCACAGGGCTCTCACTTCCTGCTCTGCCCTCCCACCTCACCTGGCTCTCACACCCCGCTGCCCTCCCACCTCCCTCACCCGGCTCTCACTCCCTGCTGCCCTCCACCTCCTTCACCCGGGCTCTCACTCTCTGCTCTGCCGTCCCACCTCACCTGGCTCTCACTCCCTGCTGCCCTCCACCTCCCTCACCCGGGCTCTCACTCCCTGCTCTGCCCTCCTACCTCCCACACCCAGGCTCTCACTCCCTGCTCTGCCCTCCCATCTCCCACACCCGGGCACTCACTCCATGCTCTGCCCTCCCACCTCCCTCACTCAGGCTCTCACTCCCTGCTGCCCTCCACCTCCCTCACCCGGGCTCTCACTCTCTGCTCTGCCGTCCCACCTCACCTGGCTCTCACTCCCTGCTGCCCTCCACCTCCCTCACCCGGGCTCTCACTCCCTGCTGCCCTCCTCCTCCCTCACCCGGGCTCTCACTCTCTGCTCTGCCGTCCCACCTCACCTGGCTCTCACTCCCTGCTGCCCTCCACCTCCCTCACCCGGGCTCTCACTCCCTGCTCTGCCCTCCTACCTCCCACACCCGGGCTCTCACTCTCTGCTCTGCCGTCCCACCTCACCTGGCTCTCACTCCCTGCTGCCCTCCCACCTCCCTCACCCAGGCTCTCACTCCCTGCTGCCCTCCCACCTCCCTCACCCGGCTCTCACTCCCTGCTCTGCCCTCCCATCTCCCACACCCGGGCACTCACTCCATGCTCTGCCCTCCCACCTCCCTCACCCAGTGTTAGACGGACCGGGAGGGTCGGCCGAGGATAAGGGGAGAGGTCTCCGGGGAGAGCCGTCTCCAGTGAATCGTACAGACAAGTAACTTCCCCCCCACAGACGGACACCACACAATGATAAAGTTCAACGATACTTTATAGGTAATTCTCAAGTACGGTAGAATGGTACAAGGAGGTCTGGACTCAGGGGTCCCCTCTATTCTGGTCTCTGTTTGGGAAAAGGGTAGCGGGACAGTCTTGTTACCAAAGAGATGGAAATAGCTCTCAATCCTCGAGCTCGGTGGTGTAGATGAACGGGCCGCGGCGGAGCCAGCAGGGCCCGAGATGGATGAAGGAAGACGACGGTCCGCGGCAGAGCCAGCAGGTCCCGATGAAGGTGGTGGTTACAAACGGTCCGCGGCCACGCCAGCAGGTCCCGACGAAGATGAAGGATAGGGTGGTTCCCAAAGCCGCGGCAGCGCCAGCAGGCAAGACGAAGGTGCACAAGACAGAGCTACGGCAGCGCCAGTAGTCCGTCAAGGATGAGTTCTTCTTTGCGTCTCTCGACTCCAAGATACAACTCCCGTCCGGCTCTGGAGCTGCCCCAGTTATAGGGCTGGTGTGCTTTGATGTCCGGACCCTCGCACTTGGAGGTCGGGAGGTCCGGGATGAGGGGGTTCAGACACCCAGCAGGGGGGTGGAGCCAGCGCCCGGGGAGGCGATGGGCGAGCGGTACTTGGCGGGGGGGAGCCATCGACACCTCTTGCTCCCATTGACTGACCAAGTAGCCCGCTCACCTCCTGGGTGGATGTTGGTGCCGGAATGTCTGAGGCCTGGCCGGGCCCAGGGTTGAGGTCGATCGGGGGCCAGGCGGCCTCGTGGTGGAGTGTCCAAGATGGCGCCCAGGATGGGCGCGCAGACCGGTAGTGGGTCGGCCTATGCGGTCAACAGGTTCGAGTGTAGGGGTCCCTGCGGGGACGGTGGACGTGCAATGGTGGTGTGTGGTACTTGCGTGGCTGGTTCGGGCCTGGTTGGGCCGGGGGAGAGCGGCCCTTCATGTGGCCTGTCCAACATGCGTCCCCCCCAGCTGAAGGCGGGGAGAGTTACCCATTCTCTTGGGGACTCTTTTCGTCGAGGCGGAAGAACCGGGACAGGCCATCTGCGTTGGCGTGATCTGGCCCAGGCCGATGTTCAACTGTGAAGTCCATCCCTTGTAGGGAGATGGACCAGCGTAGTAACTTCGGGTTTTCCCCCCGCATCTGCATCAGCCACTGCAGGGGTCGGTGGTCGGTCTGTACCCGAAAGGGCGTGCCAAAAAGGTAGGGCCGGAGCTTCTTGAGGGCCCATACCACTGCAAAGGCCTCCCTCTCTATGGTGCTCCAGCGTTGTTCCCGTGGTAGGAGTCGCCGGCTGATGAAGGCCACCGGCTGATCACGGCCTTCGGTGTTCACTTGAGACAGGACTGCCCCAATGCCATGGTCGGAGGCATCCGTCTGGACGATGAACTCCCGGCTGTAGTCGGGGGCTTGGAGCACAGGGGCGGAGCACATGGCGGCTTTCAATTGTTCAAATGCAGCTTGACACTCTGGGGTCCAGTTGACTTTCTGGGGCTGATTTTTTGACGTGAGCTCTGTGAGGGGCCTCACGATAGCACCATAGTCTTTCACGAACCTTCGGTAATAGCCCGTGAGGCCCAGGAAGGCCCGTACCTCGGTCTGGGTAATGGGGGGCTGCCAGGACTGGATGGCGGCAATTTTTAGCTGCAGAGGGGCCACCAGGCCGCTTCCCACCTGGTGCCCGAGGTAGGTTACAGACCCTTGCCCAATTTGACATTTGCTGGCCTTGATCGTGAGGCCAGCTTGCTGAAGGGCGTGCAGCACTGCTCGGAGGTGGCGGAGGTGCTCGGACCACTGGTTGCTGTATACAGCGATGTCGTCTAGGTAGGCGGCGCTGAATCCTTCGAGCCCCGCCAGGACCTGATTGACGAGTCGTTGGAATGTTGCTGGGGCATTCTTCATGCCGAAGGGCATGACTGTGAAATGGAAATGGCCATCGGGAGTGGAGAAGGCAGAACGTTCTTGTGCCCGGGGTGTGAGGCCGATTTGCCAGTAGCCCGCCGTTAGGTCGAAGATACTGAGGTAGCGGGCAGCTCCCATGCGGTCGATTAGTTCATCTGCCCGGGGGATGGGATGTGCGTCTGTCCTGGTGACCGCATTCAAGCCCCGGTAGTCGACGCAGAACCGGAGTTCTGGTGTGGTGCCGGGGGCAGCTGCTTTGGGGACCAGTACTACAGGGCTGGCCCAGGGGCTGTCTGAGGGCTCGATGACCCCGAGCGTGAGCATTTTGGCTACTTCCTCCTGGATGCAGGCCCGTACCCGATCTGGCACGCGGTAGGCCCGGTGGCGGATAGGGGGGCTGTCCCCCGTGTCCACATCGTGCGTACACCAGGAAGTGACACCTGGGGTGAGGGAGAACAGGCTGGCGAATTGTGACAGGAGAACCTGGCACTCCTGGCGTTGCTCTCGGGTGAGGGCCTCTGAGAGTCGGACCCCCTCTACGGAACCATCTTTCTCCCGCGTTCGTAGGAGGTCCGGGAGGGGCTCGGAGTCCTCTTCAGCCCCATTGTCTGTGGCCATCAGGAGGCTGAGTTCCGTCCGTACAAAGTGCGGTTTCAGTCTGTTAGCGTGGAGGACCCGGAGGGGGTTCCGGGAAGATTCCAAGTCGATGAGATAAGTAGCCGGACCCTTGCGCTCGACCACTTTGAAGGGCCCGGTCCACTTGTCTTGTAGGGCGCAGGGTTCGGTGGGGGACATCACCCATACCTGTTGCCCAGGTTCAAATTCGATGGAGGAGGCATTCCGGTCATACCACCTTTTCATGTCCTCTTGACTGGCCTCTAGGTTGGCTTTTGCTAGTTCTCGGAATCGCCGGGTCTGGTTGCGGAGTGTTAGGAGGTAGCGGAAAACATCTGGTGGGTTCTTTAGAGGGGGCATCTCCCAGCCTTCCTTAACTAGGCTGAGCGGCCCGCGCACGGGGTGTCCATATAGCAGTTCAAATGGGCTGAAGCCCAGGGACTTCTGGGGAACCTCTCGATATGCGAAGAGGAGGCACGGCAGCAGCACATCCCACTGGCGACGGAGGGGCTCTTCCAACCCCCCGATCATCCCTTTGAGCGTGCGGTTGAACCGCTCAACGAGGCCGTTTCCTTGAGGGTGATAGGGGGTCGTGAACCGGTAGGTAACCCCGCACTGTTGCCAGAGAGATTTCATATATTTCGAAATAAAGTTCGTGCCCCTGTCACTGACGACCTCCCGGGGGAAGCCCACCCGGGAGAAGATCCCCATCAGAGCCCGGCCGACTACCGGGGCTGTCACAGTCCGCAGGGGAACAGCCTCCGGGTAGCGGGTGGCGTGGTCCACTAGCACCAGGATGAATCGATGGCCTTGTTTTGTGCGCGGGTCCAGGGGCCCTACGATATCGATTCCGACCCTCTCGAACGGGGTGGTGACCACGGGAAACGGTTGCAGGGGGGCTTTCAGTTTGCGGCCGCTCTTCCCACTGGCTTGGCACGTGGGGCAAGATCGGCAATGCTGGTGTACATTGTCCCTCATTTTGGGCCAGAAGAAGTGGGTCACCAGGCGGCTATATGTTTTGTCTTGACCCAAGTGTCCTGCCAGGGGGACATCGTGGGCCAGGTTTAGCAGAAAGTCTCTAAAACGGAGGGGTACCACTAGGACTCGGCTGGCCCCCAGCTCCGCGATTCTTTGCTCACTGTACAGCAGATCATTGTCCCAGTAGACCCAGTGAGTTCCGGAGGTATCCCCTGCGCTTTGGGCTAGCGCTTGCTGGCGGAGTCCCTCGAGGGAGGGACAGGTCTTTTGTTCTTGGCGAAATTGTTCTTGCGTGGGCCCCCCCTCTTGAGGCCACTGGTCGAGGTTAGCGAGGTCTGGAGGTTGAGCTGGTTCGGGGGGGACGTCACGGTCGGTGGTTTCGGCGGGGGCGACCGGAGGCGGTGGCGCCGGCCATTCGAGTTCCTCTGGGCGGGTGTTGGCACGGGCGGTCATGGACCGGGTGGTGACGCACGCCCAGTCCGGGACGCCCAGCATCCCCAGGTGCTCTTTTCGTTCGACTGCTGCCCATGGAGAGCTTTCCAGGTCATTACCCAGGAGGCAGTCTACGGGGGCATCATCTCGGACCGTCACCTTCAACATGCCGGAGACCCCTCCCCATTCGAAGGGGACGCAGGCCATCCGACACAGGCTTTCTGAGTTATCGGCTGAACGTACAGGGCAGAGAATGTTTGGTAAGTATTGTTCGGGGGTCACCAGGTGACAGCGGACGGCTGTTACACTGGCCCCAGTGTCACGAAGGGCTTCAGCCCGGCGTCCATTGATGCCCACCCATTGGCTGTACTTCTGGGTATTAGCGGGTAGGGGGACCCGCGGGACCATGTCTCTCCCCCCTAGGCAGGCGAGAGCCATGGCGGCTGGCTCCCATTCTTGGTGGTCCTGTTCATATTCTTCTTGTTCCTCTGAGATCTGTTCCTCCCCCAGAGCAGCAGCGGCTACTTGGCGGGGTCTTGGGCTCTGGTACTGGGGGCAGTTTGGGTCGTTTGCATAGTGTCCGACTCGTTGGCATCGATGGCAGGTAACATTGGCTCGATGTCCCGGTCGCGCTGGGGTGCTGCCCCGGTTGGCCGGGGGGGTGGGGCTGGTAGTGAGGGTGACCGGAGCGTTGCTTCTTCCGCGTCCTTGGCCTCCACCTCCTCGGGGACGGTGCTGACCATTGTTGTTCCGGTTCTGTTCGGAGGACCCATTTCGACTCACTCTGGTGATCTCCCACCGGTCTGCTTCAGCTGCGAGCTGCCGGGGATCCGTTAACTTGCTGTCGAGGAGGTGCTGACGAAGTTCAATGAAGCAATTGTTCGACAGATGCTCCCATACCATAAGATTGAACAGTTGTTCGTAGGTTGTGACCCTGCTTCCTTTGATCCAGCCCTCGAAGGCTCGGCTAAAGTAATTGACATAGTCCACCCAAGTCGTACCTGGGATGCGGGTGCAGTCTCGGAACCTCTGACGGTACATCTCGGGTGTGAGGCCATAGCGGGTGAGGAGTGCAGCTTTCATATGGTCATAGGAGGTCATCTGGTGGTCCGGGAGTTGCAGCAGGGCGTCGCGGCCCTCATTGAGGAATCTCCCCCACAGACCGGCCCCCCAATCGCTTTTATCGATCCGGTGTGCAGTCATAGCGATTTCATAGGCCTTAAACCATTGCTGGATGTCGTCCTCTCGGAAGTATTCTCGAACGACATCCTTGGGGATGTGTACCTTCTTCTCTGTTGCCCCTGGGGTGTGGGGTTGCTCGGGCACCCCTGCTTCTTTATTCTGTTTGCGTAGGTCGATTTCAGCTAATTTCCGCTCATGTTCATATGCCAGTTTCTTTTCCTCGAGCTCCCTTTGTCTCTGTTTCTCCTCTCTTTCTTCTCGGAGACGCAGGTGCTCTAAGTTGATTTTCTGTTCGGCCAACTTTAGTTCAACGTCCATTTTGAGCCGGGCCATTTCCAGCTCGTGTAGTCGGGTTCTTTCTCGTTCCTGGATCTCGTCTGGCGAGAGACCCGTTCTTCGTTCTTCAGGGGCCATGGGGGTTTGTGCTGCGATGTCTTGATCGGGGGTTCCGGCAGCCCCGGTTTCTGCCCAAGATTCCAGGGCCTGCTTAAAGTCATCTTTGGTATTTAGTCCGGTGGTAGCGATACCTAATTCGATACAGAACTGTTTAAGTTCACGATGGTTGTACTCGTCCAATTTCTCCATCTGGAATTTCTCCGTTGATCCGCTGTCTTTAGTTGACATCGTGATTCGCCGTGGGGTGAGCTACTCTCTGTACGGTTTATGCGGTGATTCGGATCCCACCGCTGCCACCAATGTTAGACGGACCGGGAGGGTCGGCCGAGGATAAGGGGAGAGGTCTCCGGGGAGAGCCGTCTCCAGTGAATCGTACAGACAAGTAACTTCCCCCCCACAGACGGACACCACACAATGATAAAGTTCAACGATACTTTATAGGTAATTCTCAAGTACGGTAGAATGGTACAAGGAGGTCTGGACTCAGGGGTCCCCTCTATTCTGGTCTCTGTTTGGGAAAAGGGTAGCGGGACAGTCTTGTTACCAAAGAGATGGAAATAGCTCTCAATCCTCGAGCTCGGTGGTGTAGATGAACGGGCCGCGGCGGAGCCAGCAGGGCCCGAGATGGATGAAGGAAGACGACGGTCCGCGGCAGAGCCAGCAGGTCCCGATGAAGGTGGTGGTTACAAACGGTCCGCGGCCACGCCAGCAGGTCCCGACGAAGATGAAGGATAGGGTGGTTCCCAAAGCCGCGGCAGCGCCAGCAGGCAAGACGAAGGTGCACAAGACAGAGCTACGGCAGCGCCAGTAGTCCGTCAAGGATGAGTTCTTCTTTGCGTCTCTCGACTCCAAGATACAACTCCCGTCCGGCTCTGGAGCTGCCCCAGTTATAGGGCTGGTGTGCTTTGATGTCCGGACCCTCGCACTTGGAGGTCGGGAGGTCCGGGATGAGGGGGTTCAGACACCCAGCAGGGGGGTGGAGCCAGCGCCCGGGGAGGCGATGGGCGAGCGGTACTTGGCGGGGGGGAGCCATCGACACCTCTTGCTCCCATTGACTGACCAAGTAGCCCGCTCACCTCCTGGGTGGATGTTGGTGCCGGAATGTCTGAGGCCTGGCCGGGCCCAGGGTTGAGGTCGATCGGGGGCCAGGCGGCCTCGTGGTGGAGTGTCCAAGATGGCGCCCAGGATGGGCGCGCAGACCGGTAGTGGGTCGGCCTATGCGGTCAACAGGTTCGAGTGTAGGGGTCCCTGCGGGGACGGTGGACGTGCAATGGTGGTGTGTGGTACTTGCGTGGCTGGTTCGGGCCTGGTTGGGCCGGGGGAGAGCGGCCCTTCATGTGGCCTGTCCAACACCCAGGCTCTCACTCCCTGCTGCCTTCCACCTCCCTCACCCAGGCTCTCACTCCCTGCTCTGCCCTCCCACCTCCCTCACCCGGCTCTCACTCCCTGCTGCCCTCCACCTCCCTCACCCAGGCTCTCACTCCCTGCTGCCCTCCACCTCCCTCACCCGGGCTCTCACTCCCTGCTCTGCCCTCCCACCTCCCACACCCGGGCTCTCACTCTCTGCTCTGCCGTCCCATCTCACCTGGCTCTCACTCCCTGCTGCCCTCCCACCTCCCTCACCCGGACTCTCGTCCCATCTCACCTGGCTCTCACTCCCTGCTGCCCTCCCACCTCCCTCACCCGGACTCTCACGCCCTGCTCTGCCCTCCCACCGCACCCGGCTCTCAGTTCCTGCTGTCCTCCCCCCTCCCACCCCCTCTCCCCTGTGTGTCAGCCTGGCTGACACAGCCTCCTGGGCACCCCAGTACTTCACAGGTCTTTGAAAGACCATTTACATGTAAATGAGGCTTTGTTCACCTCTTAGCGCCCCTGCAGCTCCACTCTTGACTGTGGCTGGAATCGCCCGGGCCCCCACAGAGCAGTCTCTCTGATTACGCACTGCTGCTCCCCGAGGTGTTTGCTCAAGTAAAAAAAAAACAACACACAGGTGCGATGTCTGAAGCTCCGCGGGCCGCCACTGAAGGCTTGCCGGGCCGCTACTGGCCCGCGGGCCGTACTTTGAGTACCCCTGCTCTAAGCCATGGGTACTCGCAAACATTTACACGGGGGCCACAAAGTACTGTCTGTGGCATGCTCATGGGCCGCACTTTTGCCTGTGGGGTGAGAGTCAGGGTAATGAAAGGTGGGCGTACGGGATGTGAAGTAGATGCAAGGTGTGGACAACAAACTGAGTCATGTGACTTTTGTCTGCCACCAGTGCTCTATGCTCATTCACCAAGAATGAAAATCATAGCATTAACTTCTAATGTATAATGTGAGAGGGAAAGATATTCTCATCTGAAGGTGGCTGAATTGCAAAATGTGAAACCAGAAAACATTTATTTATGCCCGTTTAACAGTTTTATACATGGTCAGCGACTAGCTGCCGCCTCCCCCCCAATCCGGCACCCAACACCCAGGAACGTGGACACGAGACGTGTTTTACTTTTTGGAAGGCGGGCGCTAGTCGCCCGGCCGTATTTATTAAAGTATGAAATTAAAAAAAGGTTTTAATTGCATAATCAACAATGAATACAAAAATCAGCAGGATATTCAGTTATACAATCGTTATCAACAAGTTTGAGAGCCTGACCTTAACAAAACTCTAATACAAGTTGTTCCTAGCTTAAACTAAACATCCTACCTTGATTTTTGTACATTTCTGGCCATATGGCAGGGTCACTACCGGTGTCAGGTCCTACAAGCTGCGCCTCCCCCATAGAAGTGCGCATGCGCAGTGTTACCCCGGGAATTGCCCGGTCTACGCCCCAAACTCCATTTACCCACTAAAGGAGGGCCCTTACTCTGCGCCGGTGGCGTCATGAGTCCACGCGCGCGGGGTGGCTACCAGCCTAAGGAAAGCGTGAACTACTCCTACCCGCGCTCCTTTGCATATTACCTTGCCCCTGGAGTACTGGGAGTGGCCCGCAGGCCCCTCCCCCCGGGCGGGAACCTCCATAGGATGATGCCCGCCCCCTCAGACCTCAAATATGTGCTCACCGATAATGACCTTACCGCATGCCCCATACCTAATAAATACGACGACCTATGGAAAAAATTCTAAAGGACAACTACACTGGCTAATAAATAACAGTATCCACGCATAGCTAAAGGGGAAAAAAGGCCTAACGACACATGGCATAAAATTACAATTCGGTTCACGCATGTTACTCAAAATCACAATATCAACGTATATCTACAAAGGGAAAAAAGGCCTAAAGACACATATCTTCAAATACAGTTCACTTCACACATCACTTTTCTACAAAGGGAAAAAAGTCCTGACAACAGATGACAAAATACAACAACAGCCTACTCTCTCCCGCGGTCCATACATTTGAAACTTACCATTAAACCGGACATAACGCTGCTTAAACTTTGTACCAAGGGATGGTGGGTGGGAAACAAAGAAGCCCCGAACGCGGGGCACAACGTTCAGCGAGGGAGCGTCCAGGGACAAGGGGGTCTCCTGGGCGCTCCCTACCTCTTATTCCCGAGGGGCCGGGTGGCCCCTCCTAACGCCCGCCCCCCCCGACCCGGAACCAGTCCATTGAATCCGGGTCAGGAGGGGCGCCGGCCAATCGGCGGTGGGCCGCGCCCCCGGGGCACGCCCCCACCGTCGAAGGACCCGAGGGGAGAGGAGGTGAGGCGGTCGCCGCGCCGCCATGCGTGCGGGGGGGCCGAGGGCCCCCCCTTTTCACATGGTCAGCGACTAGCTGCCGCCTCCCCCCCAATCCGGCACCCAACACCCAGGAACGTGGACACGAGACGTGTTTTACTTTTTGGAAGGCGGGCGCTAGTCGCCCGGCCGTATTTATTAAAGTATGAAATTAAAAAAAGGTTTTAATTGCATAATCAACAATGAATACAAAAATCAGCAGGATATTCAGTTATACAATCGTTATCAACAAGTTTGAGAGCCTGACCTTAACAAAACTCTAATACAAGTTGTTCCTAGCTTAAACTAAACATCCTACCTTGATTTTTGTACATTTCTGGCCATATGGCAGGGTCACTACCGGTGTCAGGTCCTACAAGCTGCGCCTCCCCCATAGAAGTGCGCATGCGCAGTGTTACCCCGGGAATTGCCCGGTCTACGCCCCAAACTCCATTTACCCACTAAAGGAGGGCCCTTACTCTGCGCCGGTGGCGTCATGAGTCCACGCGCGCGGGGTGGCTACCAGCCTAAGGAAAGCGTGAACTACTCCTACCCGCGCTCCTTTGCATATTACCTTGCCCCTGGAGTACTGGGAGTGGCCCGCAGGCCCCTCCCCCCGGGCGGGAACCTCCATAGGATGATGCCCGCCCCCTCAGACCTCAAATATGTGCTCACCGATAATGACCTTACCGCCACAGGCCAGTATTGTTAACCGACGATCTGGCCTCCCCCTCTAGCCCCTGCCTAAGGACACACTCCTCCTACCCCAGCCCTCTAGCCAAGCCCAGATATTGTCAGCCCATAGGACATTACCCTCCTCTGTCAGATGCACCCCGTCCTTCAAGTAATACTTTTGACCCCAGATGCACCCATGAGGTATTGACTGTAACACGGGGGTTCGAAACAACCTATCCAACCGTGTGTTGATCCTCTTTACCGAGTGATTCAACGCCCTGACCGAATGACCCTCCCGCCACTGAAGTCGAGGTATTAGTTGTGACCATACTAGTGTGCACCCGGGGCAGGTCCTGGCTATCCAACCCGCTGTTGAGATAATCTCCTCAATCAAGATGCGCCTGCCCAGTGTTGCCAAATCGTTCTCCCCAAGGTGAAGTATCACCACTGACGGTGGAGCCCGCTGGCGTGCTAACAGCCCTTGGAAGAATCCCCTAAACTCGTGAAGACACAACCCTCCTCTGCCAAAGAACGTGATATTCAACCCTAGTTGAGCCGCCCTTTCCTTCTTGTCACCTGACAGGAAGACACATTCCGCTCGCTTCACATATGAATGACCGACAATCCAGACATTGTTCTTTGTTGTTTCCTGTTCGCCGCTCCGTGCCGATGAATATTGGCGGTGCCCGACGACAAATTCCTCCCCTGCGTAACAGGTCTGAGAAACTGTAAGAGAGCGGAAAGAGACCAAGCGTGAGTGACAGGTAATCATAGCATGTCAATCCGAACATAACGTTTATAGCAGTCTGACGACCACCTCCCAATTGTCTTCACTCTTTCCACTGGGAGGCCCCCCGCCACCGCCTCAGTTGCTGCCCCAATCCTGAAGGAATGAGATCCAAAATCTCTAGGATCAAGACCCGCTTTTGTAACCCCTATTTCGAACACTCTCCTGAATTGATACCTGGTCAAGGGGCTCCCGTCGGCGTGACAGAGCAACGCCCTGCCCGCTGAACCGACCAATAGTCCCATGAGTGATTCTACGTGCCTCACCGGGCAGCACGGGTTGGCGGGGGCCCGTTGCAGAACTATGGTGTGACCCCTAGCTTCTTGATCGGTCTTTGATTTCTGGATAATCACCCACATGGTGTCACCCCTTATCGTCACCCCAGCCTTCTGCAAGCCACCTAGTATGTCAGACTTGGATCCTGCCACAAGTTCACTAATTCTCAGTGCCCCATAAAATGCCAGGGAGAATGCCGCCCTAAAAAGAAGCACTTCCCACTCCGAGTTACAAACAATCTCCAGCATGCCCAGTAAGGCTGTTAGTCGGGCCAACCCCATGGGCTTCCTCTTATCCTTCTGGTGTCCCTGAATACGGCGCCATCCCCTTAACGCCTTGCGTATCATAAAGGTATTAGTGGGATCCCGGAAGCCCCTAGCTTGAGCGAAGAATGACACTGCTGCCCTATGTCTGGTTGCCGCTGCTACTGAGCGCCCCTCTTTGTGCATCCATTCTAAATAGGCTGCAAACCCATCCTCCTTCGCCCAAAGCACTTCCCACTGTGGCCCCAAGAAAGAACAATAAGACAGAAACGCCCCTTCGTAAGCCGTCTTGGTCCTGGGGGCTAGGCTAGCGACCACGAGGTCTTGTAATCTGGGGCACCAATCTGCCAAAGTACTGCTGGGAAGTGTGCTGGCGAGGGGTCTGCTGTGGGGAGATGTTCCCTGAAAACCTGCATTTTGAAGCGAGAAAGGGAGTCAGCAGCATTGTTTAAAACACCAGGGACATGTTTGGCTCTAAAATTAGCATTCAGTTTAAGGCACCGCAGAACAATTTCTTTGATCAAACGAAGTATGAAAGGACACCGCGCCCCCTGCTGATTGATACATTCCACCACTGTCATGTTATCTGACCAAAACACCACTGATTGGTTACATAGGTGTTCGGGCCAAACCATCAGTGCCACCCATATTGGAAAAAGTTCCAGGAAGCCAATGTTGCTGAGCAAACCCCATGTGTTCCATTCTTCTGGCCATTGTTGGGCGACCCACCTATTCCCTAGGATGGCACCAAAGCCCACACTACCGGCCGCATCAGTCCATAGTCCCAACTCCGCTGATGTCGTGAGCGGGTCGGGCCAGACCACCCTACCGTTAAAATCCTCCAGGAATGCCATCCAAATAAGCATATCCTGGCGAATTTCAGACGATAGGCGCGTGCGGTGGTGCTTTTCCCTCAGCCCCTTCATCGCGTGCGCGATGGAGCGAGAGAAGGGGCGAGCCATTGGGATGATTCTTAGTGCAAAATTCAGTTGCCCTACCACCTCCTGTAATTGCTGCAAAGTGACCTTCTCCTTCCGGAGGCATAACTGTAGCGATGTCTTGAATTTGCACACCTTGTCCTTAGGTAGTCTAAAACATCTCTCCATTGAGTCAATCTCAATGCCCAGAAATTCCAAGCAGGTGGTCGGGCCCACCGTCTTCCCAGGCGCAAGCGGGACCCCAAAAGCCCGCATGAGCACGCAAAATTCCTGCAATGCCAGTGCGCACTCCTGAGAACCCGCTGTACCGAGGAAGAGGAAATCATCTAAGTAATGCATGACCCTTTGATGGCCCGTCACTTGTCTCATGGCCCATTCAAGAAATGAACTAAACATTTCAAAGTAGGCGCAAGAAATAGAACAACCCATAGGCATGCATTTGTCCATGTAGAACCGATCCCTAAAGGTGAAACCTAAAAGATGCTGGTCCGCCGGGTGGACTGGGAGGAGGCGGAAGGCGGATTCTATGTCTGATTTCGCCATCAGCGCCCCGGGTCCAGCGGCCTGCAATAAGGTAACAGCCTGATCAAAAGAGGCGTACTTAACACTACAGATACCCTCGTCAATGGCATCATTCAGTGACGCCCCCTTTGGCGCTGACAGGTTATGAATCAATCTGAATTGCCCCTTCTCTTTCTTGGGGACAACTCCCAGTGGGGAACACACAAAATTGGGTACTGGTACTTCAGTAAAAGGGCCAGCTATCCTGCCTAAGGAAAGCTCCTTGTCAATTTTGGCGGCCACAACAGCCGGATTGTGTTTGACTGATAATTGATTTCTACAGTGCGCACTGCCTGTGTATCCCCCGGCCGGGATCCTAAAACCTTTAGAAAAACCTTCTTGGAGTAAGGTGGCCGCTTTGTGGTCCGGGTATCTGTTCAACAACGGAATCATCGCCACCACGTCCACTGGAGTGGGGGGGCGTAATCTGTCCGACTTATAGTGGCTTACCCCTACCCCTCTGTCCTGTGTTACCCTGCTTGGACCTACAGGTAGTTTCTGGATGAGAGGGGTGCCCACAGGAGGAACATGCATGCCTAAACTTACACGCGGCCCTTGTGCAGGTCCGCCTATTAAAATCCCAGCACACCCCTTTCTTCTCTGGCCCACCTGCCCTAAATTTCCCAGGTATTTCACTCGTTTGGGGGGGCCGAAAGGGCTGCTGTGGTCTAGTGAACACCTTGACCGCACCGAACTGAGGGGGAGGTGCAGTGTCAGAGAACTGTTTGTGCCAAGCCATGGAATCTACCGAGTCCCATGGCAATGATCTATTGAATTCCAATGCCTTCCTAAAATTGACATCATAACCTTTCCATGCTTCCCCAGAATATTGTTGACTCCACCCCACAATCCTGCTCGAGTAGCAAGCCAATGCAGCCTGCAGATCCGGAGGACGCTCAGCCTTAATCGCAGTGAAAACGGCCCATGCTTGCATCCAATTATTGAGATTTTCCTCAACCCTGAATCTAGTACACTGCGCCCTCCATTCACTTGGGAGCATCCACTCTTTCAGTGCTTTTGCCTGCTCCATTTCCCTATTATCCAACAATAAAGAATAAATGTACACGTATTTATCAGCCCAAATCATTTCTTTCACAGCTAATGACACATGCTGAGCTAGATTTTCGCTCCTGGAAGGTATCACACCGTCCCCCAAGAGCGGCAATGCCACTTCCTTACCAAGTGCGGGCACCGGGGGCGGCTGCCCTTTAACTCCGTCCAGCTGGGGAACACTTGGACCTGCAAGGGGAGAAGAAATTGGCAATGCAACACTGTCGGCGACCGGTGCCGATCTGATTTTTTCTACAAACCTTGCCGCCTCTGCCGCATGGTCTGCAGAATTCGGGAAGGCTCCCCCTTTTTGGAGCCATGGCATCATGGCCGTTAACTGAGATACCAATTCGGGCGGCATTGAATCTACATTACCCCCCGGGACAACAGGTACCACTGGGGTTATGCCCGATGGTCCTGGTACAGGTGGCAAGGCGGGCGCCGGGTGAGGCCAGCCTGTACCCGGGATTGTGGGCACCGGTGCGGGAGCAGACCCAGCGTCTACTGGTTGACCTGCCGGCACCGGCACCACAGGGGCAATGGGTGTAGGCACCTGCGGGGGTGGGACCTCCGCGGGCGGTGCGGCGGGTAACGGATCCCCTGTGCCTGGGGTGGGGACCGCCTCCTTGGGTCTTTTGGACCTAGGTTTCCCTTGTGGGGTGACAAATTCCCCTCTTGGCACTGGTGCCACCCTCTTGCGGATCGGTCGCCCGGACGGGCCCGGTGCCTCACTCTCTCTGTCATCCAACCGAGCTTCCCGCTCCTTAATTTGACCTAGCTGTTGCTTAATGTCACTCATCTCCCGCATCATAGCCCGCATCATAGCCTCCATGTTGGACCCCCTTTTTCCACCCCTTGGGCCCGGCATGACGCTTACCCCAAACAACACCCGCTGCCTACTCTCTTAGTTCCCAACAGGTCAACTGTGTGTACCTTGCAGATGGAGGGTCACCAGGGGGCTTTCAGCACCATGCAATGGCGACCGCAACACCCGCGGCTTGTCCGCTTATGTAAGGGGTGAGTAGACCTAATGTAAACCCACCCGGCGGCCACCAGGAGCAATGAATGCTAGCCCCCCGTACCCCTCTTACCGATCAGTCCTGCGTCTCCGCCGCTGATGATGATCTGCGGTCGCAGCTCCCACAATGTTGCGTGCCCTGTCTGCGAGTGAAAACGTGCCGAGAGTATTGTTAAGGTTGCCTGAAATTGAAAAAGGTATTACTACTGTGCCATAAAGCCGGAAAAAAATTTTGGGAAATCCCACTTAAATACCGTCCTTTAAAAAGCCACCAATGCAAAAGGCCGGTACACTATATTGCAAAGGCTCGCAATTATTCTCTGTTTTGTGTCATTACTTGAACAACAA
The DNA here is from genome assembly GCF_964261635.1 of Lissotriton helveticus. Classification (NCBI taxonomy): domain Eukaryota; kingdom Metazoa; phylum Chordata; class Amphibia; order Caudata; family Salamandridae; genus Lissotriton; species Lissotriton helveticus. The sequence continues at coordinate 873,636,261 of NC_136067.1, forward strand.
GTCATGAGATAAGTAATACCACAGTAGAAAAATACTTTAAACAATGTGACCTCTTCTGTATACTTGGACAACAATTCAACACAATTTGATACCACACAGTAATGACAAACCCCTAAAGAAATGCCACCTCGTTTTCTGAAATTGCACCCTCTGTTGAACAATCTGTAAAATGTATTATAACGCACAAGGCAATGTCACTTCGTTTTCCTTCAAATTGCACACTGTGTTGCCCAAACAGTACAATGAATTATCACCAAATATATGAATGTAACGTGAAAACATTTACATAGCCTCCTCGTTTTTTGCACAACCCTCTTCTTTCTTAAATTCGCTCTCTTCGCTCTTGCACACACTTTATATGGGGCCCCCCCTACAAAAATGCCCTACGCGCACCAGCGTGAAACAACAGCGAAAAAAGGGCGCGAAGCGGGTAATCCCCGAAGCGAGAGCTCCTTCCAACCGCCCAACAATCACCGGCCGTTCGTTTACCCTAGGCCACAATCCTTTGTCTTAAAGCAAGCCCATGTGGGGCGGGCAGGGACACAGAAACCCTCCGTTCGCCGAGCTGCACCCTCTTCTCAGAGGCCGACGCTCTCCCGCACGTCTTTGCCCTGCCCCTTCCCGCCGTCCACACAATACCTCACTAGGCCCGACCGCCTCACTTTCCTTCCGCCGCTCCTCGGCTAACCCGCACTAGTTGTACGCGACGCTCCTGCCTCTCGACGCGGTTGGCTCCGACGTGGCTCCGCTAAATGCGCCACAGTCACCGCTCCTCGCCACCTCGCTCCTGCTCGACGTCTCCCCTGCACCGCTCCGGAAAGTCCTGCAAAATAAAGCAAAAAGAATTATAAAAGAAGCCCCGAACGCGGGGCACAACGTTCAGCGAGGGAGCGTCCAGGGACAAGGGGGTCTCCTGGGCGCTCCCTACCTCTTATTCCCGAGGGGCCGGGTGGCCCCTCCTAACGCCCGCCCCCCCCGACCCGGAACCAGTCCATTGAATCCGGGTCAGGAGGGGCGCCGGCCAATCGGCGGTGGGCCGCGCCCCCGGGGCACGCCCCCACCGTCGAAGGACCCGAGGGGAGAGGAGGTGAGGCGGTCGCCGCGCCGCCATGCGTGCGGGGGGGCCGAGGGCCCCCCCTTTTCAAATGTTCCTGAACTGTCAAGTAAACAACAGCCCAGAGTTGCTGGTCAGCAGGGGGCCAAAATTAAAGGCCAGGAGGACCGCATGCGGCCCCCGGGCCGTACATGAGTATCCCTGCTCTAAGCCATGCCTTTGCATGCCTTGCAGAATGCATGCAAAGGCATAGAATAAGAATTAGTTAAACGCTCTGCAAAGCCACTCTTCTTTCCCGAGCAGGCCCCTGCAGCGTATTGGGGCCCAACTGTTCAGGGGCCCCCCATTGAGCCCAAGACCAATGGATCTCTGTGTGATCTGGGAGACACCTGGGTTGCTCATGACATTCTGCTGGGGACCCCATCATTTTGCGTTACGCCACTCTGCACACGCCACCTATTATTTTATAAATTAAGAACTGAGTGGAGCAACTCCAGATGAAAATATCAACAAATACAGTTACAATGTCAGGAACTAGCAATTGTTGAAGTTTGTGACTCCAGGGGTGTGCGACCCTAAAATCTGAAAATCAACAGAAATGAATTCTTAACCAACCGGAGAAATATTAACCAATCGGGTGAGTTTAAATGACTATTTACTGGCATTGTTTTATTAGCTCGATGACCTATTTTTCTGAGTATTGTGTATTTTACCGCTTAATATTAATTCCGTTCATTGGTTATAGCAACTTTGGTGGAAGTCAACAGATTTTAGAAAATGTGTAGATGAATCTGTTTTGTACACTGAAGGCTTCCTTCTGCTCAATTACACTAAATAAAAAACCGTCTGTGGGAATTTAATTCACACCAGGTGTGAATTACTCATTTCTAACGATTTACGTGTTGCTGCATACAACCACCGAAGGAATTCGTGAAGTTGTGCTTGGACAGACTCCAGCAAGGGCCTCATAAAACACAATACACAACCGACTGCAAAAAAGCAGGTGCCTATAGGGTTATTTTTGCTGCTCGTTTCCTGACTGTGCTGGAGATCAAAGCAAATCATCAATTTTTCAGAGTAAAATATCAGCCAATGTTTCACACACAACACCAAGAGTATGTGTGGCTAGAAGATCAGAATATGTGGAGTGTTTTATTCAGACATGTACTCAATTCAAAGAACGAAAATAAACCTTTTTGTGGTGGGTGAAGGCCGAATGACAGGGTTTGAGTCATGGCTCCCCGCAGTCACCACGTGTGACTTTGATCACGTCACTTGATCTGCCTAGGACCTTCTGTTCGAAAAAGTATAATTAGGTAGCATTTATAAAGTGACTCGACTGGTTTAAATAATGGTAGAAACAGCTTGACTGATGGGCTAAAGTCAGTAATTAAGAAGGAAGGGGTGGAACAAGAAAGGCATCAATTGGGCCTGGCCTGTAGAAGATAATAATAACGCTGAACAAACCGTTCAGGACTTCAAAACAAAGAAGAGAAATAGAGGGTGGCTTCAGGATGCTGTGGTAATGATGGTGAGGGAGATGGACTTTGCAAATCATGCGTGGCACCCCCAGCTGCAGAACCCTAGCGTGCAAGGCTGCGTAGGCGGCGTGAGAGTGGCCAGAAGGAAAGCTTCATTTTCTATTTAACACGCGAAGTATGTCGATGTGAAAATTGAAAAGATATTCAGATAAATATTTAAAGGGAGTGAAGAAGAAAATTGATGAATAGCAGAGAGCGTGCTTAGTGATTTCAAGGGCTGGAGAAAAATTGCCTTGATTTAATTTGAAATCCTGAACACTGTGTTTGAGTCCAAGACTTACCATGGTAAAAAGAAGTTAAAAATTAAAACTGCAATGTGGATCAGAGTTTGAAACGTTTACGTGACTGTCAGCAAGTTACCCTTAAAGCACAAAGCTAGATAGTAAATGTGTTCATGACAGGAGTCTTCTAACTGCTTGTCCTTACTATGTTAGGTTAAACACGTTTGCGTAGCACGACAGGTGCCAATTCCAGGAACTTTGGAATGATGGGGATGACAGCATGCAACTGCCACGGGCAGGTTGTAAACTCACTCAATGGTAGGCTGCTTAGGTCCTGGCACCTTCCGCCTCACCCTTGCAAGCCTCATTACTGTGATTGTAGGTTATCATCGTAAAATAAGGAAGCATGCTAAGGAACCTGGGCAGAGAGACACTGGTACACAAAGTCACTGGGGAAATAAATTAAGCAAACATTGGTAAAGCCAAACCATCTTGCTTTTGCAATGCTTGTTGGTTACTGGTAATGGCTTTTTAGCTTTGCCATTTGGACCTAAACATTTGCTAAGCCAATCGTGGTGAGCAGCGATCTTAGATTGTTATTTTTATTACTTTATTTATGTACTGTATTGTTTTAACTTGCCACCTAAACTTTTCGTGCTACTCTCTCCATACAACTGTAATTTCTGCTACTACATATTGTTAATTCTTATTGTTATTTTTAATTACTGTCACACTTTTATGGATACATTGTCTATTCGAATAAAGTTTTTGAACTGAACTGAATACTTCCAATATGGCAGCCATTTTGCAAAAAACTAGGGAAGAAATATATTATTTCCTTGCGTTGGAGCCTAGTCCCCAAGTGTAACTCGTAAACAATTTGCCGGCTCACGGAGTCTCTCAATTCTTTCACATGTCTTTTTAATCTATTTCTTGTTATAAATATATCAATACATTTTTGCCACACAAAAAACGTTGCACATACAAAACTCAAAGGTCCATCCAAAAAACTCCTAAACCTTTATGTACTCATCCATTTTAACCCGGTTGCAATAAAATACATATATATAAGCAATCCGAGGGGAGGTAATCCTTTACACACACAGAAACAGAGGGAAACTGTGTTTAGTCCATGTATTGTGTGTGTTGTCAGGTTCATATATAAACATTTTAATTCAATGGACTCCTCCTCTTATTCTGGTGGACGCGTGTCGGGCCTCATCAGGACATTGGTAACACAACACAAACAAAACCCACCTACAAAACAATTATACATACATTAAAACCTTGTAGCCTCTGCCTTTGCAACAGTCAATGCCATGTTTTTGACAAGCATGAGCCCATGCATGTCCATTAAGAAAGCCCAATTTTAATTGTGACCACCGCAATAAACTGTTGGATGGATAATATAGCCAATGTGTGCCGCATGCACCCTCATGCTGTGGGTTACAGGGAACCAGAACCACCTATGTAAAGCAATCCACTCTTGTGTGCAACTAATCATGCATTCAAACACCTCATTCTTGTCATTAGCCTTGCTACACCTCCCCAGTGCTCATAACATGCACTGTGTGATCTTCGTATAGAATTAACCTTACAACATAATAAAAATAATAATAATGACAAGCAACCTACTCATGAGTGAGCTTGCCACAACTCTGGGCATGCGGACTTGTACTCATCAACTCGTCTGCACCCGGGGTGGTCAAATCATACCTCCTCGACAATTGCTGCCCTCTACCAGGTACATATATACACCCTGTGCAACACCGGTGGTAAGTCTCTGAAGTACCTTCAATCTATCCCCCGCAATATGTCGCCAATACCACACATCGTTGTGCGAGCTGCAGTAATCTTCGAGTTGCAGAAATAAGCCTGTTTCGTTCTGTGGGTGGAAGGGCGAGATTTTGATCGATACCTTATCACTATTGATCTAAACCCCGATCTGGTCGACTGAACCTTTGTTGCCTGTCATTGAGGGAAGAAAGTGCATCTCTTACCAAGCTAGTTCACCCAATAAAGGACTCCGCTCCAAAAGATCACAAACAACTTCTAGCTTTCAAAAGTTTATTGTAAGGTTAGGATAAGCTGCAAATACAGGCATCTCAGAATGAGATTCACGAGATACACAGGTCCAACTACATACATGTGCTCTCTGAAAGCCCTCAGACGAGCAACGGAAATTACCAGCACAAGTTCTAAGAATAATAAAGCTATCAGCATTGACGCATATTGAGATCTCTCCTTCATTTAAGTTGGAGGAAAACACACAGGTTAGGCTGTCCCTACCCTGCTCTAGATGGTATCCCTACTTAACCAAGTCTCAACCTAACAAAAGGTGTCAGCAGTGAATGACCCCCAAGGGAAGTCACTCACTCTTAGTCTCTTGGTGAAAACCTATAGTTCTCCAGTCATGACCCCTCTCTGCCTACCCATCCGCTCTCTAAAGGGTCCTCAGGCATCTGCTCTAACTCCACCCAGGGGTGCTGTCCCTAATACAAAACAGTCAACAACATTTGAGACGCCCCTCGTGAGACGCCCCTCACGTGGTGTAGCTTCTGGCTTTTTCCATGCTGCTTTGTATTGGGCCTCATACGTTGGAGTTGACCTTGCTTCTCAGACTCTTCTCCGGCCCGCTGATACCCCTTAAAACATTCCGGAACCCTCCTCCATGTCTGGGCCGTCTTCTGAACAGACCTCTATTCATATTATTTATAATTGGATCCCCCCTTTTCTCTTGCAGACAGACATCTGCAGCCAAGATCCCAACTCTCATAGACTTCCAAAAAGTTTCGCAACATTTCTCGGCCCAGACCAGTACGTGTAAATCAATGTTAAAACATTTCAGGCCTACAGCATTTCTCATAATAATTATAGCATTCAACTTCTTCATTAATTAAAGCATGTTAATACTCTTATTCTATTATTCAGTAAACACATCTATACATCATGGCCCATTAATGCAATGACCAAAACATTAGTGCAATCTATGTCGTGAAAAGAAACACCTTCCCCTTCCCTTCTAGCTCTGGCCCTGAGGCCTACCACATTCTGCGTTTAACCACATGCCATCTTACATTTTAGCAGCTACACGACATGGATTCAGGAATAATCACATCTAATAAAATCATATAGTGTCACACATTTCTGTATTAGTTCCACTTCTACTTAAATCTCTACATTAGCTATACATTCAGAATATAATTTCAGATACTACTAGCACTCATGGCATTTCTCCTCATGATTTGTGCTTACTACGGGTAAGTGTGATGCACTCATACATTTAGGTCAGTTTGCGCTCTCTCAGTTCCCCCCTTTGATGACCTCTCGGGGTCATCACTAACATTTAAACTGCAGTTATTGCTAGCATAACTTGTCTCTGCGTTTCCAGAGCCCTCAGACTCCTGTACTGATTATCTTGTATGGCAGCCAATCTCTGCAGCTGCTCTCTTTGGGCCCTTTCTGACCTTTTTGCTCTGTACCATTTGAATACCCTCACCAATCCCCACAATAGGATCCCACAGATCAATATTATGATGATAGGTTTTAGTATATACCACACAAAGCTTTTGCCTAGGGTGGAGATCCACCCTCCAACTTCACTCATTCCGTGGCCCACCTTTTCCCAGACATTTTCTCTACTCAAGTCTTCGATCTCCTTATGAATATCAGTTATGTTCCTAATAACTTTCTCAAGGGGCTTTGAATTGTCTGGAATGTAAGTACAACATTCCTGGACCTTCAAAGCCTTACAGACTCCGCCCTCTTTTGCTAGTAGGACGTCTAACGCAAGACGGTTCTGAAGAACCATAGCCCTTATCGATTGCATCTCTCCTTCTACCAGCATTAAGGACTGAGCAGTGCTGGCAGACAACCTGTCGACGACTGTTGCCAGTCCTCTAATTTTAACATCATTAAGGATTAGTCCCAAAAGAGGGAACACAGCTCCAAAGACATCTCCAACCATTTCTGCATCTCCTATATCTCTCCTTCCCCTCGATGATGTCTTGCCCTCGATGATCTCTAAGTCTTGTGCATGATATATTTTGGGGAAGACAATTGCTAGGTAACATGATCCATACCAGTTGTCAGGTAGTCTCACGTAGGCATTTCTTCCACATACAAAATACACATTTGGAATCACTTGCATTCCCTTCAGGAAATCTTTAGTATAGTACTCTATATTGAAAGCATGTTCACAGCTGACTTCTCCCACGTATACATTTTCGTAATACGTTTTGGCTCGGTGAAGACATAGCTTTCCTCTCTGCGTCTTATCTAAAGCTATTGGACCACTACTACCCTTTCTCTTGTGTGCCTTCTCTTCCTCGGTCCAATCTGTTTTCCATTGTCCTGATTTTTTCAAAATCTTTTGTCTCCTGTAACGATCATCCACCTGCCCTATGAACTTCTTCTCGACTTCTGACACTTTGCATGTCAGGTTATTTCTACGGGCATGTGAAGTATCTAAGGTAATCCAAGGAATGAAGAACTTGGCCAATCTGTCTTCACTCTTCCAGTAGTCCCATTTGTTCATCTGCTTATAATTTGGGACTTCTGGCAACACTGAATCATAGTTGGAGAAATAGTATTCAAAACTATCTCTCCCATAAAATATACTAAGCAATAAGCTACATGTAATGCCATATGTCAGCGGGAGGTGATGATATCTAATGCCTTCATCTACAGACGCCGGCAACTGCATGCAGACGTAACAGTCCTTAACCTCCATGGCATCCACGTATTCATATAAGAGTTTAGCATAAGCATTTGACCTAAAGTCTCCTTGGGACTCATCTACGTGTAACCTGCGGGCTTCTGCAGCTAATAACGCTTTCTCTTGAGTGTTTTCCCTTTTCTCACCAGCAACAGTGGGTGTAAGCGTTTCTACAGATTTCACATCAGTTACCTTCGCCTCTTCCTCATGTCCCTTTACATAAGAAATTGTTACCACTAAAGCTATTAATATTATCACTCCTACTATTAGTGTACCTATTATACATTTAGCTCTGCGGTTCTGGGTGCCGGCTTCCATTTCGTCAGACAATATGGCTCTCTCTTATCTTGGCACAAAGTTCTTTTCTTCTCGTTCCTTTACAGTCTCTTTTTACTCTTTTTGTCTTTAGAATCCACACAACTGGAAGCTGACAACCTTCTTCGCAAAGGTCCTTTAACAGTTCAATAAAGACAACCCTAGCCCTTCTCCATCAACTCAAGGGAAGGTCCCTAATATTCTCTGCTTCCTGGGCGCTAGGTAATCTTCTTTTTTCTGCTCGCTTTATTTACAAAGTCCTTTAAGCATCTACTATCAGGTTTGTGCCTGCAGCTTCGATAGCAAAGTTCAGTATTTCCAAACGAAGATTGTGCTCTTCATGGGCTGTTATCGTTGTACCAAAGTCGGGGAATTGCAATTCTGAGAGAAACATGTGTTTTAACTTGCTGAGGCGGGGAGGTCTGGGGAGCATGAATGTTAGTGACCCTTCTTGTTCGACTCCGGGTACCAACAGTCGTATTTCCACGGTGACGATGGGCTCAGAACTGGACACCACCACCGCTCGGATCCTCCCTGTCTCCTGTTTCAAAGACATTTGTCGCCAGATATGTCCACTCAGGGGTGGAGTATCTTCTGCTAGGCACACGCATTCTTCTTGACCTTCTTCGGTCCGGTGCTTCAGCGCACTGAGAACCTTCTTCCGGGTCTGAGTCTTCTGATATCGGAGGAAGGGTTATCTCTGGAGTTGACCTCAGGCTAGAGCTCCTTCTTTGCGGCCAATTAGCTTCTCCACGTGCCCTTCTACTCCTTCTTCTTGTCTGTTCTCGCTCTCTGTCAGACCTGTCAGTGTCTGACTCGTACTCCCAGCTACTTTCTCCTTCTGTAGCGTCGTCTGTTTCGCTGTTGTACTGACCGTCCTCAGCTTGGTCAGACTCGTTCCCTGCTTCCGCTGGCACCTCTACAGCTTGGCTAGCCCCCTCTATGGCTTCTCGGTCCTCTGCTGGACGTCTATCCGAGAGAGGAGCTGTTTCTTCCAGAGGTGCTGGAACCCTTCGCGTATGTGACGCGTGGATCCAATTGGGCAGGCCTCCCACCTTCACAGCCGTGTTCGCGATCAGGATGATCTGGAAGGGCCCACGCCAACGAACATCCAGGCAGCTTCTTCTCACATGTTTTTTCACCAGGACCCAGTCCCCAGGATACAGGTCATGGCACGGGCCCTGGCACGATGGAACCTCGGCAGCCTGCACCTGAAGGGACACAGAATGAATGGCGTCAGACAGCCCCTTACAATAGTCCAGGATCATATCATCTGTGATATTTAACAGTGCAGTAGTTGGGACAGATGGCAGCCTCATTGCTCTTCCCATTAACACCTCATGTGGTGACAACCCCGTTCTTCTGTCTGGGGTACTACGAAGGCTCATGAGGACCAATGGCAGGGCGTCAGGCCAACTCAGGGTCGTTGAGGAACACACTTTTGCAATTCTGGCTTTGATCGTGCCATTGATCTGCTCCACAATTCCTGAGGCTTCTGGTCGGTAACTGCAATGCAATTTCTGATCTATGTTCAGAGCCGCACAAATCATCTTCACAAGCTCGCTGTTGAAATGCGTTCCCCTATCTGATTCCAAAGAGGCCGGCACCCCGAAGCGCGGAATGAGTTCCCTAAGCAGTAACTTGGCCACTGTGAGGGTGTCGCACCTACGTGTAGGGTATGCCTCAACCCATCTGGAGAATACACAAACAACCACCAGGACATAGCGGAGGCGGTTGCACCTCGGCATTTCAATGAAATCTATCTGCATTCGATTGAATGGACCTCCAGACCTTCCTATGTGGCTTAGTGCAACTGGTGTTCTTTTCCCTACGTTCAGCTGCTGACAGGTCACACAACGCTGGCACACTGCTTCTGCTGCTATTCTAAACTTAGGATTGTACCAGGTCTGTCTAAACACTCTCAGCATAGCGTCTCTCCCTAGGTGTACGGGACCATGTATGTGTCTGGCCATTGGGCTCACCATCTCATTGGGCAACACTGCTCTGCCATCTGCTGAGACCCAAAAATGGGACTCACCCACTACACATCCTGCCTTTTCCCATGTTTCTTTTTCAAAATCAGGAGCATTTTCTTGCATGGTTGTCAGTTCGTCCCAAGTATCAACAGTTTCCAATATCATGGCTAATTCAGTCCTTACATTTATTCCACCCACTTCCACCTCTGTGAAAGAGTACCCTTGTTCCGCGCAATACCGCGCGACTTCGTCGGCATATCTATTGCCTTGCGAGACGAAGTCCACATTTCTGGTATGTGCGGTGCACTTTACAACTGCGATACCTGCTGGACATTGCAACGCCTCTAACAACAGGCGCACAAACTCTCCATTGCGAATGGGAGAGCCTGAAGAGGTCATGAACCCTCTTTGAGACCATAACTGCCCGTAATCATGAACCACCCCATAACCATATTGGCTGTCGGTGTATATGGTGACTCGAATTTGATTGCTTGCCAAGCAAGCACGTGTCAAGGCAATAATCTCGGCTACCTGAGCGGAGTGTACTCCTTCCAGGCACCCAGCTTCTACAACTCCAGTAATTGTACAAACAGCGTAAGCTGCTCTCAACTGCCCAACTTCGTCTCTTACACATGAGCCATCGACAAAGAAAATTTCGTCTGGGTCGGTCAGTGGCTCATCTACGATGTCGGGTCTGGGTTTGGTGCATAGTTCAGTCACATCGAGGCAGTCATGGTCTGTACATTCATCATCATCCTCGATATCATTTGGGAGTGGCATCAAGGTGGCAGGGTTCAAAACAGAGCATCTCCTGAGGGTCACATTCTCTGCAGCAAGAATAACTTGCTCATAGCGCGTGAGCCTGCTGTTGGTCAGATGCTGTGTTTTGGTCCTGGTCATCAACAGTTCAACAGAATGGGGCACGCACACCTCTAACGGGTGCCCCATGACGATATTTTCACATCTCTCAATGCTGACACCCGTTGCAGCAACGGATTTGAGACATCCGGGCAACGCTGCGGCTACTGGGTCTAAAGTAGCCGAGAAATAAGCAACTGGTCTACGGGCATTCCCATGGATTTGGACTAACACAGACAACGCGCAACCTTCTCTCTCACAACAGTAAAGCAAAAATGGTTTATTGTAATCAGGCATTCCCAATGCCGGAGCACGACACAGGTCCTCTCGCAGCTGTAGGAATGCCATCAAACAGTCTTTGTCCCATGGTACCGGATCGCTCACCTCCTTATGCGTCAGTTTTTGCAAGGGCTTTGCTTTCAGTGAAAAGTTCGCGATCCACTGTCGGCAATAACCCACCATCCCTAGGAACATCCTGACCTCTCTCTGTGTCCTAGGCGCATTCATTTTCATGATCGCCTCTATCCTGTCTGGTGACACCTTTCGTTTGCCTTTCTCTATTCGGTGTCCCAAGTACTGCACTTCTGTCAGGCAGTACTGCAACTTTCCCGGGGACACCTTGTGCCCATTGGCAGCTAGGTGATTTAACAAAGCAATGGAGTCCTCCCTGCAAGCTTCTTCTGTTTCTGACGCCACGAGGAGGTCGTCTATGTACTGGACCAGAACTGACTTCTGGGGCAGCACTAGACTTTCAAGATTTTTCTTCAAAAGCTGGTTGAAGATCGATGGGCTCTCTGTGTACCCCTGAGGAATACGACACCATGTTAGGACGCGACCTTCCAGCTTAAATGCGAAAAGAAAATGGCTTTCTTCGTCCAGAGGGATCGAAAAGAAAGCCTGACAAAGATCAATCACCGTGAACCACTCAGCTTGGAATGGAATCTGAAACAGTATCACTGATGGATTCGGTACCACTGGACAACACGAAACGACTATGTTATTAATCTTTCGGAGGTCCTGCACTCACCGGAATTTCCCATTTGGTTTCTGCAGACCCATAATCGGGGAGTTGCATGGACTACCCACGATTTCTTTCAGTATTCCCTGTTTAATCATGGACTCGATCACGGGTTTTATGCCTGCAATCGTTTCTGGAGTCAATTTATATTGGGGTGTTCTTGGGAACTCAGCATGCGGTTTCACTACAATTTTCACTGGGTCCACCCCTTTGACCAATCCAATCTCTTCCCCAGTGAAGTCCCATACTTCTGGTGCCACTGTCTCTCTCAAGTCCCAGGGGAGCTCATCTACTGTCAACGTAGGGTACAGCTCCACGCATATTCTTGAGTTTGCAACTTTGAAGTCTGCGTCATCATCATTGGTCAATACCTCCACTCCCTGAGGTGTACAGTATATTGTACAATTCAATTTACACAACAGGTCTCTGCCTAGCAGACACACAGGACTTGAATCGCAAACCACAAACTGGTGCTCATCGCTGTACTTCCCTATTTTCACCTGTACCGGTTCTGTCAATTGGCTGGTTATTCTCCTGTTTGCGACCCCCACCACTTGTATGGTCTCTCCAGACATGGGCAGGTCTGGAACTGCAGCTGATCTGATCGTGGATCTAGTGGCTCCTGTGTCCACCAGAAATGTCGTGGGGCACCCTGCTACTTCTGCTTCGACATAGGGTCCCCTCTGGTCCACCTCCAAGGCTGCCCCGAGGGTGCAGTCTTCCCTTTCCACTCTCTGTCCGGTTAATGGGTCCACATAATAGCACTCTTCTCCTCCTTCAAACAGGGGCATCTGTCTATAAGTCTTACCCATAGTCCCTACTCGGGGAGGTTGCGGGAACTGGGCTCGGGGAGGAGCCCCCCCCCCTTTGAGCACCTTTCCCTGGTATGGCGTCACCCCTCTTGTAGGCGCGCTCTGGACCTCTTCCTCCTCTATCTCTTGTTCTCCTATCTCTACATTGTAGGGACACTCGCGTTTCCAATGTCCCACCTCGTTACACTGGTGGCACCTAGTCGTTTTCTTCAAGGCAGCTACGTCTATTCTGGGTCTAAAGGTGGAACTCTCCTCATTGCCCTTGTTCTGACTGTACTGCTTCTTTCCTCCTGTACCTGTTCCTTGCTGCTGTTGCTGCTGTCCCCCCTTCCCTGCTGCCTGCATCTGTACCACCATCAATTTTTCTTTTAGTTTCTTAGCCTTGGAGTCTATCTCATCACAGCAGTACCTGGCATATCTCAGTATTTCGTCTAGGGGTTTATTTTGCCAACAAATCAAGTGTTGCTGAATCATTAAACTAATATCCGGTCTCAGTCCCAGGACGAACTTGGACACAAATTGCCCTATGTCTTTTGGATCCATTACATCCAGACCGCTATACTGTTTAAACGCCTTCAGCAATCTCTCATAATATTCGTGGACTGTCTCTTTGGGTTCCTGTCTAGTTCGGTCTATTCTGACCCAATCTATGTCTTGCATTGGCACTTTCTCTTTCAGCCAAGCCATCACTCTCTCGAATTTTGCCATCACAATCTCGGACGGCCCATTAGTCTTAGCATCTCTCTCCGGCTCCGTTGTGGGCCACTCAGCGCTAACCTTGCATGCTGTCCACAGATCTCCTGGTACTACAATGTCAAACAGCGTGTTCAGATCTATCCATAGGACCTTTGAGATTTTTACAAATCTCTCAACTTGCTTGTACCACTCCACTGGGTTTTCCCGCAATTTGGGGAAGGAGGTGGTAAAAGCAGCTAAATCTCCCCTACTCCAAGGGACATGCACATAATTCCCATTTGCGACTTCACGCAAAGGGTATGCTCCTATTCCCTGCAGCCTTCCTGGTGTCGTACCAAGCGTGCTTCTCCTGACGGTCCCTTTCTTGGACCACCTCTCTTCCCACTTATCTAGTGCCCTCCATGTCCTTATTCCAGTGATCAGTTCCCTTATGTGCGTTTTCAGCCCGATCGTTCTCCTCTCATCTAGGTCTCGATCTGTGTAATGTAGCCTGTGGTTACCCTGTAATGCTTTGGTTCTTGACAGGTCCACCATATATTTGCCTGCTAATTCGACTAACTTCTCATGGATTGCTCTCGCCTTTCGAGTGATGTCCTTTGCCATTTACAGTATTTCATCCTGCTCATACATTTCCATTCTCTCTAAAGGCAGGGTACCATCTACCATGTCATCCAGGTCTGACCTTAAGCTGGCGACATCGAGTCTCTTGGCTTTTATCTCAGCTCGCAATATGTCTTTCGAAGGGGGCTCACTGGTCTCCCTACCATCCCAACTCCGAGCTCTACGTTTGGGCTCGGGAGAGTTAATGAGTGCTCTCCCTTGCTCCCATCTCTCCAGGTCCCATGCTCGGCCATCCGATCTTGGAAGGTGATGGAACACGGGCCTGTTACCCCCACTCTTGCTCTGCCCACTCTCTCCTTCTTCTCTCCTTTCACCGTACGCCTCTCTGTTATTTTCCCTTTGGTCGCTACTCTCCCTTTGCCTAGTATCGCTCAGTATCCGATACGATCCTTCCTGGTTCCCCATATTCCCTGGGCTGCGCTCGTGTCCGTCATCACAGGGACTATGGTGCGACCTCTCACAACTCCCATTCAGTTCTCTGGTGCCGGGCACACAGTGGGTACACTTAAAGCTGTTTCTGTACTCTTGCGTTCTCCTCTCCCCTTCACTGAGTGTTGGGCGCGCCACCCCTCCACTCCCGGGGCCCCCGTTTTCCAGGTCCGTTCTATCTCCACTCCGGGCCCAATGGGTGACTCCCCTACTATCTCTCTCTCTCCAGTCCCACTCCGGGCTGCTCTCCCCAGCCCCGCAGTGAGTCCGAGCTCTGCTGTCCTGACTTTCCCTTTCAGCTTCCGCAGCTATGATGCTCTTGTGAGCCTCCACTGCCTCATCCCACTTCTTCATGTACTCATTTAGCTCTTGAAAGGATTTTCGTCCAGATCCCCTCATATCCACTGGCCATCTAGGGCCCCCAGGATCCCCTCCTGGATCCCCTGCTGTGTGCACCGGGGTGCTCCACTCTCTTGGTATCGGCATCTGACTTGGGAAATTGATCGTATCGTTCCTCCTTGCCGTCTCTGCTCTTTCTCCGTCCTTCCGTACCCGTTCTTCCCCTCTTGCTCTCTCTGGGTCATATATCGATATTATAGGACCTATGGTAACAGGTACCTGTAGTGCATCTGGTAATGCGTAGGATGTGGCGCACTCCGTTTCCGGCGCTCTTTGTACCACAAACCTCCCGACTACCTGTTGCACCTGACTAGGCTGGGACAGCTCTTTCTTTGCCTCAGGATCCCACTCTGAACTGGGAAGCGGTCCATGCTCTCCTGCATTGCCCCCCTTGTCTCTTTCACTATGCTCGACCTCTCCCCCTGCTCTATTATACGGGGGTGGCCTGTCTGTCAATAATCTGTTTATCAGGCTGTCCTCTGTTTCGCTCTCATCATCTTCTTCTAGGGGGCTTTTATTTCCGGGCACCTCTAACACTGGGTACAGTTTATTGACTTCCATGTTATGCACTCTCCATCTTTTAGCATCCGCATCCCATCTGGCATCCTGTACTGCCCTTACCGATCGTTTCACCCTTTCTTGTCGTCTGTTCATATTCTTTACATGCGCTGCCCTAATCCATGCATCAAGGGCTTCAAACTGGGTCGGTCTAGGCAAGGGTCTCATTGAGGTCATGACTGATTTTAATCGATGTAACACCTCTAATCTGAACGTCCCGTACTTCGGGAACGTCAGTTCCTCATTTCCTTCCGTAATCTTACTCCACTCTGTTATCCAAAGGATCGTATGCAGCCCAACATTCACTGCCATGTAACGAGCCGGCGTACCCTCCGGCGGGGCTTCTTCCCCTTCATCCGATCCCCGCTTCTCTTTTTTAAACGCCGCTCTCAGCCATTTAAAACACTTCATAATTATACGCACAATATCCAGCCTCGCTACTCTGTTTACTTCCTGATGACAATCCACCAATCCTAGCGCGGCTTTGCTAACTTGGCCTATCGCAGCGCGGTCTTTCTCCGGTCGGCCAATCCCAGCTCGACACTTTCTGACGTCTTTGCTAGCTGGCCTATCACAGCGCGGTCTTTCTCCGGTCGGCCAATCACAGCGCGACACTTCCTGACGTCACTTTTCTCCGCTTCGCAGCAGCACCCCTCCTTTCTCAACTCGTCTCCCGGTCATGCATGCGTCCCATTCATACACCGAAAAATGACTACTTCCGACCAAGCGGTCACTTCCCTCGACTGTACGTCCACAGTCTATATGTAATTGTCAACACAACTGACGAAATGCCTATCGTCTCTCTGATAGGTTGCTTACACACACAGTAACCTCCGACCAGCGTCCGTTACTCACGCACTCACTCTTACGTTCCCCCTATCTCGGTCTTTCGGGTGATCAATGGTACCTCATGACCCCCTTCACACTAGTTGACAATTACTCTGGGTGTCCGATACACCCGAACCACTTAAGCTCTCCTTGAACTTAAGATTTCCACCGGTTGCGCGCGCTCACAACCTGTTCCACAGTCACTCTACAGACATTCAACTCCGCCAGACATTACAACATAGATACAATACAAAAACACCGCAATCTAACACGCATGACCCTTTATACTCACTCTCGACCGATACTGCTGCTTTTTCTGTCTCACGTCATCCGGATCTTCTTCGGCGGGCGGTTCTTCCGATCATCGATCTCTAGGGGCCTTGGGGTAAGCTAACCTGGCCTAGGTCACCGTCCTCAAGAAGGCAACCATCCTCTGCTACCAACTGGAAGGGCGAGATTTTGATCGATACCTTATCACTATTGATCTAAACCCCGATCTGGTCGACTGAACCTTTGTTGCCTGTCATTGAGGGAAGAAAGTGCATCTCTTACCAAGCTAGTTCACCCAATAAAGGACTCCGCTCCAAAAGATCACAAACAACTTCTAGCTTTCAAAAGTTTATTGTAAGGTTAGGATAAGCTGCAAATACAGGCATCTCAGAATGAGATTCACGAGATACACAGGTCCAACTACATACATGTGCTCTCTGAAAGCCCTCAGACGAGCAACGGAAATTACCAGCACAAGTTCTAAGAATAATAAAGCTATCAGCATTGACGCATATTGAGATCTCTCCTTCATTTAAGTTGGAGGAAAACACACAGGTTAGGCTGTCCCTACCCTGCTCTAGATGGTATCCCTACTTAACCAAGTCTCAACCTAACAAAAGGTGTCAGCAGTGAATGACCCCCAAGGGAAGTCACTCACTCTTAGTCTCTTGGTGAAAACCTATAGTTCTCCAGTCATGACCCCTCTCTGCCTACCCATCCGCTCTCTAAAGGGTCCTCAGGCATCTGCTCTAACTCCACCCAGGGGTGCTGTCCCTAATACAAAACAGTCAACAACATTTGAGACGCCCCTCGTGAGACGCCCCTCACGTGGTGTAGCTTCTGGCTTTTTCCATGCTGCTTTGTATTGGGCCTCATACGTTGGAGTTGACCTTGCTTCTCAGACTCTTCTCCGGCCCGCTGATACCCCTTAAAACATTCCGGAACCCTCCTCCATGTCTGGGCCGTCTTCTGAACAGACCTCTATTCATATTATTTATAATTGGATCCCCCCTTTTCTCTTGCAGACAGACATCTGCAGCCAAGATCCCAACTCTCATAGACTTCCAAAAAGTTTCGCAACATTTCTCGGCCCAGACCAGTACGTGTAAATCAATGTTAAAACATTTCAGGCCTACAGCATTTCTCATAATAATTATAGCATTCAACTTCTTCATTAATTAAAGCATGTTAATACTCTTATTCTATTATTCAGTAAACACATCTATACATCATGGCCCATTAATGCAATGACCAAAACATTAGTGCAATCTATGTCGTGAAAAGAAACACCTTCCCCTTCCCTTCTAGCTCTGGCCCTGAGGCCTACCACATTCTGCGTTTAACCACATGCCATCTTACATTTTAGCAGCTACACGACATGGATTCAGGAATAATCACATCTAATAAAATCATATAGTGTCACACATTTCTGTATTAGTTCCACTTCTACTTAAATCTCTACATTAGCTATACATTCAGAATATAATTTCAGATACTACTAGCACTCATGGCATTTCTCCTCATGATTTGTGCTTACTACGGGTAAGTGTGATGCACTCATACATTTAGGTCAGTTTGCGCTCTCTCATGGGCATAAAAACACAAATATATGTACCAACTACCGGCACACACACGAGGCCCGAGACGGAGTCACCGTCACACTAAACGGGCGGCCGCCAACACACACAAGAGGCAGGGCCCTCCTGGTAGATCTTGCCTCACCTTACTGGTCTTCACCGAAGCAGTCTACTTTCCTCTACTTCACCCCTGCAGCACCGCGTACGGAATCCTCCTTGCAGCTGCCTTGGGCGGGCCTTCTCTCCTTTACTTACTTGTAAATGTGCCATGCTTAATGTCCCACGACCACCTCCAGGGGGTGTCAACTAACAACGCCTCGTTTCGCGTACCTAGGGATCATCGCCACAGTGTGTTTCAAAACTCCAAAACTTTATTGCCCCTTCAGTTTCACTTTATTGCACACATCAAGGGGCCATCACCCGATGCGTTTCTGTACTCCCAACTAGGTTGCACATGCACTATGTCCAGCAGCTACCCAGACCTTGTGCTCACTTGTGGTGTAGCCCAAAAAAACGAGGTAATCTGCAAAATAACTGCTGATTTACAGGCTCCTTCCTCATCGGAACTATTCCTACATTCAGCCCCTCGCCTCCTTGCTTTAAATAATTAACAATGGCTGAGAATGATGTATGCTTTAAGTTCCTAACATTTTTTTTCTGAGACACCCTAACTGCAAGAGGCATGTCCAGATGTGGATACCATGCTTACTGTGTCATAGGGGTCAAGCTGTACGTACCTGAGGGCACCCTGGGGATGCTGGCGAACTCGTCATTTAGGCTGGACTGTTCCTATTAGAGAAAGACCAACTCTGAGATGAATAATTGCTTGTCTTTCTCTTTGCAGTGGTATATTTGGCCACAAAATGGACTATGCAGCACAAGTAAATTACCAGTGAATGAGATTAACTCAAGCAACCAATCCATCACTTTTTTTTGTTTTTTTACCTTGTATTACCAGGTAGAGATAATCATTAAAAATTATCCCTAGCATTTTCTGTTTATGTTTTTTAGGCATATATCAAACTTAAGAAAGGTAGAAGCGAAAAGCAAAGAACTGTATCCAGTATATAAGATAGGGAAGTACTTTTTTAAAATCAATTCCCTATCAAATCCTAAACTTCCTGGATGCTTTTCTTCAAAGATCTGAAAATTAGCAATGTTGGGATAAGGACACCATTAAAGTACTTAGGAGGAAATAAAAGGTGCACACGCAACAGCAGTAATTAATTGACTTAAACTCAATCTTTGGAATGTCTTAGCTATTAAATATTTGAGACATCTTAATCCATTCTCAAACACTACCTCAACTTATTTGAAGTGTAATTTCCTATATCAAAATCAAACTATAGAGTGAATCGTAATTGGAATGGGATGCCTCCCTAATATTGGATCTCAGCAAATCAAATCCAAGGGTTTCAGCCCAGCTAACTAGAGAGCTGAGATCCAGTGGGTAGGCCTCAGCAACTTTTTTTTCACACAATGTGAAAGCAAAACAGTGTGCTGATTCCCTGATTCACTGCGTTCTGCGTCTAGGAAATACCTGGAAAAATGGGTTTGCACAACACAAGAATGCCACCTTTTCTATGTGTTTCAGGGGTTCCTAGTAGAGCAGAACAGTGAAAATCGTCGGAAATGCTGCAAAACTTACTGAATTATGTGAAATTCCACACCAGAACAAATTTTTGATTCTCAGAGAAATCCGGACCGTATATGAAATTTATCTGAAGACAGATTCTACAAGTTTCGGTTTCCAGCTAAATGTTTCACCCATCACTGACAGTGGGAAACGACTTCTGGTCTCACCCAAAACAAGCTTCTGAGGACAGAGGGGGCTTCCTTACCAGATCAGATGCACTTAACTGATCAGCTATTTCCAATTTGTAAGTCCTGTATTTAGAACTTTCAGAGAAACCGAAAATTGTCTCTTCGGTTTCTTGGACAAAGTTCTTGGCTTGACCAACAAATAAGGGGAATCATTGTAGGAGAGTAGGATTTGCTCTTATGGTTACCCCCACTTTTTGCTGATGTTTCACTGTTTTTCGACTTTAGTCTGGCTGGGGCCCTGCTATCCAGGACCCCAGCCTAGCTGCTTCCTCTCTAAATTATTTCCCAGTACTTTAGGTACACTCCAGTTTGGTACCTGGGGTACACTTATGAGTCCCTAGTATATAGTACCTTAGGTACCAAGGGCATAGGTATCCCAGAGGCATACCAGGGGCTGAAGCATGCATTATGCCACCCCTGGGAAGCCTTCCAAAATGACACTACAGGACTGCTACTGCAGCCTGGGTAAGGTGGTGCATGCACCTCTTACTTACATATAGGTTACCTATATCTACCTTAAATCACTCCACACATACACCTATCAGTCTCCCCTATGGCAGGCCTTATCAATCCTGAGGCAGGGTACTGGGTTTTGTGTGAGAGAGTGCCCATGCATGAGCAGGGCCCCTCTGCAGCCTTCTGAACCTATTCTCTGGGGCTGTTCTGTCATGCAGCCAGACCATATACTCTTCAGTGTATTATAACCTCGCGATAAATGCGAACTTTGGAATAGCTGCACAGAAACATGTTGTGTTTGGTGTCCATTTCAAACCGGTTACCCTTGTGGGTACGGTGGAACTGGAACCCCTAGACACCGTGCACATTTGCAAGTGCATCAGCTTCCAGACAACTCTCGAGTCTGTGCATTGGGTTAGATGTAGCCCAGACCCTGAGCACCGTTTGCTCTGAAGATTGGGGGTCTACACTCCACGAGTGTTCCGTGATCCCGCTCTTAGTATTTCAGATTGTGGTACCTTTGCGATCCCTGGTCCGTTGACTGGTGGGTCCCTGAGAAGGTAACTTTTACTTTCCTTGGGTTTTCCTGGGAGCTCCAGACGTGCCCTGACTCTCCACCACTTGGTTAGTCCCTCGGACCTTGCTGGTTCACACCGAAGCATTTCTTCACTTTCTGTGTGGGTTGCTGTTGCCAAGGCTTGTTTGGTCCAATCGGGTCACCGATGCCGCAGCACTCGACATACTTTGTGGGACAGCTCGAATCCAGCTCCTGGTTGTCATCAACACCTCCTGGTCCTCGTGGCTGTAGAGTCAAGCTTCACCTCTTCAACCTGAAATCACCCAACATCAGTGGGCATTCGACTATCGTGCCCCTGGTCACTGGCAAGTGACCCAGACTCTGTCCCCTCTGCTTTCAGGTACTTCTCATCTTGGATCCAGGTTGGCATCACACCGGACACCTTCCACTTCGACGGCAGCAGCACTTTGCAGCAGATCGCCATTGAAATCAACGATTCCTGACACCAAAAGACACCTATGCACCCGGCTTCCCTGGGTGAGGTAATTTGAGTACTCCGGTGCTCCTGTGGGTGTTGGCCCCAGAACCCCTTATGTCTAAAGGGGTTTGCTCAAAGTCCTCTCCTAAGTGACCTTAATCTTTAAATTTTCAACTTCGACTTTCCCCATAGAAGCTAACAGTGTTTGGTAACTGTGTTCTCACACGGCACGCTTCCCCAGTGGGTCCCCTGTGTCACTACCTTAGGGTAGTTCCTTGTGGGCCAAGCGATTCTACAGGCTCTAGGCCTTGTGTCTAGTCAAGTCGTGGTTCTTATACCACTTTCTTAATATATGGTTTTGTACGCCCCTAGGGCTCAACTTATATTGTGCTAATTTACTGTGTGATATTAAGTGTAACGTATGTGCTTTTACCTCTAGCCTCATAAAGAGATTAGTAGGGTGTGTTTAGAATAAATACATATATTTTATATATATACCTGGTGTGGTTCTCCTTTCATTTGGCCATTCACGATATTATAGACTGGTAAAACAAACTGCTATACATTCCTTCAAGACTTAGCCCGAAGGCTGCTCTCCATAGCTACCATTAGGATAGCTTTCAATAAAGGTTCTCTTTATTCTGTCACCTCTAATAGGTTGTTTGGACTTGTGCAAGGTGCCCACTATAACTAGTGGACAGCATATGCCAGGCCCACGTCTCACAATCATGATGATGATGCTGTAGGTTTTTCGGTACCGCACAATGATCTGCGCTTTTATCTAGAGTATATAAAAGGAGAGCAGACACATGTTATTAGTACTGCACCTAGACCCTTATTATGAGTTGTACAGAGAGGTATCCCCAGTGGGATACTGCTTTGTTCAATCACAGCTTGCCATTTGTTTCTAAACCATATTTTGTGGCTGCAGGTACACGAAGGCCAATATTGCAAGTTGGAAAACCACAGGAGATGGGACAGGGCCTGCAGGCACAAGCGCAAATGGCCCTCACCCAAGCCCCCACATGGCACGAGGATCATTGATGGCATCCCCTTCTTTGGCACAAGCCTCAACTGTCCCGACACCCTCCTTCACCATATATGGGTGCACCTCTCCCTCTTACTCCCGCTAAGAGCAGATAGTTAAAGAGAGTAGAATTGTCCCCTGAATGAGAGCTCCGCTTGAAGAAAAGGACCTACTAATTTCTGGTCCTTGTGTTACTCCCTAATCCAAGGACAATAACTGAGAATGGGAACATTAGGAGACATGGATGCCAGCTGAAAATATGAACACCCACCACCTGGTATTCCCTGCACCAAACTCATAATCAGGCCCTTAATTAGGTATGAAGGACTGGTAGATTTCTCTTTAAAATAGCTGTAGTGGTATCACGCTCAGGAAAGGGGTGACATCCCACCGCTGTTCAGTATATCAGCAAAGATTGTAATCTAACCAAAGCACCGAGTTGATCGGGAACAGGCTGCTACCTCATGAGTACATGTGTGCTTAGAAAACATTCATCTGTTTACATGACAAACATTAAAACGATATTAAAAGAAAATAAATAAACCATCTGTTTTTGCACTTGGAGGTTGCCACAAATTTCTCTTCAATGCCTCTTCCTTTTGCGGCCAGTGTTATCGTTGTCAACTATAACTGAACATTGTGTATCACGCCATCCAAGGACATGAACACACTTTACCGAGCCTCGTTGGAAATAGTCCAGTCCCTTCCCTACGATTCATACCGCTGCTCGCTCCATTATAACAAAACAACTCTTGTGTTCTAAACATTCTGTGTATTTCCCCCAGGAATTTATTTAAAACAAATGGAAGTACAAAGGTTAGTAGAGGGCTTGCAATATATGATAACTTCAGTCAGTCCTGGCTACGTACGGCCACATGCATCAAACGATTTTGGAGTCGCAAACGGTGCGAATCGGAAAATTCGTCCGTTTGCGATTCCAAAATCTCTTTTTGGTATGCATGAACCATTTTTTTTAAAAACACATTTTTTTGCATTTCCTAAAAATGCGATTGCATTTAAGGAATCACATTTGTGCGATTCCTTAAATGCAAAGCATGAACGTTTTAAAAAATGCGAATTTGAAAATAGGAGGTGCAAATTAACACGAGGTTGACCCTCGTGTTAATTTGCGAAATCTTTCAAAAATGCTCAAAAATGCATTTTTGAAAGTGTCATGGTACACACACACATGTCCTTTGGACATGTGTGTGTGAAACTTTCACTTAAAAATCATTTCAAGGGTGCAGGGGGGGGGGTCCAAAGGACCCCCCTCATCACCCTTGAAATGCATCAACAACTTGTAATTCGCAAATAAAAATTCGCTAAACGGCATTGATTCCTATGGGCCTCTAGGCCCATAGGAATCAATGTAATGCCATTCCTTAATTGCGATTCGCAATTAAGGAATCGCAAATACCGAAAATTAAGAAATCCTAAAAACTTTTAGGATTTCTTGATGCATAGGATTTTGCAATTCCTAAATTGCGATTCCTTAATTTTCGCAATTTAGGAATTGCAAAAACCTACAATGATGCATGTGGCCGTAAGGAACATCTCCTTTCAACTGTGCAGCCTGTGTTCCATACATTTGAACACATGTGGAAAATAAAACTTGAAAGATTTCTGAAAAGAAAGTTCAGGACTATAACACAGCATTCCTGGTGACATAGAATCATCTGGTAAGCACAAACAAAACGGGCATTCGCAAAAATGTGTAAACACTGGAAACTATAGGGCCACATGTATCAACATTAGGTATAGCGATTACCTAATTGCAATTTCCTGCAAATCCCAATTAGGTAATCGCTTTTCCTAATGTATGAAACTTAAGAGTTCCATGTAGCGATTCCTAAGGGTCATAAATTGACCTGCCTGATTAATATCAATGAGGTAGTTCGCAATTTGCGATCCCCTAGGAATCATTAAAATCATGGGGAGGGTGGCCTGCTGAGGTCAGCAGACTACCATGTCCATAATTGATTTTCAATAAAGCAATCATTTTTTTTAATGCAGCCCCTTTTCATTAAAGGAAAATGGGTTGCATTTAAAAAAGAAAAATGAAAGTTTTCTTTTTATCTTCTAAGAGAAGGCAGTCCACTGCCTGCTCTGAAAAAAACGTTTTCGCTGCCATTCCCAAAGGTAAAGGGGTCCACTGGGGACCCCTTCCCATTTGCGAATGGGTTATCACCTACTTGAAGTAGATGGTAAAATGCGAATATTCTGCGACCGCATTCACGGTCACAAAACCTTCATACATACCATTAGGATTCGCTATTTGAAAGGGACGCCCCAAACATGCCCCTTTCAAATAGGGAATTGCAAACTCATTTTGCAGCTCAGTAACAGGTTACTGAATCACAAAATAGGGTTGGATACATTTGAAAAGCATTTTTTGTGAATCGGCCCATTTGCAGATACAAAAATGCTTGACACATGTGACCCTATGGGCCTTACCACAATGTATGGTATCTCCATGTCTCCCTGCTGCTTCAGATTTTACCACAGTTGCCTCATTTGAGGCTTCTCGAGTAACTACTCCTCTTCCCCTACCTCTGCATGAATGTGACTCTTGCCACCCCTTCCATCCACTGCTGGGCCTTTATCACTGCTGCAACTGGGGTGGTTCAAACTTACTGCTCCATTACTGCCATGGGATTGGCAGATGCTTGGCCTCCTCAGCTGCATAAAATCTGGGCTGGCTGCTGCTGTCAGCACCTTCTTATGGCTGCCTACACTGGCTCCTAACTCAGGACCCTACACACAAGCTATATCCGGAAACATAAGCTACCACCAGAGGTCTGACCCTCCAGAGCAGGGCAAGGCATTCCTCTCTCAGCACCTCCAGGCTGCCAAACTAGTTTGATCCTTGTTTTAAGGTTACCTTAATTTAAAACCACACCAGGCTACTGCAGCTAGAGATATTAGCACATTCAATTTATCTCTAATAAATGAATTAATAAATGGTTGTTATTTAGGGTTTACATTGCAGGAACTATATTTACATTCCATGTTACTTACAGTACTAGGTATGAATGTGAAGACTTTCCTTCTCCCTTGCATTGGTGTCCTGGTCCGCAGGAAACACCAACATGCAGGGATGGGGTTGGGAAGGGGTCTGAAATACAGTTTTTCATTGACTCAGCACTCCTCCCAGCTCCATCAACTCCTTCAGGGGCATCTTAAGGATTGTGGGGGCCATAGGCCAAACTTATTTTGGGGGCCCCTGTTCAGACAAGTTGTGAATTTGTGATGCAATTTCAGCTCCTTCATGGCCTCTTTGGCCAGGTTACTGACAGTGCACAGGCACACTGGTCCAAATTATAAATGTGTTTGCATCTAATATTCAGGGATAGGGATGTGTGTTTTCAATATTGTAACACAGTAGCAGGTCACTAATATTACTGCAAATAACCTTGTCACACCCTCCCATTTATTATATGTGATTTCCAGATTTGATCTAAAAGAAACACAAACCCAACATTTCTCTGTTTCATAATCTTTTATTCGGTTACCACTTGTTTTGCAACCATAAAAAGTACATCGAAATGACAATGAATTAAAAGAAAATTTCAACAAAAGAATCCAACAAAAAATAAAACTACCCATTATGTAACAGATCTAAAATAATATATGTGGACATAAAAAAGATTAGCCAAGAACATGACGAATCTTGATACAAGCTTTTAAAAAGGTAGCTATGCACTTTGCAGAATATGCTGAGTCCAGGAGCTGTAGAGTAAAAAATGCTGGGTAGCACGACCTTAGACCATTTGAACGAAGAAGTGGTAAAATCCAAGTCTTTCGGGGTAACTTATAAAATTTACAGAAAAAAATTATGTGAATTGTTGACTGGATAGATAGACCGTCACACGGACAATTCGAGATGGCATTTGACCAGCACTGTGTTTGGGGAAAAGAAACTAAGCGAAAAAAAGAATAAAAACGAAATTGTGTCAGGAGGTATTTCTCGTGGTTGGACAAATAAAACGATAAGTACGGTTGCATGCCTTTGACAGGCTGAACTGTACTAATTTGAGAATTGGAGGATTTTAAAATCTCGGTTGAGCCACAAAGGACTCTTAGGTGATCTATACACATCCTCTTTAGCTCTTTTCTCGAGATATCCTCCATACTAGGTGGGTCCTCAAAGAAGGAGGAGCGACCAAGGTCTTTAAAGAAATTACCCACATAGGCTAGCCATGGAATCCTTTTCCAGTTTGTTAAATCCATACAGTCCATGATCAGGGAACGTGTTAGGTGGCACTCATCTTTTGTCCATATACGGTGCCATAAAAGAATTGGTAGGGTACGAATGGTATCGATGACATAGTCCATACCTAACTCATTATGGGATGCATATGACGGGGCGCTTTGTGGAAGCGCCAGCAAATACTTGACAAACCCGTTCTCGATCGTTTGTAAAGGATCGATTGGACCATAACCCCAAACTCCCGCGCCGTAAGTGCCTACGCTGTGGCACTTTGCGTAGTAGATCTTAAGCAGTTCTGTAGGAGGTGGTTTCCCAAGTTTCCTGGAAAAGGAGATCAGGGCCGTTGTTGCTCGCTGAAAAAGAAGTTTTCTACTAGCCGTGGCCTGTCGCCAGCTTACGGTGTCGTCCATCAGTATGCCTAGGTACGGGTAGACGGATGTTTTTTCCAGCCTTATTTTTTCAACAAAAATTGGTTTAGGGTTCTTGACCCTGGGGCCAATGTGCATAGTAAAAGTCTTTTTTATGTTGACTTTTAGGCCAAGAGAGCCCATAAAAGAGCAGTATTTAGTAAGTTGTTTTTGAAGTTGGTTCAATGTTCTAGCAAGGATGACCGAGTCATCTGCATATAGCAGTGTTGGTATTGGGCGGTGTTTGATCTGGGGTAGATCCTGGCTCCCTTCTAGCATGGCCGCTTCAAGGCCGTTGGTATAAAGATTGAACAAAAAGGGAGCCAGTACGCATCCCTGTCTGACCCCTTGTCTGTAATAAACTCTCACACATCACCCACATTAAAAATACATTAAAGGAAAACGGTATTTAAAACAATCTGTGTAAGAATTATTCATGGTCTTCAGGGTGAGACTCTCTGCAGAACTGGCTGTATCAGGGGGCCCCCTGAAAGCCTGGATCCTGGGCCAGAGCCTACTTTCCCCATGCCTTAAAATGTCTCTGAACTCCTGTTGTCTTTTATACCCAAACGTTCCATTCTCTACCATATTTCAGATGTCTGAGAGTAAAACCTTCCAACACCTTTCAGTCACAGGTCTCACAACTGCAGGAGACTGTAGCACATAATAATATCCTTTACCAAGAGTTCATCTCAACTGTCCTGTGGCTTCTCCAGAAAATCTGCAGCCATTCTCAGAAGCATGATCACACACTTTGCAACAAAAGAAATAGGACTGGACACACTCTCACTCATTTTTGGGGATCAGGACTTTGAAAGGCAAAAAGAAGAAAAAAGGGTGAAAAGAGAAAGACAAACACATTGAGAAAGGGAGAATGCTTTAATTACTTACCAGTAATTGCATTACTCCAAGTTCTTCTCTCACTTAGATTCCTCACCATATGAGGTTTCCATGCCTCTCACAACCCTTTCGAAAGCATGAAAGCCCCTCACTTTCCTTACTTTCTTTTTCATCAACAAGCCCCTGAAAACACACTTGGCCTGGACCCACAGGTCTTGTAGGGAGGAAAGAAGGAATCTAAGCGAGAGAAGGACTCGGAGTATTGTAATTACCAGTATGTGATCGAAGCAGTACCTCCCGGTCCCCCTCGCTTAGACTCCTCACCATATGAAATGTACATAAACCAAACAAAAGCCAGGACAACTGAGGAGATTGCAGAAACAACGCACTTTATTACCAAAATGTAAACTACGGCCAGAGCATTGCAGACAGAACGTTAGACCCAAAAAGTTCTGCTACAGCAGGACCATGAGTGATCCAGTAATGTTTGATAAAGGTAGAGCCCAAGTGTCAACCCTGCAAATTTCAGACAAAAACGCCCCCAGACAGAAAGCAAGGGTAGCCGATAAACCTCAAATTGACTGACCCTGAACACCCAAAGGGGAGGGAACACCAAACTGGGAATAGGCTAAAGGAGTCAGAGATCAAGCCATCTGCTCAAAGTTTGGGTGGCAGAATTGTTATCTCTCCAAGCATGTGCAAAGTTGACTAACAAAGAGGAGTCCTCCATGAAAGCCTCCACCGTCTCAAGATAAACCAGAAAAGCTCTCCGAATGTTCAGGGAATGCATACAAACTTCCTCAGGAGACTGAGGATCTGGACAGAAAACGGGCAAATTAACCTCCAATTGGGCATGAAAGGAAGAGTACACCTTGGGAATAAACCAGGCCCTGGGTGCAAAACCACCTGATCCTCAAAGACCCTTAGGAATGGAGCCCTACAAGAAAGCACACCTAGTTCCTTGATCCTCCTCGCTGAGGTAATGGCCATCAGAAGAGCACCTTCAGTGTGAGAATCCGGATTTGAATAAATGTAGTGCCTTAAAGGGGGATAATTCAAGACCCACAAAATCATAGGAAGATCCCAGGTCGGACACACTTAAGAAACTCTAGGGTGAAGATTAGAAAACCCTTTGAACAACTTAAGCACCAGACCTGAGGGCTCTTCATAGTACCGAAGGAGCAAGAAATGCCCTAATAGCCAACAATTGCAACTTCAAAGTCAAAGGACGAAGTCCAAAATAAAACCCATCTTGCAGATATTGCAACACCTGAGGAACAGAAGCCAAAAGAGGCAACAACTTCTGCTTTCTACACCATTTCCCAAAGGACACCCAATGACAATCATAGGAAGCCCTGGTGGATGGTCTCCGAGAGTCTTGAATGGACAAAGAGACAGAGACTGAGAAACCCTGCGAAATCAAATCTTACTGTGAATTTGAGACAAACGTTGTACTCCTCCTGGAGGATGGGGAAGACCAGAGGAGAAAGAACACTGGGTAACAGCCACCCTGGACCCCTCTTCATCATCACTAGATGAGGAAACCAGGAGGAGGGGGCCCATGCAGGAGCCACCAGAATCACCTGAGTTCCCTCCCTCCTCAAGCTGATTAGAAACCTCTGGAGGGAAAGGAGGGAAATTAAAAGAAGACCCGCCGGCCAAGAGCATGACAGAGCGTCTATCCCCATAGCTGTAACTTTAGGGCTAAAAGTGTCTGTGTTTCAGAGAGATCTGATGCATGAAGCTTCAGGTTCAGAACGGCAGGCACCGACCTTGGCGAATATGTGACTACAGGAGAGTGCCTACTGCCAGATGCGCATGACCCCTGGACCAAGCTAAAATAGGGTTCTTGAAGTAAAGTACCCTTACTCAAGGTGAGAGCTGTAGACCATTTTTTTCCATGGCATGGCTGCTTAAACAGAGAGGGACACTTATAGCCCATATGAAGGCTGTAGACCAATGTGGGCTTTAAAGGCGGGACAAAATATGTTGGCTTTCTGAAGGGTTTTTGAGACATTGATATTCATAAATAAACCTATACTCTGTTTTTAGTTATGTCTAGGATACCCACCTATTAAAGGAAATGTCCTGGGGTATACCCCAAGACATTGTTATCTCTTACCTTCTGGATACCTGCCACAAATCCGGCTAAGATTTATATAAGTGCTCCCACATTTCTTTTGGTGGAGTCCGCCCTGGTTGTACCAGCATACCAGGGTGTGGATAAGCACCGATGTTGAAGCATACCACTATTAAGTGAATGAAGTGTCTACTCCAAAATCTTTGGCTTGCCCCCATTAATATGTCTTCTGGTAAGTTAATCCTGGCTGCCTTTTGAGTTTGGGATTGTATTTGGGAGAACTCAACTAGTACCCCTTTTCTCTCGCTCTCTCATCGTCAATAAAAGATCTGATGAAACAACAGAGGAATTAAAGATTTTTAACTGTGCACTGCTAGTTCAACCAAGAATCCTTAAAGTGGATGCCGTGCTCCTTGGGATTACTCCCCGTTCGTTTCTAAGACAGTTTGGACTTCTCTTGTAGGGTTTGAGAAAGATCCGGAATATGAAGAACCAATGAAAGTCTTCTTACTGGAGTTGTTGAACTTTGTTTTGATGCACAGTTATTTTGAATGGGATAAACATTGGTATCTTCAAAAGTCGGGAACATCCATGGGAAATCCGGCTGCTCCATCATACGCGAATATCTTTATGCACCAATACGAACAGAGACACATACTACAAAACGATCAGTGGAAACAAGGTCTGCGTATGTATCTAAGATATATCGACAATATATTTATACTATGGAAAGGTGAGAAAGAAAATCTAATCAAGAACATCAGCCAATTAAACACAATAGATCCTCGCATTCAAATTACATCTGAGATCCACCATAGTCAGATCAATTATTTGGATGTAACCATCATCAAAAATAACAATCGTTTGGAAACCACAGTATACACTAAAAAAACAGACCGCAACAACCTACTGATATACCAGAGCTTCCACCCCAGCCCTCTTAAACAACATTTACCGTACTCCCAGTTACTGCGAGTTAAAAGAATTGTCTCAAACCCACAGGAATCAAGGACGCAAACACAAAAAATGTTACAACGCTTTAAAAAGCGAGGATACCCGGAGAGCACATTAAAAACTGCTTTGGAGAGGTCTCAAATTAAATCAAGAGAGACATTGTTGAACTCAAATCCAGCTAAAAAGGAGGCGAAAATTACCTGTCTTAGTAAATTTTCTACAGTAAGTCACTTGGTTAAGAAAGCAATTAAAAAACACTGGCCAATGCTGCAAACCGAACCAGATTTTCAGAATATCTTCATGGATGAACCTGTATTCGCATACACTCGTGCAAAAAATTTGGGGGAAATAATCAAACATCCCACTACTACAGAAGACAGAAAGACCTATAAAGGTACAATTCCATGCAGGAACTGCAGCAACTGCCACAATATAATGGAAGGCAACACCATCATGCATCCAATGAAAGGTAATAAAATCAAATTAAAGGTCACTGGGACCTGCGACACCAAGAACATTATTTACCTTATTAAATGCCCCTGTGGCAAAGTGTACGTTGGCCAAACGGAGCGTAAATTAAAAACAAGACTTACAGAGCACAACAGTAACATTAGAACGAAAGTAATGAAATCTGCCGTAGCTACACATTTCGTGGAACAGAGACATCAAGTAAATCAAATAAAAGCCTGTATCCTTGAAATTGTCGATAAAAAAGAGGGCAGAGACAATAAAAAAAGCCATACTCATGCGTGAAAACCACTGGATATTTTATCTACAGAGTTTGACCCCACACGGAATCAATGAAAGGGTTGAATATAGTTGTTATTTGTAATTGAAGGACTTGTGCTGAGACATGCTTCCATCACAAATTTCATTATGTTTGTAATTTAACTTTCAATATGATTTGTGTTTTATTATTGACACATGATTAAGTATTAGCGTGTTCATGTACTTACAGAGTTCATATTAGAGCTTTATGAGTTACTACCATGGCCACCATGTTTCATACCACGTAATAGTGCGTAGGTCCCTTTAAATATCTGAGAGTTTGTTAATACACACACTTCCGGTTAGCGCGTCACACGCTATCGGCTTGAGAAGAGACGGTGTACGCCATAGATACACACGGGAGAACAAGCGCGAGTTTATGAATTTTTCCGGGTAAGAGCAGATAGCACCGACCTTAGAGCTGCCAAGATGCTTTACTTTTGTAACGTGCGCGTAAGCGACTCGCTTTTGTATATATTATTAAGCACTAAGTTACAGCGGATTGTACACCATCAGGCCATTTCAGATAGACAGCCCATACGGAGCTCATGGCGATTAGCGCATGAGAATGTTACTACCTATTGTATAAACGCACACGTTAACATGCTTTTTTTAAGCACGTCGAGTATAAATGTTATTATGAGCATCAGGAGGCAGCTTAAGCCGACATGGCACTTATAGACACAGGTATAGAGTTGGTTCAGGATTGGCTATTATACATATGAAGGCGCGCCACTTTAACATAACCGTTAGCCATAGGGATCTGAATACGTTTTTGAAACGTCTTATTAAGAACACATGATCGACTGTTGTAGGATATGGTTTGACATTTAACCTTTAGACTCTAAGGGAGGACAACATCGTTTGGACTGCAGTATAGAGCACAACATTATAATGAGTATTTATTAAATTTTATTGTAGTACCCTTGATTTATGCTATTTAACATGTTATTGATTACTGATTGGTGATAGATATATTTTCACGTTGTAGATTTCCCTGATGAAGCCCGCTGGGCGAAATGCATTGGAATACTCACGGATTGTAATTTCATTTCATGATTGAAAAATGAAAAATGAAGAGAATAAATCAAATACGATATTGAAACATCATTGTAATGGTGATTTGCAAAGATACTGATAAAAACACAAAGTATGAATAAAATACCTTGATGGGAAAACCAAAGGAAGAAAGTTTCTTGTATAATTAAAACTGTTTATGAACAAAACTTTATTGACAAACATTACTGAGAAAATGAGCTGAAGGTTTCAGCAGTTATTGCCAGTACCCTGGGAGACACTCTCGCATGGTTTGCGACAGTGCTATCTACAAAGAAACAACAGAGGAGACATACCATAGTCATGGGAGTAGGGAATCACCCTGCTCAACAGGTCTGCACTAGTGTCTAAGAGACCCTGAATATAAACCACCATCAGAGAAAGAAGATGGATCTGGTACCAAGAGAAGATATGATCTGAAATGACCAACAGGGACAAGGTTCTTGACCCCCACCCCCCACCCCCACCCCCAGCGGAGGAGATAATATTTTGCTGTGGTATTGTTGGTCTGGACCAAGACAGCCTGGTGCAGAATCAAAGGAGAAATTCCAGGAGAGACAAACGTATCGCCTTGAGCTCCCTCCATTTGGCAGACCGAACTCTCTCAGAAGAAGCCCAAAGACCTTGAACTGATGGAAAGATACTCAGGCACCTCACCCCCTTCAAGAGATGCAAGGTGTCCAGCCACCAAGCCAATACCTGTCTAATGCCTCTGACACCATGAGAGGGAGACACATATCCTGAAAGCAGGATCACAGTGATTAAGGAGGAAGCAAATCAACTTGTTCAAGTTACACCAAGCCATGAAACTAAAAACACAGTGGCTGTCAAGTCCCCTTCAGCTCTCATCTAGTCTATAACTCTAGGAGGGGAAGTCATCGGAGATGCAGAACATGAGACTGAATCTTCTGCACACAACTGTCTGGAAGGGTAGCCTCACCCAGGTCTGTGTGGAACTGGCCCCTATAAAGACTCAATTCTGCTCTGGAAGCAACTGAAACTTCGGAGTGTTTATGAGGAATCAATGAGATGTCAACATGTGAACCACCAGATGAACATGTGCGTCGCTTATGGGGTAGACTTGGCCAACACAAGACAATCATCGAGATAGGGCTGAACACATATACCTTGCCGATGAAGAAGTGCCATCAACGGAGCCAGAACCTTCATGAAAATTCATGGGGTGGGATCAAACCGAATGGGAGAAGATGGAACTGGAAGTGGGAAAGTCCCACCTCAAATCAGAGAAACTGCTGATGGACCTGCTGCATGGGCACGTGGAAGTATGAGTCCGGTAAATAGATAATTGTCAGAAAATATTGTACAGAGACTATCATAATGATGCTTTGCAGCACAACTGTGTGAAAATGAACAGTGCTGATCCTTTGAATAAAATTGAGCACCAGCTAATAGCCTCCTGACACCTTCTGGACCAAAAAGAGCATGGAGTGCACCCCCTGCTCCCTTTCATCTGGAGGGATGGAAACAATTGCATTAGTGAGCAGTAAAGCTCAGATGCCATCCTACATGCCTCCCTCTTTACAGGATCCTTGGGGATGGAATTAGGGATGCACCCTGAGTCTGGAGGCAGAGAGACGAAGTCTATAGAGTACCCATTCTGAACAATGTTCAGAACCCAGCGATCCATGAAAGAGGTTTTTCCAAATGTGGACAAAATCCATGAGCCTTCCTCCCACCTTGTCCAAGGCTGGAGGGCTGGACTAGTCAGGAATGCTGATTGGATGGCCCTGCCTTGTTGGACCTGTCTTCAGACCTCCCAGGTTTATGGTACCTGCGACAGTGTGCAGAGTAAGATTTAGCAACATTCTTGGGATATCCCCTGTCTACTGAGTCCAGGATTTGAAAGTCTTCCCAGATGATGACCTATAGGACCAGGAATGTTTCCTATTCTTGAATGATTTCATCAACATGTCAACATACCGATCTCTGATGAGATTGTGACCCACAAATATGAACTTCTGGAAGGAGGCTTTTTCTGAGAAATCCACCTTCCAATCCCGGAGCGATAGATTCCTCTGTGCTATCCCCACTGAGCTGGAAGCTACAGGTGCAGCTTTAATGATATCACAGGATACATCAGTCAGTCGTTTAGATTTCTCCATCTAAACCAAAATGTAAGACACATCACCCCCTTCCTGCTTTGTCTCAGCCAGAGAATCAAAATCCTTTACCAGGGACTAAGAAGTGAGAGCTGCATGGGATGATGCCTTCAACACCATGCTCGTAGCACCAAAATATCACTTCAAGCCAAAGTCCACATTTTTATCTATGGGATCCACTGGAGAACAGTAATCAGGGTTTAATGAGGACCTGCCAATCATGGGAGCCAAGACCGAATCTACTTTAACGGATGAAGAAAGTAAATCCACCTCCTCCAAAGCATAGGATTTTTGCAGGTATCCAGGAATCTGAAACTGATCCAGTTCCTTCCAACCCCAAAAATGAGCATCCCTAATCCTCGGGTGATGATAAATAGCTACCGCAGCAGGCTTGGCACATTGTGGAAATAGCCCCCCAGTATCAGGTGGCAGATCAAAACCTAAATTGTCCCAGATATGCAACAAAATAGTGTCCAACTCATCTCTGGTAATGAATTTACCCCTAGACACACCGGGTATATCAGCTAGGGAGTCACTCTTGTATCAATGTCCACAACCGTATGTGAAGATGCCTATGTCTTAGGATTGGAAGGCTTGGGATACAAGGTGTTCACCTCCACAACATCATTCATGGCCTGAATCTGTCGGGCCGACTGCCTCCCAGAATCATCAGGAGACTTGCCCCCAAGCCGCAAAGGCATCTCTCCATTCTCACCCTCAGAAGAAGGAGAGGGAGAACTCTGTCACTTATCCCTCCTTTTCTTCTCCATGTTACAATGAAGAAAAGGAAACACTCCACCTTAAATACCCACTGGAAAACTCCACAGTCCAATAGGAGAGCCACAGACAAAGTCCTCCAATCATACCAGAAAAGAGAAAAACTCTCAAAACTGTAGCCCCGCTATGGACTTATAAAAGTGCCCTGCTCACCTGCATAACTGCTCAGCAGAGAAGTACACCACTCATCCTCGCCACACCACAGAAACATTCCCAGGAAAGGCAACGCATGCTCCATTCAGGAACTCGGGAGAGGCCCAGAAACACTGAGCAGTGCACTTCCCACAAGACCAGTCAGAGCTCCTGTGTGCAGGTGCCGCACACATCATGGGTGGCTGAGAGCGTGAACACTGGGTCCAACACTGCCTGTGAGGGTGTCGTGAGCCTTTCTAGATGACCACTGGTTTTGAAGCCCATAGGCCTCGCACCCACCTTGTCTCTCAGGTACAGGAACTGGGCCGAAACAGCACACTGGAGTGTGCGCACAACACGAGCCCAAAGGCTAAAGGAGATGACAAAAAAAAATAGGAAGCAAGGGGTTGAGGGGCCAGGAGAGACTCTGAGGCTTCATATGGTGTGGACTCTTAGTGAGAGGGATAAGGAGGACAGGTTGTTGATTGCGGTCCGACCAACATCTGGTGCTGCACTCCGACCACCACATTATGATGTGCAGCGGGCGGAGGGACTGACCGACGCTTCCGACGGGCTCAAGGAGCCTGTCTGACCATTGGTTGGAATGTAATAACCTACAATAGGGAAGTGCCTGATCAGGCTCCACTGTAGGGAGTACGATTTTCCTTTCATATAGCCTTTCAATTACAGTCCCACCGCCATTGAAAGGCTGTCTGAAACTGACTTTGGGGGTCCATGACAGGGCCCCGTCCCTCTACAGCCTCTTCTAAGAGGCCTGGGGGGCACCTCTAGTGGCCCCCCAAAGATCCATAGCCCATGTGCCAGGCACCACATGGTGCCTGGCACACGGTGCATGGATGTTTGCAAACATCCATTTTTCCAATTTGGCTTGTTCTGTGGCCTTTTTCCGGCTGCAGCTGAAGCCACAATGGAATGTTTTTTATTTCCGGCCGCCTCATGGCAGTCACATCCTAATTTGTCAGATGGATCCGCCAACTACTAGTCGGTCGGTTGCCATTCCGAGACGCTGTCGGACAGACGCACGTCCAACCAGCATCATAATCTGGGCCATTGCGTAAAGTAGTGGAAAAAAAGAGGTGTGAGGTAGAGTCAAAATTAGAAAGTCTTTATTTTCAAGAACCTCGACATTTTAAAGCACTGGTGATGGGCTCTTAAGATAAAGGTTGGACACCTGCCATTATTATTATTATTATTATTTTACAAATTAAGCACTGAGACTACGGATATTTAGCACATCCACTCCAAAATACCTGAGCACAAAGCACGTAGGTCCTCATTATGAGTGGCCTGCTGTTATGCACAATATTTATTGCACTTCATAAATAAAGACTTCTGGGGTATAATATTTCTTGGGTGTGATAAATAGGACATAATACAAGTTCATCCCGTAAAATAGGGCATTCAAATGTTGATGTAGGTGCTCATTGCTCCCAATTTCGCATGTCCCCGGTATTTATTGGATATGCCCCTCGTACAATATCATCAGGTTTGACCTGCCAAATATATAGAGGAATGTAATTTTTGGCGCAAAACTTTCATTCCGTTAATTGGTGTATAGGAGTTACCGCACATAGAGGCTTATTTACAAAAATCACTGCACCACCGGTACATCACATTTTCCCATGTTAGCACCTTTGACGCTTATTACGAGCTCAGCTCATCATGAGGCACAGTGGAGCTGTGCTCATGACGAGCTGAGCTCGTCATAACTGCCGCGGAGCGCCCACGCGGGGATAATTCCCCGCCTGTGCGGGCGAACTACAGGAATGGGCGGAGTTGTGACGAGCTCAGCTCGTCATGAGCACAGCTCCACTGTGCAGCATGACGAGCTGGGCTCATCACAAGCGGCGCCGCGCGCGGCCCCTACCTCCCGCACTGCGGGGGAATTAGCCGTGCGTGGAAGGGGTTAAAAGTGACGCACCAGCAGCGCAAGGGGCTTGTAAATAACCACCATAGAGTTTATCGGTCAACTTGTAATTAGGGCCGTAGTCTTCTCTCAGCCTTTTATCCCGCAAGAAGACAATAAAACAATTGTTAGGTTATGAAAGTGCGCCAAAGGGCACCAAACACAATCCAACACTTCACTGACTGAACATTTTTAATTGCCAGCGTATCTGCATGGCAGGGAAGCTATTTACTCAATGCCTGTTTAATATATTGCTCATGTATGCTTTGTTTTTTAATTAATGGCAGGAAAGTGTTCCCCGAATTGCTTGATGATATATATCTCCCTGCTGTGCGCATACAGGCGCGCGTCTGCTCGGAATTGTCTTCCTGAAGCACGTGATGCTGTCCAGGGGCATCTGTCACTGAAGAATAATTTCTTATTCTAGAAAGGACTCCATATTTCAATTACCTTGCGCTCTCGCGCACACGGGTGAAAATGAGCCAAACAGCAGCGTGAGCAGCGAGGGCCCACTTGCTGCCTGTCGGGTGCCAGGGTGGCAATCACTGCCACGCGCACTAGAACGGGGAAACCCCGCAGTGAAAACACGTCCCAACGAGCAGCTGCAAAGCGCTCCTCTGGGACCGCGCGGAAACCTTTACCAAAAGCAAACGTAAGCTTGCAGGACTGAATTACATTAGCAAAGTAAAGGCTGTGGTCTGCTCTTGCCTTTCTGACTGATATAAAAAAAAATATTGCCCTGGAAGCAATTTGTTTCTAAATGGAATTCTGTGTTAGCGTTAAAACTCTCCAAATTGTGATGACAGCTCACTAAGATTAGGAGCAAATGCAGAACTGTTCAATTTTTTTAAATTCTGAATTTTTATTGCTCCGGTGGGCTGGCAATTTTTGGATTCGTGTCGATTGCCAGGAACACAATTTCCTGCTTCCTTAATCTGGTAAATAGGCCAACGCAGGCTTAAAGCAGAATGCGACCTACGCTGACAAATAATACTGCTTACGAAAACACGTAAGACCTTCTGGATCATGAATCATTAATTAAAAGCCACTGACACACAGGAGAAAACCTAGTGCAGTATTTCTGATTTAGGATACTTCCGCCAGTCCTTTGACATACATGTTAAACAAAAAGGCAATGTAAAG
This sequence comes from Lissotriton helveticus, assembly GCF_964261635.1. NCBI lineage: Eukaryota > Metazoa > Chordata > Amphibia > Caudata > Salamandridae > Lissotriton > Lissotriton helveticus. The sequence goes on from NC_136067.1 coordinate 873,674,867, forward strand.
GTGGGCAATTTCAGCTCTGTATGATTGGACTAAAGTTATTAACCACGAAATACATAAAATAAGCCACCTTAAGCTTGGCCTTTTAAATTGGTAACTGCACTTCTATATTTGCATTTAAAGCACTGCAAGTGTCCAGTTTTTTAGGTTTCACCTGCACAGCACTTGCTCTGTGCTTGAAAAATCTATTGTTTTAATATACTCTTAAAAGGGACTTCGATCCCGCCTCCTCTCTTTCTTGGCTTCTTATTGGTTCCTGTGCGTGCTACTTACTTTTCCTCCATTTGTATTGACTATAGCATATTTTCCTGCATTTACCAAAGCTTACTCCTCATCTGCTTCTCTTATCAGTTTCCCGTTGCCGAAAGACTGTTAACATCCGCTTTGGTGGAACCATTTCTTCATACAGTTTTGCCTCTTTTCGCTTTTTACTCTTGCAGCATATTTATATAACAATTCATCATAAGGATTAAGTGATTTGCATAGAATCACAGGATGTTGGTGCAGCTGAGACTCGAACCGGGTTCCCCAGCTCTTAAATCAGCAGCTCCTGCCGCTGCGCCACATCCTCTCCACTCCCGTGTTATTTGTCAGGGAGCTCTTTACTTCTAAACTTCTTTACTTGATAAAAACAGTACTTTATTCATCACATAGGCGAAATCGATGCATTACCAATGCTTGTTTTTTTTCGAGGCCCACAAGCTATTCAGCATGCTACTGCTCCCTAGTCTAATAGGGCTCAAGTGTCCAGGAAGAGCTGCCTGTTGTCGAGAGAGAAGATGGTGTGGAAGCATGTAATTTTTTTCTGAAAGAAGTACCTTCACCTCACCTGTCTTGCAAGTAAGAGAGGATGAGCAGAAAGACCACAGATGTACCCGAAAAAGTAAAAAACAAAAAACAAAATGAACTCTCTGTTTTTTTTAACTTGTAAATGAGCCTTGGGTGAGCCAGGGTCTGCATTGGAGGTGCTATGCTCTTCTGACCCTCCCTCTTGAATAGGACATGGGCTAGATCTAGGTCGTCCTATGATCTGAATGGTGAATATAAATTCTAACACCTACTCGTGCATGAGTTTTCACAACACGCTTACAATGTGAACCATGGTATATCAAGGGACAAAAGTCACGGTACAAAAAAATGACAACCATTGCATTTCTGCCAATGATTGGTGCCAGATGCCAGGTAATTGTGTATGCCAAGCGGAAGCATCTGCCTCATACAGATTTCATTTTGCCATGACTGCTGCCTGCTCAGCTTGCTTACCACTTGTTCAGTTATTAAGCACTAGCACATGCATTTATGAGTTGCAGGTGAGGGTGACACTCCAGCTTTCCACCTCTTTGCTTGTGATTCGCAGGCTGTTGTAGTTCCTGTATGCGTTTCAGCAACATTGTGTTTTGTCACTCGCCGTGCCATTTCATGAATGTAGGCGTTTAGGCCAAAGGAGGCACAGCACCGACCACAAACACGCTCTTAGATGTGTGTCAAAAGCAGCTTTTTTGAAGACAGGTGCACATGGGATTTTGCCTTACAAAACGACACCTCACTAAACATTTGTTCACCTACTTTCATCTCCTTCACCCACCCCTAGGATTCCCACCCTTATATATTTTCCTGGCAAATGTTTAAACCCCTATTCTGTCAGTTACAGCAAACTGTAACTCCTGTAACCTCTTACCTACTTCTATAAACATCTACCTATTGAAGTATCTCCTATCTTAACTTCTCTTTTATTGCTTCCTCCGGATGTAACTTATTTGCAACTGTAAGCTTAACCTGTAACCATGTAAAAACTAGCTGCCAACAGCCTTGCACCTGCTCCAAACGGCAACCATATAAAATGATACCCCCTGTGCACCTACGCTCAAGAAAAACGCTACACAGACACGTACTAAAATAAAAGCCCAAACTTAGGAATTGGAGGGTGGGGAACTTTCTCAATAATCTGTCCGGCTGCCATGTCACCTTATTTGAAATGGTGACACAGAGCCTAAAATGGGCATAAATAAATATATATACTAAACCCCCCTCCCCCCAGCCCTATTGAGCCCGGGCCGTACCATTGGCCCAAAACCCCCGGGGGTGCAAGCTTCCCATGCGGTTGGCTGCCCCACCAAAGCCCCAATTGCATGGGAGTGCATTTGCTGGAGTGCGTTTGCTATCCGAAGAAGCTTTGTGCATCGGGATTAGTGAAAAAAAGCATACAGTCCACTTGTCATCAACTGAGAAGGGAGGTGGTGTGGGTTCAAGCTGCACTGTGCATTGTGTCAAGGCACAATGTTTTGAGTGTCACAATCAAGATGTTTTTCACAAGTTTGGGGGTTTTGAAAAGACAGTTGAAAAGTGAGAGCCATAGAGTTATGAGTTATGGATAGGTAACACATGCACATCATAGATAGCTTCCATAGAAATGTATTTGTAAAGTTCTGTACTGTATCAGAAAGCTTGCAATGTATAAAATTGGAGCTGATTCACAAAAGCATTTATGAATACATGAAGTAGTAATAAAGGAGAACCCTTTTACATACTCTTACACGCCTTTGTGACTCAGCCTGAAGCATCGATCCAGCTCCCTAGTAGTACAACTGCAAAGAGGGCAAAGCCCTTTTTACTTGTACTAAGGGGCATATTCATGAATAGGGTTGCATCGCGCTTGCACCACGCAACGTGTTGCATGCACAACGCAAGTCCAAAATCCAATTATCAAGCCATGCAAGCCACCTTGCGTGGAGTGGCTTGATTAATCTAGAGTAACGCAACACAGTGCAAATTGCTGCATTGTGTTACTCTGCGCTAGGGAGGTGTTCCGCGGGTGTTGTGTGGGTGTTCCAACGCAACACCCATGGATTTTGCAGTATTCCCAGATTTACCAAAAGTGGTGATCTGAGAATGAGCCAAAATGCTACGTCTTCCCTGGTGAGGCGGAATCTCTTTATTACTTCTTGTTCCTTCCTCTTTCTATCAGTGCTACATTTCGCAGCACACATTGAAAGAGGAAAATGCCTCAGGGGATTGTTTTTGTGCAGGAAGCTTCCTCTTCCTGCACAACACAATCCTCCTTACAATGCAGGCACCAGGGTGCCTGCATTGGAGCTAGGCAGCCAAAATGGGGCCAGTGCACTAAACAAAGGCAGAAATACGCCAAATTCTTTTAAACACGCCCCATTCCTGTTTTTCTCTGTCACTCAGCACATCAAGATGACTTGCTGCGCTGCGTTACACGGCTTTACAATAAATATGGCCCTAATTGTATATGAATGTTCCTTAAATAATACAATTTTTTTCCCATATCAGATGTTTTGGGTCAACTCACAAAAGCATGTAAGAAGAGTACATAAACAGTACCACAGGAGTACTACTTAAACTACTTTACAGGCTCAAAATTGCCATTGTATATAGGCCCCATTGAGTCTCTCCTGCTTACACAACTAACAACCAAACAAAACTAAGCTTGTTTCAAATTTCTTCTGAACACTTGGACTACATGTCAGAAAACAATATTTTTCTCCAGTTCCAGTTCTAGTCCCAGTAACACTCTTTCCTCGTCGTCCTCCCGCATTTCCAAAATCAGGTTTCACCAGGCTTGAAGACATCTTATGAGTTCTCGAGAGAACCAAATGGTCTTGGTTTTCAGAAGTATTCTATATTATTCCAACCTTTGGCCCACCCCTCCTAGAGCGATCCACCCAATCACCATAGGCCTCTCATTCAGTGCAGTCTGCGGAACCTCTATAAAACAGCTCAGCCTGTTGGCCAGGCTAGAAAAGATGCTACTAAACCTGCACCGCCTGTTTGATGAGTAGTCACGTGTGCACTTGAGGGAGCTTCACTTGTTACCTGCATTATGCTACTATCTGGTCAAGAAAGGCCAAAGAGAGCAGCAGAAGGCGTTATGCCTGGTAACCTGCCATTAGTGCAAATGCGTGCAAATGTTTAGTATTACTTTGCATCACAGCAACATAAAACGAAATAGATGTTCTACTCAGCCATTCAAATTATTTTGTCTTGCTCATGTCACTGTATCACCATACTTTTGAATGTGGACTTATATCTATATTTTTTACGCTGGCGTTAATTTCAACTTAACTTCATGGTAATATTTTTTACTTCTCTGACATAGGCAAGATGGAATGGATTTTTGTAATCATATTTCTTAACCAGTAGGGAGGGATCATTGCGAATGGAAGTTTTGACCCGTGAACAGCAGCATTTTCCAAATAATCTATACCTCTAGCTTTTCTAGTTGTTAGCTGCTTTCAGCTTCAGGTACAGATTTATAAAAGAATTGACAGAATATTCAGTTCTGCTGATGAATTATTGAAGTCATTCAAAAATATTTTGTATATGTGCCTCAACGCAGCTGCGCCTCAAAAAAATATGAAGCACAAGACCCATTGTAGGGGGCTCTGAGATCGAGTTTGCAGCCACTGCCTAAAACTATCTTTGATTGAAAAAATATAGGCAATTTAAAAAGGTGGGTAGGGCCAAGACCCCAGGCTGCTTTTGTAATGTAGTTTCAATGAAACCAGCCAGCGTAACCATAGATACACAAGCTTCTGTCTAGCAAATCAGAATACAATTACACGTTTGTTGAGTTATGCAGGTAGCACCTCAGAGAAGTCGTACAAAGATTGTCACGGATAACACTGTACAGGAATGTGCACAATTTCTTCCTGGGTTTAGAGACTGGTTGTAGGAAAGTGCCTCTTTTGACACGGTTAGCCCCCACTTTTTGTCTGGAACATGATGTGATTTCGACTGAAAGGGCATTGGGTCCCTGCTAACTAGGAACCCAGTTCCAGATCTCTTTCCCAAAATTGCACCTTTGTTCCACAATTGGCACAGCTCCAGCTCCCTTGTAAGTCCATAGTAAATGTTACCCCTAGTACCAAGGGCATTGGAATTGAAAACTTTTCAATAGTTTGCAGCTGCATTGCTAAACATTGATGTGAGATTCCTCAGTGCAATTTGGTTAAATAGCTGCCTCTAAATCTAGGAATTTCATTTTAAAGTTTGGCAAGATTGCCAGAAGAATATATTAGCTGATTTCTTTTCCCAGGAACTGCCCAAGCTTTTCTAAAATCTCTTTGTGTACCTTGTAGCTGGCATGAGCAAATATGTCTTCGAACCATGATCACTTGGAAGTTTGACACAGATGTGTAGATGAATCTGCTGGGGATCTTCCTGTGATCCCTCTGCGGTGTTGACTCCTGGAGACTAGTGTGACGTCCTTGATGTTCTTGCCACCATGATCTAAAAATTGAAGATGTTTCAACTTCTGTAGTCCCCTAGGACCCCATGTGCATCCCTCTTGAACCCTCTGTCTTACCTAAGGACATAACAGGGATAACATTACCCCTAGATCCGCTATTGGACTGTTGGGATACTCGGGGTTGGTAAGCATCTATCCACTACCTACAGGCAACCGCAGCTCGTGTAGATAAGAGGGGTGGGGCTGGGTGGAAAGGATTTCAACAGACGACGACAAGGGAAAATTAATTATTTATTTAATTTCCCCTCGTGGTCGTTTGTTGAATTCCACCCCCAACCCGGCCCCACTGCCTATCGCTCTTACCTGAACGGGCCGCCCCTGCTTACCGTTATCTCCCACTTCTTGCTGATGGCGGCACAGTGGCGGAAACAAGACTCTTCCCCCTATTTAAATTTGTAGGTTGAAAGTTTGGCATATTTTTTGCAATGGAGAAATTAACCTCCTTAATTACTTAGAAGATGTCTTGTTTTCAGAATGCTAGCTGACTGTTTAAGACCTATGTCAGGGGCCAACGCGGTGTTTGGAAGGAAGGCATGCCATGTCCTGATTTAAAAAAGAAAGTTGGCTTACTTCTAGATGTCGCAATTGTTCAGAAGCTTTTAGCTTCAGGTTCAGACATATAAAAGAAATTACATAATAGTCAACACTGCTCATAAAATATCGATGCCATTGAAGATTATTTTACAAACGTGCTGCAACACAGCTGAGCCTCAAAATGTTATGAGGACACACACCCACTCAAAGAAGCTCTAAAATGAACTTTGCAGTCACTGCCAGAATATTGCTGGTTTAAAAATATGGGAAGGTCCAAGTCCCCAGGCTTTTTTGGGAATTTAGTTGAACTAGAATTGCCAGTGTAACCATGGATACATAGACTTCTGTCAAGCAAATTGGAATTAAAGTGCACGTTTGTTTAGGTATGCAGGCAGCACCCTGTAGAACTCGTGCAAAAGTTCTCACTCATAACCCTGTACTGAAATTTGCACAATTTAATCGTGGGTTTAAGGATCATGGACCCGATGTACTAACAGACCAGTTGAGGTGGCCTGACATTATTCCAAAAGTGGATTTTATCCAACAGGAACGGCTTACCTTTGTAAATCTGTTACCACCTCCTTTGAGTACTTGGTAACTTTTTATTACTTTAAAACTGTGCTTTGGGTGCCAAATCCTGATATATCCAGGGCTTTAAGTGGAATGAAAAAATGAGGGAGTCTCTCAAAGGGGCGTGGCATATGTAATTAAGGGTGTGGCTTAAAAATATGTAAGGTTAAAATATATGCTTAGCATAGCATGCCACCCAACTGGCATTTTGCTGCTTCTGTCATTGCACACAGAAATATAATACAACAAGTAATATTATATCTACTACAAGTCAGGGCTATTGGCTTTGCCAATGGTTGTTAGTTGTGTAAGATAAATAAGCAACAACTATGGCTTTATTGTATAGAATATTGAAAATGTTGTAGTTTTGAAATTATGAGACTGTGAAAGAACTATAATGAGTCTCTTTGAAGTTATCTCAAAGGCAGTGAAGGGTGGTACTGCTGCAGATGTAAGGTTTTTTTTCCACCCTGAGGGCAAAAATGGAGAGCCCGATAAAGACCCTTCTCAGCACCTGCTTTTTAGAACTGTCTGTGCTGTTACACCGTCAGGACCCGGCCTACTTAAAGCTTTGTATACATCTAAGGTGATTCAAAATTAGGAGGAGAAATTCCATTAGTGCGCATTCCTAAGTATGATTTGGAATAAGTCAGTAAACCGATTTTGCAATTCGGAAAGCGATTTCCGATCCACAAAAGGGGTGTACTACATTGTAAAATGTTATTTTGCAGTCAGAATCCCAGGTATGTTTCAAAAAGCAGGGTTTGCAACTGCAAAATGTTTTGTGAATCTAGCCACAGGTTCTAATATCAGGGCATGTGGTAGAGAACGGTGGTGGGGGGGTTAGAAAAGAAGAGAAATAAAAAACTTACCTGCTGGTTGCCGGTTACCAGCCACTTCCTCTCTTATATCTTACCTGTTTTCCTGGCTCCCAGCAATAACCAGGCTCACAGGCTCCCCTAGCCAATCACAACGCTGCTGTCACCAGTATGACAGCACCTTCATGATTGGCCTGAACAGCCTGGTTCGGCGCTCAGGCAGGGAGTAGGCACCTGTGCATGTTCTCCACCCTGACGGCCGGCCAAACACTCATGTGCACTTATGGTCAACCAACCACTCCTCCTCCTTCTGACGCGAGCCCAGCACCGCCCTGCCCTAACCTGGCTGGATACTAAAAATAACATGATAATGATGTTCTTTTATTATTATTTTATTTTTTCTTTGCTCTGCTCAGAGCGCAGTGGGGTGATGCTCCTCTGCCTTAGTGGAGGAGCCGTCGTTGTCTAACATCAAGGACACCTTATATTTTCATCATGCAAACAACCTTCTGATACAGATTGCTAAAAAGTGATGTGAGATTCCTAAGTGCAGTTTGGTTAGACAGATGCCTCTAAAGCTGGAAATTTTATGTAACAGTTTGGTAAGATTTTCCAAAGAAAATATTCCCTAAAATCTCTTCACAGGAACTGCCCAAGCTTTTTGACAAAACCTCTTTCTATCCCAGGTAGCTGTATCGCAGCATGGAAGTTTGACTGAGATGAGTAGATGAGTGTTAGAAATTTGGCTACTGGTTAACTGGGCTGTGAGTCCTGGATCAAGAAGCAACCACAATCCTTATCAGGGTAAGGCACAAGCAAACTCCAAATTAGCCTACGCTCAGCCCCCTGGTAGCTTGGCACAGACCAGGCTTAACTTAGTGGCAATTTGTAAAGTATTTGTGCAACACTTCAAACAGCAAAATTGTAAAACACCACACAAAAATACCCCACACCAGATTAGACAAATAGAGTTTAATTTAATAAATAAAACATGACCAAAATGACAAAAATCCTATCAGTAGTACTGGAGCTATGAATTTTTAAAGAATAATCTGTAAAACAGCGGCTAAAAGCATAAAGCACCAACCACGGCTATCTTGTCACACCGGACCAGGTGAAAGTCAAACGTTCATGCCAACTGGGATGGAGCATGGGTCGGATACAGTGCCAGATTTGTCCTGCTGGATTTTTACCAATTCGTTTTATTTATTTAAATGTTTACTTACCTGTAAAACTCCATAATCCATACATTACTAGCCCCCATCCTGCCCCTCCCCCTCCCCACGTCACCGCCCTGCAGGTACTCCCACTGCCGACCGTGGATGGCTGTGTGAAGAGACGGGCTGGCGGGGGCTCTCACTGAACTTCGATGCGAGCAACATGGCTCCGGTGCAAATGGGCCCGTTTGCAGTCACGAAGAGCCCAAAAGCTTGATTTCAAGAGCCTGTGAGCCATACCAAGGGAACAGGGCCTGAGAGGCACTACTTGGGGGTCAGGCACTGGGTGAACCTGGGTCCAGGAGCTGATTGGGGAGCTCTTTATGTCACTGAGGCTGAGATATGAATGCCAGCAGATTAGCTATTTGAGCCATTCTGGGGTCCTGGGTTCAAGATGAAGTTGCAGGTCCATTTCTCCTTCTTCAAGCAAGATGGCAGCAGACAGCGGTCGGCCCAGCAGGACACCAGTCACTTTAGATCATCAGTCCAGCAGAATGACAGTCCTTGTAGCAGCACATCAGTCCTTCTTCCTGGCAGAGTATCCACAGGTCCAAAAGTGTACTGAAGAGTTGGTGTCTGAGGTCTACTATTTTTACCCAGATATACTTTTGAAGTGTGGGAGAAGCTTTTAGAGGTTGCCCTTTGAAGTCCCCAGGCATACTGCCTTCCCTGCCCTGGCTCCAGATTAACTATGGGGGGTATGCAGCCCTTTGTGTGGAGGCAGGACACATTCTATCCAGGTGTAGTTTGGGCTGTGCCCAGCTCCTCCTTCCTATCCTTCCAGTGATGGCCCATCCAGGCATGCAAAAGGTATTTATTGTATGTGGCTGTCTCAAAGGAGTATACAAAGCTCAACTGCCAGCGAGACCCAGCCAGTCATGTGACCAGAGACAGGTTACAGGCACTAAATGGCTAAGGCAAGAAAATGCTAACTTTCTAAAAGTGGCATTTTGAGAATTGCAATTTGAAATCTGACTTCACCATAAGTTAGGATTTTAAGTTGTGATTCCAGATACACCAGACATGAAGCGGTCATCTCTTTCCATTTGGAAATTACACTTATTAAATGAAATAAGGAAACTCCCATGGTTTTCACTACCAGGACATGTATTCATTTTTCAATATATTATTTTTAATAATATTGTCACATATTTTAGATGGTAATAATGTTATTTAGAAATAAATAAATATATATTTACTAATATAATATCAATATTTTGGACCACAATATATTTGTAGTCAATATTTTTGTACTTTACATTCCAAGTATCCTAAACCAATATCTTTGATGCCGAAAATGTGGCAGGAATATTGTTGCACCACAATATTTTGGAATACAACCCTGGAGAAATTAGAAGACAACTTAATGCTAACACTGAGTGATAAAAAAGAAGGCAGACCTTCATATATAGCGTTGGTTTACAGAAAAAACACTGAGTAGCAGAAGGCTTGCTCAGAGAAATCTACTATGTCTCATACCCAAATTAATGAGCTTTTCAAGCGCTTCAATAAAACCATAAAATATTGTATGTTGACTGTGTTGTTCCTGGTTGAAACTTGAGTTTACGCCTTGCACAAAAATGAATAAAAGACACGAATCAAGGAGAAGGAAGTTAAGAAACAGCACAACAGAGTTAGCTTGTAAAGAGAAATGAAAAGCACCACACAACTCCTGCTCTGTTTAAATTGATTTGGATTGTCTTTATTTTTCTTCTGAGTTATATGGGGAGGTATCTGGTGATGGACCTGGCTCATTCTGCAGGGTTATCCCCAAACTTTTTGCCTTCCTCAGCCCATTTTTCTGACCTTCTTTTTGTTGGCGTTATGTCATGTAAATGAAATGCTACTAGTGGCCTGTAGCACTGATTGTGCCACCCACAGAAGTAGCCTTTCAAACCTGTCTCCGGCCTGCCACTGCAGGTCCTGTGTGTGCAGTTTACTGCCACTTTGACTTGGCATTTAAAACTACTTGCCAAGCCTTAAACTCCCCTTTTATTACACATAGGTCACCACTAAGGTAGGCCCTAGATAGCCATATGAGCAGGGTGCTGTGTAAGTAAAAGATAGGAAATGTGACTTTATGTGTGGCATGTCCTAGTAGTTGACCAACATTCTATCTCATTTGTCACTGCTGTGAGGCCTACTCCCCTCCTAGGCTAGCATTGGGAAATTCCTTATATACATTTAAGTGGTAATTCCTGATCAGAAAGAAGTGGGGTTGCAATCTTTGATATGTTTAGAATAGTGATGATAAATCCTTCTTACTGGTTCGGTTGGATTCTACATTACTAGTTTAGAAATGCCACTTTTAGAAAGTGTCTGTTTATGTAGGCAGGATGCACACCTTTGATTATCCGATATTTAACCATATTTTGTCGTCATCTTTTTTTGTAGGTGCGTGCAATTTTCTGTAGTGCTATGCCCAAAGCACAGAGGTACTAACAACATGAAGAAGTGGGACTGTCTCCAGTCCCCAGAAAAGCACAGCTAAACTGCCACATTGGGCTGTACCTATATTCTAACCTTTTGATCCTGCATTAATCCATAGTAATCCATAGTTTTTTCTTTATTCCAAATTTCTCCTCCAAATGGGAACACGCACATCGTGTATACGTTGTTTGTCAAGTTTCTATTATTCAAATGGTGCCGCTTGGGGCTTCAACCAAGAATAAGACTGGTAACGCAAATTCATTCCAAGCAGTCTTTATTGAAGTCACATAACCCAATGCATTTCGGGCCTCCAGCCCTTCTTCGGGGGTCACTGTAAACAATAGTGATATTGCATCATTACACAGCTGTTTGTTTTCATTAAACATCATCATAATCTATAGAGCAGTATATATCTCTAGTTACCTATAATAAATAAAAACGGCGTGCTAAAAATATAATCTTCATGAATTGAAAAAACCCCAGATTAGAACCCCTGTATTCTGCGCATTGCTACCCACCCCATTATTTCACTGCGCCACCCGCTACTGTTGAAAACCTGCTTCATCAAATCTTAGAACAACCGGCTCCTTATTTCGTCCACATTAAATATGTAACGTATTACGCTCCTATTTATCTGCATATTAAATCGTATGTAAAGATCTGTGTTTAATGCCTTCCAAATAAATACCAACGTTAGCAAAAGGTGACATGCACTTGACCTGTAGATAACATTTCGACTCGCGGTGCAAAAACCCTTCTCGATCTAGCTGAAAAACACTATTCTCTTTCTGTTGAAATGCAATCTAATCTCCCGCTAACACATACCTGCCATAACGGCATTTCAAGGTCACATCCTTCCGATACTGACTCAAAAAGTCCTCACCCCCCCCATGTTCCCTCGTTTTTAAACACATATCATGAGCTCCAGTTGGTTCAAACACTCGTAGTAGTTCCCACCCCCTCTAGTCCTCGCAAGTGATTTCACCTGGGGTCCTTGATTAAAAAACTACCTCTCCCAGAATTCTCTATTTGATACATTGTGCAACAAAAGATAAACGTTTTTACGAATCAAGTCTATCTAGGTATGATAATGCACATTGAAAACATTCCAGATTCTGTCCTTATTCTCAAACAGTCAAAAATGTAAAATAATGCAATAACAATTCTATTTCCACCGATGTCATGAACCACGATGTTGTTCATTGTGCGTGAACTCATATTCTCCCCCAACTCTCCATTCTTCTTATGGGTGCAATCCTGTAGTTTGGGCAATAGTTATGATGTCTGTTTATGTAGGCAGGATGCACACCTTTGATTATCCGATATTTAACCATATTTTGTCGTCATCTTTTTTTGTAGGTGCGTGCAATTTTCTGTAGTGCTATGCCCAAAGCACAGAGGTACTAACAACATGAAGAAGTGGGACTGTCTCCAGTCCCCAGAAAAGCACAGCTAAACTGCCACATTGGGCTGTACCTATATTCTAACCTTTTGATCCTGCATTAATCCATAGTAATCCATAGTTTTTTCTTTATTCCAGGTATAGGTAACTAGAGATATATACTGCTCTATAGATTATGATGATGTTTAATGAAAACAAACAGCTGTGTAATGATGCAATATCACTATTGTTTACAGTGACCCCCGAAGAAGGGCTGGAGGCCCGAAACTGAAAACAGGAGAGAGTTTTCCCAAGGGGACCCAGAAAGGACTGGGAAACAGTGACAATAAAAAAAGGGGGATTCCTTTCTGTGGTTATTTTATAATTCTCGTATAGTAGATCCAGCCAATAGTACCAGACACCTGTCGTGAAACAGTTTGACTTGTAGGTGTATTACAATATCCTCAAAATTATATATACATATAAACACAAAGTTATATCAAAAAGTCATATTTATTAAGAGAGGAAGACACAAGTATAAATGCTAAAAAAAAAATTCCATACAATATCATCATCAGTACATACATATACTTTTCTTCCAAATTTTACAGTATAAAAACATTAGAAAACATAATAAAAGAACACTGTTGTCGACGCGTTTCGGTGCTTAGTTGGATAAGACACCTTCTTCAGGACTAATGATTAAAACTTCATAAATCTAAAAGAAACATATTTGACATAAATTAATACAAAGTATTTGAGGATTTGTTTTTTTTAACACAGAAACATATTTATCTCACTACGTACAGGGTCATGGCTATTAGTGGTCAAAGTCTCTTACTTTTCAAGCTTTTTTGATTTGCTTTACCAGTCTTGATCCTGGAGCGAAAATATCCTTTAGTTTGTGTATTCTCCTCCGTTTGTTCAATCTAGAGGATCTAAGGTAACAATAATATTCCATGTTACATACGTCTCTTTGTGTGGTACGTATAGTGATAATTTAAATACGGTAATGCTTACTTGGTAACAACGTGGGATACCAGGAGTATAGATGGAAATTCCTCAAGGCGCCTACTTTTTGTATAGGTCGGCTTGGGTCGTTCGAGAGCCTTCTTGCAAGTCTATTGCTTGTTTTAGGCAGACTTCACATCTATAGATAGAGAGTAGCAACAAAGAATTTTGCTATATAGTAAGTATGTATCTGCTATGGTCTCATACTATACAGCCCGTGTTGTGAACAAGCGCGTATCTATAGAAGGGTTGTTATACATAAGTTTGGACCGAGTTTTGCAAAGCATTAAATTTGACTAGAACTCTTTTTATGCAAAAACATGGTTTTATCAAATTTGTTTAAAAATCTGGATGCAGCAATAATCTTGATAAACAGTAGGGGCAGAGAGTGGCTTGGTACAAAACACAGGAATGTAACTTAGTGTTAACACTAAGTTATTGCTGCATCCAGATTGCTCTGCGCCAAGCTACCCAAGAGTGAGCACAGGCTATCATTGGTGTGAAACTGACTTGTGCAGACTAGAGTAGTGGGTCCTGCTTGGCCTAGGTACATACCCTAGTCAACCAGAAACCCCATTTCTAACATCTTGCATCAGTAGTTGTGATTATTGGAGTGTTTACTTCTTTGGAAGGGTTGGTTGAGCTCTGTGGAGAAGTAGGTTTTTACTTGTTCCTGGCATCCTTCCGTTTAAGCTCATAGAATGTGGAAGGATACAAAGCAAGTGGGTTCCAGTCATGTCAATGTTAATAGTGGCATGATGCCAAGGTTTAGTCCACAGAATCACCAAGAAAGAGATATTTCCAGGTGCCAGTTTGTGGATTGAATTGAATTACAAGTTTGGTTGAATTACATGTCTGGTTGCATTTAATACATCCGATAATTATTGGATACGTTAAATACCTCAACCTTCGTTAAATTTCAGCAGGTCAAACCTGCCGAATTTTAACAGGGAAAAAGCATACAAAGTTTACCCAACATGTGGATTTTGGTACCTTAAACACTAAAATTCGCATGTTATTCCCCAGAAAACTCTTAATAGGCCCTATTTATCAAACCCAATGAAAAACATAACCCGTGGTATTGTTATTTCTCGTATTCACAGCCACAGAATAGGTGTCTGTTCTATTATGCCGTCTATTGCACCTGCGTACCAGTATACAACAACAAGCACAGTGCGCAATGGCTTGCCCTTTTAGACTATTAATATACTGAAACATTAAATATGGATTTGTGGGCATTCCTCAGTGGGACAGACACCGGTCTGTCCCATGTGAGGGTGCCTACCCTGCATTGATATCTCCCTCAGGTAATTTTTTGCCCTTTCCCTGTTTGTGCCGCACATCATTTCTTTAGTGTTTACTACTCCTACATGTTGATTTGGAAGACTGTTGTCATGTTTTTGGGGAAGACAATGACCAGGATGAGAGTGCAGGCTTCCCTCTTTTTTTAAAAAAAAAAATATAATTATTGGGTGTCCACATGCCTCTTATTTCTACTACCTCCAACCCGTGTCTTTTCACTGCCTGCTTCTGACGCCCTGTCAGCACAGAAACCGTATACCGTGAAGCAAACATCCTTGAGTGTCCTAAAAAATTTGAATAAATATTGGATTTTGAATCTGCGTTTTTTCTATAATAGCCTCTCCTAGGCATCTCCAAAAAAACTCCTCAAAGCTTCCATCTTCAGCTCACCAACTACTACTAAAGCAAGTATCTTAAATTTATTGAAGATGGCTTCAATTGGATCCACAGCCAGATTACATTTAATTATGAAGAAACTGCTTCTCTTTTTTGGGCAATTCTTGTGTGATATTTTCTGTCAAGGTATTCTATGTCAACACAAATTAGGTCTTAATTAGAACTTGCAAACGGCAAATAAAAAAAGATCAGATTGCAGATCCGCCAATGTTTGAGTCTTTTTCAGCCTCTGTTATTTTCCATGAAAATGTTTAATTTCACTCTCCAATAGGGAAGTTGGATGTGGAGAACAAGGGAAGCAGGACCTACCTACCCATCAATGCTGGCGACCCCTTCATGTGCAATAAGGGAAACTTTCTCAAACAATTTCCAGGCTGAGGGCCCTATCTCAAAATGCAGCAACAGTTCATCTTAATTACACTATATGCACGCTTCGAAGGGAATGAAAGGACTGGCAAGACATCTTGGCAAGCTGGCCGGCCTGCATGACTACACACAAACCGATGGGAGGAATGCCAGCAAATAGTTTAAACCTCTGGCAATCGATGGGGGTAGCATTCCAATGCATCGTTTTTTCCCACTATAGACAGAGCCCCTCCTATGCAAGTCATTACTGACCATTTTTAGGGCTCGCCTGCTGATGCGCTTCTGCGCATCGCTGGCGAAGCTCTATTACGGCTTATCCAGTGTTTAACCACCACTGGCGATTCCACTGGCGATTCCTTCAAGTGCATGTGCTTTTTAGGTCATTGCGCAAGCGCAAGCCCTAAAAAGCGCGTGCACAATGCCACCAGCCGCCTACCTGCCTGCCTCGCATTACCAGATCAAAGGCAGACCAGCCCCCCTCCCGCAAGCTTCTCAGCGTGTGCTCTGCCTCAGGCCGGCATTTCTCCTCCCCTCGGGCAAACAGATAGCCGCAATAACACCCTCCCTGCTCAGCTTTTTTCTCAATTTCTCCCCGTCTACACTTCCCATTAGGAGCCCTTCCTCCCCCCAGATAATCTATCTCAATAAGAGATAAGCAGCTCTTCCACCATCTCAAACCCGTATCTTATTAGTGCACGATATACAGCTCGGGTGTAGCTACATCTGAAGGGATTTAACACGAATACAAAGTGTGAACTGATCACCTGGGACGCTGCATGTCACATTCGATGTACTGAAGGCGACCAGTACTGCTATAAACAATTCCGTTTTCGACGTTGAAAGGATGAAATGCGAAGTCAGCCTGTCTGCATTGGGACTTCTGACATGGTATGCTTACGAGTGCTTGCAGTGAGGTCACAACAGTGGTTAAAAAAACTCACTCTGAAGCGTTGACATTTGGATCACTAATAAGCAGATGTTGCTTTTACGGTTTATTTTCGGCTTGCAATTTTACCATGGATGCTTGCTGTGCCCCTCAATTGGAAAACATTGAGCATTTTCTATCTAGATTTGAGTCTTTACATGAATCGGCTATTGTTTGTAATACATTTAATGGGAGCACGGGCAGGGAGGATTGTGTTTTCAGTTTTACCAGTTTCGGACTGCTCTCTCGAATTTTCTTTTCTTGGTATTGTTTGCAGACCGGCGAAGCTGGCAGTGGAAATAGCGCATTATTCACTCAAACATGTCCTATGCATGGTGTAGAAATGTTCCCGCACTTTTAAATGTTAAGATAACTTATTCGTTTTTAAAACTCAACTACTTAGTTTGCCTAATTCATAGTTAGAAAGCGATACAATATTTGATGACTAGCGTTCGCATGTGAAAGTCATTTATTTTCCTTATGTCTGTTAGTTGGCTAGATTCAGGAATGCGCCCCCTTCGGCCCCCCTCCCCCTCTGCTGTGTCCATGAGCGGGGTATTAATTAACATTCTTATCATGGTTACGGCAGGCGGGATGGGCTGTCTTTCCTAGAAGTGGGCGGGGCTTGGAGCTGCAGACTATGCTGAGGTAGAGCGCATACAGAATAGCCATCCCGTGGCCGCTCAGGAAAGCATGAGCAGCATAGCAGTGCAGGGCCATGTTTGATGGTAACGGGTTGCATTTTTACAGTAAAGTTCCTCTCGGTGCTGCTGCCTTTGATCATAGTTATTTTCAAATATCTGGGTCCACAGAGGTGTTTTTAAGTTAGTCGGTGAATAATTAAAAAACATTGTTGGAGGTCTGCCAGGCAGCTTACCTCGTCTGGTTTTCATATTGAAACCTAGAGCAGGGCATTATACTACCGCTGGCAAAGTGCTATATCGGTTCAAAAGTAATATCTAGGGTATCAAAATCATGTCCCTATTGCTGAAAGGTAAATTGGGTGAGTTGAACAGAGTGCATAGTGTTGTTTCCATGTTCTCGGGGTCCAGAGCATTTGTTAGGATTGGACTAGACAATCATTCTAGTCTTATAAAAAATGCATGCACACATAGAAAGGCTTTGACTCGGACCTCCTCATCAATTGGCATGTGTCGTCAGTAACATTTTTGCTTTCGCACCAATATACCAAGGCAGTGGCGCAGCCCACCTCTGGGTACCGATGCACCCACCACACAGCTCCACCGAGGCACCCACCACACAGCTCCACCGATGCACCCACCACACAGCTCCACCGATGCACCCACCACACAGCTCCACCGATGCACCCACCACACAGCTCCACCGAGGCACCCACCACACAGCTCCACAGATGCACCCACCACACAGCTCCACAGATGCACCCACCACACAGCTCCACAGATGCACCCACCACACAGCTCCACAGATGCACCCACCACACAGCTCCACAGAAGCACCCACCACACAGCTCCGCCGATGCACCCACCACACAGCTCCGCCGAGGCACCCACCACACAGCTCCACAGATGCACCCACCACACAGCTCCACAGAAGCACCCACCACACAGCTCCGCCGATGCACCCACCACACAGCTCCGCCGAGGCACCCACCACACAGCTCCACAGATGCACCCACCACACAGCTCCACAGATGCACCCACCGCCGAGGCACCCACCACACAGCTCCGCCGAGGCACCCACCACACAGCTCCACAGATGCACCCACCACACAGCTCCACAGATGCACCCACCACACAGCTCCACAGATGCACCCACCACACAGCTCCACAGATGCACCCACCACACAGCTCCACAGAAGCACCCACCACACAGCTCCACCGATGCACCCACTACACATCTCCACCGATGCACCCACCACACAGCTCCGCCGAGGCACCCACTACACATCTCCACCGATGCACCCACCACACAGCTCCACCGATGCACCCACCACACAGCTCCACCGATGCACCCACCACACAGCTCCACCGAGGCACCCACCACACAGCTCCACCGAGGCACCCACCACACAGCTCCACAGATGCACCCACCACACAGCTCCACAGATGCACCCACCACACAGCTCCACAGATGCACCCACCACACAGCTCCACAGATGCACCCACCACGCAGCTCCACAGATGCACCCACCACACAGCTCCACAGATGCACCCACCACGCAGCTCCACAGATGCACCCACCACGCAGCTCCACAGATGCACCCACCACGCAGCTCCACAGATGCACCCACCACACAGCTCCACAGAAGCACCCACCACACAGCTCCACAGAAGCACCCACCACACAGCTCCGCCGAGGCACCCACCACACAGCTCCACAGATGCACCCACCACACAGCTCCACAGATGCACCCACCACACAGCTCCACAGATGCACCCACCACACAGCTCCACAGATGCACCCACCACACAGCTCCACAGAAGCACCCACCACACAGCTCCACCGATGCACCCACTACACAGCTCCACCGATGCACCCACCACACAGCTCCGCCGAGGCACCCACCACACAGCTCCGCCGAGGCACCCACCACACAGCTCCACCGATGCACCCACCACACAGCTCCACCGATGCACCAACTAAGCTCCACCGATGCACCCACCACACAGCTCCACCAATGCACCCACTAAGCTCCACCGATGCACCCACCACACAGCTCCACTGATGCACCCACCACCCAGCTCCACCGATGCACCCACCACACAGCTCCACCGAGGCACCCACCACACAGCTCCACTGATGCACCCACCACACAGCTCCACCGATGCACCCACCACACAGCTCCACCAATGCACCCACCACACAGCTCCACCGATGCACCCACCACACAGCTCCACCGATGCACCCACCACACAGCTCCACCGAGGCACCCACCACACAGCTCCACAGATGCACCCACCACACAGCTCCACAGATGCACCCACCACACAGCTCCACAGATGCACCCACCACACAGCTCCACAGAAGCACCCACCACCCAGCTCCGCCGATGCACCCACCACACAGCTCCGCCGATGCACCCACCACACAGCTCCGCCGAGGCACCCACCACACAGCTCCGCCGAGGCACCCACCACACAGCTCCGTCGAGGCACCCACCACACAGCTCCGCCGAGGCACCCACCACACAGCTCCACCGATGCACCCACCACACAGCTCCACAGATGCACCAACTAAGCTCCACCGATGCACCCACCACACAGCTCCACCAATGCACCCACCACACAGCTCCACCGATGCACCCACCACACAGCTCCACTGATGTACCCACCACCCAGCTCCACCGATGCACCCACCACACAGCTCCACCTACACAGCTCCACCGAGGCACCCACCACCCAGCTCCATAGAGGCACCCACCACACAGCTCCACCGAGGCACCCACCACACAGCTCCACAGATGCACCCACCACACAGCTCCGCCGATGCACCCACCACACAGCTCCGCCAAGGCACCCACCACACAGCTCCACCGATGCACCCACCACACAGCTCCACCGATGCTCCAACTAAGCTCCACCAATGCACCCACCAAACAGCTCCACCAATGCACCCACTAAGCTCCACCGATGCACACATCACTCAGCGCAACCACAGCATCACTCAGCGCAACCACAGCATCACTCAGCGCAACCACAGCATCACTCAGCGCAACCACAGCATCACTCAGCGCAACCACAGCATCACTCAGCGCAACCACAGCATCACTGGTTCAAATATGTTCTTTCAATGTTTCAAGCAGTTTTCAAGCTTTCACGCTTTATTACAAATCACAAAAAGATGTTAATATTTCACTTCTGTTCTTGGATTTTTGTCACAATAAAAAACACTGAACATAATCTTCACAAAAGTTATTTACAAAAGTTTAAGCTATTGCCATTACAAATTAAATAAATTATTTAAGTATTAATTATTTAAAAAAATTAAAAGCCATTGTTATTTGTAATATCAATACATCTAAGTCACGTAAATACAAAACATGTTGCATTAAAAATGCTATAGGTGTCACATTTGCGAAAGTTATAACTATTGGCATTGTAAATGACAAAGCTATTAATTTAGCTATTTAAAAAAAAAAACATAAATAAAAAAAAATAATGTATAAGACCAATAGCTCAAACTTTCCTAATGCGAGCCCTATTGCATTTCCAATGCTTGTTTTTCTTGTAGTTTTATAGAGCACAGACTTGACCCAAAGGTATCAGGTATCAGAGCGCTTTCCATGAGCAAAAGTTGCGTTACACAAGGACACGTTCCTTTTTGTTAGGCCCCGAAGATTAAGTGATTTGCTCAGAATCATAGGATGTTGTGCATCATTGCCAAGACTCCAACCGGTTCCTTCAGATTTGAGTGCGACCTCCCTAGCTGTTAGGCTATATCCTCTATGGTTTTGCCCTTGTTAGGCTTTGTAGTTAGGCCAACATTGGTCTGGGGTTGCGTCTGGACCCTTCTGGAGAAGACTTTGCCTGACAGTTTAGGATATACTGCTCCCACAAGAAGGAGGTTCAGTACTGGTTTGCAAGAGGGGGACCTCTGTCTAGAGTGGAACAGTGGGTGAAAAACGAAGGGTTCAAATACTATCACGAATGATTGCCAGTGATTTTGTCTATTTGCAAGCATTCCTCCCATCACCTTTTGTGTGTTTGATGCAACACAGGTATGCCTAGTCATGTGACCCCTATTTGCTCTGACAGAGGAGCCATTCTATTCCTCATTGAGAAGGCCTAATAAGTAAGATCAAACTGGCTTGGGATTTTTTGCGTTCAGAGACGTTTTAAGGCATGGGCAAAGTGGGCTGTGACCCAGGGCCCCACTCTTCAGGGGACCCCCTAATAGTTACAGTTCTGTTCTCCACACTGTCCTCCTCTGTTGACATTGAATGATTCTTAAACATAGAGGGGCTTCTTGATGAGAAACGAACGCAGCGCGGTGATGCTATAAATTTGCTGCGCCACGCTGAGTTAATTTCGAGGCACAGGGATACAACATATTTACAGCAACATGTCGCATCTCTGTGCCTTTCCCTGCGCTGGCACACAAACTGTAGCCATGAGCTGGCACTGGCACCCTTGCACCATGGTGCAAGGATGTCTGCGTCATGGGTGATGCCTGCGTCACTTGAGGTGATTTCCTCTTCCAATACGTGCTGTAGAATACAGCAGGCATTGAAAGAACTAAAAATTTGGAGAAATGAGAACATTTCTCCTTGTTGCGCCTCGGGGTAGCATAGCATTCTGAAGCATTTCCAGGTTTGCGATTGCTCAGAAATCTGGAAATACATCAGTGGACATGGGTGTTGCGTGGGAACACCCACAGCAACACCCATGTTACGCCCCTAACACGCAACGTGCTGCGTGAAATGGAGTGATATTTACGAGCACACGTAAAGCCACGCATGGTGGCTTTAAGTATGCTTGTAAATTTCACGCAGCAGGTTGTGCTGCTGGTGCGTCACAACGGCACAAGGGCTCATAAAGAAGCCCCTGGTTGTTTTAAATACCCTTTCACTTTAATTCATTTTTAATATGGGTGATGTGTGGAAGTCTATTACAGATATTTTGCAGAGAAATGTTGTTTGATGTTCAAAATCATGCAACATCCACAAAAAAAGTTCCTCATGTATGAGAAATGGCAGTGAGTCGAATAGAACACATCAATATCCCTGAATATTAATGGAAACACATTTAGAATTTAGACCAGGTTGCCTGTGTAATGTCAGCGCCCTGGCCAAAGTGGGCAATAAAAGGCTCAAATCGGATCATACATTAAAAGTTGTTCTTCACAGAGACCCCCAAAATATGTTTGGCCCAGGGCACCCAAAATCCTTAAGATATCCCTGCCTGTGTTCCCTTTTGGAAGGGGCCTTTCCTGGCAGTTCAGGCTGGAGTGTCCCCTTGAGGAGCATGGTCACTACTGAATTGCAGAAGCCGGCCTCTCTCTAGAATGGCACAGTGATCGTAAAACAATATCTTGGAATGGTAACCCTGAGATTATCAGTGGTTTAAACTATTTGCAAGCATCCCTCCCTTAACCTTTGTGAGCTTGAGGTCTGCAGTAAAGACAAGTGGTATCCCTCAGGACATGCTGAGACAACAAGTGGAGCAATGTTGTAAATACAGTTGTGATGTTTTGCTTCTAAGGTGTTCACGTGGTGTCTATTGGCTGAGAGGACAATCTGGAAGAGTATCTTTTTTTTAGCACATGGTCACAAGTTCGAATTCTAGAAGGTCCACTCAGTCTTTCATCCTTCTGAAATTGATAACATGAGTGCTGCTGGGTTATAATATTATTCTGTTATTCAGTGGCCAGTTCCCCATAAGGATGAAAATGTGATTTACAAATACACATACTGAGTTACATTTTTATGATCAAGCATCATTTTTAAATAGTTTGCAATAAAATGATACCCTGGTCGCGAGATTGGGGTGGGATAACCTGCATTAAAAATTAACAGTAAAGTCACATAAGGGAATTTTTATGTTTTTCTTATTTCCATGAATGGGGCCGGCGACATCAGTTCCTTAAATGTGTTTATTGGGTGGCTAACTCTGACAGACCGCCTGCAGAGGAAAATGCATAATCCCCTGAACCCCAAGAGACTCAAATATCACAAGTCCAGTGACTGAGAAGATTGTGCACAAATAGATGAATCTGGGATATTCTCAAGGAACTGGTCCAGCATATTTTGTGCAGATGTTTCCCCTAAATTCTTAGTTAGGGAGGGGATACCTAAATGTTTTCGTCCTGCAAGTATTCTACACGCTTGTCCCACAGGAGGCCCATTTACAGACATCCCCTGTTGATCACTCATGGCCCACCGGTATAGGCAGCTAAGCCTTTCCTGTTCTCCCCAAAGGAGGTCAAATCCTTATACTACTAATATTTTCCTTTTTCACTTGTGAAAACCAGTTTTCTTTTCTCAGTGGAGACTGTTTGCTTCCTGAAAATGAGTAAGGGTATGGTTCAGAGATTGTTTTATTGGACGATACTAACACGCTGATTCTGAATTTGTAGGTTGGGCTAAATTCCGACATGCACACAAGCTCCTGCTGTCCTAGGGATCGGCATTCTGACTCAAGTGAACTTTATCTTAAGGGGTAAATATAAGCAGAAGTACAGAAATGAGCGGTGTTAGACCTGGCAACTTTGGTGTGATTTCCCCAGTCTTTTTTTCTTCTGACCTGTTTTTTTACTGTGTGCTGCATTTAGTTTTTGCTGGTTTTAGGACTCTGGGCACTGTACCACTGCTGACCAGTGCTAAAAGGCAAGTGTTCTCTGTGTAAATTGTATTGGTGATTGGTTTATCCATGACTAGCATATTTGATTTACTGGTGGTCCCTAGTAGAGTGGACCAGAGGTGCCCAGGACCTATAAATCAAATGCTACTAGTGGGCCTACAGCACTGGTTGTGCCACACACATGAGTAGCCCTGCGAACATGTCTCAGGCCTGCCACTGCAGTGTGTGTGAGTGCAGTTATTAGCTGCCAGTGCAACCTGGCAAGTGCACCCAACCACCCAGCGAGTGTCCAATGGGTACTAACTCACTGTCACTGGTGTAAGCCAACCCGAGTGCCTCAATGCATAGCTTTTATTGTGGGGAGTGGGTAAGATGAGCACAAAAACACACAAACAGCCCTGCTGTCACTGTGTAAGACTGTTAAAAACAAGGAGAGAAAGCTTTGCTGTGACAGTTGTTAGTCTAAATCATCATTGCAGGAAGAGATAACTAAGCTGCCAATGGCGGCAGTCTTCAACATCAGGCAAATAATGCTTGAAAATTTGTAAGGCAACCCTTTAAGCAGGGGTGGAAATAGATCTGATCTTCGGTGGGTGGGGGGCTATCACATTAAGGAATAGGGTGGGGCTAACATGCCAAGGCATAAGGTGGAGCTAAAATGCCAGGAAATTGTCGGGGCTCCACCACATTGCCTATCTGATAAGGAGAGAGACTGTTTCCATCTACTGCTGAGTCAGTCTTGCATTCTCCCAGTTATTCTCCTGCAATAAAACAGCCACAAACTCAGCAAACAAAGGCAGAATAAATTAAAAGATTGGAAGTAAGGTCAGCTTCCCTGTACAACTGCCTGGGGAGCTGCCAAACACCAAAGCACTTATCTATTACTGTAATCTTGAGATTCTGTGTAACAAAAAACGGTGTACAGACTTTACACAGTGTAATAAGAATCTATCCTTAAAGGTCTATTGACTTTAACATTTGATTCTCAGAATCAGTCAGACCTATTGCATTTTTGGTGATTTTTCATAATAAACAGATTGAATCTTTGGCATTGGGCAATACTTTTTCTTTATGAACCAATCAGGCCTATAAACTTTATCATTGTCTCATCACCAAGCCCAACTCAGACCTACCATAACAACCATACATAACCCTTCTCATAAGGCAGCCATCAGGAAAGAGTCAACAAGATCACAAATCCCTATAAAATGAATTTTGGCAGAACTATTCATAGGAAGGACTAACAAGGACAATCACACTGAAAGTATTCTAATCCAATGATAACTTATGGGGAAACCAATATCAAAATTATTGCATACTAAGGTAACCTTTGAGACTTCTTCCTACAAAATACCACTCTACCGCCTTCAACACAGTGCAACAAGAATCCACCCTAAAGGTCTATTTTCTTTGATGAAACATTTCATATTAGGTAATTCAGGTTGCATTTCTTTGCAAAAACTTGCTTTTTATAATAAGTAAGTCGGGCATACTGTCTCTGTTGTACCTTAATAAACAGATCAGACCGGATAATTTCTCTTTATCACTTGCATCTCACCATAACCAACTGACGCCTAATGCATTTAGCATAAGCTTTAAAAGAAAGTAATCATAATACACAAAGTTGTAAAAGTAAGAATATGTACAAAGTAAGAAAAGGTAACACAAATATAGAACCTATCCTAGGAGAGCATAGAAGGAATTTTAACAGTTAAAATTATCTCTTGGCAGGATTTGACAGAGGGGGGGGTAACCAACACCAAAATGGTTGTCACAAAAGTAACCTGCGAGATTTCATATTAAAATATAACTGAAATACCTATCAACAGTCTTTAACACAGTGTAAAGCTAATCTACCCTTAAAGACATGTTGTCACATCAAAGACCGCAATATCGGAGACCGGAAGTCGACTACCGGTCTCCGACACTGCGGTCTTTGATGAGCGCAGCGTACTCGCTGCAACAGGCAACAGTGAAGCCTCTACTATCGCCTCCACTGCATGGTCTGCACTTCCGGACCCAACACATTTTAAGAATGTTAACTTCCCTACGCCAGCCGGCCCGGAAGTACAACCGGCAGAGAGATTCATAACGATTTTATTTTGCCTATAAGCCCTGAAGAAGTCTTGGGGTACTTCCCCAGATGAAACACATGTTGGCTGGGCAACTGTTCAGGATTAAAAAGATGAAAAAACAATTCTCCTGACTGTTCATCTTCATTGTAATATACTTTGCAGCACTTTATCACCAATCTGTGAGAAATGTTTGATACAGAGAAATTGCTCCAGAGATACTGTTGATGTATGCACAAGCCCATTGTTATTGTGTGTGACCTTTGTTCTACGATTGAGAGGGCTTAGGGTCAACCCCCACCTGTGGCACCGTCCCACGGACATTGAAGCTACATAAACACGCGCACTATTTGTAGGCGCCATTTCCTACCACATACGTTGAAACCCTGTCCTTTGTATCACACCCAAATAGCGACCCAGTTTTAAATGAGACATTTGCTGACTTCTGAGCGTGAGCTCTGTTCGTGTGAGGTCCTTCCTGCTGGGGCTGCTTTTACCACTGCCAGACCTCGCGGAACCCGCTCCGCGGGTCCCGCTTCGCCCGTGTGCTTGGGCGCACCGTTGTTGCTCGCTGTGACTGGGGAACTGTTGGAACTGCGGAGAGCAGGGCTGCGAGCGCCAGGTGAGGATCAGGGACTCCATTGCCCAGGAGTCCCTGCGCTGACATCATTACCTGCACCTGGACGCTCTCCCTGCTTGCCCCGTCCCCTGAGCACCCTCCTCCCTCATTAGGAGTAGCTCTTCCCGCGGCGCGGGAGCGTGCGGGAGGGCGCCGGGAGAAGCCCGGGACAAGGGCGGGACCGTCTGTGGCCGTCAGGGGCCGAAGGAGGCTGGGCTGGGCCCACTCTCTTTCGCCGGATCTTCTTCGCTAACACTCGAGCCAAGGATTAGACCACTATCATGCCCTCACCTGCACTATGTGAAACTCCGACAAGGGTGGGGGGAAACAGCGCCGGGACTCTAGACAATTACTTCAAATCCGCTAAGGAAGAAGGGGGTAAAGAAAACTCCTTGGAGAAGCGTAGGGCAGAACGCCGCCGCTCAATTGAAAGCATGAAAACTAGACCCCTTAGCGAGATAACACCCTATCCCATTTCCCAAGAGGAAGGCATCCCTAATGATAGTCAAGATTCATTAACTCAAGATGGCGTCCCCCTACTGCTAAGGGATATTACTACCACCCAGGGTACACTGTTTGAAGACATCACGGTGGCCATACCACCCTCAATCTCTACCAACAAGGTTGTTGATCTGGCTACCCAAACCCCCCTCCCTCCAAATAAAACCAAGAAAAACAAACCCAAACATACTGTAGTGGTGGAAATGCATGGCCCCCCCACCTAGTAAGCGCAGAAGGCAGACGACGAAGGGACAGGGAAAAACCAAAACTTCTTACTTAGATTTTGGTAAAAAACATAAGTCTGTACCTACCCCTGTTAGGGCTAGAGATAATGTGAACATTATTTCTACCAAGGATACAAGTGCTATCACTGCTGTTACGAGCAGTGACTTAGCGGCTAACGCATCCAATCAAGCTCCCTCCCTAATATCTTCAGGGACTATAGAACTTCTACTACGCTCACTCTTGCAGCCCATTAGTGAAAGCCTGAAAAAAGTAGAGATTAGGCTTACCATCTTGGAGGCAACCTTGACTACCCTGAATACCTCGGTCAGTAAGCAGACCAGAACCATGGGGTCCAACCCACCCAAAGGAGCTCTTCCCAACAAACAAAATCCCCCTCCCAATACAGGAGAATTACAGCGCGCAAATCTGGGAGCCTCACAGGGCGCTATCATTGTCCCCCCCTTGCAGCCACTTATGGCCATTTCAGTCCCGACCCCACGAAGCATCCCAAATATCACGCCTCCTCAGTTAACAGACCCGGCCATTCTCAATCTAGACCCCGGTATAAATCATGGGTTTCCCCCTATTGCTAGTATTCCCTCTCCCCCTCCTGGCCAGCCCGCTCATAGACCGCGGAGACCGGATCTGCCACCGGAAGCCAATACTCTTATGGTGGTTTTAGCGGGTGCCCCCCCTCTACGAAGGGGTGAAAACGAAGATTTCCAATCCCTTAAAAAGAAAGTCATTAAATGGCTTAATTGGAACAGACCCCTACCATAACACTTCAATAGCGAGATCATTATGGTTAGAAGGGTGCCATGGCTGGGGAAGACGAGGAAAACAATTATGGGGGACTGTATAATGGTGACTTTCAGGGACCCTGGCACTGTTCTACACATCTGTGCTGGCTCAAACAGATCATTGGATTCCACCATACAGACCTTACCAGTCTCCTTCTTTTTCCCACCTACCCGCATGTACGATGATTGGCCACAAGGAAACTGGACGAGGGTGGAACGGAGACCAAGACACAAAGAATATGCCCGATGCCCAAATTATCAGCCACCTGAAACACCCTACTTCCATTTCAACCGCTTCAACTGTCTGAGCGGGCTTGATGGGGTTGATTGACTGTCCATTAATAATTTCGCGACCTGGGCCAATGGTCCTTGCAGTCCTCCCGAGCCACTTGAATCCGCCTTGGACAATCTTCTTGATGGAATAACTGGTGCAATACCTGGAACTGTCACCCCCCCATCCTCCCATCCCGGCAACTCCAACCATCGAACATCTGAGACTAATTTGCTGGAACGTAGCCGGACTAGCCAACAAGTTGGCTGATCAAGATTGGGAAACTTATATTGAGACTGGGGATGTTTGTATGTTCCAGGAGACCTGGGCAAGGGAAGATTATGGGTATAAAGGTTACCAGTCATTTTTTATCCCGGCTAGGTGGGAGGGCAAAGGACGCCCTTCTGGAGGGCTCACAACCTGGGTGGCATCCCACCTAGGCTGTGAGGCTACACGGTTACCGGTCCCCTCCAATGACATCCTCGTGGTTCTATTGTCCTGGCCAAATCTAGCGAAACCTGTCCTAATAAACATCTATTCTAGGCCAGTTGGAAATGCCAGGGAATCATCCACCATAGATGAACTGTCGGATTATCTATCCGAATTACCAAGTGATCTACCCTATGTAGTAGGAGGGGACTTAAACTCTCATTTCGAGCCATTACCAGGCCTGCTAGAGGGTTTCCCAATGGAAGAAGAGGCCAGGCGGTGTGTGCCTACGGTAGAAGCTCCCCCCCCCGAAGGCATGGACTCCTGTAGCATTGCAGATCACAGCCCTTGCCCTGAGGTTTGGAATTAGAGCCTGTAACGGGCGTATTAGATCTGACATACCCAGCAGAACCACCTATAATAGAGTGGGAAGAGAATCTCGCTTGGATTATGTCCTGGTACAGATAGCGAACTGGCCGGTAATTCGAGACTTTAGGGTTAGGGAAAGGCTAGACAGTGATCACAATGCCCTTGAACTTGACCTCACCCACCCCGGGCGCCGAACTCGTGCGGCATCAGGGGAGGGGATCCAACCTGAACTTCTCCTGGAAAACAACAGGAGAAGGATTAGGTGGGAACAATTGGCCTCAAGTGAGGGAAAACTCCCGAGGCTTTATGCAGGGATAATACCCATTCTGGAAACTGTGGGAGACTTGGCTACCAAGGTGGGAATTGAGGACTCACAGGCCAAATTACACCAGGCCCATGAGGATCTCATAAAGGCTGCGGCTCCCGTCCTCTTTAGTAACATGCAGAATTCAAGGAGGGGGCAGCCGTGTAAATCCTCATGGTACAACGCAGCCTGTAGAAGAGCAAAGGGGGAACTCCTTAGAGTGATCAAGGAGGGTCTAGGCGGGGAACCGCTAAGAGAACTTAGATGGGCATACAAAAAACTTATTGCCCACGCTAAAACTGAATGGGAAGAGAGTCAATGGGAAGAGCTCACTAAGTCCCTAGTGACACAGGACCACCGAATGTTTTGGCGAATAGTAAGCGGGGGGTCGGGGAATCTACACCCGGCAATTGAGCCAAATATTGCACCAGAAGTGTGGCAGACACACTTTCAAACCCTCTATAGCTCTGAACCGGGAGAACCCACCACCGACACCGGTGCTGGGTGGCCTGATTATGAGGGAGATCCAATAACACTGGGCGAGGTTAGGGCTGCAATAGCAGGACTCACCGCGGGAAAGGCGCCAGGATTGGACGGCCTACCCGGGGATCTGTTCAAGCAGGAGCCCAATGTATGGGCACCCTACCTTGCCACGTTGTTTAACGGAGTCCTCAGCGGTATGGAAATCCCTAGTACTTGGCTGGGGGCGGAGGTGGTCCCCATTTTTAAAAAGGGCTCGCCTCTTCTCCCAGTCAACTACAGACCAATCAGTTTAATTGATGTGGCACAGAAGCTGTTTGGTAGGGTATTGTTGAATCGGCTCCAAGATTGGGCAGAAGAGTTGGGTGTCCTTAGCCCGTACCAGGCGGGATTTAGAAAGGGTGTTTCTACGGTGGACCAGGTTTTTCGATTAAACATCATTTACTGGAGGGCAGCGGTATTCGAGGGCGGCAGCCTATACACAATTTTTGTGGATCTGCGGGCCGCGTTTGACCTGGTGCCCAGAGGGAAACTGTGGAGCGTCTTGGCTGAGATGGGGGTTCCCCCGGATATCCTGATAATCTTGCAGAGATTGCATGAAAATAACTATGCACGAGTGAGGTGCGGGAGGTCCGGGGCTCTGACAGATAGATTCCCCGTTGACCGAGGGGTTAGACAGGGTTGTGTGCTGGCACCGACCCTGTTCTTCCTCTTTGTCAACGGGGTGATCGCCCACCTAAATGCAACTGAATATACTGACGCCCCAAACCTAAACGGCAGCAGGGTGCCTGCAATTATGTTTGCAGATGACACCCTGCTGCTGTCTAAAACCCCAATGGGGATACAGAGGATCCTCGACTCATTTGTGGCCCTTTGCACTGACAGAGGCTTAGAAATTAATGCGGCCAAAACTAAGTTTATGGTTTTGAACCCAAGTCACAAATTGCGCCCAAATCCGCTATTGGGAACCTCGCGGCTTGAGAGAGTTTCCACTTTTGACTACCTTGGCGTAACTCTTAACGAAACTATGTCTTGGGGATCACACCAGAGCAGGGCTAATCTAAAATTGATACAGACCACAGGGGGCATTACGCGGATGTTAAATGGTTCCACATACCGACCACTGGGGCCGCTTATCCAGATCTACAAAGCGCAAGCCAGGGGGGCTACTATGTATGGGGCGGAATTGTGGGGACACACATCCTGTCGTAGTCTGTCTCTAACAGAGAACAAATTCATCAGACAGATAGTCGCACTTCCGCCCAGCACCCCGCTCCTCCCCCTGAGGCTAGATCTGGGCTTGCGCCCCATAGCTGACGAACTAGGCTTGAGACCCATAGCCTTCTGGCGAAGGCTGTGGAGTAGCAACGAACTTCTCGTCTATAGGGCGGAATTAATGGAGCTATTGACCAACCCGAAAGCGCTATTGATCCCCTGGATAAAATACATCCAAAATTCTTGTATGGTACTGGGGCTCCCAGACCTTTGGTCTAACCCTGCTAACGCCTCATTAAATATCTCAAGGAAAGGTCTGGCTAGCGCTTATCATGAATATAAACTAGCCACAGCCTTAGGTAGTCAGTCCGAAGGGTCACTAACTTCTGTCTTTTTGCAGAGCAAGGACTTGTACAGGCACGAGAGAGTTTTAGATGCCATCTCTCCCGTGTTGGCCAGGAAGCTGTTTCTCCAATGGAGATACGGCACACTGCCTTTACGATCCTTTACCAGTTCCTGGTCATCACCTCCCTCTACCAAGCAGTGCCCGGCTTGCACTGCGGCAGAGGAAAGTGATTTACACGTGGTCCTGTTTTGCCCAGCATATAAGGCAGCGAGGAAATACTGGCTCTTACCATTGATTAGAAATCTGGGTGGCAGAGAGTACCTTCCAATGTATAGAATTCTAAAAACCGATGTCTCCAGTTTAAATGTATTTGTACTAGCAAAGTTCCTCACCAATGTTTGGCACACTCGCATTCGCATTTTGAAGATGCAAGCTCCCTCTTAATTTTAGGAACACATTTTTAACGCAGTTTTATTAGTATGTATTTTTAAGGGTTTTTATTGTCATTGATCATGTATGTGATTTTATAGTGACTATATATGTTTTACTGTATATCTTTGATGGCCAATGGCCGAAATAAAGATTGAATGATGAAATGTCTATTTGCCGTAACAATCCCTTTTTACAAAACATTGGGTAGGCCTTCTTCCTTTGCTGTACCTTTTCAAATCATCAAATTAGCTATACGGCATCTGACATAAATGTTTCCAATGAACCAATCCGGTGTATAGCCTTTATCACAGGCTTGTCACCATAACAAACTCAGGCCTACTACATTCTGCATAAATGTTCCCATAAAGCATCGTCAGGCATACAGTCAGAAAATTCAAAATATTTACAAAACAATATTCAACCCCTCCTATCAGGTTTAATAAGGACTGATAAAGTGTAAATCTACACATTTTGTCAAAGGCGAGAACCAGCACCAGCACCCTGGCCTGCTACAATAATCTGTAAGGATACATTTAACGCCATACATGTCTGTAGTGACTTTAAGACAATTGAATAACATTCCATCCTTAATCAACCCATCCTTAGAGGCCTATTGGCTTTAACATTTGATTTCCACAATAAATAAGTACGGCCTGCTACGTTTTGTCAGAAATTTTCATAATAAAAAGATTCGACCTATGGCCTCCAATATACCTTTTCCAATGACCCAGTCTATCCATAAATTAAAGTAATTCTCCTCAGGGTGTTATCCACCTATGTACTGCCATTCTGTTACGGTGGTGCCTTTATGTCTCCAGGTCTTCTGGTACCCTACTCTCTCCTTAATGTAATGACTGCTCCTAACTCCACAGTATGCTACCCACACTTTTTCCTAGAGTACACTCCTCTCAGTGTGCTGTTTTTAATCTCTCTCTCACTGTTGCTAACTGAATCTGGGTGTTTCCCCCACTGGGGTGCTGCTCTCTTGTGTTCAGGAAAGGTTTTCCCTGTTTTCCCTGTCACACTCATGTTGCAATTCTGTTAAACGATATTGCGCCCTATATAGGGCTATTGCCCATCTTCCTGTTGCTACCTCTGCCTCCTAATTAGGGTGTCATTCTCTCCTTTCCAGGTTCTGTCCTGAAATTCTGAGTGTGCTGCTATCTCTCTGGAAAATCCCTCCCACTAGGTGGTGTCCTTTTTTCTGGATTCCTCACTGTTCCTCGTGAAAACACACATACTTTCAGGGTGCTGCTCTTACTCTGAGCTCTTAATTCTAGTACTGCTTTCTAAGGGAGGTGCTGCCCTCTCACTCTGGTGTTATGTCTCCTCTCTGCCCCTTTCCCGTAAACCCCTACTCATGGTGACTCTTTATGATACTGCCCTCCTTTAGGATACCACCTTCAAATTAAATCAAATTAGGTGTTTGTTAAGTGCGACTGCTCACCCGTAAGGGTCTCAAGGCGCTGGGGGTGAGGGCAAGGTCGCAGGTTCCAGTCAATCAAGAAGGGGGTCTGTCGAAGAACCAGGTTTTGAGGTTTCTAGCAAAGATGAGGAGCAATGTTATCTATCTGAGATGGTGCGGAAGGTCGTTCCAGGCACTGGCCACCCGGAAGGAGAAGGAGCGGCCTCCCGATCTGTTCTTTCTGGTGCGGGGGACCACTGCGTAGGAGAGCTGGGCTGATCGTAGGGTCCTTTGGGGTGTTTGGAATTTGAGTCGGCTGTTCAGGTATGCTGGTCCGGCGTCGTGGAGGGCCTGGTGAGCATGGGTTAGCATCTTGAAGGTGACTCTAGCTTTGATGGGGAGCCAGTGGAGTGTGCGCAGGTGCTGGGAGATGTGACAGTGGCTTGAGAGGTTGAGGACCAGTCTTGCGGCGGCGTTTTGAATGTTCTGCAGCTTGCGGGTGAGGTTTTTGTTTAGCCAGGCATAGAGTGCGTTGCCGTAGTCGAGCCTGCTGGTGACCAGGGCGTGAGTGACGGTCTTTCTGTTTTTGAGGGGGATCCATTTGAAGGTCTTACGTAGGTCTTATGAGGCCTCGACGGATTTGATCTGGTGGTCCATTTTGAGCTCTGAGTCCAGGATGATTCCTATGTTGCGTGCGTGGTCCGTGGGGGTGGGCGGGCTTCTGAGGGCAGGGGGCCACCAGGTGTCATTCCAGGCATCTGGGTTTGGGCCCAAGATGAGTACTTCCGTTTTGTTTGTGTTTAGTTGTAGGCAGCTGTTTTTCATCCATGTGACAACGGCTTCCATGCCTTCTCGAAAGTTGTGTCTGGCGGTGTTGGGTTCATTGGATAGGTACAGGATGAGTTGGGAGTCGTCTGCGTATGACACAATGTTGAGTCTGTAGGTTCTGACGATGGGGGCGAGCGGAGCCATGTAGATGTTGAAGAGCGTAGGGCTGAGGGAGGACCCCTGGGGGACTCCGCAGGTGTAGGTGTAGGGTCTGAAAGGAAATGGGAGAGTCTGACCCGATGAGCTCTGCCAAAGAGGAAGGAGCGGGTCCAGTTGAGGGCCTTGTCTTGGATCCCTGCGACGTGGAGTCTGCGTATTAGGGTGCGG
This sequence comes from Lissotriton helveticus, assembly GCF_964261635.1. Lineage (NCBI taxonomy): Eukaryota > Metazoa > Chordata > Amphibia > Caudata > Salamandridae > Lissotriton > Lissotriton helveticus. The sequence continues at coordinate 873,708,989 of NC_136067.1, forward strand.
TGAGAGACTGTGTCGAACGCCGCTGAGAGGTGGAGGAGGATGAGAGCTGCTGTTTCTCCTCTGTCCAGTAAGGTACGGATGTTGTCTGGTGCGGCAAGGAGGGTGGTTTCCGTACGGTGGTTTTTTCTGAAGCCGGATTGGGAGGAGTTGTGGATGTTGTGCTCTTCAATGAATGTGGCGAGTTGGCTGCTGATGGCTTTCTCTATGACTTTGGCTGGGGACGGGAGCAGGGAGATGGGTCTGTAGTTTTTCAGGTCGGTGGGGTCCGCCGAGGGTTTTTTCAGGAGTGGGTTAATCTCAGGGTGTTTCCAGTTGTCAGGGAACGAGGCGGTTGCCAGGGAGCGGTTGATGGTGTGGCAGAGCATGGGTGCGATTGTGTCGGCGGCTCTGTTGTAAATGTGGTGGGGGCATGGGTCCGTGGGGGCCCCGGAGTGGATTGACTTCATCGTCTTCAGTGTGAGGGCTTTCCAGTTGTCGATCGCTGGCTTCTAGGTGTCGGGGTGGTTGGTGAGGGTTCAAAGTGTTGGTTGTCTTCGTTGAAGTTGTCGTAGGTGCTCTTGATTTTGTGGTGGAAAAAGGTGCTGAGTTTGTCGCAGAGGTTTTGTGAGGGAGGGATGTTGGTGGACTCGCTGGTGGGTTGGGCAAACTCCTTGATGATGTTGAAGAGTTCTTTGCTGTTGTGTGCATGAGTGGAGATTCTGTCCTCAATTGCTTTTTTCCTTCTTTTTCTGATGAGTTGGGGGTGGGCGTTGGAGGTGGCTCTGAAGTAGTTTTGGGATTCTGTGGATTTGGTGTTCCTCCAGGCCTTTTCGAGGTGGTGGCAAGTGCGTCGGGACTCTTGAAGTTCGGTGGTAAACCATCTAGCTTTCTTGGCGTGGGTGTTGTTGTTTTTCTTGAAGGGGCTATGGTGTTGGCGCTGTCGGAAATCCATCTGTGCTGGGTTTGGGCTGCGGTGTTATTTTCTGTGATGGTTGGGGTGGAGTTGCTGAGTGATGAGGTTAGCTGGTCGTTGGTGATTCTGGTCCAGTTTCTTCGTGGGAGCAGGTGCTGGTGTCTGTGGATGGTGGGTGTTCTGAAGGTGAAGTGGACGCATCGATGGTCAGTCCATGGGAGTTTGGTGGTGTTGCTGAAGGTGATGGAGTTTCCTGTTGTGAAGAGGGGGTTGAGGGTGTGTCCTGCTGAGTGCGTGGGTTCGGTCACAATCTGGCGGAGTCCAATGTTGTGGAGGTTGTCCAGGAGGGATGTGGTGCTGGGGTCCAGTTGGTTGGCGAGGTGGAAGTTGAGGTCTCCCAGTAGGGTGTAGTTGGTGGTCGCGATGGCATGCAGGGAGATGATGTCCGTGATGGAGTTGGTGAAAAGTCCGTGGGGTCCAGGGGGTCGATAGATGAGGGTTCCACGGAGGGTGGAGGTAGGGCTGGCCAGTATCTGGAAGTGAAGGTATTTCAGCAGATCTGTGGGCTCGTCGGGGAGTGCGCTCAGGCAGAGGGTGGATTTGTGGACGATGGCGATTCCTCCTCCAGGGCAGGTGGGGCGGTTGAGGCGGTCCTTCCTGGAGATCTTGATTCCTTGGGAAATGGCCATGGCGATGTCCGGTCCCGAGGTGGTGTTGGTCCAGGTTTCGGTAAAGAATGCTACATCTGGGGTAGTGCTGTCGAGGAGGTCCCAGATTTTGGTGGCATGTTTGTGGAGGGGGCTGGACGTTAAAGAGGATGCATTGCAGGGTCTTCGGTTCGGTTGTGTTCTTGCGGAGTGCACTGGGTCAGAGGACTAGGCGGTGCTGCAGGTGTGCCGGCAGCGGTGACAGCGGAATGGTCCGTGGGTGTCAGCTGGTGATGCTAGTTTGCAGTTGTTGTTGCGGCCTGGGTTGAGAGCGTTGGCTGTGCAGAGATCCAGGGTTCCTGGCGCTGGTCGCAGTCGGGTCGCGGATAGGTGCAGATGGGCTTGCCGTTGGTGCCCCAGGAGAGTGAAAGGGGGCGATTGAGATGAGGGTAAAAAATGAGTGAAAAATGGAGGAAAGAAACAGGAGAGTGAAGGGTGGCTTGAAATGAGGGTAAATGACAGAAAATGAAATGGAGGTTAAGACCCAGAAGGAGAGTGAAGGGGGATATAGAAGTGAGGGAAAAAACTAGTAAAAAAGGAGAGAAAAAGCAGAGCAAGAGAATGGAGACAGAGGTCCACTGGACCACCAGATATGAGGCGCAGAAGAAGCCTGCGGGTGGAGGAGGGCCTCGAATACCAACACTCGAGTGTGCAGGGGCTCGGGGGAAGGCCTCACTTAATGGTGGAGCTGCGAGGGAGGGAGAGCAATTTCACTAACAATGAGTTTCTTCTGCCACTCAAGCTGCTCTCCCATCAGTCTGCCCCCCCCCCAATATACTGTTCTGTCTTTCTTCTGAATGTGTTGCTTTCTTGGGATGCAATCCCATCCCTGAAAATCCCCTCTATAAGTGTGCTTTCTTAAAGTGTGCAGCTCCATAAAAGTGATAGTCCCCTCAATGCACTACTGTCCCTTGGAAATGTGGATGCAGACGTCCTGCGGCGCCCTTCTCAGGGTGCTGCTCAGGCGTCCTGCTTAAGGTACCACTCTCTGTGTGCCATAGCCCTCTCCTGTGCTATATATCATGGTGCTAACCCCTCTCTCTGGAATCCCTCAGGGTACTGTTCTGACTTTTCCTTTTTTTTTCTACATACTCTCAGGGTACTGTCCCCTTCCTGTGAACACCTCTCATGGAAGCAACTCTCTCTCATGGTACTTCTCCATCCTAGGGACAGTCCTCAGTACACAGTTGTTACAAGGACATCTTATTTTGGAGGTCCTGGGCCAAACATTTTATGGGGGCCCTTTTGTATAACAACTTTGAATTTTGGATCTAATTTCAGCTTTTTCATGCCCTCTAGGGCCAGGTCACTGACACTGCACAGGCACACTGGGTCAAATTCTAAATGTGTTTCCATTAACAACCAGGGATAGGGACATTTTATTAATATTGTATTTTAGCAGCAGCACAATAATATTATTGCAAATAATCTTTGTGCCCCACTGCTATTTCTCATGTGCGAGGTCCTGTTTTAATCTAATAGGAACTTTTTAGGGACTTTGCATCGTGTAGAACAACATAAGCACAACATTTATCTTCCAAATGTCTGTAAAAGACTCCCACACATCACCCATATTCAAAATAAATTAAAGGAAAGTGGTATTTAAAACAATCTATGTCTAAGTATCATGCAAGGTCTTCAAGGCAGGACTGTGTGGCGAACAGAGTCTGATCTATTAGGCTCCATCCTGAAAGACTGGGGTCCTGGGCCAGAGTCCGCTTTGCCCACTCCTTAAAACGTATCTGAGTTGTTACTTAAGGTGTGACTCTCTCAAGGTGTTATTATCCTTTCTCTTTGGTGCTCTTTGTCAGAGTGCTGCCACCTCACTCTGTCTTCTCATCAGGATGCCTCAATTTCTCAGAGTCCTATGCCCTCTGTTACCTTGCAGAATTCTGTCCTTTTCATCTGCAACTCTTATGTTTCTATTCCCCTCATGACGCTGCTGTTCCCTCAAATGCACCCAGTTGATTATCCCATCCACTAAGGTTGCTCTGCCTTTCTACCTATATCTGAGGCATAATATTCACTTTGTCCTTGTTTGTCCACCAATCACACTCTGTGGGATTTGTGTCACAAAACTGTCATTGTTTTGTCCATGCGTCTAACAAGGAGGACCCATTTGAAGTTATTCTGAGCCATTCTGAGCCATTCCTAATCGCAATTAGCCTTTTATTTGTGAAAAACAAGCATGTGATTTACAAAAATTCTAACATGTTTTCCCAATCTATGTGTGATTCTGTTTATTTTAAGTGTTGTTTTTGACCTTGTAATTCTCCATCCGTTAGCACTGTCTTCCTCTTTTAATCCATTAGGTCTGTTTTTCCACCCATCTCTGGGCTGTGTATCTCCTAGGTATAACTGTTCAACTAACTATCCACCCTTAGCATTATCTCTTTGCCTATCTCTTGTCTCACCACCCATCCTTTGTTTTTGCCTGCCCACTCCTTGTTTCACCTTGTGAAGCATTCATCTCTAAGTCCTTGCCTCCCCACCTTTCTTTTGGCCCTCACTTTCAATCTTTGACCTGTCTCTCCATCCATACCTTGATCTTGTCTCCAAAAGTATCCCTTTGTCTCGGTCTCAACACTGGTATATCTGCTATCCCCAGTTTCCCCACTAATGAAGAATGTCCCAGCTTTCGAAACTAAAAGTTTCAGTTTTATTAAGGACGAGGATTGAGGGTTAGGTTTGTCTTTCTTCACTTTTTATTCTCAGAAGCCTTTAACATCACAGATTTTAACCACACAAAAAACATTTCCCATAGAAACTTGGGAAAAAAGGTAAACAAAGCTCATCCTATCAGGAAGCTGAGGCATCATCTCATTAGCCTGGGGGATGCTCTATCCCCTATTTCTTTCAGTGAACACAGCCATCTTCCTCTGAATTTCTCTCTTGTTTAGAGGTTTCCGTTCCTGAGTATGAAACACCTCCTTTCCGACCGTTAGAAATCAGTTTATCACCACAATCTGAAGAAGTGGCCTGAACATTTGGTCCAGCATAAACATAAGAAACACATTATGTGCATAAAATATATACAATAAAAAATCCTTAGCATCAAGGTCTCATAATTGCACAGGTGGGTTAATGACCATGATAAACTGGGTGGGTTAATCCTCACCTCCATCTCCCTAATATAATTGGAATGTTCCACTATGATAGCTAGCAAATTTTTCATTCTATGTCAGGACCCGGAGGCGAGGATTAGGCTAGTTTAAAGCTTTTGTATAACTAGAGAAGCTAGATTGGAGATTGGTTTAAAGTAAAACCTTTTAAAAGTAGAATCGGACAACCAATCAGCAGCATTGAGGATATCTTCCAAACTAGCTCCCAATGAAAAAGCCTTGGAAGCCATGGCCCCTTTCACAGAATGAGCCCCACATTTTGTGACATCAATACCAGCCTCCTGCATCGCCCATCGGACCCATCTGGCAAGAGTAGGGAAAGAAACAGCTCTATGAGGCTTAGTGAGATCCATCAGCAATTGTCTTTCCCCATGGGGACGAAGGTCATCTCTCATAATATCATTTCGTTATATAGTCTCAACAACACACAATTTTGGAACATCTGGAAATACTGGATATGACACAATCAGCTAATTACTCTTTATCCTTTGAACAATTTGAAAAGTTCCCCTATCCGGGAAGAACACTCTACCTGTTAGGTCCGATGGTAGAACATCTGAGACCCTTTGACAAGAAACTAAGCATAATAGAGTGGCTAACTTTCTCAACAGTTGTTTCCTCAACAAGTGTTTATTCGATGGAAATGATTTGAAACTTTGTTAACATCCCATAAGACTGCATATCTGGGTTCATTGGGAATTGGTAAACGAATACTCTCATGAGTTTGCAAACCAGGGGATGCTCCAGACTGGGTGGCCATCGATTGGAAGGCGGCCCGCTCAAGTAGCTAACCAGAAAGTGTTTATGGACCTGTATGCTAACCCACTGAGCCTAGATCCGATAGAAAATTCAGGATGTGGACAACTTCCGACCCCAAGGGATACACCTGGCGCTGGAGACACCAACACAACAATCGTGTCCAGGTGGACCGGTACTGTTTATTTGTACTATCTGCCCTAGCCTAGGAGAGTAAGGAGGAAGCCGTTAATGGAATGCCTTGGATTTTCAAGTATTCTCTGTAATCTTCCAGGCCATGAGATACAGGGAGCCTGCTAGAACCAGAAGGTGAGGATTGCACAGGGATATCTAAGGAGATCTGGAAAAAGGGGTAGAGGGATTGAAAAAACCCAAGAAAGTTCCATCTGAGCTGAAAACTATACTTGAGATCTCCATATCAGGGTGATCACTACCAGATCCGCCTGTTGCCACCGAACTTGGGTGCATAATCGCATTATCATTGTAAATAGTGGAAAGGCATATCCCAACTCCGTTCTCCAGTCTTGGAGAAATGCATCCTTGGAAACTTCATTGCGGTCCAATCTCCAACTGCAATACCTGTCCGACTGGAAATCCAGCAGAGAGGCAAACAGATCAAAAGAGAATGGTTCCCACCAGTCCTGAATCTTCTGAAACACCTGTGAATGTAACTTCCATTGGCAGACATCCTTTCAATGTCGGGAATTCCAACCTGCCACTTGATTGGACTTCCCCAGCAGATGATCTGCTGACACTGAAATCTGATGGGCCAGGCAGTAATTCCATAGAGTACGAGCAAGATCAGAAGGATCTTTGGATCTTGTCCCTCCAAGATGGTTGACGTAACGGACCACCACTACATTGTCCATCTTGAGAATGACAGAGCATTGAGCCTTGTCTTTGGTCCAACATTTGATTGCGAACGAGCCCGCCATTAGTTCCAGCTAGTTTATGTGTAGGTCTTTTTCTGCTGAGGACCAGTTTACGCCTGTGACTAATTCACGGCAACGAGCTCCCCAACCTGGGCCGGTGGCATCCGATGCTACACTAGGTCTAGTTGGGTGCTGAAAATCACCTTACCATTCCAAGCCTCCAAGTGGGCAACTCACCTTAGCAATTCCTATTTTGCTCCTCTGAGAGGGGAACCGACTGGGAATAGGTTAGGCCCCGTTGCAGATGAGAGATATTTAGGTGTTGAAGCACCTGGTAATGGAGAGGGCCAGGGAAAATGGCCTGAATGGAGGACGAGAGAAGATCGACTATCTGTGCCAACTGACGTAGTGAAATCTGCTGGTGGACGCGGTTTTCCTGAGCTCGTGTTTGATCTTGGTTAGTTTGCGGGACTGGAGACTGAGTGTAGCATTCACCGAGTCCACATGGAACCCCATTGATTGTAAATTCTGTGTCGGAGTGAGAGGTTTCTGGGCATTTGTCTTGCCCCTTCGCTACAGGAGTAGCGCTCCGAGTTCCCTGCTTTCTTCTGGACCCTCGAGGAGAGAACAACATCTTTCTGGCCGCAGAGGAGGTGAGAGGCGCGGCGACCGGGACTGCGAGGACCAGCATTCCTGCAATCACCAACAGCTGGTTCCTCTTCCCGGCCGAGCTGCGCCCCCTCCCAGTGCCACGCCTCCTCCCTGAGTGCTATTTACCTCTCGCGGCCCCCGCTCCGCGGGAGCCGCTCGCTAGAGGTTTCTGGGCATTTGTCTTGCCCCTTCGCTACAGGAGTAGCGCTCCGAGTTCCCTGCTTTCTTCTGGACCCTCGAGGAGAGAACAACATCTTTCTGGCCGCAGAGGAGGTGAGAGGCACGGCGACCGGGACTGCGAGGACCAGCATTTCTGCAATCACCAACAGCTGGTTCCTCTTCCCGGCCGAGCCGCGCCCCCTCCCAGTGCCACGCCTCCTCCTAAATATAAGCAGGGCCGGCAACGCGCATCGCGGGACGCGTGAGGGTCGAAGCCCGGGCAAAGCCCGGGCCAAGGGCGGGCCCGTTTTAGCCCGTTCGAGACCGAGCAAGGCCGGGCTGGGCCACCCCCCTTGGCCCTGTGATCTGTTCTACACGAATCTAAACCAAGGTACTTTTGTCGCTTCACAGTATTGACATTTCTTCGTACTTAATCTTTTTCACTTTCCCCCACCATGACCAGGGGAACTAGAAGCAAGACGGCCAAGAAATCTGCCCTGCTTACTGGCCCGCTCGACCAATTTCTCAGTAGAACTAATGAGGCTATTAACCTAAGTATTTCCTTATTGGAGCGGAGGGTGTCACAGGACTTGGCTATTGCTCGGAGGTCCTCCCTGGGCCTTCTAGCATCAGTTCAATTGCCACATCAATTATCTACATCCATCCCGGTGTTATTGCAACATAATGTTACAGCTGAGGTCCATTCCATCCCGAATACGCTCGACTTATCAGCTACTAACATTATATCTGATCTTGACTCCACGGAAAACTTAGAGAACTCCCCTGACCTTCAGTCATTGCTATCTCAAGATCATTGCCCCGAGATTCAGCTAAGGGGGGTGCTGTCCCAAAACAAGCGAAGGACCCAAAGAATAGCAATCCCATGAGTTATGAACCAGCTATTTCTAATACGAAAGGGGCAACCATTAATCCACAGCAGGGCGCCCAGAAGGATCCCAATTCGTCATCTACCACCACACCGGAACCTATTTTACATCCAGCGTTTACGTCCAATGATGGGGATGTCTGTTCTTTGGGGGATGTTAATTCTCAGCTTCTAGCGAACATTAGGGAACTTTTACATCATGTTTTGAAACCCCTAGAACTTAGCATTATGTCAATCGAAAAACAACTTGCCACTCTTACCCAGAAACCTTCGACCCAGCTTAGTCTGGCCCAAGTAAAACAGGGGGTGGGTATAACGATCCCTTCAAGATCAGGAGCACAAGGGGTCCAGTCGGCTAGCATAGTTAATTGTCCCCCTACATTAAATACTCAGTCTAATTTAATCAAGCATAAAAAGCCAGATACATCTTCTTCAACCCCGAAAGGGAGTGTGCGTACGGCCGATAACACGGCCACCCTTCCCTGTCAGCCCACCCCTACCCAGTCTACCCAGCCCACTCTGTCTGCACCCAACAAGGCTCTGCCCCAAACATCAAATAAAAGGCCCACCACCCCACTACTACCCCAGCACTCTACGTCAACTCGACCCGAAGAGGGAAAAAAGGGCTTTAGGACTAGGCGTCCCGGTCACCTATCACCAGAAGTGTCCCCCTTTACTTTCATCCTTACTGGGGTCCCCGAGCTACCCACTAATAAGGAGGAGCCATCCTGGTCCCTTTGGAACAAGGTCTCACAGTGGCTCACTATGAACAGGTCCCTTCAACCTCCCCAAAATAGTCGAATCTCGGCAGTACGTAGGGTGCCATGGATCGGGGATGAACTAAAAATATTCAGGGAGACTGTATCATAGTGACCTGCGATGATCCAGATATGGTGGACTATATTTGTTCCTGGCCCGCTCTGGCCAAGAAGGGGGGGATTGATGCCCATCGCCTCTCCTCCTTCTATCCCTATACACGTAGTCAACAGAATTTGGGAGCACACAATTGGGTATATCCACCTGAGCGCCAGCAATCAATAGTTCCTAACTGGGCGCTACCATCTGTGCGCCCGCCCCCGACAGTCCCAAAATGGGCACAACCATTTGAGCGCAAATACCCGCCAGTCCCAAATTGGGTGCAACCACCGGAACTGCAGCAGCCGATAGTATCTAACTGGGTACAACCCCTTGAGAGTCAGCACCCGAGTGTTCCATTCTGGGTACAACCCCCTGAGAGTCAGACTCCGATAGCTCCCAATTGGGTGCTACCACCTGAGCGCCAATTTTTGACAGGCCGAAACTGGGCACAACCTCCCGAACGTACGTGGAATAAAACAGACTCTTGGTACCCACAGAAGAATAGAAGTAGAGAGTGGGGTCAGCGGCCGTGGCGCCCTATTAGCAACCGCCCTACCGTAGGGGGGTGGAAGGGTATCCCCGTTAGCAATAGGTTTGACTGCCTGGAAATGGTCGATTGACCTTCGGCCACTCCACCTAGGGACGATTCTATCCATGGGGACCAGGGGACTATGGTTACTTTCCATGAAGCTCATATAGCCCCAGACCTGTGACTCAAACTCCATCAGAACCATAGTAGCCCCTCTTACCCTATGCAGGATCCCTGACTCCGAAGTAGCCGCTCCAGTGGTCCATCAGGAGCCACTTAAAGAGCTCATAGGTGACAAGCAGGTTGCTCCTGACATCTCTCCCGCCCCACCACGAGATAGGGCTACCCTTACAGCAGTCAAATCGGCAGGGCTTAACTTTGTTACCTGGAATGTAGCAGGCATTTCAGGTAAACTGAATACCCCTTTTTGGGAGGAATTTATAGGGGCCGGACATGACATTATTTTCCTTCAAGAAACGTGGTGCCAAGAACCAATTTATGTAGAGGGATATTCGTCATACTGCCTTAATGCATCTAACTCTCCTTCGGGCAGAGCCAAGGGTGGCCTATTGATGTTAATCTCCAACAAGATGATTGATTTTAACATCAAGAGCTATTCCTTCATTGAACCCCATAGTCAGGTGCTACGGTTAGAGGCCAACAAATATAGAGATCTAATCCTCGTTAATTTTTATAATAACATCTTTGATGCTTCTAGGGGTAACATCTTATTCCCCCTGGAAAATGAACTTAATAGTGTACTGGCTTCCTCCCGGAGAGTGGCAGCCATCCTGTGGGCTGGCGATTTTAACCTTCAGCCTTGCCATCTAGCACCCATCTAGCACCCGGTAACCCATGTGGTTTCAGGAGCGAGCTGGGTAATTACGGGGTGACAGACAAAGTGGATTCGTCTCACTTCCCTCATTGTACTTATGGTAATCTTTTAAATAATTTGATAGCCAAATTCGATTTAGATCTGCTTAGCTGCAATAGAAACAAGTCTAACTATCCTTGTCCTACATTTACAGGCAGACACGCTAATACTAATATAGATCATATCTTGCTTTCAAACACTAGTGACTTTACCAACTTATGGGTGAACGAAGAATCACTTAGTGATCATAATAGTATCTTTTTAACCCTACTGGGCTGGGGGTCTAAGTCTTTCAGTAACGAATTTTGTTCTATTGATATAGCCCCCTTGAGACCAAACGGCCCCAGAATTAAGTGGGCCGGAGTCGATCCTGTGAAAAAACTTAAGGAGGTCATTGATAAATGTCAAGAAGAGATTTTTTATTGTCTAGGTGAAGAGACCAACATGACTACTTTGGTGTCTAGTTACACCAGGATAAATATTGCTATAGAAGCCATTTTTACCAAGAAGCAACCCAAAACCAGGGTATCTAGGATGGGATGATTTGATAAACCCTGTACCTCGTCCTTACGTGAACTCAAAAAGGCTTTATGCATTAAACCACGCAATCATAGCTACATCAAATCCTTGCGTGTTAAATATAAGGAGGCTCTCTCTAACAGGAAAAAGGCTTTACAAGTAGAAGCCTGGGATAACCTTAATCAAGCTGCGGAATCCCAAAATAGTAAACTCTATTGGGAAACTATAAATAGCCCTTTTCTTAATACCGAGGGGATCCCAGAACTTACATCTTATGTAGCCTGTAACGCATGGATTGAACATTTCTCCAATATTTTTAACCCGGAAGGGAAGACATTAGAAATTTCTGTCCAAGAGGTTTCATTCTGGTTGCCCCTACCATTAGGAATTACTTTGGATGAGGCCTATGAAGGATTGTCTGATAGTAAAGGAGGTAAGGCCCCTGGCCCCGACGGGGTACCCATAGACCTTCTCAAAGCTGAAATGAATCTGTGGGCACCCATTCTAGTGAGGGTTTTCAATGCTGCAGCCGAGGGTAGCCCACCACCATCCTGGGGCCAATCAGTTATAATTCCCATATTCAAAAAAGGTAGCAAATCAGAGGCAAGTAATTACCGCCCTATTTCCTTATTGGATGCCTCTGTGAAGGTAATGAGTCGAATTATGTTACTGAGGCTGGAAACCTGGGCAAATGAAAAGGATATTTTAACGAAGGTTCAGTACGGTTTTAGAAAAGGTATGGGGACACTAGAGCAGTGTGTTAATTTAGATCTTTTAATTAATAAATACACGGAAGTCAAAGAGGGGAATTTGTTTTTATGCTTTGCGGACCTGAGTAGCGCGTTCGAACTAGTTGACCACCGCATATTATGGCAGGTCCTAATAGAGTCAGGAGCTCCGAAAGAAATTGTCCATTTCCTGGCAAGGCTATACGAGAGACTGTCATGTAAAGTGCGTTATGGTTCCCTTGGCGAATGTACCTCATTTTTTAAGGTTTCACGAGGCATCCGCCAGGGTTGTGTTTTGGCCCCCCTTTTATTTTCCCTCTTTATTAATCAAATTGATTCCATACTGTGCCAGATCCCAGCCGATGCACCCTTGATTGGAGGTAAACCGGTGCTATTGTCCCGCACACAGATTGGCCTACAGCGCCTTATTGACAGTTTCACGAAGTTTATTGAAGGTAGGAAGCTCCTAGTAAACAAATCTGAAACCTTTGTAATGTCCTGTGGGACGAAAGCTAAGAAAACCCAAACTAGCTTTTTTATTGACAAGGTCAAGATGGTACAAGTAAAATCATTTTGTTACTTAGGCATCACCTTTGCCAATAGTGGGTTATGGCACTCTGAGTTCGAAAACATTAGCCTAAAAACGAAGAGATCAACCAATAGTATTTTTAGATTCTCATCCAAACTTGGGGTGAGGAGTATCAAAGACATGATGAATATCTATAATGTAAAATGTGTGTCCTCAGCATTGTATGGAGCGGGAGTCTGGGGACATTGTGTTGGTCCTAGCGTGCAGAGAGACGAAAATACGTTCCTCAGAAAACTGTTATGTGTACCATCTTCAGCATCCGTGGATTTAATTCATGAAGAAGTAGGAATCGATTTTATTTCGGATCTAGCTGCACTGCGCCCTTTGCTGCTCTGGCGCTCAATTTGGACCAAGTCTGAAACCCAATTTACCCAGGAGATTATTCTTGATTGTCTTAGGTTGGATCACTCCTCACGTATCCCATGGCTTAAGTACATACACCACTGGTTTTATCTCCTGTTTAAGTTTGACATTTTTCTTGACCCTAGTACTGTAGTTTCGATCCCAAAAAAAGACATCAAACAAAGGTTTTTAAATCACAGGAAAGAATGTCGTGCAAAGGTGTCAGGAAAGTTACAAACCGTGATGACCTACCGGGACTTTAATTTATTCACCGGTTTCCAACCCTATCTTTCAGGTGTCACACGTAATTCCCACCGGTTTGTCCTAACACGATTACGACTGGGAATCGTTCATCATCTTGTTGCATTCCCTATGATGAACTCTAGATCGGATATAGCATGCCCTTGTGACAATGTTTCCCGCCAAAGCTGCTGTCATTTCTTATTGTTTTGCAATTTTTATTACTTCCTTAGGGTAACATATTTAAAACCCATCTTTTTAAAACACAAGGTTTGCTCCATGAGGAACGCTTTGCGGCTACTTGGTTCCCTAGAAGACATGAATATCTGCTTTTTCGTAGCAACCTATATATTAAAATGTACAGCTGCCAGGAAAGCCATGGTCTTTTGATTACTGAGATAGAGTTCTGTCTTTACCGTGGCCTCCTGTCTGTATATTTTAACAACGTACAGCTGCCAGGAAATCCATAGTTATGACATTCTGGATTGCGTTTAGCCCCCTGTACCTCGGTTTCCTGTCTGTACATTAGTTTAGTCTAGTTAGCGTATTTATTAAATTTTATGCTATGTATCGTATGTCTAAAGCATTTTACCATGTATTATTAATGAATCTAGCGTTCTTGACCTATAAGCTTTGTACTGTTGAAATCTTATTTTGGTCAGACGTTGTTCCTTTAAGATTTCCCCTCTTACCATGCACATAACGGCTTCACTTTGATCACTTTTTACTTGGCGTGTCCCTGATGCCTTCTTATTCATGCTCTTTGTTGTTTTTTCTTCATGATGTTTATGATGTTGATGCTTTTTTAAGAATTTATGTCTTATATGTATGTGTTCTGCTTGTATGGTTTGTCTTACAAATCGAATAAAGCTTTTGAACTGAACTGAACTGTGTCGGAGTGAGGGTGGACTTCCTCTCATTGATTACATAACCCAACCCTCCAATAGATTGATGGTCATCTGTAATTGTTCCCTTAAACATATTGGGCATTGATTCATGATCAGAATATCATCTAGATAGATGATTAACAGAATCCTTGAGCTCTAAGGTGTTTAACCACAGTTTTTATTATCTTGGTGAAAATCCACAGAGCAGAAGACAGATCAAAAGGAAGGGATGTGAACTCCAATATTTGCAATCTCCTTTTGAATTGTAAAAAACGTCAGTGAGGATGAAAAATGGGAATCGTTAGATAGGCATCTTTGAGACTTAAGCGGACCATACAATCGGTCATTTGCAAAAGGTCTCTCAGAAGATGGGTACCCTCCATCTTGAAGTGACGGTAGATCAACCACTCATTGAATTCTCTGAGATATATCACTGGTCACTAATAGCTGTCTTGTTTCTCTACCAGAAAGAGATTGCTGAGGAATGCCCTGGGATGCAAGATGGACCCTTCTCCCAGAGTTGGATAATTTTCAGACCCACCAATTCAGACTAGTCTGGAGAGATAACCAAGGTAAGTGGACGGTGTGGTTGCAAAGGAACCTTGTAGAATTATATCTGGAACCCCAGTACAGTCTGAAGGACCCATGCATTCGATGATAGAACCTCCCAGTTTAACACAAGTGCGCTAACTGGCCCTCAAGTCTCAAACCTTCTGAATTCTGTATCCTCACATTGACAGTTGTTGTGAGCGCCATCGGAAAATAGCATGTTACAACGCATGCTAAAACATCGCATACTATTACAACTCGGTCGTTACAACAACCGGTTGTTAGTATGCAATACCTTTACATCGCAAGTCATTACAACGACTTGCTGTAGAGGGCATGCTGGACTTAGTACTAGTATTATTTACTATTCCTACTCCAGTTTGCGTAACAGCAGGGAAAGTGCTGGATTTTATATCCAATACCATTGTGCCCTCTACAGCAAGTCATTGTAATAACTTGCGATGTAAAGGTATTGCTTACTAACAACGCAGTTCTTGTAACGACCGCGTTGTAATAGCATGATGCTGTTTTAACAGCGCTGTAAGCGCTGTTTACCACACCACTGCCTCTAGAGCCACATCCGCCATCTTGACGACAGGAGTAGGTCCTCGTAGGATAGAACGTGCTGAATTTTGACGTGTCCTGCCATTGTACACAGCAGAAAACAGCAACTCCAGTGGAAGCTTGGTGGAAGATCCTAGGGCATTAAGCTCTCAGATAACTCCTCACTTCTTTATCCAGGGGTTTACACAGCCAGACCACCATGTAAGAGGCCATCGCAGGAGCCGGACACTGTTCCACAGAGCATGGGTGTAATAACTCATCCAGGTCTAACATACCTGAGTCAGGAAGTGGAGAGGAATACTGTTGCTTGGGTTTATTGGACAAGGGAGAGGCAGTTTGGTTGCCATGATCTATTGGAGATCCATAAACGCAATCTTGAGGTGCGCGAAAACATCATGCTTTTGTGTTTACCATCCATGTTAAGGGTGTGTCGTGCCCACATGATGGCACTAGGACCCTGGGGCTCAGGGTCAGGGGGACAGGGACACCGGACACCACATCCGGTCAAGGGGCGGGGGTCAGGGATCACTCACCTGCAGGACCTGAGTGTGAGAGGTCAGGGGACCACGAGCGCGCCATACTGATACCACTGTAATGCATGCATACAAATAAAGACCGACACTGATCACCCTACCGTCTCCTGTGTGTTTCCGATCTTCCCGACGCGACAACTGGCGACGAAGGCGGCGACATCGACCAGCGTGAAGTTTGTGTGCACTTCGTCGGAAAGGATCAATCGTCTCCGAGACCGGTGAACAAGATCTCGGCGTGCCCAGAAGGAGAAAGCGGCGAGAAGACGGAGCGCAGCGACGCGGGAGCCCACCCCGGCCGCTGCGAGGAAAGACTGCCTGCCCCGGTAAGCGATGTGCACGAAAGCGCGAAGTTGAAGAGAGATTTGCCGCGAGCTCTCGCGAGAGTCTCGGCGGCCATCTTAGAGGCAGGCGAGAGAGCCAATAGGCGAGCGAGAAAGGCTTGGCGGCCATTTTGGAGTCAGGCAGCATTTCTATTGGCTGCGAAGTACCGCGTGACTATCGGCGGCCATCTTGAAACCAGGCAAATAAGCCAATCAGAAGCGAGATTGGCTCGGCGGCCATTTTAAGGCAAGGAAAAATCGTTCTGCCCAGGAAAGTGCCGATTTTCAAGGCAGAAAGGCAGAAGTGCACAACAAGCACAGGCAAAAGCAAGGAAAAGACAAGAGAAGAAAAGAATAAAGGCAAAAAGAAAGAAATAAAGACGATAAAGGCCACAGAACAAAGGAAACCAAGTAGAAAATAAAAGGGGCAAAAATGAAAGAGAATTAAGGGCATAAACAAGGTGAAGACAATAAAGGAGAACAAGGAAAGAGACAAAAGAAATAGAGAATAAAGGCACAAAGAAAGAAACAAAGAAAATAAAGGAAAGCAAGGAGAAATGGCAGACCCGAAACCAAGTGCGCAATACAGAAGACCACTGCCATTCAGCCTGTCTGAACCGCAAACAGGGATAAGATGGGAGAAATGGCTCCTGCGTTTTGAAAATTATGCTGACGCAACAGATGTCACAGCGGCCAAGAAACGAGGACTGTTCCTAAACTATGTGGGCGATGAGGTCGAGGATCTGTTGGTGACACTGCCAGCTGCGGACATTGACACCTATGCCAAGTTAACAAAGTGCCTGACGGACAAGTTTGATCCGCAAAGAAATGTCGATTTCGAGAGGTATAGTTTCATGATCGCCTTCCAACAGGCTGAGGAATCACTAGACGATTTTGCAACAAAGTTGAGGAAACTAGTGACTCACTGTGCATTTGACAAGTTTGATAACGAGCAGGCCATAAGGCTACTGATCATCGCAGGCTGTCGGGACATAGAATTCCGAACCAGAATACTGAAAGAACTGATAACGTTGGAGAATATCCTCGCACTAGGGAGGGCAGAGGCGCGAGCAACAGCACACGCGAAGGAAATGGAACGTGGCAAAGGAAGAGGTGGAGAACAAATTAATCGGATGGCGAGCAACAACAACAAAACAGGAAACTGGAGACAAGACAGAGGCGGCCAGACGGGGAGGAAGCAACAAGAAGGAACGTGCTACAGATGCGGACTAGAGTTCCCACACCGAGGTGGACCATGCCCAGCATTTGGCCAGACGTGCCAAAAATGCAACGGACGAGACCATTACGCAAGTGTATGTCAAGGGGCACAGTTTAGAAATGACCGTGGAGAAGCGTGGCTCAGTGGTTAGAGGCGGCAGACCCAGAAGCTGAGATCGGCCGTGGACCAGGGTTCGATTCCCCGCCTCGGAGGGTCTCGGGCTCAAAAATTCCACAGACTCGACAATTCTCGCTCCGGTGCCTACTCGACTCACGGGGTCACACTCTGCGACTCTGGGCAATAGCTTGCTTAATCTCCACTACGGCCCCTCGCGGCGGGATGCCTGGCTTTCACCTTGTGGATACCCTGCCGGGGTATCTCACAGGGGAATACCAGGACGGGTTCCCTAAGCAAGCGCCTTGATGCCTTCGGGTGATACGTGCGCTATATAAGTCGCAATACATACATACATACATACAACAAGTAGAGGAAGGATGCCGACGCGCAGACACATCAGGTATGGTGAGACAGGAGTGAGGAGTTCGTCCGCAGAATCAGGGGACGAGGAAGAAGAAGAGAAAACGGAGCGGCTATACCTCATGACAGAGGTTAACACAGACTCAGAAGAAGATGAAGAAGAGTGTGACGAAATAATATGCCTGGTGGACAAAAAGAAAATAAAGAAAACGGAGTCCGTAACAATCAAAGTGGGGCCACACGATACCACTTTTGTGTTGGACAGTGGCACAACGTGCAATATCATGTGCGTCTCTGAATATGAGAAGATGAAAGTGAAGCCGACTCTGAAGCCATCCCGAGTGAAAGTATTCACATGGGGGGCAAAGCGACCAGTGATCAACTTGGGGAAATTCAAGGAGGAATTACGATACAAGGATCAAAGGCTAACGGAACAGATACACGTTCTCAAAGGAGACATTCCAGCGCCATGCTTGTTGAGCAACGTCACGGCACAAGTAATGGGGCTGATAGAAATGACGTATCAGATGTCGGAAAGAAAAGCAAACATTCTAAAAGAATATCCCAAACTGATAGAAGGCTTAGGAAAGCTGAAAGGACGGCAAATAACGTTGCACATAGATGAAACAATAAGACCAGTTGCGCAACATCACAGAAGGGTGCCCATACACCTACAGCCACAAGTCGAGGAAGAGCTGGAGGCCCTACTAAAACAGGACATCATAGAACGAGCAAATGGACCGACACCATGGGTGTCACCCATCGTGGCCGTCCCAAAGAAGGACAAATCGAAGATAAGAATATGTGTGGACATGAGGATCCCGAACAAGGCAATTGAACATGAGCGACACCCTGGCCCACATCTAGACGACATGATTAGCTGTCTCACAGGCACGAGAAGATTCTCGAAACTGGATCTATGCAAGGGGTACCACCAACTTGAACTAGACCCCCAGTCGCGATACATCACGACGTTCTCCACCCACCTCGGACTATTCAGGTACAAACGCTTGAGTTTCGGGATCTCATCGGCTGCAGAAATATTTCAGGAGACAATTCGTCAAGTCATCAGGCCGGTCAGGAACAGCCTGAACTACAGTGACGATATCCTGGTGTTCGGCAAGTCGGACGAAGAACATGACACGGCCTTAAGGGAGGCATGCCTACACCTAGAAGAAGCAGGTCTAACGCTAAATGAAGAAAAATGCGAACTGGGGCGGAACGAGCTAGTGTTCTTCGGTCACATATTTTCCAAAAAAGGAATGCGGCCAGACTGCAGAAAGGTAGAGACATTGGAAAAAGCAAAGAAGCCCACAGACGTGGCAGAAGTGAGATCGTTTCTAGGGCTAGCAAGTTACTGTACACGCTACATTATAGATTTTGCCACCGTCAGGGCGCCACTGAGAGAGCTGACGAAACAAGGACAAAATTTTCAGTGGACCAGCGAGTGTGACAAAGGGTTCGAAGAGATAAGAAGGGCGCTGACAGCAGTGGATCATTTGGCCTACTTCGACCCGAAGTTATGCACAGAGTTGACAGTGGATGCAAGTCCTGTGGGGCTGGGAGCAATTTTAGCACAACATCAGCCCGGGAGAGATTCCCCAAGACACATCGTTGCGTACGGGAGCAAGAGTCTGACAGACGTTGAGAAAGGATATTCACAACCCGAAAAAGAGAGCCTGGCAGTGGTGTGGGCCTGTGAACATTACCACATGTTCGTGTACGGAAAACAGTTCACGATCGTGACTGACCATCAGGCTTTGATAACAATCTATGGCAACCCGAATGCAAAGATACCGCCAAGAATAGAAAGGTGGGGAATCAGGCTCATGGACTACAATTTTAAAATTATTCACAAGCCAGGAAAAGAGCAAAACCCAGCAGACTATGTGTCAAGGCACCCCCTGCCGCAAAACTCACAAGCGACCACAATGGCAGAAGAGTACCTGAACTTCGCACTGAAACTCAGTACACCGGCGACAACAACGGAGAGTGAACTAAATCAAGAAACGAAACAGGACGCCACCATGCAGGAGGCAATGAGGATCAACAGGGCGCAACGATGAAGACACGTAAACAACCACATGTGCGTAGGAAGGGGAATAGACAAAGAAGAACTGCTGGCATTTAAAAGAATAAATGAGGAGCTGTCTGAATGCGAAAACGGGACAATAATGAGAGGCACGAGTGTAAACAAAAGGGTTCAGGCAGATCAGGTCGATTACCCCTTTTCAAGGTTTGCCCGGCGTTAGCCGCTTCTCACCCAACTCACGATTATCAAATAAAAAGGTAGGCGCTAGAGACTGGAAGGCAGGAAACAGGAGTTTATTTCCGACGGAGCAGAACACATCAGATCAGACAACGAGGTATCGTTTCGAGGTGCTCTAACCGCATCTCTGAGGCCTGGCCTCTTATACACATGTTTATGGCTTTATTACATTTATGACATCCGTGGTATTGCTTTGAAGTTCACAAAGGCATCTTTGGAATCCCCGGTTCAGGCCCGTTCTCACACATATCTACAGTGGAGGTCCCCACCCAAATCACAGCATGATGGCTATCGCACAGCTGGACATTCCGCTGGGAACAGGAATGTGGGCGATCGGTCGGATCTAGGGGGGTGAAGGCATTGATTAATCCCCACTCCTTTGATGTGGGGCGAGGTCCTACTGTAGGGGGCAATAAACTGCATCTGCTGAGCTAAGTGATGGCCTGGGGTCAGGCCGGACAATCGGGCAGGGAGGAAGAGGTTATCAAAAGGGCCTGTTCTATGAATGAGATGAAAGAGTGAGGGGGGTTCAGCACGGGATGTGGCTCGGAGGCAGGGTCGCGCTGGAGGTGCGTTTATGACCCAAGCAGGAGAGACCGGGGGTTGTCGGGGATGCTTGCGAGGCTGGGAAGTGAGGGGGAGAGAGAGAGATGCTGGCTATCGGGAGTGGGCAGAGAGGCCATGGCAATCAAAATGGTTGCTGCTTACGCGCACGTATGGATCTGAAAAGGACAAGATGGCGCCGATAATGTTTACGCCACAATCCAGATTTTAACAGTCCTCCCTTTTCAACATATCTAGCCAGCATGTCAATTTATGTCTATCCCCATTATATTACGTATTTCGATATCATACAAAGCGTTCATACGTTCAGTGTCGAGATTCGGAGTCGTAGGGCACATGCAGTTAGCGATGAGTGAGCACAAAGGTGGCAAGCATTGAATACCTAGGCAACACCCACACAGTACCACGACCGGTATCAATATAAATGTAAACAACCTCCATCCCCAGTCCTTCAAAGTACCCCAAAACCAGTTCCCAAGCGACCATCCTTCCTGCTCCTGGTGAACCTCTGAGGAAAGTCTCTGGAGGTGCTCGATTGCTTTGTAGACTGAGGGTGAGTTATCTGGTACGTAGGTGCAACAGCTGGACCCGATGATGCGAGATGCTCCTCCACGGTCAGCTAGAACCACATCTAGAACAAGGCGGTTCTGAAGAGCCACCAGGCGGACTGCCTGAAGCTCGGCCGTATTGTTAGTGAGGATGCCAGCCGTGATGTTCATGGTCGTTTCTACTGCCTGGGTCAAGTGTCGGATGGCGCGGCTGTTTGCCATTGGGCCCCACAGAGGAACAAGTCCCTTCACTGCATCCAGGAACTGTGCTCCTTTGGAGTCGGCTTGTTCAATGTCTCTTGCGCGCTTCTGCCGGTGATGGTTTGCTGGGGCCACGTACGTTGGAGGGAGAATGAAGGCGATGTAGCAAGTACCCCCCCAACTTTTTGGAAGCCAAGTGTAAGCTTTGGTGCCACAAACAAAGTACATATTCGGAGAAGCAACAAAGGAGGGGGGATCAATTGAGTCCAATGTTCTGGTGATGTGGCAGGAACTGTGGCCAACCAGCTGTGTTCCCAGGCCTTCGAGGCACACGAGGCCCGTGACATTGATAACAGACAGAGCCACAGTCAGAGTGGCAGCAGTTCGTTTCCGTAGGTAGGAGAAGGTGGGTCTGGCTGGGTTATGGAACACCTGCATTTCAACTCGTTCCTTGGCAGGGATGTCCATCTGGAAGGAGGAACCAGAGGTCAAAGGACAAAAGGGAGCAGATGTTCTTCCGGTTTTTTTCAGCCAGAACCCATGGTAGAAGTGTGACACTGTTTGACCAGAAGTGGCGTTGTCCTTGTAGCTCTCTTGCAAGAGAATCAACCAGGCAAGGCAGGAGCCGTGAACTGAGAACGGGGAAGGGATGAAAGGGATGGAGTGTCCGGTGGCATGCGGGAGCAACCCGCAGATCCAGCAGTTGGTGGCGTTGGCGGCAAGGTTGTGTTGGTGCAACAGTTGCACGAAGGAATTGTTCCAGAACTCCTTACGCCGTTCTCGGAGCTGAGGCGAAAGGGAGATCAGGTGATGCTCTTTCATAGTGGTTGGCTGTGCAGTGGTCAGCAACATCTGATGAGCGGGTGCGCTCTCTTCCACGATCCAGAAGGAAGTCATGAGGAGGAGGCAAAAGAGGAGGACAATGAAAAGGGCAATTGTCTTCGATTTGTGTATACTGTCAGTCTTTGGGTTCCGGTAGTGGGTATTTCCGGTTGCTTCCATCATCTTCTTATCTGGCGCTTCCATCATCTTCGAAGTGCTCGGTAGTGGGCAGAACCGCAGACTTCGTTTAGCTTCTCTCCGGGTACCCCTTGGTTGTGTTAAGGCTACCGTTCTGAGATTCAACTCAGTCTGTGGTCTACTTAGCCGAAGCTCCCTCCTTTCGACGCAGTAAATACCCTTCCCTGGATGGCACAGTGGGATCAGAGATTTTTGCAAGTTCGAGTGCCTCGGTATCAGGATAACAGTTCAGTGATGGCCGGTCTTTGTTCAGCAGTTCTTCTTGGGTGCAGACGTTTTCTGTCGTGGCCAGGGTAGAGGAGACCTTCTTACAGTGGTGTGCGTGCAGCCAGTGTTGTTTCCCCTCCACTCGAAGAGCCGTCCGGGTGGTGATCAGTACTTGCCAGGGGCCCGTCCACCGGGGTTCCAGACTCTTTGCCCGTTGGAAATTTCGGATCAGCACATAATCCCCCGGTTGGATATCGTGACCCGGACCCCTGCAAGCATCGGGGATGACCTGCTGCACCTGCTGATGAATGACAGACAACGTTTTAGTCAATTTGCACAAGTAATCAGACAGTAGGACGTCCGGTACGTCGTGAATGGAGGTCGGTTTAGGGGCAGTCCAGAGGTTCATCGGTCGCCCAAATACAACCTCGTAGGGGGTCAAATGGTGCTTAGTGGGAGTGGAGCGCATCAATAGCAATGCCAGTGGGAGGGCATCTGGTATTTGGTGGCCACTATCTTCGACAGTTTTAGTTTCAGTGTGGCGTTGTGTCGCTCAACTAAGCCAGCGGATTGGGGGTGAAAGACTGCATGAAACCTCTGTTTTACCCCCAACCCTTTCAAGATTAGTTGGATAACTTCAGCTATGAAGTGGGGGCCGTTGTCGCTCCATAGAATTCGACAAAGACCGTAGCGAGGGAAAAACTCTTTCAGCAGTACCTTGGCAGTGGTCATGGCAGTGTTATCACGGGTTGGATAGGCTTCTACCCATTTGCTGAAAGCACACACAATGACTAATACATACTTCAGGCTTTGGCATCTTTCTAGTTGGATGTAGTCCATCTGGAGGACCTCAAAAGGATGGTCGGGGACCCCAAACCCTCCCCGGGGTACCACAGTTCCTTTCCCAGGGTTATGTTGCAGGCAGATAAGGCATTGCTGGACCAGGCGTCTGGCTGAATCGGGGATTTTGTCGTTGTGCCAGACCTTGGAGATGAGTTCGATCATGGGGGCAGATCCTATGTGTGCAGGGGAGTGAGCCATAGTCAGTATGGGGATCAGGTATGAATTGGGTAGCAACCATTTGTTAGTGTCCTTTGTCCGGCAGCAGCCTTCATCGTCTTTCATTCCCACCCGTGTCCATTCAGTCAATTCGTGTGGTGAGCTGGCCATCTGGATGTCCCTAATTGTTTCCCTAGCGTCAGTCCATTTTTCTGCTTGTGACCTGGTCACATACATGCGTGTCGTTGTCCTATTCTCAGCTGTGGTTCGGGCGGTGATGTCGGCCAGCGCGTTTCCCTGTCCGACTAAGTCTGTCACCTTCCTGTGTGCCTGGCATTTGATTACAGCTAATCGTTTGGGGAGGAGAACTGCTTCAACCAGGGCGGAGACTAGATCTCCGTGGAGGATGGGCGTGCCGTGGGACGTCAGGAATCCCCTTTCTCTCCACAAGAGTCCAAAATGATGAACCACTCCGAAGGCGTACTGGCTGTCCGTGTAAATGTTTGCCGTAGTCCCTGTTGCTATAATACATGCTCGTGTGAGGGCAATCAGTTCTGCCGCCTGTGCGGATCGTTGCGTGATGCGGGCGGTTTCAACTACAGTTCGGGCTGTGGTAACTGCATAGGCAGCTGAGGTGGTGCCGTCGGGGATTTTTATGCAAGAGCCGTCTACCCATAGCTCTCCGTCAGGGTCTGTGAAGGCGGTGTCTCGGAGGTCAACTCTACTCCTAGTCTGTTCGTCTGTGAGGGTCACACAGTCATGTATAGGGGGGACATTTGGGTCGTTTTCGGGCAGAGGCAACAAGGTGGCTGGGTTCAGTGTGGTGCATCTTTTCAGCGTGATGTGGGGTGCAAGTAGAGTCAGTTCGTATCCGGTCAGTCGTGCGCTAGTCAGGTGTTGTGTCTTAGTCTGGTTTAGGAGGGTGTCAACAGCATGGGGCACCAATACCGTGAGGGAATTAGAGAGTACGATCCCCTCACTTTGTCGGATAGAGACAGCAGCGGCAGCTACGGCTCGAAGGCAGGCAGGCAAGGCTCTCGCTACGGGTTCAAGGGTGGCAGAGAAATAGGCACATGGTCGTTGCTTGGGGCCAATAGTTTGAGTCAGGACAGACAAAGCGCACCCCTCCCTTTCGTGGGTGTAGAGAGAGAAGGGTTTGGTGTAATCGGGGGTTCCTAGGACTGGTGCGGAACAAAGGGCGTCCCGAAGTTCTTTGAAGGAGGATTGGCATTCGGGGGTCCAAGGGAGTGGGAAGGGGACATCTTTGGCTAGTAGGGAAAGTAGTGGCTTTACAATGAGGCTGAAATTTGGCAACCACTGCCGGCAGAAGGAGGTGAGGCCTACCAGGGAGCGGACCTGTTTCTGGGTCTTTGGGACAGGGGTGTCTAGAATGGCCTGGATTCGATCGGGTGTAAGCTTTCTCCCGTCTTTGGACAAGAGGTGGCCTAGGTAGGTGACCTGGGGTTGGCAGAATTGCAACTTCTTCTTGGAGACCTTGTGGCCATTTTCCGCAAGGAAGTGAAAGAGTTGGATGGTGGCTGTGACTGCAAGTGGAGTGGTGTCGGCCGCCAAAAGGATGTCATCGACGTACTGTATCAACACCACTCCCTCCGGTAGTTGAACGGCGTCCAGCTGCCTCTTGAGGGCCTGGCTATAGATGCTGGGACTTTCTGTGTAACCTTGGGGAGCTCTACAAAATCTATATGAGCGGGATTTTAACGTGAAGCCGAAAAGGTAGCGGCTGTCTGGGTGGATGGGGATGGAGAAGAAAGCGTTCTTGAGGTCTATTACAGTGAAGGTGGTGGCTGTGGAAGGAATCAGGGTCTTAATGGTGGCGATATCTGAGACCACGGGGTACTGAGGTACAACTACCTTGTTGACTTCTCGTAGGTCGATGATGAAGCGGTACGCTTTCTCATCTCCCTCGCCCTGCTTCTTCACAATGGGTAGGATAGGGCTGTTGCAAATATTGCTGACTACTTCCTCTACCACTCCTGCCCCTACCAGGGACTGGATTATCATTACCAATGCCTTCTCACCTTCGGGCGATATCCGATACTGTGGGAGTTTTGGGAGTATCGCATCTTGGCGAACAGTTAGGCACACGGGGTCGATCATCATTCGTCCTACATCAGCGTCAGTTTTAGCCCACAGATACAGAGGTAGAGAGTCAAGTAAGGATGCGTCAGCATCAGAGATGGAGAACATGTGTCGTGCGGGATGAGGTCTGAGCAGAGTCGGGTTATCGTACAGAATGACTCGAACTCCGTCCTGTGAACACCTGATAGTAGCTCGGAAATGCTTCAGTAAGTCAAGTCCCATAATGGCATCGGGGGTGTTAGAGGAAAGTAGAAACGTCGTGTCAGTGGGGTTACTGTCCAAGTCGAAGGAAACCGGTGCGGATAAGGGGTTAGTGGAGGGCGTTCCATCAAAGCCTATTGATGTTATGTGTGAGCCAGACAAGGGTGCCCTTGGAATCAGTCGTTTAGATAACGCACTACGTGTTGCGCCAGTGTCTACCAGGAATGGAGACTTCGTACCTAGGACCTTAGCGGTGATATAAGGACCTTGCTGGTCAACATAGAGCTCGACTGGATCCCTTCCTTGCCCTTGGCAGTCCTATGCAAAGTCGCGGGCATTGTCGCAGTCAGACTGTTGGCACTGATTCTGCCGGGGACGGTCAAACGTGTTCGGTCTGCCAGGTCTGTCATTGTTGGTGTCGTGGGTGTGCCCTCGTCCCTGCCCTCTAGTCTTGGGGCCATTCGTCATGTCCCTCGTCTCTTTATTTTTAATCATTTCCAGAAGAACCGGACATTGAGACTTCCAGTGGCCAAATCCTTTGCAAAACGCACACTGGTTCTCATCGAGGTCCGTTCGTGAAGCGCCGGGTGTGGGTGTGCGGTCTCTAGGGGGTGGATTTCTAGGGGCATTCGACTGGTAGTTTCCTCTATACTGTTCCCTTCCTGTCGTCACTCCTTGCAATTGAGCAATCATCACTCGTTCTTTCAAGTCCTTTTTCTTTTTCTCAGTCGCCCTATCGTTCTCGTTCTTTTGGTGTTCGTAGTACTGAGCCATCTGAAGGATAGCTGCAGGTTTGGAGGCCCCCCAACTACTCTCGCTCGTCTGTAATTTCTGGGAGACCTCTTGCGATAGACCCATTACGTAGTTTTGCACGAATAGGTGTTGTCCGGTTGCAGTGGTCATGTCTTGGCCACTGTAGTCGGAGAGCACCGTCTCAAATCGGGAGAAGTATTCTGATACGTCTTCCTGGGGTTTCTGACGGCAAGCCGTGACTATCGACCAGTCTACCTTCTTCTCTGGGATCAATGTCTTTAGCTTCTGAACTATTTTGTCCGGGAGTTCCAGTATGTCTTTTACAGGTTTCTTTCCGGGCTCTCGCTGTCTATCTAGTTCACTGAGTTGATTCCAGGTATGTCCGAACAGACTTGTGTGGTCGGTTTTCCGGATTTGCTTCCACACGTCAGCCGGCAGACATAACCCGAAAAACAAGTCAATGTCCGCTAGAGTCATTATTGTTGAACCCAAGGCTGTACCTAGTTCGGTATAAAATGCTGTCGGGTTCTTTCCTAAATCGGGCAGGGTTTGCCTAAAAGTTAAAATATCTTGCCGATCCCATGGTTGATAAACCCAGTTGTACACAACCCTCCCCTTCGCATCTGCGTGGTTGATATCGTCGTTTGTTCCCTGACCTCGCGGGGGAACCCAGTAGGGGGCGGCTTCTCTGATAGGCATCATAGTATTGGCTACTTCTGATGAGGACCCAGTCGTTTCAGGGACTGTAATCTTAACTTCTGGTTTCTGTTCCGTGAGGTGGCGGAAGACCTCAAGCGTTTGCATGAAGAGGTCCGTCGCGTCGTGCTCAGCCTCGTCTCCAACATTGACTTTTCTATATAAAGCTGTCAGTTTAGCAGGACCTTGATTCTGATACCTATCCTCATATGCGTTCAGAGTGTGGTAGCTAAACCGTAAAATGAAATACCGTCTGTGGCTACCGGCATGTGAATTGTGCATATCTATCGTGTATTCTTCGCTCTCCTTCCGTTCTACCAGTGTCTTTACTATCTTGTCAATTCCATCCCGCTCATCTTTGCTCAATCTATTCAGTCTGGCTGGTGGCTGCTTGCTAGTCTCGAGTTCATTTGATGTCGTTACTAATGCGGCCGGTGCGGAGGCCGTGAGGGCTGGGGTACTAGCTCCAAGGTTATTCTCATTTGCACTCGGAGCTGGCGAGTGCTGTACTAGAGGTTGGGAGGGGGCATATGGGGGGGGCATGTAGATGATCGGAGGACCTAGCAGTAACTCATCATTCGCCCGTTGTTTGGAGGGCAGCTCAGGGTACAGCGTAGAGGGGGTCCTAACAGGGCATTGACCGACTCAGATTCCTGCTTTTGCCTGCCCTCCTCTCTTTCTTTTATTTCTTCTTCTAGTTTCTTAGCGGTCAGGTGGGCTGCCTTTCGTAACTCTTTTCCTATTCTTGCTTCTTCTCTTTTCTTTCGTTGCTCTGCTTCTTTGCGCCACATGCCGAAACTATCAAGCATAGTGGGCGTTGTTTTATTGTTACAAAGGGCTGTTTCCAGCACGCTTATTTTTGCGTCATCGAAGGATCCTATCAGTGGCCACTGATTTTCCTGATCCTTTTTAGTATATTTATGCCATAACTTACTATAAGCTACGGCGACTAGTCCATACTTTAAAAACATATCCTTATTAGGGGTGCCCTCCAGAGGGGCCGGATGATCCACCTCAAATAAGCGGTCCGGGCTGAACCAACTACTGAACAATGGGGAGAAGATAGGCATGACGGGTTACAATGGGGACAAAAGTCTGCACTACCTATCCTTCACTACTTTGCGAAGACTAGACAGAATATTTCTATTCTACAGTATTCGCAAATAGGGAATACCCAAAGAGAGAACCAATTCCAAACAGTCAATGTTCGGGCAAACAATCAATCAATCAAATGAGGAAAAATAGGCGCGATGGGTTACAACGGGGGCAAAAGCCTGCGCTACCTACCCTTTCACTGCTTACAAAGACTAGACAGAATATCTCTATTCCACGTTATTTGTAAGCAGAGAATACCTCCAAAGAACCAGTATCGAACAATCAATGTCCGTTCAATCAAACAATCAGTGGCGAGAAAGAAATAGGCACGACGGGTTACAACGGGGGCAAAAGCCTGCGTTACCTATTCTTCACTATCCGCAAAGGAGGACAGGATACTTTTATCCTTCCCCGTTTGTAGATAGAGAATTCTCGAGAAAGCAATCCTCGAACAAACAATGTTCGGGCAAACAATCAATCAGTGGGGGAGAAAGATAGGCACGACGGATTACAACGGGGGCAAAGGCCTGCGTTACCTACCCTTCACTACCTGCAAAGGAAGAGAGAATACTTTCTATTCCTCTCCGTTTGAAGACAGAGAATCTCCAAGAGAACCAATAATTCGGAGAGTAATACTAGTATTTTCCAATCAATCAATCAAATATTTCACAGTTTGTCATGTGACACGACCTTACCCGGACCGCATGGACAGTTTCCTGTCTTCCGATTCCAGCGCCCGATCGTCCTCTATCTTCCGTCGTGGCACTCCTGATGGTTCCCAGTCAGGACCGTAAATCACTCGAGAGAGGTCTGCTCGGAATCAGTGAAGTTCGGATGATCGGCTGCCAGACGAGGGTCTATCGGGCAGGTGCACTTCCCGATCGTTGCAGTCGTTCACTCCGTCGTCAGGACCTCTCCCACTGGATCCACGTGTCGCTGATGGGCCCCACGTTTGGGACGCCAATTGTAAACAAAAGGGTTCAGGCAGATCAGGTCGATTACCCCTTTTCAAGGTTTGCCCGGCGTTAGCCGCTTCTCACCCAACTCACGATTATCAAATAAAAAGGCAGGTGCTGGAGACTGGAAGGCAGGAAACAGGAGTTTATTTCCGACGGAGCAGAACACATCAGATCAGACAACGAGGTATCGTTTCGAGGTGCTCTAACCGCATCTCTGAGGCCTGGCCGCTTATACACATGTTTATGGCTTCATTACATTTATGACATCCGTGGTATTGCTTTCAAGTTCACAAAGGCATCTTTGGAATCCCCGGTTCAGGCCCGTTCTCACACATATCTACAGTAGAGGTCCCCACCCAAATCACAGCATGATGGCTATCGCGCAGCTGGACATTCCGCTGGGAACAGGAATGTGGGCGATCGGTCGGATCTAGGGGGGTGAAGGCATTGATTAATCCCCGCTCCTTTGATGTGGGGCGAGGTCCTACTGTAGGGGGCAATAAACTGCATCTGCTGAGCTAAGTGATGGCCTGGGGTCAGGCCGGACAATCAGGCAGGGAGGAAGAGGTTATCAAAAGGGCCTGTTCTATGAATGAGATGAAAGAGTGAGGGGGGTTCAGCACGGGATGTGGCTCGGAGGCAGGGTCGCGCTGGAGGTGCGTTTATGACCCAAGCAGGAGAGACCGGGGGTTGTCGGGGATGCTTGCGAGGCTGGGAAGTGAGGGGGAGAGAGAGAGACGCTGGCTATCGGGAGTGGGCAGAGAGGCCATGGCAATCAAAATGGTTGCTGCTTACGCGCACGTATGGATCTGAAAAGGACAAGATGGCGCCGATAATGTTTACGCCACAATCCAGATTTTAACACGAGAATAGTGATGCCCCAAACGCTAAGAAGAAGAACAGTGGATTTGGCACACGAGTCACACCGGGGCATGGTGGCCACTAAAAAGATGCTGCGGGAAAAAGTGTGGGTCCCGGGACTTGACAGCATGGTGGAAGAGATGGTGACAAAGTGCCACGTATGTCAAATAACAGGACCACCGTCAAAACCAGAACCCCTGCAAATGTCCCCGCTACCACAGGCGGTGTGGACCGAGCTGGCAGCAGACTTCTACGGGCCGCTAGAAACAGGAAGCTATTTTCTGGTTGTGATAGACGAGTACTCACGATTCCCCCTAGTAAAGACAGTGTCATCCACATCGGCGAACGCAACGCTACCGGTGTTAGATGACATTTTTGCAGCATGGGGCTCGCCACAGACATTGAAAACAGACAATGGCCCACCCTTCTCAGGCGAAGAATTCAAAAGATTCATGGCGTACCTAGGTATACCTCACAGACGAATAACGCCACTGTGGCCACAAGCAAATGGGATGGCTGAGCGGTTCATGGGGACCATGAAAAAGGCGGTGCAAAGAGCAAAACTGACCCAAATTTCGATCGGACAAGCCCTGTGCCAGGTACTCAGCGACTATCGGAACACACCACACAGTTCCACGGGGAAGTGCCCCGCTGAACTGGTACTAGGGCGAGTGAGCAGAACAAGACTGCCGCAGATGAAGGAAGGAGAAAAAGCGGAACAGAAAGAAGTCGCCATCAGAGGAAAGGGACAGAAAGCAAAAATGAAAGAATACGCCGATCAAAAAAGGAATGCCACGCCTCACAAGTTAGAGGAAGGGGACATGGTGCTCGTGAAACAGCGGCAGGTGAGGAAGTCAGACAGCGCGTTCGCAAAGGATCCGCTGAAGGTGGTGAAAGTGAACGGGCCCATGATCACGGCCGCTGCTGGCCAACACCAGATCACAAGAAACAGCTCCCACTTTAAAGAGGTGAAAACGGAAGTAGAAGGAGACACGCCAAAGAACGAACCGACCAGAGAGATTTGGCAGGAAGATCCATCACCCGTCTTCGGAGAACAGCGACCAAGGCGAGAATGTAAAAAGACCAAGAGACTGATCGAAGAGATGTGAGGGGACTATCACTACACACATCTCTCTCTCTCTCTCTCTCTCTCTCTCTCTCTCCCTCTCTCTCTCTCTCTCTTTCTCTCTCTCTCTCTCTCTCTCTCTCTCTACGATCACCATCATGAGTCACGAGGACAAGTGGCAAGAAACTTTGTTTGCAACAAGGGGGGAGATGTCGTGCCCACATGATGGCACTAGGACCCTGGGGCTCAGGGTCAGGGGACAGGGACACCGGACACCACATCCGGTCAAGGGGTGGGGGTCAGGGATCACTCGCCTGCAGGACCTGAGCGTGAGAGGTCAGGGGACCACGAGCGCGCCATACTGATACCACTGTAATGCATGCATACAAATAAAGACCGACACTGATCACCCTACCGTCTCCTGTGTGTTCCCCTTCGCGACGCGACAGGGTGGGTGGCTGCCCTGGAGGTACAGGGGCCTGGGGCCCAGAAGGTCCTGTCTTAGGGTTTTTTGGCATTGCGCCTCTAGTGGCAGAATTTTCTTCTCCAATAGTACCACAACGACTGCCTGAAAATTGGAGCCATCCATGACTTGACAAATTCGGTCATCAAAAGGTTCCATAAGGATGATTCGACCAGTGAATATGTCTAGGGAGAAGTTAAAGAGGGTAAACCTTGTTAGGAGTAACTGTGGTCTGTTAAGCAGCTGTACAGTGACTGGGCTGTGAAGGCCTTGGGACACACCTCCTAATTGAATGAGGTTGATATTACCGCCAGGAAACTTGTGCATCTAAAAATACCTGAGAGTGAGGCTGGTCTTACCCGCTTCACAGTTGTTAATCTCCAGGCGGTGGCTTTGTATTAGTTACATTTCCCAAATCAAACATAAATCATTTCTCCCATGCAATACTACGGCCAGACATGCTTCGCTCTGTAATTGACTTGAGCAAAACTGACGCGCCAGCCACCGGGAGGTTAGGACACGCGGATCATGTTCAGGTAAAGTATGCGGGCTCCTACCAGCGGGCTGACCGCACTGTGCACCAGAGCCGGGCAAACTGAAGTGGTTGCATAGGAGCGGAGAACGTTCTCGCAGCCATACTGAAAGGAAAGAGGCAATTAAGGCTCACAATACACTTGTACACAGCGTGGAAGACAGACCCGCAGGATGACTATCCCTCGTTCGGTTGTTCTGTCATGAAAACAGTATAAAACACACTAAAAACTCCAAGTAGTCTAAGAGGGTGAAATGCACTTATTTATTTTAATTTCTTCTATAGCGCTGGAATCAATCCCGTAAGGGTATCTCCGCGCTGTGCCAGCAGTAGGAAACTCAGTCAGTGAATCAAGGGAAGTTAAGTGGGCAAAAATGCTTCTTGATAAAGGAGGGTTTTTAATATTTTCCTGAAGGATAGGTAGTTAGTAGTTGTTCTGGCATCAAGGGGCAGTTTGTTCCATAGGGCAGGTCCGACTGAGGAGAAGGCCCGGTCTCCTTGTCTGGACTTCTTTGTGGCCGGGGGTTTTAGAAGGGCTTGACTGCTTGAACGAAGGGACCTACTGGGCTGATATGGCACCAGGGATTGAGACAAGTATTTAGGACCCAGGATTTATCTGCAGGTTGCAGGAGCAGTGAAGACAGAGGGGAATAGAAAGTTCCTGGGCTGATGTGATGATGGTGCAGCTTCCTGATTGGATGGACTTTGCTTACTTTTTTCCCAAGTTCTTATAGGAAATGTAATTTTCTGTGGTAAAATTCTCTGATGTTAAACTGCTGGGAATAAAAAGTGAAGAGAGACAAGACTAATCGTCGCCTCCAGATCCTGACATAGAATCCTTGTCTGTCCACACATCACAAGTCATGACTCACACCCCTCTCAGCATCCTTCAGCCATACTTTGGCTTTGTTTTTTCACCCCTATATTTAGCATATCTGTCCACTAATTCCTTAACCCTGGTTTCTCCACTGGTTGTTGGTCTCTCCACCTGCCCCTGCCCCACTGTCCTTGTCTATTCAGTCCCCCAACCTTCCCTTGCTCTGACCTTCCCATTTCTCCACCCATCCCATGCCCTTCCATCCATTCCATTCCTTCATCCTGTCCTTACCTCTAACGATTCCATGGCCCCTGTGCCACACCATTCCTTAGTCTCATTCAAATTCATTCATTCCTTAATCTCCTGCCTGTCCCTTTTCCCTCCATCCACCCCTTGGGCTGGTAGTTTGAGACAATCCACATTTTAAATTACAGACAGAGCCGATTTTATGGCCAAGTTGAAGACACTTGCAGACTAATGTATGATATCCTATAACAAGATACCACATTTTTGAATCCCCTGCAATAAAGCAGATTTAGCTCCCGAGACAGCACTGTTGGGGAATGTGCTCGCTACGGTGATCAGCATTTGCCTGCAGGTTTTGTTTACATCTTGTCAATGCTGGCCTGGCTAAGTATATCATCTTTCTGCGGTTGATCAACAGAGTCTGAACTATGGAGGATAACAAATTCATCTGCTTGAACTTAGAAATGTTAGGCCAAACTTGCTCAAGCCTCCATCTCCCTCTCTGCTGCCTAGCAGCACAGTTTTCTCCATCTAATCCTCTGAGGGCCTCCTTTCACTGCTGGTCTCACAATTGCACTCACTTACCCTCCGTTCCCTACTGCCACTCCTCACCTCCTTATTCAGTTTCTCTACCCCATCAGAGCATCTTTTAGGCTCGCGCTGTACTATAGATAATGTTATTCTCAAAAAGTAGCATTATGGGTCAGATTTCTAGTCCTTCCAGTCAGGTCACCAGCTTGGTTGCTCAACTGGTTAGTGGTCTCATGGTTTCACCTGAAATAGGTGTGCTCATTTTCTTTACTAGTCTTGCTAGCACCACTAGCCATGTAAGTGGTGCCGGTGCTAGGATGTTTATTGAAGGCCATAAATGCTGGGATCCAGCGACAGCAGGAATCTTGGGAATAGAACTTAGTTCCCAGAATCCTCCAACTTGGTCATCCCTTGTTGTTCCCCTATTGGACACATTATCGTCCCACTCATTGCACTTGTTGCACGGCTATCAAATTGAGGGCAAATTCATGCCTGCAAGAAGTTGCAGGCTGCCTCTAGCCTTGGCTGGAAAATGCAACAGGGGGGCCGAAGCCCTTTTTTACCCACTGGGTGTTGTGTGCCTGCCTTCAAGCAAGCTTTGGGTTCTCAGGCATGCATTAAGCAGTGGGAGATCTGTGAAGAATCAATGGCACAAGCCTGCAACAAGAGATAGCGCTACTGTAACAACACACTTCAGTGCTGCCATAAGCTTACGATATCAACAGAATGAGAGATAGCTCTGCTGTTACTTATGTGTGTCTCCAACACGTGTTTATTGTTCTGATTTGCCTTGGTAGCATGTTGCACACCGTCTGCTTCAGGATACAAGACTACAATTGTGGGCCAGCATTTTTAGGACCCACTTGGTCCTCCCAATTTAGGACACAATTGGTCCTCCGATAGACCTATCAGTCTGAGGTGATAGGAGTCACCAGTAACAGTCAATCAAATTTAAATTAACAATGCAACCCATTTGGCTACAATATAAGGACCAGGAATCGGTAAACAAGTTCAAATGGTTTATTACAAGTTAATACTCAAAATAAAAAAATAAAAACATTCTTAATACCATGCTGTAAAGATACAGAATAGCAACAGGAATGACCAGATGACAGAAAGAAATTGAGGCACATTAGTATCAAACAGACAAGCAGTTACTGCAATACAAAACAATAACATTAGTATCTGGTGCTCAGAGAACAATGTAAGACTCTCTCTCCTATACATTAGAAAGCAAATAATTCAGAGTCCAGAGGATGGTTTAAGTGAAGGAACCTTAGCAAATCAGGGAAACTCCATAAAGAAAGTCATATCAGGACAAAAAGAGATCAAATAGGAAAATGTTAGCATCTCGGAAGCTCGTTCAAGAGTCTTCTATGGGTCAAAAATAAGTGTCAACCTAAGCCACACTTAATCGAAAATCAGAAAAAAAGCATTGGGCATAATCCTCTCAAAGTCCATTAAGCTAGCAGTGACTCATGGATGGAGGGAATCAAGGAAAGGTGTCTGCAAAGAATCTCCAAGGGGTTGGTGAGGATCAGAAAGGGATCTGCAAGGCATCTGTGAGTAATCTGAGCAGAGTCTGAAAGGGGTCAGATCTGAAGTTCAAGAGGAACTTCATATTATAACATGCCTAGTCTATTGGGAGACACTCCTCAATCACACCATCAGGTGTCCATTGTAACCCATGAATAATCATGTTGCAGAAAGCAACATTGCTGGTTTGTCCCACTCTGGACATGGGAACAACATCTTTTCCTTTATTTTTGCTACTTTTGGACAATAGTTCATTCACTGAGGGTTCTGTTTCCCCGTGTACCTTCCGTCAAGGTCCTTTCCTCAGGCTCCTATTCCCCTAATTCTAGTACAGTATTGTATATGTTTTAAATTAATATTACATGTGAATACCTGCAAGAAATGTAGACGTTGCAGAAAAATGAAATCAGCTTTATGCAGCATGGGGAAATATAGGCGTACTCATGTTAACTTCAATGGCGCACATTTAATATGCATGTGCACATTTAAACACGAATGAATATACGTTTCTAATGCATTAGGTTTCATACTGCATGTAATAATATTCAATATATCATCATAATACTCGATGGTAAGTATAACTGAGAAATACATTTAAATCAATTATATGGAATATTAATGCACAACTTACATAAATGAACTATTGTTTCTGGTAGAATTACATTCTACATATATGAGAAGTGTTTAATGGCAGTTTCAATTTGTTAAATGTTATTCACATGAAGTAACACTTACATTCAGAAAGACACATTCCATCTCTATGGTGAGTAAATTTTGTACTAAATGAAGATGATTCTTCATTTGTCACACTTAATTAAGACACAACATTTATGTACGACTAATCCTACAGTGAAGGCACTCTTTAATAAATGTCAAGTGTTTACATTAATTCGTTAAACAATACATGAATCATGTGCTATGTGCACTTTCACACTGTATGTTTCTCAAGTGTCTGTAACATTTGTGGCGTTTAAACGGTCTGCATGCTTTGCTTCACTAATTATGTAGCAAGTTATTTGCTGCTGACATCAGATGTAGTCCCTAGTTTAAGGGTTCAAATCCCACTCAGAATGACTGAATTAGCCTTCCATTTGTCAGGCTCTGGCAAACTGAGTGCAATTAAACTGCATGACAATAACATCCGTTTTTTATAGCTCTAAGAAAAGGGAGAGGTTTTGTGTGAAGCGCTATATCAAGCAAAACACAAGGGGTCAGGGGGTAATTCCGCAGACATGGAAGCAGGCTATGGTCATCCCCCTTCTTAAGAAACCGAGCCTTGCCCCGGAAATCCCTGCCAATTATAGGCCCATCTCGCTTCTTCCTGCGCTGGCTAAGATCTTGGAGAAGCATGTACATGGTGTGCTCTCCAATTTTTTGGAGTCTCACGAGCTATTGCATGCCTCTCAATCTGGCTTCCGCCCCAATTTAAGCACCGAGACGGCGCTGTTGGAGGTTTCGGAGGCCATTAAGGAGGCGCTGGATTCTGGAGGCAAAGCTATGTTGGTCATGCTTGATTTGTCGGCGGCCTTCGACACCGTCCCCCATGAGGGTCTCCTCGCAAGACTCCATGAAATCGGTCTAAGGGGGCCGGTGGTCATTTGGTTTCGTTCATTTCTAGCCGACCGCCAACAAACGGTCTGGGCCTCCCCTGGCTCTGCCGAGATGTCGCCACTGGGAGTCGGAGTCCCTCAGGGCTCCGTGTTGAGCCCGACTCTATTTAACATCTTTATGACCCCTTTGGCGACATGGTGGAATCCTTCGGGGCCCAGATCGTATCCTATGCCGATGATACCCAGCTTCTCTTCACCTGCCGGAAGGGAGAATATTTCAATGGAGAGAGTATCCGGGAGTGCCTTGGGGCTGTTTTCAAATGGTTCCAGCTAAACAGCCTCAAGTGCAACTCAGATAAATCTGAGATACTCTTCTTCGGATGTCCATCTGATCCGGATTGGCATGGGTGGTGGCCTGCCGACATGTTCCCCCCAGCTCATTCATCCCAGTCAGCCAAGAACTTGGGAGTTAAAATCGATAACGGGCTGACGCTTAAAGCCCAGGTTCTGGCTCTTACAGGAACTTGCTTTGGCATCCTCAGGATGCTTCGGAAGTTCTTCCCTTTGCTCTCTGAGGAGCACAGGAGGACCACAGTTCAGGCATTAATCGGCTCAAGATTGAACTACTCGAACATCCTATATTTGGGCCTGCCGGAGTACCTCCTGCAACGCCTGCAGGTGGCCCAGAATACGGCCGCTCGTGCCATCTTCGGCCTCCATAGGCGGGCCAGGGCCTCTAGCCTATTGCAGTCGCTCCATTGGCTACCTATCCGGAAGCGGATAGCTTTCAAGGCCATGACATTGGCCCACAAGGCTTTATATGCCTCGGGAGCTCAATATCTACAAAGGAGGCTCTCATTTTACCATCCGGCACGATCCTTGAGATCGGAGTCACTCTTCCTGGCTGTGGTGCCCCGAGTAAAAAAAGCCCGCATCGGTGGGCGCTCGTTCAGGCTGCTAGCTCCACAGCTGTGGAACTCCCTACCTTTGACCCTGCGCTCTACGTCTAACTTGCTGGCATTCAGGAAGGGCCTTAAGTCATGGCTCTTTGCCCGTTAGGGTTTTCCTGGTTTAGTTTCTGTACTTCATGAGCTTTCCTTCTCAACTCTTATTGTTATGTTTTTGTCTGTTTCCTTCAGGTCATGGAATATAAAGCGCCGGGACACTCCTTTGGAGTAGCCGCGCGCTATAAAAGAACTATTTAACATAACATAACATAACAAAACAACGGTGTGAAGAAAAACATTTTTTATCTTAATATTTCTTGGGTTTCCAGATACTGATATCGATTTCATCGTTCAGCAGGTTTTGCAATTGAAGAAAATCTTTGTACATGTTTACCAAAACACTTACAGCCAAAGAGTTCTGTATGAGAGATTGTGCCAGTTCCCTACTGAGTCTAAACAGTACATCCACACTCACTTGCACATCTTTGAGAGAAGATCAGAGACTTGCCTACCCCAGGAATACTACACCTGTGGCGGAGAGCAGACCTCATCCAGCACAACATACTACCTGACGCATTCGGGAACCCTGAATAGGAATAAAAGCCTGACTGCCTGTAAAAAATAAGAGCCATGTGAAGTAAGCCTTCTTTCAAGTTCCCAACGGCTGGGTGAACAGAGGGGCATATTTAGTAGAAAATGTTGGAGTGCGGAGCAACGCCAAATTTGGTAGCGCCGCACTCCAATATTTTCAAAATGCAGGGATGCGCCATATTTACTACTGTACAGCGCACTGCTGTGTTTTCCCTAATGCTGGCGCTAAAATTAGCTGCCTAGTGCCAACGCAGCCAGCCTTGCACCTTAGAGCAAGGGTGCCTGCATTGCAGGGAATGATAGTTTATGTGTTTTTTTCAAAGGTCAGCTTCCATTATTTTTCTTGCAAAGGGGATTTGTCTCTAAAGTTAGGAGGAGGCTATATATCTCAATATAGTAGCATACCTATATTGCTTGGGGACAGGTTTTAGTAAAATAATGCTTATATCCTGGCCAGCTACGGGCTGACTGTCAATGATGCAAATACTATCTTTATTTCTCCTCCTTAATTCCTCTTTCCACGCGTGCTGCATTCACATGTCCCTTCCTGCACGAAAACAATCCTGACCATAATGCAGACACTATCAATCAAAATAGAGAGGAGCGGACTGGGAGCTAGTTGAGGTCCAGTACCCATGCTCCATGTAGCAATATAAATCCAATAAATGGGTTACTGGTCCTTTGACGACACAGCTAGTATCCAGAGGGAAAATAAGGTAAAGTGGGGAAGAGGAAAATCTAGGTTCTGTTCTCAAGAACAGAGACAATCACAGATCTTGTCTCTTGTTGCCCTCACACATCCCAAAGGATGTCATGCTTTGTCATCGGGTGTTGCTCCTTGTAGAGCCGGTGCTACAATACCCCCTGAATGGCCTCTTTGGCCTCTTTAGCGGAGGTGTTTTTATTACACTGTGTGATGAGTGGGGGTGTAAGATTTATTCACAGAGGGGTCGTGAATGGTAGGTGGGTGAGTGAGTATTTAAAACTTGCTAGGGGATACCTTAAAGGTTTTTTAATATGTTGGCTCCCCTGTCAGAGTAAAAATCCTGTAGGTTATTGTTACTAATGGGTTAATGATGCACCCTTGTAACTAGAAGTGAGGTAACGGGTTTTTAGGAACCCGTTTGGTGCCAGGGGATAACACCCGAAGACCTCTGAGTTCTCCCTGTTACGGACCACAGAAACACGGAGTCTTCTAGTCGCAGTCAGAGATCAAGTTTTATTGGCAGCTACCAAGTAACAGGTGTCCTAGAAGCACGACAAACACGGGTCATGTGTTCTCAGGAGACTGTTCGTTTTTACAGAACCAGCCTTCTCCTTATATACAAAAATAATAGCTGCAAGCAAGAATTCTTGAGTTTATGATATGGCTATATACATATTTCTACAATAATACAAAAGAGTAAAGTCATGTAGGCAAGCCCGTATTTTAGATGTCCAATTCGTGATAGATTACCTAGCCAGGCCCGGAACTCCCATCAGATATCGGTGAAGCCCCAATAAAAGAAGGCACCTCCTAGTCGTAAAACTGGCCATAAACAGGGAGCGTGGACAGGTGTGTATGTGTGTAGAAAACATGATCTGTATGCGGTGAATGGTTTGTGGTATGTTGTGCATTGATGCTATCGTGTTTGGCCACTGGGCGAGGAGCTGCCCAAACAGGTTTGGCTGGAGGCAAGGGAGTCAGTTGGGACAGGTCAGGGGGAAGTCAGGGAAGGTGGACGTGTCCTTTTAGATCAAGCTCGACCTTTAATTGACTTATCATGAGGGCAAGACACAAGATGGATACCGTTTACAAAATGGAGTCTGGGGGGTCGGGACGGAAACTACGATTCAGGGGTGTTAGCATGCCTCGATCATGACGCAAATGCATAGGAATGATGTCCTAATCATTATCGGTTCGTCGACACCAAATTCGTCATGGTACGTTGATGTTTCGGGACACGGGTATTGGACCTCGATACCGGGACAACGGTAGGGTCCAGAATTTCAGAACCACAGACCCTCCTTTTGCCCTCATATAAGGCAATAATTCATGTTAATCCGAGTCTAAATCTGTATGAAGGAATTCGTGGAGATGCTGTTGTAGCATCATTCTGTTGCTCAGTTCGTCCCTTGACACAGGCTTCCGTACACATGAGGTAGCACAGAGGCCACATAGTGCAGGAGCGCACTGTACACACAGGCAGAACATAAACAGAAGTGCTAAGATCATCCCAATGAAGATCAGTGTTTTCCATCCCCATGTAGCGATCAGTTCCCAGAACCACCCGAGTAAGGACCAGTCCCCTTTTTCTACGTGAAGGGAACCAGATATCTCGTGTAGCTTGGAGATGGCCTGGTACACTGTCGGTGCGTTATCAGGGATGAAAATGCAACAACT
Organism: Lissotriton helveticus; assembly: GCF_964261635.1. Lineage (NCBI taxonomy): Eukaryota > Metazoa > Chordata > Amphibia > Caudata > Salamandridae > Lissotriton > Lissotriton helveticus. Next base: position 873,749,397 of record NC_136067.1, read on the forward strand.
GGATTGGATCACTCTACACACACCACCACGATCGGCGAGTATGATATCTAGGGCAACTCGGTTCTGAAGGGTCATAAGTCGATCCGACTGAAGTTCGGTCGTCAAATTGCCAAGGGCTCCGGCCGTTGTAATCACGGCGGATTCAACTATCCTCGATAACTGGCGAATATTCCTGCTGTTCGCCATAGGCCCCCAAAATGGCAGAAAACCCTTTGCGAAGTCAGCGAATTCCTGACCCGCGGTGTCGTCTTTACTCACGACACCTCTAGCTGTCCTTGTCCGATGGTAATCTGCTCTGGCCGTGTAGGTGGGAGGCAGCAGAAACGAGATAAAGCATGTACCTGAGAAGTCAGGGGGCAACCAGGTGTAGGCTTGGTCGTGGCAGACGAAATACGTGCCTTTGGCTGCTAATAGTATAGGGGAAGTTCGGGAAGCGAACACATAGGTTTCCGTGCATATACTCTTTCCTAATTGTGCTTTGGGATCCCTGCCGATACCTTGTAAACATAAGTGACCTCGGTTGGGTACTATCCAAACTGGGCGGGATTTCTTTGCTGTCTGGCTCTTACTCAGGTAAACCCCATATTTAGTCACGTTCCAACGAGTGTACGGAGTGAGTTCATCTTTGGGAATCGTTAGATATGTGTCGAACTCTCTGCTCATATTTCTTATCCCTGCTACTAGTGCCTTGTTACTGGAATCACCCTCAGTAGAACGGGTCGGGTATGATTCTAGGGCGAATAGGAACATTGTCTGGAAAGCCCACAGAGAACCATAATAACTGAAAGGCAGGATGAAGTATGGGATACCCTTATCCGTTGTGTGTGGCATGAGTCCACATATCCAACAGTTCGATGTGTTCATTATGGACTGGTGTTGGTGTAGAAGTTGAATGAATGAGTTATTTACAAGTTCGAGTCTTCTGGCAGACTCGTGTTCAGGTAGAGGGTGAAAGTAGTGTGGAGAGATAGTAGGAGGAGGCTGTGGCCGGGTGTCATTTGAAAAAGTAACTTGGAATACGAATAGAGTATAACCAGTCAAAAACATCGTTATGCTACACAACATTAAAATACATGTTATCAAAAACCTTCTTTTGGCCAGTACAGTGCATAGTTGTCTTTCAATGTTCGTGAGTCTGGTAGGTCTCTTTACCCTAGGAAACTCCATCCTCTAGTTGCTGCCCGCGGTGGTAGGTTGGTTCTGCCAGGGAGTGCGCTCTGTTCAGTCCGGGGTAACTCCCTTGGACCAACCAGAACCGTTGACCTAAACGTCCCCAGCTGCACTCCCCAGACTTCAACCGCGACCCTAGCAGCAGAACCGGATGGCGGTTCGAAAATCAAAAATGAGCACGTTTCCTGAGAGTGAGAGAGCTGAAAAATCAAAAATAGTTCTTGGGGGAAGGGAAATCACATTAGTTTGTTTTTTTATTAGTCTCTTTGTCTCGACCTTAGATTATATTGTTGTTTCCCATGTACGGTGTGGTCTTCAAACAATGTCTTAGGTTCTGAAGTGTCCAACTGCATTGACGGTGGCACAAATCCTTGTAAAATATGATCACTCTCCTTTTCGGTACCAGTTTCTTTTAAACGTGCATCGCTGAAAGGGATGAAGGGAGGTATGGATTCTGTCTCGGAGACGGCAATTCCTTCGTTGACCCACCGGTCGTATGGAAGGGGCAGAGGGACCCGTTTACAATGGGTCCCGTGCACCCAGTTCTTTTTGCCTTCCACCCGAACAGCTGATCTCGTGGAAAGAAGTACCAGGTAAGGTCCGGTCCACCTCGGCTGTCCGTTGTTTGTGCGCTGGAAATTCCGCACCAAGACCCATGTGCCGGGTGCGATGGAGTGACCTGGATCGTCAGAGGCTGGCGGAGAGGAACTGTGAACCTGTTGGTGTAAAACACGCAATTTAGTTGTCAATTTGCACAAATAGTCAAGCAGTACGGGGTGCTCTATTTCACTGAGTTTGTTTGGCCTTGGCACGCCCCAGACGTTGGCTGGGCGGCCAAACACTATCTCATGGGGGCTAAGTCCTAACCTGGAATGGACGGTCATTCTGGTTGACAAAAGTGCTAGGGGCAAGGCGTCAGGCCATTTAAGACCTGTACAGGCTTGGATCTTGGCTAATTTGAGCTTTAAAGTGCCATTGTAGCACTCTACTAATCCAGCTGATTGGGGGTGATTCGCAGAGTGAAACTTTTGTTGTATGCCTAAACACTCACACACTCTCTTCATCACGCGTCCTACGAATTCACTTCCATTATCACTCCAGACGATTCTAGGCATGCCAAATCTCGGGAAGAACTCTTTGACAAGGGCTTTGGCAGTTGACAAGGCAGTATTGTCCTTAAGGGGGTACGCTTCCACCCACCTGGAGAAAGTGCAAACAACAACGAGCACATACTTCAGATTGTTGCATCTCTCCATGTGAATGAAATCGAGCTGCAAAACCTCGAACGGATACGTTGGAGGCGCAAAATGACCAGCTGGAGTTGGGGTTCCCCTACCGGGATTGTACTTAAAACACACCATACAATTTCTGACCACATTCTCTGCATATTTCGGGATATTGCTGTTTTGCCATACTGGGGCCAATACTTTACAGATTCCTTTCGAACTGATGTGCGCAAATCCATGAGCCATTGTTACTACTGCAAGTACATATGCGTTAGGTAATAGCCATCGCTGGTATTCTGACAATTCGACCCAACAACCATTCGCATCTAACCTACCCTTACTTTCTCTCCATTCATTCACCTCTTTCTCAGTTGCCTCGGCTTGTATAGATTTTACGCTTTCAATGGTGTCCTCACACATTCCCACATCCGTAATCCATCTAGCGGGACCTACAACATACATCCGACTCATTGTGTTCCTTGCAGTCTCTTTTGCAACCTCGTCTGCAAATGCATTCCCGCGGCCAACATCATCCTGAATCTTTTTGTGTACACTGCATTTCACAATGGCAACTTGTAGTGGCAAGGTCAGTGACTGGAGGAGCTCATTAACTAGCTGACCATGTTGTATCTTTGCACCATGTGACGTAAGAAACCCACGTTCACGCCACAATCTCCCAAAACTGTGAGCCACGCCAAAGGCATATTGGCTGTCAGTGTACACATTCACTCGCTTTCCTTTCGCTAACACACATGCTCTGGTAAGCGCAATTAGCTCTGCAGCTTGTGCAGAATTATGGGAAATGCGCGCGGTCTCTATAATGGTGTGTAATGTTGTTACGGCATATGCTGTAGTCGTATCACCATTCGGCAGCTTGAAACATGAACCATCAACCCATAAAGTATCGTTGCATTCAGGAAGGGGAGTGTCCTGTAAGTCTACTCTCCCTTTTGTCTCTTCTTCTGTCCTAAAACAGCAGTCATGGTTATCAATCTTGTCTGTTTCTGTCGGAATGGGTAGTAACGTTGCGGGGTTCAGTGTATCGCACCTCTTTATGTGGATGTGACTTGCTAGCAGTGTAAGTTCGTAACTGGATAGTCGAGCGCTGGTAAGGTGTTGTGTCTTCGTCCTGTTTAGTAAAATGTCTACTGCATGCGGAACCATAACGATCAGAGTATTATTCATGACTAATCCAGCGGATTGTCGAATGCAGACAGCTGCTGCGGCGGTAGCCCTCAGACAACTTGGTAGGGCTTTAGCCACAGGGTCTAGAGTTGCCGAAAAATACGCGCATGGGCGCTGTCTGTCCCCAAAATGTTGTGTTAAAACTGATAATGCACAACCTTCCTTCTCATGGACATATAATGTAAAAGGCTTACTGTAGTTGGGGTTTCCCAACACAGGAGCCGAACACAATGCATCACGCAACTCGTGGAAACTCGTCTGACAATCTTCAGACCAGGGCATAGGATTTGGCGTGTCCTTACAGAGTAGTGCTAGCAAGGGTTTGGCTAGTAGTGAGAAATTCGGTATCCATTGTCTACAGTACGATGTAATGCCCAAGAAGGCTCGAACCTCTCTCTGTGTCCTTGGGGCACTCAGTTCTGCAATTGCCTGTATTCTTTCTGGTGTCAGTCTCCTTCCCTCCTTCGACAAGATGTGACCTAGGTAGGTTACCTCTTGTCGGCAAAATTGTAGTTTGGAGAGAGAGACTTTGTGCTTCATGTCACATAAGTTACGTAATAATGATAACGTAGCTTTCTTGCAAATCTCTTCAGTGTCTGCAGCGATCAGCAGATCGTCTACGTACTGAATCAGAGTTGAACCATTCGGTAGAACAATCGTGTCTAGTTGTGTTTTCAGGGCCTGACTGAATATTGATGGGCTTTCGCAGTAGCCTTGAGGAGCGCACTTGAAGCGGAAGCTTCGTCCTCCTAAATTGAATCCAAAAATATCTCTACTCTCCTCAGCAATCGGGATGCTGAAGAAAGCGTTCTTCAGGTCGATCACCAAGAACCAATTTGCTGAAGCTGGAACCATCGTCAATAAAGCAGTAATGTCGGGGACAACTGGAAACTGTGGGATAACTATCTTGTTCACTTCTCTGAGGTCGATGACGAACCTATACACAGGGGGCTGTGAAGGATCCGTACGCTTTAAGACCGGTAAGACTGGACTGTTACAAACATTTCCTGTCATTTCTTCGATGACGTCCTTATCAATCAGGTCATAAACAATCGTCAATAACGCCTTTTCACATTCGCTAGATATTTTGTATTGGGGAATACGTGGCAACCTAACGTTGGCTTTCAATGTTATGACATACGGTGCTATCTCCAAACGACCTACATCATTAGAGCCATTAGCCCAAAGTATATCAGGAAGTGATGACAATTCAGTCGGAATATTGTCCTTTGACAAATACATTGGAGAAATGACTTTCTTACCTAAAGTAAGTTGTACTCCCAAGGGGGAACAGTACAGAGTCGCATACAACCTTTTTAGCAAATCCAAACCTAACAAATTTTCACCGCAACCTGTTGTCAAAATGAGGGGTGCTTCTAATTCGCACGGGCCAATAGAAAGAGATATGGGACTAGAGATCGGGTTTCTAACAGGGGCGCCAGAGAAACCTACTGAAACATTCATTTCGCCAGACAAAGGTGCGCCAGGAATTTTCGAGTGCATGATAGAACGTTTTGTAGCACCAGTATCCAGCAGAAATGGCTCTGACACTCCTGAGGTAATTACCTCGACATAAGGTCCATTCTGATCTACTGGAACTGAAACAACTCCCTCTCTTTGTCCATGGCTGTCCTAGCAATCGTTACCCTCATTTTCGTGTTCAGGGTAATAGTCGTCAGCATAGTACTGAGCTGACCTGGACGACGCATTATTCTGTTGGTCAAAGCTGTTCATCGAATTCTGAGGCGGAAAAGAAGTTGTATTTTGCGTGAAATTTCCACGGCCCCTACCTCTAGGGGCATGTTGAACACCTCTTCCCCTTACACCTGAAGCACCGCTCAAACGTCGCGCAAGAGCCGGACAATTACCTTTAAAGTGACCCTCTTCCTTGCAATACGCACATTGATTCGGGCCATAAGCAATACGCTGATGGGAAAACTCGTTTCCTTGCGCGTTTCTCGAATACTGCTGTTGTGGTTGATAATTGGGCTGACTAGCCGTACGAGGCGGATAGGCTTGCTGGAGAAGAACTTTAGTTTTTAAATCTTTTGTCTTTTTGTCGACTTTATCTAGCTCGTCTTTGCGCCTATTTTCATAGTACTGGGCTGTAGCTAAAATTTGCGCTGACGTAGAGACAGCCCAAGCACTCTCTGAATCTTTCAGTTTATTACACAGTTCAGGGATTAAATTATGTACGAATTTGTCTACAAACAATCTTTGACCACCCTCGGTAGCCATATCCTGACCACTATGATCGGTGAAAGTCTCCTCAAATCTTGTGAAAAAGTCAGACACATTCTCATCTTTCTTCTGCTTGCACGCAGATAGCTTGTCCCAGTTTACGCGTACTTCAGGCATTATTGTTTTCATGTACGCGATAATTCTACCGGGAAGTTCAGCTATTAACGGCTCAGGTTTAGAACCACCAATTTGTCTAGCATCTATAGCTGCAATGTTCGCCCATGAGTCACCTAGTTCTTGGTCATGGTTCGTATGACGTATTTTGCTCCATAGAGGATGTGGAACAACGTTCCCAAACAACATGCCTATATCCGCTAAATTCATTATACATGAGCTTGCAGTTTGCGATAACTCCTTATAATACCCAGTCGGGTTTTTACGAGGATCAGGCAGTGTCTGCTTGAGTGCTAAGACATCGGATCTTTTCCAGGGGACATGTACCCATACACGCTGGAAATGAGGCAGAATCTGTGGATTCGCATTCGCATCACCTTCCCTCCAAACCGGAGGAACCTCTCTCATGGGGTACTGTCTCGCTCTTTTCCCGCCTGGTGCATCGTCTTCGTGACATGATCTAGAGACGTTTCCCTTACTCCTATAAGAGAGCAATAACTCTATCGCTTTCTCAACATCTGCACCTATAATCATACCTTCATAGAACTTAAAGCGTGTACGCCATAGTTCGTTCATTGTGTATTTGGGATCATTTGTCTTCACATCTTCGCCCAGATATACACACATTTCTTCGAATACGTATCTCTGAGTGGGTGCATTCCATTGACGGAAAACTTCCATAACAGACTGAACATCATATCTAACAGTATCCGTAATCCATTTACGGGCTAGTTCATTCAGCACTTTTCTTTCCTCGTAATCAGGCAGTTGACTACGTAACTGTCTATGTTCTGTTTTAGGGGTTGTTTTAGGCGACCCGAAGAAAGGTGAAAGCAGACCAGTGACGGTACCTGTCACTCTTTGTCTAATAGAAGGAGAAGCTTGCGGAGGGGCAAATGCATCAGAAAAAACAGGCTGAGGCAAAGAAGAAGTAGAGGCAATAGCAGAGGAAGTTGAAGTAGTAGCAGACGTAGTATCATAGACAATAGCTGGAGCTGTAGGCAAAGTCGTAGAAGTAGATGGAGTAGGTAGCAAATATGGCGGCCTTTGAGAAGGCTGCGCCGGAGAAGTAGGAACCAGCTGAAGAGTAGCTGGCGTGTGTGCAAGAGCTGTGTTTCGTGTGCCGGGGCGCGATATAGTAAAATGCTTTGGCGTTGTAGTAGCGTCTAACGCATACGGTGGAGGTGAGCTTAATAAGTGGGACATTAATGGATCTTTCTCGGATCTCTCCTCTTGACCTTGTCCCTTATTTGGTAACATCGGGTAGCATTTATCTACTGCTAGTTTCTTGCTCCGAAGTATTTGTTCGCTTTCTTGCTCTTCCTCGTTATCCCTGTATGCAACGGCAGCTTGCACCATTGACATACCTCTTTTATTCTTTTTTGCTAATTTTATTTCTTTCTGTTTGGCTTCTTTGCGCCATAAGCGGAAAGAGTCAAACATCGCCGGCCGGGCTTTTCTCTTGAATAATTTGACCTCTAAGTTATCTAATATTTCTGAGTCGAAACTACCATATTGGGGCCATTTTAAAACACCATCCTTGCGGGTGTATTTTATCCACACTTCATTATATGTGATAGGACCTACGCCGTGCTTTACATAGAGCTCATATGTTGGAGTTCCAATCGGAGGAACCGGACAGGAATCCTCTAATCGGGAGTCCTTACTATAACCAAGACAAAACAAGTTTCCAAGTCTGCTAAAACCAGGCATCTTTGCTCACTAGTCTAGCTTCAAACTTCAAAGGATTATCTGTTACGATATTTCTCGTGAATACACAAGTCCTTCGGCTTTGGGGCTTGCAAGTACCAAATCAAAGCGTATCTCAAGGATACCAAAAACTAAGGACAAACTAAGGACTGGGAGACGCTCCACTTATACTTAACTGAAGTATTTGAAGATCGGTGACGTCGCTAGAAGACTCGTCTATCGTTTCGCTTTACCAAGGATCACTGGGTCCAAAACAAGGCGATAGTCAGGGCAGCAGTCCTTCGTAGCCGTCGGGACGCGGGGAACCTCGCAGCAAAGACCTTCGGAACCACGTCGACATACAGGGGTCACACGAAGCTCCTCACGAACATCTGGCTTGGACCGTCGCCGCTTGATACCGCCCCGAGTTGGGCGCCAACTGAGGTAACGGGTTTTTAGGAACCCGTTTGGTGCCAGGGGATAACACCCGAAGACCTCTGAGTTCTCCCTGTTCCGGACCACAGAAACACGGAGTCTTCTAGTCGCAGTCAGAGATCAAGTTTTATTGGCAGCTACCAAGTAACAGGTGTCCTAGAAGCACGACAAACACGGGTCATGTGTTCTCAGGAGACTGTTCGTTTTTACAGAACCAGCCTTCTCCTTATATACAAAAATAATAGTTGCAAGCAAGAATTCTTGAGTTTATGATATGGCTATATACATATTTCTACAATAATACAAAAGAGCGAAGTCATGTAGGCAAGCCCGTATTTTAGATGTCCAATTCGTGATAGATTACCTAGCCAGGCCCGGAACTCCCATCAGATATCGGTGAAGCCCCAATAAAAGAAGGCACCTCCTAGTCGTAAACATGGCCATAAACAGGGAGCGTGGACAGGTGTGTATGTGTGTAGAAAACATGATCTGTATGCGGTGAATGGTTTGTGGTATGTTGTGCATTGATGCTATCGTGTTTGGCCACTGGGCGAGGAGCTGCCCAAACAGGTTTGGCTGGAGGCAAGGGAGTCAGTTGGGACAGGTCAGGGGGAAGTCAGGGAAGGTGGACGTGTCCTTTTAGATCAAGCTCGACCTTTAATTGACTTATCATGAGGGCAAGACACAAGATGGATACCGTTTACAAAATGGAGTCTGGGGGGTCGGGACGGAAACTACGATTCAGGGGTGTTAGCATGCCTCGATCATGACGCAAATGCATAGGAATGATGTCCTAATCATTATCGGTTCGTCGACACCAAATTCGTCATGGTACGTTGATGTTTCGGGACACGGGTATTGGACCTCGATACCGGGAGCACGGTAGGGTCCAGAATTTCAGAACCACAGAAGGTCGACATGTTTCGCATCCTACGATGGTCAAAACGATCCTTGGTGCTTCATCAGGACCAAAAAAAGGTTAATATGTAGTTGTGAGATTCAAAAAATATATGTAAACCCTATATTTCAAGTGGTAGAGCGATCCCCCTTGTGTAATGTATAAGGTGGCGCCAGCTTGTAGTAACCACTCGTGTTCAGACCTAGAAGAATCAAGAAGAGAAAAAAAACATAGACGGTACATAGACAGACAAAGAACATGAAAACATAGTTATTGTTTTGTTCTCAGAAACGAGACGATTGATGGCTTCTCATCCAAACTATGTACTCTCCTACGAGGCAGGAGAGAGGTGCTGTTGGCATCAGGTTAGGGTGTCAAATACGTGCGCCATACATTCACTCTGTGTAAAGACTCTGTCTGTTATCACCTAGCATTGTGAACTAGATCATAACGCAGGCGCACTTAATCAGTTTGACGCATGTATAGTCTTAATCATCATTTATCGGTACGGTAGGCTGCAAACATCTTAAAACATTTAAATCAGGGGATTCTTACCTATTGGAAACGTTAAATAGGCTTCATAGGCTATCGCATGGCCGCCCACACCGTAACGGGCCTGTGATTATCAATGGAGAAAGGGGGACAGAAACAAACAGTTTTAGGCGACTATGCAGAGTACCGGTACTTAATATCGGTACGAGCTGCATAGCCCAGTGGCTGTTGCAGAGGGGGGGTCAATGGTATCTTACTTACAGTTTGTGTCGGATGCGCGAGTCTGCAGCACCTACGCTTGCATGCATGCCTGAATGTTGGCTGGGAAGCTTGCCAGCGGTTCTACTATTGCCTGTCGTCCGGCTGCCTGGTTTCCGGTGGGTGTATCCCTGCTCCATGATGCATGCGCTGGCACCATCTTGGAGAGTGGAACATGCCCAATGAAGTATGCATATATTCTCGAAGCTTGTTGGGAGACATCTTGGAGTGTTGTATCATGCAGAAAGCATTGTGGAGCCTGCACGTAGGTGTATTATATTGGAGGTGGCAAGTCTGTTGTTGCACTTGTGAGAGCAACTGAGAGAAGCAGTGTGTGCACCAGGAGGGGTCATGGGGTGCACGGTTAGATTACTAGATGGGTGTTAATATACAAAGTAGTGGAATCCTGCCGAGAAGCAGGAGCATCTAGCACCATAACACATTTATTGGCTGGTTAAGTGATATTATAGAGAGTGAAGAATAATAGGTATCAAGTCAGGTGTCCTGATAAAAAGTACAGATGTGGAGAGAGCACACCAGCGTCTGTGCTAAATGTGCATGTGTGCTCATCCCTGAGTGGCGAATGTGGACTGATGTGTGTATTATGTACTGTGTCCCACAGGGCACCTTGATGAGAAAACCTGTATTTCTGTGGCTTATGATATTAGAGAAGTGAGATGGAAGACTCTAAGTCATGTCTTCTGGCGCCATAGAGGCTGGTGAGGCAGTGCCTATTACACAGCATCCTAATGTGGTGGATCGTAGTTCGATTCACAGGATATCCTCATTAAGTACCATTTTGTGAGTTTGAAGAGGATGGACCCATCGATGTTCACGTCTTTGTAGCGCTGTTGAGCTCCAGGTAGGATTGGCTTCTATTACAGTCCATCTGATGTCAGCAGCTGAATATTTTCTTTCAATAAAGTGGTTACATATTCTGGTGTGTTCCCCACTCCTCACTTTAGCTGGTCTGGTGGTCATACCTATGTAGAGGAGTTCACAAGGGCATGATATTAGGTATCCCCAATTTTTGGGGTTACAGTTTGTGTGTTGTCTCTGTTCCCCAGGTGACGTCCCCCAGTTGTAGTGTCTTGGTGTGTCTGGTTGATGCACAGGCGCTGCAGGTTCTGCATTGGTAGTGTCCTGTTACTGGCGGCAGGTTCCAAAGAGTATTTTCTCAAAGGTTGTTTCCAGGCATGGTCTAGTGTATACCAGTTGGTCTCTTTTGTTGGTCATTGTAGGACTTGGCCTTTTTGGCTAAAGTTTCCTAAACTTTTTGCTTTCCCCCTAGACCGTATTCCTGACATAGAGTTGCCAATTTAGATGCTATGGGTACTTTATTACTGCTGATCAGTGTCAAAGTACCATTGTTCCCTGTGTAAAGTGGAATGGTAATTGGTTGGCCTTCATTGGTGTGTTTGCCTTACTGGTGAAGTCCCTAGGGATGTGCACTGTGTGTGCCAGGGCTAGTAATGCAAAGGTGCGCGGAGAAGGAAACTCAGGCATGAAGTGTGGGACCTGTGTGCAGTTTGTTAAGTTAGCATGTTGTCCTGACAAGTGCAACCACTTGTCTGGCCTTACTTTCCCTTTTGAGTACAGTTGGCACCCCTGTGGTAGGCCCCATGGTAACCCCTGGGCATGGTGCAGTGTAAGTAAAAGGCAGGGCATATACTGAGGTGTTTGACAAAATGAGGGAGGCTGGGTGTTTGTTAGCCTAGTTTCCCATAAGTTTAAAATGGAGAGGGGAAGTTTAATATGTATGAACTCACAGTGTCATAGCACATCTTTCTATGAAAGTGGTTTTGTCACTGTCTGTTCAGAAACCAATCTTTTAGAAAGTGGCTGAGTTTTGTGCATTAAGCATTTCTGTGTGTCTCTGCTGAATGTGGATTGACTGTCTGGATCAGAGCGGTGAGAGGAGCTGGGTGAGGTCTTAACCCAGGGAGGGGTTGATATGGCACAAGGATGACCTGCATTTATAGGGTAGGTGGAAGAGAAGCCCCGCGAGGTGAAGAGGCCTGGGTTGCTGCTATAAAACAATTGACCCATCTCCTGCTGAGTAATTAAGAATCCAAAATGAAAGGATCCAGACCCCAGTATCAAAGGGAGAAAGGTGACAGTGGGAGGGAGGCACCCAGAACTGATTTAGGCACGGGTCAGGGACCCCTGAGCATAACAAACTTCATAGAAATTTAGGGGTATAACTATGAGAGCTGAGACCCCTGAACGTTGGAATAGAAATGGATTGAGACTGAAAAGGCTTGGACCCATTTTGTGGTCAAGAGGAACCTCTGCTAAGGAAGGAACAACTGAAGAGACTGCTGGGAAGGACCGACCCTTGCTTCGTGATCTGGGGCTAGTCTGCAGTTTGCTGTTTTAACCAAGGAAGAGGCTGTTGGGACTGTGCTTTGTGCGCTGGGTCCCCCTGCTTGAAGAAGACTGAGCTTTGTGCTGTGTCTTGTTGCCCCAAGGGCCCAAAGTGAGTTGGATCCCTGTTTGGAAACACAGGAACATATAAGTTTCCGGAGAAGTTTCAAGTGAAGCTGTGGGTGTGTGTTGTGGCAGCTTGAGACCCTCTGAAGGTATGCCCTGTGATCTTGGACACACGGAGGAGAAGTGAGACTCAGACATGCAGGGTGCGTGTCGTGGTGCACAAGAGGCGTTGGTGAAGAGCGCCTGGTCAACGTGTGCATCGAAGGTGAAGTGAGTCTCGGACGCACTGGGTGCGTGTTGTGGTGCACTGCAGGCCTTGGTGAAGAGCGCCTGGTCAGCGTGTGCATTGGAGGTGAAGTGAGACTCGGACACCCAGGGTGCGTGTCATGGTGCACGTCAGGCACTGGTGCAGAGCACCTGGTCAGCATGTGCATCGGAGGGAAAGGGAGTCTCGGACACACAGGATGCGTGTTGTGGTGCACAGGAGGTGTTGGTGAGGAGTGCCTGGTCAACGTGTCCATCGAAAGTGGAGTGAGTCCTGGACACGCAGGGTGCGTGTCGGGGTGCACCGGAGGAGTTAGTGAAGAGCGCCTGCTCATCAATTGCACCGGAGGAGAAGTGATGCTCGGACACGGTGAGCGTGTCGGGATGTGGCCGAAGGAATTGGTGAAGAGCACCTGGATATCGGGCACAGGAGTTGGAGTAAGTCTCAGTGAAGCAGTGTGCGTGCTTTGGAGCAACATGGGACTGTGTAGATGATCTGTTGATCATCGTGTGCACTGGAAGAAAGTGAGCCTCTACAGCGCAGTGTGTGTGTCTTGGTGCCAACTGAGACCGCAGGAAGGAGTGCCTCGGAGTTGACGTGAAGTCCCATCAGCGTTGTGTGTGTGGCTTCGTGCCAGAGGAGACCCGGAGGGTGCTGTGGTGAACGTGCACCCGGAGTAATGTAATCTCAGAGGCATGGGGTACGTGTGGCCTGTGGGCGCCTAAGACCTTCCTAACAGTCGCGGCCTGGACCGGCAGCCCCGTGGGTCGAGCCGCTGAGGCCCATTGAGAAAGTTTGGCACAGAAGGCCCAGTTTGCTGAAGGAGGAGAGGAGAGTGGGGGCGTGCCCCCAGGTAACGTGGCGCGTTCTGGCGACGTGAGCCTGTGCTTCGCGTCAGATTGGGGCCCATACTGACCAAAGGAGTGGTAGTACTGGGGCCAGAGTGAGAAGCTGTACTTTATGTCATCATTGATACGAGTGGGGGGCAACTCTTATCGAAGAGGCTGACTGTCGTAATACACATTGCCAATATTGCTGCTAACAAACTGTCGGACTGTCTTATGATGCCTGACATTATTTCTGCATAAGGAAGTACACGATTGTAGCGCTTGGCATTGCATTATTGCTCCATTGCAAAGTACACGATTGTAGCGGACCGCATTGCATTATTTCTTCATTGCAAACTACGTGACTCCTGCTACGCATTAATTGCAAAGTACATGATTGTAGCGGTGCGCATTGCATTATTTCTTCATTGCAAAGTATGTGATTGGGGTGTGAGCATTGCATTATTCCTTCATTGCACAGTACTTGATTGTAGTGGTACGCATTGCATTAGTTCTCCCATTGCTAGGTACCGGGGTGTATTGTTACCCATTGTATTATTTCTCCTTTGCCCAGCACAGGATTGTATCGTTATGCAGTGCCCTATTGTTTGTCCATTGCGACGTGTGTGATTTTAGCATTGCGACCAGCATAGCATTTTGAAAGGGGTGGTTGGGATTTTAACCTACCAGCCAGCCAGAACAAATATTACCCTTTATTATTTGTTGGCTTTTGTATTTTGTGGTCTGATCGTATGTCTTTTTATATAAAGTTTAATATCGTTTTATCAAACTCGTGTGGAGACAATTTGTGGTGTCACCAGTGGGTTGCTGTGAGTGTGGTTACACATACTGTACACTCGTGCCTTGGAGATAGGCTTGGCTGCTTGTGCCAAGCTACTAAGGGGGTGAGCAGGGCTATCTCAAACGGTGTCCTTACTTGGCCTAACATTAAGGGAGGAGTTATGGGTCTTACATTTGGTGACAGTGGTACTGGAATGGGACTCCGGCTACCAACATTTGGCGGCAGAGCGGTGGGATACGATCCTAACGTAATTGAAACGCGTGTGTGCAAAACCACTCACAGTAATTGTTGTACATCATAAATTGATCGCATACCACAACGCAACAAAATATTGTTTCGAATTGTTGGTTTCCTTGTTGAGTAACCTTTAAACCACACATCATGTCTCAGGAAGGGAGCCAGATGTTGCCGGTGAGGCTGCGGCTGTAAAATTAGAGTTTAACATTGAGGCATTGTTTACCTACAAGGTTGATCAGTTGAGGAAATTCTGCAGAGATTTGGGATGTCCCATGAAGAGGAGCTGCAAGTGGCCTTGAGGACCTGGTGGGAAGCCAAAGAGCCTCAGGAGATGGGTGATGTTGAGGTGGATGAGGATGACCCACGGAATGGATTTGGTCCACAGGATTTGCCAGTGGAGGGACCAGCTGCAGGGGCTGGTAGTAGCCATTCAGGGAGGAGTTTTTCACAAGAGGAGTTGGAGGAAAAGTAAAGGGTGAGACTGCAAGAGTTGGAGGAAAAGTAAAGGGTGAGACTGCAAGAGTTGGAGGAAAAGTAAAGGGTGAGACTGCATGAGTTGGAGGATATTAAAACTTAAAACTGAAGCAGAGGAGAGCACGAATGCTCTAGCATTGGTAGAGAAACAGAATCTCTTCGCTCAAAAGTTAAGCATGAGGGAACTGGCCATTAAGGGTAAACAAGCCAAGTCCAGTTCGAATGGTGGCAGCGCACAGCCAGTGCCAAGTGTGGATGAGTACAAGTGTGCACTGGAAGATTGGGTAGTGGTTAGCATGGTAAATGATTTGGAGGGGTTGTCCAATTTGACCCCAGGGGAACCTAGGCTCAGAATTTTTTTCCCAGGGTTGCGCCACCCTGGGTTAAGGTGTGGACTCTTTGATTCCTGGGATCCTGCAAAAGAACCGGACCCCTGGTCATGGGTCTAGGGCCTGAAAAGACCCCAGAGAGGGAATAAGGGCCAAGTGGCACAAGGAGATCCCAGAGTAGGGAGGAGGGTTTGCTGTATCCCCTTGTCTCAAAAGAGGGGGAGTAAGAGTAAGCAGCACCCCCAGGGATCAGCAGCATCACCCAGGAAACTGGATGGGGTGGCGTAAGAGATCCCCCGGATGGAGGCCTAGTGCCTACTTGCCAGAGATGTGAGGAAGCTAATTATATAAAACAAAAATAGCAAACAAATATTTTTTCTCAATTGAGAGTATATATATATATGTTCTAGGTGCAAATATAGATAGTTTACAACATGATATATAAAAATATATATTTATTTTATTTTTATTTCTTATTTGTATTGATTCATGATTTAGCTCATTCTTTTCTTTTTCCACTGTGTAGATTCAACAATTATATAAAATTATGCATGTATATTTACATTTTATATTCACAGATTATTGATTGATTTACTTTATTGTACAGTTAATTAAAACTCACAATATAAAACGTACATCATTAAAATCGTTATAAACTTAAAAACACATGTATTATTAAAAGAAAAAGGTATTTAAAACCATATTAAGTTATCATTCTCAATTACAATGTCTGTAACCCGCTTGTGGAATTGGAAGTGTGAGTCAATGTACTCTACGTGCTTCGACTTGGCAGGACCTTGGCAGACTATTTCTTGGTTGGCGAGTTGTTACATGCTGTTAGTCACTGCGCCGTGTGGTTGGTTCATAAGTCTTGTGGACACAATGTCAAAAAACTTCGTCAGTCTGCAATTTAACTGGACCTCTTCAGGTTTAAAGCATATCATCACAGCTTGCCTGCAGCTTGTTACACCTTTTTGATTCCAAAGTGATCGAAATAGGGCGCGCCTTATGTATATCAGGTTAGGGCAGATGCAGATTATGTGGATTAAATCCTCATTCCCTGATTTGCAAAGACGGAAAAGATGTTTGTCTGGCCTACTTTTCCATGGTGCCAAGTGAGGTAGAATTGGTAGAATTCCGAAACGCAGGTTTAGAAATTTATCTTTTGTCTTCCGCGTGAGACCCACTTTCAAATATTCATGCTGTTTCAGGGCATTGTAATCTTTCAGCACGGCCCATCCATGTGCCCTCTTGGCCAGGGTTTCTTTATCTTCTATAAATGATATCAGTTTAGTGACTTTTGTTACCACCTTTTTAAAGCTATTGTTGTCAGCTGATGACTCCCAAAGGCTAGTTAAATCCAGATGTTCCAAAGAGTTTAAAAGGTATTTCTTAGCGGGTGAGTTTGATCGTATTGACAGTTCTGTCCATAAATGAGCGTTTAGGGTTCCGCACCTTTGATTTTGCGCCAGTATTTTATATAGGTGCCTCTTCTCTCCACCGTTTGTTTTTGGATGCCATATTTGAGGCGAATTTGAGCAGGAGACACAACGTTTGGCAAACGGAAGATTGCCCTATATGCTCTGCTAATTATTTTGTCTAGAGCATTAGCGTCCTTCCCTTGCATTGGTTCGCTTCCATATGTGAGCATAGGCTGGAGGCGTGGTTTAATCACCTGTAGAAGAGGGTGAAATGATTGATCAGGGAGAACTTTTTGTAATGGCTTCATTGTGAAATGAAAAGTAGTGCCCTTCCGTGCTATAGATTCTAGCTGGGGTTTGAACGAGCCTCTGCTGTCTAAAAATACGCCAAGGTATTTATAGTTGGTGACTCGGTCCAGCCTTTGTCCATCCAAGGACCATGCCAGTGTCTTTGATTTGTTGTAATTCACTGACATAACTTCAGTTTTGTTTAAGTTAATCTTCAAAGCGTTGTTTATTGAAAATTGATTAGTAGTGTCCAAGAGATGTTGCAGTCCAATTGGGGAGCGACTTACCAAGACCAGGTCATCGGCGTAAAGGAGGTTTGATAGCGAGATGTCTCCCAGCCGTGGCGCGTGTGAGTTGGTTTTATCTAATTCTCCGGGCAAGTCTGCGAGGAAAAGATTAAACAACATGGGAGCAAGGATGCATCCTTGTTTTAGACCTTTAGTGGTGTTAATTTGTCTGGAAAGGTGCGTCCCACTACCAAGTTTGATATTGACCCAGGTATTAGTGTGGAGTAGTATCAGCTGCTTCAGGAGTGGCCCCGGTCTCCCCCACTTGTCCAGTTTCAGCCAGAGTTTGTTTCGGTCAACATGATCAAACGCAGCACTATAATCTATAAAACATAGAAATAGTGAGCTCTTGGTTGTCTTGGCAGCGTCTGTCAGTAGGGTTAACACCATGATGTTTGTGATTGTGCCCTGTCCTCTGCAGAATCCGGTTTGGTTGACGGGAATGATGTGTTTTAGGGTTGCCCACAATGTTAGTTCCTCCAGGAGGAGGCCCGCGTAGTACTTTGCCTCTGTGTCAATTAGGGCGATGAGACGATAATTACTTGGAATGCTCCTATCGCCCTGTTTGTGGATCAGACTAAGTATTGATCCTCTCCAGGTTAAAGGGCACGTCGCTGTTTCCCTGACTTCCTGGAAGAGTGGCAGCAGTGTCTCTCTCTCCAGAAGTTGGCTTCGTACTTGTACATTATTGGCGGGACTCCATTGGGCCCAGGATCTCCTTCCAGTTTCCCTTTGGATATTTGTTGCTTAATCCTGGCTGCTGTTATTGTATATTTTTTATCCTCACTACCTGAAGATGGTCTAAAGCTTAATGTTCCATCTTTCTCCTGCGTTGCAGGGTTGCATGATATCTTCACCAATATTGTGTCTTTGTTTTCGTTTGCATGTGTTCGATGATTGATTGTCATTTTCATATTACTCTTTATGATCCTCGTAGTTAGGTTTTTTCCTCTAAGTAAGCCCCCCTCAAGAATTTTGTCATTGAAGTGTGTTAATAAGTAGTGAGCCCATTCGGGTTCGGATACATGGGAATTTATTCCTTTATGGCTTGGACGTTGGAGGCTTTGTATTGTTTTTCAGAACCTGGCGCTGTTCTTCTGTTTTGAATCGTATACGATTTTTGCCCAGAAGTCCTCATTGATTTTCCTTTTCTTTTCCCAGATCGACTTGTTGAGCCGAGTCTTTAGGGATCGCAGCTCCTCATGCAAGGGGTCGATGTTCGATTGTTTGTGGAGCTTCCTAAGGATCATGTTTATTTCCCGTTTTAGTTTTTTTATCTGCTGTGAGGTTACTTTCGCTGTTATGTGGGTTGATGAGCTCGTAGTGTTGGTTTTTTGCTCTGTGGTGAATTTTGTTCCAAGTTCTATTATGAAGTCTACCCAAGCCTGTAGTGGGTTCCTTGACAAGCTTGAGATCTGGTGCAGGATCGCTCTTGCGTTGATTGTAAGCTCTTCTACTTTATTAGTCTTGCACCTTATCCGTCTGAAGTTCGTGGTGTGCTCCGTGCCGGCAATTTTTCTTTCTTCCAGGTCAATCCCTCTGGTGCCGTATAGTTCCACTTCCTGTGGTTGGTGGTCGCTTTCACCATTTACACCAATCATGAATGAGCGGATAGCATCAAACAGAGTGAGTGTTACGAGGGTGAAGTCGAGGTGCGAAGAGGTAGATGAGGAGAAGTGCGTAAATGCTGGCGGTGTGTCCTCTACAAATCGACCATTTAATACCCTCAGATTTAACTGCTCTAGGCCTCTCAATAGCTGACTTGAGCATCTAGTTTGCTTGTTGGGAGTGAGTGAGGCTTGATTAGGAATTCCCCAAGCGATGTTAAGGTCCTGTACCATTTCGTCTTCTGGTTTGTTTACGAAGAGTTGAAGGTTAAAGTCACCTGCCAGGAGTATGTTCTCTATTTCCCTTTCTTCCATCAGTCTTGCCACCTCGGTGACCAGTTCTCCTGCGCCTTTTAATCTATGCTTAGGATGTAAATATGTGTTTATTATATGCAGTTGTTGGGCAACCTGGTTTATTTTGATAGTTATTACTATTACCTGTATGGCGCATGGAGGTGTAATTTTTGCCTTTATTACTTCCATTTTTAGGTCTCGTCCTATTAATCGCACAAGCGATGATAGGACGAGAGTATTGAGGGCAAAACAAGCTCTGAAACCACCAGGCGGATTACGTCGAGTGCATGTGCTCGTGCACGCGCTTACTATTAGCTCCCGAGCTGCCTGCCTCCGAGAGCTTCACTTCAAAGGGATCCGCTCCCCCGCCCCCTGCTTCACACTTTTCACGGCCGCCAGGCCGTGTCTCACATTTCTCCTCCCCCCCTCCCCACAGCAATGCCAAGAGCTTGTTTGTTCTTGGCATTGCTTGAACACTCATTTCCTTGCTGCGCTGTGAAAATGCTATATCGCTTTTCTATATGTCCTTCTAATGTGGTTGAAAAATGTCAAAAAAGTAACTTAGCGTGAGAAAAGCGCAACCCCCCCCCACACTCTATGCGTTCTGATAATGGGTGCTTGGTTTAAATTGTTTTGCTAAAACACTTGATTCCTTGCTGGGGTGTAAAAATGCTATATCGCTTTTATTCTGTTCTCATGATGCGGTGTTTAAATGTAGAACAATTGACTTAACGTAATAAAAGCGCTACCCCCCCATGCATATTGAAAATGTGTGCATTGTTTCAATGCTTCTGCAAAAACACTCGATTTGCGGTGTTAACATGAGAAACGCGCTTAATCCCCCCGCCACCTCTAGGCGTTTTTAAAATTGGTGCTTGGTTTCAAAGCTTTTGTGAAACACTTTTTTTCTTGTTCTTTAGTTTAGATATGGCACCCGTGCGCCTCACAGAACCTCATCCCCTGTTTCGCAACTGGGTGCCGTGATTTGTTTCAGCACAGCGCCTGCTTCTATATTAACAACACGGGCGCCCCGGTTTTTTACAGCATGGTGCGCGGTTTTATATAATTACTATTAATTAGCATTTTACTGTCTCTCTCTCTTAGTAAAGCAGTGCATCACGCCGCTTCCCCTTTACAAATGGCGGCCCGCCTTTTTCTTTAGTTTAGATATGGCACCCCAGCACAGCGCCTGCTTCTATATTAACAACACGGGCGCCCGGGTTTGTTACAGCACCGTGCGCGGTTTTATGTAATTACTATTAATTAGCATTTTACTGTCTCTCTCTTAGTAAATCAGTGAATCACGCCACTTCCCCTTTGCAAGTGGCTGCCCCGCCTTTTTCTTTAGTTTAGGTATTTGTAACAGCTCAACAAACTTTTTTAAGCAATCTGGTATGCCGCATTTGAACTATGATGGCCGTGGGCATTTGTTATTGCGTGGCTCGCCAAATAATTTTCTTATTTTAATAATACTTTGTTATGCAGCGGCACACCACTCTTGGTCTTCATGGCAGCTGCACACATTGTGTTTTATTGCTTCACGGTGTTCATTTTGTGAAACGGATGGAACCACGTCACCTCAAGATGCCGGCTCTTTTCGGGAAACCAGTAGTTCGACAAGGGCATTGTAGAAAATAGTAGCAGAGAGGCATGAAAATTACTCAGCCACAGTTATGCAAATAAGGTAACTTGGGCTGCGTGATTTGGAGGCGAGTGGAAGCTGTGTGTTGGCAAGGACTCGGCATTCCAGGAGTCAGACTATCTGCTGTGTTGGGTTGCGCAGGAGCAGGCCCCAGAGGAGGAAGGCTTTGTCTCCTCGTCGCCCATTAAATCCCCCCATGACTACTTCCTGACCGTCGTCTCTTCGCCCGGCAAGTTTCCCAGCCAATACTGCATGGACCGCTCTCCGTTCTGCTTCATATGCGGTTCATCTCGATCCCCGCTGCGGGCCACGCCACTTCCCCGATCCAGTCTCCCTGGAATGGTTACCAACGGGAGCAGCGCAGGCGAAGGCTCCGGTTCCCCGATCCTCGACTGTCCAGGGACACCCCGCGCACGCCCAAGGTGAGTGCCACTCTTAATTCTGCTGGCCATATGGGTGCCTGCCTCCACGCTGCAACTGTGTGCTAATATTGGTGTTGGACAATAACGTCTCCTGTCATCAACGTGTTGGTTCAATTTTTAAATGAGCTCTTAAGGATCAATGGGTTATTGGTTACTTCTTCTTCAAAATGTGAGGATTAGTAGCAATGTACGGTACTCTTCCTTACCACGTGGAATATGAGAGGTGACTGTACAGTACACAGTCTGCGAAATACCATCACTGGGTCGTTGTAGAGATCATATATTCACACATCACTATCATTCACCCACAACTATTGATGCCCACCGTTCCTGTCCTCCATAGAAAGCGGCCCAATTATACATCAAGCTGTTACCACCACTGAACCTTCTGTGTAACGCAAGATGACATACTGGTATTTGTGTCAGGGATACTATTAAATAAAATACAATGGTCCTGGTAAATTAAACTCTTCCTATTGGTGGCCGTCGGAATCCATGTTTTATACCCCGTCTTCTAACCTGAAATGCACAGGCATGTTCATTAGCTCGGATCTTCTGGCAGCTCTAAAATTACTACACGTTTATTGTTTTCCAGTTTTTTTTATTTATAGTAGTGGGTAGTATTTAGGTACCTATGCTCATTGTGTTACCAATGTCTTTTTCTTTCGTTTATTTTCAACAACTACCACGTAGTCCTTTGCCACCCCCCTTCCTGCTGGCATTCCCCCTCCCTTCTCGCCCAGTCCTTGTTTCCCGTTTCATATTTCCAGAATTGTTTTCAAGTAGTGAGCCACACTTACACATAAAAATTGTAACTTCCAACATTTCGGGTAAATTTCTTTAAACTCAGGATTTTTTCCTTGAATTGATTGGACCACGAGTTCTCACAGGCTCCTCTCCGCCCCTCCCTTTAATGGCCCTCCCATTCCCCCAGCACAGAGCTCGCAAAAACAGGTTTCTTCCTACCTTATTTGTAAACTGTGGCCATAATCAGGCTCCTCTGCTTGCCGTAACCCCTCCCTTTTCCCCCTCCCTCCAGGTCAGCCTCGCTCTCCCAAGCGCCTCGCTTAGGCACATACATATCTTGGACCCTCGTTGTGTCTGGTATCACTCAGGCAAACGTGGTGCCGAATAATATTTAATCGAAACGGTGGCCGTGTATTTAAAAGAATCCCCCCCGCCCCCCACCTTACTGGATGACTTGCCTCTCCCTGCCCCATAGCGCTCTTTGTTCAATGCCCTACAGAAATGCTAACATCCCAGATCTGAGAGAGTTCATGTGGTCGAAATGCACTCTAGCGATGTTTATGTTTCAGATAAAGGACCTACAATGTCGCTGCTTGCCCTTTGACCTCCATTTCCTTGTTCATAAGCTGCTTGGTGAAAGTGATTCTCAATTGCAAATCTTAACTTTTCTGAGCACCGAGAGTGAAATAGGATTTCATTTTAGCATTATTTCGGCTATAAACATCCTGTTAACGTTCGTACCTTGGAGAACTCTGAGAATTAGGAGTGCTCTGCCAGACAGACACCAGCTTGTCCGCTAGCACACTTACAACAGGACATGACGTTTCTTACTTTTCGAGGTGTTTTAGTTCTTGTGTTGTGTATAATTCTCGAGGAGTGAGCATGTTTAAACAACAACTTGAAAACAGGTTTCTTTTATTCAAGTAATAACTTTAACAAGCCACTGCTGTGCGTTTTAGAAACATTGCGTACATCTTTCACAAAAAAGAATACACATCGGTTAGGTTGGCAGTCCTAGTTAGTGCTTCTTGCAGAGGAGTATGGACGCAAATGGGGGAAAGAAGGCCTCAGAATCCGCACAGGAAAATGAGTGTTGCGTTTTTGTTGTTGCAAAAAACAAGACACATCTCTATTAAAAAAATGCTTGCGACTGTAACAGATCTAGTCTGTGTGCTCACACATCAATTGTATTTGTGTTTACTTTGCAGGTTTCTTACAATGAACCAAGAAATATCTATCAAAAATTGTTTTCCCGTTCTTATTTCAAATCAAAAAGAGTGCTGATGTTCAGGGCCAGAATAACATGACATGTAAGGGGCTAACACGGAAGAGTCTTTAGTGGTGGAACCCTTTGCACCCAGTGCCGGATTAAATGCTGTGGAGACACACACAACCACAACCACACACACACACACACACAAACACACACACATGTAACCACAACACCACAAACACAGCCACAACCACACATACAACCAAACACACAACTACACACACACAACTACACACACACAACTACACACACACAACCACACACACACACACAGACAACCACACACACACAACCTCACACACACAAACACACACACACCCAACCACAACACCACACACACAGCCACAACCACACTTACAACCACACACACAACTACACACCCACAACCACACACACACAAACACACACAAACGCAACCACAACACCACACACACAACCACAACCACACATACAACCACACACACAACTACACACACCCACAACCACACACACAGACAACTACACAGACAACCACACATACAACCACACACACACACAACCACACACACAACCACACACACAACCACACACACACAACCACACACACAACCACACACACAACCACACACACACTCAACCACACACCCAACCACACACACACACAACCACAAGCACACACACAAACACACACACACACAACCACAACCACACACACAACCACACACTGCGCCCTCACACAACTTTAGGACACACACTCTGCCCCCTCACACACTCTGCCCCCTCACACACTCTGTACCCTCACACACATTGCACCCTCGCACCCTCACACACTCTGCACCCTCACGCACACTGCACCCTCACACACTATACCCCTGTTTGTTTACTGCACTCATTATTACTTCAGTCATATCCATCGTTTTTTTAGCAATAACAAATTACACACATTTGGAAACACCTCTTTACAGTTTTCACTATTATTTATCACGAAAATCTCCTGTATTTGTAACGGCCATAAAATAGAACCATTACACAATACAATCACCAAACAAAGAAACAGACTGCAACATTCCTTATAAAACATAAATTTATGTATTTAACTGTGCCACAACACACAAACTGCGCCCTCACACTACTTTAGACCACACACACTGCACCCTCACACTCTGCACCCTCACACACTCTGCACCCTCACAAACTCTGCACCCTCACACACTCTACACCCTCACACACACTGCACCCTCACACACTCTGCACCCTCACACACTCTGCACCCTCACGCACACTGCACCCTCACGCACACTGCACCCTCACACACTGCACCCTCACACTGCACCCTCACATGCTGCACCCCTGTTTGTTTTCTGCACTTATTATTACTTCACTCACGCATAGCTTAACAAGCATTTGCAATGCAATAGGTCTCGCGCAGCTGTTCTCCAAACTCTATTTCCACTTCCGAACAAACATCTGTCACGCTCTGTTGTGACCCTTTTGATGCACGGCGTGTGTGGAAAACATGAGCTTTTTATTGTTATTTTCGCGTTGTACGTTTTAACAGACACACTTCGAGGCTGTTCTTGGCATGATGTCGGTGTGCTCCTCTTTCAGCTTTCAAAAGTTATTATTTGGTGACTTTGAAAGGGAAGTTATAATATGAAAGCAATCTACAAATATTGTAATACAAGAAGTGTGCAAACTTTTTTTATTATCGCACACACCCTTTGTAAGCACTGGTTTAATGATCTTTAACAGAGTTATAAGTATGTGCTCCGCCCTCCCCCAACCACCCAAGCTAACAATCATAGGAGGATAATAAGTATATTTATTTCTTGAATAGTAGTTTGGTACACGCACACTGCACACTCCTAGCACTAATGTTGGAACCTACGCAACTTAAAGTTAATACAAGAAGTCTGCAAACATTTTTTTTATCGCACACACCTTTTGTAAGCACGGCTTTAATGATCTTTAAAACTGCAAACAAAAAAAAAACACGCACACTCCTTGTAAGCACTGCTTTTAGGACGTTTAAAACTGCACAAATATCCCTGAACGCCAACGCCATTTGATGCAGGATTATGTTGACATGAGTACAACACCCAGTGGCAATGGAAGTATATTCGAACCATTGTCACAATGAAAGTTGAGCTTTAGAGTCCTCACCCTACCTGCAAAGCCTTGCATTAATGGCTGACTCACTCTCACTGACTATCACACTCTCACTGACACTCTCACAGACTCTCAAACTCTCACTGACACTCTCACAGACTCTCAGTCTCTCACTGACACACACTAACTCTCACTCACACTGACTCACTCACACTGACTCTCTCACTCACACTAACTCACTCACACTGACTCTCTCACTCTCACTGACAGACTCTCCCACTCTCACTCTCTCACTAACTGACTCTCCCACTCTCTCACTCACTCACTCACTGTCACTAACAGACTCTCACTGACCGACTCGCCCACTCTCTCTCACTCACTGACTGACTCTCCTACTCACTCACTCACTGTCCAGACTCTCACTGACCGACTCACCCACTCTCTCTCTCACTAACTGACTCTCCCACTCACTGACTGACTCTCCCACTCATTCTCACTCACTGACTCACTCACTCACTCTCAACAAATATTGCATTACAAATGTAATAGGTGTCACATTTGCGAAAGTTTAAGCTATTGGCATTGTAAATGACAATGCTATTAATGTATCTATTTTCAAAACCAACACATAAATAAAAAAAGTGTCATTTACAATGTCAATAGCTCAAACTTTCCTAATGCGAGACCTATTGCATTGCAAATGCTTGTTCCTATGGTAAGTATTGAAGCTAGCGATGCCAGGCCTCCTGAGCTGTGACCGTAAGACGAGTTTCTTATGGCTGGATGGATTTGAGATGAGTATCCTTGAAGAGAGAACTCTTTCTCCTCCCAGGTTTCTTGGAGCAAAATTAGGTCGAATGATTTTAGGTAGTTTAGTGTGTCTGGATCGTCTAGTTTGCTAGTCAGACCGTTTATGTTCCAAATGCATATTTTTATATTTGGAATATCAGCTTTTATGGAGGGCTGGCTTGGTGACCTTTGTCATTTTGTGGCTTCTGCTGTTATTGTCCGCTGTATGTTTGCCCAGCTTGGGTTAAGTTGGTAAGTTGTCAAGGATCAAAGATTATTGACATGTATATTCGGCTCAAATCAGAGAAATATGATGATTAGTAAACAATAATTTTATAGAAACAAATGATAATTTGATGTCGGCAAGCGGCAGAATAGAGACCATGCGCGTTTCGGCACTGCTGCCTTCATCAGTACACAGTCTATTTGCACAACTATAAAGTGAAAAAGAAAATAGAAAATGCAAAACAGAACATTATTCATTTACATAAACTATCGTAGCACCTAGATCATTTACTATACAAACATATAACCTTGGTCAATGTATATATACAATATATACACTGCATCAATTTCGCACAAATTTGTTTGATTATGACCTGTTATCTCACCATTGATCTCATTTCTCTTAACCTGCTTGTTGTTACTTTATTATATCAAACTTATTTACAGTTCATGTTCAGGTTGTTACTCAAATATATTCAGTCTGAAAAGATGCATTGGGGACCTTTGACAATCAAATGAAACTCAGAAAAAAGGAAAAGCAAAGAAATCTATAGACTAAGAAAGGAAAGTAAATAATATAAATTATAAATAAAAAAGAGTTAACTATTGAAGCAAACAACAAAGCCCATAGAATTGGGTCTACTGGGAATATTACTTAAACTCTTGACTAGAATCATTTTTATTCTGAATTAGATTTCATTTTGTTCTTATAATTAGATGGTATAGTTTGATCACTTATATTGACTCTAAGCACCAACTGTTGTTAAAAACATATCTAGTTAGAATCCTGTATTGGGCTCTCATAATAGAGTTATCAAAGCCCCAAGATGATGGAGTTAATTCAGATTGTCTTGGAAATATCTATTACTTCATTCAGGGTTCATCATTACTTACCCACATATATGTGGCTTTACGAACTGATAAGATGCTTGGATAGTATAGCATCTGATTGGACGAAGGTTATCTAAAAAAGGTGACCAACAAGGAAATTTCCATATAAGCATATTTCTACAGTCAGATGATCTTCAATCTTACTTAAAAAATATTTGGCCAGTCCTATTACTTACTTATTGATTAAATACGCTGCATATAGATGTGAGGAAGGACACCTAGCGTCAGGAGGGCATGGGGAGTCTGTAGCCAGAACTCCTGCCATCCTGAAGTTTGTGGGTGCCATTCCGAAGGGCAGGCTTAGAAAAATAAATGGAAGGATAAAAGAGGGTTGTGTTCCCCTGTGGGAACACCCGTGGGACAGTGTCCAGCCAGTGGGGCTGGGTCCCCTAGAAGTGACCAGGGTAAACCCACTTTTAACTTGGAGGGCAGGATGACTGGAAGTAGTATCCTGACCGATGGGCCTTCTCAGGGTACCACTCCAGGGTGGGGATGGCGTGGGACCAGCGCACCTGAAGGGGTCCCCCTGGCCGGGAGGGATACATGGAACAGCATTGTTGGCCCAGGGAGTAGTGATCATGAAGACCCCCTGAGGTCAGGAAGGTGTTGAAAAGGAGGGTGTTCCTCTGGTAGAGGGCCTGCGTCCTGGTTCTATCCCCCAAAGCTGGAAAGTCCATCAAAGTAATGATTGGTCTACCCTGGCTTTTGGCTGGAAGGGGGTTGTGTAGGACTTAGCCTTTTTGGCTAAAGTTCACTAAACTTTTTGCTTTCCCCCTGGACCGTTTGCCTGACATAGAGTTGCCAATTTAGATGTTTTGCGTACTTTGCCACTGCTGATCAGTGTCAAACTACCAATGATTCCTGTGTAAAGTGTAATGCTAATTGGTTGGCCATGATTGGTATGTTTGCCTTACTAGTAAAGTCCCTAGGGATGTGCCCTGTGTGTGCCAGGGCTAGTAATGCAAAGGTGGGAGGAAAAGGGAACTCAGGCCTGCAGTGGTGGGCCTGCGTGCAATTTGCTAATCAGCATGTTGTCCTGAGAAGTTCAACCACTTATGAGGCCTTTGTTTCCCTTTTGCGTACACAGTGAACACCCCTGTGGTAGGTCCTGGGTAACCCCTGAGCAGGGTGCAGTGTTAGTAAAAGGCAGGACATATACTGAGGTGTGTGCTATGTCCTGTCAGTGAAAAAAAGTCTATTTACTTTTCACTGGTGAAAGGCCATCCTGCCCATAGGACAGAATGGGGGAGGCCGGGGATTGTGTTTGTTAGCCTAGTTTCCCATAAGTTTAAAATTGAGAGGTGAAGTTTAGTATGTATGAACTCACAGTGATATAACACATCTTTCTATGAACGTGGTTTTGTCACTGTGTGTTCAGAAAACACTCTTTTAGAAAGTAGCTGAGTTTTGTGATTTAAGCATTTATGTGTGTCTCTGCTGAATGTGGATTGACTGTCTAGATCTGAGAGGTGAGAGGAGCTGGGGAAGGTCTTGACCCAGGGAGGGGTTGAGATGGCACCAGGCTGACCTGCATCTGGAGAGTATGCGAAGGAGGAGCCCCGGGAGGTGAAGAGGCCTGGGTAGCAGCCATAAAACAATTGACCCATATCCTGCTGAGTAATTAAGAATCCAGACCCCCAGCATCAAAGGGAGAAAGGTGACACTGGGAGGGAGACACCCAGAACTGATTTAGGCAGGGGTAAGGGACCCCTGAGCACAACGAACTTCAAAGACATTTAGGGGTAAGACTATGAGAGCTGAGACCCTGAACATTGGAATAGAAATGGATTGAGAGAGAAAAGGCTTGGACCCAATATGTGGTCAAGAGGAACCTCTGCTAAGGAAGGAACAACTGAAGAGACTGCTGGGAAGGACCAACCCTTGCTTCGTGATCTGGGGCTGTTCTGGAATTTGCTGTTTTAACCAAGGAAGAGGCTGTTGGGGCTGTGCTTTGTGCGCTGAGTCCCCCTGCTTGAAGAAGACTGTGCTTTTGCTGTGTCTTGTTACCCCAAGGGCCCAAGGTGAGCTGGCTCCCTGTTTGTAAACAAAGGAACATAAAAGTTTCCGGAGAAGTTTAAAGCGATGCGATGGGCACGTGTTGTGGCAGCTTGGGACCCTTGGAAGGTGTGCCCTGTGATTTGGATACATGGAGGAGAAGTGAGACTCGGACGCGCTGGGTGCGTGTCGTGGTGCACAGGAGGCGTTGGTGAGGAGCTCCTGGTCAGCGTGTGCATCAGAGGTGAAATGAGACTCGGACGTGCAGGGTGCCTGTCGTGGTGTACAGGAGGCATTGGTGAGGAGCGCCTGGTCAACGTGTGCATCGGAAGTGGAGTGATGCTCAGACACGGTGAGCGTGTCAGGGTGCGGCTGAAGGCATTGGTGAAGAGTGTCTGGATATCGGGGCACCGGAGTTGGAGTAAGTCTCAGTGAAGCAGTGTGCGTGCTTTGGTGCAACCTGGGACTGTGGAGATTATCGGCTGATCATCATGTGCACCTGAAGAAAGTGAATCTCTGCAGCGACGTGTGCGTGTCTTGGTTTCCAACTGCGACCGCAGGATGGAATGCCTGGTGAACGTGCACTCAGAGTCGACGTGAAGTCCCTTCAGCGTTGTGTGTGTGGCTTCATGCCAGAGGAGACCTGGAGAGTGCTGTGGTGAACGTGCACTTGGAGAAACGTAATCTCGGAGGCGTGGGCGCCGCCACCTGAGAACTTCCTAACAGTCGCGGCCTGGACCGGCAGCCCCGGTGGAGCTGAGCTGCCAGGCCGAGCCGCTGAGTCCCATTGAGAAAGTTATGCACGGAAGGCCCAGTTCCCTGAAGGAGAAGAAAATGGTGGGGTTGCGCCCCCAGGTAACGTGGATCACTGCCTTGGCGGGGTGCGGCCTCGTAGGGACACTCTCTTGGCCTCCAAGTCCTTCTGGCGACTGGAACCTGTTATTCGGCTCAGTAAAATGCCCATACTGACCGAAGGAGTGGCAGTACTGGGGCCAGAGTGAGAAGCTGTACTTTATGTTATCGTTGATATGTGTGGGGGGCAACTGTTATCGAAGAGGCTGACTGTCGTAATACACATTGCCAATATTTCTGCTAACGAACTGCTGGACTGTCTCATGACGCCTGACATTATTTCTGCATAATGAAGTACACAATTGTAGCGCTACGCATTGCATTATTGCGCCATTGCAAAGTACAGGATTGTAGTGGCCCGCATTGCATTATTTCTTCATTGCAAAGTACACGATTCGTATGTGACGCATTGCATTATTCCTTCATTGCGCAGTACATGATTGTAGCAGTACGCATTAAATTTTATCTCCCATTGCAAGGTACCAGGGTGTATTGTTACACATTGTATTATTTCTTCTTTGCCCAGCACAGGATTGTATTGTTATGCAGCGCACTATTGTTTGTCTATTGCAACGTGTGTTATTCTAGCATTGCGACCAGCATAGCATTTTGAAAGCAGTAGTTTGGATTTGAACCTACCAGCCAGCCGGAATGAATATTACCCTTTATTATATGTTGGCTTTTGTATAGTGTGGTCTGATCATATATCTTTTCATATAAAGTTTATACTCGTTTTATCAAACTTGTGTGGAGTCCATTTGTGCTGTCACCAGTGGGTTGCGGTGAGTGTGGTTGTACATACTGTACACTTGTGCCTTGGAGATAGGCCTGGCTGCTCGTGCCAAGCTACTAAGGGAGTGAGCAGGGCTACCTCAAACGGTGTCCTTACTTTGTCTAACATTGAGGGAGGAGTACCGGGTCTCGCATTTGGTAACAGTGGTGCGGGACTGGGACTCCGGCTTCCAACAGTTGTCCTCTTGAAGGCGAACCTCAGTCTTGTGATGTTTAGGGCATCTGTTTGCAGGATCCTCCAATTTATCAGTATGATGTTTTTTATCTTGCTGGACAGAGGGGTAAAGGTGGTATCGCAGGTCTTCACATCTTCCTCTGTTTGTACTTTTTTCTCCAGAAGGCCGTCACGATTGCTGTTGCATTCTCTCTTCTTGGCTTTCTTTATCACGCCTGTTGGGTAGTTTCTGTTCTCCAGGTTGGTAGTTAGTGACGCCGCTTGACAATCATAGTCAGTTAGGAAGCTGCACCTCCGTATCCTGAGAAATTGTCCATAGGGGAGATTTTCCCGTAGGGCCTTCGGGTGGTGGCTATCAAAAGGGAGGAGACTGTTACAATCTGTTTACCTTATTTTCTCTCTGGATACTAGCCGTGTCCTCATAGCTGTGTTCTCATAGGAATAGTTCTTGAATTTGTATCCTAATGCAGACACACCTGCACTATGGTGCAAGGGAGACTGCGTTTGTGTTTTGCCACACACAGTGTGCCAGAAATGCCTCATATCTTTGCAAATGTGGAACATTTCTACCCTCTCCCTTTCACGCAACTTAGCGCAGTCAGTTGCCTTGCTGCATTGCGTTCCGTGAAAGAATGATACATCTGCCCCATATAGTTCTAGTCCAGGTTTTCCTTAGCCAGCTTGGTTCAGCTGAGGTGAATCAGGAAACTACTATCAGAATTCATTAGGTTGTTGTATTATGTCGAAAGCTGAAGCATAATGTCCGTAATGATACTGGCTTACCCGGTAACTTGCGTTATCACTTTACACTGATCCAGGACTGTATATAATAATAACAATTTGTAAAGCGCGAAGGTATCACCCCTTAATGTCTTCAAGGCACTAGGGGCTGTCAGGGAGATTAAGTGAGCTATTGCCCAGCGTCACATGATGCTGAGCTGAGCTGCCCCCGGTGCCTGGATTCAAACGGCGAACCCCGTGATCCGGAGTCAGCCGCTCTGACCGATGCCCCTTACCTCTCCCTCGTGTGTGGAGCAGAATGAAGTAGAGCAAGCAAAACTCGGATTTGGGAGTAAATGGCATAGTTTTCTGCTCTCATCCAAGTCGTTTACTGCCAGATCTGCATTCCTGAACTCTTGTACAAGCATTTTTAACGCCCACGCCTCCCCTTTTCCAGACCACAAACAGTAACAGAAAATCTGCCATTTAATCACAAATCAGGCAAATAAGAGAATTCCAGGTGGGAAAGATTATATTACATTTCTGGAAAACATCTCATAAACTAAAGATAATGTAATTTTTTTTCATTTGCTATATTTACTGCAAGACATTACATGTTTAAACATTCTACTTCGAGCAATGTTATTTTGTTTACTTTTGCAGAGGAACAGAACATTATGAAGCAGGCAGTGACATTAAACTAATTAGATTGCTCAGTTGGCTGAATGTAATATGCATGATTTTTCATAAAAGACTAGTCGGCGGCCCTCACAAGGGACAAGTCACAAGGAGTCGTTCCTGTTTTTGCAGTCATTTTGTTTCCAAACGCATATTTTCATTGCGATAATAATGTGGAAACAAACACCATTCAAGATATTGCACATTAACATGCCCATTCGATTGTATTTTGAAAGATTTAACTTTTTTCATCAAATGGAAAATGTGCTAAGAAGAAACTTTCAGCAGCGCCGATCGTATGAAGAAAACTGCCTTTCTCCGCTAAATTCGTGCTGTTATGACCCAGAAGTGCTAAATAGACACTTAGGAGTCGATTACTTTACAAACCACTTTTTTCATGTGTCAGAATTCTGAATATACATAAAAATACGACCGGTAAGATTGTTTACTTCGGAACTTTCAGCAGGTCAACCTGCTTAAATGTATGAGGTCAAAACCTCAGTAATTAACCGGGCATGAATTTTGGGGCAGTAGTTACCCAAGACCCTCAGTTATGCCACACTTTGAGGGCAAAATTCATAATTGGTGTTTCTAACTGCATTCTAACTGCATTAATTAAATAAGAAATCCCGGAGCATCATTATGTTTTGGATGCGATAAATAAAGTTACGGTTATGAAGAACTCATAATTGAGGGCCCACATTTTAAAAAAAAATTCGTAAACAATTGATTATCTGTCTCTTTGTAAATGTTCTCAAGATACATGTATAAGGAATTCATGCTTTTGATTTCTCTGTGAATGCAACTAAAAAATGATATCAATGTAAAAAAATGTTTTGGGGATTTCAACAATTACTGTAAAGATTTACATTTACAAGTATATTTGCTATTCGTGTGATTCATTTTTGATATAGGGTTGTTAAATTGTAATCAATGACCTAGAGGGTCACTTTGTGACCATTTGTGGATAGTGCGCAGTGTTGCGACCGTCTTGGTAGCATTTTTCCACTTTAGAGAGCGCCAATGGGGCATATGCCCCAAAATAGATAGATGTGCCATTCACAAAGTCAGTGCTTCCATAAAATGGCCTCTACTGGCTCCCCCTTCAAGGACTCCTTGGGCAGTCCTGACATTGATGGTGGCATCATACCCGCCAGCAGACTTTCTGTCTAGGACAGCCATTAAAATCATGGTCGCACAGGACAGGAAATCTTTTGGCATGTCCCTCACATTCTGTGCGACAACTCCACATGCATATATGATGTTTATTATGTGTGTCCTTCAGGGGGGCCCGCTATGAGGGTCTTCCGGACTTATAGAACTGACTGATGTTCTGCCATGATCTTTCCCTACAGCAGCTCCTAAAATGAAAGCAGGAGAGGTTTTATAGGGAAACTGATGGAGCAAGGACTCGTGAAAAAGAGACTTGCTTGGAAGCAATCTTCTCATGTAACCACTAACCCCGTACTAAACTTGTATTGTGGAAATAACATGCATTACACAAACATTTATGAATTAGAGCGAAGCTTGCCTATGTGTCTTATTCACCAGTAACTCAAGTGTGATTCTAAAATGGCCGCTAACCGAAAATCTTTAGTGTGCATGCGTCTACTGCATCTACGTAGGATGATGACTCTTTCGCTTGGAGGGAGCTTTCTGCACTTGCGCATTAGCTAACAAAATAGCCGCTTGAAACGCACATGCTTGCCACCTGCTTGCTGAAAAACTAAACCCAGCTATTCTACTAATGCTAATGCAGGAAGAGTAAAAATAAATAAAGGGGATTAGAGTAGAGATAGGTGGTATACAGTGAAACCATTTATTTTTGATTTTAACATTTGTCTTTTTGACTCTTTCTATAGTGCTTTTTATGAGCCTAAAAACCCTCACCACAGTCTATTCCCTCTCATTCTACTGCACATGCGTAGTGCAACCAAGCCGGAAGACGCGATATCAACTTGTACCTCGTCGAAGGTTTCCAGTGGATACTTTCATGAGAACCGGAACAACAGTCCACTGAAATGGATGGGAACTACTGTTTTTTTTCCTAATATGTGACAATTACATTCTGAATACGGGTGGGAATAAAGACTGATGTATAAAACGTGAGGGGTGGGGATTTAAAACAAAGAACTGAAAGAAAATAATGAGAAATAAGCATGATGTAATGATCACTTCCCCTTGCCTGTCCAATCAGAGTTAGTATTTCCATAAGTTTGAAACATTAATGGGTGGTACCAGCATACAGAAAGGTATAATTGAGGTAACATTAGTTAGTTAGTTAGCCTGAGACCGAGATGCTGTCCGAGAGCACGGAGAAGACCCAGACGGAGATGCTGAAGAAGACTCGAATTGCTGAACCAATTATCTTAAGCAAATTCATTTAGAAGAAGATTGCAGAAGAATCTCGAGGAGGAAGAGAGTGTCAGAGAGGGGTGCTATGCAAGGATCGGTGATAGAGAGGTCCTCTGTCCTGATTCCTGTCCTAAAGTCTTTGTTTGCCAGATCTTCCTAAGGGACCCTTTCCAATTCGTAGGTCTGGGAGTTGGTTTTCACACCATTCTTGGTAAATATAAATATATATGTGTATGTGATTGTGTGCTTTTCTCTCTATCCTCTCCCTTTCATGTAGTGTCATTGTAAGATATAAATGAATGCATCTTGATTGATTATTTGAATTTTCCTTCCTGCGAGAGACGGAGTTTGTTCTGTTCTGCGTAAGGGTTCACATGAATTTAATCTGAGATAAACTTTAAAATGACATCCCGACTCTGTGGTCATTTCCAAGGTGTAAGTATATTGAAAACATATGTCATTTCACCATCAACTAGTTCCAACTAATGGTCCATTGACCAGAAGAAAGAACTTTTGATCAGTGAAAGATTAGTTAGGGACTTGAGATAACTAATCTAGAGAATTATTAAAAACATGACCCCAGCGGTTATTACCAGCGTGTTGTGAATGAATTTATGGGCCCAGGTGAGTATGTGGTGTTAGATTACCTGTTAGTGGTAACCCGCTGGATCAGTTTTCTGGTAGCAGAGCTAAGGTTATTGTTGATTAGTTTGGTGATAAGATTTGATTATTGATTATTTGTTTGTGTTACGTTTGTTTTATGTTGTTTAGAATTCCCGTGAAATTGAATAGTGGGTGGCGGTAGATGCCACACTGCAGTGAAGTTACTAGTTTGTTGGAATAACACTGAGAAGCTAGGTGTGGCTGGCAGTGTTGAATTAGGGACTATTTTGTGAAAAAGTCAGAGTGATTGATAGCAAAGAGTTCACTGGTGAAACCTTTGTGTTATATCACCTGGTAAGGGTGACAATGAAGGAGTAGCAGGTTCTTCTGCGCTTGATTGAAGGGTAAACGGAAGGTTTTATTTACAGTGTATGACAAGTTAACGGAAGGTCTTACTCAAAAGAAGAGTGAGCAGAAGGTTTTACTTGCAGTAAAAAGAAGTTAATTATCCTTTGATTTAGTGGAACAGACAGAGTAGCGAATGTTTATATGTTGTTATTAATTCTTTTTATTTGAAAGAAAATAAGGAAAATAAGTTTACGCACTACCTTGCGAAGGGAGGGTCAGTTGCCGGAGTTGCATTGAGGTCACAGTGAGCCTAGCTGGGATTGGTGGAAATAGCCGGTGGGTATGGCAAACGCAGATTGTAAAGGAGGGGTCAGTAGTAAGAAGCAGAACTGACGTCCATCAAAAGGCCGCGCTAGCATTGGTCAGATTGCCAGCGTGACCTAAAGCCTGATTGGAAGCCTGAATAAGAACAGCATTTTGATTGGCTAGTGAAAATTTGTATGCTCAATTCACATTTGTCTTTTGGTGCGAGAAGCCCTCACAGAAAAAATTGAGATTTTGCAGATTATTGTTTTATTCATCGAGTGTCTAGAAAAATGTATGGAGAAAGGAGAAAAAAGTCATTTATTCAGAAAATTAAGAATTTCTTCAAGAAAGACAAACCAATTTTGACTAGAGAGGGAATTCCTATTCCACCACCTAAAACACCTGCTTCATTTATGATGATGGAAAGAGGTTATCATACCTGTGTATGGATAGAGAATTGGATGGAACACACAAAAGATGATGGTATTTTAGCTTTTCCAGAACATGGTACCTTTAATGGAAGACTTTTACAGAATTTGAGGATGCGGATCTATGAATTAGAACCAAGACCTAGATTAACCCAATATGAGGCATTAGAAGAATGAGAGACTGGGGGCCATATGTATCAAGCAAAATTGCATTCGCAAACGCCGAAATTCGCAGAATTTCAGCGTTTTGCAAATGCAATTTTGCCAATTGGTGGGCCATATGTATCAAGCAAAATTGCATTCGCAAATGCCGAAATTCCCAGAATTTTGGCGTTTGCGAATGCACTTTGTCAAATGGTATGTATTAAGGCAAAATAGGGAATCGCAAAACTTGTGATTCCTTATTTTGCGATTGCATTTAAGGAATCGCAAATTTTGAGATTCCTTAAATGCAATGTAAGAAGCACCAAAAAAGTGCAATTTGGCCTTAAGGAATCGCAAATTACTACCAAGTTGGTGGTAATTTGCGATTTCTTTGAAAAGTGCACTTTTTCGCATTTCCTAAAGTGCAATGTGAATCACATACATGCCCTTAGGGCATGTATGTGCGCCACATGTGCACCCATGCTTATTTCAGGGGTGCAACAGGGTGTCCTTTTGACACCCCTGCACCCTTGAAACTGCATTCTCAATTTGCGATTCGCTAATTGCGAATCGCAAATTGAGAATGTCTTCCCAGTCATTCCTATGGGCCTCTAGGCCCATAGGAATGAATGGGGAGGTAATCCTTAATTGCGAATCACAATTTGCGATTCGCAATTAAGTAATATGTAGGATTCGCAAAATTTATTGCAAATCCTACATACATAGCATTTTGCGATTCTCAAATAGCGATTCGCAAAAAATCGCTATTTGAGAATCGCAAAATGACTTCTTGATACATATGGCCCTGAGTCATTTGAGAGAGAAATGGTCGAAGAGGAACATTTTCCGGATATTATACCAGAGGTATGAATGGGATGTGTGAAGAACAAATGAAACAGTGGAGAAGAATGATGGTATCAAAAGAGTTGTATCCTGTATTAATGGCTTGTGAACAAACAGGGAGTAAGTGTAAAGAAAAATCAAATCATTTGAATGCGACTGGGTAAGGAGAATTGAATAATGAGTTATTAGAGGACCTTTTGAATAAAAACCCTCCACTGTATCAAGAAGGACCAAGTAAAGTTATCCCAAGAGCTCCAGTATTAGGACCTCCATTGATTCCACAGGTCATACATGAGCAAACAGTTAATAGAGTACTTTATGATAAAGAAAAAAAAGCCTTGAATAAAAATAGAGAAGAATTAATACAGAAAATAACCCAATTAAATGTGAATACTGAAGCATTGACAATACCTGTAACTATAGGTCCAGTTGTTCCTGTATATGGAGATAAAGTAAATTGTCCAAAATCCCCAGCTACTGAAATGCCCTTAAATAATCCCAGAAAAGAAATCCTAATAACTGATGACCAAGTCAGTGAGTGTGATTCAGTAATTTAATTATTTGGATCTGCCGATAAGAGTCAATGTGAGCGAAACTCCAAAGAGAGTCATACCTAGCAGTTCAAAAGAAGGAAGGTCAGTAACATCATCGGGGGTCAGAAGTGCCACATCAGTAACACCAGAATATTTAGAAAGATGGGCACAAGGGATTGAATATAGATATTTACAATTTGAAAGTGAAATTAGAAGAATGAATTGCTGGAAATGTGGGAATAGATAGATTGAACACTTATGATGAAGAAGAATTGTTGTTTGTATGCAGGAGTATAACTTGAAATGCGAGACTGTTTCACGAGAAATTGACAGAACTATCCTCAGAGATGGGGATAGATATAGGGAGATCGAAGGTATTACAGAAGCCTTACCGAGTGGATTTTACTGACAAATATTTGGAAAATATGAATGTGTCTGGAAGGAAGTTGCAAGTGAAAGAGTTACTGAGTATCTTGCAGAAATGGGGAGACATTGATAAGTGGAGAGTGAGATGGCAAAGAGGCACAGGCTAAGGAAGCGTCAAATGCATATTTGATGAAACAAACAGGGAAAGTAGAAAGATTGTGTCCCATGAGGGAGGTATCTGGTGGTAGATATGTGCATGTTCCATGGAGTAGACAGGATATTTTGTTATTTACAAACGAGTTCCAAAAGTTGAGAGAAAAGCCAGTTGAATGGTATAGGAAAGTTGAAAGGTTTGTGAAAGTTTCAAAAGTTTTGTTGAAAGATTTAGATGGCTTGTTTGATATAGTGGTGCCTGCAGACTTATGGACAGAATGTAAAATCACAGTTGATTGGCCTAGTGAAGAATATCCAAGAGATTCAAAAACAGGAGCACCTTCAGATGACGTGATGAAGAAATATCATCAAGTAATTACGTTTTTGAAAGTGAAGATACCTCCAAAAGAAACAGATTGGATAAAAATAGATTGAACTACCCATGTCTATTATGAAAGGTTATTACAGGTATTTAAGCAGTATAGTGGATTTGAAAGTATTGGAGATAAGTATATGGGTCATTTTGCGTATCGATTTGTTATCGGATGAAGACCTGAGATTAGTCAGATGATTTAACAGCATAAGATTTGTTGGCAGAGTAAGGCCATAGATGGGATATTAAAGTATGCAAAATATTGTGAAGACGATGTTGAAGATAGGCATAAGAAATTAAAAGAAAAAATGATGTGGGCACAAGTGAAATTGGCAGAATGTTAATGTTAATGATGCTTCTAAAGTGCACTGCTACCCAAAGGTGTCCTGGTGCTGAAAGTTGCCTACTTGGTTGCTGCAAAGAGAAGACTGATAAGGGAAAAAGCCAGGTTTCAGCCCCCTCCTAAATGAGAGAAACTCAGTTGCACTTCTGAGGTGGATGGGGAGGCCGTTCCAGGCCTTTGCGGCACAGCTGAAGAAACTCCTACCCCCCCCCCAGCTAGCCTTTTTGATGCGTGAAATTATTATTTGTTTTGCCTCGGTGGAGCGCAATGCTCTGCCTGGAACATACCATTGTAGGTGTTGTCTCATTTAAGCCGGTTGTGACCCCTTAAGGGCCTTAAAAACCATACAGAGAGCCTTGAATTTTAAGTGTTGTTTCACCGGAAGCCGTGAAGGTTTCAGAGACCCTTCCTCACCGAAACAAACCTTGGGATGCCCAGGAGCATCCTGGCTGCTGCATTTTGCACGACCTGGAGTCGGTTGAGATGTCTCTTTTGAATGTTAAGATAGAGGCTGTTGCAATAGTCCAGTCGCAACAAAATGAGAGCTGTAACTACTGTCTTGAGGCTATCTTCAGGAAGAAGACATTTATTTTTCCTCAGGATCCTAAGAAGGATACGACCCGGCCAATCTGGTCCCTGAAAGAAAGTTTGGAGTCCACAATCACCCCCAAATTCTTCACCTTATCGGTGGGGGCTGGGGGCATGCCCATGTCATCAGGCCACCAATCAGGTGCTGAGAGATTAGTGGAGTTACCAAAGATGATAACCTCAGTTTCCCCTGTGTTTAGCTTAAGGCACCTTGCTGACATCCAGCTTGCAATGGCTTGCATGCAGTCATGCAGCCTTGTCCTAGCTCCGCCTCCAGAACAACAGGGAATACATTTAGATTGTCCTACAGATGGACAGACAAAAGAGCAGAGTTAGAATGATAATGTGGCAAGTAATGGTAAACAAATGGGTCGAATGAGCAGAGAGGATGCAAAGAAAAAGTTTCCTAGTCATGGATGCTAAAAGCTTGGACATTGGAAAAACAAGTGTAAAAATATCCAGAATAATAATGGCCCAAATCAAAACTTAAATCCACAGGCGCAGAATGAGGGATTTGAGAATCAACCGCAGCAGGTAGTTAATCAGAAGTATCAGTTGCCACCTGCCCCCATGGCAAATTTTGTGAATCAGGCACAGTACAGTGCGGGCGCCGGATTTCCAGGACGCATTAAGAAAATTCTGTGGTTTCACAATATTTTTTGCAGAATAAAAATGAGGAAGATATGTTGATGCAATGACGGTGCCTGAGGGGGGAGGAAGAGGAATGCGTACTTGGCGCATCCTTACCGGTAGATCAGTCAGGTCCATTTGTTGATGGGAAAGTGGAAGGTAATAACATCACTTTTCTATTGGATTGGTAAATTACTATAGTGAAATATGAAAGTAATTTAAGTGGTAGATATGTTAGCCAGTTATTTGGATTGAGAAGGGTAGCGGAGGGATAGGAGAGGGAAAAAAGGTTTGCATTTATATAGTGCTTGCTACCTCTGATGAGGTGTTGAAGCGTTTTTTTCGGCGAGTAGCACGCCACTCTGGAACCCATAAAGGATTAGTTGTGAATTAGTGTAGTGAAATATGAAATTTGAGAAGCCGCCATAGAGGGGACTGCTTTACACTGGATCATGTCCTACCTTTGAAACAGAACTAATGTCATCCATACCCCATCTTTCACGTCCAAACCGTACTCCACAAAAGCTGGGGTCCCTCAAGCATTGAAGGAAGTAAGAAAATTACCATGGGCTCCAAGCTATCGATGAATGCCCAAGTAGACAAACTAGCAAGATTAAGCGTTGTTACTATAAAAACTCTGCGGCGAATCTCCCCCCATTTGGGATTTCCACACAAGGTCCAAGCTACTATCTCCCTTGTTCTGTCCAAATTCGATTACTCCAATAGCCTCTATCACGGATCACCTTTAGCGAACATGAAAAGACTAAAACGGATTCAGAACTCGGTTGCCAAACTACTCTTGCATATCAAACAGCAAGACCATATCTCCCCTGCCTTGAAAGCCCTGCATTGGTTAGAAGATCCACGTTCAAGCTGCTTTGCATCACCCACAAAGCGATACATGGAATTGGACAACTCTTCATCCGGAATTAAATCACCAAACACATTCAACATAGGAACCTCCACTGTAGAGTGGCACCTCGCCTCAAAATCCCAAGGTACAAGGAAAAAACCATGGTGGTACATCCTTCTCTATTCAAGCAGCCAAATTATGGAACTCTTTACCCCCAACATAAGATCCACGACCAGCCACCTTATCTTCAGAAAATTACTCAAGAATTGGCTCTTTCCCACATAAGCACCATACGGAAACAGAAATATACAGCATATCCCTCTGTATATAGGCATTTATTTGCATTATTGATATGTACCTATATATGTGTATTGCTTTGTATAAACATGTAGAATATATATATATATTTTTTAAATAAATAAAATAAAATTGAAACCAGAGTTTATGTAATGCATCCTTAATCTACATATACTTACTTTCTTTATGCATCTATATACCTTCCATGTACTTGAATCTGTATATTTATTACTCATCTCCCCCTAAAAAAAGCATATTCAATGCACTACCCTATTTCTCACCCTATACCTCTATCAATATCTTTATTCAATATATACTTACTTCCTTTATACATCGATATACTTTCCATGTACTTATGGATCTATATATTTATTATTTTCTTCTAATTCAGCATATCCAATGCACTACCCTATTTCCCACCCTTTACCTATCTCAATATATCTACCTCAACTCTCTAACTCATCTCAAACCTCTTTCTACTACTCTATCCAATTCGCTACCCTATTTCTCACCCTACACCTCTATCAATATATCCGCTACTTCCACACTCTTTCATCCCAAACCCCATACCACTACTATGATCTCCAAAATAGTACTTTCGAGACTCTCCCCTACTCTACCCTTCCTTGCACCATCTGACACCTCTTTTACTACACCGATCCCCCAAAACAAGCCTTTCTAAACTCCTCCCTATGACTCTCCCCCTCCACATACCAGTTTACTCATCCCATGCCTCCTACTACTGCTATGACCTCCCAAAAAAAGGGATAAATCTTCATTGCAAGAAGATTGAAACTGACACTTCACAAAGAAAGCTTGATATATTTTTGAGTCCCTTGCGCCACCAATTCACCAGTTCTTGTTACTCAGCGGAGGCACAAACCACCAAATCATATTTATGAGGTCACGCAAAGCTTCTTACTTTGCACTAGGGATGCGTTCCATGGTCATTGTGGTGAGTCCCATGCAAAACCCATGGAGTTAGATGCATCCCAAGGTTTACAAGACCAATTAAACCTGAGAATGCACCAAACTCTTACCTCTCCCCAAAGGAGGTGCAACGAGGAGAAATAACTTTATTTCTCCTAGTTTTTTACTTTCTCTATGTGTGCTGCATGCTGCAGCACACATAGAAAGAGGAAAAGCCTCTCAGGATTGATTTTGTGCAGGAAGGTGGCCCTTCCTGCACATAAAAACCTGCATGCAATGCAGTCACCCTTGTACCATGGTGCAAGAGTGCCTGCTTTGGTGCTAGGCTGCCGAAACGGCCCCAGCGCAGAGGGAAAGGAATGCTCCAGAGGCCATAGATACAGAAGATTCCTACCCTTTCACTTTGA
Source organism: Lissotriton helveticus (assembly GCF_964261635.1). Taxonomy (NCBI): domain Eukaryota; kingdom Metazoa; phylum Chordata; class Amphibia; order Caudata; family Salamandridae; genus Lissotriton; species Lissotriton helveticus. The sequence continues at coordinate 873,792,158 of NC_136067.1, forward strand.
CACAGGGCAGCACTGCATGTTGACATGCTGCGCTGCCCTTAGCCAAATCCCCATAAATATGCCCCTAAGTGTAAGGAAAGATATATTATTGTGCAAGGACAGGAAAGTGCTACAGCTTGCACTGTTACTGACTGTGATGGAGGATACTGCTGTTTGTGCCATTGTCTTCTGGCTAGTCCTGGGTTATTCTCAAAAGAAAGCCCATATTAGTAGTGGTAATGCTACAGCAAATAAACCCATGTCCATTGAACTTGTTCAATGCTTATGTGAATAAAGAAATTGCACCATTGATTTATCCTGGTCATTATTAATATATATATTGGTAAAGCTCCTCAATTGACAAGTGTGCAGTCAGAGCATGGGTTTATTCTTGCTGGTGTAATAGAGGCAGACAAACAGACTTGTTTGTCAACTGGCAGTGAGAGACAAACATGTCTAAAAATGAGCCCGCACTTCATTCCTGAAAACTTAGTATGAGGAATCATCCATAAAGAAGAAGAAGAAAATTGATTCATGGTTACTGAAATGATTATGGCTGTTGTTGTTCAATATATGCTCAGACTAATATGTCCGCTCCTGAATGACTATCTCCAGAGTATTTTTTTGTTGATAAATTTTATATTTTGAGAGAAATGTTAAGTGTTTAAGCTGTTCTACTACTCATTGTGTGGTCAGCTTTCACGGTTCCGGTCCCTCTCAAGGTCCCTCTCTCTCTCCTACCTCATCCCTGTCTCCACCTTCTACTCAGGCACACTGAGTCAATTGTCCCAACATGTTGTGCTTCATTTACCTCGTTCCTCCTTAGGTACCATTGTGCATATCATGAATCTCAGCCCCCTCTACATCATTGCACATCTGATGTATCTCAGAACCTGGCACTGTTATGTATCCCATGTATCTCAGCGCACCAATGCTGACATTACGCCGCTTTGGCCGTAAGGCCACATCCTTTCCCCATTGATTCCCTGAATGCACAGCAGCCAGTGTTCCCCGATGCACAGCACCCAAACTTCCAAAACATCACATCAACATGTTCTCCTAAGAGGCATTACTCTCAGTGCTTCCTTGAAGTGCATAATTCGGTGCTGCCTGGAGGTGCATCACTGGTACTCTGTAGGAGCCAGGGCAGACTAGGAACCCAAAGCAGCCCTGGCAGTTGTGTTGCATGGGGGGGGGGGGGGGGGGTTCACGTGTGATGAACTGGTCCTTTTTTAACTGGTCGAGATGGCAGCACCGCTGCAAAACCGACCCCCAGTAACAAAACAGGCCCCTGCCACTACAAAAACGGCCCACACCCTTCCAGCCTTCCGGGAAAACACCCGATGCCCGCTACTGCCAGTCCGGCCCTGGTAGAAGCAAATCACTTATTGACTGTGCGCTGCTGCCTCACTTCTCCTTTTGCCCCTTGCTCTACTGATGCAAATCACCATGCATCCCCTGCTGCACATGGTTATATGTACAAATGTCGGTCTCTGTATTCATGTAAGTATGTTTCCAGGTCTGTTTGAGTGGCTTTTGTGCTTGATGTAATTTGTATAAATAACTGGCTTTCTGTAACTGTGTCATTAAATATGTATATATATATATATATGTATATATATATATATTACCTACTGGCGGTCGCCAGTAGGTATATATAGTTAGGATTTTTTCTCTATGGGATTTTTGAAAATTCTATGTCTAATAACTTTGGCGTTTGTGGACGGAATTGGCTGAAATTTTCAGGAAAATTGAACATTTTGTTTCTGAGCAGCCCCTAAAAATTTGGGGGGGGGGTTCGTCAAGGGGGGGCCGAGAAAAAAGGGGGGTCCCAAAACGCATTTTTCCCATGTTAATTTCCATTGGGCGGTTGGCCTCACTTTTAGCCCGAACGGCTGAATGGATTTGCACGAAACTTGGCAAAATTGTAGGGACTGGTAGCCCGATGTGCCTTTGCTAGGTCTCAATATATGTGCTCCAGTGGATTTTGAGAAATTAACGTTCAAAAAAAGATATATATCTGTGACAGCGTCCCGGGTAGCGCTCCGTTTCGGGTACTTTTCGCGTTACGGAGCTTTGCGAAGCGAAGCTGATTGGCTCTCCGGTGTCTGTAAACATTCCAAACAGTCCGTAGCGGCCGCCATCTTGTCTCTCGGTAGGATCGAGAGACAAGAGGAGGCCAAAGCGAAGGGGCAAATGACCATAAGGGGGCATAGTAGATCCTCCCTGACCCCCTAGGTTTGATGTGGAGGCTTTAAAAGTGCCCCGCGGGGCAAAAAAAAAAAAAAAAAAAAAATCGGTTTTTTTCGTGGGGTGCGCCCGGTTCGCGAACCGGGAAGCGGTCTGGGGAGCGTACTACAAGGAAACAAGAATGATTGACTTTTAACTTATTGTATGTTTATAGACTTTTTTTGATTTTTTTGATTTTTTTCTGCCGAGTGACGTCTCGGCCTATCTCCACGGGATGCAGTCCCTACCATCTCGGCGTTTAAGCCCAGGGGGACCGGTAGTGTGGGAGAGATAACGTTTGTTAACGTTCGATTCGAAGGAAATCAGGAAGTGTTGATAAACATTGTCTGTGCCATCTTGCCTTTTTTCAAATGCCACACTTTTGTCGTGCACGGCAGCCATTTTAGATGCCTTGACCAGACCCACTCTCTGCACGCTGTCGATCCTTAGCATGGCTCCCCACCCTCGCAAGCATCTCCCCCAGGCACTGGTCACCCCCGCTCTCTGTCTTATACATGGGCAATAAACCTCCCCCCATCTGCGCTGTTCTTCCCTGAGAATCACACCCTGTGCCCGCTCGACACCTCCCTTTCGCCCTATTCACTACCGCACCCTCTGACACTCCTCTTCCTATGTGTCCGATTGTCCAGGCCGGTCCCAGGCTATCACCTAGCCCTGCAGATGTAGTTTATGGCCCCAGCTGTAAAGAATCACCTCTCTTCAAAGGAGTTACAGTAGATCAAGGCCCCCACCCGATGAGATCCGTCACACCACACGCGTTCCTACTATCTGAAAACCATCCTGTATTGTGATTGGGGAGGGGACCCAGCCTGAGGCGGAAGATTCCAGGGATGCCTCTTTGTACATCAAAGTTTTTACAATTATGTGTCACATTAAAAATATATAGCACTCCAACAAAGTAGTAGGATTATAAAACTTTAATAACTTATAAATATATACAACGCAACAAAAACAGTAAATACATTTAAACATTTTATGGAAAAAAGAAGCAACAATGGTCAGTAGCTGTGTTTTGTGCGAATAGTCCCAAGGCAGCACAACGTGCTGAGTTCTGGACGGCACCCAGGTGATGTTACCTGGGTGCCGCACTGGTTTTGGGTATCCTACAATGCAGCTCCGAAAAACGGTGTGGGGCGTCCCGGGGGGTGCGGGGGGAGGCCTCGTCAGTAGCGGTCTGTTGTGCGAATAGTCCCAAGGCAGCAGAACGCGCTGAGATGTGGATGGCACCCAGGTGATGTCCAGTAAGTTGCTGCACTGGTTTTGGTATCGTACAATGCAGCTCCGAAAAATGGCGTGGGGCGTCCCGGGGGAGGCATTGTCAGTAGCGGTCTGTTGTGCGAATAGTCCCAAGGCAGCAGAACGCGCTGAGATGTGGATGGCACCCAGGTGATGTCCAGTAAGTTGCCGCACTGGTTTTGGTATCCTACAATGCTGCTCCGAATAACGGCGTGGGGCGCCCCGGGGGGGGGGGTGAGGCGGCGTGAACGGGCCTCCCCAGGTGGAGGCTCGTCTGCTGTAGTGGGGCGCCCCTTTACCGTTTCAGTTGCCATACCGCCCGCTTTTGGTACACTGTGCCAAAATCCGCCATTCAGCTGAGTTGCGCCCACTCTTGCGGTGCAGCGATAGGCGGCTGCCACAGGACTCTCAAAATGGCGGCAGGCTCTTTCCTTTTTGGGCCTGGTCCACTGAAATGGCCCTGGGACACCTTGGAACTCGGACGCTTGTCTGCTAGGTCTTGGACCCCATTCTCGAAAGCGTCCCCTCAGCCTTGAAGATTCTACAAAAGTCTTGGGGGCCCCCGACTCCTGCACGTTTCCGGTGGGGAGCGGCTGCCATGATTGCTCGCGGAATGACCACGACGGAGCCACGAGATGGTGGTGCTTTCATGCTGACGCCAGCTTCAGTCTGAAACATCCAGAAACAAGGTGGGGCTTTCATCGTTTGGGAAAAAAAAATGTTTTAATCCAATGAAAAGTGTTATTTTAGGTCATATGATCAAGCCTTCCTCATTAGGAAACCAAAAGTAAAATGAACCAATGAAAAGTTTTATAAACAAGTCACATGACCTGTTATGCGGTATAGGGTTATAAAAGCGTAGAAAATCCGTTGGCACGTGAGGCGGCGTCAGTGGCGGACCGATGTGCGAATAGGCCGAAGGCAGCACAACGCGCCAAGATCCGGATGGCACCGAGGTGGTGTCCAGCAAGTTGCCGCACTGGTGTGGCCATCCTACAATGCTGCGCCGAAAGTCGGCGTGGGGCGCCCCGTTGGCCTGTGAGTTCGCGTCAGTCAGTGGGGGCTGTTTGAGGATCTGACTGCATTGGAAAGCAATGTGATGCTGTGCGTCGCCCCCAAGATGGAGGTTCCTCGGCTGCAGTGGGGCGCCCCTTGGTGTTTCACTCGCTATGCAGCTGAGTTGCGTGCGCACTTGCGGCGAATAGGCCGAAGGCAGCACAACGCGCCGAGATCCGGATGGCACCGAGGTGGTGTCCAGTAAGTTGCCGCACTGGTGTGGCCATCCAACAATCCTGCGCCGAAAGTCGGCGTGGGGTGCCCCGTTGGCCTGTGAGGTGGCGTCAGTAGCGGACCGATGTGCGAAATTGGCCGAAGGCAGCACAACTCGCCAAGATCCGGATGGCACCGAGGTGGTGTCCAGCAAGTTGCCGCACTGGTGTGGCCATCCTACAATGCTGCGCCGAAAGTCGACGTGGGGTACCACGTTGGCCTCTGAGGTGGCGTCAGTAGCGGACCGATGTGCGAATAGGCCGAAGGCAGCACAACGCGCCAAGATCCGGATGGCACCGAGGTGGTGTCCAGCAAGTTGCCGCACTGGTGTGGCCATCCTACAATGCTGCGCCGAAAGTCGGCGTGTGGCGCCCCGTTGGCCTGTGAGGTGGTGTCAGTAGCGGACCGATGTGCGAATAGGGCCAAAGGCAGCGCAACGCGCCAAGATCCGGATGGCACAAGAGGTGGTGTCCAGCAAGTTGCCGCACTGGTGTGGCCATCCTACAATGCTGCGCCGAAAGTCGGCGTGGGGTGCCCCGTTGGCCTGTGAGGTGGCGTCAGTAGCGGACCGATGTGTGAATAGGCTGGAACCAGCACAAGGCGCCAAGATCCGGATGGCACCGAGGTGGTGTGTTATGTTGTGTAATTCAGGAGTATCGCTTTAACTATGTTCATTCTACATTCTATTCCGAGTGTTCCTACATATTGTATTCCAATGTATTCAGTTACTGCTGACTGCTAACCTGTCTGGCTGTGTACCTGCTACAGGACATTCCTGTATTAAACCTACTTCCAACTTAATTGATGTGTGATTTATCTACACAACATGGTGTCATAGTTGAGAGTTCTGAGAAGCGGGGGAGAGGCGGCGCAAACGAGTCTCTCCCTCCATGTGGAGGCACTTCATCTGCAGTGGGGCGCCGAGATCCGGATGGCACCGAGGTGGTGTCTAGCAAGTTGCCGCACTGGTGTGGCCATCCTACAATGCTGCGCCGAGAGTCGGCATGGGGTGCCCGAAGGGGGGGGGGGGGGAGGCGGCGCAAACAAGCCTCTCCCGCCTCTCCAGGTTGAGGCACTTCATCTGCAGTGGAGCACCGTCTAGCTGAGTTTCGCCCGCTCTTGCTGCTACAGTGACAGGCGGCTGCAACAGGACTCTCAAAATGGCGGCCTGTTCTTTGGATTTGGGCCTGGTCCACTAAAATGGCCCTGGGACACCTTAGAGCTCGGACGCTCGAATTTTTTTTCCTTTCCTCTACATGCAAAAAAGGTAAATGCCCGGTACGTTACCTGCCTCATCTGCCACGATGTACTCTCCAGAGGAACCGAAAAAAAATATAGTTATGGTAATTATACCATGCATCGTCATATGGAGAGGTGGCACCGATTAATTATAGTGGTGCACAAAAGAGAGATTTGGAGGACAACCCCCGACCTGCCAGTACATTCACCAAAGAAGTGGCACTGACAGCATCAGAGGCAAGGGAAACGGTCCCAAATATTCAGAAGAACTTTGGAAAGATTAAAATAACATGTTTAGATTGTGGCAAATTAATTTCATGTGGACAGATGAGTGTTACTATAAATACAGCATATGAACATCATCATAGTCGATGGTTGGTGGAGACATTTTGACTATATCCTGGACCTGCCCGTCCTCGCCCAAAATGGCGCCGGAATAAATGGGACTCGTAACTCCTTGTTGTGTACTGGTTGCACAACCTTGATATCACGAGATACGTATGCAGTTTTGAAGCACATGGCGGGCGGGGATGAGAATTGATTGAATATTTCGACATCCCTATTGATATTAAGTTCTGATGTGTTATTGATTACTGTACTATTGAAAGTTCGATTTAACGTCACCCATGGTACTTGCCCGCAAATGTATATCTAGATAATTTTATTGTAACTGGCCCTGTCGTATTTTAATTATAAAATGTACGTCCACCGATTCCGCAACTGTTAGACACCTTAGTTCTTGCAACCTAATGGCCCGCCCGTTACGTTCCTCTACAGTGTAAATGTCTCCTCATCATATACGATTACAGTTTGCTCCGTGGCCGGCCCACGTGGTTATAGGCCCGTATTTGTATACTGACATTTTCACAATAAAGGTTTTTAAAAGAAAACATGGTAGTAGTATTTACATTGGTAAAGTTTTTAATAATAGTCACTGTTTTCGAATCAGTAAAAGGCAAGTGAAATAAAGCAGTCCAATTACATGAAGGGTAAAAGGTATAATACGCAGGAACGCAGTAAAGATAAATGGTCAAGGGCTGTTGTGTTTTCTACTTCTGCAACATAAAGTGATCGATAAGAATCTGATATTCAGGCGTATCGGCGACTAAGACAGCAGGCGGAGCCTCTTTTGCTCAACGGCTCCGTCATGGGACGAAGAAACGCCCTTTTTCTCGAAAAAGGAATATATTTTACTTGCAGGACAGTTGTAAATTTTCCGGGAAAGTACGTTAGCCTGGAACATTATAACATATATGTTTAAGAAAAAATAATGTTCGAAAGCAATAAAAAGCGTAATTTTTAGGTCATATGACCAAGCCTTTCATCATTAGAATAAGAAAAGTAAAATGAAAACCAATGAAAAGTTTTATTAACAAGTCACATGACCTGTTATGCTTACGTTACGCGCTGCGCGCCGCGCCCCGGATTGCTTCCGGATGCGCTAACGCGGCGCGTCATATGACGCATTACGCGACAACGCAGGTCCAGAATATAGTCAAAATGTCTCCACCAACCAGCGGTCGGAACACAACCCCTTTCAGCAGGCTAAATAGTTCTGTTAAATGACAACAGAAGGGACAGGCAACAAGAACCATCAGTCAAAGAGGGGAGGGCAAGTCCTTCTCTACCAGGTCACGTTGGGGCGCTACCGGAACTGATCGAATTGGTAGTCTACAGTGTTTCTGGATGTTTCAGACTGAAGCTGGCGTCAGCATGAGAGCACCATTATCTCGTAGCTCCGTCGTGGCCATTCCACGAGCAATCATGGCAGCCGCTCCCCACCAGAAGCCTGCGGGAGTCGGGGGCCCCCAAGACTTTTGTAGAATCTTCAAGGCTGAGGGGACGCTTTCGAGAATGGAGCCCAAGCCCTAGCAGACAAGCGTCCGAGTTCCAAGGTGTCGCAGGGCCATTTTAGTGGACCACGCCCAAATCTGAAGAGCCGGCCGCCATTTTGAGAGTCCTGTGGCAGCCGCCTATCGCTGCACCGCAAGAGCGGGAGCAACTCAACTACATGGTGAGCGAAACGCTGTAGTCGCAAGAGCGGGCGGTAAACAGCTGAATAGCGGAAGAGGCACAGTGTAGCAAAAGCGGGCGGAATGGCAACTGAAACGGTAAAGGGGCGCCCCACTACAGCGTGTCTTCAGGTCAAACGGATTGTGGGACAAGGTCAATAATGGAAGAGTCACCAAAAGGCAAAAAGTTCCGCTTGACCCCGGGAGCCGGCCGCCTATGTCGGGGGCGATCTCAGGCCACACCAGGGCAACAAGACTTGGGGAGGGGGCAGGAGCCAAGCGCCCCCTCCCAGTCCGCGCCATCACACCGTCCCTCGGGGGCCTCCGTCAAGCGGTTCAGGGAGGCACCGCATCACATTGTTTTCAAATGCAGTCACGTCCTCAAACAGCCCTCACTTACATTGAGAATAGTGAAGCTGTAGCAGGTGCAAATAACCTTCAGACAGTGTAACAAGCACTCCTCAAAACTTTGAACTATCAGAGTGCATGAGTTTCATGCTTGATCGATTGAGCTAGCCGGATCGGGCAACAAAAAGTATAAAATAGTTATGTAAATAGTTATTTAATAAAACGTTTTACCCTGTTACTTTGCTGGTGTGTTGTATATATTTGTAATATTTGCATAGAGTTTATCGTTATTTTGGGCGGGATGGGTGGCGGAGCCGAGCTGTCTTGCAGCCATCATGGCGTGGAGCTCAGTTCATCTCACTAGTTTCGTATTTCTCATGAGGGGTTGTTCCTAATGTTTCTATTTTAGCGAGGTCAAAAAGAGATCCCATTAGTGGCCTACTGATTTTGCTCGATTCCTTTTGTTTTTTTACACGATTTTTCACTATCTGCAAAGACTAAACAGAGTATTGCGACTCTGTGCTTGTTTGTAAATAGAGAATGAACCAAAGCGAACCAATTCTAAAACAGTAAATGCTTGGATAACAATGAATCAAATGGAGAGAGAAGCAGGCACGACGGATTACAACGGGGGCAAAGGCCTGCGTTAACTACCCTTCACTATCTGCAAAGAGAGAGTACTCGTAATAGAAATGAGGTGGGGGGGGCAGCATTCAAAGCAGATCAGTGTGCATAAACACGAAAATGTTTTTACTTACCACGTACTTGACATTCGACAGCTTATAATATTTGCTATTAAAAAACCATTGAAATTCACTGAAAAAACCATAGGTTAGAGACCATATATAGTTAGGAATTAGCATTTAAAAAACCTTGAAAATTCACTGAAAAAACCATAGGTTATAGACCATATATAGTTAGGAATTAGCATTTAAAAAACCTTATTTTACTCACACAAAACCATTGAAATTCCATATATAGTTAGTTGCACTAACTATATATCGCGCACCCGCAATCCACTGCTGATGATGTCACATATTACATCATTCATGACATGGTCAGTGACATCACTGATGACATCACTGATGACATCTCAAATGACATCACTGATGACATCACTGATGACATCTCATTTGACATCATTCTTGTGCTAATACGATAAACCTCTTCAGACTCTAATATAACCTTAGATACACTCAGTGTATACAGACACTCACACACTGTCACTCATCCATGGAGTTACTCACACACCTAGTCAGTCATGCAAAGAAACAATCTCACCTCCATTTCCTCAACTATACAGTTATACACACCTTACTTATTCAAACATATACTAACACATATTTACTCTCTTATACAATCCCTGATACAAGTTCACAATGATCCATACAGCCACTCACACATTCAGTGGCTCTCATGCACAGTTATTTATATATGCCAACTCTCACATGTGCTGTGTTTTACATATGTACTTACTATGACATGTAGCATTGAGATATCCATTCACTCATCAATACACTCATGCACACAGTCAACCGCCCATGTAGCTTTTTCCACATGCACTCTTGAACTCATACACCTAGTGAATCAACTGCTCACACATCTATGCACAGAGTCACACACCTCCCAGCCACCCCCACACAAACTCAATCTCCCATACAAATACTTGGGCAACCAATCAATAACACATATAGCCTCTCGTATAGCTAATGATCAACACATGCAGCAGTTTACATCACAACAGACATACTGATGCACACATTCAGACAGTTTAGTCACTAACCCATGCATTTAGTACGACACATTTATTCACTCACTCATACAGTCAGTCACGCACTTACTAAATCCTTCATCCAGACACTTATACATCCACTCATTCTTCAATATATCAAACATATTTAAACTTTACAGAAACACACAGTCACTGGATGATGTCATCAGTGATGTCATCAGTGATGTCATTTGTGATGTCATTTGAGATGTCATCAGTGATGTCATTTGAGATGTCATCAGTGATGTCATCAGTGATGTCACTGACCATGTCATGAATGATGTAATATGTGACATCATCAGCAGTGGATTGCGGGTGCGCGATATATAGTTAGTGCAAATAACTATATATGGAATTTCAATGGTTTTGTGTGAGTAAAATAAGGTTTTTTAAATGCTAATTCCTAACTATATATGGTCTATAACCTATGGTTTTTTTCAGTGAATTTTCAAGGTTTTTTAAATGCTAATTCCTAACTATATATGGTCTCTAACCTATGGTTTTTTCAGTGAATATATATATATATATATATATATATATATATATATATATATATATATATATATATATATATATATATATATATATATATATATATGCCCAAATATGCTCTTGTCTACTTGGATGTTGACTGCCTCTTTGTGCATGCATTTTGTGAATGCCAAACCTATCAGCTGTTCCAGGGATTTTTCTACCTTGGTTTTCCTGATGGTGTGTACTCTGTGTTTAATGTTCTTTTAATATGATTTTTCTTTTAATATGTGTTTTTTATAGGCCTGAGTGGAATTTCAACTAAGCCAGAGTAATCAGAATAATTTTGGTAATTCTGCATTACTCTTTGATTCGGAATCACCTATAATAACATGATTACACCCATTTGAATAGTTAAGAATAATTTGGAGGGGAAATCCTTCCACCAGAAAACATCTAGCGAGCATGAATGACTGCTTGCGTGTGATGCTCTGGCGGGGCAATACCCTTGTAAATAGTCCTCTTAGGGGCATTTTTTGACACAGCGGAGCATCAAAAATGTTACCGCCACCGGATGATAGTTCCTAACGTCATGTTAATGTTATACTTACAATACGGTGCTCCATGGCATAAGGAGGAGGCCAGTGTCAGAAAAACTGATGCTGATGTGTGCGCCGAGTAGGTAAAAAAAATGCACGCTAGTGTGGAAAAAGTGACGTTCAACCAATTAGCGGTCATACAATAGCCACCCTAAGTAAAAAAAAATACACTTACCTGAAAGCAGCAATGGAGCAGCCCGGAGTGAGCACAAGTCAGGACAACAACACCAGCAACCCTCCTACCAGTCAGGATGTACAGCCAGAGTTCCAGAGGATGAGAAAGGTCAAGATCAATGTGAAGGAGAATAAGATCTTGATCACAGAGGTGACAGAGCACCAACACCAGCTCTGCATCAGCTCCAAAGTGCCATTGGGGAGGAAAAAGATCAAATGGCAGACAATAGTGGACTAGATGAACAGTGTTGCCAAAGTCAAGAGGACAGTGATAAACTGTAAGAAGCGCTGGCACGATCGTAAGCACAAGACAAAGGCAAAACTGGCAACCAATCTCAAGGCAGCATTTCAGACCAGAGGTGGTAGTCCAGCATCCCAGGAGGAGTTAGATCCCTTTGAGGGCAGATATCTGCTGCCATCTGTGAGGATTCGGTGGTTGGAGTTGCGGGACAGGACATTGCTGGCTATGACAAATACAACAGGGTAAGTCGCAACAAGGTGCAATTTGGGGAACTGGGTAATGCCATACAGTGCAGGCAGCTGTGTCCTAGTGCTCTGTGGCACTGTCTGCAGGGCAAAGGGTAGGATGCTGGGTCATCTATAGTGAAACATGACATCAAGGGAAGGCTCATGAGCATTTTGATAATATGCTGGCATAGGGCAGACCGCAAGCCTTCTAGCTGTGCTACCCTATGTCAAAAGAAAAGGGCAAGAATTTGACGTATCTAAAAGGTACCCTGAATTCCTGTCCATACTACCGGCAAGCAAACAGCAGACATCCGCCAGAGCAGGCACCCTTGCAGCATGGTGCAAGGGTACCCCATTGGTGCCAGCCATCTGATTGTGCACCAGCATAGAGGAAAGCATAGGGATGCATTGTATCTTCATCACCAGAGCGCACCCTGCACTTTCCTAATCACACACCTTGGTGCAGCAAGGTGCATTTTGGTTCTGTGCTGCACCACATGTCTATGAAATATGCCCCTCTGTCTCATCTGTGCCTATGCACATTAATCTAGCCTGAAAATCCATAGCATAAAATTGGTATCTAAGAGGAGAAACAACACATCTGAGGGGTGGGTGCTATGTGAGCCATAAGTAGTAACTACACATAGGGACATTTCAAGAGTCACATCCATAGTTGCCTAGATTAAACATTGTATGCAGCTGTCCTGGCATTCAGGCTCAGAGCACACAGTGTTAGCTGCCATAGTTGGGACCACATGTACTCCTCTCATCTGATAAATATGACTGGGGGTCGGGGTGAATGTAGGTGATTACACTAGAGGATTATGGGCCACATTTACATTACATTGGAATGCCGCACTGCGTCAATGCAAACAAATCAGCTGCGCTAGGCTGCTTCATTGCAAAAATGCAGGAATGGGCTGGATTCACAGGGATATGTACCACCCCTGTGAAAACCCCTGTGCTGGTGCAAAAAGAACAGCCGTGTGCCAATGCAGGCACCCTTTCACCATGGTGCAACGTTGTCAGTGTTGGTGTTTGGTGTTTTCACAGGTCCAGCATAAGGAAAAACACAGGGCTGTGCCATAATCTTGTAAATATGCCACATCACTTTGTTAATGAAATGATGCAGTGCAGCACTGCAACATTTTCCGCTGTGCCATTTCCTTATACATATGCCCAACTGTGGTAGCACAAGGGCACACCTTCCCAGAGCTGCCTTGTGTGCTAAGTATGTCTTTGCACCCATTTCACATTGTATTAGCTTCCCCCAGGAGTCAGTCACCCACATGTAAGACAGCTCAGCTCTCTCCCCTCCCCTAAGCCAATCACAACGCTGCAATGGCAGAGTTGTGATTGGTGGGGATGCCGCCCAGCCGCGGCTTACAGGGAGGCCATTTTCTCCATGCAGGCTGCATTACAGCCTGCCTGGAGAAAGGGCAGAGTGCAGATGACTGGTTTGGGCAGCCCCAGAGGGCCGACCAAACAGTCATTGTGCCCTCAGGAGTGGGCACACCACTCCTCCCCTGCTCGCAGAGCAGCCCCGCCCACACGCCCGCCCACAACCAAACTGTTCTGTTCTGCTTTCTTGCAGTGCGAGAAGCACAAACTTGGGAGTTATTACCATTTTATGTTTCTGCTTCTCGCACTGCGAGAAAGCAGTGGGGCGACGCTCCTCCACCCTCGTAGAGGAGCTACCCCTGGTGTGATATGAGATCACCTAAGGGATTTGTCATGTGGATACAGATATAGAGGAAGCACATGTAGATTGTGGTTTTGGCACTGTGTTCCCATACACCTACTATGTGAAACACTTCACAGTCATCATACTATGAATGCCCTTCTACTATCGTCCAAAAGTATGAGGCCGTACAAGTGGCTAGCAGCAGGAAAGACATACACACAGTCATTGCACATTATCTATGTTACCACACCATGTTAATTGTGGCTAGCAATGAAGAACTATCTGCTACAGGCAGGTGGCATGCACACTATTTCATTTGTACCAGATGATGTTCAATGCTGTTTGTTACACATAGCTAGATACATTTTCTGTGTGACAATTAGTAGCAGGACACATTTAAATGTTTATGTATTTACTGTGAGTATGGAATCAAAATGCATACACAGTGGTAGTGTTTATACATTTATTTACAAATAGATTTCAGCATTTCATCATTCATCATGGTGTGATATCATGTAAATCAATCATAGTTCTGAGAAGAAATTATTTATGATGTTGTCGCTCCACCGTGTTTGTGGCAACTGATGGTACAGGTCGATGAGGCTCCTCAACTTCCTCCTCCTCATCGTCCATCAGTTACTGCTCCCCATTTTTATCAGCCCATGGCACATTTGTCCAGACACATGTTATGCAATATGCAGCACACCAATATAATTTTACACACCATAGGTGGAGAGTATAGCAATCTGCCCCGCGATATAGAAGTGGAATTGTATTACTCCAAATTTCCGCTCAATGCTGGATCTGGTTATACATAGTGAATGGTTGTTGATCTGCTGGGCTTCTGTTTGTGTTTTTTTCAGAGGAGTCATGACCAACGGCAGCAGAGCGTATCCTTGGTCCGCTGCAAAGGAGGTGTACAATTCGTCATGACAAGGGATGGCCCTACATTCATTTCCAATTTGTTATGTGTCCTAACTGACTCATACACCATGCTTACTGTAAAAGACGTGCTATGACATTGTGTGGCATACATACAAGTAGGGACTGAAAATAACTGACTCTGTGCTACACTTACAGGTGTGCTGTCTTACGTAATACACTTACTAATTGTCCAATTAGTGAGTGCCAATGTCATGCAGGCGATGATTTGTCAACAGTAAGGAGAGTCAATTTGCCATTAAGTAGACATATAACTCTCTTTGATCTATTATGTATATTATTGTTTACTATTGCTGACTCCTGTCTGATTTCACAACATGTAACAGGTCTAGGTGATGTGGCATACTTCAGTCACACATATTTTGCATTGAGTGTTGGAGTCAATGTTGTTCAATGTGTTCTGTCATGGATAGGATAGTGAAAGGAAAGCAATGTGGATCATGATAGTGTACACATGGAAGGGCACAGTGTCCACTATGGTGACAGTACACAATTGGTTATAGATGTGTGTTATTCATACGCTTTACAGTGCAACTGGTAGACTAATTACACTACAGTGCCACACTGTTTGTGGACTGTGTAGGCTGTATCTTCCACTTGATTCAGTGTCCAGGGTTTTGTTGCTGCACTGGCAGAAGAACCTGTGCTGCATTGCTCCAAGACAGGCACATTATTTCCATGAGAACTGTGTTGTTGGTTGTCTTTGGAAATGTAGTTTGTGCGTGAGGCTGCATGTTGCTGCACAGTCTGGGGCCTTGCATGAATGATGTAGTGGTTTGTACCCAAGCAAACAGTGTTCACATAGGATGTTATTTGTGTATATGAGGAATGATATAATGTACTATGGTAGAGATAATCTTGTGAGGTTTATATATGCAAATATTTCTCAGTTTCACAGGTCTGGGAAACATTTCATGCCTCATGACCATGGGATTTACATTTGGATACACAGACTGCGGACAGGGATTTCGTTGCTTAAACAGGGTGTTTGGACCCATCTTTTTACAAGGTGTTGCATTTGTGAGGGTCTTTGACACTACTGAATGCACACAAAGAGGCCACATTAAGCAGTTGTTGCCACTGGGAAGAAATGGATGTAATATAAGTACGCTGACCCGCATCCAGACTGAAGTAGTGGAATGTACCTTTCTGCTAACTTACAGAACATCCATGGTTTGTCCACATACGCACCATCACATGATAGTGACCAGTGCCAACACCCCCCCCCTTGCACCATGGTGCAAGTGTGTCAGCTTAGTGTCCCCACATAAAATAATGCTTTAAGGGACACATTCCAGCACCAAAAAATACACAATCTATGCAATTCCCTGCTTCTATGTGTCCTGCAGAATGCAGTACAAATAGTAATTGGGCATGACAATGAGACATGTAATTGTGTATCATCATTTCACCTCCCCTTGGGAGGCACACTATTTGCACTTTGTCCCAGGTTACCTAACCATAGGTTCTGTGGAAATGAGTGAGATCTTTATTGGTGTCGCATGGGAAAGGACACCACAAGGCCAATAGTACTCATCCTTACATAGGGTGAGTGCATACTGCACTTTGGTGTGACTTGTTTTGCTGCATATCTATGAGGCCATGCAATGTCATGTAGAAAAACATTGCATTGCCACATTGATATGATTTGGGGGGCATCATGAATATTAATATTCCATCAGCACAGTTCACTTGTACATGTGGCCCACAGTGACGTAGGTGATCTCGACATATGTGACTTGTCGGATTGTGTTGCGCATAGGCCATTTAGTATGGCACAAGCATGTTGGCCCACACCAACTATGTATGCACTGTCCCATTCAACCCAAGGCTGATATGTCAACATATTGCTACATAATGACTACCATGGGATCTGTCATGTGCTTGAGGTGTACTTGCCAACCAGTAGGCCATTCCCATAGGTCTCATTCTGGAAGCGCTCATTGATGGTGGCATGCCGGATGATAATTGAGTCATGAGCACTTCCAAGGTATTTGCAAGTACATTTATGAAGAGGCCCAAATGGGCCACATTTGCCTGCACATTCATCTAATAGGTGTGCTTCTTGTTGTGGTAGATGTGTGATGTTGCCGCTGGAGGCAAAAGTGGACCATGGGCGCAGTCCATTGTCCCCAACACATCTGGAAATCATGCAATGGCATATAAGAATTGATTGTCGTCCTGCTGTTGCTGTACTGTGTTGGGGAAATAGAGGTACTGGTGTGTGAGGCTTATGATGGCATTGAGGACGGTGGGGAGGAACCTTGAGAAGGATGCCTGGTAATATTCTGCCACTCTGGCTGTGGTGGGTTGGAAAGCTCCACAGGCCACCATTTGCAGGACAGCCAGTAGCCTGCCCTGTGGAGGTATGTTTGTGCAGTGCTGCAATGTTGTATGCAGTTGTGGTGCAATCTGGTGGAGGAGGCAGACAATGGACTCCATCCTGAGCCTGGGATGGGAAATGACCTCCTCCTCCATGAGGTCAATGAGGGTTATTCTATAGCTGTATGTGTGCTCCCTTCTCCTGCGCTGCCTCTGTGGTGGTGGTGGTAGCAGACGTCTCCTTCGTGCTCCAAGCTGCAATAGTAGTAGATCCATGGTGTAGCCGAGCTTGTCAAAGTGATTTGTTTATATTCTGCTTTTATAATAGTGTAGATGCATAATGTGTAGATCTGCTTTTGCTTAGTTGTAAAAAACTGCCACTAATGGGACTCACCACTGGTTTTTCAAACGTAACTACATTTCCGAAAATCCTTGTACGTATTGCAGTGTCAGTTTTGCAATGGTTTATCCAGGTTGAACACCTACCTTGCATATAATTACTGAAAACTCGGATCTGGCCTTAAACAAAATAGACGCTAGCAGTGGAAAAGTGGCGCCAAAGGGCTCTAGCGGCACTTTGTAAATATAGCAAAAAACAAAAAAATGCTACGACGTCTAAAAAGTTCCACTGTGGCAGCATTACCTCCTTGTAAATACGCCCCTTAGTGTCCAGAAATTGAGGACTTTTGTACCCTTGCTTTAATGAGATCGCTTCATGATTTCCCATTCCTGCTATCTTGCATCGTATACAGTTGTGTGTATTTTCATCTC
Source organism: Lissotriton helveticus (assembly GCF_964261635.1). Lineage (NCBI taxonomy): Eukaryota > Metazoa > Chordata > Amphibia > Caudata > Salamandridae > Lissotriton > Lissotriton helveticus. The sequence goes on from NC_136067.1 coordinate 873,809,693, forward strand.
CTACATTCCTGCTTGTAATTCTTTTTTAATTAGCTCCATTAATCTTCCAATGCTTCAACTGAAAACCTAATTTCTAACAATTTTCATTTCAGGTTTCTTTTTTAAGCCAAATTTCATATTGCAGAATTAAATTATAACATATTATAAGATTAATTGGGGCTGGTTCCCGGAGATTTCCTGTAATGATTGTGGCACTACAGGTCAGTTGGTAAGGAGGGAGCTGAAGGGAAAACTGAAGAGAAAAAAAGTGAGGCAGTGAAACAAAGGTACAGGTGTAGGAATGTGTCTCTACTTGAATGTTATTCTTTGCGAATAAACAATGGCAAATAATTTAAGCATAATCAACGTAAAAACCTGAACTACACTATAGAGTGTCCTAAAAAATAAGGGAGGGCATGCACCTTTCTTCAGTAACTAATAGCTATAGAATCTTATACAAACTTTAGACTAACGGTTTTTACTAGGCAATAACCACGAAGTGCAGCGCAGCGAGTCACCTTGCTGCGCCACACTGCGTGAAAGGAAAAGGGCAGGAATGTGCTGTATTTAAAAGAACATACTGCATTCCTGCCTTTTCCTCCTGCGGTGGCGTCGTTTTGGCCGCCTAGTGCCAACACAAACACCCATGCACCATGGTGCGAGGGGGCCTGTGTTGCATGCAAGATTGTTTTTGTGCAGGAAGGGGCACCTTCTTGCCCAAAAACATCCTGAGAGGAATATGCCACGCCTACCTTGCATAAATGAAATCCCAATCTGGCGCAGCTAATTCCGACAGGTTGACACCCTTGAGACCTTCAGAAAAGTGACATATTTACATCCATATAGGTATGGAGTAAATGCAGCGCCGCCGCTGCATCAAAAAAATCATGGAATGGCAGCGCAGAGAACTTGTAAATAAGTCACTTTGTGTCTATACAGCGCAGCATACTTTCAGTTTACGAATATTCAGTATGGAAATATCGATGTTCTCTTGAGTACTTAAATTGTGCATATAGTCTTAACATTGAGAGTTTGGCCCCGTTTGAAGTGTCTGTCAGAGGAAAATATTTTGATTCTGGAGGAAGTGCTCAACATAGATGACAAAGGGCCCAGTTAAATTACCCCACATGTTATTTCTATGACAGGGGAAATTCCGCTGGCAGACCATCCACCAGTTTTTTCCCCAACTCTAAATCAGGCCTGTAATGTAAGTATAAGCAACAGCCAATGTCAACTTGGATCAGCAATAGCAACTTTCACTTTAGCAGATAATGAACATTCAACTAACTCTATGTCAAATTTGAACATCATTTCTCATTACTTAAGGTTTCCAGCTCCAAACCCTTAGGATCTACCACACACACTTCTCTGAGGACACACAACAAGAAGGCTCTCTCTCAAACCTTTCCCAGAGGCTCCTCTTAGAGCATAGACCAAAATTCCTGCTGTCCATAGGACTGCAGATCACATGTTCAAATCTAGGAAAAGTATTTCTTCCCCTCTCATCCAGAAAATACTTTAAATTGTATTGAATTACAAATATAACAGATTAACTGATAACTTATTTTCATTTTCTCACTTTGGAGAACTCAGTAGGTTTTCATTGAAGTTAGCTGTGTTGTTGACAAAGGAGAACAATTGGTGAATGACACAAATATTGAAATAAAAGTGATAGTGTGATATGAATATCGACTCAAAAATATTGGTGCTACCAAAATATCACTAAATAGAATATCTGAGGTAAAACATTGCTTATTTTCGGGTATAAGATTATATTAAAATAATATTGTATTTAATAGTGTTTAGTGGTTACTTTAATAAAGTTGTTATAGATATGAATTTAATGCATATTAAGTTTAGGTGTTAGTATTTTAAATATAAGTGTTGTTAATTGTTAGATAGTTTGTAATTTTAAATGTGTAATTTGATTGTTTTTAATTTAATTAGTAACAATTAAAATCAGTGATCCCATCAGTGATGTCATTTGAGACAAATACTCTGACAGTATGGATTTCGTTGTGGAGCAGGACCAACCTATCCACCTTTATACAGCAGTAGTTTAGCTTGAGAGGGCAAAGATGAAGTTACTAGTGCTAGGACTATTACACATTGAGGAGGCACTCCGTATGGTGACATGGCACAATTGGTGGACCCCTTAAAGCACTTGGTCTTGGATATACATTTAAAAGGTAGGTCACAGTGCTATATCAAGCTCTTGTTGCAAATACAGTTACACACTTTAAGCTAATATACTCTGTACCTATGCTGTTGGGGAACTCAGCAAGGTTGTCTGCTGTCCCTATGAGCTTTGCTCTGTGTATAGCAAACATGAGTCCTGATAGTCTACCACTTTAGTTGACTGTACGTCTGGCTCATGAAGGATGTTGTGGTATGATTGCAAAGAAGCAGAATGCTGATAAAAATTTTCCTGGCCCGACACAAAGGAGAAAGGTGAAAGGTGTATGAGTAACTGAACAAGTTGAGGAAGAAGTGGTAACTCAGAACATGTACAAAATAGAACTCATTACAGTGGAATATCCATGATATCAAATGGCTACAGTGCCTCATCCTAGATGGTGTTCCCAAACATTCATTGGTTCTGATTCCGGTCCACATTAGTTCATGATCATGTTTGACTCTCCAAGTGACCACAGGGAATAGTACACTTTACTCCACACACATTTACAATGTGAGCCATTACCTCTTGGTTTTTACTCCGCAAAACCTTTTACAACGCAATCCATTACACCGCATTGTCCATTACAACGCAATGTACTATCCACCGGGATGTTGTAATGGGGAATGCGTTGTCATGGTTTGCGGTGTAAAGTCCTGCGTAGTAAAAGTTTTTGTGGAGTGAAAAATGCGGGGTAATGGCATGCGTTGTAACTCATACGGGGTAAAGGATGTTTCCCGATCACAAGCAGTTTTTTAGTATTTTGTTATTTATCCTAAGCAGATGGTGATGTACAGACAAGGTACAGATGAATTCCAAAGAGATTCCTTTGACAATGGGGTATTAAACCTGTGAGAGCATTTTATATCATCTTGAAACCAGAAAATTAGCTGAAAGTTTACACTGGTATTGCTCTAACTATGGACTTGAGTTGTTAAGGATGAAATGTGTGTTTTTTAAACATTTGGGCAGAAGAGGGGTACCTTTGTGTGCAGTATTGTCTCACTGGCTAGAAGGTTTACAAAATAATCCCAAGTTAGGGATTCCAAACTCAAAGATGCTGTGCAAAGTTTTACACATAGTAATTACATATGGGTTACATTTAGTTGAATGGATAGGATGGGATTAGCAATGTAATTGAAGACCAATAGGATTGTACAAACCAAGTGTTATACCTAACAGCGCGGAACCTGAGGGTGGCAGTATTTGAGACAAATTTATATTGTTTGTTGTTTACATGGTTGACTGTAGTTTAGGACTCCTGCATTGTGTTTGAAGAATATTGGATCTGGAAATGCTGCATTGAGCATTGGTGGTATATTGCTAAATGCCACTGCCTTTGAAGAGTGACATTTTGGGGGGTGATGACGTTCATGTGTATCATAGAGTTAGTGGACAGGGTGTACTTTTTGTATTGGTATATAGCAACCAATGCATACCATGTAGATCAGTGCCACTTACCAAAAGCACATTTTCTGCCTATTTGTTCAAAATCAATCAAAGAAATACAAATAGTTACAAACAAAATACATACACTCTGCTGCAATTTTTTAAGGATTGTAATGTTACCTTTTATATTCATCGCACTTGTTATTTAAATGTGCATGTTAAGATGCACTTGCCATTGTTTTCTCATTCTCAAAATGTTTATATCATGGATTGTGTATTGGAATTTGGATGCAAGCATTGAGGTAGCTGGTGGTAATTTGGAGTCTGGTTTGAGTGTTTGATCAGATATACTTTTGCATACTTAAATAATGTGTTCATCACTACACTTTTATCCAACTTCTTTCAGCAGGCTCGAAAACCTTTGTTAAAAAAAAAATCCTAATCTTGATCTTTCTTTATGGTGAACTATAGATCTGGCTTGAACTCTCCCTCTCAAGAAGGACTGGAACCCAACATGACCATGTTGAAAGCCATGACATATTCAATCCAGTATAGAAGCAATGACGCCATCGGCTCTAGAGCAAGCAAGAAAATAACACCTTGGACCGCTCTGCCGATAGCAAAATAAGTAATTATCAGGGTTCAATGGGCCCCTAAGGGTTCTGAGCTCTGGTGCCACTGCACCTGCTGCACCAAATGGTAGCTATGACCTTGATTCAACCCATTCCAACATCAATTTATTTATATATAAAAAAAGCCAACATTGGTTGACATCCTCAGTCTGCTGCCGGCGTCAGTGAATGGGGTGTGAGCAAACATTTAAAAGGCTTGAGTTCCCAGCCACCTTTATTAGCATAGAGCAGCATATTTTATTAGAAAGGTTGAAATAATTGATGCACCTGAATTGTAAATATCAATAAGGTCCTTCCTTAAAAAAATTAGTGCAGTGATCGATACTGACATCACTTTTTAACTACTTTTACTTGTTTGTTCTAAATTCTGCCTAAACAGTGTAGTTATTTTTTTTCCTTTGCTTGACAGCACTGTAACTTGTGGCATTTACTTACCTGTCCGCCCCTTCTGCCCCGGTCCCGCGCGGCTCACAGTGCCGATCTCGTGGAGGGCAGCGTCTTCACCGCGGCTTCCTGTGCCGGCCGGTCGAAGGGTGGGGCGCCATCTTGGGAGTAGCCGGCAGGGCGGGCATACCGCAGGCAGCGGTCTAGCGGCCCGAGGCTGTCTCCTACAAAACGCGCATGTGCTACCGGAAGCGCAGAAGACGGGCGCAGCGGGCACGACTTGGGTGCGCCGAAGGTGCGCCTAAGGTAAGCCCGTCTGCGCCCGTCCGCCGGACGGGGCATGGGGCATGTCACTCTGCCCATTTTATTAAATACTCCTCTATCGATCTGCTCGATCTGCATGCCCCCTGGCCTCTCGCCCTGACTGCCCGGTCGCAGCTTGATCAACTGGGTTTGGGTCACGCCCGAGAAGTTTTTCCTGAGCTTGATGCTTGCCTGGCTTCTCTCCCTCATCGGGCCACTATTTGCCCCCCTCCCGTCAAACCACCCCTCAACCTCGAGCTGAAAGTGAGCTACCTTAATACCCGCTCACTAGCAAAACATCAGACGGACATTTTTCCCCTTCTAGAGGCCGATAGTCCCGATATATTGTTTAGAACGGAAACCTGGCTACATGATGGATCCTCTCCCGACATTCTGGCAGCCATTCCGCCTGGCTATTATATCATTCAAGCCAATAGGGCCTCTGGCAAATCCGGGGGGGGGGGGGGAGTGGCAGCCATCATTAAGCTTCCTACCAGATTTTCCGTTCTTACTGTACCCTGTATTCCTCAGGTTGACTGCTTAGCACTTAGGTTGGAATCCTCAGTGTCACCCCTTATTTGTGTCTTAGTTTATCGCCCTCCTCAATCCATGCCTGATTTTCCGACTATGTTCGGAGACCTACTGTCTCAGGTAGTTATTAATAATTCTAAAATCCTAGTCCTTGGAGACTTCAATTACTGGCCCCTGGACGAGAAGGAGAGCGCGTGCTCTGCGGCCTTTTCTGATCTTTTATGTAGCCTGAATTGTTGTCAACATATTAACACTGCCACGCACACAAAAGGCCACATACTGGACCAGGTTTGGACTTCTAATTTAGAGATCTCGCCCCCCCTTATACTGCCGTGTGGTTGGTCTGACCACTCCCTTATTTCTTTTTCCCTTAAAGCCCCTATTTGCCCCAGTAGGCCACTGGAGGCGAACTTCTCGGCCCGGAACTGGAGTAGAGCTGATATTAGCCAATTCGTCGACTTACTCAGCACCTCCCTTCCCCCCAAGTCCAACTCAATAGATACTCAAGCTTCTGACTTAACCCGCTGGCTGGAATCGGCCAGCGATGTGGTTGCCCCCCTCAAACGGGTCAAAGTTAGGCGCCCTCATGACGCTCAGAAATGGTTTACCGAGGACCTTAAAGTTTTAAAACTCGGACTTAGAAAAGCTGAGCGCCGTTGGCATAAAAATTATGCCCCTGAAGCTAGGCTAGAGTTCTCAACTTTACTTAAAGGGTACAAGTCTTCCATTGTGTTAGCCATAACCCTATATTTTTCCAACAGAATTGTGGAGTCAGCTAACAAAGCTAAAGACATTTTCTCGATTGTGGAGGAACTGTCTCACCCAGACAGGGTCTCCATTAAACCTCTCCCTTCACAGGGGCTTTGCGACTCTCTTAATCACTTTTTTGTTGAAAAGATTGAAAAAATCAAAAACAGCATTTCGGTGTCGCCCTTATCTGACTCTCCCGGGTCCCTCGCTGACACCCTCAACCCCCACTCTCTCACTCAGATCCCGCTCATTCTGGAGGCGGATTTCTCCGCTCTTCTACGCAAAGTCACCTCAGGGTCTCCCACTGATTGCTGCCCTCCCAAGATCCTACGTGAGGCCTTCATTGCTTGCCCAGCCCCCCCCTTGGCAGTCCTGAATAATTCCCTCACTCTTGGCCTAGTCCCTAGCTCTTTTAAGGCAGCCGAGGTAGTGCCTATCTTAAAGAAACCTACAGCCGATCCCACGATCATGAGCAACTTCCGCCCTATCTCCCTCCTTCCCTACCTCAGCAAGGTGCTCGAGTCTCACATCACTAACATCTTGAGCTCGTTTGTTGAGCAGTCTCATTTTCTTGACTCTCAACAGGCCGGGTTTAGACCGGCCCACTCTACAGAGATGGTCATACTCTCTGTCATGGAAGAACTGCGTAGGGGGGCCGACTCTAACATCAGTCAGGCCCAATTGCTCCTGGATTTGTCGGCTGTCTTTGACACGGTCGACCATGTCATCTTGGTCGACCGTGTCAGGCAGGCTGGCATCAGGACCACTGCCTTGGACTGGGTTCGCTCGTTTCTCACCAGCCGCCAACAAGCGGTCCGGCTTTCCCAGTTCTCCACTGACAGGGTGGGGTTGACCTATGGCGTGCCGCAGGGCTCTTCTTTATCCCCGCTCCTTTTTAATTTATACCTTACTCCCCTGATCCGGTCTCTCCGAGATAGGAATGTCACCGCGTTTAATTACGCGGATGACATCCAGTTGGTCTTCAACATCGACCCCTCGGACCAGTCGGTCTCAGATTTTCAAGCCACCCTTTGTCACATCAGCAACTGGATGGGGGCAAATCACCTTAAGCTTAACCCCGACAAGACCGAACTGGTTCTTGTCGGGGGGCCCTCCAACCCTTGGAATTCCAATTTCTGGCCTGCTGGCTTGGGTCTTCCCCCTCGTCCAGTTGACTCAGCCAAAAGTCTGGGGGTTATCATCAGTAAAGATCTTTCAATGAAGCCCCAGATAAATGCCACTGTCTCATCTTGTTTTTCCAACTGCGCAAAATTCGGAAAATCGCGCGGTTTCTTACCACCGAGGCTCTTACCTTAGCCCTTTTGGCGTTAGTCGTCTCTAGGATCGACTACGCCAATTCCTTGTACATAGGCATCCCAGATTATCAACTCAAACGTTTGCAGCTTGTTCAGAATTAGGCGGCACGCCTCATCATCCATCAACCGAGGCACCATCACGTCCGCCCCCTGCTAAGATCTTTGCACTGGCTCCCTGTTTCTGAACGCTGCAAATTCAAGCTGGGCTGCCTTGTTTTTAAATCTCTGGGTGGCTTAGGTCCTACCATTATCTCTTCCCGCATTCATCCTTATGTCCCCTCTCGCAATCTTCGCTCGGCTCACTCGGCTTTACTCGAAATCCCGAGAGTCAAGCGTAAGAAATGGGGAGGTTTAAGATTCTCATTCCTTGCTCCATCTTTCTGGAATGCCCTCCCATTGGACATAAGGCTTGCTTCTCCCTATACCCGTTTTAGATCCCTTCTTAAGACTTATCTGTTTCGCATTGCATACAACTAAAATGTTTTTTTCTTCTCCGTTCTTTTTCTTTTTCTCTTTTTTTCCGGTTGCTGCTGTGCACTCCCTTGTCCTGTCCAGGCGGTGCCCACCGTCCTTCTCTGCCCCAGCGCCAAGAAACAGTATAGTGTATGCTGCGCTTTCAAATGCCTTTCACATCACATCACATCTAACTGTATGTTACAGATTGTGTTGCCACAATGATTACTAGTGCTTTATGGCTGAAGTAATATAGCCGCAGCCATCTCATGTCCCTTTGTGATGTTCATCGCTGGATGCAAGCGAACTGGTGGGGTTCTAAGGGATCAAAACCTAATGCGATGATGGTCAGACCCCATAATGAATAATGAATTAATCCACCTCTAAGGAGGAAAGCTCTAAACCACACCTAATGAGTCTGAAGGGTTTAGAGTCGAGAAAATGAACAGTATAATTTCGGAAGAAGCTGAAAGCCAATGGGTGGTAAAACAATCAAATTTCCATGTGAGGTTAGTCACAAAGGGGCAGATGTATCAAAATACCTATTTGCAATTCTCAAATAGCGATTTTTTGAGAATCGCTATTTGAGAATTGCAAAATGGTATGTATCTACAAAATCGCAATTTTTAGCGATTTCCTAAAATTCCTTATTTGCGAATAGCAAATTGCGAATTCGCAATAAGGAATAAATTCCCGTTCATTTCTATGGGCCAGGAGGCCCATAGGAATGAATGTGAAGTTATTCTCAATTTGCAATTATTGCATTTATGAGCGCCACATGGCACCTTTACAAAGGCCAAAAAGTGAATTTGTAAAAGAAATCGCATATTACCACCAACTACAAGTTGGTAGTAATTTGCGATTTCTTAGTGTAAATTCGCAAAACCTGAATCCTTCATACATAGCATTTAAGAAAGCGCAATTTGCGATTCCTTAAATGCTGACGCAAACTTAAGGAATCGCAAATTTTGCGATTCCTTAAGTTTGCGATGCGATTTCAATGATACATCGCTTTTTCCGTTTTTTTTTGTTGCAAACGCTGCTATTTTGCGAGTCGCAGCGTTTGCGACAAAAAAAAAACGTTTGCTACATCTGCCCCAAATTCACTTTGAGGCTTTGCCGTAGGGATACCATGCTGCTGTGTTTGAGCGGAGCAAATATCCATGCACTATTGCATTGGCCCATTAACAATTGCCTCTCAATGGGCACCTCTGAAAAGGGAACAAATGAAATTTAATTTACATATCTAGCCATATGACTACACTTCACAAAATTCCATAACTCTCTTTTGGCAACCACTTTACCAAAGTGGAATCACAGCTGTGTCTGTACATTTAAAAAAATATTCCTACATTTTAGTAGCCTGCTATACTCACCATGAACAAAGTAAAAACAAATACTGGCAGAAGGTCACACAATAATGCTAATCTGCTGTGGAAACCGACATATTTGGATAAAATTCATAGAAACAAGCCTGGCATACATGTTCGCAAACTGTTTATTAATTTTGCAAGTATTCATTCAATCTGTAAATGGCTGAATATCAAATCCGAATGTATTTTACTAACAAATATGTTCAAAAGACACGTCTGAACAATAAAAATGCAACCATGCAAGTAAACTACGGGGAAAGATATTCATAGACACGTTCCATTTCAGACCATAATCAAGAATTTAACAGATGTGTTAATGTTCAGTAAGTATTTTGGGAGATTACATTAATTCTGCGTTTGGCTGTAAATCCGGCGTGATTTTGTACATTGCGTAATTAATCGTTGCATGATTAAGTCAGGCTGGGCTGGCAGAGAACGAGTGTAAATCCTCTGTGCTGATGAAATCGGCTGGAGCTGTAGACAAAATGTTCTCTGCTTTCTCAAAGGCATCTTTGTAAATGTGGTCTTCCATTTTTTGATTGGTTGTACTAAAACTGCAAACATAGTTGGTATGTCCTAAACTTGTTTAAGCTTCACTTTTTCCAACTTAATCGAAAATATCTTTTTTTGGATACACGTTCAACCATTCCCCCTTACATCAAGTTTCCAACGTTATTTATAAACATGGAGTGGTTGGTATCTTCAAATGCACACTAGGACCAAACTGATCGTTTACCTCATATCTGCCTTGGAAAGCCTATTCCAGGCTCTCCTCAATATCTATTGGCCTGTCCTTGACACCTAATTATGAGGAGAATGGTACAGTCTCCATTACCATTGAAGGATTGAGCCCGGTACAGGTTTCCCTGTTGTCCTCTGTGCCCTGACAACATCCCTGGTTACAATGTCTCTCAAGGTGCTACTACCTTCTCTTCAGGGATATCACAGACCAGAATTGTGACCCCAGAGCTTGGAAACATTGGCCACTTGAGAGAAATCCAGACACAAGTTAAGGTTTTGGGCCGATGCATGCAAGAGTGCAAATATGTTAATGACAATAAAAACCGGCCACCAGTGGCGTAGCATTGGTAGGGCCACAGGGGTGGTTGCACCGGGGCGCAAAATTCTTAGGGACACAGGGACATTCTTAGGGGTGCAAAATTGTAAAAGAATAGTGGAAGGATACTTGCCTTGCCCCGGGTGATGGCAACCCACGCCACTCTGCTACCTGCCACTACCTGTGTCCATCTTCACAGAGAAATCCTGAAGGGAATCAGGCAGAGTTCTGTGTCCTGTGTTCTGTATTGCATCCCATTATGTGCACAACCCTGATCGGGCACACATCTGGTCAGACCTAGACAATTTCTGGCTCGCTGGTGCCACTAGAGCCACAACCTAGGGTCAGAGGCTAGAACCACAACCTACGGTCAGAGTGAGGGCTTTGCGAACCAAGACCCTCCGGATTCTGGGATTGGACAACACAAGGGCCCATCTCATAACAGCGTGACATTTTCCTGTGTCTTGAACTAGGGCGCTCTACGCTTACGAATTTCTTTTTGCACCTGGTTACTGTATTGACTAGTGAGAAGGAGCACGAAAGCTACCTTTTACCTGACACTAGCATCAGACATGGCGTCTATTGGTTACTGATTGGCATGACATGCTCCTCTCTACTGTCCTTGCATTTTGTGCCTGTCTATCTGATTACATGTATACTGGTCAAGCTGTATTTCCTATAAACCCATTTCTCCTATAGCTTGCAGAGCTCAGCACTTTCACAACAATATACTGTAGCTGACACCCTTCACAGAGATAGCTGACACTTTCCAGTCAGGCTTGAGGGTCTCAAGCATTGTATGTTTGCAGCCTGAAAAGCACCACTGTAGTGAAAATCCTCATCCTATAACCACAACAACACCATTAACTAGGTTGAAATACCCACTTGTCCCCACCACAGTCGGGTAATTCCACAACACTCATGACTTTGTCCACAAGAATGTAATGCGGCAGGAAGCTAAATAACTGGTCACCACTGTGCTATAAAATCCTCGAAGCTTTTTTGTACTCTTGAGAAGGAGACAAGGAATAAGAAAACAGACTTCGGTATACGGAGACAAGAGAACAGATGATACAGGGAAATCACAACTATAGAGAGATCTGACTGCTAGAAATAAATTAAACCTCTTACTCTAGCATTTCACAGACCACCAACACATCCTGACATTAGAATCGATTTAAGCACCCATCAGCAATGCATCCATCATCAGGCACCTCAGACACCAGCTCACACAAACACTCACTAACACCTAGAGAAGTACAGTCACAACAACTTGTTGACCACGGGTCTCATCCATACTGTAGCAGTCTAGTTGCCGAGAGAGCATCGGCCCTCGGACTTTTAGCCCGGATGGGCTAACATACATTGTATCACTCTCTGGCCAGGCATGGCGAGATAGTATAAAATAAACGGGTGGAAGCCACTCGAGGCTTCCCCGCCCAGACCAGTACACAGTGTGGCTGTGTCCTTTATTCCGCTGCTATTCATCAGTATTAATTTAGTGCTCCACCACACTGGCGGCGAGGGTGGGCAACCAGCGCCCCCATGCAGCAGCGCTCACCCCATCAGAGAGCGGAAGACCTGCATGCCCGAAGGACCGGCAGTGTGGATCCTAGCACCTCTGCACCGGCGCACGTCGGCGAAACTCTGCAGCAGCGGGAAGCTAAGGCTGTGAAGATCAGCGGGCAGCTTTATAGCCGTCAAACAAGGTGGGAGTCCCAGCGGCATCACGCTCGGCTCGCGCCCTCACAGCACGATTCTACTGCATGCACGTTGCCCTACCTGGCCCTGTGTATCCACGGGAGGACCGCACAACGCAACAAACCCATACGGGAGGCCCAATTCCTGTTGTCTGCGTCTCTCGCTGTAGCCCTAGCAAGCGCAGACCGCTAGCCCCTGACATGAAGTGCAGAGCGCTCATGGATCGGGCCTGCTGCCGTTCCTGAAGCTCACAGCTGGTGCCACCGCCCTGAGCAACGTGCAGGAGGCATTTTGGGACACACAGAGTAGTGTGGACACCTGAGACTCATCAGACACAGAGAAAAAAAAGAAGGGAAAAAAGAGAATAGAATTGAAGAAGAGAATAGAAGTGTCACACACAAAACAGGATAAGCAAGACAGACAGCCCACAGTCCAACAATACGAAGCAGGATGAGAGGTCAAACACGTGGCACACACCAGAGCACTGCAACTGTGCCGCTTCTGTACAACTGCACATTGTGCACGTGTGAAGATGAACGAACAAGGAGCACACGCAGCGCCACCACAAGCACCACCAGCCCAACTCCCTGGACCCCCACTTATGCAGTAAGTGCCGCAACACTCCCAAATCAATGCATTACCTCCATTTAGTGAGCTCATCGACCAGGCCACAGCGTCGCCATGGTGGACACTCTGGGTCAGCAGGCTAGATAATGACTTCACGGCAACGCGGAAAACGTACAGCGCAGTGAAGAGGTCCCTACTGTTAAACTTTGCTGGTGATGAAATTTACATGTTTTTGCTCATCCACCAAACACTTGTCTGCCCAACAACTACACCGCAGCAGTGGCAGCCCTGAATGCACACTTTGACCCCCAGTTGAACCCCGATTATGAGAGGTTCAAACTGCGACAGGCACATCAGAGAGAAGGGGAGTTGATGGATGCTTTCAACGCGTGTCTGCGTGAGTTAGTGAGCACGTGTACGGATGACGAGCGAACAAAGAAGTGAGGGTCCAGGTGATCCAAGGGTGCCAGAACAAGAACCTCCAGACCCTCATCCTGAATCAACCAGGCATCACCTTAGAGGACATTTGCATTTTAACCAGGTCGCATGACCTGTCCAACGCCAGATCAACAGCTATGGATATCGCGTTAACCCAACAGGCGGAGAAACAAGTCACGGTAAAGACGGAACGGGCAGGTGCCATTCGCACCCAAAGCCGAAGCACCTGTGGCCGGAGGCCAGGAGAAGCATGCAAGGATCATGTTGCGGATACTGTGGCAGAGACGAACACCCCCAGGCAGAATGCCTGGCGCAAGGGCGAACATGTTCCAAGTGCGGCATTCCTAACCACTTTGCAGTGGCATGCAGAGGAGGCTTGCAAAATCGAGGAGCCAGAGGACAATGCAAACTGTCAAAGGCATTGAGACACTTCTCACTTGAAGAGCCGGAAAACCCAAAGATAACCAGCACATCCATTTGACCAAAGCAATAGCTTGAAGATTTGTCGACAGATGAGGAAGGCGAGTGCCACCTCTCTCATTCGCCAGTGATCTGAAACGGAAGAGGCGCCCGCAGCCCACCTATACCATCAACATCGCCAGATCTCAGGTCACTGCGTTGATTGACTCCGGTGCATCCGTCAATGTGATGGGGTCCCAGCAGTACAAATGACCCAACTCGAAGCCAGCGCAGTCCCTATCACACGTAAAGATTCTCACATATTCCAGCCAGACACCACTGCCGCTCAAGGGAAAGATGACAGTCTAGGTGAAGGCAGAAGGACACAAAGTCACCACCACGTTTCACATGGTCGACAGAGAGGCCAACATCCTGGCAGGGAGCCACACAGTCGAGGATCTTGGCCTAGTCACATTTGCCAATGCTGTCAAAGTCCTACAGACGGAGGACCTCCTTGGAGTCTTCCCACAACTTTTTGAGGGACTCGGATGCATCAAAACTACACATTGACAAGGCCGTGAAACCAGTAGCATAGAGGCATAGACAGATACCTTTTCATCTCAGGCCACTCGTTGAGAAAGAACTCCAACACCTCGAACAACTAGGAGTCATTGAGAAGGTCACTCGGCCAACGCCCTGGGTATCACCCATGATAATCGCAAAGAAACCGAAACAACCCGGCAAAATTCGACTCTGTATCGGCATGCATTTGTCTAAACAGGCGATTAAACGTGAAAGGCATTTGACACCAACCGTGATGATATCCTAGCCGACCTAAATGGATCCCACTGGTTCCCCAAGCTCGACCTTAACGCAGGATACCATCAGTTGAGACTAGACGAGGAGAGCAGGTATATCACGACCTTCTCGACCCACATTGGGATGAGCCGCTACCGAAGACTGAACTCCGGGATTTCATCAGTCGCAGAAATATTCCAGAACACCATAATGGAACTGCTACCAGGGCTCTCCAGAGTGCTAAATGTCGGTGATTACATCCTGATACACTCGGCAACCATGGAAGAACACCGTAGCCACCTCTGAGCCACGTTCCAACTCTTGGCCGCACACAAGGTCACCCTTCACCGGGAGAAGTGTTCATTCTTCCAGCGGTCTATTAATTTTTTGGGATACGTATTCAGCCAGGACGGAGTCATGGTAGACCCGATGAAATCACAAGCCATCCTACAAGCCCCGGCCCCGATGACCTCGTCAGAGGTTCAAAGCTTCCTTGGCATGGTCACCTACTGTAGACGGTTCATACCGAACCTGGCCACGTTAGCACAGCCACTATGCAACCTGACAAAGAAGGACGCAGCCTGGAAGTGGGACCAAGAAGAAGAGGGCGCGTTCCAGAAGATCAAGACAGCACTCCTAGGAAAAAACACCATGCCATACTTTGACAGGACGCGAATGACAGAACTCATAGTGGATGCCAGCCCAGTAGGACTCTGAGCACTCCTGACTCAAGAGACGGAAACCGGGAAATGGACACCACTTGCATTTGCAAGCAAAGTTCTCACACCAGCCAAAGCTAGGTATTCCCAGATCGAAAGGGAAGTGCTAGCTATCAAGTGGGTGTGCAACCACTTCCACTTGTACGTCAGAGGGCATCCTTTCTGAGTGGTGACCAACCACCAGCCACTAGTTCCACTTTTCAGAGGCACCGCACCGCATCCCCCGCCACGGATCGAGCACTGGGCGATACAGTTGTAGGACTAGTGCATTGAGGTGGTATATAGCCCTGGAGTGAAAAACCCGGCAGACTTCCTGTCACAACATCCGCCAGAAGCTGTAGCAAGACCAAGAGCTCAAGACTGAAGAATGTGTGGGAACGTGGATTCGGGCCCCGACAGCTGGGGTAGATGTCAGGGGAACCCTCATACATCCTCGCTAGTCTGTGTAGGGTTAAGAGTGTATGATGTAGATACTTAAATTGTGGGAAATTGATTTGAGCAGTGATTTATATTATTTTTGGATATGCCAGACCTTGCGCCCATTGTTTATCTGTTAGTGTGGTTGCAAGTGCGGTGTCCCAGTAGTCCCTTGAGGGGCCCGTAAGGGTCGCAGTATCTGGTTTGAGTGAGCTATATAGCATAGTGATTGCTCTCCTACCCGTGCCGTGTGTCAGGAGCGTTTGGAGTATGTCAGAAGTTATCTGCCCAGCTTGCCTAGTACCCCACGTCTGGAATAACCATTGTATTAGTGATGCGTATAGTAGAAATTATCCTGGGGATATTCCATAATCATCTCCAAGTGTTGTTAATTGAGTGCTGACTCAACAAATAGATCCCCCCAGGTCGTGAGTCCTGCAGTGTGCCATTCTGCCATTTCCGGACAACGGACACGTACTTGCGAGTTCGGAAGCACCCTTATAGGTAGGTCTGTGGCATGGGTGAGTGTGTAGGCCGTTCATATCAGGTCCAGTAGCTATGTGCTGTGGACATTAAAATGTTGTCAGGGTGCTTTGAAATCATCATGTTCGATCCACACAGCCACTCCAGTAGTGTTGTCTGACTGTTATGTGGTGACCATTGTCCCACTTCAGATATATTATGATTTGTTAGCCATCTCATCGGCCATTGCAGCTGAGCAGCCACATAGTATTTCTCGTAGTTAGGTGCCCCTAATCCCCCCTCTTTAATTGGAGCGTAGAGGTTCGTGAAGGCTACTCGAGCTCTAGACCTGCTCCAAATGAAGGAAGTTAAGACTGATTTCAGTTCCCAACACAGTTTGTTCGGCAAAGGGAATGGTAGTGCCGCCAAGCAGTATAATAGGCGAGGAAGTAGTAGCATTTTGGATATGGCTATGTGTCCCATTGGGGAGAGAGGTAGCTCTGTCCAGAATGAAATGGAGGATCATGCCCTGGTGATTGAACCTCCAAGTTGCCTTCTATAACGTTTGCTTGGGAGTGATATTTTTGTACCCCCAAGTATTTAAAGGTGTCATATATCCATGTAAGAGGTGCCTGTGGGAGAGCTGCCTGTTGCTCCAAGGATTGGGGACCATCGGGAACAGGAGGGACTTTTCTCAATTTACTTTGAGGCCAGAGGTACGCCCAAAGGATTCCAGTAGTGCCATCAGGTCATCTAACACTTTGTGCTGTTCTTGAATGTAGATCAATGCGTCGCCCGCATATAATGAGATTATATGCCATTGAGTATGTACTTTGATGCCCCAGTCCATTGCACTGTTTCGCAATGCACATGCCAGGGGTTCCATCACCAGGGCAAAAATAATAGGTGAGAGGGGGCAGCCCTGACTGGTGCCGCGCTCGATGTAAAACGGATCTGAGATATAGTGCCCAGTTTTTACCCTTGCTTGTTGTGCGCTATATAACAATCAAATCCATTTCAAGAACTTGGGGTCAATGCCATACCTTGCTAGTAACATACCCAGATATTTCCAGCCCAGTGTGTCGAATGTCTTCTCTATCTCTAAGGAGGCCAGTTCCCCCAATGTGCGTGTCCATTCTAGTAATCAGAAAAGGTGCTGTAAATTGAGGCTGGTATTTCTGCCAGTTATGAATCAGTTTTGGTCCAGGTGTATCAATAATTGTGTGACCTCCGTCAGTCTATTGGCTAGAGCCCTGCCCAGTATCTTGTAATCTGTATTCAGTAATGACAATGGGCGATAGGATCCCATTTGTTGTGGTCCTTGCCAGGTTGCAGGAGTACCACCAGTACAGCTTCTTACATCGAGGGTGGCAGTGTGCCCCGATTGTATGCATCCAGGTATACACAATGAAGCTGTATAACTATTGTGTGCTACAAGTGGTATAAAATTCCAGGGGCCAGCCATCTGCCCCCGGGGTCTTCCCACTCGGCCAGCTGCTGCATAGCCTCCGTTATTTCAGTAGCTGTGATGGGGGCTTCCAATGTTTCATAGTAGTTGGACTGGATTTGGGGGAGTGTTATTTGCTCTAAAAATGCTAGTGTGCCTGTCTCTGTTTGCGGTGAGAGGACACTGTAGAGGGATGTGAAGCATTGTTGAAAGGCTAAGCTTATCCCAGCTTGTGTATTGACCAAGTGACCCTCCGAATTATATATGGTGGTAATTGGTGTGTGGGTCATGTCGATCTTTAGTAGCCAGGCCATTGTCCTGCCGGCCTTGTCTCCCTCTGCATGCTTTTTCACCAGGTATCTCTTATAACCCAATGCACATAACTTGTCTAGTGTTTCTTTATGAGATAAACGGGTTTGGTCTAAATTTGGTGAAACCTGTGGGTCCGTAGGTAGCTGGCATTTGTGACTCCGTATTTCCTCCTCCAGATCCTCTAGCTCCTTTGTAGTGTCATGCTTGCCCCATATATTGGTTTTGTCACATGTCCCCATAGGACCATTTTGAAGGCCTCCAACTCTATACCGGCGTTAGAGGCCGTACCTTCCATTTCTGAGAAATATGTTGTAACAGATTGTGTTAGCAGG
The DNA here is from genome assembly GCF_964261635.1 of Lissotriton helveticus. Taxonomy (NCBI): domain Eukaryota; kingdom Metazoa; phylum Chordata; class Amphibia; order Caudata; family Salamandridae; genus Lissotriton; species Lissotriton helveticus. The sequence goes on from NC_136067.1 coordinate 873,827,628, forward strand.
TCGCGCAGTGGTGCGTCTGTCAGCGATTCCAAGGGAAGCCGCAAAGTTGGGATACTGTATCAAATTTGTCTGCATGACAGTCGCATTTGTAAAGTATTGTGTTCCGAAAGTGAATGGTGGAGATATTCAGCTTGTGAATCATTGGTAGGGCCTCTGGTGAGCAGTATATCAGATCTATTCTAGTATGCAGGTTGTGGAGTCCGAAGTGTTTTTGTGTCATTCGTGCCATGCATCATATAAGTGTGTCCTGGAAGACCAGGAGCATAGTTAACTAATAACATTCCCCAACTCCTGCTCCCTGGCCTTTGCGCCAACGGGCAGCCAGCCATCTGCACTAAGTTGCAATACGAAACTGTGTAAGCATGTATAAAAATAAGAAACGTTAAATGAAGAATATTAATGATCAACGATTACTTGGTCTATAACAGCCATACAATGTGAGTGGTAAGAAGGGGGGCAGGGTCTACAAGATAGTCTTGTTGTGCCCACCTGCATATGTTCCATAGTTGGGTCCCAACATGGCCTACATGGGTGCTCTTAAGTGAGGGGGGACGGGGCGCCTGCCCCGGGTGGCACTCACAGTTAATTAAACCACAGCAAACCTGTTTAAGTCCAGTCACATGAGACCGTCTACCATCTGAGGCGTTACTTCTGGACCATCTGCTTCCACAGCTGCCCTTTGAGAGTCTGTCAAATAGACTCCTGTGGGTTGTCAAGTTCAGACCCTAAGGATGTGGCTATGCCTGCAATACTGAAAATGGAAAATTGCAACAGGCAAAGCGATTGTACCGTGTATTATCCATTCAATGGCTGGCTTTTCAGCTACAGTAAATGGCAATCTTTCCAGTTGTTCAACGCTCAGCACCGTATATTCTGCACCCCTCTGTGCCAGTTTGATCTGTTTATCAGTGAGATTGAATTCTGAAAACAGTGACGTAGTGTTGATTAAATGCCAAGGCACATAGCCTGAACGAAGGTTTTGGAACGTCCAGCCTAATAGCATTATAGAACGTAATTGCGACTGACCATGTTGCAACATGACAAAGTCCTGTTCCATTATGTCTATGGCAGAGGATACTATGCTGTCCAAAGAATATATCCTGGACAACAGAGTCATTAACCCATTGTCAACTACAGAGAAAGATTTCTCTAAATTAATATGATCAATTTCTCGTATTCATTCTGCAGTCTCTGCTTGCATAATCTTCCATGCTTCATTATACAGAGCGTAGATACCGGCGTATTTAAAACGTTTATGACGTGATGTCGGGCATGCAGGTATGAGCTGGCTTATGAAGAACTCAGCACACTACTTTCACGGAGTTCAACAAGTGCTTTAATTGGTAGTCACCAAACACTGCGTTCAAAATGAAAGATAATCCTTCGTTCAGGAGAAACAAAAGGGAATATAACAGACACAGTCTCGTCTTGAATGGATGCCTCTCCTAAAGACAGTCTTTACACAGGAGTACGATGTCCTCGTTGTAGGCGTGGAGCTCCCAGGAAAGGATGCCAGGGCACAGCAGGAGTTATTCCCAGCATGAAAAGAAAAGAGAAATAAAGACGCGCGATTACTGGGAATTCTGGGGAACTTAACGTGAGAGAGGGGAGCGGGGAGTGAGGGATTCACCAGGGACCAGCACCAGATGTGACTTTCCGTAACGTGCAACTCTTGGAGCTATACGTGACAAAGGCTGCATGTGCTCGGGAGGAGAAGGACCATTCATAGCATGAAAGTCAGTCCCGTGACCTCCCTCAGTCCTCCCCTACCCCGTATCCGCCCGTGAAGCAAATAGCCCCTTTAGCCGGTCCCGTACCTTGTTTATCCACACTTCTCCAGAAGTCCGGCGGGCCGGCTCGTGGGAACGTTGGCCTCCTGGTGTTCCTTTTCGGCTGGGCTGTCCGTCTTCTGCTCTCGCTTCGTGGCGCTGAATCTGTTCCAAACTGCTTGGCGTCTCCTCACTTGATCCTCGCCCGGCTTTCGCGCCGTCTTCTTCCTGGAGGCAGGCTTTTACCTCTGCCTCGCTTTCTGATTGGGCATAAGCTGGTGACGTCACGGCTGACGAGTCCTCCTCCGGGTGAGGTAATATGAATTTTTATGCTCAATTGTGTCCCCTACTACGTACCCCAACGGCTCCATGTATGTGCCTAAAGCGCATGTAAGTTCCCTCCATAACCCGCTATGAAGACGCAAATACATTTGCGTCCAACGTTAACATGTCCTCTTTCTAATCCGCCATGAATGGATCGATAATTCAGTTCCTAAGTGTGCCGTGCCACCGTCTTTACATGGTGCACTTTCATGTTTTCATGGCTCTGGCGAAGGCCCTGATTTCTGCCATCGAGCCTTTTTCCTGACTTCTGCCTCTGAAAACTGCAGCGAGGACCTGCATCTGCATCCCTGAACTTTGACTTACTCTCTACGCGGCAAGTGGTGCCCGGCTCTGCTTGACTGCCTGCCAAAACTGTATTCAGCCTTCAAGTTATCTGCTCCGCTCCTCGAAAATACATTCCTGTCTAGTAGTTTAGGTAAACATCCCCCCAGCTGCAGAGTAAAGGGCCCGGCTTTTCTATCTCCATGTACGTAATTCATAGCTCCTGTTGCCATGGTAGGCCCATAGCCCTCGCATTACACGTAGACACACATGCACGCATTAGCAGTCAGTATAGAATAGCCTCTGCCCGAGAGACCTTTTCTTTAGATAATACCGTTCTCCAAACACAAAATACCAGATATGATTTAGGAACAAGTTGATCTGACCCACCAGACTTCTGTCTCTAATCCTAGCGTTAAATGTCAAGTCCCCTTCACCCTCCAGTTCCACGTCAGTCACACGTCATGCTGCTGCGCGCGCATCTCTGCCATATATTTCTGCTGACACTGCAGGATTCTTCTAGGGATCCACCCACTTCTATGACTGAAATGCTGAAATATTTCTTCTTCTATGTGACGTTTCTGGCACCCACCTCCGTGTACACCCTTGTGCACGCCTTCTGATTACATATTGTTACGCACATGTTTCTTATCTTGTTTCTTTCAGCCGTTACGCCTTCTGAACCCATCACCACTGTAATGTTATTATATATACTGCGTACTGTTAATAAATCATTGTACATGTCCATGATTCCCTTCCTGAACCCTCGTGGTGATGGATCATGCTACCTGGTTCGAACCAATTCCATTTTATGGAATAAAACCCCTTAAAACCCAGACGCCACGGACTCTGTGTCTCTTATTTTGATTGAGCTATTTTATTGAACTTTACCACATAGAAATTAGATATCAGGTAATTTAATTTACCACAGAAATTGGCACCCCAGATGGGACCCTCCCCCACCTTACGCGCCGGCGGTGCGTTGCAGCCCTAGTCCCCTGCCACAGCCGGACGGACACTCATGCGCATCCACAGGATTTCCTGTATCTCCCTCAGGCCAACGGAGGTGACTGAGACTGCGATTGATACCCAGACGAGGCGGTGAGGAGTGCGGAGGATCCCGACCCGAGTCCAGCCGAGAGTGCAAGGTCCGAGGTGTCTTGAGGCCCCCCAGTTCCGAAGTTCCGAAGTACCTACGTCACGAGTCGAGTCGAGTCGAGTCCAGTGTCGAGTTTTCCGAGGCCTTCTGTTCCGTGCTTCCCGGTGAGTACCTTTGCTGAGGACGCATCTAGACGGGTGCATTAGTTTGCCCCGGTCGAGACGGGTTTGGGTACATAGACCCGGTCTGCACTGTTTAGCAGTGTATCTGTGCTGTTTAGCAGTACATCCAGTAAATGTTACTAGTTAATATGTGGTTTTAATGTCGTGGTATGAGTGATTGTTTGATCTACATTACTGTGTATATTGTATTTATGGTGTTCGAGTTCGAATAAGTATCAAGTATCGAGGTTCAAAAATGCCGCTGTTCAGTAAGTTACGACGGTTAGGAACTAAGAAGGGGATTCTAGAAGAAGCAGTACCTGTTCCACCTAGGGACACTCCAGGGCACTTTATGTACCACAAGCATGGCTTAGATGCCATACTGTACTTAGACTTGTGGGTCGATTATACCAAACACTTAGAGGAGAAATATAAATGGCCTGTTTCAGGAACATGGGATGCCGAGTGCATCATGAGAGTAGAGGAAGCATTATTGAAAAAGAAAGCCCGACAGTCACAGAAAGACGCCATAGAATTATGGCGTAAAGAATCACATAGACGCACAGAAAAAGAATTCAGAAAAGCAGAGAAACATAGAGAAGATTCAGAAAAGACTCGAGAAAACGAATTAGTCAAGGAAGGTATACGAGTTCGAACAGAACAAGTAGACCGACAATTAAGTACGCTTAATAATGGCATGTATCCAGTTCGGGCCGAGGGCCTGCCCAAGGCGACCCCAGAAGTACCAAAGAATCTGCCCCTTCCATTGGTTCCGACTAAATCACGTCACAAGACCGCAGCAGAGATTTTTCTTTCTTCCTATTTGGATGATGCAGCCCCAGCTTATACTCATGCACCTGCCCATGTACCCGTCCCACATGTACCTGCACCCCATAATCAGCAGCCCCCGGGTCCGCAACAGCAGGTCCTCGCTGCAGTTTTGGTCCCGAATCTTGAACCCCCTATAAATACCCTTAATCCTTTTGGGATTGGCATAGTTCAGGTCCCAACGCAGCCAGGTTATGGTCAAGCCTCCGGCTCAGGAGGCGCATCTGGAGGTTTTCGAACCCCGCCGCAGTTACATCGAGTGACAATGAGAGATTTCGCAATGGCGCGGACACCTAAAGGTGCCGCAGCAGAACAGCTCAGACAACAGCTTACAGATTGTAGATACGACACTGTGCCTGGTACGTCAGGACCCATGTTGTTAGCGTCCTTACGCTTAAGACGAGTTACAGATTATCTGATAATGTTACCAGAAATGCCAGAACATCTAGACAAAATGTATCACTTTATTAGAACAGGAGAAGGACCCGAGAGTGTTGGTGACGCCATGTCACGTCAGAAAATTGAGAACAAAGGTTTAACTATGCGATTTTTGGTAAATTGTCTGATAAGAGAACAAGATCAGGCAGGATTTCCACAAAGTGAGATGGATAAATTGAACAGATGGAGTTAGAACATGGCTGAGGGTAAACATGATAGAGAGAAAAGTATACATGCTATGGTTAGAAAGGTCCGTAAAGAAATCATAGATATACATGCTCGTCGAGAAACTGAGGAGCCACTCGAATCAGACGATCTAGCCTCCTCCCAGGAGGAGGATGAATCAGAGAAAACAGTAGAAACATCGCAGCAAATAAGTCAAGACACGATAGCCTATGTAGGTAAGGGTAGATCCTTTGATAAAACGTTACGCCCAGAAAGCAAGCGACTTTTTCACTCTGCTATGTCAAATCCGAAAACGCCTGAACATCTATTTCAGGCTGCCGATAAGGTACTTCAACATCGGATGGGGTACCATGTACTCAATTCTATGGATGAACAAGAATTAGCCAGGTCAGCAGTGCAATGGGCTGACAATTCTAGTAAGTATAATGATGACACAGTAGCACAAACCTTTTTGAATCTGTCCCCAGACGAACAGCGACTGGCTGGTATGTACATGATACAACACCTTCTTTTATTGTATAAATGCCAACGTTCTGACCCAGGTCCCTTATCTGATGTACTAATAGAACTACTCATGAATAAATGGAGAGGTCTAGGTACCGATCTAATTAAAGTAATTCTAGAACAGCGACACAGATATTGTGCTTTCTTGAACCCACAGTTTGTTTCAACCCCACCCCCAGAAAGGAAAATGTTTTACTTCGACCGACAGAATCCCTTACGAGAAGTACATCCAGTCCAGAATGCCGATGACACCCTTAGACGTGTTTTCGTGTACACACCGTTATCTAAAATGGAATTATTAGAAATGAAGAAGATAGTACCTAGTCATGATAAAGATCCAGCAGGTTTTCACCGTGAAATAAAAGACATGTTACTTATGGGAGACTATACCTATCCCGACATTATGAAAATATTGAAAGTATTACTGCCTGCCGGTATTTACGAGAAACTCAAAGAAAAAGACTGGGAGGTGGGAGAGCAAAAGATTGATTGGGCTGCATTAGAGAATGAAGAAACGGCTCGAACCCCAGGTCTAGGGCTTGGGGACAAAACTAAAGCATTACCAGGATTGTTAGTACAGGTTCTGCCAAGATTATTGTCAACTAAAAAGGAAGACTGGGGTGCAATCTCAGCCTGCAAACAGAAACCCGATGAAGACACTAGTGATTTTTATTCTAGGTTTGAGAAATGTTTTAATATTAATAGTGGCCTGAAACCAAGTAGTGAGTCATACCCACATCTTTTTGTAATGAAACTAGTTGAGAATTCCTTGCCTCAAGTTAAGAATCGTGTATTAAAAGTCGAGAGCACATGGCAAGCAAACACGCCTTCCCAGATGTTACAAATGTTACAGTACCACCAGAACAGAGTCAGGGAAGAACATGATCATGAACAAAGACGTATGAAAGACACAAAAATGAAAATGTTAGTTGCTCAGTCAGTTCCAGCTGACAGTCAGAAAAACGGCATGACACAGTCCAATAAGTCAGCAGTTCCCGTTAAAGGGACATGCAACTACTGCAAACAGCCAGGCCATTATATAAATGAATGCACTGTTTTAAAATACAATATAGCAACAGGCAAAACTAAGGAGAGACCGCGTCCTCCTAGACAGGATCAGGTCCACCAACACGTACCCCAGAATGTACAGCCTATGCATGCTCCACAACAGACAGTACAGACCATAGCGGTACCCCAGCCACAGCCAATTGCCTCAACACAACACGCAACTCAGCAGATGTACCAGTATGCCCAAACTGACTATCCCGAGTATCAGCGATACACATGAAACAGCCTAGAGAGGGAAGTTGGCTTGCCTCTCATTGAGATTCCTGTAGATCAAGAGGGTCCTTATGTACATAGTCAGGTATTAGGGAAAGATAGAAAGTTTTTGATTGATACAGGGGCAAGCAGAACAACGATAAGTCACAACGAGGTTCCAGGGGCACCCCTCTCAGGCTCACAGAATGTTTCCCTTGGTTTTTCAGGAAAACCTATTATTAATGAAGTATCAAAACCAGTTCCTCTAGCAATTGGTCCGTTATCACAAACTACAGACTTATTGCTTACGAAATCATGTCCAGAAAACTTGTTAGGTATCAAGACACTGAAGGCTCTAGGAGCAGTCATATGTTGTTCTCCGGAAGGAGTTAGGTTATTTTTACGTGACTTTAAAGGTCACTATGTGTTGAGAGATATTGATCCCAGGTTACAGAATGTTCCTGCACAGTTATGGGCACAAAGCCCAACTGATGTAGGTTGTATGCACATTACACCATATCGAGTTACACTCAAGCCAGGAGTTGTCTTACCCCGAATTCGACAATACAAGTTACCACCAGATGCTGTAGTGGCTTTACTGAAAATCATTGACGAACTCATTGCCCAAGGAGTGGTTGTAGAGACCGACTCCAATATCTGTAATTCCCCTATCATTCCGATTCTTAAACGCACTGATCCAAGTGCACCACCAGTTTATCGATTAGTGATCGATTTGCGCGAATTGAATAAATGCATTGTGCCACAGTATCCTGTGGTCCCAGACATATCGTCTTTATTGACTGCAATTGATTCTGAAGCCACGTTCTTTACTGTAATTGATCTGAAGAACGCCTTCTTTAGTGTCCCCATTAATCCGGATAGCCAATACCTTTTCGGATTCTGTTTAAATGGTCGAAGCTTTAAATTCGCACGCGCACCTCAAGGATTCACAGAAAGCCCCAGCATCTATAGCCAAGCATTGAAAAGACAGCTCGACAGTATCCACATGCCTGACAATACTGCCCTACTCCAGTACGTCGATGATCTGTTGATCACCGCTCGAAGTGAACACGAATGTGAACATGCCTCACTGACAGTCTTACAATTTCTGGCTGACAAGGGACACAAGGTGTCCCCTTCGAAGTTGCAATTCTGTGTTCAGCAAGTGGTTTACCTTGGGCACTTGCTGTCCAAATGGGGGAGACAGCTAACACCCGACCGTATCCAGTTAATTGTAAATATGACACAGCCCAGAACACAGAAGGAGGTGCGGGCCTTTATAGGCCTCACTTCTTATTGTAGACAATGGATCCCTCAGTATGCATTTCTAGCCAAGCCACTTATACAGTTGACAACACAGGAGGCAGCGTCATCGACTGTCCTCCCTTGGACTCAGGAACATACACAGGCTTTTGACGAATTAAAGAAAGCTTTATGTCAAGCACCAGTCTTAGCGACACCAAGTTACAGCAAACCTTTTACACTATTTGTCACAGAACGTGAAGGTACTGCATTGTCAGTCCTCACTCAAGACCAAGCAGGGTCACACAAACCGTGTGCCTATTTCTCCAGCACATTAGATCCAGTAGCCCAGGCTTTGCCTGCGTGCTTGAAATCAGTAGCAGCAACAGCTCTAGCAATCAGACAAAGTGATTCTATAGTGTTAGGTCACCAATTGACAGTACAAGTTCCACATTCCGTGGAAGTTCTTTTAAACCGTACACAGACTCAGCTCTTGACTATAGCACGACTAACAGGTTATGAATTGACATTATTTCAGCCACACATAGAAATCAGACGCTGTAACACATTGAATCCAGCTACACTTTTGCCATTAAATATGACAGACCCTTTGGCACATGACTGTGTCGAAGTCATTACCATCATGACGAAACCCAGACAAGACTTGACAGACACCGCATTACCAGATCCAGACCTGACACTTTATGTGGATGGTTCATGTATGAGAACAAGCACAGGAGAGTTAGTGGCTGCATATGCAGTAACAACAGAAACTGATGTCATAGAAACACATCGTATTGACACCCTGTCAGCCCAAGCGGCAGAGCTCATTGCTCTGACCCAAGCTTGTATTCTAGCCAAGAACAAGAAAGTTAACATATACACAGATTCCCGTTATGCATTTGGAGTTGTACACGACTTCGGAGTCCTCTGGCAAGAACGAGGTTTTTTAACTTCACACGGTGCCAAGATCCAGCACGGTCCCCTCATTCAAGCTCTGTTAGAAGCAATACATTTGCCTACAGCAATAGCCATCATGAAGTGTAAAGCACATATTAAAGTCACTGACAACATTTCCCAGGGCAACGACCTGGCAGACCGAACCGCCAAGCTCACAGCACAGACTCACACACCTGACTTGACAAAGACAATAATCCCGACGCCTACTCATTGCATGACAGTTAAGGATCCCGCCCTAGATGTAATTGACATACAGACACATGCTACACCAGACGAAATCAGGAAATGGACTGAACTGGGAGGGATCCAGACAGAACAGGGATGGATGACGAAGGGAAAGGCCACATGGTTTCTCCCCGACTCTATGGTTCAGGTTATTATTACCACAGCACATAGTCCTGCACATTTAGGAGAGAAAGCCATGTTAGACAGTATTCAAAACCTTTGGTTCAATAAACATTTACGAGCAGCAGCAAAGCAGAAAGTGCGTACTTGCATGATCTGTTGTCAGTTCAACCCAGGTAAAAGCATTCCCGTAGAGCAAGGTGGATTTCATCCTCCCGATCACCCTTTTGAAGTCCTCCAGATGGATTATATCCAGATGGAACGTTGTCGAGGATTTAAATATGTCCTCGTAGTTGTCTGTGCACTTTCCCGTTGGACAGAAGCATATCCAGTCCCAGATTACACTGCTCCGACCACTGCCAAGCAGCTGGTACGTGAATTTTTCCCACGGTACGGTTTGCCCCGTGTCGTGTACTCAGATAACGGTCAGCCATTCTCGTCCGAGTTAATGAAACAGGTATCACTCCTGCTCGGCTATCAATGGAAGTTTCACTGTGTCCGACATCCCGAGGCAGCAGGTCTCGTGGAACGTCACAATCAGACTCTGAAAATTCGTCTCGCCAAGATTTGCAAAGAAAAGGGCGTAGACTGGATAGTTGCATTACCCGTTGCCCTCTTCTACATGAGGATGGTAGCGCATTCGAGAACAGGGCTATCCCCGTATGAGGTGGTCTTTGGCAGGCCACCGAATATGTGGGGGACTCCTCTGCCTAGAAAAATCACAGATGTTGACTGTAATATGCTGACAGATTACCTTGCCTCCTTGATGTCTGCACTACAATCATGTCGTTCACAGGTTGCTGCAGCCTTTCCCGACAACACCGATGTAAAGCCACATGGGATCATTCCGGGGAATCTTGTCCTCATTAGGAACTTTGATCGGAGGAGTCCGCTGGAGCCCCGTTGGCAGGAGCCGAAACTTGTCCCGCTAACCACGAGGACTGCAATCAAGGTCGAGGGCCGCAAAGGGTGGCTCCACTCCAGCCACGTCAAGATATTTCATGGACTGCTTCCAGTTACAGACTCTCAGCCCTCCCCCTCTAAGGACTGCCCAGATTTCAGTGACTCTAAACTTCCCCTGATAGAGAAAACTCCGTCCGAGGAGTATAAATCCAAACTGAGGTCTAGCAAGTCAGACAGTTTAATTGTTTAAGTCCTCCCCTAGGTGAATCGGTTAGACCTGATTCTGACATGTTCCCGCTAGACCCCGATAGAGAGAGAGATAGACAGACACAGCTCAAGAAATGTGAATATTGTAAATCTCTCCACAGTCACTGCATAGTGACATTATTGATTATGTTTTTTCTGAGTCTTATGATTATTGCTGCAAGTATACTGTTAAACTTGTACTACCCTATTTTCAAGCATACACATTCTTCTTCAAATGTTACTATCGAGCACACTTTCAGTGAATTACCCCCGCATGAATTGGCATACAGACTTGCGCTGCGCAACAATACATTCATTAGTATGTTACAACATTCCCATCAGACCAGCAATGCTACCAATTGTTGGATATGTGGCCGACTCCCCCCCTATCAGAAATACAAGGGAGTTCTGCCCCTCTTTCCATACCCGTTCACACACAATGGTTCCTGTGGTGCATGGTTTAGTTTAATAAATTCCTTAGATTCTGATTCCGTAGTTTACCAAGGCAATTGGGTATGGGGAAATCTGAACACTGTTCTGCACAAAGTATGTTTCCCTGACAAGGAGGGTCTTCCCAAAAGGACAGGGACCGATCTAGAAAACGAAGTATATGGATTAGGTAATTTTAATCAATCAATCAATCAATCAGGTCATTTGTAGAGCGCACTACTCACCCGTAGGGTCTCAAGGCGCTGGGAGGGGGGGGGTGCCGCTACTGCTCGAACAGCCAGGTCTTGAGCTTCTTCCTGAAGGAGAGGTGGTCTTGGGTCAGGCGCAGATTGGTCGGAAGTGAGTTCCAGGTCTTGGCGGCCAGGTAGGAGAAGGATCTTCCTCCTGTTGTCGCTCTTCGGATGCGGGGGACGGCGGCGAGGGCGTGGTTGGTTGATCTGAGGAGGCGCTTGGGAGTGTAGAAGTTGATCCGGTTGTTGAGGTAGCTCGGGCCTTGGTCGTGTAGGGCTTTGTGCGCGTGGGTGAGGAGCCGGAAGGTGATTCTCTTGTTGACCGGGAGCCAGTGCAGGTCTCTCAGGTGTCCGGAGATGTGGCTGCGTCGGGGGATGTCGAGGATGAGTCTCGCCGAGGCGTTCTGGATCCGCTGGAGTCTCTTCTGGAGTTTGGCAGTGGTTCCGGCGTAGAGGGCGTTGCCGTAGTCCAGTCGGCTGGTGACGAGGGCTTGGGTGACCGTCTTCCTCGTCTCGGTGGGGATCCACCGGAAGATCTTACGTAGCATGCGCAGGATGTTGAAGCATGACGAGGAGACGGCGTTGACTTGTCTGGTCATGGAGAGGGAGGAGTCCAGGATGAAGCCCAGGTTGCGTGCGTGGTCCGTCGGTTTGGGTGCGGTGCCCAGGGCGGGGGGCCACCAGGAGTCGTCCCAGGCGGAGGGCGTGGAGCCCAGGATGAGGACCTCCGTCTTGTCTGAGTTCAGTTTCAGGCGGCTGGTTGTCATCCATTCGGCTACGTCTCTCATCCCTTCGTGCAGGTTGGCTCTGGCGGTGGCGGGGTCGTTGGTCAGGGAGAGGATCAGCTGGGTGTCGTCGGCGTAGGAGATGATGTTCAGGTTGTGTTGGCGTGCGATGGCCGCGAGGGGGCTCATGTAGATGTTGAAGAGGGTTGGGCTCAGCGAGGATCCTTGGGGTACGCCGCAGATGACTTTGGTGGCCTCTGACTTGTACGGTGGTAGGCGGACTCTTTGTGTTCTTCCGTCGAGGAAGGAGGTGATCCAGTCCAGTGCCTTCTCCTGGATTCCGATGTTGCTGAGGCGCTGTACTAGGGTGCGGTGGCAGACAGTGTCAGTGACAGTTACACTTAACCTCATGATTCTGAATGTCGAGTCCGAAACCAAGCCAGACTTACCCTCTATGTCAGTATTACCTGTTAAAGGTGAATTATGTGTCAGAAAGAATGGTTCAGTACACCTAGGTCATAGCGAATGTACCACTGTAGTCAAATTCAGTGATAAAGGCAAATCTACATTCAAAGCTTCCCGTCATTCCTATTTTGTTTGTGGCCATACAGCATACATACGTTTACCCCTAGATTGGGATGGTACTTGTTACATTGCATTCCTTCTGCCACCTGTTTTTCTAGCCCCACCTGACTATCATAGGAACTCCCACCTAGTACATACTAGACACAAGAGAGAACTCCCGATTGTCGATTATACTGAAACGGCATGGGAGCAATATACAGATTTCAATAAAGGTTTCTTTCCCTACTTAGGTACTGTCTCGAATAGTAAACTGATACGTAGATTGACCAGAACCCTTGAAGCAGTAGTGAATGAAACTACTTCCGCCCTAGGCAATTTAACAGAGGAACAGTCTGCTATGAGACTTGTTGTCCTTCAAAATCGTCTTGTTCTTGACGTCATCTTGGCCGATAGGGGCGGAGCTTGTAGAGTCATCGGATCGAGTTGCTGTATTTTCATTCCACAAAACGCACCTTCAGTATATAAAGCCATTACCCGTCTTCACAAAATTGCTAGTCAGATACACCAGAATCCAGGCACCTGGACTTGGTCCGGTTGGTTCTGGAGCGTGTTATCCACTTGGGGATGGAAAGTCCTATCCTTCCTAGGGATAGCCCTTCTCATAGTATTCAGTTGTTGCCTATGTCTACAATGTGGGCCGACGATATGCGGTTTGTGCGCCACATCATGTATTCCCCATTCAAGTTCAAGTTCAAATTCCCGTCAGAAAAAGGAAGAGCAAATGATGTTATATGAACACATAGATGGATTAATGAAGATTGATATATCATGAAGGGTCCGTAGGGGACAAGGAGGGAATGAGGTAATATGAATTTTTATGCTCAATTGTGTCCCCCTACTACGTACCCCAACGGCTCCATGTATGTGCCTAAAGCGCATGTAAGTTCCCTCCATAACCCGCTATGAAGACGCAAATACATTTGCGTCCAACGTTAACATGTCCTCTTTCTAATCCGCCATGAATGGATCGATAATTCAGTTCCTAAGTGTGCCGTGCCACCGTCTTTACATGGTGCACTTTCATGTTTTCATGGCTCTGGCGAAGGCCCTGATTTCTGCCATCGAGCCTTTTTCCTGACTTCTGCCTCTGAAAACTGCAGCGAGGACCTGCATCTGCATCCCTGAACTTTGACTTACTCTCTACGCGGCAAGTGGTGCCCGGCTCTGCTTGACTGCCTGCCAAAACTGTATTCAGCCTTCAAGTTATCTGCTCCGCTCCTCGAAAATACATTCCTGTCTAGTAGTTTAGGTAAACATCCCCCCAGCTGCAGAGTAAAGGGCCCGGCTTTTCTATCTCCATGTACGTAATTCATAGCTCCTGTTGCCATGGTAGGCCCATAGCCCTCGCATTACACGTAGACACACATGCACGCATTAGCAGTCAGTATAGAATAGCCTCTGCCCGAGAGACCTTTTCTTTAGATAATACCGTTCTCCAAACACAAAATACCAGATATGATTTAGGAACAAGTTGATCTGACCCACCAGACTTCTGTCTCTAATCCTAGCGTTAAATGTCAAGTCCCCTTCACCCTCCAGTTCCACGTCAGTCACACGTCATGCTGCTGCGCGCGCATCTCTGCCATATATTTCTGCTGACACTGCAGGATTCTTCTAGGGATCCACCCACTTCTATGACTGAAATGCTGAAATATTTCTTCTTCTATGTGACGTTTCTGGCACCCACCTCCGTGTACACCCTTGTGCACGCCTTCTGATTACATATTGTTACGCACATGTTTCTTATCTTGTTTCTTTCAGCCGTTACGCCTTCTGAACCCATCACCACTGTAATGATATTATATATACTGCGTACTGTTAATAAATCATTGTACATGTCCATGATTCCCTTCCTGAACCCTCGTGGTGATGGATCATGCTACCTGGTTCGAACCAATTCCATTTTATGGAATAAAACCCCTTAAAACCCAGACGCCACGGACTCTGTGTCTCTTATTTTGATTGAGCTATTTTATTGAACTTTACCACATAGAAATTAGATATCAGGTAATTTAATTTACCACACGGGAAAGCCCACGCCACATTAGAGGGGCGGCAGGAATCCTGTCCACGGGGCGGAAATGAAGAAGTATTAAAGTCCGGCTCCTGTCCAGCAGCCCCATGACAGATCCCACCCCCGGGATTTACCCGATCGGGGGAAAGAGGAAAGCGAGACAAAAAGTCAGCGTTGCCCTGTTGCAAACCTTTCCGATGACGGACCTCCATCTGGAAAGGCTGGAGCGCTAGGAACCATCGGAGTATACGCTCGTTGTGTCCACGATTCCTTTGTAGCCAGGTCAACGGGGCATGGTCCGTATATAAGATAAAGGGTCTCCCCTCCAAATAGTACCTAAGCTTGTCAACCCCCCATCGAACCGCTAAACACTCCTTTTCGATGGTGGAATACGCCATTTCTCTGGGGAACAGCTTTCTACTGATGTAGAGGATGGGTTTTTCTATACCTTCGTTATTCTCCTATGAGAGAACAGCCCCGATCCCCACCCCAGAAGCGTCCGTTTGGAGTATAAAGGGTTTGCCAAAATCCGGTGACATCAAAACTGGGGCGGAAGTGAGGAAGGTTTTCAATGTGTGGAACGCTACCGATTCCTTATCAGAGGGGGCTGGCAATTTGGAAGATGAATGGTTCTTCTTGAGGAGATCTGTAAGTGGACTGGCTATTTCTGCAAATTGGCCGATAAACCGTCAATAATAGCCCACTAAACCCAAAAACGCTCTCAGGTCTCTTTTGGTTTTGGGATAGGGTACGTTCAGGATAGCTGTCACCTTTTCGGCTTGGGGTTCGATCAGACCGTCACCTAAGAGGTAGCCGAGATACTTCACCTTTCGAAATGCAACTCTTGATTTCTTTGCGTTAATGTGAAAGCCTGTATCCCGGAGACTAGTAAGGACCTTTTCAAGGTGTTCGAGGTGTTACGCCCAGGTTTTACTAAAGACGACGATATCGTCTAAATAGGCGGAAGAGTATTGACGGTGCGTGGACAGTACCGTGTTCATGGCCCTCTGAAATGTCGCCGGGGCGCCATGCAAACCAAATGGGAGCAAGGTAAAGTGGAAGTGCCCATGAGGAGTGGAGAAGGCAGTTTTCTCTTGATCCTCACGAGCTAGAGGAATTTGCCAATATCCCTTGGTGAGGTAAATAGTTGTGATGTAATGAGCCTCACCAAGACGTTCTAGCAACTCGTCCACTCTAGGAAGTGGGTATGCATCTTGCTTGGACACTCTGTTTACTGCACGGAAGTCAATGCAAAACCGAATGCTGCCATCCGGTTTTGGTACCAAAACCACTGGTGAAGACCAATTACTGTGTGAAGGTACTATCACCCCGGATCGTAACATTTGATCTATTTCATCCTTAAAGGCTTGTCTCCTAGCTTCGGGTATTTGATAGGGCGTTTGTTTCACCACTACCCCTGGGTCAGTGGGGACGGTATGTACCGCTATCTGGGTCTTTCCTGGCTGGTCTGAAAAGACATCCTTATACCGAAGCAAAAGGGAAAGGACGTCTTCCTTTTCTTGTTAAGTAAGGTCGGGGTTGACCGGGGTGTCGTGCACAGTGTGAGCGACCGTGTTGATAGCGTGAACAGCTTGTGGAGGTTTACCCAGCCACTTCTTCAAGATATTGATATTATACATTTGAGTTCTGTTTTTAGACAAACATAGAATATAGGTGGTTCTCCCTATCTTCTTGACTATCGGAAAGGGACCTTGCCATTCTTTTTTTTAATTTATGAATAGATGTGGGGAGTAAAACTAAGGCCCAGTCCCCAACATCCAACTCCCTCCGCTTTTTGCCCTTATTATAAAACACCTTTTGTTTTACCTGAGCTATGGCTAGATGGTCGTGGGCCAGGGTTCTCAGTTTATGGAGTCTGGATTGTAGTTGTCTGGTGTAATCTAACAGGGCTTCTGCCTCTTGTGCTCCTTCTTTTTCCCAGCTGTCCTTGGTTATTTCGGGTTTGGACCTTGGGCTACGTCCGAACAACAATTCGAACGGAGACGTACTTAGGCTGGCTTGTTTTTGACTACGGAGGACAAATAGAGCCAGGGGTAAAAGTTGATCCCAATTTTTACCATCCCCAGACAGAAGTTTTTTTAGAGTGAGTTTTAGGCTCCCATTGTAACGCTCTACCAACCCGTCTGTCTGAGGGTGGTATACTGAGGTTTTGATGTGGGTGATCCTAAGTTGTTGACAGACCTGCTTCATCAGTCTAGAGACAAAGGGAGTCCCCTGGTCGGTAATGATCTCCCGGGGAAAACCCATTCGGGAAAACACCTCAACCAACCGTTGAGCTAAGGCGGAGGAGGTAGCGGCCTGGAGGGGAAACGCCTCCGGATAACGGGTGGCGTAGTCAACCAACACCAACACGTATTGATGTCCTCTTGCCGACTTGGGTAAGGGACCTATCAGATCCATCCCCACCCTATCAAACGGTTTTCCAATAATGGGAAGGGGAGTCAGTGGTACGGCCGGGGGAACGTAGGGGTTACGTCTTTGACAAATCTGACATTCCTGGCAGTATCGCTGTACTTGTGCGTAAACCCCTGGCCAAAAGAAGTGTTGAAGGATGACCTGCCCTGTTTTCTCCGCTCCTGAATGTCCTGCTAACAGATGGGCATGTGCAAAAAATAGGATTTGGTCTCTGAAATCCGTAGGGACCAAAAGCTGGGGTACCCATCGGGTTTTGCTTGCCTATACAACAACCCGTTTTGTTCTATGAAAGTGGGGTAGGACCTAGTTACGGGATCCTGACCTGAACGAGCTGTTTGCCATGCATTGGTAAGACTAGCATCGTTTAACTGTGCTGTTCTAAAGTGTGTGTCCCTAGCCCAGGGTCCTGATGCAAGAAGGGCGTTGTTAGGAGACTGTTTAATAGCGTCTCTCATAAGAGAAAGGAACCCTGGATTATCAGTGCCTATAATGACTGGCTCAGGCAGATCTTCCAAGACCCCAACCACCACCTCTGTCGTAACTCCTGAGGTACTGCAAAGGGATATCTTGGCCAATGGGTACTCCTTGACATCCCCATGGACACACCGTATGTGAACAGTTTTCCCTGCCAGAATACAAGAAGGAGATACATATTCTTTTCTAACTACGGACTGTCGACACCCAGAGTCAAGCAGAGCCTTTGCTATTTTCCCACTGATGTCTACACTCACATAAAAAACTGGCCCTGTTTCCTGGGCATACAGGAGGGAACGGGGTGCGTAGCTCACGTCCATGGGTTCTTCTTCTTTCTCCTTTTTCTTCCTACAATAGCGTGCTATATTCCCCCATTCCCCACAGTCATAACAGGGTGGGCCTGAAGTCAGTGGTATCTCAGGCCTAGGGAGACGAGGACGCGGAGGTTCTACTGGAAGTTTTGTTGCTTTCTTCTCTTGTTTTCCAAGTATGTTGCGGTTGAGTTTTTCTGGTTCCTTTATGGGGGGGCGGCCCTGGGTGCGTGCATAGCTTGTAGCCATTTCTATGGCATGTTCAAGAGTTAGTCCAGCATGTTGTTTTAACCACCGCTGTGTCCCATAAGGCAGAGCCTCCAGGAACTGCTCGAGATAAATTTTATGCATGACTTCTTCCATACTCGAGTCTTGTGGTTTCAGCCACAAGTCAGCCGCTGCTTTTAATCGATAGAATAGCGTTTTGGGAAGATCTCCAGGGCTCCACCTTTCTTGTCGAAATTTCAACCTGTGTGTTTCTTCATCAACACCCAACCGGTCTAAGATGTACTGTTTCACGAGACCATAGGCAACAGTACCGTCTTTATTCACCATTTGATATGCTTCTTGCGCTTCTCCAGTTAAGAGGGGGGCAAGATAGAAGGGCCACCTATCCCCAGGCAAGGCACTTGCTCTAGCAGCCCTTTCAAAGTTCAGAAAAAAGGCTAAAGGATCTTCCCCTGAAACATACTTTTGCAGTGGAACGACAGTTCCTGGGGGAGGGGTGGTGGTTTTTGCTTGTCCCAGTACTGCCATTATATGGTGCTGTCCTTCAGCTAGTTTAATAAGGTTGTCGGCTTGATTTTGAATAGCTGATGTGAACGTGGCGCAGTCTGCTTCGGCTTGAGCAGACGTTTGTCCGATGGCCCACTCGAGCTTGTCTTGATTCTCCTTCATCTGCTGGATTAGGTTTTCCATCTTGTATCGGATGGCGGTTCGCTGCACCAAAGGCTCCTATCTGGCTCGCCAATTGTCGAGCATGCAGGTATGAGCTGGCTTATGAAGGACTCAGCACACTACTTTCACGGAGTTCAACAAGTGCTTTAATTGGTAGTCACCAAACACTGCGTTCAAAATGAAAGATAATCCTTCGTTCAGGAGAAACAAAAGGGAATATAACAGACACAGTCTCGTCTAGTATGGATGCCTCTCCTAAAGACAGTTTTACTCAGGAGTACGATGTCCTCGTTGTAGGTGTGGAGCTCCCAGGAAAGGATGCCAGGGCACAGCAGGAGTTATTCCCGGCATGAAAAGAAAAGAGAAATAAAGACCCGCGATTACTGGTAATTCTGGGGAACTTAACGTGAGAGAGGGGAGCGGGGAGTGAGGGATTCACAAGGGACCAGCACCAGATGTGACTTTCCGTAACGTGCAACTCTTGGAGCTATACGTGACAAAGGCTGCATGTGCTCGGGAGGTGAAGGACCATTCATAGCACGAAAGTCAGTCCCGTGACCTCCCTCAGTCCTCCCCTACCCCGTATCCGCCCGTGAAGCAAATAACCCCTTTAGCCGGTCCCGTACCTTGTTTAGCCTCACTTCTCCAGAAGTGCGGCGGGGCGGCTCGTGGGTACGTTGGCCTCCTGGCGTTCCTTCTCGGCTGGGCTGTCCGTCTTCTGCTCTCGCTTCGTGGCGCTGAATCTGTTCCAAACTGCTCGGCGTCTCCTCACTTGATCCTCGCCCGGCTTTCGCGCCGTCTTCTTCCTAGAGACAGGCTTTTACCTCTGCCTCGCTTTCTGATTGAGCATAAGTCGGTGACGTCACGGCTGAGGAGTCCTCCTCCGGGAAAGCCCAGGCCACATTAAAGGGCCCGCAGGAATCCTGTCCACGGGGCGGAAATGAAGAAGTATTAAAGTCCGGCTCCTGTCCAGCAGCCCTGTGACACGCGGTTTAGTAGGTCCTTGCAAGAAGACCCTCAGATCAGCGCCATCTTTAAGTAAAGATAAGTGTTGTTTTACTTCCTTTAGTGTAGACTTGTGTAGCCATTCAAGGCACAGTTTGCCTACACTGCATGTTGTTACTATTCCTGGATGCTGTCTATCTTGGATCTGGCCTAGTGAATGTGAACCCTTGTGTCTTATTCAGAAATCTATCTTGACAGTTGTTTATGTCTGTGGGCAAGATTAACCATTTTTTCTAATCTGGATCTGTTCTGTTGTGATGCAAAATAGTATTTACGTCGACCACCCCCTCTGAAGTGTTACTGCTATCAGGTGTAGGTGTAGGTATTGACTGTTTGTTTAAATCTTTTATCTTCGCTAACCCAAGACAAGATGTCTGTTGGATAGTGTCATTCAAAAACATTATTTGTTCTGGGATGATGCAGGCTCTAAATAAAGCTTCTAAACCCTGCACCTGCCAGTCTTTTGCGCCCCAGACAGTTTTTTTCTCAATGTTGTCTTTCCAAAAGTCGAAACCTAACGAAGACAGCTGAGCATAAAAGGCAGCAGAATAAATTTGCTTGGTATTTATCAACATACTTTTCATTCCTGTCCTATTAACATTTTTAAAGTAAAATGAATCTGGATTTTCAACATTAAAACCTGAAAAGTATGGACATTTGCCATAAAATGTTTTTGAGCTACCCTTTGGTGGTGTTGGACAATGTTCCCATTGGTTATATTTCAATATCTTTCTAGGATTTGCAGATTTGGTCAAGAAATGATGACCATAGTGATTTTATCAATACATTTGTTCATAATCTGATGAACCTTCTAAGTATTCATGATTTGTAAATACAGCAGACATTTGTAAGTCTGACACCATATTATTAACAGTCTCGAAGTCCCAATCATCAGAAAAGGTACTAGATGAAACAAAGTCATTCAAGGAAATCTTGAACTGGTGTGGAATCTTCAACAGCTCCGCTGGACCGAAAATGTCATAATCAGTTCTGTCCCAAGCTATACCACCTGGTATAGGAATGGCTGTGATGTTCACTGATGACAAGTCTCTTTTTTCACGATGAGATGATTTGGTTGGCTTGAGGAGTAAGTCGATGTTCTTACTTGTTATGTCCTTTTTAACATATCTTCCATTTATCAGCATTCCCAAAGTTATTACAAGAGTCAACCAAAGTAGATGAAAAAGTATACCCAACACAATCCAAAGTTCAATCCATGGTGAAACCAGATAAGTATTTTCCAGGTGATGAAAAAGTTCTGTTTCTTATTCTTTTAAAGTTCTTTTAACTGGCGTTGTTTCAGGTTTGCTGGGATCCTCGGAAGACGTATCAAAGTTAATAAAATAGTCAGAGGCTGTTGTGTCAATTGTAGGGACTGCTTCAGGATTCAGTGAAATTGCTGGAACCACTTGATCACTTGTTACATTTGTATAGTCAGATGCTATTTCATTGTAGATAGGCGTTTCTTGACAAACTGTTATTTGGGTCTGAAGAGGTACAAGTTCCATTGCTTTGTTGAATAGTCCTTCTTTTCGCACTGCAGATTCTTCAAAGGTGATGAGTTTCTCAGTTTGAACCTCTTGGATAGTAGCCAGATTAGGGTGTCTGCTACATCTTTGGAGTCCACTTGGCCTACTGCTTAAGATCGGCCACATGATGTGCTTTTACCAGGACGATGGACATGAACCTGTTCTCCTTTATACCAGCAAGGGGCGGCAGTAATACTGTTCTTGAACCTTGGATTGCTAGGACAGGTACTGGTTGTCTTTAGGAAGGCCCACATTCCTTCTTGTCTGTGATCTTTTCTCTGACTAGATCCCCAGTCTTTGGAATCCAGACAGGTCTTGCTGGGATGGATGGTTTTTCTTCAGTGTCCATTGGCTTCAGGAACACATTACTTTGGCTTTTTCTTATTTCATTTAAGTCCTGCAAAACAACCAAACGGTCTTTGATATCAAAGAGTTTTTGTTCTACCACTGAAGTCTGACAATCAAGATCCAAAATATTCATTCTGGTTCCAAAAAGGATTTCATATGGAGTAATTCCCCCTAGAGAACTTCTTGGCAGATTATTAAGACTACGTTGGACACTTATTAGATGTTTGACCCACCCATCACCCGAGCCTAATACCCTAGCTGTTATAGATTGCTTTATGTCCCGTTTTTTTCTCTCCACTATCGAATTTCCCTCAGGATGGAATGGACTAGAGTACCACAATGCAACGCCCAATTTGGCCTCGTCCTCCTTATAAGATCGAGAGCTAAACGCAGGACCCTGGTCAGAATGTAGCGTGCCGACTGCGTATCTGCCGATAAAGACTCGCAAATCTTTTATAACAGTCCAAGCGTCAGCCGAGCGCTGAGGCCACATCCAAATGAACCTTGGGCACAAATCCACTGCGAACACGATATATTTATAGTTACCATCCCTCTGTAAGGGACCGCAGTGATCCAGGTAAACGCAAGCTAATGGTTTGTCTGAAATTAACAGAGGCGTCTGCGCAGGACGTTTCACTGTAGAGACTTTCATCTTTTGGCAGATTTCACATTCCAAAACATAGTTTCTGGTTTGTTTCCTCCACCAGTATCTCTGTTTTAATAATGATACATACTGTGGCAGAAACACCTGCGTGTGCAGAGACGAGACCTTCATTTGCTGCTAAGATTAGTCCTAATCTATGTTCCATGTTTGGAATTACTCTATCCCCCACTCCAGGGATTCAAGCAAACTGAAAATTATTTGCATCAGTTATGTATGAGTTTTGGAGTGGAAAGCCTTTAGATAATGTTTTACCACTGTCTTTGCTTGAAGCATTGACAGCTTGCATTATTTCGCTATCTATTTTCATTTTTGAACGAGTGATTGCAGCTACAGAAGCCATTTGCACAGCTGCCTTGGCGGCTTCATCATCCAATGAATTCCCTGCAATGTGAACGCCATCACGTTGATGACTCAGTGTATGTATCATGTGAGCCTTTTGTAGTTCTTGTCGTAACTGAACTACTTGTTTCCAAAGCAATTTATGCTTGATTGTGCCACCTTTTGCATCTTTGTAACCGTTTTGAATCCAGTTTTGCAAGTATTCATTGTAAGATTGAACACAATAATACGAATCACACACTATGAGTTTGGGGAATTCGCAACCAGTATTTTCCAGCGCCATCTTGAATGCTTGTAGTTCAGCTCGCTGAGTTGTACAATCTCCTAGAGATTGCGTTTTAGTGACCATTGGTCAGAATTTACCATCGCGCCAGCGCACGCAGCACTATAAGCTATTTACCCCCGTAGCGGTTTGGGCTGATCCGTCAGTATAAATGATATATTCATACTGCTCTAGAGGCAGATTTTCAGTAGGCAGAGGACATTTTTGATCGTATTGTAGAAATGCTTGTGTTTTCAAATAAGGGTCAAAAACGTATTCAACGTCTGTTGCAGCGAAAGAATTAACCCATTGTAGCCATCTCGGATGTAAAGCTTTAGAATTCGGAATGCTCGCTTTTGTCACTGCCTCTAAGGCAGGTACAGGAGTAACGACCAATATGCGCTTACCCTGTGCGAGGGCTCTCTCTTTTGCTACTGCAGTTTGAACTGCTGTCAGAAATTTTTACAGTTGAAGTGAATTTCATTTCTGCTTGTGTGTACAAATGTGATTTGTTAAGCTATTGGTACCTTTTCTCCTTCATTAAAGGTTAAGTATGTGAATTTGCATTGTCCTGGAATGATTCGGATAACTAAGTTGCGTATGTTTACGCGTGTTTGTAAATGTTTTGTTGCTAACATGTCTGCAATGAACGCAAAATTTCGGTGTATTTTTGAGTCCAATTAACTGTTTTAAAATCAGGTTTGATTAATTCGTAGAGAGGTTTAACTCTTTCTGCGTAGTTTAGAATGTAAGTTCTTCCGAAATTCAGGAAACCTAGAATCAAGTGTAAGTATTTCTGTTTTTGGAGGTTGGAGCAGTGCACATTTCTCTAGAAAGTTTGCTGCCAGGCTTTTGCCTTCACTTGATAACTCGTATCTTAGAAAAAGGACGTTAAGGTGGGAAATTCTCGATTTCTTGAGATTTAATTTATACCCTTCAGAGGCGAAGCCAAGTATGATGGTGTTCACCTCGTTTAAATGCCTATCCAAGTCATCGTCTGTTAGATAGATGTCATCGACTTATGATAATGCCTCATCATCATAGGTTTGTAGTAACTCTGTTACTCTGGCTTAAAATAACCTTGGACTATTCTTGAATCCCTGAGAGAGACGACAGAAGCGTTTCTGTGTCCCCATAATTGAGAAAGCGGTCAAATACCTACTTTCTGGTGCAATTTTTCGACAGAAGAAACTGTTAGAAATATCTAATGTAGTTTTATATTTTTTACGCACAATGTTATTCATTAGTGCTGCACTATGTGTATTTTGTACTACAAAGGTTTTGCAGCAAGAGTTTAGATGTCTGTAATCCAATACTAGACGATATGTATTGTCTGGTTTGGAGACAGGAAAAAAAGGATTCTTCATTGACGAGGTGCATGTTTCAATCACCTCTTGATATTCAAGTTGATTTAATATCTCCCTGACCTGTTTTTTAGCTTCTTGCTTAACTGGATACTGTCTTTGTTCAGTTGGTAATTTTTAAATGGATTTTATGGTGAGGAGAATCCTCATCCCATTCTACATGATTTTTATATAACGCAGGAGCCTGTGCTACTGCCCATTACCTGGCATAGGTATATTTTAAATGAATTGGAATATGGTTGGAGAAAGCTGGCATAATGATTTCTTTGCCATGTGGGCACTCCCTGACAAATTCAGGTGGCCAGTCTTGTTCAGCTAGAAGAATGTCATAACCCTGAGAGAGTCGCTCCCAAAAGAATGCTCCTATTTTTCTTGATATGTCCCCCTTATTCCGGAGTGTTACTTCATATAACGTATGTGTGACACTAACCCTGGTATCTGCAGTTTCAACTTGGATGTACTCATTCAAGTCCACTGTCTCCAGATGATCCTTCAAGTTGTTGCGAGCTATGGTGACTTCTGCTGCGCTGTCCAACATCATTTGAGCCCATTCTCCGTTCTTGAGTTGTGTCCTCAAGATCCTCGGCATGTCTAATTTTTAGACCTGCTACTTTCTTTTTGGTGAATGGAGTTTTCTTATTTTTCTGAACGTGTTGATCGTCTTTGGACTTCACGCGTTCTTCCTTGTGTTCTGACCATCCTCTTCTTTCGGATTTCTGTGATGAAGTCTGAAAGGTACGAGAGGAACGTGTATCAGTATCTTGATATCTATCAGGTTTTCTCAAATTATCCCTATTCCTGAGGTTATACCTCCTTTCAGAGGGCTCCTTTTGAGCAGGCCTACCTCTGGATTGAGAACGCTTCTCTTTAGAAGTTTGTTTAGTGTTCTCCCACTTCTTTTTAGGAGGAGCAGGAGTGTTTTAAATAAATTACCTTTAACTATATGATTCAATTACATTTTGAATCTTACTAAGTAATTCATCATCTGACATTCCTTTAATGTCAGGGTCAGGTCTGTAGTTGGCTAAAGCTAGCAATGTTGCTCCTGGTCTACCTAGTGGACCAAGCCTGGTAATGTGATGTATATGTTTTAGGGTGCCTTTAAACCAGAGCGCATGCTCTTGGTATGTTAGTTGAATTTCAATATCCTCGAAAGGAATGTATTCCTCTTGTGGTTCATCTTCTTTGTAGAAGTGAAACATTCTGTTCCTGGATTTGCTTCAGGGAAGACTGTCTATGAATAGAATACCTCTGTCTAATGATATTCATGTGTTTCTATCACAAAAACTACCCTACCACCTCTTGCTGATAGGTAATTTCGTATGAGTTTTATAGTGATGGCTTTCCTTAAAGTTTCTGGAATGCTTATAGCATCATCGTCGGTCTCTTGGAAACCTGTAAAGTTTCAAACTTGTAATTCTGCATCTGCTGCCGCTCCACCGGTTGCGGTGTTGTCGCCGTTATTCGACATTGTTTAATGAAAGTTGCAGAGCAAGTTTCAAGGAAACAAAGATATGGTGGACAATATTTTGGAACACTGTATCCTTCACCATTGAACAACCAAAAACTAATACATAGGGTTTTCGTCCTACTCAGTTATGGCGGATATTATCCATTTACCCACTACAGACGTCTATTGGAGTATTACGGAAAAAGGGGGTCTCTGAGGAAAGCACGACGGAGTTACTTTAGTATCTAGCGTTAAATTAGTGCCTTACCAAATGTTCGGCGCCATGTAGTGTAGTTCCTATATTCCCAATAGGCTCTGCGCATTGGAATAATATATCCTATGGATTTGACGTAGGACTGAGGACAATTAGGTCTCTATCGAATATACTAAACTTGATTGTGTGTGTGCCAGCTAACTCAGAGGTCACTAGAAACTTTCTCGAATACACAAGAGGGGATTCGTTTCTGGCAACCGCATAAACATGACAACTTTGTTTCCCAAGAATATGAATATATCTCTCAGAGTCGCGGAAACAATAGATAAGTATTTCACTTAGTCAATCGTGCATGCTTCGTTTCTACAGAGTTGCAGAGAAATAGTGAGACGGGCGTTTTCAATAAAAAGGGTTTATTGAACAGTCATCTTTCTCATGCAAGAGAGGTGAACTGCTACAATTGGTATGCAGACTGCAAAGTATAATGCGTACAGCGTAAACAGTAATATGAAATAATACTGTAAGAGCACTGTATGGTCTGTAAGCCATATAAAAATACATACATAAATAACATTGACTAAAATACTCAACTGGTGCTTCTAAAATATGCCTACCCCAATGTACCTAACCTAAGTCTAGTACGAGGGAAGAAGTAAGTATTGTGTAGCATAGGTTTAGCTTTTTGCCAAGAAACTACCAAAGGTTTCTCTAGGTTCTAATCAGCTGCATACCTTGTTAGAATGAAAGAGGTCTGGTATCTCTGTCTCGGGACTCGATTTCCCAACACCCGCAAGGGGAGCCGGAAACACTGGAGCTGGATTCTCGGCAGGAGAAGGGCAGCTTCCTGATCAGTGCATCAGCTGGAGCGTCAGCTTCCTTCTGCACTTGCTGTAGCGAGCTGCGTCAGGCAAGTAGGTCTTCGAACTGCTCCAAACCACCGTATCTTGCTAGAGCAAGTTAAGGTATATTTATACCTTGAAGGTGTTTAGGTATGCCACAGTTTGATGTAAAGTCGGGCATATGAACGTCAGGAAATAACCCCTAGGGAATAGTTGTTCTTTGTAAAGTAACTGAGTTCTTGGACAAATCAATATTGAAGCACGGGGAAGTTTCCTAACTGCTTAAGCTGGTTTTCCAAGAAATCGTTGTGACGTTTGGTATGGGTGAAAGTAGCCATGCCCATATTTGGGTAGCAGGGGCTATGCCCAAATAAGGGCTTGATTTCTATGCCTATATAAGGGCAATATGAATTGTACCCATATAAGGGCATAAATCGGGAAAATTCACTCAGAGCTTAAAACGCCACACAACACCTTTCTGGTAATCTACTCAGTCACCAAGATATTCCACCTCTTTTTGCAATGATTTGAGTTGTTCCTCTGTCCCCCTAATTGTGGGTCTCAGGGCGCCAGGGTTGATTCTGAGTTTTCTACGAGTTCCTTTAGATTTTTTTGATCTTTTTGCAAGAGTCCCACCTCTATAGAAAGCGAATCTATTTTGGAGCCTAGGGTGGATTTGATGTCCAATATGGTTGCCATGATTGCGTAAAAGTGATCTGCATGATCGGATAAAGTTCCCTGGCATTGCCCCACTATGCGAGTTGTCTCCGATGATCTGTCTGCTGAGTGAGACGTGGTCCCCACTTGCACCTGAGACTTGTCTGGTTTAGTTCTGCCCATCTTAGTTGTAGGGAGGAAGGAGGAGGGGAGGGTCAGAAAGGAGGACAATCGGTTAGTGTTGAGGCGTTGTGGCTGCAGGGCACTGCAGGTTTGCTGTATGCAGTAGCAGTCGAGCGCCCCTGTATTCCAGAGGGGTGAGGGGAGGATGACTGCATCAGGTCTCTGCTCTGGACCGTAGATCCCCAGGTCTGTTATGTGTATTTTTTGCTTACAGCCGAGGTCCACCGGTTCCCAAACACAGACCAGATCCACCTCTCCTCCTGGAACAGCCACTTACCCCTGTTCGGTGTGGGCAGCGTGTTGTGCACACTTCTACAACACAGACAGAGAACCAGATTTCCCCTCCGCAATTTCAGGCGACGGTGTTATGTCTTCAGGCATATTACGCTGGGACAGCTCCAGGGTTCCAGTATGCAGGCCTGCCTCGTAGCACTAGTTGACCACTCCCAACACGCTATCAGTTCTTAGGGTCCTGGGTGGCTCCTACCGCTAATGGCTCAGGCCTGCCACAACGCGCTACTGATTCACAGGGCTTGTGGGGCAGCTTCTCTAATACAGGGCCCAGGGCTGCCGCAAAATGATGCCAGCACTGTGCGATTCTGTGTGGGTCCTTCTGTACAGGAGTCAGACCTGTCGCAACATGCCGCCAGTTTAGGACTGCTGCTGGCGTCCTCAGGACCTCAGCAGCAGTGACTCACCCGCTGGGCAGTTGACTCCCTGCTTACCGGTGGAGGCTCTTCTGCATCTGCGCCAACAGCGGGGGCGCTCCCCGCAGTCTCTATCCCCGGCACCTGGCTCCGGAATCGAGAGGTGAGGGTAGCCGAATCAGTGCGCTCCCCGCTCCCGGGCGCTTCAGGACTCCGCGATCAGGCCTCGCCGCCAGGTCCTGAGACAACCACACGGGCCTGCTCCGCTTGTCTCCCTCTTCGGTTGCAGCAAATTATTCTGGTCAGGCCAACAGTAACTCAGTGCTAGCTGCCCGTGTGTGGTTGGGACCTTGGGATTCACGGAGAATCAGTATTTTTCGGTGGGCCTAGAATGAGCAGTTTAGAACATAACTGCTCCGATCGCCATCTTGGCCACTCCCTCCCTGAAATTTCTGAGTCTTGATGCTTGGCTGGGTGCTCCTGTCATTGCTGTACTGCCTTGAGCTGGATCGTGGGGACTTTTGCCCTTTTCCGCATTGCCTTGGGTGTCGGCCTGGTTGGCTGCGGAGCCCTAGCCAGCCCTGGGCACTGTGCCACTTCCCCCTGCTGCCAATGCAGCTCCAGGCTGGGCACCTAGTGGCTTGGCCCCTCTACTTGTGCCACAATCTTTTGGGCCTTCTCTAGGTCATCATCCCCTGATAATATGGCCCAATTCCCAGCCGTAGGGGTCCACATACCAAACTTGGACAAGCACAGCAGCATGGCAGCCAAATTGGTCACTAAATCATGCTAACTAGGCTGACAAGACACTCACAATATATTCACAGCCCTGCTAGTACCTTTCTTGACATGCTCGGCCCCAGTGGCACAAGCCCCCTCACCTCCTCCACTGGTTCCCTTCCGTCAGGCCCTGAGGTCCCTGGTACCTCCTCTTCAAGTCTCTGGGGCAGGCTCTTGACCTTTGTTCCTAGCCTGCTTGCCCCTAGCCCTCTTAGCCACCGGCAGAAATGCTGCCTTAAGGGCCACCCCTGCCCACTTGGGCCTCTCCTCTGCTCCCCCTTGCCCACCCGCAGGAGGGCAGTTCCTCAATTCTGCCAAGGACTGGTCCATGGCATCCATCCTGCGCATCATAGCCTCCATGAGGTCCTCCATGCACGTGTGCTTTGCAAAGAAAACAATTTAGGATTCCTGCCCCACTGGGGCGGTCGTCAGGGTGTTGTCGGAGTGGCGAGTGGTGAAAGAGACCAATTAGCCGCTCCGCCACCCCTTTTAAAGGGGCAGGGGCTGGAGCAAACTACTCCCCGCTGTCACCAACCCCACCCCTTCCGGTGGGGACCGGTAACCCGCCATAGCCGCGGTGCACCAGAGGCCGGGGTCGCCTTGGCATTTTACTTGCCTCGGAAGTGTGGAAGGCTGAGTCAACCATGCCAAGATTCAAACTCGTGCATGGTGGATCTCTGTTAATGTAACAGCAATAGGCGTTCAACAAACCGAGGCATGCTGACACCTTGCAATCGGCCTTGTCTGGCGTTAGGTGGCAGTTGAAAGCAGTTTGTTCCACTGGAATTTTGCACTAATAGTGCCAAGCTGCACACTTTAGTGTTGATCCACACACCTGCCGTCTGAGGTGGCCAACTCGCACGTGAAAGACCAAATTTCACAAACTTTCCAACTTTGCTCATCCTTAGTAACTAGTACAACAAAAATGGGGTGACACTGTGTCCCTCAGAACCTGGGTATAAATTAGTAAACAAGAAGTGGTTCTGTCGGGTATGAGTCAATTTCTTTTCAGTACACTTAATGTCACATGTATCTTATTAGTACAATTTCTCAACCACGTGAACAGAGCAACTTAGCAAATACTAGAGGCTGTGACTCCAAAGTAGTATCTACTGTTTATGTTGTAACAGATTCAAATCATCCATTAATATTCACATCTGTAGTAGATCTAGGCTGCCAAGAGACAATACGATATATACAATTGTGAACAGTGTGACATATGTGCTCAGTGCTCCACAAGTGTACAATATATACAGTGATAAGGACTTTTATACAGAAGGGGGCAAATAGTTTTAGGTCAGACAAAACTGTTGAGACTAATGGCTCTGTTGGTTGATCATGCTCATAAATGTGTGTAGAGCCTTTGTCAAACTGGGCATTGTGTAATTGTCGTTGATGTTTCAACCCAAAGTGTGCTCCATTAGGTAGTCATGTTGAATCTTCATAAGGACAGGGCGGGGACGGGAATGACAGCCTATGGATTTTGGAGAAGCGGACATTAGACAAGTGGTGGTTTAGAGAATGGGAAGAGGAGCGGGAGGTGGAGGACTCACCCTAAGTAGGCCAGATGAAGTTCTGGCTACGTAAGCCTCAATGGGCATGCACCACTTGGAGGAATCAGGGGGCGACTGGGTGTTCGATTTCTAAAGGGTTAAGACATGAATATGATTAGTTAAGCACTTGAGGTAGCCGATACGAAAACGTGCGAAATAAATACATGCATGTGGGCAGGAAGCTGGGTGCCTTTCAGATGGTTGAGGGGACCCACCTGCTTAGTATATCATTTGAGTGAGGAAAAACCCTGCAGTGCAGGCTGACCGTGTGATTAGGCTCGTCGCTGATGTCTGTCCAGACCAGTCATGTGGAGCTAATGACTGTCTAAAACAGGTAGAGGCCAGGCGGATTAATGCGGGGACTCTCTGGTGCTCCATATAAGTGAGGAAAAAACTGGCAGTGTGATTATGAGCGTTACAGACGCCTGTCTGGACCGCGTTGGAATCAGTACTCTGTGTGTTCTCTGCAAGCTGCTCGTGTTAAGCAGTGCCTAGTTGTGTCAGAGTGAGAGCTGTGCCATCTAGGTTCAGGACGACAATGGTGAGACCGGGTGAGTAAAAGCCGTAACCTGTGGGGTCAGGACATTGAAAACGGGACCTTGTGAGCGAATCGTTAAGTGTCATAAAGGAAGAGAAGTGTTGTTTATAATATTCGGGGACGGTGCTCTCGGTAAATAGAGTCAGCAATTTGGGCAGTGTGTAGCAAACTCAGGGGCCCAGTTGGTGCACTGAATCGTCAGGCAATATATTCCCACAGGGACACTTACCTTAAGGTATATTGTGATGAATTAGTCAAGCAGGCAACCGCCCTGCGTTGTGGCAGCATCTAGTCAGCGAGTCTGTGTTCGGCTAACAGACTCATTGTATGCAGAACGTGAGCGCGGTGTCAACATGTATGTTCACCCAGACGGATTGCTAGGAGACGGAAAGAGGCCGTCTGATTGATAACAGAGGGGGGTGGATCCCTCTTTAATCTAGTTCATGTTGTTGGGCTGGGGCTGGGATTGGGCCGTTACAAAGCCCAGTTAAAAGTTAACATGTAAACTCACAGATAAAAACAAAGTTATTCATGGTGATAAATCCACAAATATCCCATAATGACAAGCTGCGTGATGCGATGCTGGTGCAACCAAACTCACAGATAAAACTAGTGAAGCATCCCCAATTTTATCAACATGACAAGACACGTGGTGCAGTGCTGATTTTTGGAAATGTAATGTGCCAAACAATAAAACAATAAAAGTTGTTACATTCATGGTTGTTACATTCATATCTCATAATGACAAGCTGTGTGATGCAGTGATAACATTGGGATAATCGACAGGCCAGACAAAAGTAATGACAAGCTACGTGATGCGGTGTTCACATTAGAGTATGTAACATGCCAAACAATGATAGTTATTATGGCGCTAACTTATGGATAAGCCAAACAAATAATGTTTTTTACGTAAATATCTCATAATGACTAGCTGCATTATGCGGTGCTCACATTCTGATATGTACCATGTCAAACAGTAATGGTTTTCCAAATGGAAGCAATTATCTTGGATGAAGGACATCTCTAACCTCCAGATTGGGTTATGGATAAGTGAAAAGTACATTCCTGAGTTTCAAGTGCTGGTTAAATGTATGGCACAGCATACATGACCAGTAGAGGGCTACATCATGATGGAAGCACCACATAAAAGCTGTGAATGTATATTCATAAGTGACATGCATATCTCATAGTTAGATGTGCTGTGATATTGTTGCTCGGCACACACGATTGCTATAGATTATTGCTGATGCTGGGGTTACCACAGGTTCAAGGCAAATGTGCAACCCGATGGGTTCTAACAATCAGGTGAAGCGGAGCTCTGACCTGTTGTGGCTAACCAGGCATGTCACAGGTGAGATAAGCCTATGTCTGAACCACTGTGGTTTGAGGTGTGAATTACAGGTTTAGAGTAGACCCATCTGTCTCGCTGTCTCTTCGTGTTTGTTAAGACCGTCTACCACAGAGTTCAAGGAATGTATCCATCTACACTCTTTGTAGTTCAGGGAAGTGGACAGTGACCCCCCTCTTGGCTGCGGGCATATTTTCTCAATTACTCTCAATATGATGCATCCTGAGGAATGGTTGTGGTGGTGAAATGTTCCACGAGTGGGCTCGCTGAACTTTGCATCTGACTCTGCTCATGTGTTGGTGTATCCTGGTCTTCACCTTCTGTGTGGTTTGCCCTGCATACTGTAAATTGCAAGGATAGAGGATGATGTAAATCACATTCGAGCTGTTGCAATTCGAGAATACTGGTAAGTTGTGTGACAGATTCTTGTGTGTGAATGTGGCCCCTTCAATGCTAAGCGGACAAGCTTTGCATGAACCACATTTGTAATGACCAGTTATGGGTGGAAGTCCCTGTTGAGTCCTCAAGTCAGGTACCTTGGGTGGCTCCAGATAAGCTTTGACCACATTATCTCTGACATTTCTGCCTCTCCTGAAGGCAAACAGTGGGTTCTCCGTAACATTCAGTTAGTTGGTGACCAGGTTCCAGTATTTGTTAACGATCTTCTTTATACCATTGCTTTTGGCATTGAAGGTGGTCACGCAGACAATGTTCTCAGTCTTTTTCTTTCTTTCTTTGGTTTGAAGCAGTTGATCACGGGGACAGTACCTAGCACGTTTCTTGGCGTGTTTCAGTAGTCCAATCGGGTAGCCTCGCTCTCTTAGGCGTGTTGTCAGGATTTCCGTTTCTCTAAAGTAGTCATTCCTTCTGGTGCAGGGTCTCCTGAGTCTGAGATATTACCCATAAGGTAAGTTATCCCTTAGATTGTGTGGATGGTGCAATTCGTATTTCAGGAGTGTGTTTCTTTCTGAGGGTTTCGGTATAGGTCACAGTACAGGAGGCCATCCTCAACCCGGAAAGTCAAATCAAGGAAATCGATAACTTTGTCGTTGTAGACCATCGTGAACTTGATGTCACTTGTTCTGTCATTTAGCCACTGCTCGAACTCTTTGAACTCCACCTCTGAGCCAGCCCAGAACATTATCACGTTGTCAATGTATCGTTTCCATACTAATATGGACTCGATGAATGGATTTGCATGGCTGTAGAGATATTCCTCCTCGTAATCGTCCATGAAGATGTTCGCCAGTCTCGGTGCGTATGTGGCTCCCATCGCCACGCCTTTGCATTGGAAGTAAAGCTGGTTCTTGAATATGAAGTCGTTTTTCTTCATCGCTATTTCCAGCATGTTAATCAGAAAGTCTGTGGGAATCCAATGTGGTCTTGGCCTCTTTTCCAGTGTGGATTGCACTACTTCTAGGGCCTTGGTCTGTGGTATTGACGTATAAAGGGAGGAGACCTCAAGTGTCACCAGTAGTTGTGTTCGGATATCAAACTGCTGGCCTTCTGATAGCTGGATAATGTGCATTGTGTCCCTCACGTACAATTTTGTCTCGTGATCCAAGGTTGTAGGAAATGGTTGATGAACTGATTGAGGGGATCCAAAACTAACCCACACCCAGAAACGATGGATCTCCCTGGTGGCTTCTCCAAGCGTTTGTGCACCTTGGGGAGGGTGTAAATGGTTGGGATTCTTGGGTCTTTTTTGTTCAAGAACTCCTTTTCTGATGGGCTCAAGAAGCCTTTGTTCAGTCCATCTTCCATGAGTTGCTCATTGAGGGACTTGATCTCCGCCGTGGGGTTCCTTGGTGTGGGGAGATAGCTCTCACATACTCCCAACTGTTGTGTGATTTCATCCATGTAGTCTGTGGTGTTTTGCACCACTACTGCTCCACCCTTGTCCACCGCCTTGATAATGATAGCATTGTTCTGGCGTAAGGTGTTCAAAGCAAGTTTTTCTTCCTCGCTGATGTTATGTTTTATGTACTGCCGGTCTTTGAGCAGCGCTATGGTTTCTTGGAGAACGACCTGTTCAAAGGCCAGTATTCTTTGGCTCATAATGTAAGCCCCTGGTGTGAAGGTGGATGTCGGTCTAAATGGTGTTGCAGACGTCGGTGGTTTGTAAATGTTTTTACTGAAGTAATATTTTAGTCTGATCTTTCTGAAGAATTTTTGCATCTCCAGTTTGATGGTGAAAGAGTCTGGCGTAGTCGTAGGGACACAAGAAAGCCCTTTACTCAGTATCTCCTTTTCAGAGGGTGTCACGTTGTAACTTGAAAGGTTGATAATGGGGTCCAAGGTGTCATTCAATCCCATGCCAACCTGGGGAGTGGGGTCCTGTGAGGGGATCAGGACAGACTCATCCTCGGGCCTACTGGTGACCAGGGTGGAGTTCAGTCCAATCACTGTCTCTGGAGTGGTGTTTTGCATGTCCTCTGTGGGGAGCACGGCAATTTCATTGGTGGGTCTACTGGGTGTGTTTCTGTGGTTAGACTCCAATCCTTGTATGTAAGCAGAGACACCTGTTGTGTACATGGTGTTTTCACTAGTCTGATGTGCATATTCTGACAGTGTGTGCTGCGCGATTGGAGTGGTGGGTGCGGGTGTTATCACCATCTGCACGTTTGCCTGTGTGTGGAGATTTCCTCATGTGTTTCTGAGGGGAAGAATCTTACCCGTGGAGTCCCTCGTTGTGTGTTCCTGCCCCTGTTCCATCCTCTTGGACAACACCAGTTCTGTTCGGTGCCACCACCCCTGTTTGGCTGGCGATAGCCCTCCCCTAAAAAATGCTGACTCTGATGTCCCTGTCCGCTGGTGGATGGTCTATCTGAATCTGAATCAGAGCCCCTGCCGAGGGAAGAATCCGAGAAGGTATTAAACCTGTGTGGCCCTTGCCTGCTTCTCTTTGTAAAAAAGCCCTGGCTATCTTGTTGATAGTACTCATCAGCCAAGAAGGGATAGGTACATTTTTTGTCGTAATTTCTGACGTCCCTGCCCAATTTCTCAAGTTTCCTGTTAAGAGTTATAGTGTTAAACTCTGACAATGTTTTCTCAGATAAAGCTTCCCTGGCATTGGAGAGGGTCAAGTATTTCTTTTTTTAGATCTGCTATTTCCTGGGTGAGTTTTTTTACATATTCAATTGCTGTTTCAACCCATAGCACCATCCAGTGCGTGGAGAAGTTATTTGCAACATAGCTGAAACCCTCTCTGAATTTTGGGACATCGATAAAGATTGCAGGTTCATGCCTCATCTGCAATCCCTTTGGAATAACCCCCGCTTGGAGGTACTTGGTTAGTACATGCCCATGCAAGCGAGACCTAATGAGTTTCTTTTCCAGCCTTTCAAGTTTGGACAGTTTCTCGTTGAGACTGGCATCAATAGCAAGTCTGTCTGAACCAAGCAGGAAATTTTATGTGCCCTGATCTTGTATCAGCTTGTTGATGTAGTCCTCACTATATGCTAATGTTTCTTTATCGGACATAGTCTAATGGTATGTAGTATAGTACACGTTGCCTGCTCGACTAATTCATCATGATATACCTTAAGGTAAGCGTCCCCCTGGGCATAGATGGCCTAACGATTCAGTGAACCAGCTTGGCCCCAGAGTTTGCTACACACTGCCCAAATCGCTGACTCTGTTTACCGAGAGCACCGTCCCCGGATATTTTAAACAGCACTTCTTTTCCTTTATGACACTTAATGATTCGCTCACAAGGTCCCGTTTTCAATGTCCTGACCCCACAGGTTACGACTATTACTCACGTGGTCTCACCATTGCCGTCCTGAACCTAGATGGCACAGCTCTCACTCTGAGACAACTAGACACAACACAATCTGCGTGCATAGAACACACAGACTACCGATTCCAACGCGGTCCAGACAGGCGTCTGTAACGCTCATAATCACACTGTCAGTTTTTTTCCTCACTTATATGGAGCACCACAGAGTCCTTGCATTAATCTGCCTAGCCTCTACCTGTTTTAGACAGTCATTAGCACCACACGACTGGTCTGGACAGACATCAACACCGAGCCTAATCACACGGCCAGCCTGCACCGCACGGTTTTTCCCTCACTCACATGATATACTATGCAGGTTGGTACCCTCAACCATCTGAAGGGTACCCAGCTTCTCGCCCACATGCATGTATTTATTTAGCACGTTTTCGTATCGGCTACCTCGAGTGCTTGACTAATCATATTCATGCCTTAACCCTTTAGAAATCGAACGCCCAGGCACCCCCTGATTCCTCCAAGTGGTGCATGCCAATTGAGTCTTATGTAGCCAGAACTTCGTCTGGCCTACTTAGGGTTAGTCCTCCACCTCCAGCTCCTCTTCCCATTCTCTAAACCACTTCTTGTCTAATGTCCGCTTCTCCAATATCAATAGGATGTCATTCCTGTCCCCGCCCTGTCCTGATGAAGACCCAACGTGACTACCTAATGGAGCACACTTTGGGTTGAAACGTCAACGACAATTACACAAGGCCCAGTTTGACAAAGGCTCTGCACGCATTTATGAGCATGATCAACCAACAGAGCCATTAGTCTCAACAGTTACGTCTGGCCTAAAAACTGTTCCCCCCCTTCTGTATAAAAGTCCTTATCACTGTATATATTGTACACTGGTGGAGCACTGAGCACGTATGTCACACTGTTTACAATTGTATATATTGTATCGTCTCTTGGCCGGCTAGATCTACTACAGATGTGAATATTGATGGATGATTTGAATCTGTTACAACATAAACAGTAGATACTACTTTGGAGTCACAGCCTCTATTATTTGCTAAGTTGCTCACTCAGGTGGTTGAGAAGTTACATCCTTAGTAACTTGCAGCTAACAAACCACACCACTACTCACAAACCCCTTTCTGCATTCACCGATGTAAAACACAATTTGTAGATGTAACTCAGTAGTCTAACTGCAACAAAGAACAAGGAGAGGTTCTTTTAAAAATACAACAATTTTATAACAAATTGTAAAATGATGTCTGTAGAAGTGAAAGAGATTAAATATAAGTAAAATCAGTTTCGCAGGGGCAGCACATTGGTTCTGGACTCCACTGGATGTTCAGACACAATACTCCGCACCTCTTTCAGAGTCCTTCTCTGTAGTTTCATAAGGTTAAGTATTTTTTTCCAATTGTGTTCTTGTTTGACTCATTAGTCTGCAGTGGTAGGAATTCAATAGGGTGTAATGTAATCCAAAATCCATAGAATCTCTTCTCATAAACCATTGCGACAGTAAGTGTATAGTGTAGAGAAAGAGTTTCTACTAGGGCGCAGAATATATCAAAACCTGCTTTGGCCATGTGACATAACCTGCTCTTTTGTAAAATGACATGTTTCCTGGACGGATAGTTTGACTCTGTATTTGACAACTTTATTCATGTTCCAAACAAGTGAGGACCCTGGCAGAAAGAAACAGGCCTTCCAGTGGCATATGAAAGCCTTTCCATCCCCAAGTAACACATACAGCACCTTGGACTGGTTGCTAGAATGTTTCTTAAGGCATATGCTAGTGTTTGTTTGTTATTCCAATTATAACCCATAGTTCTTAGTAACCTAGAGCCTGGTGAATTCTGTGTCAATGGGGAAATGTGTGGATTCATAAGTGCTTTCATGACCTCTTTTATTGTCAATGGTCTACGAAGACTGGCCTTCTACTCTGCGACACAGGGCCGGACAGGCCTTTTATGTCACAGGACATTTCCCTGATGGACTGGAGCCCCTGAGGGCCGGTCTTTAGGCCAGTCCCTTTGACACTCTCCGCAGCTCCCTGAAGTTAAATGTAGCATGCATGGGAGGCTTTAAGAGAGAGAGAGAGAGAGGGAGAGGAAGAGATGGAGGAAAGGGAACTCTAGAGAGAAAGTGACAAGAAAGAGAAAAGAGATGAGAGGGAGAAAATGAATGGATGTATGGATAAATGGAAAAAGACATATGGCGTGAGGATAAGAAGGGAGTGTGGCTGGTGTGAGCATTTGTGCCAAAGCTGCTTCAGGTTACCCAGTCCAGCCCTAGCGGCAGATAGGCCTCCCTGGTTACTTTTTGTTTTGGAGAGGGCAGTATAGTAACATTGCAGGGCAATTGTGGAACAGGCCAAATGATTTCATTTGTTTGGTATTCTTTCCAGAGGAAACACAAGAGTACAAAAAGGTGCTGGAATGCTGCTCAGCATGTATAACCGCAATGAACGTAAAGGCAAAGCATTTCCTGCACAGCTTATTTGCACTCAGTTTGCTGGACAAATGGCCAGTAAACACAAACCTAGAGACAGGCAAACACAGCACGAGGAAAAAAAGAGTCGTGAGGCATGAGAAACATTTGCATGCGGCTAGGAGCACTGCATGTAAATTTGCAGAAATGTGATCTTAGCCACATCTGTATCAGAGAAGCTTTCTCCACAAGCCTTTCCCAAAATTCCATTATTTTTAGTTGCACCCCTTACGCAGTTACCTTTTCTCTCTTCATCTTCCAGTACCCCAGTTGGTTTATTTTCCTTTTCTTCCTCAACTATGTTTACTTTTTTACTCATGTCCTCTTACTTGCAAATATCCTGAAAACTTTTATCCTACCTAAACTGCAGTGCGTCTATCCCCGCTCCTACCTAGAGTATCTATCTATACTTTAGTACCTCTACCTGTCTCAGTACCCTAGAACATCTATTCTATTTGATGCTTCCCAGCCCATCAATATATCTCTCCATGCCCTAGCACCCCTACCCCAACATAGACCATGGTACTTCTAGCTATGTGCTATTGTATTTATACCTATCTGTACAAACTGCCACTACCCTTTCATTTACCCAGATATCTATTCCTACCTAGTGCTGCCCGTGCAGATGAGAGCGGTGGGCTGGGTGGGGAGGGGTTTTGACAGATGACGATGAAAGAAAATTAATTATTTATTTAATTTCCCCTCGTGGTCGTCTGGCGAATCCCCCCCTCAACCCGGCACCACCATTCTTACCTGCACGTGCCATGGCTGATTCCTATGTTTACCCTTGTACCTCTGTCCTAACTATACTCTCTTGCCTCTACCCCTGCAAATCCATAACACCTCCACCCCTACCTGTTCTCATACATACCATTAGCATATCTATCCTTGCCTATGTTGTATTTACCCATACCAATACCCTAGCACTTCCAACTCTGGAAAACTGTCATCTCTCTACTTAGATGTACACCAGATTATGTCAAGCCCTACCTACACCCTAGCACCTTTACCCTAAGTATACCACGGTATCTGTACCCATATCTATATCTTAGATACCTTTGTCACACCTAATCCCTTCCACCTATATACAAGTACGTCTGCTAGTGCCTTATTCTCAGTAACCCTATCCCTGGCTATATACTGCTACCAGTAAACCAGGGTTAAATTATACTTCATGTCTCTTCGACAAGGCCCTTTGTTCTCTTAAAAGTAAAATGGTGGGATTAAACCCTTGATATACGAATTGTCAGCACACGCCTGTGCCAGACACTTTCTCCAATAGTAGGCCACATTTCTTAATTGTGACTCATTCCTATGATGACTATATGTGCCAAAAGGGTATACTGTAGGCTCCTTGCTATGATGTGTATATAACTCACTATAACAGCAAAGGGGTTGTCACTTCTTTCTTAGCTCTGATTATTAACCCATCCACAGAAAGGTGTAGGCCCTCTCCTACGAAAGGACACAATTATTATTAATTTGTTGTTGTTTGATAAACAAGACCAGGACATTACTGTCTCTAGTAATTACGAGTCTACTACAGAGCTTCCCATAATTAATAAGCTCCTCAAGGAAATGGTGACCAAGTAGCTTCAGGCACATCTTGATTATTTTAATCTTCTTGACTCTAAGCAGTCAGATGTCCAACCAAGTCAAATCAGCACTCCTGGAGGTGGCAGATAACATCAATGTTTCTCCAGTCACTATACTGTATTGTGGGGCTCCCCAGAGTTACCCTCTGTCCACAACTATTGTTAACATCTACATGCCCCCACACGTCCCTTATTATGCCATTCCACCACCAGTATCACTCATAGGCCGATAACGCACCACTCCTGATTAAATGTTCACTGCTTGACATATATAAACTCTAAAACTTCCTCTAAGAAATAGAAGCCTGGACTGTTTAGAGCTGTTTAGAACTTAATAGGGGTAAGATGGATTTCATTCTCTTTGGAACCAAAACATAAATTGATATGTTGATGCCCTCCCCAGAATTGATAATTTGTGAACTATCATTGCTACGGTCAGAAGTGTGGGGTCCTTCTGGACGACACATTGTCCATGATAGCTCAGGTTAATTACAAAATGAATAAATACTCTTATGTTTCAGGTCTGGTTTCTCTGGAAAATATTGCTACGGCCATTTTGTGGCCACATTTTATTGGGACATTGGTGAGTGTTCAACCAAAATATTGCTATGACCTCCTTCTGGATATCTCTAAAAGGACACTAAAGCACTGGAAAATGTCTCAATATGCAAAGGTCCTTCTGGCTTTGCATGTCAAGAAGACAGGCTATATCTCTGGCACCAGAAGATCCTTTCATTGCCTTTCCGTGGAGGCCAGAATTTGGTGTGCATTTCTTACCAGAGATAATAAATGTCTTCCTGTGCCACTCTCTATTTACTTCTGTACTATATTCTATCCTAATTTCTCTAAAAGATTCTTGTGGCCCTGGTGATCAAAATGTATTTCTCCGTCTTTCTTCAGACTGTAAGGGCAGTCAATTAATAGGAACACCTCTCTGGTTTTTTGCCTTTTTAACTTTAATCTAAGCCTTTTCTTAGTTTAGGCACTCCACTCTAGCAGACAAGTGTCTAAAGACAAAAGCAAATGCTTTTCTATTTCCCTCCTGTGGAAGGGTGACTGACCTGTGCCCTTCATAGTTCTGAACTGCATGATGTATTACTATATCCAGAATTCTGGGCAATCTATATTATACTAAATTACATCATATCATATCATAATATATTATATTATATTATATCATATTATATTATATTATATTATATCATATTATATCAATTATATTATATTATAATTCATAGGACCCTGCAATCCCTGTATAGACACACATCTCGAATTTCTTTATAATCGGTGCCTAGTGATGCACTCAGGCGCCGATTATAAAGAAAAGACGTCAGAACATGACTGTAATAGATTATTGAAGTTGTTAAAAGACATCAAAAAGCCTGCTGCCAGAGCCTGCAGCCAAAGTTATGGCAAGACAGGTCACGTAGCAGCTGTTTAAAGCAAAGAAAATGAAACCTTCCTTTTCTTTCTCCCGCTCTATTTTTCTAGCTTACAATAACTAACAGAAAGAACATGATTATTTTTGGGACACCTTATATAATTATAGAAAAGTTAGAATGTGTAGAAACATGCAGAAAGATTCTGAGTTCCTACAGGTTTTTTTTTTAAAACAACTGACTTGTATTGAACTGTTTCTCATATTTTTTGCAACAAATATTTAGCAGGTGTTTGATGTGTTTAATTTTGCACTATAGGTTCTGCCAACATGCCCACGGTTTTAAGTGTTTTTTTTGGGAAAGGTGACGGTATGACCATATATTATCGGAGTTCCATAACCTTATATGGGAACTCATCCCTTTATATGGTTATGGAACTCCTCAGTGACTTACATCCTTGTAATGTACGGCAGGGTATACTTTATACATTATATTATCCTAAAACACTACACAAACACTACAACACTACCCTTAACCCTAAAACACTACACTACTACACTACCCTAAAACCTAAAACACTACACTACACAAACACTACAACACTACCCTAAAACACACACACTACAACACTACCCTACACCACTACACTACACAAACACTACAACACTACCCTAAACCTTAAAACACTACACTACACAAACACAACACTAGCATAAACCCTAAAACACTACACTACTACACTACCCTAAAGCCTAAACCACTACACTACATGAACACTACAACACTACCCTAAACCATTACCCACACTACTCCCACCCCTACACTACCCTAAACCCTAAAACACTAAACTACACAAACACTACAACACTACCCTCAACCCTAAAATACTACACTGCACAAACACTACAACGCTACCCTAAAACACTACACTACTACACTACCCCAAAGCCTAAAACACTACACTATACAAACACTACAACACTACACTAAACCCTAAATCACTACACTACACAAACACTACAACACTACTCTACACCACTACCCACACTACTCCCACCCCTACACTACCCCAAACCCTAAAACACTACGACACTACAACACTACCCTACACCACTACCCACACTACACCCACCCCTACACTACCCTAAACCCTAAAACACTACGACACTACAGCACTACCCACACTACCCACACTACTCCCACCCCTACACTACCCTAAACTCTAAAACACTACGACACTATCCTACCCTAAACCACTACCCACACTACTCCCAATGCTATACTACCCTAAACCACTACGACACTACAACAGTACCCACACTATTCCCACCCCTACACTACGCATAACCCTATAACACTACGACACTACCCTAAACCACACCCCCACCCCAAGCACAACCAGTTTTACCTCTTTCCTCATGGTTCCTCTCCAGCCTCGCCATCTCTGCTCCCGGTTCCTGCTTCCTGCTTCACGGCGGTGCACGTCATTATGAGGATACAGCCTCAGTTTCCTCACAACGAGGTGGATCGGCATTACATTGCATGCGTTGTAACAGCACATACAATGTAATAGTATGCGTAGTAATGGCTACGCGTAGTTACATTGCATGTGTTGTAACACATGCAATATAATGGCACAGCGTGGTAAAAACCGCGTTGTGATTGTTGTTCACCATTTATGAGCCCTTGCGTCACTTCTGCGCCACCGGTGCGTCACTTTTTGTGATGCACCAGCGGCGAAAAT
The DNA here is from genome assembly GCF_964261635.1 of Lissotriton helveticus. Lineage (NCBI taxonomy): Eukaryota > Metazoa > Chordata > Amphibia > Caudata > Salamandridae > Lissotriton > Lissotriton helveticus. The sequence continues at coordinate 873,870,955 of NC_136067.1, forward strand.
GTTTTCCTTGTTGCACCATATTTACAAAGTAACACATCTAGGTAGATGTGTCACATTGTAAACCCCTGCACCACATTATACCTGCACCAGGTATAATGTATGCAGGGATTGCTGTTCACCATTTATGAGCCCTTGCGTCACTTTTGCGCCACCGGTGCATCACTTTTTGTGATGCACCAGCGGCGAAAATGTTTTCCTTGTTGCACCATATTTACAAAGTAACACATCTATGTAGATGTGTCACATTGTAAACCCCTGCACCACATTATACCTGCACCAGGCGTCCTCTGGGAAATGCCTCAAAAAGGATCCTCCTTCACCTTCTAAGTCTCCACTACCTGTCACCCTAGAAGATATCATGGAGGAGCTTCGTCTCATACGCCCTTTCATTGCTGATACCACCATTACCCTTCAGAGACTGGACGAAAAATGCCAGGGTGGACCATTTTTGTCCAGTCTCTGAAGGGTAATGGTGGTATCAGCAATGAAAGGGTGTATGAGACGAAGCTCCTCCATGATATCTTCTAGGGTGACATGAAGTGGAGACTTAGAAGGTAAAGGAGGATCCTTTTTGAGGCATTTCCCAGAGGACGCAGGGTCCTTGCGTGTAGGGTATCTGATGTTGAACAGCAGATTAGTGATGCCCAGGATGTTGTTGCTACAGTGGCTAGCCTTACAAAAGAAGTTGATATGCTCAAGAAGACCTCTGAGGATTTGGAAAACCGCAATCGGTGCAATAATCTTCGCATTTATGGAATTCTAGAAAATTCGGAGGGGTCCGACATCATCCAATTTTTAAAGACTCAAGTATTACCTATTACTGGCCTACCTAAGCATCTGGATGTGAATATTCAAAGGGTGCATCGTCTTGGACCAAAAAACTCATCCATATCTTCTAAACCTAGAGGCATCATCGCTTATTTTCTTCTATACTCTGACCTTATGACTATTCTTCACTCTGCCAAGCAGCACAAGCAGTTACTATGGTCTGGTCACAAACATTTTCTCACTCAGGATGTTTCTAAGCTAACCGCTGCGCGACGCAAGGAGTTTCTTGACTTACGACCTACACTACGATCCATGAATGCCAGATACGGCCTCATTCACCTTTGCATTTTCAAAGTGACCTATAAAGAAAGAACTTTCAGCTTCGATGATCCAGCAGACCTTCGGAAGTTCATCAACACTCATAAAGAGAATTCCATGGAACATCGCAGTTCTTAATGTTTCTGTGTTTTTGCTTGTTGTTCTATAATTTATCGTTTTTTCTTCTCTTTTTTTCCCCTCATGGTAATGTGTTCCTGCTTTTCTCACATTGTTTTTTAGGTCTCCTCTCCAATGTCTTGTTTTTATCTTCCCTTCTTTGTGCTGTTCCGTTGTCTTTTCTATGCATTCTAGTACGCTGCCTTCCCTTCCCAACTGTTTGGTAAGTCTCCTTCACTTGTTTTATATTGTCGTGTTTGGTCTCCTCATTCAACTGTGTTTTTCTTCCCTTCTTGTACTCTATGTATTTTGAGGCCATTCATTTGACGTTTTATTTTGCTGTGCAGTTGTTTGTCCTTTGCTGCTCCCGCTGTCACCTTATTGTTCTTCGTGCTTTTGACCTGCATGGCTAAAGCCATTTGGCTTTTTGCCATTTTTTTTCTCTATGTCCTTTCAAGGGAGTTTTGATCTCCCATTCCTCTTTTTCTCTTTCTATCCTTTTTCTCCCTCTCTTTCTTTCCTCATGGCATTCCTCATTTACTTCTGCTCTCCTTTTTCTATTTTCCTTCATCATCCATACTCAGATTCTCCTTAATCCTTTCAATTTTTTCTCACAATTCACTTATTCTCTATTTCTTTACTGTGATTGTGGTGTATTACATTTTCCGGCTCATCTCTCTCTTTTCTACAGTCCTTCCTTCTCCACGATGTATATCTTTTGCTTATCTCTATTCAGCTCTCTTCACCTTTTCTATCTTTATACATATCTTTCTATTTTCTTCTTAAATGAATGGTCTTCGTATAATATCTTGGAATGTTAAAGGTCTTCGTAACCCAGTTAAAAAAAACACAGGTTTTATCTCATCTTGCAAGATTGAAATGCCAAGTTGCTTTGTTACAAGAAACTCACCTTTCTCAAAAAGACCTTTCCTCTTTACGCAAACATTGGGTGGGTGATGTATTTTGTTCGCCCTCAGTTAACAATAAGAATGGTATTATCATTTTGTTTCATATATCACTGTCAATTCAGTTAAAAAATGAGATTTCGGACTCGAATGGCAGGTGGTTGTATTTAGATGTTACAGTCAATAAGTCCGATTTATCCTTTTGCTATGTCTATGGTCCCAATGGTATTGATCTCACTTTTTGGAATGATTTCTCCAAGTTTCTCTTCTCTCACACTAGTGTTGATTTAATTGTTGGAAGTGACTGTAATCAGTTAATGGACCCTTTCCTGGATCGTAAATCTCAGACCAGATATATTCCTAATAAAATGCAAAAGTTCTTTCACAAAGCAATCTCTTCTAGAGGTTTAATTGATTCCTGGAGATTGTCTCACCCTGATACCTTGGAATTTTCTTTTTTTTCCCCTGTCCATGCATCCCATTCCCGGATTGATTAAATTTTTCTCACTCAACACACCTTCCAATTCATGACAAATGTTGCAATTGGTTCCATTCTCATTTTAGATCATGCTCCTGTTATTCTAGACATTGATTTCCCTTCACCTACTCCCAGCTCTCGCCGTTGGCGTTTCAATAACTCTCTCCTTCTGGACCCTCAATTTGTTGATCAATTTACTCTTTTTATGGAAGAATTCTGTCATACAAATCTTAACTCTACTTCCCAATTCCATTTTGTATGGGATGCTTTTAAAGCTTCAGCCAGAGGATTTATCATCGACTTCGTTTCTCGTAAAAAGAAGCAGGCCCTTTCCAAATCCTATCTTATTCTTAAACAGATTAGAGAACTAGAACATATATTTTATACATCCAACTCTCCCGAAGCTCTTTCTTCCCTCATCAAAGCTAAACTTCAATTTAATAAATTCTCTGGTGATTCGGCCTGCAATCATCTTTTAAAATGTAATTCTAAGATGTATGGAGGGCGTAATATAGCTGGCACATCTCTTGCAAATTACCTTAAAATTAAGAAACAAAAATCTAAAATAGCTGTTATAACTGATGCCCATGGGAATCGTCACAGTACGGATGATAAGATCCTTGACTGTTTCGTTCAGTATTACTCCTCTTTTTATACACCTGAATCGACTCCATCCCCTTCTCAAATAGATTCCTTCTTTCTAAACATACCTAAATCCTCACCCGGTGATCTCGATTTCTCCTCTCTCGATGCCCCCATTTCGGAAAAGGAGCTTCTGCAAGCAATCACTCTTTTACACAAAGATAAGTCTCCCGGCCCTGACGGTTTTACTGTCCGCTTCGACTTTCATTTTAAAAATTGTCTAATACCACACTTATCCTCAGTGATATCTTCTTTTCTCTCCACAGGCGAATCTAAAGGTTCTTTTACCCAAGCCATGTTATGCTTACTCCCTAAAAAAGACAAGGAACCCTCTCTTTGCAAAAATTATCGGCCTATTGCTTTAATCAATACGGACTGCAAAATATATGCAAAAATTTTAGCCTCCCGATTGACTACTGTAGTTCCGGATCTTATCAACATCTATCAGTCCGGCTTTGTTAAAGGCAGGTCTATTACGGATAATTCTAGAACCCTCCTCAACATTATTCATCTCGCCTCCAAAATGAACGCCCCTCTCGCTGCCATCACCCTTGATGCTGAGAAAGCATTTGATAGGGTAAATTGGGACTTCATGTTTGGGGCTCTTCGTTGGCATGGCTTTAGTCCCCCTATTATTAAATGTATCCAATTATTATATTCAGCCCCCTCCACTTCTATTTGGGTCAATGGTGCTCAGTCAGCTTACTTTCCTTTACATAGGGGCACTAGGCAGGGTTGTCCTTTGTCTCCCCTTCTTTTTATTTTAGCATTAGAACCTTTCCTTGAAAAAATTCGGTGTCCTACATCTTATTCCGGTTTTGTTTATAAAATGCTAGATATCAAATTCACAGCATATGCTGATGATATTTTACTTAATATCTCTAACCCTACCACTTCTCTACCTGCTCTTTTTTCCTTACTTAATGAATATTCTTCAGTCTCTGGATATAAGTTGAATATTGATAAATCTGAAGTATTACCTCTTAACAAACACTGTCTTTCACATATGTTTCATGGTTCTGGTTTTGAATGGAATCCTACGAGCATCAAATGTTTGGGTGTCCTATATGCCACCTCTATCAAAGATACCATCAAAATCAATCATAAAGATATTCTTTCCAAGCTCTCTGCTCTTATAGAACATTGGTCCCCCTTATTTTTATCCTGCTGGGGAAGATTGGCAACTATTAAAATGATGCTTCTTCCCATTATTAATTTTTATCTTTCTATGCTGCCCATTTCCCTTCCTGCTTATTTTTTTACTCTTATCAATCGCATCCTTGTCGTTTTCTTTGGAACAATCGTAAATCCAGGATATCCCTGTTTCACCTTCAGCAACCAAAACATTTGGGAGGTGTAAATTTCCCCAACCTCGTTCGTTTTCATTCTTCCTTCACCTTAAAACAAATTTGGCCATTCCTCGCAGACTCATCCTCTCCCCCGATCACTGCATGGAGTGCCCTAGAGCTAGCTCAGCTTTCGCCTTTCCCGTTCCTTGCTGCTACTCACATATCTCAACCCCCTAAACGTTTTCTTTCACCCACTTTTAAACTCTCCAGGGCGCTTTCTCTCTCATTGTTTCGCTCCTCTTTTTCTCAAGCGCATTTACACTCCCTTATCCCGTTCTGGTATAATCATTTCCTGAAGATCAAGCCCTCTTCTGGAAGGAATGGATTGACAAAGGTATAATGTATGTAGATAAGCTCTTTGTTAATGGTTCCTTATTGGATTTTTCAGAACTTTGCTCATCCTTTCAACTATCTAATACATATTCTCCCCAGTTCCCTGCTTTTAAACTAGCCCTATCTACCCTCACCTCATACCACAGTTCATTATCTGATAATGGTCCGTCAGACTCTACTACATTAGATTTTACCACCCCACACAAAGCAGCTACTATTTAAAAGATCCTCTCCCGCTCCACCCCCGACCGTCCTAAATCCAAACCCGAACTTGCATGGGAAAAGGATCTAGCACAGGATTTTTCCTTTCCTATTTGGGAATCCATCTGGTCTAAAATTCACACCGTATCTCGTTCAGTTAGCACTACTCAGACTCTTGATTTCTTTATAATCGACTTTTCCTTACCCCTTCCGACCTTTTCAAGTTCAAAACCCTAGATTCCAGTCATTGTTGGTCATGTCCTCATCCTGATGGTAATTTATTTCATATGTTCTTTCATTGCCCCTTGGTTAAATCCCTTTGGCAACATATATGGTGCTAACTGAATGATATTTTAAGCTCCAATCACACTTTTGACATTGTTCATATTTTTCTAGGTGGTTCTTCTCCTATTTGGAATGTTTCACATACTGTTCGTAAATTCATAGACTTGTTCATAGCTATTTCTTTGCAGATTATTACTACAAATTGGAAAGATACTTCAAAGATCTCTTATACTGCATGGTGGAATTTGATTTGTCATCATCACAGACTTGATCGCGCTAATGCTATGACTACCTGTCTTTTGATTAAAAGAGATTTGTTATGGTTACCGTTAACTGATTTTCTTTCCAGACGTGTATCTTAATATGCCTTATTTCTTTCTTTTAATTTACTTATGCTCTCCTATTTTCTGTTTTCCTCCCCTTCACCCTCCTTTTCTCTCTTTCTTCCTTGTCATTTCCTCTTTTTCTCTCTTTCTCTCTTTCTCTCTTCCAAAAGATATTTTTAAAAATGCATGTTCCCTTAGTATATATATTATATTTCCCTTTTTGGGATTCCTTGTTTTATAATTCACACTTATATTGTATCTTTCCATTTCTTTAATTTTCTTATTGATTGTGATTCTGTACTAATGTTTTACTTGACATATTTGATTCAATAAAGCTTCCTAAACTTAAACCTCCCAAGCTCAGCAAATGTTTGTAAAGGTTGCAAAGGTGTTAAGAAATACTTCAGAAATGTCCTGAGAAAATATTTTGCATCTCCATGTACCCCTTGAGAGGATTAGCAAGAGCAAGACAGAGACAACCTGCTGTTCTTCCTTCTCTCTTTGTGCCTCCGGCATTGGACCGTCATGCAGCTGTATTGCTGCAGACCATGCAGTAGAATTCATGGACTCCATAAACACGACAGAGTGTGACATCAGGGTCCATTTAGCCAGACATCAAGCATTGTGATAAATTGGAGCATTATTTAAGTTGTGAAATGTGCATAAAACGAGTTTCTGGCAAAAAAGCTAAGTTGTGCATGCTAGGGCATTATGGAACACTTGAAAGGTGCATCAAATTAGACAACAGGAATCTTTAAAACAGCGGCAGCTCTGTAAGCAAGGCTCATGCAAAGCATCTCTCTAAGCATATTCCACTGCAAAAATAAATTGAATCTGTGGAAGCATACAAAGCGAACTAACGGAAAATGGCAAATGATTGCTGCAGCATTAAACCAGCATTGGTAATGCATCGTTTTCGCCTATGTAATGAATAAAGAGCTGGTTTCATCAATCATTGTCCGGGAGAAGGAAAGAGCTCCCTGATAGATAACACGTGAGTGGAGAGGATGTGGCATAGTGGCTAGAGCTGCTTACTCGAGAGCTGGTGATCCCAGTTCGAGTCTCAGCGGCACAGTGCACATTCTGTGATTCTATGCAAATCACATAATCTCCACGGGTAATAAATTATTATATTAAAATGCTACAATAGTAAAAGACAAAATTTTATGAAAATATAGTTCCACCATAGCGGTTGTTAACAGTATTTAGGTGGCAGGAAACTGATAAGAGAAACAGACAAGGAACAAGCATTGGTAAATGCAGAAAAATATGTTACAGCCAATAGAAATTTAAAAAAAGGTAAGTGTCATGCACAGGAACCAATGAGAAGCCAGGAAGAGAGGAGGCAGGATGTGAGACCCTTTAAAGATAATATTAAAAACAATAGATTTCTCATGCACAGCACAAGCGCTGTGCAGGCGAAACCTAAAAAGAGAAAGTGTGCAAGCTGGGCCCTGCAGAGAAATGCACAGTTTACTAACTGTAGAATTTTTTAAACATACAAGATGTTCTAATATGGACAAACTATAAAATGTAAATGTATTGCGACTTATATAGCGCACGTATCACCCGAAGGTATCAAGGCGCTTGCTTAGGGAACCCGTCCTGGTATTCCCCTGTGAGATACCCCGGCAGGGTATCCACAAGGTGAAAGACTGCATCCCGCCGCGAGGGGCTGTAGTGGAGATTAAGCAAGCTATTGCCCAGAGTCGCAGAGTGTGACCCCGTGAGTCGAGTAGGCACTGGAGCGAGAATTGTCGAGTCTGTGGAATTTTGAGCCCGAGACCCGCCGAGGCGGGGAATCGAACCCTGGTCCACGGCTGATTTCAGCTTCCGGGTCTGCCGCCTCTAACCACTGAGCCACGCTATTTGAGCCTGTAGGAATGTGAAACGCATTGTGTATCCCCAGGTAATTTTCCATTTTAGACCTTTGAAATTATTACCTATTCTAAGAATGAAACAGACATCAGTCAGATGTTACTGGTAAAATGTTACAGTGTGGGTGGCATGGCTCACCTTTGATGCATGTGACTGAGTGTGGGCTGTAATAAAATATGAATAAGTATTTGCATATGGGACAGTTACACATTTGTTGACAGGGATATTCATTAACAATTTTTTGAGAATATCATGATCCTTGAATAGGTTGTACTGGACCCTAAATGATGCTGCAGAACCCATGTCTCACAAGGAGAGAATTCATTTTAATTAGAAGCTGAGAAATGATGGAGCTTGTCAGTGAATTTCTCTACAGAGCTATCATGGTATCTGCAAAGAATGTTCACTGGGCTCATTGTGAAAGCTTGCAAACTGGAGAGCCCAAATGATTTCAGAATGTAATAGCTGTGCCATGTACAGTGATCATTTAAATTCCTCACAATTCTTCCAAAATTGATAGCCTAATGTGGCATAAATATACCATTTACCACTAAATCTCTTAAAGGTTATTTGGGAGTAAACCTCCGGGACTGCTCCCAAAATGTTATTTAAATCCATATTTAATTCCAAGCCATTTTTTACAAATGCTTCTTAACTGCTTGGAATAGCACCATGTGTCACAACATTTTCCAAAACTCCACGGGAGAAAATCATCGGATCCCTTGTAGATAGGTCTTTAAAGCATGCCTGTTTTCAAAATTCACACTTTGAAACAAATTCTATGAGAGAAACTCATGCTCCTGTTAATCCAGTTTCTAAAACCTATGAAATATCAAAATCCGATCACTTTTATTGGCCTAAACTGTGCTTTAAAAATGCAGATCAATATGGCCGGGTTCTAGTTATCTTTTAATTAAACAAGATATCCATTCAATATAGATTGCATTAATTTTTTAAACATCCAAATATCTAAGCTGTCTATACGCGCACACATGTTGACCAATATCCAAAATATAATTTGTCATTTCTTCAGGACAAAGCAAGTTGCATTCATTGGTAATACTCTCACTAAATGAGTATGATAATCTAACAAGTCGGATCACTTTTTAGGCGATCAAATCTGAAGCACCTGCCACGTGTGAATGGTGTTGCAATACTCAATAGGATTACAATCACTCAGTGAGCCGGTATGATAGTCCCACTTCTCTTAATAAATAAATCATCTAGTCTACAGGACAGTACTTGAGACGCCTGGGTTGACTCTCACAATTCAGGTATGATTGGCCTTCTTGTTTTGTGGAGAGCAAACTAAAAGATAACTAAATTTAAGAAACTTGGCCCACATTTGTCCATACCAATGCCAACATGTTCGGGTGTGGTCAGATGGGGCTCAACCCTATGATGGCTCTACAAACTTTGCACTTGCTCAGGAAAGGTGGGACACCCCTGATTCAAGATCTCCAAGGCAATGCTGATAAATGAGCTAGACTAAATTTCAGAAGAGTCAGGGAAACAGGCAGCTAGTGTAAGACCTAAGTGGCAACCAGAACAGCAAGCAAGTGCAGAGGAACAAGCAGCAGCTATTCAGTGCTGGTAAAAGTCAGTTACCTTCTTTTAATAGTAAAGACAAAAGCGAATAGTCAAAACTGGTCGGAGACAGCCAGAGACAGGCTATGTCAAACTTCAAGATTTCCAAAAGATACGCAGTCCAGAAGATGATTTGGGCAGTGTGATAGGGAAAACAGATATATACTGCTGGTGGTGTTTCAGCCCATGTGAGGACAGCTTGCACCGTGGACTCTGGGAAATGCATTACCGATGCAGCTAGTGCAATCCCTCTGCCTCTGAATCAATATTTGTGAGAGGCTACCCAACCAGAACACTCTGCAGCTGTACCCCTTTTCCACAAACTGGTTAGATTGAAACCTACTGCCAGAGTAGAGGGTACCACCACATACCTCAGCTGGTGAGTAACATGGTGGACCATGACACATAAGCATCAGCATCCGAGAAACTGGACTCTGGAGCCAGGCATGATTAAGTTGTCAATCCCATATAACTTTGTGAGGTAGTAAGCTGTACAAAATGATGCCACTGATCATACAGTGAAAGCTGCACTAGAGGTGATAGCAGCAGCTTCAGGAAGCAGAGGGACTGCTCAAGCGGCAGTGGCGACTCCTCCAGAAAGGCAGAGGAGCTTTGCCCCACTGCTTTTAGCAGTGGCAAAAAAAGGGAAATTAAAATGATAATAACTTGTTGTTATTATAATTTTAAATGTTCTTGCTGTGGGCATTTTTGTGGGGCGGGGCTGCTCTGCTCTCAGAGCAGGGAGGGAGTGGTGGGCTAACTGTAAGTGTGCAATGGCCTCTTGGGCAGGCCAAACAGTCATGGTACTTTGCATTTTCTCCACTCCGGGTGCATTACAGCCTGGGTGGAAAACATGCCCAGGCTCCCATTCCCTGGCTAAGCACTGAACCACGGCGCTCAGACCAATCATAACGCCGCATTGCAGGGTTGTGATTGGTCAGGTAAGCATGGAAGTGCTTCCTGTTCCTGGCTAAGGAAGATGGAGGAGAGACTAGAAGACGTGAGTTTTTTTTCATCATTTTTTACGACCCTCTCCCCCTCCCGCTCCCACCCCGCCACCCCCGATCCTTGACAACCGCCACTGCCATGTGATGGTGTGTGCTGCTGTAGCGCAGGCAAGGAGCAGAGGTTGTAGAGGTGGACATGCATGTATGAGACAAACCAAGAACCCAGACTTGAAGTGAGAGGCGTAGGAAGCGAAAAGACAAGCATTGTTGACATTTAATTCTGAAGTGAAAGCAGATGCCAGGTTCTGCACAATAATGCGGTGCACAGTCTAAATATCAAGTTTTTTATATCGACCTACAGAAATAACAAGTTTGAAATATCGAAGGTACAGAATATCGAAGTCAAGAATATCGTTGGACAGAATATCGACCCTAAGGTAAGTAATATCGATTTTTTTTATATCGATGTAAGTAATATCGAAGTCAGTAATATCGATATCAAATATATCGGTTACTAATCTCGATGTTACTAATATCGATATCTGTACTATTGTTATGTATTTTATTATGTATTTAATATGTATGTGTTATATTTTTTGTTGTTAAGTATTTAACTTGTTTTAAATTATATGTGTACTATTTTTATATATTAATAATGTTATTTTTAAGTAAATTGTATGTTTTAGTCCCGGAGCGGGATGTGGGTTTATAGGGGAATACGGTGGAAGCAATATAATAATAATTATGAATTTTTAGGAGTTATAAATTAATTTTAATTAATTATTGCATTTATGTTCTGTAGTGGGTACTGGGTTTATAGGGGAATTGGGTGGGAAGTATTTGAATTGTAATTAAGTAATGATTTTTTTTTATTTATTGGTATTCATAATTACATTCTTTTTAATTAATTAATAATTGGCAATTAAATATTTTAATTGTTAATTAACTTTTTTAATTGGCAATTAATGTTTCTAATTGGTAATTTATTTTGTTAATTGGTAATTAATGTTTGTAGTTGGTAATTCATTTTTTTAATTGATAATCAATTTTTTATTTGGTAATTAATTTTGTTAATTGGTACATAATGTTTAATTGGTAATTATGTGTTTATTAATTGGAAATTATTTTTAATAAATTGGTAATCAATGTTTCATAAAAAGTATCATTTGGTATGAAAAATAATGTTATTGTTTAATATTTTTTAATTGTGAATTAATGTAAAATAATTAAAAAACATTGTAAAGAAAAATATTTTATTGTTCAATCTTTTTTATTTGGTGACTAATATTTATTAATTAATATTTATTGTTAATTTATTGTTAATTACTTATTCAATTTTAATTATGTTTTTAATAATTATTAATGGGTATTTGTAAATGATGTAGAGTTATTAAAAAATTACATTATTTATTATTTTAAATACAATTTTTTTATAAGTATGTTATATTTAAATTCTACGCTATCCAATGTTTTCCCTACTGTTTCACTCTCAGGAGTTGGAATAGTAATTTTTACCCCTACGCTATCCAACGCTTTCCCTACTGTTGCAGTCAGTGGAGTTGGAATAGCAATTCTAACCCCTACGCTATCCAATGCTTTCCCTACTGTAGCACCCTTTGGAGTTGGAATAGTAATTTTTACCCCTAAGCTATCCAACATTTTCCATACTGTTGCACCATCTGGAGTTTGAATAGTAATTTTACCCCTACGCTATCCAACGCTTTCCCTACTGTAGCCCCCTTTGGATTTGGAATATTAATTTTTACCCCTATGCTATCCAATGCTTTCCCTACTGTAGCACCCTTTGGAGTTGGAATATTAGTTTTTACCCCTACGCTATCCAACGCTTTCCCTACTGTAGCACCCTCTGGAGTTGGAATAGTAATTTTTACCCCTACGCTATCCAACGCTTTCCTTACTTTTGCCCCCTCTGGAGTTGGAATAGTTATTTTTATCCCTACGCTATCCAACGCTTTCCTTACTCTAGCACCCTCTGGAGTTGGAATATTAATTTTTACCCCTTCGCTATCCAACACTTTCCCTACTGTAGCACCCTCTGGAGTTGGAATAGTAATGTTTACCCCTACGCTATCCAACGCTTTCCCTACTGTAGCGCTCTCTGGAGTTGGAATATTAATTTTTACCCCTACGCTATCCAACGCTTTCCCTACTGTAGCGCCCTCTGGAGTTAGAATAGTAATTTTTACCCCTACGCTATCCAACCCTTTCCCTACTGTTGCCCCCTCTGGAGTTGGATTAGTAATTTTTATCCCTACACTATTAAACGCTTTCCCCACTGTTGCATTTTCTGAAGTTGGAATAGTAATTTTAAGTGTTACGCTATCTAATGTTATCATTACTGTAGTTTATTTGGGACTTTGAATAGTAATTTTATTTATTTAGCTATTTAATATTTTTATTATTATTTTTCATAATGTAGTATATTATTAATTTTAAAAATATTGAAAGTATATATATTTTTTAAATGTATTAAATGTATTAAATATAATTATTTACTTTTTATTTATGCTATTTTTTGATGTGTGTAGATGTATTTGTAATTTATAATACTTTTTAATAATTTATAAGTTATTACAATAATTATTAAGACTTATTATTAGGTAAGTATATATTATATTTTTTATCTATATGTTTAATTAATGTTATATTATTGTATATGTATTATTTATTAATTTTAAACATTATTAAATATGTTTAACTATGTTTATTTGGTTTATAAGTATTAGTTACATTATTTTACATTTTTTTTTTTTAAAAATTTAAAAACGATATTTTTAATTACGATATTTTTAATTTCGATATTTTTTTTCAGATATTTTTGTACTTACCATGTTGTAGATAGGCTGTCGATATTCTTGCTTTCGATATTCCCACGTCGATTGTGTAGGTCGATATTTTTTCCGTCGATATTGTGTCAGTGATCCCAATAATGCATTAGACCAACATAGCTTCGGTAAGTGTTCAAAAATACTGTACATTGTTAAGTCTGTATTTAGTGTGTTTATATCTCAAATCTCTCACTTCACAGGTGTTTCAAATTGTTTTACACAAATACCTTTGCACTTCTTCTTTGGTGGGCTGGTTTTCAAAGCTGAAGTGAGAAACACAAGCCTCCTTACCAGATAGCTACAGTCAGGGACTTTTTATTTGCTTCTGAAAACATTTCCCCACCTCTCTTCTGGTTCATTATAAAGTGTGATTAAAAAATAACAAGCATGATCACTGCTGCAGCCATCCAAACCCAATCAGAATATTGCCCTGCGACAACCCACTAGTTTGTCTGTCTAAAGTCGGAGACCCCACCACCATCTTCCCCTTTAAGAAGGACAGACATAGAATTCAAGTAAAATGTCTTTGATGAAAGTCCCCCCGCAGATATCAGAGATCCAACATATAGCACAATGTTCTGTTTCTTAGCCACTAGAATAGCAGCCACTGATTATTTTACATGTGCAACGCTGCATTGATCCTTCTGTGAGCCAGGGTCCATGCATGTTTATGTGGTTCTCGATTAACTTTTACTTTTCCCATATATACACATGTTCTTTGCAGCCATTGGCTCTTAAAAGTGCGTTGATGGACAGGTGTGTATTGGTGGTAAGGGCGCAGGGTGTGCAGAAGCTATCGTTATTCTTGTATCAGGCCATTCTTCAAAGGTGCTCCACTCACCTTCCATTTTGCATGTCCAGTATAAGTAACTATAAGACCATGGTAACTCCCTAGATCTGGTTTCCATCACCAGGAAACTCCACCTGCTACAAGTGTTTAGAGCAGTAAGGAGGAGTTTCTTGGTGAAAGACGAGGAAGTAAGGAATAGACTACTCAACACGTATCTCATTCCAAAAATCACAGTATACTGCTGTTTGAGGTAGGTACCAATTAGAATGAGAGTTTTTAAACCATGTCCAACTGAATAATGACACATATATTGAGATGTTTAGTTTTGAATGATAAATGACGACGTTTTTTAGGAGTTTGATCAGCAGAAAGACAAAGGTTATTACAAATCTTCAGTTGTTTTTGCTTATTTCAATTCCATTGGTGTGGACTCAAGTCTGCTCCATAACTGCCCACCGCTGGTCAGATGTGCAAGGCTTTGTTTACAGGGCTGCCAGCAATGTATGACCATTCACTTGCTACTTTGGTGGTGGGCAAGGCCCAGTGCAGATAAACAGTAGTCACCAGGGCCATATTGGGAACACAAACCAGCCCTGTCAATTACACGTCGGACAGCCCCCCCTGCTGGTGGGAAACGCTGCTGTTGTGCTTATGTTGCAGGGAATGATATTTCTGCACTGCTGCAAAACCAGCCCCCAATAACCAAAAACTGGTGGGAAACACAGCTGCTACACTTTTGTTAAAGGGGTCCAATATTGAAGCACTGCTGCAAAACCGGCCCACAGTCAGTAACAAGAATTGCCCCCATCAGTTCTCAACTGGCCCCCACCCTTCCGGCCCACTGGGAAAATGCCTGGTGCCCGCTACGGACAGTCTGGGCCTGGTAGTCACAAATGACTAAGCGGCATACATTGAAAGTGATGCAACTTCCATGGTTTCAACCATCAGGGACCCGACAAAGTATGCCATAGGCTATCGGTTCACCGACGGGACTGACAGAGAAACATGCTGGACATGAGTTCTGCCAGTAAAATTTGGCCATGTTTCTATATCTATAGGAATTCATTATAATTCAGCGGACAAGTTACTCTGTCACAAATGAGACAAATATGCAGTCCGCTGCATTACAACTTCATTATATCCAACTAGTGCTTAAAATGGGCCGGTGCTGTCTGGTATGGAGTACCGGAACCTTTTTATTTTGAGAGTGAAAGCACCGGCACTTCTGAGGAGAAATGCTATACTTTTAATTGGAGAGTACCAGCACTTCTCAGAAACAAACAGGTATTCTGGTACATAGTACCTGCACTTCTATTTTTCCCTTTCAAGCACTGTATCCAACAGTACTTATAATGCGCCAGACGGGATAGCCATCATGTTTGTGATGGAGTAACCCGTCTGCCGAACTCCAAATCAGGCCCCTTTGTTTCACCACTATTGAAGGCCAGCTAGGATGTTCGTTTCAGGAGGTGCAGTGGCTTATCTCAGATTCTGAGTGCAATTCTTTAGTGAATTGATGTGAAGGCATGTTTCAGTGATGAATGGAGTAATGCTCTTTGAGTCTTTATCTCGTTTTAAGGCATGCCTACTTTTAAACGGATGTCACTGATTCCTTCCTTGTGTTTTTCAGCAAGAGTCTCTATGCACCTGTTAACCTACTCTGTTGGGCACATGGTTGAACCGCGCTGTTGTTCTCAGGGCCGGCTCTAGGGCGGTGCGACCTGTGCCACCGCACCTATTGCTGACTTCGCATGTGGGCACCTGTTTGCTAGTTTATATTGTGCTTAAAAGCACCTGCTGCCCTGTTCCTGACCTCCAGCAATTTTCAGGCAACAATTAATATGTCAAGAGAACTCCGGTGATTAATGCTCTTCCAGGAGTAGAAGTTTTGATCCATGGCAAGGTAGCGCAGAGAGTTAATATGCCTGCTGCGTAGAACATGAACCATGCAGATCACAAAGGGAATGTAATGTAAACAGGTCAGTGGGTTACTGCTTTTGTCAGAGACTTCCTTTTGTTAGTTGCAGTTTACAGTAAGCTGTTAACTGTCATCAAAGAACTGTGTGCAGACTTCAAGGTATAGATTAGAGCTATGGATTTTTTCCCCAGACTTTCATTATGCTATTGTTGCAAAAAGGGTTCATTTGGGTACAAATCAGTTCTTGTTATTAACCCCTTGGCTACAGCGGTAATTCCGCTGCGGTGCTGGGGGGGGGGGGGGGGGGGCGGCGCCGCCATGCTTGTGACGAAACCACTCCGTCACGAGCCACGGGCACGCTGCGCTCATGACGGAGTGGTTCTGTCACGGCCACGGCCGCTCAATAATTTACCCGCGCAGGCGGGGGATTGATGCCGCATGGGCGGAGCGGCCGCGGCGTGACAGGACCACTCCGTCATGAGCACAGCGCGCCCGTGGCTCGTGACGGAGTGGTTCCATCACAAGCACGGAACGGGTTAATGAGAGCCCCCATTCATTGAGTTACATTTTAAATTCAGAGTTTGTGCTTCTCCAGACCAAGTACTCTTCAACTATATTGCCTACCCGTATGGATAATAAGTGAATCCACCACTTGTTGACCTCTGTCTTAAGTAACATTTCCTAAACACTGATTTACACACCTATGAATGATAGTCTCTGTGTAATGTGTGTGTTATGGAAAGTACTCTGACATCCTTCACTTTTATGAGTGACGCTATAAAATTAATTAAACTCATCCGAGAGAGAGTGGTTATGGAGACTGTTAAAGGGTGGTAGGGAGGGAATCCGTGGCGGAGGTGGTCACTGGGGGGCACCAAAAAACATTGTCGCACTGGGCGCCACCACTGCTAAAGCCGGCCCTGGTTGTTCTCTTAACATTAGTCATAAATCATAATGTTACTACTGTTAACGTTAAGGTTTAGGAATGGTTCTGCTGTTGGATTTTCAAACTTTTTAAATGGAGTTGACGGCTCTAATCAGTGCTGCGGCTCCTTGAAGAATGAATGAAGACGTTCATTCCAATGTCTGTATCTCAGGGCGCACTGCGACCCACCAGCAGAGATTCCAACAGTGAATGGCGCAACTGTTGAAGGAAACAATGCTCACCGCTCGCAGTGCACGTGAGGCACTTATTGCATACAAGGTCAATGACTAACAATGCGCGCGCGTGCACCTCAATACTAACCACGCGCCTGTCCCATGCCCGTCAAGATTAACCACGCGGCAGGCGCGTCATATACTCTCGACAACGACGTGGAATGCACTCGCAAGTTAGGGTACATTCAGAAGCTTGGCTGCAGCCGCAACTCTCACAATACAGGCTTGGCATTGCATCACTGCTAAGAAAAGAAATTGGAAAAGTCCATACAGGCGCGTCAATATTTCTTTTATGATAAAGCAATTCCTCTTCGTTGACATGTGTAACATGCATGTTTGGGCATGTCGAAAGAATTGAATTTGTAATGTTTTTTAAATTGATGTGAATTTGTGACAGTGATTTGCGACACCATATAATTCATTGCAAAGGGAAGGGGGAATTCGCACGCCTCCGCATTGAAAATGATGAAAGGAATAATGCGTGTTACACTGGAAAAAGTGAGAACTGCCTGATTCTGTTTTGTCTTGTCTTTGTTGGTGGTATAAAATATATCGGTTTTTTTTTACAGAGAAGGGAAATTTTAACACACAATAAATAACAATCACAACTCATGTACACTTTCAAATACAAAATCCACATGTATATGCAAATCCACAACTTTTAAAAACAGTCAAATACAAAAAATGCACAATGTTAATGCGATAAGCATATTTTCTGGTATCATGGTATTGTTGTCCACAGGTGCCTTCCTTTTACCTAAGAAACACTTAATAAGTTAAAACATTACGTTGCACCATAGACATCTGTGGGTAAATGGGGAGGAAAATAATGTGGTTAAAAGAGATCTTAGAAAAAGAGAAATTTAACAGTGAGTGAAGTGGGAACAATAACCCCTTTTACTGGATTTTGACAACAAAACGAGAAACAGCGGCAGCTCCCCTCAAACTGCCACTCTGTTACACTCCTTG
Source organism: Lissotriton helveticus (assembly GCF_964261635.1). NCBI lineage: Eukaryota > Metazoa > Chordata > Amphibia > Caudata > Salamandridae > Lissotriton > Lissotriton helveticus. The sequence continues at coordinate 873,888,773 of NC_136067.1, forward strand.
ACTTTTAGGTTCTTGGGTCTTACACTGAACCCCCAGGCCTAGGGCTGTTCGGTGTAAATGTGTGGAATAAGTCTAGTCACTTGGGCCTAACTGCTGGTGGGGGTGTTATGGCAGTATGGGTATTTTACCCTCTTCTCGCATTTTAGTGCATTTGAAACATTATTGGTTAGTGTATTTTCCCTTATTGAAGAGGGCAGCATGGAACTCTGAAACTGGCAAAATAGTTTGCTTTTTCTCCCTTGGACATTTTTCAGAGCTACAAAGGTAGAGCAAAAAGTGGGGATTGTTGGCTTACTACCTCAGAAGCTTTATTACAATATATATATATATATATATATATATATATATATATATATATATATATATATATATATATATATATATATATATATATATATATATATATATATATATATATATATATATATATATATATATATATATATATATATATATATATATATATATATATATATATATATATATGCAATGTTATATAGGAGCAATGGGTATTTGCAACTTCTGTCAGCGCTCATATGGCAGAAGAGGCTGCGGATAATTGTACGTTCCCTATTGTAATGCAACCCCTAGGCACGCATTTTCTGCCCATTAATTGTCAAGGAGGCGGTCATTCATTTGCATGAGGGTGAGCCCCATGCAAATGAGGGAATGCTTATGCCCTTGAGACCACGTCATACTACTGACCGTGCGCAGTGGCAAACAGCTTCCTACGGAACATGTTACTTGTGCACTACCAAGGAAATGGTACATCGTTAGTATACCTCACAAGGCAACATTTGAGGCATGGAGACCTTAGTCCAATGCACACACACAGTTGCTAGGCCTAGGGCATCATTGTGCCCACCTATGAAAGGAACGATCTCTGCCACTCATTAAACCCTTGCCCGTGGGGCTAATTCCCCCGCTGTGCTGGGGGGCAGGGGGCGCGCACAGCGCCCCGGGGGTCATGACGAGCTGAGCTCGTCACGGCCACACCCGTTTCCTCAGAACGTTCAGCACAGGAGGGGAATTAACCCCACGTGCGAGCGTTCTGACCGTTATGACGAGCTCAGCTCGTCATGAGCACACGGCCACCGTGGCTATGGGAGGGGTTAAAATCAGCTTAGTCTATGTCCTGCAGGGAAAGATGGCCTAGTAGTTTGAAACTCCTGGTTAATTTGGATGCTTGATTCCGGTCTGGGAAAGACATGGCTTGGTAGTTCGGACTGGACTGTTCCCATGAGGCACAGGGTCAGAGCTGATTTGCATATAGCCAGTGTCTATTCCAGGGTGGTGTGGAGTGCAAAAAAACGATGGATTTAGGCCCAGATCCTTGTACTGGGGTGAATGTATGACATTGTTCTACATTCTGTCCATCAACTGTGTTTTTTGCAATTTTCACCCCGAGTGGGCTGGGTATGCTCAGACGTGAGTCCCAGGCTCTCCACACCACTGGAGTCAAGCTATCCAGGTTGATGAAGGCTGATAGCCAGAAACCGGTCCTTGAATGCTTGATTCCGGTCTGGGAAAGACTTGGCTTGGTAGTTCGGACTGGACTGTTCCCATGAGGCACATGGTCAGAGCTGATTTGCATATAGCCAGTGTCTAACCCAGGGTGGTGTGGAGTGCAAAAAAAGATGGATTTAGGCACAGATCCTTGTACTGGGGTGAATGTATGACATTGTTCTACATTCTGTCCATCAACTGTGTTTTTTGCAATTTTTCGGTCAAGCCTGCACGCAGCGCTCATGTGCTGTCGCTATTGTGACAATCTCTTGTGTTTGGAAAAAAAAACTCAGAAGGGGCTTTTAAGGCCGCCCACCCTCACCATTTGCTGACAGCATAATCACTCTGCTCTGCTCTGCTGCCTTCTAATTCGGCAGAACTTGCAATACGTCACATCCTGCAGCTTGTGTGGAGCACCGCTCAAGTACAGATTGATTAAACTTAATTAGTGTCCCTCTGCTGTTCGCGCTGTGATGGAGGTACTATTTCTACTTTTGCGGTTCCCCCTGGCCACAATCATGGACCGACTTAAGTGCTCCCGATCATCACGCACTCCCGAGTCCCCTCGGGGCCAAAGCAGGTATCCATTTCTGTGTCCCAAGTTTTATCTTATCATTGCTGAGACAGGAGAGAGGCAGCATGACCCACTCCACGCGTTCCCTCTCCTGAGCAATGGCCCTGCCCCCACTCAGCAATTATAATATATAATATATATTTTTTTTACATTAAATCGATATATGTGTGTGTGCTTTTATTTATTTTTTATTTATTTAATTTTTTTGCTTTGCCACATCTACCCGCTTGCACAAAGCTCCTCATGTTTTTGGCCACTCCCCAGAGAGAGCGAAGTGGTATAATTTATCCAGGAAGTAATCCATTTATAAGTAGTGAGGTACTGAGGGACCATGGTGCCAGAAGCGCGGAAGAGGTATCGGACCTAACAGTCCTTGTGAGTTTCTGTCAGAGCTGGCCTAGTCGTGCGCCTGATTGGGACAAGGTTTGACTGGTAATAACCGGCACGACCATCATCGGCAGCTTTATGAGCCATTCCCTCGTTGATTCCATGCCGCTCTCTTTTACTCAGAATAAAAGACGTTGGAAGTAGGCAGCAGACACCAGCCTGGAAAGGACTGCATGTACGAACATAGAAAAGCTAGTTTCTTGCAGGCTTGGGGACAGCAATATACAGTTGCAGGCCTGACAGCATCTGCAAGGTTGTGCCATGTGAAATCTGCGGACTATAGTTATCAATTGTGCAGCAAGTGCAGTGGTGTCAGTAACCAGTGATATGAGTGGCTGCTTTCTCCCCAGTTCTGGCTGTATTTTTGCTGGTATGAGGGGCCACTTGCTTCCCAAGCATGCACTAGAGATTGTTGCTTTCTTGCTGCACCACTGGTAATATACGTACCAGGAGACATGATCAAAAGTGTAGGCCAGGCAAAGTGGGAGAAATTTGTGGTCAGAAACATAATGCAATAGCCAGGTAATGCATCGTATTGTGGTTGCATTTATATAGCACTTCATATCTCGGACTACCAGCATTATCTGTTGACCTCTGCTGATTCATTCTTTATTGGCAGTTACAAATCCCATACACTACAATCATCATTATAACTCTTACACCAGGACTTATCCTACAGAAGACTGCGGCCAGCGTCTGGAAATAAATAATTTGAAAAACTCTGACAGATCAACTCCACAGGTATCTATAAATAAGTCCAAGTTGTTGTATTTTCAGACTGCAGCTTAGGCGTATGCCACGCCCACTGATTCATTTTCATCGCTCTGTTGGGGTGCCCTCCATCCTCCCAATACCACATCCCACCCATTGCCTGCCTCGGCTCTGAGTGGCCCAGCGGAAAGGCGCCCCTGCTATTCGTTGGTTAGTTTTATAGGTAGAGCCTAGTGCAGCGCACATGCGCTGTTCTAGGAGAAGGCCTCTTGGAATCACTTTAGACTTTCTGCAAACTTGTGTGTGTGGCGTTCGATTTTCCACACATGCTATTGGCCTTTGAGTGTGGCTCTAAAAAACTGAAAGCACGCAATTGGCCAAAGGCGGGTGCCTGTCCCTCCTTTTCTGAAAACGTTTACTACCACAACGTTTAGCTGTCGAGAGGGAGCAGCGGCGCGCAGCGTGCCATCTGTTGTGCATCATGTTTCATTTCAAGACCTTGCATCTTTCCTTGCATGGCGCGCCCCCTCCACCCCGGCCAAGGGACAGACCCCACCGCCACAAGAGTGTGCGCTTCTTTTCCAGCACTCGCATTCATGACAATAAGATACTAACAAGGCGCGTCCCCTCCACCCCAGCCAAGGGACAGACCCCGCCGCAACAAGAGTACACGCTTCTTTTTACAGCACTCGCATTGCATCTATGTCAGCACACTCTTCCTGCAGATTTATCTTTGTATTAGTATGCTATTGTCAAGACATTTCCTATACTCTGTAGTTGGCCTCTATAGTTGCCTCTTTTTCGGTATCATCTTAAAAATTGACTGCACCTTTTGAAATTAGCGTTTTTCATCACCGTGGTTTGAGCTTCCTTTCACACCTCTGTGCAGCTGTGGTGCGTGCAACCTTTGACATCTCTGCTTAGTGCACAGCTGTGCTGCGTGTATTCTTTCCCCACATTGCTTTTGGTGCTCGCTCGATCCAGGGGCGTAACGCAGGCCCTTGCTGGGGGCTTAATTTGAGCCGGTGTCTGCCGGTGCGCACATGGGCACTTAGTTATTAGCACTTGCTTTTTATGCGTGCTTGCTGGCACCCGCTGCTAAATAATGCCTCTACTTAGCTGTGGCGCGTGCTACCTTTCACATCTCTGCACAGTGTACAGCTGTGGTGCGAGCTTCCTTTCCCGCCATTGCACAGTACATAGCTTAAAAATTGACCACACCTTTTAACATTCATGTTTTTTCAGCACCATGGTGCACGCTTCCTTTCACACCTCTGCGCAGCTGTTGTCTGTGCTACCTTTGATATCTCTGCACAGTGGACAGCAGTGGTGTGGGCTTTCTTTCCCCCATTGCACAGTATATAGCTTAAAAATGGACCGCACCTTTTAACATTCGTGTTTTTTCATCACCGTGGGGTGTGCTACCTTTGAGATCTCTGCACAGTGCACAGCTGTGGCAAGTGCTTCCTTTCACCCCACTGCACAGTAATGGCACGTGCTTCCTTTTACAACACGGTACAAAAGGGGGTGGTGATGGACGGAGCATCTGAACCAATCAAACACTCACACCCAGTCAACAGATCTGGGTTTAATCCATCACTGTTCTTTAGCCCACTCTGCCACCCCAGTTCAGACATGGCCATATGCAAATCAGTCTGACCCTGTGCCTCATGGGAACAGTCCAGCCCGAACTGCCAAGCCATGCCTTCCCTGGACCGGAAACAAGCCTCCGAGGACCGGTTTCTGGCATTCCAGCCGTCTTCAGCCCGGCTTGCTTGAATCCAGTGGCAAAGTGAGCAAGGGACTCACGTCTGAGCATACCCTGCCAACTTATGGCGAACAACGTGGTACAAAAGGGGTGGTGATGGACGGAGCATCAGAACCAATGAAACACTCACACCCTGTCAACAGATCTGGGTTTAATCCATCACCGTTCTTTAGCCCACTCTGCCACCCCAGTTCAGACATGGCCATATGCAAATCATTCTGACCCTGTGCCTCATGGGAACAGTCCAGCCAGAACTGCCAAGCCATGCCTTCCCTGGACCGGAAACAGGCTTCCGAGGACCATTTCAGCCGTCTTCAGCCCGGTTTGCTTGAATCCAGTGGCAAAGTGAGCAAGGGACTCACGTCTGAGATTACCCTGCCAACTTATGGCGAACAAAGTGGTACAAAAGGGGGTGGTGATGGACGGAGCATCTGAACCAATCAAACACTCACACCCAGTCAACAGATCTGGGTTTAATCCATCACCGTTCTTTAGCCCACTCTGCCACCCCAGTTCAGACATGGCCACAGTGCAGATATGTGGCCTCCTTTCACCCCAGTGCACAGCTGTGGTGCGTGCTCCCTTTCACCTTATTGCACATTGCACAGCTGTGGTTTGTGCCTCCTTTCACCCCACTGCACAGTGCACAGCTGTGGTGCGTGTTTCCTTCACCCCACTGCACGTGCCCCCTCCATCACACCCACTTGTTTCTCTTGTTTTCTGATTAATAAACACATTTCACACACATATGCCCAGGTTTCCGATGTTATCATTTGTGAACTCACTGGACCTCGCAGCTTTTCTTACAAGGCGCATCCCCTCCATCTCAGCCGAGGGACAGACCCCACCTCTATAAGCTGGATTATAAAGCGCCCTGACAGAAGCACCAAGGCGCTGGACCTTGCAGCTTTACCTACAAGGCGCGTCCTCTCCACCCCGGCCGAGGGACTGCTGTAATAGTATGATAATATTATAAATTTTTAGGGCTCGGCCTACGTCAGCCCTGCGTAAGCAGGGGGGCGGAGCTCCGAGCTCCTTTAGTTAGGGGGTTCTGGATAGTGCAGGAAAAATTCCTCAGTGCGCGAGATTTTTCAGTAGTTTGTTTTGCCTGGTGCATGGTAATTGGTCCGCGCGGTGCCCTGTTTCTAGTAGCCTTCACGCAATAGGCCATATGTTTTTCTGCTTCAGCACTTCCGCCATATCCTGTGTGGTGAACAATTATAGCTGTCAGGGTGCTGCGGTAATAGAATCCAGATGGTCGGGCGCGTTCACCAGTCTGCCGTGAGTTTTACGTGCGCGCGTCTCTTTGCCTCCTTTCATGTTTAAGTGTTGGCCTTTCGCCAGATGCCGGCTCGCAGAGGCCTCTGATATTGCCTCTCCCCGCCTTCTCCTTACTGCAGCCCCCACCACTGGAAACGACAGGCTGGGAGCTCACAGAAGCCTCTATATCACCTCTCCCAGCCTGTTCGTCCTTTCAGCCCCCACCGCTCCCCCTGCAGCCCCCACCACTGGAAACGAGAGGCTGGGAGCTCACAGAAGCGAAGCCTCTGACATCGCCTCTCCCAGCCTGCTCGTCCTTTCAGCCCCCACCGCTGGAATTGATATTCAAAGCATGCTTTTGATATACATAGATATGCTCTGTTGCAGTGTGTGGTAGATGGCGTTGTGTAGCAGGTGTAGTGTTATCAGTGTTACTAAGCTATGATTGTGCAGCAGGTGCAGTGGCACCAGTGTGGCGTAGCTATCATTGGTGCAGCATGTGCAGTGGTACCGGTGAGTGGTAGCTACCATTGGTGGAGCAGGTGCAGTGGTAGTGTTGCTTAGTGTTAAGACAAGCGTCGGATTCGCGTAGGAAACAAGAGATAACGAGAACTGCAAAATCCAGGAGCAAGCCCGCCAGAACTACCAGTCCCAGAAGGCCGTGTGAGGCATTCGCGCTGAGAGGGCGTCCCCATTTAAGCAACCCGGAAGCCAGCAGTAAGCGTCGAATATTCTGAACTATCGACGCAAGTACGGAGACGCTGCCACAAAGAAGGTGAGCTCTGTTGGATTCGGCGGCTTTGGAGCAGGAGCCAGTTATTCCGGTGAGGAAACAACTGATGCCCAGAACAGCGTGTACGGTGCTCCGCTTCCCGCTCTGTTGTTCTTTGTGAACTCCGGTCCGCTCCGTCCCCTTGTCAGTCCCCGCTCGAGGGTTCTCGAGCAGGTAGGACTTCGGACTTCGGTCCTTCCGGTACATTTGGACAGTCCCCGCTCGAGGGTTCGAGCTTTGTGGACTCCGGTCCTTACGATACAAACGACAGTCCCCGCTCTAGGGAATCGAGTGTCAGGACGAGGTCCTTTGACGTGACCTGTGGCCAGTCCCCGCTCGAGGGTATCGAGTGTCGGGACGCAGTCCTTTGACTTAACCAGTGGCCAGTCCCCGCTCGAGGGTTATCGAGTGTTATGAACAAACACTGAGAAAATACTTTGTTTAGCGCATTTGCCCTCCGTTGGAAGCTTGTCAGGACTGACACGCATGCGGAGGACGATTAAGACGGAGCGAAATCCTTAACGGGGAGAGACGTATCGAGTGGCATTTTCGGCCATTAATTAGCACGGTGTCCTCTGTTGGAGGGTGCTAGGACTAGCATCATTGCAGAGGACGGTTAGACCCTATCCCGTAACATTTCGCGGTCTTACTTTGATTATGTTTTGACCCGTTAGAGCAAGCCTGAATAAAGAGCTTGTTTACTTCAACTATCAGCCTGGTACATCCTCTGTGAGGTTAACAGGGGGGGTGTGTGGGATTAGACTGTGTTACCCGATCCCGAGGATAGCAGGATTACACAATATTCGACCTTTTCCAACATCAATCAACCTCCTGGTCGAGTAACCGGTCATGGCCACCTTGGAGGACGTGTTGGCGGCGTTAGTAGACGTCCAAAACGAATTAGCTGCTTCACGACAAGAAACGGCTGACTTAAGGGCTAGGGTGGATCATCAACAGCGCAATCCGTTCAACGCGGGGGCGTCTCCCACGGGAACCCCGGCTGCAGTGGTGGTTGAGATGCCGGTAGCCATACCACTTGCCACACCGGAAAGGTATAGCGGGGATCCTACCACGGTTCAGGTGTTCATAACACAAGTGGCGCTGCATTTCTCCTGTAAACCAAAGTCGTTTCTGACCAACCAGGCGAGAGTGGCCTTCATGATATCCTATTTGGCAGGGAATGCAGCACAATGGGTGGTTCCTTTGGTAAGCTGGGACGATCCGCTATTGTACGACTGGGAACAGTTCCAGGAAGAGTTCATAAAGGTGTTCGATCGGAGAGCGGATTCGTACACAGCCGACAGGGAACTGCTGGAACTGAAACAAGGCACAACCGGGCTGGTCCATTATCTGAACGCGTTCAGGCGCTTGGTTGCGGAATCCAAATGGCCCCCTGCTAAACAAACAGCGCTTTTTCACCAAGGATTGAGCGAGGACTTGAAAGACGTGATAGCGCAGATAGATCCCCAACCGGTGCACTGCGAAGACCTGATCAGCCTGGCCCTTCGCCTCGACCATCGTCTTAGCGAAAGACGTAGGGTGGTGCACAAGAAGGACAAAGCCCCTACCGCGTCGGGTCAGACGGCTATCACCGAGGCGACGCCCACACCCCGCGTGGACTACATGGACATTGGGGCCGTTAGAGCTAGCCTCACGGCCACCGAGAAAGAGTCGCGAAGAAAACAAGGCCTGTGTCTGTACTGCAGCAAAAAGGGACACTACGTTCGCGAATGCCCTGCAAAACCCAAGACAGGACGTCTCCGTCCCGGTCGCATGTCCACAGCTTCAGTGGACAAGCCGGCGCAAAACTAATGAGCTCCCAGAACAACGAAGGGGATTCTCGGAGTCATGGTTCTATCCCTTCTGCACAACTACACTCATATGAGAGCAAGAGGCCCTTGTTCATCCCTTTGCAGTTGTTGGTTCGGAACCGATGGGTTTCGGTCTCGGCGATGGTCGACTCAGGGGCCACAGGGCTGTTTATGGACGAGAGGGAAGCACAACGCGTAGGAGTAGCGCTACAGAAGTGTGTGGTCCCGGAGGAAGTCTTTGTTGTGGATGGGCGCAGGTTGATTTCAGGGCCCATCAGCCACCACACCGGGAATATTGAGGTAATCTACGGGACTCAACACACAGAGACTCTGGATTTTCACATCATCTGTGCTCCGCAGTACGGGATCATATTAGGTTTACCGTGGCTGAAAAGACACAACCCCTCGATCAACTGGGAAACCCAGGAACTACGAATGGACTCCCCTTTCTGTTTACGGGTCTGCACACAGAAAAAGGAAGGTCCGGAGGACCAGGGGTGGGTGGTGGCCACAGCAGCTGAAAAGGAGGTGGTTCTCCCTGACGCCTATCGGGGTTACAGGGACGTGTTCAATGATGACCAAGCGGAAACACTCCCACCGCATAGGGTATACGACTGTCAAATCGACCTAGTCCCGGGAGCAACGATACCTGGCGGTAGGTTGTACGCCTTGTCCGAGCCCGAAAACCTCCACCTCCGGGCGTACCTGGATACGATGCTTCGCCTAGGCTTCATCAGGCCTTCGAGATCCCCTGCGGCCTCACCACTGTTCTTCATCCCTAAGGCTAACGGGGAACTCCGCGCTTGTGTGGATTTTAGGGCGCTTAACACCATCACGATTAAGAACCGATACCCGTTGCCCCTCATCAACGTGCTCCTGGAACAAGTAAAAATGGCTCATGTGTACACCAAGCTCGATCTGAAAGGGGCATACCATCTGATCCGCATGCGTCGCGGAGACGAGTGGAAGACGGCATTCAAGACGAGGTTCGGCCTGTATGAGTATAGAGTCATGCCCTTCGGGCTATGTAACGCCCCTGCCGCGTTCCAGTTCTTTTTGAACGACGTGCTGAGAGACATCCTGGATGTATACGTCGTCGTATACATCGATGACATTTTGATTTATTCGGACACCACAGAGGAGCACGTGAAACATGTGGCCTCAGTACTACAAATCCTTAGAGACAACTTGCTTTACTGCAAGCTTAGTAAATGCGACTTCCATGTGACAACAGTGGAATTTCTGGGGGTCATGTTGAGCCCAGAAGGCCAGACCATGGCGGAGAGAAAGGTGAAAGCAGTAACAGACTGGCCGGCGCCACGGAACAGCAAGGACGTACAGAGCTTTCTTGGCTTTGCCAACTTCTACCGCCGGTTCATAGAGGGGTTCTCTGGGCTAGTGACGCCCATCACACAACTATTGAGGAAGTCTGTGAGGTTCGGTTGGTCGGACGAAGCGGAGGGGGCATTCCGTGCCTTGAAACACGCCTTCGCATCCGCGCCTGTACTTGCCCACCCTGACCCGGAACAGCAATACACGGTAGAGGCGGACGCATCTGACCTGGCGGTGGGAGCCATACTGTCGCAGAAGAACCCTGCGACGGGGGTGCTACATCCAGTTGCGTTCATGTCATGCAAATTGAACCTGGCGGAAAGAAATTACCACGTCGCCGAGAAGGAACTCTTGGCCATCAAGGACACCTTTTCCGAGTGGAGACACCTGTTGATGGGGGCTAAGCACGTAGTGATGGTCTACACCGACCATCGGAACCTCCAGTACATGACGGCTGCTAGGCAATTGTCTCCTCGCCAAATGCGGTGGATGTTGTTCTTCTCCGGCTTTCACTTCACCATCACATACAGGCCAGGAACAGAAAACAGGAAGGCCGACGCGCTGTCCAGGCAATCCACAGAAGCTCGGAGTCCGCAACCGACAATAGAGTCCATCATCAACCCGAGCACGGTGGTTGGGGCTCTCCAGCCTGGGCACTTCCTACGCGACGTCCAGAAAGGAGTCAATACCTTTCGATGGAAAGCATGGTTGCGGAGACACGAGGAGTGGCAGGTGCGCGACGGCATTCCAGTTAAGGGCGGCTGTGTGTTGGTGCCTACCGCAAGACTACAGAAGCAGGTATTCATGTGGTGCCTTGAGTCGGCCAGTGCAGGACACTTCGGACTGGAGAAGACGGTCGACTACGCCTCACGTCAGTTCTGGTGGCCTACGTTGAGGGCGGATGTGAGGAACTGGATCAACGCTTGTGCGACCTGCTCCGCCATGAAACCGGATCACAAACGCCCACAGGGTTTACTGCAACCACTACCGACTCCCACCAGGCCATGGGATTGCATCTCACTGGATTTCGTTGTGGGGTTGCCCGGGGACAAGGGATGTACTGCTATTCTGGTGGTCGTCGACTATTTATCCAAGATGGGTCACTTCATCGCATGTAAGGGAGTACCCACGGCCGGACAATTGGCTGTCATGCTTCCTAAGGAGGTGGTAAGGGCTCATGGCCTCCCCAGCATTATCGTTTCGGACCGGGGATCGCAGTTCACGGCACGGTTCTGGAAGACCTGGTGTTCAGCGCTCCATGTCACCTCAGCGTTGTCAACCAGCTACCATCCGCAAACAGACGGACAGACGGAACGCCTCAACCAAACACTGAAGCAATACCTCCACTGTTACATTGACCAAGGAAAGGAAGAGTGGGTGGACCTGTTGTGGCTTGCAGAAATCGCGTACAACAACGCCACACACGCCTCAACCAAGGTGTCGCCTTTTTACGGCAACTACGGGCACCATCCCAGGTTCCTCCCATTATCGCACCCCTCGTCGACGACGGGAGTTCCAGAAACCGCCAGAAGGGTGGCGCACATCAGGGAGACTGTGGTGAGAGCAAGGAAGTGCTTGGAGGAGGCCAAGAAGAGATATAAAACATCGGCAGATAAAAGAATGAGGCCGGGCCCGCTGTATAAGGCCGGGGATTACGTATGGGTATCTTCCAGGAACCTACGTTTCCGTAAACACAGCGTTTTCCATCCCCGTTTCATAGGGCCTTACCGCATCAAGGACTGCCTGAGCCCGGTGAACGTACGGTTGGAGTTGCCTGACAACCTACGGATTCACCCTGTGTTCCATGTTTCGCTGCTCAAACCCTCTTTGACGCCCAGACACACTGCGCCTCCTCCGGTGTGGGTGGACGGGGAGAAAGAATACGAAGTCCACTGCATCAGGGATTCACGATGGCGCAGGGGTAAGCTGTGGTACCTAGTGGCATGGAAGGGATACGGGCAGGAGGAGGAGTCCTGGGAACCCGTCGCCGGGATCTGTGCGCCGAGGCTGGTGTCAGCGTTTCACAGGAAGTACCCGACCAAGCCCGGTCCGGCTGGCAGGCCCTGACGGGAGAGGGATGTATTGTTAAGACAAGCGTCGGATTCGCGTAGGAAACAAGAGATAACGAGAACTGCAAAACCCAGGAGCAAGCCCTCCAGAACTACCAGTCCCAGAAGGCCGTGCGAGGCATTCGCGCTGAGAGGGCGTCCCCATTTAAGCAACCCTGAAGCCAGCAGTAAGCGTCGAATATTCTGAACTATCGACGCAAGTACGGAGACGCTGCCACAAAGAAGGTCAGCTCCGTTGGATTCGGCGGCTTTGGAGCAGGAGCCAGGTTATTCCGGTGAGGAAACAACCGATGCCCAGAACAGCCTGTACGGTGCTCCGCTTCACGGTCTGTTGTTCTTTGTGAACTCCGGTCCGCTCCGTCCCCTTGTCAGTCCCCGCTCGAGGGTTCTCGAGCAGGTAGGACTTCGGTCCTTCGGGTACATTTGGACAGTCCCCACTCGAGGGTTCGAGCTTTGTGGACTCCGGTCCTTACGATACAAACGACAGTCCCCGCTCGAGGGTATCGAGTGTCAGGACGAGGTCCTTTGACGTGACCTGTGGCCAGTCCCCGCTCGAGGGTATCGAGTGTCGGGATGCAGTCCTTTGACTTAACCAGTGGCCAGTCCCCGCTCGAGGGTTATCGAGTGTGGAGAACAAACACTGAGAATATACTTTGTTTAGCGCATTTGCCCTCCGTTGGAAGCGTGTCAGGACTGACACGCATGCGGAGGACGAATAAGACGGAGCGAAATCCTTAACGGGGAGAGACGTATCGAGTGGCATTTTCGGCCATTAATTAGCACGGTGTCCTCTGTTGGAGGGTGCTAGGACTAGCATCATTGCAGAGGACGGTTAGACCCTATCCCGTAACATTTCGCGGTCTTACTTTGATTATGTTTTGACCCGTTAGAGCAAGCCTGAATAAAGAGCTTGTTTACTTCAACTATCAGCCTGGTACATCCTCTGTGAGGTTAACAGGGGGGGTGTGTGGGATTAGACTGTGTTACCCGATCCTGAGGATAGCAGGATTACACTTAGCTATGATTGTGCAGTAGGTGCAGTGGCACCAGTGTGTGGCGTAATTACCATTCGTGGAGCAGGTGAGGTGTTATCAGTGTTACTTAGCTATGATTGTGCAGCAGGTGCAGTGGCACCAGTGTGTGGTAGATGGCGTTGTGTAGCAGGTGTAGTGTTATCAGTGTTACTTAGCTATGATTGTGCAGCAGGTGCAGTGGCACCAGTGTGGTGTAAGTATCTTTGGTGGAGCAGGTGCAGTGGTACCAGTGTGGCATAGGCGTAGCTACCATTGGTGGAGCAGGTGATGTGGTACCAGTTTAGTGCAGCAGGTGCAGTGGTACCAGTGTGTGGTAGCTACCATAGGTGGAGCAGTTGCAGTGGTAGTGTTGCTTAGCTATGATTGTGCAGCAGGTGCAGTGACACCAGTGTGTGGTAGATGGCGTTGTGTAGCAGGTGTAGTGTTATCAGTGTTACTTAGCTATGATTGTCCAGCAGGTGCAGTGGCACCAGTGTGGTGTAAGTATCTTTGGTGGAGCAGGTGCAGTGGTACCAGTGTGACGTAGGCGTAGCTACCATTGGTGGAGCAGGTGATGTGGTACCAGTTTAGTGCAGCAGGTGCAGTGGTACCAGTGTGTGGTAGCGACCATAGGTGGAGCAGTTGCAGTGGTAGTGTTGCTTAACTATGATTGTGCAGCAGGTGCAGTGGCACCAGTGTGGCGTAGCTATCATGGGTGCAGCATGTGCAGTGGTACCGGTGTGGTGTAAGCATATTTGGTGGAGCAGGTGCAGTGTTACCAGTGTGGTTTAGGCGTAGCTACCATTGGTGGAGCAGGTGCTGTGGTACCAGTTTAGTGCAGCAGGTGCAGTGGTACCAGTGTGTGGTAGCTACCATAGGTGGAGCAGTTGCAGTGGTAGTGTTGCTTAGCTATGATTGTGCAGCAGGTGCAGTGGAACCAGTGTGTGGTAGATGGCGTTGTGTAGCAGGTGTAGGGTTATCAGTGTTACTTAGCTATGATTGTGCAGCAGGTGCAGTGGCACCAGTGTGGCGTAGCTATCATTGGTGCAGCATGTGCAGTGGTACCGGTGAGTGGTAGCTACCATTGGTGGAGCAGGTGCAGTGGTAGTGTTGCTTAGCTATGATTGTGCTGCAGGTGCAGTGGCACCAGTGTGTGGCGTAGTTACCATTCGTGGAGCAGGTGAGGTGTTATCAGTGTTACTTAGCTATGATTGTGCAGCAGGTGCAGTGGCACCAGTGTGTGGTAGATGGCGTTGTGTAGCAGGTGTAGTGTTATCAGTGTTACTTAGCTATGATTGTGCAGCAGGTGCAGTGGCACCAGTGTGGTGTAAGTATCTTTGGTGGAGCAGGTGCAGTGGTACCAGTGTGGCGTAGGCATAGCTACCATTGGTGGAGCAGTTGATGTGGTACCAGTTTAGTGCAGCAGGTGCAGTGGTACCAGTGTGTGGTAGCTACCATAGGTGGAGCAATTGCTTGGTAGTGTTGCTTAGCTCTGATTGTGCAGCAGGTGCAGTGGCACCAGTGTGTGGTAGATGGCGTTGTGTAGCAGGTGTAGTGTTTTCAGTGTTACTTAGCTATGATTGTGCAGCAGGTGCAGTGGCACCAGTGTGGCGTAGCTATCATTGGTGCAGCATGTGCAGTGGTACCGGTGTGGTGTAAGTATATTTGGTGGAGCAGGTGCAGTGTTACCAGTGTGGCGTAGGCGTAGCTACTATTGGTGGAGCAGGTGCTGTGGTACCAGTTTAGTGCAGCAGGTGCAGTGGTACCAGTGTGTGGTAGCTACCATAGGTGGAGCAGTTGCAGTGGTAGTGTTGCTTAGCTATGATTGTGAAGCATGTGCAGTGGCACCAGTGTGTGGTAGATGGCGTTGTGTAGCAGGTGTAGTGTTATCAGTGTTACTTAGCTATGATTGTGCATCAGGTGCAGTGGCACCAGTGTGGCGTAGCTATCATTGGTGCAGCATGTGCAGTAGTACCGGTGAGTGGTAGCTACCATTGGTGGAGCAGGTGCAGTGGTAGTGTTGCTTAGCTATGATTGTGCAGTAGGCGCAGTGGCACCAGTGTGTAGCGTAGTTACCATTTGTGGAGCAGGTGAGGTGTTATCAGTGTTACTTAGCTATGATTGTGCAGCAGGTGCAGTGGCACCAGTGTGTGGTAGATGGCGTTGTGTAGCAGGTGTAGTGTTATCAGTGTTACTTAGCTATGATTGTGCAGCAGGTGCAGTGGCACCAGCGTGGTGTAAGTATCTTTGGTGGAGCAGGTGCAGTGGTACCAGTGTGGCGTAGGCGTAGCTACCATTGGTGGAGCAGGTGATGTGGTACCAGTTTAGTGCAGCAGGTGCAGTGGTACCAGTGTGTGGTAGCGACCATAGGTGGAGCAGTTGCAGTGGTAGTGTTGCTTAGCTATGATTGTGCAGCAGGTGCAGTGGCACCAGTGTGGTGTAGCTATCATTGGTGCAGCATGTGCAGTGGTACCGGTGAGTGGTAGCTACCATTGGTGGAGCAGGTGCAGTGGTAGTGTTGCTTAGCTATGATTGTGCAGTAGGCGCAGTGGCACCAGTGTGTAGCGTAGTTACCATTTGTGGAGCAGGTGAGGTGTTATCAGTGTTACTTAGCTATGATTGTGCAGCAGGTGCAGTGGCACCAGTGTGTGGTAGATGGCGTTGTGTAGCAGGTGTAGTGTTATCAGTGTTACTTAGCTATGATTGTGCAGCAGGTGCAGTGGTACCGGTGTGGTGTAAGTATATTTGGTGGAGCAGGTGCAGTGTTACCAGTGTGGCGTAGGCGTAGCTACCATTGGTGGAGCAGGTGCTGTGGTACCAGTTTAGTGCAGCAGGTGCAGTGATACCAGTGTGTGGTAGCTACCGTAGGTGGAGCAGTTGCAGTGGTAGTGTTGCTTAGCTATGATTGTGCAGCAGGTGCAGTGGCACCAGTGTGTGGTAGATGGCGTGTTGTAGCAGGTGTAGTGTTATCAGTGTTACTTAGCTATGATTGTGCAGCAGGTGCAGTGGCACCAGTGTGGCGTAGCTATCATTGGTGCAGCATGTGCAGTGGTACCGGTGAGTGGTAGCTACCATTGGTGGAGCAAGTGCAGTGGTAGTGTTGCTTAGCTATGATTGTGCAGCAGGTGCAGTGGCACCAGTGTGTGGCGTAGTTACCATTCGTGGAGCAGGTGCGGTGTTATCAGTGTTACTTAGCTATGATTGTGCAGGAGGTGCAGTGGCACCAGTGTGTGGTAGATGGCGTTGTGTAGCAGGTGTAGTGTTATCAGTGTTACTTAGCTATGATTGTGCAGCAGGTGTAGTGGCACCAGTGTGGTGTAAGTATCTTGGGTGGAGCAGGTGCAGTGGTACCAGTGTGGCACAGGCATAGCTACCATTGGTGGAGCAGTTGATGTGGTACCAGTTTAGTGCAGCAGGTGCAGTGGTACCAGTGTGTGGTAGCTACCATAGGTGGAGCAGTTGCAGTGGTAGTGTTGCTTAGCTATGATTGTGCAGCAGGTGCAGTGGCACCAGTGTTTGGTAGATGGCGTTGTGTAGCAGGTGCAGTGTTTTCAGTGTTACTTAGCTATGATTGTGCAGCAGGTGCAGTGGCACCAGTGTGGTGTAGCTATCATTGGTGCAGCATGTGCAGTGGTACCGGTGTGGTGTAAGTATATTTGGTGGAGCAGGTGCAGTGTTACCAGTGTGGCGTAGGCGTAGCTACCATTGGTGGAGCAGGTGCTGTGGTACCAGTTTAGTGCAGCAGGTGCAGTGGTACCAGTGTGTGGTAGCTACCATAGGTGGAGCTGGTGCAGTGGTAGTGTTGCTTAGCTATGATTGTGAAGCAGGTGCAGTGGCACCAGTGTGTGGTAGATGGCTTGTGTAGCAGGTGTAGTGTTATCAGTGTTACTTAGCTATGATTGTGCAGCAGGTGCAGTGGCACCAGTGTGGGGTAGCTATCATTGGTGCAGCATGTGCAGTGGTACCGGTGAGTGGTAGCTACCATTGGTGGAGCAGGTGCAGTGGTAGTGTTGCTTAGCTATGATTGTGCAGTAGGTGCAGTGGCACCAGCGTGTGGCACAGTTACCATTCGTGGAGCAGGTGAGGTGTTATCAGTGTTACTTAGCTATGATTGTGCAGCAGGTGCAATGGCACCAGTGTGTGGTAGATGGCGTTGTGTAGCAGGTGTAGTGTTAACAGTGTTACTTAGCTATGATTGTGCAGCAGGTGCAGTGGCACCAGTGTGGTGTAAGTATCTTTGGTGGAGCAGGTGCACTGGTACCAGTGTGGCATAGGCATAGCTACCATTGGTGGAGCAGGTGATGTGGTACCAGTTTAGGGCAGCAGGTGCAGTGGTACCAGTGTGTGGTAGCTACCATAGGTGGAGCAGTTGCAGTGGTAGTGTTGCTTAGCTATGATAGTGCAGCAGGTGCAGTGGCACCAGTGTGTGGTAGATGGCGTTGTGTAGCAGGTGTAGTGTTATCAGTGTTACTTACCTATGATTGTGCAGCAGGTGCAGTGGCACCAGTGTGGTGTAAGTATCTTTGGTGGAGCAGGTGCAGTGGTACCAGTGTGGCGTAGGCGTAGATACCATTGGTGGAGCAGGGGATGTGGTACCAGTTTAGTGCAGCAGGTGCAGTGGTACCAGTATGTGGTAGCGACCATAGGTGGAGCAGTTGCAGTGGTAGTGTTGCTTAGCTATGATTGTGCAGCAGGTGCAGTGGCACCAGTGTGGCGTAGCTATCATTGGTCCAGCATGTGTAGTGGTACCGGTGTGGTGTAAGTATATTTGGTGGAGCAGGTGCAGTGTTACCAGTGTGGCGTAGGCGTAGCTACCATTGGTGGAGCAGGTGCTGTGGTACCAGTTTAGTGCAGCAGGTGCAGTGGTACCAGTGTGTGGTAGCTACCATAGGTGGAGCAGTTGCAGTGGTAGTGTTGCTTAGCTATGATTGTGCAGCAGGTGCAGTGGTACCAGTGTGTGGTAGATGGCGTTGTGTAGCAGGTGTAGTGTTATCAGTGTTACTTAGCTATGATTGTGCAGCAGGTGCAGTGGCACCAGTGTGGCGTAGCTATCATTGGTGCAGCATGTGCAGTGGTACCGGTGAATGGTAGCTACCATTGGTGGAGCAAGTGCAGTGGTAGTGTTGCTTAGCTATGATTGTGCAGCAGGTGCAGTGGCACCAGTGTGTGGCGTAGTTACCATTCGTGGAGCAGGTGAGGTGTTATCAGTGTTACTTAGCTATGATTGTGCAGCAGGTGCAGTGGCACCAGTGTGTGGTAGATGGCGTTGTGTAGCAGGTGTAGTGTTATCAGTGTTACTTAGCTATGAGTGTGCAGCATGTGCAGTGGCACCAGTGTGGTGTAAGTATCTTTGGTGGAGCAGGTGCAGTGGTACCAGTGTGGCGTAGGCGTAGCTACCATTGGTGGAGCAGTTGATGTGGTACCAGTTTAGTGCAGCAGGTGCAGTGGTACCAGTGTGTGGTAGCTACCATAGGTGGAGCAGTTGCAGTGGTAGTGTTGCTTAGCTATGATTGTGCAGCATGTGCCGTGGTACCAGAGTGTGGTAGATGACGTTGTGTAGCAGGTACAGTGTTTTCAGTGTTACTTAGCTATGATTGTGCAGCAGGTGCAGTGGCACCAGTGTGGCGTAGCTATCATTGGTGCAGCATGTGCAGTGGTACCGGTGTGGTGTAAGTATATTTGGTGGAGCAGGTGCAGTGTTACCAGTGTGGCGGAGGCGTAGCTACCATTGGTGGAGCAGGTGCTGTGGTACCAGTTTAGTGCAGCAGGTGCAGTGGTACCAGTGTGTGGTAGCTACCATAGGTGGAGCAGTTGCAGTGGTAGTGTTGCTTAGATATGATTGTGCAGCAGGTGCAGTGGCACCAGTGTGTGGTAGATGGCGTTGTGTAGCAGGTGTAGTGTTATCAGTGTTACTTAGCTATGATTGTGCAGCAGGTGCAGTGGCACCAGTGTGGCGTAGCTATCATTGGTGCAGCATGTGCAGTGGTACCGGTGAGTGGTAGCTACCATTGGTGGAGCAGGTGCAGTGGTAGTGTTGCTTAGCTATGATTGTGCAGTAGGTGCAGTGGCACCAGTGTGTGGCGTAGTTACCATTCGTGGAGCAAGTGAGGTGTTATCAGTGTTACTTAGCTATGATTGTGCAGCAGGTGCAGTGGCACCAGTGTGTGGTAGATGGCTTTGTGTAGCAGGTGTAGTGTTATCAGTGTTACTTAGCTATGATTGTGCAGCAGGTGCAGTGGCACCAGTGTGGTGTAAGTATCTTTGGTGGAGCAGGTGCAGTGGTACCAGTGTGGCGTAGGCGTAGCTACCATTGGTGGAGCAGGTGATGTGGTACCAGTTTAGTGCAGCAGGTGCAGTGGTACCAGTGTGTGGTAGCTACCATAGGTGGAGCAGTTGCAGTGGTAGTGTTGCTTAGCTATGATTGTGCAGCAGGTGCAGTGGCACCAGTCTGTGGTAGATGGCGTTGTGTATCATGTGTAGTGTTATCAGTGTTACTTAGCTATGATTGTGCAGCAGGTGCAGTGGCACCAGTGTGGTGTAAGTATCTTTGGTGGAGCAGGTGCAGTGGTACCAGTGTGGCATAGGTTTAGCTACCATTGGTGGAGCAGGTGATGTGGTACCAGTTTAGTGCAGCATGTGCAGTGGTACCAGTGTGTGGTAGCTAACATAGGTGGAGCAGTTGCAGTGGTAGTGTTGCTTAGCTATGATTGTGCAGCAGGTGCAGTGGCACCAGTGTGGCGTCGCTATCATTGGTGCAGCATGTGCAGTGGTACCGGTGTGGTGTAAGTATATTTGGTGGAGCAGGTGCAGTGGTACCAGTGTGGCGTAGGCGTAGCTACCATTGGTGGAGCAGGTGCTGTGGTACCAGTTTAGTGCAGCAGGTGCAGTGGTACCAGTGTGTGGTAGCTACCATAGGTGGAGCAGTTGCAGTGGTAGTGTTGCTTAGCTATTTTTTTTTTTTAACATCATTTTTATTGCAGATCCAAAGCTTACACATGCCATACATTGTTGAGTACTTTCCACAGCTATCACTCTCGCGTATTGTCCGATTGGGTGGTGCAACTACACAGCCAAATGGCCCACATCCCGGAGGCCGGGCGGCATCAAACATCAATTTAAGTCACCCATCAACCTCATAGTTCTGTTTTTCCTCCTGCTAGTATGCCCATAATCTGCTTCTCCATTTTACCCCTACCCCCTCCCCCTCGCCCCTGCCTGCGTCTACGCCCGGAAGCGCCGTTATCCAATTAGTGTGGTCTTTACCAGGAGGAATGTGTTATTCATAAAGAGTGTGCCCCTGGTGCGTCTACGGGATCCTCAGGTCCTGAGTCAGAGTGCTCTCCGTCCTCCTCTACAGTACTATCTCTAAGCACCTGCACTAGTGCTTCCCATGCTGCTGCCCTTTCCAGGGCCTTCTCGTCAGCTGTGCGGCGGGCCAGTTGATATCCTAACGTACTCGGGCTCGCCGCCCATTTAAGACATTCATTAAACCAACGGTCATATGTGGGTCCCTTCTTTGACTTCCAATTCCTAGTAATTTCCCTCTTGGCCAATATTAACCCCATATCTATAAACTGACTAGTGACCTTGTTCTTGGGAGTATGCGGAAACCAATGTAACACCCCTACCGCTTTAGTGTATTGCAACTCCCTGTCCGTTGTCGTATTTAACGTCTCCCCAACCTCCCGCCAATAATCCTGTAAGCGCAAGCAGTCCCATAGCATATGGCCCAGGTCCGCCCCCGCTGTGTTACATCTGGGGCAGGCTGCGTTTTCCACTCCAAAATATTTCCCAATTTTCCCCGGTGTGAGGTAGGCCCTGTGGAGGATATAAAAATGTATCAATTGAAAGCGGGCATTCCGCGTACTCTTCCTCGCTCGCCTCAACAGCTGCACCCAAGTCGTGTCAGGGATCTCCAACTGGAGATCCGCTTCCCATTTGGCCTTCAGTGTAGTCAGCGGTTTTATCGTTTCTCGCAGCATTCGAGAGTAGAGGCAGGTCACTGCCTTATAAGTGCCAGCCGCCATCATAGTGTATTGGCAGGCCATGGACGTGACAGGTTCCTGTAGGCCTACCCCCCAATGCGCCTGCATGGCCCTGGTCACAGCAGCGTGCATCAGATAATCTCCCCTAGGTAGATCAAATCGGTCCTGCAAGATTTGATATGGCAGCAATACCCCATCCTCATAGAGGTCTCCTAGCATCTGCAGCCCCGCATCTTCCCACCCCTGTAGCCGCGACCAGTCACCACCGTGGGGCAGTGCAGTCACCATTCCCAACGGTATCTCAGGAGCATACATGTGTCTCAACCCCGCTCTTCGCCTCGCTCTGTTCCAACAGAGCCTGAACGTCCTCTCCTCCAGGGGGAGATCCCTAATAAGGAATCTCTGCTGTAGAGTTATGTACGCAAGCATATGCCGGGGGACACCCCCGTCTCTCTCTTGTTCCGGGCCTCGGTATACTCCCGCCACCTCCTGGGGAAAGACCTGCAGTTGGGCCGCCAGATAATAAAACTCAAAATCCGGCACTGCCATGCCCCCCTCATCCTTAGGTCTAATCAACGTATCCAACGCTATTCTCCGTCTGCCCGTACCCCATAGAAACGATATCAGCAGCGATCGCAGCTGCCGGAAAACAGAGCCCGGTATCCACACCGGCAATGTACGGAAGTAGTAGAGGAGACGCGTTAGAGCCACCATTTTCAGTAAAGCGATACGGCCTGTGACTGAGAGCGGAAGAGTGGCCCAAAAGGTCATATTTCCTCTCAACGCCCGGACACAGCGACCTACATTGCCCTCCAGCATATCTGTCGCCGAATGGTACACATATACGCCCAGGTATTTCAAACAGGTAGGCTCCCATTTGAGTAGGGGGCGGTTAGCAGGCCTCCTCTCCCCTTGTCGGAGTGGAAATAGACAGGATTTGGTCCAGTTAACCTGTAAACCTGACAGCCCGCCGAAGAGGTCAAGAAGCCTTTCAGCCCCCACTAGCGCCTCCCCCGCATCTTCCAGGAATAGTAAAAGGTTGTTCGCATACAGCGATATAACCTGCGGGCGTCCCCTGTAAACCAGTCCCTGATAATAACGTCCCGATCGTGCTTCCGCCGCAAATGGTTCCATCGCCAATGCAAACAGCAGAGGGGACAACGAGCAGCCCTGTCTAGTACCACGTCCCACTTGATATTGGCTCGAGATTAGGGAACCTATTTTGACACGCGCTGTCGCCGACGTGTATAACACTTTAGTCCAACCTATATAGCCATCTCCCAGTCCGAATCGCTTCATGACCCTGTAAAGATACTCCCATTCCAAGCTGACGAACGCCTTTTCAATATCAACGGACAACACCAAAGGCGTGCTCGTCTCCGACAGCCGGTCTCCCATTAGTCGTATCAACCGTTGAATATTAATGGCGGTGTTCCGCGTGGGAATAAAGCCCGATTGATCACTGTGGATCAACTTCGTCATGTGGTTTAGCAGTCTATTGGCCAGTGCCTTGCTCAGGATTTTATAGTCCGTCGTCAACATGGACAGCGGTCGATAAGATGCCAGGTATCTACTCTCCCTCCCCGGCTTCAGCAATGGGATCATCAATGCTTCGCACATGGACTGAGGCAACCTCCCTCTCGACCTAGCTTCCTTGTATACTGCTTGGAGCCGCGGAGCCAATTGCTCCAGGTATTTGCTGTAAAATTCTATGGGTAAGCCATCTAGTCCCGGAGTTTTGTTGCGAGCCATCTGCTTCACCGCCCTCCCTATTTCTCCCAAGGTAATATCTCTGCCCAGGTCATCTGATTGCTCTCGATCCAGCTGTGGCAATTGCAGTCCCTCCAAAAAGGTGTCAATCTCAGACCCCTGTCTTTCTAGCTTGCTCTCGTACAGTCTTTCATAGTATGAGCGAAAGCTGTCCAAAATCGTCGCTTGGGTGTTGCAGACACCTCCCCCTTCTTCTTCTATTGCCAAGATCGGGCGATTACGCCTATTTGGGTTAGCTAACCAGGCCAGCATCGATCCCGCTTTGTCCCCCTCAGCCATCGCCCTCGTGAGATAGGTCTTATGATCAAAACTCCGGAGCCGTTCCATTTCTACCGCTACCGCTTCCTTGGCCGCGCTAAGGGTTTCCTGCATTTCGGGACAGTTAGGACGAGCTAACTCGATTTTTCGCAGCGCTCCTTCGGCCTTATCCAAGTCATCCAAGAGCGTCTTACGGACTCCCGCATAATTACCGATACAATGACCTCTGATGACAACCTTAAAGGCATTACACTCCATCGCTCTGGAGGACGAGGTGCCATCATTCTCCTCGAAGTAATAAGTGATTCTCTCCTCAAGCGCTACCCTGAACGGTAAGTCGTCCAGGGTGTCCGGTCGTAACTGCAATGTCGGGACCCGTGAGGTCTCGGTCATCCAGTTTAACGTCAATAAAAGGGGATTGTGGTCGGACAACGTGCGAGTCAAATATTCAGCATGTTCCACAGTAGAGACCACGAGCGGGGAACACAAGAACACGTCCAGCCGGACGTGGAGATCATGCAGACTGGAGTAATATGAGTAGTCTCTCAACGTCGGGTGCAGCGTCCTCCAAGCATCCACTAACTCCCATCTCTCCTGCCAATCAAGCCTACGCTTTGCTAGTCTATGCACTGTCGATGCTCCCAGTGGTGGGTGGGATCTGTCCAATATGGTGTCTGCTACGGAGTTAAAATCTCCCCCCATGACTATAGGGCCTGCCAAATAACTTGCTAGCGTGCCTGAAAGCTTCGTGAAAAAGGCTGGTTGATCAATGTTGGGTGCGTACACACTGCATAATACCACATCCCGTCCCCTTAGCTTCCCCTCCACGACCACAAACCTGCCCTCCGGGTCAATTACTTGTCTAGACGCTTGGAAAGGAACTCCGGCCCTAATCCAAATCAATGCCCCCCTCGCAAATGCCGAGTATGCGGTGCTGAACAGTTGCCCTCTCCACCTTCTCTGAAGTGCCATCCCATCCTGTTTTATCAAGTGCGTTTCTTGTAACAGCGCAATCTGAACTCCTCGACGCACTAGATAAGCGTGCACCTTGTGCCTCCTCGCCATGGTGTGCAGACCTCGCACATTCCAGGTCACACATTTCAATGCCCCCAAATTAGCCATTGTCCCATACCATCCGACTCTCAGTGTCAACATGCCACTCCCAGGTGCTTTCGCAGGCTTCCCCCCACCCGCCCCTCCCCCCATCCCGCATTGCCCCATCCCTCCCATCCCTCGCCTGGAGCCCCCCCAACTACTCTAGGCAACCTCCCCCCCAGAACAGGACCTAACTGTACAAAATCAGTTCCCATCCAAACTTCAACAAGGTCAGCTATTGCAACCTCTCCCCCTTGTAATCCGCAGTCTCCACTGCGGTAACCTTACGGGCCAACGGGCGTGACGTGGCCCCAAGGACGGCATCCACAATCCCTTCCCCCTGCCCCACAATTCCCCCATTATCACTCACGAGTTCCGATCTGCTTCACCATAGTCAATGACATCAGAGGGTGTCGGTCCCCCAGGTCCTCCGAAAGGTCAGTTCTGGACGCCTCCCCTCTCAACCTTCTATAATTTCCTCTGATGTTTGCGGTGTCACCACCGGGCCCTTGGCTCCATCTAGGACCGACTAGTCCGTTCCCGAATCCGTGCCCTGGTTCTCAGAATCCGAGCCCTTACCCGACCGATTGCACACTGTCCCCGATAAGTCCACCACCGCTTGCAGAGCCGCCTTTCTCTCCACCTCCGTTTGCGTTGCTGTCGGCTTCTTAGTTCTCTCTCGGTGTCTCCGGAGTCTCTGCGATTGTCGGATCGGCTGTTCGCGCTTCGCGTCCTCAGTTCTAATCCGTGCTCCCTCTGTCCCGGCCTTGTAAGTGTCCCACCACGCCCAGGCATCTGCCGACGTGGGAAAGAAGAGCACTTTGTCCCCCATCACAACTCTAAGCTTGGCCGGAAATAGAAGTGAGTACTTTATTCCCTCCACCCGCAGCTCTCGCTTAAGTGACAAGAAGGAGGCCCGCAATTTCTGTGTTTCGAATGTAAAATCCGGAAACAAGGTCACGCTGTTATTATCCACTTGGAACGGGCCCGCTTCTCTGGCTCGTTGCAGCAACCAGTCCCTGTCCTTATTGTGCAGCAGTCTTATCACCACTGGGCGGGGTGGAAGACCCGGTTTCGGTGGTCTAGCCGGGACCCGGTGTGCCCGTTCCAACGTGAAGAAAGGTGAAAGCCCTTCCGGCGCCACTGCTGTTCTCAACCAGTGATCCAGAAACCACACCATGTCGTCACCTTCTTTTTTCTCCGGCAGGCCAACCAAGCGTACATTATTGCGCCTATTGCGATTTTCTGCATCTTCTGCCCGCCGTTCCAGCGCTAGTATCCGGTCTAAAGCGTTGTCCAGTCGTCCTGCCATAGATTTGTGCTCCGGTACCACCTCTTGCAGGGTGACCTCCGTGCTCTTGACCCGATCCTTCAGTTTATCGTGGTCTGCTCGCAGGAGCCCCAGCCCTGTCGCCACTTGAGCGATATCCTGTCGCAGAGCTTCCTTCGTGGCCGAGATAGCGTCCTGAGGTGTCGGGTTTTTAGGAACCCGGTGGTGCCAGGAGGTAGCACCCGAGGACCTCTGAGTTCTCCCTTGTTCCGGACCACAGAAACACGGAGTCTTCTAGTTACCGTCAAAGATCAAGTTTTATTGGTAGCTACCAAGTAACACGTGTCCCAGAAGTACACCGCACGGAGAGTAGGTTCTCGGGAGACTGTTTGTTTTTACAGAACCAGCCGTCTCCTTATATACAAAAATAATAGCTGCAAGCAAGAATTCCTGAGTTTATGATATGGCTATACACATATTTCTACAATAATACAAAGAGCAGAGTCATGTAAGCAAGCCCATATTTTAGATGTCCAGTTTGTTGATAGATTACCCAGATAGGCCTGGAACTCCCATCAGATATCGATGAAACCTTAATAAAGGAAGGCACAACCCAGTCATAAAACTGGCCATAAACAAGGAATGTGGACAGGTGCATGTTTGCAGAAAGCATGGTCTGTATGTGTGAATGGTTTGTGGAATGTTATGTATTGATGCTATCGTATTCGGCCACTGGGCGAGGAGCTGCCCAAACAGGTTTGGCCTAAGGCCATGGAGTCAGTTGGGACAGGTCAGGGGGAAGTCACAAAAAGGTGGACGTGTCCCTTTTGATCAAGCTCGACCTTTAATTGACTTAACATGAGAGCAAGATGCAAGATGGATGCCGTTCACAAAATGGAGTTTAAGGGATGGGGACGGAAACTACGATTTCGGGGTGTTGGCAACCCTCGATTGTGACGCAAATACATAGGAATGATGTCCTAATTATTATCGGTTCATAGATACCAAAATCGTCTTGGTGCGTTGAGGTTTTGTGACACGGGTATTGGACCTCGATATCGGGAAAACACCAGGGTCCGGATTTTTTGAGAACCACAGACCCTCCTTTTGCCCTCATATAAGGCAATAACTCATGCTAATCTGAGTCCAAATCGGTATGAAGAAATTCGTGGAGATGTTGCTGTAGCATCATTCTGTTACTCAGCTCGTCCCGTGACACAGGCTTCCGTACACACGAGGTAGCACAGAGGCCACATAGTGCAGGAGCACACTGTATACATAGGCAAAACATGAACAGAAGTGCCAAGGTCATCCCAATGAAGATCAAAATTTTCCATCCCCAGGCAGTGATCAGCTCCCAGAACCACCCCAGCAGGGACCAATCCCCTTTCTCAACGTGAAGGGAACCAGATATTTCGTGTAGTTTGGAGATGGCCTGGTATACTGTCGGTGCGTTATCAGGGATGAATATGCAACAACTGGATTGGATGACTCTACACACACCACCACGATCGGCGAGTATGATGTCTAAGGCAATTCGGTTCTGAAGGGTCATAAGTCGATCCGACTGAAGCTCGGTTGTCAGATTGCCAAGTGCTCCGGCCGTCGTAGTCACGGCGGATTCAACTATCCTCGATAACTGGCGAATATTTCTGCTGTTCACCATAGGCCCCCAAAATGGCAGAAAACCCTTTGCGAAGTCAGCGAATTCCTGACCCGCGGTGTCGTCTTTACTCACGACACCCCTAGCTGTCCTTGTCCGATGGTAATCTGCTCTGGCCGTGTAGGTGGGAGGCAGCAGAAATGAGATAAAACATGTACCTGAGAAATCAGGGGGCAACCACGTGTAGGCTTGGTCGTGGCAAACGAAATACGTGCCTTTGGCTGCCAAAAGTATAGGGGAAGTCCGGGAAGTAAATACGTATGTTTCCGTGCAAATGCTCTTTCCTAACTGTGCTGTGGGGTCCCTACCAATACCCTGTAAGCATAAGTGACCTCGGTGGGGCACTATCCAAACTGGGCGGGATTTCTTTGCTGCCTGGCTCTTGACCAGGTAAACCCCATGTTTGGTCACGTTCCAACGGGTGTAGGGACTGAGTTCATCTTTGGGCATTGTCAGATATGTGTCGATATCCCTACTCATATTCCTTATCCCTGCAATTAGTGCCTTGTTATTGGAATCGCTCGCAGTGGAACGGGTCGGGTATGGTTCTAGGGCGAATAGGAACATGGTCTGGAAAGCCCACAGAGAACCATAGTAGCTGAATGGCAAAATGAAGTATGGGATCCCCTTATCGGTTGTGTGTGGCATAAGTCCGCATATCCAACAGTTTGATGCGTTCATTACGGACTGGTGTTGGTGTAGGAGCTGAATGAAAGAATTGTTTACAAATTCGTGTCTTCGGGCAGACTCGTGTTCAGGTAGAGGGTGAAAGTAGTGTGGAGAAATAGTGGGAGGAGATGGTGGCTAGGTGTCATTCGAAAAGGTAACTTTAAATACGAATAGAGTATAACCAGTAAAAAACACAAGTATGCTACATAACATTAAAACACATAGTATCAGGAATCTTCTTTTGGACAGTATTGTGCATAACTGTTTTCCGAAGTTCGTGAGTCTGATAGGTCTCTCTACCCTTGGAAACTCCATCCTCTAGTTGCTGCCCGCGGTGGTTGATTGATTCTCCCAGGGAGCGCGCTCTGCTCAGTCCGGGGAAACTCCCGTGGACCAATCAGAACCGTGGACCTAGAACTTCCCAGTTGCACTCCCCAGACTTCAACCGCGACCCTAGCAGCAGAACCGGATGGCGGTTCGAAAAATAAAAAATGAGCTAGTTCCCCTGGGACGAGAGAGCTAAAAAATCAAAAAAATAGTTCTTAGGGGAAAAGGGAAATCACATTAGGTCAATCGTTTATTAGTCTCTTTGTTTAGACCGCAGGTCGTACCGTCGTTTCCCAGGTATGGTGTGGTCTTCAAACAGCGTCTCAGGTTCGGTAGTGTCCAATTGCATAGACGGCGACACAAGTCCTTGTAAAATATGATCACTCTCCTTTTCAGTACTAGTTTCTTTCAAACGTGCATCGCTGAAAGGGATGATGCGAGGTACGGA
The DNA here is from genome assembly GCF_964261635.1 of Lissotriton helveticus. Taxonomy (NCBI): domain Eukaryota; kingdom Metazoa; phylum Chordata; class Amphibia; order Caudata; family Salamandridae; genus Lissotriton; species Lissotriton helveticus. Next base: position 873,917,461 of record NC_136067.1, read on the forward strand.
TTCGGTCTTCGAGTCGGCAAGTCCTTTGTTGACCCACCGGTCGTATGGAAGGGGTAGAGGGACCCGTTTGCAGTGGGTCCCATGTACCCAGTTCTTCTTGCCTTCCACCCAAACAGCAGATCTCGTTGAAAGCAGCACTAGGTGCGGTCCGGTCCACCTCGGCTGTCCGTTGTTGGTGCGCTGGAAATTCCGCACCAAAATCCACGAGCCGGGCTCGATGAGGTGACCTGGATCGTCAGAGGCTGGTGGAGAGGAACTGTGAACCTGTTGGTGTAAAACACGCAATTTAGTTGTCAATTCGCACAAATAGTCAAGTAGTACGGGGTGTTCTATCTCACTTAGTTTCTTGGGTCTTGGCACGCCCCAGACGTTGGCTGGGCGGCCAAACACGATTTCATGGGGGCTAAGTCCTAATCTGGAGTGGACAGTCATTCTGGTTGACAAAAGCGCTAGAGGCTGTGCGTCAGGCCATTTAAGACCTGTACTGGCTTGGATCTTGGCTAGTTTGAGTTTTAGAGTGCCATTGTAGCACTCTACTAATCCAGCTGATTGGGGGTGATTTGCAGCGTGGAATTTTTGGTGGATGCCTAAACACTCACACACTCTCTTCATCACGCATCCTACGAATTCACTTCCGTTATCACTCCAGACAATTCTAGGCATACCGAACCTCGGAAAGAACTCTTTGACGAGTGTTTTGGCAGTTGATAAAGCGGTATTGTCCTTAAGGGGGTACGCTTCCACCCATCTTGAAAAGGCGCAGACAACGACGAGCACATACTTTAGGTTGTTGCACCTCTCCATGTGGATGAAGTCGAGCTGTAAAACCTCGAACGGGTACGTTGGAGGCGCAAAATGACCAGTTGGAGTTGGGGTTCCCCTCCCGGGATTGTACTTCAAACACACCATACACTTTTTAACCACATTCTTTGCATATTTTGGGATATTGCTATTCTGCCATACTGGGGCCAATAGTTTACATATTCCTTTCGAACTGATGTGCGCAATTCCGTGAGCCATCGTTACTACTGCAAGTACGTATGCATTAGGTAATAGCCATCGCTGGTGTTCTGATAGTTCGACCCAACAACCATTCGCATCCAATCTACCTGTGCTTTCTCTCCATTCATTCACCTCGTTCTCAGTGGCCTCAGCTTGTATCGATTTTACGCTTTCAATGGTGTCCTCGCACATTCCCACATCAGCAGTCCATCTAGCGGGACCCATAACATACATCCGACTCATTGTGTTCCTTGCAGTTTCTTTCGCAACCTCCTCTGCCAATGCATTTCCGCGGCCAACATCATCCTGAATCTTTTTGTGTGCACTGCATTTTATAATGGCGACTTGTAGGGGCAAGGTGAGTGACTCAAGGAGCTCATTAACTAGCTGGCCATGTTGTATCTTTACACCATGGGACGTAAGGAACCCACGTTCACGCCACAATCTCCCAAAACTGTGAGCCACACCAAAGGCATATTGGCTGTCAGTGTACAAATTCACTCGCTTTCCTTTCGCCAACACACATGCTCTAGTAAGCGCAATCAGCTCTGCAGCTTGTGCAGAATTGTGGGAAATGCGTGCAGTCTCTACAATGGTGTATAATGTCGTTACGGCGTATGCTGTGGTCGTATCACCATTCGGCAACTTGAAACATGAACCATCAACCCACAAAGTATCATTGCATTCGGGAAGGGGAGTGTCCTGTAAGTCTACTCTCCCTTTTGTCTCTTCTTCTGTCCTGAAACAGCAGTCATGTTTGTCAATCTTGTCTGTCTCTGTCGGGATGGGTAATAACGTAGCGGGGTTGAGTGTATCACACCTTTTTATGTGGATGTGACTTGCTAGCAGGGTAAGTTCGTAACTGGATAGTCGAGCGCTAGTAAGATGTTGTGTCTTGGTCCTATTTAGCAAAATGTCAACTGCATGCGGAACCATAACGATCAGAGTGTTATTCATGACTAGTCCAGCAGACTGTCGAATGCAGACAGCTGCTGCGGCGGTTGCTCTTAGACAACTTGGCAGTGCCTTAGCCACTGGATCCAGAGTTGCCGAAAAATACGTGCATGGGCGCTGTTTGTCCCCAAAGTGTTGCGTTAAGACTGATAATGCACAACCTTCCTTTTCGTGGACATATAATGTAAAATGCTTACTGTAGTTGGGGTTTCCCAACACAGGGGCCGAACACAATGCATCACGCAACTCGTGGAAACTCGTCTGACAATCTTCAGACCAAGGCATAGGATTAGGCGTGTCTTTGCGGAGTAGTGCCAGCAAGGGCTTGGCTAGTAGTGAGAAATTCGGTATCCATTGTCTACAGTACGATGTAATGCCCAAGAAGGCTCGAATCTCTCTCTGTGTCCTTGGGGCACTTAGTTCTGTAATTGCCTGTATTCTTTCTGGTGTCAGTCTCCTTCCCTCCTTCGACAAGATGTGACCTAGGTAGGTTACTTCTTGTCGGCAAAATTGCAGCTTTGAAAGGGAGACTTTGTGCTTCATGTCACATAAGTGGCGCAATAATAACAACGTGGCTTGTTTGCAAATCTCCTCAGTGTCTGCGGCGATCAGTAGATCGTCTACGTACTGGATCAAAGTTGACCCATCTGGCAGTACAATTGTGTCTAGTTGTGTTTTCAGTGCCTGACTGAATATAGATGGGCTTTCGCAGTAGCCTTGAGGAGCGCATTTGAAGCGGAAGCTTCGTCCTCCTAAATTGAAGCCGAAACGGTCTCTACTCTCTTCGGCGATCGGGATGCTGAAGAAAGCGTTCTTCAGATCAATCACCGAGAACCAGTCTGCTGAAGCTGGAACCATTGTCAATAAAGCAGTAATGTCGGGGACAACTGGAAACTGTGGGATAACTACCTTATTTACCTCTCTGAGGTCAATCACAAACCTATACACAGGGGGCTGTGAAGGATCAGTACGTTTTAAGACCGGTAAAACTGGACTGTTACAAACGTTCCCTGTTGTTTCTTCAATAACATCTTTATCGATCAAATCATAAATGATCGTTAACAACGCCTTCTCGCATTCGTTAGATATTTTGTATTGAGGAATACGTGGCAATCCGACGTTGGTTTTCAAAGTTATGACATACGGTGCTATCTCCAAACGACCTACGTCATTGGAACCATTAGCCCACAGTATATCAGGAAGTGATGATAATTCGGTTGGAATACCTTCTTTCGACAAATACATTGGAGAAATGACTTTTTTCCCTAAGGTAAGTTGTACTCCCGAGGGAGAACAGTACAAAGTCGCATACAACCTTTTTAGCAAATCCAATTCTAACAAATTTTCACCGCAACCTGTTGTAAGAATGAGGGGTGCTTCCAATTCATAGGGGCCAACAGAAAGGGATATAGGACTAGAGATCGGGTTTCTAACAGGGGCGCCAGAGAAGCCTACTGAGACATTCATTTCGCCAGACAAAGGTGCGCCAGGAAGTTTTTAGTGCATAATAGAACTTTTTGTAGCACCAGTATCCAGCAGAAATGGCTCTGACACTCCTGACGTAATTACCTTGACATAATGTCCATCTTGGTCTACTGGAACTGAAACAACTCCCTCTCTTTGTCCATGGCTGTCCTAGCAATCGTTACCCTCATTGTCGTGTTCGGTGTAATAGTCGTCAGCATAGTACTGAGCTGACCTAGACGATGCGTTATTCTGTTGGTCAAAGCTATTCATGGAATTTTGAGGCGGAAAAGAAGCTGTGTACTGGGAGAAATTTCCACGGCCCCTACCTCTGGGGGCATGTTGAACACCTCTCCCTCTTACACCTGAAACACCGTTTAAGCGTCGCGCAAGAGCCGGACAATTACTCCTAAAATGACCCTCTTCCTTGCAATACGCACATTGATTCGGGCCATATGGAACACGCTGGTGGGAAGACTCGTTTCCTTGCGCGTCTCTAGAATACTGCTTATTCTGTTGATAATTGGGCTGGCTAGCCATACGAGGCGGATAGGCCTGTTGGAGAAGAACTTTAGTTTTTAGATCTTTCGTCTTTTTGTCTGCCTTGTCTAGCTCGTCTTTGCGCCTGTTTTCGTAGTACTGAGCTGTTGCTAGAATCTGCGCTGACGTAGAGACAGCCCAAGCACTCTCTGAATCTTTTAGTTTAGCACACAGTTCGGGAAGCAGATTGTGTACAAACTTGTCTACAAACAATCTTTGGCCACCCTCGGTAGCCATATCCTGACCACTATGGTCAGTGAAAGTTTCCTCAAATCTCGTGAAAAAGTCAGACACATTTTCGTCTTTCTTCTGCTTGCACGCGGATAGCTTGTCCCAGTTTACGCGTACTTCAGGCATAAGTGTCTTCATGTACGCAATAATTCTACCGGGAAGTTCAGCTATTAACGGCTCAGGCTTGAAACCACCGACTTGTCTAGCATCTGTAGTCGCAATGTTCACCCACGAGTCACCTAATTCTTGGTCATGATCTGCATGACATATCTTACTCCATAAAGGATGTGGAACAACGTTCCCAAACAACATGTCTATATCCGCTAAATTCATTATACATGAGCTGGCAGTTTGGGACAACTCCTTATAATACCCAGTCGGGTTTTTACGGGGATCGGGTAGTGTCTGCTTGAGTGCTAAAACTTCGGATCTTTTCCAGGGGACATGTACCCATACACGCTGGAAATGAGGCAGAACCGGTGGAACTGCAGTTGCGTCACCTTCCCTCCAGACCGGAGGAACCTCTCTCATGGGGTACTGTCTCGCTCTTTTCCTGCTGGATGTACCACTGTCAGAGGATGACCCAAAATTACCACCCGTATTTCTATGTGATAATAATATCTCAACTGCTTTTTCAACGTCGGGACCTACAATCATACCCTCCCCAAGTTTAAATCGTACACTACACAACTCTTGCTCGTTGGTCTTCTGACCATTATCTACCAAATCCTCACACAGAAAAACACACATCTGCTCAAAGACGTATCTTTGCGTTGGTTCATCCCATTGACGGAAAACGTTCATGACAGACTCTACATCATATCTTGCTGTGTCCATAGCCCAATTTCGTGCTAACTTATTCAAACATTCCCTTTCCTGATAATCGGGCATTTGGCTTCGTAATTGTCTTCGTTCCGTGTTAGGGGTCGTTTTAGGCGACCGAAAAAGTGGTGAAGGAAAGTTAGTAACAATGCTGGCCATTTTATGCCAGACGAAAGGTGAAAGTGGGGGAATAACTGGTGGTAGAACAGAGTCACGCAAAGTAGAAACAGAAATGTTCGTTGAACGAGTATCAGAGAGACTAGAAAGTGTGCTAGGCGAAATTTTAGAAGGAACAGTAGGAGAAGTAGATGTGATCGGTGAGCCTTGAGGAGGCTGCGCCAGAGAAACAGGAGCCAGCTGGACAGTAGCCGGTGAGTGCGGTAAAGGAGCCTGTATAACAGCTACCAGAGGTGCAACTAAAGGTTGCGGAGGTGCTGTGGCATTTTGTGCATAGGGTGGTGGCGAACTTAGCAAATGAGCCATTAATGGATCTTTTTCACGCTCTTTTACTGTCTCTCGCTGAAGAGATGGCAAAACGGGGTAACATTTATCTATTGCCATTTTACGTTGCCTGTGCAACTGCTCACTTATTCGATCCTCTTCGTTGTCTTTAAATTTTGTCGCGGCTTGCATTACTGAAATACCTCTTTCCCTCTTATTCTTCTTTTCTAATTTAATTTCCTTCTGTTTGGCCTCTTTACGCCATAAGCGGAAAGAGTCAAACATCGCCGGTCGGGCTTTCTTCTTGAATAGTTTGCCTTCTAGGTTATCTAAAACTTCTGAGTCGAAACTACCATATTGGGGCCATTTTAAAACACCATCCTTGCGGGTGTATTTTATCCATACTTCGTTATATGTTATAGGACCTACGCCGTGCTTTACATAGAGCTCATACGTTGGAGTTCCAATTGGAGGAACCGGACAAGATTCCTCTAATCGGGAGTCCTTACTACAACCAAGGCAAAACAAGTTTCCAAGTCTGCTAAAACCAGGCATCTTCGCTCACTAGTCTAGCTTCAAACTTCAAAGGATTCGGCTTTGGGGCTTGCAAGTACCAAATCAAAGCGTATCTCAAGGATACCAAAAACTAAGGACAAACTAAGGACTGGGAGACGCTCCACTTATACTTAACTGAAGTATTTGAAGATCTGTGACGTCGCTAGAAGACTCGTCTATCGTTTCGCTCTACCAAAGATCACTGGGTCCAAAACAAGGCGATAGTCAGGGCAGCAGTCCTTCGTAGCCGTCGGGACGCGGGGAACCTCGCAGCAAAGACCTTCGGAACCACGTCGACATACAGGGGTCGCTGAAGTGGCTGCAGTCCTCCGGAATTTTCACACGAAGCTCCTCACGAACATCTGGCTTGGACCGTCACCGCTTGATATCGCCCCGAGTTGGGCGCCAACTGAGGTGCCGGGTTTTTAGGAACCCGGTGGTGCCAGGGGGTAGCACCCGAGGACCTCTGAGTTCTCCCTTGTTCCGGACCACAGAAACACGGAGTCTTCTAGTTACCGTCAAAGATCAAGTTTTATTGGTAGCTACCAAGTAACACGTGTCCCAGAAGTACACCGCACGGAGAGTAGGTTCTCGGGAGACTGTTCATTTTTACAGAACCAGCCATCTCCTTATATACAAAAATAATAGCTGCAAGCAAGAATTCCTGAGTTTATGATATGGCTATACACATATTTCTACAATAATACAAAGAGCAGAGTCATGTAAGCAAGCCCATATTTTAGATGTCCAGTTTGTTGATAGATTACCCAGTTAGGCCTGGAACTCCCATCAGATATCGATGAAACCTTAATAAAGGAAGGCACAACCCAGTCATAAAACTGGCCATAAACAAGGAATGTGGACAGGTGCATGTTTGCAGAAAGCATGGTCTGTATGTGTGAATGGTTTGTGGAATGTTATGTATTGATGCTATCGTATTCGGCCACTGGGTGAGGAGCTGCCCAAACAGGTTTGGCCTAAGGCCATGGAGTCAGTTGGGACAGGTCAGGGGGAAGTCACGAAAAGGTGGACGTGTCCCTTTTGATCAAGCTCGACCTTTAATTGACTTAACATGAGGGCAAGATGCAAGATGGATGCCGTTCACAAAATGGAGTTTAAGGGATGGGGACGGAAACTACGATTTCGGGGTGTTGGCAACCCTCGATTGTGACGCAAATACATAGGAATGATGTCCTAATTATTATCGGTTCATAGATACCAAAATCGTCTTGGTGCGTTGAGGTTTTGTGACACGGGTATTGGACCTCGATATCGGGAAAACACCAGGGTCTGGATTTTTTGAGAACCACAGTCCAATATTCGATCCTGCATTTGCTGCAATTCTGTGGGGCACTGCTCCGTACCGTCAGCCGTCTCAGATGTAGCAGCCCCTTCCACCCTTCTATTCGGCTTCCCCATCTCGATATAGTTGGCTACCGGCGTCTCCTATCTCCGGAGGTTCAAGGCTGGGAAGTGGGGTGGCCGCTCTTACCTTTTACCTATTTGGGGATGCAGTCTCAGCAGCACCTCTGCAGGTCGCTGCAAGGGCACCACAGGCTGTATTTCGTTCAGTTCGGACCACTCCCAGGTATGCAACCACCAGTCAGCTCCACGGGTATAACCCCAGTCTGAGGGGGCCTCCGCCCATCAGCCGTCCATCCAGCGCCTCGTGGATGTATCCAGCCTATCCAAGGGCAACATTCCTCCCTGCGGGCAGTGCCAGTCTTGTCCTCTGCCGCCCTTAGTATTGCCTCACTGTTCTCCACCCCTGGCGAGCCGGCGAGCTGGGGCCAGGTCGCCTCACTGCCTTCCAGGTCTCTCAGACAGCGAGTGCATGTACCGGCACACCTCTCCACTCCTAGCCCCCCTGGGTGTGCCACCACCTACTGTTGTGCTCGCAGCGCGATGTCACTGCCTCCGCTACTCCACCCCCATCAGAGGGCTCCGTGCACCTTCTGCCTCGGAGACGCGCCCGCTACTCCCAGCGCTCAACAGGTCTCACCACGTCAGAAGCGCCCAACTCCGATCCCCCTGTCTCGATGCTGGCAGCAATGGAGGTTCGTTCCTCGCTGCCGGTCGGCTCTCCCACTGCGCGGTTCCGGGTAGGGCGAACTTCCTAGAGCGCAGTCAGAGCGCTATCTTCACCAACCGGCCTCCTTGTAGTGCTGCAGGTTATTACCCTGGCCCTCCTGCACCGCAACCGTGTCCGTTGTCGGCTTCCCAGGCCGCCACCATTTTACTCGCGCCTGTGGGGGAGCCCCACTGCCTGCATCCGGCGCCTCCGCTTTGTCCCCGAGGGGTTCCAACTGTGCTCCCTGCCGATGCGGTCACGCAGGAGCACCTCCGGTGACGTCCCCACTGCCTCGGTGTCTCCGGCGACGTGTGTTCTTCACCCACTCAGCATTTAGCTGCTCCAGCCCCAATCGCCGGCCGCCATTTTGGGTCGCAACTTCTCTCCCCTCGATCGGTCCGTCGGGTGGGTTTCTAGGCTGCTGAGCGGCTATCAGCTCTAACCCCGGGTTCCGCCACCCCTCCGATGTGCCCTGCTGACAGGAGGTTCCTCGTCCGCCGGATCGCGTGCCGTTTATCAGGATGTCAGCCAGGATCGGGTGCAGAGCTCCGGGCTCACGCCGCCTGTCTCCTCGGCATCCAAGCCACGCCCCCCGTAGTGTTGCTTAGCTATGATTGTGCAGCAGGTGCAGTGGCACCACTGTGTGGTAGATGGCGTTGTGTAGCAGGTGTAGTGTTATCGGTGTTACTTAGCTATGATTGTGCAGCAGGTGTAGTGGCACCAGTGTGGCGTAGGTACCATTGCTGCAGTAGGTGCAGTGGCACCAGTGTGCCGTAGGTACCATTGCTGCAGCAGGTGCAGTGGCAGCAGTGTGGTGTAGCTATCATTGTTGCAGCAGGTACAGTGGCACCAGTGTGGCTTAGCTACCATTGCTGCAGCAGGTGCAGTGGCACCAGTGCGCCACATTGGTGTAACACACTCACTACCACACACTCACCCCCACAGACTCACCACCACACACTCACCACTACACACACAACCACACACACAACAACACACCACCAGCCGTCAGTGCACGCTTTCACCAGGGCCAAACACCACCAGCCATCAATACACGCTTTCACGAACCACAAACACCACCAGGCGTACAACACCAGCCGTCAGTGCATTCTTATACAAGGCACACTCACCAGCAACCGTCAGTGCACGCTTTCACCAAACACACACACCATCAGCCATCTGTGCACGCTTTTACCAACCACACACCCACCAGCCGTCAGTGCACCCTTCCACCAGGCACACACACCTCCTGGCGGCAGTGCAGTCTTTTACCAAGCACACACACCACCAGCCATCAGTGCACAATTTCTACAGGCAGTCACACACACCACCAGCCGTCACTGCATGCATCAAGTGTTAACGCATCCACAATTAACTATTGTAGCAATCTCAGTATGGTACACTTTACTTTTAAACATATTTATGTAAAGCACAGCATGCCACCATTGCTACAATTCCAATCTAACTCACATAATTCCACTACACACCACATGCACACACTCCATAACACATGGCGAAAAGACATTGCCATTTACAATGCCATTAGCTCAAACTCAAATAAATCCGAGCCCGATTGCATTTCCAATGCTTGTTATTATTCCTAGCAATTCAGGCATTGACATTATTGCCCTTTATTACATTATTTGTTAGTTTTTAAATCATCAGCAGCAACATTTGTGCCCCTTTGCTGCCCAGACAGGAAGCACACCAGTACCGCCACTATAACAGGAGGCAGACGCACCACCCCTCCCACACTTCCAACAGACGTCTCTACAGTAAACAGTCTGTGTATTGTTTCTTATCGCTGCAATTTATCTCTCTTCACTGGCTCCTCACTTGCCCCCTTCACTCTTCCCCTCTCTCCCTCCCACTATCTCCTCCTGAGATTGGTGCAACAGATGTAAGTGTTTAGGCTCTGTTAATCTGCAGGAACATTAATACCCTTAACAGGCCCACGCTGCCACCGTTATTTTATTTTTCAGCGGCACTGATTATATTGATATGCCAAAACCCTCCAAACATCCAACAAGGTGCCTCCTATACAAAATAAAGGACACAGAGCATTAAAAGATGTTTTGTTTTTGGGAATATTGTTAAATAAAGAGTTTTCCGTGGGTGGCCAGCACACAGGGAAAGTTCAGAATGCCAGCACATTTCACTCTACAGGAGTTCATGTGGGGACAACATCACTTAGCACGACATAAGCACCAGTTCAGCTACACAACATCGGCATAACTCATCAGCACGACATCACTCAGCACTACCTCAGCATCACTCAGTACCACCTATGTATCATTTAGCATCCCATAAGCATCACCTCGGAACCAGCGCACCACCACTTCAGCATCACCTCAATGTCATTCTGGATCACCTGAGCATCTCCTCTGCCATTACTCACAACCACCTCAGCATCACTCCACACCACTTCAGTTTGGCATAAAAATTTGACATCTATTAATTCTACACAAATAACTCTCCACTACTCCTATCTACTTAAAATACTATTTCACAACATCCACTCTCCTGTTGTTTATATCCCACATGTAACAATAAAAACTATCACAAAAATGTATTACAACAAGCAACAACAGCATTGCATAAACAAATAAAGTAGAACGCATTTTTTGTATTAATTTTGTTTTTTAGTACACTACTTCAGTTGTATATAATGTTTATTTGGTTAGATATAAGGTGATAGAAATAGTTTTAACACTTTTTTTTAATATAACATACATTTTCAAAATGCTGCGCAACATTCACAATGCTCTACAATACATATTAAAAATGTTAACAAAGCCAATAGCTCTATCTAAACACTTATAACGCCCCAAAGGCGAGACCTATTGGCTATGCCAATGCTTGTTATTGAATGTTATTGTGCTCGCAGCCCAGAGCTTAGCGGAAGTACCTTGTTACTTCAGATTGTCAAGCAATGGCTTGCACCGGCCCTGGGAGCACTGGTCTTTGTGTGCATTGGAAAACCTCCTCCTTGTATGTGGCTCAAATTAGGCTTGGGCCCTTATGTCCTGCCAGGTAAACAACTGGGCCCCCTTCTCTGAGTGGGAAGTGTGAGCTTCATTACGTAACATAAATTCGGGGACAAAAGGAAGGTGACTTTTTTGTGAGCTTTATAATCTGACTGGCGAAGAGATGGTTCGTCCCAATAAAAGGGATGGAGCTTGAAGTCTGCCCTCTATTTCTCCTCCTTCTTTTTAAGGGGTATTCCGCACGTTTAGGAGTTGTGACTTGGACATAACGTTTCAATTTTGCTTCAAGCCACCAAGAGCGCTGTATTTTTGGTGCATAGAGGTCAGGCGGCTTAGGAACCAGGAGGACTGCTTTCAATCACAGCTTCACCATAACAAAAGAATGTGACCACAGCTAAATCAGTCTAGCCACCAGTAACCCAGTACTTTACAAAGAAGCATTCATGAATGATGCGACCATCAACATGATATGCTTTCCAAAATATCCCCAACAAGGGACGCCACCAACAGCGTCTTCTGCGCGACACTTTCAGTACGGAATATTGACCTAGGGTTGTCTTTGTCTGAGTTTGTTGTAAATCTGCCACCAATGCAGAAATGTGGAAGACCTGGTTACACCTTTTCCTCACAGGACAGACCTGCTGCCCCGGCAGCGCCATTGTCTGAATGACAAAAGGGCATGTCTGAATACCCATCACCCAGGATAATGCGCTGCATAGCTAAATACTTATAAGATTCCAAAGACGAGACTGATTGCATTGCAAATGCTTGTTAATTTCAGGTGTCTTCCTAGGTGCAGTCTGCCCAGTGCAGTCTTCCCCGCGCATTAAAGCTCATGTTTGTGCTGTTGACAGCACACGAGTTCATAAAGCAGACGCACTGACCCAGTTTGCACTGCACTCACTCAATTAAGGTTTACCCTCAACTCACTGCGGCAGTGAGCCCAATAATATAATCTGGCCCAAGATATTTGTAAAACTGTGCATGATCCAACTGAGGAAAGTGTAACGAGTCCCAAAACCCCACTGCCTGGTTCCTCTCTGTGCTTACAAATGCCAAATAAGTTTCAACAAGACAAAAGCATTTCCAGATATGCAAACAATGGTCATGTTGACCTAAGTCACATAATAAGCTGTTCTCAGAGGGAAAACAGTCCTCTCTGTATTAGGGAGACAAAGATAAAACTAGAATATCATACTCTGACGCAAACAAGGACATGGTTCACTTACTTGTGGGTGTAAATCCTTGTCAACTCACCACTTCTGCTGGCTCTAGCTAGTTTAAATGTGCAGACATGGGAAAACCATGACCTCCAACCAGTACGTTGTGATCTTTCAAGCTCAACTAAATGTCCCCGCATCCAACGATACCAGAAATGAATATTGTAAGTGGGCCCCCATCCCTTCACGCTACTCCATGGGACACGGATTGCTATAAAGCTTAATAGCTTTTAAAACTCCCTCCGGTGGTCATGAATTAAACAAGCATTTACAATGCAACGGTTTCGCCTTTGCCAAAGTTAGAGCTATTGGCATTGTATCCCGAGCGACTATAAGTGATGTGATAGTCCATCAAAGACTGTCAGCAGTAAATACATCAGTGCATTAGGCAGGGTTGCTAGCAGTAAAGTAAATAAACACTATAAATTTGCATTGTATCTACATTGCTTATGCATAACAGCCATAGCAGCAGTCACCATGCACCAGGGTAACAATATGAGTGATACATCTCTCCAACTTAAATAACAGCTTTACATTTATTTTGAAGATGTAAATGCTTTTTCTCCAAACATCACCCTGTCAGTTCTGAAAACACACACATTTTCGTCTCAAATATATGCATTTAAATTTTGACAAACTAATAAAATGTCGACCAAGCAAAGGCTTTCATGTTTAGTAGGCTGCACATAAGAGAACTACTCATTGGTAGGCGGCGAGCTACTGGTAGCTCACAAGCCACTTGTTGGAGATGCCAGGTTTAAGTAGAAGGGAAAGCACTGTTGTGGAACTTGGCTGGTTCAATGGACTATGGGAAATAGGGTGGCCACTGTCAGTCCTGGTCTGAGGCTAGATTTACAGTACAGAGAAAGGGGAGGTGAAAGGCCAGTCCATGGCTATTCTGAAAACGTTGCACCAAGGGTTACACACCCTCTGTATCACGATCACCCGTCCCCTCACTTGCTTGTTCACTCTCTCTACACTCCTCTGAATCTCTTCCGTTTCTATCGCGATCTCCCATCTGCTCACCCCCCTCTCTAAGTCTTTTCCCCGTCGCTCTCTCTCTTCCCCTCTATTCACTCTCCCCTCTCTTCTTCGCCGCCCCTCTCTCTCCGGTGTTATTCTATTTCTATCCTGCAAGCCTCTCTTCTTGTTCCGCGGTATCCATCGGGGATTCACCTGTTATCGAGCGAAGCTGGCCTGTTCAAAACTTTTGGATTCCAGCGTACCGCAGCAGCCCAGTGAGTACTGACCAGCGGTACCAGTGGGGTCTACAGTATGAGCACAGGAGCACTTGCAACTCTACAGTTTGATTTCACATGTGCAGGAGCGCGCTGTCAATACTACATATTGTCGAGCGTAGGAACGCTTACATTCCTGCATTTATTTTCACACCTGCAGGAGCGCGTTGTCCTTTGTTGCCAATTGAGTGAGCACAGGAGCGCTCACCTTCACACATTTTATTTCTCACGCGCAGGAGCGCATTATCATATCTACCTATTGTGCAAGCGCAGGAGCCCTTGCATTCCTGCATTTGTTTTCACAAGCGCAGGAGAGGGTTGTCATTTGTTGCCGTTTGGGTGAGTGCAGGCGTGTTCACATTTACACATGTAAATACACATCAAATATAGCTCTTAAGCACAGGCATCTGTGGCCGAACCAAACTTGAGCACCTCTGGATCTCCCCGCTACAGAGCAGCAATTATTCCCGCGAAACCGCACCCCGACCAACAGTAGCCTGGCCTCTGTCAAGCCATTTACAAAATATATATTTTCCGCGTCCATGGTTTTGTTTGACAAAAGAACGACCGGATACCCAGAGGATGTTACGCAACCGAGCGGCAACCGACAGGCCAGCAAACGGGCATGGTTGCGGACCCTCCGCCCCGACCCCCACCATCCCGACGGGGGCACCCGAACCGGAAGAAACGGCACGCCAAAACTGAGGACACCACCACCACTGGCGAAACACTCCGTCCCCGCACGGGCGGTGCAAACAGCCGTCCCAGCACGGGCGGTGGAAACAGCCTATCGTGCCTGCCCGTGAACCCCGATGGCCAAATATAATATTTTATGTACCGTTTCTAAGCACTGTAGACCTCAGCAGCAATACTAAATGCGTCGCTCCCCCCTCGGGATCCCCACTAGTGATATGCGTAACACTTCAGGGGCAGTCAGCAGAGGCAAAGCATTTCCCGAGGCAAAGCATTCCCCGAAGCATCACCCCAAAATGGCCCCTGGGGGTGGGGGGTTCACACTCCGTCACACACCCTCCCGACCGCCGCACACTCCGCGCTCAAGACAAGCATGACCCAGTCACCCTCCCTCGGTGCCGCTGATAAATCTGCCGCACGAAAACAACACCAGCATGAGGGGCGGGGGTTCGCGGATCTCTCCGGCCCCGACCCCTGACCAACAACACCAGTACTTTCAACACCCACACGGAGCCACAAAAGGAAAAGGGGGGCCCACCGCCACAGTGCCAACACTCACCAGAATGAACACGACGCAAGACAGATCAGCGCAGAGCAGCCAGGGACGTACAATGCAGTGTAAACAGGGACACTATTCCTAAAAGTATGAGTGGGGCGAGCGAAAAAGCATCCCTCAAAGAAAAAGGTGGAGAGAGAACCAAGAGACGATAAAGCAGAGGAGTGAACTCTGCTGGGAGGGAGGAAAAACATCACATGAAACGATGTGGGAGTGAACATATTCGAAATCGGACAATAAGCTATCCGCAGTAGTGAAAGACTAGAAAAAGTAACAAGCACCACGAGCACAGGGAGGGAGGGTGGCGGGAACGGGCACAGGACAGGGGGGGGGGGGCGGGAAGCGGGCGGGAAAGGACCCGAGCCGAGCTCCAGAAACAAATCCCTTTCACACGGGGAGGGGGAGGGGGCGGGAGGAGGGGGCGGGAAGGCAAGATTTAACACGCACTCACCAGGGCTTCCTCCGGCGGCCGTGGTCGAAAAACGGGAAACGTGCACAGGACAGCGAGGAGGGGGGACAGCGGGGAGGGGGGACAGAGGGAGGAGGGACACAGAGTAAGGCAGGACAGCAGCAAGCACGGCCCGGCCGGACCAGATTCGGGGGCGTTCCCGGCTGACGTCGCGTGACGTCGGCAAAAGCCAAAGAATCTCGGGAACGCCCCCGAATCTGGTCCGGCATTGACGGACAGGCCCCTCGTCCAATGGCTAGGCTCCATTTATGGAGCCAGCCAATGAATGACGAGGGCCGACCCAAAGCCACACTACAGTTCTCATAAGATTTCTCCTGCGCAAAAGCTGCTTGCGCAGCTTTTTGCAGTCGAAACCTAAAAAGGACTTTTCATTCATGCATTTGAAAGCTGCTTCCATGAGAGAGTAATGCAAAGAGGGGATTTAAGGGATGCACCTTCTGGGTACCATCTGACACTTAAAAAAGTATTTGATAGGGCCGATAGAATAAAAGGATCATTTTAATTAAATCTACTCTTTCTAACGACTAGAGAAATAATCCTTCTGTATTTCCCTAGATTAGCTATTAATCTTGGAAGTGGGTAGGTTAACAGTGTCCACCAATAACATGATGAAAGCAGAATAGTTTTTAGTGGAATGCTTGAATTAATCTGAGCCATTGATAATTAATCTGAGCCATTGATAAAATAATCTGGGCCATATTCCAGACCTTTTTTGTGTCCACCTTGCCAGTGGCAGCGATAACTTTGAAAGTAATGAGGCGAAAGTTAAATACTTACATACCTACAAGCAGAATGTACCTCTGGAAAATTATTTGTTTCAGTAGCATATTACACAATTTACTTGAAAGTCGTAAATAATCTTACCTTGATTGACGTTCAGATGCAGTTATGCTCCCAAGATCAAATTCCCTGCCTCTCACTGTCTAGATGTTATGAAGTGCTTCCTGAACCCAGGGAACATAAGGCACAAGCATCAAATCAATTCAAGCACGGGTCTCATGTGTCTTCTAGTACTAAGCAGCATAAGTGCAGTGCTACGATTGGCTGGGGCATGCACACAGGGTAGTCCATACAACCAACACTGATGGGGCCATGTCTCTTCTCACTCAGCTCAATGGTAGCCTTGAATGTGGGAACCTGAATTGCACACGTAAGGCTGGCCACAGCCAGTGCTTAATTTGTCAAAACAATAAGTGCCAGGGCCCTCGTCTGGAGGCCACTGCAGCTTGCTCCACACATTGTCACTGTCAGCGCTGCCAATGGCAGTACCTACACGACTCCTAACCATCACACTCGTGTTCAAGGCCCCCAAAGTTATAAGAATGGCTTGGGAGGTTGGTATTAGTTGTTTACAATGTATATTGAAATAGAAAACAAGTGTTTTGTCTTCATTTTTAAATCACACAAACAGCGCCACTATGTGGCAGTTGTCATAAGTGCTGGTGTTGGCAATTAAGTGCCGGTACGGAACACCGGAAACCACTGCCTCAAATTAAGGGGCCTATTATGATTGCGGTGAATCCGCATCCTCGGGGCCGGCGGAAGCCACCGCCGGCCCCGGGGATGCGGATTCACCGCTGCGGTGATTCACAAGACCCCCCGCCAGATTAGGATGGCAGAGGGGTCGGGAAGTCCGTACGCAGCTTTTCCGCCGCGGTCCCGCGGCGGAAAAGCTCTAATATGGTGGCGGTGTCTCTCAGACACCGTCCACCATATTAGGAAATGCCAGAAAAGATGCTTTTCCGCGGCGGATTTTCCGCCGTGGAAAAGCATGTGGTACTTCACTGCGGGGGCCCGTTGCTGGCCCCCTAGGTGAAGGGGGGGTGGGGGGTGCACATGGGGGGTACCTATGGTACCCCCCTGCATTTGTATGCAGAGATCGGCAGGCACCGCGCGTGTATCCCTCCCACCCTCCCTGTATATAGAGATAACTCTAATCACTAGTATATGCAGTAGACCTTTGTACTCTCTACCATTCCTATGTGACTCTTAGAGTATATCCATTCGTATCCCTTCCTTATCAATATAGAGATAACTCTAATCACTAGTATATGCAGTAGACCTTTGTACTCTCTACCATTCCTATGTGACTCTTGGAGTATATCCATTCGTATCTCTTCCTTGAGTGACTTTACTATTTGTACATTTGCAATTTTTCTTTCTGTTTGTATCTCTTCCTTGTGTGACTTTACATATTGTACATTTGCAATTTTTTCTGTTTGTATCTTTTATGTAACGCATGTAATCCTTAGTCCTTATGTTTTGCAACTGGTTCTTATGTAAAGCGCTCTGACACCTTTGGGTAAAATTCGCGCTATATAAAATCGCACTAAATAAATAAAAATCCCTTCAAACATTTTGCAAGCTCCCTAACCTGGCCGTTCAATAACACTTATGTGTCTACATACAAATTGAGGTCCAGATTTACTAAGATTTTGTGTCGAAGTTGACTAACTTTTTTAGCGCAGTTCCAACACAAAGTTCATTTTGGGATTTACAAAGCCATGCAAAGCCTGATTTGTGTGGCTTTGTTTTTAAAAAAGTAATGAAACACAGGGCATAGCGCTCCCTTGCATTACCTTGTGTTAGGTAGGCGTTACATTAGTGGAGCACGGGTGTTTCCTTGCCTCCACCTATGTATTTTAACTCATACCCATACTTATAAAGACTTGTAAACCTCGGTTTGCATCAAAACAGTGCACCTACCTGAGGCTGGAGTAACATGAAGAAATATCTTTATCTCTCCTTGTTACTTCCTCTCTGCATGTGTGCTGTATTCTAGAGAAATATGCCTCAGAGGATAGTTTTGTTCAGGAAGGTATACCTTCCTGCACCAAAGCTATCCTGACCACAACACCTCAAAATGGCCGCCCGGTGAGGAGCTCCGGCTGGGGGCTCCCGGCCACACATCGCCTTTTTGGCTAAAATCCCCGGGTTCCTACATCCTCTGGGGATCAACCTACTCACCCAAGGTTTCGTCCTTAACTGCGGTCCTTGATGCTCTATTCCTACGCATGTGAGCTCGAAAATCTCAACAGAATTTGCACTCGAGGCTTTCTCCTGCGGAGTTCCAGAGCCAGCATGGCCGATGTCCAGTGGAGCCGCTCAGTTCAGCAATAGGAGAGTCTGGCCCAGGTATCTTGCCATAGCTGACTCCTACCCAGCCCGGGCATCGGGCACAGCTCCTCTCGCATCTCCGCTGCTTGTCTTCATCTTCCCCTGCCTTTTCTCTTATTTTCCTGGTGACCTACGTTTGAAGGATCCCTTCGCCAATGCCTCTTTGATCTCTCCGGATGGCTGTTGAAGAGCCGGGCGGAGGTTCCCCCTCCTGACTCTGGGATTAGATTGCCGATGCCCTTCCCTACAGCTTGCCTGCCTGCTTTTCCTGCTTGCCTGCCTGCTTTTCCTCCTCGCAAGACATCTGCGCCGATTTGAGGGCATAGCGAGGTAAGAAGTCCCAGCACCGCTCTTCGTTGCTATTCTCAGCCCTTCATTCCTCGACCATGCCGGAGAGGCGCCCCATCCATTTCTCTTAACTTTGCTGCCTGCTGCGCCTCCTCGCAAGACATCTGGGCCGATTTGGGGACAAAGCAGAGGTATGAAGTCTCTGCATCACTCTTCGTGGCTATCTAAGCCCATCTTTCTGCGACCGTGCCGGAGACGCGCCCCCTCCAGGTTCTTTAGACTTTGCTGCCTCCCGCTCTACGGACTGCTGCTTTGGCGCCTGTAATCATTCATCCTTGACCTATGGGCACCGGATCGGACACTGCTGTCCCTACGGCCCTGAAGTTTTGCTCATGGACAGTACGGCTATGACTTTGAAACTGACTGCCCTCCCTCCTCCGGACTCTCTAGCTTTTTTCCCCACACTATTTACCCTCAGTGAAATTTTATCCTGGTGTTTTGGGAATTATCTCCCTTGATTTTCTGACTTGGACTCTTATGCTCCCCGCCATTTTGTGAATTTCTTCTTTAACTCCTCTGTCCCTGATCGGCCATCTTAGTGAACTTTGACCTCTTCCTCTGTCCCAGCTGGTCTCCAGCAGATCGACCTTTCCATTGTCTCTCCTGTGCCACGTACCCACTCCTCATTGTCTTTCTTGTTAATATCTCTGGTCCCTCTTCTGCTTTGCTTTACTCTGACTTTCCTGTCCTTATCTACCTTCCTTTCCCTTTCTTTCTGTTCTCCACCCACTTCCTTCACCTGCCCCTTAGATTGTTCTTGTCTCCGATTTTCTGCCGCTTTGACTGTTTTTTCACTGCTTTACCTTGCCTCACCTAGTGTCTTCGTTTGCCATCTTCGAGTATTCTCATGTCCCTAATCCCTGTCTTTACTATGTAACTTTTGTAATTTATTGTCCCTCTGTAGATACTCGTGTAAAGCACTCTGATACCTTCGGGTCTAGCCAGAGCTATATAAAACTCATTAAAAAAATGCTGGCACCCTTGCAACATGATGCAAGAGTGCAGTGCTAAGAAAGAGCAGCGGTTGAACTGCCAATGTTGCGCCACATGACAAGCCACTGGAACGAAAACCCAAATATTAAAAGAAAGCACAGTGTACTCACTTGAATACGGAAATGTGTCCCTGTATTTTTAGCACAAAAGACCTTAGAGCACATTTCTTAATCCGAAAAAGAAATAAGCAGAAGTGACAAAAAATTGTGCCAGCTTGATACCCAGCATGAGGATACTTTGTCCATAGGTTGCTGGCAAGAAGGCCAATCCTCTGATGCCACACTGACCAGACAATGTGAGGGCAGAGTGGCTCCAATTTGAAAACGAGTAAGAATAGACACAGTTGAGACACTATAGAGAACAAATCCAACTTGACAAAGTCATACACTGTTTGATAATAGTTACGTGCACTCACTCGTCGCAGTGTAATAAAACATCTTGATCCAGTGCACACACCAAGGCACTTTAAGTGCAGTTCTGTAGAAGATAACAAGGAAACACCATTGTGAAGTTTGGCAGAAGTATTTATTAGGGAGATACAGAGAGCCATCCTAGCTAGCACATCCAAGGCACAAGCAGCAACTACCACATAAAGAACACTCGTGGCAAGAGGGCTTATAAACACTCCAGGTGACATCGCACTGATGATTCTGCCAGCATCACCACACCTCCCCCTTTTAAATAAAACAATTCAAAAGATATATATATCCATGAAAAGAATAAGGGAAAAGGATATAGAAAAGAAAGGAAAAGATGAACACAACAAGATTTAAAGCACACTCGGTAAGTCTTTAGAGTCACCCGAATGAGCAATCAAACATAATCATGTAATTTGCTTGGTCTAAAGTGAACCCTTTGCTTTTCCTGACACCATCCCCCCCGCAAAACATTAGTTTCTGACTTAATCGTCTTAGAGAGAAAGCATGGATCCTTAGCAACACGAGAAGTGTTCCATCAATTCCCATTAGACAATTTCACAGCATTCTTTCACACTTCCACAATTTGTTAAGATTCCAAAAATTTGGAAAGACCTTTTCCGACAGAGACTGGATTTTTTCTTCTAACCCAGTCCCCAACATTAAGCCTATGAGCTTCTCTTTTAACAGTCTACTCACAACTCTTTAATCCTGCTTCAATAGACTTCTTGCTTGCTGACTCCCACCCACACTTAATATCACAACCTTGATGAAAAGTCTTAACCATCCAAAATGGGTAAACCTGAGTAGAAGCTTTTCTTCCCCTCATGAGTTCAAAGGGACTAAAATTAGTAGCAACATGAGGTGCGGGAAGACCAAACAAAATCTTTTAGAGCTTGAAAAACACATAACTTGGATCTAAAAGCTGCTTGGACACACTCCACAACGACTCTGTTAAACCGTTCTGCTTTGCCATTGCTCTGAGGGGAGTTATGATATGCTTAATACCGAAGTATGTAAAAACAAATTAACTTCTTGTGAATCAACCTGAACATCATTGTCCGTCAGAATCTGTCAGGATAACCTTTTCTAAGAAAAATCTTATTCAAACAATTATTCACACTTTTGGAATTTGGAATGCTGATAGGCTCGAATTCAACCCACCTGGACAGATTATCAACCAGAACCAGAAAATATCTCATGTTGGCAGGTGGAATATGGAAAGGTCCTAAAAAATTCATCCCTAATCTCCGCCTAGCTCTCCCAGGAGGAGACACAGGAGACTCAGCCACAACTTCCAAAACTAAAACCTTGTCACTAGCATTACATCGCACACACTGTTTGACTAACTCATCAACTTGAAAATCCATCCTTGGCCACCAAAAATCGGTTCTAGCCTTCCTCTTAGTGATGTTTGCACTTAGATGAACCAAATGCGCAGCCATGATTATCTTTTTTTTCAAAAACTCTCTGGAGGCACGAGTTTATTACCTCTAACAACTTTGCCACCCTGAACCGATAACTCAGTACAGACTTTTCAAAACATTTGTAGTCTGGACAAACAATTGCTCTACAATTGTTTCCACCTGGAATGTACTCTACACTAAAAGTGTATTCCAAAAGCTTGGCAGATAATCTAGCCAAACTAGCAGTGGTGCGTTTTATTTTCTTGCCAGACAAGATGTCAACTAGGGAACGATCGTCGGTTACAAGCATAAAAGATCTGCCCCACAAGTACGGTTTGAACTTCTCATTACTCCAAACACATGCCATGAGCTCTTTTTCTGTAACAGAGTACTTGCTTTCCACAGGACGAAGCGTTCTGGAAGCTAAGCCCACTGTGTGCTCTTTGCTTTCCACATACTGTGAGAGTACAGCCCCCAAACCATATCAACAGACATTAACAGTGACAACAGTTTGTCTCCCCTCCCCAAGTCTTGCAAGGCAGGAGCTTTAACACTATGATCCTTGATGGTTTGAAAACCTTCTTCACACTCCTCTGACCATAGAAAAGTTGCTCCTTTTTTCAATAAAGCCCTTAAACATTCAGTTGTTTTGGCAAAATCTTTAATGAACTTGGCATAAAACTCACACAACCCAAGAAAAGACATCAGTTGTTCTCTATTTTGTGGCGCCGGTGCTTCCACAATGCCTTTGACTAAGTCGGGTCTGAGTTTTATGCTGTGCTCTGAGATAATATGGCCTAAATACTTTATTTCTTTCACTTTGAAAGTACATTTACTTTTCTGTAAAGTTACCCCTCTATTTTCGAAATGCTGAAAACCCTGCCAATAGCTAGATGGTGTTCAGCTTCTGTTTTGGAGAAAATAGGAATATTGTTAGGGAACACCACAACGTGGGGATTATCTTGAAACATTTCGGCCGTAAGTCTCTGTAAAACAGCAGTCGCTGAGGCCAAACGAAAAGGTAGGCAGTAAAACTGGAAAACACCATTGGGAGTAACAAATGCTGTGAGATGGCGAGACTGAGGATCTAATTCCAACTGATGGTAGGCAGCTTTGAGGTCCAGTTTTGTGTACCACGAAGTGGATCGAACTGTAGCAATCAAATCCTCAATACGTGGAAGGGGAAAACTGTCGACCCAAATGGCTTCGTTTAAACTTCCTAAATCAACACATATCTTCAAGTCCCCAGAACTCTTCTTTGGCAGATCAATGGGCGAAAGCTAGAGGGTAGCATCAACCTTTTCAAATATGCCTTGATCACAAAGGTTTTTTAAATGTTGGGATACGTCAGCCCTAATGCTGAGCAGAACATTATGCAATTTATGCTTGACAAGACAGGCATTTTCTTTTACTCTGATGGAGTGTTGGAAGCCAGTGACTTTACCTAAACGTTCTTGAAACAACTTCTCAAACTTGTGCTCTCAATTGTTTGTTATGTCGGTGCTAGACAATGAATTGATGACCTTATTAGATTGGCCTTGCACAGGCTGTTTAACAATGAAAACAGGTTTGGCTAAGCCTGGTTTAATAGTCAAAACAAATTCAGCTTGATGTAATAACCCAAGAACATTGATACCCTTTCTTGCTACATACACCTTGCCTTTGATGAATTCTCCTAAAACACTGATGGCAGCCCAGAAATAACCTAGCAACTCAATTTTGATACCTTCAAAAGCCACAGTAAGTACATCAGGTAGTAATAAACTTTTCTTCATTCAAAACGTAAGGTATTTCTCTTGTGAAACAATAGTAATATGTGCTCCTGTGTCAACAAGAAGTTGATATTTTTACTCCTTCAATGGTGACATCAACCTCAGGGTCAACAATGAGAGGCATTTTCTGTTTCTCACTGCAGTCTTTCACAACTACAATATATTTTTGATTTTTGTAACATCATCGTCATCATGACTATAAGGCTCATTCAAAACACACCGTTTGCTTTTCCTTTTAGCTCCCATACAAACCCTGGCAAAATGTTCCATTTTTCCACACTGTCCACACTGTTGGTTAAGAGCTGGACAATTCTTAAAAGATGATACATGTAAAAGTGACCCACACCTGAAACAATACATTTTCTGATTAAACAACCTTTTCTGCACAAGATTTCTCCCACCTCTGAACACATTTTGCCTCCTGGTGTCGTCACATTTGATAACAGGAAGTTTGGTGGAGACAGCACCTGAAACAGTGGTGTTAGACAATTCAGTTTCTCATTGTTTTGCATCCTCCAATGAGCTTTTGATGCTTTTAGCAATATACACTGCTTTGTCTAAAGAAGGAACCTTACAGGTAAGCAACCTTTCTTGAATTTCTTTACAATGGCAAATGGCCACAAGCTGATCTCATATAAGCTGTGATGTAAAATGTTCAAATTCACACTTAGAAGCAAGAACTTTCAATGCCGTGATGAAAGTGTCAATATTTTCTGAAGATTTGTGCATTCTGGTAAAGAATTTGTATCTATGTACTACAATATTTTTCGTTTTTGTAAAGTACTTATCCAGTTGTGCTACAGCAATATCAAATTCATCTGTATCTTTGCCTTCATGTGGGTCATATAGTGGTAAATGATCAAATACATTCTGACATTCGACCCCTAAGTGATAATAGATAAGACTCGAGACAGTGCGCGAGCCGTACTTATAACCGGTAAGCCATACCGATAGCCAGTAACAAGTTTTAGAGTGTTTGTTGCCTTCCTTTTTAATGCAAAAAATGCGTAAATAGCATCTAAGTAATCGTAGGTACGTACAGCAAACTCCAAGATAATTACAAACAGGCAATTATAAAACCTGTATCCAGTAAAGCGCCTAAAAAAAAAATTGGACACTCTCTGTACCCCCTAAAGAGCGTGTGTGCCTTGGAGAGAAAGAAGGAAAAGTACTTATGGGTTGCCCTGAGAGTGCGGGTCAAGGGGTTCAAACCGGTACCTGACGAAGCAGATTCAGTCCATCTTCTAGCATCAAATAAAAACACTTGGTAGTCGGTCAGAGTGGCATCCCATCTTCTGTCGACACTGAAAAGTAGATTTGCAGAAGTATTCATTAGGGAGATACAGAGAGCCGTCCCAGCTGGCACATCCAAGGCACAAGCAGCAAATGCCACATAAAGAACACTTGTGGCAAGAGCGCTTATAAACACTCCAGGTGACATCACACGGATGATTCTGCCAGCATCACCACACCTCCCCCTTTTTAATAAAACAATTCAAAAGATATATATATCCATGAAAAGAATAAGGGAAAAGGATACAGAAAAGAAAGGAAAAGATGAACACAACAAGATTTAAAGCACACCCGGTAAGTCTTTAGATTCACCCGAATGAACAATCAAGTATTCCTTCCTGCTCCAAAGCTATCCTGACCACAATGCTGGCACCCTTGCAACATGATGCAAGGGTTCCTGCGTTGGCACTCGGCAGTATCAAGCATGCCAGTGCTAAAAGAGAGCAGAACTGCTCCATTGAAAATATGTCTCAGTTCTGTTCTCTCCCTTTCACACAATTCAGCGCAGCAGCTTCCCTTGCTGCACTGTGTTGTGTGAAATCTTAGCAAATCTAGGTCTTGGTGTAGAATTTATGAAGCTTCCTCAGAAGGATATGGTGATATTTCAAACAAAAGACTTCATACTCTAGGAGTAAAGAAAGTATTGTTCATTACTTTTATGGCCAGGTTGGTCAGGTGGGCAACTGGGCATTTTCCAGGTGGGGGCTACCAGACTGCAGGCTTGTATGCTCACATGCTACAGGAGACAGAGACAAAGAGAAGAGACTGCCAGTGAAATTTTAAATACTAAGAGTCATATTGGTAAAGGTTTTGAGTCGCCCTTGCACCATGCAAGAGGGCACAAGAGTGAATCAAAATCTAAGTGAGATTTTTCAAGCCATGCAAGGCCACCTTGCATGGCCTAGCATCGCTTGATAAAGCTGGAATAATGCAACGCAGAGCAAATCACTGCCTAGCGTTACTATTCGGCAGGAGGCATTCCAAAATGTTATGCTTCCTCAGGTGAATCATTACAAGGAGAAATATCTTTATTTCTCCAAATTTTTCCTCTTTCTACATCTTCTGCATTCTGCAGCATACATAGAAAGAGGAAAATGCCTCTCAGGATTGTCCCTTCCTGCACAAAAACAATCCTGCCTACAACACAGGCACCCTTGCACCATTGCCTGTGCTCGGAAAGGACAGGAATGTGTTGTATAATGTTAAATACTTATTCCTGCCCTTTCACGCAGCTCAGCAAGGTGGCTTGTTGCTTTGCACTGCGTGAAAGATTGAGTAATAAGTCCATAAGTGAGCAAGTCAGGACCTCACTGTTCCCTCGGTCCCTTTTAGTGAGTGTTCTGGACCCTAGCAGCCCATGCTTTTCCCGCAAGTCTGCTAAATAAGTGAGACTGCAGTTAAGGATCGGTGCTGATGGGAGACTGAATGATTATTAATCAGGGCTGGATGATTCAAGAATGTAACGGCGCTCATTTACTATTCACAATCTCCCTGTTTCCCTTATTCTTCCATCATTTCCTTTCTTACTACAGAAAACTCGGCACTAGGCGGTAGATTGAGCGAAGAAAGGAACACCAACAAGGGGAAAGAGCCGGTGAAGAGGAGGATACAGAAAAGGAGCATGAAAACAACACACAGGATGTCAAGTTTGTTATTCAAGCCCACATATTAATCAAAGGTGAAGTGTTTCATCTGAAACAGAAGTGTTTCATCTGAAACAATACTTTAGGATCAAGGTACATCAGGAGGGACCACCTCCGCCAGGTTGTTAGTTTGCCATAATCAAAATCACATCCTAATGTAGCATTTGGTCATGAGGGGGGAGCAGAGGCTCCTACTGTTTGGTAAGAGAGGTATCTATTCCACTACCATATAGTTCGATACTCTACACAAGGATAAACTAAAACATCAATTCCAAGTCCTGAGACCTCAGATGAGGAAATTTTGGTTGATTTTGAGGATAACTCAAAATATCTTTTGTCCAAAATTTACACACTCATTTCGAGGGAATTTAAGAAATACAATGAGAACTAATAAATGTGGATTGTAAGACAATCAATTGTTAACATGACATGGAGTTAGTTTACACAGTTGCTACTTCTGTTGCAATATCTTGGCAGAAAGCAGTGCTGAGAGCAGTACTAACATCTTACTAGATAGTGATGGATTCAGAGGCAGTAGGAGCCTTCTTGGCACTGCATAATGGTGCGTGTTGGACACCGCATTCTGCTTATGGCTGGGCATTCTCATCATCTAGGTTGTTCTGGCATCTTCATACTTGTGATCTCCTTAAGGGATGTTCCACGAGGTGCTTTGAGTGAAGTTAGTGGTGTAGCGAAACTTGGGGGTGCCCCCCTGCTAAGTACATGGAGGGGAACTGCCATGCTCTGGACCCAGTTAGGAGCGCTCAGGTCAGGGGCCTACCACCCGTGCACAGTGCCGGAGTAGGCCCCTAGGAGCTCGGTGGCCCCCGCACTGCGGGAGCTGCAGGGGCTATTGTTATGCCATGGCATAAAGTGATTGCAAAAACAACAAGTGATGGACTGAATGTGGATCAATGTCACACACTCCCCCAGTCAAAAGATCTGGGCCCAAATCCATCGTTTTTTTGCACTCCACACCACCCTGGGTTAGACAATGGCGATATGCAAATCAGCTCTGACCCTGTTGCCCCATGGGAACAGTCCAGTCCGAACTACAAAAGCCATGTCCTTCCCAGAACGGAATCAAGCATCCGAGGACCGGACCGGTTTCGAGGTAACACCTCTCTTCAGCCCGGCTAGCTTGACTCCAAGTGGTGTGGAGTGCCTGGGACCCACGTCTGGGCATCCCCAGCGCACTTAGGGCGGCAATTGCAAAAACAACAAGTGATGGACTGAATGTGGATCAATGTCACACACTCCCCCAGTCAAAAGATCTGGGCCCAAATCCATCGTTTTTTTGCACTCCACACCACCCTGGGTTAGACAATGGCGATATGCAAATCAGCTCTGACCCTGTTGCCCCATGGGAACAGTCCAGTCCGAACTACAAAAGCCATGTCCTTCCCAGAACGGAATCAAGCATCCGAGGACCGGACCGGTTTCGAGGTAACACCTCTCTTCAGCCCGGCTAGCTTGACTCCAAGTGGTGTGGAGTGCCTGGGACCCACGTCTGGGCATCCCCAGCGCACTTAGGGCGGCAATTGCAAAAACAACAAGTGATGGACTGAATGTGGATCAATGTCACACACTCCCCCAGTCAAAAGATCTGGGCCCAAATCCATCGTTTTTTTGCACTCCACACCACCCTGGGTTAGACAATGGCGATATGCAAATCAGCTCTGACCCTGTTGCCCCATGGGAACAGTCCAGTCCGAACTACAAAAGCCATGTCCTTCCCAGAACGGAATCAAGCATCCGAGGACCGGACCGGTTTCGAGGTAACACCTCTCTTCAGCCCGGCTAGCTTGACTCCAAGTGGTGTGGAGTGCCTGGGACCCACGTCTGGGCATCCCCAGCGCACTTAGGGCGGCAATTGCAAAAACAACAAGTGATGGACTGAATGTGGATCAATGTCACACACTCCCCCAGTCAAAAGATCTGGGCCCAAATCCATCGTTTTTTTGCACTCCACACCACCCTGGGTTAGACAATGGCGATATGCAAATCAGCTCTG
The DNA here is from genome assembly GCF_964261635.1 of Lissotriton helveticus. Taxonomy (NCBI): domain Eukaryota; kingdom Metazoa; phylum Chordata; class Amphibia; order Caudata; family Salamandridae; genus Lissotriton; species Lissotriton helveticus. Next base: position 873,945,706 of record NC_136067.1, read on the forward strand.
ACCCTGTTGCCCCATGGGAACAGTCCAGTCCGAACTACAAAAGCCATGTCCTTCCCAGAACGGAATCAAGCATCCGAGGACCGGACCGGTTTCGAGGTGACACCTCTCTTCAGCCCGGCTAGCTTGACTCCAAGTGGTGTGGAGTGCCTGGGACCCACGTCAGGGCATCCCCAGCGCACTTAGGGCGGCAATTGCAAAAACAACAAGTGATGGACTGAATGTGGATCAATGTCACACACTCCCCCAGTCAAAAGATCTGGGCCCAGATCCATCGTTTTTTTGCAATCCACACCACCCTGGGTTAGACAATGGCGATATGCAAAACAGCTCTGACCCTGTTGCCCCATGGGAACAGTCCAGTCCGAACTACAAAAGCCATGTCCTTCCCAGAACGGAATCAAGCATCCGAGGACCGGACCGGTTTCGAGGTAACACCTCTCTTCAGCCCGGCTAGCTTGACTCCAAGTGGTGTGGAGTGCCTGGGACCCACGTCTGGGCATCCCCAGCGCACTTAGGGCGGCAATTGCAAAAACAACAAGTGATGGACTGAATGTGGATCAATGTCACACACTCCCCCAGTCAAAAGATCTGGGCCCAAATCCATCGTTTTTTTGCACTCCACACCACCCTGGGTTAGACAATGGCGATATGCAAATCAGCTCTGACCCTGTTGCCCCATGGGAACAGTCCAGTCCGAACTACAAAAGCCATGTCCTTCCCAGAACGGAATCAAGCATCCGAGGACCGGACCGGTTTCGAGGTGACACCTCTCTTCAGCCCGGCTAGCTTGACTCCAAGTGGTGTGGAGTGCCTGGGACCCACGTCTGGGCATCCCCAGCGCACTTAGGGCGGCAATTGCAAAAACAACAAGTGATGGACTGAATGTGGATCAATGTCACACACTCCCCCAGTCAAAAGATCTGGGCCCAAATCCATCGTTTTTTGGCACTCCACACCACCCTGGGTTAGACAATGGCGATATGCAAATCAGCTCTGACCCTGTTGCCCCATGGGAACAGTCCAGTCCAAACTACAAAAGCCATGTCCTTCCCAGAACGGAATCAAGCATCCGAGGACCGGACCGGTTTCGAGGTAACACCTCTCTTCAGCCCGGCTAGCTTGACTCCAAGTGGTGTGGAGTGCCTGGGACCCACGTCTGGGCATCCCCAGCGCACTTAGGGCGGCAATTGCAAAAACAACAAGTGATGGACTGAATGTGGATCAATGTCACACACTCCCCCAGTCAAAAGATCTGGGCCCAAATCCATCGTTTTTTTGCACTCCACACCACCCTGGGTTAGACAATGGCGATATGCAAATCAGCTCTGACCCTGTTGCCCCATGGGAACAGTCCAGTCCGAACTACAAAAGCCATGTCCTTCCCAGAACGGAATCAAGCATCCGAGGACCGGACCGGTTTCGAGGTAACACCTCTCTTCAGCCCGGCTAGCTTGACTCCAAGTGGTGTGGAGTGCCTGGGACCCACGTCTGGGCATCCCCAGCGCACTTAGGGCGGCAATTGCAAAAACAACAAGTGATGGACTGAATGTGGATCAATGTCACACACTCCCCCAGTCAAAAGATCTGGGCCCAAATCCATCGTTTTTTTGCACTCCACACCACCCTGGGTTAGACAATGGCGATATGCAAATCAGCTCTGACCCTGTTGCCCCATGGGAACAGTCCAGTCCGAACTACAAAAGCCATGTCCTTCCCAGAACGGAATCAAGCATCCGAGGACCGGACCGGTTTCGAGGTAACACCTCTCTTCAGCCCGGCTAGCTTGACTCCAAGTGGTGTGGAGTGCCTGGGACCCACGTCTGGGCATCCCCAGCGCACTTAGGGCGGCAATTGCAAAAACAACAAGTGATGGACTGAATGTGGATCAATGTCACACACTCCCCCAGTCAAAAGATCTGGGCCCAAATCCATTGTTTTTTTGCACTCCACACCACCCTGGGTTAGACAATGGCGATATGCAAATCAGCTCTGACCCTGTTGCCCCATGGGAACAGTCCAGTCCGAACTACAAAAGCCATGTCCTTCCCAGAACGGAATCAAGCATCCGAGGACCGGACCGGTTTCGAGGTAACACCTCTCTTCAGCCCAGCTAGCTTGACTCCAAGTGGTGTGGAGTGCCTGAGACCCACGTCTGGGCATCCCCAGCGCACTTAGGGCGGCAATTGCAAAAACAACAAGTGATGGACTGAATGTGGATCAATGTCACACACTCCCCCAGTCAAAAGATCTGGGCCCAAATCCATCGTTTTTTTGCACTCCACACCACCCTGGGTTAGACAATGGCGATATGCAAATCAGCTCTGACCCTGTTGCCCCATGGGAACAGTCCAGTCCGAACTACAAAAGCCATGTCTTTCCCAGAACGGAATCAAGCATCCGAGGACCGGACCGGTTTCGAGGTAACACCTCTCTTCAGCCCGGCTAGCTTGACTCCACGTGGTGTGGAGTGCCTGGGACCCACGTCTGGGCATCCCCAGCGCACTTAGGGCGGCAATTGCAAAAAACAACAAGTGATGGACTGAATGTGGATCAATGTCACACACTCCCCCAGTCAAAAGATCTGGGCCCAAATCCATCGTTTTTTTGCACTCCACACCACCCTGGGTTAGACAATGGCGATATGCAAATCAGCTCTGACCCTGTTGCCCCATGGGAACAGTCCAGTCCGAACTACAAAAGCCATGTCCTTCCCAGAACGGAATCAAGCATCCGAGGACCGGACCGGTTTCGAGGTAACACCTCTCTTCAGCCCGGCTAGCTTGACTCCAAGTGGTGTGGAGTGCCTGGGACCCACGTCTGGGCATCCCCAGCGCACTTAGGGCGGCAATTGCAAAAACAACAAGTGATGGACTGAATGTGGATCAATGTCACACACTCCCCCAGTCAAAAGATCTGGGCCCAAATCCATCGTTTTTTTGCACTCCACACCACCCTGGGTTAGACAATGGCGATATGCAAATCAGCTCTGACCCTGTTGCCCCATGGGAACAGTCCAGTCCGAACTACAAAAGCCATGTCCTTCCCAGAACGGAATCAAGCATCCGAGGACCGGACCGGTTTCGAGGTGACACCTCTCTTCAGCCCGGCTAGCTTGACTCCAAGTGGTGTGGAGTGCCTGGGACCCACGTCTGGGCATCCCCAGCGCACTTAGGGCGGCAATTGCAAAAACAACAAGTGATGGACTGAATGTGGATCGATCAGTGGAAAAACGATGGATTTGGGCCCAGATCTTTGGACTGGGGTGAATGTGTGACATTGATCCACATTCTGTCCATCATTGTTGTGTTTGCAGTTACCGCTCTAAGTGTACTGGGGATGCTCAGACGTGAGTCCCAGGCACTCCACACCACTGGAATCAAGCTAGCCGGGCTGAAGAGAGGTGTTACCTCGAAACCGGGCCGGTCCTCGGATGCTTGTTTCCGTTCTGGGAAGGATATGGCTTTTGTAGTTCGGACTGGACTGTTCCCATGGGGCACAGGGTCAGCGCTGATTTGCATATCGCCATTGTCTAACCCAGGGTGGTGTGGAGTGGAAAAACGATGGATTTGGGCCCAGATCTTTGGACTGGGGTGAATGTGTGACATTGATCCACATTCTGTCCATCATTGTTGTGTTTGCAGTTACCGCTCTAAGTGTACTGGGGATGCTCAGACGTGAGTCCCAGGCACTCCACACCACTGGAATCAAGCTAGCCGGGCTGAAGAGAGGTGTTACCTCGAAACCGGGCCGGTCCTCGGATGCTTGTTTCCGTTCTGGGAAGGACATGGCTTTTGTAGTTCGGACTGGACTGTTCCCATGGGGCACAGGGTCAGCGCTGATTTGCATATCGCCATTGTCTAACCCAGGGTGGTGTGGAGTGGAAAAACGATGGATTTGGGCCCAGATCTTTGGACTGGGGTGAATGTGTGACATTGATCCACATTCTGTCCATCATTGTTGTGTTTGCAGTTACCGCTCTAAGTGTACTGGGGATGCTCAGACGTGAGTCCCAGGCACTCCACACCACTGGAATCAAGCTAGCCGGGCTGAAGAGAGGTGTTACCTCGAAACCGGGCCGGTCCTCGGATGCTTGTTTCCGTTCTGGGAAGGACATGGCTTTTGTAGTTCGGACTGGACTGTTCCCATGGGGCACAGGGTCAGCGCTGATTTGCATATCGCCATTGTCTAACCCAGGGTGGTGTGGAGTGGAAAAACGATGGATTTGGGCCCAGATCTTTGGACTGGGGTGAATGTGTGACATTGATCCACATTCTGTCCATCATTGTTGTGTTTGCAGTTACCGCTCTAAGTGTACTGGGGATGCTCAGACGTGAGTCCCAGGCACTCCACACCACTGGAATCAAGCTAGCCGGGCTGAAGAGAGGTGTTACCTCGAAACCGGGCCGGTCCTCGGATGCTTGTTTCCGTTCTGGGAAGGACATGGCTTTTGTAGTTCGGACCGGACTGTTCCCATGGGGCACAGGGTCAGCGCTGATTTGCATATCGCCATTGTCTAACCCAGGGTGGTGTGGAGTGGAAAAACGATGGATTTGGGCCCAGATCTTTGGACTGGGGTGAATGTGTGACATTGATCCACATTCTGTCCATCATTGTTGTGTTTGCAGTTACCGCTCTAAGTGTACTGGGGATGCTCAGACGTGAGTCCCAGGCACTCCACACCACTGGAATCAAGCTAGCCGGGCTGAAGAGAGGTGTTACCTCGAAACCGGGCCGGTCCTCGGATGCTTGTTTCCGTTCTGGGAAGGACATGGCTTTTGTAGTTCGGACTGGACTGTTCCCATGGGGCACAGGGTCAGCGCTGATTTGCATATCGCCATTGTCTAACCCAGGGTGGTGTGGAGTGGAAAAACGATGGATTTGGGCCCAGATCTTTGGACTGGGGTGAATGTGTGACATTGATCCACATTCTATCCATCATTGTTGTGTTTGCAGTTACCGCTCTAAGTGTACTGGGGATGCTCAGACGTGAGTCCCAGGCACTCCACACCACTGGAATCAAGCTAACCGGGCTGAAGAGAGGTGTTACCTCGAAACCGGGCCGGTCCTCGGATGCTTGTTTCCGTTCTGGGAAGGACATGGCTTTTGTAGTTCGGACTGGACTGTTCCCATGGGGCACAGGGTCAGCGCTGATTTGCATATCGCCATTGTCTAACCCAGGGTGGTGTGGAGTGGAAAAACGATGGATTTGGGCCCAGATCTTTGGACTGGGGTGAATGTGTGACATTGATCCACATTCTGTCCATCATTGTTGTGTTTGCAGTTACCGCTCTAAGTGTACTGGGGATGCTCAGACGTGAGTCCCAGGCACTCCACACCACTGGAATCAAGCTAGCCGGGCTGAAGAGAGGTGTTACCTCGAAACCGGGCAGGTCCTCGGATGCTTGTTTCCGTTCTGGGAAGGACATGGCTTTTGTAGTTCGGACTGGACTGTTCCCATGGGGCACAGGGTCAGCGCTGATTTGCATATCGCCATTGTCTAACCCAGGGTGGTGTGGAGTGGAAAAACGATGGATTTGGGCCCAGATCTTTGGACTGGGGTGAATGTGTGACATTGATCCACATTCTGTCCATCATTGTTGTGTTTGCAGTTACCGCTCTAAGTGTACTGGGGATGCTCAGACGTGAGTCCCAGGCACTCCACACCACTGGAATCAAGCTAGCCGGGCTGAAGAGAGGTGTTACCTCGAAACCGGGCCGGTCCTCGGATGCTTTTTTCCGTTCTGGGAAGGACATGGCTTTTGTAGTTCGGACTGGACTGTTCCCATGGGGCACAGGGTCAGCGCTGATTTGCATATCGCCATTGTCTAACCCAGGGTGGTGTGGAGTGGAAAAACGATGGATTTGGGCCCAGATCTTTGGACTGGGGTGAATGTGTGACATTGATCCACATTCTGTCCATCATTGTTGTGTTTGCAGTTACCGCTCTAAGTGTACTGGGGATGCTCAGACGTGAGTCCCAGGCACTCCACACCACTGGAATCAAGCTAGCCGGGCTGAAGAGAGGTGTTACCTCGAAACCGGGCCGGTCCTCGGATGCTTGTTTCCGTTCTGGGAAGGACATGGCTTTTGTAGTTCGGACTGGACTGTTCCCATGGGGCACAGGGTCAGCGCTGATTTGCATATCGCCATTGTCTAACCCAGGGTGGTGTGGAGTGGAAAAACGATGGATTTGGGCCCAGATCTTTGGACTGGGGTGAATGTGTGACATTGATCCACATTCTGTCCATCATTGTTGTGTTTGCAGTTATGGCATAAAGTGATGTCAATTCCTGTGATGTCAGTTTCTGTTTGAAACATACATAAAGACGGTAATCAGGAGACCCAGGTGCATCACAATGTATTAATTTCTTGATATTTTATTGCATTTAATATGTTCTGTAAATAGGGATTTATTAGGAACACATTTGTCGTTCTACTTATGCTTATGGGAAAGCTCCCTTGCTATCCCTTCTCAGTACTAGTCTGGAGTGCCCTTTGCATCCACCATTTTCTGCCTTTCCTCATTCCCACACAGGAAATATTGTCCAGTGTCCAATTGGCATCTCCATGGTCCTAGTGTTTTCCTGATATCACATTTCCTCACTCCTTAGCGAAAAGCAACACAGCTCCAATATTACAGAATTCTTCACCCATTTGCTACTATTTTTGGCCTTGTTTTTTTGCTTCTAGTGATGGATTTTACTTCTTTATATTATGCCTCACTATTTTCTCCTTTCTTTGAGAGGGAGTCTGGTGCCTTGCTGGTCACTTCAATGTTTAAAGTCATCTCCAATAAATGTACTATTTCCACTCCAATCTAAGCAGCAATGGGGAAAGTACTGGGATTTGAAGGTTTACATTTACTATTCCCCCACAGACATAAGCAACATTGGTGAAAGTGTTGGACTTTAGGGGAGTCACATTTATTATTTCTACACCAACCTAAATAACAGTAGGGAAATTGTTGGGAACATATATAATAATGAATAAAAAATATTTGAAACAAATAGCTTAAAAATCAATTCATATAAATATACATTTAAAATGCTTTGAAAAAAATCTTATAAACAACTACTCTTAAAATGTATTTAAGCAAATAACTTAAAAAATATATCTTTTACAAAATTACCAACATAAACTTTATTTACCCATTAAAAACATTATAAAATGGTAACAAACACTTTCCACCCTACTCCCTCACAATATCAAAAACCCAGAATCAAATTGGGAATAATACTATATTTAATTGAATAAATTACAGCAAATAAAAAATGACACAAAACACTAAGGATCTAATTAGGAAGTCGGTCGGAATGCCTCCAACCTGCAGCCGGAGGCTTTCCGACCAACATCCTTGGTTTGACTACAGACCATCGTATTAAGATTATGGCGGTCGGAAGTCTAACCAGCCGGTCATTCCTGCTGGCTTCTGACGGGCTCAATGAGCCCGTCAGCCAGTAGGAATCCGAAACATAATCCCTTACGGATGTCATTTCCCCCGGCGGGATTATGATGTCAGCTTCAGACAGGCTTTCCATGTCGGGCTTTCCAACATGAAAAGCCTGTTGGAAAGCAACTTAGGGCGCCCCTAGCAGGCCCCCAACACTCAGTGACATTCGGTTGTGAGCCTGTGGGCACCTGTGGTGCCCCCCTGTAAATCCCTGCACCATGTTGCAGGCACCATGAGGTGTCTGCCACGTGGTGCAAGGATTCACAGAAACTCCCATTTCTCTATATATTGTGCTGTGACCAGTTTCCGACCGCAGCACAAGCTCCCATAGAGAAAAGGGAGTTTGTTTCCGAACCATGTGCGGTCGCATTGTAATAGGGGATGAGAAACCACTGACCTATGGTCAGTCAGCGCTCACAACGAGACGGCATCCGCCCGACATCATAATAGGCCCCTTAATATTAAAAATCACAGTACATTAAAATATATGTAATCAATTAATTCAAACAATTACATTATTTACATAATAATCTAATTATGGAACTTAAAAAGGAATGAAAAATTATTTTTAAAAAGAACGCATCTATTAAATTATTGACATAACTAATAATCAAATTAACCAACTAAAATAAAAAATTACAGTGAACAAATAATGTATTAATTAAATACTTTACATAATTAATAATATATTTAACCAATTAAAGTTTAGAAATGTAAAAAGTACAAATAACTTAAAAATATATTAAATTACTTCCCACAATAATTCCCTACAAACACAACCAGTCAATAAGTAAAAAAATTAAACAAACTCAAACACAATACTTCAAAAATGTTACCAAAACAATAAAAAAACTACAAAAAGGTTATCGACCATTACCAATAATGTATTATTTACCACACACAAGTTTGTTCATTAATCAGTATAGAAAAATTGATATTATATGTAACTCTGGTCTTCATTTAGGGTCAGATGTAGGTGGCTAAATACCGGTCGGTAACGCCGAAATTCAGTAAATTTCAGCGTTACCGACCGGTATTTAGCCATTCCTAATGTAGGTAAGGAATCGGTAAATAAGGAATCGGTAAATACCGATTCCTTATTGCCCTTGCATTTAAGGAATCGGTAATACCAATTCCTTAAATGCAATGTAGGAAGCACATTAAAGAGTGCTTTTGAGCCTTAAGAAATCGGCAATTACCACCAACTTCTAGTTGGTGGTAATTACCGATTTCCCTTAAAAAAACACTTTTTTGCTTTTTTTAAAGGTCCATGTGGCACACATCCATGCCCTTAGGGCATGCATGTTCGCCACATGTGCAAACATGCACATTTCAGGGGTGCAACAGGGTGTCCTTTGGACACCTTGGCACCCTTGAAATACCTCCCGGTATTACCAATTCGGTAATACCGAATCGCTTACACTGAATGTCTTCACATTCATTCCAATGCGCCTCCAAGCCCATAGAAAGGAATGAGTAGGTATTCCTTATTACCGAATCTCAATTACCGATTCGGTAATAAGGAATATTAAGGATTCGGTATTTTTTACCAAATCTTTACCTACATAGGAAATACCGATTTCTTAATAGCGAATCGGTAAAATTCGCTATTAGGAAATCAGTATTTCTGATTTACCTACATCTGGCCCTATATTTTAAAAACACAATATTTTTACGTGCGATATTCTGTCACACAACATTTTTGTCATTACGATATTTTTGAGATGCTATCTGTGTAAAACAATATTTTGCATACAATATTAATATTGTGCACCAAATTCATGTGCTGATCATATGATTCAGCCCTGTGCTGGAAGATTCAAAATGTCTTCTGAGAAGAAGATAGGAGAACAGAGCCTGCCTTATGTTGGATCATCAATAAATCATACTGATAACCTGTTTCTCGTTCTACTTCTACCATAAGGACTGAAGTTGGGTAAGTAATTAATACTTCAGCATTGTTGGATAGTAGTGCTTTTATCAGAGTACCCTGCTGCCAAATTATAATTCAGGCCAAATGTTCCTAAGAATAGTAAGACGACTTTATAAGTGACTTCATAAGTGATTCAAGCTGTTGATAGCTCACTTTTGACGTCAGGTCCGAGGCAAAAAGCCACTGCTCCCCTGCAAGTTTCATTTGGAGATTATATATAAGTGTAATTCCTTGATTTTGTTGAATCTCTCAACTATGCTATAATTGTCTGTATTCTTTGTTTCAAGTGTCATGATATATGTTAATTTGTTTTCGCTAACAATATTGTTATCACAGTTATGTGGTGATCATTGTTATACTTCTGGAAATTATTGATCACCAACTGATGAAATAAAATACTCGACACCCAATTTAATAGTGGCTGACCTTTCTTCAATACCACTGCAGTGCCATGCTTTTCTTCAGCTTTTGTCTCTCACAGGGAATATGATTGCTGCATACCACATGGCTCTATTTTCCATTTGAGCACATTTCTTGCTTAACTGAATAGGAACCGGATAATGCTTATCTTAAACAGGAATTTGCAATCTCCATCCCCCGCTGGTGCCCCTTTTTTCTTTGTACTCAAGAAAGACCTAGCTCTTCAACCATGTATTGATTATAGAGGCATAAATCAGATCACAATCAAGGATAGATATCCTATCCCTCTTATAAACGACACCTTGGAGTTAGTCCATGGAGCACAAGTCCCATAATTTGATTTATAAGCTGCTTGCCAGCTGTTCTGTATAAAGCAATGCAATAAGTGAAATACTGCTTTCTGCAGTTTATTTGGCATTTTGAATGTTCTGTAATGTCATTTGAGTGATGCAGTGCTCCTCCCGTGCACCAGCACTTCATAGATTCAACATTCTCTGGTATCTTATATCAGTTTGCATTTCTCTGTTTGGATGATATTGTAATATTCCAGTGTTTTCAAATGCACTTGAAGAAGATCAAGAACATACATGTGATTTTGGTGTTCTCAATACTTCAGCAAAATCACTTATCTTGTAAACCTAAAAAAGGTGAGTTTATTATCTTGATTTAAATGTAATGCCTCAGTCCTTTCCTTGTATCACATGAAGGTTTCATGTATTCCCATTTATACATTATACTAATGTTAAAGGGAATCATAGTTTTCTTAAATTTGCACACTTTTATTATACATTCATCAAGAAACTATTAGCAATAACCAGTGATATTACTCGTGATATGAAAAAGAAAAATGTGATGAGTGTTTTTTGCGGGGTCAATCAAGTAGAAAGAGCCTTCAGTACACTAAAAACAAATGTTTACTAAGGCATCAATTTTGGGTCATCCCGATACTCCAAAGATGTTTATTGTATCGAGAGTAGTTGGAGAAATTCTATTACAAGAACAAGAAAATGATGGAACATCCAGCCTTATATCAATCTCATGTTTGGACAGAGTCTAAATATAAATACTTAGTATTTAAAAGAGGACTTGTAGCAATGATGATGATATGTCCTCAATGGTGACATTTTTGATGGGCACTTGAGTACAATTTAAAATGTTTGAGCTGATTATTAATATTTGCAGTGATGAAAAATGGTTTTTGCAGCCATAACTGCCAAGAGAAATGGGCATTTTTCTATGCCCATTATGATTTTACTATCAAATAGTCACACAGTCCTTGCTGGAAGACCGTGTTGTTTAATACTCTATCCCTTTGTTATTCTGAGTCATCACTTACTTATGATCAGCATATAATTCTCTCCCAAGATGTTGTTAAAATAGTTCACTGTTTTTTAGACAAGTGCAATAAGGTTCAAGAAAAGATAGATCTGAATAAATTAGATCTTCGCCTAAACACCCCTCTAGTTTGACTAAATTAATTGTATTTTAGCCAACCAGGAGTTTTATTCCAGCTAAAATATTACAGGTGGAAGTTATGAAAATGTGTCAGGACTTACAGGTGTTAAGACAACTTTGTATTTAGTTTTACTATCTATTAGATGCTTATCTGTTCACTGTGATGTCCAAGAAGATATTCTTGCCTGTCCTATTAGTGCTCAGAATTGAGTCTTACATTTTGAGCCTTTTGCTGGCCCACTGTCATTGAAGCTCTCCCTTTCTCCACTATCTTTGTTATCCTCCTGACCCCATTCTCCGTGGATGCCCATATTTTCATATTGCCATGAGGCACAGCACCACACTAGTTTTATTTTGTGATGGCTGCCCCGTCTTCGTTTTTGAAGAGTATACATACAGGCCATCCTTTCATTGTGAATCTCGGACTCAGCTGTATATAAAAGAGTCCTAATGATGGTCCTGTCATTCTTCACGGGATGAAAGCATCAACTTCACTATCTGACACTTTCCTATATTGTATATTTAATTAAAATGGGCCATGTTCTTCTTGCTTTTTAGATCCGCACCTATTGTCACATCTGTGTCACTGTTGTTAAGAGAGCACCAAGCATATTTGTTTCACCCACACTCGCCAATGGACAGTTTTTAGTATTTGTTGTTTCAAATAAATGACTATCTGGTTGACAATATTGTTCATAATGGCTACAGTTGTGAACTGCAGTCTTGGATATTTGCAGCCAAAGACGTTGGAACCTTGGCATATGATTTCAACATATTTTGTAATGGATCTTCTATATTCAGATGGATACTATGCGATAATGAATACAACTCCTTTTCAAAGAAAAACCATTTCCTCCTATATGTAAACTACCTTAATTTATAAAGTAAATCTTTAAAAATGTTGTTAAATGCAAAAAGAAATATATGAATCCAGAATGGGAACTAATATTCAAGGAGCTATCAACTCATGATGTGCGAAGATTCTGGTCATTGTCACCAACTGCTCTATTCATCAACATATTTAAACAGAACTGTCTAAACCATATAAATTATGTATATGTCTGTGAGCACTATATCAACACTAAGGTTCCATGTGAACAGGTTGGTTTACAGGACTCCTTCAATCGTAGCCTGAGATGCCATAAGGATCTTATAAGCCTCAACGCAAACCGGTGGATGTTGAAATGGCTCTACAGCACTTTCCAGATTGGTGGGTGTGAGAAATTGGGCTGTTGGTTGACTCGGGTGTGAGCCCTAGTCAAGCAACAATCACACCTCCATGCATGGCGAACCACATTAAGTCACTAAATTAACCTGTGCATAACCCTGGGCACTTTTGTGGGAAAGTGCCCCTTTTCGACATGGTCACCCCACTTTTTGCTTGGTATTTGATGCAATTTTGACTGAAGTGCACTGGGTTCCTGCTACCCTGCTCCCTAGTGCCAGTGCTCTTTCCTTAAAACAAGGTATCTGCTCAATTGTTCCCCAATTGGCTAGACCTTCAGCACTTCTGTAATCCATAAGTACCTAGGACATGGGTACTAAAGAGGGACCCTAAGGGCCGCAGCATGCATTGTGCCACCCTAAGGGACCCACCACCAAACCTATGCAGACTGCCATTGTAGGCTGCGTGAAATGGTGAAGACAATTGTGAAAACAACATGACACACTCCCTGCGTGCCATGTTCTCAAGCAATGCATGCAGTATATGTAAGTCACCCCTATAGCAGGCCTTATAGCCCTAAGGCAGGGTGCATTATATTACAAGTGAGGACGTATCTGAATGAGCAGATATGCCCCAGTGCTATCTAGTTCAATTGCGAAGATAGTACAAGTGAACAGGGGAACCATCTTAAGTATATGTACTGGGCACTGGTCATTACAAGTTCCCCATCTAAATGATAGCTTCACTAAAATACATGGTTTTGAGAGAAGAGTTGGCCTAACGCCTGGGGTGGTCGACCTTGAATCAGGGAACTGGGTTTGAGTCTCAGCAATGACGCTGAACATCCTGTGATTCTGGGCAAATCACTTAATCTTCCCGCGCCTAAGAAAAATTAATGTGTCCTCATGTAATGCAACTGGTGCTATGTAAGTACAAAAGGGGGTGATGATGGACGGGGCCAAAGCGGTACAAAAGGGGGTGATGATGGACTGGGGTGGCAGAGTGGGCTAAAGAACGGTGATGGATTAAACCCAGATCTTTTGACTGGGTGTGAGTGTTTGATTGGTTCAGATGCTCCGTCCATTACCACCCCCTTTGTACCACTGGTGCTATGTAAAGCACTCTGATACTCAATTTGGGTCAAGTTCAGGTTATATAAAACTAATAAAATAAAATGGTGTTTGGCATCAAATGCCTCATCTTAATGAATCCCTTCTGATATCAGTAGTGGATTTAATAAAAACAGGCACCCAGAGGTGCCCCCTGAAAACCTACCAGCTTCTTAGCGTGCTGGATGACTGATCTCGTCCAGCCTGCCACCACAGACATGTTTCTGACCCCCTGCAGGTGAGAACCCACGCTGTCTGAGGCCAGAAACAATGCCTGCTCTGGAGGAAGGTGGTTAGTTATTTAGCATATCAAAGCCAGGGGCTTCAAAGCCCCTGCCACCTTTGCTATGCCCCGGATTACTCCACGGACCAGCCGTTTTCCTAAGAGAGCAACCTATGTGCAGCTCATTTAACAAGAAAACCACCATGTGATTCGTCCTCCTACCTACCGCGCACCGCGCCGCGGGCGCTCGACATCCAGACACCTTAGCGAGTGCATACAGAACACGTACCTGAAGCTCTATCCATTTTCCCCGGTGCAGCCCTTGTGCTGGCTGACAAGATAAACTCCTACCCAGTCCCTGTCCTTAGGAGAACCTATACTCATCACGGTTCGAAACGCGTTGACCCCCAGCCTGTGTGAAGAAAGAAGGGTGCAGCTAGGGACTAACTAATACCACTCCCGTGGGCCCTTGCTGTCAATCTAAAAAATTCTGTACCACAGGTGTTGTGAGACAGGCAGGCTAACCCTTTCCATCTCTAGATCCGCCTGTCCACTGGTTGTTTATTTATAGGACTGGTTTCTTCCACTTGTAAATGGTGCCTTTCGTGTAAAGGCTGTGCATTATTTTGCTATGTAATTTGTTTTCAAGTTTGTTGTTGGTGTCGTCAAATCTTGAGTATTCACCGTAAATGTATGTATATTTGTATATATTGTATATATAACTGTATGTTTTTGAACTGACTGTTTGGATAGGAAGTCCCTTTGATGCCATGTGTTTGATGATTTAATGCAAATGGATATTGAAATGTAATAAATTTGTTTGGAATATAACCTTTGGCTACGCAGCACGTTTTGGCTGTGTGGACCTTGAATTGCCTTGTAAATTATCCTTATCAGCCACTTTGTTCTGTTTATCACCTTTGCTATACGACACAGGCTTCCCTCAGACCTGGGAGATGCCCTGCTGCCCTGATGCCCATTTTGCACCAGGACTGGAGGGAAATTAGCTCTGCAAGGAGGCTTGTTGTACTACCAGGCCAGACACACTCCTACGGTGGGCTGCCTGGTGTGCTCCATGAAAGAAGGATTCCACCATCTTGATTTTGGTGGAATTAGGAACTTTGCAACTGGGTTATGCGCACTCCCCAAGCGGGGTGTAGTAACCCCAAGGGCATGCAGGCCATTATATACTACACTTCACTCCCCTTAATGCCCCTACATTTAGTATCTAATGCCCCCCCTGACACCAGGAATGGAGATTCACCTGACAGAAGAAGAAGGTGGACAAAGAAGAGCCAAAGAAGTGAGAACAGTGGACTATTGGTGGACTTTGGCCACCAACCATGACTGCTCCTTTCCCGACAATCATGACAATCCAACGTGTTCTGGAGCTCTGCATACTGCAAACACCTTGGAGGGCCCCCAGCACTTCACCAAGCTGTCAGCATCCCCGCTGAAGTGGAGGAGCCACTTCCCTGCAACCTGCAGGCACCGACCGCAAAGTCCAGTCGCTGTTCTGCTGATCACTGGGTCCACTGATGCAGCAGGCATCCAGGAGGAGGTCAACGTGCTCCAGGAGGTCAGATCAATCTCTCCACCATGGGTGAAGATGCCAGGAACCCCAGGAGCTGCCCTGCACCCATACCTGATATACTGGACAACTTGCAGCAACAAACGCGTGTTTTAAATCTCATCCAGACTTCAACGCCCCAAACACCAACTGTGCACCCCTGCTCACAAGACCCTCACGAACTGAGCCCCCTGTTGGGAGCTCCCCAAGTCCCACTCTGCAGCCTGTTTCTAAGTGACCTCCCTCTTTGCCTACGGTGCAACGCGCAAGGCTACCAAACCGTCCAGCACCTATTCACCTATGCACCCAGACACTCCAGGGCATGTAAACTCGAACAGCTGGTGGTTCTTGGGACCTTGGCCACAAGTACCTTAAGTCCTAACAGGGACTCCCGAAATACTTTTGCAAGTACCTGTATGCAGTATTGTCTGTATCTCAACACGAAAGCATTACTGTGTAAAAATTCATTTTTGTGACATTTTTACATAACTGTAAAAAATGGATATCTCGAAAAGTACCTACCCAATTACGAAGTTCTAGGTGTTAAAATATATATAAAAAGACTAGATATTTTTCCAAATTGGTCTCGAGTTGTTCTTGATTGTGTGTCTCATTTATTAACTCTGTGTGTTCAAAAATGCTTAACACTACCCTCTGATAAGCCTAAACTGCTCGCCCACACGACCACAAAAGAGAGCATTTGGGATTATTAATTTAAACCCTGTAAGGCAGTAAGGGTTGTTTGGACTTTCTACATAGTATACCTCTTTTTGGTACACCACAAAAAGCCAGCTTCTTACATTGGTGGATGTTAGAAATGGGGTCTCTAGTTGGCTAAGGCTTGCGCCAAAGCCAGGCAGAGACCACCACTCTAGTCAGGGCAAGGGATTTACACACCAAAGATAACCCCTGCTCACCCCCTTGGTAGCTTGGCATGAGCAGTCAGGCTTATCCCGGAGGCCATGAGTAAAGTATTTGCACACGCACACAACATCAACAATATCCCAGGCACATTACAAAAGGAACTCCGCACAAGGTTATATCATAAATAGCTGTTGTATTCTCAAAACACATTAGAATAGTAAACACATAATATACTCTGTGCCAACTGGCAATGAGCAATATTTACAAGGGATTATATACATCTGACAGGGCCACATGGACCACTGTCAGAACCATTACAAAGCGAACTTGGTAAATGTAATACAGATCATAAACGTACAACCAGTAAACACAGGTAATCACCGTACTGCATCAGCCTGTAACATAAACTACATTATGCACAGTCACATCATGCGCAAATTACATTCTGCGCCAACCTCATCAGCATAAACACATTATGCAATCCTCTCACAAGTCTAAACACATTAGACCTTAACCCCCTAAGTTTAACTCACATTAGGGGCATAAATCACAGAGTGAATCATAATCTCACTAGCATAAACCACGATATGCAGGACAAACTCACAATCATAAACCACAGTTTAGGGGTATAAAACAGGGTGCCTTAAACATACTACACACATTACATTTCCTAGCACCACATCACATTAGGGCCTGGAGCCCTATAATTCTAACAGTCCCCCTGGCCAACTAGCCATCCAAAAAGGGGCTCAAATGCCCTATGTCCCAAAAGTCAGGGCGCGCAGCCTAGGCAGCGAAAGTCAAGGCTGCGCAATCTGCGGCGGCCTAAACGGTGCAGCTGCCTACTACTTGCTGTGCGGCTGGAAATATAGACATAAGGCATGGGTCCTCAATGGTCCTTGAAACACATTATGCCAAACGTTGGAGCCACACTGGGCTCTGGAATCACACAAGTCCCCAAGACAAGGAGCGCACTGGCGCTTTAAGTAAACATGCCTATGAGGCGCAGCTGCCCTCTGCAAGCGGGGAGCTGGGAGAAATTCGGCTATGGGCCTGGGCACCTCTGTGCCCTCACGTTGGAGCCCTCCAGGCTCTAAACAAAATATGCAAAATGGTGGAGCGCGCTGGCTCTGGGAATCACTTATGCCCACGTTGGAGCAGCCCACTGACAAGCGGGGCCGCTCAGGAAAATGACCCCAATACTTGAGCTCTGGGCCCTTCAACAAGCATGCCCCATTGTTGCAGCTCACGGGGAGCTGTGAACACATCAGGCCGCAATGGTGGAGTGGCCTGCTCTCTGGCGGGACCGCTCGGGATCCATGCTTCGACCGGCACCACCCGCCCCCCTCGAGCCCTCACTCACGGGCTCAGGGGGCAGGCCTCCACTCGCCTCTCGGTCTCCCGCGATGGCAGGACTTCTCCTACGGGGTTTTACTTGACTCCTGGGAGCCCCACACTGCCGTTGGCGGGCTCTGCTGCCTCCTTCAATTTACCCGGGCCCCCTCCTGGGACCCGGGGCTCTCCTCCATCCGCCCGCCACCGCAGGGCTCTCCCTTCAGCATGGGAGCCCCGCGTCAGCGCGTTGCACAGGTTACTTCTGCTTCCGTCCGGCGGCCCCGCCCACAACCAGGCAGGCCGCCGATGGCGATCTCTTCTTTCGGGGGAAATGAGGGGCAGGCTCCCTCCGTAAAACTATCAAGCGGGGTGGGCACCCGCTCGATAAATCAGGCAAAGTCGCGGGGTGGGCACCTGCGCAATTAGAATAAAATGGAAGCACAGATGCAGGGTGGGCACCTGCTCAGCTCGGTATCACGGGGAAATCCCTACGCTGGGGAAAGAAAGAGCTGAGATGGGTCTAGCACTCATGAATAATGGCAGCAACAAGGTAAATAGCAATAAAGAGGAAAGCTTTGATCTCAAAATACCAGGGATTGTCGCCAAATATGTTGAGGGGGAGGATATCGCAAAATGGTTTACAGACTTTGAGAGGGCTTATAAAATGAGAAAACTCAACCAAAAGTATTGGGGCTCTCTACTCTATGAGATTTTCTCAGGCAAGTGAAAGGAAAGACTTGTGACACTTATTGAGGAAGATGCTGAATATTATGACATGTTATATTATATGTTATAAAAGATTTGTAGCGTGCACTAATACTCTGGAGTGTGCTGGGGCGTGAGTGGGCTGTGGCAGAAAGAGCAGAGATTAATTAAATGAGCTGATTGAAATGGTGAGTTTTGAATAGTTTCTTAAAAATATGGAAGTCCGGGGTGTGCCGCAACTCCTCAGGAAGAGTATTCCATAAAGTTGATGCTTTCACCGAGAGAGACTGGCCCCCCAACCGAGTTCTACGAAACCGGGGAATTGCCATCCGGCGTAGAGTGGCTGATCACAGAGAGTGGCTTGGAATATAGAAAGCAAAGAGCTTCCTGATATAGGAAGGCCCCAGGCCATGAAGGGCTCTGTGGGCTAGGGTAAGAGCTATGAACTGCACCCGCTGGGCCACAGGAAGCCAATACAAATCGCACAAATGCTGCCGAACACTGGATCTCCTGGAGATATTGAATAAAAGTCTAGCCACAGCATGCTGTATAGTTTGGAGTTTTTTCATCAAATAGCTGGGGATGCCAATGAACAGTGCACTGGCGTAGTCGAGGCGGGAAAGGATAAGGGCACGAGCTACCATTTCCTTAGCCGGCCTCGGTAGCAAAGGGAAGAACCTTCTGCGTGTCTTAAGAGTACTGAAGCAGACACCGGTAAGTTTTTTAATGTGATCTGAAAACCGGAGATCTTCTCCAAACCAGACCCCTAAGTTCTTCGCTGGACCACCTTCCGAGTTGGGGCAAGGGAAGCCCGGAGCCCATAGGGTTTCTCTAGAAGAAGGAGGAAGCTGACCATACAAAAGTACCTCCGACTTCTCCTCATTGCACTTAAGTTGGGGCTGTGCAAGCCAGTAGAACACGGATGAGAGGCACCTCTGGGCGGTGTCAGTGCCCAGGTCGGAGTCCTTCCAGGTAAATAGGAGATGGGTAGCACCCAGCTCATCTGCTAGAAATATCAGAGGTGTAAGATAGATATTAAAAAGCAAAGGACTCAAGGTGGAGCCCTGAGGGACCCCAGTAGATAGCTTCCTAGCGGAGGATGAGAAGGGAGGCATCCAGACTTGCTGAGTGCGCTCATTCTAAAAAGATTTTATCCAATCCCAGACGGGACCGGCAATACCAATGGATAAAAGCCGGGCGAGAAGAAGCTGGTGTGGCACCGTATCGAAGGTGGCAGAGAGGTCCAACAAAATCAGGGCCGCCCTGCCACCTCCATCCAGACACTCCCTAATCGCCTCTGCCATTTCAACCAGCGCTGTCTCTGTGCTATAAGAGGTCCGAAACCCGGATTGGGATGGATGAAGTGCCCCAGAGGCTTCGACAAAGGCCTCAAGTTGATGAAAGACCACCTTCTCACAAACTTTTGCCAAAGCCGGCAAAAGAGAGATAGGGTTTTAGTTGGTAAGCCGAAGACCAGCCAAAGAGCTGCCCATCTGCGCCCGTCCGCGACAGGACGGGGCCAGGGGCTCTATTATGCCGTCCTATTCCAAATGCATCAGGTATGAAGCATCGGCTTTATTGAATTTTAGAAAATCTGTCATTCCCTGCCACTTAAGCGATAACTGGCCATGTCCTGAAGGACCCTTCTCTTGTCTAAACTGTCAATTTACCACCATTACTTCTCCAAAGTTGAGCAAATCCCATATGCTGACTGATAATCTGCACTGCATTTTAATAAATGCCCGCTCGATGCCGAAGCACCAATTTGCCATCTGGGATCTGATTGATACTATAATCCCAGATATCTGTTACATCACCGAGACTTGGCTAAAACCTCACACTGTATCTGCCATTGCCCTAGGAGTGCCAAAAGGTTACAAACTTCATAACGCAGACCGCCCCGACAAAGTAGGTGGCGGTATTGCCATAGTCTATAAAGAAGACCTTAAATTAGATATTCTAGAAAAGAAATGTTGTGCACAACTGGAAATAATGATTTACAGAATCACTTTCCCTAATAGAAAGACCTGTAAGGGAGCTCTTCTTTACCGTCCACCTGTACCATGCCCCAGGTTCTCTCTTTCCCTTCTGGAAATACTTGGCCCACATATACGAGCTAAGGAAGACTTCCTACTCTTAGGGGATTTTAATGTTCACACTGATCAGCCTGAACTATCAGACATAGGAGTCTAGCTGATGACTTAGCGACTATTGGCCTCACACAAAAAAATGAGGGCCCCACACATGAAGGTGGACATTGTATTGATTTGATACACACCAATTTTGATAACATATCCTGTAAAACACCGGTACAATTAGAGTGGACTGATCACTTTTTATTGGAATTTAATATATTCCAAATCAACAAAGGATCTTATAAGAAATCTCTACCCCCTGTTACACGCAGACAATGGCATAAGCTCACACTGGAGGCACTTCAAAATACCTGGGAAAAACCTGACATTAAGGACATAGATGATGTGGAACATAGTTTAATAATATTCCAAAATTCACTTACCACTGCCATAGATAAAATTGCCCCCCTGAAAACATTCAAACAATTCCCCGTAGCCAGACAGGAGAAGTGGTACACAGAGGCTCTCAGAACGGAGAAACAAGAATGTAGGAGGATAGAAAAGAGGTGGAGAAAATGTCATTCGGAGGATAATAAGAAGGCCCATCGGGCAGCACAAGCTAATTATTATAAACATGTTAAAGCCGCCCGCAAAAATTGCATAACGCAACAACTCACACAAGCTGGTAATTCTCCTAAAGAATTATTTCGGATCCTTGAGATATTCGTCAAGCCAACTGCTAGTGTAGGCTTAGATGATTTTTCTCAAAGTCTGTGCGAGGAAGTCTCTCTATATTTCGAAAATAAAATTGACTCCATTTATGATAAGATCTTGGTGTCCCAAACAGAAAGAGGTACTTTGAATACACCTCTCCTTAATAAGAACACCAATTTCTCTCTGACCACCTTTCCTCCCATTAAAAGTGAAGAACTTGAAACACTAATGACCCATGTAAAATCCGGGTCTCCAGAAGATCTGATTCCTGCTAAAATCTTAGTCCCCCTGAGTCCCCTGCTGGGCCCCTACATTCAAGATGTAATAAATCAGTCCCTAAAGAAGGGAAACGTGCCCACTGTGTGGAAGAGAGCGGTGGTGAACCCCATCCGCAAGAATGCTGTTCTCCCCTGGTCGGAACTTTCCAACCTCCAACCCATCTCCCTCCTACCATACTTTGGTAAGCTTGCCGAGAAACACGTCAACGCACACCTGTCCAACTACATCGAGGCAGCAGGCGGCCTAGACCACTCTCAATCTGGTTTTAGGCCCAACCATAGCACAGAGTCAGCTCTCCTGTCAGTGACTGATACTATCAGGATGTCACTTGATGGGGGGAGCTCAGTGATTCTGGTGCTATTGGATTTGTCTGCTGCCTTCGACACGGTGTCGCATGACATCCTTCTCGGCCGGTTGAGGGAGGTGGGAATAAAAGGGGCTGCCATGGCATGGCTAAAAAGCTTTCTTGCGGACCGCCAACAAGGTGTCAAACTAGGCTCCTACAATTCCATCTGTAGGAAGCTTACCAAGGGTGTGCCACAGGGCTCTTGCTTGAGCCCCACGTTATTTAACGTATACGTGGCCCCCTTGGCAGACATCATAAGATCCTACGGGTTCACCCCAATCTCCTATGCTGATGACACCCAGCTGCTGTTTCCCTTCCAAACCCTTACACCAACGATTATAAAATCTTTCCAAAATGGTATGCGAGCCGTGGCAGATTGGATGGCCCACAACTTCCTCCAATGCAATGTGACTAAGACTGAAGTCATGCTGTTTGGAGGGGCCACTCTGCTATGGTCTCCCGACTGGTGGCCATCTGAGCTAGGACCTGTTCCGGTACCAAAGCAGACTGTAAAAAATCTGGGAGTGCGTCTAGATCAAGCACTGATCTTAAAAGACCACGTCAATCAAGTTACGGGAACTTGTTTCCGTGTGATAGGGTTGCTTCGACGCATATTCCCCTTCCTACCTGACATCCATAGGAAGACGCTGGTACAAGCATTGGTCATCGGTCGGATGGACTATTGCAATGGACTTCTTATTTCTGCCAACCAAGAACAGCTGGGTAGGCTGCAGGTGGTACAGAATACCGCAGCAAGACTCATTTTGAATGCTTTGCCCCGAACTCCCTCACGCCCTCTCCTCTTTTTTCTTCACTGGCTCCCGGTGAAACAGCGCATTGACTTCAAAGTATGTTGTATAATGCACAAATGTATCTACGGATCCGGCCCTCAATATCTAAGAGACATATTTGTCCCCTACTTACCAGGACGTGTTCTACGCTCCAGCAGCACTATGCTGCTTCAGGTTCCTAGGGTGATGAGAGCAAGACAGGGAGGACGGGCCATCTCACTTAAAGGCCCG
The DNA here is from genome assembly GCF_964261635.1 of Lissotriton helveticus. Lineage (NCBI taxonomy): Eukaryota > Metazoa > Chordata > Amphibia > Caudata > Salamandridae > Lissotriton > Lissotriton helveticus. The sequence continues at coordinate 873,968,371 of NC_136067.1, forward strand.
ATGCTCTGGAATTCTCTGCCCCCATTGCTGAGGCACACCTCTAACCATCTGTCCTTTAGAAGGAAGCTAAAAACATACCTTTTTTCCCAAGACTAATGTTCTCCCTTGCAATCGCAGCAGTCTTATGTCCTTGGTTGTTCCATGATACCGGTTCAGAAGCTACGCGCGGAGATACCCCTGCGGGGCTGATTCAGGCGCGAAATAAGCATATAAATAAATAAATAAATAAATAAGTACAGAAGGGTCTGCAGTGGGTTTTTTAAGGAGAGGAAAGAGTTTGGCATGTTTCCATTGCCACGGGACAGTGGCAGTCTGGAGAGATAAATTTATAATAGCAGCTGCTTCTGGATACACAATCTCGGTAACCCCAGCTAAAGCTCTAGCCGGACATGGGTCTGTGGGGGAGCCTGACTTAAGAGATTTAAGAATGGCTAATATATCAGGCCCCTCTGCGGGCAGAAACTGAGAAAATAAAGAAGTTGGCACCCTGGGTAGTGGAGGAGATAAAAAGGGAGATCTTCTTAGCTCCGCAGAGAAAGTCCCTGAGCTGTCCTGAATAGACTGTATTTTGTCAATAAAAAAGGAGGACAACTCCTCACACCATTGGGGAGAGACTGGAAGAACCTTTTGCTCGGCGCAGGTAGACAAAAAGCTTCTGACAATAGAGAAGATCTCCTTACTAATATTATTGGCTTTCGCGATCCGTTCCACATAAAAGTCTCTCTTAGCTTTCCTGATAGCTACGTAATAATCCCTCTGAGCAGAGCGAAGGGCAGATGTAGCGGAACGGCTAATACGCTAAACGCCAGCAGAGTTCCAATTTTTTACATCCCAATTTCAGCTCTTTCAAAGTGGCCGAAAACCAGGGGTTAGATGGAGGAGATCTCTGTTGTCTATAACCAGGGGGTTTGGAAGAAGAGCCAACCCCCTGGCTAACCCACGCGTCGAAGCAATCCACCGCTTCCCCGAGATCATGAACAGGTACTGGGCGCATGAGTAGCAGAGTCTCAGATAGCGCCAGAATATTGATCTTCCGGGTGGGCAGGCCATGGGGCAGAGCCGAGGTAGAAAAAGGCTTCCCCATGGCCCACGAGAACGTGATCAGAAACTGATCGGACCAGGTACCTCGTGTTGGATCCTTGACAGAGACATCAAAGTTATGTAGTGTGTTTATCTAGGTACCTGAATCGATATTCCTATTCTTTGCCCTTGTCTGGTTATAAATCAATGATATCCCTACAACGGCATAGAAACCCTTTTCATAATTCAGTCATAGCGCATGCTGTCACATTAAGCAAGCCTATTCCTCCAGCCCCCTAGAAAGCACACAGAGTTCTTAAACAAATCCAAGCCTCCAGCAACCTGGGAAATGCCCGCTACTGTTATTTTGATTTCGTCCAAGAACTCATGTAAAACACTGTAAGAACGACCAGTTCTTAGTGACATCTTTATTGACGTCTTATGTCCAGCCTTACGTCAAACCCGGCACCTTTCAGGTATAAATATACCAACGTTGCCTTAAGAAAACACACGGTGGTAATCCTGGAGCAGAGCAGCTATCTACTTCCGAAGAGCCCAGCTGATGCGAGAGCCCACGGACGCTGCCCCTCCCTTTTGACATGCTGAGAAAGACGCTGTCTTTTCTCTTGCAGAGAAATCCAGCCTCCGGCGTTTCCAGCTTACCCTTGCGGGTGACTGGGATACCGAGTCCTGAGAGAGAGATACCAGCCCTCCTGCCTTCTAATACCCAGGTACTGAACTGACTAAACCCTTACAGAGAATTCTTGAGTCAGATTCTTGGCAAAACAAACTTAACTTAAACTGCTACTTACTTACTCCTTCCCACGTATTAGGCTTAGGTCAGGTACACCGGGGTAGGCGTAGTTAGAAGCACCAGTTGAGTACGATTAGTCAATGTATATATGTATGTATCTATTTTATCCATTTTAAAGTATCATATGGCTAAGAAACCATATCAATGCTTTTACAGTATTATTTCATACTCCTGCTTTTACTGTATGCACTTTACTTTACTATAAGTATTGCCATTGTAGCAATTAATTTCTCTTGAATGAGGAAAGAGACTGCTCAATAAATAACACCTTTTATTGAAAACGCCCGTCTCTCTTTTTCTCTGCAATCTGGTGAAACTAAGTACGCACTTATTGACTGAGTGAAATAGCTGTCTTTTGTTTTCACACGACTCTAGAGATACACTCTTATTCAGGGAGAGCAAAGTTGTCATGTTTTATGGTTGTCAGAAACTAAATCCCTTCTTGTCTATCCAGGGAGGTTAAACTCCTCCTCGCTTATTCGGGAAAGTTTCTAGTGAAGTCTGAGCTAGCTGGCAAAAAACGTAAGTCTTATATAGTCAGTAGAGACCTAGTTAACCTCAGTCCTACGTCTACACTACTGAAGATATTATTCCAATGCGCAGAGCCTATTGGGACTATAGGAACTACACTACATGGCGCCCAACGTTTGGTAAGGCAATAAATCTAACGCAAGACGTTAGAGTAACTCAGTCGTGCTTTTTCACACAGACCCTTTTCCCCGTAAATACTCCAAAGACGTCTGGAGTGGGTAAAAGGTTAAAATCCGCCGGAACTTAGTAGGAAGAGATTTCTATGTATAGTTTTTGGTTTATTCAACGTTGAAGGATATAGTGTTCTAAAATATTGTGCACCTAATCTTTGTTTCCTTGAAACTTGATCTGCAACAAAAACCTTTCTGCCAGTAAAAATGACAGAAAGTGAAGAAGAGAGGGAGACAGCTAGAATAGCTGCTCGACTCCTAGAGGATGACAATAGTCTCCTGCAGACCGACCCGGATGCAATACTCATTCCAGTCAACATAAGAAAAACTATAACTATTAAAACGTATAGAAAATGGACTAACATCGAGAGGTGGTACAGTCATATTCGTAATTGAGGCTCATGAATATCGGCAGACAGAGGTATTCTATTCATGGATAAACTTTCCAGCAGCAAACGCTGTCACGCGTGAGTTCCACTATTACAAAATAGAGGAACCTCCGGAAGAGTACACTCCTTTCAAGGAGGTGGAAATCCCATTAAAATACCAAGAGCACCTGCTCTGGTTTAAAGGCGCCCTAAAACATAATAATCACATCACCAGGCTCGGTCCACTAGGTAGACCAGGAGCAACATGGCCGGTTCTAGCCAGCTACACACCACATTCAGACATCGAAAACATTTCGATACCAGAACTTCCAGTCCAACTAAAAGAACTAATTAAAATACATAGACAATTAGTCCAATATGTAATGCGGACTTCAACAGTTCAACCAGCTATTAACATTCCACAGCTGACCCCTCATCAGGGGAACACAAACAAAATTACACCACAGAACATACAGTCATGTCTGGGTAAAGTACCCATATAACGGGAACAAATTCCATTCTGGTTAGCACAAAAAATAACTCAAATAGAGGCAGTATTTCCGGATACTACCCCTGTTGAGAAACACAGAATTCTGACTATCTGTCTTCCAATGGGGATCGCACCACATGTGGAGGACTGTGACACATGGGGCACAGTCTTTGCTTCCATTCACACAAAAACACATGGTATTCCGTCCATGGCGGTAATACCCGATGTGCTAAGACAGATTCAAAATGAATATGGTCCAGAACCTGCTTTAACTCTGGGTATGAAATTACTGAAAGACTTCAAGCAGGTCTCAGCTTTATTATTATCCAACATAAAAGGAGAAGCAGCATCTGTGGCGATCCTCCAGAAATTGAAGGAAACAGATATAGCAGAACAACCATTTGAACTTGCCAGAATCATGGAAAAATCCTATGAAGAGCTAGGAAGAGATAGTTTGGGTGGGAAACCAGTAAAACCCCAACTAACTGAAAATCCTGAAAAGATATTTATTAAAAATAATCTAAACACTCCAAAAAAGAGCTGGGATGGAAATAAACAATCCACTCCGAAAGAAAAAAGATTCCAGTCCAGAGGAAGGTCTCCTCGGCGGAGAGAAAGATCTCCGGACCAAGGACACAAGTCTCCCCAGAGGGAGCCCTCTGAGAAAAGATACAACCTTAGAAATAGATATAATTTGAAGAAACCTGATAGATATCAAGATATTGATACACGTCCCTCTCGACCTTTTCAGACTTCCTCGCAGAAATCGGAAAGAAGAGAACGGTCAGAACACAGGGAAGAGCACGTCAAGTCCAAAGACAAGGAACCTGCTCATCAAAGTAACAAATTACAATTTCCAAAAAAGAAGGTAGCCAGTATTAAAGTAATCAAACATGCCGAGGATCCTGAGGACACAGCTGAAAAACGGAGAGTGGGCTCAGACAATGCTAGACAGCGCAGCAGAAGTGAGCATAGCTCGCAAGATCCTGATAAATCATCTGGAGACAGTGGACACAAATGAATACATTCAGGTGGAAACTGCAGATACCAGAGTTAGCAAACCTCATAAAATATACGAAATAACATTACGTATAGAGGGAGATAAGACTAGGAAAATAAGGGGTCTATTTTGGGATAACCTCTCCAAAGGCTATGACATCCTTTTAGCTGAAAAAGACTGGCCACCAGAGTTTGTCAGGGAGTGCCCTCATGGCGAAGAAATGATTATGCCTGCCTTCTCAAATCACATTCCAATTCATAAAAAATATACACTTGCAAGAAAGTGGGCAGTAGCCCAAGCTCCTGCATTATATAAAAACCATGTCGGATGGGATGAGGACTCTCCTCCTCACAAAATCCAGATAAAATGTCACCCAACTGCACAGAGGCAGTACCCAATTAAGCAAGAAGCTAAAAAACAGGTCAGGGAGATCGTAGATCAACTTGAATACCAGGGGGTGATTGAAACTTGCACCTCACAAATGAACAATCCTTTGTTTCCTGTCTCCAAGCCAGACGATTAATATCGACTAGTTTTGGACTACAGACACCTTAACTCATGTTGCAAAACATTTGTAGTACAAAACTCACATAGTGCAGCACTAATGAATAACATTGTGCGCAAAAAATACAAAACAACATTAGACATCTCTAATGGATTCTTTTGTCAAAACATAGCACCTGAAAGCAGGTATTTGACCGCTTTCTCAATAATGGGCTCGCAGAAAAAATTCTGTCGACTCCCACAGGGGTTCAAGAACAGCCCAGGATTATTCTCAGCAAGAGTAACAGAGTTACTACAAATATATGATGATGAGGCCTTATCTTATGTCGATGACATCTATCTAACAGATGATGACTTGGATACTCACTTGAAAAGAGTGAACACCATAATACTTGGGTTCGCAGCAGAGGGTTACAAATTCAACTTTAAAAAGTCACGAATTGCCCATCTAACTGTCCTGTTTTTAGGATATGAATTATCAAGTGAGGGTAAAAGCCTGGCAGACAATTTATTAGAGAAATGTGCTGTATTCCAAGCACCAAGAACGCTGAAAAACTTACAATCAATTCTAGGTTCCTGAATTTCGGAAGAACTTACATTCTAAATTATGCAGAGAGGGTTAAACCTCTCTATGAACTAATAAAACCAGATTTTAAAACAATCAATTGGACTCAAAAACACACAGAAATTTTTAGATCATTGCAAACAGACATGTTAGCTAAAACAAAATTGCAAACACGCGATAATACACGCAACCTTGTAATCCGAGTCATCCCAGGAAGATGCGGATTCACATACCTAACCTCTAATGAGGGAGAAACGGTACCAATAGCATACAAATCACACTTGTACTCACAAGCTGAAAAAACATTCAGTCTCGCGAAAAATGTAAATGCGGTTCAAACAGCTGTAGCAAAAGAAAGAGCCCAGGCCCAAGGCAGACGGATTACTGTTTTAACAGCAGAATCAGCCTTCGAGGCTTTAACAAGCCCGGGTAATTTAACTACAGTGGCATTAGATCCAAAATGGATACAATGGGAAAATTCTCTTGCCACAGACAAAGTGAAATACTTTTTTGACCCGGAAATGAAAAAATTGAAATATCTAACATATGAAAAAGAATATCCTCTGCCTGACGACATTCTGCCCATACAACTTTACGTCTGCGTAATATACACAAACAGTTATGCAGAACCCTCAGTTTGGGGAGAACAAGCCTATAACGCTACGTGCGAGGTTGTTAAAAACCGGAGGCGCGGAGGTAAATTGAGACCTCTGGTAACAATGTCACAATCTGTAAAAGACAATTCAGGTCAACAAACTGAACTAATAGCTTTGAAAATGGCGCTAGATGTTGCCGATCGCGAATTCCCAACACTAATAGTGTGCGATTCGCATTACTGCGTCAAATCATACAATAATGACTTGCAGAAATGGGTTCAAAACGGTTACAAGGATGACACAGGTGCCACAATAAAGCAAAAATCGCTTTGGGAACAAGTAGTTCTGTTAAAGAAAGAACTACAAAAGACTCACGTGATACATTCACTGAGTCATGAACGTGATGGCGTTCACGTTACAGGGAATTAATTGGCTGAGACAGCCACAGCGGAAGCAACTAAACCGGCTTCCGTAGCTACAAAAAAGCGTTCAGAAAAATACATAGACGGGGAAACCATGCTGGCGGTAAAAACGTCATCAAAAGGCGACTGTGCAGCGCTACCCGTCAACTATCCACTCAATTATACATACATAATCGATGCAAACTCCGTTCCTTTTGCTCGAATCCCTGGAGTGGGGGATAGAGTAATTCCAAACACGAACAGGAGAAACTTATTAATAGCAGACGCACACATGGGGGAAGGTCTAGGGCATCGAGGGATCTTGAATCTCTGAGAGAATTACAATCAGAATACTGGTGGCCGGGAATGAGCCTGCAAAACTACAAATTTGCATTTTACTGTCAAAACTGCAACAGAGATCGCAGTGGCGAACTGCCCGGAGTATTACCATTGCCCTTCTTTTAGATATCCCAAGAATATCAATACGAAATACCCAGAAAAAATGCATCTCATTAATATTATTTAAGACTAGATTCACTTAAAATGTAGACTCCAGCTCTTGGCTGATGCCATAACTGTTATAAAAAGATTTGCGAGTCTATATCAGCACATACGCAATTGGCATGCTACATTCTAACCAGGGTCCTGCCTTTTAGCTCTCGAGCTTATAAGGAGGCCATGACCAGAATGGGCATTGCATTGCGGTATTCTTGTCCCTTTCATCCTGAGGGAAACGGGATTGTGGAAAGAAAAAACCGAGACATAAAGCAATCTATAACGGCGAAGGTATTAGGTTCGGGGGATGGGTGGGTCAAACATTAAACAAGTGTCCAACGTAGTCTTAACAATCTGCCAAGAAATTCTCTAAAAGGTTTCAGTCCGTACGAACTATTGTTCGGGACTAGAATGCATATCCAAGACCTGAGCAACATAAAGTTGAAACAACAGCCACTGAAGAGAAACCACCTGTCCCAGCAAGGCCTGTCTGGATTCCAAAGATTGGGGATCTGGTCAGAGAGAAAATCGCGGTGAAGAAGGAATTTGGGCCTTCTTACAGAAAAGCAGTACCTGTCTTAGCTGTCAACGGAACAAGATCAGTTGTACTACCGCCCCTTGCTGGTAAAAAGGAGAACCGAGTTGTATCGATCGACCTGGTTAAACCACAATCATGTGGCCAATAATAAGTAGTAGGCCAAGTGGACTCCCAAGAAATAGCAGAACACCAAAGTTTGCTACAAATCAAGAGGTTCAAACTGAGAGACTAATCACATTTGATAAACCTACAGTGAATCAACAAGGACTATGCAACAAAGCCATGGAACTTATGCCTCTTAAAACCCAAATTGCAACAATTCGTCAAGAAACACCTGTCTACAACGATGTAGCCACAGACTATGCTAATGTAACAAAGAAAAATCCAGAAGCAATTCCAACAATTGACAGAACTACATCAGGCTACTTCATCAATTTCGATGACTTTTCTGAGGATCCGAGCGAACCTGAGGAACAGCCAACAACAACAAAAACTTTTAAAGATAAAGCTAAAGAACTCTTTCATCAACTACAAGAAACCTATCTGATTTCCCCATGGATTGAATTTTGGGTGGTGCTAGGTGTACTTTTCCTCCTGCTTTGGCTCATCATGGTGCTATGCTTGGGACACTTCATTGAGGGAAAATATATTACAATGGACACAGCAAGCCAGAAAGAATATCAACCTGGTCCTAAAGCCACACAAGTCTTCACACATCGAGAAAAGAGAACTTTCTTCAGTAAACTTCACAGCCAATCCGATACCCGGTGGGGTAGCATGGGACAAAACAGATTACGAAATATATGGCCCGGTCGAGCTCTTGAAGTATCCTCATCAATTTAAGGTTTCATTAGGTGACTTTGTAAAACCGAGCACATTCTCTGATGATTGGGACTTTGAAAGTATTAATGATATGATGTCAGACTCAGTTATGTCAGCAAAATTTACAGAACATGATTATTTACAAGGTTCATCAAATTATGAACAGATGTACTGCTACAATCACTATGCTAACCATTATTTGCATAAATCTTCTCAACCTAGAAATGTTTTAAATTATAATCAATGGGAACATTGTGCAACTCCACCAAAAGGTAGTTCAAAAACATTTTATGAGAAATTCCCATACTTCTCAGGGTTTAACACAAGTGAAGCAGAAACGTTTTATTTCAAACTGTTAAATAAGACAGGAATGAAAACCATGCTTACAAATACAAAATTAATCTATTCAGAAACATTTTTTGAAAAAATTAATACATTTGGTTTTGATTTTTGGAAAAATAACATTGAAACAAAAACCATCTGGGGTACCAAAGATTGGCAAGTCCAAGGTATAGAATCATTATTCAGAGCCTGCATGATCCCAGAACAAATTATATTCTTGAACGACACTCCAGACAGGGAGGGAAAAATTTGGCCCAGTTTGAAAATCTCTTCTATTCGAATTGATACTTTAAGCAGAATGAAGTCTGTTCTTCTACAGACGCCTGTGCCCTTGACGTCATCAAAAGAAACGTATGATCTCCAGGTTGCAAGGACAACAACAGAGATACATGCACTATTATCAACAAATTGCCCCTTGCAATTTCGCAGGAATGCTAAACCAAATCTTAAACGTTTCAGATACGAATGGTATCCCAAGTGTATTTAAGACAATTTTTTCGAGACTGTTAACACCCTTCAAAGCAGTCCTGGGCATTTTTCCTAATTTTATCCATTCGATCTTTAGCGGCCTTCCACTCCTGTTGGGACTCGTAGCAGGCATTTTATTTTTGATACTCCTGCTTCGTTATGGCAAGCCATGTCACAGACAAGACTCCAGCAACAATGGAAGAAACGATCCTAGCAATACGCTATCGGGACCGCATAACTAAAGTCCTTGGATTAGCCCGGCTAAGAGATCTGAATATGACCTGGTTTCTTTCATTCAGACCCATCTGGCAGAATTGTATCTTACCTGTGTTAAGATGTATGCTGTGCAGAGAAGAATGCGTGTTAGACATCTGTCTCACACTACAATCAGAAGTACCATTGGATACAGATACTTTGCTAAGTCCTGTAACGGCTCATGCATCGTGTTGTCCCCAGCGGTTACCCATCCTGATGACGGCATTCGTGGAAACTTCACCACTGCGATTAAAGGGTAGTGAAGTGCAAGATGAGAGCAGCATCAACCAGGTACGACCTTCTATGAGCAATGCTGATCAATACATCGATGATAGCAATCATTCTCACGACTGCACAGTTGCGGCATTTTCCAACTTGGTCGAACTTTCACCTGAAGCGGTAAACTGCTTTTTTGAAAGTCTGTCTGAAATTATGTTCTCCCCTGAACAAAAAGAATAACTTTTAAGCAAACGAGCACTCAGCGTTCCCTGAACTCTGAAATTTGGCCTTCAGCTTTGAAAAACAAAAGCTTCTGGAAATATTTGAAACTGTTTTGGCTTCTTCCCCTGAAAAACGAAATTATTTTTTTCCCCAATTCCAAAATATTTACTTTTTTTTTGGGCACTCATCCTCTGCTTAAAGTAGAACAGAGCTTCTATTTTTAGGAACTCTAGAGACAATATATTACCTCAGCCTCTAGCATATTTACAAATAACTGTATTTATATGTGATGAAATGGTCTCGCACTTTTCTTTTCTGTATTAAGAGCCATTTCATGTGTAATTTTCGCAAAATCATTCCGCTGATATATATGCATCCTTTATGAATGATTACTCTGCTTGAAATACTGTACCTATACTCATTTTTCGTGTATTTCGCATATGCCATTTCAGATGCAAAAAATGTATTTTGGGGTGGATCGGTATACACATGCACCGTTAGATATGTTTACTATTGCTTAGTTTAGTAATTATGGACATGAATTCGTGGAGTGGGTGTAGTGTGTTTATCTAGGTACCTGAATCGATATTCCTATTCTTTGCCCTTGTCTGGTTATAAATCAATAATATCCCTACAACGGCATAGAAACCCTTTTCATAATTCAGTCATAGCGCATGCTGTCACATTAAGCAAGCCTATTCCTCCAGCCCCCTAGAAAGCACACCGAGTTCTTAAACAAATCCAAGCCTCCAGCAACCTGGGAAATCCCCGCTACTGTTGTTTTGATTTCGTCCAAGAACTCATGTAAAACACTGTAAGAACGACCAGTTCTTAGTGACATCTTTATTGACGTCTTATGTCCAGCCTTACGTCAAACCCGGCACCTTTCAGGTATAAATATACCAATGTTGCCTTAAGCAAACACACAGTGGTAATCCTGGAGCAGAGCAGCTATCTACTTCCGAAGAGCCCAGCTGATGCGAGAGCCCACGGACGCTGCCCCTCCCTATTGACGCGCTGAGAAAGACGCTGTCTTTTCTCTTGCCGAGAAATCCAGCCTCCGGCGTTTCCAGCTTACCCTTGCGGGTGACTGGGATACCGAGTCCTGAGAGAGAGATACCAGCCCTCCTGCCTTCTAATACCCAGGTACTGAACTGACTAAACCCTTACAGAGAATTCTTGAGTCAGATTCTTGGCAAAACAAACTTAACTTAAACTGCTACTTACTTACTCCTTCCCACGTAGTAGGCTTAGGTCAGGTACACCGGGGTAGGCGTAGTTAGAAGCACCAATTGAGTACAATTAGTCAATGTATATATGTATGTATCTATTTTATCCATTTTAAAGTATCATATGGCTAAGAAACCATATCAATGCTTTTACAGTATTATTTCATACTCCTGCTTTTACTGTATGCACTTTACTTTACTATAAGTATTGCCATTGTAGCAATTCATTTCTCTTGTATGAGGAAAGAGACTGCTCAATAAATAACACCTTTTATTGAAAACGCCCGTCTCTCTTTTTCTCTGCAATCTGGTGAAACTAAGTACGCACTTATTGACTGAGTGAAATAGCTGTCTTTTGTTTTCACACGACTCTAGAGATACACTCTTATTCAGGGAGAGCAAAGTTGTCATGTTTTATGGTTGTCAGAAACTAAATCCCTTCTTGTCTATCCAGGGAGGTTAAACTCCTCCTCGCTTATTCTAGAAAGTTTCTAGTGAACTCTGAGCTAGCTGGCAAAAAACTTAAGTCTAATATAGTCAGTAGAGACCTAGTTAACCTCAGTCCTACGTCTACACTACTGAAGATATTATTCCAATGCGTAGAGCCTATTGAGACTATAGGAACTACACTACAGTTAGAGCATACCAGGTCAATCAAATGGCCCCCAGTATGCGAAGGCAGTTTAATCCACTGAGTCAGCTGCGTCAAGTCAAATAAATCCATAAGAACCCTAGAATCCAGGGCCTCTGAGATATCCAAATGAATATTAAAATCACCCAGAAGTAGGAACTTAGGGAAGCGGAGAACGCGGGGAGCAATGGCATCATTCAGTGCTTTCAGGAAAGCTCCGGGAGGGCGATAGACCAACGTGCCCCCCAGCGTGAAGTGGGGGGATAGGGTAAAGTTAATATCCAGGGCGTCCCCATCTACCAGCTCCCTGGATATTTCACTGGTAAAAGACCAGGCCTCCCTGAACACTACTGCAGGGCCACCCCCTCTCCTGGTTTTCAGATCGGCTCTAACAATTCTATATCCACGGGGGACAGCGAGCTCAACCACCGGACACAGGACTCACTTAACCAGGTCTCAGTAATAAATAGAGCGTCTAGCTTTTCATCGAGAATTAGCTCATAGATGTTGAGAGCATATTTGACCATAGAGCGGGCATTGATAAGCGCCATAAAGATCCTGCTCTCCCTATCTACTTAAGGAGCAGGACATGACAGCTTTGTATTGAAGCAAAAGTTGCAGATTGAGCAGGTTCTGGAAAGACTGTGGAGGACAGCCTACTGCTTGTCTCCATCACAGTCCGAGATATCTGGAGCCTTAAGTTCGTCTCGATTAAAATATCTCCTACCATGTAAGTCAGCTGGCAATACACCGGCAGCATGGCTGGCACTGGGCGCTCCCGGGGTGCGGACGGGCGCAGACGGGCTTACCTTTGGCGCGCCACCGACCGACATCGTAATCAGGGCCTAGCTGGTTGGTTGAAAGGGAGTAAGGCCCAAGACTATGAGGGGCTTTATAATTTACTTATGAAAAACCATCTGTTAAGTAACTGTACTTCTGAAAACTGCATCAGTACTTTGTGGACCTAGGTTTGATCTCGTCCCAGGAGTTGGGGAAGAAGGCTGACCAATGGGTCCAGACTAGGGCGTCCAAATATCCCTTGGTTGGGGTGACATAAAGAAAGAGGTTGCTAATTTCCCCAAGGGGAAGATGTGGGACAGACTAAAGAAAAATATGAAGAGTCTTCTAAAGGCCCCCAAAAATCTGGTCAGGAAGTTGGGCCTGGAGACCCTTCACAATAAAAGGGTGGGTACCAGGGTAAGAATTGGGATCCCAAAAAGGCTTGGTGTTTCAATTGTAAGGCCAAGGCACACTGAACTGGGAACTATTCATGTCACAAAAAGGCTTCCACTAGGGCACCTCCACTTTCCACTGGGGTGATGAGTCTCCAGATAGGATCCTTAGTGTTCCCTGATCAGGTCAGAGAGCACCCTATAGCTACCTTAATCTCGGAGGGTGGATATGTAGCTGCCCTGGCTGTCTGGTCCAGTAACCTGGACAAATACAGACAACAGTCACGAACCAATGGGGTTAGAGTAGATGCACAAAGGGATACAGGAGTAAAGTGTCACCATGGTGACTGAAAAACTGGTATCCCAAAAGCAGTATTTGGCTGGCAAATTATTCCAGTCACTGATGCTTATGGTCATGCTAAGGTTCATCCCATGGCATGTCCTTAGAATGGGAGTGGGTTACTGGCCAAAAGAAGATGGTTGTGTCCTCTACAATTCTTGTTGAATGCCTGGTAGGGAATGATCTGGAGAAAGCTAAGATCCCATGTAGCCATGTGGGGAATATCTGAATGGGTGTACGTAAAAACAAGAGCACATAGCAAGGCTTGAGGGTGAAAAAGAAGAATTGGAATCAGGAATAATGGCCCAATCCTTCATGATAAAAGGTAAGAAGGATAGGGAATCAAATTCTGAACAGCCATGAGCTTAGGTCCCCTTTACTCTAGAAGAACACCTATCAGCCTTAAAGGGAACTGGGCCCAAGGAACTTGGCCCAGGGGTACCCTCTGGGGAGGAGCTGTGCCAGGGGCGGAGAACCTATCCTACTCTTGAGAGCATTAGCCAGCAAGCTGTTGCATTGGAAAGGGGACATGTTTTTGGCTCCCAAAGGATCTATTGGGAGGAGGGGCTTCTGTATACTGAGGCCAGATATCCTAAACCTGCTGCCACTAGAAGAGTAGTAGTACCTCAGCAATACAGGAAGTTATTTCTCTCATTGGCCCATGACATCCACCCAGCTGGGCATCTTGGCCAGGCAAAGACTTGGAGTAGACTAGTTGCCCACTTCTACCGGACAGAACATATCCCAGAAGGTGAAGGAATTTTGTAAATCCTGTGTTACTTGTCAAGCCAGTGGCAAGACAGGTAGCCACCCAAAGCCCCATTAATCTTACTACCAGTGAATGGGGTACCTTTGAGATGGTAGGGATCGGCGGAGTCGGTCCCCTTGACCCCCAACAGCATTAGGAAACAGATTTATACTGATGGTGGTATCCTGAAGCAATTCTCCTCAAGACTGTCACTGCTCCTGCCGTTCCAAGAGCCCTTATCAGTATCTTTACTGGAGTAGGCTTTCCAAAAGAGGTGGTGTCCAACGGAGGTAGTAACTTCATGTCTGGCTACCTAAAAGCCACGTGGGCTAAGTGTGGGGTGACATAAAAGTTAACCACCCCATATCACCTACAAACCAATGACCTAGTTGAGGGAATCAACTAGACCATGAAAGGTATGATAATGGGACACCCTATAAAGCTCAGAAGGAGATGGGATGTTCTTTCGCCATGCCTGCTTTTCCCCTACAGAGAAGTGAACAGAAGGGAGTGGGCTTTAGTCCCATTGAACTTCAATTTGGTCATCCCTTGAGGGGACCACTATGCCTAGTAAAGGAAGGCTGGGAAACATCTCTCAAAGAGCCCAACCTAGATATTGTAAACCAAGTGCTTGGCCTACATTCAAAGATGGCTGAATACATGGGTAAAGTTGTGAAAACCTTTGAGGCAAGCCAAGAGCTCCAGAAGCTCTGGTATAACCAAAAGGCTACACTGGTTGAGTTTGAACCAGAGCAGAAGGTAAAGGTGCGGGAGCCTGTGGCTACTAGGGCTTTCCTGGACAAATGGAGTGCTCCCTGCCCTATCTTTGAGTGAAAAGGTGAGGTCACCTACTTGGTTGACATAGGCACTTGCAGGAGCCCTCACACTGTCATCCATGTAGACGGTCTGAAACCTTTCTATCAAGGGGCTGATGTGGCCATGCTGATGGTCACTGATGAGGATCAGGAAGAACAGAATGAACCTCTCCCTGGCCTCCTCTCCCACAGTCCTAAAGATGGGCCAGTGGTGGAGTTTTCTTCTCAGACACCCTCTCTGCCCAACAGCAAGCCGACTGCAGAGAGGTTCTGAGGCAGAATGCTGGGATCTTTTCTCTAACACCTGGTCAGACGACATGATGTACCCATGATGACATGATGTACCCATTATATTTACAACAAGGGGTGGTGAGGGACAGAGTCTCTGAATTAAGCAGAATACTCTCACCCAGTCAAAAGATCAGGGCTAGATCCAACACCGTTTTTTAGCTCATTGCACCATCCCAGTTTCAGAACCTGGCTGTATGCAAATTAGTCTGTTCCTGTCCCAGTGCATGATGGGAACAGGGCAAACCAAACTACAAAAGCCAATTCTTATACTGGGAAGGAAACAAGCTTCCGGGGACCGGTTTCTGGCATTACAGCCGTCTTCGGCCCGGCTTGCTTGAATCCTGATGGTGCAATGAGCAAGGGACTCATGTCTGAGTATACCCTTCCACGCTTAGGGTGGACAAAAATATTTACAACAAGGGGTGGTGAGGGACAGAGTCTCTGAATTAAGCAGAATACTCTCACCCAGTCAAAAGATCAGGGCTAGATCCAACACCGTTTTTTAGCTCATTGCACCATCCCAGTTTCAGAACCTGGCTGTATGCAAATTAGTCTGTTCCTGTCCCAGTGCATGATGGGAACAGGGCAAACCAAACTACAAAAGCCAATTCTTACACTGGGAAGGAAACAAGCTTCCGGGGACCGGTTTCTGGCATTACAGCCGTCTTCGGCCCGGCTTGCTTGAATCCTGATGGTGCAATGAGCAAGGGACTCATGTCTGAGTATACCCTTCCACGCTTAGGGTGGACAAAAATATTTACAACAAGGGGTGGTGAGGGACAGAGTCTCTGAATTAAGCAGAATACTCTCACCCAGTCAAAAGATCAGGGCTAGATCCAACACCGTTTTTTAGCTCATTGCACCATCCCAGTTTCAGAACCTGGCTGTATGCAAATTAGTCTGTTCCTGTCCCAGTGCATGATGGGAACAGGGCAAACCAAACTACAAAAGCCAATTCTTACACTGGGAAGGAAACAAGCTTCCGGGGACCGGTTTCTGGCATTACAGCCGTCTTCGGCCCGGCTTGCTTGAATCCTGATGGTGCAATGAGCAAGGGACTCATGTCTGAGTATACCCTTCCACGCTTAGGGTGGACAAAAATATTTACAACAAGGGGTGGTGAGGGACAGAGTCTCTGAATTAAGCAGAATACTCTCACCCAGTCAAAAGATCAGGGCTAGATCCAACACCATTTTTTAGCTCATTGCACCATCCCAGTTTCAGAACCTGGCTGTATGCAAATTAGTCTGTTCCTGTCCCAGTGCATGATGGGAACAGGGCAAACCAAACTACAAAAGCCAATTCTTACACTGGGAAGGAAACAAGCTTCCGGGGACCGGTTTCTGGCATTACAGCCGCCTTCGGCCCGGCTTGCTTGAATCCTAATGGTGCAATGAGCAAGGGACTCATGTCTGAGTATACCCTTCCACGCTTAGGGTGGACAAAAATATTTACAACAAGGGGTGGTGAGGGACAGAGTCTCTGAATTAAGCAGAATACTCTCACCCAGTCAAAAGATCAGGGCTAGATCCAACACCATTTTTTAGCTCATTGCACCATCCCAGTTTCAGAACCTGGCTGTATGCAAATTAGTCTGTTCCTGTCCCAGTGCATGA
Organism: Lissotriton helveticus; assembly: GCF_964261635.1. Taxonomy (NCBI): domain Eukaryota; kingdom Metazoa; phylum Chordata; class Amphibia; order Caudata; family Salamandridae; genus Lissotriton; species Lissotriton helveticus. Next base: position 873,985,033 of record NC_136067.1, read on the forward strand.
TGGGAACAGGGCAAACCAAACTACAAAAGCCAATTCTTACACTGGGAAGTAAACAAGCTTCCGGGGACCGGTTTCTGGCATTACAGCCGTCTTCGGCCCGGCTTGCTTGAATCCTGATGGTGCAATGAGCAAGGGACTCATGTCTGAGTATACCCTTCCACGCTTAGGGTGGACAAAAATATTTACAACAAGGGGTGGTGAGGGACAGAGTCTCTGAATAAAGCAGAATACTCTCCCCGGAAGCTTGTTTCCTTCCCAGTGTAAGAATTGGCTTTTGTAGTCTGGTCTGCCCTGTTCCCATGATGCACTGGGACAGGAACAGACTAATTTGCATACAGCCAGGTTCTGAAACTGGGATGGTGCAATGAGCTAAAAAACGGTGTTGGGTCTAGCCCTGATCTCTTGACTGGGTGAGAGTACTCTGCTTAATTCAGAGACTCTGTCCATCACCACCCCTTGTTGTAAATAATGATGTACCCATTGACATCACACCATACAAAAACAAAATACACAGTCTGACCAAGTTAAGGAAAGCATCAGACCTGAAGTCGGAAAGATGCTGCCATTAGGGGGGATTGAGCCCTCTGAAAGTCCCTGGGTTAGCCCTGTGGTCTTTGTCCCTAAACCTCATTTAAAGGGTGGTAAGCCAGAGCTGAGGTTTTGTGTGGACTATAGAGGTCTCAAAGCTGTCACTAAGATAGATGCACACCCTGTCCCAAGGGCTGATTAATTAATTAACTGGATGGAAACAGCCAAATGTCTTAGTACTTTTGATTTAACATCAGGGTACTGGCACATTGTTCTGACTCCAGCAGCAAAAGATAACTCAGCATTTTTGACCCCAGATGGATATTACCAGTACACTGTAATGTAATTTGGATTACAGAATGCCACCTGCCACCTTCCAAAGGTTGGTGAACAAAGTCCTTGGCTGGTTTGTAGTATTTTAGTGCAGCATATCTTGATATTGATGTATTTAGTTCCACTTGGCAGGATCACCTGATCCACCTTGGTAAGGTTCTTGAGGCTCTGCAAACTGGGAATCTCACTATCAAGGCAAGCAAGTGCAGGCTAGGGCAGGGATCTGCTGTATACTTGGGCCACCTTGTAGGTGGAAGCTACGTTTAACACTTATAACCAAAGATCCAAACAATTGTGGACTGGTTAGCTCTAACAAACCAGACTCAAGTCAGGGAATTCCTTGGGTACTACAGGAGGTGTGTGAAGGGGTATGATACCATTATGGCACCACTCACAGAGTTGACCTCCAAGAAACAAACTGAAAAGGTAAACTGGACAGTCAGCTGTCAAAAGGCTTTTGGCACTCTGAAGGAAGCAATGTGGTTGGTACCCATTCTAAAAGCTCCAGATTATTCTAAGCAGATCATAGTGCAGCCTGTTGCCTCTGAACATGGGATAGGAGTGGTCCTATCCCAGACCAACAATAATGGCCATAACCAGCCTGTTGAGCCATTAGCAGGAGGTGGCTCCATAGAAAACAGTGCTGGAGTGCCATTGAGAGGGAAGCCTTTGCTGTGGTTTGGTCCCCAAAGAAGCTGAGATCATATCTATTTGGTACTCACTTCCTTGTACAAACTGACCGCAGGCCTGTTATATCGCTGATGCAAATGAAAGGTGAAAACCCCAAACTGTTGTGGTGGTCCATCTCCCTACAGGGAATGGACTTTACAGTGGAGCACAGACCTAGATCTGACGATGCCAACGCAGATGGCGTTTCCAGGTTTTTCCACTCAGAAGATGAAGACTCTCTTGGAAAAGGTTAGCCTCGTTCTCTTTTGGTTGTGGGGTTGTAGGTAAGTGCTCTTTCTTTACATGGTCACGCCCACTTGATTCCTTTACACAATGTCCTTAGTGCCAGTGCTCTTTCCCTAAAACAAGGTATCTGCTATAATGTTCCCCAATTGCTAAGACATTAGCACCTCTGTAAGTTCCTAGTAAATGGTACCTCTGGCACCTAGGGCATGAGTACCAAAGAGGGACCCTAACACTGCTTATCACTACCCTCCGATAAGCCTAAACTGATTGCCCTTTTTGGTACACTACATAAAACGCCAGCTTCCTACAGATTAGCACAAAAAGCAGTCAGGCTTAACTTAGAGGCAATATATGAAGTATTTATTCAGCACACAAACAGTAATAAGTGAAAAAACAAAACAAGAAAAATCACAAGCCAATTTAGAAAAATAGAGTACATTTTAATAAATGAATAAAAAGATAACTCAGCATTTTGTCATCAAAGTGACCAGAATCTGATCGCTAGAACCGAAATTATGGTTTTTTAAAGTTTTAAGTGAGATATAGTGCCAAGAAGGTCAAAGCGCATTCCGCAGACATCTAGTTGCGGAAGACCGGGTTAAAGTTGAAAGTTAAGGGCGACCGTGACGGAGCGCAGTTCAAATGCAAGAAGTGGATTGGGCCCAGTCAGTGCTTCCCTTCAGGCTTAAATAAATTTTTGAACAAAAATGTCTGAGAAGGTAACATTCAGTAGGGCAAGGCTAAAGGAGATGTCCAAGGAGGGAGTTTCATCATCGGATGGGCTTGGGTCGAAGCCGCGGTGAAGATTTCTACATTCGGACTCAGTTGCCGAAATGGAAGTCGAAAAACTCCAGCTGTACGAAGCAGAGGGCTTGAGCTGAAGTCAGTTCCACAAGGTCAGATACCCCTTTGGTGAAGGAAAGATTAAACAGATTTGCTCTGGCAATGATGGATGAGGTGTGATACTCCGAAACCGGTCTAGGATGCTTGTTTCTGGTCCAGGAAGGAACTGGGCTGCCAGTTCGGGCTGGACTGTTCCCATGGGGAGCATGGTCAAGACTGATTTACATATGGCTAGGTCCAAACTGGGGTGTTATGGCGAGCAAAATAACAACGTATTAAACCCAGATCTGTAACTGAGGGTGAGTGTTTGAAACTTTTCAACACCGTCCATCATTTTATATTGTGATGTTGCTATGTGCACCCTAAGTGGCTAAGGGTATGCCCAGACATTGGTCCCTTGCTTGCTGCACCACTGAATTCAAGCTTGCCTGACTGATGAGAGTTGGTACCCCAAAATTAGTCCCAGGAAGCTTGTTTCGAGTCCATGGAAGACCTGGCCGGGCAGATCCGGCTGGAATGTTCCCATGGGGAGCAGGGTCTAGACTGATTTGGATATGGCTGGGTCCAACCTGGGATGAAGTGGCAAGCAAAATAACGATGCATTAACCCCAGATCTGTGACTGAGGGTGAGTGCTTGAAAAGTTTCAACACTCCATCCATTTTTTTTAGATGGTGCTATGTGCATTCTAAGTGGCTAAGGGTATGCCGAAACATGGGTATCTTGCTCACTGTGCCACTGGATTCCAGCTGGCCTGTCTGATAAGGGGTGATACCTCGAAACCCGTCCCAGGATGCTTGTTTCCAGTCAACGGACGACTTGGTACGGCAGTTCATGCTGGACTGTTCCCATGGGGTGACATGACGAGCAAAATAACAACAGATGAATCCCAGATCTGTGCCTGGGGGTGAGTGTTTGAAAAGTTTCAACACTCTGTCTATCATTTTGTTTTGTGCTGTTGGTATGTGTGCCCTCAGTGGCTAATGGTATGCCCAGAGGTATGCCCTTTGCTTGCTGTGCCACTGGATTCAAGCTGGTCTGACTAATGAGAATGATACCACAAAATCAGTCCCAGGTAGTGGGGGCTCCTCCGCTATGGTGGAGGTGCGTCGCCCCACTGCCTTTGAGCAGTGTAAAGGAAAGAAAATATAAAATAATAATAACCTTAAGTTATTATCATTTTATGTTTTCTTTGCAGGTGGGCAGTTGGGCAAGGCTGCTCTGCTCACAGAGTAGCTTTAAACTATAGGAGTTACGGGGGCCCGGTAGGACGTGCAATATTTTTTCAAAAAGGATTACCTGGCCACCAGTTTTGGAACTGCTAGTTACTCATGCAGATTTGGAAATACAACGCATCACGTCATTGCATTTTACTTTCACAGTTGTATTGATTCAACTTAATTTCAAACATCCTTTCATTTTTTTAAAACATGAAAAGAATACACATTTCATTCATTTATACATTCCTCATGAAAAACTTAAATATGACGACAATCAATTCAAATCTAACGATTAATTCAAACAATTACACCAGTCGGTGATTCAAACAATGCCTGTAAGCGCAATGACATTAAGTGTTTGTTCAGTTTGTTGAGCGCTTCAAACAGGTATACTGCGGGGACAACTTTCTCTGGAGGTGATTTGCTCTCGGGGTATATTTCATGTAGTGGCACCCTCTCTGGAGCTTCAATTAATGTGGATCCCTCGCAGGCAAAATATTAGCGTGCCGACGCGTTTCCAATCCCCCTCTGCCTCAGGGGATTATCATCAGGGTTTAGACCACGGTGTAATCTTATCTTCTTTGCTGAAATTCAATCTCCTAATGGTATCCTCTTAGACACTGGAGTCTTTGTGTTTACTTGCGATGACTCCCACCTTGTATCCTTATTTGCGGTTTAAATTGAGCCAAAATACTTCATTGAGGGCTTTACATTCCACCTTGTGAATGTTGTAATCCTTTTTCAGGGGATTTCTGGCTTTTCTTAACGGGTTATGACTTCCTGATGGAAATTTAGGCAATATTCTTCAAGCTTCACTTGGCAATTGGCATCTCTCCACAAACATTCATCACCCAAATCCGCATGAGTAACTAGCAGCTCCAAAACTGCTCACAGTGTAGGGCAGAGGAGGAGTGGTTTGCCCACTCCTGAGTGCTCAATGACTGTTTGGTTAGCCCTCCCGGGCTGCCCAAACCAGTTATGCACGATTTCCCCATTCTCCAAGTAGGCTGCATTACAGCCTTCAGGGAGAGCAAGCCGAGTCCCCCATTCCCAGGTTGAATGTCGAATGAGGACGCTCAAAACCAATCACAACGCTGCATTGAAGCATTGGGATTGGTCAGGGGAGCCTGGGTGCTAACCAATCACAAGGCTGCATTGCAGCATTAGAATTGGTCAAGGAAGCCTGGTTGTTTTTCCTGGCTTCCTGTACCACGATAAGCGCAGGAGCAAGGAGAAGAAACGTGGGACCCGGTGGCAAGGTAAGTGTAAAAAGTATTTTCTTTCTCCTTTGCTCAACCCTGCACCCCGTGCCCTCCCTTACACCCACCCTGCGCTCACCCCTACCAACCACGAATCATGCCAGCCGCCACTGGTTCCAGGATGCCGGTTTCCAGTCCATGGAGGACTTGGCCTGGCAGTTCTGGCTGGACTGTTCCCAAGGCGAACAGGATCAAGACTGATTTGCATATGGCTGGGTCAAAACTGTTGTGATGTGGCGAGCAAAATAACGATGGATTAATCCCAGATCTATGACTGGGGGTGAGTGTTTGAAAAGTTTCAACACTCCGTCAATCATTTCATTTTGTGATGTTGATAAAAGGATAAGTAGCCCTCTGCACACACAGTAGATAGACGTAACAGAAGGCCATGTTCTAAAGGAGGCTATTGGCATCTGTATTTCTATTCTGATACAAGAAGTCTGGCTACAGCCTGGAATGATCTCGCCTAAGGTGAGATGGCTACTGACAATGATTTTCCTCTTACGTGGAATTAAATATACCAGTTCTAGTGGTCTGCTTTGTATTTTTGTAGATGATTTTGTTATAATATCTGGGCTGTCCAAGGTCATGTATACGGCAGAGAGCTTGTCAGTACTGGGAAAGCTTAATAACAATTTGGTCGCAAGACCTAGGACCGAAGGACAAAAAAAGAACAATATACCCACTTATTACTGTGTCATTGGACTCAAGCTGTATCACACTGATGAGCCCCAAGATGGGCAAACCCAGACGGGGGTTGCTAATGTTCATGCTCAGAGTGGACAGAACTTGGCACTTTTGGCTGGACTGCTTCTTTTTGTCATAGAATTACGAAGATTTGTGTATTTGTGGTCCTTCTCTGTAGTGACACAGTGAGTTAAAAACAAGCACAAATGTATCACTGGCTGTGACTAGCTCAATAGTTCTACCTTATTCACTTCTTTCCTTTTCCTCAGTGGAATGCCCTAAGTGCTGCTGGTATTACCAGGCCTGGCTCCAGTGGTTTATGTGCCATAGGACCATGGAAGGAGATGAGGCCTAACAACCACACCATGTTACTTTGTAACCCGGGGAACCAGGTTCAAGGTGTCGACTCGACATCCTGTGACTCTGGACAAGTGACTTAGGGGTCCATTATGATGATGGGCGGATTGCCTCCGCCAGGGTGGCGGTGGCCCCCGCCACCCTAGCGGAGGCAATCCGCCCGACAAGCACTCTCGTTTTCCCCTCCGCCAGATTAGGTTGGCGGAGGGGACAGCGGCGGACGGAAAGACCGTCCGCCGTTTTACCGCCGCGGTCGCCTTACGACCGCGGCGGTAATGGATTAATATGGTGGCGGTGTCCAATGGACACCGCCAGCCATATTACAATGGCACCAAGTAGAGGCCTTTCCGCGGCGGCAATGCCGCCACGGAAAGGCAGGCGGGGATTGCTGCGGGGGCCCCCTGCAGGGCCCCCAGGTTGCCACCACTGTCGGGGGGCACATGGGGGGTACCTATGGTACCCACCCCACATTTGCATATGCAAAGCAGCAGGCACCGCGCGGTGCCTGCCGCTTTGCATATGCAAATGCAACAAAGCATTTTTAGCATTGTGGCGGCACCACAATGCTAAAACTACAGGATGCGCCCGCCACTGTGGCGGGCACATCCTAATTCCCCCCACGGGACCCCCGCTCTTATGGCGGGCGGTCCCGTTCCCCACTATGGTGACGGGCGGACAAATCATAATGGACCCCTTAAGCTCTACTTGCCTTAAAAAACACGAATCTGAAGGTATTCTGGTATTCACGTAAAGTGCTCCAATGCCCATAGGCCTTGTTTGCGCTATATAAAATTGCAACCACAAAGAAAAACCCAGACGAACTAAAACTTCAACCCCCCCAAAAAAAACACACGACACGAGCTAAAACTTAGACCAACAAAACAAAGGACACAAACTGCACCTCACTGTTAAGGTGAAAGAAGGCCAAAACATGGCTGGCGTAGCGGGCGTTCTTGTGCAGAGAGGATATGGCCTAGTAGATCTGATTAGGCTTTTCATATTGGGGCATGGGCTCAAACAGATCTGCATCTGATGGTGGTCCCTCTCTGTAGTGCACAATGAGCAAGTTAAACGATAATATAGAACGCAGGAAATACTCAGTTGGCAGAGATTCATATAGGCAATCCAACCACCATTACTCTGTTTTTCTCATGTGTAAAAACTACATGTTTCTTACAGTCAGCCTACCTCAAATTCTACAGAAAAATCAAGCAACAGGAAAGCGCCCTTCTGGGGAACAGAGCTGACATTTTATTCACCACGCGTTCTTTATCATAGAGCGGTAGATGCACAAAGCAGGGCATGCTGCCATTTAGAATGGCGTTGATACAGATAGCTGCCGGTCCATTCTAACACGAAAGGCAGATGCGCACGGGTGATTGACGTCAATGAAACTTTAGAGCTCAGACTTTTTCAATGCGTTTAGCACAAAGTACTGAGAGCAGTGCACCCGCCTGCCCCCTTCTGTACCAAGCGGTGTTAGTCACCTTGTTATAGAAGAAAGCAGTGCTGCGAGGGAATTGAGGGGCTTCGGTCAGATGACCTGTTTGATTCTAAACGCTTTGCGGAGGCAGACAATTTGGATGCAATTTACAGAGCTTGCCACAATTTATGCCTGGCTGACTGACGTGGCGGATAAGTAGTTCTGGTTTTGTTCGTTGCACAGTGACTTATTCTCTTAGAGTAATTCACTGGCCTTACACGACGTGCTGGAGTTGTTAGGTCGGAATGATATGCAGAGTGTTCCTATATCGTGTTTTTCCGCCAAATCTTTTGAATTCGCCTCCAAGTGTGCATCTCCAGGGTCGAACAAAAGCTACTTAAGGTCGTCGACGTGCGAAGACAGCCTTTGAAAAGTGATTTGATTGGTGTAGAGGGAAAAAGATGAAAGCTATCTGACAGGTGAATTAAGAAGCCTTATTCTTGCATAGTTGTGTACGTCGCTAATATTCCCTGACAGAGTCGGACTGGCTTATCGGGCAATCAGGCAGTGCCCCATAGGCAGGTCTGACAGATCAGTGTGTGCGCCATTTTTGGTCTCGGCTAGACAACGCATGAGCTGTTTCGAAGAGTCGTGTTTTGTTGTATCTGGGTTTACAGGCCCCCGTCTCCTACCATTGATAAACTTAAGCGTTGCTCTCATGTTCTTTAATTCATTTGTCATGGCATGCGGATGTCATGCCCTCTTCTTGTGTTTGGCCCGCCATAGGGCATGGACCAAGTTATGTCTCCTTACACTGCTCCCAGTTTTCGGAGCTTTTTTTTTCTTTATTTTCAAGGACTCCATAGGAATGCTTGTGTTTTCAAGCCGTCTCCCCTTGTACACATACCCACATTTCACCAAAATGCATGTGCATGAACATAAACTTATACATTTCTTAATTTGAGAGTTGTTAAATCACAAACAGCAATTTATTAATTTTTATGCACGATCCAATGGCATTGAAGTGCTCGCTTCGTCGTCCATCTTGCCATAGCACAAACACCAGCCGATGGTATTGGTGTACTTTAAGGGCTCACCAGTTACATTACACAATGACACATTCATTTTTGGTGCTGATCCTCCTTCAATTAAGGTATTTTTATCCTATCATTGCTTGCCCATCTACCCATCCCTTCCTGCGTCCCTGCTTGACCCATCCCTCCACTACCTCTCTCATCGCTGTCACATTTTATTTTTTTGCACAATCTGATGGTATTGGAGTGCCAGTGCTTAATTTGAACCAGTGGTTTACGGTACTCGGCACCGGCACTTAATTGTCAACACTGGAGCTCAACAGTCTGCCATAAGGTGGCACTGTCTGGCTAATTTAGAGATTACCACAACAGTTAATTTTTAATTCAATATATATTAAAAATTACTATGATGTGCGCCCAAGCCGTTCTTATAGCTTTTGGGGCCTGCAATAGTCCGAACTGTCACACTTGTGAGAATGTGATGGTTAGTATTTGTGTCATTACTATCATTGGCAGCATAGCAGGGGCAATGTGTGGTGCAAGCTCCTGACAAGAGCCCAGGCACTTACTTTTTAACAAATCAAGCACTGTGGAGCGCTTGTTCCATCCTCCATCTTGCCATAGAGTTAACACCAGCCGATAGTAATTGAGCACTTTAAGTGCTCACCAGTTGCATTACCCAATAACACAATCATTGTCGAAGGCAGAGGGAAGCGTAAGTGATTTTACCTAGAATCAGAAATTGTTCAGCCAACACTGAGATTCGAGCCTTGTTTATCAGTTCCCCTGTTGGCAACTCTGGTCATTATGCCACATCCTCTCTTCACTTCAAAGCCCCTCAACTGTTTCTCACTATCACTTCCACATTTGTTTAGCAAGGCCCAGTCAACACCGAACAAGCATTGGCAAAGCTAACAGATCTCAGCAATGCACAAGCTATTGGCCTTGTCAATGGGAATGTCTTTTAGCAATATTGTCTAGCAGCACATCTGCTCTTCAGCATGGCTGAAAGTCACTGGAAAAATAGCTATGATGTTGCCAGCGTAGGCTACGTCATAGCTCTTTTTTTGGGGGGGCAGGACAATAAACTCAATATGGGGGTGGAGAGACTTGGCATCGACTCAACATCCTGTGATCCTGGGCTTTCAGTATCTTTCAGTAATGCTGAACAGCACATTTTTTTAGCTATATGTTTCGCTAATGGGGACCACTTTTATTTTGGTGCTCGGACCTATTTTTCGTCCCAGCCATCTCTGTTATCATCTTGCTACATATGCAGCAATTGATTGACTCACATAGCATTTGTATTTCTCTTGCATCAGAATAATTTCATATGCTATTGAGCACAGATGTTATTCTGAAACCCTGTACAGTGTAATTATTCCATAACCTGCGTGTATCTGTTTGTTTTACTATCAATAACTTTACAGAAGCAAATGTTGGGATATCAAAATGCCGCTGTGTTAATCACACCTGTTTCCTTTTATTTACTGCTTTATTAGAAGGATACACACTGTCAGAATGGGAATTTGCAGGTGTTACCTAACTGTTACTTCACAATTTATATGGTCAACGAAGCTGTAATTATGTAATTATATGTAAAGTTTCATGAATTTGCATGTGCATTGCCATGTGGATTGTAAATGATGCTAAAAAGGCAACTAAGGAGGCATGTTGTTTACGAGCCTGGGGTTATTCATTTTAAACTGCACATACAATATCATAATGCAGCAAACAACACAAATAATTCAAGAGCATAGCCTCCCCCGGCACCTGAAAGGCTGATTCCTGCATATGTTTACAGTGTAACACACCGGTGGCATGAAACCGGGGAAGACGTCTTCCAGAGTAGAAACCTGTTTCTGCCGATGCACACTGCACACTGGCGCAGGCAACAGAGGGTTAATGTGTCACGTATTTTATAGTCCCGCGTGCACCCAGACTGCTGATTCCTGCAGTGAGTGCTCCGTAATTGAAAACAATATGATATATGAATGCTAAGCACGCCAAGTAACAGATGAGTGGGCAGGGGTATTCGGTGATGCTACGCAGTGCGTAGTCTGTTTTAAAAACTCCATGATTTAACCAATACATCTATTAATATTATAATTGCAAGTGCGTCTTAATCGTTTGCGAGTTTCAACAGCTGTGTTTTTGTGGTGTTCTAGTCAGGAAGTGGTGGCTAGCTCCAGTGGTGTGTCATGTTGCTTCCGCCATTGTACCATGATTAGTCCGCCTTGTACAGTGGGAGTCCCTGCTAAGGCAGAAGGGCTCCGTGCACTGTAGGAAGAGGTCGTCGGTTTCAGCATTTGCCCCCTCCCCTGCCTTGCACGGTGTCTGCTTGCAGCATGTTGGCACCACACAGTGACGTCCAGAGAAAAAACAAGCATTTGCAATGCAATAGGTCTCGCATTTGCAAGAGTTTAAGCTATTGGCATTGTAAATGACAATGCCTTTTATTTATCTGTTTTGATAACTAACACATAAATAAAAAACTTTGCCATTTACAATGAAAATAGCTCAAACTCCTGTAAATGCAAGATCTATTTCATTTCAAAGAAGCAGCTGCCATTGCCCAGGGCTGCTTGAAAGTAAAAGTGTGCATGGCACGCTGATTGTTGCAGGAAAGCATGTCGTGCCTGCAGTAGGAGAAACTCATTAAAGAAGATAGTGCTTAGAGGCTGAATAAGACATACCATGTAATACCAGAAGTAAAAGGGCCAGTCCTCATGGGGGTTACAAATGAATACAAGGCGGAACTAAGGAGGGACTTACAAGCCAAATAACGAATCAGAAGCCACCATTTACAAAGGCCAATGACACAAACCATTGAAAAATAGAGGCAGATAGTGGACGGAGCTTCAAGTCCATACTCGACTACAGCATGCCTCGCAGAGCAGTGCATGCGCTGCCCAGGCTCGACCTAAAACCTGCAATTTTCGGTGCAATTGATCTTCTGGCACAACTCACTTGTGATCATCATTGGTCTTGATTTAGCCTCTTACCCTGTTTTGTACATAGACTTTTTTGACTCCATAATATTCCACTGTACAATTACCAGAGCACTCCGCACCCTGTCTATATTGAAATATTACATTGTTACACATTCCCTGTTTTCTCGTTTATTTCCTATTGAGTGATTTTTTGTTTGTTTTTCAACTGATTCATCTTCAGATTGACTTTTTCAACCCTGAAAATTGTGTTGTAAATCATACCACTGTAAACAATTGTTGCTTCGCCTCGGGTCAGGTGGTTAGGCTAGTGGTTTGCCCACCAGCCTTCTCTACATGCGCAGTGCCGTTGGTTTCCTACTGCCTTTTGCAGGTCATTGTGTTGACAAAACTTCTGCACAAGGCGTGCTACAGGAAATGTGCATGAGCACTGTGTGGGCAGAGACAACGACAAGCAATCGTAGGTCCAGCTTTTTTGTCGTGGTCACTTGCTTGAGCTGTTATTCTCTTTCAGTTCAGTACATAAAGATTTAATTTTGACATTAAATCCCTAAAATCTCCATATATGCACACTACAAGAATAACCATAAGACTAAATGCATGCACATATAAAAAAAGAAGTCCCACTTAAAAAAAAAAAAAGGACACACACAGTTGTAGCATGGGCCGGGAGGCCCCGCTGACCAATGGGGTCCCACGGGGAACTCCTCACAGCTGCGGAGTGGGAGCAGAGTCGCAGGGGGGCAAAGCCAGCGAAAAAATGGTGCACTGACATTGGGCGTATCATTTGAATCCGAGTTTCTACCCAATAGTTGACCAAAGTGGTGGCCAGGGACAGAGTTATAAGAGGGGAACAGGGGTTCGCTCAACAACTCTGTCCGGAAGTAACTAACCGCATTGTTGATTCCTTGTCGCTGCTGGGAGTTCGTGGATGCTCGTTTCATCGGTTCCTGCCGTCTTTATTATTCAATGGAACCCTGACAACTGTATTCCGGGCCCGCCTGACTTCATCCCAGGCCTGCTAACACTGAGGTGTGGGTTTCCTGGGGGTGGACCAGCTCCACGAACTCGGCTGCCGGCAGAGAGGGCAACGAAGCGGGGAGGAAGTGAGGAGGCGGGCCAGTGTTGGCCTCAGTGAGTGGAGCCGAGAACAAATCCTCGTGGGGGCAAGTAGCGGAGCAAGTGCCTCCCTGGGGACCGGGGAACCTGTGCCTGCGAGCAACCCCAATCAAACGCCGGAAGATCTTCTTGTTAGCGCACGCCGGCAAGTGGACGGCCAAAAGCAACGGCCCGGGCACGAACGCTAATGTGGAACAAACGGGACGTGGGGCTGGCATGACAAAGCATCTCTTAAAGTGCAGGGCCCATTCACTGCAGGTAGCAGGCCCCACAAGCACCATACAGCCGGAAAAAGGGGACGAGCACCGGAACATCTGTTCCTTCCTGCCACAACAAGACACAGCAGTAGCCCCAACTTCATTTAAGGTGAAGAACCGGGTTTTCAGAACCCAGCGGCGCCAGGGGCACGCCCAAAGTATTCGGATTCACCTGTCTTGGTATACAGAGACACGGAATACTTCTAGATGGCGTCAGAGATCAAATTTATTAGCTGCAGCTAGTAACAGTATTCCCAGCAATACAACACGGTGTACAACTCAGGAAACTGCTCAAATTCGTAGAGCAAGACATCACTTTTTATACATATTTCACCCATTATAAATGTACACCCACTGGGACAAATACTGACGAATGAAATACATTTTCCCACACATTATCACATTGCAAAAAGCTCAGTTTACATTGTACCAACCCACAAGTTAATTATTAGGAATGTCCCAAATTCAATTTCCACAAACCGGACAAACCCATAATTGAAAGCACTACCCATGTAATGAAAAGTCGTAAGGAAATAAACAATTCAGATGCTGAATAGGATAAGATATGTGCAAAGAAACTAAAATTAACGTTATCCTGAACATTGATTGGCAATTTCAGACAACGATCAGCTAGAGGAATTGGCCTCGCAAAAAGGTCAGTTTCAGGTGACGGGGTCAGCGTCCTGCAGTTCACTCACAAGTCAGAAAAGGCCTAGTTAATACGTACATGAACAATGAAGCCCATGCAACTTTGTTTGTTCGGTTACCTCCACGGCCTACGTGAGGGCAACACAAAAATGGCGTCACGAACAACTCAAACAAAATGGAGTCTGGTCCCGAAAACCACGGAACCTCAGCCCCTCCTTTTGCAATTACGTAGGCAATAACCTAAACTCATGTCAATCTGAATCCAGGTCTATATCTATTCTCATCAGGTCATCAAGGTGTTGCTGTAGCATCATCTTATTATCCTTTGCTTCTCTCGGGATAGGTCTTCTCACACAGATCGTAGCACAAAGACTACAAATGGCGGGACCACACTGGATGCATAAACAACACAAGAAAAGGATAGCTAAAGCCATACCAAGGAACATCAGAATCTTCCATCCCCATTTGGACAACAGTCCTCAAAACCATTCCATCAATAACCAGTTCCCTTCGTCTACATGTATAGACTCAGCAAACTTATGTAACTTCAAAATGGCTTGGTACACTGTCGGGGCATTATCTGGTATGAAAACACAGCAACTAGACCCGATCAATTTACATACTCCACCTCTATCTGCAAGTATAATATCTAAAACAATACGATTTTGTAATGTCATAAGACGAACCGCTTGAAGCTCAGCTGTAATATTGCTAAGGGCACCTGCAGTTTCATTTATAGTGGCCTCAACCACTCTCGTAAGCTGACGAATATTACTGCTATTAGCCATAGGACCCCAAAAGGGCACAAAACCCTTAAAGAAGTCTCCAACTTCTTGTGCAACAGTATCTCTCGCATCGATGACACCTCTACCATATCTTGTCTTATGGTAATTGAAAACAGCAGTGTACGTAGGGGGAAGCAAAAATGCCACATAACATGTGCCTGAAAAATCAGGAGGCAACCATGTATATACTCTGTCGTAACAAACAAAATACGTGCCTTGAGCTGGCACGAACGGTGGAGATTTATGGGATGTATAGACATAGGTGTGAACACACACACTCTTACCAAGCTGAGCTCTCGGATTCTGACCATTACCTTGCAGACAAAAATGACCTTGGTGGGGTACATTTCAAATAGGGGGAGACCTTTTTCGTCTCTCCTTCTCTGTCAGGCTAATGCTATATCCAGTCTTGTTCCAACCGATATATGCTCGTACCTCATCCTTAGGGATAGCATTATACGCATCAATATCTCTGATCATATCTACTATTCCCTGTATCAAAGCATTATTACTCGCATTATCTTTAACGGAACATACAGGAGATGCTTCATTCGCATAGATAAACATTGCTTGGAGTGCCCATACTGACCCATTAGGCGAAAAAGGCAAAACTAAATATGGCATTCCCTTATCTGTCGTATGCGGCATAAGACCACATACCCAGCAATTCATAGTATTTACTACTAACTGATGCTGATGCAACATTTGTATAAATGAATTGTTAACAAATTCTGATCTTCGTGTCTGCTCATGTTCAGGCAACGTATGAAATTCATGTGGAGAAACAGTAGAAAAAGAAAGAGTAGGTTGGGACGTAGATGCAAGCGTCTGTTGTGTAATATAAACAATCCAACCCACACAAGCCAATATAATATTCAAAAGCATTAAAAAACACATTATCAAAAAACATTTGCTACGGACCAATATACACATTCTCATTTTAAAATCAATTCTCTCAACACCCTTATCAGATTCAAAAGACTCCATCCTCTAACGTGCTGCTCACGGCTATTACCTTCTTCACTTAAGTGTGCGTCAAGATCGTACTAACGACCATGAACCACAGACCTTTCGTCAATTCGCGGCTCACCCCTTAAGGCTGTACCGTGACCCTGCAGCGGAGTCCGGATGGTGACTCGAAAAAGAAAAAGGAAAAAAGTCTCTTGATCTGAAAAGGTGTAATTCACAACAAAAAATTCAAGTTTTATTTGTCCATTGATTTGTCGTTTCTCGGTCTCAGATTGTAACGCTCTTTGCCAGGCACAGTTTGCTCTTGAAAAAGTGTTTCCGGATCCGTTGTATTCAACTTTCGATGTAATGGCACAGCAGCTTGCAAAAGTTCGTCATCTGCACGTTCTGACTGAGTCCATACCAATTGTGTATCACTAAAAGGTCCAAATCTAGGAATTCTCTCACATTCAGAATCTGCTATACCTTCCCTCACCCACTTGTCATACGGTAAGGGCAACGGAACTTTCTTACAATGGGTAGCATGTACCCAATTTTCTTTACCAGCTACCCTAACAGCAGTTCGAGTGACTATCAAAACTAAACGCGGTCCAGTCCACCTTGGCTCCAAGTTCTTAGTTCGTTGAAAGTTCTTCGTGAGGACATAGTCCCCAGGTTGAATCGTGTGGCCTGGATCCGCAGTCACTGTCGGCAAACTGTCATAGACCTGTTGGTGGAGAACACGTAATTTAGCATTCAAGTCATGTAAGTAATCCATCAACATAGGGTACTCAATTGTCACTGTACTTTTTAGGCCTTGTCACACCCCAAACATTGGCCGGACGACCAAAAACAATTTCATATGGGCTAAGTCCCACACGAGAATGTACTGTCGTCCTTGTTGACAAAAGGGCCAATGGCAAGGCATCTGGCCATGTAAGACCAGAGCTCGCTTGTATTTTAGCTTCAATTTCAGAGTGCCATTATAGCACTCGACAAGTCCAGCAGACTGGGGGTGATTCGCAGCATGGAATTTCTGATTGATACCCAAACCCGCACACACTTTCTTCATGATTCAACCCACGAATTCACTCCCATTGTCGCTCCATACAATTCTCGGCAAACCATATCTAGGGAAATACTCCTTGAGCAAAACCTTGGCTGTAGACAAGGCAGTATTATCCTTTAGGTGGTAGGCCTCTATCCATCTGGAAAAGGCACAAACAACCACCAGGACATACTTCAGATTGTTGCATCTCTCCATGTGAATGTACTTTAGCTGTATCACTTCAAAAGGATACGTTGGAGGAGCAAAATGACCAGCTGGAGTTGGAGTTCCCTTTCCAGGATTATACATCAGACAAACCATACAATGGTTCACCACATTCTCAGCACATTTCGGAATTCCAGCATTCTGCCAACAGCTTGCATATTCCTTTCGAACTAATGTGAGCCATTCCATGAGCCATAGTAACCACTGGGAGCACATACGCGTCAGGCAACAACCATCGCTGGTGCTCCGACAACTCAACCCAACAACCTGTCGAATCCAACATACCCGTACTTTCTCTCCACGTACTCACTTCCTTTTCCGTAGCTTCAGCCTGAATTGACTTCATACTTTCTATTGTGTCTTCACACATTCCATCTGCCATAACCAAGTTAGCAGGGCCTGCAACCTACATTCGACTCATCATATCCTTCGCTGTTTCCTTCGCAACTTCATCCGCAAACGTATTTCCTTGGCCCACATCATCCACAACCTTCTTATGTGCACTACACTTCACAATTGCAATCTGCTTTGGGAGAGTAAGTGATTCAAGAAGCTCATTCACTAATTGCCCCTGCTGAATTTTCGTACCATGGGAAGTAAGAAATACTCTCTCTCTCCACAAGCGTCCAAAACTGTGAGCCACACCAAACGCATATTGGCTATCTGTATAAACATTCACTCGCTTTCCTTCTGACAACACACATGCTCTAGTCAATGCAATCAACTCTGCTGCTTGTGCGGAATTATGTGCTATACGTGCTGTTTCAACAACTGTATGTAAAGTTGTGACAGCATATGCTGCAGTCGTCTCTCCATTCGGAAGCTTGAAACACGAGCCATCTACCCATAGGGTACCATCAACATTTGGAAGAGGAGTATCTTTTAAATCAACTCTAGCCTTCGTTTCCTCCTCTGTCCGGAGAAGACAATCATGCTGTTCCTGAACATCTGTCTCTACAGAAATCGGCAACAACGTAGCTGGATTCAACACATTGCACCTTTTGATGTGCACATGGCTAGCCAAAAGCGTCAACTCATAACCTGACAAACGCGCACTAGTAAGATGCTGTGTCTTGGTCCTATTCAATAAAGTATCCACTGCATGTGGGACCATCACAATCAGCGTATTATCCAATACCAAACCAGCAGACTGTGGGATAGAAACAGCCACTGCCGCTGTAGCTCTCAAACAACTCGGCAACGCCCTAGCTACCGGATCTAACGTAGCTGAAAAATACGCGCATGGACGCTGCTTGTCTCCAGATTGTTGCTTCAACACTGACAATGCACAACTTTCTCTCTCATGTACATACAATGTAAAAGGTTTACTGTAGTCCGGGGTACCCAACACCGGAGCAGAACACAATGCATTACGCAATTCAGAAAAACTTTTCTGACATTCGTCAGACCAAGGGAGAGGATGCGTAGTATCTTTAAGAGTCAGAGCCAACAGAGGCTTCGCTAACAAAGAAAAATTCAAGATCCACTGTCTACAAGACGAAGTGATACCTAAAAAAGCACGCACTTCTCTCTGTGTGGATGGCACACTCATTTGGGCAATCACTTGAATTCGTTCTGGGGTCAACCTTCTTCCCTCCTTCGACAAGAGATGACCTAAGTAGGTTACTTCTTGGCGGCAATACTGTAACTTTGAAGGTGACACTTTATGATGAAGGTCAGACACATGTTATAACAAAGAAAGAGTAGCCTCTTTACAAATTTCTTCATCATCAGCAGCAACCAATAGATCATCAACATACTGGATAAGAGTAGCACCAGAAGGCAATACAAAATCATCAAACTGAGTTTTCAACGCCTGGCTATAGATGGAGGGACTTTCACAATAACCTTGAGGTGCGCGTTTAAACCGGAAGCTTCGACCTCCTAAAGAGAAGCCGAAAATATCCCAACTTTGCTCAGCGATCGGAATACTGAAGAAAGCATTCTTCAAGTCGACAACTGAAAACCAAGCAGCCGAAGCAGGAATCAGAGTCAACAAAGCAGTAATGTCAGAGACAACAGGAAACTGTGGCACGACAATCTTATTAACCTTTCGAAGGTCGATCACAAACCGATACACAGGTGGCTGAGAAGCATCAGTACACTTAAGGACAGGCAAAACAGGACTGTTACACACATTACCTCTCGTTTCTTCAACTACACCCTTCTCAACCAAATCATAGATAATCGCTAGAAGAGCTCTCTCACCATCACTAGATATTTTATATGGCAGAATACGAGGTAGCCTAGCATTCGACTTAAGGGTACAACATAGGGTGGAATCTGCAAAAGACCAACATCATTGGGACCCGTAGCCCAAAGTGTATCAGGAAGAGAACGCAATTCCAGTGGAAGACAATCTTTAGACAAATACATCGGAGAAATTACTTTCTTACCCACTGCAAGATGTACTCCCGAAGGAGAACAATGCAATGTCGCATACAATCTTTTCAGCAAGTCCAAACCCAACAGATTCCCACCACAACCAGTCGTTAGAATAAGGGGAGCTTCCAATTCACAAGGACCAATAGAAAGGGGCAAAGGACTAGAAAATCCTACTGAAACATTGGTCAAGCCAGACAAAGGTCCGCCAGGAAGTTTAGAGTGCATAATAGAACTCTTCGTCGCACCAGTATCCAAAAGAAAAGGTTCTGCCACACCTGATGTAATCACTTCAACATAAGGTCCACTCTGGTCTACTGGAACTGACACTACTCCCTTACTTTGTCCACGGCTGTCCTAACTATCATTATAACCAACACTCTCACCTTCAACTCAATAGTCCTCAGTATAGTACTGGGCAGACTGAACAGTCGGAACATTCTGTCTATCAAAATAATTCGCAGAATTCTGAGGGGGAAAGGAACGCTCACTCTGGGGAAACACACCACGTCCCCTACCCCTAGGAGCTTGTTGGAAACCACCACGACCTCTTTGACCAGATAAACCATTCGCATTCGTATGCTGTAGCAAAATCGGACAACTATTCTTGAAATGACCTTCCTCTCTGCAGTAAGCACACTGATTAGGGCCTAGCGGAAGTCGGGGAGCAAAAAACTGGGGCTTCTGTAACAGTCTCTGAAACTGTGGGGGTTGCTGAAACTGAGACTGATTCGGACGAGGCGGATAAGCTTGCTGTAAAAGAACGTTCGTCTTTAGGTCTCTAGTTTTCTTCTCTGCTTTATCCTTCTCATCTTTATCCCTATTCTCGTAATATTGTGCAGTAGCCAATATCTGGGCCGACGAAGAAACAGCCCATGAACTCTCAGAGTCCTTTAACCTATTAGAAAATTCGGGAAGCAAATTAAAGACAAATTTGTCCACGAACAACCTTTGACCACCTTCAGTGCTCATGTCCTGACCACTATGATCGATGATCGTTTCCTCAAACTTAGTAAAGAAATCAGACACGCTCTCGTCTTTCTTTTGTTTGCATGCTGCTAACTTATCCCAATTCACTCGTAAAGAAGGCATCATAGTTTTCATTAAATTAATAATCTTACCAGGTAATTCTGCAACTAAGGGTTCAGGTTTGGCACCTCCTACCTGCCGCCATCTGCAGCAGCAATATTAACCCACGTATCTCCTAACTCTGGCGCATGATCCTCATGGCCGATCTTCGCCCACAAAGGTTGCGGAACTACATTACCCATCAACATATCTATGTCAATTAAATTCATAATACACGCATCAACTGTCTGAGACAACTCCTTGTAATAACCAGCAGGATTTTTACGGAGATCAGGTAAGGTCTGCTTAAGAGCCAAGACCTCTGCTCTCTTCCAAGGGACATGTACCCACACTCGCTGAAAATGTGCCGGTACAGCCACAATAGCCTGATTAGGATTAGCAACAACTTCCTCTCTCCATACAGGAGGAACCTCTCTCATTGGATACTGCTTCACTTTCCTCCTAACAGAGGAATCAGGTTCATACAGTGTCTGAGGCGGAAGCCTAGATCTGAAAGCAAGTATCACCTCTACGGCGTCTGCAACATCAGACTCCACTATCGTCCCTTTAGCAAATTCTAACTGGACATCAAGCACTTCCTGCGGAATCGGACCCAACTCATTATCTTCCCATTCCTGACGAAGAAAAGTACACATTACATCAAAAACATACCTTTGCTTAGGCGGATCCCACTGAAAGAAAACATCCATAACAGTTTGCAAATCATACCTACAAGCATTTAGAACCCATCTACGAGCCAATAGATCCAACACTGTCCGTTCTTCCGAACTAGGAAGCTGACTACGACTCTGCTTACGTTCCGAAACAGGGGTCATATTCAGTGACCCAAACAATGGAGACAAAAGATTAGCAACAGTCTCGGTCATTCGTTTTCGAGCAGAAGGAGAAGAAGCAGACATAAGGACAGGAGAATGAGTATTTTGAGGCAAGAGAGGCGTAGGGACAAAAGTAACAGGAGTCGGAGATACAGGAATGAAAGGCAAAGGAGTTTGAGGAAAAGCTGATAGCAAAGCTGGCGACCCTGGAGGGGGTTGCACAGTAGGAGGGAGAACATTCTGTAAAGCAACGGGTGGCTGAACAACAGCAGGAGGCTGAACAACAAAGGGTGCAACAACCGGGGGTAATGGAGGTGCAGTAGCTCCCTGCACATAAGGGGGTGGCAATCTCAATAAATGAGACATCAAAGGATCTTTTTCAGGATCTTCAATCACTTTTGGAGGAGAAGGCGGCAAGGCCGGATAACATTTATCGATGGCCATGCAACGCTGTCTATCTAAGACTTCACTTGCACGCTCTTCTCCATCTTCCTTAAACTGTCTAGCAGCTTGTAGTACTGACATATTCTCATCTTTCCTATCTCTCTTCGCTTGCTTAATTTCTCGCTGTTTGGCTTCCTTACGCCAAAGGCGGAAAGAGTCAAACATCGCCGGCCGGGCTTTCTTCCTAAATAGCGCAACTTCCAAATTATCTAAAATATTTAATTCAAAACTACCATAAAACACCATCTTTCCTTGTATAGCGCACCCATATTTCATTATAAGTAATAGGACCCACTCTGTGTTTTGAATAGAGCTCATAAGTCGGAGTTCCAACCGGAGGTATCGGACACGAATCCTCCAATCGGGAATCCCTGTTGCAACCACAACTAAACCATTTCCTAATTTTGCTAAGACCAGGCATCTTATAGCTCACTAATCTAGCTTCAAACTTCAAGGGGTTATCAACTATCGATACACTCGTAAATATACGAGCCCCTTGGCTTCAGCTATTGCAATATCCAAATCAAAAACCAAGAACAAAAACAAAGTCGTGGGAGCGACCAACTTATACTTAACCAAAATATCTGTCACGCTACCAGAAGACCATCTATCGTCTCGCTTTACAAAGGATCAATCAAGGGTCCAAGACAGGGCAACAGTCAGGGCAGCAGCCCTTCGTAGCCATCGGAAAGCGGGAAGCCTCGCAGAAAAGACCTTCGGTCCATATCGACATGCAGGGGTCAATGAAGTGGCGGCCTTCCTCCAGAATTTCCTCACGTGGCTCCTCACGATCCTCAGGCTTGGACCGGTACCGCTGAAGTCGCCCCACGTTGGGCGCCAACTGAAGAACTGGGTTTTCAGAACCCAGCGGCGCAAGGGGCACGCCCAAAGTCTTCGGATTCACCTGTCTTGGTATACAGAGACACGGAATACTTCTAGGTGGCGTCAGAGATCAAATTTATTAGCTGCAGCTAGTAACAGTAATCCCAGCAATACAACACGGTATACAACTCAGGAAACTGCTCAAATTCGTAGAGCAAGACATCACTTTTTATACATATTTCACCCATTATAAATGTACACCCACTGCGACAAATACTGACGAATGAAATACATTTTCCCACACATTATCACATTGCAAAAAGCTCAGTTTACATTGTACCAACCCACAAGTTAATTATTAGGAATGTCCCAAATTCAATTTCCACAAACCGGACAAACCCATAATTGAAAGCACTACCTATGTAATGAAAAGTCGTAAGGAAAGAAACAATTCAGATGCTGAATAGGATAAGATATGTGCAAAGAAACTAAAATGAACGATATCCTGAACATTGATTGGCAATTTCAGACAACGATCAGCTGGAGGAATTGGCCTCGCAAAAAGGTCAGTTTCAGGTGACGGGGTCAGCGTCCTGCAGTTCACTCACAAGTCAGAAAAGGCCTAGGTAATACGTACATGAACAACGAAGCCCATGCAACTTTGTTCGTTCGGTTACCTCCACGGCCTACGTGAGGGCAACACAAAAATGGCGTCACAAACAACTCAAACAAAATGGATTCTGGTCCCGAAAACCAAGGAACCTCAAAGGATTGCCCCGCTGGTCAGCTGCGCTTCCCGGCCCACACTACAACTGGTGAGACGCTGTGAGTACTTCCGCACCGTGATGCCACACGTACCATTGGAAGTGCACAACATTGAACATTTTCAGGTAGGTAGAATTAGAATTTCCGCTCTTATTCAGGGTGACCAGTTGTCCCTGATATTCTGGCACAGTCTCAGGTTTGCAACTTATAGCCCAGTTTTAAAGAAGTCGGAGCAGCAGGGGGAGGCCAGGGAGTGGCAAACACTTCAGCCAGACAGCAACAAAAACCAACCAGCAGGATGGAAAAACCAGCACAAGCGCACACCTCGCGCGGCAGCAGGGGGAGGGGGCCTGTGTGATTCCCTTGCGTGAGTGAGCAGCAAGGCACGATGATTGCTACCTTATCGCGCCACCATATGGCACCGCTCGCTCCCGCAAGGGAATCTCCAGACGTGCGCGCGTTGCCATTGGAAGCAATGCAACGCGTGCACGTTTTTGCCCACAAAGCTGTGCCAATGGCTAAAGGTCTCTTTCCTATGCAGCGGATGCGCGCTGCGTAGGCGAGACCTAAAAAGCAAGAAGACAGCGCGTGCAGTCACTTCATCTCTATCATGCCTCCATCTTCAGAGGAGTGTCAGTCACGAGGCAAAAGAGAGGTATTGTGGGTCATGCTGGCGGAGTGCGTCATAGCACAGAAGGTGACAGAAGGAAGCATTCCACAAGGCTTGCATCTGACACAGCCACAAGAGCCAGGCGACTGCATTAACTGGTGGGTTTGCCGCTGCCTGCTTCAAGTTTCTCATATTTATTCCCCCCAAATTTTTTTGAATGTATTATTTTATTTATGTGAAAAATAAAACAGTGGTCAGTTGACAAAATGCGCAACATCTGGCTGGCAGAACGGTATTTGACATGAGCAATGATGGCACAGGGATGGAGGTGACAAACGGTGAGTACCATAGTGAGCAATATCTAATGCAGAGTACTGTGGACTATGGGGGTCATTATGATGGCTGGCGGGCGGATCGCCACCACCCGGCAGGGTGTGGCGATCCGCCCGCCAGCACAACACAATTTACCCCCGCCATATTACTATGGCGGGGGTACCACGGCAGACGGAAAGTCCATCTGCCGCTTTTCCACCGGTCCAGGTGGAAAAAGCCCACAATATGGGGGCGGTGCCTTGCCATCCATATTATGATGGTTGTGGTGGGTATGCCTTTCCATGGCGTAGACTCCGCCATGGAAAGGCATGCGGGAAGTTACTATGGGGGCCTGTTGCAGGCCCCCGGGGGAAGTGGGGCTGCTCTGGGGTGGTACCTATGGTACCCCCCAATATTGACATGCACAAGGTGGCAGGCACCGCGCAGTGCCTGCCACGTTGTGCATGGAAAGGCCCAACTTGGGATTTTAACATTGCTTATGGTGCTGCAGCCAGCAGCACCATCCGCAATGTTAATGTACCAGGATACGCCCACCAGTGTGGCGGGCGCATCCTAATAGGGTGGGCGGGACCGCCCTACCTATGGCAGATGGTCCCAGCTCCGCAAGGATAGGTCCCTATGTATCCATGATTAAGAAGAAAGAGTGTCAGGATAGGGATGGTGAAGGGAGCTCAATTGTGTTTGGGTTGTCCTGGGGCAGTCGATATACATATCTTTGTATTGTGTTATTTTTTTAGCTCTCTGAGGCCGTCTTTTCTGGGTTATATATATAGATGAACCTCTGCACTCTGACATGTTCAGAAATGTATTCGTGGAGAGTTATCCTAGTCTATGATACTCAATTTAAACAAGGAGCAATAAATAGTTTGCAGTTCAGTTTAATGCATATAGGATACACAAACTCTGCAATGTTCTCAATACATTTGGTTCGAAAAGTATGAATTGCAATGACACAGTATTACAAAGGTGGAGGGCATAATACAGTAAACCTCCTGTAGAGCGGTGGATCGGCAGCCGACACTTGTTTCGTTACTTAGTAACTTTTTCAAGGCTTAAAAAACAATCCAAAAAGTTAGCTCGAATATCGTAGACACACAGGGTCTTCTTGTGAGGTTGACCGAGTCCTATTCAGTCACTGTGTCGATGTCATTCAAAGCGATAACCGCAACACACAAATTCAGTGGGTCGAATATTTGTCAATCCAATATAAGGGTATAGTGGCCCTTTCGATTCGGTCGGCTTGTTTTTATAAAGATTGGCCAGTGTTGCCACTAAAAGAGGTAACCAATTAGAGAAGTCTTTATTTCAATTCTTCGATTCTGTATGTACGAAACTGCTATTGGGTTGAATGGTTCATATTATTACTTCATGGACCAAAGTAAGCCCATAGAATTTCGATGGACCAAAGGGCTGTGATATGCCCCTTTGGCTGTAAAGTGCTCCGTGTGTACAAGTTGTACACTGTTGTATGTCGTTTCAACGCATTCCGTTGCAACGCATGCCTTTACCACGCATGCGTTACAACGGAATGCTTTTTTTATGCATAACCTTTCCCACAAATATTCCTTTACCACGCATAGATTAACAACGATATTTGTTGTTAATTTATGCATGGTAAGGGCATACTCTTGGAAAAGGTTATACCCCTCCCCTGTGGCCTTTCGTGTCCCCCAGCCCCCAAAAATGTGTCTATTTACCTCTGCCCTCAACCCTCAATCTTTTTAAAAAAAAATGTTTAATTCCCCTTACCTCTTCACGTCGTCGTCTCTTCTCCTTCATCTTCATTGATGACGTCTTACGTCGTAAAGAGGAAGCGGAAGCTTCTTTCCGTTTCCTCTCTAACGAACGCCGATTGCCGATTGTCTCCACTTTGCTTTGTTATTTCATTTTCTTTTTTTATGGGGGGAGATCCACTAACCCCCCTTTTTATTCCCACATTTTTTTTGAGTGGGAGGCCCCCGATGCCCCTTTTTTTTCCTTTACCACACATGCCTTTACTACGCATCTTGTAGTAAAGGTATGCGTGGTAAAGACTTTCGTGGTAACCACGCACCACACATGCGTTCTAATGCATGCATGGTAAAGCCTTTCTTGTAAACGGCCGCGTTGTATTGGCCGTTTCCTGTTGTTCACACGGCAAACTTTTCTTGACGTCTGTCAGTCTGTCCTTATCCGGTTTGGTGAAGTCTGTCTGGGGACCACATTATTCTGTGGAGGATACTTAATATGTTTTTCTGGAAATTAGGTTGGCCTGGAGCTTTTATTCATTCTTTTCCAGATTGAGCTGTAATTCAGTCAGTGTTAGGTTGTTTGATCACATATCTTAATTACGCATCGTTCTGGTTTGCTTAGGGTGTCTGAGATTTTCCTTGTGATGTGTCATTATACTATTGGACTTTTAGGTTGGCTCAGTGGTGGTGGTTAGTTGATTTGTGTACAATTATATAAGACATTTTTTTTTAATGTTCATGTTGTCATTGAGGTTTGGGTAGCGGGAGAAAATCTTTTATAGATTTTTTAATCTGCTATGAGTACGTCCAGCCGTTCCATTCTTTTCAACAGCTTCTGTAGTTTATCTGGTTAAGTTGTCTAAGTAACATTATTTCTCTTTGAATCCAGGTTCAGAGTCAATCACTAAGACCCGAAACTAGGAACTGGAGGGTCAAGGTCAGGAAGTCACATGCCCTCGAATGGGAGGAAGGGGAAAGCATGCAGGCCGAGGAGGCGCAGCCGGACCGGTGAGTGCCCATGACAAACCCCTACAGGGGGGTGGAAACGAGAGCGGGCAGCAGCTGAGCCCGGGAAAATACCAGGCACTGATTGGCCAGCTTGGTTTGAAGCCACCAATCGGCGGGGGACCCCCTGGGTGTGCCTTAACGATAAAGGGGCATCGGGGACCCCCCAAAGTCATGTGCCTTCGACGGGGTATTATACATTGCAAAACACAATATACAATCAGGATGTGCATTAAACCAGCCAAATCCATTTGCTTTTCAAACTGTAAGTGTGAGGCATGGTCTGAAAGCTGTGAGAGTGAGGATTTGAATCACTCGATTCTCTCGCGGCAAACATGGAGAACTAATCAATGTCACATTGGGGGAGTGATCCTCAAGTATATGGAAAGTTTTATCTTCTGGATCCAGACATCCCATTCCAGACCATTAGATTGGCAACATCCCAAAGCTGTAAGTGGGGATGGGGTGTCAGTTAGGAACCTGGTAGTTAATCTCTTGGGATTGACATGTCTCTTTGGAAAATCAGGAGTAAGTCACATCTAAATCTGAGGTAAGACACGACTACTACTAAAATCTTTATAAAATAAGCAATGATGGAGTAGGACATGTGAAGTAATTGGGGACTGTTACATGTAACTCAAAAAAGTGTGGGATTTGGGCTAAGATATTAACATGTCAGGCCTACTGGCCTCCCAAGGGCATGCGTGACTCCAACCTGGACACTTTTCCTAGTTCACAAAAAACAAGCATGTACTCCGACAGGGACCCGCCTCAGCACCAGGAGGTGTGGTGCAGAGGCATGTTTTCAGCCTACAGTGTCATAGGCCCCTTTAAGGTAGGCAAGGGCTCAAGTGTTGTTTCCCAGTGGCTCCGCTGGCGGTACTTCTGGCAGCCTGGTGATATAATTGACATCTTTGCACTACATTAGCGTAGAAAATGTCCTTCAGGGCTTGATCACGCAGGGCACATGCAATGTTACTACGGTGAGTTGAAATATGCTAGGTAAAAATGCCCTACCACTGGGAAGGACGTAAGTCACGTGCGAGCAATCGAGGAACAGGCAACCCATGCGGCACAGTGGTTCGCACTGCAAAAGACAACGGGGAACAAAGGTTTAGCTTCACCCGTGCTAAGGAAAAAACATTTCCTGCAGTATATAAGCGTAGAAGATGTTTAAACGGCACACTATGCTAGGTGCTCTCATTTCTACTTGGAGCGAGTTGTTAAGTGCGTGTCTCACAAATCTAGGGGCATATTATCAAGACAGGTGATACAATTATCGCCGTTTTAGCGGCAGCCGTTTTAGCGGCAGTTTTCTGCCGCTAAAACGGCGATAATTGTATCGCCTGTCTTGATAATATGCCCCCAGGTTATTAGTGGTTCCGTTTCAGAGCTCAGGTGGAAGCCCCCGACATGCTAAGACCCTATCGCCATGAGAGTGGGTGATTTAGGCACAGGTCGATGCAAGTAACTCACTGTGTGCGAGGCAGCTCGCAGGGTTTAAACAACACACGGTGGAAGTCATGAAGAGTTTAACAAAGGCTTGCTCTAGGGCAGGGTGATTGGCGCCATCACACCGGGTGCAAGCTCCGGGTGGGGGCAACGTGTCTGCAAATACATTTATGGTCTTAAAAGCACCTATGCTGCGTTCCATGCCTCAGCAATATTCAGGCAACAAGTAAAGTCAAGACGAATCCGGTGATTAATGTTCTTCCGGGAGAGAGATCAGAATGTTGCATGGTGGATGTTTTGACTAAGCGCAAAGTAGCGCAGAGGGTTAATATTTCTGCTGCAAAGAACTTGTGCCAGGCAGGTCACAAAGTATACTATTGTGAATAAGTCAGTGGGTTACTGCGTTTTTCAGAGAAACTTGCGCTACAAGCTGTTGGAATTAAAATCTCAGAACAGTGAGCTTTCACATGTCAGCAAAGAGCTGCATGCATGCTGCAAGTATAGACTCGAGTGTTATGATTGTCCCCGGTCCTTCGTTATCCTAATGTTGCAAAAGGGTTTCCCCATGGGTTTTATCCATTGCTAACATTCTGGGCCTTCTACCTCCACTTCTGACCTTTATGTACCTGGTCAGCGTGCAGTGACAACTGTGGGTTTGCTTCTATTTTGACGGTCAAACCAGCAAGGAATCTAATTGGAGGTCTATACACCGGCGAGGTTCAGAGTCATTTTTGAAATGGGGCTAACACTGTATAATTTCACTTGGGCTGGTGGGCACTGGTCAAAATCTTTACAATTTGAAAGGCCGCCTGGGCACCACTTAGCCATGAGCAATGTGTGCTAGAGGTGGTCTTAGGAAAGAGAGTTGGAAGGGGCTGAATTGCAAGAATCCTAGCCACTGCTAATGGGAGGATCACAGCAGTTATAAGAGTTCAGGAGTAAAGAGAAGTTAGCGAGGGTAGAGGGAGGCCCCTGCTGGTGTCTGCGGTGCAGAGCTAGTACATGTCGGAAAGTGTCACATCACAGGACAAGGTGTAGTAATAACATCTGGCCAGTAGGGTGCAGGTTGGGTGCAGACCAGGGCAAAGAGGCCAATGAATCACATATTGGGCCAGGGAGAAGTCCCAGAAAATCTTGCCAGACTCAAGGGCGAGTCTGGAAGGTATAGTATTGTAAAGGGTTGCAGGTTGAAATCCAGACATATTGATTCGCAAAGGCACATCATTGCAAAAGGTCGATGGATTACTAAAACTTAGGTGGGCAAGTGTGTAGAAGAGCAATTAACCTGCATGCCTCACAAGGCAACTAGGCGGTGTCATGCATTCACCTGATCTCTACTCCTGAGTGCAGGTTATGACTCTGAAGACAAGAACCCATGTCTTTGTAATAAAGTGGGGGCCCTGTTAGGGCAATCCCGAGCCAAGCACAAGGTTTGAGATAATAACAGGAGTTGTTTGGAAGGGGGCCTCGGGTTAAAATAGCTGTAGAAAGGTTAGGAAGAAACTGGAGTATCAGTATGTACAGGGTGTGCAGCATACCGGGTGGGGTTGCAAGAGGCATGCCCCATTAACTGCAACATGGTAGGATACCAAGTGCCAGAATGGGTATATTAGTCGGCAATAGGTATGAACTACTCCTCAACATTGGGGCTCTTGAGTTAATTTCAGCCATGGAGCCTCAGGAGGTGAGCAGGTGGGGAATCTGCCTGAGGTCATTGAACCACAGGCAGCGTGGCGGGGACAGCACAAAGGGACAGCAGAAGGAGCGCAATAGCCAATGGTGGAGTCGCTCAAACACATGCCATTGAGATGCCTTATGGAGGGGCACAGGGAGAAGTCTATGGGTCAGCTGAGGGCTGTCATGGCACTTGTGGCCCAGGTCAGGCCTGAGGGCCAGCAAGGTGTAGCTTAGAAGCCACAGGAGAGGTACTAGACCCTGGCTGGGAAGGAGCATTTGCTCAGGGCGCTGTCACAAGGTGCTGTTATCGACTAAGCACTACTGGACTTGACCTCCAAGCAATTTGAAGCAATGATGATGTGATGAATGTTTAAGCTTGGACTGTGTTTTCTTAAGTTAATATGTGAATAAAGTTAAGATGTGGTTGTTTGCACCTTAAAGGCTTGTTTCATCTGTTACTGCAAAGGAAGGTGGGGTGCATTATCGGCCGTGGAGCTTGACGGCACTGGTCCATCTGGGGGAGGTTAGCACGTGGGCCGGGGATGCGCAGCCGGATATGTGAGGGACTGCGACAAACCCCTACCGAGCAGAGCAAACGAGAGCGGGCAGCAGCTGAGCCCAGCAAAATGCCAGGCACCGATTGGCCAGCTTGGTTTAAAGCCACCAATTGGCAGTGGGCCCCCCTGGTTGTGCCTTAAGGATATAAGGGCATGGGGCCCCAAAGTCATGTGCCTTGGCCGATGACCCACCCACCCACACCGAGAAATTGGGCGTCGCAGCCACAGGTTATGGATGGGGTCAGGCAAGGTGGAGACTGCACAAAGGGACAGCAGAATGAGTGCAATAGCCAATGGTGGGGCTGCTCAAACACATGCCCTTGGGATGCCCTACAGAGGAGCACGGGGAGCAGGCTATGGGTCAGCAGAGGGTGGTCCCAGCACTTGCAGCCCGTGTTAGGCATGAGGGCCACCCACACAACTTGGCAGCAAGGTGTAGATTAGAAGCTGCACGAGAGGTGCTAGACCATGGCTGGGAAGGGGCATTCGTTCAGGGCACTGTCACAAGGTACTGTTATGGACAAAGTACTACTGGACTTGACCTACAGGCAATTTAGAGTAATGATGATGTGATGCATGTTTAAACTTGGACTGTGATTTCTTAAGTTACTATGAGGAAGATGTATCAATATCCAGATTTGTGAATCTCAAATAGCGATTTTTTAGAAATCGCTATTTGAGATTTGCAAATTGGTATGTATGTAGAAAATCGCATTTTTTTTGCGATTTCTTAAAATTCCTGAATTGTGATTAGCAAATTGCGAATCGCAATTAAGGAATAATTTCCTATTCATTTCTATGGGCCAGGAGGCCCATAGGAATGAATGTGAAATTATTCTCAATTTGCGATTCGCAATTTGAGAATTGCAAATTGAGAATAATTTCAAGGGTGCAAGGGTGTCATAAGGACACCCTGATGCACCCCTGAAATTCACATGTGTGCGAATATGGCGCACATACATGCCCTAAGAGCATGTATGTGCGCCACATGGCACCTTTACAAATGCAAAAAAGTGCTTTTGTGAAAGAAATCGCAAATTACCACCAACTTCAAGTTGGTGGTAATTTGCGATTTATTAATGAGAAATCGCACAACTTGGGGGCTTCATACATTGCATTTAAGGAATTGCAAAATGTGTGATTCCTTAAATGCAATCGCAAAATATGGAATCGCAAATTTGCGATTCCTTATTTTGCACTCAAATTTGCTACATACATACCATTTAGCGAAAATGAGTTCGCAAATGCGAATTTCGTCGTTTGCGAACCCATTTGAGCTTCATACATCTGCCCCTATGTGAATAAAGTTAAGCTGCGGCCGTTTGCACCATCAAGGCTTATTTAATCTGTTACTGCAAAGGAAGGTGGGGTGCATTATCGGACGGGGATCTCGAGGGGACTAACCCGTCTGGGAGGGGTTATGACCTGGGCGGCGAGGGGCTAGGCATTTTGTATGGTTTGGACTAGGAAGGTGAGCAGCACGAGAAGAATAAAAGGCAACATACCCCAACTTTAACATCTCTGAGTCGTTCTTCCAGGGACCAGTCCGCAAGCACGACACCAGGTGTTCCAGCACTCCTGTTACCTTTTAACATCTTTCAGTCAGTTTGAACATTAATTTTATTTAGCTGTATAAGAGAATGAGTTTGCAAATGCAATACCTAGGTGTTTGATATATGAGGGGTTCCATTTGAATTTAGATGTTCCTAGCTGGTCCCTCCTAGTTTGGAGAGTGAAAATACTTCAGTTTTGTCCTCATTAAAGTTATAAAGGGATACACCAGCATAAACGCCAAATTCCTAAAAATGATCAGGTACAACGTTCTCTGGGTGACCCAGGAAGATAAAAATCTTATCTGCATATGCATATGCAGCTAGTTTGAATGGGTTGGTTTTGATGCGTACAATGCCAACATTTACACTGGATAGAGGTACACAACAAGGATGTTCTCTATCCCTGTTGCTGTCCTCTTGGCACTAGAACTCCTCTTATTTATAGATTTTACATTGAAAACAAACCTGCCATCTTCAATATTAATGTGTCAGCTTGTCCCACTAGAGGGCTCCAGAGGCCAAGCATTCTCTTTCCCAGAAGTGCATATTTTTAATATTTAGGGCTCTCTTATGAATTGGGGTGTGATACCCAGAAAGATGCCTCCGGATGAAATACCTCAAGTCACAATTCCAAGTGTGCCCAGGCTCGAAATTATCGAAGTTGCTCGAATGCAGGAACAGCATACAGACACATTGCCCAACCCTCTGCAGCAGTCTGGGGGTGAGAGGGGGAGTAGACAATGCCTTGCACCCCTGCCCCTCATAATCATGCCAACACCGCTTACCAGCACGCCAGTTGGTGATTTCTGCGTGCTCAGAGTAGGTGGAAAACGTTAGCAATTTATTTTCACTAAAACCAGTAAAACATGCTCGGTAAAGCAGCAGCAATGCTGGGTCTGAGCAGTATTTATGAGTTCAGAGAAAACTTAAATGCTAAGCCTTGAAGGGGAGATACTAGTTAGTAATGTAGATGATTACTGCCCCCTGTGTCTGTATACCAAAGTCCAGTCAACTCATAATGAAGGCCTTAGAAGCAGGTGCTGCTTATCACACCTGGCCAAAATGGAAGACGCACCAGAGGGCCCTGCAATAAGTTTTGGATCCATCTTCACATTAACTTCTGGCAAGCCTGCATACAGGAGCCACATGTGGAGTTGCTGTTGACCAAGACACCTATAAAATACTAGGAGGACTCCTAGAAAGCTGTTCTGCTCTTATAATTAGAAACTTAAAGAAATCAGTTCAAATTTGGCATGCCAGCAGGGGTTGGTGGAGGCTCTACCTCTGACACCCCAGCCAGAGAATGCCCCTCATATTGAGAGAAACTCACTGTGTCAACTGGGTTTCCTCGTAAAAAATGCATCTTCCAACATGGCGGGAGCACTATTTTTCAGAACAATCAGTGACAAGACTGCATTGTTGACCATAGGGCATCTTTCTCATTTTCAAAAGCCAAACTTCCAAATCCAGCATTGTTTTTGGGAACATGTAAAACCATTCCCCCCAATAGCTGGACGTTGTCTTCAGCGTGTTAGGGACATTGACTTAACATTTTCAATTTCCCTAACAAGTTGGGCATGGGGGCCGCTGATCAGTTTTTTCTGACCTGATTCCAGAAGGCACGTCCTAAATGTTAGCCAACAGTACAGCGTCATACAGAGTGTTTTGTCAAATGAACAATTGGCTGTAACTCACTATCAAAAACACAGCACTTTCCCCACATCTAGCTAAGGGTCCAAGATTTGAGTGAACAGGACATTTGCCAATTTAGTGCCGGTGCCCAGCTACCACCGGCTCTAAATGCAACCCTGAGTCAGAAGAATCACTCCATTTTTTTTGTGGAAGGTAGTAACTTCTAAAAGCCTACTTTGTTGTACTATTATATCCCCATTCTTATGTTCTTTCCATTTCAGGTGATCCACATCCTGAATTCATTGGTGATTGACCCCTTCTGGTGGATGGTAGATGTAGGGTTTCGCTCTACAAGCTGTCTCTTCCCTAGAGGAGTGGGGGTAGAGGGGGCTTTGGGTACCACGTTTGAAGTTTAACTTCTAGCTGCCTAGTTTCAGAGGGCAGATAGATGTTAAACCCAAGGATTGGGCTGCAAGCTGAGCTAATATGTTGAGATGTTGTTAGGGATTCTAGGCCTATCATGCTCTATCTTCCCAGGGCGGCCAAACACTGCTGAAATCAGTATCTGAAAAAGATAAACCTGAGTATTCCATTTGCCCCAGCGTTGATTCTGTAGTGTGTGCATCAATTTCATTGCGCAGATAAACAAGCACATCTGCTGACATGGATGGAAGCAGAGATAACCGATCGGTAATATATATGACTCACGCATATTGATGGACTTCAAACTCTGGACTGCAAGAGGTATACCAAAAGATCAATTCCTAATCAGCACATCCTTAATGAAAGTGGCCTGGTTGACAACAGGGAAGGAGAGGATTATTAAGATTAAAAGTAAGTCTATTATAGATAAGTTAAAACACAAATAGATCGTGCATTACAATGTAGAGTAGGCATACAATTGAAATTATTAAACAGAATACATTATTTGGGGAGGGTGAGGAAAGGTATTCATGGGTTGCAAATTGAACAGTCTAATGGTTACATAGAAAAATGTAGTACCTTGTATAAAAAGAATTCTAAGCATAGTAAGGCATTCTCTTTATCAGTAAAGGGAAAATCAAAGAGGTTGAAGAACTTATTGCTGATCAGGTGTGCATGCAAATGTTCACTTGGCATGGTCATCCAAAATGTTTATAACAATAGACTACAAGATTAAACATCTAAAAAAAGTGCTACAGGGTGCATGTATGCAGTATGTCTATGATTATGACAATATTATGAACACGGGTCAACCCAAGAAGTCACTGGGACCTGGGCAGTATAGCAGTACAAACAAGGTGGTCCCAGTAATAGAGAACAAATAGAGAACAATCAATAACAAATAAAAATAATAAATGTACAATTAATTATAGCAACACTGTTTTTAATCACAATGTGTCTCCAATCACATTACTTCATTCAATACATGTACAATATATCACTTTTTAAAGGTGCCCCTACAAGAGTAAGTAAGGGAAGGGTAGTGTTGGGATAGTGAAAGAATAAGATCTTCAAGGAAGGTCTGCAAAACCACAGTATAACCAATGGATTGTATACAGAATTAAATCATCTTCTATTAAACAGGATCATGCCTCAAGAAAAAACAATACTAATAAATGATAGTCGAGGCTGAACATAGAAGAAAATGTCGACGTTTCGACCCAAATGGAATGCAGGTGTGGATAAACCTTGCTAGAGGGTCTTCATCAGGACGGGGACGTTGAGGGGTGGGGCAATGGATCTGCATAAAAATGGATAATTTTAAAACAATTAGTGCATGGGTCACAGAAGATCCCAAACAAATTTCATAAAAGTTCGTCAAGGGGAACTACTTTTCGGTTGGACAGGGAGGAGGAATACATCGAAAGTGTATCAACAATCTCAGAGTATTGTATTGGTAGGTGAAAAAAGGGGAGGACCCGCACTCTCCTTAGAGATGGTGCACTCCTATACCCACTCAAAATGTTTAGATGACAGAGAGGGCAGTTATTCTCAAAGTTAGAAAATGGGCACTGTACAACTGTCGGGGGACATAAAGATTCTACTGTTTAGAATTAATAGTAGAAAAAATGCACCACCGCTTCATGTTCCACAGATAGCATACCTTCTTTTAAGGCAGGCTCGCTCAATATTCATACAGAAACGGTCATCAACACGCACCAGGGGCCAAATCTGAAGAAATTAAATTGGTGTTAGCTACATTCCTTGAGATATCCCTATGGGTTGGTAACCATACATAATAAACATTAATGTACATACTGAACAGGAGGGCGATGTCGTTGCCACCCCTGACGTGCCGCTTTTAGTTGCAGAGTGGTTGTAACCCCTGCAGGGTGATTGTTGCTGGGGGTCGCGTAACTACTAAAATACAAAGACAGATACATACATTCTATAATTCTCCACCAGTAAAAAAGAAAGGGGAGATTATACTATCAGCCTGTGTTCTACTTCTGACATACCTGTGTTAAACAGAAGAGGCTCGTTCTAAACAAGGGCGGTCATCTACACGTACCGTCTGTCAGGGTCTGTGAAGGTACAACAGATCGGGGATTTTTACTCATATACGTGCATCCGCGGGCAATCGGTAAAAGGATGTTACAGATGGCAATGGTGTCAGTAACCTACCGAGCCACGGCGAGGTAGTTGCCGACCTTGGGGTGATCAAATAACCAGCTCCCTTGGATGCCCGGGTAAAAGGCTTCGTGTTCCCAAGTCTGTGGAAAACACACGGAGACCCGTCAGAGACGTGAATTATTTACACCTTAATTCAGTCAGTACTGAAACGCGCCGAAGGGGCATGAAAAAGTTACATACCGAGAGCTTTTCAGCGTTGAATTCCGTCTGGCAGCCAGCGTCTATCAATCATGGACACGGCTGTTCAGGACACAATTCCCATATAAACTTCCGATCACATGGTCGGGAGAAAAACGTCATAGAAATAGGACTGGTGCCTAGAGAACTCTCAAAGATGGAGTTACTTAGAGTCCAAAGACGAAACGCGAGGCATAACGTCGGATCACCGTATCTAATTCAAAGAATATTTGTATACCTCCAGTATGAACAACGGAATAATAAATATACAACTATATTTCAAGTGCGTCCCAGCAAGAAAGTTATAAATACGGTCACATGACCCAAGATGTCCCGAATTTGCAAAGAAAAGGTTAATGTGATAAACATTATGGACGTTCTCTGAACACATATAATATGCCTAAACAGTTTAGTAAGTCCTTGCAAGATATGTATTATTCTCACACTAACAAAAATTATAAATCTTAAAAGTAA
Source organism: Lissotriton helveticus (assembly GCF_964261635.1). Lineage (NCBI taxonomy): Eukaryota > Metazoa > Chordata > Amphibia > Caudata > Salamandridae > Lissotriton > Lissotriton helveticus. The sequence goes on from NC_136067.1 coordinate 874,021,744, forward strand.
AAACTCAATGTACAGGTGACCTACTAGAAGTTGGCAAGTAGCAGTGTACCTATCCAACATGATTGTAAAGACTGCTTCTAACAAACTTTTCAGAGAGATAATTGTCTAGCATGTATGATGGTGTACCATCACCGTCCCCAATTCAAAAAAATATTTATATACCTCCAGTATGAACAAGGGAATAATGAATATATAGCTGTACACATATATTCAAGTGCGTACCAGTATAAAAGTTAAAAATACGATCACATGACCCATGATGTCCCGAATTTACAAGGAAAGAGTTAATGTGAAAAACATAATGTTTATCACATTAACTCTTTCCTTGTAAATTCGGGACATCATGGGTCATGTGATCGTATACAAATATTCTTTGAATTAGATACGGTGATCCGACGTTATGCCTCGCGTTTCGTCTTTGGACTCTAAGTAACTCCATCTTTGAGAGTTCTCTAGGCACCAGTCCTATTTCTATGACGTTTTTCTCCCGACCATGTGATCGGAAGTTTATATGGGAATTGTGTCCTGAACAGCCGTGTCCATGATTGATAGACGCTGGCTGCCAGACGGAATTCAACGCTGAAAAGCTCTCGGTATGTAACTTTTTCATGCCCCTTCGGCGCGTTTCAGTACTGACTGAATTAAGGTGTAAATAATTCACGTCTCTGACGGGTCTCCGTGTGTTTTCCACAGACTTGGGAACACGAAGCCTTTTACCCGGGCATCCAAGGGAGCTGGTTATTTGATCACCCCAAGGTCGGCAACTACCTCGCCGTGGCTCGGTAGGTTACTGACACCATTGCCATCTGTAACATCCTTTTACCGATTGCCCGCGGATGCACGTATATGAGTAAAAATCCCCGATCTGTTGTACCTTCACAGACCCTGACAGACGGTACGTGTAGATGACCGCCCTTGTTTAGAACGAGCCTCTTCTGTTTAACACAGGTATGTCAGAAGTAGAACACAGGCTGATAGTATAATCTCCCCTTTCTTTTTTACTGGTGGAGAATTATAGAATGTATGTATCTGTCTTTGTATTTTAGTAGTTACGCGACCCCCAGCAACAATCACCCTGCAGGGGTTACAACCACTCTGCAACTAAAAGCGGCACATCAGGGGTGGCAACGACATCGCCCTCCTGTTCAGTATGTACATTAATGTTTATTATGTATGGTTACCAACCCATAGGGATATCTCAAGGAATGTAGCTAACACCAATTTAATTTCTTCAGATTTGGCCCCTGGTGCGTGTTGATGACCGTTTCTGTATGAATATTGAGCGAGCCTGCCTTAAAAGAAGGTATGCTATCTGTGGAACATGAAGCGGTGGTGCATTTTTTCTACTATTAATTCTAAACAGTAGAATCTTTATGTCCCCCGACAGTTGTACAGTGCCCATTTTCTAACTTTGAGAATAACTGCCCTCTCTGTCATCTAAACATTTTGAGTGGGTATAGGAGTGCACCATCTCTAAGGACAGTGCGGGTCCTCCCCTTTTCTCACCTACCAATACAATACTCTGAGATTGTTGATACACTTTCGATGTATTCCTCCTCCCTGTCCAACCGAAAAGTAGTTCCCCTTGACGAACTTTTATGAAATTTGTTTGGGATCTTCTGTGACCCATGCACTAATTGTTTTAAAATTATCAATTTTTATGCAGATCCATTGCCCCACCCCTCAACGTCCCCGTCCTGATGAAGACCCTCTAGCAAGGTTTATCCACACCTGCATTCCATTTGGGTCGAAACGTCGACATTTTCTTCTATGTTCAGCCTCGACTATCATTTATTAGTATTGTTTTTTCTTGAGGCATGATCCTGTTTAATAGAAGATGATTTAATTCTGTATACAATCCATTGGTTATACTGTGGTTTTGCAGACCTTCCTTGAAGATCTTATTCTTTCACTATCCCAACACTACCCTTCCCTTTCTTACTCTTGTAGGGGCACCTTTAAAAAGTGATATATTGTACATGTATTGAATGAAGTAATGTGATTGGAGACACATTGTGATTAAAAACAGTGTTGCTATAATTAATTGTACATTTATTATTTTTATTTGTTATTGATTGTTCTCTATTTGTTCTCTATTACTGGGACCACCTTGTTTGTACTATGATTATGACAAAGCAAACACAAGGAGATGATGGACGGAGCCCTGAAACTTTTCAGACACTCACCCCCAGTTACAGATCTGGGTTAAATCCATTATCATTCTTTAGATTACTTTTCCACCCCAGTTCATACATAGCCATATGCAAATCAGTCATGACCCAGTCCCTCATGGGAACAGTCCAGCCCGAACTGCCAAGCCATGTCTTCCCTGGACCGGAAACAAGCGTCCTGAGACCAGTTTCGGGGTAACACCCCTCATAAGCCAGGCTAGCTTGAATCCAGTGGCAAAGTGAGCAAGGGACCCATGCCTGGGCATACGCTGCCAACTTAGGGCGAACAAAGCAAAAACAAGGAGACAACAGGCGGAGCCCTGAAACTTTTCAGACGCTCACCCCCAATCACAGATCTGGGTTGAATCCATCATCATTCTTTAGCTCACTTCGTCACCCCAGTTCAGACATAGTCATATGCAAATCAGCCTTGACCCTGTGCCTCATGGGAACAGTCCAGCCCGAACTGCCAAGCCATGTTTTCTCTGGACCAGAAACAAACATCCTGGGACCGGTTTCAGGGTAACCCCCCTCATCAGCCAGGCTAGCCTAAATCCAGTGGCAAACTGAGCAAGGGACCCACGTCTGGGCATACCCTGCCAACTTAGGGTGAACAAACAAAACATAAGGAGACGACGGACGGTGCCCTGAAACCTTTCAGACACTCACCGCCAGTCACAGATCTGGGTTGAATCCATTATCATTCTATAGCTCACTGCGCTACCTCAGTTCAGACATAGCTATATGCAATAAGTATTGACCCTCTGCCTCATGGGAACAGTCCATCCCGAACTGCCAAGCCAGGTCTCCAATTTGGAGTCTTAGGTTGCAAGGGGTCTTGGAGCATGAGGGGAACAGCTGGTTCCTCGGGACCCAGTCCGGACAGCTCGGGTGCAGAGTTGTTAGGTCGGCTCGGCTGGGTGTGCAAAGATGCACCTTGCGGTGTGGAACAAACAGCTGGCAGGGGTAAAATCAAAGCAGCTGGGTCAATCTCGAAGTGGGTATCAGTGATACTGATGTACTTCAATGGCTACTTCACACTGATGCTGTGTGAATCCAGACTGGGCTCTGACTGTTGGTGTTTGGTGCTGGGCGTCTGGTACCTCAGGGGTTGGTACTGCATGGCTCCTGTTAGCTCTGGTGTCTTCACACTCAATAGTGTTCTGACCTTCCAGAGCACGAGTACCTTCTAATGGTACTCTGTTCTGTGCCTAGCAAAATGTAATGTGTCCTTATGTAACGCAAGTGGTGCTCATGTAAAGCGCTTTGATACCTGATACCTTTGGCTCAAGTTTGTACTATATAAAACTTATAGAAAAAGAAAAAAAAATGCTGAGCTGGGGAGCAGCAGGGCCGTGGACCGGCCTCTGCTTGTTGGTGCTGTGGGCAGAAGGGGAGTAGCTCCACTTCTCCAAAGGAGACTTTCGGTGTTTGTCGAAGTTCTAGCAGGCTACCGAAGGCTTTGGTAGTTCTCCAGCTTGCAGAACAAGTCACTCTGTCGTGATTGTTTAGAAAGGGATGAGGACGGCAGGGTTTTATAAGGAATTGAAAAGGGGGGGCCCTCGGCCCCCCCGCACGCATGGCGGCGCGGCGACCGCTTCCCCCCTTCCCCCCTTTGTGCCTCTCGGTGGTGGGGGCGGGCCCTTGGGCGCGACCCACCACCGATAGGCCGGCGACCTCCCTGACCCGGATACCAGTGTAGAAGGTCCGGGTCAGGGGGGACGGGCTACTGGAGGGGTGGGGCGGGGGGGCGTTGCCCCCCCGCCTGGCCCCTTAGGAATAAAGAGGCGGGGAGCGCCCAGGAGACCCCCTTGTCCCTGGACGCTCCCTCACAGCACGGTGTGCCCCGCGCTCGGGGGCTTCTTTGTTCTCGCTTTATTTTTCAGGTTTCAGGCTTCAGGATCCCCTTGCGAGCGATTCCCAGCGCGAGCGGAAGTCACCTACGGAGCGTGAACAAGAGCGGCTAGGGAGCTGCGCCGCATCGGTATTGCTGTTGTGAGGAGACCGGCGGGTGACGAGGTATTTTGGCGGGGTGGGGCACCTCAGCGGGGACCTGAGAACGGGCGGTAACGCACTGCGGACTCGGGCAGCACCGGCGGTGTTGTAAGTGCTTTGTTAGCCGGTACGAAAGGTTTTTTCCCGCAGTTAAGGGCAATTCAACGGAGCGGGAAAGATCAACAATCACTCTTTGTCTAAATACCCGATTCGCGCTTTCCGTTTCTCCTCGCTGGTTGTTACAGGGCAGATTAGCACGTTCTACTGGGGAAAGAAGTGAAGCAGGGTCGACCAGGGCAGCACCTGGATGGGAGACCCTTTATGAAAGTGTGCAATTGTAGGTGAAAAGTAAATTAATATTGCATAATTGTTTGTATAATGTTCTTGCATTAAGGGAGTGTTATTTTGCGAATTGTGAATACTCTAAATTAAGTGTGCAGTTGAGGGTAAGAAGTGAGTTCACTGTTCTTCCATGATTATTCTAGCCTTGAGCGTGTGTTACTTTATTTTGTGGATTTAACGAATTTAATGGTGCACATCACCAGAAAGGTTAACAGGGGGGGTTCAAGCCTCCACTGTATTTAAACTGGGTTTTCCTCAATCTGCTCCCGCTTATACCACACGGTATTAATACATTTCTCTATTCCAGGCATTTAACGATCATTTAGGCGCAATTCACTCGCAGAGAGGACGTAAGGAGGTGTGGCTGATCCTATACCGGTGGGGCGCACGCAGGATTCATCGGACTTCACGTGAATGTTCGTCCCATTTTTACAGTCTGCGCGAGGGCCTGGTGTGGGGCGTGATCGCAGACCGATATCGCCGGCGAGTTCCCAGGATTGGTCGGTAAGAGGGGTACGGGGGGCTGGCATTCATCGCTCCAGGTGGCCGCCGGGTGGGTCTACATTAGGTTTACTCACCCCTTACATAGCTGGGTAAGCCGGTGGTGTTGCGGTCGCCGTTGCATGGTGTTGAAAGCCCCCTGGTGACCCTCCATCTGAAAGGTACACAAGGTTGGCCAGTGGTGATATTAGGAGAGTAGGCAGCTGTTTGTGGGGTTTATATCATGCCAGGACCGCGGGGTGGTAAAGGTGGTTCCAAGATGGAGGTTATGATGCGGGCCATGATGCGTGAAATGGGCGAAATTAAACAGCGGCTAGGGAAGGTGGATGAACTGGAAGCACGGATTAATGAGAGGCATGATGATGCCCCTGGGCCATCAGGTAGGCCTATTCGCCAGAGGGCGGCACCATTGCCAAGGGGGGATTTTGTTACCCCGCCTGGGAAATCTAAGCCCAAGAAACCCAGGTATGCTGCACCTGCCCCAGGACCAGTAGTGCCGGTACCTGCCACGCCGCTAGCGGTCATCCCACCCCCTATTATACCAATGCCTATACTCCCAGCCCCCACGGTGCCGGTGCCTGTCATACCGCCTGGAGATGCAGGGCCTGCTCCCTCACCGGTGGCCACGATCCCGGCTACAGGCCTGCCGCAACCGGCACCCGCCTTGCCTACTACGCCAGCACCACTGGGCATAACCCCAGTGGCGCCTGCTGCCCCAGCTGGGAATTTAGATTCAATGCCCCCTGAATTGTTGTCTCAGATAACGGCCTTGATGCCGTGGCTACAGAAGGGGGGGGGCTTTCCCGACTGCTGCAGATCATGCAGCAGAGGCACCGAGGTTTGTAGAAAAGATTAAATCGGCAGCGGTAGCCGACAGTATTGCAGTGCCAGTATCTTCTCCCCTTGCAGGTTCCAGTCTTGCCCAGCCGAATGGAGCTGGTGGGCAGCCGGCCCCGGTGCCCGCACATGGTAAGGAGGTGGTTTTGCCGCTCTTGGGGGATGGTGCTATACCTTCCAGGAGTGAGAATTTAGCGCAACATGTGTCGCAGACTGTGAAGGAGATGATTTGGGCGGATAAATATGTGTATATTTATTCATTGTTATTGGATAACAGGGAAATGGAGCATGCTAAGACACTGAAAGAGTGGATGCACCCAAGTGAATGGAGGGCTCAGTGTGCTAGATTTAGGGTTGAGGAAACTCTACTCAACTGGATCAAGGCTTTTGCGGTATTCACGGCTATCAAGGCCGAACGACCTCCAGATTTACAGGCGCCATTGGCATGCTACCACAGCAGGATTGTGGGGTGGAGTGAACAGTATTCTGGGGATGCGTGGAAAGGGTACGATTTGAATTTCAGGAAAGCATTAGAATTTAATCGATCATTAGCATGGGATGCTGTGGACTCCATGTCATGGCACAAGCAGTTTTCCGATTATTCACCCCCCCCTCAGTTTTCAGGTTCGGTCAGGGTGTTCTCCGCGAGACCCCAACAGCCCTTTCGGCCCCCCCAAGCGAGTGAGGTACCTGGAAGGTTTAAGGCCGGTGGGGCAGAGAAAAAGGGGGTGTGCTGGGACTTTAATAGGCGCACCTGCACAAGGGCCCCGGGCGCCTGTAAGTTTAGACATGCATGTTCATCCTGTGGTCACCCCTCACACCCGGAAACATCCTGCAGGTCCAAGCACGGGAACACGGGTCAGAGGGGAAGGGGAAAGCCTCTGTAACACAAACAAGTTAGGCACCCCCACGCCAGTGGATGTGTTAGCAATGATGCCATGGTTAAATAGATACCCAGACCACGCAACGGCCACCCTACTCCAGGAAGGTTTCTCCAAAGGTTTTAGGATCCCTGCGGCAGGATACACAGGCAGCGCAACACTGTAAGAACCAATTATCAGTAAAACACAATCCGGCGGTGGTGGCTGCAAAAATTGAGAAGGAGTTATCTTTAGGCAGGATAGCTGGCCCTTTTACAGAAGTGGCTGTACCCAATTTTGTGTGTTCACCATTAGGAGTCGTTCCCAAAAAAGAGAAGGGGCAATTCAGATTGATCCACAACTTGTCAGCACCTAGAGGCGCGTCACTGAATGATGCCATTGAGGAGGGTATTTGTAGTGTTAAGTACGCCTCTTTTGACCAGGCGGTTAACTTATTACAGGCCATGGGGCCCGGGGCGTTGATGGCAAAGTCAGACATTGAATCAGCCTTCCGTCTCCTCCCGGTACACCCAGCGGATCAACATCTCCTAGGTTTTACGTTTGGGGACAGGTTCTACATGGATAAATGCATGCCCATGGGTTGTTCTATATCATGTGCGTACTTTGAGATGTTTAGCTCTTTTCTGGAATGGGCCATGAGACAAGCGACGGGCCACCAGCAGGTCATGCATTATTTAGATGACTTTCTCTTCCTGGGTACGGCGGGGTCTGAGGAGTGTGCATGGGCATTGAAGGAATTTTGCGTGCTCATGCGGGCTTTTGGTGTACCGCTTGCGCCTGGGAAGACTGTTGGCCCGGCCACCTGCTTGGAATTTCTCGGCATCGAGATGGATTCAGTGGAGGGATGTTTCAGATTGCCCAGGGACAAAGTGGACAAATTCAGAACAGCGCTACGTTTATGTCTACGCCAAGATAAGGTCACCCTGCAGCAATTGCAGGAGGTGGTAGGGCAACTGAACTTCGCACTGAGGGTCATCCCCATGGCTCGCCCTTTCTCTCGCTCCATCGCCCAAGCAATGAAAGGGCTAAGGGAGAAACATCACCGCACTAGGCTGTCGTCTGAGATTCGCCAGGATATGCTTATATGGATGGCATTCCTGGAGGATTTTAATGGCAGGGTGGTCTGGCCTGGCCCTCCCACAACATCAGCAGAGTTGGGCCTATGGACGGACGCTGCTGGTAGTGTGGGCTTTGGCGCCATCCTAGGGAACAAGTGGGTCGCTCAACGGTGGCCGGAAGTATGGAGAACATGGGGTCTGACCACTAATATTGGCTTCCTGGAACTCTTCCCAATATGGGTAGCATTGAAGGTCTGGCCCGAACACCTATGTAATCAATCAGTGGTGTTTTGGTCAGACAACATGACAGTAGTGGAATGTATAAACCAACAGGGGGCACGATGTCCTTTCATACTTCGTCTGATAAAAGAAATTGTGTTGCAGTGCTTAAGATGGAATGTAGTTTTTAAGGCCAAACATGTCCCTGGTATTCTGAACAATGCAGCTGACTCCCTCTCTCGCTTCAAAATGCAGGTTTTCAGGGAACATCTTCCTACAGCAGACCCCTCGCCAGCGCACTTCCCAGCAGTGCTTTGGCAGATTGGTGCCCCAGATTACAGGACCTCGTGGTTGCTAGCTTAGCCCCCAGGACCAAGACGGCTTATGAAGGGGCGTTTGTGTCTTACTGTGCTTTCTTGGGTCAGCAATGGGAGATGCTATGGGCGCAAGAAGACGGCTTTGCGGCCTATTTAGAATGGATGCATAAGGAAGGACGCTCAGTGGCAGCTGCGAGCAGGCATAGGGCAGCGGTATCATTCTTTGCTCAAGCTAGGGGCGTGCGTGATCCCACTAACACCTTTATGGTGCGCAAGGCTTTGAGGGGTTGGCGCCGCTTACAAGGTCATCATAAAGATAAGAGAAGGCCCATCGGGCTGGCACGGCTGACGGCTTTACTGAGCGCGCTGGACAATGTTTGTAGCTCGGAGTGGGAGGTACTTCTTTTCAAAGCAGCATTTTCCTTGGCATTCTATGGGGCACTGAGAATTAGCGAACTAGTGGCAAGGTCCAAGTCAGACCTACAGGGCGGCGTACAAAGGGCGGGTGTAAGGATAAGTGAGGACACTATGTGGGTGACTATTCAGAAGTCAAAGACTGACCAGGAGTCACGGGGTCACACCATAGTGCTCCACCGGGCCCCCGCCAACCCTTGCTGCCCAGTAAGGCACGTGGAATTATTTCATGGGCGGCTGGGGGGCGCGGCGGGCAGGGCACTGCTCTGTCACGCCGACGGTACCCCCTTGACCAAGTACCAGTTCAGGAGGGTATTGGAGCTGGTGGTCAGGAAAATAGGTCTTGACCCTAAAGAGTTTGGCTCTCATTCCTTTAGAATTGGGGCAGCGACAGAGGCGGTGGCAGGGGGCCTCCCAGTGGAGAGAGTGAAGAAAATTGGGAGGTGGTCCTCAGAATGCTACAAACGATATGTGCGAATTGACATGTTGTGATGAGATGGTGCTCACGCCTGGTTTGTTTCCGCTTTCTTGCAGTTTCTCAGACCTGTCACGCAGGGGAGGAATTTGCCGTCGGGCAGCAACGACATACATCAGCGCGGATCAACAACCAGGAAAAAATAAGAAAAATTGTTTGGATTGTGGGTCACTCCTATGTGAGGCGGGCCGAATGTGTTTTATTTCAGGTGACCGTAAGAAAAGGGCTGCACAACTGGGGTTTGACATCTCATTCTTCGGGAGAGGGGGTTTATGTCTCAACCAGTTTAGGGTCTTCTTCCAGGGGCTGTTAGCGCGCCGGCAATTCCCCCCGTCAGTGGTGATACTTCACCTGGGGGAGAATGTTTTGGCCAAACTGGGGAGGCGCATTCTGATTGAGGAGATTATCTCAACTGCGGGGTGGATGGCCAGGACCTGCCCGGGTTGCACGGTAGTATGGTCGCAACTCATACCTCGATGGCAGTGGCGGGGGGGGATTCGGTCAGGGCGTTGAATCACTCGGTAAAGAGGATCAACACACAGTTGGACAAGCTGTTTCGAGCCCCCCTGTTGCAGACGATACCTCATGGGTGTATCTGGGGTGGACGGTATTACTTGGGGGATGGAGTTCACTTGAATGAAGCAGGGAATGTCTTGTGGTCTGACAATATCTGGGCCTGGTTGGAGGGATTTGCCAAACAGGAGCGTTCCTAAGGTAGGGTCTAGAGGGGGGAGGCCAGATCGTCGGTTAACAATGCTGGCCTGTGGCGGTAAGGTCATGACCGGTGAGCACATATTTAAGGTCTGAGGGGGCGGGCATCATCCTATGGAGGTTCCCGCCCAGGGGGAGGGGCCTTTGGGCCACTCCTAGAACTCCAGGGGCAAGGTAATTGATGCTTCAAAGGGGCGCGGGTCGGAGTAGTCACGCTTTCCTTAGGCTGGTAGCCACCCCGCGCGCGTATACTCATGACGTCACCGGATGGCGCAGAGTAAGGGCCCTCCTTTAGTGGGTAAATGGAGTTCACGGCGTAGACCGGGCAATTCCCGGGGCACGACTGCGCATGCGCACGGCTCTAGGTGAGGCGCAGCTTGTAGGACCTGACACCGGTTAGCGACCTTGCCATATGGCCAGAAATGTACAGAAATCAAGATGAGGATGTTAGATTCGGTTAGGAAACAACATGTATTAGAGTTTTGTTAAGGTTAGCCTCTCAAACTTGTTGACGATATTTGTATCTAATGTCCTGCTGATTTTTGTATAATTGTTGACCATGCAATTAAAACCTTTTTTAATTTCATATCTTAATAAATACGGCCGGGGGACTAGCCCCCGCCTTCCAAAAAGTAAAGAAGTCTCATGTCCACGTTTCTGGGTGTTGGGTGCCGGATTGGGGGGGGGGCGGCAGCCAGTCGCTGACCATGATGCTATTTCCAACAGTGACAATCCATAAAAGATAATTCCTTGATGTTGCAATTTTGGTGTAACAATGCATCTTTTATTCTTCTTTATAAAACCTAATGCAGTTAGAAAATTACTGTCTTCTTCAGGGGTAAATGTAACATAAATATTTAAGAAAAACGTATTATAGTTGTCATTCTAACACATTGTTTCTCCCCTCTTATTACCAGCCTTCCATGCATAAAGTATTACCAAACCCCCCAATATGAACAAAATAATAATCTTTTCAGTAACCCGCATGTTAAATAAACACCCACCTCTACTAACCAAAATACAGATAAAACCCAAAACAGACCTCATACTTCATACTTAAAAAAACTTTTGTGTTTAAAACAAACTCAGTAGTGCAATAACACAGGCAGCACGTTAACACATTGCTCAAGCAAGCAGCAAACTTGCATAGTTCTTATGGACAATAAAATGGCTCCATCCAATGACAAAGACCAGTGTGTCCATTTCGCCTCAAAAGAAAGAACGCTTTACATGTTTAGTCAGCTAAATCTTTCACGATGCTTATGAACATACTCCACCATTATGTGGCCATTATTTTTTATCCTTCTCCTCGTCCATTTAAACTTTTTAAACTGGGAACTAACTACCACGTGTCATCGCACTCTGCCTACCCCCCACAGAATAGTGCACTAATTAACCCAGCGAACAAATAAGAAATTATGAAAATTAAATACAAAGTAAACAATATACATTATCCCATGCCAACAGATTAAATTTAATAAATGCTGAAATTTAAATAGAACTAAATTAATCCACGAGTATGCTGCGTAACTCAAAGGTTGCATATGAGATGAGGAATGTCAGCTGTTCACTCCGTGAAAAACATTACATTATTAAAGGGGTGCAAACTTACAAGTTGGACAGAAAAATTGTTCAATATATTCTAAAGAGAGAACGCACACCCATTTTTTCCATTTTTAAACTGTATTTTAACAAATGCTCGAAGGCTGCAAATGTTGGCGCGCAAACCTCGGTGCGTGCTTTACCCGTGTACGCGAAGACAAATCAAGTTCTACCGTGACCCACTTGGATCAACAGTCCGAGGTGCACAGCATATGAAGGGGGCGGGCCCGGAGGCACCATTAATACCAGATACAATCCAAATAATCTTTACTTAAATAGTTCATTTTACCATCTAGTCCCATTTGTTGCCAGTTCAAACGAGCTGAACACGAGGGCATTCACATTTCAATGATTTTATTAGCAATATGCTGTTCCCAACAGTGACAATCCATGAAAGATAATTCCTTGATGTTGCAAGTTTGGTGTAACAGTGCATCTTTTATTCTTCTTTATAAAAACCCAATGCATTTCGAAAATTACTCTCTTCACCAGGGGTAACTGTAACATAAATATTTAAGAAAAACTAATTATAGTTGTCATTCTAACACAGCATTGCTCCTCTCATGTTACAAGCCCTCGGTGCGTAAAGTATTACCAAACCCCCCAATATGAACAAAATAATAATCCTTTCAGTGAAACACACAAGTTAAATAAACAGCCACCTCTACTAACCAAAATAAAAATAAAACCCAAATCAGACCTCACACTTCATACTCAAAAAACCTTTTGTGTTTAAAACAAACTCAGTAGTGCGATAAAACATGCAACAAGCTAACACACTGCTCAAGCAGCCAGCAAACTTAAATAGTTATTATGGACAATAAATGTCTCCATCAAATGACAACAATCTGTGTATCCATTTCGTCTCAAACGCTTTACACGTTTTCATTGGCTAAATCTTCCACCATGCTTATGAACAATCTCCACAATTATTTGGCCATTATTTGTATCCTTCTTCTCCTCGTCTTCTATTTCCGCTTTTTAAACCTGGAATTAATTATCACCACGTGGCATCGCACTCCACCTACCCCCGCCATACAGTTGGAAACGCCCCCCACTTCACAATAAGCTGCATCGCAGCGCACTAATGAAACCAACGAGCAAATTAAAAATGATGAAAATTAAATACAAAATAAACAATATACAATACCCCATGCCAACAGAATATATAAAAAAATGTTGAGAATTAAATATAACTAAATAAATCCACGAGTACCCATCATAACTCAAAGGTTGTATATGAAATGACATGATAGTTAGCTATTCAGTCCGTGAATCATTACATTATTAATGGGGCACATCTGTGAGTTTGCACCCCTCATCATTTTTAATTTGTTCATTGGTTTAATTTATTATAAGGGATCCTACAGGGGTGCCAATTGTGGAACAATCCTACAGTTTAGGGAAAGAACATTTGTGATGGGGACCCGGTTAGCAGGAACCCAGCACACCCTCAGTCAAAGTTGCATCAGATACCAGCAAAAAGTGTATTGGGGGGGGGGGGGGTTCTGCAACAAAAACCCAGTTTCCTACAACCCCCAATAGATGGCAGGTCATATGTCCAGGGGTTCTTCATCTGTGCCGGAGATGTGGATCTTGAAAGGCAGACTTCTTTCATGTGGTACTAGCAGCCCATCCCGACGTTGTCCGGGGATGAAATAGAATGTGTGCAATGGTTGTAATAGGCAAGCAAAATGTATTTTAAGATTTCACGGCATACAACATTTTTAGTTGCGTTCTTTATCAATGAGCTTGCACGTCGTCATTTACCTGTTTTGTGAAGTTGGTCATATACGGTAACGTTACTTGATAATTTCTGTGCAATATGGGTGTCCGTTTGGGCATGCACTGTTAGGAAGAGCGTTCGTGATATGTGTCTCCTCCGCGGTTACGTTTGCAGCTTGTGGGTGCTGTGTAGTCCGTTGGTTATAGAATCCCCGACAGCGTTGTGGCCGACGTTGTGTGGCTGTTGTAAATCCGTTTACGCTGAGACTGCAGTGCGTGACAGCGTGCTTGCGAGGCCTGCGCGTGTGTGAAATATCACTTTGAGAAATGTTTTTAATGGCCGCTGGTACGATTACTCGCCTTAAGCCCCGCCTGAGCCCCGGAGCAATTTGTGAAAACGTGTGGCGTTTCCATCCGCGAGCGTGTTTGTCCACTGTAGTTGAGGGCAGTGTTAATTGCGAAGTGTGTGATCCTCGCTGGTAGGCTGACTGGCTTGAGCCCCCGCCTGAGCACCGGAGCAATATGTTAAGGCGTGAGCGTGTGTTCCCGGAGTAGTTCAGGGCACTGAAATTGGTAAGTGTGTAATATCCGCTGCTACGCTGCCTCGCCTCAGCCCCTGCCTGAGCCCCGGAGCAATATGTTAAGGAGTGAGCGTGTGTAGCAGAACGCACACGCCCTCAAGGGAGTACTGTAAATGGTTTGTGTTTTGGAAGGATTGCCGTGCCCCATTTACCAGTAATGCCGCGTGAATGCCGCGGCCCGTTAATGCCGCGCCCATCGCTGTATGGCCACAGCACAACGCACACGCCCACAAGGGAGTACTGTAACGGGTTGTTTTTTGGGAAGTATTTCCGCGCCCCATTTACCAGTAATGCTGCGTGAATGCCGTGCCCCGTCAATGCCGCGCCCATTGGTGTTTGGCCACGCCCCTCTCATAACGCCCACAAGGGACTACTGTGAAGGGTTGTTTTTTCCACACCCATCGCTGACAGCACAACGCCCACGCCCACAAGGGACTACTTTACCCCTAAGGTTCTTTTACCTTTGTAATGTCTATGGTGGGCAGCTGTATAGCCTATGTCTATCTGTTGCAACTGTCCTTTCCAATGCTGTATTGGGTGTTGTGATTGGTGCTGTACTTCTTGAGCTTACCCGCCTCAAAGGTTTGGGCTCTCTCTTTATAATAGTAGTATGGATGTCTACCCTGTAATATAGGACATTTTGATCAAGATGTAAACAAGGTTTCGGCCCTGACAAACAGTGATCCAAGCATTTTGCCTTTGGGACTGATGCCACGACCTAGGGCTGAGAAGGTCACCTCTAACTCTATTAAACTCGGTCTACTTTGGGCTAAGCTCGCCACGGTATTAGTCTGGTGGTAATCATGTGCACCTAATGCAGCTTTGTGGACTTCAGAAGAGTACAAGTGGGCATTTGCAGAAAATTGAATCTATATTACACAAGGTAAGAAACAGGGAAAGGACAAGATCCACCTGGACTGGGCCCCGGAGTCTTAGTGGAACTCTCCACTACATATGGCGAGAAGCCACAGGTATGTGCCTGCACCGCACAGTGAAATCTTCTTTCATGTAAGCTGGAATTCAATATTGATATTTTGAAACCTTTTCATCTTTTCTCTCTCCCTCCCCATTCTGTTGCTACATATGACATTGATTATTCTAGACATTAGGCTTGTTTCCCCAAATGGAAGTATGTCTGTTACCTAGTGATGCACTTTTCTTTCCAGTGAATTGCCCATGTACTAATTACTTATGTGATGTGAGGGATGTTTTGGCCTTGGTTGATTTGTTAATTGTTTATTTACAATGTGTAATTGCACCGCCTTGATACCTTAGCTCAAGGTTCACAATGGCAAACATGATGTAACCAAATTTACAAAGACTACATAAAAAAACCTTCACTTTGGTTACATCAGACTAAGGGACTAAGGGACAGATGTATCAAAGAGCTACACCCATTCTGTATCAATGGGAAAATGTAGTCCTACAGATGGCCCTAAATTAGCCCTTGCCAGACTGTACTTAGGTTTTGCCGGGGCAACAGAAAAATGTACTAATGTCAGCTATTTTTAGAGACTTTTGCCAGCCTGGCTACTAATTGGTAATCCAAACAACACTTGCAAAATGGTTTGCAAATGGAAAAGTACAATGTGTAATTTACTAAAATAAAAACTTGAAGAAATCATTATTTTACTACACCAAACTTTGTGAATCATGAACTAAATAGCGATTTGTGAATGGCAATTTCCTTTTTACGACTCGCAAATGATATGTATGAAACATTTCCAAAATGTGACTAGTCGCCATTTTGCATGTACAGTTTATCACCAAGCGGGAACAGCTGGTAGTCAGATGCAAACTATAAAATGCAGCACCATATGCAATGGTGAGAATCATTTGGATTTTGACTGCAAACGTTGAGAAACAAGGGTCATTCTTCTTTAAAAGGATGAGGAAAAAATAAACAAAAAATATAGATAGAGCTGGCTCACCTTGGTTGACCTGAATAATGAACTGAATCTACTACTGAGGGGAACCACTCACACAGCCAAGCCATACCTCAGCAGGTCTTCTGCTCCCCACACCTGCCAGCGTCAGGCTGTTACCAGGGAACAATAGCTGTTTCTGGTGGTATATCCCACAGTGAAAACTCTATGCTATTCAGGCCATTATTGGATGCACTCCTCTATAGGATAAATGTTCACATTTCATTCACATAAACCCAGGCAGAGTTACAAGAAATCCTGATGGGTTTTCAGTACAAAGCAAAATAGCTGTGTTAATGGAACACATATATGTATATGCCCATCATCAGGTACAGAAAATACCTATGCAAGAAGAGAAACAAGCACTTGCAATGCAATAGGTCTCACATTTACACGAGTTTGAGCTATTTGCACTGTAAATGACAATGCCCTTTATTTATGTTTTGGGTTTTAAAACATAAATAAAAGGCATTGTCATTTACAATACCTATTGCATTGCAATAAAGGGCCTTCTCGACTGCTTGTTAGATTGTAAATATCAGAGGAAGAGACCTGCCTGAGACATCTTCAAAGTAGTGTTGAATAGTGCAGTGAAGAAGATGTGTATGTGTTGTAAATTACACGGACACAAAGTGTGAAGTAAAAGTTACATATGATCCAAGCTATAAACACTAACAAAGCGCTCCAACACCTTTCACTCTGTGATTACACTCACTACACGGAGGAAGAGCGGGAGAGGGGCTAGTTCCTGCCCTCTCTGTGATTTGAGTGTCCATTGTGCTATTGTGTAATGTCATTGCTATCTTTGACCTTATAAAAAACACTCCAGCTGTAGTAGGGCCCTGGCTTCACCTTCTGGTGCAGAGCGGGCTGTACTTTATGGCAAGCATGGAGGAAGCGAGGGATGGTCTTGGCTGCAGCTCCGGCCTCTTACAGTGCCCCTGCTATTAATAGTGAGCGAGAGGCACTGATGTGGTGGTGTTGGTATTAGTGGTGGTGGTATTAGTATTGGTGGAGGTGGTATTGGTGATGGTGGTATTGGTGGTGGTGGTATTATTGGTGGTGGTATTGGTTTGTGATGGTGGTATTGGCATTGGTGGTAGTATTGGTATTGGTGGTGGTTGTACTGGTATTGGTGGTGGTGGTATTGGTATGGGTGGTGGTATTGGTGGTATGTTGGTATTGTTGGTATTGGTAGTGGTGATGGTATTGGTGGTGTTAGTGGTGGTGGCATTGGTGGTGGTGGTATTGGTGATGGTATTGGTGGTGGTGGTATTGGTGGTAGTGTTGATGGTGGTGGTGGTATTGGTGGGGGTGTTGTTGATGTTAATAAAATTTTTGAAAACAACACGTCAGGTCGCTTAGTGCAGATGACATATAACACAGATGTGCTGTTGTCAGCTTCAACCCATTAGCACAGGATTATGTGCTACCATGACTTAATTTGCTAATCATTTCTAAATCCATTTTACTTGTGAGGGGTATTCGAAACAGACACAAGATAATGCTGGGTTAAAGTAAGTGAAAGCGGGCACCCGTGTTACGGGGCGGCAGTGCTGCTCAAAAAATACAAGTGGTTTCAGCTGAAGCAGCTCATGTCCAGCCTGCAGTAAGACAAACTCAATAAAGTAATTAGTGCTTACAGACTAAATAAAACGTCCCGTGTCACAACCGAAGTAAAGGAGCCATTAGCCGTGGCACGGCTAGACTGCCGACATTGGAGCTGGGAAACAAAGGTTCGAGCCTTAGGGTGGACTCCACATTCTGTAATTCTGGGCAAATCACTTAATCTCCCTGTGCCTACCAAAAAAAATGAATGTGTCCTTGTGAAATGTAACTGGTGCTCTTGTAAAATGCTCCAATACCTTCTGGTCAAGTTCGCGCTATACAAATCTGCAAAAAAAAACAAGGCCATACTAAGGAGGGACTAAAAAGCCTATTAACGAATACGAAGGCAGCATTTACGAAAGACAATGACACAAGCCAATGAAAAATACAGGAGGAGAGTAGGCAGAACACTCATAAGAACCCCTGTGGAGGCAGAGCCAGAATGTTGGGACAATAGGAGGAATGTACCAAGGAGGCAGGAAAGAAGGTGGGGGGGAGAAATCAAGGAGGAAGGTACCAAGGATTACAACAGGTGTCTTCTCTCCCACACTCTACTACAGCAGTCTTGCAGAGCGAGCAGTGGATGCGCACTGCCGCTAGGCTCGATCTAAAAACAGTATTCTTTATTCATACAGGTGGGATGTAATTCTGAATGCTTAAATATGGAGTTTAAGTATCACGACCCTGGCCACCTTTAAGTTGTACATACTAATACACACTACATTAAAATATCATCTTGCATAAGGAGACTTTGGAAATTAATGTCTTTTGGGTAAGTGGCTTGTTCAAACATTTCTTTCAGCAATGTTTCTGAACTTCACAAATATGCTCGTAATGTATGTAATGCGCTGTAGGTGACAGTGCAAATGCAATTTCTCACTATATCGTCAGATCGTTCCTGCATCCACAGTCATCAAGGGAAAAGAGGTACAACATGACTAAGGTTCCCTGTTTTCCGTTTTTACTGATTTTTACAGATAAATGCAGACAGAAAACATTCATTTTCTTGTGTGTATTTATTTTGAAATATGGATAAAAACGGAAATTGGGTTGCTTTTTGAGTACTTCTAAATACTGTCTAACATAACTGCCAGGCCGCAAGATGTGTAGAATGATAGATGAGGGTGTTAACAGCACAAGATTGGCACAAGGTTGATACTGAAATTTGCAAATTTTCATATAAGTGCACTGATTTATCTTCTGCGGGTGTTCACAGCACTGAAACCTGGCAGACATCCAAGCATGAGTGCATATTTATGTGTTAAATACATGTGGAAATATACTAATGTCAGCTTAATTTTACCACAAAACCCAAAATAAATATGGATAAATACAGATAAAATGAGAAAAATATTAATATGGATAAATACAGACAGAAATGTCAAAAAAATAAATACCATGAGACCAGGAGCCCTAAACATGACACACAAAAAGGCACAGTCAGTGGTGGATTGTACCTTTTTCCTCCTAAAAGGCAAATTTCAGATGTTACGCAAAAGTGGAGGAGCACTTCATTAGTCACTTGAAACATCCTACAGAATAATTACATGCTGTTGCAAACCTCATGACAATGCAACAAAGAGAGGACTACAGATAGACCCAGGAGATGAGGACTTAGATTATGAGAATACCCCTCTCTCCATGTACATACATGCATGGATACCATAGGAGGACCTGAAGGAATATCATGGCGGAAAGAGATTTTACAAATCACTGTTTGTGATGTGAATACAGTTCATTTTCTAGATTTAAATGAAGGAAACATGTACAAGGGACACATCCTTAGCAGCAGTGGGCAGGACTCTATTGCCCATATCCATTGTTGCACCACAGCCCGCCTGGGAGGAGGAGAAGGAGGGGCAAGGCAGACACAGAACATACAGCATTCTTTGGTGTTCCGAAGTGTGGGACATATATTTAGCAGCAGTGACACGGAGTCTGTTGCCTATAATCCATTGTTGCCCCACAGCCCGCCTGGGAGGAGTTGAAGGCAAGACAAGGCAGCCATAGCACATATAGTGAGCAATGGCATCCCGCAGCGCAGAATGTGTCTTTAGCAGCAGTGGGAGGAGAAGGTCGGCAAGGCGACCACAGCACATATAGTACTCTTTGGTGTCCATGACCCAGGTGAAAGAGTGGGCCCAGCTGAACCCATCAGAGACCAGAAAAGTCTGGGCTACTCTTCATTCACCTGTGAGAATCAACAGAGTTGAACTGACATCATAATGGGCCAAACAAAGGCTGTGAGAACCTCCCACTCTATATTTAAAGGAACTACAATTGATTCTGGGGCATATTATCAAGGACAGGCGATACATTATGTGTTCACATCTAACATGGGCTTCGATTGGAATTCATAGAGCATATTATCAAGGCCATTATCGCCGCTTTATCGGCAGTTTCCTGCCGATAAAAGCGGCGATAATGTATCGCCTGTCCTTGATAATATGCCCCTCTATTTTTAAATCTGCTGTCGGGCATATAACTAAGAAATTGCTTTAACTGAACGTGGATTGTACATAGAATGAATGGGCTCCAGCATTACTAGAAACTTGACTTGAACCCTTTACATGTGCAACCTTATTGAACTGAAATGCCCTGGAGGCCCCACCCGTTTCCATTTCCATCTGATAGCCTGCAATCCGGGGCGTTCAACTTTACTTTCATCAAGGTTATTCAGCAACTACAGTTGTACAACTCATCTTGCCTGAGTTTGTTGCTCCTTGTGCCATCACTGAAAGAGGTTAATGTTTGGAACACTAGCTCTGGATCGTTCTTAACCCCTGTCACATCACGTATTTTACCACAAGTTGAGCTGACTGTCAAAAAGAAGAGAGGGGGGCACGGACAATTGGGTCAAAAATGAATTGAAACCTAATCCAAGATTATCTGAGTTCAAAACGAAATCCAGTTTATTTTTTTAAGCCTTTCTATGCTGCATGCCATTAAAATTTAAATCAGAGGAGAAATCTTTCCTCTGGTTCATTACTCAATGGTTTTCAGTCTGTTACTTTTGTTACTGATCTGCGACTTTCTATCAGATATGCAGTCTAGGATACTTTGTCCGGAGCTGAATGACAAAATGATTTACCTATTGTTGTACGCCAATCTAGGGGGGGGCTTCTCAGTGATGAAAATAATCCCCAGGCATCAACACTTGGTTTTCACTAATTAATTTTTTATCCTATAATATAGTGGGGATTAGTAATAAGTGAGTGCAATCTGAAAGAATATCCCTGATTGGAAATTATCATATTGTGCTTTTCCAGGAAACCTGGGCTATTTCTCCTCTTGTGTGCAATGGATTTATTTTCCATTCTATACCAGCTATTCCATTATGTTCAGGTCGATCTAAGGGCGTAATGTCAATATAGAATAAGCCTTGTTTAAAAGTAAAAATTATTACTGTGGAGACCAAATGCCCGAGATCCAAGTGCTGTGGAGGGTTCACATACATGCTATTTTTATGTAATCAATTTTTATAACAATGATTTTACTAATGCCATTATTAAGAACTTTGTAACCGTTTTAAAAAAATTGGTGAGCTATTGACTACACACCTATCAACTAAGTCAGAGTGTAATGCAATTATTTCCATGGATTTTAATGATAAAATTAATTTATGCACAAATGATCTGGGCTGCTTCTTACATTTATGCACAATGGATCTAGGCTAATTAGATAGCTATCCTACTGCTTTTCATTTCTCAGTGGGGCTCTTCTGACCAAAGAGGTATTGAATTGGACGAGTATATATTGGAACTTGACTTCATTAATATACTTGAGTCAGATATTTATAATGAGCATAGGATTCCTACTTTTCATGGTAGAGGGTGTGCCACTGTAATTGATTATATGTTTAGATCACAAGCTCTGTCACATTATGCGATGACGGGAAAGCCCTTGGATAATAATTACAATGACCATAATCCCTTGACAGCTACTTTTGCATTCCCTTTGTCCCAGCAGAATTCATAATTTGTTCGCAGCTTCTGCTCAGCTGGTTTAGTCTATTGTGGAATATTCCTGATCCCAGTGAATTGTTATCTTCCTTGATCAAATCTAATCATCATAATCATCATCATCAAAGAAACTTTATTTCGGACAATTTGACCATAAAAGCATATATACAATAACATACATTTCATTTGAATAATGATAAAATAAATAAAAAATATACATTCATCATGTGGTATTGTATAAATAACACACAAACGTGGCCTACAAACAGCCTACGTTACAATCATTCCAAAGATCACTGGCTACATTAAAGTGTGTGTGCTTTATATATATACATATACAATTTACAATGTCAGGTTTAATAAGCCTGTACTCTATCTCTCAGTTCAACCATTCGGCAAAGAAAAAAAAAAAAGAAGAAAAAAAAAATATATATATATATATATATCGTGAACTCCGTATCTCTCCTGCACACGCTGCTTTTTCAGCCGGCAAACCAGGACACCGGACACGGACCTTGAGGTGTTTCAATCTTTATTCAGCAGAAAGTGTCAAAGACGTTTCGGCTCAACGGAGCCTTGTTCACATGACAGCGATAAAGCTTCAAGGTACACCTTTTAAAGTGCTAGTACGTGATAAAATTAAAACCACCTGTGCATGAACACGTGTAGACATAGAGGAAATACTTGGCGTTGCACCCAACAAAATCACATTATTTTTCAAAATTGAAGTGAAATGCATTTTTAAAACATGTTGAATTTCGCTAAAAAATACAAGTTCATTATGAATTGAAGTCCATTGATCGATCATCTAAAAATCATTGTAAAATACATATTTTCAAGATTTCTGATTTAAATGAAGAGTCCTAGTGCATAACTGGTCAGGATATATACAGGACCGCTGTTTGAATAATAAATACAAATCCTAAAACAGTTATATATGTTAAAAAAAGTTCTATAAAAACCTCATTATAAATTTCCTGACTTCCGTACCAACTATCTCTGCATACTTCCGGGTTGGAATTCAGACCAAGGGATAACGAATAAATAAATATAAAGTGCAAAGTGCTGACTCTATAAAGTGCATATCGTGCTTAAAGTGCATCATCAAAATATGTGCAAATCTAGCATGCATTCCTGTCTGTCCCTGGGTCCACAATCAGTTTTCCCAAAAAATTATATATCTCAACTTAGCAGATTTGGGATAGATGGTACAGAGAAATCCTCAACAGTTGTGTATCAAAATTTGACATCCACTACTGCACTCTCCCCATATTGGGACGGCCTCCCTGTTCATATTAAAATGAAATCAATTCATGTATATTTTAAAACGATTCAAAAATTTGGCTGCCATATTTGCCATTCCTTGGTTTCAAGTGCAAAAAGTAAATAAATGTGAGGTTGGTCATGATGACCCATAACCCTACCCTGAATAATAAACAAAATAAAATAAAAAGAAAACTGTTAGGAACTCTGTCATATGTATCTTCATGTGTATTCCTAACAAGTACAACCAGTGCACAGTGAAAATAATAATCAAAATTGATAATCTAATCTAAGCAGCATTACGTTTTCAATCAGTTAATAATAATTGGTGTGTGCTCGCAGCCCCCTCGAGGTCCACCCAAGTCATCACCCAGCCGGGCGCTTGACGAGGACATCACTCAAGAGGGGGAGAACACACAACCCAATCATACATGATTAGAGCAAGCAAGTGTGGAGGTCCTCTGTCACGTTAAGTCCATTAGGCACCTTAGTATTAAGCAGAAGAATATACTTTGTTTCAAGTTTCCTGAGTATGGCATCTCTGTCTCCACCCCTTCTGTTGCTAATAACCGCATCAATAACCCAATACCTGAGACTGCTATTATTGCTTTGATGGAAGTCTCTAAAGTGGCGCGCCACTGGATAGGTACTGTCCACATTGGTTATTGCGCGCAAATGCTGTAAAATACGTTTGTGGACAGCATTCCTCGTGCTGCCCACATACTGTAATCCACAGGGGCAACGCAAAACATAAATGGCATATTCTGTCTTGCATGTTAAAACTTGGGTTATCGCATGGTTATTCCCAGTGAATCCATCCTTAAATGTCTTGGTATTTTCACCATGTGTGCATGCTTTGCAAACCTTGCAGTTATAAAAGCCTTTGTTCTTCTGCCACCATTCTGTTTTAGTAAAGAGATCCGGATTAGTTTTAACAATGTGATCCCTTAGGGAGGGGGCCCTGCTGAAGGTTAACGAAACTTGCTTAGGCAGGCCACTGCCTATCACGGTGTCTTTTAACACTATGGGCCAGTGTTTGTTCACTATTTTTCTTATTTGATGATGTTGCTTAGTGAACCCCGTTATTATTCTAAAACATTCAGGCTCTGTCTTCCCAGGTTTAGATATATCTTGTATGGTGTTGAGCTCCCTGTCAGCTTTCCTGATAAGGAGTTCCTCTCTAGTTAGACTCATGGATTTCTGTTTCGCTCGGTCAACCAATTTTGTTGAATAGCCTCTCTCAAGGAATCTGTTTTTACTTTCATTTTGTGCCTGCTCCAGATCTATGGGGTTGCTACAAATACGTCTCAGGCGTAGCATCTCCCCATATGGGATGCTGGAAATAAGGTGTACCGGGTGGGCACTCTCAGCATGAAGAATGCTGTTGCCAGCTGTCTTTTTTCTGAATACCTTGGACTCCAAACGGTCCCCCTTGATGTAGAGTTCGGCATCAAGAAATGTGACACTTTTTTGACTCAAGGTCGCCGTAAATCTGAGATTAAGGGGATTGTCATTTACATCCTTAACAAATTTGAGTGCTTCTTCATAACTTCCTCTCCATACGACGAACAGGTCATCTATGAAGCGGAACCATGCCACTAGATTGTTTCTGATAATATGTTGGTACCCGTAGCCGAGGACCAGCTCCTCCCAAGCTCCCATGTGCAAACATGCGTAGCTTGGAGAGAAGCTGGCCCCCATCGCTACCCCCTGCTTCTGGCGATACAATTGTTGGTTGAATAAGAAGACATTATTTGTTAGACAGAAACTTAACATATCTAGCAGCATTTTGGTATGTTTCTCATTACCTGATTCCCGTCTGGAGAGGTAGTACCGAATTGCCTCCAAAACCATCACTATTGAAATACTAGTATACAATGCTGTCACATCCAATGCTATTAACCAATCCCCCTCCTGAATTTGCACATCTTTGATTTTAACCAGGAAGTCCCCTGTGTCACGTATATATGACCCCAATTGATGGACATACCCTTGCAAAAAATAGTCAATATAAATCGAGGTATGCTCCAAGAGGCCTCCCCGTGCCGAAATAATTGGCCTTCCAGGTGGATGTTCGGGGTTCTTGTGTATTTTCGGGATGAAATACAGGATGGGAGTAACAGGATGTTCAGTCTTTAAATACTTGTATTCAGTTTCAGTAATGAGTTTTGCTGACTGCCACTTATAAAGTTTGCGGTGATATTCTTCTTTTATGGTCAACAATTCCCGATTGTTGATCTTCTCATAACACAAATGATCATTAAGTTGACTATATGCCTCCTTGTCATAATTTATTTTTGTCATGAGGACAACATTTCCCCCTTTGTCACTATTTCTTATTACCAGATTTTTTTCTTTATTTAACTTGTCGGTCAGTGCCTTGTATTGTTGTAGCTGAGCAGAGTACCTACGCTTCGTACCACCTGTTTGAATTTGCAGCTTTTTAAAATCAGCTACTACATTCTCGTGGAAAATATCGACATTGTCTCTCAACATAATGGGGTAAAACGTGGAGGGTGCTCTGAATTGGGTGGCCGTTGAAATTCTGTTGCCACTCTCGTCGATCCCCTCATTAGTTTTGATGATATTCGAGACCTCCCCATAGCCTGCTCCTTCAGTATCCCACAATTCCCTTAGGACTAGAGTTCCTTGTGAGGCTTCAGGTTCCTCTATTCCAAGTGTTGAGTCCCCATCAGGTGGTGTTCCATCCTTATTTTTCATGGCATAAAACTTACGTAGCTTAAGTTTTCTAACTGCTTTATAAATGTTGCATCGCGTGCTGGCATAGTCAAAATTGCATGGGGATGCATAAGATAGGCCAAGCTTGAGAATGTTTTCCTTTGTAAGTATTAGCCCAGTTAGATTCACAACAGTGCGATTGGTGGTTTCTTTTACTCCTGTTAGAGGGCATTGCTTCGACCTCTTCCACCTCCTCTCTTCTTCTGAGACCCTCTTCTTTGCCACCCGCCTCCTCTGGCGGCGCCTGTAGTTTGCTCTGTGTTTCCTTGATTGCCCCTTGTATAAGACCTTAGTGTGTTCCGTCTGTCCTGGCCTAAAAAAATAATTTCCTGGCCTGGCGTGAGCTTGGGCTGGCCTGCCACCTGTAATTGTCTGCGGCGGTCTGTTTCAGAGTCTGTATCGGGGTCTGAACTAATTGTTGCATTAGAGGAGTCACTCATCCTGTTGGTTTCCGTTACAGCAGGGTTTACATGGCTTGGGGCATTTCTCACTTTGGGCGGCTGCTTGGGGCCGCCTTTGCGCAGGGTATCAAATTTGCGTGCAAAAGTGAAAATTTGGCCCAGTTCATAGTCATTCCTATCTCTCTGGAATTTGTATGACTTTCTTGCCACAATTTTTCCCTCTTCCTTCTTAAGACGTTGATGCATAATTTTGGATAGTCTGGTCTTTTCTTCTTCTTCCCCCAGTCCATCAATTTCCTCCTGTATGTCCGCAATTTCTGTAAGTAGTTTGGTTCTATCTATGTCCGCATATTTGATGAGAACCTGTACCTGTCGACGCGATGCCTCAAGATTTATTTCCGCCCATTCTTTCATCAGGTCTGCGTTTGGATTCTCATAGGTGGGCGCTGTCAATATTCTTAGACCGCGTGGAATGCGGTTCACTTCAATATAGCGCTGCAGTGACTTGGATTCCCACCATTTTGCTTGCACTTGAAATGATTTTTTTTCAAGTGTTTTAAAAAGATCTTTAATTTTTGTCGTAGTGCTGCCACTAGCGTCAGTGTTCTTTCTCCCATGTGTATCTACTGGGATGGGGGTGTCATCGGAAAACGAAGTTGCAGCTAATGTTTCCCGTTCCCTTACGCTGTCACCCGACATCTTTCTGCAATACTTGTATTTAAATTACTCTGGTGCCGTTCAGCAATCCGAACTCGATTGCCGGTAATCCAAACTTGCTCCCAGGTTAAACTCACTCCTTTCCCAGCTTAAACAATATTCAAGAGCTTACTTTGTCAGGCGCCCGTGTCTTCGGATCTGTTTCACCGCAAACCACAGTCCCGGTTGCAACTCGAGCCCGAGTCGCACACAGCCGTAGGTGCCTGATTGTACTTTCGCTCAGTACTCCGTAAGAATACCGGATGCTGGGGGTCAAACGCCGTACTCCTTCCGGAGTCTATACCTTCCTGAACGCCGTCCAGGAAAAAGATCCGTTTGATAGCGTTGACCAATTACATATACATATATATATATATATATATATATATATATATATATATATTACCTACTGGCGGTCGCCAGTAGGTATATATAGTTAGGATTTTTTCTCTATGGGTTTTTTGAAAATTCTATGTCTAATAACTTTGGCGTTTGTGGACGGAATTGGCTGAAATTTTCAGGAAAATGGCACATTTTGTTTCTGAGCAGCCCTTGAAAATTTGGGGGGGGTTCGTCCAGTGGGGGCCGAGAGAAAAGGGGGGTCCCAAAACGTGTTTTTAACATTGAGTTTTCCATAGGGCGGTTGGCCTCACTTTTAGCCCGAACGGCTGAATGGATTTGCACGAAACTTGGCAAAATTGTAGGGACTGGTAGCCCGATGTGCCTTTTGTAGGTCTCAATATATGTGCTCCAGTGGATTTTGAGAAATTAACGTTTAAAAAAAGATATATATCTGTAACAGCGGACCGGTTAGCGCTCTGGTTCGCGGACTTTTCGCGCAACGGAGCTTTGTGAAGCGAAGCTGATTGGTTCTCCGGCGTCTGTCAACATTCCAAACAGTCCGTAGCGGCCGCCATCTTGTCTCTCGGTAGGATCGAGAGACAAGAGGAGGTCAAAACAAAGGGGGAAATAACTATAAGGGGGCATAGTAGATCCTCGCTGACCCCCTAGGTTTGATGTGGAGGTTTTAAAAGGGCCCCGCGGGGCAAAAAAAAATAATAAAAATAATAATTGAACGGCTGAATGGATTTGCACGAAACTTGGCAAAATATTAGGGACTGGTAGCCCGATGTGCCTTTGCTAGGTCTCAATATATGTGCTCCAGTGGATTTTGAGAAATTAACGTTCAAAAAAAGATATATATCTGTAACAGCGCTCCGCTTCGCGTAACGGAGGTTTGCGAAGCTGATTGGTCATTCTGTCACTGGGCTATAGTTGGGCTACATCTGGCTGATATTTGGGCTACATTTGTTTTTTTGTGTGTCTGGCGGCCATCTTTGGGCTACATTGGGCTACATTGGGCTTCATTGGGCTACATTCGGCTAATTAGCAAATAGCTCATCGCAAACTAGGAATGGTAAAGAATCGCTATTTATTCCTTAAAGTTCGCTATTTAGGAAATGCAAATAACTTTGATGATACATATGGCGGTTCATCTCTAACAAGATAAGAAGCATAGGGATAGATTTATGATGACTGGCGCATCACCAGGGATGTGTTAGTCATTCTGTGCCGCTGTTCCGTCACCTATGGTGTGCTGCATTTACAATGCGGCGCATCATGGGGCAAAAACAGCACAGATGCGTGATGTATCTGTGCCGTAAAGGTGGCGCATTGCTGGAGTTGTATCGCAAGTGTGATGAAGCTCCAGCAAGGGTCGGGGGTGCCCCTGTCGCAGGGTTTCTGTTCTCACACAGAACTGTGGACAGAGGATTGGAACCTCGGCGAATTAGGGTGTCCCAAAACTCACGTTAGTAATCAAAAACTATTTAGCAAGCTAGGTACAGTGTCACATTGGATATAACAAACTCTCAATGTTTAGACAATCCAGAATATGAACTTATAGTACCTCAGGATACGTGGAACTCATGAACAGTCGGTCGTTATAGATTTCTTAGAAACCAGAACATGGAGTTAAGAAGAACAGATGTGTATTTGAAATGTTTATTTACTAATGCCATCTTCTCAGGCGTAGTACCTTAGATAATAAAAGTACACATATTATCAGTAGCAAAATTACCAGCATAGTTACTAGTACATAAAAAGTGAATGGTGATAGTATGTTAACATGCTGTAAATGAATAAGAGTTAGCAACACTTATAAGCAGCCGCGGGCCGTGGAGGGAGTTACGGTGAGGCAGGGAGGCGGGGAGGGGGAGAAGCAGGGTGGAGAATACAAGTACACATATTATCAGTAGCAAAATTACCAGCATAGTTACTAGTACATAAAAAGCGAATGGTGACAGTATGTTAACATGCTGTAAATGAATAAGAGTTAGCAACACTTATAAGCAGCCGCGGGCCGTGGAGGGAGTTACGGTGGGGCAGGGAGGCGGGGAGGGGGAGGGGCAAGGTAGAGAGGGCTCCACCCTGCTTCTCCCCCTCCCCGCCTCCCTGCCCCATCGTAACTCCCTCCACGGCCCGCGGCTGCTTATATCTCACCCTCCCTAATACACATATTATATTATTTGCTAAGAAGGTCTCTTTGTGTTGGTTTAGGGCGTGTCCATACTTTAGTGTCTTAGATTTGAAGGAATCACATCAGCATACACCAGCTCTCTCTTCATGTGAACCGCATCAACTGTTGTGTATGTGTGTTCGGCAAAGCAATATAAAACCCGCCTCATGCCCAGAATTGGCAGAAGTTGCACTTATGTTATGAGTATGAAGTCGTGGAGATCAGACCTCATAACAATTCTGTATCGTGTTGTTCTTGAAACTTTAGCACTCGCTGTACAGATATAGTTTAACAAGTAAAGCAGATAGTAGACCAATAACATATTATTCTCATGTAAACCACGATGAACTACTAGGTGGAAAGCTAAAGCAACAACTAAGTGTCGTGTGCAGAAGTTGCAAAAAAGGAAAAATGGCGTTTAAACCGGTAATGAGCCCATGCTAACTTAACACGGTGTAAAGATATCCAGGACCTAGATGACACCTCCTCATGATCCGGAAACGAACTGAATAAGATAATAGAAGTGCCATCTCATGAGAGCAGATTGCAAGTTTATATGTGGACGGTCCGCAAGGTAAAGCATTAAAAACTAGGAAAATTCAATGCTAAAGAAAAATAAAACAGCCAAGTACTTTATCGAGTCTTAAGCCAATAGGCAAGGTAAATAATAAAAACTTGACAAATAAGTCAATGAATTGTCAATGAAATGCTAGTACTCAGCATATCAAACATGAAAAAGGTCTATGACATAACTGTGTATGCAAAATAAGCTGCAACAGCCTCCAATAGGAAGTCACCGTCTTCATCCGAAAACAGTTCAGCCATCCAATTTAAAAGCGGAAAAGAACATACGTGCTCTCCCAGCACCGGATCCTCTATCACCATCAGAGGACAGCTCGGTGGGTTTTCAAGAAAGCTGTGTTCCAAGAAAGACTGTGCTGCCGCCAGTAAATTCCAGGGACCAAGTAGTCCATGCATCAATGCCACAGCCATAATCCTTTCGCCAGGACAAATCAACTCGTGAGTAATGATAGGAGTCATCAGCTGATTAAAGTCGACGTCAGGAGAAACCGGTCCGCAGAGACACAAATCAATGGCCCAATCGAAATCACAGGTCAGGCAGTGAAATACAGGCTGGACACAGGTGAAGTAGGAGAACCGAAAAGATAATCCATATGCCGTGCTTAATATCGCCAACGGCATTGTGCCATAATATTCTAGCATGCGATTGCGGAACAGTGTCAGCAGCTGCAGGGTCGGAGGTTGCATAGGAGGGACATCCATATTTAAAAATGTAAAAAAGCACAAGAGCGTCCGCTGGTAATGCAAGTAAAAATGCCAATCCACGAACCAGAGTGCAGAAAATACAATGAAAGGGAGCAGGGATGACTCCAAAGATTTTCTCAAATGAAGTCACGAGACCACTGGTAACAACTTTAAAAAAGTGTGCCAGGGATTTTGTGGAGGATGCGTTAAAGATAGTCGGAAACATGTTGCTGAAATTGAAAGGCAAACCTGTGTACGGGTGTTCGCTATGTGAAGTACGAAAGTTTCACGGGCCGAACTCAAGGCCACCTCTCTCTGAGACAAAAGAGCTCTTATTCTTGTCATGCCGTTGAAACGTGTCCCAAGGTTGGTATTTGTGGCCAGATTGAAAACTCCCTATGTTCATGTGTGGGAGGAAATAGAACATTTCTGCAGCAAATAACCCGTTCACTTACTGTTACGATAAAAGGAATACTTTTAATTAACTCAGAACAATCTTCATTATTGAGCATCAAATAACTACCATTTTCCAACAACTTGAACGTGGGGATGATAGCAGGAACTGGCGTGCCTTGCAACACGCAAGCCATATTTGGTCGGTGTTTGTTGCATGAATCGTGTAACTGTATGTGCCTACACATTAGTGAATGATCTGGCGTCTCAGTGCATTCCTCTCCATTCAGATAAACTTCTTGATCATCTTTGAAACATCTGTATGTGTATGGAAGCGACCAGACCTCATGAACAAAAGCACTACCTAAAGGTTCATAAAGACCTATTGGTATATATTTCATACAATTTGAAAACTTATATAAAGCAAAAGGCAGCGTTATTAAACCGTGGATAAGGCATGTTGCCAAAAAACCCGCAATCCTCTGCTGATGATGTCACTGAGCATGTCATGAATGATGTAATATGTGACATCATCAGTAGTGGATTATGGGTAATAGTATCTCTAGTTTACTCCCCTATAGCTGTCTTTCTTTTAACATAAGTGTGTGTTTCCTTCCCTTATACTTACTGTTTTTGGTTCGCTTCCAGTTCGCGTACCAGCGAGCGAACTAGGAAGCGAACTAAGAGAAATAGAGGTTGGCACAGTTCCAAATATTGTACCAATTTTTTAATAACGGGGAGGTAGTTCTGAAAAGAACTTTTTTTTTTATTTTTCTGAACATTTTTTTACTGTTTTTGAATTTTTCGGAACAGTTTTATATTTTTTTGGGTTTTTCTTGGAGGGGGCAATGAAAACGATTCATTGTAAAGGGCTCAACAGGAGCAACAAAACAAAAAAAAGAAGTATTTATTATTTTGGGCGTTTCGGACAAACTTGCATATGATAGTCAATAGCTCTGTTGATCAGAGTGATGCTTCTTTCTCCGTAGGAAATTAATCCATCGCAAAATACGCAGGTGTGTTTTACTTCACCAAATCTCATTTGTATATTTGGCACCATCTCCCTGCCCTCTGGTCCCGTTACTTCCGGTACAACAGATCTTCTGGCCATAATAGGGAGATTATCTAGGTCGTTCCGAAACTGTGCAGCACTGTAGTTGTTAGGATGCCACCTAGTCATATGGCGATGCATTGTGTAGTTTCCGAAACTGTATTTTTTGTCGGTCCCTCTGGACAGTCTATCTTGACATATAAGGCAAGTTACGTATCTTGCATTTACTTTTTTCTGACCTTTGGGAATTTTAAAAAATTGCCAAATGAAGTTTTCTTTCCGGTGAGACGTCTTGGGCTGCTCAGGCAAAAACTGCCTCTCTTCGTGCTCGTCC
This sequence comes from Lissotriton helveticus, assembly GCF_964261635.1. Taxonomy (NCBI): domain Eukaryota; kingdom Metazoa; phylum Chordata; class Amphibia; order Caudata; family Salamandridae; genus Lissotriton; species Lissotriton helveticus. The sequence goes on from NC_136067.1 coordinate 874,053,729, forward strand.
TCCTGTTCCTCTTCTTCTTCTTCTTGTTGAATTACAACTTGAGCAGGTGGTCCACTCTTCCTTGGATGTGGTGGAGGTGGTGGGGAAGCACCAGCTGAAGCTACTAAAGAAGCCATTGCTCAGTGATCACAAAGGGTCTTTCTCTCACAATGATGAAAGTCAGAGTGAGGAAAGAAGGAGGGATTTTCATCATTTGGGAAAAACAAGAGTTCTCAACCAATCAAAAGTGTTCATTTTAGATTATATGACCTAGTCTTACATCATTAGGAAACCAAAAGTGAAATGAACCAATGAAAAGTGTTATTACCAAGTCACATGACTTGCTGTGTTTACGTTAAGCGCTTTGCAGGGCCTCCCGGTTTGCTTCCAGAAACCTGCGCTTTGGCACTCGCTTCGCGTACCAGTTCGCTAACGTAGCACGTCATATGACGTATCACGCGACACCGTGGAACGTCATGCGGACGGGAGGCGTCACGATGTTGTTTTCTAACGCGGCACTTGCGGTAAAGAAACGTTTACCGGCTCGCGGTCTATTTCGCGGCATCAAGGTCAGCTAACGGGAAGCTTCCCGATTCGCGAAGCGGGAACGAAGAAAAAAAAATATTTTTAAAAAAAATTATTCATAAACATATAAAATATATTTTTGGATTTAAAGAACAATACATTTTACAGCTCCAGATATTAGCTGTTAAAAAACCAATGAAATTCACTGAGAAAACCATAGGTTATAGACCATATATAGTTAGGAATTAGCATTTACAAAACCTTGAAAATTCACTGAAAAAACCATAGGTTATACACCATATATAGTTAGGAATTAGCATTTAAAAAACCTTATTTTACTCACACAAAACCATTGAAATTCCATATATAGTTAGTTGCACTAACTATATATCGCGCACCCGCAATCCACTGCTGATGATGTCACATATTACATCATTCATGACATGGTCAGTGACATCACTGATGACATCACTGATGACATCTCAAATGACATCACTGATGACATCACTGATGACAACATCCAGTGACTGTATGCTTCTGTAAAGTTAAAATATGTCTTACATATTGAAGAATGAGTGGATGTATAAGTGTCTGGATGAAGGATTTAGTAGGTGCATGACTGACTGTATAAGTGAGTGATTAAATGTGTCTCACTGAGTGCATGGGTTAGTGACTAAACTGTTTTAAATTGTGCATCATTGTGTCTGTTGTTTTGTAATCTGATGCATGTGTTGATCATTAGCTATATGACTAACTATATGGGTTATTGATTAGTTGCCCAAGTATTTGTATGGGAGACTGAGTGTGTGTGTGGGTGTCTGGGAGGTGTATGACTCTGTGCATAGATGTGTGAGCAGTTGATTCACTAGATGTATGGGTTCAAAAGTGCATGTGGAAACATCTGTATGGGCGGTTGACTGTGTGCATGAGTGTATTGGTGAGTGAATGGATATCTCAGTGCTACATGTCAAAGTAAGTACATATGTAAAACACAGTACATGTGATAGTTGACATATATAAATAACTGTGCATAAGAGCCAGTGAATGTGTGAGTGGCTGTATGGATTATTGTGAACTTGTATCAGGGATTGTATAACAGAGTAAATATGTGTTATTATATGTTCCAATAAGTAAGGTGTGTATAACTATATAGTTGAGGAAATCGAGGTGTGATTGATTCTTTGCAAGACTGACTAGGTGTGTGAGTAACTCCATGGATGAGTGACAGTCTGTGAGTGTCTGTTTACACTGAGTGTATCTAAGGTTATATTAGAGTCTGAAGAGGTTCATTGTATCATCACATGAATGATGTCATCAGTGATGTGATCAGTAATGTCAAATGAGATGTCATCAGTGATGTCATCAGTGATGTCATTTGAGATGTCATCAGTGATGTCATCAGTGATATCACTGACCATGTCATGAATGATGTAATATGTGACATCATCAGCAGTGGATTGCGGGTGCGCGATATATAGTTAGTGCAACTAACTATATATGGAATTTCAATGGTTTTGTGTGAGTAAAATAAGGTTTTTTAAATGCTAATTCCTAACTATATATGGTGTATAACCTATGGTTTTTTCAGTGAATTTTCAAGGTTTTGTAAATGCTAATTCCTAACTATATATGGTCTATAACCTATGGTTTTTTCAGTGAATATATATATATATATATATATTACCTACTGGCGGTCGCCAGTAGGTAGTTATAGTTAGGACCTAGTTTCCATAGGAAATCCTCAACATTCTATTTGGATTAACTTTGGCCCTGGTGGATGAATCTTTGCGAATTTCTCAAAGAAGATGGCTCGGTCCGCTGCGCTCCTTCCCTGAAAGTTTGGGGGGGATTGGTGAAGTGGGGGCTGAGATAAAAGGGGGGTCCCAAAACGTGTTTTCTCCATGTTATTTTCCATAGGACGTTTAGACACGGCTACAGGTCGAACGGCTGAATGGATTTATAAGAAATTTGGCAAAACTGTAGAGTCCGGCTGGCAGATTACGCTTTTTTTGGAATGGTGTAAATCCGTTCAGTAGTTGCTGAGAAAATTAAAGTTAAAGTCAATTATATATCTATACGCGCGCACGGGTGCGCGCACTCAAGCGGCTGCGCGCGAGTGGAATTTTTTTTGTTGCTGCGTGACGTCTGTTAACGTTCGATTCGAAGGAAATCAGGAAGTGTTGACCGCCATTTTGTCACTGCGAGTAAATATATTGTTCATTTCAAAGCGTTGGAACATGGAAAGGGGAGAAGGTAGAGATTGTTTTGCTGCGTAGGTTTTCTCAGGGTGTGCAGTAAGGTCCTTAAAGGCGAAAATATATATTATTTTTTTTTTAAAAAAAGTTGCGGGGTGCGCGCACTCGGGCGCGCACACCTATTTACAAGAGTGTGAAAATGGAGATAAATCAGAAGTTTCAGTGCTTTGATATAAGGTGGCTCTGAAAAGAGCCCTTGTGTTAATTGAGTTTTTTCTGCATTTATAAGTAAGTAGCGATGCAGAGCCGGATGTTGCAGAGGAAGATTCTGTTTCTGCCTTCCTTCTTACTTAGTTATGGTTTTTTCACTCCCACTTCAGGCTTTTAGTCTGTGGATGGAAATCCATGAACCTAGACTCACCTATGAAAATCATACTATTGATGCTTGACTGAGGCCAAGGAGATCAGAGTGGATGTGTGTGTAAGGTGATGTAACTCTGGGGAGATGATGTTACGTTTAAACGTAGCCCCTGAGTGCTTAGTTCGGTTCTGTTCTCTGTCACTGTTGTTGATTTAGAGCCCCAAATACAAAGGCTTGTTGTTGCTTGTGAATCCCCAAGTGTATATTTGCTCATACTGATCCATAACGCCCCGGCGTATCCATGTCGTAGGCCGCAAGAGTGGGCGAAACTCAGCTGGCCGAGCAAGACTTGGGGAGGCAGCAAGAGCCAAGAGGAAACAAGGAGGGGTTTTCATCATTTGGGACAAAAAATATTTCTAAACCAATGAAAAGTTTTATTAACAAGTCACATGACCTGTTATGCTTACGTTACGGGCTCCGCGCCGCACCCCGGATTGCTTCCGGGAAGCTGCGCTTCGCGCCTCACGCAGCGGAGCACTTCCGGGTGCGCTAACGCGGCGTGTCATATGACGCATTATGCAACAACGCGATACGTCGTTGGGGCTCCACCGGAACTGATTGAATTGGTAGTCTACAGTGTTTCTGGAAGTTTCAGACTGAAGCTGGCGTCAGCATGAGAGCACCCCGTGGCTACGTCGTGGCCATTCCGCGAGCAATCATGGCAGTCGCTCCCCACCGGAAGTCTGCGGGAGTCGGGGGCCCCGGTGACTCTTGTAGAATCTTCAAGGCTGAGGGGACGCTTTTGGGAATGGGGCCCATGCCGTAGCAGTCAAGCGTCCGAGTTCCAGGGTTGTCCAGAGCCATCCTTGCAGGCCAGGCCCAAGTCTGTGGAGCCGACCGCCATTTCCTGAGCTCCGTGGCAGCCGCCTGTCGCTGTACCGCAAGAGTGGGTGCAATTCAGCTGGATGGCGGGTGAGACGCTGTAATAGCAAGAGGAGGCGTAATTCAGCTGGCCGAGCGAGGCAATGTGCAGCAGGAGCGGGCGCAACTCATCTTGTCGAGTGAAGCGCTGGGGTGCAGCTGAGAAACCTCCACCTGGGGAGGTGGGGGAGGCTCGTTCGCGCCGCCTCTCCCTTCCAGTGCACCCCACGCCGTCTCCTGGCGCAGGTATATGTGATGGTTGGACCAGGGCACCGCAGGACGTGTCTTCAGGTCAAACGGATTGTGGGACAAGGTCCAGAATGGAAGAGTCACCAAAAGGCTAAAAGTTCCGCCGGACCCCGGGAGCCGGCCGCCTATGTCGAGTGAAGTGCTGGGGTGCAGCTGAGAAACCTCCACCTGGGGAGGTGGGGGAGGCTCGTTCGCGCCGCCTCTCCCTTCCAGTGCACCCCACGCCGTCTCCTGGCGCAGGTATATGTGATGGTTGGACCAGGGCACCGCAGGACGTGTCTTCAGGTCAAACGGATTGTGGGACAAGGTCCAGAATGGAAGAGTCACCAAAAGGCTAAAAGTTCCGCCGGACCCCGGGAGCCGGCCGCCTATGTCGAGTGAAGTGCTGGGGTGCAGCTGAGAAACCTCCACCTGGGGAGGTGGGGGAGGCTTGTTCGCGCCGCCTCTCCTTTCCAGTGCACCCCACGCCGTCTCCTGGCGCAGGTATATGTGATGGTTGGACCAGGGCACCGCAGGACGTGTCTTCAGGTCAAACGGATTGTGGGACAAGGTCCAGAATGGAAGAGTCACCAAAAGGCTAAAAGTTCCGTCGGACCCCGGGAGCCGGCCGCCTATGTCGAGTGGAGTGCTGGGGTGCAGCTGAGAAACCTCCTCCTGGGGAGGTGGGGGAGGCTCGTTCGCGCCGCCTCTTCCTTCCAGTGCACCCCACGCCGTCTCCTGGCGCAGGTATATGTGATGGTTGGACCAGGGCACCGCAGGACGTGTCTTTAGGTGAAACCCTCAACTATGGCACCCAACATCCAGGACTTATGCCATTTGTGGAAGGTAGTGACATCGAAGCATCTCAGGGACCAAGCATATCCAGAGTCCTTCCTACAGCCTCTGCGTTCCTTCTTACCTAGTTATGGTTTTTTCACTCCCACTCCAGGCTTTTAGTCTGTGGATGGCAAACTATGGACCTACACTCACCTATGAAAATCTTACTATTGATGCTTGACTGAGGACAAGGAGATCAGTGAAGCGCTGGGGTGTAGCTGAGAAACCTCCACCTGGGGAGGTGGGGGAGGCTCGTTCGCGCCGCCTCTCCCTTTCAGTGCACCCCACGCCGTCTCCTGGCGCAGGTATATGTGATGGTTGGACCAGGGCACCGCAGGACGTGTCTTTAGGGGTGTAGCTGAGAAACCTCCACCTGGGGAGGTGGGGGAGGCTCGTTCGCGCCGCCTCTCCCTTCCAGTGCACCCCACGCCGTCTCCTGGCGCAGGTATATGTGATGGTTGGACCAGGGCACCGCAGGACGTGTCTTTAGGTCAAACCCTCAACTATGGCACCCAACATCCACGACTCTGGATATGCTTGGTCCCTGAAATTCTTCGATGTCACTGCCTTCCACAAATGGCATAAGTCGTGGATGTTGCCGTCTCCTGGCGCAGGTATATGTGATGGTTGGACCAGGGCACCGCAGGACGTGTCTTTAGGGGTGTAGCTGAGAAACCTCCACCTGGGGAGGTGGGGGAGGCTCGTTCGCGCCGCCTCTCCCTTCCAGTGCACCCCACGCCAACTCCTAGCGCAGGTATATGTGATGGTTGGACCAGGGCACCGCAGGACGTGTCTTTAGGTCAAACCCTCAAGTATGGCACCGAACATCCAGGACTTATGCCATTTGTGGAAGGCAGTGACATCGAAGAATCTCAGGGACCAAGCATATCCAGAGTCCTCCCCGGGGTATTTGCACAATGGCCCTCTACCCCTAGGCCGCCAGCTATGCTACCTTGACAGGAACAGTGTCATGCATTTGGATCGATGTTGCAGCAGGCTGCCATGTAAATAGTTATTTAATGAAACGTTTTACCCTGTTACTTTGTTGGTGTGTTGTATATATTTATAATATTTGCATAGGGTTTGTCGTTATTTTGGGCGGAGTGGGCGGCGGAGCAAATTCACTGAAAAAACCATAGGTTATAGACCATATATAGTTAGGAATTAGCATTTACAAAACCTTGAAAATTCACTGGAAAAACCATAGGTTATAGACCATATATAGTTAAATATCTCAAGTCCATCTGTGCACTCGATGGAGATACAGGTCGTCGATCAGAAAATGTGCTGGCCACCTCTAATGGTAATAGCGTGGCCAGGACTTTTGTCGATGCCTCTGCAAATTGCACAGGGTGCACTTGTTTGACATGCCGCACCATGGTATGTATGGAAAAGGAATATTTTTTTGTTGGATTTCCTCTTGAGAGAAACGAGTCACATATCGTGCAGGTTACTTTTGGTGCATTTACTTTCTTTTGATCTTCAGGATAAATGAAAAATTGCCAGATGAAAGATTCTTTTTTTCTTCTTAAAGGTAATCGATCATTTTGTTCAGATTCGGAAGATGAATGAGATACGGTAGCCATTTCACCAAAGTCTTCCGAAAAATGTAGGACGTTGTTCTCTCTTGAGAGTAGAAAAGATAGTGAGAGAAGTGGGTGGAGTGCTGCGTGTAAATTCTAGAATAGAAACTAGTAAGAACCAATTGGAAGTGTTGTTTTCATGTTGCAGCAGGCTGCCATGTAAATAGTTATTTAATAAAACGTTTTACCCTGTTACTTTGCTGGTGTGTTGTATTTATTTATAATATTTGCATAGGGTTTGTCGTTATTTTGGGAGGGGTGGGCGGCGGAGCCGAGCTATGTTGCAGCCATCATGGCGTTGAGCTCGGTTTCTTACCTACTGGCGGTCGCCAGTAGGTAGTTATAGTTAGGACCTAGTTTCCATAGGAAATCCTCAACATTCTATTTGGATTAACTTTGGCCCTGGTGGATGAATCTTTGCGAATTTCTCAAAGAAGATGGCTCGGTCCGCTGCGCTCCTTCCCTGAAAGTTTGGGGGGGATTGGTGAAGTGGGGGCTGAGATAAAAGGGGGGTCCCAAAACGTGTTTTCTCCATGTTATTTTCCATAGGACGTTTAGACACGGCTACAGGTCGAACGGCTGAATGGATTTATAAGAAATTTGGCAAAACTGTAGAGTCCGGCTCGCAGATTACGCTTTTTTTGGAATGGTGTAAATCCGTTCAGTAGTTGCTGAGAAAATTAAAGTTAAAGTCAATTATATATCTATACCCGTGCGCGCACTCAAGCGGCTGCGCGCGAGCGAAATTTTTTTTTTGCTGCGTGACGTCTGTTAACGTTCGATTCGAAGGAAATCAGGAAGTGTTGACCGCCATTTTGTCACTGCGAGTAAATATATTGTTCATTTCAAAGCGTTGGAACATGGAAAGGGGAGAAGGTAGAGATTGTTTTGCTGCGTAGGTTTTCTCAGGGTGTGCAGTAAGGTCCTTAAAGGCGAAAATATATATATATTTTTTTTTTAAAGTTGCGGGGTGGGCGCACTCGGGCGCGCACACCTATTTACAAGAGTGTGAAAATGGAGATGAATCAGAAGTTTCAGTGCTTTGATATAAGGTGGCTCTGAAAAGAGCCCTTGTGTTAATTGAGTTTTTTCTGCATTTATAAGTAAGTAGCGATGCAGAGCCGGATGTTGCAGAGGAAGATTCTGTTTCTGCCTTCCTTCTTACTTAGTTATGGTTTTTTCACTCCCACTCCAGGCTTTTAGTCTGTGGATGGAAATCCATGAACCTAGACTCACCTATGAAAATCATACTATTGATGCTTGACTGAGGCCAAGGAGATCAGAGTGGATGTGTGTGTAAGGTGATGTAACTCTGGGGAGATGATGTTACGTTTAAACGTAGCCCCTGAGTGCTTAGTTCGGTTCTGTTCTCTGTCACTGTTGTTGATTTAGAGCCCCAAATACAAAGGCTTGTTGTTGCTTGTGAATCCCCAAGTGTATATTTGCTCATACTGATCCATAACGCCCCGGCGTATCCATGTCGTAGGCCGCAAGAGTGGGCGAAACTCAGCTGGCTGAGCAAGACTTGGGGAGGGGGCAGGAGCCAAGAGGAAACAAGGAGGGGTTTTCATCATTTGGGACACAAAATATTTCTAAACCAATGAAAAGTTTTATTACCAAGTCACATGACCTGTTATGCTTATGTTACGCGCTCCGCGCCGCGCCCCGGATTGCTTCCGGGAAGCTGCGCTTCGCGCCTCGCGCACCGGAGCACTTCCGGGTGCGCTAACGCGGCGTGTCATATGACGCATTATGCAACAACGTGATACGTCGTTGGGGCTCCACCAGAACTGATTGAATTGGTAGTCTACAGTGTTTCTGGAAGTTTCAGACTGAAGCTGGCGTCAGCATGAGAGCACCCCGTGGCTACGTCGTGGCCATTCCGCGAGCAATCATGGCAGTCGCTCCCCACCGGAAGTCTGCAGGAGTCGGGGGCCCCGGTGACTCTTGTAGAATCTTCAAGGCTGAGGGGACGCTTTTGGGAATGGGGCCCATGCCGTAGCAGTCAAGCGTCCGAGTTCCAGGGTTGTCCAGAGCCATCCTTGCAGGCCAGGCCCAAGTCTGTGGAGCCGACCGCCATTTCCTGAGCTCCGTGGCAGCCGCCTGTCGCTGTACCGCAAGAGTGGGTGCAATTCAGCCGGATGGCGGGTGAGACGCTGTAATAGCAAGAGCAGGCGTAATTCAGCTGGCCGAGCGAGGCAATGTGCCGCAGGAGCGGGCGCAACTCATCTTGTCGAGTGAAGCGCTGGGGTGCAGCTGAGAAACCTCCACCTGGGGAGGTGGGGGAGGCTCGTTCGCGCCGCCTCTCCCTTCCAGTGCACCCCACGCCGTCTCCTGGTGCAGGTATATGTGATGGTTGGACCAGGGCACCGCAGGACGTGTCTTCAGGTCAAACGGATTGTGGGACAAGGTCCAGAATGGAAAAGTCACCAAAAGGCTAAAAGTTCCGCCAGACCCCGGGAGCCGGCCGCCTATGTCGAGTGAAGCGCTGGGGTGCAGCTGAGAAACCTCCACCTGGGGAGGTGGGGGAGGCTCGTTCGCGCCGCCTCTCCCTTCCAGTGCACCCCACGCCGTCTCCTGGTGCAGGTATATGTGATGGTTGGACCAGGGCACCGCAGGACGTGTCTTCAGGTCAAACGGATTGTGGGACAAGGTCCAGAATGGAAAAGTCACCAAAAGGCTAAAAGTTCCGCCGGACCCCGGGAGCCGGCCGCCTATGTCGAGTGAAGTGCTGGGGTGCAGCTGAGAAACCTCCACCTGGGGAGGTGGGGGAGGCTCGTTCGCGCCGCCTCTCCCTTCCAGTGCACCCCACGCCATCTCCTGGCGCAGGTATATGTGATGGTTGGACCAGGGCACCGCAGGACGTGTCTTTAGGTGAAACCCTCAACTATGGCACCCAACAACCAGGACTTATGCCATTTGTGGAAGGTAGTGACATCGAAGCATCTCAGGGACCAAGCATATCCAGAGTCCTTCCTACAGCCTCTGCGTTCCTTCTTACCTAGTTATGCTTTTTTCACTCCCACTCCAGGCTTTTAGTCTGTGGATGGCAAACTATGAACCTACACTCACCTATGAAAATCTTACTATTGATGCTTGACTGAGGACAAGGAGATCAGTGAAGCGCTGGGGTGTAGCTGAGAAACCTCCACTTGGGGAGGTGGGGGAGGCTCGTTCGCGCCACCTCTCCCTTCCAGTGCACCCCACGCCGTCTCCTGGCGCAGGTATATGTGATGGTTGGACCAGGGCACCGCAGGACGTGTCTTTAGGGGTGTAGCTGAGAAACCTCCACCTGGGGAGGTGGGGGAGGCTCGTTCGCGCCGCCTCTCCCTTCCAGTGCACCCCACGCCGTCTCCTGGCGCAGGTATATGTGATGGTTGGACCAGGGCACCGCAGGACGTGTCTTTAGGTCAAACCCTCAACTATGGCACCCAACATCCACGACTCTGGATATGCTTGGTCCCTGAAATTCTTCGATGTCACTGCCTTCCACAAATGGCATAAGTCGAGGATGTTGCCGTCTCCTGGCGCAGGTATATGTGATGGTTGGACCAGGGCACCGCAGGACGTGTCTTTAGGGGTGTAGCTGAAAAACCTCCACCTGGGGAGGTGGGGGAGGCTCGTTCGCGCCGCCTCTCCCTTCCAGTGCACCCCACGCCATCTCCTGGCGCAGGTATATGTGATGGTTGGACCAGGGCACCCCAGGACGTGTCTTTAGGTCAAACCCTCAAGTATGGCACCGAACATCCAGGACTTATGCCATTTGTGGAAGGCAGTGACATCGAAGAATCTCAGGGACCAAGCATATCCAGAGTCCTCCCCGGGGTATTTGCACAACGGTCCTCTACCCCTAGGCCGCCAGCTATGCTACCTTGACAGGAACAGTGTCATGCATTTGGATCGATGTTGCAGCAGGCTGCCATGTAAATAGTTATTTAATGAAACGTTTTACCCTGTTACTTTGTTGGTGTGTTGTATATATTTATAATATTTGCATAGGGTTTGTCGTTATTTTGGGCGGGGTGGGCGGCGGAGCAAATTCACTGAAAAAACCATAGGTTATAGACCATATATAGTTAGGAATTAGCATTTACAAAACCTTGAAAATTCACTGAAAAAACCATAGGTTATAGACCATATATAGTTAAATATCTCAAGTCCATCTGTGCACTCGATGGAGATACAGGTCATCGATCAGAAAATGTGCTGGCCACCTCTAATGGTAATAGTGTGGCCAGGACTTTTGTCGATGCCTCTGCAAATTGCACAGGGTGCACTTGTTTGACATGCCGCACCATGGTATGTATGGAAAAGGAATATTTTTTTGTTGGATTTCCTCTTGAGAGAAACGAGTCACATATCGTGCAGGTTACTTTTGGTGCATTTACTTTCTTTTGATCTTCAGGATAAGTGAAAAATTGCCAGATGAAAGATTCTTTTTTTCTTCTTAAAGGTAGTCGATCATTTCCTTCAGATTCGGAAGATGAATGCGGGGCGGCAGCCATTTCAGCAAAGTCTTCCGAAGGGTGTTGAACGTCGTTCTCTTTTGAGAGTAGAAAAGATAGTGAGACAAGTGGGTGGAGTGCTCCGTGTAAATTGCAGAATAGAAACTACTAAGAACCAATTGGAAGTGTTGTTTTCAAGTCCCATGACTTCACATGCGCGTCTCAGGACGTGTACGCGGTGATAGTATCTGGTCACGTACGCCATTTGGAAGTAGCGGTCTAATTCAGCAAAGTTTCAAAACATGAAAAGGAGTAAATCCAAACATATCCGGATTTAATATATCTTCTGAGCTCGATTCAAGCATACAATTGTTAAAGTATAAAACCTTTTATATATTTTTTTAAAATACCAAGGTGTGTACATTCGGTCACACACGAAAGTTTAAAAAGACATTCGGCTCCATTTAATGAAAATTTTCATAATATTAAAAAAGAAGCCTAGGTTTAGTCTCTTTGACGTAGTATAAGTTCTTTGATGGGTCTATGAAGAAATTCAATAAGTTCAGATTGCAAAGTTTTCACGAAATATATAGGCGGGTGCGCGCAGTCGGTCGCGCACGAAAGCCTGGAAATGTGCTATCCATTTTATTGAGAACTGTTGCCGAGAGTGCGCACACCGGGTCGTGCACGAAAGTTTAGAAAGGCTATTTTTATTTACAGGCAAATTTTAATGCATTGAAAAAAAGGCAAGGTACAGACTTTCTAATTCTGTATCACTTTACAAGGAGTCTCTATGCAACTTGAACAGTGAAGAAAACGGCTTGTTTCCGAAAAAAATATTGCCATAACTTTATTGACAAAAGTATAGGTTGTATACACGAGATATTTCTGAATTAGCATTTTAAAAACCAATGAAATTCATTGAAAAAACCATAGGTTTTACACACGTTATAGTTAGGAAGTAGCATTTACAAAACCTATGAAATTCACTGAAAAAACCATAGGTTTGACACCAGTTATAGTTAGCTGGAAATTTTACTGATATAAAACCAATGAAATTCCACGTTATAGTTAGTTGGACTCACTATAACTTGTGCGTGTAATGCACTGCTGATGACGTCACATATTACATCACTCATGACATCACTGATGACACCATCCTTGTGACACAGTGACAGACCTCCTTTCACTGTAATCTAACCCTTGAAACACATATTCAAAAATAGAAACTAAAATTTTCAAAAAAATGGAGATACCCATACCAGTTACAACAACCAATTCAATAATTCCACCATCTATATACACATGCACTAATTCACCAACAGTTCTATATAGTCACTCATACATATATTCACTAATCATATGTAGTGATACACCTACACATCCTGTTACACACCGACAGTCATCCAAAAGTTATTCACACACATACTCACACATGCAAATAAACTATTGAACATCCATTTATTTGCATAAACAGCTATACACACACTACCACTTTTCTTCTAAGGAAACTTACACATACTTACTCTCTTAAAAAATCACTTATAGAAACACATACTAATTTAAACAGGAACTCTTACAATCCCTCACTCTCACATATACTCACTTATATACATCAATATTCACATATACTAGATTAAAACATATGTAGTTACTGATAAATACACTAATAAGACAGTCATTCACTCACTAACACAGACATATACACACTCATCCACCCATACAGTCCTGCACATATGCTGTCTTCAAAACACATACAAACAGAGACTCAGTCATTCTTGCATCTATGTACTAAGTAATACTCCCACCAAAGCATGCAAACACTCATACTGATACTAAGAAAAACATCTAATAACCTATATACATACACATGTACCTACTCATCAACCCATGCAGCCACTTATACACAAAGTGAAACACTAATACATATATTTAAATATTTAAGCATTACTCACTAATATATGTATTCACTAAGATATTCAATAATATATACATATATAACACATATTTATTTTTCAGAAAGACACACATTCACTGGATGGTGTCATCAGTGATGTCATGAGTGATGTAATATGTGACGTCATCAGCAGTGCATTACACGCGCAAGTTATAGTGAGTCCAACTAACTATAACGTGGAATTTCATTGGTTTTATAACAGTAAAATTTCCAGCTAACTATAACTGGTGTCAAACCTATGTTTTTTTCAGTGAATATATATATATATATATATATATATATATATGAAAGAAATGTTCCTGTTCCGTCAATGGATGACGGAAGCACACCAGGTGCGGACCTCCAAACCAACCTCGTCACTGCAGTGAAAAGTTTTCCAAAAGAAGATGCAAGTCCTCAAATTGGTGGCAGAGTAAAGTTTTTATTTAAATTAAAGGACAAATGTCCATCCGACGACGCGTTTCACTCCTCTAGGGAGCTTGATCACATGAAACGCTCAGAAAGCTGGACCATTATATAGTAAACATAATAGTGGGACAAATCAATAAAGTGCACGCCCTCACAGTGAAAGGAGTGTAAAAACAAATGGCAGACCAAATTTTCTAGTTCTGCTTGTAGTATACAAACATAGACGCCATTTTAAAATGATTAAAGTACCTGAACATGTTGATACATTTTTTTGACGGAATGCATTTCTTATAATCATTTGAAATCACATTGAAGCATATCCTTCACAATTTTGGAAGGGGGACAATCAACAAATTATTTAATTCAAGGCAAAAATTAATAACCATAGTACACAGCAAAGCAAAAGATAATTACGACATAGTGTCCTAATAGAAATTCGCGTTGCAAATAAATGTACATTTTGACAAGTGTCAATGATTTAAATATGTATGAATAATTCATTTTGTTTGTTTCGCAATAAAACATGCTCCAAGATTACTGCCAAAATTATATCAAGTATGCATATAAATAATATAATACTTTTATACGTTTTAAAGGTTAAAGGTTGTCATAAAAAGTGCTCAAAAAGTGCAGTTTCATAAAAAACATAAATCATCAAAATTATAACCCACAAAAAAATAAAATTAAAATGTGTATGGAACACAGCCGAGTAAGCAATCATGACAGCCTTACATAGTCTTATACTAATGTGTAGAAATTGTTAAAGATGTTATTACAGATAAACTCCTACATGAAAAAATAGTTTCATTGGTCATCGTCCGATGATCGAATTAATGTAATGCAATCTAAAAAAAGGGAAGAAGATACCTAAACATCATATGCATTACCTGAATGAAATAGACATTTAAATTGAAATTACAGAAAGTTGTTCAAATCTTCCGTTAAATTCAACCCATTCGGAGCCTTAGTATCTAAAGATAGTATAAAGTGCGATTCTTTTTGCCTTAGTAATTTATCCCGGTTCCCACCCCGTCGGGGCTGAGGTACCGAGCACAAAACAGTATATTCGAGGTCTTTTAGCAATTTGTTGTGTACAGACCGAAAAGTGCCTTGCCCCAGGATAATTATCATCACTGTTGACGATTGCCCTTATGTGCTGTAAAATGCGCTTATGCACCGGGAGTTTTGTGCTCCCAATATATTCGAGGTTGCAGGTACATTTTAATTTGTAAACTACATATTCTGACCTACAAGTTAAATGTTCTCGAATAGGCACAGGAACCTCACTAAAGGCTGTCATATAGTGGGTACTGTTTTTTGCAAATGTGCATGAGCGACAGGAAGTGCGCTTAAAGAATCCCGTTTTGTGATACCATGTTTTTTTAGGGGAAACCTCAGGTGATGGTCTGTCTAATGCATCGCGCATTGAAGGCGCCCTCCTGAATGTTATATTGGGTGTGTTAGGTAGAATAGGGCCTAGAATGACATCGGTTAATACTATTGGCCATTCCGTGCAGATGATACGTCGAATTTTACGCTCTTGTGCACAAAAGGTTGTAATAAGTCTGACTGAGCACTCTGCGCTGTTATCGTCAGACTTCTTTGGTGCAAGCAGGGATTTTCGGTCAAATGACCTAGCTTTAATTAAAGCTTGTTGCAGAATATATTTGGAATATCCCCTATTCAAAAAGCGTTGTTTCGATTCAATTAGACAATGATCAAGTGATGTGGTGTCACTGCAGATTCTACAGATGCGTATAAACTCCCCATAAGGGATACTGTTAATAGTATGTGATGGATGGGCACTTCGGGCATGAAGGATTGAATTGCCCGCTGTAGATTTGCGGTGAAGTCGAGTCTCAAGTTTATCATCTCTTATGAACATCTGCACATCAAGGAATTCAGCCGTCTCTGAGGTTATAGTAGCTGTGAATTTTAAATTAAGTGTGTTCGTGTTCAAATCAGATACAAATGTTGATGCCTCCTCTGCTGTCCCCCTCCAAATTATACACACATCATCAATAAATCGCCAATAGTTGACAATGTTAGGCAGCCAACGCTGGTGCGTGGTTCTGAGCTCGTGCTCCTCCCACCAACCCACATGTAAACATGAGTAGCTGGGGGAAAAGCACGAGCCCATTGCCACACCGTGCAGCTGTTGGTAGATGTTTCCTCGGAATAGGAAGAAGTTTGAGGTAAAACAGATTCTAATCATCTCAATCAACATTGCATTGTGATCACGAAAGCATATATCACGTTTACCTAAATAATATTCACAAGCATTGATACCCTGATGATGGTTAATAGATGTATATAAAGATTCGATGTCCATTACTAGGAATAAATAATTGGCACACCATTTCACATCCATAATTTTGGTAAGAAAGTCAGTGGTATCTTTCAGGTAAGATGTTAAGTTAGTCATGTGTGGTTGTAAGAAAAAGTCTACATATTTGGAGTTATTTTCATTCATACTCCCAATTGCAGAGATGATGGGGCGACCGGGAGTAGGTGTGAACTGTTTATGTATTTTAGGGAGGAAATACAAACTGGGTGTGATTGGATGCTCGTTGTTAAGGAATTTAGTTTCATCCTTGGATAGTAGCCCAAGTCTTTTCCAAATCAAGATTTGTTTTCGAGTTTTGTCATGGCTTTGGGACATGGCGAATTGGGTAGATATTGAATAACAAAGAGTAGCCGATAAATGTCTTTCCGCCTCAATCACTTAGGGCGATATGTATGAAAGTACAGAATTGCGATTCTGAATCTGCGAAATTTACAGAATCGCACATTCAGAATTGCAAAACGAAATGTATGAAAGAAATCGCTAATAAATAGCGATTTCTTAAAAATCGCTATTTATTAGCGATTACCCCATATGCGATTCCTTAACATGTAGGAATCGCATAATATGCGAATTCGCATTGGAAAATCGCAATTTTTGCAAAAAATTGCAAAAAAGAACGTAAAATCGCAATTTTGCGATTTTCTAGAATGTTACAATCAGGAACTCTGGTGCAGCATGATGACATCACAACCAGGAAGTGATTGACTACCCATGCTGCACCTGACTACCTGATTCAGAGGCAGAGTGAAGGTGTGTTTGGAACAGTGCAGTCACCTGGAGAACCATGGCTGAGAGTGGAGCCACGCCCAGGAAGGAATCCCAGGAGCAGGAGAGTGAAAGCTCAAGGAAAAGAAAACAAAAGTTTTCTGAGGCTGAATTGGAGGCTCTGATCCATGAAATGGTGACAAACAACGAATTACTTTTTGGAAGGAAATCCAGGGAGGTGCCAGAGAGTCGCAAAAGGAGGAACTGGGAAGACATACAGCACAAGGTGAATGCTGTGTGTGTGACACCCCGGAGTGTTGAGGACCTCCGAAAGCGATGGTACGACCTGCGGCTGCGCTCCAATGAAAAACTAGCTGCCAGGCTGGAGCAGTCCAAGCTAACAGGTGGTGGGACATCATCTGTTTCTGATTCCACACCCCTGGATGAACTGGTGGAGGGGACCCTGCAACCAGAGAGTGTGGGAGGAGTGGCTGATTTGGACAGCTCTGACCAGCCAGCACCTGCAAAAGCTAAGAACCATGCCCTCACACCCCTAACACCCCCAACACCCCCAGCTGTGAGCCAGGGTCAAGATACAAGATAGGTAGTCCAGAGCAGGCACACAGGCAGACCCAGCAATGCATCATGGGAGATGCTGTCACATGTAAATCAAAGTTTAAAATTTGCAGCTAAAATAGTCAAACATGTATTCTGCCAGGCTTGAGAGTGAAACAAGACACCAATGTACTTGTAAGAGGTGTGAAAATTTTATTTATACAGTGCAAGTCAGTGAAGTTAATTAATGTGTGCTGTTCTGTCCACAGCACCATCTTCGACACAGCCCTCAGCCAGTGTGACAGTTAATGAGTCAGGAGAAGCAGGCCAAGATGTCGACACAGAAGGGGAGGACAGCCCTTTGACCAGACACAGACGAAGAAGGAGACACATAGTCAGACCTCTAGCGCCAATTCAGGATGACGCAGAAGAAAGTGGGGAAAATGTACCAAATGTGGACACACAGCCAGAGCAACAGGGACCAGCAACACAACAGCATGTCCCATGGAGTGCAGCCAGGCGCAGACGACGCACGGCCAACCTCTTTGATGAGCGAGGCGATGAATCAGTTTATGCAGGACTGGAACTCAACATGTTGCAGGTGCAGCGCCTGCAGGCAAAAAACATAAAACTCTTACAAAGGGAGGTGAGGGAGGGCTTCCGTGCACTAAGGAATGACGTGAAGGATGGCCTACAGGCCGTATGTGAAGAATTGCGTTCCGAGGGTAGTGCTAGGCGCAGAGGTTGGCAACGCCAAGACAGGTACACCCGGGCCATCAACCGCCTGGCGGCTACATGTAGCATCCAGGCCAGGCGCAGCATTGAGATGCAGCGGCAATTCAGCCATGCTGCACAAGACATAGCAAATGCGCTCACGCAAGTGACCACTGCTGTGGATGAGTTGCGCCAAGTACGCACAACTGGGTCGGTAGTACTGACTCCAAGCGAAGAAGACAATCAGTCAGTTAGGAGCAGCACCACCCCACCGCCAACCTTAGAGAGACGCCGTAGTGGCAGAACCAATAGGGCTACACCTTCCACTGAACATTAGCCTGTGCATCATCCAACTTGTGAGGCACACCTTTACTGTTTTGAGCACTGTGAATGTAACATGTGCTAAATATATCTTGTTTGACTACTGTACGTTTAGAGTTGATACATATCCTGCTATTAAGGATTAAAAACTACATTCACACTTACATGACTTGGCATTGTGTCGTTTGTCCTTACCTAGAAATAGTTGCGCGTAATCTCATCACGCCTCTGGCGCCCAGCCGCTGCAACAGCTCTACCAGCTACCATACGTCCAGGTCCAGGCCCCTCCACATCAGAGGATCCTGAGTCACTCAGCTCCACTGGTGTCCCTTTTCTCGTTGCAATATTATGGAGCATGGCACAAGCCACCACTATTTTACAGCACGTATTGGGGCTGTATTGGAGTGCACCTCCACTTTTATGGAGGCACCGGAATCTGCTTTTCAGGATCCCAAATGTCCGTTCGATGGTGCCTCTGGTAGCAATGTGTGCCCTGTTGTACCTGCGTTCACTTGCATTGTTGGGATTGAGGTAGGGAGTCAAGATGAAATCCCGTACTGCATAAGCACTGTCACCTGTGGATTAGATTAAAATATGTTAGCCTGTGACATGCACATGGTAGTTGGTATTAATGACCCCTATGTCTGAAGGTATTTACCGAGTAGGTATCCCTCGCCAAACTCCCCTCTTGAGAGTCTACGATATATCCCACTGTGTCAGAAGATGAATGCATCATGTGTGCTGCCAGGGTACTTTGCTACGATGTCTGTGATGATGTGTTGTGCATCACACACCACCTGAATGTTCAGTGAGTGGTAGCATTTACGGTTTCTGAAGATGTATTCATTGCCTGATGGGGGGGATATAGCAACATGTGTCCCATCTATGCATCCTATCACGTGTGGGAAATGTGAGATTTGATAAAAGTCCTGCTTTGTCTGTGCTATTGCCTGTGGTGTGCTGGGGAAGTAAATGTGATGTGGCATCCTCTGAACCATGGCATCTAGGAAGGCATGGAAGAATCGCGATAGGGCACTTTGTGACACCCCTCCTGCTGAGGCAATCACCCCCTGAAAACTTCCAGATGCCAACAAGTGTAATGAAAACAGGACCTGTATTTCTGTGGAGATGGCATTTGTCCTGCGATTGGAGTGTTCAAGGTAGGGTCTGAGTTCTGCTATTAAATCATTTATGCTGTCTTCCTCAAGCCTGTAATTGTGTAGAGCTCCTCCTCAAGGCGCTGGGAGATGGTCACGCGCAAACGGAATATCCTCTCCTGCCGTAGCCTCCTCTGTGCAGCAGCTCTCAAACGCATCCTCCTTGCTATGATGTAAAGGCCCGCCATTGTGGTAAACAGTTTTTTGAATTCTGTTGCTGCTTAAATAGTTTGCACCTGGTTACCACCTGCTCCTACTTGGTGGTAATTGCGATTCTATATTTTGCAAATTTCCCAAAATCGTTATTTGCGAATTTTTCATACATCTCATTGCGATTTTTTTTTTGCGAAAATTGCTGATCTGCGATTTTTCTGCGATTTCCAATATTTGCGATTTTGCTTTTGCGATTTTCACAAAATTGGAATTCGCAAATGTGCAATATCGCTATTTATTCGCAGAATGGCACTTCTCGCAAACGGTGGAATCGCATTTTTAGCGAATCCTTAATTTCAATGCGTTTTGCATTCATACATGCCGATGAGCATTTTCGCATTCGCAAAGACAGAAATTCTGCGAATTTCGACCTTTGCGAATGCAAAAATGCTTGATACATATCGCCCTTAGTCTTTTACTTGCCATAGAACCGTATTTCCTCCCTTGTTGGCATTTTTTATTATCACATTATTGTTGCTTTGTAGTTTTTTCACAAGCAGATGGTATTGACTGTTGTTATAATCTTGTTGTTTCTTTTGAGACATAACTTGTCTGTTCAAAGTTTTTAATTCTGTAGTTACTCTGTCACTGAAAACATCCACCGCATCCCTTGGCATTAAAGGTAGAAACGTGGATTTTGGACGAAATGGACTGGTGACTGGACAGTTAACATTGATGGTTTGGCTCACAGTAGGAGTGGTTTGTGAGTCATCAATATAAGCCAAATCATATAGGTTTTGTAAGCCAGTGATATCTTGTACCTGAAGAATTGGTGTAGAATCTTCGGGTGAAGTGGCATTTGCTATTTTTTTGCGCTTGGATTCAAGTTGGAAATGTTTAATCAATTTAATCTTTCGAATACATCTGAAAACGTCAATCCTTGTTTGGTTATAAGAAAACCTGTTTGGCGGGCAGTAGGAAAGTCCTAATGAGAGTAGTTGTTCTTCAGGTTTTGATAAAACAAGATCAGTTAGATTAATGACTGTATTTTCTGTCATGCTTGTTACTTTCTCCAACTCTTTTTTGTTCTGCCTTGAGTAATATTTTTGTTTACAGATCCGCTTTCTTGCGCGCCTGCGTTGACTGATTGATTTCCTTGCTTTGTTTGAGGATTCCGGGAGCGCAGGGAATAACGCCGGTCCTCGCTCACAAAACTCAGTTCCTCAATTAAAGAGTAATTTTCACGACCACTTGGGCCTGGCATAGATCTTTCTTGCCCACCATCATCATCACTATTGGAGGTCAATGAATTCACAGACAAGACATCAGTGTTGTCAGCAGGAATAGAAGATGCATAATTGAATCCCGTAGCTTGACCAGTTACTGGTTTATCGCTATTAGAAAGTGCCTTGCGCTTTAAGTTGTCGTACTTGCGGGAGAACGTGAAAATTCTGCCCATGGCATAATCATTTTTGTCCCGTGTAAACTTTGTGATTTTTCTTTCAATGATTATTTCTTCTAGTTTTTTTATACGAATATCGATTTCCGCCTTGCTTTTGGTGATAAAGTCAGGATCCCCAGTTGCTTCCAGGAGACTGTTTATGCGATCGATTTCCACCAATAGTGCTTCCCGGTCTGACTCAGCATATTTGATGAGTATGTAGATCATATTCATAGAACTCTTTAAATTATTCTCAGCCCACTCTTGGAGCATTTGGGGATTAGGGTTCTCATATGTGGGTACAATCAGTACCCGCAGGCCACGTGGAACTCTGTTAGCATCTCTGTATTTTTCAAGGGATTTTTTCTCCCACCATTTGGAGAGTTCACTGCGGAGCAGTTTCTCCAACATTTTTGTTAATGTTTTGGCATCATTGTTAGTGACAGTGGATGTTGCATTAGTTTGATTAAGAATAGGAGCTGGAAGGCTGTCAAAACGCACCTCGGCTGTGGCCTCTCTATTTCTGAGCGCGTCACTGGATATCATAATTGAAATGTCTCTCTTCGGCTTAACAGTAAAACTTTGAGAATTGTCACCGAAGCTCTGCTCAAACGAATCAACAATCGGTGCAGACAAATTTGGGAGGTATATCCCGCAACCCGCTATTATCGAGTACAGTACAAACAGGTACATGGCAGAGAAGGGGGAGTGTCTTACCGGAATCGGTGATGGGCTGCCCGCCAGTCGGCCGACCAGCTAGCCCCTCAGCAACCACGCCGTCAGACCAAATCCGACCTCCAGCAACGTGCAGCGTATCTTGTTTTTGTCCTTACTCCAGCGGGGGGCACAACATAAAGCAGATTCCTTAAATCGAAGTCCAAATGCATAGAAACGCAGGCAGCTGCGCCAACACTGTGCCTCTTGATTGCGGGAGGGTCCACAAGCCGGAAGCAGCAAATCCCGGCAGACAAATAAATATATATATATATTTTTTTTTTCTTCCTTTCTTTTTCTTTTTTTTTTGTAAAGTGCTTATAGCAACCGATTTAGAAGCTGTAAACATTATCATAGACCCTTGAATCACAGTTCTATTTCTTGATAGCCCTACACACTGGTACACTATACATCAAGATAAAAATACATCATTAAAATAGTTTTAAAACCTCTTGAAATTCATATAAAATACCTTCAGTTAGATAAGTGTACCAGATTTTAACCATTATCTGTATGGGGTCAACTTCAAGTATACTCTACGGGTACACCACGTCGAGAATAAAAAGCCTGCTACTGAGAATGCTATAGTGAGGCTAGCATCATATTTCAGTATCCTAAAAGCTTCTGAGCATTGCCTGGTTCCCAAATTTCTGCATATCTGGATCAACCATCATTTTCTCGCTTTCTTGTACCCAGGGCAGAACAAAACACGTGGTATTCTGATTCTGCTGCATGGTTACAGGCCAGGCAACCAAAGATTGGTTTGTTTTTCTGGTGCTGTATCTGACATGCAATAAACACTTGTTTTCAATGAACTGTATGCTAATTTTAACGTTTCACTTCTTAAACTGGTTCATAAGCTTCCTGCTTCTCTTCAGCGCTGGTTGAGGCTTCCTGTTCTCGTGCAAATAGATGCCTACGTGAGGCCCTGCCTTCTTCTCCAAGATATACTAGGGAGATTTTATAGCCTGGTTGTTATATAAAAGGACCCTAATGAAGGAAAACTGATATTTGCAATAGCAACCAAGGACATTTGACTTTAGGTGCTAGATTTAAAGAAGTTCCTTCAATATTTTAGGCAACGGTAAAATCACTCAGAGAGCAAAAGCATCATGTATCTACTCTGAGCAGGCAAATTACATGAGATCAATGGGTCTCCCAATTTACGTATATTGATTGTCCAAACTCTTCTAGTGACTTGACCATTGATTTTCCTAATTACAGCAGCAGGTGTACTATTTAAAATTCACAGTCGATGAAATTACCCTTGCTCAGCGTCAGAGATCTCGGGGCCAAGCACCCAGCGCTGATAGGGTCCCTCTTGAGATTTTAAAATGTATTTTTGATTTATTTGCTCCACTTCTTAAAAAAATTGTTTAATGATATGTGTGGGTCGGAACTTCCTCCCTCTTGGTCAAGTTCAGTCATTGTCCCTATTTTTAAGAAAGGTAACCATATCAATCCTAAGTTTTAGACTCTTGGTAGAGATCATTGGGACAGTCATATTTAATAGACTATGGGTTTGTTGCCAGGCGCTCAATATTTTGACCCCCTGCCAATAAAGCTTTAGGGAGCGACTGGGTATAATGAAGCAGTGCTTACATTTGCTTCTGCCTATAGGTAAGTATATTATAGCGAAGCGCTGCCCATTGTACATAGACTTTATGCATTACTATGTGCTTTCAATAAAGATAACCAAACCAAACTATGGCTGCTTCTGGTTGACCCGTGATTGGGAACCACCCAAGTCCATTTTTTATCTATCATGTTTCAAGATCTTTCAGCCAGGGTCAGGTTCAACCCCAATGGGGAGCTTTCTGATTCTTTAAACCGTGACGAGGAGTGCAGCCCAGCTATGTCCACCCCACTACACCCCGTTTTGATATTTTGTATATTAATAAACGTAACCTTAATTTGAAAGCAGTTTGCCAATATGTGCCCTTGGTTAATTACATTCCGATACCCATGTTCTTGTGTGTGAACAATGCTGTCCTACTTGCACATACCACCAATTCTCTGTGATGCCTAGTCTGGAACTTTGTAATAGTTTTTGTCCGGCTTGGACGTAATTTCCAACTTTTCCAAATCACATACCAGGGTGTGCAGCCCTAAATGCACTAAATTGCGCACCCTGACTATAAACTATACCAAACTTGTAGGTGTGTCCAACTTTTCATATTTGGGGGTAGTCTTTGAGTCAAGCACATCTTGGGCCAGTAATATCTCTAACCACTGTTTAAAATGTACCCAAGCTGTTAGTTCTATCTTTAATCTGAATCCTTCCTTGGATGGTAAACCTATGACCCCTTTTTGTGAGATGTATAAAACCCAGTGTGCACCCACTGCAATCTATGTAAGTGGTATTTGGGGTTACGCAGATTGGTATGCATTTCAAGTGGAGGGAAACTGATATTTTTGCAGGTTTTTTCCCCTCCCTCATTCAGCTGCCAAAAAAGAACTAGGATTACCATACATTGAGAACTATAGTAAACTTGGCCCCCTATTGCTGTGGCTTTCCATTGGCAGTAATCCCATGCAGTTTTAAATGATAAAATATTACAGCACTGCTTACTTTGCAATCACTAAATTAAAGTACCTTGGGACGCATATACTAAGTATAACCTTGAAGAGTTGGGCAGGTCCTCCTGGTTTAAGAACCCCTTATCTGTGTGTAAGAGCAATAAGACACATGTTTATTGCATGTTTTTGTAACAAAGGGAAAGTGCAGAGTTGAGCAAATCGTTGGTGAAGCAGTGTGTAATTTCAAGAATGCTGCCAAGGGAGGGAGGAGCCTAGCTCGAGGACGTAATGGCCGCCTTTTAGCTCGGCTCCGTCGGCCCTCCGGCTGACCTTGACTATCCTGCATTATATCCTGCACTGCGATGCTCCTTCAATACAGAATTTGAAATTTAAAGACCCACTCTTACTCACCGTCTGGTCCGGAGGTTCCACTTCCGGTGTGCTGTGGATCCGCAGCTGTGCCCTCGGTGAGATTGGGCCTCCGGGCACTCGAGACCGGGACCTCGCCTGCGGGACCCAACCGGCGGAGAAGAGATTGCCGGCCCCGGCCGCGAGAGTGAACCACTGGTGGGAACCGTTGTGCGTGTGCCCCGGAGATCCTGAACCGGCCCCGATGACTGGGTCGTGCGGCTGGAGGGGGACGAGATGTGTTGGGGGCTGACCGTGTGAAGGGGTCCCTTCGCCTTTGCCCTGTCCGGCGGCCTTGAACCCCACGCCTGGCTTCCGCCTGTGGGGCCTGCCACTGTTTGGAGGGGAACCCCCCCGCCCCCGTCGGGAACTTGCCCATCCTGTGCCGGTGAGGCCGTTGTTGGGAGCCTCCGGAGATCTGTAAAGTCCTACACTTGGGAACTGTTTGGAGGCCCACGGTGGAGTGTGGGGCGGCGTAACTCACAAGATGGCTGCCGATAACGCGGGGGGTGCTCCGCTCTGCATTGATGCTCCTTACCGGCCGGATTGTGCGGAGGCCTGGGTGTGTACTCGAGCGCCCACGCCCGGAGATATCCTGGACGCCTTGATGTCATTGTACGCTGTCTTGGCCCCCGGTGCCTCTACCGACCCCATGCGGCTCGACGCCATTTTGGGCCGCCGTTCTTCCATGCACCCCTGTCGTCCTGATGCCGCCATTGCTTCGCCCCCTTCGGCTGCGCCAGGAGTTGCTGTTGTTGTTCTTCGGCCGCTTGATGGGCCGGTGACTTTTGACCCTCTGCTTACTCGCCGCCTGGATTTCGGGGACCTCCACACGATGCGGAGATCTGCTCCTTCCCGAGTACCTGGGACTTGTGGTGAGCCGCTGTTTGCTCCCGCTTCGTTGGATTCGAACTTTTGTTCTGGAGGGGAACCTTTGTATTGTCAAATTGCGCACCTGGACTCCGGCGCGCCTTTGCTTGCCCTGTCGTTACTGCTACAATTGACTTGCTTTATTGATTTTTTGTATTCCCTCCGTACGAAGGCTCTCCCTGATTTATATCACTGCTGTGACTCTGGACAACATTACGATTATTTTGTGCTGGGTGGTCCGCTCCGCATTATCCTTTACTGGGTTGGTTTCGTGGTTAGGAAGGGCTGGGGGTGAGTTGTACGACATGATAGTTTGCTGGTTTACCTGCCCGTTGTACTGATGTTTGTAATCCCGACACGGTGAAATGTCACAATCTCTTCCTCCTCCCCCTCCCTGTGGTTTTTGCTGTATGTGAAGGTGTAGTATTGATTTGATATTTATTCATTCGTTGGTCGGGAGGGTCGTAGCCGAATGTGTTTGCACATATCCTCTGGCTCCTCCCTCACATTTTATTTTTTTGTTTCGTATTTCCTCTCCTCCTCTTTTTGTCTTCTTCCTCTACTTTCTTATTTCACTATATTTCGGGTTTCAGATTAGGGCGACAGGCACGCTGTTTGGAGGGTAGGCCGTAGCCTTCTGCAGGGGTGCGGGGTGGGACGGGTGGGCGGGGTCTTTCAGATGTTTTCTTTTGGTTCTATGGCCCTTTTCTATTCCTTTATAGCAGTGCCGCTTATGTCCTCGCTTCTCAGGCATGAGTGGGTTGGGGTCTGTTACTGTGCCACTTTTATCGATTTCAATGCTTCGTTGCGACTGCCATACCCTTCTCTTCGCCAGCTTCCACTCGCTTCTGTACTATTAGCCACGGGTTGCCTGGCCCGGGGTGGCGCCCATCTTGCACGACTGTGCTTCTCCTTTTATATTTCTTTTATCTTGTTCGTCTCCTCTCCTTTCCTCCCTTTTCTGTCCCTTTTTGGTTTCCTCCCCTTTGTCTCCCCCCTATTTTTCCCCCCTTCCCTTCCCCTTCCCCCTCCCCCCCTCCCCCCCTTTCCCCTCCCCTCCCCCCTTTTTCCCAGGCTCGTATTGAGAGAACTGGGTTCGGTTCGTACAGTTTCTCCGCTCCCCTTGCCTCTGTTAGCGTGGTATTGGGTGGGGGACATGAGATCTTGGTAGCACTTGTATGCTTCTCCACTATATTTTGCGTTTGTTTTGTGCTACGATCGACTCGTGCCCTTATATCCTCCCCCCCCCTCCTCTCGTTTTGGCATGGGTGTATCCTGTTTCTGTATTTTCCCGTCTTTGTGAGTCAGCCATGAGCCTTGTCCCCTTATCATAAAATAGACCTCATTGATCCTGATATTGGGCCGTTATTGCCGCTTATCCCATTTTTAGTATTGTTCAACTATGTCTGCTTGCCTGCCAACTGGCCTTGTGTCGCTTATTTTGATTCTTGATCGTCTTTGACTTGTGGCCGGCCGGACTGGTTGTAGGCCCACACATGTTTATCCTAATGATGCAAATAAAGGTCTTCAAAAAAAAAAAAAAAAAAAGAATGCTGCCAAGGTATGGAGACGTATCTGACCATCATACGAGAAAGTTGGGTGAGGGCCTTTATACTAAGGTTCAGAGCTGGCAGGATTAGCCATCTTCTATGTTTTCCTCTGGGCCAATTTAGCAATCTGAGTGTATGTGCATGTACCTTGGTCGGCGTTTCCAATCAAACTATTTTGCGCTGTGCACTTTTTTGTACTTTTTATGACGTTTTTAGCAAACAATTTTCGTTTCTGCCTTTAAGGGAATATTATAATAAATGTACACAATGTAGAGTAGCACTTCAGATTTTGCCATTGTCAATTAATGAGGATATGTGCTATAGACTAGTGGGCCAATTCACAAAGTTAATCTGAGATAAAAATCTAACTTTATTACTTTTGGTATTCACAAAAGTCATTTATGACTTGGTATTCACAAAGGTCATTTACAAGTCGTATCTATACGTCCACAGATGGGCAGGACTCTTCGCACTAGGGCCATACTCTACTCACCTGGGTCATACTCTCCGCCTCGGGCCGTACTCTCTGGCTCGGGCCTGATGAAGTGTAATCAATGAGCCGGAATGCAATTTTTACAGAAAGGAACATTAGGAACGTGTGATAAATGGTAGAGGAAGTCATGAAAAACAGTTTGGGCAGGGAAAAGGGTATGGCCAGATAGTACATCATAACCCAGAAAAGTTTGCTCCTCTGTAACATGGTACAATATGCGTTCCCCTCAGTGTTGATTGTAGTGTCAACACTACAGTCAACACTAAGGGTGCTCCCCTTAGTGTTGACTGTTGTGTTGACACCAGAGTCAACACTGAGGGAGCGCAAATTCTGTACTGCATGTACCATGATGCAAAGGAGAAACCTTTTCTGGGAGATAATGTAGTTTCCGGCCTCACCATTTTCCCTGCCTAAACTGATTAACTTGACCTCCTCCACCATTTTTGACACTTACCTAATTTTCCCATTTGAAAACATTACACTCTGGCACATTGATTACACTTCATCCGACCCGAGTCGGAGAGTACTGCTTTAAGCCGGAGTGAACGGCCCAAGCCAAAGAGTATGGCCCAGGTGTGACGAGTGTGGCCCGGGTGCAAACATTCTGGCCTGACTGCGGATGTAAAGATACAACTCGAAAATGACCACTGTGAATACCAAAAGTCGTAAAGTTACACTTTTGTCTCAGATTACTTTTGTGAATAGGCCCCTAGGATTTGTTCTTAACCCATTTGCTGCTAGGCCTTCTCCCCACCCCATGCTAAGCCTCTTTTTGGCAATTTGGGGTAGTTCGCACTTAGGCCCCCATAACCTTTTGTCCACATAAGGTATCCATGCCAAATTCATACCCTTTTTTTCCCATAATCCTAGGGATTCTAAAGGTACCCAGGGCTTGTGTGTGTGTGGTGGGGTGGGGGTAGGGCAACACCCAGTTTCCTACAACCAGCATTCTGGGAGCTCTAGATTTCAAAGAAAGGCTTGCATAGTAATTCATAATTCTGACCTTGCTCTCTCTACACTCGCCTTCACATACAATGTGCTCCGGTACCTCAGTTTCCTGGCTGTGATGTCATTAAATGTTTCCAAGGCGACATTCACAATTAGTGAAACCTGATTATCAAAATGCAACTACCTTCAAATTGTGGTGTGATACAGGGTTTGTAAGTATAGATTTGTATTTCCTAAGTTGCAAATTGTTGCAATTCATAATTTCTGAATCATTAAACCCAATGTTGATACATCTGGCCCCTATCACCCTCCAAGTGCTACCAACATGATATCTTCTCTGAAGGCACAAAAGATTTGAGATATGGGCACCAGACTGAATTGTGTCAATTGGACAAAGGTTTGTACCAATGGAGCCAGCGGAGACTCTGTGGGCAGAAACACCATGGGTCAACTGACTCTAAATAGAGTGAACAAACTGGGAGTTTGGCAGACAGTGTATTCCACCTCATTTGTGGCAGAGTACCCTGCCTCCTCAGATTGTAAATAATTCCCAAAACCTTTACTATCTCGCCAATGGTAAAGTCAGTACACCTACGATCATGGGGTACGGTTCGTACACCCCATGATCATAGGGGTACGGTTCGAACACCTACGATCATGGAGTAGGGTTCGTGCACCCCATGATCTTAGGGGTACGGTTCGTACACCTACAATCATGGGGTACGGTTCGTACACCTACGATCATGGGGTATGGTTCGTACACCTACGATCATGGCGTATGGTTCGAACACCTGCTATCATGGGGTGTACCAAGCGTACCCCTACGATCATGGGGTGTACGAATCGTACCCCATGATCATATGTGTATGAACCGTACCCCTACGATCATGGGGTGTACGAACCGTACCCCATGATCGTAGGTGTACGAACCATACCCCTACGATCATGGGGTGTACGAACCACACCCCATGATCTTAGGGGTACGGTTCGTACACATACAATCATGGGGTACGGTTCGTACACCCCATGATCGTAGGGGTACGGTTCCCACACCCCATGATCTTAGGGGTACGGTTCGTACACCTACGATCATGGGGTGTGGGAACCGTACCCCTACGATCATGGGGTGTACGAACCGTACCCCATGATTGTATGTGTACGAACCGTACCCCTACGATCATGGGGTATACGAACCGTACCCCATGATCGTAGGTGTACAAACTGTACCCCTAAGATCATGGGGTGTACGAACCGTACTCCATGATCGTCGGTGTACGAACCGTACCCCTGCAATCATGGGGTGTACGAACCATACCCGGGGGTTCATTCCGTGCGCATTACGAGGCAAAATCAGCTTTTCCGGACGTTTTCAGCTCCCGTAAGAAAAGAGTCGTACAGAGTGGTGTCCACACGAATCGTACTTGCTGGGTCGTAAAAGGCTGCTGCGATCCCTACGAACATCGCGTACTGCGTGTTCCGAGTGCGATCTATACGGTTTCTTGAATCGTACTGTCTTTTGTACGATTCGTACGGTGAACTGCATTGAGTACACATCGTACTACTTCGTACGTATGGGTACGGTTCTGCGTACAAATGGTACGGGAAACACGCTCCGTACGGCGATTCGGACTGGATTTTACCGAATCGTAATCGGGCCCCATATGTCAAACACATCATCTTTGATGTATCCAAAAAGGTCCTCTTTTTTAACATCGCCCTTCAAGATGTACACATTTGAATAAAAGACACATTTGAATTAAAGACAACTGTCTGTGAATGACTGTTGCTAAAACAGGGATCATGATAATTGACAGTCCACTTAAGATAGCGCTCTATTTTCCATGGCCTCATGATTGGGGTACCTCATTCACTCAATATTAAGGAAGCTGATTCAACCCAGACCGCTACATCTCTCAGCTGACCACCACTGTCAAGAAAGGTACAACTGTAAGATTATGATGTTGAGGGTATACACTCAAAATATCAAGTTTTTAATATCGATTTGCATTAATATCGAATTAAAAATATAGAATGAACAGAATATCGAATGGACAGAATATAGACTACAAAAATATCGAATAGAATAGCAGTAATATTGAATTCAAAATATAGAATAGACAAAATATCGAATGGACAGAATATAGACAACAAAAATATCGAATGGACAGAATATAGACAACAAAAATATAGAATGGACAGAATATATGCAACAAAAATATCGAATTTGAGGTAAGTAAGTTAATTTCAATTTTTTAATAATAATTTGTTAAAGTGATTTTTTTATGTTAGTATATGTGTGAAAAGTGTATATTTATTTTATAATTTATTTTAATTAATTAATTTAATGGTATTTAATTTTTGCGTAATATAATTCTGTAGCGGGTTGTGTGTATATAGGGGAATAGGGTGGGAAGAAATTTAATTATAATTAATTAAATTTATAATTTATTTATTGGCAATTTATTTTGAATTAATTGTTAATTAATTGTTAATTGGTAATTAATTAAAATATAATTGGTGATTAATTGTATTTGATTGATTAATTGATAATTATGTGAATTTTATTAATGTATTTTCTGTAGCGGGTTGTGGGTTTATAGGGGAATAGGGTGGGAAGAAATTTAAATATACATAATTTAATTTTTTTTATTTATTGGTATTTATTTTGAATTAATTGTTATTTAAATTTTTAATTGGTAATTAATTAAAATATAATTGGTAATTAATTTTAATAAATTGATTAATTGATAATGATGTTAATTTTATTAATTTATTTTCTGTTGTGGGTTGTGTGTTTATAGGGAAATAGGGTAGGAAGTAATTTAATTGTAATTAATTAACTATTTTAATGTATTTATTGTTTTTTTGTTGTTCTAATTTATAATTATTTTTTAATTGTTAATTAATTAATTGTTCATTGGTAAATAATTTGTATTAATAGGTAATCATTTTTAATAATTCATTTTTATTTGCATTTTTAATTGATCAATTATTATTTTATATAAAATTATTAATTACTTTTAATTACTTTGTAATTGGTATCAATATTTAATTTATTTTTATTTATATATGAAGTATTTACTTTCCCTACTGTTGCACTCTCTGGAGTGGGAATAGTAATGTTTACCCCTACGCTATCCAACGCTTTCCCTACTGTTGCACTCTCTGGAGTTGGATTAGTAATTTTTACCCCTACGCTATCCAACGCTTTCCCTACTGTTGCACTCTCTGAGTAGGAATAGTAATTTTTACTATCCCGCTATCCAACGCTTTCCCTACTGTTGCACTCTCTGGAGTTGGAATAGTAATTTTTACCCTCCCGCTATCCAACGCTTTCCCTACTGTTGCACTCCCTGGAGTGGGAATAGTCATTTTTACCCCTACGCTATCCAACGCTTTCCCTACTGTTGCACTCTCTGGAGTTGGAATAGTAATGTTTACCCCTACGCTATCCTACGCTTTCCCTACTGAGCACTCTCTGGGGTGGGAATAGTAATTTTTACCCCTGCGCTCTCCAACACTTTCCCGACTGTTGCACTCACTGGAGTGGGAATAGTAATTTTTACCCCTACGCTACCCAATGCTTTCCCTACTGTTGCACTCTTTGGAGTGGGAATAGTACATTTTACCCTGCCGCTATCCAACGCTTTCCCTACTGTTGCACTCTCTGGAGTGGGAATAGTCATTTTTACCCCTACGCTATCCAACGCTTTCCCTACTGTTGCACTCTCGGGAGTGGGAATAGTAATTTTTACCCCTACGCTATCCAACGCTTTCCCTACTGTTGCACTCTCTGGAGTTGGAATAGTAATTTTTACCCCTACGCTATCCAACGCTTTCCCTACTGTTGTACTCACTGCAGTGGTAATAGTAAATTTTACCCTTTCCGCTATCCTACGGTAAAAATATTGTACATTTTTTATTAATATTACGTTTATATATATATATGTATTAACAAATCAATTTGTATGGTTTTTTTTACTTACATTAATTATTTATTAATTTTAAGGTTATTTAAGTATTTTAAGTATGTTTAAGTTAATTAAATTTATTATTTCATTCATTTTTAATTAATTTAAAACATTTAAAAAAATTGATATTTTGACTAACTATATATTTTTACATCGATATTTTTGATTCGATATTTTTTTACTTACCTGTTTAGAGATAGGAGGTCGATATTTTGGTATTCTATATTTTTACCTCAATATTTTTGTAATTCGATATGCTTCACGTCGATATTGTTTCAGTGATCCGATGTTGAGATGTACTCTTGCACCTTTGAATAAAACACCTGGTGCAAGGGTGCAATTTACATGGGTTCAAATATCTTTTGGGGTTGGGCAACTAGATTCAAAAGCAGCAGAGGATCCAAAAGCAAGCAGTGCAACGATGGTTCAACCTAATACCATCAGATCTCATCACCCTGGGCCTTCACTGGCAGCAGGGAGAAAATAAAATATGTGCATTCAAAATACTGAGCATATGGGAGAAAAGGACCATAAAAAAGCAACAAGTTTGCTCAATCATGCACCCATAGTTGGTGTCTCATATAGGCAGCGCTAACCTAGTCATCCAATCAATTTTCAACCATGCAAGAGACAGCAGAAAAGCCATCAATAAACATTCTTGGCTCACAATTTTGAAATGCTCTTAACCCACAACAGATCTATTCAAGCTTTTTTTAACAATCATGATATTGTGTCCGAGGCTACCCGTCACACCACTCTTTCAAGAAAGGATTATGGGCCGACCATTAGTGCCCAAGAAATTTCACATCATACTTTACGTGGGACCAGATGCAATACACCCCTGAAGTCAATCCTTGCATCATGTCAGCTGTTCGCTAAGCAAGACCTGTCATTCAAGCACTGCTAAGTGACTGAAATGTAATATCTTATCACTTTTCTTTTCTAAACAAAAAAATAATAATAAATAAATATTGGTTATTTTTTATTGATGTTTATATTTGGAGTGAAACCAGTGCAACCAGTTCATTGAGATTGTAAATCTGCATGGATAGGTTTATACTCCCACATTTGAATTCAATTTTACAAATATATAGAATTCATACGGGGTGCTCATCAGTACGATGCATATGTGCATGCATAATAGTACACAGTGCAGTGCTTAATTTGAGCCGGTGATTTTCGGTGCTCCACACCAAGACTTTATTGTCAGCACCGGTACATAATGACAGTGTGACACATGGTGCCTAATTAAGAGATGAGCACAAAAACAGAAGATTCTTAGAGCTTTGGGGGCCTGGTATAGTCTGACTTGTCTCACTTTTAGGAGTGTGATGGTTAATAATTTTGTTTTGGCAGCTCCGAATGGGCAATGGGTGGTGCCAGCACTAGTCGCCTCCTGATGAAAATGTCTTCATTTCATTTTTCATTTTTTACACATGGAAACTTCCCTCTCAATACACCAGTTGTTGGGTCTGTTCTACAGCCATTCCATTCTGGAGACCAGATTACTCTTGCTCCAGACAAGAGTAAGTCACAAACCTTCTACATTGTGGGAATGGGCTGAAGGAACTTTGAGATTGCTGGGATCCAAATGTATTTGAGAGAGCTTCTTCTTTGATAAAATGTTACAAGAAATTGGTTCTCAAACTTAAGTGTTTTTAAAAGCCTCCAAACTTCCAAAAAACCCAGATACAAGACCTTAAAGGAATATTCTTTTAGACTTCAGTCCTTTATTAAAAAGACTGGCTCCTCAGGCGTACAATATCTGAGTTTGAGGGAGTGTACCAGCCTAGGCCTCCAATTAAGGACAAGCCATTTAACAAACTGGGAACATTGTGGGCTACGGGAGCAAAGACATTTTGTTATTCAAAATAGGGTGGTTACTTGGCAAGAGGTGATGACAAGGGCTAAGAACCCTAGGAGACCAATCTTTTTTGAATATCTGCAAGTCGTTCACTTTTTAAAAAATATGAATGGCTTTTTTGAGTCTCCAAACAAATTGGTGGTAGCCCTTTATGGGACCAAAATTATTGGCATAGGGAATTGGTACAGGTTGGTACACCGCCAGGGACAAACTTATTTGATAGAAAGCCATCTGGGTAAAACAGGCCATGAGACACAATGCGCTTTTTCATGTAAGGATTGGGAGACCCTATGCCACCTAGGAAGTAAATCCCTGCGCGCAGCCAATTTCAAAAGGATGACATTTCCATCACGCTGGCTTGCTTATTTGACTCCGGAGGCCCTGGGGAAAAGATATCCCTAGGTTGAAAACAAGAGTTTCAGATGCTAAGCCAATGGTCAGGGAGGGTGGCACCATATTTTTTTTACCTGTCCACGGCTAGAGCCCTTTTGGGAGGCAATGTTTGTGGATATAGAGCTGGCAATCGGGAAGAGAATCCAGCCTGAGGCCGAGCTGGTCCTATTCGGCATATGCAAAGATAGAATGATGTTAAATAAGGCTGAGGAAATATTTGTATTTATCTCTTGTACTGTAGCCCGCTCATTAATCCTTCAGAACTGGAAATCCAGTGAGGTTCCCTCCCAATTGAAGTAGTTCAATAAAATGAAAAGGACTCGAAATTTCGAAAAGGCATATGCAAGTCAGGTGGGAGCCATTAGGAGATTTGAAAAAAATTGGAAGTATTTTTGAAACCTAGAAGAGTTAAAGGGGGTGAGTAATACTTGATATTGATACTGATGTTGAAATTGTAGCAGTTTTTTGCGATTAAGAGCACTAGCACTTTTTCCTTGATGGTTGCACTTTAGAAGCATTAACACTTTTTGTGGTTATTGCACGTTGTAATATTTGCACTTTTTTGCTGCTGCACTTTATCGCTGGTTTTTGCACATTGTCTTTTTTAAACTATTGATGATGATATTGGCTGCTACAGTTTTATCTTTTTAATCTTGTCATAGCAGGAAGAAGCTATTTAATGTTTTTAAAAGGTTTCAATAACTGTGTCTTTTGATTTTGATTGTGAAATGTATATCATGTACCTAATGCTCTGCTCAATAAAAAACATTAAAAAAAACATTATTCATCCTATTGAAACACTTTGGTCTTTACAAGGCCCTGCTGATGGATGGAGTAGAAGTCCCTTGTATTGGTCACCACTAGGTTTGGTCAGCTTTGTAACTTCTTTTTTCACTTGGAATATGTGTCATTTTTGCAATACATTAGGGTAATAAATGGAATACATTTTGTGAGTCAAATCCAATAACATGCAGGTTCATTCCTCCTGTACAAAATTCACACAAGGGGACTCATTCAAGCAGAAAATGTTACTAGGCCGTAGCACACATCAGTTTCACTGTAATTTCTATTCGGAAGAGTCTCCTGCAGTTGATAATTAAATGAAAATACAACACCAACAGCCAGAAAAAAACATGCTAAAATGCATATCTCAATAAATGGAAATGATGTGAGATTTAACTTCTGTAACAAATATATTTGCCTACCTGGCCATAATAAATGTACTTCTCCGTAGGCTCTTACACAAACTATGGAGCCCATTAGGATGGCGGACGGACTTTGTTTGTCCGCCATCCCATCGTAAGAAGGGACCGTCCGCCACAGGGGCGGAGGTCCCATGCGGCGAATTAGGATGCACCCGCCACAGTGGCGGGTGC
Organism: Lissotriton helveticus; assembly: GCF_964261635.1. NCBI lineage: Eukaryota > Metazoa > Chordata > Amphibia > Caudata > Salamandridae > Lissotriton > Lissotriton helveticus. The sequence continues at coordinate 874,089,668 of NC_136067.1, forward strand.
ATCCCGCATTTTTAACATTGCGGCGGGCGGCGCTGAAAGCACCGTCCGCTGCAATGCTAAAAATGCATGTTGTGCGTTTCAAAGCACAACATGACAGGCAATGCGCGGTGCCTGCCATGTTGTACTTTGAAACGCAGGGGGGTACCAGAGGTACCCCCATGTGCACCCCCCAACCCCCTTCACCCTGGGGGCCCACAACGGGCCCCCAAAGCAAAGACCGTATGCCTTTCCACTGCGGCAATGCCGCAGTGGAAAGGCATAAGACCTCTGGCATCGTAATATGGTTGGCGGTGTCTCGCAGACACGGCCACCATATGTAAGCACTTTTTTCTGCCGGTCGTGAAGGTGACCGGCGGAAAAGGGGCAGACGGTCTTGCCATCCGCCGCAGACTCCCCCGCCATCCTAATGTGGCGGGGGTCATTTATGTGAGGATGGCGGACGGCAATCCGTCCGCCATCCTAATAATCCCCTATATCTCCCATGCTTACTGGCCGCTTAAAAACCATTGCAAGAATTAGGGAACTTGGCGGTGTACTTTGATATTGATCTTTAAGTCTGTCTTTTCAGAAATGAATGGTGAAAATAGGAGAGCATGTTATCCTCTAAACCAAGGTACTTTTCCTTTATAGCAACGCTCCCCACCACATTGTTTTAGCACTTGCTGGATGTATCTTTCAACTGTACTAATGTAAGGGTATTTAATTGGCTGAAAAGAAGGGTGTCTTTAAGGTCTTAGGAAACTAGAACACTGCAGTCAATCTCAATCACAGCCAGAAATGGCACAACCTTGAATGGCCCCTTATTGACTTTTAGTTAAAAATAAAGCTCAATTTATGACCCTTGTGTAATTTAAAAGGTGCTTCTAAGGCTACACTGTTGCTTAGCCTTCTAAAATGCTCCTGCACATTCAGCAACTATGTAATCCGGAATATTCAGAAGATTTAGTAAAAAGTCCCTGAGCAACCAGAGCTCCTCTCTAAGAAACTCCCCTTTCCTCAGCAAATCTCAAACTTGAGGTAGGCCCAGTTGAAACCTTACTTCCTTTTCATTGTTCAACTAAAGCCTCTACAAGCAGAATCATGTGAGGGCCCTGGCTAGAATGAGAAGTTGCCACAAAACACAAATAACCCATCAAACTATTGTTTGGTGGCCAAAGATCGAAGGTAATATATGAAATGAGAAAATAGAGCCCCCAATTGGTTGGCAGTACTGTTACCCAACAATTATTAATTTTGCAGCGAGTGGTTGGCACACATCACAACCTCTTCTATCCTTCAACAACTGCTTATGAGTATGTCTGCAAAACCATTAACTCTTTTTAACATTTCATAGTTATTATTATTATTAAAATTGTGGGGTTGAGGGCTAGGTTTAGTTTTCAAGGTAGTATATGTGATAAATAAAATACCTGCAGAATGCACATGTGCCTGTAAGGATGTTTATGATTGATGAATCAAACATCTAGTTTTAAAAACTGAGTTCATGGCAATAGTAGGAGAGAAGACACAGAATGAAAGGGGTTAGACCAACTAGCTTCAGGGTAATGAGCTCTCTTTAAGTGCCTTGTCCAGGGATGATTGTCATGGATTATGTAACTTGCGGACAAGGCGTACCCTCAAGAAGTGAGCACTCGGCCACTTTCTGAAATGGGAGAATAAATGAGGTTGTCAAAGCCAGATCCTATCCTATCTGCCTTCTGGTCTTTTGCTTTTTGGTCTTTATAGTTTCTAGCCCTGTAATTTCATGGTTCTGTGTGTTGTTTTCACCACCTGGGATCTTAATACATCTATAAATTGCAGATAGTCCTTAGAAAACGATGCAGCAAATATTGCGGCTTACGTGAGACAATAAAGCAGCAAATGCAATTCCTGAAGTTTGTGCCTTAAATGGTGATACTATTTCAGCACTTTGATGTTTCAAGAAGCTGATTTTCAGTGGTGTGAGGTGGGTGCCAATGAGGGCCACAGAATTACTGAATACATTTGCTTTGATGGCAGACCAACGACAGGAAGCTTCAGCAATTTCTACAACAATGTCCAAGAAACATCAGACGCCAAAATACTTCCTGTAAGAGGATTTGATTTCAAATAACAGAGCTAGTCATATGATTATAGTAGTGAGTTATTATTTCTTGGGCAGGTACATATTAAGGTACAATGATGGCTGAGCTCCCACAAAGTCAGAACAATCTAGTCCCTATTATTTAAACAGGTTTCTGTGAGAATCTTGGGTTTACCCTTGGTAGCACAGTATCAGGTCTCCATATGCATGCATTAAGGGTCACTTGCACTCATCATATAAACCCAATGGCTTCTCACTGTTAGAAATGGGGATCTCTGGTTGCTAAGGCTTGCGCCAAAGCCAGGCAGAGACCACCACTCTAGTCAGGGCTTGGGAGTTACACGCCAAAGATAACCACTGCTCACCCCCTTGGTAGCTTGGCATGAGCAGTCAGGTTTATCCCGGTGGCGATGTGTAAAGCATTTGCACAACACACACAGTAACAACACACTAGGCACACCACAAAAGGAACTCCACACAAGGTTATATAAAAATAGCCTTTGTATTATAATAAAAACACATCAGAGAGTAATCACACAATATACACTGTGCCAACTGGCACAGGCAATATTTACAAGGGATTATTTTCACAGGACAGGGCCACGTGGGCCACTGTCAGAATTAGCACTTGGTAAAGAATAGTAAAAAGTAAGAATAAATATGAACTTAGAACACAGCCAGTAATCACTGGCAGACACTATACTCAGAGTCAACCTGTAATACAAATCATAACAGGTACAGTATCATATAAGGCGAGAACTCTATTCTGCGCCAACCTCATCAGCTAAAATAGGATACCATAATCTCCTAAACATAACTTGCATTAGGAAATACACTTAAGAACATAACCTGCAGTAGGGAATAAATCAAACCTAGACCACAGTAGAGAAATAACACAGTAGGTAAAACCTAATAAGCATAAAAGCACAACTATGAGCATAAATCAAGGTGCATAAATCATACTACAAACATTGTATTTCCTAGCACCTATAAAAATGCCATTAGTGCCTTGCGCCCTACAAAGCTAGTAGTCCCCGGGGCCAATTGGCCATCTCTAAGGGGCTCAAATGCCCCCTGTCCAAAGTCAGGGCTGCTGCCTTAGCAGCGACAGTCACGGGGCACACTTGGCGCAAACCTAAACGTGGCAGCTGCCCACTACTTGCTGGGCAGCTGGGAATCTTCAAGGAAAGGCCTAAACGTTGCAGCTGGCACTAAGTGCTGCGCAGCTGTGCAGGCAGAGATGGGGGCAAAGGAGTGCGTCTCACTCCTGGAGTCAAAGTACATGTCCCCCTAAAAGAAAGGTTCTAAACGGTGCAGCTGCCCACTACTTGCTGGGCAGCTGTGAAAGCAAAACTGCAGCATGGGCTCTCAGTAGCCCTTAGGATAAATTGCGCCCAATGTTGGAGCCACACGGGGCTCAGTAAATACATAATGTACACCTGGGGGAGCCACTGAGACTCTGCAAACAACTGGGGCTTCGTTGGAGCCCTCAAGCTCTAGGAACAATGTGGCAAAGGATATGGGCCCTTTAAAACGTTGGGGAGGCCTACTGCCATCCGGGGCCACCCTAAATACAACCCTGCCTCTGTGGGAGCGTCCCACTGCCATCCGGGGCCGCTCTAAAGACACTGTCCCCACTGTGTAGCGCTGTGAAATTACCCTCAGCCCAACTTCCTCCAGTGCCGAGGTCGGCATGCACAAAAACCCCCATGGAGTCCCCCAGCCATTCTGCACTTACCGGGCTGCTCTCGGGGGACTCTTCAGGCGTTGGAGTCGGCATCCGCGGGGCCCTCACCTCACTAGGAGAGCCCCACACACCAGAAACAACAGAGACCGGCTTCCCTTCCGCCGGGAGCCCGCGAGGCTCAGCGCAGCTTCTCCCCGGCCTGGGCTTCCGGGTTGGGAGCCTGGGGAAGCCCACCAGGTGGAGCAAATCCCAGCGCTCCACCCTAGTGACGCCGCGGGAGTCTCTGCCGGCTGGGACCATTCCAACCGCGGTTTTGTGATGACATCGGCGGCTGCTTCCTCGGGTCAGACTCGGCCTCGGTGCCGCAGCGGTGAGACACAGGGTAGGCACCCGTGCAAGTTTTCAATTCAGGAAAGGCACAAGAGGGGTAGGCTCCCTCCAAGGAAAATATACAGCGCAGTGGGCACCCGCATCAATTATTAAATAAAAATTAAGACTCAGGGTGGGCACCTGCGCACGGGGCAATAAGCGGGCATAAGGCAGGGTGGGCACCTGCGAGTAAATAATTAAATAAGCGGGGTGGGCACCCGCGCTGCCATTATCGAAGCAGCCAGGAGGGGTAGGCTCCCTCAAGAAAAGGGGTTTATTAAGATAAAGCGCTCCCAGGCGCTACGGGAAATAAAGTCCAAGGTTTCTAGGGCAAGGGAATGGAGCAGAAAGCTCCCTGCAAAGCAAGATCCCCAGTCAAACTAGGCAAGGCAGAAGGGCCCTAGAAAGAAGTCCTCCAGGCATCCGGGGGCTGGGCAGAGCCCAGGGAGGCAAGCCTTCCCCTGAGCTCCATCAGCAGCAGGCCCCTGGCAGATTCCAGTCAAAGAACAAGAACATTTAGTTGGGGTCACAGCCCCTCTTTTATACACAGAAATCCTTTGTCTCAAAGGTGCAGGCAAGGGGAGAACCAAATGTAACTGGTTCTGGAGCACTTTGTTTTGCTCAGCCCCTCTCCCTATTCACAAGACAGGCCAGGGATATCAGACGCACCAACGGGGGTGGAGTCAGCATTGTGGAGGGAAGGCACAGCCCTATTCAGGTCCCAGGTGCAACTCCTCCCTCCCATCTAGATGCAGATCTCCCTATTCACCACTGGGCAGACTCACCCTGGCTCCTGTAGCCAAGCACGCCAGCCAGCCCCTGTCACTCACAAGCCTGACAGGCAATTCACATCTCACAGCACACAGAAATGCCAACTTCTAAAAGTGGCACTTCTACACTAGACACAATAAATCTGCGTACACCATCGCGCAGCATTCATTATCACAAGTTCGCACATACCAAAATCGCCCCTGCACTCCCCACATATCAGGAACTACCATGGACACACATCTCCCCATGCATTCCTATGGGAGGGCAGGCCACTCTCAGCACACACACTCAGAGTGTGCACGCACTTTACACAGGGCCAAAGTGTTAAAGTGCGCAGAGGCCTAAAATCACTACCACCATGCCAGAGGCTAAAGGCAAAAAGTTTAGGGATGAACCTGACAAAAAGGCCCAAATCCAACACTCACTAATAGGAAGCAAGAGAGGGCACATTTTGAAGTGATATTGGAAGAAATTAAAAACAGGTCAGTGGAAGAGCACGCCCTTCTTGGTCAGAATACACATGTTATGATCTACCAGCCACGTTAGAACAGGCAGAAGATACTAACACTTCTAGGTCCTTAGAGATAGCGTCAGTATAAATTTCCACCATGTGCAGGCATAACTGTCTGACAACAGAGATGGTACTGACTCCCCCCAAAGATGCTTAGGGCCCCATTAGGATGGCGGGCGGGTCAACCCCGCTGGGTCGGCGGGGGCGATCCACCCACCACCCGTGCAGAAATGACCCCCGCCATATTAATGTGGCTGGGGGTCCGTGACGGATGGAAAGACCGTCCACCGCTTTTCCGCCCGGTCCTTAGAGATGGTGTCAGTATAAATTTCCACCATGTGCAGGTATAACAGTCTGACAACAGAGATGGTGCTGACTTCCCTCAAAGATGCTTAGGGCCCCATTAGGATGGCGGGCGGATCGACCCCGCCGGGTCGGCGGGGGCGATCTGCCCGCCATCCGTGCAGAAATGACCCCCCGCCATATTAATATGGCTGGGTGTCCGTGACGGACAGAAAGACCGTCCACCGCTTTTCCACCCGGTCGACATATCGACCGGGCAGAAAAGGGTTCTATATGGTGGCGGTGTCTGAAAGACACCGCCAGCCATATTAGAATGTGGGTATACAGATGCCTTTCGGCATGCAGGGTCTGCTTGGGGGACCAGTTGCGGGCCCCCAGGTATTCCGGGGGGGTGGGGGGTGCACATGGGGGTACCTATGGTACCCCCTGCACTTCCATGCACAACATGGCAGGCACTGCGCGATGCCTGCCATGTTGTGCATGGAAGAGCACAACATGCCTCCCTGGCATTGTTGCGGGCTGTGCTGAGTGCACCGTCCGCCACAATGTTAGGGATGCAGGATGCGCCCGCCATTGTGGCGGGTGCATCCTAATGGCACACACGGGACACCCGCCCTTATGGCGGGCGGTCCCTTTTTACAATGGGATGGCAGCATCCTAATGTGCCCCTTAGTCTGCACTTGGCTTCCCTGAAATGTCTGATAAAATATCGAAAGACAGACACAAAAATATCGGAGCAAAAATATCAATGTCAACAATATCGACATACTATCTACAACATGGTAAGTAAATAATATCTCCCACAAAATATCGATGTCAAAAATATCGCTTTAAAAAAAATATTCTTTTTTTAATTAAAAAAATATGTAAAATAAATTAAATAATACTTAAAAATATAATAAACATACTAAACATATGTTATCATATTTAAAATTAATAAGTAATATACATGATTTAATAAAAAACAAATTAAACATATACATATAATATATAATATATACTTACTGAATAATCAGTTTTAATAATTATTTTAATAACTTATAAAAAATACAAAATATTATAAATTACAAATTCATCTATACACATAAATTAATAATATAAATAAAAATAATTATGCAAAACAAATTAAAAACATTAAGGGGTCGATTCCGATTCGGTAAAATCCCCTACGAATAGCCGTACGGAGCATTTTTCCCGTAGAAATCGTACACCTTCAACGTCCCCGTACGTACGATGAAGTACGACCCGAACCCAAAGCAGATCTCCGTACGAATCGTACCAAACACCGTATGACTTCCAAATACGTACACGCAGTACGCGACGTCCGTACGGATCAAAGCAGCTTTTTCCGACCCAGCAAGTACGATTCGTTACGACATCACTCCGTACGACTCTTTTTCTACGGGAGTTTAAAACGTCCGAAAAAGCAGATTTTGACTTGAACCGCGTGCGAAACGGACCCCCCCCGGGTATGCGAGTATACCCCATGATTGCAGGGGTACGGTGCGTAGGGGTACGGTGCATAGGGGTACGGTGCATAGGGGTACGGTGCCTAGGGGTATGGTGCGTAGGGGTATGGTGCGTAGGGGTACGGTGCATAGGGGTACGGTGCGTAGGGGTATAGAGCATAGGGGTACGGTGCGTACCCCCATGATTGCAGGGGTACGGTGCGTATGTGAATGTGTGGCTCTCCATACAAATTGCTCATACAACGTTTCCCGTACGAATCGTGTTCTCAGTCCCCGGTCCGGATCATACTTGTCGGGTCAAACGGCATTTTTACGATTCGTACGGTTCACTTTCAGGGTCCGTATCATACGGATTTTTCCTTGCTTTTCGTACGGTTCGCAACGATTCAGACGTATTTTTTTACTACGGATCGTACTACATGATTCGGACGGATTTGTACGATTCGTACGGAAACGGCTACGAATTCGAATCGTCGTACGTATTAGTTACCCGAATCGGAATCGACCCCTAAATTTACTTTTAATATTTTTTAAATTAATTATATACTACATTAACTAAAACAATACAAAAAATATTAAGTAGCTGAGGGAATAAAATACTATCCCAAAAAACGACAGTAGGGAAAATGTTGAATAGCGTAGGGGTAAAAATTACTATTCCCACTCGATGGAGTGCAACAGTAGGGTAAGTGTTGGATAGCATAGGGGTAAAAATTACTATTCCAACTCCAGAGAGTGCAACAGTAGTGAAAGTGTTGGATAGCGTAGGGGTAACAATTACTATTCCAACTCCAGAGAGTGCAACAGTAGGGAAAGTGTTGGATAGCGTGGGGGTAAAATTAAATAATAATACATTATTAATAAATACCAATTAATAATAATTAATAAATAGTAATTACCGATTAATAAACATTGAACAATAAAATATGTGTATAACAAAAAATATTAATTATTGAAAAGTAATTACCAATTAACTAATATTGAAAAATTCAATAATTTGTTATACCAAAAATATTAATTATCAAACATTAATTTTCAATTAATAATTACTTATTAATATACTAATTAAAAATATCAATAAATATTACTTAATAATATTCAATTACCAATTAATGATTAAACAACATTAAATTAATTTTCATAACCGAAATAATTATACCTTTAAATAATTACCAATTAATAATTAATATCCAATAAATTAATTATCAATACCCAACTATAAAGTTAATAATCACTTAATTAAATATCAATTACTTTACACACTATTCCCCTATAAACACACAGCAAACTCAAATAATAAAATAATACACTTAACATAATTATCAATTAATTAAAATTAATTAAACAATAAAAATGAATTACCAATTAAAAATCAATTAACAATAATATAATTAGCAACACCAATTAATGAAAATAAATTACTACCTAATTACACTTAAATTACTTCCCACCCTATTCCCCTATAAACCCAGAACCCTCTACAGAACTTACACACAAAATTAAATTAGAATTAATTAATAATTCCTAAAAATTTATCATTAATTTAGTATAATTAAATTATTTCCCACCCTATTCCCCTATAAACCCACAACCCGCTAACGGTATTAAAATACAAAATTTACTTAAATAACATTAAAAAAAAGAACACATACATCTTAAATACATAATAATATATATAAAAATCATATAAATATCAATATTAGTAACATTGATCGTACTAACATCGATATTAGTAACATCGATATTACTTACATCGATATTAACAAAATCGATATTACTTACCTTCGAAATTCTGTCCCTTCAATATTAAAAAAATCAATATTACTTACCTTCTATATTCTGTCCCTTCGATATTAACCCTTTCCTTGCTGCCGTTGGCCAACGGCCGTCACGAGCACTACCTTGGTAGTGCTGCGCACGTCCGTTGGCCGACGCGGCCCCGCCCACATAATAGAACCCCCCCGCACTCAGGCAAAATTATTGCAGCGGTAAATGGGTTAAAACATCGATATTATTGTAGGTCGATATTAAAATCTCAATATTTTGTCTGCTCACCGCTTCCCTGCCATGATACCTTGGTAGTTTTTATTCCTCCCTTTGTACTTAGTCCTCCTTGCATGATTTTGTCCTCTTACTTAAGCCCTTGTGTGGCAAGGACATAATGGTTACGTCCTTGGCAGCGATGCTGCTGTGCCGAGGACGTAAACATTACATCCTGGCACTGGCATGCGGGAGAAGAGCTGGTGCTTCCCCCGTGAGTAACCCACCCAGGGACACTTTGGAGGGCATTTGCTTACAGCATGTATAAAGAGAGGACGCATTTTCGATAAGTCCTTCTCTTGGTTTCTTTTTTGTCGGGGGTAAACACACACCGGGGGAAAGGAAAGAGATTTTCCTTTCCCTCTGTGCCTGTTCTGAATTGATTCCTACTCCCCAATCGTGGGTGAGTCCCGCGATCATGGAGCAGGAATCCATCCACTGGACCGCCAGGGATGATTTTTTTGTGTAGTTGGGGGAGTAACCCTTTGGGGAAGGTTTTTTCACCTGGGGGCATGTGCATCCATGTTCCCCTCGCCGGGGGGTGATTCGTCCATTGTTTAGGCCGATCTGCCTCCCCCCTCGGCGGGGCCGAAACCCACTTGGAACCAGGGAATTTATTTTTACGCATTTAGGGACCGCTTGGGCAAGGGTCATTTCCATGGGAGTGATTTCCTTTTCTTCCGCGTTTTGAACCTCCGAGGGTAGATCAGCCATTTTTCCAGCCAATCTAGCCCCCGGGTGGGGGAAGGGTTGAAACCCACTAAAAGCCAGGGATTCATTTTTTTACAATTACGGGGAACGATCCCATGAGCAAGGATCACTCTCCTTTTGGGGATGAATGTTTTTGCCATTTCTGCCCCCTTAGGGGCAGATCGGCCTTAAATTTTTAGGCCCATCTGCACCCAAGTTGGGCAGAAGCCACTAGACCACCAGGGATTTTTTTGTATACGGTGAAAAAGGTTTTTGTGAGTGGCCTTTGGGCAAGGGTCACTCCCCTTTTGGGGATGAATATTGTGGCCATTTCTGCCCCCTTTGAGGCAGATCAGCCTAATATTTTTAGGCCCCCCTGGGGGCAGAAGACACTAGACCACCAGGGATTTTTTGGTATGTAGTTAAAAAATGTTTTGCGGAGTGGCACCTTGGGCAAGGGTCACTCCCTTTTGGGGGTGCATGTTTTAGCCATTTTTGCCGCCCTTGGGGGCAGATCGGCCTTATACTTTTAGGCCCTTCTGCTGCAAGGAGGGCAGAAGCTCCTAGACCACCAGGGATTTTATTGTTTATGGCGCAAAATGTTTTGGTGAGTGGCCCCTTCGGTAAGAGTCGCTCCCTCTTTGGGGGGTGAATATTCTGGTTGTTTCTGGCCTCATTGGGGGCAGATAAGCCTTGTATTTGTAATCCCATGTGCCCCCAAAGGAGGCAGAATCCACTAAACCACCAGGGAAAGTTTGTTTTTTAAATGTAGTGTTAAATGGCTGATGGCCTGCGTGTTTTGCCATTAATAGTAATCATACATTTTTTTTCTCCTTTTCATTTTAGTGCAAAGCTTTTGTTTTACTTTGGTCTAACTTATGCTTGCGGCTTTGGCACTGGTAGATCTGCAGTTTGCATGCATAGTTGCAAGTGTTTGGTAAGGAAATGTTTTTCTACATTGTTCACTACAAATGAGTTTTAATGACCTGTATGAATGTTTTTGGGAAATTTTGTAATAATGGCAGCCTATTTAGCTTCTGTTTGTATGTGTGTGACATTTGCCTTGTATTTGTGCACAATGTCTATTGTGTTGCCTAGTGTGTAAGTTTCTTTTGTTTTCTTTTTTAGTGGGATATTGGTGCTTGCTGTGTCTGTGCAGAGTAGGTGCTGGTGAGTCTAGTGGCCTCTGGCAAGTCAGTGGCATTGTTTTACAGTATATAGGTCTTTGTGTGATTTGTATTGATTGACTTTACCTTGCAACTGCTATATGTCTGCAGTTTTTATTTTTGTTTTATAAATCCACCTTTTTTTAGTACTTTTTTTACGCAGTATTGAGTACTGTTGACTTATTTGTCAAGCTGCTTGTATAACTAAGGACTATGGCTAGCCACAGGATGACCGCTCAGCGTGTTGTTGGGTTGCTTTTCAATTCTTCTGGCCATGATTATGAGACTGACTCTGCATCTGAGGCTAAGGAGGAAGGCCAGGATTCTGGCAGTGAATTTTCTGTCTGAGAGGAATTATCTGATGAAAAAGCTACTCTCAGTGTGGATGAAGTACCTGTTTTAGAGGAGGACACTGATGTGCCGATAGTGCAGCAAGAGGCATCTAGTTTGCAGCCTAGGGTTGCACAGCTTCCCATTGGAAGTGCTGGATTCTGGGTATACCAAATAATGGAGCAGCTGGTATTGCCTGCTTTTAGTGGTGTTGCAGGGTGCAAAGTGAATTGTGAAACATGTCTGCCTATACATTTCTTTCAGTTGTTTATGGCCGATGTATTTTTGGCTGAGTTTGTTGAGCAGACTAATTTGTATGCTGAACAGTAATTGAGGGACAACAGTGGCAGACTTAAACCTCACTCTAGAGTTACACAGTGGACTGGAACAAATCTGGATGAGCTGAAGAAGTTCTTGGGTTTAACTTTTTTTGATGGGCCTGATAAGGAAGCTGTCTCTGTCTTCATATTGGTCTACTGATCCCATGATAGCAATGGCTATATTTCCCGTGAGTTGTAATCGGTATTTGCTTCTTCTTTGGATGTTACATTTTGTTGATAGTACTTTAGCGTTGCCACAAGATCACCATGACTTTGACTATCTATTTAAGGTTCGGCCTAACCTAGATCACTTTGTAGATCGATTTTCAGAGAACTATGTGCCAGGGAAAGAAATAGCTGTGAATGAGTCTTTGGTCCTGTTCAAGGGCTGATTGTTTTTAAAGCAGTACATTCCTAGCAAGAGGGCATGTTATGGAATTAAGATGCATATGCTGTCTGAGAGTAGTACTGGATATGTTTATAATGTCAGGGTCTATATTGGTAGGGATTCCAATATTGACCCCCTGGTTGTCCATCCACTTTCAGAGTTTCAGAGAAAATTGTGTGCGAACTTGGGAGAGGACTTTTTAACAAAGCTCACCATTTATATGCAGACTAGCTTACCCCGTCGCGCGTTGCTGCGATCTCCGAAGAAAGGAAATTCAAGGAAATTAGTTATGATAACATTCAATGTACATTGTGTCATTTTTATTGAAACTTATTCATTTTAACCCCTTCACTGCGGCGGCTATTCTGCCGCAGTGCTAAGGGGGCGGGGAGGCCGCGCGGCGCTCCCGTGCTCGTGACGGAACCGCTCCGTCACGAGCCTCGGGTGAGCTGTGCTTGTGACGGAACGGTTCCGTCACGGCCCCGCCCGCCCAATAGAACGTCCAGCGCAGGCGCGTAATTCGTGCCGCGCAGGCGCGGCGATCGGGGCGTGACGGAACCGCTCCATCACAAGCACAGCTCACCCGAGGCTTGTGACGGAACGGTTCCATCACAAGCCTACAAGGGGTTAATATGGAAAACATTTCAAAGTGTCGTTTTAATTCTATTTATTTATTTGAGTGCTTGGGAATACACAATTTTTTGTTTTTCTGTCTGGTGCGTGCTTTCAGTATTCGAAAGATTATGAGGGCCCTGGGGGGCCGATATTTCAAAAGAAGTTATGCCAGAAACCTTCGCGGGAGTGTACTCAACAACTTCCCAAAGTCTCCTGGCAATCAGATGAATGCTGTTTTAATTCTATTTATTTATTTGAGTGCTTGTGGATACACGTTTTTTTGTTTTTCCGTCTTGTGCCTACATCAGTATTCGAAAGATTATGAGGGCCCTGGGGGGCCGATATTTTAAAAAAAAATTATGCCAGAAACCTTCGCGGGAGTGTACTAAACAACTTCTCAACGTTTCCTGGCGATCGGATGAATGCTGTTTTAATTCTATTTATTTATTCAAGTGCTCAACAACTTCCCAAAGTTTCATGACGATCGGATGAATGGTGTTTTAATTCTATTTATTTATTTGAGTGCTTGTGGATACACGATTTGTTGTTTTTCCGTCTGGTGCATACATCAGTATTCGAAAGATTATGAGGGCCCTGGGGGGGCCAATATTTAAAAACATTTTATGCCAGAAACCTTCGCGGGAGTGTACTCAACAACTTCCCAAAGTTTCATGGCGATCGGATGAATGGTGTATTAATGCATAAAGGAACAACAGACAGACAGATAAACATACATTCGTTTTTATATATAGATAATATTTACACTGGTGTGCCATTGTTCAGGGAATTGTTCAAAGTGTACACTGTTATGTGTGGCACAATCTGCTCTAACCGTAAAGGTTACCCAAGAGAGCTGGTTTGTAAAAAACTTGTGAAGCGACAGTGCAGTGCCTTGCGTAGTGATGAACTTCTAGCTCTGAAATGTTATGATTATATGCTGACTACCATCCATGATGAAAGTACTTCACCTGTGAGTGTTTGGGGTCAGGTTTCTGAAGTGTGCAAACCTGTCTGAATTTTAGACTACAATAAGCACATGGGTGGTGTAGATCAAGTAGATCATAGGTTGGAACCTTACACTGCTCTTCATAAGGCGTATGTTTGGTATAAGAAGCTGGATGTCCATTTCATCCATTTAGCAGCAAGCTACAATGCCTTAGCTGTATTTAAGGATTGCTCTCCAGACTCAAACATGACATTTGTTCAGTTTCAGCAGTCTCTGATAGGCAGCCTTGTTTTAGTGGAGCAGGCAGGAGTTCCTAGAGACGCAATGGTGGAGGATGTGGCTAGATTAAAAGATTTCCACTTTCCTGATCATCTTCCTCCCATGGCCAAAAAAGACTTTCCTGCTAAGAAATATAGATTCTGTGCCTGAAGAGGTGTGCGGAAGGAGAGTTGTATGTACTGCCCCTATTGTCTGTCTAATTCTGGGCTGTGTGTGTTCACATGTTTTAAATTGTACCGCAAACCACTGAGTTTTTGGTTGCAACTGTGAGCATAAAAGTAAACGGGCTGGTCTGTATTGTTTTATATCTTTTGTTCAGATTTCATGGTTGGCATTAGTGTGATTTATTTAGTTAGAGCTGTTCTGTGCAATATAATGCTTATGACCTCACATGTTACATCACTCATGACATGGTCAGTGACATCACTCATGACATCTCAAATGACATCACTGATGACATCAGTGATGACATCATCCAGTGACTGTGAGTGTTTTTAAAATGTTTATGAGTGTTAAATATATATTTTGTGAATCAGTGGGTGTATTTGTGTCTGTATGGATGGTTCAGTGGGTGCGTGACTGACTGTATAAGTGAGTGATTAGGTGTCGAAGTGAATGTATGGGTGAGTGACTGGTTTTCTAAATGTGTTTATCTGTCTGTCAGTTGATGTCTAAATGGGTGTATGAGTGTGTTAGTGGTCTCTATGGTTGTCTGGTTGTCTATGTCTGTGGGTGAGGAGGTGGATGACTGCCTGTATGGATGAGTGTGTGGGTGAGTCTGTGGCTGAATGGGGTACTCAGAGCATGTGTGAGAAGCTATATGGGTGAGTAATTGTGTGTATGGCTATGTCAGTGACTGAGTGCATGTGTCAGTATGACCTTTAAGAGTCAGGGTGCACCCTATGATGAAGCATAACACTACTAGAGTGTGTGAGGGTTATTTAAGAAAAAGGAATTTCTCCCACTCTCGTCATTAAACTAGTGATTTATCTCCAAAAGAGAATAGTGCTCAACATATATGCAATTAGGTGGGATACATATCGTGAGTGCTATCTCTCTATCAGTACCATGGGCAGTACAATATAAAAAAGGGCAAGCTATTCAAGCGGGACTTCATAACCCATAATGCTCCACATGACACACATTTGAGAAGCCCATCAGGGGGCGTGGCATTATGCATCATTAAAATGGGAGGAAGACCAGCTGCACGTAATATTTCCTGCCTACATGCCTCTGAGGAAGAAGGAAACCCTTTGAAACACGTCAGGCACATTTTGGCAGAAAGCTGTCTGAATTGAATTGATTGACTGCATACTTTCCATGCCTAAATAGAAGCGTTGTGCTTAAAGTGCCCGAGTGCTGCTCATACATTGGGAACGTTTGGAGCTGGTGATATATATATATATATATATATATATATACACACACATATATATATATATATATATATATATTCACTGAAAAAAAACATAGGTTTCACACTCGTTAGAGTTAGGAATTAGCATTTAAAAAACCTTTCAAATTCACTGAAAAAACCATAGGTTTCACACCAGTTATAGTTAACTGAACATTTTACTCATACAAAACCATTGAAATTCCCATGTTATAGTTAGTTGGACTCACTATAACTCGCGCGCCCGCAATCCACTGCTGATGATGTCACATATTACATCATTCATGACATGGTCAGTGACATCACTGATGACATCACTGATGACATCTCAAATGACATCACTGATGACATCACTGATGACATCTCAAATGACATCACTGATGACATCACTGATGACATCACTGATGACATCATCCAGTGTCTGTGTCTTTCTGTAAAGTTTTTTAGGATACCGTTGCGTCAAAATCTTGCGCCTGCCTCACAGCAGGCGTAAGACTGACGCAGGCCCTTTCACATGGGGCTGACCTCATGTGAAAGGATGCATTGCTGGAGTTGCGTCACTTTTGTGACACACTCCAGCAATGCATCACTTTTGCGCTTACAGATACGTCAGAAATACTGACGTATCTGTAACTCCTTGCAACATAATGCGTCATACATTAAATATGACGCATGAGTAGAAGACTGAAGGCCTCATTTATGAGGCCATGCGTCACTTTTACGCCACCGGGGCGTCACTTTTTGTGATGCACCAGTGGTGTAAAAAATGCACCTTGTTGGGTCATATTTACAAAGTGACGCATCTAGGTAGATGCGTCACTTTGTAAACTCCTGCGCCACATTATACCTGCGCCAGGTGTAATGTATGCAAAGGGGGCGTATTGACGCAAGAAAGGGTCGTAGAAGTGCCGCAGTGAAATCTATGAGATAACTAAGGTTACCCGTGATCAAGGCGGATATCCACTGAAACACGTAGGGCAATTTCTGAAATCCTTATGCATATGGAATAAACCTTCATGTTTTCAACTGCAATGGACTGCCGTTTTTTATTCACGTATGGGAGGAGTGCATTTGTGCTGCTTTGTGGCGTTTGGTGAATCCGGTAATGTTACACAGGGTATCTCCGACCCTGGAATGCACCGCTGCTAGGAGAGGCCGGGCATTTTGGAGACTGTAAAAGTGTATATATATATATATAGCACCCGTCTCCCTGCCCACAAGCGCATCCTCCAACATCTACGAGCGATCTTAGGGAAAGACCAGTCTTACCCCGTGGCTAGACATTTTGAAAAATTTCACCAAAGTAATCCAGATCTTTTAAAATACTATTTGGTGGACTCTGTTTTACCTTTAAGGAGGGGAGGAGATAGAGATGGGAAATTACGTCTCTTAGAAACACGCTATATCCTCGAACTGAATAGTAAACAGCCTGGGGGACTGAACTGTAGTGAGGATCTTTACACATGCCTTTGATTAACTATGGTTTTATAAAATAGTCTTGTTGGCACCAGTTTGTCTTATGAGCAGAGAAATATCCTTGTATATATGTACATTAGGCAGCCTGAATGAATCTGTAATCCTATTGAACAATAGGTTGAATTTTAATGCTCTGTCACTTTATCAAAGATCTTAACTAACGACCCCCAAGGAAGCACATAGTAGAATGTGGGAATCCACGTAGATTCGAGGTCATCGAATGGAGGTTTATTTACTTGTCCTATACCCACTGTGGTATTATTCTGCATCGAATCAGGAATTCTATTCCCATGTGAATTATTACCATTTATATGCTCTAGGCCACATACTTGTATTAAATGTCCAAAGATTAGAATATGCAGAAGGAAGATTTACCTATAAAAATAATAGGTCTGCTATTCAATAGTTTTCTTTACATAGGAAACTAAGGACAATGTAGTATTTTGTAAATATGGTGTAAATATATGAAATTTAGAATATGCTTTTTAAGGAAATGAAATTCTCTTTTCCTTTTTATGAAATATTCTTATTGGGTTTTCCCTTTTATATATGTGCCTGCCTATATTCCTTAATAATATCTGAGGAGAGCGATAAAAAGAATGTATACACACAATGAATTGACATTTCTGATTTAAGCTTATATCTTAAACTTGTAAATAATGCAAAATTAGAGCACTTTGCTCAGAACTCCGTCTTGCACTTTTGTGAATTGATGTATATCACTTTAAATTTCAAGAAGGATGTAGCATTGATCATGTGACCTCTACACTACTTATGTCACTTCCTTTCTTCTTTGCATGACATGTGATCAAGCCTCGGCTGAGGCGAAACGCGTCATAGCGACTGGTGGGCTGTTACTCACGAAATAAACTCACTGGAACGAGAGCACCGAGTTTGTGGCTTTTTTCATTTTTCGTTATCAACGGAAGCGGATGCCGAGTTGGTCTTGAACTATTGTGAATATATATATATATATATATATATATATATTAGCGCATATTCCTACTATGCATTACCTAACCTAAGTGTCTAGTGTGTGCATGCGTTCTGCCAATAATCCCCTATTGGATGTTCTACCCCATTACCTGAAGGGAAAGAATGTAGGTCCCCATCTTGGTCATGAGTTGGACATCCCTACTCGCAGAAGCATCAGCAAGCAGCTGGGCTAAGGTTTCAGGGTGTAGTGACCTTGCAACGCCAGCATGTGCTCTTCTGTCTAAAACCCAGAAATGCTTGTTTATTTATAACAAAAAGCATTCTTGCTCTGCGCCCAGTCCTTTAGTCAGGCCGCCATTGTTTATGTTCTATAGATAGCTGCTTCGCTGCATGGACAAACAACCACATTTGCACAATGTATGTTCAGACCGAGAGGTCGATTACGATGGCAGGCGGAAGGACGACTGCCGGCCTGGAGTAGGCGGACAATGCTTTTTACAGTCCGCAAGCCGCGGATAGTCTGTCCGCCATATTAGGATGGGAAGCACTGCCGAATTCCCGTACACTGCGGAAGAACGTGATCCGCCACGTAAATACACACGACCCCGTGGCGGACCTAACCAATCCAGAGACAACGCCGTACGGAATGACGTCTCGACCGCCCTCAAAATCACGGTGGTAGAAACCACACAGCAAATCGCTGCAGAAAAACCACCAGCCCGAACATGGCGGAACCACCACAGCTGAGAGGCAAAACATTGCAGACAGACCCACCACAGCCAGACCACTGTCATGGACCCAACTCTTCACGCATTCCCGACTCTTCGCGTTCCACCACCAGCAAGTCATGGACCATCGCCGCCGACGACGCAGGTACGCAAACACACACACCACGCACGTGTCGAAGCCCCTGCCCACAACAGAACCCCAGGTCTGGACAGGAACACACATACATGCACCCCCAGCAAAACAACCTGGGCACAACTGACCCCATGCACCCAGAACACACACGCACCATGAACAAACAGCCACACCACGGACAACGCAACGTAGCGGAGCAGACAACGGAAACTATGCCCACAATCAAGTAGGCAGGCAGGAATGGCTAGGCCACACAGCTCACAGGCCCACATACACACACCAACACACAAGGCATACCATACATAAGGAGACATGCTGGCCCACCCTGAGGCCAACCCCACACCTACCCCACTAACAGACAGGGGCCCATACCCCACACACCACAAAAAACAACCCTGCTGCACACACATCAACAACCAACACACACACACAATGAGCCCTGACATGTTGACTGACAAAGTAGAGACTGAACAACCTAATGGGTAGCCACAAATCATGAGTGTGACACATGCACAATATGAAAAACATCAACATAACCTGCAGTGCCTGGGAAGCCACTGTTGTCCCAAAATAAGCTTCAGAGTGCCTCCCCCAACCATCACACAGTCCACAGCCATATTGTAATGACTGTCATCCCTGCCAAACGAAAGGAAACAGTGCTGGGTAATGGTTATGTGAAAGTGGCAGACACAGCATGTACGACAGCAGCAATATATCAACAATGCAAGGAGACAACCAGGAATGACACAGATAAACCACAATACAGGATTAACTTGGTTTAATGCACAGCACAGAGGTTGACTTTGTGAGTAGCCAGGAGCATGCAAACTGGATAGAACAGAGCAGGTACAGCTGAGGCAGCACATGAGAGGGCACAATGCAGTTTCAGAACAGCAACAGGGCAGTGTTCACAACAGAGTAGGTACATCTGAGGCAGCACATGAGAGGGGCAAAGTGCATCAACAGTCCATGGTACAGAACAGAGCAGGTACATCTGAGGCAGCACATGAGAGGGCACAATGCAGTATTAGAACAGCAACAGGGCAGTGTTCACAACAGAGCAGGTACATCTGAGGCAGCACATGAGAGGGCACAATGCAGTATCAGAACAGCAACAGGGCAGTGTTCACGACAGAGCAGGTACATCTGAGGCAGCACATGAGAGGGGAAAAGTGCATCAACAGTCCATGGTACAGAACAAAGCAGGTCCATCTGAGGCAGCACATGAGAGGGCACAATGCAGTATCAGAACAGCAACAGGACAGTGTTCACAACAGAGCAGGTACATCTGAGGCAGCACATGAGAGGGCACAATGCAGTATCAGAACAGCAACAGGGCAGTGTTCACAACAGAGCAGGTACATCTGAGGCAGCACATGAGACAGCACAATGCAGTATCAGAACAACAACAGGGCAGTGTTCACAACAGAGCAGGTCCATGCACAATGCAGTATCAGAACAGCAACAGGGCAGTGTTCACAACAGAGCAGGTACATCTGAAGCAGCACATGAGACGGCACAATGCAGTATCAGAATAGCAACAGGGCAGTGTTCACAACAGAGCAGGTCCATCTGAGGCAGCACATGAGAGGGCACAATGCAGTATCAGAACAGCAACAGGACAGTGTGCACAACAGAGCAGGTACAACTGAGGCAGCATATGAGAGGGCACAATGCACTATCAGAACATCAACAGGGCAGTGTTCACGACAGAGCAGGTACATCTGAGGCAGCACATGAGAGGAGCAAAGTGCATCAACAGTCCATGGTACAGAACAAAGCAGGTCCATCTGAGGCAGCACATGAGAGGGCACAATGCAGTATCAGAACAGCAACAGGGCAGTGTTCACAACAGAGCAAGTACATCTGAGGGAGCACATGAGAGGGCACAATGCAGTATCAGAACAGCAACAGGGCAGTGTTCACAACAGAGCAGGTCCATCTGAGGCAGCACATGAGAGGGCACAATGCAGTATCAGAACAGCAACAGGGCAGTGTGCACAACAGAGCAGGTACAACTGAGGCAGCATATGAGAGGGCACAATGCAGTATCAGAACAGCAACAGGGCAGTGTTCACGACAGAGCAGGTACATCTGAGGCAGCACATGAGAGGGGCAAAGTGCATCAACAGTCCATGGTACAAAACAAAGCAGGTCCATCTGAGGCAGCACATGAGAGGGTACAACGCAGTATCAGAACAGCAACAGGGCAGTGTTCACAACAGAGCACGTACATCTGAGGCAGCACATGAGAGGGCACAATGCAGTATCAAAACAGCAACAGGGCAGTGTTCACAACAGAGCAGGTACATCTGAAGCAGCACATGAGACGGCACAATGCAGTATCAGAACAGCAACAGGGCAGTGTTCACAACAGAGCAGGTCCATCTGAGGCAGCACATAAGAGGGCACAATGCAGTTTCAGAACAGCAACAAGGCAGTGTTCACAAAAGAGCAGGTACATCTGAGGCAGCACATGAGAGGGCACAATGCAGTATCAGAACAGCAACAGGGCAGTGTTCACAACAGAGCAGGTACATCTGAGGCAGCACATGAGAGGGGCAAAGTGCATCAACAGTCCATGGTACAGAACAGAGCAGGTCCATCTGAGGCAGCACAAGGACGTGTGTCATACGGACAGTCCCATGGACGATAATATTGCAAGGGTAGTTACAATGGACAGTCCAGGCATCAAGTACAATGAGATTTGAGTGATGGGAACTGAACCTCACAGCACAGAATCAGGTGGACTGTGGTACCTCGTAGCTTCGGACACAGTGGCAGGACCTGATACAGTAGTGTGAGAAACAGCCCCAGCTCTAGTGACTGACACATGAGCGATAGACCCAGACACACTGGCAGGACCTGATACAGGAGTGTGAGAAACAGCCACAGCTTTAGTGACTGACACATGACCGATAGACCCAGACACACTGGCAGGACCTGATACAGGAGTGTGAGAAACAGCCACAGCTTTAGTGACTGACACATGAGCGATAGACCCAGACACACTGGCAGGACCAGATACAGGAGTGTGAGAAACAGCCACAGCTCTAGTGACTGACACATGAGCGATAGACCCAGACACACTGGCAGGACCTGATACAGGAGTGTGAGAAACAGCCACAGCTCTAGTGACCGACACATGAGCGACAGACCCTGACACACTGGCAGGACCTGTCCCTGGACAGTGACCAACAAATACCATGCCAGCATCTGAGACATGAGAGTGGAGGACACACAGTGGCAGTACCTGAAACAGGAGAGAGCACAACTGACACAGTGCTACTACATGAGGCATGACAGCGAACAACAGACACAGTGCCACTATCTGACACATGAGAGTGAACTGCAGCTGACCCACTAGGACCACTGAAATGACAAGCCACAGGGCTGTATGGGCCAGGAGGCAGGGTGGCTCTGGGAGCTGGGGACAGCTGTACTGGAGCGACATTGGGGTGGTCAGGTGTTACTGGTGTGTGTTTCCGGTACTTTGGGATTTGGAAGGGCACCCTGGACATGACTGGAATGGTAAGTGGTGCAGGCTCATCTGAAACATCACCCATCAAAGGTGTATCATGTGCTGGTGGGAGTCAGCTCTCTGGGGACGTGCTGGACCCTGATTGACGCTTGCTCTGGCCCTGCCTTCTGCTCTCTGCTCATGTGTAATGGGGGATGCAACAACAGCGTACTCCTTCCTCTGCTTTACCGGGGTGTGGATGGGAGTAGAGGTATGGGGGGACTCCACCTCTGACACATGTGGTTTACGTTCCTTCACCAACACCAGCTTCAGGGGACGCATGGGCGATGGATGTCTGTCCTTTGTGGATGTCCTGTCCATGGGAGACACCTTGGCCCTGGGAGGTGCCTGCTCCCTGGGAGGTGCCTTGGCCGTGGGAGACGCCTTGGCCTTAGGAGGTGTCCTGTCTTTGGAATGTGCCTTATCCGTGGGCGGTGCTCTGTCCCTGGGAGGTGCCCTGTCCATTGAAGGTGCCCTGTCCCTTGTAGGGGCCGGTCCTTGGGAGTGGCCCTGTCCTTGGGAGTGTCCCTGTCCTTGGGAGGTGCCCTGTCCTTGGGAGGTGCCCTGTCCTTTGTAGGGGCCCGGTCCATCGGAGTGTCCCTGTCCTTGGGAGGTGCATTGTCTTTGGAAGGTGCCCTGTCCTTTGTAGGGGCCCGATCCTTGGGAGTGGCCCTGTCCTTGGGAGGTGCCCTGTCCTTGGGAGGTGCTCTGTCCTTTGTAGGGTCCCGGTCCTTGGGAGTGGCCCTGTCTTTGGGAGGTTCCTGCTCCTTGGGAGGAGCCGTGTCCGTGGGTGGTGTCCTGTCCTTTGCGGATGCCCTGTCCTTGGTCTGTGCCTTGTCCATGAGATGTGCCTTGCCCTTGGGAGTACCTTTTGAGGGGGATGCCTGTGTGCCCTGTGAATCCGTGTCCCCCATCACCCCATGAGGGTCCTGTGTGTCATCTCCAGGATAGCTGATGTCATTTTCTGTGAAAGATTTCCCTCTCCTAGGGGATGGTGTATGTGCCTCCGTTGCCTGCCTTGCTGCCTGTGCCTGCTTCTAGTGCAAAACCCTGAAAATTAGGCATGTTCAGAAATGTCACTCTCCTTTGAGACAGTCAGTGGTGTGGATGGGGAACTGAAGTAGAACCTTGTCCATGTGACTATTGTATGGCTGCAGACACTGTGTTGGATAAGGACTGTACTGTTCTGTGGAGACCAGCAACATCAACATGCATCCCCTCCATGAATGCTACCACCTGCCCCAACTTCCTATCGTGGTCCTGGAATGCATTTATCATGTTTGTCTGCCCTACACACAGCTGTCGCAGCAGGTCAACCACCTCAGCACTAAGGGCAGTCTGTGTCACAGGGGCAGGGGCAGCGGTGCCTGCACCAAAGGCCACTCTGCTCCCCCTACTCTGGCGAGCACGAGCAGTACTTGTTGCAGTTGGTGGCAGTGCGGGCCCAGTGTGCTGTGTACCGATTGAAGGTGTAGTTTGTCCACTCCCTGTGTCTACCAACAGTGACGATTCACCACCGCTGTCTGAAGATGAGGACCATCGTGTCTCCACATGTGAGTCCTCAGGGATAGTTCTGTCCCCCTCTCCGGGGCTGCTCTCTTCCATCTCAGTCTGCGTTTGTGTGATCTCTGATCCGGGTTCATTGCCACCACTAACCTCCGTCGTTTGTCTGTCAGTGCCCTCGTCCAAAGTTGAATGAGAGAGTTAAGAGGTATACCTAAGTGCCACACTCATGTACTGCAAATAACAAAATCCAAACTTCCTTGACTGCTGAACAACATGTTGCACCCATCCTGCACATGAACCACCCCTACCAGACATCCTCCTGTCAAAGAATTAGTGGGCCCTGTGACACATGTACATGAAACAAACAGGGCAAGTGCATGCAGACCACCACACATGTGATGCCATGGGACCACAGACCTGAATAGCATGTCCTGGGCCCCTGCACTACAATGCAACTGGTATGTCCAGCTGACTGACATGGATGCTAACAATCACTCCGCTAATGCCACCAACATGCAATAGCAGCGCACCATATACACCACAGATGTCACTACTGTGCCTGACCAGCAATACATGCATGCACTCCCAAGTCACAAACCCATTCAGCTTGCTTACCTCTAGTTTGCTGCTGCTCCCCTCTCAACCGTGCGGACAGGTCAGGATGTGTCACAGCTATGATACGTAGCATTCGAGGGGTCATGGTACGTCGTGCAAGCCGGCCTGATCGGTGAATCAGCCCCAGTGTCATCTCAGCCACATTCTTGCTGAGCCTGGAGATGTCGTCCCACCACTTGTGGCAGTGTGTGTGTCGCCTGTTGCACACCCCCACTGCCCGTACATCACGTGCTATGGCCCTCCACACGGCCTTGCGATGGTGCAGCTTGACCTACCGTAATGGGAGACAAGAGGGGGCAAGTCAGTGAACAGTTGGCCGTTCACACAGATAGAAGGTACAGGTATTTGTCAGCAGCCATGCACAGTACAACATATGTGACTGACAAGTCAATATGGCATTAGTCCATCATGGAAAGCAGGTGAGGTACACACCCACGAGATAGCTGTGATCGGTCGTGACCCAGCACAGCCACAAGACTACACATGTCATGTTTGTGACCCCTCAAAGATAACACTTTGCAGCATAAAGGTCAATCAGTCAGTGACAGAACCAGGAACACATCACAGCATGCCTGGCCTGCTGGGGCATACCCACACTGCCTCCCACAGAACACCGCCCAGATTGCAGAGTCCAGGAGTCAGGGACCACCTCATGCACACCAACATGTCCCCCAATGCACTTACCACCTGTCCTGGGGCACCGTAGAGCCGTTCATAGTGGTGGAGCACACCGTCCACAAGGACCTCCAGCTTCTCTGCACTGAAGGGACGGGACAGGATCTGTCCAACTCTCGCCATGGCAAGGTCCAGGACACTGGCACAACAGCAGCAGTTAGTGGAGTGGGTAGCAGCAGCAGGTAGAGGTGATGGGTGCAGGCAGCAGTGGCTGGAAGCAGTGGATGTGTGGTGCTCAAACTCACACATTTATAGGGCCCTGATCTGATATCAGTGGCACACGTCTGCAGCAATTGGTGTTCCTGGGCTGCCTCATTCAAAAGGAGCCAATGACTGGCCCCGCTGTGGCGGTGCACGGCTTCCGCTTTTTTCTAATTCGCTTACGCGTCCCACGGTACCTGTTTCCATTGTTTGCATGTGCAAGGACCATGACGACCACACACCGTCAACCGCATGTGCGCGCTACCGCGATGGTGCATGATTTGAAAATCATTACCCCCTGGCATCGCAATGACGGAGCACGCATTCCGCTGAGGCGGGGCAGTCTAACAGATACATTATAATGTGCAAGTGGAAATAGCAGTTGGTATCCCCCCATTCAGTCACATAGCGGCACCCACCGCCGGGTCTGGGCGGTGGGTGCCGCTATGTGTATTGATGTCACAGTGGCATGGATGGCCATGGGCGGGTACCCACCGCCGGGTCCGGGCGTTGTGTGCCGCAATGTGTATTGATGTCACCGTGGCATGGATGGCCATGGGCGGTTACCCACCGCCGGGTCCGGGCGGTGGGTGCCGCTATGTGTATTGATGTCACCGTGGCATGGATGGCCATGGGCGGTTACCCACCGCCGAGTCCGGGCGGTGGGTGCCGCTATGTGTATTGATGTCACCGTGGAATGGATGGCCATGGGCGGTTACCCACCGCTGAGTCCGGGCAGTGGGTGCCGCTATGTGTATTGATGTCACCATGGAATGGATGGCCATGGGCGGTTACCCACCGCCGGGTCCGGGCGGTGGGTGCCGCTATGTGTATTGATGTCACCGTGGCATGGATGGCCATGGGCGGTTACCCACCGCCGGGTCCGGGTGGTGGGTACCACTATGTGTATTGATGTCACCGTGGCATGGATGGCCATGGGCGGGTACCCACCGCCGGGTCCGCTATGGCTCAGCAATGTTGACTAGGGCATGTTCACCAGGGCTGTGGACAACCTACCTTGCTACTGCACCTGGTCTAGTCATTGTCAAAAGAGGCATATGTTGGTCTATCATGTGGATGGTCTACCTTGTGTTAGGGACAGGCTTTGGACATTGCATCCATGTGCCTTGTGTCAGGAAACACATTGTACTTGCTGTTGTGGGTATGTGAAGTCTCACATCATGCACAGACTGCCTACTACATGGATTGTGTGGACTGCCACCATGTCCAAGTTTCCCCTTGCAGGTTCTTTGATGTGTGCAGATGTGACGCTTCTCTTCCATGTGTCCAAGGGTCTGTTATTTGTGGGTCCTTCTGTGGACATATGGTACTTGTTTGTTGTTCGACAAATGCAGTATGCAAGCACTGCGTACTCATCTGTCCCATGTTTATTTTC
The DNA here is from genome assembly GCF_964261635.1 of Lissotriton helveticus. Lineage (NCBI taxonomy): Eukaryota > Metazoa > Chordata > Amphibia > Caudata > Salamandridae > Lissotriton > Lissotriton helveticus. The sequence continues at coordinate 874,116,193 of NC_136067.1, forward strand.
ACAATTTAACCATAGAGTTACTACAAAGCCATGTGTTGTGTTGCTCCTCGCTGCAATCATGAGGATGGAGGGTGCACATTGGAATTTGGAGTACAGACTTCCCCCTCATGCCCACCCCTCCCTGTGAAGATGGCTACCTACCTGTAAGTTTGAAGAGGGAGATGCACTGGTCAGCACATGGTGCTTGTTGAGAGTTGTAGTGCTGGCCTCTCGCCCACACCCACCCTCCTTGTAGACCTGGGGGCCTGTTGGGAGTTATAGTGCTGGCCTCTCACCCACACCCACCCTCCCTGTAGACATGGGGGCCTGTTGGGAGTTGTAGTGCTGGCCTCTCACCCACACCTACCCTCACCGGTAGACATGGGGGCCTTTTGGGAGTTGTAGTGCTGGCCTCTCACCCACACCCACCCTCCCTGAAGACATGGGGGCCTATTGGGAGTTGTAGTGTTGGCCTCTCACCCACACCCACCCTCCCTGTAGACATGGGGGCCTGTTGGGGGTTGTAGTGCTGGCCTCTCACCCACACCCACCCTCCCTGTAGACATGGGGGCCTGTTGGGAGTTGTAGTGCTGGCCTCTCACCCACACCCACCTTCCCTGCAGACATGGGGGCCTATTGGGAGTTGTAGTGCTGGCCTCTCACCCTCACCCACCCTCCCTGTAGACATGGGGGCCTGTTGCGAGTTGTAGTGCTGGCCTCTCACCCACACCCTCCCTCCCAGTAGACATGGGGGCCTGTTGGGAGTTGTGGTGCTGGCCTCTCACCCATACTCACCCTCCCTGTAGACATGGGGGGACTGTTGGGAGTTGTAGTGCTGGCCTCTCACCCACACCCACCCTCCCTGTAGACATGGGGACAGGCTTGCATGTGGTGTTAGCTGCTTGACCACATGCAAGCCTGGTAACGAGGCTACATTTGTGATTGATCATGGTGGGTACATTTGAGTCCTGGGGTTCACATTTGGGTGACTGTGTGGTTCACATGCATGGATTGGAGCCTGGGAGATGTGTCTTAGCAGTTGGGCAAGGCAGGACATAACAGTGTGATGGTGGTCATTGGTTTGTACTTACCAGCCTCCACTCCCTCATCTATTCCTTCCAGGCTCTCAGGGTACAGTGTGGCTAGCACCTTCTCCTCCCATTGGGTGTATGGTATTGGATCCATGGGAGGGCCACCGCCAGTGTGGTGTGCCCGCAGGTGGTTCTTGGTCTTGATGCCTTTCACCCTTGCCTTGAAGTCGTGCCACCACCTCTGGATATCATGTTTGGTGCGTGGCACGGTCCCTGAAGCATTCACTCTGGTCACTATCCTGTCCCACATTGTCGTTTTATTTGCCAAGGATGTTCTGCTGGACTAGGGTACCGAACGTATGTGGTTCTACACAGATGATTTCATCCACCAAGACCTTCAACTCACTCTCTGTGAACTTGGGGTTTTTCTTGGGGGCCATGGTGTGTGATGTGCAAGGTGTTGGGGGTGTTGGGTGTGCAGGTGTGTGGTATGTAGGGATGGTGTTGTGGGGTTTGGTGTGGTGGGTGTGTTGGTGTGAAGGTTGCATGGGTGTTTGTGTGTGTCTGTTGTGTGTGATGTGTGCCTCTTTCTTGCAGCTGTGTTGTGATGCAAAGGATTGTGGTAATGGGAGGGATTCCTTTTATACTCTGTGTGGTGGTTGTGTCCCAATGGTTTCTTGCAGTCAGGTGTTCTGTGGGTGTGGAGACTTGGATACTCTTGTTTGTGCTGGGGGGTGTGTCATTGGGGCTTGTAGTTGTTGGGGGTGGGTGTTCCAGGTAGGTGTGTGTCCTGTTTTTTTGGTTTACTATTTACTTCCGTCCGCCATTTTTGTTTCGGTTTGACGGCAGGGGTGATGTTCGTTTGGTCCTTCCGCAGCCAAGCTCCGTTTTTCAATGCTTTTTATCCACGGCGGTTGTGGACGGTGGTGAGTTCCGTTGGGATGGCGGGGTTATCCTAATCGTGTGGGCGGTCCCTCCGCAGGTCTGGCGGAGGTAGGGCCTGTTTCCATGGGCGTTGCATCCGCGGCGGACGGTTTTTCTGTGGTACCGTCCACGTGCGGCGGTCTTTGGTGTGATCCGTCCGCCTCGGTAGGTGTGTGCTCGCGGAAAAATCCTAATAGCACCGGCGGTTTATCCGTGGTGTGGTCGGGAGTATATTTGCAGTGACCATGGCGGTCGGACCCGTTTCCGTCCGCCATCCTAATCGACCCCCTAGTATGGGATGTTCAAGGTGACGTGATAATGTTCTTACTAAGTGGCATTTGTAAGCAATGTCGTTTCAGAGAAACCAATCCTGCATTTTCACGTATGCAAACATGCTTTAAAAGTCATTCTGTGAAAGAGAAGGCAACTTAGGAAATGTGTAAATGTTTTAACATGGCAGCATTTCTCCCAAGGCCTAATTGAGACACATGACAGCAGATCAACTCAGATGTCTATGGTGCGATATTGGAAATGCAAGTGATATTTATTAATTCTCTTCAAATTCTGCCATAGTTGAATATTAGTATCATATTTCTCAAAAACTGCGGCTAATGATCATCCCATAGGGCCTGATTTAGAGGTTGGTGGATGGGTTACTCCATCATAAACCTGACTGATCTCCCGTCCGCCATATTATGAGTTAATTATATCTAATGGCACTTGTAATAAGGCGGACTGGATATCTGTCACATTTGTGATGGCGTAACCTGTCCATTGAACTTTAAATCAGGTCTCAATTATTTGCTCAGAGAATCCATTATGTTGGCTATCTCAGAGCTGAGGTACATGGAAAACTCAGATCTAATGGTGATTGTCGCTAATGTCACTGAAATGATTCTACACATATGTTTTGGCACAATTAGAAAGAATTTATGAATGTTACAATCTTAAAGTGTCAATATAAACCTGTAATGCCTGGTAACTGGTCTTTATCAGTAACTTTAGAGAGCAGCTTTACCGGCTATTAGGTGTGGGTCACTGAGGATCCTTGAGAAAAGAGGAATTACAGAGGAAATCAGTAAATCCAGCCCTGATTCCAGTGGTTATCTCTTATTTACCTGATCGTTAATCTGGAGACTCAACCTGGTTCTAGCAGGTAAAGAATCCAGGAGGAGGGCAACTGGTCTGCAAAGCTACTGCATATCTGATAATTTCAATGGGGCCAGTAACTCCAGCTGCCAGCTCCATCAGAATTTAAAGGTTACACTTAATATGAGACAGAGGTTTATTTCAACCATCACCAGCATTCGTTTTAAACATTCATCCACCCGGAACTCATAGTCCACCTACTTTAGTCACATTGTTTGACCATCTACATTTAGTTCCTGAATATTGTAAAATTGACGCAAACTCTTATTTTCACAGGAATTAAAATTGTATATGTTGTGATAAAGTCAGCCCTCCCTGTTAAATTTCGGCAGGCCAAGCACTAAGCAGCAAAATCCACGTTATGCTCCATTTTGCTGGCTTAAAAAAGAAGTGATAATTATTACACCCAATAAATTCCAAACACTGGTATGAGAGTCCATCTTGTATGATAATTATTACATTCAGCACCAGTGGATTCATAATGTAGCCCCCAGGTGACTTGTTAAAGCCCCCCCCCACCAAACCCATTTACATCCTTCTATAAGTGATTTGCATCATCTTTTCTGCCCATGCCATGTGTCATTTGGAAGATGAAAAGCCTATTTTTCCAAGATTCAGGGGATTTCACGTTTACCTGTATCCCAGGGATGATTTTCTATTTTAGTTCTACTCTCTTTGTTAATAACAGGGGCAATGAACACCTAAAAGCAGAGATCTTTCATTTCCAAATGGGATAGTTCAAGGCAATACCTAGACAGGTTTATTTCAGCCATGCACTGGCCTGCGGTGTGATAGACTGTGCCATAACGAACCTTGGACATTTGGGTTGAAAACACATTAATAGTTAAGACTCCAGTCCTTCTATCAGGCCTCAGTCAAACTGTGTAACACATAAAGAGATCAAAATCCGAAGCGAGAAGCATTTATCATCAGATCATAGTCAGTGGCACAAACCTGGGCACTAAAAGTGGAGAAAGCTGTAGGTTAGTATACTACTGCAAAACGTGACAAAACATTCCCACCAAAAAACACAATGAGATCCAGTTACTAGAATTTAGCAATTATGTATTGAATAATGAAAAAGCTGCGTACGTTCCTCTACATTTAAAAAGTGGTGGCTCTTTCGCTAAGGCAGAGGAGTGTCGCCCCACTGCTTCAGCTGCAAGCTGAATACAAAAAATAAAATGCTAATAACGTTCATTATTATCATTTTGTTTTTTGCATTCAGCTTGCAGCTTTAAGCCAGGTGGACGGGGCTGGGCTACCCGCATTACAGGGGGAGGAGTGGTGACCACACCTAAGGTGCGCTTGATGCTTTGGCCGATTGTCTCGGCCCAGCCAAAGCGTCATGCTCACTTTGCAAGTTCCCCACCCAGGCTGCATTACAGCCTTAATGGAGAGCATGCACAGTCTTCCAGCCCCTGTCTGAGTGCCGAACCAGGGCACTCAGACCAAACACAACGCTGCTAAGGCAGAGATGTGATTGGCCTGGGGATTCCTGGAGGCTCTGTGCTTCCTGTCGTGCAGAGAGGAGGACGGAGAAAGAAGAGGCGGCGGTCGGTGAAAAGGTTAGTCATTTTTTTAAATTATTTCCCCTGCCACACCACCCCTGGTCCGTAGCAGCCGCTACTGCATTTAAACCTAGCAAAGGGATGTCACCTGAGAAAACAAATGCAAACAGGAAGACATTTTACAGTTCAGTTGACTTCCGCCTGTGGTACTCCCTTTTCCCTCTTTTGCCGATATGATTGCTTCTGTGAAAGATACATAAAATATGATACCAAAAGTTCTTAGTGTTATGGAGCACATCATTGGCAAACCCCTGGAGATATCAGGGACAATCTAATGTACATTGAAATACTGTAATATGGCAATGCATGGATGAAATACCCCCCTGTTTGTCTATTGATCATGGTATTGCCAAGACGTGATGTTTGTAATTAAGGTACCTGTACCCTCAGGACTTAGAGCAGAGGCAACCACAACCTGTCTTGTTGTGTTGTACTAGGCATCTCTCTGTTCGTACCATAGGCATTACATTATAGGTTTCCAGCAATAAATGATCTTGACATTCACACCTCTGACAGAAAAACTGATGTGTATCCGAATATGACATGCAGACATTTTATTTGATATTATTATCGGTCCCTATATTTTCTTTACAATGTTTTTTTCCATTTTGGTGTATATTGTAAAAGAATAAACTCCAACAGAGCAATATGTTTGAAAACGATACTTCTGACACAATATTTATGTCAGATGATATTCTGACAACTATTTTCTGGTAGCATACCAGAAAAACTAGCCCAAGTGTATTTTTCAGCCAAACAGAGGACTCTGTGCAGTACTCATCAGATAGAAACATCTGACATCTGCTTGCCAAGGATAGCTCAAATGTGCGGTCCTAGCCACCTCATCAGTAGCGGCTGCTAACGATTGGGAGAAGAGGGTTGGGGCGGTCCAGGGTGGAAAGAAAAAATACATTAAAAAAACCCTTACCTAGGCCAACCGGCTGCCACCTCTTCTATATCCTCTTGTTTCTGTCTCCGCCGGCTGCAGGAAGAAGCAAGAAGCACCCAGGCTCCCCATAGCCAATCACAACAGGGGGCGAGACTCACCGCACGCCTTGTCAGGTGAACGTTATTATTTTCGATCACAGACAGGAATGGAATTGGATTTTTCTCTGGGAAATTAGCCCACCTGAAGGTATTTGACTTGTCCATTTGACAATTGTTTGACCATGTATGCAGTTGGAAATTGAGACAACTGTATCCTCAGGTTTTGCTATTTACATGGATACGAAATTGTTATATTAGATGGCAGTTATCCACATGCCATCTGTCCCAAATGGGATATATCTACAATGGTGGAGTTGGAACTCATCAATAAGGAGTGTTGTCATTTGGTATGATTTTATTCCACCAAAATGCATCAATACAATATGCTCATATATATATATTTTTTGTGCAGGGGGCGAGAATCTTCGCACGCTCTGTCTGGTGAACATTATTATTCTGAACCACACATAGGAACGTAACTGGATCTTGCTCTGGGAAACTAGCCTATATGAAGGTACTCACCTGCTTAATTCGATAACTATTGACCATGAACGGATTTGGGTATTATCAGATTGCATATGTTTCGGATCCCTTACTGACCTTTAGTATAGGAAAACTATTATATTAAGAAAATGTATTCTTTTATTATGGATCCCATCTCGTGAATATTATCCCATGGTCAGGGATGTATTGCTGAACATACTTTTTTCATATGCTGATATGTAATTTTGTTCTGTGTACGGCTTTCAGGAATAATGTCTGAGCTAGGCACGGTTCGAGTCGGTGGGTCTTACCATTATTCTCATATTTCAGGCATTTGGACAGTTGGACTATTGACAATACGTTCTATCGGCGCGTATGAGGAACATGCTGTTTTTCATTTGAACTGTGGGACTGAGACTGTAACTAATTCTTTTGGTGAGAATCCCTTCGAATTTGATATTTCTTTTTTATAAAAGTCTGGGTCACTAATAGGGAGGAATGTTTCACGTCGTTCCCCCCTCCCCTTTTTGATATCCTTATTTCACACTTTGGTGCGCCGTAGAAGTCACATATGATCTCTCTATTTTTCATTTTTCACCCCTCTCTCCCTCCTTTTTTCTTCCTTTTCACTATTTGCTCATCTTTGCCTATTAGCACAACGGTTTCTGGTCTTATTGTCTCCTTGCTTTTGGGTGTCCTCTTCCCCAATGGACACCTTAATGCACATGGCTTTGCCTTGATTCAACACCCTGGGGTGCGGATCTGGGACATATGCCTTTTTAAAAATTTGGGTCTGAGACTACGCATGGGTGAGGGCAAGCGTGTCTCTAGACAGATGAAGCACTTGTTTTTGAATAGATATAACTTTCTCGAAAAGAATCACCCATTTGACTATTGGTGTATCCTTAGTCGAATTTTTAATTCACGTGTAATACATGCTATTGTTTGTTTTAATGTATGTGATAAATATGTTTATGCGTGTAAAAGATTTTCTTGCAGCCCTGACGAAATTCCCAAGGCACGAAAGGGAATGAAACACGTTGGCTGTGCCATTGCATTTTATAAATACGGAAATAAAGAAATCAATAAAGAAGGAACTGAAGATCCTCAAATTTCTTGAACTTTTTCATGCTGAACATATTACTGAGTGCACCTCTCAAAATTTTTTGTAAATCACAACACTGCAACATTGTGATTGGTCTGAGCGCTGAACTACGACTCTCAGACGGGGACTGGGAGGCTTTACATGTTCCTCACCAGGCTGTGTAATGCAAACTGGTAAGGAAGATGCAAAGTGCGCAGGACTGTTTGGCTGGCCCAAGAGGGCCGGCCAAGCGGTCCTGCACACTTAAGGAGTGCAAATCACTCCTCTCCCTGCTATGGCCAGCCCCGCCCTGCCCTCTCCGAGAGCCACTCACTTCAATGGGAAAAATAAAATGATAATAAAAAAATCTTATTGTCATTTTCTTTTTCCTATTGAAGTCAGTGGGGTGAAGCTCCTCTGCCTTAGTGGAAGAGCTGCCACTCTACCTCATGTGTGCTTCTTCAGTAGTAATGGCCACAGAGGCATAAGGTCCCAACAACATTTGGCAATCTCCTTTCAAGGCCAGATCTGGTTTTAATGTTTCTTCATTCTTTGGATGTCCATTGACCTTTGAGCATGAATCAGGTTCAACTCATGGTGTTTCTCAAGTTGGTTTATACTGAGCACCCTTCAAGGTACAGAGATCTCTTTACTGTAAAGTTGGCTCACTTCACCTTTCAAATAGGAAACTGTGATCCATTCATATTCTATCAGGAACTGGATTGGATATTCGATCCTCCTGAAATCATGAATGGTGTTGTATCCATCTGGAACTGAGTATGAGCTTCAAAGCTCTCATCTTCATTCAGTCAGCTGGAACCTGATTGGCTGTGTGATGGAAGTTTGTGTTTGAGCTCTGAGTACCTCTGCCCTTTAGTTCTGGTTTAAAGATAGCTTTAGCTGCCTTGCAAGTCTCACACAAAGCGGTCAAAACATGTTACCTGATTGTGTGTGGCCAGAAATAAAATCTCTACATAGCTACCCAGAGTATGCTGGAGTGTGTTTCAAATTGTGGGGACAGTCGTTTGTGAGAATATGTATATGTTTGCCAAAACAAGGGCCCCACCCTGTCTAGTTGTACATGGAAAGTTGCGGGGTGATTCGTCAAGTGGGGCTGAGAAAAAGGGAGGTAAAGAAAAGTGCATTTCCCATGTTAATTGTCATAGAGATTTTAGACATGAGTACAGCCTGAATCGCTGAATAGAATTACATCATATTTAGCAGAAAGCTAGGTCTTGGTCCAGAAAGCGTGCTTTTTTGTGATTAAATGTAAATCCGTTTAGTCGTTTTTGCGATATTAATGGAAAAAGATATATAGATATCTAGGGATACGAATCCTTTACTGTGCTTTGTGAATCCATGCGTCTACAGTAATGCTGTGATTGGCTGACCGCAACCTCAGTAGAAAGTTGTGGCCACCATTTTAGATATCGGTGAATGGTTCACAGTTCCAGCAACTGAGATGTAATGTAGAAGGGGTCAGGGTAGAGATACCTTGACTGTGAAGGTGCAAAATAGGGGGCCTGTGAGTGGTTAGAAAATACCACACAGAATTATTTTTTGCTACATTTTACGGTTTGCGAATCCGCGGTGAAACTCAGCATGACCCCCTGGGTAAACTCACAGAGAATGTGCAGTTTCTGACAAAAATACACACATACACACTCTCTCAATCATGCTTAGAAACCCACTCACAAACCCACTCAGATACTCACGCACCAACTCACAGATCCACTCAGACAGTCATACACCCAGCCACAGACCCACTCAATGACTTTTACACCCAGTCACATACCCACTCAGATACTCACACACTCACTTAAAGACCCATTCTGACACAGCCACACCCACTCACAGACCCACTCAGACACTGTCATACCCACTCACAAATCCACTCAGACACATCTACACCCACTCACAGACCCACTCAGAAACTCTTCAACACTCACAGACCCGCTCAGACACCCACTCAGAGACCCAGTCAGACACTCACACACCCACTCACATCCCCACTTGAAAACTCTCACACCCACTCACACAGCCACTGACACTCTCACACCCACTCACTGAACAACACAGACACTCTCATACCTACTGATAGACTCACTTAGACCCTCTCACACCTACTCACACACCCACTCAGACTCATGCACCGACTCACAGACCCACTCAGATGCTCTCACACCTACTCACCAATCCACTCAATCACACACTCACTCACAGACCCACTCAGACACTTATACCCAATCACACACCTACTCAGTATCACACCCACTCACTGACCCACTCAGACACTCACAGACCCTCTCACAAACCCACTTAGACACTGTCACACCCACTCACAGACACACTCAGTCATAAAGCCACTGACAGACCCACTCAGACACTGTCACATCTACTCACAGACCCAGTGAGGCACTCATGTACCCACTCACAGACCCACTTTGACACTCACACACCCACTGACAGATTCACTTGGACATCACATACCCACTAACACAGGCGTTGACATACATACTGAGTCGCTCACAGAGGCCTGAACCCCAAAAGTACTGCTGTGTATTCAATGTGTGCTTTTGTTTTGGGGATTCTGGATAGATTCAGGAATTTAAATGAGAAATTAAAAAAAAAGATTTAAAAAGAAAATTAACCAGTATTTGGTAAAAGGGGTGGCTCTGAGAAGAGCTGTCTGCTTATTGTGTGTAGATGATAACAACACATATAACAGGATGCAGTCTTTCAAGTTGTTTAGGCACACCCTGTTGCCTTTCTCTGTGAAACGAACTCCATCACTTCTATAGATACTGTCCATATCAAAGCTTAAATTGTTGTGGTATATAGAGCCCCTGCGATGGTCTCAGAGGAATGCAGAAACAGTTTTATTGACATGTTACCTGGATTTGTTTACCTGTGGACTGGATTTGATTGACCACTTCCATTTCAGCTTTGGGTGAATGTTGGAGAACACCTTGGCAGAATGAGGGAAAAGTGCCTTTAATTGACCAAAGGTATCCTTCATTAGGATTTCCAGTCCTACTCCAGTAGGTGCGCCTAGGTCATTACCACCACATTGCATAATCATGAGGTCTGGATGTTGGCAATCAAAATGCTTTCAATCAAATGCAGCAATAGATGGCACTTGAACCCTCTCTTGCCAACTCAATTAATGTCTCCATTAGGCAGGCCAAAGTCCCTGACATCTCCAGTCTTCCTAGCATACTCTCTGGCCTCAAAACACAAAGATATGACCTACAATCCACACTTCATTTTGAAGGCAAGCAGGAGTAGAACACAGGAGAAAGCTGGAGCTTAAAGAGACTGTTTTCAAAATGAAAAGCAGTTAAAATGGAGGACTGCACCTAATTTTATAAAGCACATATTAGATCGGATGGTATAAATGTCCTGGTAGCTAAATCTGTGATTGGTTCTGAAAAAATAAAAAAGTAGTGCTATTTCGGATAACAGTCAACCACACCTGCTACAGTTGACCTTGAAGCTAGTATACTGCTTTCAGAAAGATTTGTGAACTTTGGTCCTATTGGTACATGAGATTGTTCCAAAGGGGGTTGCTATGGAAACTAAGGTAAAAGAGTGTAGGGGTATGGGTTCCAAATAGACAGTACTTTCAAAGTTAAGGAGGGTGGTTTACAAAAATAAACATAGCAGGTGCCCAGTTAAATTACAACTTCTATACAGGACAAATGATCCTAAATTCTTATACTGGGCAAGGGCTAGGCAAGTGGGCTTTCAGTTAATTGTAGCATAAGAACCAAGCTAAATACTTGATGCAGGTGAATGCTTTGCACACCTATCAGAGCACAGTATTTTTTTGTAATCACTTTGCCCTCTGGGATGTTTCAATTCTCTCCTGGAGACATGAGAGTATACGGTCATTTTAATTAAAATTACCATAAGCAAAGAAATGCACAAATGAACTTGCAACCTCCATAAACAAGCACTCCCACACCCATTAATACACCTATAAGATTACTCACACACCCACACACAACCCTATACAGCCACTCAAACATCCACTCACACGCTCACAAAAACACTTTCAAACCCACTCACAGACCCATACAGCCACACACATGTCCATTTATACTCACCAAAACTGCCACCAACACATCCAGTCACACACCCAGAAAACTCTCACACACCCACTCATAGACCCACTCACACAATCATCTAGCCACACACATCCACTCTACAAAACATCCAGCCACTTACGCATTCATCCTCTAAGGTTACAGGTTGCAGTAATAAAACTAAAATTGAAAAAAACCTTAGAAATTCACAGAAAAAAACAAAGGGTAAAGGGACGTTAAAATTAGTAAATAACATTTAAAACTCTAGAATTTCACTGAAGAAAACAAAGGTTACAGGGGCAGTTAGTTAGGAAATAGAATTTAAAAAACCTTAGAAAGTCCCTGAAAAAAATAAAGGTTACAGGGATGTTATAATTAGGCTCAGATTTCACACACACAAAACCATAGAAATTTAGCAGTTATAGTTACCTAAGCTAACAATAATTTATGCCCCCAAAACGCACTGCTTATGACCTCATATATCACATCACTGATGAATAAATATATATATATACATATACATATACATATATATATATATGTCGTTTCCCGCACACCCTCGGCAGCACTTACCCGGATACCATTGGTGCATCCTGGGTGTTGGAGTCCTGAATTGAACAAGGACCTTATTCATCAAGTGAAATCACCTGCGGAGGGGTGGAGCGGATACTGCACCAACCGGTATGCAGCATTGTACATTTAAATGCAGAGCGCATGAAATTCCCTTGTTACACCTCGGCGCTGACGAGGCCTGATGAGGCCGAAATGCATACGCCAAACTCATGAATTAAAGGTGTTGTCTTCTAATCCCCCAGAGGCTCCTGCTTCTTTCAACTTTGTGAGGAGGTTTTCTTTATATATATATATATATATATATATATATATATATATATATATATATATATATATATATATATATATATATATATATATATAAAATACCTACTGGCGGTCGCCAGTAGGTAGTTATAGTTAGGACCTATTATCCATAGGAAAACCGCAACATTCTACTGCCAATAACTTTGGCGTCGATTGATGAATCTTCTAGAAATTTTTCAAACCTTGGCCAGCTCAGTTCTGCTCCTTCCCTGAAAGTTTGGGGGTGATTGGTAAAGCGGGGGTGAGAAAAAAGGGGGTCCTAAAATGTGTTTTCCCCATGCAATTTCTCATAGGAACTTTAGCCACGGCTACAGCTCGAACGGCTGAACGGAATTACACCCGATTTGGCAGAGAGCTAGTCTTCAGTTCCATCTTGTGCCTTTGGCATATCTGGTGAAAATCTGTACAGTAGTTTCTTTGAAAATTACGGTTAAAGTCATTTATATATCGATGGGCGCGGAGGATCTGCTGATTGTGCAAGGATTGGCCACGTAGGATAAGCGCATCGTTCCGATCACGCGCTGAATTCTAATTCGTTGTCTAGCGGTTGTAAACATTCGAAACCAGGAACTGTTGGCAGCCATTTTGTACCTCGGTAGAAGCGAGGGTGAAGAAGTCTGTGAAATATGCTGTCAAAACGTTAACAGGGGCAGGTTAGGACACACCCTGACCCCCTAGGCCTGCTCAGGGGGTGACATAGGGACCCGTAGAGCAAAAAAAGTAAGAACATTTTTTTACAAAAAAAGTCGCAAGATGCGCGTAGGATCCAGAGATTTGGTCACTGAAAAAACAAAGCATGTTTTTTTGAGATATATATCAAGCTTATGTGTATAGCTGTTGGGTGGTTCTACAAAGAGCCCTTGTGTTTATTGAGAGATTTTAGTAATTACAAGTAAGTACTGATGCAGAGTCTAAAGTTCATGAGGAAGACTCGGTTTCCTTCATCTGTAAAATGTACAGTATCTCTTTAATAGATGCCATGCATATTGAAACGCAGATTGTTGTGGTATATGGACAATATTCTATAGTCTTGTAGAAAAGTAGAAAGGTTTATTCACATGTTTATTCACTTATGTGCGCAGATTAGGTGTTCCAGTCTCCCCCTATCTCGACGACTGGTTGTTGAAGGCGGGCTCGCTCCAGACAGTCGTCTCCCACCTACAGACTACGGTCGACCTCTTGCACCTGCTGGGGTTGTCTATCAACGTGCCGAAGTCGCACCTGTGCCCCTCTCAGAAGCTCCTCTTCATCGGAGCAGTTCTGGACTCGGAGCAGTTTCGTGTTTTTCACTCCGAACAGTGGGTTCAGGATTTTTAGGCTCTGATTATGATCTTTCAGCTTTTATCCCGGGTCTCGGTCAGGTTGACGCTGCGGCTCCTGGGGCTGAAGGTCTCCTGCATCCTACTGGTGCATCACACAAGGTAGCATGTAAATAAATATAAACATAGGACACGCAGTTTGCCTCCCGTAATACACAAATTTCAAAGGGTGGTGGTTCCCGGGGCTTGAGGGGGGTCGTTGAAGCCCACAAACTTGTAATGTTGGGGGGGTTGGACGTGGAAGTGGTGCAAGGGGGTTGTAAATCTGGTACACAGTGTTTTTGTTGTACATAAAGAAGTTCTTGAGTCAGGTATATGACAATCTGGATTTAATAAAGCTTAGTTCCAAGTTCCAGTTTCAAGTAAAAGAGTTAAGAAGACAATAACCCCACCAGGAGTGGCCTCCCTGCCACTCAACCTGCCTGCCATCAACTCCCACTACACACACCAGCCAAGCACCCAAGATTCTATGATGACATCAGGCATTCCAAGACCCACACCAGCTGGGCAGCAGGGAAGTCACCTAAGCTAAATATAACAGTTTTGTTTTACTTTGCTTTCCTTTCTGTGATGTAGAAGATCCTGGGTAAATATAACGGATTTTGTTAGCCTGTAACTTTTAACCCTACCCCCAAACGGTTTTCTGCCTGTTACCATAGTAACAGTTCATGGAGCACTTACGTGAGCACAGAGCTTAAATGTTCACCACACTATGGGCCCCATTAGGATAGCGGGCGGAAAACCACCCCGCCCGCCATGGATGCGGGAAACAACCGCCCGCCATGGAGGCGGTGCAACCGGCAGACAAATTAGGATCGACCGCCACTAGAGACCGACCGCGGCGGTAGCGGTGAAAATGAAACCGCCCGACGTGTGCGGTGATGACAAAACTCCGACCGCGGCGGTCGGAAAAGCAGCTGGAAATACAACACCGCCCACAGGGAAAGCGGAGACACCGCACAGGAAATTACGATATCCCCGAGGGTGGCGCGGGCGGACCGGCAGGCACCGACCGCCGCGGTCGAAGGCAGGATTGCATGGGAGAAATGACGGACAAGCACCAGCAAAGTCACCGCAGCGGACGAACACGAAATCCATCGCGGTCGATGTCAAAGCACCGCAGCGATGCAAAATACTGCATAAACAAAGTAGCCCAGCCACAAATACATACAACACACACACACAGATACAGAAATGGCAAAGAAATACACAATACTACATAACCACACCCACTACACACCTGACAACCACTATCCAATTGGACACACCCACACAGCTGAGTACAAATCCACACCCTCCACTCACCACAATCCTTTGCATCTTCCCAGAACAGAAGGCCACACACCACATCTGAGAGAGGCAAAATCGCACACAACACCCACCACCACCATCAACACCACCATCACACCATCACAATCAAACCCCCAGCACAGAACACACCTCATCACCACACCCTTGCACCCACACACCCCTGCACCCACAAACACCTCAACACCCCCACACCATGACCTCACAAAAAATGCCCAAATTCACAGAGAGTGAGTTGACAGTCATGGTCAACGAGATTGTGAGAGTAGAACCACAACTATTTGGGAACCTAGTCCAACAGACACCATTAGCCACCAGGACACAAATGTGGGAAAGGATTGTCCAAAGGGTGAATGCAGTTGGGGCCACCCCAAGATCCAAGAAGGAGATCATGAAGCGGTGGCATGATCTCAAGAGGGTTGTCAAGGAGAAGAGGAGCAAGAACTGGACTCTGGCAAACGTGACTGGCAGTGGCCCTCCCGTCCCACTGAAGACATTCACACCATGGGAGGAGAAGGTGCTTGCTATCCTGCTACCTGAGAGTTACACAGGAGTAGCCGGGGGAGCGGAGGCTGGTAAGTACAGACAACCACATTGACTTTTACCTCCTTGCAATACCCAACAACCAATACACTGTCCATCCCTAAACAAGATGTAGCCAGCCATTCTGCTGAGGAGGCCTGTATGGGGCCGGAATGTCAGTACAACAACTCCCACCATAGCCCCTGTCCCACAGCCCAGCATCATGGAGGCCTGCCCCACCCAGGAGAAAGTGTCAGCCATTGCACTGTTTAACAAACAAACTTACAGGTTGGTAGCCATCTGCACTTGGAGGGTGTTTGTGGGTGCGAGGGAGGGAGGGAGGCCTGTCTCACTACTCCCAGCATGCCCCCTTGTCCCACAGCCCAGCAGCATGGAGGCCTCCCCCACCCAGGAGAAAGTGTCAGCCATTGCACAGTTTAACAAACAAACTTACAGGTAGGTAGCCATCTGCACTTGGAGGGTGTTTGTGGGGGTGAGGCCTGTACCACTACTCCCAGCATGCCCCCTGTCCCACAGCCCAGCAGCATGGAGGCCTCCCCCACCCAGGAGCAAGTGTCAGCCATTATACCCTGCACGCTCACCTTACAGGTATGTAACTACCGTTTATCTTCATGAAGTGTGTGTGTATTAATCTATTTACTATTGTACAAAATGCATAGACAATCAACCTTTAGGACACCATGATCTAACTATCCACTATGTAATGTAACACGATGTTGCCATGATTTGTACAACTGATGACAGCACAATGCACTAGTGTACAGACAGCTGATGATACACAGATGACACAAACACTGACCACTCCCCATCTACTCCACAGGTGATGAAGAACTCACTGCTGGGGACAACACCAACGACCCGCAGAGCCAGTCTCCACCTCCGGCACATGGACTCACAGATGCAGACTCCCAGGACAGTATGGACGATGAGCTCCAGGCCGGCCCATCCGGTGTTCCACACACCCAGAGGTCCCAGGCCCCCATCCTCCCCACCACCACCTCTGCTGCAACGACAACGCAGCAGACCCCTGCTGTCACAGCCTCTGCCTCCACCGCAACCACCACCGCAGCCACTGCCACCAACACCACCACGACCACCAGTACCACCTGCAGCACCCTCCCTGTCCCTAGGGATGACCAGCCCACACCAACAACTGTGGAGGGCAGGGAGCCAGTGCGTGGCGCACCAGTGGCGAGGGAAGAGGTTCGTGGCAGCAGAGCAGGTGGGAGGGCCAGGGCCAACACCAGACCTCGGGCGGAGTGGACACCATCCCTGGACCACTTCACCAGAGTTGTGGATGCCTATCAAGAGGTCCAGGGACAAAGTGGCCGGTCGGACGAATTTTTCAGGGAGCTCATCCTGCTGATGAGGTCCATCAATAACCACATGGGACAGATGGTGGACCTCATGGGCCAGCAAGTGGCGTTGCAGAGGGACAGGCCTGTGTCCCAACCATCACCGCCATCCCCTCCTGTTGTGCAGCAGGATGACAGTCCACCATCCTCCCCTGCGCCAACAGAGAGGGGCGAGTCCTCTGACGCCGCTGGCCATTCAGCAGGCCCCCCACCGCCAAAAAGATCTAGGGGGCGTCCAAAGAAGAGCCTGGGAGTCTCTGGAAGCCAAGCACCTGCCACACGCCAGTCACGGAGCCAGCCTTGAAGACAACCCTCTCCTCAACTGCATTGACTCTTTTGGACTATCTTTCCCCACATTGCCTTGGCAATGGCACCTGTCTGTTGGACTGGGTCACCACATTCATGTGGTGTCTACTCTTGCATCTCAGCGACCATGACTGTCAACTCACTGCTCATTCCCCACCTTCCTGTAAATATTCACGCACAATTCACATGTCCACCCCGTAAATAAAATACCTTACAATCCAGATTTTGTGTAGTGAATTCTTTAGTGCATAATTTACAATGATGATTATGTCCATGATATGTAAACATGATGTACAGTATGCAGGGCAGGAACACGCTGGAGAACCTAGGGAGACACAACAGAACTACAGTCACTGGTCTCATCGTGGCAACACACACAGATCACTGATCCACAAATATCCTAATTATCACAGGTACCCTACACAGTGTCTATCTGAAATGCTGTAATGCCGTCCATAATACATCTCCGGACGTAACGTCCATTCCAACAATCCCATACATAGGTGACAGAACATGTGGCTATTGGGAACATCTGCGCATAACCATTCACAACATAAGCTAAGACACTAGACTATGTAGACGTTGTAACTCGTCACACACCTTCAAGTGAAGTAGCGTTGGATTAGCTGCTGCCGTTGGTCAACTCCTTCCTCCTCTCCACTCTCCTCATCACTGGATTCAGGTCCCTGAGCAGGTTGTGGCCTTGGTTCCTCACCGTCATCCAGGAGCAGGGGGACCCCCTTGTGGATGGCCAGGTTGTGTAGCATACAGCATGCCACAACGATCTTGCACACCTTCCCAGGCGAGTATGCAAGTGCGCCTCCAGTCCTGTCAAGGCACCGGAACCTTGCCTTCAGCAGCCCAAAAGTACGTTCAATTACCCGTCGTGTCCTGCCATGGGCCTCATTGTAGCGGATCTCTGCAGGTGTCTGGGGATTACGGAGTGGGCTCAACAGCCATGGCCTACTGGGATAAGCCGAGTCCCCTGTGGAAAAAAAAATACACATTGCAATGTTGTACGGCCACAGTAAAGGCAGTGACACACAGCACGCGATAGCAGTTGTGTAACTCACCCACAATCCAGGCACGTTCGGGATGCAGATTCTCCATCATCCGTGGCACCATGCTGTTCCTCATGATGAAAGAGTCATGTGCCGAACCGGGATACTTAGCACACACATGTGAAATTGTCATGTCTGCAAGGCACACCACCTGCACATTCATGGAGTGGTAGTGTTTCCGGTTTCGAAAAATGTGCTCCGTCGCCTGCGGTGCCACCAGAGCCACATGGGTGCAATCTATCGCACCGACTACATGTGGGATGTGCCCAAGTGGATAGAAGTCCCCCTTAACGGCAGCCAATTCACGTCCCCGGGGGAAATGGATGTAGCGATTCCGATAGATCATCATGGCCTCGAGTACATCCCTCAGCACCATGCTGAACATGGGCTGCGACATTCCCCCAGCGTTAGCCACGGTCTCCTGGAAGGAACCAGTCGCAAAGAAGTGTAGTGCTGCCATTACCTTGTGGGCGGGTGTGAATGCCGTAGGATAGTGACGGCGAGGCTGCAGGTGGGGCTCCAATAGATCACACAAGATCTTCAATGTCGGTCTGTCCAACCGGAATTTCCTGATGATTGCCTCATTCTCCATGTCCTCAAGCACAATCACCTGACGTAGGAGATTTGGCCTCCTCCTAGTTTAGGATTAAAAACAATAGGTCAATGACAAGCATCATGAGATGGCCATAGCACAAAACATCAATGATGTAATGGGTAAAAAACAATGGCCAGAAAGCTGCATGGCACATCTGGTTACATGGCTGCCCAATAGCTACACACAGAGGGCAGGCCTCTCCAGTGACAATACCCAAGTGACAATAATGTGGATACAATGATTAAACGAGTGACATGCGCAGACATGGAGCTACAAGAGCCACAAATCTAATGTGACTTAACATGTCTGTCATACCCATCTGCCGTACCTGCCAGACCTCAATGCATCATGTACATTGTGGAAGCATTCATCAACACAATGATCACAATAGCAGGGACACTTCTGGTTGTGTGCATGATCAGTTCTGAATGCACAAGTCAGGTACGATACAATGCAGTGCCACCAGCCTGGTCAAGGTCTGCACTGACCAACAACACATTAAACCTCACTACATCTATGTAGAGCACCTGACGTCTGACAATTATCAGCACCCATCAAAAGCCTTACTAAAATGGCACAAACACATGCTAAAGTGGCTCAGACTGAACGTGCGTCCTCCTGTGGATGCAATGGCTCTGTGGCATCATGTGTACAATGATGTGCCCTACACCATGTAGCTGCATGGCACTTATACATTGTCCATGATTGACATACACAGCAATGTGTACGAAAATGCCAGAACCTAGCGCCAGTCCCTGGCGGTGTGACCCCAGCACCACCATCTACCCAGCCAAGGTAGCCATTGGCACATGGACTGGTGTCCATGCCGCTGGCTAGGCTCCGCCGCATCAGTCGCGGTACCTACCGCCGGTCCCCGGCGGTGTGACCCCAGCACCACCATCTACCCAGCCAAGGTACCCATTGGCACATGGACTGGTGTCCATGCCGGTGGCTAGGCTCCGCCGCATCAGTCGCGGTACCTACCGCCGGTCCCCGGCGGTGTGACCCCAGCACCACCATCTACCCAGCCAAGGTACCCATTGGCACATGGACTGGTGTCCATGCCGCTGGCTAGGCTCCGCCGCATCAGTCGCGGTACCTACCGCCGGTCCCCGGCGGTGTGACCCCAGCACCACCATCTACCCAGCCATGGTACCCATTGGCACATGGACTGGTGTCCATGCCGCTGGCTAGGCTCTGCCGCATCAGTCGCGGTACCTACCGCCGGTCCCCGGCGGTGTGACCCCAGCACCACCATCTACCCAGCCATGGTACCCATTGGCACATGGACTGGTGTCCATGCCGCTGGCTAGGCTCCGCCGCATCAGTCGCGGTACCTACCGCCGGTCCCCGGCGGAGCGTCACCGCCATGGTGCATTGCATACAGCCAATGGCATGGGTGTTCAATGTGGCATGATGCAGATTTGAATAATGCGGAAGCGGCGCGCCGCCGCCGCGGAGCCGGTCATTGGATGCTTTTGAATGATGCACCATCGCGGTAGCGCACCCCGGACACCCGCGGTGCGTCACCGCCATGGTGCATTGCATACAGCCAATGGCATGGGTGTTCAATGTGGCATGATGCAGATTTGAATAATGCGGAAGCGGCGCGCCGCCGCCGCGGAGCCGGTCATTGGATGCTTTTGAATGATGCACCATCGCGGTAGCGCACCCCGGACACCCGCGGTGCGTCACCGCCATGGTGCATTGCATACAGCCAATGGCATGGGTGTTCAATGTGGCATGATGCAGATTTGAATAATGCGGAAGCGGCGCGCCGCCGCCGCGGAGCCGGTCATTGGATGCTTTTGAATAAGGCTGACCCAGACAACCAATTGTAGCACCTTATCAGCTTCCTAACGACCCCATGGGCCTATAAATCTGTGGGAGTGAGCCACACATTCCCACTGCTCACAGAGCCTGCTGCCTGGGACCCTCTCCTGCTGCTGCCTGGGACCCTCTCCTGCTGCTGCCTGGGACCCTCTCCTGCTGCTGCCTGGGACCCTCTCCTGCTGCACACAGAGCCTGCTGCCTGGGACCCTCTCCTGCTGCTGCCTGGGACCCTCTCCTGCTGCACACAGAGCCTGCTGCCTGGGACACCTCACAACTCACTTCCGCCACAGGTCTGCCATATCCACAGGGATGTCAAGAACAGATAAGATCCGTGCCAGTCCATTCACGAGTGAGGAGCTGGATGTCCTTGTGAACGAGGTGCTGGCACAGTACCCACGGCTGTTTGGTGGCCCCAATGTCGTGGTAAGTCACCATGTAGGGAGCAGTAGGGCAGGGTGGTGTCAGACGTGTATTCATGATGCAGCTGTATGTTATTTTGGATGTGTGGTGCTGACAAACACTGACAGACAAGATGTTTGCAGGTGGTGGGAGTGTGTGTTTTGCATTATGACTCTGTCCTAGGCCAATACTTGTATGTGTGAGTGGGATGTGCTACTTTTTGGGGCAGACATGACCAACGGTTGTTTGCCTTGTAGCTGGTTGGACAGTGTCCGCTTGTGATGTAATTTCAGGGTGCCCCTGTAGTCATAGTCAGTGTGCCCCACAGAGTAGGTTCAGTGGCTGCCCTTCCAAAGTTTGTCCATCAGCCAACTTACATGCTACAGTTGCTGCACACTGATTAGTGGATATGACACATCAATGCCCTGTACAATTTATGATTTACACAGTGCTGTCGATGCATTTGTGTTGAATCATCATTCTTCAGTGTGATAATCATGGAGACTACGAAGCTCAATGTGTGCATGCATTCACTAATGTTTATGCCATGCAGAGTGGCCTTGTGAGGGTACCCCCAGTTCTGGAGGGAGGGGGTTCACTGTGCGTCCAGATTCAGTGTCTGGCTGCTGTACTGATAGATGCTGACATATGACAATGTGTAAATGTTCATTAGTCCTTCTTTACTCTCATACCTGCAGCTCAAAGTACACCAACGTAAGGCTGTCTGGAGGGCCATAGCAGCAAAGGTGCGAGCCCTGGGGGTATCAAACAGACGACACACACACTGTCACAAGAGGTGGGACGACATCAGCCGGCTGGCTAAGCAAGTGGCAGAGATGAAGTTGGGGATGGTACCACGCACAGGGCGTGTGGCACGCCGCACCATGACTCCGCTGATGGCACGCATACTGGCAGTGACCTATCCAGACCTGGATGCACGTCTGAAGGGGCTTCAGCAGCAAGACAGCGATGGTGAGTATCCGGGGAGGGAGAGTTTGTCTGGGAGTGGATGCATGTGTACAGTGCCTGTGTCTGCGGTGACACATGTGATGTGCGTGTGCTGCCATGCTGTGATATGTGATGTGAGTGGCAACTGTGATGTGTGTCTGTATGAGGCATTGGCCCACCATGGCCTTACTCTGCAGCTCCTGGCTGCAGTTTTCAGTCCTTGACATATATTTTGTTGTCCACATGGTCACTCTTCTTTGTGATGGTGGGTGTAGTCCCTATTATGCTGTACAGCTGTGTCCACTTAATGAGTGTTACACCATGTCAGTCTACTTTGCATGCACCTGCATGGTAGTGGCCCACACATCTGACAACAATGTGAACCCACATTGGCACATGGTGATTGTAATGGCCTATTTGACAATGTGGCATGTGTAGACAAAACAGGTGTGTGTATTCCCCTCTGGATCCCTTTAGGCTCTGGAAGTGGTGATGTTAGTTGTGGCTACATCATGTCCGTGGGGCAGGTCCATGTGGGCTAGGGGAACACCATCCATGGGCAGGGTGTAGTGCTGTGTGTCATCGACATTGGTCCACTCCTGCCTGTTTGTCCGCATGACAGGCACAGTTGTGGTGTAACTGGTGTGTAGCAGCACAATGATTTGAGGGTGTGGTGGTTACCATGTAGCTCTAGGCCTCTCATGTGCTGCATTGCTCTGATATCGTGTGACCAGACTATGACACTTATACAACCATGTTTCTGTCACTAATGCAGATTCGGAAGACACCACGGCGGAACATGATCCTGAAAGTGGTGGGGAGACCAGCACGACAGCGCCAGCAGAGCAGGGTGAGACAGAGCAAAGTGACACTGACCACACCAGCGCTACTGAGGGTGACAGGAGTATGCATGAGGAATCTGTGGCTGAGACACAGAGTACCACTTCATCTGATGGCAGGGGGGATGAGTCCCTGTTAGCAGCCACAGGGGATGGGGACTCTGCTGCTGCATCTGACTACCAACGACCACTGCCCACCCTCCCATCCACTTCCTCTGGGGCTGGCCGTATCCGTGTCACTAAGAGGGGACGTGTGACATTCACACATGGCACCGCAGCACCTGCACCTGTCCCCCCTGCTGCCCTCAGTGCAGAGTGCGTAGAGCTCCTGCGGCAACTTTGCGTGGGCCAGACCGCCCTGCTGAATGCCTTCAGTGCCCACGATTACAAAATAGGGCAGGTTCTGGCATTCATGGAGGGCATACACTCTGACGTGGGTGGCCTACATCGTACACTCCTGTCATTGTCAGGTACAGTGACGTCAGCCCTCCAACATGCCCCCTTTGCAGCTCAGGTGCCTGTGACGTCCACCCAGTCAGTGGCCACATCAGATGACAGTGAGCACTTGGGACATACATCAAGTAAACGTTACAACACTAGGAGCACAGCTCAGACCCAAAGCAAACAATCCCGTCCACAGACTCCATCCCCAAAGAAGGGCAGGGACCCCCCAATATGCACAGACAAGGTGAAGTCACAGAAGAGCAAGGCCAGAAGAACATTGTGTCAGACATCAGGCTCACATGCTGCTGAGCCATCACCAGATATTGACTCTGCTATGCCCACAGAGGATGTGTGGGATGTCATGACTACACCTGGGGTGAACACAGGGACACACCCACCTACCACATCAACCCCAGAACAAAGTACATCGAGGCAGGTGGAGGGAAGCCCTGTTGTGACCAGCCCAGTCATTGTGGCAAAGAAGGGCAGTGTAGTGGCCATCCCTGGCAAGAAGGGACAGGAGGGCAGTGTAGTGGCCATCCCTGGCAAGAAGGGACAGGAGGGCAGTGTAGTGGCCATCCCTGGCAAGAAGGGACAGGAGGGCAGTGTAGTGGCCATCCCTGGCAAGAAGGGACAGGAGGGCAGTGTAGTGGCCATCCCTGGCAAGAAGGGACAGGAGGGCAGTGTAGTGGCCATCCCTGGCAAGAAGGGACAGGAGGGCAGTGTAGTGGCCATCCCTGGCAAGAAGGGACAGGAGGGCAGTGTAGTGGCCATCCCTGGGGTAAGTGGGAAGGTGGTCACTGTGGGGGGTACACCTTCCAGAGAGGCTAAAGTGGTCCGGAGGCGTAGCCAGCACAAGCGTACTGCAGGATCAAGCACTTCTCCAGAGGGAGTGGCAGTCTCTGCCCCTGAAGTGGAACAGTTGGGGGGTGTGCAGGTGGTGTCAACGCCACTTCCCATCAACCCCATGACAGGGAAGCAAATTCATATTCCAAAGAAGTGGAAGGGCACCCCTCCAACCTCTCCCACCCACACTGTGTCAAGGGCGTGCATGACTCCACCTCCACGTGCCACGGTGCCACCTGGTCCGCACAGCCCTCCACCTTGCAGGCCCTCTGTTATAGCCACACCACATGTCCCTCTGTCACACCAGTCAAGTCGACCTGCAGTCCCTGACACACAGCCAGGTTCCACTCCACATGACAGCCAGGAGTGAGTTGTCAACACCCTCAGACGCCTGTGCCACACATAGGTGTGCTACAGTACACCATTGTTAGCGATGTGGGTGTGTTCCTGGGCCTGTTGCTCTGATGTGCTGTACCCTGCCAAGGACACTGGGCCTGTTGCTCTGATGTGCTCTCCCCTGCCAAGGACACTGGGCCTGTTGCTCTGATGTGCTCTCCCCTGCCAAGGACACTGGGCCTGTTGCTCTGATGTGCTCTCCCCTGCCAAGGACTCTGGGCCTGTTGCTCTGATGTGCTCTCCCCTGCCAAGGACTCTGGGCCTGTTGCTCTGATGTGCTCTCCCCTGCCAAGGACTCTGGGCCTGTTGCTCTGATGTGCTGTACCCTGCCAAGGACACTGGGCCTGTTGCTCTGATGTGCTCTCCCCTGCCAAGGACACTGGGCCTGTTGCTCTGATGTGCTCTCCCCTGCCAAGGACACTGGGCCTGTTGCTCTGATGTGCTCTCCCCTGCCAAGGACACTGGGCCTGTTGCTCTGATGTGCTCTCCCCTGCCAAGGACACTGGGCCTGTTGCTCTGATGTGCTCTCCCCTGCCAAGGACACTGGGCCTGTTGCTCTGATGTGCTCTCCCCTGCCAAGGACTCTGGGCCTGTTGCTCTGATGTGCTGTACCCTGCCAAGGACACTGGGCCTGTTGCTCTGATGTGCTCTCCCCTGCCAAGGACACTGGGCCTGGTGCTCTGATGTGCTCTCCCCTGCCAAGGACACTGGGCCTGTTGCTCTGATGTGCTCTCCCCTGCCAAGGACTCTGGGCCTGTTGCTCTGATGTGCTCTCCCCTGCCAGGGACTCTGGGCCTGTTGCTCTGATGTGCTGTACCCTGCCCTGCCAAGGACTCTGGGCCTGTTGCTCTGATGTGCTGTACCCTGCCCTGCCAAGGACACTGGGCCTGTTGCTCTGATGTGCTCTCCCCTGCCAAGGACTCTGGGCCTGTTGCTCTGATGTGCTCTCCCCTGCCAAGGACTCTGGGCCTGTTGCTCTGATGTGCTCTCCCCTGCCAAGGCCTCTGGGCCTGTTGCTCTGATGTGCTGTACCCTGCCCTGCCAAGGACTCTGGGCCTGTTGCTCTGATGTGCTCTCCCCTGCCAAGGACTCTGGGCCTGTTGCTCTGATGTGCTCTCCCCTGCCAAGGACTCTGGGCCTGTTGCTCTGATGTGCTGTACCCTGCCCTGCCAAGGACTCTGGGCCTGTTGCTCTGATGTGCTGTACCCTGCCCTGCCAAGGACTCTGGGCCTGTTGCTCTGATGTGCTCTCCCCTGCCAAGGACTCTGGGCCTGTTGCTCTGATGTGCTCTCCCCTGCCAAGGACTCTGGGCCTGTTGCTCTGATGTGCTGTACCCTGCCCTGCCAAGGACTCTGGGCCTGTTGCTCTGATGTGCTGTACCCTGCCCTGCCAAGGACACTGGGCCTGTTGCTCTGATGTGCTCTCCCCTGCCAAGGACTCTGGGCCTGTTGCTCTGATGTGCTCTCCCCTGCCAAGGACTCTGGGCCTGTTGCTCTGATGTGCTCTCCCCTGCCAAGGCCTCTGGGCCTGTTGCTCTGATGTGCTGTACCCTGCCCTGCCAAGGACTCTGGGCCTGTTGCTCTGATGTGCTCTCCCCTGCCAAGGACTCTGGGCCTGTTGCTCTGATGTGCTCTCCCCTGCCAAGGACTCTGGGCCTGTTGCTCTGATGTGCTGTACCCTGCCCTGCCAAGGACACTGGGCCTGTTGCTCTGATGTGCTCTCCCCTGCCAGGGACTCTGGGCCTGTTGCTCTGATGTGCTGTACCCTGCCCTGCCAAGGACTTTGCACTTCCCGATTGTGATTCACCAGTGCATAGTCTATGGCATTTGCACATGATTTTGAGAGTTGCTGTTGTCTACTTATGTTGTGTAGCTACATCTGTGCAATATGTGAATTAATACAGTACATTATGGTGTGTTTTCTCTGTCTCCTTACTGATTAAAGTCATTTTCTTGTTTGACTGAGTTCCATGGTCTATTTTGTACATCACCATTGCAAGGTTCTATGTGGCCATATGATTTTTAGACAGGGGGACAGGTTCTTCAGTCCATTGTGGCCCTGCTGATGTTGTACTCTGTGATGGTTATTTGGCAGGCCATGCAGTTTTCGTGTGGGTGAATTGCTATTGCTGCATACACTGTTCACAGGTCACCTTGGGGGACACTGGCAGCACAGGGTGTGCAGCTGTGCTGTGGTGTAGTAGATGTTTATGATGTGATGAGGTGTGTGTTTCCCTTTCTGTGTGCCCTGGCGTGTATGTGTATGGTCGTCTTGTGTTGGCCCTTGGTCCTGGTGGCATGGCTTACATGGCATGTGTGTGGCAGAGGTGTGCAGTGTGAAGGGTGTTAGTTTGTAGTGTATGTATGTGTGCCCCTGTATGGTGTGAGACACACATGTGTCAGGCAGGAGTTGTATGCCTGTTGTATGTTTTGTCTTGCCCTGTGTGGATGTTTGTATACAATTGTGTGGGCTGTGGGGAGTGCACTGGTGTTGTGTGTCCGTTGTCAGGCAATCCTGCTGTGCCTTTGTCCCTGGTTGTGTGTCGCAGTGTGTGTGTATTGTGCTTGTTGTTACAGTGCTTGTTGATGTGCAAGGGGGTGCACGGGATTGGCACCTGGCCTGTGACTACTTCGGGTGGTGTGCAGTGTTGGTCGGGGTGGTGTGTCGCTGTGATGTTTGGAATGTGTCCATGCCTTGGTGTTGCCCTGCCTTCTGCATTGTGCGCATGTGTTGACCGCGGCGGTGACGTGTCCGTGACCGTGACGTTGCTGCAGGTTGGCCGACGTTGTGTGTTCCGGATGCCGTGGGGTGCCTTGTTCTGAGGTGGGTGATGTGTGGGTGCCCATGTGGATGTGTTGTGCCCCCCAGCAGGATGCCAGTGTGGTGCTTGGGACCTGTGTCGGCATGTGTGTTGTGTGGTGTATATGTGTAGTGACGTACCTGCGGCGGCGTCCGCGGCGGCCCATCTGGCGATAGTGTTGCAGCAGGTACATGACCGGATGCATGTGGAGGGCTGGGTCCATGGGGTTCATGTCGGATCTCGGCGTGCGTGCTCCGCTGTAGACTTTCCGCCTGCTAGAGCTGTGCGGTGTCTCCGGTGCGGTGCGTCAGCTTGTTTGGCCCATCCTAATTTGTCGAGCGGGGCGGACGTCATCGACCGCGGCGGAGGGTCTCGATTGGCTGCAGCCGCCGCGGTGGCGGGCGCACCTTGATGGCGGAGCGAGGCGCTCCGCGGCGGACGGGAATTGACCTGTGTTTACATATCCTAATGTGGCGGACGTGATTTCCACTGCTAGCGGGCGGAAAAAGCTGTTTTTCCGCCCCGCCATCGTTTCGGTAGTGCCACCGCCCGACATCCTAATGGACCCCTATGTTGCTAATGAGTTAGCCTCAGAAATATACTTCAAATTATAAATATCATTTCTATTGATTACTGCTACCCCCACAAAAAAAACCAGACGTATGTACTTTTAAAATTAACTCTTATTAAAACAATAACTGGAACTATAACTAAAAGATAACAATACAATAAATAACTAGAACTATAACTAACAAAACAATATCATAAACAACATATAATATGGAGTCCAAAAGAAGTATTGTAGTTAATCTGCAAAACAAAAAAGAAAATTAGTGTTTAAAATTAGATTGATGTGACTAAATGAGGTCAAACATTACAAGTCAAAGTTACACTTGACGATATTTATATTTTTTTTAAATCTTTGCAGTGTGCCTGAAACGTTTCCTCTGGCATTGTACATGCAGACTTTGCAGTTTGAGATATAACGCCCTACCTCTGTTATTCTCATCTCCTACTTTCTCCTTTCAAATTCTCTTGCAAAGACCTTAACAACAATTAAAGGGAACATTTTCTGCATATTTTAATAAAGCACTTGACACAATGCATAGTGACACCGTATTTATTGAATGTTTTGAATTAATTTTGACAAGTCTTAAAAAAGGTGAATGCAAGAAAAGTTACTTGCCGCATATGCAAGAATGCTTTCAAGAGGAGACCCCAATAAAGAGGACTGGTGTGGAACTGCAAGTATGCGGAAGCAGTTGCAGACTAAGAATCCGGTCAACTTTGCAAGGGAAGAGTTAAGGAGATTGCGAGAGGCTCCTCCTGCTTCATGAGGAGGCCCAAGTACCAGTGGAGCAACACCGTCAACCTCTACTGCACAGCCTAATATTTGTCCCCAATTTGGAACCCTTTAACAAAAAAGTAAGAAAAGTTGGGAGCTCTGTATGCCATCCTAATACCTAATCATCCTTTAGTTATACAGAGATCTACCCTGTATCAGACTCATCCGTTCAAGTGTAAATTGGAGATTATCTGCCACCGAAAATCCCTCAAGTACTTATACCCGTTACTTTTTAACTTCGTCGAGCAGTCGTATTGTGAGTATTTACCTTAAAGTTGTCCGTAAAAAAATTGTGAATCCCTCTGGTTTCATACAACTAGTTCATGCCATATTTGAGACATCGGTGAAATGAACTGGAACAGGAGGATATTCTTTCTTCAATGTTGGTAACTTGCTGCTGACTTATGTAACATTGTGGTAACTGAAAAAAGAGTTAAAAATGTATATGTTGTACATATTTCCAAGCTTAATTTTAATGTTCATAAAAACAATTGTTCTCAATAGGATTGGGGATGAAAAGTAATCATCAGAGGTTATATTTGGACAGCAAAATAGGAAATAGTATTGCATTATACAAATGTTAGGCAGAGATTGGTCACTCATTTCATTCACAAACTCGTGGGCTTGATCTGATAGGACCCATTTTCGACTTCAATGATCTAGAAATTCAGAAATAAATAGCAAGGAAAATTAAAAGACAAGTTTTCAAAAAAAATTATTTAAAAACAACATTTTTACTTTGTATCTGAAGTACAGGCTGAAAATGTGTAACATGCATTTAAATGAGAAATGGGTTTCAGAAAGAAACGTCTATAAGACTATCATAATGCAGATTTATATTTTATAAAAATATTTATAGTAGCAAGAAAAATTATAACTCATACATTGTTCAATTTTAAATCATATATTTGGGCAATAAAATAGGGAGGACATGCTTTTTTTAGGTTTGGTTGATTTCAGAATGCCTACGAATTCTAGTAAAACATGACAATAACACAGTTATCCGTCTGCAAACACATGAAATACACAAATGCTTATGTCAGACTGGTTTTCGATCATGAAATGTTGACGACAAACCTGATAACTCCATTAGGTCCAGTGCAATTTTCGGCTGATAACATATGTAGAGCATTCAGTAGATCTGGTGTGTCGAGTTGTTCACCATCACGTGGTATAGTGTATGGGCAGGACAGCTTGTGGCGACCAGTACGTCTCATGGTTGGGATATCTGTAAAATGAGATAGAACAGGGGGAAAATGAAGTTTAAGGGTATTAAAAAACATGGAGAGCGTGCTAAAATACAACATTGACCAATCGATTACATGTGCAGTTCATGGGGAGGAAGCAGCACGTGATGCACTAGTTAAAAAATTATATGCGGCAGGATTAAGTGATTTGTCCCGAAACATCGTCTACCAAGGCAAAATATTTAAGTTATAAGAGCTGGAAACCGTGCTAAAATACACTTTTGCCGAAAACATTACTTTTGCAATGCATGGGGCACGTGACGCACTACTTACACCAGAAAAACAGTTATCCATACATCAATCATACAATCACAGAGTATTATGTATACTTATTTATAAACAATAACTGTCACATACACTGCCATTTATATTTTTAGTTTGTTGGACATATATCATTGAGAAATATATTTACTCATCACCACACCCATAAAGGGATTCACTCACCCAAACAACTGTTTCCACATACAGTCTTAACCTAATATACTTACTAAATCAACTATTTACACATCTTTCCACAGTCACACACGTCCCACCCAACCACACACACATTCATTCACTATCCCATACAAATACTCATTTAACTAATTAATAACTAATGTAGACTTTCACATAGGTAGTAACCAACTTATGTAGTAGTTTACACAACAAGAGATAGAGTGATACAGGTATTCATACAGTTTAATCACTATCCCATATATTTAGTGAAACACTTAAAATTCCTCACTTAGACAGTCAATCACATTGGTACTAAATCCTCCATTCGCACACATATACATCCACTCAGTCTTCGAGGCAGATTGCTATATATATATAATACATATTTAAATAACAAACCAAACCACTTTCACTGGATGATGTCATCAGTAATGTCATTTGAGATGTCATCAGTGATGTTATCAGTGATGTCACTGACCATGTCATAAATGATGTAATATTTGACATCAGCAGCAGTGGATTGTGGGCGCACGATTTATAGTTAGTACAACCAACTATAACGGGTGAATTTCATTGGTTTTATACGAGTGAAATGTCTAGCTAACTATAACACCCCTAAAACCTATTGTTTTTTCAGTGAATTTCTAAGGTTTTTTAAATGCAAATTCCTTATTATAACTTATCTGAAACCTATGTTTTTTTCAGTAAATATATATATATATATATATATATATATATATATATATACATATATATATATATATATATATATATATATCTCTCCAACGCCACACCACAATTAGGTGCTAAAAATGGAAGGCACACACGAAGAATCTGAAGTTGATGCTTTATTGTGCAGATCCCCCCTGAGAGACACGTTTCGCCTCACGGCTTCGTCAATGTCAGTTTGTTTGTGCAAACACGCAACTATTTAAAATCCTCATATGTCACATGTAAATAATAAACATAGAAAACGGACTTATGCAACATTGAGTAAAAATTCATGGCGGCCATCTAGTAATGTGTTAAATACATTAAATCCCTTGGGACATATACTACACCAAGCTAGAATCTAGCTATAAAACATCCATTGATAGAATCACAAACTCATACAGTTCTAAACTTAAAGTACATATACATTTATTAGGGTGACAGAAATAAAATCAATTTACAGTTGTACATCATACATTAAGTAAAAAACAATTAAAATTTAAAGATTAATAAGACAGTTGAACACTTTCTTGTGACCTGCACAAAAAGACGGACAGACAAGGTTTGTTGCAAAACATAAAAATTGTAAAATACAGGGTGTACATTCAAAACTGGAATTTCATCACTCCCTGATGTTGTAAACTGTAATTTGTAAATCATCAAGGGAGGAAGGGGTTTGAATTGTACTAGGATTTGAGCGTCGACGCGTTTCGGTGGTTGTAACGTATTGATGTTCCACCTGGAACGACGCGTTTCGGTGGTTGTAACGTATTGATGTTCCACCTGGAACATCAATACGTTACAACCACCGAAACGCGTCGACGCTCAAATCCTAGTACAATTCAAACCCCTTCCTCCCTTGATGATTTACAAATTACAGTTTACAAGATCAGGGAGTGATGAAATTCCAGTTTTGAATGTACACCCTGTATTTTACAATTTTTATGTTTTGCAACAAACCTTGTCTGTCCGTCTTTTTGTGCAGGTCACAAGAAAGTGTTCAACTGTCTTATTAATCTTTAAATTTTAATTGTTTTTTACTCAATGTATGATGTACAACTGTAAATTGATTTTATTTCTGTCACCCTAATAAATGTATATGTACTTTAAGTTTAGAACTGTATGAGTTTGTGATTCTATCAATGGATGTTTTATAGCTAGATTCTAGCTTGGTGTAGTATATGTCCCAAGGGAATTAGTACATTCTTCTAGGTCTAATACCCTATTTCCCTTGTTCAATTCAAGGGGTTCCTCTCGTCTTTCCTTATATTAAATACATTAAAACCAATTCAGTGCAAACATACAAAAGTGCAAAGTGCTTGTGCAAAACTGTATAACAAATCACACTTGATTGTGATAGGACTAGGAAAAATTATACAATTATATCAATATAATTTCATTTTCTTTATACCCTAAAGTCCTCCATAATTGTGCCCTGGATGGGCTTACACGATGTCTAGCTCCCTAAGTATGTTATCCAATTGGAGAAAGGGATGTGTTGGGGGGCAGAGGAGAGATTTCAGACACAGGGCGACATGACATTCTGTTTAGGATCCCCTAATTTTTCTATTCTGTGATATTGGTTACTCTGTATACTCTCAACAATGTATATAGATGTTCAGTTTCATATGTTATTAAACCCACTAAACAGCAATTCTACTCTAAGTGGGTCCACAGTTCCTCATCATTGTTCAATCCTGTTGAAACCTTGCTCTGAAGATCGATGATATAGCGTGACTCCAGAGCTCGGAGTTTTATCACTCTGTCCCCACCTCTCTCATGCCTTTCCACCCTGTCTATACAATAGAATTGTAACAAGTCTCTATTGCTCTGGTGGTGTATTTCAAAATGACGAGCAACAGGGTATGCAGCATCCTTGTTTGTATTTGCGCGCCTATGTTCTAATATGCACTTCTTTGTTTTGTTAATCGTGCTTCCAACATATCTTTTGTGACAGGGACATATTAGACAATAAACTGTAAAGTCGGAATTGCAATTCAGAAACTGCTTGATTTCTCGGACAGGTCTAGGATACCTCGGTCTGCCCTCAAAAGTGGTCTTTTTGCTGCTATGTTTGCACGCTTTACAGTTTTTGCAGGGGAAGAAGCCATTAATTCCCAATCTACTCTTTACTGATGGTGAATGGTTAAAATGGCTGTGTATTAAATGATCACCAATTGAGGGGCATCTCTTGTATGTGATGGGTGGAGGTTCTGGAAGGTGATGTTTCAAAATACTGTCAGTCTGCAGAATGTGCCAATTCTTTTTAAAGATTTGTACAATATTGGTGGATTTTTCATTGTACTTCGTGATCATCTGTACAGGGGCCTCACTAGGTAGTGCTTTTTTGTTGTTAGTCACTAAAATATCTTTCCTATTGGTTTGTTGGACCTTTGCTTCTGCTTGTTTTAAATCTCCCCAAGTGTACCCTCTTTCTCTGAAGCGTTGTATTGCTTCTTCTTTAGCTGTAATAAAGCTAGCATCGGTGGTGCAGTTGCGCGTAAAGGCGCAAAAGCTCCCCATAGTGTATGCTTTTGATTAAGCTCTTTGGGTGACCTGCTGACCTGCAAAAGTAAAGATGTTATTGTGCAAGCAGAAAGATATATATATATGCTGCAAGACTCGTCTTCAAGGGGACGAAAAGACGGGGAAGACCCAAATTTAGTGCAAATTTTTTAAATATTTAATTCTGTGCTTGCCATATCGTCACGACGCGTTTCAGCAGATCCCTGCCTTGATCACATGATATATATATATAGATAGATATAGATATAGATATATATAGATAGATATATAGATATATACAGACAGACAGTTGGACGGACGGACGGGGACCGACAGACAGACAGGCAGGCAGGCAGACAGACAGACAGACAGACCTTTCAACCATTGATATGTTAAACTATTATTCACATTTAGCTTCAACCAACAAAAACATACAGAGTAGGGCAATGAGAAAGCCCACTATAGCGATTGCTTCTTTCTCTGTAAGTGATGGCATATTCTTGATCATATGAGCAAATTTGACCTAAAAGAGTTTCTCCTCATACATTACACTTTTTTCTTCCAATTCTCTTTATCTTTCTTTGTGTTTTTAGTTGTTCTTGTGCATTTGGACCAGCTCTTCAGGTTACAGTAATTAAAAAACAATAGTATCTTTTCTCTGCACCGATAAAAATAAAAATCATATTTCCCTGTGAGGTGCATGAAAACTAAACGAGTTTATATACTTATTCTGAGCAATCTTCCTAAATAGAAAAGAACCCATACTGTTCTATTAAATTTATATTCATTGTTTAATGTTTTATACAATAATTGTATTTCAAGTCCATGGGTGTCTCTCTGACATCTGCAGAATATGTTTTATATTCTTTTATAATTTGTGTCATATGCAATTGGCAACCAACGTTAGATCTACTGGCTTTGCCAGTGTTTGCTTTTCAGTGTGAAGTTTTTCTTTCTCTTTATTTGCTGCATGCACAACATATGTTTGATTGCTGATTTTGCACTTCACTTCATTTTCACTAAAGGTGACTTGGATGTTTGGCCGATCAGATAAAGGCTTGTATTTCCCCCAAATTAAGTGTGACCTTGTGATTAGTTGCAGAACTGAGAAGCAGCGTAAACCTATTCCTGAATATCGACTTCTCAATTGCTCTCTTAGGATGGATGGTAGCTGACATGATCTCTATATTCATTCTGCTTTGAGTCCTGATGTGGGGTTCCAGATTGATTCAGAAATTTGTGCCGCACAGAATTATCATGCCCTATGTAAAATATTTCATGGTGTGTGAGACTGGTTGAGTGAATATCTTCCTGCTGTGGTGCACTCATGTAACAATGTTCTCTGACTTCCTGCAAAAACACAAAACAAACTGTAAGAGGCTTGAGAGGATCTGGAGGAGGGGGTATAGTCCTATTAATAAAGAAAAGTATAAAGTATAAAGGAAGTCTTATCATATATAAGCTATTGATAGCGGAGGCAAAAAGAGTCTATTTTTTCGAACAGATACAGAGGGCAAACTCATCATCTAGAGAACTGTTCAGGACCATCTCAAAATTGACTATCCCGACCAAGCCTAGCACTCATAGTAGCCCGGCTTTGTGTGAGTCACTAGCCTCTTTCTTTAGGAATAAGGTAGAAGGGATCTTTTCCTCCTTTTCCAATGCCCAAGGAGAGGCGGGGGAAGCAGCTAACAGTATCGAATCAAAGTTGAGGACGTCATTGGATAGATTAGAGCGGTTTAGTCCTTTACAGTCCACGGAGGTCCTAAACTTATTGCGGGCAGCTCGGTCGGGATCTCCCAATGATCCTTGCCCGGTTGTAGTACTTAAGATCTGATCTGAGGTCATTTCATCCACACTTACACCCGTGTTTAATATTATTATTGACATGGGTGAGTATCCTAGGAGGTGGAAATCCGCTTCGGTACTTCCCCTAATAAAAAAACCCAATTTGGATGAAAAGGATCCTAATAGTTACAGACCAATATCATGTCTCCCGCTACCGGCCAAGATACTAGAGAAGGCTATTAACCAACAACTAAGTGCGTTCTTACAAAAGACTAAGGCACTGTACCCTACGCAATTGGGTTTCGTGCAGGGCCACTGAGGAGGTTAGAGTGGCTGTGGACCAGGGAGGGGTGGCTGTTCTGATTCTGTTGGACTTGTCGGCAGCCTTTGACACGGTCCACCATGGGGTGTTGATGGACCATTTGTCGGGGGCAGGGCTGAAGGGCTCGGCCTGGAGTCTCTTGAAGTCCTTCCTGACTGACAGAATACAGATGGTTGACCTGGGGTCGGATAAATCGAAGCCTTTTGCCCTCCCTTGCGGGGTGCCGCAGGGGTCCTCCCTGAGTCCAACGTTCTTTAATATCTATGTCAGCCCACTGGCAGCCTTGATAAGATCCTTTGATCTGCAACTTACATCTTATACAGATGACACACAAATTGCGTTATCTATACAACGAGGGTCTCAAGTGGATATGGCAGCAAGACGTCACGATTGTCTAAAGAACGTGGCAGATTGGATGGGCTCCAATTGCCTTAAATTAAATGCCGGGAAGACCGAGGTCATTATGTTTGGAAACAATCCTAACATATGGACCCCTGATATGTGGCCTGAGGCCTTGGGAAGTCTACAAGTCCCCACTGGGAAACCAAAAAATCTGGGTGTGATTGTGGAGCAAAATTTGAACTTCGGGGATCAGGTTGGTGGAGTAGTGTTGTCCTGTTTCCATATCCTTAGGATATTAAGGAACATAAAATGTTTCCTTCCAGCTGAGGGATTCAGGACAGAAGTAACTGCCCTTAAACTGTCGTGTTTGGACTACTGCAATAGCCTGTACTTGAATTTGAAAAACAAACATGGGTACAGACTGCAGCTGGTTCAAAACGCGGCAGCAAGACTTCTGATAGGAATCCCCAGATACGCCTCAGTATGCAAGGGTCTTAGGCAACTCCACTGGCTGCCTGTAACAAGGCGTGCTCAGTTTAAAGCTCTGTGCACTGTCTTCAAAGCTTTGATGGGCATTAGTCCAGAGTTTTTGAGCAGGTGTGTTAAGTGGTATGTGCCGGGAAGAACGCTTCGATCCGCCGAAGGCAGATTAGTTGCGGTGCCACGAATAAAAAAGGCCAGAAAGGCGGGAAACAGCTTCTCCTTCTGTGCTGCAAAAGCCTGGAACAACTTGCCGGTGCATCTTAGAAATTCCTCAGAGCACCTTTCATTCCGAAAAGGGCTTGAGACCTGGTTATTTATGGAGTAGACCCCTGTTTCCCATTCAGGACTCAGTAGGTAGCGCCAGGACGCCCTTGGGCATAAGTGCGCTTTATAAGCCCCTAAATAAATAAATGTGGATTGAGGTGGGCTCCTGATTCCTCGTCACCTTGACCAACGTTGTAAGACAAAACCAGGAAGGATGAATCATAAGTATTTGAAGGACTACAAGCTCAGCCACTAGATATCAGACCCGAGACAAGCTCTTTGGAGAGCAGAAAGAAAGAGATAGGATAGCTCAATGGACTAATGCATTCACTGCAGAGAGTTTTGTGTAGTCCATATGTCATAGGTTGTATTATCAGTAGGTTCACTTCACTTCTCACTGTGCTAGACTCAGGCAAACCCGTCTCTGCCTTTCGAATGCCGAAGAAGCTTAAACTGAAACATCATGCACACACAATTTAATTTTAATAAGAATATGCATAGTAACATTTTTTTTATGTCTACAATCCAATTCTCTTTAATACTGAGTAGGATGAATATTTATATCCCCCTAATTAAGAAAATATTCAGTATGGGTTTGCAACAACCACAACCCTCTGTGGAAAATTCTGAGACATGATTTATTTAATATTACTCCCCTTCCCTACACCAGCTGTAATAATATGTGTGGCTGTGCTGAGCAGCATTTAATTCTCCCCAACCCTGTATCACAACAAAGGCCTGTTAGACCTGCAATACTTTGAGTGGTCTTCCCTAAACCTTTAGCTTGCTTAGTTCCTCTTTTTGCTGATTCTTTTTGTTGGCTGTAGGACTCTGAGCACTTTACTCCTGCTCACCAGTGCTAAAGTGCATGTGCTTCTCCACTAAACATGGGAACATTGGTGTATACACAATTTGAATATTTAATTTACTTATAGGACCCTTGTAAAGTGGTATACGGTATACCCAGAACCTGTGAATTAAATACTACTAGTGGACCTGCAGCACTGATTGTGCCACCCACACAAGTACCCGTTCAAACCTGTCTCAGCCCTGCTGCTGCAGCGCCTGTGTGTGCAGTTTACTGTCACTTCAACTTGGTAGTTAAACAGTTTTCCAAGCCTTAAACTCCCCTTTTTGTACACATATGTCACCCCTAAGGTAGACCCTAGTTAGCCCATAGGATAGGGTGCTATGTAAGTAAAAGGTAGGACACATACTATTAAGTTTTGCATGTCCTGGTACTGACAAACACCCAAATTTGTTTTTCACTTCTGTGAGGCCACATTTTAAATTCCTTAATTTACTTGGAGAAGTGTGGCTCAATGGTTAGAGAGGCAGACCCTGATGCAGAGGTCTAGCCCGGGACCAGGGTTCGATTCCCCACCTCAAGGGGTCTTGGGCTCAA
The DNA here is from genome assembly GCF_964261635.1 of Lissotriton helveticus. Taxonomy (NCBI): domain Eukaryota; kingdom Metazoa; phylum Chordata; class Amphibia; order Caudata; family Salamandridae; genus Lissotriton; species Lissotriton helveticus. The sequence continues at coordinate 874,154,207 of NC_136067.1, forward strand.
AAATATCACGGACCTGATAATTCTCGCCTCGGTGCCTATTCCAATCATGGAGTCCCACTCTGCAACTCTGGGCAATAGCTTGCTTAATCTCCACAACGACCACCACAACGCTAAGGATGCCTGACCTCCACCTTGGGGGTGCCCAGGAGTGGACACCTCACAGGGAAAGCCAGGATGGGTTCCACAGCGGTATTCGTACAAGCGCCTTGAGACCCTTGCGGGTGACTAGTACGCTATACAAGTATCAATTTACAATTTTTTTTTTTTTACTTTTAAGTTGGAATTCCTGATTAGAAACGAGTAGCATGTTTTATATCTTTGAAATTGAAATGATAAATCCTCTTTACTGGTAAAGTTGGATTTAACAATACTATTTTAGAAATGCCACTTTTAGAAAGTATGGAGACATGGCGTCTGCGAGAGGCGATTGATTGTTGGGAACATAAGCATCAAATTGCGAACGCAATTGAGGAACACTTTGTGTGTCTAAACCGCACTCCACCACTGAATTGGTTGGATATTACGAGCAACTAACAGCTCACCCAGAAAAAAAAGGTCCCTGAAAGTTCGCGTTCCACAGCACGTTTTAAGCAAGGTCCAACAGAATTTCACGAATTTGGCCGCACTTAGATATTTGGCGAATGGCCCCTGCGCTCCTAAATACATTGAAAAACACCGGAATATTTAAAAAGATGAGACAAGGCAAACCATTCATTCAGATCAGAATAGTAAAGCCCTGAAGAGATTTTGGTGATTTAATACCTGGACTCGAAACGCGTCGGCACAAGCCTCGTAGTACAACAAGGCGCACTGATTCATATTCATTTCAAACCGACAAGCTGGTCTTTTTTTTTCTAAAAAACTTTATTGTTTAAAATGTATTAATGGTATAAATGATGCTCTAAAAAATGTGTTATATGTATTGTTGAATTGAATTTTATCAACTTGCATATGTGTTTTGACAATTATCATTTCATTATTGTTTGAATTTTTTTTATAATTTTTGTCTTTTATAGATATAATTCGTTCTATTAATCACGGTATTGTGGTATGTGGGTAGAAGTTGAAAAGCCAATGGTAACCCTTTTTTCACATACAAATATATGTTCAAAAAAATGAAAACAATGAATGGATTGATAATCAAATTTCCATGGTAAACAGAAGAAACGTGTTTATCATTGTTGCTTTCAGTAATTGCAAAAACCAAAATATATGAAGGGTAGGCAAAGTTCTTGTGTCTAACTTTTAGAAAGTGAACATGTGGATGCTCTTACAGCTCTTCGCGTCTGGAACCTTTCTCCAATACATGTCTGGGGTGGGTAACAGCTTCACTTTGGCCATTCCCTCTAGACAGCCACAAACACAGGAAGGGTAGGTGTGTCTGAGTGCCCATCTGCATTCTGATGGCTCATCCTGCGCTGGAAGGGAGGGAGGGAGGAGCTGGCACTTGTACCTGAATAGGAAGTATCCTGTCCCTGCACAAAGAGCTGGTTACCCCCTACTATTAGTCTGGAGACAGGGCTGGGAAGAAAGGAGTTCTGTGTACTTCAAATACCCTTCTTGGAAGTCATCCGCCCCCCTTCAAAGACACAACTGGGTATAAGTACTGGGTCTCTGACCCCTCCAAATCAGACACTTCTGGTCCTGCAACTGGACTGTAAGAAGAACTGCTGTGCTGCATCAAGGACTGACACTTTTCTGGACTGGGGATCTGGAAGGCCTGCCTTTCTTCTGGGCTGCCCTGCTCCCTGCTGCTGTCTGACCCTGCTCAGGAGAACTGGACTCTGCCCTGCATCCAACGTAATATTAATGGGCTTGTTGCCTTGCCTCCTGCTGCTTGAGACTTAGGGATATCAAAGCCTCTACCCCTGCTCCTGTGCCTGGTTCACTGGATGTGGACCCAGGTACTTGCACCGGAGACATCAAAACATCTCCATTCTGCATGTAGCAAAACCAGGGCATCATCCCTGTTGTGGGAGTAGAATCGGCACATTACTCTCTGAACCAACACATCATCTCGAGACCACGACGCACCAGAACCATGCATCGCAGCCACAGCAGTGTGGACAGATCAACGCATCCCTTTGAAAGGGATCACTGACATAATATAGAATGACAAAATATAGGCTTACCAAAATATAGTCGCCAAAATATAGAATGCCAAAATATCGAATACCTATCTACAAACAGGTAAGTACAAAAATATTGAATCCAAAATATAGTCTGTAAAAAATATAGTCAGTCAAAATATCGAATTTTTTTAAATGTCTTAAAAGTAATTTAAAATTAATGAAATAATAAATATAATTAACTAAAACATACTTAAAAATACTCAAATAACCTGAAAATTAAGATATAATTAATTTAAGCTATTAATAAAAAAATGTACAATATTTTACCGTAGGATAGCAGGAGGGTAACATTTAATATTACCACTCCAGTGAGTGCAACAGTAGGGAAAGCGTTGGATAGCGTAGGGGTAAAAAATACTATTCCCACTCCAGTGAGTGCAACAGTAGGGAAAGCGTTGGATAGCATAAGGGTAAAAATTACTATTCCCACTCCAGAGAGTGCAACAGTAGGGAAAGCGTTGGATAGCGGTAGAGTAAAAATTACTATTCCAACTCCAGAGCGTGCAACAGTAGGGAAAGCGTTGGATATTGGAAGGGTAAAAATTACTATTTCCACTCCAGAGAGTACTACAGTAGGAAAAGCATTGGATAGCGTAGGGGTAAACATTACTATTCCCACTCCTGAGAGTGCAACAGTAGGGAAAGTGTTGGATAGCGTAGGGGTAAAAAATACTATTCCCACTCCAGAGAGTGCAACAGTAGGGAAAGCGTTGGATAGCGTAGGGGTAAAAAATGCTATTCCCACTCCAGAGAGTGCAACAGTAGGGAAAGCGTTGGATAGCGGGAGGGTGAAAATTACTATTCCCACTCCAGTGAGTTTAACAGTAGGGAAAGTAATGATTTAATATATTATTAAAAAATAATTAAATATTAATACCAATAAAACATTAATTGAAATTAATAACCAATTTAATATTATGTAATAATTCATTAGAAATACAACTACATATTAGGTATTAAAAATTAATAACCTATTCATAATTATTTAACAACTAATTAATTTTCAATAACAAAAACTAATTAATAATAAAAATTAATACCAATTAAAAATAACAGTAAATTAATTATCAATACACAAAAAGTATTTTTAATATGTAATTAATTACAATTACATTACTTCCCACCCTATTCCCCTATAAACCCACATCCCACTACAGAAAATACATTAATACAATTATCAAATATTTAATTAATACAAAATAATTACCAATTAATAAAAATTAATTGCCAATTAAAAATTAATTAACAATAAATTTAAAATCAATACCAATAAATGAAAAAAATTATTTACTTAATTACAATTAAATTACTTCCCACCCTATTCCCCTATAAACCCACAACCTGCTACAGAAAATAAATGTAGAAAATTAACATAATTAACAATTAATACAAATTAATTGGCAATTAATAAAAATTAATTACCAATTAAAAAATAACAATAAATTCTAAATGAATACCAATAAATAAATACAAATATTTAATTAATTAGAATTAAATTACTTCCCACCCTATTGCCCTATAAACCCACAACCCGCTACAGAACTAGAAAGCAAAATGTAATTAAAAATTAATAATAATTGCTAAAAATTATTTTTTAATTTAATATAATTAAATTACTTCCCACCCTATTCCCCTATAAACCCACAACCCGCTACAGAATTAAATTACGCAAAAATTAAATAACATAAAATTCATTACTTAAAATACATTAAACACACATTACAAAAATTAATATACACTTTTCACACATATACTAACATACAAAACACTTTAAAAAATTTGATAATATTAAAAAATCGATATATTTAATGCCTATATTGTATACTTCGATATTTTGACTTCTATATTTTGAAAATCGATATTACTTACCTTAAATTCGATATTTTTAACCACTATATTGTGTCCATTGATATTTTGTCCATTCTATATTTTTACTTCGATATTATGTCCATTCTATATTTTGGAATCGATATTATGACTGTTTACCCTTTGGGAGCACTGAGAAGCCCAGAGCATCGTACTTCGGAACCAACGCATCTCGGCCTTTCGTCTACGTAACCGACACATCACCACCACTGCGGGATCTACAACGATGCATCGCTCGATGCATCACTCAACTTCGCCCTGCATCTCGCTCTTGCAACCAGGATCCATGTACTGTGTTCACAGGCCTGCATGTCTCCTGTATCCAGCCTGCACTCCATTGCAGTCGGCCCAAACTGTTGGCTTTGCCCCAATCCAGCACGACCAGATAACCCCATATTGCTTCTAAGTACTAAAACGCTGTATATTCATCAAAAACTTCATATCTCAAATTCTACTTATTTGATTGTTGTCTTTTTGGCCTTGATTTACTTATACATTTATTTTCTATTTTGCTGAACCTGTGCGGGGTATGTTTGTGTTGTTTTAATTGTATTACTATGTGTGTGTGTTGCACAAATACTTTACACATTGCCCCTTTAGATTAGCCTGAGTGCTCCGTCCCGAGCTACCTGAGGGTGAACACAGGTAATCTTCAAGTGTGTATCTGACTTACCCTGACTAGGATTGTGGGCCCTACTTGGAAAGGGGACATACTTCTGCCAGCTAGAGACCCAATTTCTAACAAGGCCTCTAAATAAAAAACATTTTGAATATTTCATCCTGTAGATAGCCAATATTTCTACCAGATGACAATCTGATAGCTCCTCAACCATTGCTTAGAATTATTGATTGGGGAGGTAGCCACTACCAGCAACACACCACTCTCACAAGTTAATCATCCTGTCTAGACGCCTTTTTCCCAAACCCATTAAATCTGCATCTCACTAAGGCCCACCACATGTCTCACTATCTAATTTGACCATTCCTCGACGCCACTGCAAACTAACTGATCTTGAAACACACACAAAATAAGCATGAAAGTACAAGTGAAAGGCTTTGGTTCAAACAGTCTATCACATACCAGTGATAAAGGACCCTATTGTACCCTCCGGCACTTGTATGGCAATGACCTTCTTCCTATCAGCACCCACCAACTTAGTATTCCCCTACCAATGATCATTCTTCTGGCTAAAAAAAAATCTGTCCCACCCTTCCTCCCCTTCCTCGTCCTTGCCTCTAATTATGAATTGACTTAGCGAATTGCCCATAGCACAGAAAAACAGAAGGAGCAATTTTAGAAAACCAGTGTTGCTGTCCCTTCTGGTTCCTGAAAGTGTGCTTCATACTTATATATGCTTTGTTGTGAGATATAATTCAATGTCATTTCATTCAATCCAGGATGTAAAACCTGGGAGTCTTGCTGGAAAGAGGCCAATTTATCCTCTGCACTTGGATCCAGTTTTCTGGAAAGATACATTGTGAAAATAGACAGGGCAATGGCAATCCCCTTCTTACAATCGGCCAAACTTTACAGAGAATCGTATAATAAATTGGAAACATTTAAAAATCACTATAATAGCAGCTAGTTGATCAAATGATAATATTCATAATGGGTGATTGCCTGGCAGTCAGCCAAGATGGCTGCCTTTATTTTCTGAGTACTTCTTCCTTAATCTAAATCTATCGCTTTTAATGTGTTGGGACGTTAACAAATCAAACAAACTGCTTGAACTTTATTGGCCACGAAAATGGTCACTTGTTGCGTAACGTACTGACGTCAGGCTCCTATTCAAATGCAGTTCTAATTTGCTTGACCGTGGCAGGCCCAGCATTTGAGGAGACGTTTTGGTCAAGTAGGTTTTCGCTTCTTCGGTAACTGCCACGGGATGTAACAGCCCTGCAGGAGGGAGAGGTTTGGAGGACATGAGCCCTGTGAGCTAGGAATCAGTTGGGAAGGTCTGGGGATCCGGGCCAGCACATTGGCGTTTAGAAGTGGCCGTACTGTGTGCAGAAGCCTGTGATAGATTTGATTTGAAAAATTACAAAGCTACATTGTGTTCACTGTTCATTATCTAAAAGAAAGCAATGCGGTATGTGGATAGTTTCATTAAAATAACAACCATATTTGATAAAGTACCTCTCTTTCCCTATAACCAGCTTTCTCCTCTCTGATCGAATCCTTTTGGTTGTCTCCACAAATAACATAAGTAATTATAGCTTACATTTCCACTTTATGGTCATGTGACCTCTGTGAAACACACTGGGCGGTCTTCAACATTATTTAAAAATTCCCATCCGTCTATCCTTTTTATATAAAAACCCTTAACACAATAAAAAAAGTAAAATCATATTTTTATACATAGTATACATCATATACATGTAGAGGTATACATAGGAAAGTGAGCGGGTGGACCACACCTTAGTTCGAGCCATTTCTTCACAGGCCCCATAAAGTATGGCACGTTGATGCCTATCTGAAGTTGATGAAATAGCCATTTCCAGCCCCAACTAGTTTATTAAACTATTCTGCCCACAGGGGAATTGTAAGTATTCGAATTCTAGCTAGTGCCTTGCTACCCAATTTTACGATTACTAACACAGAGGAAGAGCTTGTCCTCTTGTCACACCTTCATATTCAGATGGACCCTCGGTTGAATAGCCCAATGAAACTATTTTAGTGGATGTAATACTACTAATCCGAATTAAAGAACTGATTTACTTGAATATATTTTCCCCTACTCTCATAACTTACTACACAAAGCAAACATGTGGACTAGATCGGCCCCCTGTTCTCCACAATCGAAAACCACTTGAATCAAGACATATTAGATATACAAATAACTTAAAAATACTGCATCTTCAAATTGGCAGAGTAACCAGAAAATCGCCCCAGGAAATACTATCCCTCAGCTCTGACAGCCATCCCCAACCCTGCTAATCCTTGTCTTTCTGTACATAATCAGACTTTAGAATTTTTCTCAATTACAGGGCAGTTCATTAAGTTGTGTCTATTAAACAGTGATCAAGACCTATTATGTTGGTGAGTGCTCTATGGAAGTGGTGAGATAAATGCTACAATTTGAAACCCATAATGAATGAACTTGGTTTCAGCAAAGTCATTTTCAGTAACAATTTAAAAGCCAAAAATATACTTTGACTAATGTCCAGCTCCTTGAAACTCTTACGGGTGAGTAGCGCGCTTCACAATTCCCTGATTAATTGATTAATTTATTGAATGTGACTCAAGGAGGTACTCTGGCTCAGAAAGTGCAAAGGACTACAAGTTTGCTTCTCTACATCTATAATACTTTACCTGATCAGGAAGCCCTGGGACTGACTATCTAGTCTATCGACACAAGACATTAGAAACCCACATAGACTTGTGCAACTTACTAGAGGAAATGAAAAAAAAATACTGAATAAATGAGGAATAAGAAAGAATCCCCATAGTACAATATAGAGCAGTAGGTCTTGAGTACTCAGATACAAGATTAAGTTGCCATCTGCCAATGTTTAACTTGAAGACAGAAGTATAAGGAGCAACATAAAGTTGTATAGAATCCCTTACTAATAGAAAGAAGCTTGTTGCATCCAGAAAATTCTGGCTGCTTAAGTTGTTGACTGTGGACTTTTACCTGATTCTTGAGTTTCAACCAGCACATAGCATATGTCATAGAAAGCAGTCACAAAAAAGGAATTGGCCTTTTTATTACATACAATCAAGGTACAAAGAAGCACAAGAAAATCATATTTCATACAGTAAAAAGGGCAACTAACTTCCCTTAAATGGTAAAAACCAATTATATCTTGGCAGATTTCTCAAAAGCCACCATGGTAGAAAAAAGGCTATTCCTTGATTTACAAGGAGAGATTTGGAAGCTGACATACGATTTTGTTTTCTTATCCTGCAAAATGACTGTGACCAAAGATAACAAAACATATGAATGTACAGAGCCTGAAGAACTAAAGAGATCCATAAGGCATCAGGAATCTGAGATTCTGGATGGCACTATATCAAAAGTTCAATAGATCCAAGATGTGTAGGCTGCTACATTCAAGGAAGTGGATGGCATGGGGGATAGGTTAAATTATGGGTGGGCGTCACAGGACATGGAGAACAGTTTTAAGGTCAAATGAATGCAGCTAACATCAGAGGCAACACAAGGTCACGAGTCAAAATATAATAAAGAAACTGGAACCATTTCATATCTTTTCAGGGCTCACCCTAATTTGAAAGATCTTAAACTTTTGGTGATATTACAGTAAAATGGCACATTATGTAATGTCATTTTGTATAGGAGTACTAGAACCACAATGTTAGTTTGCTATTAAATTGATTATTTGATTTAAGTATTATTAATTATAATGCTTGATTAACAATTATCTCTTTCATCATAAAGGTCAAAAGGAATTTTCTAATCCAGGATGTAATATCATTAGGAGTGATGGCGCAGGGATCTTTGTATCTTAGTCTTCGGGTGTAATCTTTAAATAACACTCGCTACTGGTCATATGGACCTGTGTTCATCAACAAAGAAAAATTAAAAGGAGCCATCTTATGCATCAAACACCATAAACAGTAAAGTCCATTTGGGGCTCCACGTTAATCAATAAAAAGATTTTGTGTGAGTTAAAAGGTTTTATTAACAATTCTATTCAACTTGCTTTATTCACAAAATATTAGTATTTACTCATTATCATTGCAAATTCAAAGAATCCATTAGTCGGTATTTCAAAACAAGGTAAAATACCAAATTATTAAAGATGACAAATAAAATAGAGATGATACAACAAGCATGTTTCATAAAGTTAACTTCCCAAATCTAAATTAAGGATTAGATTGGCAATTTTATAATTAAGCCAAGAACAAAAAGGGTGCCAGTTCAGAAACCCAACAAAGAGTTCTGACAAGAGAATAAAATACACAAGTTTTTGCACATAAGCAAAGAAGAAAAATGTAAGGTGGAAAGTATTCTCAGCCATACATCAGCAGACATCATCCAGAAAGGATTATGGCTCGAATGGGATGTCTGTCCGAAAGAGAGAAACCTAATGAATCACACTAGGAACGCATGCTAATATAAATCTGTTAAAACATGTTGAAACATTTTACTCATTCCCCGTTCTCGACATCCAATATGATTTATGCAACCTCCTGGGAGCAGGTGAACTCCCTAGTTTCCCACATTTTCACAATAAGCCACAGAAACAAGTCCTTGAAAAGCTACTTCGTCTACATCTTGCGGTTTAGACAGTTCTTCCCATAAGTCATATTTCCTGCCATCTCCTCTCTTCTCAGTGAGAACCTCACTATCAGTTGTCTAATACATAATACATGTCTATTCACTAACTAACAGAAGGCTTCTGGATAGTTACAGCATCTAAAGTGGACGAGAACAAACATCTCGCACAAAACAATAGCTCAAAATGGATGAGTAGTTAGGCTAACTTAAGTCATTACATTATGTCACGTCATTTGTACGCTTGCAACGCCTAAGTATGCTTATCCACTGCAAAATTTGTATTTATTTTATGTGTGTTATCTTGCATAGACTTTTCACTCTTTCTATATAAATGTGTTTCTGTTTACAAAATGAGGAATTTTGCTCCAGCAGGATGAAAGGCATGTGTGGTAGTTGAGGGAGAATCCGTGCACAGGATTAGTCTAATTCTTTCTTCAGATAATGCATTAATTATGATCCTTTTCATTCTGTACTGGAATGTTTAAGATCAAACCTGACATTTTTTGCTTACTGTAACAGAGGACCAGGGGAGGTGAACTGAAGGTGCATGGAGTATTTTATTTCATGTGTACAGTAAACCTAAAGAAATTGGAGATGATACTTTTGTCAAGAATCATCTGTTTAGTAAGCAACTGCACAGCATGCTATTCTCAATCTTGTAATGGTGTTGAAAGCATTAAGTAGAATGTTATAGAGTGTTGTCCCAGGTTAATAGCACTCTTGTCTGCAGTGAGGGACATCATGTGTATCATTGACTTAGGCCATTAAAGCTCTTTTCCTCTCAAGATTTCTGCTGGATGTTGACACGGAAGTTTTTGTTTTCGTGCCTGTGTTGCAGCTCAAAACACAATGCAAAACAGGACTCCTTGAAAGAGGTGTGTTTCCTTGGCCTTCTTTTATGTAAGGCATAGACAGAGTAATCAGTGTGCAGAGGGAGGTTTATCCTCATTCAAAGTGGTCGAATCAATGGTGTGATTGCTTTGCTGGCTTTACAGAGTGCTGAATGAAGGAGACAGATGGTTCAGCTAGGAGACATAAGCAATGTCCAACATGGGATTCCTCTTCCTTTGCAAGTGTTTATTGAGAAACTCAAATTTTATAGAAGAGTAGGCGGATCTAACCTTATAGTTAAATCTGTCCAAGATGACAGTTTCTCTATTTTTTCTCTCGAAGGATCCCAAAATAAGATGGACTTAACCTCTTTTCCTATGATGTCATTTCCTATCTTAAGCATATACGAGCAGCTTTGGGCTTAAGAAGGATGCATTCCAACTCATTCATTCCCAAATTCTTATTTGCATTGATCGTCCATTGGAATTTTATTTTACCCATGGTTTCACCATTTTCTTCCCTGATTTCTCACGGATTTTATTTTCTGTAAGACTTATATTGGCCTCTTTCTCAACCCCGATTCATGCACTGCTTATAACCTTTCAGCATTTCAACTACAATCATGACCTATTTGTTAAGGACCGAATTAGTCCAGCGTGAACCCGACCTTCCTCTTTGCCATTATATATGTCACCAATAAATGGCAAACACTTTGGACAGTTACTGGAAAATGGGAAAGGGAGAGAGAATCAGCTGCAGTGAAGTCTCATCCGAGGGTCAAATTCCCGTCTCTTCCAGGCTCTATCTTGTCTCTCCAAGGTTCTTGCTTTGCTTTGGTCTACTTGACTCTTCTTTTTAGCCTCTCTGTTTCACTCTCTGTTGCTTCTTCTGGTCACCCTCTATTTCTTATTCCCCCTTTATGGCTTCAGTTGGTGTCTCAGGTATTGCTTGCCTTCTGTCTCATTCCTTTGATTGTATTACTCTCTCTTCTAGACTCCCAAGCTATGTTTTATATTTCATTCCTCATATCTTCCATCATGATGATTTTTAATATCCAAACCACTTATTCCTACAACCAGAGGCTTCTTAACTAGCTTTTGACATTTCCTCCCATTTTGTTAACCCCTTCGACGCTCATGACGAGCTGGGCTCGTCATGAGGTAGCCTCCTCGCACGCTCATGACGAGCCCAGCTCGTCATGTAAAGTGCGAATCCGCAAAATCCAGCGTACGGGCGGAAATCATGCCGCACGCATGCGGTTTACCTCCCACATCAAGCTGGAAGATGAAGGCCTTACAGGTGATTGGCCCATCACTGCTCAACACGCATTAGCCACACAATCAGCCCTTCCCATATATTTTGTCTGCATCCACTAGTGAAAACGGTATGATGTCATTAAGCTTTTATTTGTCATTCCAGCTGCCCATTGTAGTAAACCCTTCCGGCAAAACTACTGTCACATCTGTTCCAGGTACTTACTCAAGGTAGCCTGCACTTGGAAGTAGACTGAGCGACCCAGAGTTTTCAACCTGGTGCATGGTGAGGGCCCATGTCACTGAGCTGTGTGGTCAGGGGTCCACAATACCCAGATTGCGGCAGTGACTCTACAGTTTTGGTCACTTTTCGGGGGTGTTCTGCTGCATGCACAAAGTGCAGACAGTTGGAGCACCAAGCATTACAATAGCATGGAGAGTTCTGACTTAAGGTTCCCTTCCCAATGCCAAAAAGTAATTCATAATCCTGAAGGGGTAGGTGAGTCTAGTTTTATGTATCACCATTCACACGATGGAGGCTCTTCTGTGGGTTGTTGACTCAAGTTACCAAGCCAAGATGGAGTTAATCTTTTTCCTGTGATGTAATTTCCAATTTACATTACATGCAAGGAAGCATTGAAGTGAGATTGATGCTTCTGAATTTGTTTAATTACTTTCCATCACAACCATCGTCCACTTACCACCATTTTTGTAATTGATTTTTTAATTTTATTCCTCTGCAGCTAGGTTTTTTTGGGATTATTTATATGTTCTGGAAGATGAATGCTAGACTCTTTCTCCATCCTATTTCATGGAGTATTTGGTGTCTTGCTGATCTATAGTACAATACTCATCATCTTCAATCAAGAAACATCAGGATTCCCAATGAGGATATGTTTTGTCTGTCCGATTCAGACTTTTTCTCCTTAACTGGGATCCTCTTGAGGAGACAATTGACATCTTCACATGCATATATAAGATAGCGGTGGTATTACGGCTACTGGGAGGAGTCACCCTTTCTTTTGGCAAACAGAAGAACGCTTGACAGACCCTTGCAGTGTCCAATCCCTGGCATTAATCCCCTTCCCTTGATGTCCACATTAATGTTGGCCCAGTGCCCCAGCTGCCTCACTCGCTTCTTACCAGTGTACCCTAGAGAAATTGGACCTCCATAGAGACTTGTTAGCCTTGATGCCCTGCCCCATTTCCACTCAGTATGGCCAGTGGTGCATCCTACAGGTCCAGCTTTCTAGATTGACCTGGTGGTCTAGAGGTCCCCCTTGCTGACCTACCACAAAGACCCATTTTGGTTGATGGCAGCCACTGCAGGCCCTAACCTTCTATGTGTCCTGAACAGTAGTTACAAATGAACCAGATGGCCTAGTTGCTCTCCTTGCTTTAGAAAACATCTGGCATGCCTGACAGTGTCTTCAAATAGACCATTACTTCACAAATGTGCCACCAATTTCTTTAGTGTGCCCCAGCTGTTGACCACCAGCCCACTCAAGGAGCATACACCCTATCTTTTCTCTGTTACCTGATTTAGCAAACCCTGACCGAATAACAAGATCCAGGGAAGGCTGTGTCTGTGTGCTGCATCTATCCCTAGCCTCTTCATCGCTCTGGAGAATCTTCCTGGCTTTCTTATTTGCTTGGTACCTGCTCCCACCTTGACAAGAATGGTAAAAAGTAGCACACCTAGTGGCAAAAAACAAAACCATGCAGAACATTTCTTGAGTATAAAAAAAAGGTATCAATCTCACTGTACTATTACAAATAGAAAAAGTGCCCCAGTGGCATAGGCTTCTGAAAAAAAGCAGTCTGCAATTCCCTTCGAGGCACCAGTTTGTGAACGAAAAAGCCTGAATATCTCCCTAGTATTCAAACGTTTAAAAGTCTTGACCAAGAAGAAAAACAAACCTCACCTGAAACTGGAATTAATCTGTGTTGCTCCGAAGGCAGAAAATTTGACATGATTCCAGCCCTGGTCTTCACCGTTCACAGCAACACAAAATTATGATGGACAAAATGCTGAACATTTTCAAACATTCAACCGAGTCAGAGATTTGTGTTAAATCTATCGTATTTCGCTTACCATGCCACCCCAGTTTGGACCCAGTCATATGCAAATCAGTCTTGACCCTACTGTCCATTGGAACAGTCCAGCCTGAAGTGCCAAGCAAGGGCCTCCCTGGACCGGAGACAAGCATTCAGGAACCAGTTTCGGGGTATCACCCCTCATCAGCCAGGCTAGCTTGAATCCAGTGGCACAGTGAGCAGGGCACCCAAGTCTGGACATGCCCTTCCCACTTAGGGCGACTACAGCAACACAAAAAGATGATGGGCGGAATGCTGAACATTGTCAAACATTCACCTCCAGTCACAGACCTGGGTTAAATCCATATTTTTTTGTTTTTTGTCCTGTTACTTCACCATTCACAGGCACTTTACTTCTTCCACTCACACATCATCGCTACTGTAATTTTCTATCCTTTTCTTCTCTTTCCTTGTCTCTACCAATGCAGGGCAGCCCAGCCAAGCACCATGCATCATGCGCTATGTTAACAAATTTTAGTGCTGGTGTCTGCATCACTGTAGGAAGACTGCCTTGCTAACTATAGCTCCTGTATGAACTGGCAGGAGCTGTAGCTCTGTGACTTTAGATGAACTCAGCAGCCAGGGCTTTTTCTATGCTGCCTCTGGCAGCTATTTTGAGCTGGGTTCAGGTCAAACAGAAATGTCTTGTTGCTGTGGAAATCAACCTTGGCCCAGCTAAGTTGTTTACTTTCAGTGAAGTCACTAAGGGTTTCGCACATTGACTGTTACTGGGTCATAAAGTTGTTTGACTATGTGTACAACAAGCTGTGGCTTCCAGGCAGAGAACAAAAAGCAATTGTCACAAGTGCCAATTATCATTATTTTGTCTGAAGGCGGTACACCCTGTTGAAATACTGACAGCACGCAGCTCAAGGAAATGCTGGATGCTGGGAAAGGAAGAACAGGTTACGGAGGCGATGCAAGGAAGTACATGCAGGAAGAGAGGGTGCTTAATTCTTTAACCTGAGGTTAAGAAAATGCCTGTATTCGACATGGGTGAGAAATAAACTGCGACCAGTGTTCAAGATAATTCACTTTGTGTAGCGCACTTTAGCAGTATACTAGCGGGGTTGAATTGGGATCAAAAATAGGCCCTGTCACCCCCCAAAAAGTGGCCCCGTTTGAACAAATCTCAGGACAAAGAGCCCAGGTAACATTTTTTTTTTTTATCACAGCAAAGTTAAGAAAATAGAGACCTAACCCTCCTTCTTTTCACATTACTTAGAACACTGAAGCAGTGTTTTGCGAAAAGTCGCAATCTGCAAAAATAGGCCCGGGCGCACCCAAAAAAGTGGCCCCGTTTGAACAAATCCCTGCACAAAGAGCCCAGGTAACATTTGTTTTTTATCACAGCAAAGTTAAGAAAATAGAGACCTAACCCTCCTTCTTTTCACATTACTTAGAACACTGAAGCAGTGTTTTGTGAAAAGTCGCAATCTGCAAAAATAGGCCCGGGCGCACCCAAAAAAGTGGCCCCGTTTGAACAAATCCCTGCACAAAGAGCCCAGGTAACATTTGTTTTTTTATCACAGCAAAGTTAAGAAAATAGAGACCTAACCCTCCTTCTTTTCACTTTACGTAGAACACTGAAGCAGTGTTTTGCGAAAAGTCGCAATCTGCAAAAATAGGCCCGGGCGCACCCAAAGAAGTGGCCCACATTTGCAGATTGCACCTTTTCGCAAAACAATGCTTCAGTGTTCTAAGTAGTGTGAAAAGAAGGAGGGTGGAGTCTCTTAAAGAGGCATGTCTTCTTAACATTGCTGTGATAAAAAAATGCAAATGTTACCTGGGCTCTTTTGCAGGGATTAGTTCAAACTGGTGAACCACTCCTGATTATCATTGAAGCCACCACTACTCTACCCCCTGCCTCTGCTCAGTCTGTGTACATTAATGTGCCCGTAACCGGCCTAAGTCCGTTTTTTATATCAACGGGCCGTCCCAGTAGGGGTGTGGCAATGACATTTCCAGCACCTTGATGAAAAGGGGGAGTAACAAGCCCCATGTGCCTCCAGCTACAGGCCTTTAGAAAGGCCGCTCAGGCACTCACTGGGCCTCTGGTGGCATCTGAACAACACAGACAGATCCCAAATCAGCCCCCACCCTGCCCAAAAAAGCATCCCACAGCTGGAACACAGACACCGGCCCATTGCCCGAGTGCCCGCCTTACCAATCCAACCCTGTGTAGTAGCTACTACACATATTTATCCTAGAAACAGACAAATAATACAGAAGCACTTAAAGATGTATGTACTTAAAGAGAAACATCTACATAGACACACACGCTAAAATGAGATGGGGAAAAAAGAAAAATAGACTAACTGAAAAGAAAGTAGTGGTGTACAGCCACAATTAAAAGGATCCTGGGATTTTCGGTCATGA
This sequence comes from Lissotriton helveticus, assembly GCF_964261635.1. NCBI lineage: Eukaryota > Metazoa > Chordata > Amphibia > Caudata > Salamandridae > Lissotriton > Lissotriton helveticus. The sequence goes on from NC_136067.1 coordinate 874,170,008, forward strand.
TTGAATATGGTGCTGAATGGAAGATACAGACAATGTTTGAGGTCTGAGATTAGAAATTCCAAATTTTACTTTGTATATTTACTGTTCTTCTTGGTCATGAACAGAATACAGGACTCATTTTTAATGTTTTTAATTTTAGAGGGCTCCAAATTGGCTGAAGGACCTGAGGCACAATACTGTACTCAGAACCTGAAAGAAATGAGCCTGAAATAAGGACACCACTGAGTGTATGGGGATGGAACTCCATCTGATGATTCTGTTAGATTATGAAATGCAAGGAGTTATGCCATATTTGAAAAAAAGAAAATAGTCGGCCCTTGTAATGCTTTAACTACCGCCACTGAAGGAATGAAACGATTAATTAATAAATGCAGGTGGCAAACTCCATTTGTTTCCCTGAAAGCTGTTCAGGAGGACGCAGGTGGTCAGATCACACATACTGCGTCGTGTCTGGGAAGATTAGTGATTTTATCATTAGAGATGATAGAGTAGACACTCCTGGGGTTTATATCAAACAATAATCTGCGGTCACCTGCTGCTTTATTACCAGCCGAGACAACTGCACAAGATTTAAGAGGCGAAATAATCACTAAATTATCGGTTTATCTTGCACTATCCTATGGAAAATCTTCTCTCTGTCTGGTGGGATTGAAAAAGTTATACCGATTTTCTTTTTTTCGTCAAATGAAACAACCCCTGCTTAGTTTTCTGTTCTTTATGGAAGCCGTTATACATTAAGAACAGTTTATTGCTATTCGCCTTATTTTGAAAAAAGGAAAATAGAATAGGCAATATGCAAATGAGCTTTCTTTGTCACAAATGAAAACCATCGGTACACAGACCCAGGTACAGTTACTTGCTCTTTGTGCTCACCAATTCTGCTGAGAGGTTATTTAATTTTTAGAGAAAATTACATTTCTAATTATAGGCTTGAGCCGCTTTCCCAAGTCATGTATTATCCTGTATGCAGCATCTCACGTTTTTGCTAGATGTTTACTTTATATCCCTATATTAAGCTGTTTTAGGTCTCTGATACAGACGGCTTTCACTGACCAGACGTATTGTTTCCAGTACACACACTGGGCTTTGGATTAGCCTCTTGCACATAATTGGATTTCTTTGTTATCTATCGTTGTTGTCTTCACTTGATTCAATGACTTTCCTCCCTATTAATGTGTTTGTCCCACCCAGGAGCATTTTAGTCTCACCGTGTTCTGACTGATTGACTTGTATTCAGGAGTAATGTCATGCTATGATGGCCTGTGTTTTCCTGCTGTGTCCCCTGTGTGTCCTCCTTCACTGTCTTCTCTGTCCCATTCGCCCTCTGTATTGCTTGCTCTCTTCCTCAGACCAAGCTCAACCGGCGCTTCCCTCGACTCTCCCCGCCCGTTTGTGTATTTATCATCCCCCTACCCATTGGGGAGGAGGGGGAGCAGCATGGACTACTGACACCAGTCTTGTGTGAAAAAGGTTGCTTTATTGAAACAGGTGCACATCCTGGGCCTTTGCCTCACAAAACTAACACCTCACTATACAAATGATCTCACCTATATTAGGCTACCCCCCCCTAAAATCTCCCTCCCCCACAGCAACTTAATACAGTAATGTTGTACCCATTCCAGATCTATTTAACTGTAACTGTGCCCTTTAAACTCCCCAACCCTTTACTACAACTATTAACTCCTACTCAAGTAGACATCATACTTAACCTTGAACTTCCTGTGACCTCCAGGTGTGACCTAATCTACCCATTCCATTTCAGCCTGAATTGGGGCTGTCAACAAGAATACACTTTGTTAAATTATGTTAAACAATGGGAACTGCCACCCAGAAGAAGGGGAGGTGTCCCTTATCTTTTTCTGACCCCTCCCACTCCTGGCGCTGATTTCCTAATATATATTCAAAACCTTGGCCAACTCCAACTTTACCTGCACAAGATATAATTCCATGCCCATAAAGGACAAATGAACACTGTCATCTCTAAAAAATTCCTTGTCTTCAAATCGTAAATCCGAATGAGCCATTCTACCAATGCCTGCTTCACTACAAAAGACGCAAATCTCCTTATTAATCTTTTTTCTCGCTTTGTCTATAATTGCAGCCAACTTTAAAAGGTTTGTTAAACTATTACAAATGCATTTAAAGATGATTATTGTGATTGAGTGTGCAGCCTGCGTTTGTGAAAGACATTTGTTACAAAATTACAAATGCATTCAAATATGGCCACCATGGACTCACATGCTTCCATGGAAGTCATCTTTGAATGCATTTGCAATACTTCAATAAATCTTCTTCCAGGATGGCACCCACTGATGCATATGCATTTGAGACAGCTATCTGGCACAAACACCACTGGCAAGTCAATAGGTTTTACTGCTCAGACCCATTAGCTGTACAAATTCTTGTTTCTTAAGAGATTTGGAACTCTCTGTTACATTCAACGATGGGTCCTCTGTTGCATTGCTTGAATATAAAGAACACTGATCATCTTTAATTTGACATGAGGTTTATCTATAACTCAATCTAGAAACTGTCTATGGGCTATCTGAATATCCATCTGAAAATGTGTGTCTCAAAAATTGGCAGGTGATGAATGAACTCTTACTAATGATAATGTCGTCGCTAAAACAAGCAGAGACAAATTATGTTTTACCTATATTTTTGTAGTTTTCCAGTGCTTTCCATCAGATCTTATTGCGGTGCTTGTTAACTCTTTGTAATTTGTGGGCTGTGAGAAAATGCTCTTTTTTTCCTGGCCACCCCCAATATTTGTGGCTCGATTCTATTGGTTTTTTAACTCTATTCCCAGGGGTACTGTTGTCCATTTCCCAATGTATGCGCTCTGAACCCTAAAACTTGATAACATTGGATAATCCTTGGTTGCTTTATTTATCTTTCTAGTAAGCCATAGTATATGGTGCTGGAAATAGACCACAGGCAGAAAAAGCTAGATGCCACATGTGGACTGCAGCAACTGTTATGCCATTCACTAGGCTGACAATGAAAACCTAGCGTTAAGCCTACATTTGTAGCCTGACTGCTGCAGCTTTAAACCTGAAGGTAAACCTGTGAAAATAACCCCTTTTGACAGGAAGGAGCCCAACTTTTAAATAATAAATAAGTCGACCCTAAGTATGCCTTGTAGTCCTTAAGTTATGGTGTCTAGTGTTTAAAAGTTAAACATGTAAGGATTTCATTTTGACATGTTCCTACAGTGACTAACCCATAAAAGCTGAGTGTGATTTTAGCTGATCTAATGAGAAAAACTAATGTGCAATTAAAATATATATTTTTTGCATTGAGCTAAGCTACAGAAAAGATTCCACTACTGTTGTTAATGTTTATTAAACACCCAATTCAATGGTAACATTACATTTTTTGATAATCATGCAGACAATTAACTTTCATAAAGCTAGGCTTTGTATGTCTAAAGCTACAGTCGGTTAATTAGAATTATTTTGCCTTCAGCTGGCCTGTCAATTCTGTCTTTGAATAGGCATAAAATACCACTGTCACTGCAGAGACAATGGCTTGGGAATGGCAGAATTGCTAGGGAGGGCAATGTGGCCTAGCTTACCCCCAAGCAGGGATGGTTAATAAGGGTCCAGGTACTTCACTAACTTGAACAGTACCAAGGGGAAGACCTGCACCTACAGCTCAGTGATAAGGCAACACTGGAAAAGAGGGGTCTGTTGATCCCAATATACACTTTTAACCCTTCTTGCTTCAGTCTCAGTGAAGGAGGGAATATGGCCCAGAAGCAGTTTGGAGTGGATGAATGGGAGGGGACTTCAGATTACCATAGATGGACCAGTAGGTGTGCCACAAGCTCTGGCTAGGAGCCAGAACATTTTTCCCATGATGGGTGTTACTGAGAATGAATCAACATATATACGGGACCCTCTCTTAAAGTGATTTCGGCCAGGGAAGAGAGAGGAACAAGCTATCCAAAACAGAAAATAATTCCCACGTGACCTTATTCCTTTTTCTATGTTATGTCATTACTACTTTCACAAAGATCCTTCAAAACATGGCGGACACATACATTTATTTCATATTTGTATTTTCTTTATTTGTATTTCTTATACTTATTTTGCAAAATTATTTTTTATATATTTTTTTGTTTGAATTCATTAACCTCATATCCAAAAAAATAGTACATATATCTTTTCAACAATACACAGATGGACAATAGGCAAACAATATATATGCAATAGAGAAATATATATACAGTTTAAAAACTACCATACAGAGAACACTCCTTACTCATTCTCACCAAATCCACAGACATACACTCTCATACAATCCAAATATGCTCTTTCTTCTGTGTCTAAGGAGTCACAGATCTTTCTGTGAACTGTTACGCTAGGTCGGCGCGTTTCGGTGGGGTCAGACCACCTTCCTCAGGACCTCTGACAGAACAAAGTTCATCACAACTGTTTGTGGACTATGTATGGTTATCTGTAACAATAAGTAGAATATAATGTATCCATAACATCATCATTTCAAAACGATAAACAGTTAATCATAACTTAAAGAAGATATAATTTATTCATAACAATTCATACTTTATGAAGGACCAACCATTTTTACACAATACTTTTCATTACTCATTTATTTTTTCATCGTTGTCTCATGTGTGTCATAGAACCCATCTGACCTGATCGGGTATTTGCATTTAATTTAGAGGAACAGAATGTTGACTAATGTAACTTTAGAGTCACTTGATCTTTACAGCAAGAAAAGAAGATTCCAGAATGAAATTTTTAGAATAAAAAAAAGGAGAATGAAATCAATTTGTAACATCACACAATTGGATTTTAGGTAGTCTGAGGGACAAACTCCCTATATTCACCAACATGATAGAGTATCCTCTGTTTGTTGTTAAGCACTCTTACCCTGGCAAAATTTCGGGGTGGTGATCTCTATGTAGATATTCAACCGTCGTTCGGTTAGATAGTTCTTCCTATAGTGATATTAAGAAGTTCTTACTTTTAGTCTAAGAATATATGAGTATTGGGATTCTAGAGCATGACTTTAGGACTGCTTACCCAACATGAATTCTGCTTGCTGCTGTATTTCTTATAGCGCAGTTCCTGATGCGTTTCTCATCGTGTTAAATATGCATCGTTTATCATGGAACACTCTGTTTGAAATACATAAACAAGTTCTCAATACATATCCTACAGAGCTCATAGACGAGTTTCTAATAATTTAGATTAGACAAACTAACCTTCATTAAAACGTTTGTACAAAATCACCCTCGGGATTAAAGACGGTATTTCCTTTCTGTTTCATATGTTATGCTGTAACGACATATTTAACCAGGGTTTTAGAAAAATATATCAGATGTATTAAGAGTCCCTAAATAATCTCTCTCAGTTCTATTATTATTTACGAATATTAACAGCATTTTTCATTCGTATCTCTACTCTTTCATGTCGATGTTATCGCTAACTTTTTATTTCTCTGTGCTTTCATAGTCGTTGTTACATTTAAAGTTTGCCGTTCAGCATAAGTTGATCTGCCTAGTTCTACAACCGCTCATATTGAGTAAAAGGCAGTTCACATCAGCTTTGTATCCGGCCACCTTAGCATACTAATATTTCCATAGCACTCTTCATTTCTATCTTTACCCATTCATGGCGATTTTATCGCTAACTCTTTCTTTCTTTGAGCCTGCATGTTCGTTTTCGCAAATATATAAAGGAGACATATTTGTATTTCCAACGCCACGCGAATGCCACTTTTATAGTCGTTATTTTATTTAGAGTTTGCCGTTCAACTTAGACTGTTCTACCTAGAGCTATAACCGCTTGAATTGAGCAGGGTGGGGGAGGGACAGGGTGGGGGGAAGAAAACTCAGAGTAAGTAATTATTACATACTCCGTTCCGTCATATGTCCGAGTTTACTACCCCCACCCTGCCCCTCCCACGCCCCGCCTCACCGCCCTGCAGGACACCCTATGCGAGCCGCCACTTTCTAATTGTATATTCTCACATAGAAGTCCTAGGTTCTCCTGAGACTATCGTTTTAGGAAATGGCTGAGGTTGGTAGAGTTCTCTTGGTGCAGCCTGACACCCAGCTCAAATATATCAGGCATTCCCCATGGCACTGTTCAAAATGGGGTTTTAATCCATACTTTAAAAAAAAATCTTCCTTGGTGTTTACAATATCATAGAGCAGATGTATACGCATCATTATTCAGAACCTTGAGTGTACTTTTGTTGAATCCTTGCAACCCACCTGCATTTTGGGGACATCCTCCTTGTGAACCTGTTTCAATCAGCCAGCCCTGTTGCTCTGTGGCTCCGTGTCCGCTCACCCCCCGCCGCCGCACTCTCGCTACACCAGAGCGGCCGCCGAGAGGGGGAGAGTGTGTCACGGTGAGAACTATGTTTCCCAGCAGCCTTAGCGGCCGGGAGCCACCCACGAGAGAAGCGCGCCAGGAGGCGCATAAATTAGAGTGGCAGTACTCGCGTCGCGGTAGTGCGCGGTAGCGCTGGGCAAAGCCCGGGCAAAGGGCGGGCCGTCTGTGGCTGCCCGGTGCCGAACGAGGCTAGGCTGGGCCCATCCTCTTATTTCTCTTGGCCAGGACTGCTCGAATACTAACCCAGTAAGCCGTTATTTCCCCACAATTGTCATTGTTTCTTGTAAACGATGTTTGAGCACCCAACTGTTTGATACTAATTTAGCGGTCTAAAGTGGTTTAACTAGACTTGTATTATCACCAGCATGCATTATGACTTCGTGTGTGTCTAAAGGAAAATCCTCATCAATAGGAGGGTTAAATAGAGGAACATTAGACAATTATATCACCAGGGCTACCTCAGAAATAGATAGAGAAATCGCACTGGCCGAGCGACGCGCCGAGCGACGTCTATCTGTTGAGCTTCTTAAACACAAGCGCTCATCTTTGGGTCCAATACAGTTAGTCACCTCACCAGACACCAGCAAACAAACAGAAAACGAGGGGCATGACTTATCTAGTAATGATAGTATTCCACTACTCCTGCAAGACAGAACTCCTTCTATTGACATAAATAGTGAACCAAATACAAACGCCTCAGCTTCCTTTTCTAACTCGTTACTAGAGGTAGAAGTTCTAGCAGATACGCTTTCACCCATAGTAGAGATCTCCCAAAAAGAGAATAAACTCCTTAAGAATCACACACAAGCCCAAGGACCACCACCAAAAAAAAGAAGGAAGGGGGGGGGAATGGACCTCAAAAAAACCAGAATAACCAAACCAATTTTGTCAAATCTTCCAAAGGCCTTCCAATTAATGCAACTACGACACCTATCTTAGTCACTCCCCAACATCATTCAATAAAAGACACACCTAGTATTGATCTAATGGGAAGTATTGAACAACTAACTAGATCCCTCATATTGCCTCTCATTGAGAGATAAAAAAGAATGGCACTGCAATTAGGGTCCTTGGAACTAGTAATTGAAAAAAATACAGGGTTAATTAAGGACTTATCAAAGACTACTTCAGTGCCTTTAATTGCTGCACCACTCTCAAAACCCACTGCTCAAAGGGAAGTAAAAATAAATAAGCTACCTAATTCAAAACCGAATAGACTACCATCTCCCAAAATAACGAGGCAAAATGGAAACAATAAAACTAGGGCTAAGGAGGCTCAGGTGGGAGAGAAACCTCATGCTTTAGGAAATGCTCCAAATGTTCCTGCCCGTGAAAGTCTAGATGGGGTAAAAAAGCCTAAGAGGCAGCAAGTACAATTGCCACCAGAAGCGGTTCCACTTGTGGTGGTTTTTACGGGAGTCCCAGTACTAGAGGATGGGAAAAGAGAAGACTATTTTCAGCTAAAAAACAAAGTCATATATTGGCTACGACAGAACCGACCGCTTCCTCCAAACATAAATGGGGAAATTCTACATGTACGGCGTCTTCCCTGGCTGGGCCACAGAACAAAAGACACAGTGGGCGATATCATTATCATCAATTTTAGAGATCATAGACCAGTTAGATATATTACAGAATGGTTCTCAGAAAATGGAAGCAATGGTATAATACCACGCAATTTGACCTACTTCTATCCCCGACCGGTACTGACAACTATAACAAATTCAAGGGCTCCATTCCAATATCAGGACGAACGTCTTAATTTCCCTATACCTGTCTATAACCGCTACGTGGCTCTCTCGGGTATTGAGGGAGTGGACTGACTTCATTTCCGGAGCGCAGCGAAGGAAATCGTGGACAGTACACAAAGAGAGTTATCTACGAGTAGTGAGCTAAATCCTTACCATAACCTCCCTGATCCTCATTCTAAATCTATACAGATCCAGGTCATAGCCATAGACTCGTTGGTTAACCCCATTGGGATAAACGAGGCACACCCTCTCCCGGGGCCACAACAGGACTTAAATCCTAAATTTACAAGCAAATCCACAATAGGTATTGCGGGATGCACTGGGAATGGAAACAAACTCCGTATCTCTGCCTTATTCTGGAACTGCGCAAAGTAAGGTGTTTATGCGGCAACACTTCACCGTTGCCGTTTCTTTTCCCTTAACAGCGCTTCCTCCGTTCACCTGCTAACTGCTATCGAAGGGGCCCAGTCCTTGAACTTACGGGGTAGGCTCTGTTTACAGCGTTAAGTGTGTTTCCACAGTAGACATGTCATTATGTTACCATTGACCACTGAGTTTCTATGGGAGCACTCGACCACGTCTGGTATATATGTTATATACATATATTGCAACAGTGAGATAGTTAAAAAGGGACATTATACAATAGAGCTCTGATCCCTCACAGATACCTTATACCTCACAGCATGCCAAATCAGATAACCTTGTTTTCCCCCGCACTGGCGGGTATGATTGTATTTACCATGTGTCTTTATCACATAATCATCGAGTCCTTAGCTGTACATTTGTGTTGTGTTGTGTCATAAGCAACTAGTCCTGACTACATCCGAGCTCTGTGGGGTGTAGTATGTGGGGAGCTGCGTCCGCTCCCATGTAGATGCAATTCTCACACACTGGACAAATGTTGACGATAGTGAGTAATAAGTAGATATAACCACAGAAACTCGGCCATCATACCAGAATGTTCCATTAGCATGGTGATGTTATTTGGTGACAGGAATGTTCTTTCGATTGTTTGCTTGCTCTCAGTTTATAATATATATATATTTTGTTTGTTCATAGGTTGGGTTAGGGTACTGATACCAAGAGTACCTGACAACGTATTGACGTTGCACACCTTGAAGACTAAGGTACAGCAGGTTCACAGGCTGTATGCCGGGCACCTGCTATAACAAACTGAATCTGTTTATTATTCACAATTATTTTTGTTTGGTCCTGAAGAAGCGCGATTGGATCCGTTAGGGACCACTAGACGCGCGAAACATGTCGACCTGATTTATTTTTCACTTGAGCACTTACCCTGAGAGTAGCGGCTAGTCACACAACCGCCCCCTTTTTATTTAATTTCTCTAGGGATACTCCAGGGTCCACCCCATTTTAATTGACTACCCAGACCCCTGAATAAAACTGGTTTGAGGGTACTGAGTGGCCATTTTAATTTCCCCAAACTCACCATTCCAGCTAGGCCCCCAGACCCACATTCACAACTGCGGCATCTCCAAAAAAGAACTCCGCTAAAGAGCCCCCATGAGGGGCCCGTGAGGGACTGCAGCGCCACCCACACGAGGAGCAACGCCCGATGATGATTTAGGGCACTCGTATGGTTGTCTGAGGGCACTAGGTTATCAAGGAGAAGCACCTACATGATATAAAAATGATTTTCTTCCCCAACCCACCTGAGAGCTACCCAGTGAACAATCTGTTCCGTTCCTGTCTCCTTCTGTCGAGTCATAATGAGTAAACCACATTTTGGGTTTACTACATATAGCATAATTAATATTTTTTTGGAGGAACTTTATACCCTATTAGTGTTTAACATAGTTGACCTTGGGAGCAAGGGTACTGGACCTCACTTTTCTACATTCCTTGTTCATATTTATGCTCCCCGTCCCCCCTCTTTTAGTGTTTACTTATTCTGGAATATAGCAGGCCAACGATCAAAGCTAATAAATGATGAATGGAAGGCCTTTATTCACAAGTTTGATATCTTAGCGCTTCAGGAGACCTGGTCACTTGATGCGATCCATATAGAAGGGTTCAATACCTATTTCTCACCAGCCCAACCTTCAACATCGGGCAGAGCAAAAGGAGGCTTAACTATTTACATCTCAAACCTCCTTAACACAATTGAAATAGTCCCTATTAAACTGGAGCCTAATTTTCAGATTCTTAGTTTAATTTTAAACAAAAGGGATAACTTTCTTATAGTAAACTTCTATAATAATCTCCTTGATGGAGTTGCAGTGACTTTGGTATCCCTGATCCGTTCCATATTATTATCCAAAATAAGGAAGACAGCGAAAGAGGTGGTAATTATTTGGGGGGGGATTTCAATCTGGGACCATGCCCGGTTGGTAATCGTAACATCTGTGGCATCCTCGATGAGAGTGATAACCCCATCCCACATTTTAGACATTCAACTTTAGGCAGTTATTTAAATGAAACCTTGTTTGAATTAGCTTTGGTACAAGCAAATAAATTGGACAATGAAGAGACACCAATGGCTCCTACATTTCATGGGAGAGGTCATCAAACCACTATAGATTACATCCTGGTCTCCAATGGAGAGAGGATTATAGATACAGTATTTACTACACATACAATTGCATTAAGTGACCACTATCCACTCAGCATCTCTTTCCCACTGTCCCATAACCCAAAAAGTAGTCTTGGCTCTATTTTGGCACAAAATAACATGACACTGAATAGGTTAAATGGATACGCGTTAAAATGGGGAAAAGTAGATCCTATAGTAATCACAAAGTCAGTGATATTAAAGGCCTTCCCCTCCATTATGAAATGTTTAGCTCCAGAAACACCGGAATTGGAAGTCATTTCTAATTTTGGTATGATTATTAATGCTATAAATGAAGCCCTCTGGATAGAAATTAAACATAAATCAAAGAAGAGGAAGGGATGGTTCAACCATGAGTGCAAGGCTGCCTACTCAAAACTAAAAACTGCTCTAAGGAAACCAGTCAGGATCCCCCACGAGATAACAAGTCTAAGGAAAACGTACAATTCCGCACAAAAAAACAGGAAAGCAGAGGTAAAGAAACAACTCTGGGACCAACTCCATGAAAGCTGCACCTATAAAAATACCGTCGCTTTCTGGCAAGTGGTTAAGTCCCCTTTTCTAGCTGATAATACCGATTATCCAAAATTAGAGGTGGCAATAGATGAAAAGGATTGGGTTCACCACTTTTCTAGGATCTTTGCGATTAACCCAGAGGCTGCTAACTTACAGGAACCCAATCCTCGAGACCACATAGACACCCCCTATCCCATTGACCTAGAGTTTTCATTGGACCAGGTTGTTCTCGCTCTGAGAGCAAGTAAAAATGGGAAGGCACCGGGTCCAGATGGTGTACCCATCGATCTTTTTAAAGCCCAGATGGACCTCTGGACCCCCTTCTAACCAGAGTCCTGAATGCATCATGTGCAACAGGCCTTATGGAATCATGGTCCAAATCCGTACTAGTTCCTATTTTAAAAAAAGGGGATTGGGGGTTGGTAACCTGCTATCGTCCAATCTCCCTTTTAGACTCGCTTGGCAAGGTGGCGGGTCGAGTCATTCTCGAGCATCTGCAGGATTGGGCGGACGATGGTAGGATTATCTCAGATCTCCAGTACGGGTTCCGGCAGGGACTGGGGACTATTGATCAGGCCTTAAACCTGTCACTCTTGATAGACAAGTACGTCCACATTAAAAAAGGAGACCTGTATATGGTTTATGTGGACTTATCGTCTGCGTTCGATTGTGTCTCCCATTCCAAACTTTGGTCCCTACTGTTGGATAGGGGGGTACCATCAAACCTGGTCAAGTTTTTGAGGGAACTCTATTCAAACGCGACAGCAAGGGTGCGTTACGGGCTGGGAGGAGAGCTAACAGCGGAGTTTTCAGTAGAAAAAGGGGTTAGGCAAGGCTGTGTCCTGGCCCCCTTCCTCTTCACGTTATATACTAACGGACTGGAAAGAGAGATGATTAAGGGGTGCCAGGACCTTCCAACAGTGAATAACCGCCCAATTCCCGCGTTACTCTACGCAGACGACACTGTTATACTTGCTCGTACCCCCCTTGAACTCCAGAAGGGTTTGAATAGATATTCCACATTTATGGCAGGCCTTGACCTAAACATCAATATTAGTAAAACCTTTGTCATGAGGGCAGGCACTGGTCATAAACGTGAAATGAGGGACATTTACCTGAAGCAGGAAAAATTAGCGACCACACAGAAATACTCGTATCTGGGCATAATGATAGATCACAAACCATCCTGGAAACCGGCAGTAGAAACTAGGAAACTCCTTTTTACAAGAACCACTACAGCCCTTGTTAACTTTTCCAGGAAGCTGGGTAAGAGAGCTCCCCCCGAAATTATCATGATCTATAAAGCCAAATGCCTTTATGTGGCATTATACGGGGCGGGTCTCTGGGGTTTCGTGGCCACGGATAGTATACAGAGGGTGGAAAACATCTTCGTGAGGTATCTTCTCTCGGTCCCTAAGAGCACGAGTACCTTTGCCTGTCACATGGAGTTGGGACTCTCCCATGTGATGGACTTAGCAAAGGTTGAACCCCTCTTATTATGGCGTAAAATTTGGATATCAGAAAAAGCAACCCTTACACAGTCTATACTCTCCGATGGCCTAGCCATGGAGAACGTTCATAAATCTAAGTGGTTGTCGTATGTAAAAAGGTTCTTTCACGATCTAGGCTGGGACAAATTTTATTACGACCCCCCCCTCAATCCGTGAGGTTCCAAGGAAGGCACTACAGGCGAAATGTCTTGCACACCTTGAAGAACTGAGACTGACGAGTGAGGTCACGAAACCATCAGTTGTACACAGCCTGATGATCCAAACGACAGCCGCTATACAGCCCTACTTCACTTATAACATCACGAGCTATGATCGCTATCTTCTGGTCAGGTTTAGGATGAACTTTTCCCACCGATTGGTTGCATTCCCAACTCGAAACAACTGGGCTAAAGATCTTCCGCTTTGTCCTTGTGACAACACTTCTATGCAGTCCACTTTGCACACTATTTTTTTCTGTAAGTTCCATAATGATTTTAGGAAAAAATGGCTTATTCCACTGCTACAGCAAACTGGCTACAGACAGTGTCGTCCGGCACTAGTTTTTTTGTAGCTCTTGGAGGGAGAACGGTTGGTCCATATAATAGTTAATTTTCTCAAATGTATTGTTCGTCACCGAATGAACTTAGACTGAATTTGCCCACCTCGGGGCTGTGCAATTTTAAACATAAAAGGCGTTTTTTCGCCCTATAATGTTATGAATTTGTAAGTTTTAACCTATTTTTTCTGGATGCTGCTAATCACCTTAATTAAGCGATTGCAAGTTGCAAAGGAAAAAGTTTCTATCTCTATTCTTAAAATAGAAAGTTATTAAATTAATTGTATAATCGATGGTCTAAAGTTTGAATATACATTTACACAATCCTAGTTTATATTCCTAAGGATTGATACCTCTGAGACTGGTCTTACATTTTAAATTGTAAATATTGCATTTTTTACCTCAATGTTTAGCTTTTTTATTGTATAGAACTGTTTTATTGTATGCGTTTATGATTTTGCAACTTAAAATCGAAATAAAGCTTAATTGAATTGAATTGCATCATAAAAATGGCCATAAACAAGTAGCTTCTAATAAGAACACTTAAAAGTCACAAGAACAAATTCTTGATAACGATAATTCAAGTCAGTGTAATAGCATGGAACAATATGGGCACAATAGAGTGAAAACATAGGCACCATGACCATACTGTACAATTCGGTTGCCTGATGTAATTTTCCAGTCAATAGAGGGGTGTGGTAGGGGTGGGGATATTGGAGAAGATGGGAAGAGGGGCGATGAAAAGTATTGCTCAGAGCAGACCGTCGCCTTATGGACCACGGTCAGTGCAATGGTAGTACATCAGTGATATGGGAGTGATATTAAAAGGGGCTGAGTATACGAGGATGTAGGAGCGAAAGAAAAAAAGAACAGCAACCTCTGGTGTGGGTCATATGTAATTATGTCATGCCCAACTGGCTTAATTCATCCAGCTATACCATTGGCTCCAGTGTGAGTTCATCTCATCTAAATCAGAAGTGCAAGTTTGATTCAACTTTGAAAGAGACATTTACTACTGGATCTCAAATCTTGCCATTCCTCCCTTTTGTACAGCGGCAGACATGGGCAAGGTCATAGAAAACGCACATCTCCAGCAGAGGTCATTTGGAGATAGTCTCATCCTAAGGAGTTTAGCAGGGGACCAATCAAATACCTGTCATGTAATATTTTAAAGTATGTGTATTAAGGTGTGCTTCTCTAAAGGCCCTACCATGTGGGAGGTCCAATAGCCTTTAGGTGTATAGCCTAATTGTAATATGTTCTGCCATCGTACCCTGGTCTCATGTTCCACTACCTTGGAATTTAGGTTGATGATTACAATGTTGTAAATCTCAGAGATACTTTCTTTGGATGTATAACACTTTATAGCATAGGAAGGTCTAGGGAATCCTTGAAGTATAATCTGTCCATTTCAGTGTCTACCTCTCATTCAATACATAGGTTGCTGATATTTCCATCCCTAGGTGGGGGTAAGGTGAATACTTCCTAATGAAGATCTTCAAATGGTTTAAGTGAGCAAACCCTGAATTATGTCGTTCATAGTGCGTGACTCCCATGCTTGCCACCTAAACGTGGAGCCTACAATCACTACAAACCTACAGAGCCTACAAACACATTGTTCCATGCAGGGGCCCCATTGAGGAAGTGACACTGTACTATAAGTCATTTGTGTTCTGTGTCCCAGGAGGCCAGCATGGCAAGTACCACCAGGGGAAGGGACAAGTTCAATTCCTTTCTTTTATAATACAGGCATGTATACCCAGAAAGATTGTTTCTGTATGCCTGTCCTATAGCTAGTTACATGGGAGGATCTCTATGGTCAGAGGAAGGTGCAGTATTTGGGATAATTGATGTGCCAACCAGAATGGACCGACAAGCCAACTTTTAGAAACGTCTCCACCATAGATTACATTTTCACCAATGAAGGGCTGGCCCACAAACTTTGCAACTTCATAGTGGACGACAGAGTTGAAAGCGACCACAGGCCCCTCCGCGCCACATTCAACCTGGCGCGGGAACAAGCGGAATCACAAGAAGTCATTGGAACCACCACGGGCGAAGAACATCATAAAGTCCTTAAAAGAATAAAATGGTCAACCAATCTCAGCCATAGACTGTTAGGTTATGTAGCCAGAAGGGAGGAAGAACTAAACCCAGTCCACACTGAGAACATCACACACCTCTGGGAAACACTGACCTCCGACATATTGAAATGTCTGGGCAATAATCACCATCTAAGAAGCTGCCAATTCCATACTGGGTCTCGCCGTTCAAATCCGCGGTGCCTGACACAGAGTAAGCGTGCTCTCAACAAGGCAATTAGGGCACAAAAGAAAGGCACCCATTTGCTAGGGAGGCACTCCATTGCCGCTTTGCGTACTGACTACAAAAAGAAAGTCTGGGAGTACAAAAGACTGCAGACCGAACAGAATTGGCTGACCGTATTTTCCTTAATGAAAGGAAATTACAACAGCAAGCTTTGGCGCTTCATCAACAGTCTGACCCCCAGAGGCGTGCACAAGGAAAACAGTGTTGCAGGGAAAGTTTGGGAACAGTACGCCAAGGGGCTGTACACCTGTGCGCCAAACCAGCCCACCCCCGGAAGCTTTGCGTGGTCCAAGGTGGCGGCTACAACTATCGAACCCGAAAGCTCCTCGACAGAAGGACCAAGACCGACCCGGCCCGGAAAGTTCACAGAAGCGGAGGTGCTAAAGTGCATCAAGGCCATTAGAACCGATGGCGCCCCAGGCCCAAACGGGATCCCGGCCCAGGTCCTCAAAACTGCCTCAGCCTTCTTGCATCCAGACTTACCCCTTTATTTAACCACTCTTTTGCCACCGCAATTCTGCCAACTTCTTGGAAAGGCTCAATCCTATTCCCTATTCACAAAAAGAGGGATCATACGAACCCGGCCAATTAAAGGCTTATAGCACTCCTCGACATAGAAGCAAAGATATACGCCCGCCTTCTTCTAAGGGATATGGAGGATTGGGTGGACAAGAACGGCATTCTCCCGCCCACACAGACCGGCTTTAGGGCTAATAGCTCCACCCTCGACAACATCATAGCCCTTTCCTACCTCGCGAAGAAGGCCAATATGAGGAATAAGCCGCCCCTGTTTTGCTGTTTCATAGATTACTCCACAGCCTTTGATCGTGTGAACAGAGGTCGGCTTTGGGTAAAACTTGATTCCTGGGGGCTACCACAAGTCCTGCTAAAAGCCATAAAAGCGCTCTACAAGGGGACCTGGGTCAAGGTGAAACTAAGTCCTACAATAACAACGACAAGAATCGACACCAATTTTGGCCTTAAGCAAGGGTGCGTCTTGGCCCCCATGCTTTTTAACTTGTACACTGCGGACATGGGGACAGCCCTGAATAATGCCAACTTAGCACCCCCAAGGTTGGGGAAGCTCGTCTTAGGAACGCTCCAGTATGCAGACGACACGGTGGTCATGGATCACACCAGGGTGGGGCTCCAAAGAGCCTTAAGCAGCCTTGCCACATATAATAAGGCAAATGACCTACGGATCAACGTAAGCAAGACTAAGATCGTCATCTTTGGCAAATACCCCCACAAAAAAAGAAGCATCATGGTCCCTGGGGGACCACCGTATCGTCACTGCCTCATCCTACAACTATCTGGGCACCTGGGTCTCCGAGAGTGCCACAGCAGTCAAACACCTGAAGGAGCCTAAACCAAAAACAGACAGAACCATACTGTCGTTAAGACGCTTAAGTCATCGCTTGGCCAGTCCCTCAGCCGAACCAATGCTGACAGTGCTCAGGGCTAAATTGATCCCGCCATCTCGTATGGGCATATAGCCTACCCAGGCGCATTTCACAAAGTGGTCAATGCGGCCCAGGCGAAAGCCTACAAGATGGTGCTACAGGCCCCCAGACATGCAAGGAACAATAGGCTAAGGCTAGAAATAGGCCTTAAGCGACCAGAGCTGGCACTACTGGGGGACCTGTTAAAATTCTATATTAGAGTATTGAAAGCGCCAGAACACACCCTAAAGCACTTCCTAAAAACAATCTTTGGTGAAGTGGGCTCCCCATGGCACTCCAAGGTGGAACTAGCCATTGAAAATCGAGAGAAGGAGCCTGCCCCTGCATGAGATTCCATTTTCAGCCTGGGCCCAAGCCGTTAAGCGTCAAGTCCAGACCATCTCTTTCGGGCTTGACCTTGCATCCCTTCGGCATAACCCACTAACTCAGGCCCTGGACAAATCATATATCTCTGGAAAACCCCAAATATACCTGCAAGACCCAGTATCCACCCACGCAAGAAAGAAAATTCAGTATTTTCACCTCTTGGCCCTCTGGACCGCGGACTTTAACCCTAAATGGGCACTGTAGGAAGGTGGATACCTGACTATGGTTACCCCAGATCTTTTGCCTTGTGTTTAGCTGGTTTTCGACTTAGTTGGCCTGGGATCCTGCTAATCAGGGCCCCAGGCTATCTGCTCTCTCTCTAAATGGACTCCATGTACTATAGGTACATCACCAATTTGGTACTGGACACCTTATCAGCCCCTGTACAGTGCACTATAGGTGCCCAGGGCATAGGTGCATCCAAGGCCTACCAGGGGCTGCAGCATATCTTTTGCCACCCCTGGCTGGTACTTAAATCGACACAACTGGCTGTTCACACAGCTGGGGCAAGGTGGTGTACTCACTCCTTGCTTAGATATAGTATACCTATATCTAAACCTATATCTGGACACATATATACCTATAAGTCACTCCTATGGCAGGCCTTAACAATCTTGGAGGCAGAGTGCTTGGTTTTATGTGAGATGGTGCTCTAGCATGAGCTGAGCCTGTCTGCAGAACCATTTCCGTGCAGCTGTTCCAGTGATACTGCCATACCATATACTCTTAAGTGCATTATAATCCTCGCGGTTAATGCTAACTTTGGTTTGGCTTTATCAAAACATGTCGTGTTTGGTGTCATACACTTTGGAATACTACCCCCTCGCCAGTTCTGGCGACGGGGGTAGCATTCCACCCTTCTAGAGGGAGAAGACATGTTACTTTACTGAAAACGCGGTTAATCCTAACCAGAGCCCCAGCATCACAAAATGGATGCTGCTGCCACAGACACGAGTCTGGCCTCCTGCTGCTGACCGAAACTTGGCAGAGGACGCTTGATCAAAGGATCTCCTGTCACAGGGAGGTGTCACATCACCCCAGACAGGAGATAGTGGATTGTAGCAGGGAGGGTTGAAAGAAACTAGACACTGCCTGGGGCGCACAAGGTGTCCCAGGGCAGATTCCAGTCAAACCGGTTCTGGGGCCATCCTGCCCCAGTCCTGGCGGCAAACTGGACAAAGGAAAAGGGGTGTAACCGCCCCCTTCCTGGGTCCCACCCATAGGAGGGACCTAGCAGGTAATCCAGCCCCCAGATTTGGAATATAGGTGGGAGCAGAGCCAATGCACATCAGATTATCCTGACTGAAACTTATGAAACGAAACTCTGGACCCTTCGACATCCTACTCAACGTAGAAGACTGAAGAATCTCCCTTGTGGTTAAGGAGGGACCACCCTGTGCAAACAGGCACCATCCAGCACCTCGACGTTTGCTTTGTTGCAGTTCCCGCCGGAACTCGAGCAACAGAGATCAACAAGACCCAGCGTGCCTGCCTTCTAACAGTCCGATCCACAGTTCCTGCAAAGCTGAGACCCGTGAAGGCAACCTGAAGGGTGGGAGCGGCCATCTTGGAGGAACAACGAATCGCTGACCGTGCAGCTCCCGAGGCTCCCTCGAAGCTGTGCATTGGAGTTTGAGAAGCTCCAGCCCGAGCAACTTTTGCACCGAAGCTCACCATGCCACACTCTTTGAGTACTGCGTGGGGACCTTTTGCATTTTCCTGCTTGACGCGTTGGTCCAGTCGCTTGCCCGTTGGCTAGTGGCCCCAGAACCGATGAACCTAAGAATTTACACAGCTGGTCTGGTTGCTCCAGACTGGCCCTTGCTCCCCTGAAAAGGAGCACCCGCTCTGACCTTGCTGGTCCGAGTATTAAGCGATCTTTGAATCCTGCGTGGGTTGCCTTTGCCAAGGCTTGTTGACTCCGATCCGGAAGCCGACACCACCGACAGTGAGAGCCTTTGTGAGACAGCTCGTGTTCCACTCCAGGACATCCTCGGTGCCCCAGAGTCCACGTAGCAGCGGAGACAAGCTTCACTACATCAACCTGATTGCGCCTGACATAGCCTGGTTCCTTCCTGGTTCCTTCCTGGTCATGGCTAGTGACCCAGACTCTGTCCCCTCTGCTTTAAGGTACCCAACATCTACGATCCACCCTTGCATCGCACCGGACACTTCTCTTCTGGACGCCTGCAGCATCTTCATCTCTAGGCACCCTAGATCTTAGTGACGAAACCCGACACATCTTCGCACCTGTGCACCCGCTTCCTGTGGGTGAGGTAACTCTTGAACACCGGTGCTCCTGTAGTGGTTTACACGTCTAGTGTCTAAGTCTACAGTTTTGTACATCTAGTCCAGTCGGAAGACTCTTAAAACTGTAACTCGATAACTTTTACGCACCATTGACTTTGCATTGGTGCATGCGTGTGCTTTCTGCACTGCACCCGAATCCCGCGGGCTGCTCCCGTCCTAACTGCTGTTAGTCCAGTGTAGTCTCAGCAATTCCCAAGGCCCTAGGCCTTACCCCTGATTGATTAGTGATTGTTATACCACTTTATTGATATATGGTTTGAGTGGCCACCGGCCTCATCCATAAACGTGCAACTTGTATATGTTATATTGTGCTTTTGTTTAAACGCTTGTGCTTCATTGCTCATAAAGAGTAGTGGGGATTATTCTGAGAATAAATACATATATTTTTATAATATATAACTTGCGTGGTGTCCTTTCATTTGATATTACAGGATTGCATATGGTAAAACAACTGGCTTCACATGTCCTCTTGAGTTAAGCCTTTATGCTGCTTAGTCCATGCTACCACTAGGATAGCTTGTCTTTAAGGTTGACTTACAACCACCACCATAAGGGATTGTTTGGACTGATACAGGGTGCCCACAGAACTGTGGACATCATACATCAGGCCAACTTCTCACATTGGTGAGCAGCGGTACGGATTTGAGCTTGCTGTTGTTTTACGATTGCAATCTTTTTATCAAATTGAAAGATCACATTAAGTACCATAGGTACATATATGTTATGTTATGTTATGTTATGCGTTTTTATTTGGCGCACAGATGCTCCAGCGAAGGAGCGTCCTGGCGCCCGACAAGGCAGCTGCACAACACAACTAAACAATAAGCAACCAATAGAAAAAAACTAAGGGAATAAAAAAGTTTTCACCGCACGGCGAAAAGAAAACAGATCCCTCATAGCGCGAATCGCCGGGGGCAGGGAGTTCCACAGGACCGCCGCACGCACTCGAAACGAGCGTCCTCCAGCTCGACTCCGCTTGAAGCGCGGCACGACAGCTAGTTCTAGGTCTGCAGATCTTAAGAGTCGAGCTGGGATATAGTGGGCGAGAAGGGCCATAAGGATCGTTACTGGGGACCCCTTCAGAATTTTATAGGCAACACAGAGGACCTTAAACTGGATCCGCTGGGCCACCGGCAGCCAATGCAATGACCGCAGGGTATTAGAGGTAGGACAGAATCTTGGGAGGCCTACCACCGCTCTTGCAGCGGCGTTCTGAATCCGTTGTAGGCGCCCAATCTCCGCCTGATTCAGACCAACCAGTAAGGAGCTCGCATAATCCAGCCTTGAGATGACTGTGGCTTGGATCATGAGTTGCCTGGTGGGAGCATCGAAGAATTTAAGCACTGGACGGAGCCCGCGCAGGATGCCAAAGCAGCAGGCCGCCGTGCGTTTGGTGTGACACACAAACGTAAGGGAAGGGTCCAACCAGACCCCGAGGTTCTTAAGCTCGGCGACTGGGGTAGGAGCAGGGCCCAATTCCCCCGGCCACCATCTCTCTCCCCATAGATCCGGCTGTCTGCCAAAAACCATGACCTCGGTCTTACTAGCGTTCAGCTGGAGACAGTTGGACGTCATCCAGCTGGCGACCGCCCGCAGTCCTTGTTGAAACCTGGGGGCATCAACTTCGGCATCCCCGCTGATCGTAACCGCTAGCTGGGTGTCATCGGCATATGACACCATCGTCATACCCCATTGCCTGACAACCTCAGCTAGCGGCCTTACGTACAGATTGAACAACGTAGGACTCAGCGAGGAGCCTTGGGGAACCCCCAGGTTCAACGGATGGAGTTTGGACTGATAAGGCGGGACGGTCACGCTAAAGGCCCGGTTGGCTAAAAACGACCGGAACCACTGGAGAGCGATGGCGGTCACACCAGCCTCCTCTAGGCGCAGCAGAAGGATTTGGTGCGAGACGGTGTCAAAGGCAGCGCTCAGGTCTAATAGCACAAGCGCTGCCGTTTGTCCCGCGTCAAGCACGGAGCGAAGGTGCTCCACCATATAAAGCAGAGCCGTCTCCGTGCTATGACCAGCCCTAAACCCATTCTGCGTCGCGTCGAGGATATCTGCATGGCGAAGATGTTCCGAGAGGACAGCATTTACGTGTGCCTCCATAACCTTAGCTGGCCACGGCAAGAGTGAAATCGGCCGATAGCTCTCCGGCTTGCTGCCGTCCAGGCTGGGTTTTTTAAGGATAGGCCGAACCATGGCTTGCTTCCACTTCAGTGGGACCTCGCCCGATGTTAAAGACGAATTGATCAAGGAACATAGCGGCGAGATATCATGTACCGCTAGGTCCTTGAACACATCTGGGCAAAGTGGATCCTCTGGGGACCCAGACTTCACTTTGCGGGCCAGTGTATCTAGGCTATCAGATGTTAAAATAGGAAAGGAATGCAATCCCTCAGATGATAAAGGCTTAACAGATGGATTAGCCGAGGGCGTGGCCAAAGGAAAGGCCCGATAGATAGCATTCACCTTTTCCAAAAAAAAACTCTGCCAATTTTTCACAGTGCTCGACGGAGCTTTGGTGCGTTGTTGTTACCTTTTTGGCAGTAAGGTCTTGTAGTACCTTAAAGATAGCCTTAGATGGGTTCGAGCTAGTCCTAAATTGTGCGGCATAAAATGCGGCACGAGTTCTACATACCGCCCGATGATACACTTTGACAGTAGACAGGTAGAGAACTTTCTTCGTGCTGTTATAGGCATTACGCCATGCCCGCTCTGCGCGCCTACAGGACACCTTCAGAGCACGCAGTGAGTCATCATACCAGGGGCTGGCTTTACCGGTCCCAGTTTTGCAGCTGACCAAGGGAATAAGAGTGTCCAATGCCCTAGATACCCAATTACAGAACCTGTCATAAGCCTGATCAGGCGACCCCGTGATGACAAACGGGTCAGCCGATAGGAGATGGAAAAAGTCCTCCAGCTTAAGTTTATTCCAGCGTCGTCTTGGAATCGAACACACCACTGGCTTAGGTTGAATAGCCAGAAAAGGGCACTGGATCTGTATCAGATAGTGGTCAGTCCATGCTAGAGGTGTGTAGCTGGTAATGCAGGCTTCCGTAAGATTGGTAAAAAACGGACCAAGGGTGTGACCCCCTGAGTGGGTGGGCTGTGCCACCAGCTGAATCAGCTGGAGCGCCTCAAGATCTGCCACAAAACTGGACACCGAAGGGCTGGTCAAGTTGTCAAAGTGCAAGTTTAAATCTCCAATGATGGAGAAATTGGAGCACCCTGTCGCTAGTTCACTAATGGCGTCAGGTAGCGCTGCTCTAAAGGCTACTTCACTCCCCGGTGGCCGATAGATCAATAGCCCCGACAGGGTGAAGTTAGGTGTAATAGCTACCTTGAACATTGCACTTTCACAACCCGGGATTTTTTGACCCTGCCACGTGCAAGAATAGCAAGATTTAACTGCAAGAGCTATTCCTCCACCTCTAGAAGCTCGGTTTAAAGTGAATACCGAGTATTCCGGCGGGAAGGCCAGGTTAACAACGGACGTATCGGCATCCTGTAGCCAGGTCTCCGTCACACAGAATAGGTCAGGCAACTCCTCATCTAGCAGATCACAAATATCTAGATGGTGCCTAACGAGCGACCTGGCATTAAGATTCCATAAGCTAACATACGGTTGTAGGCTGATGGGCGCACGAGTGGTCTCCCTGCAGTTCCTACTTACGGGGGCAGACAAGATAAAACATCCGCAGCCACACGAAAACGGCCCACATAGAGGATCCACCCGCGGCGCAGTACAGGTCGCCCCGGACCGATTAATGGCAACCAGACTGTCTCTAGTGTAACACCGCATGATAGCCAAGAGTACGGCTAGGAGGAGGGCCAGAGTCCAGCCACGTCCTGTCGCGGACGGGCGCAGACGGGCAGGACTCTGGCACGACTCCGGCCACGCGAGGACGCGCCCGCTCCGCGATCCCGCTACGGAAGGGAGGAGCATTTAGTAGGCGTCCCCTCGCTCGCACATGCGCAGTCCAGCGCTGGCGTGGTGAAGCTGCCCTGCCCCTCTCTGCTATGGCGCCCACCCCAGGAACCAAGCCCGCCAAGCGGCAGTGGGGGACACAGATTATAGTGCAGGTAAGGGGAAAATGAAAAGCCCAGCTCTCTAGGCGCAGCACTACTTAACAGCGCTAAATACAATTTTAAAAAGCGGATAGAACACAGCGCGCTCCTGCAATACTGCGCTCTGCTACCTTGTCAGCCGGAAGACGCCAGGGACTCGCCTTTAGTAGGCGTCCCCTCGCTCGCACATGCGCAGTCCAGCGCTGGCGTGGTGAAGCTGCCCTGCCCCTCTCTGCTATGGCGCCCACCCCAGGAACCAAGCCCGCCAAGCGGCAGTGGGGGACACAGATTATAGTGCAGGTAAGGGGAAAATTAAAAGCCCAGCTCTCTAGGCGCAGCACTACTTAACAGCGCTAAATACAATTTTAAAAAGCGGATAGAACACAGCGCGCTCCTGCAATACTGCGCTCCGCTACCTTGTCAGCCGGAAGACGCCAGGGACTCGCCTTTAGTAGGCGTCCCCTCGCTCGCACATGCGCAGTCCAGCACTGGTGTGGTGAAGCTGCCCTGCCCCTCTCTGCTATGGCGCCCACCCCAGGAACCAAGCCCGCCAAGCGGCAGTGGGGGACACAGATTATAGTGCAGGTAAGGGGAAAATTAAAAGCCCAGCTCTCTAGGCGCAGCACTACTTAACAGCGCTAAATACAATTTTAAACAGCTCTCATCCTGGCCTTAAGCTTAGCATATTTAAGTTCTACTGAACTTAGTAGTTGTAGATAGAAGGGCTTAGCACACCCTGACTACAACTCACTAGCAAGGTACAGTAGGAAAACACTTAGTGTAGGTAGGTGCATCACTTACACCTCACTAGAGTCATGTCTGGCACAGGTGAAGCTCTAAGCTCTCTACCTGTGGTGGTTGACCCTCCATAGGCAACCTCAGACTATGACAAATTCAGCCATAGAGACTTGAGTGCCTTGTGCACTGCAAGGAAGCTGAAAAAGGGTCACAACCCTACCATTCCTATCCTGATAGCCATCCTGGAGAAGGATGATCGTGAGAAAGCTAGAGTAGCTCCCTCAGGGTCAGGAGAAGGAGTGATTCCCCCAGATAATGAGAACACCACCCCAGAAAATGAGGAGGCAGACCCAGAGTCAGGTGTTGATGTAGACAATCATCAAGGGGAAAACCAGGTACCAGTGGTAAGGCTTAGCCAAGCCAACTTGGTCCTACATGGGAATGGAGAAGGGAACCACTTCTCCAGACCCAATAGCAGAATTCTCCCAGGCAATAGAAGAGAGAGAACTCCTTTCAGGGATTCTCACATTTCTAGTGCCTCAAGAGAATCTCAGAGGGGAATGACTTCTCCCCAGAGAAAAGAGCATAAGGCCAGGATGAGAGCTGTTAATCTCCAAATAGAGAGGGAAGAATTAGCCCTGGCCCAAGCTAGACTTGCTTTGGCAAGAGAACAGAAGTTAAGTGGTGAAATACCCACTGGTGGCAGCATTATCCCTAAGGATAAAGACAGGTCCTATGACCATAGAAACCTGAGTAAGATTGTGACCCCCTACAGAGATGGGGATGATATCCACAAATGGATAACTGCTCTAGAAAGGGCCTGCATGGTACAGCAGGTCCCCCAAGATCAGTGGGCAGCAATCTTGTGGCTCTCCTTTTCTGAGAAAGGGAGAGATAAGCTCCTCACTGTTAGAGCTGAGGATGCTAAAAATGACACTGTCCTGAAGAGTGCTCTTATTGATGGGTTTGGGTTAACCACTGAACAATACAGGCTGTTGTTCAGAGACACCCAAAAAGCTCAGACTCAGGACTGGACTGATTTTGTAGATTGTGCTACTAAGGCTCTGGAAGGTTGGCTACATGGCAGCATAGTACATGACTATACAGGATTGTATAATTTGATTATGAGGGAGCAGATCCTATGTAATTGTCAGAACCAGCTTTTACACCAGCACCTGGTGGACTCAGATCTGACCTCTCCACAAGAATTGGGTAAGAGGGCAGACAAATGGGTCAGAACCAGGATTAGGCCTAAGAATCAGGGTAATGATCAAAAGAAGGATACTTCCAAGGCTCAAGAGAAGGGTGGGGATAAATCTAAAGACAAATCTGCCACAGTGCCCCAAAACTCCAAGGATGGGGGTGGGTCCCAAAACACTTCCTCTGACCAGAAGAAACCCTATTGCCATGCTTGTAAAAAGCCTGGCCATTGGAAAACAGACAGCTGTTGTCCAAAGAACAGTAATAAAGAAAATATACCTCCAAGTAGAGCTCCAACACCCCCTGTTACTTTCAGCAGTAATCCCCCAGGTGGTGGGAGCACCCCCAAGAATTTGGGCCGCTTTACTTTTGGAACCCAGGTGGACTCTGGCCTAACCAGGTCCCCTAATACAAATACTCTTGTCTGTGAGAATTGGATGGGGTTTGCCAACTTCACTGATTGCCCAAACACTTTGAGCAAGTACAGGCAAGAACCCCTCATCAATGGTCAAAAAGTTGAGGCCTACAGAGACACAGGTGCTAGTATCACCATGATGACTGAGAATCTAGTCCCCTCAAGGCAACTTTTACCTGGTGCCACATATCAGGTGACTAACATTGATGGAGTGCAGAGAAATCATCCCATGGCAGTGGTAAATCTCAGCTGGGGAGGTGTCACTGGCCCAAGGAGAGTGGCAGTGTCATCAAACTTGCCTGTAGATTGTCTACTTGGGAATGATTTAGAAATCTCAGCCTGGGCTGAGGTTGAACAAGAAACCCATTCTAAAATGGTAAATCTCCATGGAAAGGTTAGTGGGGCTGTGATGGCCACAGCCCAATCCAAGATGTCCTTCCTGAAAAGTTTGGT
The DNA here is from genome assembly GCF_964261635.1 of Lissotriton helveticus. Taxonomy (NCBI): domain Eukaryota; kingdom Metazoa; phylum Chordata; class Amphibia; order Caudata; family Salamandridae; genus Lissotriton; species Lissotriton helveticus. The sequence continues at coordinate 874,196,611 of NC_136067.1, forward strand.
AGGGCTGTGCAAGGCTCAGCCCCATCTTCAGCAAAATCCCTTCCTGAAAAGGTTAGCAGAGCCGTTATGGTAACAGCCCATACCCAAACTGAGTCCCTTCATGAAAAGGTTGGTGGGGCTGTGATGGCCACAGCCCAAACTCAAACTGATTCATGTGTTGTGAAGCCTGAAACTATGGATCACTCCACACAAACAGAGAGCATTGAGGAGGAAGAGAAATCTCCCTCCCACCAGACATCAGGGAAGGATCAGCCTCCTCAGGGAACTGATCTTACCCCTTGTGTAGGAACTGCCCCAGAGGTAGTCAGGCCTAGCCTGACAGAGCCCCTGATGTCAGTGGACCCTTCCAAGGTGGGACCCAGTCTGGAGCAGGTAACCTGCCCCTCTCTACCCTGCCTCAGTCAGCCCAGGGCTACAGAGGTCAAGGAGGTCAGTTAGCCCCAGAGGGCCCCCTGTCAAATTAAACACCCCCTTCAGCAGATTAGGGGCACCACAGCTAGCAGCCCTAGCAAGGTGACAAAGTTAAAAACTTCTGAAGGATCCCCCTTAGTTAGGGACCTCCCCCAAATGGACACTGTTGGGCACAGCCAAACCTGGGACCCCAAGGCCCCAAACCTGATCTGTCCCTCCAGTAAGCCAACAGAAGGGACCCAGCCTCCAGCTGTAGGCAGCCAGAGGTTGACCCTGAGAGCACAGTGCAACTCAGTCAAGGAAAGAAAGGCACACTTGGTGGAAGAGGATTGGAGGAAGCTGAGCCCTAATTTAGTGGAGCCTCACTTCAGTACTCCATCTCAACACCAGCCTTTTACTTTGCCAAAACACACCACAGGTAGTGATTCCCTATGGTGGAGACCCTCTGATACCCCTAGGGTGAGGGATTGCTTAGTGGACCATGAGACAGGGGGTAACCTTGCTATTGCAGGTACTTCCTTATATGGCCACTTAGGCAATATAGGCTTACCTGGTCAAGGATAGCCTTATCTCCTTTCGTTTGGGGGGGGGGGGGGGCTATGTAGGAAGGTGGATACCTGACTATGGTTACCCCAGATTTTTTGCCTTGTGTTTAGCTGGTTTTCGACTTAGTTGGCCTGGGATCCTGCTAATCAGGGCCCCAGGCTATCTGCTCTCTCTCTAAATGGACTCCATGTACTATAGGTACATCACCAATTTGGTACTGGACACCTTATCAGCCCCTGTACAGTGCACTATAGGTGCCCAGGGCATAGGTGCATCCAAGGCCTACCAGGGGCTGCAGCATATCTTTTGCCACCCCTGGCTGGTACTTAAATCGACACAACTGGCTGTTCACACAGCTGGGGCAAGGTGGTGTACTCACCCCTTGCTTAAATATAGTATACCTATATCTAAACCTATATCTGGACACATATATACCTATAAGTCACTCCTATGGCAGGCCTTAACAATCCTGGAGGCAGAGTGCTTGGTTTTATGTGAGATGGTGCTCTAGCATGAGCTGAGCCTGTCTGCAGAGGTCGGAACCATTTCCGTGCAGCTGTTCCAGTGATACTGCCATACCATATACTCTTAAGTGCATTATAATCCTCGCGGTTAATGCTAACTTTGGTTTGGCTTTATCAAAACATGTCGTGTTTGGTGTCATACACTTTGGAATACTACCCCCTCGCCAGTTCTGGTGACGGGGGTATCATTCCACCCTTCTAGAGGGAGAAGACATGTTACTTTACTGAAAACGCGGTTAATCCTAACCAGAGCCACAGCATTACAAAATGGATGCTGCTGCCACAGACACGAGTCTGGCCTCCTGCTGCTGACCGCAACTTGGCAGAGGACGCTTGATCAAAGGATCTCCAGTCACAGGGAGGTGTCACATCACACCAGACAGGAGATAGTGGATTGTAGCAGGGAGGGTTGAAAGAAACTAGACACTGCCTGGGGCGCACAAGGTGTCCCTGGGCAGATTCCAGTCAAACCGGTTCTGGGGCTATCCTGCCCCAGTCCTGGCGGCAAACTGGACAAAGGAAAAGGGGTGTAACCACCCCCTTCCTGGGTCCCACCCATAGGAGGGACCTAGCAGGTAATCCAGCCCCCAGATTTGGAATATAGGTGGGAGCAGTGCCAATGCACATCAGATTATCCTGACTGAAATTTATGAAACGAAACTCTGGACCCTTCGATATCCTACTCGATGTAGAAGACTGAAGAATCTCCCTTGTGGTCAAGGAGTGACCACCCTGTGCAAACAGGCACCATCCAGCACCTTGATGTTTGCTTTGTTGCAGTTCCCACCAGAACTCGAGCAACAGAGATCAACAAGACCCAGCGTGCCTGCCTTCTAACAGTCCGATCCACAGTCCCTGCAAAGCTGAGACCCGTGGAGGCGACCTGAAGCGTGGGAGCGGCCATCTTGGAGGAACAACGAAGTGCTGACCGTGCAGCTCCCAAGGCTCCCTCGAAACTGTGCATTGGAGTTTGAGAAACTCCAACCCCGAGCAGCTTTTGCATCGAAGCTCACCCCGCCACACTCTTCGAGTACTGCGTGGGGCCCTTTTGCATGTTCCTACTTGACGCGTTGGTCCGGTCGCTTGCCCATTGGCTAGTGGCCCCAGAACCGACAAACCTAAGAATTTACACAGCTGGTCTGATTGCTCCAGACTGGCCCTCGCTTCCCTGAAAAGGAGCACCCGCTTTGACCTTGCTGGTCCGAGTATTAAGCGATCTTCGAAGCCTGCGTGGGTTGCCTTTGCCAAGGCTTGTTGACTCCGATCCGGAAGCCGACACGGCCGACAGCGAGAAACTTTGTGCGACAGCTCGTGATCCACTCCAGGACCTCCTCGGTGCCCCAGAGTCCACGTAGCAGAGGAGACAAGCTTCACAACATCAACCTGATTGCGCCCGACATCGCCTGGTTCCTTCCTGGTTCCTTCCTGGTCACTGGCTAGTGATCCAGACTCTGTCCCCTCTGCTTTCATGTACCCATCATCTTCGATCCACCCTTGGATCGCAAAGGACACTTCTCTTCTGGACGCCTGCAGCATCTTCATCTCCAGGCACCCTAGGTCTTCGTGACGAAACCCGACACATCTTCGCACCTGTGCACCCGCTTCCTGTGGGTGAGGTAACTCTTGAACATCGATGCTCCTGTAGTGGTTTACACCTCTAGTGTCTAAGTCTAAAGTTTTGTCCTTCTAGTCCAGTCGGAAGACTCTTAAAACTGTAACTCGATAACTTTTACGCACCATTGACTTTGCATTGGTGCATGCGTGTGCTTTCTGCACTGCACCCGAATCCAGCAGCCTACTCCCGTCCTAACTGCTGTTAGTCCAGTGTAACCAATAAACAACAAAGGGCCTAGGCTCAAAACCAGTCAGGCTGAACCAAATCAACTATAAATAACAAAACAAGTGCCAGGACTGATAATTTCTTGACAAATAACAACTAGATGAAGGTCTTCATGAATAAAGCATAAACACCTGCTTAGACATTTGCATCATTGAATGATATAGTTCATTTATTTATTTTTTCACAATTTTTGAAAAGATATTGCTGTGTGAGAAACACTTTCGGACGACACTATATACAAATATTTACAATAATATATATACAACAAATTTGGACAAACCAACAATTCACACTTACACCACATCCATACCTCTCACAAACTTAGCATTCATACTAGAAAAAGAAGAAGAAGGAGAAGAAAAATCCCTAGGAGCACCACAGTACTTGATGAAAATTCAAAGCTTAAACATAAATGTATCACAAAAAATGAAAACTGATTGCGTCAACAGTTTTTTACTGGTTGAGCAAAATTCAACTGTCCATAAATGACAATCCGAAAAATGATCACTTCATAGTGCAGGTGACCTGGGATGGGGTCGACGCGTTTCGAAACCCACCTATTCATTGGGTTCTCATCAGGACCGAAAAGACTCTAAAAAACAAACAAACAAAACCAATTTGTAGGCAAAATGACTGACACAATTCTCATGTCTAGTGCCTCTCCTGTTGAGAACTTCCCTACCTTAAGTCTTCTACAAATACTCCAATACGGGCGTGGTTGGTGTTGGAGTCTGAAAAATGGATTAAATAACACCCTTTAGGAACCACAGACATATAGTTAGTAACGACAGACATTCTCTGCTTTCTTACTTGGACTTACCCTTCAAAGCAAGGTGTGTGGTGTTCTAAATTTTCAAACGGCAATCTGGCAGCGGGATGGACCTGGCGCTAGGTCTCCATGCTTCACGCTTTCAATCTCGGGGTTGCCTGTGGGCCAGACAAGGGCAGATAAGAACGTGCCTATTGTGCTCGCAAGCATGAAACTTAGTGGTCTAGATAGACTTGCGGGTCTGCTTCAACTTGAATCTGACAGCCCAGCCGGGTAGAACGAATCTCAAAATCGGCGAGGCTAAGCGTCCATGCTTAACACTTTATATCGCTAGGTGACCTTTAGGGCCAGACAGAGGCAGATGACAACGTGCCTGTATTGCTCGCAAGCATGGGAATTAAACGTTTCTGTCGTGAGCGCATTGGTTGCAGGTGGTCTGAAAAGACGTGCGGACCTGCTTCAATAGATGTGTGGCTCAGCGCTAGTATTTTGAATCTGACAGACCCGCCGGGTCGGCCGAATCTCAAAATCGGCGTGGCTGGGACGGTAGTGAACCCATTGTTTAGACGTTAGACAAGCAGCGACGCGTGCATGGTTAACGCGGGTTTTTTTTGGCAAAATGATCGCATGGAACCCACTGGGAGGCAGTGACACTAACCTGTAATGGATTGTTTTCTCCAAGTCTTACACAGCAAGGCAGCACACGTCCTTCAATGTTCAGTAATGCCGGAAGTGAGTGTCCGGTGGGAGTGAATGGTTTTACTTCCTGGTAGTCACATGGTATTATGCTCGCTGAGGTTTCTGGGAGATGTAGTGGAACAAGAAGAATCAACGAATGAGCAGGGAACCCAAAGTTTAGAGGTCGTGATACTAGAAATGGATGATGAAGGACTGGGGTGGATGCTCAATTTTTATAAATTCCAGATATTTCATTGAGCCCATCAACTGCTGTATTATATTTCATTATGAGTAATGCCTCTCTTTGATTGAGTCTGGCATCTAGGTCACTACCACGTTTGTCTTTTTCAATTTTTGAAATGACCGTCCACTTAAGGTCAATTTCATTGTGTTTGAATGCAGTCCAATGATTGACAAGGGGAGCATTCACCACATTTCTCCTGATTCTTTATTTGTGTTGGGTTATCCTCTGACGTATCTCCTGTGAGGTTTTCCCAATGTATAGCTTAGGGCATGGGCACAGAATTCCATACACCACATTCTTTGTTTTGCAGTTCGTAAAACTGTCATGTTTCCAATGAATTCCTTTGTGCGAAAAGACTGTTCCTTCTATTGTTTGTTCGCAGCATGTGCAAGTGCCACACTTGTGATGTCCCACTATAGGTGGAAGGCCTAGCATATTTCTCAAATCAGGTGGTTGTTCCTGTGGGAGAGCTGCCCTAACCAAATGGTTAGCAATATTCATGTCCTTTTTAAAGGCAAACATGGGTATTTCTATGAAATCTTCATGTAGATTTTGCACTAGATGCCAGTTGGTATTTATCATTTTTCTGAGCTGGTGTGCGTTGGGGCAGAAAGTGGAAACGCATATCATCCTACTTGATTGCTTCTTTGTTCTTTTCTCTAGTAGGGTTTCCCTGGGGACCCACCAGGCTCGTTTGAGTGCATGCTTAACAAGTTTCTTTGGGTATCCTCTCTCAATTAGTCTTTCAGAAAGTTGGCCAGCATGTAGAAAATATTCGTCCTTGCAGCAACAATTCCGTCGTATCCTTAGGAATTGCCCAAAAGGTAAGTTTTGACGTAGGCTTCTCGGGTGATAACTGGTAAACAGAAGACTTTTGTTTCTATCTGTTGCCTTTCGATATAATGTAGTTCCCAAGCCACTCTTCCAAGGAAACACTTTGACGTCCAGGAACGTGATCATTCGATCTGATGAGTCCGCTGTAAATTTAATATCAGATGTTCTAGCATTCAACCATCCTACAAACTCAGCCAGTTTCTCTTGGGTTCCAGTCCAGATGTAAAAGATGTCGTCAATATAACGCATAAAATGCGAAATGCTGCTTGAATACGGATTGTCATTGTAGATAAATTTCTCTTCATAGAGCCCCATGAAGAGGACAGCCAACTCCGGAGCAAAGGGGCAGCCCATGGCTACTCCTTTAACCTGGAAAAAGAATTCCGAATCAAATGTGAAGAAATTCCTTTGGAGTGCGAATTTTGCTAATTCCAACAAAAATTCTGTGGGAACTCTCCTGGGACGAGGTCTAGTTTCAAGGAAAAACTGTAGAGTTTCTAATGCTTGTTCCTGCGGTATCTGAGTATACAGAGAAGTGACGTCCATTGTCACCATTAGTTGTTTCGAACTGTCAAATTGAATGTTGCTGAGATGATTAAGGAATGCAGTAGTGTCATTAAGGTGTGCTGGTACATCTTTGACAAACGGCTTTAAAAAGAAGTCTATATATTTGGCTGCCGGTTCAATGAGCGAATCGCAGCCCGAAACGATAGGGCGTCCAGGTGGATTGGTCTCGTTTTTATGAAGTTTTGGAAGAACATAAAAAACCGGTGTTCTAGGATTCTTGTTTTGCAAGTAAAGAAATTCCTTTTGGCCCAAAATTCCTTCCTCGAAGCCTCTCTGGAGTATTTCGAAGAGTTCGGCTTGTAACTCGTTCGTGGGATTTTTTCCGATCCTTCGGTAGCAGTTGGTGTCATCAAGTTGTCGTAATATTTCTTCTTTATATTTCCCTACATCCCAGACCACCACTGCTCCACCCTTGTCAGCCTGCTTGATGACAACTGTTTTGTCGTTCTTTAGTGACAGTATAGCTTCTTTTTCACTCTTTTGTAGATTGTATTTTGTGTATTGTTTTTTGTGTTCCATTGCTGAAATGCCAGAGAGTAATGCCCTTTCAAACGCTAGAACCTCTTTTGGAATTTTATATCCAGGGGGAATGAAAGTGGATTTTCTTTTAAGTCCTGTGACTTCCATGGAATTAACTTCAGATACGTCTTTAAAGAATGTTTTCAGTCGAATCTTGCGACAAAACTCCATCGCTTCCAATTTCATCCTCACAAAATTGGTCGGTTTTGAAGGGACAAATGATAATCCTTTATTAAGCACGGAAATTTCTGGTTTGGATAACAACCGCGATGATGGATTGAAAACTGCTGAATTTTTTAATTCTTGTAGAACTGACGGCGTGTTGTCATTTCCCAAGGTTGTAGGTTGTAGCGTGTCCGTCCTCTGCCTCTCCGTTGGCCTCTTCCTAAAAAAGGGGTTTGATTTTGTTGTTGTTGAGCGGGTTGTTGGTTTTGTTGATTGCCTCTTCGACTTTGATTATTCCTAGTCTCACCAGAATCAGACTCTCCTCCTGATGAGGATGATGAAGTGTCAGAAAAAGTGAGGAACTTGTTACGTGATCTGCCTTGATTATCCCCTAGGTAACGTCTAGAATTTGTTCTTGAGTAAAAATCCTTGTTGAGATATGGATATGTAGATTCCAAAGAGAAATTCTTTTTGTCCAGTTCAAATTTGTTTGTCTTTTGATTGACCGTGGAGTCCTTAAATTCTGAGATTTCTTTCTCTATTTTCTCCAGTAATGCCTTTGCGTCCGTAATAAATTGATTATTCTGAATAGCTGTTTCCAACACACTTATTTCTTCTAGTTGTCTGAGAGAAATTCTATGTGCTGTTTCCACTGTTAAGACCATAAGGTCCCTGCTGCATTTTGTCTCAATACAGCTGAATCCTTTTTTATATTCAGGGTCTTCCGTGAAGACCACTGGAATATTATGTATTTGGAGTCCTACTGGTATGGTCCCTGCTTTCAGATGTTGCAGTAGGAAATGTCCATGCAAATCCGTGCGGATTTGTTTTTTACGTAGTCTGATCAAATTATCTGACTCGTTCTGAGTTTTAGCTGCAGAACTCAATGTAGCAGAAGCAAACACCGGGGGGCACTAATGAGTTTCTGAATGTGATCTTCGCTATACGCGAAAGTATCCTTTTCAGACATAACAATTGATCCAATACTCAACAAAATTGGTTAATAACACATAAAAAACATACACATAAATGACCACACAGCGACACCCAAACCAAAGTGGGGAACAAACTAGGAGAATCTTGCACAGGATTCTCAGCTGTCTATTTGAAATGGTAAAAATTCTACCTCTCAAAAAGCCTCGCGAGCAGCCGCCCGCACTAATAACCAATAAACAACAAAGGGCCTAGGCTCAAAACCAGTCAGGCTGAACCAAATCAACTATAAATAACAAAACAAGTGCCAGGACTGATAATTTCTTGACAAATAACAACTAGATGAAGGTCTTCATGAATAAAGCATAAACACCTGCTTAGACATTTGCATCATTGAATGATATAGTTCATTTATTTATTTTTTCAAAGATATTGCTGTGTGTCCGAAAGTGTTTCTCACACAGCAATATCTTTTCAAAAATTGTGAAAAAATAAATAAATGAACTATATCATTCAATGATGCAAATGTCTAAGCAGGTGTTTATGCTTTATTCATGAAGACCTTCATCTAGTTGTTATTTGTCAAGAAATTATCAGTCCTGGCACTTGTTTTGTTATTTATAGTTGATTTGGTTCAGCCTGACTGGTTTTGAGCCTAGGCCCTTTGTTGTTTATTGGTTATTAGTGCGGGCGGCTGCTCGCGAGGCTTTTTGAGAGGTAGAATTTTTACCATTTCAAATAGACAGCTGAGAATCCTGTGCAAGATTCTCCTAGTTCGTTCTCCACTTTGGTTTGGGTGTCGCTGTGTGGTCATTTATGTGTATGTTTTTTATGTGTTATTAACCAATTTTGTTGAGTATTGGATCAATTGTTATGTCTGAAAAGGATACTTTCGCGTATAGCGAAGATCACATTCAGAAACTCATTAGTGCCCCCCCGGTGTTTGCTTCTGCTACATTGAGTTCTGCAGCTAAAACTCAGAACGAGTCAGATAATTTGATCAGACTACGTAAAAAACAAATCCGCACGGATTTGCATGGACATTTCCTACTGCAACATCTGAAAGCAGGGACCATACCAGTAGGACTCCAAATACATAATATTCCAGTGGTCTTCACGGAAGACCCTGAATATAAAAAAGGATTCAGCTGTATTGAGACAAAATGCAGCAGGGACCTTATGGTCTTAACAGTGGAAACAGCACATAGAATTTCTCTCAGACAACTAGAAGAAATAAGCGTGTTGGAAACAGCTATACAGAATAATCAATTTATTACGGACGCAAAGGCATTACTGGAGAAAATAGAGAAAGAAATCTCAGAATTTAAGGACTCCACGGTCAATCAAAAGACAAACAAATTTGAACTGGACAAAAAGAATTTCTCTTTGGAATCTACATATCCATATCTCAACAAGGATTTTTACTCAAGAACAGATTCTAGACGTTACCTAGGGGATAATCAAGGCAGATCACGTAACAAGTTCCTCACTTTTTCTGACACTTCATCATCCTCATCAGGAGGAGAGTCTGATTCTGGTGAGACTAGGAATAATCAAAGTCGAAGAGGCAATCAACAAAACCAACAACCCGCTCAACAACAACAAAATCAAACCCCTTTTTTAGGAAGAGGCCAACGGAGAGGCAGAGGACGGACACGCTACAACCTACAACCTTGGGAAATGACAACACGCCGTCAGTTCTACAAGAATTAAAAAATTCAGCAGTTTTCAATCTATCATCGCGGTTGTTATCCAAACCAGAAATTTCCGTGCTTAATAAAGGATTATCATTTGTCCCTTCAAAACCTACCAATTTTGTGAGGATGAAATTGGAAGCGATGGAGTTTTGTCGCAAGATTCGACTGAAAACATTCTTTAAAGACGTATCTGAAGTTAATTCCATGGAAGTCACAGGACTTAAAAGAAAATCCACTTTCATTCCCCCAGGATATAAAATTCCAAAAGAGGTTCTAGCGTTTGAAAGGGCATTACTCTCTGGCATTTCAGCAATGGAACACAAAAAACAATGCACAAAATACAATCTACAAAAGAGTGAAAAAGAAGCTTTACTGTCACTAAAGAACGACAAAACAGTTGTCATCAAGCAGGCTGACAAGGGTGGAGCAGTGGTGGTCTGGGATGTAGGGAAATATAAAGAAGAAATATTACGACAACTTGATGACACCAACTGCTACCGAAGGATCGGAAAAAATCCCACGAACGAGTTACAAGCCGAACTCTTCGAAATACTCCAGAGAGGCTTCGAGGAAGGAATTTTGGGCCAAAAGGAATTTCTTTACTTGCAAAACAAGAATCCTAGAACACCGGTTTTTTATGTTCTTCCAAAACTTCATAAAAACGAGACCAATCCACCTGGACGCCCTATCGTGTCGGGCTGCGATTCGCTCATTGAACCGGCAGCCAAATATATAGACTTCTTTTTAAAGCCGTTTGTCAAAGATGTACCAGCACACCTTAATGACACTACTGCATTCCTTAATCATCTCAGCAACATTCAATTTGACAGTTCGAAACAACTAATGGTGACAATGGACGTCACTTCTCTGTATACTCAGATACCGCAGGAACAAGCATTAGAAACTCTACAGTTTTTCCTTGAAACTAGACCTCGTCCCAGGAGAGTTCCCACAGAATTTGTGTTGGAATTAGCAAAATTCGCACTCCAAAGGAATTTCTTCACATTTGATTCGGAATTCTTTTTCCAGGTTAAAGGAGTAGCCATGGGCTGCCCCTTTGCTCCGGAGTTGGCTGTCCTCTTCATGGGGCTCTATGAAGAGAAATTTATCTACAATGACAATCCGTATTCAAGCAGCATTTCGCATTTTATGCGTTATATTGACGACATCTTTTACATCTGGACTGGAACCCAAGAGAAACTGGCTGAGTTTGTAGGATGGTTGAATGCTAGAACATCTGATATTAAATTTACAGCGGACTCATGAGATCGAATGATCACGTTCCTGGACGTCAAAGTGTTTCCTTGGAAGAGTGGCTTGGGAACTACATTATATCGAAAGGCAACAGATAGAAACAAAAGTCTTCTGTTTACCAGTTATCACCCGAGAAGCCTACGTCAAAACTTACCTTTTGGGCAATTCCTAAGGATACGACGGAATTGTTGCTGCAAGGACGAATATTTTCTACATGCTGGCCAACTTTCTGAAAGACTAATTGAGAGAGGATACCCAAAGAAACTTGTTAAGCATGCACTCAAACGAGCCTGGTGGGTCCCCAGGGAAACCCTACTAGAGAAAAGAACAAAGAAGCAATCAAGTAGGATGATATGCGTTTCCACTTTCTGCCCCAACGCACACCAGCTCAGAAAAATGATAAATACCAACTGGCATCTAGTGCAAAATCTACATGAAGATTTCATAGAAATACCCATGTTTGCCTTTAAAAAGGACATGAATATTGCTAACCATTTGGTTAGGGCAGCTCTCCCACAGGAACAACCACCTGATTTGAGAAATATGCTAGGCCTTCCACCTATAGTGGGACATCACAAGTGTGGCACTTGCACATGCTGCGAACAAACAATAGAAGGAACAGTCTTTTCGCACAAAGGAATTCATTGGAAACATGACAGTTTTACGAACTGCAAAACAAAGAATGTGGTGTATGGAATTCTGTGCCCATGCCCTAAGCTATACATTGGGAAAACCTCACAGGAGATACGTCAGGGGATAACCCAACACAAATCAAGAATCAGGAGAAATGTGGTGAATGCTCCCCTTGTCAATCATTGGACTGCATTCAAACACAATGAAATTGACCTTAAGTGGACGGTCATTTCAAAAATTGAAAAAGACAAACGTGGTAGTGACCTAGATGCCAGACTCAATCAAAGAGAGGCATTACTCATAATGAAATATAATACAGCAGTTGATGGGCTCAATGAAATATCTGAAATTTATAAAAATTGAGCATCCACCCCAGTCCTTCATCATCCATTTCTAGTATCACGACCTCTAAACTTTGGGTTCCCTGCTCATTCGTTGATTCTTCTTGTTCCACTACATCTCCCAGAAACCTCAGCGAGCATAATACCATGTGACTACCAGGAAGTAAAACCATTCACTCCCACCGGACACTCACTTCCAGCATTACTGAACATTGAAGGACGTGTGCTGCCTTGCTGTGTAAGACTTGGAGAAAACAATCCATTACAGGTTAGTGTCACTGCCTCTCAGTGGGTTCCATGCGATCATTTAGCCAAAAAAAACCCGCGTTAACCATGCACGCGTCGCTGCTTGTCTAACGTCTAAACAATGGGTTCACTACCGTCCCAGCCACGCCGATTTTGAGATTCGGCCGACCCGGCGGGTCTGTCAGATTCAAAATACTAGCGCTGAGCCACACATCTATTGAAGCAGGTCCGCACGTCTTTTCAGACCGCCTGCAACCAATGCGCTCACGACAGAAACGTTTAATTCCCATGCTTGCGAGCAATACAGGCACGTTGTCATCTGCCTCTGTCTGGCCCTAAAGGTCACCTAGCGATATAAAGTGTTAAGCATGGACGCTTAGCCTCACCGATTTTGAGATTCGTTCTACCCGGCTGGGCTGTCAGATTCAAATTGAAGCAAACCCGCAAGTCTATCTAGACCACTAAGTTTCATGCTTGCGAGCACAATAGGCACGTTCTTATCTGCCCTTGTCTGGCCCACAGGCAACCCCGAGATTGAAAGCGTGAAGCATGGAGACCTAGCGCCAGGTCCATCCCGCTGCCAGATTGCCGTTTGAAAATTTAGAACACCACACACCTTGCTTTGAAGGGTAAGTCCAAGTAAGAAAGCAGAGAATGTCTGTCGTTACTAACTATATGTCTGTGGTTCCTAAAGGGTGTTATTTAATCCATTTTTCAGACTCCAACACCAACCACGCCCGTATTGGAGTATTTGTAGAAGACTTAAGGTAGGGAAGTTCTCAACAGGAGAGGCACTAGACATGAGAATTGTGTCAGTCATTTTGCCTACAAATTGGTTTTGTTTGTTTGTTTTTTAGAGTCTTTTCGGTCATGATGAGAACCCAATGAATAGGTGGGTTCGAAACGCGTCGACCCCATCCCAGGTCACCTGCACTATGAAGTGATCATTTTTCGGATTGTCATTTATGGACAGTTGAATTTTGCTCAACCAGTAAAAAACTGTTGACGCAATCAGTTTTCATTTTTTGTGATACATTTATGTTTAAGCTTTGAATTTTCATCAAGTACTGTGGTGCTCCTAGGGATTTTTCTTCTCCTTCTTCTTCTTTTTCTAGTATGAATGCTAAGTTTGTGAGAGGTATGGATGTGGTGTAAGTGTGAATTGTTGGTTTGTCCAAATTTGTTGTATATATATTATTGTAAATATTTGTATATAGTGTCGTCCGAAAGTGTTTCTCACACAGCAATATCTTTTCAAAAATTGTGAAAAAATAAATAAATGAACTATATCATTCAATGATGCAAATGTCTACGAAGGTGTTTATGCTTTATTCATGAAGACCTTCATCTAGTTGTTATTTGTCAAGAAATTATCAGTCCTGGCACTTGTTTTGTTATTTATAGTTAGTCCAGTGTAGTCCCAGCGATTCCCAAGGCCCTAGGCCTTACCCCCGATCGATTAGTGATTGTTATACCACTTTATTGATATATGGTTTGAGTGGCTACCGCCCTCATCCATAAACGTGCAACTTGTATATGTTATATTGTGCTTTTGTTTAAACGCTTGTGCTTCATTGCTCATAAAGAGTAGTGGGGATTATTCTGAGAATAAATACATATATTTTTATAATATATAACTTGTGTGGTGTCCTTTCATTTGATATTACAGGATTGCATATGGTAAAACAACTGGCTTCACATGTCCTCTTGAGTTAAGCCTTTAGGCTGCTTAGTCCATGCTACCACTAGGATAGCTTGTCTTTAAGGTTGACTTACAACCACCACCATAAGGGATTGTTTGGACTGATACAGGGTGCCCACAGAACTGTGACATCATACATCAGGCCAACTTCTCACAGGCACGAACGAATGGCGCCATAGCCTGTCGTCTATGCAATTATCGCAGAGAATCCTGGCTGTGTTGTTGCCCAAAGTTGGCCAACGGCCGTCATCGTTTGCTGCGTCCGACCTTACGGAACTTAGGCTACAGAACTTGCAGAGAGGCCTCGGACTGGTGCCTCTCTGTCTCCACGACCTGTCTGATAGCCAGAGTTGGGAAATTCATACATCTGGTAAAAATGGCTCTCGACTCCCACTTAACGGCCACTAATCCTAAGGGTTCCGATATTGGGGTCTGCGCCCTACCGGTGGCCCCAATGATGCTAGCTCACAGCTAATTTAAGCGTGTGCCTGTAAAGCAACTGGAATTCATCGGCCCCAGTCATCTAATCTTGGTTGGTCTAAGGGCCCAACGAGGAACCTACCTATCGTCAACCGGCTTTGGTGTATTAATTGATTCTACCGAACTATGTGCCTCTCTTCATCTGTTGTGGAACAATGGAGTGACCATACTCTCCTCCTTTTAAAAGAACGCTGCTCTGGACAACTAATCAGTATTAACTGTCAGTATTTTAACTCATAGTGGAATCTACTTTTTATGTGTGGATGGGGTACGTCGGGGGGGGATGTTCATTAAGTTTTTATACTGTAAAGATTTTAAGTAATCGTGCAGTTCATCAATAAAGTGTAAAAAAGTGTAAAGCATGTGCCAGGTGGTATGAGAACATTAGGGAGCCTCATGTCATATAAAGTGTTTCAGCGTTCATTTTGAATGTGTGAAGTTTTAGTTTCCTCCCTACCGATAACAAAAATGCAATCCCTTGACCATAACTTTTAGTTCCTTGCAAGTGATCCAGAGGGAAGCATGATTAGGAAAGAGTAGTACCTCTGAACCACTATAATTGTGACCACCTGCACCTACATCCCGAGGACAGCTGCAGGGATGACCACCATAAGATGGTGTGTTCAGTTTTTCCAATCAGAGGTTATATATTGTCCATAACTATATTATCTAGCCTGTGTTCATTAGTACTCTAAGATAATTCAAATGTGAGGGCTGCCATTTGAAACCAGCCACGGCCGGTGGTAGGTGTAACTACAGGGCGGTGACGTAGGGAAGGGGAGGGGCAGGGTGGGGGGTTGTAATGTATGGATTACGGACTTAAACAGGTAAGTAAACATATAAATTAATAAAACAAATTTTGTTGTGTGCACTGCATCACCAAATGCGATGCAGTGTGCGCAACAAAATTTGTTTTATTTATTTATTTGTTTACATACCTGTTAAAGTCCGTAATCCATACATTACAACCCCCCACCCTGCCCCTCCCCCTCCCTACGTCACTGCCCTGCAGTTACACCTACCACCGGCCGTGGCTGTTTGAAACCTAACCTATCATGATCCGTGGAGGGCAGTAACATTTCACTTTTCTCCCAGTTAATTCTATCATTGGAGAACAAGAAGTAAGCTATATGCGCTAATATGTTAAGAATGGACTTACCTAGCTACTTAAGGGTTAGCATGGTGTATCTGTATACAGCAGAACCTTTGTTTGGCCAGCAGCCATATTTATCCATTTAACCTCCTCAGGCTGCTGATTTCGTTTGCTAATATTTCCAGTGCAAGGCAGAAAAAAAGTGGGGAGGTAGAAGCCCCACCTAGTCACTCTGCAAACAGGAAATGTTACTGACAGGAAACCGACATCGTCTATAAAGACAGTTTGGTCATTGCAATAGCCACCTCCCCTTTGTAATGAAATTCAGGCTGCTTCATGCTCTTCCCTTGGTACAAGAAAGGAATACCCACTCCAAACATTCAAATGACTTTTCAGCATTTAATAAAACTGCCATGGCTTCCTCATAGTCATCTTGCAAGATATTAGATAGAAGTCATAGGTGGTTTCTAGATGTTCGCCCAGGGACAAATCCCACTTGTGAGTCATAGATCAAGCTTACAATGCATTTTCTCAGGTGATTTCCCAAGAACTTGGCCAAAATTTCGACATCTAAATTGATGAGCGAGATGGGTCTATAATTAGGATGCTGCAGTGGTTCTCTTCCTACTTTTGGAAGAAGAATGATAACTGATGTTAAACTCTTTACAAAGCCATCAGGTGGATTCACCCTTTTTGTACATCTTCAGCTATATGGGGAGATCATATTTTTCATAAATCCTATAGAATAGGTAGACAGTCTTCTCTGGGTTCCTTGCTATATGTGAGCTCTGGGTTCACCTCATCAATTTATTCCATTGTGATCTCCACCCTCTTCTAATAGCCAGCCAGCTGTCAAAATGTATTCTATTGTGATCTCATCCTCTAACAGTGCCCCGTTATTTGGTGAGAGGCATATGGTAGTGAGCAATACCTTGTTGGCTTGAGACACGTCGGGACAATCAGAGGCCCTGGACGTAGTTTACCATCAAGTGTGGCTCACTGGTTAGAAGCGGCAGTCCCTGATGCAGAGGTCTGGCCCGGGACCAGGGTTCAATTCCCGACGCGACAGGGTCTTGGGCTCAATGTACGCGGACTCGATAATTCTTGCCTCGGTGCCTACTCTAATCATGGGTCCCACTCTGCAACTCTGGGCAATAGCTTGCTTAATCTCCACAACGGCCCCAATAGTGCTGGGATGCCTGGCTTCACCTTGGGGGTGCCCAGTAGGGAGCATCTCACAGGGAAAGCCAGGAAGGGTTCCACAGTGGTATACAGCGCCAGGATGCCCCGAGATGGGGTGGCAGTGCGCTTTACAAGTATACCTACATTTACATTTACATTTTACATGTCATCCGATGGGTAAGGAAGGCATTGGCATTATCACGCATCACAAGTATGGCAGATTTTGATTTCATCCAATGAATTTAGGGCACTAGAAACCTGTCTGCCTTCCCACCATGTGTATAACTCTGCCAGTTCAGGGTCACCAAGTCCCTCAACATCTGAGACCTTTCCTAGTGCCCTCTACACAGCAACATCTTTCAGTTCCCAGGCCTAGGCATGCTAAACACCCTTGGTAGGCCTTAGGTGGGGCTTGCACTCTGTAATCGACAAGAGCTTCTCTCGGCTAACCTTGTGGGGTAGGTTTGTTCATACCATTGCTGCTCCCACCACAAACCACTTAGAGTGTCTTTATGCAGCATAGGTGCACATAAATTGTGAGGGGCAGTGGGACAGCCAGAGGCCCTATTTTGGTGTTAGCCAAGCTCCATCTCCTTTTATCCACAGTTTACAGGGGTTGTCCTGGGCACATAAAAGTGATGTGATCCATGAAAGCCACATGTTCTTGGAATACCTTTGGTGTCTACTTTTTAAAAATGTCACCGTTGTCAAGTTTCCTGTGGTATAGGACTCCTGAAGACAATTGTGCTGAGGAAGATACTTCAATCTAAGGAAAAGTCTACAGCAGTGCTTCATAGCCAGGCAGTCCGATATCAACTTTCATTGAACCCTTGGTCCAGTAAAAAGGATCCACCCCCAAAAGAACATGGAAGCAGGTGAGCATTCTGCTTGCTCAAGCTGCTCAAGCTGGGTACCACAGTTCCCTAATTATTATGCCGAAAACTGTCCTAAATATTTCAACCTTCTCTGTTTCAAACAACACCCATAAGTCTGACCAACATGTATCAAGGGATATTTAGACCCTAGTTATTGCCTTTGAACAGGCAAAAAAGCACTCCACTAACGCTCACACAACTGCTGAGTGTCAGTCATAAAAAATTGCGGATATGGACTTAACTTAATAGACTGGGATAAAGAAAATGGAGAGGCTGCTAAAATGGGCCCCACAATGGGTGCACTAAAACCTTTACATTACCCTGGTTACACCCTAGAATTTTCTGGACATACATAATATTGGCAACCCACACTTCTCTCAGATTTCATAGGGGCTAACGGCCTTCTTTATGGTTGTGTGGTGATGAAACATTCTCACAATGTGAGGGAGGTACCCTGATAGTAAGAAAATGGATGGGTGTGTATAAACAACAAGCAAAATGTTCCCTTTTCACGTTATTTGGACCAAACCACTGAATTTGTAGCAAAGACTATTTTGAGAATCAGAGAGAAGAGTACTCATCTAGAAATAATTGGCAATCAAATAAAAGAGGTCTGCCAAAGAAAAGAGTAATGTTCCTAGATACACACAGTTCAAGAGAATCAGCGAGGTAAAGATAGAGAAGTGGCCTCCAGTTACAATGCAGAGAACTTTACTTTTTAAGGACAGTGTCAGATGATTTACAATCCAAATACACACGTCAGAGGGAGAGGATTTCATCCCCAAAATCAAGTTCAAAAGCAAACTTATATGAAAACAAGGAGCCAGAAAAACTGGGATTAGAACAGAAAGCCCCCTTAATCAATTTATACACTAGATCTTTAACACAAGAGGAGGACAAAATGCTAGAAAAGGGTTTAGGTTTTGCTAACTTCACCCCTGTTGATAAATTTACTTTGGAAAGAGATTTTCGGAGGTTCTTTTAGAAGATTTGACTCAATCGTTTTTTTTGAAGGAAAGGATAGGATGCCCACAGAGAATAAATCAGGACTAAAACCCAAATCTAATTGGACTCCATAGAGCCAAATGGTCAATAAAGAGATTGAGATCTTTGAAAAGGTGATAGAGAAAGGGATTAAAGAACTTTTGGACAAGAAAATCTGGAGTAAAAATAAACTAACCAAACAACAGCGGAATGCCCTACAGGATTTAGAACAATGTAAGGAGAAAATTATCAAACCGGGCAACAAGGGGGGTTGTATCATTATTATGAATACTACAGATTGCGATAGAAGCATTGGCATTTTATTAAACAACGAGTTTCATTATCAAAAGTCAAATAGAGATGAATGGAAGGTATTAAGCAGACAGATAGGTAATCTACTTCAGTTAGCTAACGAGGATGGTAGTTTTTCTAGGAAGAGTACAATTATCTATTGAATGACAATCTAACTGTACCAGCAATGTATGGGTTGCCTAAAGTGCATAAAAGCATAGAAGATCCACCATTGCGACCAATAGTCTCTTGCATAGATTCTTTACAAGAACCACTAAGCAAATATATGGATAAGTTCCTGCAACCGCTAGTAACCTCTATACGAATATACCCCAAGATGACATGATTCGTATGGTTACAGTCCTTTTATCTAATAAGGATGATGATCTAACACCACACTCATCATTTATTGTGGAGTGCGTTGAAGTCATCCTCAAAAATAATATATTTTTGATCAAAGACAAATTCTACCACAAAATTAAAGGGACCAGCATGGGAGTCAAATGTGCTCCAAGCTTAGCATGCCTGTATGTCTCCTCATCCGAGGAGAAACATATTTTTAATGAACTTGCCCCTTATTACGAAACGTGAGCCATTAGTCTCATTTTATAGATGATGGTTTTTTTTATCTGGCAAGGAACTAGAGAAGACCTAGAAACCTTCATCAATTGGCTCAATTTAGGGGATGTAAACCTTAAATTTACTTCATCATACAGTAATGAAATGTGTGAATTTTTAGACATTAAAATTAAGCATAATAATGGCACTTTGGCACTATATACAAAGCCAACAGATCCAATACCATGTTGCATTTTGAGAGCTATCATCCCTCTAGCCCAAAAAATAATATTTTGAATTTATGGTCAATACCTAGGTCATCCTAGTAAAATATGAAGTTTTTCCACATAATGAAATAATCTGGAAAGACTAATATAATCAATACCAAAATAGCCGGCAGAGTGAGATTTTGATATAGTTTTCTCTACTAAGGATTTGTTAAACACATAGCAGGGTTAACAAAGACATTACAAGATGGCTGCCATGATCCCTAGCTTTAGTACCGCACTAGGAAAACGAATACTGATCCCAGGTGGAAACAGTTTATTTATTATGTCACAATTGTGTGACGGAAATTCAAGATTTAAAAGGTTATGGGGAAGACGCGATTCATTTATACACTCCACTCCACGCGAGCAATACGGACGGTCGCTTCACCAGTGACTAAGATACAATTGGGACCATTAAGATACAGCGCCCCACATTATGAATATTTGCAAATGGTTTTTAGGGGCAAGTAGGATGGATGTAGAACATAATTAACCGGTAGGGTCTTAAATACATCCACTTGTAAACATAGTTTGAGTTACTGGTAGACGATAGAATGGTTTATTGACAACATCCAATGTAAAGGCTATATATGCATATCACTAAGGCAAACATCTTTGGTCAAATACTGAGATGTACTAGTAAATCAAATACTTGCACATTCAGAGGCAACCCCATAAGCTTGATATGCTTTATTCACAAGTACATGCAGCTGTTTAGTGTGGTTAATTATGGCCGGATAATGATAATTTACATGAATGCGAGCTCGATTACACATTTTATTATGAAGTCTATCTATTTTTTAGATATGTTTCTCAATTAGAGTTCATCATAAACTCTGGGTCGCTTGATCATAAGGGGACCAACTACCAGCCCAAATTGAAGGATTTAAGCAGCAATATACGGCCTGTTTGGTAAGTGAATATCGTATAGGGAAAGAGATATTCTAGCCCTTTAAATGAGGATG
The DNA here is from genome assembly GCF_964261635.1 of Lissotriton helveticus. Taxonomy (NCBI): domain Eukaryota; kingdom Metazoa; phylum Chordata; class Amphibia; order Caudata; family Salamandridae; genus Lissotriton; species Lissotriton helveticus. The sequence continues at coordinate 874,217,211 of NC_136067.1, forward strand.
TTTAGATTTGCAGTTGTCCCCATTTCTTAGATTTACGGCTAATTGAACAAAGCCACCGTTAGAGCTGGATTCTAGAAACATATGTGTTTTTATTAACAAAATGAAGGTGAGCCACAGACAAATGAGCCAAGTATTAGGAAATAGGCTATAATAAAAATAAATATATAAAACATGTGTTTGCGTGTAGAAACATATCACTGGCAATAGCTTTTTCTTTTATAGCATTTGTGAAAACGCGTACAAAACAATCTGAAAACTAGAGTATGAGCCTCCAATAAGAGTCTAGAGACCGTACAGGTGGGCATTTAGATATTTTCCTTCCATTTTAGCTTATTATAAGAGAAATCCTCGCTTGCAGAATTGTGATTTCCTTTGTTCATTGTAGATTTAAAGTGAGTGCCCATGAGAGAACAACGAAATAACAATTATAAGGAATTGTTAATGATAGCCTACAGAAGAATTTCAAAGGCTACGGATATACAATTATAGGTATGTTGTCCTGCAAAACAAAAAGAGAAATCTTTGGGGCAGTAATTGCATCATCAGCCCTTAGACGGAAATTCTGACGAATAGTGGGGAATTATTATTAGATTCACTAGCAAATCAGCAAACCTTAAAATAATATGAATCACCGTGAATCATTTTTTATCCACATAGCAAAAGTTCTGATTGTGATGTAAAATATGGTAACTAAAAAACAAGTAAAGCTGTAGATATCTTTAATTACTGCAAATTATTTGAATCCTCTGTGTTATTGAAAAGTATTCTTGCCTCTGTAAAATCAAAAAAGAAATGTTTATGTGCCTGATACAGCTATTTTTATATTGTCATTTAGACTAACTATTCGCTTGTCCTGACGAAGGTGACAAATCAATTGTTATCACCGAAACTCCTCGTCTACAGTTTTTTCTTCTTTTTATTGAATTTTATTAAAACATGTATAAACTGAAAGTTTTTTTTTAATTGGTATAATACAATGTGATTTTGTGAAATTCATTCAGGTGAATCCAATGGATATACTGTATTAGTTTTTAATACATGTGTTTTTATATGAAATCCCAAATTATTTCATGACATGCTTCTTTGATTATTTTACAGTGGTTGGTTATGTGAGTACTTTAATTATTGTGGTTTTAAAATTGTATACAACCTTCATATTGATAACGGCTTCATCATATCTGGTTTGCTACTAATTCAATGGTTTGGTCCAAATAACGTGAAAAGGGAGCATTTTGTTTGTTGTGATGAAACATTGGACATTTTTTGATGGTTGTCCATTCCAAACAAGTCACAAATCCCTCACCTCTTTTCAGTTTCAGAGCTTCCAACAGCTGAGCTATCAGTAAAATACCAGCAGCAGTCTTACCATCAGTGAGAATGGCATTGGAGTTGCCACCCTTTGTAGGGTTACTGCTTCAACACATTCCTTCTGTGTTTTTCCTATCTACATCCACCAAAGACTGCCATGGTGGTATCTGATGTGATTAGAAAAGAAAAAATATCCCAAAGGACCAGTGCTTCTGGGACATATTTATTTTTATTTTTCAATGACGACACACCCTTTTCGGGTCTGCCTTCGGAAAACAAAAGAGGTCTGGCTTGAGGTTGTTGCATGGTGCGTCTATTGTCCTTGTGTTTCCCCCAAAAGCACCGACCACAAAGTAGATGTCAGAAGCTTTGGAGGAGAGGGTGGGGTTTAGAGGGAGTGCAAAACAAGGAAAACAATTTGTCCAGTTAGTCAGAATAGAACAAGCCAACAAAGGATGGGTCATGGGAGGTGATGCCTCTGCCACCACAGCAGTTTGAGGGAAGGTACATACAGTATCTATTGCCCTTATTATGAGTGGTACAGTACATAGAATAGAAATTCTGAGCCCCCAGAGTTACAGATAGAGGGGTACCCTGGAAAATCTGGCATAATATGAGTTGGACCCTGACTGTCACCTAAGAAATTAGGAATTAACAAGGAAATCAGTAATTCAGCGTCCTATTTCCTCGAGAATGCTTGGACTTTTAGCTGGCGATTTCAACTGTTTTTAGAAGCTGAAATCTTGGGATGAAAGTCAACTGATCCACGGTGTTCCCACAGAATCCATAATTCTAGTGTGGCCCGTTACCAGCTGCATTCGAATTAAGAAGGCACTCGCCATATTCTCAGGTCATTGGTATGTGGAAGCTCCAACAATGGAAGAAGCCTACAAACTACAGACTATTTCGAAAATATATTAGGAGATGTGTAACATTGCACAACCTATCTTTATTAATTAAACTTTTTAAATTGATAGTGTGCATCACACACCCAGACCCTACATATTGCCACCAGCAATCCGTTCAGAGAACCTAACCTCAGTCTATCCTCTGGAAAATGATGAAAGGATTCCTGGCTGGAGCTCAAAAACTACGGCAGCTTGAAGGATCAGCAACATCTAATGAGTGTTCCACTTGGATCTGGTGCCAGTTTCTTCCACCCTGGATCATCTTCCCAGTAATCTTGTTTGCTTAGTACATGCTCCAGTACTGAGAAAAGTGGCAAATGACAAAACTTTTAAATCAGCTGCTAAAAAGCAAAAAACTGCTAAAAGCTAAAAAAAAATGGCAGCAACAACAGAGGAGCAACACAAACCAAACAAATTAACTTGGATACCCACAGGGCACAGGCCCCTAAAATAAACCTGATTGTGAGTCCCCCCTAGAACAAAGAACATTTGGAGTGATCGGGAATTGCTTATCTTCTGCCATACTCCCATGACATAAAAATATGACTTTGATTCGAGGCCTGATGCACCAAACATAATCTAACCCGGAAATATCCAATATGGTTTTGTTTTCATTTACAGAAAGCACAGTTGTTCCCTCATGATGTCAGCTGTACCTCTGGGACAATAATTTACTCCTATACACAAATAAGTCAGTGTAACTAAATAATCAAGCATTGGCAAAGGAAATAAGTCTGGCATGGCTGCCAGCCTTTTGGCTTCGTTGATTCTTGCTTTGTCTTGTTGTGACCTTTATAAAACTTTACTGCTGGGAGGCTGTCAGGCTCTTATCAATGTAAAATAAAAATTTACTAAAAGCAAAAATCTTTTTGGGACCGCAACTAGCACATATTGCCATAGTAGCCACTAACTCTTTGTGTGTGGATATGCTTCTTGCGAAAGAGCAGAAACCCATCACTCACAGTTACATAAGCCAATAGCTGGAGTGGGCTGAGTGCCCCATGCTGTATGCTGTGGTCTGTGGAAGAAAAATGGGAATGGCACTGTAGCAAACTAATGGATGAAGATGGTAGGCTGAAAGCCCCACATGTAAGTATGTTTTACATGCATTTGTCATACTAATTAATGCATTAGTTAATTATGAAGTTCAAATCAACCAAAGTCATATAAGTAAGATAACAAACTAGCATAGCAGTTGCCTGAAAGGAAAAGTTAAGTAAATTCAGTTTTCTCATAAAGAGAGTACCCTAGATCTCCTACTCTGCTCTGCTCTATTCAAAATCAGAAGAAGGTTTGCTGCTTAATCTACATTACAATAGCTCTAACATTATCTGCACAGAGTCCCATAAACGCTTCAATTCAGGCTAGAGTAAAAAGATACAGTCTTTAGCTCATTAGTTTCTCTGGATCCTCCATGAAACACCTTCTCTAAGCATACTTCAAACTTACATTTATCTGCATCAAAAGGAGATACATTTGACCAGTCTGTACTCTGCAGGAGCTTTCTCGGATGTGATGCCAATTATAACATTCCACAATGATTACAACAAAAAGAAAACTTTTCTTCTCATATGAAAGTAAGAAACAGAGCACACACAGTGTGATTCAGCATTGAAATTCAGTTTGTATAGAAATAAAAGGTCATGTGTCATGCATCAAGATGGCAACCAATGTTAGCCATTTTAAACCTAGGCCTACATTAGCTTTGGTTGATCTAAACATGAATAATACACAGATAATAGCATATGCGTGTTTTCATATCAATGCCGATATAATGCAAACAATTTAATATGAAAATACCCTTTTACAGTTATAACATACAATTGATTGGAAAAAACAAAAGTAGGCGGTCTGTGCAATTCTAGAAAAGATTAATTAAAATAAGCATCGGCAAAAAAAAAGGTCTCACGTATGTGATACCTATTGGCTTTGGCAATGTGATGTAGCCATGTTGTAGATCATTGTGGTTGCTGTTCAGCATGGCTAAAGGTCAATGATGTGGAGTAGGGGGGGATAGATTTGAGTAGATTGGAATGGGGTAGATTGGGATAGCTTGGAGTGGAGTAGTTTGGGGTAGGGTGAAATGGTGCAGATTGGAGTATAGTGGAGTGGGGTGGAATTGGGTAGAGGGCAGTGGGGTAGATTGGGATAGAAGGAAGTTGGGTAGAGTGGGGTAGATCAAGGTAGACTGCAATGGGGTAGATTGTAGTGGAGTAGAGTGGGGTAAATTGGGGTAGATCAAGGTAGGATGGAGTGGGGTATATTAGGGTAAATTGTAGTGTAATGAAGTGGGTAAAATGGAGTTGAGTGGGGTAGATTGTTGTGTAGTAGAGTAGGAGGAAGGGGGTAGATTGGAGTGGGGCAGATTGGAGAGGAGTAGGGTAGAGTAGGAGGGAACAAATAGTTTGGAATAGAGTAGATTGGAGTGGGGAAGTGAGGCAAATTGGTGTGTTAGATTGGAGTGGGGGATAATGAATCGTGGTAGATTGGTGTGACTTGGGGTGAATGGGGTAGACTTGGATGAAGTGGAGTTGATTGGAGTGGACTGGGGTAGATTGGGGTACATTGGAGTGGAGTGGGATGGAGTAGATTGGAGTGGGGTGGGGGTAGATTGGAATGGGGTAGATTATGAAGGATTGGGGTAGATTGCAGTGGGGTAGATAGGACTGGGATAGATATGGGTAGATTGGGGTTTAGTGGAGATGGTTATATTGGTGTAGGTTGGAGTGGAGTGGGGTAGTTTAGAGTGAAGGGAAGGGGAGGAGAAGCGAGGGGGGTGGAGTGAAGTGGGGTAGATTAGGGTAGAGTGGAGTGGGGTAGATTGGGTGCATTAGAGTAGGGTAGATTGGAATGGGGTGGGGTAGATTGGAGAGGGGAGGCTGGGATAGATTGGAGTGGAATAGATTGGAGTGGGGTAGATTGAGGTGTGGTGGGGTGGGGTGGAGTGGAGAGCGGTAGATTAGAGTGGAGTGGAGTGGGGGATAATATATTTGGATGGGGTTCGCGTAGATTGGAGTGGGGTGTAGTGAGGTAAAATGGGTTAGAGTGGGGTAGTTTGGAGTTGAGTGAACTAGATTGGCTTGGAGTAGGGTGGATTGGGGTGGAGTGGGTTAGAGTGTATACTTGAGTGTGGTAGATTTGAGTGGAAAGCGGTAGATTCGAGTAAAGTGGAGTTGGGTATATTGGGGCAGAGTGGAGTGGAGTGGGGTAGACGGATAGAGTGGAGAGGGGTAGATTGGAGTGGAGTAGGGTAGATAGGGATGGAGTTAAGATGGGCAGATTGTGGTCGATTTCAGTAGGGTACATTGGGGTAGAGTGGAGTGGGGTAAACTGAAGTGGAGTGGGGTAGATTGGAGTGGAGTTGGATAGATTGGAGTGAAGATTGGAGTGGAGTGAGGTAGATTGAGGAAAAGTGGATTAGGATAATTTGGGTTAGACTGGAGTGAAGTAAAGTGGAGTGGAGTGCGGTAGCTTAATGTGGGGTGAATTGAGTGGAGTGAGGTTGATTGGAGGGGGTAGATTGGGTGGATTTGAGTAAGGCAGATTGGAATGGAATGGGGTAGATTGGAGTGGGCGTACTTTTGAGTGGGGTAGATTGGAACAGAGTGGAGTGGTGTAGATTGACGTAGTTTGGAATTGCGTAGAGTGGGGCGGGGTAGATTGGGATAGGGTTGAGTAGGTAGGTTGGGGCAGCATGGAGTACACTGGGGTACAGTGGGTAGACTGGAGTGGAGTAGATTGGAACGGAGTAGAGTGTAGTGTAATAGATTGGTGTAGATTGCAGTAGGGTAGATTGGGGTGGAGTGGGCCTACGATAGATATAAGTGGGGTGGGTTAGGGTGGAGTAGGTTAGATTGGAGTGGTTTGAGGTAGATTTGACTTGAGTGTGGCAGAATGGAGTGGGATAGGTTCGAGTAAAGTGGAGTAGGGTACACTGGGTTCAAGTGGAGTGGGGTAGAATGGAGTGAAGTATAGTGGGGTAGATTGAGGTGGGATATGTTGGATTGGGGTAGATAGGGTAGGGTGATGTAGATTTGAGTGGAATGGTTTTGGGGGATTGGGGTAGATTAGGTTAGATTTGATTGGGGTGGGTTGGGGTGGATTGAAGTGGAGTAGACTGGAGTAGAGTGGGGTAGAGTGGGGTAGAGTGGGGTAGAGAGGGGGTAGATTGAGTGGGGTAGATTGAGTGGGGTAGATTGAGTGGGGTAGATTGGGTGGGATGGGGCAGATTGAAGTGGAATTATTTGGGGATTAGGGTAGATTAGGTTAGATTGGATTGGAGTGGGGGAGATTGGAGTAGAGTGGGGTAAACTAGATTAGCGTGGGGTATATTGGGGTAGATTTGAGTGGCGTGGGGTTGATTAGAGTGGAGTGTGTTAGACTGGGTGGAGTGAAATGGGGTGGGGTAGATTGTAGTGGAGTAGAGTGGGGTAGATTGTAGTGAAGCAGAGCAGGGTAGATTGGAATGGGGTGTATTGGGTAGAGAGAAGTGGGAGAGACTGGGTAGATTGGAGTGGGGTAAATTGAAGTGGAGTGGGGTAAGTGGTGTGGAGTGTAGGGGCGTAGAGTGGGGGGGGACATATAGTAGATTGGCATAAAGTATGTTGTGTCTTTGAGTGAGTGGCGTAGAGTGGAGTGACGTGGAGTGAAGTGGCATGTTGTAGAGTGACTTAGTGTGGAAAGACGTGGAGTGGCATGTCGTAGAATGGAGGGAGCGTCGTAGAATGGAGTAGCGTGGCGTAGAGAGGAAGGGCATAAAGTGGAGTAGAGCGTTGTAGATTGAAGGTGTGTAAAGTGGAGTGACGTAGCGTGGAGTATGCATGGTGTGGCAGCCCACTACCATTGCAGACAACACATTTTCAATTAAAATGAGCATTACATTTGCACCGACATACAGTATTACTGAATACAAATGATAATGTATGGAACTGTCATCACCTAGTGTATTGATGTGTTTTGATCGTATGCCAATAATCTTTTCCTTCACACTTCACAATTACACAAACAATGTGCTTCATTTGTACTTTCCTAATTCTGATATATTCTGAAACATCAGTACAGTTCATTTTTTATGTGTGCTAGAAAAAATAACATCCAACACCCTCTTCTCTCACATGGGAACTCAGCAGGATAGTCACATTCTCCCACTTTGAAGTCAGAGAAGGAAAATTAACACCAAGCTCCCTCCGAAGACATAGCCTGTTGTTTGACCTCTGTCCCTGAATGCACAGCAAACGAGACAAGATAAGAACAAGATTTAAAGCCTTTTTACAGAAAGTGTACAGTACTCGGAAGGATACAGTAAACAAGGGATGCTCACAGGAGGGGCAAATTCCAGCTGGACAGCTGAAAGCAAATAAAGTCAGCAGGTAGAAAGTAAGCAACTATGAGTTACAAACCACAATGCCAATGGTAAGGAATGGGCAAAATGCATTCCCAGGGAAGCTTTTGGAATGCCCACAAGAAGTCTTAAGCAAACCAGACAGCTGGGCTGTATGGTAGGCTTCAAACTAAACAGCAGGCGGATACAGTGTGTGGAACCAAGCGGGTAGCTGGTGTCTAGGGAGATCTTAGTTCAAAATATTCACAAATTGTTGAGCAAAAACTGCTGGGGCATATATAAAATCATAATCCATTTCACCAGATGTTTTATTATCAGCTGAGAAAATTGCAAAAGATTTAGGAGGACTGATAACTGCTACATTATTGGATTAACCTTTACCATGCTATGGAACCTTTTCCTCGGTCCTTTGCCTGGTGGGTTTCAAACTTGGGAAATGTATCACAGATTTTAGTTTCTCTATCATATAAAAGAGCCTCGGTTGGTTTACGGACTTATTGTGAAATCATAAGCATTAGTAACAGTATATTTCTGGTTTCTTCACCTAATCCTAACGCGGGGACTTACCAATATTTTTTGCATTTCCCACTCTGATCTGCACACCTTAGTCACTTGCAAAACCCGACATGACTAATAATTAAAGTGTAAAAAGAAAAATCATCTACCACAGTTTTCACAGGAAAGATGTAAGGAGAAACGTTGACGTTTGAGAGAATATATTTAAAAGAAAGAACAAGGCATTTCCAAAGTTAATTTAAAACGTGTTGCTTTCCCTCATCATATAATTGTGTATTTCACTGGTTGTGAAATGGGCAAAACTAGGGTTGGGAAAACCTTTGTATAGATGTTTTGTGAGTGGGTTCCATCCACCCTATCCCCTACAAAGGACACTCCCCGGTGCTATATCAAGATCTGGCCCTAATTACGCTGCAGCCCTGTCGACAATTTCGCCCGGTGATGGAACATCTGATACAGCAGGGTATTCAGTACTCGTGGGGGCACCCGTTCAAGCTTGTATTCCGTTTTAACGGCAAACTGCACCAGATGCACTCTTTCATTGACTCTTGTCGGCTTCTAGGCCTAACTCTTCCAAGCGAGGATGAGGATAATCACAGTGGCACTCCGGGACCCGAGATTACACACTCAGGATGGCAGCGCCAACAAGACGCAGACGGTTTCAGAAGCCAGACAGAGCAGACATTGCCAAGAATCAACAGGAGGCTCTAGCTTCCGCTGCGGAGGCCCTGTCCGAGAATGACCAGGCAGCTGAGGGATGAACTGTTCTTTGGCGAACTCGACTCTGGCCTTTTGACCAGCAGCGGGCGGCGAGGGGAGGCAGGACTCCTTCTGCTGGTCACGCTGCAAGCCCACTATGACGACCTCTTTGCTGTTCCCGGGATGGCAGACATTCTTCTTGGACATATCCGTTTCTCCTGTTTTCCCTCCCTTTGTTGTTGTTAAAATTTTACTGAGGCCATGTCTTATTTGGGGGTTTGGTTTGGGGTGGGAGTTCCCTCGTCCACCTTTTTCTTTTGTTGTCAGTTTTGCTCTTCTCCTAGGTCGAGATAACACCGGTGCCTTGCTGACACCTGCTCCTCCCTGCAGGTCATACCCCCCACAGCGTCCCACTTTTCACCCCATTCTTACATAACACGCGCTTCACTCAAAATTCTCACACTAAATGTGCGAGGCCTGAACAATCCGGTTAAGCGAAAGGCGATCCTTAATTACCTTGCACAATCCAAAGCGGATATCTGCCTGCTCCAGGAGATGCACCTTTTGTCCAAAGACCACCATAGGCTAAAGACCCGGGCCGTCCCGACACAGCTCTTCTCTTCTAACACCTCTGAAACAGCCAGGGAGGCTATCCTGGGCTCCCACGCCTTTCAGGGCCTGGTCCTTTTGAAGGAGGCTGAGATTAAAGGCCGCCTCCTCGCCTATCAGTTTTCCCTGGGTGGGATGTCATTTGTGGTGGGGTCCATATACGCACCTAATGACGGGCAGCTCACCTTCCTCCACCGTGCTTTACGAGAGGCCGCCGCTGCTGCGGACCGCCACCTGTTACTAGGAGATCTCAACATAGTGTTCGACAATGACATGGATCGCTCCTGTCAAAGGACGCACCAGGCCGGGGTACTCACGTCCCGGGGACGGGCTCACCTTGAGGAGTTGGGGCTGGCTGATCTCTGGCGACACTTTCACCCCCGAGCTCGTAGCTATACTTTCTATTCTGGAGCTCATAAAACATACGCGCGACTTGACTACTTCCTTTGTTCCTCCTTTCTGAAGACCTACGCTCAAGACACTGAAATTCTCACAGCCTCTCTCTCAGATCACTCCCCGGTCTTGGCTTCTTTTCTCCTACCTAAAAATTATCTGAAACAATGCCTATGGTATTAGTTCTAAGAACCATTAGTTTAAGACAGATACAACAAATTATCTGTCTTCAGTTTGTTGAGGAAATCCTTCATGAATTAATCTAAAAATCTACTTTATCATCATTCATCTGGTCACTATCCAAACAATTCAATGAATCCACAAAACAAAAATCGGTTTCTATATCTTATTTTAGTAAACCAATCCTTTTTTCATTTTACAGGAAAATCAATTTTCTCGTAATATAATTTTCAATTACTTTTTTTACATATATAAAACACATTTTTTCAACATACATATTTGTACAATATCTACACTATCTACAAACATATAAACAAACACAAAGGAGTAAGGAAATCTTTTTCTCCCAAACCGTTTTGTTGGTTCCAATGCCCAATTATTTATACAAGGAAAAAAATGGTACTTAATTATAGGACCTTATTCCATTATCTTGGTCACCACAAAATATTTATATGGAGCCGGGGAAGGTCAAAATCCTTTGTGCTTCCTTTTTACTTGTGGCTCTCATAGACTTTCAAAATCAATTCAAAATGTTGTTGGTGGTGCACAAATAGATAACAGTCGACGCGTTTCAGCCTATAGTTATTAAGTCCTCCTCAGGACTTGGGCAACAAAATATCTTCCTAAAGAAAGTAAATAAATCATATATTACATATATACATTTTTTCAGACTACATAGTCACGACACTATACACCATATCATCAGGTGACCATTTTAACATAGACATGCTCGATCCCTAAAGGTATTTAGGCAACTAGATTTTATATATATCACACCAATATCGTGCTACAGGGGTGTTACTAGCGCTCATAGATAGAGCAGAAAATTAGAAAAAGCTAATTCCAATTTAAGCCACATCAACACAAAAACACAACAGCGTGCCCAGTGAAAAGTCCGCTTTATGTGACAGTGCTACAACCGTGCTTATGAACCTAAAACCACAATAGACATAAACAAATATACCTGCAACGAAGTGCAGTCCTTGTAGTTTGCACTACTCTTCAAGTCGGTAAACAACCTGCCCAGCCGGGCTGGCTGACTGTAATTTACGGAACCCCAACCTGGAGTGTCTAGAAATGATGACAATAAATCTTAATAGAAGTAAATCCGATGCGCCGTCATGCACCCTCTGGCTATCAATTCATTTCTTAAGGCTCATAAAAGTACCAAGAACACCTACCTCCCAAAAATCAATGTTGCTTTGGAACCCAAATTCCAGTTCCAGGACGCTCTGGTTCTCATCCTCGACCTTGCGTGGCGTATCTCAATCTCCACCGACGCGGTTCTAACTTCCGTATACGAAACAAATTCCTCCTTAGTGTGGGCTTGCGTCACACAAACCGCGGGGATTCTTCACCTTAGGCATAGCGATAGAAAGAGGACCACTTGCAATGAGTGTTAAGGCGAGATACGCCTCGGAAGGAAATAAACAAAGGACTCGCGCGTCTTTTACCTACATTTAAAAATTAAATAAAGAACACTGCAATTCTGCAGTAATAATGAAAAGAAAAATAATAATTCTCCAGGAGACTGAAGTGTCTTTTACCTACATCTAAAAAATAAATAAAGAATAAAAAGGACACTGCAATTATGCAGTAATCATGGAAAGAAAAATAATATTAATTCTCCAGGAGAGGGAGGTGCTAGTTAAATCTATATCTAAACAAAATAGGAAATAATCAAAGATGGTGTGGGAGCACCCCGCTGACCTCTCAGCCTGGGTTCACCTCTGGCTTGCTGGGAAATGTAGTTTTTCTTCCAGTGTTCAAGTGTTTCGCTAGAGTTAGCGCAGGAAGTACTGATCTCTAGACACAGCGTGTGTTTCTGGTTTCTTTACCGTCTTCAGTAGAGAATACAGCCAATATAAAAGGTTTGCTGAGGGCTGCCAAAATGTTCATCAGGATAAGTGCCTCTCATGGCATACGGATGCGACTATTTAAAAGCGCTCCTGTGAGGGCTTGGGCTGACGAGCTCGTGGCTGAGGCACCCGTATGCCATGAGAGGCACTTATCCTGATGAACATTTTGGCAGCCCTCAGCAAACCTTTTATATTGGCTGTATTCTCTACTGAAGACGGTAAAGAAACCAGAAACACACGCTGTGTCTAGAGATCAGTACTTCCTGCGCTAACTCTAGCAAAACACTTGAACACTTGAAGAAAAACTACATTTCCCAGCAAGCCAGAGGTGAACCCAGGCTGAGAGGTCAGCGGGGTGCTCCCACACCATCTTTGACTATTTAAAAGCGCTCCTGTGAGGGCTTGGGCTGACGAGCTCGTGGCTGAAGCACCCGTATGCCATGAGAGGCACTTATCCTGATGAACATTTTGGCAGCCCTCAGCAAACCTTTTATATTGGCTGTATTCTCTACTGAAGACGGTAAAGAAACCAGAAACACACGCTGTGTCTAGAGATCAGTACTTCCTGCGCTAACTCTAGCGAAACACTTGAAGAAAAACTACATTTCCCAGCAAGCCAGAGGTGAACCCAGGCTGAGAGGTCAGCGGGGTGCTCCCACACCATCTTTGACTATTTAAAAGCGCTCCTGTGAGGGCTTGGGCTGACGAGCTCGTGGCTGAAGCACCCTTATGCCATGAGAGGCACTTATCCTGATGAACATTTTGGCAGCCCTCAGCAAACCTTTTATATTGGCTGTATTCTCTACTGAAGATGGTAAAGAAACCAGAAACACACGCTGTGTCTAGAGATCAGTACTTCCTGCGCTAACTCTAGCGAAACACTTGAACACTTGAAGAAAAACTACATTTCCCAGCAAGCCAGAGGTGAACCCAGGCTGAGAGGTCAGCGGGGTGCTCCCACACCATCTTTGACTATTTAAAAGCGCTCCTGTGAGGGCTTGGGCTGACGAGCTCGTGGCTGAAGCACCCGTATGCCATGAGAGGCACTTATCCTGATGAACATTTTGGCAGCCCTCAGCAAACCTTTTATATTGGCTGTATTCTCTACTGAAGACGGTAAAGAAACCAGAAACACACGCTGTGTCTAGAGATCAGTACTTCCTGCGCTAACTCTAGCGAAACACTTGAACACTTGAAGAAAAACTACATTTCCCAGCAAGCCAGAGGTGAACCCAGGCTGAGAGGTCAGCGGGGTGCTCCCACACCATCTTTGACTATTTAAAAGCGCTCCTGTGAGGGCTTGGGCTGACGAGCTCGTGGCTGAAGCACCCGTATGCCATGAGAGGCACTTATCCTGATGAACATTTTGGCAGCCCTCAGCAAACCTTTTATATTGGCTGTATTCTCTACTGAAGACGGTAAAGAAACCAGAAACACACGCTGTGTCTAGAGATCAGTACTTCCTGCGCTAACTCTAGCGAAACACTTGAACACTTGAAGAAAAACTACATTTCCCAGCAAGCCAGAGGTGAACCCAGGCTGAGAGGTCAGCGGGGTGCTCCCACACCATCTTTGACTATTTAAAAGCGCTCCTGTGAGGGCTTGGGCTGACGAGCTCGTGGCTGAAGCACCCGTATGCCATGAGAGGCACTTATCCTGATTAACATTTTGGCAGCCCTCAGCAAACCTTTTATATTGGCTGTATTCTCTACTAAAGACGGTAAAGAAACCAGAAACACACGCTGTGTCTAGAGATCAGTACTTCCTGCGCTAACTCTAGTGAAACACTTGAAGAAAAACTACATTTCCCAGCAAGCCAGAGGTGAACCCAGGCTGAGAGGTCAGCGGGGTGCTCCCACACCATCTTTGACTATTTAAAAGCGCTCCTGTGAGGGCTTGGGCTGACGAGCTCGTGGCTGAAGCACCCGTATGCCATGAGAGGCACTTATCCTGATGAACATTTTGGCAGCCCTCAGCAAACCTTTTATATTGGCTGTATTCTCTACTGAAGACGGTAAAGAAACCAGAAACACACGCTGTGTCTAGAGATCAGTACTTCCTGCGCTAACTCTAGCGAAACACTTGAACACTTGAAGAAAAACTACATTTCCCAGCAAGCCAGAGGTGAACCCAGGCTGAGAGGTCAGCGGGGTGCTCCCACACCATCTTTGACTATTTAAAAGCGCTCCTGTGAGGGCTTGGGCTGACGAGCTCGTGGCTGAAGCACCCGTATGCCATGAGAGGCACTTATCCTGATGAACATTTTGGCAGCCCTCAGCAAACCTTTTATATTGGCTGTATTCTCTACTGAAGACGGTAAAGAAACCAGAAACACACGCTGTGTCTAGAGATCAGTACTTCCTGCGCTAACTCTAGCGAAACACTTTAACACTTGAAGAAAAACTACATTTCCCAGCAAGCCAGAGGTGAACCCAGGCTGAGAGGTCAGCGGGGTGCTCCCACACCATCTTTGACTATTTAAAAGCACTCCTGTGAGGGCTTGGGCTGACGAGCTCGTGGCTGAAGCACCCGTATGCCATGAGAGGCACTTATCCTGATGAACATTTTGGCAGCCCTCAGCAAACCTTTTATATTGGCTGTATTCTCTACTGAAGACGGTAAAGAAACCAGAAACACACGCTGTGTCTAGAGATCAGTACTTCCTGCGCTAACTCTAGCGAAACACTTGAACACTTGAAGAAAAACTACATTTCCCAGCAAGCCAGAGGTGAACCCAGGCTGAGAGGTCAGCGGGGTGCTCCCACACCATCTTTAAAATAGGAAATAATATACTAGACGAATTTGTGATGCCTAACGCAAAAACCCACAAAGTACCAAATAATAACATAAACACACGGCACTACTAAGGGACCACTTGACATAAATCAAACCTATGTTCTACCGGAATGAAAATCCATATTCAAAATCCACTATATACACAATTACGATTGCATTTTGACTTTATTTTGAAAGAGTCTATGAGAGCCACAAGTAAAAAGGAAGCACAAAGGATTTTGACCTTCATATAACCGGATCATATAAATATTTTGTGGTGACCAAGATAAAGGAATAAGGTCCTATAATTAAATACAATTTTTTTCCTTGTATAAATAATTGGGCGTTGGAACCAACAAAACGGTTTGGGAGAAAAAGATTTCCTTACTCCTTTGTGTTTGTTTATATGTTTGTAGATAGTGTAGATATTGTACAAATATGTATGTTGAAAAAATGTCCAATGTGTTTTACATATGTAAAAAAAGTAATTGAAAATTATATTACGAGAAAATTGATTTTCCTGTAAAATGAAAAAAGAATTGGTTTACTAAAATAAGATATAGAAACCGATTTTTGTTTTGTGGATTCATTGAATTGTTTGGATAGTGACCAGATGAATGATGATAAAGTAGATTTTTAGATTAATTCATGAAGTATTTTCTCAACAAACGGAACACAGATCATTTGTTGTATCTGTCTTAAACTAATGGTTCTTAGAACTAATACCATAGGCATCGTTTCAGATAATTTTTAATTTAGAATCCCAGATGCCTTTTTTGGTTTAATGGGTTGACCCTGTGAGATATAGAGTTTCCTTTCTCCTACCGGCACTGGTGCGGCCTCAGCGACATTGGCGCTTGCGGGACACGCTGCTCCAGTGCACCTCAGTAGTGGAGCAGGTCCAGAAATCCATCATAGATTTCCTTGATCACAACGCTAACGCAGACACTTCATTAGCTACACAATGGGGAGTGTTAAAGGCAGTACTACGGGGAGTGTTTATTGCTATATCCGCAGCTGATAACACAGAGAGAGAGCGCAAGCGAGCCGAGCTCACACAGAGAGTTTCTGAGCTCACGCAAATGCACCAACGCACGGGCGCCTCTAGGGCGTGGCGGCAACTATGCACCGAGCGCAAACACCTAGTGGCCATTGACCAGGACATGGCCGAGTACGCTGATCTCTGACTCCGCCACTCTTACTATGTGGGAGGTGAGAGGTGTGGCCGCTTATTGGCAAACACGCTACGGGAGGCTAGGCAGCGACAGGGAGTCCGTGAGATTCGGGCATCGCGGGGGAGCTGGTCGCCGAGGATGAGCTTATAGCAGAGACATTCAGAGGGTTTTATGCTAATCTTTACGCTGCAGACTCCTTATATAACCAAGCCAGTACTGAATATATTGCCAGAGCTCACATGCCCTCACTGACGTAGTCCCAGGCTGAGCACCTTGATAGGGCGATCCAGAAGGAGGAGGTCATATCCGCTATCCCTCGCCTTAAACTGGGTAAGTCGCCGGGCCTGGACGGCTACTCAGCGGCCTTTTATAAAACATTCTGTAATCAGTTGGCGCCAATTTTAGCAACTCTGTTTAATGCCTTTGACCGCGAGGGGGCAATTCCTAGTGACATGCTGGAGGCAGGGATAGTGGTTATCCCTAAGCCAGGGAAGGATGAGACGGTCTGTGGGTCCTACCGACCTATTTCCCTTTTGAAAATAGACATCAAAATATATACTAGCATTATAGCCTCTCGCCTTGCTCCGTACATGGCCCAGCTGGTCGAGTCCGACCAAGCAGGCTTCATTCCGCAGCGACAGATCAGTGACAACACTAAGCGTATCCTCCACCTGATTGAAAAGGCATCCCGTACTCAGGGGGAGTATATGCTACTGGCCGTCGATGCGGAGAAGGCTTTCGCCAGAGTGCATTGGTCTTAATAGCGGCTGGGCTAGAAGAGAAACTGCGAACCAGGATCCTAAATTGCTATTGATCCCCCTGGGCGACAGTCCGGGTGAACGGTTACACGTCCTCTAAACTCCCCTTTGGGAGAGGCACGAGACAAGGGTGCCCGTTATCGCCTCTCCTCTTTGCGCTATATATGGAGCCATGGCGCTTAGAATACGGCAGCACCGCCTGATAATGGGGATTAAGTTTGGGGGAGATATTCACACCATTAGTCTTTATGTGGATGATATTCTCCTTTCTCTCTCCAATCCAATCATGGCAATGCACGCCCTGTTCGTTGAGCTACATGGGTTTGCTTTAGGATCAGGCTTTAAGATTAATAAGGACAAGTCTATAGCTTTAGATATCACCCTTTTGCCACCTACTCTTGCTCACTTGCAAGATACAGTGGGCGTCGACGGTGGTCCCCTATTTAGGGATCCAGCTGGCATCCACCATCCCAGCCACGGCTAATTATTCTAACCTTCGGAAACACCTCCAAGCAACACTCAATGGCTGGCAGCACTGCACCATGTCCTGTATGGGCCGGATTGCAACCGTGAAAATGACAGTTCTGCCTCAAATTTTATACCTTTTCCAAACTCTTCCCCTTCGACCTCCACAGGGTTGGATTCAGAGAACAAGGGCGGATTTATCTCACTTTATCTGGCATGGCCGCAAGCCGCGATTCCGCCAGCAAGTAGCGGCTTTGCCACCGGAGAAGGGTGGGTGGGAATTCCCGACTTACAACTGTATTTCTACGCAACCCAGCTTAGGTACTTAGTGGAGTGGCAGCGCCTGGAGTCTAGTAAACACCTGCTGTTCCAAGATCAAGCAGTAGCGGGCCGACCGCTCCAGGGATTGCCATTCCTTAGTAGACAACATAGACCCCCCAATCTCTACGCCTCCCACATCACGAGTGCGATACTGGATGCATGGGATCACACAAACGTGTATAACCAACTTACCACCTTCCCGTCGCCCCTCACCATGTTGTTCGATAATCCGGAGCTTGGCCCTGGCATAGAGGCTTCTGCGTTTAAATCCTGGCGTTCCTCTTCCTGCAGGTCCCTGGGACATCTCTTTGATGTAGATGGTATTCTTCCTTTTCTGCGCTTTAGGGACATCTATGATCTTTAGGAGCAGGAGCGACTGTCGTATCTACACGTTTGGCACTGGGCAATGCACCCCACAGTCAGACCACGAGCGCAGCATCTCCTAATAACATACGAGAAGTGGTTAGTAACGCGCACTTCCGACAAGAAACTAATATCTGATCTCTATAAAATGCTGTTGACCGCCTCTACTTACACGTACAACGCTGGCCGCATCAGGTGGGAGCGGGAGCTGGGGAGGACCTTGAGCCACAAGGAGTGGGAGGGAATCTACTATAGAGCCAGGCACTCGGCGTACCACATGGGCCTTACAGAGACACTGACTAAGGTAGCCACATATTGGTACTATACCCCCGAGCACATACACCAGTTTGACAAGAATAGAAGCGACAAGTGCTGGAGGGAATGTGGGGAGGTGGGCACCCTGGAACACATCCTCTGGAGTTGCCCGGTAATGCAACCTTACTGGAATAAAGTTCTAGACGATGTAGACACACATCTGGAAACACAGATCAAACGGTTCCCTTCTATGTTCTCCTGGGCTTGTCCAATCCACTCACATATCCCCTCAAATCACGTAGAGGCCGATTGATTGCTATTGCTTTGGGAGCGGCGACTCAAAATATCCTAGCTCACTGGCGCTCTACTCAACCACCAACACATACAGGCTGACTCCAGAGGTTGTGGGCAGTGTTGGGAATGGAGAAACTTACCCTGACATTGGCAGGCAGAGGGGCTGAATTTCCTGAGCTATGGCGACCCTTTCTCACACTACTGAGGTCAGAATTCCGGGAACTAACTTGCCCCCGGTATCTGCGACTACTTTGTCTCCCAGATACTCAGCTCCCAGAAGCTAATCCCGGCAAGGCGCGCCAACCTCGACGTTGAGGACTGATCATTGTCTTCTGTATTTTCCCTCTTTTGTTTCAGGTGGACGGGGGAAGGGGGCGGGGCGGAGGGAGGTAAGAGTTCCTCTTGCTGGGATGTTTTTTAACTAGTTGATTGAGGGCCCACTTCATGCTTTTTACCTCGGTAATGCCATCTATTGCGACCTATGAGTCACTTGTATGAACTATTAATGGAGCTGTGTGCCTACTTTCTCTTTTTTGTTTGTTGTAATATCAATAAAGAGATTTAAACCATAAAATAACATGTCTATCTGTTCCCAATATTATTCAATTTTTTGCCTAATATCCATGAAGATAAAAAGCAAGGGCCCCATTAAAAAAGCCATTTGTGTGTGTAAATTGAAGAAACGTATTAAAATGACTCAATTTAAGAGCATTTGGGATTAACAAAAGTTGTAAAAATGATTTACCTGTTTGTTTTATCACTGCATGATGAGCTAGTATTACTCACGGCTAAATCCTTTTCTACGGACTGGGAGTGAGCTTCCCATGAGGTGCTACTTTAAAATTTGATGGTATACCCATAAGCATGCAAGTCTGAGTTTTTTCCCAAACTATTTTTCTGAAACATTCCCATTTGGAGATTTACCTCTCTCAAAGATAGGAATAAACTCCTTCCACGACTGGGATGGGAAGAGAAGGACCTCAAAGTTGGTGAGGACTTTAGAGGGAAGGGTTTTCTCCACAGGCAAAGATATTTGCTGCGTGGAGAAGTAAGCAAAGAGAATAAAAGAACAACTGTGATGCCATTTCTCTCTGTGCAATTGCACACTATAGATATGTGTATAAGAGTGCATGCAGAAAGCCCTTGGTAAAGAATATATCAGTAAAATGTTTCCAGGAGTGCTACTGGAAATCTATGATTATTGCAGGTTTCTATGGGTACCAAGTATCTTTTTCAAAACCTAATTACACCAGAATCTATTTTCAGTTTTACACAATTTCATGATGTGAAATATTGCTTGTAAAATAAAAGATGTATTACTTTAAATAAATAAAGTTATTCCAGTCATAGAAATCGTATGCAATTTAAGATGGAATCATCTTGATTGTTTCCTGAAAGTATAGTTGTTCTTCTGGGCAATACACAAACATATACAGGTAATTTCTCAAACCCTGTAGCATTTAGCACACGTTTCTTCTGCCTTATTTATCCTTTGTGGGCCAGATGTACCACAGGATTTAGCATTAGCAAATGGGGTTGCGACCCGTTTGCGCATGCTAAATCCTTGCGGGCCATGTACAAACAGTATTTTATGAGTCACAAAAAATTGCGACTCGCAAGATATTGTTTTTTGACTCGCTATTAGTAAGGGGCGTTCCCTTCCTAATAGCGAGCTAAAGCTGTGTATGAATGTTTAGCAACCGCAATTACTGTTGCAAAACACTTGCAAATTACCACCCTCTTCAAGAGGGTGGAAATGCTGTCGCAAATTGGAAGGGGTCCTCAGGGGACCCCATCTCCTTTGTTACTGGCTCTAAAAATATTTTTTAAGGGCAGGCAGTGGTCCCAGGGACCACTACCTGCCCTTAAAAATTGAAAAAAACGTTTCATTTTGTTTTTTTAAATGCATCCCGTTTTCCTTTAGGGAAAACGGGCTGCATTTTAAAAACAAAAGCTTTATTGAAAGGCAATCCCAGACATGGAGGTCTGCTTAGCCCAGGAGGCCACAATCCCTGGGAGAGCCCGCCATTCCCAATGGGGTCGCCAATTACAACTGGCTCATTAATATTCATGAGCCTCGCATTTTGCGACCCCATTGGGAATCGCTAACAGTGTCTCTGCCACTGTTGTACATTCCAAATTGCGACTCACAATTTGCGAGTCGCAATTGAGCGCAAATTGCGAGTCACAATTTGGGATGGTCATACATCTGATCCTTAATGTTTGTAGTTATAGAATAGGTGGGGCAGTAGGAAATATTGATCCACTTTTAGAAGCACTTTAAAATGTGTCGATTATTTTATATTTTTTCATGACTCCTAATCATTTATTTAAATCACCTAACCAATTTTCCTATAAAAAAAGCCTCTTTTCTACTTTGGTGTTTGTTTATTAAATTCCAAAACCTTACAATTTTTCTGTACTCTTGGTGAATACAAAGCTTCAGTAAACTTTTAATCTGTGTTTTAGTTAAATAACAATGGTTTCATTAAGATGCCTGCTTACTCTGCATTGAATGACACTGCACTTTAGGTTTGTTGCAGAAACATTTTCTAGGTATCATATATTCTCTGATTAACACCTTTGATACACAGTCCTCTAATAATTCAGTTTCAGCAGCTGAGGCATATAAACACTCAGGTTTAGGAAAACATGGGACCCCTAATCATCCCATATATTTGCTAGAATTCATTCATATCCTCTCATCTTTACCATACCAGTTTATATCACTTGTTAATTTACAATCCTCATCTTGTTTGACCTCAGATATTCACTTTCCATTATAATACCATGTATTTCAATGCATTCAGACTATGTAAAATCAATAATGATAAAATGCTTTGCTCTTTTTGGCCCATAAATACAGTTTGAGGACTCGAAGTACCAATCCCCAGTTCTATTTTAGTGTCACTTTCTTTCCAGTCAAACACATTCCCTTTATTATTACAGATGAACATTCTTTGAGCTCTTTTCAGTTTCTCTGTGTGATGTAGTAGGATAAATATTAAAAAAATAAATTAAACCTATGCTAGGTTACCATCTTTTTTTCCTGTACTGTTGCTCGCTGGATTCATTTATCCAGTACAGTGATCTATGTTTGCCACTATAGTCAAAGGCTGAGATCGTAGTGGGTCAACTAAGCATTTCATTCTTCTGGAGTTAAAATAATAAGTGTTATAGATTTGGCTGCCATTAAACATCAGATTTTCTTGGTTCAATCTAAAATGGGGGTCCTTCCATATTCTAAGTTAATTCTTCAATTTCTCTTTGTCGCAGCCAAATTTATTGTAATGATCAGGGGATCACCCACATACATCACCATCTTTTTGTATAGATTTGGAATTTAAATGGAGATATGTTCTATCTTAGCACACCATTTCTGCAAAGCATTCCAATGACTCTGTGGGTGAAAGTCTGCAAGTGATAACAATTATCCTTCACTAGTTCTTCTTTATTTCTTTGGTACAGCTGATGGGCAATTGTTTATCAGGAGTTCGTCCACAGATAATGAATACATTTTCTGAACACTATTGCTATTTTGGTTCCTAAACATAACGTAGGGTGTTTCATAACAACCTACAACTCACCATGTTTTAGCATTCCTCTCCTTTTTAGATGGGGATGGGGCAGAAGGTCAATGATGTATGAATTATTGTGATTAGCTGGTCTCTCAGTTTTGATAACGAGCACACTGAGAAATTTGCTTGATAATTTATTTTAAACTGTATTCAATTAACTAGTTAAAACTGTATTCAATTAACTAGTAACATATTTGATAAGGATGTTTTGTTGCTATGTTAAAGTTCTGATTCGGTAAGGAAATGTGTTGCTATGATTAGGAAAAGGCTGGGCATATATTGGGTTTAAATATCGAAGTTGTGGTACTTTATATTTATGTTTGTGGTCTACAATGTTGAAATACCAACAAGGAAGTGGAAAGGTTGTTGAGTGTGAGTACCATATTTCAAGGACTCATGAAGAATTTGCAATATAATCCCTAACCATAATAGAACCATATCATTTATATGGTTAATTAACCCAGGTTCCAGCAGAGGAATGGAAAGATTGTTGGGTGTGAATATCATATTTCACAGACTCACAAAGAATATCTAATGTACTTCTTAAACATAAATCCGATAGAGCCACCACATCATTTATACTGTAATTTAACCCAAGATCAAGGAACACAGGGTCGCTCCTTAATATATAGTGCAGGAGAGACTTGAAGCAGGCCCAGCCCTCACACTGGGAGATGTGGAATACAATACAGGCTCAAGAGTGACTCCCAGCAGGCCAGGAGCCCCATCACTTACATTGGGACAAGTGGGCTGCAATGCAGGCCCAAGAGAGATTTGCAGTGGCCCGGGAAGCTCCAGCAGAGCCTGGGCCCGCAGTTGTCCCAGAGCACCGAGAAATACTCAGCAGTGCCTGCAGCAGATGAGGCCTGTCTGGGTTTCAATCCATGTGGGCTGATTGGGGTGTGGGGCTCAATGGAGCTGATGAGCCTTGCGCATCGTGGGACCTGTCGAGACTACCCCACCAGTATGGTACTGCAGCAGCTGACATGGGCCTTGACTTTTACCCGCGAGAGAGACAGAAATCAGAACAGGATCCTATGGAGGCACCCTGGACATATAAGAGGTCACAACTTGGGGTACTAGACCCATCATAAACTATATCACACAAGTATGCCACAACAGAAGCCCTAGCTATTTCTTGGGAAATCATCGATCCTCAGCTGGCTCCGTGGCTTGTGATTAGGGGGACCACCAGGGAGCTCAGGACACTCTCAATGAGTTGACTGGCATCATAGGTTGCAGGGATGCCTCATTAAGGAAATTCGGAAGAACAAGAATACTAAACCCGATTGACAAGATAAGTCCTTGACTGCTACCATGTCGCTCTAAGAGGGAGAGTCAGGATCAATCCCCGGGTTCGACAGTACCCAAGAGGTCCTGCAGTAGTTCCTCAGGGAGATAACAAATGAATTAGGAATAATTCAGAGACATCTTAAAGGATACTGAAAGGACATGCAGCAGGACATAACTGGGCACTAGAGTAAGCGATCTCAAGCATACCCTGGATGAGAGGTCAGAGAAGGTCCATCACAAAGACAACAGGATACTGGCCATAAAGGATCAAGGGCCATATGTATCAACATTCCGTTTTGCGAATCCTAAATAGCGATTTTTAAGGAATCGCTATGTAGAAATCAGCTTCTTTTTAGCGATTTCTTAAAATTCCTTAATTGCGATTAGCAAATTGCTAATCGCAATTAAGGAATAATTTCCCATTCATTTCTATGGGCCAGGAGGCCCATAGGAATGAAGGGGAAATGTGCGATTAGCAATTAGCTAATTGCAAATTGAGAATATTTTCAAGGGTGCAGGGGTGTCCAAAGGACACCCTGCTGCACCACTGAAAATGACATGTGTGCGCATATGGTGCACATACATGCCCTAAGGGCATGTATGAGCGTCACATGGCACCTTTTGTTTTAAAAAAAAAATACTTTGTTAAAGGAATTCGCAACTTACCACCAACTTGAAGTTGGTGGTAATTTGCGATTCCTTAGGGACAATTAGCAATATTTTTTTGCATCATACATTGCATTTAAGGAATCGCAAATCTTGCGATTCCTTAAATGCAATCGCAAAATAAGGAATCGCAAATTGTGCGATTCCTTATTTTGAACCACATTTGCTTAATACATACCATATTGAGAATTCGCATTCGCAAAGGCCGAAATTCTGCGAATTTCGGCCTTTGCGAATGCGAATTTCAATGATACATATGGCCCCAATTCACTGACCTTGGTCTCAAGCAGGAAGACTTCCAGAACAGAACCCACTGAAACAGCATAAGAATTCGAGGCCTTCTGCAGGGGAAGAAGGCAATAAAATCCAGGCTTATGTCCAGAGACTGCTCCACCATTTTCGGAAATCACCTAGAAGACCCACCCATGTCCCTGGAGCTGACACAGAAAATGAAAGTCATAGGTCAGAGTAGAGAGGACCCCCACATATTCTGACTTATGCTCATTCCTTTGAAAAAAAAGTGAAGATAATAGCCCTTGTTCGATCTTTAGACTACATCACGTCCCAGGGGCTCTAGTTAAACTTTTATAACGACTACCATACAACTCAGTCAATGCATGAAGCAGACCATAGATCATCTTTGCAACTCCAACACGTGTACCAATGAGGTCACCTCTTTCAGTTAATATTTGTTTGGAATAGCCAGAAACACTATGTTAAATCTGCCCAGGAGGCTTGACAGATTCTGGATCTCCCTAATGGGGTCACATTGGGGGATGGGGCCGATACTCTCAATGTGATGATCAGGAGGAACCCACACCGCCAATGGCACATAGTACAGAAATATCAGAAAGGCAAGTCTCTCCATCCCCCTGAGAGATTAAGAAAATGAAACGAGCATCTCTTTAAGATGATGAGCTCAGCCAACATGGGTCTCAATAAGAAGGGTGAGTCCTGGGGAGATCACTCCATGGACTCTCTGGGTTGCCCCCAAGAGGCATTGGGTATGCAGTGGATTTCGGCAGGGGGCAGAGGTCTAGACGTCTGAAATAAGCTGACCATAGTTAGTTGGGAAACATGATTTATAAGGTTCATCACTCTATAGTATGTTATGTCTGTTCCTGGTTCTTTGTTTGAGGGTCACAAGGGGGTGGGCAGTCTTAGAGGAAGTCTTGGAGGTAAGGGGGTGGCATCGGTCCATTGATGGGGATCTGGGCTTGGTATTGAAAGAGTGGGAAGCAGAGAACACACCCAAGTCCATGCTCATGGTTGAAATAGTGAGCCTCAATGCAAAATAGGCTTAACTCCTTGGCTAAGAAGTTTACCTTCTTGGATAGTCTGCGGGGCACTGGGTGATCTCTGCTTCCTGCAAAAGAAACATCTTTTGGATCCTTCCCCAGATAGTAACTCTTCTTCAAATGCAAAGAGGGCTGAAGCAGCTATTTTAGGCAACTGAACAATTGCTATCCTTGATTTGTGGAACAGCTCAAGTATAGCAAAGAGAATCTATTATGAATGATCCGTGGCCTCAATTGAAGCACTGATTCGCAATGACAAAAAGTGGCCATGCAGGAATAGCAAAATAAAAAGTGACATGCTGGAGTCTTGCATTTTGCTTTGTCTTTAAGAAATATAACCACATTTTGAAACATTCCAAACTTCCCATTAAAAGTTTGATTTTTGTATTTTTTTTTTTAGAAATAAATATAATATTTCATAACTTGTGTATTTGTTTCACGTCTACTTGGTTCTGCATTGTTTTGAGTAAAATTGCTCAGTCTGGGGCAGTGGCATAACATTTGCTCCCGCTGCTCGGGGTCCCCGAGTTCAAAGAGGCCCCTACGACATTGTCCATGGGCAGGGGTCCTCTGGCCTCAGAGCTCCTGACTGGTTCTGGAGCTCCCTCAAGTTTTGTTACACCGCTGGTCTGTGGTCCGGGACTTCCAGTAGTGATTCATTGTGGGTTCACAGAATTCAAAACAGTAAGCACCGCTGATCAAGTCAATCTTGTGATAACATAACATTTGGCCTATCTTTGTGAACGTTTTCACGTCATTATACCTCTGTTGTACAATGGCACACAATAGCACACTTTCCAAGCTTATTCATTGCTAGAGACGTCCTTTTAATCTTAGCGGGTGCAAACGCATGTGCTTTGCATCAGCAATGCTATCCATAACGTATGATCTCTTTCAGTGCTTAATTTAAGCCAGTGGTTTCCGGTGCTTGGCACTAACACTTAATTGTCAGCACTGGCACTGATGAAAGTCTTCCACAGGGTGGCATTGTTTGTCTGATTTAGAAAGGAGCTAGTTGTCTATGAATTCCATATATATTAAAAAATGAGTATTACTTGCTGCCCAAGTCATTCTTATAGCTTTGAGGACCTGGAATAATCTGAATGATCACACTTATAGGAGTGGATGATTAGTATTTGTGATTGTACTATCATTGGCAGCGCTGGCAGAGGCAATGTTTTGTGCAAGCTGCAATGGCCTCCTGACTAGGGCCCCAGCACTTACTTGCTTAAAAATTAAGCACTGCTAGTACTCATTCTACCTAAATCTGGATTGGTAGATTCCCAAATAATAAAACACAGTTGGGCTTTTAAATTGGTCATAAATAAGCTAACAATCTGTATAATATTCAATATGTGTATATCGATCACTTACATGTACATTTTTCATTGCAGGTTTGTGTAGTGCGAACTCAAACAGAAGATATTGGAGCACTTTACATGAGTACCAATTAGATTACACATGGACACATCAATTGTTTTGTATTTTTAGGCAATTAAGTGGTAGATTTATCAAGCAGTTGTGTCACCCTTGCTCTACGCTAAGGGGCACAAGGGCGATGCAACTACTAACATTTATCGAGCTATGCAAGGCCACCTTGCGTGGCCCTGCGTGGTTTGACAAATCTAGAGTAACGCAACAACAGCGCAAATGGATCACTGACAGAATATCGACAGTTACAATATCGAGATGACAAAATATCGAGGTAAAAATATCGACTGCCAAAATATCGACTTCCTATCTTCAAACAGGTAAGTACAAAAATATCGAGTGTAAAAAATATAGACTGTCAAAATATCGATTTTTTTAAATGTCTTAAAAGTAATTTAAAAGTAATATAATAATAAATAAAATTATTTTTAACTAATTTAAAATACTTAAATAAATGTAACATTAAAAAATAATTAATATAACTTAAAAAAATTAATTTATTTTTAATACATATATATATATATATATATATATATATACATATTATTAACAAAACATATACAATATTTTTACCGTAGGATAGCAAGAGGTTTAAATTTACTGTAACAACTCCAGTGAGTGCAACAGAAGGGAAAGCGTTGCATTGCGTAGGGGTAAAAATTACTATTCCCACTCCAGAGAGTGCAACAGTAGGGAAAGCGTTGGATAGCGTAGGGGTAAAAATTACTATTCCCACTCCAGAGAGTGCAACAGTAGGGAAAGCGTTGGATAGCGTAGGGGTAAAAATTACTATTCCCACTCCAGAGTGTGCAACAGTAGGGAAAGCGTTGGATAGCGTAGGAGTAAAAATTACTATTCCCACTCCAGAGAGTGCAACAGTAGGGAAAGAGTTGGATAGCGTAGGGGTAAAAATTACTATTCCCACTCCAGAGAGTGCAACAGTATGGAAAGCGTTGGATAGCGTAGGGGTAAAAATTACTATTCCCACTCCAGAGAGTGCAACAGTAGGGGAAACGTTGGATAGCGTAGGGGTAAAAATTACTATTCCCACTCCAGAGATTGCAACAGTAGGGAAAGCGTAGGATAGCGTAGGGGTACAAATTACTATTCCAACTCCAGAGAGTGCAACAGTAGGGAAAGAGTTGCATAGCGTAGGGGTTAAAATTACTATTCCAACTTCAGAGAGTGCAACAGTAGGGAAAGCGTTGGATAGCGTAGGGGTTAAAATTGCTATTCCAACTCCAGAGAGTGCAACAGTAGGGAAAGAGTTGGATAGCGTAGGGGTTAAAATTACTTTTCCAACTTCAGAGAGTGCAACAGTAGGGAAAGAGTTGGATAGCGTAGGGGTTAAAATTACTATTCCAACTCCAGAGAGTACAACAGTAGGAAAAGTGTTGGATAGTGTAGGGGTAAAAATTACTATTCCAACTCCAGTGAGTGCAATAGTAGGGAAAGTAAATACTTCATATATAAATATAAATAAAATAAATAGTAATAGCAATTACAAATTAAAATATTTTACAATTGTATAAAATATATTAAATAATTATTTATAAATACAAATTTAAATTATTTAATTATAAAAATTACCTACTAATACTAATTAATTACCTACTAACAAAAAATTATTTTACAATTTAAAAATTAATCAATTAATTTTAATTACCAATTATATTTTAATTAATTACCTATTAATAATTAATTAACAATTAATTCAAAATAAATAATAAATTAAATGACATATTTAATTAATTATAATTAAATTACTTCCCACCCTATTCCCCTTTAAACCCACAGCCCGCTACAGAAAATAATTAAAAATAATTAACATATTTATCACTTAATCAATTATAATTAATTACCAATTATATTTTAGTTATTACCAAATAATAATTAATTAACAATTAATTCTAAATAAATATCAATAAATAAACATATTTAATTAATTATAATTAAATTACTTCCCACCCTATTCCCCTATAAACCCACAACCCGCTACAGAAAATAATTAAAAATAGTTAACATATCAATTAATCAATTATAATTAATTACCAATTATATTTTAATTAATTACCAATTGACAAATAATTCTAAATAAATATCAATAAATAAATTAACAAATTTAATTAATTATAATTAAATTACTTCCCAACCTATTCCCCTATAAACCCACAACCCGCTACAGAAAATAAATTACTAAAATTAAAATATTTATCAAATTATAATTAATTACCAATTATATTTTAATTAATTAACAATTAATAATTAAGTAACAATTAATTCTAAATAAATATCAATACATAAATTAACATATTTAAATAATTATAATTAAATTACTTCCCACCCTATTCCCCTATAAACCCACAACCCGCTAGAGAATTATATTACACAAAAAATAAAAAATAATAGTAACTTACCTTAAATTCGATATTTTTGTTGTCTATATTATGTCTAGTCGATATTATGTCCATTCTATATTTTTGATTCGATATTATGTCCATTCTATATTTTTGATTCGATATTATGTCCATTCTATTCGATATTAATTTTTTCTAGTCGATATTTTTGTTGTCTATATTATGTCTAGTCGATATTATGTCCATTCTATATTTTTTACTCGATATTGTGTCTAGTCGATATTAAAAACTCGATATTTTGACTCTATACCAGCGCAAATCGCTGCGATGAGTTACTCTGCCCCAGGAAGGCGAACCATGGGTGGAGTATGAGTGTTTGGATTTTGGCGCATTCCCAGATTCACCATTACTGGTAGAGCTAGGAATGTGTAAAAATGCGACACCACCCCAGGCGAGGCGTAACAAGGAGAAATATCTTTATTTCTCTTCGCTTTCCCTCGCTTTTCCTCTTTCCATGCATTCTTCAGCACACATAGAAAGAGGAAAATACCTCAGAAGATTGTTTTTGTGCAGGAAGGTGGCCCTTTCTGCAAAAAAAGTTATCCTGCTTACAACGCATGCACCCTTGAACAAGGGTGCAAGGGTGCCTGCCTTGGAGCTAGGTAGCACATTGTGTGCCAGCACAAGGAAAAGACAGGAATGAGCCATATAATGTTAAATAAGGCACAATACTGCCCTTTCCCTATCAAGCAGAATGACCCACCAAGGTGCGTTGCTGCGCTGCACGATTTTTTGATAAATGTGCCCTTAAATGATTTGCCTAGCATCATATGATGTTGAGTCGATGCGGATACTCGAACAAGGCTCCCCATTAGGCAACAGGCCCAGGCCTAATTCCAGCAGTCTGGCACATCCCTTTTGCTTGATGTTGCACGGATAAGGTGCGCTGTCATCCCAACTCATGAGCTTAAAGTGTAGGGAGGCAGCATTAAAATCCTATCCATATAATCATATTTACCTCATTGGGCCTCACCGGCAGTCTTCTTATTGCCTGTTCAACACAGATGTTATGCAGCTTTCATCCCCCGGCTTCTCTTTCTCCCTCCTCCCTTGGGCAGCACCCACCACAACTGCCACAACTGCCACAAACCCACCTACTTCATGCCAGTAAAGCCTTCACTAAGTCTTGCAGCTCTCCAGACCACAGTCCTGCTTATGTCTGTCTGTAATGATCAGAACGACCTTATGACACAATCTGTGGAAGCCTGCTCTTTGTTGAATGGATCCACTCAATACAATAGCACCACTCTAAATTACATCAAGGGATGAGAAACAGAAGACACAAGCTTGACAAATGGCCCAGAAAAAGTCCCCTTCTGCAACTTGTAATCTTCAATATATTACTGACCTTATAATCTTGAATTTCCACATACACTTCGAATTTAAAGAAGGAACGTCAAGCTTTTTATTCTGTTTGGCCATGTAATCAATCAAAAGTTTATTGTGATTTGAAACGATAAAACAGGATATATTAAGAAACAGTGGTAAGGCAGTCATAATCAATTCGTGAATAATGCACCGTAAAATCTTGTGCAAAAGCAAACAACATACTAAATAGCCTAAAACGAATTACAATAAAATAATGGAAGGGTTATTGGCATCAAGTTATGGTGTAATTGGATTAAGAAAGTTTTATGTTCTATTTACTAGCTCAATAAGAAGCTAATTGGGTCGAATGTTCCACAGGATTAGTTTACAGGCCAGTTTTGTGAATTGGCCTTTGTTGGTCTCAGTTACTTTCTAGTGCACAGTGTGCTTTTGCATCATTAGCTAACATAAGATAATAAAGGTCAGACAACGCAGTTTGAAACCCAGGTTCCTTAAAAGGATTCTTATGTTTTCCAGGTTTCAGTGTCCAATGACCAAAATTGTAAAAAATGTTTTTTTTTATCTGGATGTGCACTGGGATCTACTAGCCAGGCCCCAGTGCCAGTCCTTTTCCCCTTAAACTGTAACTGTTGAATTGGTACACCCAATTGGCAAGCACTTATCACTCTTTATAAGTCCCAAGTAGATGGTACCAGGGGTACCCAGGGAAAGGATAATAAGAGGATCACAGGCTGCAAAACTCTATTGTACTACCCTGAGTGACTCAAGTAAAATTATGTCTGCACGAGCAGCCTGTCCATCTCGAGAGTGACTCTGCACACACCATGTGCTGCAGAGCTACGTTGTTGCCTTAATGTAAGTGAGTCACTCTTAAGGCTGTCCTGTCCTCCCAAGCCCAGGAGATAGAGTGCATTATATTAAAAATGTGGATATATATGTACATACATAAATATCTCTACAGTAACCCTGTAAAGTAAGGTTTACTGTAAGTGACTGACGGTCCTTAGAGTAACATGGGCTGGCTACCAAGAAAACTCGAGATAGCCATCTCCATTATGGAACAACCGAATTGTGTCATGTTTGGTGTCAAATACCATGCATTTTCACCCCCAACACAATTCCCATGTTGAGAGTGAGCTGATAAGCACTGGGGTGCAACCATGCCTGGGTACACCCCCAGGATTCAAAGCTCCAGTGCCTTGGCGGGCTTCCCCAAACCGTTTGCTGCCAAGACAAGAGTCTGCCATCCTGGTGGGATGTGCTAACACTTCCCCAGAATGGAGACGAAGGCCTGGACAGGAAGGAGTTTACACCTCCACCTTCCAAGGATGGCTAGTGTTTACAGTCTAGAGACTAGTGTTTTGAGCCTCAAAGGCTTTCACTGCCCTTGATGTGTAATCACCTTGTACCTCACTCGAGGACCAAGCCCTTCTTGCCCTGAAGCTCAGACAGACAGGAAAATTAGTTATTTAGTCCCCAAAGCCTAGCCATACCTTTAGGGTGGGCTCGGAGGTCTGTACAGTCGAGGATAATTTCTGCAATTTTGGAAGACCATAAATTAGAGTATTCTGGGTAGCACAGTGACGTACGCCAATAGAATGTTGTCACTACAGGGGCTGGTTAGCCTTGGGGACCAGTAGCCTATTGGCCACTGTCCTTCATGCCATTAATGCACCCTAAATTATGATTTAAGGGTCTCCCTGGGCACCAGAACTTAAGTTCTAGCTTGGAATCAGAGAAGAGGCAACGAGAAGACGACCATCACCGACGACAGGAATTTGGACTCTGCCGCAGTGCTGAGAGGACACTTAAGTACCTTGTAGAGACCATTTACTGGAACCTTGTGTTGATGTGTGTCCATGGTGAAAGCTCATTCCTCCCAGCAAGAAGGACTCCAGTGGACACCAGAAATCTGAAGCAGACTCCCCTGACTGGTGGAACCAGTAAACTGCAACCTACAGAAGAATCAATGTGCTACGTCACATGAATTGCAACCCACTTGGCCTGTCGGGAATAAACGGAAAGAAAAGTGGTGCCCCACAAGCCAGGAGTGGTAGCTAAGCACACACCAAGCTTCGAGCAACTAGTCCACTCCTATTGACCTCCAGACACATAAGTACCCGATGAGTACATTTGCTGCAGTCAAGGTTTGAGTGGCATCTCCAGCCAGAGAACAACTTACAGCAACTGACATCAGCAATGAACCCACTTCTGTGTCCCTGCATGCTGAAGTTGGAGTCACAAAGTGTGTGGTAAAGCATCTTTGGCGTGACCAGCCCCAGTGATTGGCAGCTGCTAGCTACCGCTGTTTCCAGAGCCACTAAGCAAGGTAGAGGAAATCCCTCTGGTACACCAGGTCCTGGGACCCCAAAAGCCTCTACTCTCCAAGGGTAGGGTGTAACTCCATCTCCAAGTGTTGTTTTGCCAAGTGCAACATTTTTGAGCTCCCGTGGATCCTGTCAGAGTCAAGGACAGCCAAGTAACCCCTGCACCCAGACTCCCTGGGCAAGGTAACGAAGAACGGACTGTCAAGTCTTAGTCTAGGGGCCTGCAGAACCTTAACCACAAGAGGATTCATTAGAACTAGCACTGCAACTATTGTTTTGCTAAGTGTTTTTCCCCCCATTGACTTCAGTGGTGAACATTTAACAACTTTCATTATATTTATGGTTTAATCATTTGAAAATCTATAACTCCGGTATATGCGACATACAAAGTTAATTTTTGTGCCTATATTTATATAAATATACATTCTATTTTTTTAAATTGGTGTCAAGGTTTCTTTCGAGTCATGTCACTTACTTAGGGGCAGATTAGGATCATGGTGAATCCGCATCCCCCGGGCCGGCGGAAGCCACCGCCGGCCCGGAGGATGCGGATTCACCGCTGCGGAGGCTCCAAAGACCCACCGCCAGATTAGGATGGCTGGTGGGTCAGGAAGACCGCCCGCCGCTTTTCCACCACGGTTGCATTCCGACCGTGGCGGAAAAGCTCTGATATGGTGGCGCTGTCTATCAGACACCGCCAGCCATATTAGGATGGGGCAGAGGACATGCTTTTCCGCGGCGGCTTGTCCGCCGTGGAAAAGCATGTGGTCTTTCGTTTTTGGGGGCTCGTTGCGAGCCCCAGGGTGTTGGGGGAGCACATGGGGGGTACCTATGGTACCCCACTGCATATGCATGCACAAAGCGGCAGGCACCGCGCGGTGCCTGCCGCTTTGTGCATGCATATGCGAAGCATGCACTTTTAACCTTGCGGCGGGCGCTGCTTCAAGCAGCACCCGCCGCAATGTTAAACATAGGGTATGTGACCGCCAGGGTGGCGGTCACATCCTAATCTGCATGGAGGGAACGCCGCAGCCCCTGCGGACGTTCCCTCCACCTCGGGGGCAGCGGACGGATGCAAGTCCGTCCGCCTTCCTAGTAGGCCCTTAGTGTCAAAACTGGTACTGTAAAATGTTTAACACATGTTTCTCTGAGTCCTCCTGACTGCTCTGTGCCACACTAACAGGACTGAGCTAAGGCTGCTAAGGGTGAATCAGAGGTCCATCTTTGTGCATTGTATTATTATGACATGAAAAGGCCTCCCTGCCATATCATATAATACTTCCACCTTGCAAGACTTCCAAATAGTCTAAGCAGTGACAATCACTTTGGTAGCATTCCAACCCATTATTTTTCTCCCAATGTGCTGCTCTGGACAGAGGGCCTGATTGAGGTTTTGGCAGACAGACGGCAGACGGGGTGGTGGAGGACTTTAAGGGAACTTCTCTGCCTATATTCTGCCTGCCCCACAAACATCTGTATACATTGGCAGGAACCATGGGCGTGACGGTTCATGTCAATGTACGAAAAGTTATAAGGAGGGCTCCGGCAAACATTATGACCAGCTGTCTAACTTTTCCAAGGTTTTTTATTTGTCAAAAACATGCTCCTAAAGGTGGAGTTGGCTTTTAATAAATATAAAACTAATAACTCCCACAAAATGGGAGTTTTCCCCATGGTATCAGTATCATTATTCTTCTTCTTTCTTTTCTTTTTTACTACCCTCCACTGCCAGGATATACCTGCAAGTGAGGGACAGTAAAAATAAATAATAAAAATAAATAATAAATCCAGTCATAAAAGGAAGGATGGTCAGATGATTTACCTCTGACTGCTCCTACTCAGACAGAGGAAGTTTTATACCAACAGAGTACATTTTACTCTGTTCGCATAGATTTTGCTGTCTGCCCCAACCTGACTCAAAATCGGGTGGGTGGACCTTTAGTTTGTCAGACAGGCTACACCAATGGACTTGTGACAGGGTACTCTGTCCGCCAAATTTCAAATGAGCCGCAGAGGTCCACCTAAATCAAATCAGTACTGACTTCACTCTTCATGGGAACTGTCCATCCCAAACCTTGTTCATCTCACCCATTCACCCTGTGGGCACTGCTTTATTAGTCAGAAAATTTTAGATTTACCTGCCCCCATATTGATTTATAGCTTGTAGAATCCAGATTTTCCCCTACTGTGCCTCATGGTGAAGGAGGAGGGTGCATATATGATCACAATCCATTACTTGGTTTTATGTAAATTTGCTTCAGAGACGAGGCTTGGTTGCTACCCTCCAGTGCCAAAAACAATACCTAGAATAGCCCAATTCAGGCATTCAAACATATGGACTAAATACTCCTAGCAGTAAGATATACTTTCCTAACTTAAGTGCTCCCCTTCCCTCGTAGTGTGAAACAAGACTAGAGGTTTCCAAGTTCAACCATCATAGTCCCTTCCAAAACTTGGCAAATGTAATAAAATGCCCATGTACATCCATTCCATCCAAATATTAGTTTTCTCTTCAGAATATGCTCAAATGGCTTAGAATGAAAATATTTATGTTGATCTAAGGGCTTCATCATATCCAAGAGATAACAAGACTTTGTAGAACCAAAGGCAATGTTTAGATCATGACGTCCAATGTATGCCTTATACAAAAAGGTTCAAATACATTATTTTTGCTATCGGACCACAGTGTTTTAAAAATATATATATATTGTGAGACAAATTCAAACATGGCATATTTTATGGTAAATCATGAGCCCCTCTGCCACATTAACCTGAAAATCAATGGCTGTTTCCCTAAACCCCTCAAACATCCTTTAGTCTGAAATGTTGAATTGATTTTTAAAAGCCTACACTAGGCCATTCTGAAAAAATTGCAACAATCATGTATGTAAGAACAATTGTATTATATTAATTATCAAACGCAAATTTGGCGAAAATGTATCTATTAAATGCCTCCATAATCTTCTCAATTGCAGTTCTCAAGTTATTTTCCATTGATCTATGAATACAATGTATAAATTAATATGTATATTGCAAATCTGTACCTGGGACCACTCAAAGTTTCAACAACATATTGATCCCCTAAAACTATAGTTTGAGATTGAAAATACCATTATTTTGTCAATAATAATTCTGCAACCCTAGAAAAGACCCAAATATATCAGTCAAAACAAACAATTGGACAGCTCGGATGTGTGTCACTAGCCAATAAACATGACCAGCCATTATTTTTAAATAAAGAGGGCTTCACTCCCTTATTTAAAGTTCTATGAACCCAATAAATGGCATTCTACCAGAACATTGTGGAAAAAATATAAATTTACAAGAAGATTGTGACAAAAATGTTGACTACAAAACTATTGTGAAGGTGTGGACGTAAAGGTAATTATTGGCTTACTATACATAACTCCGCATATAAGCACTTTAATAAGATAGATAGATAGATAGATAGATAGATAGGATAGATAGTTGTTTTTCACTTGTAAGTCTGCAGTCTGATGGTTACCTTGATAAAAGTCTCTGTAATATATATTCATGCTATCCATTTACAAGTATTTTCTGCATCTAATCTAAGGTCAGAATTAGGTACATCCCAAGACTGTCTTACTTCTATTATATTAATTAAATAACTAAAATCTGAGTACCAACCTGCTACAGTGGCAAATAATAATTTCCCAACCAGAATTTACAAATGTAGCGACAATATTTTAGTCGGAATCTTAAAGTTAACATTCAAAATCGTATTAGCTTAAAACATAAGGTAGAATTCCTACTCTACTGAGCCTTGCCTTTCAAGTGATACTGAAATCTTCATAGATGCAAGCTTTATAAAATTGTGAAAAATTTCATTGTATACCATACATAGGGGTCCATTATGATTGTGGGCGGATCGCCACCGCCCATATGGCTGTGGTGATCCGGCCGCAGAAAACCTCCGCCCGCACTGAAACCTCCCCCCGACACATTACCATGGTGGGGGGAGCCCGGCGGACGGAAAGACCGTCCGACGGTTTTCCGTCCGGTCAAAGAGTCGACTGGGCGGAAAAGCTGCTAACATGGTGGCGGTGTCTGGGAGACACCGCTATCCATATTAGCATAATGGCGGGGACATGCCTTTCCGTGGCGGCAACGGCGCCATGGAAAGGCAGGTATAAATCACTTGTGGGGCCCGTTGCTGGCCCCCAGGGATTCTGGGGGTGCACATGGGAGGGTACCTATGCATGTCAATATACAACGTATATACACCGCCTGCCGCAATGCTAAACATGCGGGATGCGCCCGCCACTGTGGTGGGCGCATCCCGCATGTTTAGCATCCTAATGTCCCCCACGGGACCCCCACCCCTATGGCGGGCTGTCCCTTTTTGCATCGGGATGGCCATCCTAATGTCCCCCATAATGTTTGCACTAATATATTAATTTAATATCAAAAGATTAAGTACCCATGTAAGCATGTCACAAAAGCTGCAATAGTGGCACACAATCATTTCCCAATCCCCATTTCCAAGTAAAGTGGCAATAGTTTAGTGGGAATCTTGTAGAAAACAGTGAAAGCGATATGGGCATAGAACGTAACACTCAATTCCACCACTACTGGTCTTTGACATGAAATTAATAAGGAATTCTTCTTACATTTAGGTATTTTTCATTTAACCAAAACATGATGCTTGCAACAAAAGCTTACTAAATTTGCAGTACATTTAAAAAAAAAAAAAACTGGGTAGATTACCTTTAGTCATTGTTATAATTGACACCCAAGTTTATTGATAGGTAATTGCTCCAGAGAGCTCCATGTCCCAATTTTCACTAATTGTTAGCAAATGCATTCCATCCAGAATATCTCCTATTTGCTGCTTATTGCTTAGCTTCTTATCTCTTTCGGTTGTTTTGCTTTGTGTACCTGTAACCAAGGCAGTAAAGGTATGTGGCACACATGTTAGTTATACTTTGAATGAGTTGTAAATATTTTTAAATAGTTTTACAATACATATTTCAAATTTGATGCAAACCCGATTTGTTAAACATCTCTTTTATCAATAATAGTGTAACTTTGAGCTAAATGCAAAAAAGTAAAGAAATACTAAACATTACATAATTATCTTTACAACTTAAATTGGTCCAGTTGTTTTATGCCTGTCATCATTTTGTTTGTACAGGGATAGTGGGAGTGATTTTTTAGGAAAGGGGTATGTGTAGCTAAGATGTTTAGATTATGTGAGGTATTATCAAGAGTTCACAGGACTCTGGAAACAAATATTTTCTATTAATATACCACATTAATGTAAAATGATGTGTCTTGAACCTGGAGTCTTCTTGTCTTGATTAGCGCATGTATGGATCATACCCTGGTCCGCCGGTGCTGCATATTCCCTGTTGTCACCATTATCTTCTAATTAGGCAGGTGCCATGCACTCTGCCATGTACTTAATTTTGCATGCTTTGCTGAGTGTTTAATTTAAAAGGCATGCTATGCACTTTAATTTGTGTGCACTGTAAACAAGTCTGTTTAATGAAGAACAAGCGCCTAGTATTTTTATTAAAAAATTATCAGCCTCTATTTCCTGCTGCCCTTGATTCCTGCCCAATGTCTGGTATTTTGGTTTTATTTGTACGAAGCCTGCTAACTTGTTATAAACTGCCCTCATTTTCCTGCTGCCCTCATTTTGTGCCAGAGTGTCTGGTATTTTGTTTTTATTTGAACAACAACTGCTGACCTATAAAGGGCATCTGTTTCCGGCCAGCAACTGTCTTCTGGTTAGCAGGCAGCACTCTCTATGTGCATGCCAGGCTGTAAATATCACCTTCCAAATGTGCCCCCTGACTTAGCTCCATCAATCCATCTGAAGAGAAAGTTGTGCCTCTTGCCAGCACTGCCTGTGGGTTACCGCCTGCAACAAGAGCAACCTGGACTCTATCACTGGTAAGCTGGGGACTTGAAGCCTCTCTTGGAATTCCATATCATTAAGAAGACTTTCTACAACCTTACACCCTGGAGCCTGGTTGTTCGGCCAGCACTCCAGCACCTCCCTCATCTTGACTGTGACCATCATTCTCTCACCGCGGCTCAGTGCTACAGCTACTTTATCTCATTACACAGACTTCAAGTTAGTGCACTAGCCAGGGCCTCTCATTTTCTTTTTGTCCTTTCCTCAAGGACACCCTTAAAGTAAGAAATTAAATGAGGAAGGAAAAATAAAATGGACAGATTGTGTGAAGTAACACAATGAAAAAACAGTTAATAGGATTTTTATCATCTGCGAATAAAACTAAAAATACACGCTTACGATCTAGCTCTGGGGTCAGTGTTCAAAGGACCCCTAAGTGGACTCGGATTTCTTTCAGTAATTCATGTTTAATAATTTTGGAAGAACATGCACACAAAAAAACTCTCTAAATGAAGCTTTTTTGAAAAACAACAATTTTTTGCTGAAGTCTTATTTTGCTTTACAGAGAGTAGAAGAGCAAACTCGATTGTTGTCTCTGCAGGTGAGTTTAGGGATTATGGAGGTAAAGGGAGAGGGCAAGGAAGGCATGCTCAAGCTGATTGTAAAGCATTAATCATTAATTTAAATAAAATAGATTTAAAGATGTCTGAACCTCTACCAAACATCGAGGGACATCTAGAAAGACTCGTAAATAAGGCTTTTGAAAAGGTAATTGGATCTATTGATGAAACCATCAATAAAAAACTAGAGTTTCTAACATCCCCACGCCCTTCCACTAGTCACCAAGAAGGAGCAATAAAGGCTCCAAAAAAGCGGAGAATTGGAGGAAATAAAGGGAAAGACCCTAAGAGATCGAAATCATCCTCCCTCCCTTCACACCCTCGGGGTGGTGACATGAATGGTACCTCGGGTACCCCAATTGGGCAAACCGAAGGCCCATAGCCCCATATTAATATTGATAGTAGTGACAACTCAGAGCCAGAAATAGACCTTTCCTATTCTTCTGAGTTTAATACAGACGAGGAAGAGGCGCAAGGAAGGGGAACGGGGAGCTCACAAGGGGCATCAAGGGCCCAAGATAATAACATGGGTCTTTTGGACCCTTTGGGTAATCCCATGTTTGACCCCCTCCTAATCAAACATCCTTTGTCACCAGATTGGACTCCCTCCCAATACGTGGGAGACTCTTTCATTCTGGCTTAAAAAGGAGATCCCACAAGAAGTCAGAGCTAGATTATGCTCTGAATGCCCTAGACCCTCATTGCCAAACAAAATTGTGGCAACCCCTGAACTCGACCCAAAATTAGTAGCCTTTATTTCAAAGACCTCTAGCGATCCAAGAAAAGGTATTGACAAGGGCTTGAGATCTTGTCAGGATCGCCTCCTTGATACGGTGGGCCCTATTACAAACAATTTTGAAATGGTGGAATCAGCTTACTTAGAAGATCGCCAAGTAGACCCCAAGGAGCTCAGGGAACGGGTTCAGAGGGCCATTTGTTTAATTGGTAACACCAACACTTCATTGTCTATAGAAAGAAAGAAAGGGATCCTCTTTAAAATAGATCCAAAACTAATTGAATTGGCAAAAAGTGATGGAGGGCAAAATACACAAGGTTTCCTTTTCGGTGACGAATTCATTAAAGACATGGCCAGATATGTTGGAGCATTCAGCTCAATTCAAAAATCGCAAAAAGATATCAAAAAAGTTTTTCAAGAACGTGTTTTTACACAGGCCGGGAGAATGCGGGGTCGTTTCCCCGGCCGTGGAAATTCAAACACAAAACCCTTTATCTCCCGCGGAGGCGGAAGATACACCAATAACTCAAACTTCAGCCAATTCTACCCGCAGAGACAAAGAAGCCGCGGACGTAACTTTAGAGGAGAACGAAGACAACGTTCATTTTCTTCAGGTAAGAACCTTACCAGACCCTTTAGATACCCCTCCAAAAGTAGGAGGGAGACTACGCCAATTCGCTGGGAACTGGAATCTAATACCAAAAGACCCTTGGGTTCTCAGTACAGTGAGGGGTTACAAAATAGATTTTATAACTACTCCTCATCAATCAAAAACCCCTCGAGAAATCAATTTTTCTGGCAAAGACAGGGCACTCGTGTCTCAAGAGGTTCAAGAACTTAAAAAAAGTGCAATTATAGACACTACTCAGATGGGTTTTTTGAGCAATATATTCCTTGTGGAAAAGAAAAACAAGGAACAAAGGCCAGTCATAAATCTCAAAGAATTAAATCAATGGGTGGTCTATCAACATTTCAAAATTGAGGGAATTCACCTCCTACGAGACATCGTAAGGAAAGGGGACTGGTTAACAAGACTAGACCTGAAAGACGCTACTCTAACAATACCGATTTGGATACACCACTAAAAGTTTCTCCAATTCACATGGCAAGGCCATTTATATCTATTTTGCAGCCTTCCCTTCTGTCTGTCTTCCGCCCCATGGTGTTTCACCAAGGTTCTTCGTTCCGTTGCCTCGTGGCTAAGAGAAAAAGGAATAAGACTGATCATATATCTCGACGATATACTCATAATGGGTCAGTCCAAGAAGACCGTTCTTCATACGAACCTTACAATCAATCTATTACAACATTTAGGCTTCGTGATAAATTTAAAAAAGTCATGCACAGTTTCGTCCCAACAAACTCAATTTCTGGGTTTTCTGGTGGACACTGTAAAGGCAGAACTTCGCCTACCGAGTGACAAAGTAAGAAAAGTAAGGAAAGAAATCAGGAAAATCCTAAAGCTAAAGGAGTTTCCCCTCAGATTTCTAGCCAAATTGTTAGGCCTTCTTTCTTCTACAATTCAAGCGATCTTCCCAGGCCCACTTCATTACCGGGCACTCCAAAGACTGAAGACGTATTACTTGAGATTGAACCAATCCTATTCCCAACTAATCTTTCTAGATCAAGAATTGAAAACAGAACTCATCTGGTGGTTAAATAATCTGGAGGCATGTACTGGCAAGGCCATTTTTGGGGAAGAACCAGATCTTATAATAGAGTCGGATGCGAGTTTGGAAGGATGGGGAGCCAGATGTGGAAATTTGACTACGGGGGGGGGGGGGGTCGATGGACTCCTCAAGAGAAGATGTTACACATCAACTGCTTGGAACTACTAGCAGGTTTCTTTGCAATTCGTTGTTTTACTCAGAACTCAATGAAATGTTGTGTAACCCTTCGCATGGACAATGTGTCCGCAGTTCGATACGTCTCAAAATTGGGGGGTCCTCATTCGAAAGACTTAACAGACCTAGCGAAGAGCCTGTGGAGCTTTTGCTTGAACAAAGTTATTTCTGTTGTGGCAGAACACATTCCCGGACTGAACAATGAAGTAGCGGACTGGTACTCGAGAAACTTCAGAGACTCGAGCAATTGGAGACTGAACAGGGAAATATTCCTTGCAATCCAGTCTATATGGGGTCCCTTCAAAACAGACATCTTTGCGGACCGTTTGAATACTCATCTAAAGAATTTCTTCAGTTGGAGGCCGGACCCTCAAGCTCTGAGTGTAGATGCCTTCGTTCAGGACTGGAGAGGACTAGCACCTTATGCTTTCCCTCCTTTTGCAATGCTTCCTCGAGTTCTCCTTCATGCTCGACGTTACAAACAGAGCATGGTAATAATAACTCCCCTTTGGAGATCCCAAGCTTGGTTTCCCATCATCCTAGAAATGAGCGTAGATTTTCCAATTCTGATTCCCTCTTTCAAAGAAATCCTTCTGGATCCAAAGGGTCACGCCCATCCACTAGTAGATCAGGGACTTCTAACTCTGACGGCATGGAAGATTTCCAGAGACAATGGCGAATCCCTGGCCTTTCGTCTAATGCTTTCAGACTCAATTCTGAATCCTGGGCTTCAGGAACTAGAAAGGCCTATAGATTGGCTTGGAATAAATGGGCTTGCTGGTGCGTTCAACGATGTTTCGATCCCATTTCAACTGATTTAGTTAACGTTATTAATTACCTATCGGACCTTTTCACCTCGGGTCTATCTTACAGAACCGTAAACGTTTACAGATCTGCAATATCAGCCGGCCATTCTTTAATTAACGGAATTTCAGTGGGTCAGAACCTTTTAACTAAGAAAATAATGAGAAGTATGAGGGTTTTAAACCCACCTGGTCCCAAATACACTACTTTGTGGGACGTTAGCCTTGTTCTTCGAACCATGTCCTCCTGGGGAGATAATTCTTCTCTTTCCCTCAAACGTATTTCTTTTAAACTTACCATTCTATTATGCTTAGTTTCTTTTAGAAGAACTTCGGACCTTAGAGCTTTAGATATTCCAACAAGAGCCTTTCAACCGGAAGGAGTCTGTTTCTTCCTCAAAAAGAGAACTAAAACTTTATCTTCCTCTATTTTCTATCCTTATTTTAATGGAAATAGTAGACTATGTGTAGTTAAGTGTTGGAAAGAATATGAAAAAAGAACCAGACATTTAAGATTGAATGAATCCCAA
Organism: Lissotriton helveticus; assembly: GCF_964261635.1. Lineage (NCBI taxonomy): Eukaryota > Metazoa > Chordata > Amphibia > Caudata > Salamandridae > Lissotriton > Lissotriton helveticus. Next base: position 874,260,186 of record NC_136067.1, read on the forward strand.
TTATTAATCTCTTATAGATCTCCTCATAAAGGAGTTTCCTCTCCAACTTTAGCCAGATGGGTAAAGAATGTCATGTATGAAAGTGGTGTGGATGTTTCACTCTTTGGTGCTCATTCTATTAGAGGTGCTTCAGCCTCAAAAGCTTACTGCCTTGGAGGAGGATTACAAGATATCCTTAGAGCTGAAGATTGGTCGAATGATAGTATGTTTAAAGCATATTACTTCAGACCAATCACTAATGTGATTGATAATGTTCTTAATGCACTTTAAACTTGCATAATATGGCCTCCGTGTCGTGCCATACAATTTAGATTTTTCACAGCCTGCTGGGCAGAAAATCTGGATTTTATTAAGGACACGGAGGCTAATATTATCCTGCCTCTTGTTTTTTAATCCCACCCTTTCTTTATGTGATTTTATGATATTTTACTTTCTCTTTCAGAGTAAAAAAGTTTCTTCTCTTCTGGAAGTTCGTATTTGGAAATTCTTGGTTCTCAAGTTATTTTGATCCTCAAGTTTTTGTTCTTCATGATGATCTTTCTTCGCAGTTTGGACAAAGAAGGATGAGAGATGGTCTCCTAGGAACTTTATACTTCTTTAGAATGTTTATTGAAGTTCCATGTTCTTCAATTGTTGCTACTGAGCTGTGGTAATAAAGGAGATTTGCATAATATTAGCCTCCAGATTAAAAGGGAGAGGGCAATGAAGGCATGCTCAAGCTGATTGTAAAGCATTCATGTATGGTTGCCTAAAGGCATGGTTTCTTCAATAACAGAATACCTTTCCTGGCAGAAGGAGCACACCTCTCCACTGTAACTTGATGGTAACTGTTTAAAAGGATCAACACACACTTGTCATATTCATTCTCTATCTCTCTCTCTCTCTCTCTCTCTCTCTCTCTCTCTCACCCCACTTACCTCCAGGGACATTCTTTTGTGTCAGTAGTCTCTTCTGATACTAAGCATTAAACTCAAAGAAAGTGGTGGAAGATCGCTTTGCACACATTTTGGGAATTCTGGTGAATGGTGCTTGGTGTGATTGTGTAGGCCTTGTTGCCTTTGGCTGTGTATATTACGCTGGTGTTCTAGTGTTTTCCTGCCTGCCATTTATTGTTGTTTTGGTAAGATTTCCATCTTTTTTACTGGGCCTAAGGGCCTGATCTAGACCATGTCTAGACCCAGGGACATGACAGCGGCTGCCACGGAGAGGCCTCATTAGTGGACCACTAAAGATGACATAAACAAGTAGACTATTAGATTATTGACGCTAATCAATGGAACATATACTTAATGGCTCACAATGCATGGTACCTGTGTCCCTACAAGCAAAATGACTGTAGGCATTAGACAGCTTGGTGAATCTAAGAAATTGTAAAAACAATTATGCATATTTTGGTATTTCTTTGCATTTCTATGGTGTTTCACACAACAAAAACACCATTACTGGTACAATAACTGTTGAATAAACATAATTGTTATTTACAACAAAATTGGAATTGGAATATTAACTACTTGGCATACAACTCATCAAAAAGATATTAAAAAAAAAAAGGTCTGCCTACTCTCATTCCCCTTGATTTCACAAATGCAAAGAAGCCAAAACATATAAGAATATAGAAAAGAAGATAACAAATAGGAGACTTAATTAAAGAATTATGTTTCCTGTTACAAAATATACTAATTCAATGTCAACAGGTGTTCTCACATTTTATACTATATTCAGTCCATTAACTCTGAAGTCTGCTGGGTGAACATGTACTCGATACACCTCCACTGAATCTTCACCCCTTATACTTCATGTTTCCAGTACACCTTTCCAACAACAAGGGCCAGTCACAGCTGCTGCCTCAATATATAGACATCGCTGTCTCAGTGGGTTATAGTTTATTAGCATCAACTTTGGCCTCTACAAATTTTGAATGATATTCATACATTCCATGCAATAGCGGCACTCCTTCAGCAATCTGCTACAATAGGTGCTTATCCTTGAAAGCTATGTGCTTTGTATGCTTTCCAACAACACCAGCTCAGAAGTCACATACAGAGAGATGACATGTGGTGCTGTACTTGATACAAGTGTTTCTGACAATTGGACATGCCAGATGTTTTTGCTGTGCTCTGCTAAAAATGTAATGTCAGGTCTGTGATGTCAGAAGCACTTGTAATTAAGTTTAAAACAAATGGCCTCAGGTAAAGAAAAAACATGGCAGCTGCAGTATCGGGCACCAAGTAGCGGTTTTAACTGTGTTAGCTGCCTTGCACAACCAGCAGGCTCGATTGAAAATATATAGCGCCTGATTCACAAAGGTAAACCTACACTTTTATGTAACTTTACAATAGTTTGCTATTCACAAAAGAATTTACGAGTAGTGTTTTTACAATTGCAGAGACTATGCACATAAAAAGATAGGGTTAACTTCTATTCTTGTAACAGTGACTGGTTCTCCCACTGAGAAACGTTTGGAAACAAAATGGGGTCAGATAGTTCATTTTAAATTACAATGTTCTAAAAAGCCACAGGCTCTGAAAGGGTGCTTATTATATTTTCAAGTCCTTTCATGGTGTGCCAGGCCAATGAAAACTGGCGCTCCCCAGAAGTTGCCCTATTTTTCCAAAATGGGCTATGCGTTCCCGTGTATGTCAAAATATTACCTCTGTTGTGCCATGGCCAGCATTTTCCCATGGGTGCTCCCAATATGCCATGGGTGCCCCTTTATGCCAGAGATTACATATAAGACGCCAGTGTCGGAATTTTTCCATTACTGCCTCCCATCTAGCAAGAGTGGCCTTTATGTCATAAAGTACCTCTAGCATGTCAAGGCCAAAATATAGCTATGGTTCTACCCTCCCTTATGCCACTGTCATCCTCCATTATGCCAATTACCTTCAATTTGCCACTGCCAGCAGTTTTTCACAGAGCTCCCTATGCTATGAATTACATCCAGTATGCCAACACCAACATTTATCCATGGGTGTCCCCATATGCCAAGTATAACCTCTAATTTATACTAGTTTATTAGTATTTTGTCACAGGTGCCTGCCATGGGAAGAAGTGCCTCCAGTATGCCAGCATTAGTGTTTTGCCAAGGTTGCTTTTCTAAGGCAAGACTTTTCTTCAGCATGAGAGGGCCAAAGGCTGACTCACAAGTGTGACACCACGCTCTCACTCACTTAGAATAACTCATTTATGCCCATGCCCATTTTCACTCCCACTCTTTCTAACTCACATCATTAAATATCTCTCACTGTCTTGTACTCACTATTAGTCTCACTCACTCATTGTCACTCTCTTACACTCGCCCTCATTCACTCTAACTCTGACTCACAATCATCTGCACTCACTCTTGATCACAATCAGTCACACTCATTTTCACTCATTTTCACTCTTTCATGATCACTCACTCACAGTTACTCTTACACTCACTCACTCATACTGTCTCCCCCGCTCAAATCATCTGCACTCACTCTAAATCTGAGTCACTCATTCTCAAGTATTCTCACTCATTCTCAATCACAGTTATGCTCACCACTCACTCTTGCTCATTCCCGCTCACACTCATTCATTTTCACCCACTTACTCTCACTCACTTGCTGTCACTCTTTCTCTCACTCACTGGTTCTTATTTTCTGACTCACTCATACTCACTGATACATTCACTACAGAAAGATGCAATGCAGCATAGCAGCCAAAGTTGCTACACTGTGTCATCCTAGGAAGAGAGGGAATTGCAGAATCATTTCTAATACGATATGGTGTTGCTGGTCTCTTCCTCATCACTGTTGCTCAAACAGGCTGTTTAGCACCATGCATACACCTTTGCACCACAGTGCAAAGTTGTGTGTGATGCTTAGCGTAGGGTTTGTACTGGAAAGATGACCTTCCAATACAAAATACTATGCCTATACAAACTTTAAATCCTTTCACACATTGTATGTGTGCTGCACAGTCCAACCAATGTGCCAAAGTATGGAAGAAACACATTTTTTCTTCCCTGCATCAAGGATGTGTGATTTGTTGCAGCAGAGCCCCATCTAACAATTTTAGTAGTAGTAATGGTAGTAATCTCTCTCTCTCTCTCTCACACACACACACACACACACACACATGCTCTTTCTCTCACATATACACATATTGTCACATGCACGTACACCGTTCAGTGACACAACAGCGATACAAAAAATATCAATGAAATATTGAGTAAAAAATATAGACAATAAAAATATCGACTCCTATACTTAAACAGGTAAGTACAAAAATAGTGACTAAAAAGTATTGATGTAAAAAATATAGATGTATAAAATATCGACGTTTATTAAAATATAAAATAAAATGTATATTAAATATTAAATATAATTTTAACAAAATGAAATAAATGTAATATACATTTTAATAAAATATAACAAATACACTTAATAAAAAAGATAAACACACAAACATCATAATTTATACATTTATATTTGCCTTAAAACAATTCATAAACTATTATTTTTAATGTTAAAAGTTTAACATAATATAAAAAATTATATATATATATATATTAATGATTTAAAATATAAAAAACAAAAATCTATAACAAATGAAAACATTAAACTATTAAAAAAATATTTAAACCTAAATTTCGAAATACAATCAATGCAACAGTAGGGAAAATGTTGGATAGCAAAAGGGTAAACATAACTATTCCCACTCCAGTGAGTGCAACAGTAGGGAAATTGCTTGATAGCAGAGGGGTATAAATTACTATTCCCACTGCAGTGAGTGCAACAGTAGCGAAAGTGTTGGATAGCGGGGGATAAATATTACTATTACTACTCCAAAGAGTGCAACAGTAGAGAAAGTGTTGGATAACGGAAAGGTAAACATTACTATACCCACTTCTCTGAATGCAACAGTAGGATAAGTGTTGGATAGCGGAGGGAAAAATATTTTAGCCCCACTCCTCTGAATGCAACAGTAGGATAAGTGTTGGATAGCGGAGGGAAAAAATATTTTAGCCCCACTCCAGTGAGTGCAACAGTAGGGAAAGTGATGGATAGCGGAGGGGTAAAAACCACTATTCCAACTCCAGTGAGTGCAACATTAGGGAAAGTGTTGGATAGCAGAGGGGTAACAATTACTATTCCCACTCCAGTGAGTGCAACATTAGGGAAAGTGTTGGATAGCGGAGAGACAAAAATTACTATCACACTCAAACAGCAAAAAATTTATATATATATATCATAAAAATAATAAATATTTTAAAAATGTAAAATAAAATATATTACATTTATAAAAAGAAAAAATTATATTAATTACATATAACAAAAACCTACAAATAGTATATAAAATGAAATTATAAATGAATTAAATTAAAAACAATGTTAAACTAGAAAATATTTACAAACAAAAAAAGTATCAATACATAAATGTATTTATTTTACTTCCTACCCTATAACACCACACCAAAAACAAAACACTTCAACATTTTAAACTAAATTTACTTCCATAATGAACATGATATATATTCAATCAAATAGATTTTATTAATAAAAAATACTAATAAATATTAATTGACAACACACACTTCAACACTATAATATCCACAACACACACCTAAATTAATATAAAATATTAAAATCCAATTAAAATATTTAAATTAAAAACTATTACTATTAAAACTAATAATAAATCAATTAAAATGTATTTAATACCCACCCTTTACCCTTTTAAAAGTAAAAACAGCACACAAAAAATAAACAATTACCCAAAGTAAATATCAAATAATTAAAATGAGTTAATATATATTAATTAATTAAACACAAATAACTTCCCAACCTTTACTCCTATAAACACCGCAACACCAACCTGCAATTAATTACACAATTACCATAATTAATTGCAAATTAATTTAAATTCATTAACAACCAATTATTAATTTGTAAATTAAAAATAAATTACTTCCCACCATTTAAACCTAAAACCACTGCAACACACACCTAAAATTAATTACACAACTATCAAAATGAATTACCAATTAATTATTTAAAAATAATACAAAACCAATTATTAATTCATAAATTAAAAATGAATTACTTCCCACACGTTACACCTATAAACACCACAACACACACCTAACACTAATTACACAACTACCATAATGAATTACCAATTAATTAATTAAAATGAATTCACAACCAATTCTTAATTCATAAATTAAAAATAAATTACCTCCCACCCTTTACATCTATAAACTCCACAACACACACCTAAAATGTATTACATAATTACCAATTCTTAATAAATTAACTTACACATTTAAAACTATAAAATCTAAATTAAACACATATTTATAAATAAAAACTAATCAATGAATTTATTATAATTACCTCCCACCCTATTCCCCTATAAATTCCCACAACCCGCTACGGAACTAAAAAAGCAAAATACAAATAATTTTTTTTTTATAACGACTAAAAATTTAACACATATTAAAAATACAAATAATTCTTATACAAAAAACAATCATGACATACATATAAAATATATACTAAAATACATAACATTTATTTAAAAAATTATATTTTTAACAACTATATTTTTGTAAACGATATTAAACACTTCGATATTTTTAAAGTCAATATGACCTACCTTAAGCCGATATTCTTGACCACAATAATCTTGCTGTTGATATTTCTGAACCACAATATTTTTTACTTGATATTTGTGCAACTCAATATTTTTTATTCGATATTCTGTCTGCACACCCACTCACACAACATACATTTAAAAGTATTTTGTTTACGACAGCCTCCAAGGAAGATCCTGTTCAAGCTGCTTGTGCTTCATTTTCTTTATAAATTAATTTTGACTAATGCTCTATTGTTCACTATTAGTATGAAACAGGGCAGAAAAGAAGAAGATCGGAGCCCTGACACTTATAATTGTGTGCCGCCCTACTGTCTTTGGCACTGATTTTGGCATCCCTGAGGTCAGAGGGTCACAAAAGCAGTACATGTGGTCATAAGGGACAAGCAGGTGTTGCTGAGGTCCATAAATCCTTTCTGTGAGATTTATCTGCATGCCTTTGGCTTTTTCACCTGCACCTCTCATCTATGCAGCACTTCTCTTACCTGCCTACCCTTCCAGACATTCTTCTTACCACCTGCCCCTTTTATAACCTGCACCATGTTACTCCTACTAGAACTTTCTAGGTTGTTGATGATGATGATGATGAGACAGATCTATAGTGTAACAGCAACCCCAAGTGCATCCAACACTGGCAGAATGCATGAAAGGGTAAAACATACAGACTATCGGACAGGAGAGGCAGAGGTACCTGCAGTGGGATTTAACAAAGAGGCAGGTTGATACGCGTTTTATACATTTGAAATGATTCCCTCCCTCTTTAATATGTGGCTGATTCCAATGTTTGAAACACATAAAAGGTGCAATATTTCTAACCACTGTTGATTGGGCTAGAACTCCAATCCATCATTCTGTTGCTCACCATGCCACCTCAGCTTGGACCCAGCCATATTCAAATCAGTCTTCTCCCTGTTCCTCAAGGAACACTCCAGCCTGAACTGCCAAGCCAGGTCCTCCCTGAAACAGAACACAAGCAACCCAGGACCGGTTTTGCCCTAGTTGTGTGCTCATCAACCAGATACAGCTTGGTTGCAGTAACACAGTGAGTCAGTGGCAAGACAAATTGCAAGCATTCCTCCCATCACTTTTTGTGTGGTTCGTGCACCACCCTAAGTGTCATGGGTATGCCTAGACATTGGTCCCATGCTCACTGTGTCACTGGACCCAAGCTGTACCCGTCTGATAAGCCCATAATTAGCACAAAATAAGTCCTAGGTTGCTTGTGTTCATGGAGGGCCTTGTCTGGAATTTTGGGCTGGACTGTTCCCATGAGCAGTAGGATCAAGACTGAGTTGCATATGGGTGATTCCAATGAGGGGGCATGTTGAGCAAAAGAACGGTGGGTTGGGATGCTACCAGAGCGATTGCCAGTGGTTAGACAAATTGCAAGCATTCCTCCCACCTTCTGTGTGTGTCATGATTCCAACATTTAGCTGTGTAGTGGTAGAAGGATTTGCCACCAGAACGAGTCCTTTGAATACAGGGCATTACCAGAAGCATCACAGTTCTAAACCTCAAAAATCAAGTAGCGATGTATTTTTTTTAATTCATTTCCTATGTAAGTAGGGAAAGAAAAACAAAATGCCTGATAAGCCAGGTACAGACTTGTGTACAATGTCCAGACAGGCAACCAACAGATTTATCTTTGAATGGTCTCAGCATTTGTGTAGAGAGGTACTCACATCACAATGCTACATGTTACACCAATGCGGTGAGCACCTTTATAATGGCTCCTGCTTACAAAAAGAACAAAGATGTAATGCACAAGCCAACGTTAAACTTCAGTAGTGGAATCCTAAGCCATGCCAAGTTGGCATTCCAGAGCTACTACAAGACTTCCATGGGGCACATCTGACTGAGGCAGGCTCTTGACCTTCTGCGGCAATGCAGAGTATATGATGACAAAAGACTCTTGTCGAGGAGCTCTTTCTTCCATTTTGTTTCACCTGCATATGGCCACCATGCCTGTTCCCTCACACAATTATGACCTCACGTGCATCTCTCTCATTCATCTTTCGTGAGGTCAGTTTAAAAAAAGATGAAATTGGACAAAAGCAAGACATACTCCTTTAGGGGGCATATTATCTAGCAAGGCAGGAACCCTTTGTGAACTTTTCGCATTGCTTTTGCATGAAGTTTTAAAATGATGACCTCTTGTCCACCAGGAAACTTGTGTCTTCACCGATGCCCTATGCTCAGCCTTCCAAACCTATGCAGGGAGACTAAAACATCCCAGGAGAAGAGCTGCACCATATAGACATAGGACCAGGTTTATGAGACTGTCATGCAGGGCAGCGCAGCAAGTGACCTAGCTGTGCTGCACTGTGTGACAGGGAAAGGGCAGGAATGCGGTGCATTTAAAAGAATACAATGCATTCCTGTCTTTTGCCCTGTGCTGGCACCATTGTTGCTGCCTAGCGTCAACATAGGCACCCTTGCACCATGGTACAAGGGTGCCTGTGTTGTAAGGTGGATTGTTATTGCGCAGGAAGGTGCACTTTCCTACACAAAAACAATCCCCTGAGGCATTTTCCTGTTTGCATGTGTGCTGCAGAATGGTACTCTACTGGAGAGGAAAAAGAACATTTGGTCATAGGAAAACTTTCAGAACAAAGCAATACAGAAACACGATTATGAAGAGAAACACAAAGAGACAAGGAAAGTATCAAGTATTCAAAGAAAAGGAAATTAAATTCAAAGGGGCTGCATAATGAAAATGGATCATCAATACTCTCAGATGCAAAGTTAAAAGCGTGTACTCACCCATAAATGTTCTTGCTGACAGTTCCAAGACTGGCCCAGAAATGGAATGTACACTTTCTCCTAAACAACAAGGTACCCATTACTCCATTTCCATCTATGCTGCATTTTAGTCCTCTCATCAGCAAAGTTGCTCATAGCTTTTTGGTAAGAAACTCTAGCCCTATTTTACATATAGAGCAGTGCACGTGAACAAAAAGAGCTTATTCAGTTCTTTTATATTTCTTTCAGTCCTTTATCAAATTTACACAGGGTTTCACAAAAAAGGCAGCCAATGCGTTTCGTTCAGTTCGGCAAGTAGCCAAGAGAATTTCTTCAGGGCTGCGGAAAAAGTAACAAAATACATGAATAAGACAAACACATTATATGACATAACTGATGGACACACTACGAATTAATACAATATCATAGACGTTCTATAAATATAACAAATCATATAGCTAAGACAAACAGTACTATAAATCATATAACTAAGACACACAATACTATCACAAAACATTGAATCTTAAAAAGTAATATTCAAATTTATAGCTTGGACAATAATTTATATCTATTCTTATGATACATGCGCCTTGGACTTTTCCTACATTATGGGAATTAAAGTCGTCAATTCCCAAAAGACAAGCAATTGCTACAACAGCTAAACCTAAGTGAAAAAGCAAAAGTACTAACGAGCTAAGACTTAATGGTCTTTCACATAAGTCATATTACAAGCTGGGCCAAATAGAATCATTCGCCCGAACGTTATCTTAAAAAAACACAGTAGCTATAAAAAATTATTAATATATGATGCCATTATTAAAATCTTAGTATACATATAAATTAGATAACAGTCATAGACCCATCACTTTATAATGTATTATCACAAAAAACATATTATAAGACTAAACCTAATAATCATAGCCAATTTATCTTACATATGCATATGCTTCAACTTACCAACCCAACTCAATTAATGACAGTAAAATAATAAAGATCAAAAAGAATAAGTGCTTTCAATCACCAGTGGGATGATCTCCGCCTAACAATACAAAACAAAGAACATGTACCAATTACTACAAACGAAAAAGTTGCATTCTAAATGGTCTAAATCTAAAATTATATGTGAGCATCGTTGTTTAGAATTGTCTCACTATAAAAAAGGGGGGGTCTATACTAAGATACCTAGGTATATATTCCCAAAAATCAAGAGCAAAACACTGGGAGTAAAGAGTATGCTGGAGTCATTTTAGATCTAAACTTATAACCAGAAGTTAAAAATATGGGATCCAAGCTGGCATAAACCCTTGTCTAAAAGCATGGTCAGTTCAACTTAGTTAATACATGTTGAAATGGGCTTCACAAAGTAATTTTAACCCAGGTCATATTTCGTAGTTTAAGATGCACACTCGCCTGAGAACTAGAACCCAGGAAACGGCATTGGGTTGCCACAAGGTACTTTAAATAATATTAACCCACTAAGCACGTACCGTTAGCAACCCTCTGAGCAATCTATAACAATTACAGAGGTTAAGAGTTCAAGCGCGCCAAAGGGAAGAGTTTAAACCACCCCACAACGCCTCACCTTAATACGTGGTCACCTCTGCCTCCAAGCTAGCAACATCCGTGGGTAGAGAGACTCTGCACCTTACTACGGGCTTTAAATACCCCAAACAATTGAACGATAGCAGCTACACCTGTGCAAACTAGCAGCTAGAGTGCTCGACAATCCAGAAAGCAAGCACCTGCCATATTGGAAAGGCTGAATACTACGAATAGCGAGAGCGGACTTCGCGCAAATAAGGACTCTCACACAACTCTGAATATAGCATAAAAGGTCACCTTTTATTACCAGGACAGCCAAAGACAGACCCGCAACATACTTTTTTCCAAACCAAGCTTTTGCTTTTATTTTTCTCCAAACGTTTTCATATAACACATTTCCTTTTCCAATGCTTTATTAACCAATAACCATAACTTGTTTCCATACCATCCGTATGTTTTCCTTCTTCTTTCCATTTCTTCCCAACCTACCCTCCCGAGCCCTCCCCCTTAGAGAAAGGATGAATCCGCTCTAGATTATCCAATCCCCTTCACACACGCCGACAAGACAACAAAAGAATCTGCCTGCGGTGTCCTGAGGTGACATCCTGACCATGTTCTTCATGGAACCAGAATAGTTATGCAGCTCTGTATTTATTTATTTATTTCTGACCTACGGTATGTCCTTTATTTTTTTTTTTTTGAAAAACACATAACAACAAGAACACGTGACATTTGACAAACAACACCCTACCCTTGAATTTGCACTCAGGGTGGGTGGGTGGGTCACAACGCGACACCACCGCTCCTCTCACTCGCTCCTAGTGATGTCATCCCTCCCTCCCCTCCCTTCACTTGGCCTAAGCCCTCCCACCACCCAATCAGGCTGCGTGAGGTCGTCCCTCGCGCGAAATACCCCAGGGGGACATTGGCTTTGCCAAGTGCCCCTGGGGGCCCATCGCGCAAATAAGGACTCTCACACAACTCTGAATATAGCATAAAAGGTCACCTTTTATTACCAGGACAGCCAAAGACAGACCCGCAACATACTTTTTTCCAAACCAAGCTTTTGCTTTTATTTTTCTCCAAACGTTTTCATATAACACATTTCCTTTTCCAATGCTTTATTAACCAATAACCATAACTTGTTTCCATACCATCCGTATGTTTTCCTTCTTCTTTCCATTTCTTCCCAACCTACCCTCCCGAGCCCTCCCCCTTAGAGAAAGGATGAATCCGCTCTAGATTATCCAATCCCCTTCACACACGCCACCCAGGAAAACCCCCGAGTTTTCCTGCCCCATCCCAAAAACCTCCCTCTCACTTCCAAAATGGACCGCTCAAGTCAGTATACCATGCACAGTAAAGGAAAACATTGCGTTTATATTTCATCCCCTCAGTTTCCTTTTGGTTTGGAGCACCATAAATCAACACACCACAGATTGGCTAAGGTGTCTCTGAGTTCCATCAAGTAGTAAGACTGACCCATCTGTGAGAGATGAACCCCATCATCACTCAACAAATGCGGCATTTCCTTGTTAAAATGCTCATGTGCAATGACCGTGATGCCCATAGCCACACAGTATGTTTTCAAAGCCTTATTAACTTTCTTGCGGGCATTTTCCACCGCTGCATGAACCCTAGCTCCTTTCCACTGGCTCCTGAACAGGAATTCCGTCCACACCACCCTGGTCCCTTCCCATCTGTCTTTTATCACTGCTCAATCAAGTTTCATTTGCTTAATTAAAGCTAAACCTGACCATTCAACCAAATCATTTTCACCTAAATGCAGGATCAGCAAATCCGGAATGCCCCATGCGTCAGCCAATTTGCTTAAAACCTGGAACAACTCCCCCCATTTCATCCCCCCCGACACCCTTCCAGATTACCTCATGGTCACTGCCATACAATCCCAAACCTCTCCCACACAGCTGCTGTTCAGCAAAGTTCGCCGCCCACTTTACTATTGAATGGCCGACAATCCAGGTCCTCTTTTTCCTAGGAAAATCCGCCACTCGACCTGTGGTGGAAAAAGTAACAGTAACCAACCAACCTTCTTTTGTGCCATTTTTTTTTTTTTTTTTACAACCTAACATATTTAAAACAACAATCTGACTTCCATCGCCCAATGCGCTGCAAATCCTCTTTCCCCCACCCCAACTTTGCTGCTTCGGTAGCTGCACCGATTCTGAATGAATGCGTCCCAAAACTGTGCGGATTTTCCCCCACCAACACCAACGCCTTCCTTAAGACCGCTAAAAATTGAAAACCAGTCACTTGTGTTTTGTTCTTATGGCAAAATATCCCACCCTCCTGGAATACCACCGACCCTACAAATGCCTCCCACTCTCCCACCGGGCAGCAACCCCCAATCCCACTCCTACCCAGTCGCACCAACATCCCTTTACCTTTCTGGTCTGTCTTTGACTTCCTCAATGTAATTTGCAACACTCCCATACCCAGTAATTCGATATCAGATGTCTGGATCCCTTCCTGATTTCGTAAACCCAATAATTCTGATATTCTAAATGCACCAAAGAACAACCATACCATGCATAACTTGAATCGAAACCATTCCCACTCATCATAACAGCACCCGGGCAGAACTCCCAGCAATTTTTGTAACAATGCGAATGTAATGGGGTTTCTCAACTGTTTCGCCTGCCCAAATGACCTCCCAAACCCTTTCAACATTTTTTGTAAACGGAAACCCATTTCAACCTCCCGCCCCAAAAACAGTTGACTATAGAAGGAAATGCCCGCCAACTTGCCTGAAATGGTTGATGGCGACAAACCTTTGTCTATCAAACTCAACACAAATTCCCACATAAACTTTTCATCACACACCGCTGTACCATCCCAGCCATGCTGCGCCGCATATTCCAAAAAACCAGACCATGCCAGCTGATAACTGCGTCGTGTAGAGCCTGCTAATGATTGCTCGACAAAATCTGCCATTCTCATTTCCCCAGGTCCCACATGTTCGGTGGAATCGGTGTCCTGCATTGGTCCGCTCCAGGTGCCAAGTCCCGAAACCTCTGCCACTGACAACGAGACAAAGCGTCGGCAATTGAATTGTTGACACCAGGGATGTGTTGAGCTCTAAACACAATATTCAGCTGCAGCACACGCAACATCAAAGCCCGCAACAATTGCAGCACCTTGAGGTCCTTTGCCCGCTGCCCATTGACCAGACAGACCACCGCCATGTTATCGATATGAAATAACACACAGCGGTCCCTGAACTCTTCACCCCAAACCTGCAGCGCCACTAACAATGGGAAAAACTCTAGAAAAGCAATGCTGCGACCCTGTTCCAACCATTGTGCCGGCCATTGCTCCGCACACCACCTCCCTTCCCAAAACAAGCCAAAACCCAACGACCCAGCCGCATCAGAAAAAATCTGCACTGGCCAGACCGTGTCTTCTGTCACAAAATTGACAGACACACCGTTGAACTCTTCCAAAAATTGTAACCATATGCTCAAATCCTCCTTAATTTTCGATGTCAAACGGATGTGATGGTGTGGCAAGCACGCCCCAGCCATAGCAAAGCCCAAACGCCTACAAAAGGTCCTGCCTGCCCTGACAACTCGACATGCAAAATTCAAGTATCCCAGAAGCCTCTGTACTTGACGCAACTGCACTTTTTTAGCTCCAAACATTTCTTGAAGAAAAAGTTTGATCTCCAGCACTTTCGCTCCAGGCAACCGGGCCACCATTTCTCTTGAATCTATTTCAATGCCCAAAAAAGTCAACCTGGATGTTGGACCTTCCGTTTTGTCGACCGCCAAAGGCACACCAAACTCCTTTGCCACCTCCTGAAAACATGCCAAAACCCTGGCACACTGCTCCGTATCCGCTTTGCCCACAAAACAAAAAATCGTCCAAGTAGTGACATACCACCACATGGCCTGAGCGCTGGACTACACACCACTCCAAAAATGTACTAAAGGTTTCGAACAGTGAGCAAGAGATAGCGCAACCCATGGGTAGCACCCGATCCACATAGTACTCTCCTTCAAAATACATGCCCAGCAGCCCGAAATCCGCCGGGTGAATCGGCAAAAGACGGAAGGCAGCCTGCACATCACATTTTGCAAGGTCAGCTCCTACCCCTGCCTTACGCACCAATTCCAATGCGTCATCTACTGATGAATATGACACTGCTGAATCAGAGGTGGAGATGAAGTCATTGACTGACATTCCTTCCGGCCAGGACAAATGATGTATCAGGCGGAACTCGCCTTTCGCTTTTTTTGGGATAACACCAAGAGGCGACACAATTAGGTTTGGTAAGGGGCACCCCGCAAAAGGACCAGCAATACGTCCTAAATCCACTTCCTTCCACAACTTCACCCTCACCACTGAAGCCATCTCCTTTGCGGACCTGAGATTATCAGCCCAGCGCGAAACTCTGGGGCCTTGGTAGCCAATTCTAAATCCCAGCCTAAAACCCCAAAACAACTTGGCCGCTCCTTCCAAATCCGGATACCTCTCCAAAGAACTCAACATGGCCTGCAACCTAATTTGGGTAGGCGCCTTTTGGCATAAGAGGCGGCACCGATCCTCGCCCCCCCCTCTGCCCTCTACCATGATCTCCGGGGTGCTGGTTGGGAAAGCACTGAAAGATGGCATGTCTGCCCCCGCACTGAGTGCATTCGTGCTTGAATTTACAATACTGGCGCACGCAGGAACCTCGATTGAAGTTCCAACATGCTCCAGTTGTGGGCAGCTGACCTCTTCCGACACCACCCGCCCCCATTGTGGCGGGACGCTGAGAAAAGGGCCGGTAAGGAATCGGCAACCCGCTTGCTGTATGGATCGTGTTTGCAGACGCATGACCCGACAACCACTGCAACCACAACTCTTGGTCAACCTCACCCCATGGTTTATCAGGAAATAAACTCATTCTTGCGCGAAACTCCTCATCGTAGTTCAACCACGCATATCCCCCAGCCTGCAAATGCGCCCTCCGAATGACATCCAAGTATTTAAACAGCGAAACCGCCCTCTCCGGATAACGTTCGCAATAAACGCTGGCATAAATAAGGAACGCCGCTGTCCAATTTTCTATCGTTTTTGGCACTTTGGGGCGACGGGACAATTCAGCTTCCTCCTCTTTAGACCCTTCCTTTGCCTGTAACTCCCTATGAAGTAGACGGAAAACATCCACGTACTCATGGTTCCAAATACGCTGCCTAGTTCTGCTTGACAAATGAATGCCCAATGGCATTGACACCCCCATATAAGGCAATTTCGTACCACTCAATCTCGGGGTCTCACTCTGACCTAAACTAGTGACCGACGAAGTTGGGCTCCCACCCCCTTCCTTATCAGACCTCCCCCCTTGCCCTGCCGTGGACTGTAGATTTTCGCCCTGTTTCACCCCCAAACCATCACTACCACCCCCTCCTTCCTGCCCACCCTCCGCAGGCGCCACACCTGTACCACCTGCCAACGGCCGTGTCCAAGCAGCCCACCAGTCCGTCTTACCTGCTGGTAGCTGCGCAGCCCGTTGACGAAAGTCCTCCAGACCATCACGCAGATGATGTCCGCTCGGAGTCATGACTCATACGTGCCGGTGAGAGAACCGCGCCAGAGCTCTGAAATACACTGGCAGAAGTTATACGACTCCCTCCCCTCCCAGCTCCTACCCTCCCACCATGAGACAGTCCACGTCTTGCAGAATACTCATTTTCTTTATCTGCTTCACCAACATTACCAACAAACTGTTGTTCATTTCCTGACATAGCAAAACTCATACCTGGCCTAGAGCCAGACGCCAAGTTAAGAATTGTATTGTGCTCCTCTGACTCAGGCCTCCGCGAAAAGCACCCAGTCGCCTGTGTGAAATCCGCACCAGATCCACGTCTCAAACTCACCCCCCCCCCAAGCGCCACACTCTGCGGCGCCGTCTGAGAGACAATTAACTGCTCGTCTGGTACCAGACCAGCAGCATCCTTAAGGTACTCACCGCTCGAGCGAGGACCCATACCATACTTACCTGATAGCTTTGAAGCTGAGGTACCAGCCCTTTGTGCCACTGGCAACTCCGTGTGCTCCACCCAAACCCATTGGCCCTGTGGAATCACAGACCCCATGCTCAAAACTGCCTCAGAACGCCCAGGCGGAGGCCTTTCTTCAGGAAACATCACACTAGTATCCTTCACCTGTCTGCCCCCACACCTACCACCCATATCCCCCCACCTCCCGCCCCTGAACTGCTTATCTCGAGGCTTACACATCAAACCCCTCGGCTGCTGTTCATCCTGCAAAAATTGAAAATCATGTGTTAAATCTACATGAGAATCCTCCTCAACAAATTGTTTTGGGGGGCCTCGAGACTGAGGGACAAGAATGTCTTGGCAGTCCATACATTCATCCTGCTGGGGTTGCTCCTCGAATACTGATGCACCGCCCCTGACATCCTCGCCTTCTTCAACTCCTGACAGTTCATACTCCTCAGACTCACTATCACTGGAGTAGTTCACTAACATCCGACTCCTCCTGTCAGCATCCACTTCTGGTGCTATTTCAATTCTCTTGCCGATCGCCAGCTGACCGTCTGACCTCATGTGCAAGCCTGTCACCGCCTTCCTGCTGGGTCTTGCCACTACTCTGCCCTGCTCCTGAGACGTGCTGGCCATCTGCTCCTCAAACGCCCTGTCAGCCACTCCTTCCGACAGCTGAATCTGTGACACACGCGTGTCAAATACACCACCAGCGCTGGCGCCGCGCCTCCCAGCCCTACGTCTTGCCGGTGCCATAATTAATTGACAACCCCCTTGTAAATCACTGGGGGCCGAGGACGAGCGCAGGGGTGGCAGCTTCTTACCCCTACCTCCTCTGCTTGTGGACCGCACTCTCCTCGCTCTCGCCGCTGGTAACTTTGCTCCACCTTCCTCCTCATGTAGATTATGAGGAACCGCCTGACAGGCAGCCACCGCTCGCGAAACTCCTTCTGCTGCCAAGCGACGCGGACGCTTGACAGCCACCGATGTATTCATCACAGCGCCGGGCCTCAGCAAGTCGCTCCGTCCCACCGCCACCAATGCACGCACTGCCTCCATGGCAATATCCTCTGCCGCCATTATATAATTAATGAATGAAAAAACTCGACGAAATTCCTCACCAACGCTCCTGTCAGCGCTGACAGAAATTGCCTCACGAGCGCCGCCTCACAACGCGACACCACCGCTCCTCTCACTCGCTCTGAGTGATGTCATCCCTCCCTCCCCTCCCTTCACTTGGCCTAAGCCCTCCCACCACCCAATCAGGCTGCGTGAGGTCGTCCCTCGCGCGAAATACCCCAGGGGGACATTGGCTTTGCCAAGTGCCCCTGGGGGCCCATTAACTAATTCGTTACCATTTTTAAGTGATTTTCTACAAGCTTGTTTTATTCTTTTTACATGTGTAACCACTGTACGTGAAAGTGCTTGACAAAACTACTTAGAAGAGAAAGGAGAGCGGAATAGTACACACGCCCATTCCATCCAATAATTAATCATAGGTAAATTTGTATTTCGTAACCCGTCTGTTTACCGACTTTATCTGTGGCAGTAATGGGTAATACTGGCGGACTTAAACTTATTGGTCGCCATTTTTAACTGGTTTTCTACACACGTGTTTTTATGTTTAACTTGTTTATCCACCATACCTATACACAATTGAAGAAACTATTTAAAAGAGAAATGAGAGCATAATAATAATAAAAAAAACATTCCATCCAATAATAAATACATTTATATTTCATAACACGCCGGCTTACCAATTTTCTATGTGGTAATAATGCCAATTATTTCCGACCCAAGGGTCCAAAAGGAAACTCATCCATTTTCATCACACAATATAACACGGGATCTCTAACCATTAACGCCATATCTGGAACGGGATCACGTTATAGGGGGAAAACCTCCCAATGGCCTCGTCACCATGACTGGAGCCATATTATAGCAGCTAAATATACCCAGATAGGTCAATATTATCGCGCGACTAGCAACATAATTGTTCCTTACGTTTAGTATAATAGTAAAGAACTATTGAGGGAAGACATAATTATAAATCAATCCTATAAAAAAAATTGAGGGAAAATAAAAAATAGATAGAATATGCAAAACGAAATCTTAATTTGTATATAGCAAATTTAAAACACTTTGCCAAGAAGATGCACTCAAATACATTGTATCATATTACACTTACAATGCCATAAGAATAGGGGGAGGGTGGTTTGTCAAAATTAGGTCAACTATTTCAAGTACCATATGGTTGTGTTCATACTTGTCAGTCCTTTCCTTATCCAGGTAGAACTCTATTGCCAACTTTCCAAATTTATTTTATTAGTTTGAGGACTTGAGATTATAAAAACATGTGAGGGTTTTACCGTCATATATTAAAGACAGCACGGATGTGTTGCTTAGATTGAAGGACTTTGTGTGGTCGGACGACTTACTTTTTGTGACAATGGATGTAGTCAGTCTCTACACATGTATTGAAAATAAATTTGGAAAGTTGGCAATAGAATTCTACCTCGTTAAGGAAAGGGCTGACATGAATGAACACAACCATATGATACTTGAAATGGTTGACCTGATTTTGACAAAAAACTACTTTCTTCACGATGGGCAATGGTACCCTCAGGTCCGAGGTACAGCCATGGGCATCAGGTTTCCCCCTCTTATGCCTGCCTTTTCATGGGTTGGTATGAGAGGGGGCATGCCTGGGATAGAGGTGCCTCCTCCTGGACACAACACATTGTGTTCTGGGGAGGTACATCCATTATATTATTTGCCTATGGTCTGGTTCATGCAACTAACAATGTCCTGTCATAAAGAGGAGATCGATTTCCTAGATCTCAGCTTTTACATAAAGGATGGGGTTGTACAAAGTACATTGTATCGCAAGGAAACAGCATGCAATGGAATACGGCATGCTACAAGTGCTCATGCACGTTCAGTAATTAAAAACATCCCTTATGGAGAAATGGTTAGAGTACAAAGAAATTGTCCGGAACAGGAAGCTTTTGATAATAACATTGTGGCTACGTGTAGCCGCTTTCTTAAAAGGGGTTACAATACACAGGATGTGGATACGTACCTGCCTACTGAAATTTATATATGACCACCTACCAGGTGGTCGTTTATTAAGGCTTTGATAGGAACCATCATCACAGTTGTTCCTGTCAATCCATTTTACTGTTTTATGTCTGAAGGACGCAGCCCTGTAACAAACAGTAATCTTTTGTCTTTTCAAAACGAAAATCCCTGGGGCAAACCCCTGACAACATGTCCACCAACCATAAGAGCACTGCCATCCATATTATCATCATGGCGGTGTACTGCCTTTCCATGGCGGAGACTCCGCCATGGAAAGGCAGGCGGTTTTGGCTTTGAGGGCTGTTGCGGGCCCCCAGGGTGTTCGGGCGTGGGGGGTGTACAGGGGGGTACCTATGGTACCCCTCTGCATTGTCATGGACATGGTGGCAGGCACCTTGCGGTGCCTGTTGCCTTGTGCATGACAATGCACACAGGGAATTCCCAGCATTGTGGCAGGCAGTGCTGTGAGCACTGCCCGCCACAATGCTGGGAATGGAGGATGCCACGGTGGCAGTGGCATCCTAATTGCAGGTGTGAGACCACCGCACTACTGGCGGCCGGCCCCAGCACCACTAGAGTGGTGGGCGGACTAAAGTCCACCCGCCATCCTAATGGGCCTCTATATATTTTTAACTTGCGCACATGTGCACCGATATTTAAAAACCTTTCAACAGTGCATTTATCGAAAAGTCATTTAATCAAACATTACACTTGAATGTATTCTTGTAATGGTATTAGTTAATCAAATACAACACATTTTTTACTTACTTACTTACAGTGGGAAATGTACAACTCTGTATCTGTTATGGCTTGTTATTACACTTAAATCAATAGAAAGAAGTTTGAGAAACAAAAACAAAATTCCAAAACAAGATTTCTTTTTGCAAAGAAAAAAAGAAATGCTTTCCTTGCCATGGGAGGCTTCTCGGATGGCAGGGGGAGTATTAAAATGTTTTTATTGTTCCTCACCACCAGAATTTACCTGATGGTAAGAACCAGTAAAAAATTACTATATGTCTCCTCAGGGCTGTTGGAGGGGATTAATCACAGTGAAGACAGAGTAGTCTCCACTGTGATTAACCCAAACGTCTGCCCGCATCTAAGTATAGCGGGCAAACCGCATTCTTGGTGATGAGGATACTTCATCACTGTTTTGACAGAGTATCCTTACCACCAAGAACTAAATTTGGCCCTAAGTCAAATAAATCGCAGATTCTTCTATTACACAATCTAGAAAGGTCCAAATAAACCCACTGTCTAGTGTAGCCCTAAATACATCTTAGATGCCCTGCAGCCTAAATATACTTTGGCCTATCTTGAAATGGACTCACAATAATGAGTTTTTCAGGGTGTCTGCTAGCTCCCTTCACATTGGGTTTAGTGCAATCATTATAATTAGTTTGTACCCTGAATCTTCTGGTTAAGGCTATAATTTTCTACCCTGGAAATTTACAATTCAGTTTGTGCATGAGTGCCAGAAATGAAGGTACTTAATGGGCGGGAATGATGCCTACCAACTTGAAAAACACAATCTGGTTATGGCAACAACACAGCTCTAAGAGTATCTCTGCTCAACTTTAGCAGCTATGGCAACAATATCAGGAGAATCTCAGGCTACGTTCAAGCAAAGCTAACAATTTTAAAGTGAAGAACACAACACAATAATCTTTCCAAACCAATTTAAAAAAAAAAAAACATTTTAAAGAGCATAAGGACACCAAAAACATCAAAGTAGCAAACAAAAAAAAGGATATATCAATTTTTAATCTTTTGAGGCAAACAGTGGTTAGAAAAAGTAATTGTCCATTGAAAACAACAGTTCATGGTTGACCAGGACATTGGCACACTTTCAGGCCAACTTTAATGGAGCAGTGATCTAATACAACAAGTAGGTCATGCCTAGTTTATGTTTTTACCTTCGCGCATAGTCTCTGGAAGGGAAATCAATATCTCCCAGTGGGGCAAAGTACAAGGCTGTGGCCTGTAAGGGTCTCTCAAAGTTGGCTACATAATCAAGGAGCTCCTGCAAAGCTACTGGGTTTAGCATCAAAAGCTGTGAATTGGGCTTCCTGGCTGTTGTGGGTGCTTTTTCAGTCAGATATTTTTTGCTGCCTTGCAGTAGTCCAAAGTTTTGGCAAAGTCCTCCAAAAGGGCAAGACTTGAAGATGTAGCCTTGTACAGCTCCGCAAGGCTGATACCTTTACCACAATGTTTTGGTGAACCTGTTTTCAGATGGAAAATGCTCCAAGTGGGAAGAACATTGTTTTCTTCTTTGCTAAGGAGATGACTTTCCTGGGCAGGGCTCAACACCTTATCCTGTCCTACGGAGTTGGAAATCGTTCTCCAATTGCTGAGAATGTTCCTTCTGGTCAGTCATATAGCTGGAAGCTCCTCAGGGCACGTTTCTTTGCTTTCCAGGGCAGTTTTCTACGCACCAAGGATCAGATTTTCCAAATTTTAGGGATAGCAATTTGCAAATTGTGATTTTCTGCATATCAACATTAGGAAATCATTTTCTTCCTATTGTTTGAAACCTTTCCACTTTTATTTAGCGATTCCTAGTGGTTTGCAACCCGACCTAACTCATAATATTAATGAGGGAGGTTTAAATTTGCAACCCATTAGGAATGATAGCAGTCTCAGGGATGTGATTGCTTTCAAATAAAGCAATCTTTTTTTTTTTTTTTTTTAAATGCAGCCCTTTTTCTTTAATGGGAAACAGGGTGTGTTTCAAAAACAAAATATGAAATCTTTAACTTTAATTTTTTAAGACTAGGCAGTGGTTCATGGGACTACTGCCTACTGTTAAGAATTCTTTTTTTAACATTCTCAATGAGAAAAGGGTCCCATGGGGACTCCTTCTCATTTGTGTATGGGGTATCACCTCCTTTGAAGAAGTGGTAACATATTAATGTTTTGTTTTATAACTGGGGGCCTCTAGTTGGCAGAGGTAGGTACCTTTGACCAAATAGGGACCCTTGCTTCTAGTCAGGGTAAGGGGCTACACTTTTAAAATAACCCCTGCTCACCCCCTTGTTAGCTTGGCACGAGCAGACAGGCTTATCTCAGAGGTAGTGTGTAAAGCATTTCTGTACACATACAGTAATACAGTGTAAACACTACACATGGACACCACACCTGTTTAGAAAAATAAGCAATCTTTACTAGACTTAACACAAGACGAAACAACAAAAAATCCACAATACTGTAATCAAAAATAGACTTTAAAATGGTCGGAATAGCTTAGTTCAATGTAGATGGTAAATGAGGCACTTTACTCTCAAAGTACCTTGGATGTGTCATGCAATACAAATAAAAGGGTCGCAGGTAAGGTGATGCGTCGGTTCCTTGCTTCGGGGGAGGTGATGCATTGGTTCCTCACTGTTGCCTCGATTCCTTACTGGAGAGGAGGTGGTGCATCGGTTTCTTACTGTGATCCGGTGCGATGCGACAAGATGGCGCCTCGATGCAATGGGACGATCCGGTGCGATGCAACAAAATGGCGTTTTGATGCATTGCGAAAGCGTTAGGTGTGATGCGTGCACACCCAACAGCTGTGCGGCGAACTAAGTAATTTCTGAGCCACGACAGACTTTGTGATACACTTCTCCAGTGATGCAACAGTGACGTCTGCGGCTGCGACACACTTCTCTGAGGATGCGACACGCTTTGTCGATGATGCGACGGCTAATAGCTGCGGCACGCTTCTTCGGCAGTGCAACTGCTGCGGTGGCGACACTTTTCTCCTCGTTGAGTCGTGCTTCCAGCACCCAGCGGCTCGCAGTCTTTTCAGAGGGCCCAAACAACAGTAGGCACTTCTCTGCAGGCAGAATTCCTCAGCAAGGGAATTCAGGGGATCAGGTAGTGAAGTCTTGTATCCCTGAGATTTCAGGCAGCGGGCAAGCACAGTTCTAGCCCTTGGAGATTATTCTTCAATATTTCAAAAGTACACACAAAGTTCCTTTTCTCCTTTCCTTGGCAATAATGTAACCACTGCAGGCCAACCCCAACAGCACAGCACCAGGTCAGTCTCCTCCTTCAGCCTCCTTGGTTCTTCTCCTTGGCAAAGGTTCGTTGTGATTCCCAGAAGTGATCTAAAGTTCTGGGGTCTGGATTGCCCTTTTTATACACACAAATCCTTTGTCTCTGAAGGCAGAGGGTGCCTGTGTCCAGCCAAAACCAGTTCTGGGTGCACTCTGCCAGTGCACAACTTCTTCCTTTGTCAGTCTGTCCCAGGGTCATCAGACTCACCACAGGAGGTGGAGGCAGCGTTGTGGAAGGCAGGTACCAGGTGCTACTCCTCCCACCACTCCCAATGCAGTTAAGTCTATTCGGTCTAATGCTGACTCACCCTGTCTCCTGGAGCCACCTCAGCCCCTGTCACTCACAAACCAGACATGGAATACACAAACCTAGCACACGCATCCTGGATGTTTAGGTAAGAAAATACCTACTTTCTAAAAAATGTATTTATTTTCAAACACAGAATGTAAAAACCATCTTCACTAAAAGATGTATATTAACATTCTGAGTTCAGGCATACTAAACTCGAATTTTAACCTTGTTCCCTGGGTCAGTTAGGATTATAAGATGTTATAATCAAACTGCCCATTCTGGCCTATGGGAACAGGTAGCCTTGCAATAGTGATAAACGAAATAGGCTGTAATTCACTATCGGGACATGCCACACAATTCAGGGCATGTCCTACCTTTTACATACAATGCATCCTGTCCATGGGGGTACCTTGGGCCTACCTTAGGGGTGACTAACATGTAGAAAAGGGAAGGTTTAGGGACTGGCAAGTGTGTGCACTTGCCAAGTCGACATGGCAGTCCCAGACTGCACATATGCTCTGCAATGGCAAGCCTGAGCCACATTTTACAAGCTGCTTCTGTGGGTGGCACAACCAGAGCTGCAAGCCCACCAGCAGCATTTGATTTACAGGCCCTGGGCACACATGGTGCACTGTTCTAGGGCCTGACAAGTAAATCAAGTAGTGCAAAACCAAAGGGGATGATGGACGGAGTGTTGAACAATGCAAGCACTCACCCCCAGTCAAATGATCTGGGTTTAATGTATCATCATTCTTTAGCTCACTCCGCCACCCCAGTTCAGACATGGCATATGCAAATTGGTCTGACCCTGTGCCTCATGGGTACAGTCCAAGAAAGGAGTCAGGCCCTTTGGACAGGACTTAGGTAGGGCCATAAGACAATGTGTAGACAAAGAGATTTACCTAAAGTCCTATTTCTTAAAAATAAAGATGAAAAAATCACACTATGTGCTTTTTGTGATTTGGGGTATTTATTTACCCCTATTTTTTACTTATTCTTTCTTTTTTAAGGATTTTCCTCTCATTTAGAGAATCACACACTGATTTGTAGTTCTATTTACAACAATCACAAAGACAAATTTAAGCAACATAAATCAATCACATATTAACAACATAAAACGCACGATATGTCAATAAGCAATTCCACATTGATTGCACCATATACATCAAGTGTATATGAACTCTCAAATACGTCACCTCCTATTTAGGCATATATGTGCAAAACCAATTTTTTTGCTATCAATTAACAATCCATTTTGCCTGATTTATGATTCAATTATTGAACATCATAAATTGATTGTGCCGACGCGTTTCCAGCCTCGTTATTTTCTTTACGGGCTTTCATCAGGGCTTCTTAGTTCAAGCAAGTTGTACATATCTCCAAACAAAACATGAAATATCAATACTATTTCCTCCTTTTTTTTCTGCTTCATCATTAAACTTCCACCTCATTAGTAGAGCATACCTTTTATGAGTATTTTAAAGACCAAATCCTTGGGTGTCCACAAATCCAAATATAGGCAGCAAGATGATCCCTATAAACACAAACCAGTGGATTGATCTCACTATACTCGTGTCTAACTTCAAATCATAACTCGTGTGTGGCGCATAAAGCATACATCACGTACCTTGTGTATCTACGTACAACACTCTGGTTGGTTTCTTTTACCACAGGTTTGTGAAATTCTATTTTGCTCAAATCTGTAAGAAACCATACATGCAGCGACCCGTTCTTACTCAGTGCATAGACATATACTCAATGTACTATTTCTAGTCTTCCCCCAGGGGTACTTTAATTATTTGCGGGCAGTTCTCAGAAATGTCACTTCCGGTGTTACTCTGTCTCTCCTCACAGGCAATTCTGAAAATCGGAGCAAACCGAGAACTCATTATTTAAACAATCTCGGATTATTAACATGCGCTGCGTCGCACAAAACATTGGTGCAACGGATCTTACCTCCTGAGTAGTAAAGGCTCTCCGGCGGAGGGAATTGTTCACGAAGACACGGGCGGGGACGCCAGCTTCACGCTTGTATTTACCGCGCCTCTGTGCAGCGTATCGGAAGTGATTATACTTCACTTCCTGTTCATTGTGACAAGTACACACGGCCTCATGGGAGATGTAGTCTGCACTTGATTGAAATTACTCGAATTCTCGGCTTGTGTGTATTTACCCTGCGACTAACGGGGATGATTCTTAAAGTTAAAATCAGAGAAGATCCGGCTCCCTCTCTTAGTGGAGGTCATAAATAGATTTATACATTTGGAATATTTGCACCAATTTGCATCTTGCTGTCCAAAATGGACCGTGGACATGATTTAGTTATCAAATGACTGAAACTTGATATGTGAGGCTCATTATCTCAAATCAAGTCGAACATTATTATATGCAAGCTTTTTATATCCAGCATCATCCTCTGATCATTGTAAACATATAACACCAGACTTCTTAATTGACAGCAGTTATACATAAGACACAGATAATTGTGACATCACACTTTTGATAGTTCTGACATTTCATTAAGGCCTGTGAGCACCCTGTTGTACTTCATTATTGAATATGCTTCTTTGGCTAACAGTATAGAGTCAATATCTATCGTATTGCCAGAACCCTTCAAGGCTAGCAACACGGTCCATTTGGAATCTCTTTCAGAATGGCCTTCTTTTACATAATGGTCAACCATTGGGGCCGTGCTTACTTTCTTTTAAATTCTGAACCGGTGCTGCATTATCCGTTGGTTGATCTGCTGATTTGTCTTCCCTATATAGATCTTACTACAGGGCCAAATCACTGCATAGACAACATTTTTTGTCCTACAGTTTGTGAAAGTTGTATGTTTCCATTTCACGCCCTGGTGTATGAACTCCATCCCTTCAATTGTGGATTTGCATGCAATGCAATTTCCACACGTATGGTGGCCTTCCGCGGGTTTCATCCCCCATTGTGATCTTAAGTCCTTTTTAACTTCTTTAGAGAAGATGTCAGCTCTCACCAACTCTTGCCCAATGCTCTTATTCTTTTTCATTGCAAAAAGTGGTCGTGGGAATTGCACCTCCTGATTTTCCAATAAATGCCAATTGCGCATTATAATCTGTTTGAACTTGTTTGTGGCAGGGCCAAACGTGGAAACGCATACAATCCTATCCAACGCTGGTTTTTCTTTTTTTTGGAGCAGAACTTCTCGTGGTGTGTACCATGCACGCTTCTTGGCGTGCTAAAGCATCTTTTTCGATAACCTCTTTTTTGCATCTGATCACAGAATTCGCCTGCATAAAGCTCGAAATCATCTTTTGAAGAACAATTTCTGCGAATGCGTAATAGCTGTCAGTAAGGGAGATTTTCCTTTAGGCACTTAGGATGTGCACTCTTGAAATGTAATATTGTGTTTTTGTCTGTGTCTTTGCGATGTAATGCCACTGAAAGTGTTCCTTCTCTCAGGACTACGTTCACATCTAGGAAAGTCAATTTAGTTTTGCTTTTGGCATAGCTGAATTTAATATCGTGGTGTCTGGAATCAAGCCATCCAAAGAATTGATCTAAATCTTCACTTGAGCCTGACCAAAGGCACCAGATATCGTCAATATACCTGAGCCATTGATTGATCCTACTCAGGAATGGATTATTATCAAAAATGAATTTCTCCTCAAATTGCACCATGAAGAGGACCGCCATCTCTGGGGCAAAAGGACATCCCATGGCGGTCCCCTTCGTTTGGAGATAAAAAGAATTACCAAATTTAAAATAATTCTTTTTGAGGGCCACTGTTGCTAGACCTAAAATAAATTCTGTGCTAACCCTGTGTGGTCTTGTTCTCTTTTCTAAGTACAATTCAATGACCTCCAGTGCCTCATCTTGCGGTATTTGGGTGTATAAGGAGGTGACATCAAAGGTCACCATCCATTGTTCTTGTTCATTAAATTGTACACCTTCTACTTTTTCAATAAAGTCGCTTGTGTCTCTTAGATACGATCGTACATCAGAGAGAAATGGCTTTAGAAAAACGTCCACATATTTTGATAATGGCTCCAACATGGAGTCGCAGCCGGAGACGATCGGACGTCCCGGCGGGTCATTTAGCCTTTTGTGGATTTTTGGGAGGAAATAGATCACTGGGACCCTTGGATATCGTTTGGTCAAATACTCAAATTCTTTTGGACCCAGCATCCCTAGCTCTAGGCCTTCTTTTAAGATCACTGATACCTGTTCTTGTATGGCTCTAGTAGGATCTTCATTGATTTTCCTATAGCAGTCCTCGTTCTCAACCTGAGATACTCCCTCTTTCATGTACATTTCTTTTGGCCAGATAACTAGGGCTCCCCCTTTATCTGCCTGTTTTATGCTTGAACTAAGAAGCCTTGATGAAAGCCCGTAAAGAAAATAACGAGGCTGGAAACGCGTTGGCACAATCAATTTATTATGTTCAATAATTGAATCGTAAATCAGGCAAAATGGATTGTTAATTGATAGCATGTAAATTGGTTTTGCACATATATGCCTAAATAGGAGGTGGCGTATTTGAGAGTTCATATACACTTGATGTATATGGTGCAATCAATGTGGAATTGCTTCTTGACATATTGTGTGTTTAATGTTGTTAACATGTGATTGATTTATGTTGCTTAAATTTGTCTTTGTGATCGTTGTAAATAGAAGTACAAATCAGTGTGTGATTCTCTAAATGAGAGGAAAATCATTAAAAAAGAAAGAATAAGTAAAAAATAGGGGTAAATAAATAACTCAAATCACAAAAAGCATATAGTGTGATTTTTTCATCTTTATTTTTAAGAAATAGGACATTAGGTAAATCTCTTTGTATACTCATGGGTACAGTCCAGCACGAACTGCCAAGCCATGTCCTCCCTGTACCGGAAACAACCATCCTGGGACCGGTTTCTGGCTACTCAGCCGTCATCAGCCAGGCTAGCTTGAATCCAGTAGCAAAATGAGCAAGGTACCCACGTCTGGGTATACCCTGCCAACTTAGGGCGAACATAGCAAAACCAAAGGGGATGATGGACAGAGTGTTGAAAAATGCAAGCACTCACCCCAGTCAAATGATCTGGGTTGAATCCATCATCATTCTTTAGCTCACTCCGCCACCCCAGTGCAGACATGGCCATATACAAATCAGTCTGACCCTGTGCCTCATGGTAATAGTCCAGCTCGAACTGCCAAGCCATGTCTTCCCTCTACCGGAAACAAGCATCCTGGGACCTGTTTCTGGCTAATCAGCTGTCATCAGCTAGGCTAGCTTGAGTCCAGTGGCAAAGTGAGCAAGGGACCCACGTCTGGGCATACCCTGCCAACTTAGGGCTAACACAGCAAAACCAAAGGGGATGATGGACGGAGTGTTGAACAATGCAAGCACTCACCCCCAGTCAAATGATCTGGGTTTAATCCATCATCATTCTTTAGCTCACTCCGCCACCCCAGTTCAGACATGGCCATATGCAAATCAGTCTGATCCTGTGCCTCATGGGAACAGTCCAGCCCGAACTGCCAAGCCATGTCTTCCCTGGACCGGAAACAAGCATCCTGGGACCCGTTTCTGGCTAATCAGCCGTCATCAGCCAAGCTTGCTTGAATCCAGTGGCAAGGTGAGCAAGGGACCCACGTCTGGGCATACCCAGCCAACTTAGGGTGAACAAAGCAAAACCAAAGGGGATGATGGACGGAGTGTTGAAAAATGCAAGCACTCACCCCCCAGTAAACTGATCTGGGGTTAACCCATCATCATTCTTTAGCTCACTCCACCACCCCAGTTCAGACATGGCCATATGCAAATCAGTCTGACCTTGTGCCTCATGGGAACAGTCCAGCCCGAACTGCCAAGCCATGTCTTCCCTGGACCAGAAACAATTATCCTGGGACCAGTTTCTGGCTAACCAGCTGTCATCAGCCAGGTTAGCTTGAATCCCTCCCCTCCCCTAAGCCAATCACAACGCTGCAAAGGCAACATTGTGATTGGTGGGGACGACACCCAGCCGGGCGCCTATTGGGAGGCCATTTTCTCAATGTAGGCTGCATGCAGCCTACATATAGAAATGGCAGAGTGTGCATGACTGGTTTGGGCTGACCAAACTATCAGGACCCACAGAATTGGGTAAGCCACTCCTCCCGACCCCCCACCCATCTGCTCTCAACCATGCATACCCTTCTTCTTTTTTGCAGGATGGGAAGCAGATAAAATGAAATGGTATTTAAAATACCATTTTAATGTTCTGCTTCTCGCGCTGCGAGAAAGCAGTGGGGCGGTGCTCCTCCTAATGGAGGAGCCGCACCTGCCTACCACTGCATCCTTTTACCCACCCATGCATATGTTCACCCATCCACACTTTCATCCACCCACCCTTTCACTCATCCTTCACTCATCCTTCTTTTTAAGCTTCAATCCTTCTTTCCTTTTACTATCAAACTGTCTTTCCTTAGCTTTAATTATCAGCTTTTGTCTGCCAGGTTGCAGACAGAAGGAGCCATTAAGAACTTCACCTCTTCTGTAGCTGCTAAAGCAAGGGGTTCACAGTGCCCTTGGAACAAATGGAGCAATTGCTTACTTTAAAATTACCAAGGGAGCCTTGTTTCAATGTTGCAGGACCCTTCTGCCACCAGGCAGGCCGGTCTTCAGCTTCTTGGTCACTCGCCAACCGGGGGACAGGGTAAAAACAAGTTATTTTCCCCTCTGATTGGAGCTTGGCTGTCAAGGAGGGTCCTGGGAATGAACAGAAGCCCATGCCCTTGTTATTAACAAGTGAAAAAATGTAGTGCTAATGGTGTTGTTTTTTCTGCCAGTTTGTTTCTGTCCTCTCCCAGTTTGCTAAACCCTGGTCAGCAGTTAACATGCCCTGTTCTTCCTGGGCTCAGAAGCAAGATATTGTCTTCTGAGCTAGGTTTGTTAACTCTCCCAGCATGGAGGAGTTTACCAACTGCACATGAGCATTCCACCTCGCCTACCCAGCAGGAGGATCTCTGCCCCCTATCATGCATTTATCAGCTGGCAGAGGAGTGTGGCTAAACATACAGTGGCATCTATCAATGACCTTTTGTGGGACTGGAGCATAACTAGAGCTCACAGAAAGTTACAACACTGGTATTTACAGTTGTGTACTCACCCATGGCTCCTTCCACCATGAAACCTATTCTAAATTGTTACTTGACATTATTCTGCTTCTGAGGGCAATGATCCTGGAAACTTATTCACAGTTTTGGGAAAGGTTAGCAAAAGCCAGGGTAAATGCACCATACCTAGGAAGCACCTGACAATGAAAAGGCTGCAGTTCTCTAGCTCTCACTACTCATCTTGTTCAGTAGTACCACCATCATAGAATATGTGCTGTGGACAGTCCCCACTTACTCAAGAGACTTCAGAAAGATATAATATACACAATGGCAGCTTCTGACCTGATGATATTATAAAGAATCAGTTTCCTTGAAAAGTGCTTCACAACTCTTTTTGCATTTCTGGAGCTGATGTTTCCTGTAACAGTTACTCTGCTTTCCTTTTGATCCTGACCTTCATTCGTTGTTGCAGTTCTATTCCTGATATTTCATTTGTTGGTTTAGCTCATTCCTTGCACAAAATACACCAGTCTCCTCCTGCCTGGGTGAAATACATTTACTATTGTTTATTTGTGTTGAATTGCACCCACAAACAACTTATCAAACCTGAATTGGAATTTTTTCATTTGAATAATCATTGTTTATATGTTATAAGGTGTTGTCCAAAGTCTCGCATCTATGTAATCCATAGAGTGGTCCTAATGTGGTTTAGAATATCTGTATAGTCAACAAACAGTCACACATGACAACTACTAACAGAAAAAACGTATTACTTCCTTTTATCAAATCCATTCCCAACATTCTGTCCCAAATCCAAACTGTACTAAACACACAAGAAATCATGAGCACAAACTGAACACAACTAAAGCATACTACTCACTACAAAGAGCTTCGATTTCTTGTCAGGAGTAGTAAGCCCTACATAAATACAATTTATAATTTACAATTACAGTTTGGATGGGTTCTTCAAGTGATGCAATACAGCATCAAGTAGTGGGTAAACATCACATAGATATTCACGGTATCATATACTGACCAGGAAGACTGTTGTGTTCACAAACATTCAAAGTATTCACTAATTTAATATTGAGGTTGCCCATGGGCAACTAGTGGACATTTATTTAGCAGACACTGTGACATTTAGAAATGTCCACCCTTCAAATAACTCAAAGAACAGCTGTGTGCTCTGTTTCAATTACATCTAATCTCTAACCAAAGAGGGAGGCTCAATAAGCCAGTGCATGTGCCATTCACTGAGAGTGTTTAATACATGTCCAGGGAGATCACATCCATAACAGGTGCTCAGCGGACCTCTGATTATGCAAGGTGGTTCCCTATAGATTCCTTGTATGTTGGTTTATCTTTTTGTGGATATCCTGAAATGCTGACATAGGTCCAGCCATCGAGGACCTGCACCTTGCTCTGCTGACCTAATTGGAATCTTTAAAGAAATAGAATTAATCTGAACTAAAGCTCCTTCTCAACCTCTGTACTTTTCTATATTCCTTCAGTCTTTTCAGCCTCCTATAACATGAAAATGGTGATTTGTGAGTCAACCCTCTTTATCCATTGGTCTGTTCAACTGTCATTCACAGTCTTCTTCCACCAACAGCAGCCAAGACCACATGGCTAAGAGTAATCCCACTTCATCCATTGGCTCTCTTTCGCTGTTTGCGAAAGCATTTAGCCTGAACACTTGTGAATATCCCCCTAAAAAGAAAATAACTTTAGTGCAAAGGCAGGTTGGCCAATACTTTACTTTGCCAATGTTTTTTTTTAATTCCATTCCAATAATCTCTTTTTTACATTTATTTTAGTCTTCATTGTGTGTCTTTGTCTTCTTAATTTAAAGCTAAAAGTACCATTTCTTTGTGCAATAAAATCATATTTTTCTGCAATGTAAAAAGGGGTTGTATTCCTCTTCTAAGAACACCCACTTAGTAGGAATGACTGGTACTGTTCTGTTACAACAATATGCAATTTTTTTTTTCCAGATTTATTTATAGTATATGGCGGTCACGTTTAAGCCACATTAGATTTTATTCTTTTTTGTGGCATATGCAATAGAAATGCATAATAAAAAAATCACCATTGCACAACATGCCAAAGCTGTGCCAATGCTTGTTTTTTAATATGTACTTACACTTCAAGTATTATCTGCTCTCTTGTGACCTCATTTATGAGTTTTTGCCGCAGGGCAGCGCTGCAGGTATTCCTGCTGCGCTGCCCTACGGCAAAAGAAAAGGGCAGGAATGCACCGTATCTATCAGATTCGGTGCATTCCTGTCCTTTTCCACTGTGCTGGCACACAATGGGCTGCCATGAGCCAACGCAGGCTTCTTTGTACCGTGATGCAAGGGTGCCTGCATTGCAGGGTTGATTATTTTTGTGCAGGAAGGGAAACCTTCCTGCACAAAAACAATCACAAGAGACTTTCTCCACTTTCTGTGTGTGCTGCAGAATGCAGCACACATGCAGCACACACAGGAAGTGGAGAAACAAGGAAAAATAAATAGATTTCCCCTCATGATGCCTCCCTTATGCTTCCCCTGGGGAGGTGCAGGTTTTTGGCGCTGCAGCTGAGTTACAATTTCTTATAAATTTGAGGCAGTGTTAAAAAGCCATGGCTCAGCAACACCCAATTCACACCCCTTTAACGCAGAAAACTGCATTAAAAGGAAAAATATTTACAAGGCAGTATTAAGCCAAAAAAAGTAACTTAGTGGTACCTGGTAAATATGGAGAAGGCTCTTGCACCACTGGGATGTCACAACAAGTGACACACCAGTAGCGCAAGGGGCTTATAAATCAGCATCTTGTGGGGAGATTTACAAGAAACTGCTGCATCTGTAGAGAAGCGTCAGTTTCCCTGCGCCAGCCTGCGATACCCTTGGCCACCATGGATACGCTATATTTACAATACAGTGCACCATGGTGCAAGGATTGACAGATCAGTCAGAAATTCTGATGCATCTGTTGGCCCAAAAGTCATGCACTGCTGGAGTCGTGTCGCATGAACGACGCAACTCTGGCAATGCATGCTGAGGCCTATACTTATTGTACTGCGTCACTCTAGGATGCCACTGCATCAAAACCTTCTGCCTGCCATCTTGTAGATTTCACTATGTCACTTTTATGAGGCTTTCCTGTGTGGGAACGCCCACCCTGCATACATTATACCGACACAGGCATAATGTGACACAGAGCTTTACAACATGACGCATCTCCGTAGATGTGTCATGCTTTAAATTGGCCACATTGTTTACACCACTGCTGCATCACAAAAGTGACGTAACGTCGGTGCAAAAGTGTCGCAAGAGGCTTGTAAATCTGCCCCTTGATGATTCATTTGTTTGCATGTGCCAATGCTTGTTTTCATATGCCACTTATCCTACATCTGCCCTTTTGACGTTTGTTCACTTTGTGTTTGGACTTTATGCCGGTGATTATTATATTTGTATATAAAGCGCCGTGACACCCCTCTCGTCTTCATAAAATCAATGAACAAAAATTAAGAAGCAGCCTTTCCATCGTATTCACCAGTCTGCAAAATGATCGCATCAATAGTTCACCTCACTACTGAGAAATGAACACCTGTGCCTTCTGAAAAAAATAATCTTGCATCTGTAGGTTATCTGAAACTGCCCCGAAACTATTAATCCATGCAACACGCCGCCAGCTTCTCTATTTTGTTGAATTTATTTCCGTTCCGAACATTTTTTCGAACACGTTCAACCGTTTCCGTTCAAGCTGGTTTCACATTTTCTGAAATGCAGTTTAAATTTAATGTCATTAATCACTGTAAACCAGCCTTGCTATGTGTAAAGCGAAAACATATGCAAATTGAATTACCATTGGTTGTACAGGCATATATTATGGTACCTCGCTTGTATGCAGAACTCTATAAACATATTTTTTCATTAAATACCATTGTTTCATTAAAACTGTTTCCCTTGCCTGCTCCTCAGTTGGGCAGGAAGAGGGCTCAGCGAGTACATTGCCATCAATGACAAAATCCGGAGCCCCCATAACATACAGTTGCATGTCACTCCAATCGCAGTCCTGTTTCAAGTCCCTCTTAACTCAGTGAAATAAATCACAAATCTCTCAGGGACTTCTTATTTCTGGTCAAGGTAGCAGCATTAATTATATTCCACAAATTTGCATAAACGAGTTCCACATATTCGTTCTGCAGATAATTAAAAACAGGAAGTTTCAGAAAAGCCCGGTGGTCTGCCCATCTGTAACTTACAGACTGGTGAACTGGTGGCCCTCAGCTCATGCGGATCTAATGTGAGGGTCACTTGAGTATTGGCGGCATGACAATGCATAATATGACTTTTGGGATGACTAAGGGCAGGAACGTGACCCTTGAAAAAACTTTCTATTTCATAACACAATTTTGCACGTGCGTACTGGACTGCTGCAAGCCGACAGTAGGGGCCTGTTCTGCTGAAGCATCTCAGGTGGACTCAGGGTCATCTCAAGGATTTTCAGGGACCTGGGCAAGAAATATATTGGGGCCTGTTATGTTGGGGATGGGTAGCATCCCACATAGTCCAGTGAGAGAGGGGAGTTTTGAGTGGCAACCCCGTCATGTATGAGCCGAATGGTATGAGCTCATGACGTGCCGTGCAAAGAAATAAAAATGCTCGGACCTTGTGACAGCAGTGGCCTGTGCAGGTAAGAGCAGTGGGATTTTGACAGACGACGACGAGGGAAAATTAAATAAATAAATACATTTCTTCCCTGTCATCGTCTGTCAAAATACCCCACCCCCTCCACCCGCCCCACCGCTCTTACGTGCAGGGCCACAAATGCCTCGTGGCCTTTGCCATGCAACAGAACTGGTGTCCATTTCATTAATGCAGAGTTTTTATATAGCGCGAACTAGACCCGAACCTAATCGGGTATCAGAGCGCTTTACATAGCACCAGTTACATTACATGAGGACACACATTCATTTTAGGCACGGGGAGATTAACAGCCTGATTCATGTAGATGCCGCTTTGCGTGTCCCTAATAGCGAATCATAGCGACTCGCTATTGAGGACACGCAAAACGGCATTCATGTAGGAATTGCTAATAAAATAGCGATTCCTACATGTTCTTTATTTGCGAGTAGCAATTTGCTACTCGCAAATACTCCCCATTCATTCCTATGGGCCAAGAGGCCCATAGGAATGAATGGGGAGTATCCCTCATTTGCGAGTAGCAATTTGCTACTCGCAAATCAGATAGCGATTTTAAGGGTGCCAGGGGTGTCCAAAGGACACCCTGTAGCACCCCTAAAATGCACTTTTGAACAGGTGTTGCGCACACACATGTCCAAAGGACATGTGTGTGTGCAACATGCAACTTAGAAAAATGCTTTTAAAAGCATTTTTCTGAGTTTTTGCTATTTACCGACAGGTCTGACCTCTCGGTAAATAGCGGCCCCAAAAGTGCAAAATCGCAATTTCCTGATGTGTCATGAATAGCATTTGAGGAATCTCTATTAGAGATTCCTTAAATGCCATTCCTCGCAAATATGTGAATTCTTAAATAGCCATTTTTGCATTTGGGATTGTGAATACCAAATGCAAAAATCGCACTCGCAAAGGGCCAGATTCTCAGAATCTGGCCCTTTTGCGAGCGCTATTGCCTACATGAATCAGGCTGTAAGTGATTTGTCCAGAATCACAGGTTTTGGCGTCGTTACCGAGACTCGAATCCAGATCCTCAGGTCTGAGGTCGAGCGCCCTAGCCGAAAACGTACAGCGCCTTTTGCCTAGGCCACGCATTCAGACGTAACAGGGCCCATGTTCAGAATGCCTTTGAATTTTATTACAAGTTTTCTGCTAATTCAAGCTCCATGATGACAAACAACATTAGATAATATGTTGAAGGTAAGATAGAGAAATAGACTGGTGTGAGATAGAGAAAAGGTTCCCCTTCCCAAGGACCCCTTGCAAGGTGAGAACCCTGGGCAATTGTCCACTTTGCCCAAATCTTAAAACGTCTTTGAGTGTGCTCGTGTATTGGCTGGGAGCAGACGCTCCTTTTTTACCTGCCATAAAAAGTTAGGGCCTCATCCTACCGGCCCTATTGTGCCGCTGGAAAGTCACTTTTTTGACATTCCTGCAGCGCAATGTGCCACTGGCATATTTATTAGGCCCCAGAAAGTCCGTGACTTCTTACAGCCTTATATATATGTGCCCCTTTCACTCAGAAAACTGTGTGAAAGGGGTGTTCCAAGGGTGTTGCTGGGGGCGTTCCAAGCAACATCCTTGGCTTTTTGACACTGCCCCGGTTTACGAGAAATTTTAAGTCTGAAGCAGCACCAAAAATGTACGCCTCTCCATAAGGGAGGCACAACGAGGAGAAATATCTTAATTTATCCTTCTTTTGCAGCCTCACGTTTAAGCAGGGAGGTGCAGGCAGACTCCTCAGAAACCATGGAGGAAAAGGAAAAATATTTGATGATGGTCCCTGGTTGCCGTGGCTTTGCATGGCTTCATAGATATGGAGCAAAACAATGCAGCGCAAGTCGCTGTTTTGCCTTACTCTGTGCCAAGGAGGTGTTTCATGGGCGTTGCAGTGGGTTTTCCCATAAACCTGGGAGAGCGCCAAAACCTTACGCCTCCCCAGAGTAGGCGTAATGAAGAGAAATATTTTTATTTCTCTTTATTGTTTCCCCTTTCCATATGTAATGCATTTTGCAACACACATAGAAAGAGGAAAACACCTCTATGGATTGTTTTTGTGCAGGAAGGTGCCCCTTCCTACACAAAAACAATCCTGCATTCAATGCAGACACCCTTGCACCATGGTATGGAGAATCATATTTGTGATCATTTTATGACCAACATGTGTTTGTTTGTACTTGTGCTTTAGGACGTTCTAGCTATTGATAGCAAAAAAATAAAATGTGAGTGGCGCGCCAAGTAAAAAACAAAAATGGCGGCCGCTCATTAGTAAAAGTAATTCACCAGTGCTGCTCCGGGTCAGCGAAGGTAATGTAAGGACACTGCCAGCAAAGGAGGAAAGTTACATGGCCTCTAAATCCCCATGCAGCCACACATCTTCAAGGCAACCAAGGCAGTTAAAAGAGAAAGTAATATTGCTTGCCAGCCAGTGAGGGAAATCTACCAGGCGAGGTGCACACAAAATGGCAGATGTGCAGGCCAGAAATTCACCACAGCAACACTGGGCAGAAATACAGCACGACAAGAGATACATGCGAAATCACTGCAATGCAGGACGTGAGAGGAAGCTCAAGGAGTGCTTCTTGGTGTAAAGCGGCGGCTATTAGTAATGGCTTTTCCATCAGACGAAGCTCTGTGTCACGACGTAGCTCATAGGTCCATCACCATCATATTTGGCACAGAAGCCACGCCCCCCCAGTGGATATATGCTGATGCTGCAACTTAACAAGCACTCCTGAAGTCTGTGCTTTTGTACATGGGTTCTTGATTGCGGGGATTCCTATTAGTTTGACCTAAACCTGCCGTGGCAGCATGGTTAAAGTAAAAGAAAGACTCCTACACCCCTTAAATACTTTTGACTATACTTTTCTGAGAAGGACTATATTGACAATACAATAGTATATATTTTAGCCCCAGTCCGGAAAAAGGGCTTATTGACAAGCAATAAGTTGATAATCAATCATAACATGTTTTCATACTGGTTATTGACATCATTTGAATTGTTTTATTGAGAACCTCAAGGTTAACAGTGAGTAATGCCAGGCCTTTATAAATGTCAGCTGTAAAATGGTATCATCCCTATTGCTTTCATTTGTGTTCTGTTGGTTTATTATGCTATATTTCTACTTTTATCAATGTGGTGACACTCTGACAAAGCTAGTAGGCCTGCCTTTTTGCTAATGGCACCCCACTGTAATGTGTGGTGTACTATCGGTGGGGTATTGTGGTTATAGGGTTCAGAGTCTACTATGAGGGTCCGAATTGTCCTGTGGGTGTCACCAAAGGGATTTCACTCTACCTGACGGTACATATTTGTAATTTAATGAGTAGTGATATAGTAGTGTGTGCACAATAAAGTGCTTTACCTTTTAATTAGTAAAAGCACCGGCTGCACAATAACATTCGTGTCATTGATGCGAACCAGCAAGCTTGGGTTACTATCCTATACCGTCTACCCTGACAAGGATTTGGACTGCTCTGCTTTTCTACCCTGAGAAAAACAAGTGCTACAATGAGGAACTTGGTTCCGAGTAAAGAGGTGGTTACTGTCTTAATGCTTGTGAAGGACTCATTGCAAATAATAACACTCTATTTTTACAACTGCCACAGTGAACTCTTCAGATGTTGAGAAAGATGCTGGGGAAATTTCTTTGAAATACAGTCTCTGTATCTCTGTCCTTATCAGTAGCAAGACTGCACACACTTTCACAGACAAAGTGCAACAGTTCATAGCGCTGCTGTTTACTTCCTCTTTTGCCACTGACAGCATTGACTGGTGCTTTACAGATTGTTTTATGATGAAGACACAAGGGGGGCATCCAAATCCTTACCCTTCTTCTTCTTTTAACTTCTTTCACATAGATGCATTTTTTAAACTCTTCCAGGGTCAGCTCCTCCATTGGAGTGGAGGTGGGTCACCCCACTTAATACATTACCATTTTATTTTTCATCCTTCTGTCCTGAACCAAGTGTCAGGACAGAGGTGGGGGCAACTGCTGAATGTGAGCAGCAGGGAGGGGGGTGGGCTGTTTGTGCACTTTTCAAAGTGGGCATGTCCCTTTCGCCAGCCATCTTGTGACGGCCAACCAGACATGCGCACTTTGAAACCTCTAACCCAGCTGTCTTGTCTTAAGACAGCTGGGTTAGAGTAAGTGCAGTAAGAAGGACAGAACGGTTTTTAAATGTCAATCTAGCACTGGGCGCACGGCCTGTATAGAAGCACCAACAAAAAGTTTTCGTGGTGCAACTGGGTGAGTGGAAAACCATATAACCACTCAATGGTTAGGCCAGCAAGCTGGTAAAACCCCACAATATCAACACAGAAGTACCGTATGCACACACACAATATTGCTGTACACGTAGGTGGTAGTACACAAAATTATTTCAAAAAACAATATTGGCAGAGAAACAGTTACAATTTAAACAACATAGAAAAGAAGAGGGTGACGTAAGGTAATCCTTTGGTTCTTTTAATTTCTCAAAGCTTTACAACAGCCAGCTGGAAATAATTTTGTGTACTACCACCTACGTGTACAGTAATATTGTGTGTGTGCATAGGGT
Organism: Lissotriton helveticus; assembly: GCF_964261635.1. NCBI lineage: Eukaryota > Metazoa > Chordata > Amphibia > Caudata > Salamandridae > Lissotriton > Lissotriton helveticus. The sequence goes on from NC_136067.1 coordinate 874,300,825, forward strand.
ACTTCTGTGTTAGAGTAAGTGCAGGCCTTCAGGCTGCTGGCGAACACCGAAAGAGGCCGTTCTGTCCAATCAGGATGAGAGCAGCGCCAGGATTCGTGCCCACACTGCAGCATCTGGTTCGGAAGAGGTCCAGTTCAGGAGAGGACCAGAGCAGAGGACGTCAGTGTAGATATGTTTTTTATTAATTTCTAAATATTTGCGCGTGCCCCCCTCCCGTAAATGCCGGCTGCCACTGAACTCTTCACTATTGCATCACCACCAGTAGCATGGTACTTCCCTGCTCAGCTACTAGTCCCAGCTGGTACAACTGCCTAAGTATCAACATTACCTGCATCGTCGAACCCACGATGAAGAATGGACACACATGACAAAGTGAAAGCAAGAAACAATATACTGCTTCAGTCATAGCTAACAAGTGATCTCAGACTACGTGTAGCCATCTTGGGACAAATCAGTTCGGTACAGCTAGTGTCATTTGACACAGTGAGCATAGGATATGAGGTGCCATAAAGGCCAAAATTCAGTTGCTTTATATGGGACAAATATTAGTTTAAGTTAGCCATACTGGTTCATATAGCAGTTACATTGGTATATAGATGAAACATATTTGATGTGCTTTTGTGCAATATGCACTGATTCACATTTATTGGTGGGCATGCACTGAAATTGTTAGTCTAACATGCACCGAGGGATAAAAATCCAATTCCCCTATATTAGCAGTATTAGCCATATCTATATATTGTGTTAGCATGATGTATCTATATACTCTTTGCGTTTTATATGCATAATGCCTAACCTATATCTGTTTTAGCTAGTTGATAAGGGTATATGCTGTTCGTGTGTTCTGTTTACATCGAGTAGGCTGAGAACCATACAGACGCCATCTTTTCTCTGTCTGTGCCAGGCCCGAGCAGTGATCATGTGTTACTCTCCAATAGTTGTCAGGCCCCAGTTCAGTTGAGTTACTGAGAGCAGCTGAATGCACACCTTTCTTCCTCTGCCAGGGACTCAAGGTCGCATCTGGCTTTGGGTGTGATAAGCGCATTCCTGAAGGCGCCATGCCTGCACTCCCGGGCACCAGGGCGAAAGGGAGTCATGCCTCCTGACCTCCCCAATAATAACTAAGCAGAGCTTTGAACTAATCATGTGTGCCATATATGGTCCTTCCTTGAGGCCCAATAGCCAAGTAGTGTTTTTCCATTTACGGTGACTTCATGTACTGTGCTGAAAGTATATATGTGCTGTTTTGAATGTAAGCCAGCAGTCTTCTTCGGGCACATGGTGGGTGAGGATTGGAGAGGCTCCTCTATAGAGTATTTTGCATAATAAACAATTGAACTTTCTTCACTGCCAACTAACTGGTTATTTGGTAATTGGTATTGGGGCTATTGGTAGGTCTAGCTCCTTATGTTATTTTTTATGGTACGTCAGTTGGCGACTCTGGTGGGACTCCGCTTTGGGGTCGTCCTCCCATAACCGGGTAGAAAGGACAAAGAAAGGGGAGCCCTGGTCGAGTGGGTGGACTGACCAGAGATTCTGACTTACTCCGCTCTCGCGATCAGGGAGCCCCAGCTGCTACTGACCCTTCGCCGCAGTCCTACGGGCGTAACCCAGGAGATGACCGTGTTGGTCTTCAGGAGTTAGCAGTGGAGAATACGCAATTGTACCTGCGTGCACCAGGTGATTAAGTGTTGTTGGTATCTTTGGGAACGCGCTGTTGAGCAGTGCTTTGAAGCAGTTAACTGCATTAGATTTGGTAGTCGGTGTACCACGGAGAACTTTGGGGGTCTGACGGGGCAGCATTGTGGCTGCACGGGCAGATGCTACACTGACTTGTTTGGTGAATATTAGAAACACTGATCGGACGCCTTGGTGTGGCTTGTGTGGTGCACACCCGGCCGGACTGCTCTCGGAAAAGCCCGTGGTTGCACTTGGGTAGCCTTTGTGACACTTCTGAAGCGACGCTAAGGCAGCTGGCTTAGTCAGAATAGTCCTGAGGGTGAACCAGGAGGATTGCGGGATGGTCTGTAGGACGGTCTGTGGTTAACCCCTGTCCGACGGTCTCTTGGTAGTCTTTGGACTGCCTGATTTTGGTATCTGTTGGTCTGAAAATTCGGAATTGATTATATCTCCATCAACGGGAGTCGACGGGCTCCGTTCTTCTGTTTTGGAAAAGACATGTCGTTTTGAAATTTTCTTTTTGAATACACTTATGTATGTATTGTCTTGTCTGTATTTTGATTTCGAACTATGAATTGAATGTTGAGAATGTTTGAACATGGCCATGTTTGAAAGATCGTTTTTCTGAATGAGATTGAATTGTCAGTGAATAAGGATGCCGTGTTTTAGTAAATTATGTTTTGGATGTTGTGGCCGCCGAAAAGGCACGCGATTGAATAAAAGTCAGCCTGCCCCGCCAAAGGGTAGCCCGAGTTATGATATGTATGTTAAACATGGTATTTCACCTATTTTGTTTAATACGCTATGGCATAAATACACTAAAGACAATGTGGAACTGCAATGGCCCTTAACCAGGTCTTTTGATGAGGAAAAGATACATTACTTGCAGGATTGATTATTTTCCAAACGTAGTCAACAGGCAATGTTTGATTCTTTAAATATGTGGCAAAAAGAAGCAAAGCGTAGACGCATTAGGGAGGAGAAGTTATGTAAGATGAAAGGAGGTCAGACGATTACACAGAAAGCTATAGCTTATGATAAAGATCAGACTGAGAAAAATATTGATTGCACGACTAGACAATTCAGGTTGCAGGTGGATAAAAGCTATGTAACTAGGACTGAGCCAGAGGTTGAAATAGAGGATTTATTGGATATGCGTCCACCTCCTCCTTATGCCCCCCAGCGCATATATCCTGCGGTCCCTTTGACTCCAGCCTCGGCTCCAATGGCTTCGGCACTCGTGGTATCCTCTTCCCCTGCCCCTTTGGGAACTTCTTCTGTTTTGTCTCCCCCAGCATTTGGATCGGCTAATTTAATGCCCAATGCATTGTCCTCTCCCACCATGTCCACAGTTGTTTTGTCTCCCCCAACTCCAGCCTGGGCTTCTCAGTCTTCGAGTACGACCCCCAACCTAGCTGACCCAAATCCCTCTCGTGTTCCGGGGAATCTTGACGCACGACGGTTGTACACTCGATCAGCAGTAGGGCTAGATGAAAAACAGATGGTTGTGGATCAGGCGTCCCAATGGATGCGGAATGCCGTGCATACTATAACTGATATATGGAGTACTCTAAGAGATTATGAGCCTGTTATGCAGCAACACGCACTGGAGCATATGGCTACACGTCTTATTTCCTTATGGGAACAGTCTTTCCCGGACGGAAAGTCCCTCAAGTGATGTATGATATTCTGGACCTAGGATTGGAAGATGTGTACAGGAATGTTGAGTCTTTAGTGAAATATTGAGGGCGGCTGCACTTGAAATGTCCAAATTGGGATTCCCAGCATCCTATGCGGGAAGTTCATCCTATTTATCATCCCGAAATTCCAGAATTAAGAAATGATCAGGATCAGGTAACTAGAGCTCGCGTGGAGGCACGATTTCAGGAGCAACGGGTCTATACCCCTTGGAAAAGGAGTGAGGTCCTTTCCCTGAAGTCGCAACTTCCCGACCCCCGTAAAAATCTTACTGCTTACTATAAAGAGCTCAACGAGGCTGCCTCTTCGGCTGTTATGACCCTAGCTGATATAGAGTTATTTTTCGGTTTACTAGTCCCTGTTGATGTGTGGCATCAAGTGCATGATCAGGATCATGCCACAGAGTTGGGAGGGACTTGGGATCAGATTAAAGAATGGGCCACGGATCGAAAGCCTGGTGATAAACCTAAACCTGAAATATTGGCTTTGCCAGGTCGGATTATTACCTACATGCATTCCCCAATTCAGCCCGTAAGGTGGATTGGGACAAATTGACAGCCTGTAAGCAGAAAAAGGACGAGAGTGTATCGGATTTCTTCACCAGATTTGAAGGTGTGTTTATTGACTTTAGTGGGCAGGGCTTGTCAGTGGAAGGTGGTATACGATTATTTGTTAATCGTTTTGTGACAAATATGTTACTCGAGATCTCCGCGCGGCTGCAAGCTGCTGAGAGTACTTGGACCACTTCCACACCTTCGGTTATACTGAGTATGGCTCAGTATTATGAACATAGGGAAAATGAGAGCAAGGATGTTAGACCTGGCACCTTGGCGTGAGTCTCCCTTCCACTTTTTGCTGATGTGCCTCAGATGTTTTGCTGGTGTTCGATGCTCAGGGCACTGCGCCACGGCCAATCCGTGCCGCAGTGCAAGTGCTCCCTATGTAAAGTGTATCCGTAATTGATCTCCACGACTTGCTTATTTGGTTTACTGTCAGTCCCCAGTAACGTGCACGAGGAGTGCTGGGGCTAGTAGATACAAATCCTGCTACTGGGCCTGCAGCGCTGGTTGCGCCACCCACAGAAGCGGCCTCGTAAGATATGTCTCGGGTCCGCCATTGCAGACCCTGCGTACAGTCTGGTACTGTCACACTGACTGCGCAAGTGCACACACTTGCCTGTCCCTAAACCTTCCCTAACCTTCATATCAGTCACCCCTATGGTAGGCCTACGGGCAGGGTGCATTGTAAGCGTAAGGTAGGACAAGCCATGATGTGTGGCATGTCCTAGTAGTGAATTACCGCCCTTTTCAGTCTTCACAATTGAAGGGCTGCCTGTTCTCTTAGGCCAAGGTGAGCTGCCGGAATTATTACACGCTATAGTCCCGGCAGGCTCAGGGAACATGGTGGCACGTCTAGTTTAGTATGCCTGACCTCAGAATAATACAATACCTCCTTTAACAAGGTTTATTTTAATATCCTGTGTTTGCAAATGCTACTTTTAGAAAGTTAGCCTTTGCTTGCCTAACTATTTCAGCCCGCCTCTGCCAGGATGTGTATTTGCTGTCTGGGTTTTTTGTGAGTGACAGGGCTGGGGAATTACCGGGGACAGTCGGGGTTACCAGGTGGTGAATAGGGTGCTTACACCAGGATGGGTGGGCGGAGTAGTCCTTGACTCTGAATAGGGTTGTGCTCCACCACCACAATGCTGGCTCCACCTCCTGCGGAGCGTCTGATGTCCCTGCCCTGCACCCTGAAAGAAGACGGCAGCTTCCTGTCAACAGAGTGCTCCAAAACTGGGTTGAACCAGGCTCAGGCCCCCTGGCCTGCAAAGACAAAAGAAACAGAGTATAAAAATAGGAGCCCTGCTCCTAACAAATCAGATCCTGTTTTGGCCACTACAAACCTCTGCCTGACTAGAAGGACCAAGAGAAGCTGAAGGAAGGAAACCGGTTGCTGCCCTGAAGGACTGGCCTGCAGTGGTGCCTTGCTGAGAACGGAGAGGAAAAGACCAGAGATGACTTTGTAGACTTGTGCCTGAAACAACCTCCGAGGGCTTGATCACGAGCTTGCCCCCTGACCGGAACCCCAGGACCATTGGGTTCTATTCTGCCTGTGCTCGTCTGCTGTTGGGCCTTTAGTACTTATTCCCTCGCCAGAGTTGTGACCCGGGTACCTTCGCCCCTCCTAAGGTCGTGACAGCTCAGAGCCTGGTCGCCTCGCCGCCGAGAGCCCAGCTCAAGCTTGAGTCGCTCTCCGCTTCAGTGCCGGGCCGCCCGCTCTCCTGTCACCTCGCCTGCTACGGAGCGCGTTGTGTGCCTCTCATCTCTTCCCGCCGGAATCTGCACGTACCCGACTGTCTCGCTTTGCCCTCCTGCATACCAAGGCTCGTGCCGCACCTCAAGAAAGGCCTTCTGTACAGTGGTACCGGAGGCCCGGCGCTGCATCCGTCTGCCCAAGAACGCAACGCCCCTCACAGATCCACAGGTATGACCTAGCGTGCTAAGGAGTAGTGCGCCCCGCAGGCCTGAACGGCGCCTTGCCCGTGAGCTGCATCAGACCCCGGATCACCACAACCCTCCTCACCGTCCCGCTCACCCGCCTCGCACCTCGAGGGGGCTCCGAGCCGGACAGATCCTTTGGAGAACCGTTGGCCTCGTCCCGGGTCCGCCCTCACCAGTAGCCGCGCCTGAAACGCCTCGGACACTCAGCGCAAGGTACACTGGAACTCTATCCCGAGTTCGCATCGGATCCAGGGTCCGCAACGTTTGTTTTCCCAGTCATCGTACCTTGCTAACCAAGAACACTAAAGAACAATTGCCTATTTAAATCTGGTGGCCCTCAATCGCTAAACGTTATATGGTCTTGTGATAATTCTACATATGAAGTATTTTTATATAAAGTCTACGTATTTTTGATGTAATCTTACGACTGGTGTCCGTTTGTGGTGGGTCAGTGGGTTTACTGTATGTGATCATAAAGGCTTAACTAACTATCGCCCTGAGGATTAGCCTTGTCTGCTCGCGCCACGCAACCTAGAGGGTGAGCAAGGGTTATTCTTACGGAGTAGTTCCCTTGCCCTGGCTAGAGGAGAAGGTCCCTGCTTGTGCCAACCTCCGATTCTAACAAAGGACAAGTCAGAAAAGTAAGCAACGGATCTTAAGACACGAGTATTGCTACCGCAAGTTATCAGGGGACGAGGCAGAGACAGAGGCGGTAGAGGGTCCATCCTGAGGGGTGCGGGAACAGGACGAGGCGGAGGTCCAGCTGTTGCTTTGGGAATAAACTAATGTGCTTTCTGTAAACAGGAAGGGCATTGGCGAGCTCAGTGTCCATTGTTGCTTGCTCAGAATGGGGCAGTAAGAGGGAGAGGGAGAGGCCGAGGTGGTGTGGATCGAAGTGATATGCGAAGAGAAGAAGCAACGCACGGTGAGTCAGAAAAGAAATACTTTGATAATCCGAGGGAAGGCAGTATTACAATGAAGATTGTGTGATTGAGGGGGTCGATGGGTATGTTTACACATAGGACAGCCACGGACAGAGTGGGGGCCAGTTGTCAGTACCCGTTGATCAGCAAGGGCCTTATGTGAGAGGGCGATTGATAGGGACTTCTGAAAACTTTCTAGTTGATACGGATGCGATGAATAGCTCTATTGCTCGTGCGCTAGTCCCGGGGGCTGCTCTGTCCGGGCAGAATAATGTTTCGGTGGGAATTTCTGGAATCCCGGTGGTGAGCCCAATTTCTAAACCTATCCTGTTTACAATTGGTCCGGTCACAGTGGACTCTCCGTTTTTGTTAACTTCGCATTCCGGAGAAAATCTATTAGGGTTGGATTTGCTAAAGAAACTGCATGCAAAGATTCATTGTTCCCCTGATGGTGTTTATTTAACCATACAATCTCCCTGTAAACATACATTGCAATGCTTCGCTAAAAATGAACCCCTCCCTCCGGAGCTCGCTGCTATCCCATCGACTCTGTGGGCGACCGGGGATACGGATGTTGGTCTATTGAAGATTTCTCCTGTTTCTATTACTCTGAAACCAAATATTCGTATACCACGTATACCTCAATACAAAATTTCACTGGCTGGTGAAAGGGCTCTGCTCGCTATTACCCAGGACCTGATTGATAACGGCGTAGTGGAAGAAACGGCTGCCAATGTATGTAAAAGTCCTATATTGCCGATTTTTTAAAAGGCCCTTGTTGCAAGGGATCCCGACCATGTTGATACTTACCGTTTTGTAATTGACCTGCGAGAAATTAATAAAATAGTGGTGCCGCAGTACCCTGTGGTTTCTGACATCACTACTATACTCACCATGATTCCTCCCACTGCCAAGTATTTCTCAGTTATCGATCTAAAGAATGCTTTCTTTAGCTTTCCGATCCATCCTGATAGCCGTCATATTTTTCGCTTCTCCTCACCTGGGCTCAGATTCCAGTTTTTCTCGCGCTCCCCAGGGGTACACTGAGAGTCCTAGCATTTATAGCCAAGCTTTGAAAGCAGTATTGGATGATTTGACCCTGCCCCCTGGTAATGTGCTCCTCCAGTATGTAGACGATCTGTTGGTGGCTTCTGATACTGAGGAAGGTTGTAAGGAAACCACTGTTAAATTGTTGTCTCACTTGGCAGCCAATGGTAATAAGGTATCCCTCTCAAAATTCCAATATTGTCGACAGGAGGTGACTTATCTTGGTCATCTACTGTCGAAAGTGGGGAGGAGACTAACCCCTGAACGTGTGACTACCATCTCTAATATGTCTGTACCTTGTACTCAGCGTGATGCTCGTGCATTTCTTGGTATAACCTCTTACTGTCGCCAATGGATTCCTAATTTTTCTCTTCTGACTAAAGCTCTCTTGTACTTAACCACTAAGGATGTGCATGAACCTCTACCCTGGACTGATGAATGTCAGGAAGCTTTTGACTCTTTAAAATCTGCGCTTTGTTCTGCACCCTTCTTGGGTACTCCTGACTACTGAAAACCTTTTGTGCTTTATGTACACGAGGTGGACGGTTGTTCGCTTTCTGTGTTAACACAAGGATTTGGTGGTAAGCAAAGACCTTGTGCTTATTTCTCAGTGGTGTTGGATAAGGTGGCCAGAGCCCTTCCTAGCTGTTTAAGGGCAACTGCTGCAGTCGCGGTGGCCATTCAACAGTCAGAAGGGCTAGTTCTGAATACTGACCTCACAGTGATGGTACCGCACGCTGTGGATACATTATTGAACAAAACAAAGACTCAGTACCTTACGAGTGCGCGTCTTACTAGATAAGAATTGACTTTGTTTGCTCCCCATATTACAATTAAGTGGTGTGCCACTCTGAATCCTGCCACGTTGCTACCCCTCCCTTCCGATGAGAAAAATAATGACGTACATGATTGTATATTTCGGACTGAAGAAGAGACGAAGGGACGGGTAGATTTCACAGACATTCCTCTATCAGACCCCCAAGGGGAATTGAATGTGGATGGCTATTGTTTCTAGGTCCCAGATGGCACGAAAACAGCTGCATATGCGATTACGACCCTCCGCACTGTAGTTGAGGCTTCTCGAGTACCCTATCAGTCAGCACAGACAGCTGAGTTAGTGGCATTGCTGGGGGCCTATGAGTTGAGTGAAGGATTGTGAGTAAACATTTACACAGATAGCCGATACGCCTTTGGCGTGGCTCATAGTTTTGGCCGGCTGTGGGCGGGGAGGGGTTTTCTCACTTCCCATGGTCAAAGAATACAACATGGCACTTTGATTTTATGATTACTAACAGCATTGACATTACCAGAGAAGGTGGCTCTAGTTGAATGCAGTGCACATAAGACTGTAGTAGATGCAGTAGGTGAGGGAAATGCCTTTGCCGATCAGGTAGCAAAGGATATTGCCAAATCCAAAATGTCTTCGATGCTTGTAACTACCTCTGCTAGGTGGGTTGCGGAAACAGAGATGTTTGACAACACTATGGAGAATGTCCGAGAGATACAGAAAGAAGCTACTCCTGCTGATCTGGCTCATTGGGAAAGGGAAGTGGGGAGATTGGATGAAAACGATTGTTGGGTTGATTTGACTGAAAAACAGAGATGGTTGTTGCCCAATGCATTGGTTAATGCTGTAGTAACTATGGCACATGGTTCAGCACACATCGGGGCAAAAGACATTTGTGCACTTTTAGATCCTGTGTGGAATAATCCTAATATCCTAAAGACTGCTGCTCATTTGGTTCAATATTGCATGGTTTGTTTACAACACAATCCTGGAGGCAGGGAACCTGTTCTCAGTGGGAACGTTGCACCACCATCTTTGCCTTTTGAGGTGCTCCAAATGGATTATATCCAACTGGAGCGCGTGAATAATCTAAAGTATGTCCGGGTCGTGGTGTGCGCCTTTAGTAAATGGGTGGAGGCCTACCCGACCAAAGAAAATACTGCTCTGGCAACAGCAAAAGCTTTGATAAAGGAGTTATTCCCACGTTAGGGATTATCTCGGGTGATCTGGACAGATAACGGGGGACACTTTAATGCAGATCTTATCAGTCATGTTTATAATGAGTTGCAAATTAAGCAGAAGTTTCATGCTGCACGACACCCCCAGTCTGTGGGACTGGTTGAGAATTATAATGGAATACTGAAATTGAAACTGGCCAAAATCCAAGAGGGTACTGGGCTGAAGTGGCCCGATGCCCTACCATTAGCATTGATGTCTTTACGAGTTACCCCACATTCTCGATCTGGCTTGTCACGTATGAGGTCATCTTTGGACGACCAGCCAATGTTTGGGGTGTCCCAAGACCCAGAATGTTTCGTGATATTGATTATCCTATGATGACAGATTATCTCTATGCTTTGACTAAAGATCTCCGTTCCATTCATCAACAGGTATCAGCAGTGTTGCAGCCCCTCATCGTTTGGAGCCGGGACAGTGAGTTCTGGTCCGCAACTATCAGCGAAAATCCAGCTTGAACCCTCGGTGGTCCAAGCCTCACCAGATTCCTTTGACCACGCGGACGGCGCTGAAGGTGGATGGCAAGAGACATTGGATAAATGTCTCCCACGTTAAAAAGTTGCCTCTCCCGCTTCCTTATGATCAGCAGAACCAAGAAGGAATTTTGACACAGGAGACCAAACAAGCCCCTCGTTTTGTCCCTTTTTCTGATACCCTGGAAGTGGGAAAAGTGCAAGGAGCAGGAGCAGTGGGCTTGGAAGGGGCTTCGTCGTCTGCACAAGTAATTGATTCTGTTGCTTCTTCAGTTGAACGAAAGGTTCATGATATTCCTGTTGCAACGGATGCACCCTCCTCTGTTTTATTCTCTCATCAGGAAATGCCTGGCTATGTTCGATACAATCTGCGGCCCAGAAAACGACACAGTACCCCAGAGTTTAGATGGAAGGAGATAGGGAAAGACTTGAGTAATAGGGTTTGTCGGAAACCTTCCTGGGTACTGAGCGAGATACCGGACTAAACACGCTGAGAGTCTGGAACATTTTGTTTGCTCTGTGCAGAAAGAAAGACAGAATTTCCTAAAAAAAAAGGGCCCAGGGTGTGTTCTCTTCAAGAGTTGTGTGAACACCTAACTCCAACGTGAGTATTTGTTTCGGTTTTCTTTGTGATGAACGATAGGAGCCTGCCTGTGAGGCTCTAGACGGGCACAGGAAAGAAGAACCCTCAGGCAGGTTGGACTGCATTGCCCAAGTTTAGTTTTGGACTTTTAGCTAGCATGTACCCGTTTGCCCGTTTTGATCCCGAAGAGGAACGCCCTCTTGCACCCCGTTATTATCTCATATATATGCCTATTGTTTCTAGTTGGACTATGCGTGTCAATGTAGCATTTGTGGTCACAATAGCGATTTTGTTAATAATTTTAATGAGTGTGTTTGTATATTTGGAATTTTGTCATCCTATGCATACTGTCTTGGGAGTAATTACCCCGCCTCCAGAACATCTATTTTATACTTTAGCCCAGCATAAAGAAAGGCACCGTCAGACTTCTACTAAAAATGTATTTGTTGAAATGCTTCATCAAACGCATAGTGCTACGAATACAACAAACTGTTGGGTTTGCGGCCTTCTGTCCTCTGTAATGCACAAACATGATCTATTTATCTCTCTGCCGTTATCATATTTAGGAAGTTGTGAAGCTTGGTTTAAGTTGTTATCTATGATGTACGTGCATTAAACTGTAGACACTAAACGATATTCAGAAAAAGACTATGAGATGATCCTAGCATACATAGAAGTACATCAAGGTTTTGACCCGCAGGGAAATGAAGGGGAAGGGTCAGTAGATCCAAATGCCTGTATGAATTTATAGACCGATCTCGAAAATGTTACCTGGTTGAAAACTGAAGTACTCGACTTTGAAGAGTTTAATTTTACCCCGTATTTTCAGCAATTTCAGGAAAGAAATGTTACAGATAACAAAGCAATCCCAGTGCCCATATTAAACAGTACTTCAGCATTCTGTGTTCAGGGAGCAGGACACATTTTAGTACGAGAAGGTCGATGTAAATATAGATATCGGCTGCGCACCTTCAGTAGTCCTCCATTGTTGACTCCCCCTAATGTATATTTCGTCTGTGGAGAAAATACATATACATGGCTTCCCCATGGATGGGCTGGCCATTGTTATTTGTCCTTTTTGTATCCTCCAGTATACATAGCCCCCTCTAATTATCATAAGGAACATCGATTAGATAAATAGAGTCTGTCACTTGTCAGAGATAAGAGAGAGATTGATACCACCGACATAGATTAGACAGATACTCCTGAGCAGCATTTTATTGACATTGCAAAGGGGTTGGTTCCTATTTGGGGTCCCATTATTACCAGTAAGCAAATGAGGCGTCTGTCTAGAGTAGTCGAAAGGGTGATCAACACCACTGCAGGTATATTGACCAATCTAACCGTAGAGCTTCAAGCGACGAGACTCGTCTCGCTTCAGAATAGAATGGTTTTAGATGTCATCCTGGCCGACCGAGGAGGAGCATGCTGGGTGATTGGCAGCTCCTGTTGTGTATATATCCCTGACTCCGCCCCTCTGTTCATCTGGCCATTCAAAAGTTACATCGTTTGGCCTCTGAAGTGCATGCAAATACTGGTACCTGTTCTTTATCTGGTTGGTTTTTGGGTCTGTTGTCCACCTGGGGATGGAAAATGTTGATAGTACTAGCGGGTATAGCTGGTATCATATTCACCTGTTGTCTCTGCATACATTGTGGGCCTGCTTGTTGGTCTTACTGTGCTGCTAAGCTCGCCTCTTCTGTGACTAGTCCTTCTCCGGCAGCAGTAAAAACTCAATTAGTTCAGCAGGAAATAAAGGGGATGTATGACATTACAACGCATGCTTTTACATCGCATGCCTTTACAACGCAAGTATTACAACGCAGACCATTACAACGCATAGTGCTTTGGGGTGCTGGATAGTGAATAGTTTAATATACTATTCCAACTCCAGTCCCCGTGGACACTAGGGAAGGTTATTGGATAGTAAATTAACCTATTCCCTATCCTAGAGCGCCCCCCAGAGCAATGCGTTGTAATAGTTTGCGTTGTAATGGTTGCGTTGTAAAGGCTCTGCGATGTAAAAGTTACGTTGTAAAGGTTGTTTACCAAATAAAGGATATTATGCAGATTGATGAAGGGATTTTTGAAGACTGACTTCCCTTTTAATTAGCTACATTATGCTAAAAGGGCGGTTCTGAGGGATACAAATCCAATTCCCTTATATCAGTAGTATTAGCTATATCTATATATTGTGTTAGCATGATGTATCTATATGCTCTTTCCTTTTATATGCATAATGCCTAACCTATATCTGTTTTAGCTAGTTGATAAGGGTATATGCTGTTTGTGTGTTCTGTTTACATTGAGTAAGCCGAGAACCATACAGACGCCATCTTTTCTCGGCCTATGCCAGGCCCGAGCAGTGATCACGTGTTACTCTCCAATAGTTTTCAGGCCCCAGTTCAGTTGAGTTACTGAGATCAGCTGCATGCACACCATTCTTCCTCTGTCCAGGGACTCAAGGTCGCATCTGGCTTTGGGTGTGATAAGCGCATTCCTGAAGGTGCCGGGCCTGCACTCCCGGGCACCAGGACAAAAGGGAGTCACTCCTCCTGACCTCCCCAATAATAACTAAGCAGAGCTTTGAATTAATCATGTGTGCCATATATGATCCTTCCTCGAGGCCCAAGTAGTGTTTTTCCATTTACGGTGACTTCATGTACTGTGCTGAAAGTATATATGTGCTGTTTGAATGTAAGCCAGCAGTATTCTCCGCGCACCTGATGGGTGAGCGTTGAAGAGGCTCCTTTATGGAGTATTTTGCATAATAAACGATTGAACTTTCTTCACTGCCAACTGACTGGTTATTTGGGAATTGGTATTGGGGCTATTGGTAGGTATAGCTCCTTATGTTATTTTTTACGGTATGTCAGCACAAGGATTTGTATGAGTCAGAATATGATTTAATGTGTGTGAGTTTGAGTCAGCATATTGGTTATGCTCTCATTGTGCCGATTACATCAGCAGCACACTGCTCTGTCTGCTTAGTATATTGGTATATGTAAACTAGACACAGATGTGAATGCTTAACACAATGGTGTAAATGCATAATGTATTAATGTGTAGGCATACTGCTCCCACCTAGGCATCAAGCAGATAAGGACCTCGGCCTACCACCCCCAGACCGATGGGTTGGTAGAGCGCTACAACGCCACCCTCAAAACGACGTTGAAGAAACTCCTAGGCCTCGAAAGCAAAAGGTGGGAGGAGATGCTTCCCCTGGCGCTGTTTGCCATCAGGTGCAAGCCGCAAAGCAGTACTGGTTACTCTCCTTATGAGTTGTTGTATGGCCGAGCCCCACGGACACTCTTGGATATGGCTAGGGAAGCATGGGAAGCCGAACCCGACAGAACCCGACCCCTTCCTGAATACGTGGACAATCTAAAGACCCACCTTGAACAGATAAGGGTCATCGTGAGGCAGAACCTGGTGGCCGCCCAAAACACCCAGAAACACCAATATGATAAGGGAACCAAGGCTCGGAAATTCAACCCGGGGGATCTAGTGTTGTTGTTGCTTCCTTCTTCCGACCATAAGCTGCTAGGGCAGTGGCAAGGCCCCTTCCCGGTGCTAAGAGCCGTGACCCCTGTAACATATGAAATAGAAACCGAACCCACCAGAGGAATAACCCAAATCTATCACGTGAACCTCCTAAAGAAGTGGGAGGGACCCCGTCCAGTACTGTCTAGCGCAACACCCCCTCCCTTCGAAATATGCATAGATCCTGACCTTCCCGAACAGAACAAACGGGACCTCAGACGGGCCTTGTTCTCCGTACAACCCGTATTTTCCTCCCTACCCGGACACTCCACGGTAGTGGAACATGCCATCCACACAGAACCAGGAAAGATAGTAAGACAAAGACCTTACCGCATTCCCGAAGCACGTAGAGCCATCATTCAAGAGGAAACGAACCAAATGCTGAAAATGGGCATCATAGAACCCTCCAATAGCAGCTGGAACTCCCCGATTGTACTAGTCCCCAAGCCAGACGGATCCACAAGGTTCTGTATTGACTTTAGGGAAGTGAACAAGATATCGGCCTTCGACACCTACCCCCTACCCCGCGTAGATGAAATGGTGGAACGAATAGGCAAGGCCAAGTATATAAGTACCCTGGATCTTTGCAAGGGGTACTGGCAGATCCCCCTCAAAGCAGCCGACAAACCCAAGACCGCCTTCTCCACGCCTGAGGGCTTATTTCAGTTTAAAGTGATGCCCTTCGGACTTCACGGAGCCCCGGCTACTTTTCAAAGGGCCATGAACCTGGTGCTACAACCACATACCAAGTACGCCGGGGCCTACCTTGACGATATCGTTATATATAGCGATAATTGGGAACAGCATCTACGCCACCTAAGAGCCGTTGTCACCTCACTAGGGAACAATGGTTTTACCATCAACCCCTCCAAGACCACCTTAGCGGCCCAGAGTGTGAAATACCTGGGCTACCTGTTAGGGGAAGGGCTCATCCGGCCTCAGGACAATAAGATCAAGGCCATCCAGGCCATCCCTTTTCCCCGAACCCGGAAGGACCTCCGAGCCTTTCTTGGATTATTGGGGTACTATAGGAGGTTTATCCCATGTTTCTCCCAAACAGCGGCCCCTTTAACCGACCTGTTAAAGAAAACCACGAACACAGAAGCACTACTCCAACATCCCCCAACCCTGGTGGTCCACGCCTTTGAGCGTCTGAAACAATCCCTGGTAACCGAACCTGTGTTAGTCAGTCCAGACTATACACGAACATTCATACTGCAAACAGACGCCTCTGATCAGGGCTTAGGGGCGGTACTCTCACAGAGGGATAAAACAGGGGTCGAACGGCCTATCCTCTACCTCAGCAGGAAACTGTTTCCCCGGGAAGTAAACTACGCTGTGGTAGAGAAAGAGGCCCTAGCCATCAAATGGGCAGTGGAAAGCCTTCGGTACTATTTGGAGGGGCGGGAATTCGAACTCTACACAGATCATGCCCCTCTGGAGTGGATGGCCCGCAATAGGGGCCACAATGACCGAGTACTCCGGTGGTTCCTCTCCCTACAGCCCTTTTGGTTCAAAACATTACACAGGAAAGGACTGCAACAGGGCAACGCTGATTATCTGTCCCGATACCCACCTCCCAGTTCCCCTACAAGAAAGACAGCTAGGGAAAGGGGATGTGGAGCGGAAGCGGCACCTACCTCGGCGCAACAAAGTCCGAGCGCGGGGGTCCCGTCTCCCGCGCCCGGTCACTTAACGTCCCGGACACCCAGGACACCTTCTCTTTTTCGTCCCCTGCAGGTACCGACACTGGAGCACGAAGGACCGGAAACCCTCGCCAGGAACACCGGAAGTGACGGTGGGTCGACCCCTAGCGACCCGGAAGCGATCGACCGCGACCCCGGAAGTGGACGGCCAGACCAGAACCCGGAAGGTAGAAAAAGCCCCGAGGACGAAGGAGAGGTGTTCGGAGCAACCGACTCGTGGCAGGAGGCAGCGGACAGCGACGGACCCCAGAGAGAGAGAGGAGCAACACTGCGAGACCGAAGCGAGGACGAGGAAGAGGACGTCTGGACGGAGGACTGGTGGCGTCCTCAGGAGGAAGCTGGAGAGCGGCCGCAACTCGGACGAGAGTTGCGGCGGGGCACGTGAGTACCCGTTACCCTTTCTCCGTGTCCCCTCCTGTATATAGTCATAAATGTAAATACCCTTGTATATATTCCGTAGACTGCACGAGCACAGGGATATTTAGGGATTTCTCACGCGCACTGTACAAAGACCGAGCACTGTCCTGCACCATCCCGCCTTCATCCCTCCCGCCTCTTTCTTGCCTGTTCCATTCCCCCCCCCTACCGTCCCCTCCTCACTGGCCTTTCTCAGTACCTTTTCACTCCCCGGTGTAGGTGGTGGGGTGTACTGCTGGAGTACTCAGATTAAAGCCCTACGCTTCTCTCCTTTCTTTCAAGCCTCCAAGGAGCCCCAGTACCGCACCGAGGAGACAACTGGCGGAACAAGGAGAAGCAGATCCTGATCCCCAACATCCTCGCCGAGCCTGATCCACCGCCGTTTCTATCAGCCCACCACCCCTTGGATTCTACACTGCATCCCTCCCTCATTGTGACTTTGTCCTTCTGCTGCAATAAAACACTTGTCATAGCTCACTTTATCCGGCCTCCCCGCCTGTTATTCCGGTCCGCCCGCCACCCAGCTCCACACCTTTCAATAAGGTCTTCCTAACTGTTGCTTCCTAAGCACTCCCATTAGATTAGAGATGGGTGACAAGAGGTGGAGACAGCAGTCTCCTTTGTAGTGGAGAGGAAACATCCTGGAAGGGTCTGCTTTTTATCTCTACAAGAGGTGCTATTCCCAAAAGAGGGATTGCTGCCAGGTGCAAGATCTATCTTAACTGCTGATTGTGCTCTCGGCTTTGGTACTCCACTTGGAGACACCTCCACAACTTCCTGCTATGCAACCATCACCTTAGAACAACTACTGTGTCTGCAATAGAAAAGCTTCCACAGGTGTTCCAGAAATTCTCACTGACTGAAGAGGTGGCACTTGGCAGAGTGCCAGAGAATTTTTGTGATCCAAGGCTGGTGTCACTGACTGTGAGTCTCACACATGTGAGGGGACATAACTTGAGAGCCTACATTTACCACTGAAGGAGAGCGGTGAGTCTAATTTGGTATGGTGCCTGCCGGGTCTGCAGAGAGAAGTGAGCGGATGGCACCCATGCAGGAGAAAGACTGCGTGAAGGAGAAGCCCAGCTGTGGCACCTGGGAGGAAGGAGTGTAGACTGGCAAGGTGGATGCCGCATGAGTCAACCAGAGTACTGGAGTGGATTTCTATGCATCCTGGTAATTTCTTTTTAGCACACTATGGCAAAGAAAAGCATGAGGCATGACCGATTCCCTTGGACACTGTGACAATGGGAGCATTAAAGAAGCCGACCCGAGTGCTGGAGAGAATCTCCCTGCATCCCCTTAACACCACTTGTCATGCTGCGATGAAGAGAACCAAGGGAGCATGACCATTGCCTGTGGTCACCCTGACCATGGGGAAGCCTCAGGAGCTGATATCACTTGCTCAAATGGGTCTCCCTGTGCCTCTCTATGGACTATCGTGCTGCGGTGACAAAGAAAAACTTGATTATGGCCTGCAGTCTTTCTGTGCTGTGCCTGAGGATTGTTGGCTGGTGCTGTCAAAGACTGGAAGCCACATAGGTTTATTGAGTGCCCATCAAGAATGCCTGAGGAAAGGGCAGCTACATATACATAAAAGTTGGCGGGTGTCGCCTTTACAGGTAGAAGAAAGCCAACAAAGGAGAGATGACCTCCTTTGGCAATACGTGTAGATCTTCATCAAAGATATCTATTGCATTGATGAGATCAGCAAGGCACCAAATTCCTCTTGACAACAGGGAGGGGAAAAGGGATAAGCCAGATAGCAGGTCCAGCGTGAGCTGACCCACAAGGAAGATGATCCAAAGTGACTTGTAGAAAAAGTTACAAAAAACAGCAAAGCTAAACAAGGCAATAAAAAAAAGAAAGATAAGTCACAAGGAAATATCCAATGTGCTGAGAAAAATCACGAACAAAATATATGGCAAGGAGACATAGAGCATGATGAAAAATCAGGGCACATTGTGACAGCCTTGTCTTTGCCTGTGCGGCCTTTTATATTCCTGAAACAGGAATCAATCTCATAGGAAGAGAATCTGCCACATCCCAATTGAGATGTTCCCATAGCTTCCAAATGAGTGAACCCCATATTGAATCAAGCACCTATTTATTTATAATATATTGCATGCAAACCAACATCATATATATATGTATGAATTCCTGCAGTATCCAATGCATTTCATGCATTAGCAAGTGTAGTGGGTATGTCAGACGGTCCCCAGGCATATAAGGAGGCGCGCAGCGGGCCAAAGGCAGGCCCATCTGCGCCCGTCCTCGCCAGTACGTCGCCTCTCGCCAGGAATCCTAGGTTGGCCACACCTATGCCAGGAAAGCACTCCTAGCCCTTAACACATTATCAACCTCCTGTACTAGGACCCCATTATACCATCTGAGGGGCCCTTTTAAGTGTGCATGTGGATTCTCCCTACCAAAACCTACGGCACTCACGCCTCTTACTACCAGCTGCCCTCAACAACAGCTGTTAATCGCTCAGCTAAACGTTAGATCCCTGACAAAACACTATGTGGAAGTACATGATCTTGTTGAGGACTACTCTCTGGACATCTTGTTTCTCACGGAGACCTGGTTACAGGACGACATGACCACAGTCCTTAACTTGGCTGCTCCCCCTGGGTATTCAATCCACACTTTAAATAGGCAAACTAGGGGTGGAGGCATTGCTGTGATAGTTAAATCCCAATACCCCTGCCTGTTTACTAAAGTGGATATTGAAGGATGCAATGTGCCCGTTATAGCATTCTGATCAACCCGCATTTGACCCTATCTGGCATCCTGATATACAGACCCCCCGGACATGATATCAGTTTTTCCAAAGCTCTCTTGGAAGCAGTAGGTGCATTGGCAATAGGGACTGCCAATTTTAATATTTTTGGTGACCTGAATATCCACTTTGATCTTCGTTCAGACAAAATTATAAATGGCCTGTTAGCCGATCTTGCAGCATTTCAACTATGTCAACTGGTGGGGAGCCCCACTCATAGGGGAGGCCACCTACTAGATCCCATTTTTTCCAATATGGAAGAGGCAGTGGTGGATGCGCCTATTCCAGTCCCCTGGTCCGACCATATGCTGGCCATCATTTCCCTACCTATAAACAACCCGTCAAGCATGAGCAACACCCAACTTGTGTACAAACGTCCTTGGCGGAAACTACGCCTTGAAGACTTCCATGCCCTGCTTAGAGCAGATCGTCCTGGAGACTGTGATAACACAGAGCTGGGATATGAGAAGTTCTGCACCTGGCTAACCCAGGCTCTGGACTCCTTGATCTCAGCCAGTTGGACCAGGGCCCGTTCCCAAAAACCTAACCCATGGTATAATGAGTCTCTAACTACCCTAAGGAAAATGTGCAAAAAAATCGAACGCAAATGGAGGATATCTTATGATCCAGTTATAAAGGGCCAATACATTGCCGCACAAAAAAACTACCATAGAACAATATGTAAGACGTGGGCTGCTTACTATGCCAATGAGATCAGGATGAGCCAGAATCCGTCAAAATCTATTTTTAAGATTCTGAAGGATCTCAGTGCCAAAAAAGCATCTGTACCGATGACTGTCTCCGAAACACACTGTGAAAAACTGGCCTCCTTTTTTATTGATAAAGTGAAGGTGATCTATGAATCCTTTTCACATACACCTTGTTCTATCCCTTCTGGCCCTGAGCCGATTAACAAACTTATGATAATTCCTGACATATCCCAGGACAAATTTCTTGGGCTATGTGGGAAAATCAAATCTGGCTCCCCTGCGGATCCCTTAAAACCTGCCCAATTTAGAGAAGCTTCCATGCTTGTACTCAATCCCCTCCGCCAGATAATAAATTCTTCTTTCAAATCTGCCATGATACCAGCAAAATGGATATAGGCTTGGGTATCCCCTATTATCAAAAAAGCCACATTGGACCCTATTAAGCCTGGGAACTTTAGGCCTATTTCCTTGCTCCCTTGGCCGGCCAAGGAGGCAGAATCACACGTCAGTAACACTCTGACGAGCTTTCTCTGCTCAAATAAAATTCTGGATGCCTCACAACATGGTTTCCGAGCTGGCCACAGTGCCGAGACGGCACTTCTGAGCATGACAGAACACCTCCGGACCATCTTAGATGCGGGGCAGACGGCGGCACTGATCCTGTTGGATCTCAGTGCCGCCTTCGATACGGTCTCAGATGAGGTTCTGCTGCATCGGCTGGAGGCGCCCGGTGTCGGTGGACTGGCACTGGATTGGTTCAGAGCTTTTCTCACGGGAAGATCTTTTCGGGTTTCCACCCCTCCGTTCCTATCAAAGGAACGACCTATTGAGCAAGGAGTCCCCCAGTGCTCTGCACTCAGCCTGACTTTGTTTAATCTCTACGTCCAGCCACTAGCTGAGGTCGCCAGACGGTGGGAACTATCAATGGTCTCATACGCGGACGACACTCAGTTAGTGGTGGCTTTGAGTGACAACTCCGTCCTAAGCTCAGCTAAGTTTAAGAATGGCCTAACAGCAGTGGCAAACTGGATGACCTCAAACTACCTGCAGCTCAATGCCAGTAAGACTGAGGTCTTGTTGGTAGGAAAAAATGCTTCTGCCTGGGGAGAAAAATGGTAGCCTGAGATTCTAGGTAATCTTCCCGACCCAAAAGCTGAAGTAAAAAACCTAGGAGTCTGGATAGATTCCTCCCTTAGTTTTACTAACCATACCAAGAGAGTCGCAGCCACCTGTTTTGGGATCCTACGGAATCTCAAACCCATCCTAAAATTCTTCGACCCTTCCACCCGTCAGCTCATGGTGCAATCGACCATCCTCTCCCGCCTGGACTATGCGAGCGCATTGCTGCTAGGGGCAAACCAGGCTGAGGTTGAAAGATTGCAGCGAGTGCAAAATGCGGCAGCCAGAACCTTGATAGGCCTCCCCCGCTTCCATCCGGTTGTGGATACCCTGACGAAACTCCATTGGTTACCGGTGGCCAAACGGATTCAATTCAAAGCTCTTTGCCTTTCATTTAAAATCTTGAAGCTCGCGACTCCACCTATGCTCTGCCCCCTCCTGACTCCATACACCCCCCGACGATCCTTGCGTTCGGAAGGCCAGCACCTGGTAACGGTCCCTCGGATAAAACGCTCTCTAATGGGCGGCCGCTCATTCCGCAATCTAGTGGCGAAGCTATGGAACACCTTGCCATTCCAGCTGCGTGGCTTAAATGACCCCCTGACGTTCAGGAAAGCCATTAAGACCCCTTACCCGGGGCAGCTGAGCGCTATATAAACATATGTAACATAACATATGTAACATAACGTATGTTAGCCATTATCGGTGATACAAATTATGTATGAAGTAATTGAAATTTTGCCTGCTGGGCGCCTGATATTGATATCTTGTACTGAGCATATCCCTTGCATTTCTTAGAGAAAAACAAAAAAGTTAAGGTGAATATTGAAATCAATCTCAATCCCTCGTATTCTGGGTCCCACTTAAATCCTGTGAATTTGCTCACTGTACCACTCAAGCATGGACCAAACATATTCAAACCATCCTTTGTCCTGATAAACAAACATACTTTGAGCACAACCATGACAGATTTGATTTTAAAAAATCTACACTTAATTAAAATAGCAGAGTATTTGTGAAGAGCTTCCCAGCTAGAGGGGAAAAAACTAACATAGTTGCAAGCTGTTCAAAAAAAAATTGAAACAGAAATAAAAATAATGGGTGTGGGCACTGCTGAGCTCTACAGGAATTTTGCTGGCTTAGATTGAGTGTTAGTGTTTTTTATACAGTGAATTTTTGTACGTGTGTCATTTTCCCTGAGGGGGCTCTGTGATATCCTGTCATCTCATCTGTGATTTCCGCTTCCCTTATGTGGAACACTGCTTGTTGGCGCCAATTCCAAAGAAACTCGTCAGAATAGTGACACATTCGTTTACACCAGCCGGAACATTTCCACCTACACTCAGTTCCCTACTGCCAGCAGAACAAACAGTCATTAAGGATACGGGATACGTTTGCAGATTTCTAACTGAAATAGATGGAGACTATATTCTACCAGATAAATTGGCGAATAATTCTCTTTCTATAATTTTCTCCATTCTATATATGTATGAAAAAAACAGCAAACATTATACATATTAATGGCGTCTGATAAAAATGGATTATACAGACAATACTATAATGGATTGGCCACCCTCTACCAGGTTGTCGAATGGGTGTTTTATTATTTATAATCATGTCCTTTGATCACATGAAATGAAAAAGATGCACATACAAGAACCCTACTAAGTAGCAATGTTTATACATATTAGACATTATTTTAAAAGCAGGGCTGGTTTTTAGAAGCACATACATTAAAGAGGACGGAGATAATCAACAGGAGATGACGAGAAAGAAAATTGATATCGAACAAAAGCTAATATTTGATTTTTGCAGTTTTTTATTGCGCAAACTCGGTCCAAGGGCATTGGAGCACTTTACATGAGCACCAGATTACATTACACAAGGCCAGATTTATGTTTGTGAGGCATGGGGAGATTAAGTGATCCGCCCAGGGTCACAGGATGTTGACCCAACGTTGGGACTCGAACCTGGTTCCTCGCAAAGTCAGCAGCTCCAGCCACTAGACCACATCTAAAAAATCAAAGCAACCATTAGACATGTATTATGAATTAAAATCAGACAGACCTGGTAAATGCAGAATTTGAGAACTTGGTGACCTCATTAGCCGAGTTTGTGCCCTGTACTTAACTAGGCATAAGGAATGGAATGATGAGATACCTTTGGACAAATAAATGTAAGCCGGTCAAAATGATAGCACCAAGATGTTGCATTTTTATTGCCTTCTACAGGAGCGACATCTTGACGTGTACAAGCATAGCAAGAAACGGAGTCAAGCAGTAGCATAGGAAGGATGCCAGGGGCTCCGGTGCAAGCACGGCAACTGGCCTCTTTGATTGCTGTCAGGTTTCAATGGGCCACTTAGGGCTGTGGCCCCCGGTTCGACTGCACCTGCTGCACTAATGGTAACTACACCCCTGGAGACAAGCCTTATCAAAGGCCCATTCCACTCACTGGTAAACATGACACTGGTATGTGAAGATACCAGCGTTGTGGAATAAATTTGATATTTATTTGTGTAGTCCATTAACATCATTGCAAGAAAAGGGTTAAACCAGAAACAGAACCCATCATCTAGTGTAATTGTGTTAATGCCTGTCTGTAGGGCTAAACAGAAATTTTAAATCATTAGTTATAGCTTTTGTTTAAAAGTATGTTAAAAAAAATACAGATGAAACAGTTATGTGGCTCTCATTCAAGCTGTGTTTACAGTCTGGTTGCTTTATCCATGTAATTATTACCTTTGGCCACCATCTGAGGATGCTCGCCCTTCATGCGAAATAAGATTGTCTCTCTGCAAATCCGTACGCGGTAGTGTTGTGGAATTACTTGACAAAGTAGGAGACAAATTGAAAACCGCAGCAGTCTGATCACCAAAGCCAAAGCAGGAGCTTACCGATGAGTAGCATTCCACCTACAACAGACCGACGGAAAATAAATCCTGCAAAGTATTTTCAAAATTTGAAGGTCTGGTTTATAATAGCTGGATAATTTTTTTAGGATGGCCAAAGGAGAAGGGGTTTCTGCAGGGTCCACGGCCCCCTCACAAGGGTGATATATTTTCAGGGTGAACTTTGATGCCTCAAGAATGGAAATGGATTAACATTTTTTCAGGTCCTGATGTTTTTCAGTAAGGCTTTGAAGCTTGTAGAGCCAAATTTATCAAAGACTTGTGTTGTCTTTGCGCCACTCAATGGGGCACAAGAGCGACGCAACTCTTAAGTTAGATTTATCAAGTCATGCAAGGCCACCTTGTGTGGCCCTGAGTAGCTTGATAAATCTGGAGTAACGCCACACAGCGCAAATCATTGCATTGTGTTTCTCTGCACAAAGGAAGCATTCCATGGGTGAAGCATGGATGTTCCCAGACTTACCAACTCTGGTGGACCTGGGAATGCATCAAAATACTCCACATCACTAGGGGGGCGTATTGAGGAGAAATAGCCTCAGGGGTTTTGTGTAGAAAGGTGTCCCTTCCTGCACAAAAACAATCCTGCTTACAATGCATGCACCCTTGCACCATGAGCCTTCGATGGCGCTAGGCAGCACATCGTGTGCCAGCGCATGGAAAAGAAGGGGTGCGGTTTCTAATGTTAAATACGTGGCATTCCTGCCCTTTTGCTATCACGTAGTACAGCACGGTGACTTGCTGCGCTGCGTGATCTTTTCATAAATATGCCTCTTCATTTTTTTAGAAATGTACAGAAGCCCTGGAACACTTTTCAGAGGAGGACTGGCCATTGGCATCAACTGACTTAAGCTCCTCACTTTTCCTTTCTGTGTTGGTGATATGTATCTTGTGATATTGTATTTTTACTTTGTAAAGCAGGCACGTCTTTATTACCTACTGGCGGTCGCCAGTAGGTATATATAGTTAGGATTTTTTCTCTATGGGATTTTTGAAAATTCTATGTCTAATAACTTTGGCGTTTGTGGACGGAATTGGCTGAAATTTTCAGGAAAATGGCACATTTTGTTTCTGAGCAGCCCCTGAAAATTGGGGGGGGGGGTTCGTCCAGGGGGGGTCGAGAAAAAAGGGGGGTCCCAAAACGTGTTTTTAACATTGAGTTTTCCATAGGGCGGTTGGCCTCACTTTTAGCCCGAACGGCTGAATGGATTTGCACGAAACTTGGCAAAATTGTAGGGACTGGTAGCCCGATGTGCCTTTTGTAGGTCTCAATATATGTGCTCCAGTGGATTTTGAGAAATTAACGTTTAAAAAAAGATATATATCTGTAACAGCGGACCGGGCAGCGCTCCGGTTCGCGTACTTTTCGCGCAACGGAGCTTTGTGAAGCGAAGCTGATTGGTTCTCCGGCGTCTGTAAACATTCCAAACAGTCCGTAGCGGCCGCCATCTTGTCTCTCGGTAGGATCGAGAGACAAGAGGAGGCCAAAGCGAAGGGGCAAATGACCATTAGGGGGCATAGTAGATTCTCGCTGACCCCCTAGGTTTGATGTGGAGGTTTTAAAAGGGCCCCGCGGGGCAAAAAAAATAATAATAATAATCGAACGGCTGAATGGATTTGCATGAAACTTGGCAAAATTGTAGGGACTGGTAGCCCGATGTGCCTTTGCTAGGTCTCAATATATGTGCTCCAGTGGATTTTGAGAAATTAACGTTCAAAAAAAGATATATATCTGTAACAGCGCTCCGCTTCGCGTACTTTTCGCGTTACGGAGCTTTGCGAAGCTGATTGGTTCTTCGGCGTCTGTAAACATTCCAAACAGTCCGTAGCGGCCGCCATCTTGTCTCTCGGTAGGATCGAGAGACAAGAGGAGGCCAAAGCGAAGGGGCAAATGACCATAAGGGGGCATAGCAGATCCTCCCTGACCCCCTAGGTTTGATGTGGAGGCTTTAAAAGGGTCTCGCAGGGCAAAAAAAAAATATATCGTTTTTTTAGTTTTTTTGCGTGGAGTGCGCCCGGTTCGCGAACCGGGAAGCGTTCTGGGGAGCGTACTTTCTTGAAAATTAGTGAAAAAAGTTAGAGTAAAATAATAATTGTGAGTGATCAGATGTAGGGTAGCTCTGAGAAGAGCTTTTGGGTTTATGGTACATTTAGGTACTTATAAGTAGGTACCAATGCACATTCTTAAATTCAGAATGAAAATTCTGTTGCCCTCATCTGAGAAGTGAACTCCATCTCCTCTGTAGATATCTTGCATGTAGTAACGCAAGTTATTGTTGTACAGGGAGCCCATTCCATGGTCTCTCATGTAAGCTGAAACAGATTTGTTTACATGCTTCCTCGATTTCTCAATTTGTGGACAAAATTGGTTCGACCACCTCCATTTTTGTCTTTGGCATATATTTGAATATACCAAGGCAGTCTGAGGAAAAAGTGCCATCAATTGCTCAAAGGTGTCCTTTAAAAGCATTTCCAGACCTACCCCAGTCAAAGTGCCCAAATCATTACCTCCACAGTGCACAATTAACAGGTCAGGTTTTGGCAAATGCATAAAGGTTTTCACCAATGGTATCAATTGGTGACATTTTAATCCTCTGTGGCCAAACCACTTAATTTCCACATCTTGTAAATTGAGGTTAGGTAAATTCCTGTTTTCAGCGTACCTCTGAGCCCAATAGATGTAACTATGTCCAACAATCCAGACAGAAAACATAGCGAGAGAAGGTTCTCCTGCAGTCAGATGAAGTGTGGCAATGAAATGGCAGTTGAAAAAATGAGAGTGTAAAATGAAAAAAACTGAGGAGTTTCTGTGTTAATGAAGCAGTAAGAGTGATTGGTGGATTTTGATTGCTGAAAACAGAAAGTTAGGGTGCATGGATGAGTTCGTTGAAAGATGTATTTTGAGTGGCGAAGAAAAAATCATTAAATGAAAGATTGCACTGGATATGCAGGTGCACTGAGAGTTCAGAGTTCAATTGCAACATTGTTGTGTGAACTTGGAAACACCAGAGGTCTTGCAAGAGGTGGTTGCTATGCAGAAAAAGCAGAGAGGGGGCAGAGGGGGGAAGGGTTTTGATTTGAAAAAAAGTGAGGGAAGAGTTTTGATTGGGTGACATGAGAGATATGTGTGAATAATTACAGCATTTCTGTGCTTTTGATAGCTGCAGACTCTGGAGTGCATACCTTTTGCTCTGCTGAAGACAAATTGGTGTGTTTCTGAGACTGTTTTGAAACTCAAAGTATTTGCTAAGGTGAGAAAAGATTTCTTTAATTTAGATAGAAAATAGTGTGCTTTAAGGAGAAAATTATGAAGAAAGTTGTGTTTTTCAAATGTTGCTTTGTCTCAAGTGTTTTACAAATAGATTTTGTTTCTTTGAGAAATTGTAATTGGAGAAAATGTGAAGTATTAGTACTGACAGGGTTTTTATGTGCATAGGAGCTGTGGAGTGTTTTCAAATTATGACTTGTAAATCGTTTTTGAGAAAAAGCAATGGTTTTAATATTGATGACAAGGACATAATGGTGTCTGCTTCTTTATAAGGTAATTGAGAGTCTCTGATGTTATTTTTCCCATTTCAATGTAAGAAGTTTGTCTGTGGAGCAAATTGCTTGTAAATATGCTCCCACCTGTGCATGGCAAATTTAGATTTTGAATGTTTGCGTTACATAGGCATGTTAAAGGTGACTGAAACATGCTGCAAAGGCAATCAAAAAACGCTTTTATGTGTCTTAAGGACATTTTAAGTCATTTCCCCATGTGCAGTGTTTTCAAATTATGAGTTGAAAATCGTTTTTGAGGTAAAGGAATGTTTTCAAAATTTATGTGCGCCATATGCCCCCAAATTTCTTTTTCAGGGGTGCAGCAGGGTGTTCTTGAGACACCCCTGCACCCTCGGAAAAATTCGTAATTTGCGATGAGGTAATTGCTAATCGCAAATTGCACCTTCATTCCTATGGGCCTCCTGCTGCATGGAAATGAATGGGTAATTTGTAATTAGCAAATAGCTCATCGCAAACTAGGAATGGTAAAGAATCGCTATTTATTCCTTAAAGTTCGCTATTTAGGAAATGCAAAAAACTTTGATGATACATATGGCGGTTCATCTCTAACAAGATAAGAAGCATAGGGATAGATTTATGATGACTGGCGCATCACCAGGGATGTGTTAGTCATTCTGTGCCGCTGTTCCGTCACCTATGGTGTGCTGCATTTACAATGCGGCGCATCATGGGGCAAAAACAGCACAGATGCGTGACGTATCTGTGCCGTAAAGGTGGCGCATTGCTGGAGTTGTATCGCAAGTGTGATGAAGCTCCAGCAAGGCTCGGGGGTGCCCCTGTCGCAGGGTTTCTGTTCTCACACAGAACTGTGGACAGAGGATTGGAACCTCGGCGAATTAGGGTGCCCCAAAACTCACCTTAGTAATCAAAAACCCCTTAGCAAGCTAGGTACAGTGTCACATTGGATATAACAAACTCTCAATGTTTAGACAATCCAGAATATGAACTTATAGTACCTCAGGATACGTGGAACTCATGAACAGTCGGTCGTTATATATTTCTTAGAAACCAGAACATGGAGTTAAGAAGAACACATGTGTATTTGAAATGTTTATTTACTAATGCCGTCTTCTCAGGCGTAGTATCTTAGATAATACAAGTACACATATTATCAGTAGCAAAATTACCAGCATAGTTACTAGTACATAAAAAGCGAATGGTGACAGTATGTTAACATGCTGTAAATGAATAAGAGTTAGCAACACTTATAAGCAGCCGCGGGCCGTGGAGGGAGTTACGGTGGGGCAGGGAGGCGGGGAGGGGGAGGGGCAGGGTGGAGAGGGCTCCACCCTGCCCCTCCTCCTCCCCGCCTCCCTGCCCCACCGTAACTCCCTCCACGGCCCGCGGCTGCTTATATCTCACCCTCCCTAATACACATATTATATTATTTGCTAAGAAGGTCTCTTTGTGTTGGTTTAGGGCGTGCCCATACTTTAGTGTCTTAGATTTGAAGGAATCACATCAGCATACACCAGCTCTCTCTTCATGTGAACCGCATCAAGTGTTGTGTATGTGTGTTCGGCAAAGCAATATAAAACCCGCCTCATGCCCAGAATTGGCAGAAGCTGCACTTATGTTATGAGTATGAAGTTGTGGAGATCAAACCTCATAACAATTCTGTATCGTGTTGTTCTTGAAACTTCAGCACTCGCTGTACAGATATAGTTTAACAAGTAAAGCAGATAGTAGAGCAATAACATATTATTCTCATGTAAATCACGATGAACTATTAGGTTGAAAGCTAAAGCAACAACTAAGTGTCGTGTGCAGAAGTTGCAAAAAAGGAAAAATGGCGTTTAAACCGGTAATGAGCCCATGCTAACTTAACACGGTGTAAAGATATCCAGGATCTACATGACACCTCCCCATGATCCGGAAACGAACTGAATAAGATAATAGAAGTGCCATCTCATGAGAGCAGATTGCAACTTTATATGTGCACGGTCCGCAAGGTAAAACATTAAAAACTAGCAAAATTTAATGCTAAAGAAAAATAAAACAGCCAACTACTTTATCGAGGCTTAAGCCAATTGGCAAGCTAAATAATAAAAACTTGACAAATAAGTCAATGAATTGTCAATGAAATGCTAGTACTCAGCATATCAAACATGAAAAAGGTCTATGACATAACTGTGTATGCAAAATAAGCTGCAACAGCCTCTAATAGGAAGTCACCGTCTTCATCCGAAAAGAGTTCAGCCATCCAATTTAAAAGCGGAAAAGAACATACGTGCTCTCCCAGCACCGGATCCTCTATCACCATCAGAGGACAGCTCGGTGGGTTTTCAAGAAAGCTCTGTTCCAAGAAAGACTGTGTTGCCGCCAGTAAATTCCAGGGACCAATTAGTCCATGCATCAATGCCACAGCCATAATCCTTTCGCCAGGACAAACCAACTCGTGAGTAATGATAGGAGTCATCAGCTGATTAAAGTCGACGTCAGGAGAAACCGGTCCGCAGAGACACAAATCAATGGCCCAATCGAAATCACAGGTCAGGCAGTGAAATACAGGCTGGACACAGGTGAAGTAGGAGAATAGAAAAGATAATCCATATGCCGTGCTTAATATCGCCAACGGCATTGTGCCATAATATTCAAGCATGCGATTGCGGAACAGCGTCAGCAGCTGCAGTGCGGGAGCTTGCACAGGAGGGACATCCATATTTAAAAATGTAAAAAAGCACAAGAGCGTCCGCTGCTAATGCAAGTAAAAATGGGAATCCACCAAGCACAGTGGAAAAAATAGAATGAAAGAAAGCAGGGATGACTCCAAAGATTTTCTCAAATGAAGTCACGAGACCACTGGTAACAACTTTAAAAAAGTGCGCCAGGCCCTTTGTGGAGGACGCGTTAAAGATAGTCCGAACCATGTCGCTGAAATGCAAAGGCGAATCAGTATTTAAAAGGGTCTGCACCTCTGTACGGGTGTTCGCTATGTGAAGCACGAAAGTTTCACGGGCCGAACTCAAGGCCACCTCTCTCTGAGACAAAAGAGCTCTTATTCTTGCCATGCCGTTGAAATGTGCTCCCAAGGTTGGTATTTGTGGCCAGATTGAAAACTCCCTATGTTCATGTGTGGGAGGAAATAGAACATTTCTGCAGCAAATAACCCGTTCACTTACTGTTACGATAAAAGGAATACTTTTAATTAACCCAGAACAATCTTCATTATTGACCATCAAATAACTACCATTTTCCAACAACTTGAACGTGGGGATGATAGCAGGAACTGGCGTGCCTTGCAACACGCAAGCCATATTTGGTCGGTGTTTGTTGC
Organism: Lissotriton helveticus; assembly: GCF_964261635.1. NCBI lineage: Eukaryota > Metazoa > Chordata > Amphibia > Caudata > Salamandridae > Lissotriton > Lissotriton helveticus. Next base: position 874,331,773 of record NC_136067.1, read on the forward strand.
ATGAACCGTGTAACTGTATGTGCCTACACATTAGTGAATGATCTGGCGTCTCAGTGCATTCCTCTCCATTCAGATAAACTTCTTGATCATCTTTGAAAATCTGTATGTGTATGGAAGCGACCAGACCTCATGAAGAAAACCACTACCTAAAGGTTCATAACGACCTATTGGTATATATTTCATACAATTTGAAAACTTATATAAAGCAAAAGGCAGCGTTATTAAACCGTGGATAAGGCACGTTGCCAAAGCAGCCAACCTTTTGGATTTATACTGGAAATGTTAAAGGAAGAATTACGGAGTAGGGCCTGTAAATCTTTAATGGACAACCGAGTAAAATTACTCCAACCATCATATTCCTCTAACTCCGGGATAGTAGGGGTGTTTAAGTTTTTTAGAAGTAGCCAATCCAAAGCATTTGGTCTGGGAAATTGTTTCATTCACAAACAACATATGATTTGGGATGAGACATGCACGGTGCAAAGCCTCAGTGCCTTGTACCTGCCAGGTTCGTGAACCCCAAACTGATGTAGATCCTGGATATCTTTACACTGTGTTAAGTTAGCATGGGCTCATTACTGGTTTAAACGCCATTTTTCCTTTTTTTGCAACTTCTGCACACGACACTTAGTTGTTGCTTTAGCTTTCAGCCTACCTGCGTCAAGATCTATGCCTGCTTCAAGCAGGCGCAGGGTTTTGATGCAGCTTTGTCCTATCTGATTGTAAATGCGGCACACCGTGGGTGGCAGAGCAGCGGTGCACGTTAACTGGTGCATCCCTGGGGATGTGCTAGTTAATATAAATCTGCCCCTTTACATTTAATTATGTGCAGGGGACACAGAGTCGGTGAGGTTTATCCAAGGTTAAGAAGAGATGAGTCCTGTTCAGTGAAAAATTGGAGATAGGCTTCACCTCCTCTGCTCCTCAGCATCGTTGGACATGGTTAAATAATAGCTGCAAAATGTTACTCTTGTTAAACAATTTTACTATTATAATCTCTGAGATTTGTCTCTTACTATGCAACATCTCATTGTTGTTATCTTTCTTTAAAGATAAAGACAACATCAACATGAGCGACAATCAGCAATCAGTTGATTTCGACCTCATCATTGAACTCGTAATTGAAACATCAGTGGATGTTGATCCCTTGGATGATTTCAATCCTGAGGATGAAGAAGAACGTGATGAGGATGCAGATTTGTCAGAATTGTATGACATAGGATGGGAAGCTGACGTGCTTGAGCCTATGGAACTATAAACATTTATTTTATAAATTTATAATAAATAAAAAGTAAATATGTAAACCGTTTAATTTAAAAATAAAGACACCTTCAAAAACAGGTTATGTGTAGTGTCTTCAATAAAATATTAAAATATGGTCATAAAATTAGATCAGATTCATATATAAAACAGCACAGGTAAAATGAATATAAATTCCATTTCTTTTCTGCTATTTCTGTATTCTAAATTTGCCATGTACAAAAAATTCTTCTATGTAAAAATGTTAAGTAGTGTTTTAAGTTTTTGATGACTGTTATTAATTTACTGTTGGGTAATAGTGGTTAATAACATTTTTTATTATATTTTACCACAGATTCAACTGCAGATTATTTCAAGATTTTAGGATGCCAAGCAAAGAAAGAGTGAGAAAGGATGCAAAACGTCAAAGACAGCAGGTGAATGAAAAAAAGCAGCAGTCCTCTAACAAAAAGATTTGTCAAGTCACCAAGAAAGCACCGGGTAAGAGTACAAAAACATTCATAAGAAATATCTCTAGTAAAAAAAATATTACTACAGAAAATGTTTCAGTCCAGAAAAGGAGAAGCAATTCAAACGGTAAGGAAAGGCCAATGAGAAATGTTAATGCTAGAGTAAGAGATAACTCTATGCATGAAAGTAGAAGGAAACAACAGTTTAGGGACATTCGTAAATGAATGTTCCGCAACAGGATAATTGGCAATTTGTTAAAAAATATTAAGAAAGGTCAACAGAAAGTGGTTTTTTATAAGAGAAAAAAAATAGTTGAGAAAGTTATTGATCAGGCATTTGAAATTAAACGTAAGTTATTTATTTTGACAATCAATAGAATTAGGAAGCTAAACAAGGCAATTTATGATTTCAAAAGAAATAGTAGATGGAAGAGAATAGTTAATCGTAGTAATTTTTGTGAAGTTTTTTCTGGAGAATGGATGCATAGTTCAAGCTCTGAGGCATTTTTTAATGAGGAGAGTTATTTCCAGGATAATGATTTGGTGCATGCAGTTGACACCAGTGGTCGAGCTTATGAAGTGAAAGATGGTTGTCCAGTTGAAAAAGAAAAACTTGTGACAACAGAGATAGAAGAGGTGTTAGGTAATGAGGTTTTAGGGAGACGTCCTAAGGGTCCTGTGTACACCTGGAAGTGTAGTAGTATTTGCAGTGTACGACAGGATTCCATCAATTTGCTTTGTGATTTTATACGGTAATTTAATAAGAAAAGTTTGAAGCAGAAAATGAAGTTGTTGCAAGAATTAGATCCTTGCAGAGTGAGAGAAGTGATAGGTTTGCATGGTCATTCACTGGCTTGTCTTTCCAGGAGAGTATGCCAGAGTGTTTTTCATCATTTCAGGATGCTAGCAGTGCATCATAATAAAGTGAGGAAATTAGTTAGAATGTTGTATTATGCTAAGAGTCCAGCAATTATGCTTAAACAATTATGCGCTGCTCTTTTGCATGGTTCTGAAATAGATGTGAAGAATATATGTGAAGAAATTGAGTTTTGTTACTTTGGAAGTAAAGAGGAGAATGTTGAAATTGACCAAGAAGAAGAGAGTAATGTGGAAGATAGTGTACAGGTTTCCAGTACAGATAATTTCCAGAGGGAAATTGCGACGTTTGAGGTGAAATCAAGTGAGAGGCCAAATTTCACTTGTGTGTGTTGTCGACGCACTTATTATAAGAATCAGACTAAGTTAGTGGATTTATATGGAAAAAGTGAAAGGGAAAATAATAGTGAATGGAAGGATTTTACAACATACTTGATGGTAGAAAATTGTTTTGATTTGGGATTGGATCAACGTGTGTGTACTTATTGTTGTAACAAATTAAATCAAAACCAGATGCCTGCTAGAGCAGTTCATAATAATCTGGAATTGGTTGAGATTCCTTCTGAATTGAAGGATTTAAATACTTATGAATCTATTTTGATTCAAAGTATCCATCCCTTTCAGGCTATTGTAAGAATGGAGCCAAAGACAGGGAAATTGCCTCCATCAGATTTACAGAGAGGATTAAAGGGAAGAGTTGTTTATTTGCCTCTAGATTTGAAGAAAAACATTAACACAATTGGAGTAGAAAAAGTGGAAGAGGAACCTCTTGTTATCTTAGTTAATGGGGTTCCGACAAAGAATAAGAAAATATGGCAAGATTTAGTAGATGTTAGGAAAGTCAAAAGGGCAACATTGTATTTGAAAAAATATAATAAATACTATAAAAATGTGTATGTTGCAGAAGAGGAAGTAAGTGAGGAAGAGGATAGCGATTTGTGTGCTGGTCAAATTGAGAAAGTAGAACCCTGTACTAGTGAAGAAATATATGAACATTATAGTGCTCATCCTTTGCATTCCAAGGAAGTTATGGGGAATGCTATTGAGTTGTTTCAAATGAAACAAGCGAAAGGGAGTCCCATTAGTGTTTGGGAGGAAAGTTTGGAAGCTCGGTGTTTCCCACAGCTTTTTCCAACAGGTCAGGGAGGAAGATATGATGAGCGACCTCATCAAATTCCTGCTTCTGAATACCGGACTTTGCGATTGTATGCAGGAGATCCTAGGTTTCGACAATGCATTCCTTATTTGTTTCATCTCCTGTTTGAAAGCGATCTGTCTGGACTGTCATATGCAGTGAACCACATCTTGAAAAGTGGTATACACATGCAAAACATCTCGGCAAGTGACTTTATGGATAAAGTCAATGTCCAAGACAGTATTTTGGATTCTCACCTGATTAATCTCATGGCGTGTCAGCGTGGTACTAATGAGTACTGGTACCGTCGTCATGGTGATTTAAAATGTATGCTGAGGAACTTAGGAACTCCCACATGGTTCCTCACTTTGAGCTGTGCTGAGTATGGCTGGGAAGACTTACTTGAATTTCTACGAGAGGCAAATGCTAACGTAGAAAACATCGAATTCAAGACACCCGGAGAACTGTGCTCTTTGGATCCAGTCAATGTATGTAGGTACTTCAATCATAGATTTGAAGGTATGATGTCTTTCATCATGAATAAGAAGAATCCACCTCTTGGAGAGGTGTTGGATTTCTTCTGGAGGAAGGAGTACCAAGCAAGAGGTGCTCCTCATATACATATGTTGCTGTGGATCAAGGATGCACCTAAATTTGGAACGGATGCAGAAGACTCAGTGATGAGTTTCATAGAACAGTATTCTACGTGTGCTGTTCCAAACGCAAAGGAGAAAAAAAGCCTAAGAGAAAAAGTTCTACGTTTCCAAAGCCATCGATGTGGAAAGTACTGTCGTCGTAAATTCCGGAACAAAGACAAGTTCTACACCAAATGTCGTTTCGGCTTTCCACGACCGGTGATTTCTAAAGGAAGAGTGAACAGTTTGATGTCTTCGCTGCGACATAATGTGATGAAGAAATCACCTAAAAACACATACAATTTGAAGAGGAACGAAGAGTCTAAGTACATCAACGACTACAACCCGGTGATTTTGTCCATGTGGAATGCTAACATGGATATACAGTTTGTGGCTGATAACTGTATGGCTGTGGCTCGGTATGTGACATCTTACATCACCAAAAAAGAGAAGACAGAATTGAAGGATATGTGGGAGGACATTTCCCATGAAAAGAGCCTCAGCAAGAAGTTGTACAGTTTCAGTCTGAAGATGTTGTCGCATCGAGAAATCGGAGCTTACGAATGTTCTGACCGGTTGTCTTCAGCAAGTCTCTATGCCAAGTCCAGGAGTATCGTTTGGGCGAGTGTTGGTCTTGCTGCAACGCGTAATCGAGTTCTGAAACCTGTGCGGGAAATTGAGTATTTGGCGGAAAAGGAGCCAAACAGTACCGACATTTTGAAGAGCAACATGTTGGATACATATTATCCAAATCGAAGCAGTCACCTCGAGAATGTTTGTCTGTATGAGGTTCTGCAAAATTACATATTCAAGAGGAACATCAAAGAAGATACTGAGAAAGGAGTGTATGCTGTAATAGGAAGTGAGGGATGTCTGGTCAAGCAAAGAAAATGCCACTTGATAAACCATCGAAAATTGAGTGGCGAATCTCCTGAAAAAAAGGAGTTTTTCTATTTAGCACTTTTGCAACTTTTTAAGCCTTGGCGTGCAGAAGAGGAACTGCTTGGAGATTTCCTTTGTTACGAAGACTCATTCAATGCTGCCAAGGAGACCATAGAATGTCCTGCTTTTCCCAAATATGTAGAAATGTTGAATGTGGAACTTGAGCAGGAAGCAACGATTGCAGCCGAGATTGCCAGAGACAGTTCTCAGGACAGTCAGAGTTCTGCTTCATTGAGTCAGGATCCACTAGGAGGACCTCTTATCGAAAATGAAGCTGCCACTGCTATGAATGAAGTGGAAAGAGCCATGGCACATGCTCAGGAGGATGCGGTTAACTTAGAAGAGTTGGAAAGACAACTCAACGTTGAGCAGAGGAAAATATATGATGAACTTACCATGCAAATTGATCATGGATTAAGTCATGACAAGAAAGAGTGCTCATGTACGTCATTGAAGCCTGTCCGACTGTACGTGAGTGGAGAAGCGGGAACTGGAAAAAGTTTCCTTATTAAAGCAATTTCATGTTATTTGCAGGAAAGGACAGAGTCATCGCTGTCTTGTGTTGTCACCGCTCCAACTGGACTGGTAGCACATAACATTAAAGGGATTACTTTACATCGTTTACTGATGCTGCCAGTGGAGCATGACAACAAATTAGAATATCACAAGCTATCTGGAGATGCTTGTTTTGAAGTTTCAAGAGTCTTGAGGAAAATGAAACTTCTTATCATTGACGAAGTAAGCATGGTTTCCAATGTCATGCTTGCCTTTGTGCATTTGAGAATGCAAGAAGTTCTCAAAACAGAGTATGATGTGTTATTTGGTGGCAAACACATCATTGTTTTCGGAGATCTTCTGCACCTGACACCAGTGAAAGGGCAACCTGTGTTCAAAATGCTCACGCATGAAGATACCAGGAAGTGCTTAGGGAGCATTGGCAACGTCAATATATGGTTAAACTTCAATTATGCTGAACTGCATGAAAATATGCGTCAGGCAAAGGATGAAGTTTACAAGACTATTCTACAAGATGTTAGAATTGGAAAAGTGACCGAGCATGGGAAAGAAGCTTTACATGCACGATTACTGACAAATTTATATCCAGACGAAGATGTTGTGCCTGAGAATATTTTTCAGAAAGTTACTGAGAAAAAATCTGGAATATGTTTGATGCCAACTCTTGCAGAATGTGCCAAATTCAACAACAAAATGTTGCATTTAGAAAAGCAAGAGATTGTGAAACTGGAAGCTATTGACAGAGTAGAGCATATGGGATCAACAATTATTTTGTCTGAGAATCTGAAAACAAAATTGGATTCATTAGAGAAGAGTATATCTAAAACTGCGGGTTTTGAAAAGACTCTGAATGTGTGCTTGAACTGCCGTATAATTTTAAGAAGGAATTTACATGTTGAAAGAGGTCTGGTAAATGGATCAATGGGTAATGTTGTTGATTTTGTGAAATACAGAAATAGAGATGGAATTGAATTTTAAAAAATTAAATTTGATGGCATTGAGGAAGTACAGCTAATTGCTCGTTGTTCTGCTAGATTTTTGCTTGTAAAAGACTTATATGTTCGTCGTAAGCAGTTTCCTGTTTGCTTGGCATATGCGGTGACAATCCATAAATCGCAAGGTTTAAGTGTAGACTGTGCATTGGTGAATATTGGTAGTTCTGTGTTCAAGGAGGGTATGGCATATGTGGCATTGTCACGAGTTAGAACTTTATCGGGATTGTACTTGATTGAGTGTGATGTCACAAACATTTGTGCGGATCTAGATTGTGTTAAGGAATACAATAGGTTAAGAAGAGAGTATGCGCCACATTTGCCTCAGTATCCTTTGTTTGAGAAACGTGTGGTAGGCCGGAAACGAAGAAATGTGACCAATACTGGGGAGGTTGTAGCAAAAAGACGAAAAGTCGATGAACCTGAAATTATAAGCAGAAACAAAAAGGATTCTGTTGAAGATGTTGTTGGTTTTCAATTTGAAAACAGTTCTGGTGTCAACTGCTATGCTAATGTAGTGGTTAATGTTTTGTTTTCTCTAGAAAATGTAAAAGAAGAGATTGTGGTCAATTCTGATCAAAGATTTTGCAGTTTGTTAAATTCTGTGTTAGAGAAATGTAGCACTGATAGAACAAACATAGAAAGTGTGTCTGAAATTCGAAATCTGTTAGACAGATGTTCAGGCCAAACACAATTCTCTCAAAATAGTCAGCAAGATTGTCAGGAGTTTTTAATGTATATGCTTGATGTATTGCATGATGAAGGTGTAGATGTAGATCACCTGTTTGGGCTTTCTTATCAATGGCAGCATGACTGCGAGAACTGTAGCGTATCAAGTACTACTAGTGTAGACTCAGAAAGATTTATATATTTAACTTTGCCAGACAGTAAATCAGTCTCTTTTAATAAGCTAGTAAAAGCAGCTGATCACAACATGGAGTGTAGCCAATGTAAATCTGAAATGATGTCCACATTATTTATACGAACATATGGCCAGTATGTCATTTTAATGTTCCAACGATGTAGGCCTGATGGAACAAAATTGACAACTTTAATTAAAAATTTTGTGGCTTCACAGTTGTCAATATCAGGAAGGACTTTTGTAACTGTAGCAATTATATATCATGATGGTCCTTTAATAACATCAGGACATTATACAGCTTATTTAAAGTGTAGAAATGGCTGGTCATTCTGCAATGATTCTGTTTTAATTTTCAAAAAAAAATTGCCGTATGACCTTAAAAACTCTTACCTGGTGTTTTTAAAACCAAAATTTTAGGGAAAGAATCTCGGGATGTGCTCTGAGGAATTTCAAGAAGTTCTAATGGCTCCTACACGATTTGGCCTTGAGGATAAGTGTAGTACAGAGACATAACTCCTTACCATAACACTGGACGTCATGGAGAAATACGTGCACTTTGAATGAGTTCAGAAAAACTGTTTCTTTTTATAAGCTAATTGAAGCAGCCAATCAAAACATGGAGTAGAGGGAATGTAAGTCTGCAATGCTGTCTACTGTTTTACATTGCTTTGTCATTAAAAGTGATGTAGAGATGTAAATAATTGTACTAGTCATGAAGGTAGTGTAAGTCTGCTTCATAGTAAGCAGTATCAGTGTGATAGGAAATGTAGAACATGATTGAGCAAGAAGGGGAAGATATTACTAGTCCAGGATTGTGAAAATGATCTTCAACATTTTAATTGTGAAAGTTGCGGAAATACAACATGACGGGATTGGCTTAAAAGAATTCTAAGAGTTATAAATGGCTCAGACACGATTTGGCCTTGTGGAAACGTGTGGTAGAGAGCGAGAAGTCATTTATTGTATGTAACATGTTTTTGAAAACGATGGAGGTTTTCTTTCAGAAAGTGGCGGGTTGAAAGTAATAACAGCACAACAGAGTGTAAGCTGTTCATAGGACATCCTTGGCCGTCATGGAAAGTAAGTTAACTTTAAGGAGTTCTGAATTCTGATTTGTTATGTTGTATGGGTTTTTTAAACACAATCATTTTGATTGTGGTTTTTTTTACCCGCTGTTATATGATGAATACCTTCAAGTCACTGTTTTAGTGAAATTTGATACATTCTGAGAACAGCAAAAATAAACCATTTAACATGTATAATAATTCTGTTCTGTTTGCATTTATGATGTACATGTAGAACTGTGTAGGAGGCATGGAGAAGGTGAGGCTTCTGTAAGTGTCAAAGTTGTTGCATACAGTGCTCATATTCTACGTAGTCTTTTATATTTCATTACTTTCACTGTTTCTGACTGATCTAAAAAATTTTTTTTAAAAAGAACAGTAAGTATAAGGGAAGGAAACAGACAGTTATGTTAAAAGAAACACAGCTATAGGGAATAAACTAGGGATACTGTTACCCGCAATCCTCTGCTGATGATGTCACTGAGCATGTCATGAATGATGTAATATGTGACATCATCAGCAGTGGATTACGGGTAATAGTATCTCTAGTTTACTCCCCTATAGCTGTCTTTCTTTTAACATAACTGTCTGTTTCCTTCCCTTATACTTACTGTTCTTTTTTTTTAAAAAAAATTTTTGGTTCGCTTCCGGTTCGCGTACCGGGGAGCGAACTGGGAAGCGAACTAAGAGAAATAGAGGTTGGCACAGTTCCAAATATTGTACCAATTTTTTAATAACGGGGAGGTAGTTCTGAAAAGAACTTTTTTTTTATTGTTTTTGTTGTTTTATATTTTTTTTATTATTTTTCTGAACATTTTTTTACTTTTTTTGAATTTTTCTGAAAAGTTTTATAATTTTTTTGGTTTTTTTTCGGAGGGGGCAACGAAAACGATTCATTGTAAAGGGCTCAACAGGAGCAACAAAACAAAAAAAAAGAATTTATTATTTGGGGCGTTTCGTACAAACTTGCATATGATAGTCAATAGCTCTGTTGATCAGAGTGATGCTACTTTCTCCGTAGCAAATGAATCCACTGCAATGTACGCAGACTTGTTTTACTTCACGAAATCTCGTTTGTATATTTGGCACCATCTCCCTGCCCTCTGGTCCCGTTACTTCCGGTACAACAGATCTTCTGGCCATAATAGGGAGATTATCTAGGTCGTTACGAAACTGTGCAGCACTGTAGTTGTTAGGATGCCACCTAGTCATATGGCGATGCATTGTGTAGTTTCCGAAACTGTATTTTTTGTCGGTCCCTCTGGACAGTCTATCTTGACATATAAGGCAAGTTACGTATCTTGCATTGACTTTTTTCTGACCTTTGGGAATTTTAAAAAATTGCCAAATGAAGTTTTCTTTCCGGTGAGACGTCCTGGGCTCCTCAAGCAAAAAGTGCCTCTCTTCGTGCTCGTCGTCCTGTTCCTCTTCTTCCTCTTCTTGCTGAATTATAACTTCAGCAGGTGGTCCACTCTTCCTTGGATGTGGTGGAGGTGGTGGGGAAGCACCAGCTGAAGCTACTAAAGAAGCCATTGCTCACTGGTAACAAAGGGTCTTTCTCTCACAATGATGAAAGTCAGAGTGAGGAAAGAAGGAGGGATTTTCATCATTTGGGAAAAACAATAGTTCTCAACCAATGAAAAGTGTTCATTTTAGATTATATGACCTAGTCTTACATCATTAGGAAACCAAAAGTGAAATGAACCAATGAAAAGTGTTATTACCAAGTCACATGACCTGCTGTGTTTACGTTACGCGCTTTGCAGGGCCTCCCGGTTTGCATCCAGAAACCTGTGCTTTGCGACACGGTAAGCGTACCAGTTCGCTAACGTAGCACGTCATATGACGTATCACGCGACAACGCGAAACGTCATGCGGACGGGAGGCGTCACGATGTTGTTTTCTAACGCGGCAGTTGCGGTAAAGAAACGTTTACCGGCTCGCGGTCTATTTCGCGGCATCAAGGTCAGCTAACGGGAAGCTTCCCGATTCGCAAAGCGGGAACGAAGAAAAAAAAATATTTAAAAAAAAAGTTATTAATAAACATATAAAATATATTTTTGGATTTAAAGAAGAATACATTTTACAGCTACAGATATTAGCTGTTAAAAAACCAATGAAATTCACTGAAAAAACCATAGGTTATAGACCATATATAGTTAGGAATTAGCATTTACAAAACCTTGAAAATTCACTGAAAAAACCATAGGTTATAGACCATATATAGTTAGGAATTAGCATTTAGAAAACCTTATTTTACTCACACAAAACCATTGAAATTCCATATATAGTTAGTTGCACTAACTATATATCGCGCACCCGCAATCCACTGCTGATGGTGTCACATATTACATCATTCATGACATGGTCAGTGACATCACTGATGACATCACTGATGACATCTCAAATGACATCACTGATGACATCACTGATGACATCTCAAATGACATCACTGATGACATCATGACACACCAATACCAGTTACTACATACGCACTCACTGATTCCTACGTCTACACACACATTCACTCATTCACCCATACAATCACTCATACATACAGTCACTCATTATTACAACACTATCATATGCACTCATACACCTATGCAGACAGTCACACACTGCCACTCATCCATGGAGTTACTCACACACCAAGTCAGTCCTGTAAAGAATCAATCACACTTCCATTTCTTCATCTATACAGTTAAACACAGAACACCATACTTCAGTGACATCACTGATGACATCACTAATGACATCTGAAATGACATCACTGATGACATCTCAAATGACATCACTGATGACATCATGACACACCAATACCAGTTACTACATACGCACTCACTGATTCGTACGTCTACACACACATTCACTCATTCACCCATACAATTACTCATACATACAGTCACTTATTATTAGAACACTATCATATGCACTCATACACCTAGTCAGTCCTGTGAAGAATCAATCACACTTCGATTTCCTCATCTATAGTTAAACACAGAACACCATACTTTTCACACATATACTAACACATACTTACTCTCTTATACAATCACTGATACAAGTACACATTGATATGCACAGAGTCACACACCTCCCAGCCAGCCACACACACACTCAGTCTTCCATACATCCAGTCATTCTTCAATATGTAAAACGTATTTAAACTTTACAAAAACACACAGACACTAGATGATGTCATCAGTGATGTCATTTGAGATGTCATCAGTGATGTCATCAGTGATGTCACTGACCATGTCATGAATGATGTAATATGTGACATCATCAGCAGTGGATTGCGGGTGCGCGATATATAGTTAGTGCAACTAACTATATATGGAATTTCAATGGTTTTGTGTGAGTAAAATAAGGTTTTCTAAATGCTAATTCCTAACTATATATGGTCTATAACCTATGGTTTTTTCAGTGAATTTATATATATGTTAGACAATCTCTGGAGAACCATGGTCTTCCTCTTCTTTCACCTGTGCCCTAGCACCAATATCCCTAGTTAGAATTATAAAATACCTGAAAAATTCTGTCAGAGATAGAAATAATAAGCATAGCTCTCAAGAAGAGAATTAGCAGCACTTTGTCATACAAACTTGCCTGTCAGGAGACGTACTATAATGCACAATAAATCCTCGATGCCTGCTGGGCCGGGCCCTTTCTGCTGGGTCATCCCCAAACATTTTGCCTTCCTTCTACTACTTTTTGCTGAATTTGTTGTTTTTTTTACCATAGGACTTTGTGCACTTTACCAGTGCTAACGTTCTTGTGCTCTCTCCCTAAAACATGGTAGAATTGGCTTTTACCCAATTGTCATAATTAATTTACTTATAAGTCCCTAACAAAGTTGCACTACATGTGCCCAGGATCTGTAAATGAAATGCTATTAGTGGGCTTGTAGCGCTCATAGTCCCACCCAATTAAGTAGCCTTTTAAACATTCCCCAGGCCTGTCATTGAATGTGCAGTTTTAAGCTGTTGTTTAGACCTGGTGGAGTAAACCATGTGCCAGGCGCAATCCTTCCTTTCTAACACATACAATTGACCCATACGGTAGGCCCCGGATAGCTCCACGGGCAGGGTGCAGTATTTTTAAAAAGTTGGGCATGTACTTTTAAGTTTTATATGTCCTTGTAATGAAGAATGATTACATTCTTTTTTCAATACTACATGCCCTATCTCTCCCTTGAATAACATTGGAGTGCACTTATAACCTTTTATAAGTGTAAATTCCAAATGGGAAGAGATGTATGGTTCATGTTTGCGGTCTCTGGGATTCTAATTAAAAATCCTGACTTATGGTGAAGTCAGGATTTTAAATTACAATTCTGAAAATGCCACTTTTAGAAAGTAAAAAATGCGGAAACCCAGATGTGTATCCAGGAATACCAAGTGCACTACTTACAAGTCACTTATATAAGTGTACAACATTTTTCAGCAAATAATTATTTATACAGTGATACAAATATCCACCATTCTTGACAGTTTAAACCAAAAGGAATCAATGCATCAAATGTTTCAAGAAATTATTAAAGCAAGAAAGGTGGTTCAATTGTCTTTTTTCTTGATGGTACAGAGGAAATTTAGTTCATGAAAAAAATCAAAGAAGCTTGAAATCAGCAAAGCAGTTGACAACATAATACTTCCCATACAACGAGCCCTTCATCAGGGGAATCTGTAATGAATTAATGAGCAAAATTACTACATTTTATGGCTGTTACAAAACCTTTTCAAAGGTAACAAAGATAACAAAAGCAGGGCTCAAAAGAGGACAGGGCAAAAATGTACTGTGTACATGAAAAAGGAATCTCAGTAGTCAACCTCATGCTGTACCCCGTGTATGAAATGAAGAAAGTGCCTGAAAAAAAAGACAAAAAAAGTCTGAATTGCCTGAATACAAAGTAAGAAGTGGAAGACACAACGTGAAAATGTGCACATAGTGAATAGGAACGGATGCTTAAATAGAAAATATAGATAGTGCCATGTTGACCGACAGCAATTCTCCGTGAATGAAAGTGACTAATGAGATTCCTCCGACACCAGCACTTCAGAACACCTGTAGATGCTCTACCAGGAAGAAGGACTGTTGTGCTGCTACAAGGGCTGTCACTCTGCTGGAATTCTGCTCTACAAGGAACTGGTCCCCTACTGTGTTGACCTGTTACCTGCTGCCCTCTTGTCTGGGGAAGAAGAACTGGACCTGCAACTCCAACTTGAGCCCATGACCCCAGACTGAGTCAAAGGGCTAGTCTATAGGCCTCCTGATCTGAGCCTCAGGGACATAACAGGCTCCCGAAGAGCTCCTGGATGGTTGTATGATGGAACAAAGCAGAGAAATACTCTGCATGCCTTTACCATGCATTGTTTACCCCGCCTTATTTTAGATTGCATATGCTTTTACAACGTATGCCTTTACCATGCATTGTTTATATATATATTTATATATATAAACAATGTATTCTTGGGCGAAGACCCCACCCCCCTAAACTTACCATAAATGTGTGGTAAAGATATACGTTGTGAAAGGATATGCATTCTGAAAAAATGTTTGGTAAAAAATGTATGGTAACTGTACAACGAGGTAAAAACCTTGTTGTAAAGGCTGTTTCCCCTCCTGGATCCGCCTTCAGCAAGTCCCTGACCCCCAAGAGGTGCCCCTCAGGTCCTGGGCTCTTGGTGTGACTCTTGAGCTCTTAAATTCAAGCTTTTGGGTCTTTGCGGCCATGAATAGGCCTATTTGCACTGGAACCACACATCTCACACCGAAAAGCAGCACAAGCCATAGCAAACCTGTCTCTTCGCACAGCAGCATCGTCAGCCTTTGGGGGCCCCCCAATGCGGAGCCCCAGCCTACCCATCAACAATGCCCGGCATGCTCTTTGCACCACGCCGCCTGCCGCCAGTGACGCTCTCCTCGCTCCTGCGATCTTCTTACACACAAAAAGGATTCTTGGCCCAAAACTTGAAAAGGCAAACCTTCAGCAGGACTAATCTGGGACTGTATCCGACCCACACTCCATCGTGGTTGGCCTGAACTTTTGACTTTGATCCTGCCCAGTGCACTCAGATAGCTGCGGTTGGCGCTTTATGCTGTTAGGCACTATATTGCAGTTTATTCTTTAAAAATTCATAACTCTGTTTCTACTGATTGAATTCTTGTTATTTTGGTCTTGTTTTATTTATTAAAGTTTATTCTATTTTACTAACCTGTATTGTGGGATACTTTTTATGTGGTGTTTTCACTGTTTTGCTGTTTGAAGTGTTGTACAAATACTTTACAAATTGCTTCTAAGTTAAGCCTGACTGCTCTGTGTGAATCTACCAGGGGGTTGAGCAGAGGTTAATTTGGGGTTGATTTTGCTTTCCCTGACTGGAATTGTAGTTGCTGCTTGACCAGGGCTGACACCCCAGTAAACCAGTCACCCAATTTCCAACAATGACTAATAAATCAGTGCCTCTTATTATTAATTCTCCATCTGAACCCAATCAAGGATGGGTGTGCTGCAAATCCCACCTGCTCCTACTTCCATTACCACTAACAATGAAGTTTGGTATTCATTCCTTTAGAACAGGGGTGTTGGCAGAGACATTTTGTGAGAAAGATAAAAGGGAGCTCGGTCAATGGAAGTCATCTTATTGCAAACATTGTATTAGGCTGTTTAATAATTTAAATGTATTTTGGGCTCTCCATTGTTGGTGCATGTTGTGTTGCTGGGTCATTCTCATCCAGAACAACAGTCTGGACTAGATGTTCAATAATGGCGAAGGAGTCATATGAGGTGAGCCCAATTATAGCCTACATAGTCAAGCTGTTTATTGACAGAGGGTGTCCTGACCTGGTTTTGATTCACCTAGGAGAAAATTACCTTATGCAGTTGACCCTATTCAACATTGCTGTTGAAACCAATGAAGGTGGATCAGTTGAGGTTTAAGTTCCTGTGATGAGAGACACAGATTATGTGGCCATAGCGTATTCAAAGGCTAATTTGAGGGGAAGCTAGGGAGCAGAGTACAACTAAGAGAACACGAAAAGGTTAACTGGGAAATGTAAAGATCCTGCTTCATTTACTGAATTGATAGAAATATGTAGGTAGCCATTGAAATCAGAATTGCATATTATGTAAGTTACATGGGGTTCACCTGTCATTATAATTGGCAACACATATTATTTGCTGGAGTTGTGGGAAGTGGCGTCTACTGGGCGAGATGTTGTGGGTTAACTGCAGACTGCATTGCTGAGTAATTTGTATTCTATAATGTGAATTCTGAATACTTTCTTAAAGGGGACAGGAAAACACCTTGTCAGGGTTTTCCTGATCAGCAGGTGGAGTGCTTATGTTTGGTTTGCAGCCGCGGCTCGTGGAGGGAGTTCTGTGGGGCAGACAGGCGTGGGAGGGGAGGGACAGGGTGGGGTGTGGTAAACGCCGGAATATGGATGATTGCAGGTAAGTAAACAATGAAATTTATAAAACAAATTTCATTCCGTGCCCTGCATCACAAAATGTGATGCAGGGCGCGCTACAAAATTCGTTTTTATTAATTTAATTGTTTACTTACCTGCAATCATCCATATTCCGGTGTTTACCACCCCCCACCCTGCCCCTCCCCCGCCCCGCCTGTCTGCCCCACGGAACTCCCTCCACGGGCCGTGGCTGTTGGTTTGAGGACAGGGTTGGATCAGTACTGCTAGGTGACTGATGAGGTGGCTAGAGGGGAACTAGAGGAAGCAGGCTTGAGAGTATGGGAAGTTGGTTGAAGGTTGCAACTTTTTTATTAGAATGTATTTGGTTTGGGTGGGTAGTCTGGGGTTTCAGGGTGATTTAACTACAGGAACGTTAGGATATGTGCTTTGTATTAGTGCGGCAGGGAGTTTATCATTGTTGTAACTTTTAAATGCTCATACAAGCAGACCAGGTTCTGTGAGAATTTGTGCAGCCTCACCCGAATACACCAAGATAAACTGGCATCAGAGGATGCAAGAGATAACAACCCTGGCAGACTCCAATTCTCACTTGGAAGGCTTCCATTAGTTGTCCTCCATGTCCTTGTAAGAGTTCCTGATGATTTTCATGAGTTAATTTTGCATACTGTAGTGGCAGAGGAGTTTCCAAAGGGTTTCTCTGCCACGCTGTTGAATGCCTTCTCATAGTTGATGAAGTTAACATAGAAGGGGAGCTCTAGTACATCGACTACTCGACGATGATACACATTTTTTTAAACCTGGTCTGTGCAGGATCTATATTTGTGGAAACCGGCTTGGTAGTCTCGCATCTGAGCCCTGACTTGTTCCTTCATTCTGTTCATGGTGACTCTGTTGAACCCTTTGCCTGGGGTTGATAGAAGAGTTATCCCTCTGTAGTTTGCACAGCTACTCAGGTCACCTTTCCTGGGGAGCTTGATGAGATATCCCTCCTTTCAGTCTGATAGCAACGTTTTCTCTTCCCATATCCTTCCAGACATGGAGAAGCGCATGTTTACTGATGTTTCATTGTCTGCCTTCAGGGCCTCTGCAGGAATGTTGTCAGGTCCCGCTGCTTTCCTGTTTCTCCTATATTTGATGGCTTACCGTATTTCTTCCTTGGTTGGTCTTTGGCAGTCCATTCTCAAGTTCTTGTCATGTGGCTGTATGTCTGGTGAAGACTGCAGCACAGGCTGATTCAGCAGTTCTTCAAAGTACTCCACCTACCTCCGTTGTTGGCCTTCGTTACTCATGATTGTCTTCCCAGCTTTGTCTTTAACAGGTGTTTCTGGCTCACTGTAACTGCTGGAAAGTTTCCTTGTTATGTCGTAGAGTTCTTTTGAGTGTCCATAGCTTGTTGCATCCTGTGCTTCTGTGGCAAGACCATCGATGAATCTTCATAAACAGACCTAAAAGAGACTCATAAAACAGTAGGAAGAGCTGACATATTTGACAAATCTGGAGAACTGAGACCCAGTAAAACTTGATTTACACACCACAAACAAGAGCACATTAAATGTATTCAAATCAAAAACCTAATTTGAGAAGACTTCTGCCTCTCCAAAGTTTTTTGTGTTGAGCCTATTTTATGTGCACAATAGGTGGGTAGTAGGCCAGTTTTTGCCCCTCAAGGCTCAACAAAGAGTTTAATGAGAGTTCACTGCTTATAATTGCTTTAGTTGTCCTTTAATTTGCAAAAGTACCGCACTGACAAGTCTAGTCATGGAATGCGTTTGTTATGTTATTATGGTAAAATAATTGAAAGGAACACAGAATATTGCATTGTTCAGCATGAATGAAAACTTTAATAAAATAAATATTTTGAAGGAATCATTCAAATACATTAGCCAAACACATACTCCTTTAATGACCCCATTTCCTATTGCTGTCCTTCTGTTTTCTGGCACATTATCAGGAACTAAAGTGCCTCCTTCCCAGTCCGGTCAGATTATGATATTGGTCGAACCCCCTGTACTGTAAATGAGAATAAACATTTGTGTAAAATTGTATGTGCTTCAGTACTGAGATTCTGAGTATGAATCAATTAGCTGTCACCATTATAAAGTTAGAGATTTGGTGTTTCGTTAACTCTTAAAGATACAAATCATGCTGAACTTGTGTTGTTTTAAGTCAATGAAACATCATTCAGAACTAGAGAAATAAATATTCTACTTCTTAGTCTCATAACACGCTTCACTCTATGCACTTTTGACAGGTAACTTACAATATGTATGTTATATATGGGATAAAGTACCCAATGTTGTACTTTATAAGGATATTGCAAGTCACCAAGAAGTTCTGTGGTCATATAAAGAAATGAGGCCAAATACTGAATTCCTTTATACGGTCATGGAACTCCTAGGTGCCCTGCAATATCCTTTTGATGTACAGGTGGCAGTGCTTAACTTAAGCCAGTGGTTTCCAGTGCTCGGCACTGGCACTTAATTGTCAGCACCAGCACTTATGACAGTCTGCCATATGGTGGCACCGTCTGTCTAATTTAGAGAATTTAGAGATGAGCACAACAATAGTTGTTTAATTAATTCAATATACTTAAAAACGACTCATACCTGCCATCCAAGTTATTGTTATAGCTTTGGGGGGCTGGAATAGGCTGAATTGTCACACTTGAAGGATTGTGGGAACGTGATGGCAAGTAGTCATGTTGGTACTGTCATTGGCATCGCTGGCAGGGGTAATGTGTGGTGCCGGCTGCAGTGGCTGTCTCACAAGGGCCCTGGCACATATTTTTTTTTAAACAAAAATAAGCACTGGCAGGGGGTATATTTTCCTTATAATAAATAGTCACACTATCACCCTTCCCATAAACCACTTATATTTTTACTGTGGTGCTATTTTCTATGAAGAAAAAGGATGTTTGTAAAACTGAAGAATAAAATTAGAAACTCTAGTGCAAAATTAAACACACCAAAAGGCAGTTAGATATTTGTTGCACAAAGGTAATTAAATCTGTATAGTACAAGTCAGATTTTAAAAACGATGTAGCTCAGATGTGTAAAAACGTGGTGAAAGACTATCTTTCCTATAATTACGTAGGTGGGAAAAAATAACCGTGTCGCCTTATAAATATCTTCTTCTTATCACTTCACTTCACTTTCCTTTTTTAATTTAAAAGTGCATCTTAAATTATTGCATTGATGTTAGGACACAGAAGTAATAAGTTATTACAACTGAGCAGCTCCGTCATTTCTTTATCACAATGCAGGCTCCCTTCTATTAAAAATGTATATGTCTATTTCAGTGCTAATTTCGTGTTTTGGATTATTGCAGAAAGGGGTCTGCACTGCAGCAGTAGGAGCTACTCTACTACTATAATTTGGCCATCGGATTCCTACTTCTTGCAAGGCCAAAAGTGCATGTACAGTTTTAGTCTGTTAAGCAAGGCTCCCTTTCAAAACATATACAAAACCAGAAAACTTTTATCAGGGCAAATGGGGTTTCTCGGGGCAGGACTGTCAAAAACACACAAAGGAAACAAAGAAATGTGCTTGATGCACACACTTTCGACATGCCTCTTTCTTCATCTAGTCCCCACGGCTACACACTAAGGTACTGAGGTCTGAATTGATTTATCTCATGTAGAAGACATATATGGCCCGGAGTTCAAAACAGCAAAAACAATTGCTAGTTCTTCCTTGATGAAGGAGAAATCGAACATTAAGACTTTGGGGCATATTACCAACAAGTAGCAATATTTATTGCTAAATAGGCTTAGCGACGATTTTTTATCGCTGCCTATCGCTGGATATGTTAGCGGAGAAAACATGCTATTAGCAACGTTTTTCTCCATTGTGCTAAAATATCCAGCAATAGCGGCGAAATGCGTGAATATCGCTGAGAATACAGCGATATTCACGCATTAGCGACAAAATGCTCTTAGCCATGTTATCCACCTCCCATTGGATAACATGGCTAAGAACTGGTCTGGGCAGGTGTTAGTATTTGGAGATATTCACGCTTAGCGTGAATATTTCCAACGCTACGCCTACCTTGCTAATAGGCGATAGCGACGTTAGCGACTGCTTTCAGTCGCTAACTGTTTGGGTACGCCCACTTTGCATGCCATTAGCGATAAATATTGCTGACATGCAAAGCGGGCCCCAAACCGCTCGCTATCGCCTAAAAGCTGTCACTAACATCAGTTAGTGACAGCTTGCTAATAGGGCGATGGAATTAACGCCTTTTAGCGGCCGAAACTGCCGCTAAATCGGCGATAATTGCCTATCGCCCTCCTTAGTAATATGCCCCTATGTTTTTTGAGGCTCAGATAGGTGTTTTAAACTAAAAGTAACAATATTACAATATCCACCTTGCACAGTATGCTTTCAAAACATAGCTAGTACAGTCACATCTCCCAGATCCTACTCTCTAGGAGCAGGTCTAGGATCAAATGTTTAGCCAGGATTAACTACAATAGAACAACACATGCAACTCCAATTCTGTATCATTGAATTACAGAAAGTGCTGAAAGTAAGGCAGCCGCGGTCGGTAGGGGAGTACCTGCCGGGGCGGTGACGTGAGAAGGGGGAGGGGCAGGGTGGGGGGGTAGTAATCTATGGATTATGGACGTTTACAGGTAAGTAAACATATAAATAAATCAAACGAATTTCGTTGTGCGCACTGCATCCCTAAATGCAATGCAGTGCGCGCAACAAAATTTGTTTGATTTATTAATATGTTTACTTACCTGTAAACGTCCATTATCCATAGATTACTACCCCCCACCCTGCCCCTCCCTCTCCCCACGTCACTGCCCCGGCAGGTACTCCCCTACCGACCGCGGCTGAAGTAAGGGCCTCATGTATGAGGAATTGGAATGGGGTGGGTTTGTTTTGTTTGTATAGCGCTAGGAATAGACTCCCGATGGAGTATCTCCGCGCTCAAGACAGCAGGAAAGCAAATATCCGGACAACAACACTGATATTCTAAGAACATATGAACCAGTTACATTATTTTAGCTTAAAAGTGCAAAAGTTCAGCTAATTAAATAAGGCAGCACCGCAAGTCTTCTTGCTGCGCTGCTCTATGCCAATGTGAAAGGGCAGGAATGCACCATATTTATGAAATACAGTGTATTCCTGCCCTTTACCCCTACGCTGGCACACATTTGCTGCCAAGCACCAACGTAAGTACCCTTGCACTTTGGTGCAAGGCTGCCTCTGTTTGCAGGCAACATTGTTTTTGTGCAGGAAAGGGCACATTCCTGCACAAAAACAACCCCG
This sequence comes from Lissotriton helveticus, assembly GCF_964261635.1. Lineage (NCBI taxonomy): Eukaryota > Metazoa > Chordata > Amphibia > Caudata > Salamandridae > Lissotriton > Lissotriton helveticus. The sequence goes on from NC_136067.1 coordinate 874,353,214, forward strand.
ACGGCAGCACACATGGACAGGGGAAAAAATTAGGAGAAATAAAAATAGTTCTCCTCATTACACCTGCTCTGGGGAGGCGGAAGGTTTTGTCTCTGCCCCAGGTTTACATGATTAAGTAAACCTGGGGCAGCGTCAAAATCCCTGGGTGTTGTGTGGGGACACCCACTGCAACACCCATGGAACGTCTCCTTGACGCAGAGTAAGGAAAGGCAGCAACTTGCCCTGCTTTGTCTTACTACATATCTATGAGTCATGCAAAGCCATGCAGGGTGGTTTTGCATCAACATATAAATATCATTGAGAGGCTTCCACTGGCGGAGCGTCAAAAAAAGTGATGTTCCAGCTGCGCAAGCTTCTCATAAATACGCCCTTAAGTAAAGATCGCAGACCTAGATAGATTGTCTCGGCCACTCAGTGCTCAGAAGTACATCACTAAATTCTGTCTCCATAAAGGTCATTTACCTAAATTGTTGTGTGGCATTGCAGAACCATATAGTCAGCAGCACCACCTGGCAGCAATAGAATGTACAAAACCAAGTACAGGAAGAGATAGTTTCAGGGCCGGAAGACAGGCCACAGAATGTAATTACAGAGTCCACATGAAAGCCTAGTGTGGGCAATGGAACAAATTAGAGATGTAGGACACATGCTTACGAACTCAGATTGCGGACCACAGGAAAAGCACACTAATTACAGACTCAGCTCCTCATTTTCAGTTTAGTAAGATGGGGCATATTTAGAAGCCTCTATCGCCACCGGAGCATCATACTTACAAGGTGGCATTAAGCCACTTAACATGGCTTAATACCATCTTGTAAATATGCCCTTTTCCGCCGCAAACCTCTGTGCCAAAGAGGTATGCAATGGGTGTTGCAGTGGGTGTTCCACCGCAACACGTATTGCTTTTTGACGCTGTCCCGGATTTACAAGGCTGGGCCAGCGCCAAAAACTTAGGCCAGGGAGTACCTGGTCTTAGAAGGGTGATACGAGAAGAAATTAGTAATTTGTCCCCGTTTTTTGCTTTCTATGTGTGCTGCATTTTGCAGCACACATAGAAGAGCAGGACACCATGTGCAGGGAGGTGTACCTTCCTGCACATAAACAATCACCCCTGCAAAGCAGGCACCCTTGCAACATGGTGGCAAAGCTGCCTAGTGCTGGCGCTATGCAGCTTTTTAAGCACCAGCACTAGGGAAAACACAGGGGAGGACCAGATTGTTGTAAATACGGTGCATCCCTGAGTTTCAAAAATTTCAGAGCGCTGCACTGCCAAATTTGGCATAACACAGCACTTCAGTATTTTCTTGTACATATGCCCCTAGGTCTCTAAGAGCTGGTGCAACAGATGCATTACATCTATTGACATCAGCCATCACACTTCTATTTAGACTTTCTTACGTTTTTCAGTGGGGTCGGGCTAAGAGGGGTTTGTGCGATGGGATGTCTGTCTTAAGTGCTTTTGGTGAGGTTGCAGGAGCACTTTCGGCAACATAAGAACTGTCCGCCAACACGTTGCGTCATAGTTGCATGACAGTGGCAGGGCATGAGTGTGTCTAGTTGCAGCATTTTTTTTAACATAAACTGTAAAAGAGATGGGTCATGTTTGCATTTTGGCTCTTTAGGACCCTCATGGTGTGGCTGGCGGACCCTGACACACAAAAAAGACAGTAGTAATGACATCTGAGGGGCCACTCTAAAAAGGGCAGCCCCTCCAATACCATTCTTGTCAGAAGTTGGAAGGAAGGGATGGCGGCAAGAGCTAGGGGTCTTATTCATGAAAAGTGACGCATCGCTGCGTGAAAACAGCGATGCGTTACTTTTCAATGCGTTCTCCCTGCGACATGATTGATGCGTCATATTTATAATATGACGCATCATGTCGCAAGGAGTTACAGATACGTCAGTATTTCTGACGTATCTGTAAGCGCAAAAGTCACGCATTGCTGGGGTGTGTCACAAAAGTGACGCAACTCCAGCAATGCGTCCTTTCACATGGGGAAAGCCCCATGTGAAAGGGCTTGCGTCAGTCTTACGCCTGCTGTGAGGCAGGCGCAAGATTTTGACGCACCAGCGTCCTAAAAGTGACGCAGTGAAATCTCATAGATTTCACTGCGTCACTATTACGAGGCTTTTTGCGTGTGAACGCCCCCTTTGCATACATTATACCTGACGCAGGTATAATGTAGCGCAGGGGTTTACAAAGTGACGCATCTGCTTAGAAGCGTCACTTTGTAAATAGTGCGCATCAGGAGGCAAGTTTTACGCCTCCGATGCGTCACAAAAAGTGACGCATCGGCAGCGCAAAACTCACGCAAGGCCTCATAAATGAGGCCCTAGGGTTCTACTATCGAAAACATTGTGGCTTCCCCAAATCTAAATCAGGAATGGAGCACAAAGGAAACAAGTCATTTTTTGACAGATGTCCCATCATCAGCCAACCGAAAACGAGGTCATGAGTGACCCCTGACGAAAAACTGAGTTCTTTTTAGACAACCAGAAAAATTCGAATCTGACACCAATATGACCAGAGAGGAGTAGAGGCTAAGAGGCACTTTTTTATACACTGCCACAAATGCATTGGAAATTAAAAATCACAATGTCCCTGCATTCAGTGGGTAGAATATAGTCTTGCTGCTAAAAACAGATGTGGACAACATCTTAATGCTGCCAGAACAGATAAGAAACAAAGAAACATTAAGAAAGAAAAGGTCCTGTGTACCAAAATAATCAGCTGCACACCACTGTGGTACCTAAGTACTGCCCTCTTTTTAGCAATAACTGTATGAATTGTCACGATGATAAAATGTTTTAGATTGTTTTGAACATGTAATCAAGAGTGGAAAAGTGAAAAAGGTTACATTCTAAGCATACAAAAAACTCAGAACAGGATAAATGCTGTCTGCAATCAAGGCTTCAAATCACGGTGGAAAACAAAATATAGCAGCACTTTATAGAAAAAAAAGTGTCAGCCAGTAGGAAATTAGGAACATGTCCAAAGCTCGTTATGTCACCACAGATTCTTGTATCCGCGCAGGAGGGGAAAAGTTGACATAGGTTGAAAGTATTCTTAAGTACTCTATGGGGTGAAAGAGTAAAATGAACGAAAAAGAGAAGCCTGGAACATCATAGACCTTTCAACTTACATGCGAGCAAACATCTGGAGACCCTTCACGCTTTGGACTACTGGGCATATTTACAAAGAATTGTCAGAAGGCAGCACCACAAGTCATTTTACTGCGCTGCCCTACGCCAATCCGAAAGGGTAGAAAGGCGCCAACGCAGGCACCCTCGCAGGGTGTCTGCGTTGTTGGCATGATTGTTTTTGGGCAGGGAGGGACACTTTCTTGCACAAAAAACAATATTTGAAGGCAGAATGCAGCACACATGGTAAGAATAAAAATGTGGAGAAATGTGAGGATTCTGCTCTAGGGAGGAGCAAAGGTTTGGTGTTGCCCCAGGTTTACAAGAAATTGTAAATCTGGGCAGCGTCAAAGTACATGGGTGTTGGAAGGGAACACTCATAGCAACACCGATGGAACGCCTCTATGATTCAGAGTAAGGCAAGAAAGCGACTTGTGCTGCTTTGCCTTATCCATATCTACAAGGCCATGAAAACCCACGCAGGGTGGCTTTATGTGGCCTTGTAGATATGGCTAAGTCCTGTGTGCTACCGGAAAATCACAAAAATTGACATTCCGACGGTGCGGGCTTATAAATAGGCTCCTACTATGTTAAGGAAGACCTATATATCCCTTCCCCTTTGTGAATGTGGGCGCCAATATTTTTTAAGAGCACTTCCTACTCCTAAAAAATTAAAAAGTGGCATTTCATTTTTGTTTTTGAAATGCATTCCATTTTCCTTTAAGGTTACAAGTCATGCCCACAGGGTTGCAAATTGTGAACTGCCTCATGAATATTGATGAGGCAGGTCAATTGCGACCCCACAGGGAATTGCAAAATGTGTCTGGGACACATAAGTACATTTCATTTTGCAAGACCCTAATTTCAAGTCACACAAAATCGCAATTAGAAACTCGCAAAATGAAATGGTCGTACATCTGGCTATATGTACATCCATCTTGAGAACATAGCTTGCTGTTAAAGAAAATACAGTATAAGGTATAACGAGCTTCTTTTCCCCAACCTATCAAATATTGTTTCCATCCGCCAGCCACATCTCTCCATCCAGTAGTACATGCAACTTTATTTGTGCAGATTTCCAATAATTGCCATCATAACGTCAGGACTAGCATTAAGCCAGGCACTGTCAGCCACATGACAAGGGAGACCAAATTACTCTAAGAATTACCAGCATTACTTCAGTCCTAACATTATGGCAGACCATCACTTTTTGATGACATTGCACCGTATTATCATACTTATGTGCCCTAACCCCACAAAATGTTGAGAAGTACCATGGTTGTGTGCCAAACACATCACTGGCACAGCAACAGTGGGGTATATGCATCATTCTCGATGCGGTGGGGAAACAGCTTCCGTCATTTATCAAACTTCCTGCCCCTGAAAACACAGGAAGTGGTTTATTAAGGCGCTCTTGCCGACGAGAAAAAAATTATCCAGTGCCACCATGTTCTCCCTAAACGCAGGGCTTTAAGTGTGCCTGGTCCTGCCGGTGCTCAGCACCAGCAGTTATTAAAAGCAGGTGCCGAGTCGGGTCCCTAGCGGGCTCTCCATTTTCGTCCTCACTCTCAGAATGGGAAAAAAATCTTAACTCTATAGCAGTTCACTGTTTTTGATGTCATTTTCTTTTTTTTTGTTGCAGTTCAATAGTGCAAAACTCGAAGTCCTTTAAATGATCATCAACAAGGACATATTTATTTACTTTTTGGGAGGCATGGGCGATTAAGTGATTTGCCCAGAAGCACAGGATGTTGAGCCGACGCCGAGACTCAAACCCGCTTCCTCAGCTCCAAAGTTAGCAGCTCTAGCCATTACGCCACAACCTCTCGTGCAAAAATGAAAGCATTTTCAATATTATAAACAACGAAGCCATAGTTGTATGCATGAATGTAGTATATTTATCTTATGCAACTAACAAACTTTGACAAAGCCATGAGGCCTGGCTTGCTGTTGGTGTAAAATTATTTGCTGAATTATATATGTGGATGTAATGACAGAAGCAGCAAAATACCAATTTGGTGGCACATTATGCTGAGCACAGATTTTTAGCATTAATGTTTTAAGCCACGCCCTTAATTGCATCGACCACGCCCCTTTGAGAGACCACCAGTTTTTTTATCCCACTTAAAGTCCTGCCTAAACGTTTCTGCCAACACAGACAATACAATGCAACACTATCATTCTCTTCTGGCACAATTCAACATACAAGCAAGCATTGCCAAAGCTAGATTGCATGCATTGTTTATTTTGAATATTTGTGACGTTTCGAATCTGCATTGTGTGAGGGGGCTTGATGGCACACTCACACCTTGTTTGCAGAAGCAGGTACTCAAAGTGCATCAGCTACCCTTTTTTCACGGAATGTTTTTCATTTGTATATCTTATTGGAATGTGTTTGGATTTCGAATCTGTTAACAAGGAAAGCTTTGTGTGACGCACCATTTCATTTTAATCAGAGGCTAATGGAGAACGCAGGCATGCATACTAAATCTCCAGTATGGGTCTGTACACTATCACTTACAGACAATGATTTTCATTTCTACTTGAAAAGACAGGCATTGCATTCTAAATAATACAAGCACCTCATGATAATTTGACAGAGGTGAGGCTGTCAGCGGTTTGCTCAAATGCAGGACACATTTGTTTGAAAATTCGATTGGCAAGGAGAAAATGTTTGCAGTGTCATCTTAAGGATTTTGGGAGCCCCAGGTAATATTTATTTTAGAGCTCCCCTAGGGAACAAATTAGAATTTTATTGCTAATTTTCTGATAATTCAAGCCTGTGTGATGTCAAACAATACTAAGTTATATGTTAAACTTCAACAGGGTCATAAGAACAGTTGAAATGTCCTGCCTGTCACCCCAAAACTCTTTTATCTGACACTAGGTTGTGAGACAGAGTCAGAGGTAAAATGTAGGCAGTGAGGGAGAGAGATTTAGATAGAAAAATAGAATAGACAGAGGTCAAATAGAGAGAAAGTTCAATGTCCTACTGGGCCCCTCAGGAAGGTGGTAGCCCTGGGTGGTTGCCCACTTTGCCCATGCCTTACAACGTCTCTGGCTGTCTGTGCATCGACTGGGTGCTGCAGAGGAGAAAGAGGGATTGGGAGAGAGGAGTGACAGACAAAGAGAGGAGGTGTGTTTTTCACTCAGTGAAGCTGAGAGTGTGGCCCTTCTCTACGACAACCACCACCAGGCCGTTCTTCTTCAATGTGGCAAGGCTTAAGGGGGACAACTTCCTTCTCCCATCAGCACTGTTGCTTCTCTTTTTTTCCTTCAACTGGCACCCTGGCAACACCCAGACTCCTCACTGCGGCATTTATCAATGCCTCAGACTGCTGCAAGCTCTGCATGTCTTAACCCCAAGACCAGAAACACCCCCTAGCAGTGGATGCAAACTCAGCACTCATGGCCAGAACCAGTCCTTGGATGGCTACTGCCCTGGGCAGAAAGAAATTTGGCACCCCCACTGCTGTTGGTGAATAAATAAAGCAGCAGTGGGGGCTCCTTTGGTGTTCACAAGTGATGAGGTGCTGTTGTTTGCCTAACCTTAAAGTAGCAGCTCTGTGAGCCCCTCTGAAAAATGGTGTCATAGACCTGAGCTCAGCTCACCCATGCCAAAACCCAGACCTGCTCATGGCTCTCCTGCTTCCATGCTTCTACATGACGCAGCTTAGGTCTGTGAAAAGGGGCTGATAGTAGCCAGCAAATCCCTGCTCTTCAGAATCAGGAATGCAGGCACATCTCACCTTGGCCACATGTGCTTGGCTGAGAAGTTACTTCCTCCTCTCCCTTCATATCTTGGGCCACAGACCACCTACACATTCTATCAACACTGGTAGACTCATATCTATACTTAGCGTAGAGAGAAGGTAGAATGTGCATGTGTTTACTGAACAAATGTAAATAGGAGCAAAGATATAGCAGGCCACCTCCTCATGAGCAGTGAAGATCAGCACATTGATGTTTCACTACCCCCAAAACCATTTCTATACTTAAGGATGGGATTACCCATTAAGCGCTTCATCATTGTCAGGGCACTTCACCCATCCCTGCACCATATAACTGGACAACACATTATATCAGCAGGCTTACCCCAGAGGAACTACAGCTCATGGTTCCACTGAACACCCGGAACTCTGATAATACCCCCATGATTACCTATCCCTCTCAAAATATCTGCTCCTCGTCTAAGGGTTCTCGTTTAGAGAAAGGATACCTGATCAATGTTCGGTCCATAATTAAAAATAATGTAGCTTTCCATGACTTTGTGACATCTAGAAAACCTGCATGGGTCTTTGTCACGGAAACCTGGGCCACGGAGACCTCAGGTCATGACCTTTTAATGGCAATCCCAGAAGGTTATGCACTGCACAGATTTGACAGAGCTAAGCGCAGGGGTGGAGGACTGGCGATTCTCTACCAGTCTCATCTTACCTGCCGTATTAATGCTCTGTCGGCACCATCTGACCCCGTTCAGGTACTGCACTACTTCATCTCCTCATCTCCTTCAGCTTCCTTCGTAGGCCTTCTTATATACAGGCCCCCTGGGCCTAGATCAAACTTTAGCAGTGACCTGCTCAGACTCATGGAGCCATATGCTGGCAGACCCCACTTTACTATTTTAGGGGACCTAAATTTTCATCTAAATGACCTCACTTCTAAAGACATTTTGTCCTTGGTGGAGCCCCTTGAAGCCTGTGGCTTTGTTCAACTGGTGAAAGGTTCAACTCACCGGGCAGGCCACACGCTGGATGGCGTATTCTCCAACGACCCTAGGGTTAAGACGGGTACTCCCGAACCGCTGGTTTGGACAGACCACATGGCAGTGCCAATAGAATTGACCCTTTCTCGTGTAGACACTCCGAAGAATGGACAGGCTCAGGGAGAGGGCAAAAGGAATTATAAAAACATCACTAATGACGCCCTGGCCCCTCTCATTAGCTCCGTCTCCCTGCCATTAGATACAGAGCAGGCAGCACAAAAACTTGTCAACTCTATTGCTGGAGCAGTAGATGCCCTAGCACCAGCAACCCGCCGATACTCAGCAAGGCGTAGACCCTCCGCCCCCTGGTTCACTGAAACACTTAGGTTGATGAGACAGGGATGTAGGAGGCAGGAGAGAAAGTGGAGAAAAACATGGGATACCATGGACAGAGAGACTTATAAACGATCGCTAGCGGAATATAAGACCATGGTCATCAAAACAAAACGAGAATTCTTCTCTGATATTACAACCTCTCTAACCTCATCAAAGGAGTTGTTTAAGGTAGTAGATTCCCTTTGCTCACTACAAATCCCAGACCCAGTGATAGGATCGCAGGAGCTCTTTGATAAGATCTCAACTTTCTTCTATGCTAAAATCGACGAGATCTCCATTAATTTAGAAACACAGCAAAAATCACTTGAGCTCAACACGATCCAGGCCCTTACAAATCTAGAAGCCTGGTCTAAAGATCCCACTAAGACTCTCTCCAATTTCCCACCGATCACATTGGACAACCTTAACTCTCTGCTGAACAGGACCAAATCCTCCTCACCTTTGGACCCCTGTCCCCTCAAAGTGCTAAAGGATTGTAGGGATACACTACTCCCTCCTCTACTGGAGATAATGAATGGTGCCCTATCACAGGGGGTTTTTCCCTCAGTTTGGAAGAAAGCGATTGTCAAACCACTTCTTAAAAAGCCTCCCCTTGACCCTACAATCCTGAAGAACTTCAGGCCCATCTCCTTACTCCCTGCCCCCGCTAAGATGCTTGAGGCCCATCTGAATTCGCATTTGTCTGCCTTCCTGGACTCTTCTGGGTTTTTAGATCAGACCCAGCGTGGGTTCAGGAAATTCCATAGCACAGAGTCCGCACTTACTATTGTAACAGACAACATCAGAATGAAAGTGGACCAGGGACAGACAACGCTGCTAGTCTTACTTGATCTGACCGCAGCATTCAACACCCTATCTCCCTCGATCTTAACATCTCGGCTGCGGGAGATGGGAGTAGAGGGGCCAGCGTTGAGCCTTCTGTCCTCATTTTTAGATCATAGAGAACAGAGGGTCAAATTGGGAGAATACTTCTCCCCTGCTAAATCCCTACAATGTGGGGTTCCACAGGGGTCGGCCTTAAGTCCGACCCTATTTAACATTTACGTGGCCCCCCTAGCGAGATTAGTAAAAGCGCAGGGAATGGAAGTAGTGTCGTATGCAGACGACACTCAGATCATGGTGTCGTTGGCCCATTCGGTTAGCACCTCAGCGTCCAGCTTCAGGAGTTGTATGCAGTCATTCGCCGACTGGATGGTACTCAACTCCTTGAGGCTGAACGGTGATAAGACCGAGGTGCTGATCTTTGGAAAGGACCAGGATGTATGGTCAAATGAATGGTGGCCGCCATCTTTGGGAACTTGCCCTGTCCCCTCACACTCAGCTAGAAACCTTGGGGTCATCTTTGATACCTCGCTGGCAATGACCCATCAGGTTAATAGAACGGTGGCCACCTGCTGGAGAGTTATTAAAACTCTTCGAAGAATAGTGCATTACCTCTCCCCGGAAGCTAGGAAACAGACAGTGGTTGCGTTGGTCGGTTCTAGATTAGACTATTGCAACTCACTGTATGCAGAGATCAATAAGGGATTGATCCAGCGTCTCCAAATAGTACAAAATGCGGCAGCAAGATTTGTACTAGACATTCCCCGCTCTTCCTCTTCAACTCTAGCCAGAAAGAGTCTTCACTGGCTTCCTGTAGAGCATCGTATCTCTTTCAAAATCATCTGTCTAGTATATAGGACTCTGAAAGCAGGAACTTCTGATGGGTTGGGATCACTTCTCTCTGGATATGTTCCCAGCAGAAGTCTACGCTCATCACAACAGCATCTCTTGGTAATTCCTCGGACTAAGAAGACCAGATGGGGAGGAAGAGCTTTCTCTACAGTCGCCCCTCGTCTCTGGAATGCACTCCCCCTGGAGCTTAAATCTTTATCCTCACTGCCCCTCTTTAAAAAGGCCCTTAAAACATGGTGCTTCAAGAAAGCCTACCAGTAACTAGCTCTCTGGGCTTGCAAATATTTTGGTTAGGCGCCTTGATGCCCATTGGACTGAGTTCTGCGCGTTATAAATTTGTTTTCATTTCATTTAATTTCATTTCAGTCACACATCCCTCCACAACAGCATTTAAAATCCATAAATCAGGCAATGGCGAAAGCATAAAGTAAATAAAAAATCCGCGAGCCCAGGTTCTCATGCAAGTAAGCTGTACACAGTCATCTTTAGCAAGAATACGCCCATTAGTCACAAAGGATAGAACTGATTCTATCACTGCTCAGATCTTTGAGTGACATCTTCTTCAGCAGAAATCACTACTAGACACTCTAGCAGCAAGCAGCCAAAACAAACCTAGGTGCTCGACAGTTCAACAGGGTAAGGTTATGCAAGTTTAAAGTGAATTAAGCACATTGTCAATCACATTATTGATTGGTCTAAAATACACATTTTTAAACATACTTTCATTTGACCAGTCAGCGGCTCTAAGAATATCTTGGAGCCCACCAACTAGCATAAACGCTTTAGAAGCTGATGCACCTCGGAGAGAGTGTGCACCAAAGATAGACACATCGACACCACTCTCACTCATCACTTCTTTCACCCATCTTGCAAGTGTGGGAGATGAAACTGCTATCAGACTAGCAGTTCTCTTTTCATACTCTTTTAGACATTTGACAACACATAGACTTTCATTCAGAGAGAAGAAAGGGTAGACAATTGAAGATGACATAGTTGTTCTCTTTTTAAGGTAAAAACAAGCTCTCTCAGGTTGGTATGCCCTGATAGTAATATCTAATGCCTTAACATCAGAGGTTTGCCTGAAAGAAACTAAGCAAAGTAATACAGTAAGCTTATAAGAGATACGCATAAGAGAAAGGTTAACATTATTTCCCCAAGAGGATTTGTTATAAAATGTTTCTTACGTCCCATAAGGCCATATATCATGTGGTTGGAGGATTAAAAACCCACATACTTCTCATAATTTTCTTTGATAAAAGGTTTTGTCGCACCGAGACACCATCAACTACGAATGACCTGCAGCAATTGCTGATCTATAGACAGTAACCATTATGTAAGTTAGGCAGGAAGCAAAAAATTCTGATAGGAAGTTTACTACGTGAACTAAATCAGTTGAAACGGGATCGTAGTGTCATTGAAAACACCAGCGAATGCATTTATTCCATGCCAGTCGAGAAGTCTTCCTTGTTCCAGATGCCCACGACTCAGATATGAGCTGGAAAGCATCTTGTGAAATCCTTGGGATTTTCCATTGTCGCCTGAAATCCTCCAGGCCGTCAGAAACATTAGACCTTGGTCTATGAGAAGAAGAGATTCGCCTTCTGGACCCAAAAGTATTTGCTTGATAGGCGGTATTAGAAACGGAAAGTCCACTGTCATCTCTAAAATGACTGGGAACCATGCCTGAGACCTCCAAAGAGGGTTTATCACTACCATGTTCAGTAAGTAACGACGAGCATGCAAGAGGAGATGTAGAAGCAATACAAACGGCGGGAAGGCATATGGCTTTAAGCTCTGCCAATTTTGGAGGAAGGCATCCACCCCTGATGCTTGAGGATCCAGCTTCCAGCTGAAGAAGTTCTTCAACTGAAAGTTCAGCCTGTCAGTGAAAAGATTTGTCCCGAAGCGAACCCATTTGTCTTGGATTATCATAAATACTCCTCTGTCTAGTTTCCAGTTGCTGGAGTCTCTGCTGTAAGAGTCCCTTGTTAGAGCAATAGTTCCAAAAACCCTTCGCTATTTCCGTAAGACCCTTTCAGTGTGGTCCCCCCATCTTGTTGACGTATTTCACTGCAGAGACATTGTCCACGCGCAGCATTAGTCAACATTTCATTAAATTCTGGGTGAAGCTTTGAACCGCAAAATAACCCGCTAGTAGTTCCAAGCAGTTGATATGTAGATCTTTCTCGTGTTTTGTCCAATGACCCTCTGTTGATGAGTCACCACATGTGGCACCCCATCCTTTTAGACTTGCATCTGATTCTATTTTTAACTCTGGGGCTTCCCCAAAGAAGGCTCTGCCATTCCAAGCTTCCACATTCTTTAGCCACCAAGTCAGTTCTTTCCTCGAGTCTTGGTCTAGGCATATCATTTGTGAGTAATAGAGATTCGTTCTGAGAGCTTTGCATTCAGCCTCTGAAGGGCTCTGTAATGTAGAGGTCCCGGCAAAATTGCCTGGATGGTTGAGGAAAGGAGACCCAGGATCCTGGCTAAAAGCTTAAAGGGAATACATTCCATTTACAGTATCTTCCTGAGCTCTTTCCGAAGTTTCTTTATCTTTTCCCTTGGTAATTTCAGTTCTACAGTCAGAGTGTTGACCATGAAGCCCAGAAACTGAGTTTCTTGGCTTGGTATTATACATGACTTTTTAATATTTATTACGAAGCCTAGATGTTGAAGGAGCTGGGTAGTAAGATCTGTATTGTGAGAAACCGTCATTTTGGATTGACCCATTATAAGGATATCGTCCAGATAAATTATTAACCTCATGCCCCTTTCCCTTAGCCATGCTCCCACCGGACGCAAGACCTTGGTGACGCACCAAGGGGCTGAAGAAAGACCGAAGAGGAGGATGCAAAATTCCCAAAGTTTTCCTTCCAATGTGAATTGGAGGAATTTTCTGTGTGGGTTCCAAATCGGGATGGTTAGATAAGCATCTTTTAAGTCTAGACGTGTTAACCAGTCTCCCTTTCTTAATACGCCCCTTAAGAGGTGAATCCCCTTCATCTTGAAGTGGTGGTACGTTACCCATTCGCTTAAGCTTTTCAAATTTATGACAGGTCTCTGACCCTTTTCTTTCTTTTTCACTATGAATATGTTACTTATAAACCCTGTTTGTGAGCTCTCTTTTATAGCCCCTTTGGCTAACAGGTCCTTTACTTCCTGAGAAACTAGTTTTCTCTGTTCTTGAGACAAGGTTATTTCTCTAGGTCTTTTGGTTTGAGTGGGGGTATCTGTGCATTCTATTTCGTAGCCTTTGTCTGTATCTAGAACCCACAGGTCTTGTGTCATCATAGTCCATTGCCCAGAGAAAAGGGCTAGTCTCCATCCCACCTTTTTAGGGGTACCTGAAAGGGTCTTTCAAGGTTCTTACCTGTGGAGAAACCTCTGTTTCTTCTTTCCCCTCAGAATGGTCTTCTGAGGTTTATCCGCCTTTGCGGGAAGAAAGATTGGCCTTCATAAAATGGTGTTTGCTGGAACTTTGAGTCGCGTCCCAGAAAGGGTCTGGAGGTTGATTGTCCACAGCCTGGGAACCGACCCCGCATTCGCCCGGCCCTTCCAAAAATGTTGTCTTGAAAAAAGACTTTTTAATGTTGTGCTGAAGTTTTTGAATAGAGCTAAAAGCCCCGACATCTTTAGCCATGTCGCGAATAAAATCTTCTCCAAAGAGGAGACCGTGTGAAGTGGGTCCTCCTTCCTTATTTGCTAGCTCTATTAGTTTTGGATACATTTTGAGGAGAACTCCTTTTCTCCCTTCGTTAGAAATGGCAGTGTTAGCATTGCCAAGGAGGCAAATTGTCAGTTGGACTCACTGGCGTAATTCTTTAGGGTCAATAGGAGTTCCGTCAACATAGGCATTTTCAGCCAGTTCAAAAAAGTTTGCTAGTGGCCCAACTGTGTCCGAGAGACGGTCTTGACACGATCTTAGGCTCTTGTTAATCCATTTCCTAGGGTCTTTGGCGGCCTTGGCTATAAAAGCCACAACCTTAGGGTCAAGTTAAGGGGTCATAGCAATTTTATGAGGAAGGGATGGACGTGGGCACTCAGACCTCAATCTTTATCTGACTTCCTTAGGAATTTCTCTTCTGAGCCAGAAACGAATGTAGTCCGCTACATGTTGGGAGGGGAAATCATTCTGGGGATAAGGGATGTTTGTTTAGCAAGGGATTATACATATACTCCCAGGGGTGCCGGTGATGCTCATTTTTGAGACTGAGAACTTACTTGCCTCTTCGGTGCTTCCCAATGTTTTGTCTCGGATGTACCATGTTACTCCGCATACTTTTACTCCGCATACCGTTACAACGCGACTTTTACAACGCATACCATAACAACGCATAGCGCTTTGGGGTGCTGGATAGTGGTAAGTATAATTTACTATTCTAACTCCAGTCCCCGTGGACCCTAGGGAAGGTGTTGGATAGTAAATTATACTTATTCCCTATCCTAGAGCGCCCCCCAGCGCAATGCGTTGTAATGGTATGCGGAGTAAAAGTCGCGTTGTAATGGTAGTGCGGAGTAAAAGATGCGTTGTAACGGGTGTATACCTTTTGTCTCCCATGTTCTCATTGTAAGAATCAAAAGGAGAGATCTATCTCCTCTTCATCGTGCTTGTCGCTGTCAATATGTATAGGGAGGTCTGTTGCCCTTCTGTGATGCCCAAGGCATCATTCTGGTCACCGCCTGAGAAGCTTGAGTGAGCTGCTTTCCCTGTTTATTTTGTCTTTTTAGCGCTTTCAACAGGGTGTTCTGTTGCAGCTCTTTTCTTTCGGGCCTTAACTGCCCCTTCTTTTGTACCAAAAGTAGGCAAGGTACTAGTGAAGGGCTATGCCCTTGACAGCATTTCAAATTTTTTATTAATGGTCTCATTAAATGAGTCCATAACTTTATCCATGGCCTTGGATACCATGGTTTCAAGCTTACCTTCCAAGTTAACATCGGGATTAGGAGACATTATGGGGAAGAGTATATATTACTGTATCAAATATATTATTGTATCAAATCTCCTTTTTTTTTTAACAGGTTAACAGTCTATTCTTGTTCTTTTTCTATTTAATGCCAAGTTAGAATGATGATGAGAACCCCAAAGGATGATATGAGGTAAAAAAGGGGTTAACTTTTTGAAATCCAAAGGATTTTGAATAAAGGGCGAGATTGTGATGAAAAATCCTCTTCGATGAGAGTCAGTCGAGCCAATTTAACAGCAGCAACTGTCGGATGTTGCATACTGTAGTTATAGCAACTGTGCATGTCTCTTGCGTGCGTGGTTGTTTTGTTATGGCTTTTCCTCTAAAATTTCTTTCCTCTGCGTTGTGCGTAAGAAAAGCACATTGCGGTGGGGAAAGAAAGGAGTATTGCCTTGTTGAAGTGCCCGGGACAAGAGAGGCATAAGGTAATCACTAAACTCGGTGGTTGATTTGACCGCACCAGCCCGTATGCTTCCAGCGCTCAGAGCGATCGGCGCCAGAGGGGGTGCGCCGTGTTCCAGACACTATGCCTGGCTCACGCTTAGATCTCAGAGCGCTGCCAGGCAACGGGAAATGCAGTTGTGTCTTTTTGAAGGACACAAGTAAGAAAACATTTTTTTTAATATAAGCTCGACCTCGGGGTTGGACGCAAATTGGGAAATAAGATTAGAGATATTAACTCGATGTCAGGTGGAAGCGCAGTAAAGCATAGCGCATACAAATGAAGGGTCAATTAGGGCCCAGTAAGATTCGCTAAAGGTTGTCAGAAGGTTAATAATGTGGAAAGGACATTTTCAATCAAGAAATGAGAAAAGGCAATCACATGGTAGGGTCAATAGGACCTGGCTATGCGATAAACAGACAGAAACAAGTAAATATAGGTACTGTATAAGCACAAATAAAATTAGGGCATTTATCTTTGTGAGCAGCAGCAACAAAGAAGGAAGATGGTTGTATGCTCATGGGCTGTATACTATAATGGAATGTTGTTTAAAGTTCTATATTCTCTTCATTGTTACTGCTGAGCTGTGGCAATAAAGGAGACTTGCATAATGTTGGCCTCCGTGTAATGCCATAAAATCTATTAGTTTTGACAATGTTTTTTACATGTTGCACAGCAGCTAGAACTGTTGAGCAACATGGCTGAAAGTAAAAATAGCACTATGACGTGGGCAGCATTGACTGTGTCATAGCACTTTTTTTCATGTTACTTCAAGCCATGTTGCATAGCAGCAAACAATGGGGGTGGTGTCAAGCAACATGAGGGAGGAGGGTAGGAAAGACATCGGAGAGTGTGAGGAGGGCATGGGTGAAACCAGGGGGAGGTTGGCAGATGTAAAACAAGTAGCAGTTCTAAGCAAACGAAGTAGGAGGGGTTTGTATCAAATCAATAAGTAGTAAAAATTGTTCCTTTCTAAAAAAAATTAACAATCCAATAACATTACAGACGGGTAAACTCATTGCTTAAAAACATTTTCCATTAATATTTCTAACTTTTCCTCAAGTGAAAAGGCTAACTACTAAGCAAGCTAGAGTAAAGAGGGAATTTTCTGCTCTTGGCTCTGCCTCGGAAAACTCCCCAAACAGATAAAGAAAGGATGTGGCATGAGGGGCTGTGCTGGTGGCTTCGTACCTGGGGCACCAACTTAGAGTCTCAGTAGTCAGCTCAACTTTCTGGAATTCTGTGCTGACACCATGGGAATGGTGAAAAAACAGCACAAAAGGGGTTTATTAACAGAAATATTGTTCTGAAACAGCGCAGGTACAAAAATACATGCAGTCAAAAAAGACCTTGATTACAAAGAAAAAAGTAGCTCCAACAACAACAAAAAGGAGATGAAGACTTAGAAAAAAGGAGTACTTGATCCAAGCCCCACAGAAAAGCCAACACATGAGGGCAGATGAGGATAAAGCAGAAACCTACAGGAAATGTCACACAATAACCAAAAGCAAGGAAATCAGAGTGACAAGCGAGCCACCAAATGGAAATGTACTGGACGGGAAGATTATTTTCTTTTGTTACAAGAGATTTTGCAAGCACCCACTATGCATGCAAAACCCAAAAATGAAGTGTGTTGTTAGATAAGGCTTGTGTTAGCTTAGTACAGATGCCACAGGCCCTAATGAAGCAGTCCTAAATGGCATGCAGTGGGCTCTTAACACCCTGGACCAGGGTAAAACTGCACTTGCTGAGTGACTAATAAATAGAAAGGTCAATTTGGAGGCTAAATTGGAGCTCCCAGTGCTGCAGCGGGTGGGAAAAAACAAACTCTAGCTCTTTCTGTCTTTCTGGTTTTGGTGCAAAGTGAACCAGATAACTTTGTGAGGTGCATACTTTACCACTAATCCCTCTCACTTACCACCCCCATTCCCAAGTACCCAATCTTTACTCTCACTGCTACCATTGTTTTTATATATGTTTGTATGTGTATGGTATTTTTATTCCATGAACCTTGACAAAAGGTTACCAAAGAGCTGTACATGATCAAAGACAAGCATAAATTCTACAAGTGATAAGAGAGGTGTCAGTTTGGACTGTTAATGCAGTGTGATGTGGTGTCCTATAAAGAGGTTGGGGACATATTATCAAGACAGGCAATAAAATTATCGCCGTTTTAGCGGCAGAAAACTGCCGCTAAAACGGTGATAATGGGCTTGATAATATGCTCTATGGAATTCCAATTGAAGCCCATGTTAGATATCCTTCACACAGAGAATTGGTGTGCGCATTAGTTGCGTAGAAAGTGGGATTGCTGCATGAACCCGGAAAACAGATTTTAAATACCATTAGAACACAGTACAACCCATTCTGCAGGTAACTCAGCATGTACAATGTGTGGGGCATGATGTAGCTAAAATGTGTGGGCATTGGTGCTGGTGGAATATGTGGTCATATACAGTGTGTGAGAATTGGGGAGTGTATTGCATACCAAGAATGGTTCACCCATAGCATGTAGCGACATGTGCATGAAAGGTGCTATGTCTATATAAATATGAATGGAATACGTTATGTGGACTTACTCTGCTCTCCATGATTGCCTGCTTCTTGGCCTCGGGGTAGCACTCCTTGCCCACGTCCTTAGACCACTCCATGAGACACTTTTTCTTTGATTTGTATCTTTAACTGTTTGCTTATGTTTTTTGGGGAAGACGTGCGGAGCAAGAAAAAGAATGAAGAGATAATCAAAAAGGAAAAGAATAGAATGGCAGAAAAAGCCAAAGATAGGAAGAAGAAAAAGAGGGTGATATGATGGAGGAGAGAAAGAGAGATGGAGTGAGCTGAAGACATGGAAATCCTGCCCAGTGATCAACTACGACAATTGGATCCCCCACTTATAGGGAGTTCGATATCTGAAGCAATCGCGGTTTTTGTTCTGGGAGGGAGTGACTGATCTCAAGCATTACTTTGAAGAATAGTAAGAAAGATTCACTGAGACTATATTCGCCCTGAAGAAGTCATTAGGGACGAATCGCGTTGGCTACGGTTGTGTGCTTTTTAAGAAGATTATGAATAAAGAAAATGTATACAAGACCTGCTGAATGGATCTGAAATCTTGTTGAACTAGACTGTTTTTCACTTTGAGTGGAGTCTGGACCATTGTGTTTTATTTGAAATTGTGGGAGTCTCCCTTGGAGGCTTAGGGGTATTGAGCCTCAGGTCCCTGGCACCCTGAGACAAAGATTAATGATAACCTGATGTCCGATAGGTGCAGTGATTATTGCCCCATACACTGTGTTCTCTCTGTGTTCATACAGTTAATCAAATTCTGTTTTATTTGCATATGTATTGGTGCAGTTAAAATGGGGAACACACATCTACAAATACCAGAAAGCAAATGAAATCCATATCTGGGTGAACTGATGCCTATATTGCTTAGACTATACTTTGTATCAAAGATTTCTCTTAAATTTGATTGATGAGAAGCTGCACTGATCTCGCTGATCTTTTTTTTCACTTTTGAACTGAATTGTATTTATTTACTCTAAATGAATTTGAAGGAGTGTTTTTAGCTGTTGTTTTTTCGTTGCCTGAGTATGGACTGCAGAAATGTTTCTTTTAATGAACTCAGTGATTGTATTTTTCACATTGTTCCTCGTTATGGGTTTCTTAATGCATCTGACACAACTCTTTGGTTTCACTAAGTAGTGTTCGTCCTTGGAGTCTGCCCTGACTGGCTCTTTCACTGGACATCTAATGCTGCTCCTTATCCGCTTCCGTCCTGAGAGTATGTTGGTTGCAGGAGAGACCAGGGGGTGAAGGTAATGGGACAGGATCCGATTGTTAAATTTTGTGGACCAGCACAGGCTTGCATATAGAATTATAATCCCCCGTGGGCCTCTAAGAGACGGGGGAGAAGGTCGGTACTCTGGTGGTTGATCTGCACAAAGTGCATACAGGAAGGGCTCTATAAAAACAGGACTGCTGCATGGCAGCATACTAGAGATGTGCAGTGGGTGCACCACTGTCACGTCAAAGGCAGGTTTGTCTGCTCCTGTCTGCGATCCAGTTGTGCTCAGCACCAGCCATGCTACCGGTCCAAATGAGGACTAACACCAGACGCGTAATGCCCATTGGGCTCAAAGGGCTTCAGACCCCCGTTGTGTGTTTTCACCCTTTCATAGATCCCCTGCATCTCCACTCTGCCTACTGCTGGAAGAATTAGTCCCTCCCCCCGACATTTTAGTGGCCACCACCCCCCACCCCCCGAAGTTTGGCTCTAGTTGCGCCTCTGACTAGCACACCATGCCACGGTTTATTTACAGTAGGGATGATTTGTTGGAGGCTGGCCTGAGAAGGTTAGGTCTCACCAATTTTTCCAGTTTGTGGTTCCTTTTTGCGTAATCTTTAGCAGAAGCAATGACTAGTGTACGGCACACACGTTAAAACGACTGGGGGTAGATGCGGAGAGTCTAATTCTGTCACTGACTTTAGAAGGGCTAAGAACTTCTCTAAGGCAGCATTATCTTAACCTGATAATCTCCCTTTCAAGCAGGCTCCAAGATCATACCTGGGAGCTGAATTCACTTTGAATGGCCATATGAAGTGTGCTTTGATTAATACTGGATCTGCAGGAAAGCTCTCTACAGAACACTTTGTACTGCTATCTCAAGGGTTGCTTGAAATTCTGTTACTGACTACAACTCGGTTTTCTGATTCCTGTGCTCCTGACATTGCCGCACTATGCCGTCCTGGGTGCTCCATAATTTACTGCACCATCCCTATGAAATGGGGTGGGGAGCTGGCTATAATAGATATTGACAAGTATGCCATTAATGACCTTATTCTTGAGACATTCCCTTCAGCTGGCCTACTAGGGGTCTCCATTGCAGACCCCACCTCTACTTTATGGAGTGACATTGTGTGCTGTCTCCCACCTGGCCTGGCAGAATCCTTCAGTAATACTTTTGTTGAATTGATACTCCCTTTATACTTCACGCATGCTAACATTCTTGTTGTGGATGATTTCTATTTACAGATTAGCTCTATGCATCCCCCTGACACCACTTCTTATTTTATTGAAGGTATGGCTACCATAAAACATATACGGACACTTCATGACCCTATACACAATAAAGCACATATGTCAGACCTTATCTTTGGCCCTCCTAATTCAGTGGAGAATGTTGAAATCACTCCCCAGATCTGGTCACATCACCATGTTTGCCAACTGGATTTCCCAGGCTGTGGAGTCCCTAACTCCCCCTCTCTCTAATCGGCGTGCAAGAAGTGCACCTTCAAAATCCTGGTACTCTAGCAACCTCAAAGAATTAAAACAGTCATGTAAAAAACTTGAACATTGCTGGAGGCTGAAATACTGCCCTACAGCTAAAATACGGTATAAACAGTGTGGTCACGGCAGTAAGCAATTCTGTTGTGAGAAATAAATAATAGTAGCACAAACACAAAACAAATTTGTTGTGGCATGTATCCACTTCAATTGTTTTATACAAGGATAAAGTATCAGATGCGATTATATTGAAAGCATTTTACAGATAAAGGCAATCAAGTTGCTCATTGCGGCACTTGTGCAGTATCATACAGTGCTCTTGGTGTGGTAGGAAAGAAGGTGCACGAGAGCCAGGACCCCCCTTTGGTTGCAACACAGTCACCGTTACCAGCATTCATCGCTCCTGACATCCGTTCTGCAATACAGCGCCTGCCAGTTGTTCCCCGCTTCCGCAGGTTCCGTTTGGGGGGCAGCCCTCTCTCTGTTAAACCTGCGAATGCCTGGAACTCCCTGCCTCTGGAGCTGCGTAATATTCAGGATACTAGGCTAATTAAGAAACAGTTGAAGACTTTACTCTTTAATCAAGCCATCTAATCTCTGACCCTCTGCTGCTAAGTTCACCAGCCGCACTGGACACTCTTGAGTATCCGTGCGTGATAGAAATGTATTGTAACATAACATAACATAACATGTTGTTACCCTCCGCCTTATGATTGAACCCTGCCCCTATGTGGCCCAATGTAGATCAGACATCCCTCAACTAAAAAGGCATTGGAGTAAATTATATAGCCTTGAGCTGATCAACAAGTTGCTGGGGCCTGTTTTGCTCATTTTCTAATGCATGGGTCCTTACTGAATGGAAAAGGGAATTTAATGTTCTTCTCTTTAAAAAAAACATTCTGATGAGGCTGTTCTCTCAAACTATCGACCTATTTCTCTTTTGCCGTTTGCAATGAAGATTTTGGAGAAGTATGGTGTTAACCATGTGCTCTCTGACTATTTGCAACAGTACACCATCTTAGAGATCGTTCATTTCGATTCCCTTCTGGAGCACAGCATTGATACTGCTTTGGTGTCTGTCCTTCATGGCCTAATATTGCAAGCAGACAAGGTAACTCCAGCTGCCCTTGTCCTTCTTGATCTGCACACTACATTCCACACAGTGTCTCATGCCACCTTGGTGACCAGACTGGCAGAGGCAGGGTTGGAGTGTTAGCACTTCAGTGCTGCAAAGCCTGTCTTGAGGACAGTCATCAAGCTGCCTACCTCTCCTCAATGTGTCAGCATATAAAGCATTGATTCGGGGTGTCTGACAGCGGTCTGCACTTAGTCCACCTGTGTTTAATATCTAAATCCATCCCCTGACTGTATCCATTCGGTCTCTGGGTGTCTCATGCATTGTCTAAGCTGATGACATCCAGTTATCTTAGCCTTTGACAAACCAAGGTTGGCTGCTTAGACATGTTCCATTACTGTAACCACTGGCTGCAACACAACCCACTGAAACTTAATTCAGACAAGATAAAGCCGATTAGACAATTTTCACTTTTTTACTTGCATGCATCCTGGTCTGATCCTGCCAATTCTGTTAAATCTGTATAAAATCGAGGCTTCTATTTGGAGTGTGACCTGTCCTTGGACAAGCAGGCCAATAGTCTGACTTCCTGCTATTGATGGTACTGAGAAAAAGTGATGTAATGCTTCCCTACAGGCTTGTCACATTGTGGTCTAGGCAACTATCCTTAGTCATTTAGACTATTATAATTCCAAATTTTTTAATGCTGCGTCTGGTGGGTTGAAAAAGCTTCAGCACATCCAAAACGTAGTGGCCAAATTAGTCCATGGACTCTCTAGATTTGCATCTGACCCTCTTCACTCACTAAATTGACTCCCTCTGGTACAGAAGATCACATTCAAATGCATTTATCATAGTGGACCTCTTTATTTGAAAACAAAATGTAATTTCTACATCCCTGGTCGCTCGTGTTGATCTCAAGGAAGCTTTCCTTCTTTCTATTCCTAGAACTAAGCAAATTCGATCCAGGGGCAGGGTGTTTTTGGTGGCGGCTGCCAAAATGTGGGGTTTCTTTGCCTCTAACCTTGCTCAAATTGCCTGTACTGCTCCAACTTTAGGAAAGCTGTGACGACCTGGCTCTATGCAAGGTAATACTGCTTCTCGCTGCAAGGTCAGGGCTCTAGATGTGTGACAGTCTTATCTAAGTTATTTTGGTGTTAATCTCTTTCAGAGCCAGGACTCCTTTCTGGTATATGCAAGCTTAACAAATTATCTAACATAACATACCCATTCACACTTTTTATGGGCTGTTGTGAGATCACTCAACTAGCAGTAAAAGGACCAGATGAGGAGACAAACACCTTAGGCATCATTTACTTGGCATTCCCACCCATGTTTGGGTGAAGTGGTGAGGGTACCTTGACAGTGTTCAAGTATTAGGATCCTCCCCGTAAAAACTATTGTTGGGGTGTCCTAAATTTAAGCACAATAGATATAAATAGGTCTTCTTTACATAGTCATTTGTTACCAAGAAAGTCTGGTTCGACTCTAGCCCCCTGGACCTATGCTGAAAACACATCAGCTATTTAGCAGTTTTTAGAAGAGCAGTCAGGTTTCCAACTGGAAAGGACTCCCAATCAGTAAATGCACTTGCTGTAGCGTTCCAAGCTTTGCATCCATTTCAAAAGGTTGGAGCGTGGAGTAGCGAGATAGCTTAGTGCCTTCACACTCATGTTCTAGACGTTATCAATTACTACCACAAGCCATCTTTAATAGCACACACTATGAAACGTTATATTGGCTAAAGTAGTGTTTTTTAGGAATACATATATATTGGCCAGTAGGTATTTATAGTTTGGACTAAAGTTTCCATAAGAAAAAGCATTTTTTGTTTTGCCAACAACTTTGGCACCACTTGACGAATCTACACTCATTTTTCACAAAACTTCCTCTTTGTGGTCCAGCTGCTGGGTTGAACATTTCGGGGTGATCCATCAAGAGGGGGCAGAGAAAAAAGAGGGGTACCAAAACACCTTTTCCCCATGTTTATGGAGATATTTCATTTTTTGAACATGACAACTGCCCGAGCTTCTGAACGGAAATACACCAAATTTGGCAGAAAGCTAGATGTTGGTCAGGGCCGGACTGGCTACCGGGCAGTTTGGAAAGCTGTTGAGCTGATTTCGTTCATGGAGACCTGCGTGTGCTAAACGAAATTCGTGTTGCTTTAATTATTTCGAAGCACACGTGAACGAAATCAGCCCCCACCACAGTGAAATCAGCCCCCAGGTCAGCAACATTCCAAACTGCCCGGTAGTTAGTCCGGCCCTGATGTTGGTCCAGAAAGCGTGCTTTTTGTGATTTGGTGTACATCTGTTCAGTAGTTTCAGAAAAAGGATAGTTTAAAAAATATAGATATCTGGGTATGCTAGTCCCTGCAGTGGACTTGCAGATCCTACTCAAATTTGATTGGCTGCTAAAACACTTCAACCAGGAAGAGTTGGTGGCCATCTTGGGACTCGGCTTGAAGCCGAGTCCCAGAAAAAAGTAAAACATAAAGAAAAGGGGGCAGGGTAGTAATACCCTGACTCCCCAGATAGGGTGGGAGGATCCCACAGGGACCACCAGCTCCCCGGGGCTTGTTATTTTAATTAATGGAGGGGGCCTCATGGACCCCCTTCTAGCCCTGGGGACCGCCACCTCCCCAGGGCTTTCCATATAATAATGTGGGGGCTGCAGAGACCCCCCACAGCCCTAGGGACCTCCACCACCTCCCCTGGTTTTACATGTAATTAATGCGGGGGCTGCGAGGTCCCCCAGCAGCCACAGGGACCACCGCCCCCCTAGGTCAAAATATAGAAAATGGAAGGGGGGCTGCGTGGCTCCCTTCTGGCACCCCTCCAGGACTGTCACCTCCTAGGGCTGGCTCCAGCAATGTTCCACCCCCGGGACATTGCAGTTTGCTATGGCTTGCCGGGAGTACTGCTCCCGCTAAACCATAGCAAACTCTCTGTTTTAAGCAAGCAAGAGCAAATATGTGTCTGGTTCCCTGCCTGCTGCAGCTAGCACGGACACAGACATTGCTTTAGGATCCAGGAAGCTGCATATTCAGCAGCTCCCAGAACCTTAAAGCAATGCCGTCAGGGATCACAGGGCCTTCAGGCTCCCCCTGCGGTCCCATTGGTGAGTGGGTGCCCTAGAGGCCCCACTTTCATTGTGCCGGCCCCAGGGAATTTGGTGTCCGAGCCCCAAGTCGGCCCAGGGAGAGGAGGCACGCAGGCCCCTCCCCTATTTGTAAAAGGCCAGGCCACAGGGAATGGGGTCCGGGGGCCAAAATCAGCCACGGGAGGGGAGCCACACGGCCCGTCGTCTCTTTTACAAATAAAAAAAATAAGCAAATGGTCTAACCCTGGGGGATGGGGTACCCGAGGCCGAAAATGGCCCGGGAGAGGCCAATTACCCCTCTTGTTATCTCCGGTGAGTCCCACACAGCAGGATTGACAAGAGGTCTTTGTAGGCCACGCTCCCTTTCTCCACTACTCTGCAAACACGGCTCGTGGTGCACGACTGGTTGGGAGATGAAGTCCTCATTACTCCTGAGGGACTTTGGGGTCCATGAAGCTTTCCTGTTACCTCCTGTAAGTCCTACACAGAGGGATTCCGGAGAACTGGTCGGAGGCCCAGCCCCCATCTCCACCTCTTGCGAATACTACTTAAACAAGCATTTGCTAAGCCAATTGGTCTTGCCTATGCATGATGTATTGGCTAGGTCAATGTTTTATTTAGCTGCCTGGCTGCTGTACAGTATGGTTGAAAGTAAAAAAAAAAAGCGCTATAACGCGGAAAACATTGACTAGGCCAAAGAGCTCTATTGTTTGCCTTTTCAGTGTTTTTGAAGCATCATGGCAGCTGTGCAGCATGGTTGAAAGTAAAAAAATAAAATTTTTAAAAAGCACTATGGCGCAGCCATCGTTTACTCCGATATAGCACTTTTTAAAAATGTACGTTTAACCAAGCTGCACTGCAGTTGCACTGCTGTACAACATGGCTAAAGACCAAAATAACATTTGACAAGGTGTAACCAGGAGGCGGGGCACTCACCCCCTGTAACCCGGAGTGTGCCTGTAAACTGTGACCCCCCCTCTTGTCTCCACAGGTGTCAGAGAACACAAGCTGAAACCACGTGGAAGAACAGTACAGCTGTGATGAGGAAGACATGGAACACGGTCCCTTTAACTGGCCCCGACCAGGTGACGAGGAGGAGGAGCCCGACATCACCTTAAAAGACGCCCAGCTGCCGGACCAGGTGTGTCTTTACACCGGAGGAGCGGTCAGAGTGGAGAGGAGTGGAGGTGCGGCGTGGAGCAGGGAATCGAGCAGAGCAGAGGAGCAGCGTGGAGCGGAGGAGAGGCGTGGAGCGGAGGAGAGGCGTGGAGCGGAGGAGAGGAGAGGAGTGGAGCGGCGTAGCCGAAGGCAGCACTTCCAGGGAAGGGAGCGTGGTAACAGCAGCGGCGTCAGCAGAGACAGAGGGCGGCGGCGCTTCAGGAGCGGCAGCTGTATCAGGAGTCTCACGGGGAGAGGAGGAGAAGCCGGGAAGAAGACGACTCGGATTCCTACGGAGACCATCGGGAGCGACGGATCCAGGAGGACAATGGACCCACGAGTCGCCCAGCCACTCCCCCGGAGGGGCGTGGCTAACAGAGGTGCGTGGAAGGGTTGCCGGGTGGTTACGGTTCCAGAAGAAGGGAGAACCCCAAAATCCCTTAGAGTAAAGTCCCGTGCACGTCCCTCACATACCAGACCGTAATTGAAGCACTGAGTGTTCCCTCACCCCCTTTCCCTAAAGCAACAGTTGTGTCGTACCGAGAACTGATACCTCCTCTGTTTCTGTCTCCCCCTTCGGTGGAACCTGGGCCACGACGGATCACGAAGTGAAAGGAAGGCGGAGCCCGACCCGGCGCCGAGAGGAGGGTGTCATCCGCAAAAGCAGGAAGGAAAGAAGCCGCTCTCCGCGTCATTTGCAGATCCGACCGACCTGTACAGACAGACTGTTTAAGTCAATAAAGCCTAGTTTGAACCCTACTAAGACTTCTATCTTGCCTATCCCCACACAGCCGGTCACACAAGGGTAATAGATCTTACATATTTGCATCGGGGAAACCTATTGGCTTTGCCAAAGCTTGTTTTTCTTTACATGTCTGCGGATAAGAGTCTGTAGTAGCCCTTCAGGACACATTCCTCTGAAGTACCAGTTTATAGTCAAACAGTTTTACTAATGATGTCAGCACTTTTTGAACATATCGTTTAGAACTTTACCTAGACGGTAGGAATTTTTAGATTTTCATTTTTTAATGCCCAATTTTAGTTCCCACACTGATGGTGCTTTGTCCATTGGGTTTCTGAGGCCCACTAATGATTTCTTCCAAACAGCTGGATGTTTTTCTGCTGTCCTTATCTCAGGCTGCACTAGAGTTAGTTTGCTAGTGACATTGTTGATGTGAGCGAGCTTGCTTGTGTTTCTTACCAGGATCTCTATATATCAGCCTTTGAAGGATTATTTCCACTCGGTGTGATATGCCTAGATATTACACTGGGACATTTCCTGCATAAAAGGTAAGTCAGATTTTACCAAAACACAATTTCTTAAGTTCTCGTACAATTTCCAACTCCAAACATTTTCACAGGAAAGCAGTCAATGCAGTTCTGTGGGAGAAAATCAGGTTATCGGTTTTAAGGTAAATGCTTGGTCTTGGGAGTTGGATATCTGGTGTTAGAATCAGGGTTCCCCCAGGGTCAAGGATACAATCAAAGAACACCCTCAGTGGCACTAGGGCAGCCGGGTGCAGAGTGCTGAGGCTCAATGTTATCCAATAGGGGTAGGGGGTCTCTGGTTGGTCGCTGCTCACGGGAACGCCATTCGGATTTGGGAGCAAAGCTCTTAGGTTTTAGCTCAGGGCAAGAGAGATCCGGGTTAGCACACCAGGTGCACCCACAGCAGCACAGCTGCGGCCGGGTGCAGAGGGCAGATTTGGTGTCGGTGCCCTGTTATTTTCAATGGGAGTTGCCGGTTTGGTTTTTGACTACAGGTTGGGTCCAGGAAGTCTTCCGGGAGGAACCAACAGCTGGGCAGGTAAGTTAGAGGGCTCTGGGACATAGGTGCACCTCAGGTCCTCTTCTCCAGGGCGCAGGGAGGCTGGATGCAGAGGTGCCTTTTGAGGTCGGATTTCACCTTACCGGGCCAGTGGCAGTTGGGGCGGTCTCCGTGCAGAGGGTGCAGGTGATGCCAGGGTGTCCTGGAGAGATCAACCCACAGTGAACTCGGACTCTGGAGCGCTGGGGGACCTCGCTGGGACCGGTGGGTCATTTGGACATGGGCAGTAGGCGTCAGGTGCAATGGTTGTTCCTGGCGTCGGGTTTCTTTGTCCTCAGAAGGCTCAGAGTCTTTCCTTGGTGATTGTTTTGAACAGAGCTGCTGTTCACAGGAGATCCGGTCTTTGTTGAAGGCAGTTAGTCATGGCAAGGGATTTGGAGGTCGCTGGCTACAGGACAAGGCGACTTTTGGTGCAGGATTTCTGGAACCTGCAGACGAGCATGTAGGGCTGGGGCCAAGTCAGTTCTTCTCTGCAATCTCCTCTCCTTCTTTCGTCCTTCTTCGTCGGTGGTGGGAATCTCCCTTCTTGGTTCAGGGCTGCCCCCTAAATGTAGTATTTAGGGGGTGTTTTAGGGGTCTTGAGGTCAGTAGCCAATGTGCTACTGACCTTGGGGTGACAACCACCCTTGGTGTGCTCACCCCACATGGGGGAGTGGGCACAATCCCTAACACTGATTAGAGAGTGCCTGATTAGAGAGTGATCTTCACCTCTCCTCCCCCACCTGAGGGGTGGGGTTGTCAAAGGTGGGTAAACCTTCTGGGCTGTTCTAATTTTCCCCACCTGTCTTCCCACCGAAAAGGGGGTGAGACAGGAAGGGGGTCTGCTTATGATAGCAGTCGAGGCTGGGAGTCATGTTACAAAGGCGACAATGCCTTTGAAGCTCCCCTGCCACAGATGGCTCTTCCTGAACTGGGGGAGGTGTGACCACCTCTGCCCAGGAAAGGCTTTGTTTCTGGGCCCAGGGAGTGAAGGCTCCCACCCCAGGGGTCCAGAAGCATGTCTTGTGGTGGCAGGCTGGTGTTTACCAGTCAAGAAACCTACCAGAGGCTGGTCGTTTTTCAGGGGGCATCTCTAAGATGCCGTCTGAGTGCATGGTATAATAAATCCCACACTGGCATCAGTGTGGGTTTATTATGCTGAGAAGTTTGCTACCAAACTTCCCAGAATTCAATAAAGCCGTTAAGGTGTTGTGGAGTTCGTAATGACAAACTCCCAAACCATATACTCTTTGTGGTTTTACTGCACTTACAATGTCTAAGAATGGACTTAGACAAAGTAGGGATACAGTGCTCATGCAACTGTACCCTCACCAGTCGTAAAGTGCAACCAGCTAGAGGGGTGTCTTACCTATAGCATAGCCAGTGGGTTGCAGGCATGGCACACTGGTATGTGTGCCATGTCGACTCTTCACTTTTCTCTGCACCAAAACACGCAGCCTGCAATGGCAGTGTGTGTGTGTGTGTGTGTGTTAAGGTACAGGACCTCTAAGGGTGGCACAATATGTGCTGCAGCCCTTAGAGGCTTTTCCTGGTCACAGTGGTGCCCTTGGTATCCATGGTACCATTTACAAGGGACTTACATGTGGCAAGAGAGGTGTGAATTGGGGGTACAAAGGTACAGTTTGGGGAAAGAACTCAGGTCCTGGAAACCTCATTGGCAGGAACCCAGGGCACATCAAGTCTAAGTGCATCAGAAATCTGGCAAAAAGTGTTTGGGGAGGTTACTGCAACAGAAACCCACTTTCCTACAAGTGGGCCATGTGTACACCTACACAGTTCACATGCAAGTGCTTCATTCAGTGAACATCTGATCGGATGCGAAAAACAATGTTAACCATAGA
The DNA here is from genome assembly GCF_964261635.1 of Lissotriton helveticus. Classification (NCBI taxonomy): domain Eukaryota; kingdom Metazoa; phylum Chordata; class Amphibia; order Caudata; family Salamandridae; genus Lissotriton; species Lissotriton helveticus. The sequence goes on from NC_136067.1 coordinate 874,382,833, forward strand.
GTACTACTTAGGGAAACTGTATTCAATACAAGAGCCTTTCCCTTCCAAAGATGGTAACACAAGCTGTTTCCTTCCCACACCAAAATCCATGCACCCTTGAAGCTGATATTGTTTTTCAAAACAATTTTTTATTATTTTTTGTAGAGTGCAGAGAAAGTATGACAACAAAATAATGAAGAGTCGAGTATTCACCTATGAATGGGTCAACCTTGTACAAACAATGATGGCTTTGAAGGCCTAACAACAACAGAAAAACAAAAACAGTAACAGCTGCATGACGGGGGAGGAGTCATGCTTTGTGAATGATACAGATATGTGATAAGGGGGGCGTAGTGTAGTGTAGATGGCTGGTGAATACTGCACAGGGGAAGGGCATTGCCACAATACTGTACAGTGATACAGTGGTCGGGGGGCTGTACAAAGACCAGAGAGCTAAGTCCAGGTGTAGGAGGAGGGGCAGTAAGAGGAAGATACATATACCCAGTGCTTTAAATGGCCCGGGTCTGGCCGGTACTCAGCACCTGCACTTTTTGATTTGAGAGGGAGAGTACTGGCACATCTTAGGAGCAAACAGGTACTGTAAATTGTGAGTACCTGAGTGTTAGACATGGCACCATTGGTGTGGGTCTCCCTCTCATTTTTGCTGTTGCCTCATGTATTTTGTCTGGTGTTAGATGCTTTGGGCACTGTGCCACTGCTGTCCAGTGCTACAGTGCAAGTGCTTCCTACTGTAAATTGATGTATTAATCATTGGTTCCATGTTTGGCTATTTGGTTTACTTGTCAGACCCTAGTACAGTGCATTAAGTGTGCCCAGGGTGTGTAAATCCAAATGCTGCCGGTGGGCTTGCAGCACTTGGTGTGCCACCCACAGAAGCAGCCTTGTAAAATGTGTCTAAGGTCTGCCATTGCAGAGCCTGCGTGCAGTCTGGTACTGTCATGCTGACTGGGCAAGTGCACCCACTTGCCAGTCCCTAAACCTTCCCTTTTTTCATATCAGACACCCCTATGGTAGGCCCAAGGGCAGGGTGCATTGTAAGTATAAGGTAGGACATGCCCTGGGGTGTGTGGCATGTCCTAATAGTGAATTACAGCCATTTTCGTTTTTCACAATTGCAAGGCTACCTGTTCTCATTGGGCTAGAATGGGCAGTTAGATTATTACATTCTTATAATCGGATGTATGACGTTACAACGCAGGCTATTACAACGCCTGCCTTTACAACGCAGTTTTTACATCGCATACCATTACAACGCATAGCGCTTTTGGGTGTTGGATAGTGAATAGTTTAATTTACTATTCCAACTCCAGTCCCCGTGGACACTAGGGAAGGTTATTGGATAGTAAATTAACCTATTCCCTATCCTAGAGTGCCCCCCAGCGCAATGCGTTGTAATAGTTTGCGTTGTAATGACCGCGTTGTAATGGTAGTGCGTTGTAAAAGTTTCGTTGTAAGTGATGTTTACCCTTCTAATCCTAAGTGACTCAGAGAACATGGTAGAAATTTGAGTTTAGTATGCCTGGAGAATGATAAAATATATCTTTTAGTGAAGTTGGTTTTAACATTCTGTGTTTGAAAATACCACTTTTAGAAAGTAGGTCTTTTCTTGCCTGACCTTTCAAGCCTGCCTCTGCTAGGTTGTGTATTCCTTGTCTGGAGTTTGTGAGTGACAGGGCTGGGGGATTCCAAGAGACAGGATGAGTCAGCTGAGTGGTAAATAGAGAGATCTACATCTAGATGGGAGGGAGGAGTTGCACCTGAACCTTGAATAAGGCTGTGCCTGCCTTCCACAATGCTGGCTCCACCACCTGGGGTGCGGCTGATGTCTCTGCCCTGCACACTGAAAGAAGAGAAGGAATCCTGTCAACAAAGTGCTCCAGGGCTGTACTTGCCTTCCACAATGCTTGCTCCACCTCCTGGAGGGCATCTGATGTTTCTGCCCTGCACTGTGAAAGGAAAGGAGAAGTCTGGTAAATAGAGTGCTTCAGAACTGGGCAAAGGCCCCTCTCCCCTCAGAGAACAAAGGATTTTGGGGTATAAATATTAGGACCCTGATCCCATGAAATTAGATCACTTTTGGACTACAAGAAGAAACCTTTACTGAGGAGAGGAACCTGACGAAACTGAGGAGAGGGGATTGACCTGCAGTGGTTGCCTTAATGCCAAAGGAAGGAGAAAGGAAGTTTGTATACTTTGCTTCCAACCTGTGAAGGATCTCCAAGGCCTAGGAAAAGAGCTTGCCTCCTGCTGAAGTCTCAGGGACAACAAACTTCACCCCCCAGCTTCCCAGAGTTCTTTGGAAGTGCATGCTGCTGTTTTGGGCCTTCTGAGGGACTGCGTGTCGTAAGGCGCTGGAAGTGCGACTCAACGAAAACTAAGCGTGTTGTCGTCGCTGCTGCTGCTGCCGTCGCACTTCTGAACAAGGGTGTCACCGCTGGAGTTGTCGCACTGCACCGCATCGAGAGAAGCATCTCACAACGAAGAGGGAGCGTGTCGCCGTCGCTGCTGCCTGCCGTCGCACTTCTGAACAAGGGTGTCGCCGCTGGAGTTGTCGCACTGCACCGCATCGAGAGAAGTGTCTCGCAACGAAGAGGGCGCGTGGCACTGTGGCTGTTGCTGCCGTCGCACTTCTGAACAAGGGTGTCGCCGCTGGAACTGTCGCAGTGCACCGCATCGAGGAAAGCGCCTCACATCCCCGAGAAGCGCGCCCCCATCAGAGTTGCTGCCGTCACATTTCTGAACAAAGGTGTCGCCGCTGTAGTTGTCGCATCGTGCAGAAGCTTCATGAAACCGTGGGAGAAGAGTGTCGCAGCTGAAGCTGTTGATGTCGCACTTCTGAACAAAGGTGTCGCCGCTGCAGTCCAAGCATCGAACCGAGAACTTCTCGCATCCCCGGAGAAGCATGCCGCATCTGGAAGATCTTCATGTCTTTATGGTACATTGACGCAAAGTGTCGCATCTTAAGAACTGAACTGAACTGAACTAAGCTAAAACTACCATCTTAACATAACAGTATTGTGTATTTTTGTCATTTATGGTCTTGTGGTAAATCTATATAACGTATACTTATTTTTGATATAAAACCTTGTGTGGTGTCCATCTGTAGTGTTATCACTGGGTTACTGTATGTGGTCACAAATGCTTTACACACTGCCTCTGAGATAAGTCTATCTGCTCGTGCCAAGCTACCAAGGGGGTGAGCAGGGGTTATTTAGGAGTGTAATCCCCTTATCCTGACTAGAGGCAAGGGTCCCTGTTTGTCACAAGTACCTACCTGTGCCAACAAGAGACCCCCAAAATCTAATTCTGCATATCTAGATTTCCATTTTTAACACTGCATATATATCACAGCATTGTATATGAGGTAAGTATCCCTCAAGGTGGGATACTATCATTAGAAGCCATTAGTTTATGGACGAGGTGCGTATTTTGGTGCACGATTGCTATGCGACCGCTACGCGACTCCTGCTCCCGTGCATTCGCAACACATGTGCATTAATGTACGTGACGCTCGCGCGCTTCCACGTGATGCCATATACGTGTTGGGCGCGGTGGGTGCACGACGCCCGCGAAATTTTTTATTGTCTAAAATGATATTTATATATATATATATATATGTCTTTAATATACATATTAGGGCAAAACATTATCTAAGCTATTCATAAAAATAATATATTTTTACTTGTAATAAACTTATATTACTTTTAAATGCAATTCTCAGAAAGGAAATAAACTGTAATGTAATTGTATTTATATAGCACTTACTACCCTTGACAAGGTGTCAAAACGCTTTTTCGTCGAGTAGCACGCTACTTCGGAACCCAAAAAGGATTAGTTGGGAATTAGTTTAGGGAGATATGAAATTAGTTTGAGCGGTGGGCATGTTAGTCTGTTAGTTGAATTGAAGAGGAATAGTGGAAGGATAGAAGAGGGAAGGTCTAGAAAGTGGGTAATGTTTTCGTTTTTTTAGAGCTCAAAGCAGTAGGAAGAGGTTTGGGATGAGTAAAGGGGAGGTGAGAAGAGTCATAGGTAAGGATGTAGAAAGGCTTGTTTGGGAGATCTATGCATATAGTTGCACTATTGGGACTACTGGGGAAAGTAGTATAAGTACAAACCTTCGATGTAATAGTAGCAATTGTAACACTGAAGCAGCACAGACACTAGTAATTTTCAATTGATATTCATGCTGAATGAAATTCTTGGTGTTTTTCATGGTTTAACTTTATGTATATACAGCGACGCTTGCCAAACTATTTCACTGTAATAAGACCTCTAGTGGTAAAGTATTTTATAGCTGAAAGGGAGTACAAAATAATACAGAATGCAAAGACTTAGTGGGAGTATCAGGAGGTTTCCGGGTAACAGGACTCTTTGATTTCCACTGAAACTGATATCCTGCTGCTTCAGGTGCAGGACATGGACGCTCCCTTTAAGAATCCTTGGAGAGGACGGGAGGAGGGGACAGGAAATGTGACGTCAACCTCAAGTTTCCTTTTGGAGGAAGACGCCGAGGACAAGAAGGAAGTAGTTGTGAGAACGAAGGAGTACGCCCAGGAGACAGCGGAGAACAGCGAGGAAGACGCAAGAGACGCTCTGTGGAGTTCGTCCGGCTGATGATGATCCCGGAGTCCTGCCGAAGGTCCCGGAAAGCAGAGTTACGCCAGGAGGCCAATGACACCACTCTTCGCCCCGCCACTCTCCAGGAGGAGCGTGGCTTGGACAGGTACATTGTTGACTACAGGGGCTCTCCAAGTCACTGGGAGGGAATGGGTAGCTCTTTGGGGTGGACATCGCTCTACCCTTCTCTGCTGGATTTCACACGGTGGCAGCGCTCGGTGGTCCCACGCACTCACTTCCCTATATTCAGGTCTCCTATGAATTGCCCACTGACCCGTGGCTTGTTTTTGTTTTCTTTCCCTACGACTCCCCAACGCCCTGGAGGAGAAACCCATTGAAATACCTACGTTATATTTAGGTCTACTAACTATAACTCACGAGCCTGTAATCCACTGCTGATGATGTCACATATTACATCATTCATGACATGGTCAGTGACATCACTGATGACATATCAAATGACATCACTGGTGACATCTCAAATGATATCACTGATGACATCACTGATGACATCATCCAGTGAATGTGGTTTGGTTTGATATTTAAATATGTATTATTATATAAATAGCAATCTGCATTGAAGAATGAGTGGATGTATTAGTGTCAGGATAACGGATTTACTAGCTGTGTGATTGACTGTTTAAGTGACTAATTTAAAGTGTCTCACTAAATATATGAGTTAGTGACTAAACTGTCTGAATGTCTATATCACTCTGTCTGTTGTTTTGTAAAGTGCTGCATCAGTTGGTTACTTGCTACATGAAAGTATATATTAGATATTGATTAGTTGGGTAAGTATTTGTATGGGACAGTGAATGTGTGTGTGGTTGGGTGGGGGGGTGTGACTGTGCAAAGATGTGTGAATAGTTGATTCACTAGGTATATGACGTTAAGAGTGCATGTGGAAACAGTTGTTTGGGTGAGTGAGCATATTTATGGCTGTGTTGATGAGCAAATATATCTCTTAGTGATACATGTGCAACGAAGTAGAAAAATAAAAGGCAGTGTATGTGTCAGTTGCTGTATATGAAAAACTATACGTAAGAGTCAGTGATTGTGTAAATTACTGTATGGATGACTGTATACTTGTAATAGTGATTTTATAAGGCACTAATTACGAGTAACTATCTGTATAAATAAATGAAGTAGTATTTGTATAAGTGTGTAGCAGGTGTGATCAATAGTTTACATGAGTGAGTAGGATGACCTTATAAGTGATTAGGATGTGTGCTGGTGTGTCAATGTCGATATAGGTGTATAAGTGCAATTGATAGCGTTCTATTCATTTGTAACATCGTGTATGAGTCAATTTATAGGAGAGTGTTTAGATGTGTGTGTAGACCTAGGAATCACTGAGTGGGTATTTAGAAACTTGTATTGATTTGTCAATGGTTTAAAAAATGGTACTTTGTATTTTATACTGAGTGATTAAAGGTTTTACTACTGTGTGATGAGGTGTATCAGATTGTCACGAGGATGATTTAATCAGTGATGTCATGTGAGATCTCATCAGTTCGTAGAACTAACTATAACAGAGGAATTTCAATGGTTTTGTATGAGTGAAATGATCAACCAACTATAACAGCCCTGAAACCAATGATTGTTAAGTGAATTTCTAAGGTTTTTTAAATGCTAATTCCTAACTATAACATGTCTGAAACCTATGATTTTTTCAGTGAATTTCGAAGGTTTTTTTAAATGACAATTTTTAAATGTAATAATAGTTATATTTAGGTTTTTTTAAACTGATTTTCTACATTTTCTTAACTATTTATTTTTACATATTTTATTTTTTAAATTACATGATATATTTTTAATTTAAATGGAAAAAAAATGTTTTTTAAAATATTGAAAGTCAAATTTTTTTTTTTATGTTTTATATTTTTATTTTAATATATTTATATTATTTTCTTTATTGTTTTTTTTCCAATTTTTTGGGGGAGTCGCGCACCCAAAGCGTACCTTTCTCGATCACTGCGCGGAACCTAGCTGTCATTTTAGGAATGTTGTGAAGGATCCGCGTAGGGTGTGCGACAGGTGTGTATTTTGGTGCGTGATTGCTATGCGACCGCTACGCAACTCCTGCTCCCGTGCATGCGAAACACATGTGCATTAATGTACGCGACGTTCGCGCGCTTCCACGTGATGCCATATACGTGTTGGGCGCGGTGGGTGCACGACTCCCGCGAAATTTTTTATTGTCTAAAATGATATTTATATATATATATATATATATGTATATATTTATATGTCTTTAATATACATATTAGGGCAAGACATTATCTAAGCTATTCATAAAAATAATATATTTTTACTTGTAATAAACTTATATTACTTTTAAATGCAATTTTGCGAAGTTGCGTTGGGTGCGTGCTGCCTGTGCGCATGGTGCGCGGACCCTATGTGACCTGAAAAAAAAGATTTGATTGGTTCATAACATTTCCCATTGTAACTATTGAAGGACCACACCTTCCTGCACAAAAACAATCAGTGGAGGCATTTTTCTCCTTCAATGTATGCTGTGCAATGCAGCATATATTGAAAGAGAAACAATGAGGAGAAATTAAAACAATTCTCCTTGTTGTGCCTTGCTATACCAACTGGAGGATGGTGCAGCATTCACACATCTCCAGATTTATGATTTATGCTAAATCTGGAGATGTTTCTTGTTCTATGAGTGTTGTGTGCAAACACCCACAGCAACACCTAAGGAACGCCCCTTCAACGCAAAGTGGGATGTAGGATGAGGTCGTATTTACATGGAGAAGAAAAGCTACACAGAGTGCCTTTTCCTCTCTTTGTAAATATGAAAGAGTGTCTTGTGCCATCACTATGTTACAAAAAGTGACACATTGTTGGTACAGGATGCTTCTAAATCTGCCCCATAAGTGCTTAGGTATTGGCAGACTGTTACAATAAGAACATATTGCTAGTTGATTGATTGAAAAATTGCATGAGAGTGAGAGGAGGTAAGCACACAGATATCTCTCCAAAGATGCTTAAAGAAGAATGATTGAAATGCTTGCAGTCCTTCAATAGGTACAATGGGAAATGTTATGAACCAATCAAATCTTTTTTTTTCAGGTCACATGGGATCCTATGACAGCGAGATTCCAACACTACATAGGTATTAACTGGTTATTTTGAAGAGTGTATTAATACGTTGTAGCTTTCTGCAGGTTTGCATGCATAGTATATAAAGAAATTGACTTGTACTAGGGTTAGTGGCAAGGCCAATCCTTAAGTACATGTCTTTTAACTAGAGTAATTTCAGTACTGCAAAGAGAGTCCAACATACATTTATAAGTACTTAGGTTTTGGTAAAGCAATAGGATACATACATAGTGCTGGATGGATGAATGGACAAGTGGCTGAGACAGACAGAAGGTTTCCTAGACTGCTTAGTTACTAACTAAGGGGTCGATTAGGATGGCGGACGGACCAAGTCCGTCCGCCATCCTGTTGTAGGAAGGGACCGTCCGCCACAGGGGCAGAGGTCCCGTGTGTGGAATTAAGATGCACCCGCCACAGTGGTGGGTGCATCCCGCATTTTTAACATTGCGGCGGGCAGTGGTGAAAGCACCGTCCGCCGCAATGCTGAAAATGCATGCTGTGCGGTTCAAAGCACAACATGACAGGCACCGCGCGGTGCCTGCCATGTTGTACTTTGAAACGCACGGGGGTACCATAGGTACCCCCATGTGCACCCCGCACCCCCCTTCACCCTGGGGGCCCGCAACGGGCCCCCAAAGCAAAGACTGTAGGCCATTCCACGGCGCAGTGGAAAGGCATATGACCACCGGCATCGTAATATGGTTGGCGGTGTCTCGCAGACACCGCCACCATATGTAAGCACTTTTTCCGCCGGTCGCAAAGGCGACCGGCGGAAAAGCAGCGGACGGTCTTGCCGTCCGCTGTGGACCCCGCAGCCATGCTAATGTGGTGAGGGGATCTTTTCTGTGAGAATGGCGGATGGATTGTCCCCGCCGGCCGGCGAGGGCAATCCGTCCGCCATCCTAATCGACCCCTAAGTATTTAAAAGAGTGTATCAATTTTATGTAGGTGATTAGAAGTTTGCATACACACTGCATAGAATATTGTAGCTGTCCTAGTTTTTCTGTTTAGGCCATTCCTTTGATACTTGACTAGTTAATTAAATAATATCATTGTTGTAAATAGAATACATGCTTTCAGGTTTTTCCACTGCGCTGTATTGCAGAGAGGTGGTCTAGGCTGTGCCTCTTTTTACATATCTGTACAACGCAGTTCTGTAGTGTTTACTGGACATATGCAGTGCGTTAGTTGAACTCTTAGAACCCCTAGGATTCAAGTGGAATAATCTCCCAACATAAAAAGGTTATAGGGCGTGTTTACACAGTGGTGAAGGAAGGGGATGGGGCCTGATGTGACATGTGCAAACACACCCTGTGGTGTGTTTTAAGTTGAGGAATTAAGTCTCCTCTAATCCTGAAACTCCCTGGATCCTACTAGCCCACTATGTCCCTCTATTAAACATCATAGAGCTGCGTTGCAGTGAGGTGGTTCAAGGCCATGCCCCACTTTACACCTCTTTGCAATGCAACTTTCTGGTACTTCTTGCACATATCTGGTGGGTTAGTTGGTCCCTAGGTACCCTTAGAATGCAAGGGGACTGTATCTGCTAACTTAAAACGCCCACAGAGCATGTTAGCACACATATCAACTCAGTCCTTCCCCACTTTCTTCACCAGTGTGCAAAAAAAGCCCATTGTGCATTTTAATACTTAGTTAATCTTACCTGGAGAGTAGTCAATTTGAAAAATGCTAAACATTTTTTTCAGCTATTTTTTATAATTTACATTTTTTTAAATTTCATATTTAAGAATTAGGATCTGTGAAAGAAAAGAAAAAATTCAGTTATAATATATAATATTATATTTTTTACAACTCAACATAATTTGAACATTATATAAAATATTTTATTTGCCATTTTTGCTGTTGTCAGAATATATTGAATTTCACTGCAAACAGTGATTTCAATGTTACTCATCACATAACAACGGGCAACAAAAAAAACAATCAATAAGATTGTTTAAAAAAAACAAATGTATGTAAGAAATATTTACAATATACTCAACAATTTCTCAACATTCCATAAAAACATCCTCAATAACATACCATATAATACAAATCTCATATATATTAAATGCTTTCTTCTAAGAAAGTTTTCTTTCTTCAATTTCAAAGAACTGAATTAATAATTAAATAAACAATTCTTTATCATTTTAATATACTTGAAATGATGTTCTTTAAAAATATATGCTGTGAGAATATCCAAGAAAAAGTCCTTAAATTAAATGTATACCTTTCCTCTAAGCCAAATAGTATTCCTGAAATCGTTTATACTGAAATTGTCCAATAGTAATTGTATTAATACGTTTTAACATATTCCTCATAAGCTGAATTATCTTCCTAAAACTTTGGCTTTAAAAATATTAGATATGAATTTGCTAATTCGCTAGGCAAACGTTTTAAAACCAATTGAGCATCATTACAATATGTCCATCCTTTACTGCATTTTAAATAGACAGTGTAATGTCCAGATGTTGTTGAAGGACCTCATGGAAAATAATTTCTACTGCTACAAAGTTCTTCCTGATATTGATACTTGACTTGCTACAAAATGTTTAATTAAAGTTTTTAATTTTCTTCCATCAGCAGTACAACATTGTATCATAAAAATTATATATTGTCCATATCTTCATATAAATAATGTTGATAACATTTCTGATTTGCATTGGCTACACTACATGTTTTGATTTGCTACTTTAACTAGTTTGTTGAAAGACACTGTTTTACAGTCTGGTAAAGTCAAATATATATATATCTTTCAGTATCTATGTTAGTGCTACATGTAAACATACAATTTTCACATTGATGTTCCCATTTATAACAAAGGACAAAAAGATTTTCAATTTCTATTCCTTCATTTTCCAATACGGCAAGCATATACATTAGAAATTCTTGAGCATCTTGTTGGAAATTCTGCGTAAATTGTGCAGAACCAGAACATATATCCAAAAGATTACGAATATCAGAAACGCTTTGTATTTTACGTTTATCAGTTCTCAATTCTTCATAAATACAATGCAACAAGGAACAAAATCCTTTCTCATGATTCTCCATAATTTGCTGTTGCAAACTTTCAAGAAAAAAAACATTGAACACTACATTAGCATAGCATTCGATACCTGAACTATTTTCTAACTGGTAACCAACAATCTCTTCAATAGTGTTCTTTTTCTTTTTGCTTGCAATCTCAACATTATCTTTTTTTTCCTTCTCTATAACTTCACTACAGATATTCTCATGTCTTCTTTTTCGACCTACTACACGCTTTTCAAACACAGGATATTCACCTAAATTAGGAGCATACGCTCTTCTTAACCTATTATACTCTTTTACACACTTTGCATCTGCAACAATCTTTCTCTCATCAAAATAAATCAAAAGCAATCTAGATAAAGTTCTGACTCTGGACAAAGCAAATTATGCCATACCCTCTTTAAACACTGTACTTCCAATGTTCACCAAAGCACTGTCTACACTGACAGGCACATGCATAAAAGCTTTTTGCGATCGCAAACGGTGTGAATCGCATAAATCGGCCGTTTGCAATCGCAAAATCAGCTTTTGGGATGCATCAAGGGTGAAGGCCCTCGCAATTTGAGAATTCGCAAATATTTGCGAGTTCTCAAATTGCGAATGCATTTAAGGAATCCCATTTTGCGATTCCTTAAATGCAATGCATGAAAGTTTTAAAAATATCGATTTCGCAATTAGGGGGAGCAAATTACCATGAGGTTGAACCTCATGGTAATTTGCGAAAACTTTGAAAAATGCACTTTTGTGCATTTTTCAAAGTTTCATGTTGTGCACACACATGCCCTTAGGGCATGTGTGTGCACAACATATGTGCACAGATTAATTTCAGGGGTGCAACAGGGTGTCCTTTGGACACCCCTGCACCCTTGAAATCCCATTCTCAATTTGCGATTCGCTAATTGCTAATCGAAAATTGAGAATGTCTTCCCATTCATTCCTATGGGCAATTTGCGAGTCGCAATTAAGGAATGTTTAGAAATCGCACATTTTTCAGCGATTTCTTCATGCATAGGCTTTTGCGATTTCTTAATTGCAATTCCTTAAAAATCGCAATTAAGAAATCGCAAAAGCCAACAATGATGCATGTGCCTGTGAATCTTTGAGATTTATACTCCATATGCCAGAGAAAGTAGAAACTGTTTTCCACGGAAATATACATTTTTAACAAGCAAAAAATGAACTGAACAATGACCAATTTGTTTTACATCTTCAATTTGATCAAATTTGATTTTTAAAAATTCAATTCCATCTCTATTTTGATAATTAACAAAATCAAAAACTTTACCCATTGCTCCATTTACTAAACCTTTTTCTACATCCAAATTATGCCATAAAATTACCCTACAGTTTATACATACATATAGATTCTTTTCTAAATCAGGAGTTTTTTAGATATCGATTTTTCTAAAGAATCCAATTTTGTTTTCAATTTTTCCTTCAAAATATTAGTGATTCCTTCATGCTCTATTTTATCAATGACTTCCATTTTTATAATTTATTAATTTTCTAGCTTCAGAAGTTGTTCATTGAATATAGAACACTCGCACAGTGTTGGCATTAAGCACATTAAGATTTACTTTCTGCAATTTTCATATATATTTTTTCAGAAACTATATTTTCATTTGGAAACAAATCGTAAGTAGTCGACTTTGCAAAGCTTGTTTGCCATGTTCTGTCAGTACTCCAATTCTTACGTCTTGAAGAATAATTCCATAATCAACATCATTTGCCTGTCGCATATTTGTAATGAGTTCTTTGTTTTCAAAATGTGACCAAATATTAACGTTTACAACACTTCTCAAAGACTTTCTGGTGTCTTCATGCACAAGTGTTTTAAATACTGGTTGTCCTTTTAAGGGAGTAAGTTACAGTAGATCTCCAAAAACTATGTATTTATTTTTTTATTTTGAAGGTTGTTTTGAGTGCGAACAAGATCCTTGCTGATATCAGAGCACTTTCCAGAGATCAAAGCTGATTATACATAATGAAAAGCATGACACATTATACATGCAGTAAAATGAGGGAAAGAACAAGCATGGGATAAAAGTACGAATACACAAGAAATGTCGTAAAGTAAAGAAGCATGGGATAACAGGACAAAAACACAGAAAAGTAATTGAATAACATAACAGTAGCATCTCGATTGGATAAAGTCCCGGGCAGGGTAAAGTAGTCAAGTAAATTTAGCCGTGAAAATCGATTTTACTTCCTTTATGAAAGAGACGTAGAGGAATTCAGTCTGATTTCTGGGGGAAGAGTATTCCAAATCCTAGGCGCCATCCCAGAGAAGGTTTGTTTATATGTTTTCTTTTTATTGAATCTTTGAGGTTTCAGAAGTAGGTTGTCTGCACCCCTAGAGGACCTTGAGCCACCAGAGATTGTCAATTTCTGTGCGAGATAGATAGGTTCCTTGTGGTGTAAGGCCTTATGTGTCATGCAAGCTATTTTTAGATTAATTCTTGCTGCAAGCAGCAGCCAGTTCAAAGATTTTAGATCAGGGGAGATGTGGGAACTTCTTTTCGAGCCAGTGATGAATCTTGCTGCAGAGTTTATTGAGGCTCTAAGGGGAGCAGTAATCGCTTTTGGAAGGCCGCATAGAAAGACACTTCCATATTCCACATGAGGGATAACTAGAGCTTGTACAGCCAGCTTGAAGTCGTTGATTGGCAAGAAGGGCTTCAGCTTCCTTAGAATGTTTATCTGGAAGTTTGCCCCCTTTGTAGCATTGCTAATGTGTTTCTGCATAGTGATATTGCTGTCCAGAGTTATTCCCAAGGATTTCACAGAGTCCACAATAGTTGGTTGAACATTGAGTGCAGTGAGATGTTGGATTAAGTCTTGCATCAAGGAGATTTTAGCGGGTGGAGCTATAAGGAGGAATTCGGTCTATAGAGCATTCAGTTTGAGATGGTTTTCTGCCAACCATGTTTGGGTGTTCATTAGTGTGCTGTTAAGCCGTTTAATGCCTTCTAAGGTATTAATCTTTGGATAAAGTTGTGTATCGTCAGCGTACATATGATATTGCACGTTAGACGCTTGTAGAATTTCGGTGAGTGGCTCCATGAACAGGTTAAACAGTGTTGGGGATCATGAGGACCCTTGCGGGACACTCAGCCTTACTGGTACTGGATTGGAAAGAATGATGTTGATCTTGAATTGTTGTGTTCGGTTATGAAGAAAAGAGGTAAACCAGTTTAGCACTGAACCTGATAGACCCATCCTAAGTTTGAGAAGATCAAGCAGATTCTCGTGTTTGACCGTATCAAAGGCAAAGGTAGGTCTAGCAGGATGAATAGGCATGATCCATTCTGGTCAAGGATTTGTAGCACATCATCAATAATGTGAGTCATGGCAGATTCCGTGCTGTGCCCTGCCTGATTGGTGGTTATTAAGGAGTTATTCAACACAAAGAGGTATCTAGGAGTCTAAAAAGTGAGATCAGATCACACACAGCTGTTGACGTGACAATTAAAGACTAAAAAGAGGGGTGGTAGCTATGTTAACTAATGACACCACGTGATGAAAGAACATCTTATTCACGTGAAGTGCACACTTAGGGTGAGAATTTTCCCATCAGTTGTCTAACTGTACCGCCCTATTTACATCATTTGGGTTCTCCTTACCCAGGAGTCAGTGCATTAACAGTCACGTAAGATGAAAAAGGTGACTGTGAGAGTAAGAAGACCCACCGTTTAGATCTGGTGAGCGGAAACAGTGTTATAAGACAACAGAAAAAAAGCAGTGCAAGGAAGTGTTTAGGGGAGAATATAAAATTAAGTCAGACTGAGTAGAAAGAACCTTATTTTAATATTTTCTCTCAGCTCCCTAAATCTAAAAGAATGTGAATGACAGATTTAACAAAATATCTGCTCAGCAAGTGGTCAACATGTTTCTGCATATACGGATTTGCCTATGCATTCATCAGGACCTGGTTAGTGCTACTGCTGGGAATTCTTGTGAAGAAATAAAAAAGAAACATATCACCTGATTGTCAGGTGCTGATGCTCCACCCAATCTATAGAAGAATTAAATAAAACACATCAACAGACAATAATGAAAAGATACACACAGCTGTAATACCAAGCAATACACGATTGAGTAGTGTTATTGCCGCGATTTGTCAGAACACATTTACATGACATATTCGCACTCACCCAATTCATGTGGGGATCGTGCCTCACCTCACCTGGCTCCAGCTCAGGTAAATGAGGAGCACCGCTCTGTTTAGAAAAAACATATATATACACATAAGCTCTCTCTGTTAATCTCTTTTGGTACCTAAAATGAAGCTAGATGCCATAGTTGTAAATACTAATGCAGAACAACTCATAGCGCTGCATGATAGCTCTAAGTCAACTGTTCTGCTATCCCTAGTTTCAAATTATCAGTAAAGATAATATTTCATGCGTATATTGGTTGATAATTATACCGCATGCTTCTTATCAAATGTGTGACTCCGTTATGAATGACTCGCTCTTTATTTCCCCCGATAGCGACATCGCCACACTATCGCTAGCAAGAAGGACATTGTGCAGTTAGTAAATGGTCAATTCATTTCAGAAGTCGCTGGCATGAAAACAAATGATGTACATAACTCTGCTACATTTAATTGTTAAAACGGAAAAGTGCACTTATATGCTATCGCTAAAGCGGAAAGCAATGTACGTTGCTCCACTGCATCAAATAGTTCTAAAGTGCACAAAGGTTCTACGCCCGGTGGTTTGGGCGTTGCCTGCTTCAGCGCCAAAATACGCTGCTTACAGTAACCCCGTGGAACCCATGCCCGATTGTTTGGGCGTTCCCTGTTTGCGCGCCGGTGTATACGGAATGGCGAACTCTTACCTCTCCGTCGGTGTCTCCTGGCGTCCCTCTGCGCTGGACTTGGGGAGGCACCGAACGGCAGAGGGGGCGCCATTTAATGACGCACTACATCAATCCGCTCACGTGATCACCCATAGAATGCTGGGTAATGTAGTCACAGAAACCTAAAGCAGACGAAAAACTTGCTTTAAACTACGTGTACGATGTAATTTATGTGTATTTATTGGTGGATGTACCTACTGCCTATCAACCAATTTTATAAAGCAGTTAAAAAAATAATAATCTGCTATATATTAGTAATTGGCGTTTTTTAATCCTGAAGGGTTGTCAACTTCCTATGATCATATTTATATCAGCCTCTCAAGTTGATCATCAGATTCTTCCTACGTACACTCTAAGCCTATGATGTTAGCGCCAGTAACATATTAGAATCTCATAGAAATATCACTCACAATCATTCGTATGTTGCAGAGAGATTGCAGAGAGATTACAACTGAAGTTGGTCAAACCAGTATTGAAAAATCATATGTATATCAACCTCTAGGGTTGGAATTGTCCGTGTAGAAACGCTAAGCTAGATGATAACCTACGGTGTTAACTCCAGTGACATATTAACAATGTTTTAACAATTAGATGTAGCAGAGTTATGTACATCATTTGTTTTCATGCCAGCGACTTCTGAAATGAATTGACCATTTACTAACTGCACAATGTCCTTCTTGCTAGCGATAGTGTGGCGATGTCGCTATCGAGGGAAATAAAGAGCGAGTCATTCATAATGGAGTCACACATTTGATAAGAAGCATGCGGTATAATTATCAACCAATATACGCATGAAATATTATCTTTACTGATAATTTGAAACTAGGGATAGCAGAACAGTTGACTTAGAGCTATCATGCAGCATTATGAGTTGTTCTGCATTAGTATTTACAACTATGGCATCTAGCTTCATTTTAGGTACCAAAAGAGATTAACAGAGAGAGCTTATGTGTATATATATGTTTTTTCTAAACAGAGCGGTGCTCCTCATTTACCTGAGCTGCAGCCAGGTGAGGTGAGGCGCGATCCCCACATGAATTGGGTGAGTGCGAATATGTCATGTAAATGTGTTCTGACAAATCGCGGCAATAACACTACTCAATCGTGTTTTGCTTGGTATTACAGCTGTGTGTATCTTTTCATTATTGTCTGTTGATGTTTTTTATTTAATTCTTCTATAGATTGGGTGGAGCATCAGCACCTGACAATCAGGTGATATGTTTCTTTTTTATTTCTTCACAAGAATTCCTAGCAGTAGCACTAACCAGGTCCTGATGAATGCATAGGCAAATCCGTATATGCAGAAACATGTTGACCACTTGCTGAGCAGATATTTTGTTAAATCTGTCATTCACATTATTTTAGATTTAGGGAGCTGAGAGAAAATATTAAAATAAGGTTCTTTCTACTCAGTCTCACTTAATTTTATATTCTCACCTACACACTTCCTTGCACTGCTTTTTTTTCTGTTGTCTTACAACACTGTTTCCGCTCACCAGATCTAAACGGTGGGTCTTCTTACTCTCACAGTCACCTTTTTCATCTTACGTGACTGTGAATGCACTGACTCCTGGGTAAGGAGAACCCAAATGATGTAAATAGGGCGGTACAGTTAGACAACTGATGGGAAAATTCTCACCCTAAGTGTGCACTTCACGTGAATAAGATGTTCTTTCATCACGTGGTGTCATTAGTTAACATAGCTACCACCCCTCTTTTTAGTCTTTAATTGTCACGTCAACAGCTGTGTGTGATCTGATCTAACTTTTTAGACTCCTAGATACCTCTTTGTGTTGAATAAGTTAGTTAGGGGCATGTGTCTAGTATGAGTCAGTAAACAAGCCCTTGGACCCCCTTCTATGTAGTTTGTGTATTTTGGTTATTAAGGAGGTCAAAGTGATCAATATGTTTAGTTAGTTGGTGGCGCACACATTTTTCAAGCAATTTGGCCAAGGTAGGAATATTGGATATAGGGCAGTAGTTGTCAAGATCCGTGGGGTCAGCTGTCGGTTTCTTTAGCATGGGTGAGACCTGACCGACTTTGAGGGAGTCTGGAATGCAGCCTTGTTGCAGTGAACTGTTGATGATTTTGGTCCATAGCGGAAGCAGCCACGGGGTTAGGTCTTTAACAGCATTAGCGGGGAGTGGATCGATGAGGTGGTTGGAAGGTTTCAGGGCATTGAGGATCTTACCTAAAGCCTCTTCAGTATAGGTGTCAAAGGATGACCATGCTGCTTCGTTCTTAAGGTCAAACTTTGAAGGGGTTTGGTGTGACGTAGTTGGTGGTGAAGGGGAGGTTTGTGAATGTGGCAAAGAATATAGTAATATATCATTTAGGAGATCTTCTTGATGTTGTCGGTCTACTGAATAAAGAAGGCAGAGAATTGTTCACAGTTGGGTAGCAGTTGGGCTGCGTATTGTAACCGTTGCGGTGCATCCTTAGATTGAGTTTTGATTAGCTCAAAAAGTTTTTAGGGGCGATTTTTAGCTTGGTCTAATTGGTGCGTAAGAAGTCTGCTTTGGTGCGCTTGATCTTTTTGTAATAGGCATTTCTTTTTTTCCTTAGTAACTTGAGGTGATTAGTAGACAGGAATGATCTCCAATTACGTTCAGAAGCTCTGAGAGATCGTCTGTCTTCATTGAGTAGGCTATTGTACCAGGGTTTTGAGTCTTTAGTGGAGACTCTCTTTAGTTGAAGGGGGGCTACCTCATTGATTATTGAGGTCATCGAGTTGAGGTAGTGGTTGGTGAGGTCATGGACGTCTGCAGTGCCAGCAGGTGGCAGTAGAAGGTTGTATCTTGAGGAGGGTAGTGTGTTTGGGTTGAGTAGGTTCAAGTCACTTTTCCAGATCTTTGGTTTCGTGGACTGAACTGAGTTAAATTTAACTGTTTTCTTGATAGAGAAGGTGATGATAGGGTGATAAGACCAGTTGCAGGGTTGTATGGATTCCAAGTGAATGACGTCAGTTTTGGAGATTATTAGATCCAAGGTTGATCTTTTCTTATGTGTAGGGTTATTGGAAGTTTGGGTAAGGGCTAGATAATCCAGGAGGTTTTTGAGGCAGTTGACCACTGCATCATTGTTGTCATTCCAGTGGAGATTGAAATCGCCAAGGAATATTTGGGTATTTTGTCGTCCATTGTTAGTTGAAATCATATCCATGAGGTGTTCCGAAAATATGAGGTTGTCACCTGGCGGATGATAGATGATGTGAAGTGAGCAAACTGGTTTGCTGTTGCTGCTAACATCTAGGCAAAAGTATTCGCAAGAAGGGAAGACCGGGGATGTGGCTCTATTTACAGTGATGTTACCACGATGAATACAAGCTATACCTCCCCCTATTTTATCAATTCTGTCTAATCTGATGCTGTCGTAGTTCGGGGGAACTAGGATGTCAATCAGTGGGGTGGAGGAATCTGTTAGCCAGGTTTTGGTTAACATTAGCAAGTCTAGTTCCTGTGAGATGATGAGCTCCGCTATATCAGCAGCATGTCTGGAGGCAGATCTACAGTTTAGGAGTGGGCATTTAAGACAGGGAGTGATGAGGGAGCAGAAGGGGTCTTGGGTGAGAGGGACACTTCTAAGGTTGCTATCGATGACTGCTCTATTGTTATGTCTGGCAGCTCTGAGTGGGTTGTGGGGGATAGTAGGTATGGTCAACTGAGTACAGGGAATGCAATTAGTGGGAGAGGGTTTGTACGAATGTAGAAGAGATAGAAGATCGCTCTCAGAGAAAGGATTGATGCTTTGCCTAGGGCGAGATTATGTATTGTGGAGGGGAACTGAATTCCAATTGGGTGGAATGAGTTTAGGAGTGCGATTTATGTGGTGTGGTCGATCGTTCGGGTTAAAGGCTCTTGAGGAAATATTACGCCAAGGTTGACTAGATATCAGAACCTTGAAAGATTGGAGTTCCTTTTTAACATGGTGTAGAGCCAACATTATTTCCTCAAGTCTAAGGTCAGGTTCAGTTATGAATGTGGTTGGAGGCTGTGTTCTGCATGTGGATGGTTGCAAAGGTGTGGGTATGGATAATGTTGGAGGAAGTGTTGTGTGAGAGGGTGAATGCGTGGGGGATGTAGATGTCTGAGTTGAGGGTTTAGAAGGTTGTAAAGTGGGGGGGAGGGGAAGGTGGGGGCAGGGGGTGCTCCTCAGGTAGTGCATTAACATCGCAGTAGTGTGGAATCGAGATTGTGACAACCCAAGATCTCAGAAGGGGTGGGTGTTGTGGGGTGAATACGTGTGAGGAGTATCATTATAGGGCAGTGAATGCAAGACCGTAGGGAAGTTGGAAGATGTAGATGGCTGAGTAGAGAGGGTGGCTAGTTATAATGTGGGAGTGGTAAGGGTAGATGAGGGCAGGGGGTGCTCGGTAGGTAATGCGTGATTATTATGTACCTGTGGTGTCGAGACATTTTTGCAAAGCATGACCTCGCATGGTGTGGCTGAGAAGGGGTGAATATTTGACAGGAGTAGCAATAAAGGGCAAGGATGCCGAGACAAGAGAGGTGTTGGTGTTAGGGTACAGGGGAGCTATAGTCTTGTAGTGTCTGGTTCAGTATCTGTTAGTGGGACATATGCTTTATCAGCCGTGTTGGGAGGTCGAATGTGTGGGATTGTTGAGGTGGTGTGAAGTGTGAGGTTAGGGGGGTCGTCTGGGTGTAGATAATATAAAAATCAGATGCCTGAGGTGGACGGGGAAGACGAGAAGCGAGGAAGATAGGAGTTCTGGGTGGGTTTGGTGGGGTGGGATGTGGTGTATTGGGGGAGGGGTAAATTGGGTGTCAACGTAGGAGTCCGATTTCGTAAGAGGACAGGGTGGAAGAGGGAAGTTAAGCGTGTTATTTGGTTTTGGTGCCGTGACATGTAGTATGTTAGCAGTGTGGGTAAATTGGGTGGAAATCTCGTAGGACTCCAATGTCGGAAGGGGGCGGGGAGGTTGTGGGGCAGGGTTGTCAGACTGGTTGGATGAAGTGACTCCCTGAGTGATGGTACTGGATAGAGATTGGGTAGCCACCTGGGGGTTTGGACACTAGGTTTTTGATGGTAGGGAGGATGTTGTCCAAGAGATTAAGATTGTGGTCTGTGGCTTGGATGAGGATAATACCGTTATTGTATATGGTGATGGTTGCTGTTGCATGGAAGAGCTGGGAGGGCAAAATACATAGAATAATACCATGTGCTGTTTTCCTCGAGGCCGAGATCGAGAGTGAGGGAAGGAATGCTTTTCTCTATTGGGTTTTTCGCTTTGTGTGGAAAATGAGGTCAGTGGTTGTAATCCCGTTATGTGTTGAGAAATAGGGATCGGCAAAGAGTGCTTCAGGGTGCAGTTTTACAAAATTATGTTTGAATCGTTTGGCTGATTTTTTTGTGAGGTTGGAGGGGTAGATGATGTTGTAAGTGTGTGTGCCTGCGAGTTCCATTATAAGGGCAGTACAGTAGGTGGGATGATATGAGGAAAGATGGGAAGAGAGTGTGAGCCTCATGTTTTCTTCCAAATAAGACATCGTATTCTGTTTTAAGAATTTGCTGCATTCTTAAATGCACAAAAGCAAGCATTAAATTTGAGACCATGCTTACTTCATCAATATTCAGAAGTTTAATTTTCTTCAGCACTCTTGAAACTTCATAACAAGCTTCTCCAGATAGCTTGTGATATTCTAATTTGTATTCATGCTCAACAGGTAGCATTAGTAAACGATGTAATGTGATTCCTTTAATGTTGTGTGCTGCCAACCCTGTTGGAGCAGTTACAACACAAGACAAATGTGAATCAGTTGTTCTCTGTACATAACTGGTCAAACTTTAATTAAGAAACTTTTTCCTGTTCCAGCTTGACCACTGACATACATTCGGATAGGTTGAAATGATGAGCATGAAGAAATCCATGGTCAATCTTTTGTCTCACTTGCTGATATATTTCTTTCTGTTCAATATTTAGTTGTTCTTCCAAGTTTCCTAAGTTCATATTATCTTCTTGAGCTTGATGCATTACTGTTTCCACTTCATTCGTCACGATTGCAGCTTCATTTTCAAGAATTGGTTGTTCTAGTGGATCTTGACTCAGTGGAGCAGAACTTTGACTGTCTTGAGAACTGTCTCTAGCAATCTCAGCTGCAATAGTAGCTTTTTGATCAATTTCATCATTCAACATTTTCAGATAATTTACAAAAACTGTGCAATGTATGGTATCTTTACAAGCATTGAAGGAATCTTCATACCTTTGAAAATCTCCACGTAATTCCAATTCTGTACGCCACGGTTTGAACAGTTGCAAAAGTGCTAAAAAATAAAATTCCATTTTATCAGGAGTATCACAACTCAGTTTTATGTGATTAATCAAGTTTCCTTTCCTTTCTTTCACCAAACATCCTTCGGAACCAATCACTGCATATTTTCGATCATTTATGTTTTCTGTTGTATTCCGTTTAAAAGTGTAGTTTTGCAGCACTTCATAGAGACATATGTTCTCAAGATGATGACTTCTATTTGGATAATATGTGTCCAACATGTTTGTTTTGACAATATCTGTACTTTCCAGATCTTTTTCTGCTAAATATTCGATTTCTTGTACAGATTTAAGTACTCGATTTCGCGTTGCAGCCAGACCTAGACTCACCCAAATTATTCTTCTAGATTTTGAGTTTAACTTGCAAATGTAACCGATCTGAGCATTCATACGCTCCAATTTCTCGATGGAATAACATCTTCAAACTGAAACTGTATAATTTCTTACTAAGACTCTTCTTGTGAGAATTTTTTTTCCATATTTCTTTTAATTCCGTCTTTTCAGATTTTGTAATGTAGGATGTCAATACCGGGCAACAGCAATGGAATTATCCGCAACATACTGAATATCCATATTAGTATTCCACATTGAGAGAATAACTGTATTATAATCATTGATATACTTTGATTCTACATTTCTTCTCAAATTGTACGTATTTTTGGGAGATTTTCTAGTGATGGTATGTCTCATAGCTGACATAAAACTGTTTACTCTTTCTTTTGATATTACAGGACGTGGAAATCCAAAACGACATTTGGTATAAATATTTTCCTTAGACTTGTACTTTCGTGGACAGTATTTTCAACATCGATGACTTTGGAATCATACCACTTGTTGCCTTAAAGTGTTTTCATCTGTTCTTTTTGGTATAGCACATGTTGCATATTCTTCAATATAAGACAAAACAGTGTCATCTGAATAAGTTCTAAATGTAGGTGCATCCTTAACCCATAACAGAATATGTTTATGAGGAGCACCTCTAGCTTGATACTACTTTCTCCTAAAAGAAATCCACAACTTCTCCAAGAGGAGGATTCTTTTCATTGCAGTTCAAAGACATCATAGCTACAAACCTATGATTGAAATATCTGCATACATTAACAGGATCCAAAGAGCACAATTCCCCAGGTGTCTTGTATTAAATATTTTTTATATTAGAATTTGCCTCTCGAAGAAATTGAAGTAAATCATCCCAAGCGTATTCAGCACAGCTTAGGGCAAGGAACCACGTAGGAGTTCCTAAGTTCCTTAGCATACATTTAAGTTCTCCATGACGACGGTACCAATACTCATTAGTACCACGCTGACATGCCATCAAAGTAATCAGCTGAGATTCTAAATGATCATTTCTCTTATGTACTTTATCCATAAATTCCTTTGCAGAAACATTTTGAAGATGTGTTCCTGTTTTTAATATTGGTTGACTGCATATGAAAGTCCAGACAAGTCACTCTCAAACAAAATATGAAATACATATGGGTTACACTGTCAAAATCTTGGATCTTGTGCCAACAATCTTGTTGTCCGATATCCAGATGCTGGAATCTGCACAGGTCGTTGATCATGTCGTCCACCTTTTCCTGTTGGGAACAGCTGCGGAAAACAACGAGCTTCCAAACTTTTTTCCCATACACTCATGGAACTTCCCCTTGCTTTTTTCATTTGGACTAATTCAATAGTATTCCCCATGACTTCTTTTGAATGAAGTGGATGTACACTATAATGTTCATAGATTTCTTCACTTTTGGACATGTCTACTTTTTCAATTTGACCTCTTGACGTTTCAGTATCATCTCCTAAAAAGTATTTCTTCTTCTACCACATACACTTTTTCATAATACTCATTGTTTTTTATAAGATACTAGCTTACCCGTCGCGCGTTGCTGCGATCTCCGAAGAAAGGAAATTCAAGAAAACTCGTTATGATAACATTCAATTTACATTGTGTCATTTTTATTGAAACGTATTCATTTTAATATGGAAAACATTTCAAAGTGTCGTTTTAATTCTATTTATTTATTCGAGTGCTTGTGGATACACGATTTTTGTTTTTTTTGTCTGGTGCGTACATCAGTATTCGAAAGATTATGAGGGCCCTGGGGGGCTGATATTTAAAAACTATTTATGCCAGAAACCTTTGCGGGAGTGTACTCAACAACTTCCCAAATTTTCCTGGCGATCGGATGAATGCTGTTTTAATTCTATTTATTTATTCGAGTGCTTGTGGATACACAATTTTTTGTTTTTCCGTCTTGTGCGTACATCAGTATTCGAAAGATTATGAGGACCCTGGGGGGCTGATATTTAAAAAAAATGTATGCCACAAACCTTCGCGGGAGTGTACTCAACAAGTTCCCAAAGTTTCATGGCGATCGGATGAATGGTGTAGTAATGCATAAAGGACAAACAGACAGACAGACACACACACATACATTTGTTTTTATATATATAGACTACCTTACCCGTCGCGCGTTGCTGCGATCTCCGAAGAAAGGAAATTCAAGAATACTCGTTATGATAACATTCAATTTACATTGTGTCATTTTTATTGAAACGTATTCATTTTAATATGCAAAACATTTCAAAGTGTTGTTTTAATTCTATTTATTTATTTGAGTGCTTGTGGATACATGATTTTTTGTTTTTTTGTCTGGTGCGTACATCAGTATTCGAAAGATTATGAGGGCCCCTGGGGGGCCGATATTTAAAAAAAATGTATGCCAGAAACCTTCGCGGGAGTGTACTCAACAACTTCCCAAAGTTTCCTGGCAATCGGATGAATGCTGTTTTAATTCTATTTATTTATTCGAGTGCTTGTAGATACACGATTTTTTGTTTCTCCGTCTTGTGCGTACATCAGTATTTGAAAGATTATGAGGGCCCTGGGGGGGACGATATTTTAAAAAAAATGTATGCCAGAAACTTTTGGTGGAGTGTACTCAACAACTTCCCAAAGTTTCCTGGTGATCGAATGAATGCTGTTTTAATTCCTTTTATTTATTCGAGTGCTTGTAGATACACGATTTTTTGTTTCTCCGTCTTGTGCGTACATCAGTATTTGAAAGATTATGAGGGCACTGGGGGGCCGATATTTTAAAACAATGTATGCCAGAAACCTTCGTGGGAGTGTACTCAACAACTTCCCAAAGTTTCCTCGTGATCGGATGAATGGTGTTTTAATTCTATTTATTTATTTGAGTGCTTGTGAATACACGATTTGTTGTTTTTCCGTCTGGTGCGTACATCAGTACTCGAAAGATTATAAGGGCCCGGTGCGGCCGATATTTAAAATAAATTTAGGCCTGAAACCTTCGCGGGAGTGTACTCAACAACTTCCCAAAGTTTCATGGCGATCGGTTGAATGGTGTAGGTATGCATAAAGGACAAACAGACAAACAGACAGACAGACAGACACACATACATTTGTTTTTATATATATAGATAATGATACCTTTTGCACTTTCCTAACATGCCAGATTTTCTTACTCTTAGTAGGAACACCATTAACTAGAATAACTAGTAGTTCACTTTCTACATTCTCTACACCAATGGTTTCAATATTTTTCTTTAAATCTAGATGTTAATATACAACTCTTCCTTTTAATCCTCTCTGTAAATCTGTAGGAGCCAATTTACCTGTTTTAGGCTCCAAACGAACAATAGCTTGAAATGGGTGCACACATTGAATCAGAATAGACTCATGCGTATTTAAATCTATCAGTTCTGGAGGAGTAGCTACCAACTCTAGATGATTATGGACAGCTCTGGTGGGCATTTTATTCTCATCTAATTTGTTATAACAATATTTGCAAATACGCTGATCAGAACCCAAATCAAAACAATTCTCTACCAAAAAATAAGTTGCAAATTCCTTCCACTTATCATTATTTTCTCTTTCACTTTTTAAATACCGATCAACAGTCCTAACCCGATTTTTATAGTGAGTTCGCCGGCAACAAATACAAGAATAATTTGGCCTTTCACCTGAAATCACATAAACTTTGTAATTTGTTCTTAAAACATTTTTGTAGTAGTATGTTGCGCATTCTCTTCAACATTTTCTTCTAATAATGTGTCAGTTTCTTCACTCTCTTGTTCAGGACCACAGTACAAAACTCAATATCATCACAAACCTTCTTCACATCTGATACTGACCCATGCAAAAAAGCATTGTTCAACTCATCTAACATTAGTGCTAGACTTTTTGCATAATACAATCTTCTGACTAACTTCCGTATTTGAGAATGATGTACTGCTAACGTTGTGAAATAATGAAAAACACTTTGACAGACTTTTCTAGAAAGACAAGCCAGAGAATGACCTTGCAAACAAGTATTTTTTCTCACTTTGCAAGGATCTAGTCCTTGCAACATCTTAATCTATTGTTTAACACTTTTTTTTACTATACTCTCGTAAGAAATTGCGTAAAATATCAATAGATTCCTGTTGTATACTACAAACACTACTGCAATCCCAAGTATACACTGGGGCTTTAGGACGTCTCTCAGCTATCACATGTTCTGCATTTCTGGGAACCATCTTCTCTTTAATTGGACAACCGTTTCTAACCTCATAAGCTCGACCACTGGTATCAACTGCATGCAATAAATTATTGATCTGAAAATAACTCTCTTCATTAAAGAAAGGCTCAGACCTTGAACTGTGTTTCCATTCACCCCAAAAAAATCACAAAAATTAGTTCTGTTAATTACTCTTTTCTTCTTACTTTTGGCCTTCATGACATAGATTGGTTTATCTAGTGATCAAATTCTGTTTAAAACTAAAATGAATAATTTCCTTTTTAATTCAAAAGCCTTTTGAACAATGGATTCAATAGGCTTCTTCTTTTTATAAAATAGTGCTTTTTTTATATTTCTTCACATCTTTTAGAAAGTCAAAAACAACTCTCTTATAAAAAATCTTTTTTTCTGATTCTTTTATACTAATTTTGCCTTCTTTTACCATACATTGTGTCTTTTGAATATAATTTTCCATTTTTCCTTTGTTTTTATTCATATTCTTTTTTCTGATCGAAGCATTCTTTCTACTTTGCACAATCTGCACACTGTTTCTAAGCTTTGAAAGTTTTTTAATGAATTCTTCCGTTGTCTTACCGGAAGACTTTTTCTTTTTACCCACATGATATTGGTCAGCCAATACTTGTTGTTGAATTTTCTTCAAATAATTGTCATTTTTCTGTCCTTTTCTCTTTCTTGATTTTTCATGCATGATAAGTTTATTTTAATGATGATAAATAATATCTGTAAACAATAAATATAAATCAATTAATTTTAATACATTTATACATTATACTTTTCTATTACTATTCAAACACATTGTATATAAAAACCATTTAACCACTTTCTTTTGTAATCACTAATTGAAATTGCAATTGAAGGTGTAAAGATAAGTGTGTAGGTGGTTAGAGGTCTGCATGTGTAATGGGCAAGTGTTTGTACCTGTGTTTGTGTTAAGCTCTGGGACATTGTATGAGTACTTAGGTACTGACTGAATATTAGAGTACTGCAAGGAGAGTACCTGGGTGAATGTATAAGTGTTAGGGTTTTGGTGCAGTGTTTGGATTAGTACATGGTGCTGGATGGCTGAGTGGAGGAGTGCCTAGAAAGTGACAGGGTGCTGGCTGCAGTGTAGAGGTGCTGCTTGAGTAATTGAAGATGTGAAACACAAGTGTTTAGGTGGTTAGATGACTACATGGATGGTGGACAGGAGTTTGTACAAGTGCATGATAAAGCCTAGCTCACTGTATGAGTAGTAGGGTATCAAAACAATGATTAGAGTACTACAAGCAGAGTGCCTGGGTGAATTTATAAATGGTTGTGTTTTGGAATATAGAAATGGTTGGGTTTTGGGGCAGTGAATGGATTAGTACATGGTGCTGAATGGGTCACTAGAGAAGTGCAAAGGGAGTGGCAGGGTGTTTGCTGGAGTCTATGGACATTGACTGGGGAATTGAAGGTGTGAAAGACAAAGGTGTAGCTGGTTAGAGGAATGCATGCATAGTGGATAGGGGTTTGAAGCACTCTATGTGCTAAGGCCTGAGTCATTTCATGAGTACTTGAGTACTGACTGAATGGTTAGAATACTGCAAAGAAACTGCCTGGATGAATTTATAAGTGGTTGGATATGGCGCAGTGAATTGATTAGTACATGGTGCTGAATGGCTCACTAGAGGAGCACAAGGGCAGTAGATTTTTAAGCAGTTATGTCTCAGGAAAGAGATGAAATAACCACGTGCTTCTGTCACAATGGTTGCAGAAGTGGACACAGACTCACAGTGTGATTCTAGACAAGCAAGACTATTCCATGGACTGTAGCAAGAGAAACTCACTAATCTAGAAGGGGTAAGGCGAATGCATACATTCTACACATTTCACTACTGCACTCTAGTGTGAATTCCTGACTCATTCTGCGAATGCATAAGCTATAACTGGGTTCAAATACTACTGAAATTTGATAACAGTACAGTTTTATAAGCACTTTTGTGTCTGCAAAGACATGAAGTAACCACACGCTTCTGCCACAGTAGTTGCAGAAGTGGACACAGATTCACAGTGTGATTCTACATAAGCAAAACTGTTCCCTGGACTTTATCAGGAGAAACAGACTAGTGGGGAAGGGGGAAGGTAACTGCATACATTCTACACATTTCACTACGGCACTCTACTGTGAATGCCTGACTCATTCTGCGAATGCATAAATAATCACTGGGTTCAAATACTATTGAAATTTGAGAACAGGACAGCTTTTTAAGCACTTATGTGTCTGCAAAGACATGAAGTAACCACATGCTTCTGCCACAATGGTTGCACAAGTACACACAGACTCACAGTGTGATTCTAGACAAGCAAAACAATTCCCTAGACTTTAGCAGGAGACACACACTAGTCAGGAAGGGGTAAGGTGACTGCATACATTCTACACATTTCATTACTGCACTCTACTGTGAATTCCTGACTCATTCTGCGAATGCATAAGCAATCACTGGTTTCTAATAATACTGAAATTTCACAGCAAGACAGCTTTTTAAGCACTTATGTGTCCGCAAAGACATGAAGTAATCACATGCTTCTGTCACAATGGTTGCAGCAGTGGACACAGACTCACAGTGTGATTCTATACAATCAAGACTATTCCCTGGACTTTAGCAGAAGAAACTCACTAGTCTGGAAGGGGTAAAGTGACTGCATACATTCTACACATTTCACTACTGCACTCTAGTGTGAATGCCGGACTCATTCTGCAAATGCATAAGCAATGACTGGGTTCAAACACTACTGAAATTTGACTACAGGACAGCTTTTTAAGCACGTATGTGTCTGCAAAGACATGAAGTAACCACATGCTTCTGCCACAATGGTTGCATAAGTACACATAGACTCACATTGTGATTCTAGACAAGCAAAACTATTCCCTGGAGTTTAGCAGGAGAAACTCACTACTCTGGAAGGGGTAAGGTGACTGCATACATTCTATACATTGCACTACTGCACTGCTAGTGTGAATGCCTGACTCATTCTGCGAATGCACAAGCAATCACTGGGTTCTAATACTAATAAAATGTCACAACAGGGCAGCTTTTCAGGCATGTATGTGTCTGCAAAGACATGAAGTAACCACATGCTTCTGCCACAATGTTTGCACAAGTACACACAGACTCACAGTGTGATTCTAGACAAACAAAATAATTCCCTGGATTTTAGCAGGAGAAACACACTAGTCGGGAAGGGGTAAGGTGACTGCATACATTCTATACATTTCACTACTGCACTGCTAGTATGAATGCCTGACTCATTCTGCAAATGCATAAGCAATCACTGGGTTCTAATACTACTAAAATGTCACAACAAGATAGCTTTTTAAGCACTTATGTGTCTGTACAGAAATGAAGTAACCACATGCTTCTGCCACAATGGTTGCACAAGTACACACAGACTCACAGTGTGATTCTAGACAAGCAAAACAATTCCCTAGACTTTAGCAGGAGACACACACTAGTCAGGAAGGGGTAAGGTGACTGCATACATTCTACACATTTCATTACTGCACTCTACTGTGAATTCCTGACTCATTCTGCGAATGCATAAGCAATCACTGGTTTCTAATAATACTGAAATTTCACAGCAAGACAGCTTTTTAAGCACTTATGTGTCCGCAAAGACATGAAGTAATCACATGCTTCTGTCACAATGGTTGCAGCAGTGGACACAGACTCACAGTGTGATTCTAGACAATCAAGACTATTCCCTGGACTTTAGCAGAAGAAACTCACTAGTCTGGAAGGGGTAAAGTGACTGCATACATTCTACACATTTCACTACTGCACTCTAGTGTGAATGCCGGACTCATTCTGCAAATGCATAAGCAATGACTGGGTTCAAACACTACTGAAATTTTACTACAGGACAGCTTTTTAAGCACGTATGTGTCTGCAAAGACATGAAGTAACCACATGCTTCTGCCACAATGGTTGCATAAGAACACACAGACTCACAGTGTGATTCTAGACAAGCAAAACTATTCCCTGGAGTTTAGCAGGAGAAACTCACTACTCTGGAAGGGGGAAGGTGACTGTAGATGGTTACAGATTGTGTACATTTGGTTAGAGATGGTGTACATTTTACAGATGAGGGTAACAGAGTCTTCCTGAACACCTTTAGACTCTGCATCAGTACTTACTTGTAGATACCAAAATCTCCCAATAAAATCAGGGGCTCTTTTTAGAGCCACCCAAGATCTAAACACATAAGCTTGATGTATATTTGAAAAATATTACTTTTTTTTTTGCTTGGAGTCTCGCACCCAGCGCGTTTTGAAGTCACGCACCTAACCTATGAGTGATGTAATATGTGACGTCATCAGCAGTGCATTACACGCGCAAGTTATAGTGAGTCCAACTAACTATAACGTGGAATTTCATTGGTTTTATATCAGTAAAATTTCCAGCTAACTATAACTGGTGTCAAACCTATGGTTTTTTCAGTGAATTTCATAGGTTTTGTAAATGCTACTTCCTAACTATAACGTGTGTAAAACCTATGGTTTTTTCAGTGAATTTCATTGGTTTTTAAAATGCTAATTCAGAAATATCTCGTGTATACAACCTATACTTTTGTCAATAAAGTTCTGGCAATATTTTTTTCAGAAACAAGCCGTTTTCTTCACTGTTCAAGTTGCATAGAGACTCCTTGTAAAGCGATACAGAATTAGAAAGTCTGTACCTTGCCTTTTTTTCAACGCATTAAAATTTGCCTGTAAATAAAAATAGCCTTTCTAAACTTTCGTGCACGACCCGGTGTGCGCACTCTCGGCAACAGTTCTCAATAAAATGGATAGCGCATTTCCAGGCTTTCGTGCGCGACCGACTGCGCGCACCCGCCTATATATTTCGTGAAAACTTTGCAATCTGAACTTATTGAATTTCTTCATAGACCCATCAAAGAACTTATAATACGTCAAAGAGACTAAACCTAGGCTTCTTTTTTAATATTATGAAAATTTTCATTAAATGGAGCCGAATGTCTTTTTAAACTTTCGTGTGTAACCGAATGTACACACCTTGGTATTTTAAAAAAATATATAAAAGGTTTTATACTTTAACAATTGTATGCTTGAATCGAGCTCAGAAGATATATTAAATCAGGATATGTTTGGATTTACTCCTTTTCACGTTTTGAAACTTCGCTGAATTAGACCGCTACTTCCAAATGGCGTACCTGACCTGATACTATCACCGCGTACACGTCCTGAGACGCGCATGTGAAGTCATGTGACTTGAAAACAACACTTCCAATTGGTTCTTAGTAGTTTCTATTCTGCAATTTACACGGAGCACTCCACCCACTTCTCTCACTATCTTTTCTACTCTCAAAAGAGAACAACGTTCAACACCCTTCGGAAGACTTTGCTAAAATGGCTGCCGCCCCGCATTCATCTTCCGAATCTGAAGGAAATGAGCGACTACCTTTAAAAAGAAAAAAGGAATCTTTTATTTGACAATTTTTCACTTATCCTGAAGAACAAAAGAAAGTGAATGCGCCAAAAGTTACCTGCACGATATGCAATTCGGTTCTCTCAAGAGGAAATCCAAGAAAAAATATTCCTTTTCCATACATACCATGGTGCGGCATGTCAAACAAGTGCACCCTGTGGAATTTGCACAGGCATCGACAAGAGCCCTGGCCACGCTATTACCATCAGAGGTGGCCAGCACATCTTCTGGTGGACGACCTGTATCTCCATCGAGTGCTGTGATGGACTTGAGACTATATCTTGCAAAGGTGCACATGAAATGCAACGAGTGTGTAGAAATTCTTCTGTACGGAGAGCAGAGCCTCATTCTTACTAAACTAAAAATTGAGAGTCATAAATGCCCCGAGAAAAGATAAATTTCTTCATTTCATTTTGATCCTGTGTCACACATGAAAATGTTGTTGCAAGTTAAAAAAATCAAAAACTGCATGACACTGTTCCTGTCAAGGTAGCATAGCTGGCGGCCTAGGGGTGGAGGACCGTTGTGCAAATACCCCGGGGAGGACTCTGGATATGCTTGGTCCCTGAGATTCTTCGATGTCACTGCCTTCCACAAATGGCATAAGTCCTGGATGTTCGGTGCCATACTTGAGTGTTTGACCTAAAGACACGTCCTGCGGTGTCCTGGTCCAAAATCAAAAACAACATAACACTTGTTTAAAAAAAAAAAAAAAAAGTTCTTTTCAGAACTAACTCATTGTACCAAAAACAGCTCCAGGAGCATATTATAAAGGGGGTTTATCTCCCCTTTTTTGGCTTTCGTTCGTGCGCGACCGTGTGCGCGCACCCGCCTATATATTTCGAGAAAACTTCGCGATTGCAACTTATTAAATTTCTTCATAGACCCATCAAAGAACTTATACTACGTCAAAGACAGTAAACCTAGGCTTCTTTTTTATTATTATGAAAATTTTCATTAAATGGAGCCAAATGTCTTTTGAAACTTTCGTGTGTGACCGAATGTACACACCTTGGTATTTTAAAAAAATATATAAAAGGTTTTATACTTTAACAATTGTATGCTTGAATCGAGCTCAGAAGATATATTAAATCAGGATTTGTTTGGATTTACTCCTTTTCACGTTTTGAAACTGCGCTGAATTAGACCGCTACTTCCAAATGGCGTACGTGACCAGATACTATCACCGCGTACACGTCCTGAGACGCGCATGTGAAGTCATGTGACTTCAAAACAACACTTCCAATTGGTTCTTAGTAGTTTCTATTCTGCAATTTACACGAAGCACTCCACCCACTTCTCTCACATCTCTACCCTGTTATCTGCAATTGTGAACATCAAAAGGAGCTGCGCTACGCCCCTGTAAGAGGCCTCACTCCCACTGCTGCAACGGCTTAGCAGTCCTCCAGATGCACAGGAACAGCCCCTCCGATCCATTGAAGTTCTGTGTCGGTCTCAATACCACTTACGAAATGAAAATAAGCACTGAAGAATATTTATGCTGTAGCAGGAGGAGTACTACATGCTTGCAGAATGCATTCTATTACCTATAAAAAAGTGAAACACCCACGCTACAATCATATAGAATACTTCCTCTAAAGAAGCCTGTGAATAACTTTCGAACATCAGGTTAACCTTTTTTTACTCTCTCATCATTGTTAAAGATAAGTATTTACAATACTATATTAAACAATGCCATGATTTTTCCTTTTTAATTTTAAAAATCTTGCAATCTTTCACAAACCCAATACTCATGGCTTCTTTTTCGTGACAAAAATCTTGCAATATTACATACCTACATAGAATAACAGAAAAAACATAACACTACAAAGGCCAAACAGTCTACTAAACGCGGATTTGTAACCTATGGGCCAGATTTATGTTAACTACTTCATACCCAGATATGCACCAGTTAATGTGCACCACAGTATGGTAGTGCTCCGTTACCCATGGTGTGCCACATTTGAAATGTGGCGCACCATGGTACAAAAACACCATACATGCGTAACACATCTGTGCTCAAAAACTAATACATTGCTAGAGTTGCATCGCAACTGTGATGCAGCTCCAGCAAGGCTCACCAATGCACTATATTCACAATGCTGCGTCAATACCTACGCCTGCTTCAAGCACATGCACAGTTTTGAAACAGCATGGGCCTGAAAGTCACTGAGTGAAATATCATACATTACAGTCAGCCACTTTCAAGACGCATTCCTTCAGAGGAACACTTACCGGTTATTAGAGGTAGATCGTCCGACTCCACCGGAGGAGACCCCTAATAAAAAAGACATATATATAAAATGCGGACTAGCCGCTGTATCGTGCTAGCAAACTTTAACTTAAAAATCGTTAGAAAAAACAAAAGGAATCGAGCAAAATCAGTAGGCCACTGATAGGATCTCTTTTTCACCTCGCTAAAATAGAAACATTAGGAACAACCCCTCATGAGAAATACGAAACTAGTGAGTGAAACCGAGCTCGACGCCATGATGGCTGCAAGATAGCTCGGCTCCGCCGCCCACCCCGCCCAAAATAACGACAAACCCTATACAAATATTATAAATAAATACAACACACCAGCAAAGTAACAGGGTAAAACGTTTTATTAAATAACTATTTACATGGCAGCCTGCTGCAACATGAAAACAACACTTCCAATTGGTTCTTACGAGTGTCTATTCTGGAATTTACACGCAGCACTCCACCCACTTCTCTCACTATCTTTTCTACTCTCAAGAGAGAACAACGTCCTACATTTTTCGGAAGACTTTGGTGAAATGGCTACTGTATCTCATTCATCTTCCGAATCTGAACAAAATGATCGACTACCTTTAAGAAGAAAAAAAGAATCTTTCATCTGGCAATTTTTCACTTATCCTGAACATCAAAAGAAAGTAAATGCACCAAAAGTAACCTGCACGATATGTGACTCGTTTCTCTCAAGAGGAAATCCAACAAAAAAATATTCCTTTTCCATACATACCATGGTGCGGCATGTCAAACAAGTGCACCCTGTGCAATTTGCAGAGGCATCGACAAAAGCCCTGGCCACGCTATTACCATTAGAGGTGGCCAGCACATTTTTTGATCGACGACCTGTATCTCCATCGAGTGCAGAGATGGACTTGAGATATTTAACTATATATGGTCTATAACCTATGTTTTTTTCAGTGAATTTGCTCCGCCGCCCACCCCGCCAAAAATAACGAGAAACCCTATGCAAATATTATAAATATATACAACACACCAACAAAGTAACAGGGTAAAACGTTTAATTAAATAACTATTTACATGGCAGCCTGCTGCAACATCGATCCAAATGCATGGTTTTTTCAGTGAAATTCCTCCGCCGCCCACACCGCCCAAAATAACGAGAAACCCTATGCAAATATTATAAATATATACAACACACCAACAAAGTAACAGGGTAAAACGTTTAATTAAATAACTATTTACATGGCAGCCTGCTGCAACATCTCCGCCAGGAGACGGCGTGGGGTGCACTGGAAGGGAGAGGCGGCGCGAACGAGCCTCCCCCACCTCCCCAGGTGGAGGTTTCTCAGCTACACCCCAGCGCTTCACTGATCTCCTTGTCCTCAGTCAAGCATCAATAGTAAGATTTTCATAGGTGAGTGTAGGTTCATAGTTTGCCATCCACAGACTAAAAGCCTGGAGTGGCAGTGAAAAAACCATAACTAGGTAAGAAGGAACGCAGAGGCTGTAGGAAGGACTCTGCATATGCTTGGTCCCTGAGATGCTTCGATGTCACAGCCTTCCACAAATGTCATAAGTCCTGGATGTTGGGTGCCATAGTTGAGGGTTTGACCTAAAGACACGTCCTGCGGTGCCCTGGTCCAACCATCACATATACCTGCGCCAGGAGATGGCGTGGGGTGCACTGGAAGGGAGAGGCGGCGCGAACGAGCCTCCCCCACCTCCCCAGGTGGAGGTTTCTCAGCTACACCCATAAAGACACGTCCTGCGGTGCCCTGGTCCAACCATCACATATACCTGCGCTAGGAGACGGCGTGGGGTGCACTGGAAAGGAGAGGCGGCGCGAACGAGCCTCCCCCACCTCCCCAGGTGGAGGTTTCTCAGCTGCACCCCAGCACTTCACTCGACATAGGCGGCCGGCTCCCGGGGTCCGGCGGAACTTTTAGCCTTTTGATGACTCTTCCATTCTGGACCTTGTCCCACAATCCGTTTGACCTGAAGACACGTCCTGCGGTGCCCTGGTCCAACCATCACATATACCT
Organism: Lissotriton helveticus; assembly: GCF_964261635.1. Taxonomy (NCBI): domain Eukaryota; kingdom Metazoa; phylum Chordata; class Amphibia; order Caudata; family Salamandridae; genus Lissotriton; species Lissotriton helveticus. Next base: position 874,419,015 of record NC_136067.1, read on the forward strand.
GCGCCAGGAGACGGCGTGGGGTGCACTGGAAGGGAGAGGCGGCGCGAACGAGCCCCCCCCACCTCCCCAGGTGGAGGTTTCTCAGCTACACCCCAGCGCTTCACTCGACAAGCTGAGTTGCGCCCGCTCCTGCGGCACAGGGCCTCGCTCGGCCAGCTGAATTACGCCTGCTCTTGCTATACAGCGTCTCACCCGCCATCCGGCTGAATTACACCCACTCTTGCGATACAGCGACAGGCGGCTGCCACGGAGCTCAGGAAATGGCGGTCGGCTCCACAGACTTGGGCCTGGCCTGCAAGGATGGCTCTGGACAACCCTGGAACTCGGACGCTTGACTGCTACGGCATGGGCCCCATTCCCAAAAGCGTCCCATCAGCCTTGAAGATTCTACAAGAGTCACCGGGGCCCCCGACTCCCGCAGAGTTCCGGTGGGGAGCTTCTGCCATGATTGCTCGCAGAATGGCCACGACGAGCCACGGGGTGCTCTCATGCTGACGCCAGCTTCAGTCTGAAACTTCCAGAAACACTGTAGACTACCAATTCAATCAGTTCCGGTGGAGCCCCAACGACGTATCGCGTTGTTGCATAATGCGTCATATGACACACTGCGTTAGCGCACCCGGAAGTGCTCCGGTGCGCGAGGCGCGAAGCGCAGCTTCCCGGAAGCAATCCGGGGCGCGGCGCGGAGCACGTAACGTAAGCATAACAGGTCATGTGACTTGTTAATAAAACTTTTCATTGGTTTAGAAATATTTTTTGTCCCAAATGATGAAAACCCCTCCTTGTTTCCTCTTGGCTCCTGCCCCCTCCCCAAGTCTTGCTCGGCCAGCTGAGTTTCGCCCACTCGTGCAGCCTACGACATGGATACGCCGGGGCGTTATGGATCAGTATGAGCAAATATACACTTGGGGATTCACAAGCAACAACAAGCCTTTGTATTTGGGGCTCTAAATCAACAACAGTGAGAGAACAGAACCAAACTAAGCACTCAGGGGCTACGTTTAAACGTAACATCATCTCCCCAGAGGTACATCACCTTACACACACATGCACTCTGATCTCCTTGGCCTCAGTCAAGCATCAATAGTATGATTTTCATAGGCGAGTCTAGGTTCATGGATTTCCATCCACAGACTAAAAGCCTGCAGTGAGAGTGAAAAAACCATAACTAAGTAAGAAGGAAGACAGAAACAGAATCTTCCTCTGCAACATCCGGCTCTGCATCGCTACTTACTTATAAATGCAGAAAAAACTCAATTAACACAAGGGCTCTTTTCAGAGCCACCTTATATCAAAGCACTCAAACTTCTGATTTATCTCCATTTTCACACTCTTCTAAATAAGTGTGCACGCCCGAGTGCGCGCACCCCGCAACTTTTTTCAAAAAAATATATATATATTTTCGCCTTTAAGGACCTTACTGCACACCCTGAGAAAACCTACGCAGCAAAACAATCTCTACCTTCTCCCCTTTCCATGTTCCAACGCTTTCAAATGAACAATATATTTACTCGCAGTGACAAAATGGCGGTCAACACTTCCTGATTTCCTTCTAATCGAACGTTAACACACGTCACGCAGCAAAAAAAAAAATCCGCTCGCGCGTAGCCGCTTGAGTGCGCGCACCCGTGCGCGCTTACAGATATATAATTGACTTTAACTTTAATTTTCTCAGCAACTACTGAACGGATTTACACCATTCGAAAAAAAGCGTAATCTGCGAGCCGGACTCTACAGTTTTGCCAAATTTCTTATAAACCCATTCAGCCGTTCGACCTGTAGCCGTGTCTAAACGTCCTATGGAAAATAACATGGAAAAAACACGTTTTGGGACCCCCCTTTTATCTCAGCCCCCGCTTCACCAATCCCCCCCAAACTTTCCGGGAAGGAGCGCAGCGGACCGAGCCATCTTCTTTGAGAAATTCTCAAAGATTCATCCACCAGGGCCAAAGTTAATCCAAATAGAATGTTGAGGATTTCCTATGGAAACTAGGTCCTAACTATAACTACCTACTGGCGACCGCCAGTAGGTTATATATATATATATATATATATATATATAAATGGAGAACTTTGTGGATTTAATTGAGGGTGCGTGGTCCGCTCATGAAAGCGCCAGCAAGAAGGATTTCCTCTGCAATTTGGTAGTTTTCTGTTGAGAAAGGGAGAAGGGAATGAGAATTCTTTCCCCGGCGGCATCGCATGACAAGCGGTTATTTTATGAGAACGGAGCAAACCGCACTATGCAGAGATGAAGTATGGAATTTTCATTGGGACATTGCAAATACACGCCACTGATGCTAAACTGTAATTATGCCATGTCCCGATGCCAGTTAACAAAGAACAGTGCAAGACAGCAAGGAACGTTGCACTCTGGGGCTTGTAGTATGTGTCAAGCCATGTGACCACTGGGACTACTATTGACTACTACACTCACCTGTGACCAAGGCCTAACGGCTGAAACGCGTAAGGATATATGGGTGTATTCAGCTCCGTTTTCAAGACGCATTAAAGTCTAGCTTGCCAATCAGTCGATGTTGGGCTCTTCTTTGTGGTGGAAGTAACGTTGTTACCAGGATCTCCGTTCCTGGCTCTAGAGCTCGCCCTGCAGGACCCGAGGCACCCGGTAAAATGGAGAACTTTGTGGATTTAATTGAGGGTGCGTGGTCCGCTCATGAAAGCGCCAGCAAGAAGGATTTCCTCTGCAATTTGGTAGTTTTCTGTTGAGAAAGGGAGAAGGGAATGAGAATTCTTTCCCCGGCGGCATCGCATGACAAGCGGTTATTTTATGAGAACGGAGCAAACCGCACTATGCAGAGATGAAGTATGGAATTTTCATTGGGACATTGCAAATACACGCCACTGATGCTAAACTGTAATTATGCCATGTCCCGATGCCAGTTAACAAAGAACAGTGCAAGACAGCAAGGAACGTTGCACTCTGGGGCTTGTAGTATGTGTCAAGCCATGTGACCACTGGGACTACTATTGACTACTACACTCACCTGTGACCAAGGCCTAACGGCTGAAACGCGTAAGGATATATGGGTGTATTCAGCTCCGTTTTCAAGACGCATTAAAGTCTAGCTTGCCAATCAGTCGATGTTGGGCTCTTCTTTGTGGTGGAAGTAACGTTGTTACCAGGATCTCCGTTCCTGGCTCTAGAGCTCGCCCTGCAGGACCCGAGGCACCCGGTAAAATGGAGAACTTTGTGGATTTAATTGAGGGTGCGTGGTCCGCTCATGAAAGCGCCAGCAAGAAGTATTTCCTCTGCAATTTGGTAGTTTTCTGTTGAGAAAGGGAGAAGGGAATGAGAATTCTTTCCCCGGCGGCATCGCATGACAAGCGGTTATTTTATGAGAACGGAGCAAACCGCACTATGCAGAGATGAAGTATGGAATTTTCATTGGGACATTGCAAATACACGCCACTGATGCTAAACTGTAATTATGCCATGTCCCGATGCCAGTTAACAAAGAACAGTGCAAGACAGCAAGGAACGTTGCACTCTGGGGCTTGTAGTATGTGTCAAGCCATGTGACCACTGGGACTACTATTGACTACTACACTCACCTGTGACCAAGGCCTAACGGCTGAAACGCGTAAGGATATATGGGTGTATTCAGCTCCGTTTTCAAGACGCATTAAAGTCTAGCTTGCCAATCAGTCGATGTTGGGCTCTTCTTTGTGGTGGAAGTAACGTTGTTACCAGGATCTCCGTTCCTGGCTCTAGAGCTCGCCCTGCAGGACCCGAGGCACCCGGTAAAATGGAGAACTTTGTGGATTTAATTGAGGGTGCGTGGTCCGCTCATGAAAGCGCCAGCAAGAAGGATTTCCTCTGCAATTTGGTAGTTTTCTGTTGAGAAAGGGAGAAGGGAATGAGAATTCTTTCCCCGGCGGCATCGCATGACAAGCGGTTATTTTATGAGAACGGAGCAAACCGCACTATGCAGAGATGAAGTATGGAATTTTCATTGGGACATTGCAAATACACGCCACTGATGCTAAACTGTAATTATGCCATGTCCCGATGCCAGTTAACAAAGAACAGTGCAAGACAGCAAGGAACGTTGCACTCTGGGGCTTGTAGTATGTGTCAAGCCATGTGACCACTGGGACTACTATTGACTACTACACTCACCTGTGACCAAGGCCTAACGGCTGAAACGCGTAAGGATATATGGGTGTATTCAGCTCCGTTTTCAAGACGCATTAAAGTCTAGCTTGCCAATCAGTCGATGTTGGGCTCTTCTTTGTGGTGGAAGTAACGTTGTTACCAGGATCTCCGTTCCTGGCTCTAGAGCTCGCCCTGCAGGACCCGAGGCACCCGGTAAAATGGAGAACTTTGTGGATATATATATATATATATATGTATATATATATATATATATATGTATATGTATATATATATATATATATATATATATATATATATATATATATATATATATTACCTACTTGCGGTCGCCAGTAGGTATATATAGTTAGAATTTTTTCTCTATGGGTTTTTTGAAAATTCTATGTCTAATAACTTTGGCGTTTGTGGACGGAATTGGCTGAAATTTTCAGGAAAATGGCACATTTTGTTTCTGAGCAGCCCCTGAAAATTGGGGGGGGGTTCGTCCAGGGGGGGTCGAGAAAAAAGGGGGGTCCCAAAACGTGTTTTTAACATTGAGTTTTCCATAGGGCGGTTGGCCTCACTTTTAGCCCGAACGGCTGAATGGATTTGCACGAAACTTGGCAAAATTGTAGGGACTGGTAGCCCGATGTGCCTTTTGTAGGTCTCAATATATGTGCTACAGTGGATTTTGAGAAATTAACGTTTAAAAAAAGATATATATCTGTAACAGCGGACCGGGCAGCGCTCCAGGACGCGTACTTTTCGCGCAACGGAGCTTTGTGAAGCGAAGCTGATTGGTTCTCCGGCGTCTGTCAACATTCCAAACAGTCCGTAGCGGCCGCCATCTTGTCTCTCGGTAGGATCGAGAGACAAGAGGAGGCCAAAGCGAAGGGGCAAATGACCATAAGGGGGAATAGTAGATCCTCGCTGACCCCTAGGTTTGATGTGGAGGTTTTAAAAGGGCCCCGCGGGGCAAAAAAAAATAATAATAATAATAATCGAACGGCTGAATGGATTTGCACGAAACTTGGCAAAATATTAGGGACTGGTAGCCCGATGTGCCTTTGCTAGGTCTCAATATATGTGCTCCAGTGGATTTTGAGAAATTAACGTTCAAAAAAAGATATATATCTGTAACAGCGCTCCGCTTCGCGTACTTTTCGCGTTACGGAGCTTTGCGAAGCGAAGCTGATTGGCTCTCCGGTGTCTGTAAACATTCCAAACAGTACGTAGCGGCCGCCATCTTGTCTGTCGGTAGGATCGAGAGACAAGAGGAGGCCAAAGCGAAGGGGCAAATGACCATAAGGGGGCATAGTAGATCCTCGCTGACCCCCTAGGTTTGATGTGGAGGTTTTAAAAGGGCCCCGCGGGGCAAAAAAAATAAATATTAATAATAATCGAACGGCTGAATGGATTTGCACGAAACTTGGTAAAATATTAGGGACTGGTAGCCCGATGTGCCTTTGCTAGGTCTCAATATATGTGCTTCAGTGCATTTTGAGAAATTAACGTTCAAAATCAAGATATATATCTGTAACAGCGCTCCGCTTCGCGGAGATAAAATTATATCTGTATTACCTAGCTGTTGCTAACACCAGTTAGCGACGGCTAGTAGGAGATAGCGACCATCTTGGGCCCCACTTTGCATGTGAGTGATATTTATCACTAATGACATGCAAAGTGGGCATGCCAAGATGTTAGCGACTGGAAACAGTCGCTAACATCGCTATCTCCTATTATCAACTTTTGGAAATATTCGAGATAAGCGCGAATATCTCCAAAAAGTAACAGCTGCCCTGAGCAGTTCTTAGCCATGTTATCCAATGGGAGGTGGATAACATGGCTAAGAGCATTAGCTCGGTAATGCATGAATATCGCTGAGTTTTCAGCGATATTAATGCATTGCGGTCGTTTTTTATCGTATTTGCGATAAACCTTGATAATAGCAAGGTTTATCTGCGATAATTTCTGACGGTAAAAAAATCTTTGCAATGCATCGTTAGGGATAAATATCGCTTAACTTTGGTAATATGCCCCAACGTCTGTTAACGTTCGATTCGAAGGAAATCAGGAAGTGTTGAAAAACATTGTCTGCGCCATCTTGTCTTTTTTCAAATGCCACACTTTTGTCGTGCACGGCAGCCATTTTAGATGCCTTGACCAGACCCACTCTGTGCACGCTGTCGATCCTTAGCATGGCTCCCCACCCTCGCAAGCATCTCACCCAGGCAGTGGTCACCCCCGCTCTCTGTCTTATGCATGGGTAATAAACCTCCCCCCATCTGCGCTGCTCTTCCCTGAGAATCACACCCTGTGCCCGCCCGACACCTCCCTTTCGCCCTATTCACTACCGCACCCTCTGACACTCCTTTTCCTCTGTGTCCGATTGTCCAGGCCGGTCCTAGGCTATCAGCTAGCCCTGCAGATGTAGTTTATGGCCACAGCTGTAAAGAATCACCCCTCTTCAAAGGAGTTATAGTAGATCAAGGCCCACACTCGATGAGATCCGTCACAGCAGAAGCGTTGCTATTATCTGAAAACCATCCTGTATTGTGATTGGGGAGGGGACCGAGCGTGAAGCAGAAGATTCCAGGGATGACTCTTTGTACATCAAAGTTTTTACAATTATGTGTCACATTAAAAATATATAGCACTCCGACAAAGTAGTAAGATTATAAAACTTTAATAATTTATAAATATATACAAGAAAACAAAAATAGTAATAACATATAAACATTTTTAGGGAAAAACAACGAAGTAGCGGTCGGCTGTGCGAATAGTCCCAACGCAGCACAACGTCCAGATTTCCGGCGTGGGGCGTCGCGGGGGGTGGGTCATCAGTAGCAAACTGTTGTGCGAATAGTTCCAAGGCAGCAGAACGCGCCGAAATCTAGATGACACGAAAGTGATGTCTAGTAAGTTGCCACCCAGCAAATAACGGCGTGGGGCGTCGCGGGGGGTGGGTCATCAGTAGCAAACTGTTGTGCGAATAGTTCCAAGGCAGCAGAACGATGGCACCAAGGTGATGTCCAGTAAGTTGCCGCACTGGTTTTGGTATCCTACAATGCTGCTCCGAATAACGGCGTGGGGCGCCCCGGGGGAGGCGGCGTGAACGGGCCTCTCCAGGTGGAGTGTCATCTGTTGTAGTGGGGCGCCCCTTTACCGTTTCAGTTGCCATTCCGTCCGTTTTTGGTCCACTGTGTCAAAAGCCGCAATTCAGCTGAGTTGCGCCCACTCTTGCGGTGCAGCGATAGGCGGCTGTCACAGGACTCTCAAAATGGCGGCAGGCTCTTTCCTTTTTGGGCCTGGTCCACTGAAATGGCCCTGGGACACCTTGGAAATCGGACGCTTGTCTGCTAGGTCTTGGACCCCATTCTCGAAAGCGTCCCCTCCGCCTTGAGAATTCATCAAAAGTTTTGGGGGCCCCGACTCCTGCAGGCTTCTGGTGGGGAGCGGCTGCCATGATTGCTCGCGGAATGACCACGATGGAGCTACGAGATGGTGGTGCTCTCATGCTGACGCCAGTTTAGTCTGAAACATCCAGAAACAAGGTGGGGCTTTCATCGTTTGGGAAAAAAAAAAAGTTTTCATCCAATGAAAAGTGTTGTTTTTAGGTCATATGATCAAGCCTTCCATCATTAGGAAACCAAAAGTAAAATGAACCAATGAAAAGTTTTATAAACAAGTCACATGGCCTGTTATGCGGCATAGGGTATAAAATGCGGAGAAAATACGTTGGCACGTGAGGCGGCGTCAGTAGCGGACCGATGTGCGAATAGGCCGAAGGCAATACAACGCGCCAAGATCCGGATGGCACCGAGGTGGTGTCCAGCAAGTTGCAGCACTGGTGTGGCCATCCTACAATGCTGAAAGTCGGCGTGGGGCGCCCCTTTGGCCTGTGAGTTTGCGTCAGTAGCGGACCGATGTGCGAATAGGCCGAAGGCAGCACAACGCGCCAAGATCCGGATGGCACCGAGGTGGTGTCTAGTAAGTTGCCGCACTGGTGTGGCCATCCAACAATGCTGAAAGTCGGCGTGGGGCGCCCTGTTGGCCTGTGAGATGGCGTCAGTAGCGGACCGATGTGCGAATAGGCCGAAGGCAGCACAACGCGCCAAGATCCGGATGGCACCGAGGTGGTGTCATAGTTGAGAGTTCTGAGCAGCGGTTGTAACACTGTCTGAAGCTTATTTGCAGCTGCTGCAGCTTCACTACGCGCCAAGATCCGGATGGCACCGAGGTGGTGTCTAGTAAGTTGCCGCACTGGTGTGGCCATCCAACAATGCTGAAAGTCGGGGTGGGGCGCCCCGTTGGCCTGTGAGATGGCGTCAGTAGCGGACCGATGTGCGAATAGGCCGAAGGCAGCACAACGCGCCAAGATCCGGATGGCACCGAGTTGGTGTCTAGTAAGTTGTCGCACTTCTGTGGCCATCCTACAATGTTGAAAGTCGGCGTGGGGCGCCCCGTTGGCCTGTGAGATGGCGTCAGTAGCGGACCGATGTGCGAATGGGGCCAAAGGCAGCGCAACAATATTTTCTGACTGACACCACAAGGCGCTGAGATGCCAAGATCCGGATGGCACCGAGGTGATGTCTAAGTTGCGGACTGATGTGCGAATGGGGCCAAAGGCAGCGTAACAATATTTTTTGTATGGAAGATACCACTAGGCGTTGAGATGCCAAGATTCGGATGGCACCGAGGTGATGTCTAGCAAGTTGCTGTACTGGTGTTGTCATCCTACAATGCTGAAACTCGGCGTGGGTCGCCCCATTAGCCTGTGAGATGGCGTCAGTAGCGGACCGATGTGCGAATAGGCCGAAGGCAGCACAACGCGCCAAGATCCGGATGTCACCGTGGTGGTTTCATAGTTGAGAGGCACTTCATCTGCAGTGGGGCGCCGAGATCCGGATGGCACCGAGGTGATGTCTAGCAAGTTGCTGTACTGGTGTGGTCATTCTACAATGCTGAAAGTCGGCGTGGGTCGCCCCATTAGCCTGTGAGATGGCTGTTCTTTGGATTTGGGCCTGGTCCACTAAAATGGCCCTGGGACACCTTAGAACTCGGACGCTCGATTTTTTTTTCCTTTCCTGTACATGCAAAAAAAGGTAAATGCCCGGTACGTTACACGCTTCATCTGCCACGATGAACTCTCCAGAGGAACCGAAAAAAAATATAGTTGTGGTAACTATACCATGCATCGTCATATGGAGAGGTGGCACCAATTAATTATAGTGCTGCATAAAAGAGAGATTTGGAGGAGAACCCCTGACCTGCTAGTACATTCATCAAAGAAGTGGCACTGAGAGCTTCAGAGGCAAGGGAAACGGTCCCAAATATTTAGAAGAACTTTGGAAAGATTAAAATGACATGTTTAGATTGTGGCAAATTAATTTCATGTGGACAGATGAGTGTTACTCTAATAAATACAGCATATGAACATCATCATAGTCGATGGTTGGTAGAGACATTTTGACTATATCCTGGACCTGCCCGTCCTCGCCCAAAATGGCGCCGGAATAAATGGGACTCGTAACTCCTTGTTGTGTACTGGTTGCAGAACCTTGAAATCACGAGATACGTATGCAGTTTTGAAGCACATGGCGGGCGGGGACGAGAATTGATTGAATATTTCGACATCCCTATTGATATTAAGTTCTGATGTGTTATTGATTACTGTACTATTGAAAGTTCGAATTAACGTCACCCATGGTACTTGCCCGCAAATGTATATCTAGATAATTTTATTGTAACTGGCCCTGTCGTATTTTAATTATAAAATGTACGTCCACCGATTCCGTAACTGTTAGACACCTTAGTTCTTGCAACCTAATGGCCCGCCCGTTACGTTCCTCTACAGTGTAAATGTCTACTCATCATATACGATTACAGTTTGCTCTGTGGCAGGCCCACGTGGTTATAGGCTCGTATTTGTATAATGAAATTTTCACAATAAAGGTTTTTAAAAGAAAACATGGTAGTAGTATATACATTGGTAAAGTTTTTAATAATAGTGACTGTTTTAGAATCATTAAAAGGCAAGTGAAATAAAGCAGACCAATTACATGAAGGGTAAAAGGTATAATACGAAGGAACGCAGTAAAGATAAATGGTCAAGGGCTGTTGTGTTTTCTATTCCTGCAACATAAAGTGATCGATAAGAATCTCATATTCAGGCGTATCGGCGACTAAGACAGCAGGTCGACCCTCTTTTGCTCAACGGCTCCGTCATGGGACGAAGAAACGCTCTTTTTCTCGAAAAAAGAATATATTTTACTTGCAGGACAGTTGTAAAATTTCCAGGAAAGTACATTAGCCTGGAACATTATAACATATATTTAAGAAAAAATAATGTTCGGAAGTAATGAAAAGCGTAATTTTTAGGTCATATGACCAAGCCTTTCATCATTACAATAAGAAAAGTAAAATGAACCAATGAAAAGTTTTATTAACAAGTCACATGACTTGTTATGCTTACGTTACGCGCTGCGCGCCCCGGATGACTTCCGGATGCGCTAACGCGGCGCGTCATATGACGCATTACGCGACAACGCAGGTACAGAATATAGTCAAAATGTCTCCACCAACCAGCGGTCGGAACACAACCCCTTTCAGCAGGCTAAATAGTTCTGTTAAATGACAACAGAAGGGACAGGCAACAAGAACCATCAGTCAAAGAGGGGAGGGCTAGTTCTTCTCTACCGGGTTACATTGGGGCGCTACCGGAACTGATCGAATTGGTAGTCTACAGTGTTTCTGGATGTTTCAGACTGAAGCTGGGGTTAGCATGAGAGCAGCACCATTTCGTAGCTCCGTCGTGGTCATTCCGCAACCAATCATGGCAGCCGTTCTTTATCGTTATTTTGGGCGGGGTGGGTGGCGGAGCCGAGCTGTTTTGCAGCCATCATTGTGTGGAGTTCAGTTCATCTCACTAGTTTTGTATTTGTAATGAGGGGTTGTTCCTAATGTTTCTATTTTAGCGAGGTCAAAAAGAGATCCCATTAGTGGCCTACTGATTTTGCTCGATTCCTTTTCTTTTTTTTTACACGATTTTTCGTTATCTGCAAAGACTAAACAGAGTATTGCGACTCTGTGTTTGTTTGTAAATAGAGAATGAACCAAAGAGAACTAATTCTAAAACAGTAAATACTTGGATAACAATCAATCAAATGGAGAGAGAAGCAGGCACGACGGATTACAACGGGGGCAAAGGCCTGCGTTAACTACCTTTCACTATCTGAAAAGAGAGAGTACTCCTAATAGAAATGAGGGGGGGGGCACCATTCAAAGCAGATCAGTGTGCATAAACACGAAAATGTTTTCACTTACCACGTACTTGACATTCGACAGCTTATGATATTTGCTATTAAAAAACCATTGAAATTCACTGAAAAAACCATAGGTTATAGACCATATATAGTTAGGAATTAGCATTTAAAAAACCTTATTTTACTCACACAAAACCATTGAAATTCCATATATAGTTAGTTGCACTAACTATATATCGCGCACCCGCAATCCACTGCTGATCATGTCACATATTACATCATTCATGACATGGTCAGTGACATCACTGATGACATCACTGATGACATCTCAAATGACATCACTGATGACATCACTGATGACATCTCATTTGACATCATTCTTGTGCTAATACGATAAATCTCTTCAGACTCTAATATAACCTTAGATACACTCAGTGTATACAGACACTCACACACTGCCACTCATCCATGGAGTTACTCACACACCCAGTCAGTCATGCAAAGAAACAATCTCACCTCCATTTCTTCAACTATACAGTTAAACACACCTTACTTATTGAAACATATACTAACACATATTTACTCTCTTATACAATCCCTGATACAAGTTCACAATGATCGATACAACCACTCACTCATTCAGTGGCTCTCATGCACAGTTATTTATATATGCCAACTCTCACATGTACTGTGTTTTACATATGTACTTACTATGACATGTAGCATTGAGATATCCATTCACTCATCAATACACTCATGCCCACAGTCAACTGCCCATGTAGCTGTTTCCACATGCACTCTTGAACTCATACACCTAGTGAATAAACTGCTCACACATCTATGCATAGAGTCACACACCTTCCAGCCACCCCCACACAAACTCAATCTCCCATAGAAATACTTGGGCAACCAATTAATAACACATATAGCCTCTCGTATAGCTAATGATCAACACATGCAGCAGTTTACAGAACAACAGACATAATGATGCACAAATTAAGACAGTTTAGTCACTAACCCATGCATTCAGTGAGACACATTTAATCACTCACTCATACAGTCAGTCACGCACCTACTAAATCCTTCATCCAGACACTTATACATCCACTCATTCTTCAATATGTAAGACATATTTTAACTTTACAGAAACATACAGTCACTGGATGTTGTCATCAGTGATGTCATCAGTGATGTCATTTGAGATGTCATCAGTGATGTCATCAGTGATGTCACTGACCATGTCATGAATGATGTAATATGTGACATGATCAGCAGTGGATTGCGGGTGCGCGATATATAGTTAGTGCAACTAACTATATATGGAATTTCAATGGTTTTGTGTGAGTAAAATAAGGTTTTTTAAATGCTAATTCCTAACTATATATGGTCTATAACCTATGGTTTTTTCAGTGAATTTTCAAGGTTTTGTAAATGCTAATTCCTAACTATATATGGTCTATAACCTATGGTTTTTTCAGTGAATATATGTATATATATATATAGCCTTTTGTCAACTTGGAAGCACTAATATGCCACTGTAATATCAGTATTCCATGACATTTGAAACTGTATGTACAAAAAGCCATCTTAATCAGGGGTGTAACACAAGCCCCTGCAGTGTGGGGGGTCCGGCCTAACCCATCAGGGAGGGCTGCATTCAGGCCAACTTCAATTAATATCTGTGAGACAGGGGAGAATCAAGGGGCTCTCACTACATTCTGCTTGGGGCCCTATCATTTTGCATTATGCCACAATTTCTGAGACATTACCTTTCTAAAAATGTGCATTAATTCCAACCTCATGTGCTATAAAAACGTGCCGATATCATAAAACATAGTGTTATGATAATTATTATGCAGGCTAATAATAATTGATTGGATTGGAAATTGTTTTACAGGGCTAGTACCTCAGAATGGGTGCCCTCAAACTGATCATTCATAATTCGGTTCTCTTTTGAAAGGTCTTGTTAAATTCTATGCTATGTTCAGCCCTCTAAATTGGTCCTGCTCCAGTGCCTGCCTGGGGCCTGCCTATTTTCCATTCCCTTGCTTTCCCTATCCACGCATAAGAGTAAACACAGAGCTGGGCCCGAGGCAGTCTTGCACAGAAAAAAATGAAAATCACAGCAGATAACTTTGTAAAATAGCGGCAGCTGGTACAGGGCAGGCTGGACCCTCCCACCCCTCTGGGCCCCAGATCCGACTGCACCACTGACAGCTCCTGGTTGGAAGAGCATGAAAAGAGAGCAGCTCTGTGTACAGGTAGGGTTGCCATCTGGTCGGTTTCTTACCTGCAGGATTTAAATGCCCAACAATACAAAATCACTTAAAACCAGTATCTTTCCACTCATCAGTACATACTTTAAACAGTAAATATAAGAGAGCACTTCAAAGATTGTTCTACAGCTGCCTATTGATCCCTGAATGATAATTAAAGTAAACAAAGACAGAAAGGCAATGTTAAGAAAATAATACTGACAATTGTCTACAAAGTTTTGTTGGAGTATCACCCCATGCCTTTGCAGAATCGTAAAATGTAAACAAATTACTGCTATCTTTCTCTGGGAAAGGTGACAACAAACAGGCCATTCGTGAGTGGAGAGCTAGGAGCATGAGGAAGCTTGGGTTCCAGAGATCACCAACCTCCACTGAATAAGCGACCAATGGGCAAGTGCCGGCTGGGATGGGGCAGAAAGAGTGCAGCCAGGAAGAGAGCAGGAGCATTGAGGATCAGGGGCTGGAGGAGAGAGGTAAGGACTGGTGATTTACCACTTGTACTTCAGGCTCATGAAGAGTTGATCAATGCCAATATGTACAGAAGATATACCTGCCTCCCAGCTAGCCTCGCAGCGCATGACTAAGCCTGTCACGAGGAATCAACAGCTGTATGTACCTGGATTGAAAAATAAAGGAGGAGTCGCCTGCTTGTGGCTGTGTCATTCTACCCCTGCTGGCAACCTCTGCAGTAGCACAATGGAAGGGCCTCAATTAGACTTTGGCTGCTGGTCAAGCAGTGCTTTATTCACCAACATGCAGGAGTGGTGTCTGTTGGCTCTGTGGACTATTTCGCCCACTGCAGGGGCCTGTGTTTGACCTCATGCTCACAGGTTCAAATCCCAGCGGGCCCCCTCAGCCTTTCATTCATCCGAGGGCGATAAAATGAGTACCACTGAGTTGGGTAACAATAAACGTCTGTTATTCAGTGCCAAGATGCGTATGGGTGAACATGTGTTTTGCAAATCTTATGTTGTGTAAGCTGTTCCTTTGAAGAGGACCCAAGTTGACTAAGAACAGTGTTCCATTTTACACAGGTTAGATAAACCCTTCACTGGCTTCCAGTAGAAGACAGGATAAGGATTACAATGGTATGCATCATATTTGGATGTAGACAGGGCTAGCGAAAATATTTACAGAATATGACGAATTCCCATCAACCTACCAGATCCAGTATATCAAATCATGACAATTTAGTTATTAATATTGGGGGAAGTCATCAGGGCACACTAGAAGCCAGATGGTGAACAAACGACCCTCATATTTGTGGGACACAACCAACTTGGCACTATTTAGATTTAAACTATTTAGTGAAGCCCAAACTGAATTTGCACAGCTCCCAATAGTCTATATTACATGCATGAGTAGCTTATATAGTACAAGAATTTACTTTGCATTCTGGTACTTTAGTCCAGTTTATTGTTTTATACATGTAGGACTGCAAGCATCAAAAATCTGGAATCAAAAACTTGAAAGCTCTGAAGTTGCTCTAAATATGTATAACAACAATCTGTTATTTCTTCAGTGCTTTTATCTAAAGTGCTTTATATACAACATTATTACATACAATCATTATTACCCAATTGAAATTAGTACTCATTTGACCTAACTCAGAACAATGAAGAACTCACCAGCAGTCACACCTGCACCTTGCATATCACAAACCGTTGTCGATAGCAAACGGTCAACTCGCTGAGCTACAGTGCCATGTACCTTTTTTTAAAGTTATTGCAAGACAAAAGCGAGTTACAAAAAGTAGCAGATTTCATTATGGAATTTTAGAACTGGTCCTAATATATTTCAGCACCATCCACCTCGAAAGGGATGCATTGGTTTGGCGCTGACCTCTACAGGCGCAGGCAAACATCTCTGGTCCAGTGTGCGGCCTGTGAAACAGAAATAAGGCATATTCTTCCATCATCTATGTGCACTTGGCGCCGAAGCCTGGGTATCAGGGTTCATGAAACCCAATTTACATTAATGAAGAACAACTCACTTTGCTTAGTAGGTGCTATACTCTGAGGTTATACATCTGCATCTAACACAAAAGGATATAAACAATTGAAATTATGTACTAGGGGACCACAGTCAGGACAAGCCTGGTCAACACCCTGGGAACACATAAATCATCAGTAGCTTTCCAACTGACAGTTGTGGAACACACTCACCCAAGATGTAGTTTTACAACCTTTCTCTCTTACCACAAGCAGTACCACCACAACCCTCTCTGGCAGTTAATAACCCAAAAGTGTCCCCCACCTACTCTGGGGTAGTAGACAATCATCAGTGAGGTGGCATGCAGAACGTCTGAGTGGGCTAGTGTTTGATCCCACCTACTTGTGTTTGGAATACACTAGAAATAACCTGGGAAGCATGTTACATACTTGACTGTGGGTCAGTGTTGGGAGCAGGGTCCACCTCTGTACAGGGGAGCGGGGTCCCACCAGGTGCATTTACTCAATCACCCTGTGGGACCCCTAGCCGTGGTGATCCGCGGGGTGTCAGCCACTTACTCCCTGACCCAAAGTCATCAGTTTCAGGTTCCTCTGACTCCTGTTCAACCTCAGCTCCACACACTTAGTGAGGCCACCCTGGTGGGATTCAGATGGCCCTGGAGTTTATGTACCCATTTGCTCGGACCTAGACTTGCACCAAATAGACCAGCCTTTATGGCCCTCAGGGGCATAGCTTCAGTGAGGTGTTTGGAGACTTACACCCTCTAGTAAATGTATTTCCTGGTAAATAGTTGGGTCCAGGTGATTTCAATTGGATAAGGTGAGGTGTCTGTCGGATTTCACATGGAATTGTTTCATACACACAGTTAAAAAAACAATTTCCCTCTTTGCTCAAAAAGTCTTAAAAAATGTTGGTTATTTACAAATGATTGTGTTTTTGCTCACTTCGCACCCGTACCAATCATCATTCGACTCACTTACCACTTCCCCTTTAGCCCTATAATGCACCCTCCTTGTCGTATTATGCATTTTAATATTATATTCCAGAGTGATTCCTGGGAAATCTGAACCTCGACCCCCCTTCCCAATCTTACTGACCAAGCTATGCCCCGGATGGCCCTAAACATCTAACTCCAGGAAGATGTCAGGTGTCTATCAAGGTCCTCTCAAAGGGAGGTCTTTTCACTTTCCTACCCCATACCATAGGGAAATTGCCAAGGTCCTGTAGGGCTGCTGCAAGATACCTTACCTGTGAACTGCTCGCCCACTCCATCAGTGTGCCGGCTCCCCTGGGATTTTCTACAGCACTCAGACTCACAAAATGCAAATATCCCCCCCCCCCCACACCAGCCCCTAAGGAGCAGAATTGCCTTGCTGACTCACTCATTAGAGAGGTTACTTTCTTCGAAAAGATACAGTGTATGAGCTTCCTCTTTTCCTCACTAATATTTGCTGTCCAGGGGCCTGCAAAGTTAGAACACATGCTCTAAAATCTTCCTGCATACTTCACATTTATCTCTAATAAAAGAGAGGGACCCAACAGCCAAAAGGGTAGGGTACCATGAAGACAAATGTCAAAAAATGAAATCCCCTTTGGGCAATTTTGATCACATATATTCAATCCGCAGCATAACTCTAACCAAAGAACCTTAATTCACACAATGTGATGAACAAAGAGGAAATGTAAAAATTATATTAAAAAATGTATACAGTTTATTCAAACAAATATTAAAAACATTTTAGGGTTATTAGGAGCACATGATTCAAGCCTATCATAGGTACAATATTGTTAAAAATAGTATAAAACGCATCAAAATAAAATAAAATGGGAACACCACTAAGGAAAAAGAATTCCTATTGCACAAAGGAAAATACAAAAGTCGTCCAGAGATGAATTCTGATCAATATTTCAATTTTCCGTCAGAATTATTGTCTCCAAAGACTTAGAGTAATGATCCCTTGCTTGAGCATCGACGCGTTTCGGTGGGCAAATTAAGAAATAGCCAACACCTTCTTCAGGAAAACATTATATTCATTCCCATTAAAACATTATGTATCTTTATCATTCCCATTTTCGGGGCACTAAACATATACCTCCAGAGGCAATAGGACTACTAGTTGATCGCTGGTTGGTTCATCACATCCAGCACGTAGGAAATATCAATGCGCAAAAAATCTTAAAATTCTAATTTCCTGAAAGCAAAACATACAACTCCACAAGTCGAGGGAGTTCTCTTAAATAGTGGGTTTGTTTAGTTACCACCGTGGTAAACGTCCAGAGACTATAGCGTTCTCTAGAATTCCGGCATACCGGATGCGGGGCATACGCCTCCAAATAATTTTTTTCAGGATTTCCATTCACTTCACACTTATTGCATGGGAAGAGACTGCTACACAAATGCCCCCATGCTATATAATACAGTTTAAAAAAGAATTTTCCAGACCGCTCCCTAACTGCAAATGAGTGGCGCAAGTCATTTTGAAAACTGTCTCTTGTGAACAAGTGAAGGGCTGTTTGTGCTTAGAACTGGGGCTTTTTGTGAAACAAAAAGCCACCCTAATACTTCTGATAATGGATCAATATTCTTCCCATAGATTATAGAAGTTGATATATGTTGGCATGGGATGGGCTAACTTTTGTAAACCAGGGCAGTTTTAACCTTATAAAAAGACAAGCTGTTTAAGTGTTTCGCAAGATATGGGAGCCCGCATGTGCTTGTGCATGCTGCAGGGAATATTTGAGGTACTGTAGGGGGAAATCAACAGTAAAAACTGTCCCACCAGACCATAAAACTGGCACTCAAACAGCGAACAAGAAAGCCTATGCACTGATCTGTGAGACCAGCCCTTCGGGCACTGCCAGATTGACCTATAGGCCAGTGCGACCCTGGATACAACGGATCTTAGCCATGATTACATTGAGTGTTTTCCTCCATTGAAATAGAGGCCATATTCCTATTGGTAAAACCTCATCCTTACTAAATTTGGTATATATTCCATATTAGGTTACAATCTGAAACGTGTTTATCATTAATCATTATTGATTTGTAAAAGAAAGATTGGACAAACTGTGTTTTGCCTAAAAATATAACATATGTTATGAATTTTTGTATTAAATCACAGTGTCAGACAAATAGTGGATGAATGCGGAAGAGAGTGTGGATAGGATTAAGTTATAACATAATAACACCAAAGGAATAAAATGATATGCACTGTATTCAATTTTTTTTTTTTTGTCCTCATTAGCCACATAGTCGATCCAGGGGTGCTCCAACCACAAGACCCGGTCGCCTCTGTATCATCAAGAGACCAGAAAGTTTGTTTTTTTTGTTTTCTTTTTTTTAGAGTTTTATATAGCGCGAACTAGACCCGAACCTAATCAGGTATCAGAGCGCTTTACATATTTTCCAGTTACATTACATGAGGACACAATTTCATTTTAGGCACGGGGAGATTAAGTGATTTGCCCAGAATCACAGATCACAAAGTGATCTCATTATATCCAGGAAGGCAGACAAGATGTCTCAGTCAATGAAGAACCCCGCACGAACTATCTCCATTCGGGCCTTTTATTGGCTGATAGTCCAATAACAATATGGCGTGGGGTGCCTCCCATTGGACATGGAGACTTAGGCCTAATCATCGGACCCGGGGAAAGAAAAAAAAAAAAACGGGTACGTTAGCTGTTCCGTCTCCACTCAATCAAAAGATTCCAGAATCTCACAGTACGAGGACTACATATTCTAGCTAAGTCTACCTTCGATGTTGCATATAATGAAGACAACCACTCTGCATGGTTTGGGGAGTTAATATTGACCCAGTTTCTGCAAATTTCTCTTCTTGCTAGTAGAATAGCATAGTATAGAAATTCTCTTTCTAATCCCTTGATGTTCTCATTTAGCCCAAAAATAATTAAAGACCATGAAAGTGGGATAGAGATTCTGAGAATTGATTCAAGTGATACCTTGATTTCTTGCCAATAAGTGGCGATGTTTGGACATTCCCAAAACATATGTAAGTCTGAGGCTGCTGGGAAAAAGCATTTACTGCAACATTCCCCGGATTGGAATTTCGAGAGTTTTTTGGGGGAGTAATACGCCCGATGTAGTGTAAAGAGTTGATTGCGCCTCAGCCACGCTGGTTTTATGATTTTGTAGAGAAGGGTGAAGGATTTTACCCATTTGTCTTCTGCCTGGGGTTCTCCCTCTCCTCCCCACAATTTTATCGGAAGGTTGAACTCACCCTCCCCATCCTCTATGATGTTCCAATAGTACAAAGCAACTTCCTTGCCTCCAGCGGGTTTCTCAACTAGGTTGTTTTCTAGAGAGCTGTATCCTCCCATTTTTATTTTTTTCTTAGTTTGAGTTTGCAGCCAGCTGGCCAGTTGTATGTATACAAGCCAGGAGAGTGGTGATGTTACCCTGACCTTGAATGTTTCCCATTTCATAAAGGATCCTCCTGCCACTAACTCCCCCCATCGTAATATTCCTGCTTCCAGTAGGACCGTTTTGACCGTCTCAGTATATTGTGGGGAGAACCCAGGTAATTCCCAAATCGGTGCGTAGTTAGAAAAATACGCTATCCCAGCCTTAGATTTAATTTGTGTCCATTCTTTTATGGGACCCTGTAGTGTCTTCAGCCTAACTTTTTAAAAAAAATTCTGGTGTCCAAACTTAAATAAGAAGCCATTCAGCGGAAGGTCCGAGCCCAATAGCATTGCTTTAAACATATTGCCTTTTGCATTGTCTAACGGGATCTTAAGTAGCATCCTGGAGTGGGTCAGATGGAACGCCCAAGCGTAGTATTCCAGATCTGGCAAGGCGAGTCCTCCCTTTTCTCTTCTCCTTCTCAGTTTCTTCCATGCCAGTCTGCTTGACTTATAGCCCCAGATAAATGACTTATAGCCCCAGATTTGTTGACATTTTGAGAGTTGCTTGGTTAAAAAAATTAATGGGATGGTGTTAAAAATAAATGTATATTTGGGGAGGATGGTCATTTTGACTAAAGTGGTTCTCCCATAGATGGTAAGAGGGAGAAAGGACCAGGATTTCATCAAGGTTTTAGATTCATGAGAGATCCGATCTAGGCTATTTTGGGCCAAGAGATTTAGGTCTTTGGTGATTGTTATCCCCAGGTATCTCATTGAGGGTTTTACCGGAAGCTGAAGATATGTAATATTCCAAGCCATTATTTCTGTTTTTCCGGCATTTATTTCATAGCCTGAGTGTTTTCCAAATTCCTCCGCCCTTTTAATGACTGTTGGAAATGCCAGGGCCGGGTCCGTTGTATAGATGAGAATGTCGTCGGCATATAATCCGACTTTCTTCTCCCATCCAGAAAAAGAGAAATGCGGGATATTGGTATCTTCTCTTATGGACATGCGGGATATTTGTATCTTCTCTTATGGACTGAGCAAACGGCTCCACATATAAATTAAAAAGGAGGGGAGAGAGGGGACACCCCTGCCTTATCCCTCTACTGATTTCGAAGGGATTTGTACGTGTGCCGTTGATTAGCAGACAGGCTCTGGGGTTGTTATATAGTAGGCCTATCGCTCTGCAGAATTTAGGGTCAAGTTGAAATTTTTCCATGGTTGCATTTAGATAGCACCAATTAACCCTATCAAAAGCTTTTGTTGCGTCAAGTGTCATGATTGCGAGGGGTAAAGAAAAGGTTGAGGCGATGTCGATGGCTCCGACTAAGTCGTATGTTAAGTCAGCCAGTTGTCGGCCTCTAATAAATCCCTTTTGGTCTTGGTGGATAATTGATCCAATCTCGCTTCCCAAACGTGCAGCCAAAATTGATGAAAAGATCTTATAGTCGTTGTTGAGAAGCGAGATTGGACGATATGATCCACAATCTACTGGGTCTTTACCTGCTTTTAATATTAGAGCTATATTGGCTTCTCCCCAGGAACTAGGTGGTATCTCACCTCTTATTAATATATTGTTAAATAGGTTCGTTAGAACCGGGGTGAGGGTAGAGTTAAGTACCCGGTATAATTCTCCCGGAAGACCGTCCGGTCCTGCAGCCTTCCCCTGTTTTAGTTGTTTGATAGCATTTTCAACTTCTATCTCCGTTATTTCTTTATCAAGATTCTCACTTTGGGGCCCGTTTCACTTTGGAAGAATTACCTTATCTAGCCATTCAGATCTTTCCTCTGTATTAGTATTGATCTCACCTGTGTATATGTTTTGAAACAAAGCACTGAAGGCTTCACCGATGTCGAAATCAGTCTTCCTATTATCTGTTTCTCCAGTTACTCTCACTTCTTATATATAGTTTCTAGTCTGGTCAGCTTTCATTTTCCAGGCTAGTAACTTCCCTGCCGATTCGCCGTATTCAAAGTGAGAGAGTTTACTGGCCTGCCATCGTTTATTCAGTCTCTCCTGCAATAGCGTTTCTAATTTGCCTTTTAGTTCTCTTTTCTCCTCTAGATTGGCTGAGGGAGCTTGATCTACCGACTCCAATCGAGTCAAATCTTGCTCTATTGTTAGTATCTCCTCTCTGTATTTTTTTTTCCTGTAAGAGGCCCTGTTAGTAATACAGCCCCTTATGTAAGCTTTCCAAGTCTCCCATATACTTACCAGGGAGGCAGAGCCTATATTCCACTCTAAAAAGGAGGTGGTTTCAGATATGAGGTGTTCTTTTTCCTCTTCCTCTAGTAAGATGGTTCGATCAAAGGACCATGATGCATGAATGGGTTCCTGATCTAACATTAACGAGAAGAGAATGGCTGAGTGGTCTGACATATGCTGAGGTAGATATATTAAATTTTTTATAGAGTCTTTTAGAGAGAGGCTGAACAGGGCGTAATCGATTCGCGATTTATGTTTATATTTATGATTGTGAAAGGAGACACCCATGGTTT
Organism: Lissotriton helveticus; assembly: GCF_964261635.1. Taxonomy (NCBI): domain Eukaryota; kingdom Metazoa; phylum Chordata; class Amphibia; order Caudata; family Salamandridae; genus Lissotriton; species Lissotriton helveticus. The sequence goes on from NC_136067.1 coordinate 874,441,496, forward strand.
TCCCGGCTCTTTGCCTCCAAAGATCATCTAGTCCCAGGTTAGACATGCAGCTCCGGAGCGTGCCCCTCATGTTGTTTTGCACTACGGCCCTGGAACTAGGAGATTTATCTAATTTTGGATCTAGCACTAGATTAAAATCTCCCATCCATATTATTGGGTTCGTGATGGTGATCAGGTGGTTCTGTAGTATATTTAAATAAGAAGGGTCATCCTGATTAGGACCGTAGTAGCTTCCAAGAGTAAACCGCCTTGAGTCCAGCTGGACATTAGCTATCATCCATCTACCACTCGCATCCGCTTTCCAGTCCGGAATCTGAGCCCTTGCTCCCTTTTTAAAAATGATGGCTGTTCCACGAATATTGGCGTTGTGGTCTGTGCTTATGAATTTATCGACCCATTTCAGTTTTTTTAGTACATCCGTAATCTCCTGTTTATTTAGATGTGTCTCCTGGATCGCCATGATCTGCGCGGGTGAGTCCCTGAGGTACTGCATGATTTTATGTCTTCTCCCTTGTACGCGCAGGCCATTAACGTTCCAGGATAAAAATCTGATGTCTCTCATTTAATTTTGCCATCCAAATACTCTGCTGCCGTCCTGCTAGTTGTCTGTCTATTGTTTTCTATTTCAACCAAGCATTTATTGTATCGCACCGTTGGATCAGTGTTTTTTAAGAATTTAAAATTTAGCATATGAGGACTTTTTTTTGTGCTTTCACCCCCTCCCCACCCCTGGAAACCCCCCCCAACTTACTCTGGCCGGATGTCTTGCCAGGTTATCGTCTCCGACGTGCTCCCATCTTGGGCCCCCATTGTCTCATTTGTCGGTCGATATACTCAATATTGTGTAGGTGGTGTGTTTATTTAATTTTATATATATATATATATTTATTTTTTTCCTTTTCCCCTTAGATCGCTAAGATGGCGTGTGATGGAAAGTAAATCATACAGAGAGTGAATCGTGATCAGCTCTTCATACCAAGAATGATTAAAGGGAGAATGGGGGAAGAGATCAGATAGTGGTGATTTTTTTTTCCTGAAATACTTTTAGATTTCTCCCTTTCTCTTTATAGGAGCACTCATTTACTTCCCCCTTTATTTTTATTTGTTTATTTTATTTATTTATTTATTTATTTTTATTTTTTGCCCCTATTTTTACCCTATTTTGTATATTCATTTTTAGTTAGTTATTTTTTCCATGGGCTCTACCATTCGTTAACTCCTCTCTTTTATGTATTCCATTTATTTATATATATATATTTTTTATGTGCTAGCTACTACCAGGTGTCAATGAGTTTTTGCAAATTCACTGATAGAGACTAGTAGCTCATCCGCCTCGAGAGGAGTCTTGATGTTGTGCATTTTGTTGCTGAACATGATCTTCAAGAAAGCGGGGAATCGCATCTGTACAGTAGCTCCCAGAGCTCTAAATTTCTCCATCCGCTGACCTAATTCCCATTGCCTATCCAATGTGGTTTTGGATAAGTCTGATCTGACTTCGAAGGAGAAGTCTGAAGTTTTCAGTGGCTTGGCTTTAAGTGCTAAGTTCAGTATCTTTTCCTTCAATGTATAAGTTAGAAAGTTTACAAGGATCTTTCTGGGTTTGGTTCTACCAGGGTTGAGACGGAAGGGGTCACGATGTACCCTCCGTTTGTCAGACTCCAGTTCTGACACAGACTCCTCCAAGTTAAGGGCGTCCTTAAGTATGGTTGCCACAAATTTCTTGATTTCACTTCCCTCTTTTCCCTCCGGAATTTTTAAAATCCTCAGATTGTTCCTTCTTGAGTAGTTTTCTAGAGATTCAACCCTTTCTTTAACTGCCTCTCCCTCTCTTCGTAGAGTCAGGATCTTTGTTTCTGCGTGTTCTAGCTTTGCTTTAAGTTCACCAACTGTGTTCTCTAGGCTCCCAGTTCTTAGAAAGAGCCCATCCACTTTGGTCTCCAAATTTTCACACATGGTCCGGATCTCAGACTGGTTTTGTCTTGATTCAGCGAAGCTTTTTTTTGACTCCTCAAACCCACTTTTGATCTCATTCCTCATATTGAGAAGTATACGTTGGAGGGTGTCTTCGCTGTCTTCTTTATTACCCCCTGAGCATAGAGCTGAGTCTTTTATTATGCTTATGCTTTCTGTCTCTACTAGGTTAGCGGCTAGGTAGTCTGCTGGGGACGTCGTAGTTGTACTCTGCTTTACTGCATCACCCATCTTTACGCTATTTTCCTATTCTGCTGCCTCCGCTACCTCCACAACTGAAACCTTGGGGCTACTGAGTGTAGATGTCAAGGCAGAAACTTCGATTGGGGTAGGTGTGTTTTGAGTGATATACAGTCCTTGAGATTCTTGATTAATGTTAAGGACCTGAGGCAGGACCTTAAAGTAGGACTTCAGTGAGGGTGTAATACGGGAAGCTTTGGTCTTTTTGGAGTTACCCTTGCTCTGAGTTACCTTTTGAGGTAGCTCCTTCGGGCTAGTGTATAATGGCTGATGACTCTTTTCCCTCCTTGGCGCTTTAGGGCACAGAGATTGTGGTAAGTCTGACTCAGTTTCCGCCTCTGACTCTGTAACGGTTTCCCTTTCAAGTTCTTGCACCAGGTCTATGTCACCAATTTTCCCTGAGCCTCCTAGGTCTTTATCCTTCTTACTCCCTTTCCCTTTTCCCTTTCCCTTTCGCTTCCCCAGGTTTTCGCCGGTGGATCTCTTCTTCGCTCCTAAGTTCTTTTTTTTGGGGCTGTGCTTTGCTGTTTTCCTGGGTTAGAGCTACACAAGAGAGGACTTGCAATTTCCTCTTAATACTAGTCAGATTTGGGGTAGGGACCGAGTGAAGATCTTTTTCGACAATCTGCACAGGGCTAAGGTCCTGATTTTTTCTGTCAGTATCTATATCTGTGCATTTGTGTCTAAGGAGGTCGTCATTTAAGCTTGTAGCATTGCCAATGTTATTAGAGTCTGGTATAGCATGCTCTTTTTCCTTCAGCTGCACGTTTAGCGGAAGACTTTTCCCCTGGTGATCCCCCTTACCGCACCGTATTGTTGAGACTGCCGAGGTTGTTCTCCTCGTGAAGAAGCTGTGTGTGGCCGCCCTCCGGCTTCTTCGCAGCTCCACGGCTGCCTCTCTCCAGCGGTAGGGCGCTGGAGAGGAAACCCGCCCCCAGCACATCGGCTGCTCCGGCCACGGCGTCCAGGTGTATCACGGGGCCGCCGAGCCGCCGAACCGCCGAGCCGCCGATCAGCAAGCACAGATCTCTACACCGCTCCGACTCCTACGGACAGCCAGATCCACCACAAGTATGTCGCATGTGACCGAGTACGTTTTTTACTCAAATTGGGGGCATCAGAGCTGGAGACTCTGTCGGGACGAGCGCGCCGCTCTAGCTAGCGGCCGCCATGTTTTCCCTTCATGCACTGTATTCAATTCCTAAATATGAAAATGAAATACAAGTAAAAAAAATTTTAAAACAAAATGATGAAAAAAGGAATAAATATTTATTGTGTTGAATAAAAATAAAAATAATTTTGTACAGTAACAGCATCTGGAATATGTTACATTGATGGATAAATCCCCAAGGTCCACTCAGTATTGAATTTCCTAAATGTTTTGTACTCAATTGAGACCTTGATTTTGTGCCAGGCGTTAGACTGTCACAATCAGCAAACGAATATGATTTTGCATAAATGATGATGCTAGTTCTTAAAAATTAATTTTGCAGATCCTCAATTACTTTGCCCATACTCATCCCAATATTCTCTTAAAGTACCCAGCACTCCTTAAAAGGGCATTTTGCCCAGCCCAGATACCCCTAGTTAGGCCTTATTCACAAACTTGTGTAGCTATCAATTACTCCAGGTTTAGGTGTGGCTCAGTCAAATTTTTTAAGGAGTAAAAAAGACGTGCACACTCATAGTTTCCGTGAGTAAGCATATATATCCTTCTTTAACGTACACACTGAAAATAATTTGAGAGTCAGGTCTGGGTGTTCAGGAGAGACTCACATTAATTAAGCCAGGGATAAGTCAAAATCCCTCATAGAAAGACTTTTTGCAAATCGGGCCAGTTGTCTTTCAGTGCTGCTGTTTTGCCAATTTTACCCATCGGTTGCTATCTGTCTTAGTTGTTTTCTGCCTTGTGACGTCACATGTATGAATGCAGTGGTATGATAGGACATCTATTTTTGATACGTGAAATTAGCACATTGTGACGTGAGCCAGGTTTTCCTGTATTGCCAAATGAGTGTTACCTTTGAGGTCAAGTTTTGACTAATAATCATATGTCACATGTTGAAATTAGTACTTGTGTTTTATTATTGCAATACCTCTGATATATTATTACAGAGTCATCACTCTTCCGTTCAAAATGCAATACTGAATAATTACTCCTTTTTGCATCATATCAACTGCGAACCCGTTTCTGGGAATTTGTGCATGTCCACAGTTTGAGTAAAAAGGTGTCTGCCATTGTAAGAACATTTAAAGCTATGTGAGGCCAAGATATGCCTGTTAGGCCAGGTTATCATTGCTGCACATATTGACACCTGACAAATAGTTTATTTTTCATGACTCCCTTTTTAAATGCATTCTCACCACAGGTGTGGCTCATGCAACAGACCGCGTGCCCAAGCTCAGAGCCTCCTAAGGCATTTGTTTAATGTGTTTGCCTAGCAAACGGCGCGCATTGAAGCACCCAGGGCAGAGTATGGGGACGCTGACTAAGAGACAAACTGTAAGGCAAGCAGCTTTAGGGGATGTAAACCGGATCTAGGAATTAAGAAGTCAATATCAGGTGTTGGCAGGGGTAGAACAAAATTCTGAGGCTGCGGGTGCATTGCCCATCCATGCTTGTTGATGCCCCTCGCAGGGCTGCTGAGTCCACACTTCAGACTAATATTGAGTAAATAGGCTAAGCTCAGGCCCGGGCTGACCGTTTTCCCACCGGACATTTCCCAGGTGGGCTAGAGCCATTGGAGGCCGATTTTTAGGGAAGGGGCTTTTGCTGGCGCCTGTCACTTACTCTAGCTTCTCCAGGTAATTATGGCAGGCAGGAGGAAGGGAGCAGGACTGGTTTGCACATTTTTAGGTCAGAGCCTATCAGGGACCGTATTACGTATGGGGCGAACTTTCTCTGTTTGCGCCACGGCACACCTTCAAACAGGTGCGCCGTGCGCAAATAGGGAAACTGTGCCATATTAGGTTGAATGCTCTGGCCTAAGGGCAGCCGCAAACTCATGCGGCCCTGAGGGCAGCGCATTCAAGTGAAATGCAGAGTGGCTGCTTCAAAGCCACTCCGTGTTTCAGTGTGGAAACAGCAACTTGCATGCACTTTAAAGAGGGTAGAGAGATCCCCCTGCAGGCATGTGCAGTTTGTGCACCGCCCCGCAATGGGATGTCTGACTCTCACCAGAGGGCTGCTTTCAGGGGGGCCACTAGCAGTTTACCATCTTTTATGTAGCACACTGTCAGTGTGCCTCCTGACAGCTTCTTTACCTCCTCGCCCACGTCCATATTACGGCACGGGCGCAGAGGTAAAGATATTCCCTAAATTTTATGGGGACATGCCCCCTTGCAAATGAGGGAACGCCATCTTGAGGTAGCGCTGGCGCAACATGTACGCAAGTGCTTTCTGTATTACACAAGGGCCACACAAGCATCTGAAGCCCCTTCGGTAGTACCACTGTGCCCTGGGGGCACACAAAGCAGGCGCAAATGCCTGTTGTGCCCCTGGGGCACTTCCGTATTACAGGCCCTGGTTTGCTGACCAATTTGGTGTGCTTACCGAGACCTTGCCTTGGGACGCATTTCTACTATTACTTATTATTGGTTTCTGTGGTTTGTAACTCACAATTGCTTGCTTTCTCTTTGCTTGCTTGATTTGCGTTATGCTGTCCAACTTGCGTTCGTCCTTCCCTTGGAGCATCCCTTAATTACTGTATCCTTCTGAGTATTTGCCTTCTGTAACCAAACCTTTAAATTTTGTTCTTATATTTTCACATTTGCTATGCATTCAAGGACAAATGTCAAATGTCAGGCTCTGTCTTCTCAGCGACCTTGGCGTTTACTTTTCTTTCTCTTACTACAAAGTGAGAGAATGTATGTGACAATCCTATGGGGTACCCATGTAAGAGGAGAGACTGTGGGGTGTTATTTTTTTCTAGCACACCACAAAAATGAACTGTGTTGATATTTCAGTATATATCAGAATTAGGGAAGAACAAATGAAGCAAAATGTATCCTAATTCTGAAGTGTTGTGGAAACAAATATTTGAATACGATCAAAACACATCAATACACAAAGTGATGACATTTCCACACATTATCGTTTGTGTGCTGTATAACTGTATGTCTGTGCAAATGTAATGGTCTTTTTTAACCGCATGCGTGCGGGCGTAATTCCGCCCGTACGCTGAGTTTTTAAAAATCACACATTACGTGACGAGCTGGGCTCGTCATGAGCGTGCGAGAAGGCTACGCCATGACGAGCCCAGCTCGTCATGAGCGTCGAAGGGGTTAAAGATGTGTTATCTGTAATGGCAGGGTGCTACCACGCCATGCATACTCAACAATATGCCACTGCAAAGTACACCACCTCACTCAAAAACTCTCTACTCCACTCTATGCCCTTCCACTCAATTCTACGATACTCAAGTCTATCAATCAATCAGCATTTGTAGAGACTGCTACTCCTAGGGGTATCTGGGCACCGAAGATTTAGAGTCTCTGGCAAAAAGCCAGGTCTTGAGTCTCTTTCTGAAGTCTGCCAGGGAGGGTGCCGTTCAGAGATGGAGGGGCAGGTCGTTCCAGGTGTACGGTGGCAATGTAAGAGAAGCAATGGCCCCCACTACGGCTGGTGCGGATGTGGATGGTGTGGGCGAGGGCAAGTGAGGAGGAACGCAGGTGTCAAGAGGGTTGATGGAAATTCAGTTGATGGTTGATGTAGGATGGCCCTTGACCATGGAGAGTTTTGTAGGCGTGCATGAGGGTCTTTAACTGGCATCTCTTCTGTATAGGAAGACAGTGGAGGTTTCCGAGGTGGGGTGATGTGTGACCATTTGGGAAGGCTGAGTCTGGCTGCCGCGTTCTGTATGGTCAGGAGTCTTCTGAGGAGCTGGGTGGAGATGCCAGCATAGAGAGTGTTGCCATACTCGAGGTGGCTGGTGACGAGGGCCTGAGTAATGGTCTTTCTAGTGTTGGTAATAATCTATCTGAAGATTCTGCGGAGCATTCCAAGAGTGTGGAAGCAGGAGGAGGCAACTGCGTTGACTTGCCGTTTCATCGTAAGTTGGCTGTCGAGGACGTTCCCTAGGTTGCATGCATGGTCTGTTGGGGTTAGAGTTAGTCAAAGTTCCACTGACCACCAGCTGTGGTCCTAGGCAGAGGTGTTGTTCCCGAAGATCAAAACTTCTGTCTTGAAGTTCAGGCTGAGGCAGTTGTCACTCATCCATTTGGCTACATTGGTCATGGCGTTGCAGAAGTTTGCTTTTGCTTTGGAGGGGTCGTCGGTGAGTGAGAAGATTAGGGTGCTGTGGTGATGGATGTGTTGAGGATGCTGGTGAGTTCCATGCTGATTGGATTTGCACCGAGGTTTAAGAGGTGCTGGGGGCAGGGGTCAGTGAGGGCCCCGGAATGGACGAAGAACATGATGGCTGTGGTGGTCTCGTTTGTGAGTGGAGACCATGTGGTAAACATTTGGTTGGTGTGCGCTGGTTGGTTGAGGTCATTGAGGTTGAGGGTGGTGGGTTGGGAGTTTAAATTACTGTATATGGTGGCAAACTTGCTGTGGAAGTAGTCTGAGAGAGTGTCACAGAGTTCTTGGGAGGGGTGAATAGTGTTCTCTGTGGCTGTCGGGCTGGAGAATTCCTTGACTATTTTGAAGAGTTCTTTAGTGTGGTTGGCTACGATATTGACCCAGGTGATGATTGCTGCTTTCATGGCTTCCTTTCAGGATGGCCTGGTCGAAGTCTGCTGAAGCTTCAGGTTGGGAGAAGGTGAAGGCCTGAGTCCAGTGAGTTTTGGTGACTTTGCTCCAGCTGCGGGGGTAAGAGGTGTGGTGCTTAATGATGGTGTGTTGGGCATCGGAGATGATGAATTGTACGATGGCTTGGTCAGTCCAGGTGAGTTCTGTGGTGTGACTGAATTTGATCCTGTTGCTGGAGGTTTGAATGGGTTCAAGTGTGTGTCTAGCCTTGTGGAGGGGTTCAGTGACCAGCAGGGGGAGGCCAATGTTGCCCAGTTTCTCCAGGAAGGCGATCAAGTTGGTGTTGGAGTCTTTGATGTGGCAGTGAGGTCGCCAAGCAGGAGATAGTGGTGGGAGTCGATGGCCAGGGGGCGATGAGGTTGGACACGGCAACCCAATAAGTTGGTTGGGGTCCAGTGGGTCTATAGGCGAGGGTGCCTCTTATTGTGGTCTTTGCGTTTGTCTGTAACTGTAAGTTGATGTGTTCCATGACAGGCTTGGGGTCGTCATTGGGGATGGTGCATCTGATGGTTTCCTTAAAGATGATGACGCTGCCTCCCCCTTGATTGTTGGCATGGTCTCAGTGTATCATCTTGTAGCCGTCAGGAGTGGAAATAGTGACGTTGGGATTGAGGAAGAGTTGAGCTACATTTCAGTGATGAAGGCAACATCAGTGGAGAGAGTGGTGGTGTGCTTGCAGAGGGAGCAGGTGATGAGCAGGATACATTGGAGCAGTTTTGGGTTGTTCAGGGTCTTCTGAATGGGATTGGCGCGGGATCCTTCATAGGTTGTGTTGCAGGAGAAGTGGCAGTGTTAGCAGGTGAAGGGTCCTTTAGTCGATCATGGCAAAGAGGTGAAGCAGAAGTAGCTACGGTGTCCAGGGTTAAGGTTCAGGAGTTCCTTGGTGTTGTATATACTATACAATAGAAGGGGGTCCCCCAAGTCAATAAAGGATATAGGCAGGAAGGGAGGGGATCAAGAAGTACAAATGGAAAAGAGCACCCTGCCAAAGTAAATAATGAGAGGTCCTCTACAGGATCCAATTCTGTTAAGGTGTGAGCAGTGTTAACTGTGCATCAGAGCCCAAGACAACAGAGTAGGCTTCAGATCATGTTTTTTATAGAAAATATATATTTTTATTGATTTTTATGCATTTAGTCATTTCTAAAAAAACTTTCCGGACTTGCAGGTTCAAGGATTGATAAAAACAATCAATCCAATTTATCATTTCATATAGGGAAATTCTTCAAACAATTAGGTGTTCCACTCACTCCGGGGTATTTCAAGGGGCTCAACAGACACTCACACTTTCTGGGGGTCATTCACAGTCATGCACATTCAGCCATTTCAGGTGGGTAAATCTCGCATGGCCTGCAACAAAAAGATGGGTTTATGGTTGCATGGACGGGGGTGCAACTATGAGATGGCAAATTAGGTGGTGTAATATTGCCGTTCTTGATGGTAGCGCCAACGCGCGTTTCGGTGTAAGGCACCTTCGTCAGGGCTGGCAGATATGGTCAGGGAGGGGAACACACAAGCTTTCAATAGCAAAGGGGAATTTCCCAAAATACAGCTTAATTCTCAGGGATCTTAGTCGCTTCTTATATCCAGTGCTCGAGATTTATAGTGCCACACTGGGCAAAGGGGCCACGTCTAACAGTCAAGGGTCAGCAGGGAGCGGAGTTTCATAACGTTAGCTTCATGGCGCAGCGTTATGCAACGGAGATAGATTCCTGATGGTTGGAGGAGGATAATGGCCGCGTCTGAGTCCGACGTGGGCTCCTGGTCCCACGTCGCCATCAGTGGAAAACAAGAAGATGAACTCCCGCGGTCTGGAGGTACGCCGAATTCTTATAAATTAAGAGATCTGCTTGACACTGATTGGGCCCTCCAAAAGAGGACGTATGTTTGTGAAGCCCTCTGTTCACTGTCGACCCTCGGACTCAGACGCGGCCATTATCCTCCTCCAACCATCAGGAATCTATCTCTGTATTGTATTGATTGTTTTTATCAATCCTTGAACCTGCAAGTCCGGAAAGTTTTTTTAGAAATGACTAATTGCATAAAAATCAATAAAAATATATATTTTCTATAAAAAAACATGACCTGAAGCCTACTTATCTGTTGTCTTGGGCTCTGATGCACAGTTAACACTGCTCCCACCTTAACAGAATTGGATCCTGTAGAGGACCTCTCATTATTTACTTTGGCAGGGTGTTCCTTGGTGGTGTATCAGCAGAAGGCGGGAGTAGGGCGTCCTGGCACTGGGCACTGTCCAGGCACAGACGGGGTAAGATGGTCTTGCCTTTGGCAAGCCTTCGGAGTGCCAGTAGCGCGGCTATACAGAAGCCTCCATAAGTAATTCTGGGAGGTGGAAGTGGCTGTCAGAGAGGCTGAAGGGCGGCAACAGCGTCAGGGGCAGAAAGAAAGATGGCAGGAACAGGCAATAAACAAGATGGCTGCAGCCCTAATTTGAACTGCCCAAAAAGAGTACCTCAGGCCAAATTAACCCTGGTAAAATAATATGAATAAGCAGTCTAGAAAAAGGGAACTAACAGAGGAAACCCCCAGCCCAGTGGACCTCCAACATTAGTCTCAAACGGGGGGAGCGGGGACTGGAATCCTAGTCCCATTCTCGAGGAGCTGGAAGAAGTGGGAGAGTTGCATATGACCACATAGGTCAAGGCTACTCCCCGCTATAATATGCCATGCCACTTCACTCTATTCTACAATACTCTGCTCAATGCACCCCCACTCTTTGCCCCTGCACTCCACACCACGTACCCCCTCCACTCCAATCTATCCCTGTCAATCCCACTCCACTCCATTCCAGTCCAACCCGCTCCACTCCAATTTGCCCCACTCCACTCCAATTTACCCCTCTCTACTCCAATCGACCCCAATGCACTCCAATCTACCCCATTGCACTTCATTCTACCCTACTCCACACCAATCTACCACACTCCACTTAATCTACCCCAATCTACCCCTCCACTCTTCTCCAAACGACTTCACCCCACTCCAGTCCACACCAATCCACACCAAACTACCCCACTCCAATGCACTCCAATCTACCACAGTCTACTTCACTCTAATCTACCCCACTCAGCTCCAATCTATCCAAATTTACCCAACTCAAATCCACTCCATTCCACACTGCTACACCCAAATCTAACCCACTCCACCCAATCCACCTAATTCCAATCTACCCCACTCCATTCTATCCCACTCCACTCCAACCTACCACACTCCATTCTATCCAACTCCAATATGCCCCAGTCGACTTTACTCCTATCTACCCCAATCTACACCACTCCAACCTACCGCAAACTATCCCACTCCAATATACTCAACTCCACTCCAATGTACCCTAATCTACCTCACTCCTCTCCATCAAATTTACTCTACTCCACTCAACCACAGTCTACCCCACTCCAATCTACCCCAATTGACCACACTCCCCTCCAATCTACCCAAATGTACCCTAATCCACATCTACCCCACTCCAATCTACCCCACTCCACTCAACCCTAATCTACTCCACTCCAATCTACCCCAACTCACTGCAATCAACCCCACACCACTCAATCTATCCAAATCTACTACACTCCACTTTACCCCAATCTACCTCACTCCACTTCAATATACCAGCTCCACTCCCATCTACTCCAATCAAGCCCACTCCACCCCAGTCTATGCACGTTCAATTCCAACCTACACCACCCCACTCCAATCTACCCCAATCCACTCCACTGTGATCCAGTCTACCAATTTACCCCACACAATTTCAATTTACCCCAATATACCCCACTCCAGTCAACCCAATCAGCCTCACTCCACTCCAGTCTAACTCACTCCACTTCAATCTACCTCACTCTACTCAATCTCATCCAATCACCTCCACCCCATTCCACTCCATTCTACCCCTCTCCACTCTACCCTAATCTACCGGACTCCACTTGAATCTACTCAAGTGCGGTCCAATGCTCCCCACTCTACTCCAATCTACCCCACTCCAATCTACCTAACTCCATTCCAGTCTACTCCAATACACCCCAATCGACCCAGCATCTCTCCACTTCAAATTACCCCATTCCAATCTACCCCACTGCACTCCACACCAATCTACCCCAGTCCACTCCAATCTATTCCACTCAAGTCCACTCCAAACTACCCCACTCCACTTAAATCTACCCCAGTCCACTCCAGTCTACCCATCTCCACTCCAATCTACCTGACTCCACTTCAGTCTACCCAGCTCCACCCCAATCTACACCACTGCACCCCAATCTGATCCACTTCAATCCAATTTTCACCACTCAACTCTAATCTCAACTACACTACCATCTATCCCACTCCACTCCAATTTACCACACTCCATTCCAATCTACCCTACTACACTCCACTCTACCTCATTCCAATCGATCACAGCCTACCCCACTTCAATCTTTCTCAATATACCCCACTCCAATCCACCCAATCTACCACACTCCACTCCAGTCAACCCCACTTCACTCCACTCTACCCCAATATTCAACACTTCACACCACCCCAATCTAACCCACCCCACTCCAATCTACCACACTCCATTCAAATCTTCCCCACTCCACTCCAATCTAACCCACTCTACCCCAATCCACCCCACTCCAATCTACCCCTCCTCACTAAACCCCATCTACCCTACTCCATTCTAGCTCACTCCAATCTACCCAATCAATTCCATACCATTCTACCCCACTCCACCCCACCCCAATCTATCGCACTCTACCCCACCCTACACTACCCCACTCCATAATACCCCAATATACTTCATTCCAAACTACCCTACTTCACAACAATCTACCCCACTACATCACATTCTAACCTACTACAATCTACCCCACTCCATTGTACTGCAATCTACCTCAATCTACCCCACTACACTCCTCCTAATCTACTCCACTCCACTATAATCTACCTGTTACACTCTTATCTTTCCCACTATACTCTAATTCACCACTCCACTCCAATCCAACCCACTCAACTCCTCTTCAATCTACCCTTCACTCCATTTTACCCCAATCTACCCTACACCACTCCAGTCTACACCAATCTACCCCACTCCACTGTACCCCAATCTACAACACTCCAATCTACCCTAATACACTCCAGTCTACCCAAAGTCACATCGCTCCAATCTACCTGACTCTACCCACTCCACTCCAATCTACCCCCTCCAGTCTACACCACTCCAACCCATAACCCCAATCCTCCCCAATCTACCCCAATCCAATCTACCTAACTTGAATCTACCCCGCTCCATCCCAATTTAACCCACTCCAATCTACTCACTGCATTCCAATTTACCCCACTACACTCCAATCTCTATTCCACTCCAATCAATCCCACTGCACTCAAATGTATTCCACTCCAATCTAACCAACTCTACTCCACTCCACCCCTCTCCAATCTACCAGTCTACCCCCTCCAATCTACCACACTCTACCCAATTTCAATCGACCGCAATCTACCCCACTCCACTCCGGTCTAACCCACTCCATTACAATCTACCCCACTCCCCTGTACCCCAACCTACCCCAACCTACACCACTCCAATCTACCCTAATCCACTTCTGTCCACTCTAATCTACCCTACTCCAATATACCCCAAGCAACTCCACTCCAATGTACCTGAATCTACCCACTTCACTCCAATCTACCCCCTCCAGTCTACACCAATCTAGCCAATCTACCTCAATCCACCCCGATCTTGCCAAATCCAATCTACCTCACTGCAATCTACCACCCCAATCTGCCCACGAAACCACTCCAATCTATCCCAATGTACTCTACCCCACTCCAATCTACCCCAATCAAGTCTACACCATTCACTCCACTCAACACCAATCTACTCCAGTCAACTCCAATCTACCCTAATCCACTCAACTCCAATCTAACCCACTCCAACCTTCCTAATTCACTCCGATCTATCCTAATCCACCCCAATCTACCCCAATTCAATCAACTGCACTCCAATCTACCGCACCAGTCCACCCAACTACCCCATTCCAATCTACCTAAATATGATCTACTCAACTCCAATACAGCCCAATCCATTCGGACTCCAATCCATTCTATCGCCCTCCACTCCAATCTACCCCATTCCACTCAAATCTACCCCACTTCACTCCACTCTACCCCACTTCACTCCGATTTACCAGACTCCACTACAATCTACTCCACTCCATCCCAATCTACTCACTCCATTCCAATTTTCCCCAATACACTCCAATCTCCACTCCACTCCAATCTATTCGAGTGTACTCAAATGTACTCTACTCCAATCTACCCCACTCCACCCCACTCCAATCTACCAGAGTCTACCCCACTCCAATCTAAATCAGTCTACCCAATTTCAATCGACTGCAATCTACCCCATTCCACTCCAATCTACCCCACTCCACTCCAATCTCCACCCCACTCCAATCTCACTACATTACTATCTACCATACTCAACTACAATCTACCCCACTTCAATCTACCACAATACACCCCAATCCAATCTACCCCACTTCACTGTATCCCTATCTACCCCAGCCTACTCCAATCTACTGAACTCAAATCCACTCAATCTACCCCACTCCAGTCCACTCTAATCTACCCCACTCCACTCTATGCCAATCTGCAACAATCACTCCAACCAAATCTACCCGCCTCCAATTAAATCTATTCTACTCTACTCTACGGTGCGTACCCCTGCGATCACGGGGTGTACGCACCGTACCCCGCGATCTTGGGGTGTACGCACCGTACCCCATGTATGCTGGGTGTACGGTGCGTACCCCATGTCCGCTGGGTGTACGGTGCGTACCCCCCATGATCGCAGGGGTACGCACCGTACCCCTGTGTATGTGAATGTGCGCTTTTCCGTAAGAATCGCCCTTACCTGACGTGGACCGTACGAATTGCGTCCTGATACCTTGGTCCAGATCGTACTCGTCGAGTCGTACGGTGTGTGTACGAGTCGTACGGAGACGGCTCCGGATGCGAATCGTACGGACGAGAATTTTACCGGATCAGAATCAACCCCCATGTGCCTAGTTTTTTACATATTACTTTGGATCACTGACTAAATATCGAGGGACAAAATATAGACTACCCAAAATATCGATGCCAAAATATCGACAGACAAAATATCGAATTCCTATCTACAAACAGTTAAGTACCAAAATATCGAATCCAAAATATCGTTTAAAAATATATACTTTGTAAAAATATTGAATTTCTTAAAAATAATGTAAAATTAAAAAAAGTATTAAAAATTAGTAGCTAAAATATAGTTAAAAATACTTAAATTACCTTCAAATTAATAAATAATGAATTTAACTTATAAAAAAAGCATACAATCATATATGTTACAACATATATATATATATATATATATATATATTACCTACTGGCGGTCGCCAGTAGGTATATATAGTTAGGATTTTTTCTCTATGGGTTTTTTGAAAATTCTATGTCTAATAACTTTGGCGTTTGTGGACGGAATTGGCTGAAATTTTCAGGAAAATGGCACATTTTGTTTCTGAGCAGCCCCTGAAAATTGGGGGGGGTTTCGTCCAGGGGGGGTCGAGAAAAAAGGGGGGTCCCAAAACGTGTTTTTAACATTGAGTTTTCCATAGGGCGGTTGGCCTCACTTTTAGCCCGAACGGCTGAATGGATTTGCACGAAACTTGGCAAAATTGTAGGGACTGGTAGCCCGATGTGCCTTTTGTAGGTCTCAATATATGTGCTCCAGTGGATTTTGAGAAATTAACGTTTAAAAAAAGATATATATCTGTAACAGCGGACTGGGCAGCGGCCCAGGACGCGTACTTTTCGCGCAACGGAGCTTTGTGAAGCGAAGCTGATTGGTTCTCCGGCGTCTGTCAACATTCTAAACAGTCCGTAGCGGCCGCCATCTTGTCTCTCGGTAGGATCGAGAGACAAGAGGAGGTCAAAACAAAGGGGGAAATAACTATAAGGGGGCATAGTAGATCCTCGCTGACCCCCTAGGTTTGATGTGGAGGTTTTAAAAGGGCCCCGCGGGGCAAAAAAAAATAATAATAATAATAATCGAACGGCTGAATGGATTTGCACGAAACTTGGCAAAATTGTAGGGACTGGTAGCCCGATGTGCCTTTGCTAGGTCTCAATATATGTGCTTCAGTGGATTTTGAGAAATTAACGTTCAAAAAAAGATATATATCTGTAACAGCGCACCGCTTCGCGTACTTTTCGCGTTACGGAGCTTTGCGAAGCGAAGCTGATTGGCTCTCCGGTGTCTGTAAACATTCCAAACAGTACGTAGCGGCCGCCATCTTGTCTCTCGGTAGGATCGAGAGACAAGAGGAGGCCAAAGCGAAGGGGCAAATGACCATAAGGGGGCATAGTAGATCCTCGCTGACCCCCTAGGTTTGATGTGGAGGTTTTAAAAGGGCCCCGCGGGGCAAAAAAAAAAATAATAATAATAATCGAACGGCTGATGACCATAAGGGGGCATAGTAGATCCTCGCTGACCCCCTAGGTTTGATGTGGAGGTTTTAAAAGGGCCCCGCGGGGCAAAAAAAAATAATAATAATAATAATCGAACGGCTGAATGGATTTGCACGAAACTTGGTAAAATATTAGGGACTGGTAGCCCGATGTGCCTTTGCTATGTCTCAATATATGTGCTTCAGTGCATTTTGAGAAATTAACGTTCAAAAACAAGATATATATCTGTAACAGCGCTCCGCTTCGCGGAGATAAAATTATATGTGTATTACCTAGCTGTTGCTAACACCAGTTAGCGACGGCTAGTAGGAGATAGCGACCATCTTGGGTCCCACTTTGCATGTGAGTGATATTTATCACTAATGACATGCAAAGTGGGCATGCCAAGATGTTAGCGACTGGAAACAGTCGCTAACATCGCTATCTCCTATTATCAACTTTTGGAAATATTCGAGATAAGCGCGAATATCTCCAAAAAGTAACAGCTGCCCTGAGCAGTTCTTAGCCATGTTATCCAATGGGAGGTGGATAACATGGCTAAGAGCATTAGCTCGGTAATGCATGAATATCGCGGAGTTTTCAGCGACATTAATGCATTGCGCTCGTTTTTTATCGTATTTGCGATAAACCTTGATAATAGCAAGGTTTATCTGCGATAATTTCTGACGGTAAAAAAATCTTTGCAATGCATCGTTAGGGATAAATATCGCTTAACTTTGGTAATATGCCCCAACGTCTGTTAACGTTCGATTCGAAGGAAATCAGGAATTGTTGAAAAACATTGTGTGCGCCATCTTGTCTTTTTTCAAATGCCACACTTTTGTCGTGCACGGCAGCCATTTTAGATGCCTTGACCAGATCCACTCTGTGAACGCTGTCGATCCTTACCATGGCTCCCCACCCTCGCAAGCATCTCCCCCAGGCAGTGGTCACCCCCGCTCTCTGTTTTATGCATGGGTAATAAACCTCCCCCCATCTGCGCTGTTCTTCCCTGAGAATCACACCCTGTGCCCGCCCGACACCTCCCTTTCGCCCTATTCACTACCGCACCCTCTGACACTCCTTTTCCTCTGTGTCCGATTGTCCAGGCCGGTCCTAGGCTATCAGCTAGCCCTGCAGATGTAGTTTATGGCCACAGCTGTAAAGAATCACCCGTCTTCAAAGGAGTTATAGTAGATCAAGGCCCACACTCGATGAGATCCGTCACAGCAGAAGCGTTGCTATTATCTGAAAACCATCCTGTATTGTGATTGGGGAGGGGACCGAGCGTGAAGCGGAAGATTCCAGGGATGACTCTTTGTACATCAAAGTTTTTACAATTATGTGTCACATTAAAAATATATAGCACTCCGACAAAGTAGTAAGATTATAAAACTTTAATAATTTATAAATATATACAAGAAAACAAAAATAGTAATAACATATAAACATTTTTAGAGAAAAACAACGAAGTAGCGGTCGGCTGTGCGAATAGTCCCAACGCAGCACAACGTCCAGATTTCCGGCGTGGGGCGTCGCGGGGGGTGGGTGATCAGTAGCAAACTGTTGTGCGAATAGTTCCAAGGCAGCAGAACGCGCCGAAATCTAGATGACACAAAAGTGATGTCTAGTAAGTTGCCACCCAGCAAATAACGGCGTGGGGCGTCGCGGGGGGTGGGTCATCAGTAGCAAACTGTTGTGCGAATAGTTCCAAGGCAGCAGAACGATGGCACCAAGGTGATGTCCAGTAAGTTGCCGCACTGGTTTTGGTATCCTACAATGCTGCTCCGAATAACGGCGTGGGGCGCCCCGGGGGAGGCGGCGTGAACGGGCCTCTCCAGGTGGAGTGTCATCTGTTGTAGTGGGGCGCCCCTTTACCGTTTCAGTTGCCATTCCGTCCGCTTTTGGTCCACTGTGTCAAAATCCGCCATTCAGCTGAGTTGCGCCCACTCTTGCGGTGCAGCGATAGGCGGCTGCCACAGGACTCTCAAAATGGCGGCAGGCTGTTTCCTTTTTGGGCCTGGTCCACTGAAATGGCCCTGGGACACCTTGGAAATCGGACGCTTGTCTGCTAGGTCTTGGACCCCATTCTCGAAAGCGTCCCCTCCGCCTTGAGAATTCATCAAAAGTTTTGGGGGCCCCGACTCCTGCAGGCTTCTGGTGGGGAGCGGCTGCCATGATTGCTCGCGGAATGACCACGACGGAGCTACGAGATGGTGGTGCTCTCATGGTGACGCCAGCTTCAGTCTGAAACATCCAGAAACAAGGTGGGGCTTTCATCGTTTGGGGGGAAAAAAAAGTTTTCATCCAATGAAAAGTGTTGTTTTTAGGTCATATGATCAAGCCTTCCATCATTAGGAAACCAAAAGTAAAATGAACCAATGAAAAGTTTTATAAAGAAGTCACATGACCTGTTATGCGGCATAGGGTATAAAATGTGGAGAAAATACGTTGGCACGTGAGGCGGTGTCAGTAGCGGACCGATGTGCGAATAGGCCGAAGGCAACACAACGCGCCAAGATCCGGATGGCATCGAGGTGGTGTCATAGTTGAGAGTTCTGAGCAGCGGTTGTAACACTGTCTGAAGCTTATTTGCAGCTGCTGCAGCTTCACTACGCGCGAAGATCCGGATGGCACCGAGGTGGTGTGTAGGAAGTTGCCGCACTGGTGTGGCCATCCTACAATGCTGAAAGTCGGCGTGGGGCGCCCCGTTGGCCTGTGAGTTTGCGTCAGTAGCGGACCGATGTGCGAATAGGCCGAAGGCAGCACAACGCGCCAAGATCCGGATGGCACCGAGGTGGTGTCTAGTAAGTTGTCGCACTTCTGTGGCCATCCTACAATGTTGAAAGTCGGCGTGGGGCGCCCCGTTGGCCTGTGAGATGGTGTCAGTAGCGGACTGATGTGTGAATGGGGCTAAAGGCAGCGCAACAATATTTTCTACTATATTTCCGGTGTAGAAGAGACCACAAGGCGCTGAGATGCCAAGATCCGGATGGCACCGAGGTGGTGTCTTGCAAGTTGTGGTACTGGTGTGGCCATCCTACAATGCTGAAAGTCGGCGTGGGGCGCCCCGTTGGCCTGTGAGATGGCGTCAGTAGCGGACCGATGTGCGAATAGGCCGAAGGCAGCACAACAATATTTTCTGACTGACACCACAAGGCGCTGAGATGCCAAGATCCGGATGGCACCGAGGTGATGTCTAAGTTGCGGACTGGTGTGCGAATGGGGCCAAAGGCAGCGTAACAATATTTTTTGTATGGAAGATACCACTAGGCGTTGAGATGCCAAGATTCGGATGGCACTGAGGTGATGTCTAGCAAGTTGGTGTGGTCATCCTACAATGCTGAAACTCGGCGTGGGTCACCCCATTAGCCTGTGAGATGGCGTCAGTAGCGGACCGATGTGCGAATAGGCCGAAGGCAGCACAACGCGCCAAGATCCGGATGTCACCGTGGTGGTTTCATAGTTGAGAGGCACTTCATCTGCAGTGGGGCGCCGAGATCCGGATGGCACCGAGGTGATGTCTAGCAAGTTGCTGTACTTGTGTGGTCATCCTACAATGCTGAAACTCGGCGTGGGTCGCCCCATTAGCCTGTGAGATAGCAGTTCTTTGGATTTGCGAATAGGCCGAAGGCAGCACAACAATATTTTCTGACTGACACCACAAGGCGCTGAGATGCCAAGATCCGGATGGCACCGAGGTGATGTCTAAGTTGCGGACTGGTGTGCGAATGGGGCCAAAGGCAGCGTAACAATATTTTTTGTATGGAAGATACCACTAGGCGTTGAGATGCCAAGATTCGGATGGCACTGAGGTGATGTCTAGCAAGTTGCTGTGGTCATCCTACAATGCTGAAACTCGGCGTGGGTCACCCCATTAGCCTGTGAGATGGCGTCAGTAGCGGACCGATGTGCGAATAGGCCGAAGGCAGCACAACGCGCCAAGATCCGGATGTCACCGTGGTGGTTTCATAGTTGAGAGGCACTTCATCTGCAGTGGGGCGCCGAGATCCGGATGGCACCGAGGTGATGTCTAGCAAGTTGCTGTACTTGTGTGGTCATCCTACAATGCTGAAACTCGGCGTGGGTCGCCCCATTAGCCTGTGAGATAGCAGTTCTTTGGATTTGGGCCTGGCTCGTCTGCTGTAGTGGGGCGCCCCTTTACCGTTTCAGTTGCCATTCAGCTGAGTTTCGGCTGCTCTTGATGCTACAGCGACAGGCGGCTGCAACAGGACTCTCAAAATGGCGGCCTGTTCTTTGGATTTGGGCCTGGTCCACTAAAATGGCCCTGGGACACCTTAGAACTCGGACGCTCGATTTTTTTTTCCTTTCCTGTACATGCAAAAAAAGGTAAATGCCCGGTACGTTACACGCTTCATCTGCCACGATGAACTCTCTAGAGGAACCGAAAAAAAATATAGTTGTGGTAACTATACCATGCATCGTCATATGGAGAGGTGGCAACAATTAATTATAGTGCTGCATAAAAGAGAGATTTGGAGGAGAACCCCTGACCTGCTAGTACATTCATCAAAGAAGTGGCACTGAGAGCTTCAGAGGCAAGGGAAACGGTCCCAAATATTTAGAAGAACTTTGGAAAGATTAAAATGACATGTTTAGATTGTGGCAAATTTATTTCATGTGGACATCTGAGTGTTACTCTAATAAATACAGCATATGAACATCATCATAGTCGATGGTTGGTAGAGACATTTTGACTATATCCTGGACCTGCCCGTCCTCGCCCAAAATGGCGCCAGAATAAATGGGACTCGTAACTCCTTGTTGTGTACTGGTTGCAGAACCTTGAAATCACGAGATACGTATGCAGTTTTGAAGCACATGGCGGGCGGGGACGAGAATTGATTGAATATTTCGACATCCCTATTGATATTAAGTTCTGATGTGTTATTGATTACTGTACTGTTGAAAGTTCGAATTAACGTCACCCATGGTACTTGCCCGCAAATGTATATCTAGATAATTTTATTGTAACTGGCCCTGTCGTATTTTAATTATAAAATGTACGTCCACCGATTCCGTAACTGTTAGACACCTTAGTTCTTGCAACCTAATGGCCCGCCCGTTACGTTCCTCTACAGTGTAAATGTCTATTCATCATATACGATTACAGTTTGCTCCGTGGCCGGCCCACGTGGTTATAGGCTCGTATTTGTATAATGAAATTTTCACAATAAAGGTTTTTAAAAGAAAACATGGTAGTAGTATATACATTGGTAAAGTTTTTAATAATAGTCACTGTTTTAGAATCATTAAAAGGCAAGTGAAATAAAGCAGACCAATTACATGAAGGGTAAAAGGTATAATACGAAGGAACGCAGTAAAGATAAATGGTCAAGGGCTGTTGTGTTTTCTATTCCTGCAACATAAAGTGATCGATAAGAATCTCATATTCAGGCGTATCGGCGACTAAGACAGCAGGTCGACCCTCTTTTGCTCAACGGCTCCGTCATGGGACGAAGAAACGCTCTTTTTCTCGAAAAAAGAATATATTTTACTTGCAGGACAGTTGTAAAATTTCCGGGAAAGTACATTAGCCTGGAACATTATAACATATATTTAAGAAAAAATAATGTTCGGAAGTAATGAAAAGCGTAATTTTTAGGTCATATGACCAAGCCTTTCATCATTACAATAAGAAAAGTAAAATGAACCAATGAAAAGTTTTATTAACAAGTCACATGACTTGTTATGCTTACGTTACGCGCTGCGCGCCCCGGATGACTTCCGGATGCGCTAACGCGGCGCGTCATATGACGCATTACGCGACAACGCAGGTACAGAATATAGTCAAAATGTCTCCACCAACCAGCGGTCGGAACACAACCCCTTTCAGCAGGCTAAATAGTTCTGTTAAATGACAACAGAAGGGACAGGCAACAAGAACCATCAGTCAAAGAGGGGAGGGCTAGTTCTTCTCTACCGGGTTACATTGGGGCGCTACCGGAACTGATCGAATTGGTAGTCTACAGTGTTTCTGGATGTTTCAGACTGAAGCTGGGGTTAGCATGAGAGCAGCACCATTTCGTAGCTCCGTCGTGGTCATTCCGCAACCAATCATGGCAGCCGTTCTTTATCGTTATTTTGGGCGGGGTGGGTGGCGGAGCCGAGCTGTTTTGCAGCCATCATTGTGTGGAGTTCAGTTCATCTCACTAGTTTTGTATTTGTCATGAGGGGTTGTTCCTAATGTTTCTATTTTAGCGAGGTCAAAAAGAGATCCCATTAGTGGCCTACTGATTTTGCTCGATTCCTTTTCTTTTTTTTTACACGATTTTTCGTTATCTGCAAAGACTAAACAGAGTATTGCGACTCTGTGTTTGTTTGTAAATAGAGAATGAACCAAAGAGAACTAATTCTAAAACAGTAAATACTTGGATAACAATGAATCAAATGGAGAGAGAAGCAGGCACGACGGATTACAATGGGGGCAAAGACCTGCGTTAACTACCTTTCACTATCTGCAAAGAGAGAGTACTCCTAATAGAAATGAGGGGGGGGGGGCACCATTCAAAGCAGATCAGTGTGCATAAACACGAAAATGTTTTCACTTATCACGTACTTGACATTCGACAGCTTATGATATTTGCTATTAAAAAACCATTGAAATTCACTGAAAAAACCATAGGTTATAGACCATATATAGTTAGGAATTAGCATTTACAAAACCTTGAAAATTCACTGAAAAAACCATAGGTTATAGACCATATATAGTTAGGAATTAGCATTTAAAAAACCTTATTTTACTCACACAAAACCATTGAAATTCCATATATAGTTAGTTGCACTAACTATATATCGCGCACCTGCAATCCACTGCTGATGATGTCACATATTACATCATTCATGACATGGTCAGTGACATCACTGATGACATCACTGATGACATCTCAAATGACATCACTGATGACATCACTGATGACAACATCCAGTGACTGTATGTTTCTGTAAAGTTAAAATGTGTCTTACATATTGAAGAATGAGTGGAAGTATAAGTGTCTGGACAAAGGATTTAGTAGGTGCATGACTGAATGCATGAGTGAGTGATTAAATGTGTCTCACTGAGTGCATGGGTTAGTGACTAAAGTGTCTTAATTTGTGCATCATTATGTCTGTTGTTCTGTAAACTGCTGCATGTTTTGATCAGTAGCTATATGATTAACTATATGGGTTACTGATTGATTGTCCAAGTATTTGTATGGGAGACTGAGTGTGTGTGTGGCTGGCTGGGAGGTGTGTGACTCTGTGCAGATCAATGTGTACTTGTATCAATGATTGTATAACAAGGTAAGTATGTGTTAGTATATGTTTGAAAATGTAAGGTGCTCTATGTTTAACTGTATAGACAAGAAAATGGAAGTGTCATTGATTCTTTACAGGACTGACTAGGTGTGTGAGTAACTCCATGGATGAGTGGCAGACTGTGAGTGTCTGTATAGGTGTATGAGTGCATATGATAGTGTTGTAAAGATGAGTGATTGTATGTATGAATGATAGTATGGGTGAATGAGTGAAGGTGTGTGTAGACGTAGGAATCAGTGAGTGCGTATGTAGTAACTAGTATTGGTGTGTCAATGGTTTCAAAAATTATATTCTGTATTTAACACTGGGTGAAACAGAGGTTATATTAAAATGTGAGGAGATGCATTGTATTGTCACATGAATGATATCATCAGTGATGTGGTCATTGATGTCAAATGAGATGTCATCAGTGATGTCATCAGTGATGTCATTTGAGATGTCATCAGTGATGTCATCAGTGATGTCACTGACCATGTCATGAATGATGTAATATGTGACATCATCAGCAGTGGATTGCAGGTGCGCGATATATAGTTAGTGCAACTAACTATATATGGAATTTCAATGGTTTTGTGTGAGTAAAATAAGGTTTTTTAAATGCTAATTCCTAACTATATATGGTCTATAACCTATGGTTTTTTCAGTGAATATATATATATATATATATATATATATATATATATATATATATATATATATATATATTAACATAATATTAATAAAAAATACACAATATTATTACCGTAGGATAGCGGGAGTGTAAAAATTACTATTCCCACTCCTGGAAGTGCAACAGTAGGGAAAGCGTTGGATAGCGTAGGGGTAAAAATTACGATTCCCACTCCAAAGAGTGCAGCAGTAGGGAAAGCGTTGGATAGCGTAGGGGTAAAAATGACTATTCCCACTCCAGAGAGTGCAAGAGTAGGGAAAGCGTTTGATAGTGTAGTGGTAAAAATTACTATTCCCACTCCAGAGAGTGCAACAGTAGGGAAAGCATTGGATAGCGTAGGGGTAAAAATTACTATTCCCACTCCAGAGAGTGCAACAGTAGGGAAAGCGTTGGATAGCGTAGTGGTAAAAATTACTATTCCCACTCCATGAGAGTTCAACAGTAGGGAAAGCGTTGGATAGTGTAGGGGTAAAAATTACTATTCCCACTCCAGAGAGTGCAACAGTAGGGAAAGTGTTGGATGGCGTGGGGGTAAAAATTACTATTCCCACTCCAGTGAGTGCAACAGTAGGGAAAGCGTTGGATAGCATAGGGGTAAAAATTACTATTCCCACTCCAGAGAGTGCAACAGTAGGAAAGGCGTTGGATAACGTAGGGGTAAAAATTACTATTCCCACTCCAGAGAGTGCAACAGTAGGGAAAGCGTTGGATAGCACATGGGTAAAAATTACTATTCCCACTCCAGAGAGTGCAACAGTAGGGAAATCGTTGGATAGCGTAGGGATAAAAATTACTATTCCCACTACAGAGAGTGCAACAGTAGGAAAAACGTTGGAAAGCGTAGGGGTAAAAATTACTATTCCCACTCCAGAGAGTGCAACAGTAGGGAAAGCGTTGGAAAGCGTAGGGGTAAAAATTACTATTCCCACTCCAGAGAGTGCAACAGTAGGGAAGGCGTTGCATAGTGTAGGGGTAAAAATTACTATTCCCACTCCAGAGAGTGCAACAGTATGGAAACCGTTGGATAGCGTAGGGGTAAAAATTACTATTCCCACTCCAGAGAGTGCAACAGTAGGGAAAGCGTTGGATAGCGTAGGGGTAAAAATTACTATTCCCACTCCAGTGAGTGCAACAGTAGGGAAAGCGTTGGATAGCGTAGGGGTAAAAATGACTATTCCCACTCCAGAGAGTGCAACCGTAGGGAAAGCGTTGGATAGCGTGGGGGTAAAAATTACTATTCCCACTCCAGTGAGTGCAACAGTAGGGAAAGTGTTGGATAGCGTAGGGTTAAAAATTACTATTCCCACTCCAGAGAGTGCAACAGTAGGAAAGGCGTTGGATAACGTAGGGGTAAAAATTACTATTCCCACTCCAGAGAGTGCAACAGTAGGGAAAGCGTTGGATAGCGTATGGGTAAAAATTACTATTCCCACTCCAGAGAGTGCAACTGTAGGGAAATCATTGGATAGCGTAGGGATAAAAATTACTATTCCCACTCCAGAGAGTGCAACAGTAGGAAAAACGTTGGAAAGCGTAGGGGTAAAAATTACTATTCCCACTCCAGAGAGTGCAACAGTAGGGAAAGAGTTGGAAAGCGTAGGGGTAAAAATTACTATTCCCACTCCAGAGAGTGCAACAGTAGGGAAGGCGTTGGATAGCATAGGGGTAAAAATTACTATTCCCAATCCAGAGAGTGCAACAGTATGGAAAGCGCTGGATAGCGTAGGGGTAAAAATTACTATTCCCACTCCAGAGAGTGCAACAGTAGGGAAAGCGTTGGATAGCGTAGGGGTAAAAATTACTATTCCCACTCCAGTGAGTGCAACAGTAGGGAAAGCTTTGGATAGCATAGGGGTAAATTTTACTATTCCCACTCTAGTGAAAATAAATTAATATAATTCACATAATTATCAATTAATCAATTAATAAAAATTAATTATCAATTAAGAATGAATTACTTACCAATTAAAAATTAATTAACAATTTATTCAAAATAAATACCAATAAATAAATTTACATATTTAATTAAATATAATTAAATTACTTCCCACCGTATTCCCCTATAAACCCACAACGCGCTACAGAAAATAAATTAATATTATTCACATAATTATCAAATAGAAAATTAATTATCAATTAAGAATTAATTAATTACCAATTAAAAATTAATTAACAATTTCTTCAAAATAAATACCAATAAATTAATTAACATATTTAATTAATTATAATTAAATTACTTCCCACCATATTCCCCTATAAACCCACAACCCGCTACAGAATTAAATTACACAAAAATTAAATAACATAAAATTAATTACTTAAAATAAATTACAAAAAATATACACTTTGCACACATATACTAACATACAAAACACTTAAAAAAATTCGATATTATTAAAAATTCGATATTTTTAATGACCTATATTATGTACTTCGATATTTTGACTTTCTATATTTTTTAAAATTGATATTACATTACTTGCCTTAAAAACGATATTTTTGATTTCTATATTCTGTCCATTCAATATTTTGTCCATTCTATATTTTGGACTCGATATTTTTACCATATACCATTACTTTCATTGTGTAGATTGTATACACTGTGATTATATTCTCATGAGTAGGCTTAGGTGTTTCTACATTATTCTGTACATCCTGAAATGCTGCCTCTTCTGATTGACTATACATGTTGAATCGCTGCCTGCTCTTACCTCTAGTTATGCTCTCCTGACTGTACTGCTGCGTCCATCCCCTGTCCTAATCAGGCTCAAACGTTGGAACTATACAACTATTAAAATGCTAGGTTGAAAGCTCCCTTATTAAGATGGTCTAAGTGCTTGGAATGTAAGATCTAAGAACTCTGTACTGGGCTCTACATTTGTGTCCTTAGCTCTAATGGAAAAAGATTGACTGGTTTCTCAAAAAGAACAGTAAAAACTCTTAGAATATTACATGATAGTGAAGCAATCTGTAGTATCTTCATGTTGTCTTATAATGTTCACTGTTACCTGTACCTAGCTGCTCAGCCAGTGTGAGTGTTATATGTGGAATGTTGATATGAGGGCATGAGTGGAATGCTTGGGTGACTGGTTGAAGTAGTGCGCGGAACAACCTTGTTTTTCAATTGAGAGTTAGAGGTTTTTTGTAGTTCTGGTGTGCTCCTGGGGCAATGTTCCCAGGTCGAGGGCGTTAGGCGTAATGTGTGTGGCTGCACATCACCAATTGGATGTGTCCCCCTGGGCACTACTTATGTCCTCTTGTACGAGGTTTCTATTTTTTAACCAATGTTGTCAACTGAAGTTTTTTTCAAATAATTTCTTTGGACGTTTTTCAAAAGTTTTATTCACTTTTGTTGTAATCTTCATTCGTTAATTTTTATTCATTGATTTTTCTTGGCTGTCTCATTATTTATCCAATGCATTTCAGGTTACAAACCCTTCATCAGGGAAACATTTGATGGTAGTGATCGCGTGTTGACATACACCGCAACACGCAATCACTTCAGTTGACAACATTGGTTAAAAAATAGAAACCTCGTACAAGAGGACATAAGTAGTGCCCAGGGGGACACATCCAATTGGTGATGTGCAGCCACATACATCTTCTTCAATAAACCTACTTAATCCACATCTTACCAGCGTGAACTACTTTACTACATATTTTTGGCGATGAGTTGGAGACTTTCTCACGCTTTAAAGTTGGTCTGAAGGAAGCTTAAGATGACAATTACAAAAAAGTCAACATGTTGAGAAGAAGTTTCAAGAGCAACAAATGCAAACAACACACGGGAAAAATCACAACGAGTCTCGATCACAAGAGACAACACATACAGCGCTAGTTGTCTTCCAAGAGGTTGTCTGAAACCTAAGAAGCCACAATGGGAACTACGAAAAGAAGAACAGCACGCCTTGCAGCCCCACCAGTGCCCATTACATCGGACAGCCCCAGCCCAAGCATGCTTTACTCTGTTTCATCTGGCCACATCTACAAGAACTGCACCTTCAAGGAAAGTAAGCCACTTCCTTTTTATGACATTCTACATGTCATCTCATCTAATATGGACGCTGCACACATTGAGATTTTCATGCTCACAATCATTAACGTTTCAGGACTTTTAAGGTAGAAGTTCTGTGTGCTTGTTGTAGAACTTCTGTGTGTTGGGTGTCCTACACTTTTTGGACAAGATGTGTTCTCCACTACAAGTATTCGCAGTTGCTTGTGCTCCACAGACTTTCATCCATTTTTGTCTGTTACACTGGGAGCTCAAGTGTGGCCAGTAATGTGGATGACCTTTTTACATCTGCAGAAACTGATTTATATGTGTTGTTGGGACCGGCTTCAGCTGAGGCTCATTAACGGAGTGAAATCTTTTTCGTGGTGATCGCTACACACTGGGTCTTCATACTTCTGAAATTAATTTGACAGAGCCGTCTTCCCAGATGTCTCCTATGCATTAAGGCAGGTAAAACTGTTATGCTCCAATTTGTTTCAAAATTTGGCTCGCGCATCTAACCAGCTTCTTGGTGCCGCACGGTGGAGCAAGGGAATCCTTTATTACGTCTTTCCTTCCTCGCTGCTCTTAGCTTCTGTTTGATGCCTGTAAGAAGCAACGCGCCTTTAGCCATCCGGTGATGCATAGTTAGTGTGTGCCGCCATTTTGTGCTTGGCCGCAATGTAATTCATGATTCTTTTCTTTCGGAGGAGTCGGATCATCACGCAAGTCCACAGGCTGCGCTGAATCTAGTACTGTGCAGCCTGGTTTCTGACTGTTTGGCCAGCCTATGAGCACGGTGGTCGGAGCTGTCCTCCATGCATACTTGGAAGGCCTTTGTCTTACAGTTCCCACAGTTCCACAAGGAATCTAATGCAGTCTTGAGTCGTAGGTCTAATTTCTTCCAACATACTCAGCGGTTTACGGAATGTCCCTCTCTCTGTACTGGCACTATTTTCCATGAAACTCCACGCAAACGAGGAAGAGGTCCGACCAGTAGGTTCCCATTCTTTTTGTGTTCTTTTCTTACAAAAGCTTTGCCAACGAAGTCCTGCCTAGTTTATTGGTACTTATTTTCTTTGACTTTTTACTCTCATTGTTAAGAGTGAAGGCTGTTAAAGATTTGGCATGTGTCGCAGGATCGTGGTGTCAGGCCCACCATTGACATTGTCTCCAGTTAGGATTATTTATAAAGCCAAAAATATCCTATGTTTTAGGTGCAAGTTTACGTAATATGCATAGTATGTTGTTTTTATGGTTTAAATCTTTTATTGAGATTTCACAAAGAACAAAACAATAAGGCTTTGCTTCGTCAGGCAATGGTAACATGTCAAGTTCTAATGTATAATCAATGAACATATGCAGTGTCAACCTGAGTTGTTCGATGACATAAGGGGGTCAATTTCGATCCGGTAAAAAGTGCTCCAAATTGCCGTTCGGAGCGTTTTTCCCGTACGAATTGTACCCTGCAACGTCCCCCGTATGTACGTCGAAGTACGATTCGTACCAGGAGCTGGACCCCATACGAATCGTACAGGGACCGTACGAATCAAATCCCCGTATGAATCTCCCTCGGAACCCGCTGTACGCGACATCTGTACGGTTCGCGGCTGCTTTTTCCGAACCGGCAAGTACGATTCGTGTTGGGTACGCACCGTACAACCCTTTTTCTATGGGAGCTGAAAACTGCCGTAAAAGCAGAGTTCGCCCCGAAACAGGTACGGAACGCCCCCCCTGGGTACGGTGTGTAACCCCCATGATCATGGGGGGTACGCACCGTACCCCGCGATCTTGGGTGTACGGTGCGTACCCCATGTCCGCTGAGTGTACAGTGCATACCCCTGCGATCACGGGGGGGGTACGCACCGTACGGTGTGTATGTGAATGTGCGCTTTTCCGTACGAATCGCCCCCAGTCCGGATCGTACTCGTCGAGTCGTACGGTGTGTGTACGAGTCGTACGGAGACGGCTCCGGATGCGAATCGTACGGACGAGAATTTTACCGGATCGGAATCGGCCCCTAAGCGTTTGAAATGCCTTAAGACAAAACAACAAGTCCCTCCCCTCTCCCACCCACCTCTGTCCACCAAAGAAAACATTAACACCATTACAACCTATAAAAGGGTGTAACGAGGGAATCATTTGAGCCTGTGTGTCCGTTTGCTCTTGGATGCCTTTTGGACCGGAATCGGGGTGTCTGCCAATCGCAGAAGATGCAGGTATTTGGGACAGCTCAGCTCACGGAACTCCCCTTTGAGCAGCGTCAAGAAGGGACGCCACAGTTCCGGGAATTCCTCCCCCCTCCCGGCCTGTACCAAAGACAGCTTCTCCATACCCAGCACCATCCACAGCCTGTGTAGCCAACCTGTGTGTGGGGGAACCTGCGGTTGTCTCCAGTGTGCTAAAATGTTTTGAGTGGCGGCCCCTAGGGCAATGGCGATAAGGCGGCCCCTCCAGGGCTCCAGGGGGAACATTAGGGCGTTGGGCAGTCCCAGCAGGATATAAGCAGGGAACCGGGGAAGCTGGGTATCTAAGTGGGAGTCTACCTCATCTATGATCGTGTCCCAGTACCCCTGAATGTGCCTACAGCTCCAGAGCAAATGCTCCAGCGTGCCCAGCTCCCCACACCCTCTCCAGCAGCGGTCGCTAATGTGTGGATCAGCCTGATACAGGCGTTCAGGAGTATGGTACTAATACGTGGCCACCTTGGTCAGGGATTTCAGTTAGCCCAGTGTGGTATGCGGAATGCCGTGCTCTATGATAGATACCACTCCAATCTTTGTGTGTGAGGGCCCTTCCCAGTCCTCGCTCCCATGGACATCTACCGGTGTTATATGTGTGGGTGTTTGCAAGGAGCAGATGTTGATATAGATCAAAGATCAATTTTTTCTCGGAAGTGCGGGTAACCAGCCACTTCTCGTAGGGGGAAAGATGGCATTGGGCTCCCAGTTTAACATCAGGGTGAAGAGCCCAGTGTCGCACCTGCAAGTAGGCTAGTCTGTCTCCCTCCGGGATTCTGTACTCCTCCTTTATCTGTTGAAAGGAAAGGATACCTTCCAAATTAAAAAGATGCCCTAATGCTTTGCAGGGGGAGCGACGCCAGTTCACAAAAGCTTTCGGGGCGAGACCCGGGGTAAAGTCGGGATTGGCGAACAGGGGCGTCAAGGGGGAGGGGAAGGATGCCAGTTCGTATTTGGTAGCGACACGGTCCCACACCTCCATTACTGTGCCAGTGAGTTAGGCGGCCGGTGGCGCTTTGGGAGAAAGGGAACCCCTTGTAAAGGCATGCCCGCTACCGCCTGGTCTTGGAAGAGCCAAGTCATGCTTGATTCTGTTTGGTGCCATTCCACCAGGCTCCGTAGTTGTGCCGCGTTGAAATAGAGTTGGAGATCCGGTACTCCCACTCCACCGTGAGCCGGCGGGAGGACTGCGATGGCCTGTTTGAAGCGTGGTCGGCGACCCTGCCAGATGTAACGTGCCAACTCGGACTGCGTTTGCTGGATCCAGCCTTGCGGCGGGCGGAGAGGGAGGGTCTGAAACAAGTAAAGAATCTGAAGTAGGAGTGTCATTTAGGTGGCCGCTATCCTCCCCAACCAGGAGAGAGAGTGCGTTTCCATCTCCGCAGTTCCTCGCGTATTTGTGTGTGAAGCATAGTGTAATTTGCTTCCACCGTAGCTGGAATGGTGGGGCCCAGAAGGACTCCCAGGTAGGTCACCGTGGTGCCCGACCATTGCATATCATGTTCCCCTCGCACCTCGGCCAGGGTCTCGGGTGACAGAGAGATGTTGAGGGCCATCGATTTATCCATATTAATTTTGAACCCTGAGGCGAGCGCAAAACTATGGAGCTCTATAAAAAGTGCACGCAGCGATTAGACAGGTTCGGTAATGGAGAGCAGAATATTGTCCACATAGAGGCTAATTTTGTGGGTATCACCTCCAAACGTAATGCCTTTAATGAGAGCGTGCTGTCTAACCCTCTGTGCCAATGGTTCCATGTAAAGGGCAAATAGGATCGGGGACAGGGGGCATCCCTGCCTGGTCCCCCTGCCAATCGGGAAGCTAGGGGAGGTATGACCATTAACGTGTACCGTAGCGTTGGGATGTCTGTAGCTGTTTAAAATGCGGGTGCAGAGAATGTCCCCGAGACCAAAACGCTGTAGGACCTGCTCTAAGTAGGGCCAGTGCACCCTGTCAAATGCTTTTTCAGCATCCAGGGTGAGAAGCATGCAGTCTGGTCGTGTGCGCGACCCTGCCTCAATGAGGTGTAGGACCCTTCTGGTATTGTCGCTGGTCTGCCGCTGGGGTATAAAGCCCGCCTGGTCCGGTTCCATGAGTTGCTGCATGTATGGCGCGAGCCGGCTAGCCAGGATGCCTGTATAGATCTTGAAGTCAATATTCAATAGTGAGATCGGCCAGTATGAACTCCAGCGGGTCTTATCTCTGCTGTCGGTCTTTGTTGTTGGCTGTGGCCACAGAGATAAACTCGCCTCGTAGGACCGCTTTAAGGGCAGCCCATTGAGTAGCCCGTGTGGTGTCGGTGTTATTATTGTGTGTCGGGAATAGGGTAATAGCGGCTTTAATCCGCTCCACCGTTGTGGGGGTATGGAGAAGGGACTCCCTGAGGCGCCAGTGCCGTTGTGGAGTCGGTGCTGCTGGTAGGTGGAAGGTAGCCACCACTGGTGAGTGGTCAGATAGCAAGGCTGGTAGTATATCCACATCTTGGGCCCGTGATACTAGCTGGGTCACGCAGAGGAAATAGTCCAGCCTGGCATAGGATTTGTGGGCCCCAGAGTGATAGGTGTAGGCAGTGCTGTGTGGATGGAAATGTCTCCAGAGGTCAGTAAGGCCTAGTTCCCGGAGGTATGCGTGTCCAGCTTTGGAAAGGGCCCCCACCTGTCCAGTTCTGTGGCAGGAGCGGTCCGATATGTTATGGAAAACTAAGTTGAGGTCCCCCCCAATCAGTAAGTGCTGTTCAGTGTTGGCTGTAGCTGCTGCTAATGCCGTTTGGAGGAATGTTTCCTGCACTTCTTTGGGTGAGTAGACCGAGCCCACTAGGAGTGTTATTCCTGCTATTAGGAAGCGGTATACCAACAGTCGCCCCCTGAGCTCTGCCTCCTTTTGAAGAACCCTGCCCTTAAATGATTTGGACACCAATATCGCCACCCCGGCTACTTTTTTGGGAGAGGATGAGAAAAGCTGTATGGGAAAGGCCCGGAATTTCATTCTGTGGTGATCCCTGGGCAAGAGGTGTGTCTCTTGAAGGAGGCAGATGACGGCTGCGGAGTGTTCCAGTTGGGACAAGACTGCTTGGCGCTTGATAGGATTGTTGAGTCCTCGTACATTAAGGGAGAGAACTGTCAGTCTAGTGTGTGTCATCATTTGTCAGGATAGTGCCCGTAGCTCTAGGTTGCGTGCTAAGAGGCTTACAGAAGAAAAGGAAAAACAAAAACGGTGGACAGGGGGAACCTCCCCAGACAACACCCCAACCCCAAAACTGCAACACCCCGTCGATCCTTCCCCCCTCCCAACGCCCCCTACCCCAACTGGATCCCCCATCTCTCCTCCCCTCTCCCCTACCCCAACATGGCGACCCCAGAACCCCAATGAAAGAACTTAGTCCCAGTCCTGCCCTCATGAAGTGCAGGGCTGTGGTGAGTTACCTGTGTGGACGTCCAGCCACTTCGCCTCCCTGGCTCCCCCTCCCTCCCCCGGACCGTTTTAATGATTTATGCTAATGCGTACTCCCCCTGGAGTTCAA
The DNA here is from genome assembly GCF_964261635.1 of Lissotriton helveticus. NCBI lineage: Eukaryota > Metazoa > Chordata > Amphibia > Caudata > Salamandridae > Lissotriton > Lissotriton helveticus. Next base: position 874,475,675 of record NC_136067.1, read on the forward strand.
TTATTCTGAAGATGTGGTGTCTTTTGCCACCTCGTGGATGGCATTGGCTCTCTGGATAGTGTGTGCGTCAGGCTTCGAGTTCTCTACAGGTGAGCACCATCTCGCAACTTGCTGCCATCCATCTCTGGGTGGACGTCTGGGTGTTTTCGGTGGTGCATCCCCCTCGTCCTACGCTATGCCGAGCACTGTGCATGTCTCTTGGAGCGAGCGGAGTTGGTGCAGGGTGCTGTTCCACCTAAAAATCAGTCGAAAGGGGTGTCCCTAGGCATACAGGGTCTCTTTGCTTTTTAAAAAGTCTGTTGCAGGTTTGAAGGCCTTACGATTTTGGAGCGTAATTGCTAAAAGGTCCTGGAATAAGGCCACCGGGTGGCCCCGGAACCGCAGAGGCTGTTGTTGCCTTGCTTCCTTGAGGATGCGCTTTTTAAGAGGGTAGTCCGGTAAGAAGGCTAGAATGTCCGGGGGCGGCGCGGGCGCCCGTCTCGCCAGCCCCACCCTGTGGGCTCTGTCAATCCTGATGGGAAAGTCCGCCGGTTCCCCTAGGATATCCCGGAATAGGGCCTGCAAGTACGCCTCAATGTCTGTGCCCTCTTCTTTAGATGGGACCCCACGGACCCGGATGTTGTTCCGCCGGGACCTATTCTCCAAGTCCTCGTTGTTGTTCTTTCAGGCGTATTACGTCCTGCAGTAGCTGTTCCACTTCTTCATCCCGTGCTCGCCCGTGTCTTCGATGTTGTGCACCCGTTCCCCGAGACCATCCACCTCCCTCCTGATCTCCCGCACCTCCCCCACAACTTCCTGCTTCAAGGTATTAAAGTCCTCCCGGAGGGAGTTGAAGAGAGACTCCATGAAGGACCTGGTAATGGGCACCTCTCCCTCTTCTGGATCACGTTGAGGTTTGGATGTGCCCGGGGACGACTGGCTCCTGTCCCCTTTGGTTTGGGTTTTGCTCAGCATTTCGGGGAGGGTCCCCTTTCTTTCTCTGGCCCGCCATTGCGTACCAGCTGTTAGCGTGTGTGACGCCTCGTCCTTTGCGTTCTCTTCGCAGGCCCCTTGGGCGGCGTACGCCGCTGCGCTTGCTTCCTACCACACGAGTGGGGGGCCCTCTGCGCTGCAAGTCACCGCACCCCATGGCCCCCGGTTCCTCCCGCGTAGGGCTCTCTATGGGTGCAATCTCTGCCCTGTGTCTCTCAGGGATTATGCCTTTTAATTCGTGAAGGCCGGAGACTCTTGCGTGACGGCCAGTTCCACTGCACTCCTCCTCGCTCTGACAATGGGGCCGCCTCGTCCCCGGAGCGCTCCTGTGTGGTCCGGTGCGTTGCACGCCAAGTGGTCCTGGGGCCTCTAGTACCTCTGTTGGATCTCGGCCTCCGCCACCTCTTGATCCAGGTCCCGCGCCACTCCGGCTGCAGATGGGTCGGTGGGGTGTGCGTCGGGTGTCAGTCCTTCATTGGGTGTCTCCCTTTGTCCACAAGGTTCACACTGGAGCCCGGGCCTACTTGGTCCGAGGCCTCAGGTTCTGGTTCGGCCTGCGTGGCTTCGATCTGCCCCCGAATGCGCCAGCACCTGCTGGGATGGGCAACCGGGCCTCGCCCCGTGTCCTCTATTGTCTCCTTCCAGTCTCTCCTGGTACCAGCGCTTGAGGGTGGGTCAACTAGACTAGGTCCGGGCTCTTCCAGCTGCAGGCCGCATCCCCGGTCTCAATTGCACCTTCTCCTCTAGGCGGTCGAGTGTCCGCGATTGTGAGTGCGCTGTCTGTAGCGCCTCCGGTGCTTTGTGCGCCCCAGCTGCCAGCCCCCAGGGTCGGACCCCTCCTCCACGGGCTCTCCTCCCTGCTCCTCACCTCGCCAGGCGCTCAAGGTCCGAGGGCCCCCTGGCGCGGCCAGCGGTAGTCCGGCACTCTCCTTCCCCCGATTGATGGGCCCTCGGTGCGACCCTCCGATCCGGGCCTCCCGTCCCTGTCCTCCAGGTCTCTCCCCTCACTGGGTTGTTGGGGCCATCCGCTGCTCTACCGGCGGTCTTTCAGCTCCTCCCTGGTGCCCAGGGGCCTGTCTGCCACTGAGCGCTGCGCGAGCCGACCAGGGCCCAGGCCGCACTAGGCAGCGACCTCGGCCTCGATTTTGGCGCCGCCGCTTTCCGCGCACCCCTCAGGCCCCGAGTCTCCCGCTTCCGGCCGCTGCTCCCGGGAAAGCAGCAGGCTGTCGTGACCGGTAGACGACTCTGCCGGAGTTTGTATCGCACTCCGGGCTCGTCTTTGATGCCGTAGCTGCCGGGGCTCACTCTGTGCGTGAATGATTCCTGGGTCCCCCGCTGCCGCGTGCTGTGATGTGCCCCGGCTCCCGTCCGGTCCGAGCAGCCTAGCCGCTGCCACTGCTGTGCTCTTAAAGCACCTCTCACTCCGTCATCTTGGCCACGCCCCCCGTATGTTGTTTTTAAAAGAAATATGTATTTGTTTTCAGTGACATGTTTTAGTTGTAAGCCAATTGTGTTGGGTTCCACTGCAGAACTTTTGGGTTAACCTATTTCATTTTGTTGGGTGCACTGACTCTTACAGGAGGGTGGTTGTCTGTTTCTTTATTGTTGGTTTTTACATGTAAGCCTCTTTACCCTTACATGAGGATTGACTTAAGGGTTTTTGTTTCCCTTTCACACATGGAATGGGTTTTATTCCCATGTCCACATCTTAAGCCACTGTACCCTTACATGAGGGTAGGCTTTAGGGGTTTGTTTCCCTTTCACTCTGGGAATGGGTTTTAGCCCCATATCCACACTGGAAGCCTCTTTACCCTTACATAAGGGTTGGCTTAAAGTTTTTTTTTGTTTCCCTTTCACGCAAGGAATGTGTTTTAGTCCCATGTCCACACTGTAAGCCACTTTACCTTTACATGAGGATTGGCATAGGGGTTTTTGTTTCCCTTTCATGCAAAGAATGGGTTTGAGCCCCACTTGATGTATGGTTGTTTTGGTCCTTGTGTGCGTAAGCCACCATGTGCTGCACGTTGGTCATGTTAAGTGTGTAAGTCACATTGTGCTTCACGTTTTGTTTGTTGTAGTGGGTGTTTTCACTACCACCTAGTATTGGGTTTGGTCCCTTTGGTCTCTTATTTGAGGGGTAGGAATTTGGGTCTCAGTCCCTTTTCCACATTTTTTCAATGCTTTTCTCCTTACATGGGGAGTAAACACATTGTGTTAGTATTTTCTTTTCCTTATTAAAGGAGGAGGATGGGTGATATTTTGTGTGTATCTTTTCACTTTTCTTTCCTCCTTGTTTAGTCCTTGTTCCCTCTCGTGGCGTGATTTTTACAGTTTATCCATGGGTTATGGACTATTTACTTCTTTTGTACTTTGTTGCCTATAGTTGTTGAAAGTTTGGTTTCTTAATTCTTCTATTTTAAAGGGAGGAGATAATGTAGTATCTGAATGTTGTCTTATAAGGTTCCCTCTTACCTGTTCCTAGCTGCTCAGCCAGTGTGAGTGTTCTGTTTGGAATGTTGGTGTGAGGGCAATGAGTGGTATGCTTGGGTGACTGGTGTGAGTGGTGATAGTTGGCGGATGGGCTGAGCAGCTAGCAGGCTGCTCCTGGTGGGTCTACTGTACTGGATCTACTTTACAAGTTATCTTCTTCAATAAACCTACTTAATCCACATCTTACCAGCATGGACTACTTTACTACACAATCCCTGTTTACAGTTCATATGTTTTACTTCATCTTGCATCCCCAAAGCTGTAGTTATTTCACACAACATATGACTTTTGTATGATGCAGGCTTTGAACTGAGTCACCTCTAGGTGTCTGAGTGAGTTTAGGTTGTGGGTATATTTATGACAGTGCATGATTGAGAGCACCAGTGGCAGCCGCCACAAACAAACAGTGGTGGGTGAGGTGGAGGGGGCGCAAGAGGGGGAGTGTGGGGTTTAATCATTAAAAGAATTAAAAAGAGGCTTACCTTAAGCAGATGGCCACCTCCCGCGTCGCGCCTCGGTCTTCTTGTTCCCAGCAGCCCCCAGGACAGCATCACAGATTCCTTGTGCAATCCCCGCCCTACTCTCAAATAATCACCCCTGCAATGATTCTCGTGCGGGTCCTGAATTAACTCCTAGTAATCGCCAGAGGTCAGCAGTGAGCCGCGAGCCGAGTGAGTCAGTTGTGCGAGTACGTCCCTCGAGGGAGCCTCCTGCGGCCCGCCGGAGCCGATTTCAGTGGATTTCAGTGGACTTCCTTGGACTTCCTCGCGCCGGGGGAGCCGGGAGGCAAGAAGAGGGGGCCCACAAACACCAAAAACTGCTCTGAGCCGCTCCCGCTCCCGAATCTCTTTCTACTCGGTCTCTCTCGCGGCCGCGGTGGAAGCGGGAACGGCCCGGCAGAGGTGGGACCTTCGGCAGAGCAGGGGGAGCACGGAGCAGCTAACAACCGGCACACTTGGGCAGCGCACATTCCGGGAATATCCCGGTAATAGCGGGAGGAGCATTCTGGTGGGGGGCACCAGGCAGAGAGAACAGTAGCAACCTGGGCTACACCAGAGGCAGGAGCCGCTGGACCCACTAAGGCCATTCAGGAGCCTAGAGCCCAGAGCCCAGAGTCCGGAGTTCATCAGAAGGGTCACCCGGCAGAGGAGCTTACCCTGACCAGGGGGGGAGCAGCAAGACAGCAGATAACTGACAGTAAGCCCCTGACCAGCAGAGAAGTGAGCAGAGGCCAGAGTTGCTGTCGCTAGGTGGCGCTGTTGTTGCCGCTGCACGGAATTCGAACCAGAGGGAGAGAGCCAGTGAGCCGGAGGGAGCAGGCGGGTGCACGGAGCTCTCCCCCACCCGTTACACTTTCTTGGGAGATTGGCCGTAACGGGCTTGACCACGCCGGGCCCCTGTAGGCGATCTGAGCAGGCAATCCGAGATGCGGAGAGGGTGACCTGCCTGCTTCGGCTTCAGCTTTAGCAGCAGTCCAGCAGGCACAGGAGCCAGGAAACCGAGAGCGACGCTTCAGCTTCAGCTTTAGCAGCGGTCCAGCAGGCACAGGAGCCAGGAAACCGAGAGCAACGCAGAGAGGGCGTAAGGCGCAGGCAGAGGCACAACAACGGGCTGGTAAGCTCTGGGAGCCCGGGCGCCAGGGGGTCACCGCGCAGGGTGGCGCTGAGTTCTGCCGACCTGAGCTGATCTGAGCCACCACTGTGTTACTGTTGTGCTACCATTACCGCAAGGCCCTGCTGCACAAGCCTGGGAGTGGCAGCGGGGAGCTTGGGCCTCACGCCATATGCCACCAGTATTGTGCCCCTGCCTCGCTCTGTGCCCGCCCCCCTCCCGCTCCTGACACGGGCACTGCACCACCATCGCCCCAAATCAAATTGGCAAGGACGGGACAGGCTCGAACTACATGAGCAGAATCGACGGCCCCCAACAATCAAAAGAAGCCGCAGCCAGCCCAACTCCAAGCTCATCTGCCATCAAAGCAGACTCTCCATCACGGGCAAGCCAACAGCAACGGAAAAGCAACGGCAAAAGCCTCAGAGCACCTGCCCACTAGCGTCTACCAGCGTGAAGGAAAACTCCAGCAGGCCACTCCGCATATGGGGGCCAAAAAGTAGGGGCCGACAGCCTATCTCTCCGGAAAAAATCCCCACAACTCAATCACCAGCCAATAAGCCAGCAACAAGGATGTTGAGGAGCAAATCATTAACCGACACTCTAAACGCAAAGCCGCAAGACTTCGATCAAAGAGGCTCGATCAGAAACTTCTTTAAGAAACACGATCCACTGAATAGCAATCACGGCCCAACCCAAGATATCAACCCAGGCAATCCACGCCTGGACCAAGATAGTAGTACCATCGATCACAGCAGACAATCACCCAATTCCACTTGCTCCTCCAAGGTTATGACATCCACCTGTGAAGAACCCGGGATTGACCAGGAAAAGGTCAGCGAAGACCATACACAATCCCCCCCCAAGCAATCAGCAGGACTATTCGGGACTCCCCTCCTGTCCTCAGACGAGACGCGGGATAGCACAGATAGCAAGATCAACAAGAATAACAAAACAGCTCCCCCCAAAAGCGGCTCCACCATAATGACAACAGTACAAATTCACCACCCCAAAGCCCTTGGCCTAACTTTTCAGACCCCAGGCACAAGCAACTCCCAACAAGAACTCAAAAACTCCAATTTAACGGACCCTCAATTGGAACCTCAGGCCTCAGTGCTGCCAGCTACGGGGGAGATCACAGGATCCTTCCTCTACAACCTGGAACAAAGATCGAAAGAACCCTCGATCTAACTCCAATCTCACTCTGGCCATCTGAATCCCCAGGGGCCTACAGAACGAAAATTGACCACCTTGCCTGCAACAGCAGTACAGATATGACCACAGAGACCCCATCTCAGTTGGAAACAAACATTGCCACCAACAAAGCTCTTGTTTGGCAGGCAACCAAGATGGAACTACAAATAGACCTCTTACAGGCAATAGCCGGGCGTCTAGCAGACATAAGCTCCAAGGTGGAGTCTATGAATAACAGGATCTCCCAGCATGAGTTTTCTAACTGGGGGGTTAGCTCCTGCCGATGCTCAAACCTTATCGAGAAGTGGGCCTCCCTGCCTGAGGTATTAACCGATATAGTGGAAATAGCAAAAGGGAGAACGGTGACATTGACGACGAATAATAAAGAACACCAGGCGAAGCTAGACGGTCATACCGCGAAGGATACACAGTCACCTTGGGATCCATCGGGGAAGAAGGCCATAGCAGAAAAAGGCAAAAGCGCATCGCATACGACCACCAAGACAAACAGCAGCCCTTTAGCATCCACAACCTCGCAAAGCAAAATCCATAGGAACAGCGAAGACACCGGGATAGTACCCCAGGAAGATTCATCAGGCACAATGGTCACACAGGACATCCCTCTCTCAAGGAGAGCTAAAAAGAAGCTAAAAAAGCAACAGAAAAAAAACTAAGCTAAAGGCTAGACAACCCCAGCTATTGAAGCTCAAGCAACTGCCCCCAAAAGGGGACACAAAAGCGATTCAACTATACCCTATATTTACAGAAAAAAATTGGGGCAAGAGAATGCCCCCGCCCCCCTCCCCAAAGGGAGCACAACACAAACAATCGTCATTAGCAAGCACCCCGAGTGAGAAGGGTGAAAAGCCACCAGCCACGCATATTACGCAAATCACCGCCTTGGCTCACCAGCCAATTGCTGGAATAAGCCTTTCATCTCCAGTACGGCTCACACACCTAACCCCGGAGACACCTTTGCTACAAGGGGCTACTCCTCACCTCTTGCAACCAAGCGCTCAGCCCCTGCAAGCCACAAGGTCAAACAACGGCCAGAACAAAAGGGCGCCAGGAGGTTCTCCTTCAATTCTCCAAGATAGCCCCAGGACAGTCCCTAACCCTGTGGAAACAGAGACAAAAAAGGGAATCAGGGCTCAAACTGCGGGCGCAACAGTAGCTGTTTACGAGGTGATCCTGACTCCGAGATTCCCCAGTATGGGAACCCATGACATCCTGAACCGGCGCAACCTCCTACGCCTCTTCAAACATCTGGACACCCTAGATAAGACACAAACTGGGGATATAGAATGGGTGAAATTCCAGAGCCTGAAAGGGGACACACATGGCGACTCCACCGTGGTGGGGCTGAAGAACAAAGAGACACAAAAAGCCATCGAAAAAAATTCCATCTTACTTGCGGAATGGGGCATTGAAGTTCAGATAGTGGCGCCCCCGAAATACCCACTTGTCTTGGCTCCAGAAAGAGGAAGAAAGGCCACTCGATCGGTCCTACACGGAACAACCAGCCTGGGACCTCTAAATGGAAGCCAGCAGGGCCAAAGGGCTCCAACAGGAATCAGAATTCTATGTCAAAACAACCAACGAGTCATACGAACAATCTCCTCCATCGATGAGCAAAAGGGTTTCGCAAACAGGAGGTTACAGCATTCCTAACTGCTGTAAAAGACAGCCCACCAGAGGAGAACCCAGGCCCAGATCCACTGTAAAGCCATCACTAACAGTAATCTCCTGGAACATAGCAGGGATTAGCAAAATCTGTAAAAATGAAAATCTAAAGTGGTTTCTGGAAAGCGGCGACATAATTTGTCTGCAAGAAACTTGGGCCTTGACCTCCTCTCCTCTGGCCGGGTATTACGAACTTCAAGTACCAGCAACAAAAAGGAACATCTTCGGTCGACCAGCAGGCGGTCTATCAGTCTTTATAAAACATGAGTGTCCCGTCGCCGCCACCATCATCAATGTGAACTCCCTTGGGCTACAAGCTATACAGATAAGAGGCTTGAGCAACACCAGTCATCCATTCAACCTGCTGGTACTAAATTGCTATATCATTCCTGCACAGACCCTAATGAAAGACCAGCTGGAGGCACTGGCACAAAAACTAGAAGATCTGCTAAATAAATATAAAGCACATCAGGTCATTCTAGCTGGGGACTTTAATCCAAAAGACTTAGATAAATCGGAAACTCTTCCTCTGGGATCGGGTAGAGGGGCCATCCTGCAAGACCTCTTCTTCAGCTATAAACTGACTTCAACCCACACACTGAAAAGCGCCCACACGCCCGCTTGGCAGCCCCGGCCCACTTTCCGGAACGTGTCAAGAATCGATTATATTATGATAACTGGAGAGTTGGCAGACAGAATGACTGACTTTGAAATCGAAAACCGGCAAGAAAGTGATCATAGGCCACTAAGAGCAACATTCCAGCTGGACAAACCGACTGCCGCCTTCTATAAATCCATTGGGGAGTCAAGTGGTGAGGAGATACATAGCGTTACGCGGAGGATCAAGTGGTCAAACAAGACAGAAGAGAAACTCCAAACTTGGCTGGGCCAGGCACATAAAGGAAGTCTGCACAGAGAGGAACCACCCATAACAGCATGGGAGCAAATCATTGAGGATCTACAAAGCAAACTCGAGAACCCCATATCACAAAACATAATGACTAAAGCGCAACCTAGCACTGGAAACACCTGCCCTCAGGATATACGAGAACAAAAAAAAAAATCTACGCAAGGCGCTCGTAGCAAAGAAAAGAGGGTGTAGTCAAACAGATGGGGCATTGATACCTGCACTGAGGGCCTCCTTGAGGAAGAAGCTATGGGAATACAAAAAAGCCACCATGGAAACCAAATGGCTTAAAGTTTTCTCCCTCCTCAAACAAAAGAACTCAGCTCAACTTTGGCGATTCATCAACCAGCTGAGCAATCGAGGACCAACGAGAGAAAACGGGGTACCCGAAAAAGATTGGATCCAACACATGAAACAGCTATATGCAATAGATCCCACTAATGAAGATCCACCCACAGACAAGGCGGAGCCAGCTGAGGAAGTCCTCCAGATCAGTACAAATCCAGAAGCTACATTCCCGAGCCCAGGAAGGAACGCGAGGGGTAGCAGCTCCCAGGCCGCTGTTGAGGACATTACACCAACCTGGATAAACACCCAACAGGTTATTAAAACTATTAAGCGCATGAGGAACGACAGCGCCCCAGGGCCCAATGGCATCCCAGCACCGGTCTTCAAAAAGGCACCTGACTTCTGGGCGACTCTTTTAACTCTGCTCTTTAACCATACTTTCTTGTCTGCTACAACCCCTGACTCCTGGAGGGGCTCTATATTGGTTCCAATTTTTAAAAAAGGAGACTGTCTAGAACCATTGAACTACAGGCTTATTGCCCTGCTTGACTTGGAGGCCAAGGCATACGCATGCCTAATACTTAATGATTTAGAAAAATGGGCCGAAAAAGAAAACATAATTCCTATGTACCAGACTGGTTTTAGGTCCCAGGCGTCCACAATGGACAATGTCCTGGTGCTAGCACATCTCTCAGCCCAGGCAACCTCGAAGAACCACCCACCACTATTCTTCTGCTTTGTGGACTATAGCACCGCCTTCGACAAAGTGGACAGAAAACGCCTATGGTGGAAACTGGATAAGTGGGGGATACCACCGAATCTTCTGAAGGCAATTAAGTCACTATATGAGGCTACCTGGGTGCGGGTTAAAACAAGCGCTCGGACAATTTCTCCCAAGATAGGCACAGAAAATTGGCTAAAACAAGGGTGTGTGCTGGCCCCCATTCTATTTAATTTATACACAGCAGACCTGGGGGAGGCCCTAAAAGGAGCCAGCCTAGTAGCCCCCAGACTAGGAGGTGTGAGGATACCAGTCCTACAGTATGCCGATGAAACGGCTATAATGGACCACACGAAGATCGGCCTACAAAGAACACTAACTGCTTTAAATAGATTCAACATCGCCAACAGCTTGGCTGTCAATCAAGGGAAAACAAAGGTCATCATCTTTGGGTCCTACCAGCGGAAAAGGCAAGCACAGTGGCAGCTGGGAAACACTCAAATAAACTCGGTGGCCTCTTACAACTATCTGGGGGTTTGGTTCTCGGAACGGGCCAAGGCCAATATACATCTAAATCATCAGGCCTCCAAAGCCAATAAGGTAACACACTTGCTAAAACAACTAAGTCAGAACCTGATCAGTCCATCTGCCAGCCCAATTCTGATAGCCCTACGAACAAAGCTTCTCCCTGCGATCTCCTATGGTCATCTGGCCTTTCCTGGGAAGTTGGATGTCCTTCTCAACTCAGCCCAAGTGAAGGCATACAAGTTGGTGTTACATATACCAAGGATAGCAAGAAGATCCAGGCTAAGACTGGAACTCGGCCTAGCAAGACCAGACTTGATTTGTCAGGGGAAGCTCATAAAGCTGTATCTAAGGGTACTAAGGGCCCCGGCTAACTCCCTAAAACACCACTTGAATTCGATCTTCGAAGGGCCACCCTCGATATGGCAGACCAGACTGGGACACGCAATCAAAGCTTTGAGGATCGAGGAAGAAAACATTCCCGGCAGGACATCCCACTGAATGCATGGAAGAGAGCCGTCAACAAACAAGTTTATGAAATCTCTTTTGACCTCGACCACAAAACCCTTCGTCGAAGTCCCCATTTGGACCCTTTAAACAACTCGTACATGGTAGGAAAAGCTCAATCATACCTAAGTGAGGCTCTAACAACTCATGCCCGAAGCAAAATTCTATACATGAGGCTGACCACGCTTGGGATAGCAGACTTCAACCCCGCATGGGCTCAAAGAGGGGAACCTACATCTTGTAGGTTATGCACCTACACGAGGGAATCTTGGCTGCACCTCCTCTGCTGCTGTCCTTTTTTTGACAACGATCGACGGCGACTGTTGAGCCCGATTTGCCTCACTCAGAGCATAAAACGTTGCTCTGAAGCATCAGCCTTGTGTTTCTCAACTATCAACACAATGACCCTAGCGAGATTGGCGAAATTTGTCCACCAAATTAGGCTAGCCCTAAAAGCCAATAATGAAAACATCTTAACACCTGGGAATTCAATGCCCGAAAGCAGCGAACGATAGCTGAAGTAACATTGCCACGTCGTAGCATTGACATTGCCCTCCCATGAAAAAAAAGTCCGTCGTCAAGACTAACACCAAGGCACATATGGTTGGACAAAGGCCATCTACATGGGACTTAGATAGGGGCGCGGCACCCCCTCACTTTACTCTGCTTTCTTTTTTAACTCGCTTTTTCTTTTTTAATCGGCACACCAGTGCATCTTTTATCAAGCAAAGAAGCTCACTAACACAGTTTTTGCATTCTCTTCTTTTACTGTAAAGATTTTAATTAATTGTACAGTTAATAAAAAAAAAATCAAATTAAAAAATTCACTGTGCTGGGGGCCTACTCTCATTATATGACAGCAGCGCTGCCATTGGCCTTAGCAGGCTGCTTTAACGCTCCTCTCATGACAGGGATTCTGTGCTATTTCTCTAACTCGGCTGTGCAATGCAGCCGGCTTGGAGAAACCTAAGTGCACATGTCTTTTTGGTCAACCTAAGACGGCCAGCCAAACAGAAATGCACATTTTGAAGTGTATTCCACTTCTACTCCCATGGCCCGTACCGGCCCGCCCCTCCCTACATATGCTGGCTCAGCCAGCAGATGAAAAGTAAAACGATGATAAAATATTGTTTTGTTTTTCAGCTGCTGGCTCTGAGCCAGTGGGGCAACACTCCTCCGCCATTGCGGAGGAGCCACCCCTGAAGAGCTCTGAAGCAAATGGCTTTATGAGTTTCTAACAGAGCCTGTGAGTGGACGATAGAAATGTGAGAACTACATGCACACCAAATCCTTGTTGCCTCTGCAGAGCGCATAGAGCAGTAGTCTCATATGTGCCAATGGCAACTGTGTTAAAGTCTTAGATAAGCTTACAGAGGATGTGGTGAGAAAAGGGTGTAAGTGTCTAACTGCATGAGAGACTGCAGAAGATAGTAGTGTGAAGGGGAGAGCTAGAGTTTTTGTGATGCTCTGAAGGCCACTAGCCCTTCCGTAGACCTTAGTAATATTTAATTCATAGTCTCGTATATTCGGAATTGAAACATTTTCAATTCTAATTTTCAGAACAATATCAGTGTTGCTGTTAATTTATCAGATACAGCTAACAAGCATTGGCAAAGCCAGTAGGTCTGACTTGTTTTATGTGTTTGCTGTGTATAATATCTGGCTGTAATAAAAAGAAAATACAGAGAGGCACCCAAATACTGCGCAGGTGACATGCTGTGTGAAGCACAGGATTTTAGTTCACATGTTTAAAAATAAACCAAAATTACATAGGCCAGACCTTTTGGACCCGATTCCTAAATACCTTTTTTGCCCATATTTCTTTTAGGGGCTGTCATGTCGAGATACACTATGAGAATGAATACTGAACACAACTTCCTGAGTGGTGATGGGGAAAGGCAGGGTGTGAGGGAAGCAAGGGAACTCCAGACTAGGACATAGTAAAGGCAGCATGGGAAAAGACAAATTCCCCAGCAGTACGAAACAAGGGGCATATTTATACAGAAATTCTAGCAGCACTGCACAGCAAGCCACCTTGATGCGCTGTGTGATAGGGAAAAGGCAGGAATGGCTTTGCGTGGCTTGATAAATCTCACTTAGCAGCAGCCGCGATGCGTCCATTGGGGCGTAGGGGCGTAGCCCCACTAAGCCTGGACGCACCGTGACAAGAGCATAATTGCTGCCTGCATTTATAATTCACAAATATAAAGCGCTGCAGCGCAGCGCTTCAATTTCGGGACACACCCGATGGAATGTGGAGTGCACAGGGGGGGTGGGGCTGGCTGTCTGCAGCAGGCCAGCAGCAGTACTACAGTTACAGTATTGTCTGCGCATGAGGATTTTCGGGCTGTATCTAGCCCGAGCATGCGCGTTAGTGGCTGGCAGTCAGTGGCAGTGTGAAGTTCCCATTAGAGAGGGACCGAAGGGACGGAGGGTGCTGCTTTAGCCGGGCCCCGGGGTTTGAAAGGTGCCAGGGCGAGCAGTCAGTGTGCCCCCCTAGCGCCAGGATTGGCTAGTCCACCGCACAGAAGGGCAGGTAATCCTATTGGATGCCGCCCGTCGTTGGTGGCACACAGCATACTGCCTCTGCCTCAGCACTGCATATCATGGCCAATCACTGTGTGACTTCAGCAGGTGAAGCCATGCAGTGTTTGGCCATTCGGGACGCGCGCCGTGACGTTTTCAGTAAGTAGTTAGTTTTCTACTGTACTTTACTTGTACTTCTAGTGTGTACTAGGGGGCTGTAGTTGTCGCCAGGTCGCTTATCTAATCCTAAACTGTCACGGGGGTTGTCGAGTCAAAGCAGTAAAGCACACGTCTGAATGGCAGGCTAACACGTGCCGGCTTCGTATAGGAAAGAAGAATAAACCTGATAAGGAAAGCAGAACGCTGGCGGCACCTTTGTGTTTGTGCTACCATCTTTTCAGTTTCTTGTAAGAGAACGCGTGGCAGTCACGATATACCATCAATGAGCCAACAGGAGTCTGACAGCGGGTAGCGTGAGCTTCAGCGCCCCCGCCGACATGTAAGTCAACATAAATAGGGAGGTCTGTTTCACGCGCCATAATTGTTCCTCCTTTTGCCGATGCTAAACAACATTAGTGAAGTAATTATGTCTGCATTGGCAAAGAGAGAATGTGCCAGTTCTTGTGTTTTTTTGGGGGGTGGGCGGGCAGGATTATTTTCTTAAGAGGCAGGTTTACCTTGAGGGTCAAAAGAGGCCTGAAATGAGTAATATTGGCAAGTAACTACGTTGTTTAACTTTGTATTGCTCTGGTCCTTGGTTCACATCCTATATCGTGTAGGATGTGAACCAAGGACCAGAGCAATACAAAGTTAATGCTATATCTGTTTCAGGAGTTGATTCTTCACTACGCCTGCCCGGGCTGCCCTTTCCATTCAGTGCTTTAGGAAATACCACAACGAAAGAATTCACATGTATACTGAAAGTTTCTTTTCTGTACACAGCTCGCCCATCTTTTTACTTGCTGTTATTAGGGTAACAACTAGAGAGACAGCTCAACTGATCCCTCGCTTGCTGAATGTGGGCGCTGGTTAGCCTCAGACCGAAACCAGGGATGGTCGTCTTAGCCTGTCACCCTTCAGTGTCCCCACCACGCACCACCTTGAGCTTTACATCATTACCTCGGAACAGGTGCTATATGAATAACGAGATATGAACATCATCGCCCCCCCCCTGCGTTTTCTTTATAATTAATTAACCGTGATATAAATGCTTACGTTGCCAATATTCAAAGGTGAACAACAGACTGAACGTTTACTTATTTCAGTTGTTTTTATAGCGTTTGAGTCGCCAAAAGACTGTTTCACAGAATTCGATCCCACTTGTTTTGTTTAAATATCGCAGACTCGTTTCTACTCAAAGTACAAGCACCGCGATCGAATTAAAGTAAAATTGCTGACCCCCATCTTTCAATGGGTGTTCATAAACTTCAAAAGAGGGGAGTCCACTCATATGAGAGTTTCAAACCCCGTTTAGGGACGAAGACTCCGAAAAGCCCCACCTACCCCTCTATCGCCACTGTCTGCCATACCGTCCCTTCACATATGCAGCGGAGGCAGGCTGCATTTACTAGAGTTCTCGATATCTGTAAAGTAGTCATTGTATTGTAATTGCATCTATATAGCGCTTACTACCCCGGGTAGGGCGTTGAATCGCTTCTTTGGCGAGTCACACTGGCAGAGGCTGCAGTGTATGCTGTTCATTGACAGTTACTGAAGTAATGTGTTTGTGGGCTTCAAGGGATGATGTCAGAAATGCTGTGGAGCCCAACCCTGGCCTCTGAATAGGTTTCGAAATAGGAGGCAGGCTGCCTGTTTTTGGGCAACACTTTCATTTTCCTGGAACAAACCAACTTTCCACTTGATGCCCCCTAAGTAAACAAGCATCTGCACTGCAATAGATCTCGCATTTATGGGGGTTTGAGCTATTGACATTTCAAATAACAATGTCTTTTTTTTGTTTTAATTTTTAAAACATAAATAAAAGGAATTGTAATTTACAATGCCAATAGCTTAAACTCGCGTAAATGTGAGACCAATGGCATTGCAAATTCTTGTTTAAGTGTTCCCAAAACTCATAGTGTAGTTACGCTGTGCCTGCAGAGTGACGGAGACGTGGCTCTAAAGATCAGCGCTTTCTCATTTCTTGCATAATCTTTATTGAGCCCCTCCTCATAACAATAGTGCATTTTGACATAGCACTTGCTGCTACCGAGTGCTTTCACTACCACTGCACTGACTGAGCCCAACCAAGGGCCGCTCGCTTTATTGCCCACCCAAGGCTGCCTTGCAGGCTCTGAAGCCTTTCTAACTAGAAAAGTGTTCGAAAAAACATTACACATTGGAAGGCCTGCGATAGGCTCTGCATTCAAATGATTTACTCAAATTTAGTTTACCACAACCACAGCGTGGAAAGGAACATTATCTGCCCATCATATGTAAGCACTAAATGTGGCTCGTGCGTCTATTTATGTTTTTTACTTCTGGTGCATCTGGCATTTTCACTCGACTCTCTGAATATCCTCAAAGCTACTTTGAAAGCAATGTACATGCTCTCGTTCATTGTGTCTGGTGGAAGAACACCTACAATTGGCAGAAGATAACCGTATTACATAGTACTTTAGTGGTGCAGATAAAACAGAGCGAATCTAGTTGCATCATTTGGGATGCGTCCAGCAAAGGGAATTGTGTAACTACTATTTGGCTAAAAGTAGTTTTCCTCCAGAGGAAAACATAGGGCAAGTTGATTTCACATTAAGCAATTTAAAAGAAATTACGGGTCCTGATTTTCAAACGTGAAAAGACAGAGCGGAGTGCAGGGCAAAATCAGTTTGCTGCACTTTATCGCACACTATTGGCAGACAGAGCAAAATCAATTCGCCCTATTGGTGTTCCATTGACTGAGATGTAGTGACTAAAATCTGTATTACAGCTAGGCCCAGGTGAAATCTAGTTCATGCCGGTGTAATAATTAGTCTAATTGTGGGGAGTTAGATGTTACCCTTCTTAGCTTAAATTCCACTGTGAAGCCACATTGTATATTTATGCTACCATTCACTGTAAAATTATAGTGACAGAGCACGAGGGCGATGCAATCAACCAGAATGTGAGCAGCCGTGTTTTTTGATGCAATTATGTATTGTCCGATTTGTTTTGAGCAAAAAGTATACTTTTGTCAAATTAATGTGAGGACGCACTTTACCCTAAAACACAACACTAAATAATAGATTTGTATTTTGTGTAATTATGTGTAATTTTCCTACATTTCATGCAATTATGCTAAAGCAACTTTTTATGCTGTATAGGTGTAGCAGTAGTTAAGAAAATCATTCTGTGATTTGTGCCCTGATGCAAAAATCTTTCTGTAGAACTGGCCAGAGGAAGTTCTGTTTCCAAAACTCCTTATTTCCCAAGCAACACCATTGTGTAAAATGGATTTGTCTTGTTTGTCACCAACACAAGGGAGCTGTACTATGTCCCTCTTACCATTGTCACCATTACTTTTTTCTGTGGCTATGGAACCACTGGCTTGCCGCCTCAGGACGATGCTACGGGGTGGGGTATCCAGATTGAGGATGCCACCCACGTGGTGTCCCTCTATGTGGATGATGCATTAATATACCTACGAAGCTTAAGTTACTCTGTTCCCATCATCCTGGCAGTTCTGGTGTAATTTGGTGAGAACACCGGGCTTCATGTAAGCCGCACCAAGTCCAAATTTGTTCCTTTGGGCATACTAGCAGGGAGTCAAAAACATGATCTGCCATCTCCTGATCTCCCCAGGGAACTGAGGATAGCCAGGTATCTGGCAATCCGAGTTGCACACGGGGTCAGGACTTTGAGGAGGCAGACATGGGTAAAATATGGTAATACTTTCCAGGTGATTATACATCTTCCAGGGAACCCTGTTTGATATACGTAGACAGATCTTTACAGACCTGGATACATTGATTGTGGAACTATTGTGGGACAGCAGGAGGAAAAAAGTCAGCCTGGCGAGATTGAAATGTACCTGGCATACCTGCAGTGCTTAGGGTATTATTATCTGGCCGTGCAGCTCCAACACATGGTTCACTTAATGGCATGTTAACCATTTTATGAGCAAAAAATAAATTGTGGTTGTTACTGACGTTTGCAGTTATCGTTTCTGTTAAAATGTTAAAGGTGTTTTCCACGAGCAATTTTTTATCTTTGGTGCACAAACACAGTGTACATCCGTGCAATCTTCATTTGTAGTACATGCCAGTATTACTTTACTAGTACAGAGAACTTATTTATTTCCATAAAGACAAGAATGCATAAAGCACTTTATATAGGTGGAAAAGTGTAGGTATCAACCAGTAGGAGATTTGTAGATTCTGGTACATTGAAACTTTGCCTGCAGTCTCCGCTTTCCCCACTTGACCCAACTGCGTGGTCTTGATCAAACTCCCTTTATCTTTCTGGGCCTTGTGTTTTTTTTCCTTAAGTGACAATGCCCTGCTAACATGGTTAGTCATTCAAGATATTTAGAAAGCCACATATTACCATGAAACTCCCTGGCAACAAAGACTGCCAGAAACACCTGGTTTGTGTTCGTGTCTGGAGATGAACAGAAGTTTTGCCGAATTTATAGCAGGATCTTCCGGTAATTTCTTAAGGTTTAAAATGCTCTAAAGTAGCAAAATTGCTGGTAACAGTAGTTGCCAGGGGTGGTAGTCCCCCTTTGTTTTTGCGCTTTAAAGCTTCCAGTATATAGTGCGTGTATATACTAAGAAAACTAAAGCAAATTATCTGATGAAAAGCAAAGTAGGTTCCTTTAGAGAGCATGGCAGGCTGGAGCCAAGTTAAGGATGTGAGGTTTAGGTCATAGGAAAGAAAACAGAGCAGCCCTCCCCCCACACAACTTACGCACTCCAAGATGCTTCAATGTAAAGCACATACAATTAGTGGCAGCAAATTTTTAAGGGGTATTCTTGAAATATGCATAAACTCGAGGGTGCTTCCCATTTGTTTATCTAGCATAATCAACCCCAACATCACTGCCTGAAAATTTGCACATCGCAGTAATGTCAGGCGTATCTATGATTTGATTTCTTATATGAGACGAAAGCATTAATACTGGCTAGGAAAATGAATGGATGCCAAATGACCACCATCAATTTCTATGCAAGGGGGAGTGAGTTGCTGGCTACTCTACTTTCTATTACCTTCTGTGTGTTTCTTTTTCGCGCTCCCTGCTTAGATACAATTCTCTGGAACCGAGTTTGCAGTTGCTTGCTTCGCCGATGGGAAGACGTCAGGGAAATTACATTGAACGAATTCACCTAACACACCTGAAGTCAGTCATTTGCACCTGAAAAGGTCAAGACTGGAGACAATGTCCATAGTGACCTGGGATAAAGTGATCGCCCTAATCACGCCCCAAAGAACTTAGGGAAGTTTGGACTGTGGCTCTTCTTTGTACTGCACTTGCTTGTGAGGGAATCTGGTTCTATGAATACCTGCACCTGTGTGTGAGAGACGCTTTCTCAGCAGACGCCTGATTTGTATCTGCTGTGAACGTTATGGCACCTTTTACTGTTATTTCCAGTATTATAAACAGTCTGATAACTGGAATCATGCCATCCGGGCCTGGTTTTGTGTGTGGGAAGCTTGCAGTGCAGATCTGTATCATGGAAACAAATATTTAGTGTGTTTGTGCGTACGTGTGTGTGAGGAAAGCTTACGAATGCACCTGCTTTTTGTATTAGGGCAGCTTGCGCTACTGGTCCCTTAGCTGTTCCTGCTCTGTGTGTGTGTGTGTGTGTGTGTGTGTGTGTGTGTGTGTGTGTGAGAGGAGCTCGAAGTGCCAGCTTCTCGCCTTCTGTGTGTGCTACAGGGAGCTTGCACTGTGGATGAGTTTATATGACCTACTCTTGCTATGAGGAAAGTGGCAATGGTATACCAAGTGTATACAGTGGTGTACATAATATGATATCTTGAAGCAGGTCTTTTTTGTGGCTGATTCACCTAAGGACAAGAATCTGTGTCCTGTATCTATGTTGAGAGAAACATGTTTGCGTAGCCAGTCAGTGTGCTAGGGATGCTTACACCGTGGATGCCTGTAGTATGCCTGCTGTACGTTTGAGGGAAGCCCAAAGTACGGATGCCTCTGTGAATTGTACACCTTCTTAGGTATTTTGTGAAAGTGGTTTTATTTTTTTAATGCGCATGCTACCTATATTGAGTCTTTTTGAAGCTGCCTACATATTTCCTTACAACTCGAACATGGCGGTAGTAGATAGTGAGACTTTTTCTTTTGGACCTGGGACATTAGGTGGTTACTGGGCACTATATGTGGTGGGCACTGCTAAGGACCGCAGGACGGCACTGTTCAGGACGGCATTTGTTTTAGCACTTTGTGAAAGCTGATAATCTAAATCATTGCAACTGACATGCCTTTATTTAATTGCCTTAAGCGGTGCATGGTGCGAGCGTGAGCCACACTGTTAAAACATGGTATTTCAAGCTGGTATTTATTTAAAGTCTTATAGTCTGAATTCAGCACCTGAGCATAATAGGACGGAATGTATGAAGCTCTGTGGTTATACTGAATAAGCAGCTACCTATGTTATGACATCTATTAATATAATAACTGCACTTTCACAATTGCTTTATTAACCTTCCTGCTTTCTCAAATTTGCTTGAAAATGCACAATTTTTCTTCTTTTTTTTCAAAATTTTCTTGGGGGGGGTAATCCCCCGAAACCCCCCATTTGGGGTTCGGGCTCGCTCGCTGCGCTCGCTCGCTACGGTGCAGTATGCAAATCACTTTTCGCCCTACCACTTTTAAATGTCACCCACCGTCGCCCTTGTGCCTCATTGCATGGCGTAAGGGCTATGCAAATGCTTGATATGAGACAGTATAATTGTGCAGAATAGCAACTTGAATATGACTACGTTTTCTGTTCCATGCAGCACAGAAATCTCAATTGTTTCATTCCATTAAATACTTGGTAGTACGGTCCGAAAAATATCCACAAAATACCGGTTTTTATGCCTTTAATTCGACTGGCCAAAAGTTTTGTGGTAAAACAGTATAGTATGTGAGCTATTTCAATTACACACACAGGGGAAAGACAACATTGGAGCAGACCTGCAAATGAGCGCACAGAAAATAAAACACCCACAGCATTTTTGCCTTCACAGAACAGCCATAAGAGATTTATATTTGTCGTTCATATGCCATTGGTCAGAGAACTGTAGTGTGTTTCTGCAGACTGTTACAGCCTAACTGCAGCCTTACAGTAAAGGGAGACCGAAAATAACAGCACTCCTCAGAAATTCATTCCATTAAATAAAGTGCTGGCAATATTTTTGCATAGAAAAAGTTAACTTTAATCGTGAGACCACTGATTAGTATAATTGTGTGTATGGTTGCGAAACAACATGGCGGTCTTTATATTCTGGAATAATCACTGCACAAAATTAAATTAAAAAAACATTTGAGTTTCCATGGCATCAATATATATATATAAAAACCAGGCTGTTATTTTTTTACAACTTTCTTTATTTGATGATATAAACAACATACAAGTACATTATCACTAAAGATTAAGTCCAAGGTGGTAGTAAATAATATCTTGCATTATATAAGATAGATTTTGCAGTGTTTGCCTAAGGGAGGTACATGTGAAAGCTGAAGGACAATAGTCAAGAATGATAGCAGCATTTGAGCATTTTAGGTTATAGATCCGAAGTAATGACACATTAGCACGGACTGAACCATATTGAAAATTGAGGTTTTCTAATCTGGAAACAGATGAAGATATCAGGTTCACGGTACAGGAGGGTATCTCAACCCTTGGCCTTCAGGTCTTCCTAGTGGACCCCAAATGTCTTTTGGTCTATTTGTTATCGGCTGTGCCAGTGATCTTCCTGCAGTGCATCACTCAACCAATGGAATGGAAGACCCTCCCTCTCCACCTTCGACAGATACCACCACTCTCCAAGTTCATGAAGGACCTCCAGACCTGGCTCTTCGATGAGTCGCCATGAACCTCTGGGAGATGTGCCCCCCTCCCCCCCACCCCGGCACCAGCACCTTGAGACCCCTTTGGGTGAGTAGTTGTGCTTCACCAACCACTGACTGATTGATTGATTGAACCATACCTACACAGAAGGGTTGGAGCCCCGAAGCCAGGCTACGGCATTTCCACATTTATCATGGAGTGATAGCATGGCATTGAGTTTTCTCATATCGGGAGGATCATAGCAACATATTCCAGCAATGCTATCAGTGGGGACATTTCAAGGTGACGACTGGTGACCTTAGCTAGTTCTGCAAAGTTTGACTTTCAGAAGTCTCGAATAGTGGCGCATTCCCTAGCGAAATTAATAAAATCAGTGGCAGGGTAGGTGCAGCGATAGCGATGGTCAATTTTAGAGAGCTTTGCATGGTATAAGTATTTGTAATGCATAGGTTTGAGCCTGTAATTCAGGGAGCTTAACCTAGTCGTAAAGCCAGTGCCAGAAGTCACAAAGGACAAGCCAGTGTTCGCAGATGTAACTCCTGGTGACCAGTAAATGACATCTATGATTCAGTGCTATGGACTGTGTGCATCAGAAGGGTGGATCTAGGGATGGGGAAGGAAAGGATTGTATTTAGTATATCTCTCTCAATCTGGTCCCTTTCCACAGCTAAGTGTGGAGAGTAAGATTCTGGTTGTTGTCAAATAGTAATAAGAGACTGAGCTGCATAATAATAATGTTCCCTTTTAATTCTGGGCTGTTTAACCGCCCGGATCAGACTGGTTCGTATTGCTGTAAGTCTCTTAAAGAATGCAGTATTCAGGGAAGTTAGTATATTAGTGAAAAAACTATTGAAACTTCGTGAGGATCAACATTTTGATAATGGAAATGGGTCTTGCCATCAAGACTGGGAGTTTTATCCATAAAGCGACACAAGCAGCTTTCTGGTGGGCATTACAATTCTTCTGAACGTTGATTTAGCACATAGGGCAGGGATTCCATCTCTCTCTCTCCAGTTTGGAAGAGGCAGACCCACTGACAGTCCTTGCCATCCATGAATACCTGCACCTCCTAGAAAAGACACACATGCTGCTGGTGATATGAATTTGGGGCAAAGTGGGAAAAGGAGAGAGACAGAAAGACAGGACTAGAGTATGCTCCCAGTTGCAGAATTATCTTGGTAGAGGTACTGCGCATGCTACCTCTATGTTTTGGAGATAAGTCAAAACAATGCTGCCAGAAAAACAAAATTGATTATACGTAAGTATGTTCAGACTTGAGTTGGACATGTGACATATATATAGGTTTATAAAGCTTGCCAGTCATCAGTCAGTCAAGGAAATGGTCCTTAAACATATATCATATTCAAACATATCAACTTATTGTGATTACGTCACATTAATTAAACAACATAAAATAACCAATAAACAATTCAATATATAAAATTGAATTGAATAAATATACCTCAAAATATACCCTATCGTCATTTCATCATCATACGGTCACATACGATAAATAACTATCATCGCAAATTACCTATAAATTACTAATCTATATACAAAGGAAAACCTTTATAGCAGTGATCATAAACCTTCCAATGGCACATGCTATATCCAAGAAACGCATTTCAGTTAAAAGTTCCGTAGCCTGTACACGGTTTCTAATACCATATTTAAAACAAAATGGACGTAAGAATGTTTTTCATGCGATCAGAACTTTAAGACAATCCAATAAAATATGCAACATTGAGTTTAGTACTTAAACCAGGTGTACAATTTCCCTCAGGATCAAGCCTACCAGCTTTGCCAGTCGGTGTTACCGTAATGAGTCTTGGACCAACCTGGATTCAGCTGTGAACCCCAGGACACTGACACAAACACATCAGACATAACGATTGATCAAAGAAGGATGTACACACCAACAAAATGAGGCAAGACAAAAGAGGACCAGCAGGGAACTAACACAAAATCAAGGGAACCCAAAAAGAAGAAAACAATCAACGTGAAGGATGGATACGAGTGCAAACTGATACTTATACAGAGAGATAATGCAGCTAGTGACACCTTGCTAGGCAAAGACCATGACACATAACTAGCCTTAAAAAGGTCTCTACCACCATAAACACAAACGTGAACTTAAACCTAGGTCAATTATTTCATTTCTCATGAATTATTAACTTGTCTTCCATCATTTCGAGCCCCCTGTAAACTAGGTTGCCTCAATTTGCCCTCAATCGTGACATGATACGTCGAAGAACAGGGGGGAAATTGAGGCATTCCTATCTAGTGTCTCCTCTAATCATGAAGGACATTGAGAGGCACCCACTGATGCATAATCTACCACTTGGTTCGGCTATAGGAGATTAATAATGAAGACCAGGCATCTACCCATTCCTATTCTCTCAAGGACCTTCGTAAAGACAGGCCGCTCAAGTAAGTCGAAAGCCTTCTCCAAGTGGAGTAGTACTGTGATGGCTAGATAGTCTGTGTGGATATGAACCATGAGAGAGAAAAGGGTTCTGGAGATTATGCGAGGTGGTAATACCTGGCATAAAGCCAGACTTATCTGGTAGTACTAGTTTGATTTTGGAAATTGATATTTTGTGAACAAGGGATTCTGTTCCAGGCATCTATTCATGCCAATGTAATATTGTCTAGGTAGGCAGCCAGGGCTGCATTTGATTGCACCCATTTTTATGTCTATAATGAGATGTAGAAATGACGGACTGCAGAGGATCTCTTTGTATAAGTGTGTAATAAGCATTCTCAATGGTGCGTATCAAAGTAATGTGTGTCAATCTCTCCAGTAGGGAGTAGTATCCAGGCCAGTGTCTTACTGAGTCTCTCACCTTTGCCATATCTTCTGACCAGTGCATATTAGCTTAGGAATTTGACTTCTTGTTCTGAAAGATCTTTATGAGCAGTTAGATTTTCATGATCTTCATCAGGGTGCTAGGACTTGGGGAGACTCCAAGGGCTTTATCAAGGTTTGAAAGTTTAGTATCGAGTTTCTGTAGTTCCATTCTGATGGATTTAAGTACCCCTGTGTGTTTTAAAATTGACATCCCTCTAAAACAGACTTTAAAAGTCTTCCACTTAATGTGTTGGCTCAATATTGAGTTCTTGTTTGTGGAAAAGAATTCTTCAGTGTTAGCGGAGAGTTCTGCATCAAGCAGTGTTAGAGAGGGGGCTGTAGTATGGAATATCAATTAGGGAATATTGCGATGTCTTAATATCTTAGCCAAAATATCATGGGCACTAAAATTGAAATATAAGTACATTTAAGGAAGTATAGATTTACTATTCTTGACTCCATATCTACGTCACTTGAATATATATTATCTTCAAGGTACGTAGATGTGGAGTTAGGTATAGAAAATCGATCCATACTTACCTGTCAATATTTTTAACCTCAATATTTTGGTTACAATATTCAGGTCCCATGATATTCATTGCTCAATATTCCGGGCCCACACCTGAAAAGGGGAATCTCTAATCCTAGTGCTTTGGTACACTTATAGCAATTTTTTGTGACAATATATTTGGGCAGTGTGCAAGTGATATGTGTATATGGATGTATTCGCTTCCAAAGTGATCTATGTTATTGGTTGGGGATCTGACATTTTGCAAAAAGCTACATCACTGCTGCTGATGGTGTTAAGCTGCGGATGTGTAAAGAACCACAATAGATGGTGAACTTGTCTGCAAGATAAGTTTGCTGGTCGTTATGGCTTTGTTCATGATGCCATGGTGGCGGTCGTATCCTAATAGGCACAACGGGACCAACGGACCACTGGCGAACAGTCCCAGCACCGCTAGGGTGGCGGGCGGACTTGAGTCCGCCCGCCATCTTAATAGACCCCATGATCTTCTTCCACAACATATCATTTCTACCCCATAGTGAAACCAGTTGTATGTGGTTCAAAGTTTACAGAACTGTTAATAATAATAATAATAATAAAAACATTTATTAAGCGCCTCGTTACACAGAGAAACAGTGTGTCCCCGCGCTATGAATGCAATCCGTCAGTACTCCCAAAACAAACCAAGCAGAAGGGGAAAAGACAGAAGGAAATTACAATCACTAGACTTTGGGGAACAGATATGTCTTCAATTTTAATCTGAACCGTAGTTCAGATGGTTCCATCCTAAGTTCAATAGGAAGTTCGTTCCAGTATTTACTGGCTAGGAACTTAAAAGACCGCCCTCCCATCCGCGCTCTGCGAATACGGGGCACCACCAACTGCATGCTGCCCATGGATCTAAGCAATCGTTTGGGACGGTATATAGTCAGCATGTTTTGGAGATAGACCGGGCCGCGGCCATGTGCTATGCGGTGGGTGATGCACATGGTTTTAAACCGAACACGTTCCTGCATGGGAAGCCAGTGCAAGGTATGTAAAGCTTGCTTCCCAGATGACTTCCTAGGTAGGTTCAACACCAATCGAGCCGCCGCATTCTGAACACATTGGAGTTGGTTTAGGCCCTTTTTACTGATTCCACAGAGAAGTGAGTTCCCATAATCAAGATGGGAGGTGACTAAGGCATGTACCAGGGTTTTCCGCGCTTTGATGGGAAGAAGATCTAGAATTTTGCGGAGAACCTTAAGCATGCCATAGCATTTCCCGGCTACCATTCCAACATGTTGGGAGTATGAAAGATTGGAATTCAGACAGACACCCAGGTTTTTCACCGCATCAGAGGGAGATGGCATAGTACCCAAATCCGCTGGCCACCAAGCTGATGTCCAAATTGCATTATCATCTGCACACCAGCAGTAGATCGTACCAAGTGGTGTATATACACAAGCACACAAGGTCGAGTGGCACACAGAAACTGGAAGCCCAGGAGGGGGGTGGAGGGTGGGGGGTTATATGTTAATGGGGTTGTTTAGAAATATGTTGCATATTGAACCGCATGCTATTTTTGCATCTTGTATGTATTCATGTTTTCATAGTTACACAGACTGCCTTATTTTAACTCTGGCATACACAGACAGGTCTTTAGTATGCACCAAGGAAACATTTGTATAAGATAAGAAAATAGAAAATGCCATGATGTACTTGTTATGACAACTTGAAATCACTCTGTGGTGCTCAATAAAGTTTGTTTTTAGAAAAAAAACAACTAACTTTGCATCCTATAACCTAACAAACCTAGCCACCCACACCTAAAATATAACTAAAAAGTGTTCTATATTGTACATATTTATAATCAATTAAATAATTAAATAATAGCTAATTGTTAAGTAATTTTTGTTTAATTAACTTCCCATCCTAGAACCCTACAAACATAGCAGCCCAAAACTAAAATATAAATAAAATAAATAAGTATTCCATAATTTTATATTTAAATTAAACAATTCATTTAGAATCATTAATTAATAGTTAATTAATTATTAAATAATTAACTTCCCATGCCACACCCCTACAAACCTAGCTGCCCGCAACTAAAATATAAGTGAAATAAATCAGTATTCCATAATTTTCATAATTAAAAATCAATTAAATGATTCATTTCCAATTAATAAGTAATTGTTGAATAATTATTACTCAATTAACTTACCACCCTAGACCCCTGCAAATGTAGCAGCCCATAACTAAAATATAAGTTAAGTAATTAAGTGCACCTTAAATTACATAATTAAGAATTGATTCAATAATTATGTAACATTTAATTGTAATTATTTATTAATTAATGTCCAACCCTATACCCCTACAAACCTAACAGCCTGCAAATAACATATAATTAAAATAAATCATTATTACATCATTTACATTGTAAACATCAATCATATAATGAAACACGCCACTATAAATTACTATTACTTATTAAATAAAAAAATCTACATTAATTACAATTGCAAGCTATATTTTTTTTAGTAACATATAAAATTATTATATCAACTAAAAGTCATTAAAATAATTAAAAACGACATTTTCAGCAAGTTTATTACTGAAAACAATATTAAAAACATTGATATTCTTTAAAACGATATTACTTACCTCAAAAAACTATATTCTTAGCAACGATATCTGTGCATCACAATATTTTTGTATCAAAATATTTAATTTCTGATATTTATATCTCCTGATATTTTAAAGTAGATGTTATGTATAAACACCCATTTTACCCTAGGGTCAGAGTTGTCCAAGGCACTTTACCTTAGTGTCCTGTGTTTCGTTCAACGTTCTATAGCATGTTCCATCTTGGGGAAAGAATGAGCACAGCTCAATATGTTTCCATTAACTACAGTGACTGTGTTTTGTACAGGTGGTTCTTGCCATGTGTCAAGCCTAGTTTTGGCACCATAAGTTCCATGCTTCATTTTGACGTGTATATAGTAGGAATCAGTAGAGGCAGCTACCGAACGGTGGAGGTGGGGCGGAGCTGACTGAAAAAAAAGGACTTACCTGGAACATGACAGACAGCAGCACCCACCCGCTTTTAATTTCAAGTCATATATTTATTTAAATTACAGCGTGGTCCACTTTAACTATGGCGGCCAAGCTTATTTAATTATTTAATATACGGCTGGATAGCTTTCACTTTAGCGGCCGCACTTATTTCATTATTTAATATAGGACGTGGTCCGCTTTCACTTTAGCAGCCACGCTTACATAATTATTTAATTACCAGCGCAGGCTGCTTTCACTTTAGCAGCCGCGCTACAGAAGGTTTTGAAAAATATATATATTTTTTTTCACTTCGGGTAAAAGGGCTTTCAATTTCATGTTGGCCGCACCCCTTTGTTTAGATGCTGCTTACTGTAACCTGCATATGCGAACAGTGTCTGAAAACAGGGGCGCGGCCACCATTAAAGTGCTCTTGCATTTTTGAGAGTTTGAGCTCTTGGCATTAAAAATAACAATGCCTTTTATGTATGTGTTGCTTTTTAAAATACCTAAATAAAAGGCATTGGCATGACAATAGCTTAAACACTCGTAAATGCGAGACCTATTGCATTGAAAATGCTTGTTTTAAGATCGTTTGCAGAAGCGTGCATAGGGCAAATCAAAATTCACATATGCACGTAATTTACCTGGTAAATAGAACATGCTGAGGACATCTGCAGGGATAAATGTTCCACAAGGATCTGATTTTTGTTTGGAACAGCATCTTGGTTGTAAAACACAATCAAAGGTCATATACGGTACACGTCCATTTTGATTTACTAACGAAAGAAAGAAAGGACACAAAGTCAATAAGTAACAAACACTGCCAAGGCAACATCATTACTGGCCTTGGCATTGCTGCCCATCTTTCTGTGACAATGAAACCTGGCATCACTGAATGCAAACTGGCAGAAGGCACCACATTTATTTTATAAAGAAACAATGAAGATGGACGCAGGGGCGCTTTTAGTGTGATTCATGTCCCTTTTCTCAGCGTGGGTTTAAAGACACCAACTTTCTCATGCCATGAAAATGTTGCAGCAAATAACGTCATTCAAAAGGTTCATTCAGCAGTGTTTTTCAAACATAGTGAATTGCTGTATTCTGAAAATGCGCCATGCCACTAAGTTGCCTGTCGGCTAGGCTAGCTCTCTGCCTCCCAGGCCCTGGCAGAAATGGGCAGCTGAACTGGAAGGCCACAGTGAGCCTGGTCACGAAAGCACTACGTTCTCTTCTTAGTGTAAAAGAATATTTTACGCATTAAGGTTGAACAATGAGAATTATTACACTACCTTATAAAAGCAAACTTTTTTATAACGAACTTGTATTGATTCTTGCATCGTTCGCCATGCTCCTTAAAGAGACAGATTTCCCCACAAGGTATTGTACTCTCATATCGAGTATTTAATATCAATATGCAACAAGCATTTGCAATGCAATAGGTCTCGCATTAGGAAAGTTTGAGCTATTGGTATTGTAAAGGACACATTTTTTATTTATGTGCTTGTTTTGAAAATAGCGAAAATAATAGCTTTGTTATTTACAATGCCAATAGTGTTATCTTTCGCAAATGTGACACCTATTGTAACACAATATGAGTTGTAGCACTGAGTGGTGTGAGGGTGAGGGGTGTGAGGGTGAGGGGTGTGAGGGTGAGGGGGTGTGTGAGGGTGAGTGGGTGTGTGAGGGTGTGAGGGTGAGAGTGAGGGGATGTGAGGGTGAGGGTGTGTGAGGGTGAGTGAGGGTGTGTGAGGGTGTGTGAGGGGGTGAGGGTGAGGGGGTGGGGGTGAGGGGGTGAGGGGGTGTGAGAGTGTGTGAGGTTGAGGGTGTGTGAGGGTGAGGGTGTGAGGCTGAGTGAGGGTGAGAGGGTTGTGAGGGGGGTGAGGGTGTGAGGGTGAGTGAGGGTGTGTGAGGATGAGGGGGTGAGGATGAGTGAGGGTGAGGGGGTGTGAGTGTGGGTGAGGGTGTGAGGGTGGGTGAGGGTGAGGGTGTGTGAGGGTGAGAGGATGTGAGGGTGTGTGATGGTGAGGAAGTGTGAGTGTGAGGGTGACTGAGGGTGTGTGAGGGTGAGAGGATGTGAGGGTGTGTGATGGTGAGGAAGTGTGAGGGTGACTGAGGGGGTGTGAGGGGGTGAGGGTAAGGGTGTGTGAGGGTAAGTGGGTGTGTGAGGGGGTGTGGAGGTGTGTGAGGGTGGGTGAGGGGTGTGAGGGTGAGGGTGAGTGAGGGGGTGTGAGGGTGAGTGAGGGGGTGTGAGGGTGTGAGGGTGGTGAGGGTGAGGGGGTGTGAGGGTGAGGGTGTGAGGGTGACAGGGTGTGTCAGGGTGAGGGGGTGAGGGTAAGGGTGTGTGAGGGTGAGGGGGGTGAGGGTAAGGGTGTGTGAGGGTGAGGGGGTGAGGGTGAGGGGGTGTGAGGGTGAGTGAGGGTGAGAGGGTTGTGAGGAGGGGTGAGGGTGTGAGGGTGAGTGAGGGTGTGTGAGGATGAGGGGGTGAGGGGGTGAAATGGCCTTGGTACTGTGTGAAGCAACATCTAGGTCCCTTTGGCTGTATGCCTGTATGAAAAAAATAACACCTCAAATGGCTGGGCTCCGCGGTTGCAATGGACTGTGCTTACGACACAATTCAACAAGCACTGGCAAAGGCAGAAGCTAAACGGCTGAGAGAGGGGCCACATCCTGCACAACAGGGCACTGAGCTGTGAAGAGGTGCAAAATGAACTGTTGCACAGGGAAAAGGATCTTCATATAACCTCACCCTATCAAAACACCCAGTCGGAAAATAATGTCAAACTCATGCAGCCTTCCTTACATTGCCATGACTATCGTACCAGCGGATAAAAAAGTCAACAGCAAATGGCTGGACCAAAAGCACACTCTCTCTGTACTGTGTGGTAAAATGGCATCTCTGATGAATAACTACAGCTGTCTGTCCGCAAGACCTAAAAACATTAAAGTGCACAATTCTGCAACACTGGTTAAGAATTCTATTTTCAGACTGCCATGTGATGCTAAAAAGAAAGAAAATGAACGTTGTTATCAGGTAATTCGTCCCAGTCATCGATTTAAAACAAATTAAATGCCTGTTTTGAATAGGTTCGTTTTGGAAAGCGCACACTCACTAGATTCCCCAGTGATGCATGAAAAAGTCCTACACATGTGTTCCAAGCCCCTCCCAAACTCCAGTTTTATGTTAACCGCTGCATTAGTCCAGGGCAACACATATCCGTGACGCCCACCACACTGCCAAGTCACCCAACCGGAGGGCGAACTGGGCTGGGCGTCATGCTCTCTGCAAAGCAACTCACGTGTTGAGCAGAACTCTCCTCTCAGCCCACAGGGGCCATGACTCTCCTTGCACATCTGGGAGCCCAGTAGGACCTCAAACTGCTTTCGTGTAGACTACATGAATTCAGTGGGGGCAAGGTAAAGGTGTAAATTCAATATGCACTAAACGCCGAGTAGTACTTTCATTACCACCGCTCCGCAATGGTGCAAGCCAGGTTCCACAATTACACAATGCCCAAGCTAGATACATTCCTCCCAAAAGTGTCAACACTGCCGCAAGCCAACAGCACCTCACCAAGGCCTTACAATAATAGAAGAGATAATAAGGCTCCGGACAATGCAACAAAATGTGAACACAATCTTTCATTCTAGAATTCGATTGCTTTTCTGACCCATGTGCCACATGTAAAAATGGAAAGGTGAGGTGCGAGTCATTACTGGAAGAAGACTGAGCTCCAGCAACTTTATATCTGAACACCTCATGGTCGTCGGCTTTGATCCATTTTAGAACCAGAACAAAGGCTGCACACCTTAAATTCCTGAAAACAAAAGCAGTCTCAACAAGCTGAAGAAGCAGTGTTGCCGGCGGGGGCGAAACTAGGAAGTCAGGCATCCTTGCCCGTGACATGGGCGGGGCCTGTGACGCGGCCGGAAGAGGCCGGTGTTGCTCGTTGATGCGGGGCTCCCGTCATGGAGGGAGAGCCCAGCGGTAGCGTGAAAATCCAGAGAAGTGCCCCGCGTGTGGAGATGCGCCGGAGAAAAGGAGCGCAGCGAGGCGACGAGACAAAAGAGCACGGTGAGTGGAGGGGGGGATATGTGTGTCTGTGTGCATCTGTGTGTGCGCGCGTGTGTGTGCGCGTGAGCCCGTGAGTGGTGGTGGTGGTGCTGGTGGTGGGGGAGGGGGGTGCGTGGGGGTGCGTGCGTGTGTGTGTGTGCATGCCTGCCTGTGTGTGTGTATGCCTGCCTGCGTGTGTGTGTCTGTGTGCGTGCCTGCATGTTTGCGGGGAATCTGAGCCAGGGGACGGCCAGCCAGATACAAAAGCGCGAAGCGCGCTCACACGGACAAATCTGAGACGGCAGAGGCGCGTGGCCGAATGCTGTCTCAGATTCCCACGAAACTAAAAACAATAGGTACCGAGCTAGACAGCGCATGCTACGCATGTGCAGCTCTAGCTCGACCTAAAAATACAGTAGGCAAAATATCGTTAACTAGAATATAGTGATGTTAACTATATAGTTTTGCTGTCCTTAACTTTGCATTCATGTCCTTAAAGATATATCTATCATCGTGGTACACATGAGATGTTATGTGTAGCGGTAGCAGCTCCTGGAGGGAGTGCGGCAGGGCGGTAGGGCGGGAGAGGAGCAGGGTGGAGGCTAGTAAACTACGGAATACGGCCGAAGGGAGGTAAGTAAACAAATAAATAAATATAACAAATTTCGTTGCACACGCTGCTTCGCATTTGGCAATGCAGCACGCGCAATGAAATTCGTTTTATTTATTTATTTGTTTACTTACCTCTGTTCGGCCGTATGCCGTAGTTTACTAACCCCCACCCTGCTTCTCCCCCGCCCCGCCCCGCCCCGACCCACCTCCCCGCAGCACTCCCTCCAGGAGCCGCAACTGATGTGTAGTAAACCTATACATACTAATGCCAACTAAACTTCAAGATAGCCAGGTAGGTGATATTCTGATCACTATATTTTTACATGTTGATAAGTAAAATATGATATTCGGGTATCATACCTTGGTGCCATAATCTTTTTGCCTTTATGGCTGATATATTGCATCCCACCCATACCTCTCAACCAATCTTTATTGTGAAAAGACTTGTACTTCATTAGTCATCCTCACCAGACTCACGCTGCCAAATCGTTATGCCCCTCCCTTTTTGTTTTATTTTTCTCCTGCGTATTCAAGTCCGCACTTCCCAGGACTTACATCTGGGTAATCGCCTTTCAGCTCTGCCACATGGAACTTCCTTGGTAATATGGTTAAAATCTATGCTTTCAGCATGCCGAATTCCCAAAAATTAAAAAGAAACCAGTTACAAACAACTCATAATCTTACCTGAAATACCCACTGTGATCAGTTTTCTGACACCCATTTTATTACTTCTCAAACTGGACCCCCTTCCATCATACTATAACTAATTTCACTGCCAAACATCTCTTAATCCAAATACCTTTTCCCATAAAATGAATCCAGCCAGATTTTTCCTATAAAATGAATCCTGCCAGTTTGCCACTTATGGTTTCTGGGGATAGCCCTCAGCCTGTCAACCCCACAACTTCCATTTCCCCTGTTGTAGCAGAAAAAAAGAGGGTTTAAAAGTCACGGTTTACCAGCATCACGGCTAGCACCGTCACTGCTCACTCCAAATGCAATGAATCTTTGTCATTGTTTGAGAGAAGAGGAGAGCTGCACATCACATAAAGTACAATTACAATAACTAATCTATTATCAGTCAATAATGAGAGTTTGGTACGAGTTAAAGGGTTTTATTAATCAATCTTTTAGCAGATCATCTTTATTGCAAATCACAAGTTAAATTCAGATTAATCTCAACCATATATATATATAACAGAAATATAAAATCAATATTGATTAATTAAATCATATAATAAATGCTTTAAAGTATGTTCCATAAAGAAAAGAATCCTTATTCTAAGAATCGGGTGAAAAATGGAGTTAGTCAGAACCCATAAAGAGTTCTAGTTAAAGAGAATGAGAAAAGCAGGACGTTTTAGCATTAATAATCGGCTCAAATACATCAAAATATCAAAGCAGAACTTCCCTTAAAGAGAGGGTCAAGAAGCTCTCAGTAGAATCACAAAGCAATGTGACATAAAATCTGGGTCTGGGAAAAATGGCATGAAAAAAATGGTCTGTAAAGTGGTAACGCACTCTAGGAACATGCACTATTATAGACATCACATTCTGAAGCTTTGCAAAATGTTGCTCTTCTTGTCACCCGTCAACCAATCAGCCTTCAATGCTCTCTTGAGAACAGGATCACTCCTCTTCTTCTCACAGGAATACAATATACAATATACAATATAGTAATGTTACGTTTGCTACACAATTATAACAATTATATGTTCATGTGGATTTTGACTCATTCAGGCCTACGTTTTTTACTACGTTTTTTACTACATCTTTTAACCTTCAAAATCAAATCTCTAAACAATGATCTATGTAGAAGTCTATGTAGAAGTCGAGTCATCTGTATTAATGAAAAAGAAAACATTTTACTGAATCACCAATGATTGGGAAAAAAACAACTAAGACAAAAAGTCAAGTTCACATTTTAAATCCTGCATTTCAATGTATGAACTCTTTATTACCCCAATAAATGACAAAAACAAATCATTAGTTAACAATGGTCTTTGTGTAAATAAAAACATTTTGTGGAAATCCATGAAAACATTTCAATAACTCCTATTCGTTATGAAAAAAGATGTTCAAGGAAAGGTCAATAATCAATTTTTTTGCATATTTAGCATTGAAAACGCATTATTTTTATCAAGCTTGCACGTTAATTTTGCACATTTATTATAAAGTGTGTTCATTTCTTATATTAAAAATCTCACCTCTTCCCCATCTCACATTTTATTTATCAAGCACTCAATAGTCCTTCATCAGTTCCCGTCTGGAATACAAACATTGTCAAACTATATGTACCCAATGTAGAGACATCGGAGGAAAAGGCCAAACAGTTGTGTAGCCGTTGCTTACCTAGTCCCGACAGACTCTTGTTCACCAGCCCATGGAATATCATCCAAACGAAAGAGAGAATAAGGAATTGCAAACTCCTCACAAGAATATGAGTTGCCTGGGAAAACTATACAGAGCCTTAAACTCAAGTCCAGATTTAATATCTTTTCACGTAATGCAATGCAGTAAGCCGGCTTGCAGCACTACGTGAAAGGGAGAGGGCATGAATGCGCCATATGGCGCATTTGTGTCCTCTACCTGCGTTGGCACATAATCTGCAGCCTAATACCAACGCAGGCACTCTTGCACCATGGAGCAAGTGTGCCTACAAAATAAGAAGGATTGCTTTGTGCGAGAAGGCACACCTTCCTGCACAAAAACAATTCTTACAGTCATTTTCTTTTTTATAAGTGTGCTGGAGAAGATTGATCAAGACCATCGAAGGCAATCCAATAAGCTTAGTAGACCCTTTGGTAGCACCATCTGTCTCTTCCCCTTGCTTGCCACTCCATCCTACTCCCTTCACATAAGTCTGTAAACATGCTAGCCCCTCCATCTTCAGCCTATGTGTGTGCAATGTTGCTCACTACTGTGACACATTGAGGCTATGTAGTCTTGGAAGCTGCCCTCGCTAACCCCACAACTTTATTTCTTCCTTATTTGTTAAACTGTAGTATCTGCATTCTCATCAACAGAGGATTATTGCAAAGGCGCAAGTCACCAATACATTTCAATTGAATAACTATTTACTAAGCACAATAATAAACAAAGAGGGGGAGGGAGAGGGAATAGTGGATTCTGTCTCCCCTGGCAATAGTCATAAACAAAAGGAATCCACTAAGTGGAGTAAGGTTGTTACCACAATGGTGGGGAGCAACCAGTGTTGTTTAAATACCCCTGACACACCAACAGGCCCCTTGGTGTCATGCTTCATCATCGGGGTCTTCGCAAACCTCTACGGGATGCGGCGTGCTACGACTCACGGCTACGTAGGAGCACTATCTGTGAACTATGTGTTGGTGTGTGTGGGTAAATAATGTGAGTGGTGAGGTGAAGGTGAAAAAATTAAAAGATACCTGGCACGTAAGTACTGAAAAAATGTTTAATTAGTCTTCGGCTGGTATCGTTAAAAGAGTGCTAGAGTGGTTGCTGTCTACTGATTAGGGTAGAACAACCATGTTAGTGCGTCGACATGTTTCGGAGTTTAAGGAACTCCTTCTTCAGGACGAGGATATGCACTACTTATCCCCACCTTACTCACACGTATGTAGATATAAAAGTGTGCTCTACAAAAAATAATTAGGTGAAAATGTACCTATCTGTTTTTAAAAGTAATGAGGTCCGTTGCGCCCAATTGGCGGATAAAGACACTTATAATAAAGGGTCAAATTGCCTCATGAGCCAAAGACGTTGTGAGGGGGTCCGTTCTGCCCGATATGGCAACGGTTACTTCTAGGGCTGTCTGGCTTCCTACCCCTCCACGCGGCTCCGTTGAATTCAATAGATTTTTCACAGAGATGGAAGAATAATCAATTGCAACCAAGCATATACAATATTGTGAAGCTAATTTGTTTTAATCGTATTATCATGTTTTATTCGTTGTCAACCTCTAATCGTAAACAAATATATTTGCTTTCATAAATTAATTATAATATTTGGCTTCCCGCTAATGAAAGTATTATCAAAGTATAAATCATACCTACAACTGTCATTTGAATACACATATGTGTCAATGCAATGGCATTCTCTATAACCACTAATTATTAACCGTTGGCCACCCCAATCAGACCCAACACTGAAAGACCTACCACCATCCATATCTTCTCACTTACACCCACCGCCTTTACTCTAACCTTACTCGATGACCTTCGTGAATGCGTATCGTCAAGTATTAATCATCAAAGTCAAGCTTGTCAAAGTAGGGCACAGACATCTTGCCTTCATAAGTTATGCACTTAATTAAGTATTTGGACATAAGAGGAATTGTCCTGGTACTCTTCCAATAAGTCCGCATCATCCACCTGCTAAAAACGAGCCATCCGTGTTCCATTAATCATCAGTAAGTACTGCTCAGAATTATGAACAGCCTAGAGAAATCTCCCACAATTCAAAATCCGTTATAATATTCATGAAGGAGTAGATATAAAATGTATGGCATTTGATGCTACTCAATCTATGCTCGCAATAGTAGTTCAAAAGATCATGCTACCTCTCCTCTTTGAGGTACTCAGGGTTGAGAGCTCTTCTGGTGTGACACCTTCCTAGCAAACCAGTCATGGCAAATAAAACATGGCTACCTCCTTTCGGACTACACCTCAAAATGTGAGGGTTCATAAAGGAGAGCCAACTTAACGTGAATCTCCACCCCCTCCTCAGGGACACTGACAGGCATCAGCTGTTCTCGATCTTCCATGCCAGGGGCACACAGCTCTACCTTTGATTCACCAGAAAATAAAACCCCGAAAAAACGACATAATGGGCAACTAGGATTTCCCTTACTGTACCTCTTACTGTGATAGACGAAATAAAAGGCCCTGTACTGTTTACTAGTTTTGCTTAATGTTTGTTTCTAAAAAAAATGTAATAATTGATTTTGAACAACAATAAATGGAGTTTCTGGCTCCATTCTGTGACAGCCAACATTATGAAACTGATAACCATACTTTTTGTCAAGAACTCTCACAGTATTGCACCATTACCCCAAGGACAGCCAGAATGTTGTCATAAATGACCACAATATGTCAAAGATGAGCTATGTGTCTGCAAGGGGCAGCCATAATGTGGTCAAGAATGTCCATATTGACCAATGTATCGTATACGGACGATGACACTGCTCAAGAACGTAGGTCTCGCACCTCTCGGAGATCAAGCGACAATGGAGAATTCGACCAGTCAGAGAGACCCGAATCTCTGGATGCGGACAATGAACACCCTCTCCTGGAAAGTATTCAAAGGCGGAGGCTTCAGACCTGAACCCTCCAGGTGCGCACCCTCCACCACTGCAGCCTCTTGACAATGGCGAAGAGGAATGACGAACTGGGTCCAGAGGCCCACCTATAGACGCTGTAAGATTCCCGAGGCCTAGAGGACCTTTGGGGCATTTGGCACGATAGTGGGAAGTATACAGTGTGTTTGTTGTTATTGTATTGCTGTATAGTTGAGTGACAGGGGGAGACTACAGACCTCTGGGTGGTTCACCAATGCCAGTGTTTGTCATGTTGACAAAATTGGGGGTGGCGGGGTGCCTGCAGAGTGTGGGGAGGGGGATATACTGGATATTGTTCAAGGTCTAGGTACATGGTTGTTGGGAAGACGGGGGTTGTTTTGTTCAGTTAATTTGCATGAATACTGACACAGAGTGGACATGGCACTGTCGAGGAGTGGTTCAAGGACTGAGATGGGCGGAGGACGCTTTATATCTTTTCAGACAATGGCTGGGGATGATTACACAGTGGTGACGTGGAACGTCAATGGGCTAGGAAACAAAATCAAATATGGTTTAGTTTCTAACTACCTTAAACGGCTCAAACAGATATCATATTGCTACAAGAGACACATCTTATGGGTCCGCACTGTTCGTTTTTGGGTAGGGGCAATACATTACCTTGGCAGACGCGGGTTTCACCTGCGGCTCGAGGAGCGCGGCTAACCTCATCAGGCAGTCGCCCCCCTTTCGGGTCACTCACCGTTGGGAGGACCCAGAGGGCACCTATGTGGCAGTCCAGGGCACCTGGAACCACGTACCATGGTTAATAATTAGTGTCTATGTTCCCCTACGTCTCCAGCAATGTATGCTGGATAAACTAACAGACCTCCTCCTGCAATCTGGCCCCGCCACACATATCATAGGGGGCGACTTCTATGATGTGAGTGATCCCTCTCTGGATCGTTTGGTACCAAGGCCGCCTGAGGCTACTGCACTGGCGAGGTTCCAGGCGCACCTTGGGTTAACTGATCTCTGCAGGCGTCACTATCCATCCACACATGCATATTCCTACTTCTCTGGGGCCCACAAGGTGTTCTCAAGGCTAGACTATCTTTTTGCCCCAGCTGGCGAGTTTGAACAGGTGGAAGAGCTGGAATATTTGGCCTGGGGTATCTCAGACCACTGACCATCTTTGATAATGCTAGTTGGATTCCCTGCCTTCTTGTCCCATATCTTCCGCATACTCCCCCAAAAAATCCTGGATTAAGTAAATGGATGCCGTCTCTGCCTCCAGGATCCCTACTGAGTGCTGTGGTAATTGTAAAGCAAGTATTAGGAATGCCAACCGTTCAGAAATGAAAAGGTATTTACAAACTACCCCTAAGAAACACAGGTGTTGCTTTAACAGGACAAGGCAAGTTCCCCTTACAGAAACAGTAGGCACAGACTGCAAAGCCCCAACATACAAGCACACCCACTCACAGTACCACAAATACGAGAGCAGTTCAATACCTTTATTCCGAAGGCAGTACCAGTGAGGGTGATACAGGCAGAAAGGAAAATGAGGCAGAGAGGAGGGTGAGAAGGATATCGCAAGAGAGCGAGGAGGGCTAGAAAGGAAAAAGGAGGAGGATAGATCAAAGATGTAGATGTTGGAGGAGTTGAGGTGAGGTAAAGTGAGAGGCAGGGGGAGGTAGATGAAGGTGAGATAGGAAATCGAAGAAGAGATAATGAAGGGTAAGAAAAAGAGAGAGGACAGTGAGGCAGAGGTACGAGGGTAAGGCACACTCAGGGGAACCAGAGGGCGAGGTGGAGAGAGGGGATTGGAGAGGAGACAGAGGAGAGTGAGGTCAAGAGAAACAACGGTGAGGTAGAAAGGAATAGGCCACGTTATAACACATGCGATACATCGAATACCATTACAACACGGTCTTTCCAACAACCGTATTGTTACATTGCAAACCATTACAATGCAAGTCATCACAACGACTTGCTGTAGGGGGCGCGCTGGATTTTGGATCAGTATAATTCAGTATTCCAACTCCAGTCTGTGCAACAGTATGGAAGGTGTTGGATTTTAAATCAAACACCTTCTGCCCCCTACAGCAAGTCATTGTAACAAATTGCATTGTAATGGTTTGCGATGTAAGAACACGGCTGTTGTAATGACTGGTTGTAATGGCATGCCATGTATCGCATGCGTTGTAAATGATGTTTCCTGGTAGAAAGAGTAAGGTGAGAAAGAGAGATGATGGAGAGGGGAACAGGGATAGTGAAGCAGACAGAGAGCAGGAGAGGTGAGAGAGGGGTGTGATGTAGAAAGAGGAATGTTAGACAGAGAAAAGAGAGTGAGAGAATGAGGAGGAGGATGAGGCAGAGAGAGAAGAGGTGAGGCATAAAGAGCAGTTGAGAGAGAGAGCACGTTGAGGAGGAGAGAGTGGTAAGTGAGACATAGGGGCACAGTGGGGTGAGGTAGAGAGAGGAGTACAAGGCAGAACGAGGTGACGCTTT
Source organism: Lissotriton helveticus (assembly GCF_964261635.1). Taxonomy (NCBI): domain Eukaryota; kingdom Metazoa; phylum Chordata; class Amphibia; order Caudata; family Salamandridae; genus Lissotriton; species Lissotriton helveticus. Next base: position 874,515,916 of record NC_136067.1, read on the forward strand.
ATATCTTTTCAGACAATGGCTGGGGATGATTACACAGTGGTGACGTGGAACGTCAATGGGCTAGGAAACAAAATCAAATATGGTTTAGTTTCTAACTACCTTAAACGGCTCAAACAGATATCATATTGCTACAAGAGACACATCTTATGGGTCCGCACTGTTCGTTTTTGGGTAGGGGCAATACATTACCTTGGCAGACGCGGGTTTCACCTGCGGCTCGAGGAGCGCGGCTAACCTCATCAGGCAGTCGCCCCCCTTTCGGGTCACTCACCGTTGGGAGGACCCAGAGGGCACCTATGTGGCAGTCCAGGGCACCTGGAACCACGTACCATGGTTAATAATTAGTGTCTATGTTCCCCTACGTCTCCAGCAATGTATGCTGGATAAACTAACAGACCTCCTCCTGCAATCTGGCCCCCCCACACATATCATAGGGGGCGACTTCTATGATGTGAGTGATCCCTCTCTGGATCGTTTGGTACCACGACCAAGGCCGCCTGAGGCTACTGCACTGGCGAGGTTCCAGGCGCACCTTGGGTTAACTGATCTCTGCAGGCGTCACTATCCATCCACACATGCATATTCCTACTTCTCTGGGGCCCACAAGGTGTTCTCAAGGCTAGACTATCTTTTTGCCCCAGCTGGCGAGTTTGAACAGGTGAAAGAGCTGGAATATTTGGCCTGGGGTATCTCAGACCACTCACCACTAAGTGTGGAGGAGAAGAAGAGGGCAGAGCACCTCATGGAGATTGAAATTAGGGTGGACACCGAGCTATACTTCAAAGAAAATGATGGTTCAGTGCAATCAGCTTTCAAAGCGGTAATACACGATAGAGCCCAAAATATTTTTACCCATAAAAAATGGCAGAAATGGCAGGAGCTTTTGGCATTGGAACGCCGGCAGGTGGACCTCGAAAGTCAGGGTGCCGCTACATTGAGTGCACATGCCCTCTGCCAAATTGACATTACTCCAAGGGAATATCAGTCACTGGTTACCAAAGAGACGAGGGCGCATCAGCTCGCAGGTCAACACCGCCTGTATGAGACTGGGGATAGGGCGGGTAGACTGTTGGCATGGTCAGGTAGGAAGGAACAAGAGTCGTGGTGGGTCATGTCTATCAGGAAACAAGGCCGGAGTTATAACCTAACCCAAGATATCGCGGAGGCCTTCTCCAGATACTACACAGCACTTTATGCAGCACAGACACAACGAGTGAGGCACAAAAAGCCCAGTACCTTGAATGTATTGAAATTCCTTGCCTCGCTCCGGATGAGAGAGACAGGCTTGAGGACGATATTATACTGGAAGTGGTAACAGAGGCCATTGGTCGACTGAAAGCGGGGAAAACCCCAAGCCCTAATGGCCTTCCAGGGGAATTTTTCAAAACACACAGTGCCATACTTGCCGCATACCTGCTTAAGAAGTTTGAGGCTTCCGAAGAAAAAGGAAGACTCCCTACGGACCTCAGAATGGTGACGGTGGTAGTGATATCCAAAGCGAGGAAAACCCCGAATGAGTGTGGGTCTTATCGTCCCATCTCGCTACTAAATATAGAAACCAAGATACTGGCCACAATCCTTGCGACACGTCTCTTAACTGTCATCACCTCTCTGATACAAGGATATCAATCGATTTTATGCCGAAACTAGCCACTCGCTACATCCTACAAAGGGTGGCCAACTGGATGACTGTTGTCCGAGAGGAGGCCCACCTGCTCCTCTCCCTTGATGCTGAGAAGGTGTTTGACATCATCCATTGGCCTTTCATGAGACGCGCCATGGAGAAATTCGGATTTGGCCCGGGATTTAGGGAAAGGGCGCGCTGTTATATGCTGAGCCCGAGGCTGGGTCAGGGTTAACAGAGCTCTTTTGGAGCCCTGGCCGATTCAAAGAGGGTCCAGACAGAGGTGTCCCCTTTCCCCCCTACTGTTTGCTCTTATTCTGGAATCCTTGGCCTGTGTCATCAGAGCCTGCCCGGGGCTGGGTGGTTTTGTTGATGAAGCCAGAGTGCTAGATGAAGAATGCATATCTCTATATGAGGACACATTCTATTATATGTGACGAATTGAAAGGAGACGCTTCCTCAAATCCTACAGATTTTTTAGCACTATGGGCATCAGGCAGGCTATAAGACCAACTGGAGTAAATCTAAACTGTACTCTGTGGAGGGGAGGGGTGGCAGAGCCCCAGACATACCCTAGTTGTTTGCGCCGGTCGACAGATGGATTTACCTATCTTGGCCTCTACATTACCACGGACGTGGCAGCTAGTTTAGCGCATAATATTAGACGCGTCTTCTTAAATTTTCAAGAAAAAGTTAAGCAGTGGAGGAGACTTCCATTACTATGTATAAAATGATTACACTTCCCCACTTGTTATACGTGGTGCAAAACACTTATAGTAAAATCCAAGACTGTGGGCCCGATTCACAGAACTAACTTAAGACAAAATCCTAAACTTACTACCATTTTGGTATTCACAGAAGGCACTTACTCATTTTGGCATTCACAGAATGCACTTACTCATTTCGGTATTCACAGAAGTTAGGAGTCCTAACTGTAGGACTCTTAAATGCCTTCTGTGAATACCGAAAGTCTTAAAGTTAGGATTTTTCTCAATTTAGTAGTAGTAACGTTAGGACTCCTAAGTTTAGGACTCCTAAATGCCTTCTGTGAATACCGAAAGTCTTAAAATTAGGATTTTTCTCAATTTAGCAGTAGTAAAGTTAGGACTCCTAACTTTTGGACTCCTAAATGCCTTCTGTGAATACCGAAAGTCTTAAAATGTTTTTTTTCTCAGTTTAGTAGTAGTAAAGTTAGGACTCCTTACTTTAGAACTCCTAAATGCCTGCTGTGAATACTGAAAGTCTTAAAATTAGGATTTTTCTCAAATTAGTAGTAGTAAAGTTAGGACTCATAACTTTAGGACTCCTAAATGCCTGCTGTGAATACCGAAAGTCTTAAAATTAGGATTGTTCTCAATTTAGTAGTAGTAAAGTTAGGACTCCTAACTTTAGGACTCCTAAATGCCTTCTGTGAATACCAAAAGTATTTAAATTAGGATTTTTCTCAGTTTAGTAGTAGTAAAGTTGAGAAAAATCCAAATGCTAAGACTTTTGGTATTCACAGAAGGCATTTAGGAGTTCTAAAGTAAGGAGTCCTAACTTTACTACTACTAAACTGAGAAAAAACCCAATTTTAAGACTTTCGGTATTCACAGAAGGCATTTAGGAGTCCAAAAGTTAGGAGTCCTAACTTTACTACTACTAAAATGAGATAAATCCTAATTTTAAGACTTTCAGTCTTCACAGCAGGCATTTAGGAGTTCTAAATTAAGGATTTCTAACTTTACAACTACTAAACTGAGAAAAAAAAACATTTTAAGACTTTCAGAATTCACAGAAGGCATTTAGGAGTCCAAAAGTTAGGAGTCTTAACTTTACTACTACTAAATTGAGAAAAATCCTAATTTTAAGACTTTCGGTATTCACAGAAGGCATTTAGGAGTCCTAAAGTTAGGAGTCCTAACTTTACTACTACTAAATTGAGAAAAATCCTAACTTTAAGACTTTCGGTATTCACAGATGGCATTTAAGAGTCCTAAAGTTAGGACTCCTAACTTCTGTGAATACCGAAATGAGTAAGTGCATTCTGTGAATACCAAAATGAGTAAGTGCCTTCTGTGAATACCAAAATGGTAGTAAGTTTAGGAATTTGTCTTAAGTTAGTTCTGTGAATCGGGTCCACAATATTCAGCAATATAGAGAGTGAACTGCGCTTGCACCTATGGGATGGGGCCCATCCACGCACTGCACTTCAAACACTACAGAGTAACCCGTACAATGGGGGTTTGGCCCTCCCAGACATTAGGGCATACAATAGAGCATCCCACCTCATTGTCATCAATGAATGGATTCATGCACCTGGGGATCACTCGACATATAAGCTGGAAAGGCTACAGTTTAGGGAACACCCACTCCTTCACTATATCTATGATGGGAAGGGAGTAGCCATTTGCTACCGGTGACCCACAGGACGTTCGAGGCATGGAAAAGGGCAGAATGACTAATGGAGTGGGACCAAAAATGCACCAGAGAGACCCCGCTGTGGGAAGGGAACAAGACTGACTGAGATTGGGAAGCTTAGAGACTTTAGGCAATGGGACCTAGTTGGCATTTCCAAAATAGGGAACGCCCTGGAAAATGTTGGGTTTGTCTCTTTCACTACACTCCAAGCCAGATACCAAATGCCACGACACTCAGGCATATGCATACCTCCGTTTGATACATGCCTGGATTGCAGTGGGGTTGGAGGGGGAGACAATACTGGAATATGCCCCGTTAAGGGTCAATCAATCAATCAGGAGTTTGTTAAAGCGCGACTACTCACCCGTAAGGGTCTCAAGGCGTTAGGGGTGGGGGGGGGGGGTGCAGGTTCCATTCCATCAAGGAGGGGGTCTGTCGAAGAGCCAGGTTTTGAGGTTTCCTGCGAAGATGAGGAGCGATGTGGTCTGTCTGAGGTGGAGCGGAAGGGCGTTCCATGCTTTGGCCGCGAGGAAGGAGAAGGAGCGGCCTCCCGATCTGGTCTTTCTGGGGCAGGGGACCACAGCGTAGGAGAGCTGGGCTGATCGTAGGGTCCTTTGGGGTGCGTGGAATTTTAGCCGGCTGTTCAGGTATGCTGGTCCGGTGCCGTGGAGGGCCTTGTGTGCGTGGGTGAGCATCTTAAAGGTGATTCTCGCCTCGACGGGGAGCCAGTGGAGTGTGCGCAGGTGCTGGGAGATGTGGCAGTGTTTTGGCAGGTTGAGGACCAGTCTTGCGGCGGCGTTCTGGATGTTCTGTAGCCTGCGGAAGAGGTTTTTGTTTATTCCGGCGTAGAGTGCGTTGCCGTAGTCGAGTCTGCTGGTGACCAGGGCGTGAGTGACTGTCTTTCGGTGTTCGAGGGGGATCCATTTGAAGGTCTTACGAAGGAGGCGGAGTGTGTGGAAGCAAGGAAGATGAGACAGAGTTGATCTGGCGGTCCATTTTGAGCTCGGAGTCCAGGATGATTCCCAGGTTGCGTGCGTGGTCTGTGGGGGTTGGCGGGTTTCCGAGGGCGGTGGGCCACCAGGTGTCGCTCCAGGCGTCGGGGTTTGGGCCCATGATGAGTACTTCTGTTTTGTTGGTGTTTAGTTGTAGGCAGCTATTTTTCATCCATTTGGCGACGGCTTCCATGCCTTCTCGAAAGTTGCGTCTGGCGGTGTTGGGCTCGTTGGATAGGGAGAGGATGAGCTGGGTGTCGTCTGCGTATGACACGATGTTGAGTCCGTAGGTTCTGACGATGGGGGCAAGTGGAGCCATGTAGACGTTGAAGAGCGTCGGGCTGAGGGAGGAGCCCTGGGGGACTATACAGGTGGTAGGTGTGGGGCCTGAGACGAAAGGGGGGAGTCTGACCCGTTGCGTCCTGCCGGAGAGGAAGGAGCAGATCCAGTCGAGGGCCTTGTCCTGGATTCCTGCGTCGTAGAGTCTGCGTATTAGGGTGCGGTGGGAGACTGTGTGGAACGCGCTGATAGGTCTAGGAGGATGAGGGCTACTGTTTCTCCTTTGTCCAGTAGGGTGCGGATGTCGTCTGTTGCAGCGAGGAGGGCGGTTTCCGTACTGTGTTTTTTTCTGAAGCCGTATTGGGAGGAGTCGAGGATGTTGTGTTCTTCAATGAATGTGGCGAGTTGGCTGTTGATGGCTTTCTCGATGACTTTCGCTGGGAAAGGGAGCAGGGAGATGGGTCTGTAGTTTTTGAGGTCGGTGGGGTCCGCTGAGGGTTTCTTTAGGAGGGGGTTGACCTCGGCGTGTTTCCAGTCGTCGGGGAACGAGGCGGTCGCCAGGGAGCGGTTGATGGTGTGGCGGAGCATGGGTGCGATGGTGTCGGCGGCTCTGTTGAAGATGTGGTGGGGGCAGGGGTCTGTGGGGGCCCCTGAGTGGATTGACTTCATTGTCTTCAGTGTGTCTTCGGTGGTGAGGGCTGTCCAGTCCTCAATCGCTGGTTTCCGGGTGTCGGGGGTGGTTAGTGAGGGTTCAGTGTGTTAGTTGTCTTCGTTGAAGTTGTCGTAGATGCTCATGATTTTGTGGTGGAAAAAGATGCTGAGTTTGTCGCAGAGGTCTTGTGAGGGAGGGATGTCGGTAGACTCGCTGGTGGGTTGGGCGAACTCCTTGATGATGCTGAAGAGTTCCTTGCTGCTGTGGGCGTGGGTGGAGATTCTGTCTTCAATCGCTTTTTTCCTCGTTTCTCTGATGAGTTGATGGTGGGCGTTGGTGGCGGCTCTGAAGTTGTTGTGGGCTTCTGTGGATTTGGTGTTTCTCCAAGCCTTTTTGAGGCGGCGGCATGTGCACCTGGACTCTCGAAGTTCGGTGGTAAACCATCTGGCTTTCTTGGCATGGGTATTGTTGTTTTTCTTGAGGGGGGCTATGGTGTTGGTGCTGTCCGAGATCCATCTATGCAGGGTTCGGGCTGCGGTATTGGCGTCGTCGTTTTCCGCGATGGTTGGGGTGGAGTTGTTGAGTGAGGAGGTGAGCTGGTCGTCGGTGATTTTGGTCCAGTTTCTTTGTGGAAGCAGGTGCTGGTGTCTGTGGATGGTGGGTGTTCTGAAGGTGAAGTGGACGCAACGATGGTCGGTCCATGGGAGTTCGGTGGTGTGGCTGAAGGTGATGGAGTTTCCTGTAGTGAAGAGGGGATCGAGGGTGTGCCCTGCTGAGTGCGTGGGCTCGGTCACGATCTGGCAGAGTCCAATGTTGTGGAGGTTGTCCAGGAGGCATGTGGTGTTGGGGTCCAGTTGATTGTCGAGGTGGAAGTTGAGGTCTCCCAGCAGGGTGTAGTTGGTGGATGCGATGGCCTTTGGGGAGATAATGTCCGTGATGGAGTTGGCGAAGGGTCTGCGGGGTCCAGGGGGTCGGTAGATGAGGGTTCCTCGGAGGGTGGCGGTGGGGCTGGCCAGTATCTTGAAGTGAAGGTGTTCCATCAGTTCTGTGGACTCGTCAGGGAGTGTGCTCAGGCGGAGGCTGGATTTGTGGACGATGGCGACGGTGATTCCTCCTCCTGGGTGGATGGGGCGGTCGACTCCTACAGGAGGAGATCCCGCCAAAGCAATATAGTTTATCTATAAAACGTTACTCAATAACATGCCTGACAAATTGGGTCCACTTCGAACAATATGGGAAAGAACTATGGGTGTGCTAGACGATACAGACTGGGAGGCCGCTCTCATGCATCCTCGTGAAGTGGCAATTAAACTTTGGTTACGTCTTGTCCAATACAAAATCCTGCATCAAACATATTTCAGCGTCTAGACTATGTCAATGATAAGCCACCAGCATTATGTTTAGGCTATCCAGAATCTCATTCTGAATTCCCTTAGAATTTAATGGATGGCCCATTATTATACCAGTGAGAGCCAGCCGGTCTTAAAAAATGTCCACACTATTTCAAAGATGGGCTTCTATTATGTCTGAGATGGCCAAAACGTCTCCATACATTACCATAGTGTGTCACTGATGGACACCAACTTACATTTTACTGAATTTTAAAGAATGATGGGCACTACAAATAACATACTTTTTTCAGAGATGGAAGAATGATCAATTGCAACCAACCATACACCATAGTGTACAATGTTTTAATATTTTTATAATTTGTTTTGTTGCCGATCTCGAGTCAGGAAAATTATTTTTGCATTTCATAATTTAACCATAATATTTGACCCCAATGTAGATATTATCATAATATAAATCACACTTACATCACCCATATAAATACATATGATTGAGTGCCCCGGCAAGTCAATTCAGTGGCATTCTCTAAAAAACAAAGCCATCAACCCGTTGGCAAGCCCAACCAAACCTAGCACTGAAGGACCAACCACCAATCAATTTTTTCACTGAATGTCCACAGTATTTCTTCGATGGGTTACTAATATGCCTCGAATAGACAGAATTCTACCCTGAGCGAGAGATATGGTAAAGATGGGGCACTATTATGCCAGAGATAACCAGAACAACAGAGTCATATCCAAATTAATCTTGCCCTGCTCCAACAGGAACAGTCCAGCCCAAACGTCAGGGCAAGCTCCATTTAAACAGAAACACAAATAAATCCAGGCAAATTTCAGAATTGTTGTACCAGAATGTCACCTTAAATACCCACAGTGTATAATTAAAGGCCACTAAAATGTCAGGGACAACCAGAATGTTGCCACAAATGCCCACAGCATGTTATAAATGAACCCAAACCTCTCGTTCTGCATATGAGATTCTGAATACTTACAGTGTACCATGAATGGCCCGCACATGCCTGGGATGACAGAATATCACTCTGAATCCCCACATTATGTCATGGCCAGGCCCCTAGGATATCTACGTTAGTCAGAATGTTGCTATGAACACCCATAGTATTTGTGGATGGGCTACTATGATGCCTAGGAAACCCAGAATGTTGTTAAATTATATTATTGATGCCCCTCATGATGCCTGCCATAATCAAAATGTTGCTATGAATGCTCACAGTGTGTCATGACTGAGCCATAGTGTCTCCCTGAATGCTAATAGTATCACAGTAGGTCACGAGTGTCCCTTAATATGCTTGGATAGCCTGAATGCTGCTCTGGGTGACTCCATAATGTCACCCAGAGCCTATCACTGCGTCAGCTAGAGGACTGCCATGAATGCCCACAGTATATAATGAGTGGGTCATAATTATTGCAGAGGTAGCCAGAATTTCCACATGCTTGCTACAATTCCTTAAAGGAAGTCTCATTAGGCCTGGCAAAGACAGAATATCACTGTTAATGTCCACAATAAGTCATGGAAGGGCCCTTTGATGCCTGGTACAGGCAGCATGTTGCAGTGAATGCCCACAGTATGTCATGGATGAGCCTTTATTGTGCCTGTGCTAGCCAGAATCTCAACCTCACTACCAACAATATATATCATGTATGACCCCCTATGACTCAGTTAGCCAAATGTCATTCTGAATTCCCAGATTATTTCATGAGCTGCCTCTATAATGCTTGAGACAGCCAGCTGCCATGACTGTCAGCAGTTTCCATGGACAGACCCATATTCGGCAAGGAATTGGAAGAATGTCACCATGGATATCCACAGTATGTCAAATGCTGCAACAAATAGCCCTGCAACCCACATCATCATCCCACCCACTCCCACACATCTGCGCATTCTTTTGCATTCACACTCTCACACATGTATGTGTACACACTCACACAAACAATTCACCCAAACCTGCCTAAAACAGGCACTCCATCCCGCCATTTCCCTACCGCCTGCCACTTATCTATGTCAAGCTGTTCCATTCTAGTATTGCTCACCTAGTTCCTCTCAGGAGACAACATGGCAAGCAGGACAGGTGTCACACCAAAGGGCTTGCAAAGCATGAGGATATATGTACTGTGCCTTTTTGAGGAAAGCACATCTCCAACTATCCTTTATACATGTGCAATAAACATGCCATAATCTCTCGGAGCACATCACAAGCAGATCTGTAGTGGAATTCTACAAAAATTGGCACCTTATCAATCAATCAGCATTTGTAAACTGAAGCACTGTCACCCCTAGGGGTATCTGGGTGCTGTGTCTCCATAGAAGAGTGAGTCTCTTTCTGAATTATGCCAACCAGGGGGCTGCACAGAGCTGGAGGGGAAGGTTGTACCAGGTTTTGGCAGCGATGTAGGAGAAGGAGCGGCCATGGCTGCGGCTGTGAAGGATGCGGGGAGAGTGAAGAAGAGCGCAGGTGTTTAGAGGGTTGGTGGAAGTTGAGTCGATGGTTAATGTAGGCAGGTCCTAGGTAGTGGAGGGCTTTATAGGCAAGTGTGAGGACCTTGAACAGGCATCTCTTCTGGTTGGGGATCCAGTGGATAACTCAGGTTGAGGGCAATGTGGGTATGTTTGGAGAGGTTCTGGATGAGTCTGGCTGCGGAGTTCTCTATGCCCTGGAGTCTTCTGAGGAGTTGGGTGGAGATGCTGACGTAGAGGGTGATGACATAATTGAGGCAGCTGGTGGAGAGGGCGTGAGTGACGGTCTTTCTGGTGTTGGTCAGGATCCATCTGAAGATTCTGCGGAGCATGCGAACTGTGTGGCAAAAGGACGAGGTGACTGAGTTGACTTGTTGTTCCATGGTCAGTTGGCTGTCGAGGATGATACTGAGGTTGCTTGCATGGTCGGTCGGAGTAGATGTGGGTCCGATTATGCGGGCTATCAGCTGTGGTCCTATGTGGAGGCGTTCTTCCCGAAGATCAGCACTTCAATTTTATTGCAGTTGAGTTGAAAGTTGTTGTCACTATCCATTTGGCTATGTTGATCATGGCACTGCAGAAGTTTGCTTTAGCATTGGAGGGATCGTCAGTGAGCGAGAGGATCAGTTGAGTGTCATCCGCATAGGAGATTATATTGAGTCTGTGGGTTCTGACGATGTCTGTGAGGGGGGTCATGTAGATGTTGACCAGGGTGGAGCTGAGGGAGGATCCTTGTGGTACACCGCATATGATGTTTTAGGGAGGCAGTTGGATGCTCTGTGTGCATCCTGTAAGGAAGGAGGTGATCCACTTGAGGGCCTCTTATTGTATGCCTATGTTGTAGAGTCTGTTGGTGAGGGTGTTGTGGGAGATGGTGTCAAACACCCAGTAGAGGTCGAGGAGGATCAGGGCCACAGTTTATCCGCAGTTGAAGAGTGTTCTAATGTAGTCTGTGGCAGCAATCAGCACGGTCTCAGTGCTGTGGTTGTCACAGAATCCTGATTGTGAGGCGTCCGGTAGGTGTTTTTGTTCCAGGAATTCGGTGACCTGCTGGTTGATGCTTTCTCGATTACTTTGGCTGAGTAGGGAGCAGGGAGATTAGATGATAATTTTTGAGATCACTGGGGTCGGCTGAGACTTTCTTTAGGAGGGGTCTGATGTCTGCGTGTTATATCTGTACGGGAAGATTGCAGTTCGAGATGGAGGTGTTGAGTATGTTGGTTCATTGCGAGGTTGTAGAGGTGGCGGGGGCAGGGGGCTTAGTGGATGGAAGACATGATGGCTGAGGTGGTCAGGGTTGTGAGCGCAGTCCAGGTGGTAATAATTTGGCTGATGTTTCCTGGTTGGTAGAGGTCGATGGGGTTGAGGGTGGCAGGCTGGAGGTTGATATTGTTGTAGATGTTGATGATCTTGCTGTAGAAGTAGTCTGAGAGGGTGTCATAGAGTTCTTGGGAAGGGTTGATGGTGTTCTCTGTGGCTGTTGGGTTGGAGTTATCTTTGACTATTTCAAAGAGTTCTTTGTGTGGTAGGCCACGGAGTAAATGCGGGTGTGATGGCTGCTTTCTTGGCTTCCTTGATGTGCCAGGGATATTTGCTGAGGGCTGCTTTTTGCCCTGCTCTGTAGGCGGGCTTCTTAGTGGCCCGCCATTGTTTATCCAGCTGGTGGCAGTTGTGCTTAGTGGTCCTGAGTTCTGGGGTGTACCAGCTGGCATACTTGGAGGTTTTTGGGGATTTTGTAGGTTTCAGTAGGGCAACTCTGTCAGCCATCCAGGCGGTGAAGTTCTGGATGGCCTGAAGTCTTTTGAAGCCCTTAGCTTGGGAGATGGTGAGGGCCTGTGATCACTGAGTTTCAGTGATCTTGCTCTAACCGTGGTGGGTGGGAGCTGACACCTGCTGATGGTGTGCTGGGCGTCGGTGTTGGTGAGGTGTACAATGGTATGGTCCATCCAGATGAGTTTTGTGGTGGGGCTGAATTTGATTCTGTCGCTGGAGGTGATGATGGGGTTGAGTGTGTGTCCAACTTTGTGCATGGGTTCGGTGACCAGTTGGGTGAGGCCGATGTTTTTCAGGTTCCTCAGAAGGGCAATTAAGTTGGCATTGTTGGAGTCGTTGTTGTGGAAGTTGCAGTGGGAGCAGCAGCACAGAGGTAGGGACAGCAGGCAGCGCTGGGGGAGTGGCAGTGAATGCAGGGGCAGGCACAGTACCTTAGGCTGGGGTCAGGTCAGGTGAAGAGGAGTAGCCCAGCCCAGCCTCCTCCAGGCTCTGATGGGTGTGGATGGGCCTGCCCTTGGCCCGGGCAGTGCACACGCATTTCCTGCAATGCGCGTGGACCAGCAGCAGGAGCAGAGACAACCTCCTATATAGAAGGGCAGAGGGTGGTATCCCGCGATGCGGGAGCCACAGGGGGTTATAAAGGTGCCCGGAAGAGCGAAAATCTGGAACACAGCTGGCCCCGCCTCCGGGGTCGCTGAGAAATGTAGTGCAGTAGTCAGGTGGTGGTTGGGAGGGGGTCCGAGGCACTCCCTAGCGTGGACCAGCTGCAGGAGGAGAGACAACCTCCTGTATGGAAGGGAAGAAGGTAGCATCCCGCGTTGCGAGAGCCACAGGGAGGCTATAAAGGCTCCAGGAGCCATGAAAATCTGGAACCCAGCAGGCCTGCCTCCAGAGCCACTGGGGAATGTAGTGTAGTAAGCATGTTTCTCTGACCCCTACCCTAAACCCTAATCCCGGTCAGTGGAGCACCCTGGCACCCCACACCCCAGCCCCCAACCCTTCTAAATAAAATACCCTTTCCCTGCCCTAAACCCTAAAACCCTACCCCTGTGTGACCCCCGAGCACCCAGACCTTCCCCTGTCCTTAACCCTAAAACCCTGCCACTATGCAACCCCCGGCCCCCAGCCCTTCCAGTGCCATAAACCCTAAAACCCTACCTATGCGCGACCCCCATGGCCCTCAACCCTTGCCCTACCCTAAACTCTAATTCACTACCCCTGCGCTCTCCTCCCCCATCCTCCAGCCCTTCTTTAACCCAAACCCATAAAATAGTAGCACCCAGGCCCAATTCTCCTTACCTCTCTCCTCGTGAAGGCAGCTAATCTGATGGGCGGTGCCCATCGTTGTGACGAAGTGGAAGAGTCTCTTTGTTTCCTCTAACGACGTGGATTGCCTACCAATGCAGCTGTTTCCGCGCATATGCCCTACTTACTACACATATGCCTTTACCATACATACCTTTACAGCAAAATTCATTGTAAAGGCATGCATGATAAAAGCAGAAAAATGCTCAGTAAAGACTACGCATTGTAATGGAGCATATGTTCTAATGCATGCGTTGTAATGGCATCCCTTCGTTCTCTGATACTAAGAGTCAGGTGGCAAATGATGGTTCTTTTTCTGCTCTGGAACATGAAGTGATAGATTCTTGCGTTTGACAAGTATCATCGCAGGTTTGGCCCAAGGAAGGCGGCTGTGGTACACTAAAAAGCTCAAATGTGCCTATCTGATAATATAGCTGAAACTCGAAAGATTCTAAGTAGGCCAGTCAATTTTTTTACCACGATTTTAGCAAAATACACAACATGTTATGTTATGTTATGTTAAAGAAATTTTTATAGCGCAGCTAACACCTGAAGCTTTCTTGGCGCTGGTACTGAGGGAACAGAGAAAAGAAAAGAAAAAAGTGGAAGTCAGGACTAATTGTAGGCATCAGTGAACAAAAAAGTTTTGAGAAGGGATCTAAACCTGGTGTAGGGAAGGGACAGCCTTAGAAGGGGGGGAGGGCATTCCAAAAGGAAGGGGCTAAGAAAGAAAACCTAAGGCCACCGTGTTTCTTCCTCTTAAATCTGGGGACTGATAACAGAGCCAGTTGGGACGAACGAAGGTTATGTGAAGGGAGGTAAGGGTGAAGGAGGGAGGAAATAAAAGAAGGGCCTCCACCTGCAAGGGATTTAAAGATTATGCAGCCCAGTTTGAACTTGCAACGAGCGTTAACCGGGAGCCAGTGGAGGCTTTTCAAGAGGGGACGAACATGTTGGTACCTGGGTTGGCGAAAAATGAGAAGAGCGGCCTGATTTTGAATCTGCTGAAGCCTCTTGGCTTGGTAGTCAGGGATACCTACATAAAGCGCGTTTCCATAATCAAGTCTCGAGATGACTAGCGCTAACAGCACCAGGGTACGGGCCTCTGTGGTGAGGAGGCGGGAGATCTTTCGTATCTTCCTAAGCTGGAAGTGACTAGAAGACACTACCGCACTGATCTGGAGTTTCATAGACAGGTCGGCACTAATGATCACCCCCAGACTTCTAGCCGAGTTTGCTGGGCAAGGGGAACTGCCCAGGTTAGTCGGCCAGAAGGATGGTTGCCAAGGGTTGAAGGGACCCCCGACAAGAACCAACTCGGTCTTGTCGGGGTTGAGCTTGAGATGGTTAGAGCTCATCCACTCACTTATGAAACAGAGGGTGGTTTGAAAAGTGGAAATAGATTCCTCCGATGTGTCGATGGTGAAGACCAGTTGAATGTCATCCGCGTAATTAAACGCGGTGACATTCAACCTTCGGAGGGATCGGATCAAAGGGGCCAGGTATAAATTAAAAAGGAGTGGAGACAGAGAGGATCCCTGCGGGACCCCGCAAGTCAGCCCGACCTGCCTCGCTGAACATGTGGAATGATCAATTTTGCCTGGCCTCGGTGTAGTCGAAATTCACCCAGCTAGGTTTAGTGAACATTCTTTCTGTTTTCCTGTCTGTTAGCCAATATTTGGCTCCAACGGGGGCTTTTATTCAGGCATCAACTTCTACATCCTTGATCAATTAGGAAAGCTGAATTGAGGGACTATACTAAATTTGATCAGTCCTTCTCCATGACATGATGAAACGCCAATGGCTGGAAAAAGTGAGTGCATCTCCAAAACCGTGCTCTTAGACAGTCCGATGAAATAGGCGAATCTTTTTGCTTTCCCAATAAGAGTATATAATAATAAAGATCGAGTGCAAAGGACACCGTTGGATAAACCGGTTATCACGCTAAAAAAGTGTGCTTTGACTCGGGAAGAGTTCTCTAGCATATGGTGCCATAGGAAAAAAATCCAACAATAAATTAACTGTACTTTTATAGTAGGAGGGCAGGACAACAGGCTACAAAGGTAGGACAATGTAGCATCTTTGGTGAAACTTTTGAGAAAAAATGTATTGTTATCCCATGGCACCCTAGATGTAATAAATAGAATATTTCACCTCAATGTAGAATCCTTATTAGACATGAATTAGAGCTCCTGGTTGTATGATGTTCATGTCTTTTCAACATTTCGGTCTATATTTATCCATAGTTACTTTTTGCCAATCTTATCAGTACAGACCCATATTTTTTTTAAGTTTTCTGAACAAATGGTTTTGTAACTTGTGTACTTCCATCCACATTTATCTAACTGATTAATGCGCACTCATACTTCGATGCCTGTGTGGTTTTAGCACATTACAAAGTCAAATATATGAAAAATGCACCCACGTGAAAATATTATACCACAAACAAATGCTGAGATATGGAGTTACTTTTGAGCATCTCATCCTGTTTTTAAACTGCCTTTGCTGTCAATCTACATAACTATCGGCCTGGAAATTGTGAATGACAGCATAGAGAGTCACTCAAAAGAAGCCCGATTACCTATATTTTTACACATATAAAAATACATACAGACAGGAAACATTCTATCTTTTTCTATACCTATCTGCAAAAATGAGTACAAACAAGACCCTCAGATATAATGTATACAAACTATACATCCACTCGTGATGAACATGGTATTGTGAATTTTGTAGAAAAAGAATAAGTGAAAAGTACGCATTGGGAAATAATTAAATTTAGAAAGTAATTTAAATGCACATTCTGCAAAGGTAAGTAATGAATATGCTAGTCCACAGATAATGACCTGCACTGCGACTAACTCTATTTGTTCTAAATCTATTCTATATTTACAAAAGGGAAATTGAATAATAAATCTAAGATGAAATGTAATCATCCCCCTTTATCGCTAGTGTATAATATGATAAGTCCATAAAGTATGATCGTTTCACAAAATACATTAACTGGATATGAACGTGAGCTGAAGTAATGGCAAAATAAAGAATGCCAACATAAGTAATGCAACCATCTGCTCTTAATCCAACAATTACAGTCGGTAGGAAGTGCTTGTGAAGTACAGAATTCACTCCCTAAATCTTGGGTCACTCCAACGGCCCCAGCAGCGCTTGGATGCCTGGCTTCACGTTGGGGGTGCCCAGGAGTGGACATTTCACAGGAAAGCCAGGAAGGGTTCCACAGCGGTATGAATACAGTGCTACGAGACCTCAGGGTAGAAGGCGCTATATAAATACAAACACATTTACATTTACATTTACATTTACAAGTAAACAACTCTCATACCTTTACCTACTATTTACTATTAGATAAACCAATGTAGAACTGGTTACTGACAGTAAATGCTCTAGTCTCAAAGCGTTAGAAGTATCCACTTATAATTCCACTCTGTTGCTGTATTCAGTTTGCTTCTAGAAGGTACACATTCCATACAATTACTTGGTTTTAATTTGCTTTGCTACATTAATGAAATCATCCAAATTAAATCTGACCTTGACAATATATCTACATCATCCAAAAATTAATTCTGGCACTTTTTGTTAAGTGTTTGTTTTCCTCCTTTTTCCAAAGTGATGAAAAGGGGGCAAGATGTGGCTTAACAGACGGAGCATCCAGCTTTGGATTCTGGGCAAATCACTTAACCTTACTGTGCATAAAAAATACGTAGAATCTAATCACGTGCTCATGTAAAGTGGTCTAATGCCCTTGGGCCACGTTTGTGGTACATATAACGGCAAAAAAGTTGAAGATTGACAGCTAACTTGACATTTATCATGGCAACAGCTATTAATCATTTGACTGAATATTGTTTGTTTGATACCTGCAGGAATAGGAATGTTCCCTGCATGGCGCACTGTTGTGTTCCCCTGACTGTGCGTATCTGGTGTCTCGGTTTTTGATTTTGGTCCCAGTGTCACACTAATCTATCATGTTTGCGAAGGTGTAGACCTGTCCCTCGACCAGATTGGGGACCTGGATGGGGTGCACCAACTGTGCCCTCATTTGTTTCACAGTGGACTGCCACCCCTGTAATGGGTTTAGCATGTAGAGATGGTGGCAGCGTACTGTATTTTGTGACTCAGTAGTGGTGACCAGACATTATTATCTGTGTCACTGGAGTGGATGCCTAATGGCCCACTCAAATAAAGTTTCACCCTGCTAACCCAGACCCTAGCGTTAACATCCCAAGTGCATGTTGTGCATGTTTATGTATGTAGCCTGTGTGGTACAGGCATTGGGTGGTTGGATGAACTAGAGTAATGGAAGACTGAGGATCCATTTTGGAATACAGTGTCCCATTCACACACAAGATGGAGGTGAGGCTGATTTCCTAGACAGTGAGGTGTATTGCTAAAATTCCTGAAGTTGGACGCAGGAAAACTAAACAATGAATTGGGGAATGACAAAACAATGCTCTCTTTATAAATTCATTTAAGTCCTTTTGCTGAAAGGGGTTGCTCATTGATCTTTATGAGAAGTGTCATTTGGTAGCTGGTGAGGGCTGGGAAGGCTGGGGTGAAGACTGGGACTGCAGTATCTGTTATTCAGAATGTGAAAGGTCCTTTGGGAGAGGTCAGATTTTGTCCCTTTCCTTGTCACTGTTCAGTGTGACTGTTGATAACCAGGCACATAAAGCTTCTGAGTGCCTCTGCTGTGTGTACTCCAGGCTGAATACTACCTTGATGTGAGGAGCATCACTATGCACAAACTTGTGCCTGGAAAATAGTCTGGAGAGGACATGAGAAATATTAAGCACCACAAACTGGTTCTGAAACTGCAGGGAATCTACATTCCGTGTCTCCTTTGACTGTTTAAGTGTGGGAACTGTTAACCCACTTATTATGCCTGAGTGAACCATTCTCATGCAACATTGTGAAGCTATGCCCAAGCAGTCTGTAACATTGCATCATTGTGAAGTTATGCATGAGTACCCTGTGTCACTGTGTCATTGTGTAGCTTTGCTCAAATGGACTGTGGCATTAAACTGTGCCCAAGTAGATGGTGCCACAACCAAGACAAGCTGCACTTGAGTGGATTGTACCACTATCTCGACAAAACATGTAGTGGCAATCTCTTGCTGCCAGAAAAAGATTGTGTCATGGTAGCCCCATTTCCCTTGACCCTGCGGCTGCAACCCCAACTCATCCTAAGCCCAGAAGCAGGGTAACAACCCACCCGTACCTGAACATCAGCACGGACTCTAGGTGGAAGTCTCTACTGCTGCTAGCTGAGGTTGTGACCCAGCGCAAACAAACCTTCAGACGTCGTGTTGCTTCCACGGTGAGGGAGGGACCAGATGCATGCTATTCATCTTACCTGACCGCTAAAGAAAGGACAGAACTCTACTGTGGAGAGTTAAGAACAATTGGGGGACTATTAGAGTAGCAGAGAGTATAAAACCATAGAATGGACTTACCATAGTCTAGCCTAACAGAAAAAATGGCCTGCACTGGTGTGCAAAAGTCATTAGGGATTGAGCTTTTTTAATGAATGATTGATGCTCTTGCAGAGTTGAAGGTATGAGCAATTTAGGAATTCATTGACAGATGCTTATCGATTCAAAGACCAAAATATTTCACTTAATGTACTGTAAGGGGGTGAATCATTGGATGCTGAGCTACGTTAGCCAGTCCATGTTAAAGATGGTCTAATTGGGCCATCTAATAATAATCACCTCATTTTTGTCAGGACTCAACTTGAGGAAATGCATTGACATCCAGTTGTGAAGCTTTGGCATTTTTTGAAGTTGTGAAGGTCCTGCTTTGATGTTACTTTCAGACAAATGTAGGTGGTGTCACCATATTAGTGAATTGCCACCTCTCTCCACACCTTAAATAGACTAAGTACCATGTACAGGTTGAGTAACATGGATGCAAGAATAGATTATTGAGGGAACACACATGAGACTGGAATAGGACTGGATGAGTTGTTTCCTGACTTTTTAATTTCTTGCAGAAAAAAGAACCATTTGAAGGACCTTGCCTTTAAAGCCCATTTGGTATTCAAGAAGTGAGATGATGTGCTTGACTATGTTAAACACAGTTATTATATATATTGACATAACCAGGCAGACATCACTACTATTGAATATCTACTGGGCATTACTGAAATAAAGAAGATGCAGCCAGGTAAGCTTGACAAGTTTATTCATCGAAATCCATCGCCCTAGACAGAGGCAGTTTGACAAGAGCTTGCAATAGAATGTTGACAATAACGATCTAAGGATCAGTGGAAGAATAATAGAGGGGTGGAACGGAAGGTTCCACGGAGACAGAAAGAAAAGGGTAGAGAAAGGATAAGTGTAGGAACGGAAGGAATCAAGAAAGGAAAATAAGTGAAATTACAACAATTACCCAAGATTTTAAGCATTGAGACTGCAACTTTCCTGAAGCCAGATTGGTAAGGAGCCAACAGCTTTTCTTGTTTGATATGACTTAGAGATCAAAATTGTGAGGGTGCTCACAACTCTGCCTCTGCCGAGAAGGGTGTACATTGTATCAGTTTCTTAGGAACCCAATCCCTGTTGAGGACATCAGCATGAATAAATATGTAGTCTCTCAACTAGGTCCTGCCCATAAAATGTAGGAACTTCAAGGAAGTATCCCATGGCAGCCCCCTATCGCAAGATTCTCCTTCTCAGGGGAGCTGCAAGGTAACAGTGTTCCAATGTTTGACAACTTCAAACCACCCATTTTTTGCACAACTTTATAATACTACGGGCCCGAATTACGGAACTAATTTAAGACAAAATCCTAAACTCATGACCATTTTAGTATTCACAGAAGCCACTTACTCATTTTGGTATTCACAGAAGGCACGTACTCATTTTGGTGTTCACAGAAGGCACCCTTACTCATTGATGGGTAAGTGCCTTCTCTGAAAAATGAGGAACTGCATCAGAAGGCACTTACGCATTAATGAGTAAGTGCCTTCTGTGAATACCAAAATGAGTAAGGGCCCGGTGTAGGTAACCAAATACCGGTCGGTAACGGCCGATTTCGGCCGTTACCGACTGGTATTTGGTTTTTGATATGATGGGGACAAAAATTACAGAATCGGTAAATTTACTGATTCGGTAAATTTACCGAATCGGTAAATCTAGATGTAGGTGGCACTGAAAACAGTGCCACAGGCCCTTAAGAATTTGTTATTTACCACAAAATACTATTTTGTGGTAAATACCGAATTTCTGTGTACATGCATCTCTGCCATGTGGCACACATACATGCCCTAAGGGCATGTATGTGTTTGACATGGCACACAAGCCAGAATCAGGGGTGCAACAGGGTGTCAAAGTGACACCCTGTCCCCCTTGACAATTCAGTAATTTTACCGAATCGGTATTTACCGATTCTGTAATTGACATAGATTCCTATGGGCCTCAAGGCCCATAGGAATCAATGGCAATTACCGAGTCAGTAAATACCGATTCAGTAAAAATTACCGAATTATTTACTACATCTCATTTACCGAATCTAGAATACCGAATCGGTAAAATTCGGTATTCTAGAGTCGGTAAATGAGATTTACCTACATCGGGCCCTTAGTGCCTTCTGTGAATACCAAAATTGTAGTAAGTTTAGGATTTTGCCTTAAGTTAGTTCTGTGAATCGGGCCCTCAATTTGGGGCAGAGTCCTGCCCATGCCAGTTCAGCCAGTATATCATCTATCGCCTTAAAAAAGGAGCCTGAAAGTAAACATACCATTTCCTGAAACACATGCAGGCATCTAGGAATTAAAAATTATAGTGCACATGGTAATAATGAGAACGGCTCTATATAATCATCAAGGAAGGTAGCTAGAATCAAATGTTGTTTACAGGAAAATAATGCTGTTAAAGTCTTTACTAAAAAGGACATAGTCACGTTACATGTAAAACAGCAGACAATTCAATGTATGGCTAAAGATTACAATACTTGTATTACTGTTGAGAAGTAATAAAGAAGTGGTTGCTTGTTTGTGGGACTAGCTATAGCCAAATCACCAACTACTTCATAGGCACTGGATTTGTTACTAGTAGCACAGGCGAATGCCTAAATATGGTTCTAACTATATTTCAAAGTTGAGGATGACATCGTTTTAAATATTCACTTGCCTCCACAAATGCACAAGTACTGTTTCTTTGAATAATTGCCAGTGTAACATGACACATCCAATGAGTAATGAGAAACTAGTCTTGTATGAAACTTTTTTAAATTTCTGAGAATTATCCTCTTATTAAGAAATGTCAGATGGAACAGAGTGGAGCCAGGCTGTTGTAACTGCCACTTTCTGGTTGGCTGAGGTGCTGCCCTAGCCAGGCAGAACCTACCACTCCCATCAGGGGTGAGTGATTACGCACACTGTATATATAACCTGCGATCATCATCAGGTAGCTTGGTACTGAGCAGTCGGGCTTATTACAGAGGTAATGTGTAAAGCACTGGCAAGGCACTCACAATAAATACACTGAGTGTCACATAAGAGACTTCACATGTGATGTATGCAAATACAATTTGTATTCAACACACACAATAATCAACACCACATGAACATCATGTATTTGGGGCATCAATCACACTTGTAAATACCACTAGCAGTACTAGGCCCAACAGTGTTGAAACTACACCAATAATATCCACACTTGGGACAGATCCTGTTATAACCCCCATGTACCATTATGCGGTGCCACATGTTGTGAATCCCAGGCCCATCCTAACAATTCCTAAAATTCAATACCACACAGTTATAGGGCGCACCCCGGGTCACAACGATATCAGAAATATGTACATACAAAGAATGATGACACTTTTTAGCAGCAACGTGTGCCGAGGCCACACAGGTAAAACCAATGTCAACTGTAATGTTCTTCTGGCAAGAAATCAACATGTAAGGTAACACCGCTGGCCAGTGTCATGGATTACAGGTGGTCTGTAGGCTGTAACTCCCACACACACCCACTTCCCACTGATATGCGGTGCACCAGACATCAGGCAGGTCCGTACGGAAATCGCTCGCACACATATGCACTCAGCACCGTAATGTGGTGCAACTGATAGCCAGCAGGTCAATTGAGAGCCCACTGCAGACCCTCTGTGCCAAGCCTTGTTCCACCCTTCAGCTCACCCTAACTGCCCTTCACCTACAGATAGAAGATAATCAGCCCTCCCCCCAAATACTAGACCACACGTGGCCGAATGCACACTTAGTCAGGATCCCAGGGAAGCAGGTAGGGGTTAGTAGCAGGACTAATTAGGAGGCAGTCGGCAAATGGGGGTTTGGCAGCCATTTGGGAAGTCACCACAGGATGTGGAGCAGAAGCGGAGAGAGTTGAATAGTCGGTCACTCAAAATGGTTCCACAAGGGCCTTCCGGCACCAGCCCAGTTCTACGAAGCAACGGTGGATCACGCGTCTCTAGTCCACTTCTGATCGCTCTCAGAAGCGTTCCTTCAGGCCAGTCAATCACTCTCACTACCCAAGCCAGAGAAGGGCAACACAATGTTGTTGGGGGCCGGGTGAGGAGAGGGTAGTTGGTCTGCCATGCTGAGGGCCAAAAAGGGAACGATTGATGAATGGGGAATGAAGCAGGGGAGCCTCTCAGAAGAAGGAGGCACCTCATCAGGTACACGACGATCAGAGTTGCACCCAGGCAATCCGGGCACAACATCTGGTGTGTGTTGATACGGGTCACAGAAGACCATTCTGGTCACATACAACAAAGAGTTGCAAATTCCGTACCTCTCTGGAAATGAGGCACAGAGTCTGCTGCGTGTTGATATGGGTCATACCAGATAATTCCGTTCACACATAACGAAGAATCTCAAAGTCCGTACCTCCCTCGAAATGTGGCACAAGGCCTGGGGCGTGTTGATAAAGGTCGAACCAGGTAATTCCAGTCACACACACAGGCGCAAGTTTAGCAATGCCTCAAGAGGTAGAATGAGGTCACCACTATGGTTACCCCTCACCTCCGATTGTTGCAACCTGTGAATTGGACACCGCACACAATGAACATGCAGTCAGAGTATAGCACAAGAGAGATGCAGCACGATCAATGTAGCGGGACACACTGTATCCCCAACCGGTGGATCCACTCACCACCAACAAGACACTAATGTATGCCAAGGTCCCCATGATTCAGAGGCCACACGCCTTAGATGCGGGCAAGGCTTTTAGGGATCCGCACAAGGCAATCCGGTCTCCAGGCACATTTCTTTGTTCCATGCACATGCTGCGCTATTTGTTGGGATACAGCAAGTGATATGGGCACTTAAGAGGGCACAGCTCTCCAGGTATCGCAAGTAGAGGGTGTGGGTCCCTCGTAGGATATTTTTGATATCCATTAGACCTCAGAAAGGACAGGGGGTAAGCCAGTAAGGCCTTGGAGAGAACCCTTCAGAGTGCCACAAAGCAGCAGGTAGTCAGCCCAGACCAGCTATCATTCAGGAAGGGTGTACGGTCCCTTTCAATGGCAGTAATCCTCCTTGCCTTGTGCACAACATATTCCTCTGGCAGTCTACACCATGCAGTTCCAGGTTCTCCAGTCCATGTCACCACAAGTGTATCTCTCCCCTGCTGATGTATGGCACCAGTAGTTATACTGCAGTGTGCCGTTGAAGTGGGGGTGGTTCAAAGGGTCTCCTTTTGAACCACAGATGTCTCCCCTAGATTTCAGTCCTGTCTGCCATGAGGCCACAGAATGCAGATCATGATCTTTAGTGGGGGCATAATCTCGCTCCCAGAGGCCAAGTGTCAAAATCCCTTCCTCCAGTGTATCCAGTCAGGCCCTCAAATGACAGAGGTCTGTCATTCCAGTTGCATGCCTAATGTTTAATAGCTGTCACTGGGCAATGCCCAGATGTGCTCCCCATCCTCCAGTGTAGACTTCAGTTAAGCTGAAAGGTATACAAAGAATTTTAGAGCAGAGAAATGTCCACTTTCTAGAAGAGACATTTCCAATCTAGTAATCACAAAGCTACCTTTACTACAGGAAAGGGTTTGTCCTTGTAAATCCAATGATAGGAAACATAAGGAGGCTACTCCACTGCCATCCACAATTGCGGCCTCAAGTAATTTCAACCATTTCTCCATGTTAGCCTATGGGAAGAGCAGACCACATGGATAGTGAAAACACACACAGGTATTAATCACTAACTGGGCAGGAACACACATGTGTACCTACCACTTGCTTAACCCCTTAACATGTACACTTTGGGTGCTCTAGTGGTAGTGAAAGGTCCTCTCAGGATGGCTAGTGATTTAGAAAGGCTAGCCTGAGCAGAAGCGCAATAGCGCACGCACAGACCTGAAATGTCAGGCTGGAAACATGTTTTGAAACACCATTGGGGAAAGTGCACACACCGGCCTGCAATGGCAGGCTGGACACATGTTCAAGCACATCATTGGAGCAAGTGTGAAGACCGGTCTGCAATGGCAGGCTGGACACATGTTTTAAAAAAATCATAGGTGAAATGGCACACGCCAGCATGCAATGAATGTCTGGACACATTTTTAGGCCCATCATTGGGGCAAGTTAACAGACGAACCTGCAATGGCAAGCTGGACGCATGTTTAAGCACAATCGCAGTGAAAGAAAGGGTTAGATGGTTGTCCAAAGGAGAAAAAAACATATACCACTAAATGTTTGGTAATAACAGCAGTTATTCATATATGTAACAATTAGGTTTATATAAAAAAAAACAGTGCAGAGTGTCCCCAGTGAACATGGAACCTACAAAAATAGTGACATACTGTGACATAGACAATTGGTTTCCAACACTAGTAAAGTCGACCATCAAAAGTAATGTGCTTTGTAAACAGCCTCCTTATATAGTAGTAGGGGCTGATGAATGGTTCGCTTTAGGTTTTGTCGAAGGCATTTCAATCCCTTTTACAGTGAGGGGTCTCTTCAGGACCTATTGATGTAGGGACATCTAAAATTCAAGGGAGAGAATGATAGCATCAGTGGGGCGGCCAAAACAACAGCATTGCTATATGGAATACTCAGGGGAGGCCTGCACCGGAGAGGAAGGAATCTCTGTCAGAGTGACATCAGTGCACCACAAGGAAGTGAAAGTGTAGGAAGGGTACTCACATGAGACCCAGCTGGGCACTACACATAATGGAGGGAAGGAATGAGAAGGAAAATATAAAACCAGTCGTATGCATGGACTAGTAAAAAACTGATGGTAAAGGAAACTTACCCCAGTGAGGAGAAGGAACTGAAAGAGGGGGCAATTGCAGCGATCAGCAAAGCCAGTGTATTGGTGTATAGATATTCTGACTCAAGGGAGACACGACAATTAGTGTAATTGGTGATGGTCTCTAAAAAAATAATGAAGGAGTCTATTTAATTATAGAAAAGGGAAAGCTAGGCGAGACATAGAGCAAGTTCATGTAGCCCTTACCAGGGTTAAAGCAATTATTCCTTGATACTGTGATGCAACCACTCCGACCAGCGGGGGGTAAACAACCATTCAATTTGTGCTCTCGATCAGTAAAAACACGTCTATCTGTGCATCAGAAAATGTGGGAGTGTACAATAAGAATATGTCGCCAGAATAGCAGTTGGTAACAGCTTCCTAACTAGTAATAGAACTAAGGGCCCGATGTAGGTCGCCATTTACCGGTCGGTAACGGCCGATTTCGGCCGTAACCGACCGGTATTTGGGTTTTGCTATGTAGGGAGCTGAAAATTACAGAATCTGTATATTTACCGATTCTGTAAAACTACCAATTCGGTAAATTACCGAATCGGTAAATATACCGATTCTGTAATTCCAAATGTAGGTAGCACAGTTTACAGTGCCACAGGCCCTTAGAAATTCGTTATTTACCATGTAATACTGTTGCATGGTAAATTACGAATTTCTGTGTACATGCACATCTGTGCATGTACACCTGTGCAATGTGGCACACATACATGCCCTAAGGGCATGTATGTGTGTCACATTGCACACAAGGCAAAAACTGGGGTGCTACAGGGTGTCAAAGTGACACCCTGTCCCCCTTGGCAATTCGGTATTTTTACCGATTCTGTAATTACAGAATCGGTATTTGCCATTGATTCCTATGGGCTTCAAGGCCCATAGGAATCAATGGCAAATACCGATTCTGTAATTACAGAATCGGTAAATACCGAATCATACCGATTCGGTTTTTTTTACCGAATGAATACCTACATCAGATTTACCGATTCATGAATACCGAATCGGTAAAATTCGGTATTTATGAAGCGGTAAATCTGATTTACCTACATCAAGCCCTAAGTTCTTACCGTCTCCTGGGTCAATTGATCTGGATACAGGGACTGTAAACGCATGTATCCGCTACGCGTAAAGAAAGAAGAACCGCTGCAGTCCATCTCCACTTGTTTAATGACAAGGGGCTAGAGTTCACTGTGGAGTTAATTAATGATACTGTATTGCCGGCAAAACCGGACGTCACTGCAGGCATCACTTGGGATTGCCGCCAGATGGTGTTATCCGGATATCTGTGATCTAATGGTAGACTAGAGACAAATCATCCCAACAGAGAAAAGACCTAATACAGTCATGAAAAAGGAAAGGAAAAAAGGGGGAGAAGGATGAAAAAGAGTGTAAATTGCAGGAAGGAGGATTCCCATCTGTAAGGGCGAAATGTCTGAGAATATTTGTGAAATTGTAATCAAGATGCATGGGAGGAATTTGGGGTATGTGAAGGAAAATAGTTGTGAAATAATCACAGCCAGGCAGAGGATTTCAGTCTAAAGGACACCAAAATTACAGCATTCCATATCAGTGGGATAAAAGGGGCTGGGTAACTCAGGGCCAGAATATAGCAGATGTGTCACGTGACACGTCCATGGGCAGCTTACAATAAAAGCACAATAACCAAAGAATATTAAGAGTACAATAATGACAATGTATGCAATCAGAAATCTAAACTGGTGGCACTATCTGAAAATATATACAAAGTGTTATAGTATAGCCGAATTGATAGTTGCACACATGTGGCATTTCATATAGTGCAATTATGACGACATTTCGAGAACCAATGAAGAGGCAATTGTAATCCATGATTTCCTAAGTTTAGAGCTCTATGTGATGATACAACATTGGCATTAGCCTTTCAGTTGAGTAACTTGGCCAAAAAGACCACACCATTCCTCAGCCGAGTTTAGTCTATGGATCATAGAGTTAGTCCTTTCTATCCATCGACATTCCAGTCTTTGCTTGTCACTCTGGATATCTCATCATTGTATACTAATATACCCCAGGAGGACAGTATCTTGATAACAGATAAATTGCTGGAGACCAGAATAAGGTCACTACAGGTCCCCACTAGTTTCATCATCTCCCTGCTCACGATTGCCCTTCAATTCAATGACTTTGTATCTCAAGGTATCTATTACCAACAATGTTCTGGAACCAGCACGGGAGCTGTCTTCGCCCCAAAGTTTGCTAATATCTATATGGACTACATTGAACAGACTTATGCCTTGATTACAACCAATTGGTACCGCTCCAACATTAAATGCTGGAAGCGGTATATTGACAATATTTTTCTGATCTGGTCCGGTACAGAGACAGAGTTCCATGAGTTTGTGTTATACCTCAACAACATCCAGAAACATTTGACTTTCACGTCCACAATACACAAGTCAGCTACAGTTTTTCTGGACTTGAGCAATTAAACATAAAGAGGGCAACCTCTACACTAGTCTTCACAGGAAACCGACAGAGAGGAACATAGTCTTAGCATACAAAAGTCATCACCACAGGCTTTGCGTGATGGTTTGCATTTTGGACAATTTCTGCGTCTGCGCAGAAATTGTTCACATAGGGAGGATTATATAAAAGAGGCCCTGTTACTGAAATCCAAATTACTAGCCAGGGAATACCCCAACTGACTGATAAGAAAGTCCCTCAAACGCGCTTGATATTGCCGAAGAGAGGAGTTACTAACCACAAAGGAGAAGACTCCCATTGATAGACTTGTCTGTGTAACCGCATTTGGTGTGCACACAAACAGGATCCATAACTTAATTACGAAAAATTGGCATCTGATGAAAAACATTGATTCCACAATAGAATCCCCCATGTTTGCCTTTAAACGGGGCAAACATGTAAAAGATCATTTGATTCATTCTTCTACAGAGAGCACAATTATGAGAAAGACCAGAACCATGGAATCAGCTTGGGGTCTACCAGATTTGAAAGGACATTTTAAATGTGGTATTTGTGCTTCCTGTGCTCTTACATTTGATACCAATACATTTGAGCATGCTAATGTGAAACAGGTACTTGAATTTTTCTCAAACTGTAACTCGGGCAATGTGGTGTATTGTATATGGTGTCCCTGTAACTTACCGTACATTGGACAGATATCACAACCAATCAAAGCGTGAATCTCACAGCATCACAGTCGTATCAGATGTTCTGTACCAAATGCTCCATTGGTGACCCATTTCGTGGAAAAGAACCGTACAACAGATGACATAAAATGGCAAGTCATTGACAAAGCAACTGTTCCGGAAAGAGGTGGTGATCTGATGCAAATTTTGCAAAGACTGGAATGTCGATGGATAGAAAAGGACTAACTCTATTATCCATGGACTAAACTCGGCTGAAGAATGGCGTGGTTCTGTGGCCACATTACTGAACTGAAAGGCTAATTCCAATGTTGTAACATCACATAAAGCTTTAAACTTAGGAAATCATGGATTACAATTGCTTCTACATTGGTTCTCTCATTGTCGTCATAATTGTACTATATGAAATGCCGTATGTGTGTAACTATCAATAAGGCAATTCTATGACACTTTGTATATATTTTCAGATAATGCCACCCGTTTAGATTTTTGATTGCATTCATTGTCATTATCGTTCTCTTAACATTCATTGGTTATTGTGCTTTTATTGTAAGCTTCCCATTGACGTATCGCGTGACACATCTACATTATTCTGGCCCTGGGTTACCCAGCCCCTTGTAGCCCACTGATCTGGATTGCTGTAATTTAGGTATCCTTTAGACAGTAATCCTCAGCCTGGCTGTGATTATTTCACGACTATTTTCCTTCACAGAGCGCAAATTCCTCCCATGCATCTTGATTCCAATTTCACGAATATTCGTGGACATATCGCCCTTATAGATGGGAATCATCCTTCCTGCCATTTGCACTCTTTTTCATCCTTCTCCCCCTTTTTTCCTTTCCTTTTTGTTGACTATATTAGATCTTTTCTCTGTTGGGATGATTTGCCTCTAGTCTACCATTATATCACAGATATCCGGATAACACCGTCTGGCGGCAATCCCAAGTGATGCCTGCAGTGACGTCCAGTTTTGGCAGGCAATACAGTAGCATTAATTAACTCCATAGCGAGTTTCGAACCCTTGTAATTGAACGAGTGAAGATGGACTCGAGCAGTTCTTCATTCTTTACGCGCAGGGGATGCAAGCGTTTACGGTCCCTGTATCCAGACCAATTGATCCAGGAGACGGTAAGAGCTTAATTCTCTAAAGAGTTAGGCCGCTGTTACCAACTGGCAATCTGGTGACATATTCTTATTGTATTCGCCCACATTTTCAGATACACGGATTGATGTGTTTTTACTGATCGAGAGCACAAATTGAATGGTTGTTTCCCCCCGCTGGTCGGAGTGGTTGCATCACCGTATCAAGCAATAATTACTTTAACCCTATTAAGGGCTTTATGAATTTGCTCTATGTTTGGTTGTCTCGCCTAACTTCCTCTTTTCTATAATTAAAATAACACCTCCATCATTTTTTTAGAGACCATCACGAATTACACAGATGGTTGTGTCTCCCTTGAGGCAAAATTTCTATACACCTATACACTGGCTTTGCTGATTGCTGCAACTGCCCCCTCTGTCAGTTCCTTCCTCTCACTGGGGTAAGTTTCCTTTACCATCAGTTTAACTAGTCTATGCATACGATTGGTTTTACACTTTCCTTCTCATTCCTTCCCTCCATTATGTGAGGTGCCCCGCTGGTTCTCATGTGAGTACCCTTCCTACACTTTCACTTCCTTGTGGTGCACTGATGTCACTCTGACAGAGATTCCTTCCTCTCAGGTACAGGCCTCCCCTGAGTATTCCATATAGAAATGTTGTTGTTTAGGCCCCCACACTGATGCTATCATTCTCTCCCTTGAGTTTTAGATGTCCCTTCATCAATAGGTCCTGAAGAGACCCCTCACTGTAAAAGGGGTCGAAACGCCGTCGAAAGAACCTAAAGCCAACCATTCATCAGCCCCTACTATTATATAAGGAGGCTGTTTTCATTGCACATTACTTTTGATGGTCGACTTTACTAGTGTTGGACACCAATTGTCTATGTCACAATATGTCACTATTTTTGTAAGTTCCATGTTTCCTGGGGACACTGTGCACATTTTTTATTAATATAAACGTAATTGTTATATATATAAATAACTGCTATTATTACCAAACATTGAGTGGTACATGGTGTTTTCTACTTTAGACATCCATCTAACCCTTTCTTTCACTGTGATTGTGCCTATTTTCATTATAATTAATTAAATTATCCACAATAACCACTGTTTCTGTTTATATAATACTTACCCTGGTTCCTTGTGAGTAGGGTCTCCCTTGTCTCCTTTACAAAACATGTTTAAGCAAGTCATTGGTGCTAGCCCAACTTGTTTTACAAACATCAGGTAAGCGCCCCTTCCGAATATAGGTAGGAAGGGTGTGTGCGCCTTCACACTGCATTTACCGTGGGAAAGTGCCCCAGGCCCTAAACTAAAAGTCCTTCCACAAATATGACATTAGCAAATTGGAACATCTTGTTGCATGTTCAGAGACTTGTAAGAGGTCAGTCTTCTGTCTGAATTATTTCACATTGAGTATATACAAAATCTTAAAGATAAACTTTTATGTTTGGATACCTCTGAGGAACTACTACTTGCCTACAGATTTATATGAATGCTTAATCCTAGAAATAAAACATCTTTCTAAGCCTAATAGACAGAAAAAGAGAACATAATATCTTCTAGGTGGTTGTTAAATCCTGAAAATAATGGCAGACGGTCTTACATGAGCTTCATACAGCTATATGAGATACTACTATATTCAGATCCATACTAATATAATAAAGAGGGAGCCCAAACCTTTGAGGCGGGTAATCTCAGGAATCACAGCACCAATCACAACACCCAATACAGCGTTGGAAAGGGCAGTTGCAGCAGAAGGACATAGGCTGTGCAGGCGCCCACCATATACATTTAAAAGGTAAAATAACAGTGCCAGTAAAGTAGTCCCTTGTGGGCGTGTCTGCGTTGTGCTGTGGGCGTGTGCTGGGGCGTGACAAACGCTGGGGGCGTGTGGTACGTTACGCCTTTCATGCCAAGTCTCATATACAGCCTGATTCATCAAGCTAAATTGCACTCGCAAAGGGCAAGATTCTCAGAATCTTGCCTTTTGCGAGTGCAATTTTTGCATTTGGGATTCATCATCCCTAATGCAAAATTCGCTATTTAAGAATTCGCACATTTGCGAAGAATTGAATTTAAGGAATCTCTATTTGAGATTCCTTAAATGCAATTCATGAAGCATTTCAAAATTGCGAAAATGCAATTTTGGGCCGCTATTTACCGAGAGTTCAGACCTCTCGGTAAATAGCAAAAACTTAGAAAAATGCTTTTAAAAGCATTTTTCTAAGTTGCATGTTGCACACACACATGTCCTTTGGACATGTGTGTGCGCAACACCTGTTTCAATTTGCATTTAAGGGGTGCTACAGGGTGTCCTTTGGACACCCCTGGCACCCTTTAAATCGCTATCTTATTTGCGAGTAGCAAATTGCTAATCGCAAATAAGGAATACTTCCCATTCATTCCTATGGGCCTTTTGGCCCATAGGAATGAATGGGGAGCTATTCCTTATTTGCGATTAGCAATTTGCTACTCGCAAATAAGGAATGTGTAGGAATCGCTATTTATTTAGCAATTCCTTCATGAATCCTGTTTTGCGAGTCCTTAATAGCGATTCGCTATGAATCGCTATTAGGGGCTCGCAAAACGGCCCGTTGATGAATAAGGCTGATAGTGTGCTAATCCCACCCTGCTCCCTTCCCCCCTCCCCTACCCCGCCCCAAACCTCTTCCTTTTGTCTGCATCCCATAATCATAACCCACCCTTACTCCTTAAAATATCCCAAAACCTTAAACACTAACCCATCTTAACCCTATAAATATACCCTGCACCCCAAAACCCAAACCTATCCCTAAACCCTAAAAATACTCCTGTACCCCAAAACCCAAGCCTAGCCCTGAACCCTATAAATACCCTGTACTTCAAAACCCAAACCTACCCCTGAACCCTGAAAATACCCCTGTACCCCAAAACCCAAACCTAGCCCTGAACCCTAAAAATACCACTGTACCCCAAAACCCAAACCTACCCCATAACCCTAAAAATACCCCTGTACCCCAAAACCCAAACCTAGCCCTGAACCCTAAAAATACCACTGTACCCCAAAACCCAAACCTAGCCCTGAACTCTAAAAATACCACTGTACCCCAAAACCCAAACCAACCCCTGAACCCTAAAATACCCCTGTACCCCAAAACCCAAACCTAGCCCTGAACCCTTAAAATACCCCTGTACCCCAAAACCCAAACCTACCACTGAACCCTAAAAATACCCCTGTACACCAAAACCCAAACCTAGCCCTGAACCCTATAAATACCCCTGTACCCCAAAACCCAAACCTAGCCCTGAACCCTAAAATACCCCTGTACCCCAAAACCCAAACATAGCCCTGAAACCTAAAAATACCCCTGTACCCCAAAACCCAAACCTAGCCCTTAAAATACCCCTGTACCCCAAAACCCAAACCTATCCCTGAACCCTAAAAATACCCTTATACTCCAAAACCCAAACCTAGCCCTGAACCCTAAAAATACCCCTGTACCCCAAAACCCATACCTATCCCTAAACCCTAAAACTACCTCTGTACCCCATAACCCAAAACTATATCTGAACCCTTAAAATACCCAAACACCCCAAAACATATACCTCAGTACCCCAAAACATATACCCCTATACCCATACTTACCTTATCCAAACATTACAAAAAAACATGCTTTTACCATTCATACATTCACAACGAATTTCGTTGTAAATGTATGCGTGGTAAAAGCATATAAAATGTAATGCCATGCGTTATAATGGCATTGCGGAGTCATGGTACTTTCGTAATGAAAGTATGCGGAGTGATGGTATGCGGAAAGAAAGTTGCGGAATAATGGGTGTTTACCCTCCCCCGGTAAGTACATTGGTGGCACGGCAGCCCACATCTCCAGCAACACACTCATATTTTTTCACCACCCATCTGAAAAATGCACAGGTTTCTCTCATTGATGGCCAGCACCGACATACACTTTTAGACACACCTCCCGCCACAAGTTCTAGAATTGCGAACTTTTGAGCTGGGGAGCTACGTTCGAATCTCTGCATCAGCTCAACATCCTGTGATTCCAGGCAAATCGCGTTGTCTCCCCGTGCCTACCACAAATGAATGTTTGTGTTCTTCTGTCATGTAAATTGTGCTCATGCCATGTTGTCGAGTTCGCACCATATAATATTGAAAGGAAAAATAAAGTAGAGAAACTCGAGTTCACACACTACTGAACGCGCACGCTTAAGTGCATCAGCAGTGCACTGTGAATCGGAGCGTTTCACAGGCCTGTCACAGATAAGAAATGCTATCTAAACGAAATCCTACAAAACAATATACTACTGGCCGGCAGCAATTCATACCCGGACAACGTCGGGAGGGGCTGCTAGTAAAAAGACATAATAAGATCTGTAGAAAAATCAATGAATAGCTCTAGAAAATTTAAGATAAGAGCAAGATAAAAAAAATTAAGGAGATGTTTCTGGGTCCTATATGTACGCAACCCTATACATAATCTCGAGCTATTGCTAAGGGAATATATTAAATATGAAAGATTATCAGGCCTTGGTGTAAACTGGGCCAAATTGGAGATTATACCGTTAACCCCCTGTACAAAGAAATGCACCATCGAATTCCCTCTCCGGTCAAGTATTAAGGAATCTGGGTCTACAGAGATCCGGAACTTGTGGTACGTGAGAATTATGAAAGGGCATTGTCAAAACTAGAGGGCCAAGTATCCCGATGGATCCGACTGCTGATGGTCCTAGCCGATAGGATTGCGATTCAAAAAATGATCATCCTACCTAGATTTTTATATTTATTTATAAATATACCTATTCCCCTGACACAACACTTTTTTACAAAATTGCGATCCCACCTAATTACCTTAACATGGGTAAGCCACAAGCCGAGAATTAGTTGGGAAGAATTAACTCACCCGTATGCGCTGGGAGGTTTTGGAGCGCCGCATATGTAACTTTACTATCTTTGCGCGCAGTCGCACTTTGCGCATTACTGGCATCGCCCACATGAATATGTCCCACAGATTCCCATAGAATTGGACAAAGCTCTCCCCATCCTGCTAACAGCTCTAATACCACAGAGAAGGATAGGAATCTCATGCTCGGCTATAAACACAGTGCAGAGCACGATACAAGCATGGAACAATTTAGAGCAGCAAGCACATAAGGTATCGCTATATGCCCCTACACTACCCCTTTTACACCATCCAGCTATAACAGTTACACAGTGTAGCATCCTGCTACCAATAACCATAGACACAGTTCTTTATAATACTGGAGCTTTATTCTCTTGCAACCAGCTTCTCCCCTGTCCCTACTCTATCTGCCTCTTCCCTTGTCCGTCCCCTCCTCTTCCTGTCCACCCCTGGGCTCCACCCACAACCACTAGCCTGCTAACTTCATAACATCTCCCCCTTTTGTAACAAAACAAACAAACACACTGACTTCTCAGTCCATTTCTTCAATAAGCCTTTTGGGTGGACGTGCGTCGCGATGAGGCCGTGGCAACCTGGCTCTCGGACTAGTATTGTTCAGTGTCTCATTGGCCGGACCAGTGTTCTCGCGACCAACTGAATGTGGTTCTTCAGAACTGGGAGTGTCCACTTCACTCATCATGGTTCCAGTGGTATCTCGTGATAATTTCTTAAAATGGGAGATGTTTTTTTCGTGACTCGACGCTGCTCCGATTCCGCGGTCAGCATAGTTCCTTTCTTTTTCGTGATCAGCAAAGGTTCATCCTTGAACAGGCAGTCGGTCTTCATCTGCTGTTCTTGCTTGACGAGAACATGGTCCCCTTCATGTAAGGACAGTGACCTCGCTCTTCTCCGGCGGTCTGCATATGACTTCATTCTGTCTTTACTGCGCTTGTCTGTTATCATCATCTCTTGATGGTCTCGTGCGGGTGAGGATGCTCGCAAAGCCCCTTCCCACGTTGGCATGCGATTCCTCATGGGACGTCCCAGCATGAGTGTCGCAGGGCACTGACCAGTCGTTGCGTGAGGAGTTGTCCTGTAAGCTCGGAGGACCTCGTTAAGGGCCACTTGGAGATCTTTACCCTCCGCGGTAGCATGTTGAAAAGTCTTTTTGAGTGTGGCCATGAATCTCTCGATTGTTCCATTGGCCTGTGGCCAGAGGGGTGTGATCCTGCGATGATGAAAATCCAGGTGTTTCGCAAATGCTGCAAAGTCTTGCCCATTGAAAGGGGGTCCGTTGTCCGTTTTCACCTTCGTGGGAACTCCCCATGTTGCAAAGACTTCATCAAGTACTTTGAGAGTACTAGAGGCGTTTGTAGACGGTACAAAGTATGCCATGGGATATCGAGAATGCTCATCAATGATGGCCAGCACATATTTGCCCGATGACAGGGGTCCATAGAAATCAATGGCGATCTCTTGCCACACTCCAGGTGGCAGGGTGGTCATGTGCAGTGGTGCTGGAGGATCACTTTTGCTTGTGAGCTGACAGAGGTGACAGTCCTTCAAGGTGGCTTCTACCAGTTGATCGAGATATGGAAACCATACTCGTTCCCGTAGCGCACGTTTAGTCGACACAATCCCCCGATGCCCTTCATGTGCAAGGGCAACCATCCTTGCCTTAATTGAGTGGGGATTACGATCCGCTGGTCTCGCAGTAGTATGCCATCAGTGGTGGCTGACAGTTCACCACAGACATGCCGGAAGGCTTGCATTTCTTGTTTGATAATGGGATCAGTCTCTTCATCCTGAGGATCATGTCTCCACCTGTTGTTTCGAACCCTGCGAAGGACTTTCTGCAGGACGACGTCTTGGGCCGTAATCTCTCGGATGGTATCCATGGGGATAGCTGGAGGTAGGGCTTGGTCGGTCATAAAATGTATGTACTCTTCCGCGATAGACGACTTGGAGGCTGACGATGCAAGTGGGTGCCGGGACATGTAGTCAGCCGGGTTTTCCGACTTCCCAGGCTTGTGAATAATGGTGAATGTGTACTCCTGTAGCCTTAGGCCCCACCTTTCAATCCTCGGGGGCATCTTGGATCGTGGGTTTCCATAAATGGTGACAAGAGCTTGATGGTCTGTGATTAAAGTGAAATGTTTACCGTATATGAAGACATGAAAATGTTCACATGCCCACACTACGGCAAGACTTTCCTTCTCGGGCTGCGAGTATGCCCGTTCCGGGTCAGTCAGGCTACGGCTCGCATATGCAATGATACGACGTTGATCTGAGTCATTGTTATACTGTGCCAGGATGGCTCCAAGCCCAACAGGACTGGCGTCCACAGTTATCTCAGTCTTTCTTTGTGGGTTAAAATATGACAGGTGATCCGCAGATTCCACCGCCTTCTTGATCTCCTTGAAGGATTGCTCACATTGAGGAGTCCACTCAAACGGTTGACCTTGTTTGGTCAAGATGCGGAGGGGATGACTGATCGTCGCGTAGTCCCTGATATAGCAAGCACAGTAACTGGCCATGCCGAGGAACGATCTAAGTTCACTGACGTCCTGGGGGCTCTTGGTGTTGTTCAGAGTCATAATCTTGTCAGGATCAGGTTTCATGCCAGCGCCTGAGAAAATATGGCCAAAGAATTTCAGTGTGTCCTGGTGAAACTCGCACTTATCTTTGTTTAGAGTCAGGTTTGCCTCCAATAAAGCATGGCAAACACGATTGAGTGGGATATCGTGTTCTCGTAGATCAGAACCATATACGAGGATGTCATCGCTATAGTTGAGCGTGTTGGGAATGTTTTGGATGACTTGCCGAATTGCTTCCTGAAATATTTCGGCCGCGGAGGAAACTCCAAAACTCAGTCTCTTATATCTGAACAACCCCAGATGGGTTGCGAAAGTGGTGATGTATCTTGACCTTACATCTAGTTCTAGCTGATGGTAGCCTTTATTTAAATCCAACTTGGAAAACACTGTTGCCCCATTGAGAGCAGAGATCATATCGCTCAAATGTGGTCCCGGATGTCGTTCTCTTTCGATTGCAGTATTGGGCAGGCGCATGTCCACACAGAGTCTGACTTTGTTAGCCGTGCCCTTCTTGGGTACTATAACTACTGGTGACACCCACGGTGTTGGACCATCTGTGCGCTCGATGATGTCAGCAGCTAGCAGATCCTGGAGTTCTTCCTCAAAAGCGGTCTGGAGATGGAACGGTACCCGTCGAGGGTGTTGAGCGATGGGTCTGACTTGTTCATTGATATGTAACCGCACTTGGCAGTCTTTCAATTTGCCTAATCCTTGAAATAGTCTGGGAAACTGACGGGTCACATCTTGGTTGCCGCTAACCTTGAAAAGGATTTCCACTAGGTGAAGACGTTCAGCTGTCGGAAGG
Organism: Lissotriton helveticus; assembly: GCF_964261635.1. Classification (NCBI taxonomy): domain Eukaryota; kingdom Metazoa; phylum Chordata; class Amphibia; order Caudata; family Salamandridae; genus Lissotriton; species Lissotriton helveticus. The sequence goes on from NC_136067.1 coordinate 874,553,560, forward strand.
CTCAGTAGGCAGTCTGCTTCTGGGCCCTTGATAACATGGATGACCGCTGATATGGTTGTGTCGTCATGTTTGAGGGTCGTCGAAAACTTCCCAAGGCAGGGAAGTGGCTTCTTAGCCATCCACGTGAAGACTCTAACTGGTGCAAATGTCAGAGGAGGACGCGGACTCATTCTTTCATATTCGGTGCCGGAATATGGTTCAGTGATGCACCGGAGTCCAATACGAACTTTGTGTCATGATTGCCAACTGTGATGTCCAACCGAGGATATGTCTTCAGTTGGTCCGGATCTGCAGCTAGGTTCAGGTATTCAATGGTGTATGTTGAGTCTCTGGATGACGGTCTAGATTCCTTGGATGGTGACCTCCGTTCCCACCTGGACCGCCGTGACTCTCTGCTGGAGTGTGACGACCCAGAGGACTGCTCAGTCTGTTCTTGGACAGCTCGCGCATGGTGTCTTCGAGTGTCGGACCGGGACAATCTCGGAGTACTGTTTCGTGCGTCAGATTGGGATGTCCTTGTGGCACCACTTCGTCTCTCCTTGTTGTATTCCCCACACATCACTTCGAAGTGATTAGTTTGACCGCACTTCCGACATCTCTGACCCATGGCAGGGCAGCTATCCACATGGGGGTAATCATACCCACATCTGTAACATTTCCTCACTCTCTCTGGTTTTCGCTCCTTCTTCCACGGCTCTCGCCGCTGATATTTTGACTGGTCTTGACGAGAGGGCGGGCGTGACCTCCATTGTCTGTCTCTCGAACTCCTTCGACTGTCACTTTTGGCGTGCACACGTCGCACTTGTTCGCGACTCCCTGTGTGCCCCGTTTCGATATCAGCTGCATACTCCTCTGCCTGATCATATACTCGAGTCATCTCCTCTATATCGTCTAGGCTATGTTCTTTTCTCAATAGTCGTCTCCTCAGTTGGTCGGAGTGACATCCATCTATTATTTGTGACTTTATTGCAGCATCTGTTGAGAAATTATCAAATTCACAATGCCTGGCTAGTCTCCGCAGGCGCATCATGAAGGCACTCATGGGTTCTTCCTTCCCTTGATGAGCCGAGTGGAATGTATGGCGTTCGTAGTCTACGTTTTTTTTGTGAAGAAATCTTTTATTCAATGCGTCACGCACTTTGTCATAGGTATCCGCCTCAGCAACAGGAAGGTCCTTGATTATTTTGACTATCTCCCGCCCCGCCAGGTTGCGCAGGGCAATCAACTTCTTCTTGTCCACAGTCACTTCCGATCCTTCGATGTAGTCTTCAAACTCTTCCAGCCATTCTTGCCATCTGGGACCCATGCTTCCCCCAGTGGTCACTTTGAGAGGTTCGGGTGCTCGCAGGTGCGACCCACCTGCAACCTTGGGCTTGACATCGTCTGGTTGCGGCGGATTAGTTTCGTCATCAGACACCATGTTGTCTTATGCGTATCCCGCTTCCTATTTGCCTCAATGTGATGTTTGTTTGCCAATGCTTATTTATTTGCCAATGCTTGTTTATTTGCCAATGCTTGTTTATTTTCTGGTGCCAATGCTTGTTTCTTGGCCAATGCTTGTTTGTTTGCCAATGCTTATTTATTTGCCACTGCTTGTTTATTTGCCAATGCTTGTTTATTTTCTGGTGCCAATGCTTGTTTCTTGGCCAATGCTTGTTTGTTTGCCAATGCTTGTTTACTCGCCAATGCTTGTTTCTTTTCTGGTGCCAATGCTTGTTTCTTTGCCCAGTGCCTGACTTCAAAATGGCCGCCTTCACTCTACACAGGGATGTCCTTCCCCGAAGCCTGACTTCAAGATGGCCGCCACCAGTCATCCACGAGGCTTGCTCTCCTCAGTCACAGCTCTTCACCAGGCACTTTCTAGGGACAGCACTCACCAGAATTCGCTTTCCTCTGCTTGCCACAGCCACCAGGTGAGGTTGGGGTGGGCTCCCGCCTTACGCTGCACTCTTCGCGCGCCTCGGCACCGATACCATGCCAAATCTCACGCATCGGGTGTGAGGTTTTTCCGATCACGGGCATTCGAGCCCTGGTTCTCCGGCGCTCAGTCGCGCTCCTCAGCCGGTCCTTCAGGGACAGATTCTCCCACCGCTGGGCACCTATTCCAAGTCTCTGGGGGCATAACAGGGTCGGATTGGGCTCCCGACTTCCGGCGTGATTCGCGTTTTTGAGCGCGAAGTACTTCTCTTTGGCACCGAGCGTTTCAGCGCTCTCTCAGTCACTCTTCTCGGCTCCCTTACGGTCAACAGAGGGGCCGAGTTGCCTGCTGATGGCCTCTTCAGTTTGGGCGGCAGCTCAGTCACATTCAACAGCTCGATCTCGACTGCTGCTCGGGACAGGGTGTTTCACGACGTGCTGTGGGTTGTGGGTTTTCTTATCCCACCCTCGTCGCCAGTTGTAGCATCCTGCTACCAATAACCACAGACACAGTTCTTTATGATACTGGAGCTTTATTCTCTTGCAACCAGCTTCTCCCCTGTCCCTACTCTATCTGCCTCTTCCCTTGTCCGTCCCCTCCTCTTCCTGTCCACCCCTGGGCTCCACCCACAACCACTAGCCTGCTAACTTCATAACACACAGGAACAAAAGGCGCAGAAGCTACTGGATGAGATGGGTTTGCACACCAGGGGGGACATGTTCAGGAGAAGATGTTCCTCAACTCGTCAGAGATATGTATTGGAGCTACAGAGACCCTGTTACTCCTTTTCGCCAATATGTGTTTGAGACATGCCATTAAAGCTTTATACGTATTCTTCTCACAAGAGCCACCCACACTGCAGACACTACAGACTCTTCTAACTGGACCTACACGAGAACACTTATTCACCAAACGCTACACTGCAGCTCAACAGGAAAAATATAGAGACACAGAGCGGGCGCTAGAGAGATGGAATGCAGCATTGAAACCACCACTATCCAAGGTCGACTGGAGATTTTGTTTTACACTTACCAAGTTGCTTAACACCAAACCTTAATTTACGTATTATTACTTTTTCATTTTTTGCAATAAATGTATTATACGCCGGTGCAATTGAATAGAAAAGGATTGAGAAGGAATGCTGACTGTAAATGATGTGGGAATATGCAAGCAGATTTTCTACATGTTAGTTGAGCATGTCCTCCTGTCAGATGTTACTGGAGGAAGGTGACGGATACACTGGGAAGCATGCTGCTTGAGCCAGTCCCTAATACTCCACAAGTATGTCTCCTCTGCCTGGTAACAACTCAGAGACCGCCTAATCGTAGGTTTACTGCGGTGGCTCTATTGCTAGCCAAAAGACGTATAGCTATGTACTGGGGCAGCAGGAGACCCCCGAGTACAAAAAGCTGTATTAAAGATATGGTGTACTGTAAGGAGCAATTAGAAATGTGCATTACCTGCGTCTTCAAGACCGAAAGACATATGGGGCCCAGTGATTCAATATCTGCAGACATTGGAAAACATTCCGCCTATGGGAAGGGAGGGGACTGCCCCAGAGGGCCAATAAACTAAGGGGTGCCATGGAACTGTCATTAGTCAGTATAATGGGGAGTGACAACACTTAACAAAGATAAGATGCCTGATTGCAATGTGGTACATTCAATTCAAATGTATCATGATAATGTATGTTTTGTTAGATAATAAAATCAAATAAAAAAATATGTTTCTGGATCTTAAACTTTGGCAGATGGCTTCTGGTAATTCCAGCAGGGGTCATAAAATAGTTAAATATACCATAATAGATGAAGGGGATAAAAATATTCAAATGTACAGGGCTACAGGCACCGATGACTGCTTACTGATTAACATATATACCAACATTAGAAAGATATAACCATCTAAGACAATAGCCCCTGGTATTTGGGCTCAGTTTGCATTGCAGATTTCTCTGATTTGTTTGTTATGCTTATGGGACTCAGCGGAGCGTGCACTAATCATTTTTTACCAGAAAGGGCGTAGATCAGGTTTGGCTCTTGGCCACACTTCTGATTATTCTTTTTATGGCTGAACATGATGAGCTTATCTCTGTAAATGGAAGACTCCCAACAAATGGTACTACTATATATATTCCAGCATTATATTAAACAAAAAATGTTACCTTCAGCAACACCCCTGTATATCTTCAACAATTCCTGAAACGCAATGTTAGACTACTGCAATAGTAATCTTCTTAGAGTAAAACCATTTGAAGACAAAGATTTTGAGATGTGGTGTGTATAACAAAAATGAACTTGGAGTGTTAAGGGGACTCAACTTTTAATTGTCTGTGACCATAACTATTTGGGAATTAGTAAATGAAAAGCTGACATGGAAGTTGCATTTTAGTATGTCGTGGATTGGTGACATGATCCATAAGTTGGTGGTTGAGGGGTTTTCATGAAATTTAGCAAGTCAATGAGTAAGTTGTCCCTCTGGCATCTTTTACAGGCATATATATATATATATATATATATATATATATATATATAAATCTAAAGGTGTTCCATACTAAATATGTAATGGTGCTATTTGAGAGCAGAAGAAGATGGATTGGATAGGCTCAGTGGAGGGTACTAGCCTCAAAAAGCTACTGCCCTGAAAAATGTGATACTCGTGCTGCTCATACTGATAGGCCTTTAATTATGCTCTGCCAAGGCTTGTATGACACGGCATTTGATGCGCTTCATGTATAAAATAAAAATTGCAAAAATACAAGCACCATGATTTCCCATATGGAAATAATGATGTGAAAATCCCAGGGGGTGCAGAGTGTGTAACATGGGTTGATATTGTGTCTCACAGTGTGAATCTGAACATTCTGGCTACAAAGGTTCAAACTGGACACCTCCATGGACACATCTACCTTTCTGGAAGCTTGGAAGCACGCAGCCATCAACGTCCTCCTGAAGAAGCCCTCAGTAGTTTCCATCAAGCTTGGAACTGCTGACCGATCTCCCTCCAACCATACTTGGTCAAGGTCCTAGAAAAATCAATCAACAGATGCCTAGCCAATCAACTTGCTAACCACCAGCTCTGCAACACCACACAAACAGGATTCAGACCAAACCACAATACAGAGACTGCCCTCATTACAGCAACGAATGACATCTAGATGATCCTCAACATAGTAGAAACCGCAGCCCTCGTACTACTCGACCTTGCAGCAGCCTTCAACACACTCTCACATCCCATTCTGATCTGACAACTTCATGCTGCTGGTATCCAAGGATCAGCCCACTACTGGGTCTACACCTTTCGCACCGGACGAACGCAAACAGTTAACATTCTGTCATACTCTTCAGAAACCTGGGAACTCATTTGTAGAGTCCCTCGGGGCTACTTCCTCAGCCCAATCCTCTTCAACATCTACATGACCCCACTTGCAAACTTCACCAGTGCAAGCGATATGGACATACTCACCCACGCCAACGATAAGCAAATAATACTTTCCCTTTTGGGCAAAACACCCAGCATCAGAAACAACTTCATCTCATGAATGACCAAAGTGGCAAGGTAGATTAAGTCCAGCTGCGTCAGGCTAAACACAGACAAGATCTTAGGAAAGGATGTATCACTGTGGTATCATACAGACCTCGGAATTAATCCCACCCCCAGCTCACAAGCAAGAAACCTTTGGATCATTACCAACAACAAACTGAACATGTCTACCCAGGTCTACGCTGTCAACATGTCCCGCTTCCACACCATGATGACAGAAGTCAGACTGGTCCTCAACCTACGATGCCTGTCACGTCACATCACAGCTGAAGGAACTTTACTGGCTCCTGATACATAATCATGAACTAATAAAGCTCCTCATCCACAAATACAAAGCACTACACAAACAGGCTCAGCCTACCGGAACAGGCACGTGCAATTCCAACACCTCTCCAGACACCACTGATCATCCAAACACTTAGTAGCATACATCCCACACATACAAAAAAGCAGATCAGGAGGTCACACTTTCTCTCATGCCTCCTAAGGGTGGACTGACCTACCACACCACAATAGAGCCACCTCACCTGCAAACATCAAGATACCCTCACAGGTCATAGATAGTGCGTTATAAAAATACACACAGGATAACCATTAACAAGTGGCAATTCAAGTATTTACTGAAAAGTAACATTTATTAATGTTTTCAGAATACAATAAAGAAAATCTAACAAAAAGCTCACACATATTTGTTTGCGGTAAGGGGAGTTCTGCGAAACCATTGGAGTGGTGGAGGGCAGAGGAAACTACTAACCCTAATAAAAGTGCTGAGCCACTCTAGCAGAGGATCACAGAACTCTCCAAAGATAGTAGGAATCCTCATCCATGACTGCACAATTTCTCCTCCACGATGCCTAGGCACACTTAAGACAATATGGTCTGAGCAGGCTCTGCCTTATGGCAGCACCAAAACACTTGAGGCAGGTGCAGCAATGCATTGGCAGACTTCTGATACATACACTCAGGGCACGAGTCGGGGGTACACGCAGGTACACAGCATCCACCCACAATTTTCACAGGGTGGACGCCGTCCCCCCTTCCAAGAAGTTAGGCCCCACAGAAATATGCTGAACTTGTCCTGGTATAAGACACCGTGACACGTTCAGCAGCTCCTGCACGTTGTCTGCTCTCCATTTCCAGCAGCAATGTGCAGGCAGCGAGGGGGCTTTTTTTTTCACCTCCAGGCAGGGCGAAGTTAAGGGGCCTCTTTTTGTTTGAGTATCTTGACTGGAGGCGGCCTGGAACCTCACACAAATGTAAATACCACAGAGGGAAACAAAGGCACACAGCTTGCTATCTCTTCACAGGTACTTAAGAGAGGCACGCTTTTGCCTTTGTTCTGACCCTGTATATAAGTCCACACTGTAAGACTGTCAGATGGGGTGGTCTGTCCCAGTATTTTCACAAATAACTATGTTATTTATTTTATAGCTCTTCGTCATGTGCTGTGATGACACCCATCATGATGTCACCTGCATAGTGCCTAACTTGGTCAGCCCCCCACTTCTTTTTATAGGAATTGTGCCCTGCATACACTCACCAGCATCTAATGCTTAGGGTTACCATTCCTCCCTGCGAATAGCTTTAAGTTCCTGCATAATTACAGCGACGAAAACGCAACTGCAGAACTCTAGTTCTTATGCACAACATCATAAACTATCCATGTAGCTAGACCACATACTTTTCCATCCATCGCACTATCCCTCTACAAACGTGCTTAGCATCTTGGTCAGGGTAAGAATCGCCATGTAAATACAATTTCACTTCGATAATGCAATTTCAGTATAATACAATTCGTGTTTAAATGTATTTATAGGAACAGCCTGCCCTGGTTTACCAGTATTTGTGTCTGCTCAATGTTTCCGCAATTTACAAAGACATGGCTGATTAACTCCACTATATTGGCCCCTCCCTCGCCCACATCTTCCCCCGCCATCAAGACGAACGTTACTACCGATTAGGACCTGCACATGGAGCAAAAGATCACTTACTGGCTGCTTATGCATGTGGAAATAGTTAACCATAAACTTCGTGTGCGGGAAAGGCAGCAGTGGGAGTTTAATTACAGAGTGCCACTGTTGACTCTGATGCTTTTTGCATTTTGTATTGCGTCAGAGGGCGCTTCACCCTGTTCGAGCTGTTTACAAACTTGTGCAACAGCTGTACTAGACGTTTGTCCGAAGTCCGAGGTTCACCTGTGCTGTTTAGTTTTCTGTCGTATTATCTCTATCAGGGAAAAAAACACAAGCAAAAAACACCGGCAAATGCACGTACGAGTAAGTAATAGAGTATTCATGTGGCAGTCTGTTTGATACTCTTACAAGTCATAATTATATACTAGTAGCACAAATAGAAACTGCAATTTTACTATAGGGAACTGGATGTTTCGATCGATTCAAAACTAGCGGTGGTTGCTCCGCTAAGGTGGAGGAGCGTCGCTCCACTGCTTTAAAGCAGTGCCAAGGAAAAATAAAATGATAATAATGATTTGTTATTATCATTTTATTTTTAGTGATGCAGTTGCAGTGCAGACAGGTTAAGTTAGGGAGGGGCATGGTCCTGTGACGTCGAGCGAGGAGTGGTGGCTGCACCTTAAGTGCGCATGACGGTTTTGCCGGCTGTCGCGGACCAGCCAAACCGTCATGTGCACTTTGCATGTTCTCCACAGGCTGTATTGCACAGCCTGGGTGGAGAACATGCCCAGCCTCTCTCTGAGCGCCAACCCACGTAGCTCACACCAATCGCAGCATTGTGATTGGTCAGGGAAGTCTGGGATCCCGGGTGCATCGTGATTCCTGCGTCAGAGAGGCAGCGGTGTGCACCGGCGACCACCAGGTAAGTTTTAGTTTCTTTTTTATTCTAATTTTTTATCCTACCCCCACCATCCCCCACCCTCTCTACCATTTCCCACCAGCCGCCACTGTTCAAAATGCATGTAAAAGTATGTAAAACAGTACTCCTATAGCACTACTTCCTGTATCCGTAAACGCTTTTGTTCTTTAGACACACCTTCCATTATGTCAGTGTGAACAACATTATTTTTAGCAATGGACACAGGGCCGGACTGGCCGTAGCGGGCATCAGGCGTTTTGCCGGGACACTGGAAGGGTTTTGTTACTGGGGACCAGTTTTGCAGTGGTGCTGCAATACCAGCCCCAAGTAACAAAAACAGCACTGCTTCACACTTGCAACACCCCCGCCTCTCAGGGGGCTCATCTGACAAAATTGCCAGAGCTGCCTCGGATTGCCAGTCCAGCTCTGAATGGATATGTATACCCTCCTCATATAATTCCAACAGTGATATACTGATGGTATTATGATGAACACTGTAAAGAAGGACAGATATTACACGGTATATTGAAGGTTTATTCTTACAAGATGAGACCGGAGCTTCAATCAGTCTCCAGCAATCCGTCTCCACTCCAACATCAAGGCCGCACCAAGAACCATCCCCACATTCTTTATTCCCTCTCTAGAAACAGAACACAACACACTTTTCTATTCAAGAGAAATCAAATATAAATATACAATTCATTTTAGAAATAAGGAACAGAGAGCCCAATTCAACAATTCTGCTACTATGATGTATTAATAGATTATGGGCCATATGCATCATTCCAAATTGCGATCGCAAATGCTGAAATTCGTAGAATTTCGGCGTTTGTGATCGCATTTGGGCTCAGTGGTATGTAGGAAAGGAAAACTGCCTTGCAAAATAAGGAATCGCAAAATTTGTGATTCCCTATTTTGCGACTGCATTTGAGGAATCGCAAATTGCTATTCCTTAAATGCAATGTAAGAAGCACAGAAAAAGTGCAATTTGGCCTTAAGGAATCTCGAATTACCACCAACTTCAAGTTGGTGGTAATTTGCGATATCTCTGAAAAATTCACTTTTTTGCATTTTTCAAAGTGCCATGTGGCGCACATACATGCCCTGAAATGTGCACACATGCACATTTCAGGGGTGCAACAGGGTTTCCTTTTGACACTCTGGCACCCTTGAAATTGCATTCTCTATTTGCGAATCTCTAATTGAGAATCGCAAATTGAGAATGTCTTCCCATTCATTCCTCCGGGCCTTTAGGCCCATAGGAATGAATGGGGAGGTATTCCTTAATTGCGAATCGCAATTTGCAATTCGCAATTAAGGAATATGTAGGATTCGCAAAATGATTTGCAAATCCTACATACATAGCGTTTTGGATTCTCAAATAGTGATTCGCAAAAAATCGCTATTTGAGAATCGCAAAAGAAGATTTTGATACAGGCCCATGGTCTCACAGAAACCATATACAAGAAATTAAACAACGACAATCTAAACATACTGAGACAAGTACATTTCTTAAAAAACTAAAATTGTAAAGCAGAAGCATCAGTATCCTACATACTCTCAAAGTTTCTCAGGCGTCCACCTGACACATTTACTGAATCTTAATACAGTTTCTATTGGACATTCACAGATTGATATCCATTGAGATTTGGTCCCCACATTCATTGCCATTAACCGCCACACTGCTGCCAGGCATAACATGACTCTGTAGGTTACCATCATCAACAGGTAATATCAGTAAGGCCAAAAATATATTGCTTTTAGAAATTACCTTGTCAGTAATGCTCTCATAACCACCAGTCCCTTCAGCATCTTGCTATCTAATCAGATTCCACACTCGCATTCATACAAACAGAAACTCTACTCAAGTCCTGTTGGACTTAGCCCTTATGGCAGGTTCACCCCTAGAATTTTTGCTTGTAATGGTGACCTGGTGATGGTGATTTTTGGGTTCTGCGCACTTTCACTGTGTCCCAGTGGAAAGTGAGTGCGCACTCTGAATGCGTGGAGTGAGGTTGGCCTGCCCTCCCATAGGAATGCATGGGGAATGTATTTGTCCCTGGTAGTTCCTGATGCGTGGGGAGTGCGGGCTCGAGTTTGGTATGTGTGAACTCGTGAGAGTGAATGCTGCAAGATGGTGTATGCGGCATGTATGTGTCTAGTGGGGAAGTGCCACTTCTAGACATGGCTATGAGTATGCTGTGAAGGTGCTGGCGTGTGATTGGCTGGAGCTGACTGGCATGCCAGGCTCCAGGAAGTCTGGATGGGTCGGCCCGGTGGTGAGTGGGAGATTAGTATGCTGATGGCTGGGGAGGAGTGTACCTGTGTCCTGAATGAGGCTGGGGTTTCCCCTGACAATGCTTGCTCCACCCCCCTGTGGTGCGTCTAACGACCCTAGCCCTGCCAGTGAATAGAGAGGGTGGTTGGGCCATCAGCAGTGCTCACAGACCAGCTGCGACTGGTTCTGCCCCCACCCTGCACCTACAGACAAAGGATTTACTGTATAAAAATGTGGCTGTGTCCCCACAGAAGCTGTTCTTTCCTGATCCTACTTGAGGGGGGCTGCTGCTGCTGCTGGGGCCAGGAGGAACCGCCACTTGGACTGCCTCCCTGCCTGGAGGGCCAGTGAGCTGGCCCCTGGCCCAGCCTTGCCCCCCCCCCTGCCTTCCTGCACTCCTGGAGGACTTATACTGTCTTATAGCGCCTGGGAGCGCTCTATTTGTCTTGTAGCGCTTGGGAGTGCTGTGCCTTCACCCCAGCGCTCGGAGCTCTTTACTTTTCCTTTTGCGGCTGCCCACGCCGATTTTAACGTCCCCTGGCAGGTGCGCTGTTTTTAGCCTTTACGAGTGCCCACCTCGTTTAGTATTTGTATCGAAGAGCCGGTGCCCACCCGGCATTGCCCCCGAGGGATTGTTAAGATTCACCGCCGCAGCCCAGGTGACCCAGCCGGGCCGCCGCGCTGCCTATGGCGACCAGGAAGTCCCGCCTCTACACCCCCAGGGCCGCGCTGCCATTGGCGGCCCCGAACCGGAAGTCAGGCGGAACAGGTGGGACAACCGGAAGTCGACAGGAGCCCACCCTGCGCTCCGGTACTAGGAAGTGCTGCGAGAGGAGCAGGGCGGCTGCAGAGGCAGGCGGGGCTCCGGTGTCTGAGGGAGAGCCCCGGCCGCCAGCAAAGAGAGCCGCCGGGCAGAGGAGACTGCCCCCAGGCCCAGGAGAAACCGGTGAGTGGAGCAGCTGTTCGTGGTAGAGGGGGCACCGGGGCACATTGCCGGTGCCCGCCCCCCCCCCCCCTGGTGAAAGGCTCGTGGGGGCCTTACCTGTTGTCGAGCCGGTCGAGGCTCCAGCATCCCGACGGGCCAGTGTTCTCGAGTCCCCCCAGAGGGGGGGGACTTCCACAGAAAGGTGCCACAGTTGTTTCCGAGCCCAGCGAGGCTCCAACGACGGGGCATTTCTTTACTTAGAGCCCAGTGGGGCTCAGGGGGCAAAGTAGTGACGAGCCCTGAGAGGCCCGCGAGGGCATTTTGTTTCCTGCCCACAAGAGGCTCAAGGCGCCCGATCTGTTGTCAGAGCCACGGAGGCTCTAGGGGGCACATTCTTTACAAGCCCTGAGAGGTTCCTGAGTGCCCCCATTGCTGTGTTCTTGAGCCCCGAGAGAGGCTCAGCAGCGCCCCATGTGTTTTAAGAGCCCAGAGAGGCTCAGGCGACCTGTTGCGTGTATTGCCACGAGGGCTCTAGGGGCATCAGTTATTTTGAGCCTGAGAGGCTCCTGAGGGGCCAGTCCTTTGTCCAGAGCCCATCGAGGCTCCAAAAAGGGGACAATCATTTCTGCAGAGCCTGTGAGGCTCCCCCCATCGTGTTGGCCCATCATTGTTCTTTCAGCTGCCCAGCACTTTGTGGGCAGCTGCCACGTTTAGGCCCCCTGACATTGGACACAGGGCGTCCTAACCCTAGAGAGGCCAGTTGGCCTAGGGACAGTCACAGGTGGTGACTTATGTGAGTTTGGCGCAAGTGTTCATTTTCTACACCTCTGAATGTATTGTTGATGCATCATGTGTTTTCCTTCCTTACACCTCTGAATGAATGTTATGCATTGCATCATGTGTTATGTTCTTACACCCCTACAGGTATTGTGATACTTAGGTGGTTGTTTGTCTCCTAGTGAAGGTGGTGCTAGTGAGGTCCTGGTTACCAGTAGTTACTGGTTGTGTGCGCTATTTTTATATTTTGTGCTACAGTGATTTTACATTCTAAGTGCTATTTCTAAAAGTGTTACTTCTAAAAAGCGCTGATTTCTGACAGTGGTCCAGGTGGCCCTGTCTTGTACATATCCCTTGTAAATTCTGCCCATGCCTCTGGCACATTGTAAAGTGTGTGTTTTTCATCTAATGTGTTTTGGTGTAATACAAAGGCTATTTTTATATAACCTTGTGTGGGGTTTCCTTTGTGGTGGGCCTTTGGGTGTTGTTGCTGGGGTGCGTGCGCAAATACTTAACTCACATCGCCTCCAAGTTTAGCCTTGCTGCTCGCGCCACGTTACCTAGAGGGTGAGCAGGGGTTATCTTGGCGTGTAACTCCCTTGCCCTGACTTAGGAGTGGTGGTCTCTGACTGATTTTGGCGCAAGCCCTGGCCCGCCAGGGATCCCATTTCTAACATTGGCAGCAGCGAGAGGATGAGGATTTGTGTTTGCGGTGTACCACAGTGGCAACTGGCCATACTACAAAACTCTGCATTTTAGATGACCACATTTTAGGGGATTGTTTTTTTGAAGTTCCATTATTTTCTTCTCCTAAAGGTATCATTGAGTAATTGTGTCAAGTACATTTGTCCCCCGCCCTGCGCCCAGAGTCGGTACCTGTGTCACGTGTGGTCAGGTTGAGGAATCAGGGGTGGTAGAAACTGCCTTACCAGTCCGAGGGGAGGGTTGTGTGTGGATGAATGGTGTGTGGCACTAGACAAGTGAGTGTGAGTTCTCTGGGGTAGAGAGCTGGCTGAATACCTTTGTAAATTTTGACTCTTGCTTCAGCTCTGACAGTTAAGTCCCCTGTGTTGCATGTGTCTGTGAGCATCCTGCCAGGATGGAGTCTGCTTTTAATGTCTGGGGTCTGTTTATGCATGAACTGAGAGAGTTTTGCGAAGAGAGAGACATTGCAGTGAATGAGTCAGACACCCAGTCCCAACTTAGGGGTAACCTAATTCAATGGCAGAAGGAGGACTGGGAGCGTGAGCTCAGTGAGGAGAGGGCCCGGGTCTCACACCATGAGGGTGGTGGGTCTGAGGGGAGCCCTGAAGAGTCTGAGGAGGAGGAAGAAAATGATAGCACAGGGACGCCAGCAGATAGTGAGGACCCCATAGATAGGGAGTCCCTTGCTGGGTCCAGCGTAGGAGGCAGCGCCTCATCCCTTTACCTGTCCCCAGAGGAGCTGGAAGATAGGAGGAGAGAAAGGGAGCACCAGCTGGCTTTAGAAAAGCTCAGGTTGGAGCATGCCCAGGCTATGGCACAGCTGGGCATTAGAAAGCAACAGCTAGAGACTGAGAGGGTCTTAGCACAGGAAAGGATAGAGGAGGCTGAGAGGGCCTCCACCAGAGGCAAAGTAGCTCTGGAGGGTAGACTATCCCCTGCGTGCAGGGATGGTTGAGTCCAGTGGTGGCAGCTATTCAGATTTCAGTGTAGGAAATCCCAGTCCCAGTTCCCCCAGTCTGGTACCTGTTTCCCCAGAGGAGGAGTTAAGGTTGAAATTCAGGGGCAGTAGGAAACTGTCTCACCAGTCTTGGGAAAAGTTTGAGGATGAATGTCATGGAGCACTGTGGGCTTGGGTAGAGGTTCACACTGACTCTGATTTTGAGAAACTGTTTGATATGATTGTCAAAGAGCAGGTGCTCAGTGGTTGTTGTCCAGAGTTGCGCCAACACCTGTTGGAATATGGGTCTCCTTGTTCAGAGCAGCTTGCCGCGGAAGCAGACCGCTGGGAGAGGGCCAGAGGTTCTTTAGAGTCCCTAGTGAGTGAGTCCAAAAGAAGTGGTTCAGGTATCTTCCAGCCCAGCGTGGTGGAAGAGGCTCAGTGTAGCCCAGCTAGGTCCCAGGATAGCGAGGAGGGTGTAGGGGCTTACTGCCTGGCTCAGTGGAGCAGGAGTAAGTGGGTGACCGAGGGTCCCCAGGTGCCCGATGCCCTGCCTCAGGACTTGAATGGTTTCTTTAGGGAACACCAGGTTGGGGACCTAGGCTGTCCTGTTAGTCCATTTGAGGAGGATCTCCTAGTGTCTAGGGAAACTAGAGCATCTGTAACCAGAGCTCCTGTGGTTCTAGAGTCTGGCAGTACCGCTCCGGTAGGGAGGATACAGGAGTCCAGAGTGAGGAGTGATTGGGGGAGTTCCCCAGTGGAAGGACCAGTGGGTCAGGGACTACCCAGTGGGGCTAGGTTCCCGTGTAGTGACCATGGTGACACCACTTCTGTTCTGGGGAATCTTCGCGCACTGTCAGGTGGACAGGGAGCGGGAGATCTGCGCCAGACAGACAGTCACATGACACATGGGTCATGTGTCAGCCTCAGGGGGATGGCGTGTGAATCCTCAGAAGTCCTGGAGTGCCAGGCAACTAGTCCACCAAAGGTTTTAGACCAGAGGTTGGGAGGCCAGGTTCAGGATCAGTCTGACCTGAAGGGTAGGACGACTGTAACCAGTGTCCTGACCAGTTCTTCTTCCAGAGGTACCGCCCCAGTTGGTAGGGAGCAGGACTCTGGAAGGGGGTGCAGAGGGTGGGAGAGCCCACCTCTGACCCCGGTGCAACCTGAGTGGTTAAGCCCTGGGTTGGAATGGCGTTCTAGGTGTACCCCTCGCCGGAGGAGGAGGAACCCTAGAAGAAGAGGTAGGGGGAGGAGAGCCTTCCCTGAGACTCCTGGTCCGCCTGAGGTTGTAGACCCTAGGCTGGAGAACCAGTGGCAGTCTAGTCCTGTCTGGCAGACAGGAAGAGTGGAGAATGGCTCCTATGTGCCAGGGGTTACTACCCCCCGCTCTGTGAATAGGCATGGACCAGTGGCACCTGGGTGGCCCAGGGCCTGGTCCTGGCCGCGGACAGCTTGGGAGTACCAGTGGGGTAGCCCAGTTGGTCCAGACAGTGGTTTTAGAAGGAATCCCATGGGTTCACCGTGGCGTAGAACAGGAGGGTGTCCCTGCAGTTGCGGGCCCGCGTCCGTGTTCTATCGCCCCAAGCAGGGAAGTCCATCACGGTGGTGATTGTTCTCCCCTGCGTTTTGGCTGGAAGGGGGTTGTGTTGGACTTGGCCCTTATGGCAGGTTCACCCCTAGAATTTTTGCTTGTAATGGTGACCTGGTGATGGTGATTTTTGGGTTCTGCGCACTTTCGCTGTGTCCCAGTGGAAAGTGCGTGCGCACTCTGAGTCCATGGAGTGAGGTTGGCCTGCCCTCCCATAGGAATGCATGGGAAATGTATGTGTCCCTGGTAGTTCCTGATGCGTGGGGAGTGCGGGCTCGAGTTTGGTATGTGTGAACTCGTGAGAGTGAATGCTGCAAGATGGTGTATGCGGCATGTATGTGTCTAGTGGAGAAGTGCCACTTCTAGACATGGCTATGTGTGTGCTGTGAAGGTGCTGGCGTGTGATTGGCTGGAGCTGGCTGGCATGCCAGGCTCCAGGAAGTCTGGATGGGTCGGCCCGGTGGTGAGTGGGAGATTAGCATGCTGATGGCTGGGGAGGAGTGTACCTGTGTCCTGAATGAGGCTGGGGTTTCCCCTGACAATGCTGGCTCCACCCCCCTGTGGTGCGTCTAACGACCCTAGCCCTGCCAGTGAATAGAGAGGGTGGTTGGGCCATCAGCAGTGCTCACAGACCAGCTGCGACTGGTTCTGCCCCCACCCTGCACCTACAGACAAAGGATTTACTGTATAAAAATGGGGCTGTGTCCCCACAGAAGCTGTTCTTTCCTGACCCTACTTGAGGGGGGCTGCTGCTGCTGCTGGGGCCAGGAGGAACCGCCACTTGGACAGCCTCCCTGCCTGGAGGGCCAGTGGGCTAGCCCCTGGTCCAGCCTTGCCCCCCCTGCCTTCCTGCACTCCTGGAGGACTTATACTGTCTTATAGCGCCTGGGAGCGCTGTATTTGTCTTGTAGCGCTTGGGAGCGCTGTGCCTTCACCCCAGCGCTCGGAGCGCTTTACTTTTCCTTTTGCGGCTGCCCACGACGATTTTAACATCCCCTGGCAGGTGCCCACCCCGCCAGGGACCTTGCGCTGTTTTTAGCCTTTACGAGTGCCCACCTCGTTTAGTATTTGTATCGAAGAGCCGGTGCCCACCCAGCATTGCCCCCGAGGGATTGTTAAGATTCACCGCCGCAGCCCAGGAGACCCGGAGGGCCGCCGCGCTGCCTACGGCGACCCGGAAGTCCCGCCTCCACACCCCCAGGGCCGCGCTGCCATTGGCAGCCCCGAACCGGAAGTCAGGTGGAACAGGTGGGACAACCGGAAGTCGACAGGAGCCCACCCTGCGCTCCGGTACCACGAAGTGCTGCGAGAGGAGCAGGGCGGCTGCAGAGGCAGGCGGGGCTCCGGTGTCTGAGGGAGAGCCCCTGCCGCCGGTAAAGAGAGCCGCCGGGCAGAGGAGACTGCCCCCAGGCCCAGGAGAAACCGGTGAGTGGAGCAGCTGTTCGTGGTAGAGGGGGCGCCGGGGCACATTGCCGGTGCCCGCCCCCCCCCCAGTGAAAGGCTCGTGGGGGCCTTACCTGTTGTCGAGCCGGTCGAGGCTCCAGCATCCCGACGGGCCAGTGTTCTAGAGTCCCCCCAGAGGGGGGGACTTCCACAGAAAGGTGCCACAGTTGTTTCCGAGCCCAGCGAGGCTCCAACGACGGGGCATTTCTTTACTTAGAGCCCAGTGGGGCTCAGGGGGCAAAGTAGTGACGAGCCCTGAGAGGCCTGCGAGGGCATTTTGTTTCCTGCCCACAAGAGGCTCAAGGCGCCCGATCTGTTGTCAGAGCCACGGAGGCTCTAGGGGGCACATTCTTTACAAGCCCTGAGAGGTTCCTGAGTGCCCCCATTGCTGTGTTCTTGAGCCCCGAGAGAGGCTCAGCAGCGCCCCATGTGTTTTAAGAGCCCAGAGAGGCTCAGGCGAACTGTTGAGTGTAGAGCCACGAGGGCTCTAAGAGCATCAGTTATTTTGAGCCTGAGAGGCTCCTGAGGGGCTAGTCCTTTGTCCAGAGCCCAGCGAGGCTCCAAAAAGGGGACAACCATTTCTGCAGAGCCTGTGAGGCTCCCCCCATCGTGTTGGCCCATCATTGTTCTTTCAGCTGCCCAGCACTTTGTGGGCAGCTGCCACGTTTAGGCCCCCTGACATTGGACACAGGGCGTCCTAACCCTAGAGAGGCCAGTTGGCCTAGGGACAGTCACAGGTGGTGACTTATGTGAGTTTGGCGCAAGTGTTCATTTTCTACACCTCTGAATGCATTGTTGATGCATCATGTGTTTTCCTTCCTTACACCTCTGAATGAATGTTATGCATTGCATCATGTGTTATGTTCTTACACCCCTACAGGTATTGTGATATCTAGGTGGTTGTTTATCTCCTAGTGCAGGTGGTGCTAGTGAGGTCCTGGTTACCAGTAGTTACTGGTTGTGTGCGCTATTTTTATATTTTGTGCTACAGTGATTTTACATTCTAAGTGCTATTTCTAAAAGTGTTACTTCTAAAAAGCGCTGATTCCTGACAGTGGTCCAGGTGGCCCTGTCTTGTACATATTCCCTGTAAATTCTGCCCGTGCCTCTGGCACATTGTAAAGTGTGTGTTTTTCATCTAATGTGTTTTGGTGTAATACAAAGGCTATTTTTATATAACCTTGTGTGGGGTTTCCTTTGTGGTGGGCCTTTGGGTGTTGTTGCTGGGGTGCGTGCGCAAATACTTAACTCACATCGCCTCCAAGTTTAGCCTTGCTGCTCGCGCCACGTTACCTAGAGGGTGAGCAGGGGTTATCTTGGCGTGTAACTCCCTTGCCCTGACTTAGGAGTGGTGGTCTCTGACTGACTTTGGCGCAAGCCCTGGCCCGCCAGGGATCCCATTTCTAACAAGTCCCATACTTTTCCTCCAATAGCTGTGACTTATCTACTAAAAACGTCTAGGATTTTAACTGGGTACGACCATCTAGGCGATTCCCTCCCTATCACATTCAGAATTTTTATAGAAACCCAATCACCCACCTTAAGTTGCATATTGGAAGATTTCCCTCTCCTATAATCTATCTCAATTTCCGTCCTGCCTTGATATCTCTTTACTCTTTTATTAACTTCTTGCAAATGTACGCTTTTCCCCAATAACCTGTCCTCTTTACAAACCACTGATCCAACTTGGCTCCTGGTTTCCTACCTCTCAACAATTCAAAGGGTGAATATTCCATCAGAGGATTAGAAGTGATTATATATGTCAATATATTAGCCTGAAATCCTTTACTCCATGACAGTCCACTCTTCACCCTCAACTGTATATATTCTCTTACCACACAGTTGAATCTTTCTACATTTCCAAATTATTTACTTTAAAAAATGTGGTCCATTGTCACAGACATGTTCCTCCATCAAGCCCTCTCTACAGAAGATTGTATTACAACCTCAGAATTGACTCTTTCTAACTTTCTGACCTCCAGTCATTTGGTGAAATAATCAACCATTTCCATTACATTTAATGTATGCTTCTGTCCTAGGCATAACTCAAAAAAGACCATGTATGTCAATGCCTACTATCCTCCAAGGCCAAGGAACATTTTCAATCTGCTGACTCTCTGTAACACATGGTCTAGAAGACTTATTACTGTGATAGCATATCTCCCAATTACGTACTCAAGCATCTATCAACCTATGATTTCCAGGCCAACAATAGAATTTTCTGACACACCTTTTAGTGCCTGTCATCCCCGTGTGCCCTTCATGACCCATAGAAAAGATCTTCTTTCTCAAACCTAAAGTAGGGGCCATCTTATCACATATTATCAGAACATTATTCGCAATCATCAATTCATCCTTCACTTTAAATAATGCCTTCAAATGTCCACTAAGCTTTCTCTCTTGTGGTCAATCTATCCTTAAGTACACAATTGCGGGGCGTGGCTGGCCGAGTAGCAAGATAGCCGCTCACTAAAGGTCTCCGCCGGCCGCAATCATAATCCTACATAATCCTCTATAACCAAGAGCACAACGTAACTGAAAAGAATCAGAGTATGACGGTGACTGAGGCGCGGATTGACTGCCACGTCCAGTAAAGACAACAACCGGTGAAACTTGCTGCGGTCCGGCTGAGAGCCTGTGCGAGGGCCAGGGCCTAGCGGTGAAGTTGTAAGCTGGGTGCTTACTGGAAGATCAGCCCGGTGAGACAGGGCTCCGAGGCTTGCCCGTAGCTGTCGTGAACACTGCCTCTGTTTGCGCGCCCTGCAGCTTTTAATAAAAGGAACACCAGCGGTAAGGCAGAGGGAAGCAGTGCGAGGTCGCTTACTGTGGGCCGGTGGGCGGTCGAGCGTCGGCCCTGGGGCGCAGTGGCCTAGACTCCATCCCATGGCTGCCGCTGCTGCGGGCGAAGGTGTTAAGGACTTCAGGCGGAGTGCTGAGCTTGCCGTGACCCCAAACAACAAGCCGCCGGCAGTCCACTGGACTGTGGCAGATGGGCCTGCGCAGAACACACAGCTGCCATCTTGGTTTGGGCGCATTGATGAAGAAGGTGAGGCCTGTGCTGGGCATCGGATGGAGCCGAGACGCGTAGGGTGCATGTGGAGTGGACCTGCCTGACAAGGGAGGGCTACTGGGTGGTGTTGCAGAATCCCTGTGCTGGGGCTGCCCCTCCTGCCCACCTGCTGTGTGGAATCCTCTGGCCGCCTGACCGCCACTGGAGGTTGTCACGACAGTCGAGTCTATTTGTGGAACTGGGCCCGAGGGTGCAGCGCGGACCGCTGAGTGCAGTGCGGTGGCGCGGAATACAGCTATGTGCCTGGGCTAGAGAAACTGCAAGTGTCTGGCAACTGGACCTGCAAGATATAGCTGTGTTGGAGGTGAGTCGCACTTTCTACACCTCTGGTGATTCGAACTAATGGATGCCCAGGAGTCCCAGTCGGGTCGGCCCATTAAAAACCTATGACCACCATTTCAAGTGCCTCGAGCTGTTGCAGCGGTGGGCTCTGCAGGTGGGCGCGACAGTACAGAGGAGAGGCAACCGCATGAAGTGGTTCAACATCTGCTGAATGGATGTGGCTCTAAGCTGGGAGTGTTAATAGCAGCTGACTGTGGTGGGGTGCTGAGGCGAAACAAGAACCAGTGGGCACACTGTGCAATGTGGTGAGCACCCCTCAATGGCTCCGGGCCTGTGGCATGTAAATAGGGATGTATGACATTACGACACATGCTTTTACCATGCATGCCTTTACATCGCAATTTTTACAACGCATGCTGTTACAACGCATAGCGTTAAGGGGTGCTGGATAGTGAATAGTTTAATTTACTATTCCAACTCCAGTCCCCGTGGATAGTAGGGAAGGTGTTGGATAGTAAATTAAATCTATTCCCTATCCTAGAGCGCCCCCCAGCGCTATGCGTTGTAATGACATGTGTTGTAATAGTTGCGTCGTAAAGGCACTGCGTGGTAAAAGTTGCGTTGAAAAGGATGTTTCCCTGTAAATAGGGCCCTGCTTGCACCGTTGTGTCAGTGAGAACCAATTGCTTGCACGCTGAAAAACGGCACGTGTGCTCTGAAAGCCCGAGAGTGTACCTGAAGCCCAGTGAGGTGCAGTGGCTACCTGCTTTGTGGACAAGAGGAGTACATGAACTCTCAGATTACGTGTGGCGTATCTGTGTGATATCAGGCTACTTCCTTGCGTCAGAGCCTGCCCTGGGACAGGCGACTCGCTCCCTAGTGCGGCCCAGGCGGTGAGCTGCAAGATCGCATTAAAACACTAATGCAGAACTAGTGTGGTTATCTGCTCGTAAAATATATAAGGTGACTGCTGGTACCCAGCTGTGCCTTTCGCTGTCTACAGGCTCGGGATGGGCAAACATGACACTAAGCAATCAAAACTCCATTTTGAAAGCAAGCAGCAAACCGGACACGCCGAAAATTGAGGCAGACACAGATTTGGAATCTGGTGCACGAGATGGAGTGGTGGGAGGTGGTGATGACCTTCGTGCATTGCTCCTAGACATGAAGTCTAGCCTAAAAACTATAGACACTAAACTAGATATTCTAACCTCCCAACTTGATCAAGTGAAAAAGCAAATGGATACGCATGAGTCCCGGCTAGACTTGACAACCGTTCCACTGAAATGCATGAATTCCAAGTAGAGACTAAAGAGCAGTTACTCCAAATGGATAAGGTGCTGAACATTATAAGGGCCAAGAATCACGACTTAGAAGCCCGGTCGTGAAGGAATAGCCTCCGAATCACAGGTATTCCTGAAACCACTGGCATTGACAAAATGGAAACTTTGTTGAGGAGTTGCTGCAAGACCTATTTGGTTTCGACCTGTCAACAATGTTTATTGTTGAAAGAGAGCATCGCACGTTGGGCCCTAGGCCCCCTGTGGGATCAACGTCGAGACCCATACTCGTACGCATACTAAACTACCGAGACTGGGACACTATTCTGCGGCTCGCCAGAGAGAGAGGAAGCATTAACTTCAAGGGAAACAACATCTCCATGTTCCTGGATTTTACCCCCATGGTCCAGGCAGCTAGGTGCGAGTTTGTGCCAGTCAAATGAATTCTCAGACAAGCGGAAATTTCAAACACTTTATTATATCCAGCCAAGCTGAAAGTGTTGTTTGAGGGCTCACCACACTATTAATTTAGGTTGTTTATCTGACTTACCTTGACTAGGATTGTGGCCCCTATGTGGACAGGGTGAAATCCTCTGCCAACTAGAGACCCAGTTTCTAACATCAGGTATGGGGTTAGACCATTCCAAAATGTATGGCAGAAGGGTCTCTCTGATATGCTTTCTTTAGTATAGAGGTATTAGTGATAGATAGGAGTCTCCCTGTTGTACTCGAACACCAGATGAATTTTAACTCTTCTGCAAACACAAAGTGAGAAGTAAGAATAAGATTGCATAAAATGGATACAAACCTTTGTAATATAAACATATATGATACTATTTTTGCAGGTACAACTACCGCTATTACATCTAGGGTCTTGTACACATTGCAGTACTTCACAGATGTTAGAATTAGACAGACTGTCAGTTTAAAACATTAACTATAAGGCTTCCTAAAACTGAACAAGTATTACATAATTTTTTTTAAAGTGTGTTTTCAAGGTGTAATTTAACCCCATTCGCTATCACTTAAAAATAGTACACTAACACAAGAGGCTTTATTAACCTTCTATACATTAGAAAGATTTCCACTCCAAAACTACTGATTGAACTTAGCATTTGCCACCAAGTCTTGCAGCAATAAGCGGGGTCTAATTACCTATATCAATGGTACTTGTTTACCCTGGCATATGAAATTATTTCCAGGGAACACCCGGCAATATACGCCCTGCTAGCGAGGCATGTGCCTTTCATCTTTCATACATGCCATCCACATCTGTATTGAGTGCCTGTACCGACCAAGGTCCCACATACCTCTTGCAAGGAGTGAAACGGGATGAGACCACTTCCAAATGGATGTATGCCATTACAACGCATGCTTTTACCACTCATGCCTTTACAACGCAGTTTTTACAACGCATGCCTTTACAACGCATATCGCTTAGGGGTGCTGGATAGTGAATAGTTTAATTTACTATTCCAACTCCAGTCCCCGTGGATAGTAGGGAAGGTTTTGGATAGTAAATTAAATCTGTTCCCTATCCTAGAGCGCCCCCCAGCGCTATGCGTTGTAATGACATGCGTTGTAATAGTTGCGTCGTAAAGGCACTGCGTGGTAAAAGTTGCGTTGTAAAGGATGTTTCCCCTTCCGGATCATCTTTACATGCTGTTGTCAAGCTTAGAAAGTATTGCCAACCTGCAGGTGCTATAAAACGCAAGAGCAAACAGGGAGAGTGCAGTCAGCAGCAAGAGCAGACCTACACAAAGCTACCACTTTCACTCCTTGAGAGAACACCCTATAAATATGTAAATTCGACAATGTGCAGAGGAAAAGATGTTTGCCGGAGGGTGAAAGATTGATTACTGGGCCTGAGTGGCCGAAAATAGCTGACTGTTCAGAGGGTTCAAGGCAATGCCTGCCTGTCTCTTTGGGACACACCATATTCCATATTCCCTAGTCAGCTGCTTCATGTTATGAGACCGAGGGGAACGCTGGGTGATAGGAAATTTGTGCTTGTGCTGTGATCCCAGACAGAAATGTGATGAAAATGTAAAATTTTAGCTAAATGTGAGGGGATTCTGGGTAAGAAACGAGGATCCATGCAAGCCACACCTTCCTGAACTCCCCTGGGTGTCTAGTTGTCAGAAATGTCTGGGTTTGGTACGTTTCCCCCGATGGCCGCTTAGCCCAGGACCAAATATGCAGGTGCTCCCCCTTTCAACACCAGGCTGTTTTGTGATAGATAATTCTCATGTCTCCACAATATGTTTTGGACCTTCACTGTCGCAGGTACTTGGCTCACCCACACAAGTGAGGTATCATTTTTATTGGGAGACCTGGGGAAAATCTGGGTGGTAGAAAATTTGTGTCACCCCATTGGTCCCACAACTTTCCCAATACAGAAATGTGAGGAAAATGTTACTTTGTTAGCTAAATTTGAGGTTTACAGGGGATTCTGGGTAATAAAACACTGGAGGATCCAGGCAGGCCACACTGCCAGCGAAGCACCATCCACGCACACCACCAGTCAAGCACCGTCCACGCACACCGCCAGCCAAGCATCATCTAAGCACATCGTCAGACAAGTGACAGTCCAGATCACTGGCCAAACAATAGTTCACGGACACCACCAGTCACGCGTTAGTCCACACACACTGCCAGGTAAGCACAGGTCCACACACACTGCCAACAAAATGCAGGTTCACCCACAGCAAGCCAAACGCCAGTAAACACAGACAAATCCCTGTGTCTAGTGGGATTTCTTCCCCCCATCCAGCAGGTTAGGGGTCATAACTGCATCGCCCTACAGGGCGGGAAGAAAGGCTGTCACTTTTTTAGGTCGAGCCTAGACGAAAGCAAAGCGAAGCTTTGCTGTCTGTCTAGAGCGAGACAACTTATGTTTTCACTTTTGGGGGAATGTGGACAGCAGACTGTCACGCGCTTCTCCTGCCGGAGATTTGACCTCGTGAACGCGCACGCTTTCGCGTTGGTGAACAGGCACGCGCGCACATGCACGCAGGCACACACACACACACACACGCGCGTGCGCGCAGGCAGGCAGGCAGGCAGGCACACACACACACACACACACACACACACACGGAGTCCCCCGTCGGACGCCGCCCCGCAGGCCGGAACACAGCACTAGGAGCCCGGGGCTTCCACGCCACATTACCTCGTTCTAGGAAAGGTGGCAACCCAACCCTACTTTTTCAATTCACATCCTCGAAGCGCATTCCAAGTTTCCTCCAGTTTATGTCGCTTGGCAGCAGATAGTCATGTCTCACTCCGTTCATCCTTTATGTCGATGTCCGTTCTCTTCCCGGTGAAGCAAGAGCGTGAGTTCCAAGCCTCGATGTGACAATTTTAACTGCGTAGTAAGAAACGGATCTTTGATTGGACGAGAGCAAGAAGGGGCTGGGCTTAGGTATCAGCCGGTTCGGTTCAACGTATCCGGGATCCGGAGAAGAGCAGGATGGCAGAGTGGGGTAGAGGTAAGGAAAATAGTTCGCGAAATCGGGGAAAAACTTTTCTATGGTGCGTTTTAAAGTACAAAGAAAGGAGAGAGATGTTTTACAGCACTCTGCACGGTAATCGCCTCTACATAAGATCACTCCTCCTGAATATAAATAGGCCTCTTCTCCATACACTTCTCTCAGGCTGAGGCCCACGTGCACATATCCCCAACATTTAGTCACTGTCACCCCCGCCAACCCCGCGGTTTTTTTATGATCTCGTCGCTTATAAATAAGACTTTGTGCAACACATGAAGTGGGGTTCTTGCGGCATCGTGTTAAAATTGAAAATCCTGGTGTGCCGTTTGGTGTGAAGGAACTCGACCAGAGTGTTGTTCCCATCCGAAGTCATGCAGGGCGAACTCTAGTTTCTCCACTGGCGAGGTTGTTGTCTCACCCCTAACCCTCGAGGCATCAATGGACAAGAGGGCAGGTGTGCAGAAAATGGCGGGCTTGCGCGCGGGCAGCAGTAGCGGTCGTGTAGCTAATATTAGAGGGACCCCACGAGGCCACGCTGCACCTGTGGTGCTGGCTCGGGGAAGAAGGAACCATGGTAATAGGAGGATGATAATACCTTGGTTATGGGAAACCTGAAAAAGGGAAAGCTGCAAAATAAAAACACCAGCGGCAGCGATAATTATATACGCAGGACTCCAGGGATACACGTGCTGTTATGTACAGTATGGACCCCATACATAGGACGCCACATGCAATATTGCCTTGTGCGCTATCAAAGGGGGGAGACATGTTACTCTGTGTAGTGATACAGAGAAAAATATTACTCTGTGCAGTGAAAGAGCTAAACACGTGACCCAGCGATAGAAATGTTGACCATTGCAGGGATGAACGTAAAGACATCGCACTGGGGAGCGATGCACAGAGCTGCAGTTTTTTTTCATGTCAGGGGGATTTTAGTTTCGCTCATAGTTTGAAGTGATACCGCCCTATAAAAACGCTCATTGCGGGATTTACTTTAATATGAATTAACCAGTCGAGCATCTGCGCCCACACATTTTAGAGATAACATGTTTGCAAGAGACATTTACTTTTAAACCTAACCAATTGTAAATTGTCAATCGTAATATTAAATCTATTTGTCATTGTAAAAAAAAAACTCTAAGGTGAACTTCTCAGAGCCTATGCCATGTCTTATTGTATATCTGTTACCATTTCCAAGTGTAAAAATAACAAAATAATACTATCACAAACAGTGCCACATTATGCCGCATAAGATGCCTTTTCTTGTCACATAGTTTAATCAACCCTGTCGCGTAATTTGGCCCTCTCGTTCCGCATAATTACAGTTGTTCTTTCTGTATGCCAGTCCAACCCAGGCTCCATGTATTGTATTATATTGTATTGTAATTGCATTTATATAGCGCTTACTACCCCTGACGAGGCGTCAAAGCGCTTTTTCAGCGAGTAGCACGCTACTCCGGGACCCATAGAGGATTAGTGTTGAATTAGTATAGTGAAACATGCAAGTACATTTTAAGTGGTGGATAGGTTAGTCAGTTAATTGGATTTGGAATTATAGCAGAAGGATAGAGGACAAAGGTTTGTATTTATATAGCGCTTGGTGAATTAATATGGTGAAATATGAAGTAATGTCAGTGGTAGATATTAGTCAGGTACTTGGACATTTGTTCACAATTCGCCATGTGCCTTTCGTTTCTGTCTCACTCTCTCCTGCCCCTTCACTGTCTTGTCCTCTCCACTCTTCCTCTATTTCTGTCTCACTCTCTCCTGCCCCTTCACTGTCTTGGCCTCTCCACTCTTCCTCTATTTCTGTCTCACTCTCTCCTACCCCTTCACTGTCTTGGCCTCTCCACTCTTCCTCTATTTCTGTCTCACTCTCCCCTGCCCCGTCACTGTCTTGACCTCTCCACTCTTCCTGTATTTCTGTCTCACTCTCTCCTGCCCCTTCCCTGTCTTGGCCTCTCCACTCTTCCTCCATCCCTCGCCCTCCCTCTATCTCTCTCGCCCTCCCTCTATCTCTCTCGCCCTCCCTCTATCTATCTCTCGCCCCCCCTATATCTATCTCTCGCCCTCCCTCAATCTATCTCTCGCCCTCCCTCTATCTATCTTTTGCCCTCCCTCTATCTATCTTTCGCCCTCCCTCTATCTATCTTTCGCCCTCCCTCTATCTTTCGCCCTCCCTCTATCTATCTTTCGCCCTCCCTCTATCTATCTATCGCCCTCACTATCTATCGCATCACCACAGCATCACTATGCGCTACCACAGCATCACTGCATCACTCGTCGCCGCCACAACATCATTCAGAGCCACCACAGCATCAATCTGTGCAACCATTCAACAACAACTGATTCAAATATGTTCTCTCAATGTTTCAAGCTTTATTACAAATGTCACAAAAAGATGTTGATATTTCACTTCTGTTCTTAGATTTTGTCACAATAAAATACACTGAACATAATCTTCACAAAAGTTATTTACAAAAGTTTAAGCTATTGCCATTGTAAATTACAATACCTTTTATTTAAGTATAAATTATTTAAAAAAATTAAAAGCCATTGTTATTTGTAATATCAATACATCTAAGTCACTTAAATACAACACATATTGCATTACAAATGCTATAGGTGTCACATTTGCGAAAGTTAAAACTATTGCCATTGTAAATGACAAAGCTAATATTTCGCTATTTTCAAAACCAACACATAAGTAAACAAGCATTTACAATGCAACGGTTTCGCCTTTTAAAAAGTTAGAGCTATTGGCATTGTAAATGACAATTTTTTGTTTATGTCTTGGTTTTGAAAACAGATAAATAAATGGCATTGTCATTTACATTGCCAATAGCAAGCACAGCCAGGGGGCAGACAAGCAAGCACAGCCAGGGGGCAGGGTAGCAAGCACAGCCAGGGGGCAGGGAAGCAAGCACAGGCAGGGAAGCAAGGACAGC
This sequence comes from Lissotriton helveticus, assembly GCF_964261635.1. Classification (NCBI taxonomy): domain Eukaryota; kingdom Metazoa; phylum Chordata; class Amphibia; order Caudata; family Salamandridae; genus Lissotriton; species Lissotriton helveticus. Next base: position 874,581,577 of record NC_136067.1, read on the forward strand.
CAGGGGGCAGGGAAGCAAGCACAGCCAGGGGGAAGGGAAGCAAGCACAGCGAGGGGGCAGGGAAGCAAGCACAGCGAGGGGGCAGGGAAGCAAGCACAGTGAGGGGGCAGGGAAGCAAGCACAGCCAGGGGGCAGGGAAGCAAGCACAGCCAGGGGGCAGGGAAGCAAACACAGCCAGGGGGCAGGGAAGCAAGCACAGCCAGGGGGAAGGGAAGCAAGCACAGCGAGGGGGCAGGGAAGCAAGCACAGCGAGGGGGCAGGGAAGCAAACATACAGAACAGCTGTTCAAGACAGTTAATAGATATCTGTTTTCCCGAGTAGAACTAAATAAATGACAAAATCCTTCGGGACACACATGTATTCACTTAGTACTCAATGAACATCCCTAACGGGCACATTTGTACCAAATTGAGCCATCATTATGTAAGACTCTGGACAAAGCAGTCTTTAGTGAGCAAACACAACCAAACACACCTGGTCAGTCAGTGAAAACCGTGGGACTGAATGCAATGGATGTGCAGACCCCAAACAGTGTTACTGTGCCCTACAAATGGTAGGCATGCGCTTTGCAAATTGCACAAACATAACATACCATAGCACCTAGGAATCCTGCCCTGCTCTGCCAGAATTCCAAGTACTGCAACTACTCCAACTGTACCCTTGAGTCCAGGGGTGCAGCAGGTGCAGTGGCTCCAGGGCAAGTTCCGGATTACCAAATAGGCAAAGTGGGCACTGGCCTATGGGCCCCACCCCTTTGAGGGGCACGCGACGATTAATCAAAATAATATTGGTTTGATCTTGCAAGAAAATTAAAAACCAAGTGTCCTGAATTGTTTCTCAAATATAGAAAAAAAATAATCAACTCAAAGAAACGACAACTTTACATTAAAGACTCGATAGATAAAATGAAGCGTTAATGTAATGTACCCATTGAATATTTAAAGCTTTGTTAGTTTATTAAAAATTTTAACATTTCTTTTTTTTGTTTAATAACATTAATAATTGTTAATGTTTCGTTTTGTGTAATAAAACTGTTTTTTAAAATTGTTGACTGATAAAATTAAAAATGTATTAGGAGATAATAGGGGGAGAGGGGACGAAATTTCGACTGCCTAGGGGCCTCCACAGGGTTTAATCGGCACTGGCTAGGGCTCAAAGGCTCGAGAAACCCTCTGCACTACAAATGCAGCGATTTGTTTCTATGAAACCCACATATGAATGTCCATTTTCCTTGTTTACACTACGGCCCAGGCTGCCCTTGCCACTGCGTGTAACATTACAATGAAGCCGCTTCCTGCAGCCGTCTCACAGATTCAGAATGTCAAGGACATGACCTTCCTCGTCCTGTTAACACCACCAGGTCAACAGCTCCTTTCTTGCTGTGCGAGCCTTACAAGGACAGCTGCTGCCTCGTCTCGCAGCATGCCCTGATACCTGCCATTAGCCCCGGAGTCCTGCGACGCCATTTTAAGCTGTCAGACCAATGATGATCAGATCTCATAATGGGAGAAGCCTCGCTGGAGCTACACTCTGACGCTGGCAGATTGCCAGCTCACATTCTTTGTTCATGAATAAATAACGGCATGGGGAGCTTTGAAAGCATCTTTACGGCACGTCCCAGAAAGGACGAACAGGCACAGTGCCCTGAACCGCTAAACGCCAATTTACCAAAGGAGCAATTTAGAAAGTGCATATCTGCATAACTGCAAGCCGCCTGCTAATAAAACCCATCTCTCCAAATTATTTCCCTGTTTCTCCGCCATGAAATTGCCCTGGTACAGAGCAGCGTGCCCGCACATCTAAACCCACATAAACAAGTCAGGTCCCGGGCCGTGCTGTGATTGGCTGACGTCACGGGGGTGTCCCGGGCCGGCAGCCAATCACAGCGCGGCCCGGGAAATGACGTCACTGGGGTGTCCCGGGCCTGCAGCCAATCACAGCGCGGCCCGGGACACACGGCAACAAGGGGCGGGGCTTAAAAAATGACCCAGAAACACCCCCAAATCGCGTTTTCTCTGGAAAACGTGATTGACGGCCAATCTCTTCCAATGGCTAGCCTCCATTTATGGAGCTAGCCAATGGAAGAAGGGGCGGTTTCAAGTCCCCAATATAGAGATAACATTAGATTTCGCCTGGGCGGAGCAACTGCTACGCAGTTGCAACGCCAGGACGAAACCTAAAAAGGTCGATGGGCTACCACTTTTGTCAGAGATCCTTTTGTTACTTGCCGTTTATAGATTAAGATCATAATATAGAGCAGTGAGCTATTAGCTGCCAACAAAGAGCTGCATGCAAACTGCAAGGAAAATATTTAGCTATATATTTTTTGCCCAATTTTTTGTTGTCCTAATATTGCAAAAGGGGTTCTTATGGGTAGAAATCAATTCTTATTATTAAAGAAAACCTTAACAATGGTGTCACATTTATAAATCCTGAATTTGTGCTTTTGCAGTCCTAGGACTCTTAAACTATATTCTCTACCAGTATGGATGAAATGTGACTCCTACTCCTTGTAGGCCTCTGTCTTATGTAACATTTTCTATAAACTGATTTACACACAAATGCTTGATTGTCTCTGTGCAATGTGTGTGATGTAAAGTGTTATGACATCTTAAACTGGTATGAGTGGCGCGATACAACTAAATGAATCTGAGAGGCAGTGGTGGTAATTGATACTTGATGGGCCACTGTCAAATGGTCATAGTGAGGGAATCCGTGGCGGGGGTGGTCATTGGGAGGGGGGGGCGCCACCAGTGCTACAGCCTGCCCTGAGCTGCCCTGTCCGTTTTTGTGTCACCATCATCAATTTAGGACCACAAGTACCAGCATGCGATTAGATAGAACAAACATGGAACTGCCTATCAGCGATGTTGTTGGAGCTTGTTTTACAGAGGCCTCTCTTGTCTTCTATATGCTGCTGCGAAAGAGTTCCCAGGGCATGCTGGGTACGAGAAGTGAGAGCAGGGGCTGAAGGGTGGGGGGGGGAGGCACGTGAGGGCTCAGCTTCAAGGGTGGGATACAAGCGAGGGAACGAGGGAACAGGTTAGAGCTCTTAACCATGGCTGTGAGGAGGGACCAGGTGAGGGGGCGGGTTTTAGGAAGTCTCTCACCGGGTGACAGGAGGGGGCGGGTCTTAGGGAGGCTCTCACTGAGTGGCGGGAAGAGGTTAATTTGTCTCCGCTGCGGTCGCTCTCGGCCTATATAACGCCCATTTGGTGGGCCAGGGTTGTGTCTGCAATTTGCGCTTTTATTTGTCACTGGCTGTCGAGGTTGGACCGAGTCGTCTCTCTGGTAATGTATGTTTTTTTTTGCTTTAAAATAGAAAAAACACGTTTGTCTATTTTCTGCCATGTTCAGACGCAGGCCCTGTTTGTGATTTTTTTTCATCTTTGATTTGTTCTTTTCCTCTCGTCAAGCCTTATTTTGCAAGGAAGTGGGTTGGTACCCTCTCCCGCGCAATCTCCCTTTTGAAGGGCTGGGAGGGTTTCTGTCGATGGATCCTGTACCTACCTCAGCGACTTTACCTCCGCTCCCTTTGGCCCATTCTCTGAGGCCCCACTTCAGCTGGTCCGACAGTTCTGTAGGTTTGGCGCTTGCTGATGAGAAGTGTAACTCGTTTCTCGCAGGGTGCCCTCGGCCTTGGCTTTCAGTCTGAGGTGTATGCATGACATTGTCGGAAATACTGTCGCTGGTGACAGTTCCCGTGGCGTGGGGTGTCCAAAGGGCGGCCTGCGGCGCCGTGCTGCACGCGCCGCTCTACCTTTCATGAGAACGGGGGTTACGAAGCCCTTAAAGTCCACATGATAAACTGATTTCCATCTGTACATAACAGTAAATAGCGCCTCATCTCCCCACCCCATCCCCTCTCCCCCCAATCGTATATGAGGGCTGGTTTTGCCGGGGGTGCAGTTAATGCTAGATTAAAAATAAAAAGTCACGTAATATAGGGGCATATTATCAAACCAGGCGTTAAAAATTATCGCCATTTTAGCGGCATAAAACTGGAGCTAAAGCGGCGATAATGGGCTTAATAATATGGCCGTGTGAATTCCAATAGAAACCCATGTTCTGGTGTGAACCTGGGTTTCTATTGGAATTCTCCAGGGCATTTTATCAAGCCCATTATCACCGCTAAAACGGCGATAATTTTAACGCCTTGCTTGATAATATGCCCCATAGTGAGTTGTGTGGGTCCCTGTTAAGCATCCCTCCCTGCTCCAGTACGGCGTCTGCTGAGCCAGTTTGATTTTGGAGTGCCCTAGCGAACGACCAACCCCCTGTCATAAGGACTGTATCCAGGCATGTAGTTTTATGTAACGCAAAGCATTCTGGTACTTGTAGTGCCTTAATGAGACTGCTCTGGATTTCTAACATCAAGCACCTTAAGAACCGGCTCAGAACAGCCTCAAAATGGGAGATGTTCAACAACTTGACTTTATGTGATGCATTACTGTGTTTTTTTTCTGCTTAAAATTTACCTACTTGAGACTTTAAACGAGCCGTTTACCTGACCGTGCCAACCTGTTAGTTGTACTGTATCAATTGTTGCAAATGAGTAGATAAACGTTGTGTTAATATAGTAGCCCAGTTGCTCGGAAACGCAAGGCCCGAAAGTAGCAAACTAAAAATGCTTCACCCCCCCCCCCTTCTCCCCACCGCCAAGCCTTTCTAGTATACGTGATCCGCAAAAAGCCACCCCAGACAGGCCTGCAGCGCCAATGGTAATGCCCGCGATGTATGTTGTGGACAAAGGCACAATGTGGGTGAGACGCTTACCGACTGTCAGGCCAGACCTAAATTACAGACCTCACGGTCTGTGGCAGTCCCTCCCATGAGGGTGGAGGGTACCTGAGCCCTGCGCCTGCAGTGACGCAAGGGTGGCCTTTGTAATAATCGCAGTCTTTGATCTGGCAGGGCAGGAGCTCCAACTCATTCTCGGGTGCCCACCCTCCGATGCTGTCCAAAGCCAGGGTTGATTAATACCAGGGCTGCCCAGTCTAGATTCCACCCGCACCCACATCTCCTTATCTCACCCTTACTTTCTTAATCACACTTTTAAAAATGTTTTTTTTTCTTCTTTCCAGATACTGGAAGAAGAGTATATTTGCAGGAATTTCAAAGCTGCACATCGAATTCCTTATCCTTGTATACGTTACATGGCTTATATTTCCAGATAGTTCCACTCTGCAAACTGACAAGATTTAGAGTTCGCGTCAGTTTCAATGAGAACTTTCCAAGGCATGACCACTTTGCATTTGGTTCTCTGCAGTAGATTAGAGCAGAGGTTCTTCACCTTTTTGACCAGTGACTTAAATGGGTCGGTACGGAGTACCGGCACCTTTTATTTCAAGAGGGAGGGTACTGACACTTCTCAGAAACATGCAGGTACTCTGCAACAGAGTACCTGCACTACTATTCTATTTCAAGTTCTGCTTTTGACTTGCATGGAGCCCTGATTCACCTCAGTGGTATCCAATGCAACCCCTCATTCAAGAAGTGGCCAGAAACCACTTCTCCTCGACAAATACTGTAACAATCAGGATAACCGACCAGTTCCAATAGCACACTCTCCCTATGACTAGACCCTTTTGTGGCAGGCGGTTGTTGGATTTGTTTCAGGTGTCTAATGTAATTTACTCCTTTAATTCGTGTTCTAATTGTCGGCATACTGTAACCTCCCTAATTAACAATTCTTTGTCTCTATTTAGACTCGTACCTGAACCTATGTAGCATGAATTTTATGTAAAGCGCTGTGACACCTTTGGGTCCAGCTAGCGCTATATAAAACCTATACATTATTAGTGGAGTCAGTTGCCCCACTTGCCGAAAGGCAGGGACCCCGGCGTTAGCCTTTTTGATTTTAAGCTCCAAAAAAAACAAGCATTTAGCAAACACTCAAATGATCAAATGTTTACTTCACAAACATGAAAACGCATTTTTATGGGAGGTTGGAGCTTTTCCAAAATCTATTGGTAATTAATTTTTCGTAGTGTATTCTGTTTGCTGCACTTGCGTTGCTCCCACTTGATTTATAACCTCCAATTCCAAATTAGTTCACATTTCTGGTACGTTTTACTACTTTGTATACAACTAATCTAATAATAATAATAATAATCAACATTTGTAAAGCGCACAATCACCCGTAAGGGTCTCTAGGCGCTGGGGGCCGTCGGGAAGATTAAGCGAGCTATTGCCCAGAGTCACATGGTGCTGGGCTAACCTGCCGCCGGAGCCGGGGATCGAACCCTGATCCCCAGATTCCAGCGTCAGTCGCCCTGGCCGCGGCGCCACACCTCTCCCGATCTGAGCTCTAAGCAGTTGAGGGCGGCTCCAGGGGTCCACCGGCTAATTACCACTGCACCCGAGACCCCGTCTGAGTCTCCAGGAGAAGTCGTTGTGTGTCCCTTCTGAGGGCTGGCAGTAGCCAGCCTTGCACCCCAACTAGAAGCCTCTGTACGTCTGTGCTTTCCTGCAGCATTTGGAACACGGAGACTATTTGTAAAACCTTACTCATCCCGCACCCCTTTAAGCCCCCCCACCTCCTTTACAACTATCTCCATAAATGTTTCCCTATTATCTTTTCTCCATCAACCTGGGCTGGTTGTGAAGCCGCAGTGAGTGTGGGGCAGAAACTGCACACAAGACCAGGGAAAGCGCATCTCATGAGTGCATGCGAAGAAATGGGGGCGGAACCACCTCGAGGAATGAGCAGAGGGAGAAGAAAGGCCACCATCCACTTCATCGGAGAGGCCATGCTCATGGGAGGGACACGTACAAGCCACCCAATAAGAAGCAGGCAAATTACTGACCGCTCATAATGGGAGAAGCCTCGCTGGAGCTACACTCTGACGCTGGCAGATTGCCAGCTCACATTCTTTGTTCATGAATAAACGGCATGGGGAGCTTTGAAAGCATCTTTACGGCACGTCCCAGAAAGGACGAACAGGCACAGTGCCCTGAACCGCTAAACGCCAATTTACCAAAGGAGCAATTTAGAAAGTGCATATCTGCATAACTGCAAGCCGCCTGCTAATAAAACCCATCTCTCCAAATTATTTCCCTGTTTCTCTGCCATGAAATTGCCCTGGTACAGAGCAGCGTGCCCGCACATCTAAACCCACATAAACAAGTCAGGTCCCGGGCCGTGCTGTGATTGGCTGACGTCACGGGGGTGTCCCGGGCCGGCAGCCAATCACAGCGCGGGCCGGGAAATGACGTCACTGGGGTTTCCCGGGCCTGCAGCCAATCACAGCGCGGCCCGGGACACACGGCAACAAGGTGCGGGGCTTAAAAAAAAGACCCAGAAACGCCCCCGAATCGCGTTTTCTCTGGAAAACGTGATTGACGGCCAATCTCTTCCAATGGCTAGCCTCCATTTATGGAGCTAGCCAATGGAAGAAGGGGCGGTTTCAAGTCCCCAATATAGAGATAACATTAGATTTCGCCTGGGCGGAGCAACTGCTACGCAGTTGCAATGCCAGGGCGAAACCTAAAAATGTGTCATTTACAATACCAATAGGTCAAACTTTCCTGATGCGAGACCTATTGCATTGCAAATGCTTGTTGTTTGGGAAGCTCCCACCCTTATATATGCAAAACAAAAAATCCCTGGTGTCTAGTGGGCTTTCTGCTCCCCTACAAGGCAGATCAAGGGCTATTGCCCCCTCCTGGGGAGGCAGAAAGAATGTCCCCTTTGTTTTGAGATGTGGCAGCCCCTACCCCTCTTTTCTAATAAAAACAATTATCCCTGGTGCCTAGTGGACTATTGCCCCTTCTGCACACCGTGGGGGGAGGGCAGAAATACTGTGGCAATTTTGGGGAGGTATGGGGGCATTAGAGTGCCCATGTAGGGCAGTCCCCACCCCTAGGTACTAAAAAAACCTGGTGTCTAGTGAGCAATCTGACTTCCCACAGAGGCAGATTGAGGTCTACTGCCCCATTTGCCACCCATGGGTGGGGCGGAAAGACTGTTTTTGTGCATACAAATATGGGGGGAGCAAAGGCCCTTTCTTGTTCACGGGGACGGTCCCTCCTCCCTGTTGTCTAGTGGTGGATCCCTGCTTGGGGATCGCCCTCCTGCGACAATCTCCAAGCAGGGATCCACTTGCGAGGGATACCATTGGAAAGGAGAGATTCTCCCCTTTCCAACAATACCTCCTCCATGTGTTTCAGGGCTCGGGACTGAGATAGCCCCATGAGCTCCGAAACAGTGAAACAATAGGTTTGTTTCAGTTTCACTTTCAAAGTAATGACGTCAGCGCTCCATGCGCGCGATCGTCATTACATTGGAAAACAAATTAAATACATTGGGATGTTTGGGAAGCTCTTCCCCACCTCCCGAGGGGAAAAAATGGAAATCCCTCTGCTGTTTACAGCAGAGGGATTAGGCAGTGATGTGCCGAGGACGTAGTGGTTACGTCCTTGGCATACCAGCGCCACAGCCGAGGGTTATTGGCACTCAAGGGGTTAATTCCTATAACGATAATATACAGAGGCTTGTAGGTTTTCTCATGTATACTTTTTTTTTTTTAAACATGACATGACATAATTGAAAACACGAAAATAAAAATGTGTGTGTTCTTTATCGCACTATATTTTATGGCTTCAACCCCCCCAATTAATAATAAGTGTTTGATTTCCAATCTTGTCCACTACAGCCAGAGAATGCCAGGATGGCCGTCCGATGCAGAGAAGATGGTATAAAACTACACTCAGGGCGAGCTCGGGAAGCTGGCTGGACCTAGGCCGTAAATAGGAGACATGAGCATGAGCTAGGTGCGATAATAGGCGAGCTTCAGGTGCGATTATATTCAGAGAGTGAAATATGCTGTCCAGATAAAAGTTAAGCGGTAAATGGCATCAGTGGGACTGCTTTAACCCCTTCGACGCTGATGACGAGCTGGGCTCGTCATGAGGTAGCCTCCTGCTACGCTGATGACGAGCCCAGCTCGTCACGTAACATGCGCTTTGAAATATCTCAGCGTACGAGCGGAATTCCGCCCGCACGCATGCGGTTAAGGCAGCAGGAATGTGGGGGGCATGGCTTGGATGGCAAGGAGGAAGCAGACCTAAGTCCGGAGCTCCCGACCCCCAAGTCAAAGAACGGCGAGCAGAAGAGGCGAAACGCGGAGAAACGCAATAACGATCACAAGAGGAGGTGCATGAACACAGGGGGCACCACCAGAGCTGCTTCAAGTCGAGCTGCGACCACCATAGAAGCGAAGAAAAGAGGGAAGAAGTGAGGAAGGGGGGTGTGCAAGATGGTGGAGAGACCCGAGAGAGGATAAGCTGAAACGCGACCACCAAGCCACCAAGTAAGAGCGCCCGAACCTAGGGAAGCGCAGACCCCCAGTGGCCGGTAGAAGGGGGGAGAAGGTAGAAGCACCCTTTTTCTCCCTCTTCTCTTCGAACCCGCAAGTGAAGCGGCGAGCGACCCCCCCCCCCCATCCGACGACGAGGAAGACAAACACAAGGCAGCCATCTTGGGAAAGGAAGGAAGCGAGGGGCGGCGAGGGGCGGCCATCTTAGTACACCATAAGGTGGGCTCGCACACCCGAGCTGGACACAGACGCCAAGGTGCGGAAGCACTCGGAAGACCTGGGGGCACTAGCAAAAGGGAATTACAAGTCGAGGAGCGTGGTCGGCAGAGAAGCAACAAAACAAGACAGGAGAACGCAAGAAGCGGCAGCCGGGAAGCATAGAGCATAACCACCAGGTCGCCTCCGAGTAGGAGCGCTCTAAGCAGAAGCGGCCCGCCAGCGAGAGGCAAGTTGCCGACGTACAGCAGAAACAACGCTCACTCGAGCAAATAAGCACGAGGCATCTACCCCGGGGAGGCACAGAAGTGGGCGGCCATCTTAGGGAAGGCGGTAAGGCGAGAACGCGGCCATCTTGGAGAGGGAGAGGTGCGGGAGAAACGAGCCTGAGCGATCAGAGGCAGCGTGCACCCCGGGTGTGTAAGCAGTGACGACAATACCGCGCTTTTCCCCTGGGGGGGCACAGAAGAAAGGGGCGGCCATCCTAGGGAAGGTACTGAGGCAAGCGCGCGACCACTTGGAGAAGCAACGGCGCGGAGGCACCAACACAGCGCAGAGCTGCCGACCAAAGGATAGCGCCCACGCTCCCCCTGCCCCCCGCCCTGAGGTGTAAACGTAACATCCTCCCAGACAGTGACCAAACCCCAAGAACGGCGGCGGAGGTGTGCAGGCAGCAATCGTACGGCAGCAGGCACGAAACAAGGTGCAAAAGGGGGGTAGCCAAAAAAGGCACGCCGAGAAAAGCAAAGAATGAGCAATGAATGAGCACACGCTGTAAGCGCAAAAGAACAGCAGGCCAACCCAGGCAGGGTGAGAAAAAAACGCCACTAGTAGTAAACATCAAGCCAAAGCAAGGCCAGCACCCCCTGGCCAATCAGTCGATATCACCAGCAGAAGCAGCAGAAGCAGCAGAGCGACGAGTAAACGGAGCCTGAAAGAGTGCAAAGAAGGCAAGACACAGAGGGGGGGGCACCGCAAAAGGCTGGCGGAGTACAGGACTAAAACTAGAGTGGTCAAGTGGCCACCCAGGTTCAGGGACACCCCACTGACGGCAATAAACACCCTGAGAAACAAAGAAGAAAAGGAAAAAAAAAGGGCACCTCAATACAACAGCTAACAGAAGGAAGATCTCAGTCGCACCAGGTCAGAAGAGGCTTCGACGCCATGGCAGGGAGAGATGGCAAACAAGGCACAAACGACCTGAAAAAAAGCAAGAACGACACCCCTGCCTCACCAGCCAAGGAGCGTGGCAGCCAAGGTGACGGGACTACCACACTGGACACCCTTCTGAGGAAAATAACGGAAGGAAACGAGCTAGCAAAAGCCACAAAAAAAACAGTGGATAGCATCCAGATGGAACTAATAGCGATAAGAGCAGAGCTAAGCAAAGCCAACGGCAGAATAGATGAGGCAGAGAAAAGGATAAGCCAGCTGGAGGACCACGCCAATGTAACACACAAAGACCTGGGCTTGGTGATAAAGAGAACCACAGCACTACAAAAGGCCATGGCGGAGCAGGAGGACAGAAGCCGCAAAGGCAATATAAGACTCTTGGGAGTGCCCGAGGAGGAAGAAGATACACCAGGGGCGTGCGCCCTAATGCTGGAAACTCTAATCCCTAAACTTACGGGACTTAACTTTGACAAACCGCTCGAAATCATCAAAGCATACCGCATACCTGCCAGAAAACAAGCGAATAGTAACGCCCCCAGACCAATAATATGTAAACCATTAAGAGACAATCACACTGACGCGATCTTCTCCGTAGCCAGGAAAGGCCGCCCGATGCTGATAAACGGAAACAAGGTAACAATCACCCAAGACTTCCCAAGGCTAACAGTCGAGGTGAGGAAAGGCTTCCTAGCCCAGAGAGAACATCTGCGCAAAAAGAACATTGCTTTCACCTTTGCGGGTCCTTCCAAAATGAGAGTGACAGACAGGCACGGAAGCAGAATCTTCGACGACCCCAACGACCTACACAGATACCTACAAGGCCCAGCCCCAGCCGGATGAAACGAACGAAGGAGGGGAGTGAGGAACATACACGTACAGAAATCGAACTTAAACGAACTAATCTACCTCAGACAAACGCACACAAAAGAACCGCAGCTACCTCAACATCGCCACCACCATAACTACGGGAAGAAGAGGGAGAACAGCAACAGCCATATCCTTTTTCTAGTTTAATGTTTTATCCCCGGCTCTCTCCCATCTCTACAGAGGGATCTGTATGGCACACGCACAACTAAAGCAGTAGAGACTATGCAAGGACTTGGGGGGGGAGTTTGAGGACCCTTGCTGTCGCACACCCGTTTTTCTACTGGCGGAGGGAGGCGAGGAGGGTGGGAGGGGGGCGGACAGAGGGGGAGAGCGGGGCAGGTGGACAAGAAGGTAGATGATACAGCTACCATTTGTGTAACAGAACAATTTCCTTTCCTTTTTTCACTTTTCATTTCCCATCCCCTACTTTTTCCTTTCCTTACTTCCCATCCCACACCCTGCATTCCAAACCCCTGGGGGCCACAAGAAACACCACGGAGCATGGACATACAGGCAAGCGCCAAAACGTACGGAAACAGAAGAATCAGCGATAACACCGCACCACCGTGATAGACCCAAATAAAGCCAGCCTGACTACTGACCTGAAGGTGGTATCCATGAACGTTAAAGGACTGAACCACCCGGTCAAACGTAGGAAAATATTAGAACACCTAGCCAAACTAAAGGGGGACGTTTACACGCTGCAAGAGACCAAACTCTCAGATGAGGAAGCAAGGCAACTCAAAGCAAGATGGATAGGGGAAGTACTCTGCTCACCGGCAAAAGGGAAGAAAAGAGGAGTAATAACGATCCTGAGCAAGAGGGCCAACCTAATAACACAAAAAACAGACGCAGACGACGATGGACGCATGCTAATAACAAGCGTCCAGAAAGGGAGCGACAGAATACATGTAGTCAACATATATGGACCAAACTCTGAAGACAAACAATTCTGGCAGGAAGTGGACAGCAAACTATCCGGCCTACCCCAAGAAGACCTCCTGGTCGTAGCGGGGGACATGAACAAGACGATGGACCAGGCAACAGACAGGCATCCAAACAGACCGAGCCACGACTCCAACAACAACAACACCCTGAAAGACCTGTGCATCAAACAGCACCTAGCAGACCCATGGAGGCTACAGCACCCAACGGCGCGTGAGTACACGTTCTACTCGCACCCTCACAACTCCTACAGTAGGATCGACTACATACTGATGTCCAACACTCACACGCACCTTATAGAAGAAACGGAGATAGCTCCAATAACTATCTCAGACCATGCTCACATAACACTCACTCTGAGCGGCAAACACAACGAAACCCCAACGAGAAGATGGAGACTAAACGACGACATCCTCCAGAACAGAGAAAACGTGAAAGAAATTGAAGAAGCAATTAGAGACTATCTCAAGCACAATGACAATGGCGAAGTAGGGAAGGGCATCATATGGGACGCCCTCAAAGCGACACTAAGGGGGAAACTAATCAACATCAAATCCAGGATGAACAGAGGCAGAAACAAAAAAATCTCCGAAATAGAGGAGGAGATAAAAGCACTGGAGAGAGGTCACTGCGCAAACATAACAGATAAGAACACACTCACCTTGCTCACGAAAAAGAAATACGAACTGAATAAGATTTTAAGCGAGAGAGCTGGGTCCTGGTTAACAAAATTCAAGTCCGTCAACTGGTGCGCAGCAAACAAAGCAGGGAAACAGCTGGCATCCTACCTTAAGGCAAAACAAAGGCAACACACGATCGCAGCGATAACAGACAGAACAAACAAGTCCCAAACCACAAACAAGGGAATACTAGAAGTCTTCAGACAGTTCTACCAAGAACTATACGCCGAGGATAAGAACCTGAGCAAAGACGCAGGACTAAATCTGCTCAATGACACCAACTTGCCAGAACTCAAGGATGAGGAGAGGGCGTCGCTCGAAGCCGACATAACAGAAAAAGAGATTGAAACAGCAATCAGCCAGCTAAAACAGAACAAAGCGCCAGGGCCAGATGGATACTCCACCACGTTCTACAAAACCTTCGGTCACCACATAAAAACGCTAATGGCACAAACATACTCGGCATGCATACAGAACGGCAGGATGACGGAGTCCATGAGCGAAGCCAACATCACCATAATCCCCAAGGAGGGGAAAGACCCACAGTACCCCCAGAACTACAGACCCATCTCGTAAATAAATGTTGACTGCAAAGTCTACGCCAAGATTCTGGCCAACAGACTAAACAAAGTTCTCCCAGACATCATCCACACCTCGCAAGTGGGATACATCAAAAACAGGCTATCGCAGGACAACACAAGGCTACTGTGTCATCTGATCAATCATACAACACGAAGCAGTGAACAGGCAGTCACGATAGCGCTAGACGCGGAAAAAGCTTTCGACAGAGTCTCGTGGCCCTTCCTAAGAAACTGCATGGGAAGATTCGGACTGGGGGAAAAATACATAGCAATGGTTATGGCCCTCTACAACAAACCTAAAGCAAAAATAGTGGTGAACGGAAGTGCATCTGAGACGCTCACACTAGGAAGAGGCACCAGACAAGGATGCCCCCTCTCCCCCGGCCTCTTCCTGCTGGCTCTGGAACCCCTACTAGCCAGAATTAGAGACAATACAGGAATAACGGGCGTCAAGGTCAAAGAAAAGACAGTCAAACTAGCGGCGTATGCAGATGACATCCTAATCACAACCACAAACCCATATACATCAATAAATGCGCTCATGGACACAATAGGAGAGTACGCGGGAGCCTCGGGTTACAAACTCAACAAAGATAAATCGGAGTGCAAACCAATGAATGTCCACACCACAAGAGAGGTCCTAGGAGATTCCGGACTGGCATGGCAGACGAAACCACTAAAATACCTAGGACTGCACTTTGGAAGAGACCTCACATCAACGCTCCAGCACAATGAGGACCTCACGCTGAAAAAAATAAAAGAAAGGCTAGAACTTTGGTCACCAAAATACATAAGCTGGTGGGGGAGGATAGAAACCATCAAAATGATGATAACGCCGGCAATAAACTACACGCTAACAATGCTGCCACTTCCGATGACAGAAGCCTTCCACAAGAAACTGGACAAACTTATCAACATCTTCCTATGGAAAAACAGAAAACCCAGAATAAGCCTACATAAACTGAGACTAACAAAGAACCTTGGAGGCCTCAATCTGGCAAACTTCAAAACATACCAAACGGCCTGCCTGGCGAGGCAGGGTATAGCCTGGATAGACGACACACAAACATACAAGCCAGTCTGACTGGAGGTAGAGAAAGACATCCTGGGGGGGGCTCGAGCCTGTAGCCCTTCTAACAGCAAACAGACACCCACAAAAGACCAACCCAATATTGAAACACACGAGGGAAGCGCTGATGAAAATAGACAGACGCATGATGCAGCAGTTGAAATGTACAGCATGGGAATCTATCTGGTTCAACACAAAAGTAACTTATCACGGAGCAACAATGCACAATGATAAATGGATCGAGAAAGGAATCAGTCTCCCCAAACAGATGGAAACCAAGCTGGGACCGTTGACATTCCAAAACTTACAGCAGCTACATGACCTCCCGAACCAAGAGCTCTACAACTTCCTCAAGATCAAGACGGCTATAACAAAAGCGAACCTGCACAGAGAGGAACCAAGCATCATCAAATACATGCAGACCCTCAACTCAGCAGGCCACCAAACTGCAAAGATCTACAAGCTCCTGAGCCCCACCACACTGTCGCAGAACAAGAAAATAACCAACACATGGGAAACGCTCCTTGGCAGGCAACTAAATGAAAAAGAACGGGCAACAATGTGGAGCTCAGCGACAACAAACAAAGTTACACCACAACTAGCGCAAACGAAGTTTTGGCTCCTCCACAGGGCCTACTGGACACCGTCCAAGCTCCACAAGGTCGGCATCGCAGAGTCGGGCAACTGCTGGAACTGCCAGAAAGAAGAAGGTACCCTCGAGCACCTCATTTTCAAATGCGTGAAAGTCAAGAGGTTCTGGACACAGATCAACACCTTCATAAATGACATGCTCAAAGTAGACCTAACAATCAGCTTCGCAAGCCTAGCAACAGAACACCTGACCGCGAACCTAAACAGCAGAGAAGAGAGAGACCTACTGGACCTGCTCCTCACAGCGGCCCTAAAAATAATCCTGACAAACTGGAAAAACACAGCCAAAGCAAACTTTAAAACGTGGATTAATTGGGTCACCTTCCTGAGAGGAGCAGACAACATCACAGGCAATTTCTCTAAGGAACACAACGCCAAAGTACACATGTGGGGCCCACTCGACGAGCACCTGAAGAGGACCCAGCAAAAGACAACGACAAGTATGGGACACCCCCCCCCCCATCTTTTTTCTTTCTTTCTCTCTCTCCTTCCCCTCCTCTCAACTGGAGGGAAACAAACGAACTGAGCGCGCATTCACAAATGGACTGTAGATAGAAAAAAACAGCCAATGTATATTCCACCTATATATTCCTTTTGTTTTATTTTTGTATGTTTCTTGTTTTTTTTACCTGCTGATGCCAATAAAAGCCTTTCAAATAAACAAGGCAGCAGGAATGTGGGATAACTGAACCTGGGAGTGGCTGGGTCACTTTCCACTTGGGACCACGGTCGCTGTGCAGCCGACTATAGTTCACCTGTGTGACTCTCAATAACGCTCTTCATCTCTGCATTTGATTATGAACATTTAAAATTATGTATTGTTAGAGCTGCTGCCTAGGTAACCCAGATGAATTAGTTCACTGCCACAGATTTCGAAGCACTGAGGCGTGAATGTTTTTACATCATAGTATACTTTCCCAAATTTGTGCAACAAAGAAAGTCACACACAACATTCTAATTTGTTAAAAGAAGTACATTTGTCATCCAGGAGGCTCCACTATTAATATTTATTGATCGCAGCATTATGTTTCATAATACAACTTTTAAGTGAATTAGACAAAGGCACCATGTTTCCATCAGCCTTATTTATCACTGCAAAATGAGTTTCTTTTCCATTGGTCTCATACGTGATACTAGGCACAGGCCTTTGTGACCAATTCACCTGGAGGAGCCTCAGTTTGAAAACACTCGCCTACTGGAAATATTGTCTCTGAGTCGGAAATTACAACACTTAATTTCTCTTGGGGGTGGTAATCTCACAGCACTGCGCCATGCGCAATAACTGTTGTTTGGGCGGTCTCCTCCCTCAGCTTTCCCCAGGTCCCACCCTACTCCCCACAATCACAATCATCCCAGCGCTCACATACAAGCTATTTTACCTCGGGACTCGCATTCGATTTGTGATTCTTGCTCCAGGATTCTGCCTCCCACAAATTGTGTGCCAGTCTAAACAAGCGGAAGCAGTCATGAATGATAGTTTTTTCATTTCCTGGCCTGGAACGCGAGTTACTGCCATATCAGATGCAGGATAGAGCTGGAAAAGAGGCCTCCTCCTCTATCCTGACATCTGATAGGATATTGGGATGAAGAGTGACAAGCCTCACTGAAGCCTCATTAGCACACATGCTGCACTGCCCATTTAGGGGCTTCACATTTGCTATAAACTGTGAATGTGCAAAGTGGGCTGAAGAAGCCTCCACCTAACACATGAGCAGTTCGAAACGCACAGTGGAGCCCTCTTTGTTGCTAGAATGATGATGCACTTTATTTTGAAGACCAACAATCATTTTCCTGCAAAGTGTAACATCATGACAGCAAGTAATTGGAGACAAGGCAGGCCTGGGACATTTAGTAGTGGTTCGACGCCCCTGGTGAACCACCACTGGAAATCACATAACAGAAACAGCACTGGTATCTGCTACAGATAGTATCAGATGTTTAGTCAACGCAGGACAGGCTGTGGCTTGATCCTTTTGGATCTTTCCACAGTCTTTGACACCATTTACCCAACCCTGCTGACTGAACGCCTGCAGGAATTGGGAAGTAAAGATAGGGATCTTAAACTGCTGACCTCCATTTTTAACACCTTGACCGCGGCGCCGATTCCGCGCCCTGTGCTGGACATTCCAGAACAGGGCGCGGTCGTGACGGAACCGTTCCGTCATCAGCACAGCTCAGCCGTGACTGATGACGGAACGGTTCCGTCACCAGCACCGAAGGGGTTAAAGATAGAGCCAGAGGGTGTCCGTGAATCAGTTTCAATCGGATCCATATTCCTAGCCATGTGGGGTGCCACAGAGTTCATCTTTAGACCTCACACTATTTAATCTTTGTTTACAAACTTGCCAGGCTCATACGCTCTTTCGGGCTACAGGCTGTGTCATATGCTGACGACACTCAGATAATCGTGTTGAATCTAGGTTTCATCCTGGATAGCAAGCTGTCACTGGACCGGCAGGTCAGTTGCACTGTGACACCCTGCTTTTGGATCATTAGAATGCTGAGGAAAATCTTTCCGTTTATTTCTTTCCTGGCATGTAAACAAGTAGCCCTTGCGCTTGTCTCTCCAAGGATTGACTATTGCAACACACTTTACCTGGAGACTCAAACAAAGATGCAACTAGTATAGACTGCAGTGGCAAGGCTTACCCGGATATCCCTAAACGTCAGTCAGTGTACAAAGGACTACATGAATTGCACTAGGTTCCAGTAAAAAAAGGATTACGTTCAAGGCCCTTTGTATTGTGCATAAGGCCCTTTACCATGTAATTCCGGGTGCAATTAAAGCCATGTTTCATTGGTATACTGCTACAAGAAATCTCTGCTCCGCACATCACAATTGGGTAACTCTACCCAGAGTTCGGAAGAAGAGATGAGGAGGTAGAGCATTCTCGGCCATGGCAGCAAAACTCTAGAATTCTCATCATCTCACATGTCTTAAGCTGCATTCTCCCTTTAGGAAATCCTTGAAGACCTGGCTTTTCACCTTTTAGGGAAATCTAGTTCCTTTGGTATCTTTTGGAACCAGCATATGGCCGAACTTCATAGCGGGACTTTAGTGCCTTAACGCCTATGGGCTTTTGTTGCACTCTTAGAAATTGTGTTCATATCATATCATAACAATTAACATGGTTGAATTGTCTGTGTTGTTCACCATTCTAATAATTGTTATTAAAATGATGTGTTTCATCTGATTATTAATCTTGCATTATTTACAAGGATCAGATTTTTCAATAAATATTTGAAAAGGTATTCACGTATCTTTTCTTTGCGACACCTTGGATATGCAAAAGAAACAAATTAAAGGGTTAGATCTGTTTCCACAATTTCCTTGCAAATCAGAGTGGTCATGTTTAAGGGTACCAACAATATCCACAACTCTGTAAGGTTAGGAGTGTACTGTGAGCTAGCCAAAAACCAATGGTTACTGATTATATAGGAAGACCGTCTCTGTATTATGAAGTTTTGTTGATCTAAATACACAGTCCAACTAAATTGGTAGAAACCGTACGACAGAGTCTAACATTATTTGTAACATATAGCTGTATGCAGATGATTGGATGGTATGAGACCAGTGGGATTCATTTGGATTGCCCTTAGAAAATCATCTCACAGTAAGGACTTTGGATCACTGCCTACCGGACTAGCAGAGTGTATTACTGCGATGTACTAAACATTTAGTTGAGGGAGGATGGAGACAGTGCAATCTTTAAAAATGGAGCAGTGAACACTGGTATTCCTGATTATTATTTTCTCCTCACTTCCATCAGACAAAGGATGTGAGAAGGTGGAGAAAGAGTTCTCCTTTCTAGTGCAGATCCAATATTTCTTTTAGGACCTATTTTTTGTCCTTCCCAGAAGTGCTACCCCCAAAATGTGAATAGCTGCAGGACACATGGTCTTCATACTTGATTGTACTTTTATTGTGAGTGCTACAGTTGGAAACACCTCATCCCTCTCTTGCTGCTGTGGAACCATCACCTGGGTACAAAAATTAAGTGTGCTTTGGAGACAAGGAATACACTATCTGAGCGAACCACTTAGAACCAATTTCAGAATAGTAACAGCGGAATCCACATTCCTTGTTTGAAAAATGACTATAAGAAAGAGACTGAAACATTCCAAAGATGTTCCAGAAAATATCTTTAACCGAAGAGGTGGCACTGAGCAGAGTGTCAGCAAATTATTGTGAGTCAGGGCTGATGTCACTTATAGTCAGTCTCCCAGAGGTAAGGGGACATCACCTATAAGTTTCTATTGGAAGAGAATTGTGGTATGGTGGCTGTCTGGCCTACTGAGAGAGACAAACAATGGGTGCTCCAGGAGGAGGAAGGAAGCTAAAAGTAGAAGAGCAGCTGCAGTACCAAGGAGCAAGTAACTGCCCTGGAGTATGGCCTGAAAACAGGAACATCGTAGAGCCAGACCAAGTGTTACAGTGAGTCTCACTTCTTCACCATAATGGCTTTTGATGCACTGCACTAAAGAAAAGCAAGAGAGCTTGACTATTGCTCGTGATTACTCCAACTGATGAAACATCACATGTGCCAAACTAAGTGCTGGAGGATCGCCATAAACCAAGTGCTGTGGATCAACATAATTGCACCTTGTTCTCTGTGTCAAAGAGAAGAAATAGAATATGACTGTTGCCATCCCTAGACTGGCGTGACATAAAGCTGACCCAAGTGCTGGAGCGGGTCTCCTTGCAATCCAGTAATCGCATCTGAAGCACTGTCCTCAAGAAAGGAATAGTGTTTGTAAGGGTTGTACTGACCTTGCTAGCACCTATCTCTAAAGCTTTGTGCTATATCTGCAGACAGGGCCTAGAACATGTAGCTTCTTTGGCAACACAGGAACAGAGGCAGGCCATCTGCCTTCGTTATACCATGTCAAGGACCTTGAGCCCATGCCCCGCCACCATGAGTGAAGGTAAACGTGAACTGATTTGGGCCTAGGCTAACACAAGGGACTAGAAGTGAAATTGGAGCTAACTGCTAAGTAAAATAAGATTGTGTGCCCCAAGAGATTGGCCTACGGGTAATAGACACAGCGCCTGCTTGCACTTTCACAGTAAACCCACACCTGTGAATTTCCCTTGCTCGTTAGATTAATGCCTTGGTACAACACTTACCCCTATTTATATCCTTTTTGTGTAGCGATGAATAGTGGATAATAATTTCTTTTTTCAGAAAGGTTAGCTCTATAATGGACAGCTGTTATGTTGCTCTGTTAGCTGATTGTTGAGTTCTAGACCTATGCCACCACATCACTTCCCCAAAAAGCCTTGGGTTGCTCTCTACTCTGCCCTGCGATTCAAGTGCTGAAAGGGTATGCTTGGTGCTATATATGGAGGGGGCATAGAAGGTTCATTCATTGGGCAACAGTGGTAAACTGCCCTAACCACCTTGTTTGTCACCAAATTAGCCCTAATTGTCCCTGGATACCCAAATGGTCCTGAAAAACGTCTGACCTATCCTGGTTAATTTTTATGTAGGTATGGAACTTATAGTTCTGAGTAACAGAGAGGATGGTTTTAACAGGTTTTTAGTTGCTATAGTGGATAGCCCAGTAAGTTAGCTGGTCTGATTTGGGAGTTTTCTCTTTGTCAGCTCTTATTAACAAGTATTGTGTTTAGAGAGGACAGTATTTAACATGGGATAGTCTTCTTTTGGAGGTCATTCCCTCATTTTAAAAGGGTAGAGTGTCAATTGAAAAAATATATGGGCATCTATTGGAGCTTAGGGGTCTGGAAGATCAATAGTTTTAAATGTCCTACCATCCTCTTGGGTGGGAAACACAACATTGTTTTATAATCAAGGTGCCACCCCTTGTGCTATCTTGGAAATAATTAAGCTATTTTGTGTCATTCATTAATAAATATTTTAATAATTTGTTTTAATACTAAACACTGTTGCATGGTTTTAACCCCATAAATTCAGTATTTACAATTTGAAAGGTTAATTTTGGTTTAAGTACACTAAGATTGATTTATGTATATATTTATTGCATGACAACCATAGACTTGGAACAGAAATGCTGTACGTAAAAGAGAAAATTGGGACATAGGACATAGGTGAATAGTGTATATAAACCAAACATGACATCCTTCATTTTGTGGCTATAGCAAGTACTGCTACATGATTGTGACCAGTACAGGCAAGCATATGATTTTATCTTAAATGTGGAAGAAAGAAATGGCTGAATGTATAATTGGATGGAAATAAGGAGGTGTGAAGAGAAATGCATGGTTCTTCACCCTGAGCCTTAAAAGGTCCAAGGGATTCCATCCACTAGGGCCAAATACCTTACTATTGGGAGGAGTGGTTGCAGAATTGGAGTCGTGCGTTCTCTTGGGTAAAGGTGGAGAAGAAGCCTTGGAGCAACATTTTGGATGAGTTGTGTTTTGCATTTAATGACTGTGGGTGCGCCAAGGTATAGGCTGTTAGCATTGTCAAGCTTGGACATTATGTGTGTGAGAATGGCTTTCAATTTATGGTGGTGTGCAAGGCATGGGAAGATGCTATAGTAGATGATGTAGTGTTTTGATTGGGTAGAAGGTACTCTTTGTGACATTGTTAGCATGCGTTATCAAGGATAGATCTGAATCTATAGTAACTCCTACATTTCTAACTTCTCTTAATGTTGTTGGACGGGCTTAAAGTTCCTTAGGCAATATGGCGGTAGGCTGGTAGTTTTGCCATTGTCCACATGTCATAATCTCCATCTTCACGGTATTGAGCTTTAGATGATTATTCCTAATCCTTGAATTTATGGCACAAAGACAGTCATCAGTTGTGGTCTTTGGAGCTACCAATTTTTAAACTCATTTGGGTGTCATCTGCATAGTTATAACAGGTGAGTTGGATGATTTATTCATCATCATCATCAAATATCTTTATTCGATCTAATTAGACCATAAAAGTATAAAAACAATCCAGACAGATAAAAGGCACAGTAATCAATATACAAAAATCCATTGAGTATCCATATAAAATTAATAAAACGTCACATACAAATAGTAGCCATTTGCTTAATAGCACTTTCGATATATGCAGCAGCAGAAATGCAGATCTTGATAGTGGGCAAGGTTAGTAGGTAAATAAAAGCAGCACGACAGTAGCGAATATTTTCCGCCCTGAGAATGGGCAGCAAGTAGCGTTTTCTCAACAACAATTAAAATTTGCAGAATAGCATAAAGTGTAAGGTAGTTTGAGGTGATTGATCGTAACATGGACAGAAGGGAAGTTATGAAAAATATGGGCCTTGTAACAGAAAGGCAGCAAGAAAGTTCACGGTGCATAACCAAAGTCTAATCAATAAAAACTTGTGATGCATATTTCCCATGATTCAAGAAGATTGGGAACTCAGGGCTTTTTAAAGAGGGCCAGCGTACCAGGCCTATCAATGTATTGAAAAAAAGAGGTATGCAGCTCCTCAACGTGTACATGTAAGACCTACTGAGTAGGGTCAGCGTGCAGGTCGTGCCCCAGGCACCCAAGAGGGGGGAAATCCTCCTTTCGGGACTAGGGCCCTCACACACCCAGCAAGCTAGGTGTTATGCTTCATCATATGGGCCTGCTCCTCGTCGGGTCAGCGCTGCAATACCCGACGGGCACCCATAAAGGGGCTCTTTATCTGAGATCTGTTGTTCATGCTG
Source organism: Lissotriton helveticus (assembly GCF_964261635.1). NCBI lineage: Eukaryota > Metazoa > Chordata > Amphibia > Caudata > Salamandridae > Lissotriton > Lissotriton helveticus. The sequence goes on from NC_136067.1 coordinate 874,604,733, forward strand.
TATGCACGCTGACCTGACTCAGAAGGTCTTACAAGTACACGTTGAGGAACTAGGTACCTCTTTTTGTTCAATGCATATTTCCCACCCATACTAAGTATAGCGCTAGACTGACACTCGGACAGCCGTTTGTTTATCTGAATGCCCCTGATAGATGAATAGGCCTGGCTGGACTAGGTCTACAGGCTGTCCCCTAGTAGTCCGGGAAGAATCAGTCACACCACCAGGAGGCTGAAGGGTGTGGTGAGGGGAATGTTGAATGGGTCTTGTCAGTAGTGTAGCCTAATGAGCTGGGTAAAGAAGATCTTACCAAATGTTGCACCAGCAAAGTACCCCTCAACTTGGCCCAATGCCTCTTCAACTTTGCCTCGTCTATTGATAGTAGGAACCAGAGATGTACTAAGTGAAGATATTATATTTTTATAAATTTCCCCGGATAAAACCCGCCAAGGAGTCTTGCATACAACTCGTTAGTAGGAGGCAGATTTAACAGTTTGAGGTTAAGCTGGGGTAGATGACACAATGGGTGGTTCTGAATGATATCTTTTTGATTTGGTAGTCTCTTCCTCTTGCCCCCTTCATTATTGGTGACCTCAGAGTAAGTAAAGTTAGTTAGGCACCCAGATGGTTGATCTCGCACCATGATTTCATCACACTCCTCATTAGTAGCAACAGTCAAGGTTTAAATGCCGATGGAAGTTGCCAACTTATCCGACCCAAAAGCAAGTGGTGGAGGAGCGGTGCTGGGAGGGACATCCTGGTGGACACATGAGACTCAGGGGATGGAATGGAATGGAATGGAATGGAATGGAATGGAATTGGATTTATAAAGCGCATGGCTGCCCTTGAGCGTCCCAGCGCTAAAACAGTTGATAACAGAGCAACTGAGGGAAAAGACCTTTAGGGACCTTTGGGGAAAAGAAAAGTCTTAAGTGATTTTCTGAACTTAAGGTAAGAAGGTTCTTGTGATAACTCGGGCGGCGACTCAGGCAAAGATGTCAGGGACAAATGCCGTTCTGCCAAGTGGATTTCCCTGCTAATGACCTCTACAGCATAGTGCAAAATGCCATCTAAGGTGGAACCAGGGGTGGGTTTCCCAGAGGCAGGAGCAGTCTGCCGTTTCTGCATTGACACTCAATGAAGAACCTAAGGTGCAAGACTGGGGGCTATAGCACAGGGAGCCAACAGATCAAAGGACTGATGAAATAGCAAATAGATCAGTATATTTTAGTGGCCGATGTAAAATGGGGTGGCCCTGCCCCGGCACTTCCTGGATCTGACTGGCACAGCCGGACCCGATCTTGGCCCGGTCTTTGTTCGGGTCACGCCTGGGAGCATCCTGCACTGCCAGATACCTACTGGGATTAAATGGCGCTCCAGCGTCCTGCACACATTACGGCCCTCCTCCTACAGACCGAGGCAGCTAGGGAATCAAGTCCCATGAGGCGGTCAGTCAGCTTGCATGGCGAGGCTCCCGCATTGCGGGACGCCACCTGCGAAAAATGGGCGCTCTAGCACCCTGGACACATTGCGGGCCTCCTGCTACGGGCCTAGGCAGCCGGGGAATGCAGTCCCCTGAGGTGGTCGGTCGGCTGGCTTGGCGAGGTTTGGTTAGATTTCGTTAGGAGGGTAGGTAGAAAGTGAATAATAGAGGGGATATGATGGACCCCTGAGGAACACCACTGTGTTGTGTGTGAGGTGATATAAAAGGGGGCTGGTAGACTGCACTTTGCCTGTTTACGAGATAAGAAGCAACCCATTTTAAAGCGTTTTCATGGATTCCGATATTGTGAAGTCTTTGCAGTAGCCTGTGGTGGTGAACAGTGTCAAATGCAGCCAATAAATCCAAAAGAAATAAAGCAAGTACTCGATTTGTATTAAAGCGGACATCTTTAAATTTGGCATTGCTGCGTGGTGGTCTATGTTTTAAGAGGAAGGAATAAGCAGTTTTTTAATGATGTAAAAATCAGGAGGGATGTTTTTGTGACATATGTGCACAGAATCTTCACTGAGCCATGTTTCTGTAATGAAGGTGAGGTATGGTGTTATTTTTGAAAGCAGGTCAAAGATTTTAAATTATTTTTGTTCATGGATCTTGCCTTGTAAAGTAGGTAATTGTGTTGTTGCTTTCTTCTTCATATCCTGTAGTAAGAGTGGAGGTAGTGGGACAAAGGGTATTTCGCTGGTTTGGGGGTCTTTTGTGCTTGTGACTTTTGATGGCGGTGGAAGGGTTTGGTTAGAGAAAGGAGGACTTTGAGTTATGTGTGTGTGCAAAAATCAGAAACCTGCATTTTCCACCTCTCAAAACAGTATTGGCACTCACCTATAGTCTTCGGCTGTGGGTTTCAAGTGGTACAAGAGTTAGTGGCCATCCCAGTGACTTCTGGACAATGTGATTTATCTTTCGCAAAGTAGCAGTTCATCCAGTGAAGCAAAGCTTGATGACTATCCATTTCTTCCAACATTTCAATTTCTTAGCATTATAACTATTAATTTCTTCTAATCTTTCATCTTCCTAGCCCCAGACACATGTAATCAGCTCTTCGTGACCTCTTTGGTTTGAGGACAGCGGGTACTGGGTGGCAAACTGGTTTGCAGCATAACATTTAAAGACCAATGCCTTCTTAATTGTTCATCAAACAGCATGTTACTGCAAGGGTCAGCTCCCTATATATACATTTTATTTTGGGGATAACCCTCCCAAACCTCCATTTTTTACTCCTACCCTCCCATAGTAAAAGTACACCATTTTTGTTGTGATCACCGCATGATAATACAGATGTGGCAATTTTAAAGGCATGATTGGTAAGTCACGCATTCTTCAAAACAAGATGAAGCTCTACTATACAACAAGTCCTAATTGACCATCTGTCTTCATCACCAACATGGGCTTTTCTGAATCTGATCTAAATAAATACTTATTAAGATCAAATAAGCACCTTATTGAGTCTTGGCATACAACTGCATTTGGACAAGGTGGACGCCATTACCACAATGCCCACTCCTGTGAATTACACCATGTTCCTTCCTTTGTCTCTCTGTGACATGTCACAACACACAAAGTATAACCTGCTGTCAAAAAGCTTTTGATGCCATCAGACATGTGATCACACAGCCAGAGGCCAAGCAGACTGGTACCTGCTGTACGTTCTGTATGCTATGCTGCTCATACAGACCTTGAAGGAAGAGTTATTCAACATAGTTTCAGAATCAAACTCCCCATAATCATCTCTAAGCAGAATACAAACTTCTAAACAATTCTGGAAAGAGAATGCATGATCTTAATGAAGAATGTTAGGATATGGGGGCTTCTATTGCCTTGATAACATATGTGGTGGTCTTCTGTAACACTTAATAACATCCCTTCTCTTGCTGTCACTTGAAGATGGCAGTCCAGCTCAAGCATAGTCAACTAGAGATGTTAGCATCAATACATTAAGAACAGCTGATGGCCAATGTTGCATCTTGCAGACCTCATATCTAAAAGACTCATATACAGCAAAGGTCATGCTCATGATGTTCCTACTTCTGTTCAGCAAAATGAACATCTTCCTAGCTATAATAACCCTTAAATCAGCAGATAGTCCCCAATGACAGGAGGTAATCAGTAGTGAAGCTGCTACTAAAACCGTTACAGCCCATATGACCCAAAAAACTTCTAACTGTTGCCTTTCCTGGGTGAATGGCTAGAAACGCTGGTGCTTAGTCAGCTACTACAACAAGCAGAATGGTAGGCTCTTACCTGGTGGGTTTCACCCAGGGTACATCATATAACCAGTGATTCTATCAACCTTAAATGTTTAAGAAGGTTAGTAGATGGAGGTGGTGTTTGATCACTGATTTTATTGTATATTTTGGCAGCATTTGATGATATCCATCTTCAAATGTTTATTAATCTTGTTTTTTGGGCACATCTAACAAAAATCAGACTGTTGCTACGCCACCTTTCGTTAGAGAGCAAGAAACTTAGCAAAGCAGTCTCGCAAGGCTCCAGCTTCAACTTTCTTATTTAATCTATATACGAGGCCTTTAGGTAACTTACACCATTAGTTGGATGTATGTTTTTATATTTGAGAAGATGAATATCAACTCATCTTTGACTCTCAGATTCAATGAGGGAATGCCTTTCTGTAGTCTGTTGGTGAATGTCTGTCAAAATTCTCAAGCTTGACCTATTACACACAAACTCTTCTTAGTGTATTCCCATTCAATGGCTGGCCTCTTACAGCTTGGCCAGAGACCTTGGGTATTCCACCTCCTCCCTTTAAGGTAGTCAGGAATCTTGAAGTTTTATTCAACTCCACATTGACCTTGGGCCTTAGGGTTTTAATTGCCCACTAGATGCTATCATCCTTGCATCCTGAAATGAAGACTCCCTACATTGAAAATAGGTATTATAACCCAAACACATTCCTTTATTGAATCTGGATTGAACCTTGCCAACTTCATTCCTGGTACACCTTCTAAATATCTATAATGCCTGCAAATGATGCAGAGGAGTGCTTCTTGGACCATCACCAAATGTCAGGCTCACATAATTGCAGGTCCTGAAGTCACTCCATTGGCTGCCCATAAACTTGACAATTACGTTCAAGGCCTTAACAGTTGCTCACAAAGCTGCTTGGCAGCAGTCCTACATTGCTAAGTGGCAATTTTTCTAATTCATCATCCCTCTTGCACGCTCCATTCATTTTCTCAAAATCTACTTGACTTACCAAGGTCCTGAATGGTCACGTATGGTGACAGCCTTTCCAATTGCTGATGCCAATTTGTGTAATGCTCTACCTTAAATCTTATGAACTGAAACACGCCTTCATTTCAGAAAGCTGTGAAAGACGTTGCTATTCAATAACTACTCAGAATCTCCTTCTCTCATGTGGCATGTAAGAGTTCCAAGTTTTATTTTAGTGGCATTGCTTATTTAGCTACTACCAAGAAGCTATGCGTACCGGTGATTAAAATACCTGTGGTATAATGCAACCCCCAACTGATCTAGACTGGTGTCAGAGAGCGGAGCAGGGTATGTACCAGGTAAGGGGATGCCCAAAACCATGGGAAAAAATCTGGGGGAGCCTGGAGGGGGTTTTGAAGACTAGAAGGGGTGCAGGGTCTTAGCCAGGGTCTACTGTGGTGCATTTTACTTACTCTGGTTGTATGAGAGGTGAATGTATTATTACAACACATGGAGAAATGTTACATGTATTGTTGTCTCTGAATTGTCGCTTTGCTATGTATTGAACTGAAAATGCATTTCTTACCCGTGAATGCTGTATGATGCAAAAGATAACACAAAATATGTCTTTAAAAATGTTTTACATAATATATTTTAATAGTCTTGCATGTCCTGGAGGTATTCTAGATCAGCATGAACAGGGACCCAACTCACTCAGACAAATAGACAAATTGTCGCCCATGCCAACAAGAGCTTAGCTGATCCAGATACGGCATTTAATTATTTATTTTATTTAAGAAGCTTATAAAGCGCACAGCTACCCCCATGGCGGGGGTGTCCCGGCGCTAGTAGATTAACAAGCTAAAAGAGTGAGTAAATTAGAGGGAGGTAAACAACCAGGTTTTAAGTTTGCGTCGGAACAGCGACTCGGTCTCTGAAAACCGCAGGTCAAGAGGAAGACTGTTCCAGAGTTTGGCCGTGATTACCCCAAAGGCTCTGCCTCCGCTCCTGGAACGGCGAAATCGAGGAACTACCAGGAGACGGAGGCTATTGGATCTCAACGTTCTGATAGATTGAGAAAGTTTGAGTCTCTTTTGCAAGTAGACCGGACCAGAAGTAATAGGTGTTATTTATCACACCCAATAAATAACTTACCCCGCTGTATCATTAGTTATCAGGGGCGATAGATAATGCCTTAACTCATAATCTTGGCCAGTGATGGCTAAAATAGGGTCCAACAAAGCTGACTCTCATTTCAATCCACACTGGCTAATAGAGGTTAATGGCTTTATGATCATGGAAACTTGTGAAGAAAGATCACTCACTAAGTATTTGTTAATCATCAAACAAACAAAGTAACACCTGGTGGAGTATCTGCATGCAGTGACTGTACTGATCTAGAAAAGAATGATGAAGAGGATCAGATTGGACAAACCATCTACTGAGTCCTCTCTCCCTATGGCATACTGTGTCTGACCCTCAATGGCCATGGCAAGCCATAAAGTGGCTAATTACGATGCTGGGCGGACTTGAGTCTGTCTGACACTGTCTCGATTCTGGGACGGACCGAGCTCTGGTCAGCGGTCAGGACCAACCTATGCTCGGCGGTCCGTCCGCCTAACTCGGATGTGATGGAACACTGTCCGGTCGCATTACTACATTTCCCTATGGGCGTATGCATTGCAGCTGTAAAACGGCCGTAATACATACACACCTAGGAAAATGGGATATCCAGTTCATCCCTACACCCCGTGGCAGGCACCTCAAGGTGCAGGGATCAACCATAGGTGCCTTTTTGGCCCCCAACCGGAGCCCAGGCACCCAAGAGGCCCTACTGGGGACCCCCAAGCACCCTTTCCGACATAGGCTGGCATGGAAACCGTGCTGGAAACCGCGCATCATAATCTCAAGGACAGAAAGGTCCGCCCTTTGGGATAACGAACCAGGTCTGACTGTCCGATGGGACTCCTTCAGCGCTTCGAAAGCCAGCTGGTATGCCCGGCCGGTTTGGTTTCGGACCACCAGCATTGTAATGCAGTGGTCGGAAACTAAACCGAGGGACTGATTACGATGTGGCCCTTTATTGGCCACATCGTAATCGATCCTTATGTGTCTAAAGACCGCCTCATCATTGTTAGGGACTGAACTGCCCTTCTACTGAAGAGTTCTTTAAGGTTGGGGGAGATGTAGTATTGGCACTTACTAACACCACCAGGAAGAACAACATGTTCGTAGTAGGAGGAAGAGCTGGGAGGATAAAGGATTTATGCTGGAAACAAGGATAGTAATCAGAGCTATGTTCAGTTGCAAGATGTTCCTCATGGAAGTTATTGTTGAGCAACAATTTTCATAGGTTTTCAGGTCATTTGACAAATATTTCCGTAGACAAATCCTGCTTGCTTTTAACTGGTGAAAGGAAAAGGACGGTGCACCAGGATGAAGTCAAAGGATTCCGTATATATTCCAAAATAGATCTTTATTTAGTTTTCAAATAAAAGCATGGACATCAGCCAACGCGATTCGTTCCAGATGGAACTTCGTCAGGGAGCTGAGTGTCCACATAGTTCAACACGTGATTTCACCAATTTTGTCTTTAACCCGTCCGCTGCGCCCAACGTTCCACGCTGGTGCGGAACGTTCTATTGCACGGGCGGGCCGCGGTAGTGCACGTTACGTCCGCTGAACGTGCGCCGCACTTTACGGGTTAAATCAGTCCAACAATCAAATAGTTCCACATTTGGAATTTATTCCGTAAACGCCCAGGTAAACAACAAGGATAATCAGCAACTTCATTCGGACTCCCAACTTGGCTAGTTGGAAGTTCGAATGAGGGACTGGCTTGGAGAACGCTCGATTTGACAAATATAAGGAACATTGGCTGTGATTTTGGCCCTTGGATTCCATTTTTATATACACTTATTATATGCATTATAAACGTACAAGTTATTTTAAAGGACACCTTTGGGTCCTGTACAAACAAACCTTTCTTAACGGAAAACTGAGATAAATGAAGTTGCTGATTATCCTTGTTGTTTACCTGGGCGTTTACGGAATAAATTCCAAACGTGGAACTATTTGATTGTTGGACTGATTTAAAGACAGAATTGGTGAGACCACGCGTTGGACTATGTGGACACTCAGCTCCCTGACAAAGTTCCATCTGGAACGAAACGCGTTGGCTGATGTCCATGCTTTTATTTGAAAACTAAATAAAGATCTATTTTGGAGTATATACGTAATCCTTTGACTTCATCCTGGTGCACCATCCTTTTCCTTTGATTATATTTATCTGGCTTCCAGCGGAGTACAATTGTGGCATACTCCAGATGGGTTTGCACAGACATTTTACAAATTAGTTCACTTAAGGAACTGAGGTGCTGAGCCTTTGGTCGGCAGCATTTCTTCTATCTAATTGGGCTTTTAACTGGTGAAATGTGTCTGAAAACCAGAAATGAGCAGGTTTTACCATACATCTTGCTATGTAAAGTCGGTCAGAAACTCATGTTTCCATCTACGTTGGGTTTATCAGAAAACTTGTAAGGAGAGCTGTAGCAGAATTTAGTTGCAAACAAATATTCCATTATGCTTCAGTTGATTGAGGGCAGGGCGGGACTGGGAACCGAAACCGGCCTTGGGAAACTGCTCGGTCGCCCCCCAGCCCCTTGTGCAGCCGGGCTGTTAAGCCAGGGCAGGTTTTGTCCGATTTTGTTACTGGGTGGCGATATTGCCGCCCCCGGTAACAAAAACGGAGCCCCAGGGGCCCAAAACCTACCCGTTCCCAGGCGGCCCACCAGGGAAACGCCCGGTGCCCACTACGGCCAGTCCGACCCTGATTGAGGGCCTTATTTATAGTTTGTCAGATGGGGTTTTTAAAATGTATTACAGGTGCATTATAGCCTATGGCACTTGTAATGAAAGCTGTCATGTTTTGATGTGGTATCCCACCGCGAAATTCTAAGTAAAGTCCTGCAGTACTTCATACTACTGATTATACACAGTTCGTCCCATGCCATGACTTTGGAGCTAACTATACGGGACTCTCTGGTGATGTGTAGGATAGGTAGGTCTGTGACAAACACCGCGGCCTGCCTTTGGACTATTCATATTGCGAAGCTTTACCATGCTTACGTGGCAATAGTATGATGTTCTTATTAATATCCAGCTCCGTTTGGTACTGCAAGTAGTTTAGGTTCTGTATGGCGTGGCCTTCCCAACTCACAAAGTAATTATTAACTACCAATCAATATAGATGGCAGACAGGCTTGCCTTCCGTGACGGGCCTTGCCAAGAAACACGATCCTCAAATATGCTTGAAAACAAAAACACTGGGACTGGGCCTTCGGGGGTCCGTCTCTTGTCACGTCAGCTTGCGACAGAAAATAAACGTTTGTGATTTTGTGTTCGAAAAAGACTAACAATGTATCTATTAAAATATTTAGCGGTTTGGAAATAAGAAACTCTCCGAAACGAATGTTATCTCTCAAAGAAACATGCATAACATAAAACAAATGTATTCCACCTGTGTTTGCTTTTGTTTTATCGTGTTCAGTGTTTTTTTTTTATCCTGCTCAGTTTGTTTCTGCCCGTACAATGGGCTGTCCCAGAGGCGTGCCCTGTGCTGAAAATAACCGCTCAAATTAATTAATTAACCTAAGCTCTGAAGACAAACTATAGAAAGAAAAATAGGGCACGGGGAAGTGGGACTGGCCGAGTCTTTTGTTATGCACTCAAAGGCAGTAAGTACCTTCTAACCAGTGGTGAAACACAGAGGTGCGAACTGCACTCTTCTACGTTTTCTTACCCTTATAAATCACGCGACAGCTTGGATTGCAGAAATGTACTAGTTGCCAGATTGTGTCATTCTCGGCAAACACTGGCTGAAATAGCCCAGGCGGAAGGAATGGTAATGTATATTAGCGCAAATGTGATTATATAATATAGGACTTAGCGGTGTATGTTTAAGTCCTGGGCGGTAAAGATATTAATAAAAACTGTCAAATCCGGAACTTTTTCTCTTCTGTAACTAAAAACCTTAACTGCAAACACAACTAAATAATTTCGAATGTTTTTGAGAGCTGTATAAACCGTTTCGGAATTATTATTAGAGCAAGCAGGGAAATAATTACAATGTTGGAAAATAATCCTGACAGTTTTACACAAATGCATTTTCACCTGCCAGCTCTTGGCTGTTCCAGAACAGCAAAAGGTAAACACATGAGTAGGTTTAAAAAAAAAAAAAAAAGCGGCATGCCTAGTGTATAAAGAAGCAACCAAGTAGGACATATAAAAGATATGTTAGCTGGACATAGTATTGTGTTCTATATAACAGTGGTCAACATCAGATCAGAGCATTTGCTTGATACATTGAGCTATATATTGGGACACACAGAGGCCTATTCACAACTGCATTTTATAACTAAGTACGTTTAGTAGTACTACATTAATACTACTAAACGTACTTTCAAAATGCTATTTACCTACATATGTGCCGAGGAGGCCACTGCCTCCATCATTCCTATATTTTCTGTGCAGAAATCTGTGCTCCAATGCGGAGATCTCATACATGTAAATATATGTTTTAGAAAATAAAGGTGGGAGGGACAGAGGGGAGTGGCTGGAAATGGGCAATACCTATGACTAAAGGGGAGGGATTAAAGGAGGACTTAGGACGGTTAAAGGAGCATTAGGAAGGGGTTCAGGCAGGGACATACCCCTTCCCACAAAAGAGTAAGTCCATTGCTGTTCACAAATTGCCCTTCTATAGCTGCTTCAGCCAAAATGGACCCAACACTGTAGTAACAGTACTTCACTTCAGAGGTGGAGTAAGCCCAGTACCACACATGGCCAACCACAGGTACTGGAACACTCTCCCTTAGAAAATAATGGATGTAGGGATTTAAAATTAAACACCACAGGAACAAATGTTAAAATTAATTAAATTCTTAAAACTTAAAGAAAAAATATATATATATATATATTCAATTTTTTATGTTAAAAGAATCCATAAATAAAGCATAATTATTATTTTAGTTAAAGAATTATCAACTGTTTTCACATTTAAAAAGAATGTAACATTATTATTTAACAGCAAATCACTTTAATCAATCAATCAATCAGAGAATTTGTAAAGCACGCTACTTACCCGTGAGGGTCTCAAGGCGCTGAGAGGGGGGGTGGGGGGGTGCTGCTACTGCTCAAAAAGCCAGGTCTTGAGGAGCCTCCTGAAGGTGAGCAGGTCTTTGGTCTGGCGTAGATGGGTGGGGAGGGTGTTCCAGGTCTTGGCGGCGAGGAAGGATCTGCCGCCGGAGGTCGTTCGTTGGATGCGCGGGACGGCAGCAAGGGCGAGGCTGGCAGAGCGGAGCTGGCAGGCGGGGGTGTAGAAGTTGAGTCTGTCGTTCAGGTAGGCTGGGCCGGTGTTGCGGAGTGCTTTCTGTGCGTGGGTGAGGAGTTTGAAGGTGATCCTCTTGTTGACGGTGAGCCTGTGCAGGTCTCTTAGGTGGGAGGAGATGTGGCTGCGGCGGGGAACGTTGAGGATCAGTCGGGCTGAGGCGTTCTGGATGCGTTGTAGTCGTTGCAGGTGTTTGGCCGGGATACCTGCGTAGAGTGCGTTGCTGTAGTCTAGCCTGCTGCTGATGAGGGCTTGGGTCACTGTTCTTCTTGTTTCGGTCGGGATCCACTTGTAGATCCTGTGAAGCATGCAGAGGGTGTTGTAGCAGGAGGAGGAGATGGCGTTGACCTGCTTCGACATGAGAGGGAGGAGTCGAGGATGAATCCCAGGTTGCATGCGTGGTCCATGGGGGTTGGAGCTGCTCCCAGTGTTGTCGGCCACCAGGAGTCATCCCAGGCAGAGGGGGTGTGGCCGAGGATGAGGACCTCCGTCTTGTCAGAGTTCAGTTTGAGGTGGCTGCTCCTCATCCATTCGGCGACGGCCTTCATGCCCTCGTGGAGGTTGGTTTTGGCTGTGTGCGGGTCCTTGGTAAGGGAGAGGATGAGCTGGGGGTCGTCAGCCTAGGAGATGATGTTCAGGTTGTGCTGGCGGGCCATTTGTGTGAGGGGGGCCATGTAGACATTGAACAGGATCGGGCTGAGGGATGAGCCCTGGGGTACGCCGCAGATGATGTCAGTGGCTTCGGATCAGAGGGAGGGAGGCGGACTCTCTGGGTTCTGCCGGAGAGGAAGGACATGGTCCATTCCAGGGCCTTCTTCTGGATTCCGGCTTCTTGGTGGCGTGTTCTTAGTGTGCGGTGGCAGACCGTGTCGAATGCGGCTGATAGGTCCAGGCGGATGAAGGCTGAGGTTTTGCCGTTGTCTATCTGGCGCCTGATGTCATCTGTGGCGGCGATAAGGGCAGTCTCGGTGCTGTGGTTGCATCTGAATCCGGACTGGGATGGGTCTAGGATGCTGTTGTCCTCGAGGTGGCAGGTCTGCACTGCAAGTTGGCGATTTTCTCGTTCGCCGGGAAGGGGAGCAGGGAGTTGGGCCGGAAGTTCTTAAGGTCTTTAGGGTCCGCCTTGGGCTTCTGGAGGAGGGCGTTGATTTTGGCGTGCTTCCAGCTTTCCGGGAATGCCGCTGTGTCAAAGGAGATATTGATGATCTTTCGCAGTTGGGGTGCGATGGTTGCGACAGCTTTGTTGAAAACGTGGTGTGGGCAAGGGTCTGACAGGGATCCTGAGTGGATGGTGTTCATGACCTTGCGTGTTTCTTCGTCGTTGACGTGGGACCAGGAGGTCAGCTGGTTGGTGCAGGTGGTGTTCGAGGTGTGGTCTGTTGCGGTCGGGGTGGATGAGAAGTTGAAGCTGTCGTGGATGTCGGCGATCTTGCGATGGAAGAAGGTGGCCAGTGAGTCGCACAGATCCAGTGAGGGCGGGATGTCGTTGGCGTTGGCGCTGGGGTTGGAGAGTTCCTTCACTAAGTTGAATTGTTCATTGCTGTCATGTGCGTTGTTATCCAGTCGGGCTTTGAAAGACGATCTCTTGGCTGTTCTGATGAGGTGGTGATGTCTGTGGATGGCATCCTTGTGGGCTGCATGGCTGTCTGGTGCGCGGGCGTGAAGCCATTTCTTCTCCAGCTTCTGGCATGTTCGTTTGGAGGTCTGGAGTTATTCCGTGAACCAGGCTGCTTTCTTGCTGGGGTGGTTGGTGGAGGGTTTCTTGATCGGGGCGAGGGTGTTGGCGCAGTCGTTGACCCACTGTCTCACTTTCAATCATTTTTAATACAAATTTTAAAAAAATGTTTTCCTTAAGGTGCATTTTTCCATTTAATTTTCAGAGAAACAATTTGTTTTAATGTAATATATTCAAAATAATCAAAATTGTAAATAATTAAGTCATAAATACTGTAACACTTTTTCATATTGTTCTACATTTAAAATTAATATATACAATTAATTAACATTTGTGTTTAAAATGAAAATATTTTTCTGTTCTTTTTAAAGGTTTACTAAACTTTTTAATTTTCCCCTATATCTTACCATAGGGAGATCTCCGGCCGGATTGCAGAGGTCTCTTCCACGTGTGAAGAACTTCAAATATGGTTGTAAAGCCTCTAGCATTAGTAACTTTACTGTCATATTTGATGATTTTACTGACTCCGCTGCCTATTTCAGTGGTGGGGGCATGAAAGGCTATTCCTGTGAGTACTTTTACAAGTGTAAATGGTGAAAATCCCAAAGGAGTAAAGTTACTCTAAAGTGGAATGAGTGAATTTACTTACAGTAAATCTCGATGTGTAGATTTACCATTGTGAATAGGTCCCATTGTGTATTGTCAGAGGGAAGGGTTGGTATTTAAACAATGTGATGTCTAGGTTTACTATGTATTTATGGGCTACCTATGTCAGAGTGATGTAGCAGTAGGATAATGCTATTCATTGGTCATCTATGTGTTCTTTATTAAAATGTATAATATCTACCTTTGAATGTGAGCACATTTGGCGTTCATCCTCTGGACCCTTTGCTTGTATCATGATCTGCTGCTTGATACAATAAAGCTTAAGAAGATAAAGGCTATGAATGGACATTCATATTCCACAATCAGGTCTCTTCCTTATTGCTCACATCATCACAGGCACTGACAGTGGTTGGCCTTGTCTATGTTTCTTGGAAGAAAACAGGACAACAAAGAAATAGTTATGCTAATAGATAGATGCAAAAAGAAAGAGAGGGGTGGATCAGTGCATGGAATAGAAAACAAAAGAAAAATCACAATTTGCAGTCGTAGATGTTATTGTTCTCAGCACAAGCCTTAACAATTTCATAAAATAGAAACATTGGAAATCCCATCATTTTTAAAGTCCATACATTAATTGCTATAATCATCAATCATTCATTAAAACAGGTACACTTGCCCTTCCCCCTCCATTTCACTAAACTGAAGAAAGATGATCAGTTTGGGATTTACATTTGATATGGTAAAATATGTGGTGAAGAAAATGTACTTATATAACCAAATTGTAAATTCTAAAACTTTACATCTAGAATGTTTCCATAATGTACTTAATATACTCCATAACACCTGGAGAAACTGAAAAATGCTCGTTAAAATCAGTGGGGCTTTCAGTAGGAACTTACGAGACATAATCCAGGTGACCAAAATGTAAGGGGACAACCGAATGATAGAGCTCTGGCTTGTTGATTCTATAACACAATCTCAGTCATCAGTGTTGTCCAATATATTAAATATTTTGTACGAAAGTACAAGCCATTTCATTGGGTGGTTCTTGTCCTCGGACAAACACATCATAATGTGCAAAATGGTTTCACTAATCTCCATGTCCCAATCATATCAATCATCTCAAGTTTTATCCTTTGTTCATTTATCTGTATAGACTTTAGCTGCAATGTACCAAGTCTAAATTGAACAAACAAGGAGGAACCTGGCCAACTTACATTGGCTACCCATAGCGTAACATGTCCAAAATACGCTGTGCTTCAGGATACATTTTATCTAAATAGATCTCAAAGCTGACCTAATCTTTATGTAGAAAGAACCTATACGCTAAAGAATCATCCTTAAATTTGTTGAAAATATCCCTGATTTTATACTTCCAATGTAATTCTTTGTGGTGGGGTCAGGATTATTGGTAGCCAGATTTTCAAGAATTGATTCATTGCTGATTAACTTTAAGTTATATTTTATGTGGGACTGCAATTGCACCATATGTGGTGCAGGGCAAGTTACTGTCTCCATAAAAAATTTCAAATAAATGCCTGCTTGTTGGATTCTGCACCAGCGGACACAATAAAGGATTGGGGTAAAAGAACTGAATTTGTGTATAATTTTGACTTAACCTTCTCCAATGTAGTAACGACTATGTGACTCCAGAGTTCTGCACCATAAGTAGCTAAAGCTATTGTTTTAGCCATACATACCTGTAGAAAAGTGCTTAGGGACTTGTCTCAAAATGTCTAAGTTAATTCCAAGTAGTCAAACAGGTCTAGGGTCTCAATGCTGACCAGAAGGAGGTATTTTATGCCAATGGTTTCATAATCATGGTAAATAACAGCTGTTTTTTAAATAATACTCTGTGAAACTCTTGATTAGTTTGTGCATGGCAATTTCTGTCAATCAGAGAAGTACTGCATAATATGCAAATAGTAATATTGGAATTCTGTTGTTACGAAGTCTTGGATTATCTAGATTTTAAGCCCTCTAGGTATTGACCAACATCATTCAAAAACAATGAGAAAAGTTGGGGAACAAAGACACACTCTTGACGCACAACTTTGGAGATCGTAACACTCTCAGTGGATTCCCCATTCAGCCTATAATACACTTGAACTTTTGTATTCTTGTGGAGTTTTTATCATGCAATTATTTAGTCCCGGGTGTTCCAACGAGAGTCAGAATCGCTCCATGGAGACCATGTCAGAAGTTGACTTTAAATCAATAAAAGTTTTGTATATATATATATATATATATACATATATATATATATATCTATATATATATATAGGTGCTTGTCTAGTTCTCACATACGTGTTCAATACACTTAAGAAATTCTGCCTGAATATCAGCAAGGATGCTTTCAGAATGTGCCCAGCCTTGTATACGATTAAGCAAGACCCTATTATAAATCTTGCCGGGCCCATCCACTAATGTAATGGTTCAGTACATTGGAGCATTTGTTTCAATGCCCTTCTTGTGTATCAGAACAATTGCCGCAGTACTTCTTGGAGTCATGCCAGACAATGGAACAGAATAAAAGCTTTATTAAGGACTGTGGCCCATATTAGTGGCTTAACTCTTAAAATGTCAACTGGGCCATGATCAGGACTAGGCGCTTTATAACTTTTATTCGGCGCAAGGCCATAAAAGAATAAATAACATACATACAAGTTATTAAACTAAAACTTCCATACAATAGAGGCTCAAGCAACTGACAGCAACCTTATCATTAACCCATAAGCAATACAAAATAGATAAACTAGTTATACAGCTAAAAGGCTCAAAATAACAGAAATACTAATATGATTGTAATAAAAAGCAGCAAAGCATTAATCACTAATAAGGGTCACAGTCTTCTTGATCTTAATTGCTTGATGTACATAACTTAATATAGGGGCATAATAAAAATTCAGCCTCTAACAGTTTGATGCAGATAAACAGAAAAAGAACTAGAAGTAAAGGTGCACTGTAATGGACGTAAAAAGAGACCCTTTGGTCTGGTATAAAAACTACAATAAAACATAAAATGGGTCAAAGTTTGCTTAGAAAAGCCATCACAAGGGCAAGGGAGTAAAGTGGAAGACCACGAGCCCTGCTTTGGGGGTCGGGGGATCTGCCAAATAGTGCAAAGGGCCAATCTGCAGTGGGTCACATAGAATCTGCATTCTGAGTTTGTGTTCCAGATAAAATAACGTTCCCCACCCTCAATCTGCTTTAAATCTAGGTAGCGGGCAACTGAGGTCATCGCCTGATGTTTTACAACCATAAGATGCATTCTAAAAGAGGAAAAAAGAGATTTACCAAATATTTTAAACTCCCATTAATTTCATGTGGGCTGAGAAAATGTTTAACAGCCGTAAGGTCAAAAATATCTTTTGAATGTAGGTGAGACAGGGGAATGCAACTGCATGATTTTGTTTAAGACAGTCTATAAGAATCAATTGACTGAACAAAGAGTGGAGCAAGAGCCAGATTTTTAGCCATAAAAACAGAGTGGCAACCTGGACTAGATCCTCCACGAAGGCCAACCTGGCTTCCAAATCTATCTATATATATAAAACCAAATGTATGTCTGTCTGTCTGTCTGTCTGTCTGTTTGTCCTTTATGCATTACTACACCATTCATCCGATCGCCATGAAACTTTGAAGTTGTTGAGTACACTCCCGCGAAGGTTTCTGGCATGAATTTGTTTTAAATATCGGCCCCCCCAGGGCCCTCATAATCTTTCGAATACTGATGTACGCACCAGACGGAAAAACAAAAAATCGTGTATCCACTAGCCCTCGAATAAATAAATAGAATTAAAACAGCATTCATCCGATCGCCAGGAAACTTTGGGAAGTTGTTGAGTACACTCCTGCGAAGGTTTCTGGCATAACATTTTTTTAAATATGGGTACGCCCAGGGCCCTCATAATCTTTCGAATACTGATGTACGCACAAGACGGAAAAACAAAAAATCGTGTATCCACAAGCACTCGAATAAATAAATAGAATTAAAACAGCATTCATCCGATCGCCAGGAAACTTTGGGAAGTTGTTGAGTACACTCCCGCAAAGGTTTCTGGCATAACATCTTTTTAAATATCTGCCCCCCAGGGCCCTCATAATCTTTCGAATACTGATGTACGCAACAGACGGAAAAACAAAAAATCATGTACCCACAAGCACTCAAATAAATAAATAGAATTAAAACAACACTTTGAAATGTTTTCCATATTAAAATGTATAAGTTTCAATAAAAATGACACAATGTAAATTGAATGTTATCATAACGAGTTTCCTTGAATTTCCTTTCTTCAGAGATCGCAGCAACGCGCGATGGGTAAGCTAGTGAGTAATAAAACTGGCCATGCTCCTAGGAACGGCAAGTAACCTGCAGAGGAATCAGAAGACATAATGACCCCTAAATAATTCAAATTAGTTACTGTGACAATGGGGTTCTCCTATATGATGAGAGTGGGAGCAAGTATTCTTAGGTCCACATATCATAATGAAAGACTTCTTATGGTTAATTTTCAGGTTGAGCTACCCCCATAAAATCATGAAAAATATCCAACAACAACTGGGTCAGCTGTATAGGTGATTAAAACTGTGTTGTCCCCATATAATGAATGGGGTTCCTAATATAGGGAGGTCTATTCCTCTTGCCACTAGCTCCTTCTCAAGGGTGTTGATATAAAAAATAAATATAAATGGGGCGAATATGCAACCCTGCCTTACACCCTTGTTGGAATTAAAGGCACGGGCACAATCACTATTTGTACTATAATGCACGCGCGCAGTGTTACCCCAGTGCAAATGTTTTAATAAGTCATCCATGGCAGCGTTACTCCCAGCCTTACCCATCATGAGCCACATTTTGCCCCTGTCCACCAGATCGAAGGCGCTAGAGAGGTCCATGAAGGCCATGTGGAGTGCCCCAACTCAGGCCTGAACCTATTTACCCTCAATCATGAGAATATTCAAAGTTTGTTCCACGGTACCTACTCCCAGATGGAGCCTCAGAACATAACTTTTTATCCACCACCACTGCCCTCAACTGCTAATTCTTGCTTGTAAGTAGTGCTTTCAATAAAAGCTTCCTAAGAACAAGTTAGTGCAAGATCAACAGACTTCTTCCTTGTGTCCTAGAATAAGTTAAAGGAAGGCTTTTTTCATTGCTTGAGTACGTTGTTTCCCAATCTCTTTTGGTCGTGCAGTCATTAGTTTATTAATTATGCTTTTGAAGTCCCTTGGGTATAATAGCGCGAGTGCGCAACTTTTGTATTGTCATGGTTCAGCAGAAAACCTAGCCAAAAAAAAGGCTTCTAGTCAATAAGCAAGTTTATATTGTCTTAACTGATAAGGCTTGCTTAAATAATGTTTATTTGGCAGTACGATTGTATGCATAAAACTGCCTCATAACTAGTGTTGATTTCACTGCTTGTTCCTTAGTTATAAAATAAACATAAGCTATCACTCCTCAGCCAACAGACGTTAGTCAATTAACAGTAAATTGGGGCTGCCCCACAAAATTACAGAGATGTAGGGGTATAATAACAAACCAAATACGGCAAGGGGGGGTCCGTGCCAAGTCTGCTCAGGGCAGCTCCAGACCCACTCCTCAATGCTAAAAAAAATACCTTCTACTTAGGAGGCATATTGTTTTGGAAGGCCGGAAAGTCAAAGTTCCAATCTTACGTCATCTGGTGCTCTTCACTCCTGCAAAGACTGCGGTGTAGTTGACACGGAAGCCACAAGAGGCGCTGTGCAGCTCAGTTTTACTTCCGGAGTCTTCCACTGCTCATTGTCAGCTCATATGTCTCACTGGATCAAGTGTGATCTATTTGATGAGAGGTTTCATCCATTTGAGGCCGATCTGGTGTTCTTTATAAAGGTATGCTGGCACTGATGTGTCAGAAACATGTGGCTAAGATGAGGGTTCCATGCTCACCTGGGGCCCTTAGGCCACTTGCAGTGTTATGTACTGCATCATCAGAGGAACCCTCTGTGTATCCCCGTCAATCTTTTTTTTTTTTTAATCTGTCAGAGATCACAGTTATGCATCACAGTTGGTGCCACTCACAGCCGGCTAAGGGATACACGGCCATTCAGCCCACACCCCGGAGGTCGGGCGGCAAGCATGATTAGTGCACTATATTAACCAAGTATTACACAGATGCAAAGATTCAATGGGCGTTCCCAGTTTCTGCTTTTAGATTTTTAAATGCAAGAACCCCCCCCCTATATTGTACTGTAGCAAACCCAAGTTTAAGATCCTTCAAAACTACATACACGAAAATTGCTACAGCTACACTTCCTTGCCCCTCCCCATCTCCCTAATACCGGCCAAAGTCCTTCACTGTCCAAGGCCCGCATCTGCAGGTGGCTCACAGCATCCTGTGGGATCAGTAGGTTAGTCGTGCCCTTAACGCATATCTCATTAGTCCCGGTGTCGTGTCCCATGCTCCCCCTTGTGGAAACCCTCCTACAGCCCCCCGTCCAGCCCATGATAATGTCCCCACTTTGACCAGACTCTACGGAATTTTTTCGGGCAGCCCCTGGCCTTATAGGTGACCCTTTCTGCTGTTATATATAGGTCTAATCCCCTCCTCCACTCCTCCAGGTCTGGGGGCTCCGGCGCTCCCCAGTGTTTTGCAATGTCTCTTTTGGCAACAACCAATGCAAGAACCAGAAAAGTAAGTAGTGGGCGGGTCAGGTCAACCTCGTTTGTCATACCCAGCAGTGCCAGCTTGGGATCCCGGGGGATCGACGCCTCGAGTACCTCCTCTAATTCCCTAAATATCTGGGTCCAGTATATTTGTATTACATCACAAGTCCATATAGTATGATAAAAATCTCCCTCCCCCTGAAGGCATCTAAGGCATCGTGAGTCCTCCACCTTCCCCATTTTGTACAAACGCAACCTGTCAAAGTAGGTCCTATGAAGGATATTAAATTGGATAAGTCGTAGCCTAGACTTGATTGCCACCTCCCGGGGATGCAGCAAGACTATCTCCCAATCCAGATCCTCCATCTCCCCCACTTCCGCCTCCCAGGTATCTCTGAGTTTTGTCAAATCGCCCAGCATATCAGTCAGTGTTTTATAAGTTAGGAAGACCGCCTTTCCCGCCATCTGCTCTTGAAGGAGCCTCCCCTCCAGTGGCGCATACTCCGGGATATCTGTGTGCGTGATGCTTTGGGCTATCCAAGCATGCCGTAGTTGGACATACTTGAACTGCTGTGTATTATGTAATCCAAACTTATGAGTATAACGGTGTCTGCCGTGTGGGCTTCCTCTCCCAGCCCATGCGCCATGTGGCCCTCGTCCACGCAGTAAGCGTTATAGAGGTGGCGGGAAGAAGGAGCGCCCTTCCAGAACTCCCATAAAGATAGCTCAATATGTTCTTGGATGCCATTTTAGTTCTCTCTAGAGTGTAAGTTGGGTGGTCTGCCGGTGCATGACACCAGTCATTAATCGGGGTCAGATGTTCCGCCCAATAGTAAGCCTCTAAATTGGGGAGCGAGATTCCTCCACTATATTGGTGCCTCTGAAGCGTGGACAGGGCCACCCTGGCATGTTTGCCCAGCCAAAGGAAGGATCTCAGATCCGCATGGATCCTGTTGAAGACCGCCACTGGTATTGGATAATATTCGTTTTGTAGGGCGTATAGGAATTTCGGCAAAATGATCATTTTGTACATAGCCGCCCTGCCAAGGAGTGTCAATGGGAGCTGTCTCCAGCGGTCCATATCCGCCACCGCATTAGTTATAATCGTTTCCAGATTCCTTTGGGACGACAGGGTCGCATCCACGGTTATATAGATCCCAAGGTATTGGAAGCCTTCTACCGTTGTCAGCAGTTCCTCTGGCAGCCTCCCCCACTGATTGCGTCCCCCCGGGTCGTAAAGTACTGATTTGCGCCAGTTCGTTTTGTAGCCTGCCATCCCTCCATACCGTTCTAGTTCTCAGAAGAGCTCCGGCACGGTGATCTCTGGTTTAGTGATGTAGAGCAAGACATCGTCTGCGTAGAGCGAGACCTTTTCTGGATGCAGTCCTGTATCATCACTCGTAAAGCCATGAATATCCTTATTGTGCCGGATTCTGGCCGCAAGCACCTCAATGGTGAGCGTGAAGAGGAGATGGGACAGGGGGCAGCCCTGTCTGGTGCCTCTCTGAATTCGGAACTCGCGTGAGAGTATCCCGTTCACCTTCACCCTAGCCCTCGGATTAGTATAAAGCAACTGGACCCATTTGATAAACTTTGGCCCAAAGCCATACCTATGAAGCACTGCAAATAAGAAGGGCCAGTGGACCGCGTCGAACGCCTTCTCAGCATCCAGGGAGAGGAACCAGTGTGGATCACTTCTCCCCCTCACCTCTTGTAACCAGTTGTGGGTTCTCCTGAGATTCAGCTTCGTTGCTCTATCGGGCAAGAAGCCCGATTGGTCCAAATGTACAAGGCCCGCAATGACCGCCCTCAAGCGGACAGCCAAGATGGTTGCCAGTAATTTCACTTCCGTATTAAGGAGGGAGATTGGCCGGTAGGAGGCACAATTCTCGTGGCCGCAGCAAGATCCGGTGGGAGCTCTCCCTCCTCAAAGGCACCAGTAAAGAGGCCCTTGAGATGACGGGTCAGTAGGTCCGCCGCACGCTTAAAAAGCTCTGCAGGGAAACCATTCGGGCCTGGGGATTTGCCCGGTCTCAGCCTGGCAATGGCGTTCGTGATGTCATCAGACGTTATGTCTGCTTCCAGAGCCTCCATGGCCTCTGGGGGGAGGACCGGTAGGGTAGTATCGTCTAGATATTGGAGGGTTTCCTCGTGGGTAGCAAGGTCTCGGGCTGCGTAGAACCTTTCATAGTGGGTAGCAAATACCTCTGCTATCCCTGCGTCAGTGTCGAGCAGAATCCCTTCTGCCGTAGCGATAGTATCTATCCACCGCGCCGCTCGTTCTTTTTTGCAGATCCATGCCAAGAGTTTCCCTGACTTGTCTCCCACGTCATATAATCTATGGAGGGTGGCGAGGGATTGGGTCTTGGCCTCGTTAGTCACCAGTTCCCTATATTGCCTCTGGGCATCAAGTAGCCGTCTTAGGGTTTCATCGGTCTTGCGGGTCAGATATTCTCCCTCCCAACTCAAAATAGTCTGTTCTAGGGCCGCTACCTCGGCCTGGAGTCTCCGTCTTTCCTCGCCCAATCTAGATCTAATCCTGTCACACAGGACCGGTTTTAGGGCTTCCCACAGAGTGACATTCGAGTCCACCGAGCCCTCATTTTCTGCAATATATATTTTGATGTCTGTCCTCACGCCTCTCAGGATCGCTGTGTTTTGGAGATCCCAAGCCGCGAGGCGCCAGGAACCGGGGTCCCTGCCTCGGGCGTGGCCCACCTTCACATATAACGGTGAATGATCGGATATCCCCAGGGCCCTGTAGTCTGCGATATCCCCTACTCCCAGAAGCTGTCGGGACATGAAAACATAGTCGAGTCGCGAAAACGTCTTGTGTGCCCCAGAGTAGTATGAGTAGGTGTGCTGCGTTGGGTGGAGCCATCGCCATACATCTGTCAATCCTAGTGTGGACATCTGGTCGAACAGCGCATTACGGTGCTCCTCCCCAGCTGTGCTCACAGATCTGTCAAGATTTATGTTCATGATATCGTTAAAATCTCCTCCCACCACTTGTATAGTGTCCTCTGTGTCTAAGAGTATGTTTGCAAGCGCTGTACTCGTACGGGACTGCAATTTGGGTGGTGGGTAGACCGAGATCAGTGTATAGGTGCGACTATTCCAGGTGCCCTGCACTCCAGCGTACGTTCCCTGTGGGTCAACCCAGGTGTGGGTGATACAGAAGGGTGGGGATCTTTTAACAATGACTGCCACTCCCTAGAGTCGGATGTGTATCCCGCATGTGCCAACACCCTGTACCGGCCTCTAGCAATGAAAGCACACTGGGTGCCCTTGAGGTGCGTTTCCTGTAGGAAAGTGATGTCTGGGTCGACCTTTTTAATATAGGCGTTCACTAGGCCTCTCTTAATCTTAGAGCCTAGTCCATTGACATTCCATGTCAGGATACTCAATCTCCTATCACCCTCCCTCGGTGTGCCTACGGTACCTGCCATTGGAGGATGCAGTAACTATGAATTGCAAGACTCCAGCATGTGTTGGTGATGCGGAGGCGCAGTGCGTGCAGCTGAGCTCTTACATGTGTTTTCTTCCCCCCCCACTGTTCCCACCCGGTCCCCCACCCGAACAAACTTGGAAACCCCCTCTCCCACCCCCCTCCCCACCTCCCTCCCCTTCCAGATGTGTCCCGAAACAGGACATGGCTTTCCGTAGGAGTAGGCCTGTCGCCCACCCACTAAACCCTCCCTACCAAACACCAAGAAACAATAGAAACGTGTAAAACAAAACAGGGAGGCGTGACAACTTGCGTGCTTCTCGATGCAGGGCTGCCGCGTCAGTTCTCCAAATCTGCCAATGTTCAGAGACGCTAACAGCGTGTTCGTGAACTAAGATCCGTCGCTTACTCTGTGTTCCGAGTCCTCAACCATTAGGATTTTGAGTCTTGAGTCTCAGTTTCGGGCGCACTGTGCTGTCCTGACAAGTCCTGTTCCAGCACATGGATCTCTTGTACCAAAGGGTGGTCAGATTGTCCCTCTTCTTCTTCCTCCTCGCCGCCTGATGTGCGACTGTCGAGAGCTTCCTCGTCCTCGCCCTCCGATCGTGCCGTGGTGCGCAAGGCTGCAAATCGCGACCCCGTCTCCGCCGCACCTTTTGGGGAAGCAGAACGTCCTTTTCGCGCAGTCCCAGTGCCTCGACCTCTGTAGGGCGTCGCCGGGGGTTGCCTCTTGGATCTCCTGGATTTCAGTCTTTGCGCCTTCGGGAGTTCCCAGTGGGATGCATTTCTCAGGGATCTGTCTAGCAGGTCTTGTCTGGCGATCTCTCTGCTGTTGAGGATCGGACGCTCCTCTAGCCAGTGGCAGGCGTCCTCCGGATGTGTGAAGAAGAGTGACTGATTATTGTATAACACCTTAAGTTTCGCCGGAAACCGGAGCATGTATTCGATTTTCAAGTCTCTAAGTTTAGCCTTCACCGCATCGAAAGATCGTCTCTGTTTTTGGACCTCCTGACTGTAATCCGGGAATATCATGATGTGTGAGTTTTCCAGCTGGATCACTCCCATCTTTCTCGCCTCTCTCAGTATCAAGTCTCTATCAGCAAAGTTTAGAAAGCGAGCAATGACCGGACGCGGTCTTGCCCCTGCCGGCGGTTTTGCGAGGAGGGCCCTGTGCGCCCTCTCTATTATGAAACATGGCGAGAATTGTGCCCGAGGGAAGGTTTCCAGTAACCACGCATGAAGGAAGGACACCATGTCAGCCTTCTCAATCCCTTCCCTAAATCCGACAAATCGAAGGTTGTTGCGCCGCGCCCTGTTTTCGGCGTCGTCCACCTTCCAGAGCAGCTGGCGATGGGAGGCCTTAAGTTCTGCCATGTCTTTGCGAAGGGTCGTGATTGAATCTTCGGCCTCACCCATCCGTGCCTCCGCAGAGGTGACCCTGTCAGACAAATTTCGGAAATCCTGCCTCAGGAGTGTCACTTCCGCGCCCACCTCACCTATTTTGACCTCCAGGGCAGCCCTGGACTCCTGGATATCATTGCGCGAGGCCTGGATGGCCCCCATCAGCAGGTCGGTGTCCGAGCATGGGCCCGGGGCAGCGGGAAGGCCATCTGTCACCTGTCTTGGCGCGGCAAAATTGTCCATTGGGCCTTGTTTGGGCCCTTTAGGCTGGATGTCCCTCTTCCCCATGTTCTTCAGAGGCGTCGCGACTGGACCACTCTGCCAGCGGTTGGCACCCCTTTACCTGGGCACCTGTCGCGGTCCCAGAGGCGGGCTTCTACTCCGCAGGGATCTCGGAGCCGGACTGTATGTATTCCGGGGCCTCCGTCACCCCAACCCCGCGGTAGGCGTCGATTAAGTCACTGACTGGAGGGGCCAGGGAGAGCTGCCCGCCTATTTCTTCCCGTCGTCTCCTCTCGGGGCTGGGCCCCAGGCCACCCCGCGTCACACTGCAGTGGTGACGGCCACGTCCGGGGATCAACGCAACACAGGCGCCCCTGCAATCCGCCCTTTATGCCCGGCTGGCCTGTGGAGTGTCAAGCCCAGGCAGGATCCTTTCTGGGTCCACTATTCTGTCTAGGCCACCATCTTGGAGGATATACGGGGCTCGCGCGGCTTTGCCACAGGTCCCGGGGGGACCCCACATACACACTGAGCAGCTCCAGCGCCGTCGCACACCACCACGATAGCCTCACCAGCACGGCGCCGAAGTTCTCCCCGCAGCTCAGGTCACCTCACTGTCCTTGCCGCCGTGCTATCGGTGGGGTGGGGTGGAGGTGGGAGGGGAAGTTCCACGGAGCCCCCGGCGCCTAGATCAAGGGCGTCCAGTCCCCGTATTCGCTGTTCAGGTCGGCGCGTCCCTCCTCCCGTTGCGGGAGTGTGCGGCCGGGCGATAAGACCCCCGTTCAGCACCTCCGCCGATAGTCCCAAGTCGCGGCCGCCATCTTGCCCGCGGCTCGGCTCCCAGAGCGGCGTCGGAAGAGTCCGTATTTAAGGCACTGCGGACCGTTATTTCTCTCGTTTCTTCGCCTGTGAAGGGCACAGAGCGTCTCCAAGCACTCCGGAGTCTTCAATGGTGATTTGGGAGATATTTATTGTCGGATTTCTAGGCAGCCCTCCGGAGCTCCGGAGTCGCACGTCTTAGCCCGCCATGGTGCTGGCCACGCCCCCTATCCCCGTCAATCTTCACCATCACTTCCTTCATGGTCACACAGATCATGGGATATTCAAGTGGGAAGAGAATATACTTAATGGTTTCTGAAGCTTCTTTTATCCGAGCTTCTGTCAGTATCAAAAGATATGTGTTGTGCAATAGTAGTGTTGGCTGACTCTAGCCTGTGTACGTGAGTCAATCTCAAATTGTGCTGAAGGCAGTTAAAGATTCTATAGCTGGGACTGGATAAGGCATTCGGTGAGATCTGGTGAGATTGTGCTTAACCTTTCTCAATGGGTAAAAGGAATAAGAATGTGTGTGGACTAACCCAATGGGAATCAGGTAGGGAGGAGCTCTAGACTCGAGTCTGAAAGGGTAGGGTATGCCTGGGGGTCATTATGGGAGTCATAATCCTCTAGAAGGCCATGTGGCTCAGATGTCCAGTCTGTAACAGTTTTGGCCTTGGTTATCTAGACAGAGTACACATGACCTAGAACTGTGCGACCAGGAACTATGCAGTTGTGGAGCTGTGTAGGGACTGGGAAGGGTGTCTGGCCAGGAATCAATTTAGATGATCTGTGTTTAATTCCAAAGCTGCCAGTGTTAGCATAGGGTTTGTGGAGAGAGTCTTCAGGTCCTTGAGAGTGGTATGCAGACTTGTGGAGATGATGCAGAATTATGAAGACTGGATCTATTCGCTGGAAAGGATTTGATCCTCAGAGGATTAAGAGATGCCTAGTACTGACAATGAAGAGCTGTTTAGGAATAGCATCTAAGAGTTGTTTACTATGGAGGTCCAACAGAAGGATTCTGGCCACCTGCTCCTCTAATCCAGGTGTTTAAGGTAACGACTTTAAATTCTGATAAAGACTAAATGCTCACTAAAGTTATACTATAGGCTTTGTGGATCTGTAGATCCAGCATTAAGGCAAATCATGTACTAAAGATGTGTTGATATTTAGGGTTTCACAGATTAATGGCATTCCATCAAACCTTACGCTACTGAAAAAAATTCCAACTTGCATTTAGAAGGCACTTATCTACCAATGATCACATGTTTTCCTTCCTCTCTGAGGGACTTACTTTGTTACTTGCATCAGGGCATGTATGCTGGACCTTTAAAGCCCTTATTCTGTCCCTCCTTGTTGTGAACATAATCAGCACAGTTGTATGACTGTGGGATCCCAGGTTACCAGGATCGTTAATCATGTTACCTGGACTGCTAACTATCTGAATATTCACCTTATAAGTATTTCCCTTGATATCTCATCAGGATGGAAGAAACTCAGGGCCTAAGTTTCGATGAGGATGTGGCAGCAGAAATTTTAAAGACACCATTGATCCTAGGTACTGATGGTAGCTCAGCTACGGGGGACCAATCTGAGGATTGGGTACTCCTTAGTTCGCTTAAAAAAGAATGGCTCAAAACTACACACCACAGAGCCTTGATGACTGAATATTTACGAGCCAACATTTAGTGGAGTAGTGTGGCTCACTGGTTAGAGGCAGCAGGCCTGAGAGCAGAAGTCAGCCCGGGACCAGGGTTCAATTCCCGACGCGGCAGGGTCATGGACCTTGGTCAGCGGACTTGATAATTCTCGCTTCGGTGCTTACTCTAATCAGGGGTTCCACTCGGCAACTCTGGGCATTAGCTTGCCTAATCTCCACAACGGCCCCACCAATTCCGGGGATGCCTGGCTCCACCTTGGGGACTCCCAGCAAGGGATCATCCCACAGGGAAAGCCAGGACGGGTTCCCCAGAGTTATACAGCGCCGGGACGCCCCATTGCTGAGGCAGCTGTGCGCTTTACAAGTATACTACATTTACATTTACATTTACATTGCCCCTAATGGCTTAATCATGAATAACTTCCCCCGCCTCTTTTTGGATGACCCTGTCTTGAAGAAAGAATGGTCCCTGGTGTCATGGAAGTGCACCAGGGATCTACTTATACTAATCATCAACACTGCTCTCTTAGCACGAATACAACTTGCTGAAGGCAACCTGAAGGCCGCCATTCAAAACACTATATTCAAGTGCAAACTTACTGAGATCAACCATGAAATCAGTGAAAGTAGAGAGTTTCTGATGAAACAAAAAATCAGTCAACAACAGAAGGACATTCAAAGGTTTGACAAATGAAAAGTCTACCCGTACCTCAAGGCTGACTTTACTTCAAATAAAACCAGCTATTCCTCAGATTAAAGCGCAACTGACACAAGGAGAGGCTCCTCTTCTAACAGTGACTCAAGCACAGGAAGTTGGGGCAGCAATACCTCCAAACGTGCAGCACGTCCAACTTACCCCAACTACCTCATGCCACTCTACCAGGGTCCACCAATGTGGCAAGATCCAGGATTCCCACCAGGACGCCCAGGATACCCACATGGACCACAGCCATTCTTCCATGGTAACAATCAACCTTTTTTAGGTCTCGCCTGAGCCAGCGCATGCGCTGCTCAGCGAGACATTTTGTAAACGTTTTTTTGAATGTCCTACCAAAAGCTGGCTGGCCTCGAGCGTGCGGTTACGCTCACAGTGATGAGCAGAGGCGCCATATGGCTTTCCTCTCTCGTCATGGTGCGCGCACATCACACGTGATGCAGCGCCCCTATAGAAAACCTTTCTCAACAACGCTACCCAACACCATAATACTCACCATTAATCATAAATCACTCATAAGGCCCATATCTAACGAGACAATTTTTGGGCAACTGAATCATGTGACCTAATTAATCAGAACCTATTCACATACTATTTACACATTTATATACATCTGCAGTTTATCATCTCTTACCATGGTTTTAATGCAAAAAGAAACATTTTAATTAAGTCACTTAGGTAAATGGATCAACTGATGGTAACTAGACCATGAATAAACAAGACCAGCTTGTCGTTTCAAAATCTAATTTATTAATTTTATTCTTCAAAGAGAAAGCATCATTTTTAATAAGTCATTATTTTATTAGCAATCAAGCAGCATATACTGTGGTAAAGGCATTTTAGACTGAAATTTTAAGGAAATCATCAATTAGCATGAGTTAAAGCAAATAATCAGTTTTCCAAACCCTAAGTTCTATTTTCCCTGTCTAAAACTCACTTCATCTAAAGAAATAGTCATTAAGGCCTATTATCCTTACGTGCGCCAAATGTCCGTCAGCACGTCACGCCCTTCAGGATTCGGAAAGCGAGAAGACACCCTCCTGTCCATGGGGGCAATTTTTATACCTTTCTAACTAGCTAAAGTAACCAAATTTTGCATTCTTTTTCTGAAAATCCAAACTTGCGATTGGCTGAGCCCTGTCAGTCCACCATTAGGTCATTCACTCCTGACCAAGTCTGGGCCTCATCATAAGCCCCTATTGTTCTTAGATTCTCCATCCTTTCAGCTTCCTCGAAAATGTTACTTTCGTCCAAGCACAAAACTTTTACTTCCAAATCTTGGCAGGCAATTCGAACTTCCTGTCCTTGGTTTTTTCTTCAAGAACACATTCAACTCGACCAAAACCACGTCTGCAATAAACGTTTATTGTTCAGCAAAAAGCTCTTTTTTTCTGCACATGAGTGAAGGCTTCACTCTGAAGAACCGGGTTTTAGAACCCAGCGGCGCTAGGGGCACGCCCAAAGTCTTCGGGTTCACCTGTCTTAGAATACAGAGACACGGGATACTTCTGAGTGGCATCAAAGATCAAATTTATTGGCTGCAGCCAGTAACAGAAGTCCTAGAAATCATCATGGTATGAGTTCTCAGGAGACTGCTCAACTTTACAAAGCAAGTCATCCCTTTTTATGCCAAACATTATGCTTCAGGCAAACATTCCTTGTTTACAGTTTAACCAATCACATGTTTCCACAATGAAAGTATTGCATGACGACAAACCCATTTTACAGTTGTCCGGCCCATAATCAATCATTGAACAAACCCAACATTCTTCTTTAGACAAGCCGGACAAACCCATAATAAAAAGGACCACAACCCATATCGTAAATAGACCATAAAAGAAGGAACAGAAACAGAAAGAAGTAGGATAAAGCATGTTTGTGTGCAGTAAAACTTTATGATGTCCTGTGCTCTGATCCTTAATCTTGATCAGCTAAAAGGCAGGAACTGGTTTAACAAGGTCAGCTTCAGGCAACAGGGTCAGTTCACTCAGGTCAAACAGGAGTCAGCACGAACTCGAGCTAAGGTGTACATGTCCTTAAAAGACTAGTTCAGCCACAGTAATCGGCCTTTGTGAGGGCAACCACAAAATGGCTGCCATAGACAAAATGGAACCCACGGGTTCAGAATTCACAGAACCTCAACACTGGTCAAGTTTTCTTATTCTTTCCAGCACTGCCAACCATTTCTTAGGCCCAATCGATAACTAATATTTAAACAAACACAAGACAATAATTAATTAAAGAATTAAAACTTATTCTGTTACCCACCCCTTTGTAAAATATTAACCCATTAATTTATGTTACCTAGCTTGAGCTCAAGCCACAGAATTCTCCACAAACGTAGGCCACATAAAAGACGAAAGACATAACATAAGCATACAATTATGCACATGCTTTTAATAAAACAGCCACATTAGGGGCCGATTATGATCGCGGACGGACTTGAGTCCGTCCGCGATCACCGAGGATGAGGGAACGTCCGCATGGGCTGCGGCGTTCCCTCCTGTGCTATTAGGATGTGACCGCCACCCTGGCGGTCACATCCTCTATTTTTAACATTGCGGTGGGTGCAGCTTCAATCTGCACCCGCAGCAATGTTAAAAATGCACGCATTGCATTTGTATGTAGAAAGTGGCAGGCACAGCGCGGTGCCTGCCGCTTTCTGCATACAAATATACCCCCCATGTGCACCCCCCACCCCTCCTTCACCTAGGGGGCCCGCAACGGGCCCCTGCAGTGAAGATCTGTATGCTTTTCAACGGCGGTAAACCCGCCGCGGAAAAGCATATCTTGGCAGCAATACTAATATGGCGGACGGTGTCTGAGAGACACCGCCACCATATTAGAGCTTTTCCGCCGCGGTTGTAAGCCAACCGTGGCGGAAAAGCGGCGGACGGAAACCAGGACCCACCAGCCATCCTAATGTGGCGGTGGGTCTTTGGTGGGTCCGCTGCGGTTCTTCCGCATCCTCCGGGCCGGCGGTAGCTTCCGCCGGCCCGGAGGATGCGGAAATTCCGCAATCATAATAGGCCCCTTAATACTGACAAAGACAATAGACAAGATTAATTTATTATTTTCCACGAACTTGCAATTTGCAACATAAAGCACATATGTTAATCCCTCATGTCGTGTAATGCATTTTAATCTAGGTTGATTAGTATATGTCACTCACAAACTCTGAATAATAGGGTTATATTATGGAAGTTTAACTTCGCGAGTCAGAACAAAATATCATTCTGAACCTCGCTCCATCAACTCCCTCATCTGGTGATTTAAAAATCACCAAACTATACCCAATAATTTTAGCAACATTTTAAAAATCTCAGAACATGTTTTGATTTTCACCGTATTAGTATTTCTAAAATCTTGTTTCTGCTGTTTGCTTGTAACTCTCATATTGTGACCTACGACATTCTTCTAATTGAATCTCCTTCTCCTGTTCTTTTCTGAGCTTGTAAATCCTCTTCTTTTTCCTTAGGTATTTCTTTCTCTTGTGCAGCATGCAACTAATTTTCAACAAAAGTATCACAAAAACTATAACTAGTAAAGGAGTCAGACTCTTGCCTAAAATTTAACTACCTATCTCTTGAAACCAGGTTTTGATTGCGGCAAATCTTTTGCTCAAGCGTTCTGAAAAGTCCTCAGCTTCTAAAGGAACAACTTCTGAAAGAAGCTCTGTGATGTTTTTGATGTACATCTCAATGTTCTTGCTCTTATCAGGAATATATGTGCAGCAATGCTGGACATGTAATATTCCACAAACTCCTCCCTCTTTTGCTAGCAGAATGTCAAGTGCAAGACGATTCTGCATAACCATGGTTCTCATGGCAATAATTTCAGTATCCGCTAACTGGAAACCACCAGCAGTGTCAGTGGACAATCTGTCAACAATTGTGAACAATTTTCTGATTTTAACTGCATTCAGAGTTATACCCACAAAAGGAATTACTGCACCAAAAATATCTCCCAAAATTTCTGAAAAACTTTCTCTTCTGAATCTACTCAGACGATTGCTAATTTCAAATTAACCTTTTTCATTTCTGTCTACATGAATCTTTGGGAAAACTAAACCAATGTAACAAGCCCCATACCAGTGGTACAGGAGATTGTAGTAAGCCTTGTCCCCACACACAAAAAAAATTCCAGGAAAAATTGGATCTTTGCCACCTTTGAATCCCCATCCACCCAAGATTTGATAAGTATCCTCACACTGACTAGCACCCACAAAGTAATTGTCAAAAAGCGTGTTGTCTCTTCTAATGCAAAGCTTTCAACTAACTGGTTTATCTATATGAATAGCAACATTTTCTGATGATCTACCATTAAGCTTTTCATCTTCAACTTGCCAAAACTTTGATTTGGTTTGTTTCAGCATCTCATTTCTTTTATAAATCGCTCTTCTATCTTCAACTAAATTCAAGAAGGACTTCTCTTCAGTTCTCAATTTGCAAGTTAAATTGTTTCTAAAATCATATTCATATGTTAGTTCATTTGTTACAATAAAGAATTCCCTCATCTGTTTCACTTGTTTATGCTTATTCAAGCTTTTGTCAACCTTTAAATTTGCAAAATCTCGTCGTGGTTAGAATAATAGTACTCTAAACGACCTTTTTGATAAAACAGACTAGCTATTACGCTGCAAGTGATGCCATAAGTAAGGGGCAGCATGTTATAAGTCACCCCCTCAGAAACAGAAGCTGGTAATTTCACTCAAATGTAGCAATCCTTAACATCCATCACTCTAACATATTCAGAAAGAAGTCTTGAAAAGGTATTACTAGAAAAATCACCAACAGATCTATTGTGGTGGATCTCTGGCTTGTGATCAATAACTCTGTTAGTTTTGCCTGCTGTACCATGATTATCTTGTTTAGCCATAACTTTGCTTGTCATGTTATCTTTATACATTTCCTTGTCAACTCCAAAAGGGAAAATGACAGCTAAAATTAACCAGACCAAGATTATTAAAACCACACAAATTAGAGACATTTTGCAACATCTCCTCAGAATGGAACACCTTGAATTATAATTAACATAAGGCATCTTTTACTCAGAACAAGAGCCTTTCAAAGAAAATCAAATATTTAAAAATCACTAAATATACCCCCCTGTTTTTAATTTTTTTTTAAGACAACCCTACTTTCTAACAGCTTTTCTTCGACTTTGCGCCTTACATCAAATGTATTTTTCAGCTAACACAATTTCTTCGACCTTGTGTCACCTAACACAATTTCTTCAGCCTTATGCCAAATTTACAGAAACCATTTTATTCATTACCACTTTTGTCATCTAAATCTTCCTGACTACTACTATTCACCTCCACCACAGGTAGGATGATTATGTAAGTCCACTCAGGGGACTTGTACTTCTGGTTAGGCTTTACAACTCTTTTTGCTCTACTACTGATCACTTCTATTTTCTTCCCTGCTTGAATTTTCTTCTCAGGGTCACTTTTCTGACTAGAAACTTCATTCACCTGTTCTTTTGATCTGTTCACAAATTTGAATTTTAATCCCTCATTTTCATTAGGCCAGTTATCACCTTTTCTTGGCAATTTCTATTTGGTTCAGTTGTGTTGCACTCTGCTCTCCAAGCTCTTTTTCTGAAATTTCTTATTTCAGAATCTTCATCACTTTCATCTGAATCTGTTTCTGATATTTCAATTCTAAATCTAGGCTCTTCTTTACTTGGCAGTTTCACTCTGTTAGGAACATCATCCTTATAGCTGGTACTCGGAACTTCGTCTTCTTCCTCTGGAATAACTTCCAACTTCCCAGTTTCAGGAATTCCGTTCCTGCCTTCAGAGTTTCCAATCTGCTTTTCAATACTCTCCTGATTTTGAATTTTCACTTGATTAGAACCCTTGCTTCGTTTTCTAGCATATTTTCTTTATCTTCTGAGTCTAGTATCACAATTCCTTTAGTATCTTCATTCAATGCTTCATTCGCAGTTGAATTCTTCAGATGTCGACCTTCTTGTCGATCTTCAGGATCTTGATTTCTTTCAGGTTCTTCTTCAGAATCTGAATCAGCTGTAGTGTCACCTTCGTCAGGATTTTCAGGTGTTGGCACACTAATGGTGTGACTAGCGTGAATCCACCTTTTCAATCCTCTGCACTTTACTGCATTTGTTGTGACAATAATCACCTGTCTTGCTTTTTGCTACCTGGGTACTAGACAATTTCTTCTCCTGTGTATTTTTGTCCTTACCTTGCAATTACATCAGTTCCCACCTGGTGGAACACAGAAGTCACAAAGTCAGAAAGGTTCTTACAGTATTCCAAAATGACACTATCATTTATACTCATGAGTTTTCCAACTGGTACAAATGCTTGTCTCATGACTCTACCCATGACAATATCATGAGGGCTTAAACCTGTCTTTTTATCAGAGGTACTTCTCAAAGACATCAAAACAAGTGGAAGTGCATCTGTCCACTTAACTCCTGTAGCTAAACACATCTTTGCTATCCTATTCTTAATTGTGCCATTTACTTGCTCAACAACACCTGATGCTTCTGGTCTGTAGGCACAGTGTAACTTTTGTTTTATATTCAATGCTTCACAGATCATTTGCAATAGTCTATTTTCAAAATGTGTACCTCTGTCAGTTTCAACAGTCACTGGAAAACCGCACCTTGGTATGATCTCCCTTAAAAGTAACTTTGCAACAGTAACTGAATCATTGTGACGTGTTGGGAACGCTTCCACCTATCTTGAAAACAAACAGATTATCACAAGTACATATCTTAGCTTATTGTGTGGTGGCATGTCAATGAAATCCATTTGCAGTCTAGTAAAAGGACCACCCTCCCGTCCTATGGTTCCCATGCTTACAACTGTTTTTCTGTTTGGGTTCATTTGTTGACAGACTAAACATCTCTATCAAAATGATTCTGGAATTATTCTGAACTTTGGGTTGAACCATGTCTGCCTAAATAACCTGATCATGGAATCTCTTCGAATATGTCCTGGACCATGATACATTCTAGCCATGTCAGCAATCATACTATTTGGCATTACTGGTCTGTCTTCTTTGTAAACCCAAATTTCATCTTCCTCTCGCTGTCTGCAACCTGCTCTTAACCATGAATTTTTCTCCTCATCATCTGCCTCATCTTGTAAATCTTTAACTCCTTGCCATGTCTCTACTACAGATGTTAGCATGAGTGAATTCAAAACATGTTCATTGTCTTTTTCCCGATTGATTGAATAATTGTTTATTGCACAGTGTTTGGCAATCTCATCTGCATAGGCATTACCTTTAGTTATATAATCATTGCCTTTTTTATGAGCTGTACATTTCACAACATCAATTTTCTCTGGTAACTGAATGCCATCGATCAATCTCTTGATCAACTTTGCATTTCTTATTGGTGATCCCGCAGAAGTTAAATAACCTCTTTGAGACCAGAGCTGACCATAGTCATGGACTACGCCATACCGATACTGACTATCAGTCACTATGGTAATTCTCAATCCCTTTGCTCTTTCACATGCACGAATCAAAGCAATCAATTCTGCTACTTGTGCTGAACGAATTCCTTCAAGACAGGAGGCCTCAACTACATCTGCGACTGTGCAGACAGCATATGCTGCTCTCAGAATACCTTCATCAGTTCTCAAACATGATCCATCAACAAAGTAAATAAAATCTGACTCTGGCAATGGAACATCTTTAATGTCCTGCCTGGGTTTAGTACAATATTCTAAAACATCCAAACATTCCTGATCAATGTCATTTTCATTTCTGATCTCTGTTACAGTACCATCAGGCAACAGTGTGGAAGGATTTAAATTCACACACCTTGCTATTGAGACGTTATCTGATCCCAGAATAGTTTTTTCATATTTTGTTAATCTATTACTTGTCAAGTGCTGTGTTTTGCTTCTGGTAAGGAGAATTTCAACAGAATGGGGTACATAAACTTTTACAGGAAACCCCATTATGATTCCTTCACTCTGTTCAAGGCTTACACTTGTTGCAGCCACTGCTTTTAAGCAGCCAGGTAATTCTTTTGCAACAGGATCAAGAACTGCTGAGAAATAGGCTATTGGCTTTCTCAGTTTTCCATGTCTCTGTATTAGAACTGACAATGCACAACCTTCCCTTTCACTGCAATACAGCTCAAATTCTTTCTCATAATCTGGCATACCCAATGCAGGTGCTTCACACAGACTTCTTTTTAACTGTTCAAAAGCTTCTAACTCAGTTTGTGTTAGAATAATCGGGTCTTTTATGTCTGCTTTTGTCAGTCTCTGAAGTGGTTTTGCAATTACTGAAAATCCACTAATCCATTGGCGACAGTAACCAACCATTCCTAGAAACATTCTGACTTGTCTCTGTGTTTTTGGAGGTTGCATTCCTTGAATCATTTTAATTCTTTCAATTGTCACTTGCCTGATTCCCTTTGCAATTCTGTGACCAAGGTATTTCACTTCTTGTTTGCAAAACTGCAATTTTGCAGGGGACACTTTATGCCCTTCATCTGCCAGATGATTCAAAAGAGTAATGGTATCTGTCACACGATGATCTCGTGTTTTTGCTGCTACTAACATATCATCAATGTATTGAATCAATGTTGACTTTCCAGGTAAATCTAGATTTTCCAAGGATTTCTTTAGCAACTGATTAAAAATAGATGGACTCTCTGTATACCCTTGAGGGATACGACACCATGCTAGGATGCAATCCTGGAACCTGAACGCAAAAATTTGCTGGCTATCTGGATGCAATGGAACAGTAAAGAACGCATTACAGAGGTCAATGACTGTATACCATTCTGCATCATGCGGAATTTGATCAAGAATTACCGCAGGATTTGAAACAACTGGGCAACATGGAACAACTATCTGATTAACCTTTCTCAGGTCTTGAACAATCCTGAAAGTTCCATTTGGCTTTTTAATCCCCATAATTGGTGAATTACATGGACTGCTCTCAATTTCTTTTAACACACCTTGTTTTATGAATTTCTCAATTACAGGTATAACACCTTCAATAGTTTCTGCCTTCATTTTATACTGAGGAATGTTTGGAAAATCTACTCCTTGTTTCACTGTACTTGTGACTGGATCAACATTTTTCATCAAACCCATTTCACTTCCTGTCAAATCCCAAATTTTAGCATTGACTGTTTCTTTAATTCTTCTGGAAGATTGTTTTTATCAAATGCAGGAAATAATTTACTTTCCTCTGATTCAACCATTAACATTGTTAATTTGTAAAGCCCATCTTCCTCTTGAGTTTGGAGCTCTATACCATCCGGTGAACAATAAATCTTGCAGTTCATCTTGCACAAAATATCCCTCCCTAACAAGTTTACAGGACTTCTGTTACAAACAACAAATCTATGTTTGGCTTTAAATTTACCAATTTCAATATGTACAGGTTCTGTTAAATCTGTTTTAATTTGTTGATTAGCTACTCCAACTACTTGGATGGTGTCCCCAGAGAGAGGCAGGTTTTCTATTTCCACTGATCTAACAGTAGAACGGGTAGCACCTGTGTCCACAAGAAAAGTGATTTCTACATCATTCACTTTACCGTTTAGCTACGATTTCATAGACAATCCTCACTACACATTTTACCTAGCACGCACACCTAGAGTCCCTATACTTGTGCTGTACGTCCACAAAACTAGTGATATATGTCAATACCATTATTTTTAAACAGAACAAATGCACTGTGTAACTTCACTTGTCACACTACTCTTATGCCGGCACAACTAGGAATTTTCACACTGCTGGAAAAAACCTTTCGACTACATATAACAACTTGACAAACTTGACATATGTTAAAACATCGATCCTATGTATCTACCATGTAGCATGTCCGTTACCATAGTAACCGTAACTCTGCTACCAAGAAATTGATGCAGCGCCCCTATAGAAAACCTGTCTCAACAACGCTACCCAACACCATAATACTCACCATTAATCATAAATCACTCATAAGGCCCATATCTAACGAGACAATTTTTGGACAACTGAATCATGTGACCTAATTAATCAGAACCTATTCACATACTACTTACACATTTATATACATCTGCAGTTTATCATCTCTTACCATGGTTTTAATGCAAAAAGAAACATTTTAATTAAGTCACTGATGGTAACTAGACCATGAATAAACAAGACCAGCTTGTCGTTTCAAAATCTAATTTATTAATTTTATTCTTCAAAGAGAAAGCATCATTTTTAATAAGTCATTATTTTATTAGCAATCAAGCAGCATATAATGAGGTAAAGGCATATTAGACTGACATTTTAAGGAAATCATCAATTAGCGTGAGTTAAAGCAAATAATCAGTTTTCCAAACCCTAAGTTCTATTTTCCCGGTCTAAAACTCACTTCATCTAAAGAAATAGTCATTAAGGCCTATTATCCTTACGTGCGCCAAATGTCCGCCAGCACGTCACGCCCTTCAGGATTCGGAAAGCAAGAAGACACCCTCCTGTCCATGGGGGCAATTTTTATACCTTTCTAACTAACTGACTTTAAAATGGCGGCCGCTCGGGACAACTCGATTACCATCCTTAGGAATGGACAGGTAAAGCTTGCAGTTTAAAGAGCAAATAACACAAAATGGCAATCACCAGGAAGCAGGTACAATAGAAAGAGGACCAACCAATTAATAGACAGAGAGAAAGGACCCCAGTCGAAATTCTATACAGAGGATGGAAAGTGAAAGAGGACAAACTCTACGAAGAGAAAGAGAGAAGGTATTCAGCCCTCAGAAGGTCGACCAAAACGGCGGACATCTTGGAAAGTCCATTTTTTAACATTATAAGTTCATAACTAAGGCTAGCTACCAATTATATTGAAGAGAGCAATTTCTAGTGGAACATAGATGATTTTACTTGGAAAAGGAAACTATAACAAAAATCTGTTACAATTTCTAAAGATAATTTCTATTGCTATAATTCTTAATAGAAGTGGGATAATTACCATTAGTATTTAATGATAAGAGAATTTTAATACCACGAGACCTACTCTACAACGCCAACTCTCACCACAAGATGGAAGACAATTACCTGGAACGAATAGGCAAAAACGCCTACAACATACTATACCCTTCTTATCTCTCCAAAAATGCAGCCAAAAAATTTAAGTATAACCTCTTGAGGAGAAACCCTGACACATTGATCGCCGACACTTCTTTTTGTCTGGATAAAGGGATCATCCTAAAAGATATGATTTTCTTCACCAGAAGAAGGGCAAAATGGTGCAATACCTTCACAAACTTGCTACACATTATATCCACTACTAACATCCCACATGGAACAAAATTCATGACTAAGGCCTCACATAAACTCAGAGCGGACATTTGCATAACTATCTTTAAGAATGGTATTGTATTGTTCCAAGCCTCTAATGACGACCTAGAAAAACTCGACAACATCTTCGATACTCTAAAGAGAAATGTGGAGAACGTGAACTCACTCCGTAACCAGAGTAGATCAGAAGACAACGCCGTCCTACCCGACACTCTCTCTACAAGCAGCTTAATAACCAGAGACCACCAGGAACCGGAGCAAGCCATACAAAGAAAAGACACAAGGCATGTTCAACACCAGAATCGGTTAATGGACAACACTTTCTCATCTGACAATAACCCTATAAGTAGTAGCCCAATCAACCCCGTTGAGAAACAATTAAATGACACTTGGTTGGTACAAGTCCAGAATACGCCAACAGACAACCCAAGCTCAGCCGACACCAACACTATAAACATTACTCTAACCAGAGAACGACAGGAAATTGTACAAACCAACATCTCATCGACTATCCTACGGGATCTAGTCTCTCAATCCAGAGACCTAGACGAAATAGAAAATTCATTAATCGAGGACAATTCAGAGAGAACACAAATCATATATAATAACAGTTATAATTGTGATTCAACAAAACAGGATAGAACGACTAACCACAAAACCAATGAGAAAGATAAAAATCGGCCGAAAGCATATACCAAAAATCCAATGACACAATGCTCCAAACGGAAACTCAGGAATAGAAATAGTGAAAATGGAAACTTACGAAAGATTATTCTCAATATGGCACCGAAGGTCATGAGAATTATCCGCAAGACCCAAACACAAATCAGCAACCTAGCAAAGGATATACAAAACTCCAAGATAGGGATAGAAAAACTCTATGATATTACAAAGAATACACAGAATGAAGTAAAACTTATCAGAGAACTAGTAAATACACCCACAGAGAAAAACAACATGAGATCTCTACCTTTGGAAGACAGACAAAACAGACCAGATAGGAACAAAAACATACTAACAGAAGAAGACATAACAGCACTACTCCAGGAATACGAATCATCAGACCCTATGAGAGCACAGGAAATCAAAAGAGTAACGATAGACACTAATAGAACATCTACAAGGAAGGAAAGGAAATTAAACCTCAACAACCTTCATCAAATCCAAATAACCACGGAACCGGTAAACATGACCTCAACCAGAAAGGAGAAATCTCTAAAATGTCTTTTACTCAACTGTCGATCGGCGGCGAAACATGCTTCGGACATAGCAGACATCATCATAAAGCAAGAAATAGACTTAACTATCCTGACTGAAACCTGGCTATCGGAATCCTCATCACCAGTCTTAGACCTTCTAGTACCACCGCACTACAACATTCTAAGACTAGATAGACAGATAAAGACAGGAGGAGGTATTGCATGTATCCATAGATCGACTCTAGAAGTTGGCCAATTTCAATCCAACCCCCTCGAATCATGCGAATACCTAGGGCTTAACATAAGAGCGGCAAACAAACAAATCTGCAATCTACATGCCCTTTACCACCCACCAGGAAACAATATGAACTTCATTGACCAACTGATGGAGATCATCACTGTTAACACCAACTCTGACTTCAATAATATATTCTTAGGTGACTTCAATCTTCGTTGGAATGACAACAACGACAAACAGGTCAACGCCTTTAAAGAATTTTTAAATGATCTGAAACTATCCAAAGCATGTCTTCAACCTACTCACTCAAAAGGAGCCACACTGGACTGGATTATCTCGAAAACTAAGGACATCACAATCCTCTCCATTGAACAATGTGACTGGTCTGATCACCACGCTATAACCTTCCAAATACCTACACGGGAGAAAATAAAAACGACTCAATCTACCAAAATGAAAAGATGGATTAGAGATACCAGGGATTCAAATCTGGATTTGCTAACGGAATGTTGCAAGAGAGACTTAAACCCACCTGAAAACTTGAATGATGTGAATGATCTAACGAACCACTACTACAACACAGTAACGGAAATAGTCAATGCCACTATACCACTCAAATTTAAAAGAGTGACGGAAAAGAATAAAAATCCATGGTTCAACGGGATACTGAATGAAGAAAGACGCAATTTAAGAAGAGCAGAAAGAAAATGGAGACAACACCCTTCCTCCCCTACACTGAAATCTCTTAGAAAAATCAGAAAGGAATATAACAAGAAGATCATCAACACAAAGAAGGAATTCATCAGAACAGAATTGGATAACGCCAAAAACAGACCACGTAAATTATTCGAAATCATAAAACAACAATCCAACAAGTTGGCTAAATCTGTCCAAGTGGTCACCAAAACACAACTAAGTTGTGATGAATTTTCTACCTTCTTCATTAACAAAGCCAATAAGCTGGAAGAAGATCTTAAGACCGCCGCAGATAATATTAAAGACAACATGCCACCAGCACTATCTGACCCGAACCATGCAAACAAATCGACTAAAAACAAGGCACACTGGAGCACCTTCAAATTATTAGATCATAAGGAACTTGCTAACACACTTGCGACCACGAAACCCAACAACCATTATAACGACCCACTACCATCGAAATGCCAGAAAGAAATCAGCCATACTATGATCCCAATATGGGCAGAGATCATTAACGCCTCACTATCACAGGGGTGTCTGCCAGAATGCATGAAGACTGGACAAGTAGTCCCGATCATCAAAAAACCCACAGCGGACCCAACAGATCCAAACAACTATCGCCCAGTGACCAACATCCCTTTTCTTGCTAAACTCATAGAAAAATGTGTACAGAATCAGTTGAGTCAACATATCAACAACTTCGCACTGCTAGATGACTGCCAATCTGGATTCAGAGCAAATCATAGTACTGAAACAGCAATCCTACACATTGTCGATGATGCTCTTCAAGCTCTAGATCGCAATCAATCCTGTCTACTCATCCTCCTAGACTTGTCAGCAGCATTTGACACAGTTAACCACGAAAAATTACTGAACAGACTGCAAGATAGGATGGGAATATCTGGCACAGTACTGAAATGGTTTGAATCATTTTTAAAGAACAGAACTCAGAGATTCCTAGTAAACCAAGCACTTTCACCATCTTGCCCTAACACACTCGTAGTACCGCAAGGATCCACCTTATCTCCGTCACTGTTTAACTTATACATCGAACCTCTCACAGAAATTCTGCGGAATTCGAAAATATCCTACCACATGTACGCAGATGACACGCAACTTTACATCAAGATTGCTAGCCTGGAAGACATAACCACAATGAACGACACCCTCAAAATATCGCTAAAATGGCTAACTAACAATCATCTCAAGCTCAACGCTGACAAAACAGAATTCTTACTCATCACACCACAAAAAAACCATTCATTAGTGAAAGAATGGTCTAAAATGATTACAGCATTAAATTGCATCCCAACTCTAGTAGATTCGGCAAAATCTCTCGGAATCACATTGGATGAGAACCTCAATATGAAAACACATATTAAATCTATGGCAAAAAACGCCCGCTTTCATTTGAACTATCTAAGGAAGATGAAATCCTTTTTAACGGGGACAGACTTGAAACTAGCGTGCAATCTCTGGTTGTCTCTAGGATAGAATATGGGTGTACTACACTTGCTGGCCTTCCAAAAATCTCAACAGCACCACTAAAAGCTTGCCTCAATTCAGCGGCAAGGCTTATTACTGGATCTAGGAAATTTGATCATATCTCGCCTCACCTGAAGACCTTAAATTGGTTACCGTACGAAGCTAGAGTACAGATGAAAATGGCATGTATCACCCATAAAGCGATTCATCACAACACACCTAAATATCTAGCCCACAAAATAGAAATCTCAGGAAGAAACAGACCTGTCAGGAGTGCAAATTATCTACTCCTGAAACCACCTATTTTTAAGAAGAAAAAAACTTATGAGAGGACATTCTCAGGAGTAGCTCCCAGGATATGGAACGCCCTTCCTGCAAACATCAGAAAAATCAAAAACACGAAAACATTCAAGAAACAAATTAAGAATTTTGTTATGAGCAAGTTCCTCCCATAACAAAACATACTCTACCGAAGACG
The DNA here is from genome assembly GCF_964261635.1 of Lissotriton helveticus. NCBI lineage: Eukaryota > Metazoa > Chordata > Amphibia > Caudata > Salamandridae > Lissotriton > Lissotriton helveticus. The sequence goes on from NC_136067.1 coordinate 874,648,365, forward strand.
TGCCGCGGATTGTATGACAGTATACCCTATATGGGAGTAGGGTTTGACCGACTGAACTTTGAAGAAATACTACCTCAGAACAGTGTAACTTAAATCGCAATCAATTCCATCACATTAGTGTTTTCCACCATATCAAACGTTTACGATCTAAATTGCTATATATATTATGTTTGTAACCTGATCACAGAATGTAAAGCGCTCTGATACCCACGGGTCATGTTCGCGCTATAGAAAACTGTAAAATAAATAAATAAATAAATAAGCTAAGGTAACCAAATTTTGCATTCTTTTTCTGAAAATCCAAACTTGCGATTGGCTGAGCCCTGTCAGTCCACCATTAGGTCATTCACTCCTGACCAAGTCCGGGTCTCATCCTAAGCCCCTATTGTTCTTAGATTCTCCATCCTTTCAGCTTCCTCGAAAATGTTACTTTCGCCCAAGCACAAAACTTTTACTTCCTAATCTTGGCAGGCAATTCGAACTTCCTGTCCTTGTTTTTTTCTTCAAGAACACATTCAACTCACATGGTCCTCTCTCTTCTGGCCCCCTTCCTTAGGTCCCCCATCCATTCCCGTTTCCTCTGTTAAAACCCTCGGCTTTAAACTTAATGATCAACTTTCCCTTCATTCCCAAGTTAGTGCGGTTGTATCCTCAGCTTTTCTCTCCCTCCGGACAATCCGTAAAGTCTCCCGGTTTTTCACCCCATCTGCCCTCAAACTTATACTTCTGGCAATGGTGACGTCCCGCTTGGACTACGGCAATGCCCTTTATTGTGGCATGCCAGCGTACCTCGTGAGGCGTCTCCAGTTGGTCCAGAACCAGGCAGCTCGCCTGTATTTAACCTACCCAAATCACATCACGTCACGCCCCTTCTCATATCTTTACACTGGCTCCCAGTTCAGCAACGTGCCCTATTCAAGCTGGGCTGCATCATTTGCAATGCCCGGTCTGGTTCGGCCCCTGTTTTTATCAGTTCTGCAATCCACGACTACACCCCGACCAGAGAATTGCGCTCAGCCACCCAACAACTTCTCATTGTCCCCCGCTTCAAGCGAAAAAAATGGGGATGATCCAAGTTTTCTACTGTGGCTCCTGCCTTTTGGAATTCTCTCCCGCCTTGCTTGAGATCTCGTCCCCTGTACTCACTTTTTCGTAAAGCTCTTAAAACTTTTCTTTTTTCCCAGGCATTCCCCTCTTAAATCGGTCCCAGGCTCCTAGTTCTTTCGTTCCTTGAGTTTGTAGTACTACAAAGCGCCATGAAACCGCTCGGTGTATGCGCGCTCTAGAAATATTTTTAAACTCAAACTCAACTCGACCAAAACCACGTCTGCAATAAACGTTGATTGTTCAGCAAAAAGCTCTTTTCGGTAGCTTCCGCCGGCCCGGAGGATGCGGAACTTCCGCAATCATAATAGGCCCCTTAATACTGACAAAGACAATAGACAAGATTAATTTATTATTTTCCACGAACTTGCAATTTGCAACATAAAGCACATATGTTAATCCCTCATGTCGTGTAATGCATTTTAATCTAGGTTGATTAGTACATGTCACTCACAAACTCTGAATAATAGGGTTATATTATGGAAGTTTAACTTCGCGAGTCAGAACAAAATATCATTCTGAACCTCGCTCCATCAACTCCCTCATCTGGTGATTTAAAAATCACCAAACTATACCCAATAATTTTAGCAACATTTTAAAAATCTCAGAACATGTTTTGATTTTCACCGTATTAGTATTTCTAAAATCTTGTTTCTGCTGTTTGCTTGTAACTCTCATATTGTGACCTACGACATTCTTCTAATTGAATCTCCTTTTCCTGTTCTTTTCTGAGCTTGTAAATCCTCTTCTTTTTCCTTAGGTATTTCTTTCTCTTGTGCAGCATGCAACTAATTTTCAACAAAAGTATCACAAAAACTATAACTAGTAAAGGAGTCAGACTCTTGCCTAAAATTTAACTACCTATCTCTTGAAACCAGGTTTTGATTGCGGCAAATCTTTTGCTCAAGCGTTCTGAAAAGTCCTCAGCTTCTAAAGGAACAACTTCTGAAAGAAGCTCTGTGATGTTTTTGATGTACATCTCAATGTTCTTGCTCTTATCAGGAATATATGTGCAGCAATGCTGGACATGTAATATTCCACAAACTCCTCCCTCTTTTGCTAGCAGAATGTCAAGTGCAAGACGATTCTGCATAACCATGGTTCTCATGGCAATAATTTCAGTATCCGCTAACTGGAAACCACCAGCAGTGTCAGTGGACAATCTGTCAACAATTGTGAACAATTTTCTGATTTTAACTGCATTCAGAGTTATACCCACAAAAGGAATTACTGCACCAAAAATATCTCCCAAAATTTCTGAAAAACTTTCTCTTCTGAATCTACTCAGATGATTGCTAATTTCAAATTAACCTTTTTCATTTCTGTCTACATGAATCTTTGGGAAAACTAAACCAATGAAACAAGCCCCATACCAGTGGTACAGGAGATTGTAGTAAGCCTTGTCCCCACACACAAAAAAAATTCCAGGAAAAATTGGATCTTTGCCACCTTTGAATCCCCATCCACCCAAGATTTGATAAGTATCCTCACACTGACTAGCACCCACAAAGTAATTGTCAAAAAGCGTGTTGTCTCTTCTAATGCAAAGCTTTCAACTAACTGGTTTATCTATATGAATAGCAACATTTTCTGATGATCTACCATTAAGCTTTTCATCTTCAACTTGCCAAAACTTTGATTTGGTTTGTTTCAGCATCTCATTTCTTTTATAAATCGCTCTTCTATCTTCAACTAAATTCAAGAAGGACTTCTCTTCAGTTCTCAATTTGCAAGTTAAATTGTTTCTAAAATCATATTCATATGTTAGTTCATTTGTTACAATAAAGAATTCCCTCATCTGTTTCACTTGTTTATGCTTATTCAAGCTTTTGTCAACCTTTAAATTTGCAAAATCTCGTCGTGGTTAGAATAATAGTACTCTAAACGACCTTTTTGATAAAACAGACTAGCTATTACGCTGCAAGTGATGCCATAAGTAAGGGGCAGCATGTTATAAGTCACCCCCTCAGAAACAGAAGCTGGTAATTTCACTCAAATGTAGCAATCCTTAACATCCATCACTCTAACATATTCAGAAAGAAGTCTTGAAAAGGTATTACTAGAAAAATCACCAACAGATCTATTGTGGTGGATCTCTGGCTTGTGATCAATAACTCTGTTAGTTTTGCCTGCTGTACCATGATTATCTTGTTTAGCCATAACTTTGCTTGTCATGTTATCTTTATACATTTCCTTGTCAACTCCAAAAGGGAAAATGACAGCTAAAATTAACCAGACCAAGATTATTAAAACCACACAAATTAGAGACATTTTGCAACATCTCCTCAGAATGGAACACCTTGAATTATAATTAACATAAGGCATCTTTTACTCAGAACAAGAGCCTTTCAAAGAAAATCAAATATTTAAAAATCACTAAATATACCCCCCTGTTTTTAATTTTTTTTTAAGACAACCCTACTTTCTAACAGCTTTTCTTCGACTTTGCGCCTTACATCAAATGTATTTTTCAGCTAACACAATTTCTTCGACCTTGTGTCACCTAACACAATTTCTTCAGCCTTATGCCAAATTTACAGAAACCATTTTATTCATTACCACTTTTGTCATCTAAATCTTCCTGACTACTACTATTCACCTCCACCACAGGTAGGATGATTATGTAAGTCCACTCAGGGGACTTGTACTTCTGGTTAGGCTTTACAACTCTTTTTGCTCTACTACTGATCACTTCTATTTTCTTCCCTGCTTGAATTTTCTTCTCAGGGTCACTTTTCTGACTAGAAACTTCATTCACCTGTTCTTTTGATCTGTTCACAAATTTGAATTTTAATCCCTCATTTTCATTAGGCCAGTTATCACCTTTTCTTGGCAATTTCTATTTGGTTCAGTTGTGTTGCACTCTGCTCTCCAAGCTCTTTTTCTGAAATTTCTTATTTCAGAATCTTCATCACTTTCATCTGAATCTGTTTCTGATATTTCAATTCTAAATCTAGGCTCTTCTTTACTTGGCAGTTTCACTCTGTTAGGAACATCATCCTTATAGCTGGTACTCGGAACTTCGTCTTCTTCCTCTGGAATAACTTCCAACTTCCCAGTTTCAGGAATTCCGTTCCTGCCTTCAGAGTTTCCAATCTGCTTTTCAATACTCTCCTGATTTTGAATTGTCACTTGATTAGAACCCTTGCTTCGTTTTCTAGCATATTTTCTTTATCTTCTGAGTCTAGTATCACAATTTCTTTAGTATCTTCATTCAATGCTTCATTCGCAGTTGAATTCTTCAGATGTCGACCTTCTTGTCGATCTTCAGGATCTTGATTTCTTTCAGGTTCTTCTTCAGAATCTGAATCAGCTGTAGTGTCACCTTCGTCAGGATTTTCAGGTGTTGGCACACTAATGGTGTGACTAGCGTGAATCCACCTTTTCAATCCTCTGCACTTTACTGCATTTGTTGTGACAATAATCACCTGTCTTGCTTTTTGCCACCTGGGTACTAGGCAATTTCTTCTCCTGTGTATTTTTGTCCTTACCTTGCAATTACATCAGTTCCCACCTGGTGGAACACAGAAGTCACAAAGTCAGAAAGGTTCTTACAGTATTCCAAAATGACACTATCATTTATACTCATGAGTTTTCCAACTGGTACAAATGCTTGTCTCATGACTCTACCCATGACAATATCATGAGGGCTTAAACCTGTCTTTTTATCAGAGGTACTTCTCAAAGACATCAAAACAAGTGGAAGTGCATCTGTCCACTTAACTCCTGTAGCTAAACACATCTTTGCTATCCTATTCTTAATTGTGCCATTTACTTGCTCAACAACACCTGATGCTTCTGGTCTGTAGGCACAGTGTAACTTTTGTTTTATATTCAATGCTTCACAGATCATTTGCAATAGTCTATTTTCAAAATGTGTACCTCTGTCAGTTTCAACAGTCACTGGAAAACCGCACCTTGGTATGATCTCCCTTAAAAGTAACTTTGCAACAGTAACTGAATCATTGTGACGTGTTGGGAACGCTTCCACCTATCTTGAAAACAAACAGATTATCACAAGTACATATCTTAGCTTATTGTGTGGTGGGATGTCAATGAAATCCATTTGCAGTCTAGTAAAAGGACCACCCTCCCGTCCTATGGTTCCCATGCTTACAACTGTTTTTCTGTTTGGGTTCATTTGTTGACAGACTAAACATCTCTATCAAAATGATTCTGGAATTATTCTGAACTTTGGGTTGAACCATGTCTGCCTAAATAACCTGATCATGGAATCTCTTCGAATATGTCCTGGACCATGATACATTCTAGCCATGTCAGCAATCATACTATTTGGCATTACTGGTCTGTCTTCTTTGTAAACCCAAATTTCATCTTCCTCTCGCTGTCTGCAACCTGCTCTTAACCATGAATTTTTCTCCTCATCATCTGCCTCATCTTGTAAATCTTTAACTCCTTGCCATGTCTCTACTACAGATGTTAGCATGAGTGAATTCAAAACATGTTCATTGTCTTTTTCCCGATTGATTGAATAATTGTTTATTGCACAGTGTTTGGCAATCTCATCTGCATAGGCATTACCTTTAGTTATATAATCATTGCCTTTTTTATGAGCTGTACATTTCACAACATCAATTTTCTCTGGTAACTGAATGCCATCGATCAATCTCTTGATCAACTTTGCATTTCTTATTGGTGATCCCGCAGAAGTTAAATAACCTCTTTGAGACCAGAGCTGACCATAGTCATGGACTACGCCATACCGATACTGACTATCAGTCACTATGGTAATTCTCAATCCCTTTGCTCTTTCACATGCACGAATCAAAGCAATCAATTCTGCTACTTGTGCTGAACGAATTCCTTCAAGACAGGAGGCCTCAACTACATCTGCGACTGTGCAGACAGCATATGCTGCTCTCAGAATACCTTCATCAGTTCTCAAACATGATCCATCAACAAAGTAAATAAAATCTGACTCTGGCAATGGAACATCTTTAATGTCCTGCCTGGGTTTAGTACAATATTCTAAAACATCCAAACATTCGTGATCAATGTCATTTTCATTTCTGATCTCTGTTACAGTACCATCAGGCAACAGTGTGGAAGGATTTAAATTCACACACCTTGCTATTGAGACGTTATCTGATCCCAGAATAGTTTTTTCATATTTTGTTAATCTATTACTTGTCAAGTGCTGTGTTTTGCTTCTGGTAAGGAGAATTTCAACAGAATGGGGTACATAATCTTTTACAGGAAACCCCATTATGATTCCTTCACTCTGTTCAAGGCTTACACTTGTTGCAGCCACTGCTTTTAAGCAGCCAGGTAATTCTTTTGCAACAGGATCAAGAACTGCTGAGAAATAGGCTATTGGCTTTCTCAGTTTTCCATGTCTCTGTATTAGAACTGACAATGCACAACCTTCCCTTTCACTGCAATACAGCTCAAATTCTTTCTCATAATCTGGCATACCCAATGCAGGTGCTTCACACAGACTTCTTTTTAACTGTTCAAAAGCTTCTAACTCAGTTTGTGTTAGAATAATCGGGTCTTTTATGTCTGCTTTTGTCAGTCTCTGAAGTGGTTTTGCAATTACTGAAAATCCACTAATCCATTGGCGACAGTAACCAACCATTCCTAGAAACATTCTGACTTGTCTCTGTGTTTTTGGAGGTTGCATTCCTTGAATCATTTTAATTCTTTCAATTGTCACTTGCCTGATTCCCTTTGCAATTCTGTGACCAAGGTATTTCACTTCTTGTTTGCAAAACTGCAATTTTGCAGGGGACACTTTATGCCCTTCATCTGCCAGATGATTCAAAAGAGTAATGGTATCTGTCACACGATGATCTCGTGTTTTTGCTGCTACTAACATATCATCAATGTATTGAATCAATGTTGACTTTCCAGGTAAATCTAGATTTTCCAAGGATTTCTTTAGCAACTGATTAAAAATAGATGGACTCTCTGTATACCCTTGAGGGATACGACACCATGCTAGGATGCAATCCTGGAACCTGAACGCAAAAATTTGCTGGCTATCTGGATGCAATGGAACAGTAAAGAACGCATTACAGAGGTCAATGACTGTATACCATTCTGCATCATGCGGAATTTGATCAAGAATTACCGCAGGATTTGAAACAACTGGGCAACATGGAACAACTATCTGATTAACCTTTCTCAGGTCTTGAACAATCCTGAAAGTTCCATTTGGCTTTTTAATCCCCATAATTGGTGAATTACATGGACTGCTCTCAATTTCTTTTAACACACCTTGTTTTATGAATTTCTCAATTACAGGTATAACACCTTCAATAGTTTCTGCCTTCATTTTATACTGAGGAATGTTTGGAAAATCTACTCCTTGTTTCACTGTACTTGTGACTGGATCAACATTTTTCATCAAACCCATTTCACTTCCTGTCAAATCCCAAATTTTAGCATTGACTGTTTCTTTAATTCTTCTGGAAGATTGTTTTTATCAAATGCAGGAAATAATTTACTTTCCTCTGATTCAACCATTAACATTGTTAATTTGTAAAGCCCATCTTCCTCTTGAGTTTGGAGCTCTATACCATCCGGTGAACAATAAATCTTGCAGTTCATCTTGCACAAAATATCCCTCCCTAACAAGTTTACAGGACTTCTGTTACAAACAACAAATCTATGTTTGGCTTTAAATTTACCAATTTCAATATGTACAGGTTCTGTTAAATCTGTTTTAATTTGTTGATTAGCTACTCCAACTACTTGGATGGTGTCCCCAGAGAGAGGCAGGTTTTCTATTTCCACTGATCTAACAGTAGAACGGGTAGCACCTGTGTCCACAAGAAAAGTGATTTCTACATCATTCACTTTACCGTTTAGCTACGATTTCATAGACAATCCTCACTACACATTTTACCTAGCACGCACACCTAGAGTCCCTATACTTGTGCTGTACGTCCACAAAACTAGTGATATATGTCAATACCATTATTTTTAAACAGAACAAATGCACTGTGTAACTTCACTTGTCACACTACTCTTATGCCGGCACAACTAGGAATTTTCCCACTGCTGGAAAAAACCTTTCGACTACATATAACAACTTGACAAACTTGACATATGTTAAAACATCGATCCTATGTATCTACCATGTAGCATGTCCGTTACCATAGTAACCGTAACTCTGCTACCAAGAAATTGATGCAGCGCCCCTATAGAAAACCTGTCTCAACAACGCTACCCAACACCATAACACTCACCATTAATCATAAATCACTCATAAGGCCCATATCTAACGAGACAATTTTTGGGCAACTGAATCATGTGACCTAATTAATCAGAACCTATTCACATACTACTTACACATTTATATACATCTGCAGTTTATCATCTCTTACCATGGTTTTAATGCAAAAAGAAACATTTTAATTAAGTCACTTAGGTAAATGGATCAACTGATGGTAACTAGACCATGAATAAACAAGACCAGCTTGTCGTTTCAAAATCTAATTTATTAATTTTATTCTTCAAAGAGAAAGCATCATTTTTAATAAGTCATTATTTTATTAGCAATCAAGCAGCATATAATGAGGTAAAGGCATATTAGACTGACATTTTAAGGAAATCATCAATTAGCGTGAGTTAAAGCAAATAATCAGTTTTCCAAACCCTAAGTTCTATTTTCCCGGTCTAAAACTCACTTCATCTAAAGAAATAGTCATTAAGGCCTATTATCCTTACGTGCGCCAAATGTCCGCCAGCACGTCACGCCCTTCAGGATTCGGAAAGCAAGAAGACACCCTCCTGTCCATGGGGGCAATTTTTATACCTTTCTAACTAACTGACTTTAAAATGGCGGCCGCTCGGGACAACTCGATTACCATCCTTAGGAATGGACAGGTAAAGCTTGCAGTTTAAAGAGCAAATAACACAAAATGGCAATCACCAGGAAGCAGGTACAATAGAAAGAGGACCAACCAATTAATAGACAGAGAGAAAGGACCCCAGTCGAAATTCTATACAGAGGATGGAAAGTGAAAGAGGACAAACTCTACGAAGAGAAAGAGAGAAGGTATTCAGCCCTCAGAAGGTCGACCAAAACGGCGGACATCTTGGAAAGTCCATTTTTTAACATTATAAGTTCATAACTAAGGCTAGCTACCAATTATATTGAAGAGAGCAATTTCTAGTGGAACATAGATGATTTTACTTGGAAAAGGAAACTATAACAAAAATCTGTTACAATTTCTAAAGATAATTTCTATTGCTATAATTCTTAATAGAAGTGGGATAATTACCATTAGTATTTAATGATAAGAGAATTTTAATACCACGAGACCTACTCTACAACGCCAACTCTCACCACAAGATGGAAGACAATTACCTGGAACGAATAGGCAAAAACGCCTACAACATACTATACCCTTCTTATCTCTCCAAAAATGCAGTCAAAAAATTTAAGCATAACCTCTTGAGGAGAAACCCTGACACATTGATCGCCGACACTTCTTTTTGTCTGGATAAAGGGATCATCCTAAAAGATATGATTTTCTTCACCAGAAGAAGGGCAAAATGGTGCAATACCTTCACAAACTTGCTACACATTATATCCACTACTAACATCCCACATGGAACAAAATTCATGACTAAGGCCTCACATAAACTCAGAGCGGACATTTGCATAACTATCTTTAAGAATGGTATAGTATTGTTCCAAGCCTCTAATGACGACCTAGAAAAACTCGACAACATCTTCGATACTCTAAAGAGAAATGTGGAGAACGTGAACTCACTCCGTAACCAGAGTAGATCAGAAGACAACGCCGTCCTACCCGACACTCTCTCTACAAGCAGCTTAATAACCAGAGACCACCAGGAACCGGAGCAAGCCATACAAAGAAAAGACACAAGGCATGTTCAACACCAGAATCGGTTAATGGACAACACTTTCTCATCTGACAATAACCCTATAAGTAGTAGCCCAATCAACCCCGTTGAGAAACAATTAAATGACACTTGGTTGGTACAAGTCCAGAATACGCCAACAGACAACCCAAGCTCAGCCGACACCAACACTATAAACATTACTCTAACCAGAGAACGACAGGAAATTGTACAAACCAACATCTCATCGACTATCCTACGGGATCTAGTCTCTCAATCCAGAGACCTAGACGAAATAGAAAATTCATTAATCGAGGACAATTCAGAGAGAACACAAATCATATATAATAACAGTTATAATTGTGATTCAACAAAACAGGATAGAACGACTAACCACAAAACCAATGAGAAAGATAAAAATCGGCCGAAAGCATATACCAAAAATCCAATGACACAATGCTCCAAACGGAAACTCAGGAATAGAAATAGTGAAAATGGAAACTTACGAAAGATTATTCTCAATATGGCACCGAAGGTCATGAGAATTATCCGCAAGACCCAAACACAAATCAGCAACCTAGCAAAGGATATACAAAACTCCAAGATAGGGATAGAAAAACTCTATGATATTACAAAGAATACACAGAATGAAGTAAAACTTATCAGAGAACTAGTAAATACACCCACAGAGAAAAACAACATGAGATCTCTACCTTTGGAAGACAGACAAAACAGACCAGATAGGAACAAAAACATACTAACAGAAGAAGACATAACAGCACTACTCCAGGAATACGAATCATCAGACCCTATGAGAGCACAGGAAATCAAAAGAGTAACGATAGACACTAATAGAACATCTACAAGGAAGGAAAGGAAATTAAACCTCAACAACCTTCATCAAATCCAAATAACCACGGAACCGGTAAACATGACCTCAACCAGAAAGGAGAAATCTCTAAAATGTCTTTTACTCAACTGTCGATCGGCGGCGAAACATGCTTCGGATATAGCAGACATCATCATAAAGCAAGAAATAGACTTAACTATCCTGACTGAAACCTGGCTATCGGAATCCTCATCACCAGTCTTAGACCTTCTAGTACCACCGCACTACAACATTCTAAGACTAGATAGACAGATAAAGACAGGAGGAGGTATTGCATGTATCCATAGATCGACTCTAGAAGTTGGCCAATTTCAATCCAACCCCCTCGAATCATGCGAATACCTAGGGCTTAACATAAGAGCGGCAAACAAACAAATCTGCAATCTACATGCCCTTTACCACCCACCAGGAAACAATATGAACTTCATTGACCAACTGATGGAGATCATCACTGTTAACACCAACTCTGACATCAATAATATATTCTTAGGTGACTTCAATCTTCGTTGGAATGACAACAACGACAAACAGGTCAACGCCTTTAAAGAATTTTTAAATGATCTGAAACTATCCAAAGCATGTCTTCAACCTACTCACTCAAAAGGAGCCACACTGGACTGGATTATCTCGAAAACTAAGGACATCACAATCCTCTCCATTGAACAATGTGACTGGTCTGATCACCACGCTATAACCTTCCAAATACCTACACGGGAGAAAATAAAAACGACTCAATCTACCAAAATGAAAAGATGGATTAGAGATACCAGGGATTCAAATCTGGATTTGCTAACGGAATGTTGCAAGAGAGACTTAAACCTACCTGAAAACTTGAATGATGTGAATGATCTAACGAACCACTACTACAACACAGTAACGGAAATAGTCAATGCCACTATACCACTCAAATTTAAAAGAGTGACGGAAAAGAATAAAAATCCATGGTTCAACGGGATACTGAATGAAGAAAGACGCAATTTAAGAGCAGAAAGAAAATGGAGACAACACCCTTCCTCCCCTACACTGAAATCTCTTAGAAAAATCAGAAAGGAATATAACAAGAAGATCATCAACACAAAGAAGGAATTCATCAGAACAGAATTGGATAACGCCAAAAACAGACCACGTAAATTATTCGAAATCATAAAACAACAATCCAACAAGTTGGCTAAATCTGTCCAAGTGGTCACCAAAACACAACTAAGTTGTGATGAATTTTCTACCTTCTTCATTAACAAAGCCAATAAGCTGGAAGAAGATCTTAAGACCGCCGCAGATAATATTAAAGACAACATGCCACCAGCACTATCTGACCCGAACCATGCAAACAAATCGACTAAAAACAAGGCACACTGGAGCACCTTCAAATTATTAGATCATAAGGAACTTGCTAACACACTTGCGACCACGAAACCCAACAACCATTATAACGACCCACTACCATCGAAATGCCAGAAAGAAATCAGCCATACTATGATCCCAATATGGGCAGAGATCATTAACGCCTCACTATCACAGGGGTGCCTGCCAGAATGCATGAAGACTGGACAAGTAGTCCCGATCATCAAAAAACCCACAGCGGACCCAACAGATCCAAACAACTATCGCCCAGTGACCAACATCCCTTTTCTTGCTAAACTCATAGAAAAATGTGTACAGAATCAGTTGAGTCAACATATCAACAACTTCGCACTGCTAGATGACTGCCAATCTGGATTCAGAGCAAATCATAGTACTGAAACAGCAATCCTACACATTGTCGATGATGCTCTTCAAGCTCTAGATCGCAATCAATCCTGTCTACTCATCCTCCTAGACTTGTCAGCAGCATTTGACACAGTTAACCACGAAAAATTACTGAACAGACTGCAAGATAGGATGGGAATATCTGGCACAGTACTGAAATGGTTCGAATCATTTTTAAAAAACAGAACTCAGAGATTCCTAGTAAACCAAGCACTTTCACCATCTTGCCCTAACACACTCGTAGTACCGCAAGGATCCACCTTATCTCCGTCACTGTTTAACTTATACATCGAACCTCTCACAGAAATTCTGCGGAATTCGAAAATATCCTACCACATGTACGCAGATGACACGCAACTTTACATCAAGATTGCTAGCCTGGAAGACATAACCACAATGAACGACACCCTCAAAATATCGCTAAAATGGCTAACTAACAATCATCTCAAGCTCAACGCTGACAAAACAGAATTCTTACTCATCACACCACAAAAAAACCATTCATTAGTGAAAGAATGGTCTAAAATGATTACAGCATTAAATTGCATCCCAACTCTAGTAGATTCGGCAAAATCTCTCGGAATCACATTGGATGAGAACCTCAATATGAAAACACATATTAAATCTATGGCAAAAAACGCCCGCTTTCATTTGAACTATCTAAGGAAGATGAAATCCTTTTTAACGGGGACAGACTTGAAACTAGCGTGCAATCTCTGGTTGTCTCTAGGATAGAATATGGGTGTACTACACTTGCTGGCCTTCCAAAAATCTCAACAGCACCACTAAAAGCTTGCCTCAATTCAGCGGCAAGGCTTATTACTGGATCTAGGAAATTTGATCATATCTCGCCTCACCTGAAGACCTTAAATTGGTTACCGTACGAAGCTAGAGTACAGATGAAAATGGCATGTATCACCCATAAAGCGATTCATCACAACACACCTAAATATCTAGCCCACAAAATAGAAATCTCAGGAAGAAACAGACCTGTCAGGAGTGCAAATTATCTACTCCTGAAACCACCTATTTTTAAGAAGAAAAAAACTTATGAGAGGACATTCTCAGGAGTAGCTCCCAGGATATGGAACGCCCTTCCTGCAAACATCAGAAAAATCAAAAACACGAAAACATTCAAGAAACAAATTAAGAATTTTGTTATGAGCAAGTTCCTCCCATAACAAAACATACTCTACCGAAGACGTGCCGCGGATTGTATGACAGTATACCCTATATGGGAGTAGGGTTTGACCGACTGAACTTTGAAGAAATACTACCTCAGAACAGTGTAACTTAAATCGCAATCAATTCCATCACATTAGTGTTTTCCACCATATCAAACGTTTACGATCTAAATTGCTATATATATTATGTTTGTAACCTGATCACAGAATGTAAAGCGCTCTGATACCCACGGGTCATGTTCGCGCTATAGAAAACTGTAAAATAAATAAATAAATAAATAAGCTAAGGTAACCAAATTTTGCATTCTTTTTCTGAAAATCCAAACTTGCGATTGGCTGAGCCCTGTCAGTCCACCATTAGGTCATTCACTCCTGACCAAGTCCGGGTCTCATCCTAAGCCCCTATTGTTCTTAGATTCTCCATCCTTTCAGCTTCCTCGAAAATGTTACTTTCGCCCAAGCACAAAACTTTTACTTCCTAATCTTGGCAGGCAATTCGAACTTCCTGTCCTTGTTTTTTTCTTCAAGAACACATTCAACTCACATGGTCCTCTCTCTTCTGGCCCCCTTCCTTAGGTCCCCCATCCATTCCCGTTTCCTCTGTTAAAACCCTCGGCTTTAAACTTAATGATCAACTTTCCCTTCATTCCCAAGTTAGTGCGGTTGTATCCTCAGCTTTTCTCTCCCTCCGGACAATCCGTAAAGTCTCCCGGTTTTTCACCCCATCTGCCCTCAAACTTATACTTCTGGCAATGGTGACGTCCCGCTTGGACTACGGCAATGCCCTTTATTGTGGCATGCCAGCGTACCTCGTGAGGCGTCTCCAGTTGGTCCAGAACCAGGCAGCTCGCCTGGTATTTAACCTACCCAAATCACATCACGTCACGCCCCTTCTCATATCTTTACACTGGCTCCCAGTTCAGCAACGTGCCCTATTCAAGCTGGGCTGCATCATTTGCAATGCCCGGTCTGGTTCGGCCCCTGTTTTTATCAGTTCTGCAATCCACGACTACACCCCGACCAGAGAATTGCGCTCAGCCACCCAACAACTTCTCATTGTCCCCCGCTTCAAGCGAAAAAAATGGGGATGATCCAAGTTTTCTACTGTGGCTCCTGCCTTTTGGAATTCTCTCCCGCCTTGCTTGAGATCTCGTCCCCTGTACTCCCTTTTTCGTAAAGCTCTTAAAACTTTTCTTTTTTCCCAGGCATTCCCCTCTTAAATCGGTCCCAGGCTCCTAGTTCTTTCGTTCCTTGAGTTTGTAGTACTACAAAGCGCCATGAAACCGCTCGGTGTATGCGCGCTCTAGAAATATTTTTAAACTCAAACTCAACTCGACCAAAACCACGTCTGCAATAAACGTTGATTGTTCAGCAAAAAGCTCTTTTCGGTAGCTTCCGCCGGCCCGGAGGATGCGGAAATTCCGCAATCATAATAGGCCCCTTAATACTGACAAAGACAATAGACAAGATTAATTTATTATTTTCCACGAACTTGCAATTTGCAACATAAAGCACATATGTTAATCCCTCATGTCGTGTAATGCATTTTAATCTAGGTTGATTAGTACATGTCACTCACAAACTCTGAATAATAGGGTTATATTATGGAAGTTTAACTTCGCGAGTCAGAACAAAATATCATTCTGAACCTCGCTCCATCAACTCCCTCATCTGGTGATTTAAAAATCACCAAACTATACCCAATAATTTTAGCAACATTTTAAAAATCTCAGAACATGTTTTGATTTTCACCGTATTAGTATTTCTAAAATCTTGTTTCTGCTGTTTGCTTGTAACTCTCATATTGTGACCTACGACATTCTTCTAATTGAATCTCCTTTTCCTGTTCTTTTCTGAGCTTGTAAATCCTCTTCTTTTTCCTTAGGTATTTCTTTCTCTTGTGCAGCATGCAACTAATTTTCAACAAAAGTATCACAAAAACTATAACTAGTAAAGGAGTCAGACTCTTGCCTAAAATTTAACTACCTATCTCTTGAAACCAGGTTTTGATTGCGGCAAATCTTTTGCTCAAGCGTTCTGAAAAGTCCTCAGCTTCTAAAGGAACAACTTCTGAAAGAAGCTCTGTGATGTTTTTGATGTACATCTCAATGTTCTTGCTCTTATCAGGAATATATGTGCAGCAATGCTGGACATGTAATATTCCACAAACTCCTCCCTCTTTTGCTAGCAGAATGTCAAGTGCAAGACGATTCTGCATAACCATGGTTCTCATGGCAATAATTTCAGTATCCGCTAACTGGAAACCACCAGCAGTGTCAGTGGACAATCTGTCAACAATTGTGAACAATTTTCTGATTTTAACTGCATTCAGAGTTATACCCACAAAAGGAATTACTGCACCAAAAATATCTCCCAAAATTTCTGAAAAACTTTCTCTTCTGAATCTACTCAGATGATTGCTAATTTCAAATTAACCTTTTTCATTTCTGTCTACATGAATCTTTGGGAAAACTAAACCAATGAAACAAGCCCCATACCAGTGGTACAGGAGATTGTAGTAAGCCTTGTCCCCACACACAAAAAAAATTCCAGGAAAAATTGGATCTTTGCCACCTTTGAATCCCCATCCACCCAAGATTTGATAAGTATCCTCACACTGACTAGCACCCACAAAGTAATTGTCAAAAAGCGTGTTGTCTCTTCTAATGCAAAGCTTTCAACTAACTGGTTTATCTATATGAATAGCAACATTTTCTGATGATCTACCATTAAGCTTTTCATCTTCAACTTGCCAAAACTTTGATTTGGTTTGTTTCAGCATCTCATTTCTTTTATAAATCGCTCTTCTATCTTCAACTAAATTCAAGAAGGACTTCTCTTCAGTTCTCAATTTGCAAGTTAAATTGTTTCTAAAATCATATTCATATGTTAGTTCATTTGTTACAATAAAGAATTCCCTCATCTGTTTCACTTGTTTATGCTTATTCAAGCTTTTGTCAACCTTTAAATTTGCAAAATCTCGTCGTGGTTAGAATAATAGTACTCTAAACGACCTTTTTGATAAAACAGACTAGCTATTACGCTGCAAGTGATGCCATAAGTAAGGGGCAGCATGTTATAAGTCACCCCCTCAGAAACAGAAGCTGGTAATTTCACTCAAATGTAGCAATCCTTAACATCCATCACTCTAATATATTCAGAAAGAAGTCTTGAAAAGGTATTACTAGAAAAATCACCAACAGATCTATTGTGGTGGATCTCTGGCTTGTGATCAATAACTCTGTTAGTTTTGCCTGCTGTACCATGATTATCTTGTTTAGCCATAACTTTGCTTGTCATGTTATCTTTATACATTTCCTTGTCAACTCCAAAAGGGAAAATGACAGCTAAAATTAACCAGACCAAGATTATTAAAACCACACAAATTAGAGACATTTTGCAACATCTCCTCAGAATGGAACACCTTGAATTATAATTAACATAAGGCATCTTTTACTCAGAACAAGAGCCTTTCAAAGAAAATCAAATATTTAAAAATCACTAAATATACCCCCCTGTTTTTAATTTTTTTTTTAAGACAACCCTACTTTCTAACAGCTTTTCTTCGACTTTGCGCCTTACATCAAATGTATTTTTCAGCTAACACAATTTCTTCGACCTTGTGTCACCTAACACAATTTCTTCAGCCTTATGCCAAATTTACAGAAACCATTTTATTCATTACCACTTTTGTCATCTAAATCTTCCTGACTACTACTATTCACCTCCACCACAGGTAGGATGATTATGTAAGTCCACTCAGGGGACTTGTACTTCTGGTTAGGCTTTACAACTCTTTTTGCTCTACTACTGATCACTTCTATTTTCTTCCCTGCTTGAATTTTCTTCTCAGGGTCACTTTTCTGACTAGAAACTTCATTCACCTGTTCTTTTGATCTGTTCACAAATTTGAATTTTAATCCCTCATTTTCATTAGGCCAGTTATCACCTTTTCTTGGCAATTTCTATTTGGTTCAGTTGTGTTGCACTCTGCTCTCCAAGCTCTTTTTCTGAAATTTCTTATTTCAGAATCTTCATCACTTTCATCTGAATCTGTTTCTGATATTTCAATTCTAAATCTAGGCTCTTCTTTACTTGGCAGTTTCACTCTGTTAGGAACATCATCCTTATAGCTGGTACTCGGAACTTCGTCTTCTTCCTCTGGAATAACTTCCAACTTCCCAGTTTCAGGAATTCCGTTCCTGCCTTCAGAGTTTCCAATCTGCTTTTCAATACTCTCCTGATTTTGAATTGTCACTTGATTAGAACCCTTGCTTCGTTTTCTAGCATATTTTCTTTATCTTCTGAGTCTAGTATCACAATTTCTTTAGTATCTTCATTCAATGCTTCATTCGCAGTTGAATTCTTCAGATGTCGACCTTCTTGTCGATCTTCAGGATCTTGATTTCTTTCAGGTTCTTCTTCAGAATCTGAATCAGCTGTAGTGTCACCTTCGTCAGGATTTTCAGGTGTTGGCACACTAATGGTGTGACTAGCGTGAATCCACCTTTTCAATCCTCTGCACTTTACTGCATTTGTTGTGACAATAATCACCTGTCTTGCTTTTTGCCACCTGGGTACTAGGCAATTTCTTCTCCTGTGTATTTTTGTCCTTACCTTGCAATTACATCAGTTCCCACCTGGTGGAACACAGAAGTCACAAAGTCAGAAAGGTTCTTACAGTATTCCAAAATGACACTATCATTTATACTCATGAGTTTTCCAACTGGTACAAATGCTTGTCTCATGACTCTACCCATGACAATATCATGAGGGCTTAAACCTGTCTTTTTATCAGAGGTACTTCTCAAAGACATCAAAACAAGTGGAAGTGCATCTGTCCACTTAACTCCTGTAGCTAAACACATCTTTGCTATCCTATTCTTAATTGTGCCATTTACTTGCTCAACAACACCTGATGCTTCTGGTCTGTAGGCACAGTGTAACTTTTGTTTTATATTCAATGCTTCACAGATCATTTGCAATAGTCTATTTTCAAAATGTGTACCTCTGTCAGTTTCAACAGTCACTGGAAAACCGCACCTTGGTATGATCTCCCTTAAAAGTAACTTTGCAACAGTAACTGAATCATTGTGACGTGTTGGGAACGCTTCCACCTATCTTGAAAACAAACAGATTATCACAAGTACATATCTTAGCTTATTGTGTGGTGGGATGTCAATGAAATCCATTTGCAGTCTAGTAAAAGGACCACCCTCCCGTCCTATGGTTCCCATGCTTACAACTGTTTTTCTGTTTGGGTTCATTTGTTGACAGACTAAACATCTCTATCAAAATGATTCTGGAATTATTCTGAACTTTGGGTTGAACCATGTCTGCCTAAATAACCTGATCATGGAATCTCTTCGAATATGTCCTGGACCATGATACATTCTAGCCATGTCAGCAATCATACTATTTGGCATTACTGGTCTGTCTTCTTTGTAAACCCAAATTTCATCTTCCTCTCGCTGTCTGCAACCTGCTCTTAACCATGAATTTTTCTCCTCATCATCTGCCTCATCTTGTAAATCTTTAACTCCTTGCCATGTCTCTACTACAGATGTTAGCATGAGTGAATTCAAAACATGTTCATTGTCTTTTTCCCGATTGATTGAATAATTGTTTATTGCACAGTGTTTGGCAATCTCATCTGCATAGGCATTACCTTTAGTTATATAATCATTGCCTTTTTTATGAGCTGTACATTTCACAACATCAATTTTCTCTGGTAACTGAATGCCATCGATCAATCTCTTGATCAACTTTGCATTTCTTATTGGTGATCCCGCAGAAGTTAAATAACCTCTTTGAGACCAGAGCTGACCATAGTCATGGACTACGCCATACCGATACTGACTATCAGTCACTATGGTAATTCTCAATCCCTTTGCTCTTTCACATGCACGAATCAAAGCAATCAATTCTGCTACTTGTGCTGAACGAATTCCTTCAAGACAGGAGGCCTCAACTACATCTGCGACTGTGCAGACAGCATATGCTGCTCTCAGAATACCTTCATCAGTTCTCAAACATGATCCATCAACAAAGTAAATAAAATCTGACTCTGGCAATGGAACATCTTTAATGTCCTGCCTGGGTTTAGTACAATATTCTAAAACATCCAAACATTCGTGATCAATGTCATTTTCATTTCTGATCTCTGTTACAGTACCATCAGGCAACAGTGTGGAAGGATTTAAATTCACACACCTTGCTATTGAGACGTTATCTGATCCCAGAATAGTTTTTTCATATTTTGTTAATCTATTACTTGTCAAGTGCTGTGTTTTGCTTCTGGTAAGGAGAATTTCAACAGAATGGGGTACATAAACTTTTACAGGAAACCCCATTATGATTCCTTCACTCTGTTCAAGGCTTACACTTGTTGCAGCCACTGCTTTTAAGCAGCCAGGTAATTCTTTTGCAACAGGATCAAGAACTGCTGAGAAATAGGCTATTGGCTTTCTCAGTTTTCCATGTCTCTGTATTAGAACTGACAATGCACAACCTTCCCTTTCACTGCAATACAGCTCAAATTCTTTCTCATAATCTGGCATACCCAATGCAGGTGCTTCACACAGACTTCTTTTTAACTGTTCAAAAGCTTCTAACTCAGTTTGTGTTAGAATAATCGGGTCTTTTATGTCTGCTTTTGTCAGTCTCTGAAGTGGTTTTGCAATTACTGAAAATCCACTAATCCATTGGCGACAGTAACCAACCATTCCTAGAAACATTCTGACTTGTCTCTGTGTTTTTGGAGGTTGCATTCCTTGAATCATTTTAATTCTTTCAATTGTCACTTGCCTGATTCCCTTTGCAATTCTGTGACCAAGGTATTTCACTTCTTGTTTGCAAAACTGCAATTTTGCAGGGGACACTTTATGCCCTTCATCTGCCAGATGATTCAAAAGAGTAATGGTATCTGTCACACGATGATCTCGTGTTTTTGCTGCTACTAACATATCATCAATGTATTGAATCAATGTTGACTTTCCAGGTAAATCTAGATTTTCCAAGGATTTCTTTAGCAACTGATTAAAAATAGATGGACTCTCTGTATACCCTTGAGGGATACGACACCATGCTAGGATGCAATCCTGGAACCTGAACGCAAAAATTTGCTGGCTATCTGGATGCAATGGAACAGTAAAGAACGCATTACAGAGGTCAATGACTGTATACCATTCTGCATCATGCGGAATTTGATCAAGAATTACCGCAGGATTTGAAACAACTGGGCAACATGGAACAACTATCTGATTAACCTTTCTCAGGTCTTGAACAATCCTGAAAGTTCCATTTGGCTTTTTAATCCCCATAATTGGTGAATTACATGGACTGCTCTCAATTTCTTTTAACACACCTTGTTTTATGAATTTCTCAATTACAGGTATAACACCTTCAATAGTTTCTGCCTTCATTTTATACTGAGGAATGTTTGGAAAATCTACTCCTTGTTTCACTGTACTTGTGACTGGATCAACATTTTTCATCAAACCCATTTCACTTCCTGTAAAATCCCAAATTTTAGCATTGACTGTTTCTTTAATTCTTCTGGAAGATTGTTTTTATCAAATGCAGGAAATAATTTACTTTCCTCTGATTCAACCATTAACATTGTTAATTTGTAAAGCCCATCTTCCTCTTGAGTTTGGAGCTCTATACCATCCGGTGAACAATAAATCTTGCAGTTCATCTTGCACAAAATATCCCTCCCTAACAAGTTTACAGGACTTCTGTTACAAACAACAAATCTATGTTTGGCTTTAAATTTACCAATTTCAATATGTACAGGTTCTGTTAAATCTGTTTTAATTTGTTGATTAGCTACTCCAACTACTTGGATGGTGTCCCCAGAGAGAGGCAGGTTTTCTATTTCCACTGATCTAACAGTAGAACGGGTAGCACCTGTGTCCACAAGAAAAGTGATTTCTACATCATTCACTTTACCGTTTAGCTACGATTTCATAGACAATCCTCACTACACATTTTACCTAGCACGCACACCTAGAGTCCCTATACTTGTGCTGTACGTCCACAAAACTAGTGATATATGTCAATACCATTATTTTTAAACAGAACAAATGCACTGTGTAACTTCACTTGTCACACTACTCTTATGCCGGCACAACTAGGAATTTTCACACTGCTAGAAAAAACCTTTTGACTACATATAACAACTTGACAAACTTGACATATGTTAAAACATCGATCCTATGTATCTACCATGTAGCATGTCCGTTACCATAGTAACCGTAACTCTGCTACCAAGAAGTTGATGCAGCGCCCCTATAGAAAACCTGTCTCAACAACGCTACCCAACACCATAACACTCACCATTAATCATAAATCACTCATAAGGCCCATATCTAACGAGACAATTTTTGGGCAACTGAATCATGTGACCTAATTAATCAGAACCTATTCACATACTACTTACACATTTATATACATCTGCAGTTTATCATCTCTTACCATGGTTTTAATGCAAAAAGAAACATTTTAATTAAGTCACTTAGGTAAATGGATCAACTGATGGTAACTAGACCATGAATAAACAAGACCAGCTTGTCGTTTCAAAATCTAATTTATTAATTTTATTCTTCAAAGAGAAAGCATCATTTTTAATAAGTCATTATTTTATTAGCAATCAAGCAGCATATAATGAGGTAAAGGCATATTAGACTGACATTTTAAGGAAATCATCAATTAGCGTGAGTTAAAGCAAATAATCAGTTTTCCAAACCCTAAGTTCTATTTTCCCGGTCTAAAACTCACTTCATCTAAAGAAATAGTCATTAAGGCCTATTATCCTTACGTGCGCCAAATGTCCGCCAGCACGTCACGCCCTTCAGGATTCGGAAAGCAAGAAGACACCCTCCTGTCCATGGGGGCAATTTTTATACCTTTCTAACTAACTGACTTTAAAATGGCGGCCGCTCGGGACAACTCGATTACCATCCTTAGGAATGGACAGGTAAAGCTTGCAGTTTAAAGAGCAAATAACACAAAATGGCAATCACCAGGAAGCAGGTACAATAGAAAGAGGACCAACCAATTAATAGACAGAGAGAAAGGACCCCAGTCGAAATTCTATACAGAGGATGGAAAGTGAAAGAGGACAAACTCTACGAAGAGAAAGAGAGAAGGTATTCAGCCCTCAGAAGGTCGACCAAAACGGCGGACATCTTGGAAAGTCCATTTTTTAACATTATAAGTTCATAACTAAGGCTAGCTACCAATTATATTGAAGAGAGCAATTTCTAGTGGAACATAGATGATTTTACTTGGAAAAGGAAACTATAACAAAAATCTGTTACAATTTCTAAAGATAATTTCTCTTAATAGAAGTGGGATAATTACCATTAGTATTTAATGATAAGAGAATTTTAATACCACGAGACCTACTCTACAACGCCAACTCTCACCACAAGATGGAAGACAATTACCTGGAACGAATAGGCAAAAACGCCTACAACATACTATACCCTTCTTATCTCTCCAAAAATGCAGCCAAAAAATTTAAGCATAACCTTTTGAGGAGAAACCCTGACACATTGATCGCCGACACTTCTTTTTGTCTGGATAAAGGGATCATCCTAAAAGATATGATTTTCTTCACCAGAAGAAGGGCAAAATGGTGCAATACCTTCACAAACTTGCTACACATTATATCCACTACTAACATCCCACATGGAACAAAATTCATGACTAAGGCCTCACATAAACTCAGAGCGGACATTTGCATAACTATCTTTAAGAATGGTATAGTATTGTTCCAAGCCTCTAATGACGACCTAGAAAAACTCGACAACATCTTCGATACTCTAAAGAGAAATGTGGAGAACGTGAACTCACTCCGTAACCAGAGTAGATCAGAAGACAACGCCGTCCTACCCGACACTCTCTCTACAAGCAGCTTAATAACCAGAGACCACCAGGAACCGGAGCAAGCCATACAAAGAAAAGACACAAGGCATGTTCAACACCAGAATCGGTTAACGGACAACACTTTCTCATCTGACAATAACCCTATAAGTAGTAGCCCAATCAACCCCGTTCAGAAACAATTAAATGACACTTGGTTGGTACAAGTCCAGAATACGCCAACAGACAACCCAAGCTCAGCCGACACCAACACTATAAACATTACTCTAACCAGAGAACGACAGGAAATTGTACAAACCAACATCTCATCGACTATCCTATGGGATCTAGTCTCTCAATCCAGAGACCTAGACGAAATAGAAAATTCATTAATCGAGGACAATTCAGAGAGAACACAAATCATATATAATAACAGTTATAATTGTGATTCAACAAAACAGGATAGAACGACTAACCACAAAACCAATGAGAAAGATAAAAATCGGCCGAAAGCATATACCAAAAATCCAATGACACAATGCTCCAAACGGAAACTCAGGAATAGAAATAGTGAAAATGGAAACTTACGAAAGATTATTCTCAATATGGCACCGAAGGTCATGAGAATTATCCGCAAGACCCAAACACAAATCAGCAACCTAGCAAAGGATATACAAAACTCCAAGATAGGGATAGAAAAACTCTATGATATTACAAAGAATACACAGAATGAAGTAAAACTTATCAGAGAACTAGTAAATACACCCACAGAGAAAAACAACATGAGATCTCTACCTTTGGAAGACAGACAAAACAGACCAGATAGGAACAAAAACATACTAACAGAAGAAGACATAACAGCACTACTCCAGGAATACGAATCATCAGACCCTATGAGAGCACAGGAAATCAAAAGAGTAACGATAGACACTAATAGAACATCTACAAGGAAGGAAAGGAAATTAAACCTCAACAACCTTCATCAAATCCAAATAACCACGGAACCGGTAAACATGACCTCAACCAGAAAGGAGAAATCTCTAAAATGTCTTTTACTCAACTGTCGATCAGCGGCGAAACATGCTTCGGACATAGCAGACATCATCATAAAGCAAGAAATAGACTTAACTATCCTGACTGAAACCTGGCTATCGGAATCCTCATCACCAGTCTTAGACCTTCTAGTACCACCGCACTACAACATTCTAAGACTAGATAGACAGATAAAGACAGGAGGAGGTATTGCATGTATCCATAGATCGACTCTAGAAGTTGGCCAATTTCAATCCAACCCCCTCGAATCATGCGAATACCTAGGGCTTAACATAAGAGCGGCAAACAAACAAATCTGCAATCTACATGCCCTTTACCACCCACCAGGAAACAATATGAACTTCATTGACCAACTGATGGAGATCATCACTGTTAACACCAACTCTGACATCAATAATATATTCTTAGGTGACTTCAATCTTCGTTGGAATGACAACAACGACAAACAGGTCAACGCCTTTAAAGAATTTTTAAATGATCTGAAACTATCCAAAGCATGTCTTCAACCTACTCACTCAAAAGGAGCCACACTGGACTGGATTATCTCGAAAACTAAGGACATCACAATCCTCTCCATTGAACAATGTGACTGGTCTGATCACCACGCTATAACCTTCCAAATACCTACACGGGAGAAAATAAAAACGACTCAATCTACCAAAATGAAAAGATGGATTAGAGATACCAGGGATTCAAATCTGGATTTGCTAACGGAATGTTGCAAGAGAGACTTAAACCCACCTGAAAACTTGAATGATGTGAATGATCTAACGAACCACTACTACAACACAGTAACGGAAATAGTCAATGCCACTATACCACTCAAATTTAAAAGAGTGACGGAAAAGAATAAAAATCCATGGTTCAACGGGATACTGAATGAAGAAAGACGCAATTTAAGAGCAGAAAGAAAATGGAGACAACACCCTTCCTCCCCTACACTGAAATCTCTTAGAAAAATCAGAAAGGAATATAACAAGAAGATCATCAACACAAAGAAGGAATTCATCAGAACAGAATTGGATAACGCCAAAAACAGACCACGTAAATTATTCGAAATCATAAAACAACAATCCAACAAGTTGGCTAAATCTGTCCAAGTGGTCACCAAAACACAACTAAGTTGTGATGAATTTTCTACCTTCTTCATTAACAAAGCCAATAAGCTGGAAGAAGATCTTAAGACCGCCGCAGATAATATTAAAGACAACATGCCACCAGCACTATCTGACCCGAACCATGCAAACAAATCGACTAAAAACAAGGCACACTGGAGCACCTTCAAATTATTAGATCATAAGGAACTTGCTAACACACTTGCGACCACGAAACCCAACAACCATTATAACGACCCACTACCATCGAAATGCCAGAAAGAAATCAGCCATACTATGATCCCAATATGGGCAGAGATCATTAACGCCTCACTATCACAGGGGTGCCTGCCAGAATGCATGAAGACTGGACAAGTAGTCCCGATCATCAAAAAACCCACAGCGGACCCAACAGATCCAAACAACTATCGCCCAGTGACCAACATCCCTTTTCTTGCTAAACTCATAGAAAAATGTGTACAGAATCAGTTGAGTCAACATATCAACAACTTCGCAATGCTAGATGACTGCCAATCTGGATTCAGAGCAAATCATAGTACTGAAACAGCAATCCTACACATTGTCGATGATGCTCTTCAAGCTCTAGATCGCAATCAATCCTGTCTACTCATCCTCCTAGACTTGTCAGCAGCATTTGACACAGTTAACCACGAAAAATTACTGAACAGACTGCAAGATAGGATGGGAATATCTGGCACAGTACTGAAATGGTTCGAATCATTTTTAAAAAACAGAACTCAGAGATTCCTAGTAAACCAAGCACTTTCACCATCTTGCCCTAACACACTCGTAGTACCGCAAGGATCCACCTTATCTCCGTCACTGTTTAACTTATACATCGAACCTCTCACAGAAATTCTGCGGAATTCGAAAATATCCTACCACATGTACGCAGATGACACGCAACTTTACATCAAGATTGCTAGCCTGGAAGACATAACCACAATGAACGACACCCTCAAAATATCGCTAAAATGGCTAACTAACAATCATCTCAAGCTCAACGCTGACAAAACAGAATTCTTACTCATCACACCACAAAAAAACCATTCATTAGTGAAAGAATGGTCTAAAATGATTACAGCATTAAATTGCATCCCAACTCTAGTAGATTCGGCAAAATCTCTCGGAATCACATTGGATGAGAACCTCAATATGAAAACACATATTAAATCTATGGCAAAAAACGCCCGCTTTCATTTGAACTATCTAAGGAAGATGAAATCCTTTTTAACGGGGACAGACTTGAAACTAGCTGTGCAATCTCTGGTTGTCTCTAGGATAGAATATGGGTGTACTACACTTGCTGGCCTTCCAAAAATCTCAACAGCACCACTAAAAGCTTGCCTCAATTCAGCGGCAAGGCTTATTACTGGATCTAGGAAATGTGATCATATCTCGCCTCACCTGAAGACCTTAAATTGGTTACCGTACGAAGCTAGAGTACAGATGAAAATGGCATGTATCACCCATAAAGCGATTCATCACAACACACCTAAATATCTAGCCCACAAAATAGAAATCTCAGGAAGAAACAGACCTGTCAGGAGTGCAAATTATCTACTCCTGAAACCACCTATTTTTAAGAAGAAAAAAACTTATGAGAGGACATTCTCAGGAGTAGCTCCCAGGATATGGAACGCCCTTCCTGCAAACATCAGAAAAATCAAAAACACGAAAACATTCAAGAAATAAATTAAGAATTTTGTTATGAGCAAGTTCCTCCCATAACAAAACATACTCTACCGAAGACGTGCCGCGGATTGTATGACAGTATACCCTATATGGGAGTAGGGTTTGACCGACTGAACTTTGAAGAAATACTACCTCAGAACAGTGTAACTTAAATCGCAATCAATTCCATCACATTAGTGTTTTCCACCATATCAAACGTTTACGATCTAAATTGCTATATATATTATGTTTGTAACCTGATCACAGAATGTAAAGCGCTCTGATACCCACGGGTCATGTTCGCGCTATAGAAAACTGTAAAATAAATAAATAAATAAATAAGCTAAGGTAACCAAATTTTGCATTCTTTTTCTGAAAATCCAAACTTGCGATTGGCTGAGCCCTGTCAGTCCACCATTAGGTCATTCACTCCTGACCAAGTCCGGGTCTCATCCTAAGCCCCTATTGTTCTTAGATTCTCCATCCTTTCAGCTTCCTCGAAAATGTTACTTTCGCCCAAGCACAAAACTTTTACTTCCTAATCTTGGCAGGCAATTCGAACTTCCTGTCCTTGTTTTTTTCTACAAGAACACATTCAACTCACATGGTCCTCTCTCTTCTGGCCCCCTTCCTTAGGTCCCCCACCCATTCCCGTTTCCTCTGTTAAAACCCTCGGCTTTAAACTTAATGATCAACTTTCCCTTCATTCCCAAGTTAGTGCGGTTGTATCCTCAGCTTTTCTCTCCCTCCGGACAATCCGTAAAGTCTCCCGGTTTTTCACCCCATCTGCCCTCAAACTTATACTTCTGGCAATGGTGACGTCCCGCTTGGACTACGGCAATGCCCTTTATTGTGGCATGCCAGCATACCTCGTGAGGCGTCTCCAGTTGGTCCAGAACCAGGCAGCTTGCCTGGTATTTAACCTACCCAAATCACATCACGTCACGCCCCTTCTCAAATCTTTACACTGGCTCCCAGTTCAGCAACGTGCCCTATTCAAGCTGGGCTGCATCATTTGCAATGCCCGGTCTGGTTCGGCCCCTGTTTTTATCAGTTCTGCAATCCACGACTACACCCCGACCAGAGAATTGCGCTCAGTCACCCAACAACTTCTCATTGTCCCCCGCTTCAAGCGAAAAAAATGGGGATGATCCAAGTTTTCTACTGTGGCTCCTGCCTTTTGGAATTCTCTCCCGCCTTGCTTGAGATCTCGTCCCCTGTACTCCCTTTTTCGTAAAGCTCTTAAAACTTTGCTTTTTTCCCAGGCATTCCCCTCTTAAATCGGTCCCAGGCTCCTAGTTCTTTCGTTCCTTGGGTTTGTAGTACTACAAAGCGCCATGAAACCGCTCGGTGTACGCGCGCTCTAGAAATATTTTTAAACTCAAACTCAACTCGACCAAAACCACGTCTGCAATAAACGTTGATTGTTCAGCAAAAAGCTCTTTTTTTCTGCACATGAGTGAAGGCTTCACTCTGGTCAAGTTTTCTTATTCTTTCCAGCATTGCCAACCATTTCTTAGGCCCAATCGATAACTAATATTTAAACAAACACAAGACAATAATTAATTAAAGAATTAAAACTTATTCTGTTACCCACCCCCTTTGTTAAATATTAACCCATTCATTTATGTTACCTAGCTTAAGCTCAAGCCACAGAATTCTCCACAAATTTAGGCCACATAAAAGACGAAAGACATAACATAAGCATACAATTATGCACATGCTTTTAATAAAACAGCCGCATTTAATACTGACAAAGACAATAGACAAGGTTAATTTATTATTTTCCACTAACTTGCAATTTGCAACATAAAGCACATATGGTAATCCCTCATGTCGTGTAATGCATTTTAATCTACGTTGATTAGTACATTTCACTCACAAACTCTGATTAATACGGTTATATTATGGAAGTTTAACTTCGCGAGTCAGAACAAAAAATCATTCTGAACCTCGCTCCATCACACACCACTCACCAGCCTGCTTTTGCCGTCACGAGCGCGCACGAGCACCACTCACGTCTTTTTTTTTTCGCGTGCTTGTTTGTTTATTTATCCTGACATCAGTGAAGTGAGGTACAGGCCGTTGCGCACGCGCGAGCACCACTCAAGTCTTTTCTTATTTCACCTGCTTGTTTTTTTATGTACAATGGCAACATTCATGTTTGCCCTTTGTCACCCATTATTGTGAGAATTCTTCAAATTGCAGCGTTAAGCAAAAGAGTCCCCGTTTCTATTTTTACGCTTTTTTCCCATATTGGCGCTTATATACTTTGAGTAGTGCTCCGGGTACATGATCGCTTCATACTTAAGAAGCATTTTGTAGCCAAAGGTTAAAAAAATTACCATATAATTTTGACCTCGGTCATCTGTTCGTACAGTTTACAGTTTTTCCCTCAAAATTATTTGACTGTGTTAGCTGGAGTCCAGCTACAATTGCCTTCTGAATGTAGCATCACTTCAATCCATACCTTCGATAAAGTAGTATTTATATTTTAAATTCTGAAATGCGTCTGGGTGTTTTATATTATGTTCTGCCATCCTTTGCTAGCACGGACCACACGTGTCGAATTTCCCTTTGGTGGGGACATGTTTTGAAACTTAAGTTTTGACCACGAGGTCATCACTAATCTCTTTGTACTGAAAGTCATGGGCTGGTTCAACACTAATCCACTCGTTCCTGCCATGAGTTTTGAGTTGGCTGCAGGGTTGAGTCATTCTAAGCAATATTGCTTAACCTGCAAATAAACGCTTGCATCCTTCTGTTGTGGATAATCACATGGCAGTTAGGTCCTGGTATTTTAAGAAAACGTAGTTGTATCTCCAGCATTATCAAACGGCTGTAAACCATGCGACTGACGCTTTTACTTAACTCTTTGCGTATTTATAAATCTTGGCTGTGTAAGTTTTACCAAATGATTAGTAGTTTGTAAGACATTATTCTCTATGCGTTTTATTTTATTGGGACCCTGATGTCTATATAGTAGGATGGGCTGACTGACTGTATGGTGAGTGCTGCGCTTCATTACGAGCATGAACGATGTTAGGCTTGCAGCAACATTTAGTGGAGACTAGCTGAAGAACAACTTTTATAATTGGGCTCTTCTGTTGGAACTGTCTACCACATTCTTTTTACACTGGTGGAATCACTAATATTGGCATACTGATAACTATTTAGATTTGCGCTTAGGACAAATGTGATGTGTTGACATTATGACGTGGTAAATGTAAACTAAAGCAAAGTTACAAAGCTTTTCGAGTACTTGAACATGGTTAGTTTAGGATAGAACAAATACATGATATTTTAATGCTGATTTAGTTATTGGCGCCATTTTTTATTGGTAGTTTGCTTTACTTTTTCAAACAACTTTATTGGTTTTCAAAAGTTATATGCAGTTGTTCACATACATCAATTTCCACATTGGGCATGGGCAGCATTTATAAGTGTGATTACAATAACTCGCTTTACATCAGCACCAGCGTATATAAGCATTAGGTTTGCTTCACTTCATTACGATCAGTTTGTGGTTTCCAATTGATTGAACATAGATTAGGCATAATAATTTAGGTTCTGACAAAATGCCAATACAGCCTGTATGGGATTGTGAAAGGCAAGAAACATATTGGCATATGATCAGATCCCAAAAAAAATCATCTCCCTCGGATCATCTGTGTTTTTAACCTTAACAAAACATTTGCACCTTACATTTTTAAGAGGGTTTTTTAGATCATTTTATTCACCCTCATCCATCTTTAAAGGCGAGGGTCAACTCTGGTAGACTCTTTGGCTAAATAAAACAAGCATTGGCATAGCCAATAGGCCTCGCTTTTGGGACCTTATAAGTATTTAGTTATGTAGCACAATATCCTTGGTGCAACAACATCAACTGTTGCATGGCTAAACACTTATAAGGTCCCAAAAGCAAGACCTATTGGCTATGCCAATGCTTGTTTAGGAAGAGGCTGGGGCAGAGGAAGAGTGCGGCGAAGAGGAAAAGCCAAGCAAGTGCATTGGCAGGAACAAACTCAGAATGCCGTAGAGACAAGAAGCATTACGAGGGGGAAAATAAATTAGTAGTCAACCTCTCCCACAGAAACCTGACTGAGACTGAACATTGCATTCTCCAGAAAGGTTTGGGTTACGTTCCTACACCTAAGACCGACAGGTTCAGAGACCAATGTGAGATTCACAGTCTCTTATGCAAAGTCAGACTAAATGCATTCTTCAAAGACAGACCCACACCTACCAGCAACGACACGGGGTTACGTAACCCATCTACCTTTACACCCAACAGCAGTATGGTGCCCCATGAGGTCCTGACCTTTGAGCAAGCTGTACTCAAGGACCTTAAGGATATCGCACCTAACACTCCCTTTAAGAACCTTTCCAATGCAGAATGGGCAGAGGTAAGATCACTGGCTGATGGCCCTTCAATAACTAAAAAACAGGCTGACAAAGGGTGAGCTACCGTCATAATGTCGACTTGCGACTATGACACTGAATCTCTACGCCAACTCAACAACGACAGGTACTATACCCCCATCAGCGAAAACCCCACTAAAAGGCTCTCTACCATATCAACCATGACATTTACAGCGGAAACAGAGGGATGGATCATGAAAAAAGAATTGGATTTCCTGGTGACAAAAGACCCCAGAACACCGTATTTTTATATTTTACCTAAAATACACAAGGGTACCAATCCAGCCCCAGAAAGACCTATAGTTTCCGGTAAAGGTTCACTGTTGGAACCATTATCTAAGTTTTGTGATCACTTCCTCCAGCCACTAGTGAAGCAGACACCCGCTTTCCTTCTTGACACCACAGCTGTACTACGCCTCATTGACGACTTCCCACGACAGAGCGAGATCGATCTGTTAGTCACCCTAGATGTGGAAGCATTGTACACGAATATACCCCAACATGCCACCTTGGAGGTAATCGAGGATGCCTTTAACTCCTCAGATTGGACATCGCCAACCTCTATACCTTTTGTCATGGAGTGTGCCACCCTTGCTCACACTGAGAACTTTTTTTAATTCAACAACAAACTCTTCCATCAAACACAGGGCACATCGATGGGAAGCACATTCGCTCCCAGCGTGGCCTGTCTCTACCTGTCAGCATTTGAGACCAGATCCATCTTCAATCCATCTACCCCATATTCAGGCAACCTGATAATGTGGAAGAGGTACATTGATGACATTTTAATCTTTTGGAGGGGAGACAGAAGGAGTTGTGAGGACTTTTGCCTGTGATTAAGACTTTGAATCCATATCTCAAGTTTACTCATACCATCTCCAATTCCACTGTCCCTTTCCTGGACCTGAATATCAATCTGGCAATCGGCTCCTTGAACACAACACTATACAAAATACCCACCGACTGCAACAGTCTCTTACTCTTCAGCAGTCACCACCCTAGGGCCCTTATAACCAACTTACCATTTGGACAATTTCTCCGAATCAAGATGAATTGCACCACCATTGAGGACTATAAGGTGGAAGCCACCAAACTAGCATCAGATTTGCGTAAACAGGAATACCCACAACAGACAGTCTCCATGGCTATGAAGAGAGCCAGGAACAACAATAGAGAGGCTCTGTTGGAGAAAACCGAAAAGAATTCCACTGAGGCCATCACATGTGTGACCTCCTATACTCCTGACTCTAATCAAATCAGGAACATTATATGCAAACACTGGGATATTCTCAACGCAAATGATCTATCACTGACAGCCCCCAGATTTGCGTTCAAATGTACGAACAACTTGAAGGATCTACTCATACACACCAGACCCAAAACCAGGAGAGTACTGACCCAAAGATACCTATGGGATCTACCACCAGTCACTGGCTATTACCCTTGCGGGTCGTGTGCAGTTTGCCTCCAAACGAAACTTACCAAAGAAATAACCTTTGCCAACAACTTCACTTAGAGAATAACAAAGGAAACTAACTGTAACACCGCCAATTGGATATATGATGTTACCACGCATACTTTTACCACGCATACTTTTACAACGCATTTTTTACCACGCTAATACTATTACAACGCATGTAATTACCACGAGTACTTTTACAACGCAATATAATGTAATATAAAGAAAAATACTATTACAACGAATACGATTAAAACGCATACCATTACAACGCAAATGAAATATATATATATATTTTTTTAGTACAATAACCACTGGGACGGGATGTAAGGAAAATAGGGGTTTTGGGTGGGGAAGTGTTTTAAAAAATGTTAAAAAAACTACAACGCATTAATGGAAAAATGTATAATTTAAGCAAAATTAATACGCGAGTATTACAATTAATACTCGAGTATTAAAATTAATACTCAAAGATTTAAAAATTATATATCAAAATAAAAAAATAATTTTCATTAAAATAAATTAATTAAATTAAATTATATTAAATTAAATATTTCGATTTATGAAGAATAATAATAATTAAGTTAACATATTTCATTGTTTACGTTTCGGAAAGCTATCGCCATTTTAAGTAAGTAAATCAAAAAATAGTCCTACAACAATTTCAATGACAGTAAAATCATAACAGTACTTACAAAATGGATGCCAAAACGGCACAAGTAACCCGATTTACGTTTCTTTAAATAAAAATAAAAACTATATGTTTACACAGAAATATATTTGTTTTAATTTTTACATTACAACGTTGTGTTTATGTGAAAAAACTGAAATTATAACCCAAAACATATAAATAGGAGACAGACACCATTTTAAGATCAGTTGATCCGCAACTATCAGAGTGACCAGACGCCAAATCTGACTCTCTCACCTTTTCACCTCTTCAGAAGCAAAATCACATCTACAGAGTACATTTGTGCGATTTAAAAGTAAGTAAATGAAATAGCTAACAACATATTCAAACAATTAATTGTTGATATAATCCCGAAATAAAATAGTTTAGATATATATATATATATATATATTCGTGTCTCTACTTGCACCAGTGATCAAGGGCTCACCGCCCGAAACGCGTTTGGTGAATGAGGGGAATGAGCAAGTGCAGAGACTTTGTCACCGCCAGGGATGTGTGTGCGGTAACTCCCCTCTGAGTGACATCTCCATCGGGGGCAACCTTTGTTTTTGATGTTATGCGGCCGGCCCGGTCGCGGAGATGTCCCGCCGCTAACCATAGTGGCTCCTGGTGTTTCACAGCAGCACCGTGTGGAAGAGAGGAGGCCTCATCTCTGGGAGATATTGGTGCCAAACGAACTGTATCCAGCCCGTTTTCAAACTTGTAACGGGGGCAGCGGCGCCCACTTGGATGTACTTTGGATAACCTGGGGTCCTTGCCTAGCATATTGACTGCATCTACCACAATGCAATGCTGGAATACGCCCACTGGGGTGGGACTTCTACTCTATTAAAATGGTTTCCCAACACAGCGCTGCCTTCGTGTCTCTACTTGCACCAGTGATCAAGGGCTCACCGCCCGAAACGCGTTTGGTGAATGAGGGGAATGAGCAAGTGCAGCGACTTTGTCACCGCCAGGGATGTGTGTGCGGTAACTCCCCTCTGAGTGACATCTCCATCGGGGGCAACCTTTGTTTTTGATGTTATGCGGCCGGCCCGGTCGCGGAGATGTCCCGCCGCTAACCATAGCGGCTCCTGGTGTTTCACAGCAGCACCGTGTGGAAGAGAGGAGGCCTCATCTCTGGGAGATATTGGTGCCAAACGAACTGTATCCAGCCCGTTTTCAAACTTGTAACGGGGGCAGCGGCGCCCACTTGGATGTACTTTGGATAACCTGGGGTCCTTGCCTAGCATATTGACTGCATCTACCACAATACAATGCTGGAATACGCCCACTGGGGCGGGACTTCTACTCTATTAAAATGGTTTCCCAACACAGCGCTGCCTTCGTGTCTCTACTTGCACCAGTGATCAAGGGCTCACCGCCCGAAACGCGTTTGGTGAATGAGGGGAATGAGCAAGTGCAGCGACTTTGTCACCGCCAGGGATGTGTGTGCGGTAACTCCCCTCTGAGTGACATCTCCATCGGGGGCAACCTTTGTTTTTGATGTTATGCGGCCGGCCCGGTCGCGGAGATGTCCCGCCGCTAACCATAGCGGCTCCTGGTGTTTCACAGCAGCACCGTGTGGAAGAGAGGAGGCCTCATCTCTGGGAGATATTGGTGCCAAACGAACTGTATCCAGCCCGTTTTCAAACTTGTAACGGGGGCAGCGGCGCCCACTTGGATGTACTTTGGATAACCTGGGGTCCTTGCCTAGCATATTGACTGCATCTACCACAATGCAATGCTGGAATACGCCCACTGGGGCGGGACTTCTACTCTATTAAAATGGTTTCCCAACACAGCGCTGCCTTCGTGTCTCTACTTGCACCAGTGATCAAGGGCTCACCGCCCGAAACGCGTTTGGTGAATGAGGGGAATGAGCAAGTGCAGCGACTTTGTCACCGCCAGGGATGTGTGTGCGGTAACTCCCCTCTGAGTGACATCTCCATCGGGGGCAACCTTTGTTTTTGATGTTATGCGGCCGGCCCGGTCGCGGAGATGTCCCGCCGCTAACCATAGCGGCTCCTGGTGTTTCACAGCAGCACCGTGTGGAAGAGAGGAGGCCTCATCTCTGGGAGATATTGGTGCCAAACGAACTGTATCCAGCCCGTTTTCAAACTTGTAACGGGGGCAGCGGCGCCCACTTGGATGTACTTTGGATAACCTGGGGTCCTTGCCTAGCATATTGACTGCATCTACCACAATGCAATGCTGGAATACGCCCACTGGGGCGGGACTTCTACTCTATTAAAATGGTTTCCCAACACAGCGCTGCCTTCGTGTCTCTACTTGCACCAGTGATCAAGGGCTCACCGCCCGAAACGCGTTTGGTGAATGAGGGGAATGAGCAAGTGCAGCGACTTTGTCACCGCCAGGGATGTGTGTGCGGTAACTCCCCTCTGAGTGACATCTCCATCGGGGGCAACCTTTGTTTTGGATATATATATATATATATAATTAATTAAAGCGTAAATTTTAATAATTATGTTATTTATTATTTTTTAAATTACTAGATATTTAAGGAAAAGATATAAAAGTATCCAATTAAATAATTAATGAAATAACTCAAAATTAATATTAATTATTTAAGTTCAGACATTTTTCCTCACACTTTATTTTTCCCAATAGTTGAACAACTGAAAACATTGACACAAAGAATTACAGCTACCAAAATGTGGTAAAAAAATTACAAGGTAAAAAAGAAATATTATTATACATAATTTATAATCTTGTGAAACGCAAATAAAATTATTAATTAAAATATTTTTCAAATTTTATTCAGGTACAATATTTGACCGAAAATATAAGTTTTTACAAACATCGACATTTTCAAGGTCTACACCTT
Organism: Lissotriton helveticus; assembly: GCF_964261635.1. Classification (NCBI taxonomy): domain Eukaryota; kingdom Metazoa; phylum Chordata; class Amphibia; order Caudata; family Salamandridae; genus Lissotriton; species Lissotriton helveticus. The sequence goes on from NC_136067.1 coordinate 874,685,237, forward strand.
ATAAGGTAAAATAAAAAATATATATTTTTGTATTAATGGTTAATAAAATTAGAGTAAACAGAATTAATAATAGCGTAGTAATATTTTAATGTAGAATAAGGAAAAATTTAGTATAAGTGGTATAAGAATATTTTGGTGCTGTACCTGCTCGATGCGTGAAAGAAGCTTGCACTGTTGCTACCTGTGCTGTACCTATTCTATGTGTGTTGGAAGCTTATACTGTTACTTACTGTGCTGTACCTGCTCCATGCGTGAGAGAAGCTTGCACTGTTGCTGCCTGCGCTGTACCTATTCTATATTTGTTGTAAGCTTACACTGTTATTGACTATGCTGTACCTGCTCCATGCGTGAGAGAAGCTTGCACTGTTGTTGTCTTTGTTGTATCTATTCTATATGTGTTTGAAGCTTACACTTTTACTGACTATGCTGTACCTGCTCCATGCGTGAGAGAAGCTTGCACTGTTGCTGACTGCGCTGTACCTATTCTATGTGTGTTGGAAGCTTACTCTGTTGCTGACTGTGCTGTACCTGCTCCATGCGTGAGAGAAGTTTGCACTGTTGCTGCCTGTGCTGTACCTATTCTATGTGTGTTGGAAGCTTGCACTGTTGCTACCTGTACTGTAGCTACTTCATACGTAAAGGAATTTTGTACTGTTGTTGCCTGTGCTGTACCTATTCTATGCGTGTAGGAAGCTTGCACTGTTGCTACCTGTGCTGTACCTGATCCATGCGTGAGAGAAGCTTGCACTAGTGTTACCCATACTGTACCTGCTCCGTGTGTAAGGGAAACTTTTACTGCTGCTGTGTGTGCTGTACCTGCTCTGTGTATGAGGGAAGCTTGCACTGCTGTTGCCTGTGCTGAACCTGTTCTATGTGTAAGGGAAGCTTGCACTGCTGCTGCCTATGCTGTACCTATTCTATGTGTGAGAGAAGCTTGCACTGCTGCTGCCTGTGATGTACCAGTTCTATGTGTGAAGGAAGCTTGCACTGCAGTTCCCTGTGCTGTACTTGTTCTATGTGTGAAGGAAACTTGCACTGCTTTTGCCTGTGCTGTACCTGCTCTATGTGTGAGGTAAGCTTGCACTGCTCCTACCAGTGCTGTAGCTACTCCGTGTGTGAAGGAAGTTTGCACTGCTGCTGCCTGTGCAGTAGCTGTTCTATGTATGTTGTACAATTGCAAACAATAATTATGTTTCCGTTTCAAATTAACCGACACAATGTTTTAAACACCAATGCAATAACTGAATAATAATCATTTACATTTCTCGCCCTTATTTTAGAAAAAGAAACCAACTTATATTCCGCCAACCAGATAACAACAAACCAAAGAAGAATCTGACTACATTTTTCATCACAAACAAACAGCTACCAATAAGGTAAATCAATTCTTAAAGTGCTATTGTAGTTAAAGTGCTGGATTGTGTAAGGTTATTAATTACTATTCCAACTCCAGTTAAGTACTTTAGTAGGGAAAGTGCTGAATATTGTAATGGTATTATTTACTATTCCAACTCCAGTTAAGTGCTTCAGTAGGGAAAGTGCTGGATAGTGTAAGGGTATTAATTACTATTCCAACACCAGGTAAGTGCTGCAGTAGGGAAAGTGCCGGATAGTGTAATGGTATTAATTACTATTCCAACACCAGGTAAGTGCTGCAGTAGGGAAAGTGCTGGATAGTGTAAGGGTATTAATTACTATTCCAACTCCAGTTAAGTGCTTCAGTAGGGAAAGTGCTGGATAGTGTAAGGGTATTAATTACTATTCCAACACCAGGTAAGTGCTGCAGTAGGGAAAGTGCTGGATAGTGTAAGGGTATTAATTACTATTCCAACACCAGGTAAGTGCTGTTGTAGGGAAAGTGCTGGATAGTGTAAGGGTATTAATTACTATTCCAACACCAGGTAAGTGCTGCAGTAGGGAAAGTGCTGGATAGTGTGAGGTTATTAATTACTATTCCAACACCAGGTAAGTGCTGCAGTAGGGAAAGTGCTGGATAGTGTGAGGTTATTAATTAGTAATCCAACTGCAGGTAAGTGCTACATCAGAGAAAGTGCCAGATAGTGCAAACATGTCAATTTTCCACAAATATACATTGAAATGTTGTACAATTGCAAAGAAGAATTGGTTTTCATTTTCAAAATAACAGACACAATATTTTAAAAACCAATGCAATAACTGAATAATAATCATCAACATTTCTCTCCCTTATTTTAGAAAAAGAAACCAACTTATATTCCGCCAACCAGATAAGAACAAACCAAAGAAGAGTCTGACTACATTTTTCATCACAAACAAACAGCTACCAATAAGGTAAATCAATTCTTAAAGTGCTATTGTAGTTAAAGTGCTGGATTGTGTAAGGTTATTAATTACTATTCCAACTCCAGTTAAGTACTTTAGTAGGGAAAGTGCTGGATAGTGTAAGGGTATTAATTACTATTCCAACTCCAGTTAAGTGCTTCAGTAGGGAAAGTGCTGGATAGTGTAAGGGTATTAATTACTATTCCAACACCAGGTAAGTGCTGTTGTAGGGAAAGTGCTGGATAGTGTAATGGTATTAATTACTATTCCAACACCAGGTAAGTGCTGCAGTAGGGAAAGTGCTGGATAGTGTAAGGGTATTAATTACTATTCCAACTCCAGTTAAGTGCTTCAGTAGGGAAAGTGCTGGATAGTGTAAGGGTATTAATTACTATTCCAACACCAGGTAAGTGCTGCAGTAGGGAAAGTGCTGGATAGTGTAAGGGTATTAATTACTATTCCAACACCAGGTAAGTGCTGTTATAGGGAAAGTGCTGGATAGTGTAAGGGTATTAATTACTATTCCAACACCAGGTAAGTGCTGCAGTAGGGAAAGTGCTGGATAGTGTGAGGTTATTAATTACTATTCCAACACCAGGTAAGTGCTGCAGTAGGGAAAGTGCTGGATAGTGTGAGGTTATTAATTAGTAATCCAACTGCAGGTAAGTGCTGCATCAGAGAAAGTGCCAGATAGTGCAAACATGTCAATTTTCCACAAATATACATTGAAATGTTGTACAATTGCAAAGAAGAATTAGTTTTCATTTTCAAAATAACATACACAATAGTTTGAAAACCAATGCAATAACTGAATAATAATCATCAACATTTCTCTCCCTTATTTTAGAAAAAGAAACCAACTTATATTCCGCCAACCAGATAAGAACAAACCAAAGAAAAATCTGACTACATTTTTCATCACAAACAAACAGCTACCAATAAGGTAAATCAATTCTTAAAGTGCTATTGTAGTAAAAGTGCTGGATAGTGTAAGGGTATTAATTACTATTCCAACTCCAGGTAAGTGCTGCAGTAGGGAAAGTGCTGGATATTGTAAGGGTTTTAATTACTATTCCAACTCCAGGTAAGTGCTGCAGTAGGGAAAGTGCTGGATAGTGTAAGGGTATTAATTACTATTCCAACACCAGGTAAGTGCTGCAGTAGGGAAAGTGCTGGATAGTGTAATGGTATTAATTACTATTCCAACACCAGGCAAGTGCTGCAGTAGGGAAAGTGCTGGATAGTGTAAGGGTATTAATTACTATTCCAACTCCAGTTAAGTGCTTCAGTAGGGAAAGTGCTGGATAGTGTAAGGGTATTAATTACTATTCCAACACCAGGTAAGTGCTGCAGTAGGGAAAGTGCTGGATAGTGTAAGGGTATTAATTACTATTCCAACACCAGGTAAGTGCTGTTGTAGGGAAAGTGCTGGATAGTGTAAGGGTATTAATTACTATTCCAACACCAGGTAAGTGCTGCAGTAGGGAAAGTGCTGGATAGTGTAAGGGTATTAACTACTATTCCAACTCCAGTTAAGTGCTTCAGTAGGGAAAGTGCTGGATAGTGTAAGGGTATTAATTACTATTCCAACTCCAGGTAAGTGCTGCATCAGAGAAAGTGCCAGATAGTGCAAACATGTCAATTTTCCACAAATATACATTGAAATGTTGTACAATTGCAAAGAAGAATTAGTTTTCATTTTCAAAATAACATACACAATAGTTTAAAAACCAATGCAATAACTGAATAATAATCATCAACATTTTTCTCCCTTAATTTAGAAAAAGAAACCAACTTATATTCCGCCAACCAGATAAGAACAAACCAAAGAAGAGTCTGACTACATTTTTCATCACAAACAAACAGCTACCAATAAGGTAAATCAATTCTTAAAGTGCTATTGTAGTTAAAGTGCTGGATAGTGTAAGGGTATTAATTACTATTCCAACTCCAGGTAAGTGCTGCAGTAGAGAAAATGATGGATAGTGTAAGGGTATTAATTACTATTCCAACTCCAGTTAAGTGCTGCAGTAGGGAAAGTGCTGGATAGTGTAAGGGTATTAATTACTATTCCAACACCAGGTAAGTGCTGCAGTGGTATAGTGCTGGATAGTGTAAGGGTATTAATTACTATTCCAACTCCAGATAAGTGCTGCAGTGGGGAAAGTGCTGGATAGTGTAAGGGTATTAATTACTATTCCAACTCCAGTTAAGTGCTACAGTAGGGAAAGTGCTGGATAGTGTAAAGGTATTAATTACTATTCCAACTCCAGATAAGTGCTGCAGTAGGGAAAGTGCTGGATAGTATAAGGGTATTAATTACTATTTCAACTCCAGGTAAGTGCTGCAGTAGGGAAAGTGCTGGATAGCGTAAGGGTATTAATTACTATTCCAACTCCAGATAAGTGCTGCAGTGGGGAAAGTGCTGGATAGTGTAAGGGTATTAATTACTATTCCAACTCCAGTTAAGTGCTTCAGTAGGGAAAGTGCTGGATAGTGTAAGGGTATTAACTACTATTCCAACTCCAGGTAAGTGCTTCAGTGGGGAAAGTGCTGGATAGTGTAAGGGTATTAATTACTATTCCAACTCCAGTTAAGTGCTGCAGTATGGAAAGTGCTGGATAGTATAAGGGTATTAATTACTATTCCAACTCCAGTTAAGTGCTTCAGTAGGGAAAGTGCTGGATAGTGTAAGGGTATTAACTACTATTCCAACTCCAGGTAAGTGCTGCAGTAGGGAAAGTGCTGGATAGTGTAAGGGTATTAATTACTATTCCAACACCAGGTAAGTGCTTCAGTAGGGAAAGTGCTGGATAGTGTAAGGGTATTAATTACTATTCCAACACCAGGTAAGTGCTGCAGTAGGGAAAGTGCTGGATAGTATAAGGGTATTAATTACTATTCCAACTCCAGTTAAGTGCTTCAGTAGGGAAAGTGCTGGATAGTGTAAGGGTATTAATTACTATTCCAACACCAGGTAAGTGCTGCAGTAGGGAAAGTGCTGGATAGTGTAAGGGTATTAATTACTATTCCAACACCAGGTAAGTGCTGTTGTAGGGAAAGTGCTGGATAGTGTAAGGGTATTAATTACTATTCCAACACCAGGTAAGTGCTGCAGTAGGGAAAGTGCTGGATAGTGTAAGGGTATTAACTACTATTCCAACTCCAGTTAAGTGCTTCAGTAGGGAAAGTGCTGGATAGTGTAAGGGTATTAATTACTATTCCAACTCCAGGTAAGTGCTGCATCAGAGAAAGTGCCAGATAGTGCAAACATGTCAATTTTCCACAAATATACATTGAAATGTTGTACAATTGCAAAGAAGAATTAGTTTTCATTTTCAAAATAACATACACAATAGTTTAAAAACCAATGCAATAACTGAATAATAATCATCAACATTTTTCTCCCTTAATTTAGAAAAAGAAACCAACTTATATTCCGCCAACCAGATAAGAACAAACCAAAGAAGAGTCTGACTACATTTTTCATCACAAACAAACAGCTACCAATAAGGTAAATCAATTCTTAAAGTGCTATTGTAGTTAAAGTGCTGGATAGTGTAAGGGTATTAATTACTATTCCAACTCCAGGTAAGTGCTGCAGTAGAGAAAATGATGGATAGTGTAAGGGTATTAATTACTATTCCAACTCCAGTTAAGTGCTGCAGTAGGGAAAGTGCTGGATAGTGTAAGGGTATTAATTACTATTCCAACACCAGGTAAGTGCTGCAGTGGTATAGTGCTGGATAGTGTAAGGGTATTAATTACTATTCCAACTCCAGATAAGTGCTGCAGTGGGGAAAGTGCTGGATAGTGTAAGGGTATTAATTACTATTCCAACTCCAGTTAAGTGCTACAGTAGGGAAAGTGCTGGATAGTGTAAAGGTATTAATTACTATTCCAACTCCAGATAAGTGCTGCAGTAGGGAAAGTGCTGGATAGTATAAGGGTATTAATTACTATTTCAACTCCAGGTAAGTGCTGCAGTAGGGAAAGTGCTGGATAGCGTAAGGGTATTAATTACTATTCCAACTCCAGATAAGTGCTGCAGTGGGGAAAGTGCTGGATAGTGTAAGGGTATTAATTACTATTCCAACTCCAGTTAAGTGCTTCAGTAGGGAAAGTGCTGGATAGTGTAAGGGTATTAACTACTATTCCAACTCCAGGTAAGTGCTTCAGTGGGGAAAGTGCTGGATAGTGTAAGGGTATTAATTACTATTCCAACTCCAGTTAAGTGCTGCAGTATGGAAAGTGCTGGATAGTATAAGGGTATTAATTACTATTCCAACTCCAGTTAAGTGCTTCAGTAGGGAAAGTGCTGGATAGTGTAAGGGTATTAACTACTATTCCAACTCCAGGTAAGTGCTGCAGTAGGGAAAGTGCTGGATAGTGTAAGGGTATTAATTACTATTCCAACACCAGGTAAGTGCTTCAGTAGGGAAAGTGCTGGATAGTGTAAGGGTATTAATTACTATTCCAACACCAGGTAAGTGCTGCAGTAGGGAAAGTGCTGGATAGTATAAGGGTATTAATTACTATTCCAACTCCAGTTAAGTGCTTCAGTAGGGAAAGTGCTGGATAGTGTAAGGGTATTAAATACTATTCCAACTCCAGGTAAGTGCTGCATCAGAGAAAGTGCCAAATAGTGCAAACATGTCAATTTTCCACAAATATACATTGAAATGTTGTACAATTGCAAAGAAAAATTAGTTTTCATTTTCAAAATAACAGACACAATAGTTTAGAAAACAATGCAATAACTGAATAATAATCATCAACATTTCTCTCCCTTATGTTAGAAAAAGAAACCAACTTATATTCCGCCAACCAGATAAGAACAAACCAAAGAAAAATCTGACTACATTTTTCATCACAAACAAACAGCTACCAATAAGGTAAATCAATTCTTAAAGTGCTATTGTAGTTAAAGTGCTGGATTGTGTAAGGGTATTAATTACTATTCCAACTCCAGGTAAGTGCTGCAGTAGGGAAAGTGCTGGATAGTTTAAGGGTTTTAATTACTATTCCAACTCCAGGTAAGTGCTGCAGTAGGGAAAGTGCTGGATAGTGTAAGGGTATTAATTACTATTCCAACTCCAGTTAAGTGCTTCAGTAGGGAAAGTGCTGGATAGTGTAAGGGTATTAAATACTATTCCAACTCCAGTTAAGTGCTTCAGTAGGAAAAGTGCTGGATAGTGTGAGGTTATTAATTAGTAATCCAACTGCAGGTAAGTGCTGCATCAGAGAAAGTGCCAAATAGTGCAAACATGTCAATTTTCCACAAATATACATTGAAATGTTGTACAATTGCAAAGAAAAATTAGTTTTCATTTTCAAAATAATAGATATTATTTTTTTAAAACCAATGCAATAACTGAATAATAATCATCAACAATTCACTCCCTTATTTTAGAAAAAGAAACCAACTTATATTCCGCCAACCAGATAAGAACAAACCAAAGAAAAATCTGACTACATTTTTCATCACAAACAAACAGCTACCAATAAGGTAAATCAATTCTTAAAGTGCTATTGTAGTTAAAGTGCTGGATTGTGTAAGGTTATTAATTACTATTCCAACTCCAGTTAAGTACTTTAGTAGGGAAAGTGCTGGATAGTGTAAGGGTATTAATTACTAATCCAACTCCAGTTAAGTGCTTCAGTAGGGAAAGTGCTGGATAGTGTAAGGGTATTAATTACTATTCCAACTCCAGTTAAGTGCTGCAGTAGGGAAAGTGCTGGATAGTGTAAGGGTATTAATTACTATTCCAACACCAGGTAAGTGTTGCAGTGGTATAGTGCTGGATAGTGTAAGGGTATTAATTACTATTCCAACTCCATTTAAGTGCTTCAGTGGGGAAAGTGCTGGATAGTGTAAGGGTATTAATTACTATTCCAACTCCAGTTAAGTGCTGCAGTAGGGAAAGTGCTGGATAGTATAAGGGTATTAATTACTATTCCAACTCCAGGTAAGTGCTGCAGTAGGGAAAGTGCTGGATAGTATAAGGGTATTAATTACTATTCCAACTCCAGTTAAGTGCTTCAGTAGGGAAAGTGCTGGATAGTGTAAGGGTATTAACTACTATTCCAACTCCAGGTAAGTGCTGCAGTAGGGAAAGTGCTGGATAGTGTAAGGGTATTAATTACTATTCCAACACCAGGTAAGTGCTTCAGTAGGGAAAGTGCTGGATAGTGTAAGGGTATTAATTACTATTCCAACACCAGGTAAGTGCTGCAGTAGGGAAAGTGCTGGATAGTATAAGGGTATTAATTACTATTCCAACTCCAGTTAAGTGCTTCAGTAGGGAAAGTGCTGGATAGTGTAAGGGTATTAAATACTATTCCAACTCCAGGTAAGTGCTGCATCAGAGAAAGTGCCAAATAGTGCAAACATGTCAATTTTCCACAAATATACATTGAAATGTTGTACAATTGCAAAGAAAAATTAGTTTTCATTTTCAAAATAACAGACACAATAGTTTAGAAAACAATGCAATAACTGAATAATAATCATCAACATTTCTCTCCCTTATTTTAGAAAAAGAAACCAACTTATATTCCGCCAACCAGATAAGAACAAACCAAAGAAAAATCTGACTACATTTTTCATCACAAACAAACAGCTACCAATAAGGTAAATCAATTCTTAAAGTGCTATTGTAGTTAAAGTGCTGGATTGTGTAAGGGTATTAATTACTATTCCAACTCCAGGTAAGTGCTGCAGTAGGGAAAGTGCTGGATAGTGTAAGGGTTTTAATTACTATTCCAACTCCAGGTAAGTGCTGCAGTAGGGAAAGTGCTGGATAGTGTAAGGGTATTAATTACTATTCCAACTCCAGTTAAGTGATTCAGTAGGGAAAGTGCTGGATAGTGTAAGGGTATTAAATACTATTCCAACTCCAGTTAAGTGCTTCAGTAGGAAAAGTGCTGGATAGTGTGAGGTTATTAATTAGTAATCCAACTGCAGGTAAGTGCTGCATCAGAGAAAGTGCCAAATAGTGCAAACATGTCAATTTTCCACAAATATACATTGAAATGTTGTACAATTGCAAAGAAAAATTAGTTTTCATTTTCAAAATAATAGATATTATTTTTTAAAAACCAATGCAATAACTGAATAATAATCATCAACAATTCACTCCCTTATTTTAGAAAAAGAAACCAACTTATATTCCACTAACCAGATAAGAACAAACCAAAGAAAAATCTGACTACATTTTTCATCACAAACAAACAGCTACCAATAAGGTAAATCAATTCTTAAAGTGCTATTGTAGTTAAAGTGCTGGATTGTGTAAGGTTATTAATTACTATTCCAACTCCAGTTAAGTACTTTAGTAGGGAAAGTGCTGGATAGTGTAAGGGTATTAATTACTATTCCAACTCCAGTTAAGTGCTTCAGTAGGGAAAGTGCTGGATAGTGTAAGGGTATTAATTACTATTCCAACTCCAGTTAAGTGCTGCAGTAGGGAAAGTGCTGGATAGTGTAAGGGTATTAATTACTATTCCAACACCAGGTAAGTGTTGCAGTGGTATAGTGCTGGATAGTGTAAGGGTATTAATTACTATTCCAACTCCATTTAAGTGCTTCAGTGGGGAAAGTGCTGGATAGTGTAAGGGTATTAATTACTATTCCAACTCCAGTTAAGTGCTGCAGTAGGGAAAGTGCTGGATAGTGTAAGGGTATTAATTACTATTCCAACACCAGGTAAGTGTTGCAGTGGTATAGTGCTGGATAGTGTAAGGGTATTAATTACTATTCCAACTCCATTTAAGTGCTTCAGTGGGGAAAGTGCTGGATAGTGTAAGGGTATTAATTACTATTCCAACTCCAGTTAAGTGCTGCAGTAGGGAAAGTGCTGGATAGTATAAGGGTATTAATTACTATTCCAACTCCAGGTAAGTGCTGCAGTAGGGAAAGTGCTGGATAGTATAAGGGTATTAATTACTATTCCAACTCCAGTTAAGTGCTGCAGTAGGGAAAGTGCTGGATAGTGTAAGGGTATTAATTACTATTCCAACACCAGGTAAGTGCTTCAGTAGGGAAAGTGCTGGATAGTGTAAGGGTATTAATTACTATTCCAACACCAGGTAAGTGCTGCAGTAGGGAAAGTGCTGGATAGTATAAGGGTATTAATTACTATTCCAACTCCAGTTAAGTGCTTCAGTAGGGAAAGTGCTGGATAGTGTAAGGGTATTAAATACTATTCCAACTTCAGTTAAGTGCTTCAGTAGGAAAAGTGCTGGATAGTATATGGGTATTAATTACTATTCCAACTCCAGGTAAGTGCTGCATCAGAGAAAGTGCCAAATAGTGCAAACATGTCAATTTTCCACAAATATACATTGAAATGTTGTACAATTGCAAAGAAAAATTAGTTTTCATTTTCAAAATAACAGACACAATAGTTTAGAAACCAATGCAATAACTGAATAATAATCATCAACATTTCTCTCCCTTATTTTAGAAAAAGAAACCAACTTATATTCCGCCAACCAGATAAGAACAAACCAAAGAAAAATCTGACTACATTTTTCATCACAAACAAACAGCTACCAATAACGTAAATCAATTCTTAAAGTGCTATTGTAGTTAAAGTGCTGGATTGTGTAAGGGTATTAATTACTATTCCAACTCCAGGTAAGTGCTGCAGTAGGGAAAGTGCTGGATAGTGTAAGGGTTTTAATTACTATTCCAACTCCAGGTAAGTGCTGCAGTAGGGAAAGTGCTGGATAGTGTAAGGGTATTAATTACTATTCCAACTCCAGTTAAGTGCTTCAGTAGGGAAAGTGCTGGATAGTGTAAGGGTATTAAATACTATTCCAACTCCAGTTAAGTGCTTCAGTAGGAAAAGTGCAGGATAGTGTGAGGTTATTAATTAGTAATCCAACTGCAGGTAAGTGCTGCATCAGAGAAAGTGCCAAATAGTGCAAACATGTCAATTTTCCACAAATATACATTGAAATGTTGTACAATTGCAAAGAAAAATTAGTTTTCATTTTCAAAATAATAGATATTATTTTTTTAAAACCAATGCAATAACTGAATAATAATCATCAACAATTCACTCCCTTATTTTAGAAAAAGAAACCAACTTATATTCCGCCAACCAGATAAGAACAAACCAAAGAAAAATCTGACTACATTTTTCATCACAAACAAACAGCTACCAATAAGGTAAATCAATTCTTAAAGTGCTATTGTAGTTAAAGTGCTGGATTGTGTAAGGTTATTAATTACTATTCCAACTCCAGTTAAGTACTTTAGTAGGGAAAGTGCTGGATAGTGTAAGGGTATTAATTACTATTCCAACTCCAGTTAAGTGCTTCAGTAGGGAAAGTGCTGGATAGTGTAAGGGTATTAATTACTATTCCAACTCCAGTTAAGTGCTGCAGTAGGGAAAGTGCTGGATAGTGTAAGGGTATTAATTACTATTCCAACACCAGGTAAGTGTTGTAGTGGTATAGTGCTGGATAGTGTAAGGGTATTAATTACTATTCCAACTCCATTTAAGTGCTTCAGTGGGGAAAGTGCTGGATAGTGTAAGGGTATTAATTACTATTCCAACTCCAGTTAAGTGCTGCAGTAGGGAAAGTGCTGGATAGTATAAGGGTATTAATTACTATTAGAACTCCAGGTAAGTGCTGCAGTAGGGAAAGTGCTGGATAGTATAAGGGTATTAATTACTATTCCAACTCCAGTTAAGTGCTTCAGTAGGGAAAGTGCTGGATAGTGTAAGGGTATTAACTACTATTCCAACTCCAGGTAAGTGCTGCAGTAGGGAAAGTGCTGGATAGTGTAAGGGTATTAATTACTATTCCAACACCAGGTAAGTGCTTCAGTAGGGAAAGTGCTGGATAGTGTAAGGGTATTAATTACTATTCCAACACCAGGTAAGTGCTGCAGTAGGGAAAGTGCTGGATAGTATAAGGGTATTAATTACTATTCCAACTCCAGTTAAGTGCTTCAGTAGGGAAAGTGCTGGATAGTGTAAGGGTATTAAATACTATTCCAACTTCAGTTAAGTGCTTCAGTAGGAAAAGTGCTGGATAGTATAAGGGTATTAATTACTATTCCAACTCCAGGTAAGTGCTGCATCAGAGAAAGTGCCAAATAGTGCAAACATGTCAATTTTCCACAAATATACATTGAAATGTTGTACAATTGCAAAGAAAAATTAGTTTTCATTTTCAAAATAACAGACACAATAGTTTAGAAACCAATGCAATAACTGAATAATAATCATCAACATTTCTCTCCCTTATTTTAGAAAAAGAAACCAACTTATATTCCGTCAACCAGATAAGAACAAACCAAAGAAAAATCTGACTACATTTTTCATCACAAACAAACAGCTACCAATAAGGTAAATCAATTCTTAAAGTGCTATTGTAGTTAAAGTGCTGGATTGTGTAAGGGTATTAATTACTATTCCAACTCCAGGTAAGTGCTGCAGTAGGGAAAGTGCTGGATAGTGTAAGGGTTTTAATTACTATTCCAACTCCAGGTAAGTGCTGCAGTAGGGAAAGTGCTGGATAGTGTAAGGGTATTAATTACTATTCCAACTCCAGTTAAGGGCTTCAGTAGGGAAAGTGCTGGATAGTGTAAGGGTATTAAATACTATTCCAACTCCAGTTAAGTGCTTCAGTAGGAAAAGTGCTGGATAGTGTGAGGTTATTAATTAGTAATCCAACTGCAGGTAAGTGCTGCATCAGAGAAAGTGCCAAATAGTGCAAACATGTCAATTTTCCACAAATATACATTGAAATGTTGTACAATTGCAAAGAAAAATTAGTTTTCATTTTCAAAATAATAGATATTATTTTTTTTAAACCAATGCAATAACTGAATAATAATCATCAACAATTCACTCCCTTATTTTAGAAAAAGAAACCAACTTATATTCCGCCAACCAGATAAGAACAAACCAAAGAAAAATCTGACTACATTTTTCATCACAAACAAACAGCTACCAATAAGGTAAATCAATTCTTAAAGTGCTATTGTAGTTAAAGTGCTGGATTGTGTAAGGTTATTAATTACTATTCCAACTCCAGTTAAGTACTTTAGTAGGGAAAGTGCTGGATAGTGTAAGGGTATTAATTACTATTCCAACGCCAGTTAAGTGCTTCAGTAGGGAAAGTGCTGGATAGTGTAAGGGTATTAATTACTATTCCAACTCCAGTTAAGTGCTGCAGTAGGGAAAGTGCTGGATAGTGTAAGGGTATTAATTACTATTCCAACACCAGGTAAGTGTTGTAGTGGTATAGTGCTGGATAGTGTAAGGGTATTAATTACTATTCCAACTCCATTTAAGTGCTTCAGTGGGGAAAGTGCTGGATAGTGTAAGGGTATTAATTACTATTCCAACTCCAGTTAAGTGCTGCAGTAGGGAAAGTGCTGGATAGTATAAGGGTATTAATTACTATTCCAACTCCAGGTAAGTGCTGCAGTAGGGAAAGTGCTGGATAGTATAAGGGTATTAATTACTATTCCAACTCCAGTTAAGTGCTTCAGTAGGGAAAGTGCTGGATAGTGTAAGGGTATTAAATACTATTCCAACTCCAGTTAAGTGCTTCAGTAGGAAAAGTGCTGGATAGTGTGAGGTTATTAATTAGTAATCCAACTGCAGGTAAGTGCTGCATCAGAGAAAGTGCCAAATAGTGCAAACATGTCAATTTTCCACAAATATACATTGAAATGTTGTACAATTGCAAAGAAAAATTAGTTTTCATTTTCAAAATAATAGATATTATTTTTTTTAAACCAATGCAATAACTGAATAATAATCATCAACAATTCACTCCCTTATTTTAGAAAAAGAAACCAACTTATATTCCGCCAACCAGATAAGAACAAACCAAAGAAAAATCTGACTACATTTTTCATCACAAACAAACAGCTACCAATAAGGTAAATCAATTCTTAAAGTGCTATTGTAGTTAAAGTGCTGGATTGTGTAAGGTTATTAATTACTATTCCAACTCCAGTTAAGTACTTTAGTAGGGAAAGTGCTGGATAGTGTAAGGGTATTAATTACTATTCCAACGCCAGTTAAGTGCTTCAGTAGGGAAAGTGCTGGATAGTGTAAGGGTATTAATTACTATTCCAACTCCAGTTAAGTGCTGCAGTAGGGAAAGTGCTGGATAGTGTAAGGGTATTAATTACTATTCCAACACCAGGTAAGTGTTGTAGTGGTATAGTGCTGGATAGTGTAAGGGTATTAATTACTATTCCAACTCCATTTAAGTGCTTCAGTGGGGAAAGTGCTGGATAGTGTAAGGGTATTAATTACTATTCCAACTCCAGTTAAGTGCTGCAGTAGGGAAAGTGCTGGATAGTATAAGGGTATTAATTACTATTCCAACTCCAGGTAAGTGCTGCAGTAGGGAAAGTGCTGGATAGTATAAGGGTATTAATTACTATTCCAACTCCAGTTAAGTGCTTCAGTAGGGAAAGTGCTGGATAGTGTAAGGGTATTAACTACTATTCCAACTCCAGGTAAGTGCTGCAGTAGGGAAAGTGCTGGATAGTGTAAGGGTATTAATTACTATTCCAACACCAGGTAAGTGCTTCAGTAGGGAAAGTGCTGGATAGTGTAAGGGTATTAATTACTATTCCAACACCAGGTAAGTGCTGCAGTAGGGAAAGTGCTGGATAGTATAAGGGTATTAATTACTATTCCAACTCCAGTTAAGTGCTTCAGTAGGGAAAGTGCTGGATAGTGTAAGGGTATTAAATACTATTCCAACTTCAGTTAAGTGCTTCAGTAGGAAAAGTGCTGGTAAGTATAAGGGTATTAATTACTATTCCAACTCCAGGTAAGTGCTGCATCAGAGAAAGTGCCAAATAGTGCAAACATGTCAATTTTCCACAAATATACATTGAAATGTTGTACAATTGCAAAGAAAAATTAGTTTTCATTTTCAAAATAACAGACACAATAGTTTAGAAACCAATGCAATAACTGAATAATAATCATCAACATTTCTCTCCCTTATTTTAGAAAAAGAAACCAACTTATATTCCGCCAACCAGATAAGAACAAACCAAAGAAAAATCTGACTACATTTTTCATCACAAACAAACAGCTACCAATAAGGTAAATCTATTCTTAAAGTGCTATTGTAGTTAAAGTGCAGGATTGTGTAAGGGTATTAATTACTATTCCAACTCCAGGTAAGTGCTGCAGTAGGGAAAGTGCTGGATAGTGTAAGGGTTTTAATTACTATTCCAACTCCAGGTAAGTGCTGCAGTAGGGAAAGTGCTGGATAGTGTAAGGGTATTAATTACTATTCCAACTCCAGTTAAGTGCTTCAGTAGGGAAAGTGCTGGATAGTGTAAGGGTATTAAATACTATTCCAACTCCAGTTAAGTGCTTCAGTAGGAAAAGTGCTGGATAGTGTGAGGTTATTAATTAGTAATCCAACTGCAGGTAAGTGCTGCATCAGAGAAAGTGCCAAATAGTGCAAACATGTCAATTTTCCACAAATATACATTGAAATGTTGTACAATTGCAAAGAAAAATTTGTTTTCATTTTCAAAATAATAGATATTTTTTAAAAACCAATGCAATAACTGAATAATAATCATCAACAATTCACTCCCTTATTTTAGAAAAAGAAACCAACTTATATTCCGCCAACCAGATAAGAACAAACCAAAGAAAAATCTGACTACATTTTTCATCACAAACAAACAGCTACCAATAAGGTAAATCAATTCTTAAAGTGCTATTGTAGTTAAAGTGCTGGATTGTGTAAGGTTATTAATTACTATTCCAACTCCAGTTAAGTACTTTAGTAGGGAAAGTGCTGGATAGTGTAAGGGTATTAATTACTATTCCAACTCCAGTTAAGTGCTTCAGTAGGGAAAGTGCTGGATAGTGTAAGGGTATTAATTACTATTCCAACTCCAGTTAAGTGCTGCAGTAGGGAAAGTGCTGGATAGTGTAAGGGTATTAATTACTATTCCAACACCAGGTAAGTGTTGTAGTGGTATAGTGCTGGATAGTGTAAGGGTATTAATTACTATTCCAACTCCATTTAAGTGCTTCAGTGGGGAAAGTGCTGGATAGTGTAAGGGTATTAATTACTATTCCAACTCCAGTTAAGTGCTGCAGTAGGGAAAGTGCTGGATAGTATAAAGGTATTAATTACTATTCCAACTCCAGGTAAGTGCTGCAGTAGGGAAAGTGCTGGATAGTATAAGGGTATTAATTACTATTCCAACTCCAGTTAAGTGCTGCAGTAGGGAAAGTGCTGGATAGTGTAAGGGTATTAACTACTATTCCAACTCCATGTAAGTGCTGCAGTAGAGAAAGTGCTGGATAGTGTAAGGGTATTATTTACTATTCCAACTCCAAGTAAGTGCCGCAGTAGGGAAAGTGCTGGATATTTTTAGGCTATCAATTACTATTAATACTCCAAGTAAGGAATGCAGTCATTAAAGTGGTTAAAAGTGTATATGTATTAGATACTATTCCATTTTTGGGAAAAGTGCAACATTTTAGAAAGTCTTGAATCTTAAAAATCAATGAGTAAATATTGTAACACTGAGTAAATAATGCATTTGTAAATTAGCAACAATCTCTAAACATATTACTCACCATTCATACTTCTCATAAAATGCTGTAGTATAAAAGCTAAATGTTGTAAAAATAATTATAATTTTTATAAATACACAAAATTTCATAGAAACTCTTTTTTTTCTCTTTTAGAACATGACTACTCATCCAACTGCAAATTTTATAATGTCCCGAAAAGGAAACCGACTCTTAAATCATGGAGGATACATTTATTGTAGGGAAAGAATAAGTTTAACAAGGAATCATTGGAGGTGCGTGAATTACTTTTCAACCCGTTGCAGTGGCAGAGCGGTAACGGTTGATGATATTATTGTAAGAACAACTGACCATAACCACTCTGCCTCTGCAACGGAGGTTGATGTAAGGGAAACGGTAAATGAGATGAAAGTAATGGCAAGCACCTCCAATGATTCCACAGGAACAATTTTAAGAGAGGTTGCTCAACATGTCCCTACACATATTGCAAGTAATATGCCTACCATCCATAATTTGCGTAGAATAATTCAACGACAAAAGCAGGCAAGTAATACCCAAACTAATACACCACATACCTTTTCAGACATAGTTATACCTCATGAGCTTACTATATCTTTTTCTGATGAATCTTTCCTTTTGCACGACAATGAAAACCCTCAGAAACGTATATTAATATTTAGTACTCCCCGTAACCTTGTAAAACTAGAAAGCAGTGAAATTTGGATGATGGATGGGACGTTTAAAAGCACACCCCATCCATTCACCCAAATTTATACAATACATGCTAAAATTACCAATAGTGTAATCCCCCTAGTATATAGTTTGCTGCCTGATAAAACTTCTGCAACATACACAGAATTTTTGTCTGTTATTAAATCCAAAACTCACCAAAGTCCTAGGAAAATAATTATTGATTTTGAATTGAGCATGATCAATGTGATCTCCAAAATGTACACGGATACCCAAATTCAGGGGTGTTTTTTCCATTTTTCCCAGGCATTCTGGCGTAAAGTACAAAAAACACCCCTTGTTACAGAATATTCATCAAACAGCAAACTACAAGTCGAAATAAAAAAATTAAC
Organism: Lissotriton helveticus; assembly: GCF_964261635.1. Classification (NCBI taxonomy): domain Eukaryota; kingdom Metazoa; phylum Chordata; class Amphibia; order Caudata; family Salamandridae; genus Lissotriton; species Lissotriton helveticus. The sequence goes on from NC_136067.1 coordinate 874,703,184, forward strand.
TGCTCTTTGTTTTGTCCCTCCCGAAAGTGTAGACGAATACTACACTGCCATTATAGAATCTGAGTATTATTTAAGAAATGAAGAAATATTGGCACCTATTCTAAATTATATGGAAGACACATGGATTGGACACCTAAGCAGATCGGGTCGCAGGAGGAAGCCACGTTTTCATGTGGAGTGGTGGAACTGTTATTCGAGTTGCTTACAGGGAGAGGCTAAAACAAATAATGCAATAGAGGGATGGCATAACTCCTTCAACCATGTAATTGGCAAACACCACCCTAATTTCTACTCTTTTTTGGAAACTTTGAAGAAGGAGCAAAGTTTCCAAGAAATGAGAATTTCTCAAACTCTCACAGGTAAACTAAACTCACGGATTACTCAAAAAACAAAGGAAATGTCTGAACGACTATTGGCGGTACTGCAACAGTTTTCGTTGTGCGTGGCTTTAGATTACTTGGAAAATCTTGCAAACATTCTCTCTTTTTAGTTATTATTAAGACATTACTTTCCTGCTTTGCTCCAAAATTAATTCCTCATAAAAATTGAAATTGGCCTTTTAATTTTATTAAAAAAAAAAAAATTCCAAAAAGAAGTCAGGGTTCTTTCTATTACTGAAATATTTTTTACACTCTATAATACAATTTTTTGAGTGTTTTTCTTCTATTTAGTGAAGATTCCATTTAGTTAGGAAAAAATTGTTTTTTTTTTTTACTATTGGATTTTTTTAAAATGCATTCTTGACAAAATCTGTAAACTGTTCTTTTCTTTCCTATTTCTCCAAAAATTGTTTTAATAAAGCTTCTACAAAGATCCTTTTTGTAATGGCAAATGGATTATATTCTTAAAAAGTTTTTATATTAAAAGATGTGCAAAATTATCGAAGACATTTTTTTCTAACATTGGCTACACATTTTTTTCTCAACAGATTGGAATTTTTTTTTTAAATTGGAAACTACAATTTTTCAAACAAATTATACATATAGTATTCATGTCAATGCTTGCATATTATTGTCAAATATTATGGCATTACAAAAATATTAATATGCATAATATTTAACAAATATTGTCTTAAATCAATAACTATTCCAAATCATTTAGAAAATTACAGACACATATTTCCCAAAATCAATCTCATTCTGATAATAACATCTCTCAAATAATTCAATCATAAACGCTCTCCAAAAATAAATCCAAGACAAAGAAACATAACTTTCTATCTTCCAACTTTAAGCACCGAAATCAACCAAATTCCAACAACGTTTACTAATCTATTTTTCCGTTTTCAAAAAACACGAACCAAATACACAATCCATTTGCCTAAATCAAAACAATATCAATCATACTTTCTCAATGAAGCTTTTCAAAACAATAAAATAACCTCGATTTACTCTCTATGATTTTCCGAAATGTTTTGGTACATTCAAAAATGCATTTTTATACAAACAATTGTTCAAAAAATAAAAGCAGCATAAATATAAAGCATATACAAGTTGCATAAACGTAAACATCTATTTACATATTTACAATGTAATGTACTGAATATACATATCGTTTTATTTAACACGGAACCCGACTTAGACATATTCTCGTTATATGATTAGCGACATGCATTTTTAATTAAATTTACATTTTTTTAAAGAACAACCTCGACTTATTCTTCCCGTACAATAAATGTATCCCATTATAAATATTTTAGTTTAATATAAAGTTTAAAAAGTTTCCTACCTGGACGCAGATCTGCTTCCTGCTGCTTCCTCCAACGATGCTCTTCAAAATGGCTGCCAACGCGCACTTCATCGTCATGACGTCATGGCTGCCTACAACGATCAACAAGGGACTACTTTATTTGCAGAATAATATAAGTTTGTTTTATTATTAAAAAATTGTACGAGTAGTGCAAAATGTTCAAAAAAGATGTAATAAATGTAATAAAAAAAGTACTTTCATACAAAAATATATTTTTTTACATAAAAAATTTCCAAATAAATTTCTGCCTCTGTTGTTTGTTTATATTTATTTTTACTGTTTATTATTAATTAACTTTATTGTATATATATTAACTATAATGTCTCCTTACCTGTCTTCTTGCTTCTTTTTCTTTCTTTTCTCGCTCTATCCTCTTCATTTAATCATCCTTTAACTGTATCGCGGGACCTATCTGATATGTCATTGAAATAAATGAAGGACAATTCCTACCATAGGAAACAATGTTAAACCGTGGGAACGAAAACTTAAAATATATTTATAATCAATTTATTAATGTTAAATTATCATAAAATATTGCTCAATATTACAAACATTTTTTATTTAATTTTAAAATATAAACATAATTTTTTTAAACAATTTTTAAATTTATTTATAATTATTTTTTAAAAATTACATTTAAGTGCTTATAAATTAAATATAATATCAATAAAATTACATAAATTAATACCAAAATATATTAACTTATTTCATACTGACTTTTTTAAAATATACTATTATTTCTAAATAAAATAATTAAATGATCTAAAAAATATAAAAAATTTAAACATATTAATTTAAATAAATAAATATAAATATTAAATAAATAAATGAATAATACTTGAGTTTTAAATAATTAAATTATTATTTAAATAAATATATTTTTAATTAATACATGTTTGCAAAATTAATACTCGAGTATTAAAAAATTTAAATATATTAATATAAATAAATAAATATAAATATTAAATAAATAAATTATTAATACTTGAGTTTTAAATAATTAAATTATTATTGAAATAAATATATTTTTAATTAATACGTTTGCAAAATTAATACTCGAGTATTAAAAATGTAAACATATTAATTTAAATAAATAAATATAAATATTAAATAAATAAATTATTAATACTTGAGTTTTAAATAATTAAATTATTATTTAAATAAATACAATTTTAAGTAATACATGGTTGCTAAATAATACTCGAGTATTAAAATGTTAAATTTATAAATATAAATAAATATTAATATTAAATAAATAAATTATTAATACTTGAGTTTTAAATAATTAAATTATTATTTAAATAAATACAATTTTAAGTAATACATGGTTGCAAAATTAATACTCGAGTATTAAAAATTTAAAAATATTAATATAAATAAATAAATATAAATATTAAAAAAATAAAATTATATTTACAAATAATATAATAAGTAATATTATTAAATTAATACTCGATTATTAAAAATACTACTCAATTATTTATCAAAATTATAAAAATATTAATAAACAAAAATAAATATTAATAAACAAAAATAAATATTACACGTTAAAAAAATGTCAATTAATGCGTTGTAAAGTACATGCGTTGTAATAATATTTGCGTTGTAAAAGTATGCGTTGTAAATGTATGCGTGGTAAAAGTATTTGCGTGGTAAAAGATGCGTGGTGATGGTATTGCGTGGTAAAAACTGCGTTGTAATGGTTGTATACCCCGCCAATTGCATCTATTTACTTTCCTGCCCTTGTGACCTCCTTTACGTGGGGATGACTACTAGGACAGCCAAAACCCGTATTATAGACCATAAGAGCAACATTAGGGGGTCGATTCCGATCCGGTAAAATAATCCGGCGTACGAATCGTATCCGGAGCCGTTTCCGTACGACTCGTACAGACGCCGTACGACCGGACGATTCCGATCCCGATTGGCCGACCCGTACGCGATTCGTACGGTACACGTCGATTCGTACGGAAAAGCGCACGATCACCTACACACCGTACGGCGCGTACCCCCCATGATCGCTGGGGTACGCGGCGTAACCCTCTGGTCATGCGGGGTACGTGCCGTACACCCAGCGTACATGGGGTACGTGCCGTACACCCACTGTACATGGGGTACGGTGCGTACCCCATGTACGCTGGGTGTACGGCACGTACCCCGCATGACCAGAGGGGTACGCCGCGTACCCCTGCGATCATGGGGGGTACGTGCCATACCCGGGGGGGGGCGTTCCGTACCTGTTTCGGCACGAACTCTGCGTTTACGATTGTTTTCAGCTCCCGTAGGAAAAGGGTCGTACGGCGCGTACCCGACACGAATCGTACTTGCTGGGTCGTAAAAACGTGCCGCGATGTCGCGTACAGCGGGTTCCGAGTGAGATTCGTATGGAGATTTGAGTCGTACGGAGTCCTGTACGACTCGTACGGAGTTCGGCACCTAGTACGGATCGTACTTCATCGTACGTACGGGACGTCTACGGATACGATTCGTACGGGGAAAAAACTCTCCGTACGACCATTCGGAGCGCATTTTACCGGATCGGAATCGACACCTAGGTGTCAGAAGACCACTGCACGACTGTATATCCATTTCTTAACAAACCAGCATGCCTGCGACACCCTCAGGTGGGTGATCCTGGAAGCGCATACATCAATCACCCCCGAGGCATTGTTTAGGATCGAACAGAGATGGGTACACCGCCTGGGTTCTGAAAAGAATGACCTGAATGAGGACATTCCTTGGAGTACCCTGAACAGCCCCTACGTATGGGCACTAACACCAACTCATTTAGCAACACTACCGTGGGATTTGCTCTGATGTGAGACACTGTTCGCCCCCAAGGCGGAACAGATTACCCAAGTGGTAAAGACTACCAAGTCAGGAGCTCCATCTGACCCTTGCCCTCCTAACGTTTTTCATCTGTTCCCAGAAATACTTAGTGAGCAACTTAGAGCATCGTTCTCTGAAATAATACAATCACGTATGTTCCCAGTGGCATGGAAGACAGCCTCAGTCCGGCTGTTGTGAAGCATTTTAGGATCAAGCGTAATTTGCCAATTCATGCCCTTATATAGGTATAATTCCCATTGCCCTTATATAGACATAGAAATCATACCCATATTTAGACATAACCCATCCACTTCAAATACAGGCATGGCTACTTCCACTAGTTCCAAAAAGCCACAACGTTTTCTTGGAAACTCAGCTTCAGCAGTCAGGGACATCCCCTTACTTGAATATTGATTTGTCCTAGAAATCATGGCATTTTCAAAGAACTACCATTCCCTTAGGGTTCTTTGGTGACGTTATTATATCCAACTTTACATCAAACAAGGCACCTTCAAGGTATAAATATGCCTACACTTGCCCTAGCAAACACACGGTGATTTGGAGCAGCTCGACTATCTACTTGCCCGACGCACCTCCCTACAGCAAGTGCCAAAGGAAGCCGACCCTCCAGCTGACGCACTGACAGAGAGGCTGCATTTCTCTTCCTGAGAATCCAGCTCCAGTGTTTGCAAGCTCCCCTCGTGGGGTGTTGGGAAATCGAGTCCCGAGACAGAGATACCAGACCTCCTTCATTCTAAGACCAAGGTACGGAGCTGATTAGACCCTAAGAGAAATCTTGGTTAGATTCTTGGCAAAGACAAGCTAAACCTATGCTGCACCTCACTTACTTCTTCCCTCGTGCTAGACTTAAGTTAGGTACATCGGGGTAGGCATATTTCAGTAGCACCAGTTGAGTACGTTTTTAGCCTTTGTTATTTATGTATGTATTTATCTATGGCTTGGAAACAATACAATGCTTTTACAGTATTATTTTATAATACTCTTCTTACTGTATGCATTATACTTTGCAACCAGTATTACGATTGTAGCAGTTCGTTTTACCTGTCTGAGAAAGAAGACTGTTCAATAAACCCTTTTATTGAAAACGCCCGTCTCTCTATTTCTTTGCACCTCTGATGAAACGAAGCATGCACGATTGACTGAGTACAATATCTATCTATTGTTTCCACGACTCTGAAGATCAGTTTTATTCTTGGGGAAACAAAGTTGTCATGTTTAGAAAAGTGCGCGCTGCTCCAACCTCCAAAAACGCTGAAAAACTTACAGTCAATTCTAGGTTTTCTGAATTTCGTAAGAACTTACATTCTAAACTACGGAGAAAGGGTTAAACCTCTCTACGAATTAATCAAACCCGATTTTAAAACATCAAATTGGACTCAAAAACACACAGAAATTTTGCGTTCAGTGCAAACAGACATGTTAGCAACATCACATTTACAGACACGCGTACACTTATGCAACCTCGTAATCAGAATAATCCCAGGAAGATGCAGATTTACGTACTTAACCTTTAATGAAGGTGAAAAAGTACTAATTGCTTACAAATCACACTTGTACACACAAGCTGAAATGAAATTCACTTCAACAGAAAAAATTCTGACAGCGGTTCAAACTGCAGTGGCAAAAGAGAGAGCTCTCGCACAGGGTAAACGCATAATGGTCGTTACTCCTGTACCTGCCTTAGAGGCAGTGACAAAAGCAAGCATTCCGAATGCTATGGCTTTACATCCAAGATGGATACAATGGGTTAACTCTCTTGTTGCAACAGACGTTCGAATACGTTTTTGACCCCTACTTGAAAACTCAAGAATTTCTACCATACGAACAAGAATGTCCTCTGCCGACTGAAATTCTGCCTCTAGAACAGTATGAATGTATAATTTATACAGACGGATCAGCACAACCCGCAATTCGGGGTAAACAAGCTTATAGTGATGCGTGCGCGATCGTTAAAGGTCGCTGGCGCAATGGTAAATTCCGGCCTATGGTCACAAAAACACAATCTCTCGGAAACTGTACAGCTCAGCGAGCTGAACTACATGCTTTCAAGATGGCGCTTGAAAATACCGATCGCGAATTCCCCACACTCATAGTGTGTGATTCATATTACTGCGTCCAGTCTTACAATCAATACTTGCAGAACTGGGTTCAAAACGGTTTCAAAGATGCAAATGGTGGCACAATCAAGCATAAGTTGCTTTGGGAACAAGTAGTTCAATTACAGAAAGAACTACAAAAGACTCACGTGATCCATAGACTGAGTCATCAGTCTATGGATGATGGATGGATGAGGGCACTAGGTTACAAAGGAGAAGCACTTTCTTCACTTCACGCATTTCTCACAACTCCGCCTGTTACCTCTAACTTTCTAACTTTCCTTTTGGAGAATCCTATATTTAGGTAGACTCCCTCTGAGGAACTTTTGCCCATAATTGTGCTGACATACAGTATAGCTAGCCCAGAAGAGACATCGTTGTTAGACAGCATTAGGCTTTCTACATGCAGACGTCACTATGGATGAATGCGGTCACGCAAATATTAGGACAGATTCATTTGGATGTAGCCGCAGCGCTCGGCTGACGCCCAAACTGTTATAAAAGATTTGCGAGTCTTTATAGGCACATACACAATTGGCATGCTACATTCTGACCAGGGTCCTGCGTTTAGCTCTAGAGCTTACAAGGAGGCCATGGCCAATTTGGGCGTTGCATTGCGGTATTTGAGTCCATTCCATCCTGTGGGAAATTCGGTTGTCGAAAGAAAAAAACGTGAAACAAAGCAATCTATAACAGCTAGGGTACTAGGCTCGGGTGACGAGTGGGTCAAACATCTAATAAGTGTCCAACGTAGTCTTAACAATCTGCCAAGAAATTCTCTGGGTGGAATCACTCCATATGAAATCCTTTTTGGTACTAGTATGCTTGTCCAGGACCTAGACCTCCCGGAGCGCTTGGGAATGTTAGACTCAGTCTTCAAGAATGTATTGCCCACTTAACGATAAGACGGAATAAACTTATTGTGCTGGGTGATATGAACGTACACTTTGAAGACCCCCTGCACAAAGAGGCAGTGGAGCTATGTAAGGATTTCCAAGCTATGGGGTTAGATCTGAAATCCTATGCCCCCACCCATCAGTTGGGGCACTTGCTTGTTCCAGTGTTTGCCAGCTGGGAAGGGGTGGAGGTGGGAACGCCGCTTCCGGTCCCTTGGTCAGACCATTTCATGGTGCCTTTTAGCATTGAGTCTTCCTTGGAAGATCCATTGAAGGGAGGGAGTAACAACCACCCCGGTAGAAAGTGGAAGAACTTCTCGCAAGCCGTCTTTAGTGAGAGGCTTAGGGAAGGAGGGCCCCCAGGTGGGTTGGATAGTGAAAGTGCGAGTGAAAATCTGAATGAGCGCATCCTGATGGCCCTTAATAAGGTGGCACCTCGGTTTCTGAAGAAATCTGAAGGCCGAGCCCTGGTTTGCGCCGGCCTTACAGAAGGCCAAGGGGGAATGTAAAAAACTAGAGAGGGGCTGGAGAAAAGGGTTTTAGATCACAGGAGAGGAGATTGTACCGAGAAGGCCAGAGGAAATACCAAGTCCTGCTCAGAGGGGCGAAGGCCGCCCATTATCAAACCAGAATAGGGGAGGCTGAAAACTCCTCAAAGGAGCTCTTCAGAATCTATAAGGAGATTTCCATTGTGGCTGGCTCGAATGCCCCCAATAATGACTCAGTGGAGAAATGTAATAAAGTAGCCGACTACTTCTCGCTGAAGGTGAGGACGATATACTCCTCATTTACCAGTAAGCCAGTAAGTGGATATGATTTTGAGGAAGTGCTAGGAGAAAATGTAGCGGAACGGAAGTTGGAACGCTTCACGGTACCCCCCTGAAACCTTAAGGAGTATCTGTCGCAGTATTAAATCGGGCTCCCCCAGAGATCCTGCTCCCGCTAAGGTGTTAGAAGGGAGTGTGGAGACGTTGGAGCCATTCATCAGGCATGTCTTGGAGGTCTCCTTTGCATCTCAAACATTGCCAGCGACTTGGAAAAGGGCGGTGGTTCTGCCAATCAGAAAAAAAAAACACTCTCAGCCATGATATTCTTGAGAACCTAAGACCCATCTCGCTGCTGCCTTATGTGGCAAAGGTAGCGGAGAAGGTGGCTAATATGCAACTCATGGCGCATTTGGAGGCAGCTAATCTTCTGCACCCTTCTCAGTCAGGGTTTCGGGCGGGTTATTCCACAGAAACCGCTCTGTTAAGAGCCAAGTAATCCATTAGGCAAGGGGTGGACACAGGGCACACCATGCCACTGATAATGTTAGACCTCAGTGCGGCGTTCGACACTGTAGCACATTACATCTTGCTGCAGTGTCTGAACAGAGGTGGTGTCCTGGGGCTGGCGCTAGGCTGGCTGATGTCCTTCCTGACAGGGCGTAGTTTTCAGGTCCGTCGAGGGGCTTTTCAGTCCAATGAGGTTGCTCTGGAGCAGGGTGTGCCTCAGGTTTGGGGTGGAATTAGTCACATATGCAGATGACACTCAACTGCTGATCTCCCTTTCCCAGGCACCCTCGGCCGAGGCCACCAACTTTAGGACGTGCATGCAGGAGCTTGCCTCCTGGATGAATAATAACTGCTTAAACTCTTACCCAGTCCAAAGATCAGGGCTTGATCCATCACCGTTATTTAGCTCACTACCCCATCCCAGCTCAGAACCTGGCTATATGCAAATTAGTCTGTCCCTGGCCCAGTGCATCATGGGAACAGGGCAGACCAAACTACCAAGCCAATTCTTCACCAGAAAGGAGACAAGCTACCGGGGACCGGTTTCTGGCATTTCAGCCTCGTCGGCCCGGCTTGCTTGAATCCTGATGGAGCAGTGAGCAAGGGACTCATGTCTGAGTATACCCTGCCACACCTATAGTGGCCAAAACCGATTCAGAAAAGGGGGTGGTGATGAACAGAGTGTCTGAATTAAGCAGACCACTCTTACCCAGTCCAAAGATCAGGGCTTGATCCATCACCGTTATTTAGCTCACTGCCCCATCCCAGCTCAGAACCTGGCTATATGCAAATTAGCCAAGTTCTGAGCTGGGATGGTGCAGTGAGCTAAAAAACGGTGATGGATCAAGCCCTGATCTTTGGACTGGGTAAGAGTGGTCTGCTTAATTCAGGCACTCTGTTCATCACCACCCCCTTTTCTGAATCATTTTGTCCACCATAAGCGTGGAAGGGTATACTCAGATGTGAGTCCCTTGCTCATTGCACCATCAGGATTCAAGCAAGCCGGGCCGACGACGCCTGAAATGGCAGAAACCGGTCCCCGGAAGCTTGTTTCCTTCCCAGTATAAGAATTGGCTTGGTAGTTTGGTTTGCCCTGTTCCCATCATGCACTGGGACAGGAACAGACTAATTTGCATATAGCCAAGTTCTGAGCTGGGATGGTGCAGTGAGCTAAAAAACGGTGATGGATCAAGCCCTGATCTTTGGACTGGGTAAGAGTGGTCTGATTAATTCAGGCACCCTGTTCATCACCACCCCCTTTTCTGAATCATTTTGTCCACCATAAGCGTGGAAGGGTATACTCAGATGTGAGTCCCTTGCTCATTGCACCATCAGGATTCAAGCAAGCCGGGCCGACGACGCCTGAAATGGCAGAAACCGGTCCCCGGAAGCTTGTTTCCTTCCCAGTATAAGAATTGGCTTGGTAGTTTGGTTTGCCCTGTTCCCATCATGCACTGGGACAGGAACAGACTAATTTGCATATAGCCAAGTTCTGAGCTGGGATGGTGCAGTGAGCTAAAAAACGGTGATGGATCAAGCCCTGATCTTTGGACTGGGTAAGAGTGGTCTGCTTAATTCAGGCACTCTGTTCATCACCACCCCCTTTTCTGAATTACTTTTGGTAAATGGGCACATAAAAATAAATAAAAGGCACTTACCTTGTCCCCGGCATCCCGGGGCTCCCTCTGCTCGTTCACGCCGCTGTCTGCTAACCAATGCGCATGCGAGGCCGCCCGCGGATGCGCATTTCTCACGAGAAATGCGCATGCGCGGCCACCCGTGGATGCGCATTGGTTATCAAGTCGGTGGCGTGAACAAGCAGAGGGAGCCCCGGGACGCCGCGGACAAGGTAAGTGCCTTTTATTTATTTTTATGTGCCCATTTACCAAAAGTAGGTATGTAGGGGAGGGGGGCATGCGGCGCGTAGTGGGGCTATGCGAAGTGCGCAAGTGGGCGTAGTTTCTCGCCCACTTTGCGTAGCTTCGCGTAGCCCCACTACGCACACTACGCCCAGGGTTAGTTCTTTGGTGACGTTATTATGTCCGACTTTACGTCAAACAAGGCACATTCAAGTTATAAATATGCCTACGCTTGCCCTAGCAAACACACGGTGGTTCGGAGCAGCTCGACTATCTACTTGCCCGATGCAGCTCGCTACAGCAAGTGCCGAAGGAAGCCGACCATCCAGCTGACGCACTGAGAGAGAGGCTGCATTTCTCTAGCTGAGAATCCAGCTCCAGTGTTTGCAAGCTCCCCTCGCAGGGTGTTGGGAAATCGAGTCCCGAGACAGAGATACCAGACCTCCTTCATTCTAAGACCAAGGTACGGAGCTGATGAGACCCTAAGAGAAATCTTGGTTAGATTCTTGGCAAAGACAAACTAAACCTATGCTACACCTCTCTTACTTCTTCCCTCGTGCTAGACTTAGGTTAGGTACATCGGGGTAGGCGTATTACAGAAGCACCAGTTGAGTACGTTTTTAACCTTTGTTATTTATGTATGTATTTATCTATGGCTTAGAAACCATACAATGCTTTTACAGTATTATTTTATAATACTGTTCTTACTGTACGCAGTATACTTTGCAACCAGTATTACGATTGTAGCAGTTCATTTTACCTGTCTGAGAAATAAGACTGTTCAATAAACCCTTTTATTGAAAATGCCTGTCTCTCTATTTCTCTGCACCTCTGATGAAACGAAGTATGCACGATTGACTGAGGAAAACATCTATCTATTGTTTCCACCTCTCTGAAGATCAGTTTTATTCTTGGGGAAACAAAGTTGTCATGTTTATGCGGTTGTCAGAAACTAATCCCTTCTTGTTTATTCGAGAAAGTTTCTAGTGACCTCTGAGCTAGCTGGCACTCACAATTAAGTCTAATATATACGATAGAGACCTGGTCGACCTAAGTCCTACGTCAAATCTATAGGATATATTATTCCAAAGCGCAGAGCCTATTGGGAATATAGGAACTACACTACATGGCCTCTACTAAAAAAATCTAACCTCGACCCCAGTGAACCTAGCAGCTAACGGCCGATCTCCAGGATCCCTTTTCCATCTAAAGTGCTGGAGATACTACTCAACACGCAGATTACAACTTATATCACCGCCGGAGACTTCTTGGACCACTCACAATATGGGTTCAGAGAGGGCCATGGGACAGAGACTGCTTTGATCATGGCAGTAGAGGAACTCAGAAGAACACTGGATGCAGGAAAAGAAGGCCGCCTTGATCTTGTTAGATCTATCGGTGGCTTTCAACACTGTCAACCAAGAGATATTAATTGGTAGACTAGCGGAGTTGGGATTCCAAGACAATGCAATTACTCTACTGTCCTCATATTTAATGGACAGAACTTTTGTAGTAGAAGTAGATGGATCTGCATCTAAATCTTTCACTCTGCCATGTAGGGTGCCACGGGGTTCCTCCTTGAGCCCCACACTTTTTAATATATATGTGGCCCCTCTGGTAGCGATCATCAGGCAATGTGGTTTCTCGGTGATATCATATGCCGATGACACCCAGGTGGTGGTGTCAGTCTCAAATAACATCGAAGACACAGCCGATCGATTCAATATCTGTATGTCACAGATAAACACATGGATGCAGACTAACTGCCTTAAATTGAAAGGCAAAAAAACTGAGGTACTGTTACTAGGATCAAATACTTCCTTTTGGTCCCCAAGATGGTGGCCGGCTGATATGGGTGAATGCCCAACTCCGGTAGCAAAGGTTAGAAACCTAGGGATGGTATTCGACGGAAGATTGACATTTGAATGCCAGATCAACAAGCTTGCCTCAACCTTCTGGGGTATCTTAAAAATGATCAGGAAAATCCGCCCTTTCATCCCCAGGGATGCATTAAAAACACTGATCACAGACTTGGCCCTTTCGAGACTGGATTATGGCAATGCCCTACATGTGGGGTTACAGTCTCAGCTCTTATTGAAGCTTCAGCGAATGCAGAATGCAGCAGCAAGATTAATTCTGGACATCCCCAAACATGAACCAATTTTTCACCGGTTGAGAGACCTCCACTGGCTCACAGTGGAAAAGAGAATTACATTTAAGTCACAATGCCTAGCATATAAGGCCCTACAGGGTAAAGGACCTCTGTATCTGAGGACACACCTCAGAAGATATACACCAACCAGAAATCTAAGGTCAGGTCACTCTCAACTACTGTCAATCCCCAAATACTAGCAGGCTCATTGGGGGGGCAGAAGCTACCTAATAGGGACAGCAAAGACCTGGAACCGTCTACCAATTCAGATAAAGAACAGCATGTCACTCATGGTATTTAGAAGACTGCTGAAAACATGGCTATTCGCCAACTGAAACGTCAGGATTACCAGGGCCGCCAAAATATCAACACTCCTGCCTATTCCAGCGCCAAGGCGCCCTTCGGCATACGTGCGCTTTACAAGTCTATAAATCAAATCAAATCATACCAATGCGGACAGAACCCCTAACCCACGACACTGAATGCACCCCATATTTTGGTCTCATCATCGTCCATGGCACCCATTACGCACGAGTTAGGGATTTAGCATGTCTACATCACAAATACAACCACCGCACGTAATGTTCTAGTATTGCCTATACAGTTGCGAACCCGGAATGACACCACCAGACACGGCACCCATTATACACGTATCAGTTATCAAGCATGTCTACATCAAGAGTGCAACTACCGAAGTTAACGTTTCATTATCGCCCATGCAGCTGCGTACCCAGCATAACAGACATGATATGCTAGTTAAATTTTGTCCGCACAATAAGTGCAGTCACAGCACGAGATGTTTTATTATTGCAAAAAAGTTTGCTAACCTAATTACCAGACTTTTGGTGGCCTAAGTAGTAAAAGTAAGCAGGGCGAGCTGATGCTCCTGTTAGCTGTACTCTCTAATGTTGTTCTCCAATATGCCATTACTTTCCTATACGGTACTATACCCATTACACATTTAAAGATGGCGCTCAACCTTGCCGGCTAGCGTTCCAACATGACCGCTGCCCCCACCCCACATGAAGATGGTAGGTCATTGCTTCAGTGTTCCTCGCCCTGACGCTGACGCTCCAGGATGCAAGCCACTTCCTTTGGGATATCTGCAGCCGGAACCGGGTATGCAGATACCTTCCTGGAACCGGCACTGCAGGGTAGGTCCTTCGCCGAGTGGGTGCGAGCCGGTGTAAGTATTGACTACCTCCTCCTCTTGATGCCGCCACGACAGGTAAGACCCACCAACGCTTGATGTGTTCAACAGCAAACAGCTCGTGGTCTCCAGCTTGGTAACCTATGTTTTAGGGACCAGCAGTGCGCTACTTCGAGGAAATATACTCCAGGTGTCTCTCTCCCCACTTACTGGTAAGTACAGATTAGGGACCGGGGGTCTGAGCTGAGTGTTTTATCCCTTGGGCTTTACATGCGCTCAAACCACGGCCCGACGCTGTCCTGCAAACATTGAGAGGATGGTCTACAGACCCCACGGTGGTGTACTGCACAAGTAGCTGACCCCGAGCGTGGGCTCCCACACTTGCAACAACCAACCGCTGGGTCTACCTACACTCTACCTGCTACGCCTTCTGCCAGCAAGTTTAGACTTTTTAACCTAACCTTGGCCCCTTTCTCTTGGACATACGTTGAATCAATGTGTCCACTCCATGCCGCTATCCGATGGGGCCAATCTATATTAGTTTTTAGGTGAGTAGTGACACCTCAACCTACTGTGACTAGGTTTTGTACTGTACTGTTGACTAAGGACTTTTTAATGGTTTCCTGTGCATGACACTTGCTACACATATATTGTCCTATTGCATATGTAATGCTCCAATTCCATATGATGCTTACAATATATGAGATGGTAATGCAAAAAGGTTTTGCTGACATGCTTTGGAAAAATGCGATCCTTAAAGCAAAGTCATGATGTAAATGACTGTGTTACTTTTATATTTGTTTCTCATTCTAGATTGGCTACTGCACCTACGGACACAACACGCCACTGGTGCAACTACACTGGTAATACTTAGGTTACTACACCCCATTACCAGTCATTTAGTGTAGATTTTAACTATTCAATTAGGTCCTGAAGAATTGCTGCCTGATCCTTCTCTGGACAACTAGGGCAAGAAATATTTTGACCGCATAAACTACAGTGCAACCGCCTATAACATCATTATAGACAGTCGCCATCACTCTTTTTAATCAGGGTGGGAGACAGAATTATTCAAATTAGTTTCCCTGATCCTCCCTTTTTCCCTGTTTTAATTTACTTGGTCTTTTAGAAAGCACATCACTGCACTTTTACACTCTAGGGCCCCTTACTCACACCTCTCCATATGGCAAGGAATAAAAGATCTCCGCCAAAGAGCCCCCACTGAGGGTGCCTGTTGGGTATTGCAGCGTCGCCCCGACGAGGAGCTTGCCCAATGATGAAGCATGACACCCAGCGGGCTGGGTGTGTGAGGGCCCTAATTCCGAAAGGAAGGATTCCCCATACTCCCTCTTGGTAGCCATTTCTTTGCACTTACTCCAAAGCCTCTGTCAGCCCCTTTAGGAACTGCATTCTCCTTTCTTTGTTACTTGCATCAGGGCCCGTATGCTGGACCTTTAAAGCCCTTATTCTGTCCCTCCTTGTTGTGAACACACTAAAATGCCATACCATCGGACATGTAAATAGATTTAGGTCCCTAAGTATAATTCCAAGTTTGCTCTCTGATCTGTTGAATATTCTGATTCAAGCAGTTTCACTTTGAAATACATCTAGGAAAATCGTGCAGATTTTTCAAGATAGGGAGTAAGGGAAAACAGGCCAAGAAATCCAATGAGTAGCTGTGAACAGTTCTGATGTATTATTTCAACTTTAAAAATTATTTAAGGGAAAAAGTAGATATCGTCTGTAATACTGTCCAAGCTCTGACTTATACTAATCATCTTCCAATTGACACCGTTTACCCTACTTGGCTCTTAGATCCTTCCTCAGTTCTGCAATACATTTCAAGAGCCATTCATTAATTTCTTATTCTTTCCACTGATGCTCTTAATAGGGGTTGCCGAATCGATAGCTCTCTGGCAATAAACAGTATTAACTAATTCTTAAGTGTCAGCTTCTCAAAGGATAATGTTCACTTCATCACTTCAGCTCTGGGTATTCTCAGTAAACCAGACTCTGTGAACATGAGCACCTCATGCTTAGTGCGATAGGAGTGCATTTCATTCATCCCACATTTACATATTACACGAATATTCTACGAGTCACGTGTATTTTTATTCTTAAGATTATTACCATTAAAGGTTTAAATACTGCTGCCAATATTAATACGTGACATAAGCAATGGACAAAACATACATTTCAGTACATTCTTACTTTTAAGAGCAGAGCAAAAGGTGTGCGAATTAGTATGAAAACAGATGGGTAAAAATATTTGACACTGCATTTCATGTCTATCCTGGTGACTGGATGTGTAATAGCCAGTAGCGGCTGCTACCGAACAGTTGTGGTGAGGCGTGGGGTAACGGAGGGAGGGGGTGGGAAATAATACAAAATAAAGCACTTACCTATACTGCTGACCGCTGGCCGCCTCCTCTTCTTCCTCCATCCTCCGTCCTTCTTTCGCAGGACACACACCGCCTCCAAAAATTCCCTGACCAATCACGACGCTGCCTTAGCAGCGTTGTGATTGGTCTGAGTGCTGTGGTTCAGCGCTCAGACAGGGGCTAGCAGGCTATGCATGTAGAACATGCAGAGTGCGCATGACGGTTTGGATGGCCCGAGAGAGCTGACTAAACCATCATGCGTACTTTAGGTGCTGCCACCGCGCCTCCCCCTGTAACGTGGGGAGCCCAGCCCCTCCTCCCTGGCTTCAGCTGAAAGCTGAATACAGAAAACAAAATGATGATAACGAACGTTATTATCATTTTCTTTTTTGTATTTATCTTGCAGTTCAAGCAGTGGGGTGATGCTCCTCCGCCTTAGCGGAGGAGCCGCCAGTGGTAATAGCTGGAAGCTATTGCTGTCGTTTCCCTTTTTTCCTTCCTTGACAACTTCAGGAAGGTGTGTTTCTCTGCCATCTCTACATTTGGAAAGTCAAGGAAAATTATTCTAATAGATACAAAGTGTTCTTCTAGGTTTTTGATACAGTTTTGACGCCTTATTTTGATCTTGACAAAGATTCCATATTTATACCTTGCATTAGCCATGAGGACTTCTTACATTTTGTGTGTACTACACACAACCTGACACAATTAAGATTATGGCCTTTAGACATTGAAAACCTGGAGCAACTTCCCATTCAAATGCTAAAAACCTGATGAATGTGTTTGACAAGCATACTAGGATACTATACATCTTTTGACAAAAATAGGTCTAATATGAGTGGCATACCATGAGGCACCCTTGACAGCAATGCATGAGTACACCCTACAAGGGTTGTTGGCTAAACAGTGGCATAGCAAGGTCAGGTGGTACAAGTTGCGGAAAATTTCTTGTCCCCCCCCCCCTGGCTTGAAAAAATTGCAAAAATATGTGTTTAAAACACATATTTTTGCCATTTTGTCACCCCTTCAGTGATGACACCCGGGGCGCCCACACTCACTGCACCCCCCTTCCTACACCACTGTGGCTAAATATTATATTCTGTATTAAGTCGACATTGTACTCTGGGTGGATCTCTCACATGGCCAAAAATAGGGTGATGAAAAAAGTTTCAAGAGCTTGCCTAAATTTTGGCCAAGCACAAGATAGCCAGAAATGGGAAGGCGCCGGAAGGGCCGAGACTTGCCACCTAGAGAAGAGAGCTTGAAAGATGGGCGGGGCGGAAGGAAGACTGCTATTCCGAGAAGCCAGCTGGGGAAAAGGCAAGATGGAGAGGGCCAGGGCCTGGGAGAAACTAGTGGGAGAACTAATGGCAACTGACCAAGGCGCTTGCAGTGCGGTGAGTACTCCAAGGACAGCTGAACCAGACCCAGTAGAAGGTGTTGCGGAATAGCCAGGGCTGGCCTTAGGCATGTGCAAGCTTTGCACCTGCACAGTGCCACCAAACCCCAGGTGCCGCCACGCCAATATATATCCTTAGATACATATCTGCGTGGCGGACCCTGGCAGGGATTTGGCGGCCTCGGGCCCCCTACCTACGCTCCCTGCCTAGGGCCGCCATGAGCCTAGAGGCGCCCCTGGAATAGTACACTTTTAATAGGGACCTCGCACAAGACCACCCATTACCACATAATTTCCATAATTTACCTATTAGCATGCAAATAAACGGGGGAGGGGGGATTGTTCTGTTGTTAAGGGGGTATTGATGATGGCATACCTGAAAATGTTACAGGCAAGGTGTGTACACCAGAAGCCAGATCAGAACGTACAAACAACTGTATGCATTGACAATATTCAAATGCCAATAAAATATGGTTTTAAAAAGAAAAAGTCGACATTGTACTCTGTGCTATATGTTACATTACTTTTGTTTAGCTCACATCTATCATTGGCATGGATGAGGAAGCTTACGGTTAGTTTGCTGGTGTCTTTCCATATGAACTGTGTTTACAGTGGCCAAACGCTAATTAATGTATTGCTAGCTGTTATGTGTAACACAGGAGAGATTGTCAATTTTGATTTAAAATATAATTAATATCTTTTGGTTGAAAAAGCGAAGGTATCTCAGCACTTTTAAACTTTTTTAAATTCCCAAGTAATTTATCAAAGATTTAGAGAAGTTGGTGTTAGAATTTTTTTAAATGTGCAATTTTGGGCAATAAATAATGTGTGGGAATTATAAAAGAAGTAGACCCATAGCTTGGGTTGCAGCAGGGGGCCATCTCCTCCCTCACAATCGCACCACCGCCGTGAGGGCAACGGCAGCTGTGGGTACCGCAGGAATCACCGCTACCGGCCGTGAGGGGATCGGCCCACCGGAACTACACGTCCCAGCATCCCTTGCCTCTCCCTGATGTCGCGCAGCATGCCTGGAGGCACGATGTCTTCGCTGCCAGGATCCCGCAGCGCGAGACGCGCGCGGGCCAAGCACGGGCAAAGGGCAGACACGTCCTGTGCCAGTCGCCAGGAAGAGGCAGGACAGGGCCACCCCCCCCCCCCCCCCCCCGGCGGAATCCACGGGCTGCCAGCTTGTCCCCGAAGATAGTGGGTAAGACTTTCAACATTACACCCTCCCTTATGGACTCTGTGACAAAGAGGCTGATACACTAACAAGCAGGTCTGACCCACTGCTGTGTGACTATGACGGTGATACTCAACTATAGCATTTTTCCACCCATTGTATAGACTGCAGCGTGGTCACGTCCACAAAGCTAGTAAAATCCCCGGAACTTGGTGGGGCTACGAAGGAAAAGGGGGCGGTTTGGGACACTGACTAATGCTGTAATTGTGGTGCTGGCTGATACCCCCTTGTCCAATCTCAGGCTACATTGGGTGTATAAATCGGGGGACAGGTGATGGAAAAAATGGGTAAAAGGGTAGGACTCAGCAGAAATAAAATCCCTACTGCTTCCCCACACCCCCCAACATCAATAGACAAAATGCTACAAAGGGCTATTGGGGTGGTGTGAGAAAGTGGCTCTATACATACTAGACCGGAATAAGGTACAGTGTGTATAGAGTCCACAAATCCCAGAGGTATAACAGAGGTTAAAGATAGGTGTAACCTTACTCTCCAAAGTGGTAGCTTGGTCGAGCAGTAAGGCAGTACCAGAGGACAGTGTAAGGCATTTGTTGTACACACAAAGTCAGCAAAAGATTTCACACACTCAAAGACTGAACTCCAGGCCAATTGTTTTTATATCAAAAGATATAGTTGTTTTATTTGTAGAACCAACAGGTATCACAATATACTGCTCTCAATATGAGAGGTCTCAGGTGAGTACTTTGCTGAAAGGCAATAAACTTTGTAAACACAATAGGCACAGGGGTTGCAGTAGGCAACACAATTCCACACCCAATTTAGCATTGAATTTAATGGATTTTCTTGTATAAACACAGTTGATTACTTTGTAGATTACTTTGGTAATTCGTCGAGGAGGGTCTTTGGGCACTGGACTTCGGGTCCCAGTCGCCGGGGGGACGTCCTCGTGGTCTTGGATCACTCGGGCACAGGCCGGGCTTAGCAGGTGTAGGGTTGGCTGGTCCGGAGCTTCCTGGCTGGCACCAGGGGGTTGCTGCAGCACAGCCTCTGCTGATGGGAGTCCCAGTCTATAAGAGGGTAAGGCAGGCAGGTCCTCTGGGTGTCCCAAGGTTGCTATCCGCAGGATTCGCCGTGATTTAGGCAGGAGCAGGTTCCAAGATCGACAGGCCGGTAGGGCTGGGGCCAAGTCAGTTGTTGTCGTCCTGTTGTTAGCAGCTGCGCGGCGGGTCTTCTTCTTCTTGATCTTCTATTGGTATTGGGGTCTGAGGAAGGAAGGTTCAGGGAGCCCCTAAATACTGAATTTAGGGGAGTTACAGGTAGGGCAAGGGCAGGGACCAATAGGTCCCTGTCCTGGGGTGGGTACACCCCCTAGCCTGCTCCTCTCCTGAGGGAGGGGGGCAGGAGCCTAGCTGTGATTGGGCAGGGCTCCCCATCTTCAAGATGGCCGGAGCCTGGGGTCGTGCTTCACCTCGTCTCCCCCACCTGAGGGGTGGGGTTGGCACAGGCTTGCACACCCCCTTCCTGACGTAGTTTTTCCCGCCAGTTATCCCGCCAGAGTGGGGGTCAGAACTGGTGGGGGCCAGTTGCTGGGTACAGCAAATGGTCTGGAGAAGTTCACAGAGGCGGCATGCCTTTGAAGCTTCCCCCTGCCGATCCTGGGGGAGGAGACCTAGCACCTCGCCCAGGATGTGCATTGCAGCGAGGGGCTCTCCATCCGTGGGTCCAGCAACAGGTCTGCTGTGTGGCAGCCTCTGCAGCCACTCAGCCCAGATGTGGATTGTAGGTTAGGTTTCTAGGGGGCAGCTCTAAGATGCCCTCTGTTGCATTTTACATTAAATCCCACACTGGAATCAGTGCGGGTTTAATGTGCTGAGAATTTTGGTACCAAACTTGTCAGTCTTCAGTGTAGCCATTATGGTGCTGTGGAGTTCGTAATGACAACCTCCCAGCACCATATACTCTTAATGGCATCACTGCACTTACAGTGCCCAGGAATGGCCCTGGGTTCTGTAGGGGCACATGGCTCATGCACATGTGCCCACCCCTCTGGCATAGGGCACCCAGCTAGAGGGGTGACTGAAGTATGCCAGGGCAGTGGGTTCTCGGGGCATGGCACACAGGGATGTGTGCCATGTTGACTCTTTGTTTACTTCTGTACCTAGGCACTCAGCCTGCAAAGGAAGTGTGTGGGTGCCAGGGTACAGGCCCCCTAAGGGTGGCACAATATGTGCTGCAGCCCTTAGGGGTCTTCTCTGGTCACCATGCCCTGGGTACCTAGGGTACCATTTACTAGGGCCTGATAGGTGGCCAGAGATGCCAATTGGGTTTTAGTTTCAACACAGTTTTAGGGAAGGAACACAAGCCCTGGGTACCTGGTTGGCAGGAACCCAGGGCACACTCAGTCAAAGCAAATTAGCAGTTCAGAAAAAAGTGGGGGCATATTAATGCAAGAAAGATGGCACTTTGTCACAGGTGGTGAACACTGAAATTGAGCTAATGGAGTGGAGGTAGTCACTTACCCCTGACATATTTTTACAAGCGCCAGATCTGTCCACATCGATAACTGTAACTCAATCGCAGTTAGCTGAGCCCAGCTTGACACCCACTCGGGACATTACACCAAAGAAAGTTTTGCGCAAGGGTAGAACATGCGCAAACATCCATAAGAACTGTAAACGCAAACTAACCTCTGAGGCCTGTCCCAGGAAAAAAGACTGCGAGGAGACCGCAGCTGACCACGTGGGGGCCATGGAGCAGGAACTCAACCGGTAAAATTGACCAATCTGTCAGTGAAGATATTTCACACCCACCGTGGGCACGGAACTTGATGGAGGCACTTCATGACAAAGTGAGAGCCACACTCATAGAAGAACTAGCCCCTCTAATTAATAGACTTCATAAATTGGAGAAAGCACTGGCAGCAGGGGATGCAGGGCCATCAGCACGACACGATTATTCTACTAACAAATTGAGGGGAGGGACTAAAATAGGCTGCCAGGTGGACATTTCAACCACGACACATATCACAGGGGGGGGAGAGTACCATGAATGGACAGACTACTAGGCAAGAGTTAGGGGAAGAGAGAGGCTGCAAGGAGAAGAGAAATTGTATTATTAGTCACGACCCTAGAGTTGAAATTGCATCTCTTGCAGACAGAAGTAACAATAAACCCCACCCCACAGTTCCGGATGCCAGCCGTAAAAAGAGCAGAAAAACAGAGCAAGGGTATAATGCAGAGAGGAATGTGATTGATGATACCCACCTGCCGTACATACATCTTCCCCCGGCATGTGCCCCATTTGTTGTTATATTGACAGGAACCCCCGAAGAGTAGGGTGGTTGGGAAATCACAGGAAAATAAACCCAGGGGAGTGTGTTGTTATTAATTTCAAAAATCCAAACACTGTCAGAAACTTACTCCACACTACCACTAATTGCCATAATGTTCCAACAGGAATCAGCCTCTGCCCCTTAGACTTTTTCTATTCTCATCACCAAACAACCTTAAGGGATAGTGCAACACCTGCAGTTCAAGGGATGGGCCATGGGTCCGCACAGGAGAGGAGATGGGACACGTATAATAGGCGCCCCAAATTTAACATCTCGGGGAATAATAGATATGAAAGTCTGGAGGAGATAGACTGACTAGGGGAGGGGCCGCATGAAGGGGATAACCATAAAATCCTATGGCAGACCCAAAGGGAAGAAGCAGAGATTAGTGGGTCTCGACCAGCAGGGGGTAGCAGCCTGGTCAACGCCCAGTGGACCAGCCCGCCAAGAGACAGGACACAGCGAAGAAGGGTCTCTAAAGACTCACCTTTAGTTGCACTGATGGGTACAAACAGTGAAGGAGAACTGGGCGGGACACCTGATAGTCTTCCCGGAGCCTATACTGGCTATACATAGTATGTGCAGCAATATATTTTTTTAATCAAAACATGTGAAGAAAAGTTTTTATAAAAAAAGAATTAACTATATCATTAGTATACAAAACTGAAAGAAAATAAAATAGATATATGTTTCTATAATATTTTGTGGATTATATATATATGCATCTAGAATATATGTGTCTTCTTTGGAACTAGAAGCTTGCTATTGCTCTCTTTACCTAAATAGTTAGTAGTCCCTACGTATAGCAAGTTCATTTGTTCAGTAGGGGTCCCCATGTCTTTCTAAACAAAATGTAATGGGAGGACTAACTCTGATCAGCCGGGCCAGTTCACGTTCAATAGAGAAGCGCAGGCTCTTTGCTTGATTACATCCTGGTGGAAACCAGATCCTGGGAAAAGGTCCTCAATTTATATGTCCAGCAGAGACAGGACAGTGACCACAATGCCCTGATAGTGATTCTGAAAACAGGGAACATGGGCATGTCCAATCTGTCACCCCCTTCTGTTATTGAGACCAATGCACTAATGCTATCTAATAACAGAAGGAGAGTTAGTTGGAGTCACATCCAGCAATCTCCATTAAAGTTGGCTAAAGTCTACCAGCTAGCACTACTTATGTTAGCTGAAATGTGGGAGGTAGGACAGGCGGAGGATCATACAAGGGGTCGAGACAGGGCTTGCAAAATGCATGAATAGTTAACGGCAAAACTGATTGATGTATTCTACCCAGTGACACAACTGAGGGAAAATAAATGTCCCAAATGTTCCTGGTTTAACGCAAGCTGTCGCAAAGCCAAACAGGATTTATTGGACGCAGTGAAGGTGAAGGACAGGCCATTAATCAAATTGCTCAGGGCTAGGCACAAAGGGACCATCGAAAAGGAAAAGAAAAACTGGGAATCAGACAGGTGGGAAGCCCTAAGGACTGCCCTGAATGACAAAGATTTGAAATCATTCTGGGCAATAGTAAGCTCAGGGGACAGGGAAGGACGAGCCGCCTTAGATAACCAGAACGATGATATGTCTCGTATCCGTTCGAGGGTGACAAGTGAGCGTCACACAGAAGAAACAACTGTTGCCCTAATAAGATGATGCAATTCTGTGGAATTCCAGTTCCTCCAAATATGTTCAAGTAAATGCTTGTGGGGCAACAGGCATTGAGTCAACCAGAGATGCTTCCAAGATAGATAACTTATATCACGTGCATCAGGACCAATACAATCTCTCACCAATAACTATTTACGATGGAAAACTTGGCAGAGTAAGTACAAGCAAGAAGTGATATCAGATAAGTAAGGTCCCATGCAGTTGCAAATCCAGCCTCCATGTAGGAACTGATCAGAAATTCCGTAATAAGAAAATGAAGAGCATGGTGGCGCATACCTCCATCGACAAAGCGGCAGTTACTAGGTCTTCCTCGTAGCACCCCCCTAGTCCCTCTCCGTATGGACCTGGGCATGAGGCCCATTGATGAAGAGATTGCCCTTAGGCCTATTACATTCTGGTGCAGGGTGTGGGTGACTCCGGAGCTGTCCTGCTACAGAGCCGAGCTCAGGGAGATCCTGTCTATCCCAACTACAAAGAAAATACCGTGGCTCTGCCACATAAGGGACCTCCTTGCCAGGCTAGGTAGGCAGGACCTCTGAAAAACGCCAGAGTCATCATGCCCACTAGTATCCAGGCTAGATCTAGTGCAACACTATAGGCAATCCAACTTAACGTCCCTACAGGAAAGTACTACTGGCGGTCGGATGATAGCAGAGTTCCTCCAAGTAAAGGATGTATATAAAAAAAACACTTCCTGGATGTGATTTACCCGCCACTGGCTAGGAAATTGTATATGCAATTTAGACTAGGGAACCTCCCACTAATGAGCTATACTAGCAAATGGGCTACAGAGAACAAGGAAGATTGTCCTGCGTGCAATTAAAGGGTAGAGTCTGAAATCCATGTATTGTTTTTCTGCCCTGCATACCACCTGCCACGCAAACGCTGGTTAATTCAAATATGTAAAAACCTAGGGTTTAGGCGTTGCCTAGAGGCCTACCAACTACTAAAATACAATACCCACCCTCCAATTGTATTCGCTGCCTCACGTTTTCTAAACACAATGTGGCATATGGGGATGTACCATGTAATGTAACTGCAAAAGGGTTTAGCTAACAGGGAACCCCCATCTCAGTTTTCTGTTTTATCCATTATTTTTAACCATGAAAATTTTAGCCTGACATCAACTTAATCGTTTTAAACTGTTTTAAAGATAACTGAATGATGCTACTTTATAATTCTAATGATTGTAGATATATGATTGTGAGTGTACACACTTTTTATCTTTTGTAATGTTGGTTGTGACTTTTGTAATGGTGTACTTTTATGGTCTTAGTGGCCGAAATAAAGTGATTGACTGACTGACTGAATAATTAATGATGTTGCACTTAAAACAAATTAAAAGAAATGTTTAGAAATATGATTAATAATGTAAATTAGTTATGCCACATTTTCGTGAAGACACCATTTTATGAAAATGGCAGCAGTTCCTAGTGTTCTGTTCGTCTCACTCCTGCTCATGCCCCTTCCCAATCAATGTAACCTTGTGAGTCTTCTAGCTTTACAGTTTCGGTGGTGCACAGTTCAGTTTGATGCGATTGTCAGATTCTTTCGCGAGCGAGTATAGTGAATTAAGCTTTCCATCTGTTCCTGATGTAACTTTTCTTGAAGGAGATTTTCCCCAGTTTGCTAGCACATTAATGTATTGCTCTTTGTTAGACAATGTTTATATTATGTTCATACCTCTGGGTTTCTGTTGCTGTGGAATATAATGGGAGATTTTTGATTATTCTTAGAAGTAGGACAGTGCTAAAGACTTATATGTGACGATCCATTTCTAATTTGTCAAAGATGTACTGCCGATAAAATTGCTATGCTAAATCTGCAGTTTTTCTCATTATTTATTCATAAACATTGTATAAAAACCCCTGGTTTATGTGGATGGTGGTGACTTTTACTATTCCTCATAGAACTCTATCCATTTGGGTTTATTTTTTTCCACAGTACTCTGTTCTCATGGGTGAGACCTTAAATTTTCTCATTACTTTGTAATTTCTTTCCTTTGGAAATGCTGTTAGCGTTCTTTATTTGAACCCGGCAATTCTGATTTCTGACTTTGTACATCCTGCATCTGAACCTTCATGGCAAACATGGATTTATTTGTACTACCTCACGTAGGTAGGCATTTACCGGTCGGTAACGGCCGAATTCGGCCGTTACCGACCGGTAAATGCAATTTGAGATGTAGGGCCCTGTATTTTACAGACTCGGTAAATTTACCGATTATGTAAAATACCGAGTCGGTATTTTTACGGAATAGGGAAAATTGATATGTAGGTGGGACTCTTCTGAGTCCCACAAGCATTAAAAAATCGGTATTTTACCATCAAATACTATTTGATGGTAAAATACCGATTCTGGTGTGCTTGCACATGTGTGCATGCACACCTATGCCATATGACAGGCAGACCTGCCCTTAGGGCAGGTATGCCTGCCACATGGCACCCGAGCCTCTTTTGGGGGTGCCAGAGGGTGTCAAAGTGACACCCCCTGCACCCTTGTGTCAATCGGTATTTACCGATGCGGTAAATACCGACCGGTAAATGCCCAATCATTCCTATGGGCTTCAAAGCCCATAGGAATGCATGGGCATTTACCGGTCGGTATTTACCGCATCGGTAAATACCGATTGTTTCCGAATCGGTAAATGCACATCTGTATTTACCTACATCTCGGTACTTTTATTTTACCACTTCTTAAATACCGAGTCGGTATGATGCGGTATTTAAGAGGTGGTAAAATAAAATTTACCTACATCTGGCCCTTAATTTGTAATAAAACTCTTGAACTCTGCATTAATCTAGAACTCATTTCTTGAGTGGTCGCACTCACTATTTTTGAGTGTACTATTGATTAAGCTGAATGTTGTGAAGAGTGGTGTCTCTTATTGCTAGATCAAGGGTGTTGGAGCTGGATCGCAAGAGGTAATTTTGGGATGATTAAAATATTGGAGTTGAGTAAATTATTGGGGTTCGGGCTCCCACAAATTCGGTAGGAAAGTAGGAGCACTTCCTACTCTAGAGGATCCCTAGAGAGATCCTAAAGATTTGTTCTAAGATTTTTTAGTTTTAGATGTCTGCTTATGGGGAAAAAAGGAGTTTTTGGAACTTTGTCAAAACTCCGGTGTTGTGTAGACTCCTAAGAAGTGACAAGCTGAGAGTTCCTGTGTGGTCTGGATTGTAAGTATGAATAGGGAGAATTGATTTATAATTGTGTCTGTTCTGAGTTGTTTGGGTATACAATGATAATTTGGGATTCTATTGGTGGATTGATCACTGTCATGTTGATGTATTCATATTCGTAAACACATTTGAATTTCTATTGGTTTTATGGTTGGTTTGGTTATCAGATTTATCGAAATCCATGATCTCAAGATATATTATAGTACTTATCTCAAATTATGGTGTGAAAACTGAGGCACCACTTACAAAACTGATAGGGATTCTGAACTAACTAAATTCATTTTCTATGTTGGATGTCTGATTCTAGTTGGTGTATTCTTGTTCTTGTGCACAGAGCAGAATGCAATGACTAATGTTGATTACCACTGGACGGAGTCTACCATTTGTGAATTGTGGTTTACGTAGAGCATTCCGTCTCCTATAATTGATTTGTTTGATGTTGTTTCTGAAGTTTCATAGTGCTGATTGCATTGCAATTATTTAATTGTACAACTATTCCTTTCTTTCTATGGTAAACAGACAAGGGGGTTATATTTATTTGAGTATAAATAGGCAGTGTAGTTCATTTCTGGTGCACACAAAAGTCAGGTTGTGATTGGTTGCCCAGCCAGGGAGCCGCAGTGGGATTGATTAGATGTCATCACAAAGCAGTCCTCTGTTTGGTAGGCTGCTGATAAAGCCATGCTGTGATAGGTTGACATCTGACAGAGTTACACTGGGATTTGCTATTGTATGTTGTAATTTTGACTTGATTTTGGGTTGCTTGAATAGAAAGAAAGATGGGAAGTTTGCTAATGAAGCCTAGGGTTACCATAGTACCTAGGGAGGGTCAGAATTTACCTGCTTATTCAATGATGAAAGAAATTGGGTACTTTACATGTACCTGGATTTCAGAATTGAATAAATACACTGCACATGATGAGGCTTTACGATTTCCAATAAAGGGTACCTTTAGTGTTATAAAGTTGAATTTCTTGAGGCAGACCGCGTAGAAATATGAAGCCCAGACCTACATAGTTTGAGGAACTTAATAAGTGGGAATGAATAACTTTTAAAAAATAGAGAAAGAAAGCTGCAAGGCAGATGAAGAGTTCTTTTGAACATTGGCTTGAGAACAAAATAGATCGACAAGAGAAAAACTGGAGAGACGAATGATCGAATGTGTAAAAACATTTCTTGCTATAGTAACAGAGAAAGAAGAGATTGATTAAAATAAAATAAAAAAGAATGGAGAACATGTAGATGAATCAGAGGAGGAAGATGATAAATTTATAGGTGAGCTTTTATGTTGCGGACCAACTCCCGATGCAGATGGAGTAACTGTTGCCACTACTGGAGGAGTGAACACGGGTTTCGGTGGAGACAATGTCAGGATACAGACTCCTACTAGGATAGGTACCAAGTGCATCAACAGCTATGGTAATCACAGCAGGTACAAGTAGAAGTGTAAAAACCACAAAAAGAACCGGGGTCTAATGGCCAACACTATAGCCAACGGACTTCAACTCCTCACAGAGGGAGTCTCAAAATGGGTCACATAAGAGCCCACAAGGACCAAAACAATCAATGAAAAAAGAGAGCAGAAAATAAAGTGACCAATAGTGAGATCCAAAAACAGTTAAATGGATACCCATCAATATACCGCAGTGATCAATATTCTCATTTGGTCATCGATCAATCGGGATAGTATGTCCCTTGATCATTGAGACTTATTACCATACCAAAGTAGATTAGCTGGATTGGATCAGACCCTTAATCACTGAAGAGGGAGAATATTTTGCTTGATACCACATCATAAGGGAATACAGTGCAGTGCAAAACACAAAAAGTGGTGATTAAAACAGGGTGATGAGGTGAAAAATAGGAAACATTTTATTAGGAAACCGACTCACCCCCTGATTAAAAACAGAACAGTGCAAGAAGCAGTTTAAACAAATAACTGCAAATGAAAGGCCAACATGTTTCAGCCTATAGGTAATCAAATCCCTCGGCTTTCTTCAGGGCCTCTGCTCTATAGGTTTGCTACTGCAAAAACCAGGTAATGTGCTAACCTACAGTGAAAACTATTATGTAAGAAAAAATACTTATGATTAAATTACAAAGTCAAAATATGAGGTTGGAACCAATTCAACCTACTTCAACTGTTCCTCCACATCAAGGGATGCAGCTCTCATCTAAAGAAAATAAATTATACACCATATTACTCAAATCACTGCTCTCTTATTTAACTATTCATAAAGATTAGTGTTCATTCAAAACAAATAGGTTTGCTCACCTGACTTGACGGAGGACTGGACCTCACCTCACCCTGACCAAGCTCAGGAATTG
The DNA here is from genome assembly GCF_964261635.1 of Lissotriton helveticus. Lineage (NCBI taxonomy): Eukaryota > Metazoa > Chordata > Amphibia > Caudata > Salamandridae > Lissotriton > Lissotriton helveticus. The sequence continues at coordinate 874,732,699 of NC_136067.1, forward strand.
GAGGCCTCGCTCTGTGAAGGTAAAGCAGAGGGAAACTATAGAGTGATATGGGAGAGAAAATATTCAGTCCTTCTCATACTCTATTGCAAAGGCCCTCCTATTGTCTATCATCCTCAGAGTTTGTCAATTCAAAACCGTCACATGACTTATCTAGTATATTCTCCACAACGCTATGCTCACAGTTTTCTTATAATCTAAATCTCACGGTTTTAAATATAGCAATCAAAATCTCAAAAAGCAAACACTAATTTGCATGTTGGGCTAGCCACCAGTTCAATTCAAGGTTAGGCTGTATTGTACAATGTAGAAGGGTTGAACCTAATCCAAGATGCCAGCATATCCAAATCACTCAATAAGGCTACAAAAATCTTATAGAAAACCCAGCTCCTATCAAATACGAAGCCAGGTAGTCAAAAACAAAACCAAGCCAAACGAGCTAACTAGAGACTAAATGTAGCATCCAAATGTCTACCTGTCCGTCGTTGCCTCAGACGGATCCTGAGTCTAGGGGGAGGCAACGACTGGTCCAGGTGAGGCACATTTAAAGGCCATAAGGGGGACTGGGAAACAATCTTGTTGGAACACACCCCCTGACTAAACAGGGATTCAATGCCCCACTTTTCCTCTGAAAAAATGAGCTTAACAAAACCTTGTGTGCACTACTTAATCACAACCCAAGCTTAGTTGATGTCAAAACAAGAGCTAAAAGCAAGGCGTATTGGCTCTTACCCTGATTTACACCTTCTCAGTTCGAGCTCTCGCGTGAACACTCGCGAGAGCACTTAGAACTACAAGTTGACATCATGGCGTTCGTAGTTCGTTTTACTCAAAATCGGCACAATTCTCTTGTATTACTCCGAACAGCCTCATACGTTATACAACCGAAAAAATGAGCTCAGCAAAAACTTGTGTGCACTATTTAATCGCAACCTGAGCTTTGTTGATATCAAAACACGAGATAAAAGCATAGCGTATTTGCTCTTATCCTGATTTTCACCATCTCCGTTCGAGCTCTTGCTTTGAGCACTCGCAAGAGCACTTGGAACTACATGATGACGTCATCAAAATGGCATTCGTAGTTCATTATACTCAAAACCAGCACAACTTTATTGAATTACTCCAAACAACCTCATACATTTAGCAGCAATGAGTTTATAATATACGAGGTGGTAAGAAGCGACCAATCCACATTTTGGGCTTATTGTATAAGATGCAGAAAGGTCAATTACAAATGTAATATACTGAAACCTGCATGACTGATTACTCAAAGAACCTCAATACTCTATGTAAACATGCCATATGCGGATGTAAAACAATTTTTACAGGAATAAGAGCGTGGCGGTGTAACCCTTGTTACAATACAAATGCTGGTGTTGATTAATGATGTATAAAATAAATAGATACAACAGACCCTTTCACAATTAAGCCCCCTATGTTGCCATGCCACTTGTTTGAGATGCTGAAATACATACTATTCTATTGTACCATATTTCTGAATAGATGTTATCTAACACGTTAAATTATCGGGCTATTCCAGTACCCACTCAATGTGACCCATGTCTGTCACTTGTTAGATGGTCCCTAAGCTTACTTATGACCTACTCATATTAGATTTTAATGAACATCTATCTGAGTGTGATATTATGTACTGTCCTCACCTACTCATTTGTGCAACCCGCTGCACCTACGTCTATACAGAATGTCTCAAGGGGACAGCACATCTTCTGCTTCATTTATTTATATCTTATATGTTCATGGTGTCTCCAGTCATAAGTTCAGTCAAAGGTCACCCGTAAGATGTGATACCCAACTCCTCGTCTCAGATGTTCTCATACTTTATAAGCTGCTCCAAGGTATGTCATCATTGAGGCCAAGTGGAGTAGTGTGGCTCACTGGTTAGAGGCGGCAGACCCGAGAGCAGAGGACGGCCCGGGACCAGGGTTCGATTCCCGACGCGGCAGGTTTCTGGACCAGGGTCAGCGGACTCGATAATTCTCTCGCCTCGGTGCCCACTCTGATCAGCGATCACACTCGGCAACTCTGGGCACTAGCTTGCCTCATCTTCACTAACGGCCCCACCAGACTGCCGGGGATGCCTGGTCTCACCCTGGAGATACCCATTAAGGGACCATCTCTCAGGGAAGCCAGGAAGGGTTTCGCAGCGGTCGAAGCGCGGAGGTACCCCTTCGGGAGTGATTCCAGCGCTATATAAGCACATAATTAATTAATTAATTAAGTGTATCACTCCGGAGCCTGAATATCCATTTCTGTTCTTTCGTGAACAGATGTTTCGAAATATCACTGATGTGTGACGGTATGAATGGTTTTTCTAATACTGTCCACTGAAAATCTCCTTCTCCATGGTTCATATCTACAAAATGTTTTGTAAGTCTCGTCATAGTCTTTTTGCATCTAAATGAACTCTTGTCTTCCAACATGCGAAATCGCACTTTGCATGTCGTCATTCTGACATATCTAATGGAACATGGGCAAGTCAAAAGATAGATAAGTTGAACACTGTTGCAGTTTGTGAACTGAATTTGCTCCCATGGTGGATCAGTGCCTATATCTACTGAGCTGAAATGTTTGGTCTGGGGACAAATAGAACAACTCCCACACGGATGGTGTCCTACGACTGCAGGTAAATCCCACAGGGTCCCTATCGATCTTTTGGGTGTTTCCTCGGAACGTGTATGTACCAGGCGATCACGTATACTACTTGATCGCTTGATGGCAAACGATGGGGGAGCAATCTTGTCACTACTGCAATTTAAAATACACCAGTAACGACGAACAATCTTCTGGATGTTATTTGCTCTAGTACTGAAAGTACTAACAAAAGTCAAACGGTCCATGGGTGGTTTGGGAACAGGCGGTTCAAGCATGGATTCACGATGGTTGTTCTTAGCACGTTTGAGTGAGCGCTTGATCAGTGTATGCGGATAATGTCTTGTCAACAATTGTTGAGACAGACCCTTGGCCTGATACTGAAAGGTCTTCTCTGTGTGAAACAATTCCTCCTTAAATGGAGAAATTGCACGTAGGGCAAGTTGTCACGGAGTGCTTTAGGGTGTTGGCTCTCATATTGTAATAAGGAGTTCCTAGCCATAGGCTTCCGGTATAGTTCACTCTGCAGCCCTGAGGGAGTGACATAGATGGATAAATCCAGAAAAGGCAGTCTTTCCTTATTGATCTCTACTGTGAACCTCAAATATTGGTTCCTTCCATTGAGCTATTGATGGAATTCTAAGATCGATTACCGATCTCTCCAGAATACTACAACGTCATCAATGTAACGCTTCCACCAACAGATAGACGTAAAGAATGGATTGGTTGGTGTCAGCACAAATTGTTGTTCAAATGCATGTACACAGAGGTTCGCCAGGCTCGGTGCAAAAATGCTGCCCATGTTAGTCCCTGATATCTGGAGGTAGATGGTCTCCTCGAAACGAAAAAAGTTATCTTTCATGGCTAGCCTGGCAAGCGACATTATAAAGTGAACCGGAGCAATGGTGTTCAACTCAGCTTCCCTCAGGATGGACGCGATGGTCTCCAAAGTCTCATCCTGGGGGATGGAAGTGCACAGGGACTCTACGTCGAAATAGACCCAAAAGTCTCTATCGGGATCATATTCGATATCAGATATCGCCCGCAACACATCCTTTGTTTCTTGTAGATATGTGGGCATTTTCTGCACAATGGGCCTCAAAAAATGATCCACAAAATTGGATAGAGGCTCAAGAACCGATCCTTGACCTGAAATAATCGGTCTCCCTAGAGGTGGTCTTTGGGGTTTGTGCACTTTGTGCAGAATATAGAAATATGGCATCAACTGATGTTTAGTCTGCAAAAATAATGCCTCACGATTTGTGATCCAACCTTCACTGAGGGCCTCTTCCACCAAAGCTCTGATGTGACTGCTTAATTTTTCAGTGGGATCCTGTGACAGGGGCTCATAGGCTCTCCTGTCATTTAATTGGCGGAGACATTCAGCCCTATAATCAGTGGTGTTTAGCACCACAATCGAACCGCCCTTGTCGGCAGGTTTGATCGTGATGGTCTGGTCTTGTGATAGTGTCTGTAAGGCTTGATGTTCTTGCTTTGATACATTTTTGTAGGTACTCTGTGGAGTCTCCCATAACTTAACAAGGTCGTCCTTGACTGCCTTCTCAAAGGTCAGTACCTGAGGCGGTACGGAATGTGTTGGTGGATAAAAAGTGGACCGTTTTTTAAGATAAGTATTTTCATCGATTTGATCCACTGTCTCCTCATGTTTGTCCTTAAAAAAGTAGTGAAGTCTCAACTTACGGAAAAATTGGGCCAGTTCACACTGGAACAAAATGGGATCTCCATTATTTGTAGTCACAAAGCCCAACCCTCTGTTGAGAACAGTTTCTTCCGTTTTACTTAACATCTTAGTGCTCAAATTCACTATGAGGGATGATTCAGAGAGGTCCCTGTTTGTGACGGGTTCCTCCTGGTCTGACTATGGGTTCCTGCATGTGGACCCATTGATTCGTCCCAGTGGACCTGTATTTGCTGGTTTCATCTTTTGCCTCGCGACCTCCGTGGGCTAAACCCTAAAAAAGGTTGAGGAGTGTATTCATTTTGAAAACTTGAAAACGGTGTCATAGGTGGCTGAAAAAGGTGAAGAGGGTGAGAAGGGTGAGGTGGGTAACCCCACGTTGTGGGTGGCCACCATTGTTGACAGTGTGATGTCCGGTGTCCTCTAAAGTTCTTAAACCTGTTGAATCTACCTCGACCTCTGAATTGTGGTGCAGATGTGCCTGAGGTGTCGGAATCGCTACTTCCTTCAGAGCTAGAGCCTGAATAATTAGACCCATATCGCTTCCCGTTGTTCTTAAATTCGGGTGGAGAGTAGGTATCACTAGTGTATGAATACACCCGTTCGTGTTTGAACTTTGCTAAATCTTTTTTTAATTTATCTACCTTCGTTTGTAGAATGGAATCTTTGAATTCTTTATTGTTCTTATTCGACTCTTCTTGTTGTTTTCTGAAAAGAGTTGCTGTAATAATAGTTTTAATTTGTGATTCCAGCAATTGAATTTCAATCATAATAGAATCTGCTACTCTTTTCACTGTATTGATGATCAAGATCAGCTAGTCACGTGTGCAACGCCAGGCTATCAGTGACCAATCTTTCAGAAAAGCCTTGTCATTCAGAAACAAAAGGGGAGCATTAGTTACTATTAACCCTGGAGGAGCACAACTCGCCCTTAAATATTCTGCCATTGCGGTACCATGCAATAATGTGCGTGAATGTGATTTTTTAAGAATGAGGAATTTCGCCCACTCATCCTCTGACCCTACTGCTGGAACGGGCAGTAGAGGTGTGCCATTAGAAACTCGGATTCAGGTGGCGGCACCAGAGTGGTGCTAAATTAGCCTCCTTCTAGAGAAGTTAGCATAGGCATTTTGAAGATTGAATTTGAGGAAATGCATAAGGCAATCTAGATTTGAATCGATTGTTGACTTACAATGCAGATGAAATGAGACATTTGATTAAAGAAGAAGTGGGCAGATGTGTGAATGAAGCACATGATAAATTAGAAGAACTGGCTGATGAATTAAAAGTACACATCAGCAAAACGAAGAATGTGAAGCTAAATTATAAAATGGATTTGACACGTGATGAAATCAAGGAAATGGGTTTAATTGCCTTTAGAGCTCATACGAAAGACTTAATTGAGAAAACCCAACATTGGAGTGATTTGAAAATATATTAAGAAAGATGGAAAAAGGGTACAGTGAATAAAAAGGCTGATGAAAGGGACCAAAAGGAGAGCAAATAATGTTGCTAGTGTAGTAGTATAATGCTTTATTTCAGTCACAGACTATCAAGCAAATCACAGATTAAAACAAAGAGTGATTAAAAATACCATGAGTTTAAAAATAAACACATAGTCTGAAGGACTACCTTTACATAACTTTTCCGCGATAGAGTAAGCTCATGATTCAGAGGTTGAAACAAGGACGTTATCGGGATTGCCTTTGAGAAAAGGCCATGGAAGGAATCTTGTGCATATACCTTGAACTCGAGCTGATTTGTATGCATTTACTCATTATTTGCTGAAATTGCAGGAGTATACAGCAAGAGGTATGATGAAGTGCATTAACAGGCACACATTTCCGAGATGTTGTGGATGGATTTAAAATAATTGTTTTGAGATTGTGCTTCCTGAAGACGTGATTAAAATGCAAGGTTGTGGTTGGTTGGCCGACACAAGAACCATCTAGAATTGGTCCTAGTAATGCACTGTTGCTGAAGTAGCAAACAAATATAAAGCTGTGATGTTTGGAAAAAAACTAGTTTATGAGAAGGACTGGCATAAGATTTTGAGAACCTCGCAATACCCAAAGGAGCCAGTGCATTCCTTCTATGAAAGGTTTATACATGGGGCGTGGCGTCCAGGGGCAAGATTGCGGACGCGTCCTAGCTCGGTTCCGCAACACACCCCTATTATCCGATGAAATTACTTAACTATGGAGCACCATCCAGATGTACAAAATAAGCCATATTTTAAAAACTACTGAACAGATTTACACCATTTAACAGAAAGGTCTCTTTCTGAACCAAAGGCTACATTTTTGCCAAATTTGGTGTAATTTCGTTCAGCCCTTTTCGGGCTGTAGCCTTGTCTAAATTTTCCTATGGAAAATTGCAAGGAGAAAACACGTTTTGGGACCCCCGCTTTTTTCTCGACCCCCGCTTAACAAATCACCCCGAAACTTTCAAGATAGGAGCAGACCGGAGCGGGCCATAAGTTTTGAAAATTTCGTGAAGATTCGTCAATCTGCGCCAAAGTTATTGGGAATAGAATGTTGCGATTTTTCTATGGTAACTAGGTCCTAACTATAACTACCTACTAGGGGTCGCCAGTAGGTAATATATATATACCAGCGAACAAGGCGTCAGGGAACGCCAAACGCGTTTTTTTTTTACATAACAATGCACAGGATATTTGATGAATAAAAAATACCAGCGGCTGCTGCACAAAACAAGAGTCCGTCTCTCTAATTTCTGGTAAGCGCTGTGAGAAATGTGGCGTGGAGAGTGGAACCTGGATATATATATATATATATATATATATATATATATATCAAAAACACGAAGGGTAGCCCTGGTGAAAGGAAGCCAACAGGCAGTTGTATTAGATCCATTTTATTGAGGCTCGACTTGCCAGCAAAGTTCAACGTGAACACAGAACTTCCAAGTGTCTCTCCTCTTGCCAGACGCGTTTCAGGAACAACGGTTCCCTTTCTCAATGGCTTGGAACTGCATCAAGTTCGTAATGCTGCCTTGCACTATTTATCTTCACGGGCCCTGCTCCAGTGGGCGTGGCCACAACAGCCTTCTGGGACCTGTAGTGCGAAGAAATTAAACTCCAGTGAGTGCAACGAACTTTGCAGGAAAAAAATTAACAAAGTCTTAAAACCCCAGTGGGTTGAAGTCAATGGCACGTTGAAAGCTGCCCAGCTTTGTAGTAGAGTCTCAGGAACACTGTCTCCCATGTGCGCCATCACCCTCATGGCAATAGCGCAGGTCCGCTTTTCGAGCAGCGAGCTTCCTTTCGCGGCTGGCAAAGCCGCTATTTATCAAAAACACGAAGGGTAGCCCTGGTGAAAGGAAGCCAACAGGCAGTTGTATTAGATCCATTTTATTGAGGCTCGACTTGCCAGCAAAGTTCAACGTGAACACAGAACTTCCAAGTGTCTCTCCTCTTGCCAGACGCGTTTCAGGAACAACGGTTCCCTTTCTCAATGGCTTGGAACTGCATCAAGTTCGTAATGCTGCCTTGCACTATTTATCTTCACGGGCCCTGCTCCAGTGGGCGTGGCCACAACAGCCTTCTGGGACCTGTAGTGCGAAGAAATTAAACTCCAGTGAGTGCAACGAACTTTGCAGGAAAAAAATTAACAAAGTCTTAAAACCCCAGTGGGTTGAAGTCAATGGCACGTTGAAAGCTGCCCAGCTTTGTAGTAGAGTCTCAGGAACACTGTCTCCCATGTGCGCCATCACCCTCATGGCAATAGCGCAGGTCCGCTTTTCGAGCAGCGAGCTTCCTTTCGCGGCTGGCAAAGCCGCTATTTATCAAAAACACGAAGGGTAGCCCTGGTGAAAGGAAGCCAACAGGCAGTTGTATTAGATCCATTTTATTGAGGCTCGACTTGCCAGCAAAGTTCAACGTGAACACAGAACTTCCAAGTGTCTCTCCTCTTGCCAGACGCGTTTCAGGAACAACGGTTCCCTTTCTCAATGGCTTGGAACTGCATCAAGTTCGTAATGCTGCCTTGCACTATTTATCTTCACGGGCCCTGCTCCAGTGGGCGTGGCCACAACAGCCTTCTGGGACCTGTAGTGCGAAGAAATTAAACTCCAGTGAGTGCAACGAACTTTGCAGGAAAAAAATTAACAAAGTCTTAAAACCCCAGTGGGTTGAAGTCAATGGCACGTTGAAAGCTGCCCAGCTTTGTAGTAGAGTCTCAGGAACACTGTCTCCCATGTGCGCCATCACCCTCATGGCAATAGCGCAGGTCCGCTTTTCGAGCAGCGAGCTTCCTTTCGCGGCTGGCAAAGCCGCTATTTATCAAAAACACGAAGGGTAGCCCTGGTGAAAGGAAGCCAACAGGCAGTTGTATTAGATCCATTTTATTGAGGCTCGACTTGCCAGCAAAGTTCAACGTGAACACAGAACTTCCAAGTGTCTCTCCTCTTGCCAGACGCGTTTCAGGAACAACGGTTCCCTTTCTCAATGGCTTGGAACTGCATCAAGTTCGTAATGCTGCCTTGCACTATTTATCTTCACGGGCCCTGCTCCAGTGGGCGTGGCCACAACAGCCTTCTGGGACCTGTAGTGCGAAGAAATTAAACTCCAGTGAGTGCAACGAACTTTGCAGGAAAAAAATTAACAAAGTCTTAAAACCCCAGTGGGTTGAAGTCAATGGCACGTTGAAAGCTGCCCAGCTTTGTAGTAGAGTCTCAGGAACACTGTCTCCCATGTGCGCCATCACCCTCATGGCAATAGCGCAGGTCCGCTTTTCGAGCAGCGAGCTTCCTTTCGCGGCTGGCAAAGCCGCTATTTATCAAAAACACGAAGGGTAGCCCTGGTGAAAGGAAGCCAACAGGCAGTTGTATTAGATCCATTTTATTGAGGCTCGACTTGCCAGCAAAGTTCAACGTGAACACAGAACTTTCAAGTGTCTCTCCTCTTGCCAGACGCGTTTCAGGAACAACGGTTCCCTTTCTCAATGGCTTGGAACTGCATCAAGTTCGTAATGCTGCCTTGCACTATTTATCTTCACGGGCCCTGCTCCAGTGGGCGTGGCCACAACAGCCTTCTGGGACCTGTAGTGCGAAGAAATTAAACTCCAGTGAGTGCAACGAACTTTGCAGGAAAAAAATTAACAACGTCTTAAAACCCCAGTGGGTTGAAGTCAATGGCACGTTGAAAGCTGACCAGCTTTGTAGTAGAGTCTCAGGAACACTGTCTCCCATGTGCGCCATCACCCACATGGCAATAGCGCAGGTCCGCTTTTCGAGCAGCGAGCTTCCTTTCGCGGCTGGCAAAGCCGCTATTTATCAAAAACACGAAGGGTAGCCCTGGTGAAAGGAAGCCAACAGGCAGTTGTATTAGATCCATTTTATTGAGGCTCGACTTGCCAGCAAAGTTCAACGTGAACACAGAACTTCCAAGTGTCTCTCCTCTTGCCAGACGCGTTTCAGGAACAACGGTTCCCTTTCTCAATGGCTTGGAACTGCATCAAGTTCGTAATGCTGCCTTGCACTATTTATCTTCACGGGCCCTGCTCCAGTGGGCGTGGCCACAACAGCCTTCTGGGACCTGTAGTGCGAAGAAATTAAACTCCAGTGAGTGCAACGAACTTTGCAGGAAAAAAATTAACAAAGTCTTAAAACCCCAGTGGGTTGAAGTCAATGGCACGTTGAAAGCTGCCCAGCTTTGTAGTAGAGTCTCAGGAACACTGTCTCCCATGTGCGCCATCACCCTCATGGCAATAGCGCAGGTCCGCTTTTCGAGCAGCGAGCTTCCTTTCGCGGCTGGCAAAGCCGCTATTTATCAAAAACACGAAGGGTAGCCCTGGTGAAAGGAAGCCAACAGGCAGTTGTATTAGATCCATTTTATTGAGGCTCGACTTGCCAGCAAAGTTCAACGTGAACACAGAACTTCCAAGTGTCTCTCCTCTTGCCAGACGCGTTTCAGGAACAACGGTTCCCTTTCTCAATGGCTTGGAACTGCATCAAGTTCGTAATGCTGCCTTGCACTATTTATCTTCACGGGCCCTGCTCCAGTGGGCGTGGCCACAACAGCCTTCTGGGACCTGTAGTGCGAAGAAATTAAACTCCAGTGAGTGCAACGAACTTTGCAGGAAAAAAATTAACAACGTCTTAAAACACCAGTGGGTTGAAGTCAATGGCACGTTGAAAGCTGCCCAGCTTTGTAGTAGAGTCTCAGGAACACTGTCTCCCATGTGCGCCATCACCCACATGGCAATAGCGCAGGTCCGCTTTTCGAGCAGCGAGCTTCCTTTCGCGGCTGGCAACGCCGCTATTTATCAAAAACACGAAGGGTAGCCCTGGTGAAAGGAAGCCAACAGGCAGTTGTATTAGATCCATTTTATTGAGGCTCGACTTGCCAGCAAAGTTCAACGTGAACACAGAACTTCCAAGTGTCTCTCCTCTTGCCAGACGCGTTTCAGGAACAACGGTTCCCTTTCTCAATGGCTTGGAACTGCATCAAGTTCGTAATGCTGCCTTGCACTATTTATCTTCACGGGCCCTGCTCCAGTGGGCGTGGCCACAACAGCCTTCTGGGACCTGTAGTGCGAAGAAATTAAACTCCAGTGAGTGCAACGAACTTTGCAGGAAAAAAATTAACAAAGTCTTAAAACCCCAGTGGGTTGAAGTCAATGGCACGTTGAAAGCTGCCCAGCTTTGTAGTAGAGTCTCAGGAACACTGTCTCCCATGTGCGCCATCACCCTCATGGCAATAGCGCAGGTCCGCTTATCGAGCAGCGAGCTTCCTTTCGCGGCTGGCAAAGCCGCTATTTATCAAAAACACGAAGGGTAGCCCTGGTGAAAGGAAGCCAACAGGCAGTTGTATTAGATCCATTTTATTGAGGCTCGACTTGCCAGCAAAGTTCAACGTGAACACAGAACTTCCAAGTGTCTCTCCTCTTGCCAGACGCGTTTCAGGAACAACGGTTCCCTTTCTCAATGGCTTGGAACTGCATCAAGTTCGTAATGCTGCCTTGCACTATTTATCTTCACGGGCCCTGCTCCAGTGGGCGTGGCCACAACAGCCTTCTGGGACCTGTAGTGCGAAGAAATTAAACTCCAGTGAGTGCAACGAACTTTGCAGGAAAAAAATTAACAAAGTCTTAAAACCCCAGTGGGTTGAAGTCAATGGCACGTTGAAAGCTGCCCAGCTTTGTAGTAGAGTCTCAGGAACACTGTCTCCCATGTGCGCCATCACCCTCATGGCAATAGCGCAGGTCCGCTTTTCGAGCAGCGAGCTTCCTTTCGCGGCTGGCAAAGCCGCTATTTATCAAAAACACGAAGGGTAGCCCTGGTGAAAGGAAGCCAACAGGCAGTTGTATTAGATCCATTTTATTGAGGCTCGACTTGCCAGCAAAGTTCAACGTGAACACAGAACTTCCAAGTGTCTCTCCTCTTGCCAGACGCGTTTCAGGAACAACGGTTCCCTTTCTCAATGGCTTGGAACTGCATCAAGTTCGTAATGCTGCCTTGCACTATTTATCTTCACGGGCCCTGCTCCAGTGGGCGTGGCCACAACAGCCTTCTGGGACCTGTAGTGCGAAGAAATTAAACTCCAGTGAGTGCAACGAACTTTGCAGGAAAAAAATTAACAAAGTCTTAAAACCCCAGTGGGTTGAAGTCAATGGCACGTTGAAAGCTGCCCAGCTTTGTAGTAGAGTCTCAGGAACACTGTCTCCCATGTGCGCCATCACCCTCATGGCAATAGCGCAGGTCCGCTTTTCGAGCAGCGAGCTTCCTTTCGCGGCTGGCAAAGCCGCTATTTATCAAAAACACGAAGGGTAGCCCTGGTGAAAGGAAGCCAACAGGCAGTTGTATTAGATCCATTTTATTGAGGCTCGACTTGCCAGCAAAGTTCAACGTGAACACAGAACTTCCAAGTGTCTCTCCTCTTGCCAGACGCGTTTCAGGAACAACGGTTCCCTTTCTCAATGGCTTGGAACTGCATCAAGTTCGTAATGCTGCCTTGCACTATTTATCTTCACGGGCCCTGCTCCAGTGGGCGTGGCCACAACAGCCTTCTGGGACCTGTAGTGCGAAGAAATTAAACTCCAGTGAGTGCAACGAACTTTGCAGGAAAAAAATTAACAAAGTCTTAAAACCCCAGTGGGTTGAAGTCAATGGCACGTTGAAAGCTGCCCAGCTTTGTAGTAGAGTCTCAGGAACACTGTCTCCCATGTGCGCCATCACCCTCATGGCAATAGCGCAGGTCCGCTTTTCGAGCAGCGAGCTTCCTTTCGCGGCTGGCAAAGCCGCTATTTATCAAAAACACGAAGGGTAGCCCTGGTGAAAGGAAGCCAACAGGCAGTTGTATTAGATCCATTTTATTGAGGCTCGACTTGCCAGCAAAGTTCAACGTGAACACAGAACTTCCAAGTGTCTCTCCTCTTGCCAGACGCGTTTCAGGAACAACGGTTCCCTTTCTCAATGGCTCTGAACAAAGCGGGGCAGGCTGCAACCAGGAATGTGCATCAACCCACTTGGGTAACAATTGTGATTTATTTTTAAAAGAAGAAAAACATGCCCACTTGGGATAAACTTTCACTGCACTACAATCACCAGAAGGCCGTGCTCACGGACACGCCCACTATGGCAGGTGATTTAAATGAACATGTGCGTGAGGAACTTTGCTTTTCCTCTTTTAATCAACGCCACTGAAGAAGGGATGCAAATATCTTGAAACGCATTTGGCGAAGGATTTACTTGAATGCATGTACTCTGTGAGCTGCCTGCTTGCACATTGCCAAATAAACGAGGAGCGCTTACAGACTGTCTGGGGCCTCATTCCTTTTGGGGCTCACCTGGTTTTTGGATGTTTTCGGCTGGTGCCCAGCCGTGGAGAGAGGCCCACCGCTGTTCTGCGGGCCTGTGCTGGCTCCTAGAAGGTGCTGGCAAGAACAGGAGACAGGCAGAGACAGCGCCGTTTCCAGGGTGGTGCTGCTCTGATGCTCTTTTTGGCTCTGAACAAAGCGGGGCAGGCTGCAACCAGGAATGTGCATCAACCCACTTGGGTAACAATTGTGATTTATTTTTAAAAGAAGAAAAACATGCCCACTTGGGATAAACTTTCACTGCACTACAATCACCAGAAGGCCGTGCTCACGGACACGCCCACTATGGCAGGTGATTTAAATGAACATGTGCGTGAGGAACTTTGCTTTTCCTCTTTTAATCAACGCCACTGAAGAAGGGATGCAAATATCTTGAAACGCATTTGGCGAAGGATTTACTTGAATGCATGTACTCTGTGAGCTGCCTGCTTGCACATTGCCAAATAAACGAGGAGCGCTTACAGACTGTCTGGGGCCTCATTCCTTTTGGGGCTCACCTGGTTTTTGGATATATATATATATATATATATATTTCCAGTTTTATTCCTCATATAATAGCGTCTCTCGGTTTTTGTCAGAATACCTCCTACCTCCCAATCCTGTTAACCTTATTGGTTTTTTGTTTAACCTCTTCCCTGCGGGGTGAATTCCCCCGCTGTGCTAGGGGAGGGGGGGCGCGCACAGCGCCGCGGTGCTCGTGACGAGCTCAGCTCATCAGGCAGCACGGTGGCGCTGTGCTCATGACGAGCTGAGCTCGTCATGACCATGCACGTTTCTATAGAACGCTCAGCACAGCGGGGGAATTAACCCCGCATGTGAGCGCCACGCATGTCATGACGAGCTCTGCTCGTCATGAGCATAGCGCAACCGTGACTCATGACGAGCTGAGCTCGTCATGAGCACGGATGAGGTTAATATCTGGAATCCACCTAATTTTTATTCTATCAGGTTTCAGACTACATATATGCTGGATGTGAGCTCCCTCTGTTCTCTACACGTCCAGGTTGGATGGTGTGTGCCACCTTATGAATTCTACATTCAGCGCCCTAATGAAGGTGTTATAACTTACGGAATTGTCTTCTTTTCACCGAAACGAGCATCAGTGCAATTGTCATTCTTATTTTCTGGCCATATTTTTGTGACTGTGAATTACTGTTAACATTATTAGATGGAGTACATTGATATATTGATTAATTAACTTAGGAAACAAAAGTTCTGTATATACATCCATGTACACTGAGGCATATTGACACCCGGCCATACAATTTATTATTAGTTATATGTGGGACTCTGAATAATGTTTTTAATATGTGGAAAGTTTGTTTTTTCTTTACTTATGTTAGTAGGATAATGTGTGTGATTGACTTGAAGTGTGAGTATGTGGTTGTTTTATTTTGTAGTAGTATAGGGAGCTCAATATAATATTGATTTCTTTAAATGGAGTATTTGATATGAATATACCAAATATTAAAACATTAACTAAATGTGTCTGATTCATGATTATTATTATTCATAGAGTTATACCTGTTTAAAAAGTAATGGAAAAGAGTAGAAGAATACTTTATTGTTTGATTAGTAAAAATCATTACAATGATGGGCATGCATTAATAAAAAGGGATATCGGACAATTGCTAAAATATTTACATATAGGGTAGTAAACAAACATTAACTAGACTCCTGTGTCTTTGCTTACATTATTTCCTCATGCTTTTTTAGAAGCTGCCTAAACGCGGCCATTTAATAGGTTGATACAGTCGCAAACAAATGGTAAGTAACAACAAGGGTGTGAAATTCAACAATAAATAACTATTTAAAACCTAATAGTCTCTATTTGTTCATGCTGTTAAAATGTAAACTTCATCTAGACAAGTGATCCTTTTTGTTAAAAAACAGTTAAGAGCCGTGGTGATTCGTTCTATCTTTAGCGTCGACTAAAGCGATTGGGCAAGGCATTAGTCATTGTTAAAAAGCTGCTAGCTAAACCACTAATAGTGCAATTCTATTTCTAAATAAGTAGAACCCCTACATATGATGATTAAATGTTTCACGGTCACACAAAGCAGAGGACAATAAGTGAACAATGTGCAAAATGCCATTTTCGGCCGCTGTCAAGTAGTACAATTAAGTAAATAGATTAGCAAAACAAGATCGGGCTTAGGTCTCCCCCTTATGAATTAACAGTTGTTGGCTTGATGGCTCTCGCAGTTTGTAAGTCTTTAAACTGCTCTTGTGACAAACTTGGTAAACCGGATGTTGAGCACTGGATTGTCCGGAGTCATAGATACAAGGATGGCTTGTCAATAAGAGCGAACAACGAGTTTGTTCCATTCGCCCTTTAGCAAGGTCTTTCGGTCGTTAAGAAGTGTAGGGCAAAGACATACCACGTGCTCGATTGTTTCCTTGCTGCTCCCACACCCCCTGCACGTTATATTTTCTTGTATCACTTGCCAACCTGGCAAGTGATACAAGAATGGCCATTCACCCATTCTGAGAGCCCAAATTTTTTTTTTCCACATCACTGAGTAGGTGCATGACATATGAGGTGCCACGACCCCTGGCTTAAACCCTGATATGACCAAGCATGGTTACGTTGTACCAGTTGGGCTCTGTCCGAATGGAAGGGACCAGATGTGGACATTTCTTTTAACGTAGATTTTGAGTGCCTGCTGAGATGGATTGGAGCTCCAAATTTCTTCTGCATCCAGGAGTTTTAAAGAGCCTTGTAGATAACGCTGGTACGATCTCCCAAGCTGACCAGCTGAAATTTCATGCCTCAAAAAAGCCTCCAAGTTCCCTTCTCTGGAAGTACGTAGCTTGTTGCACAACCTGATGAATGCTCCAGCCCCTACCGCTCGGTGATCTTAGCGACCAAACTCAAGTCGTACTTGGGTGGGGGATATGTTTTTGGAAGGCTCAGCACTTGTTTAAAAATTCTTGTTATTATTTTGTTCACAAGGCTGTTATCTTTCCCCTGCATGATCTCCTAACTGTAACTGAGGTAACTAAGGGTTTTTGCTTTCATGACGCTTATAAGAGGGGTCAGGCTTGAACCGGACAACTGCCTTGCGAGGTTCTTAAATGCCAACTGGATTGTGAAAGCTTTGGCTTCTACCTCGTCTCTGTGTTTTGAGAATGAACCCCTTCTGTCCATGTGGACCCCCAGATATTTATATGAAGGGGACCCATCAATGCTTTAACCCTTGAACAGCCAACCGCCACCTTGGTATTTCCTTAACCCAAAGGTGATTGCCCTTGTCTTTGATAAGTTCAGAGTATTTTTTTGGTGTCTGTTGATTAAATGGATGACTCAGCAGGAAAATGAAGTGTTCCTTGAAGATTCACTTGTGTTTAATTTGATGGCTATTATAACCATCAGAGGAGAAATATTGAGAGAGAAATGTTACTTTTGCATAATTAACTCGTTTATGAGCACATTGTGATCTGCATCATTAAAATAACATACACATCTTAACATATCATTTGTAGTAGGTGACCACACTAAGCTATTTATTTATTTATTTTTATTTATAAAGTTTTATATAGTGCGAACAAGATCCCGAAGGATATCGGATCGCTTTACAATAGGGTGGAAGGAAGGACAAAAGTGCAATAACGACAACAAGTAAGAATAATAAACGAGAAAGATTGCATAATTACACACATACCTGCCTTGACAGACTAGAACAAGAGATTTCAAGTTTAGAGGAGCGATATGATCAGACAGGGAATGTGCAGCACCCCTTGGATATAAAATCCATAATTGTGGACTTCAATGATACAGCTAAGGAAGTAATTAAGCACTTACTGAAATATGCAAAAGTTAGAATGCATGAATGTCTTATAAGAGAGGCCAAGGGCCTATTATGCATGTGCAAACGGTTTTGCGACCCGTTTGCGCATGCAAAATACAAAAGGGCCATGTACTAACCATATTTAGCGAGTCGCAATTTATTTGTGACTCGCTAAATAGGATCAGCGACTTGCTATTAGGAAGGGGCGTTCCGAAGGCGTCCCTTCCTAATAGTAGTCCTGGGCAGTAAATTCTGTTCCGCTCGTGGAATTTGGGTAATTATGTGTTTCGCGGAGAACGCGGAATTGCCAAAAATTCAGCAATCCGCGGCTTCACATAATTTTTTGCTTGTTTGCGCTTTCAAAATGCGCGTTTGCGAGATATTTCCTCCCGAGTACGCAAACAGCATTCGCGAACAGGAAAAAAGCATTGCGAACGGGCGGAACAAGCAATTCTGCGTGTTCGCGGAACTCTGCGTGCTTCCGGAGATTTGTTAACGTTTCGCGGAGCTTTGCATATCACAACTACGCATATTCCGCCCACCCCTACCTAATAGCGAGTCTGAGCCCTACGTATGACTGTTTTGTCACAGTTTACCAACCTTCTCAGAAGGGTGGTAAAGCACTCGCAAAAAGGATGTTTTAGGCAAAGAGGCTTGCGCAATTCTTTTTTTTGGCCTGTTATGTTTTCCCCATTGCAGATGCTGTGTTTTTCCAGAAGCTTTCTACTAGTTAGTAAAAGGGTATTTGCTATGTATTAGATGACTGATAGTGAGGTACCCATCGGAAGGAGGAGGAGATGTCAGGTAGGGAGACTCTTGGGAAGAACTGACTTTACCAAAGAGTCTGTCCAGTGTAAAAACTCAAGGACATAGCCATGCTTGGGCCATTGTAATAACATAGGAAAGTGAGAATGGGAACGGGCTGAAATGTTGCAACTAGTGCTTTATCTAATAATAATACTGTGAATTCATTAGACTAGGTGGCACATAGAACACCCAGAGTATTCCTTACAGAGATGTTTACTGACTTTGAACTTAAAAGACCCTTCTCTGTTCTGCAGATCTCCACTGCTTGAGTGCAAAAACTTCATGTCCAAGCATTCCTATTCTCTCATGAGAAAAGTTCATTTGATTTTCTGAAGCTGACACATTACTTTCTTGCCCAAATTAAATGCTGTTTGCAACTTACACTTCCTTATTTAGATTAGGGGATTTCCTTTATGGAACACGCCTGTTACATTTTCTGTATTATATTTGTAATTCTTGTTAGTGTTCCATCTTAGCTTATTTTGAAAAATTGACTTGTAGACCATTTACATCTGTATTAACAAAGACTGACACTTAAATATTTAATGAACTAATGATTTGGATTAAACTAATTTGTTAATAAATCCCTTTAAATTCAATCGAATTTTATTTGTTGTTTCCTGTGGAGCGTTAGACTTTTCTATTTATGGAAAGGAATGTAAATGATTACTACTAGACCCATCTCCTTGACGACTAAAAAAAATTCCATACGACTCGTGGCCAGGTTTGTATGATGATTATACCCAATGATTGAGATTTTAAAATCCCCTCTTCAGCAACTGGTTGTTCCATCAATTTGAAAAAATTACTAATTGCTTTTTGGTGCGTCTAAGTTTGTAGTTTAGATTCTGTTTATGTACTTCTTTTCTGCAAGGATCATGAAAGAGCAATGGCAAGACGGACTTATGCAGTTTGTTTAAAGGGTGTTGCTGTGACTATATATAAAAAAATGAAACATCCTCTGTTGTACTTTAAAACGATATTGCAAATCGTCTTGAAGTTTCATGACCATTATAAAAGAACTCTGCCTTGGGCTTCGTTCCTCAGTATTGCCATGGAACTCCTTGGTGATATGCAGAATACTTATAATGTACAGTGGAGTAATTTATCTAATTTTTAACAGCTGTCATATCGCATGCACTTGAACATATTTGAACTATAGGCTTGATTACAAGTTTGCTGGTGCTGCGCCAGGTCCTCCTCGCTGCTGCACTGACAAACCTGTGTCCGGGCCGCTCGCCAGATTATTATTGCTTCTCATGTCTGACAAGCTTTTTTTTACTTTCCCATGGCAGTGCCTCAAAAAATGGGCACCACAATGGGAACGCCAAAAACAGTTCTTGATTGCCATGGACTGTAAAGTCCATGCTTTGCAGGAGCTGGCGTGCATGCACAAAGATGGCACATGTTGTGCCCCCCTGTGTGCATCTACATGGCCCTGGGGCACCTCCGCTACGGTTTTAAAGTAGCAGGAACTACCATGAAAACCGTGGGGGAGAGGAACTTGTAATATGCTTCAGCCAAGCATATTACTGCCTCTACACTGCCACCAGGGAACGTCAGTTCCCTGGCGGCTGCTGCGGGACAATGGTGGTCCGACCGCCCTATTTGTAATAGGGTGGTCGGGAGACTGCCACTGCCACTGCCCCACCCCGCCTGACTCGTAATCAAGCCTTAGGTGTTACATGAATGCAATTCATGCTCTCAGGTTTATGGTTACATATACTGATTCAACTACAGTGAATTACATCACGGCATATCAAATTATGTATTTTTTTAGATACTCTTTGTACTACCAATATAACAATTTCTGCTGTATCACTGGATGTGCTGAGTTATTGGAGTAACATGGCACGAGTTGGAGGTACACGCAGGTGGACAGCGTCCACCCGCTTTTTAACACAAGGGTGAACGCCGTCCACCCTGCCAAGAATTTGGGCCTCACTGAATAATGTGCTGAACTCGTCCTGGTGTAATTTCGAAACACCGGGACACTTTCAGCAGCGCCTGCACGTTGTCTGCTTTCCATCTGCAACAAGCAACAACATGCACACTGGGACAGGCTTTCTTATTTAAGACCCCTGCTGGGCCAATAACAAAGGCCGAATTTGAGGGTTCATCAGGCCTCCTTTTGTTCAAGTCTCTGGGCTGGGAGCAGTCAGGAACCTCACACATGATACAAATGAAGCAGAGGGGAAACAAAAGCTCACACCTTGTTAGCACTTCACACGTACTTAATAGAGGTAGCTTTTCACTTTGTTCAGTCCCTGTTTAGGAGATATGCATTCACTGTACGAATATCAGATGTGTTGGTCTTTCCCGGTATTTACACAAAGCAAATTGCATTTATATAGGGCTTACTTCCCCTGAGGACGCGTTGAAATAATTTAACTACCACTATTTTTTCTTGTATAGCCCTACTCATTCCAACACAGGGTGTCAGCGCGCTTTACATCAACATGTGCATATTACATGTACAATAAATTATAGAAGTTTGTAAATGAATGTACAGGATGTGTTACATAAAACTGGGGGATTGCAAGTTGTAGAATTCACATATCATCTTCCATAGCTCACTGTGCTATTATCCTTGCAATGCGCACAAACGTACACATGACAGACCTGCTAAACATATATGTGAGGGCTTTAGAGCTGATGTCACTTCTTGAAATGTCACTTACTGTAAAGTCATGGCTTGTGATGCCACTTTCTATGATGTAAATTCCTGTGTTGCCATGTGTGATGTCATGCGCCGTGATGTCTTGCGCCATGATATTGTGCGGCATGATGTTGCGCGTCGTGATGTTACGTGCCATGATGTCACTTACATACTGCCTAACTAGGTTAGTCCCCACACTTCTTTTTTTAGGACTTGTGCCCTGAGGCGTAACAAGCCTTCGGCAACGACACGTTGTTGCATCTGAAAGAGGAAATTTGACCATTCACTTGCTCTGGAACTTAGGTTGTTGTGAGGGTAGCAAATAAAAAGATATATGAGTTTCTTCTGCCCAAGAAAGGAAACATTTACATTCTTTAAGCTTTTACTAGAGGGGTCTGTCACTCTGACATAGCACCTCAGTCTAAGCCGGTGGAACATTGTGGAGACTAACAGCAAGAAACCACCTAGGCTATTTGCTTTTATATAAGAGTTCACTGCTGGTCGGGACAAAGGGAAAAGCTGCAGTGAAAAAATTGTAAAGCAAATTGGGTGATATATGCATGAAGTTGGGTACGTAAAGCCTGGTTGTTTCACTCCCGTTATTTAAGGCTATTTTAGGTTGTATACGCGCGAGCGTGTGGTGAGCGTGGGGCTCGAGCCACCCTCCCTTTGCCCACGTGGGTCCCGCGGCCGTTGGCGTCTTGTTATTGTAAAGGGTCTAAGCTTCAACTCTCCCAGACCATTTGCTCTCAGCTCCGCCCCTTTCGCTCCGTCCAGCCCCTTTTGGCTGTCACTTTTACCTCAGGTTCCGCCTACTCGCCTCACGCCTACTCCGTCCCGGGACAGGCTCCCCCACCTTAAACCCTCCGGCGGCCCTGCTGGCACTGCCCACAGCCTCTCACACCTGAGCACGAGGGTCACCGCGCAGCCATTGGTCGGCGGCTCCGTTCCAGCGACCCGCCCTCGCTTTAGGGATCGGCTCTCGGCGCGCGCGGCTGCCAGTACTGGGGCAGAGGCTGCGGTGAGAGCGCTCACTGCCGAGGCGTCGAGTGCGCATGCGCGAGCTCTGCGAGGGGCACGAGCGGGCACCAGGCGGCAGCAACTTCCCTAGAGGAGAGAGCAGCGGGCAGCAGAGGCAGCTCGGCTGCGGCAACAGGTCCCCCGTTCTCGTGACCTGGTGGAGGGCAGCCCGGAGCAGGGTGCCTGCTCCCATCCGAGGGAGCCCGGGCGGCGGGTGCGGGCCACTTGGGGACCATGCCGGGCCCCGCGTTGCTGCCCCCGCCGCTGGGGGGCTCCCCCGGGCTGAGGAAGCCGACGGGCGCCTTCCGCCTGAGCGAAAAGTTCGCGCTGCTGCTGGTGTTCAGCGCCTTCGCGACGCTCTGCTTCGGAGCGCTTTTCTTTCTGCCGGACTCTTCTAAGCTGTTGAGCGGGGTCTTCTTCCAGCGCGCCCCGGAGCCCGGCGCCCCGCCGCCGCCTCCCCCGACTGCCGCCGGAGACCTGGAGGAGCGGCTGGCCCGTATCCGAGAGGAGCACGCCCGGGCGCTGAGGGAGGCGCAGGACACGCTGCAGCGGGCCCCCGCAGACATCCAGTCAGACATCCGTCGCGACAAGGAGCGGCTGGCCGCCGGCGTGGGGGAGCTGCAGATGGTGGACCATGAACCCCCCAAGGGGATCGTTTTTAAACCGCCTGTGGGGGCCGCCGGGGGAGAACCGGCCGATCCCGGAGTGCGGGACAAGAGGAACAAAGTGCGGGAGGTGAGTGACCTGGGAACATCACCTGGGGCTGAATAAACTTGACTTTAATTCCACATCATTTCTTCTGGATTTAATTACATATTTCCATACTACAGGCTGATGATCACTGGGCGAGCGACCGTTCTGGTCAGCGAATCTTCGATCCTAATGTTACACTCCTCCTTAGTCTCACAGGACCTTTGCTCTTGTCAGCAACCTACAACTGTCTCTCCCTAGAGTCATAGAAGTGCAGTGAAAGTTCAGCATGCCCCAGCCACTCGCCCTCGAGAGACTGTCTGTCTTTGCCTACTCTTACTGTGCCTCCTTTGTAGTCTTCAGTTGCCCCCCTTCCCTCTTTTGTTTTTAAATTTGGCTGCCTGTCACAGGGCCGTGTGGGTTTTCTGGAGATCCCTCTTAATTGTAAACCAGAGGGTAACCTCAATTATGCTAACATGTGGGCATCCTGAAAACAGGAAATGGAGAGGAGGACTAAGCAGCCTACACCCTTCCAGTACATAAATCATATGTCACATGCAAGTAGGGTGCCTATTAAGTGAATCAAACCTTATGGAGATGCCCCTGTCCTGCATTCAGAGTGAATACATGGCCGGGGCATCTCCATACATCCAATTTACTTAATAGGTACCCTACTCGCATGTGATATATGAACACGTGTGCATCCAACAGATGCAGTTTGCGGATGCGCTTTGCGTGTTCTATATTGTGACAAGGAGAGCAACGTACGTTAATCGGTTATGCTTTAGCTTAATTGTAAATGATTCCTTCTGAATGTCATGTGGGGTGCTAAGCACGTATAATAGTGTTCTATAGTCACACGTGTGTTGTTGTGGGGCAGCCGCTCCTATACGCTTTCATAGCAAACCCCCAGCATAAGATGCCCATCCTCTGCATGCCCAGGCTACTCTTATGTCCCATCATACCAGCCGTTCGTCCACTGTTATGGGCTGAGTCCCGGCTTCCCGCAACACTAACTGGTCTATGTTGCTCTTGGTTACATTGAAAGGCTGTTCCCTAGCCCGACCAGTCTTTCGAGCTGCCAAGGCGGACGTGGTCCTTTCATAGACTCATGGCGCATGGGGTGCTCCTATCTGCCAATTGCACGTTTCCTGTGTTTACCACAGGCAGTGCCACTGCAGAGGAAGGGGTGGCAAGTACTTCTTTATCACGATGCCTGCACGAAACTAGAAGGCAGGCCTATCTGTGTATGGTTGGCTGCAGTATCCTGTTTTATAATCACTCTGTCGTTTGCTGCAGAGCCAAGTGCATTGGTCCCAGCACCACCATTTCAACTCGCACGAATTTACCACGTCTAGGCGTGTATTGATGTTGGGCTATTAGTCTTAAGTCCCATCAACAATTGCGGCTGCTTCGGTGGGAGGTCTAAAAAAACGGCTTTGCAGGTCTGAAAACTGCTTTGAAGTTGCCGACTACCAGACTGGAGCAGTGACCTTCAGCTGCGGTGAAAACGGGCCCACTGTTGGTGGCATGTCCACATGCCTGCTCCTACCCACCTAGGCACTTTCTGTACTCCATTGTAAACCAGGTTAAATGTGTTTTGAGGTTGGTTGAATTAGCGTGTGCATAGTATGAATGGAGGCTTGAACGTGTAGCTGTGCTGTTGAATTCCATTCATTAACATGGATGCTGCCGTGGGCACAGTTGGCTTTCCAGAGAACTAGGAGAGTTGGTGAGTGTTCCTGAAAGACTGCTGGGTTGTCTTTTGAGGAGCGTTTCGTATGTCTCGTGAGAATCGCTCACTGGGAGACCTGATTAAAGTACCACGAAGGGGCGGTACACTGCATTGAATACCCCACGTTTCCCATTTTCAGAAGTGACGTATATTTAGGGCTTGGGATAGACTACTAATGTGTTGATGTGGGTGTGTAGTTGCAAAATCCTTCCACAGACGCATTTTTTGTAATACGACACCGCCTACAACTCTCGTAATTCTTTCTTGATCGGACTACCAAAAACTACTTATTTCAGCTGCAAGAGCGCTAATAAGAGCCCTGCCCTCACGAACCCCGGAGGGTCCCAGGTCTGGCCGTAAACCGGTTTTTGTTCAAAAGCGGTCTTCACAAGCCTTTAGCATAAGTACACGGTCTGAATTCCATCGCCAGATCTGAAACGTTGACAGCGTCAGGGGTTAGCTAACACCTCCGTCCGTCCGTCTACTAATGGTTATGTAAAACTACAATTTTCTTTTATGTATCGCCTCACACAGCAGTCCAGCCCTGCTGTTTCTATAGCTGCAAATCATATGTTACTGTTAACCAGCTTAATAGTAATCGACTGAGGAGAATGGCAGTCAGCCTCGTCAGGATTCGAACTCACGACTTGCAGATGCACCACATGCTTCAGAACGGGCATTCATTCCCCTCACTGAACATCCCAGAGAGGTTTCGGACCAGTAATCCGTTTGCAATCAACACTCCCACACCCACTGGTCTTAGTCAAACGTTGTGTAGAATGTCAGCCATGCTTTCATGTGTAGGTCGGACAGAGGCAGTGAACTGAACCCACTCGGGTTTCCGGTTCAGTGTCCTGCCCGCCTATCATGAGCAGAAGTTGTTGGTACTCAGGTCGGTGCAGTGTTTCTCCTGCGCCACCCTTCCCAGCTCAGGGTGACGGGGTTAAAGAGCTTCGAGTCGGGCTGAATGCAAGGACTGAACAGGATGTTGTACAGCCTGCTGTTCAGGACGTTTCCTCGGATTCCGCCTTTTGTTTATGATTCAGCTGGGCTGAGATTTTCCAGAAGTGTCTCCGACCTTAAGATATCTCTGGGTTGCTGACCCTCCCAATCAAAACATCATTAGCGCACTGTCGATGTTAGAGTTCAGTCAGCTGGATTTATTTGCAGTTAGTTTTTTATTTATTGAATAACATGTTATTCTCTATTTCTTATGCGGCCTTTGATTCAGGGTTGTAAAATCCTATGCAGGTATAAACGTATTTTCATAATGGCGTTAGGGCTTGTCAGTGAGTGGCACTTGGGTAAAGCGCTGGAAACTGAACAGTACGCAGGTTAAACAAAAACCTGCTTTTGTATAACGCTGCTACATAGGTATGGAAAGACGTTAAGTACATGTACTTCCGTTCACTGTGATGGGGGTGCTCCAGTGAACGTGCCTCGCATCTAATCGCGTGTTTGTGTCTACCCCACGCAAGGTCTGCCCATCCATATTTCCATAAACTTGCGGTGTGTCGTCATTTTTCTGGCTATTGGTATATGGGCGCAGCGTACGGTTGTGGTCTGCCTCATATACTTTGGTGGTGACAGTCACCAAAAGCATGCAACCCTGTCCCTGGTAGCCGCTCCTCCGCACCTAGAAATGACACTTGAGTGTCTATGTGCGTGAACCTAGAGTGGCTTAGTTTTGGGGAGCGTGAGCTGAGCATATGCCAAGCATGCTTGCTGGACCTCAAGGAATCCTCGTAAACATGAAACCTTTCCTTCACCGAATTCAGTCAGTAATAGTACTGCGTACATATGTATATAATCTACTTCACTTGTTGCGCCCGATTGTTAGTGACTTTAAATACACGTTATGAGTTGTACCCGTGTGCTGCTAATAAGTTGAACACTGAGGCTCTTTCCCACAAGCCTATCCTCAAACTTCCATGATCACTCAACAGCAACACTCCAGATCACACCTCGCTTGTTTGAACAAATAAAAATATCCTCAAGCCAGTGTATTTCTTATTTATGCGCCCTCCTTTTCCTTGGTTTGAATCTCCCAAAGGGACAACAATTGAGTGTTATTGTTCTCCTTGTTTTGAATCTCCAAAGGGAACACTTATTGAGTGTTATAGGGGCGTTCCTTTCTAACCTCTGCTACTGCCCTGTGGCTTTTGAAGGAAATGGTGTCTTAACAGTTAAACGAAGCAGACAAGTAGTGAGGCTGTTATTGTATGTACATAACGTGATGTATTATAGGCTCCGGATGGCAAAACTTAACTTGACCTGAAAAACACACCCTGACTTTTGGAAGTTAAATATGTCTGCCGATCAGTTTTATTCCAGGATGCTTGAAACGTAATGCTCCTAATTTTTCTAAACTGATGCGTGGGAAGCAGCGTTTGGATCACTTATGTACTTTGCACAGATTACGCTGTCGTATGTGTGCCTTGCCTGCACTTTTAGAGTATTAAAGGGCTAACTAGTTGGCATGTGAGATGCACGTGCAGATCTTAGCAGGGGGTCATAGATACTGTAGACAATTTGTAGACAGCCAAAACCCAGGTAGTCCAGTGTTTGGGGATCCAGATGAGATTACGACTCAGATCAGTGGCTAAGTATGCCGTGAAACCCAAGATAATAGTTAGGAAATGACCATGAAGGCAGATGGGATTAGCAGTGATGGGATAATGGCTTTTCACTTGGAGCTTTTACTGGCCGCAGAGATGCTTAGATAATGAATAAGTCATGTGCCTGTTAGTTTCACCAGGTTCCTTGATGGCTCTCTGTATGTAAATTGCTTAATTGGCGGGATAAATGCACTGCTTGTTTTTGGTAGAGATTGATTCTTTATTAGTCAAATTTGTCGGTGCACCGGAAGGTAACGTCGAGGGTCCAACGACGTTCAATATACAACACAAGAAGTGGGTCTAGAGATACTCTAGAACCATCCCTTCACGGGCACTCATATGATTGTCTCCGTTGATAAGAAGACTTCCACTCTGAAGTTCATTTCATACATTAAATGTTTAATAACATTCGATATGGTCTGTTATATTTTCTCCAAATTATTATTGAGGTTTACATGATTGTTGTCATCTTATTGTGTATCAGACATTGTCATCATGATGTATCCAATGCATTTCGGGCATGCAGTAATATGCCCTTCGTCAGGGAAAACGACACTGTCAAAGATAATGGCATATTATCAGTGTTATGGTCGGCTATCTAACTCATGAAAACAGTAACATTATAGCAATTATGGTGATTAACAACAAGCATATAGTGTGCTAAGTGCTCAAAACAAAGGTTCGTGGTAGCGTAAGATGCATGCATGGTGAAGAAAATGAGGTAAAAATAATATGGGTCTGCTCTGACTCACATGCCTGGAGTATCCGAAATTGGATTACAATCTGAAAAAAACGAACAATAACGCAATTCTTAAGACCATGATTCTTAAGAGAATACACAAGCCTAAGCCTGCACCAACGTGTGCTTATACGCACGTCTAATCTACTAACCTTGATGTGTAGCGATGACGGTTCTACATGAATCCTCTCGTAAGGTACGGGCTGGTACACGGTTCGAAAGTACCCGCGATAGTTTAACAAAAAGTTCCGGTCATGTGACGTGTGACACACAACTCTAATGAAAGACAGACTATTAGGCGCATCGTCGTAAGTTTCTACGTGCAAACTAAATGTGCACGATTCTCTTGTCATGTTCTGTTCTGTATGTAACCCATTCCTGCAGCTGGATGCTTGTTTATTTACTTCATGGGATCACAGGTGCCCTCGGAGTTCTCACTGGCATTGCTATTATAGTCTTCAAAACCAGTTTCACAGACTCTGCCTGGTTCATAATCTCTTGATTTTTGGCTTGGATATGGGTCCTATATCGTACTCTGAATATGTAATACCAGTGGGTGTGTGTTGCTTCTAAGTGTCTAAGTAGAAGTCTTCCTGTTCCGTCTCATGCTTTCTAGTTTATCTGTCAATTCAATGTCCCAAAGTTGGTGTGTATGTAAACCAGCACCTCTTTCTTGCTCCCATACCTTTGATACATTTACCTGCAGAGCAGGAGGTTGAGACATGGCGAGATGAAGGTAGAGCGCCGGCGCTGATGCCACAAGCCCCTCTTTTTCTTAAGCGCTTCTGCCTTGTGGGAGGACTGCCCCAATGGGGGTTCTGTGCAGAGATAATTGTCTGGGTACTGTGGGACAGGCCCAGGCACTCAACCTTGTGTGGCATAGCCTGCTTGAGTTCTCTAGCACTGGTCCTTTGTTGCTGGAGTCTCGGCTCCAGTGTGATCCCAGTTGTAGCCCCTAGCAGTAGTGTGAAAGAGGACATGAAGTGCAGAACTCTGCCATTTCAATCTGTTCTCTGGGAGAACTGAAGGCGGTTGCAACGAGCTGCCAATCTAAAGCACCAGTGCCTAGCACATGACTTGGCCTCTTGTCACTCTTTTCCCAAGAGTCACTGTTTTATGAACTCCCTTCTGCCCTTCACTCCTAGTATTTATGTAGAATAAGTAAAAGCTTCAAATAGGTGTACACGTTACTGTAACTCGTGATCTTGTCATTTCCTGTTTTTCTCCTTTCATGGCTATGAGACTCCGCTCTTAAGTCCAGATTTTGTTTTCAAGTAAAACAAGTGTGCGTTGATTAAAAGGAGATCTTTTAATCCCCCGATTAACTTTGTAGGCAGCCGAGAAGTGACATGGGTATTAAAAAGAGCAACAAGGAAATGAGTTTGGGGGGCGGGGAGAAACCGAGAACTTCTACGAATCCTGGAGCGCCATATTGCATGCTTACAACATCATGGTTAACAATACCTGAAAAGCTTTATTTGAAAATGCTTTTGTGGAGCCATTTTCTAGACAATAGTTACTTTAATGTTACATGCGAAAAAGTACTACCTAGTACAGAGTATTGCATGGAGTGAAGTGCATTTACTGCATTATTGAATACATGTGATGTGACTGAAATATTTAGTAAAACAGAAGGTTCAATAAATTGGGAAATACAAGCTGAAAATGTTGCATATCATTTCTCACTTCCTTTGCCACCTACATATACAAACACACGTTTGTAATGAGCTTGTAAATACAAATATTCTAACCTAATTTACCTTTCACATCACCATGTTCCTACGTGATGCACTTGTGTGTAGGCCGTCAACCTTGCACGTTAAGTTTTTTCAGTGCGTACACAAATAGTTCCTAGATTGTCTTGCTCTTGTTCAATACGTGAAAACTTGACCTGTCGATTTGTCTATTCTAGTGAGTAGCATATGTCTTTAATAGAAGGTTAATTAAGTACGCATGTCAAACTTTCCATTGCATCAGAATTTGGAAGTATAGCAGATATTTAGAAGCTCATTATATATTTAGCACATTAAAAAAAAACTATTGACCTATTTTAAGAATGCTCTAGAATTGGTACGATATTGGGCAAGGATTTTTTTAATGAATCGTTTATGTTGTATCTGGAATTTTTAAAAACTCTTCCTATTCAGTGTTTGTATCGCAGACCATGCCACAGGTCCTACTTTCTCCACACCTGCTTTTTGACTGTACCCTGATTCAAGTAGGACCAACTGAAGATGCCCTGATGGCAAAAAGGGAAAATACCTAGCTACATTGATCCAAACTATTACTTTTCTCTCGGATATTACCATCTCCCTACCTTTGCCAAAGGCATCTGAGCTTTGTGTTCTCCTGACACCCTTGCTCAACTGTGCAACACTCAGCGTGGTATGATTGACAGTGCCATGTGTTTCCAGGGGTGAAGGACAGCGGTTCCCTGCCCTTACTGAACATCAGAATTTGACTAGGATGGAACTCGAGGAATGCGATAAAGATAAGCAGTCTTGAGTGACCATGGAAGGAGTGGTCTTCTGTTTCTGACACAAGGATTGGTGAAAGTGGGATTTAAATTAGGACTTGGGCTGCATTTTGAGGTATCTCATTGGGGTCAGCAGTGTTTGATGGTTATTGTGAACTATATTTGCGTCCCTTTGACGCTTGGATTTGTTATGGTAGGATAAGATGCGGCTCAATGAAAGTCCTTCTCTTTTGATGCTCAGTTGATGATTCATTAATGGGGGCGGGGTGATATGGATTTGAGGTGAGGTGTATATTTCTCTCTTGCATAGAACGTACTCGTGTTATATTTTGTAAAAAGAAACTCTTGGTCATGGCCTCCTTAAACGCTAAGTTGTGGTAACATGTAGACATTTTACCCTCGCTCGTGCGACTCCTTTGGGGTTTTGGCTGTGCTGTGAACATGTTCCTAATATGAATTCAAGCCTGTTCAGTGCGTCCTTTTCCATAGCGCTAGCCAGGCATTTTGCCGAGTTGCACGCTGTTTTTGAATCCATACCAACGCCCCCGCATTTTTTTTCTCCCAATGCTGTGAAAAGCACGCGTTAAACTTGAGGGGCACGCCGATAATACATTTGTTCTCCTGTTTTGCAATCTTTACATTTCGTCACATTGTCCGTTTTGTTTTTCGTGATGTTCTTGCACAATATCCAGTTGTCCCAGCCAAAGTAAGCTAAATGGTTGTATGTCCCATGCGTACACAGTTAATGTTACTTGTAGTTAACACGATTAATAATAAGCTTTACACTTGCTTAATGAGGGCATTTTTAATTGCGAGGTGAAGCGTTCTTGGCAGTGTTCGTGTCATCTAGTTTATTTTGTGGGTTTACCTGAAGGGAGCTAAAATATCCACAGACTTGGCTGATGTGTCGTTTAGCGAGCGCTGAGTGGTTTGGGATGAGATTTGAGCTTGGTGAGCAAGTGCCTACCAACTACATGGCCGTGCGTGATCTTGCCGCCGTTCAGTGCCAGCAGCAGCGGCTGCTTATGTGGTTGTAGTTCCCCACCCACCTGCAACGCTGGGAACTGCAGCTCGGTTTACATGTGAGCAGGGGCGCGCGGGTCTGCAGCTCGGTGCGCGCGGCTGGAGAGGCGCGAGGCCCGTCCCTAATGCTCAGAAAAACAGGAAACGGTGACGTCTACTCGTGTTCACGCCTTTGGTCCCTGTACTTTGTAGCTACGTATGCGTACGCAGCACCTCTTCATTGTCTCGTTTTGTATTACGAAGGACAAGCCTTGCGCGTTTCATTCAACTGCTTTCTTTGTTGCGGTAAAGTGTTTTGGAAAACTGTAATTAAGATGGAAAGGCAGTAGTGACCAGGATCTCTATTTTCTAATGAGCTGACGAGAACAAAAGGGCATTTTCATTAAATGGACTGTAAAATAAAAGCACATTGATACCTTTTGTGAAAAGACTGAGGGTTCTATTAATTATTGGCTTTAGATTGCGGCAGTGGAAGCACTTTTAAGCTGTCGTTAGTACCGGGCAGATAGGACTGTTAAAGTTACGCAAGCTTCTTGTTAGTTATAGTTTGCAACAGGGGCATTGGTCCTCTGAACCTTTCTTCGCCGTAGTAAGGGGTCGAATCTCGGATAACCTACTGCTGGTCTACCCAGAGAGGACCATGGATAGCCAACTCCCAAGCACAGTTTCAAAGAAAGAACATTTGAATGTCGTTGTTGTTATTAGTGGTTTTGTCTTACTCAGAAAAATCTTTATTTTAGCGCTGACATGATCAACCATTGAGATCTCAAAGTTTTATGGAGTCAATTAGTACTATTTTTGTGCCACCATTCATAAAAAAAGGTAAATTAAAATCACTTTAAAAAAAAATTGTTTTAGTCATTGAAGTATAAATCTGTGTTATGTGTATCCGGTATTGATGGTCTTTAGAATGTATATGGGTCTTCTGGAACCCTAAAAAGCCTCACATTCTAATGAGAACCCAGACTGCATTTTTATGCCCTCCAAAAGTAGGAGAGCCCTCTCAGTTGGTTCGCAGTGACCTCAAACTTGTAATCACCCGTCACGTAAGGTTCTTGGCAGGTTCCCAACATCAGATGATAGGGAACTGGTAACATGTAACCACCTTTGAAAAACTTATGTTTCAGCCAGATTTAATAGAAATTTCATCAGGTGTGCCCAGTTGGAGCCTCCGGTGCCTAAAATAAATGGTGCTACTGTGACCCGGGTTGTTATAAATAAGTACTTCTGTTTAGTTTGGGGCAATTAGCATAATGCATTTGCACCAATAGAACATGTGATGTCAAAATTGATACGAAAGATTGACTGGGATTTACCTAGTCCCTAGACAGACCACATTTTAAAGTAAATGCCATGTAAGTATAAGGGTTTTTGTCCCTGCTTAGCCACAGCCATGATCCATTTGACAGCTAAATGTTTTGCTATACATCTAGCATACATATAATGGGAGCCCACTGATCAAGTAATACTTGGCATGAATCGATATGCCCCCATATTTTTTAACCTAGACTGCTTTAGATAACGTTTTCCAGAGTAGGTTCCTTGTTACATTTTTATTTGCTTTGCTTCATTCTTTCAAAATGTGCTTGGTTCATTAAAAAGTTCAGCTGTCCCGCGGTCTGTGCTAACTAGGTGGGGATCATAACTGCCTGCAGATCCTTTTGAAGCAAACCATAGGACAGATACTACCCTGTGAATTGCCACACCCACTGGATGCTTTGGACATCAAAAATTGTCTGCAGGCCAAGGATTGGATGCACTAGAAACATTGCAGGCAAACTGTAAAGTATGTAAATACAAGGCAAGCAATGCATTTGAGACCACATCAAGGGCAGTTTGGTACCTTCCTGAGCGACATTGATGCTGATTTGTTGGTGTCACAGAAATACAATTTTTGGGTTGAAGTTTTACTTTACTTGGGGCAAGACTCAACCGATTGCTGGCAACCCAGGCTGTAATTTAAGTAAGATGCGCAGTGGCGTTCTGGAGTGTAAAACTCGTTGGCTCCAGCAGATCAAAGTATGTGTTAGTTGTATTGAAACAATATGTGCAGAAATGTACTGCCTCGGAAATAACTATGATGGCCATCGCAGCCCAAGACCAGTATTAGAAACGGGGTCCACAATGCATGGGAGACCAGACGTATTGGGGTGCATGGAAGGGTACTTAAAATAAATTGATGCTGGTTTGCTGTAGTAATGCTTGCAAAATAGAAGCTGCCCCCTTTTTAGGTCTCGCCTCTCAATGCGCATGCGCATTGAGCAGAGCGAGACTATAGGGGCTTAAATAAGCTTTACCTAGACTGGCGATTGACTGACGATTTGATGCTGTGCACGTGCGCTTTTAGGTCATTGCGCAAGCGCATTGACCTAAAATGCGCGTGCACATCATCAAATCGCCATCTGTTCCCCAGCAGCACTCCTCCCACACCTTTGAAGTGAAGCGTAGCTTCACTTCAAAGGCCCCTGCTGCTTCACACCCTCATCGCCGCTCTCCCCGTTCCGCCCCCTCCCCTGACCGCGGTGTCGCATTTCTCCTCCCCCCTCCGCTTCTCTGCCTTCCCTCCCACCCCCCACCCCCACCCCCCTGTCCCCTACCAGCCTCCACTGAATGTTCCGATTTTTCTGTGAAAGTAACTGGGCTCGTGAGAAGTTACGCTTTTCTCCTTCCAGTCCTAATGTGCATTGAGTGCGGCTCTGGCAGCTTCCAGTTCTGCAGCACTTCGTCTATTGCTTTTGGAAAACTGCATTTCTGTAATTTTGGCTCTCCCCGCTCCGCCCCCTCCCCTGCCCGCCGTGTCGCTTTTCTCCTCCCCCCTCCCCTTCTCTTCCTTCCCTCTGTCTTGTTTTCCTAGCACCCTCCCACCCCCCACCCCCTGTCCCCTACCAGCCTCCACTGAATGCTCCGATTTTTTATACCAGTCTCAGTTTTCATAACATACGTGGTGGCGGGGAAGAGGGAATGGCAAGCTGGCTTATATTTTTACATATTCTAAAATTTCCAAGTAACGGAAAATGTGTAGTATTGAAGCCCAACTTCACTCAGTTTTGCTCCTTTTTTTGTATGTAAACAACTGAGAATTAAGCACAGATGTTGTGATTTAAAAAAAAAAATATATACGCATCGAGTCCTAAATACATTTTACACACCGAGCACGTGCCCTTTCACTACTGTTTCCCCCTTTTAGCGTGCTTCTGATTTCAAGAGAAACTGGAGTTCTTTTACTTCTGCTTGTCACACCACTTAATGTAGTAGTACTCTGTGCTGCAGGTAAACCACAGATGTGGCCTAACGACCAGAGCTGCCATCTAAGTCACGTAAATACAAAACATGTTGCATTACAAATGCTATAGGTGTCACATTCGCGAAAGTTATAACTATTGGCATTGTAAATGACAAAGCTATCAATTTAGCTATTTTAAAAACCAACACATAAATAAAAATTTTCATTTACAAGACCAATAGCTACAACTTTTCTAATGCGAGACCTATTGCATTTCCAATGCTTGTTTTTCTCTTGTAGCCTGAAACTCAGACTTGCGTCCCTGATTGGTGCTTCCGGGAAGGAAACTCCTTGGCTAGCTGTACTTCACATACCACACACCATCTCCTCTGCCATGGGTAGGGGCAGTAATTATCTTTAATCACAGGGTGACCGGACTGTGGGGTAAAAATGGTGCCATCATGTTGGCCCCAGTGACCGGAGTCAACATTATAATCCCAGGTTTTCACTTCTCCACAGTGTTCAAGCAACCCCGAGGAAAAAGCATCACCAGCATTAAATTTTTTTCGATGGGGTTTACGTGCCGAGAAGGCCTCTTAGTTCCCTTGTATAGGTGACAGGAATTACTGGACCATAGTTGATAGTTAAAAGCTTTGCTCTTAATAGTGTGCATTTCAACTTCTACATCCTCTGAATCCTTGGATCCAGGAGCACAGCTGTCGGTGTCCTGCTTTGACCTCTTCTGTGTTTATTTTCTACATGCTGATAGGGAATTAAACCAGTCTATGGATGAACATCACAGAAATGTGCAATAGTTCTCATTGGTGTTTAATTGTACTATTACCTGCATTTATTTAATTGATATTGGTAAGTGGAGTGTAACAATATTTGCTTTTTATAACATGAATGAGGACCACTCCCTGCCTGCCTCTGAAAAGTTAAGTAGATCTGCCAAGCAGTTAGTCACACATTTGCTTACATAGCATGATGTGAAGTATAGTTATCCCTGCTATGTTTGGTTTGTTGGCAAGCCACACTGCTCATGCAGAGGCTTTGGAACCCACACTTGATTTGTAAACAAAATGAGAAGCCCTCGAATGTAGTTGGTACTGATTAAAAACCCTAGTCTAGCTGAATTTGTGACCTGGCGTGAGACAGATTGGAAACATTGCAGTCCCCTTTCTTGATGGTTTGTGAAAAGACAGGCGACTTAAAGCACAGACTATCTCAGTGTTGCCATTGGTAGGATGGAGGAATATGACGGAGAGGTGAGCATACACTAACCAAGTAGAGTGGGGAGAGGCATGTTACCATTGAATAATGTGTGACTGCAGGGACATGCCAGCGCTCCTCCCATGTAGTGAGTGGGCTACATAACAAGGGCAACCAAAGTTGGGAACCCTGCATTAAATAAAGGCAAACTCTGTCTTGTACATGTTGTTTGTCTTGCTCGTGACTTAATAGTTTGAAATTGGGTTTATAACTGGCAGAGGTATGCACCCTCTCAAAGCATGAAGAGGGAGAGGTGTGGCGCCGCGGCCAGGGCGACTGACGCTGGAATCTGGGGATCACGGTTCGAGGTTCGATCCCCGGCTCCGGCGGCAGGTTAACCCAGCACCATGCGACTCTGGGCAATAGCTTGCTTAATCTTCCCGACGGCCCCCAGCGCCTAGAGACCCTAACGGGTGATTGTGCGCTATACAAATGTGGATTATTATGAACCACAATCCTAGTCAGAGTACGTCACAACCCACTCTAAATTACCCTGTGCTCATCCTCTGGTAGCTCAGCACAGAGAAGTCTGGCTTAACTAAAGAGGGGAATCTGTAAATTATTTGTGCATCACTTTAAACAGTAACACAGTGAAAACCCCTCAAAACGACCCCGCACCAGGTTAGAAATTGGATGAATCCTTTTGTAACTAAAACAAGACCAAAACAACAACAAAATCCATCGAGTAGAAGTAGAGATGAATTTTTAAAGAATACATTTAAAATATTGCTTGGAAGCAATAAGCGCTTGCATGGATTATCTGGTCATGCTAGACCAGGGCAAAGCCATAAGTTCAGGCCAACCACGATGCCCGCCTGGGGCCTCTGAAACAAAGTTCCTTGATCTAGGAGTTGTCATCGAAAAGGATGCGAGGGGCAGCCGAGCGATAAGTCAATGTCAAGCCATGCAGTGGACGAGATGTATCCATTTTCTCCACGCAACTGCTGGGATGCGTCTGTTTCAAAAGCGAAGCGCTGGTTCTGATTGCAATGCACCGCTGCTGCTACTGCAGTAGGGTATATGTCTATTCTGAATGTGATGCACCGGGTCTGCCCTGTGCGGCGAGGAGGATGCACTGGTTCAGACATGTGCAAAGGCGAAGATGTACTGGTTCTGATGAGGATGCGTGGGTTCTGGATGTAGAAGCACCTTAAACATCACTTCCAAGGGTCCAGGACTGGGGTGACACCACTTGGCAGGGCAAACTCTCAGCTTGTACAGTCCAAATGCAGGTAGTTGAAATCTTTGATATCCCTGAGACTTGGAACAGGATGCTAGCCAGTAAGCCCTTGGAGTCACTCTGGGTTTAAGTGATGCAGGTCCAGTCCTCACCCGGGCAGGAGAACAGCATGCAGCTGGGCACATCAGCAAGGCAAAGGCACAGCAAGGCAGAAGTCCTGCAAAGCAGCAGTCCAGTCGGGTGACCGTCCTTCCAACATAAAAGCAGCTCCTAATCTTGTCAGAGTAGTAACATGTTCAAAAGTGTAGTGAAGTTGTGGTGTTATAGGTAGGGTAATCAAACACAGTTGTGCCTTTGAAGTGCACAGTTCCTCCCTTCCTAACCTGGCTCAAGACATGGGGCATGCAGCCTTTCGTATGGGGACAGGACACAAACTGTCTAGGTGTAAGTGTGAGGCTGTGCCCAGCTTCTCTCTCCCATCTCCTTGTAAGGCCTGTCGAGATGCACCTCGGCTCCTTTTGTGTGAGGTTGTTTACAGGGAATATATAAAGGCTAGTTGTCAGCCAACCCAGACTGAACTGAGATGGGCAGCTTGCATCAAGTGTCTAAAGTAAGTAAATGGCAACTTTGCCAACTAAAACTGTATTTTAGAATCCAATTTCACCATAAGTTCACCAAACATGAAGTCTACCTCTTCACAATTTGGAATTACACTTAAAAGATGTAAGAAGGTAATCCCAATATTATAATAGGGGAGGGATGTTAAACTTAGAAGTATGTCATACCTTTTAAATACATTGCACCCTGCCCTCTGGGCTGTCCAGGCCCTACTCTAGAGGTGACTTATGTTTTAAAAGGAAGGTTTAGGTCTGGCAAGAGGTTTAACTTTCCAGAGCGACATGGCAGTTTAAAACTTCGCACACACTCTGCAGTGGTAGGCCTGAGACATGGTTAACGGGCTACTTAAGTGGATGCCACAATCCGTGCTGAAGGCCCACTAGTAGTATTTAATTTATAGACCCTGTGCACATGTAGTGCACATTACTAGGGAGTTATAAGTAACTTCAATAAGGCAGTTAGGTAGAGACAATGTTACCATGGTTGGAGGAGAGAGCACATGCACTTTAGCACTGGTTAGCACTGGTAAAGTGCTCAGAGTCCTAAGCCACCAAAACCAGGTCTGAAAAAAGAGGAGGAGGAGGAAGGCAAAAAGTTTGGGGTGACCTTTCAGAGAGCTATTTTTCCAACAATACTAAGATTTCAAGACATAAGAATAAACTGTTCCTAGGAAAAAGACACTTCTTTATAGTCGTGAGGAAAGCCCATTGGTCATAGTAGAACAGGACTTGAAATATGTTGACTAGGAGAGAGGTCATTGGAACATTACTTCCACAGACTCCTTAATGATTTATTTTTAATCGTACCAGAAACACCCAAAAACAAGGGATACCTTGAGTATTTTCTAGGTATTTTTAGTATAGGACCCCGACAGGAGAAATTATCCCAAGTGTTTCCTGTGATGTGGTTGAGCCCAGCCTGGTTGTTGGGCACAGGATGAAACCTGATGG
Source organism: Lissotriton helveticus (assembly GCF_964261635.1). Classification (NCBI taxonomy): domain Eukaryota; kingdom Metazoa; phylum Chordata; class Amphibia; order Caudata; family Salamandridae; genus Lissotriton; species Lissotriton helveticus. The sequence continues at coordinate 874,770,646 of NC_136067.1, forward strand.
TAATGCATGACACCAGTAGGGTACGAGAGGGTCTTTTAAACAGCACTAAGGGATGTCCTAACTGAGGACCGAGCTCAACTTTTCCAAAAGATAAAATCCACCGCCGGGAATGGTCTATATGTGTAGGGCACTTTAGGTGAGATTGGGATCGAGGAATAGTCTGCCATATGCCAATATTGCTGCAGAAAGGCTATTAGTAGTGGGTATGGTTCATTTTCGTAGCAGATTTGCCTTTGTAAGGCTCCTAGTGCTGAATCTGATTTAGTCACATGGCAGACCATGACTGGAGGATTAGTTGTGGTGATCAGACACGTCAACATAACCTCTGAAAGGCATGCTCAAGTTGAAGCAGAATCAGTCACGGGTCACTAAACATCAGAACCAGCAAAAATTAAGTTTCAGGCAGCCTCCTATATCAGACTGACCTCACCCCGACATTGCTGCGTCACTTTATGAAAATCAAAATGCAATGCTTTTGACAAATTAAAAATCTCATAATATATATTTTGTGAAAGCAAATTCAGGTGGACAGACTGTTTTAGATACATTTATTAACCTGTGGATTATGGGACAGTATGACTTTTTCATGCCCTGATAGGGGCTAGTAATACTTGGACTGGCCAAGATTCCTTGAATGGCGAGATTGAGTTAGCCATCTCTGTGTCCAGTTGGAATCCTAAGGATTTACTCGATATTAGGGGAATTCCCCTGGAATCCCCTCTCCCACCAGGCAAAGTCTCTTGCGTTTGAGCCTTAGAGACTGGGAGACCTACTACCTGCTGTGAGCATAAGGCCTCCACCTATTCCTGTCCTGTCATCCAAAATTTACAATTGGCTTATGATTACCTTAACCTTGTATTGACCAGGTTAAGATAATGGCGAAAGTTTGTTGGCCAGTGGCAGAGAGATCCCAAGTAAACCTCTCCGCTACTCCAATGCTAGATAAAGGAGGGAAGCACAGACTCCTTCGCCTCTATGGGATTGTCCACCAGTCCAGCATTACTGGGAACAAATCTTCCATAGCATAACACATAGTTGGTTCTACTGTTGATTTTGCCCCACTGCTGTCACTCTTGGGTTACACTAAACATATATGCTGAAGTTAGGCAGGCAGCTGGTGAGTTATGCTACTGATGGCCACAATCAACTGACAGATGCTGCTGGTTGAGGGAACCCGCTTCTGCGGTTGCTGAATGGCTGAAAGATGCTGCCTCATGTAGAGTGGGATGTGAACTATGCTGACCTCGAATACCCTCAAGCCAGTCCACAAGATACTGGGAACCATTCAGGTTATACCTTCCTTCGAAAACTGACAATGATGATTTATAGTGCTCATTGTCTATTATGAAACTATACAATATCTAAATTTGATGAACGTTTGCTTAAAGGGTTCATTGTTGGTCGTCTCGGTTCTTATGTTTTGATTTTAATTGGCATTTGAAGTGACCAATACGTATACATTTATTATTAGCTACAAATTTCGCAAAAGATGCATGAATTTACGTTTGAATGTACCAACACTACATGGGTATTCCTTAACTTTAGATCTTTTGTGCTTTCGCAAGTCCTGCTAATGTTTGCCGTCTCCTTGTCTTGAAGTTCATGTTTCAATTTGCAGATAAACGACCAATGTTTATGCACATGCCGAGGTACTTACTATTGCTTGACCTCCATAAAGTGTGATGGGTTCGTGAGATTGAACTGGGCATGGTGATCTGTAAACAGAACTGTGGTTGACTTATCTGTATCGCTACAGGTAGCAGTATATGCACCCAGGCCTAGGCTTGACCACACAGACCATTGTCAAGTCAACCTGTGTCAGAATGAGACTAGACCTCCCAGCACTGACCCACCGCCTGCAACTCGAGTCAAAATTTAGCTAGATTATCTGAAAATTAAAATTGCATACAGGAGAGTCCACTGAAGAAAGGTTAAGGTGAACCATCTTCACCGTGTTGGTTGAGTCACTTGCTAGATGGCTCACTAAACCCCAATGTTTTCCCTTAATTGAGGGGTCTTGGGAGAAGCAAAAAAAAGGTCCGGGCCGCATTGGGTTTCTTAACCTGTATCCCTGTGACCATAATCATAATTCTCTAATCTACTGTGCCTGCAGATGCAGTCAATTCCAGTTTAGGTTTAGATCACTTTCATAGGCTGTAACCTGAGATGGACGTCCCCCCCCACCCCCTATAAAAAAAACTTACTCCCTAGTCTCCTGAGATCTTCTACAAACCAGCAATTGTAGGCCTGTGTAGGAATCGTAACTTGATTTGATGCAAAGTAGTGAAGGTGGTCCGCTGGAAATGTAATAACCTTATTTAATAGGCTACCAAAAGGTTGCAGTCCACAATGTCAACACCTACTGGTCCTTCAAAGTTGATCAACTCCAAGAAACAGTCCATATGTCTGGCATATTTTTGCTTGAGGAGGGGGGAGGCAGAGAATTGGTGCAGGGAGTAAACAGACCAACATTCTTTAAGTATGATGAGGCCAATGAACTACCCTTACACTCCTTCTCCAGTGCCCTGTTAAGTCCCAGGTGTGTAGGAAAGATGAGATCTCCAGTAGAAAAAAGGTCAGGTCTTTTTTAATGTTCCCCCATTGTTTTTCCTCAAAGGTGACAAACTCACATAGATGATAGTAATAGTATAAAGGTGACCCCTCCTTCCATATTATAAAAAACCACACCACCTTGTGCCATTGTCCAAATGCAGAGTAATTAGCTAGGACCACCAGTGGGTATATCCTCTCTACAGGACCTAGCAGCCTGTAGGGGGTACCATGTAACACTGTCCTTTTGGGTTGTACAAGAGCGGGATGTCTCCTTGCCCATGTAAGATCAATTTGTGAAACGTCAGTCTTTCCATTGCTGAGAGCACCCCAAAAGGTCAGCAAATATGGTTTTATTTTTTTAAGCTGAGTTTTCTCTTCTTTGTTTCAATAATAACGCCCAGTTTGTTTATGCCTAAAGGCATTCGCATCGTGTTCCAGTAGACATCTGTGTCCCCCCATCCTAGGCAGGATTTACCACAACACTAGATGTTATTAGCTACATTGCTTCCCTACAGAACCTAGTAATGCGCACTGTGTGAAATCAGCAAGTGTGTTACGCGCTTTGACACCACCATATACTAGCTTTTGGTTCAAGCGTGGACCTGGTCTCCTTGCTTTAAATGTTGTCCATCCAGTACGGCGTGTGTTCCTACTGCCGCAACTTACAGGTTGGCTTAAACTTTGCTCTTAGAGAGATGAAAGGGTGTCACAGTTGTTTAGTAAGGCCTACTTTGCAGTTTTTTTTATTACGCGCTATATATTTAAAAGGGCCAGTACAAAATACTATACAGTTACATACCCGGTGCCATGTTGCATTTAATTGATTAGGTAGCCTATTTTTGGCAAAGCTCTGCCAACCAGAATGTGGAATTCAGTAACAAACCCACTGCAGTGTTTTGTTCTCCCAGCTGTCCCGTGTACATATCGCTGCAACGTCTACGGCTTTCGAAGAAGCGAATGCAGTTTTCAAATGCGAAATTAAGCCTGTGTGTCCGTGAGCTGGTTGATTGGACATTAATGCATGCAATGGCATACCCCTGGGCCTAATGAGTCGCTAGTGTTTCTCTCCCACTGGTGGCATTCGTGCAGTTTACGCTAATGTTTCATTGATGGCATGGGCGGTCTGATTGGTGTTATCGCTGAGTTTCCTATTGATGGAGCGGGATAGAAAACAGAAATCTGTTTAAACCCGTGAAGTCACACTTCCATAAATAAATTAATAATGCTAACAATTTGTGTTATGTGTATAATAATTCAACCTAGTTTAAAGTTACATTACATTACAGAACACGTGGGAAACTAATATGTGTGCTCATAAATGTGCATTATGTTGCATTCTTATGTATGTGGAAAATAATAAATTAATCTTGTCTATTGTCATGTCATAACTAATAGCAGCTGTTTTTAAAATAATGGCATGTGCTTATTTTGCTTCCCTTGTCTATGTGATGTCATTTCTACTATTCTAGGTGCACATAAGGCTTTATGGATTTATGAAGACTGGTAAATATAAAATGCTGCTTTATTTGTGCTTTACTGCTAGGTAATTTAGATTAATGGGTTAATTATTAACAATGATGGGAGGCAACAGAACAAACTGTATTTCTTGCATTAATTATTCTTTGTGTTTGTTTATATAATAGTTTTACAAGTGAAGCTTAGAGATGGCTGCAGAAAATTAGTACCCTTTTAAAAGTGACGCAGGGACAGTGGCGCAGAAAATTGACGCTTTCTGAAAGAGGCCTAATGATGAAAATGGCTCAAGTGAAAATAATTCCAAGAAGGATGGAAAAGGCTTCTGAGCTTTTATTTTGAAAGGTTTTGGATTGAACTGCTAAAAAGATGACTTTTTGGAGAAATTTGCTAACGTTTGCTAACGTGCCACGGGAGTTCAGAGCTGACTAGCTCAAGGTTAAAAGGAAGCTGTCGCTACAAAATGTAGCAGACTAAGGAAGAACTGCCAAGACTTCTACATGAACAATGGACTAGTGAATTTGCCCGGGCATGTAAGAAGGAGGTGTCACAGTTTACTGTGGTACGAGGTGGCTCAGCCAATGGAGAACTAGAATTCGTCTGCTGGAATGTGAAAAATAGTTAGCTCAGCTCAATTTAGGGTATAAGAATAAGTTCTGAGAACACATAGTTGGCTTACGCTCGAGAAATCTGGAGGACGATGTTATGCTGATGGACTTTACACGTGAGGACAGGAGTTTTTATAAATTACTTTATTACTAGGTGATGAGGGTAGAGACAGAGATATAGTTAGGATTTTGGAAATGCTTAATTTTACTTATTCCTGCTAATGAATAATAATTCTTGATTTATGCTCTTTTTATTAATTCTGAATAAATCTTTCTTTATGACTTTTTCTAATGCTTGTTTAATAAAATACCAAAACCTAAGTTTTTCTAGATGTGTTAAAATAAACTTTCTAAAATGACAAGCTGGTCTTGATTATTGCAGATGGTTTAAACAACTATATTTAGATCTTATCGCCTCATGATTCAAGCGCTCTATTGTTGTTATGGGCCTAGTGTTGTAGTGTAAGTTTTGTGGTAGTAGATAGTGTCATTTGTGCAATATTTTGGTGAGAGCGCTGGATCAATTTCTGATAGCCATCGGACGGTTTATATATGTTGTTTTTGACATACATGTTACATGCATGATACATATATGTAGGTAAATTCATAGGATTAAGTTTTAACACATGTTGAGTTTGTTTATTTTGTGCTATGTGTGTACCGGTACAAAAACTGTGTGATGAGAAGGTAGTCATACAGAATATCTGATCTGTTTCTGTGATATCGCCGAGTATCACTGTTGGTATCGCCGTGTACCAGAAGTATTGTCGCCGTGCAATACAGTGTTGTCGCCGTGCAACACAGTTTTAGGGCTAGGTGTGAATCTTGTATAGTGAGGGTTTTCTAAGAAATTAGAGCAGCATGAGAATAGGGACAAAGCGCCTTCCATAAAACTCACTGTGATAAGAGTATTAGTTATATTCGAGCTTGAGTGAAGGGCAGAGTAATGTCGGTGCATGATTATCTATAAACAGGTGAGAGTCCTGTACGGGTACATGTTTTATATCTATAAACAGGTGAGAGTCCTGTACGGATAACGGTGTTATTTTGCTAACGGTGCATGATTTCTATAAACAGGTGAGAGTCCTGTACGGATTTCATGTGTGTCTGAAGTTAGGGAATTTTCAGTGTGAAAGTGCGTGATTGTTTTGTAAGGTATGTTCAAGTGGAACTCTTAGATACTGTCACTTCGCGGTGCGTTCAGAGGAAAATGAGTTCATATTCTTACGTGTTAGAAGGGTAGGGTAAGAGTTGCTCTACTGGCAAATGGAAATTATCCTTAGTGTGAATAGCGCCGACTATTCCGAAGTGTGGATACTTGAATGTATGTAAACTATCCTAATTAGAGAAGCAGACAGATGAGTTTCGTTTTATGTATTTACTAAATAGTACCAAAAGTAATTCTTAGGTACTTAGGAATGTTCTAGGTAAAGTCTGTACCATTCTAAGACTTTATAAAAGTGTTGCGCGTTGTTTAAATAAACTTAAAAGCACTGCGCGCTATTTTAAACCATTGAAAAGTGCCCCGATCGAAAATTGTAAGGGAGGGGCTGGTTTTGCGAGTGAAACCGTGTGGGGAGAGACTGAAGCTGCAGCAGCTCCCTACGTCAGAGTGGCCGCGCTCTGATTGGGTAAGGCGTCCGGAGCGTCACAGTAAAGCTAGGCTCCGATTGGTTGAAAGCCAAAAGCCTCACAACAAAACAGTGAGCATTATATTGATTTAGGTGGTCGTGCATTTAGTTGATGTGTACCACCACAATTATCTAAATTGCTTATAAATTGAAGTGTCCCCGTTTTTAGAAGTGTAAATTGAAAACAAATACACGAGTAAATAATGCCAGTATCATAGCTAAATAATTATTCCCGTTTTAAAATTGTGCCCGAATTGATTCTTTCCTTCGTTTTAATGACTTTGTTAGAGAAGAGCCAAATTAGGAATGAGAACAAGTAGAGAAAGCCTAAAACAACAACAGCAGTCTACGATCGTAATAACTGCGCTCTGTTAGGCTGAAAATTCCAGTGTATTATGGAATAGCCACGCTCTCATTAGCTGGGGCGTTCGGTGAAAGACAGCAAAGCCACGTTGTAATTAATTGAAGTAGTGTAAACAACACTAAATTTTACTGAGGCGCGTTGTCACTATACATTAATTATATACTTTTAATGTCCCCGATATAGTTTTCCTTTTTTAAAAAAACGTGCCATTATAATTTCATAAAATTTTGTGAGGAAGGGGCGGTTCGCCGTGTGAGGAGCGAGGGGGAGAGCTGCCAGCTGCAGCGGCTGCTTGCGTCAACCGCCGCGCTGCCATTGGCTAGAACGCCGTCGCGTCATAGGCAAACCCGCGCTGTGATTCGTTAAAGTTCCGGCGCGTCATAGAAAAGGCCGCGCACCCATTGGCTATTGACGCGCAGCGTCATACAAGGGCCGCGACCTTATTGGTTAAGGCTCCGTGAGCTACGCCCTGATTGGGCAAAGCTCTATGACTGTGTGTAGGTGTTTTATAAATTATAATAGAATTAAAACACTGCTTTAACCCCTTTTTCTCAACGCTTTGAAGTTTTAAAGGGAGAAGGGTATAATAATTGATGTGGTTGAGCGAGTTGATACATAATTAAAAATTTTACATAAACAAAATATATTAAAAGCGACTACGCGCTGTGTTCAAATTATATTCCCAAACAGAGAGGCTTGAGCGCGAGGCGAGCGGGACTGTAGCAGCAGCGGTATATGGCAACAGTAACAGCCGCGCTGAGCTTGGACGAGTGTTGTCAAAGCCGCGTTTTGATTGGCTGAAGCATTTTCTGCCGCTGTGCTGTGATTGGCCAATGCGTCGTCACGCTGTAATTGGCTGTAGTGGCGTAAACAGTGCTGTGGTTGGTTGAAATATCGCCAATAGCGCTATTATTGGCTGAGGTGGGTTGCCCCTTTGAAATATTTGCGAGTGTATTTGTAAGTGTCTTAAGATATAAATAAAGTGTTGATTTTGAGCGCTTTTAAGCGCAAAGAGAGAAAAGAGATTGTAGTGGCAGTGTGTGTCACAGTGAAGGCGGACTGTGATTAGCTGAGCGTCATAGTAGCCCCAAGTGTAGCCCCAAGTGCTTTGATTTTTTTTTGGTATTAGTGCCTAGAGCTTTGTTATGAAATAGATCACACATTGGAAAGGTGAGACTAGCTGACAAATAGTAATTACCATAGCAGACACGTTGATAAAGACAACAGCTAGTGGTAACATTAGCTGTTAGTAGAGTAATATTAGTAAATCAATAAGCTGCTACTGCAAATACAGCTACAGCAGTAACAATAATGGCAACAATAGCTTATTAGAATAGGATCCACAGCATTGGGCTGATGTGTGTTATAGTAGTTAGCAAGCATTTTATCACAAACAAAATTGGTGATTTGTGGTTTCAAGTCAAATTAAATTGTTAGTTTAAATAAATTAATAGAAGGAGTCTAAAGGTTTTACAGCAAAATATTTTTTTTTAAATTAAGGCAAACAGATTAGGTTTTCTTTTTTACAGGTATACGTTGCAGAAGGTGTGTAAGTGAAAAATAAGTACATTTAAAACACATGTGATTATATGTTGATATTTACTGTTATAAATAAAAATTTTGCGTTGCTACTGTTTTTGCAAATTGATATTTTTCTTTACAGGTTAATTAAATTTAGTGATACAGGTAAATTAGGAGATACATTAAATTGACCAAATTATAAGGTTTTCAATATTTGATAGTGTTACATTAATTAATTAATTGATCAGCAAGCACTGCAACGCAAATTTAAAGAGTACATTTATCAAATTAATTAAATAAAATGTCTTCCTTATATAAGAAAATGAAAAAGGTTGTTGCCAAATGCGAGAATAAATTAAAGATTCGAAAATTAGCGAAGATAAATAATAAAGGCGTCAGAGTAGAAAATATAGATCAGTGTACAATTGATGTTGTAAATATGGATCAGAACAGAAATTCAAGAAGACCCCCAGAGCAGATTAATGTAACGCCAAAAGTGTCAGATCAGATTGATAAAGTGCCAGTTCAGAATTTTACTAAAATTAATGCAATTGAAAAGCATGATGAGATGCTTGGTACATCTGGAATTAATATTCCTGATCATGTAAATTCATCAAATGATTTAAAGGAGTCTATGAAAATTATGGAAATAGAGATAGTGCCTACACTGGAAAAAGAGGAAATTAGTTCCGTAATTTTAAAGGTCCCATTAACTGAAAAGGTTTATTCTATTGTACTTGAGATTGAATTAGTAGGGATTGCAACTCAACAAGAAACAGAAATGACTTCAGTTCTGGTAAGTGAGAAGTCTGACATTGACCTGATTAAATTGATACAGCCTGATGAGTCAAAATTATGGTCAAATGAAAAAGAAACTGAGATAAATGAGTTAAATAAAGAGTTACAAATACAGCGACAGGTAATGACTCAAGAGATTGACATGGCTTCATTGCCGTTGCAAAATTTTATTAATGAACAGTCAGAGAAAACAGATACAGGATTAAATAAAGAACAGGAAAACAGTCCAAAAAGATTAAATGCACTTCCAGAATGTTGGAATAAAATTGATGTTCTTTTAAGTGAAGACATCAAAGTGAAGGATGCAATTGATCAACAGATTGAAACATTGACTTCTGCAGGTTCACTTTTCAGAAATACAAATTTAATTAAAAGATTGATTGATGATATTCAATTGACAGAAAGGTTTGCTGTCGTGATATGTGCAGCATACAAAATGAATGATGAACATGCTTTGAGTTCACTAATACTAACATCCGTAGTTGAAACATGGCAAGGAGTCAAAGACTTACAAGATGATGCAATTCATGAGGAGGAAAACACATGGTTGAGAAACACATGGTTGAGTACAGATTTTAGACAGCGAGATGAGGATGAGATTTGGATACACAGAGATGACAGAGTAGTTTTACCAAATAGCATGATTACTGATATGGACAGAATGTACCATAAAATTGCAGAATTTCTTTACCAGAGGTGTCTGACTTATCAACAAGTGAACACAATTAAGAGAATAGTTGTGAGATTGGGAACAGAATTACAGGAGAGTGATTCATTGACCAGATTACAAATAGATTACTGTGAAATGTCACTACATGATAAACTGTGCTACATATTTGTGATTTACTGTTTGATTACAAAATGGATTGAAACATTTCAGACGCGACGTAATGATGAAATTACTGTTGCAAATTTACTAGATGGCAAAAGACATATTGAAAACAGACTGCTCCATTGTACAGATAGAATAGAAATTTCAGATGTTGAGGAGCATGAGAACGGTATTATAAAAGACAGAGATGCAAAAATGTGCCTAGCTGCAGGTACAAAGTGGACAGATATTCTTCCACTTGTTTTGATGTTTCTGAGAAACACTACTGATAAAAAGACAGATTTAAATCCACATGAGATTATGATGGACAAGGTCATGAGACAGACATTTATACCAGAGAAAAGAATGATGACTATCAATGATAGCATCAATTTGGAGAACTGCAGGAATTTATCAGATGAAATGATTTCTGTGTTTGATGAAGATGAAACTGAAGTGCAAACAAGAGAAAAAGAGCAAGCACTTGATTTGTTACCAGGAAAAAGAATCAGGAAAAAGGTTCGTCTAAAAAGAAATTCTCTAGTGCCAAGGTGGCAGAAAAGGAGGCCAGTCAGTCTTGTCACAACAAATGCAGAGAAGTGCAAAAGAATGAAGAGGTGGATTGACACTGGCCATACTTTTCGTGTAACTACACCTGAAAATCCTGATGAGGATAGTGTCACAATTGATAATTCAGATTCTGAAGAAGAGCCTGAAGAGAATCCAGATCTTGAAGATCGACAAGTTGGTCGACATCTGGTGAACATGAATAGAAAACAAGCCTTGATTGAAGAAGACTTGAAAATTGTGACTGAAGACTCAGAAAATGATGGAAATCTGCCAGAAAAAGAAGCAGAAGAAGAATGTGATCAGATTGTGATTCAAGACCAGGAGAGTATTGAAAAGCAGAAGAGTAGCTCTAAAAACAGGAACAAGAATTCTGAAACTGGGAAGTTGAAGGTAATTGAAAATGAAGAAGATGAATTGCCAAGTACCAGCTACAAAGATGACGTTCCTAACGGAGTGAAGCTGCCGAGTAAAGAAGTACCTGAGTCTGAAGTTGAAATTTCTGACACTCAAACTGATGAGAATGATGAAGATTCTCAGATAAGAAAATTCAGAAAAGGAGCTTGGAGAACAGAATGTAATGTGACCAAGCAAAAGAAGAAATTACTAAGAAAAAGTGATAACTGGCCAGAAGAAAATGAAGGCCTAAAATTCAAATTGAGATACAGATCAAAGGAACAAATTGATGAGATATCAAGTCAAAAAGATTCTGTAAAGAAAAGTGAGGCAGGAAAGAAAATAGAAGTGATACCTGTAGTGGAGGTAAATAATGAGAGTCAAAAAGAGATTGAAAACAAAGGTGACAATGATTGAAGTACATACCTGTTAAATTTTAGGTATTCTGTTTTTGGCATAAGGCTGAAGAAATCTTGTTAGGTGACACAAGGTCGAAGAAATTCTGTTAGCTGAAAAATTAATTTGTGACATTAGGTCGAAGAAAAACTGTTAGAAGGTTTGAAAAAAAAAAAAAAAATTTGAAAAAGGGGGGTGTTAGAAATGTTTAGAAAATTTAGGTAAAATTTTTAAAATTTTTGTTTTATTTTTCTTTGCAAGCTTAATGAAAATATAATTCTGCTTTGGTTAATTTAGGTTACTTTTTCTTTAGAAATTAACAAAGAGAAGTTTTAGGTTAATATGACAAGCAAGATACTGACATTTTATTAGTTATAGTTTTTGCATCACTTTTATTGAAGCTTAGTCGTATGTTACACAAGAGAAAGAAATAGAACTAGAGGGGTTTCTTAAAACTCAATATGATAATTGCAGATAAACTGATGAGATAAGTCTTTAGAAATACTAACACAGGTGAAATTGAATCGTGTTCATCTTAGATAAAATCTTTGCTAAAATATTGGGTGGTGGTGTGGTGATTTGTTAATCACCAGATGAGGGAGTTGATGGAGCGGGATAGAAAACAGAAATCTGTTTAAACCCGTGAAGTCACACTTCCATAAATAAATTAATAATGCTAACAATTTGTGTTATGTGTATAATAATTCAACCTAGTTTAAAGTTACATTACATTACAGAACACGTGGGAAACTAATATGTGTGCTCATAAATGTGCATTATGTTGCATTCTTATGTATGTGGAAAATAATAAATTAATCTTGTCTATTGTCATGTCATAACTAATAGCAGCTGTTTTTAAAATAATGGCATGTGCTTATTTTGCTTCCCTTGTCTATGTGATGTCATTTCTACTATTCTAGGTGCACATAAGGCTTTATGGATTTATGAAGACTGGTAAATATAAAATGCTGCTTTATTTGTGCTTTACTGCTAGGTAATTTAGATTAATGGGTTAATTATTAACAATGATGGGAGGCAACAGAACAAACTGTATTTCTTGCATTAATTATTCTTTGTGTTTGTTTATATAATAGTTTTACAAGTGAAGCTTAGAGATGGCTGCAGAAAATTAGTACCCTTTTAAAAGTGACGCAGGGACAGTGGCGCAGAAAATTGACGCTTTCTGAAAGAGGCCTAATGATGAAAATGGCTCAAGTGAAAATAATTCCAAGAAGGATGGAAAAGGCTTCTGAGCTTTTATTTTGAAAGGTTTTGGATTGAACTGCTAAAAAGATGACTTTTTGGAGAAATTTGCTAACGTTTGCTAACGTGCCACGGGAGTTCAGAGCTGACTAGCTCAAGGTTAAAAGGAAGCTGTCGCTACAAAATGTAGCAGACTAAGGAAGAACTGCCAAGACTTCTACATGAACAATGGACTAGTGAATTTGCCCGGGCATGTAAGAAGGAGGTGTCACAGTTTACTGTGGTACGAGGTGGCTCAGCCAATGGAGAACTAGAATTCGTCTGCTGGAATGTGAAAAATAGTTAGCTCAGCTCAATTTAGGGTATAAGAATAAGTTCTGAGAACACATAGTTGGCTTACGCTCGAGAAATCTGGAGGACGATGTTATGCTGATGGACTTTACACGTGAGGACAGGAGTTTTTATAAATTACTTTATTACTAGGTGATGAGGGTAGAGACAGAGATATAGTTAGGATTTTGGAAATGCTTAATTTTACTTATTCCTGCTAATGAATAATAATTCTTGATTTATGCTCTTTTTATTAATTCTGAATAAATCTTTCTTTATGACTTTTTCTAATGCTTGTTTAATAAAATACCAAAACCTAAGTTTTTCTAGATGTGTTAAAATAAACTTTCTAAAATGACAAGCTGGTCTTGATTATTGCAGATGGTTTAAACAACTATATTTAGATCTTATCGCCTCATGATTCAAGCGCTCTATTGTTGTTATGGGCCTAGTGTTGTAGTGTAAGTTTTGTGGTAGTAGATAGTGTCATTTGTGCAATATTTTGGTGAGAGCGCTGGATCACTATCACCATAGCTTGCGTGTAATCCAGAACATTGTTTACTCTTCCCGAAGGATGCTACCCATCGGCTTTTCTCTTAAAGGAGTTAACTTGTTTACCTAGAGCTTGTGCAGAGAAGTGTTTAAATAGAATATTTTGGCAAGCAGTCCGATTTATGCAAACAAGGAGTGCTTGCAGAAAAGTTGTTGGCTGCCTTTCAATTCTTCTATTCACAAGTGGTAGGTAGTGTGCTGTTCTGGTCTCTTCCGAGATCGCGTTGATGATGTGCCGGATATTGTGTGACCATTACACATCACCAAATCGGCTTGATGTGGTATGCTCTTGTTGTTCTTCTAAGTATATGATCTAGTTACGTCACTGTCTGCCCTGAGGCTTAGGAGAAATGTGCTATTTGCTGGAGAACCCAAGAATCAACATTTGTGGATACATATTACAATCTGCTCTGAAAATGAGGCACGAGGCACGTTCTCAACAGCTAGGTATGACGGGACAAACTGGGGACGCTATGTCGGTGGCTGCGCTAAAGAATGATTGTGAGCTGTAGTTGAAATGGAAGTGTGCTCTAACCATGCCGCAAAACTGACATTTGGCAGCTTTTTTTTATTTTGCAAGTGCATGTAGATCCAGATTGAAGCCATAAATATGTTAAGACATCACTGCCTAGGTTTGTTTGGGGCGACTTTAATTGTGTGTTTATGAGCTAACTAATCCTGATGGAAGGCGAAACCTCAGTCTTGTGGGAGATTAGACCCCTTTGTCAAACATCCTGAGCTTATTCAAATTCTAGAAGTATGAAGATTGAGGCAATCAGTTCTCGTAATCTTGCAAAGCAAACCAACTTTATATGTTGACAATGAATTATTCAATAGATAAGTTGTGCAGGCCGCTCTAAGGATGGCACTGGCCAAACAACTAAAGTTTTGATAGTTTACATTGTAATGCCCACCATGTGACCCTCATCCTCTTGATGCCCATTTAATGGCATGCGGTTTTCAGTTCTTATGTAATGCTCCTAACCCTACACTGTTGAAGGACACTTTGAACCGCTACTTAAAAGCAAACAGCCCTATAATTGTCTGACATCTGAAGTAGATTTCCAAGCATTCAAAGATAGGGCACTGTGGCTAGACTAATATTTGAAATCAGATTCCCCCCCTTTATGTATTCGTGTACAAACCATAGTATGCAAATCGGTTCCAAGTTAAGGCCCTCTCTTGGCAAAAGTACACAAGCATTGGCATAGCCAATAGGTTTCGTCTTTGGTTAGCTGCATCTGTCGGCTTTGCCAGTGTTTTTAAGCTATGTTGTAGATCATTGTGGCTGGTGCAGCATGTTAGAAAAGTTGTATTAAGTGTTGTAAGCATTTTTGTGCTCTGTCTCCTACACATCAAAGATAATTGTGTGTCTTCATCTGAGTTCTCAAATGTTCGTTTCCATCACAACTTCATCTTCGGTAGGTGCTCCGAAGTGCAGCTGTGGCGAAGTGTTGGCTGTGGAACCAGAAATGGCCCTGGCAAAATTTTTAAACTCTTGCCTCATAGCACCTTGTAAATTAGGCTGTACGCAAATGTTTATGGGAGGGGGAGGCAGTTTATGAAATGATTCATTCCTTCGGTTCTATCAGAAAATCCAGGTGCAATATTTCTCTAAAGTGGAAAGTCGTGCACACACCTTTAAAGAACATGCATGCTAGGTAATACAAGCCAGAGAAGTTTGGCACATTGCCCTGGTATGTAAATCTCATTGTAATTCAAGCATCCAAGCTGTCCAGGCTTTGCATAGCTCCATGTCAAAATCCACATTGCCTTGATGTGTGAAGAGTAACTGTGTCATGCCAGAGGCCAACTTGGCCAGTATGTAAATTTTTGCAGTGCTGCTTGCAAAGGGATGGAAGAACCATTGCCAACAACTCCTTTGCTTATCTTACCCTTCAACTATCATGGGCATCAGCTGCAACAAGTGCCATGGGATTGGAGGCTTGGGTTGCTCATACGTGAATCTGCACGGACTGTATTCCCTGAATGACACAAGCACCTGCTGCTTGAGACCTATTTCCACTATTTTTTTTATCTTTATTTTTGGTGCCAATGGAAAATGAAGAACAGTGCAACCATTGCATCACTTAGCCAACCAGGAGACAATACTGGGTGCTGAGGTATTGAGCAGGAGTGTGTGTACTGGGTTTGGTGATTATTCAGCACTTAGCTGTGTTTTCCTGGCCGTTTCTATGATTTTATATAACCCTGGGAAAAGCGCTACGCTCGCAAAGTTTGCGCTACTTCGCACTACGCGAACTGCATGTAGCACAGTGCAAACACGCCTAGCGGTCATTTTTTGCTTGCTCGCGGTCCTTAACGTCAAGTTGGCGACCACGAGCAAGCAAAATTACATCCCGGCAAGACTTTTTCCTCGTTCACGATCAGCAACATCAAGTTGCCGAACGCGAGCGTGGAAAATAAACCTCCCGGCAAGATTCTCAACGCGGGGAGGTCAGGTTTCTCATTGTGAGTGGTCGCCTATGCTTGCAACCGTTTGCGATGAGAAACTACCAGTCCGCATTTAGAAAGCTGCCGCTCGAGTAAAAATCTACTCGAGCGGCAGAAAACTACAGCGTGCACTGTGCAAGATGCCGTTTTCAATGATTGCACAGGGCCAGATTGTCCGCACTGTGAAACCATTGAAAACGGCATCTTACACTGTGCGAACAGGGTACTACGCGTAGCTCGCAAAGTGCACTTTGCGTAGCTAGGCGTAGCGCTACTTTGCGAACTACGCCCAGCCCTAATTTTATACCATGTGCTGTACAAAGGCCTTTTTAAGTGTGCCTGTACAGCGATTTGCGCTGTGCTTGCAAAATCTCCTGCATATATAAAAAAAATCTTAAAAAGGACGTGCATCCTGCCCATTACTTACTTGTCACTCAAATTTTCCTAGCTTTTTATGGGTTGTGTGCCATTTCCTGAGGGTTTCTGGTTTCTCTTCTTTTCCCCTCCTGTGTTGTGTGAACCAAGTATTTTTCTTTTAAAGCCTTCATCTAATGCCTTCGTTGCTGGAGCTTCTTTTTTCTTTATAAACAAGGTCTTTTGTTGACTGCATGTTTATTTTTCAACTGCCCTTCATTATTTTCAACCCATCTTTTTTTTGTCCTCCCCCTGCTTTTAACCCACCACCCTCCTCCTGTACTCTATTGCTTCACCCTCCAACCACTCAGGTTTTCATCCACCTCTCCTGTTCTAGGCCCCGGATCCCCCAGCATGCTCCACACCCGCCTCCCCACCAAACAACCACTTGGGAACTGGTGGGTGTAAAAAGGCCATGTTTATTCACACTTCATAAACATGACATGTAAATTATTATACATCTCTCAAATTATGAGCAACATTTCTCCTTTATTACCAACTCTTCCTCATCAACTTTATTATACGTTTCAACTTGCATTTATTTTGCTCATAACTTCGTGCTTCCCCCAGCACCAAGGGACCCTCAGGTTCGCATCCCCCAAGTGAAGATGCCCGCGCCAGGTGCAACCCACCTGCGCCCCCCGAGCGATGGGCCCAGCCCTCGGGTCCTTGTCCGCCATTTCCAGGGCCCCACCTCTCATCCACCATGCTGCTAGGAGACTCGTACCTGACGCCCTTGCCTCCCCAGCCGGTGGTCTCCATCCCCCTGCGGAGAGCTTACCCTCTCTCCCCTCAGTGCTGGCCTAGGGAGTGCGCAAGGCGGACTCCACTCCATTTTTCCAGTCTATCAGTGTTCAAATGTCTCTTTTCCGCAACACACACCTCCAAATCACTGCCTTAAGGGACGGGTGGGTGGGAGATTGAAGTCGTTTAACAAAGGGACAGGGAGTGGGTGAGCAGGTCCGGTGCTGGCGGGGAAAGAGGCCGAGTTGCCTGTGACCCAGACCTAAATAGGTCATGGCCTCTGCCCCACGCCCCCACCGGACGTGCGTCACCCCCTCCCCCTGACCCGGAAGTACTCCCCAGGCTGGCTGCCCATAGGGCAGCCTCCTGGGACCTTCGGCCAATGGCGGCGCGGTGTGGGCCGGGGGGCCGGGCCCTAAAGGCGGGCTCGTCTAGCCTCGCCCTTGGTAATCGCCGTTGCTTTTGATCAGCACCCCACATCAGGGTGCTGATGGTTGTGTAACCTGATTCTACTGGTGTTTTTCACTACAGCAGTTGTCGACGAATTACGTTACAACGTGTACTAATACCACGTGTGCCTTTACAATGCAGGTATTACTACGCAAATACCTTTACAACGACCTACCATTACAATGCAAACTTTTACCACGCTTATGCCTTTACCACGCATGTCATTACAATACAAAGGCATGCAGGGTAAAGACCTACACATGTCAAGTGTTGAAGGTAGGCAAATATATATATCTGTGTGTGTGTTTTTATATACACACACACACACACACACACACATATATCCATATATATAATTTTTAATATACATTTTTTAAACCCCCATAAACACTAAAAGTTACTTTCCTACCCAAAAACTCAAACCCACCTCAAAAACCCAAACCCACCCTAAAATTACCCCAACAAAAACCCAAACTCACCCTAAAATTACCCAGCCCACCCAAAAACCGAAACCCACACAAAACCCAAAAATTAACCTTCCTATTTAAAAGCCCCAAAGCCACCCTAAACCATATATACTTACCTTATACTTGCATGTAAAACACATATCTCTTTAACATTCGTGCCTTTACAACGAAATTCGCTGTGAAGGCACTTGCGTTGTGAAGGCACTTGCGTTGTGGTGGCATGCGTTATAGTTTAGTTGTAATGGCTGTTTCCCCCCGTAGAGAAGCATGTCTTTAAGGAAGAACTGCCCCCTCTTTGTACCGGGCAGTTGTGACCTTAATACTCATACTGCCAAGGCCCCTCTTGAAGTGGCAGTTTAAAAAATATTCTGGCAAATTAGTTTTTAAAACTACACCTTATCGCTCTCAAATTTTCCGTATTTTGTGAACGAAGGTGTAGTGATATCCAAACATTTGCACAAATGGAAGATCTACTGATTTGCTCAATCTCTCACAGCGTGAAATGAAGACAAGCATTGGAAAGCAATATTGCCACAATATCACACATGGTGTCATTATTACTGATAACTTAAAATGGCCTAGTAATTCTCTGCTCTTCCCTACTAAAAGGACTTTGGAGAGGCGCCTGTTATGTATGGAATAATGAATGGTCCCTGATGATTGCAGGATATTTTCGGACAATCGCAACCTTGTGTTAACTAATATGCACTTGTTAAACCACTGATTAATAAAATGCAATCTGGCTTAGAATGGCTAAATATGTAAATAAACGCAATTGATTTTCTTTATATTCAATTTTTCTCCTACCTGCTCAATGTTCTTGCGTGTATATGCATATATTTGTATGTGCATTTATATTTTTTGACCGGGTCCTTAAACAACTGCCCTGAAATTTGGCAGATGGCAAAAGTTTTCATTGTACCCATGGTGTGGATTGGGAAAAACAAACTTCAGCCTAGGACATTTTATCCCGGATGGAATTTGTGGACTTGGAGTGAATGCTATAGACCATTACCAGTTACAAAGAGCCTATAAGGAAGGAGGATAGAAACTTGAGATTTTCTTTTCGACTGAAACGATTTTTTCGTTTTTTGGCAAACCTAGCCGGACTTATTTGGAGTGATGTGTTTGTCTCTTCCATCTGGCATTTTAGCATCACTGGTGACCAGATTAGGGTCCAAGCTGTTAAATAAATTGTGCTTTCGTGTATAAATATTACTTTTAACCACAAAAAAAACTTGTCTGTGCCAGAGTAGGACTCTGTCGCATTATCTCAGGCCTGTAAAATGTTTGGACCCAAGAAGCATAACAAAATTACTTTTGCCATGTTGAATGATTTGCACTGGGCTACTGACCTGTGTGGGGGCTATTGGAAAGGCTAGGGAAGGCTGTGTTGTATGCTTACAACACAGCACTATGTGGTGCGCGCTTCGTGTAGGAAAAAGCTGGGTAGCTTTGTCTCTTTTCTTGGCCGAGATCCCTTTCTTGTAAGTAGTAGTGCAGTGTGTGCCACAATGCCAAAATTAACTGTCATCTTAGTGCAAGTTTGTCTCACACACTCAGCACAGTATATCACACAGATGTAGCTTTACAGAGAAATGCAAAGTTTTACAACATTCCCTTCACCCCCTTCTTTGTTTCCCCCAACACACCCGCCCTCAATTGTTTTTCACCCACCCCCGCCTTTCTCCTGCGCTCCGATCTGTTTTGGCACATCCTCCCATTCTCAGATGCTTACCCATCCTCTCCAGCTCTTGTTTGATTTTCCCCCTCCCCAACCCTGCAAACCCTCCTGCGCTTATTTATTTTTTACATGTTTCACAGCAGCTCGGGTTGGCTGCTGTGCAACATGGCTTAAAAAGGAACAAGCATTTACAATGCAATGGTTTTGCCTTTGTTAAAGTTTGAGCTATTGGCAATGCTCTTGACATTATTATTATTTGTTTTTTTTTTTTACATAAATAAATGGCATTGTCATTTGCAATGCCACTAGCTTTATCTTTCGCAAATGACACCCACAAACACCTACAGAGAGCCCCCCAACACACACCCACACAGAGCCCCCCACACACTGCGAGCCCCCCACACACTGCGAGCCCCCCACACACACTGCGAGCTCCCTCCACACACTGCGAGCCTTCTCCACACACTGCGAGCCTCCCCCACACACTGAGAGCCCCCCCCCACACACTGAGAGCCCCCTTATCGTAACGGACCTTCATGCTCTGACTAAATCTAGAGTTGACACGAACACATGCTTGTGCTCAGCTGACTCTCAGCCCCACGATTAAAGCACAATAAAAAAAAATCTGGCATCGCACAGAAACAGGGCATCCTAATGCAAGCGCAGGAATCAATTTGGCCATTATAGTGCTGCATGTAGATCTGGCGTTCATTAGACAGAATGAGAGGCACCTTGGTAATGTGATATATAAAGATGCAGGACTGAGAGACCTTGAGCGTTGGAGTTTGTAGGTGTAATGATACTCTTGAGGGGGTGATAGCCACATATAAGTCTGAGTCAGTGGTATTGTGGAAGGAATGATGTGTGAGGTTGGTGAGCTGTGAGGATACACAAGCATGATGAGGGTGACGTGGTGGCTCAACGAGGAGGCTGTCGTGTGGCTTACGTTGGGTAAGTGAATTGAGATAGTGGTGATGTGGTAGAGCGTGTGTGATTTGTTTTGGTTGGGTGGTGGTGTTCTGGTGTACAGGGGAACACAAAAGGTGTGTGCAGGCCAGAGACTGAATTGGACAGTTGTTGGCTGAATCGCGGTGTATGCTTGCAACTTGGTCAGTTGGTATAGGTAGGTGACCCTTTGACTTGTGCCCAGTATCGCTCGTCACCTCCAGTGATCAAGCACAGAGTTGCGACGGCAGCTGTTGAATTCTTAGTTTTGTAGGTATTCTGACTTAAATTGAATCATTTCCCGGTGGCCCAGAGCACTGGGTGAACTGCATCTGGACTGCTAAGACTTCTCTCAGATGTCAACCCGGGCTGAAGACTTGGGCTGTATAGCATTGCCTAACGGATGGGCCGAAGTAAGGCGCCCAGGTGTGTGGATGGATAGGGATCTGGTCTGAGCTGTACTGCCCAGAGATGCGGTTGGTTACTTCTGCTGAAGCCACTCGGGGTCATTGTGCCCGCATGGAGGTCAGAAGAGGATAGGTGGGTGTGGTCTGTTGTCTAAAGGTGGACCCGTCTGTGTACCAGCGGTGTAGGGGGGGGTGTTTATATGCCCTTTGGGCTCGCGTCTGGGGTGGTCTGTATCCTCTTCGAGGCGGGGTCTTTGTTCCATGTGGAATGCGGTCTGTGTGCGTTGTTCGATGCGGTCTGTGCCTTCACTGGCGATAGGGTCTGTTGCTGCGGTCTGTGAACGCGGCCAGTGTCTCACTTTAACCTTTTGATGATCAGGTATACCCCCCAGCCCCCAGTCACTTCTCTCACCTCTCTATTTCCAGCCCTCCGCTTTAGTGCATATCTTAACTCCGCCCCCAGGTCCCCCCCCCCCCCCCCCCCCCCCCCCAATAAAAGCTGAGGTTTGGTCTGCAGTAACCCTGGCAACTTGCAGCCTTCACCGAGAGCATGCCCAGGGCCAGAAGGCTTCTCAGGGGGGTTCAGAGGAAGCCGGGAGCCTGTGGATATACAGTTTAATGATGACATCATCCGAGTGTGCGGGGAAGGGGTGGGGGAGCCGAGCGAGGACAGGATAGAAAGGAAGGTGGGATAAACCGGAGAGGGGCAGGGAGGGAAGGAGAGAGAGATACAGAGAGGAGAAGACGGGGCAGAGGAGAGGTCAGGAAGGGAGGACAGAGGGCAGGCTGGACTGACGAGTGAGGGAAAAAGGGAGGGAAGGAAGGTGAGAGAAAGATACAGGGAGGGTGAGAGCGCAGAAGACAGGTTAGAAGGAGAAAGGGTAGAAAGAAAGAGTTGAGAGACAGGAACATAAGGACATAAATAAGTCAGTGAAGAGAGGGGAAGAGAAGCGAGAGGCAGGCTGGAACTTAAGGTTACGGGAGGTGGAGAAGAAAGAACAGATGAAGAGGAGAGGAAGGGAGAAATAAAGAAAATGTGCACAGAAAAGAATGCAAGGAAAGAAAAAAAAGAGACAAGAAGAGTGAAAAGAAGAAGGGACAAGAGAGGCAACCCTACAGCGGCTCGAAGAAACAGATACAACAAGTGAAGAACAAAGGACGGGAAGGAAGGAGGTGCAAATTGGAGCAAGGAAATGAGCCAGGAAGAAAGGAAAGGGAGGGAAAGAAAACAAAGAGAACAGAGGAAGGAAGAAAAAAGGCTAGAATGAGAAAACGGGGAACAGAGAAATTATGGCGTGACAAAGGAGGAGACTGTGAAAAAAGAACAAGAAGGGAAGAAAAGAAAAGGCTGAGAGTGAAACAAGGGGTGAAAGAAAACGTCATAAAATAGAGAAGTGGAGGGATAGAAATGAGCAATAGAACCGAAGGAGATAAAGAGAGAGGATGTGTTCCATGCTCACAAGGAAAGCTCCGTGGGGACGACTGGACTAATTTATAAGGTGCAGTCCTATGACCCTAGCAACCGGGTCAGATCAGTGAGAGAACAAAGCACCCCCACCCCCCCTAACCCCAACCCCCCTTCCGGGGAAGTGTGAGCCTCAACATTCTTGGCACATCAGAAGTGGTCAATTGATAGCTTTTTACAAAAAAAAAATCAGATCTTTACAGTAAAAACATCTCAAAGGTATGCGAACACATTGCGTCACAAAAAGATGCTTCAACAAAACGACTCTGTGCAAGTGAACCGGTGAACCCGGGTGCACGCGCCATATGTACCCAGCCCAAGTACACTACCAGGGCGGGTATGAACACAACACAACTCTGCGTCAGAGGGCGGCGCGCGCGCATCAGCCCCCTGCTGTATTCCTCGTCGTTTCCAGGTGGAGCAGCGAGCTGGACTGGGTATTGCAACAGCTGGCCAGCTGTCGGCGTCCAGCTGTCGGCTCCGCATCTTTGCAGGCGCCGACGGAGCTCGCGGACAGCTTTTCATGAATGCTCTGATCTGCTGCTGGTTGAATCAACTTCAAGGCGCCCGGAGGTTGAGAAACCCACACATCTGGAGTCATCGCTTCACACTGGGTGCGTCCTTGCTTAGTCACGACGACCCTTTCAAAATCAGGCTTCTAGGGTCGACTGTGATGCATTTTTTTTGTGAAAGGCAATCAGCTGACGGCTCTTTTCATTTGCCAAGGAAGTTGAAGCTCTGTGGACGTGCTCAGCCCGCTGATGTGCTGACCAGATTCAGGGGCGTTCCCGGCTTTCGGCTGACGTCGCGTGACGTCGGCAAAAGCCAAAGAATCTCGGGAACGCCCCCGAATCTGGTCCGGCATTGACGGCCCCAATGGCTATGCTCCATTTATGGAGCCAGCCAATAAATGACGAGGGCCGACCCAAACCCACACTACAGTTCTCATTAGGTTTTCGCCTGCGCGAAAAAGATGCGCAGAGCGCATCTTTTCGCCAGGCAAAACCTAAAAAAAGCGCCATGATGCGGTAAATGCGGGCAGGGTCGTTGTGCTGCTTTAAAAAAAAATACTTTAAGCCATGTTGCACAGCAGCCTGCACTGCTGTGCAACATTTAAAAAAACATTGACAAAGCAAATTTGGCATAAGCAAAACCTATTATGTTTACCAATACTTGTTGTGCGTTAGACAACGCTGGAAGACTTCTTTGGAATGTTGGCTGCAGAGAACCATGACCTGACGTGCTTCCTGTCTATGGAGCATTTTATCCGAGCTGTTACTGCCTTATATCCCATGATTGTGGGTGATGACTGCTCTGTGGGTTATGTGGCCTTTTAGTTTTAGCCTCCAGGCTCACCTGTTGGTTGCCCACTTGGAAGTTGGATGTGCTTTGTATCCATCACAAGTGCCCCAAGGGTGTACTTTAACATGTGGTAAGATTGTCAACGGTACTGTGTCTTAAGCTTGTATTGAGATTCAGATCACATTTCTGCAGTCTCTAAGAGCAGATTGTGATCTTGGATCCATGGAAGGCTGATGTAGCCTTATGAGAACTTAAACCCTTATTTATTTATTATTTATTTATTTAGCGATTTCTAAAGCGCCTGGTGACCCAAGGGCATCCCCGCGCTGTGAGGGTTGTGATCCTGATGAGGGGGAGGGCGAGGGGAGAGATATTTAAGGGGGGATTCTATTTAGGGAATAGATGTGCCTTCAATTTCTTGCGAAATGGCAGGTAGTTGGGTTCCAGTCTCAGGGAGCGGGGAAGAGCGTTCCATCCAGCGGCAGCTTGGACGGAAAATTGTCGTCGTCCTGTCCGAGATCGTTTGAATCTAGGAACGCTAGCCATGTTTTCATTCTGGGATCGTAAGGGTCTGGCTGCTGTATAGGGAGTGATCATTTTACTGAGGATCGCAGGGCCAGATCCGTTGATCAGCTTATGTGTAGTACACATTGCTTTAAATTGCACCCTTTGGCGCACAGGGAGCCAGTGCAGGGCCTTGAGGGCCGGCTTGGCGGACATTCTGGAGGGGGTATTGGTGAGCAGGCGCGCCGCCGCGTTCTGTGTCCGCTGGAGCTTCGTCAGTGTGGCCTCAGGGGCTCCCAGGTAGACCAGGTTGCTATAGTCCAGGCGGGACAATACCAGTCCCTGGATAAGTAGTTTCCTGGAGGTAGGTGGCAGTAGGGGGAGAATCTTGCGGGTCGTGCGCATCAGCCCGAAGCAGGTACCCGAGGTTTTGGTTGCTTGAGTTATCATAGTAAGTTCTGGCTCGAGCCACACACCAAGTGTCTTAATTTCACGTTTCGGGGGAGGGATTTCCCCAAACACGTCTGGCCAAAGTGCTGGAGGGATAGTCGTCCATTGTTTTCCTAGGAGCATCACCTCCGTTTTTGACCCATTTAGTTTTAAGGATGAGTGGTTCATCCAGTTATGGATTCCTGTAAGACAGTTGGTCAGGTTTTCTGGGTGGTCGATCAGTTGGGATAAAGAGACGACCAGCTGGGTGTCGTCGGCATAGTTTACCATTTTTATGTTGAATGGTGTTACCACATCCTCAAGAGGGGCCATGTATACATTGAAAAGCGTCGGGCTCAGGGAGGAGCCCTGAGGGACACCGCTTGTGAGTGGAAGGATGGATGAGTGGTGGTTTTCATCCCACACTTGGAATGTGCGCCCTGTAAGGAAGGACTTAATCCAACTGAGTGCCATCCCGGTGAGCCCTGCATCCGCCAGTCTGTTGAGAAGGACACGGTGGTTAACCGTGTCGAAGGCTGCGCTTAGGTCCAGGAGGATCACTGCCACTGATCCTCCTGAGTCCAATATGCGCCTTGTTTCTTCAATGACGGCGAGAAGTGCGGTATCTGTACCATGGCCCGGGCGGAAACCGGTTTGGGATTGTCTGAGCAGATTGTTGGTTTCAAGGAACTGGGATAATTGTGTGTTTACCAGCTTCTCTGTTATTTTGCTAATACCCGGGAGTAAGGATATTGGACGGTAGTTGGACATATCCGCCGGGTCCAGCTGAGGTTTTTTTATAAGTGCTTTTACCACAGCTTTCTTCCAGTTGTCAGGGACAGATCCGTGGGCGAGCGAGCTGTTGATGAGTTCCGTGACAGTGGGTATGATGACTGAGGTTACGGTTTTAAGGAACCTGAGTGGTGCTGGGTCCAGAGGTGATCCGCTTTTTATTTTCGTGAAGGTTTGTTCAACTTCTAGGCTGGTTACTGGCCGGAAAGTTGATAGTATGGGTCGAGGGTTACTTTCTGCCTGGTCTAGGGGTAGGCGGCTTTCCATGTGACTGGTGGAACCAGAGGGGGGGAGGGATGTTAGGATACGAGTGATTTTGTCATTAAAGTAATTCGCTAGCTCATTACTTCTGTCGACTATAGGGGTAGTGGGAGAGGGTGTGATGGGGACTTTAAGCAGCTCCTTTACAATTAAAAAGGATTCTCTGGCTGAGTTAGCAGATTCCTGTATCCGCGTGTCGTAATGCGAGGTTTTAGCTTGTCTGATGGCCTCTTTGTAGAGTCTAACTGTGGTCTGATAGACTTTTTTGTCGGCATGCTGCCAGTTTCTCCTCCAGAGCCGCTCGGCTTTTTTGCAGTTTTTGCGTAGTATGCGGAGGTCCGCGGTGAACCATGGGGCTGACCCAGGTTTGCCATTTTTGTTTTCCCTAGTTCTAAGTGGGAGTACTAGGTCCAGGGAGGAAGTAATCCAGTCCCTGAACTTTTTGTCTGCGATGGCCGGGTCTTCTGTATAAGTAGGGGTAGTCCTTTCGAGGATATTGGCCCATTTTTCCGTGGAAAGTCTGGACCAGGTCCTGTCCTTGCTATAAGTGGGGAGTTTTTGGGGTTTCCTGAGAGTATCAGGTAATTGGAAGAGGACTAGGAAGTGGTCTGTCCAGGGGAGGGGAAGGGCCTCCTTCGCTTGCATCGCGGGGGAGCTGGTGAACACCGCGATGCAAGCGAAGGAGGCCCTTGACCCGCTGATCCCAGCAAATGTCAAGTGTCCGAGTTTATCCAAAATGATTTAAGTAAAATTGTTTATGGTCGGGCCTTCGTGGCCTCCTGCACTGACTTCATTCTTGCTTGACAGTGCGAGCCTCCAAAAATCTAACAGCCCCTGGCAATAGCGTATCATATTTTATAAGGCTCAACAATTTTAAAACATACTAGTCCATTCTGGCAAGTGAACTTGGCCTGGAAAGGAACAGGTGTCCTGCTCATTCAGAAAGCAAATGAGCAATAAAGATGCCTATTATCTTGTTTTTATCTAAACTCATTTGCTGTCTGTTCAAGGAAAGAGGTCAACTGTCAGTTTCTTTTTACTAATTGCTGCTTGGAAAATTTATTTTTTTTTTTTTTTTTTTTTACTAAAGTTAGTTTTTTGTCAATTGAGCTGTCTGAAGATACCAGTTTTTTTTCTGACACCACGTTTAAATATCCTGTAAGTAAATAGTACACATCTTTCAAAATATATTTGGAATTATGAAAGCACCTTTTTTGTAATTAGGTCCTATGCAAACACAGATTTGCATAGTAGCAAAACTATTTAGAACACTTTACTTGATGATGTGCAAATGACCCATTTGCACTAACTTGATTTCCAAACATTGTTTGTACACTATATAATTGTATAAGTAAAACTGCATGCCAGTAGGAAATGTTGTGGCCACTTCAATATAAAATCTGCTGATTGCAAATGACGGTGGACTACCACTTCATGCTGTAGCTATGTATTTATTAAAAGTGATAGTTTTTAAGCATCATTTGAGAAACATTACTATCCTGCCCTAATGACAATGCTGTTAATGAACTAAAAGGCAAGTCAGGGGTCAAGTGTATCCTATATGTGGCTAGGTTTTATTGTATATGGAGAAAAAGTTTAATCTATTAAATCAAGCAAAAGATTTTTTTATACAGCAGACATGCTGAACTCGCATATTTGGTGCTCATGTGGGACAATGAAGAAAATGCTCTATGAATTAAAAGAATTCCCCACGGTCACATCATTTGAAACTTGTTTATGGGTCATCATTATTACAATTAGGTCTAGTAGATTATTTAAATCACTAGACCTGCAGGTCTGGTAACGCTTTGATTTTTCGAGGACTGCGGTAGTATTGTTTGTTGCCTTTTTCAGCACATGGGACAGTACATGATTACGGATTTTTTATTTTAACCTTGTTTAATTTCTCAGTAATTTATCAATTATTGCTTCCCAGTCACATTTGCCTTCCCTAGGCTCGTTACTTAGTTTGCATCTGAATCACGATATCTTTTCTCACCGTCCTGGCAAGGTTTTGACAATCTCGCAGCCTAATCCCCTTCAGGTGAAACATCCGCGAGTTTAAAAGTTAAATCAAAAGCTATCATCACTTTCCGTAAAGTGTCATATGGCCTCCTCATCCACCAATGATCACATTTAAATGCATATTCATGTTGTCCTCTTGCCCTGTAAATGTATTGTATCCCCTTTGATTTTCTTCCCACCGCTGCGGGGATTTAAATTAAGCTTTCTTTCTCCTCTCCGAGCTCGGGGTAGCTGCCAAGAGGTTCTTAGCGCCTCATGGGTCAGTGGGTAGGTCTCTGCGGGAGGCTCTTCGGGGCTAAGGCTGTGTAAATGATCCATTGTTCGCAATGAAGTCGCCGGATAAAAGCTTAGTCTGAGACTCGAGTTATTTTGTCTGGTGCGCCAATTAAGAGGGCACTGCTCGTTGTGATTACTGGGACCACGTTCACTACTTCAACACGAGGTCCAATGTAGCTTGTGGGTCTTCCTTAGTTGTGTAATTTTATGCGCTCTCTAATTTCTTGAAATATGAAATATGTAGATATGCATTTTTCAACGCTAAGTCGTGTACATATTCTATAGCCTAGGATGATATAAGGGGCAACGTCTATTGCAAAAGAATAGGCACCAGCCAATTGTGAACTAGTTTGTGCATAATGAACTTGTACACATTACCTAAATCTGTACATGAGCGATTACATTGATGCAATTAGCCATCCATGAAGTGCCTATTTTACTGGACCCCTAATTAAACCAGTTGCTGTCACCATGTGCTCAACTTTCTGAGAAGATCAAGTGGTTCTAAACGAGAACATCGATGAG
Source organism: Lissotriton helveticus (assembly GCF_964261635.1). NCBI lineage: Eukaryota > Metazoa > Chordata > Amphibia > Caudata > Salamandridae > Lissotriton > Lissotriton helveticus. Next base: position 874,798,993 of record NC_136067.1, read on the forward strand.
GTGTGCACAATTCATTATTTTCTTGGGTAAGAACATAAATGTTAAATTGGCACATGAGCTGATTTAACAGTGCCTATTAACATAGTATAATCCGGGCTAATGGAATTGTTGCAGGAGAGGATCAAATGCTCAAGGGCTGACTAAATTATGTGGCAACAAAATGCAAATTATGGACGTGATGTGGCACATTTTGAGATAGTATTTTTACACATTAACACTGTCAGGGCAAACACGTTTTATACCTTTATTAGTACCAGTTTAGAACCCAAATTTAAGCAACAGAAAGGTGACTGTCAACATTTGCAAAGGACCTTCCACAAAGTGGCTACATGTGTTGCTACGTGTTTGGGAACTTTTGATCCATTTGAGCTAGAAACTTTTTTTGTTTTATTTTGTTTAAATAAGCATGTTATGCAGCAGAGGATGAATTATGGGGAAAATCCATACTAATGAGTTAAACACTGAGGCCGCAAAATTGCATACTTCTAGTATGTCTGAATATAATCCTAGCAGGGGAGTAACAGAGTGCTGCACATATATGCGGGGAGGACACAGTAACTAAGGTGCGCAAGGAAGAATAAGTCAGAACTCAGAAAATTGGAAGGCAATTTTTGCTGATGGTCTAGTTGCAGATTTATGATTGAAGGTAGCTTATTGGTGAACAGTGAGCCTTCTGGACATACTTCTTTCTGAATAGCAGCACTGAGAATGCAAAAGTTACATGGCGAGGGCTGGTATTCTAGGTTCCTGCAACTTGGTGGGATGTGGAGTGTCTTGGCTTTTTCTTCCTCATAATGATGGCAGTGAATTCTTGAGTTGCATGTTTGAGGTGGCTAGCTTTTCATCTAAGTGTGCTGCTGTATGATTCCTGGTGATGCAGATTTGTTTTTTCAAGTTTGTAACCAGTGTAGGTTGTTCGGGGTTGTGTTAATTTATTGATATTTTTGAGTTCGTTATAGAGCCCCTTCAGCTTTGGACACACCCTTCACCAGCACCACTGTTCTTTTCAAAATGACATCAAAAAGGGTCTCTACTACGTTCAGTTGGGATTGGGAGAGTAACCGTGTCGGGACAGTTGTAAAGTTTTTGCCGACGTAGGTCTTCCTTTTGCTCACAGTAATGCCACATGGTACTGGCCTTAGGATTCTGTATACCCAAGAGAGCCATGGAGGGAAAATTAAAAGCTTTACCTTTGTAACGTAAATATTTTGGATTCTAAAATGTGATTTTTTTTTTGTAAGACCTTTATTGTACATTATTATTATTACACAGCAATGAGCCTAAACCCAGGGGCCGGCTGCGGTAGTTCAACTGTTGCTTTTTTACTAATCTGGTTACACAGCCATTTAGCCGACAACGTCAGGTCCGGCGGCGTGAAATCGGATAAATGTCGCAATTATTCAATCATTGCATATTCAAAGTAGAGTGTTGTCTTACTTTTATGTAATAAAATATAACAATACATTTTAAAATGGATACTGTTAATAACATTAGAACAGAACCATTGGCAGTGCTTACATGATCGTATTACAGTTACAATGACAATGTGCTTTTTTTTTTTTTCCTTCTTGTCGAGTCTCTTGTGTACTTGCTACGTCTGGGCGTCCTAACAGGTCGTCTTTCTATTTTTGTCAATTGATGCTACTACTACTCTTGCTTATCAGTTAGACCGTCTCAGTCTTCCTCCCCCTCGACTTCCGAACCGGAAATGTCTACTAAATGTGACATTTTTTAACATTTTAAATTCTTTAAGTGTGTCGCTAAACAATTGTGCCGAACGATGATGATAATGAGACTGGGTGTTTAGTAAGCACTGCTTAATCGAGACTATATATACAAAGTGATCCACCGTCACTGGAATTTTTTCTTGAATTAAAGTTAGTCCTCATTCGTTCCAGTATATCAGTATGTTTTTACTAAGCAAGACTTGAAAAAAAAATTAAACCGTTTTTATCTATCAATGGATATCTTAATTCGGATTTTAAATTATAGTAAAAATCTATAACCTGCTGTAGCCCTTCACATGCTCTTGATTTGCAAACATTTCTCTTAAAATGTTTTTTTTTTTTTGACAACCACATATTCCATATACTGACAATGTTCTCGTATGAAAGCAGGTTTTCAAATGTACAAATGTATGCTGATCTAAAATGTGAGTGATTTAACCTTTCTCCGTTTTGTCCAAAAGCTGGCCAGATCCACAGCTGATTTTTTTTTTCTTTTTTCCCCTGTGAATTACAATTGCTTTGCAAAACATTTCTAAGCTGATATTTTTGGGCCAAGTTGACATTTTCTACATTATATGCACTACAAGTGTAAAATGATGCATCACAGGGTATGATGTCTGACTTGGAAATACTTTTCTATGGTTTCCTGAAAATTAAAAAGGCAAAAACCTACTTGTAGTTAAAGTAGGCCATTAACTGCTGTTGAAGTGGTGAGTCCATGGCAGAACAGTTCCTGCTGATGAGAGCGCAGCGTAACTGTCCATAATGATATCCAAAGTCTCATAATTTGGTACTTGACGAAATGGAGAGCTGGGCCATTCAGCCTTGTAATATTTTCTATTAAGCAGTCACCAACATGTAGAAGTTAGCCATGGCCATCTGATTTTTTCTAAAATTATAAATGTTAATATGCTTACTGTAGGGGCTTTCAGCTAGGACTCTTAAGCCATTGGTTTGTATTGTATCACATTTTTCGCCTGCTCACTGCAGCAGCAACCAAGACAAAGCAAAAAGAAAAATATTGACACAACCTCCAGGCTGGTAGCCAGTGCCAAACCTATGTCTTTGCCAAAGCTAGTTCTCTTTTGAAGAATGTACTTGTTCTTGTGACTCGTTTGTATCTATTACTGTAGCTTTCTTCTGGTGACATTGCAGTATGCATGCCTCACAATTTTCTTGTATTAATGTTTTTTGTTTTCTGAGCATCTTGATCTCTTAGGTTTACCATGGCAGTTAGGGTATCATACACTGTTTGACACTTTCAGCATGAGACTGTATCCTGCGTTGGTCCTAACATGTACTTCTGGTTCACATCTGCTGCTGGATCTGTTTGGTACAAAAGGGGGTGGATTTGTTCCCAGCAACCGGATTTAACCCTTTGTCAGAGCTTCACTGATTCATAGACTCGAAATTGCAAGCCTTACCTATGCCATTAATGACCCCGCCCGTGTTGCATTATTTCGTTGCCCAAGTACTTTAGCATTGTGCTTACCACTGGCTTCATTAGTGCATCATAACTACTCTTGGAAATTGTTCTAGAAGGGCCCACTCTTGGTCAAAGATCAAACCCAGCCCACAGTATTGGAAGCTCATCTTTGTTTTCGGAGGAGCCAAAATTATAATTTTGATGTGGGAATATTGTCACTAAGACTTACTACATAAATTGTCCTTGCAGAGGGGTTATCTATTTCTTCTTTTTTATCTCTTCTCTTTAAAGTCCTCATTACACCATGCCTACTGCACTCTGGGCCGGTTGTAAACGCCCTCGATCACTCTGTGGTCCAAGCAGTTTTGAACAGCACCTTCCACAGCACTGGTCTGTTACACAAGGGGGTAGGGCTGAAAGCCTCCAACCGCCCCAATCCATGGCTTGATCTAATCATTGGACTAGTTATCTGTATCCATGACCCATCTACACACTTATCAACCTGACCATTTCAGGAAGTCCTCCACCGTTCTGCAGACGTTCGTGGGATCCCTTTTGTATCTAAGCTGCATGTCCATTTAACCACGTTTAGTAAGGTGATTGGATTCAGCGGCTTGGGATCCATCCAGTATCAAATCTCCCGTCTGGCCAAGAGTAGCAAATAAAATAATAAACCCAGTTGCTTGTAATTTAGAGCATGTTAGGAGACCTAATCCACCCATAGGAGCGCCAATGTTTCAGTTAAAATGATATTTTCTCCTAAGATGATCCTTATGGTGTTTTCTACAGACCTCCAAAATGTCTTTTAGCTCTGGACATGTAAAAAAGAATTCTACATCGTTCGCCTTTGAGTAGTTACATTTCTTGCATCTTAGAACAGGCTGAAACACAAACTTGGATAATCTTGGTGGTATCCAATACAACCTATGGATGACAAAAAAAAAAATTTGCCGTTTAAAATTTGCTGGTGTTACTATGGCAAAGAGTAGTTTCATGGAGTCTAGCCACAAAGATTGTACACTACCCTCCTCCAAAATATTTGTCCAGACCTCCGATGAATCCTTCATTTTCTCTTTCTCTGCATCCCAAAAATATCCGTACCTTATTGCCACTTCCTTAGCTTTCTGACTGGAATCCTGGAGCGAGGCCTCATATTCCCAGTTGCCTCTAACTTCCTCCACTGCTGCCAGAGTCCATGAAATAAGCTGCGGGCACTTGAAGCTGGAAAGCCTGTTACCTGTCTTAATGTTCAGGACCTCCCATGGGACCAATCCACCTGTTATCAGATCTCCCCATTTTGTTATCAGTGCCTGCTTTAAAGGCAGGCTCAGGGCATCTTCTAGGCAATCTGGGGTAGGGGGTGATCTTATGTATGCAACACAGATTAACCCTTTGTGATGGGGAATCCTTATGGTCATGCTCACACATTTGTGGACGATAATATGCTGGCCATTAACTATGTTACACTGTTCCTTGTAGAACATGTGCTTCAGCAGAGCTATGGTCATTTGACTTCTCTTATTTCTTTCCCCCAATTTAGGGAGGCATCTGTATTGTTTTTAGCAGCTCACTCTTGGGTGCTAAATGATTTTACTTCTAGGTATTGGTTAATGCTGCTTGTGCATCATCAATCGTTTCTTATTGTTGGAGTTAGGTGTGAGCACAAGCCCCCGCCACCCCAACCCCTTTGTATTATGTAAACTGTATGAAAGTTGTGATTAAAAAAAAAGTGATGTAAAATATGAGGGTGAGAGAAAATTGGATCAATCTGGAAGGTTCTGATGGAACTTTGAGAAGGGCAGACATCCTTGGGAGCTGAACTTTAGAATGACTGCATTTCTCTGGCTGCAGTTACAGACCTTCACTGAATGCATTGTTAACAAATCACAAGGTGTTGGAAGATTTGTAAAGACCTTTCTTGCTCTGCCGTGCGATCTCCATCCCATCTGGTGGGAAATCTCTAGCTGCCGTCAAGACTGTCAATAGCTTCTTCTAAAGAGTTTCATTGGAGCACAAGTGCACGAGTGCAGGATTTCCTTATCCTACCTTGGCCGCGCTACCCACCAGTGCATCAGCTACGATTGCTGCACAAATCAGTCTCCCCCTTCCCCCCTAATTTGACTCGTGGTTCTGCCTACCTAGCACCTCCACATTGTTTTTTTTAGAACTGTTCCTTCATTTTTTACCATGTTTTTATTGTACAAATAGATGCTGTGACAGTGTGTAAAATTAGGCAAATGTTATTTTATGTGTACTGATTATGTGATACATATTTCAATAAAACGTGAGTTAGAATCCACCATTTCTCCCCTAATTGACAGTGATTTCCCGTTGGTCAGTATGTAGAGCAGTATTTGGAATTGTCCCTCCTTTTTGTCTTTTGACCGCTTTTCTTTCTGTAGCTGAGTTCCCAATGTTATAGTTTTTGTAAATTGAAAAGTTGCAGACCCTCTTTTGTGGCTGATATTCAAGTTGTCTATCATGTATGTGGCTCAGATTCTGCAAGCAAATGCTGAAAAAAGCTTTTCTATCCTTAGTCAGATGGGGAGCGAAGAATTCCATCACCATAGTTTTCTTTCCAGTACACATACTTTGTGTATGGCATGTTTTCTACTTCGGCCAGAACAATGTCACATTCAACCCAAAACAGAGATCTGTGAGTAATTCAATCGTTTTTTGGCTCACCATGCCCTTCTAGTTTGGACCCAGCCATATACATATCAGACTTGACCCTGCACCCAATGGGAACAGTCCAGGTCCTCCCTTCTACTTCAACATTTGTGATATCGTTCTGCAAACAGTTAAAACATCAGAACCTATTATCTTCCTATCATAGCATGCAATGGGTATGTGTGCGGTAATACTGTACCTACTGTGTCCGGGATCCCTACCAGTAATACTGTACCTACTGTGTGCGGGATTCCAACCATTTTTAGGTCTGGAACTAGACTAGACCTTCTAATTTTACTAAAATTATATGTACTGTACTTAAAGGGGCCTTCCGCCAGCTCTTCATTCATTGGTCTACTGTTCATATTTTTCTTCCAACCAATTCAGCCATTGGCTAATTTCTCTGAGTGACGGCTTTTCTCTCTTTAACAAAAACACATCTGCACACAAAGTAGTTCCCTTCAGTGTGAGGGACTACTATGGCAATGTGTACTTTTTGAGCTCCCAACAAGTGTTTTTGCTTTTTGACATTTTTAGGTCGTTTGTGTATGGTCTCTTTGAAATCTTTTTGTTTTCTAACAGTATGCTTGCTTCTTATTGGTCAGTCACCGTAGACTACGACTTCTTCCTGTGTTTTCCCCATTCCCTGGGTGTTTGGAAACAATACTTGTTTTTCTGCTGCTTACTTTTCCTTTTGTTTTTGTTTTTTGTTTAAGTACTCAGCCCAAGTTCATACTTTTTTTCTTTTCAGCTTGCTCCCTTGTGTGCTTTTCTCGCTGTATTCCTCCCTTCTGTCCTCCCTAGTCAGTGTTGCTTGCCTCCATCGCCCTCCCTCTGTGTCCCTTTTGTTGCTTGCCCCCCAAGTCTCCCACTCTCTGTGGTCCATTAAATTGACCACTCCCATCCTCTGTCCGTGTCCTTGCACGCCGCTCTCTCCCAACTCCCTCATGGTCCCTGTTGACTCCCAACTCGCCCGCCATTGGTGTTGCCACCATCCCCATGTTGCATCCCCTCCTTCCTTGTTGTTTCCCACCCTGAAATAAGTGGAAAAAAGTGCTATGACGTGGCCAGCACTGGCTATAATATAGTTTTTGGTTTTGTTTAAACTTTTAGCTATGTTGCACAGCAGTGGGGCTGCTTAACGACATGGCTAGAAGACAATTACTTGGGCGAGTCCTATTGGCTTGGCCAATGCTTGTTTTGATGCATGCCCAGCAGCTTTTCCCAGCAAAGTTTAAAAAAAAAAAAAAAAAGTAAATTGAATAAAGAAAAGCAGCATTGGCAGGACCAAAAGCTGTGAGCCAACACCAGAGATATTCTTGTTCCACAGCCCCATAACACCTGTCCGTTACGCCTGGGAGCATCTTACTTTACTTATTAAAGTCAAATAGCAGGCCCTGATCATTTTTAAAACATTGCATATAGTGAATTACTTGTTATCCTTTACTGTTACTTGCCATAATCCCTCACAATCCATTTTTTAAAAGCTACATTACTTCTATTGCAATGGGCATTTGGGGGTTTTCCCCAAATTTTACTTTCAAATTACCCCTCAAATTTGAAGTGCCTGAAAGGAAATACCGATTTGGGAACTTAAACCACAATCATTCAAATATGACTTTTTTTCAAGTGACACTAACCACCCAGTTCTCATGTTATGCTTATCAAAACTGGCATAGTCTGATATGTAGGGGTGGACGAAGAATTCCGCTCCGTGTGCAGTTCTGAAAAACTCAGTGAAGCAGTGTTTTTTTCATGAGCGGCTCGCCAACGGTAAATTGGCAAGCGCTTGTAAGGAAAAAATAGCACACTACACCTCCTCCTGGCTAGATTTCTCATTGCGGGTGGTCAAGCCACGACTGCTCGCGTTGAGAAATCTGCCATTTGCGTTGACGAAGTTGCTACTCAAGTAGAATGTCTACTCTAGCGGTAGAAAGATGCAGTGCCCTCTGGTGTGACGTGTAGTGCCATCCGTGCTGATTTTACAGCGCGGAAAAAACTGCTGACGCTAAATCAGTGCAAGCAGCACGACTTAACAGACTCTGCCGCTGGTGGAACTCCGCAGAGTGGCCATCTCATGGTAGGGTAAAAGTTCTCATTTTCCTCAAAAAGGAAATAGGTTGCTTTGTATGATCCACAAAGATGTGACTAGTACCACTGGTAGAGCTTAAAAGGGCAAACATTGTATTGCTGCATCTTATAACCTCAAAAAATTATCCAGATGATGACAAAGCTTTGTTTTCGCCATCTGCCATGGGTTTAAAAATGTTGAACTGACTCCAGCTTTTTTTAAACCATCCACTTTTTTTCATTCAAAGACTCCTTAAGATCCCCAATATTGAAAAGGGAAATGGCACGCCACCAGTAAAAATTAGATCTTGTTCTAAACCCAAACTTTCCAGCTTTCTGGAAAGATGCTGGATGACACCAAAGTTGGTTTGCTTATTCCTTTGCCATACACATGTACAAAGAATGCCCATTCAAATGCCCATCATAAACTACTGGGTTTAGGTTGATTGCTTTGATTGAAAGAACGTTATAGTGGTAATGTGTAATATTGAGACAAAGGTACTTCTTGCTAAGTCTGTTTTAGTTGGAAGGCACAAATATGCAGCTCTGCTTCTTAAAAACCGGAGTTGCCTAAAAATGTAACAAGAAAAAAAAATGTCTAATTAAGTGCAGTCTACGATAATTATACATATTTTTTTCATGAGTATTACTTTTCAGCTTCCACCACCATCCTGAAAGTGGTAGTAAAAATAAATGAGTAAAAATAACACTATATGTAGACTATTTTTAAAAAATACATATGCTCTTCAGATTTAGTTTACAATGCCTTACACTATTTGCCAAGAATTTTAAGGTGGACGGCATTTATCTTTTACCGTGCGGTGATGCGGCCTGTATGATTAAATAATGCAGCTGAACTCCTTTTTCATATCCTTGATATGAAATAGCTGAGATTTGAACCACCAATCTGCAAATTAGGTGCACTGATATCCTTCTTCAGGCATGCACCAGTGTACGTATTTTTGCTCCTAAAAATGAGACTGACAACATTGTATTCCATGTATAAAAGTGGTTTGTTTCTAGCTGTGCTATTCAATTAGTATAAAACCCCTGCGGTTCTTGGAAACAGTAAGGTGGTGCCAGAAACCGCTACTTAAGATGGTCATCACGATTACGAATCTTGTTTAGTAAGTACCTATGTCCTCCGCAGCCATATTCACCGGAGATATTGTATTCTATTTGCTAAGTGACATGTGACTAGATCTAAACTGATACAGAGTGTACAACGTGGAACATTAACCTTTGAGTTCGTCACAAGTTAAAGAAATTAGAAAAATGTGTTGCAGGCATTTAACAGAACACACACAGTTTGAAGGAGGCTATGAAGAAAAGGAGTTCGTTTTTGCGGGATCCCTGCTTACATGTCCACTCTGTTGCACCAGTTTGAGGTTTAGGTAGGTAGTGATTAAGGGTCTAAACTACCAAACATTTTGTAAGTTTAAAGCTCTCCCTAACTAGCCAACGTTTTGATCTTTTGCGCAAACAAGGTATACATTTTGAAATAGAGCTTCTGGATTTGCAGATTTCTTAGCATGTATATTCCACTTAGTATACCAGAAATGCTGCCTGTATACCTGCAGGAGTAACTGTCGGATTATGGATGAGAACACTATTCCCTGCAAATAGGTAAGCATTAGTCCATTGAAAAAATAAAATATTTAAACAAAACCCCCCTTTCTGTAGTAGCGTTGTGGTTATTTACTAACCTCGTGATTTTTTTCGGATCCTATTTGTGTTCCCAGAGGTGATTTCTGCAGTGGCTGGTGCCAGTTTGAAAAGGTGTAGAAGGCACCAACCATGCCCCAACTGACTTATCCCCGCAAAGTTTTCATTTTTCCCCACCTCTTATCTATTTTCCGAGATTGCGAGGTTCAGTTGTACCTTCAACCCAATATTAAATCGGTGCATCTTCTAGCTGAAAAATATTCTGTTTAGTTTAGGTGTAATACCATGCCAAAGAACATTTTGTGAATCGACCTCCGACGTTCTAACTAGTATGTTTTCATTGATTATTTTCAGTGGTCACACACTTCAGGAGTTTGGGGTCTTTTAATTTTGTTTGGCTGATCTCATTGCTGGCGGTGTTCAGTACTCTGCTTTACTAGACACCCATAGCTCATTTTCAGAATTGCATGCGTTGCACAATCTGTTGTGCAGGGTTTAGCCATTACGCCTCACTTTGGAGGTTTATTCCTATAACATACAAACTCCATGAACAGCCCTGTTGAGGGTTGCAGTTGCACGTCACTTGTGACCGGTGGAGCTCAGATATCAGATTAACATGTTTGGGTTTTATGTGGATGTCAATTCCGAGTGAAGAAGGGAGGCAGACAAATTTATTGTAAATAGTTGCCAATGCCTAATGTGTCAACTGTGATGTATAAATCTCCCAGAGCACTTAATAGTGGTATCACAATTAGTTTGTGGGGCTAAAGGCGTGATGACTTGTTTTCATTCTACAAAAACATAAAACCATTGTGAAGCCTGGCAGCACATAAGCAAGTTAAATCTACAAAGCTACATTTAAGTTCTAAGACGGTCTGTCCCCTCTCTCCACCCGGACATTCGTGTGAGAAGACTACATTTTGAAAAAACAGTTATAGAATGAGGGTGAGAATTGCAAATTTTGAGAAGTCTGGCATGGGACATGTGAACATTAAAATATTTTCGTATAAAGCTCAAAGGGGCACATTGTGCTTTATAAAGTCATTTACACAAAAATCACTTCATTGTCCTCTCACCCCTCCATCCCCTTTCACAAACAGTTCCCCATATGCCTTATGGTGTGAGCTTAAAATTATGATCTTGTGCCTTCTGCGTAAAAAAATACTAAATACCATCTTTCTCACTGACCAGTGTTCTAAAACCAAACCAGCCCTATGCACCACACAAATACCAGCTGCGTCCACTAAGTGTTGAATATTTGCCTCTGGTTGGCACAAAATAGCAGTTTTTCTATAATTCAAAATTCACTATAGATCCCAGAAATACTTTAGTAAATCAAGTATAGTCATGTATTTGCATAGGTACGAATCATTCAAGTGAGAAAGGTTTCCGTCAGGCGAAATGTTAGCATATGGAAATGTGACGCATGAATTTGCACTGGTTTTTTTCTTTCTTACACTGCAGGTAGTCTTTTCCCTATGTACATTTCCATGGTGAGAATGTGGCTGGAAATATGCCGGAACCCGCAATACTTGCAAATTTGAGTGTTCAACTGCTGTGGCAGGAATCACCCTACATCACACCTTAATTGTGCAAAAACTACCCCACCCCATGCTATAGGAATTTTTCTTTTCACAGGGCCAATTGCAAGGTCTAATCTTGATTCTGAGAATCTGCATTGTGTATATTCGTTTGCTTTATAGGCCAATGTTGACATTGAATTAGATATGCAGCATTCTTTGTGAATTTAGCCCATTGTTTTGGGGAAAAAAAACCTCCTGCCTATGTTTTACAGTTTAATATAGTGCACCAGTATCTTCCCAAGTACGTAGCCATTAGTGGTTGCATTTGGCTTTACTGACAGGCGTGAAGTAAGCTTGCTCATACAGCAGTCCTGCAAAGAGCACCCTTGAGTACATAGGGGGCAGATTTATGTTGGGGTTGCACCACGTTTACGCCGCAGTTGCGTCACGCAACGGCCCGGAAACGTGGCGCATCCTTGCGACCTATTTACAACGTGACGCATCTAGGCAGATGAGTCACATTGTAAAGCCCTGCGCCACACGAAACCTGCGTCAGGTTTCATGTGGGCGTTCTGTCGCAGGGTGGGCGTTCCCTCGTAGGAAAGCCCTGTAAAACTGACGCAGTGAAATCTACAAGATTTCACTGAGTCAGTTTTACAACGCTGCTGCGCCAAATCCTTACGCCTGCTTGAAGCAGGCATAAGGAGTGACGCACCACGTTATGTATGGGTGGCCTCTGTACATTGCGGGAGTTGCATCGCACTTGCGACGCTACTCCAGCAATGCGCCACCCGTACACCACAAGATGCGTCACGCATCTGCCCTTCCTTGCACCATGGTGCGCCGCATTGTAAATGCGGCGCATCTGTGGTGCCGTAAGGAGGGAATTGCGTGACGCATCAGTTCTGGCGCATCCCTGCTGATTTGCAGAGATGCGCCAGAACTCATAAATTTGCCCCTTAGTATAGAAAATGTTCTACAACCTATTTGTTTACTAGACCAGAGCATAACCTTGGATCGCACTACCCAGGATTGTATGCTTGGTTGTAGTTGTACAAATCAGCCCAATTTGTCCTGGTTATGTTGGATAATAGTCACTATTCTGCTGACTCTCTAGGGTGTGCAAGGGTACAGGTTGAGGTGAGCTCGGCACCTATGCTTAACTGATTATTTACCTAGTCATTCCTCTGTTACACTATCAAGTAGTTTGAAGCTCTCTGAAGTTATTCTGTTGAATTATTGGTGCTGTTATAATCTATAATCTGCCACTAATAATGAAGGAAATGGCTTCTTACTCCTCTCCCCCTAGCTCCCCAACCCATCTGAGGGCAGATAAAAATAACCTCACATGCTATGCTAAAGACTAGTTGACCGCTGCCTTGTAAGTATCTGATTCTGGAGCGTTTTGTGGCAAGGCTTCCGAGAGAGTTGGCATACATGAAGTCAGGGGTTATGTACTCCACCTCTGGGTTGATGAGCAGAAAGCCAGTGTGATATAACTAGGGTCATAATTGATGTGCGCAAAGTCTAATTTTGATGCTCTAAGACTGGGGCTGATGCACACAAAGTTGGGTGGGAGATCATTGGGCAGTGGGTATTCCCAGGAAGATGACCTACCCAGCAGTTTATGCACAGAAAGCGGGAAGTGATGCAGCGAAAGCCAGAAGTGATACCAATGAGACAAGTGGCACGCACCACACTTGAAAGAGTCAGGGATGGTGTTTAAACGGGAAAGAGAGGAGTAATAGATCCATAGCAGGAGTAGTGATGCACCAAAACTCAGTACTCTGAAATGGAGGGCGTGATGTGCACAGAATCGAAAGAAGCAATCGACTTTGAGCTGGGGATAATCTTTATTAGTACGTGTTACAAGCGACGATGTTGAGCGGGTCCATTCTGTTTACTTCTGAATGGACTACAACATATTTAACTTGGTTTTTGCACATTTTTCTCTGCAACACTGAAGGCCGTAAACAATTTTACTTATTGGTACCACTTTTCTGTGGCAATCAAACTTAAGTAAGGAAGCTTCTTCTTGTAACACAGCTATGTTTATTTCAATTCTATTTTGTAGTCTGTTCTGTCCCACACTTATAGTCTAGGTATTCCAGTGTTATACCTCGTGTTTTTTTCAGGTGTGATCTTGCTCTGCAATGTACTCAGTTGATGTAGTCTCAACAAATAAAAAAAAAAATGTTCAACAAGGTTTTGTGATTTCTTTCCTAAGAAGTCAGTCAAGTCACAAACAGTTTAAACCTGAATCTCGAGGATTTTATAGTTTCAGTGGATAGATATGTGAAATTTGATTCCACTGTCGTGGCATGTTAAAAGGCATTCCAGACGGTGAGGCCAATGGGAATACTTCCCTTCCCACCCTCAACCTAACTCCTACTCGGTCTATTACATGTTGATTACTTCTTTGCCAGACCGTTCGAGCTGTCTCTGCCCAGCCTTTGAAATGGCAAGTTGTGATTAGTCAGACATGATTGCGCTCAGACATGATTGTGTTAGTGATTATATTCCAAACATGTTACAATGCTGCGTCAAATACATCAGCTACTATTTTCTAAAACTCATTAAAAAATATACAAGCACTGACTAGGCCTGTAGGTATGGGGTTGGCCGCCAGCATTTTGGCATTTTATTGCTTGTTTTCACATTGTTTTATCAAACGTTGTTTAAAACCGAGAAGCCTTCATCAGACACGATACACGGCAAAAGCAATTTTTCTCTCAAAGCACTTAAAAGAACTACTTTAACTGACTAACATATCCACCACTCATTTTTTTTTATGGTTTTATATAGTGCAAACTAGACCCGAAGAGATCGGGTATTCAAGTGCTTTACATAGCACCAGTTTCGTTACACAAGGACACATTCTTTTTTGTTATGCACGGGGAGATTAAGTGATTTGACCAGAATGGCAGGATGTTGAGCGGCGTTGCTGAGATTCGAACCTGGTTCCCCAGCTACGAGGTCCATCGCTCTAGCCGTAAGGCTACATCCTCTGCCCAAATTACTTTCATACTTCACTATACCAATTCACCACTAATCCTTTATGGGTTCTGGAGTAGCGTGCTACTTGCTGAAATAGCGCTTCCAACACCCCATCGGGGTAACAAGCGCTATAGAAATGCAAACCTTTTTCCCTCTTCTAGTCAGCCACCATCCTTCTCAATCCAAATAACTTACCTATCCACCACTCAAATTACTTTCTTATTTCAGTATACTAATTCAACACTAATCCTTTATGGGTTCCGGAGTAGCGTGCTACTCACTGAAATAGCTCTTTGATGCCTCATCAGGGGTAATAAGCGATATATAAATACAATACAATACTTTGTTCCTTGTGAAAGGGCTGAATGCCATCGCTCATAGTAGAGGTCTCCTGTGCCCAGTAGGGATGCAACAGATTGACTCAGAGTTAGCATGGGATGCACAACAATAGGTCCACGCCTCACTGTTGTTGGGTCCAGTTTGGTGACGTCAAGAGTAATTACTTATGCCAGACGCTATCCATACACGGGATCTAAGGGCAACACACAGACAAATGTTTCATAGGCGGAACCATTTTGAAATTTTTAGTTTGACATTTTAGTTGCGGAGGACATGACATGGGTGAATGTTTCCCTGTACCCTCCTGGTGAACGTGTGCTTGGGAGACCCCGGTCTCACGTTTCACAAACTGAAAATATTAAAGAAGTTGGTGTCCTATAAGTAAATGGAGAAACACGTGCACCTAATCCTGGAAGCCTTTACAACCCTTGCTTTTAGGCATACTTCGTCACGCCACGGGCCATGGTTAAGAGAGGATATTCGTTCACGGCCATGCGTTCTTTCCATCAGCGAATCGTGACATACCTTCACAAGACCTCCCTTTGAGCCCTGCTTCCTCAGCAGCGCGCGCAGTGTTCGTCCTCGAACACTGACCTAGTGGATGCCATTCGGTATATATTGCCAAACAGGGGCGGTTTCTGTTCAAGGACGTTGGGGCTCCGCCCCCTTTATCCCACAGCCCCCACTCAGAACAGGTCAAAATAAAATCATATTTAAATTAATGTGATTACAGTGCTTTTTAGTTCGAGGATTCGCCGCACTGCTGTAAGCAGTGAGGGCGGAGCTCCGAAGATTTAATGTTTTTTAGTAAGGGGGCTTGAACCCGCCCCTCTTCTCCATTGGCTGGCTTCCTAAACTCAGGCCAGCCATTGGAGGAGAGAGGCGTCACTCGGTTCAAGCCCTGTCTTTTTCGGATTCGGGGGCGTTTTTTTAAGCTTTTTCTATTTACTTTCTCTCCTCTTCCCATTGGCTGGAATTTTACCTTCCAGCCAATGGGAAGAGGAGAGAAAGTAAACCACGCCCCCAAATCGGAAAAAGACGACACTTTCTCCAAGGCATTTCTGCCTCGCCTCGGAGAAACGTGGTCGTGTTGGGTAACCCTTCTGTACTTGTTGTTTTTCATGCTCCCTCACCAGCTTATTGGCGCAAATGGCTTACTTGTTTCATATAAAGCACTGCTCCTAACTGAAAACTCTATGGTTGTGGGGAATTCCCGTTTTCAGAACAAAACTAAAACTTCCTGGTGCGGTTCCAGGCTCAGGCGGTTCCCACACAGCCGAAGCAGGAACCGAGGGCTCGGGAAGTCCCGCTGTCACCGCCTGATAGAAGCGTCGGCTGCGCCCGGCGCCCTTTAGCCAGGTGACACCTCCGTGCCGGTCGGCGCAGGTTCAGGGCTCCCTCGGCCTCCCCGAGCCTCCGGCTCTCTATCGTGAGCGGGAGCCGAGCAGTGGGAGGTGGGCGGGTGCCTGGTGCAGGTGTCAGCCGGCCTGGGTAACTAACTGGTGCCTTATTATAACAAACTCTCGTGTGTGGACTTTGCGCTCAGTGTGCCCGGCGGCTCCGGGTCAGAGGGAGACACAAATATTGCACAAAACAGGCCCCCCCTGGACTCCGAGACAGTCCCGGACACCACTGGGCGATCCTCCAAGAGGGCAAACCTCACACCTGGTTCGTATCCTGCCTGTGATCGGTGCCGGTGCCCCCTGCAAGCTTCGTGTCCGTATGCAGGCGCGCCCGGGAAGTGTTTGCATACACTTTTTCCCGTCTGCTTGTCTTGCACTGGTGGCCCAAACATTAAAGGCGTGTTCACTCCATGATTCAGAAAAAAGCTATTTGTAATTGCATTGCATTTTTAACAGAAATTGTAACATGATTGTAATTTAAATGGTAATTTAATAATATTTCACGAGCGCGCTGTGTCTGTTTATCTGACAAGAACTTTCCTAGCAAATGGCATTACAAACGTTTCCCCAACCAATCCCCGCTCCCCGACACTCTTCCCACCACTAATAGAATGTGTTTCTCCATACAGGGTCAGAAGGGAGCGCTTTGGTGCCACGGCTTGTCGGTTTAATTGCCGTAATTAGGAGAGAAGGATCGTCGTCAAAGGAGTACTGGGGATCGCAGTCTCGCATAACAGACTTTCCAGTGAAATTCTGGATAGGTGGGCGCCCGAACTGTCCAGGGTGCCATGGGACGACCCATGTCCCCCCGCAGCCTGGGCTTTCTGTTCTTTCTCCTGCATGGGGTGGGCTCCCTCCTACCCTCGGGCTGCATGCAGGATCGCGGGAATGGCACTGGCAAGACCCCCGGAGGTCCCCATGTGCCAGGAGGAAAGGTGATCTGCAGCAGTTTGGAACTCAGCCACGTCCTGGAGTCACTGCCCAACAGGACCGTCACTCTGTGAGTAGCGTCCAGGGTTCTGGGGCCATGGGAAAGGGGTTCTCCAGTTACAAACTGTGAGAAAAGTAAGGTAGTGGGTTTAAGTTAGAGTGAGGAAATGAGGAGCGCGTGGGGTGCGGGTGAAAGAAAATGTGGGTCTTTGTACTCGGTGGTGGAAGTCTGCGTAGGATCTTGGTGGACGAGGATGGATCGCGTTTTTTTCATTAATTCTAAATGTATCCCTCACTCCCGTTTGTTGCAAGCCCTCTTCTTTCATTTTGGAACTTGTTGTTGAGTTCATTTGAACCCACCGGAGACGGTTCCTACGATTGGAAAAGATATGTCTTCGTGACTTAGAGGGGTCTGTCAACCCCAACGTCATTTGTGGTATTGGGGCATGCAACCAAACGGGAAATAGTGTTATCGAGTGGGCAAAGGCGGCTTGGCATGTTGGTGGAAGCAGAGGCGCAATGCTACACAGGTAGGAGTTCAGGTGGCATGCTGGTGGGAGGGTTTAGGTGGCACCTCCATGGCAGGCTCTGAGATGGAGATGTTAGGTTGCAGGCTGGTAGAACGAGAGCTTAGATGGCACGCTGATGGCATACTAGTAGGAGGAGGTGTTAGATGAATGGAGAGCTTTCGGTGGCATGCTGGTGAAGGGATTTCTTGGGTGGCACACAGATAAAAGCAGAGCTTTGGTGGTATGCTAGTAAGTGAGCTTAGGTGGCACACTGGTAGAAGGAGAGATTAGGTTGTCACGCTGGCGAAAGTAGAGATTAGGTGGGGCGCTGGTGGAATTAATGCTTAGGTGGCATGCTGGTGTAATCTACTTAGGTGGCATGCTAGCAGGAGAGCTTAGGTAGGATGTTAGCTGAAAACGAGCTTAGGTGGATGCCACTAGAGAGCCGCTTCGGTGTGACTTCTGCGGAAGGAGAACACTGGTAGGATGCCGGTGAAAGGAAAGTGCAGGTGGGATGCTGGCAGAT
Organism: Lissotriton helveticus; assembly: GCF_964261635.1. NCBI lineage: Eukaryota > Metazoa > Chordata > Amphibia > Caudata > Salamandridae > Lissotriton > Lissotriton helveticus. The sequence continues at coordinate 874,816,778 of NC_136067.1, forward strand.
GAAAAGCGTAGGTGGCACACTGAGGGAACAAGGGCATGGGTGATCCACTGCGAGAAGGAGTTTTTAAGTGGCACGCTGGTGGAAGTAAAGTATTGGTGGCACACTCGTGGAAGAAGCGCCTAGGTGGCACACTGGTAGGAGAGCTTATGTGCCAACTGTTAATAGGGTAACTTGGGCCACATTCTTGTGGGTTGGCAGCTTAAGTGCAACCAATGGGTCTGACTGGTGGAGCTTTTGTGTAAGGATAGAGGAAGAGAGATTAGGTGGCAGACTGGTAAAGTTGTCCTTTTTGGAATGTTCGTAAAGAGTGGCTTGTTTGTTCAGGTGAGATGGCTCACATGTAAGTTTCTCGTGTTGATTGCTATTTGATGAGGTTTAGAATAGGCTCCTGGTAGTAGAGTGACATCCATGTGGTACAGAGGCAGAGCTTAGTGGGACATTGGTAGAGAGAGACATGATGGTATACTGGTCAAAGGTCACTTCTCAGGGTGGCTCAGTTTAGATGTAGGTAGAAGAAGCTTCAAGATGCCTTTCGTGGATACCGGATGATACATCCATGTGTACCCAGTTCTCATATAATGGACTGACCAGTGGAATTCTGGATATGTGCGCACCAGAGCCATGGGATGATAGTGGCGTAACAAAACTTGAGAAGGCCCCCCTGCAAAGGGATCCAGTCAGGATCCACGGGGCCTTTTGGAGCTCGGGAGCCCGTCTGCACTGTCACTCCACTGTGAGATGGCCCTGCCCCCACCCAGCGTGGAATGTCTGTTTATTCTTCTGCAGAGGTTGTTGCCAAATGTGAGCTCTGGTGCCTCATTGGCATACTGTTGTGGCACATTACAGGGCTCATTTGTGACACTCTAGCAGAAGGCGTCCCAGTTGGCACACTAGGCAAAAGGGGTCCATAGTGGGACTATGGTAGAGTTGCTTGAGAAGGTAGCAAGACAAAGGAGGTGGGGTATGTTGGGATACTTAAGCAGGATCAGTGAAATCTTGGTAGTGTTGTCAATGTTGAGACTCTAGTGGGATACCAGCAATATGAGAGTCCGCATTTTGCTTGAAACTACTTATGTGATCTGGTAGTGGTAGATGTAACTTGGGATGCAGGCTTGTGGCGTTTGTTAGAGAAGGCTTAGGTGTGATTGTGCTATCTTACAATTAACAAGGAGGTGCCTTTGTGGTTATTGATAGGTCAGACTTTACATGGGAATTGACATATTTGTTTTCACTAATAACTTTCGACCTGTACTGTAAATCCATAAAGAAAAGATTCCAACGTGGTAAAATAACAAATACATTTTGTAAATTCGTAATATTCAATGGATAAATGAAAAGGAGGAGGACATTTACTTTATCATATATGAAGAAGACCCTTGACAATTGCCCATTCAACTGCTGCTAAAGCACTGGCTTTGGTTGGGAGGAGTGTCTCTTGACCCCACCATATTAACTGTTTATGGATCTATTCAGGTACTTGCAAGCCTGGTTTCTTATTTTAAAATATTTAGAAGTGTCATTTTCATGATCCTAATAATTGAATCATTAGAATTCCCTGATCTATCGCACATTCTTGCATGGCCATCGGACTTGGCTCTATTTAAGTAAGTACCCGCTCAAGGACTGGTGATGGACTCGCCCATTTCACATCATCACTAATTTATTTAAGATTGACTTAGCACTTTTTGAGTCCCCTTACAGATCCAAGCAATTAGACAACTGTGGGTATCCCATTGGCTAACTTACTTACATATACTTTGCCCTTTCTGTGTCCTTATTTTTAATGCATGTTACTTTGATTTCTTACTAGAACATGGCTCACTGCTTTCCCACATGTCACATTGCCCTGATGATGATCCGTTAATTAAGCTGAGTCGAAACACTGTAGATGCTTATGGCCAGTGGAATTTGTTTTTGTAATCCATCATCATAATGACCTTGAATTCAGATTATCCTGTTATTAAAACAACTGATTGTATTGTTCCTTTCCCATATTGTTTTTATACGCTCAGTATCATATTCGGTATTATCTATGCCTGAGCACATATGAGTACTGAGCACTTCACTTATATGCAGTAAAAATATCACATATCTGTAAAGTATATCTCCTTTTCCTTTTCATTTAGTAATCGAATATTACTAATTTACAAGATTTATTAATCTGTTATTTTACCACATGGAATCTCTGTTTTAGATGTGTTTACTGCCCCTGATTCCGGGTGGTTCTATTCTAGGGGTAGCCCCTGCCTCCCTAATACAGTACATCAGCACCAACATTTGGCAAACGCTGAACAAAGAACCAAAGGGTCAAAGATTTGCTAGAGAACAGTAAATAGAGTCAAAAGTTATTCTGGAAGCACATTTTTAAAGTGGTGCCTAGGACATTTCCATTTGAATTTCCTTCCCACCGTATCAAAAACTGCTGCTCAGCTTTACATCAACCTGCATGCTAAAATATGAAGATACAGACTTGATGTGTGTGAACGTTTACTTGTGTGCAACATCTGTTTTTTCAAGTGTTTTCGGAAGCATAAGTTATTTGTCTCTGCTCATAAGCTCATTACGCAGCCTGAGAATCACAGATCCCATTATTCTACGTAATTTTGTCCTTCTAGTCTGATGCATTTGAAAACTGGGTGGTAATATGTGCCATTACCAAACACATGATCCTGTTGGGTGCATAGAAGTCTTTCACTTTTTGTACTTCCAGCAAGGAGCCAGTGAGATTTCAAGACTGACTTTATGTAGTCACTCACGCCTTCTTCAATTGAGGCTTTTGAAGCCTTTCTAGATCTCACAGTTCTTGATGTTGCTATAGTCTGGTATCAACATTACAAAGGCTGTCGTAAGCTCCACTTAGTGGTCACTGCAGAGGAGATAGGTAACTAAGAGTAGGGAGAGTTGCAGGGTAAGGCTCTTAACCGTCGCATTAACTTGAGGCACACAAGAAAGTTCTTTCTTGAAAGGTCTATACTCCTTACTTTCAGCGAGGTAGTTAGCAGTGCTCCAAGGCTGGGGGCCGAGTAGTAGTTTGTGTTATATCCTGCATTAGAATGCCATTCTTGGATCCATTCAGATAAAGGAAGCTTTCCTTCGTCCTATGGGACACGTGTTTCTGGTGAGTATTGATGATCAGATGCCATCCAGGATAGATTCATAGATACCAGTTTATACTCAAAGTATTTTCAGACAGATGATGTGGTGCACGGTGTAGGCAGATGAGGTCCATGTTCTTGTTTTCATATAAGGACAGTAGAGTTAGTATTGCACATTGGTCAGGATAGTTTTTAATATGCAGGATGTTATTGAGTTCTCTGAGGTGGATTGTGGCTCTTTCTTAATGAATTTATCACTTAAAGGCAGTGTTTTATTCACTGGGTAGAAGTTGAAAAGCTGTGAAAGAGGCTTGAATAGGAGATTGGACAGTGGGAGTGATATAGATAATGACAGCTCACCAATGTGTCTCCTAGGATGTCATGGTTGGTCAGTTTCAGTCAGATACTGAAGTTAGCCCTTGATTACACATTCAACAGCTTTAACATTGTTCTTTCACTGTCACTTATGTCGACGCTTGTATTCTTTTGTTACTGATGGGCGCCACTTAAGGCAGCTGTTGAGTATCGTTTGTTTACAATTTATTTAACGATTACGCTATTGGCAATGTAAATGACAATGCCATTTATTTATGATTTAAAAACAAAAAACACCCAAAAAAAGTCATGAGCAATGCCAATAGCTCTACCTTTAATAATGCAGAGACCATTGCTTTGTAAATGCTTGTTTTAAATGTACCTGCACACAGTAAATCTTGCTAACTGGAGAGCGAGGGTGCTGCAGTCACGCTTGTTGCCTTCTGCAGCCTGCCTCGAACGTATTATCAACCCCTGACCCTTTCCTCCAGTCCAAGCAGTGACTATTTCTCGGGCTGACGATCGCACTGCCCTAAGGGCTGTGACGTCCACAGTTCGGCAAAAGACAAGCCTCAAGGCTCGATCTCCATCCCCTAACAACATGGAGATAAAATTGGACCCGGGCGGTTCAGGTTCAAGACCTGTAACTCTGCAGCTCCACGACAATCAGAGTCAGAATGTTGAGCATTGTCACCACCCTTTCCCAGCTCATCATAGGGTGGGGTGTGTCCCAACCCTGTGATGATTTGGGAAAGGGTGGGTTAGAGGCTGAAGGCGGGAGGACAAGAAATCGAGTCTGCGCAGTTTATAATCCGAAGTTTTGAAGAAACTGCGCAGACTCACACTAATCTAATATGGGATCAAGGATAGGAAACCATTTCAGCTCCAGTGGAGCGAAAGTGCGCTCTGTTGGTAGTGTGACTCTTCAAATGAGCCTAGATTCCAGACTCCAGCCATGTCTTCATATGCGTGGACCATGTAAGTAATTAAACAAAGTAAAACAAAAAAACATTAGCTGCAGCTGTGGAGGAGAGTACTTGCACAGTCCATTTAAGGCCAAATTGGTGAAAGTGTTTCCGTAGCTGAAATGTGTCTGAAGGTTCCTTATGTTTTTTTTAAATTAGCGGTCAGTAAAAAAGTGAGCTTTGTTTGCCCTTGTGAAAAGAGGAGCAAATCTTGCACAGACACTGCCACTTAATCAATCAAAGGCTAGTCTAAGCTCCAGCTTTTTCGTTTTTAAGTTTCAAAGTTATTGGGCACGGTCACCTTTTCAATTCTGAGTGCCCTCCACACAATATTAGGATATGTACATACAATTAAGAGTACTTAAACCCGTGCTCACAGTGCACAGCAGCATGTAAAGCAAAGATCCAACCTCCAAAGCGGTGATTAATTTTGCTGTAGGTATAGATGTTCGGATAGTCTGTTTTTTAAAACTCATTTGTATTTAGATCACAGAGGGATTTAGAGGGGGAAGCAACATGTTATACCTGCATTACTGCTCGGTACAGGGTGAGTTCCCAAACCTTCTGCCCCCGTCTAGCCCTACTGCCTGGCACTGCGAAGTGACATTCTGCATGCAGTGTGAACATGCCATGGGCACAGAGTGGCCCTGCTGGGCATCCTCCTGCACTGCAAAGCTCTGAGGGTTAAAGTCAATCACAACAGCTGACTATGATGCCAACCAATGTCCTTGCATTTAACTGCAACTTGACTAATTGGGCTATTCCAACCGAAATGCACATCTGTTATTCGTGTATGTATGTTCAAGAAAAGGAATATCTACATGTGTCAAAAAGGTTTGGTAATATCAGAGTGCCTCAACTCCTGGGTGTGTGTTCGTCGAAGTGTGTGATTATCATGTGAATGTGTGAGTGGCACAGAAGCCACAGGCATATCACTTTCTCAGGGATTCTATGTTATCTAGTCACTGGGGGACAGGGTGGGGTGAGAGTAGCTGGGTCAGGGTAGACTTTGTGGATATTTTATTTTAATAACCTTCAAAAATACACTTCTAAAAGCTCAAATGTGAGATAGCAAGGTGATGAATGACCTAGGAAATCTAAAGGTTTGTGGAGGTGTAACTGAGTCAGTCTCATATCACAAGTCAGTGGTATGGCTTGAGTAACTGACATGTGTCAAAGTCTTCCGCTTATTTTCTAAACTTCAGGGGGTTGGTTGTGAAGGGCCTTAGTACATTTATGACCGGAACCCCATGGATGGTTGGTGCATTCCTATAGAGCTGTTAGAAGGAGAGCAGAACACTGTGCTAGGTGCAGCATGTTATGTGCACCGGAGAAAGGCTTGAGTTTTAACCCTGGCGACCCTTGAAATCACTTCAAATAGTGCATCACAAGCTCTCCGCTATAGTGAACAGTGCTGAGTTTGGGTGCACAAACCACCTCTAATGGTAATAATTCATATTCAGTGTGCCTCCACTGGACCACATTGTTCTGTGAACAGAGCGTACCTGGGGGCTTTGGTGTGGGACAGGAAGTGGTTCCTCTTTCCATAGTGGCAATTCGGCGGGTCACACCAGGCTCGAACCACAGCCTCGTTCCTCATTCTTGTGAAGACATAGCTAGTCTGGATTTGGAGGGGGAAGGTACACATTACACTTGCTGCCCTTCTTGGTACAAGGCGATATAGCAGACTAATTTGCCCCCACCTCGGTTGCTGCATTAAAGGCTAAGATCTTTCTCTGCCCAGTGATTGTAAAGGGCTTGTGACCTGTCTTGTTGGTGTAAACAACATTGCTGGGGACTTTGGGGCAATGAAATGAGAGAGTTGCTTTTCCCCAATGGACGTAGGTATTGTAGAGATAGGCTGTGACTTCCTTGTTTCAGAGTTGGAGGGGCTTGACAAATCCTGCCTGCTCATGTGGATGGGGTTGCTTTGTCTGGGACAGGCAGGAGCCCTTTATTTTCCTGTGCCTTATTTTGGGAGAGATGGGAAGATGGTTATGCAGGGCTACTGGAATTGTGATTTTGTCGATGTAGTGTTTTTTTTTGCATAATTATTGATTTTCTGCATTTGCCACATAATCTACTATCTGTTGCATAATTTGCAGATTCCAACAAAAAATGTTTCTAGATCAATAGGACCAAACGTTGCTAAATACAATGTCATTGTTGCTTCGCAAAAGAGGGCACTACTCGAAGATAGATTTTCATATTTCATTTGAATATTGCTCTTGTGCCCCCTCGCCCAGCCTCACCACTCTCAAACTTCAACAGCCGCCACCTTTGCCGAGCAAAGTTTTAACTGGGTGCACAAGCACAAGGCCTTTCGATATACATAGGTGACTGTCAGGGCTTTGACGCAACACGGTTTTTGAACAGTGTGCATAGACGCTAGCTGTCTCGCGGACCCCGCAGGCTGCACTTCAACTCCCCTGAACTGCTTCCTAGCTAGTCTTACTATCCTCCGAAGAAAGCATTCTCTGCACATGGTGTAAAGTTTAGAAAAGGGACAGCTTTTTGCAAAGCTACTTTTCATGTGTTGAACAAGAGAACTGCTGAATATCCAGTGGTTCGTCTGCTCTGCAGGAAATGTAGCACTGACAGGAATGTTATTGTTTGACAAAAAGCAGATGTGGACTTGTGACCTACACGATAAGCGTGTGTCCTGTGACTTATCTCTGCGTCTTCCCTTTAAGAGCAGGCAGCCTGAAGTCAGTAAACACCCTGGAACGGGTTGGATCTCACGGTGCTCATCTGTTTCCTTTTCTGCCCAGTTTGTATTCCTTTAAAATGTTTCCTGCGAACATAACCGATAAAAAAAATAAGCAGCGTCAAGAACTAACTCTGCAACCGTATGTAAGGGAAGAAAACACATTGCACAATGTTCTCCAATGTTCTTGCTAGCTAAGCATTCAGCAGCAGAACTATTTGAATATCCACTTATCAAATTTGCTTTTTAATGCTTCCTTGCGTGGTTTACAATGATCCACTAACCCGGAGGCAATGGCAGTGACCATGATACTTGAACCAGTCTGCATCTTAACCAGAGCCGAAATAATCTTCAGGTGAATTTTGTTTTAAAGATTAGGATCCAATCCTCCTAACCACTACCAGAGAACTGCTGAAATGAAAAGCAAAACACTTTTTTTGTGCTAATCTCTTTAAATGTCTGTTCCTTTTGCGAGTAAAAATCAATGGAAGAAGCAGCCCTCAAACACAATATCTACAATGTAAAAGATTCCAAGTTTGTGACCTTACTTAAAGTTTCTTTTACGTAGCACTGGTTTGTTGGAAAGGTTTAGCTAGTAAAACTATGCAAGTAATCGAGTCTTCACTATTTTTAGTTCGTTTTTAGGGCCTTGCAACAAGTGCTATACCATAGCTTTGCAGGGTTGTTCTAGTGCTGTACATTTAGGCAACTTATGTTGCAGAAAAAGTACATGCAGAAAGTAGTAACGGTAAAATGCACATTTTCACTGGTACACGTGCGGGTTAAAATTCTGTTGAGGTATAAGGGTGTAGACCCGGTGCCCTGGGAGAATAGTGGGGATCGGCTGGTACTTGAGTAAGTGCTGTAACTCCAGGAGGGAGGTAGCTACTCTGATTTGACTAGGAAGGAGTAGTCCACGCAAATAAGGTTTGACATTGAGGGAGTGCCGGGTGGTTTGAGAACCAAAGATGGTGTGGTTGGCTAAGTGAGGTGAGAGAGTTAGAGCATAACATGCTAATAGCTGGGAGGTAAAACCGGTGTTAATTATTGCTTTTAAAAGCTAAGGGGTGTGGTTTGTACTCTGCTTGGATGAACTTTGTATTCAACGGCATTTGTAATCGCGGGTAAAACCTGATGTAGTTTGTATATTGGTTTCACTTTTCACCTTATTTTTGTGTGTGGGAGACTGGCTCGAGTAACAAATGTCACAAGAACTGTGAGACTGGATGTGTGGTGGCAATATGCGCTGTGCAAGCATCATTGACCCCAACCTGAGAACGTCCATAAAAAGTAATTTAAGAGGGGTTCTCCTGATATTTCTGTACAAGGGCATGAGAAAGAATGCTGCAGGAGTCTGACTAGTAATTTGTTGCTGTAGTCGAGCATAATGACAAGACTTTTGTGATTTTAAAGTTTCAAAGGAGTGCAGCAAATCTTTTTCTGCACAGTCACTTAAGGGTTTTTCTCTCCTTTCCTGGACCCCATATTTGCTGGTTTTAGCATTCTGTGCTCGTTTCCAATGCTGAACAGTATTAACGTGCCTGTGCTTTCCCACTAAATCAAGTGCTGTACATTGGATTGCCATATTTGGCCTGTTTATCTTCCCTATAAGTCCAAGTCCAATAGTTCCTTAAGTTCACATGTGGCATGGAAAGGTTAATGTAATATGCAGACTGCAGTGTGTATTCTATCCATGTATAGATTCATTAAAAAACTGAAAGGTTAAAGGGAGTTTATAGTTAGGTGAAAATGTCGGTTAAAGCATACAGTTTTAAACAAACAAAACCATTGAAATTCATCAGTTATGCTGAGCTCAAGTAACTATAACTCACACCTTCACCATGCACTGCTGATTACCTCACATATTACATCACTCATTACCTGTTCTATCACATCATTGATAACCTCACTGCAGCATCTGAAACTACATCTGTGATAACCATTGGGACGGGAAGTCTTCTGCATGGGTCCAGAAAGCAGGCTTCCCTGCCCTATGTTATCCTCGCAAGCCACCTGAAAGTACAGTAGGTTTTCTTGAACTATACCCCAGTGAATAACAATCCCGCATGTCCACTAAGGGTCTTCCTGTTTACATGGATTGAGACCCTAGAGCATGGATCTGAGGTCAAAGGGGTGTGTATAATGCACCACACCTCTACAGAGTGTCTACTTCACTGTCTACCCAGGCTATGGTAGACTGACAGTGATGGCAGCATTAATCTATGCTCATTGGTACCGGTACTTATGCCTACTACCCCTCCTGGTATATAGGCCATCAGCCAGGCCTCTCAGCCACCTCTGTCCTGGGCTTTTCTTTAAATCTGACTCCAGGTGTAACCCCATCTCCTTACAGTCAGCCAGGAGGATTCAGAGAGGTGGTTCTTGGCCTTCCTCTTTTCCTTTTTTAGGTCTTTTTTTTAGGTCTTGCCTACGCAGCGCGCATGCACTGCATAGGAGGGCCTTTAGTCGTTGCTTTGCTCATTTTCAAGCACCAACTTCGTTTCTCTGGTTCGCTTTCTCTACAGTTTGTATAATAAGTGGATCCTCACTGCAGCCCTTGCAATTGCCCAAACCCGGTCCATCCTCTGCCGGATTGTGTTGCTCAGAATATGCACATGGTTTTGTAGATTAAGAAAAATTACCAAATTTGTGATAATGGTTTTCGGCTGCAAAGCCAATATTTTCCTCACTTCCATTTCCGTTTGCCAATTTCCACGCTTCAACTTTCATGTCGTCAGTCTGCTTTATTTAACTTTTCATTTGGAACATTCTTTTTTGTACTCCTGACCCAAATGCTTGTAACTACTAAACACCATCAAGATGTTAGTGAAAGCCTGAAAAAACGGGGCTGACCTGTTGCTGCTTTTTCCAGTAATGGAGTGGCCATCTGTACGTCCTTCCATGCTGCTGCAGCACCAGTTACTCGCTTTATTTGTTAAAGCAGTATGTTCTATTGGCATGGTCTCTTTGCCTTTATCAAAAGAATTGTGCGCACGGTCGACAGTTGGTGTGGGTTTCACAGTGGCTGCCGTTTCTTTACCCTTCTGCATCTCGTTTCCTAAAAAGCAGTTTTTCAAGGGAAATGTTTTTTTATAGCATTTTTCTTGTATTCTCGTCAGTTGTCCGCAGTAGGCTTGTTTTTAGGTTTCGCCTACGCAGCGATTTCTTTATTATACATTTTCACCATACTACACACTTCTGCACAACTTAAAAACATAGGCAAAGTAAATATCTCTGGCTAAAAACGTATAAGGTCCCAAAGGCGAGACCTATTGGTTATGCCAATGCTTGTTCTTGTCCTTAAGGATTTCAGGTCAGGGCTTGCCTGACTTGCAGAGGGCGTGACCTATCCAGCCTCAGCAGCTCTGTATGATTTCTTTATGAGCAGGGAGTTGTAAAGTCTACTACTATGGGTCATTGTTGCTAACAGTGTTTGGCCAGCAGATTTGGTGGATTTTACTTAGATAAGTGTTGATGAGGGTCAGGACTTTGTTGGTGGTGGTCAGTGTTATCCTCAGTGTTTGACTTGGCCGTTTTTGGATAAAGGTCCTTACACATTTTGCTTTCCTCCTAGACCTTTTTCTGACCTAATGTTGCAGACTTAGATGTTTTGGGCACTACTTTGCCACTAATGCTCAATATCAAAGTGAAAGTGCTCCCTGTATAAAGTGTTATGGTAATTGGTTGTACATAATTGGTATGTTTGTCTTACTAGTAAAGTCACTAGTAAAGTACACTGTGTGCCAGGGCTGGCAATGCACATGCTACAACCATAGAAAATATAATGCAGTACCGAATATGTATTATACAGTAAAATGTAGAACAGTATATAACAGTTACAAAGGGTGAATTTAATGTGCATGATGAACATCATAGTGGAATAGAAACATTGGCGGTACTATAGCATCTGTTTCTGATCACTGCAACATTGCGAAATGTTTTTCACAGTGGGAGGTGCTGCTAAAATAGGCTTTCCAGCTTTTTAATTTTAATGTTTTTAATTTTCTTTACCTTAATGTATTTCTAGGATGTTTTCTGAAGAATTGTTTTTCTTTTCTTAATTCTTAGTGTTTTGAAGGAGGTCTTCCTTGATCTTGTTCTAGATTGGTGATTATTAGCCTGTGATCCGTGATGCCTACTCTGGGTGTGCGCAACTGTTTAGAAAATTAAATAACAGCAGATTAATAAAGTGCATGTACATAAAGCAAACTGAAAGTTTGTGCTATGTAAAGGGCAAGGAATTTGACACTTTAAGCTAAAAATGTAATTGGTATCTTGATTTTTGGGAGCAGTGCAATTGCATCAAACTGGTAAAACTAATGTGGACAATTTGATGTCTCAATTGAAGCAATGGAATGCACCAACAAAGAGCATGATCTAGGAGCAGAAAAGACAATGTGATAGGCTATAGTCTAACATATCGCGTTGTCTTTTTAAAAATGAGTGCTTTGTGTAAAAGCTACACATTCCTATTTAAATTTAAAATTTTCACATATTTTCTTATGTGAATTAAATAAAGTACTTTGTAATTTGTGTGAAGTATACTAGCTCTTTTATTTGTATTATTGTGAGGGTTCAAATTGTAGAGTTTGTTTAGTTGGCGGGCCCCTGGCTTCCAGAAGTGATTCAGTGGGGATTCGCAGGAGTCAAAAGATTAGGTATAGCTGCACCAGGTAAGGTCCTGGTCAAGGTAGTAGCGGGTTCCTGAAAGCATGGCTTAGTGTGACAAAGCTAGGTAAAATTCTTTTCTTTTTTCAAAAACCACTTTGGGACAACCAGAATAGGACTTATGTGGTACCCTGATAGCAGGTTATAGTGCAGCTTTGAAATAAGCATGATTGATTTTTGGAATGCTTACGAGTATGGAGCTTCCATAGCCCAGTCGCAGTAGTACAAGACCTACAATAACTAGTGTATAATCTTGATCTGGGAATAAGGTTTAAGCCATTGAAAAATTGAGGATGAAATTTGCATGAAGGTTAAGATTTTTGTCCAAGTGAAACTGCAAAACTCTGTGGATTCAACGACTGATGGGTTGCAGTTTACCTTCAGTAGCAAGTTAAGCTGTATTTTTTAAGCAATATCTGTCAGTTGGGTTCGTGATAAAGGTGGGTCAAGCTCTAGGTGGTGGTGTGACATCCAGGCTTGAATGTCTTCAAGCATTTCTGCCATGAATTCAACACCTTCAGTGTAAGAACTTTTCAGATGGAGTTAAACATTTTCTGGTTAGAAATGAAACAGGATTTTAAAAACTATTAGCTACTGAAAGTTGAGGCTCCAGGCAAATGTTAGAGAGTATTAAACTTCTTTTAAAAGAGGAACACATTACCTTAATTTTTTGCGGAGTGCCTTTGTGGTGCATGGTTTCAAGTGGTGGGTGTAGTTAAACTTCTTTGCCTTCTAATCAGAGAAGGTGGAGTACTCCATATCTTTCCTACAAGATATTTCCTTCCCGTCTCTTTGATTTGGAAAGAGTACGTTCTGCCACTACCTCAAAGATTTTGTGTTTTAGCTTGGTCCATCTGTTATATAGCATATGTAGATTTGGCTATGAAAATTTTTCTCTCCCTTTATAATTTGTTTCGATGTGCTGTTATGCCATGCTCTCCTCAGGGAGGTTTGGACACCAGGTTGTTTGCTTGTTATGAGCATTTTTCTATCCTTGTTCACCTGTCTGGGGAATGCTTTGATCGGTTCTGTTTTTGTGGGCAAAGTTGTCTTTATCATTTTTTTAAATACGTTTTTTACACTCTTAATGGCATTTCTTTACAGCTACTTGACATTCATTTCCATATTGGCCCACATATGACTTTAACAACATTATCAATCCTCATCTGACCAATCAAAGTCTAGAGGAGATCGCTACCTCCTTCGGCGAAGCCAGCGCCTCTTGCCAATCAGGGTACTCCACGTCTCCCACCACTGACTGCAAACTTTCCCAGAGCCGGTCAAGTGGATCGGGGTACGGTTGTTAATAATTTTTTTGTATGTTAGGGAGGTCGCTTGTTTGTGTAGGTATTTGTCCTCTTTAAGGGGGATGATTCTGGGAGCGTCTCATCTACAGAGAGGGCTGCTTCTATCATATGTTTGATTTGCATATACCTGAATTGTTCGCTCTGAGCCATTTTGTACTGCTGCTGTAGATGAGTGAAACTAACGACCTTCCCCTTACGCCAGAGATCTCCTAGCTGGGAAATGCCGATCAGATCCCATTTTTGGAATCCTCTGCTTTTCCTCAGTGTCCCAAGTTTACTCGTGTCCCACAAGAGGGTGTGTTGTGCAAGTCTTCCCGACCAACCCAGACGTCTATTCACTGTGTGCCAGATGCTGATACTATGTGATGCTGGGCCAAAAAGGTCACAGGCTTTCTGATTGTTGTAGAGCACTATATTAAGCCTGCCTTTCCCTAGAGTCATTCTGTCGAGGTGATAAGCTGCATCTGTGTCCGGCACGAGAAGCCATTGATTGACAACTGTGAGTTGTGAGGCCCAGTAGTACGCTTTAATGTCAGGCAGGGCTATTCCACCCTCATACCAACTCCGCACCATTTATTCACTGCCACTCTCGACGGTTTGCTATCCCATAGAAGAGCCGCAATCTCTGAATTAACTGCTCTAAAGTATGAGTCCGGTACCTAATCTGGCGTATTGTGTAGGGATCTTTATCGTATTTTTGATTGTATTGATCTGCATGTCAACTGACAATCTGCTTTTGGGTATGCATTGTAAAACATGTGCTACTTCTGAAGCTAGCATGGGACTATCAATTTATTTTCAGAAGTCCTACCCACTGCTTGGCTGTCTTTCGCTCTCCACAAGTGGTGGATTTCCAGGAGTTGAGAGTGAAGGGATTGGGGCATTGATACAGCCAGGACTGAAAGGTCATTCTTGAGCCTTCCTTCTTTTAATAGTGAGATTCACAGTGGAGACTGTACGGCTGAGGGAGAGGTTCATATAATTAGACCATATTTGAGTTATGTCATTATAAAATATTTTTAAAGCGCATATCTGCTCCAGCAATGGGCCATCCCAGCGCTAATTGTCTAGTATAGTGAGAGGCAGAGGCAGCTTAGTGATTGGAGAATAGCCAAGTCTTCACAGTCCTTCTAAAATTCCAGTGATCAGAGATGTTATGGATAGAAAGAGCTAGAGAGTTCCAAAAGGCAGGCGCCAGTGCCTTGAACGAGTGGCCACCCGCTCTGGCCCTGCGTACCAGAGGCACTCGGGCCAGATGCAGATCTTCTGAGGGCAGGTTGCGGGTGGGTACATAAGGAGAGCACATAGCGCTCAAAATCCCAGGGCAAAGGCCCAAAAAGATCTTATGGACCTGAAAGAGAGCTTTAAAGTAAATTCTCTGTGCCATTGGCAGCCAGTGTAACCGATGAAGGAGGTCTGAGACGTGGCAGTGCTTGGTGTGCAAACCGAGCGCGAGCTGCCGGGTTCTGGGCAAGTTGGAGCCTTTTGATCCCTGATTTAGAGTAAGAGTGGCCATAGAAGTGATGCAGCCTTTTTTCTCTCTGGTTTAAGTCACTAAAGTAAATATTGGTGCTAGAATTAAGGATTTAATCAGAAGTTTAACTAACTCTTCAGCTAAAGTTTGTTGCATTTGATGGGTGATAAATGGGATAGTTTAATAGAAGAATACTTGTTCACTTTTAGTTTAGTGGGGAGACATTGGAAGGTAGGAAATTAGTTATATTTGTTTAGACCTATAGAATGTTTTGTGTTTTTAAGAATTACTGCTACTCCATACCATTTTTTCTCTCTTCTTTGAAATAGATAATCACATGATCCCTGTCAGGATGGAACACAGGTTACTCCCGATCTGCAGTTTTGCTTGAGGCATTTGAGAGAAGAAAGTGTTCTACTCATGAAGTCGCTAATGTTTGTACTCCTTTCAGATTTTGAGAGTGGATACCATGGGATTTTCTTGAAATAGTGATATGGAAGTTGTAACCAGGGGAGAAGGATCGAAGTAGGTGGCTAGCAAAAAAAAGTCCAAATATGAAATTTTTATAAATCTTGGCCTGGGCTTCAAAAGGAAATCTTCAAACTTAATATTAGCCTACTTATGTTTTCTATCTATTTAAACAAGCAACATTTAAAAATGCTTGGCTGTTATATGCAACAGGTAGTGTCCAACATTGATCCTTGAGAGTTGGAGCCATGCCAGATTTTCAGAACACCATCATCTCATTTTAATGTATATTTAGTGTGTATTTAATGTAAAGCTATATTTAAATGTCTCCTCAAACGGTTTTAATTTCTCAAAACAAGAGTGGATAAATAAAAAAAAAAGTAAACATGTTTAGAAAATTATTTTCCATTTCTATTTAATCAAAACAGGATTTAGGCAGTCTCCACTAAAGTTCATTTCCATAATTGTTTGATTTGTTGGAGTGACCACTCATGTTTCTATGAAGAAAAGTATTGAATTAAATCACAAGCCGGACAAGGGTGTGTGTGAAGTGTTCAGCTGTCTGTTAGTAATTTTCACAGTTTACGGTAAGAGCTGTGTGCCGGGGTGAAATCTACAACCTGATGGTTTGTTACATTAATGATTCTTCAGCTGCGTTTGGTGCCAATGCTTGGTTCAAACTAGGTTTCTCAGCAACATTTGAGTTCTGGTGAAGGTTCAGAGAGGCTTTCTAGGATTCAATTTCTGTTAAGGTGATTCACTAGCTTGAAACAAAATTCAAGCAGAGAAAAGCATTTGAATGGTCAGCAGACAAGTATCTTAGTACCCCTTTCACTTAAAAGGTCAATATTAATTGGAGACAGAATGCATACATGGAGGTATGGTCAAGATTAAGCATGGTTTTGACAGCAGCTCTTATGCATATTGCTTTTGAAAAGCCTAACCATGTTATATGGAGAACACATTAGCCTTTTGACTGCCCAATTGATAAAATGTGGGCAATTCTTAATCTTAAAAACTCCAGACAACTAATGATGGTGTGACATAGACGTAGCCCACTAACCAGTACCACAGCCTTTCGCATCCTTGATCTACCATGTTTGGAAAAGCAGTATTACTATTGCTACTATCATAATAATTGAAGAGAAAGTGCCACTTTTTCCACATTTGGTACGACTTGTCATGGGTACAGGAACAGTTTAAAAAAAATGTTTTTATTTCTCTGCAGTCGAGAGCTGTTGAATGTTAATTCACATATTGTTTACATCGTACACACATCATTAAGCTGAAACCTCTAATATGAGATATTTTAACATTCAGACCAAACGTTTAACAAATGTCTTCAGTACTATCCGCACTCTGCCAGCAAGAGCTGACTGCAAACTGAGAAATTGTCTATCCCCCCGACCCCCAATTCCTTCACCCCCCCATTGACAATAAAAACATAGCACCAAGTATTTCAGTATGTCAGGAAACTGTATTCACTACAACAGTAGTAAACAGTATTGCCCAATCATCAATAAAGAACATGGGCATTCTTGGTCATACTTGATCCTCTTCTTGCCCTTGCTCTGAAAGTATAGAGCTTTCAGGTGACTGTCCACATTTTTCAGCCATTCAGCCAACATATCCCAAGCTCTAGTGTTAATTACATTGCGTCCCATACGGGTACAGTAACAGTTGTGGTTAGTTTTGTGATGTCCCTCATGCAGTGGATAAGTCAGTTTTCTATATTTGTTTTGCCTTCCTCATTCAGGGCAGTGTAGGGCACTTACAGTAAACGCAAGTCTGCGGTTATGATACTGAATTGATGCTCTACCATGGTATAGTATAGTGTGTCATGGAGGAGCATAAGTAGTTTTACCGAGTTTGCCTTTTTAGGTTTCGCTGGAGGGCGGAGCTCTTAGCTCCGCCTCCAGAGAAATCTCTTGATTTCAGTAAGGAAAATGGAATACGCCCCCCTGTCCCATTGGCTAGCTCCATAAATGGAGGCTAGCCATTGGAACAGAGATCTGTCCGTCAAGGCCGGACCAGATTCGGGGGCGTTTCCCGAGATTTTTTCCCAGGGCGGAGTTACGTTTTTTCCCGTTCCCTCCCCTTTCACTGAAAGTCTGTCCATTCCCGCCCCCTCCGTGTGCCTTTCCGCCCCCCCCTCGCTGTCCTGTGCACGTTTCCCGCCGTCCGTGTCCTCTCCCGCCCCCTCCCGCCGTCCGTGTCCTCTCCCGCCCCCTCCCGCCGTCCGTGTCCACTCCCGCCCCCTCCCGCCGTCTGTGTCCACTCCCGCCCCCTCCCGCCGTCCGTGTCCACTCCCGCCCCCTCCCGCGTCCACTCCCGCCCCCTCCCGCGGGAGTTGCTTGCTAGCTGCTTCCAGGTAGCTTTTTGTGGTCTTAGCGTGATTCCTTGTGTATGTGAGCACACACAGAAATTGCTCCTGCAGTGATTCTACATCTCCCTAAACATCCACATCTAGATCTTAACCCCTTGATTGTGAAGTCAGTGACACGGAGTTCATAAAAGCAGGTAATTCGATCTTCATTTTTCAAGAGACCAGTAAAGGCTAATTTTAAACTGAGTAACCAGCATATCTTCCTGGTTCTATAACTCTGAAATCTAAAAATGTAAGGCCCCTCCCGCCGTCCGTGTCCACTCCCGCCCCCTCCCGCCGTCCGTGTCCACTCACGCATCCTCCCGCCGTCCGTGTCCACTCCCGCCCCCTCCCGCCGTCCGTGTCCACTCCCGCCCCCTCCCGCCGTCCGTGTCCACTCCCGCCCCCTCCCGCCGTCCGTTCCACAGGTTCCGCAGTGGAGAAACTGTCAAAAACGGCAGCTCCCATTAAGAGAGGTCAGAGCCGCATTTGTGATCCTGCAGAGAGATAAAGTGCACTGATAAGAGAAAGAACCTGGTCCCAGGGCACTGGCAATGGCCTGAGAGAGAGACCCGGGTAACACTGGAAGAAAATGCCGAGCGACACCCGGGGAATCCCCAGAGACCCCGGGGAATACACACGCAATCTGCACCATTGGGACGGTACTGGAAGAATCTGCACAACAAGACCTCAAGCAGCCCTAAAGCAGGATCTCCTAGCTGGACATCGTCCAGGGTAAATCATTGTGACACTGGCAAAGTTACTCCCGCCCCCTCCCGCCGTCCGTGTCCTCTCCCGCCCCCTCCCGCCGTCCGTGTCCACTCCCGCCCCCTCCCGCCGTCCGTGTCCACTCCCGCCCCCTCCCGCCGTCCGTGTCCACTCCCGCCCCCTCCCGCCGTCCGTGTCCACTCCCGCCCCCTCCCGCCGTCCGTGTCCACTCCCGCCCCCTCCCGCCGTCCGTGTCCACTCCCGCCCCCTCCTGCCGTCCGTGTCCACTCCCGCCCCCTCCCGCCGTCCGTGTCCACTCCCGCCCCCTCCCGCCGTCCGTGTCCACTCCCGCCCCCTCCCGCGGGCTATTCCACCCTCATACCAACTCCGCACCATTTATTCACTGCCACTCTCGACGGTTTGCTATCCCATAGAAGAGCCGCAATCTCTGAATTAACTGCTCTAAAGTATGAGTCCGGTACCTAATCTGGCGTATTGTGTAGGGATCTTTATCGTATTTTTGATTGTATTGATCTGCATGTCAACTGACAATCTGCTTTTGGGTATGCATTGTAAAACATGTGCTACTTCTGAAGCTAGCATGGGACTATCAATTTATTTTCAGAAGTCCTACCCACTGCTTGGCTGTCTTTCGCTCTCCACAAGTGGTGGATTTCCAGGAGTTGAGAGTGAAGGGATTGGGGCATTGATACAGCCAGGACTGAAAGGTCATTCTTGAGCCTTCCTTCTTTTAATAGTGAGATTCACAGTGGAGACTGTACGGCTGAGGGAGAGGTTCATATAATTAGACCATATTTGAGTTATGTCATTATAAAATATTTTTAAAGCGCATATCTGCCCCAGCAATGGGCCATCCCAGCGCTAATTGTCTAGTATAGTGAGAGGCAGAGGCAGCTTAGTGATTGGAGAATAGCCAAGTCTTCACAGTCCTTCTAAAATTCCAGTGATCAGAGATGTTATGGATAGAAAGAGCTAGAGAGTTCCAAAAGGCAGGCGCCAGTGCCTTGAACGAGTGGCCACCCGCTCTGGCCCTGCGTACCAGAGGCACTCGGGCCAGATGCAGATCTTCTGAGGGCAGGTTGCGGGTGGGTACATAAGGAGAGCACATAGCGCTCAAAATCCCAGGGCAAAGGCCCAAAAAGATCTTATGGACCTGAAAGAGAGCTTTAAAGTAAATTCTCTGTGCCATTGGCAGCCAGTGTAACCGATGAAGGAGGTCTGAGACGTGGCAGTGCTTGGTGTGCAAACCGAGCGCGAGCTGCCGGGTTCTGGGCAAGTTGGAGCCTTTTGATCCCTGATTTAGAGTAAGAGTGGCCATAGAAGTGATGCAGCCTTTTTTCTCTCTGGTTTAAGTCACTAAAGTAAATATTGGTGCTAGAATTAAGGATTTAATCAGAAGTTTAACTAACTCTTCAGCTAAAGTTTGTTGCATTTGATGGGTGATAAATGGGATAGTTTAATAGAAGAATACTTGTTCACTTTTAGTTTAGTGGGGAGACATTGGAAGGTAGGAAATTAGTTATATTTGTTTAGACCTATAGAATGTTTTGTGTTTTTAAGAATTACTGCTACTCCATACCATTTTTTCTCTCTTCTTTGAAATAGATAATCACATGATCCCTGTCAGGATGGAACACAGGTTACTCTCGATCTGCAGTTTTGCTTGAGGCATTTGAGAGAAGAAAGTGTTCTACTCATGAAGTCGCTAATGTTTGTACTCCTTTCAGATTTTGAGAGTGGATACCATGGGATTTTCTTGAAATAGTGATATGGAAGTTGTAACCAGGGGAGAAGGATCGAAGTAGGTGGCTAGCAAAAAAAAAGTCCAAATATGAAATTTTTATAAATCTTGGCCTGGGCTTCAAAAGGAAATCTTCAAACTTAATATTAGCCTACTTATGTTTTCTATCTATTTAAACAAGCAACATTTAAAAATGCTTGGCTGTTATATGCAACAGGTAGTGTCCAACATTGATCCTTGAGAGTTGGAGCCATGCCAGATTTTCAGAACACCATCATCTCATTTTAATGTATATTTAGTGTGTATTTAATGTAAAGCTATATTTAAATGTATCCTCAAACGGTTTTAATTTCTCAAAACAAGAGTGGATAAATAAAAAAAAAAGTAAAAATGTTTAGAAAATTATTTTCCATTTCTATTTAATCAAAACAGGATTTAGGCAGTCTCCACTAAAGTTCATTTCCATAATTGTTTGATTTGTTGGAGTGACCACTCATGTTTCTATGAAGAAAAGTATTGAATTAAATCACAAGCCGGACAAGGGTGTGTGTGAAGTGTTCAGCTGTCTGTTAGTAATTTTCACAGTTTACGGTAAGAGCTGTGTGCCGGGGTGAAATCTACAACCTGATGGTTTGTTACATTAATGATTCTTCAGCTGCGTTTGGTGCCAATGCTTGGTTCAAACTAGGTTTCTCAGCAACATTTGAGTTCTGGTGAAGGTTCAGAGAGGCTTTCTAGGATTCAATTTCTGTTAAGGTGATTCACTAGCTTGAAACAAAATTCAAGCAGAGAAAAGCATTTGAATGGTCAGCAGACAAGTATCTTAGTACCCCTTTCACTTAAAAGGTCAATATTAATTGGAGACAGAATGCATACATGGAGGTATGGTCAAGATTAAGCATGGTTTTGACAGCAGCTCTTATGCATATTGCTTTTGAAAAGCCTAACCATGTTATATGGAGAACACATTAGCCTTTTGACTGCCCAATTGATAAAATGTGGGCAATTCTTAATCTTAAAAACTCCAGACAACTAATGATGGTGTGACATAGACGTAGCCCACTAACCAGTACCACAGCCTTTCGCATCCTTGATCTACCATGTTTGGAAAAGCAGTATTACTATTGCTACTATCATAATAATTGAAGAGAAAGTGCAGTCAGTGACACGGAGTTCATAAAAGCAGGTAATTCGATCTTCATTTTTCAAGAGACCAGTAAAGGCTAACTTTAAACTGAGTAACCAGCATATCTTCCTGGTTCTATAACTCTGAAATCTAAAAATGTAAGGCCCCTCCCGCCGTCCGTGTCCACTCCCGCCCCCTCCCGCCGTCCGTGTCCACTCCCGCCCCCTCCCGCCGTCCGTGTCCACTCCCGCCCCCTCCCGCGTCCACTCCCGCCCCCTCCCGCGGGAGTTGCTTGCTAGCTGCTTCCAGGTAGCTTTTTGTGGTCTTAGCGTGATTCCTTGTGTATGTGAGCACACACAGAAATTGCTCCTGCAGTGATTCTACATCTCCCTAAACATCCACATCTAGATCTTAACCCCTTGATTGTGAAGTCAGTGACACGGAGTTCATAAAAGCAGGTAATTCGATCTTCATTTTTCAAGAGACCAGTAAAGGCTAACTTTAAACTGAGTAACCAGCATATCTTCCTGGTTCTATAACTCTGAAATCTAAAAATGTAAGGCCCCTCCCACCGTCTGTGTCCACTCCCGCCCCCTCCCGCCGTCCGTGTCCACTCCCGCCCCCTCCCGCTGTCCGTGTCCACTCCCGCCCCCTCCCGCCGTCCGTGTCCACTCCCGCCCCCTCCCGCCGTCCGTGTCCACTCCCGCCCCCTCCTGCCGTCCGTGTCCACTCCCGCCCCCTCCCGCGGGAGTTGCTTGCTAGCTGCTTCCAGGTAGCTTTTTGTGGTCTTAGCGTGATTCCTTGTGTATGTGAGCACACACAGAAATTGCTCCTGCAGTGATTCTACATCTCCCTAAACATCCACATCTAGATCTTAACCCCTTGATTGTGAAGTCAGTGACACGGAGTTCATAAAAGCAGGTAATTCGATCTTCATTTTTCAAGAGACCAGTAAAGGCTAACTTTAAACTGAGTAACCAGCATATCTTCCTGGTTCTATAACTCTGAAATCTAAAAATGTAAGGCCCCTTCCGCCGTCCGTGTCCACTCCCGCCCCCTCCCGCCGTCCGTGTCCACTCCCGCCCCCTCCCGCCGTCCGTGTCCACTCCCGCCCCCTCCCGCCGTCCGTGTCCACTCCCGCCCCCTCCCGCCGTCCGTGTCCACTCCCGCCCCCTCCCGCCGTCCGTGTCCACTCCCGCCCCCTCCCGCCGTCCGTGTCCACTCCCGCCCCCTCCCGCGGGAGTTGCTTGCTAGCTGCTTCCAGGTAGCTTTTTGTGGTCTTAGCGTGATTCCTTGTGTATGTGAGCACACACAGAAATTGCTCCTGCAGTGATTCTACATCCCCCTAAACATCCACATCTAGATCTTAACCCCTTGATTGTGAAGTCAGTGACACGGAGTTCATAAAAGCAGGTAATTCGATCTTCATTTTTCAAGAGACCAGTAAAGGCTAACTTTAAACTGAGTAACCAGCATATCTTCCTGGTTCTATAACTCTGAAATCTAAAAATGTAAGGCCCCTCCCGCCGTCCGTGTCCACTCCCGCCCCCTCCCGCCGTCCGTGTCCACTCACGCATCCTCCCGCCGTCCGTGTCCACTCCCGCCGCCGTCCGTGTCCACTCCCGCCCCCTCCCGCCGTCCGTGTCCACTCCCGCCCCCTCCCGCCGTCCGTTCCACAGGTTCCGCAGTGGAGAAACTGTCAAAAACGGCAGCTCCCATTAAGAGAGGTCAGAGCCGCATTTGTGATCCTGCAGAGAGATAAAGTGCACTGATAAGAGAAAGAACCTGGTCCCAGGGCACTGGCAATGGCCTGAGAGAGAGACCCGGGTAACACTGGAAGAAAATGCCGAGCGACACCCGGGGAATCCCCAGAGATCCCGGGGAATACACACGCAATCTGCACCATTGGGACGGTACTGGAAGAATCTGCACAACAAGACCTCAAGCAGCCCTAAAGCAGGATCTCCTAGCTGGACATCGTCCAGGGTAAATCATTGTGACACTGGCAAAGTTACTCCCGCCCCCTCCCGCCGTCCGTGTGCTCTCCCGCCCCCTCCCGCCGTCCGTGTCCACTCCCGCCCCCTCCCGCCGTCCGTGTCCACTCCCGCCCCCTCCCGCCGTCCGTGTCCACTCCCGCCCCCTCCCGCCGTCCGTGTCCACTCCCGCCCCCTCCCGCCGTCCGTGTCCACTCCCGCCCCCTCCCGCGGGAGTTGCTTGCTAGCTGCTTCCAGGTAGCTTTTTGTGGTCTTAGCGTGATTCCTTGTGTATGTGAGCACACACAGAAATTGCTCCTGCAGTGATTCTACATCTCCCTAAACATCCACATCTAGATCTTAACCCCTTGATTGTGAAGTCAGTGACACGGAGTTCATAAAAGCAGGTAATTCGATCTTCATTTTTCAAGAGACCAGTAAAGGCTAACTTTAAACTGAGTAACCAGCATATCTTCCTGGTTCTATAACTCTGAAATCTAAAAATGTAAGGCTTCAATACGAGTGTCCCAGAGCAGTATCCCAAGAAGGTAACGGCTCTGGCTATTTTAACTTGCCTGGTTTCCCTGGACCCAGTCTGCAAATACTGGACTCAGTAATTTCGGGTCCAAAAATAAAGAACCTTGAGCCATGTGTGCTACTGTGCCTGTCCCCCACCCTATTGCTTCATGTACGAGACGAGCAGCAGACGTTTCTACAGCTCTTTTCGACTCTGCCATTCTTCTGACCCTGACTCCCTAGTCAAGGGCCTACTAAATAGGTTCCTCCACCATTTACAACCTGCTAAGTCAATTAGGTGGTAAATGGATGTAGAATGGGCCGGTTATATTGGCTGGAATAAGGGACAACCTGCCAAAGTGAACCTTTTATTTCTGGATCCACATCTTAGTCTCCATTTCAGGGAATATAACTTTTAATCCCTTATTTTGGTGCAGGAATAGCAGTTGAAATCTGTAATCCTGCGCGCTGAAATCCCTGCACCAAAATATGGGGAGCTTTTATTATGGGTCTAAGGTATTTTATACTGTAGTTGTAGTTCTGTGTTTTCTATCTTTGTAGTTTGCACCAATTGTATTATGTCTTTTCATGAACTTTTTGATGTTGTTCGCGTTTAGTGTTTAATGAGTAACCATTGTCTTAGCACAAGGGTTGTGTTTCTCTGTGTTCTCTTTGTTTGTAAATAGCTGAGAAGTGACAATAAATTAACGACTGCATGCATGACCAATTGGGTGTAATTGGATCCTAATGGAAATTGCCCTTTTTGCAGGGTCATCCCAGAACTTTTTGCCTTCCTCCTGGTATTTTTCTGACCTGGTATTGGAGGTTTTAGGACTCTGGGCACTTTATCACTGCCAGTAGCAATCCATGGTGTGAGTGCTGCTGGGCGCTGACGTCGGGCGGGGGAGGGCCAGGGTAGGTGGTAGTAAACTATGGATTACGGCCGATGAAAGGTAAGTATAACCGATTTGGTTGTATGTCGTTACAACGCATTCGGCTGCAACGCATGCCTTTTCCACGCATGCGTTACAACACGCATGCAATTACCACGAATATGCTTTACCACGAAAATACCTTTACCACGCATAGTTATACAAAGATTTTCATTGCATAACTATGCATGATAATGACATTTTCATGGTAAATGCTTTCTCCGATCCCTGCACCAATACCTTACATGTTCCCTCCGCCCCCAGCCCCCAATCCTACTACACCCTTACCGCCTGCTGTGCTTTTTTTTGTCTATAACTATAAATATATTTTTTAATATGCCTAACAAAAAATTTGTATAATAAATAAAATTAGTCACAGTTTTCCTTATTTTTCTATCAACGGACTTCTCCTTCTTCATACTCTGTTTTAAGGGGTCCTTTTTCTATTTTTTTTGTAAATTCAGTACTTAAACGCACGTACATTATTACGTAGTTAATGAGGCTCATTAAAAGACGGACAAGAAGCACAGAAGAGCTTTTTTAAAGTAAGACTTTTATTTCTTTTGTATTCAACCCACTTGTTTTTTTTGAGGGGGGAGACTCCCCAAGCCCTTCCCAACCCCCCTTTTTAGGTTTCGCTGGAGGGCGGAGCTCTTAGCTCCGCCTCCAGAGAAATCTCTTGATTTCAGTAAGGAAAATGGAATACGCCCCCCTGTCCCATTGGCTAGCTCCATAAATGGAGGCTAGCCATTGGAACAGAGATCTGTCCGTCAAGGCCGGACCAGATTCGGGGGCGTTCCCGAGATTTTTTCCCAGGGCGGAGTTACGTTTTTTCCCGTTCCCTCCCCTTTCACTGAAAGTCTGTCCATTCCCGCCCCCTCCGTGTGCCTTTCCGCCCCCCCTCGCTGTCCTGTGCACGTTTCCCGCCATCCGTGTCCACTCCCGCCCCCTCCCGCCGTCCGTGTCCACTCCCGCCCCCTCCCGCCGTCCGTGTCCTCTCCCGCCCCCTCCCGCCGTCCGTGTCCTCTCCCGCCCCCTCCCGCCGTCCGTGTCCACTCCCGCCCCCTCCCGCCGTCCGTGTCCTCTCCCGCCCCCTCCCGCCGTCCGTGTCCTCTCCCGCCCCCTGTGTCCTCGTAGGTGCTTGTTATCATCTTTGATGGCTTGTAGGCTTACTAACAACGAAATTAGAAAACACTCTCCCTAGGAGCAAATAACATGACCAAAATGCTGGTCAGCCAATAACTGCGTGCCTTTCTGCAGGTTTATCCCGTTGATTGTATAGTGTACATGTCACTCTAACGTGGTGGGCTGGTTTCTGCAATTGATTTGTTGATTTTGCATAACAAGTTAGATTGATCTATGTAGGAAAAGTGGCTATTGGCTAGCGATTGGCCGGCCCCTCTAGGAAACAAAGTTCACTGGCAAGCGGCAAGTGATTTCGACTTCCTGATTGGCTAGCTCTGATGTCAGTTAAGTTTCACTGTACAGCGGCAGGGGCAGCACTAGCAGGAAGCACAAACCCTTCTCTAGCCTGTGCTGAATCAAGAGCCTCAATGAGCGGAAAGGAGAGCATGGGGGAACCCGAGGAGATGACCGACCAGGTGTTTGCGCAAGTAAGACAAGGGCTGTGTGGAGGAAAAAAGCAGTGCGTGTGCATAGATTGAACTTAGCTCAGATCGTGTCACGTTCAACCTGTGTGGATACGTATGTCCGGGGTGGAGTAATGTATGCGTGCATATTCAAACGCTGCACGCATGCTGTGGTACTGTGTGTTTGTAAGAACTCTCATTGTGATTGAGACAGTGTGCGGAACCTCCTGTCTAACTGCGATCTCGTGCTTGAGGTATCCCTGCGTAAAAGGATCCCTGTGTATGGTTGTGCGCTTAGGGGGATTTCTGTAATTGTCCCAGGGTCAGTTCTTAAAATGGGAAAGCACTCAGTACCTTCACTTATTTCATTTGAAAGGGAGTGTGCCTGCTTCTCCCAGCAGCACATAGGTAGGTACTCTGGGATAGTGAGTACCTACACCTTTACATTTCAAGCTCTGACAGTGGTGTATGGTTTTGGTAACCCATAGTTCTCACTAACTTTAGCATATTTGATAACATCAAGGGAAGTGACATCAGATGACTTTTGGCCCACTGACTTCCCATTGAGTGATGTCACAGGCAGAGAAATTAGCGACATTGCAGGATGTAATCTTGCAAATGGTGCATTCTTAACCACCCTTTGACTCATTAGATCCTCTTCTGAAATGCTGTCAAAGCTAAATAATAAATACTTTGGATTATTATTTGGGGTGGATGCCCATTTCAAAGAATAAGCACATCCCTTCACAGGGTGAAGCCACAAACTTACTAAATTAACCCGATCTTAGACCCCTGGTAGGTGTGGCACAAAGCAGACATGCATAATTTAGGGCAATGTGTACACTATTTATTTAGTAACAAAACCGTAATAAAGTCAATATGCAAAACAATAAAAATCCCGAACCGAATTAGAAAAATAATGTAACATTTAACAAACTCTTTACGTTTTTTTAACTCTGGCTGTGGCAGCAGCACTGGTTATGCGTTGATCCTCATGCTTTCTGTTTCATCCTGCTTGAAAGTGTAATCTTACTCCTTATCTGCGTTTCTGAGTAGGCAGAGGGTTCATGCCCTCTCCCAGTATTCCAGTAGGGATCTCCGGCCAGCTGTTGCACAAATACTTGATCTCAAAATTGTGCAGCCCAGGATCTCTTTTGAAACCTACTAGTGACTAGTGTGCTTGATTCCCTGCCCCCTGGCTGTGCTTGCTTCCCTGCCCGTGCTTGCTTCATCGCCCCCTGGCTGTGCTTGCTTCCCCGCCCCCTGGCTGTGCTTGCTCCCCGCCCCCTGGTTCCCCTGCCCCTGGCTGTGCTTGCTCCCCTGCAACCTGCCTGTGCTTGCTTGCTTCCCTGCCCCCTGGTTTGCTTCCCTGCTCCCTGGTTTGCTTCCCTGCCCCCTCGCTGTGCTTGCTTCCCTGCCCCCTCGCTGTGCTTGCTTCCCTGCCCCCTCGCTGTGCTTGCTTCCCTGCCCCCTCGCTGTGCTTGCTTCCCTGCCCCCTCGCTGTGCTTGCTCTCCTGGGTGGGTGTGTGTGGCTCTGGGTGGGTGTGTGTTGCTCTGGGTGGGTGTGTGTGGCTCTGGGTGGGTGTGTGTGGGTGTGTGTGGCACTGGGTGTGTGTGTGGCTCTGGGTGTGTGTGTGTGTGTGTGGCTCTGGGTGTGTGTGTGTGGCTCTGGGTGTGTGTGTGTGTGTGTGGCTCTGGGTGTGTGTGTGTGGCTCTGGGTGGGTGTGTGTGGCTCTGGGTGGGTGTGTGTGGGTGTGTGTGGCTCTGGGTTAGTGTGTGTGGCACTGGGTGTGTGTGTGGCACTGGGTGTGTGTGTGGCTCTGGGTGTGTGTGTGTGTGGCTCTGGGTGTGTGTGTGTGGCTCTGGGTGTGTGTGTGTGTGTGGCTCTGGGTGTGTGTGTGTGGCTCTGGGTGTGTGTGTGTGGCTCTGGGTGTGTGTGTGTGGCTCTGGGTGTGTGTGTGTGTGGCTCTGGGTGTGTGTGTGTGTGGCTCTGGGTGTGTGTGTGGCTCTGGGTGTGTGTGTGGCTCTGGGTGTGGGTGTGTGTGTGGCTCTGGGTGTGTGTGTGGCTCTGGATGTGTGTGTGTGTGTGTGTGGCTTTGGGGGTGTGTGTGTGGCTTTGGGTGTGTGTGTGTGGCGCTTTGGGTGTGTGTGTGTGGCGCTTTGGGTGTGTGTGTGGCGGTTTGGGTGTGCGTGTGTGTGGCTCTGGGTGGGTGTGTGGCTCTGGGTTAGTGTGTGTGGCACTGGGTGTGTGTGTGGCTCTGGGTGTGTGGGTGTGTGTGTGGCTCTGGGTGTGTGTGTGTGTGTGTGGCTCTGGGTGTGTGTGTGTGGCTCTGGGTGTGTGTGTGGCTCTGGGTGTGTGTGTGTGTGTGGCTCTGGGTGTGTGTGTGTGTGTGGCTCTGGGTGTGTGTGTGTGGCTCTGGGTGTGTGTGTGTGGCTCTGGGTGTGTGTGTGGCTCTGGGTGTGTGTGTGTGTGGCTCTGGGTGTGTGTGTGGCTCTGGGTGTGTGTGTGGCTCTGGGTGTGTGTGTGGCTCTGGGTGTGTGTGTGGCTCTGGGTGTGGGTGTGGCTCTGGATGTGTGTGTGTGTGTGTGTGGCTTTGGGGGTGTGTGTGTGGCTTTGGGTGTGTGTGTGGCGCTTTGGGTGTGTGTGTGGCGGTTTGGGTGTGTGTGTGGCGGTTTGGGTGTGCGTGTGTGTGTGTGTTTGGCTCTGGGTGTGTGTGGCTGGCTGTGTGTGTGTGGCTCTGGGTGTGTGTGTGGCTCTGGGTGTGTGTGTGGCTCTGGGTGTGTGTGTGTGGTAGTAATTGCTGTCTGCTGAGCTCGTCCAGTAGGGTACAATAGGTCTCACATTTGCGAGAGATTAAGCTATTGGCAATGTAAATGACAATGTCATTTATTTATCTGTTTTCAAAACCAACACATAAATAAAAATGTTGTAATTTACAATGCCAATATCTCTAACTTTTGCCAAGGCGAAACCGTTGCATTGTAAATGCTTGTTTTTTTCTCTACCAATTTTCTACAACCATGAGAAACTTTTCAAAATTTGTTGATAGTCCCTTATTTGGACGTCATGCACATATTTTGTGCTCTTTTGCTGGGCTTAATATCACAGCTTGGGTTCAGTTTGTGAAGAAAAGTGAATGAAACTTAGCAGGTTACATATACTTTTGCAATTTTTAGGTCTCGCCTAGGCAGCTCGCATGTGGTGCTCTAGGAAAACTACCTTTTGGAATCGCTCTGAACTCAGACGCAGGCTTGTGCGTGTGAAAAGGTTGACGGCTTACGGTTACGAGCAAAGGCGTGCAGTGGGCCATCTGCTGTCAGATTTCACAAGTGCACGCACCACTCGCGGGGCGCTGCAGCTGCTTTCCTGCAGCTGCTTTCACTTTTGCCGCCACACGCCTGCGCTAGTTTTCGACTGCTTGCCCTTAGTCCCAAAAACCGGGACATGTATTTCGGAGTAACATGGTTTTTAAGGGAGTAAAACAGTTTCAGACATCTGCTTAAATCTAGAGAGCTGCACGTTGGCGCGGTGAGTTCACTGTGCATCGCAGAGCCTTGTGTGTCACAAGTGTCAGTCCAGCAGGGTGGACCCGGACCCCAGGCTACTGGAGTACTCTTCAAAATGGCGATGCCAAGACCTCTGGTGCCCAGTGCTTGTGAATGGCAGAACTGCCAATTAATTAATTAATGTTTGGAAAAGCTTGTTTTTGTAAACCACCCTGTGTGGTAAGGAGAGAGCAGTACACATGCTCTGGTTGTCTGCAGTGACGTGATGTGCTATCTTGGGGGTATCTCCCGGGGCATGATGTGATTGGCTGCTTGCTCTCTCAGTACATGCTGTCTGGCCCTGTTAGTGCCTTCCTGTCCTTGCTCAGGTTGTTTTCAGTTTTTACGCACTGGTCCCCATTAGTGCGTCCTTGTGCTCTCATCAACTTTCATGAACGCTGAATGAGCGCCGAGCCTATTCACCCATCTGCCGGCAAAACTTTGTCGCTGCACTTAATGATTATAAAACCTCCATACTTACGGCTAAGACCGAGTATTTCTCCGGACGCATTCTAGCGGCAGAAAACCAATCCCGCGAGATATTCTCTACCGTATACGAGCTAGCTTCGTCGGACAGAGCCGTACCCAAAATCCCCCCCTTCCCAGGCCTTATGCGATTCACTCAATTAGTCCTTCATTGATAAGATAATCCTCATTAAAGCCAATATTCCCCTCCCACCCTCCACTTTTATTCCTCCCCAACCACCCGAAAACCACTGCTCCCACACTTCCATTCCTTCACTCGATAGAGAAACGCTGCTTTCCCTACTTAATCGAGTTAAGTCTGGCTCCCCTGCCGATATTGCCCCGGCACGCATCCTCAGCCACCTCTTTTTAGCATGCCCATCACCTGTCTTGGCCCTGCTGAACAATTGCTTTGCATCGGGCCATGTCCCGGCCTCCTTAAGACCGCTATTATTCTTCCAATATTGAAAAAACCCGGAGCTGATCCTTCCTCTCCCGCAAATTACCGCCCCATATCCCTCCTCCCTTATTTGGGGAAAATAGCAAAAATAGCAGAGTCCCATGTCACCCAGGTGCTTAGCTCCTTTATTGAGAGTAGTAGCTATCTTGCACCCTGCCAGGCAGGCTTTCGCCCCCGGCACTCCACCGAGAAGGTGGTCATTTCAGTTATGGACCAACTTAGGGAGGGCCTAGACACCAACATTCCCCAAGCCCTGGTCCTTCTGAACCTATCCGCCGCCTTTGACACGGTGGATCATGCCATTCTTCTGTCCCGTGTCAAGGCGGCGGGCATAGGGGGCCAGGCCCTCTCATGGATAGGCTCTTTTCTGAAAGCACGTACTCAGGCGGTCCACTTGGCTGAGTTTTCAGCCTCACCCAGCAAGGTGAACTGCGGGGTCCCCCAGGGCTCTTCCCTTTCCCCTCTCTTGTTTAACCTTTATATTTTTCCCCTTGTTTTTGCACTCCAACAAATGGAGGTCACAGTTTACAATTATGCTGATGACCTCCAGCTTATTTTTAATTTCTCCTCTTCTTTTCCTGCTGCCTCCAACTTCCAGTCGGTCCTTCTGTTTATCCGTGGTTGGATGAATGCAAACCATCTTAAACTCAACCCGGATAAGACAGAATTGATCTTGACTGGGGGCAGCGGCAACCCTTGGTCACCATCTTTCTGGCCTGCCTCCTTCGGCCCTCCTCCCACTCCCTCCCATTCTGTTAAAACCCTTGGGATCATGCTTAATCACCATCGACACTTCACATCCATATTAGTTCTGTTGTCTCCTCCTCCTTTTTTACTTTACGTATTATCAGGAAAGTATCTCTGTTCTTTTCTCCCTCTGCACTGAAACTGATCGTCATGGCCATGATTTTATCCAAAATCGATTATGGCAACATCATCTACAATGGCGTCCCGGCCTACGCACTTCAACGTCTCCAACTAGTGCAGAACCAGGCAGCTCGTCTGGTATATGGCCTACCTAAATTCCATCACTCTTCCCCTCTTCTTACTGCCCTTCACTGGCTCCCAATAAAACAAAGAGCCCTCTTCAAACTCGGCTGTCTCACTTTTCAAGCTCGGGCTGGCACCGCCCCCGCTTTTATTAATGCAGCTATAATCAAATACATTCCCGCCAGAGACTTGCGTTCTTCCTCTAAATCATTGTTAGTCATTCCTCGGTTCAAGAAGAAGCGCTCTGGCGGCCAGAAATTCTCGGTGCTTGCCCCCACTTTCTGGAACTCTCTCCCCCCCTTACTTAGATCTCTGCCCTCCTACACAGAGTTCCGTAAAAAGCTGAAGACCTTTCTGTATCAGCAAGCATTCAGGCATAAACTCCCTTCCTCTCCTCAGTTTGAAATCCTACAGGGCCAAGAAACTGCCAAGTGTACGTGCGCTTTATAAACAACTCAAAATTCAAATTCAAAATTTCATGAACGCTGTCCAGGTTGCAGTGCGTATGAACTAGGCCTTGTGATGGGAGGTTCATGGTGTCTGGTCCAGGCCGAGGACTGGTGGGGGTATGAGTGTGAGGGCCGTCGTTGGTCGGATGTTTAAAGAGCGTGCGATCAATGCCATTTTATTTCTAGCTAATTATTACCAAAGCAGAGTAGACAAGCATTACAAATGCAATAGGTCTCGCCTTTCATTAAGTTAAAGCCATTTGCTTTGCTATACAATACCATTAGCAAAGCAAATGGCTTTAATTTAATCAAAGGCGAGACCTATTGTATTTTCAATGCTTGTTTTGGTTTGTAGCCCCCTCAAAAATACTTTTTGCATAGTCCAGTACCCTTTCACCATTGCTACATCATCTTAAAGCAAATAAACTGTGAATTTAAATTCCTATGCAAACTATATGGTCCTCCTGAATGGCACTATGGTGCACTGCTGCTGAATTGAACTGGCAAGAACTGTCATTCTCTGCAGTGTACATTTATCTAGAGGAGGCAACTTTCCCTTCAAAGTTTTATATCAAATTAATGTTAATAAATTTTTCTTTGCGCAGTGTCCCTATTTCTATTAGTTAAGACTATATCAGACGTTACCCCCTTAGCTGTCTTTCCCGACACACCAAGCCATCAATATAATATGTACCCACGTGTTCCAGTGCATTTACTTGTCAAATGAGCGTTTTCTACCTTCTTTGATCTTAAAGTTCCTGCGAACTGTTTCGTACCTTGGAAAAACCTTAATATCTGATTTTCGTCTACTCTTATTTTTTTTTTAAATGCTAAACTATTACAATTCATGTACATATCAAATGAAAAATTTTAGACCACAAGTTAAATAGTCTCCTCAAATTGCAAAGCTTGCTCTGATACTACATGTTGGTTTTTTTTTTTTAACCAAGCATCTGAAAGGTATTATTTTTCGACACTGATGCATTATTTACCGCACAAGACATGTGCTGGAAAGCGTTGCTTTTCCCTTTTCTTCAAATTTAAAAAAAAAAAAGAGGGAGAGGAGGAGCTTGGCGGGCATCCGTGATGGCCGCGTGAGCACAGCGCTCTCCGGACCCCCGCCACTCCCGGCATAATATCCTGAACATATCCTGATTCTTCACGAGGATTTGTGTAGAGGACACTGGGCTGATCTTCCTATGGTTTTTGGATTTTGATTCGGACCAGGGGCACCGGAGATACGACGACTCGAACTTTCGGGGTCCGCCCTGGAGGTGCGCCCGGGTCTGGGTGAGGCACTGTGGCCGTGTCTGAGTTGAACAACAGCGGCTGGGGGATTTGACTTGTGGGTCCCCCTCTTAAGTTTCGGTTTCGATTCTGCCTCGGACTGCGACGTCTGGCAGAGGAGTCTGGCCCTTGCTGGGTCCAGCGGCACGAGACTGCTGTTGTGCCTTTGGCTTGCTTATTGTCCTTCCGGGCTGGCTCACGCCTAGAGGTACCCTCGCCGCTGCTTTCTGGCTACAACGCCTTCCTCCCCTGTGGCCATTTTCACCTGATCGAGTGAGTCTCCTGGGACGCGGTCTCCAACATGGCGGGCAGAGGGGACCGAGAGACTCGGAAGACCAAAACGCCCCTTCGCGGGGTCTGGTCCAGTCTAACGTCATGGACCGGTACACCCATTCGAAGGGGTCCCCTGGAACCGCCTTGCCTGGCCCGAGTGCAGTTGACCACACTGTGGAAGCGTTGACGGAGCCGTCCTTGCAGGACATCATGGGCGCCATTTCTGGCATGAAGGAAACAATAGGCCAACAGTATGAAGCTTTGGCCCACAAAATCGACACCGTGGCCATTGATGTGAACTTGATTCGGGCCGACCTATCTAAAACCAATGAGAAGGTGAAGTCATTGGATCTCAAGTCATCCAGCCTCACGACCGACGTCTCGGAGATACAGACGGAGATTGGCAATCTCCGAAGGGTGAACGATTTCATGACCCGGCGCTTGGAGGACTTTGAAAACAGAGCTCGTCGTTGTAACGTGCGTGTGGTTGGCGTTCCGGAAAATCCGGACCCGCATTCTGTCGATCTCCTGGTCGAGGACCTGATACAGAACTACCTCTCTCCGTCTGGGTTGAGTAAATTCTTCGCAGTGGAACGTGCCCATCGTGTTCCGGGAGGCCAGGGCAAGCCGGGCGCCCCGCCGAGGCCTATTGTTGCGAAACTCTTTCACTATAGAGACCGGGACGCTATCCTGCAGGCATCGCGAGTGAAGGGCCCGGTGGCCTTTGAGAATGCCACGGTGAATTTCTACCCGGACTTTTCTCAATTGGTGCAGAAACAGCGTATGGGCTTCCGTGGAGTCAAGAAGCGTCTCCGGGACTTGGGACTGAGCTACGCTATGCTTTTTCCAACCAGGCTGCGAGTTGAATACAATGAACGGACCCTTTTCTTTGATCGGCCTGATTCCGTGAATGACTGGCTGGACTCTCTGCCGGACCGACCTCCTGAGACTGAGCCCGCCGAACACCTGGGTGGTGCCGAGGGTGGTATAGAGAGCTGAACTTATTGTCTATGCCCCGGTCTCCGTGCCACGTAACTTCTTCAGGGATTTTATGCCTAAGTGCCTCTATTTTCTGTGTGTTTTCCTCCTTCTTTATCTTGATCGGGGTGGCGGGTGGGACAGGGCCTTTCCTCCTCCGGGGTCTTTTTGTAGAACGGGGGTTCTTGGGCGACAGGCACACTGCATGTTGGGGTGGCTTTTTAGCTTCTTGCAGGGGTGCAGGGTGGGGGGTGTTTTCTTGGTCGTTGGGGGGTGGGTAGATGGGAAGTTTGATGTTTGTGTTTTGTTTTTTCAAGGCGATTCTATCTTGCTAATGGTGTTCTCGATGTCATGCTCATTGGGGGAGGGTTTCGGCATCACTGTGTGGGATGGGGGTAGCGGGTTGAGGTTTATTTCGTGGAATGTCAATGGTCTGGGGGATCGTATAAAACGGGGTGTGGTGTTGCGATGTCTACAACGTTTGTCTCCTGATATTGTCTTTCTGCAGGAGACTCATCTAGTGGGCAATACTTGTCGTGCAATGAACAGGTGGGGCTATCGCCTCGTCGCACATTCGGGGTTTACCACAGGTTCCAGGGGGGTGGGTATCATTGTCCGGGCTTCCCTCCCCCTGGCAATTGATGATGTGATTCTTGATGATCGGGGGCGCTACGCCGTCCTCGTGGGACGCTATGAGGGTCGGACCATTTCCCTGTTTACCGTTTATGTGCCCCCCGGTCTACAGACCTCTACCTTTTCCGATTTGGGCCGAGTGTTGTTGAGCCTCCCAGATAGTACGCTTTTCATTGCAGGTGATTTTAACTCTGTTCTCCAGTCTGCATGATCGTCACCCCCCTAGGGACACTCCTTCGGCCCAACAATGGCTGGGTGGGTTCCTGGATACTTTTGGTTTAGTGGATTGTTGGAGACTTATGCACCCTACTCAGCTTCAATACACTTTCCATTCCGGGGCCCATGGGAGTCTGTCTAGACTGGATTATTTCCTGATGCCTGCGGCGCAGTCGTCTGCTGTTCGGGAGATTAGACACCTCCCCCGGGGCATCTCCGACCATTCTCCGCTTTGGCTTTGTTTTGAGGTGGGGGTGGAGGCGGCGGGCCGGGTAGCTCCCATTAACCCATGGTATCTGACCTCCCCCGAGACCCGTGGTCTCTTGATCAAGTCGTTGGACAATTATTTTTTAGACAACGAGGGGTCCGTCTCCTCTGCGGTGTCCCTATGGGAGGCCTTTAAGACAGTGATCCGCGGGCAGGCCCTTTCCCTTATTGCTGAATCCAAAAAGGCGAGAAATCGGGAGGTGGTGGAACTCGAGAGGGAAATTGTTGGGATAGAAGCTGACTTGGAATCGGCTGTAACTCCTGATAAACTCCACGCCTTGGGTCTGAAACAATTTGCGTATAGGTCTCTGGTTACGGACGCGGCTAAAATGAT
The DNA here is from genome assembly GCF_964261635.1 of Lissotriton helveticus. Classification (NCBI taxonomy): domain Eukaryota; kingdom Metazoa; phylum Chordata; class Amphibia; order Caudata; family Salamandridae; genus Lissotriton; species Lissotriton helveticus. The sequence continues at coordinate 874,852,646 of NC_136067.1, forward strand.
GTTTCGGGAGCAACAGGGTCGTTTGTATGATGTGGGGGACAAGGCGGGTAAATTGCTGGCGTGGTTGGACAAGGAGAGGGCGAATCGTGTGGTGCCGGTGATTCAGACCCTGAATGGTGTGAGAGTGACTGACCCGGTGGGAATAGTGGACTGTTTTGCGGACTATTTACGTGTGGTTTATTCCCCTGTGTCTGACCGGGATGTGGATGACTCTCGCCTCTTGTTGCGTGATATAGCTCTGCCCTGTGTCTCCGATTTGGACCGAGTCTCTTTGGACTCCCCTTTTTCCACGGACGAGATAGCGACTGCCATTCGCTCACTCCGTTCGGGCAAGCCTTTGGGTCCGAATGGATTGCCGATTGAGTTGTACAAGCTAAGTCCTGACAGGGTAGCGCCCCATCTTCGTACCATGTTTTTGGAGTCCCGGGAGCGGGGTATTCTCCCATATGATCAGCGTCTGGCTACGATCGTTGTTATTCCTAAAGAAGGTAAACCCCGGGACCTTTGTTCGTCTTATAGGCCCATCTCCCTGTTGAATGTTGAGCCCAAGGTTCTGGCTAAGCTCCTGGCTACCCGCCTCCTGACGGTTATTAGCAGTTTGATTCATCCAGACCAATCCGGATTTATCCCGCATCGTAACACGGCTCTTAATCTACGTCGTCTCCACGGTGCCATTGCGAGGGCGGGGCTTCTGACGGAGCCGGCCATTTTGGCTTCGCTAGATGCCTCGATGGCCTTTGATACGATAGAGTGGCCCTATCTTTGGGCGACTCTTGAAAAGTTTGGTTTCGGTCCTGGGTTTATTGGTTGGGTGAAGTTGTTATACACCGAACCCTTGGCGCAGGTTGTGGTTAACGGTCGAGTTTCTGTTCCCTTTTGCCTTGGTAGGGGGACCAGACAGGGGTGCCCCTTGTCTCCTCTACTTTTTGCTCTTGCTTTGGAGCCGTTAGCTGCGTGGCTTCGATGGGAACCTTCACTCACAGGGATCCGTTGGTCACCGGATTTTGAGGATCGCGTCTCGCTTTACGCGGATGACATTCTTCTTTATCTTACTTCCCCGCGCAAATCTTTAAATGTCCTATTTGACGTTCTCACTTCGTTTGGCGCTAACTCTGGTCTGGTTATTAATTGGGCTAAGTCCTGTGTGTATGTTCTTTCGGGTGTTCTGCCCCCGTTGCCGGATAGATTTCCTATCCAGGTTGTCCAGTCCGGCTTCAAATATTTGGGGATCTTTATTACGCTGGACTCCTCACTCCGGTTTGAATGTAATCTCCTCCCCCGCTTCTTAGACTGCGACTGGATGTGGCCCGCTGGCGTAAGTTACCCCTGTCTCCTCTGGGCAGGGCTGCCCTTTTCAAAATGATGTCTTTGCCACGATTCCTATACGCACTTCAGAATTCCTATGACGACGTTCCCGCTACCTATTTCCGAGAGATTGAGAGTCTCCAAAGGCAATTGATTTGGGATGGGCGTCCACGTATCGCCCTTGCGAAACTTACCATCCCTTGGTATGACGGGGGCATGGCGCTCCCTGATATCAAAAGATATTATTGGGCTACCCAACTGTCTGCCATTAACCACGCAATGTATTCCCCGGGTCGGGATCCGGCCTTTGAAATGGATAGACTCCAGCTACCGGGAGGGGATTTTAATAGAGCGCTTTATTCCAAGTCGGCTGGGCGCCATCTTACGGGCCCGTCCAGGATTGCAGTCAGTGTGTGGCGCGCCGCGAATGTGAGTCTGGGATGGGAGAATCGGCTGACACTGGCGACTCCGCTTTATGCTTCTGAGCGTTTGGGATGTCTCTGGTCTACTAAGGGCTTTGACCGCTGGGATATGATTGGAATATGTAGAGTGGGAGATGTCTGTGTGAACGGTAGAGTGAAGTCCTTCGAGGCCCTTCGGGCCGAATATGACTTGAGTGATAGGGAATTTTTTCGGTATCTGCAGGTTCGCCATGCCCTGGCCTCTGTTCTGACTCCTGGTGTGGCCCTCCCCCCTCGAGGATCGCATTCTGGATGGCCACCTTCCCGATAGCACTATCTCCCTGATTTACAAGAAGCTGATTAATAATCGCGCCGACTTACTTGTCCGACTTAGGGAGGCTTGGGTCGGCGACGGGCTGGAATTAGATGACGAGGATTGGCAGTCGGCACTCTCTTCTCCGAAAGAGGTCGCCATCCCTGCCCGTCTCCGTTTGGTTCAGCTTAAGATCCTCCACCGGGTGTATGTTACGGGTCCGCGTCTGGTTGTGATGGGTTTTTCCCCGGACGGTCTATGCAAACGCGGATGTGGGATGAGTGCTACATTTCTGCATATTATTTGGGAGTGCCCGGGGGTGGCGGCCTACTGGACTGATGTGCTTGCGGTGATGACTGTTGTGACTGGGATTGCCCTACTGCCTGAGGTCCGACGATGCCTGTTGAATGTGTGGGAACCCACCGACTATTCTGTGGCCCAGACCAGATGGGCGACCTTGGGATACATGGTTGCAAAGCGGGACATTGCCCAACTCTGGGGCGCATCTAGACCTCCTGATGTCTCGGCATGGGAGGACAACATGGACTGGTCCATGTTCCGCGAGAAGACAGTCTATGTAGCTAGGGGCAGACCCAGGGCGTGGACGAAGATTTGGGGTCAGTGGAACGAATATCGTGGGAATATTTGTACTCCTCCCCTGGTTGACGCACCCGATGTTGCCCTGTCTCCCTAGGCTGGTGTTCCCGAAATTTTATGCTGTTCTATGATTTGCCTATCCTCCCCGCTGTCCCCCCTCCCACCTTGCCGAGTCCCATCGATTAGTGATTTCGTTTTTCTGATTAGTGAGTTTCCCCTCCGCCTTCTGGGCTGACTTTGATTAGTATGCATTCGCCTTTTTGTAGTTCGTTGGTTTTTGTATGTATATAACAGAAAATGGTTATGTCCTGTTCTATCTTTCGAGTAACATTTGGTATCTGCTTTATGCCTGACCACGGGAGTGATCGTATGTTTTTTACATTGTGCCTTGATTTTAGCGGCCGGCCCGTGTGGTTGTAGGCCCATCCTTGTTACCCTTATTTGATTACTCAAAAGTTTTTAACCAAAAAAAAAAAAAAAAGATTATCCTAGATGTAGTAATTCATATGGCTCACGTAAGGGACATCTTCCTCTTTATTTTCCTTTCACCCCTCCTGATTGTGTGCATACTTTATCTGTCCTATTTTCAGTGACTCACATTTTCCAAATGGCCCCATAGTGTTCCTCTTCTTGTTCTTAGCTTGTGTGCTGCAGAAGCATTTGTAATGAGAATGAACTGGAGGAGGGGTAGAGCACAGAGCCTCAAAAAATGCTACAGCACAATAGATGCAGATGAGAAAACTTCCTTCTGTATACACAACTTAGATACAATTTCTTGTCTCCAGGTTCCTTATTTGGTGTTGACCGCATGCTTTTCGCTACCCTGACTGCCGATGTGCGGTTGCATAGTCTATTTTCACCTATGGTTCCAATGTCTATTAGCGCGTCCCATAATTCGAAACTGACCTAAAGCTAGGCACCATATTAGACATTACCCCCATACGGGTACATCTCTCTCAGATTGTCCGATTAACGGCAGCTGCATGAAATGGAGGGGGGGAGCATTGCAGCACAGAGAAATGCAGGTGTAATCAATCATTTGGGCTAGGTATATATGCCTTTGTATTTTATATATCCATCCCTTCCCACAACACCCTAGCCCAGTTCGATAGCAAACACCAGAATGTTTTCTTCTTAGAAATTGGGCCCAGTGAGTCCACTTTAGACGTATAAAAAAGGGAGTGTATCCACTCTGAAGGATTGGGGGGGGTCGGGGGGGGTCACCTCCCACCCAATTCCAGCAGATTTCTCTTCTTGCCACTAAAATTGAGTAGAGCAGGAGATCTCTGGCACTTCTTGTAAAGTCTTAAATCACTCCAAAAATGATCATTGAAAGGCTTACCTTAATATATAGACCCAAAATACCTGAAATGGTCTTACCCACTACATCCTAAAACCTCAGGATTCCCAGGCATTGCAGAAACCTGTGCACATTTGTCGCCTTTTCTAAACCACCCTTTGCACATTTAGCAGATCTTCCTTTCCCCATCTTCGACAGCTTCTCAGGTGTTATGTATGCCCTGTGAAGTGAAAAGAAGTGGTTTCTTCTTAAATAAGCGGGCTTAACAATGGAATACAATGTACGCATCAATACTTGCCACTTATTATGTAACTGCTCCCTCGGAAAGCATCTTCCCCACAATTCTTCTGACAGGCTGAAATCTCTGTCCATGATCTTTTGTAGTTCTCAGTAACGGATTGAGACTTCCTTGTTCCCTGGTGCTTTCCTCACATTTTTCTTCCCCAAAATTCCAATACCCAAGCGCAACTTCCGGCTTTGCCCCACACTTTTCAATTGTAAATATTTAAATTTCGAGAGTTTACCCCCTAGCATCTCATTTAACTTGTCCAATGGTAAAAGGTTACCATCTTGGGTTAAATCTCTCCAGTAACGCACATCCACATTCCTTATCGGTAGGGCTGATTTATCTTTGAGGCACTTAGGGGTCCCAGGAGACTCCCACAAAGGGGCTGAATAGGAAAAGAGTCTAATTTTGACCATTGTCTGATTGTTTACCACCTTCTAGCCAGTGCTTGTAAGTCTTTTAATTTGATTAGTTTAAAGAATTTTGGATCTCCAAATTTGAATAAGAACCTATCTATATCTATATCTAAATCCATATGACTTTCTTTTATCGTTGCCATAAACATGGTCCCTAATTCTGATCCATCTGGTGTATTGAAAGCATTCTGGAGTTCGACAACTGGAAGCCCCAAGCATAATATTGGATCTCTGGTAGGGATAACCCCCCTTTCTCCCTTCGGTTGCATAGTTGACAACTATTAAGGTGTGGTTTGCTCCAAGTATAGCCAAAAAGAAATAAAAACAAAGGCCGTCTTTAAACGACAGGGTAACTCAAACATCGATGAGAAGGACACTTTTCTTGATTCTAAAGTGAGCAAGCATTTATTTCATTTTTGTAATGAAACAATGCAAGAACAAGTTATTAATTTGATGCATGCTGGCTCAGTTCCGTTTGTACTGCTGTGAAACGTGCGTAGGTGGCTAGCTAGCTACATAAAGGAATGACTTGATCTATAATGTATTATTTTTATTCTGCTCTACAATTACCACGAGTCATTCAGAACAATCTGGTACGACTGATCTTTCTTAGCTCGCACTTCAGGCTCTCTTCCTCGCTGACCTTCCTGAAACAGTTGCTTTCACTGAGTGTTCTAAAACGCCATTAACGAATTAAACCATTATTTGGAGGCTTAACATTTACAGGTGATACTCTGCCAGCTAGCGCGGTGAGCATTTTTTAAGGAAAATTAGCAAACTCTGTAATCCAAAATTGGCACCATTCCATTAAAGGAAAACTAGAAATTAAATTGGCAACCTAAACCTACGTAAAGGAGTTCAGTTTACATGGCTTTAATCAACTTTCTTTTTGTAAACTTCTGTAGTTGAAAAGGCTCTCTTAATTGCCTGCACATCTGATGCACGGTGACAGTAGTGAAGCACGCTCTGCTGCACTGCAAAGGAGCGTTAGGCCGTCATACGAATCCACTGGCCTAAAAGCGGCTGGATGAAGCCTCTTGCTGAGGAACCCAGAAGCGGTTTGGTCCACTACACGCTTATTGGTCAGGAACCTCGGAGGCTAAGTGTATCTATCAGGAACTTCAATGGGTGTAAGCCGCCGTTAAGTGTGCTGCCTGAGGTGTTGGTGATGTCATATGTTGTCCTGCCTAGATTTTTTGCCAATTGAGGAAAGACGAGTTTTTTTTTAGGTAGGTGGTCTGGGGGTGTACATGATCAGATTGTCTGAGTTTCAGATTGTCTGAGTTTCTTCTACGGTGGAAAATAACGATCCAAGGTGTGGTGGAACTTTTTTAATTTTCTTAAATTTATTTCCTCATAAAGAATACACAGACACATAGAAGAATTGACTTCGATATTACTTGTGTAAAGCAGAAATGCAGTATTCTGAACTACCGCAGCATTGGCTCTCCGGTCATGTATAGTAACTAAAACATAATACACCAATCGCAATGGGATTGATTTCGGTTTGGTTTATGGACCTCTGCAACACTGAGTATACAGTTCATTTGCTGTAATGCTAAAATGCAAGCCCCCTGGCTGGTATGTGGATTAAGTTCGTTTTTGATGGCCTCCAGACGTCTCTAGGACTTGATGTAATGTGTAGTAATGATTCATATACTTCGAGCTGCTCCTTGCAGTATTTCCTTAAGCAGTTTTTGCATATAGGGAAGAAACTTGCCCCTTGACGTAGTAATCCTACATTTTGCAAGTACAAATGTATTGTTGCTAGTTACCGCACACCAGTGGGCACATGTCGGACCACTCCCAATAAACCAATCCTGGGATCTAATTCTATAAGACGGTCTTTCATTTCAGAAAGTAACCTTCTGCCAATATGTGCGAACATAGGGCCACCTCCATACCAAGTACAAACTGCCTGCCTGGCCACCTTGATCATACAGCATCTGACCTTAGCTCCTTTCATCAAACTAAATGGAATGTGGTAGATTCTATGGAGAAACATAGTGTATAAAGCGCAGCCTACTGTTGGGTGACAGAGCCTCTTGTTTGCGAGCAATAATAAATCATCCAATTTTGATATCCGGTTGCCAAGTGCTAAGTTCCATTCATTCCTAATAGCCTAGTGATTAGTCCGCAGGTTTTCAAAGTACCTCAGCAAGAGAGTAAATGTTTTAATCTTTGGGGGAGGGGGGGTAAGAGGGTGCTTTCAAGCGGCAATGCAGGAAAGGTAGCTTGGGGGACGAGATCTCAAAATCTAACTAGGTTGAGCCCTTTTAATACGCTCTGGGCTTTCTCTTCATATGTCAGAAATCCATGGATGGTGTGATAGTGGGAGGTTAGTGAATAGAAGAGTTCATGTCGTGACTTCAGATGCAATTTTTGCCACACCATCACTGTGCAACCTACAGTATATGTTTCAGAGTTACTGGCCAATTAGTTTGAGTGCTACATTGAATGGGATTGAATGCACTCTTTCTCGATTGCCAAGTGAGATTGAAAAGGATGTGGGTGATACCAGTATGGGACATAATGTGCTTGGGCGCATATATAGTACCATTCTAGCTCTGGGGCCACAAATCCACCCTGTTCATTTGGTAAAGTACATCTCTCCCATTGGAGCCACTATTGTCCTGTAGCCCAGGTGGGAGTAATTAATTTCATTTAGGTGTGGTGGAATTTTTGGAGAGTGGTTGGGCTTGTTTGGGAAAGCCTGGATCATTCAAGCAAGCTGTATGGATCCTTGAAGTGAACCGCTCCTTTATATCTAGTGTTGTGATTTTCCATTGATATTTCGGGGTGCTTGAGTATCAGTGAGGAGCCAGTTGGTCTATGAGTAACTGTCAAATATTCACTGTACTTCTAAGTAGTCCCATAGCTCTCTGCTAGGTGGCAGTTGTCATGCGAAAGGTGCTTTGTGGCTGTAATTTGAATAATGAGCAATTATTTAACAAAATTTTTGCTGTGATGGTGATAACTATTATATTTTGAGATATATAAAACAGATTGTGCCATGTTTGTTATCTGTGCATCGGGATGTGCCATTCAAAATGCTGTTGGCCGTTAGCATTTAAGAACTTTTAGGATTGCAATTTAATTTATTTCGATATTCCCATAATTGTAAGGCACAGATTACGTAATGGAAATTAAATGCCTTTATTTAAACCTAAGTCACAGCTGAGTCGGCCTGTTACTAAATTGATGACTAAGTAGATTGATAGAACCAATGGATGTATTTTTATTAGTGTGTAGAAAAGTAGCTCAATAATCCAAGGGTGAGTTTTAACTTACAAATAATGTAGAAAAGTTTAACAATTTTTACACCCATCCATCCAGGTCACCAGTGTTTTCCGTTGTGCTTCATGTACTTTCTCTTGCAAAAATATGAGCTCTGCTATGACTTATTCATTTAATTTTCTACTCTTTTCCTTAACGTGATCGATCCCTTCAGAAACCTAAATGTTCAGGGTTGTGGGCTTATAGTGCTTGACTGTATGCTTTGTATCTCAGTCGCTGACCGACACTCAATACGTGCATTAAAATGTGATATGCAGACTTCCTTAACAGACAGTTTTGTAGTTTATTACAATTTGAGCAGTTACACCACCTTCACCTTCTCTTGGCTTTAGGATTGTATAAATTGATCTTCTTTACACCCTACACATATGACCACGTTGATTGTTCCAACTTCATCCAGCTGATTTTCTGAAGACTGATGCCCTGGGGATTGTTACACTATTGCGTTTACTGGATAACTGCAACTAACCAGTACGTTGCAGACCAATATGTAGTGCGTTGTCCAGCCTTTTATTTTCTAGTTGCAGTTAATGCACCATCAGCATTATTTGTGGTAAACTAACGTCTTTAGGTTGAGTGATGCCCACTTTTGTACACACCCATCCATTTCCAAGAACAAGTCTGGTTGAGGGCTGTTTAATGATTGGCATGGTGTGATATTCTCCTTCTTTTCCTTGGTACAGGCATTTTGCAAAGAGACTCCATTGTATGGATTATTTCTTTGTTGTGTAGAATTATTTTTTGGGTGGTTCACACACTGCTTTACCCCATGTGAGCTGACTTTTTTTACCTCCCAAAGCAATTTCGAGGGGACTGTTGTAAAGTAGATTAGAAACGTAGATTTTTTGTTGTTGAATATGCTATGCAGGCCCTTAACCCAGAGTTAAGTATCTCTTCTTCCCAGGAATGTAATGCGTACAACATGGTTGATATTATAGACCTGACCTTCAAAGTGTGTGGATTGAGTGTTGATGAACTGTATGATAAACACTTCTAGACATTTCCATTTGTGTTTTTGCTTGATCTAATGTTTCTCCTTGCTTCTGGTCATTTTGTACACTGTGTATGAAATTATAAACTGTGCCTCAAAGCAGATAAAAATGTTCCCCTGTATAACTGACTCATCAGTAATTCCTCCACGTCCCTCTCTCTCATCTTTTATTTTGCCAACCTCTCCCATCAAGGATCTCTGTTGCCTTTAGCAGAGCCATAAAGGATTTGATAAGTAAGTATGCCCCCTATAATGTGGAAGTAGTTTATATAGTCTAAAGTGGGAGCTAACTCGGTTTTATTTCAGTTCTCCCCTTTAAACACTAGATCGTGTTGCGAAAATGGAGGTATTTTCCATTATTTTCCACGTGTAGTAAAATCATGTTGGCCATCCCAGATCATCCATAGTAGTTAGATATCATTCAGCCCCACTGCAGTAGACTCCACCGTCTTAAATTGCGGAGTCTCCTTATTCAGGAATAGTGAGAAATTCTACAACACATCTTTAACCTTAAAACCTTGTTTTATGAGGAGCTAGTTATCACCATCGTAGAACTCTCCTACACGGAGGTAGAGTGAGGCAAGGAATTCACATAGGACTTGGCACAGTCCCAGATTGGTAATGAGGCTATTAGGTTGGTTATAAAATAGCTTTCACTGTATAGCTAGTAAATACTGATTTAAGTGGAGTCTGGCAAATCCTACTTGTCTGCTGTTCTTTAGACCATAAAATGACAACTCCAAGAGCCCCACAGGCAGCTAAACCTCCTTTGACAGCCTCCTATACGCATCTCCACTATTCCCTTGCTACAGCGCGGTTCCAGAAAACATTTCTAATCAATACTCACCAATTTCCCTGAAACCTTAAAACTCACAAATCATGCACCAGTGGGGCCCATAACACTGTGCATTTTACCCTGTTCACTTACACTTGGCTTCAAGGCTTTGGTGAATCGCAATGGAGAAATGCTGTAACATTTGGTGGAGCGTCTAAACCTATTTAACTATTTATTATTTACACCTGCAGATTATTACATTTTACCATGGTTTTAGTCAAACTTTTAATTTATTCAGACACACCACCATTGTGGCAATGGATCTGCTAGAAAAAAAATTAGGCGTAGGAAAATCACAAAAACAGCTTTTAAAATTCCATTTTCCCAATTTTATTAACAGCAAAACTTTATAATGTCTGACATTTATGCATTAGTAAATTCTTTATTCAGAAAATCTTAAACTTTATTTTCAAAAATGATCATTTTATTTAGAGCTCGAGAAAGAATCGCTTTATTTTAGAAGACAGTTAAAGTTTAGCAAAGAACAGATAGTTCCAAATTCATTCTCTCCTAGCATCCCTAACTAACACCCTCATCTTATCCTTTAAATCCTGCAAAGCAAACAAGTAAAATCATTAAAGTCTTACATCCAGGAATCGGTCATCAGTCGGGCAGCACTTGCAGATAAAATCGAAAAAGCGACCCCTTCTAGTAAAATCCAGGGGGTTTTATGCCCTAATTCTCTAACTTAATCTATCTAACAAGTAACTATCATCTCTTATTCAAAATTTCATTGGACAAGTTCGGGGTGGGTGAGCATCATCTCACCATTACAACATCATTTTCTCGATGGTTCAGCAGAAAAATAAAGGGTCTTTGTTTTAAGACAGTCCATAGTGTAACTATTTCTTCTAGTAGATACATCGGTACTCTTTCCCATGATCACAACGTCCTAGCGCTCATGTTTGGCACTCATCCTAGGTTCCGGGCCAAGGCAGCCTTGAACCTCCTCGAGCACAGGCAGTTCACTCTGACTTGCAGGTTTTGGCGCGCCTGTGCTGTTCAGCTCTTTCTCACAGTTTACCTGAGCGTCCATTTTCTAACTAGGCCTCAGAAGCCACTTTTGGAACTATCATAGAAACAAACACAAACTCATGTTAATTATTGAATTTGAACCCATTCTGTTTATCTCCCCCCCCATACTAATGTTTCCCATTAGTTGTTACCTAGCAAATAAGCCACACAAATGCGTTTTATACTTACATAATCGACCTCTTCTTATAACAAAACGCGTACAAAAAGCACATTTAGTTTGCGTTTGTTTATATTAAAGCTATGCATTAATTCACAACACCATAACAGCACATGTTTATTAATTATATGGCAACATGCAAGCAAAATTAGTACTCCCATGTATAATAATAAAATAATGTGTGCATCTTACTCTATGGTTGGTTAATTTCACAAAACATACAATTAGTAAATATTAACGTTATGGGACATTAATTTCGAGAGGGGTACACAAAATTTTGCGTTTGCCACCTCGCTCCATCACCCTCACCTGCCTCCTTTACTGTAACCATTTTGCAGTGGCACCCCAATGTAGTATTGTCCAGACTGGCACGCAAGCTTGTGGAGCAAATATCGAACAGAGGCTTTTTTTTGTAGTTGTCAGCCTCCTGCATAGTACTAGGTTTTTTTTCTTTAATTGATAAGTAACATTTCTAGTTATATGTATGTTTATGTACGCCAGTGTAAAGTGAGCCCTTTTCTTCGGATGTGAGACATTGAGCCTCTTCTGTATGTTGTTGTTACTGCTTTTTTAATCACTTTTTTAAATTGCTGCTTGTATGACCAGATAAATCACGTGTTGCCAACTGGAAAACTGTCTTGGACTTCTACGGTTTTAGATTCTGACATTCGAAAATGCTCTGTTTTTGTCCTCCCGGTTTTGTGACTTTGGACCTTCTGACATTTCTATCACATCCGCGTAATGCATCTCTAAAGACTGACTGCAGAGGCGTGAAGTGGGAAGAATTTCTCTTTGAAATAAGGCCATGGAAAGTGAAGGCTGATGTCCAGACGTAATGGATTTGAGTGCTCCATTTCATTGGTAACGTGAGGACACAACAGCCAAATAAAGGGAGCTCTCCATTAAGCATTTATCACTCTGTGTGGAACCCTAGGATAACGTAATGTGACTGTTTGTTTTTTAAAATGCATCACCCCCTTGTGATGGGTGCGTTTTGAGCGTCTTTGGCAGTTGGGTACACGATTAAAGTATCCGTTCAACTCTCCTCATATTTGCGCAGTTTTTAGCGCCCATTTAGAAGTGAGAATTTGGTGGTGTGCGTAAAGACCAGCCTTGCGTAATAAGGCTCTTGAAGGCAGGATAATTTAAAGGGCCCATCTAATGTACAGAATAAAGCCACTCTCTTTACCCATACTTGCATCTCTTACAATTGGCATTGCTGAGTGCTGCTTTTATGATGTCAGCTGAGATTTGTGACTTCATTAACTGGAGGGCCCTTTTAATGCGAGTACCGCTTCATAAGCACGACTCCTTATACACTTTTTTTTAGTTTCAGATTATATTCTAGTGACTTTGTACGTAACTAAGGAACATTCAACTGGCGTTTTCATGCTTTACGCTTATGCCCATATCGAACAGATCTGTCCGTGTTATTGAAAGCTGACCTGATAAATGGAGAATGAGCTGCAGAGCCTCCCATTGAGCCATTATGTTGCATTGTGTGTAGAATGAAAGGCACAACATGTGACTGCTGTATTTCACATTTTATGGCTTTACTCTTCTAGGAGCGAGAGCAGTGCCTTGTAATGTCGGTTACATGCTTCGCTTGACCAGTCTGTAAACCATCGTGAATGCTTGTGTCAATGTTCGTGTACTAGTAGTATCTTCGAACCGTCTACCTGACCTTGGAGTCCTGAAGGAAGTCGCTTTCACGGATTTTGGAAAAGGGGGGGTGGTGATGGACAGAGTTTCTGAATGATGCAGAATACTCTTACCAAGTCAAGAGATCATGGTTTTAATCCATCACCGTTTTTTAGCTCAATGCACCATCCCAGCTCAGAACCTGGCTATATGCAAATTAGTCTGTTCCTGTCCCAGTGCATGATGGGAACAGGGCAAACCAAACTACCAAGCCAATTCTTATACTGGTTAGGAAACAAGCTTCCGGGGACCGGTTTCTGGCATCACAGCCTTCTTCGGCCCGGCTTGCTTGAATCCTGATGGTGCAATGAGCAAGGGACTCGCGTCTGAGCATACCCTCCCACACATAGTGTGGATAAACGGATTTTGGAAAAGGGGGGTGGTGATGGACAGAGTTTCTGAATGATGCAGAATACTCTTACCAAGTCAAGAGATCATGGTTTTAATCCATCACCGTTTTTTAGCTCAATGCACCATCCCAGCTCAGAACCTGGCTATATGCAAATTAGTCTGTTCCTGTCCCACTGCATGATGGGAACAGGGCAAACCAAACTACCAAGCCAATTCTTATACTGGTTAGGAAACAAGCTTCCGGGGACCGGTTTCTGGCATCACAGCCTTCTTCGGCCCGGCTTGCTTGAATCCTGATGGTGCAAAGAGCAAGGGACTCACGTCTGAGCATACCCTCCCACACATAGTGTGGATAAACGGATTTTGGAAAAGGGTGGTGGTGATGGACAGAGTTTCTGAATGATGCAGAATACTCTTACCAAGTCAAGAGATCATGGTTTTAATCCATCACCGTTTTTTATCCACACTGTGTGGGAGGGTATGCTCAGACGTGAGTCCCTTGCTCATTGCACCATCAGGATTCAAGCAAGCCGGGCCGAAGAAGGCTGTGATGCCAGAAACCGGTCCCCGGAAGCTTGTTTCCCTCCCAGTATAAGAATTGGCTTGGTAGTTTGGTTTGCCCTGTTCCCATGATGCCCTGGGACAGGAACAGACTAATTTGCATATAGCCAGGTTCTGAGCTGGGATGGTGCATTGAGCTAAAAAACGTTGATGGATTAAAACCATGATCTCTTGACTTGGTAAGAGTATTCTGCATCATTCAGAAACTCTGTCCATCACCACCCCCCTTTTCCAAAATCGGAAGTCGCTTTCACTACAGCATGGAACCTAAAGTGTCACATTGATAAACATACCTAGAGTTGTCTCGAAAACCGACCTGATTAACTTAAAGAGGTCTCCAAATTGTTCAATTTAGTGCCTGCAACTTCTGGGACCTTGATTTCAAAGTAGAACAAAGGGTTTAGCCACATGATCTGTGATTTGGGTAGTATCACCCAGAAACCTGTAGTGTTCCCTACTTGGAAAATTAATTTCGTGTGACCAGTTAATAATCTGCTTATTTTGGTTGCAACATTCTCATTCACCTGTATGAAATGTACATTTTGTAGATTGTGTTTTTAAACCATCATTTTGATAGTATTTAAAAAAAGGCCATTGAAGGCTAAGTTGAAAACTAGATTTTGGTAGCTGTTGCTTTTTTAAGTTGCAATAGAGAATTCTTAAGTTATTCTAGTACTGTTTCCGTTGTTATAATACTAGAAGCACAGTTATTCCAAAGGATAACCCTTTTGGTTATTTCTTTTTTTTTTTTTTTTTACTCCTCCCCATGAACCTCTGAATAGGGCTTTTATAGAAGGCACCCTGAGGCAATCTTTCAGCCTTTTACCATAAGCTGCCTATTTTGCTTGGTATTGTTGCATCATGGGGGGAGTACAGAGGAGGACATTTATAGTACTTTAATTTACTGACCGAAAAGGGAGACTTAAATAATTTAGAAGAAACTGGTTGTGACATTTGGATAAGATTGCATTGTTCAGGCTGTTACCAAAATAATGGTTATTCTGTTCGTTTGAACAGTGCGTTGAGCTATGCGGGGACTATTGCAGAAGGTACCAGTCAAAAATGTCTGGCTCCTTCCTAAACATTGCCACTTTCATGTTCAAACAGGCTCCTCCGGGCAATTTGTCATCCAGTATTGTTTTGGGTCTTGATGTCGGACTATTGGCCTATTTGCAAGGCTGCAGGTTCATTCTGCTAGGACCTCTAATGATTACAGTTACCTAGGATAACAGTGCTATGTATAGATACGACTATATGTATTACTTAATTAGCACTTTTTTTTATCAAATGCTTTTGCAGATTTGCTAGGTTGCAGTGAGCAAGAGGTGAATGAGACAGTACATCCTTAAGGGGACTTGATCATGGGTAGTTGTGTATCCACTTTAGACCTGGTATGCAGTTTTACGGAATTCTGTCGATTCTTCTCAAGATAAACCAGCTACGGAGATAAAAGTTAGTGACAGGTCTAAAGCTTATTTCATACTTCCACCCACATGCCATACCTCCAGCAAGAGCCATTCGAAAAAGCAACACTCAATGATTTAGGAAGACAAAGTAACTCATTCATATACCCCACATTGGAAGGAAGGACTGAAATTACTTCAGCACCATAATAATCTAGTAATACAACCAGATAATAAAATACACAAAAAACAAACCACATTGAAGAGCTCCTGGATGATCCCATTGCAGACTCTAGAATTGGAATTTGTGAGGAGGGGCCCGATGAGGAAGCATGCCTGCATGGTGGCTGAGGGCCTTCGTCTTTTATTTTAAAAATACTCCCTTTAAACTTATCTAGAACTGTAGACCATCCATAACTTTCTAACAGAACATCTTACTGAATTACCCTTCCCTGGGATCAGATACTACGTTTGTAGACACTGCTATGAATCATATCGGGGATAGGCAACCACTAATTTGGGGAAGAGCCAAAAAATACATGTGGTGATAATAGAGGTGAATTGAGACAATTTGTTTTTATTTGGTTTGCAGATAAGAGTAGTTTGATAGAGAGATATGGTTTGAGGAACATTGGTGGGAGAGCAATGTGTGTTTCTGGGCCAAGAAGTGATCTGAAATCTAATGTCCTATTTTGAACAACAAGACTGCCTCCCTCATAAGTGGAGGAGGTAGAAGTGGATTACTGGAGATTTAATGAAATATGATTATCAAAATGATTTACTTTTCTGGAGTCAAAGATTTGGTGAGAGACCAGGGAGGAGGGATAGATGCTCATTTTGAGGACGGAATTATTTCTTGTTCTTTACTGAACAAAAAGTTTTATGAGGTAGAACTTAAGTAGTAGTAGTAAAAGTATGTTTATTAGACCATTGGTCTCCAAACGAGAGACATATTACAATAAATAGTTTAAAACATGTATAAAAAAATTCCACAGATGCATTAAAAGAGACAAATTTTCATACAGCACTACACCCAATATTGTAATCAACAATACAATGAAGCTTTAACTTAGGTAGAACTTAATGTTGCTTAGGATGGCAACAGCTTGCTAGACCCAGTTAAGGTAGTGAAGTTGGAAAATGTGATCCATGAAGGAATATTTGAGTGCCTGGTTGATGGTATGTAGCTTTTTATTTCTGTTTTGGTTGTGTTCAGCCTGAGGTAATGTGTACCACCCAGTGATAAATGGTTGGAAGGAAATGACTTTGAACCTAATGACCCTATAGAGATTTTGTTGTATGTTGTGGAGTGCCAGGTACAAATGCTAGGTCTCCACAAGTAGATTGATGGATATTTGGTGAGCGTCATGGAGTGTGAATGATCTGTTAAGTGACTGGTCTTTGGGCAGTCATAAGAGTCTACTAGCAAACATGTCTGCATTGGCACGTTCACAGAACTCTCATGTATTCACTTTTGCCTAGCATTTAGTGCCGTATCAATCAGTGTGCACTGGTTATGCAACAAATTAGGTGCAAGAAGGCATGTCTGAGGAGGACATTTAAAGCGAAATTTGTATATGATGGGGTGAAGAATTAGGGGTGACTGAGTTGAGGATTTCTTGGTGGCTCAAAATAAGAAAAGGCTGGGAAGTGTGGTTAATCACGGGTAAAGATGGAAGTTGAAGGAAGAATTCCTTATTTGGATTGTGATGTGCATCACATGGTCCATCCTGGAAGTGATGGTGCTAAGTGTATGACCAACGAGGCAATATGTTTGGGGCTATGTTTATTGTACTTTTCTAGATTGTCATCCAGGTTTTTATTCTGTACCGATTATGTAGTATTAAGAGTTGAAGTTGGTGCAAAGGGGTACACAGCATGTCAAAGGTAGTGTGTAGGACATCAATCCATTTGTCCAACAACTCTAAGAAGGGGTGTGGTAGCATGCCTAGCGAACACATAGTGCAATGTGGGAGCACCAATACATGGATGTGGTCCGCTAGTAAACCAGCAAACCTTATGATCTATGCACAAAGAAACGTTCCTGAATGTGCACTTTATATTGTCTGCAAAGTTAGTGAAACTGATCTGGGTTGTAATATAATGAAACTTTTATGAATTTCATCTGTGGTTTGAGATTGTAGAAAACCCTGCCTCAGCAGTGTTTTAGTAAACAAAGTGAATTGCTCTTCCTCATCTCTCTACCTGGATCAGTTGAAATTTAGTAGTAAGACGTGGCCATCAAATCTATTTACTGATTTCTTCAATGCTTATCAACAAGATGCAATGTTTGCTACCCACTGTAATGGACTACCTGTAGCCCTGGCAAGCTTTTACTATCAAGACTTCCTGTTCTCTTTGAAGTTTAATTTACTTTAATCTGCATATTGTTCTTTTTGGGATGTGCAAAAGATTTGAGGGATCTGCTGAGTTCCCAGCAGATACAAGACTAAAAGGGTAAGATCCATTTTCCCTAGTCATTTATGCCTTAATGTAAGGATTCACCCATTATCCAATTCTATGGAGTAGGAGAGAAATACACGATTGAGCTGTGTCAAGATGTGATTGATGAAGTGTCAAGCCAAAAGCTGTTCGAGGCCAATCTAGAAAATACAGTGGATGACGGTGGAGGACCCAAAGCCAAATTTATTCTGTAAGCAGTATGTCTGGTTAACTGTAGTACTCTTACAAATCAGGCCGAATGATATCCCGTGTAACATTTTGTAATTGGATTTTATGAAGTGCTTATAATACATAAATCTTAATTAAGTAAAAATCCAATAAAGCTGGAAAAACACCAGTTGGCCTCCTTTATTAGTTTTGTTGGTAAAATTAATCCCCAACATCTATGGGAAGGATTGACTTTTTCTAGCCCTTCATTAATGTATTACTGGTACCCCTTTGTACCTCAAGATTTTTATTCAATTACGTTGCAAATTGTGTTTTGAAATGCACCATTTGGCCACTAATGTTCCCAAAATCCTGGACGGTTGTAAACCTCTCTAGTGAAAGATGGGCTCATTCCATTCACTCACTCTGTGGAATTGAATAGGGGTATTTACATCCCACAACTTGCAAAGTTCACCAGCCATCATTTTCTTGTTACCAAAAGCCTTAGATCCTGAAGTTGGCTCTTTCCAGGTCAATAAATTAAGTTCTTTAATCATTAACGACATCCATAATTTTACAATTTAGTAAATGCATGCACACAGTATCTAGGATCAGCTGTTTGTTAGTTTTTATTTTATCACTTGAACAGCTTGTGAACATTTACAGGTGGCTACTTCATAAAACATATTCACTTATTCAAGAGCAGTCAGTCTAAACTTTTCAGTATACATATGCCCAACAGAAGTTTCCAGTGATAGCACATACTCCAATAATAAGTATTCACAAAAAATGTAAGTACAAAACATAACCAATTTTAATGGCATTAAGCAAGAGTCTGAAACATTTACAGGTATGGTGTGAAACATTGGACCTGAAGCTAATCACACTCTGCATATCAATGCAGCTTTTACTAATCCGGGCTGGATCCAGCACTCTTACAATCCCACATTCACAATTAAAGTATTATCCTAGTTGCTACAAAGAAGCTTACACATAGACATGACACTTTTTCTGGCTAAGGCGTTGAGGATAGAGGTTGATCTAGTGGTTGTGTACATCACTGACAAAACAGCTGGTACAAATGCCCAAGACTTAATCTGTGCTTCGCCCATTAGTCCAGCCTATTTCTCCAGAAGATTGTTTAAATGCAGTTTGTGGCATGCCCTCCTTTCAATTGACCTTAATAAGCAATTTCGCACATGCTCTCTTAATTTCTCCTCAATCTTTTTTTTTTCTTTTGGCCCATGAGTGGTTAGAATGTTCTTTTTAAGGCTTGTCATTCTTATCGTAGTAGGGGAAGATAGGGGAAGGATGGGTCAATTCCAGCTTTTCAGGATATTCAGATGCAATTAACTTACATAAAATGTATCTAAATAGAAATTGTGTGCTATCTTTTGTGGGTAGGCAAGGAGTCCAAACATAACAGAATATTCAGGACAGTTTTTTATAATGCCAAGTGAATGGATCTTGGACCTTTTCTCTTACTAGAGGTGTTAAATATTGCCCTGTGACTTTGACTGTGATATTTTTGTCTTAGGTTTGTTTATCGCATGTTTTATTCATGCATTCCCTGCTTTCCTTTTTGATCCTGCTATACCACATCATCTTGCCTTTTTGTTTATTGCTGAACTTTCAGAATTTATTTGATTTATTGTTCTTGCTACATAACATCCCTTTCAGTATGGTGACCTAATGAAGCAGTTGTGGGATTGGTATAGATTCTATTGATCATTATTCTACTTATTTCAGTGTTTCTCATGAGATTGACACGCTTCTTGTATAAGAGTTTTGGGAGTGTATCTCTTTACGGGCTGGATTTTCCATAAAGCTGTTGCTCGAGTTTAAAAAAAAAAAATTTCACACATTTGGTATGGTAAACCCCGCCCGCGTCTGGTCTTTTTTTTTTCTTTTTTTTTTTTCTGAGTTTTATATAGCGCGAACTAGAACCGAATCAGTTATCAGAGCGCTTTACATAGCACCAGTTACGTTACATGCGGACACTTTCATTTTTTTTATTTTTTTTAGGCACGGGGAGATTAAGTGATTTGCCCAGAATCACAGGGGTTTTTTGGTGTCGTTACCGAGACTCGAACCCAGATCCCCAGTTCTGAGGTCGAGCGCCTTAGCCGTTAGGCCAACCCCTCTCCCAATCTTATAGACCTTTTTTTAGGAGAGGGGTATAGGAGCAATCTTTTTCATTAATTTCATAAACAGTGTACTCCAACGGGCTCCACAGGAAACTACAAAGAGAATGTAAGTAAGTATAAAAAGTATTTATTAGTTCTAAATTATAATTATGACATGATAGTATAATTAAATAATGTTTTGGATTAAACTCATTTATAAGTATTCAGATATTTCATTTTTACAGATAGAAATGGTCGAGAAGTCAAAATTAGGTAAAGTAGGACATTAACAATAATTACATGTAGAATACAGAATATGCAACAGTTATGTTCCAAAAAGGAAACTCCTACTCTGAATTAAGAAGGATACGTTGAGAAAGGACATTTTGGTTAAGCAGGTAAAGTAAAGTGTCCTCTTCAAAAAAACAAAGGAAGGCTTCTGATGGAAAAAATGGGAATGTTTAGTCATGAAGCCTTTGCACTCAAACAGTAGAAACCAGCAAGAGGTAAGAAGGGTCTTCTCAGTTTGAAGTCAGCAAGCATCTCTCCCCACTGGTCTGAGGAACACGCGCTATTATTCTTCAACAGAAACATTAATTGCACATTTTCAGCTTGTTCCCACTCTCAGGAACCATTCAGTCTTCTCCAGACTCTGGGAGACGGTATGCTCACTGTTTTCCCTGGAAAACAATAGTGAAAATATGGCCAAGTTCTCAACTTTATATTCTCACAAGTCCCTCTTCTCATCCTTATTTCTTCTCCTCCTTCCGATGGGAACCTCACTATCAGTTGTCTAATACATAACAATACAACTATTCACTACCCAGTTGAAGACTTCTGGAAAAGACAGTATCCACAGTGGGAAGAAAATATACCCTGCAAAACAATTGCTAAGAAAATGTGAAGGCTTCTTCGCCTCAAGCGTGTAAATGCAGCATTTAAATTGGCTTTAATATTAAGCGAACGATCCATTACAAAATGGAAACTCTTGTGCTGTTCATAATAGCAAACTGTGGTCACCTACTACAAATTATGCTAAATGTACACATTTTCATAATGCATTTCACATTTTGCAAATAAATGCATAATTTAGGCAATGGAAAATCTACACTACTGTATTTTTGGTAAGGCACTGAAGATGCAGATCTGATCCTCTAGAGCTACTATATTTCACAGTTCTGGGCACGAATGAGACAATGGCGCTGATTACAATGGCGGTCGGACGACCACTGTCGTTGTGGGAACAGGACCGGCAGACAGGTAGGCGGTGATCCCACAAGCCAAACTACGATCTGACCCATGTGTAGGCGGTCGGAAAAATGCCTCTTGCCATTGAGGCTTGTGCTGCGGCCTGGAAAAGGGCTGCAGCACAAGCCCTAATGGCAAAAGGAATGTTTTCAAACATCCCTGTACCATGTGGCATGCACCATATGTTGCCTGGCACACTGGACATGGATGTTTCGGGGGCACCACTGGTGCCCCTCGGGCTTCATGGCAGAGGCTAAGGGGATAGGGACCCAGCAAAGGGCCCCCATTGTCGGTAGGACCTCCATGGAAAGGCTGTCGGACAGGGACATCGTAAACCCTACAGCAGTGCTTGAGCAGGCAAACGCCCCTATGGTAGGGACTACAAAACGACCGACCGGCCTGTCGGTGGCGGTTCCATAATTTGATAAACTGGCTTTGTAGCCTTCACCCCCTAACCTTAAGTCTAGCTCCAATTTCTCCTGAGGCTATCTTTGGCAGATCTCAGTAACAAGTACCCCCAATATTTTGGGAAACCTGCTGCCATTTAGTTCGAAGTAGTGGAGCGGCCGATTGGCTAATGCACAGCTTACTTAAAATTGCTCAAATAATGAAACCAAGGCATCTGAATGCTGACCGCACATTCTGCTCTGGTATTCCTACTGAATAAAGAGAAAATGAAAGCCTTGGAGCGTAGAGGAAATGAAGTGTGATGAGCACTCCATCATTTGAGTTTGGTTACAGCGGTTTTTCTCCTTGAGTATCTCTATGGTTTTTAAACTCCATACGTTTTTTGTAATTTTTTAATTTTAACCGGAATCCTCCAAGTGGTTGAATTTATAGTCACTCTTTTCTCTTAGATACATTGCCTAATTTTGATGTAACAAAATGGTGTTAAAGGAGACCTAGCGCACCTAATCCTGTACTGCCCTAAAGTTAAAACTTTCTGGAGAAGAATAAAGGACTTCATAAATAACGTTCTTGGTCTTTCACTACACCAGCGCCAGAGGGGAAATATGGCTTTCCCTGGACAACTACCTGTCCACACACATAGCCCCATAGGCAGTCACCCAAAGGGGCACATTAACCCCCGCAACCAATGCAGGCCAAAAGTCTGGCTACATCAACCAGGCTTACCCAACCGCCACCCGAACATATGTCCTTCCTTGACTGTCTACTCTCCACCTCTTCTTCCTACTATCCTTTTCCTTTCCCGCCCACCTGTGGATACAAACACAAGCCAGCTCAGTATGCCACACATCAAGCACACACTGCCACTCATATGCTCCAAGAGAAGCCTTATGTAACCCAACTGGCATGCAAAGCTACCAATGTTTGCTTGCAGATGACCTATACTGTTCCCCTATATACTGTACTCTGTATATAAAACTCTTTTCTTAATAAAATCATTTGAAATTTAAAAAAAAGTGATTCACTGTCCCTCCACCTAGTGTTGTGTAGTTCCCACTAATCCATAGGATCTGCGCGGTTGTGGGCAACAAACTTTGGGTGAGTTGCTTATACTATGCGGGTACATGGAATCAGTCTGTTCTAAAGACCAGCTAACTCTCAGTGCCACCATAAGCCCTCCTAACCCAAACAAGGAGCGAATGGTTTCTGGCAACCACTGAACATGACAACCCTGACCCCTCTGGATTGTGGTAACAGATCAGAACCTTTTCGCTTAGTCACTTGTGCAATCCTGTTCTCAGAGAATTATACAGAGAATACACAATAGGACATTTTCAATATATTTATTGAACCAACGTTATTCTTGTATAGAATACTTGTGCTGTGATAATCAGTAGACCAAAGCAGATGAAAGTGATTACAAGCAATAAAAGAGTAAATAACCATCAATCAATCAATCATAACCATTTGTATAGCGCGCTACTCACCCGGAAGGGTCTCAAGGCGCTATGGGGAGGGGTTCGCTACTGCTCGAACAGCCAGGTCTTGAGTTGTTTCCTGAAGGCGAGATGGATGGGGAGGGAGTTCCAAGTCTTGGCTGCCAGGTAGGAGAAGGATCTTCG
Organism: Lissotriton helveticus; assembly: GCF_964261635.1. Taxonomy (NCBI): domain Eukaryota; kingdom Metazoa; phylum Chordata; class Amphibia; order Caudata; family Salamandridae; genus Lissotriton; species Lissotriton helveticus. Next base: position 874,875,609 of record NC_136067.1, read on the forward strand.
TCCGGCGGTGGCTTTCGGATGCGTGGTACGGCGACGAGGGCGAGGCTTGTAGAACGTAGCTGGCGGGTGGACGTGTAGAAGGTCAGGCGGTCGTTGAGGTACTTGGGGCCCAGGTCGTGGAGAGACTTGTGTGCGTGGGTGAGGAGCCTGAACGTGATCCTTTTGCTGACGGGGAGCCAGTGCAGGTCTCTCAGGTGGCCGGAGATGTGGCTGCGTCGGGGGATGTCGGGCGGAGGCGTTCTGTATGCGCTGGAGTCTTTTCTGTAGTTTGGCTGTGGTTCCCGCGTAGAGGGTGTTCCCGTAGTCCAGTCGGCTGGTGACGAGTGCCTGGGCGACCGTCTTCCTGGTTTTGGTCGGGATCCATCGGAAGATCTTACGGAGCATACGCAGGGTGTTAAAGCACGATGAGGAGACGGCATTGACTTGTCTGGTCATCGAGAGGGAAGGGTCCAGGATGAAGCCCAGGTTGCGTGCGTGGTCGGTTGGCATGGGTGCGGTGCCCAGGGCAGGGGGCCACCAGGAGTCGTCCCAGGCGGAGGGCGATGGTCCCAGGATGAGGACTTCCGTCTTGTCCGAGTTCAGTTTCAGGCGTCTGTTCTTCATCCACTCGGCAACGTCTTTCATCCCTTTGTGCAGGCTCGTTCTGGCGGTGACGGTGTTTCTGGTGAGGGAGAGGATTAGTTGGGTGTCATCGGTGTATGAGATGATGTTGAGGTTGTGCTGGCGTGCGATGGTTGCATGGGGTCTCATGTAGACGTTGAAGAGGGTGGGGCTGAGTGATGATCCTTGCGGTACGCCGCAGATGACTTCTGTGGCCTCTGATCGGAACGGTGGGAGGCGGACTCTCTGTGTTCTTCCGGCAAGGAACGAGATGATCCACTCCAGTGCCTTCTCTTGGATCCCGATGTTGTTGAGGCGTTGGACTAGAGTGCGGTGGCAGACGGTGTCGAACGCTGCAGAGAGGTCCAGGAGGATGAGGGCCGCTGTTTCCCCGTTGTCGAGCAGGGTTCTGATGTCGTCGGTGGCTGCGATGAGGGCGGTCTCGGTGCTGTGGTTGGCTCGGAAACCGGACTGCGAGGGGTCGAGGGATCCGTTCGTCTCGAGGAAGGCTGCAAGCGGTCTGTTGACGGTCTGCTCGATGACTTTGGCAGGAAAAGGGAGGAGCGAGATGGGGCGGAAGTTCTTGAGGTCGGTGGGGTCCGCTGTTGGTTTCTTCAGTAGGGCGTTGAGCTCGGCATGCTCTCCGGGAAGGTGGCGGTGTTGAAGGAGGTGTTGACGTCTCGGAGTTGGGGTGCGATGATGGAGTCGGCCTTGTTGAAGACGTGGTGGGGGCAGGGGTCGGTTGGAGATCCGGAGTGGATGGTGTTCATCGTGCGGGCTGTGTCTTCGGTGGTCACCGTGGTCCAGGTGCGGAGGGTGGTGGTGGGGGGCGCTGGTTCGACGGTTGGGTACTTGGATGGTGCGTCAAAGCTGTTGTGGATGGCGGCGATCTTACGGTGGAAGAACGAGGCGAGAGAGTCGCAGAGATCTTGTGAAGGAGTCATGTCGTTGTTGCTGGTACTGGGGTTGGAGAACTCCTTGACAATGCTGAAGAGTTCCTTGCTATCGTGGGCGTTGTTGCCCAGTCGTTCCTTCAGTGATTTCTTCTTGGTGGTGCGGATAAGCTGGTGGTGCTTGCGGGTGGCTTGTTTGAGGGCGGTCATGTTGTCTGTGGTCTGGTCGAGGAGCCGGGCTTTCTCGAGGGTGCGGCAGTTTTTCTTGGAGTCCTTGAGTTCGTCGGTGAACCAGGAGGCTTTCTTGCTTCTTGGTCTGCTGGGAGGGTTCTTTAGTGGAGCGAGGTCGTCGGCGCAGGCGGTTAGCCACTGTGTGAGGTTGCGGGCTGCTTGGTTGGAGTTCGTTGTGCTGGCGGGTGGGTTCTGGCTGAGGGAGGTGGTGAGCTGCTCGGCGGTGATCTTGTTCCAGCTCCTGTGAGGAACCTGTTGCGGGTGGCGGTGGGTCGTGGTGCTTCTGAAGCTGGAGTGGACGCAGCTGTGGTCGGTCCAGTGAAGTCCGGTGGAGTGGCTGAAGGTGATGTGCTTGCTGGATGAGAAGACTGGATCAAGCGTGTGGCCGGCGTAGCGGGTGGGGGTGTTGACCAGTTACTTGAGTCCGAGGATGGCGAGGTTGTCCAGCAGGGCGGTGGTGTTGCGGTCCTTGTTGTTCTCCAGGTGGAAGTTGAGGTCCCCTAGGAGGATGTAGTCAGTGGAGCGGAGGGCGTGCGGGCTGATGAAGTCCGTGATGTCTTCGCTGAATTGTGTGCGTGGTCCAGGGGGTCTGTAGACGAGGGTGCCTCTGAGGGTAGTCTTTGGGTTGGTGTGTATCTGGAAGTGGAGATACTCGGCGGTGGCGAAGGTGTCGTTGGAGTCGGTCGTGACGCGGATGGTGTTCTTGTGTACGATGGCGATGCCTCCCCCAGTCTGGTTGACGCGGTCTCTCCGGATGATCTTGTATCCGTCTGGGATGGCGATGGCGATGTCGGGCGCTGAGGAGGCGTTCATCCAGGTTTCTGTGAGGAAGGCGACGTCTGGTGAGGATGTGTCGAGCAGGTTCCAAAGTTCGATGGCGTGTCTGTGGATGGAGCGGGTGTTGAGTAGGATGCACTTGAGGTGGTTGGTGCTGGTGCTCGGCTTGGTATCTGTGGTGCCGGTTCGGAGGCAGGTGAACTTGCAGGCTTGACAGGTGAAGGGTCCGTGGGTGCGTCTCAGGGTGGCTCGGTGGCAGGCTCTTGTTCGGTGAGGTTTGAGTGCGATGAGGGTGGCGGCGTCGTAGGTCCCTCGGGGTCCAGGGGTCCTGGCGCTGGGCGCGGTCCAGGCGCGGACGGGCGCAGACGGGCTTGCCTTTGGCGCACAATCGGCGCGCCCGCTGCGCGTACACGAGGGCATCATAAGTAGGGAGCCGGATGGGTGGATCAGTTGGTTGGCGGGAGTGGGGCGGCGAATGGGCTGGTGGGGGGCGGGGCCGCAGGGAGGCAGCGGCGGGAAAAAGCTCGGGCGGGCGGCTCAGCGGCGGCTGGGTCGCCCGATCAGGAACAGGATTCAGGAACCGGAAGCGGCAGCAGGAGTCAAGCAGCAGAGGAGCGTGGGGGCGACCAGGCCTGAGCACAGGCACAGCAGTAGCTCCCGAACAAGTGGACGCGGTCCCCTTAAGTAGGGAGCCGGGTGGGTGGATCAGCTGTTTGGCGGGAGCGGGGCGGCGAATGGGCTGGCGGGGGGCTGGGCAGCAGGGAGGCAGCGGCGGGAAAAAGCTGGTGCGGGGGGGCGGCTCAGCGGCGGCTGGGTCGCCCGATCAGGGACAGGAACAGGAAGCGGCAGCAGGAGGCAAGCAGCAGAGGAGCGTGGGGGCGACCAGGCCTGAGCACAGGCACAGCAGTCGCTCCCGAACAAGTGGACGCGGTCCCCTTAAGTAGGGAGCCGGGTGGGTGGATCAGCTGGTTGGCGGGAGCGGGGCGGCGAATGGGCTGGCGGGGCCGCAGGGAGGCAGCGGCGGGAAAAAGCTGGTGCGGGCGGCTCAGCGGCGGCTGGGTCGCCCGATCAGGAACAGGATTCAGGAACAGGAAGCGGCAGCAGGAGGCAAGCAGCAGAGGAGAGTGGGGGCGACCAGGCCTGAGCACAGGCACAGCAGTCGCTCCCGAACAAGTGGACGCGGTCCCCTTAAGTAGGGAGCCGGGTAGGTGGATCAGCTGGTTGGCGGGAGCGAGGCGGCGAATGGGCTGGCGGGGGGCGGGGCCGCAGGGAGGCAGCGGCGGGAAAAAGCTGGTGCGGGCGGCTCAGCGGCGGCTGGGTCGCCCGATCAGGAACAGGATTCAGGAACAGGAAGCGGCAGCAGGAGGCAAGCAGCAGAGGAGCGTGGGGGCGACCAGGGGGCGACCAGGCCTGAGCACAGGCACAGCAGTCGCTAACAGATATAGTTTCATCATGGTGCTTAGACAGTTGATATATGCAGGCATATAATACAAAGTAGTATTCAGGCGTATTCTTACTATGCAATCACTACTGTGTATGTCTATAGTGTATGTAGGTGTATAGCTAAGAATCCTCCCACGGGATGATCCAACCCCATTACCTGGCAAGAAAGAATGTAGGACCCCGTCCTGGTCACAAAATGGACACTACTCCCAGCAGTGTCAGACAACTGCTTGAAGAAGCATGCAGGATCTTTCGATGTCAGTGGAAGAGCCTCCTCTGCTAACCCCCGGAAATGCTTATTTATAATAAAAAGCTTCCTTACGATGGAAACACAGATTAGCATTGTTATGGATATGTAGGTAGCCCTGTCGCCCCGTGGATGACGATAGAACGACGTATAAAGGCCTTGTTCTTAATGTTCGAATCATCTTGATAATGTTGTGTGACGCTAGGTATATAAGCAAAGTAGCTTCAGAGAAACTAATCCAACCTTGTCATGCATGCAAATCTATGCAAACGGTCACACCAAAAAACTTTATTGCGCGGAAAGGAAGACAATGAAAGAAAATGTGCAGCGTGCCACATGGGTCTAAATTTGGCACAGAACACTAGTCCTATTTGTTGCTCTGCAATACTTTTTCAAATATGTGCAATGTAAGAGGCTTGCACTTTTACCTTTGTTTCCGATTAGGTTTATCAGTACTTGCTAGATTCACTTGCGTGAGTCAGTACAGGAGCCCCACAAGCTCAAGGTCCCTAGCAGCCAACACCTGGGATACTCTGACTCTCCCCCACCAAGGAACCCAACATCACCTGGCACAACTTCCAAGAAGGGATGAAAGCAGTCGTGACCTGGATGATCAACAGCTGCCTGAAGCTCAACTTGGAGAAAACAGAAGTCCTCATCCTCAGCTCCACCCCCTCTGCATGGAACGACACCTGGTGACCCCGTGCCCTCGGAAACCCACCCACACCCAAGGACCGTGCACTCAACCTCTGCATCATACTGGACTCTTCACTCTCTGCTTACTTTACAAGACATTCAAGTGGATCCCACCTACCCCCTTAATCCAGGAAAACCGTCACTAACGCACTCCTCACCAGCCGGCTGGACTACGGCTGTGCAGAAATCAACAAAAAACTGCTCCGCAAACTCCAGACCATCCAGAATGCCGCAGCCAGACGTATCCTCTATTTCCCTTGACATAACCACATCACCAAACACCTTTGCGACCTCCACTGGTTCCCCATCGAAAGAAGAATAACCTTCAAGCTGCTCACAGATACCTACAAAGGCCTTGACAACACTGAACCCGTATACCTCAACGACTGAATCTCCTTCCATGCCCCCAAGAGAAACCTCCATACAGCCGACCTCTCCCTAGCCACCGTCCCACGTTTTTACAGGACCAGAGCAGGTGGAAGATCTTTCTCCTACCTCGCAGCCAAGACCTGGAACAAATTCCCCCTTCACCTCTGGAGCACGACACTGCACCAATTCAGAAAGGAACAGTCAAAGGGAAATCCCTGGAAATACTGTCTTTTTATTCACTCTCACGTATATTATGAATCACATACATCCAATGATGTCTGATTACACATGTAAATATTGAATTCCCACACTAAAATGTAACGTTTACAATCTTCTTTTCTTCAATTCAGAAAGGACCTCAAGACTGGCTCTTCGAATGACCCTAACAGAGCTGCTCCCTCCGCGACTTGAGACCCTCACGGGTGAGGAGCGTGCTTCACTAAAACCTGATCGATTGGTCTGTTCCAGTATTTACTCAAAGAACAATTTAAACACCACCATTTTATTTCTTTTATAGTGCTACTCATCCCAGTGCAGGGTGTCGGGTAGCTTTACTTAACATACACTTTATACATTGACAAACATGTAAGTGTAAATCAATGTACAAAATGTGTTGCATAAGTCAGTGAGGTTTACAAGGTGTAAGTCACATGTCCTTCATAGTTCACTGTGCTACATTATAAGGTTTACTATGTATGAACTGCAAGTAACAAAAAATGGTTAAAAGCAGTGACCCACTTACCTATCTACATAAAATAACATCGCCCTTTGCAGGTTTCATGATGTGCTTTGCAGGAGGCACATTAATATTTTAATCAACTTTGTTTCAAATCTTGTGACTGTAAAAAAAAAAAAAAAAAAACAGATCTCTTCAGCAAAAGTGTTAACCTTCAGTTATCTTATCCTTATTTAATTATTCCCTCAGGTTTACTGGGCACACTAGGATCTCTGCAGCAGGTGCTTTAACTCCATAAAATATTTTATGCATGCTTTGCAACCAGTTAAGTACAACAGATCTACTGCTATCCTTGTTGCCAATTAATTTGTGGCAGAGTTAAAAAATAAAAAATAATTAGGTGAGGCTCCGATTTTGCATTGGCATTGCGCCACATTTATGACGCAACCCACACGCAAAAGCTCATTTGTTAAATCTCGTAACTTGCTTAAATGCACTCATGAAAGACCTGCTGAAAATGTGTGAAGTCTTAAAATCTGATGTCACTTATTGTGATCTCTTGTTCCTGTGAGGTCACGTCTTCTGATGACATGCAATGTCAAGTGTTGTGACTTCATGTGCTGTGATGTCACACACTATGATCTCACATGCATACTGCCTAACTTGTTTAGTCCCCCTGCTACTTTTTAAAAGACTTGCGTCCTGCCTTAGGCCATAATTTTGAGACTCAATTTTTTATTCATAAAGATTATGTTGACTACCACACAAGCGGCAACTAAAATGTAGGTGACTTGTTTTAATTACTACTTGGACACTAGATTATCAGATAGCTATAGTTTTATGCTCAATTTTGTTATCTATAACCAGATAAAACCATTCGCTCCAGGATAGTGTTAAAATTATGCATTCTTAAATCAAACAGGTGGTCCATGTGCTTGAACTATTTAGTTGTTTTCTAGGTCTCGCCTAGCGATGCAGCGCTATGCGTTGCTCGCCTAGGCGAGATCTATTGTTGCCGACTTGCTTAGCGATGCGGGACAGGATAGGTGCACGGGTACGGCATGTTGTGGACAGGAGTTGTGTACGCGTATGGTGAGAGCAGGAGTTGTAATAACGCCGTAAGCCGTGCGCGTGCACTTCGACTGTCGTTGCTGACGCTTAACAGACAGGAGATGTGCTTGCGTACGGCTTTCGTCTTTATCTAACTCCAGCTCTTATCATAAGCGTACACATGTACTGTCCTGTCAGGCGCTGCATCCAGCATGCCTCCCGCTCAACCCCATTCACCGGGCTAGTCTCCTCTATGGCTGCGTTTTGCTCACAGGAGCCCCACCTGAAATCTTGCTCTGGCCGCACCATGCAGCTTTCACGAAGACTGGGTGGGCTCCCGCTGGGCTTCCCTCCTGCGGGGTGGGCTCTCGCCTCGCTTCTCCAACACACGGGGCTCCCTCAGCTCACGGGACCCCCCCGGTCACTTCCGGCCGCGCGCTCCATGCGCCGCCCATGCCCCACCCATGCCCCACGACGTAGTCTCAAGTCTTACTGCAGGTTGGCTTTCTTAATGCGCATGCATGCTCAGCTCGGGATGTCCTCAGTAGGTAAGAACTTTCCCTGTGTCTAATGCTTTTTTAAAAAAAATCTCACATGGCTCTAAAAGTGATTTCGTTTGCAGGCTTATTTTCATGTACACGCGATTCAACTTTCATTTTCACCTATATGAAATAGTGACCAGTGACATGACTCAATTGATGTACTCCTTCGGCAATAAATCCGAGGTGCGCTTCGATGTGTTTTAATGCAACCTTAAAAAAAAAAGGGTGAAATTCGATTGGTCCGTTTGCGAGTAAACAAGGAAGGCTTCTTTCCGGTGCTTCAAAGCGTGATTCCGGCAAGACATGCGCTGATTTATATCTGATATAAGGAGCCTGCGCAGCAGTTGTGCACCGCTGTTTCTCCACTGGCCATTGTGGCTATGAGATTGCATGGAAATGTATTTTTCGCTGATAGATGGTTAAAAGTTCACAATAGCGATTGTTTTTTTCCATTTAACTTGCTAGTCCCATGAAGATCGGAGGTGGAGCTGATTCTCGGAGATTGGTGTATGGTTCACTTGTTCAATCAAAGACTAATAGCAATATGCCTCGTGATGCTCTGAGTCACTGGGAAACGTGGCGGCTGGACAGCCGCACGACCTGCACAGAGAATAATGAGAGGGGGTGCTGCTGGGTGGTTTGTCAGTCTCTGGTATTGATGGGCCACTGCAGACGTGGGCAGATAGTGGGATAAGACAGGACAAGTGAACAAAAATCTGCTGCGTGGCACTTTAATTTTGTAAGAAAAGAAAGGAGTAGGTGTCATATTCTCTGTCATTGATGTCTTGCAATCTGTTGCGGTTGCTATTGTTTTGCGCATTTATTGCGCTAAATCAGCCATCAGCTTTTGATGACCCGTTTTGTGGCGTTTTAACAACTTTCCTATGTCGGCTGGTTGTTAGACAGGTATCATCTTATATTTAGTCTGTTAGCACTATTTTCTTTAATGAGTTTCTCCTACTGCAGGCACCACATGCTTTCCTGCAACATTCAGTGCGCCATGCGCGCTTTCACTTTCCAATCAGCCCTGGACAATGTTTGCCACTTCTCCGAAATAAAGTAGGTCTCACATTTACAATAGTTTGAACTATTAGCATTGTAAATGACAGTGCCTTTTATTTATGTGTTAATTATCAAAACAGATAAATGGAAGGCATTGTCATTTACAATGCCACTAGCTTAAACTCTTGCAAGTGCGAGACCTATTGCATTGCAAATGCTTGTTTGTCCTCTGACCATGCAGACTTTAGGATTAAATGATGGTGTTATAATGAGACAAGTTGATGCGGAGAATGGATGTTAGTTCAAATCTTATTTCACATGATTAGTTGTGTTCAATTATTGTTCTCAAACCCTGAATTCAGTTTTGTATTGCTGTCCCTAAGAGAAACCATAACTATGTCCTCAGCATGTTGCCTAGTGCAGTGGTTCTTTACCGGTGGTCTTGGGACCACATGGAGTCCGCAAAGTCTACTCCGCGACTGCTTAGAAAATTAAATTGGTTAATAAAGTATATGTAAATAAAGAAACAAAATGTACAATTGAAGATGTTAAACTATTACTTAAATGTGAAGGAAATTTAAATTGGATGCTAAAAATTAAATGTATCTTCAGATTGATTTGTAGGAGCAGTGCACGTGCATCAAATAGAATACAACATGGACAATGAGTGACCTTAATTAAATTTAGAAATGCTCCAACCTTCCTATTAAAACAATGGTATTTTTTGTCTTTTCTTTTGAATGAAATAAAGTGGTTACTCATTTGTTTGAATGATGGTTTATGGTTTAAATCATCATGGGCTTGGGCCAGAATCTCTTGGTTCATGTAATGAATCAGTGGGGGGTCCCTGGGTTCCAGTATTGCTTAAGTGGAGGGTACTCAGTCAAAAAGGTAGGAAGCAATGACCAAGTGAGCATTTGTCTACATTGCTTATTCACTTAATAAATATACAGACTGTCATTATATCACTACTTAACTGCTTCTGCATCCAGTAAAATCTTTAAAAAATTAGCTTGACACCTGTTGGTGATCAATATGTCTTAAGATGTTCACTATGTTGAGTGGAGGAGGTTTGTTTGCACCTTTTCAGCTGCGGCACTTGAATTCATGTGCTTGAGTTGTGGCTAAAAGTAAGCAATAGAAGATCTGATTCAATACTATCACTGAATAGGTTTCAACCGTTACATCAATAAAAAATAAGGACTTAATGTTGTGCTTAAGGCTGTGTTTGTAAATTGTGAGCACTATGAGGAAGACATAAAGCTACCTCTATGTAATGGTACTTTGTTCCTCAACATCCAAATTTGTGGTGATGTAAGCAGTGATCACTTAACTCAGTGCTCCACATTGCTAATTTTTACATAAGCTATGTGTTAGAAATGGGATCTCTGGTTGGCTAAGGCTTGCGCCAAAGAAAGGCAGAGACCACCACTCTAGTCAGCGACACTCAGTTGATCATGGTGCTGGACAGGGAGCTGCCAGGGGCAGAAGAAAACTTGAGGAACTGTCTCCGGGCTACCTTTGAGTGGATGACCAACAATCACCTCAAGTGTAACTCGGGGAAGACAGAAATAATATCTTTTGGTCCTCTAAACATGTTTTTCCCCTCACAATGGTGGCCTGAGGGCGCTGAAGCTCCCCCTAACACTATTGCCTCTGCACGAAATTTGGGAGTCAAATTTGATGCCCAACTTTCTTTTAAACCGCAGGCAGTAGCCGTGGCGGGCTCGTGTTTCCAGATCATCAGATCACTGAAGAAGTTTTTTGATTTGCTGCCTTTAGAGGCCAGGAAGACTGTTGCAGTGGCCCTTATAACATCCAGACTGGACTACTGCAACAGTCTTTATGCAGGCACCAATAAAACGGTGCTGCATAGGCTGCAGATGGTTCAGCATGCTGCAGCTCGCCTGGTTTTACGCTGGCCAAAGAGATCATCGGCCACGGCAGCACTAAAAACTTTACATTGGTTGCCAATTCATAAGCGAGTTCTTTTTAAAATTCTCGTGATTGCTTTCAGAGCCTTTCAGTCCCAAGGCCCTAAATATCTTCGGAGGGGATTTCAACACTACACGCCAACGCGATGTTTGAGGTCTGCCAATCAAAACCTTTTAGTTGTCCCTAGATTTAGATTAGCCACTAAGGGAGGGAAGTCCCTCTTCGTGCTGGGTTCAAAAGCCTGGAATAAACTGCCAGCTCAGCTCCGTTGTATAGTCAAGGAGGTTGACTTCAGAAGATCATTGAAAACATGGATCTTTTCGCTCTCTGACGCAGCCTGCAGAGCTTTGGTGTAATAATTGTACAGTGTGTCACTGCCTTCTGTCTACCAACTCATCTCCATCAGGGTTGGGTGTGGAGCGCCAAGATGCTCCTCGGAGCGATAGTCGCGCTATAAAAATGTGTGCTTACATTACATTACATTACATTACAAAGGGAGTTACACGCCAAAGATAACCCCTACTCACCCCCTTGGTAGCTTGGCACGAGTAGTCTGACTTATCCCGGTGGCGATGTGTAAAGCATTTGCGCAAAACACACAGCAACAACATACTAGGCACACCACAAAAGGAACTCCACACAAGGATAGATATATATATATATATATATATATATATATATATATATATATATATATATATATATATATATATATATATATATATATATATATATAGCCTTTGTATTATCATAAAACACATTAGATGGTAATCAAACAATATACACTGTGCCAACTTGCTGTGGGCAATATTTACAGGGGATTATTTACACATGCCATGGCCACGTGGGCCACTGTTGGAATCATCACTTGGTAAAAATAGTAAAAGTAAGAACATATCATAAACGTAGACCACAACCAGTAATTACTGGCAAACACTATACTCAGCATCATCCTGTAACATAAATCATAACATGTACAGTATCCTATCAGGCGAGAAATATATTCTGCGCCAACCTCATAAGCCTAAACATAGTAGACCATAATCTCCTAAACATAACTTGAATTAGGAAATAAACTTACTAACATAAACCGCAGTAGGGAATTAATCATACCTAAACCACAGTAGGGAATAAACTAAAACATAACACCGTAGGTAAGACCTCATAAACATAAAATCACATCTAGGGGCATAAATCAGGGTGCATAAAACATACCGTATAAATTACATTTCCTAGCACCTATATAAATCGCATTTGGGCCTGGCGCCCTTCAAACCTAATAGTCCCCCTGGCCAACTGGCCATCTCTAAGTGGCTCAAATGCCCTATGTCCAAAAGTCAGGGCTGCTGCCTATGCAGCGAAAGTCAAAGGTGTGCACTCTGCGCAGGCCTAAACGTTGCAGCTTACACAAAGTGATGCGCAGCTGTGAATGGATGGGGGCGAAGGAGTGCATCTCACTCCTAGATGAGAAGACATGTCCCCAAATAAAGAATAACCTAAACGGTGCAGCTGCCCACTACTTGCTGGGCAGCTGTGTAGATCAAATAAGGCTTGGGCTCTCAATGCGCCCTTAGAACAAATAGGCAAAAGTGTTGCAGCTGCCCGCGCTGGTGCAGCTGAAGATCAAGAAAAAGGGGCCCTGGCACATCTGTGCCTATGGGGCCTCATTGGGGCTTCCCTAAAATAATGTTGCCCCTTAAACGTTGCTGTTGCCCACTGTCCAGTGGGGCAACTGTAAAAAACATATGGCCACTGCTGGTGCAAACACGGGCCCCTCTGGCCCTTAAAACAAATATGCCCCCTCTGTTGGAGCCTCGCGGGGCTCTGATAATAAATATGCAAAACGTTGGAGCCACACGGGGCTCTAAACAGCTAATGCCCCCAACTGGGGACTTTGAAAAACAAATGGTGGCCACGTTGGAGCGGCCCTCTAGCAAGCGGGGCCGCTCAGAGGACCATAGCACCGGCATGGGCACAGGGGGCGGGCACCGACAATGTACCCCAACCCCACCCCCCAACCACCGTAGGATTCAGCCCGTACTCACCAGGCTGCTTTCTCCGCAGGCGCAGTCTCCTCTTTGGGGACTGCGGGCAGGAGTCTGGCTCCCCTCACTCATGGCAGCCACGCCGCACAATAACTCGCTTCAAGATGAGGCGCATCTTCACCCGGTCCCCCTTCTCGGGACCGTGACTTGGAGATGGAGCCCGCGAGGCCCTCGGCTTCCTGTTTCTGCCCGCAGGCTCCACTCAGGCCAGGAAGACATGCCTGGATTTCTGGTCGCGCTGCTGCGGCTAGGAGAAGATTCCTTCAGTGGCCCGGGCCGCAATGATGATTTCCGCAGGGTGGGCACCCGCGGAAATAATAACAGGACAGCTGGGTGGGCACCTGCTCTCTCAATGAAAGGAAAGACGCGGGGTGGGCACCTGCGCATTAATTAAAATTAAAAGCGAAGACGCAGGGTGGCCACCTGCTCAATTAAATAAATGGAAAATAAGGTGGGCACCTGCGAAACAATGATCCATGCGGGGTGGGCACCCGCTCGAGGCAATGGATACCAGCAGCCATGTGGGGTGGGCACCCACCGTACATATAAAAATAACCGGGGTGGGCACCCGCAAGGCCGGCATCATGGGGGAATCCCTACGATGGGGATTCCTTCTTAAAGGTGCTTCAGCAGCCCCCGGGCTCTCCTCTCTTGGGGCAAGCAAAAGGAATACAGCACAGCGCTCCCAGGGCGCCAAAGTGCAGCAAAAGTCCTACAGGTCCTGGACTGCAAACAAGTAGAAGAAAAGGTTCCCAATCAAGTCTTTTAGAGAAGGGGCTATGCTGGGCCCAGGAAGGCTAGCCCTCATGGCAGCCCCCCCCTGGACCCAGCAGCAGCACGCCCCAGCAGGGACAGCACACCAAGAGTTAACATTTTCATGGGGTCACAGCCCCTATATTTATACAAAATTTCCCTTTGTCTAAAAGTGCAGGGCATGGGAGAACCAGATACAACAGGTTCAGGAGCACTTTGTGTACATGACTCCCTTCTTTTCACAGGACAGGCCAGGGACATCAGATGCACCACAGGAGGTGGAGCCAGCATTGTGGAGGGAAGGCACAGTCCTATTCAGGTCCCAGGTGCAACTCCCTCCCATCTACATGCAGATCTCCCTATTCACCACTGGGCAGACTCATCCTGGCATTCCCCAGCCCTCTCAGCTTCTGTCAATCACAAGCCGGGCATGCATTTCACATTGGGCAGGCAGACACACAGCACACAGAAATGGCAACTTCTAAAGTGGCACTTCTCCAACAGTCACCATAAATCTGCGCACACCATTGTGCAGCATTTATTCTCACGAGTTTGCACAAAACTCGACCCTGCACTCCCCTCATACTAGGAATTACCATGGACACACATATCACCCATGCATTCCTATGGGAGGGCAGGCCAATCTCACCACACGCACTCGCAAGAGCGTCCATGCACTTTACACTGGGCCACAGTGCTAAAGTGGCCAGAGGCCTAAAATCACTACCACCATGTCAGAGCTTAAGGAAAAAAGTTCAGGGATGAACCTGCCAAAAAGAGACATTTTCAACACTATGTAATAGTGAGTATCTCAATACGTGATGTACACTGCAGTTAAACATCACCTAGAACAGGGTTTCCCCCTCTGAAAGGGAACAAAGCAGGTGCTTTTGCCATTTTAAACAAACTACTTGTTCATATAAACCGGTGCGATGGCAGAAGGCTGGAAGGTAACCAATATGCTTTTGATCGTGGAAACTGATATTATTTTAGTGGTCTCTAAGGACTCCCGTGATGGAATCTCTGTAAAGAAAGCTGTAAGTCTAAGACCAGAAATTAAGACTTTGGTAAACTGAAATCTGATGTGGGAAAATGAACAGGTAAGATGAAGTCATTATGATGTCTTAAGTCCTATTTCCATTTATACCCATATAAACCAGAGAAGATATTAAGTGCAGTTATAGTGGAGATCCCACCCGTATTACGTTAATGTCATTAGAAATTTTAAGGAATAATCAAGATTCCCACGATCCAATTCTTATGACCGTGTCTAGGGTAATGTTTCCAAAATGTAGCATTTTCAAGCAGCTTTCCCTTTTCTAGTGTCCTCTCTTGTCGGACCAGAAAGCCACCGTCTCATGTCTCACTTCATCGATAGACAAAGGTTGGACTTGAGCGTGCCATTTAAATTTGTTTACAACACCATAGACCTGTGATCTTTACGAAGGAAATCACATTTCAGCCTGTACCAGATCAGTTTAACACAGTTAATACCATTTTACTCTTATAAACCCCCCCCTTCCCTTTCTTCTAGTATAAAAGCAGCATACAAAGGGTAGAGGCAATAGCATTCCTTTTTATTATGTCTCAGAGTGAGCATTACAATCTTTTTTGTGGTCCTAGACTGAGTGGCAGGTAGTTGTGTCCAACATCCATATTTCAATAATCCCACACTCCTCCACTGTCAACATTTTTTCGCACCATGAAAATGACCTTAAGCCTCGATTACCAAACGGCTGTAGTTAAACAGTTTTCTTTTTTTCTTCTTGTAATTGGGAATGTTTCCCATCACAAAAGATGATCATTCGTCGTGGAATGGCAGTTACATCAAAATCTAGGGCATTAAACAACTTTGGTAAACCATGTTTGTGGATTTAGCTTTCTATGCAACAGAAGCAAGTTTTGTTTAAAGATGCAATCGTGCAATGGTTATTGGGTCTCGCCTTGACAGCGCATGCAACGTCTCTTCGAGATTTATTGTTGGCTTACAGTTTTCTTATAGTCTGCCCATTACTTGCCATTGGTTGCTATATTGCCACTCATCTTGCTCCTTAATGTTGATTTGCTGCAGGCTCCCTTGCTCTTAGTGTGCTTTTTTTCCCCTCCCTTGGAGCATGGACTCATTACTTGTGCCCTTCCGCTGTTCGTGCCTGTGCTGCTCCCTGCGATCATGTTGCGCAAGAGATTGAGAACCTTGCACTCCATTTTGCTTTTCCTTCTTCCGAGCCACCAGATGCTGCTTATGCCTCCTGTGATATCCCCTCATCCCCTTTACTTCCTCCTCAGTTATTGTGTTCTTTTCAATCCTTGCCCCCACAAACTCTCTCCTTTCATCTCTTCTCTTGCCGCTGGCCTCTGGATGTACAGTTGTTTTGTGCTGAGTCCGTGTTCACAATAAAGTTCAGTGATAGATGATAAAACAACCACTCTCGCTGCCTAATGATACAATGTTAAGTACCTTCCATGAAAATAACATTAAATATAGATACTTGGATATTTTGTTTTGTAGCAGCAAAGTAATTTACACACACAAACACAGCTGGACAAACAGGACACCCTGCCTGTAGGGTGAAGTTTTGTATTGGTATATTCAGTGCTTTAAATGGGGCCGTACGGAGTACTGGCACTTCCAAATGATCCACGCATCAGTACCGGCACTTCTCTTTAGCCTGATGCATGGCAGCTCAGGTTAGCTATCTCTTCCATAGCAGGACAGGTGCCACTATGCTTTCAAGGAGCTTGTAAGTTCATTGAGCCTCTGAAGTAGCCTTGTGCAGAGCTGCTGTTAACAATTGTGTTTCCACTACAATACCCTAAAATGACAGGATTACTGACTGGCAGCCCTAGCTAGCCCTTTCAGGCGCCTGACGGAGAGGGAACCTGAGGGTGGGGTGGGGGGGTGGGGGGGGGGGGGTTTGGGGGGGTTAAAGCACTTTCAGTCAAATGGTTGTTGCCCACCTGAGCGACAGTGCAGGGGCTGTCTAGACCCTGTCTGGTTAACCACAGCATTACGCAAGCCCACTCAAACCCATGCAGTTTGGGGATATTCAAATGGGTGCTGATGGAATTGTTAGCAGCAGCTCTGCACAAGGCTACTTCAGAGGCTCAATGAACTTACAAGCTCCTTGAAAGTATAGTGGCACCTGTCCTTTCACGCGCCTGACGGAGAGGGAACCTTAAGGGGAGGGGTGATTTGAGGGGGGGTAAAGCACTTTCAGTCAGTTGTTGCGCACCTGAGCGACAGTGCAGTGGCTGTCTAGACCGTGTTCGGTTAACCACAGCATTACGCAAGCCCACTCAAACCCATGCAGTTTGGGGATATTCAAATGGGCGCTGATGGAATTCAAGCCTCTACATTTGTCAAAGGTTTTCTTTTCCTTTTTTCCAGCACAGGAGCTGCTTTCTTTTGTGTGCTTTACCAACACTAATCGCTGCATTTGCATAACAGCGACTGACCTTGGTACTGGGTCCATGGGTGTGAAGTTAGCCCTGCCCATAGAGCAATGAGTAGCAGGGAATGCTGCAACACTCCATGTATGAGCTCCCATGACAACTGACATTGGATTTGGTTGAGTGAAAGACGAGACGAACATAGAAGGAAAGGAGCGGGATGAGTGTGAAGAAGTGTGGTGACCAGTGAATTTAGGATTGCCACTTTTTTCAGACTAGTATGAGATACTTGTTCAGTTCTGAAATCATGAATGGGCATAGAAATTGTATTTTAACACAAATTTGTGTAAAGTCAAAAAGCTGGTGTATTTTTTGTTAACTTCAATATTCGTTGATATACTAAATGTATATAAATACAGGCCACTATAGAAGTGTGCTCTATCACTGCAAATTATGAAATGTAGCACAACACAATACTGGCCAGGCGGCAAACTTAAGGGATGAGTACAGCATGAAGGGGAGAAGAGGAGGCAAGTGGGGAAAAAAACCTGCGAAAAGGTAAGACTTGTGGAGAGAAGGGAGCAAGCGACAGGGGGGATTAAGAGGGATAGAACCATTGAGAGAAGGTTGGAGGCTGGGTAGAGATGAGGAGAGTTGAGAATAGAGAGGAGATGTGAATATAGATGTAAAGTCACTGAACCAGCAGGAAGAGCCTGGCCATAGGGAAAAAGCCAGATGCAGTGCTTTAAATGGGCCGGTACTCGCAGGTAATGAGTACCAGCACGTCTTATTTTTATCACTGAGTACAGGCACTTCTCAACTGCCAAGGAGAGTACCGGCACTCATGAAAGGTAGGCTCAGTGTTTAATTTGAGCTGGTGGTTTCCCGTGCTCAGCACCGGTAGTTAATTGTAAACACCATGACTTGGAACAGTCTGCCACATGGTGGTGCTGTCTAATTTAAAGATGAGCACAACAACAGTTGTTTATTAATTCAATATACTTTAAAAATGACTGTTGACTGCTGCCCGAGACATTCTTCCAGCTATGGGTGCCTGGAACAGACTGAATTGTCACAATTGTAGGAGTATGATGATTAGTAATTGTGCTAGTACTGCCATTGTCAGTGCCGGGAGGGGCAATGTGTGGTGCACGCTGCAGTGGCCTCCTGACGAGGGCCAGGCACTAAGTTCTTTGCAAATTAAGCACTGGGTAGGCTCCTTGGCTGCTAGACTCATTGGCTGTTAGTGCTGGTGAGCACTAACTAGGCTGATGGAGGGGAACCTGTCTGACAGCCAGGGCGCCCTGTAGTCCTGAGCTGAGCGTTGATCAACTATCAAGAGTATGCTCATTTGCATGATGTCCCTGTGTTCACCATCACACTGTGTTTGACAGTGGAGGGTCCATTTAGGTCCTGTGCTGTTTGCACACAATCACAGGATAGGGTGAATGTGGTTAACACAGGAGCAGCAATTAGTCAATGGCTTTAATCCCACCTGAGACTTTGTGACTGTTTGCTTTTGTCTGTGTGCTTGCCCGCTTGTATGTGCCTGTTCTTGTCTGAGAAAAAAGTGAGAGTAAGAGAATCCGAACACTCAAGGTATTTTAACCCCTTCGATGCTCATGACTGAACCATGACGTCATGAGTCACGGTTAGGCTGTGCTCATGACGGTATGGTTCTGTCACGACCCCGCCCGCAATTGAAATGTACAGCACCGGGCTGGAATTCCTGCCGCAGGCAAGGTGTTGAAGGAAATGTTTGGAATGCTTTTGTGTATGTTTGCTTGTTTCTTTCTGTGTGTGCATGCTTGTGACCCAGTGTGACATCAATAATTGATTAGGGATCAGTTCTCCATAACATCATAATACAATGGCCCATACACATTCACCCAGAATCCCTGATGCGCTAAGGTCAATTGATATGTACGTTCAATTCTTTTCTTTCATAGGTTCAAATGTGACATCTTTTGACCTATATCTACCTTTACATCAACTTTTCTTCTACTTGGTCGATGGACCAATCAGTTGAATAGTTGATGGTAATGATATTTTTTAACTTAACTATTCAGTCGGCTAAATAATCAGACTCTCGGTAAAGTTAATAAAGTTTTATCTTAATAAAGTTTGAAAATGCTCAATGCATACCGTCACAAAATGAAAATAATGAATTTACAAAGGGAGAGGAACATCAATAAATCAAATGAAAACAAACTCATCATATAGGCAATGACATTATGATTGATAGAGTGGATAGATTAAGAGACAAAGGTTTCAGCAAAATTCAAATGCGAAACATAATACACCTAACGGAGGGGATAGATGAAGAGACAAAAGTTTAATTTAAAAAATAATACGTATCAATGTACCTATAACGGAGTGGATATGGAAAGAGACAAAAGTTTGAGAGACAAAATACATTTGCAAGTAATTTTGCAAGACGATTCCGACTAATACAAACCTAACTGTCTGTAGAAAACCACCCCCTCGGTCTTGGTGATGGTGGGGGTCCCCTGAAATTGAATCAGGGAACAAAGATTAAAAGGACAGGAACAGCTAGGCCTCTCTGTAAACCGACGGACAGTGATGCATCTCCCCTCTTTCTCTCTTGCCAGCCTAAGCGTAAAGCACACCTGAAAGGCACCCCAATTATATCCTAAAACTTACATGTCCATCCCACATTTGTCGCAACATTTCTTGTAACTTGACACGGATTGGTGGGTTTGGGAGGTCGTGTTGTCACACCACGGTGACTTCATTAAGATTTAGGCACGTTCATTGTTCTACACCCGTTCCCACTAAACATAATGGTTCTGTTCACACATGTTATATGTTAAAAATACACATGACTTTAAACAGTGGCTGCGGAAGAGTTCTCCTTGTTCCACGGTCATGCACGTCTCTTGGCAAACTAACATCACGTCCGTCTTCAGTTTGGGCTTGGGTCATCGCAGCACTTAGCACTTCTGACTGCGCTGTCATGACATTTTCACTCCTCATTCTGACCCCTCCCTTCTGTGGCTAATCTAAGAAAGATGGCTGTTTCATTCAGCACACTAAAGCAAATGAATATAGACGTGTTAATTATTTGATAATGTACTTTCCATTGTTCACCACCCACCTTACATTATTCCTTATTAGTTACCTAGCATAAGCTTTGAGTAAAAAAGCAGCATTATTTATTATTTCAATGCAGACTGCAACATGCAAATTACTGATGCGCATGCGACTTAGTTGTGCAATGTTTCTAATTTCTTCCATTTATTTTGTGTTCGTTCATTCATGCGCAAGGCTATTTCCCTTGTGATTATGTAAGGTGCACGTTAGTTTCTATTACTACTTACTGTTAGTATGCATTATGGGGGTATTCATTCGAGCAGGTTTCTAAACGTGAACCCCTGCTCCATCACTTGAATATATAGTAGTGTGCCAAACTTCAGCAAGTAATATGGTATTAAGCTGCAAATAGTACAAAAAGTAATGTTAACATATTGTGTCTGGCTTATATTTTGTGTAACAAGTTAACCTGTTTTGGTGACAAACTCATTTCTCATGTGTTTTGGTATGTGCTGCATCTGGTATAGAAGTAATTAGGTATAGCCATGTCTTGCCCTTAGCCCCACCCTAGCCCCGCCACAGTTCTATCTCATTTTAATGAATACCTGCACTCTATTTTCCACATTTAAAGCACTGGTTATATTATGCAGTTCGAACATCGCTCTGTGGATCTGGGCGTATCAGTAAATTCTAGTTATTATGTTTTCACACTGAAATCAATCATGCTGTAATTACCAGAATGCATCAGAATGCATCGGATTGCGGAGGAACCGCACAAGGCGGGAAACTGGATGTGCCACGTTAGTAACCCTCTGATTGTGTTCGGGTAGAGTAGCAGTGTTGATAACAAACTTTAGTCCTTATCCCACCTCACATTAAAAGTACTTTACATGTTTAGACATACAGACGGTCACAGATAGCTACATAAACACATCTATAATGGTTCAGTATAACCTGTGCCACTGGATTTACCCAATTGTGCGGCAGCTGTGTTTTTTTCACATCATTCTAGATTTGCCACACAATCCATCATCCACTGCATAATCTGCCTATTTTAACAAAAAAAAAGTTTCTAGCGCAAACAGTATAAATGTTACTAAAAACGCACCGACACGTGTTGCTGGAGTGTAAGGCCCTTTGCAAAGTTAGACTGGTCCACGTCTCTGTTGCATATTGCTACAATTGGGTGTTAAACTTGTACTAATGGGGCTCAGACAGTGTTAAAAAGTGTAGAAATTACAAAGTAATACGTTCACAAAATGTGTTGCATTGTGCTGCATAATTTGCCTTTTGTTGCTGCTTAATCTACTCAACCTTGCTGTATAATTTGTCCCTCCCCTGCCACATTATTCTAGTGGCCCTGAGTATGTGGCCTGTGCCACTGTATTTTTTCTGGATTGCCTGATGCCACTTCCTTGCATGACGCTTATCACACAGTGTTTGTTATAACACCCAACTTGCATCTTTTGAATTAAGTTTTTGCCAAGTTCAAAGTATCGAACACAGTTATATAGGTTATACTGACTTCATACACCGGATACGAAGCAAAGATAGGTTATGCCTATCTGCACAGATAAAGGTGGATTAAATACATCCACAACTGTGTTGAGAAAGGTATTTCATTTTGGTATGTACATGTAAATCTATGGGGCAAATGGTATTTTCTCTAACGCTGGATAGTCGCCTCCTATGTGACGCTAATTCTCAGCAAATTTGGGGAAATACTCGTGCATTTTCACCCCCTCACCCCACTTAACCCCTTGACCTTCAACCAGGTCGATGAAAGCTCGTGTGCTCTTTCCTAAGTTACCTAAGCAGCATCTGGTGTTTTTATTCCTTTTGAAACCAATGTTAATTTTAGAAAAACGTAGGCATCTTCTTATTACAAAGCAAGACAGAGAAAGCTGTTGTGAAACTTGGTCGACGGGCGCATGGAAGGGGTTATTACTGTAAACGGGGATCCCCACTGAATCATTATTGCAAATTGAGGCATTCCACCCCACGGAGTAATTACTTGACTCCTGGGACCCTGGCATCAACATTTCTGATGATTTGAAACGCAAAATCATACACACAAACACTGAAACCAGCATTCCACATGCAGGTACATATTACTTATTTGGAAAGTTGGAGCCTAAATTCAATTTAGGCCACTTACTGTCCGTACTGGATTCTATTTGATGCACTTGCACTGCTCCCACAAATCAATCTGAGGATAGGAACTTAATTTTCAGCATCCAATCTCAAATTCCTTCAACTTTACATAACTTTTTCAAATAACCAGCTTTAAACTTTGCTTCATTTGTGTACACTTTATTAATCTGGTAATATTATTTAATTTTGTAAGTAGTTGCTAACACCCCGAGTACACTTTGCAGACCCCTAGGGGTCCCCAGACCACAGGTAGAAAACCAGTGTCCTACACAATTGGTGTACCTGGCACTTGTGCTTTTCTCTTTGAATATTTAAATATATGACCTGATGGCAAGTGACAGCACAGATGTTTGTGTTTGGACCCACTTGAGTGGAAACTAGGCTGGATAGTACATTTTATAATCAATCTAAATAATTGCTTTGGTGAAGCACTTCCGCATCTAGAGTCTGGACAAGTTTCAATATAAATAGATGAATACTTCAGTATATTTTAGGCCCTCATGCACTGCGAGTTACCTCCATAACTAGCCTAGCACTGGGAAAACTTGAGCGGGCACTGTTTTTTATGGGAAAGTGTTCAATTGCAGCAGAGTTGTTTTGAAGACGCGCAAAATGAGAAAAAAATGCGGTTATTAAATGACCTGATTTAGTAAATATTGTGGTCAAATATTTTAATTTGCTTAACATGTCCTACTGAACTGTATTTCATTTTGTTTTACCACTGTGAATTCTTGTAGCATCAATGTTGTTGGCTCAAGTACTTTGTAATTACTGATTTGACATTTCCACCTTGTCCTTCTTTTCCTCCAGATGATGAAATATGCATGGGATAATTATAAACGTTATGCATGGGGATTAAATGAACTGAAGCCAGTATCGAAACAAGGACATGCTAGTAATTTATTTGGTGAGTGCCTTTTGCTTAGGTTCTTGATGACATGAACACTAAAATCATTAAATGTTTTGAGAAGTTGACGAATATTCGAGTTCAGTACTATAGAAGTTGGGTGACGTGTATCATATATTTGTTACTTATGAGTTGGTAACGCTGGCTTCCAGAGCTGCCATTTTGTAAACTACTTGGATGTGAAGGTTATGCACAATTTCTCGTTTACTGCTTTGATATTGTATCTAACCATCTTTAACAAAATTGTGTGATGCTCAATGTGAGGGAAGTGGTTTACTATATGGTGTTGCTGTGCAACCTCACAGAGTAAAAGTCGCAATTCCATATCGGTCCTGTCAAGTTTATTTCTAAACCCTTACCTCAGTTCTGGATAACTGTGGTTCAGTAGTCGGGCTTTATCAAAGGAAAATGTATGAAGTATTTAGAAATACCAAAGTTGAATAAGAAGAAAATGATACACAAAATTCCAACACCCATTTATAAAAATGTTAGTATTTATCTTTAAATAGACACCACAACAACAATCCACAGGAGGGTTATGGAGATATACATTTTAAAACAGGCAATAAATTACACATTTCCACTTAAGGCAAATAATCTACTTCCTGTTTTCAACAAGTAACTTAAACGGTTATAAGGGTTCTCTTGGTGGGGGTCCAGCTCATATAGGGAGCTAATTGCAGGGACCAGTTGGGTCCAGTTGAACAGTTATTTTGAAGTTTAAGCAGTTACAGTCCGGTTCCATTTCCTATGGGCAAACTGCGATAGTAGTCAATGGAGAGGTGCTGCTGCAAAGGGTATAGGTTGCTGAAAATTCTCAAGGATGCGCAGGCAGTGTCTGCTCTTCCTTGTCCGCAGATATCTTTGGCCTCTGGGGTCTCTGTCTCACGAAGTGAGTAAAGTCCAGCACAAAACCAGTGGTTACAGTGTCTGGTTACAGCAAAACCCAGCAGTTTCTTTGAACTTACAGTAACTTATGTGCAAACAAACTGCTTTCTGGCGAGTCTTCTAGGTCCACTAAACTTGGGTGCAACTCTTGAGGGTTGATACTCTGTGTCCCTGGCTGCACCTGTGTGTCCAGCAGCGGTCCAGCTTCCTGGCCCTGGGCTCTGAGATGCAGGCTTCTCAGCTTTTATGGTCCTGTGGCTGTTACAGGGAGTCTGACAGCTGACTGAGTCACTTTCTCTATCTGGAACGTGGGAATAACTTTTCCACAAGCAGCACCCAAAGGCACAGGCCTTTTTTTGCTAGCCCAAAATGCAAGAGGTGCAGTACAGCCTTCTAGGCCGCTTTTATTTGCTGGGCAGTCTTCTTCGGTCCTCTCTGCTTTACAGATGTCATCATTGGACTTGGTTCCATGGTTGCCCCTACAAACCTTGGGGGATATTAAGACTGACTAGCCAGTGGGCTACCAGGTCCCCATGCGCCTGAATTCCTGTGAAGTGTGGTATTTAGCAAGCCCAGAATGATTTACTCTTTCCACTCTCAACAGGACAGATCCATTCTTTTGGTGTGTGGTGCCCTAGCCCAAGCTGCAGGTTTAGCCACCTGGGGTCTACATGCCCTCGGAAAAATTGGTTTGGCAACTGACCCCTCTCTGCCGGAGATTCCTGCCTGCTAAAACAAGAGCACCCCCTTCCATCTATGACTACCATTTGCCCTTCTAAGGCAGCTTCCCCTTAGAAGGTTGTCTTTTGGGCTCACACCCATTCTGGACATTCTGCCAGGTGGCGGATGTAACACCTCTACTCTCAGCAGACTTTGTTCCTCTCCTCAGGAGCAGCAGCTTGTGTGCAGCCGTAAATGTTTACAGAAAACTTTGGGCAATGAAGTGACACCTTTCTAAAGTTGTCATTTGTACGGAATTTAAATTCAACTTGAGCAACAAGTTTGGTTGAATGTATCATTTTGTTTGATACCTTGAAGTGCCCTATTTATTATTCCGATTTGGAAATCAGCACTGCTGAGTTGTCATGTGTAACTCCATATTCGCCAGAGGGGCTTCTAGCCTTTCCAAGTAAAAACAATTTAAGGTTTTTACTGTCAGAACACGTAAAGTTAAGAAATCATGTCAGTATTTTTAATGTAATGCACCATGCCTTTAGAACTCAGTAGTGTCTGTCTGAGGGGTGACTTAAAGGAATTAAAGGAAGGTTTGGGCTTTGCCATTGGTTTAAATGGCAAGGTCGAGTTAGCAGTTTGCAGTGAGGTACTGGGAGTCATGCTTTCCTCTGTCACACTCATGGAGGCACAATAAGTGCTTCAGTCCATGAGGGGGCACTACACTTGCAGGTCCTAGATACCCCTGGTATACCATATTCTAGTGACTTATAAGTAAGTTAACTTCTCCAGTATTAGGGGTGTCTTTCATAGATTCACATGCCTGAATCATTCCCCGTCGTCGGAGTGGGAGTCCCACGGTATATAAAAAAGCAATAATATGCTATAAATACATAGTAAATACCAATAAAAAACAAACCAGGAAGTAAAGTAGCCAAGCTACAGAAGAAAAAACTTCCACATTAGTGACTATCTCTGTCATTTTGTGTAGCCCAAACTGCAGCCAATCAGGCGACAGCACCCACCAGAAGGTTCCCCCCAGAGGCTCAGGCTGTCAGATTTTTTACCGCACGTCGTGTGCAGGGAGTCTCCCTGAGCTCTGCTCAGTTTCTTAATTTATATTATATATATCTATAAAATTTTGTGATATTTTCTCCCACAAAATCTATTTGTTGACCCTGTGTCAATGGTGAAAAGCTGGGATCGTTTCCATGGATTATTTTGTCTGCCTGTTGCTACATGGTAGGATAGAAGGGGATGTTCTTGTGTTTTGCCTACCCCCCTTCTGATGTGGGAGGATTTTCGATGTTTATATGGCGCCTTTCTGTGCAGTATGTTTTTGGGCTTTACTTCACCAGATGAGGTTCCTTCAAAGGTAAGGGTCTTTGACCTGCTACGAGTCTGCCTCCCACATCTACGCCCACGAGATTTACTCTCAGGCGTTTAGACTCGTTCTGTGCATTTTTCTTCTGAGGAGGTGCCAGCTGGTTCACTGGACGCTCTTGGTATTCTACGACGGCAATCTCTGCCGTCACTAGTGATCTACGGTGTCACAGGGCTACAGGATCCTGTTGACAGAGCCCTCAAATGCACTGGTTGTAAGTCGCAGGAAGCTGCGCAGCCGACAAGGAGCTTCGTTGACCAAGAGCCTTTTCACAAAATGCAAATTTGCCTCGTCAATGTTGAGCCTCGACGACGAGTTTTGCCGCGTCGACGACGGGCAACGTCGACGGTGAAGATGGCATCGTCGACGGGAACCTTTTGTCCACGACGAGGGGGCTGCGTCGACGACGAGCCTCGTCGACGACGAGGAAGCTCCGTCGACGGCGAGCCGCGTTGAGGGCGAGCCTCGTCGACGGTGAGGGGTGTCCCTCGTCGACGCTGAAGTACAGTTGTTGACGGTGAGGAGCCTCGTCGACGGTGGGAAGCCTCGTCGACGGAGGGGTGCCTCGTCGACGGTGAAGGACCTCGTCGACGGCGAGATGCCTCGTCGACGGTGGGTAACCTCGTCGACGGTGCAGGGTGTCCGTCGTCGACGCTGAAGAAGAATCGTCGACGGTGGGGAGCCTGGTCGACGGTGAGGGGCCTCGTCGACGGAGGAGTGCCTCGTCGACGGTGAGGAGCCTCGTCGACGGAGGGGTACCTCGTCGACGGAGGGGTGCCTCGTCGACGGTGAGGAGCCTCGTCGACGGAGGGGTACCTCGTCGACGGTGAGTTGAGGTGCCTCATCGACGGTGAGTTGAGGTGCCTCATCGACGGTGCAGTGTGTCCCTCGTCGACGCTGAAGAGCAGTCATCGACGGTGAGGAGCCTCGTCGGCGTTTGAGAGCCTATTCAGCTGACATCGTCAACTGCAAGCTTGGGCGACGGTTGACTCATTAGCAGTGGGCCACTGACAGTGGCCCTTCTGACATGTGATCCATCGACGCTTGTCCATTGGCAGTGGACCTGGCATCTCTACGCTACCAACAGTGGACCTATACACAGTGCAGTTGGGGCCATTCACAGTGGGCACATTGGCAGTTGCCACGCAGGCTTTAGGTCCGTACACAGTTGGCACATTGACGACAGTTCTCTTAATCACTAGCAGGCTCGTCGACAACTTTCAAAGTTGACACACTACTCGATTCATCAATCATCCTCAGTGATGGTGAGTTTTCTTGTGGAATGTTGGCCAAGTTAAGGATCAGTTTTCGTTGCCAACAAGAAGTACGTCTACGGAGGACTTGTAGACTGACAGCGTCAGCAGTCACCTCCACAGTAGTTTAAGTCTGCAACAGTTTTCCTCTGCGGACACTGAGGGTCACATTTTCTTGTTGACCTCTCTGATGCAGGACCCAGTCCATGGTCCAGTTAGTCGACGCTTCGTCCAGTTGGGCTTATTACAGTGTTACTTTGCCCTACTTATTAGTCGTAGCCACTTTTCAGCAAGTTACGGGATCTTGCATGATTCTTTATTCTTCTATCCCCCGGCGGATGTCGACGGATATACCCTCCTCATGTAAGGAACGGTGACGCGCTTTCATCAAGCCCTTATCACCAGGATAGAGGCGGACGGTTTCTTTCTCTTTCAATATTGTATTGACAGAGATTTTAAGCTATGCTTAAGCCAAAAGATTGGCGCTGGTGACTCTCGGGCAATCTTTTAGCTCTCTGGACAGGATCAATTTTAACAGGGGGGCACAGAATGTGCGTATCCTTGAATACCCCTACACTGGCGATTCTAGAATTTTTATTTTAACAAAAAGGATGGACAAAAGATAATCATCAACATAACACCGTGCAGTGTACATTACAGCTCCAAGTTTTTCAGTATTGTGTTGCGGAGTTAAGGTTGGAAGAACCCTTAGTTCCTCGCCCACAAGTCCATACGGAGATAATGGCCGTACCTTTTTATAGTTGTTACTTCTGGGCCATCATATTGACCAGACAATACCGCACCTTCGATTCTCCACAGTACGGGGATTAACTCTTTCGGGGTGCCCGAGGACAGTTTTCGCATTTTAATCCAAAAAGTTCCACCCAGTACCTGATATGCTACTGTATGATTCGACTCTAAATCGTATACAGGAAGTCTTTTTTCCAGGACACTACGACTTACTTTAAATCCCATCATGACTCCATTCCAAGTGGGATAAGGGGGCATATCTCTAAGATTTCATTTGGTCACCACTGCGATTTATCTATGGAAAATTCTAAGTGTGATGTCAAAAGAGCATGCTTTAGCATTTGGCAATTGCCTTCATGGTGATCGCATTCAGCTCATCTGCGCGAGTCATTTACAAATTCACTTATGGATACATCAGGGACCGTCGGAGTGGTTCTGAATCTAATAAGGAGTTAGGTTTTTTCCTCTCAGATCCTCTTCAACTAGCTGGTCAGATATGTAGTGCCGGATTTTTGTCATCTCTGCGCAAACATTCTTCAAAGGTTATACATCATGCAAGTTTTTCAAATATTACTGCCAGGGACCTAACATGTGTACTCGACCTCCAGAGTGTCAAGGTTTAGGTAACAATGCTTCCACAGCAAGGGACGTGGTTGATCTATACTCTAAGTTATATCACAGGCCTATCTGTCAGGACTCTCGGTCCACTCCACGTGATTCTTATGTAGATTCTGGCAGCCTATCTGTGTCTGCAATACATACGCATTCATCATTTCTGAGACGGGTTTATTTACAGAGGATCACTCTTCTTAATAAGCAATCCAGTTCACCCAGACTTTGTAGTCACTGTTTCAATGCCTGTTTTTTTATCAATATACCATGTCAAGTCCCAATTATTCCTAGTTACGACACAGGATTTTCTAGGAACAACAGTCCATGCTAATTCAGCAAGGGTGTTTGTCTCTTACGATTGAGAAGCCTGCAGCTCTTTCTTGCTATTCCTTTTGAGTACATTAGTCTATTTCATTACATTCTCCAAATTTCAGCTGGCCATGACCTCCACCTCCTTCCTGTGAGTGTCCTTCTGCACAGGATAACGCTACTACAGCAACTGCATCAACATTGGTTTCACGTCTGATTCATTTGGAGATCTCATTACAATCCCTCCTCGATGCAAGAGGTTTTTTCTTGGGTGAATCCAAGACTGAAATTTATACACAAGGTGTGTTTTTTCCCCTCAAAAAGGTATCAAATTGCACAATCACCATGGACACATCCCTCAGGTATTGGGGAGCACTATTTCGGGGCTGAAGGTCTTCGGGAAATGAGCCCTCATATGAGGTTTGGTACATCATCCTGCTGACCGAAGAGCCATCTTCCTTGCCCTCCAATTTTGTTGCGCAATAATTTCAAGGAGACAACTGTATTGTGGCGCATAGACAATACAACTGGTGTACTCTATGTCACTAAACACAAGGGGCTAGATCAGCTTTGTTGCCTCAGGAAGCCGGTGATCTATGTGCATGAGCGATAGAACGCACACAACTTTCTGACGATTCCACGTTCCTGGTACAAGACACAGTCTAACAGGCACTCTCAGCAGGACGACAATTTCCACTCTCGAGTGAGTTTTTCCACTACGGAATGTGGATTCAAATTTCGGCAGTAGGGTGCTTCCAGATCTGGTCTCTTCGCGACCAAGAAGTACAGCACATACTGGTGCTTTTCAAGTTGGCATCACCACAAGAATGTACAGGGAAATGCGTTTGTCGTCCAACTGATCTCACTCTGATTCCATTTTCCACCGATACCTTTGGGTCCCAGAGTTCTCCGAAAGAACAAAATGGCGTGGTGTCGAGTGTCCCTCTTCACCCCTCATGGCTTCGCCAAGACTGGTTTACTGAGTTTCTCCTTTTTCCGGTCGGAGTGCGAATCAATTCGGACGTGTCCACCTCCGAATCTATTTTCTTCCAGAGCGGCCAGGTTTATCACTCGGAACAGCCATCTTTGAGGTCAGTGGCCTAGTCCCTGATTACCTTTGGTTCGCCTATCTCAACATCCCTGCGGTTTGCAAGGGAGTGTTAGCCATAACAGGGACAAGTTCTCCAACGCAAATATTTTTGCGGTATCTGATATTGTTCGGCTAGAATTCATCCTTTTACTCTTAATAGACAGGATCTTCCAGTTTGTTCTCATTTAGCTGTCAAGTTCAGGATTGCCTCATGCAATTCTACTAGTGCCTTAACTGGCAGCGGCTCAAGATGCCGACAAGATGAGATCACATCTTTTTATTCCTCAAAAAATATAACTCAATCCTTCAAGAAAATGTCAGATTATTTTCTCTCCGCCACTTCGCCCTTTACCATCGAGACATCTCAGTGTGGTAATAGGGCAGTTCAGGTGATATCCTTTCAACCTTTCCTCAGTGATGATCTACGATGACTTAGAAAGGTGTCATTTTCTTTTTTTTTATTGGCTTTAACAGTCCTCTATTAGAGTCAGTTAGGTTCAGATCTTTCGGTTCTTTAGCCTTTTTTCATACAGTTCTCTATAACTCTATGGTGGTTCGAGTTACTCTGGAATTCATACTTAACGTGCCTCCGGAATTTCTTTCGGATCGAGCCTGTAAATTCAACTGCATCTTTGCCTCCACCACGATCAACAAAATGGGTTTTTTCCATACACTTGATAATAGAAAAGGTTTCAAATGTTCTGTTTACAAGGGATAGTTCGGTTTTCACAGATCTGCTCACTTTATTACTAAAGTACGATTAGTTAAACCCCAACAGGGTCCGGGCGAACAGTTGCAGTATTGATCTTTTGCTCCGATCAATATTTTGCCATCCACAAGTTGAACAGCTTTGCTAGCAGCCCCTAGAACGCACTCTACCAAGCCAATGTCTTCCTCAACTGCTCTGTTTGATGGAGTTCTTCTCCAGCACCTCGGCAGAGCGGCAGCCTAGGTTAGCAGCCTTGCTTTCTCC
The DNA here is from genome assembly GCF_964261635.1 of Lissotriton helveticus. Classification (NCBI taxonomy): domain Eukaryota; kingdom Metazoa; phylum Chordata; class Amphibia; order Caudata; family Salamandridae; genus Lissotriton; species Lissotriton helveticus. The sequence goes on from NC_136067.1 coordinate 874,906,304, forward strand.
AATCACTACTGTTTACGGCAGCCAGTAAGACCGATGTTTCCATGTGTCCAGCAGTTCTATGTAATATTTTCAGCTAAGGTGAGCCTCTGTTCCCACCTCCGTTTTTCCTGCAGTCAGACGCTTCTGCTACCGTTTTCAGAGTGCACATTTTTCACTAGATGCATTTTATCATGCTCCAAGCTATGTTAAGGCATTTTATATATAATTCATATAATGTGCACAGTTTCACAAGCTGGGTTTCTATGGCGTCTGCCTAGCAAGGATGTTTACTGCTATCTACTCTGATTCAGGCATGTGAATCTATGAAAGACACCCCTAATACTGGAGAAGAACAATAGTTACTTACCTGTAATCTGTGGTTCTCCAGTATTGGTGTCTTTCATAGATTCACATGCACCCGCCCACCTCCCCTTCAGAGGCTCTTAGCATACTTTGGTTTACTATCACTCCGTGCGACAAAATCTGACAGCCTGAGCCTCTGGGGGGTGCTGTCGCCTGATTGGCTGCAGTTTGGGCTACACAAAATGACAGAGATAGTCACTAATGTGGAAGTTTTTTCTTCTGTAGCTTGGCTACTTTACTTCCTGGTTTGTTTTTTATTGGTATTTACTATGTATTTATAGCATATTATTGCTTTTTTATATACCGTGGGACTCCCACTCCGACGACGGGGAATGATTCAGGCATGTGAATCTATGAAAGACACCAATACTGGAGAACCACAGATTACAGGTAAGTAACTATTGTTATTGTGGCAATTGGGGGTGAGCCAATTAGACGTATACCTTTTCAGATGCACTGGCACTGAGGCAGGGCTCAGTGCATCTTCAGAGTCAAACAACCAGCAGCATCAGTCCAAAATCTTGGGGGTGATCATACTAAAAGAGGATTTTCTTTACACTTAAAGAAAAAGGGATTATTTACTCCAAAAACGTAAATTGCATCTACATCCAAGTGTTGTCGTATTTCCAAAGTTGTAAATATAGGCACAGTAAAAACAAGCATTTGCAATGCAATAGGTCTCGTATTTACGCGAGTTTGAGCTAATGGCATTGTAAATGACAATGCCTTTTATTTATGTTTTGGTTTTTAAAGCATAAAATAAAAGGTATTGTTATTTACAATGCCAATACCTTAAACTCACGTAAATGCGAAACCTATTGCATTGCAAATGTTTGTCTCTGTAATCCTGTTAAAGTTGGAGCACATCATATTAGATTCTTATCAGACAATGCCCATCCGAATTGTACTCCTAGAGCTGCTGTAAAGATCTTGAGTAATAGGAATTGAATTCCACCACTTGTCTTTTCTTCTCAGGTTACTTATATGCAGGTTGATCTTCAATGGCATTACCTTATCAAGACCTATATTTGAGGTTATGAAACAGTTTGCAGCACAAATTGCTAAGAAATCATGCAGTCTAAGATCATATGCAATATTTTAGAAGTCAGCGGAACACGCATATCCTTTGCTACCGCTTCCCATGACCATACTCTGTTCAGCTGTATGGTGGTCCTGCACACAGGTTACTTACCAATGGAATATTTTTGGCAATTTGGAAATCATTTGGGCCTATCATTTCACATGTGAAGGTGCCCTACTTAGCATGCTGCAGCAACTCGAGATGCTCTAACATAAGAAGTCCAGAGCAAAAAAAAAACGAAAAACAGTGGACACTGTTCTACTCTTCATTCCATGGAGGCAGTAGACTAGTAGGCAAAGACGGTGGAGAGTACATTAAACAAACATTTGCAATGCAATAGGTCTTGCATTTGAGAGAGTTTAAGCTATTGGCATTGTAAATGACAATGCCTTTTATTATTGATATGTTTGGATAAAGGCATTTTCATGTACAATGCCTATAGCTCATACTCCTGTAAATGCAAGACGTATGCAAAGAAGCGTCTGCCATTGTCCCAGCTGCTTAGAAAGTGAAAGCACACACGGTGCGCTGAATGTTGCAGGAAAGCATGTCGTGCCTGCAGTAGGAGAAACTACTTAAAGAAAAGTGCTTACAGATTAAACTAGATGCAAAGCGAGATTAAATGAGGGCAATAAAAAGAAAAGCACCTACTCTTTGCAATGAACGATGTTGGAATGGCAGATATCTGGCTTTACACTTAACAGCCTTGTTGTAACCTGGTTCCAGAAATCTTTATAACACAAACCATTGTGTACATAAAGAGGTTGGTGGGGGAGATAAAAGACATCAACATAGACGTAAGCAAATAAAGAGCCGAGGTGAAAGCAAAAAAACAGCCCAGTCGAACATCAGCACCGGTTCATTGGGATAAAATGGAATGTTCACTATTATGCATTCACCTCAACTCCCCATAAATAATACGAAGGCGCCTTGGGTCCTGTGGGTGCCTGACAAGTCTGCTTTATTTTTTACCTGACCTCCTAATATTGTTAATATAGTGTCTGCTCTCATCGTCATGTACCTTTGCAGCATGGCTGCTGTAACTGTGCCTGTTTTTATCTCCCAAAGATGGGGTGAGGCGGAGTTTTCCGTCCCCATATTCAAACGTGTAATCGTGAGGTTGCCCGAGATAGCTACAGCAGTTACCTTAACACACCGAGCTGCCTTCCTGCAAGGTGATGTTCCTTTCTTGCCATGCAGGCGCTATCTGTCTCCATTCTGTAGCACCTTGCAGACTCGCAATTTTCCTCATAAAGGAGGGAAAGGAACCAGGATGTTTTCGCTGTCACCACCGGAGGGTCCGACCAACGTCTACCACAGAAGGAGACAGACCTGGGAGCCAGAATGGAGCCTTGGCTTTCAAAGAAGCAATGAACGGATAGGTAAGGACATGTGAGGCTATCTCGCGAGAACACATCACGATGTTTAAAACAAGAAACTGGAGGCCTTGCAGAGTGCGGCTATTAGGGCAGTCATCTTTAAAAATGCAAATTACTGTCAATGACAACAAACTCATTAAGATGCAATAGTTAAAATATGTGTTATTTAAAATAAATGAGTCTTTCTAATTATAGTAAAACCACCAAAGCAGTGCACACTCCTCTGTGCTGTCAACACGCCAGTGATTCGCACATTCCAAACACTCGATAGTGTTCTGCATTCACTAGCGAGGTAGTGCATACATACTGAAGCTATTGTGTGCACAATGCAGTGCTACGTGCTGCACTTACCCCCGGGGATGAGTAAGTAGGTAGGACATGACCACCACAATCCTTGTCCATTTTCATTTTTACAGGTGGTCGTGTTTGAAAAGGTATTTATTTTTGTGTATTAGCATGAATATAGCGCTGACCCGCCAAGTGCCTACGGAATAATGTATCGTCCAGGACAGCACACGAATAAACAACCGACAGGCAGTAGTCCGCACCTTTCCTGACAGATGCGGCGGATTAGGCGATGATGACATTCTTCGCCTCTTCTGAAAACACTGAAATTTTTTCCCTTCTGTGTTTACAGTTTCGACAATTGTTTTAAATGAGTTTCCATGCTTTTACTGCACCCTGGGGACATGCTTCTTTGCACTTCAGCTTTGAATTTTCTTACCTTACCGCATGACTCTTGGAAGAGTGTTTGATGGAAAAAGAGACGTTAGTGTGATTATCGCGCTCCCCGTCGCTGTTCATGTTTGCTGCAAACCTGGCATGCTAACCTCATCCGGGAAGAGAACTTTTTAAAGGGACAGACACTCCGTCATAAGAACGGGCTCTGGAACGGGAAAGGGAATGAAAACAAATCGCACCCCGCCCTCTGCAGTTGAAACCAGGGTTAACTTTGCACGATTAATAGATGGCAAATAGTTTTTAGATGTTCAAATGACACACTGAGGTGACCAAGGTGGTTAAACAACTGGGAAAACAAGCACAACGAGAAGGGGGGGGGGGGGGTGGGCGGGCAGCACAACCTTTCACCAGCGGCGGTCAGGGCAAATGGCAAAACAAAAGGGCCGGCAAAAAAAAAAGAAGTAAACGCCCACCTCCGACTGTCGACGAAAAAGGGGCGGGGCTTAAAAAAGAGGCAAACGCCCACGGATCGCATCAAGGCGGGGAAAATAGTAATTGACACACATCTCTTCCAATGGCTAGCCTCTATTTATGAAGCTAGCCAATGAAAGAGAGATGTGAAATAAAGCCCCACTGTTGAAATCATTAAATCTTCGGCTCCGCCCCCAGCTTCGCTGAGGGACGGTAGCCTCGACCTAAAAAACAAGCCACTATTCTTTATCCAAACTTTGCTAATCACAAGAAGTGCCTTGTTCGTTACATAAGCATCCCTGTGATACTAGCAATATCCTTATAATACATTGAGCTGAGCTTATTTCATTCCTTGAATGATCTGGGGAGCTTGGAAATCTTGACATGTGCTCCCGACACATACGTTTTGTACAATGCTCAATAAGAGTAGGAGATGATGACCAGAGACTGGTAAACTGTGCACTGGCAGCTGGGCCGTTAACATACAGGCAGGTACTTGTGATTTTGGGATTTTAAGTCTGGTCATGAGGGCCAGCATTAATACTCAACTTTTTTTCCACATTTCAACGATTTTCTGTTACTTATGCTCACATTGGCACCACATAGTTAGCTGGCTTGTGTCCTAATCTTTCCATTACATATTCCTATGGTTCCCTGAGAAGCCTTTCCCTTGTTGGTTTTATTAATTATCTTGTTCTGCACAAGTCTTGTGAAAAACTGCTTCTTTCAGAATCCTACTTGTTTTTTCCGGGTCCAACTCTCGTATTAGGCATGTCCTCGCTCCCTAGAGTGTGAATGCAGGTGGGGGTTTTGAAAGTAGAGAGAACATTAAAGTTCTGATCGTGGGATCCTGAGCCACTGTTAACCGATGAGTGTTCCTATATAATCGCTCTCCTTCCAACCTTTTTTCTTCCTGGGAGTCTGCATCTGACACATTGTAATCACTATGAGCACTTAAAATCAGGGGCCAAAAAGTGAGACTTTAATCAAGTACTCTTTTTTCCGGGTCTCTGAAACTGACACAAGACCTTCAAGGAGCACAAAAAATGACGGACATTTAAAGCGTAAAGTGAAATATCAAAACTGTTTGGGTTGGAGTGTTGCTCCAGACAGGGTTTGTTGGAATAAAACGTGCCTTCCAGAGATAGATTGGGCAATTGTGTTTTGGCTGAAATTACAGTTTAATGAGAAATGCATTTTTTACGCTTCAGTAGACTGTTTTGATAGTAAATTTTGTGGTAAATTAGGTCTGTGTCCTCCAATTTGTATTCGCAGTTCAATTCTATTGACACTTGTTACTCAAAAATGCCGAACTTTCCTCAAAGTTGCAAGTCTTCTTTATCCCCACAAGTGCTAGATTGGGACCCTTCGGATGTTTCTGGCTTGCCACATAGGAATTTCAGATGTTGGTACATGAGCATTTATGGAACATTGCCAAAAGTTTTTATAAAGGGCAGGGAATGGGTGTAATCCCTTCATGGTATTGATCAAAATAAAAATGTTCTAAATGAGAGATACAGTAAAATGAAGAATTAAGGCATAAATTCAGGTGAACCTTGCTCCAAACAACAAATTGGTAGGGAATGCATTTCCTCCATTCCCCGCACCTCTCCACAGTTGAGCCATTCCCATTCTTTCCCACTGCAAACCCTCTGCTACTTCTCCCTCATCTTAAGCAACAATGCTTAGGGTGGTAATGTAGGTTTGGGGAGGAGCGATGTTAGTACCTTTATCCCATATTTCTTTAGAAAGCAACTGTGTAACTATTAGCAGAAGTAGCAAAAACGGATCATCTTTCAGTGGGTTCCAGTTCCAGTTGTGGTTGTTAGTTTGGTTCCCAGGACACCACTCCAAAGTCTCTATTTATTTATTTCCAAATTCATTTCTAGAGAGTGGATTGCTTTACATTATCAGCTCGTTAACTTGTCATTCATGCCCACTGTAGCCCACTCAGGTTACCTTCAAGATGATTTCCTGTTCAGTATACCATTTACTGTCACTTTCCCAACGTTACTTGTAGTTGCATGCACGCATATCCTGCTGAAAACTCTTAAATCGTCCACCACCTTCTTATTTGTTTTGTCTAGCTTAGTTATGGCTTCTTTTATTTGGAAAACCTTACCTATTTACCCCTCTGTTCTGTTAAATCACTTAAGTCAGTCATTCTGTAAATCTCTCTAATCTTAGCGTTTTTCTCCACACAAGCTGTGCCTCTGCTTTCCTCATCTTTTTGCCGAGAAACAATTTTTTTGTTTGTCTGATTTCAAGTAGGTCATAACTAACTTTGCTGATCCTAGAAAATAGTATGGGAAAAGGAGTGAGAATGATTGACAAGCATTTAGGGGCACTTATTGGAGGGGATGTGTAGGGGGGGATTGGGGTTGACTTCTTCGTGCACATAAATATGGATACTTCCTCAGGTTGCTATCGCTTAAGAATGGGCAGTTGACCAGCTATCTGTTTTTTACATTTGAGAAATGTAAGCAAAGGAGCTTGAAACATATTTTGAGTCTGCACATTTGAAGTATTCAGGTGGTTGGTAACTGCTTTGATATATCTTTTTGTTCTCTGCTTGCAGGCAGACAATGCTGCCTCTTATTTTTCATTTGACTCAAAATCAATCTTGAAAAGGACCTGTTCTGCAGGCCTTTGTTCAGAGTATTCATCTACAGCTTGTGTCCTCTGGTTCGGGTTGCAGTACCTGATTTACAGTACCAGTCAAAAAGTCCATTATTTAAATTTCGTGGTGTTATGTAGCATGGAATAAGTTGTACGGCGTCAACAATTTTATCATTTAATGGTAGAATGTTAGTCTCCTTTGGATGAGATCTCCCAATTTTCAAATAGTGTTTGTTTAGACCAAACTGAAGGTGTTAGTTGTCTAATCACTCTAGAAACCCAGTACATTGTGCTTCTGGACATAGCCACCTCAATATGGCGGTGAAAAGAGTTTTATGCCAGACCCTGCTAGTGACTGCTTAACTGAGCGTCAACCCCCAAGGGCTTATTTAGGAAAATACCAGTAGACCTTGAGATCTCTGTGCAATAGTACACGTGCCTCAAAAGTTTCTCTTTGGAAGAAATCAAAACGCTGCAAAACAGGTCACCTGTAGAGTAGCTTCCAAAAAGAAATGGAGTCAAGAAGGGTACTCTACGTCTAGAGTAGTACCGAAACGCCTGCTCCTCTAGTTCTAGGAAGTATACACAGGACAAGTTTCCAAATGTACCCATACGTAAATAAGTGGTTTATAAGGGCTCTCCTTTTTTGAAGATGTTGTTGGCCTTTTAATCAGATATTCCTTTTTATTGTCCGCAAGAGTGTTGACTATGCTGTATTCCGTCATGACAGAATTGTATTCCCATGCGACAGTGTAGTTAGTAGATTTACTTTGCCATCTTTGAATTCCTTCTGATTGACCACCATCCCGTGCTCAGCTCAGGCAGGCATTGCTGTTCCCTTTAAACTTGTCATTTGCATTATTTGAAGTTGCATGCATTTCAGAAATGTCTTATTTATGTTTGCATATCAATTTATCTTTTCAGGTAATATTCAAGGAGCGACGATCGTAGATTCCCTTGATACACTTTTCATCATGGACTTGAAAGACGAATTTAAAGAGGCTAAGGAATGGGTGGAGAAGCATTTAGATTTTAATGTGGTAAGTATGGGGGATTTTTATGAATTTTTTAATTGTGCAAATAAAGTGACAAAAAGCCTTACAAGTAAGGTTCTTATAATCAATGCATAAACTTGTAATTGCTTTCCTAAAGAGCTAGATCCCCAAACAATAACATTATACAGGTTGTGTTCATGAGCTCCCATCCCATGCACTGCATGTATGCGTGTACAGCCTTGCCTATGATACTTATTTTTTTTGGATAAGAATAACTTAACCTCATAGCTGCTGCCGTCGGCCGCTGAACGTTCGGAGCCCTACCTGGCTGGTGCTGCGAATGTTCAATGGCCGACGCGGCCCTGCCCATTCTTTGGAACGCCCAGTACTGCGCCGAAATAACGGCCGCAGCTAAGGCGTTAAGAACGCTGTTACCTATTGACGTGTCGATGGTTTTGGTGCTCTGTAATATTTTTGAGTACATGTTCTTTAAATAGTCTTCATGTATTTTGTTTTTTCCAAATTTGTATTCTGGTTTCTCCTGCTTCCTGAGTGGTAATGAGGACGTCCGAGTCACTCATCTTGTCTCCATAAAACATAAGAATTATCTCGGTCGATAGTGAGAGGATACAAGACCTTTCAATTATTACTCAATTCAGTCTGGCCACAGGCGACAACCCATTGAACACCCATTCTCAACTTTGTTTTCTGACACCCCAATAAGCCATAAAGCTCTTTTAACACTGCTTAATACTATTTTTAGCATACTACTGAGGACAGTGACTCTGAATTTGAGCCCCTTCTTGGAGCGGAGAAGAAACAGTGATGTTTGCTGTCTGATAACCACAATGCACTTGCGGATTGCCCTTCTGAAAAATCTCTACAACGATTGACAAATTGTCATTTTTCGCTGACTTAATTCCTTAAATTAGAGTGTACTTTTAGTTGTAAACAAATTAGCTATGGTGATGGCATTCAAGCTTATCTGACCAACCAAATCAAGTGCAATTGTAGGGAAAACGGTGAGGACACTGAAGCCTATCTGGAACAAAATGGAGTTCTGACACTTGCACAAGGGGAAAAATGCACCTTTCTAATGCAGTGCCTTGCACAGAGGGGCTCACTGTTGACTAGGTGGGGGGAGGAGTGGGGGAAAAGCACATCATTGTGAGGAAGCAGTGGAGAGAAGGTCTTTCAAATGCTTAAGTTAGTCGAGGGAAATTTTATATAGGTGAACGTTTTTTTTAAAATAATTATTTAGATGTCCCAGAGTTTGTGTTAATTGGGCATGATATTACTGTGCTGTACGATATGTTGTGGCCTTGCTGCTTGATAGGTTTTCTTAAAATTTGATGGCCAATTTCGAACAAATCCTATTGGCAATGGAAGGAAATGTGTAGCAGTCTGGTACACGAAAAAACTGGTTTATCTAATGTGATCCTTGCTCACCTTTGATAGCTCGGCTGGATTGAAACACCAGTATTTTAAGAAAGTGTGCAAAGTGTTGTCTAGCAGCACAACCAAACAAAATTTACTTGAGAAATAAAGAACATAGAAGTGCACAGGTGGTTTAAGTATATATATAGATGACTGTAATAAGACAATAGCAAATGAAATTGATTAAGGGGAGAGGATGTAGCCTTACGGCTAGACCGGTCTACGTAGAAGCTGGGGAACCAGGTTCGAATCTCAGCAACGAAGCTCAACATCCTGTGATTCTAGGCAAATCACGTAATCTCCCTGTGCTTAACAAAAAAATGAATGTCTTCATGTAACGAAACTGGTGCTATGTAGAGCGCTCGGATACCCGATATTTTTGAGTCTAGGTCGCACAATATAAAACTAAAAAAAATTCCTTCATAGTTGTATAGAATCAATAAACCAAGATACCCTTGGGTGAATGTGCGCTTTACAGATACACGTTGTTAGTCTCCTGAATATGCTCCCCAGAAAGGAGATAGGTAGGAACATTGCTTTTCACCAATAAATGCGCAGGCAGTGAGCTCGGGTCAACTTCCTATTCTGCTTGCGGAGGTATTGTGTGTCCTGGAGGTTTGTCTCCCAGATGGCCTTAAGCAAGGTGAATAGTTGTGAATGGCTCCAGTCACAAAAGGGAAACTCATTAAGTCACAAAATCTGGCTCAGGAACACAGTATCCGATGCCTCATAATTAATGCAACTAGTTTATTAAAGGTTTAATTTCAGATTTGAGTTTTGTACGCCTAATTAGATTTAAGCTGCCTGTTTTGATGTAGATCATATTCACCCATCTCCTGTTCTAACCTAATTGTTAAATTTGATTGAAACTAGATTCTGCAGTGAATCTTAATTTATCTGTATGGATCGGAATTTATATGTATACTGCCAATCTCAATAACTGCAATCTGCGGCTATCTGAGCTGAGGATGTGCTGTCTATGTGAAAGTTAAAAAAATATATATATATTTTTGCTGAGCCAAAACTTTAGATTGGCCTTCCTCATAAAGGCCATCGATAATTCTCCTGAGCTCAGCTATGCACTAGCCTCTTCTCTTGGGTGTATGTTCACTCAATTGATAATGAAAGCCATGTGTAGAAGGGGTATATTATGTTTCCATGTTCTGTTGGGATCCCTGGCTTCATAGCTCATGTATGGGGGTTGAGGGGAGTCATGGCTCGGTTATCTTTTATTTAGACTATTTTGCAATATATATCTTCATATTTCACTGAAAACCTATTAGAACTTTCTTCCACAGCAGTGCAGCCGAAAGTTTAATGCGACTTTTAAGCTATTGAAGTTTACAAACCTATTTTGATGTTCAATTCTACTACACAGTTTACCAAACAACCCCTTCGCAACAGAGCAAGCTGTTATGTGTCAATACTGCTGTTTTACAGTGGGGTAGTCATTAAAGTTTTGACAGATATCCGGCACTGCCAATTTTTCTCACGTGGAGTCAGAGCGGATGTACTGTTGCAGGTAATGTAGTGAAGATAGGAAAACAAACTATATCCGTACTTATTTTTTCTTACGTTTTACAGCGCCCTCAACCTACTCCTGAGATTTAAAAAAAGCCATCTAATTCAGGACAAAGGAACGGGAGAGGCGCTGAGGGATTACCTCACCATGTTTTCCAAAAACAAAGCGAGGTGGGCAGGCTGAGGATGTTGGCAAACTTGAACATAATCCTCCAAACACCAGATGTATGTCAGAAGGCAACATTTCAGTCATAGAATTAACAGCAAGCACATTAAGTTGAAAAGAGACGGACATGAATGAAAGACACCGTGAATTGGTAAGGAATGCTGAAAAGTAAAATTAGCCACCGATGACATTAGAAATTACATTACTAGACATATAGGTTTCTTTGTACGAATCTGCTTGAATGGATTCCCACTTTTCCATTAGCCTACCTGATCTTCATCTGTCTTATTAATCTGCTGCTTGCAGATGGATGCATAATTAACTGCGTGGGCTCTTAAATGGTGTTGCACAGATTGCTGTCACATTTTCTAAGAGCTGCACGTTTCATTGACGTTCAGGCAGACCAGCCTCTTGAATGGACAGCACTGTGATCTGAAATCTGTGGTTTGGCCCCTGATATTCTCGAGTGGAGATGCCCAGAAATCAAGCAAAATCCACGTAAACGTTGAATGAAGTAAAAAAAATCCATCTGCTGGATGCTGTTAGTAATGGAAAAATGTGTGTCGCTGGCTAAGGCCCTCTCGCTGCTTTTTGAATAGGTGTTACTATATTGAGGCACTATGCATACATTGTTGACATGCAAGTGGTTGGTGATGTTTTTGTGCTCTAGAGGAAGTGAGGTTCCTCAATTTTCTATTTTCCACTGCACAAGCTGTAGCATTGTGTTGTAATGTTCTGATTTCCCTCACCATGTATTGGTGTCACTACTACATATCGCTTCACGAAGATCTTTGTTCCACCACTGTTGATAGAAAAATTGGAGTCAGAAGTTTCCTCCTTTATGTTCCAAGCAATGACGACCTTAAAAGAGCCACAGAGGGTTTCCCCCTCTCTCCAGGGTGATTGGACCAGGAAATAAATATTTGGTATATCTGGTTTAAATAGTCTATAATGCTCTGCTCAAAATGAATGCCTGTTATGAATTACCTAAGCCTATACATTAAGATTTATTGACATCTTTGGGGAACACTTCTTATCCAGTATTATGGGTGTCTTTCATAGATGCACATGCCTGAATCATTCCCCGTTGTCGACATGGTAGTCCCCGGTATATAAATATGCAATGTCCTATAGACATATATAGAGAAAAGTAGGCCTAAAGGCCTCACATTAGTAACATATCTAGGTCCTTTTGTGAAAAGGACCAAAGTCCAGAGAAGAACCAATCAGCTGTCACCTCCCTCTAGAACCTTCTGGTCAGGAGCCTCAGTCCCTCAGATTTTCTACTGCACGTTGTGCTAAGGGAGTCTCCCCCTGAGTTCTGCTCAGGTTCATTTCTTCAGAGCTTTTCTCTTCAAACTTTTGGATTTCTCTTCAAGTGAAAGCTGTACACTATGGCTGACACTCCTACGAAAGGTCTCTTCAGAGCTTGTAGCTCGTGTGGGAAAAAAAGGCTCCACATAGATGACCAACACAAGGACTGCCTATACTGCCTGTACCCTGACCATACAGCTAAGGACTGCAAGGTATGTCGAACATTTTCTACAAAGACCCTCAAAGACAGAGAGGGACGCCTTTTGATTTGGCTCCAAAGACTCAAGGACAGAGATAATTTGGACTCATCTGAGGGTAGTGAAGGCTCTTCAGTCTCCTCAAAGATGTCTCATAAAAGGCCAAGGATAGCTTCCCCTGGACCTCTGGACGCTCCTCAAAAGAAGACACCAAAAAAGTCTTCAGAGGCTATGTTAAAATCAGCTTCTGACAAGGAGGTTCACACCTTCAAGAAGCCGGCGCCGTCGACTACTACCTCGTCGACGACATCATCAACGTTCAGGAAAACTGTGTCTCCTGTTTGTCTCCACGTCGACGACGACAACAACAGCATCGTCGTCATTTTCTTCGACGACTACACCATCGGCGTCAGCGGGTAAGGTGTTATCGTCGACAATTGTTATTAAAAAATCATCGTCGCGCCCAAGATCTCGTCTACGATTACCTCACCGTCGTCAGCGTCGACGACGAAATCATCACCGTCGACATCGGTACCGTCGACGAAGGCCCCATCGAAGAAGGCCTCGTCGTCTAAGACACAGTCGACGAAGACACCGTCGACGAAGGCACCGTCAACGACGGAACCGTCGACGGAGGCACCGACGATGACAGCACCGGCGACGAAGGCACCTACGACGGCTGCTTCAATGCCAGCGATGACGTCAAGCCCGTCGACGACGGATTTTCAGAGTATTACAGCTGTCGACACTGCTTCGTCGACACTCGTTGCGTCGACGGGCTCATTGCTGTTGAGTGATTCTGGACTTCAAGCACCGCCTGTACGTCTCAGAATCACCAAGAAGACGCTAACGCCGGAGTTAACTTCTCCTAGCCGTGTGCAGCGCTTACCACTGGCATGTCTCCTACAGGATGAGGATTCTGACAATGAAGATATGTTCCAAGCTAATAGCCCATCAGAATTAATTGTTAAATGCCAAAGCTCGGATGAGGATGTCCAGGAGCACATTACTCAACCACAGATTATGCCCATGGTCTGTTTACCAGCTTCCTTGGTCACTGATCCAAGGTGCCTCATTCAGGACTACAAACAGAGATTCCCAGAATCTCCAGCTCCTACGGCTTCCACGACAGTACCATCGCCAAGACCACGGCCGCCGCCCTTGGTAATCCAGCAAGAAAGAGTGGATGTGGCCTGCTCCTCAGTCTTCGGATGAAGAAGAGGAGGAAGAGCAACAAGAGGAAGGTGAAGTGCGGTATGATCGATCTGTCCATGAAGACTGGGACGATTACGTTATACCATCCCCAGCATCTCCAATGCCCGCCACTTCAGATTCTCCACCGGTGGACATTGGTGGTTTCCACAATGTGGTAGAAAGGGCCGCTAAACGCTTCCAGATTACGATGGAATCACAGGAGCAGGAGTGCTTCCTGTACGATTTTAAAGAACCTCTTAAGAAGTCGACAAGGTCGATTCCAAGTATTGATTATTTGTGGACACAGGGAGTTCAGTTGATGCCAAATCCTGCTTCAGTTTCACCAATAGTCCCTCACCTGGACAAGAAATACAACGCTCCAGCATCGGCACCAGCCTGCTTGACAGGGCATCCTAAGCCTGATTCGGTGATGACGCAGGCGGCACAGAAAAACTCTAGGAATCCCTCATCTCCATTATCGGCGGCACCAGATAAGGAGGGAAGGAAATTAGACAACATAGGAAAGAGATTCACTACAATGTCAGCGACGACAGTGAAGACAGCAAATGCCCTAGCACTTCTGGGGCACTATAATAGATAACTGTGGGCAGACATAGCCCCATACCTGTCTGAACTGCTGGATGTCTCGAAGGAGGAAGTTAAAGCGATACTTCTTGAGGGTCAAACCTCAGCTTCAGAGATGATAGACTGTGCAATGGTTGTGGCAATGACAGGATTCCGCCAACTGGCCAGGGCGGCAGTGTTCAGGCGGCAGGGATGGCTGAAAGCGACCTCGTTCAGACCTGAGGTACAGTCCAAGGTGTTGGATATGCCATATGACGGCCAACTTCTGTTTGGTTCGAAAATTGATGAGGCACTTCAAAATATTAAGAAAGACACGGACACTGCAAGAGCGCTGGGTACGCTCCAGTTTAGGAATCAGTCCTTTCGAGGAAATAGAAGAAGAGGACACTCCTCATACAGAGGTGGTTATCAAAACAGGTCATCCTACTCTTCCAATCAGAGTAGACCTCAATACCAACAGCGACAACAGCAGCAGGGCCGACAGTCCTCATTTGGAAAGTCAGCCTTTCGGAGCAGAGGTCAAAAGAGGAACAACTGAGGACGTCAATGACTTGTTTGCCCAGCCAGTCCAGGCCTTATCCCAATCATAAAAAATTGGAGGAAAACTGACCCACTTTCTAAAAAAATTGGATGAAAATCACTACGGACCGTTGGGCCCTTCAATTGATACAATTTGGCCATTCCTTCGAGTTAGAAAGTACTCCTTCGCAAACTCCTCCTCGCCCAATGTCCCACAAGATTTTACGACTACTTCTTCGAGAACTCTGTTATGCTTAAAAAAGGAGCAATAGAGAAGGTACCACCATCACAGAAAGGGAAAGGATTTTATTCCTGTTTCTTTCTTATTCAGAACAAAGAGAAGAAATGGAGGCCGATACTAGACCTCAGAGCATTGAACAAATTCTTGAGGAAGCAGTCGTTTCGCATGATCATGTTACAAGAAGTCCTGCATCTTCTGGAGGAGGGGGATTTCATGACGTCACTGGATTTACAGGACGCATACTTTCATATCCCAATTCACAACAATCACAAAAAGTATTTGAGGTTTGCAGTAGCGGGCAGACATTTCCAGTTCCGTGTCCTGCTCTTTGGTCTCAAATCGGCGCCACGAATCTTCACCAAATGTCTCGTCCCAGTGGCGGCGTACCTCAGGCAGTGCGGTCACCAAGTCTTCCCGTACCTGGACGACTGGCTTATAAAGGCACCATCTTTCTCAGGCGCTTCCAGATCCTCCAACGCCTGTCTGTCTCTTCGAACGCCTGGGTCTTAAACTCAACCAAGAGAAGTCAACACTGCAGCCTTCTCGAAACATCACCTTTCTGGGGGCAACCTTGGACGCATGTTCAGTGAGAGCTTTCCCATCGCAGGAGAGAAAGCGCAAACTCCTTTCTCTAGCCTCGACAGTGGCTTCGAAGAGAATGTTAACGGTCCGTCTCTTCAAATCTCTTTGGAATGATGTCATCGTGCATCCTGCTGATACCTTATTGCCGTCTACGGATGCGTCCTCTCCAAGAGGCACTGACCAAACAGTGGGTGCAATGCATGGGGTCGTTCGACGACCGCATAAGGGTGACCGCGCAAATGGTCAAGGCTTTGCGCTGGTGGATGGCGCCAAAGAACCTATCTCAAGGACTGACGTTCCTCCTTCCCGCAGCTCCTCATGTCATCACGACGGACACCTCCTTGGAAGGTTGGGGTGCCTTTCTGCAGGAGTTGCAGATAAGTGGCAAGTGGTCAGTGGAAGAGAAGAAACTCCATATCAACCTTCTCGAAGTGAGAGCAGTTTTCTTGGACCTGCAGTCATTCCTACCAAGGATCAAAAACTCCCTAATGCTCGTCAGGACCGAGAACACTACGACGATGCACTATCTCAACAAACAGGGAGGGACGCGCTCGCTGACGCTCTCTCGCGAGTCGCAAAAAATCTGGAATTGGCTCATACACAACAATGTAGCCCTGAGGGCGGAATATGTCCCAGGCACAGACAATGTGCTCGCCGAAGCGTTGAGCAGGCAGAAAACATCGTCACACGAGTGGGAGCTAGATCAACAGGTTATCGACCAGATCTTTTCCAGATGGGGCATGCTGCAAATCGATCTGTTTGCGACGAGAGTGAACGCCAAATGCCCACACTTCGCAAGTTGGCATCCCCAGTCAGGGTGTCTAGGGAATGCATTTTCCATCGCATGGCGCAACGTCTTTGCGTACGCCTTTCCGCCATTCTCGATGCTTCCCAGAGTCCTGAGGAAAATGAAGGTGGAACCTTGTACTTTAATTCTAATAGCTCCAACTTGGCCGAGGCAACATTGGTTCACCGAACTCAACAGTCTGTCCCAGAAACAGCCGATCCACCTGCGGCAGTATCCATCTTTGCTCACGATGAACGGCGGACAGGTTCAACATCCGGATCTGTAATCTGAGGTTAGCCGCCTGGCTCCTGAGTTCAGAGAGTTTCGGAATCTGAATATTCCGCAAGATTGTAGAGACATTCTGGCCAGGGCAAGGGCTGATGGTACGAACAAAACGTACTCCCTGAAGTGGAAGCGCTTTTGTGTTTGGTGCGCAGGTCAAGGAATTCGGCCTTTCTCCTCTTCACCGGAGCAAATCTTACCTTATCTATTACATCTGGCATAGTCGGGCCTCGCCCACTCTTCCATCAAAGTACATTTGGCTGCAATTTCTCGTTATAAATGAACTGTAACGGGACCATCTCTCTGGTCAAACAGGTTGGTTAAGCAATTTCTAAAGGACTTATACAGATCGTTTCCACCTGTAAGGATGTTGCCGCCTACCTGGCATTTGAATGTTGTCCTTAAGCAGCTCATGAAGCACCCATTTGAGCCAGTGCACAGAGCCGACCTAAAGTATGTCTCGTGGAAGACAGCACTCCTTCTAGCGCTCACATCTGCAATGAGGGTGAGTGAGCTGCAGGCGTTTTCAATCCAAGATCCTTTTCTACAGTTTAAAAACGACAGAGTAATCCTGAGAACCAACCCTAGGTTTATTCCAAAGGTCCCGTCGGACTTCACCTAAATAAACCGGTGGTTCTTTGTTCCTTCTTTCCGAATCCAAGCACAGCAGCTGAAAGATCACTACATTCTTTGGATCTCAAGCGATGTTTGAAGTTTTATATTGACAAAACGAAAACTTTCAGAAAATCTAATCAGCTATTCGTAGCATACAGCAGACCTAGAAAGGGTCTACCGCTTACCAAGCAGAGCATCTCCTGATGGATTTCTGCAGCCATTGCTTTCTGCCATGACCAAGCTGGACGGCCATTACGTTCCAAAGTGAGAGCGCACTCCACGAGAGCTATATCCACTTCTATTGCACTCTTTGCAGGGGTGCCTGTTATTGACATTTGCAGGGCGGCAACATGGAAGTCGCCGCATACCTTCACTAGGCACTACTGCCTGGATACGGAGCTGATGAAGGATGCAGCAGTAGGACAAGCAGTGCTTCGCCATCTATTTCAGTAAGGTGAGCCTTCTTCCGTCCCTCCATCCTACTCTAGTATGCACATTTCTTTACTAATGCTTATGGTCGATGTTTTTTTTTGATGGTTTATAGTTGTATGATATATGTTATATGATGACTTGTATATGCTATTCCATCAGAAATGTGCTTTTGACATTGCTTGCTACTCTGATTCAGGCATGTGAATCCATGAAAGACACCCATAATACTGGATAAGAAATGCGTTACTTACCTGTAACTGCAGTTATCCAGTATTGGTGTCTTTCATAGATTCACATGCAACCCTCCCGCCTTCCCTGGAAGGACTCACCTTATTCTCTCAGTAACATGCATACTTAGCCTAGTGCGTACGAACATCTGAGGGACTGAGGCTCCTGACAGGAAGGTTCTAGAGGGAGGTGACAGCTGATTGGTTTTTCTCTGGACTTTGGTCCTTTTCACAAAAGGACCTAGATATGTTCGTAATGTGAGGCCTTTAGGCCTACTTTTCTCTATATATGTCTATAGGACATTGCTTATTTATATACCGGGGACTCCCATCTCTACGACGGGGAATGATTCAGGCATGTGAATCTATGAAAGACACCAATACTGGATAACTGCAGTTACAGGTAAGTAACGCATTTCTTCGTAGCCAACCTTCTTTTCATCTGTGTAGAAGAACCTTAAACTTTTGTTAACCTAGTAAAAGGCTCTTTCCATCTGACCGTCGGTATGTTTCAGTGTAGCACCAAGACTCCTAAGAGTGGATGTTAGGCTTTAAAAGAAACCTATTTATTTCTTGGGCGATTGGCGCACCTCCTTTTGTACTTCTAAATGAATGAGGTTTACCATACTTACTGTAAATCAAATTAAAATAAAAACACAATATACAGTTATTAAGTTCACCTTGTCAATAGGCCCACAACTTTAAACAGGTACAAAAGTACACGTTTCTAAATGTTTTTATGAATAATTGTTAATGAAGTTTTCAGCATAACCTAGCAAACTTACATTAGAGACCGTAACACAAGGCAGTCTGTAAATTATGTAGCTGATATTTACAACTATAGCATTTACAATTAGTTGTAGTTTTGAGTTAACTTGTTCCAACTCACTGGGAAGGTTTCTAATCCAAAAATATGAATTGAACTGGGAATGACACTGCCCAAAGATAAAAGGCGGACTTTCGAGTCTAGAAGCAATAGTTCTGCAGGAACTCAAGTTTTGGACATCCATAAATGTATAGGAATAAAAATGCCAACATATATTGAGTTGGTGTAATGTCCAGTTTGCAAATCCTGACAATTGTGCAATTACAGCTTTAGTTTTAGATTGATCTTTAAGGGCATGCTGGCTTGCCTCCTGTTTTAAGTCTCAGGGAAATCAAAGTCCCACCCCCTGCTCCTGTACCTAGTGCATTAGACGTGGATCCCGGTACATGCTCCAGTGGAACAGACACATCCTCTGCTGCATGAAGCAGAACAGACTTATTGCAGCTGTTGCAGTAATGGAACTGGCGCATTGTGCTTGGAACCAGCGCATCGCTGCAGTGAGACTATCTAAGCATCCCCTTGACTGTGTGGAGATAACCAGCATCTTGGATGCGGTCCTTCATCTTCAGAACCAGCATCACCATTGTTGATTGGAGAAAATCAACTCATTACCTCGACTGTGGGATTGACACATACACATCGCTCAGCTGCACCCCTCATCTCGTGTTTGGAATCAAGATACTTTTATTCAGTGGGCCTTTCCTGGCTCCTGTATCGCCCGCGGTCCATTGCGGTCGTTCAGAACTCTTGACTTTGCCCCGGTCCAGTATGATCAGACGCATAGGCACTTACTGCTTCTAGGCGCTATTTTTACTTTTTTTTTAATAGAAAAAAGTTGACTTCTACGTTTTAGATTTTTGTCGTTTTGGTCTTGTTTTATTTATAAAAATCAATCGATTTTTCTAAACTTGTATGGAAACTTTTTTGTGGTGTTTTCACTGTAACTGTTTGAAGTGTTGCACACATACTTTGCTGCTCTGTGCCAAGCAACCCTAGGGTGAGCACAGGTTTATTTATAGTTTGTATCTGACATGCCTTGACTAGAATTGTTTACTGCTTGAACAGGCTGCATACCTCTGCCAACCAGAAACCCAATTTCTAATTGTGGGTTTAAATATGGGAGGAAAGGGAAGAGAATTCCATCGCCCTGGGCAGCTAGCTGTAGGGAAATATACTACTTGAAAGCAAGATATGATGGTTGTTGTAAAATATAAGCCTGTAAGTTAGGGAGGTAGCTTCAACTGAACGCCTCCCTCCGGAGATTGCCAATGCAATGCATGGATGAAGATTCAAGGGTAATTGTATTTTTTATAAGTAAAAAGCTTGCCACAAAACCACCTGTCGACTTGGGCATGGTGGCATGTCCAACTTTGAAACACCTGGGTTTTTAAATTTCCAGTTACTGATAAGCAAATTATTTCCAGATGTCTTAAACAGGTAATTTGCCAGTTTGGTAGAAATATATCCCCTAGTCCTGAATTGGGTAATTCATTGTGAATGGTGATTTTGATGGATTCAATCATTTATTGTTGTGTGCTACTTGGATGTACTATCACTCAGTGAAGGAGTATTTTGCAAAGTGAACCAAAAGCGAGGTTATATTTTTTTAAGGAAATAGAAGCACCAAATAGCTTGCAGTCTCCTTATGTCTACAAGGCAAAATCTACACAAAAAAATTCTTAAACCAAGCAAACTTATAATAAACCACATTTCTCATGGAGGCATATTTGAATGCAGTAAGAACATGACACAGAAAGGAAAGGCGTCCCTCTTATACACAGTAGTAAGTGAGAATAATAAAGCAGGAAATCTAGAGGGAGGATTGTTATTGATTCTGTGAATAAACCACGACTTTACTCCAAGTAGACCTCTCACAGAAAACACTTATTTTAAGACACTTCATGGAGCCTTGATTAAAGTGCAAATTTTCTGGTTGGAGCGAAAACCGACAGGCTAGACTGAAGTTAGAACATGTGATGGGATGCCCAACTAGCTTTCAGCACCTTCTCCACTATTGTGGCGACCACCATGCCAGTGCTATTAATGGAAAATGCCCACCAAAGAGAAAGTGTTTGCATGTGCTGACTGCAAGCTAAAACTGAAGCAGTATGCTCTGGAGTTTATCTGTATGTTCTGGGAATAGCTTCTCAAAGTAGCTGTGCCATGCACAGCAGTGGTTCCTACTTTCACACTAGTTCGAATACGGAGGGGGGTGTTTTTCATTTGAACAATCAGTGTGTTTGTAAAAACTAGGTCAGGGACAATCAATATTTGCCCGGCGGTATCGCCTCTTTAACCCACAAAATATTAATCAATGAAGAGGCAGGCGCTGGAGACTGGAAGGCAGGAAACAAGGTTTATTCTCTCCGGAGGAGAACACATCAGTTCGGACAGCAGGTATCGTCACGAGGTGCTCTAACCGCATCTCTGAGGCCTTGCCTCTTATACACAGGTTTATTGCTTTATTACATACAACTCATTCTTGGCAATGCTTTGATGTACGGAAAGACATTCTCGGAATCCCCGCTCCAAGCCTGTTCCCACACACATATACAGTAGAAGTCCCCACCCCGGTCACAACAGGTGATGATTATCGCGCAGCTGGACATTCCGCCGATTCACGGAATGTGGGAGGTTTGATCGGATCTCATAGGGTGGGGGCTTTGATCAACTCGAGGGTCCTTTAATGAGGGAAGCTTCCTACTGTACGGGGGGGGCAATAAACAGTATCCGCAGAGCTAGGTGGCGGCCTGGGAACGAGGAAGACAAACGGGCACACAGGAAAGGGGGTTTGTATCAAAGGGCCTGGGACCATGAAAGGAATGAAGGGAGGTGTCGCACTGGGAACAGGATGGGGTTCTGAAGCAGAGCTGCGCTGAAGAGGGGTTTATGACCCAAGGCATGTGCGAGGGGGGGTTGTCAGCGTGCGGGCTTTGGGAGGGCGAAGGGCTATGCTGGGGGCCAGTGGTGTGCAGAGGGTGGTTCTGATCGAGGCACCTAAAATGGCGGGTGCGCACGACAAAAAGTGTGGCATCAGGGGAAAAGGCAAGATGGCGCAGATAATGTTTACCAAACCGTACTAATTTTCCACATGTTTACATAGGCGATCTCAGACCGAGTACCTCTAAAAGCCCAAATAAGTCATAAGAATTCATACATTTTAATCTGGGTACTTAACCTTCCTTCTGCCTTTAATGAGCCAAAGGACTAAAACAAGCCTTCCACAGTGACCAGTTTTTCAAATAGGATATAGCCTGTTGAAAAGTGGCAATGGTCCTATCATTACAGTTTGTCCCCAAAAAAATAAAAAATGAGCTGGACCATCCAGAACACAGACCAGGCCGTATGCTTTTCTAGTACAGATGGCTACTAGCAAATGGGGAAAATCATAAGGCATCTCCTAACTTGCGTCTGACGTGTGGCATCAGTGACTGCTGTTACAGAATCCAGTCTCTCCATCTGTAAAAACTTTGGGTGTTGAAGGTTCAATTTGTCTGCAATCAAATCTGTAGTGCTTGGTCCCTGGAAATGACCATATTGTCTGCAACTGTGATTGTCCTGCCAAATTTTCATTTGAAACTCCTGGAATACGTACTGTCTGAGCAGCAGTTTGGCATTTGAGGCAAATACCCCTAATTTTGTTCGCCTTGGAGTAGGGCTGAGAAAACTAAATCCCTGGGATTGTCTACCTGCTTTCCCGTTCCCAGTGGCTTACATACTTCCGACATATGGTCTATTTTCAAAAGAACTGAAGCCACTGCATGTCACTAAGGATGGTCAGCAGCTCTAGTGCTTCAACATTAGCTGGGGTAAGAACCCTGTCTAGTCTACATGCATCAGACACTTTCACAATTACTGGATAGAAGCCAGAGCTGGTCTTGTTCCAAGCTCCATCTATTGAAGCCACAACCTCTTTCCTTTGGCTCATGGATTGATTCCCGCACCAGGAAGCCTTGAACTTTGCAGAAATCCAAAGATCCTGGAAACAACTTGTCTTAAAGTATACTGCGAAGGCCAGTTACCTTCACTTAGGATACTTACATAGTGGAATAGAGAAAAGTAATAACCTTCACTCGGCCTTCATATAGTTTGGTTAATCTGCCTGAAGCTATGATGTGGTTTACCAGATAGCAAATCCCTAACAAAACTGGGTCCCCACAGGTTTTAGTGTCGTGGCTGTTCATTAGGTCAGTGACATTCCCAAGGGGAGAGAAGTGAACACCCAGCATTGCTCTCTCAAAAAGAAATCTCAACCAACTCTTGGGGTCTTAATCTGGATCAATAAAGTTGAAGTTGAAAATATTTGTAAAGCGCTCTGTGACCAAGCGGCTTCCTGGCGCTAGGAGATTAACATTTGCCGAAAGAAAAAACACCAGGGAGTGACTAGGAAGAGAAAGCTTGGGAAAACAGATGGGTTTTGAGTGCCTTACGGAAATGCAAGTAGACCGGGATGGATCTGATGGTCAATGGGAGGCTATTCCAGAGGCGGGGGCAAGGATGGAAAATCTGGTGCCACCTACTCTGGACTTGTGGAAACGGGGAAAACTTAAAAGTGCCTGGCTAGAGGAGCGGAGATTGCGGGAAGGGATATAGCGGAAAATCATGGAATTGATAAAGGCAGGGGCCGTGCGAGCGCGGGCCATGAAGACCATGCAGCCCATCTCGAAGAGGGTTCTCTGCAGGATGGGGAGCCAGTGGAGGGACCTGAGTAGAGGGGTGGTGTGGTGAAATTTAGGAAGCTGATAGATGAGGCGAGCGGCCTGATTCTGGATGGACTGGAGGCGCCGCAGCTCGTAGGCAGGAATGCCCACGTACAAGCAGTTCCCGTAGTCCAACCGTGAGAGAATCATGGCCAAAACAATTATTTTGAGGGCATCAAAGGAAAAAAAATGGGAAATCTTTCGGATAATCCTGAGGGACAAAAAACAGGATGAAACAACAGAGCTAACCTGGGGACTAATGGAGAGGTCCTGCCTGATTTTAATTCCCAGGGTTCTAACTGAAGCAGAGGGAACCGGGGGAGGACCAAAGATGGAAGGCCAGAAGGCAGGGGTCCAGGGGCTGGTGGAACCACCAGTCAGGACCAGCTCCGTCTTGTCCGGATTAAGTTTTAGGTGGTTTTGGTTCATCCAGTCAGAAATAAAAATAAGTGTGGTTTGAAATTTAAGGAGGGAGTCCAGATCGTGGGATAGGTCAAAAACAAGCTGAAGGTCGTCAGCGTAGTTGTACACGGAGACCTCCATGGTTAGCAGAGAAACAATAAGGGGGTAGATATAAAGGTTGAAAAGAAGAGGGGAAAGGGAGGAACCTTGGGGAACCCCACAGGGAAACGAGCGGGGGGAGCAGAAAAACCAGAGAGACGGACAGCCTGCGTCCGACCTTGGAGAAATGAGGCGAGCCTAGAGAAGGCGGAACGCTGGATGCCCGCTGCCCTGACACGGTCGAGGAGGATGGAATGGTCGACCGTGTCAAAAGCAGCGGACAAATTGAGAAGCACCAAGGCTTGGGGGAAGTTGGAATCAGCCTTACTCTTCAGCTCGTCCAGAACAGAGAGGACCACAGATTCAGTCGAGTGGACCGGACGAAAGCCAGCTTGATGGGAGGCCAGAAGATGGTTGTCCTCGATGTAGGCCGAGAGGCAGGAAGTGATGTGGCTCTCCAGGGTCTTGCCTAAATAGGGGAGCAAGGAAATGGGCCTGAAATTGGCAGGGAGAGTGGGGTCAGAGACGGATTTTTTTAAGATGGGGATAACTGTGGCTGATTTAAAGAAGGCTGGAACTATACCCTGGAAATGGAAGAATTAAGAAGGGAAAGGGGAAGGTCAGGGCAACCAGAAAACAACTCCCTTAAAACACGAGCCGGTCCATAGTCGGCAGGGGAGCCTGACTTAACTTTCCTGAGCAGAACAAGGAAAGATTCCTTAGAGATGGGTAAAAATTGGTTGAGAGAAGAGGACAGAGGGGGAAGGGAAGGGGAGGGAAGAAGAGAAGATGGCGGAGGGATGTTCCGTTTGATGTTGGCAATCTTCTCAAGAAAGAAATCGTTCAAGGAGAGACAGAGGGCTTGGGATGGGACAGGGTAGGGGTTGACTGTCGGATGCGGCCAGATTGTGGACAATAGAGAAAATCTCCTTTGGTTTATTAGCCGTTGACAAAATTTTGCCAGCGAAATAATCTGATTTGGCTGAGAGAATAGCTCTCTTGTAGTTGTTAAGGAGAGACCTATATCGATCTCTCAGAGAGGGGCAGTAATTGCGCCTCCACTGACGTTCTGACTGTCTGAGAGCCAATTTAAGGGCTTTAAGATCATCAGAGAACCATTTATTGGCTTCGTGGAGGCGACACGCCTTGACCCTCCTGAGGGGGGCAACCAGGTCGCATGAAGTGGACAGCCAGGTGTTAACGGCGTCGACTTGGTGGTCAAGGGAAAGGTCAGATAGGTCGGGGGGAAGTCGCCAGGGAAGAGCAGAGAGTGTTAAAATCCACCCGGTTCCAGTTCCGTGCTAGAATGTTCTTGGGCAGGGGGGACTTGTCAGTAGCTCCAAGATCGATAGAGAAGGAGATGAGCGAGTGGTCCGACCAAGTACAGGGAAGGATGGTGGTGGAAAGTATAGCCCGACTAGCCGACCATAACTGGTCAAGAGTATGACCGTGTGCGTGAGTGGGGGAGTGAATATGGGAAATAAGATTGAGACCACGCTGAGTGTCAGTAAAGTCTTTAGAGGTCTGATCTTCGCTGGGGTCTCCAGGCCAGTAGTTAAAGTCGCCCAGTAAAAGAACCGAAGAGTTATTGACCACAAGAGTGGCCAACAGCTCCTGTAGAGCAGGCACAAAGTGAGACATGGTCTGAGGAGGGCGGTAAAGAAGGACTACAGTGAGGGGGACTAAAAGGTTCACCAAACGAGCCACTATAAGGTCTACATTAGGTATGGCGGGATAGGAAAGCGGTTGGAACTGAAGATTGGATCGGCTGATCATAGCCACGCCCCCGCCGACTTTCCCGTCGGGACGATCGACCCGGAGGGCATAGTAGGAATCGGGAAGCGCAGATAAGACATCAGGCAGAGAATCTGCAGAGAACCAGGTTTCCGTAAGACATCAGGCAGAGAATCTGCAGAGAACCAGGTTTCCGTAAGAAACAGGAAATCGGGAGTCTCTGTGTCGAAGAGATTGAAAAGTTCCAACTGGTGCCTGCCCGCCGAGCGGGTGTTGCGGAGGAAGGCTGAGGCCACAGTGGGCGGGCAGGAAGGGGAAGGGGGAGGGGGAAGGGAAGCAGGGAGGACGGCTGACTGGGGTCTAAGCAGGGGGGCTGCAGGGAGGGAGGGAAAAGAGGCAGGGATTCCAAGAGCAAGAATGCGTTTGAGCGTAGAAGGACTGAGGGACCCTATTACCTTGGTGAACGAGGAGCTGTGCAGAAGTGTAGGTTAAAGAAGGGGCAGGGTCTGTGGCCCCGGGTCCCGACCGGTCGCGGACAGGCGCAGACGGGCTTGCCTTTGGTGCGCCTTCGGCGGGCCGCCGGCGCGCCCGCTGCGCGCGTCCGCTTCGCGGCCGGGATGATATTGTCATTATATGCTGGCCAAAGAGGGGAGTGGCCGAGAAACTGCACCGGCAACCCCAGAGTACCCTCAAGATGGCGCCGAACCTCGCCCGTCCCTACCACAGCAACCTAATCGGCTGTGAGGGGGGAACGATCGGCGAGGGAGGGCAGTGGCGGTGAAAGTGCAGGCAAGTGTAAAGATTTAATAAACAAGTTACACAAAATACACAAAAAGACCGGATCGCTTTTAAAAAACACAGGTATCGGTGCTCCCAGCTTAAATGCCTCAGGAGATCTGCAGGCAATAGTAAATCATGCGAGCAGAGCGACCGGCACGCCAGAAATACTCGCCAGAGGGGGGAGTGGCCGAGAAACTGCACCGGCAACCCCAGAGTACCGTCAAGATGGCGTCGAACCTCATTCGTCCCTACCACAGCAACCTAATCGGCTGTGAGGGGGGAACGATCGGCGAGGGAGGGCAGTGGCGGTGAAAGTGCAGGCAAGTGTAAAGATTTAAAAAACAAGTTACACAAAGTACACAAAAAGACAAGATCGCTTTTAAAAAACACAGGTATCGGTGCTCCCGGCTTAAACGCCTCAGGAGATCTGCAGGCAATAGTAAATCATGCGAGCAGCGCGACCGGCACGCCAGAAATACTCGCCAGAGGGGGGATCAATGAGTGTGTCTACGTCCGGTTTCATCAGAAAATGTTGAGTTGCATATCTCGGAGGAGGAAAATACCTCTGTGTAGGTCAAACCCCTTATTCTATACCTGTCTCCAGTTTTCATCCTTCTTTGCACTGCCAACATGACCCTATAAACTCTTGCTCTGTAGAAAACAACGCTCTGGTACCTAGTTATTTGCAGAGATAGCATGAATGGTCTTCCTTACCTGAGAGTGAATTGCTAATGCCACTCATTTCTTTTCTTGCTTGTTGTAGCAAAACCATTTTATTGAAGAGCACCACGGGTGAGTAGCATTTTGGAAAGAAAAAATTAGTAGGAGGACCTCCATTTAGTAAAGTTTTATCAAGCTTCCCCTACGTTAGCACAGTATTTGTCTTATCCTTATTTATTTTCAGATAGCTCTGGTTCATCCAAATACTAATATCTATTAGCACAAAATGGTGGAGTGCTTACTGTGTAGCTGATCAAATTGGACTATAATTTAAATTCAGTGAACCGTCTGAGATGCACCTGTGGGCATTGTATGGAAGGGGTGCAGGCCTCGTAAAATCATATTATGTTTTACCAGACCTGCAGGTCTAGTCCCTTTAATCTACTTTACCTTATTGTAATGCTGTTGACCCATAAACTGGTTCCTGAGCAAATATTTTCATTCACTGAGACGCCATTTTCATCACTGTCACATATGAGAGAGCACCTTCAAATATGTCAAATGGGTGTGTCTGCCATACAAAAAACTCTTGTTTGATTTAATAGAATAAACTTTTGCTCCATATATAATACAATGCAAACAAATCGCTGTGGTTCACTCGGGCGCGCATCTAACTCATAGTGATGCTAATCAAATAGAAACAAAAGTTAAGAAAAACATAAATTGTGATAAGCCTAAAAACAAACACCTACAGGACAAGTGGTAATGGTCCCATCAACATTAATAAAACCAACACAGATAGTAATTACAAAATATTCATTCAGTTTCACAGAACGAATAGCACAAGTGGACTAAACAATCAAAAAGCGCAACACCAAGATATGTACTATTCAGAATAATAGGCTGTCAAAGTTTAACAAAGGCACCTGAGATTTATATAATATGAGGACAAACTCCTATATTGCTACAAGACCAAACAAGAATTAGGTCAATTCCAACCGTCCATATTCTGTAAATAAAACTCGACTTTTCAGCCCACTGGTAGACTTGACCGGGACCATCATCCCGACATCTTTTTTTTTGGGAAAACACTGGGCTGCCTATTATTCGGTATAGTACATATCAGGCCCCAGAATGGACCTGTAGGTCCTAAAAGTAGCTCGACCTGAAAATATCTGACTTTCCATAGCGTGTAGGAGAAGATTTTTCGAGGCCTGGGGTATATGCTAATTTTGAGCGAATAAAGGAAAAGGTAATGCCGGCAAGGTATTTCTTGGGTTATGAGTCAAAGCAGAGGAGAAACGACCTCGCTTGATTGTAGTTCTACGACCAACTGAAAAAGATCGAAACCATTTCACGCAAGTGATCTCCACTATGCCTGAGGCAGACACTACTGTTTTGGCAAGGACTTTGTGGTATATGACCTAAGAACTGCCATGGTCATTCGCTGTCTTCTAGAATCAGTGTTCTGTACATGACCACTCATCTAGAAGCATAGTTTCTACACTATGCCATTGGTGAAAACAGATTGCTAAAGTTGGCACAAACAACTTTCTCAAAAATGTTACCTAAAATTTAGAGACCGGCTGCGAGTGGGTAAAGACCAGCCACATCAAGTTTAAGAGCGACTTTTCAGAAAAGTGAAATTTCAATTGTTTTAAAGAGTCTAGGACCAATTCATTCAGTGAATGCTTACTGAAAAACCTTGCGGGAAGATAGACCCCATTTTAAAATTACATTGTTTGGGTGCTGTTGGGATTTCCTTTAAGTTTTTAGCTTTTACAGAGTATTTTGGGTTTAAACTAAACTTGCATGGGTGAGTGGGTGGGGATGGATCTAATTGTGATGTTACTACCTACTTGTAATATGAGATTATATCCACTGTAATCACTTGCCGCTGTTGAGCTCGGATGTCGAAGCCTGCTTCTAGAACCAGCACAGATTTTTTAAAGCATCTCCCTAAATGTACTAGTACCACAAAAAAACAGATTTCTACTTCCTCCTGTAGTCTAGGGAGGAATCTGTTTGTAGCGTTATTGTTTGAAAAGTTGCAGGCAACTGAGTTTGCCAGTGACTTACAGCCTGATTCATCAAGCTAAATTGCACTCGCAAAGGGCAAGATTCTCAGAATCTTGCCTTTTGCGAGTGCAATTTTTGCATTTGGGATTCATCATCCCAAATGCAAAAATCGCTATTTAAGAATTCGCATATTTGCGAGGAATTGGATTTAAGGAATCTCTAATAGAGATTCCTTAAATGCAATTCATCAACCAATTAGAAATAGCGAAATCGCAATATTTGGTCTCAATTTACCACCAAGTCTGACTTGGTGGTATATTGCGAAAATAGTGTAAAAAGCACTTTAGTGCATTTTTTTCTTTTGCATGTTACACACACACATGTCCTTTGGACATGTGTGTGCGCAACACCTGTTCAAATGTGCATTTAAGGGGTGCTACAGGGTGTCCTTTGGACACCCCTGGCACCCTTAAAATCGCTATCTTATTTGCGAGTAGCAAATTGCTACTCGCAAATAAGGGATACTCCCCATTCATTCCTATGGGCCTTTTGGCCCATAGGAATGAATGGGGAGTTATTCCTTATTTGCGAGTAGCAATTTGCTACTCGCAAATAAGGAATGTGTAGGAATCGCTATTTATTTAGCAATTCCTACATGAATACCGTTTTGCGAGTCCTCAATAGCGAATCGCTATGATTCGCTATTAGGGGCTCGCAAAACGGCCCCTTGATGAATCAGGCTGTAGGTCCCTTAATGTATTGCTTGCTATATTCAAAGTATGAATTTCGTTTTTTGTATTTTTCTTGAATGGTTTATTTGTAAAGCCTCATACATCAGAGGGGAGCATGGCAGAGGGGGGCAATCGTTGCGGGTCAATAAAATATCCTCGTCTAAAAATGATACAGCATATTGCCTCGAACAGCTATGCGATCGCTGAACTGTTCACGGTCTTGTAGAATGCTTACAGCGTCTTGAAAAGTTAGTGGGACACATTTGCCAAATGAAAGGAGTCTAATTTTTTTTAAAGGCATTGATGTTATGGAAGCCAACCGGAGTTGCCCATTATTTATCCAGTACTGTCGTTTTTTAATGTTCTACCATAACTGTAAAATTATTGGTGCAGGGTGAGATTTCTTTCAATAGAATGCACTTCATGATGATGCATTGTTCCTTTGGGGCGTTCTTTCAGATAGAAGTGTGAATTAAATAGCACGAATTGTCATAAATCTCCAGTATGAATCAGTGTTTTCTGGCTCCCCGTTTTCTGTGTGCATGCTATAGTACTTTCTGTCTGTTGTAAAACATCTTTTTTCTATAAATCTATATATTGTGTACATGTATGTCTTTCATGACAGGACTGCCTGAAAAGCATGTGTAACCGGTCTGTTTTTTGTCTCCATGCTCCCAGTTCTGTGTAAAACAGGTAGGTTTTCCAAAGAGTACTGTTGTCTTGAATTATAAATTGAGGAGTTTACTGTATTCTTGACCACAACCCTTTCTTCTGTTGGAATGCTGTAGATTGATCTTTTGTTTAAAATGTGATTGTTGTGGAGAATGCTTCCTTCACCAGTATTGTAATACATTCCTAAAGTCAAATATATGCAGAATCATTAAGCTTTAAAAAATTAGTAATTTCAAAGTTGTAGGTGGTGAATTCATGGTATTTAAATTGAATGAAACAGTTTTGCAATTACATCTTTTTTTAAATATTGCTTTTATTTTAATAATAATCCTGTCTGAATTATTCAAAACTGTGTGCAGAAGTCCTGTAAGAGCTGTAAAGAATGTGCATGCATGTTCACGAGTTCACTCTTGCGAGCTATATATGTGTGTGTAAGAATGTGTGAGTGTGTGTGTGAATGTGTGTGTGAATGTGTGTGTGTATATATATATATATGTGTACATGTATGAGCGCTGACATTTACTGTTATAAGTCTTAAGACCTTTGCATTCTTATAAAAAGGTCAGATCAGAAAGGTGTTTGTTTAGCTGTGATAACACCCTGGAGCAGAAGAATAGTCGGGAACCTGCATATTCTCATTTGCATCCCTGGTGTTTTAAATAAGATTCGATTTGTACCTATTATGGATGCTGGAAACAGCCATACCTTTTGCCATTTTGCATGTAACACCTTTTCTCTTTTTCTATTATAACCAAAAAAAGTGTTTAGGCTTCTGAGATGTAAAGTTGTCACACGTTTATGTATGCGTTGAAAGTTTTTGATCTACTGTAATAGGCTGTTTTGAACTACATTTCCTAAGCCTCTGGGGCATCAGCATCAATTGATAGATGGCACTAACGCTATGAACTGGGTAATGTACTCCTGATGCCCATTGAGCAAATGCATGGAGCATATGCCTTTGAGTATGCTTCATATAGTTTGGTCACCTGTTGCATCTCTTGTGAGGCCGTTAAACCCTGTTAAGCCTGATCAAACCTCAGAAGGAAGATTCGATTAGTACATCTATTTCTGCACCTACATCAGTTTTGTTCCACCTCAATCTTTTTTTGTTGAGGTACTCAGTGACCGAATTTTGTCCACCATTCGGTGAGGAGTTGTTCACAATTTTTATATAGGCCCTGCTTTGTCATGATCATCAGCGTTCACTATCTTCCCATGTCAAAACATTTAAGCCTGTAAAGCATAGGATTCTTCTATATACATTTATAGAATTTCTATATATTGTATACTGTAGATTTCATTTCACACTGAAACGTTGTGTGAATGTCCAGAAGACTAAGCTACTCCCAACTCCAGCTGGTACACTTACAGCTTAAATTGCTCAATACTCTGCTGGCAAACTCATTCAAGACTCCTTGAATCCCAAATCTGCTTAAAAACTCTCTTAATCGATAAGTGACCCTGTACTTAAGAAGATAGATTTCGCCCCAATTAATATACTGACTTTCTTCCATTTTGCTTTATGCCCCTGTGCTTGTATTAGAGCTGACTGACTGACTGAAGGTATTTGTAGAGCGCACTACTGTCGAGGCATCTTGGCGCCGAGGAAAATAATTGAACAGAACGCTGACAAGCTTAAAGCTGAGAGAAGCCAGGTTTTCATTTTTTTCCTGAAAACCAATCGATTTGGTCTCATTCTCAGATGTACGGGAATTGAATTCCATAGCTTAGATGCCAGCAAGGAAAAGCGTTTTCCTTCCCACCTTGCTCTTTTTAGCTTAGGACGTTTGACCAAGCCAAGAGTGGCAGACCTCATTGAACGCATTGGCAGATAGCGGGAAAACAAGGATTGTACATCCTCAGCCCCGCCACCAAACAAGGCTTTGTGTACCAGACAGAGTGACTTGAAATTGATACGACGTCATACAGGGAGCCAGTGAAGTTGTTTTATCGCGTTTGATGTGGGGTGGTGTTTAGGTAGTTTAAGCACCACTCTGGCTGCCGCGTTCTGAATTGATTGCAGTTTGGCCAGTTGGGCAGCACCCGCTCCTAGGTAGAGCGCATTGCCATAATCAATTCTAGAAAGAATCGTGGCGATCATGACTGTTTTCCTCAGGGAGAGAGGAATTAACGGGAGGATCTTTCTCAGGCCTTTCAACATAAAAAATACAAGCAGATGACACTTGGTTAATATGAGCGGCCCAGGTCAGATCTCTATCGAACATGAAGCCAAGGTTCCTAGCTTTATTCACTGGCACGCGACAAGCACCGGCTGTAGTTGGCCACCAAAGCTGATTCCAGTTCGAAGCTTTTTGACCAAACTTTAAGACTTCAGTTTTGTCAGTATTCAGCTTTAAAAAATTTGAATTCATCCAAGTCATCAAGGCAGAGGTGCACTTGGAGAATTCAGCTGCCATGACATCCACCGAATGGATTACAGACACTATAAGCTGAGTGTCCTCAGCATATGACACCAGCGTAAAGCCGTAGCTTTCTATTAATTTGGCCAAAGGAGCAACATAAATGTTAAAAACTGTGGGGGACAAGGTGGAGCCTTGAGGGACTCCCCCAGGGAGTAGAAATTCCTCCGACTGGTATGCATCCCAGAAAATAACTTGTCCCCTAGACGATAGAGCTTATACCGATATGTTTAATCCTGTTTGCAAGTCGTTCATCAATACCCAAGAGGCTTCAGGATTATCCCTCATCGCCTGCAAATGCTACACACTGTTCAAAACATCTGGTGCTCCCATCTGGAGGGGACCTGACAGTTCAGGTTGGACCTTTCCATTTGGAGCAGGACTAAGACAGATTTGCACGTGGCTGGTCTCTGCCTGTAGTGGCATAGTGGGAGACAAATAGAATGAAACACCACCTCTAGTGATGCACCTATCTGATAATTTCCTAGAAAAATGTTTCAAATGCTAAAAATGAATTACATCATTTTGTAGTTAATGGCTAACAATCTGATTTTCCTTCCCCCAAAAGGCATTAAATTCAGACTAAATACTCTTCTTTTGAAAATTAGAAAAGAGAAACAATTCTGCCTTGATGGTGTTAGTCATGGAGTTTCTAAATCCTTCTGTTGTCAAATACTGTGTAAAATATAATACTGTTGATTATTTATTCTTCTTTGTCATGTTACACAGCGCACACACAAAAGAATATTGACAAAGCCAATAGCTCTCGCATAGGCCAGTGCTTCAGTATGGCTTGGAGGAAAGGCTGTGGAATCTGACTTAAGCTATTGAGTGTTGACCTAAATGCCTAATTGAAAGTAGGACATGTCAAGTCCCAGCTGGGCTACATCTATATTGTTGGTAAAGGGACTGAAGTATAAGACCACTGAAACTTTTCCTGAGTAAACCTTGAAAGGGTAATTATTTAGTCAGTGGTGTAGAGTTCCATTCTTTACGTAAGTCCTTAAAGTGAAAGATTGTGATCTTTGTGAAAACACAGTAGTGAACTCTTTATATATTGAGGAAAACATCCTTCAACAATATCCGAAGAAACCATGTTATTTCTATATCGTGTGTGAGCAATTTCTCGACTACCCAGACTGCTGTTCTCGGGTTGCTCGTGTTCCCATTTGGGGCACCCGACCCGACACTTGCGGCTAAACTGTTCTTATTGGAGCAGGACCAAGACTGATTTGCCTGTGGCAGGTCTCTGCCTAAAGTGGCATAGTGGGTGAAAACACATGGGCTGTCGGCGACGGCGTGCTGATCGATGAACGTTGTCAAGGTTGCCGCAGGCTTTTCAATAAACACTACTCCGCGGTGCGCATTGTCAATTAAGTTGGGATACAGTTCCCTAGAGCAGTCATATTCCATCACTAGTATCTCGTGTAGTAACGCGCAGCACTCTTTTTGACTGGTGCGGAATTAAACCAAGCCATCCGGTTTGTACTACTGAAAGGAAGACTAAATGGTGCTGGCAATGGTGGTTTAGTGTCCGATTCATTTTGGCCAGATGGGATATCCGGTAATGAGCAAATGTGAAGCGTGAGAACGGGTTTCTTCTAAGCACTGAATCTTGGCGCACATAATTCTTTCAGGAAGTCTTTTTTTTTTTTTTTCTATGTAGACAAAACTCTCCACAAAGACTGTCTGAAATAATTCTAGTTAAGGGTAATGTCTTTTTGATTAGTTTTTGGTTTTTCAGTATACCCAAAATGGTGACAAAGATAACGTCAAGGATGAAAAGGTTTGCTTGCAATGACATTTTAGCTTCTAGAGCTTTTTTGTTGGCTATTATTTAGCTTCTAGAGCTTTTTTGTTATCTGGAAAGGACTGCTGTGGAACGGGGTAAACGAATTGCAGAACTGGCAAGAACTGCCCCCCTACTTATTCTGCAGCCTGTGAACATTGTAAATTGCTTAATGAATACAACGTTCAGCGAAAGTTTGAAATCTCATGAACCTGGTCTCTGCTAGAGTAGTGGACAGTTGTGGGTATCAGTCTAAACATTTGTGTATCATGATTATGTAAATGTAGGTGGGGGGATAACCATTGCCCGTCATAAGAATACAACCACACTGAAAATACTTTCTGCTAACCTACCCATGTCGCATTGCATTTTGACAGTCAAGATGAAACAGGGCAGTGCTTCTAATTTCATTGTTATTCTACAGCCTGTGAGAATGTGTAAAACTTAGTCAGAGCGCTGTTTAACTCTTTTTTTTTTTTTATAAATTGCCGTTATTTTTAATATGAAACCTAGTTTTATCTGTATTAATATGGTCCCCCAGATGGAACATCAACATACATATTCATGTTAAAAAAGTGCCATTGTCTAAAGACTTGGTCCCCAATTGCCCTTCCATATATTTCATCTCAAGAAATACTCTGTGGGTGGAAAAGTGTCGCATTAGATCAAAATATTTAAACTCTCAATGGCAATGCATGATATCAATTCCTCCATTCATCTGGAATCCTCACGGAAATGTCATTCTAAGTGGCCCAAAGCGTAATCCATTTATTTCTTCTTTTGGGGCATACCTGACCTTGCATTGCTTTTTCCATGCCTATGCACCAATCATTACCACTGCACCATTTTTCAACACTTTCATTTTTTAGATTTACTCTGTAGTAAACTTTAGAAGTGAATAAAATTAATATCATGACGGGTAACTACATAAAAAAATTATCATATTTTGTGCCGTTAGCTGTATTCTATATGAAACACCTATGTAAATTGCTTTTCAAATGCTGTAAGGCAAAAACATTATTTGCATTTTTTTCCTTCAGAATGCAGAGGTTTCCGTCTTTGAAGTAAATATTCGTTTTGTTGGTGGCCTTTTGTCGGCGTACTATCTCACTGGTATAGAGGTAAGTTCACCCAAACCTTAAATAATAAAGTGCTATTGTTTGGTTTTTTATAACTTATTTTACGTTTTCTGAACTTAATACATTTAAGAAAGATTACCATGTCAGCTGGCAAATGCAATCTTTTAATGTGGCTGTTTTAAGTACTGTTCGTGAATGTGCAGTTTGGTTGTGTGGAGTTGTTACAGAACGTACATTAACCTCTAACATTATTCTAAAAAAATTATGAATCTACAAGACACTGGCCGATGCCCATGAAATACTGAAGGAGCAAATTTTTTTGCAGAATAGTGCTTTGATTGTGGTATTGAAGTTTGAAGTCTGGTGTTTAAAAAGAACAGCTACTATAAAGGTTTCAAAATTAGGTTATAGTCTTTGTTTTTATACAGATGACTTCAACTATATCAGGTTAGAGCTGAAGTTGAAATCCCTATTGGAAGGCTTAGTAACTATAGAATTGCTTTGAGAATTTCCACACAGTACAGCGATCTGGTTTGATCTTAACCCGCCATATCCCTGTGTCTTATTAGCTCCGTGGAAGGATGCACCCTGCAAGTAGTTGGAGGCTATGGGCACGTCCATGATAGACTAGATGGTATGGCTCTGACATCCAACACTACTTGGAGGGATTTGTTTTACCTGACCCAGAGTGTCCATGCCCAAACGGCGATCTCCCATCCCTACCCACAAGTGATGATGCTCATTCGAGGTCTTCCTCCCCTATTAAAAATCTATCCTGGAATATAGGGGGGATTAAGTCCAAGTTTAGGTCCAAGTTAGCCTGGGGGAGCTTTATTGACCAATTCGATCGGTCTCCTCCAAGAAACTTGGTTCCTTGACCCACTATATAGGCCTGACTGTATTGCTGATCGCATTCCGGCCCACTCTGTAGGAAGGGGACACCCTTCTGGTGGCCTCCTCATTTGGGCTGAAGTGAACCTTAATGTTAAAATATGCTCTTGCTGCCTTTTATTTCACATGATATTCTGAGCATAAATATTACCAGAGAAGATGCAAGCAGTTAGTATCTATACAATGTTTATAGCCGGGTGGCTGGGGTGGGGGGGGGGGGGGGGGAGACCTGGTGATTGGTGACCTCACATAGGGCCCCCTATGATTCACATGACTGGTGACTTGAACACCACATACGAACCACTGGCCACAGGAAATGCCTCTCCTGTTGGTGAGGAAGATGAGGATTGAGAGATACTGATACTCAACACTAAATCAGTGAAGCGCTGGACATGTTCTGCTTATCAACTCCTGTCTTTTGCCTCACTGTGGCCTGGGGGCATATGTTGGCCGCACAGTATCTGATCCCCGTGGTGCTTATACCTTCAATCGCCTCGGCTACACATGCAGAATTGATTGCTTCTTAATCTCTCTCCATCTCTGGGGTAACCTGGTTGATTTGAAGGTTGACCGTGATCATAGCTCTCTCCATTGTTCCCTTAAAGGCTTATTTAACCAGTTCAATAATGCTGCTTGTATCTTTAAGTTCCAATCTGGTGCCCTCAAATGATACGCGAAGGATCAAGTGGGACAAGATAGCTGCAAATCCAAGTTACAGAAATTTAATGAACCTGGACCTTAGGGATGCTATTTTAAAGCAGGAAAATTCCAATCTTGTTCAGGGCAGGGACCAGAATTGGAACTTGAAAATTGTAAAGATTAAGGATGACTTGGTTAAAATTCTTGGAGTGTTTCATGCGTCACTGTAACATCTCGGGCACCCCTCAAACATTAACGTACCCTGTACAACAAGTCCTGTGATGACAGGAAGAATGAGCTTCGCTGAGCCCTTATTAGCAGTGACACTCTTGATATTAGCCAAAAGAAATGAGTATAAGCTGGCCTACATAAGAGTGTGCAAGGACTGGGTGACTAAAGGTTGGGAGAACATTTATTAAGCTGACATGCACAATCACACCATGAAATTGTGGAAGTTAGTGGTCAACGGAGGCCAGCAAGCCCCAATGCTTTTGGTCGATGTCCTTATTCCTGAGGTATGGCATGCTCACTGTTCTTATCTTTATAAGCAGGGGTTGACTGCTGAAGAGTCATACTGTTAAATGTTGAATCTTTTCTCTTCTGGGTCCCAAGTTTGAGTTGAGTGAATCTGCTAGCTTAATAAAAGCTATTGCTGCTGGAAAAGCTGCAGGCGCATTGTATCCCGGGTGATCTTTCTTGCTTACATTGCAGGCTGGGCTCTGTATTTTAATACATTATCTAACTAAGTTTTGAAGGGTGCAAGTCCCTCTGAGTTGGAAGGCGGCTCAAATTGTCCCTATCTACAAAACGGGTCTTTGGAACTCCCCTCTAAATGACAGATCGATTCATCTTAGATGTAGCCCAAAAGGTCTTTGCAATGCGAATTGGAATCATGGATTAAGCACCATCCGACCCTCTCCCCCTTACATGCAGGGTTTAGAAGAGGGATTAGTATTATCGACCAGATTTTTAGGTTTTTAATTGTTTAATTATTTACTGAAAGACACAAGTCATTCAAAATGCGATCCTAAACATGGTCTTAGTAGACTTGGTCTGTGTTCGATTTACTCCCCCCGGGGATGTTGTGGGATGACTTCAGTCATGGGGTCCTGCTCGATCCTTTGGACTTTTTGGTTTGCCTTCATCAGAACACATGCCCAGGTTAGATGGGGCCTGGGTGGGGTGCTTACAGAACGGATAGATATTCGTAAAGTGATCCGGCAAGGGTGTGTCCTTCATCCTAACCTATTCTCTTTATACCTTAATGATGTGGCCACGTATCCAGAGGACCGACAAAATGATGCCACCCAATTGGCTGGTTATAAGATTTTTATTATTTGCAGATAACACCCAGCTGATGACACCCAGTTTAACATCTAGTGGATATGTTCGAGGCTTTTTGCTTTTGAAGAGGGCTGACAATTAACCACTCTAAAACAAAGTTTATGGGCATCAGCCCTCATAAAACCTTTAAGGGCTTGATAATGCTGGAAGATAGACCGTGGCACAAGGTAACAGTTTGATTACTTGGAATCTGATAGAGACATCTAGCCGCAGATGCCTTACCTTTGGATTCCTGGCGTCAGGCCGGATCCAGAAGATTTTTCTTAGCAGTACCCCTGCACGCCGGTAGGTGGCATCTGTTGATTCTGCATGACGGCGTTGCGTTAGTCGTCATCATGACATACACAGTGCCAATATAACCGCCACTCTGGCGCACTGAAATCAGTTCTTTTTTTTCCACACCAGCCAGTGTAGATCTGTTGAAGAGAGCTTACCCCCTGTCATTTTTTGACAGACTTTTTTTTCTACTTTTTTCGACTTCTTTTGTTGTGCTAGGAATGTCTAGCAAGAAGACATCTGGGTTCAAGCTGTGCGACACCTGTCACTGACATGTCTGTCACAAACCCCCACCTTGACTGGTATGAGGAACTGGGCGATGTCAGTGGCCTGGACACCGCCCCACATTCTGGCATGCTGTCTACCCCTAACATGTCTACGGAGGAGGGGGGCATCATTCGCTATGGTAGTGCATAGGGCAGTGGAGGTCTTGGACCTGCAGCTACCTACGGTGGCAGTCAAGACTAACTGCTTGACAGAGGTCCTGCAGCCTGTTGTCTCCAGCTCGGAACTCTTGCTGCCTTTCAGGGAGGCGTTGATGAATGTTCTTTTGGGCATCTGCTCCAAGCCCAAAACAGGGGCTCCTGTGAACAGAACGATTGCCTGCCGCCATCGCCCTGCACTGGGCGACACAGCTTTCCTCACCCCCCACCCCACAAAGCTTGGTGGTTAAAGCTTCCACTTCTCATGGCGCATTACCTTCCGCACCACCGGTCAGGGAACCTAAGAGACTGGAAAACTTTGGAAAGAACATATTCTCTTCCCCCCAGTCTAGCATTGCGGTTGGTGAACACTTCATGCCTGGTCCCATAGAAGGATGGAGATCTTCGTCCTATCCTCGACCTCAGAGACCTCAACTACTTCCTCTTAAAGGAGAAGTTCAAGATGCCCTTCCCCTAGCTCGGGTCCTGTCTACCATGGACCCGGAACACTGGATGGTAGCGCTGGACTTGCATGATGCCTATTTTCATATCCCTGTCCTGCCCATTCCTACCTACGGTTTAAAGTGGGTCAAAAGCACTTTCAGTTTGCCTTGCTCCCTTTCGGCCTCACCAGCGCCCCTCGGGTGTTCACAAAGGTGATGGCGGTGGTTACAGCCAATCTGCAGAGATCAGGGTTCCAGTCTTCCCCTATCTCGACGACTGGTTGAAGGCGGTCTCATCCCACGCAGTCTTCTCCCACCTCCAGACTACGGCAAAACTCCTGCACTTAGGGTTCACTATCAATGTGCCGAAGTCGCACCAGATTCCCTCTCAGATGCTCCCTTTCATTGCAGCGGTTCTGGACATGGTGCAGTTTCTGGCCTGTCCTCCCGAATGGCGGTTCCAGGATATTCAGGCTATGAACCTGATGTTTGGACCACATGCCCTCCTGCATTCTGCTGGTGGACCATGCAAGGTGGCGCATGCAGGCTCTACAGTGGGACCTGAAGTTCCAGTGGGCACAGCATCGAGGAAATCTTACTGACCTAGTTCAGATATCAGAGGGCACTGAGAAAGACCTGGAGTGGTCACAGTAGTGACAGGTGTCTCTTTTGGAATGGGGCGGCCATCAGGAGGAGGTACAGATCAGAGGACTCTGGTCTCTGGTGGAATCCAAGCTCCATATCAACCTATTGAACCTTCGGGCAATCAGATTGGCACTGAAAGCCTTTTTACCGTTCATCAAGGAAAAGCTGGTTCAGGTGTTCATGGACAACACTACCGCCAAGTGGTACTGCAAAAAACAGGGCAGTGTGGGGACGTGGGCTCTGTCAAGAGGCCCTACTTCTCTGGACATGGCAGGAACAGGGCATTTCCCTGGTGGTTCAACATTTGACTAGTTCGCTGAATGCCAGAGCAGACTAATTTAGCCGAAGGTGCTTTGCTGATCACAAGTCACATCCTCATTCTGAGGTGGTACAAGGTCTCTTGCAGTGGTGGGGAGAGACCGGGCACAATTTGTTCTTGTGGCTCTGGATTTAGGACGTAGGGTTTGGTATCCTTAGCTGCTATCTATGAGCATCGATCCTGCGATCAGGCTGCTGCTTCGGAAGGTCTTCCGTCGCAGCAGCAGGGGAGGGTCCTCCACCCGACCTGTCCATTATCCACATCCTAGTGGACTTTCCTCCCGAAGCCTGTGACATTATTGTGTCCAGGCGTTCCTCCACAAAATCTGTATAGGCCTGCTGATGGAAGAGATTTTGTAAATATTGACCAGATTAGTCTATTGACCCCTCATCTGCCTATGCCAGATATTCTCCGGTTTATTCTTTCCTTGGCCCAGCAGGGTTCTGCCTTGGGTACTCTGAAGGGCTACGGTTCGGCCCTTTCAGCTTTACCCTGGCTGCCAGATCAGATCAGCCTTCACTTTGTAAGTCCCCTCTGGTGTAGTGGTTTTTGAAGGGGTTAACCCACTTGTTTCCCCCTTATACTTTTCTTATGCCACAGTGGGTCCTTAATTTCGTGATGTGTGCACCATTGAGCTGCTGCACAACTTCCCTCTACAGTTGCGCATTATAAAAACAGTCTTTTTAGTGGCAATTACCTATGCCAGAATGGTGAGCGAACTGCAGGCACTATCATCACAGACTCCCTTCTTGACAATCTTTCTGAACAAAGTGGTACTAAGAACTACAGCATCCTTTTTGCCCAAGGTTGTAACTCCCTTCAATCTGGGTCAGTCCGTTACTCTGCCCACTTTCTAAGCACCTCCGCACCCTTCCAAAGAAGAGTAGCATCTCCATTGTCTGGACCCAGAAAGAGTATTCTCTTTCTACCTTGACAGCACTAAAGCGTTCTGGATGGATGACCAACTTTTTATAGGGTACATGGGAGCAAAGAAGGGGTGTGTTCAGAAGAGGACCATCACCTGTTGGTTATCCTCTGTATAAATCTGTTACGCCTTGGCAAAGAAGCAGCATTCCAAAGGCCTTAGGGCCCTTTCCACCAGTGCAAAGGCAGACACCACAGCCCTCTAGAATAGGAAACCAATTGCTGATATTTGCCAAGCAGCCATGTGGGCATCTCTGCACACGACTGCCAGACACTACTCAGCTTCGCAGAGAGGGCCTGTTTGGCTGCTCTGTTCTGCAGGATTTTCTGGTATAAAAGGTAAGCAGCATTGCTTGGGTATCTGTTCAAAGGTAAGGAATCTGCAGCTCGATGTCTCAAACAGAGATGGCCAAGATACGGTGTTACCGAAGGGAAGTAACTTGTCCGTTAAGATGACCAGATCTGTCCTGGCTTCCCCAGGTCCAGAAGAGCTTCTTGAACCCATCTCAACACTATGCTGCTATTTTAAGACTTCTCGAGTAAGGCACATCTTCCCTGTGCTAAAGACTTATAGGGCCAAGCCTAAGGGTAGTGCTTTGTACAGGGCTGAAGTTTGGGGCAACACAAATTTGGCTTTGATTGGTGTGGTCAAAAATACGCTCCTGAGAGCTGCAACTGATCAACCAAAAAGTAATCCGCATATACCATTACTCCGGTACATGGGCATTGAACCTAGGACCCAAAGGCCCACCAACTTAAACAGTTACTGTATTGGCAAAGGTTGAAATATTCCTTGGGTATTGAGAAATCTAGGGCTCTTCAGGACGTGATTGTGCTAGGTAATTCTTACGAATTTCGTTGCCCACGCTGCATTGCCAAATGTGATGCAGCGTGGGCAACGAAATTCGTTTTATTTATTTTTATCGGTACTTACCTTTAATGGTCCATATCCCGCATTTTACAACCCCCCCACCCTGACCCCCCCCCCCCCCCCCCCCCCTCCCCTGCCTGACGTCACCGCCCCAGTATAACGCCCGACACGGGCCGTGCCTGTCTTTGGTACGTTATATTTTCTTATGGTCATGTTATGCTCGCTCTATGAAAGCTTGGATCCCACTTTGCAAACAACTTGACTGTATACTGCTTCAGGCTGCCCTACGGCTTCTACGCACTGAGTCCCTGCAGATAGCTGTCTGTTCAGTGCCTAAATATCTCCTCTGGAGTTGGTGCAGTAGATGTAAAGCAATGGACTGTGTTTTATGTTGTGAGCCTTGGCTTTATTTTTTGCCTATTTCCAGTGACTACTTAGTTTTCTCCATATTCATGATTTTATCTCCAACTCCTATTTTTTTTTTATTGTATTGATGTGTAAGGTTTTTATGCTTAGAGTGCCTTATGCTGCCTTTTTTATGGTCAGCAATGTGCTGATTGATTATTTTATAAGTGACCTTAGATTAATATGCAGATGAGACTGTGAGTTTATTGCAGTATCTGCTCGTACCGATTATCGATTATATTATGCTTGGTTTTAAAAAGCTTTGCAGGGATCTGATTATTGCCCTCGAGTTGAACCCTTTTTACAATGTTTTTCATGTGTTTGTTTTATTTTTATATTTGTATGTGCTTTTGTGGTTGGAAATGCCGAATAAAGTATTTCTTGATGACTTTGCTGGCTACAGTTTTTACTGTAGTTTGCATGCCAAATGACCTCAAGTCATTACAGTATGGACTTTTAATACAAGTCTAGATGTACAAGCCTCAAGCCATCTTCTCTACACACACAGACACACACACAAGGGGGTTAGGGTAGCATCTTTAACGAAAGCATTCTGTGAAAGTAAAGCCTGCTTCCCTGTAACTGTAGTTTTCATACCACAGTTAGTTTGTGCAGTCTTCTGGGATAGGTGGTGGGAATTCTTCTTTTGGGCTTTTTTCTATAGCCACTCTAATCGCACTACTTTATGCAGCGTTTCTGATCACTGGTTCTGCAAGCCTGATCTTGTTCTTCCCATTCTTTAGTTAACTTTCAGATTGAAGTTAACATTTGCTGCAAATCATTTATGGTGCTTGACCAAAGGCGCATCCTCCCGCATTGACAGTATTCGAAGTGTTATGATCTAGTTAGTCGGGTAACATTTAACTTTGCTAATTCTAGGATGGTTCAATATCCCACTCTGCTTTTTCTGCAGACATACACCACTCCCATGAATGTGCTGGCAGCCGTATAGTTAACAATTTGAAAGTTTTCATGCAGTCTGATTTGCCCAAATAGTCTATATTGTTCTAAATAAAATTAGCCATCTAGACGTTAGTC
Organism: Lissotriton helveticus; assembly: GCF_964261635.1. Taxonomy (NCBI): domain Eukaryota; kingdom Metazoa; phylum Chordata; class Amphibia; order Caudata; family Salamandridae; genus Lissotriton; species Lissotriton helveticus. The sequence goes on from NC_136067.1 coordinate 874,950,099, forward strand.
ACTGCGACCTTGTCGCTTGGTTTAACAGTGCATGGTTTATTAATTAACTTGCAAACGCTAATACCTACCCATTTCACTGTTGTAAAAAAAAAATAAGACATCTGCAGCGACTTTGATGCTACATTGCACCCAGGGACGTAGTTTCAGGGGTTGGTGTTTGGGGTGTTGCACCCCACTAATAAGTGTATTATCGGATAGTTTGGCACAGATTCTTTCGGTCGGGTATTGTGAGAGGTCAGTTGAATTTCACAAGGGATGTTTACATACACATAGACAAAAATGTTCACCCACTCTGGTTTTGAAAGTTCCCAAAATATTGGTTATCCTACAAAATATTGTGTGCTCTTAGTAGTCTTCCCTTTCCACATTCTTCTCTCTTTCCTTTGCCCCTTAGGGTACTATCAAGCACCCTGCTTGCTTTATTATGTATTGATTCAGAAAAGGGGGTGGTGATGAACAGAGTGTCTGAATTAAGCAGACCACTCTTACCCAGTCCAAAGATCAGGGCTTGATCCATCACCGTTATTTAGCTCACTGCCCCATCCCAGCTCAGAACCTGGCTATATGCAAATTACTGCTTAATTCAATGAGCTAAAAAACGGTGTTGGATCTAGCCCTGATCTCTTGACTGGGTGAGAGTACTCTGCTTAATTCAGAGACTCTGTCCATCACCACCCCTTGTTGTAAATAATTTTGTCCACCCTAAGCGTGGAAGGGTATACTCAGATGTGAGTCCCTTGCTCATTGCACCATCAGGATTCAAGCAAGCCGGGCCGAAGACGGCTGTAATGCCAGAAACTGGTCCCCGGAAGCTTGTTTCCTTCCCAGTGTAAGAATTGGCTTTTGTAGTCTGGTCTGCCCTGTTCCCATGATGCACTGGGCCAGGGACAGACTAATTTGCATACAGCCGGGTTCTGAAACTGGGATGGTGCAATGAGCTAAAAAACGGTGTTGGATCTAGCCCTGATCTCTTGACTGGGTGAGAGTACTCTGCTTAATTCAGAGACTCTGTCCATCACCACCCCTTGTTGTAAATAATTTTGTCCACCCTAAGCGTGGAAGGGTATACTCAGATGTGAGTCCCTTGCTCATTGCACCATCAGGATTCAAGCAAGCCGGGCCGAAGACGGCTGTAATGCCAGAAACCGGTCCCCGGAAGCTTGTTTCCTTCCCAGTGTAAGAATTGGCTTTTGTAGTCTGGTCTGCCCTGTTCCCATGATGCACTGGGCCAGGGACAGACTAATTTGCATACAGCCGGGTTCTGAAACTGGGATGGTGCAATGAGCTAAAAAACGGTGTTGGATCTAGCCCTGATCTCTTGACTGGGTGAGAGTACTCTGCTTAATTCAGAGACTCTGTCCATCACCACCCCTTGTTGTAAATAATTATTATGTATTGAAACATTATTTGCAAGCCCGGTTGTCCGAATATCTGAAGCTCCCACCCCTAATCTTACTGACCAAGCTATGCCCCTGATTGCACCTAAAATGATTACATCTTCACTGTTGGCATTTTACTGCAAAAGAGCAGAATCTTAATGCACATGCATGTAATGACTGTTTTTGTACCCAGTGGAATGTATAGGATTGCTGTCTACAGGTTTCATTTGTTTGTTTTCTTCCAGCCATTGTCCTTGGCTCATTACCAGATTCCGGTATATTGGCACTTATTATGTTACTCTCAAATATTACTTACCTTCCAGTTTGACTGTGCCTACCACTGCACAACATTTTTAAAAACCAAGGTTAATCTTGATGGTATTAAAGAAAATGTAGTCCACGAGTATCTAATGATTTAAGGCATTAATTCCAAAGGGCACTTTCTACACGGATTATGGAACTATTTCCACTTTCTGAGCTGAGATTTTCTTTGATTCGTTATTGGTATTAGTTCTATAGTGTGACGACCAGGTATCTCGATAATGACATTGTCAATCAGCATTTCTTTCACGAGAGCTTATTATAGTGAAAGCACACTGTTTGGTATATTTCAGTGGCAATACCACCAGGGTGTGTTAAGTGCATGTTCTCATGTCATTTCCAACCTAGTACCTTTCGTTATGTTATGGGTATCAGATACCGCTCTTTACACTTGAAGGACTTATGGAGCATGTTAGTTCGTTTTTGTGGTTTATCTTAGTCTGTTTTGCCATTGAGCTGACGTTGGTTTTAGGTCTCATGTGAGACATTGTAAGCGCCATCTCTTGCAAGACGTTTTGTTTACCTACAGGGGGCTTAGAACCTCCCAATTCCTTACCATTGGTTGACTTCATTGTCGCTGTAATTCCTTTGCTTATTTTTGGTCCGTGGTCCGCACATGTTAGCTTCACTTCCTCTTCAGGTTTGTCTCTCTCCTGGCACATGGTCCAACCAACTACTGCTTCGTTGCCCTTTTTCCATTGTGTGCTCCCACTTTATTTAGGTTTCGCTTGCACTGTTCTTGCGCAATATGTTGTAATTTAAACATTTAAAAAAATCTTAAAAGGGGCTTACAGCCTGCTGAATACTTAATTTTACTTGCCGTTCATGTATTTCAATATCGCTCTAATTTGCATGCTTCAGATTGGTCAGTACATCTTCCTGCTCTGCTTTGCCTGTCCATGCTTCGCACTTGAAGGGTCTTTTTTTAAACTTGCTTTGGGGCTCTCAGAACGAGTGCATCTGTAGGCAGTCTTCTCTCCTCCCCAACTTGATAATCCACCACCCCTGCCATTTTAACAAACTCCCCCACCCCGCTTGCTGCTTTAATCCACCACATCCTCCTCCCTGCTCTCTCCATGAGCACGTGTACATAGACATATGCTGGTTTATATTAGTTGTTAAAGGCACAAGAGATGGGAAAGAAACGCAAGTCCTCCTTTAGGTTCTTAACTAACATTTTCGTGCTGTGACAATTCAAAAGTCTTGCTAGGAGACCTCTTGTAAAGCATATCATTCAAGGGTCCAATTTATGTTACTTCTAAAATGTATTTCTGAGTTGCGTAAAGGGTTGCTTTGCTTTTAATCACATTAGTTGTTTTCTTATTGAAAACGCATTTCTAACAAAATAAAAAAATATTCTCTCCAATTTTGCATATATATTTTGTTTAAATTCAATATTTGTAGTTTTTCTATATCACTTTATTGAAGCACTCAAACGAACAGTGACATTCCAAGATAGTCACCCGTTTCCTGGAATTCTGAGTGGAGAACTAGTTGTTGCTCTTATCTCAAATTCCTTCATTTGTGTCCAATGCCCGGTGACTCGGGGATCTTTGCCTCTCTAGACCGTTTTTTCAGTCTAAAATGATTGGTAAACCAAATCTGTAAGGAGGAGAAAGCAAAACTTAGAATATCAAAATTAGGAGTCATATTAAAGTCAGCTTGAAAGAGTGGGAAGGATTCAAATCTCTACTGTGGAAAAATCCCTGGGCTTGGGAGCAGTAGCAGACACTCGTTCTCTAGAAGGCATGTCTAATCATCCTATTTTGATGTTCCTGTGATGCGTGAATAACTGTTGACGTGGAGCTTCTCTCCCAGATCAGCTGGTTAAGAGGATAAGAGTCTGCAGTTGATGCCCTCCAGTAAAAAAAAGCTAGTGAAATTGGTGAAAGGTAGACTTGCTTTTCGTTGAGCTTGAACACTCCGAAACCAAGCAAGTGAAAAATGAGGGTTGGAATGTAGATTCAAATAATTTTCAGGGACTAGGACAAGTTTGATTTCCAATACATATCTTGACATGGCTTTAGAAATAAAGATTTTCATTTGGAAACATTCAGAAGATAGTAATGTACAAAGGCAAGAGGACTGGGCTTGCACCATAAGAGGATGCAATGAAGAAATCAATGACATTGGTTTTGGAGTATGTATTAAAAAAATCTGACCAGAAATCCTTTCACAGACAGCAATATCCACTCAAGACACCTCAATTACCAACATTTGGTGTCACTTGCTTATTGTTGATTGAGGATTTCTGACCAAAAGCCCAAATCTCCTAGCATTCGAAGCTTTTGTTAAATAACAGGGTGGTAGTTTAGACCTTGGGCCATGCCATAGTGTCTTGTTGCTTTTGTATTTGGTCCAGTTTTCCCTGGCTTGCCTAGCTCTGGCTAATCCAGCTTGCTATTGAATAGAGCTTGTAGTTGACTAAACTTCAGAGTTGCTTTGGGGTTTTTGTTGGGAGGATAGGTGACTGGGTAGAGTAGCTTATGATGATGGATACCTTGCCATTAATCACTTGAATGTAGTCAACTTATTTCTCAGTTTGAAAGAATTTTCCATACTGTAGGTACGAGTGTTGACCAACCATTTCATGCTATAGTGTTACCTTTTGCTATGAGGACAGAAGCCCACATTCTGGCACTTGGATTAGTCATAAACAAAACAAATGGAGGAGTGCCCCCTGTAGGCGAGACAGAGAAAGTCTCTGCGCCTGAAGCTTAAGGCTTAATCAAGCGCTTGTGCCCAATCTAATATAGGACATAGCATGTCCTTTTAGAAGACCCCTCACTCACCAACCTAGTTGGTGACATGCTTCATCATCGGGGTCCCCCCCGAAGGCCGAGTGCCAACAGGGTGTGCTACGACACCTGATTACAGTGGAGCGGGTATTTTGTCTTTTTATATGTGCAGTGATAAAAGGGGTAAGTGATTTAAAAAGGGGCCAGATCTACTCACTTCAAGACTTTATTCCTGAGTGACTGGACACCTTGGTAAAAGAACTGTAACACCTTTGTCTAAGTAGACTTCGGTGTTCAAGACGTGTAGTGATGATAAAATAGCGACGTGTGCTATGTGATTAAAATATAAGTCTTAGGTCTACATGTTTCAACCTCTTATGATTGTGGGTTTTCCTCAGGACCAAAAGGAAAAAAGTGAAAAGGACCTGGGTGGTACGCACACGCTAAGGAGCGCCCTGCCCTCGATCCGTGATGAATGGGAACACAAAATTGTGTCCCTACACAAAATGTAGTCTTCTCCCCACTCTGGAAGAAAAACTCATAGAGCGGTACGAAACCGCCTCATGGGCGTTCGTGGTCCCATGGCGATGCTCACGTAATTTGCAGCTTCTGTTCCTTGGACTGGTAACCTACTTGGTTCCATCGACGATCCGCCCCGTGGTAATGTGGATTAGTCAGTCTAAAACTTAAAACTAATATATACAGTGCTGTCACTTTGAATTTGTACCTTCCTATCAATTATGGTTTTACATGCTTAGGTTTGTTATCCCACTGTCTGGATTATGGTTTCTCAAGGGTTAGTCGGCTACTTGCATCACATAGGTTCACAAATTTGAGGCCTGTCAGTTCTATTTCTTCCAAAAATGCTATGGAATGGAGGGAAACGTTTTGGTCTTCGAAGACGTTTGTAGTATTTGTTTTGCCAACTGCCTTCACCATTCATCTGGTCTGGTTCTTCAAAACTGGTATTAACTGTTTCTAATATCTTGAATCCTTCTGAATTTGTTGGGTCTTGGACCATGCCTGTAATGTATCCTTTCAATCAGACATCCCTGAAGGCCACACTTTTTGGGTCTCGGCTTAGAGACGCGCGAAGCGCGTTCTCGGCAGAGAACTATAGCAATCGTTTCTGCCGACAAACGAGACAAGAGCTGGGCACGCACCCAGCATTCTGAATGGGAGAGGGAGCGACAAGAGCTGGCCACGCGCGGATTTGGTCGCGCGCACGTTCACGGCGCCATCGTCTCCGCCACGCGCCGATGACTGCTCTCTTCCTGGCAGGCTTCACGGAAGTCAGCATGCTTGTTTGCAAATGCGATCGCTTTCGGTTTCCTGGGAACGCTCATTCCGAGACTGAGACTGAGACTGCCCATTTGCTTGTCTCTCACCGGTCGAATAGAGGGCGCTCTCTCCTCGGCCTGTCCTCGCCTCTGTTCCTCACTCTGTGGCTGCGCCTGGACCCATGTTCCTGCCTCTCACTTGGGCAGTCTCCTGCTGAATAGAGTGCACTGTCTCTCCGCGGCGGGCACCCGGGCCGGCGCTCACTGTCCTTCACACCGGCGACAACTGCGGATTGGCTCGTAGGCATCAGACTGGAAATTTTTACAGGGTGTTGCTAACGAGGGGACCCGGGCAAGGACGGCTTCCACCCCAGCGGACCATATACCCGGACTACCCCGGGAACCTGAACAGCTCCTCCCGCTGCAGCAGCGGCTCCCCCGGGCACACCGAGTCCTACTCCAGCGGCAGCAACTCTATTCCCTGCTCTGCTCCTTCCTGCAGGTGAGTCCGGGGCTGTTATTTGCATTTCACCCTCCCTGGGTACATGCGAAGTGCATTTCACCCCACCCTGGTGACTTGTCAACTAGAATTACCCCAGCGGGATACGTCCACTACCCCAACATCTCTCCAAGTGCATGTCAACTGCACCAATACTTCCTGGGGGGAGGGACATGCCAATAAAATCTGCCCCTTGCACTCCGGCCCGAGACATGTCTAATACATTTCAGCTCAAGTCGCCCGTTCCTGCCGACATGTCATGTACAGGTCATTCCGGGGTGGTACGGTGACTACTTCAACACCCTTGGACGCACTGTAACTATAGTTCAGTTCCGGGGAACGTGCCAACTACATTAAACACCCGGGGTAGGGCAACTATTTTTAATGCTCCTAAGACATGCCAACGAAATTCAAAGACTCCCAGAGGGACATATCAACTCCAATCCCCTTAACACCCCACCAAACACAAAGTTGACTTTACCAAGTACATTCCGGCCCCAGACGCAAATCGGACGCTACAGCCCAACCACAGAGTCAGATAAACATGTTTACATTTTACACCCGGGAGAAATGTGAAAAAGATCCCACCACCTGCCGATCTGTCGATATCATTTCTCCCTGGGGCACATAGGCACAACTCGTCTGCTGTGGGGACATGCCAGGCGCAGCCCATCTCGTGGACATGTCAATCACCTTTTGCCCTGTACTGGAGACAACGAGTCATCTCGCTCTTCCGTTAACATCAGGACATCTCACCCAACCCTAGGACATTTCAAACCTCCCTGCCATACAAATCAAGATAAGATGAGGACATTAGTCTAGGCCCATGCTTCCCTAACTCGGACCCAGCGCATCTCAGCCCGCGACTATCATTGGCTTATCAGCTGCCCCAGAAATGACATGAACCCCCTCCCCCGAGATATTCATATATCCAATCTTCTGGTGAGCTCAACCATTGGCCGAGTACTGGAACAAATCTCGCCCGCCCCTCAGCGCCTTAAGACCCTTGCGGGTGTTTGGTTGCGCTTTACAACCCCTGATTGATTAATTGATTTTAGAAATATATATCTACCGCCAAGGCACATCCGGGATATCTCATCCGCCATGGACATGTCAGGACATCTCTCCCAGCAAGCCCTGTTTACTGCACCTCGCCTACCAGCTTCATGCATCCACCAGCCCAGCAGCTCGCTCACCTTTAGCCTCTCTCTGATTGGTGGAAAGGCAACACTCTCTCACATCTATCGATCCCGTTGGATAAAGAGCCGATCACTGCTGGTCACACAGTAAGAAGGCGAGGGGGTCAGCCCTTGTGTGAAGGATCTCAGTCAGTGCATGCTCAGTCAGTGCATGACTTCCTGGCCAGTGGAACCTCCGCGTCAGCGGTGAAGCTTCCTTTGTCAGTCACTGAGAGTCGGCCTCACTCACAGAGTGTGTTTCAAACATTTTTGTTCTAGCAGGAATCACACTGACTGTTGCTGCACCGAACTTCCCAGTGTTTTTCTCCTGTTAGTAAACTACCTTTCAGCGCATTTGTGAATAGATATTGCACATTGCCCTTGCCAAAAGCACCGACCTATGTGATTGCTATGTTTTCCGGTATTTTGTTTGTTTTTGTTGTCTAATGTTGTTCCTTTGATCTGTGGGTGATTGAATACATGTAGGGTTGCAGCACATAGTTTATATGAATCACAAACAAATAAAACCTTTAGGTAAAACTGTTCGGAGTGGTATTTTACTGAAATGTCGCAGGGTCTATTCCACGCACAGGATAGTGCCTTTTGCTGTATGAGCATCGTAAACCCTAGCCGCGGTGGACCGCAGTGCTACTTATCTGGTGTGGGTCTCGCTTGTTGCAAAGGCATTCATGTAGAAGTCGCAAGTGTGATTAGTTAGTTTTTACCTTGTGCAGTTCTCATTGCTCGGAGGCTAGTGTCACTCATTTGGAGTTGGAGTCACTCATGAGACGGTGTCGCCTATGGGCAGTATACCTTGCCTTTCTGTTGTTGGTGTTTCTGAATTACTGCTTAGGTGGCATGACTTGTGAGTTTGTATTGGTGTCATTCATTCAGTATTGCCTTCGCTCATGTGTTCACACTCACCTGTGGTGGCACTGTTGCTCATGTGTGAGGCCTTGCTTGCACGTGAGGGGTAGTGATATAAGACTGTGATGTAACAACGGGGGTGGGCGCATAGCTTATTTGTCTGTGTGGCACAAGTGTGTGTGTGTGGGGAGGGGCTCGAATTTGCCCCCACTGCACACACCCTCTTTTGTGTTGTTTTGTAGTACAGCTTGGATTTAACTTGGTATGATCTTGACCCCGATGTGCCCGCATGTGTCTGTGACTCCTGAGGGAGCCATAAATTTGTGAAGGCAAAATTTACATTTTTTACATTAGAAAATAAACAACTCTCAGGCAGTATTTATTGCACAACATAGAGCAACATTTTAAACTGCAATTTTGATCCACATATTTCTATATACATATTGCAGGTCACAGTGAAATATCTTGTGGACTTAGCAAGACATTCGATCTTCTACTTTTAAAGAAGTCCCGGTTGACCACCTTCCAGGCCCTTTCAGAACAGAATAATTGACTTGGATCTGGGAGAAAACGCCAGGGCCCTCCAAAATGTTCTTTTACAAAGCAAACTCCCCCACTTCTCTATAGGAGGAGTTTGGGCTAGCATGTAAGTTGTTCCCCCCTAACAACCATGCTGAAGCCAATACAAACATCACCTAGTGCAAGCACCATCTCCCCAGGGCCATGTATCTGTAGCGCACCTCCCCAGCCCTGCATTATATGCTGCAGCACCATTGCCTCAGCATGAGCCAAAGCTTTAAAAACAAGCATTTACAATGCAATAGGTCTCGCATTATTAAAGATTGAGCTATTGGCATTGTAAATGACAATACCTTTTATTCATTTGTTTTTAAAACCTGCAATCGGTGCATAAACCAGCCGTCAGTGCACACTTTAACAAGGTACACACACCACCAACCGTCAGTACACGCTTCCACCAGGCACACACACCACCAGCCGGCAGTGCACACTTCCACCAGCCGCACAAACCACCAGCCATCAGTGCACAATTTCTACAGGCACACACACCACCAGCCATCAGTGCACACATCAATTGTTAACGCATCCACAAATAACTATTGTAGCAATCGAAGTATGGCACACTTTACTTTCAAACATATTCATCTAAAGCGCAGCATGCCACCACTGCTACACAAATAAATACACATTTTTTGGACCTACAATTTATAGACTTTTGGTGCAATTGGTGTTGCAATATTGTGCAATGCCAATAGCTCAAACTTAAATAACCCGAGACCTATTGCATTGTAAATGCTTGTTTACTTGGTAATCCCTTACCTCAGAGCCACCTCCAAATGCAAAACAACACCTGGAGCTTAAGGTTTGAAGTGGTTTACTTCCTAGTGAGGTTTAGATTCATTCTTCACTTGTGATGTATCTTCCCTACTCATGTTTATGCCCATTTTATGTTTACTGTTTCAATTAACTGTCGGCCACACAGTCAAGTAAGCAGTATGCTTTTTTTTAACTCCCTGCACTGTTCTCGCAATATGTCCAAATCCTTGGCAACCCAATCCATAAACCACAGTGATCAGAAGCAGCTTTACTATTGGTTCTGCCTGATCTGAAGAGGGAGTTTAAGGTGGACATTTCATGTTTAATTTACAGTTTTTTCAGCTCAACTAGTACATGGGTTAGTTAGCTAAGCAGAAAGCCGGTATATATAAAAGAAATTCTTCTTGTTTAAAATACCTTCATTAGTAAGCAATTATTTTCTTCCTAAGAAATCCTTTTAAGTACCCCCCAAAAAAAAAAAAAAAAATAATAATATATATATATATATATATATATATATATATATATATATATATATATATATATATATATATATATATATATATGATTATTTATATATATATATGATTATTTATATATCTATCTCACTGCTCCAAGCTGCACCTTGCTCTGCACTCCCTCGGCAGGTGCCTGAATGCGGCGGTGCCTGCCGCGAAATAAATTGCGCTGCCAATTCCGTCAGTTCCCAACAAATACAGGCACTCAGGAAGCGTGCATCGAAAGTAATTTATTTCAGCGAGGTATGAAAAACAGACGTGTTTCGGATTGCTCCTTCGTCAGTGTTACCTGTTGGGAACTGACTGAATTGGCAGCGCTATATGTATGTGTATATATATATATATATATATATATGTATATATATATATATATATATATATACTCCACGATAACTTCAGTATACTGAAGAAAACAGGACACCCATAAGCTCAAGTTGAAGAATTTATTCAGCAGATGAAAGAATCTCGACTACGCGTTTCGCCATTACGGCTTGGTCACGTAATGGCGAAACGCGACGTGAAGATTCTTTCACCTGCTGAATAAATTCTTCAACTTGAGCTTATGGGTGTCCTGTTTTCTTCAGTATACTGAAGTTATCGTGGAGTGAATTTGCAAGCCTACCGGTTGCTACAACAGGACCGCCCGTGACAGCCGAACTCCTATACCGGGGGTGTGTGTGTGTATATATATATCTATATCTATATCTATATCTATATCTATCTATCCAAACAACAAGGTGCCTGCTAAGGAAGAGCCCACTACTGGAAGATTTGTATCTGTATAATCTTTAATGAAGGTACTGCATGCTGTAAGATTGCTGCTCATGCTGTAATTGTCCTGCTTCCCCTACGCGTTTCGTGCACAACTACACTTAATCATGGGCTGCGGGCTTTTGGTATTGCAGAAGCAGCCATGTATTTTTGAAGCACCTAAATGATTAAGTCCCCGCCTCAGTGGGCGTGTCCACAACATGTGGAATTGTGGTCCTTGTGGTGCTTTGTCACGCTCCCCAGTGGGTTACATGCCGCTTTCACAAATATTCACCATATCATCCCAAGTGGGTTGCAGAGCCTCGTTCTCCAAGCACCAGCATCTTATCCCTTCAATAAACAGCTTCCAGTACCAACGCCGCAGAGCCGATTGACACCGCAGCAGGTCTGCAAAACAGCAGGGCTGAGCAGCAATCTTACAGCATGTAGTACCTTCATTAAAGATTATACAGATACAAATCTTCCAGTAGTGGGCTCTTCCTTAGCAGGCACCTTGTTGTTTGGATGTTAAAGCGGTTTGGCCTGGATCGCGGAAGGAGCCCTGCTGTTTTGAAGACCTGCTGCGGTGTCATTCGGCTCTGAGGACTTGGTATATATCATTGAAAAAACCATAGGTTTCAGGCCTTATATAGTTAGGAATTAGCATTTAAAAAACCTTTGAAATTCACTGAAAAAACCATAGGTTTCAGACCTTATATAGTTAGGAATTAGAATTTAAAAAAACCTTTGAAATTCACTGAAAAAACCATAGACCATGTCATGAATGATCTAATATGTGACATCATCAGCAGTGGATTGCGGGTGCGCGATATATACTTAGTACAACAAACTATATAGGAGCAATTTCAATGGTTTTGTATGAGTAAAATGTCCAGCTAACTATAACACCACTAAAACTTATAGTTTTTTGAGTGAATTTCAAAGGTTTTGTAAAAGTTAATTCCTAACTATATAACTCCTGAAACCTATGGTTTTTTCAGTGAATTTCAAAGGTTTTTTTAAATGCTAATTCCTAACTATATAAGGCCTGAAACCTATGTTTTTTTCAGTGAATATATGTATATATATATTCACTGAAAAAACCATAGGTTATAGACCATATATAGTTAGGAATTAGCATTTAAAAAACCTTTGAAATTCACTGAAAAAACCATAGGTCATTTGAGATGTCATCAGTGATGTCATCAGTGATGTCACTGACCATGTCATGAATGATGTAATATGTGACATGATCAGCAGTGGATTGCGGGTGCGCGATATATAGTTAGTGCAACTAACTATATATGGAATTTCAATGGTTTTGTGTGAGTAAAATAAGGTTTTTTAAATGCTAATTCCTAACTATATATGGTCTATAACCTATGGTTTTTTCAGTGAATTTTCAAGGTTTTGTAAATGCTAATTCCTAACTATATATGGTCTATAACCTATGGTTTTTTCAGTGAATTTCAATGGTTTTTTAATAGCAAATATCATAAGCTGTCGAATGTCAAGTACGTGGTAAGTAAAAACATTTTCGTGTTTATGCACACTGATCTGCTTTGAATGCTGCCCCCCACCCCTCATTTCTATTAGGAGTACTCTCTCTTTGCAGATAGTGAAGGGTAGTTAACGCAGGCCTTTGCCCCCGTTGTAATCCGTCGTGCCTGCTTCTCTCTCCATTTGATTGATTGTTCTCTTTGGTTCATTCTCTATTTACAAACAAGCACAGAGTCGCAATACTCTGTTTAGTCTTTGCAGATAGCGAAAAATCGTGTAAAAAAACAAAAGGAATCGAGCAAAATCAGTAGGCCACTAATGGGATCTCTTTTTGACCTCCCTAAAATAGAAACATTAGGAACAACCTGTTGATAATACCAATGTGTATGTACATAAGCGGCGTTCATTTGTGTTCACAGTACCCCTTGTTGATTGTTTGAATCGAGCATTGAATTGTTTGAAGTTGGTTCTCTTAAGAATCTTCTCTGCCTGCAAACGAGGAAGAATAGGAATATTCTCTCTCCCTTTGCAGATAGTGAAGGGTAGGTAACGCAAACCTTTAACACGTCGTGCCTATTTCGTTCCTCATTGATTGATTGTTTCCCCAAACATTGACTGTTTGGGAATTGGTTCTTTTTGGAGGTATTCCCTGTTTGCAAATATACGTAGGAAAATCTTTGCAAATAGTGAAAGGGTACGTAATGCGGACCTTTCTCCCCCGTTGTAATCTGTCATGCCTATCTACTCCCCACTGATTGATGCACCTGTTTCACCCGGACCATTTACTAGAGATACGTCATCTGGCCCGACCAGAGAGCACCCCTAGTGAAAAGGACATATGCAATAATAACGAAGTGATCACTGTATCCTGTTAACAGAAACTTTAGCATGAAACAACCTGGAAAGAAAAGAATAGGAAAACGAAAATCAGTAGGCCACTGATGAACATGAACTTTTATTAAACAACGAACAAAGAAACGATAACATAACGTAATGATAAAACCTATTAATGTCCTAGAAACAAGAAAACGTTAGAAATATGCCAGTGGTGAGAGACCAGAAAAACAGTAAGAGAAACCAAATCACCCCTCGCTGTTCCACCGCCTGCCACGCCAAAAAAATCGATAGACTAGGGAAAATGCAAGTCAGTAGAACATCCGCCCCCACTCTGGAAACTTCCAAGGTGGGGCAGGGTTGCGGCTACGCCCAGCCGGGAGCAGCCCATATAAGGCGGGTCCTGCTGCCACGCCTCGGCCAGGAGATCCTAACGTAGGGTGTAGCCGGAGGAGAGGCCGAGGCCAGCGGGACCCGGCCAGGGGATTGCCTTTACAACGCTGAAGAGTTGCAGGGGGGGGAAATGTCTCCTCGACCCTCCCCTCTCTCTCCCAGTCCGGCCGCGGTGGCCCTTGAGAGTTTCAGGTAGTCCCGCCACATGCTCTTCCGGTCCGGCCACCAACGGTCGGGGGGCCGAGGCCGACGGGATCAGGCTGCAGCCGATAAACCAAGGAACCCGTTCATGGGGCCAGAGCCAGGGGCGTCCGGCCGACATCCACCGGAAGCCCGGCCCAAAGACGGACGGGACATTTTTTCTTTTCTCCTTCGTAATAGCAGCGGCAACACGCCAGGCACCACTTCTTTCTTCAAAAATGGCTTTGACAACACTGGGGGGGATGTCTTGCACATGCCTCCGACCCCCCCCCCCCGTCCTCATCGCCACAGGCCATAACAAATGTCAAGCGGGGCGCCGTGGGGTGCACTGGGAGGGAGAGACGGTGCGAACAGGCCTCTCCCGCCTCCTCAGGTGAAGGCTTCCCAGCTGCACCCTCAGCGCTCCAGGCGCCCCGAAAAGGGTTCATCCACTGTGGCGATGCTGCAACGTCTCGCCCGGCAGGGTGGAGCCCGTCCGCTCATGTGACCCCGCGATCGCCGGTAGCTGCCGAACTCTCAAAATGGCGATCGACCTGGCAAGAGCGGGCCCAGCATGAAGAAATGGCCCGGTCACTGGTTGACTCCACCACCGTAGTCCTCCACGACCTTGAAGATTCTAGAGGAGCCGCGGGAGTCTCCGACCCCCGATGGGGAATGACTGCCATGATCGCCCGTGGAGTGACGAAACTGTATCCGCGGGACGTCGGCGCTCCCATGCTGGCGCCAGCCTCACTTTGAATTACTAGAATCCTGCAGACCTCAGTTCCGGTGAAAGCACAGTGTGACCCGGTAGGAAAAATTGTTGCACCCCCTCCCCTTTTTGAGTGATAGTTCAAACCACCGATCCTTTCCTTTGCCCTTTTAACGGAACTTTGGACTGCCTCCCCCTCTTTTACATTTTCTAGAGAAAACAAAACATTAACCACTACATTACCATAGCAGTTGACACCAGAACTGTTTTCAAATTGAAAACCAACAACATCTTCAACAAAATCCTTTTTGTTTCTGCTGTGACCCTGCTACAGCACAGGCATTGTCCCCACCAGTAATTCTGCAATGCCGGTAAGAATAGCTGTGGTGCCTACTGGACTCACTCACCCCCGCGGCGCCCCACGCCGTTATTTGCTGGGCGGCAACTTACTAGACATCACTTTCGTGCCATCTAGATTTCAGCGCGTTCTGCTGCCTTGGAACTATTCGCACAACAGACTGCTACTGACGACCCACCCCCAGGCAACATCTTCTGAATTTTCATAATTTGAAAGAACTAGTAACATGTCCTCATCAGGAATTCAAAAGAAATTGCCACGGTCTCTTCGTTGTTTAAATGTTTTTACTGTTTTTGTTTTGTTGTATATATTTATATGTTATTAAAGTTTTATATTCCTACTACTTTGTTGGAGTGCTATATATTTTTAATGTGACACATAATTGTAAAAACTTTGATGTACAAAGAGTCATTCCTAGAATCTTCCGCTTCAGGCTCGGTCCCCTCCCCAATCACAATACAGGATGGTTTTCAGATAGTAGGAACACGTGTGGTGTGACGGATCTCATCGGGTGTGGGCCTTGATCTACTATAACTCCTTTAAAGAGGGGTGATTCTTTACAGCTGGAGCCATAAACTACATCTGCAGGGCTAGCTGATAGCCTGGACAATCGGACACAGAGGAAGAGGAGTGTCAGAGGGTGCGGTAGTGAATAGGGCGAAAGGGAGGTGTCGGGCGGGCACAGAGTGTGATTCTCAGGGAAGAGCAGCGCAGATGGGGGGAGGTTTATTGCCCATGCATAAGACAGAGAGCGGGGGTGACCAGTGCCTGGGGAAGATGCTTGCGAGGGTGGGGAGCCATGCTACGAATCGACAGCGTGCAGAGAGTGGGTCTGGTCAAGGCATCTAAAATGGCTGCCGTGCACGACAAAAGTGTGGCATTTCAAAAAAGGCAAGATGGCGCAAACAATGTTTTTCAACACTTCCTCATTTCCTTCGAATCGAACGTTAACAGACGTTGGTGCATATTACCAAAGTTAAGCGATATTTATCGCTAACGATGCCTACCAACGAATTTTTTACCGCTAAGCATCGTCAGAAATTATCGAAGATAAACCTTGCTATTATCAAGGTTTATCGCAAATGCGATAAAAAACGGCCGCAATGCATGAATATCGCTAAAAAGTCAGCGATATTCATGCATTACCGAGCTAATGCTCTTAGCCATGTTATCCACCTCCCATTGGATAACATGGCTAAGAACTGCTCAGGGCAGGTGTTACTTTTTGGAGATATTCGCGCTTAGCGCGAATATCTCCAAAAGTTGGTAATAGGAGATATATATCTTGCATGTTGTAATGCAAATTATTGTGGTATATGGAACTCATACCATAATCTCTCAGGAAAGCAGAAACTGATCCTTTTGGGACCGCCTGAGAAGGCCTAGGGGGTGAGGGGTACTCTACTTTGCCCCCTTTTCACGTTCCGAACTATTTTATTTTACTCTCTTCTGTAATTACACAAAATAGCAGCGATAAGATGCATCAGAGACACACAGTGAGAGAAAGGAGGCTGGAGATGAAGAAGAGATGTCAAATACACATTGGAGATAATATAGTGGGAGAAGGGAAGTAAATATGAGTAAACTTACCATGTAACATAAAAATGTTGCACTCTATACTATGTCTCATTTTATACTACAATCACTTCGCTACAACCTCATAAATTAAAAATAAAAATGAATAATGTCTCAAACAATTTTTGATTTCTAAATATAAATTTATTCTTCAGAATTTTCTAAATTTGAAAGAACTAGTAACATGTCCTCATCAGCAATTTCCTCTTCAATCATCTCATCTGGAATCTCCTCATTAAAAGTCTGCAATGATGATTCTTGTAACTCTATGGTCTCCAAACATTCGATAAATTCGCCATCAACAGATTGATCAAAAAAATCATTCAAGTCATCTCCTCCTTGTGACAATATTTCATTATTGGTGCTGTCAATTTCAATCAATGTAGTGGAATCATTCAAGTCATCTCCTCCTTGTGACAATATTTCATTATTGGTGCTGTCAATTTCAATCAATGTAGTGGAATCATTCAAGTCATCTCCTCGTGACAATATTTCATTATTGGTGCTCTCAATTTCAATCAATGTAGTGGAATCATTCAAGTCATCTCCTCCTTGTGACAATATTTCATTATTGGTGATGTCAATTTCAATCAATCTAATGAAATCATACAAGTCATCTCCTCCTTGTGACAATATTTCATTATTGGTGCTCTCAATTTCAATCAATGTAGTGGACAATGCAAAAGAAATTGCCACGGTCTCTTCATTGTGAGCCATTTTATTTTGAAATTGCTTGCTGTAAATTGCAGAAAAAAATAATCACTTTAATTTATCGTTTTTAGTAATACATAATATAAAACTAACTTTATCAAGTATTTAGTATAACAGAAGGACTGCAAATAAATAACAGAAAACATTTTTCAAATTATCTTCAAGTGTACAACATAGTTCCCCTTACAAATTAACAACTCACCTTTTTAAAAGTAGGAGAAGTGTTAGTACTGTGTAAATCAAACACCAGAAATTCCCCCCCAAAAATTCCTCACAAATGTACCTCAGACAGTAGTATCACAAAATGGCTGTGGTTTCCTCTCATTTGAGATATATACATAACCAATTAACTTTCATCACACACAAATACAAAACCAAAGTAACATTTTAATTGGTTCTAAATTTCAACACTTTCAAATGTGTTTTCCCCTTGCAATTTTCCATAGGACATTTACATACGTCTACAGCCTGAATGGCTGAACGGAATTACACCAAACTTGGCAAAATGGTACATCAAACCTAAGAGGTCAGGAAGGATCTACTATGCCCCCTTATGGTCATTTGCCCCTTCGCTTTGGCCTCCTCTTGTCTCTCGATCCTACCGAGAGACAAGATGGCGGCCGCTACGGACTGTTTGTAATGTTGACAGACGCCGGAGAACCAATCAGCTTCGCAAAGCTCCGTAACGCGAAAAGTACGCGAAGCGGAGCGCTGTTACAGATATATATCTTTTTTTGAACGTTAATTTCTCAAAATCCACTGGAGCACATATATTGAGACCTAGCAAAGGCACATCGGGCTACCAGTCCCTAATATTTTGCCAAGTTTCGTGCAAATCCATTCAGCCGTTCGATTATTGACATTTAGATACGTCTACAGCCTGAATGGCTGAACGGAATTACACCAAACTTGGCAAAATGGTACATCAAACCTAAGAGGTCAGGGAGGATCTACTATGCCCCCTTATGGTCATTTGCCCCTTCGCTTTGGCCTCCTCTTGTCTCTCGATCCTACCGAGAGACAAGATGGCGGCCGCTACGGACTGTTTGGAATGTTTACAGACGCCGGAGAACCAATCAGCTTCGCTTCACAAAGCTCCGTTGCGCGAAAAGTACGCGAACTGGAGCGCTGCCCGGTCCGCTGTTACAGATATATATTTTTTTTTAAACGTTAATTTCTCAAAATCCACTGGAGCACATATATTGAGACCTACAAAAGGCACATCGGGCTACCAGTCCCTACAATTTTGCCAAGTTTCGTGCAAATCCATTCAGCCGTTCGGGCTAAAAGTGAGGCCAACCCCCCTATGGAAAACTCAATGTTAAAAACACGTTGTGGGACCCCCCTTTTTTCTCGACCCCCCCTGGACGAACCCCCCCCCCCCAATTTTCAGGGGCTGCTCAGAAACAAAATGTGCCATTTTCCTGAAAATTTCAGCCAATTCCGTCCACAAACGCCAAAGTTATTAGACATAGAATTTTCAAAAATCCCATAGAGAAAAAATCCTAACTATATATACCTACTGGCGACCGCCAGTAGGTAATATATATCTCCCCCACCCCGGTAGTTAAATCTGTATGAAAGTTTTTCTAGTCCGTGCTCATGTTCACAAGCAGCCTGTCTACTTTTGGTGTACTTCTTATTTTTGTTGGGAAGGGTGTTGAAGAAATATGCTACAATCCTTCTTGAAGTCTAAAGCCCAATTATTGTGCAAAAGAAAAAGCTGAATTATCGATATCTCACTTGGAATGATGGATCTTTGCCTACCAAAAGCATTCTGCAAAGTTACATTTTTGGAATAAGGTATTATTCTCCAGCGTGGGTGTCCATAGTAGAACTAATCTACACAGCCTCCACTTTGATCTACTCTTTTTCTGCTGGGGTGCATTGGTAAACTTTTTCTGTGAGGTTTTTGCTTCTTTGAAACTCTAAGCCTGATGTGTGCCTGTTGCAGCAAAAAAATCTCGTTTTGTTTTGCCCAAAGGGCATTAAACAGGGCAAAATCACCCCTCTGTCCAGCAAAAAGGAAACCAAAAGTATTTTTATTTAATTTTATTGGGTAACGTTTAACATGTGTTTAATTCCTCTCCCTTTAGCCCTGCTTTCACATGAATCCTTCTAGAACAGGCAGTTGTGTGCAGGAATTCTCTATTGCGCGTGAATACTCAAAGCCTGTGACATTTTAAGGAAGCGGATGGTCAAAAGCATTGTATAATATATTCACCTCTCCTTGGTTTGACATACCTTGTGAGCTGGAGCTTGGAAGAATGCCACAAGTCTTCTGTTTGCTCCTGCATTTGGAATGATGGTGATAGCGATGTTGCAAATTTGTGATGGAAGAACCAGTTTCCCTGCGGTGTAGATACTTGAACTTCCCCAAGTTCTATGCAGAACTGTTGTGTGCCATTCAAGTATGTGTTGGTTTAAAAAGGCAGTTGTTAGTTCCCAGAGCTGGGTTGTTGACACGCATTCCCTGGGCTGTAGATAAAGATTCTTGTTTGATTTTCTAGTGCGTGGACTCTTGAAAATATTGTCGATGAGCAGTATGCTCATCTTGGTTTTGACTCTTCCTTGCAAACCATCATTACTACAGATTCAAGTGTATAGGTTGTAGCAATGTTTTGTCACAGAGAAATGAATGACAAGTTACTGTATATTTCGCATCTCGAGCTCTCACGTGTTCATAAGGAAGGTCTGTTTATAGAAAGAGAATATTTGGGATTTGGAACATTTCAGGCAATTTGTATGGCACTCACATGTGACAGTAGGATGTTTTAATTAACCTCTGGTTAATATGTTGACTACAATGGGTTTGCTCAATTCCACACCTAGAATTGCAAGACCTCTGAGATTGATCGACTACACTTATAACCTACAGTATGTTCCTGAAATAATAAATAGGGTAGAAGATTGCTTATGAAGGTTACCTTTACCTTTAGGGGAGATTCCTAGAGAAGCATGGGAAGAGTATTTTGGTGTCGTTGGAAGATTTGTATACAAAGAAATAATAAAGGAGGAATGTATAGTAGCAAGCAATGAGGATGTGGAATTAAAGTGTGTATCTGAATGTGAGTAATGGCTGGCCTTTTAAGGGGCATTTAGGACAAGGAATCAGGAGTTTTAGGGAAATGCGTCACAAACTTTCTGTGGAAGAGGGTAAATTGCTCATGGATTTCAGAATGGCGCCTCCAGTCCAACTTGGGAAGAGAATTCTAGAATTGTGCCATGAAGAGCATTTGGGTATCCTAAAGAGTAAGAATAGTGAAGTAACTTTACATTTGGCAGGGGTTAGACAAGATTATGAAATGTATAGTACACTCTTGTTACAGTGTGAAGACTTGTATACGTTTAAAGATGAATTAAACCCATTTTGCGGCCTGTGAATTGTCCTAATGCATGGGAAACCATTGGTGTTGACGTTATGGGTCCTGTGGGGGAAGGTGGTGGTGAGAAGGTTTTGTAACTTTTGATATGGATTCATTTTGAAAATGACTTGAGGTGGAATTTGTGGAAATCCCAGGTACCAATGCTATTAAATATTTTTACCGATAATGTTACACACTGTACAGCCTTGGACTTAAAGGCATTTTTAAAAAGGAATGGAGTAGGTAATAAAGGCACTTCGGTATATCGTCCTGAAACCAGTGGTTAAGTGAAAAGATTCAGTAGAGTGATGAAAGGTATTGCATAATTAGTGAGGAAAAAAAACTTGATTGGAAATGGGAAGTGGAGAAGATAGTATGGGCATACCACATCACTCCCATTCTATGTATAGCCCCTTTCTCCTTTCCGGAAGAGGAATAACAATGTTCACCAAAAACTATAAAAGTTGGATGTTGAGAAGTAAACAAGTTAAATGGTCACCAGAAGTGGGTAAAACAATATTTTGATAACCCAGCTTAATTTTAAAAGGTACTATGATGAGAAGAAAGGGTTAAAAGAAGACTAGTTAAAAACGGGTGATTTTGTATGAGTGAAAGTTCGAGAACACTTAGAAAGGAGCGCAAGCCCTTGAAAGTGAAGGAACTTTTCATCAATGCAGCAAAGTTAAGTGATGGAAGAGTATGGTATTTACAATAGATTAGCATTATGCAAGTATGATGCCTTAACTGTCCAAGGAGAGGTTGCAGGTCAATTAATGAGGGAAAATGTTTATATGGTGGTTGAATGAGATTGTGTCTCAAAAGGTATGTGGCACTCATAAGGGCAAGTGGAAACCAGGGAGAGGGTTGTTCCATGGGGATCAACCCCAATGGACGTGGGAATATAAATACTGATTTATGCAAAAGTAAATTTAGATGTGCTTTTCATCCCTTGCATCTTGAGGATTATGACCGCATAAATAGTTTGTTTATCTTTACCTCGTATATTTTATGTTTGGGGAAATAAGGGTCACGGATATTATCCTTATATTGTTGTTATCGTTACTATATTATGTTATCCTTTTAGTGTCTGTGGAGTGTTATGTTCAGTCATCAGTAGTTATAGTTTAGTCATTAATGCTTATATTATGGTTTAGATGCCTATATTCTGGCATAGAGATTTGAGATTCCTTCTATTTTATAATTGTTAGGGGGACTGGGGGTGAGTGTCTGAAAAGTTTCAGCACTCCGTCCATCATTTCCTTGTGTTTGCTTTGTTCACCCTAAGTTGCCAGGGTATGTCCAGATGTGGGTCCCTTGCTCACTTTGCCACTGGTTACAAGCTAGGGTGGCTGATGAGGGGTGTTACCCTGAAACCGGTCCCAGGATGCTTGTTTCCGGTCCAGGGAAGTCCTGGCTTGGCAGTTCGATCTGGACTGTTTCCATGAGGGACAGGGTCAAGCCTGATTTGCATATGGCTGGGTCTGAACTGGGGCGGCGATGTGAGCTAAAGAATGATGATGGATTCAACGCAGATATGAGACTGGGGGCGAGTTTCTGAAAAGTTTCAGCGCATGGTCCATCATCTTCTTGTGTTTGCTTTGAAGAGACAGTTGTTACCTGCCAGAGCTGATTGGTGGACGTAGATTCCCAGGGCTGTAAAAGCTTCTTACCTGATTTCCTAGTACATGGAATCTTTACACTTCCTCTCTCCCTAATATCATTATTTTCATATGGCACATGCTTTATAGAAGAGAAGGTTCCTTTGTAATATTCCTACGCTGCATGACATTCCTAATAATCCTTTCTCCATCGGAAGGATTTACCTTGGATGCATTTATCAGAAGAAACTTCCTATCCAAAAACCAGGACCAGACCGACATCCGAAATAGCTTTTTATGATATTCATAGAAAACCGACATAATGATGTGGTTTCGAGTCTTGTCCTCTGTAGAACCTTCGTTTTTAAGGTCATTCATATTTCAGGAGCTGCTGAATATTTAATAGTGCGATCTGTGATGCAGCTGCACACAGTCGGGCGCTGCTGTGCTTTTGTTCATAAAAGTGAAATTATGATATGGCATCGTGTTAGATGATAGAAACGGAAACCTAATTCCTTAGTATTTCTTTAAATAAAGAGATTTTGTTTCTGAACAAGCTTTCTTTCCCTTGATATATTGCATTGTATCTTCAAAGATAAGTCAAGTAGGTGTCCAAGTGCTTAAGAATATTTGGACGTTGCAGTATTCAAAATAGAGCATTGTGGATAAAAAATTAAATATTATTGGCAGGCCCTTCCTTTATTTTACTCAGTGGCAGTCTCTGTTGTATACTTGTGGTTCAGAGGCGCTTTCGCTTGAAAAGGCGTTTTTGCATTTTCCGGTCATTTTGACCTCCAACAAATCTGTTCCAAATTTGGCACTTACTGAGTGTAGTTAATTTCAATCAGAATTTTGTCAATGCTGCTCCAATTTAGAAAAAAGTTGAATGCACTCCTTTTCAAAGAACACTGCATCACAATGCATTAGTAGTCCACGCACCAGCTACCTTTTCTCACTTGTTGACTTTATACTTACCTTTGACCTTGCAGAGCACTCCACTGTCTTTTGGCTAAGTTTGAGCTATCAAATACCTTATGTATACATACATACTTGCATACGTCATGCCAAAGAAGGGGACGACAAGTTAGAAGGGGGTCAAAGATGTTATCCTGTATTTAGCTTCCATTAGAGTTCGTGGTCGCACCTCCAGCGAAAACCAACAAACCAATTTACACCTAACTTATTTGGAAACTATTACTCTACCCGAAAGTATGCTTTATGTAGTTTGGTGTAAATCGATTCAGTAGTTTTTGAGATTAGTGTTTCAAAAGGGTGGTTTGTTGGTTTGACAGTAACATTTTTTTGAACATCTTGTCTTGTTAAGCCATTCGTTGACTTGGGTATAACTTTGGCACTTTTGCCAAGTTTCAAGCATATTCATTCATCAGAGAGTATGTTGAGGTTACTGTTAGTATTTTCGAATTTGTGCAGATCTAACATGAGGCACTCGTTGATGAGGCATGGGGAAATTGACACTCTTAGGAATCTGCACAAAATTTGGCAGACACTAGGAAGGATGCGTTTTCTATTTGTAAGCCTAGGTTTGTGCCTTTTTCATAAGGGAGTGATATTTAAAGGGGGACATAAGCCAACAACCTTTTCCTATAACTTTAGCACTGTTTGTTCAGCTTGTGTCAAGTGGCTACCAAGTAATGCCAGGTGCAGGTATATTAGGTTTTGTGAAGATCCAGTTGAGGAAGCAATGCTAAGGGGGACTCCAATACTTCCTATGGTAAATTATATATTTTTTGGCCCTGGCCCAAACTGTTTCCTGAATTTTAACAGTGACAAACATGCGTATGTGATAAGCTGCCCTGTGTGACCAGTCCGCTTGGGGTGGTTGGAATGCCGCTTTGTGGTGCTACTGCATCAGAAGCTAGATTCTGCTCTAATGCCTTGCAGCCTTTATTCATGAGTGACTGAGCCTCGTAGTGGCTGTTTGTGACCCTCGCCTATCTTACAACCTGCTTACCATACAGCAAGACCTGCAAATTGTAAATCGGCTGATCATGCACAATAGAAAGTGATTTAAAATATGTGAATCGTTAACTTCTAGTTTATTTATAGCTTGGCTGTGGCAGCATGTAATGGATACGTGAGCCATACTGTTGTGTACGTTAACCTGATGTGACCAGTGGAGAGATGGCAAATCTTAGTTCTCCTGTATTGGATCCTTCATAGATTCACATTCTTTAATCTTCCCCATTGTCAAGGCGGAATGTCCCATGGTAGGTTCTAAAGCAGTTGGAATAGCATAGCTAGCTTAAAACAGTAAAAAGACATTGACTTTTATAGCTTATCGATATATCTTTGAAAGAAATTAACTAAACTCTAGGCGATAGCACTCGTAGAACACTCCCAGCAGGCACATCTTCCCTCAGATTTTCTACTACCTGTCATGTGACAGGGAGCCTCCCTGAGCTCTGCTCAGTTTCTTCAGCTTGAACTCAAATTTTATATGTTCTCCTACTTCTCGAGTTTCAAGATGTCAGAACCTTTAAAAAAGGGACAGTGTAGACCTTGTGGGCCCTGCGGAAAGAAAAGGCTACATTCATAAGATCCCCATAAGGAATGTATATATTGTCTTCATCCTACCCACAAGGTAAGACTGCAAATAGTGTAGGACATTGTCCTCAACTCTCAAGGACAGAGATGGGAGGCTTTTTTTGTGGCTTCAGAATCTAAGGACAAACTACTGTCGTTTCTGAGGAAGAAAACCGTGAGGATTCGATCACCTCATATGAAACGCCCACGAAATGAGAAAGGTCTCAAGGGTCACCTGAGGGGCATAAAAAAAGTGTTAAGGATGGGCCTTCAAAAGGCTCCTCACAGAGAAAGGCGAGAATCTGCTTCCTCCGAGGCAAAATCTGAATCCTCTACTCCATCCACAGTCTTGGCTTTGAAGCCCCCAAAACCCTACTCAGACCCAGTTTTAGTCAAGTATAATCTGACTATGAAGACCTCGTAGATGGTAAGCCTGTCATAATCCTCATCGTTGATGGGGATTAAGACCAAGATGTCGAGAGACTATAACCACGTCGTCTACTACCACCGAACGACGAAGACTACATCATCGATGACTAGCACTTTGTCGATGGCAACATCAGTGGCGATTATGACCACCTCGTCGATGACCACCTAGTCAACTAAGATGAAGCCCACCCTGTCAGCGGCCGTCTCACCACAGTCAGTGACACTGTCGCCTAAGACCTCGTCAATGAAATAGTTTGCGACGCGTCCAGAAGAAAAAATTTAATCTGTGCTGATAAAGAAGCCTCCAATGCTGGTTTTATCTCCGGATTTGACCTTGATGCTACCGTTGATGATACGGCTGACAAGACCCCAACTTGCACAAGATGATCTGCACCCAGACAACTCCCCTGGTAAGGTGTCTCCTTTACCACCAAGCCACTTGTTAGACTTAGTGGAGATGACGATGATTGTCCTTTTGGAGCGGCTCATAGTCCATCGGAGCTCTAGGGTGAGTACCAAGAAGAGGAGGAGGATGATGAATACTATCTTCTAGTATATCAAAGGCAACCATATGTTGAAGCAACATCAATATATCGCGCAATTCCATCATTATACTCCATCTCCTCTGCCTGAGGTCATGTCCCAGGTTCCTATAGCCCTGGTGCAAGACCTACCTGGCATGCTGCAAGACTACTAAAATAAATTCTACACCTGTGGAGACCACTTAATCGCCTAGATCACCAGGTCCTGTGCCACCACCAGCTACCCCAAAAATAACATCAAGATGGAACATTGCCATGCCTCCTAGAAATGACCCATCCTCTTGGGATGAGGATAGAGAGTATGAGTTTCAGGACCCCCTTTTCAGTGGCCATTGAGAGGGACGACTATCTCATTCCAACACCTTCTCCTCCTGTGCCTCAACAAACACTCTCCACCAGACAATATTAGTGTTTTTCATACTTTAATGGAACGAGAGACTACACTTTTTTTTAGCTCCCTATGCAAGTGAAGCAATCTGATTGCTTCCTGTATAACATTAAGGAACAGTCAAGAAAAAGTGTTCGGAAGAGATTAAAGTAATAAACTGCTGCCACGGTCTCAATTGTTCTTCAATGAATGGAAACAAAATATAAAGCCCCTGAGGACTCTCCAGCATGTGTGGTATGGCATCCAAAACTAGACTCAGGCTGCCCAGTGATGGTCTAAGAACCCTTCCGCACCAGTCTCAACACCACCTGATACAGAAGGCAGATGCCTTGATAATATAGGGAAGTGGTTCGCCACTATCTCAGGCACTACCATACATGCTGCGTATTCTCTGGCTAGATATGACCGCCAGCTGTGGTCAGATATTGCCATATTCCTGGATTTCCTGACAAAAGATAAAACAGAAGTGAAAGATTCAGCTGAAGGGAGAAAAGGCTGCGTTGGAGAACATAGATTATGCTATGGACGTAGCTTTAATAGGTTTCTGGCAGCTCGCAGAGTCAGCGGTCCTTGGACACCAAAGTTGGCTAAAGGTGATAATATTTTGCCTAAAGTCCAAACAAATTCTAGACCTGCTATATGATTGTGATACCTTATTTTGCAAGCACGTAGACGACACCTTACAGGCAATAAAGGCAGACACAGACATGGGGAGTCTAGATTAGCAAGATGCTTATGTCCATATTCCTATCCATCCTAAGCATCAAAAGTTTCTCAGATTCACAGTAGCCAGCACTTACTATCAATTCAAAGTGCTCCCCCTTTGTCTCTGTAGGCCCCTCTCCTAGTCACAAAATGTCTTGCCCCAGTTGTAGCCCATCTAAGACAGAAAGGCCTGCGGGTATTTTGAGTACCTCGACGACTGGTTCATAAAAGCTCCATCTGCCGAAACAAGTGTTAAAGGCTATAACATACGTATGGATGTTTCAACCCCTGGGGCTCACAGTAAATTACCAAAAGTCTCTCTTCTCTCCCTCAACAAGGATAAAGTTTCAAAGAGCAAACTTAGATACATTGTAGGACAAACTGTTCTCGTCCACAGAGGCAAACAAAACTCATGACACTGGCTCAGATCCTTTCAAAAACAAAGTCAATTTCTGTAAGTCTTTTCAAATCTCTTCTAGCATGTCATCCGTTAATCTCAGTACCTTGTGTTGGTCTAAGAATGAGACCTTTCCAAGAAGAACTGGACAACAATTGGCTCAAATGGAAGGCTTATTAGATGTCATTCAAATCAGACCTGCCATGAAAAAGTGGCTTCCTCGGTGGAAAAACTCCAACAATCTCATCAGGCCAAACGTTTCTATCTCCAGTCCCCAATTTCATAATCACAACAGATGCTTCTCCAGAGGGCTTGGGAGCTCTTCTCCACGATCTCTATATAAGTGGCAAATGTAATCTCTCGCAGTCCAAGGTAAACCAACTTCCTGGAACTCAGAGCGATTTCTTTTTCCCTGCAAACCTTCTTGCTGAGAATTCAGGGATCATCAGTGTTGATACGAACAGACAACACTACTTGAATGCATTACTTATATTGACAAGGAGGTACTAAATCGCAGATCCTGACTCTGGAGGCACAGGAAATATGGAAGCGGACATAAGCGCACCAATATCCATAAGAGCAGACCATCTGGTGAGGGCGAGCAACACTTTGGCAGACACTTTAAGCAGAACAAACCAGAGCGGCCATAAATGGGAGCTAAACAATCCATTCTAGACATCCTATTCCAATGATGGAGCAAGCCAAACCTGGATCTCTTTGCTTAGGAGAACCGGAAATGCTAGTGTTACCCAAGCTGTGGCCCGAAAAGGCTTGTGTGGGAATGCATTTTTGATCAGATGCTCAGGAATTTATGCGTATGCTTTTCCCCCCATTACCCCTCATTCACAAGCTTCTCAAGAAAATGAAAAGGGAACCATGCCGATTAATTCTCATTGCTTTGTGGAAAAGTAAATTTTGCCATGTTATATGTGCCTACGTGTTCCCCATATTTTGTTATATGTGCATGATCGATATGCATGTATTCCCCTCTGATCGATTAAAGACGCAATTACAGTTGTGTCCATCTCTAGTATGCCAGTTTCCAGTCTTCGTGAAAGCAACGAATATTAGGCCTATGTAAACCTACGTTGCCACATTTTACAGTGTGCACGTTAATTCATTGAATTGTCCCCGTTCTAGGCCTCAAAAGGGCCCGGACTCAGATTCAGCTCCTGTCTTCTGAACCCTCTCCGAGGAGCGATACAGCCCCCACCTGCATCCCTGACCCTTCGCTTACTTCATGCCTCGCAGTGCCCGGCCCGGCCTGGCTCTGCCTCCCAGTCTGCCAAGAGTATGTTATGCTTCTAGTTATCAGTCCAGCCCTCCTTCTCTGCATTCCTAAGCTACTGAATCGCATCAATAGTTTCTGTCATGGTCTAGCCTTTATGTCTCCATGTAAGAGAAATACTGTATTAATATTCATAGAATATTCCTCGCACACGCAATACATATAGAATTATGCATGCACCAGTCTTAGAGTCTATTAGCCTTTGCCCTGATAACTTTTGGATTCTATCAACATGTACTCTAAACACCAGATACTAGATATGCCTTGGGTACATGTCGCTCTGACACTCCAGACTTTAGTCTCCTCTTCTAGCGCAGAAGTCATAGCCCCCAGTTCTCTCTGGTAATACGTCATTGCTTGTTTGCGCGCACCACTAGGTTAGAGGTCCCAGCTGCTCAGGTAGCCCCCTCCATGTTTCCGCCCCGTTCATGACATATTCTGTTACGTTTACATCACATGTCTATGTATACGCCCTGTACACGCCTTCTTGTTACATCATTTTGCCCTTATCTTTCGCGACTGTTACGAGTCACGCCTACTGCTACGCATACTGTATTGAATGTAATGTATTTGTTTAAGTATATATACTGTACTCTTATATTAAAAGTTAGCCCATCCCAGTCCCGCATTATTCCCTTGTCCGACCCCAGGCAGCTGCTTTTCTGCCTTCATTCCCTTCCCTTGCAGGCTGTCCTGTTCCTGTCCTTTATGTCTGATTAAAGCCTGACGACTCAAGATACCTCGAATCCTGACTCTTATTTATTGAGCTACCTGTTTTATTGATTATATGAAAAATAGTACCGGTAATTAATTATTTATTTACCACATAATGGCGCCCGAACAGGGACTTGCCCTTTCCCCACGCGCCGGAGAAGCCACGCAGGCCCCCTGATCCTCTGCAGCCGTGACGGAACCATACCGTGCACGTGCAGATATTTCTGCTTCAAGTATCCCTCAGGCTCACGGAGGAGACGGAGGTTGCGGTCCAGCATCCAGACGAGGCGGTGAGGAACGCGGCGAGTCCCGACCAGAGCCCAAGCCGAGAGTCCAAGGTCCGAGGTATCCGGAGGCCCACCTGTAACTGAAGTCCGAAGTTCGTAGTCAGTCGTCGTAGCAGTCCAGTCCAGTCCGAGGCCTTCCGTTCTTGCTGCCCGGTGAGTACCGTTGCTGGGGTAGTATCTAGACAGGGTCAATTAATTGGTCTCTGGTCCGTGGGTTTGGGTACACAGATCCAACACGAAGTGTCCACCTAGGTGGATGCGGGTCCTGACGTGTCTCTTTATGGGACCGGTAAGTTTCGTGCTGTTTTAGCAGTGCATCTAGTCATTCTAGTAAGTTCAGTTCTCGAAAATTCATGTATTCCGTCCGAACTGTTATTCTAAATGTTATTTTCATGTGTTTTCAATGTCGTGGTATGAGTGATTCGTTTTTCAGTTATTATTGTGTTTATCGTGTATGGTATTGTGTCCAGACTCCAGCCTAAACTATGCCTCTGTTCTCGAGGTTACGTCAGTTAAAAACCAGAAAAGGTCTGCTCGAGGAAGCAGTTCCTGTCCCGCCTAGGGACAGTCCAGGTCATTTTATGTATCATAAGCATGGCTTAAGCGCCATATTATATCTAGACTTATGGGTGGAGTACACCAAGGAATTAGAGGAGAAATATAGATGGCCCGTATCAGGTACATGGGATGCCGAGTGCATCATGCGAGTAGAAGAAGCATTATGGAAAAAGAAATCCAGACAGTCCCAGAAAGATGCCATCGAGTTATGGCGTAAAGAATCTCACAGAAGAACCGAAAAAGAAATCAGAAAGACAGAATTAAGTAGGGAATCCTCAGAAAGAGCCCAAGAAAGGGAATTAATCGAAGTAGGTGAACGAGTTAAAGCCGAACAGTCAGACAGACAGAGAAATGCCCTTATTAAGGGTATGTATCCTCTTCTTGCCGAGGGCTTGCCGAAAGCAACCCCGGAAGCACCATGTAATTTTCCGCCATTAGTTCCGATTAAGCTACGTCACAAACCGACCGCAGCTGATATTTTTCTCTCGTCCTATTTGGACGACACAGTCCCAGAATATGCAAATCCTGTTCCGCCAGCTCCCGTAAATAATGTAATTCCTGTACCTCCAGCCACCGGGGCACCCGTTACAGCACCTGTTACGGTACCCCCGGTCCAGCCTACAGTCCATGTCACTCTCCCAGCACGTACAGTACCCGCCGACGCTTCTAGTCTAGGGGCCACGGGGGGGAAGTCCTCCTGGAACCCCGCCTCAACACAGACGTCTGACACTTCTCGAGCTACATGAACGAGCGTTACAGCGTTCGCCCAAACTCCAGTCAGTTGCCGATATCAAGCGAGCCCTTACCGAATGCCGTTATGATCCAGTCCCAGGCGACGATGATATGGTCCTGTATTCATTGCGTGTAAGACGGGTGACCGAATATTTGGACACCCTACCGAATATGAAAGGTTATCTAGACAGAATATATAGTTTCATCCGTACAGGAGCAGATCCAGGAAGTATTGGCGAGGCCATGTCTCAAAGAAAAGTCGAGATTCAGCTCATGCTTTTGAAGTTTCTAATTAATTGTTTAATAAGAGAACAAGATTATCCGGATAAAGATCCGGAAGAAATGAAAGTCCTGACCAGGTGGAGTGACCACATAGCCGAGGGAAGACACAAGACACAGAACTGTATAGAGAGTATGTACAAGAAAATCCGTAGGGAAATAATAAAGATACACGAGAAACGAGAAGCAGCACGAGTAAACGAGAAAGAAGACAACTCTTCTGATACCGAAGAGGTAGACGACGAGAATCCCTCCAGAATAGCGTATGTAGGTAGAACTAGACTTCCCGACCGACATTCACGCCTAGAACACAAGAAAGTTTTCCCTCCTCCAGCACCAGAACAAGGTTCTCTTGAGCAAGTATTTCAAGCTACCGATCACATTCTGAAATCACGAATCGGTTATAGTGAACTGAGTACAATGCATGAACAAGAATTAGCCCGATCAGCAGTCCGATGGACTACTGATTCTACCACTTTTCCAGACGAAATAGTGGCACAAATGTTTCTGAAACTGCCCCCAGCCGAGCAGCGACTGGTGGGTATGTATATGATCCAGCACCTCATCACACTGTATGAGGGACAGCATTCTGATCCAGGTCCGTTACATGATGTTCTGAACGAGTTACTCCAGTATAGATGGAGAGGTCTAGGTACTGATTTAATTAGTATCATTCTAGAACAGCGCCACAAATATCGAACGTTTCTGAATCCGCATTTTGTTCATGTCTCACCTCCAGATAGTAAATCATTTTACATAGACAGCATCCGTTACGAGAAGTACACCCAGTTAGGACAACGGGTGGTGATCTAGAACGAGTATTTGTTTACACCCCTATCACAAAGATGGAACTCTTAGAGATGAAAAAGTTAATTTCCTGTCACGACAAAGATCCAGCAGGGTTCCACCGAGAATTAAAAGACATGCTCCGTATGGGAGAATACACGTATCCTGATATCATTAAAATGTTAAAGGTCCTGTTGCCCGCAGGGGTATATGAGAAACTCAAGGAAAAGGAATGGGAGGTGGGAGAGAAAAAGATAGATTGGACAGCTCTAGAAGCTGAAGACAATTCACGAGTACCAGGTACCGGTCTAGGGGGTAAAGTTAAAGAATTGCCCGAGTTATTGATACAAGTCTTGCCAAGATTACTAGCCACGAAAAAGGAAGATTGGGATGCAATCTCAGCTTGTAAACAGAAACAGGATGAAGACACTAGTGATTTTTATTCTAGATTTGAAAAATGTTTTATAATTAACAGTGGTCTGAAGACGAGTAGTGAATCGTACCCTCATCTTTTTGTTACCAAACTAGTCGAGAATTCAAGTCCACAAGTTAAAAATCGAGTTTTGAAAGTCGAAAGTAGTTGGCAAGCTAATACTCCGTCACAAATGCTACAGATGCTCCAGTATCACCAGAATAGAATCAGGGAAGAGCAAGAACACGAAAGGAGACGTATGAAAGACACGAAAATGAAAGTATTAGTTGCACAATCTGTTCCACAAGACAGTCAGAAGAGGGGTCCGAATCCAACCAGTCATCCTGCAGCTCCCGTTAAAGGGACCTGCAATTACTGTAAACAGCCAGGTCATTTTATAAACGAGTGTGCAGTTCTGAAACACAACATAGCTACTGGTAAGACTAAAGAAAGACCACGTCCGCCTAGACAAGAACAAGTTTCACAGACTTCTCAGTCACCACAGAATGCACAACAGACAGTTCCAGCATCGCAGCCTATCGCTGCAACACAGCATGTTACACAGCAAATGTACCAGTATGCCCAGTCAGAGTATCCAGAGTATCAACAGTATTCATGAAACAGCCTAGAGAGGGAGGTAGGCTTGCCTCTCATCGAGATACCTGTAGATCAAGAGGGTCCCTATGTACACAGTCAAGTATTAGGGAAAGACAGAAAGTTTCTGATTGATACAGGGGCAAGCAGGACTACCATCAGTCATGACGAGGTTCCAGGGGCTCCGCTCTCAGGCTCTAAAAATGTTTCCCTTGGATTTTCAGGAAAGCCGATTGTTAATGAAATTTCGAAGCCAGTTTCCCTAGAAGTTGGTCCATTGTCCCGAACTACTGATTTGTTACTTACGAAGTCATGTCCAGAAAATTTGTTAGGCATTAAAACGTTAAAAGAATTAGGTGCAGTAATTTGCTGCTCCCCAGAAGGGGTCCGATTGTTTTTACGCGACTTTAAAGGTCACTATGTATTACGTGATTTTGATCCAAGATTACTGAATGTTCCACAGCATTTATGGGCGCAAGGTCCAACTGATGTAGGATGTATGCACATCACACCCCATCGTGTGACTCTAAAACAAGGTATAGTTTTGCCACGAATCAGACAGTACAGATTGCCACCTGAGGCTGTAGTAGCCTTATCCAAAATTATTGACGAGCTCATTGCTCAAGGAGTGGTTGTAGAAACTGACTCCAATGTATGTAATTCTCCTATCATTCCAGTCCTGAAACGTACTGATCCAAATGCACCTCCAGTATATCGATTAGCGATTGACCTTCGAGAGCTTAATAAATGTATCATACCCCAGTACCCAGTAGTCCCAGATATTTCTTCCTTATTGACAGCCATTGATTCTGAAGCTACATTTTTCACAGTTATCGATCTCAAGAACGCATTTTTCAGTGTCCCCATTCATCCAGACAGCCAGTACCTTTTTGGTTTTTGTTTAAATGGAAGGAGCTATAAATTCACACGAGCTCCTCAAGGTTTCACAGAAAGTCCTAGTATTTACAGTCAAGCACTTAAGAGACAACTAGACAATATTCACATGCCAACTGACACTGCCCTGCTCCAGTATGTCGATGATCTACTGATCACAGCCCTTTCTGAACGTGACTGCGAGCGTGCGTCACTTACAGTTCTGTATTTTCTGGCCGAGCAGGGGAACAAGGTGTCCCCTTCCAAATTACAATTCTGTGTCCAGCAAGTGGTCTACTTAGGACACTTACTGTCTGTTGGACCTAGATTACCCAAGCCTACATATGGTAGCTTGGCACAGTAGTGGTCTACAGCTAACTCGAGGCGTTGGCTAAGTACTTACAAGTCTCACCCACAGTAACACAGTGATGAACCACTAAAATAAAGACACAACACCTTTGTTTGTAAAAATACCGTTACCTTTTATAAAAATAATATGGCTCTTTGGATTTGAAATCATACAAGTTACAACATCAATTACTTTTAGGAATAGTCATTACACTTCTACTAGAGAGATTACTTTTCACTCCTCCAGCTGTGGAAAAAGGGCAGAAAACCACATTCAAATAACAAGGTTTCAGTACGATATAAAAGTAACTCTTTTGATAATTTACAGGAAACCCTTTTGGTTCACTTTATGCAGGATTACTTACATTAGTACACCATGTCAGCAATACTTCAACAATACAACCTGCCAATTCACTGGTTAATTTACAACATTCAGGAGTATGCCCTTTATACTTTTATCTGCACCTTAACTTCGTGTTAGCTTACACACACAGAGTGATTTGTAAGAATACCACTGGTTTTACAGCTTCTCACAACCATTACTAGGAGTTTCTGAGGGAAGCTTCCTTCCAGCAAGACCTGTCGGCGCTCTACTGGTATTAGGTTAAGTTCCCTACTAATTTCTAGCTTAATAGCCACTTGTCAGAAGCCTACAGAAGTGAAGTTGGGGTCATGTGACTCTTTTTCCCCCCTTTGCTTATTCTGACACAGTTCAGGACTTAACGTTGCTGGGCTATCAGGTCACTCGATTAAGCGCTGTGATTTGTGATACTAGCGCTACACCCAGAACGATTTAGCACGTTCCTTTCTCAACCCCCCTCTCTCCTTACTGTCGTGGCGGTCGGTGCGCCACAGTTCACAGGTCTTTACTTGGCGCCCGCCTCCGAGGCTGTGTTGCAGTTCAGCACAATGGTCCGGTTATCATCCGGACGCTAGGGCTGGCCTGTCAGACTCCGCCTTAGGCGCTGGCCTCGTAGAGAGCGCTCGCACGCAAGGGGGGTCACTGTGGACGAGGCGGCGCTCTTGGAGATCTTCCGGCGTCTCCTCAGCTAAGCCGGCAGTCGCGCTGAACCTCCGGGCATGCGCAGACGCTCTCGTACCTCTTCCGCCTCCGCACTCGCTCATAGGAAGGACGCTGCTCTTCACGCTGACGCTGATCTCCTGGGCCTGCCCGACCCTAGGCCCCTCCTGCTCTCGATAGCGGGCGCACTGGGAGCATGCGCGGAAGCACTACCTGCTCTGCTTGACGCAGCTGGTGCCCCCGGGGTCCCGCAATCCGCTAATACAGCGCCGCTACTCCTCCTCAGTCACCTTCAGCTCCGGCCTCTCAGGAAGGTTGCGCAGACACGGCGCCCTCGCTCTTCAAGGCGCTAAGGTGCCACAGACGCCCACCTTTCCTACAGCTGATCCACAATACCGGTAAGCACAGCGCTGGATATGGTCAGTCAGGAATACCCACAGTTAAGGGTGTTCTGGGTGGTTTTGCTGAGGGCGCTGAGATAAAAGGATCTTCTTCTTTCAGTAGTTCGATTTCTTTGTTAGTAGGGGTTGTCTTGAGAGAGGGATCGGTCAAAGGCTGAAGGGGGAACAATCCTCTGAAGTAACTGTCAGCCTCAGTGACAAACTAGCTGCTCTCAGTGTGTCCACCTCCTCTCACCACTGCCTCACTCCTCTACTCTGGGGTCAGCACAAAATGGCTGCTGGTCACTGGCCTTATATAGGGTGGCCTGAGACCTGCAGAAGTCTCTAGTCAATTCTAGAAAGTTCCCTAATGTTATCCTATGGACCTGTCCTCCAGTAGTGTCCGTTATGGCAGTTGGTGGACACCATCTTAGGTTTCTGGAGATCCCTAGATTTTCAAGGGGGCTGACTAGGCCTCACAGATTATGAGGGAAAAATGGCGTCATCGCCAAGGAACACCTAGCCCCCTGACAGCATTAAAAAATTCCTGATGGACACATGTAAAAATAAAAATAGAAACTCTGGGAGGCTAAGGGGGACAAAAATAAATCACGATGGTTAGAGTCTTCCCAGAAGCAGACAGGTCTAACACGCGTCCCCCCCAGCTGAAAGTGGGGAGAACTACCCAACCCCTTGGGAGTCCTCATCACTAAGGCGGAAATATCTGGATAGACCGTCTGCGTTGGCATGGTCTGCCCCAGGTCGGTGTTCCACCCTAAAGTCCATTCCCTGTAGGGAGATGGACCACCTTAACAACTTGGGATTCTCCCCCTTCATTTGCATCAGCCAACGAAGGGGGCGATGGTCAGTCTGAACTAGGAAGTGCGAACCAAACAGGTATGGTCGCAGCTTCTTCAGAGCCCAAACCACCGCAAAGGCTTCTCTCTCAATTGTACTCCATCTCCTTTCCCTGGGGAGTAGCCTTCTGGACAGGAAGACCACGGGTTGATCCAAGCCCTCATCATTTAGCTGCGATAACACTGCCCCAATGCCATGTTCTGACGCATCTGTTTGGACAATGAATTCTCTAGCAAAATTAGGGGCCTTGAGAATGGGAGCGGAACACAATGCTTGTTTCAAGGTCATGAAGGCTCGCTGGCAAGCCTCTGTCCAGACTACCCGTCGGGGTTGCTTCTTGGAGGTAAGTTCAGTGAGGGGGGCCACGATAGTGCCATACCCCTTCACGAAGCGACGGTAGTATCCAGTGAGGCCCAGGAAGGCTCGGACCTCGGTTTGAGTCTTGGGGGGCTCCCAGGCGATGATGGTCTCAATCTTTGCCTGGAGGGGCTGCACCGTCCCCCTGCCCACCAAGTGACCTAGGTACACCACCGACCCTTGTCCGATCTGACACTTGCTGGCCTTGATGGTCAAGCCAGCCTGTTGGAGGGCATGAAGAACAGCTTGCAGGTGCTGCAAATGGTCCTCCCAGCTGCTGCTGAAGACAGCAATGTCGTCCAGGTATGCAGCAGAAAAAGCTTCCATTCCCGAAAGGACCCTGTTCACCAGCCGCTGAAAAGTGGCAGGGGCATTCTTGAGCCCAAAGGGCATCACACGAAATTGGTAGTGTCCCTCAGGTGTAGAGAAGGCTGACCTTTCCTTCGCCTCCTCGGTAAGGGAAATCTGCCAGTACCCTGAAGTTAAGTCAAAGGTACTTAAGTATTGGGCAGCTCCCAGCCGGGCAATAAGCTCATCCGCCCGTGGGATAGGATGTGCATCAGTTTTAGTCACTGAGTTCAAGCCTCGGTAGTCCACACAGAATCTCAATTCAGGTGTGGTGCCTGGTGGGGCAGCTTTTGGTACCAAAACCACCGGGCTAGACCAAGGGCTACCAGAAGGTTCAATCACCCCTAGTTCCAGCATCTTGGCGACTTCACTTTTGATGTTGGCCTTCACCTTGTCCGACAGCCGGTAGATTTTAGATTTCACAGGTGGGCTGTCTCCTGTGTCCACGTCATGGGTACACAGGTGGGTCCTACCTGGGACAAGGGAGAACAGGGGAGAAAATTGCTCCAGGATCTGGCGGCAATCACTTTGCTGTTCAGAAGTCAGGGATGGCGAGAGAATCACTCCCTCCACTGATCCATCTTTTTCTTTGTACGAGAGAAGATCAGGGAGAGGTTCACTTTCTTCTTCCTCTGCTCCATCGGTCACCAGCATTAAGACAACCTCGGGCCTCTCATGATGTGGCTTGAGACGATTGGCATGCAGCACCCTGAGGGGCTGCCTCGGGGTCTTAAGATCCACCAAATAGGTAGACTTCCCCTTTTTCTCCAAAACCTCAAAGGGGCCTGTCCAACGGTCCTGGAGGGCATTTAGCTCTCCAGGTTCCATTACCCACACTTTCTGTCCAGGCTCCAGTTCCACTGGGTGAGCGTTGTGGTCATACCACTCTTTCATAACTGCTTGGCTGGCCTCCAAGTTGTCTGAAGCCTGCTTCCACAACTTAGCCATTTGGCTCCGGAAGGCCAGCATGTAGCTCACCACGTCCTGGGGAAGCTTCCTGGGAGTCTGTTCCCATCCGTCTTTCACCAGGCTGAGAGGTCCCCTTACAGGGTGCCCTTACAAAAGTTCGAAGGGGCTGAAGCCCACTCCCTTCTGTGGCACTTCCCTGTAGGAAAACAAGAGACAGGGTAGGAGGATGTCCCATTTCTTCCGTAGGCTCTCAGGAAGACTCCGTATCATACCTTTCAAGGTTTTGTTAAACCTTTCCACAAGACCATTGGTTTGTGGGTGATAGGGAGTAGTAAACCGATAGGTAACGCCGCACTCCTTCCACATGGCCCGCATGTATGCTGAAAGGAAGTTAGTCCCCCTGTCGGAAATGACCTCCTTGGGGAAACCCACTCTGGTGAAAATCCCCATCAGGGCCCTTGCCACTGCAGGTGCAGTGATGGTCCTCAGAGGTATTGCCTCTGGGTACCGGGTGGCATGATCCACCAAAACCAGTATGAACCGATGTCCAGCTGAAGTTGGTGGATCCAATGGCCCTACAATGTCGATGCCCACCCTCTCAAAGGGGGTGCTAACGACGGGTAGTGGTTCCAGGGGAGCTTTTAGCTTCACCCCAGTTTTCCCACTGGCTTGGCAAGACACACACGTCCGACAATATGTATCCGACGCCACTTTCATTCGAGGCCAGTAGAAATGGGGGACAAGCCGGGCAAAGGTCTTGTCCTGTCCTAGGTGTCCTGCCAATGGTATCTCATGAGCCAGTTCCAGTAGAAAGGCTCTAAAGCATTGAGGGACCACCAAGGCTCTGGCTGAACCGTGGCCAGGTGTCTTGGGCTCACTGTAGAGGAGTCCATCCTCCCAGTAAATCTGGTAGCTCCCTTCAATGTTTCCCGCTGCCTGGGCGTTGGCCTGTTGCCGCAGCCCCTCGAGAGTAGGACACTCTTTCTGAGCTTTGCAGAACTCTTCCCGGGAAGGACCTCCCTCCACATGCCATTCAGTTGGGATGGGTAGGTTTTCCAGGGAAGCAACATTCTCCCCGGTGGACTCCAGATCCACCTCCGCAGGTGGTCCAGTTGTCTCACGAGGTGGAGATGTCGAGGCAGGGTCCTCCGGCCTCCTGTCCTTCTCCTCTCTGGCAGCCGGCTGGGCCATTGTTCCAGGCTCCAGCGTCAATGAACTCCCCCTTCGGGCAGTCGCGGACCTTGTGCTGACACAAGTCCAGTCAGGGGGTCCCAGCATCTCAGAGTGAGTCTGGTATTCCACCCTCCTCCAAGCATTGTGCTCCATATCATTCCCTAACAGGCAGTCAACAGGCACGGCAGGGCTTACGGCAACTCGAAGTGGACCTGCAACCCCTCCCCACTCAAAGGGAACCTCAGCCACAGGATAGTGGCCCAATCTGCCGTCAGCCATTACGGCGGGATGGAGTACATCTGGGATGACCTGCTCTGGAGACACCAGCTGACTCCTTACCATAGTCATGCTGGCTCCTGTGTCTCTCAGAGCCTCCCCTCTTCGGCCATTGATGGTGACCCACTGCTCATACTTAGTAGTATTAGAGGGCAGCTGGGTCTTGGGAACCATCTCTTTATCTCCCAGGGACACTAAGGTGACACCCGCCCGCTCCCCTCCATTAACCAAAGGTATCTCCTCCCCGAGCACTACACTAGTGATTCCCGGGGCTTTTCCTCCAGTGGGAGGGGGTGGTCTTTTTGGGCACCTCACATCTCCTTTATAGTGTCCCACACCACCACACTCAAAACAATGAACAACCCTTGGCTGCTGGCTTTGGCCAGGGGTAGGGTTGCGAGGGGGATTACTCTTGGGGATGAATCCTCTGCCCCTTCCTTGCGAAGTATTTTGTGGCCCTTTTGAGAACTCCCTCTTAGTTTCCCCTCCCTCTTTCCTCTGGGGGGCGCCCTGTCCTTGCTTCTGGGAATTCCCTCCAGTCCCCTTTGTCGACACCCGGGTACTAACCCAGATGTCCGCCTCCTCAGCAAGCTTCCTGGGGCTGGTCAGCTTGCTGTCCACCAGATGCTGTCTTAGTTCGGGAAGACACTTCTCGAGTAGGTGTTCCTTGAGTATGAGGTCATATAGTCCCTCATAGTCTCCTACTTCGCTGCCTCTTACCCAACCCTCCAGGGCCTTCCTGGCGTAGTCCAAGAAATCTACCCAGTTTTGCGTGCCCAGCTTGTAGCTACCCCGGAACTTTTGCCTATATTTCTCAGGGGTCAACCCAAACTTCTTGAGCAGCGCTGATTTCATAGCCGGATAGTAGGTCTGTTCACTCTGGTCAAGAGCCAACAAAGTATCCCTGCCAGTGGGGGGCATGTATTTGTACAACCCACCTCCCCAGTGGACTTCCAGAATCCCATGGGCCCTTAGCGAGACCTCGTAGGCGGCTAGCCACTTAGCAATGTCGTCACTGGGTACATAACAAGCCATAATATCTTTTGGTAGGTACGGTCTAGGTTCTTTGATGTTGGTCTGGGTATCGCTGCCACCATTCTCTGATTTGGGGGATCCTCGGTTTAGGGCTTGTAAATCCATCTCTTTGATGGTTCGCTCATGTGCCAACGTCCTATCCTCCCTTTCCATGTCCATCCTGGCTAGTTCTATCTTCAACCTCCTCTCCTCCCTCCTATCTTCCAGCTCGGCTTCGGTTAAGCCCCTGTCTGAAACACTGCTGCTGGCCCTGGAAGGTAGCCTGGGACCTGTCAGAAGATTCCCTCTCCCCATTTGGTTCAGCAATGCAGCCTCAGTAACAGTGTCCCCATCACCCACTTCCATTTCTGGTTCCTCCCTTAGGCGAGCTTCTAACCATGCCCTTATGCTTGTCAGCAACTCTCCTTTCTTGGCACCTTTATTGAAAAATACCCCGTTCTGCTGACACCAATCCCTGAGTTGGGCCACAGTATTGGCTTCCAACTCTTTAAGATTCACCTCCAGCTTTGCCATGGTATAAAATTACTCACAGGAGAAAACCACGAAGTGACTTGAGGTTAACCTCCACCCACCACCAGAAGTAAATTTAGAAAAATCAAAAATATAAATTAGGAGGGCCGCAGGGAGAAAACTCCAGGTGAGGTCTTGTGGTTAGCACTGCGTTACTAATAAGTGAGTGTAAGTACAAATCCGTGATCCCACCGCTGAAACACCAATTATGTTGGACCTAGATTACCCAAGCCTACATATGGTAGCTTGGCACAGTAGTGGTCTACAGCTAACTCGAGGCGTTGGCTAAGTACTTACAAGTCTCACCCACAGTAACACAGTGATGAACCACTAAAATAAAGACAC
Organism: Lissotriton helveticus; assembly: GCF_964261635.1. Classification (NCBI taxonomy): domain Eukaryota; kingdom Metazoa; phylum Chordata; class Amphibia; order Caudata; family Salamandridae; genus Lissotriton; species Lissotriton helveticus. Next base: position 874,991,278 of record NC_136067.1, read on the forward strand.
AACACCTTTGTTTGTAAAAATACCGTTACCTTTTATAAAAATAATATGGCTCTTTGGATTTGAAATCATACAAGTTACAACATCAATTACTTTTAGGAATAGTCATTACACTTCTACTAGAGAGATTACTTTTCACTCCTCCAGCTGTGGAAAAAGGGCAGAAAACCACATTCAAATAACAAGGTTTCAGTACGATATAAAAGTAACTCTTTTGATAATTTACAGGAAACCCTTTTGGTTCACTTTATGCAGGATTACTTACATTAGTACACCATGTCAGCAATACTTCAACAATACAACCTGCCAATTCACTGGTTAATTTACAACATTCAGGAGTATGCCCTTTATACTTTTATCTGCACCTTAACTTCGTGTTAGCTTACACACACAGAGTGATTTGTAAGAATACCACTGGTTTTACAGCTTCTCACAACCATTACTAGGAGTTTCTGAGGGAAGCTTCCTTCCAGCAAGACCTGTCGGCGCTCTACTGGTATTAGGTTAAGTTCCCTACTAATTTCTAGCTTAATAGCCACTTGTCAGAAGCCTACAGAAGTGAAGTTGGGGTCATGTGACTCTTTTTCCCCCCTTTGCTTATTCTGACACAGTTCAGGACTTAACGTTGCTGGGCTATCAGGTCACTCGATTAAGCGCTGTGATTTGTGATACTAGCGCTACACCCAGAACGATTTAGCACGTTCCTTTCTCAACCCCCCTCTCTCCTTACTGTCGTGGCGGTCGGTGCGCCACAGTTCACAGGTCTTTACTTGGCGCCCGCCTCCGAGGCTGTGTTGCAGTTCAGCACAATGGTCCGGTTATCATCCGGACGCTAGGGCTGGCCTGTCAGACTCCGCCTTAGGCGCTGGCCTCGTAGAGAGCGCTCGCACGCAGGGGGGGTCACTGTGGACGAGGCGGCGCTCTTGGAGATCTTCCGGCGTCTCCTCAGCTAAGCCGGCAGTCGCGCTGAACCTCCGGGCATGCGCAGACGCTCTCGTACCTCTTCCGCCTCCGCACTCGCTCATAGGAAGGACGCTGCTCTTCACGCTGACGCTGATCTCCTGGGCCTGCCCGACCCTAGGCCCCTCCTGCTCTCGATAGCGGGCGCACTGGGAGCATGCGCGGAAGCACTACCTGCTCTGCTTGACGCAGCTGGTGCCCCCGGGGTCCCGCAATCCGCTAATACAGCGCCGCTACTCCTCCTCAGTCACCTTCAGCTCCGGCCTCTCAGGAAGGTTGCGCAGACACGGCGCCCTCGCTCTTCAAGGCGCTAAGGTGCCACAGACGCCCACCTTTCCTACAGCTGATCCACAATACCGGTAAGCACAGCGCTGGATATGGTCAGTCAGGAATACCCACAGTTAAGGGTGTTCTGGGTGGTTTTGCTGAGGGCGCTGAGATAAAAGGATCTTCTTCTTTCAGTAGTTCGATTTCTTTGTTAGTAGGGGTTGTCTTGAGAGAGGGATCGGTCAAAGGCTGAAGGGGGAACAATCCTCTGAAGTAACTGTCAGCCTCAGTGACAAACTAGCTGCTCTCAGTGTGTCCACCTCCTCTCACCACTGCCTCACTCCTCTACTCTGGGGTCAGCACAAAATGGCTGCTGGTCACTGGCCTTATATAGGGTGGCCTGAGACCTGCAGAAGTCTCTAGTCAATTCTAGAAAGTTCCCTAATGTTATCCTATGGACCTGTCCTCCAGTAGTGTCCGTTATGGCAGTTGGTGGACACCATCTTAGGTTTCTGGAGATCCCTAGATTTTCAAGGGGGCTGACTAGGCCTCACAGATTATGAGGGAAAAATGGCGTCATCGCCAAGGAACACCTAGCCCCCTGACAGCATTAAAAAATTCCTGATGGACACATGTAAAAATAAAAATAGAAACTCTGGGAGGCTAAGGGGGACAAAAATAAATCACGATGGTTAGAGTCTTCCCAGAAGCAGACAGGTCTAACACTGTCCAAGTGGGGTAGGCAGTTGACACCAGACCGTATCCAGTTAATAGCGAATCTTCCACAACCCAAGACACAGAAGGAGGTACGAGCTTTTATTGGCCTTACTTCTTATTGCAGACAATGGATTCCTCAGTATGCATTTCTAGCCAAGCCACTGATACAGTTAACGACACAGGAGGCAGCCGTATCGACTGTCCTCCCTTGGACCCAGGAACATACACTTGTTTTTAATGAATTAAAGAAAGCCTTATGTCAAGCACCTGTTCTAGCAACACCGAACTACAGTAAGCCTTTTACACTTTTTGTCACAGAACGTGATGGTACTGCATTATCTGTTCTCACACAAGATCAAGCAGGACAGTACAAGCCCTGTGCTTATTTTTCGAGCACATTAGATCCAGTAGCCCAGGCTCTGCCTGCGTGCCTCAAGTCAGTTGCAAACAACAAAAGAAGAGAGGTCTAATCTGGTCAAGTACACGACTACCAGAAATGTGGAGCAAAAGGATAAGTGGATAGTATTGATCACAGTCACTCTAGTTGAGTGGGATCACAGTCACTCTATTTGAGTAAGAAAGCCCTCACACACCGACCTAGTCAGTGTCATGCTTCATCATCGGGCCCCACCGAAGAGACCGAGTGTCTCTTCGGTGTGCTACGACGCCAGAAAGACTGCGGAGCTGGTTGTGTGGGGAGGAAGTGTTGTGAAGATTTCTCAAATTAAAAGTGACTAACAGGGTATCAAAAAAACTTTAATGAGTGATCCCTAAGACACGTGTAAGTGGTATATGTGTCTGAATTTAAAAGCCAAGGTTATTAGGATTTGGTTAAATTCAGCTAAATACCACAAATTAATTAAAATCAGTCAACATGTTTCTGCCTTCAGTGTGGTATGTATTCACCATGGCATTCTTCAGGACTATAACCCCGGCGGTGTGGACACTCTAATAGTCCACCCTGACCTGGGGGCGTGAAAGTGAAAAGGAAAAGTGAAAAAAGTGCTTAAAAAATTGGGAGAGCAAATTGCTCAATCCAAAAAACCCAAATTATGGGTGTATCAGCACCTGTAAGAAAAAACATACAGACAAACAAATATGGACAAACATACAATTAGTATATGCCAGCGTAGACTTATCATAGTGCTCCTAAGATGGTGGCAAACCTATGTGTGCACACAATAACAGAGAACTTATGCACCTTCCAAGTAGCCCTTAGGGATATAAGTACTGGCTAGGAGGTGAAGTGCTAGAGGTGGTTAAAAACTACTGCTTGTAGTGAAGGAGATAAAAACGCGGTGTGAAATCTCCATGAGAAGGGATCAATTTGACCAAATGGTCGGTGACCCCCACAAGATGGTGAAATATGGAGAACATCTCACTTTAAAATTGGGCGCTACTTGCACCATGGGTCTCGGGAGGGGGGTTGGAGCGCGCTTGGCACATCCTACGAAAAAACGGGATGAAAATGTCAGCATAACTCATACAATCACACAGGCACTTAGCTTTTGTTAATTGTAGTAACCGTTCCGCTGGGGGTGCAGACTCACGCCCTCTGCGCTCACATCCCGCTTGGCAACCTGCTAGAACCCTCTTGACCGGACCCCGACGATGGAGAGCGGGGCCGGTGAATGCGTTTAAGAGCGCTTTGTTTACGCGCTCGATTCCGGGTTGGGCGTGCCTCGCTGGGTTCGGGTTGGGCGTGTCACGCTGGGAACGAGGCTTGGGGCGCACACGCCCACTTGGGCGGAGCGCGTTTGTGATCAGACCGAGGCTTGGATTGAAAAGCCTATCCCTGCGCTAGCCTAAGGGAGATGGTTACACGCTATTGGTTACTGTTAGGACCATGGGTGATTATTGTTTTCCAGTACATAGAACGGGGAATTTGGTCGTTTTCCTATGCTTTCAGGATATTGGTAATGATGCCAATCAAAGGGTTGTTGTAAGAAGGGCAGGACGAAAAAAACACATACTTATACAACACAGACTTTCAAAAGGATTGGGATTTTACTGTGGACAAGATGTTAAAGTGCACAGAGTTTTTATGAAAAACATGTTGAATGTTGCATGTTTTAAGCAGACCAGTTCTGTGTGATGTCTAACAGCCTACTGGGGTAATGGAGTTCATGTTAGGACTGTGTTCCAGGGGACATCATCGTTGAGCCCAATGATATTTGTCCCCAGACGGTACACCCAACGCTGTTCTTTTTCGAACAGTCTATTTTGTATATTCCTTGTACCATCAACGGTTTCAATGACAGTCCACTTCATGTCATTAGTGGTATGATTCTTTTCTAGAAAATGGCGGCTCAGCTTTGTGGTTACTTTCTTGCACCTTATGTTACTTCGGTGCTCGCAGATCCGTTGTTTCACTTTTCTAGTGGTCATGCCCACGTACCGAAGATTGCAGGAACATGTGATTAGATAGACCACATTGCATGAGTTGCAATTAGTATGATCACGTTGCGTCCACACTTTCCCTTCTTCCAATGCCAAGGTTTTTGTAGGTTGTGTTAAATGGCAAACACTACAGTCCGAGCAGGGGTAATGCCCGGTGATTTTGGGGAGTCCCCACGGCATTGTCACTGATGGTGTAACATTCAGTGGATTCTCTTTTGGGCGTGTGTGGACCAGCGTATCTCTTAGACTGCGTCCCTTTTTAAAGGAAAAGAGGGGTTTTTCCCAATCCTTTTTAAAGGTTCTCACAATACTCCAGTGTTTGTTTATACTCTTTTTCATGATGTTGGAGAGGCTGCTGTAAGTCGTGACGCAGGTGAGTGGAATCTGATCTGAATTCTTAGTTTTTTCTTCAAGAAGAGCTTCCCTTGGTTGATTTTTAGCTCTTTTGAATCCTTTGTTTAGGGTGGAGTCGGGATAGCCTCTATTTTTCAGTTTTTCGGTCAGATTAGCTGATTGATTTTTGAAGTCTCTGGTTGTACTGCAATTTCTTCGCAGCCTCAGATATTGCCCGTAGGGGAGATTTTCTTTTAGCGGACGCGGGTGGAAGCTGTTAAATTGCAGGAGATTATTTTTTGCAGTAGGTTTATTATGGGTTTTTGTGGCCAGTGTCGTTCCACTGATTGAAATGACCACATCTAAGAACACGATTTCTCTTTTACTTGTGGTGTTAGTGAATCTTAGATTAGGGTCTAAGGTATTGATCCATGAAAGGAAATCTTTCAGGTCATTCTCACTACCATTCCAAATGAGTAGGATGTCGTCAATGTAGCGTTTCCACAAAAGCATTGACGTAAAAAAGGTGGCAGTTGGTGGTAGGATATGTTTGGCCTCGAAATCAGCCACATACAGCCCCGCCACGCTCGGCGCGAAGGTGCTGCCCATGGATGTCCCAGAGCATTGAAGGTACAATTTGTTTTTGAATGAAAAAAAGTTTTCTTTTAGTGCTATAGTGGCACAATCGATGATAAATTTTTTTGGAGTTTGGAATTCCCAGTTGGTTGAGTCTAGGGCCTGTTTAAGGACCTCGATTGTATCATCCTGCGGAATGCTAGTATAGAGGCTTTCCACATCTAATGTTACAAGGGTGACGGAGTCTTCAGGAAAGTTGATTTCTGTCAAAAGTCGTAACAGGCTCTTGGTATCCTTCAGGTAAGTCGGTGTCGACTGGACTAATGGTTTTAAAAAATGATCACAAAATTGTGATAGTGGTTCCAGAAGGGACCCGATTCCTGAGACGATTGGGCGTCCAGGAGGGGGGAGTTTGTTCTTATGCATTTTCGGCAAAGTGTAGAAGTAGGGTATTATCCTACTTGTATTATTCAAAAATGCAGCTTCATTCTTGGAAATCTGGTCTTGGTCCTCTGCTTGTTTTACCATGGATCTAATTCTTTTTGTGAGATCTGGGGTTGGGTCCAAGGCCAGTGGCGTGTAATTTCTAACGTCACTGAGTAGATCTTTGCAGGTAGTCTCATATGCAGTAGTGTCTTGGATGACGATCCCCCCGCCCTTGTCCGCGGGTTTTATGGTTATGGAGATGTCGTTTTTTAATTGTTGCAATGCCTCGAATTCAGCAGTACTGAAATTCCCGAATGTTCGCGGGTTTTGGCAATGTTCTAGGTCCTTAAATACCGCTTGCTCAAAGGCAGTTATGGCTGCTGGTATTGTGTGTGAGGGCGGGATGAAGGTGGAGTTAGGTCTTAAGCCTGTGTCACCTTTCCTGACTGATTCTAGTGGGTCTGTTTTTCCGTCAAAAAAAGCTTTCAGTTTCAATTTGCGAAAAAACCCTGCTAATTCGCAGTGCATTTTGAATTTATCGGGTTTGGCTGTGGGGACAAAACCCAGCCCATTCTCCAAAACTTTGATCTCCACAGGAGTGAGTATTCTGGTGGATAGATTTGTCACTAGACTTAGACTCCGCTCGGACCCGGCTGCTGGTTGCTCCGGGTGTGATTCGCTACTGAGTCGTCCTCCTGCCAGGTTACTCTGGGGTTCCCTCTTCTTCTGCCTCGGCCTCTCCGGCCGCTCTCTAAAAAAGGCTGTCTATACTGTTGTTGGTAGTTGGCCGGAGGCAAGAATCCTGGGTTCCAGCCCATAAAAGGGTAAGGTGGCTGTTGAAAAGCATAAGGGTGGGTGCCCATCCCCATTTGTGGGGGGTACCACTGTTGGTGGTTGCCTTGGCTTCCGTGTCCACTTCTGTTCGCTCTATTGCCACGGTTACCCCTTCTTTTCGTTTGTTTAAATGAGTTGTTACTGGAACTGCTGCTATTCGATGAGTCATCATCTGAGTGGTCTTGGTTATTGGCATTGCGTGCTGGTGGGGTGAATGAAGCCGCAGAATATGGATATACTTTCTCATGCTCAAATTTCTTTTGGTCCTTTTGAAGTTTTGTCACCTTTGATTGCATTAGGTTGTCTCTGTATTCGTTCATCTCCTTATTAAGTTCATCTAGTCGTTTTTTGTAGCCTGTGATAGTGGCTTTGAAGTGAGACTCTGTTTCCCTGATTTCTATCATAATGGATTCCGAAAGTCTTAAGGCTGTTTTGATTATTAGAACCATCCAATCGCGTGTGCAGTGCCATGCGATTGCGGCCCAGTCCTTACGGAAGGCAGCATCATTCAAAAAGATGCGTGGGGCATTGGTCACCAAAAGGCCTTTCGGTGCTGTGTTGGTTGTTAAATAGCCTTTCATGATAGTACCATGAAGGACAGTACGTATGTGCTCTTTCTTTTTTTCGGACAAACTGTCCCATTCAGCCGTGTTGGCTATTGCCTGTGATATGTGAGGGTCTGCAAAAACTGCAGCATCTGACATCAACTCCTCGATTTCTGCCTCAGAGTATGTCAGACCCAGGTTCGCCATAGTGAGATGTAGGTTAAAAGAACAAGCAACACAAGGAAACTATTGTTGTCTTGCTCGTGATAAAAGCAAACTCTCACAGCTGTGCGCTGCTATGATATATATCAACAAGGAGAGAGGTAGGGAAATTCAAAGACACTCTCTTAGTCCCCGGTTAAATGTCAAACAACAAAAGAAGAGAGGTCTAATCTGGTCAAGTACACGACTACCAGAAATGTGGAGCAAAAGGATAAGTGGATAGTATTGATCACAGTCACTCTAGTTGAGTGGGATCACAGTCACTCTATTTGAGTAAGAAAGCCCTCACACACCGACCTAGTCAGTGTCATGCTTCATCATCGGGCCCCACCGAAGAGACCGAGTGTCTCTTCGGTGTGCTACGACGCCAGAAAGACTGCGGAGCTGGTTGTGTGGGGAGGAAGTGTTGTGAAGATTTCTCAAATTAAAAGTGACTAACAGGGTATCAAAAAAACTTTAATGAGTGATCCCTAAGACACGTGTAAGTGGTATATGTGTCTGAATTTAAAAGCCAAGGTTATTAGGATTTGCTAGTATATGCTAGTATAGAGGCTTTCCACATCTAATGTTACAAGGGTGACGGAGTCTTCAGGAAAGTTGATTTCTGTCAAAAGTCGTAACAGGCTCTTGGTATCCTTCAGGTAAGTCGGTGTCGACTGGACTAATGGTTTTAAAAAATGATCACAAAATTGTGATAGTGGTTCCAGAAGGGACCCGATTCCTGAGACGATTGGGCGTCCAGGAGGGGGGAGTTTGTTCTTATGCATTTTCGGCAAAGTGTAGAAGTAGGGTATTATCCTACTTGTATTATTCAAAAATGCAGCTTCATTCTTGGAAATCTGGTCTTGGTCCTCTGCTTGTTTTACCATGGATCTAATTCTTTTTGTGAGATCTGGGGTTGGGTCCAAGGCCAGTGGCGTGTAATTTCTAACGTCACTGAGTAGATCTTTGCAGGTAGTCTCATATGCAGTAGTGTCTTGGATGACGATCCCCCCGCCCTTGTCCGCGGGTTTTATGGTTATGGAGATGTCGTTTTTTAATTGTTGCAATGCCTCGAATTCAGCAGTACTGAAATTCCCGAATGTTCGCGGGTTTTGGCAATGTTCTAGGTCCTTAAATACCGCTTGCTCAAAGGCAGTTATGGCTGCTGGTATTGTGTGTGAGGGCGGGATGAAGGTGGAGTTAGGTCTTAAGCCTGTGTCACCTTTCCTGACTGATTCTTAGGAGCACTATGATAAGTCTACGCTGGCATATACTAATTGTATGTTTGTCCATATTTGTTTGTCTGTATGTTTTTTCTTACAGGTGCTGATACACCCATAATTTGGGTTTTTTGGATTGAGCAATTTGCTCTCCCAATTTTTTAAGCACTTTTTTCACTTTTCCTTTTCACTTTCACGCCCCCAGGTCAGGGTGGACTATTAGAGTGTCCACACCGCCGGGGTTATAGTCCTGAAGAATGCCATGGTGAATACATACCACACTGAAGGCAGAAACATGTTGACTGATTTTAATTAATTTGTGGTATTTAGCTGAATTTAACCAAATCCTAATAACCTTGGCTTTTAAATTCAGACACATATACCACTTACACGTGTCTTAGGGATCACTCATTAAAGTTTTTTTGATACCCTGTTAGTCACTTTTAATTTGAGAAATCTTCACAACACTTCCTCCCCACACAACCAGCTCCGCAGTCTTTCTGGCGTCGTAGCACACCGAAGAGACACTCGGTCTCTTCGGTGGGGCCCGATGATGAAGCATGACACTGACTAGGTCGGTGTGTGAGGGCTTTCTTACTCAAATAGAGTGACTGTGATCCCACTCAACTAGAGTGACTGTGATCAATACTATCCACTTATCCTTTTGCTCCACATTTCTGGTAGTCGTGTACTTGACCAGATTAGACCTCTCTTCTTTTGTTGTTTGACATTTAACCGGGGACTAAGAGAGTGTCTTTGAATTTCCCTACCTCTCTCCTTGTTGATATATATCAAGTCAGTTGCAGCCACAGCTCTAGCAATCAGACAAAGTGATTCCATAGTGTTAGGACACTCCCTGACAGTACAAGTTCCACACTCCGTGGAAGTTCTTTTAAACCGAACACAGACTCAACACTTGACAATTGCACGTTTAACAGGTTATGAACTGACACTGTTCCAGCCACACATAGAAATCAGACGCCGCAACATTCTAAATCCTGCTACACTGTTACCGTCAGTTACTTCAAATCCTGCCACACATGACTGTGTGGAAGTTGTTAACACTATGACTAAGCCAAGCCAAGACAAGACCTGACAGACATTGCATTACCTAACCCCAACCTGACACTTTATGTGGATGGTTCATGTATGAGAACAAGTACAGGAGAACTAGTAGCCGCGTATGCAGTGACTACTGAAACCGAAGTTATAGAAACACATCGTATTGACACCCTGTCTGCTCAAGCAGCAGAGCTAGTTGCTCTGACCCAAGCCTGCATACATGCCAAGAACCTGAAATTAAACATATATACAGATTCACGTTACGCATTCGGAGTCGTACACGACTTTGGAGTGCTCTGGCAGGAGAGAGGTTTCATGACTTCTCATGGAACCAAGATTCAGCATGGTCTCCTCATTCAAGCTCTGTTAGATGCAATACATTTACCGACAGCTATTGCTATCATGAAGTGCAAGGCACATACGAAAGTTACTGACATCATTTCCCAAGGTAACGATCTAGCAGATCGAACAGCCAAGCTTACAGCTCAGACTCCAGACATTCCAGTTAACACGACACAGACACTCACTTCAGATCCGACTACTTGTATGACAGTCAAGGACCCTACACAAGATGTCATAGACATACAGTTACATGCTACTCCCGAAGAAATCAAGAAATGGTCCGAACAAGGTGGGGTCCAGACAGATCAAGGATGGTTGACGAAGGGAAAAGCCACATGGTTTCTCCCCGACTCTATGGTTCAAGTAATTATTAATACCGCACATAGTCCAGCACATCTAGGAGAAAAAGCTGTTAGACAGTATTCAGAACCTTTGGTTCAACAAACACTTACGAGCTGCAGCCAAGCAGAAAGTCCGTACCTGTATGATATGTTGTCAGTTCAATCCAGGTAAAAGTGTCCCGGTGGAACAAGGTGGATTCCAACCTCTTGACCACCCTTTTGAAGTCCTCCAGATGGATTATATTCAGATGGAGCGATGTCGAGGTTTCAAGTATGTCCTCGTAGTTGTATGCGCTTTGTCCAGGTGGACAGAAGCATATCCAGTTCCAGATTACACAGCCGCGACCACTGCCAGGCAGTTGGTTCGTGAATTCTTTCCCCGCTATGGACTCCCTAGGGTCGTGTATTCTGATAACGGCCAGCCATTCTCATCTGAACTTATGAAACATGTTTCCCTTCTGTTAGGGTACCAGTGGAGGTTCCATTGTGTGCGCCATCCTGAAGCAGCCGGTCTCGTAGAGAGACATAACCAGACCCTGAAAATTCGCATTGCGAAAATATGTAAAGAGAAAGGTGTAGACTGGCTAGTTGCCCTGCCAGTTGCTTTATTTTTTATGAGGATGGTTGCACATTCCAGATCAGGTCTGTCCCCGTATGAGGTCGTATTCGGCCGCCCCCCAAACATGTGGGGTACACCTAGACCCCGCAGTATTACAGATGTTTCCAGTAATATGCTGACAGATTACCTAGCTTCCTTGATGTCTGCCCTACACTCTTGTCGTTCACAGGTTGCCGCCGCATTTCCAGACAACACCGAGGTGAAACCGCATGAAGTCATTCCAGGAAACCTGGTGTTGGTGCGGAATTTTGATCGTTCAAGTCCGCTGGAGCCCCGCTGGAAGGAGCCCAGCCTCGTCTTGTTAACAACAAGGACCGCCGTGAAACTGGAGGGCAGGAAAGGATGGGTCCACCTGTCCCATATAAAGAAATTCCATGGACAATCAGAAAAGACTTTTGCTAAGGACTACCTCATTCCTACAGACTGCCTAAAAACAGACTCTGAACTTAAAGTTCCCGTGTTAGAGAAAACTCCGCAACAGGAGTATAAAGAGAAGCTTCGGTCTAGTAAAATAAGTCAGCCAGTTTAATTGTCTAAGTCCCTCTCGGGTGAAACGGTTAGACAGGTCCCTGACATGTATGAGATAGACCCCCGTAGTGAGAGAGTTAGTCAAAACTCTAAACGATGTATCGTTGTTCTAAGTTTTTTATTATTGATGAGTCTGATGGTTACCTGCACAAGTTATGCTTTATATTTATGTTTTCCAATTTCACATGTACATATGTTTTCTAATGCTACAGTAGAGCACACATTTATTGATCTGCCTCCTCACGAGCTATCCTATCGTCTTGCTATGCGAAATAATACATTCATTAGAATGTTACACTATTCACACCAGACCAGCAATGCCACTAATTGTTGGGTGTGTGGTCGACTCCCCCTTTCCAGACACCGAAGGGAGTTCTGCCACTCTTTCCTTATCCGTTTTCACATAATGGTTCGTGTGGAGCATGGTCCATGTTAACGTCATCCTCCAATGATATGTCCCTTCTGAATAGAACATGTTTCCCAGACAAGCAAGGTCTTTCCCATAGAACAGGGTTAGATCTAGAAAATGAAGTATATGATTTAGGTAATTATTCTTCGAATTTCATGGTCCTGAATGTTCAGTCTGATACTACTCCAGATTTGCCTGCTATTTCAGTACTACCAGTCAAAGGCGAATTATGTGTCAGAAAGAATGGTTCCGCACATGTAGGACATAGTGATTGTACTACTACTGTCAAGTATAGTGACAGTGGGAAATCTATTTTCAAAGCCTCACGTCATTCTTATTTTGTTTGTGGTCAGACCGCATATGTTCGTCTGCCCCTCGATTGGGATGGAACATGTTACATTGCCTTCCTACTGCCACCAGTTTTTCTAGCCCCATCTGATTATCACAGAAACACACATCTAGTACACGTCAGACCTAGAAGGGAGATCGAGTCCCCAATTGTCGATCAAACTGAAACTACTCTAGAACAGTATCAAGACTTTAATAAAGGTTTCTTCTTCTTTATAGGACCTATCCAGAATAGTAAGTTAATACGTAGGTTAACCAGAACCCTTGAAGCAGTAGTGAATGAGACTACTTCTGCTCTAGGTAACTTAACTGAGGAGCAATCTGCTATGAGATTTGTCGTGCTCCAAAATCGTCTCGTTCTTGACGTCATACTGGCCGATAGAGGAAGAGCATGTAGAGTTATCGGATCTAGTTGCTGCATTTTCATTCCTAATAACGCGCCGTCTGTTTATTCAGCTATAACCAGACTTCATAAAATTGCCCATCAGTTACACCAGAATCCAGGCACCTGGACATGGTCCGGTTGGCTCTGGAGTATCATATCTGCCTGGGGATGGAAAGTATTGTCATTCCTGGGTATAGCAGTAATGATCATATTCAGTTGCTGCCTCTGTATACAATGTGGCCCTGCGATTTGCGGCATGTGTGCTACCTCTTGTATTCCTAGTCCTAAATCCCGTTCCAAGACAATTCGAGATGAGCAAATGATGCTATATGAAATGATAGATGGTATCATGAAAATTGATGTTTCCTGATGGAAACGTAGGGCACAAGGAGGGAATGTGGAAAAGTCAATTTTGCCATGTTATATGTGCCTACGTGTTCCCCATATTTTGTTATATGTGCATGATCGATATGCATGTATTCCCCTCTGATCGATTAAAGACGCAATTACAGTTGTGTCCATCTCTAGTATGCCAGTTTCCAGTCTTCGTGAAAGCAACGAATATTAGGCCTATGTAAACCTACGTTGCCACATTTTACAGTGTGCACGTTAATTCATTGAATTGTCCCCGTTCTAGGCCTCAAAAGGGCCCGGACTCAGATTCAGCTCCTGTCTTCTGAACCCTCTCCGAGGAGCGATACAGCCCCCACCTGCATCCCTGACCCTTCGCTTACTTCATGCCTCGCAGTGCCCGGCCCGGCCTGGCTCTGCCTCCCAGTCTGCCAAGAGTATGTTATGCTTCTAGTTATCAGTCCAGCCCTCCTTCTCTGCATTCCTAAGCTACTGAATCGCATCAATAGTTTCTGTCATGGTCTAGCCTTTATGTCTCCATGTAAGAGAAATACTGTATTAATATTCATAGAATATTCCTCGCACACGCAATACATATAGAATTATGCATGCACCAGTCTTAGAGTCTATTAGCCTTTGCCCTGATAACTTTTGGATTCTATCAACATGTACTCTAAACACCAGATACTAGATATGCCTTGGGTACATGTCGCTCTGACACTCCAGACTTTAGTCTCCTCTTCTAGCGCAGAAGTCATAGCCCCCAGTTCTCTCTGGTAATACGTCATTGCCCGTTTGCGCGCACCACTAGGTTAGAGGTCCCAGCTGCTCAGGTAGCCCCCTCCATGTTTCCGCCCCGTTCATGACATATTCTGTTACGTTTACATCACATGTCTATGTATACGCCCTGTACACGCCTTCTTGTTACATCATTTTGCCCTTATCTTTCGCGACTGTTACGAGTCACGCCTACTGCTACGCATACTGTATTGAATGTAATGTATTTGTTTAAGTATATATACTGTACTCGTATATTAAAAGTTAGCCCATCCCAGTCCCGCATTATTCCCTTGTCCGACCCCAGGCAGCTGCTTTTCTGCCTTCATTCCCTTCCCGTGCAGGCTGTCCTGTTCCTGTCCTTTATGTCTGATTAAAGCCTGACGACTCAAGATACCTCGAATCCTGACTCTTATTTATTGAGCTACCTGTTTTATTGATTATATGAAAAATAGTACCGGTAATTAATTATTTATTTACCACAGCTTCCAGGGGGCCCAGACGACATTTGTGCACAGAGCTTCTGCTGTTATTGGAGGACATTGGAGGGCAATCACATTCAGCTGGGGCCCGGAAGAATTTACTCTCAATGAACGGAAGCTGGTCTTTTATCCGAACCAGATTTCTCTCCTCTTATCTACCTTTCTCTTGAATACCATGAACTGCAACATCTAGATATTCCGGAGGATTGTAGAGTTATCATGGCAAGAGCCAAAGCAAGTTATACAAAGCAAATGTATCACCTAAATAGGACACTTTTTTGCCTATGGTGCCAGCAATCCAACGTCCACCCAATCAAATCACCTCCAGAACAGGTTTGCCCTCCCTTTTTTCTCTAGCCAGATCGGGCCTAGCGCATTCTTCCATTAAGGTGCAGCTAGCGGCCTTCTCTAGGTACAGATGAACATCCGGTTCTTCTTCTCTGTAGTCTAACAGACTTAATCACGCAGTTTCTGAAAGGTTTGATCAGGGTTTTCCCTTCAATTGAAACACCTCCACCAACCTTGACAAATATACACTGTATTGCCACAACTCTTGAAGGCACCTTTCGAACCTATCCACAGGTTGGATCTCAAATTTATAACTTGGAAAGTTGCCTTGTTGTTGGCTCTTACTTCCGCATGGAGAGTATCTGCGCTCCAGGCATTCACCATAAAGGAACCCTTCTTACAATTAAAAAATAATACTGTGATTCTTCGAACTAATCCTAAATACATACCTATAGTTCCAACAGATTTCCATCCCAACTAACCTGTTGTGCTCGAGACTTTTTCCCCAGTTCCACAAACTCCTGCTGACTGGACTTTGCATACCTGTGGCCTAAAAAGTTGCTGAACATTCTATCTGCATCTCCCAAAGCTTCTACACACTACACATCAAATATTCATGGCATATGGAAACCATAACAAGGGGCATCTGGTTTCTAAGGCCACCATCGCAAGATGGATTTCAGCAGTTATTTAGTTCTGCCATTCTATGGCCGGACGGCCTTTAGGAGGGAAGGCTAAGGCACATTCGACCAGGTCTATCTCTCCAACTGTGGCCCTGCTTGCTGGAATGCCTTTTGGGAGTATATGCTGTGCTGCAACATGGAAAAATAGGCATACATTTACCCAACACTATTGCTTGGATTCAGTGCAACAGTGATTCAGCCGTGTGGCAAGCAGCAAGCTTTCTATCATGAAATGTGTATATTTGTATCTGCCATCCACTTTTGGGTTATATCACATGATTGTATATTATGTGATGACTTGCTGCTAAATATTCTGATTCAAGCACGTGAATGTATGAAAGATCCAATATTGGACAAAAAAACTTGTTACCTGTAACTCTCATTCTCCAGTTTTGGTATCTTTCATAGATCACATGCAACCCTCCCTCCTCCACTTAAAGGCTCTCCTTGGCAGGTGGTGAACATTCCCATTAGTGCTCTAAAATCTGAGGGATGATTCCTCTGTTGGGAGCGTTCTAAGGGTGCTATTGCCTGATTGGCTGGTGTTTGTGTTTTTTCTTTTAAAGAAAGATAATCTGCAAAAGCCAATGCCTTTTTACTGTTGTAAGCTATCTACGCTATTCCTGCTGCTTTAGAATGTACTGTGGGACTCCCATCTCAATGATTGCCATGATTCACAAATGTAAATCTATGAAAGATACCAATACGTAAGAACAAGAGTTACAGGTAAGTAAGAAGTCTTTTACATATTAGGAAGTGACCGAAGTCAACATATTTGATCTAACCTAAAATAGTAAGTTTTTTAGGTAAAGTTTAATCTAATATTGTGTGTATAGATGGCAACCTTTCCTCGTTTAATCCAGTACCACTTTCTAGAAAAAAGCCAATGGAGTGTTCTAGTCTGTCCTTATTACCTCACACTGCAGTCAGCCCTGGTCATACTGAAATAGATTTAAAAAAACTAACTCCTAGTCTGGGCTTCTTTTTCTGAGAGAAAGCAAATGGCATCAGTTATCAAGCTGACACACAGCAATTTTTCAAAAGCCTATACTTAGATGCTGCATTCCCCTCCCCCGACCCCCCCACACCCCGAAAACTTAAAAGGGTGATGTAACAAATGGTCTCAAAGCCCAATGAATATTCTAGAATGACTTGTTTGGCGATTGTTAGTGATACAGGACTGGGTCAAAAGATCTGTGTTTTTTGGGTTTTTTCTCCACTACACAACTGTGAGGAAGAAGAGGAAATCATCCGCGTACGAGAGTCGGTATGACGGCCCCGGCGCCCACTCGAACCCCTTGAACTGTGCGCGATGCGCACCCACACTGCCAGCGGCTCCATGGCCAAGGCAAAAAAATTGGCCGTGGCACCCGACAAGGGTGCCTCTTGTCACCCTATTTTGAAACTGGAAGAAAAAGCTCCCGCCACCCGCACCGAGGCCGTCCGATCCGTATAGAGGAGCATCAAGTAGGACGTAAAGCGTGGGCCAAGGTTAAGCCTATGTAGCAGCGCAAAAAGGTACACCCAACTCAGGGAATCAAATGCCCTATCCATGTCCGCCAGAAGGAGGGCTGCTGGCTCCCCGGTTTGCCGAATCGCCGCCATCGCCACATGTGCCCGCCGTATATTGTGCCTGGTGGCCCTCTGGGGCATAAACCCGGCCTGGTCCAGGTGTACAAGTGCCGAGATACGCAGCAGGAGGTGATTAGCCAACGCCTTGGCCAGGACTTGGCCTCCACATTCAGGAGGGAAATAGGGCGATAGGAGGCATGCTGCTCCGGGGGTTGCCCAGGCTTGTGGAACACCACCACTTCTGCATGCCTCCAGTCCGGGGGGAGCCGTCCCACCTCCCTAGCCTCCTCCAGGCCGCACGGTAGAACGAAGCCAGCTGGACATTGTATCGTTTAAAAAATTTACTTGGAAACCCATTGGGTCCAGGAGCTCCCAGAGTTGAGCTCCCCTAGTGCTGCACCCAGCTCCTCCTCTGTCACAGAAAGCTCCAGCCGATCCCGAACTTCGCCTGACACCGCTTTGGGCGGCAAGTCCGCTATAAATTTATGTATTGTAGATTTCGGCAAGCACTCCTGAGGGGCGTATAGACCTGCAAAGTATGAGGCAAAGCTCTCTGCTGTCGCCGCAGGGTCCGTTATCGGCGCCCCAGCCTCATCCAGAACCCCTGGAAGGACCTGGAAGTGGAAGGCGCCCTGACGGAGCCTATGTAACATCTTGCTGGACTTTTCCCCCCATCCCCCATTGGCATACCCTGCTCCGTGTCGCCAGCCAGACCTGTCGAGGCTCATCCAGTAGTAGAGTAGCACAAGACTGTTACTCCAGTAGCAGTTGGTGCACCGACCTCTCGTCCCCTGTCTCCCGGCTTTAGCGCTCCAACCTCTGCCTTCGCCCGCACCAATTCCTCTCCACGCTTCCGACGAGCCTCCACGCACCAGGCAATGTCCGACCCCCTCAGCGTAGGTTTCAGCGCCTCCCACAATACCCCGGCACTATCGACCGACCCCTCATTGGTATGGAGGTAGTGTGCGATCGCCTCCCGCATATGTTTGCCATGCTCCTCATTCTGCAGGTGCCACACCGAAAGGCGCCAACGATATGGATGTTGCCGCCTACCCACCTGAAGCTCGACAGACATCGGGGAGTGGTCCGAAAGACCGCGGGGGAGCATCTCAGCCGACCCCATCCTCCTAGCCATCCCTCTGGGTACAAAGATGTAATCTATTCTGTAGAAGGACTTGTGTACTGCCGAGAGATAGGTGTATTCCCGCCCGACTCTAGGTAGGTAGCGCCATGTATCCACCCAGTCAAGGCTTGTCACCAGAGAGTATTAACTTCGTGGGCGGGCCCCCATTCTGACCCTCGGCCCCCGGTCCCCCCCCGACTCCGGTCTCTGGCCCCGCCCATGACTTCTTTCCAGTCCCCCCCTATGACTGACACCCCATCCGGCATATAAGCCCACAGGGCAAGCAGCTTTTCTACGATGGACCATTGCAGGGGAGGGGCATACAAGCTGAAGAGTATCAGAGGAGCATCCCCCACAATGCCATGGATGAACATGTATCCTCCCTGCGTGTCTACCCAGTGTTTAACATGTACATATGGGACCCTGCGTTTCACCAAAACAGCCACTCCTCTCGAGCCCTGCGTAAAACCAGCGTGAAAGACCTGCTGGAACCCGTACCGCTGTGAACAGAGGGTCTTCGTTCCCATCAAATGGGTCTCTTGCAACAAAAGAACATCGGCCCTGACCTTCTTAGCATATCTGAGTATTGCCCCTTGCTTAATCTTATCCAGAGCCCCCCGCACATTCCAACTAATTATGCGAAGAGACCCCAGGGATACCTGATCCCGCTCCGACCTCTCAGCCACAGGGTAACGGACAAAGCCATTGCAGGGGCATAGGGCCGCTGCAGTGTTTCCTTGTGACATGGAGAACCCCTTGTGGACGTGCAACTCGTACCCCAAAACAATCCCCCTCTAACAAACCCCCCACCCCGTACCTCATGAACGAAGTACCTGTCGCGACAGGATTGGCTCCCAGTCCCCAACGGGGGGACAAGGGCTGCCCCAGCCAATGGATCCCCAACTCACAGCCCATACCTTCCGGGCGTGTCCCCCACTGACAGACATGTGGGGATTCAGCCCACAGCAGGACATCCCCAAGACATATGTATAACACATTCGCAATAGCTGCCGAACAACCACTACCACCCGACCCTGACAGCAGTGGTTCAAGGTTGCAAAGTCTGTTGCCCAGGAGTAGGGCCATCTCGGGAGGAGGTTCCACAGGACACGGAACATCGCCGGGATCTAAATCTTCTCCCCACTTTCGTTGCTGGCCGCGAGGACCTCGCAACGCCACCCCACTTGACGAGAAATCAGACTCCCTCCCCGGCGGCGTATGCACCCTTAGGCGGACCGTTTCATCTGTCCACTGGAACACCCCCGGAGTGTCAAAAAAATGGGTGCGAGAGCGGTACACCACCCGCAGGCTGGCCCGGAAACAGGAGTGCGTATGGGAGTTTAAGGTCTCGGAGCCGGGCCTTCGCGGCCATGAATGATTGGCGTTGCTACTGTACCTGCCTTGTTTAGTTCCGGAAATATCATTATGCGGGCGTTGTCGTATAGCAATGGTTCTTTGGCCCAGGCCTGTTTCAGGATAGCATCCCGATCTAGATAGCTCAGCAGTTTCGCGATCACCGGCCGCTAGCGAGCCCCCACCGGTGGCTTTTGGATGAGCGCACTATGGGCCCGTTTCACCACAAAACACTTGGACATGGCCTCCGGAGGGAGCCAGCTCTCGAGCCACTGCGTGAGAAATCACTCCATGTTGCCTTGTTCACATCCCTCCGGAAAGCCCACAAAGCGCAGATTGTTTCTCCGGGCCCGTCCTTCAGCGTCCTCAGCCCTAAGAGCCAGCCCCTTCTGTAATTTCTCCATGTTAGCCACCTTCTGCTTCAGGGCCAGTACATCAACTTCCACGCCTGAGATGCGGGTCTCTGCTTCGGTGATACGAGACACCGCATTCAGCAGGTCCTGACGCAACAACACCACATCAGAACCCACAGCCCCAATCTTGGCATCCAGCATGTCCCGGGATTGAGTGATGGCCGCCATCGGGGCCGCATTGTCTGGGCCCACATCCTGTTGGCCTCCCGTGGCCCGACCACTGCCCCGGGGCCTGTGAATTTATCAATGGGCCCGTGCCTGGCCGAGCCACCACCGCCCTTATCCCTAGTCATCTCCGCAAGTCGCCGACACTCCGTAGGATAGGCACCCGCAGGTGGAATCCACACTGACCTGCCTGCACCGCGCCACTGGCCGAGGGCCGCCATCGGGTCCGGGCAACTCCAGGGGCCCACTCTAGGAATAGTCTAGGCAGATCGTCGGGGCCCAACTGTTCCACCAACCCGAGGCAAGAGCGCCGGTGTAGGCCTACTCGCCCCCCACCCTGCGGCCCGCACTAGAGGTACCTAGGAAGCGTGATCCTCTTACACCTGGGCCCCGCACTAGAGGTACCTGCCTCCAGTGATGGATTCCCTTATGTGCAGCCGTGTGTCCTTCCTGGCACCAGAAGCACACAGCCTTCTGACTTCCACCTTCAGGCCCTCCTGAGGTGCGACAGGGCCGCAACGTGCCGTCGACTCTTCCGGAGCGCCTCCCACACCGCCCCTGCCAGAGGCGGCCTCTGGGGGGGAAAAGAGGGGGCAAGCAGAGCGTCTCGTGCAGGGTCAGAAACCCCCAGGCCTCAGAATACACTTCTCCCCGCAGCCCCGCTAGGCCGCAGATCCCCTCGATTTTGGGGGGGGGGGGGAAACAGAGGCCCCCCGGGTACTAGTCAGCCGGCCCAAAGTCACCGCAGCCACCGTACAGGCGGGGCACCCCACTCACCCAAGCCTCTCCTCCTCGGCGTCACTTGGCCGCAATTCTGCCTAGGCGCCTCAGGTCCACAGCTGGGAGGGAAGATCCGGGCGTATAAACAGGAGCTGACCGAGGCCCCCAGGTGTGTCCCCCGCGGCCTGACCCTGCCGCCGAGCTCCAAATAGTGTCCAGATCCGGGGGGGGAAGGGGCACTTCTGGACGCCCCCTTCTGGTAACCGCAGCTGCCATCAACGTGGAGCGACCCAGGCGCTGAGCCGCCTCGTCACCAGCCGCCTCCTTTGCTCTGCCTCTCAGGAGTCCGTCCCGGGGCACTGCTACAGCTCTCCCTGGCGCCTCACCAGCCGCGCCACCGGGGTTCCAGGGGCCGATCTGCCCTGCTCCTGCCAGCTCCACCTACCGGCCTTC
Organism: Lissotriton helveticus; assembly: GCF_964261635.1. NCBI lineage: Eukaryota > Metazoa > Chordata > Amphibia > Caudata > Salamandridae > Lissotriton > Lissotriton helveticus. The sequence goes on from NC_136067.1 coordinate 875,012,171, forward strand.
GGACGACGTCGGAGCCCCAGGTGTCGCCCCCAGCCGTAGCCCAGAGCCGCCCGCAGCACTCCTCACTCCTCGGGAGCGTCCCACGCCAGTCTCTGGCTCCTCCGGCGGGCTCTAGGCCGCTCCTCTTGTGTGGTTGGGGCGTCCGGCCCCGCGCTGTTCCAGGAGTCCAATTTCAACCCCGCGGGTGGCTGCAGGCGGTCAGCGCCTCAATGGCGATTTCAGGTTAGTGGATGTGTCGTGGAATGTCAGGATAATCGTCGGATAATGCATTGGCTGGACGGAGCTCACTTAGAATACATCCGCCATGTTGGCTTGCTAAGTCACGCCCCCGACGCTCCGTAGAGTTCAATAAAAACAAGCCCTGTATATCCTATTGTCAAGAACGATTTAAAACACTAGCTCATGCACAGTTGAGTAAATATCAAATCTAAAGTATTTCAGCTACTAAGGTAAAGAATTTTAAAAATGACTAATCATCAATTTCCCGGTAAACATCATAAACAGATGTGCTACAACATGGCAGACGTATCTCAGAAAGTGGTGGGTGAGGACACAAGGTAGTTGAATATATATATTGTACCGAGGACTCTTGTGTAGATAAGACTGCATACACACAAACTGATAGCCAGACTAAAATGATCCCTCACTAATCTCAGTGCATGACAGACCATTGGCTGTTCTTACCTACATTTCTTTCTTTTCAGGAGCATCTTTATTGTTGTGGGAAGATATTCGCATAGGTTCATGTTGTATATAGAAATTATTCCAGTTATTTTTTAAGCAAGATCATGAATCAGCCACTACTCAGTTTTCACGGTCTGGTTTCTCTCAAGGGCTCACTTACTTGGCTCACATTGGTTGCCTTACACCAGACCACTAATTTTGCTTGACACTTATCGTCATAACATGTATATGTTCTTCCTGTGGCATGTATTCAATTATCAATTGATAATTGAAGACAAGCCACAGGAAGATTTGCCAAAAAGAAATCTATCCAGCCGAATGTAACATTGATTGTCTTATCAACTAATTTGTATTGACACTGTATGACATTCCACTGTTATAAAGCTCTTACGTACTCTGCTTTTTATATGTGGGTGTTTTTGAATGAATGTAGACACGAAAGTAGTATATTTGCATTGCATATTTCTTTGGTTTTATGAAGATTATATTGTCTTAAAAGTTATTTGATTACATTTTCACTATGTTCAATAATGGGAAATTCAAAATCAAATTATACAATAATTGTGTGCTACCCTTATCTATTTTTCTTTTTGCCCTCCTGCATTCTTTCTATCAATCATCGATTGTAAATATTATAGTTGCCTCATGTTTTTGCACACTGACGAACATAGCATGTAAGCCAGCACGTTCACATATATACGCATTGAGATAAGAGCTCCTAAGCTTGTCTCGAAAGGCCTGGGATCAACCATCGTCCCTTGTAATCTGCCACACTATCAGGCATAGGGACCCCTCCTGAACCATCTAGTGTGGGATCTGTTCCGGATTAAGGAGAAGAGTTGCAATAGGGGCGTATGGATTGGAAAATAAAGTTTCAGAAGAACCAAACCCATACTTGAGACTTCTGTATCGGAGTTATCAGCACAACCTCCGCCTTTTGCTGTCTGATTTGGACTGATTCTCGTGTGATCATCGCAAATGGGGGACACTCCTAGCCCTTCTCCGTGCTCCAATCCTGGAGAAACACATCCATGTCTGAGGCTTGCGGATCCAGTCTTCAGCTGAAAAACCTGGTCAGCCGATTGCCTAGCCTGGATGCGAACAGGTCCACTGAGAATGGTCCACACCTCTTTTGAAGTGTGGTAAAGACTCCCAAATGCAGTTTCCAAAGGCTGGAATCTCAGAAATAACTACATTGCCAGTGCACTTCCTGGTTTGCCAGTCTGGGGAGATACTCTGCCATGACTGAAATCTTATGATCCAGGCAGAACTTCCAAGAGTTGTTCATTAGATCTGAGAGGACCTTGGAGCAGGTTCCCCTAAGTGGTTGATATATCGGACCACCGATATGTTGCCTATCTTGGAGAGCTTACACAAGTGAATTCTGTCCCTGGGCCAACACTGGACAGCAGGTGAACCGTCCAGAATCTCCAAACAGTTCATATGTAATCTCTGTTCTTGTGAAGACCACAAGCCTCCATTGGAGAACTCTGTACATTGTGTGCCCCAGCCTAATCTACTGGCTTCGGACTATATAGTGAGGTCTGGAGCAGAGCTGAAGATCGATCTCCTTTTCTATCCTTCCATTTGGGAAAGCCACCAACCTATTTCCTCCCACGCCTCACCTGAAAGGGTGACCAAGTTGGGAGTAAGTGAGACCCTTCTGCAGGCGGCCTGCTTTTAGACGCTATAGGATCTATAACAAAGAGGACCTGTGAAGATGGCTTGGATGGAGGACAAGAGGAGGCCCACCAGTTGAAAAATCTATCGTAAGGAAACATGCTGCCTGGCCAGTGTCCTCTGAAGCTCGTGACAGGTCTTCACTATCAAAAGCCCAGGAAAGTTGACTTCTGAGAGGGTACCAGGACACTACCACAAATTCCAGTCTTTCCAGAAGGTTGACCACCATACAGAGTTGGATCAACAGCTTCTGGGGATCTTGGGCTAGAAGAAGCATGTCGTTGAGGTATACAATTAGGCGCACCCCCTGCCCCTGGTGGTGCTTCATGACTGGTTTGAGAACCTTCCTGAAAAACCAAGGCTTGAGGAGAGGCCAAAGGACAGGGTGGAAAACTTGAATGTCTGCTGGTGCCAAATGAACTGAAGGAACCTCCGTTTGGGTAGGAAAGTCAATACTGACAAACAGGCATTCTTCAGGTCCAGGTGGACGGGCAAAGCACATCTCGTAAGAGGTGGATGCCCTCCGATTTGAAGTGGCGATCCACTACCCACTCTTTGAATTTGCGTAAGTTGATGACTGGGCACTGGCTCCCATCGCTTCTGTTGACTAGAAAAGGGTTGCTGATAAAACCATGGGGGTGCAGAACTGTAGGGCTTATGGCCCCTATGGCCAGAAGCCAGAAGCTTGGTGACCTATGCGTCCACCAGCACCACTGCTTGCAGCTAACTGAATAAATGGGTTGTGGGTGCAAATTCTTCCGGAAAGAGCTGAAGATTTTGATTTGCAACCCCTAAATAGTCTACAAAACCCATGTATCTGTTGTGATCAATCTCCAGGCTTGGGTAAAATTTGCCAGACTGCCCCCTACTTTTAGAAGGGAAGAAGGGTGAACGTTCACAGGAATTCGAGGAAGCATCTAATCCCTTAAAGCCTCTGCCTCGGAAGCGCCTGCCTCTGTTAGGGTAGAAAATGGCGAAGTGGGCCTGGTCTGGAGATTGGCCTGAAATGGAGCCTTGCCCTCTGAGGCAATTGGGAGAAAGCTTAGCCGGTTGAGCGACCCCCAACTTCCATGGTCGAAGCACAGTAGGAAGTATTGCACCGGATAGGAAGCAGATGAGTGCTGCCATATGCAGGACAACCAAGCACTACAGCACAGCAAAGCACAGAAGAGGGTATGGGCAGGGCAATGAGCTTCAGTTTTGGGGCTGGAGGTCCAGCCAGGTATAGGGTGGGCAAAACCACACTGCTGATGGGAGTACTCTTGGGGACTCCAGTCCTGGAAATAGGGGAAGAAAACCTGTCTGGGAGCAAATCCCCAACGTTGCCTGCACTGCCTTCACAAGTAATACGCACTCAAGTGGCGTCTGATCAAGGGATACAATTCCGACCCTTTATTTGAGGGCATCAGGAAAACGCACACAATCACGCATAATTGCCTGTAGAGACCCCAAGCGGTGCAGGGTCTGTTGAGGTGGCAGCGCTAGTTAACAAGGCTAGCAGCGCGCAAATTCAGTCTTGTTGTGAATGGAATTCTGAAAGCCTTGCACCGTGGGCTTTAGAACACGCTGTTGTCGGCTCCTTCTAGCGGCTGGAGGAACAGACTTCACACGTGAGCTGCACCAGATTAAGCTGGCCGGGAAGGAGCGCATACGTGGTCCCGCGGCCCCATCAAGAATTACTCAAACATTCCTAAAACAGCAATTATAATTACCTATCTTGTAATGGTCAGAGGACACTGCTCAAAAAGGCTTCCTCAGCACTATTAGTTATGGTTTCTCCCCATGGGGATGGAGCTCTGCTGTCAATCTTTCGTATGCCTTGATGCATCTGACTACGCACAGCTTCGGCATCTCCGAGAATGCTGGGTAAGAAATGACTTGTGAGTTACAGGTGGTGCGTCTTGACACATGTAAGGTAACTCCCTCCGGAGTAAAGAACCTCCCTGAGAGATTTTAGTCCTTGACATCGGACACTCGTCTGCTGGCCAATAACTGTTTACGTGAAAGATATTTGTTGCTCGGCCATGAGGAAAAGAATTTTAGATCCTTGCTCACGTCCCAGAGAATTGAGTATCTGGGCTCCGGCGGCGAGGAGCCGAATGCCACGATGTAGTTTACGTACCAAGGGGTGCTCCTCCACCAGTGCACCGGCGATCATTGCGTGCCCCACTGAGATAGACAATCTGAACTTATTTACTGATCTGTAGGCCATGCCTCCCGACTCGAGGCCAAAAAATTCGAGATGTGAAGTCTGTCCCCACGGGATGCAGACACAAACCCACCCAGCAGGACCAGGCGGAGTGGTATCTCTTAACTGTTCTGTCTGCCCAAGCACACAAGTGGGTGTCCGCAGCGTCTCTCGATAGGCCCAGGACTTGCCATCTTGCCCTGTAATTCTCCACACCATTAGCTGGAGGTTGCCGTTCATCACCAGAGGGTGAAGCTTCCCTGCCGGATCGGTGAGAAGGTGAGGAAAGTGGGTAGACTAATTAGAGAAGCCCAAAAAAGTTCCACCAGAACTGGAAACCACACTTGTGACTTCCATAGAGGAGTGATCAACACCACCTCCGCTTCCTGCCGGCGCACCTGAGCGGTCAGGCACGTGATCATGGCAAACAGGGAAAGGAATTACCCTGTTCCATAGACCAATCCTGGATGAACCCAATGGTCGCCTCTGCTCCCGGATCTGGTCTCCAACTGAAGTACCAGGGAAGCTGGTGGTAGAGCAGAGATGCAAATAAGTAGATTGTGAAAGGACCCCCCAGCTGGAGCATCGGGTGTGGAGTATATTTGGGAGGAGTTGCCACATGCTGGAATCCCGTAGATGATGCGAGTGCCAGTCCGTCACCTGGTTGGCTGAGCCTGGCAGATGCTCTGCTGTTACTGACACCTGGTGATCTAGGCAATATTCCCAGAAGTCCTTGGCCAGTTTGGAAAGAGCTCTTGATTGCGTGCCCTCCAGATGGTTAAGAAAACGGACTGCTGCCACTTTGTCCATCTTCAGCAAGACACGACTGGACTTGATCCCTGGTCCAACATGTTACCGCAAAGGAACCTGCCATCAGTTCCAGGCAGTTTATGTGAAGGGATGGCTAGTCTGCATACCAGCCTCCGCCTGAAGTGAACCAACCACAGCGCAGCGAGCCCCTCATCCACAACCGCTTGTGTCCAACTCGATGACCACATCTGGGTGTGAACCGAAAATGCTGTTCCACACCTCCATGTGGGAAAGCCACTACCGAAGCGCCTCCTTGGCTTCCTCCGAAAGGGGTGAACACTGGGAATACATGAGGCCTCGGCGAGTGGGAGATGCCTTCAGCAGATGAAGAGCTCAAAGTGAAGGCGCACCGGGAAAATCGCCTGGATCGAGGCCAAGAGACCTATCACCCTGGAAATGTGGAGGAGAGAACCAGACTGTTTTACCAACATCCTCCTGACCTCTTGTCGTATCTTTGCCATCTTCCTGGAAGGAAGACTCAGGGTGGTCGACAATTAATCGGTCACAAACCCCAGAAAGGTGACTTGGCTTGGTTTATGATGAGCCTGAAAAATTGCAGAAGCGTCACCGCCCTCCAGAGGTGTTGAGATAGCCTCCTCGGGCTTTGGCCGATCAGTAACATATCACCAGATAAACGATAATGCGTATACTGGCCGATCGCAGGGTCTCGATGGCTGGCCTCAGAACCTTGGTGAAACACCAAGGGGCAGAGGAGAGACTAAAGGGGAGAGGTGAACTCCAAAGTTTGACCCCGCCACTGGAATTTGAGAAAACGTCAATGCGGTGGAGAAATGGGTACCGTGATGTAAGCATCTTTGAGGTCCAGACGGACCATCCAGTTGTTGGGGTGAAGCAGAGCCTGAAGGTGTATTCCCTCCATCTTGAAGTGGCAGTATACCAGCCACTCGTTAAATTCCCAGAGATTCATCACTGGGCGCTGACCCCCATCCCGTTTCTGCACTACATTTAGGTTTCTGATAAAACCTGCCGGGTGGGGGTAGGAATGACAAATTGCTCCTTTCACCAGTAGTTGTAGGACTTCCCTTTGAATCAGTGAGGCCTCCTGACCTGAGAAAGGGTTGGGGGGGGGAAGTGGGGGGGGGGTGTTTGGGGCTGAAAGTGGACCCTTAAAACTCCATGCAGTATCCCGTAACTTTCTGAAGTAACCAGGCGTCTAATGTGATCGTCTGCCAATTGTCTAAGAAGTATACCAAAGGACCACCTATGCGGGTACAAGAAATAAGAGAAACTCACTGCTGGAATTTGATTTGGAGCCTCCTCCGTGTGGGCAGTTGCGCTGGCCTCTGTGGCGTGACAACCCTCTGGTGGAGTGGAATCCCCAAATTGAGTGGGGTCCTGCAACTGTTCTCTCTGAGAAGCCCGTCCTCTGCCGGAGGCGGAATATTGGGAACGGCCGAACTCCTTGAGAAAACATGTATGTTAAAAATACGCTTAACTGTGGACTGGGCTTTGTCCAGCGAATTAAAGGTGGAGACTAACTTGCAGAGATCCTTGACGAATGTTTCGCCCAAGAGGCCCCCCTTGGGCCACCTGCCCCGCCTTCGAGGTGGCCAACTTCCCAAGCTTGGGGTCGATCTTTATCAGTAACGACCTGCGCCTCTCTGTGGTGATGGTGCAGTTGGCATTGCCCAAAAATACAATGGCCCGCTGGGCCCAGCTGGAAAAAACATCAGGAGGAATCGGGGCCCCTGAGGCCATGGCGACTTCCGCCATGTTGAACATCTTATAAGGGAACAGGTGACATCCAGGACTTTATCCTGGCACGACCGCCACAAGCAGTGAATGCCCTTTTAGGGTACTTGATATATTTGGTTAGAAAAGTGGCCATACGTGCATCGATCTCCGGCATTAGTGCCACTTAGCCGTTCAAAGATGGACAAGGACACTCTGCCCTAAGGCAGTTGTGGACCTCCATGGGCTTTCGAAGCCTGCTGGCCACATACTTGCCCACTTTGTCACATAGGGTCCACTCCGAGGAGCAGGGGATGCATCTGGCCATCTGGGTCCAGTAGGTCTGAATGGGATCCCGAGGGGCACTCGCACATAGACTGCTACCACGAGGGGGGGGGGGGGGTTTGAAGAGGGCCTCCATAAACTGCCCTGCTCCGCATCCCCATCAGACGCAGTATGGGAGTCATCCGATGAGGGGTGGAGGTATCCGCAACAGAGTCCTGAGGAGGGTCAAGGTCAGGGTGCTGGAGGGGTGGGGGGGTGGAAGGACAGCACCAGTACCTAGGGACACCTTCCGCCTGTCGAAGGCGTCCAGGCCCACTCCTGCGCCATGTGGATGATGCAGTGGGTTCTCAATGTGGTAGTCTCAGTGTGGGAGGCGGAAGCCTGCTCTGGAGGTTCAGGGGCCGAGGGTCCCGTGTGGACTTCCCTCGGGGTGAGTGTTCGTAGACATCGCTGTGCCAGCTCCATTAGTCCCTTCCCCAGAGGGGCGATCGCATTTGAGACCGCTTGAATAATGGAGGCATCCACTCCATCACAGAAATCAGTGACCGGGAAATACTCTACACCCGCTGCCTCCTTATAGTACTCTATGTATTCTTCCATACCCCTGCGGTCACAGGTAAGTACAGGTGAGCAGTTGGGAGCAACTCTTGTTGCTACAGTTAAGTGGAAGTAAGTAAAGGGAAGACCAGAAGATATCTTGGTGGCCACCAGGGCCGGACTGGGAACCAAAACCGGCCCTGCAAAGTGCTCGGCTGGCCCCCTGTGGGGAGGTTGGGGGTGTGACCGAGCTCTTTGCCGGGGCCAGTTTTCTGCCGATTTTGTTACAGGGCCGATTTTACAGCTATGCTGCATAAACGGCCCTGTAACAAAAACGGCCTCCAGGGGCCCAAAACCGGCCCCCACCCTTGCGACGCACCGGGAGATTGCCCGGTGCCCGCAACGGCCAGTCCGGCTCTGGTGGCCACCCACCACATAAGAGGGATGTGAGGTGTATGGGAGGGAGCCCCTGGGAAGCGCTGCAGGACACCTGCAAGCATTAATGGGGGTATCACTAGGCCCTTCCTGCAAGGGTTAATGAGTAGTGTCAATAGATCCCTTGCCAGACAAAACTCTGGAGGTAAGATACCAAACAGACCAGGGATTCACCCTAAGCCCCAAAGACTAGGGTTTGGCACACAGTAACACAGGCACTAAATGGCCGCCTGGGCCTTCTGCCATTATGTAGGAGTTAACACTCCCGATTGGTCCTATCCCGCAAGGTGTTCAGGTCAGGTGGAAGGAGCCAGGAAATTAACACAGGTTGCCGAGGGCGGAGGCGCTCAGGAATTCCAAAAGTGACACGCTGTGGTGCGCGCCCTCTAGCAACTGGTAGGCCGCCACACACCAAGGCCACGCAATCCCCTGACTGGACGCTCAACAAACGGGGCGGCCGTGAATTAGGGGTGTGACGTTGCTGAGGCCGCTAGTCCTGAGGCCACATCACATTAATCTATGCAGATAGCCAAACAATTTCTAGAAAATAACAAAACCCAAACTCCTAACATGGGGAAAAAACGGCCAAAAATGGGGCGGGAAAAGAAATAGGGGCCGCAAAAAGGTGTGGGAAAAGACACAGCGGACTGTCCAGTGGCCCCGGTCGTGCAGCAAGTCCAAGCACATGCCACACACCTACCCAGGTATCACACTCAATGTATCTGATGTGGGAACATCTGTTTGGTCATCAGGCAGCAACAGCTCTTGTAACGCGCAAAACATGGTATTCCATGCAGCGGAAAGGATAGGGATGAGGATAGGGGCTCCATCGTGTCTTCCCTAACCAATGATACTGCTTCTGCTTTTACCCAGTTCAACATTGACAGAAAGCTGGCTTTGGTTGGGGGGGCGGGGGGTGGTCTGCGGCATTCCATCGATGGGTGCCATTCACATAAACATTTACCTTTTCAGTTATTCTCTAGGTTTAAAAAATATATATTTTGAAAGCAAAGGATTATGGTTCTGATGCCAGCATGAAGAGTAATAGGAAACCGCTCTGTATAGTGCCCATCTGGGTCAGATGATTCATTGATGTGGCTGTTACAGTAAACTTGCAGCAAGATTAGGAGAGCGCAGAATGACCTTATTAATCAATGTTCACAGTTCAGAACTAGATGGGATTTCAGATATGATTTGCTACTTTAAATGATACCCACATATGAGCGTGTCAAATGTCTTGTTCTCGTCCAGTGATCAGGCCAAGGCAGATGAATCTTTCCTGTTGGGTATGTACCATTGTCCTCTGTGGTTCTCGGTTACCGTTCAATTTTTGATTTCTGTGCCTTAGTTTGGTTTTGCTGTAACTCCGTGCACTTTACACAGAAAGAGACAACCATTTAGAGCAGGCATTGACACCTCAGTGTTGAGAAGTTCTATAGAAAATTTAAAATAAACAAGTAAATACCATATACAATACCTACCTAAGAGAATTGGTATAATTTGCATATAACTCTGATCCATATTTGTGAGATTATTTTGATATCTAGTTTAACAAAGGCCGTGGATCTAAATTTTAGAGAGTCCCTGCCAGGATGGATATGAATGATATTTATGCTCTTCTAAATATACCCAGCAGCGAGCCATGTTCATTAGTATTGTCTGGATGCTAGTGTAGGCTGCATCACCCCCATACATGTGGGAGGTTTTTCTTTACTTTACTGTGCATTCAGGGGTATTGCCACCAATTTGGGTCTCACCTAAGTGCAGGTTCCGACCTCTAAATGGCAAATTATATTACATAATCTCTCAACTGCTATAAGGTGAAAGTGTAGCAGCATGCTACATTTCAGTTACATTGCCACTGAATGCAGAAAAGAAATGTAAGAAAGCAACACCACAAATGCATGGGGACCTTGGGCCGTGCTCTGAGAAACTAGGTTAGGCATGTGTTGTGGGAATATGCTGAATAACACTTTTGGGTTTGATAGCTGATAGACCTCTAGCCACAGATTCCTTAACTTTAAATCATCCCCAGGCGCCAGACTGGATCCAGAAATGTTTTCGTGAGCAGCACCCCTGCGCGCAGGTAGATGGCATAGTTTGGCTCTGCATGGCGTCTTTGGCATCCTTGCCTAAAGTGACATTTGCAGTGCCTATATAGGTGCCACCCAGGCACACTGATGCCAGTTTTTTTCTTGCCAGTGACAGTCAGCGCAGATCCGTGTAGAGCTACCCCTTAGTAATTTTTTATTGTTTTTTGACGTTTTGTCTAGTCTTTTTGAGATGTATACTCCTTGTGAGTTAGTATGACATCTTAAAAAGGCTGGCTGCGTGCCCAACGGCGCCTGTCACTAGCAGATGTCGGTGACTGACCCATAGCTTGCTTGCCTCTGGTGCCTCAAGTGGGACCGCGTCCAAAAGGCCGGCCCTGACTGCAGCGCCATGCCCCGAAGACCTTGAGGGTGCGATCCTTCGAGCTCCTGTTGGCTCGATGCCACGGTGATCGAGGTCCTGGTCGAGAGGAAGGTCCTAAGAGTGGTTGCGGATCCAGAGGTTGCACCTAGTCGTTAAGCCGGTCAGGTAAGTCAAGGTCGCATAAGAAAGAGGTCAAAGCATGCTTCGACTTCACTTCATCCGACGGGACGAGGGTTTATCAACACTCAAGACCTGGCTCCGCATTTGAGCCAGCGCCTGGGTCAGCTCTATGCGTCTCAGAGTTTCTGGGAGCCGGAGCGACCCCCGGCCCAACTCCAGAGTTTTATGAGGTCATGCACCTCATATTTTGACATCTTATTCCCTCTGGCACGCCTTAGGGGCCTGTCCCATTGGTTTGGACGGGCCCCTTCTGGATCTACGCCGGCAGCTCTTGCCAGAACACCAGTTTGACCCCACGGATCAGTAGATTGAGCTGGATCGGCGCTGGTTGTACCATCCTTCACCAACAATGATCCTGTAGCTGACTCCCCGGTGACATCCCAATTCCTGACTGACACTATGCAGGGGTGGTGGGGTTCGGTGGGAGGCTTGTCTGGCATAGACTGAATCAGTGCCACCCAGGCTGGAACCTGAGGTCTATTATGGGCTATGACTCAGAGGAATAGGAGGGGTTGCTGGACCCTGAAGAATACCAGCCCTGTGAAGATCCTATGGACTGGTGTGAGGATCTGATGGTAGCCAGTGGACTGGACACTTCACCAGATACTGGTATACTTTCTCTACCTACCCTGGCTACTGAGGAGAGAGCTTGGTTTCCAATGGTTTGTGCTGAGATCCTAAATGTTAGTTTTCCCTTGATGGCTGTCAAGCCTAACCTCTTGATGGAAGTGCTTCAGCCGGGAGTGTCCCCATCAGAACACCTTCTCCCTTTTAATGAAGCACTTGCAGATGTCCTGCTTAGGACTTAGTCCAAGCTCAGGATAGGGGCTCCTGTGAACAGGACTGTTGCCTACTGCCACCTCCCTGCTCCAGCTTAACATTGCGGTCTGTGAACATTGCATGTCTTTTGGGCCGCTATTCCCACCCTCTGTGGGCCACAGTTGTGCAGGTGCTGTGCTTGGACCTGGATTCGTAGACAATAGTACTGAGATGCCATGTCTGGTTGAGGACTACTGGCTTTTTCTATGGATGTCCAGACATCACTCATGGACATTCCATTTGAAGGCTCCCGTTCCTTCAGAGACCAAGCGGATTTGATGCTGGAGCGCTTTAAGAAGGGCAGTCGGGTCCTATGCCCTTTCCATGACCCCCTGTCGCCCTCAATCTGCCTTTTGCAGCCACAGAAGAGGCATACAACCACGACTGTACGTAAGCTGCGGTGGCTGGGCAGGAGCTTTCCAGCCCCTGCCTGCCTGAGGATGTGGCTCCTACCAGCCCACTCTGGTCAGCCCTGTCTGGTCAGTCCACTCCTTAGCAGCAGCAGCCTCCAAACCTTCCCAGTCCACTCATTTACCACCATGTGCGCCAGTAGATGACAGGATGCACCCTCACCTGGTCTGCTGAGAGTCCATGAAATCGGCAGGTGGGTTTTGTAGATTGTGTGAAGGGGCTACTCACTCCCCTATGAGACTACCTCTCCATCCATGCCACCTGCATACAACATGCTGACTGAGGACCGACCATCTCTTCTCCGACAGGTAGTGATGGCTTTTTTGGCCAAATGAACTTTAGTGATTGCTGACATCAGAAGTGGGTCTGATTGTTGTTCCTGCTACTTTCTGGTGCCCAAAAAGGACGGAGGCCTTTGCTGTATTGTGGACCTGCGTTCCCTCAACCTTTTCCTTAAGAAGTTCAAAAGGCTCACCCTAGCTCAGGGTCTTTCTCCCCTGGACCCAGGAGACTAGATGGTAGCGTTGGACCTTCAGGACTCATATTTTTATATAGCCATCCTTGCTGCCCACAGACGTTACCTGAGGTTTACGGTGGGCCACAAGCACTTTCAGTTTGCTGTGCTCCCCTTTGGCCTCACCAGCACCCCTGGGGTGTTCACCAAAGTGGCAGTGGTTGCAGCTCATCTGCAGAGATCAGGGGAGCCAGTCTTTGCCTATCTCGATAACTGGCTGTTGAAGGCAGGCTCACCCCAGGCTGCCTCCAAACTCCAGACTACTGAAGACCACATGCATTTTCTGGGGTTCACTATCAACGTGCCGAATCTCACCGAACTCCTTCTCAGAAGCTCCATTTCATCGGAGCTGTTCTGGGTATGGTACAGTTTCGGTTCTATCCCGAATCCAGGATACTCTGACGACGATACCGATGTTTGAGCTTCTTTGGGGGCATATATTTGAAACCTTGGATGTGGATTGATTACATGGACCTGAATCTGTTATTATTGGCTGGTTTGCAAATAGAATGCTTTGATCCATGTGGTGCTGTAGAGGTCCTGAAATCTGTTGGTGAACATACTATTTGCTTACATCTATTTCTTTGTTGTACTTTTTCCTTCTGTGGATTCCCTTATGGCCTACACCTTCGTTGTAGACCATCTCATTGCTTGCCATTTCATTTTAAGTTACAGAAGTAATAAATACATAATATTTTTAGGACTGTTAGGTGGAAGGGGGAAGTGGTTTATGGGTGAGTGATTGTGGGTAAGAGTAAGGGCTTATGGGCAGCTGGCAAAGGTTTAGGGTAATGGGTGGGGTAAGGGACTAAGAGTAATGGGTTATAAGTAATGGCCAAAGGGAATGATGAGGGCAAGAATAGGAGATAAGCAGTTAAGGAGTAGGGGGGACCAATGGTAAGGAACAATAGCCCTTACTGCTGATTGTTACCCTTAATCCATTACCTTTAATTTATTACAACCAAGATGGATCGCACACCGCTAGCCTCTCCTCCGGGTCGCCCCTTAGCACTCTGGTACATGTAGTGCATGTAGATGGACGAGTAAAAGGTAGTTCACCACAGTTGGTGCGAGTGGTTACTCGTTCTCCCCAAGATCTCTGGACCCGAGACATGGCCCGGGTTTCGGGACAGTTTCCCTCGTCAGCAGAGCAGTGTTTGGGGTGGATGAGAAGGCCGCCAAGTAACTGTCACAGGCCCTGATGCCTCTCCGGCGCGCAGGTGCGTCTCCAAGAGCTCGTCAGCTCAAGGCTCACGGGAGCCGTTTAAGTACAACCAAGATGGATCGCACACCGCTAGCCTCTCCTCCGGGTCGCCCCTTAGCACTCTGGTACATGTAGTGCATGTAGATGGACGAGTAAAAAGTAGTTCACCACAGTTGGTGCGAGTGGTTACTCGTTCTCCCCAAGATCTCTGGACCCGAGACATGGCCCGGGTTTTCGGGACAGTTTCCCTCGTCAGCAGAGCAGTGTTTGGGGTGGATGAGAAGGCCGCCAAGTAACAGTCACAGGCCCTGATGCCTCTCCGGCGCGCAGGTGCGTCTCCAAGAGCTCGTCAGCTCAAGGCTCACGGGAGCCGTTTAAGTACAACCAAGATGGATCGCACACCGCTAGCCTCTCCTCCGGGTCGCCCCTTAGCACTCTGGTACATGTAGTGCATGTAGATGGACGAGTAAAAAGTAGTTCACCACAGTTGGTGCGAGTGCGGTGTGCGGTCCATTGCGGTGGTTTCTACCTTTAATTTATTACCCTTTATCTATTAATCACCTATACTTTACCACTTGCCCTTACACTAAACTTTCGTGAAGGTACCATCTTTGTTAAATAAAGAAATTAACAATTTATGTTGCTAAAAATGGTATGGTAAGGTACAAAATGTATCACTGTGTTGGATCGTAGCAGAACTACACAAGCAAGTGGTTGTTTAGAATTTAAAATATTAAACGCTGTTAAAAAAATGGAATATTTAAGTTCAGGACAACTAATCACTCAGTAATGTGATGAAAAACCAAATGCATAAACGTCAACGTTCTTTTCAGACTTTGGCACCCGTTTTGGTCCATCTTAATTTGAGCCTTTGATTGGATAAAACTTCTCACGTGCACCTACGCGCTCTTAGGCCATTCCTTTAATCTCCCTCCCTGGCGCTTCTCCTCAGGCTCTATCTTCTACACTTGGCATGTTACCATTACTTTGCAGTCATTACATCGCACTCCAGTTACTTTGATGTTTTGACATCGTTAACCTTTACATGGATAGATTAACATAGGTAGTTGCCATTGCACTTGTATAGATCTTCATATGGTTAACCATGCAGTGTGATACAATCCTCATAGTACAGTTATTTTCATTGTGTTGGCACGGTTTGAGTAAGTGGCATGAATAATGAAAACATACTTGAGATTTTCTTCGAAGCACATGTGTGAAAGCTGAAACAAGCATCACCATTAAAATCATAGCATATCAGCTGTCATCACTTTAGTCTGTAATAATGCTCGCACCGTGACTTTAAAGCTCACCTCTGTGCCAAGTCGAGTCCCAGAGTCTGATTGAAAAGCTTCAGTTCTATTTATGGTGCTGGGTGAGCCTGATACAGTGGCTTGAAACTGCACTGAGAACCTCATTATTGATTCAAAGTGCAGAGCCTACTTAATTTTTCAGACGCACACTGTATTGCCCATCAGCACTGCAGTCTCGAATTTCAAAAGGCACTCTATATGCAAAGTGAGTCCTCTTATTTGTACTCTGTGGTTCCAAAGATCTGAAATAAAATGCCTTTGCTCATGTGCTGTTTAGTATCTAGTTGTGTAAACAAGGTTAAATATAAAGGGAAAAAAGCACAAGATGCTCGTAGTACAACACCAGATTTCTGGAAGAACTATAGAATTGTTACAAGAAATGTTCAGAATAGTTACTGAGGATGGCAGCTGCAGTCCCAGTTGGAAAGAAATACACATGGAGATTTTCAGTTACTCTCAAATCTGTTTTCCAGAAATCGTTTTTTTTTTGAGCTGTTAAACATGGCCTAGTCAACCCGGTGAAATTGATTTTGCTTTGATATAGGTGGAATGTCAAAGGTATTAGAGACCTCTGATCGAACCCGCAACCGAGTGACATTTACATTTTTATTTTCACTACTGGCCAAGTGGACATTAGTGAATAAATTACTTCATATTTTTGTGGTGAAATATATCAAATACAACTTAAAATAAGGAATAAGGGAAAAGAGCTCAACGATTAATAAAAGGAAGGAGAAAATAGTAAGGAATGAGCAGAAAAATTGAGCAAGGGATTTTGGCAAATAGTAGCGTGAAAAATAAAATCACCATTGTGTGGTTGGCCATTATGTGGATGGCAAAGTGGGAGTCACAAGTTGCATCTCCGATTTCGTCTTTACTACAAATTTGACGCCCTTCCCTTGAGGAAATGTTAAGTGTAATAAAAAATTTCTTCTAGAAGTGTGAAAACCACAATACATCACAAGTCCTGTATTGACAGCAGCAACTACTTAACTTGTTGCTTGCCTTCACCTTACTGCATGTTTTCTACAAATTGTTGCTGTTTGACATTGCTGTAACAGCACTCAGCTCTTGAAGTTCAATATAAATATACAGTTTTTTCAATCAGTCGTGATAGCCACATTGAGGTATCTTGAGCAGTCTTTCAAGAAGATTCTTTGTTGATGAAAGAAAAGTGCCACGATCAGTCAGTTTGATTGGTAATCAAATGTAAGGATGATAGCTATTAACTGTTTCTCATACATGAGGAGTATGGATTAACACTTAAACAGGTGTGATGCCTTAATTGGTAAAACAACTGTTTGAGTGTACCTGATTGTGGTAAGTATCACCGGAGCCAGACGGTTAATTACAAAGGCTTTATTCAGTAAGAACTTCACCCACAATGGGCAGTGACCAGCTGGCTCAGATCTCAGAAGAAACTGACTTGGTCACTTGGAATCTTCGCCAACTGGTCCCTGCTGGCACAGGCCTAGTAAGATAATAATACATTTGAATATAAACACTGAATTGAATATAAATATGCAGCGAGTCAAACCACGTTCACACATGTTCACTGAAGAGCTCATTGTACTTACCTAGAATTTTCTGCAGTGGTTCCTCCATGCTACATACAGATTTCACCTGTATGTCACCCAAGATAACTGGAGTGTCTGAGCCAGGCGCCAGGTAAAGGCCCATTTTGGATAGGTCCTGACAGCCAATAATCTTCTTACCTTTGATTGCAACGTACACTTTGGTAATGGTTTCCCTACCCAGACATTGTATCTTTGCTGTAGAAAAACATAGCATATCAAAGTTTCTTGGTGAATGCTTTAGGATTAATATCGGATGTAGATAGAACTTATTCTCCACCAACCCCCGCCCATTCATCATAGAAGGTTGTATCACTGAGAATAGTCATTGATGAGCCAGAGTTGCGTTAACCAAATCCTCAATTATGGCATAACCAGTGGGACATTTCACAGCTGTGCGCATCATATTACAATCAATGGTCAAAACTACATTGCTGATGGAATCTGTGCACAAGTCAACTTCCACATCAATGTTGCGAACGCGCATGGGAACTTTGCTACTCATGCACACCACTTGGAAGTGTCCTATTTTTTTGCAAGACATGAAACTTTTGCACGCAGCAGGACAACCAGTATTGTTGCTAACATGGTTCTTGGATCCACCACTGTAACAGTATGTTGAAGCCTTCTTTGTTTTTTCTCTCTGAACAAAAGCATTTCCTCTATTGAGAACTGCGCACTAAGTATAATTGCCTTGTTCTGGAATTGTGCTTACACCGCTATACATTACACTGAGAAAGGAGTTGCTTAGAAACTAACAGGAAACAAAACAAGCAGGAGAGATGTTCTAGAAAGAATGCTCTGTGGGCTCTTGTAGCTCTATGGAGCGGATTCAGATAATTCTACAGTTTATTTGCTCTTTATTTTGTTTTGGCATTGGGCATGCCAATTAAAATTGAGTAACTTTATCGTTCTTGATTATCTCAAAGTTTAACCTTACCCTAAATGATGTTTGGCAGATGTTTTGCTTCTATCATCTTGGCTTCCAGTCATACATACATGCACATTATTATATAGTTTTGTGTGTGAATATTACCTACTGTCGAGGTTATAGTTAAGACCTCGTTTCTATTCAAAAAGGGTTTTTTCTTTTCCCAATAACTTTGGCGCTGGTTGACGAATCTTCGTGATTTTTTCAAAACTAGTGGGGCGCTCCAGTCAGCTCCTGTCTTGAAAGTTTTGGGGAGAATCGTCAAGTGGGGACCAAGAAAAAAGGGGGGTCCCAAAAGGCGTTTTCCTAATGTTATTTCCCTAGGAAACTTTAGACAAACCTACTGCCTGAACTGCTGAACAGAATTACACCAATGGTGTAAATCCGTTCAGTAGTTCCTGAGAAATTAGAAAAAAAGTTTTGATATCTATGGCTGCTGTGGGTTCGCGACTCCTCCCAAGCACAAACTTCACTCTGATTGGCTGCCAACGCTCCAAACCAGGAAGTGTTGGCAGCCATCCTTGTGACTCGGTACAACCGAGTCACAAGAAAAAGGGTGAAAAAAGGATAAAAAAACAAGAAAAGGGGACAGGGTAGAAACACCCTGACCCCCAGAAAGCGCCACAGAGCTGCGTTGCAGAGAGGTGGTCTGAGGCCACGCCCCTTTTTACACCTCTCTGCAACGCTGCTCTGTGGCGCTTACTGCCAACTACCCCATCAGGTACCCTCAGGATTGAAGGGGACTTTATACCCCAACATACAACGCGCCAGGGGACGCGTTTGTGCTGGGTTGCAGAGAGGTGGTCTGAGGCCACACCCCATTTTACCCCACGGTGCAAACGTGGCTTCTGGTGCACTGCTGGTGGGGCGATGAGGTCCTCTTATGTCCTGAGGACCTCAGGACACAATTGGACTTCATCCTCCGAGCAGCAGTGCGCCAGAAGCTGTATTTGCAGCGTAGTGTAAAAAGGGGCATGGCCTCGGAACAGCTCTCTGCAACACAGCTCTGTGGCACTTACTGGAGGTACCTGGTGGGCTAGTTTGCCCCCAGGGACCCTCAGGATTCAAGGGGACTTAATCTCCCAACTAACAATGCGCCAGGAGGCGCGTTTGCACAGTGGTTCAGGGAGGGGCGGGCCTGATATAACAAGTTAGCAATTCTGCTGTATGGGACTTACTGGAGGTAATAAAAGGGATAGTTGGCCCCCATGGTTGACTTTGGGGGCTAACTACCCCTCTTGTTACCTCCAGTAAATCCCACACAGTGGGTTTGCTAAAAGGTGTTTGGAGGCCACTCTTCTTTCTCCACCAGTCTGAAAACGTGACTGCTATGTCATAGTTCGAAATTAGCATTTAAAAAACCATTGAAATTCACTGAAAAAAAACATAGGTTTCAGGGACGTTATAATTAGTTGGACATTTCACTCGTACAAAACCAGAGAAATTCCACCATTATAGTTAGTTCAGCTAACTATAACTCGCGCCCCCGCAATGCACTGCTGATGTCACATATTACATCATTCATGACATGATCAGTGACCTCACTGATGACCTCACTGATGACAATTCAAATGACATCATTTGACATCACTTATGACATCACTGACATCATTTGACAATCTGATGCGCCTTCTCACACCCTAATATAACCTTTGATACACCCACTCTAAAATACAGACTACCATTTTCAAAACCATACACACCAATACCAGTTACTACATACGCACTCAATGCGTGCTAGCTCTACACACACGTCCACTCATTCACCTATACAGTCTCTCATACATGCAGTCACTCATCACTACAACACTATCATATGCACTCATACACCTATACAGACACAAACGCCGCCACTCAACCAGAGTTACTCACACCTATTCAGTCAAGCAAAGAATCAATCACACTTCCATTTACTCATCTATACAGTTATACACACACCACCTCACTCCTACTGATACTACTTACTCTATTATGCAATCACTGATACAAGTACACACTCATCCATACAACCACTCTCACAATCACTCACTCTCACATAGTTATTTATATACACCATCCGGCTGTCAGTAATGCCGTCAGTGACATCACTGACCTCTCAAACGGCATGTTTGAGATGTCAGTGATGTCACTGACCATGTCATGAATGATGTAATATGTGGCGCTATCAGCAGTGCATAGCGGGGCGCGAGTTCTAGATAGCTGAACTAACTAGAACTGTGGAATTGGGTACTCATGCAGCCACTTACAGACTCACTCAGAGTGATGCACCCATGTACAGACCCCCTCACTCATGCACCTACTTAGAGGCCCACTTATAGACCCAGGCGCACAGTCTCATACCTACTTAGAGGCTCTTACACCCACTCACAGACCCACCTGGGCACTCCTGCACCCACTCACATACCCATTGAGGCACACATGTACCCACTTACTCACTCACACACTTGCGTATGCCCTCACGGACCCATAGGCACTCATGCACCCACTCACAGGTACACTCAGACACTCATACACACACCCATACAGTCACTCACACACCTAGTCACAGACCCTCTCAGAGACTTATGGACTCAGTCTCTCACTCATACTCAAACTCAAGCACCCACTCACAAACTCACTCAGATATACATGCATCCACTCACTCGCCCAGTCAAAGCTTATGCATCCACTCACAAAGCCACCCAGACACTTGCCTGCCCAGTCACAGACCCACTCAGACACTCATGCATGCACCATTCACTCACCCACTAAGTTATGCTCACTCACACACCCATACATTCACTCACACAACCACTAATAGACCCACTCAGAGACATATGCACCGAGTCAGATATACACTCACTCATGTACCCACTCAGTCGCACTCCGAGACCCACTCACCCACTGACTGAACCACTCAAGACACTCATGCTGACAATCATAGACCCACTGAGACTCCTACTCACAGAGCCACCCACTCACTCACACACTCATTCCCACACTCATGTATCCACTCAGATCCAGTCAGACACTCATGTATCCACTCACAGATCTAGTCAGACAGTAATATACTTATTACAAATGCACAAAGGCACTCAAGCACCTACTCACAGATTGAGTGTGAGACTTGCACTACCAATCACAGACCCATTGTGATACTGGTGCACCCACTCAGATGTACTGAAGCAGTCCGTGAAATACATTTGCTGATCAGATTTATCACAGTAAATGTGAGTGTTGTGCCGGCTCTAAATAACATTAAACATAAACCAGGTATTAATGTACTTTCTGATAAACGCATACCAAATTTACAAATGAGTGGTGTATAATATACAATTCTAGAAAGAAAATAAAACTTTTACAGGCACACTTAAAAATAAAATGGACGTTGCAATTAAGTAGAATTTTAAAAACCTTAAAAATTCAATGAGAAAAAACAAAGGTTACAGGGACTTCGTAGTTCGGAATTAGCTTTTAAAAAAAAAATGTACATTTTCTGGAAAAACCAAAGGTTACAGGGACGTTCTAGTTAGGCTGACATTACACCCGTACAAAACCAGAGAAATTCAGCAGTTATAATTAGCTGAGCGAACTATAACTCGTACACCCTGCTTATCACCTCACATATTACTTCACTGATGACATCATCCACAGAATCTGACGCACCCACTTGCACCGCAATATAACTTTTCATACACCCTCTCAAACTTCCACACTACCATTCTCAAACCATTGACACACCCATACCAGTACTTACACACCCACTCACTGATTCATTGGTCTACGTGTATCCACTCAGCCACTCATGCACCAACCCACTAATACAGCCACTGATATATCCACTCAAACAGCCATAAAGCCACTCTCACACGGTCAGTCACTCATAGAGCTACACACACACACCTATAGTCAATCAGCCATTTACTTGCCTATAGTTATACAAACACCCACCCACTTATTCATACAGATACTAACACCTACTCGCCCATACAGCCCCTCACACGCACTCACTAACCCATACAGCCACTATCCCAATGCCTCACTCAGTCACTCATATGCGCGAACACTCACCTTAACTGCCTTTCATATACCACTTACACCTCCATTCACTCACTGACACGGCCATACACAAACTCAATCACTTTCTCTTACTCACTCACTAGCCATACACCATCCTAACTCACCCACTCACTCATCCATGCAGGATCTCACACACCCTCTCATCCACCCACACAGCCACTCATACACCTATGGAGGTACTCAACCAATAAATCACCCATGTACCCACTCTCTACCCACTCATCAACCCATACAGCCACTAAGACACATCTGATAGACTGATACAGACATTCAGACAAGCTATTCAGTGACCCATACATTCACTGAGACACCTTATCACTCACTTTTAAGTCCGTTATGCTCCTACTGAATCATTGATACAGGCACTCATACACCCACTTTTACATCAAAACACCTTGGTTTATATAGTTAACACTCATAAAATGTTTTATGATGTTATCAGTGATTTCATTTGAGATGTCATCAGTGATATCACTGACCATGTCATGAGTGATGTAATGTGTGAGGTGATAAGCAGTGCATTGCGGGAGCGTACGCTATAGTTTGCTCAGCTAACTAGAACTGTTGAATTTCTCTGGTTTTGTATGAGTGAAATGTTAGCCTAACTAGAATGTCCCTACAACCTTTGTTTTTCAGTGAACTTACGTGTATATATACTATCCCCCACCCCCACCTCCCAAGCCACGCTACAGAGCATTACTAATTTATTTTGGAAGTTTTATAAAGCTAATCTTAGAGATACTAGTATTTCTTGTAAAGGTCATATTAATCATGCACCCTAAAAAAGAAGCAAAACTATGCGCCATATTCTCTGGCGTTCTTTTCATTCATTGAAGCTAGAAACCACGTTTTTGTGCAATTATGCACATTTGTCGCAAATGTGTTAAATACCATAATTGTGTTTAAAGCTAAAGCACAGAATTGCATGAATCTGCTGGTCCTCAACATTGCCTGGTTTATAAACCGTTTTTTCCTGAAAGTTGAAGAAACATTCTAATTCCAGCACGTGTCCATTGTTAAGTGTACTTTAAAGAAAGCATATTTTACAGGCTAAAACCGCAAAAATAAACATGCAATATAAAAATACATGACTATAATGTGTAATTTGGTCCTAGATTGCCAGTAATTCACTGTTTTGGGGTTAAATTCACCTCTTTCCATACACATCAGGCTAATAAAGGTTATATGATAAACTAAGCTTACTTTTTAGATTTTAGTGAAGGCAGGAAGTAAAACATCCGATATGAAGTTGGATGCATTTCTCTTGATATTGTTTCATTTTACATGAAGGTTGTGAAAATATTGTTTTTGCTGATTGGGGATGTGCAGCAAAGGTAACAGACTGCACATGTATTTGGGTCAATAAGCTAAATGTAAGGAGCCTTGAATGTGTGTTTTTACTATTTAATTCTGTCAGACTTGGCTCTCCGGTACCAGAATGCTGTATTCAATTAATCGGATGTCTATTTTTGGAATCCGCTTTAGTCTTCTAAAATAGATTGCCCATATTGTGTTCACATCCGTCTGCTTGTTTGTCTAAAACAAGCAGATGTCAGTGGTCACGTGTAAGTTTCTTGAAAGAGTACAAGAAAGTGCTTTCTGATATTGTGAGCTTTAGCAGAATTACTGTATCGCCATGCATTTAAGATGATACGGATGCCGCTTACCCGTTGGAATAAAAAAATATTCAAAAAGTGCCTATTAGGATTTTATGGAATGCTTTATTTTTATTTTTTTCCCTAACATTTTAGACATTGCCAGACGTTTGTAAAATGTGAAAGCGGTTCTGTCATAGTTTTGGTAAACTGTTGCCAACCCAGCAGTTTCATAGCATTTTTCCATAGCTGTAATACATATGTAATGTTCCCGAGAGGTATTCTTGCGGGGCCTGTTTAGTTGGGGTGCTCATTCAAACAGTTTTGTATGTCTTGTAACGTAATAGAAATCTGTACCTTGTCTACATAAGTTATTTATGTGCAGATCATTGGGGAGAGTAGAGCTGACACAGAGCTTAAAGTTAGCCGCATCACTGACTATTCCTATTAGGGTGCTGTCAAATGTACCAGTTCGGCTCCCAAATCTTTCTGTTTGGAATACAGAAACTAAGTTCAGCCTGGCTGTTATTTTACACCTACTATGGTGGTAATTTATCCAATGAGTACAATTCCTGCATATAGGTTCTTTTATCTGTGCATTTTCTCTCACCTTTTCACCCATCACATCTGGTTTAATGTGAGCCTCCTCTGCCAGTGACCATTCCTGTGTGTTTGTCCTGGCTCATATTTGGCTGACCCCTAAGCACTGGGCTCACTGTTCGGTCGCCGGCGGCAGCTCTGCGCCCTGTGAATCCTTGAAATAGCTCACTTTAATCTCCCAGAGGGTCCGCAGCTCTTTCAGACCCCTTGGGTTGATTAGTTTGCTCTTTATTCTTTACAAATACCAGATACACACATACAGTGGTTCCTTCTGCATACAGTGTGTTGCTGTGCCACACCTGGTCTATAGCATGTAAACTGAACAGCTTTCTTATGTTAACTCCTTGCATGCTCAGGACGGCCCACCAGCCGTCCTACGTCACGCCGGGCGTGTGCTCTGGACGGTCGGGGGCCGTCCAAACGCCGCTGATTCCCCAGTGCGGCGCAAATTCCGCGCCCGCGCTGGAGAATTTGTCAGTGGGCAGAGTTAAGGCAGCCCCTGACTGTCCTGAGCACACACCCAGGGCGACGTATGACGGCTCGGGCCGTCCTGAGCACGCATGGGGTTACGCCCCCCCTAATTACATCCCCGCACCGCAATGGAATTACCGCCACTGGGAAGGGGTTAATATTGATGTCAAACCACGCACCATCACACGTATATTAAACGAGATCCAGTCACTGTCAGTCTCCCTAGAAGACCTCCCTATCAACCCAGAGTAAGGAATACGTGGTCAGGCAGCGCCTACGACCTAGGCCTGAGACTACTGATTAACAGATCACATGTGGAGTGGAACATAACCAGGCAGACGAGAACAGGAAAAAAACTGATTAGTCCCACAGATAGACACAGCACCAGCAACACAGTGGTCCGAGGAGATTGGCCCCAATAAAGCACATATGGCCGGAGGGGAGCTGCGTTCCCAAAACACCATAAAGTTAGATCCCACATGAAGTTAGGAACACTCTGTAATATCTTAATAAATGTGTTCACATGTCTTCCTCTACTCCACCAGTGGAACTCTGTAAATATGATGTCATTTAGAATGTTATGACTTGTTTCATCACAGTTGGTCTTGGGCTGAGCATCTAGCCAGACGCTCCTGGTGGGGTTTTTGTATATGTATAACTTGTCCTAATAAATCTACTTAAAAGCTACCTTCAGTCTGGACCCAAGTTACTACATTAATTTGGCGACGATACTAAAAGAACCTACATCAATCACCTCTACAAGCAAGTACATCTGGATTTTACCTATCAACACTGCTTGGCGACGATTTCAAGAAAGAACCTACAATTTCCACCTCAAAAAGGAAAAGAAGATGTGTCTGGGAACCTCAAGTTATCTACACTGCTGTAACCAACTATCAAGAAATCAACCCCACCAGTGACCTCTACACCGGTCGCCCTCATCAGCATTCAAGTTGGTTCCCGTGCTGTGCTCCCAGTGAGAGCAAGCAAGACACTCCACAACCCATGTCTTCAGCGATGATTTCATGAGGGTATAAAGCCACTCCTCAACTATATTTGCGTGCTAAATCTACAAAACTGGGTGAGCAGACAATTACTCTTATTTGATCTACACTACTTCCAGACACGCTCTGCCCTGCTTTGGTCTTCTTTCAATATTGAGACCCTTGACTGCTGTGCTTTGCATGTTGTAAGCTGAGTTTGACATTTGTTTATAACTGGACTTCAACAAAGTCCTACATGCTGTTCCTACAGCGCATCAAGAACTCAGTCCCTTACATGCGTGTAAGAAACTGCACAGAGACACTCCAAGTACAATAAGCCAGTTCGTTTGTTTAACTCGCATTTCCCAAAGTAATTGACTTTTGACCATCTGGCTTCAAACAGACATGCTAAAGAATCTGCTTGATTTATGTCTATTTCCCTAATCTCATCTGTTGTGATACTAGGAAGAGCAAAACCAGGTCACGAGATGGATTTGGGGTCACGCAACTACGACAGAACGAACCTTACTGTCTTAAATTGGTCGTCTTAAACTGTCGTTAATTTTTATGCCAAGTTTTGAATACAATTGTGATGATTCTAATGTTTTCAATATTTAATAAGCTTGAAGAAATATCGTGCAACTTAATCCAACGTCATATCAACTGCTCAACTGCCTTTCCACGTTTAAAACAACGTTTAAAATGCAGCGCGCGCCTTTTTGCTTTGCGCACTCACCTGCTTTCTGTTACGGAGCTCCTATGACGCGCTGCCTTCCCTGCCGGATTCTCCGATGCTTTGGTGTGGAGAAGCGCCGTGAGCCATCCGTCTTTGCGCCACTGTACGTGCCGCCATCTTTTATTGTGTTGCGCTAGTGCGTCCTGTCACCACTGGAGTTTGTTTCCCGTCGTTCTACATTTCACAAACCACTGCGATGGGACTTTTGGAAGTGAGCTTCTACTGTTTGTTCTTGAGGGACATCCTACAGGAAGGTACTGTGGATCTACTATTTCTTTTGGTGGCAGTTTGTCCTTCGTTTCAATGAGGATATATTGCTCGGGGACAAAGATCGAGCTCCGGCGTGTAAAATTATTGTCAATGCGCATATGAAAACTTGAGCCCCAGTGCTGGACTGCTTCACAATTACAATCCATAAGTGAAATCTGCGTTCGTCACATTTATCTGTAGTTTTCCTATATTTCCACAGAATTCATTTCACTGTACCATACTGCCATCTTCTGGGTCGAGTTAGTATTTTGAATTTTATCCACTTTAGTATAGTCCCATTTCAGTCCCATTTCCTTGCATTTTCAATGGTGCAATTTGGGAATAGTGAACGTAATTCATTTTGTGTTCAAGTTGACAAATCTATTTCTGCGGAGCTCAAAAATTACCTCGTTTTTTTTTAGGCACACTATTGTC
The DNA here is from genome assembly GCF_964261635.1 of Lissotriton helveticus. Taxonomy (NCBI): domain Eukaryota; kingdom Metazoa; phylum Chordata; class Amphibia; order Caudata; family Salamandridae; genus Lissotriton; species Lissotriton helveticus. The sequence continues at coordinate 875,038,971 of NC_136067.1, forward strand.
ATGCTTTCAACTTTATTTTACGCATTATTAGCGTACAGTAATGCCGTTATTATTTCAAGCACAGTACAGTTTATAAAATTATAATAATACAGCAGTTATTTGTGTACAATTAAGTTTAGTCTTATACAGTGTATATTCGTTTTGTCTCACAGTGCACAAATTTTAAGCTTCAGTCGGTTCAAGGTTTGTAGTTGTATAGCTGTTTCTCTTTCTTAAGAGTTGGAAAAAAAAAATGATTCTCATTTTCTTTTGGATTCTTACCCTAATAATACGTACCTCATGTTATTTCAGTATACAATGTCTACAGGAAATTTGTTTTTTTTGCAGTGCACGACTTTCTGTACTTCTTTTTCACGATGCACAATCTGTACCACGAGTCGTGGTGTCTCACAGGGTTATGGTCCTGTCTGTTAATACAAATTGTTTTTTTTACTCCGCAAAGGGTATCACGAAAGGATGTTGAGTCCTGTCATTACAGTGCACAACGTAGAGCTCTTCAAAAGGTGTTCTGTTTACTATGCATAATTTTTGACCTTTCTTAAGGTTTGTTTGTTGGGTCTTCCCATCATTATATGCACTTCAGTTTACTTGTTCAATGCCCTCACTATTGTGCACATTTTATCTTTCTTCTGATGTTTAGTGTGGGTTTAGTTTAATTTTGTATCTGTGCACATTATTTTATCCATGCATAAGTACATTTTACCCTTAATGGGTGTATGGTCTTAGTAGCCGTAATGCATGGGTTAAGTTACTCTGGGCGTTTTTGTTCATCATACTTGTTCTGTGTTTTCCACTTTAGCCCAGATTGAATTTTTCTTATAATTAATTTTCTTCTTATATGATTGTGAGGGTTAAGAGATGTTATTCTTTTCCTTCACTGTCTATTCATTTTCTCCTGATCTGTGTTGTCCTTTTCTAACTTACCTGGCCAGTAGGTGTGAATTGAACTGCCATTGATGGTTTTCCTACCTTTTCTTTATCTTTTCTTCCTTTTCTGTGTTTAGAGAAGAGGATGAGTATTATATCTTTTATGGAATTCAATAACGAATCTCTATTTGTATTTAATTTACTTCCTCATCTCTCTTATATTGTCTTTACTTTTATTGCTGGATCTTCAATTCTCTTTACTTCTCTTTTGAACGTCTTTTATTCTGATTCTGCTCACTCTTATGCTTTTCTGTGATGTATTATTTTCTTATCTAAGTTTCTTTCTTTGTGTTCTTTTGAGAAAGGAGGATATGTAATATCTTAATAAATGTGTTCACATGTCTTCCTCTACTCCACCAGTGGAACTCTGTAAATATGATGTCATTTAGAATGTTATGACTTGTTTCATCACAGTTGGTCTTGGGCTGAGCATCTAGCCAGACGCTCCTGGTGGGGTTTTTGTATATGTATAACTTGTCCTAATAAATCTACTTAAAAGCTACCTTCAGTCTGGACCCAAGTTACTACACACTCGGCCAATCAGAACACCGTGATCACGCGCTCCCCATACCGGACATCTGAACACTTCACCCACTGGCCCTCGTGTCCACGCAAGGTCGAGACCCACCTGCATTATCTATCGGGTGACCTGATTTACACCTCATGACTACGCCTGCATTACTCTCTCAAAAATAAGATCTACATTGCTTTATGAAGCTCAAAAGACTCTATATAATGGCACTCAGAACTAATGCATGTCGAGACAGTCCTCCGACCCGTTTCTCTGGATGGTTCACAGTTGAAGAGTTTAATTAAATCAACTGTTTCTGTTTTGCCAGACGTCTGTCTTGTTTTTTTCAGGGTGAATTCATATTCCAGCAACACTTAAGTTGCATCTGGTCCTAAATATTGAATTGAGTATCAATAGCATGTACCCATGCTACTTTCCCTACCCGTATCATAAAATTTTGATATGCGAACAGCCAGGTAGTGGGGCCCTCTCTATCCATTGCCCTATGACCCTGTTGTATTGGTCGATAGCTTTTTCCCGGTATCCCTGAACATTTTGTGATGACCAAGGAATATGAGGGAACATATAGATGTACAATTAAGGCATTCACATTGGTGTTTAGGGTAGTACGGGTTACATAAGTTTTATGGAAAATATTGAATTGTGTGATGCAGAATATAGCATTGCTTAAAGATTTTCTGATGCATGTTGAGGCATTAGCCCACTCAGTCAGTCAATTTGACATACTATCCCTATCTCACTTGGGTTTCACTGGAGCTTCTATTTCTGGGTATTTGCCTCTATTGTCTGATACATTCTCATAATTGCCCGTCTCGATGTTCCAGAGCCTAGAATCTCTGTTGGCATGTTTGATCTGTTCGGTGTAAAACCATAGGAGAACATTTTTTATACACCTTTAGTGTCTCACACAACTTGATGTATGGTCTCTTTGAGATTAATTTGTAAGCTATTTCCGATTTGGTCAGCCCTTGTTTTCCTTCTATTGTAAGGACACTTCCACCTTGCCACCATTTAATAGAGGATGCGGTGCTAATAAATTCAGTACCTCCTGTAAAATAGCAGTGTAAAACTTTTTGCTTAGTTCCATTACCTCTAGGTCTAATGTTTGATTACTTTAACGCCACTTTTACCATTTACAAAGTAAGGTATTCAGATTGTAATGTGAATTTTGACCCCAAGTCAAGAACCTCTTGAGCTGATGGGAGTTTTTTTGACACTTCCATCCTTCTGTTGCAGGGATTCTGCTCATACACAGAACTGTGCACAGAGACCCAGGACCTCAGTGAATTGTGGTGAACCAAAAAATTCACCTCAGTACCTAGAATCCCTAACCGACTAGCGTCAGGCATATGATTAAAAATAATACACGCAGCCATTGATCACACTCCTGAGGCGGAAGCCGGGAGAGCGCGCAGCGCATTGCATTTGCTTTTTAAAAATTGAAAACTGTCACTGATTTATGTGTGCTAGCTTTTTAAAAACTCACCACAGCATTCTGAAACTGCTAACAATCGAGCACTTCACCCAGCTCAGGTAGCGGACTCTAACGCTGCCGGCTGACTCTTAATTGCTCCATTCCTCGGACGCTCGCAGCGCGAGGACTCAGGCCACGCCCACTTGTTTGGCCACGCCCCCCGAGACGACTACTTAAACGCTGAGTAAAAGCGCCAGGTAGCCATTGATCACACTCCTGAGGCGGAAGCCGGGAGAGCGCGCAGCGCATTGCATTTGCTTTTTAAAAATTGAAAACTGTCACTGATTTATGTGTGCTAGCTTTTTAAAAACTCACCACAGCATTCTGAAACTGCTAACAATCGAGCACTTCACCCAGCTCAGGTAGCGGACTCTAACGCTGCCGGCTGACTCTTAATTGCTCCATTCCTCGGACGCTCGCAGCGCGAGGACTCAGGCCACGCCCACTTGTTTGGCCACGCCCCCTCCTGTCCCCTCCCTCAATCAACCACCATAAAATGTGCCTATGGCGGAAGCGCAGCGGACGAGCGCAGCGGGAGCGCCGTTTGCGCGCCGAAAGCGCCTAAGGCAAGCCCGTCTGCGCTCGTCCGCGCCAGACCGAGCCCAGAGCCTATACTCCTGGCCGGTCCCGAAACCCCCCGTATCAAATACTCACAGGAAACTCTGTACCAACTCAGAGTACCGTTAAACACTAGTTGCATCGGACCCATCAGCCCGGAAGACGAGCATCCCAGGTGTCCGAACTGCGCCTTCAGGTTTACGCCCTCCCACCCTCCCGAACCAGCTTGCCTGGAGATGGCCCTGCTGAACTGCAGGTCACTCCCAAAACACCAGACAGAAATCAACCTATTACTAACAGAGTCGGACATTGACGTTCTGTTTTTAACAGAAACCTGGCTATCCACGAGTTCCGACCCGGATATTGTCCAAGCTCTACCTCCCGGGTACCTCATTAAAACTCTCAACAGACCGACGGGTACCGGAGGGGGAATTGCGATTATCTATCGAGATAACCTTGCTTGTCAGTTTAAAGACAGCCCCATCCTAGATAGTGAAAATGTTCTTTTTTCTTTACACCTGCCGCCATCTACCACACTATCTGGGGTCCTAATCTACCGCCCCCCTGGTCAGGTAGGGCGCTTCATAAACTCGCTTATGGATGCCATCTCTTCTCTGGCCTGTGTGACTCCCAACTTTACAATCCTCGGAGACTTAAATCTCCACTTCGATGATCAATACAACAAACTCGCCACAGATTTAAAAACCGATTTAATTTCCCTCAACCTACAACTTCTCAGTAATGATCCCACTCATACGAAAGGACATTTACTGGATCCCATTTTCTCTAATCTTTCCAAACTATCTACTCAAACTCCCCTGCCCCTTCCCTGGTCAGACCACTTCTTGGTTCCTTTTAAATTCCAACTTCCAGGGAAGATGGTGGATATTCCTCGCCCCCAGGTCCCGTCACGCCCATGGAAAAAACTAGACATAATCCTATGGGAACGCTCTCTGTCCTCCACTCTACCTACAGTAGACCCAGATCCGTCTAAAGCTGAAATCCAATTACATAAATGGATTAGCGACTCCCTTAATACAGTCCTGCCACTCAAAACCCTCCCTCCCTCCAGGAAATCCTCCAAACTACCGTGGTTCACCGATGAATTACGCGAACTAAGAAAGAAAGGCAAAAGGCTAGAGCCCCAATGGAGAAAGAACTGGAACCCAGAAGACAGAAGTGAATATAAAATCCATATCAGGCTCTATAAAAACGCACTCAAAACAGCCCAGGCTTCCCATTTCGAAGAGCAAATAGCCTCAGCGGCAAATTCCGCAAAAGAAACCTATAGGATAGTTAAACTCCTCACCAAAATTCAGGACCCACCGTCACCACCAGACCTGGACGGCGCAAAATGTAATCAGATGGCCGAATTCTTCTCGAAAAAAATCGAAAAAATCCTGATTTCCCTCCCGCCTGCTCCGATCGCATTAGGACGCCCTAACCACTTCCCCCGCCAAGACACCCCGAGGCTATCCTCCTTCCCCCAAATCACCACTGAAACGTTCCTTAACGTCCTACATAAAGTCAAAAGCGGCGCTCCATCAGATCCAGCCCCGATCAGTAAACTAAAGCTAGTTGCTTCCACCATAGCTCCCCCTCTCACCAATCTGATCAACGCCTCCTTCAAAAATGGCACAGTCCCGGCAAACTGGAAAAAAGCTACAGTCAAGGCTCTCATAAAAAAAAACGCATCTAGACCCCACAGACCCATCTAATTTTAGACCGATCTCACTGCTACCGGCTATCAGCAAAATCGCCGAGCGCGTTGCAAACCAACATCTCTCTGAGTTCCTAGAAACCAATCACCTTCTCCGCCAGTCCCAGACAGGTTTCAGACCAGGACAGGGGACCGACACCGCACTGTTAGCCGTAGTCGAAGAAGCCAGGGGCATATTGGACGCAGGAGGATCAGTGGCAGTGATCCTCCTCGACCTGAGTGCCGCCTTCGACACGGTGGACCACGCAACCCTTGTTCACCGTCTTGGGCTGATAGGAGTGGAGGATTCCGCATTAGCCTGGATCTCATCCTTCCTTGAAGACAGGTCTTTTCAAGTAGCAGATGGGTATTCCACCTCCAAGGCTCAAGCACTCAAGTGTGGGGTGCCTCAGGGATCCTCCCTGAGCCCCACACTTTTTAATGTGTACATGGAACCACTCGAGGATGTTGTCAAGCCTTTCGGCATTAAATCAATAATGTATGCTGACGACACCCAGCTCGTCGTTTCCCTCAATCAATCAGACAACGCCCTCCCTAATCTATTCAGTTGTCTGGAAAAGGTACACCAGTGGATGTGCGATTCCCGATTAAAACTGAACGGGGAGAAATCAGAAATACTCCTCCTGGGAAACCCTAAGAAAATCCCCACTCCCCTTCCCTGGCCACCATGCATGGGAACCCGCCATCCCCCAAACCCGAAGTAAAGAGCCTTGGGATATGGCTGGACCAGGAGCTCAGTTTTAGGACTCAAGCTAGGAAAACCGCGGGAACCTGCTTCGGCCTTATAAAGATGGCACGAAAGATTCTACATCTACTCCCCCTCCATTCCAGAAAGCTCCTAATGCAGGGGCTGGTGAACTCCAGATTGGATTACGGCAATGTCCTTTATCTGGGGGCCCCAGCCTCTGTAGTGCACAAACTTCAATGTGCACAAAATGCGGCCGCCAGAATCCTCACAGGAACCGCAGCAAGGAACTCGGCCAAACCAGCTCTTAAAAGCTTGCACTGGTTGCCAGTAAGGGAACGGGTCAACTTCAAATCCCTGTGCATAGCTCATAGAATTATGCACAATGAAGGCCCTCCCATCCTTAGGCCACTTGTGACAAAACAGTCTAGTAGACAATTAAGATCAAACTCCCTTTCCCTTGCAAACGTTCCCAGAATCAGGAAGTCTAGAACAGGCGGCCGCCTGTTCTCGTACAACGCCCCCAGATTATGGAATGCCCTTCCTCTTTCCCTGAGGCAAGAACACAATCACCTCAGGTTCAGGAAACAACTAAAGACCCTACTCTTCCCCTGAGCCCTCCCCCCTGTTTCCTCACCCCACAGGACAGTGGTCACTAGCGCTGGGAAGCCCTAGGGCAGCTATGCGCTCTATAAAACCCAAAATCAAATCAATCAAATCAAATCAAATCACAATTCCCTAAAACACAAAAGGAGAAATCCTATTATAATGATAGTGGAAACAGGTCTTATAGTGCCTTGTATGCCACCCTCCCTAGCTAGGAACTGTTTCATAAAATATAGAAGGTCTCTTAGGCTTGAATAGGGGACCCCATACCTCCAAGATCAGCAGAGGTGAATCACATCAGGATCTGCAAAAGCTCTCTCGCTCTCTGGAAACGGAATTTCTCTAAGTGTCTAAAATCATGCATGCAGTGCCATATTAAAGGTGCCAGATTTTCAGTTAGCTGCAGTTTTGTGTATGTTGTGTCTAAGCGTGAGCCGATCAGCCCGAAAAATGGCTAACATGGTTATGATAATCTTGGAGGCTTTAGCACTCACTGTGCAGACTAAAATCGCGGTGTAAGTCTAGGGATGTTGAAAACAAGCCATTCTCATGTGAAGATATTCACGCAGTTAAACTTACAACAACAGTTACATGTAGTGTCGTGTGCAAAAGCGCAAAATGGCGTTTAAACTTCTAATAAGCTTATGCTAACTTGGCAATGTCTGCAAGTAGGGGCCTGCCTTCACCACACTTCTTCCTGTTTACCGCACCACTTCCTCACAGTTTAGTTGACACAAGTCTTTGCTTTACCTTAGTTTCTGCAAACGCTTTGCAATCACGCTTTCTATCCAGAAGTGTTGTTAAAGGTATTTTGGAATATTGTGCTTCTGGCACACTCAGACCAAGCACTTCACGATTTGGCCACACTGTGTCCTGCTCACTACGACTTTCGTAGAACTTTTCTTCTGATCTCTCGAATCTACGCCCTCAGTACATTGTCTCTAGTCCTTTTGTGTACTACTAAAACATCTGCCAAATGAGTCTGCCGTCCGCCATAATTCCTCCTCCACTTTCCCATTGATAGACTAGTGCTCCAAATTGCTTTCCTCGGTTTTCCTGTGCAAGATTTAATTTTGCTTACGTGGTTATCAGCTTGCTCCCCTTCTCTCGGACATGAAGCCTAGTGATAGCTCAACAAAATTGTACTCACTTTCGAATTACAAAGCAAATCCAGTTTCTTCACATGGTTATTAAACTTGCAAACCCTTTCAGTTTTATCCAGTTACAATCCTGGAAGCTTTTCATCCACGCTTTAGTTTCATTCCCAGAACGTGCACTACTATGGCAGATTTTGTCTCATTGTGAGAGACATGGAAACAGACAGTTTGCGAGTAGTTGTAAACCTAGCTTTTTCAGTAAATCCTCAGTGCTTATATGTGACACTAGCATTGGTGTAGCCAATAGGGCTGACTTTGTGCTTGGGTAAGTGTTTGGTAATCTAGTTGGGCCTCCTTTTGTGTTGCCTCCAGCTCTTTCAAAGTGAATCTCATAATGGAGAATAACCATGGACCGCAATATCATGGAAGTACTGCCTCTTTTCTCATCATACTGCATTAGTAGAACCCTCTTAGAAGAGTGCTGTTAACAGGAGCAAGAAGATGAGGTTTGTGTTGTAAGTGGTGTACTTAAAAGGTATACACAGCAAAATATGTCACAGTTGATACCTTTTGACAAGTCAGAATTTTCATTGCATCTTTAAACATGCTTTTAAGGATACTGGGCCGAATTTGGCATTAAATCAAACTTTTAAAGTACCTCTCTAGCCTCAGTGCAACATCTGTGGGATGTAATTGAACATAACGTTTATTGCGATCCGGTCAGATGGCCTCTGCATACCTATCACTGCAGTAGTCCCAAAACCAGGTCGCCCAGCGGACAATGAAGGATTTATCATCTAATCGCCCTTAGCAATAGTGATGCAAAAATCGTTGCCAAAGTCCTTGCAATTTGACAAGTATAGGTGATCTCTGCTCGAATAAACTCAGATGTAAAATTATTTTGTGCTCTTAAGAGTGGCTAGACACCACTTGTAGCTGGCACACATAGCGATGGCACTTTTGTACACTACCTTGCCCCTTTATGATTATATTACTTTGTAAAGACGTTTGGCTCTGAATTGCGCTTATCCTTTTCCAAGCCCCTGAGTAGACTAACTTGAGCCAGAGGTTCCAGTTGTACATCAAACTCCTCAACACAGAGTTTGCAATAGGTCATTGTTGCCAGCGTTCTCCATGATTTGCTCTCAAACCACTTGCACCTTAGATTAGGATAAAAAGGCCTCGCACAGAGATTGGGCTGTGGCCTTGCTTCCCTATTGGTACGTGTTTGCCCCTAAATGCAAAATGTGCAAGACAAAAGGGCGAGGGGCTCAGAAATTCTCAAAGTTTGAAGGACTTTGGGATTGGTGATCAGTTAGGTTAAAACAGGCATCTACCTTCTTTAGGGGGAAGGTCTACCTGTGTACTGGCAAACCTAATTGCCGATACCTTGTGACAGCTTTAAATACTAGGGTATACAAGTTACCAGAGACCCACAGTGGGTTTGGGAAATTAATTTAGCACCACTCCTGTCTACCCAAGATTTTTTCCTACTAGATTCCTGTCCTTACCTCAGTTTTGGGTAGAGTATTCTCTTTTAAGATGGTCAGCCTTTACATCTGTAAGAGTTACCACTTGGAAATCTCTCGAGTGTCGTTATATTTTTATTTTACCAGTTCTTTAGTTGATGTTTTTGACACTGTCTCTTAAGCACCTCAAGTTGCAAAAAACATCTTCACATGCCTGTCTAGAAGCTGTATTATTCTTTTAGAAGCTCCCAGAGAGTTAGACTGAGAATGTATGACGTTGATTCAGAGTAGGCTGAAGAAAGACTAGAAGGTTGACCAGATTGATGGATTTATTAAGCCACCGTTTTGTAAGGGCTTGGTTTAACTTTACTCCAAGAGCAATGGAAGGTGACGGTGAGTGAAAAGTAGAAAAATGCAATTAATGGTTTTAGTGTTAGTATAAAGAGCGACCTGGTTAGTTACTGAATTTGCCATTTGTATTGATAATGTAGTCTGACTTGAGTCTATCTAAAAAATTCCTGGTTCACCTTCTCAATAGGATTGCTTTTCAGACTCCTTTGACTTTTAGATTTCTGCACCTTTGGTTGGGAGTGGTGCGTGGAGAGGGATTAGGATCAGAGTCTGAAAGGAACTACTGCTTATGTAATCCAAACTATTTTGACTCTGGAACATCTACAATGGAAATGTGCATTTACTGTAAGTAGACCATTGGGTGGGAAGTGAATATTTGTGATAAAAACGAAGTGCTAGCACTTTACATGCAAAGTGTTATAAAAAGTGGTTACAACTGATATTTGTTTAGTTAATTTGGAAAAATACTTGTTTCTGATAGTGTGGTATGTGGCTAACAGAATTCGACCTCTCCCATAGAGAATCCCATCCATTGCTAAAACCCTGGGTCTTGCGTACTATAAATACATTGTTTGTGCCAGACATTCATGCCTGTGATGGAGGACACATTGGAATCCGAATAATGGCAACAATCCATTCTGACTCAAGTCAGCTGTGACCAAACTAAGAATTGTGTAGTATATTTAAACCTCATTGACCGACCTCTTCCTTAATACTTGTAGATTTACCTTCATTGTATTTTGAGGAAGCTACTTTTATTTTTATTTATTTATTAGACCAGGTGATTACACAGAAACCATATCCTTCCATAACATATCGGAGAGGACACGTATCAAATGGATCAAATAACTCCTCCGAAAGCATTATCCGTAGAATCTTCTAGCCCACCTCACTCTGGCCCTCAGCACATGCCCCATCCACACAGTATCTTGAACAGAAAAATATTTATTTTCATCAATTAAGCCCCATACCCTCCTCTTTCACCCTCCCCCTAATCTTCTCCCTAAAGTGATTGTGCTGACCCCTCCTTGACCACTACTAAAAGTGCATATGCCTGCTGTTTTTCCACTTCTACACCCATGTTTGCTCTCTGTTCTCCTGTACTTTGCTTGACCAGCCTTTTCATTTTCTATGGTATGTAGCATACCTATTTATTCTGGCATGGCACCAAGCTACCCATTGACTGATTTTCTTCATTTTTGCCTCCCATTGCTTAAAGCTGGGCCCTGCAGGTGACTTCCAGTGGGTAGTAATTAGTGCGATCCACATTGCAATAAATATAAAATTCCCAGCGTTCAAGGTTTTATGGAAGTGTCAATCCACCCGGCCTGAAAGAGCCACTCTCTGTGAGGGATGGACAATTACTTGACTGGTCCAGCTTACCACGTTGAATACCAAAACCTAAGCGAGATTAACTCCAGCTACCCTTTAAAAAAAAAAAGGAAAATTAAAGCAGGCCTAGAAAAATCATACAAATTTTACTAGACCTGCATGTCTGGTGACTTAAATCTACTCGACCTAATTGTAATGCTCTTGACCTGTAAACTGGTTTCAAATTGTGATCCTGGGCAAATATTTAAATTTAGTGGACCGCCATTTTCTTCATCAAATGAGAGCACATTCAAATACACAAGTTCAGCATGTTCTGTACAAAAACACTTTTGTTTGATTTAACAGGCTGTACATCCTGCTTCAACATCCTCCGAATGCTCCGCAGGATCTTCAAATGGATCCCTCCCAACACGAGAAAAACCGTCACCCAGGCCTTCGTCACCAGCAGACTCGACTACGGGAACGCCCTCTACTCAGGAACAACAACCAAGCTCCTGAGACGACTACAACGAATCCAGAACGCCTCGGCACGTCTGATCCTCGACGTCCCCCGACGCAACCACATCACCCCCCACCTGAGTGGCCTGCACTGGCTCCCCGTCAACAAGAGGATCACCTTCAAACTCCTCATCCACGCACACAAAACACTACACAACACCGGACCTACATACCTCAACATACGACTCAGCTTCCACATCCCCACCCGAAGCCTTCGCTCAGCCAGCCTCGCCCTCGCCACAGTTCCTCGTATCCGAAAAACCACATCCGGCGTCAGATCCTTCTCCTACCTCGCCGCCAAGACCTGGAACGCTCTCCCTACCAGCCTACGAAAGACTCAGGACCTGCTGGCCTTCAGAAGACTTCTCAAGACCTGGCTCTCCCCCCCCCCCCACCTCCAGCGCCTTGAGACCCTCACGGGTATGTAGTACGCTTTAGTAATGCAGTGATTGAATGATTGATTGATTCCATATGTAATACAAATCTAGTCACATATAGGATACCAATGACCCCTGACTTGCCTCTTACTTCGTTTACCTCAATGTCATCAGGGCGGGGCGGGATTGTTTTTCATATCCTGTTTAAAAACTATCAGTTTTAATAAATGCATATCTGAAGCTTGAACTGGTAGCACACTTCTTTGCAGTCAGCAGATTTTCCATTGAAATGGCCACAACATTTCCCACAGACTTCGTTTTATTGATAACACTTTATAGTGTATGATGATTGTAAATCTAGATCCTGTAAATGTCATTTGCACTACCCGCGTAAAGTGTTTACATTTGTTTTGCTCACATTTAAATCTTGGCTTCACACTTCTGAATTACAAGAAAGTTTTATTTCGAAATTCCTGAAATAATTTTGAAGTACTTGCACTATTCATTTACAAGCAAATAAACCTGATAACTTACAGCCTTGTTTCACAATAATTGTCACGACAGCTCACTTGACAAAAACCTCTAACTGCAATAAGAGAAAGAAAAGTAAACACCATTTTCCAGGATGATAAATAATTAGTAAAAATACAAAAAGACCTTTGACCTCTGTCCTTGAACAGACTGCAAATGTGTAAAGAGAAATTAAAGATTCACTTTCTGAATTATCAAAACATCTGTTCCTTCAGCCTAATTTAATTCACCCAAACAGACGAATAGGTGCTAAAAATAGCTGGAACTGATCAAATGTGACTCACCATAGCGAGTGGGCAAGTAGATTTTTGGAGGTCCGCCTTGGAGGATTCGCTCTCCAACCCATTAATATTGCCTAGTATTGCTCTTATTTGGGCTTACATAAAAAATTATGTTGGCTGTGAAGTGTTTACCCCAAAAACAGCATCTGTGGGGATTTGAACCGAAAACCTCAAAGGTCACCAGTCCTAGATATGCTTAGATCTGTCCATTTGCATATGATTTCCGTAGATAATCTAATTGACAAAGCTGCACCAGTCTAACGGCATTTTGGCATTCATACTAGGCTTACCTTGTGTTGAAATATCTTCAGCCTACATAACACAAATTGAGATAGTGTTTTATCTCACTTTTTGGGAGTTTGGGGGTTTTCACACACCAGAATAGGTCATAGATATTCAAAGCTTTTAACATTTGGAAAAGTACAGAGTTGTCCAAGCCAGGAGACTCTACCTACAGACGGCGTCCCTGTATCTCTAAAGATTCCAAATAATAATGCCGTAGATCGCGGAGTTCCAGCCCGCCTTTGCTATTGAACAGTTTCTAAATGCTCAGTTTAGCACGGGGGCTTTTCTGGTTCTACACAAACAAGCGAAGTGGCTAGTCAAATTTGACAAGGAAAAGATTATCTAGTTCGGATGAAACAGCCAGGAAAAGGAATAAAAACAAAGTAAGGATCAACATTTTGATAAGAGCAATATTGAAAGCGAAAGTTGCCTTAAAATTGTCTGCTGATAGTCTACCCTCCTTAAGAATGGGTTATAATTATGAAAAAAACACTTTTAGAAAAATGCCTAAATATCTTAGGACCCAGTCTATAATTTTTTTCTCCAAAAGAAGCGGGAGACTTTCCAAGGAGACATTAAAAAGTCAGCATTCTGTGTTGGCCTTGTTTCTTATACCTCAACAACACTGTAAAGCTCTTAATTATTTGTAGTGCCCTATTTATATTCAATGTGGGTGTAGTGCCACATCATCCAATCAATCAATCAATCAATCACGGCATTTGTAAAGCGCGCTACTCACCCGGGAGGGTCTCAAGGCGCTGGGGGAGGGGGGTAAGTTACTGCTCGAACAGCCAGGTCATGAGTTGCTTCCTGAAGGAGAGGTGGTCCTGGGTCAGCCGTAGGTGGGTGGGGAGGGAGTTCCATGTCTTGGCCGCCAGGTAGGAGAAGGATCTTCCTCCGGCGGTGGCTCTGCGGATGCGTGGTACGGTGGCGAGGGCGTGGCTGGTCGATCGTAGCTGGCGGGTGGGCGTGTAGAAGATCAGGCGGTCGTTGAGGTACTTGGGGCCTAGGTCGTGGAGAGCCTTGTGTGCGTGGGTGAGGAGTCTGAACGTGATTCTCTTGCTGACGGGGAGCCAGTGCAGGTCTCTCAGGTGTCCGGTGATGTGGCTGTGTCGGGGGATGTCCAGGATGAGACGTGCGGAGGCGTTCTGGATGCGTTGGAGTCTATTTTGAAGTTTGGCTGTGGTTCCGGCGTAGAGGGTGTTCCGGTAGTCCAGTCGGCTGGTGACGAGTGCCTGGGTGATGGTTTTCCTGGTTTCAGTGGGGATCCATCTGAAGATCTTGCGGAGCATGCGCAGGGTGTTGAAGCACGAAGATGAGACGGCGTTGACTTGTCTGGTCATCGACAGGGAGGAGTCCAGGATGAAGCCCAGGTTGCGTGCGTGGTCCGTTGGTTTGGGAGTGGTGCCCAGGGCCGGGGGCCACCAGGAGTCGTCCCAGGCGGAGGGTGATGATCCCAGGATGAGGACTTACGTCTTGTCTGAGTTCAGTTTCAGGCGGCTGTTCCTCATCCAGTCTGCGACGTCTTTCATCCCTTCGTGTAGGTTGGCTCTGGCGGTGGCGGGGTCGTTGGTGAGGGAGAGGATCAGTTGGGTGTCGTCGGCGTAGGAGATGATGTTGAGGTTGTGTTGGCGTGCGATGGCTGCGAGAGGGCTCATGTAGACGTTGAAGAGGGTTGGACTGAGTGAGGATCCTTGTGGTACGCCGCAGATGACTTTGGTGGCCTCTGATCTGAGCGGAGGGAGGCGGACTCTTTGGGTTCTTCCGTCGAGGAACGAGATGATCCACTCCAGTGCTTTCTCTCGGATTCCGATGTTGCTGAGGCGCTTCACTGGGTTGCGGTGGCAGACAGTGTTGAACGCCGCAGAGAGGTCCAGGAGGATGAGGTCCGCATATAACTTCATTACCAAAGCCCCTGAATTAGGTGTTTAGACCCGACTACTTTGACAATTGGCTTGGGCCAGTGGCTCAATAAACATAGCGAATAACAATGGGGGAAAGAGGGCATCCCTGCCTGGTCTCCCACTCAGCACTATTTCCTCTGCCTGTGCGTTGTTAATAATCAGTTAAGCTCTAACTCCCTGGTATAAGGCCTGGATAAACCTCGTGACTTGGAGTGGTACCGAAATGTACGAATAATGTTAAAGAAAAACTTCCAACTCACAAAATCAAATGCCTTCTGTGCGTCCAATAAGATAATGGCTGCCACAATGAAGTCTGTTGAAACAGTCGATGAAATCAGCCATAAACTGAGTATTTGTAAACCGACTATGGCCTCTAAATCCTGTTTATCCGGAGAGATCAAAGTAGGGGCCACAATATCAATCAAATTAGCTAGAATCTTTACATTTAGCTTAGCATCGCTATTAATTAAAGTGATTGGTCAATAAGACCTTAGGCCGGTTGTAGATTCCCCTTTCTGATGGATGTTTATCAGGGCCCCTCTAAAAAAACAATTTGGTACCCAGGATTGTTGGGCAGGTTTGGATGTTCCCTATCTGACACCCATTTCCTTCTCCGTGGCCACCTCAACCCCTCCAGTACAGGGTAGAGTAATATTGATGAACGATAAGCCTAATATCCTCAGTCCTATTCTTAAGCAGACTTCTGCATGGATCTCTAACCTGCACGATCAGATTAATATTTTTGCTCACTTTGAATCGCCATGCTGAAAAACTGGCCTACATAGTCTCCTTCATATACCAGACGCTGAAAAATCTGCTTATTTATCAGCTCTTTTTGGCAATGGAAGTCTTTGTTCCTCTTTTACTCCCTGCCATCTATCTCTCAGCAAACTATTGGAGCCGTTTAAAAAAGTGCAGCTTGATATATTTTGTTAATTCATTCTTTGCAAATGGAAGCTATTTTACTTTCCTTTATAACTCTGAATGCTGTCATGCAGATTAAGACCCCACCCCCAATACATTTGAATTCCTACCAGACTACTGATGGTTCTGCCAGGGCGATATTTATAAGGAAAAATGTTTGAATCACCTCATTCAGAAACATTGGCTCTAAAAGCAAGGTCTTATCCATATTCCATCTGTGCACAGCCACCTGCAGAGGGACTGAACAGCTAATGCTAAGTGGTTTGACAGACCGCTGGCATGGTGAGATATATCTAAAGTAGCCATGGAAAATGATGCTACAAACAGATCGATCCCCGAAGCGGGGTTGGAAGCATTTAGAATAAACGGGTAAAGGACCTTAACCATGTATTTATTTATTTTTTACCTCCTTACATCACGTAAACCCAGAAGGAAACACATCTCTAACAGCTCCCTCTGTATGTCTTTTGTGCTAGGTGTGCAATGCATTGAAGGAGTCCAGAGGTGGGGTCTGTCTAACTCAAATCCCCACCCAGAATGACCTTCCTTGTGAGGGAGGACAAGGATAATGTCAGTTTCTGGAAGTGGCTTGGATCGTCGCTAACTGGGCCATAATAACATCCTACATTAATCCTGCGCATCCCCACCTCTGGTCGGTGAATGGCCCAATGCCCCACATGATCCTTAATTACTTAAAGACATTTCACATGTAGATCTTTCCTTACAACTTCTCTGTGTTGTGCTGGCTGAGGAAAAGAATACATCCCATGCACCCAGATGTCTCACTTTCGCCTCTCTTCCTGATGCCCAGTGGGTCTCCTGTAGTAAAACAATGCAGGGCTTAAACTCTTTCAGCCATGCAAACGTGGCAGCCTATTAATTTTGTTATTGAGTCCTTTAGTATTAAAGCTAACCAGCATTAAATTGGCCATTGACTACACCAAGACTCACATTCTTTCTATAGGATCTGTTACCATGCCTTACCACTGCAAACAACCAAATGTGCAGCACCAACAAGTCTTTGGATTGTAGACACAAAAAGCAATAGAAAGAGCCAACCCCGCACCACATACTCTACACCCTCTGCTCTAATGCCACAGATTCACCTTTTCGTTTGTCTCCTGCTTCCCCCTCCACCCCTTCCTCTCTACCCCCTCTCCGCCCTCTTGACCCTGCCTCGTTTGTGAGGCAGATTCACCCTACCCTAATACTTGGATGTTTTGTTATGCATCCTTATCTGAGTGATGCCTCCTTCGTATCCCTTCTCCACCCAACTTGCACCAGAGTGAGAGAAGATGAGGAAAAAAAACTGTTTTGCAACGATATCTAATTACTTAAGACGGCCCCATATAGCTGTCCAGTGTTGTCTAACAAAGGAAATGAACGCTATACAGGCCACCCCTCACAGACACAAGGTTGGCTTCAAATCTCTCAGGGCACTGTATTCTAGCCGCTCTTCCTTCCCTAATACTTCAGCATCCCCCTCTCTTCCTGGAAAAAAGGTCTTGCTAGCAAAGATGAAATCTCAAGCTTCATTTGAGACCAGAAAGTTCTGGAGGGTCCCTCTCCAATTGATCCTTGGGGACGCTCCACGGATAGATGCAGGGATGGCTAGGACCTTGAATTCTGGCAGCAAGGTCCAGAACTCTTTCTGCCTTTAGCTCTCTCCTCGTCTAAATCTGAAAAGATGAAAAAAAGTGAAGCATTTATCTGGGGAAATGCATTTACTTGCTGTAGCAACACTAAAACTGACTCCTTTTTCTGATAGTTTTGAAAGTATGCAATGATTATCTGCAGCCTTGTGCCATCTTTGATGTGCCTTCTGGTACACCCAATGGGCCCTTACTATCAAAAGATCTTGAGCGGGGAACGATGCAATTTCCCTGCCCAATGACTCCCTTAATAGCCGAGTCAGCCTTTTTTCATGCCTGGCTGAGATGAGTCTGAGCCCTCTGGGACTCCTACTATCCGTATATTGGACTGAGGGGACTGTTTCTCAAAGTCTTCACAATTTCTTGGCAAAATAATTTGTAGGTTCATTCAGCTGATTTTGGACTTTGAGTGTTCCTCCAGAGTCATCGGGCACTTTTTCACCTATTGCTGATTGACCAGAAATTATGTCATTTTTTCATCTAGGGCTTCCACCTTTTGTGTTGGTTTTCCCAAAAGAGGGGCTTGTTAAGTTTGGGTCTTCTTTACCATCCTGATCTCCGACAAGATGCACTTGACAACCTGCGTAAAGGACATGCCTAAAGGGAGTGAGGCAATTGAGCTAGCAGAGTGCAGGGCCTTCCCCCGCCTTAAGCCACTGGGACCTTCTCATTGGTATCTGCCTTTTCTCACACCTGGACATCTGCCCCTACCGGACATGGGCCTCTATTGACTACTGCAAGCTCAATCAAAACTGAGAATCTGCTGGGCGACCAGATTTGTATCTAAGGCCACCCTCCTTATAGATCTTTAGAGTATACTGTGCAAATTCCAGCTGCCCCTCCCGACTCAGTACTGCGGGGGTCCTAATAGGCCAATTTCCAGTGCACCCCTTGTGCCAGGGCCCCTTCCCTGAGGCCCGCAGGAGACAGCTGAGTGCAAAAGAAAAAAGGGGGGGGGGGAATGAAAGCACTCAATAAATTTAGGGCTCTTTGCACACCTGTAGTGCCTATCGCTAGGGGCGAAGTCGCTCACCACAAAGAAGCAGATAAACATTTGCCACACTGGGGCTGCCAAATGACGGTGGAGAAGAAGGGAGGTAAGGAGGAGAACAGACAGCTGCATACTTACAGGTTCCAGAAGAAACTCCATCACACCTTGGGGACGTCACTGTGGCATATGCTGGGCCATATAAACCAGTTTTTATAGAAGTGTCTCACGGGGAACTTAAAGCTATCTTAGGGCTGGTGTTGCACCCCACATCTCGTCTCTCCTTCTCCCTCAGTTTTCCTTTCTTGTGGCTCAGCCTCCCAGCTACTCCTACATCAGTCACAGAAGATGCACACTGGGAAGAAGGAACATCTGACAAAATGACTGCATCTGTGGGACTGCAGTCCAGCCTCACGGCAATTGAGCGCACACTTCTCTCGCTCCCAGCTCGCCTCAAATAACAGCTGGCGTCTCTCCTCTTTCCCCCAGGTGTAATCTATCTCCCCTACATTCCCTCCATGACCCACCAAATGGGGCGAGATAGGGGACCACCCCCCTCCCACTCAGGCATCCAAACGCAGGGGAAAGGCACAGCAGGCACCAGTGAGAGTAAGTGCAGGGGTAGGGAGGTACGCCCGGAGGACAGAGCTAGCTGCCCTGCAACCTAGCTCCGTCAGCCATGCTACTTTTAAGAGTTGTTACATTTAACTGTTTTCCCCACTGTGCACTTTGGGGGTATGTTGAGTCAGTAGCCCTAGTAGACAAAGTTTGCACCAGACCTCTGTTATTGCCCTACTTCTCATTATTCAGGCAAATGGGTGAGCATTAAGCCTCTCAACTTAACATAAGCTTCCAATATGCAGTGTTGTAATAGGTAACTTGCAGTACCAGCTGTTTTAACTGAAATATCTAAAAGCGGAATGAAAGTACTTCTTGCTGTAGGCCATGCCTATTTTCCTTAACTTTCAACCTATTGGCTTCCTTCCATTTGTAGTTTGTTGCCTTTTAGTGGTGCCTTTAGCAGTTTACATATCTGTATGCTTATTAAAAGAAGCCATCTTCTCCACACTATCAGTTTTTTTCCCCTCATTGACACACGCCTTATGCAGCTTTACTTAAGATTAATTTTGTTCTTTTGACTAGTATGATCATTAATTGCTTTAAATGTGAATTGTTGATGGCTTCTGCCCACAGTCGTCCTGTAGCTGCAAAATACTGAGATTTTCATTGACTTTTACAGCATATTCGGTCATATTAATCCGGCACTTGAGTTTGATATATTTTCATCTGTTAACTAATTCGCAACCCTTCCCAGGGGTACTCGTATGCTTAAGTATTTCTGCATTTGGAAATGTTCTAAGTCCCCAATTCTGCCTGGGAAAATATCTTAATCAACTGCATTTACATTTGTAATTTTTTTTTATTGGTTTCTTGACAGAGAAGGTATGCTAACCAATGTCCCTCGTTGATATCTTGACTAGAGTAAAATTGACCTTAAACGTGATAGGAAAGTTCCTGCCAACAGTTTGAGAATCCTCATGCTCCAGTCTGCAACCGTTGTGCTTTGGAATCCCAATAACCAACATCCTCGTTAAACAGCTTCTTAGACTAAATTCTGTCGTTTTGGGGAGTTTTGAATGTGTATGTAAGTGATTGTATATGTAGGCGGAAATAGAATTTACAAGTGCAAACTCATTTTAAGAATCACTGATGTGAGTTCAGACTCGTAATTTTATGGCAGTGTTCTTCCACAAACGCAGGCATAGATACAACAACGCAGGCATAGATACAAAAATAAATACCTCTGTAAATCTGACCCTACTAAAATGTGGGCTGTTATGGCCAAGCTCTTTTTCTTCTATTTTAATGTTATGATTTTAAATCTCATGTCCTGAGTGTTTCAACACACACCTGTATAGCTCTACTTTAAATTAAAAACTACCTTTTTTTCAAATTGTGTCTACCTAATTATGGTAAAGATTGAATCATTTGAACAGACTATATAATGAGACCTGTTTATGCTGATGCACAGGAAAATTTCGACAAACAAACATGTTCGCAGAATTCCTGAGGAAAACTTTAATATGTCTGTGAAAACCAGATGTGTATGTAAAGTTGTATCTGCTTCAACTTGGTTTCTCAGAAATGGAAGGCACTTGAGGATGTAAGTACAAATCAAATCGGTAAATGGCACATTATAAAAAGTTTCTGCCGCAGCGCACAGTCACGGAGTCGTCTCTGAAACTGTTGAAAGCAATTACTTGTGCTACATTAAGGCTTGCTATTTTC
Organism: Lissotriton helveticus; assembly: GCF_964261635.1. NCBI lineage: Eukaryota > Metazoa > Chordata > Amphibia > Caudata > Salamandridae > Lissotriton > Lissotriton helveticus. The sequence goes on from NC_136067.1 coordinate 875,059,451, forward strand.
ATGTCTGGATAAAAGCCTTTCCTCTTACATACCAAACGCAGATCAGTCTTTAAAAGTTCTACATAGGTTCCGGATTCACTGAAGGGTTCAAATGAGGCAGGCAGATTGTTTATTACAACTGTTTGGGAGACAGACAAACTGAGACCAATTTTGTGTTTGCAAAAGGCCGCTTTATTGAAACAGGCGCACATTGCTAATCAATACCTAGCAACTGCCTTACAAAACTAAAATCTCACTATACATCCGATAACTTACCCTTGCCCCCTGCCGCAGCCCCTAGGATCCCCTCAACATGCCCCCACCCTGCCATTACCATATTAACAACACTACAATGCATTGCATTGTATATGCACTTCTATTAAACCAACATCTCATACCTGCCTTCCTGTAACTGTAAATAACAAGTCTTTACTAAACCTCAACTACCTTAAACAACCTGTCTACCCTTCCACTGTTCCCAACTTCCAACGCTAACCAAAAACTTCTGTCAACCCTGGCCAACTTTCCAAATCCCCGCCACCCAGAAAGAGGGGGGAGTGTCCACTGACCCCTTTTTCTGCTCACCCCTGTTTCGATCTACTCTAGTGCCTTCTTGCCCATATGCCTCTGTACATTCAAACTCCTTGATAAAGCCTCCCTAATCTCCAACAGGTACAAGTCTATGCCAATCCTAGACAAATGTACAACATCTCCTCTGAAAAATTCAACTGCATCAAAGCGTAATTCCGTATGGGAAATCCTGCTAAAACCTAAACCCCTACAAAAATGAGCAATCGCTCTTTTCACTTTCCATCTAGCCCTGTCACAGCTCCCAGGTTGATAGCTCCCCGCCACACTTTGAGGTACAAACTCCGTCCAAAGGACAAAACAACCTGCCCACTGTTCTTTGATCAACTCCAAATCCCTTTTCATGGCCCGCATCAATACCACCCCCTTTTCCCTGCACATATCTTTCTCACCCAGGTGTAGCACTAAAACATCAGGGCACCTACCGCCCACCAACAGACTATTTAGACAAGGAATCAACTCCTTCCAGCACATTCCCCCTTTTCCTTTCCATAAAACTTTAAAACAACGCTCGTTGAATCACAATTTATGTCCAAAATAGCTCTGGTGCGTCTGAACATGGGCCACTTTATGAAAGAATGACCCACGACCCAAATAATCATCTCTTCTGCCAGAGGACCGGACGCAGAACCTTAAATGAGAAAATTAGATTAAGTTTTAATCCTTATTAGCCGCCGCACGCTCAGCCCCATCCTCCCTGTAACACATAGCGCCTGTAACATTCTGATGACTAGTGCCCCAGTCGCATAATGTTCTCTTGTCCCCATCCTCTGCTACTTGCTTCTGGCGCTGCCCCAATGAGGAAAGAGTGGATCCCAAAACCTGATTCATCTATGCCCATATGTTTCAACGCCTTCCTCAGTACTGATAATAGCTGGTAGGCCAATCCTTCTCCCAGTTGGCATGTCTGAATACTAAACCCTCTGGCTGTCCTGATACACTGGACCACCGTGACACCCATCTAAACTGACAAGTTAAAGCAGGGTCGGCTGCCTGTAGCATTACCCATTTCCCTATCCCCTTCTGATCTGTTTTGGAATGGCTCAACCATATCTGTACTCCTGACCTGTGTGAAATCACGTCCTGCCATATTAATCCCCCACCCTTTTTATTACTCAGCATCTCCGAAACCCTAAAAGCCCCAACAAACTTACACACCATCGGCATCAAAAACAAACCTGTCTCTAATTCATCTCTGCAGACTTCCAGCTGCGCCGATATAACCTGACTCAGTCTATGCCAAGACAGTGGCTTCCTCTTCAGTCTCTTTTGCCCCTTTTCCCTCGCCCACCCTTCTAACATTCTCTGCCCAATCTCATCTGCTGACAGTGAATAGCCCCATAACAACTTGCCCATGAAGTCATATAGTATTTGCTCTTGAAATTTGGTTTTGCATTTGAGTAGCTTCAAATTCTGAACTAATCAGGTCAGAGGACTTTGAAGCAAGGACTATTTTTCCCTAATTGATTAGCATATATGTGGGGTGGGGGAGGGGGGGTTCTTCTGATGTACAGCTTTTTATACTAATTAGCAGCCTTTAAATTGAAGTATGGCTTTGATGGGCAACCAGTGTACGTCTTTTAGCACAGATAAGACTTGGTTTCATTCATTGTCAATGGCAGCATTGATCATGCTCCTGATGTGTTTCCAATGAGAGAAGTCTAGGATAGAACTTAGTGAATTTATTGAAGAGGAAATTGAAAAATAAGCCTTCAACCTTTTTCGCGTCAGTGAGTGCAGGATCAACAGTTTGTCTGTATCTAGGTGTGACGAGTACAAACGCATTTTATTGTGGATTTAACATCAAGAGGTTGTTGGCCAACTCTATTAGTAGCTTTGTCAAACGAGAAGAAAGGAGGTGTACGTCACTTCACGGACACTTCTAAATGGTGGGATAATTCCATAAAAATGCTCACACGTTAACAAAACGGAATGCTCTTATAGAGAACTGTTGGATTTAAGTTGCACAGAGAGGCAGCATGGATTTCTAAAAATGCACATGAATTCATACCATGCCTGTTATAGACCAGCAGTTTTGGATGAAACCGGCCTCTCCTGTTTTCACAACGTGGCTGTCATTTAAACAAAGGTATAACTGTATGCACGGGCTTCACTAAGGCGGGAGTAAAATGAATACATTATTATACCTTAGTGGAGTGCAAAAACAAGCTGTCTGTCTATCAAAATATGCAGGATTTTCTTGTGGTCCATGAAAATTTGCTTTCTTCAAAGTCGTGGTGTGGCGTTATATGGCTTCTGAAATATAGTCCCTTAAAAAAACATTGTGTGGGATGTAGTTGTCTGTACCATTAAGTTGTTACCTCCAAATGCAGCCCTTGTTTGGTTCAAAGCTGTTCAAAATATTCTGAATGCCAGTACATTTAAATTTGTGTATTCCAGAAAACAACGCAAAACTCCTCGTGGGTTGAGCATAAGCATGTTTTTGCTCCAACCTTTTAGAACATGACAAATTAGTGTATGTTGTCTATTACCTGAGTGCTGTTTTTGGGCTTCCGAATACCGACTGCTGACGTGTGTAAGTGAGCCCTTGCATGACCACGTGACGAAAAACTTTGCATCATCTGCATGCCCTTATGCACACCAATGTGTGCATGTGGCTGCTGTCCTAGCAGTGTCTGTGAGTTGGCATTTTATTATAAATCTTTTGAAATTAGCTGGAAATGTTTTCCTTTAGATATGAGGTTTAAAAGTCTCAAAGGTTTTCAAGTTTAGCTAAGGAAATTGCGCAACCATCCCAAACTCAGATTCTTAAATAACCTGCATTTATACCAGCCCCCTGAAATTACCCATGTGACCAATTTGTGGACCTTTAACACTTAATAGTCTTAACATCACTCTACGCAAGCAGTTATATTGTACCATTTGGACGAACCATGTAGGACAATCGTTTCGATTAGTTCTTCAAGTTAGCTAAGACCTTTTGATTTTACTAAAAGTATATGTATAATATGCTTACTTACAGGGACTTTCAGCAGGCCCTCTTCATCCTTGAAGTCTGTATTTCACACGTTTCTTCCCCCAAAACATTGGCTAACTTAGCTGAGAGTTGTGGGTTGTGGTATGTAAGGAGCACATCCACACACAAAGTACTTCCCTTAAGTGCCGGGGCTCCAATGGCAAGGTGTGCTTTTTGAGACCAAAAGAAATATAGATGTTAGCTAGTGTTTTTTCTCCTTTTTCTTATTTATAAGCTTGATTGGTCTAGCACAGGCTCCTCCCAACGAGTAGCTCATGAGATACTGGTAACCCGGAGTAGCTCTCCTGTGTGCAGCCAAGCCTGCTAAATTAAAAGCTTTTGATTGGCTGAATATATCTGATCCAAAATAGCAAGTGTGTTTTCGATTAGAAAATGTTTATTATCAGAACTCATAAGATGTTTGGAGAAAAATGTATGGATTTCCCAAATATCATTTATGCTGATATTTGAAGGCTAAATCATGTGGCAGTGGGGATACTTATTCCTGATACTGCCTTGGTGCCACGGACATTGCATCTATGGCTGCTAAGTATTACCTATGTAAAGGCATTTTAAATTGACAAAGCATATTTTACATTACTGCTAGCAACCCTACCTGATGCACTGAGGTGATTATTGCTGGCAATCTTGCATAGTGTGGCCACTTGTCGGATGTAGTCCCTATCACAACACCAATACTAGTGGCTCAGGATAATTTGCGTGTAATAGCTATAGCTCTTGTTACAGAAAACGTTGGAGATCCCTGATCTAGCAGCTTTCTCAACTAAGTTTTGCAAAATCCATGACAAAAAAATCAGTGACAATGCCAAAAGCCTGGCAGCCAATGCAAACCTATTGGCTTTGCGGAGCCTGTTTGAATTGTCACTGGTCATTCACCTGTTTCCTTCAAGCATGCGTCCTTGTTATTACGAAAGTTCTTTCTAGCCTCCTTTGTTTTAGTCCCTATGGTGTCTGTCATGTGATTTTCAGGTCAATATTAAAGATGGACTTCATGGTCATACAACAGGGTTTCCATTGTAGGCATTCTCTTTGATCTCTTGTTCAAAGAAGAGGTTTTCCCTTTCTAATAGCCCATTCCAGAATTACTTCATTTTGAGCCGTTTTCATGGGAAAGGACGTGGTAACGCTCACCGATGTTGGATATTGCTTTGTAAGATTCTGTTTTTTAAATTGTTCAAGTTTTAATATTTGCAGGAATTTCTTTTCTTGGCTTATAATTCCTATCTGCTTCGGTTCTTGCTACCTGTTATCTACGTATATAGTGATGACGAAAAAAAATCTACGATTTCAATTGCACTTTCTAAAGTTCTTTTGATGACCCCTATCAAATGCTGATAGCCTGCTACACACATAAAGATGTCACAGCAGATCATTCGGTCAGAAATTGAGAATGTTGATATTTCGTGTTCTAATTCTATTATTCACATCGAAATAATGACTGAAAAGAACCAATTCAGAATAAGCCTTTTTGTTGGGCGTTTCTTTATCACTTACATACTAAATAAAGCGGAGCCAGTAATCAAAGTGCTCCATGTCTTTTGTCACTGATGCTGCAAAGAAGTCTGTGATGTTGCCAGTGAGATTTTGTTTATTTTTAACGAAAATAATGCAGGTTTTGGTAGGTATTTTGCTGTATTGCGGTTAATATTGCTCATTGTTTTAGAGCCTTTAAGTGTACTACTCTGGTATTGAATTTAGTGATAACATTGGCTTTTTTTTTTTTTTTAGGGAGTTTTATATAGTGCAAACTTGACCCAGTATCGGGTATCAGAGCGCTTTACATAGCACCAGTTGAGTTACATGAGGACATATTCATTTTAGTTAGGCACAGGGAGGTTAATTTATTTGCCCAGAATCACAGGAGGTTCAGCGTCATTGCCGAGATTCGAACCCGGTTTCCCAGATTAGAGGTCGACTGCCCTAGTCGTTAGGCCAACTCTAAGCTTGGTGGCTTAAGAAGGTTGAACTTAACTTTGCAAGCCAAGGACCTTTTTGTTGAGGATTGAGACCGGCTTACCATTTCTGCTAACCAAATAGACCACAAGGCATTCTGGTCCTTATTACAGAGGTTCAGAGAAAAGGGGATGTCTGAAAATGAATTAGGCTGCCATATCCATGGCAGGCACACTGGGTAAAGCATTTTACTAGCATCTATTAGCACCCCAGTGATTAATCCATGCCGGGCTCTCCAAGAAGGTGGTCACCAGGGAGCCCATTTTAAGTTAATATTTACAGTTGAAGTTAAAATGGCCATCCGCAATAGCAAAATTCCTAATCCTTAGGGCCAGATGGGGTACCAATTAATTTAATAAAGTGTAATCTTGAGCTTTGGATCCATCTCCTTACTAACATTTTTAATAACCTGGTTCCTAGTAATTTAACAACGTCCTGGTCCCTTTCTACTATTGATCAATTACTTAAGAAGGTTAATAGTTCGGAGCCAAGATGCTACCAACCTATTTCCCTGATTGATACTACGGTAAAAATTATTGGTAGTCCTTTTTAATTGCATACGTGAATGGACTCTGGTGAATAACATGCTACATTTTAATCAGTATTTGTTCAGAGAATGGCTGGGTACAGATGAGCATTGCCTTAATCGCCATCATATTATTAATAAATATACTATTGTGAAGCACTGCCCAGCTGTACCTTGTTTACTGCTTTAGTGTGAAGAGTACTAAACTATGACGAATGCTGCTGGTCTTGGGCCTGAACATGGCCCTAGTACTCTTTTTGGAGCTGCTGCACGATAATTTTGGTACCAGGGGCCATTTAGGCACTGATGGGAAACATATTGAATTTTTAAGGTTGGGTGTGGCGTACTTTAAGGTGGTGTGATGGCTCCCACTGTGTTCATGTATATATTAATAATTTAAGGCCCTTTTATTGAGCAGCACTAAGAATGCCCCCAAGATGGCTGGTGTGGATATCCCGGCACTATTGCACACAGACCATGTGGTTTTGATGGCATGCACCCCCATCGTTTTGTGTAGGTTTGTGCACTTATTTGTGGATTTTGTAGGTAAATTGGAGCGGAATCTCAATATCCGTAAGCCAGATATTGTGACTTGCAGCCCCAACAATATTAGGGTCTCCTCTGTAGAATGCTGGGAGAGCGCTTAGGTAGTGTGCATTGCTTTCATTACCTGGGTGTTAAATTTGACAACTCTGGGACCTGGGCCTCACCTAATATACCAGCCAGTGTTGAGCTGGCTAGGGCAGTGTGAAAGGTCCTGAGCCTTCTCTAGCCAACAGGGTGCTAGGCGCTGTCACTTCTTATATTTATCTACAGGTCCACAGGCGCTTCTTTCGGTCATTATGGCACAGGTAACCATTTACAAATCATGGGGAACCGTATCTGCAGGCGAATGCTGAATATGCATCCAGTCAACTCGCACTATATATACTATGGCGAGTTAAGCCTGCTTTACCTTGAGGACAGTATCAAATTGGTCCCCATACTATTATCGATCTCAATGTGGACCAATTAAGAGGCGCCACTAAACAGATGTCATTAAAGATTACCTGCTGTTAAGCTAACCAGGGGATGCGTAAACCTTTGTCTATGTGGAGTCCCTTTTGTAATACCTTGGCTGTCCTGAATTATTTTTTTCACCATCTTCTGTCTCCAAGGGAGACAGAGGCAGTGCAATCTTTATATTAATCCAAGTCTAAAGTGGCGAGAGAAAACCTAGAAAGCCGCAAGCCCTCAATATTTAACGGGACTGTGTATTCTGCTGACATTTACAGAGAAGCAGGCTAGTGATTCATTTTCATCAGTAAAAGGCCAAAACAGACTGCTCTCACACTTGTGACCTGTCTTGAAAACCACAACATTTTTCTCATTGAGCTTTAGACCGCACTACATCTGTTTAGCTAAACATTATCAAATTATGTCTCAAAAGGCTAACTAGGACCGGGCAATAGATCTTCCATGTTAAATGGAGCTGATCTGCACAGTAATTTTTGTTGTATGATCTCGATTAGACATACCGTATCTCGATTAGACTTTAGTATGGGTTTTCAGACGGATAATAAAAAGCATCAATCTGAACTAACGTGTGGATTTCACGTGACTGAAAGCAGTTACTTTTAATATCCAAACTGAATTACAGCATGCTTCTGCACATTGAGAACGGTCAGCCCCTCTTGTTTACACATGTTCCAGTTTAGCGCAATCTTCTATTTTCTTCCTGGGCCATCTAAAATTAATTTTGTATCCACTCAAGTCTCAGTTTACATTCGGATACTTTATTTTGAAGTTAATTTCATATTTCCTAAAGCATCATTCTGCCAGATGAGGAGAGAGTAGACTGATTCTATGCAAGATCTTTAATGGTTCCTCTCTGAAGTCTGTCATGTTATGAGCTTAGTAAAGCGCAAGGCCGCTCCAGCAAAGGGGGGTCACAGCGCTGATTCCAAATTTACCAGACCATAGAGATCAGGGCAGGTGGATTATTCATTAAAAAAGCCAGGTCTTTACTGCCTTCCTGAATGCCCCGTGATTCTGTGTGCTCCTTATAGTACCTGGAAGGGCGTTCCAGACGGAGGAAACTTAAGACAAAACGACCGACCTCCCGCCCGTACCCTCTGACGCAGGGAACACGTGCCCGATGTTGATCATAGGAGCGCAGCGCACAGCTAGGAACGTAAGGGTTAAGAAGATTGGCTAGAATTGGGGTGGGGGGTAGGGGGGCTTGAGCATAAAGAATTCTGTGAGAAATGCACAATGTTTTAAAATGTATTCTCTTCTCTACCAGAAGCCAAAGCAGCTTACGTATAGTTAGAGACAGCAGAATTTAGGGAGGGCGAATAAACTGTGGGCCGTGGCATTCTGCGCCTTCTGAAGACGACTAATCCTGGCTTGATTGGTACCCAAGTACAGGGAATTACAGTAATCCCGTCTGGAGAGTATGGTAGACTGGATGATGGTCTGCTGTGTTTGAGCGTCAAAGAACCAGAGTAGTTAGTGGCTTAAGTCCACATAAGAATCAGAAACATACACCAGCAACTGATTTCTTATGTGCCTGAAAGGTAAGAGTGCAGTCAACCCAGACCTCCAGATTTTTACCGTCTGTTTAGACTGTTGGGGGCAGGGGTGCTCCCTACGCAGCGGGCCACCAGCGATCACTCAATAAATGTCTCTCTTCCCAGGAGAAGAATCTTGGATTTCTTAGCATTCACCTGCAAGCAATTGGTCGCCATCCAGTCCAAGATCGCGCTCATCCTGGAACTTGACCATGTTTTGGTCCGAGTTGTTGCGAAAGATCACAAGCTGAGTATCCTCAGCATAAGAAACCAGGGAGAGGCCTCTACTTTTAGCAACCCCTGCTAGGCGTTGTATGTATATATTAAATAGCGAAGTGCTCATAGCTGAACCCTGCGGGACCCCATGACGTACGGTGTGTACCTCAGAGCCTTAGGGAGGGGAGATTGCTTGAAAGGATCTTTCAGATGGAAATTTTGCGAACCAATTTAGAGAGGCACCTCCAATGCCTATCTCCTGTAGGCACTGCAGCAAAATCTTATGTGATATAGTGTTGAATGCGGCGCTACGGTCGAGAAGGATCAGAGCTGAGGTATTGCCCTCATCCAAGGAGCTCTGTAGGTGTTGGGTAACTGCCAGCAGGGTGGATTCGGTCTTGTGGCAGAGTCTAAAGCCATTTTGCGAGTGGTTCAAAATTTCGTTGGACTCAACAAATTCTATTAGAGTAGAGTTGATGTAAGACTCGATGACTTTAGCCACAAAGGGAAGTAATGAGATAGGGCGGAAATTTTCTGGATTAGTCATCAAGGGTCGGCTGTTTTAGCAATGGAATTACCTTGGCGTGTTTCCATGAAGTGGGTACTTCTGCTGATGCCAGGGACAGGTTTGTCCACTCACAGAAAATAGGTAAAAGCTGGGGTAGAAATTTCTGGAACGGATACGATCATCTGATCATGCTATTCTAACAAGTCGGAAAGTACAGTTGAAAGCTGTTATAGTCAAGTCATTAAGCAGTCGGACGTCCTTGTGACCTGGGGTGTTTTAAGAAGTGGGGCGTAAGGTTCTATACATTTTTGCTTGTGTTGCAGTTTCCTCGATGGTGACAATTTTGGATCCAGTCATTTTGCAGCTTTCCTGACCACTGAGATCAGTAGGTTAAGTAAGATACTAGTGGCTGTGGACACAGACCTGCTCTTTTTTTTTTTAGTTGTGTAAGAAGGCTGCATATCCTAGGGAAAAAATATTTGTGAGGGCCCCTAGATGTCACGTTTACAACGTTATTTATTGCAGGTTTCTTGAGGCAGAATAAAGTTTGCTAGACCGCCTAACTCTGTACAAAGAATGGAAGTTTCATGATGTGGATGATGAATGGAGGAATGTATTGCCAAGTCCTAGGGACGGGACCAGCATGACCAGGAAATGGTCTGCTGGATGATCATGCAGTCCTTTCTTGCTTCAGGCAAGAGGTACTGCGACATGTCACCAATACCTCTAAGAAGCTTTCGGGCCTGAAGTGCACATGTCCTTGTAGAACTCAAATGTGATACCTGGGTAGCTAGCACAATGGTGGCCCCATAGACTTCTGATGGTTGTAGGCCTTTTTGCGAGGTAATTGCTTTAGTCACATCTTAGTTTAGTAGCAGTGTTGTCTATTGAGGCATTATGCGATTGGAGTTCAGATCCAAGCTTCCATATGTTGAGAAAATGTGAGTTTTCGAGTGAATCCTGGTTACAAATCCAACTTTCTGTGAATCTCCTTTGCCTGGAAAGTACTTACTTGTTGGGCTCCATGTTAATCAATGAAAAAGGCAGCAGTTGTCACTGTGCAAGCTCTGATGTGGTCTGCTTTCTGCTCTTCCCTGGATATCCTGCTTTTGTCAGAACAAGTAGGCTAGGTGATTAGGTGGTGGGACACGTGCCTTTGGCAAATGCTATTGTGGTACTTTGCTAAACCCTGTGACTTCTAAAATGTCTTGATCTGCATTTGACCAGGTGGTCGGATTGATAACCATGATTGTCAAAAAATCACCCCAGGAGTCCTATTGCCTTCTATGTATATATTGCTGCAATCCTTTGGTAGGTACTGCCACATCAACCGTGAGAGCATGGCTGTTCTTTACAAGCTTACGTTTGCAATCAAGCAATTGCATGCAGTTTTGCTGCTAGACTAGTCTGTCATCTGATTTTTTCTTGACTAATTCAAGTACAACTTCTGCCCAATTCTGCTCCTCAGCTGTATTAGCACCTCCCCTCCGTCTCACTTTGACCTGTCCTGAATTCTCCACAGCATTACATTGTGCACATTGGCAAACCATTGCTTAATAGCCGGGAGCGTTTGGAGATTTCCAGTTCATCACCATTATTCGTCAAGACAGTAACTGGGCCAGGTTGCTGAGTCTCCATTTGGATTGCTTCCTCTTAGTTTTGGTCATTACGCCTTGCTGGCAAACCTCCATCTTCAACAGGCTGGCGTTCACAGTTCTGTCAGCTAAAGCACATAGCAATGTATCCTTAATTAAGCAGGAGTCCTGTAAGTGTAAGGTAATTAAATTGCAAAAATGTAAATCATACTCTTCTGTAGACTGTGTGCATCCTATTATCCAACTCCATCTAGTATGTGACCGCTCCCACTCAACACAACCAAAGTTAAAGGCGAAACAAGCTCCTGGGTGCAACAGGATGTTGGGCGAGGGTATCACATACGACATGGAGCCTCCGGAAACCTGAAATACTTAGAGCTTCACAATGTTAAATTAAATTAAGCTAGTTAGAAAGTAAATGAATGACTGCATGTTTTCTGTTGTGCTCATTGCCCTCCGAGTCTTATGCGCTCAGTACCCCATTAGCAGGCAGCAGTCGTGAAATATTTTCTCTTTCTGGTAGCCTTCTAGTTTGAGGTTCCTTCGTGGGATACAGGTGATTGTATTGGTATTGATCTTAGGGTTTCTAGGCCACAAGCAGCCACTGTAGTTGCCAAAACCTTAGTGGAATTATTATTTGGTATTTTGTACAGTGTATTATCTCTGAATGTACATTATATGTGAGGCGTGGGGGAGGTGCAGCGAGAGGTAACCAGGGGTCTTTTTTGTTACACAAACATACTAATTGATGCAGGGAACCTGAAACTTCTATTAACCTCATCGTGTTAAATAAATCTTCAGATACAACTTTAAGTGTGTGTCTGACTAAGGTGTGCTAAGGAATGAAGATGATCTGCATATTTGCCTTATTGTGATTTTATTTTTTCCCCACAGATTTTTAGGAAAAAGGCTATTGAACTTGGACAGAAACTGCTGCCAGCCTTCAACACACCCACTGGTATACCGTGGGCATTGTTAAACATGAAAAGGTACGGTTGTGTATGCTTATAAATGTTCACTATTTTTGTATTCTTCTGCTGCTGTTTGCGGTTTCAAGCTCTGCTGTGATTTTTAAATGGATTATGCCTTTGTGATCTTGTATCGCTGAAATGCTGCTATTGATTCTCCAGCTTTGGATAATGAGCGTAGCGTAGAAAGGCCCAGCAGCTGACCCTCTTTACAGAATCAATCCAAGTGACAGACAGCTTTGTAGAAAGCTGCTGTTAGGTTTAGTTTCGCCTTTCTATGACTAGTCCTGGACTGCATAACAGTTGTTTTAAGAATTGGGTGCATACAGTCCACAATACTGTGTGCACTTAATAGCAAAAATATTCCAATTGAAACATAGATCCGGCTATTGTGTCACCTTGTTGAAAATATGCATGTTTCCTAGATAATAGTAAGTGGTTGTAAGTTGCATTCTAGGTAGTGCAGTAGCATGTTCTGAGAAGGTGTTTTTTTGTTGTGTAATTGCGCCTGTGCCATTAATGGGTGAACTTGTATTAAATATTTCCCCAAAGAGTCTTTGGCTCACTCCTCTTAAACGATTAGCTTCTTTGACTCGGGAACCTTCAGCTGTTTGCTCTAGACATTTGCAATCACATCTTGAATCTCTCCACTATAGTATTTTTTTCTATTGGCTGTGTCCTTCCACCTCTAATGAAAAGCATGGGGGACTATTATATCTGAAAACTACACTGTTCTTACACATTGAATTCTTCTTCTCATCCATGAATTGAACACACACCAGTCCTTTTTAGGTCGAGCCTGGGCAGGGCTGCTCTGCAAAGCATGCTGTATTGAGGTATGGAGTACAAGCTCCGGCCATTTCGCGCCCATCTTTTCAATTGGCTCTTGTTACTGTCCTTTTTGAAATCGTGGCTTTTCATGGTGATTAGACTTATTAGTCCCTCCTTGGTACCGCTTTGTCTGAGTTTCTAACCTCCCTTAAGGACTGGATCTTTTACTTGTGGTGTTACACGGTCTGCTTTATTTAGTCGATGAGCGCTATTTTCTTTAATGATCTTTCCCTATTCAACCCACGACATAGCAGCACGTCGCGGCGCCACGCTCAATAGTTTAGCAGACGGACACTTTTAGAATTGCTTTCTTGTCCATAAATATTTGCATTTATTTTTTTTAACCGTAGGCAACACCGCATGTAATCACAGCTGACCGGGAAACTAAGCAAACAATGGCGAATGCACTGCTTGCCCAACTCTGTTAACATCTGTTTTTATTTTCACAACTCTGGCGCCGCACTTAAGGTGCACCACTGCGCCCGCTTTTCCACTATTTGCTCATTGTTGTCCTGCATCGTAAACTTTATTAACATGGGTGCCATGCTCAATATTTTAGGAGGCGCCCGGTTGTATATATTTGGGGGGGTATTTGATCATATATATATACTACAAGGCTCGCCTTCAACAAAGCGAAAAGACGAGGAAGACCCAGATTCGGTGCAAGTTTTTAAATATTTATTTCTGTGCTTGCCATATCGTCACTATACACACATATATATGTATATTTTTTAACAGTACTAACGCCTCATGTAATCCGGGTGACCGGGAAACTAAGCAAACGGTGACGTCCATACTCGACTCTACCAACTCTGTTAACATCTCTACTTTGGTGGGAGGAGGAGAGAGAAGGGCGGAGGTGCGACAAGCGGCCTGCCAGTCAGCTTTACTTATCCCTAGGTGCAGGGAGGTTACCCTTCTGCTGTAGTGAAGTCTGCACCAATGGCTAGCACTAGGAGCCTCACCTACTCCTGCGCTGTTCCTGCTTGGGGTTTGCCAACCTAGGTCTCCGCAGGCTACAGCAGCAATGCCCCGTTGACGCTTGGCCTGCCTTCTCAGCCTGCCATGGAGCGTGGCGTCCAGGCCACCCCTGCAGCACGGTCCTCGATGGCCTCTTACCCACAGCAGGATGCTTGTTTTTTTTCGGGATCGCTTCGACCGTTGGCTGTGTAATGTACTCTTTGTTCGAATTCCAGAAGAATTGAATCTGTCTTGGACACTAATACAGACACGTATTTAAATGTTATTCAAATAAGAACATAATCTTTTCTCTGTCACAAACCCTTATGGAACCTACAGAATATGGAACCCACAGAATTAGTCAATGTGGTGGTCGGTATGTGTTTGGTAAGTGAGGCAGTGCTGTACAATCAGAGACGTCAAAATGTATATAATTAAAATGTTTCCTCCTATTTAGTATAGCACCAACAGTTGCTGTTCAGTCTCTTTAGATCACTCAGACGTTCCAAAGCAGAAAGTACCCGCTTTTTGGCTTACATTAATCTATTATTAATGTAGGTATTGGTATTTTGTGAAGCACTAACACGTTGCCTTCCAGGCATGTCAGTGCACTTGCATAAATAGCCTGCAGCGATTGAAGAAAAGCTAAATACGCCATGCGGCACTGTTTGCAAGCTCCACACATTTTTTATTTTTATATGCATTTGTTTATTGGTATTTTGTGTAGCACCTACAAGTTGTGTCTGTAAACTTTAGAGCTTTTCGACCCACTGGTGGGAGGAAGAAAGAGCTGGGCTCGTGCTAGCCTTTAAGGTAAAGAGATTATTTTATTGTTTATTCTTTGGAGATTAGTAGAAGTCTTGTCCTTTGTATAGCGCCAACATGTCACCTAGCAGACACCTTAGAGTGCATCGCGATCCTGGAGTGCAAAAAGGTAGTCGCTGTATATTCCGTTCGCCTGACTTGACTCCATCCCCAACACACACAAAAAAACAAGGCTTCGCCGTGTGCAAAGGGCGGCTGGTTGGGCACTGATTAGTGGGAACAGGCATCCTGGGCAGTTCCGGGTTTTGATCATGTGTCAGGGCAGAGCTCCCTAAATTGAGCACTTGTCCCTGTTTTTGGGCTAAACAAACTTGTGACTAAACAAAATTGTTTTACTTCAAAATTAGGTACCAGCCATTTCGTAAATCAATTTAATTAGCACTTGCAATACTGGGTTGGAAGGTAGCTGACTTTGCTCAACTTGTGTGGCATGGAAGGTTAATACAATGGGGATGCCTGGCCTTGTTCATCTTTTAGGGTGTGTTCTTAGCCTACCTACATTTGTAGGTCTTGCCAGAAAACTGTTTTAGTTGTTTCGCTGCTCATGTTTCCCAAACTGTTCCTAATAATATTAATAATATATATATATATATATATATATATATATATATATATATATGTATGTGTGTATATATATATATATATATATATATATATATATATATATATATATATATGTATATATTTGTATGTATATATATGTATATATTTGTATGTATATATTTTCTCCCAATCCTGACGGCGGGGAACAATCAGGCACAGACTCCGTGATGTACTGGCAAAAAATATTTAATAATCCAAGCTTAGGCAAGTATATATATGTACACGCAGAGACTTTTAGTCAGCCCTTATCAGCCACTGGTCTGTCATTCATATGTTGCTTCTGTCCAATACAGTATATAGCATGTGGCAATGGGTCAGGTCACTTCATACATTGGCTCATTAAATTGAGTACCTGCATTCTCTTTTCGTGCATATATGTCAATTTAAAATGTAGACCACGTCGTCAATGCCAGGGCTGCTAGCTTTCATTACATTCTTTTGTATATTTTTGCACATGTTCATTTATTTGTTTTACTTTTCTTTTTAATAAGTATGTGCATGGCAACTTTAGGTAATGGTATTGTTACCTTTTTAATTTTACCCATTTAATGTTTATTGCGTATGTTTGCAATATAAAAATTACAGAAATACATTTGAGGCTTGCCAAGGCCGAAAATATTAGCCTAGCCAATGCTTCTTTTCCTCTGTTACTACTTTCCCCCTCCTACCCACCATTTCTCCGTGTGCTGTTCGCTTTTCCCCGCACCCTACCCCGTCCTTGCTTGTTAATGTTTTAAAAAGCGATCACCCTTGTATGCTTTAACATTTTTAAAGCACTATACTTTTGGGCATGCCCTCGGGCGCTTACAAGCAGGGCTGCATTATGTAGGTGTATAATGTAAATAAACGTATTAAAACCAAATCATGTTTGTGTCACGAAAAGCCGTCCAGCAGCTCCTCCAAGGAAAGATGGACGTACAGGCAGGACAGTAAACAGGGTTCCCGCTCTGCCTGCAGTGCATCCCCCAACACACCTTGGAATGCGGGATTTTTCTAAGGGACGCCACAACTGACAGTCTTCTGCACACTACTTTCAGTACGGAATATTTACCTAGTGTCATTTTTGTCTGTGTTTGTTGGACACCTGCCAACAATGCAGAAATGTGGAAGGACTGGTTACACCTTTTCCTCGAAGGGCAGCCCAGCGTCCCTGGCAGAGCCACTGTCTGCTTATCAAAGGCAGAGACAACAAGATAAAAAGCAATATCATTTTTCCCAGTGCCAAAGAGTACACACTGTGAGCTGTCGTCTTTTTACAAGGGTGTCTCACTGTTTTACCTGCACATATGCCTGAGGGGATCGACATACAAAACAAAGAGGAGTGTCACTCGACAAGGTGTACACATGCCACCATCCTGCTCAGACATCACCAGTGCTCCAGGAACCCAACACCCCCCCACACTGCCTGGCTTGCTCTGCAAGGATATGGGTGCCTTCACGAACATAGGCCACAGAAAGAAGAGTTACCCACGTATTCTGAACTGCAATATATTTTTACGTGTTCCTGTACTTATGTGCTTCCAACCTCTGCAACCCTGCTGATGAGCACTTAAATGGAAGTCTGTGTTTTAGAGTACTGGATACAAACCGGTCCACACTACAAGAGTCGCTGCACATTTAGATCCCGAGCCATAGACCGTCGCCCACCCTCTTCTTGTGTGTCTTGCTCCCCTGGAGCCACACTCTTTGAAGATGCTGCTGTCCGGGGTTGAATGCAAATTGCTATAAAAGAAACCGGACGGCGGCACAGCACCATCCACATTATGTGCATAAGGTACCCTAACCTTGAGGCGCTAGGGGGCGCACAGCGGAATGGCTGCCTGATGTGACCGCTCCGCCGGGCAGACACAAGCACTGTGGGGTTTACGATGCCAAATGGACGAAAATCAACGTGGTAAACGTTGCATGATGGATGGGAAGACACGGGGAGCAGAAGTGAGTGTCTCCACTGTTTAAACAACTGAGATTCCCAGAGAAAAGCGCTAATGCAGCCAGAAACGAACAGAGGGTAAAATGGCAGCCGCGGGCAATGCACTACTCGGGACATACTGCTGCCGTCTCGGTGAGTGCCAACCGCTACCTCCAACTGGATTATAACAACGGCCACAGATGTCTGAGGATTACCTGGTGACCTGGATATCGGCTGTAAGGTGTGACTGCAACGCTGCGCGTAGTACCGGGTGAAGGAATGGACGGGCAGCGAAAGACAAAATGGCGGCACCCATGTCCTCACCTACCCGCTGATTGTTACCGCGGAGATAGCGGAGACCCATCCCTACTGGGCTGTACAACCTCACATGGCCCGAACAGTGACTAATGTACGGAAACCCGCAGAGTGGCGGCAGAAAAGTTGTAAACGCGCCTAATATGCTCGGACTGTCAGTTTAACTACAGATATATCGGGTAGATGTGACCACAAAATGGCGGCGATATGGCGTTCCATCCATAGCAAAGGCTGCACGAAGCGGTACACAATGGCGAGAAATTAAAGTATTTACCACGATGCGATCATCCATAAGCAACCGTAAGTACCCGTGAAACCTCTGGGAAGCCTGTATGAGACTTACTTTCTGAAAGTCCATGTTATGTACCTAAGACGAATATCCGAGGCTGATAAAAAAAGCTATGGGCCCTATAGTTTGTACAGAGGTACGCTAACGCAGAGTATGACTGTGCGCTAATTGTGGATAGCGGCGGGGGACCTGCGATATAGTAGCCCACCACCTTCTTGTTATAGCAGGCAGCGGAAAGAGTGATCTACATGGTGGATGCGTGGAGAGGTGAGCGTCATCTTTCTTGCGAACCCCACAGGGTGCGCCGCTTTCAGAATTTATAGCGGAGGGAAACTGCTGTGAGCGTGGAAGCCCAAAGCCTTTGGTCGATCGAGACCGACTACCACTGCCTCATTGCCTGTCGCATCTCCACTAGCTGTACATACGCCACATAACATAATTTTGAAACATTGCACGGTTTCCTACCCCCCCCCGGTTCCACACAATTACAAGTTTACATCAGTTCCAATTTACATCAGTTGCTATACAAACAATTACAAGAGCATAGAAGACGAGATAAGTGAAGTGTAGAGGGGAAGGGGGTAAGGGTAAAGGGGTAGGAGAGAGATACGGCAGAAAGACGGAGGAAAGTCTACCCAAAGTCCGGCTGGGTAGGTGACGGTCGAGGGGGAAGTCCCAAATAAAAATACAAAATGGTAAGACCGGACAAGCAGCAACCAAAGCATAATTTTGAAGCTAAGAAAGCGCCAAAAGGCCCTGCTGGACGATCGGAGGGCGAACCAGACACGGATGCACCGCAGAAAGTAGTATGGAATCCATCCTAAAAGCCATGCAGTCCAACTTACAAGACATCAACGGGAAACTTGATCACTTAACGTGTCGTATGGACAAACAAGGGGAGCGGCTGGAAACTGCTGAAACCCGCCTTTCGGCGGTTGAAGATGAGGCGCATGACACGGCGGGCAAATGTAATGGCATGGAAAAGGTCCTCGAAGTGATTAAGGCCAAAGCTGAGGAATTGGAGGCCCTTTCCCGTCGTAACAATGTAAGGATAGCAGGCCTACCTGAATCAACGAATACAGGCCGCATGGAAGCGTATATTGAGCAGTTATGCAAAGACATCTTTGGAGAGGAAGCGTTGTCACAGATCTTTATAATTGAGAGGGCACTCTATCTCGTGCACCGAAACCGCCACCTGGTGCTGCGCCAAGACCTATTGTGGCTCGTGTATTGAACTATAGGAATCGAGATAATATACTACGGCTTGCATGTGAAAAAGGTCAGATCACTCACCAAGGGAACAAGTTAGAATTTTACCCAGACTATACCGTTGCTGTTCAACAAGCACGACGAGAGTTCACCGCGGCCAAAGCTAAATTGCGGACATTGCAAATAAACTACGCCATGCTCTATCCTGCACGACTGAAGGTGAATTGGGAGGGATAGTCGGTAATTCTCTCCACTCCTAAGGCGGCACAGGAATTTATCAAGAAAGTAACAAACAAGAGCAAGACCGCAGACAGAAGGGAGCAGCAGCAAGACTGATTAACAAGCTGGTGCTGGATTGGTGACTAAGAGCAGCAAATGCAGCGACTTCTGACTGTGCTGTAAGATGACCAGGTGTGCATCACATGGGTAAGACTGTATGACTGCCACTTATATGGATATTGAAGGGTACATGGCTGAGCGGATTGATATGCAGTTATGCGGTGAACAATGTGTAATGGGTTTAGTGAGCAGATTACCGACCGCAATATGCACAAGTGATACGGCGAAAGCACACTGGAACTGAGAAGTCTTTAGTACTGTTTAGTGGTGGCAACCAAAATGGCTTCATGATGTTCGCCCAGTTAGCTGCAGTCCAGATGATGGGACACGCACTGACACCGGTCTGACAGCGGTAATAGATGATATACGGTGTTCTTGGACATATATGCTTACTGCTTTTCATTGCTCATGTTTATGACCTTGACGCTATAAATGTTATTTAATCACAACTGTCAAGTAGAAAAAGAGGATATAGTACTGCAAAATATTGCTCTACTGTTTAGAAGCGGGTACTAATGTGGTAGACCAATAAGCCTGTCTATTTCCTGAAGAATGCGTCTATATGCTAAAGTAATTGTCTGCCCCCATCCATTAAGTTGGGTGGTGAAGTGTACCCTCTGTGGACCTCCACATGGGTGATCCCATACAGGTTATGTTGGCAAGGGATGTTCCTTAGGGGATACGGCTTCGGCAGGATTGGGTTGCTGAAGTGGGTGGGGGTGGGTGGAGTTGGGGTTTTGTTCCAGTTCAAAGACCAGAGCATTTAAGATGCATTGCTGAAATTCATGCTGTAACTTCAGATGGGCGTAGAGGGTTTGGTGCCACAGTGGGGTTATGTAAGCATTGGGAAAAGACACTATTGCAATGTGATTGTTATGGAATTGTTACACAACACCTGATGACTCATGGAGTAAAGCCTGCAGTAACACGGGTTTGAACCTCCTCACGTGGAATGTGCGGGGATTCACAAATCCAAAGAAAATTAGGCAGATATTTGCTTGTTTAGATCGGTGGGTAATCGATATAGCGGTAGTACAAGAGACCCATATTGCTCCTAACACGCATAAAACCATTGGTGCGAAATGGGCGGAAACGACACACGCTTCTAACAACTCATCATATTCTAGAGGGGTCATAACACTGGTGCGGAAAGGCACGAATTTCAAAATAAGTGGGGTGATCTTAGATCTGAATGGGAGGTATGCCACAACCACAGGGATATTGAGGGGACAGCGGATAACACTGGCTAACATATATGGTCCCAACGTGGACGCACCGGATTTTTTTCAGGAACTATGGAATCACATGCATGAGCTTCGTGATACAAAAATACTGTGGGGAGGGGACTTTAACATAGCGCTGGAAGATCAACTTGATCGTTCGGGGACTTCGACAGAACCACACAGAAAGCAAGAGCGAAAGTATTTGATATAATGGCAGATCTACCTATGAGAGATCTTAGGCGGGAGAGACACCCAGTCGCGGCAGAGGCAACACACATTAATGTGACACTTAACAGCTGGTCCCTAATAGATTATTGGTTGGGATCAGATAACATCTTACTATGGACAAGGAAACTTAGAACTCTGCCTAAAATCCTCTTGGATCACAATCCAGTTTTACTGTCGCTCCAGATACCGCATTCCCCACCCCCCTCCATTCAGCTGGAGATTTAACGCTAAAGATTTCACGGACACCATATATGCAGATACAATACACACGGCCATAAGGGATTATTTCCAGTTAAATGTGTCTACAGTTGACGATCCGGGCATTCTGTGGGAGGCGTTTAAAGCCACCTTGCGCGGATTCTGTATAGGCACGTCTGTAGGAATCTTACGAGATATCAGGCAACACATCAAGCGGTGTGATACCCGCATGAAAGAGCTAGAGACAAACTATGAACACACGCAAGATCCAGCACTATTGGGGGAATTGAGGCAAATACACACAAAATACCAAGCTTTCATCGAGGATGAGCTCAAATATATTACCAAAAGATACACTGCCAGGCAATTTGGCTAAGGGGACAGACCGGGTAGAGTCCTGGCATCTAAGATTTGTGAAAGGAAAGGCCCTCAGGCAATCTTACAGATACGGGCACGTTGACTACACACACAAAGGGTATTCTGCAATGCTTTGTAAGTAATTATAGCGACCTGTACAGGTCCCAGTCCACAGTGCCCCCCACAGAAGTATTTAACTATTTAGAAGATGTGGCCATTGCATGGCCGTCGAACAATCAGAGGGAGTATCTGTCACTACCAATAACTGTGGAGGAAGTGACGGAGGTGATACAATCATTGCCAAATGGGAAAGCCCCCGGCCCGGATGGGTTTACTTGTGAATTTTACAAAAAGTATGTGGATATACTGGCCCCCCATTTGGTAGCAATGTATGGCAACGCTTTCGATCAGAAGGTGCTGCCTCCGACACTCCGGGAGGCGGTGATAATAGCCCTCTTGAAGCCAACTAAGGATCCGGAAGTGTGCGAATCGTATAGACCTTTATCGTTGATTAATGTCGACTCTAAGATCCTGGCTAAGATCCTAGCAGTCTGGTTACAACCATTGATGACAAACCTGGTCCTTCCGGATCAGGCTGGTTTTATACCAACTAGAGCCACCTCCCATAACACTAGAACCCTCTCTCACTATTTAGTACCCACCACTAAGGCAGTGGCGAGTATGTTAGACGCCGCCAAGGCTTTCGATTCGATAGAATGGTCTTATCTACTGACGATACTAGAAAGGATGGGATTCCCGCCGATGTTCACACAGTGGGTGAAGTTACTATACACGAAACCTGTAGCTAGGGTGAGGATCAATGGTATATTTCAGACACGTTCACCATTGAGAGAGGGACACGGCAAGGGTGCCCTTTATCGCCCTTATTATTCGCCCTAGCGCTAGAGCCGTTAGCCTGCCTTGTCCGACAGAAACATAAGCTCTTTGCATTGCAATTCCCTTCCAGGCCACTACATATATCATTATATGCAGATGATATGCTTTTGTATGTCCGAGACCCCGAACAAAATTTAGCGCCATTACTGAGGGAATACATAAAATTTGGCAGACACTCTGGCCTTCAGATAAATTGGGCCAAATCGTCAGTCATTCCCCTGACAAGCACCACTACATCGCATGACACTGAATTTCCCTTAGACTGGCAGACTGAGCCAATCAAGTATCTAGGGGTATTGTACCATAGAAATCCAGAAGTGGTCATTCGCACGAATTATGGGAGAGTAATATCCATTTTAGAGGAAAAAATCAATCGTTAGATGCAGCTACCGCTCTCACTAGCAGACCGTATTGCGATTGTGAAAATGAATGTTCTACCTAAATTTCTCTACCTATTCAATAATATTCCCACCCCCCTCCGAGTGCAGTTTTTAAAAGTATTACATCATTGGTGCTTAAATTAATCTGGGCGGGTAAACAGGCAGGCATAGAGCTTAAAACACTAACACTACCTTACGAAAGGGGAGGTTTCTGTGTACCAGACTTCTTATTATATTACCTTTGTGCACAGGCACAATATGCTGCTTACTGGTACCATAGGATACCTTATCTCACACAAACTGCAGTGGAAGAGGGTGATGCACTGCCAGTGCCATTGACATCCATAATAACGCATAAGAGGCCACCCTTGCATGCAGAAGATATTAACACTATTGACACTACAACGAAGGCATAGCGGAGGCTAGGACAACTGGCACACAAGGTACCATTATATGCACCAGCATTGCCTTTACACTTTCATCCCGAGATTTCGGTTACTGAGGAGGCTGTGGGCATAGGCCTCCTGCGTCCGGTGGGAATCGACACGATGGGGGATCTATTTCACGAGGGTCAATTTGGTCAGTTACAGGACCTGACGTACATCCAGAACCAGACCTTACTGTTCCGTTTCACCTACTATAGGCTGCAGAGAGCAGTTCAACAGTTATATCTGGACTACCCAGCTGAACCGGCCTGCTTAAATACACTTCAACTTATTTTGACATCATCCAACACTACGCATCTAGTGTCACGACTATATTCAGTAGCACAGGCAGAAATCCCATATACCACTGATAAGGCTATGGCGAGGTGGAATGAGTTGCTCAGTGACCCACTCACTGAGAAGGAATGGAAAACTACATGTGCTCTCATCCATCTGCTCACGCCTAATGGCAATCTACGACTTTTACACTTCAAATATCTGCATCAAACATATTACACGCCGGTTAAACTCCAGCGCTATGGGTTACAAGCAGAGGCGACATGCAAAAGGTGTGGGGTGGATGGAGCTGATTTTATCCACCTGGCTTGGAACTGTGTGAAGGTACGTGAGTATTGGGAAGAAGTTACCTCCATGATTACGGTCATGATAGGGCCAGAAATTGCCTGCACCGTAAAAACCTGCCTATTGGGTCTGCTGATGAATGTGAGATCAGAGAAGCGTAGGTTCTGTGTCATATCGTTATTATTAGCAAAACGCTAAATTGCACAGTGTTGTGGCACAAAAGTCCCCAATGTGACACAATGGTTACGAGAGATTACTTATTGTAGAGCTCGATTATTGACGTACGAAGAACAACTACCGGCCCGATCTCGTCCAAAAGATTACTGGCGATTCTTTACTGATTATGTACGTAACACCGAAATGAATGTACAATTGTAATTAGCAAATTGTCTCTTACCTACTACGTGGCAGACGGTTGGTACGGGTTACCCTTTTGACAGTCTGATGTTACTATGCTTACACATGGATAATGAATGCAGAAATGTAATGGTCTGAGTTATTGTTTTAAATATGACTGTTTTGTTTTTGTTGATGAAAATCAATGAACAAATTATGGGGGGAAAAATAAATAAAAAAAAATAATAAAATAAGGTACCCTAACCTCATTCACAGGTACTTTACCCATGAGGATACGCATAAGTCCAGGAGCAATTGGGTTGTACATGTTCAAGGAGAGTTCAGATCATGTAGAAGATTACATACCATACTGGAGCAATTCTATTTTTTTTGCACGTCATATTCCCACCTGTCACAACAGAGAAGGGTACAAAGGAAAACAAAATGAATCACTTGTCACCTCTTTTTGCTTGGTACACAGGTGCCCCAAGCACCCATAGCTTGTTTTTTTTACGACCCAAAGGCACAGAACTGCAGCATAGCTCCTACCTATTTGTTTTTTCTACACCAAAAAGGCAAACGTATCCACACAGTTCCACGCCACAGTTAAGCGCCACACTTTTCCAATCCATACCACCCAATTGCACACCAAACCAGATAATTCAACTCCACACAATTAAACACCACATAATTCCACACCATATTCAATCCACAATACAAAATTCCCCATCATGCCACTCAATTTAACAGCACTCCACATAATTAAACTCTACTACATACCACTCCACAACACAAAATACCATTCCACATAATTACACTCCATAACACACAATCCCACTTCACATAATAAAAAACACTCAATACCACATAAGTGCTACCCACATTTCCACAGCAAAACACACAAGATGATGGACGGAATGTTGCACAATGGCAAAACATTCACCCCCAGTCACAGATCTGGGTTTAATCCGTCGTTATTTTGCTCACCAAGCCACCCCAGTTCAGACATGGCCATATGCAAATCAGTCTTGACCCTGTGCCTCATGGGAACAGTCCAGCCCGAACTGCCAAGCCATGTCTTCCTTGGACCGGAATCAAGCATCCTTGGACCGGTTTCTGGCTATCAGCCGTCTTCAGCCAGGATAGCTTGACTCCAGTGGCTTAGTGAGCACAGAACCCACGTCTGGGCATACCCTTCCCACATAGGGTGAACAGCATTGTTCTGCATTCTGTCCAACTGTTGTTTTTGCATTTGTCACCCCGAGTGGGACGGGTATGCTCAGACGTGAGTCCCGTGCTCTCCATGCCACTGGAATCAAGCTATCCAGGCTGATGAGGGCTGAAATCCCGAAACCGGTCCTTGGATGCTTGTTTCCAGTCCAGGGAGGATATGGCTTGGCAGTTCGGGCTGGCCTGTTCCCATGGGGCACAGGGTCAAGACTGATTTGCATATGGCTAGGTTCAAACTGGAATGGCATGGTGAGCAAAAAAACTATGGATTTGGTCCAGATCTCTCTACTGGGGTGAATGTATGACATTGTTCTGCATTTTGTCCATCAACTGTTGTTTTTGCACCCACATTTCCACAGCACACCATGCTATTTAATTTCACTCCACAAATCCACTCCACACAATCCAACAACTAACAATTTCACTTCAGCCCACATAATTTCACAACACATCACATACACCCACTCTACTCCAAACTAAAACACATGGGTAAAAGACTTTGCCATTTACAACGCCAATCCCTCTAACTCAAGCAAATGCGAGACCTATTGCGTTTCCAATGCTTTTTAAAATAAGGATTGGTGATGGGAGTGAATGGTTTTATAGATGGGGATCTCAACAACATTGTTTTTGCTTCTGAGACCTCACATAACACCCAGTATCTTGATATTTTGACAGCCAAGGTGGAGATTGATGTGGACATCTTGTAGTTCAAATTTCATTCTAGCTTCGATAGGTACCCAATGTAACTCAATGAAGATTGTAGGCATGTGATCGAAATTCTATGAAGTTGAGAGAATTCTGGGTGTGACATGTAGGATAGCTTTGAGTGGTGGAAGCATGGCATTTGTAATGCCCATAATAATGGCTTTGCCTAAGTCCACCCATAACGAGGTTAAAGCGTATGCTGCAGTTTGTAGAAAAAAAGTGGACAGGAGTGGCTTTATTCTCTTTAACCGCATCGGTGCGGCGCATTTTCCCGCTGTGCGCTGAAAATACCGCGGTTCATGACGAGCTCAGCTCATCATGTGTGTACGAGAGGTGTACCTGATGACGAGCTGAGCTCGTCATCAGCGTCGATGTGGTTAAGGCCCAAAGGAGAAAGTTTGCCGCTTTAGAGATTTTGTTTGTCTGGCAGATCATAAATGAGTCTTGTAGTATGATACCGAGCATGAAACGATGCGTGAAAGTGACTGGGTGAAGCAAGGAATATTACGTTGTTTCAGTGGCTCAGGGTTGAAGGGGTCTTATGTTTATAGAAGTTGTTGAATTTTATCTTTGGGAATTGAGAGTAAAGAATTTCACAGACATCCTTTGAATATTTGAGTGCAAATTGGAATGTGAGAAGGTCAAGCAGTGAATAGGCATTAAAGGTAGATTTAAAGACTGCTATTAGAGTTTTTTAGGAAGCTAGCTAAAAATATTAAGTCTTTGAAGATAGTACTGGTGTATTCAGAATTACACATTTCAGTGAATTTTGAGTCAGTGGCGTTGTCCATGTGCTGAAACACTGAGGCACTCACTAGTGCATTCAAGAGAATCTGACCTAAGACAGTGGTTAGTGTAGGTTACTATGAAAGTAAAAAATGGATTCCATTCTGAAATTTCTTTGTAGTAAAATATGTGTACGGTTAGCTGGGCCGAAGGATGCCAATGCTGATCTTTGCGCTGAGTGATTGGTGATCTAGTGCATGCATATGTAACAATATTTGTATCTCGGCCCAGATAGGTGATTATGTGCATTGTTATGCTCTAGAAGGTTATGTGCATTAGTATTAATTGTGTATTATTTACAAGGAGCAAAGTCTGGATCTATAATTTACATGTGTACACCTATTTGATGTTATTGCTTTTGAAATGATTTTGGTATGACCTGTTATAAGTGCATTTTCCTGGCTTATGCTAAGAAGGCTTCAGTTATGCCTCCACTCCATTTTGTTCAAAATGGATGTCTCACACTGCATGTTCACGGTTTATTACTTATGCTGCATGTCGTTATGCAAAGTAATGTTTGTTTGAGGCATGTGAGCTATAAACATGCTTTGCATACTCCTCCCATCTAGTGTTGGGTCCGGACATTTGCAAGTTGTTGTTCTTCGAAGAGGTCTTTCCAGTCACGAGGTAAGGTGACTCCTCCTTTCGATGATAGTGCGCATGAGCATCAACTCCATTGTTGGATTGTTTTTTTTTCCCGTCATTGGGGTTTGGACGTGTATTGCTGTGCTCAGTTTCTGAATCGGTTCTCAGGTTCCCCTTGGTGCACAATCCGCTCTACCCTCAACAGTATTGTTTTCGAACAAGTTTCCTTTTCTCCGTGGTTCGACTTGACCATCAAGAAATCTCCATTTTGATTAGAATTTCGCAGGCGGATTTCAGTCTCATCAGCGTTGGTCCGGCTCCTTGTCGATGGAAAGGACTCTGTTCAAATTCTAACCCCTGTGTCACACAAAGTATCTGCTTACGGACTTACATCAGGTTTGTAACTTGTGCTTGTCCCCAGAGTAAAAAGAACAAGACTGCGATGCGTGCCGATCATTCAGATCAAAGAAGACTCTCAGTGATCGTTTTGCTCGACGTCGAGAGATGCAGCGGCAGCAGTTTGACGACACACTGGATTTCTTCGGTGAAGGCAGCAAAAGGAGGTCTCGGCGGCCGAAGAACAGGCTTCAGCGGCGTCTGACTCCGAATCAGAATTGCAGATTGTCCTTGAGGTCGATGATGTGCCGCAGAGACAAGGGGACGAGAGTACAGAAGACCCTCCCTCCCAACCCCCACCCACTGTCCCTAAAAAATCTAAGGATTCGGCACCACCTCTGCCTTCAGGCCAAGGTCGTACAAAAGGGGGTGGTGATGGACGGAGCATCTGAACCAATCAAACACTCACACCAAGTCAACAGATCTGAGTTTAATCCATCACCGTTCTTTAGCCCACTCTGCCACCCCAGTTCAGACATGGCCATATGCAAATCAGTCTGACCCTGTGCCTCATGGGAATAGTCCAGCCCGAACTGCCAAGCCATGCCTTCCCTGGACCGGAAACAAGCTTCCGAGGCCAAGGTCGGCACGGAGAAGAGCTTTGTAATGCTCCGCTTTCCGGCTCAGCACCAAAACGCTCTCACAAGCCTTCCGGCTTCAGATAGTCAGTCAAAACCCACTTCCGAGCCGAAACCTTCAGACTCAAAGCACAAAATGAACTCTGAGGTTAAACCTTCGACACAGAAACCAAAGAAACAATCCTCGGAGCTGAAGTCTTCAGCACCGAAAGGACATTCCATCTCGACACCGAAAGCTTCGGTGCCAAAAACTAAAGACCTGCCCATACCCCAGTCGGATCCAAACATTGTCGTTGTACCACCTAAGTGGGATCTGAAACAGAAAAGACTATAGTAATCTTGACACAAGGCATATTTGCGCTAATCCACCATCCAAACACAAGCTTCCTGATGACGACCGCTCTTATAAGATTCCGTTGAAGAGGAAAGATCTGGGTGCTACTCCTTTCCACACACTACAATCTCCTCCTCCCTCTCCACCACAGCTTGATCCTTTACTCATTACACATAGTCAGTCTCCTCTACCTCACCCTGATGTAGGGTATACTGATGATGACACAGTTACCAATAGATCTTTGGACGGATTATACCAGTGGTTCCCAAACTTTTTCACCCCGTGGCTCCCTTGACCGATTGGCCA
This sequence comes from Lissotriton helveticus, assembly GCF_964261635.1. NCBI lineage: Eukaryota > Metazoa > Chordata > Amphibia > Caudata > Salamandridae > Lissotriton > Lissotriton helveticus. The sequence goes on from NC_136067.1 coordinate 875,088,163, forward strand.
TCGGCCGCGGCTCTCCACAATGTTACTTTTTTTAGCAGGTGGGGGATGTAAGCCCGGCCTCAGGAGTAATTCCCTTTTTCTACCAGACAATATTTGGGATGAAGCCAAGAAGTCAATATAATCATATGAGTAGACTAGACCATCACAAGTTAATTTAGCTGTAACCGTAAGTATTAGTCAATAAATTCACCTTGCACAGGGGATACTGGTCCCCTTGTCCACACCCAACATGGTCAGTGTTTGTACGATGCATTCTAGTGTTTTAGAAATCCTAGAAGACCCTAGAGAGGGTAAACTCTATGGTTCAACTTCCTCCAAGTGTGAGTCTTCTGAATGTGCCATGATGCTTATATGGTAGAGAAAAGACACGACCACACACTCCAAATATACACGGGACAATATGGGGATTAGTACATAAAGTGCATTGGGAGGTTTAGAAACCAGAAATGACAAGCATTGGCATTGCCAATAGGTCTTGCCTCTGGGGCCTTATGAGTGTTTAGCCAGACCCCTCCTTCCGCCCCTGGGGTCTGATCATGGAGTGTGCACACAGTTGTGTTAATGTGTCTGGGCGCTGGCGGTTGTGGGTAAAGCAGCGGTCACCGCTTCACAAATTGCCCTTTAGCTGGTGAGAAGCGCACCTTCAAGTACTCCTGGCGCGGGGGGTGGAGTGACAGTTCAGGTTCTAGCAAAGGCAACAGGGCAACTCACCCGGAACCCCTAAAAGGAGATTTCACACAGAGAGGAGGCAGACAGTGGGAGCAGGCGCGCAACGCCCATTGGCTCAAAGGGAGGAGAGCCCTGGACGGTAGACCATGCCTCCATGGTTTTACATCCGGTTGCACTAAACTATAAACACGTCTACATGCAAATGCTTAATTGTGAGACACAACCCAAAATAGGTGCAGTGTCTATAGCAGTCACAAGGAAAACTGCATGCGCGTGATTAGGCAAAAAGAACTACCAGCGAACATTTATGTGCTAAGCTAAAGTTGTATGCACTCTTTATGCACAGACACATTTGCAGAAATATCATCTGTAGACTGCGTGACCAATTAGCACGAATGTGTTCTGCTCGGACACAGACACGTACATGGGCTGTCTGTGCTCAGTCGTTTAGGGCACAGAGGTCTGATGTGCACAACACATCACGTAATTACGTTACTGGGGCTATTGAAGCGATTACTACGTGCCCCTTTTTTTGTTCACTGGATGTACATGGGCAAAGGAAAAGTGTAGTCACAGTCATAGAATGACCAAATATAGTGACTATCCCTCCTTTTAAGTCTAAAACCATGCAAACCATATTTTCGGCCAAAAAAAGACTTCATCGTATGAATTCTACATAGGGTCGATGACAAAAAATGTGGACATCCCCACCCACCCCGTCTCACAGTGACTCGTAGTGACGTCCAGCACCTGTAGGTTGATGAGGTAGAAAAGGAATAGGACTGACATCTCTGCTGCGACTTATTGCCATGCGTGACAACTCTAACAGAATACTTCACAAGTACCTGCACTATTAATAAAGTTTTTTATAGGAGGAACAAGACCCGTGAGGGTATCCGAGCGCTTTGCAAGGTAAGGGAGTGGATACATCGGTAAAAGATAGTAATAAAGTGCATTTACGATATAAAATATAAACATAGAAGAGTATCAATGTAAGGAGTGTGATCTCTTTGGTAGACCAGATGGAGGTGGTCTTGATCAACAAAATAAGAGTTCAACAGGTAAGTTTGATCAATAAATAATATGGTGCTGACTTTTAGTCTAACCATTTAGACATCAGGAATGATTTCACTATGTTTAGTCTCCGTAATATGCTTAGTATAAGGAATCTGCAGTGGGAAAGAGACCAGGACCTGGCAAAGGAAACTTAAGACAGTGAAGCAGGACGATATAAAACAGAACACAAAAACACCGCCACTGGGACAGAGAAATACAGGTTTATAAATACAGGTGCAGCAACAGAGACAGTGGGACAGGAACACTGGGACAGAGATACTGCAAAACGAGGCGAGGTGGACGCCTTCATAGAATCAGACAGTAGGACATGGGAAGGAGGAGATAGGAATGCCGAAAATGGGATCCGTCCCTCAACAATTAAATATGGCATTTTGGCGCAGAAGGAACTGGGGACTACATAAGAGCTGGGACTTTCCATACCTCCTATGCTAATGCACATAAACAGTTTATTAGACCTTCAAGCTCTGATTTAACATACTTTGCATCTGGAGGAATCAGCACAAGAGTCATGTTAATCAGGCAAATTACTGACGCCTGCCTCCTAAGCAAGGACTTTTATCTCCACCGGCGAGAGCCTGCTTTCTGTTCTGCTTCAGTCCTCCATCTCTGACGCCTCGTGCATCCTTTATCACGTACTTTCACCCAGCAGAGTACTGATACTGCTTCACTCTCCACTGTGGTACTATTCTGCGGTCTTGCTGCACTATGTTGCAGGAATATCTGGTTCCATAGCTACAAATAGTTGATAAACTGCAAACGTACTGCTTTCAAGCATCTATGTAACGTACTTTAGCATCATTCTGGATTAAGTCTGCGCAATGAAAACCTGGAATAAATAAATCTCGTTTGACCACAGCCTGCCAAGACCACCCTCTCTACCCCCAACAGGTTTACACATTTGTAGAATCGTGCAGTATATTACTTAGGCAGGCCCACCTCTGAAATAAGCAGGGGAGCTGTGAAAATGAGCACAGAGTCCTGATCTGTGGTCAGAGGGATGGAAAATAGTTGCTATATGAAAGACTCTGGCACGTGCCTGAGAGCTCTCCATGCGGCACTTAATAATCAACAGATGGGAACAGAGAGGCAGCTCTGAGACAATTTCTCCAAAGGGGATCCTTTCACATAAAAACTAAAAGGCTATTTGCATTTCTTTCGAAAACGAATAATTGCCAAAGCTAATAGGTCTTGCCTTGCGGTCTGAAACTTAATGCAGTGAAGTAGAATGAGTTGTGTCACCAAAAAGGACATCTTACACACAGTGTATTTTCTTCAAACAGATACCCGTTTTTGATCACTCAAAAAGCTTTACTTAAGAGAGTCGGAAGTTTCTTTCACGAGGGGACGGGAGTTTAGGAGACTGCACTGCTTAGTGAGTAGATGTGATAAGGGGGAGGAAGCAGATATGGCTGGTGGGGCTGGGTGGAGCAGTAATAGCTTGGAGGTCACGTCTCTTAAGGAGCAGATGTGGTCCGGTGGTGCTAGGTCGAGCAGTGAGAGCTTGGAGGTCACATCTCTTAGGGAGCAGTGTTCTGGTGGTGCGTTGACTCAGTCAGACCTGCTTTCAAATCCGACTTCCGAAAGTAAATGACTGCAGAGAACCGCTTAAAAGTTAAGGACTTGATGCTGAGAGCCACTGTCTTCCTACATATCGCAGGTCTGGATTGTCTCCAGACTGACTCAGTCCTTCACTCCTCTGAAGAGAGGCCTATCCTCTGGTCCTGGGGCAGCCAGTGCAGTATTCGTGGTAGGATCTATCGCACTGTTCAAGGAAACGATTGCACGCCTTCCGCTGTGGTGTCGGGTTCTATCAGGTCTACATACTTGCAGAAACACTCTCACACCATAAAACAGAAGTTGGCACGGAAACTGAAAATGCAATGAGACAAGTTTATTAGGACCCCATGGGGTGGTGGTACATTCCTAGAGCACCCTTCGGCAATGCAAGAAGTATCACCCCGAACATCGGTGTGCGACCTCTTTTATACAGTTTAAAGGTAATAAAAAGGTAGGCGGTATACATTAAAACATTTTAGGTACATATAAGGGCATTTTTGGAACACAGCCAACATGAGGGAGGGGTTTAATACCACTGGTCAGTTGGGAGGAACATTCCTAAGGAGTGACCACTCTCTAGTCCAAATATCAGATGTACGCATGCGCGAGACTGACCATTGCTAAAAATAGCCTGTTGCTGGGTAGGGTAAAGGTTTATTGGCATGAAGGAAGGACGAAAGGGCATGCTGACCACGAGGCCGCATGTTCATAGAAAATGGAAGCCACCGAATACAAAATGGCCCCCACACGTTTAGTCAAGTTAACAGAAATGTTCGTGTAGCTGAGCTTAACGCTAACTCAGGTACTGCCAAATTACGACAGACGACCCTTTTAGCGTTTAGCTGAAGCTACCTCATAATGGAAGTAATCTGAATGTTCATCATTAATGTCAATCATCATTATTTGCTTCACTTCAGCATTACTCATCTGTAAATTTTTAGCAATAGCTCGTTTGGATGGGATACAGGCCGTAATACATACAGTACATAAAGTAGGACCACATTGAATACATAGGCAACAGAAGAAAAATATCCCAATAATCACACACAGAACAGTTAGCAGTTTCCAACCCCACGTACTAAGCAGAGTCCAAAACCAGCTAGAAAAAGTCCAAGTACCCTTGTCAGTGTGAATTTCAGAGGCAATTTTGTGCAACCTAGAGATAGCATCATACACAGATGGTGAATTGTCTGGCACATAAACACAACAACTACTTCCAATGACGCGACATGCACCCCCACAATCAGCTAACACTACGTCCAGAACCATCCGGTTCTGAAGCGTAACTATTCTTGTAATCTGAAGCTCTTCAGTTAAATTCCCTAAAGCAGAAGCAGTCTCATTAGCAACTGCCTCCACAACACGCGTTAACCGTCTAATTTTCCTGCTGTTTAGGGCAGAACCTACAAAAGAGAACAACCCTAAATTAAAATCCACATATTGTTGTAGTGAGGTGTCAGTTTGGTCGACTTCATCAATATCCAACGTTCTCTTAACTCTATTCAATAGAAAATCGTGATACAATACATAATTATTATGGTACATAGGTGGGGCAATAAACACAGGGGGTAATACAAAAGATATATAACATGTACCTAACCATCCAAGAGGAAGACGATGATAACCTTTATTTCCGCAAATAAAGTAAGTGTTTCGTGAGGCCACAAATGAAACACCATTGGGTGTATCAAAGGCAAGAGTAACATTGCATTCACTTTTCCCCACCGGAATTGTTCCCTTATTCCTAATACAAAGGTCTGCTTTTATATCAATAACGGTAATTACATGTAAACTGGTCATATTTGTAAGTCTCTGATTGGTGAAGATACGAGGCGTAGATACATTGTCCGGTCGATATTCTTCCCACTCGAATTTAGTTCCTTCTGCTTGTGGATAGCCATCTCGATCGTTATAGCAAACTTTGTTCAATCGAAAAAGTAGTCCACCTTTTGTTGGCCATCTCAATGTAAAGAGAAGAGTGTACCAAGCATTACATGACCCATTGTGAGAAAAAGGAAGAGGAATAAGTGGGGTTCCTCCCTTCTTCTGATGCCCAGGTAACATCCCACATACCCAACAATTGGACGTGTTGGTCATATTATGCGTGTGGTGCAATATCTGAATGAAACTATTATTCAAATAGGTCTGTCTATGTCTTTCTTCGTGATAGGGCAAAGTAAAATGGAAATGTTCAGATGGAATTGGAGTGGTAGGCAGTAAATAGTCCCGTGCAGGAAATAGTCTTTCTATAGTCCAAGCTATTACTGCTATTACCACTATTGTCGCAACAAAAAGAACCGCACCCAGAATTCTTCTGTTTTTCAATGTCATAGGTGCCATGGTACAATGAACAAAAGTCTCAAGAAACAAACTAAAAAATAAAAATATGGTGCTGAGAACAGAGGCTGCCGTTGAGTTTTTCTCCGAGATTCAAGACGGGTGTCGCTACACTGGACAGAACTGATCCCCCCCCCCCCCTGATATTCCCGGCTTCCGTTTCACAAACCTCGGAACGGTTACCAACCAGTCATGAAAAATACAAAAAAAATTATTTCCTTGGCCGTAGATTGTACTTCACTCCGCCAGAAATAGTGTGGTCCGGGAAGGCTCCCTCCGACTCGTGAGGCGTAACAGCTGGGCCCTTCTCCGCATCCAAGATGTCTCGGTAATCAGACAGGACAGTAGGGTTCACCAGATCCGGAGAAACACGTCGACAGTGCGTTGAATGTATCCACCGCTTCTTATTCGTGACTCGCACAGCCGTTCGCGTTGCCAGCAGCACTTGCTCAGGGCCACGCCACCTCGGCTCCAAACTGCTGGATCTCTCAAACACCCGGATCATGACATGGTCGCCAGGACGAAGATTGTGAGCCTCTCCAATGGATTTGTCGGGGAGCGCTTCTCGAACCAGGTGATGAATAGAAAGTAAATCATTTGTTAATCGTGCCAAATAATCGTTCATCATTATACAAGGCACATCATGTATCAAACGAGGCTTTGGAACTCCCCAGATATTCATGGGCCTTCCAAACACCACTTCATAGGGTGTGAGGCCAGTTCGGGAGTGTGGCACTGATCTAATAGACAATAATGCCAATGGCAAAGCGTCTGGCCATTTCAAAGACGTGGATGCCACGATCTTCGCTAGCTTCAGCTTCAGAGTCGCATTATACCTTTCTACTAGACCTGCTGACTGCGGGTGGAATACAGCGTGGAATTTTTGTCTGATTCCCAATCCTTTCAGGACATGCTCCACTATCTTCCCAACAAAATGAGGACCATTATCATTCCACAAGAATTTACAAACACCATAACGTGGGAAGTACTCTTTGAGTAATACCTTAGCTGTTGTTAATGCTGTATTGTCCTTTGTGGGGTAGGCTTCAACCCATTTACTAAAAGCACACACCACCACTAGGACATACTTGAGGTTATTACAGCGCTCTAGTTGGATATAGTCCATTTGCAGTACTTCGAATGGTGCAGTAGGTGGAACGAACCCTCCTTTAGGAGTAGAGGTCCCTTTTGCAGGATTGTACTGTAGGCATATCAGACAGGTCTGTACTATTCTCCTAGCCGTGCTGGTAACCTCAGGATGCTCCCAAACCCATGTAAGCGATTTAGTAATCGCAAGAGCTCCAATATGTGCCAACCCATGTGTCATTTGAACCATTGCCTGCAAGTAAGCAGCAGGTAATTTCCATCTCTTCATGTCTTTGCTTCTCCAGCAACCCTCATCATCCAACACTCCCTCTATTGCCCATGCTGCAAGCTCCGCTTCAGACGCTGATTTCTGTAGGTCTAAAACTTCCTCTCTAGCATCATGCCATCGCTCGGCTTGCGATCTCACCACATACATAGGGGAGTAATTTTGCAACATGGCAGTCTCTCTCGCTATGCGGTCTGCAAAAGCGTTTCCTTGCCCTATTTTGTCCTTCACCTTTTTATGTGCACTATATTTTATTATCGCTACCTTCCTTGGGCATAATAGTGCATTCAGGAGGTCGCATACCAACTCTCCGTACATATGTGTTCCGTGTGAAGTCATAAACCCTCGTTCCCTCCAGAGTAGGCCAAAATCGTGCGCTACTCCAAAGGCATAACGACTATCGGTGTAGATATTCACACATAATCCAGCACTTGGCTCACATGCTTTCGTTAAGGCTATCAATTCAGCTGTTTGAGCAGATTTTTGTGGTATTCGTGCTGTTTCTACCACTGTCTTAAGTGTCGTGATCGCATAGGCCGCGGAAGCCGTACCATCTGGCAATCTCACACACGATCCATCAACCCACAGTTCCCCATCTACATCAGGAAGTGGCGTGTCCTGTAAATCGACACGACCCTTTGTTTGTTCATCAGTCAGAAAAACACAATCATGTTGTTCTTCTTCCTGGGTCTCAGTAACAGGATATGGCAATAAAGTAGCGGGGTTCAAAGTGGCGCACCTCTTCAATGTAATGTGTGGCGCCAGCAATGTTAACTCGTATCCTGTTAAACGGGCACTGGTTAGATGCTGCGTTTTCGTTTGGTTCAATAGCGCATCTACTGCATGGGGAACTAACACCAACAATTTGTGTGACAAAACTATTCCCTCACTCTGCCGTATAGCTACTGCTGTTGCTGCAACTGCTCGAAGGCATCCAGGCAGTCCTCGAGCCACAGGATCGAGTACCGCTGAAAAGTATGCGCAAGGCCTCTGTTTATCTCCGTGTAACTGTACCAAGACTGACAATGCGCACCCATCCTTCTCATGTACATACAGTGTAAAGAGCTTTGTATAATCTGATGTACCTAACACTGGCGCAGAACAAAGAGCTTGTCTCAATTGTTCAAAAGCATTTTGACATTCGTCCGTCCATTCGAGGGGGAGTGATGCAGTTTTGGACAGCAATTCTAACAAAGGTTTTACAATGTACGAAAATCCTAGTATCCATTGCCTACAGAAGGACGTCAACCCTATGAAAGCACGAACATCCTTCTGCGTGCAAGGGACTGGTGTATCTAAGATTGCTTGGATTTGGTCTGATGTTAATGCACGTCCCTCCTTAGACAAAAGATGACCAATATATGTCACCTTTGGTCTACAATATTGTAGCTTCTTCCGCGAAACCTTGTGATTGTGTTCCGCAAGGAAAGAAAGTAGGGAGAGTGTACTCTCCTCGCATTGCTCCTGTGTGTCTGCTGCAAGCAGAATGTCATCAACATATTGTATTAGTGCCACCCCAGACTGCAAATCAAATGAATCAAGTTGTCTTTTCAAAGCCTGACTGTAAATGCTAGGACTTTCGGTGTAACCCTGAGGAACTCGACTAAATCTATATGATTTATTATTTAATGTAAAGCCGAACAAATATCGGCTATCAGGATGGATAGGGATTGAAAAGAAAGCGTTTTTCAAATCAATCACTGTAAATGTAGTAGCCGTGGTTGGAACCAAAGTAAGTAAAGTGGTAATGTCAGATACTACTGGATTCTGCGGTACAACTATCTTATTAATTTCCCTCAAATCAATAATAAAACGATAGATCTTAGTATCTGTGTCTTTCTTTAGGATCGGAAGAATTGGACTATTGCAAACATTATAGGGAACTTCCTCCACCACCCCTGCCGTTATCAAGTCATTCACAATATGTATCAAAGCTATTTCGCCTTCTCTAGAGATCTTGTACTGAGGAACACGAGGTAAAACCGCTCCCTCCTTCACAGTAATGCGCACAGGAGGAATAATCATTTGACCCACATCAGTATCGGAAGTAGCCCATAACGTACTTGGAAGGGAAGCTAATGCGTCGGCCTCTTGCATGAGGCACGATCTCTCTATTTCTGGGTAGTTTTCATTCAAAATGACCCGCACCCCTTCAGGGGCACAGCGTATTGTTGCACAAAAATGCTTTAGCATATCAAGTCCCATAATATTATCTGGTGTATTTGGAGATAATAAAAACGGACATGGGGCAGTGAATTTATCAACATGAAATGTAAGAGGTTGAGACAATGGGCTTAGTGAAGGTGTTCCATCGAACCCTATTGCTGTAATCGTTTCGCCAGACAGGGGAGCCCTTGGAACCAAGTGTTTAGACAGAGCACTTCGAGTAGCTCCTATGTCGACTAGAAACTGATCAGTAGAACCCAAAACATGTGCTGATATATATGGACCCCTTTGATCGACTGGTACTTCAACCGATTCCACACCCCATCCTACGCAACCCTATGCATAATTTATATCCTGAGACTCAGTATACTCTCCTTCAGCTATCTGATACTGATTCCGTCGATCAAAAGTATTATGTTCAACCTGACCACGACCCCTCTCTTCACCCCTACCGCGATCATTCGTTCCACCTCTTGGTCCTGAATAACTATTCCGTGACCTTCCACTTCCTCGACCCCTCTGACTAGGCTGTTCACGAAGCACCGGACAATCTGCGAGCCAATGTCCAAACTGCTTACAGTATGCACACTGATCCTCAGAAATGTCGGAACGAGGGGGAGACGTAACATACGATCCTCGTCTACCCCTATCGTTCCCTCTCGATTGCGTAGCACAAACCTGTGCCAACATCACTTTCGTCTTTAAGTCCTACGTTTTCTTATCACTACTCTCTTTAGCCTCTAGTTCCTGACGTTCATAATACTGAGCCATAGTTAATAAGGAGGCAGGCGTTGCCGTGGTCCATGAACTTTCACTAGCCTTTAATCGCTTTGCAATCTCCGGTAGGAGATTAGCCACATATTTATCTACGAATAAGTGCCTACCCGTGTCCTCTAATGATTGGCCACTGTAATCATGGAATGCTTCCTCAAAACGTGAAAAGAAATCAGAAACCGATTCGTCTGGCTTCTGCTTACACGACGCTAACACTGTCCAATCTATTTTCTTAGGAGGGACAAGCGTTTTTAATTTATTCAAGATAGCTGTTGGCAAATCTAAAATCAACTGACACGGTTTACATGCAGGTTTCCCTATCTGAATCGGCTCTCACTGTGTCCTTCCAATCTGCGCCTAATATCGTTCGATCGTCAAACTTACGAATCACCCTCCACATATCAGGAGGCAATAGCCCAAAGAAAAGATCAATATCAACTAACGTCATAATACACGAAGAAATAGCACCCTCCACACCTTCATAGAAAGCTGCTGGATTTTTACGGGTGTCAGGCAAAGCATTCTTAAGTGCCATAACATCTGCTCTATTCCATGGCGTATAAACCCAATTATACACAAAATAGCCCTTTGAATCTTTAGACGTCTTATCATCATCCGTACCGTCCCCTTTAGGAGGGACATACAAAGGTGCAGCTTCCCGCATAGGCAAAACATTAATTGCAACACTCTTATCTGATCCATAAATAGGGCACACTCGGGTATTTTCCGTCGATCCAGACGCTGATTGCTCTGATGTTTTGTTCGCCGCTCGCAATCGCGTCGCCTCATCTCGTAACTGAACCAACCGCCTGAAAAATTCGCCCGCATCTGAAAGAGCAAAAATACCTTTACGAAAATTCTCACGACCAACTGATATATCTTTAGGTTCCAACTCAGGAGAGTGTTTTCTAAACCGCTCAACAACTTCACCTGCAAGGTGATCTAAAAAATACAATCGTTCCTTGTCGGACCACTTGCTCATAAAATCATCAACCTCTGAAACAGTTATAGAATTTACATTAAGTTTACGGGCAATCGAACGCAATTCCGTCATACGCTCGACATGTAACCTGGTACGTTGTTTGTCCTGATTATCCTCGTCCGATTCCACATTCGGAGCCGTAGGCTGGACATACGGAGGCGGGCAACGATCTAACAATGAAAAATCATCTAATTCATTAGTAAGAACAGGATAAAGAGGACGTCTAATAGGAAACTGACCATTAACCTGCAGGTTACGTTCTCGACTCTTTCTCTTTCTGTTCCTGCAATTCCTTCTCCTGTAGCTGTAAAGCTTTATCCCGAGCAGCCTTTCGCTGCTCTTTGTCCCCCAAGGCTTCTGCACGCTTCATTCATTCACGCACCGCTTTCTCCCACATACGCACACAATCAAACATATCCTGCCTAGACCTGCGCTGAAACAAACACTGTTCTACATACTAGACTTTTCGCAAATCGAATGACCCATGTAGTGGCCATTGCAATTCACGATCAGGTTTAGTGTATTTGTGCCATAACGTGCTATACATTATGGGAGGAAGGCCAAATTTAATGTACATTTCGCGATTAGGAGTCCCCTCTGGGGAAGCCGGCTGAGATTCATTTAATCGATAAGTGGTACCATTTCCAAAGCAGCACATTCCTCGGAGTGTGCTGAGGACAGGCATGTTCAAAATATCACGGGAAAAACGCGATATTACATAAAATGGCACTTAAGGGTACTTATGCACAATGTGCCGTTCAAACAAATTCAAAAGCAGAGAACTATCCCCACATGCCTGCCTATGTGAGGTGCACTCCACATATAATTCAAATCATAGGTCCAAACGTTAGCTAACTCATTCAAATTCAAAAAGCCACAGTAAGTGTCAATAGACTACCTTACCAAACATAAGCTTACCAAATATCTTCAAAAGTGTCCAGATTCCAACTGCCAAGTTCCGTAGCCGAATCAGCCAAAACAGGCACTACACGACAAGCCAAACGATCAGAAGCTCAGTCAAGGACCGGCGCCACCTGGAAGGTCAGATCAGAAGGAAAGGAAAAAACACCGTGGGTGCCAAGACTCGGGTCACTCAGTGGCAGCGTACGCGTCCATAGCGAGTTTCTAATCCTTCGTCGTGACCTCTCCTTCGGGCATCCGAGTCGCCGATGAGGTCCCTTCGTGGTCGCCAATTGTGGTGTCAGGTTCTATCAGGTCTACATACGTGCAGAAAGACTCTCGCACCATAAAACAGAAGTTGGCACGGAAACTGAAAATGCAAAGAGACAAGTTTATTAGGACCCCATGGGGTGGTGGTACATTCCTACAGCACCCTTCGGCAATGCAAGAAGTATCACCCCGAACATCGGTGTGCGACCTCTTTTATACAGTTTAAAGGTAATAAAGAAGTAGGCGGTATACATTAAAACAGTTTTAGGTACATATAAGGGCATTTTTGGAACACAGCCAACATGAGGGAGGGGTTTAATACCACTGGTCAGTTGGGAGGAACATTCCTAAGGAGTGACCACTCTCTAGTCCAAAGATCAGATGTACGCATGCGCGAGACTGACCATTGCTAAAAATAGCCTGTTGCTGGGTAGGGTAAAGGTTCATTGGCATGAAGGAAGGACGAAAGGGCATGCTGACCACGAGGCCGCATGTTCATAGAAAATGGAAGCCACCGAATACAAAATGGCCCCCACACTTTTAGTCAAGTTAACAGAAATGTTCGTGTAGCTGAGCTTAACGCTAACTCAGGTACTGCCAAATTACGACACCGCATTTTGCTAAAGAATTTATGCTTCACTTGCAACAAGAAACATACGCAACAAGAAACCGCACGTTCGTAAAGGGAAAGAGCAATATAATTACTGTTCATACATCAGTAACGAGCCTGCTGCAGAAAGGGCTCTCACCGCACCCTTGAATCCAGCGCCTAGACAGATCTGCGGTCTGCCACGCACAGTCTACAACAAATAATTCAGAAGGCGAGAATCCTGCGAGTGCAGTGATGCAACATAATGTTCACCCTTTGATATTACTGCCCGGGGTACAACTTGGCGAATACAGTCTCCCCTTCTTGTCATATCTACTCTCAAAATACACACTTATGCTCAACTGACAACATAATTTATTATTTTACGTGAGTTGCACAATTATTTCTTTCACCGAGCATGCATTTTGAACAGACATTAGCACTCACTCGCGTACCAAACACATGTTCCATGTACAAATGATGCAATATTCAGTGACAGACTTATCCGCACACATTAACACTGGGGGAGTGAGTGACTCTGACATCCCGCAGGTTGCGTATCAGTCATCTGCTGAGCGAGAGAACCTACAAACAGAAATGTGGGGACGCGCCTTGTAATAAGTGTCAAGGAAACCTGAGCCAAAACAGATGACCCTGCGCGCTGCTGCTGGCTCCCAAGAGCAAAACGCTCTGGGAGAAAACCTTTGAAAAGAAGCTGGGACCTCCACACGCCTTTGGCCAATTGCGTACTGAAACCAGACGCAAAGGCCAATAACGTGTGAGCACAACATGCGCACGCTTATAAGAAAGCTGAAGTGATTCCAAGAGGTCGAATTTCCTATGCAGCGCATGCATGCTGCCATAGGCTCGACCTAAAAAACAGAGCACGCTCCTTAGGCAAGCTGTTTAGTGTAATGGGATTATCTAGCTCACCTCAGCAGAATGGGATGTAGTTGGCTTAACAGCTAAGTTTCCAGTGTGCATATGAGTGACATTTCCATGTTTTTAGAGCACCCATTCATGTTTCTTGTGTGTGACACCTTGCCTGACATTTTTATGAGCACTGGATTAACAAACATGTGTATACCATTAAAATCTTGTTTCCTGAAATGTTGTGTAGTACCTGGATTAAATAAACCACCCTTACCTGAAATGGTATACTTTGTAATTTCTGAAGTTGCCCTATGTCTTGTGCCAGCGTACCATGCCTTCTCCTAACATTTTAAGTTGCATTAAATAAATGCAGTTTGCAATTTTTACCAGATGGCAGCTGTGTTACATCATATAGCCTTTCATCTGTAAATTAGATATACATTTTGGATTACAAAAATGTAATGCTAGTTTGGTAATCCAAATTACTTCAATTGATACCTGTTGATATTTGCCCAAATTAATGTGCCACAATTTTCCGATCTTTTCGGGGATTGTACTCTTGAGCTTAATTTAACAAGAGGTTTCTGCTTTGAGTGTGAAACTACGTGAGATGGTACCTGTTAGATTTGAGGGTCTCTAGTTGGCATAGGTAGGTACCTGTGACAAATAGGGACCCTTGTGTCTAGTCAGGGTAAGGGGCTACACTCCTTAAATAACCCCTGCTCACACCCTTGGTAGCTTGGCACGAGCAGGCAGGCTTATCTCAGAGGCAGTGTGTAAAGCATTTGTGAACACATACAGTAATAGTGACAACAGTACAAATGGACACCACACAGGTTGTATTATAAAAATAGCTATTTTTATATAGACTTAACACAAGACAAACGACAAAAATCCTCAATACTCTACTCAAAAATAGTCTCTAAGGGGTTATAAAATAGCTCAGTTCTCTGAAGTTGTAAATGCAACACTTTACTCTCAATGTACCTTAAATGCGTAACGCAAGGAAAACAAAAGGGTCACAGGGAAATTGATGAGGTTAGTTCCTTACACGCAGGGGAGTGGATGCATCGGTTCCTTACTGCTAGGCAGGGGAGTTGATGGTCGCTACCTTACTGTTTGGGGAGGTGATGCGTCGGTTTCTTAATGCTCTCCGGTGCGATGCGACAAGATGGTATCTCGATGCGATAATCTTCTCCGGTGCGATGCGACAAAATGGTGTCTCGGTTGTGATGCGGCAAGGTTGGTGTGATCTAGAGCTTGCCTCCTGCCTGAAGTCTCGGGATACAAGGCCTTCACCAACCAGCTCCCCCTTGAATTCCCTTGTTGGGAATTGAAGTGCCTGCTGTTGTGCTGGGCCTTCTGAGCCTTCGCTGGGAGCAGGAAGCGCGATGCAACAACGAGAAGCGTGTCGCAGCCGCTTTCATCGCATCGCCTAAGAAGCGAGCTGCCGCTGTCATCATCGCATTGCTGAAGCACGGCGCATCGCAGGAGAAGCGGGACGCTTAAATAGAGGACATCGTCGCATCACTGGAGAGACATGTCACAGCGTCAAAGATCATCGAGTTGCCACACGGCCATCTGGCATGCACACTTCAAACCCTTGGAGATTCTTCTTCAAGTTGATAGAAAGCACACTCAGTCCTTTTCTCCTTTCTTTGACAATGAAGCAACCACTGCAGGCCAACCTCCAAAGACACATCTGAGGGGGTAGTCTCCTCCTTCAGCTTCCTTGTTCTTATCCTCATCAAAGGTTCGTCTTGATTCCCAGAAGTGATCTAAAGTTCTTGGGTCTGGGTTCCAATATTTATACTACTTTTCTCTTTGTTCTCTGAAGGCAGAGCGGCCTCTGCCTAGTCCAAACCAGTTCTTTTCAGTCCTGGAGCACTTTGTTGACAAGACTCCTGCTGTCCTTTCAGTGTTTAGGCCAGGGACATCAGACACACTGGTGGAGCTAGCATTGTGGAGGGAAGGCATAGCCCTATTCTGGTCCCAGGTGCAACTCCTCCCTCCCATCTGAATGCAGATCTCTCTATTCAGCCCTGTGCTGACTCACCCTGTCTCCGGGAATCCCCCGGACCCTGTCACTCAAACTCCAGACAAGGAATACACAACCTAGCAGAGGCAGGCTTGGATAGTTAGGCAAGAATATACCTACTTTCTAAAAGTGGTATTTTCAAACACAGAATGTTAAAACCAACTTCACTAAAAGATGTATTTTATCATTCTGAGTTCAGGCATACTAAACTCTAATTTCTACCTAGTTCCCTGAGTCAGTTAGGATTAGAAAATGCAGGTAGCCTAGCAATAGTAAAAAACAAAAATGGCTGTAATTCACTGTTATGAGAGAACACAGATCGGGGAATGTCCAACCTTTTATCTACAATGCAACCTGCCCATGGACCTACCATAAGGGTGACTGATAAGTATAAAAGGGAAGGTTTAGGGACTGGCAAGTGGGTGCACTTGTCCAGTCAACATGACAGTACCAGACTGCACACAGGCCGTGCAATAGCAGGCTTGAGATACACTTTACAAGCTGCTCCGGTGGGTGGTACAATCAGTGCTGCAAGCCCACCAGCAGCATTGGTTACAAGCCCTGGGCACACGCATTGCACTGTACTAGGGTCTGACAAGTAAACCAATCAAGCCAATCAGAGTCACTAATCCATACATCAATTTCCCATAGGGAGCATTTGCACTGTGGCACTGAATAGCAGTAGCACAGTGCCCAAAAGTATCTAAAACCAGCAAAAACGTAAGAGGCAACAGCAAAAAATGGGAGACCCACCCAATGGTGCCAGGTCTAACCGTACCACTACACTTATGGTTGACCAAGACTAACGCAGCCCTCTTCACGACCATAAAAAGCTGTGTCCACATGACTTACCACTACCAGTGCCTTTGAAATGCTGCAGTCACTGCCAATTCAGCTGCCACCAGCCAGTGCGTTGCACACGTATCCTCACCACTCGCTTTTTAATTGTTGCAGACTGACTGTATCACCACACTAGGCTGGGGTGCCTTCCAGGTTCTGTTGTGCAGCCAGGTTGCTTTTTCTGGGAGGGAGCCTGTCCGACGTCTTGGGACTGGACAAGTTAACAGCACTGGTCATGACTGCGCTCAAACACTTGGGCATTCTAACTGTCAAGGGCAGGTACCAAGTGACGAGACAATACTCTGCCTCTGGTCCCTGAAACATACATGACCGGAGGGCAGGAGCTGTAAAGTTGACTTTTTTGGTCAACAATCTCGTGGGGACTTCGAAAGGCATGGGCCCAGCAAGCTGCAAAAGAACAACATCCAGCACCACGCCAGAAATACTTCAGCCTCGGGTTGCCCAGTGGAACAGGCACCGCTGTATTGCAGAAAACCAGCAGGGAAAGGGCAAGAACTGTAAGAGGCCTCTGTGTCTCATAACACTCATCCTGTACTGTAGCGAGCCCAGCGTGCCTCAAACACATGAAAAACCTAAGTTTTGAATGACCGCAAGCTATTTCAACACACTCTCGATCATAGAAATAGAAAGAGGACTGCCCGAAAACAGTCCTCGGAGGAGATTCAAGAACCAATGGTTCCCAAACTTTGTGCTTGGTGCGCGGCGCCCCTGGCTAGTTTTGACGGCGCACCAGGGTGCCACGGCTCACAGTTTGGGAACCACTGGATTATACAATTGATATTCCACTCCTCGACAGGATACAGACCCAGATCTTTACCCTGCCAGACTATCTCCACCTGATGACAATCTGCCATATCAGGAGCTCATTGCGAGAGCTGCAGTACCATGGGGTGGAGCACCATAAATAGTCCTTGGAGGAGGCTTTTCTCTTTGAAACTCTAGGAACACATAAGTCCAGTCAGACACTGACTATGCTTCAGGGTATGTTGAGGCTTTGTTCGCCCTAAGTGTGGCAGGGTATGCTCAGACGATAGTCCCTTGCTCACTTGGCCACTGGATTCAAGATAGCCTGGCTGATGAGGATTATGAATCCGAAACCAGTCCCAGGATGCTTGTTTCCGGTCCAGGGAAGACATGGCTTGGCAGTTCGGGCTGGACTGTTCCCATGAGGCACAGGGTCAGACTGATTTGCATATAGCCATGTCTGAACTGGGGGGGCTGAGTGAGCTAAAAAATGGTGATGGATTAAACCCAGATCAGTTGACTGGGGGTGAGTGTTTGATTTGCTCAAACGCTCCGTCCATCACCCCCTTTTGTATCTCAGGGTATGTTGAGGCACACAGACGACCTCTTTAAAGCTCATGTACATGCTAGAATCCTCACTCCTAGAGTAGATAAATAGAAACTTTCCCCAACAGACCCTATTTTCATTAAGGGTCAGCTACCACTTGACTCTAGTATCCAGTGCTCGAAAGCGAGCTAATTCTCAAGCGTCTGGGGATGCCCCTCCCCCAGATAGTTAAAACTGATTGATGCTTCTGGCAAACTTGTATCTGCTCAAGCAGCTAATTGGTGTATTGCTAACACCCAAAGCCCACAGGGACAAAATAGAGCAATTACTACAGTTTCTCTCAGATGAGCATAAGGCCAAAGCTCAGGATTTAGTTGAAGATAAACTACTTTCCAGCACTTCCATTAGATCTAGATGCGGCCGACACTGCAACTAGAGAGGTAAATACTTGCATTTTACTCAGGAGACATGACTGGTTACAAATTTCTGGGTTCAAACCTGAAGTCCAGCAATCCATTCTCAACACACCTTTTGACAAGAAACATCTTTTTGTCCCTGAAGTTAAATAAGTGCCCGAAAAAAATGAAAAAAGACACCGAAGAAGCAAAATCCATGGGAGCGCTTCAATCTCCCTCAAACAGCGCTCTTTTTACAGGGGAGGGGTCTGAGGTAAAAACACCACACCCCACAACTCCCCTTCCCAAAATAAACAGCGACTTCCCCATACTTCCCTCCGACTATTCCACACCTGTCTGAGGAAGACTTCTAGACTTTCTCCCCATTTGTAAATCAATAATAAACGAGAAATGGGCGATTGGAATAATCCAACATGATTAGTGCCTCCAACTTACCAACAATCCTCCAAACATTCACCTCTATCACAGATTGTCACCAGACCACCAGCACTTGCTTCAACAGGAAGTGCAGTCGCTTACTCAAAGGGGCTATAGAACCAGTCCCACTAAAGTACAAAGGGTCGGGGTTTATTCCCTTCACTTTCTAATTCCAACAAGCATTTACAATGCAATGGTTTTGCCTTTGTTAAAGTTAGAGCTATTGGCATTGCTCTTGACACTCTGAAGCTCCACTCTGAAGCTCCACTCTGAAGCTCCACTCTGAAGCTCCACTCTGCACTCTGAAGCTCCACTCTGCACTCTGAAGCTCCACTCTGCACTCTGAAGCTCCACTCTGCACTCTGAAGCTCCACTCTGCACTCTGAAGCTCCACTCTGCACTCTGAAGCTGCACTCTGCACTCTGAAGCTGCACTCTGAAGCTCCACTCTGCACTCTGAAGCTGCACTCTGAAGCTCCACTCTGCACTCTGAAGCTGCACTCTGAAGCTCCACTCTGCACTCTGAAGCTCCACTCTGCACTCTGAAGCTCCACTCTGCACTCTGAAGCTCCACTCTGCACTCTGAAGCTGCACTCTGAAGCTGCACTCTGAAGCTCCACTCTGAAGCTCCACTCTGAAGCTCCACTCTGAAGCTCCACTCTGAAGCTCCACTCTGAAGCTCCACTCTGAAGCTCCACTCTGAAGCTCCACTCTGAAGCTCCACTCTGAAGCTCCACTCTGAAGCTCCACTCTGAAGCTCCACTCTGCACTCTGAAGCTCCACTCTGAAGCTCCACTCTGCACTCTGAAGCTCCACTCTGAAGCTCCACTCTGCACTCTGAAGCTCCACTCTGAAGCTCCACTCTGCACTCTGAAGCTCCACTCTGAATCTGCACTCTGAAGCTCCACTCTGAATCTCCACTCTGAAGCTCCACTCTGAAGCTCCACTCTGAAGCTCCACTCTGAAGCTCCACTCTGAAGCTCCACTCTGAAGCTCCACTCTGAAGCTCCACTCTGAAGCTCCACTCTGAAGCTCCACTCTGAAGCTCCACTCTGAAGCTCCACTCTGAAGCTCCACTCTGAAGCTCCACTCTGAAGCTCCACTCTGAAGCTCCACTCTGAAGCTCCACTCTGAAGCTCCACTCTGATGCTCCACTCTGATGCTCCACTCTGATGCTCCACTCTGATGCTCCACTCTGATGCTCCACTCTGATGCTCCACTCTGATGCTCCACTCTGATGCTCCACTCTGATGCTCCACTCTGATGCTCCACTCTGATGCTCCACTCTGATGCTCCACTCTGATGCTCCACTCTGATGCTCCACTCTGATGCTCCACTCTGAAGCTCCACTCTGAAGCTCCACTCTGAAGCTCCACTCTGCACTCTGAAGCTCCACTCTGAAGCTCCACTCTGCACTCTGAAGCTCCACTCTGAAGCTCCACTCTGCACTCTGAAGCTCCACTCTGCACTCTGAAGCTCCACTCTGCACTCTGAAGCTCCACTCTGCACTCTGAAGCTCCACTCTGCACTCTGAAGCTCCACTCTGAAGCTGCACTCTGAAGCTCCACTCTGAAGCTCCACTCTGCACTCTGAAGCTCCACTCTGAAGCTCCACTCTGAAGCTCCACTCTGAAGCTCCACTCTGAAGCTCCACTCTGAAGCTCCACTCTGAAGCTCCACTCTGAAGCTCCACTCTGAAGCTCCACTCTGAAGCTCCACTCTGAAGCTCCACTCTGAAGCTCCACTCTGAAGCTCCACTCTGAAGCTCCACTCTGAAGCTCCACTCTGAATCTGCACTCTGAAGCTCCACTCTGCACTCTGAAGCTCCACTCTGAATCTGCACTCTGAAGCTCCACTCTGAATCTGCACTCTGAAGCTCCACTCTGAATCTGCACTCTGAAGCTCCACTCTGAATCTGCACTCTGAAGCTCCACTCTGAATCTGCACTCTGATGCTCCACTCTGAATCTGCACTCTGAAGCTCCACTCTGCACTCTGAATCTGCACTCTGAAGCTCCACTCTGCACTCTGAATCTGCACTCTGAAGCTCCACTCTGCACTCTGAATCTGCACTCTGAAGCTCCACTCTGCACTCTGAATCTGCACTCTGCAGCTCCACTCTGAATCTGCAGCTCCACTCTGCACTCTGAATCTGCACTCTGCAGCTCCACTCTGAATCTGCAGCTCCACTCTGCACTCTGAAGCTCCACTCTGAAGCTCCACTCTGAAGCTCCACTCTGAAGCTCCACTCTGAAGCTCCACTCTGAAGCTCCACTCTGAAGCTCCACTCTGAAGCTCCACTCTGAAGCTCCACTCTGAAGCTCCACTCTGAAGCTCCACTCTGAAGCTCCACTCTGAAGCTCCACTCTGAAGCTCCACTCTGAAGCTCCACTCTGAAGCTCCACTCTGAAGCTCCACTCTGAAGCTCCACTCTGAAGCTCCACTCTGAAGCTCCACTCTGCACTCTGAAGCTCCACTCTGCACTCTGAAGCTCCACTCTGAATCTGCACTCTGAAGCTCCACTCTGAATCTGCACTCTGAAGCTCCACTCTGCACTCTGAAGCTCCACTCTGAATCTGCACTCTGAAGCTCCACTCTGCACTCTGAAGCTCCACTATGCACTCTGAAGCTCCACTCTGAATCTGCACTCTGAAGCTCCACTCTGCACTCTGAAGCTCCACTCTGAAGCTCCACTCTGAAGCTCCACTCTGATGCTCCACTCTGAAGCTCCACTCTGAAGCTCCACTCTGAAGCTCCACTCTGAAGCTCCACTCTGAAGCTCCACTCTGAAGCTCCACTCTGAAGCTCCACTCTGAAGCTCCACTCTGAAGCTCCACTCTGAAGCTCCACTCTGAAGCTCCACTCTGCACTCTGAATCTGCACTCTGAAGCTCCACTCTGCACTCTGAATCTGCACTCTGAAGCTCCACTCTGCACTCTGAAGCTCCACTCTGAAGCTCCACTCTGCACTCTGAAGCTCCACTCTGAAGCTCCACTCTGCACTCTGAAGCTCCACTCTGAATCTGCACTCTGAAGCTCCACTCTGCACTCTGAAGCTCCACTCTGAATCTGCACTCTGAAGCTCCACTCTGCACTCTGAAGCTCCACTCTGAATCTGCACTCTTAAGCTCCACTCTGCACTCTGAAGCTCCACTCTGAATCTGCACTCTGAAGCTCCACTCTGCACTCTGAAGCTCCACTCTGAATCTGCACTCTGAAGCTCCACTCTGCACTCTGAATCTGCACTCTGAAGCTCCACTCTGCACTCTGAATCTGCACTCTGAAGCTCCACTCTGCACTCTGAATCTGCACTCTGAATCTGCACTCTGAAGCTCCACTCTGAAGCTCCACTCTGAAGCTCCACTCTGAATCTGCACTCTGAAGCTCCACTCTGCACTCTGAAGCTCCACTCTGCACTCTGAAGCTCCACTCTGAATCTGCACTCTGAAGCTCCACTCTGCACTCTGATGAAGCTCCACTCTGAAGCTCCACTCTGAAGCTCCACTCTGAAGCTCCACTCTGCACTCTGATGAAGCTCCACTCTGAAGCTCCACTCTGAAGCTCCACTCTGAAGCTCCACTCTGCACTCTGATGAAGCTCCACTCTGAAGCTCCACTCTGAAGCTCCACTCTGAATCTGCACTCTGAAGCTCCACTCTGAAGCTCCACTCTGAAGCTCCACTCTGAAGCTCCACTCTGAAGCTCCACTCTGAATCTGCACTCTGAAGCTCCACTCTGCACTCTGAAGCTCCACTCTGAATCTGCACTCTGAAGCTCCACTCTGCACTCTGAAGCTCCACTCTGAAGCTCCACTCTGAAGCTCCACTCTGAAGCTCCACTCTGAAGCTCCACTCTGAAGCTCCACTCTGAAGCTCCACTCTGAAGCTCCACTCTGAAGCTCCACTCTGAAGCTCCACTCTGAAGCTCCACTCTGAAGCTCCACTCTGAAGCTCCACTCTGAAGCTCCACTCTGAAGCTCCACTCTGAAGCTCCACTCTGAAGCTCCACTCTGAATCTGCACTCTGAAGCTCCACTCTGCACTCTGAAGCTCCACTCTGAAGCTCCACTCTGAAGCTCCACTCTGCACTCTGAAGCTCCACTCTGAAGCTCCACTCTGAAGCTCCACTCTGAAGCTCCACTCTGAAGCTCCACTCTGAAGCTCCACTCTGAAGCTCCACTCTGAAGCTCCACTCTGAAGCTCCACTCTGAAGCTCCACTCTGAAGCTCCACTCTGAAGCTCCACTCTGAAGCTCCACTCTGAAGCTCCACTCTGAAGCTCCACTCTGCAGCTCCACTCTGCAGCTCCACTCTGCAGCTCCACTCTGAAGCTCCACTCTGAAGCTCCACTCTGAAGCTCCACTCTGAAGCTCCACTCTGAAGCTCCACTCTGAAGCTCCACTCTGAAGCTCCACTCTGAATCTGCACTCTGAAGCTCCACTCTGCACTCTGAAGCTCCACTCTGAATCTGCACTCTGATGCTCCACTCTGAATCTGCACTCTGAAGCTCCACTCTGCACTCTGAAGCTCCACTCTGCACTCTGAAGCTCCACTCTGAAGCTCCACTCTGAAGCTCCACTCTGAAGCTCCACTCTGAAGCTCCACTCTGAAGCTCCACTCTGAAGCTCCACTCTGAAGCTCCACTCTGCACTCTGAATCTGCACTCTGAAGCTCCACTCTGCACTCTGAAGCTCCACTCTGAAGCTCCACTCTGAAGCTCCACTCTGAAGCTCCACTCTGAAGCTCCACTCTGAAGCTCCACTCTGAAGCTCCACTCTGAAGCTCCACTCTGAAGCTCCACTCTGAAGCTCCACTCTGAAGCTCCACTCTGCACTCTGAATCTGCACTCTGAATCTGCACTCTGAATCTGCACTCTGAAGCTCCACTCTGAAGCTCCACTCTGAAGCTCCACTCTGAAGCTCCACTCTGAAGCTCCACTCTGAAGCTCCACTCTGAAGCTCCACTCTGAAGCTCCACTCTGAAGCTCCACTCTGAAGCTCCACTCTGAAGCTCCACTCTGAAGCTCCACTCTGCACTCTGAATCTGCACTCTGAAGCTCCACTCTGCACTCTGAAGCTCCACTCTGCACTCTGAAGCTCCACTCTGAAGCTCCACTCTGAAGCTCCACTCTGAAGCTCCACTCTGAAGCTCCACTCTGAAGCTCCACTCTGCACTCTGAATCTGCACTCTGAAGCTCCACTCTGCACTCTGAATCTGCACTCTGAAGCTCCACTCTGCACTCTGAAGCTCCACTCTGAAGCTCCACTCTGAAGCTCCACTCTGCACTCTGAAGCTCCACTCTGCACTCTGAAGCTCCACTCTGCACTCTGAAGCTCCACTCTGCACTCTGAAGCTCCACTCTGCACTCTGAAGCTCCACTCTGAATCTGCACTCTGATGCTCCACTCTGAATCTGCACTCTGAAGCTCCACTCTGAATCTGCACTCTGAAGCTCCACTCTGCACTCTGAATCTGCACTCTGAAGCTCCACTCTGAAGCTCCACTCTGAAGCTCCACTCTGAAGCTCCACTCTGAAGCTCCACTCTGAAGCTCCACTCTGAAGCTCCACTCTGAAGCTCCACTCTGAAGCTCCACTCTGACGCTCCACTCTGACGCTCCACTCTGAAGCTCCACTCTGAAGCTCCACTCTGAAGCTCCACTCTGAAGCTCCACTCTGAAGCTCCACTCTGAAGCTCCACTCTGAAGCTCCACTCTGAAGCTCCACTCTGAAGCTCCACTCTGCACTCTGAATCTGCACTCTGAAGCTCCACTCTGCACTCTGAAGCTCCACTCTGAAGCTCCACTCTGAAGCTCCACTCTGAAGCTCCACTCTGCACTCTGAAGCTCCACTCTGCACTCTGAAGCTCCACTCTGCACTCTGAAGCTCCACTCTGCACTCTGAAGCTCCACTCTGCACTCTGAAGCTCCACTCTGAATCTGCACTCTGAAGCTCCACTCTGCACTCTGAAGCTCCACTCTGCACTCTGAAGCTCCACTCTGCACTCTGATGAAGCTCCACTCTGAAGCTCCACTCTGAAGCTCCACTCTGAATCTGCACTCTGAAGCTCCACTCTGAATCTGCACTCTGAAGCTCCACTCTGAAGCTCCACTCTGAAGCTCCACTCTGAAGCTCCACTCTGAAGCTCCACTCTGAAGCTCCACTCTGAAGCTCCACTCTGAAGCTCCACTCTGAAGCTCCACTCTGAAGCTCCACTCTGAAGCTCCACTCTGCACTCTGAATCTGCACTCTGAAGCTCCACTCTGCACTCTGAATCTGCACTCTGAAGCTCCACTCTGCACTCTGAAGCTCCACTCTGCACTCTGAATCTGCACTCTGAAGCTCCACTCTGCACTCTGAAGCTCCACTCTGCAGCTCCACTCTGCAGCTCCACTCTGAAGCTCCACTCTGAAGCTCCACTCTGCACTCTGAAGCTCCACTCTGCACTCTGAAGCTCCACTCTGAATCTGCACTCTGAAGCTCCACTCTGCACTCTGAAGCTCCACTCTGAATCTGCACTCTGAAGCTCCACTCTGCACTCTGAAGCTCCACTCTGAATCTGCACTCTGAAGCTCCACTCTGCACTCTGAAGCTCCACTCTGCACTCTGAAGCTCCACTCTGCACTCTGAAGCTCCACTCTGCACTCTGATGAAGCTCCACTCTGAAGCTCCACTCTGAAGCTCCACTCTGAAGCTCCACTCTGAAGCTCCACTCTGAAGCTCCACTCTGAAGCTCCACTCTGCACTCTGAAGCTCCACTCTGAAGCTCCACTCTGCACTCTGAAGCTCCACTCTGAAGCTCCACTCTGCACTCTGAAGCTCCACTCTGAATCTGCACTCTGAAGCTCCACTCTGCACTCTGAAGCTCCACTCTGAATCTGCACTCTGAAGCTCCACTCTGCACTCTGAAGCTCCACTCTGAAGCTCCACTCTGAAGCTGCACTCTGAAGCTCCACTCTGAAGCTCCACTCTGAAGCTCCACTCTGAAGCTCCACTCTGAAGCTCCACTCTGAAGCTCCACTCTGAAGCTCCACTCTGAAGCTCCACTCTGAAGCTCCACTCTGCACTCTGAAGCTCCACTCTGAAGCTCCACTCTGCACTCTGAAGCTCCACTCTGAAGCTCCACTCTGAAGCTCCACTCTGAAGCTCCACTCTGAAGCTCCACTCTGAAGCTCCACTCTGAAGCTCCACTCTGAAGCTCCACTCTGAAGCTCCACTCTGATGCTCCACTCTGATGCTCCACTCTGATGCTCCACTCTGATGCTCCACTCTGATGCTCCACTCTGATGCTCCACTCTGATGCTCCACTCTGAAGCTCCACTCTGAAGCTCCACTCTGAAGCTCCACTCTGCACTCTGAAGCTCCACTCTGAAGCTCCACTCTGCACTCTGAAGCTCCACTCTGAAGCTCCACTCTGCACTCTGAAGCTCCACTCTGCACTCTGAAGCTCCACTCTGCACTCTGAAGCTCCACTCTGCACTCTGAAGCTCCACTCTGCACTCTGAAGCTCCACTCTGCACTCTGAAGCTCCACTCTGCACTCTGAAGCTCCACTCTGCACTCTGAAGCTCCACTCTGCACTCTGAAGTTCCACTCGGCACTCTGAAGCTCCACTCTGCACTCTGAAGCTCCACTCTGCACTCTGAAGCTCCACTCTGCACTCTGAAGCTCCACTCTGAAGCTCCACTCTGCACTCTGAAGCTCCACTCTGAATCTGCACTCTGAAGCTCCACTCTGAATCTGCACTCTGAAGCTCCACTCTGCACTCTGAAGCTCCACTCTGAATCTGCACTCTGAAGCTCCACTCTAAATCTGCACTCTGAAGCTCCACTCTGCACTCTGAAGCTCCACTCTGAATCTGCACTCTGATGCTCCACTCTGCACTCTGAAGCTCCACTCTGCACTCTGAATCTGCACTCTGAAGCTCCACTCTGCACTCTGAATCTGCACTCTGAAGCTCCACTCTGCACTCTGAATCTGCACTCTGAAGCTCCACTCTGCACTCTGAATCTGCACTCTGAAGCTCCACTCTGCACTCTGAATCTGCACTCTGCAGCTCCACTCTGCACTCTGAAGCTCCACTCTGAAGCTCCACTCTGAAGCTCCACTCTGAAGCTCCACTCTGAAGCTCCACTCTGAAGCTCCACTCTGAAGCTCCACTCTGAAGCTCCACTCTGAAGCTCCACTCTGAAGCTCCACTCTGAAGCTCCACTCTGAAGCTCCACTCTGAATCTGCACTCTGAAGCTCCACTCTGCACTCTGAAGCTCCACTCTGCACTCTGAAGCTCCACTCTCCACTCTGAAGCTCCACTCTCCACTCTGAAGCTCCACTCTCCACTCTGAAGCTCCACTCTCCACTCTGAAGCTCCACTCTGAAGCTCCACTCTGAAGCTCCACTCTGAAGCTCCACTCTGAAGCTCCACTCTGAAGCTCCACTCTGAAGCTCCACTCTGAAGCTCCACTCTGAAGCTCCACTGAAGCTACACACCGCGCAGGGCAGCTCTGGATGCTGATGCGAGAGGCCAGCTGGGAGGCGCGCTGCTCGTCTTCCTACTCGTGCTGACTCGGAGAGAAAACTTGTTTTCATTGGGAGAGCGGCCTTCAAAGACCCGGTCACTGCGCCTCTCCGAGTGTTTAGCTTGGGATAAAATGGGCGCAGTGTTGTGGTGATGACAGTAGAGCAAGGGAGGTGCCGGCAATGCCGGACCAGACTCGGGGGCGTTCCCGGCGTCGCGTGACGTCGGCAAAAGGCAAAGAATGTCAGGAACGCCCCCGTGTCTGGTCCGGCATTGACGGACAGGCCCCTCGTCCAATGGCAAGGCTCCGTTTACGGAGCCAGCCAATCAATGACGAGGGCCGACCCAAAGCACCCTACAGTTCTCAACAGGATTTCGCCTGCGCGAAAAAGCTGCGCAGAGCGCAGCTTTCGCTAGGCAAAACCTAAAAAGGACGGCTCACTAGGACCTAGTCTAGATCTCGGCGAATTAAACAAATACATACTGTCAGAGCAATTTCAGATGGTGACTTCAACAAGTCCCCTTTTACAACCAGGCGACTTTGTTTAGTCTAAATCTCAAAGACGCCTACTTTCACATTGCAATTCGCCCAGCTCATTGCAAATATCTTTGATTTGTGATAGCAGGCAAGCATTACCAGTTCAAGGTACTTCCATTTGGCGACACCATGGCCTCCAGAGTGTTCACCAAACGTCTTGCAGTAGGAGCCGCTCATCTCAGGAGACAATGTATCCATGTCTTTCCTTACCTAGATGACTGCTTATCAAAGATAGGCACTTACCAGAACTTTATACTACACACCCAGGCAACAATACACCTACTTTATCAGTTGAGTTTCACTATCAATGCACAGAAATCTAATCTGTGCCCTGCGCAAGTGGAGTCTTATCTAGGAGCTTCCCTCAACACTTTCAAAGCTCTAGCCTCTCCCAATGTAGCAAGGATTTGCAATATTCAGTCCACAATACTACAATTTCAACCCAATCAAACATTACCACCCAGCGTTTTTATGCAACTGCTGGGAATGATGGCGTCCTGCATTGCTATCGCACCTCACGCAAGACTTCATATGCGTCCTCTGCAGGAATGTCTTGCGTGTCAGTGAAATCAGTCACAGGGTCAATTAACCGATCTAGTGTTGGTAGATGACCGCACCCATTGCTCTCTGCAGTGGTGGAACCCTCTAAACTTATCAAAATGGTGACTCTTCATAAACCCAATTCCACAGACTATACTGACAGCAGACGCATCTTTAACCAGTTCTGGTGCCCATCTTCAACATCACACAGTACAAGGGCTGTGGTCAGACAATCACAAACGTCTCCACATCAACTACCTAGAACTTCAAGTGGTGTTCCTAGCATTCGAATCTTTTCACACTCCCCTTTTACGCAAAACTGTGCTAGTCCACACAGACATTACAGAAATGTATTATCTACAAAAACAGGGAGGGACACACTCTCCAGCTGCCTCGCCTTGCACAAAGCTTTTGGAAGTGGGCAATTCATCTCAGAATGTATCTCTAGCAGAACATCTTTCAGGAGTAGATCATCAAATTGTCGACCTGCTCAGCAGACACAGGCAGCAAATTCTTCCCTATTTCCAACAATTGGGGTTTCCACAAATAGATCTTTTTGCCACAGTACACAATGCAAAATGCCCAAACTAAGCATCCAGGTTCCCACACCATCTATCCAAAGGCAATGTTCTGTGGATGAGTTGGTCCGGGATATTTGCCTACACTTTTCCGCCTCTTACTAATTCCATTACTGGTTCAGAAGCTCAGACAAATATCCCTCACACTGATCCTAATAGCCCTCCATTAGCTTGTCAACCTTGGTGCACCATACAGAACGGTCGGTGGTTCCACATCAAAAACTACATCTCACACCTAGTCTCCTCACTCGGAGCCATGGAGAAATCAGACATCCACATCCCAAAGAAATTAACCTAGTGATTTGGCTCCTGAAGTTAGTTTGATTATTTACAGCTACCACCAGACTATGAATATTCTCAAAGAAGCTTGAAAGCCTACTACTAGAGCTTGTTATACAGCAAAATGGAAATGGTTTGTTATCTATTGTAACAACAACATCAATCCACTTGATGCTTCTGTACAGAACATCATTTATCTGTTGCATTTACAGCAATCTGGATTGGCTTACACATCCATTATTTTACATCTAGCAGCAGTAGCCACATACTTGCAAAATGGACAACACTTACCTCTATTTAGAGAACCAGTGATCAAAGCCTCCATGGTAGGATTAAAAAGGGTGATACCACCTAGAGTTCCACCTGCACCAAAATGGAACTTAAATATAGTCCTTACAAGACTAATGGATCCACCTTTTGAACCAATGCACAAATGTCAGTTACAATTCCTTTCATGGAAAGTTGCCTTCCTCATAGCGATAACCTCAGTAAGGAGAGTTAGTGAACGTCAGGCATTAACTATACAAGAGCCTTTCTTTTAACTTTATAAAGATATGGTGGTTCTTTGAACCAATCCTAAATTTCTCCCTAAAGTAGTTTCTGTCTTTTATATCAATCAGTCAGTTGAGATACCAATATTCTTTCCTCAACCTGATTCCGTAGCAGAAATAGCTCTACACACACTTGATATTAGACAAGCTATACTATATTACTTAGAAAGAACCAAAGACTTTCGCTAAGCAACTGTTTGTTACTTTTTCACCACCACATAAAGGCAATCCCATATCTAAGTCTGGTATTGCTAGATGGATTCTAAAATGTATCTAAACATGTTATGCCAAACCAAAAAGAACTTTGATAATACCCCCTAGAGCACATTCCACTTGCAAAATAGGGGCTACTATGGCCTTAGGGAATATTTCCCTATCCGACATATGTAAGGCAGCAATATGGTCTACACTGCACACATTCATCAAACACTATTGTGTAGATGTTTTCGCGAGACAACAGGCAAATGTAAGCCAAGCACTACTTAAAACACAGTTTCAAACAACTACAACCACTATAGGTTAGCCACCGCTTTGAGAGTCTACTGCTTATATAGTCTATGCATAGCATGTGATCTACAGTTCACATGCCTCGAACGGATGTTTCTTACCCAGTAAGCAACTGTACTTGATATATACAGCTGTAGATTCACATGCACCCACCCGCCTCCCTGGTCTCTTGTAGTTGTTTTATTTCTCAATTTACATTCATATGCATGGACATCTCTATTCTACCCTCACTAACTCCATCCTCACCCTCTGCGGGAAAACTAACAATGAAGTTGATGTCCATGCGCACTATCACCGAAAGGAGGAGTCCCCTTACCTTGTGACTGGAATGACTTCTTCAAAGAAAAACAACTTGCAAACATCCAGACCCAACACTAGATGGCAGGAATATGCAAAGCATGTGAATCTACAGCTCTACATGTCAAGAACAGATGCTCACTGGGTAAGTAACATTATCCTTCTGAATTATATTCTCTAACTCGGGCTCAGTATAGTATTTCTTGAGGTTTCTTCCTATTACTTCTATGCTCTGATTTGCAGAAATTTTATTTTTTGCTTACATACTGATGAATCGGCAGTTTTCAGTATAGTCTAAGGCGATTTCTTATATAAGCACTCCAATTTGGGGGTGAGCCAGATAACTTTACGATACAACTAGGGATGCTTTCCAATTTCTTATTGGTTTTGCTGCTCTTTGGGGTTTCTTGATTTTTCTTTCAATTCTATGTTGCCCTAGTGCAGAAAGCCTGCATAGCAATGACTCTATGCATCTACACTTAGCAATTTCAATGTTGTACCCTTTGAATTGTTGTAATAAATTGGACTAAACTGTAGCATTCTGCCCTGGAACTCCCTTGTTGAGCCTGTCCTTACTTAACTGTATTTGTTATATACTGTGTTGCACCTTATTTTTGGAAACATTGGCTAATGAAATTGAGGTTTAACATTGTCCCTGATTTCTCACTTTTCTGGCGTGCTATTGAGGTGAATTTTGGTGTGTAAGGTTTTAGGGCTTCCCTGTACCCACAATGCTCATTAGTGCACGGTATATTTGTGAGGGTTGTCAGTGCGGATCTAGTGTATATGTTGGCGTGGCAGAACTATTGAGGATTTGACAGCATTGTGCTCTGTACATGGTGCTGTTGGGCACGTAAGGCTGCCAGGGTTGTCAAGCATTTACTTTCTCAGGAGAAACATTTGTGGTGTATCTGAAATTAGTATGCAGAGGAATTGAGTGGAGTATTCAGTATCCTATGAAACAGATTGTGGCTATTTGTGGCGTGTTCAGTGCTAGAGCACTTTGGTGTATGTCTCTGCTTTCAAGACACAGACCATGTTGATGAGATGGTGGGCTGTCAAAGGATTTCCATCCGGGCTTCTACCAGTGTTCAGGCCTAAAGACAGGGGTCAGGATCATGTAGGGTAGAAGTGAGAAATAATTGATTTAAAAAGTGTGGTTATACATATGTACGTACCAGCCCCACTGCAGCTGATGAAACCTACCTGAGAAGGTTTGCCCCGTGACTGAATGCACTTGTACAGTCTATAACAGCACCATGGAATAAAAGTGTTCACATTTACACAATTTAATAAATGAAATAGAAAATACATGATGGGCAGCGGTGCTTAGAACACAAGAAAATATACATTTCCTATGGAGAAATAAATCCATATTGTGGACCTTGACCTCTCTGTAGGGTCATCCCAGATTGTCAACTTGCCTTCTTTTGATGAACCAGTCTTTGTTGGCTTTTAAGACTCTATGCACTGCTAATCAGTGGTAAAGTTCTTGTGCACTCCCTTGTAAACACTCTAAAATTAGCCAATACTGGCTTGGTCCCTTAATTTACTTTTAAGACCCTAGTATATGGTACTACATGAAACAAGGGCCAGTAAATGAAATGCTACTAGTGGGCTGCAGTACCCATTGCGTCAACCACTAAAGTAGACTTTTAACCCCTTCGACGCTGATGACGAGCTGGGCTCGTCATGAGGTAGCCTCCTCGCACGCTCATGACGAGCCCAGCTCGTCACGTAACATGCGTTTTTAAAAAACTCAGCGTACGGGCGGAATTCCGCCCGCACGCATGCGGTTAAAACATTTCAGGCCTGCAACTAAACCTTTTGCCAGGCCTCTACTTTCCTTTTTTTTAATACTTATAAGTCACCCCTAAGGTAGGCCCTAAATACTCGTAGGGCAGGGTGCATGGCAGTTAAAAAGTAGGACATGTTATGTTATAGATGTCCTAACAGACAAACTCTTAAAATAGTTTTTGACTGTTTTGAAACTATCTCTCCCATAGACTTAACACTGGGTACTTTGCTGTACTTAATCAGTGAAAACTTTAGTTTGGGACCAGATGGAGAAGTGCTGTTTCCACTCAAATTAATTGTAATTGTAAATTGTCTTTAATGGTAAATTCTGATTTTAAGTTACTGTGCTAAAAATGTCACTTTTAGTTAGTTGCCATTTTTCCGCCTAAACCAAATGTGCCTTCTTCCAGTATCCAGGCTCTCCTTTTGTGGGTTGTGTATTCCTTTCAGATATGGAGGCACAGAAGGTCTAGGTGTGAAGAGTCTTCCTGACAGGATGACTCTGGAGGAGTTGTGCCCTGCACTGGTTATAGTTCCTGCAGCACAGAATGGAGCCGGATACCAAGCATGTCCTTGCCTTTGTCACCCCTAGACTGTTTGGAACCAGGACCATGGAGAAGAAATGACCAGAACCAGTTTTGGGTGTAGGCCAGGAAGGGCTTGACACCAGCTATAAAGTTGGCACCTTTAAAAACTCTCACCAGAACACATCTTGACTTGTGGAAGAATCAGGACTGGTGTTTGCTTGAAGAAGTAACATTAGACCTACATGCCTTGAACGCAGGCTCCCCAGAAGTTGCTCCAAGGATATGTTGGCTGACCACCTGTTTGAGCTACAGGAATGCAACTAGCTTCTAGAGACCTTGCTGCAACTGCCCAACAGACCAGTGCCAACTGGACCTGCCTGAGCCCTGCTGCTGGAGTGAGTCCTGATCCCCAAGAGATGCCCACCCCTCCAAGGTCTTGGACCCTTGACTGGTATCATAGTGTACTTCTAAACTCAAGTTGAATGTACAGATGTTTTGGGCTCCTCAACTGTGAAGTGACCTCTGTGCTGCAAAACGACGCACCTGCAACTATCACCACTGCAAAACTGCTCTTCGGGCTGACAGCAACACCCTGCATCAACTGCCAACCTGAAACTCCAGCGACTGGCTGTTCGTGCTACACCAGCGACTATCCACAACGCCTAACCTGTTCCTTGCACTGACAACTACCTTCTTGCAGGTCCTGTCAACGCAAACTGCAGCTCTTCACTCTGACGTGAGACGGTAAATCTAAATCCAAACAAACTTTGTCCTCTTATGCAGTGATAAATACGTTACACACAGCCTCCAAGTTAAGCATGGCTGCTTGTGTGCCAAGCTACCAGGGGTTTAAGCACAGGTTTATTTAGTGACTTTAGTGGTTCACAGTGACAACGATTATGTTTTTGTGTGGTTATCTCCACTCTCCCCTAATAACCCAATTTCCTACAGACATGTTGTGTTGATAGGACTATAGATACCAAATAGGATGTGGGGTCCTTCATACAGAGTCGGACTGAGAATGTGCTGCAGAAGACTGAGGACAAAATCATAAAACGTTAGTCGTAAGATGCTTGATTCATGGGGATGGTGTTGCAACAAATCTGTATGTTTGCTTGAGAGGGTCATGGTATTGTATTTTAGGTCTGAGGTAGAAAAGTAATTAGGGAGCCCAAGATGAGAACAGGTGGTTAAAAGTAGTTTAAGTTCATTTT
Organism: Lissotriton helveticus; assembly: GCF_964261635.1. Lineage (NCBI taxonomy): Eukaryota > Metazoa > Chordata > Amphibia > Caudata > Salamandridae > Lissotriton > Lissotriton helveticus. The sequence goes on from NC_136067.1 coordinate 875,122,084, forward strand.
TGAACATGGAGTGCAAAGTGATGGTGTGGATAGAAGTATGGAGTATCGATGCTAGGAGCACAAATGAAAATAATGGGGTTAGGACATGCTTCCTTTTTTGAGGAGAGGTTTCTGTTCTTGCAGAAATAAATTCGATCTGATGTTACGTTCCCATTTTGAAGAAAAACAATGAGGGCTTGGGTAGATGAGGTTGTTCTGAATGCTTAATGTTCGTACTAATGCTTGAAAACTGTTTAACGGATGGCCCATACCCCTCTCATCCCGCTTCCCCCTGTGAAACAATTCAGTGTTTGTATAATTAACAATTGTTTTCTTTTTTTTAAATCCTTTTATAAAACAAGATCATCGTACATTACAAGTCTGAAACTCTCACATGCACAATATCATTTGTCAGTTTGTATGCTGTATTACAGTGCGGTGGGGTCAAGAATCCGTAACGTCTCAAGAATCATTTAAAGCTTTTTCATACTGTATGGGACATGAATCATTCTCAACTTGCTCTATCACAGGATTTGATGGGTGGAGTGGTGTCGGGGGACATCTCCGCCTCTACATGCCTATGTATTCCTGCCAGGGAGACCATATCTTTTCCCACTCAGTTATACACCCTCTGCCGTTGTAAATTACTTCCTCTGCGACACCAGTCAAAATCAGCATTCCATTCCGTCACCAAAGGAGGGCGAGGCACTCCCCCACCAGCGTGCTATGTTCCAAATAGCTACTCCAATGCCAGCCAGAGTCTATTATGTTGGGTCAGTCTTCTCCTTGTATCATCAGTAGTAGCCATTTGGCTTCTATGGGTACCTCCACCCCCAGGACTCCGGACATCACTGTTGTCACTCCCTGCCAGAATGCACCAATCACTGGGCACTCCCACATGATATGTTACAAGATCCCTCTTGTTCACAACCCCTTATGCACTGGGGCGGGTGTGCCATTCCCCTCTTGTATAACCGTATGCGGGTGCTGTATGTACGGTGTAAGACTTTAAGCTGTACCAACATAAATCATGCCCAGATCGCTAAGTCTCTGGGGCTTTGCAGTGCTTCAGTCCACTATTCGTCGTCAATATTGCCTATGTTGTCTGTCAAGGCACGCCTGAGGGGGTCCAGGGGTCTGGAGTGTTGTTCATTAGCTTTCGATAGACAGTCGATGTCCCTTTATCAGGGATGGGATCTACCAATAGTCAGTCCTCTAGAGGGGAGAAGTCGGGAAGGACTGTGCCCTGGTGAATATGTACCCTTAGAGCATGTACAAGTCGTAGGTAGGGAAACCTCTGGGAAGGCGCTAGGTCATATTCTTGCTTCAGGTCATCAAATGGGATGGGCACCCCATTCCTCCACACAACTCCAGCCAGATGCTCAACGCCTATTGTCATCCATTGTGAGAAGCCCTTTTGATTGGGCACCTCCCTCAGTTGGTCCCTGAACCATAGGGGAGTCATACTAGTCAGTCTAGAATGCCATCCCTGGTACCTATTTGCCTCCATCCAACAATTCACCACTGCTGCAGTGTGTACTGGTAGGTCTGGCGGTAGCTTACGGACGTACAGGAGAGGCTTATAGTTTCCATTCAGCATTGCAGCTCTGTCCACTTTGTAGGCCTGTTCCTCTCTGGTCGCATAGGCCCAGTCGTTTATTTAGACAATTGTTGATAAAAATTGTTTTTTTATATAATACAATGTATTGTGATGCATTATCTTTGTTTAGAAATGTGTGTACTCTATTATCTATATACTATACTTTTTTATTAACCCAACTCTTAGAAATTAATTCTAGTTGGTCAAAAGACCGTGCAAATCATTTGAATGTTAACATTGTCCGGTTGTGACGGCAATGTTTGCTAGTGCCTTGGATTATGGAACGCAATCATTCAATTGGTACTTGTTCTCCATTTTGGCTTGCATCCTTGATTTAGTCTAAATGTACCACCAGAATACAAGTAGTATGCACTGATTGTCAGACCAAACGTATTTTCCAGTTACACAGGTCTCCAGATACTACCCATCACGCTATCTTTGGCAGCTACTCATACACTCCTTTTCCCCCATGAAGTGCTGACTGAGAGGGCTTGTTGAAAACTAGCTAGGTGGCCGCCTAAGCTTTAATATGCACCAGGCATCTTTTAAAGGGTGAAGGAAGGACATTCTAGGCTTTAGAGAAACCCATCATTTCAGTCGCATACTAAATATCCAAACAGAATAGTACAAATACAGTAATATTTCATAATACCTACTTTAATAATGGAAATATTTAAATGTGTTTTTCACAGATTTGCAGTGCCATTTTTACAGACCAGGATTTCTTTTACCCACAAGCAATGCTGATTTCACCAAATTGCAATTTGTGGTTCATATATTACATATTCAAGTAGTAGCGCAGGAGAAAGTTTAAGCTGGAATTCATATCGGATTCTAACAAACATTATAGCAGGCCTCAAGCGCACGAGAAGTGGGTGGCTTTGGGGGTTCCGCTAATCCTAATGGAATGCAAAACACTTTCATGGCTCTGAAACAGGAGTCACAATTAGCTGAGTAAAACCCTGCATTTGTTCAACTGAGAATGCTAATTTATTATATCTACCCAGCAATAACCAAATAGCCAGAGACTGATGTAGTCCTATTTGAGATAGGCAGTTGCACTCAACGCCTGCATCTCATCACTGCTTGAAGTCGTCTCTCGATTGTATTTCCTTAATACGTCAGTATAGTAGCCTGTTTTAAGTGAGGAAATCCACTATTGCTTTCTGTTTTTTTGTAACTTTTACTTCGTGCTTTTTGAGCCAATGTGTGTCCTAATCGGATTGTGTTCCAGCCGAGTTAATATTGAGACCCCTGGGAGAATGTCTCCCGCCCATACCTTCGCACCTTACTGGCCTTTTCCACTGAACTGTGATGACCGGATCCTTTGTCAGTCTGTCTTAGAGTTAAATAGTAAGCACTTGCATAATTTTTTATTTCCGTACAATATATTTGTACTTTCTGATGGGCCAGACTAAATCGTAAAGGTTTGGTTGTTTCAGGCGCTGTGTGCAAGAGTCATAAGTATTGAATTTCTGAACACCTGTGTCTAGTGCCTCGATCGTTACCGTGGGGTCTTTTTCCAGTTGAATGTCCTGTCTTAACAATCAAGTACACCGAATGGAACTTGTATTTTTGGAAACATGCTTCAGTATAGTTCAACAGTATTTGTTAAAATGATGTGACCCGAACACATGTAAAAGTAATGACTTGACAGCGGGGTAACTGTGAGAAAAGGCCAGCCTTCCATGTCTTTGACCTCATTGGTTTTTCGTAGCCTAGAAACATCTTTAGGTTGTGCATTGTTGCAGGACCAGCTTTTGTTCCATTTTTATTAAAGAAATTACAGTGGCCTCTATTGGGTTATAAAATACAACATCCGCCCTAAAAACAATCAATAAAACCATGCAGCAATTAAGAGCTCGCTATATTCATGCAATCTACAGTGGTCTGGAATGACAAACTGATGGTATTCAACTAAGGTGAACAATAGAGAAGATGGGTACCAGTTGATTATCCAATCAGCAGATAATTTATTTATTTTGAAAGTTTTATAGAGCGCGAACAAGACCCAGAGGGGTATCATAGCGCTGTACAGCGTTGTAGTAAGCAATTGTACAGAACATAATGAAGGTATAACATTAGTATAGTTACAATTTAGCGCTACGAGGAGAAAAAAAAAGAAACAACAACACATCTTACAATCAATAGTTGATGCAGTTATAAAGGGATTGTCTAAAATTAGAGCAAAAAGAAGGGAAAAAATGTCGTAGAACATCAGTGAAAAATATTTCAAGATTTTGGTTACCAGAAGGCACTAACATGATCATCTCCCAAAAGGCACTAACATGATCATCTCGCTAATGTTCGTTAATTAGTAGCCTTTTAACCAGTTTTTAAAAGGAAGTAGTGGAAGGATTTGATCTGATCTTTGTTGGAAAGGAGTTCCAAAGGGTAAACTACTCTGTACAAAATCAGAACTCTGTGCTAAGTGGGGGTGGCTTTCCCTACCAACCATATTGGTAAGTGTAATTTGAACTGCTGACCTCTGAATAGCCATCTCACATGCCAGTTAGTGAATTTCATATTGATTGTGTGCATGGTACAAATGCAGAAACATTTTTTCTTTTAAAATTGTGATTTCCGGACCAGCAATAGTCTCCTTTTGGCCTTTTTTCATTTTTAGTATTTTAAAGTACTCCCTAAGCCCTAGTATCTGTAACTGGGGTCGTAGTTGCATCCAGAATACAGGATACACATTTGTTTTTGTAAAAGATCTAACAAGTTCCATAAACATTGGAGAGTCAACGCCTGCCCTGCAAATTCTGGTGGATTAATTGCACGATTAGATACATTTTAATTGTTCTGTGTAGAAATTGGGCTTAGGCACGTCTTGACAATGTGCATGTGTATGATCGAAGTTACTGGACAGAAACGTATAATACATTTCCATCGGCTCTTTTATGACTGTCTACATGCACTATAAGTAGCGCCTCCTTCAAGCTCAGTGGTATGTAGCAGTGGAAGTGATTTCAATATACCAGGGATTTCTTAAAATATAGTGCAAAGATGGATTGTAATGTAGACCTGCATATTGATCTAATAAGAAAGAAACCGCATTGGTTAAAATTTTGCTTTACTGTGTCTTCACTTTCAAAAATGCAGTAAACTTCTCTGCCAGTCTAACTCATTGTACACCATATTGGTTAGTTTCTTAATCCATTTCCAGTGGATGTAGGTGGCACTTGTAAAACGCTGCAGTGCTGTAATACTGGCATATTTTGTGTGGTGCAAACGAGAATGTGTGCTGCTCATTACAGATTCCATATTTGCTTTAATGCGATTCACCTTCCAATCACATAAGTAATGTAAAATTATTGCAATACAATTTTTTATTAGGAAAGTTCTTGGTGTATAGAATACCAGTGAGGTGGTCCACTGAGGTTGTTTCATTGATCTGATGGCGTGTTACTTTTGTAATAGAAAAAAATAGAAGTCCGGGAAGTGTATTAAAGCCTAAAGGTATCACATAAGCAGCTGGTTCATGTAATGTGCTCCTGCAGAGAAATTGCAATGGTGTCCATATCCTACCTCCCTAAAACCATTACATCTGGCATGATCTCCGTGCAGAGCTATAGTAGAACCTTATTTTGTGTCTATTTCCTAATCTGTTAGAAATCATTAGGAACAGAAAAAGATAGTTGATTTGCTGACTGATCCAGTGACTGCCCAAGTCAAGCTTGCTTTCTTGATTATCTAACATTTAAACCAACTAAAAAGCTGGCAGTGGTCTGATAGGGGATGTGTTTGATACTGTAAGTTAATTTTACTTTGCTCTCAATCCTATTAGTGCATCCATATTGAGTCCATGAAGGCATCTAAGTGCCAGAATACAGTTTAGTTATGAGGTCGGAGGAGATGTTATGCACATAAAGTAGGATGTGTTGCACCTAGCTAAGCTGAAAATCATCATACTTTAAAGGTTATGCTTCTTTAGGGCTCATGAAGCCGCTTGTGGCCCTTGTCGTTCATGTAATGAACATGTTGCAAATCCCATATTGTGGAAACAAGCTCTTGTGGCTTCTTTTCTCAATAACTGGTCCTTTAGATTTGAGTAATTTTCTGCCTGCATCAGTTTTTGTTTCTAAAATTCTGGGTGTGGAGATCAATGCTCAGTAACCACAATTTATTGAATCAAATAGTATTGTCAAGCCAATTCAATCTGCATTATTTCCCTTTTAGTAGTTTCAGGAGCTCTTTGGCCCACCTAAGATCAAATGAGTCGTGCGTTCCTCTTCCTGCTGGATCAAAGTGCCGTTTTTGACACTTTCAAATGTGATCTTTAATCAACATTAGCATTGGAGAAAAGTTTGGGCTGGACTGTTCCCACAAGGAACAGGGTCAAGACTGATTTGCATATGGTCTGGGCTGGTGTGGTGAGCAAAAGAATGATGGGTTAAGCCCAGATCCTTGTGACTGGGGGTGAATGTTTGCATTGTCCAGCATTCTGTCCATCAATTGTTTCTTTTGCATACTTTTAACCAACATTGGCATTGGAGAAACGTTTTTTTAATGTTTTATTTTAGATCTTTTGTATGCAAGTTAGTGTAGACCGTGTATTTCCTGCCTTCTGCTTTTCATTTTAGTATTACCTGCGGAGAACCATAGTGTTCATCCCTCCGCCCTACAGTGTTCAAGCTCACCTTTATTAGTACTAATCAAATCTTTTGGCCTCTTAAACATGCCCAACGCTGATAACTTCCAGACAATCGTATCTTTGAACGGTCGTCTGCTGAAGGATGGCTATGCAAAGTTTCCATCTTGCAGGACCACTGTTCCAGATTGGATTAACTAAAATTCCTTGAAACTGCATGCTGATGAGACACATTTTGGGAGTTCTCCATCCTTCTGCACTTTGGTTGGGTGGCCTCCTGAGCTAGGTTCTCCTCATACCTTTCTTCTGCACAAAACATTGATGTACTTTTTGACAAGTTATCCTGTGCAAGCAGTGTAAGTAACCATGTCCCCATAAATTAGTTTTTTCCTCAGAAATGCTTTTCACTAAGTTATTTCCTCTGTTTCTTGTGGACTGTTAAACATAATTATGGTAAGAGTTGATTATTTGTATTTTTTATATTTAGGAATCCCTGCCTCTTATTCAACACTTTCAAGTGGTGTAGAATGCTGCGGCTAGTCTCACTGTAGTTTACCAATTCCTGTAGCTCATATCGACTAAATGCTCTTACAGTTGTTAACAAGTGACTAAGTGATATGTATTTTTGGCATTTTGTATCTACCATAAGCCTATTTCGCTCTCTGATCCTAACTTCAAGGACGTTTGGCCACTCTACCCTTTCCAGGTCTTAGTGCTCTGATCAGCCACCTGTTTCCAAGATCTAAGATTTAGCAAGACTATACAGAGTGGCCGATCCTTTGTGGTTCTTGGCGCCAGGTACTCAAACACCCTTGCTCTAGAAATGTGCGCTGTCAATTGATCAAATTTTTCTCTAATAAAATTAAAGACCTGATTATTTGTTGATGATGTATTTCTCTTGAAAAATATGCTTCCATCAAGTGGTGTCTCTTTTGCACATAATATGCGAAGGTTAAAGACAAGAAAAAGAATGCGAAGAGAACCTGACACTGTGCCTGCACAAATTGTGTGAGGAACATGTGTCCACTTGATGCAGTCAGTCTCCACACAGTCCACCTTTTGCTATTGACTTTGATCTCTGGAAGGCAGTTGGATGTGGACTTTTATTTGACTTTATCAACCACTTTTACAGGAGTAGCATTTTTAAATGCCGATACCCAACCAGACCAGTTTTGCATAGTGCTGGAGAGAACTTTGTGCTTCTACACTGTCCAGCTTTTGAGAACGGAGTTCATTTTGCAGGAAGACCCCTGACGAGAGAGTCAAACATCACTATTTGATTGGTGAGGATGAGAGTGTGTAGTTTGCAGGAGTGTTCCCTTTCTTTCTTCTTCCTTGCCGGGTATGGATGCTCTTCAAGTTTAGGGGTGAAACTACAAATCTGCTAATTCGAGCCAAGGCCATAGAGTCTACATCATTAAAGAGTGTAAGACATGAGGTTCATAACATTGTATGAGTCATAAGTCTGTTTAAAGATTAGGTAACTATCCAGTTAGATCTTCAGGGGCATAATGGAACAGTTAATTGCATAATTTAAAAACCTAAAATTTGTCCCAGTATATGTCCTGGGGCCGAACATGTATTGCCAGGGTTTTTATCAAACACTCGTTCAACTCTCCTGAAATTTGTTGTGGGGCATGAGTTTACTGGAGGGGACTTCAGCGTAGTCTTGAATTTTGATATGAATAGTGTTGACACTACTAGGCGTCTAGCTAGGGCAACAGTTCGAGTGCGAGATGACGTGGTTTTACAATTTAATTGATGCCTAGAGACAAGTACATCATGTTGAGAATTAGCACAGGTTCCTCTCTGCAATTTGTGACTCCTGTTAATAAATAGAATGAATGTCCAAATACATAGGCAAGAGTTAAGAGTAAAAACAAATGCAAAAAGTGAGGAAGTCTTGTGGATAATCTGAGGAGAATTTTCATTGGCCAATAGGGAGTGTTTGGTCTCTTGGTGCTTGGTGCACACATTCAACATGTTGCGACTCATGCAGCAAAGATTCATATTTTGTTCCTGAACCACGTTAATGTAAATGGATATTTTGGAGTGTGTGGGTTATCCTTACAAGGGTGTTATTTTGGATAAAAGGGATGGTCTTCAACTTTGCTGCACAAACCAGAGTGTATAGATGATCTGAATGATCGTTGGCAGTGGTTGTTGTGGTGATCAGGATCTCTGCCTAACCTGCGTCAGTTATGTCAGTTGTGTAGGGGCAGTGAATCTTGTGACTTTACCAAGTAGGTGGTTGCGTAGATGGAACTTACTAGTATCATGTTTGTGCATTTTCTTCTCCACTTTTAGATTAATTGTTTATTATCTTGGTTCTAATGGAAGCAAGAAGACACTGTGGATTCACATCTTCCTTTTTCCTAGCTGGAGCAGGTCTGTCCTCGTCTAGATCAGGTTGGTTTGTACTGCAAAGGTCAGTTATGTGTAATTCCATCAAACTTTAGTAGTGTCTGAGGAAGATCAAGCCGGGCTGCTCAAGAGCTGTAGCAATTCTGAATGCAGAGGATGGTGGTTGTCAATTTGTTTGCTGCGTCTTTTTAAACATTGGGGACTTTGGGTTACCTGCTCTCTCAGATGCTAAGCTCTAAACCACCCCAAACATCTCTGTTGTGGTGAAGGGGGTTACTGCTTTCAGTGTTTACTGGTATAGTTTTTTAGATAGTTTGATACAGAAGTTGGTGTGTGCATGCTCTGAGAGAGAGCTACACACTGCCCTGGACATAATGCTCGTATTTGACAAAGTATTGAGTCTGAAAATTAATTGATCCAAATGCAAGGGCACTTGTTTAGGTGATTCAAATACAGATGTGTTGTGACATTTCTTTGTGGGCTCCAATTACTGTTTAATACTAAATGCCTACTATACAGTGGAGAAAACCTCAACATGAATCTAAGAGCGAATGAGAGTTACACATACCCGCACAAAAGGAAACTGGAACACTAAGCAACTTTCAGAGAGCACAATCGGCATGCCAGACAACTGACATGATGGGCCAGAACGTGGGCGGGAAAGGGTGGTGACCGTGGGTAGTTATAGTTATTAGATATATTGATAGCCCAATTTCAAGTACTGAAAGTTCTCAGTTATAGCACCATAGGAAATGTTATAACAAAGTTTAAACGTGATGTACCTGTATGTACGCACTGCAATAATGTCGTTTGAATATGACAAGAAACATCAAAAAATGCTTGTAACTATTGAGTGAGACAGTGACAATTAAAATCTGTTAAAAAAAACTGAATCTCTAGTGTCAAAAGTTTTCAAAACATGAAAATGGAGAGCGAATTTAAGTTCCTTACTCTCAGGTGTGGTCAAGATAGTTTTGGTATTTCTAGTTTTTTGCTATGAGCTGAGCCCTCAGGCCGGCAGTTTCTAACATTCAAAATTACTGTATTTTCAAACTAATAAAAATACTTGAGGAATGTATAACTATCCCAGATTCAACACAAAACCTGCTTCAATATTAATAACACAGATCCGCATGTAATGTTTCCATTAAAGTCTCAGTTGCCTGGCGTTCTATACGGAAATTGGTTGGGCAATCTTCATGTCTGGCTAGAAAAACCAAAGATTGTATTCCCCCTGTCCCCTCGCTCCCACTGCTGTTGTGACATATAGGACAGAAACAGATAATAATCAACAATCCTGTAGCACAAGCTTAGACGGATAGAAGCAGCTCAGGCAGGAGCTTTCTGAAAGTTGGGTCTCTATGCTATTCCCTACCGGATGATCAATTGGTCTGGAGCAGAGAAGGCACATGGAAGATATCGATTTCCCTTCAGTCATGGATGGCTCTCTGCTAATATGATTTGGCTTCCTCCTGCTTGCTGACGTTCGGTACCCTGGTCTTACTGCTGCTTGATCCAGAATGTTGCCAATTGCCAGACCTATGCTGCTTGTTTATGCAACATGCTGTTACCGAATAACAAGGTAATGTTTTTTTGTCAAGCAGATTGACATTGAGCAGCATGATAGCCATAGTTCACTTAGATAGAAGACCTTCAACTTATACACAGTCCCGATCTTTCAGACCTCCAGGAAGCAACTTCTGGAACGGGCTCCATAAGGATCTCTCAACCTCTCTCCTCTCTTGTTGCTCTATGCAGTTGTTATGACACTCTACACCTAAGCCCCACCAGACCCTTTTCAGGCCCAATATCGAATGCAATACACTGCTAATGTCCCAGCCCTTTGCCAGTGCCAACTGATTCTAAGAAAGAATCACAACTGCAGCTGGTTTTAAAAGTTGCTTTGACTTTGAAAATAGATCGTGCTCTTTGCACAGAATATATATATCTTTTTTGGCAGGTCTCCCATCATCCGACCATTGTGTGTGCGGTCTCTTAGGAATTGATTTACTACCTAAATCTGAACATTGCAATGAAAGTGAAATGCATTTACTTGAATAGTGCAATTGTCTCTTTGAGATCTAACTAGACAAATAGCTTATAATGGTACGCATAGGTTCTGTGTTCTCAAACTGGAAAATTGCCAGCTGCCATAGAATCTTCGAGATTGCTGCAAATAAACTGCTACTTCATCATGCTTTGTAAAAAAAAATTAAAAAATGTGACTGAGGGGCTCTGATTAGTTTTGGATTAGCTTTGTATTGGTTGAAAGCTTTTATAGCCTTGTCTTGGGAGCTGCACAATGCGTAGTATAGCTGTAGGTTTTTACTAATCATCCACCATAAAGGTTTGTACACATACAGGTGCTCTCTTCTGCATGCGGTGCCATGTGTACGCTGTCCGGGATCAGTGCTATGGCTTAGCTTCAGTCAATGAGCTCAAAAGACCTCTTGGTTCTCCTAGCAAAAAAATCAATGTATGTTGTGTTTGAAGTTTCAGGTTTGTTTGGCTACCCCTATGCAAATGCAAACCTAGAACTACACAAAGCAGCAAATGTAGATAGAAATGGATGCTGTCTGGCTAGAAAATTAAATTCCTGTGTGGGAACTTAGCTTACAACCTAGGATGCTCGTGGAACAAGTCGCTCATATACTAAATTGATTTACAGACTGGGCGCAAAGCTGACCAAGTCGAATACAGTTTAATAGGCCAGTGGTTTATTCACAGTGAATTGGAAGCAAGGAGGAGGGGGGTAGATTTGTTTAAAATTCATAACTAATATCAGCGGTATTATGATTTTATGCAAACTTCACTTTGCAGTGATCTTCCTGTGCGGTACTACTGTAAAAGTACTGATATAACAGTCCAAGTAGCAGGATTTTGCTAGAGCCTGGCAAGTATTATCTTAGTAACACTAAGTGGATACTGGTGTACATTCCTTCAACACTGTCCAGTCTCCTGTCCCACAATCAGTGCGCAGTGTGTGGCAGTGGTTGTCGATGGGCACCTCGGGACTTACTTGTGGAGACCGGAACTCCTCCTCTGTCTCCGGTGAGCTATGTTCCTGATTAACCAAATGAAAAGCATTTCACAGGACAGGGTATACAGTAAGCACCGTCCATGGGCTGTCCGTGGCAAAATTGAATGTGCTGAGTAGAGAAGCCACACATGGTCCAGTCTGCGGCTTGCTAAAATCAGTGTGATTGGACTATGCATTGAAGGCCTGCTGTGCCTGGTGCTATGTTTGAGTGCGTGCGTGGCTCAGTGTATTTTTGAGATAAATTACTTACCAGCACGGATGACAACTGGTCACATGCTGTACTACTGTAGATCCGGATTACCAGCAGCATTGAATGCCCCCACCCATTTCCTCGCCCTCCCAGAGTGAGGGTTCGATGTGAAGGGTGATCTTTGCACATTTAGACAGTTCCCCAAGGTCGGCATTGCGTCTGACAACTTTTAGGCCCTGCGGGAACAATTGTTGGAAAAAAAATCATTGAACAAGATCGTTTATAAGTCTCGGGCGTATGAGTCATGCAAATTTAAAGAGGCAGAGTGCACAAATTAGCAGGCTGAAAAGTCTAAAAATTGTTCTGATTAATGCCATACGTTTATTCAAGGGATAGCCACAAGGTGGAACGTAAAATACAAATGTTGCATCTTCAATACTCTTGCTGTAGGATGAACCTACGTTTTAATGGTTATGTTGAGCTGACATTTTTACAGTATGCAATCACAAAAAGAAGCTATACTTTCAGAAAGGTTAAGTACCCTGTCCCAACTTCCAAAACACCAGTCTATGGTACGTGTAAGAGGGCTCTTCATATGGCTCAGGGAACTGGTGTTGGTGGTAAAGCCAATTAATGATAAGCAATAGGTGAGCCACAGTATGCCTTGCTACAGACCTGAACATGACCCTATTCTGGAAGAATGGCAATTTCCACTCTGGTTTTCTTCCTGCTGGTTGTTAGGTATTCACATAAGGTTTAGAAACAGGTTGTGTGACTGGGATGTATGCAGTTTATTTCTCTAAATAGGCCATGAGGATTTCTTCACCTAGATTAACTGAAGTTGAACAGTGTTATACCTGACATTCTTGCCATGGTGTTCCCCCAAGCTTACTGTCTTCACCTCTCCTCTTCTGTTTTGCCTTTTGTTTTGCTTTAACACTCTGTGCGCTTTACCTCTGCTAACCAGCGTTACAGTGCTTATTCTCGTTCCTCTAAATATGGTACAATAGGCTTACACCCAATTAGCATATCTAACGTATTTGTAAGTCCCTAGTAAATAGAACTGCAGGTGCCCCGAGCCTGCAAATTAAATGCTGTGGCTGAGCCTGCAACACTCATTGAGCCACCTACCACAGTAGCTTTTTAGCAGTTCCACAGTAACATATCGAGGCCTGCTACTTCAGCCTCTAGTGCAGGTTTATACTGCCATGTCGACCTAGCAAAATAAACACTTTGCCACGCCTAAACCTTCCAGTTTAAGGCTTGTTGGTCAGTGAAGAATCTGGCCTGCTTTAAAAATAGGTGTTGGTTTGGCGGAGGAGGAGGTGGGGAGCAGCGAAGAACGAAAATATGAAACCTTTTCTAAAGAGCAGTAAGACAGATATGGTTCAGAGTAGTTTTATTTGTGCAGTTTTATATAGTTTGAACATGGCCCAAAAGTGTTAGCACACCTTACAACAACATGGGCAAAGTTAAGATAAAATAAAATGATTACTGTTAGAAGCGGCTGTCTCTAGTTGGCAGAGGTATACACTTCTGACAAATAGGGACACACCTTTTCTAGTCAGGGCAAGGGGATCACACACTTAGATAACCCCTGCTCACCCCCTTGGTAGCTTGGCAAAGCAGACAGGCTTATCTCAGAGGCAGTGCGTTAAGCATTTATGACCACATACAGTAATAAAGTGAATACACTACAAATGGACACGACACAGTAGTATTATAAAAATAAGGATTTTTATATAAGGCTTAGCACAAGACCAAATAACGACAGAAATATACCACAATCTTAATAAATACTCTTGGAAGGAAAAATAATAGTTCCAGTACGGTTTCTTCTTAGCACAAAGTCTTTAGTATCAAAAGCAACTCTTCTTCTTTAAAACACAGTTCTTGGCAACAATGTAACCCACACGGGAGTCACACGACGTCGAGGCAAAGTTAATCCAAAGGTTCGGCGTCGACCGCGAGGAGCGCTACGTCGAGCCCGGAGTCGCACAGACCCCCCCAACACAGCACCTTGGAAAAGTGAAGCACTCGATGATCAGCGGCGTCGAGATGTCCGGCGTCGCGTCTTCGGCGTCGATCGGGCCTCTGAGTCGGGGCGATCTGCAGCGGCGTCGACCGAAGTCAGGCAGGAGCAGCGCTCACGAGGTGAAGCAGGATACGGCGTCGTCGATGTCGATGTTGCAAGAGTGAGCAGCGCTCACGGCGTCGAGAGGGCTCGAAGTCGATGCGATCAGCAGCGGTGCCGACACGAGGTCACTTGGAGCTGGAGCCGAACTCACTACTCACTGGCGTTGTTGCTGGCGTCGATCGGGCCCGGCGGCCGGCGTCGAGGAAGCGGGACACTGGAGCCGTTACTCACGATGTCGAGCTGGATTCGGCGGCGTCCGTCGGCGTCGTGATTGCTGGATTCTTTCAGAGGTGCTGGAGTCACAAGTTCCAGCAAACAGCACTTTAAGCAGATGAAGTCCTTTAGCCCTGTGACTTCAACAGGAGACTGGCACTCTTCCAGCCCTTGGAGATTTTCTTAGCAAAGATTGAGTACACACACAGTTCCTCTCTCCTGGTTCCTTGGCAAAAATAAAGAAGCAATGCAGGATTCCCCCAACAAACAGCACTCTGGCAGAAGGGGTAGGCAGTCCTTAGATCAGCAGGCTTCTTGTCCTTGGTTCAGGTTTCCTTGTCAGAAGTGATCTAAATTCTTGGTTCAGGGGTCCTTCTCTTGGCTTTGATCCCTTTGTCCATGCAGGGGAATTTCCCCCCATCTTGGGTTTGTTGTGGGTGTTGCCAGGCCGAAGCACCTGGCCTATTCACTGTGCAGGGCAGAGTCTTCAGCCGCCCAGCAGGAGCGGAGCCAGCATTGTCACTGGTAGGGGCAGGGCCATCAGTTGCCCGGCAGGAGGTGGGCCAGGAAAGTCCCAGGCAGGCACAATCATCAGTCGCCTGGCAGGGGGGCGGAGCCATCATTGTATCAGGCAGGGCAGGCTATCAGGAGCTACTCTTCCCCTACTCTCAATGCAAATGCCCCACTCATCCCACACTGACTCATTCAGACCTCTGGAGCCACCCAGCTCCTGTCACACGCACACCAGAACCAGCAGAGACCGTTAGACAGTTAGACAAGAAAATAGCTACTTTCTAAAAGTGCTATTTTCAAACACAGAGTCCAAAAACCATCCACACAAACGGATGCGTTATTAAACCCTGAGTTCAGGGATACCAAACTCGACATTGCACCATGCTCCCCGAGCCCGCTAGGATTATAGCATTAATAATCCTGGCAGCCCATTCTAACTTATGGAGAGCAGGTTACCTTACAATAGTGAAAAACTAGTATGGCTGTAATTCACTATTAGGACATGCCAACCTTGTCAGGCTGGTCCTACCTTATGCTTACAATGCACCCTGCCATTGGGCCTACCATAGGGGTGACTAACATGAAGTTAAGGGAAGGTTTAGGGACTGGCAAGTAGGTGTACTTGCGCAGTCCTCGTGACAGTCAGACTGCACGTGGTCTAGCAATGGTAGACCTTCAGACATACTTTTACTAGGCCGCTCTTGTGGGTGGCACAACACGTGCTGCAAGCCCACGAGCAGTATTTGTATTTACAAGCCCTGGCACTCCTGGTGCACTCTACTAGGGACTAATAGTAAACCAAATAAGCCAAACATGGAAGTCAATCAATACAGCAATTTCACATAGGGAGCACTTGCACTGTGGCACTGATCAGCAGTGGCACGGTGCCCAAAGCAATATACCAGCAAAACATCGTAAACAGAGGAGGCAAACAGAAAAAATGGAGGAGAGACTCATGCCAATGATGCCAGGTCTAACACGTGTCCCCTCCAGCTGAAATGTGGGGAGAACTACCCTTACCCTAGGGAGTCCTCATCACTAAGGCGAAAAAATCTGGACAGACCATCAGCATTGGCGTGATCTGTGCCAGGGCGGTGCTCCACCGTGAAGTCCATCCCCTGTAGGGAAATGGACCACCTCAACAGCTTTGGATTCTCACCCCTCATCTGCATCAACCATCTGAGGGGCCTGTGGTCTGTCTGAACCCGGAAGTGAGTCCCAAACAGGTAGGGTCTTAGCTTCTTCAGCGCCCAGACCACAGCAAATGCTTCTCTCTCTATCGCACTCCACCTCTGTTCCCTGGGAAGTAACCTCCTACTGATGAAGGCTACAGGTAAGTCTCGGCCCTCTTCATTCACCTGAGCTAGAACAGCCCCCACGCCATGCTCTGAAGCGTCCGTCTGGACAACAAATTCTTTAGAAAAGTCGGGTGCCTGGAGTATGGGTGCTGTGCACATCGCAGTTTTCAGGGTGTCAAAGGCCGTCTGACAGGCGTCAGTCCAGATCACAAGTCGTGGCTGCTTCCTGGAAGTCAGCGAAGTCAAGGGGTGCACAATGTTACCATAATCCTTGACGAACCTCCTGTAATAACCCGTGAGACCCAAGAAGGCTCTCACCTGAGTCTGGGTTTTGGGCGGTGCCCATGCCAGGATGGTATCAATCTTGGGTTGCTGGGGGGCCACCTTGCCGCTCCCTACTTGGTGCCCCAAGTACACCACTGAACCCTGCCCAATCTGGCACTTACTGGCTTTGATTGTGAGGCCTGCTCTGCGCAGGGCCAACAACACTTCCTGGAGGTGGTGCAAGTGTTCCTCCCAGCTGGCGCTGAACACTGCAATGTCGTCCAGGTAGGCGGCACTGAAATCCTCCAGTCCAGCCAAGACCTGGTTGACCAACCTCTGGAAGGTGGCAGGGGCATTCTTCATTCCAAAGGGCATAACCCGGAATTGGTAGTGCCCATCTGGTGTGGAGAATGCTGACCTCTCTTTTGCCCCATCAGTCAAGGCGATCTGCCAGTACCCAGACGTTAGATCAAACGTACTAAGGTACCGGGCAGCCCCTAACCGATCTATGAGCTCATCAGCTCTGGGGATGGGGTGCGCGTCAGTCTTGGTGACTGAATTGAGTCCTCGGTAATCCACACAGAACCGAAGTTCCGGTGAAGCACCTGGCGCTGCAGCCTTTGGGACCAAGACCACTGGGCTGGCCCAAGGACTGCTAGAGGACTCAACCACCCCTAAGGCAAACATTTTGGAGACCTCCTCCTTGATGTATCCTCTGACCTTGTCAGTCACTCTGTAAGCCTTGTGCTTCACAGGAGTGCTGTCCCCGGTGTCCACATCATGGACACACCACTGAGTGACACCAGGAATCAAGGAAAACAGATCAGGGAATTGTCCCAACAATTGGCGACAATCCTGCTGCTGTTCAGGGGTCAGTGTGTCAGAGAGGACAACACCATCCACTGACCCATCTTGCTCTTTTGCATACAGGAGGTCAGGAAGAGGCTCACTCTCCTCCTCCATTCCAGCATCTGTAGCTAGGAGCATGCCCACTTCGGACCTTTCTAAGTGGGGCTTTAAACGGTTGACATGCAGGACCCGCAAGGGGTTCCTGGGAGACTTCAAGTCCACCATGTAGGTGACATCGCTCTTTTTCTCCACAACCTCAAATGGTCCAGTCCACCTGTCCTTGAGCGCACAAGGTTCCACAGGGGACATAACCCAAAATTTCTGTCCGGGCTGAAGCTCTACCAGAGTGGCCTTCTGGTCGTACCACCGCTTCATCTCTTCCTGGCTGGCCTCCAGATTTGCCTGAGCAAGATCTCTGAAGCGCCTAGTCTGGTCCCTAAAGGCCAGCATGTAACTGTATACATCCTGGGGAGGTTTCCTGGGAGATTGCTCCCAGCCTTCTTTGACCAGACTCAAAGGTCCTCTTACCGGGTGACCATACAAGAGCTCAAAGGGGCTGAACCCTAGAGACTTTTGTGGCACCTCACGGTAAGCAAACAGGCATGGCAAGAGGACGTCCCATTTACGCCTCATTGGTTCTTCAAGACCCATAATCATGCCTTTAAGGGTACGGTTGAATCTTTCAACCAACCCATTACCTTGAGGGTGGTAAGGAGTGGTGAACTTGTAAGTTACCCCACACTCCTTCCACAGAGACTTCATATAGTTGGAAATGAAGTTGGTGCCCCGGTCTGACACCACCTCTCTGGGGAACCACATTCGGGAAAAAACACCCATCAGTGCCCGTCCCACCACGGGGGCCGTCACCGTTCTGAGAGGGATGGCTTCCGGGTACCGTGTGGCATGGTCCACCAAGACCAGGATGAACCTGTTGCCCAGGGCTGTCTTGGGGTCCAGGGGCCCAACAATGTCAATCCCCACCCGGTCGAAGGGGGTACTGACCACGGGAACAGGTTGGAGGGGAGCCTTCTGCTTCCGCCCGCTTTTCCCACTTGCCTGGCAAGTTTGACAGGTCTTGCAATGGATATCTGTATCCCTTCTCATCTGAGGCCAATACAAATGGGTGACAAGCCTGTCATAGGTCTTGTCCTGCCCCAGATGTCCAGCTAACGGAACGTCATGAGCCAAACCCAGTAGGAAGGCTCTGAAGCGCTGGGGTACCACCAGCACACGGGCTGACCCAGGCTCAGCAGCCTTAGGCTCGCTATACAGGAGGTTGTTCTCCCAGTAAACAAAATGTGACCCTGACTGATCACCTGAGGTTTGGGCTGAGGCCTGCTGCCTCATACCCACAAGAGAAGGGCACACTTTCTGTTCTGCACAGAATTCCTCCCTGGAGGGACCACCATCCTGCTGCCAGTGGGTCAGCTCGGGTAGGTCTCCCAGTTCAGCAACTTGTTCACCTGTGGGTTCCAGGGCATACCCCTCAAGGTTTGCCTCCTCCTGGACCACGGGAACTATGGGGGACGGTTTCCCGCGCCCCCTGCCTCTTCTCTTCACAGCTGGGTCCTGGGCCATACTTTCAGGCTCCAGAACACCATCAACACCCTTACTTGCGGCCATCGATCGAGTGGTTGCACACACCCACTCTGGCACACCCAACATTTTCAAATGTGTCTCCCTCTCCACCTTAGCCCAAGGGGAGTCTTCTAAATCATTGCCCAGGAGACAATCAACAGGCATGGCGGGCCTTACAGCAACTTGAAGAGTACCTGAAACTCCCCCCCCATTCAAAGGAAACTTGAGCTACCTCACACTCTCTCTGGGAGTTGTCAGCAGCTATCACAGGGTAGAATGCGTGGGGAACAACCTGCTCTCTGGACACCAAGTGACACTTGACAGCTGTCACACTCGCTCCGGTGTCTCTGAGAGCGTCCACTCTATGGCCATTAATGGACACCCACTGCCTATATTTCTTAGTGTTACTAGGCAGCGGGGGTGGAGGGACCAATTCCATGTCTCCTAGAGAGACCAGGGACATCTCTGCGGGACCCTCCTCACCATGGGCAACCATCTCTTCCCCTCCCAGGGCTACACTCGCCAACTGACGGGGGGCGGCCCGGGGTGGTGCACTAGAGTTCTTCAAGGGACACTGGGGATCATAAAACCGGTGTCCCACCTGCTTACAAGCGAAGCAGGTCATTGGGCCCCTACGAACAGGTTTACCTGTCGGGGCCTCTGATTTCTTCTCTGGGGGAGGCTGGGAACCCTTCCCTTGGTTCCCTTGGGTATTACTTTGGGGCCCTTTCTGGAACTCCCTCTGTTTACCCTTGTCCCCCCCCACTCTTCTGCTGGGGACCCTGCCCACCTTTGGCTGAGTCTCCCACTGGACCCTTGTGGACCCTGGTACTGACCCAGCGGTCCGCCTCCTCAGCAAGTTTTCTAGGGTTAGATATCTTGCTATCAATAAGGTGCTGGCGCAGCTCTGGAAAACAGTTATTAGACAAGTGCTCCCAAGCAAACAAATCATAAAAAGCATCATAACTTTCCACTTTGCTGCCCTTTACCCAACCATCCATGGCTCTGCAAAAATATGACACATATTCCACCCACGTCGTACCAGGCAACTTCTTACATTCTCTAAAGGCCTGTCTGTACTTTTCTGGGGTTAGGCCATACCTTAACATTAAAGCATCTTTCATATGAGCATAAGACATCCTATCCTCAACAGGCATGTCTAACAGGGTATCTCTTCCCTCATTCACAAAGCGACCCCACAACCCCGCTCCCCAATCCTTCTCAGGGACCCGCTGGGCCAACAATGCTAACTCATATGCTTTAAACCATTGACCAATATCCTCATTCTTCTGAAAATCTTTGATCACATCTTTGGGAAAATAAAACCTACTTTCTGCAGGCACAGATGGGATGCTGCCACCAGAGGGATTCAATTCTAACTCTTTAGCTTTGAGCTCCAACTCCCTCATCCTGGTATCACGCTCAAAAGCTAACTTCTCTCTTTCAAACTCTAACCTTTTGATCTCCATATCAGCTTCTCTCCTGCCTCTTGCATTCTCTATTTCCAACTGCCCATTTATCTTAAGTTTTGCCATTTCCATGTTGTAAGCTCGCTCTTTCTCCCTTTCTTCTCTTTCTTCAGGAGAAAGACCCTTGGAGGAAACACTGCTGCCAGGTGGGGATGTGGGCCCCTTCACTGGCACCTCCTCCTCCCCTTCCCCTGGCGGTACCACCACCGCATCAGAGGGATCTCTGGCCTCTACCCAGGCCTGCAATGCTTTGAGATATTCTGGTTTGTTTTTGCAGCCTGTGGTAGGAACTTTAAATTGCTTGCAAAAGGATTTCAGATCCTTTAACTGATAGTCGTTGATCTTACTCCTATCAAATTCCTCCTCAACAACAGGTGTAGTGCCTCCAGCATTACTCATGGTCAAAACTGGCAGTTTCCAAAATCAAGCTCCAGGAAAGCGGAGAACAAAAATAGGATATCCAACCAAAACAGATTGTGGCTGCGCTATGGTCTGCTTTCACTATGTAGCGCACACTAATCACTGCACACGGGTCATAAATGCAAAGTTCAAATCCTCACCGCTGACCCACCAATGTTAGAAGCGGCTGTCTCTAGTTGGCAGAGGTATACACTTCTGACAAATAGGGACACACCTTTTCTGGTCAGGGCAAGGGGATCACACACTTAGATAACCCCTGCTCACCCCCTTGGTAGCTTGGCAAAGCAGACAGGCTTATCTCAGAGGCAGTGCGTTAAGCATTTATGACCACATACAGTAATAAAGTGAATACACTACAAATGGACACGACACAGTAGTATTATAAAAATAAGGATTTTTATATAAGGCTTAGCACAAGACCAAATAACGACAAAAATATACCACAATCTTAATAAATACTCTTGGAAGGAAAAATAATAGTTCCAGTACGGTTTCTTCTTAGCACAAAGTCTTTAGTATCAAAAGCAACTCTTCTTCTTTAAAACACAGTTCTTGGCAACAATGTAACCCACACGGGAGTCACACGACGTCGAGGCAAAGTTAATCCAAAGGTTCGGCGTCGACCGCGAGGAGCGCTACGTCGAGCCCGGAGTCGCACAGACCCCACCAACACAGTACCTTGGAAAAGTGAAGCACTCGATGATCAGCGGCGTCGAGATGTCCGGCGTCGCGTCTTCGGCGTCGATCGGGCCTTGGAGTCGGGGCGATCTGCAGCGGCGTCGACCGAAGTCAGGCAGGAGCAGCGCTCACGAGGTGAAGCAGGATACGGCGTTGTCGATGTTGCAAGAGTGAGCAGCGCTCACGGCGTCGAGAGGGCTCGAAGTCGATGCGATCAGCAGCGGTGCCGACACGAGGTCACTTGGAGCTGGAGCCGAACTCACTACTCACTGGCGTTGTTGCTGGCGTCGATCGGGCCCGGCGGCCGGCGTCGAGGAAGCGGGACACTGGAGCCGTTACTCACGTTGTCGAGCTGGATTCGGCGGCGTCCGTCGGCGTCGAGATTGCTGGATTCTTTCAGAGGTGCTGGAGTCACAAGTTCCAGCAAACAGCACTTTAAGCAGATGAAGTCCTTTAGCCCTGTGACTTCAACAGGAGACTAGCACTCTTCCAGCCCTTGGAGATTTTCTTAGCAAAGATTGAGAGTACACACACAGTTCCTCTCTCCTGGTTCCTTGGCAAAAATAAAGAAGCAATGAAGGATTCCCCCAACAAACAGCACTCTGGCAGAAGGGGTAGGCAGTCCTTAGATCAGCAGGCTTCTTGTCCTTGGTTCAGGTTTCCTTGTCAGAAGTGATCTAAATTCTTGGTTCAGGGGTCCTTCTCTTGGCTTTGATCCCTTTGTCCATGCAGGGGAATTTCCCCCCATCTTGGGTTTGTTGTGGGTGTTGCCAGGCCGAAGCACCTGGCCTATTCACTGTGCAGGGCAGAGTCTTCAGCCGCCCAGCAGGAGCGGAGCCAGCATTGTCACTGGCAGGGGCAGGGCCATCAGTTGCCCGGCAGGAGGTGGGCCAGGAAAGTCCCAGGCAGGCACAGAGTCATCAGTCGCCTGGCAGGGGGGCGGAGCCATCATTGTATCAGGCAGGGCAGGCTATCAGGAGCTACTCTTCCCCTACTCTCAATGCAAATGCCCCACTCATCCCACACTGACTCATTCAGACCTCTGGAGCCACCCAGCTCCTGTCACACGCACACCAGAACCAGCAGAGACCGGTAGACAGTTAGACAAGAAAATAGCTACTTTCTAAAAGTGCTATTTTCAAACACAGAGTCCAAAAACCATCCACACAAACGGATGCGTTATTAAACCCTGAGTTCAGGGATACCAAACTCGACATTGCACCATGCTCCCCGAGCCCGCTAGGATTATAGCATTAATAATCCTGGCAGCCCATTCTAACTTATGGAGAGCAGGTTACCTTACAATAGTGAAAAACGAGTATGGCTGTAATTCACTATTAGGACATGCCAACCTTGTCAGGCTGGTCCTACCTTATGCTTACAATGCACCCTGCCCTTGGGCCTACCATAGGGGTGACTAACATGAAGTTAAGGGAAGGTTTAGGGACTGGCAAGTAGGTGTACTTGCGCAGTCCTCGTGACAGTCAGACTGCACGTGGTCTAGCAATGGTAGACCTTCAGACATACTTTTACTAGGCCGCTCTTGTGGGTGGCACAACACTTGCTGCAAGCCCACGAGCAGTATTTGTATTTACAAGCCCTGGCACTCCTGGTGCACTCTACTAGGGACTAATAGTAAACCAAATAAGCCAAACATGGAAGTCAATCAATACAGCAATTTCACATAGGGAGCACTTGCACTGTGGCACTGATCAGCAGTGGCACGGTGCCCAAAGCAATATACCAGCAAAACATCGTAAACAGAGGAGGCAAACAGAAAAAATGGAGGAGAGACTCATGCCAATGATGCCAGGTCTAACAATTACTCTGACCAAAAACAGCTTGTACTTAATCAGTTACCTAATAAAATGTAAATTTGGCTATGTAGAATATTTTTTATACAAATATACAAAGGCTCAGTCAGTTTAGAGCCCAAGAGGGAGTCATTATCATAACTATTGGAGGAGCATCCGCTATAAAGCAGTCCTAGGTAGTGTTGAGGGAGGAAGGGGACTAAAGACAATGAAAAAGTGAAATTCAGTATCTGGTCATACAATTACACCAACTTCTGACAAGAATTTTAGCTGCAGTCAGTTACGAAGTATCTTGGCAAGGGAGACGCTTCAACTTTTTGGAAGGACGCTAATAAAGATGTTGTGCAAAGTATTGATGGAAGAATTCCAGTCTCGTCTCACTCCCAGAAAAGGATTGTGCCATTGTAAGTTCCTTTTTGAGAGCTGAAAGTTCAGAGTGTTTCTGTATTCTAAAGATATCGAAGACCATTTGACACTTTCAGCTTCAATTCTAGTCAACAAGAGATGCAGGTGTTACAGGAACTTGTTGGTAATTCGTTCTGTCTTGGGGAGTCGTTGCAGCTTTGAAAACACTCAATCAGTGCTGTGGATGGAGCATTACGTGTTGGAGACAGGTATATTAAACAGGAGATTAGGTGAAATGGCTAGGTGCCACTTTACATTAGAATGCTCTGGGGTGTTTTGGGGTGGTCGGGGGTGGGGGGGATTGCCACCATTTTAATGACTATGCGATTTGTCACTTTGTGAACCTGTTTTAAGGCATCACTATGTTAATGACTTCTTGTTAACCTGATTTCATGAGAGTTCTATTTGGTGCAGCTATTTTCTGATCTCTGCAATGCATGCATGAGTGGTGTAGTTTCTAAGGAAGTGTTCTGAAGTAGTCGTTATGCAGCATGGCATATTGCCCCATACCATAAAAAGTGGATGGAGATTTTTAAGTTGCGTTTACATTAATGATCTCATAAATCAAATAGCTTGATTAAATTGTGTAGAGTCCCTGCTGTTCAATTGAATAATGATGTGATTAAGGTGGAATGTTAGTGGCCTCGTATTGAAAGCTGACATTGCTTATATCAAGCACAATAATTAGCAGAAGCTTTAAAACTGCAAAATAATTCTTTCAACTTGATGAGCTGTAGTTCAAACAGGAAAAAGCACCCGCTGTTTTACATCATGAGGATATTGAAAGTCACCAGGGAGGTCTTGAACTATATGTAGAGGAACATGATAAAAGACAGTTCTTTGAGGCCATGGAAACTCCAAGGAAACTCGCAGTGGCCTTATAGTGAACAACAGGAAGTACTTTATTCCGTCTAATACATGGTCACACAATTGCCCTTCCAACACACCTTTTACGTTCTTTGTGTATTGCTCTTTCAAATGAAAGAAAAGGTGTTTGCAGAAATGAAGAATAAGAGTCTAGTGCAAAATCAAACCCATCTAAAAGCAGTTGTATATCTGTTGTAAAACAATATTATAATCAGTGTAATACAAGTCCGATTTAAAAAGAGAACACTGCAGCTCAAGATCTGTTAGAACAATGCAGAGGGATGCCATTGTTCCTATCGTTATCTAAAGCGTCCCAAAACCAAACATGTTCCTATAAATATTTCCTTTCTGCTGATCATTGTTTAGCTAGGAAAATGGAGTAGAAAGAAAAGCCACGTTCGTTTTTTGCCGTTTATCATTATCCTGCCTTTGTGATTCTGCTAAGCACATAATAGTACTTGAGTTAACCTCTATCGCGCTAGCGGGTTTTCCCGCTGTGCGCTGACATTTGAAAATCGCGCGTAACGTCACAAAGCCAGCTCGTCATCCGCGAAGCGCAGGTAACGCCCATGACGAGCTGGCTTTGTCATCAGCGCTGAAGGGGTTAAAGAACAAACATCATAAAAAAATCTAATAAAGTAAACTGTTTTTTAATTATTTATTTTTTGCTTGCTCACCAACTACTTTCCAAGCTTCATGTGGGTAGCACACTCCTTGTTAGATGAGGTGTATTTTCAATTTCACTCCACCATTAAAACTGTTGTTGAAGAATGTTAAATTTACAATTTTCATTTTCAGCTTCATAAGTGGTCATATTTAGCTTCGTGGATTCAGTTTTTGTATTGCTTCTCAACTCTGATTGCTTTACATAGACATAAAACAGATTGTAAAAATAGAGCAGGACTAAAAAAGTGGTGGAAGAAGAATAGTGAGAGGAAATAGGTTGGAACAGAACTACGATTAGCTATGAAATCATTTACAGTTGCAGAGGTTGAGAATGATCATAAGTATTTATAGACTTTCAGGTGACTGTAGAACAAAGTCTTTTTGGGTGCTACAAAAAGGCACTGGTGATGGAAGAGGTGAATTTCCGATTGACTCCGGTGCCCAGATCTAAACTACTGTGGTTCGCGGCAAAGTGAGGTTCGGTAACTCACCCCTCTAGTCCTATCATAGGTATTAAAGAGTTCAAGAATGGCAGCTGGTTTCTTAGGATGCTGGCTGATCTGTGCTACTGAATAGGTTGTACGGCCTCTTTCAAAGAGACAGCAAAGATTTTGAAGTTTTCGAGCAGTCTTGCAACAGTCAAGTTGTAAAATAAGAAACACTTGTACCCTGCGCAGAAGCCATTGGGTATTTTGTGCATAGAGGGAATAAGAAGCTAATTTTGGGTGTCTAGGATAAAGTTAAGAGATTCTGTATGCATACTGTGAATAATATGGTTTGTTTTTTCAGGTTTTGTCTAGACAGCACATGTGCTTTTCCTACCTTTTGTTTACTTACAGTGGATTTACAGTGCGCCCATAGATTACCATTGGTTAGCTTCAGGATGGCTCTCATTTGCTTCACTTCCGTTTGTCATGGCATGCTTGGGTCATGCCCTTTACTCGTGTTTGGCCCTCCCCTGTAGCATGAAATAAGTATGTGTGACCTTCCACTACTCTCGTTTTTGGAGCTCTTTTTATTTTTTATTTTTTTTGTTCAAGCAACTATATATGAGTGCTTGTTTTCATTCCGTCTCCATATCTCCGTCAATGTAGCTTCTATTACCTTCTATCAATCCACCTCCCATGTTTCTTCTTTTCCCTCCCGATACCCAACAGTGTAAGCAAATCAGCTCATTTATGACAGCAAATAGGCCCGTTATTGTAACGTATTCTTGCCCTGAATAGTGTAAATCTGATTCCATATGCCTTCCAAATAAAGAACGCTAAAACATTTTCATGTCTCAAAATATAATTTACAGATTAAAACATAGGGTTTGATGCATTTTTCTACTTTGTCCAAAGTACAATGCTCACCAGTGCAGAGCCTCTGTAAAACATTGACATGAGAATGGCTTCTCTGCAGAGATTAAGGACCCCCTAGAACTTTAACTGAGTTTCTGACATAGGCCTTTGACTGCATTCCTCAGCTCTGTTCCATGCCACTTATATCTATGCTGCTTAGCGCCACTTCACTCTACGCTGCTCTGCTGTACTAGACTCCATGACTCTGCCCTGTGGCACTCTACTCTGCTTCATTGGACTCTACGCCACTGCAGTCTACACCACTACTTTGCACCACTCTACGCCATTGCAGTCTATCCCTTTCTACACCAATCTGCACCACTGCATACCACCTCACTGCTCTCTGTACCACTGTCCTCTGTGCCACACTACTCTGCATCACTGCATTCTGATATTGGCAAAGCCAAAAGCTCTCGCATAGTTAAAACCTATGGGCTATGCCAATGTTTGCTTTCTTTGTGATTAAAGCTCTAAAGGTTGTGTATTTAGGAGTAGTACTAGCTATGCTATACGTTGTCTTTTTTCCACAGTATTTACAATTGAATTAGTAAAGGGTCTTTATTGCACGCTTACTAAAACTGTAGCTCAAGATTTCAATTAAGTCATCAAGAGATAAAGAAATACCGAGCAATCAATAAGCAATTACCAAGTTTTTTCTGAGATGAATGCAAAAATCTATATTACTTTCCTTGGTGGGTTAAATCTTGAATTACTAGATTGTGTTAAATATAATTAAGCAAGCAATTAACACATTGAGGTTATTTGGAAAATATATTTAAAAGAAGCCTTTACAAAATGCTTTAAAAATCTTACGTTGGTCTAGAATTCTTTTTTTTTTTTTTAACTGTTCTTGCATTTGGAACCCTACCCAATCAGGAAATAGCACTTCTGGGAATTGTACACTTCAGGGTGCTCGGCTAGTTTTTAAAACAAAACGCAAATAAAAGATTAACATAATTGATCTTTGAGCCTCAGGAAAAGTTACTTTGCATTGTGTGATTGGTATCCTTCATGAGTTGGAAACGTTTGCAAAACACACCAGCAACCATACTTGTGTGGCCATAATGGTTTAGAAGGATTTCTGATCAATTTACCATGGTAAATCGCTTATGGCTCTTTTTTTATAAACTAAATCCTAAAGGATTGTTTGCAGTATTCTTATCATATCAACCTCTCTAATTTTTTTTGAAGTCGGAACGTGGCTAACAGCTGAAGAAGATGGCTGCATCTTAGACTCGCTGGCTGCCCTGATTTCTCCCACCTTGCTGAAAGCAGAGGAGCCGGATGGGAACTCTGGGAGAGTATAGAGTTGACTCCTGAGGGTGTAGGCGGGCCCCTCCGGTGACGCAGGAGGTCCTGGATGCGGTGGTCCTGGAGGGGCAAGATGGAGGCAGCTGTTTCACAGTTCTGTTCCAGTCAAAGAGCCCTGACTTGCACTGCTGGGCCGCGTTGCAGCAAGAGCCAAAATTACCCATATTAATGACTCCAATGTCTCAGTGGCTAAGGTTGTGTGGCTCTGCTGTGAGTGCTGAGGTGTGGCGGCTGTTGGGGAGCAGAGCAAGCCTCAGCGTCATTGTTGGGGCCCACTTGGAGAGATCCTGGAACCTGGGTGACTGTGCTGGTAGGTCCCCAGAGAGGCCCCAGGCTGCAGCAAATATGCTGGAGGATCCTGGGATGCGGGGTGTTGACTTTCTTTACTTGATTGCTGACCATGTCCTGGCCTCTTGGTGCAGGCTGCATTGGCGGGACAGAGGTTTGCCATAAGGCACACGGCCGCTGAGCTCTCCACCTGCAGCCCTTTGCACATTGAACTGTAGTTCCCCCAGGTGCAGTGAACTGCACATCAGTTTCCTGAGGCAAGCTGAGACGTCGGCAAGTGTTTGGAGTCGGTGCAGTGTGTCCCTACTGCATTGGGACACTCTGAAACTAGTGGCTGCACATTTGGGTTGAGCCGGGTCCACATGAACTCAGAGGAAGAACAAGATGGCAACCCGACCTAATGGTGATCACACCACGCATTGCAGATTACATCCATGTCTGCTGTCTAATGGCGGGGACATGCGCTACGTAATGTCTAACCCTAATAGTGGAGTTCATTGAGCATGATTGCATTATTTTCAACTGTTTATGGTTGGTTGTTAGGTTCTGGACAGTTGGCCATTGCAACACTGTCCTGGGGTTTGGGAGTTTGTGATGTTGAACTCTGGTTGCAAGGGCCGAATTTGAATACCTTAGACTCATTACACGATGCACGGCAATTCTGCTGCACTGTGAAGGGGGTATGGGGGGGGGGGGTGGGAGAGGTTATGATGCATCATTATGTTGCATAACGCATCTTACACCCTCAGTTAAAATCTGTGGGGCATGGGCTATGCCTCAGAACGGTATACAATTCTCTCATATATGCTGCGCAGAAAAAAGATGTAGCTCTGTTGCAGGAGACGTACCTTATTGATGGGGAGGTAGATGCTTTGAGACGGAGATGGAGTGGACCAGTATACTCCAAATCCTATTAATCTTCTGCCCGGGACAAACTGATATGGATTAGGCCAGGGACTCCCTTGGATGTCATATCTCCATATACTAAACTGTATTGTCAGATCTCCAAAACCTTTTCAGTTACACATAAGCAATATTGTTTAGTTAGTATACCTACATTGAACCACGTGACCATCTAACATGGGGTATCTGTGTACTAATGACATACTCGCTCATCAGATAGTGACACATGTAACATTCTGAATTGCATTAATTTCTCTGGAGTGGATGTACAATGTTACTGAAAAAGTTAAATTGCAAATGTCATATTAAGACTACGAACTGTGAAATAATAAGAAAAAATGTATTGCTATATAGATGGACCTTATGTAGATACTGCCAGCTAGACACTTTGGAATTGTATGTGTGAATTTATAGTATTAGCAATTACACTGAATCTCTCACTACTTGCTCATCTCTTATTTCACCTTTACGGTTATAGGGTATCACGAAACTGAGTATGGTATTGTAATACTATGCTCACTGGAATTATGAATGCGGCGTACATTAGTATTGTTATAGTGGCTGTTACTGTTCTTCAGCTTATTTTCACTCCACCAGTTTTATTTAATACTTGTGAGCTTGTATTCTCACATGATCGTGGTCCCAAAACGTATTATGAAAGATCACCAGTTTTATTGAACATAGGCGAGCGCGTATTTGATACTATTGCCGTGGTTTAAAAACAGCAGTGGCCCATTTATACAGACTAGCTTTTTTTTTTTATAGCTACTCCAACTCGCTTGCTATTAGTCGACAGATCTCCACTTTGGATGTCCTTGTATTAACGTTTCACACAGTAATACTTTGTATTACACACTACAAAATGGACGACCGTGTTTCAGAGAGAAATCGCTTGTCCTACGGTAGGGGGTACTCCATCTACTATCCCAATAGGTATAAGTAGGACTTTCAATATGGTGCGGCAAGCCAAGAACCCGACACTAGACTGGACTGTTCGCTTTCTAAGGTAGGCAGGTTACTGGGTCTATCATTATCAGACTTGACAACAAGAGGGTAGATACTGCTGGTCACCTGTACGAGCAGCGACAACTTATACGAACTCTGTGCATTTCTCCATAGCTCAACTCCCCCCCCAAAATTTGCTTTGCCACTCATACGGTCCACAGGCAGTTAAAGACATGAGACTAATTTGTCTATCAAAGAGAGACCAGAGCAGTTGGGCATGACATTAGCTTAGGCCTTATGCGTACCTACCACTTTATTATTGACAATGAGGTCTCCCCTTTTTATCATAATTACTGCCTTTACTCCACATGTGGGAACACTTGGTTTAATTTCATTATGGGGACCTAAACCATTTTAATTGACATCTATATTGCATGAGCCACTATTGGCTTTACACTCCATAATTTACTCATACGATACACATAGTATATTAAGTGTCAACCACTGTTTTATTATAGATTTTATGCCAATAATACTGCTTGTACCCAGTCTATACCATTGATCTTTGCATGAACAAGATAAGGCATCCTACTATGATGGTGTCTCTTTTGAATAAGTGAGGAAATGCAAAATAGTTTTGTTATACTAATAGAATTTTGGTTACCTCTACAGAATTTATCACATACTTTAAGACTACATTGATTGGGCCTATGCTATTCCATTATAATTTCGGACTAAAAGATAAGATGCATTTTACTTTTGACATGGTGAGTTTAATTTCTCATCATTTCTGAGTGACAGCTATCACGTTTGGTTCATATCTGGGTCAGATGGATCTATTACACCACTCCATACTGGATCACTACACTAATAAGCTGCTTGATTACACACTGTGTGACTCACACTGCACTTGGGGTTTGGCACTTCTGACCGAAGTGCATGTTATAGCGCACATAGACCAGGAAACCCACCACCTTATTTATTTATTTAAATTTATATACCAGCGCACATCTACCCCCAAGGGTTTCCCGGCGCCAACAAGGAACAGCAGAGGAAAGAGAGGCCTATTGGCTGAAAAGCCATGTTTTAAGGGATCTGCGGAAAGACCGACGGTCAAGTTGCATACAGAGGGGCAATGGGAGAGCGTTCCACAAAGTGGGGCCAAGATCGGAAAAAGGGCGCCCTCCCATACGAGAAAGTCTAACTTTCAGAACTCTGATTTTCTCTTGGGTGGAGGATCTGAGACTGCGAGAGGGAACATAGGGGCAAGCTAGATGTTGCAAATAGCGGGGGGACTTAGCATGCTTGATGCAGAACATGTAAGTAAGGGCCTTGAACTTAACCCTTTTCTCCACTGGAAGCCAGTGGAGACCTCCCCTGCCCCCTCCACTACTTTTCTTTCTCCTTTCTCTCCTCTCCTAATTGTATTGCCTATTTGTTGATGCATTGTGTAATTGTTGATATTTTTCTGCTACATTGTTGATTCTCATGTAAAGCACTCTGATACCTTCGGGTCTAGCCAGCACTATATAAAATTCTTTAAATAAATGAATAAAATCTACCAGCAACCTGGATGTTGATGCAGTTTTGGGTGCTCGGCAAAGCAGTCTAGCAGCGGAGTTTTGTACTCGCTGCAGTTTACGTGTTATCTCTTTGTTGACACCTAAATAGAGAATATACCCGTAGTCCAGCCTAGAAGTAACCAAGGCTTAGACCACGGTGCGCTGGGCATAGGATGGAAGCATCCACACGATCTTCCTCAACCATTTCAGGATGGTAAAGCAGGTGGCAGCAACCTTGTTAACCTGCTGCCGCATAGAAAGAGAATCGTCAACAATGAAACCAAGGTTGCGCACCCGAGTAGAGGGTTGTGCGAGCATACCCATTTCTGGCGGCCAATGTTGAGGGCCCCAGAGACTTCGATCCTTACACAGTATCAGGACCTCTGTTTTATCGCCATTAAGTTTTAAAAAATTGGCGTTCATCCAAGCCACGACTTTAATGAGGCCAGATCTAAGTGCAGAGGGTTCAGAAGTTTTGTCAGCTGAGAGAGAGAAGAGGATCTGGGTGTCACCCGCGTATGAAAAAAGTGACAGCCCAGATTCCTCAACCAAAGCTGCCAGCGGTCTGATATAAATGTTGAACAGTAAGGGGCTGAGAATCGAACCCTGGGGGACCCCATAGATTAAGAGGTGGGGCTTGGATTTGGTGGTGGATGAGAAGACCTGGAAGGTGCGATCATCGAGGAACGAGCTAAGCCAGTTCAAGGCTGTCCCGGTGACACCAGAGAGTTGGAGGGCCTTTGAGTACGGTATGAGAGACCGTATCAAAGGCCGCACTCAGATCATGCAGTACCAAGGCCATGGTATTGCCCGCGTCGATGTTGTGTCGGAGCACTTCTGTAACCCCAAGCAGGGTGGACTCGGTAGAGTAACAGGTCTTGAAGCCAGATTGGGAAGGATGCAAACGCCCATTAGCTTCAATAAACTTTGACACATTTTCATTATTGTGTCTCTCAAGAATCTTTAGGAGAAGGAAGAAGTGAAATTGGATGAAAGTTAGAGGGGAGGGCAGGATCAGCGTTAGCCTTTTTTAATAGTGGGACAACCATTGCATGTTTCCAATCTAAGGGACCACTGGAAGTCATTAGGGATGTGTTAAGCAGTTGAAGAATGTGATTAGGAGAGGGTGGATCAATTTGTCGCAGAACCGCAATAGACAGTAAATCACAGGGGGATCCCGATTTAATTTGACTGAGATTTTGTGTGAGTGCTACCATGTCCAAGAGTGGCCAGGTGTCAAGGATGATCACATTTGTCAGGTCAGTGTAATATTCAGGCGCCAAAACAGGACAATCGGCGGACACAGTGGGTAAGGGAGAGAAAACTGGGGTAGTGCTAGCCAGCGTTTAATAAATAGTTTTCACTTTATTTACAAAGAATTGAGCAAGATCCTCACATTGTGTTGTATTAAGGCTGGGAGGTGGTTGCGTGGCAGTTGAGCCAGATAAATCCTTGACCATATTAAATAAGATTTTAGGACAGTTATTCGCCTGTATAATAGATGTAGAGACATAGTTGGCACGTGCAGCCCTACAAAAGGAGTGATAGCCCCGTTTGCTAGTAAGGTAGGCGAGTTTGTCTCAGATGCATAATTTTTTCGCCACAGACACTCCAAATTTTTACATTTGTTTTTCTCCTTCTTTAGTTAGTCGGAAAACCAGGGGGCGGGGGGCCGGTGGTTATTAAACTTCCTGACAGAGATGGGGAGACAAGTATCAAGGGCCGATCGAATCCAGCCTTGAAACGCTACCAGATCCGAGGTAACATTATTATGGAAGGTAGGAGCATTGATGGACAGCAATTAGTTAAACTTGGTAATGTGAAGTTTTTTCCAGTTCCTAGAAGGTTTGACAGTGATGTTACTATTTGCATGTGCGAGACGGGGGGGTTTGAAGACTGAATCCTACTAGAAAGTGATCAGTCCAGCACAGCAGAATGGCTGCTAAACAGTGCAAAGGAGATAGGTTAGAAAAAATGGGGTCAAGAAGATGACCTGCTATGTGTGTGGGCCCACTATTATGGAGTAAAATATTCATAGCTGACAAATAGGGAACAAGAGTGCTGGCAATGTAGATGGAGGTTAAGGTCCCCTATAATTGAAAAATTGGCTGAATGAAGCAGCAGAGGGGTAACAAAATCTGTAAAGTTTGTTGCCCATACGCCAGCAGGGCCTGGGGGGCGATACACCAGCATCCCAGAAAAAGTAAAGTGCGGAGTCAAATTAAGTCTAAAAACAGCAGCTTCACAATCGGGAATCAATAATTTGTCGAGTTTGCAACAAAACGTGTTTTTGAAGATAATGGCGATCCCACCTCCCACCCTAGCTTCTCTGTCCATCCTCACAATAGCGTAGTTAGGAGGCAGACCTCTGACCAGGTCAGGCCTGAGCAACTGTTGAGCCATGTCTCCGTTAGGAATATGGCGTCCGGTTGTAAGTCCAATAGGAGATCTTGGGGAGGGAGCGACAATTAATGCTAAAAAAAGAAAAGTTACTGAAAAGGGTTGGCTTAAGTGTCATAGCATGTTGCACATACTGGTGGACTGTAGTGTCAGGCTCAATAGCCTTACCTGGTTCATCAAGGTAGGTTTTGAATGTGAAATTACAGCCCGGGCAGGCGGGGGAGTTGCCATCTACCTCGAGGCAGGCACACGTAGGTCGAGAGTTAGTGCGAAGATTAAGTAGCTAGATGGAAGAGAACTTTAAGATCGCTCTATTGCAAAAGGCAGGGGTTTGGGCCCCGGGTCCCGGTCTGGCATGGACGGGCGCAGACGGCTTGCCTTTGGCATGCCCGCTGCGCGCTAGTTACATAGGCTGCTTTTAAAGGCCCGCCTTGGGAAGGGAACGCAAGCAATAGAGCGTCCCTTGCCTAAAGATAGCGGCAGCGTGTGGCACAACCCAGAAGTGGGTTAAAAAATTTGGGTGCCGAGTTTCCCTGTGACCTCCCTCCACTCAAACAGTCCGCTCTTGACTGCGGTGGACCGGGGGGGCCACAGGTAACGCTGCACAATCCCACAAAAGCGAGCAAGGTAAGGCGGAATTCTAAAAAAGCATTCGAATTTTCATTACATTAAGTGCACCATAACATAATTTAGAAACCATGTAGAACACTTCCTGGCCAAGATATTAGGGGTAAATGAAAATAAAAAGTATTAAAAAGTATTAGCAGCAACAATGGGCAACTAGCAGCGCTTTGCCTTCTACCTTACCTCTCCGTCCCTTCTACTCTTCACTTGAACATAGCACTATATTGCACCCTGAACGTACCCCATATGACCCCTTGTAGCACCATGAAGTCTGCTGTTAAGATTTCATCAATAGACGGAACACGTGTTGACTGGAATAGGCAGACTGCTCGGAGAACTCCCTCTTCAAGATAATTGTTTTTGCTATCAGCGGGATTAGAGACTCCCCATTGCTTGGCTTCATAGCCCCTAATTTTCTTTTTTTAATATTTTCTTTATCAGCATATTATTATATGATAGCGAATTGGACAAGTAGAACAGTCACAAATTGGAACTCCCACACCCAATCTCCTCAAAAAAGTTAGCCTCCACGATCTACCAAGACAATGTACATTAAGTCACTGAGCAAATTCAAAGTCGTGAGAACTTTCAGACAGGTTAAAGTCTGTTTTCTATGTCTACATCGCATCTGTTTGTCACCCAATTCATCATTCATCTCGTATAACTGATCGAGGAATGCAAATGCCGCCTTCCAGCATACTTATGTAGCCATTAAGATCATGTATGGTGAATCTAGGGAGGCCTAGCATGCGGCGGCTTGAGTCGATAGCAAGTATAATAGCCCATACCTGTACAGGACTTGAAAAATCCACTATGATGAGCCAGATTTAATCAGGAAGAGCTATTATTAGGGTCTACTCGCCCTTTCTGGCGAGCAGGTGTTCAGCTTGCACATAAAGTGAATGAGCAATAAAGATGCCTTTAAATCTTATCTGGTCACATTTGCTGGCTATCAGAGACCGACGTCAAAAGTAAGCTTGCCTTCCTACATTTACTTTTCGTTCTTTGACTAAAGTTAGAGGATTTTGTGAAGTGAACTGTGAATTTTGCGTTGAGACCAGTTCACGGGTCAAGTACATTATACTTAGGTCGAGTAGATAATTAGTTACTAGACCTGTAGGTCTAGTAACTTTTTTGTATTTTAATGAGCCCTGCTGTAAGGAGTCTGCTAATTTGTTGTCCTTCCTACATTTCCACATATACACTCCTCTGCCACTGTCCATTCTGCCACATCCTTCACCCACAGTCCAGGAGGAGTTTGAGAGCCAGTGGATAGCCACTCTACATTTGGCTAGACTAATCCCAACACCAGGAATTTCCTGGTAATGCCCTTTTTCTTACGTATGGGAGGGAGGCCTACAATGCATTTCCTGAGATCCCTTGGGACCACCCAGCCTGTGGCTGCATTCATTCTCTGTCACCTTCTGCCAGTAGGTATCCAGCTCTTGACATCCCCATATCCTATGCAGAAAATCTGCAACGTCAGCCTGGCATCAGGGGTAGGCCGAGGTCCTCCCAGGGTAGATCTTGTGTAGTGAACTCTGGGTTAAATATACTTGGTGTATGGTATTATATTGTATGAGCTTCACCCTCTCATTTGCCGTCTACTCTGTAGTTTCACAATGCTCTGGTGAACATCCTGCCGCAGTGCTCTGTATATATTAGAGAGATCAGTCTTCGTCCTCCCACCCTATTCAGCAGTGTGACTCTGGTACAAGACTCCTTGGGAACCTCAGGAAATGTAGGGCATATCTTGCGGGCTGTGGCTGCAGTTTTTTTGCAAATTGTAGCAACTGCCCCATACCTACATTAAAGGTTTCCACTGCATCTCGTAGTGTAGTGTGATAAATCTATCATTGGGATACTGATCAGGTAATGTTGCAACCCCATGCACGGCACCTATCCATTGACATATAATTTATTTGGAGGAAGGGCTGTGAAGACGAAATGGGCATGTCTGGTGCATAGTGGCGTGCCTAAGCACACTTTTCACCACCCCCTCTTAGGCCCTACACACTTTATGTATCATGAATGGGGCCGAGTTGGGTGCTGTTCCTAATTTCCTTGATTCTTATTGGTCAGCTGCTATAAATTTCCTTCCTTTTCGTGTTTTGTCTCTTGCCTAAAGCATCAACACTTTACTTTTATCTGCTTATGTTTTTAGGCGCTACTTTTCTTTGGATTTAGGCAATCTACCAGTGTCCATTTCAGCAGACTCCTTCATGTAGCAAATCCCCCTCTTTGTTTCTCTCCTGTCTATCTGCTTGCTCCCACCATCCCTACTCTGTATTGGCTTGCCCCCGCCTCACCTCTGTTCTTTGTTCATGTCACTCCTGCCATAACAAAAATAAATGTTCTCATGGACACCACTGGATGTGTCATAGTGCTTTTTAAACCATCCTCACTTTCTGCCCAGTGTTGTCCTGCCTTCCAACATGTCAGCAATAAAAAAAAGCTATGACTTGGCTGGTGCGGGCCACATCACAATCACAATGCCTTTTTTGATTTTAAACTTTCCGCCAGTAACGCACGTAGGCAGGGCCTATGGGCTTTGTCATTGTTTATTTTATACAGATCTATATATATATATATATATATATATATATATATATATATATATATATATATATATATATATATATTTTGAATTTAAAAAAATCTTTTTTTACTCGGGTATGACCAAAACATAGGTAAAGATAAAACTATTGTCGCAGGTGTTTTATAGTCTTCTTGCGTGGCTTAGAAACCTCGAATATACTTTTGCCTAATAGTGTTTTGTTGACCTTTGATATTAGCAGTATTTAAACTGCTTCAGGGAGATGCGAGACTGTGAACAGCGAGGGGAAAAGGTGGCACAAGTTAAGCTGGAAAAAGAACCTGTGAAAGAGGAAAATGACCTTATCATGAGGGGTGCAAGTAAATCCCACTGACAAAATACACAGTGCTCCCTCCGGAACATCAACCCGGTAAAAGACATTGGAATCACATTTGCATAGTTTTATTCGAATCCGCAAACACAACCAGGCTCATGTTTTCTCTGGATGAAATGGGCAAATGGACTGATTGGCCTTATTGGCCCAGCAATAAAAGTGTAATTTAGAACTTGTTAAATATCAATACCCCATATAAAGCTGGAAACAGTACAGTATAAATATATCTTGCTACGGTACTACTATTGTAATAAATCAAAAGTTCAATGTGTCTTGGTCTTAAAATTGTGTTTGATAATTTTTTAGAACATTTAATTGATCATTCATTACAATCACCCCTTAACACTACATCGATCTTCTATTCAAAGGCGAAGGTGTATTGCTGTGCTTATCTAGTGATAAGTGGTTAGGAAGGACAGGTGTTGGTGCTAATTAAATATATACCTCCGGGAATGAAAGGCATCTTAGGACGAGCATGACTATTTGGTTGATAGTTATGGGCTGGTTTGCTTTAACTGCAAAGTATTAATTGACATTTATGGGAGATCTGTGTAGACCATTGATGAGAACATAGGAGCAATATTGTAAACCTTTCTGTGATTTGATGGCCACTGATTTGTTGACAAATTTATGGTGGTGGTGGTGGGGGAGGGTGTACCATGATGTAATGCTTTTTTTAGCTCAAGCACATTTTAGAGTTATTATTTAGAGCTGTGTACCCGTGAAGTGTTAATGTCATGCTGTTTTATAGTGTTTGTGGAAGGCTCTTTCTCCGTTATTCATGGCTACTTTTATGTCCTGCATCTGCCCTCCAAATAATTTCATATTGTATTGCTGATTTCGTTGAGCAATAGTTTTCTATATTTTTCCATTTCTTCCTTGTGGTAGTTTACATGAAATGCCATCATTATAGATAACATTTGACATCTCCAAGAATATTAAAGAATGCTCCTTTTGTTTCAATTGCTATTTTTCATGCGTGCAATTAGTGAAGTTATGTTTGCCAATTATATTCTTGCTTAGAAAACTCTGGACAAACATTACAGCCATTTGATAATCCAGCGATCTTTGCTGCACTTTGTAATTGGATAACTACTGTCTCTAATCCACTGCTGTCTATTTATTTCTAGTGGGATTGGTCGAAACTGGCCTTGGGCCTCTGGAGGAAGCAGTATTCTTGCTGAGTTTGGGACTTTGCATTTGGAATTTGTTCATTTGAGTGAACTTTCTGGAAACCCTCTATTTGCAGAAAAGGTACCACATTTTTTTTTCTTCTGGTGAGCTGTGAAGTGCCACACGTCGCCTTAAAGTTCACTTATCACGCTAACTGCAGCTCTTAATTGTGAAACATAATTGAATATAATAAACTGCAGTCAAAAGACATTTTACTCATTTAATTGGAATGAATGATTCTTTCTTGATTGATTATTTATGCTTGCATTTTCGAATACATACTTATTCCTCTAGCCCAACCGCTTGTGTGTAAATTAAACTGCTGGAACTATTGTGCGATTGAGAAATATCAATGCATTTGTTTAGATTCTGTTTTTGGTGTTTTATTGGGTGTTATCTTTTGGTTTGTAGCCTTCAGGACTGTGCACTTTTGTTAGACATCCTTTCTAAAAAAAAAAGTCCAAGTGAAAAACCTGTACTCCTCATTACACAAGTTGAAGCCACATGCTGTTAATGACATTGCCTTAAAATCAATCTAATGTTAGATTTTATTTTTCGGCACCTAAAGTGACTGCTCCCATCTTGGTTGTTCAGCTACTAATTGTTTCTCTGCGCAGCATTTTAGTCTGGTACTGTGTTCCTTAAAAAAAAATAATAGTAATGTGGGTTTCATTCATTTGGAAAAATCCTTTTTTCCAGGGTTAATTTTAATTTAATTGTATTTTTTACTTTAACTCCTTTTAAAGTGTAGTCTACCGCACAGTAGTTGGTGCAAAAGAACTTTGTGGGCTTATCAAGAACTCAGTAGGCCCACTGCGCTCTTTGTTTAAGATTGGTTGGCTTGGTCACTCATTTGCTTCTCATTCATTAGCTTGCCTTCCTCTTGTGTTTTTCCAACCCAAGGGACATATCCTCTTTACTATCCTTTAGATTGACAGATTAGTTTACTTCCCCTACTCACTTTTAAATAATTAATTGTATTCTTTTTGGCTAAGCAATCCGTGAGTGCATGCATTGTCCATCTCACTCCTGTGCTACCCCCATCCCCCCCCCCCCCCTCTGTGTTTCCCTCTCATGTGTCTTTCGTGCTCGTGCGTGGGCTTTTACCCCACCAAACTACCTTAAGCCTCTCCGTGTTGCCTGCTCCTTCGTGTGCTTCTTCCTCAGGCCTGTGTTGTTCTTCAACTCCTATATTGCTTTCTGCATCTTCCTCCATGCTTTATTGTATTGCTTCCCCATGCGTTCCTCCATTTGCCACCACCCCATCCAACAGGCCGTTTTTACCTTTGCTCAAGCAAATGTTTACTGAATATAGGTAGAATCTCTGTAAGAGGAATTTTTTTTAATTAAATGCAGGCCAGCGAACCCTTTCAAACATGATGTAATTTCCCAAGCATACCGGTTATCTCTTGTAGTCCTAGAACCAGTTACGATGGTAGTCATAATTTAAAAAAATTAAACTGCTAATTGGATCGAATTTTGTAGCTGTGCTTAAAACGAATTGGTCGAACTTGAAGTGCATTCCCAAAGTTTCTGCGTGAGAGGGGATGTGCCAAACTAACTTGAACAGTCATTCGAAACGTACACAACAAGAGTATTGCGCATTAGCAGTCAGTAGAAAATGGATGGGTTATACAGACAGTATTCATAACTTTAATCTTAATTGCAATTAAATGTATTAAGACAAATTGGTCAAATTAAACTTTGCGTTATACAAAATAATTATTCTTTGTCCTCATAGGTTATGAACATTCGGAAAGTCCTGAACCGTTTAGAGAAGCCACAAGGTCTCTATCCGAACTATCTGAATCCTAACAGTGGACAGTGGGGTCAACGTATGTATCCTCTGCTATTTAGTTATAGTCGTGGTTTGTGAACGAAAATTGATACAGTTCATTTTTCCTCAGTTTTACAAATGTTTGTGTGATTAAAGACGGTGATAGAAGTCGCTAAGAAACAAACATTCTGTTGAGCAGAATATTTTTTATTTGAGAGGGTACAGACAGAGGATGCGATGAGTAGCTATGACGTGCAGAGTTCGTGTAACCCAATATTCATTTGTTCCTCACATTTGTTTTGTATACCTTGGTGCAGTGGTTCTTAACCTGGGGAGCTCGATGCCTACTCAGGGGGTCTGCGACTGCTTAGAAAATTAAATATTAACAGATTAATAAGGTGTATATA
The DNA here is from genome assembly GCF_964261635.1 of Lissotriton helveticus. NCBI lineage: Eukaryota > Metazoa > Chordata > Amphibia > Caudata > Salamandridae > Lissotriton > Lissotriton helveticus. The sequence goes on from NC_136067.1 coordinate 875,162,685, forward strand.
AATAAAGAAGCAATCTGTAAAATGAAGATTTCCAAATGTTCTGTAAATGTGAAGAAATTTGAAATGGGAGGCTAAAAATTAAGTTGATATCCTAAGATTGCTTTGTGGGAAAGTGCATCACACAGGATAAAGTATGGCCGCTGGGTTGCCTTAATTTAGAAAAGCTCCTACTTCCCATTAAAATTGGGATGTATTTATTGTATAATATTTGTGAATTGATAAAATGTAGTCCTTTGTGTATTGTTCTTGTGGTTCAAAACATTGAAATTGCTTACGCCGGGGTCCCCGTCTACCAGTCAAGACTCAGTGGAGGTCCTTATATTCCAGTAAAGATTAATTGGGGTTCTACAAAAGCTGTCTTAGTGCATTGTTGCAGAGGTTGCTTCTGCTTTATGAAGCCTCCATCAGAAGTTATCGTCATTTTATATCCTTCTGTAGGTATTTGTGCTGTGAAATGTCTTGTGAATCTTCCTGTTGTGTGATGTCATAGTTTTCCAGGTATATACTCTGAGAAAAAGGATTTTATAACCCTGTCTACACAGGAAGGTTAACTCACTAAATCAACAGTGTATCATCCAATTACGCAGCATAGTACAGAAAAGAAGGCTTCATATTGACTTTACCAAAATTCCAGCTGTGCTTGGGCGATAGAATGCAACTGCCATCATCCGACTGAGCTTCTGTCAAAGCTCATGGGTGAATGTTCATGCGCTGAAAAAAATAACCACCTGCATGTGGGTCCTGCATACACTGATGCACATACTTAAAATGTAAAAGTGAACGTCGTCACATGCTTAAATCACATTTCATGCCTGGTCAATACATGGTCAACATAATACTATGCATTTTAAATGGAGTCATTGTGTGGAGGCTACTGCAAAAGTATTTAATATGAAAAATGGCAATGAGAAATGTAAAATCTGGAAATATTCATAATTTCTTAACTACTAGATTTTTTTCAGGTGTACAAAACTCTGGGTTTGTGTCAACGGAGACCATATATTTTTGGAACCGGGTCTGTGAATGATGAATAAATTATGTCTACCTTCTCATTAAAGCAGCCCCTGTCCATCGAGCAGTTTAGAATAGCTTATCATATTTGCAGCTCGCAGCGTTCTGCAGAGTAGCAAAGGCAATAACGTTGGTAATTTTGCCTTTATGAGGAAATGAGTGGAAAGAGTACATTAGACTCATCAAAATATTATGAAGAGACAAACATCCGTACTTGATATTTTTTTTATGTCATCTAAAACCAGAACTGCTTATGTATGGAGAATAGTGATTCCCATCTTATAAAGAATGTTATAAAGAATATAAAGATGCTAATAAACCTTTCTTACAAATGTTGTCCCAGAAAGCAACTAAATATATGCATTTCATATCTTCTCACTGCATTTCAATTTGAGATTTCCTTTTTGTTCTCAAGAGCGCATTAGAATATATTTGTTTTCAAGCTTTTGGAAGTCCTTTATCCAAATGAACCTTCTTAATAGTTGAAGGGTTATACAGATTTAGCTAATTGAACCAATGAACTTATTATATTGGGCTAAAATGATCCAGGAAATGAATTGTAACCTTTAATGCAGATCAAGTGATCCAGACATGACTGAAATAATTGTCACCCACAAATTGTAATTTGCCAACAAAAATTAGTCCTTTTTGACCAGTTTTACTAGGACATCTCCTATTTTTTCAATTTTTGTGCTTACAACCTCATTCCAGTTAGTGGTAGAAATGAGTGTGAAACCAATAATGGATCCCGGAAAACTATACATTTCTAAAAAAGTAGACTAAATTCTGCATTCAGCAAGGACTCGTTTGTGTAAATCCTTCAAGGTTTTCCTATAGCAAGTAATAGTTGAATTAAAAAAATATTGAAATTTAGTTGGAAAAACAGCCATTTGTGCCTACGTTTTCACCTTTAACTTTTAACTATGGTAGATTTTTAAAAGCTGTATACCGCTACGTTCGCGGGACCTTCTGGTTACAGGGATATATGAGGCTTGTAGGTCACCCAGAGCCAATAAGTGAGTTGCAGCTTGCAATGTTTTTTCTTTCTGTACCGGTTATACAGTAAAAATCTGAGGGAACTTCTTAAATCTTGTCAACTCTAAGATAAACCCAATCACAATGGAATGAGGAAGTGTCACAATTGTGTACAATGTGGCAACTTAATTTTAGGAGATACGTTTGATCATCCAAATACAGACCAAAAATTGAAACTCCGTCATACTTCTGATTGCAATACAGAGGGGGTGATTTATGCTATCAAATGCCCATGCGGGCTGGTTTATGTAGGGAGAACCAGTCGTAGGCTCAAAACACGAATTGTAGAACACGAGTAGAATTTGAAATAAGAACCTAAATTAATCTCTAGCAGCACATTAGGTGAACACTCCACATACGATCCCCCAGTTGAGATACACCATTATTGAAAAAATTCACATGACTTCAGGAATTGTGATAAATACAGCTTTAGCACGCAGGGAGACTTACTTGATTAAGTATTTAGGCACTGTTATCCCCCGGGGTCTCAATGACCATTATGAATTACTATGTTTCCTATGAAGAAGTTTGCGTAATTATACACATGTTTGTTCCAGTCATATGAAAATGTGTGATTTGGTGCCTATATTGTACAGCATTTGCACTCACTTGCATTTCTTTTTCTTTACATTTTTTATTATTTATTTTTAATTTTAATTTTCATTGATCACATCGAGTTTGAATATTTAGGGTCACACAACAGTTGCTTGGAAGGAAGCTTTTTGCACATGGTTTATTCTGTAGAGGATGCGCTTCAGCTATGATTTGTAGAAACAGGACGTTAATAACGTGGTTTAGAGATTGTGTTAGCGTAATTAGTTGACACGTGTTTTCTCGCAGAAGAGGTATAATACTGCTTGGGACTCATAGCTTTTTGAGCAAGTATTTGGTAAACCTGTAGTATTTAACAGAGGTTGTCTCTTTGTGCATGGAGACGCGGCACAATAGTTTTGTAGCAAGTCGACTCTTTGACACTGGTCGGGCTCTTTTAAAACGGCTCATGTACCGCAGACGTCACTGCGTACATTGTAGGCTTCGGAGTGTGAACACTGAGGATCTCTCACGGCGTTGTTCGTGGTAAATTTTACCGATACGCGAAGATCTGTGGCGATTAACTTCTGCTTGAAGGGAAGTTTGACAGTACATTCACTTTTGCTTATTTCAGAACACAAACTTCACCCTTTTACTTTAAACGTGGGGCAAACGAGAGGCTCAGTCGCAGATATCGAGAAGCGTCTTCTCACACTCGGGCGGTGGAGGCTGCCAGATCGTAACTTTCTGACTGTTTGTTTTTGGAGCTTGTGCTCAATATTAATTGAGGTTGTGTTGTCTCTTGTAGTTTCAGCCTTGCTAAGTATTTCAGTAATTGAAGTACAAAGTGGAATCTTTGGGTTAGCGGCAAGAGTCTCGATACCATTTAATCTAGCACATTATCTTGCACTGGGGAGTGGTGATGGAGAGTAATACGTTACTTCTATTTACGAGCAGCTTGATTAGTAATAGTATTTTTTAATTAATTTATCACAAGCACAACAGTGTTTTCTTTGCGCACATCACACTTTAGTTACACTCCACCCCTCTATCTTCTTTACATTTCTCCTGAGTGCAAATCCTAATTTTTAGTTACTTCTGTTGACATCGGAACATAACATTGGCTCATTTTATACTCATTTGATTTTTGTTGTAGCTCAGAACGGAGGACATCTCTACTATTAATCTGTGAATTCTTGTATCAGATTACCCCTGAGGAAGGGTTTTGAAAAAGACAGAAATGCATTGGGTCTCATTGTAATATTATTTGTTAAGATTCAAAACATGTTTTTCTTTTCATTTGTACATTATGAGCATTTAAGTATTTATTTTTATTTATTTTATTTAACTTGTATATCGCAACAGCTACCCAACAAAGGGCTTCCCGGCGCAATGATTCAGTAATAGCTGGCAGGACTGGTAGGACTTAGATGTTAAATAGCCAAGTTTTTAAGGCTTTCCTGAATTTCATGTAGTTCACCTCAGAGCGCAGCGCAGCGCTTGTGGCATGGCATTCCACAGAGAAGGTCCAAGGAAAGCAAAAGATTTGCCACCCATGCGTGATAGTTTTATTTTGGGGATAACAAAATTGTTAGCTGTTGCAGATCGTAGGGTTCGAGAAGGATGGTAACGGCAGACTAGATTTTGTAGGTACTTAGGGGCTTTTTTGGTAGAAATCTTGTGCATACAGCATAGTGATTTGAATTTGTATGAAGTATGATAAATTGTTGAATATACGAGTGGAAACAGCTCATCTAAAGTTTTTGAGTCTGTTTTTTTTTTTTAAATGGTTAAAATGGCTTTGACATAAGTTTTTATACAACTTTTAGAGAGACTTTTTTCAGTATTTTGCTGTGCTTTACGCAGGTCCTGGGTTTCCCTCGGCCTTGTTTACATGTATTCTTACCTGAGAGGGGTATAGGGCTAACCCCACAGCGTGAATAGCACACCAAACCGCATAAAAAAATTGAGTACATTAGATCTTATGTATTGATTAAAATTGAGAAAATTTAGGTGTGTAGGTTCACTCTTATAAATAGTATTGTTCACACAGGGATGTGGGCCATGTCGACGCTTCACTTTTCTCTGCACCAAAACAATTAGCCTGCAATTAGTGTATAGGTGTTAAGGTAAAATAGGTGCTGCAATCCTTAGAGGCCTTACCAGGTCACAGTGCACATGGTACCCATGATACCTTTTACAAGGGGCTTAACTGTGGATGGAGATGTGCCAATTGTGGGTATAAATGTACAGTCTTGGGAAAGAACACAGCCCCTAGATAACTGATTGGCAGGGACCTGGGGCACATCGTCAGTTTACATCAGATGTCAGGCAAAATGTCCCGGAGGGGAAGGGGGGTGGTGGTGAACATGCAAAAAGGGGCACTTTCCTACAGTAGTGCTCACAGGGCATCTTCTCTGCCAGCGGTAGTGACACTTTTTCATCTGGCCCAATCTGTCACTCTGCCCACTTTCTATGCGCCTCTGCATCCTTCCAAGGAGGAAAAGCTTATCCGTCTGGACTAAAAAAGAATGTTATTTTTCTACCTTGATCGTACAAAAGAGTTCCGGGTGGACAACCTACTCAAAGGGTGCGATGTAGCAAAGAAGGGGCGAGCAGTTCTGAAGAGGACATTGCACGCTGGGTCATCCTCTTCATAGAAATGTTTCGCCTTCGCGAAGAAACAACCTCCCAAAGCCCTTAGAGCCTGTTCTAGCAGGGTGAAAGCAGCCAGCATGGCAGCCAACGTGGTGTTATGGTTTGACATCTGCCATGTGGCTTCACTGCACACGTTTGCCAGACACTACTGCCTGGATTCTGAGGTCCGCAGGGAGGGCCTCTTTTGCCACTCTGTCTAACAGGGCTTCTTGGACTGAAACCTTTCTGTAGTCCCTCCTCCGGGGATGTTATTGCTTGGGTATCTGTTCAAAGGTAAGGAGTCTGTGGCTAGATGTCTCTGAGATGGACAAGTTACTTTCCTTTGGTTATGCCTTATCTGGTAGAGACATGATCTAGCCTCAGATTCCTTACTGACCCACCCATCCTCCCTGCACTGCAGATTGGTTTAGTGTCCAGGGTGTTACCCCTTAAGGCCCTAGTTGTTTTTTGCACATCACAGTCAGTCTCTTCATGGCTCAGCGCTTCTGGTGTTGAAAGTCATGAAAAGTACTTCTGTCAGCATGCTGGGGTGGCGCCTATATAGACAACGCAGACATCACGGCAAAGAACCCGACGCCTACAACGTCATGGGGAGTCACCAGACTTCACCTTTTGGCGCTCAGGGTTATTGCTATCAAAAATCCTACAGATCCAGCCTAACTCCTAGAAGTTCAAAGGTAAGGAATCGGCGGGTAGATCATGTCTTTACCAGATAAGTAGTTACTGAAGGTAAGTAACTTGTCCATTAGTAGTGTTCGAAAATCTTAAAATGAATAATGACGGTTGCCACCTAAGCCATAATTTTGCTAGATCTTTCTACTGAATGACATCGTAGATCACAACATCTTATTCGCTAGATTGCATTACTATTGTGTCACGGGCACCCATTTGGAACGACTTGCTTCATTTCTTACTGGACGATCTCAAAAGACAATATTTGATAAGTATTCATCAGCTCTTTCCAGAAGCATCGTCCCTCAAGAATCCATTCTTTTCACCTCTTCTTTTGAATATTTGTTCTTTCTCTTGGTAAATTATTCAGAAAATGTGGGTGCTTTTATTATACCCACGCAGACTATACTTTGTTGCTTATTCACTTCAAAGAACCGGATTCTCAATTGAAAATCCCAATGAGCTGTCTGTATTGTCAAACAAGCATTTGCAATGCAATAGGTCTCGCATTTACATGAGTTTAAGCTGTTGGCATTGTAAATGACAATGCCTTTTATTTATGTTTTAAAAACAAAAATAAAAGGCATGGTTATTTGCAATGTCAATAGCTGAAATTTGCTTAAATGCGAGATCTATTGCATTGCAAATGCTTGTTAGATTTGTGAGTAGAAACGGTCCTTTTCGGCCGCACAGCAAATTAAACAAGCGCGGCCCCTAAAGTGAAAGCAGACTGCTCTCCAAATGAAAAGAAAAATAGTGCTTACCGACTAGTGAAGGAGACCGTATAACGCCATAAGTAAAAGATCCAGTCCTCATGGGAGGTAAAAAATGGCGACAGGGCGGTAACCAGGAGGGACTAACCAGCCTAATTATCAATCGCAAACAAGCATTTACTAAGGACAATGACACCAGCCAATCAAAAATGTGGGTGGAGAGAAGGCGAGGCTTCCACTGCATACTCAACTACTGCATATGCTTCGCAGAGTGAGCAGCGCATGCGCTAGGCTCGACCTAAAACTGGATGGATCAGAATTGGTTAAAGAGTAATCTCAACAAAACAGAAGTTCGGATAGACTGTAACGAAACATCGTTCTTGTCACAGTCTATTTGGCCAAACTCAATTGGCCCGTTTCCTTCCCACAAGTCTGTTAATTCACTTGGTGTTAAACTGGATAACCATTACAAATTGGGCATTCAAATTTGTTCTGTGCTTTCTACCTGTGCCTTCTAATGTTGTGAACTGAGATCTGTTTTTAAGCTTCTCTCTGAGGAAGGCAGATGTATAATCTCAGCCTTGATAGCTGTGAGCCTTGATTATGCTGACTCCCTCTACATGGCAGTGTCTAAATGCCAAATCCATAGGCCCGAGTTATTCAGAACCAAGCGGCAAGGCTGATAACTTTAGCTGATTGGTTTTCTTCTGCTGGTTTGCATAAACCTTCACTGGCTACACAGTCCCGAGAGAAATCACTTTTAGGCCCTTGAAATTGTTAACAATCCCATCTCTGCACCCTGTAAACTCATTTCTCACTCCTATTTCTTTTGCTGCCAAAAGACCTGTGGGTTGGATACAGGTTCACACCTAACTTAAGAACAGTTTTAAAACATAATGCAAGAGGCCTTTTTTTTCCTGCATTTAGTGTTCATATGCAAGCTTATTTTTGGCTGTGTGCAAAATATGACCCAAACTATTTTTTTGGGGTGTTAGAATAGAACGTAACAATACAATATTGTTTCTGCTTTTCTATTCTAGAAAAACTTATATGAAGGTGAATATTTTTTTTTAAGAAACCTTTTGGCGAGGCATTGACAAACTAGTGAGATAATACTGCCAAAGAATATGCCATATATTGGCAGTCTGTTTACCTTTTTTTTCCGTAATTGTTATCCGTAGCCTTGACCGTAACGGTCTACGCATGATCGGTTCAACACAACTTTTTTTATACAAAATGCTACGGTAGCGCAAACACAAGGTTTTCAAAGTATTATTTAGGGGTGAAAATGCATGTTTTTTTATGCAACGCTTTGGGAGCAAGGAGCAGCGATGAGCTAGTCTTACGAGCAGCTAGTGCAGAAGCAGTCTTAGTACAAAAAATGGCTAGTGCAGTAGCCATCTTAGTACACTGAGCGGCTCAATAATACTCCCAAAGAAGTCAAGAGTGGCTGTCATCGTACCACCTTAAACTCAATCAAGGTAAAACTGAGATCCTCCCCATCTCTAACAAGGTTGAAAACCCGCAAATGACTTAGTGGCTGAAAGTCATTGATACTCTCAATGCGAATCTCACCCTGGCAAACTCGGTAAAACCACTGTGTATTTATTTATTTATTTATACCATTTATAAAGCGCGCTGTTACCGAGTGGTGTCCTGGCGCTGAAGTAATGTGAAGTCTCCCCACCCTGGACCACAAACTATCCATGACTAACCACATCAAGAACTCCGCTAAGAGCGCCTTCTTCAATCTGAAGCTACTCAACAAAATCAAACCCTACATTCCAGCTACGGATCTCAAACAAGCCACCCAATCTCTGGTGTTATCCAGACTGGACTTCGGGAACGCAATCCTCTCTCGTAAGCCTCTCCCACCTAGCACCCCTAAAAACCACCCTCAATGCAGCGGTCAGAATGGTCTCCGGAGTAAAAAAAATGACCACATTTCTCCCGCACACAGAGATCTAAAATGGCTCCCAGTGGAAATGCGGGCTAGCTTCAGAACGGCCTGCCTGACTCACAAAGCCTTGCACTCAGGGAAACCAGAATACCTAGCCTCGAAACTCCAGAAAGCCGGTCAATCCAGAATTCCCAACTCCCTCCTCATCCCCCTGAAAACACGCAAACAGAAAACGGCAACCGGCTCCCTTGCAGGGAATGCCCAAAAATCTGGAATGCCATCCCTGTGGACATCAGAACTATTCCCTCCTTTCTAAAGTTCAAAAGCCACCTAAAAGCCCTCTACCTCAACCGTGCCTTCCCGGACCCAATTACGTAACTCTCAAACTGTAACATGTCAGCCATCAGACCGCACGCACCCGCAACCTACCTCATCCCCTCTATCCTCCCCATCGCATGGGGTCTACACCAGTAGGAGAAGCTCTCAGGATAACACTTTGCCGCGTCAGCAAGAATTCTCCCTGACCAACGAGGACCTCCGCTCCCCTGAAACCCATTCCTCAGCGTCACACTTCAACCCTCATCGCCTGTGGACTATCTGATCGCACATCTTTCTGTGTATTTTTTTTTTTTTTTTTTTTTTTTTTTTTTTTTTTGCGTAAGACCTTTATTAACATAAAGTAGAATACACAGCATGAGCCCACAACCCTGAGGCCGGCTCGCCACTGCACCTTGTTAGATCAGTACAATCAGAAATGAATATGCAAAGTCATCTGTTAACGGTAGATAGAACCATCCGGTATTTTCCAGTCAGGGCACGCATTGTACAATCAACATGAGTCTTACATTTTGTGATTTTATCAACCAACCTCTAACTTCCCCAACTTAAGACCTGCTATTGCCTTCAGTGACATCCTATACAGTGAGCTAAGCAGTGTTCCATAATTCCTTCTAAATAGTCTTCAGGGGCCATAACCACACGACACTCACTCACCTCACGGCGTCACCCACACATCAACTAATCCTCCCCATTCTCCTGTAAGGAGTTCAAATAGTCTGTCAAAAAGCACCATACATCCTTGGGCTTAGATTTAGCAGGTAAGTCCTCTTCATACGTTTGTAGGTTATCCCTACAAGTAGACATGCTATGCATCCACATCTTTACAGTCGGTATCTTACGGCTGTGCCAACATTGTGCCACCTGTCTTTTGGCCAACAGCAGTGCGATAGCACAGAATTTGCGCTTCAGCGCTCTGAGTTGGGGTATAATACCGAGCAGACAGACCTGTGGTGTGCAGTGCACCTCGTCATCCAACATGCTCGACAACGCGGCTGTGACCTCCTCCCAGTAACTCGCCACACGCTCGCACTTCCATGCCAAATGTACAAAGTCTGCCCCATCCCTGTTGCAGCGCTTACATTTGTCTTCCTCTTGAAGCCCATATCTGCGCATTTTCACCGGTGTGTAATAGCTTTGGTGGATGAACTTGTAATGAATAATCCTCAGATTCCCGTTTGGTGTAAGTATCTGAGTCAGTGCGCATGAACTGTACCATTCCGCCTCCGTCAGTGGAGCCTCCAGTAGTGTATCCCATCTTTCTTTGGCTTTAAGTGTGTGGCCTGCTATGTCCGATTGTGCAGCAGAGTAAAGTTTGGATACCAAATGAGACAGATCGCTCGTGGTGATCAGCATCTGTAATGGCGCTAGCGTTTCCGGCTCCTCCGGGAATGAAGGGTAATGTCCCTTCAATGCCCTAGTCAATCTGTAATATGAGAAGCGGAACATAAGAGTCTGATTTCGTATGTAATCTAGTTTATCAAGTTCTATAAATGTGCCCCCCTGAAACACGTCGCTCATTTTGTCGATCCCGGCTCTGGACAGTAGTGACATCCCCACTTTCTCGCTAGTGACTGATAAGGCCTGATGGTGCTGTAATGGCATGTTCGGTGCGTATAACGGGGTCTTGTGGGCCAATTGTCCTAGTTTATTCCATGCCTTGATCGTGGTGTCTACCGTGTTGATGTCTTTTGTATGAAGCGGGGGTCTAGTGTGTGTCAATATCGCCGATAGTGGGACCGGATGGGCATCCCCTTCCTCAATGGCCACGTGTGTAATGTAGGGGACTTCGTGATACCAGTACGCTGCGTACTGAGCCTGAGCACAGAGATAATATAGGAGAAAATCGGGAACCCCGAAACCACCCTTTGCCACTGGGAGCGTTAGGGTCTGTAATTCAATGCGAGCCTGCTTACCCGCCCAGATCAAGTTTAGTACTAGTGATTTGATGCGCCGAAAGACCTCCCGTGTAGGCGTGATTGGGATGTTGTTGAAGAGATACAACAACTTAGGCAGGATGTTCATTTTGACGATCGCTATTCGATCAGCTATGGACAATGGCAAGTGTATCCAGCGATTGACCTTATCTTCCAGTTTGGCGATGACCACTCCGTAATTCGCACGTATGACTTCGTCTGGGTCCCTATGAAACATGACACCTAGATAGCGTATGGGGTCGCGCTGCCACTCTAGTGGATAATCTATTGCAAAGGAATCAGTGGAATCGGTGAGGGGTATTAGCGAGGATTTGGACCAGTTTACCGCCAATCCTGAGTGACCCCCAAAGCGGATGTACTCCCTAAGGAGCGGGTTTAAATGTGTTTCTGGATCGCGAACATAAAGCAACATGTCGTCCGCATAGAGCGATATGTGCAATGGTCTGGACACAAATTGCAACGCCGATTCCCTGTAATTTTGACGCACTATGCACGCTAGTGGTTCCAACGCTAGCGCGAAGAGCAGGGGTGACAGGGGGCAGCCTTGTCTCGTTCCCCGACCAATGTCGAATGGCGCCGAAACGTACCCATTTATCCGGACCCTCGCACACGGTTTGGTATACAACAAGGAGATCCACTGAATAAATCTTTTAGGAAAACCCATCCTATTGAGGACGGTCAACATGTATCTCCATTCTATTGAATCAAACGCTTTGGCGGCGTCGAGTAGTACAGCCACTGCTTTAACCGAGGGTTTTAGATAGTGCGCCAGAGCAAACAGGGACCTTGTGTTATGTGAGGTGGATCTCGTGGGGACAAACCCTGCTTGGTCCGGGAGCACTAAGCGAGTCATCAGGGGGGACAATCTGACAGCTAGTAATTTTGCAAGTATTTTTGAGTCCACATTTATTAGGGATAGGGGCCTGTAGGAGTCACAGTAGTCCGGGTCTTTAGCCGGTTTGAGGAGCGCAATGATCATAGCTTCACGCAGAGTGGGGGGGAGCAGTGAACCTTCAAGGGAGGTGCCGTACATGTCCACCAAATATGGGGCAATGATATCGACAAATTTTTTGTAAAATTCGGACGTGTATCCATCCGGACCCGGCGCTTTACCGTTTGGGAGCGATGCAATCACTTCAGTGACCTCCTCTACCGTGATCGGCCGAGCCAGATATTCCCGATGGGCATCTGACAGCCAGCCAATCGCCACATCATGGAGGTATTCGTAAGTTTCCTCCGCTGTAGCCGTTGGCTGAGATTGGTATAGTGTGCAGTAGGAGTCCGCAAAACATTTGACTATGTCCGCCGAATGTGTGTGAACTACACCCGCCTCAGATTTGACCCGAAGGATCGCCGAATGCCCCCGCCCTTCACAAATTTTCCGCGCCAGTACTCGCCCTGGCCTACCCCCTTCACCAAAAGCCCTTGCGGAGTGTTTGCGGTCTAGATACTTGATTTCTGACGTTAGGAAGTCGGCATGTTCTGTGTGTAAGTCTCGTAGTTGGGATAATAGCTGTATGTCCCGTGTATTTTCATATTGCAGTTCCAAATCCCTCATCTGACTTTCGCAGCGGCGGATCTGGCTCCTAATGTCTTTGAGTACACCTATGGTGGTGCTAATGCAGACGCCCCTTATCGTGGCCTTAAAGGCTTCCCAGAGTAGACATGGGTCGTCCGTAGTGTGAGAGTTATTAGTGAAGTAGTCCTTGATCGCTGTAATCAGGGTGTCAACATATACGGGGTCTGTGAGGGCCTGGGAGTTAAAACGCCAGTGAAAGGGGGGAGGCGTGTAGTGCGGAATGTCTAGTTGCAATACTACCGGATTGTGGTCCGACAATGTGCGTGGAAGCACCTTTACCGTACGAGCCCATAGTGCAATATCCCTGGACCCTAGCCAATAGTCCAGTCTGGACCAACTATTGTGCGATGCTGTAATGTGAGTAGCGCCTGGCTCGTCGGTATGTTGTAGTCTCCAGATATCCGCTAACGCTAGATCGCTCATCATGTGGTCTATCATAATCCTCGCCTGCTTGTGTTGTTCCACTGATTGGGAAGATCGATCCAGCCCGTCCCGCAGTGTTACGTTCCAGTCCCCCCCACATAAAATGTGTGTGCCAGTGTGGTCCTGTAAGTGTCCCCAGATTTCCCGATAAAAGTCAGGTGCGTCGGTGTTCGGGCCATATATGTTGAGGAGTGTAATGTGTTGCCCCCTGAGCTTGCCGGACACCAGCACGTATCTACCAGCTGGGTCTTGAGTCACATGTCTCTCTTCGAAGTGTACCCCTTTCTTGACCAAGGTGATCACCCCCCGGGAATAGGAGGAATATGAGGCTCTGTAGGACGATCCCGCCCATCTCGACCCCAATGTAGCGTGAGTATGCGGAGCCAAGTGCGATTCCTGCAGGAATGCAATGTCAATATTCCACCTGGTGAGACTGGCAAACACTTGCCTAATTTTCTGTGGGCGTGAGAACCCTCGTATATTCCACGTAAGGACGTTTAGTCCGTACTTGCTACCAGCATTGGAACCTGGCGTACCCATTTAACACAGTACCATTCAACCCTAAGCACGCAAGCAATCCACCCCCATCCCGACCCCATCCAGCTCCATGAACACCACTTGCAGACACAAGCCCCAGCAGGGCTAACACGTAACATGCACTGGTTTGCAATACCTTCGGTCTTAGTAAACAGTTAAACATCCCTCCTCCCCAGATCCCTCCCACTCCAGCAACCCCAACCTGCCGAAGCCTTACCCTCTCAGAGCACAATTCCCTCAACAGTGTAACCAACAACTTGGTGCTCATGGCAAAACTCGTGTAGGGTTGTACCCTCATGGAGGACCGCTAGTGGCGCAGCACGGCACCCGACAGACAGGTGCAGGCGACATTAACATGAATCTAACTGAAACGCAAAGTATGTGTCCATTAATCCACATGCCCACAATCCCAGTACCACCCCTGCTTTGGATGTAGGCAATGATGCCGCCCAGAGAAAACAGAACCCCCTTCCATAATGTACAGACGTGTAGGGGAGGGGCCAATCTCACTCAAAGCAGTGTGTCTCTGTCCCCGCACTTAATTATTGCCCGGCCCCACCCAACCTGGACCTCAGCCGCCAGTGCGGTCGAGACGCCTCCAGTAGTGCACATCTCTCGACGTGGGACGAAGCACAATGTCCACCAGACTGCTACGTTAGAGGCCGTTCCCCTTCCAGTTCTGAGGGCTTGTGAGCACAGAGTACACATAAGGACCCGATCCAGTGCCCCAACGTGCGGTAGGAGCAGGCGCTTCATGGCCGTTGGTTCTGAGCTCCCATGTGGGAGGTCTGGTAGTTTAGTTCGAACATGAGTGCCCGCTACAGGTCAGGGCAGGATAGGGCTCTAGTTACAGTTAGTTCAGCCGCTCCCCACCCTTTCACCGCCCAATGCACAAATCAAAAATAAAACGCCAGCAGCTCACCTCAAGCAGATGTTCATCAACAAACCTTATATAGATAGCCGAAAGTGACAATGTGGCAGAACCTCGTGGCAGTTTGTGCAGAATTCTCCACCGCTCTGCAAAGTTTGAGTGGTCTAGGCGCCTCAGTCCGATTCTCCGTTCTGGTCTCGTCGGGCTTCCGATCTCGCCTCTTGCTGTATTTTCTTGACAAGTTCGAGGGCCGCCTTAGGTGTCGGTAGCACTATCGTCCGCTCCTTCCACACCACTCGCAGCCGGGCAGGATACAACATGGAATATCCAACGTTTAATTCTCGCAACTTGGCCTTGACCGCAGTGTATTCCCTGCGTGCTTGCTGCACAGCGACCGTGTGATCGGGGTAAAATTCCAGAGTGTTGCCCTGGTGAACGATTTTGCCCTTCTCCCTTGCAAGCCTTAGGATCACGTCTCTGTCCCTGTAATTTAGGATCCTCGCAACTATCGGCCGGGGCGTGGTACCTGGAGGCGGTTTGGGGCCTAGCGATCTATGGGCCCGCTCCACAATGAAGATCTGCGATAAGGCTTCCGGTCCAAATATATCCCTGCAGAGCCCCTCAACATACTGTTCCATGCGGCCCGTGTTGGTGGATTCTGGCAGGCCCGCTATGCGCACGTTATTGCGCCTCGAGCGCGCTTCCAAATCCTCCTCCTTTGCTTTTATTACCTCCAGGATGCGCTCCATTCCCGCGCATTTTGAGGTGGATGTGCGCGCCTCGTCTTCGACCGCAGAGATCCTAGTTTCGGCTTCATCCAGTCGTTCTCCGTGCTGTTCTTGTCGGGCAGCCATGCCATCCATCCTGCACGTTAGATTGTCCAACTTCCCGTTGATGTCCTGAAGATTTGTTTGGATCGCCAGTAGTATTTTCTCCATGTTGGTAGACGGTGGCGTGGCCGAAGACCCGCCAGCCTCCGCTGCGTCATCCACTAGCTTAGCCCCCTTCCTATTGTCAAAGGAGAGTTTTGGCTGTTGTTTGTCAGGCTTGCCCATGGTGGCGGGCGGTGAAGGCGCCTTACTCAGCTGGGGTCTAGCCGCCCTCGTCACCCTGGTCGACGTCGCCGTGTTTCCGTCTTGGTGGCAGGCAGTAGACGTACTCAATGGCTAGGTCGTTCCCAAGGTGGCCTTCTCCTGTTGTAGTAGCCCTGCAGTGTTATGGAAGCGATGTATACCTGCCAGTACCACAACGTTGAGGGTCGAGGGTGATGGTTGCGTACGTGCCTGTGCATATAGGGCGCCCTGTTGTTAATCCATCCGGGGCCACTGCCCCCTGTGCGTGTGGTTCGCTGCCCCCGAAGTCTGTCCTCCCTCCAGTCTCCTGCTCCTTGGCCTGCAAGTCGGCGGATGCCAGAAGGCCCTCAATGCGCTGTGCCCAGCCGCTATGCGTGCTGTAGTGTGCCCAGATCCTCTATGCGCCGGTCCGCCGTTGGGTCCGCCGTTGGGGCGCCTCGTTATTCGAGCAGGGGTCCGACGGCGTTAGGCCGCCGATACCGCCACTACTGGAGGGGGTGCCGCCATCTTGTCAGGCAAAACAGGAGGTGTGGTGGCGGACTCCGCCGCTAGTACTCAGGTATGCTGCGTTTCGTTCACGCTCTCCGGCCCTGGTGGTCCGCGTGCAAGGATGGGCGCTGATGGTGGGGTTAAGCGGCTCTCCCGCTCACGCCCTTGCTCTGCTCGCAACGTACCTCCAGGCGGCCGCCGGCCATGTTGTCAGGCAGTCCGATGCCGGTCACCGCGACCTCGGCTTTTCTCCGCGATGAAGGGGAAGCGGCCGCCTCCGCATACATCCAACTGTGCTCCACATCATCCCACACTAGAACGTGGTCTTGCAGGGTGGTATGGTGGGGTTTTAGTGGCAATGAATCACATCGTGTGATATCGCCCGGCGGAGCTGCAGTTCAAGCAGCCATTCCGCTGTGCGCCCCCTAGCGCCTCCCTTTCTGTGTATTTTACTCGTTGACTCTGTATTTGACTTCTACATATCCTGATGTAAAGCGCTCCGATTCCCTCGGGTCTGGCCAGCACTATAGAAAACTCCTAAAATAAATAGTGCAGTAGCAGTCTTATTACATCGAGCAGCTAGTGCAAACAAAGTGCATTTACTTTATTTTTAGTCACTGTTGCCTCAACCCTGAAGGAGTGTGCTTGATCATTCCTTTTGTTCCTGAAAATTAATTTACACGTTGTTGTTGCATGTGCCAGTGACTTGTGTCTTTGGCAGTAATGTATTTCATAACAGGACGTTTAATTATGACAGAATGTTTGAACAGTTTTTCTTGCAAATGTCAGTGGTTTGTGGTAATTTTACTCCATCTTTATACTTTGTTTGCTTTTTGTTCAAACAGTGAATAAATGATTGGTCTCACAGATGTAATCACTTTTTAAAAAATAGTTCACTATTTTTGAAGGTTTAGAACTCGTCTATATTTAGTGTCGGTCATTAACAATGCTGTTAAATTATCAGTCTGAATATCAGTTTATCTGAGTGATGCTGGAGAACAGCAGTAGATGAGCTGCACTGGTCTCACGATCACACTTCTATGCCTTATTGAGGGTGTGCATGCTCAATTCTGGGACTACACCTCAATTGCCAAGACGTTTGATTTGAACTCCGTAAAGCCTGGAGGTTGCCTTTAGCCGTTAATCCACCTTCTCCTTTCCCTTTAATGGATATCTTATGCAGGGCGAACTCAAAATATCTTTCAGGTGCAGTGGGATTGTGCTGGTATTTCAGAGATCTACTGGTACAAGAGCACCCTGTGTAAGGACAGGCATATTCTCTCCTAATCCTAGAGGCAAAAATGTTTAGGGCCACATTGCTCTGCTCTCCCTGAGCTTCCACTGAAACAGAAGGCTTCTCCTTTCCAACTCCTTTGTGGCACATCTTCCCACGGTCTGTTGCTCCTCGAGTGTACTGACTGAAAATATGCCCTATCGTACATTCCTCCTTTGATCACAAGCTCCCTTCTGCATGCATCTTAACAGGACTTCACCATATGTTCTATTATTGGACAACTCCAAAACAGTCTCCCAACGTTAATCTTTTATGATTCTGTCTCACAGTTCATACAAGGAACGGACAAAATCCTGAGCTTTCTTGTACTTGGTCTCCAAAAAGATGGTCCATCACTTGGCCTAGATCTTCATGACTCCTCTCAAGCGCATGTACCTAAGAATCACCTTTATGACAATCATGAACAGTTTAATTGTGGACCATGTCTAAACTAAGATTTTGAGTGGAAGCAGTAAACCTCTAACATGTATTGTCTACCAGATGCTGTTAAGAAAATCTGTCTAAAACTTCCCTCAAATCGTTTAATTTTTTGGATACAGGTATCCATTGGCGATGATTTGAAAGAACTGTTAAATACCATTTAAGTCAAATGTTCCAATATGGGAAACTCCTTATTATGTTACGGTAAAGAACCATGGCTTTGTCTCGTGATAGTTTTCTGCCTCTGAAATTCCCACAAAGAGCTAGATTTCATATTTTACCAGTTTTAGGAGAGAATAAACTACGAAAAATGCAGCACATTGACATAAATGACACTTCCCCCCCCCTTACAGATGATGTTGTTTGGCGTGTGATGTTCTTTGGCTCTCTCTCTGTTGGGCAATTGGAAATAAGGCACAATATCTAGACTTGTTACTATGTACAATGAATCTACTGCTCATATCAAACACTGATGTGACATTGTATGAAAATTTGACGCGTACAAGGGCCAAGAGGACGTTTCTACAGGAGGCATGACCTCTTTGGATATTGCGCAAAGGCAAAGCTAGTGTGCATCCTGCTGTTATGAACGAATACTGTCACACCTCCTTTTTGATTATAATTGTGTGATCTCTTGTTTTGGATTCTTTCCATGTGAAAAACTAGGACCCTCGTGGCAAGATCACTTGCAGTAGTCTCCATTGTGTAGGGGCTTATCGACCATTCTCCAAAGAGGGCCAAACCGCTGGCCTTTTGGATGCATGCACGCATGATTCATTACAAAGATCATTCTTCCTAGGTCTTTTGGTTTCTCGTAATTGTGAAACAAACTAGCAACTCCTGTCGCTTCAATCTACCAAGGAATCGCCTTCCACCTATTAGGCACATTTTTTATCAAGCCCATTTCTATAGAGTCCTTGCTCGTGGCCATGCAAAGGAATCCCAGATTTAACCCAATTTTCACTGCTTATTTTCTGAAATGTATATTGTAGGCTGCCATGTCCCCTGGACGTTTACATACTTTGGTTACACAAAGAATCGAAATCTGAAGTGAACTTTTATAGCCCTGTGATAGTGAAATACCCATGTATGGAGACACCCCCACTGTTTTTCGGTGTATAAAAATTACCAGTAGCACAGCTGCTCAAATATGTTGTTATAAGCTGGAAGCATCTTTCTTCCTGCAGTGTCATTGGAATGCATGCAGAATATATGGTGTATGTTCAGCATGCTAATCCATGGTTCTCAAAGTGGCCTTTTTAGCCGCCAGCAGTTTCGGAGATGGTGGTTCTAAAATTCTGTGGCCCAATACATTTTTTCCGTGCAATACGGCTCAATGCTTCCTTCAGAAGCATGGGCTCTGCTTCTGCCATGTGGTATTGGAGAATCAGTTCTGTCTCCTAAAGTGTCCACTTGTTTAAATGAATGTTTTTTTCATCATTGCAGAAGGAGAATAGAAATGATATTCCTTGTTGAACTATGAGGAACGAAACTGCAGAAGGATAACATTCTGAAAGGTGGTTGGAGCCTGGGGTTCTCGAATTATGATTAATAGATGAATATTTGTGTTCATTTGTCCCTCATCAAAAGATGTGTGGAAGCAGCAATGTCACAAATGTTAATCCAATTGTTTCACGGATCCGAAATGAGAAGAGTTGCATTTGTACATCTTCTGATGTTTGAAATACTTACTTAAAAGGAACTGAAGACGATGGCAAATGACATTGACTGTTGAAATAGTTTTATTCATGTGACTGAGCTGTACAATTCTTAAATAGTAATTTAAACGGCTATGACTCAAATTATGTTCTGTTTCATGAAGCCTGCAATATGTCTTTGCCTGCCGCCTGTTTTAGTTGAAAAATGCAGTAGTACAAAGTGACTCTAAAAAGTCTTAGACACTTAAAAGAGACAGATTTGTTACATGAAAAAAATATTTCAACAATTCTGGCACAGCTCTTTCAAACAATCCTCACCGTTAACTCACCCTTTTGCTGCGTAATGTTTCCTCTCGAGACCCTGCCTAGTACTTGCTCTTACTAGTTGAAAATGTTGATTACTTTGTAGTTTGTTGTCCACCACTATTGCTGATGCAGCATTTACTCGACTAATATCCTGGTTACTTTTCTTTTCCCTCTTTCCAAGTTTTTTGTGGCTATTTCCAAGCAGGATTTAGTCATAAGCTAGCTTCACTTCACCAAAATGTGGGCAAGCTCCACACCTGGGACCTTTGTACCGCTCCCGCCCTCCTTCCTGGAGCAGCAGCATCAGAAAGTTAGGACAGAGACTGGTGGCATACCTACTGATTTAGGAACTAAGCTAACTCTTAGTAATCTTGAGTCACAAAAAGCTCTATCTGGTCCCATGTGTTCCCTAGTCTGATATCTTCACTCTCCAACCCCTCAAATGCGCTAGGTACATGAGGTAAACATACTGCTATGTTCAGTGCATGAGAACCATCGTGAAAGTAAAATGCTGTGTCAGTGCAGTGAGTCTCTCGTGTCCGTGTATTCTGTGGACAGTTTTATTTCACAGTGGAAGCACATGGAATGAATGAAATGTTTTGTGGCAGTTCCACATTGACTTACATTTATTGACCGGATATACTTTACTGCTCTCATTGGGTTTTATTACAGCTATAATGGCATACTTGTATGCTTAATACGCTTAAAGTGGCGGTTATGGGTGTACAGTGCTAAATTAGTTTGACTATTGTAAAGCAATTTTAAAATAACATGTATTGTACATTGTTGGTAGTCATGGATTGTGGCTTTTTAAGTAATATTTCGTCTTTTTTATTGTAGATCATGTCTCTGTTGGCGGTCTTGGGGACAGCTTTTACGAATATTTGCTGAAGGCATGGTTGATGTCTGACAAAACAGACGAAGAAGCTAAACGAATGTATTATGATGCTGTTCAGGTAAGACAAGCAAGTCTTCCTCGAAATCCACAGTAACTAAAAATGAGTCATGCAATTTGTGGAGCTTTTTACTTTTCTGTGCATATAGAACTCTCAACTTACCCTTAATTAAGAAACCTGTACGTTCTGTGGTGAGGTTTTACTAAATATTGGATGTTCACTAAATTAGGCTTTGGGGCTTGAAGCTCACCATAAGTTTCAAAAGAAGTCCGTCTAAATCCTTATCATGTGGTGGTGAGTCAGCGTCTTGGAGTTTAGCAGTCCCACTTGCTCTTTGCGTTTCAGAAAATTAGTTCATAGCCGGTGATACGGATGGACTGCAGCTTCCCCTTGATTCCTTCCGTTGTATCAGGACTAACGGCTACTCTTTAGAATAGGAGGGCCTCTCTTTCTTACTCGGAACCATTCGAGACTTATCACTTTACCTACTTCCTCTCAATCTTTAATTTGGCCACTGTTGGCTGTAATCAAAACTTTCGCCATTCAGCCATTCTACTAAGCTGAAAGCTGAGATTATCGAATTGTCTAAGCTAACTCCCAGCGTCTGCAGTTGAGGAAGTGATTAGAGCAGATTATCCTCTTGTTAGAATTCTTTTGGTTGGAGCCTGTTTACATTATTTGTATAGCTAATATGGGTGTTCATGTGTTAGGATCAGTGCATTTATATATTGATTTACTCTTGCATCTCCCAACAGTTCTCATTACGCTTTCAGAAAATATCCTTGCAGAAAATGTTAGGAATGTATATAGTGATGGAAGTTGGATGAAAAGGTTGGGGGCAGCCGCATAGAGCCCATGGCCTAAGATCTTCCAGTGGATGTGGTTTATAAAGTTATTTTGTTTTTCTTCTTTACTTTGCTATTGGGCTGCAAATTTTGCATCAGGAGTAGTACAAAAGGGTTGATGGTATTTAGGAACTGCCTGGCATGTTTATTTAGTTTTTTAGGTCTCGCCTAGCGAATGCAGCGCATGCGCTGCTACGCCTTGGTGAGACTCTATTGTCGCTTTTATGCGGAAGGGAGACAAAACATGTGCGTGCCCGGGCAGCCGATGTGCACGCTCACGGCGTGTGCATCAGTTTGGGCCCGGATAGCACATAGGTACGCGCACGTATCCTTCAGCTTGCGGCGTCTTTCAGCTTGTTCTGTCTGTTTCTTTTGAATAAACCCGCAGGTTTGTTTACATATGCCACAATACTCTATTTGAGGCTGATTTTCTTTTTGAAGGCTTGTTTATGGAACACCAAGGGACTGTTAGTGCGTTGGTCCTTCCAGACTTTTGCCAATTCCTTTATTTCAATATTGATTTGTTTCTGTTTAGGATGAGCACACACTAGCAGATGCTTTAAATGAGAGCGCTCCAAACAGCAGGGCAAGAGCAAGGAGCGAGGGGGTTGCGCCATAGGCTGAATGCTGAGCCAATTTTACCCACGAGTCGTAAGGGCTTTCGGAACTTTCTGGAGAGTTCCTCGAGGTGGAAAGTCAAAGTAAAAACAAAAAAAAGGAGCCTTGTAAGTGGAGGGACGTCGCCACAAATCGATTCTCTCTCAAATACAAGAGAGAGAAGAGTGTTTACTGGTTCTAATGGGTGAACCAGCTGGCCTTCTTGCTGGTGTCTCTGTGGGAGGGTTTCCTCAGAAGGGCGAGGGTGTTGGCGCAGTCCTCGATCCAGCGTCTGAGGCTGTGGGCAGCTTCGTCTGTGTTGGAGGGTTTGGTGGGTGGGCTGAGAGCGAGGTTTGCGTGTAGTTGGTCTTCGGTGATTTTGCTCCAGCAGCGGCGGGGATCTGTTGGGTGCAGTGGTGTGTGGTGGGTTTCTGGAAGGCGGAGTGGATGCAGCGGTGGTCGGTCCAGAGGAGTTCGTGGTGTGGCTGATGGGGACGTACGGGTTTGAGGAGAAAACTGGGTAGATTGTGTGGCCGGTGGAGTGGGTGGGCATTGTGACGAGTTGCTTCAGTCCGAGGTTGGCGAGGTTATCGATCAGGGTTGTGGAGTTGTTGTTGCTCTCAAGGTGAAAGTTCAGGTCTCCGAGGAGGATGTAGTCGGTGGAGGTCAGGGCGTGCATGTTGATAAATTTAGCGATGGAGTCACTGAACTGGTGGCGGGGTCTGGGGAGTCGGTAGACGAGGGTGCCTCTGAGGGTGGAATTATGGTCTGTGTGGATCTGGAAATGCCTGTGTTCGGCGGTGCAGAGCACGACGTCTGTGCTAGTTGAGACCCTGATGCTGTTCTTGCGGATGATGGCGATTCCTCCTCCGACTCTGTTGGTGCGGTCTCTGTGGGTGATCTTGTAGCCGTCTTTGATGGCTATGGCGGGTGCGGAGGAGTCGTTAAACCAGGTCTGTCAGGAAGGCGACGTCCGGGGAAGTTGTCAAGCAGGTCCCAGAGCTCGACGTCATGCTTGCGTGCGGAGCGGTTGTTCAGTAGTATGCATCGGAGGTGGTTCGGGTCTTTCTTGGCGGGTGGTTCGTCGGCTCTGAGGCTGGTGTAGCTGCAATTCTGGCAGGTGAAAGGGCCGTGTGTGCGTCTTGGGGCGGCCTTGAAGCTGGTGTGGCTCTGTCCGGAGTTCAGCGTGCAGAGTGCTGGCATTGTAGTGGAGGGGGCATGGGGTTCTGGCCCTGGGCTCACCTTAGGCGCAGACGGGCTCACCTTAGGCGCAGACGGGCTCACCTTAGGCGCAGACGGGCTCTCTTTGGGCGCGCCAGTGGCGCGGCCGCGCAGCAGCTGGCATATATGGAGAGGGAGGAGCAGCTGGGAGGAAGGGGCAGCGAATGGGCAGCGGGCAGTCAGGGGGGCGGGGATGCAGCGGGGAGGTCGGTGAGGGACAACAAAGGTAACAGAAGGAAAAGGGGCACAAAATCGAGGGTAAAACGAGTGGCACAGAAGGCAAAAGGGCACAAAAAAGAGCAGAACAGAAGGCAAAAGGGCACAAAAAAGAGCAGAACAGAAGGCAAAAGGGGCACAGAAACGAGTGAAAAGTGAGTGGCACAGAGGGCAGAAGGGCACAAAAAAACGAGTGGAACAGAGGGCAGTAGGGCACAAAAACGAGTGGAACAGAGGGCACAAAACGAGTGAAACAGAGGGCAGAGGCACAAAAAAAGAGGGAAAAAACAGTGGCACAAAAAAATGAGTGGATCAGAGGGCAGAAGGGCACAAAACACAAAGGGAAAAACGAGTGGAACAGAGGGCAGAAAGGCACAATAAACGAGGGAAAACAAGTGGCACAGAGGGCAGAAGGGCACAAAAACTAGTGGAACAGAGGGCAGAAAGGGACAAAAAACAAGGGAAAAACGAGTGGCACAGAGGGCAGAAGAGCACAAAAAACGAGTGGAACAGAGGGCACAAGGGCACAAAAAAGAGTGGAACAGAGGGCAGAAGGGCACAAAACGAGTGGAACAGAGGGCAGAGGCACAAAAAACGAGTGTAACAGAGGGCAGAAGGGCACGAAAAACGAGTGGAATAGAGGGCAGTAAGGCACAAAAAAAGAGGGAAAAACCAGTGGACCAGAGGGCAGAAGGGCACAAAAACGAGTGGAACAGAGGGCAAAAAGGCACAAAAAACGAGGGAAAAACTAGTGGAACAGAGGGCAGAAGGGCACAAAAAACGAGTGGAACAGAGGGCAGAAGGGCACAAAAACGAGTGGAACAGAGGGCAGAAGGGCACAAAACGAGTGGCACAGAGGGCAGAAGGGCACAAAAAAACGAGTGGAACAGAGGGCAGTAGGGCACAAAAACGAGTGGAACAGAGGGCACAAAACGAGTGAAACAGAGGGCAGAGGCACAAAAAAAGAGGGAAAAAACAGTGGCACAAAAAAATGAGTGGATCAGAGGGCAGAAGGGCACAAAACACAAAGGGAAAAACGAGTGGAACAGAGGGCAGAAAGGCACAATAAACGAGGGAAAACAAGTGGCACAGAGGGCAGAAGGGCACAAAAACTAGTGGAACAGAGGGCAGAAAGGGACAAAAAACAAGGGAAAAACGAGTGGCACAGAGGGCAGAAGAGCACAAAAAACGAGTGGAACAGAGGGCACAAGGGCACAAAAAAGAGTGGAACAGAGGGCAGAAGGGCACAAAACGAGTGGAACAGAGGGCAGAAGGGCACAAAACGAGTGGAACAGAGGGCAGAGGCACAAAAAACGAGTGTAACAGAGGGCAGAAGGGCACGAAAAACGAGTGGAATAGAGGGCAGTAAGGCACAAAAAAAGAGGGAAAAACCAGTGGACCAGAGGGCAGAAGGGCACAAAAACGAGTGGAACAGAGGGCAAAAAGGCACAAAAAACGAGGGAAAAACTAGTGGAACAGAGGGCAGAAGGGCACAAAAAACGAGTGGAACAGAGGGCAGAAGGGCACAAAAACGAGTGGAACAGAGGGCAGAAGGGCACAAAACGAGTGGAACCAGAGGGCTGAAAGGCGCAAAAAACGAGGGGAAAACGATGGCACAGGGCAGAAGGGCACAACGACGAGTGGAACAGAGGGCAGAAGGGCACAAAAAACGAGTGGAACAGAGGACAGAAGGGCACAAAAAACGAGTGGAACAGAGGGCAGAAGGGCACAAAAACGAGTGGAACAGAGGGCAGAAGGGCACAAAACGAGTCGAACCAGAGGGCTGAAAGGCGCAAAAAACGAGGGAAAAACGAGTGGCACAGGGCAGAAGGGCACAACGAGTGGAACAGAGGGCTGAAGGACACAAAAAAAGAGGGAAAAACTAGTGGAACAGAGGGCAGAAAAGCACAAAAAACAAGGGAAAACTAGTGGAACAGAGGGCAGAAGGGCACAAAAACGAGTGGAACAGAGGGCAGAAAGGCACAAAAACCGAGGGGGGAAAACGAGTGGAACAGAGGGCAGAAGGGCACAAAAACGAGTGGAACAGAGGGCAGAAGGGCACAAAACAAAATGGAACAGAGGGTAGAGGCACAAAAAATGATTGGGGAAACGAGTGGCAAAGAGGGCAGAGGGGCACAAAAACATTAGTGGAACAGAGGGCAGAAGGGCACAAAACGAGGGAAGAACGAGTGGAACAGGTGGCAGAAAGGAACAAACGTGGGAAAACGAGTGGCAGGGATGGCAGAAGCGCACAAAAAATGAGTGGCATAGAGGGCAGAAGGGCACAAAACGAGTGGAACAGAGGGCAGAGAGGCACAAAAAACGAGGGAAAAACAAGTGGCACAGAGGGGCACAAAAAATGAGTGGAACAGAGGGCAGAAGGGCACAAAAACGAGGGAAAAACGAGTGGAACAGGGGGCAGAAAGGCACAAAAAACGAGGGAAAACGATTCACACAGAGGGCAGAAGGGCACAAAATATGAGTGGAACCAGAGAGCAGAAAGGCACAAAAAACGAGGGGAAAACGTGTGGCACAGGGCAGAAGAGCACAAAAAACGAGTGGAACTGAGGGCAGAAGGGCACAAAAAACGTGGGGCAGAAGGGCACAAAACGATTGGATCAGAGGGCAGAGAGGCACAAAAAAGTAGGGAAAAAGAGTGAGGACAGAGGGGCACAAAAACGAGTGCAACAGAGGGCAGAAGGGCACGAAAAACGAGTGGAACAGAGGGCAGTAAGGCACAAAAAACGAGGGGAAAATGAGTGGCAAGAAGGGCAGAAGGACACAAAAAAACGAGTGGAACAGAGGGCAGAAGGCGGTGCTGTGCGAAGGGGGAGCGACCTACCTGGTGGGGGTCAAGGGTCGCTCTGCACTCATGCAGACTTGAATACATGGTTCCTAAGGGTTAGTGGTGGGACTGACTAGTCACACTTACATTGAGAGTTTCAGTTCTCTCATTTGACCAAGATTGAGAAACTATTTATATTTCAACTATCTATACTTTTTATATTTCAGTTTAGTATGAATGGGTGACATTAGACACCCATACAGTTTGACAGTTTACTTCTCACTCTGTTTTCTAATCATGAACCTTACATACAGAGTTGATCTCTCCACATTGGGATGTGGAGGCGATCTGGCAAATGTGACGAGACAATGAATTGGAGCTCACTGTAAATGTGGAGCGACTGAAAACAGACTTGCAGGAACCAACCGAAAAAATAGTGCACATACACGAACAGAAATAGACAAAAGTGAAAGGATACAGGTGATAGGCCCCTGCTCCGTGGGAGGGAGCAAGACACCAGAAGGAGGGACAAAAAACAATAATTACCCACCCAGAAGCAAGCTTTTAGGAAGAACGTGCGAATAAATGTATAAAATCGATGGACGAGCTGTAAACCCACAGAGTTGATATAGCAGAATTCGAAGAGACCGTGCATGTGCTGCCTAGGCAAGACCTAAAAAAAAACGTCTTCAGACTTAACAGCCTTCGAATTAAACCAAGTTTTGTCTCATTGCTGCTGGAATTTCCAACCTCACTACAATCCAAATATTGTTGGAGTAGGATTTGATAAGAAAGGGAGTACATTTGGATGCAGTCCATCACAGTCTGGGATTTGAGATGCATTTTAATTACTGAAGGCCAGGTAGAAATGTTTTTTGCAGGTATGAAAATTATCACATGGAGGTGTCAAACATCGTCCAGATGTGCAGACCAAAAGAGTTGTGAAGTTTGATAAGCTGGTAAAGCAATCTGTAATTCAGGCATTAACGTTACTTTAGCTATCGCAGTCACGGAAAACCATTAGATATGCACTAGCCTTCCCCCTCTTCTGCATAACATGCATTTCCCACCAGCCTTGAACACCAGGGTCTTTCGACTGTCATCATTCCTCCAATAAATGTGCGCTTTCCCAGGACGTGAACACAGTTCTGTACTGGGCTCCAACTTAAAAACTACTGGGCGATTTCCACATGGCCTTATTTAGGCTAACTGGGCAGGGGGAGGCTTGAGAAGGGGGCGAGATGAGTTGTATTTGTAAATAATCACAAACCGTCAAAGAATTATTGTAACCTATAGGGAACGTAGGCTTGTTTTGGATAGTGTTTTTATTATAAAAATGAAAACCTGTTCATTTTCTGAAATATGGAATAAAGTGTAGGTAATTAGTAGGTATTCATGTAGCAAGGCCTTGTAGCCTTTGCTCCTGGAATCCATGTTTTATGGTGAAGCACGTTGGGGTTAATCTAGTAAGAGTGGTCAGATGTCTGAATTTTGTGGTTAGGCCTCTCAGCTGTCAGACTGTGCTGTCCTAC
This sequence comes from Lissotriton helveticus, assembly GCF_964261635.1. NCBI lineage: Eukaryota > Metazoa > Chordata > Amphibia > Caudata > Salamandridae > Lissotriton > Lissotriton helveticus. The sequence continues at coordinate 875,190,220 of NC_136067.1, forward strand.
GTGTTAGCCAACCGCCATACTGCGCGGTTAAAATTATTCTAAACATATTAATGCAAACGCCAGGAAACAACATCTTCCAATTTGTGCGTGTCCTTTTTTTGTTGAAATTGTATTGTTTGCCAATTTTATCACTTTGGAAGTCAGTTAAGTGCCCCCAAGCTGCAGGCTTTATTTTGCCACAGCATGGCCTTATTTGGAATACAAATAGTGTATATTTTCATCACGACGCTTTTCAGAACGTCCTGTACTGTCAAGTATCACGCATCAGACGTGACACTAACGCATTTCAGTGTGGTGCTCCGCATCACCGCACTGAAATGCATGGTCACGCATAATGCACATGAGAGCTATCACAGAAAGTGCGCTGTAAAAAGTGTCTTGAAGCTGGCGGCACGCATCGGTGCTTGCACGGGCTGCTCCTGTAGGCTTGGGAGTCCTCCTAGCAACTCCGGCTCATCCTCCGAGAGTGGCAGGTAGTGCTGCTACAATGTATCTTGTCTTTATTCCTGCGGGGCGCGCAGCGGGGCTCTGAGTCACTAGATAGCCTGAGTGGTGCCATAGCCCGCCCGGCCCACCGTTCTGTGTAGCGTCACATGAGGACGTCACGTCCTGCTTCCAAAAAGTGCAGAAGTGAGTTATTACATGTTGTGAGAACTCCCTCTGCTGAGGACGGGCCCATCTCTCGAGTGTTACTCACTTGTTTGTGGGGGGGGGGGGGGAGATCATGGTGATGCTCGGCCCCACAACACCCTGCTGTTCGCACCAGACTGACCTGCCCTGCTGGGCCGCCCGCGATGTAGGGGAGGCAGGCTCAGGATAGGGTGACCAGGTGTCCCCGTTTTGCCAGGACGGTCCCCGTTTTTCACCAGCTGTCCCAGCAAATTTCAAGAAATTTAGCTCATGTCCCCGTTTTTAGAGAGGGTCGACTGAAAACGGTGGGAGGTGTTTTTTTATGTTTTATAAAGCAGGGATAGTTAGCAGTTGTTTCAAGAAAGTAATTTAATAAACAGGCAAGCTACTGGGCTTAAAAATTGCATTTTATGTATGTTCTTACTGCCTGTTCTGTAAATCTCTGCTGAGGAGCGCTCTCATCACTTGAAGTAAAATTGTAGTCCTTCTGTTTTTGTGAAATGTCCCGGTTTTTGGCTTTAAAATTCTGGTCACTCTAGCTCAGGAGCTAAATGATCACTCCGGCAGCTCGGGCCAGCCAACACGAGGCAACATGATGCTGGCCTGGTGTGATAGCAGGTAAGGGCTCAGCTCATTAACATTGAAATCAATTCAGGTTAGTTAAAAAGTTGAAACGGAAGCTTAAACTAGCCTAGTGGTTTTGAAAATATACAGGCAGGCCTGGCTGTGAATTAATGTGTGCCTCAGTCTCCTGAGGAGTGCCCTGAAAATAAATGCCCGATCCTGTAGTAGACTGCGGCGGCGGGTCGAGTCAGCTGAGTCATACTCAGGTTTTTGTTAACGTTATTAATTTGATAAATGCATTGCAGTTGAGAAAGGATCCATGTTTGGGGCCGATTACATTCTGTTTTGGGAGGCTCGAGTACGGGGGTCTTGGGCCCCACATGGGACAGAAAGCGTACTGGAGTCGAAACTAATGCTCCGCAGCATGCTAATTGATTGCCAGAGCCAAGGGGCATGGGGGTGGGGTGGTGGGGGGAGTCGGTGTAAGCTGGCAGAGGCACGATGAGTTGTTAATTGTTTTTCTTCCGGCCGCCTGGCAAAACAGGTGTTTTTCCTGCCTCAGCTTGTGCCCCAGCCTCCGGAATTGTTACCTTTTCCTGGCAACACTGGTACGAAGTTTTCACCACACAAGCATAATTTCTCTTTCACCATCCACGAACCTTGTTTGAAATATATTCTGCATCTATATATTGTTAAAGTAATCAAAGTAGCAACTAGTCCATTTACAGGGACAGATTTACATATCCGATCTTAAAAAGATCTTTATTTTTTTTAAAAAGGAAATGTTTTCTCTTTTGAAAGGGATCAGTACATAGGTGACCACAATGTGGCATAAATCTAAACATTGTTTCTTTTTGAAAAAACAGTATAATATCCAACTTTTTTTTAGGTCTTCGTTTTACACCTTTGTGAATGTGCAATTTGTATTTACTCATTTATTTGCACTGTTGCATGTTAAGAGGAAAACACCTCCGGGTTTTGCGCTGGCACTTCCAGCATTCTTTTTAGGTTTCGACCTGGCGAAAAGCTGCGCCGCGCAGCTTTTCGGTGCAGGTCGAAATCTTTTGTTAGAGTATTGTGGCTTGGGCACCGCCTCACTCTCCCATTGGCTACCTCCAAAAATGGAGGCTAGCCATTGGAAGTGAGATCTGCCTGTCATCGTTCGAGGCGATTCGTGGGCGTTTCGGCGAGGTTTTTCTCATCCTGCCTCTTTTCTGACGTCATGTGGCTGTGGGCGTGTATTATTTTTTTTTTTTTTGTCCCGTGATGTTTTCGTCACTTTGGAAAAGCCTTTGGCCGAAGTGGTTGGCGAGTTTGAAGTTGTTGTTATTTCCAATGCCCCGTCTCATGTCTTTTGTTTTAAGTTTTTGTTTGTTTTTTTCTGTTGTCTGTACATGCCCGTGTTGTTAATGTTTCTGTTTGCACAGTATGCTTCTAACATGTTGTTTTTCCCGCCCCCCCTCCCGCTGTCCGTTCCTTTCCCGCCCCCCCTCCTGCTGTCCGTTCCTTTCTCGCCCCCCCTCCCGCTGTCCGTTCCTTTCCCGCCCCCCCTCCCACTGTCCGTTCCTTTCCCGCCCCCCCTCCCGCTGTCCGTTCCTTTCCCGCCCCCCCTCCCACTGTCCGTTCCTTTCCCGCCCCCCCTCCCACTGTCCGTTCCTTTCCCGCCCCCCTCCCGCTGTCCGTGCCTTTCCTTGTTTCACTTCTGTTAAAACGTTAACTTTTATTTGTACCAAGTTCGCCCTTGTTTTCTCTGATGCGCTCTATTGTGTGTGGATGGGAATGTATCCTTCAATAGTAGTCTTTCTGGGAGCTACTTGACAGCCATGTACTTGTCATACATGGCATCTGGATACATGTGGGTTGCTTTGACTAAAGTGTTCAGCCGCAGTGAAAGAATAACACATTTAATATGACAAACTGTGCATGTGTGTTGCACATCTTGCTGGCGTCTGCTACATGAAGTGACGTGGTATCTTACAATATTACATTGTGGCCACATATTTGCCACATACGACATATGCAGTATATTCTGTCAAGTGTATTCATCTTGCAGTGAAATAACAACACATTTAATGTCTTCTGTGCTTTTAGATGCCGCCTGCTTTAGCAAATTATGTGGTACCTTACAATATGACATAGTTAGCACATATTTGACACATGCGGGCTGCGTTGGATGCGTGGGGTCTTCTGCCTGATGTGTTCTGTGACAGTAAAAGAGTTAAACATTTGTACATCCATGTTTGTTATGTATCTTGGTGGTGTCTGCTGTGCCTGTATGAAGCGGTGTGACACTTTACGATACAATATTAATACCCACTATTAGGCATATCTGTGCTGTGTTTTCTCTCTCTGTTTTATATAGCACGAACTCGAACCGAAGGTACTGTAGCGCTTTACCTGAGCCCCAGCTATACTACTCATTCATGTTTGTGAGACACACGGAAATTAAATAATTTGCCCACAATCACAGGATGTTGAGGATGCTGAGACTCGAAACTCACTCCCCAGCTTCAAAGTCGGCAGCTCTGGTTCTCAGGTATTGCATTGACGTGAAGAAGCACTCAGTGGAAAGTGCTGTTGAGCGCTACAGCACTGCTGGGTGTAAGGCATACCCGTGCTGAGTGAACGAGAGGTGTACCACCCACTATGAGGCGATGCACTTGTGTGTGGGAACTCACAGTGGACAGCAGTGTTAGAAGCAATAGTGTGTGTATCTTGTGCGATGCGGGAGGTTTCTGTCGATTTTTTTTCTGTTGCATTCTCCTATAGGATTTTTATTGTACAGCGCTGTTTAAATAGGACAATGCCGCCTTTACTGAGCAGATCTGCTAAAATTTAAAGGGACAGTAGCAGAGCGCTGATATTTTTAATGGGTTAGTACCAGTCAGTACTTTAGCATGGATGCCGGGGCCCCTGGTGCAAGCGAAGAACATGGCCCATCTGAGTGCTCTCGGTGTGGTAAAATACAGCTATTGTCAAAGTTTAAGGGCCTCTCAGCAGGCGCACAACACCCATTGGGCTCACCGGGCTTCAGCCCCCCGTCGTGTGTCAGCCCGGGCTGACACATCTTCGCGGCTGGTGACGTCTAATTGCAGCCGCACCCGAGTACTTCACAGGTCTGTAAAAGACCATTTAAATGTAAATGAGGCTTTTGTTATGTTTTCACCCCTTCTTACAGCCACTCTGGTTACGGCTGGAAGAATTAGCCCCCCCCCAAAATCTTTTTCAGCCCCCCCCCCCCCGACATTTGGCTCTAGTTGCCCGCCTGCCTCTCAGGGCACTGGACCCCGGTGCCACTGCACCTGCTGCACCAACGGTAGCTACACTCACAGGAACAGCACGGCTCAGCTAAGTTGCTTTACCTCTAATGTGGCAATATTCGAACGTCTCATTATCACTGCTGTATATCTAACAGATCAATAAAGAAACTTCTCAGTAAGGTTGCTAAAATATGAAGGAGAGTATTGTCACTGCCTTAGTGTTGCATTGTAAGTACAATAGTATTAGTATTTTATGGGGATAATGTTATTATGCAAGTATACTATTGTAATTCAGTAAGTTCAGTAGTACTTATATTAGTATTTTAATAAGTTACAAGTAATCCAAAACACGGCCGCAAGGACTGTCCTGAATGTTCCCCCTAGGACTCCTTCTCGCCCCCTGCTGACTAGACTCCACTGGTTACCAGTGAGGAAGCGAGTACAGTTTAAAACTCTGTGTACCATTCACAAAAGTGTGATAGGCAAAGGCCCAAAATATCTGGCTGAAATCTTTCAGCCATATGCTCCTGGGCGTTCCCTGCGATCCAGCAATCTGCAGCTACTGCAGGTACCCAGAATAAAGAAATCCAGACAAGGAGGCCGAGCGCTGGCCCATGCGGGGCCAGCGCTCTGGAACTCTCTACCTCTTGAGTTGAGATCACTCACTAGCCATCTGGCCTTTCGGAAGACCTTAAAAACACACCTATTCACTAGTAATTAACGCTTCCTTTGTAATATGTACTACCACCTTCTGAACACGACTATCTGGAGTCATATTCTTACTGGCAAAAGCGCGGAGATACCCCTTCGGGGGTCTATTCAGGCGCTATATAAGAATATAAAATAAAAATAAAAATGGCACAAGCAGTAGTATTTAAAGGGCATAATATTGTCATCACAATATTGCATTATCAACAAAGCAGCTGCACCTCTAATGGGAGAACTATGTCACTTCACTAATGTGTTAAATAAAAATCTATGTGCACCTCTGAACTCACATGAATTTAGAAGAAATCTATGTATTCATATAATGCAATATTTTCATAATGAGCATAAAAAAGGCGCTACTGTATTCAGTGGAGTGCGCAGCCAGGGGAGTATAAATCTTATTTTTTCCCTCAAAGGCAGTCTACATCTAACATTACACGCAGATGTACTGCTAAGTTGCTCCCAACCCCGATGTCCTGCTGATTAACACAACAAAGCTGAAACATCGATATAGTGCAAATGGCGTATCAAAACTCTGATGATCAAATTGAGGACCTCATTTTTTCATAACATAGATAGTTTGGGCTTTTTTGCCATAATAAATACTTTCACCACTTGTTTTTAATGAAGTGTTGTTTCTTTTTCTTTTTCAGATTGTTCTATTCAATTGCTTTGATTGCAGTGTACACTCTGCTGCACTTACCACTGTACCATATAAGCTATCACTTTTTATTATGTAACTATATTTTTTTTTAAACTGTCTTACATGAGTACAAAGATTATTGTAATGTCATGTTTGGTGCTTTTGATTTTTGTTTGGAATTTGTTAACATACGGGAATACTGAAAATACATAAAATTTCCTTTACAAGTGGAACCATATAGTTTTTCTATAATATATATGTTTCTAGGTTTCACTTAACTTTGGGGCAGTCTGTTCACATATAATTTCTCTTTAGTGCTGCTGTATTTGCACAAAGACTGCTATAGCGGTTACTGGCACAACCGTTGGATGTTAGTAGGAAAGCAAGGTCGCCTCTCAGCAGGCATTTTACTCCTTAATTAGACAGTATCAAAGCTTCCCCACCACCTCCCCCTTCGTGTGTGTCAGCCCGGCTGAGACAGCTTCTCAGGCTGGCGTCCGTCTAATTGCAGCTGCACCAGAGTAGTTCACAGGTCTTTAAAAGACCATTTACTTGTTAATGAGGCTTGTGTTGTGTTTTCACCCCTTCCTAGAGCAACTCTGCCCATGGCTGAAAGAACTAACTTCTCCCACAATCTTTTTCAGCACCTCCCCCCCCCCCCTTTCCCCCCCCACCGAAATTTGGCTCTACTTGCCCGCCTGTTGGAAATGCTAAACTTTTCTGAGGAAAGTAGCAGCATTTCTTATACAGAAAATATATATTTTACAGACTTGGACCAGCATTTCCTTTTCAGGTTGCTATACCTTAACTCGGACTGAGGCAGCCCTTCTCAGTACTGCTGCTATGCCTGTGGTGTGACATGATTAGTACTTACCATAAGGGTGTCTGAACTCACTTCTCAGCAGGGCCACAGTACTTTTAATCAGACAGCACCAGCACTTCTGGGCTTATTTATTTTTGATAAGATGGTGTTGGAACTGCTCAGCACTTTTAGTGGGACTTTAACAGCAGTCCTCTGGAGAGTGCTGTACGTTTAACAAGACAGCATCAGTGTTACTACCAAGCAGGCCCGGCTCCAGGAATTTTTATTTGGGTTGGCCAAGGGTGCATTTGGGTGGGCCACTGCGTGCTCGATTTGTCGCATATAGGCCTGAGAAGGCCTGCTTGAGTGCCCTCCTTTATCTCTTCTTAGTCCTACAAGGCCCAGTAAAACGCACACTTTTCTGAATCTCTTTCTAAATATTATCACTCTCAAAAAGTTTTTTTTCCATGTAATGTTCCTTTGATGGAAAGAGGCGGTTTCTGAGGTGGGAGTATCAGGCAAGTGACACTTCTCGGGCTCCCTCTGTGCGAGCCTTCAGGGAGAATCCCTCTTCATTACTACCTCCACCTGACCCCGGACTCTGCAACACACTCCCTTACAAGCTTGATTATCCACTACTCCTCTCCAGTGCACCTTAGCTCACAGGTGACCGTAGGCCCCAGCCCCATATCAGGCACCATCGGGCTCCACTTTCATTTTTCCCGGTAAAAACATTAGTAAAATCTCCTTCAAACTTAAAACATTGAATATAGCAGTAAATATAATTAGCACACACTTTAAAGTATGTTCCACAGTAGCCCTTATGACCTGACTGCTAATTAAATAAACAAAAACAGAAAGGCTGCAGGGCCGGCTTTAGCGCTTATGCGAAAGTCTTTTTTGGCACCATACCAATAAACTCTTTTGTCGCAAATACCTTTACTACCACCTTCCAACAATGCCTCTCATCCCACCATGGCCCCTTGATTGACCTCTTCCTCAGATTCCCTCACTGCCACACGCCACAAGTGCCCCTCATCTCCCCATAGCCCCTGCCCCTCATGACCTCTTTCTCTGATTCCCTCACGGCCACCCTCCACCAGTGCCCCTCATTTCTCTGTAGCCCCTCCCTCTCATGACCTCCTCCTCAGACTCTCTCACTACCACCCTCCACCAGTGCACCTCATCTCTCCCTAGCTCCCCCTCCACCCGATGACCTCTTCCTCGGATTCCCTCACTGTCACCCTCCAACAGTGACCCTCATCGCTCCCTAGCCCCTCCCACTACCTCCTTCTCGGATTTCCTCACTGCCACCCTCCAACAGTGCCCCTCATCTTTACGTAGCCCCTCTCTCATATGCATTTAATTTGTTGTATATCGCTACTCATATCGGTGTAGTGTGTGTCAGTACTTTACACCACACACACAATATACAGACAATGAATCTAGGGAGTGCAGAGTGACTAGGGAGTGCAGAGTGACTAGGGAGTGCAAGGGAGTGCAAGGGAGTGCAGAGTGCAAGGGAGTGCAGAGTGACTAGAGAGTGCTAGGGAGTGCAGAGTGACTAGGGAGTGCAGAGTGACTAGGGAGTGCAGAGTGACTAGGGAGGGCTAGGGAGTGCTATGGGACTGCAGAGTGACTGCAGAGATTAAGCTAATGGCAATGTAAATGACAATGCCATTTATTTATCTGTTTTCAAAACCAACACATAAATACAAATGTTGTCATTTACAATGCCAATAGCTCTAACTTTTCCAAAGGCGAAACCATTGCATTGTAAATGCTTGTTACCTTATTGCCCTAGCAACCAATAATGCCTGAGACTGAGTGAGTGATGGTGTAACCAACCTTGTTGCACTTGCTATGCTATTAACTTTTCTTTTTTAGGCTAGCGCAGGTCATGAATGAGCAGATCAATGATATCATCTTCTTAATAACTGCTGTGCCTGACTGCCCTATGATACTGAGAACTATAGTCACGCAGTCTGTGTCTCGTTAGTGCCCTTTCATTGCTGGTGTTTTACAGAAGTTTTAAGATGATCTTAGAGTTTATTGTTGTTCAAATGGGGATCATTTCTGATATTTAGGTTTTCCTTGTCTTCATTGCTAGATTTTGCTCGCAAGAAAATGTCACTCATAGTCCTCGTAATGTCACTCCTAATTACTCTGAAATTATGACAATGTCACACATAGCAATCTGAAACCTTGGCAGCTATGAACGTCTGTCTGTCCGCGCTTCAGAGATCGCAGGATTTTTTGGGACATTATTTAGTAATCCGATCTCTGTTCCTATCGGCCACAAGTCCAGACAGCCCAAGAGCTGAATAATACATTAGCCCTGCTTCACTCTTCCTTACACGTATTGGATTCAGAGTGACAGACAACGCGGGAAGCGCACGTTCTCGGAATAAAGCTAGTGCGAGTTTATCCAGTATGTTAATTGGGGTCATTTGAAGGACAAGTGCAGTCGGGGGTTACTAGGACATCGTTTGAGGGCTGGCCAGTAGCCTCTGAACTCCTGCATCGGGCTTACGTTGGCAGCCTTTGGGGTTTTCAGAATCTTTAGCTGCGGGGCTCCAATATGCAGAGTAGAGCACGCCCGTTTAGAGCAGTTCAAGTGTGTGCTTGCCAAGACCTAAATGTACATTGTTAGCCAAGTGTATACACTTTTAATTTATGTCAAAAGCTAGCCAAGCTTCACATCTGCCAAGTATTTTCATTTACTGCCAAATATTTTAAACTGCTGTTGTAATCCATTTTCGCATTGACAACCCGTTCTGCTGCAAACACTGAGTGTTATGATTGGCACACTTTCATAATGTTAATCCTCGAAGATCTAGGTTGGATTGTTTGACATGAATGCACTTGTCTTAGTTTTTTCTCCTTTGTAGGCATGTTCCGCCATTACACTCGGCCTAAGAGTTTGGGTGTAATTACCACTCTTCTGTTAAAGCAACCCTCTTGGGCAGAGAATATAGGGATTCTTGTGAACTCTGTGCTTTGTTACTAAAGGTCTAGGAGGGCTAATGATTATGCTTCTCAGTTTGCTGGATGCAGGCATTTTGGCTGGTGTCTTACGAAAGATGGTGTGGGTTTCGGATTAGACGGCTATTCATCCAATAGTTCTCATGATCTCTTTCCTGATGGATCGACGAATGGATAGATTGATAGACTACTCTTCAGCTTTACTCGTTTAACACTTTTATAGTGGGTGCTCAGTCCCTCCCACTCGGGGACATATTGATTTTAGGTACCTGCAAGTTCTATTTGGTAATCAATTTATTATTGAATTTTTTTGTCCGAAGTAGTCCGTAAGTACAGACTATTTGCGGTATGTTTCTGTATATGTTGACTAATTTTTGAAAGCAGTGTTAAAATGTTTGACATTTGTAACCCCACAGGCTATCGAAAAGCATCTAATTCGAAAATCTAGCAGCGGGCTGACTTACATTGCTGAATGGAAAGGGGGACTCTTGGAGCACAAAATGGGCCACCTCACCTGTTTTGCTGGTGGCATGTACGCACTAGGAGCAGATGGCGCTCCCAGCGATAAAACAGGTCATCATATTGAACTTGGTGCTGAGATCACACGAACCTGTCATGAGTCCTATGATCGCACACGTAAGTATTTGTTGTAATATTCAACTGCCGGTGATAGGTTCTGTAGTTTGTATCAGTGAAGTAGCTAGAGCATTGTTTATGCTTTCATATTTTAAATCAATATTATTTTAATTTGAGGTTTGCTCTGCTGGCAAATTGTTTTGATATTTCAGTTCTGTTAAGATGTTCTTCTTCCTCACAGATGATCTACTTTAAAGTTTGTCCAAGTGAATGATTATGGTGAATTTAAAATGATCTGTGAAGTGTTTGGGACAGCTGGAATTTATTTTCTAAAATCCCAGTTATTAGACTTAAAAGCATTGTTGTGCTTGCCTTTTAAGAAACTGATTTATGAAAGCCGATTTCTTATAATGTGGCTACGTTACTATCTTTTGTAATTTAGATTTCCAACACCCCATAGCTGTTGGATAGTTCCTACTCGCATCTACAAGACTACTACTCAATTTATGCTTATCATGAAAAAGCATGCTTGTACAAGCTGCTCATTCATGCTTTTTTCAGTTTTTGAGTCTGCAGTCACAATTGTGACATATCTTAACACCATTGTGAGATATATGGCTCTATGAATAAAGTAAATAACCTTTAAAAAAAATTGTCGAAGTTTCAGATATATATTTAAATAAAGTACAGAATCTTTTATTCTTGAGGGTAACGTGATTTCAGGTATGACCATATGAGGTCAACAATCTGGCTTCTATAATTTAAGTTATACATTTTCAGAGGGTGAGATGAGATACTACCTGCTTTGGGTCATTTGGGGATTGAACTAAGCAATCCCCATCTTACCTTTTCCTATGACCTTTGTGAGGATAATTTGCAACAACATTTCACCGGAAGCTTTCCTCGACTATTTTAAGGTGTTTCTGGCCTTTCTCTCCAGGTTTCTCCTCTACTTGCCTGGTTTATTTCAGTCCATATTAGCATAAGGCTATGGCAAGAGGACAGCAAAATACTATTCAATAGTTGAACAAAGCGACGCAGCTGCTGGCAGCGCCTAGACAGTCAACCTCATCTGCACAAATGTTGCCCGCCTCATGGGCACAGCGCACCCATGTTAGAGATGAGGACACACGCCCATCTACCAAAATGATTAATCCAGTGCGCCACAAGACAGGTCTGAATGGTCCAAAGAGTCAGAGAACAAGATTATAAGCTAAATGTTGATAGTGAAAACACACCAGATGTTCTGAGGGGTGACTGCTACGCTCAAGGAAAAGAAGTGAAAGGTTGCCACTTTGAACTACTCGGTGCTGTGGTTATCCAGCTGTTAACATGACAACTGGTCAAAGTTCCAAGGAAAACAAATACTTTAACAAGTAATAAACTTAATTCACCCCTTCCCACTCTTCGTGTCTAAGTGCGCAGTAACTGTGTTAACGTCTGTAATTTCATAACCATCTGTCCGAAGTGCTGCACTATGTTCCACCTATCCCAGTTCCTGTTCCGGGGTTTGTTGTGAATCCATCACCTCTACCTCTCCATCCAGGTGATCCTTGATCCTTGAAATCTGCAAGCATCGTGGACCATGCTCGCGCATCATCCAAGTCTTATCATTGTTCCTCATGTGTTTCATCCGAACCAGATCCGCTGTTGCCCACTCTTTCATATCTCTCAGCCATCTCCAAAGAGGCGGTGGAGTCAGACTAAGCCACGAGCTTGCTATTCTCCGCTTTGCAATCATCAAGCCCAGGACCCGAACCTCCTACTCAGATTTTTCTTTTTCGGGGTGGGTATTAGATTCAATAGAGCAGAGCGGACCGTCCTGGGGATGGACCATCTGGTCGCCGCATGTATAAGTTACAACACTCTCTACCAGAATGGGGTCTGACCGCAGCACTCCCATATTATATGCACGAAGTGTACTGATGCTTCTCCTCATCTAGGGCAAGCGCCTGATCGCTCTGGGTACATTTTACTTAGTCTGTATGGGTTTAGATATTCCTGGTGCACTATATTATATTGAATTAACTTAAAACGGGCATTGGAGCTCACCTCTCGAACTCCTTCATATACTTTTGCCCACTCCCATTTTAATATGAGTTTCTCCAGCTCCTCTTCCCACCTTGCCTGAACTGGGACGAAATTGACAGGACTATTGTCTCGAAAGGCCCTATAATAAATGTGGGACATCAAGTGCCACCCACCCGCCAGAGATAGGGCCTAAGTGCAGCTGCTGCAGGTAAGAGCGGTGGGGCCGGCTGGGGGGGATTGCAAGAGACGACCACGAGGGAAAATTAATTATTTAATTTTCCCAAGTGGTCGTCTCTCGAGATCTCCCCCCCCCCCCCCCCCCCCCCCCCCAATCAGCCGGCCACACCGCTCTTACCTGCAGCAGCCACGGCTGCCTAAGTATGGTTAATAGTATTTTATTTTTATTCCAGACATCTTTATAATTATCTCAAATTTGGGCTTAGGTATGTCAATTCAATGTTTTATGTACAAAGAAACATTGTCCCTGATCCACACTTCCCACTCATTCAGATACTGCTTTGAAAAATAATTCAACAATAACTGTTACCATTATGAATGTCGTACCAATTGAAAAACACATTCTCTAGTGCCATTGGCTTTACTGCATTCCCAGATTTTAGCTTGAGGTCAAGTCTTATGGCTTGAGCTGGTAGTAAATTTGAATGCCTAAAGGTTCTTTTCACAAAGAATCCTCTACTGTATCCAAGTAGAGTGTACTTTCAGACCACCAAACTGGAGTGCTGCTGGTCAAGATCGGAACTCTTTTTGCTCTGTAATCGAGCTTGAGAGGCTGAAATAATCCCCATAACATGTATTACAATAAAGCCTTCTGACATTTCATAGTCCATGCTTCGCCACTGCCATCTAGATTTTCTAGTCCAGTTCATCATGAAATAAATGCTTTCCATATGTAGAACCATGGAATAGTTAAGTTGGTTATTAAGTCTACCTGCCCTGCATTTACAGCTTTCAGTGAATGCCACAAATTGTATCTTGGTAAGGTTAATTGTCATGCTGCTTTATTCAGAATGTAAAGATAGTGCCCGGGCTGTATTGGTTCCTAGCCTGACTATGCAATGGGATAACAGCATAGAAAATAGCTTGTAATTGATGTGTTCCAAACCGTAATGGATTGGTATTTGTCGTACACAACTATCTTTCATGATCTGCCATGTAAAAATTAAATAGAGACACCAGACACCCTTCTTTAACACACCTATGTGGTGGGAATTTATATGTAAATTTCTTTCTTTCTGGCATTCACATCGTTATCCATTTTAAGTGTAGACTGATGTAACTGTTATCTTACTTACTCTGAATCAGTGAAAATAGTACTTGGTGCAATTGAGTGGCAAACAAGTCAAGGCATATGCAATTTAGATACATTCTAAGGGATAAAACTATGCAGTGTGAAAAGGTGGTTAGTAGTATTAATTTGTCCAAATCACCTAGACCAGATTGTTACCTGAGCGGTGGATTTTAAATACCCATCTAGTCAATTGATAGACGTTTGCTTTGGTGAAATTAAGATCCTAAGGGGCTTATGACATGGCGTATGAGCAATGCACGTTGCCTTTCTGTTGCATGCCTGTCTGAACTTGTGCTGTATGTTTGTGACCTCCACAAGAGCATTAAGACTGCAGCGCAAGATTTGTTTGCCCTCTACATTTGTGGACATCACCCCCCCACCCCCTCTCAATGTACCATTTTCAGGGTGCTGTAACACATCTGTGAAGGTTTGAAAACAATGCAATAACTTCCAGTCAGAGCTTTTGTAGGAGAGAGACGAGAACAGTTTTGGATATCTAAGCAGTTGTCTCCATATCTGCCTACACAACTAAAGTTTAATCTGTTTCCACTGTGCCATGCCAAATACACACCAGAGTGCCCCCCTTCCATTTGTAGAAGTTTCAACACAAAATAGATCATGCTCCGAATGTACGGCCAATTTCTCATTGAAGATACACCTTTGACAATGTGGTACCTTCTCCATCTCGACCAGTTTTGTGGGAAGATGTTCCCTGCACTCAACTAGACAAAATTATGAACTGTCAGCAAATCTTGCATTTTCCTCATCTTTGGCTTTCTCACAGTGCCCCTTGGAACGGATTAAGAACAGATCGGCTAGACCAGTTCTCACTATTTAAAAACGTCCACTGCACCAGCACCAAAGGATATTTGATTTGCTCACAGCCTGTTGCTGTTTTGTAGCACGAACTTAGAATCTGGAGAAACATTGTATCTCTACCCTCCTGCCAATACTCCACCTACATGCCCGGCTGAAGGGAGATGTGCTACCATACCCCAAAGACAAATGGAATCTGTTTGAAAACTGCATCTCGGATGGAAGTGCGGACCCCGAGGGAACAATGCATTTGAAGACCAAGTAGTCTAGTCTCAACCTAGGAAGAAGCGTTCATGGGGATGGAAAGCATTTGAGGGTCAAGAATATGCTTGCACCATGGGAGGAATGTTACTGACACATAGCCTGTACTATTGCTGCCTGTGGAGTGCTGCATTGCCATTGTTGAGCCAAATGGGTGCTTGTCTGTGTGTTATCCTATTGATTGTGAGTGGGTGGTAGGTGAACATTCAAATGACTCTTGAGTCAGGACAACCAGTTTTGGAGATATTTGGACTTGGGGGTGCAGTAGGACCCTTACACGAAATATTAATGTTTCGCTAATGTCAGGTTGGAACCAGTTGGGCCTCCTGAATACCCCTCCCCATCTCCCTATGTCTGTAGTTTCCAAATGTGAACACCCCTTTTCAAGACCCGGTTCCCTAAAATGTAGGGCCTCCCAGAGTACCTAATGTAGGTACCAAGTTCATTCAGGCAACACTGATTTTTGAAGACCATTCATTTCTTGCTATAATTTGTCTCTTAAGGAATGTATTTGGAATCCTAGCATGCCTGTCGCTGTCATTTATCACATCCTTTCCGGCTTCTCTAACCGTTCACTTGTCCTTTGACGAAGGGACTAGTGTGTTTCGCCAAATAGCAACATTTCCCTTTTTTGAGTTCTTAATCCCATATCTCTTTATGGGGTTAGGTATTTTGGGGGTAATTTCGGTAAATTACCAGTAGCATATGTTGCTCAGAAACCATTGCGAATAACATTTACATTGCGAAATAAAGCCCACACAAAGAAACTGAGATCCCATTTCACTCTTGCTAGGGACTCTCAATCTCAGGCCTAGAGTAGAACAATGTTCACAGACGCATAACGCCGTATTAGTTATAAAAATTATTTGACACCTATGTGGCCAGAAGTTTCCAGGGCCATCTGGTGTTTGTGCTGAATTATAAATGCCATAATAAAGCATAATAATAAATCTATATTTCTTGGCAAGAAAAAAAAACTTCTTTTAGTGAGTTGTGTATGGTTGTGGTCATGTACTTTATCTTTCCTCATATCTACTTTCACATCCTGAAATAAGCATTAGCTCTTCTTACTTGATAAACTTTAAGACATTTCAAGAGCTCAATTATTTTCCAAGGCAAATCTAGGGATTAGAAATGCACTTTTGAAAGGGTTTGTGTTGACTTTTTTTTTTTTAAAGGTGCATTTAATTCGTAAACGTGTATGCCTTAGTACGGATTCTTCAGCTGCTTTATATTATATTTAATAGTAATGTTTATGTGGACCTTGTTTTACCTCGTGGCTTTTTTTTGTCATTTGTTGTTTAGTATATGCCTGGGCATTTTTACATTAATTTGCTGATTGGAAAAGCTGATACTTAAATAAATACACAACGCCAGAGGTATAGCCTTTATCATGTCATGAAGGAAATAATAAATGCACATATGTTGAGATCCCAACGCTCAGATGCTGGCATTCAAACCTTTAACTAGAGCCGCGTTTTGTTTTAAAATTGTCTTAATCAAAAGATGTTTCGTTGTCCTTAACATGTATGTTCAAATATATTATGTGCCAGTGAACACTCAGTACATTTTGTAACTATATTGGCATTTTTTTCCCCTTTTAGCTATGAAATTAGGACCAGAGGCCTTCAGGTTTGATGGTGGGGTTGAAGCCATTGCCACAAGGCAAAATGAAAAGTATTACATCTTGCGACCAGAAGTAATTGAAACCTATATGTATTTGTGGCGATTCACTCACGACCCCAAATACCGACAGTGGGGCTGGGAAGCTGTAGAGGTACGTGCACTGTTTTTCTGTTTTTAACTGTTGTAAAATGGGAAAAATGATTTTGGTTTAATTGTTTTTAATTGATAATACTGATCAATTTGACAGTTTACAGAAAGCTGTTGCGGGCAACAGCCCATTTACAGTAGCTCGTACACTATTAACAATGTTTCTCATGATGCTTAATGTTGAGCATATCCGATCTAGCTCACCATTATCATCGTATCCACAATTGTGATGGATTTCATTCATTAAGGCGTGCACCTAGAGGCAATTTAGTTCTCCATGTAATTTATATTAAAAAAATTACTCGACAAAACGGTGTACCTGTCATTGTGTATTAGAGCTGATAGGGAAAGTTTCTTGATTTTGCGGTATCTGTTGCCTATTCTAACAAACAGATGAGCAACCTAAAATACACATACACTTAAGATACTGTATAAGCAATGGCATGCTCCACGCCTGAACAGAATCTCATTTATCCAAGGAGAAGTGGGACCATAATTAGCCATGACCATAATTAGTCGTGACCTTGACAAGTCTGTTAGTTTCCCAAAATGGCTTCAGGGTCAGGTATGACTTTGGTAGTTTCTTAAATATCTGTACCTTTGTATCCCATCTTTTTTTTCGTGGTGCATAGGCAGCTATATCACAGCTTTTGGTTGGAAGTAGTCCATTAATTAAGTTAGACCCAATGTCGTCAGGTTTTTCTCGTACCTTGCAAAGTCTTGGTGGAATTTTGACATTAGTGACATGTGAAAGAGAGGACTTGAATTTCAATCCTTATGTTTGAGACCACATAAAAATGGAATTGCCTGTGGAGTTCTACAAAGCCAAACTGTAGCAAATATCACTATGGATTCATGTAACTTTAGGAGTTGTTTCCTGTGGAGCCCAGTTAAAGCACTAGTAGTGAGGTTCCAACTTCGAAAATAAGTGGTTTATTGGGTTCTCTCCCGTGTTGGGCCTGCAGCAGTTGAGAACTTTACTAAGCATGCTCAAGAAAAGAGACACCCTTGAGTTCTGCATTCATTTTTGCGTCATTGAACAGGTTTGAGCCAGATGTGTTCCCTTTTGTTTTTTACTTTATCAGTTGGAGCACAGACCGCACCTGGTGCTTCAGGTCAGATGAATAGAGTGTTTTGTTTTTCGTCCTAGAATAGACAGCCTTCACATGTTTAGAAAGAGATGATAATCTGAAAATCTGTGCACATTTGCAACAGGTGCTGGTGCATGTATATTACCAAAATGAACCTTGCAGTAACCCACAGATTATCAACCTTGCCGATTAACCACATGCGCGCGGCGGCTTTTTTCGCGCTGCGCGGCTTTTTTTAAAAAGCCGCGTTACATGACGAGCTCAGCTCGTCATGAGCGTGCGAGCGGCACAACTCATGACGAGCTGAGCTCGTCATGAGCGGGGAAGGGGTTAAAGAAGAGAGCACTTTCAAATTTGTTTGAGTGTTAGAGATGGGGTTTCTGGTTGGCTAGGTCAACAGAACCCACCACTCCAGTCAGGGCAAGTAAGTTACACACCAATGATAACTTGTGCTCACCCTCTGGTAGCTCGGCTCAGAACAGGCATGCTTATCAGAGGCAATGTGTAAAGCGTATGCACAACACACATGGATACACAAAACTTACCCCACAGAAGAGACCCCAACCAGGATTATATGGCAATATATATAATATATTATACATAAAACAAGACAAAGAAGACTTGAATCAAAAGAACTATGCAAATCCTGAGATAGTATTAGTTATCCTAAAAAATGCAAGGCAAAAAAGACATACATCATATAAGTGCTTTTGCAAGTATGGCAGTATAAACTAACCAACCACAGGTATTAAAGTAATATCCCATATAGATTAGGTATTGCTGAAGTATCATGTAAGCAATCCCATGTATAGCAATAATAAGCAATTGTTGCAGGAAGGAATATAGGGCCTTGGAGCACCTACGCTCATTTTAGACCTTTTACAGCAATTCAAAGTTTTCCTATGCAAGGCATGATACTAATCTCACTTTAACTGTACGCGACCCCTCACTCCTTTCCCGGGTACATGACGATTCTTTAAAAGCAAGTAACACCCCAGTATTGAACCAGGTATGTGTGGTGGGAGTAGAACATTTGCTGCCTCTCTACAGCATGGGGCACAGGAGCACCTATCTGCTGACATGCTGTAAGAAGGGAAGGAAAGTTTGGTTTCAAAATAAACAGGACATTGCCTTGAAGGCCTCCTTTCTGGGGAGGTTAGTTTTATGTTCCTCTCGAGGTCTCATCCCAGAAGGTTTAGCAAGAAGCCCCCCACGTTTGTGAGGAAAGAAGTAGACCTACCCGTGTAGACGTGCGTGCGGCTGCACAATTCCCCCCAGGCCCTACGCATCCACCGTGCTTCACGTGGGGACTGGCCCATCCTCTGGGGTTTGTGGCAGTGAGGTGGGCACCCTCGCATGGTGTTATGCGGAACAATGCTTGCAGGCAGGCCTCGGAAACGGGGCTTTAATCCTAAATCTCCATCCTTCCCTTGGCTGGTTGCAGACAGCACTGTCCCAGGGACGGGCCTCGTGATGGTTTTTGTGCCTGACCCGCCCCTGGTTACTGAATAACGTGCCGGAGGAAGTAGGAGGCCTTTTGCGCAGGATTGCTTTTGGCGTTGATGTCACAAGAACCAGGCAAGCTACTCCCACAGGGCTTCCCTGCGGCTTGTGATTTTCGAAGCTGCAATCTAGTGCTTCCAGCTGGCCTTCTCTTCCCAGGGGCGTTGTTTGATAAAATAAAGTGCATAAGACTCACTGATTTAGGGCAAACAGCGAAATCAGTCACGATTTCTTCATTAGCAGACACTGCTGCCTTACTCACAGGCAACCAGAGTCCCATGGTAGTAGCGCGCAAGCGCACATTTTGATGGCAATGAATTTGAAAAAAACACGGGTGACATGGGCACGGGGGGGGGGGCAACCAGTCCCTTGGGGACCCATTGATGCGGGGCACCTATTGGCAGTTTCTCTGTGCTGCAAAGCAGTCCTCTGGCAATGTGCAGATTGTAGAGCCAGCAGCATCTAGCTAAAAGTCCCACACAGTGTCTGGTTAGACCAGAGTCTAGAGCAGCAGTGCAAAAAGCCGACAATAAGTCCAGATGAGTCCTTTAGGCAGTGCAGGAGTCCTTCTGACGTGAGGTTCAATTTCAGATCCAAAAGTGCTTCACCAAACATGAGGTCAGAGCCCCTGTACCTCTGCTCAATGTTTTTATTTTTTTATTAGTTTCATCATAAAGCAATATACAATTGCACGCACAGTTACATCGCTTCAAGGCAACTTAGTACACAGCAAGATTGTTATTCGAGAATATGAATTAGACAATTAGGGAATGCCGTCTTTTCAATGTCAGCTATGGAACTGATCTAAGCCAGTGCTGATAAAGTGCTCAATGCGATCTATCAGTGTCTCACATAAATCCCAGCTCTTATCTGGTGGTCCTGCCATACGTATTTTGTATACTCCCATGGCCTCCTCAGTCTATGTACACACCACCTGTGATGATGTCTCAATGGGAGAGGTCTGTGAGTCTGAGACTGTGTCGGCGGCTGTGTTTGAAAGGTGCGTTTGGTATGGTCCCAAGTAATTCCTCGGGCGGCTTCTGGGAGGGACCAACTCATTGTATGTATCGGCCTGAGTATTGCAATATAGCATGTCGGCGTGCCAGTCTTTAATCAGTGGGAGTGGAACTTCCATCCAGCACACTGGCACACAGCATTTAGCTAGGAGAAGCCCAATGGCTAGTAACAGCCTCACTGTCTTGTTAGCTGTGAGATCGCACCCTAAGAGGGCCGTTTTTGGGTCCGGTTCTAGATCTGCGCTGATAATTGTATCAAACTCCTGGAACACCTTATCCCAGAATGCCCTAATCCCCAGACACTGCCAGGCTAGGTGCCAAAATCCAACATCTTCCACTCCACACCTCTGACAGCAGGAGTCCTCTGCTAGCTCACACCTAAACTGCCGCGCAGGGGTGCAGTACGCTCTTTGCAGACATTTATAATGAATGAGTCTGTGCCTCCCGGTGAGAGAAACCGATCGAGTGCGGGAACAATACTGCCACTCTTTATCACTCAACGGGGTGCCCATATCTTGTTGCATTCTAGTCTGACTCGTAGGACTGCAGATCCACGAGTGGCCTGTAGACTAGTGTAAAATTTAGTTATCAACTTAATGGGTTCTTCGGTTTTAATGAAGTTAG
This sequence comes from Lissotriton helveticus, assembly GCF_964261635.1. Lineage (NCBI taxonomy): Eukaryota > Metazoa > Chordata > Amphibia > Caudata > Salamandridae > Lissotriton > Lissotriton helveticus. Next base: position 875,210,812 of record NC_136067.1, read on the forward strand.
TGAATGTCTCCATGGCTTGTGGTTCCTGTAAATAGTCTCCCAGGAGAGCGCGACACACGTGCCTATCCCTGAAGTAGTTAAATAGCGCAGTACCTGTCGGTGCCCCCTCCAGTCATTGCAAAGCCTCCCAGGATGCTAGTGTACCATCTCGGAAGAATTCACCCATTCTAGTGATTCCCATGGATTGTAGTGCCTGCCTGGCTCCTGCATCCCGACTCAGTGAGAACCACAATCCCCACTGGAGTGGCATTTCTGGGAATACAGGAAGGCCCCTGCCTGCAAATATAGAAGCGTCTGCCATGCATGTACTTTGACTGCCAGAGAATCAAAAATATGCATTTTCCTAGAGGACGGACGGGTAAGTAATTGGGGTAATGAAAGTGAATCCACCGCATTCTTTTCCAGATATAAAAAGGCCGTATCTTGTGGACCATGAATCCAATAATGGGCGAATGTGCTATGAGCCGCACTGTAATATTTTTCTAAATCTGGGGCGCCCAGCCTGCCAAGTTCATAAGGAAGAGTGAGCGAGTCCCATCGTATTCAGGCCTGTTTACCTGCCCACAGGAGTCTTATCAATTGTGTGCGCCAGACTTTAAATAAATATTTGGGTAGAAGAATAGGTATATTCTGAAAGAGGAACCTTGGTAAGATTACCATTTTCATGATAGCGATTCGTCCCATTAATGAAAGTGGAAGCCATATCCATTTGTCTACATTTTCCACTGGCTTTTGTGTGGCCATGTATAACACAGAAAACACAGAGGGTCTATCAGCTTAATTATATAGCTGAACTGTCAGTCCGAGTCACCAGGATCTCGGGGTGTATAAATCACATGAAGACAGCATAATTCAATATACGGTGAACAACATGTGTATAGGAAAAGCCAACACAGCGCAGATCATTCATACAAGGCTGACAAATCCAGAACAATTAGTGAAGGGTTTCCATCAAATAGACTCAGTGATCAGTCCTATCATTTGGCCAAACCCAAGTGCATGTCAGTCTGGTCCTCTGATCATTGGCAAACACCGCACCATCTATTGCTGGTTAAGGATTTGGTCCACCAACATACGCGAACCGTCAGTGATGTCTGATCCTTGATGGTCAAATGAATAGCAGTGCAACAAAGAAATAGTGACTTTAAAATAGGATGGAGTGTCCTCCTACTAATAACTTTATTCTGCGGACGAACCACACCTCCTAGTTAAAAACCAAGAACAGTGCAAGAGAGACAGTCAAACAAATATCTGTCTGATAACAGGCTCGTTATCAGACAGATATTTGTTTGACTGTCTCTCTTGCACTTTGGTTTGGCTAAATGATAGGACTGATCACTGAGTCTATTTGATGGAAACCCTTCACTAATTGTTCTGGATTTGTCAGCCATGTATGAATGATCTGCGCTGTGTTGGCTTTTCCTATACACATGGTGTTCACCGTATATTGAATTATGCTGTCTTCATGTGATTTATACACCCGAGATCCTGGTGACTCGGACTGACAGTCCAGCTATATAATTAAGCTGATAGACCCTCTGTGTTTTCTGTGTTATACATATAGAAGTTGCTGGGGATAATAACCAGGTACGGGTCTTTAAACCTTATATCCCTTGGACCCTCCCTGAATCCGTTTCGTTGTTGATTTTTGTGTGGCCATGCCATAGTTTTCCTGAATCACTATTGCGGGATCGGTTTGAAATTGAATTGCTAAATACTGTACGGCCTCATCAGTCCAGCATAGCTTGAACTCCATGCTGGGTTCTGTAGTGATAGGGGTGAGGGGGAATATGCTGGATTCAGTCCAGTTTAGTCGAAGACCAGAATACCCACTGAACTGAAGTATGGGGGACAAATTTACCTCTGGGTCAAAAACATAATAATATTTGGCGTAGATCTTCACATCCTCGTTGAGCACAGACAGGGGCCTGTACGAGGAACAATTGCTTGGTGACTTACCCGGTTTTAATAACGTAACTATGATCACCTCACGCTTAGAAGGCAGCATGATACCCGACTCTGCAATTTCTTCATATAGCATTTTGAGATGAGGGATCAGTATATCCAGAAAGTCTGTGTAAAAGAACATTGAATGACCATCCGCTCCTGGAGCCTTCCCTGCTGCCATCCCACTCGATGCGCCCCGAATCTCATCGGTTGTCAACGGCGCTATTAAATATTCTCTGTTCGGTCACTAGCCAGGGCATTTTTATGTATGAGAGATATTCCTCTAGGGCCTCGCTATCTATTGGGATTTGCAAGGTGTATAAGTTCTGTTAATACTCCCGAAAGTGGGCTGCAATATCAACAGTGGTGCCAAACGGACTCCCACTCTCATCTAACATGCCTACCATCTTATCTAGCTCCCTCTTGGCGCTCTGTCGATCCCGCTCCCCACAGATACCAGCCGTTGCATATTTCCGCATTTTTCATTTAATCGTTAGCGGTATCCTGCAACTCGACCAATCTAAGTCTTAGAAGTGCGGTTCTTTGTGCATTCCCGGTCTCACAGTGCATGTTCTAGTTGACCAGTTTCCTTTTCTAAAAGATTCAACCTGCCCCGATGAGAGCAAAGCACTCATGCATGCTTTGAAACCGCCACCCCTGAATATAGACTTTGAATGTTTCCTAGACTGTGGTGATTTATTGGACGGAGCCAATGTTAGAAAAGAAATCTTCCATCGCTGTTGCCAGGTCCTCCTTAAATACTATGTCTAAGAGAGAGTAAGGGGGAAGCGCCACGTGAATGCCGGGACATGAGGAGCGTTGTAGCTTAGTGTTATTCGAACCGGTGAGTCTTCAGAATATGTACGCGGGAGATCATCGCAGCTGAGTACTCTAGTCTCTAACCTCCCCGATATAAACCAGAAATCTATACTGGTACGAGTATCATACACTGATGAGTAATGAGTGTAACCTCGCACAGCAGGATATATATGTCTCCAGATGTCCAGGCGACCATCTGCGTGCATGATGTTTTGCAAGGCTACTGCTGGGCGTCTGGGGCGAGCCCTGTGACCTATCCAAGTGTTGTTCTAAAATACAATTAAAGTCTCGGCTCCCACCCCCCCCTCCAATCTGTGGAATGCCATACAATACCACTAGTAGAAATTGCAGGTCGCTCTTCTTGCAAAGAGCTACCGCAAACTTACCCCGTGGGTCACTCAACAAGCAAAGTCATCTCCACCCCTGTTTTGCTATCGACCCATAGCAGAACCCCTCTCGCATGGGATGTGAAATCACAGGAAAGGCAAATCCCATGTAATTTACGTTGCATGTTGCTACTACTTTCCGGGGTGAGATGTGTCTCCTGTAAGATGGCAACAGACACCAAGTGTCTTTAAATAGGCGCCTATTTTTCTAACTTTTCTGTCATTATTTAGGCCGCAAATTTTCCAAGTAATGAATTGAAGACCCTGTGGTCCTACCCTGTCAATGGCCATGTGATGGAGGCGACCCCTGCGATAGACGAACCCTTTACCTGCTGTGTACACTGTGCTGAAACATAGCGAAAAAAGACCCATGCAATCATACACATGCATATAGAGAACATTCCCTCCCACGCCATGAAAAACCACAACTATCGTGGCTAATTGCATACCCCCCGCCCCACCCCAACAACAAACAATAACCCCAGAAAAAACGAAGTGGACTGTTTGATACACTAGGGGGCCGATGTTGCGATCAGAACAAGTTCCCTCTGCCACCGTGTCCATAGATTAGATCTCTTAACAGCTGAAACCTGTATCCCTGTAAGGTGCCAGATAACATTATCTATGCACCCTGCAAGATGCGCCTGCAACTGACAATCCGTCATTGTGCTCAGGATCATTAATCAAACCCGCTCATCACCCACAAGGCTTGTCCTATTTTACCGGTGCTCGCTACTCCTTACGCCTCATGCCGCGGTAGGTACCCATAGTGTCACTTGCCAGTCCTTATATCTTCAGCAGAACAGCTTTTGCTGTTACTCTTCTTGCACGTGCTGTTCTTGTATACTTGACGGGTCTTCTGCTTGAGACTGCGAAGCAGTCGGTGAACCACATAGTCTTGGGCGCTGCACTCTGTCCTTGAGGGTGCTTAGGACGGCTTTGTGATTGGTGAAAAAATGTACCTTACCGTCCATTTTGATTCCTAGTTTCGCGGGATAGAGCGTGCTGTACTCCGGGTTAAAGTCCCAGAGCTTCTTTTCAGATGGGCTGAAGAGCCTGCGTGCCTCCTGAACTTGCAGTATGAAATCATGGAATAGGGATATGTCTAATCCCTCCTAATGGAGAGACCCTAGTTTACAGGCTTTACGTAAAGCAGTCTCAGTCCCTGTAGTTCAGGAATCGTGCGAATATAGTCCGAGGAGGTGTCCCGGTAATTGGTCTGGGTGCCAACGATCGATGCGCCCGTTCTATGACAAAAATTCCAGAGAACGTGTTCCGGACCAGAAGTGGGATAAGAAGTTGTTCTAGGCATTTTTCTATGTTGCTGATATTTGATGACTCTGCCACTCCTAAAATGGGCATGTTGTTCCGCCTCGATCGTGCTTCAAGAGCTTCGGCCTTCGCCTGTAGCACATGTAGAATTTTGTCCCTTTCATTGTCGGTCTCCGCATCCGCACGTATTACATCTTCCATGTCGGAGTCCCGCTTTTCCGCAGCGTCGAGCCGCTCCCCATGCTTGTCCAACCGTTCTGACCTGCGATCCCATCCGAAAGGAGTACCTCAATTTTACTATCTATTTTGGAGAGACTGTGTTGTATTGTGCGGAATGCATGCTCCACATCTGTCAACTCCCGGTTCCGGGTCGTCTGAAGCATTGTCTTGGTCAGTAGGAGTAGAGTCCTTCGCCCTTTGGGTTTTGCGGAAGTCAAAATGCAGCTTGGACTGGAGCTTATCTGTGTTGCCCATGGTGTGAAGATGGGTGCAGGATAAGTGAGCAGCACATGGTTTCTCACTGGACTTAAGTCACAGGTATGCAGGAGCTCACTCTTGTTGGGGTCTCGGTGCTGCGGTGGGTCGTAAGAGGAATCTCAGCTCCTGCATCGTGATACACACCCTTCCCCTGTCGTGTCAGCGCATATCATTAGTGGGAATCTACCCCTTTAGGATGGTTAATTCGGCGTCGCGCCTCACCTGGTAAAGCTGACTTATATGGGTGGGCGTTGAGCAGTTCTATCCTCAGGTAGCCATAGCCATTTGCACACAGTGATCATGTTCCCGAGAGATAAGGGCACACTCCGGGAGAGCACTTGCGTGATTAAGGGCCCCAAATTATGGTCTCCTGCGAGTATCACACCCGCTGGGGTTACAATTGATTGGAATCGCAAAGTGGTGTCTATCGCAGAGCCCACCACTCGTGACTGCCGGTCCGCGCCAATGGCCTCGATATGGTGAATTGATATTGTGAGGCCTCCTCTTGGGGGAAGTGCATGCTGACTATATGGTAGCGCCCAGTGAGGGAGGATAGCCGCATACGTGCGCGGACACCTTCAGGCGGATTCTTGGCTCCTAGCCCGTTACTCCACCAGTCACGGCAGCTTGATGCGGCAGGTTCCTGTACTTCCTGTACCTCGCAGGAGTCCAGCCAGTCACATTGCCTGAATCGTTAATGAGGCATGTAGCTTTCCGCAGAGAAGGCGTTTTCAGATACCTCCCTCCTGAGACTGGTCACATTTGATCGGGCCGCAGCGAGGCCCCGCGCTGCACGGCTGCCGGAGTGTCACCGTTGGCCATTCTCCCAATATTGCACCGATTTTTATGCTGCTGGGCACCTCCAGGTCAGGGCAAAAACTGGATCTTCATGCGGATTTTGTCCGATTACTGGTGGCAATCTGGGGAGCTGCACTAACTCGCGGCCATCTTGGAGTCAGGCAAAGTCCGCTCCCCTCACCTCTTCTCAAAATTGTCTTTGAAGGAGTGGCTTCAAAAGAACCCTTAGAAGTATACAACAATCCCTTTCAACCCAGCCCTGGCTCCAGGCAATCAGTAGGGGGTAAATCAGCTCTTTGTGTGAGAGCAGGACATAACATATACAAATGTAAAGTGTGAACATCCTCTCCCATTACAGGAAGATCAGTATTTAGATGAATGCAGATGTAACCCCTGTCACATCCAGCCCTTCCTGTCTGGTGGCTGTCTGGTAAGTATGCACCAAGTGTAGCTGTCAGCCTAGCTCAGACATTTATTGAAGTCAGGCTGCAAAGCACAAAGCCGTAATATACAAAGGGCCTTGGCGGCACAACTGGCATCACTAGAGGATGTTCCCTCATTTGCATGGGATTATGGCCCCATGCAAATCCCTTTGCCTCTGCGCCCGCGCCTTATTATAGACATGAGAGCAATGGGCAAAGAAGCTGTCGAGGTGCAATGACAGTGCGCCTACCGATGCCAGCCCTCTAAAGGGGTTCCTATGGACCCCCCAGGCCTCCCATGCAAGCGGGTGCAGTCACTCACGTCACCCGCCTACAAGGGGATCTCTGATCCCCCTTAAAAGTACAGGCTGGTTGCTGCATGCACAGCGAAACACTGAGTGGCTGCTTTAAAGCTGCTCCGTTTTTCACTTGAATGCACTGCGCAATGGCATCGCAAGTTTTCAGCTGCCCGGGGGCAGTGCATTAAACATGACACACACTGCTTATTGCAGAGCACACCTTTTCAATGGTGTGCTCAACACTAACAAGGAGAGTGTGCTGTATTCCATTATGTTTCAAAAGGGGGTGGTGATGGACAGAGTATCTGAATTAAGCAGAACACTCCTACCCAGTTAAAAGATCAGGGCTTGATCCATCACCGTTTTTTAGCTCACTGCACCATCCCAGTTCAGAACCTGGCTACATGCAAATTAGTCTGACCCTGGCCCAGTGCATCATGGGAATAGGGCAGACCAAACTACCAAGCCAATTCTTTACTGGAAAGGAAACAAGCTTCCGGGGACCGGTTTCTGGCATTACAGCCGTCTTCGGCCCGGCTTGCTTGAATCCTGATGGTGCAGTGAGCAAGGGACTCACATCTGAGCATACCCTTCCACACTTGTGGTGGCCAAAATGATTCAAAAGGGGGTGGTGATGGACAGAGTATCTGAATTAGGCAGAACACCCCTACCCAGTCAAAAGATCAGGGCTTGATCCATCACCGTTTTTTAGCTCACTGCACCATCCCAGTTCAGAACCTGGCTACATGCAAATTAGTCTGACCCTGGCCCAGTGCATCATGGGAACAGGGCAGACCAAACTACCAAGCCAATTCATTACTGGAAAGGAAACAAGCTTCCGGGGACCGGTTTCTGGCATTACAGCCGTCTTCGGCCCGGCTTGCTTGAATCCTGATGGTGCAGTGAGCAAGGAACTCACATCTGAGCATACCCTTCCACACTTGTGGTGGCCAAAACGATTCAAAAGGGGGTGGTGATGGACAGAGTATCTGAATTAAGCAGAACACTCCTTCCCCGGAAGCTTGTTTCCTTTCCAGTAAGGAATTGGCTTGGTAGTTTGGTCTGCCCTGTTCCCATGATGCACTGGGCCAGGGACAGACTAATTTGCATGTAGCCAGGTTCTGAACTGGGATGGTGCAGTGAGCTAAAAAACGTGATGGATCAAGCCCTGATCTTTTGACTGGGTAGGAGTGTTCTGCTTAATTCAGATGCTCTGTCCATCACCACCCCCTTTTTTCTGAATCGTTTTGGCCACTATAGGAGTGGAAGGGTATGCTCAGACATGAGTCCCTTGCTCACTGCACCATCAGGATTCAAGCAAGCCGGGCCGAAGACGGCTGTAATGCCAGAAACCGGTCCCCGGAAGCTTGTTTCCTTTCCAGTAAAGAATTGGCTTGGTAGTTTGGTCTGCCCTGTTCCCATGATGCACTGGGCCAGGGACAGACTAATTTGCATGTAGCCAGGTTCTGAACTGGGACGGTGCAGTGAGCTAAAAAACGGTGATGGATCAAGCCCTGATCTTTTGACTGGGTAGGAGTGTTCTGCCTAATTCAGATACTCTGTCCATCACCACCCCCTTTTCTGAATCGTTTTGGCCACTATTGGAGTGGAAGGGTATGCTCAGACATGAGTCCCTTGCTCACTGCACCATCAGGATTCAAGCAAGCCGGGCCGAAGACGGCTGTAATGCCAGAAACCGGTCCCGGAAGCTTGTTTCCTTTCCAGTAAAGAATTGGCTTGGTAGTTTGGTCTGCCCTGTTCCCATGATGCACTGGGCCAGGGACAGACTAATTTGCATGTAGCCAGGTTCTGAACTGGGATGGTGCAGTGAGCTAAAAAACGGTGATGGATCAAGCCCTGATCTTTTGACTGGGTAGGAGTGTTCTGCTTAATTCAGATGCTCTGTCCATCACCACCCCCTTTTCTGAATCGTATTTCATTATGTGGCCCAAAGAGTCCTAAGCACATAGAAATGCACACTTTCTATAAGTGGCATTTCTAAAATAATTTTAATTCCAACTACCAGTAAGCATGATTTATCATCACTATTCTAAACATACCAAACATGGCAACGCCACTCCTTTGAGATCTGGAATTACCACTTAAAGGTATATAAGGGAATTCCCAATGCTAGCCTATGCAAGGAGTAGGCCTCACAACAGTGAGAAACAAAATAGGCTGTTTGCACTACCAGGATATACCACACAGAAGGCATGTGTCCTGCCTTTTACTTACAAAGCACCCTGCCCATAGGGCTACCTAGGGCCTACCATAGGTGTGACCTATGTGAAATAAAAGGGGAGTTTAAGACTTGAAAGTAGTTTTAATTATGCCAAACAGGTGTAAACCAATCATACCTTGTTTAGAGGAGAATGCACATGCTCTTTAGCACTGATTAGCAGTGGTAAAGTGCCCAGAGTCCTAAACCCAACATAAAGGTCAGAAAAATAAGGCGGAGGATGCCAAACATTTGTGGATAAACCTGCAAAAAGGGCCAGATCCATCAGTGTGGTTGGAAAGCCAATTGTGGACCCATTCTAAGGCCATACCAAGCACACACTGTTCAACAGCTGATGGCTCAGTCAGGTTCATTAGTTTGTTTTTATGCTTCTGAGAATGTTATTGGGATCAAGGCTGCTCTTGATCCATTGACAAGTATCAATACACAAAAATCCTGTCTCGTTTAGGCGGCCTATGTCTTTCTGTTCAATAGCGGAGAATATCATTCGTCCAATTCTTCCACTATACTACCCTTCATATATCTACATTTGAGAGTACGAACGAGTATCGCCCATAATTTAAAACCTCTCTCAATTCTCAACTGGCCGTGAAAAACAAGAAACATACAAACACAAGTTCTAATGTCTGTGCATCGAATCCCCAGTACATAGAAAAATGTGTGAAGGACGAAATGACCCCTCACGGGTGCACCACCATCGGGGTAACTAGTAGGTACTCACCAGGTTAGGCCCCTTTTCTCACCATCGGTGATCATTTCGTCCCGGAAAAAATAACAAGAAATAAAAGAAAAATGTGTCCAAAGACAAAATTTAGGAGTGAATAAGTGCAAAGTAGTGAGTGACAGCCTCACTCACTAATGACAGGGAGTCATTTAACAACGACACACACACACACCTCTCTCAAACCTTTATTCTTAAATCCTAGATGTGTGATGTCGAATTAAAAAAGGGGGGAAAAAGGTAGCTAATGTTGCATACCCACATCCACTGCCGCATTTCCAGTCCAGGGAGGACCCGGCTTGGGTGTTCGGGCTTTACTGTTCCCACAAGGAACAGGGTCAAGACTGATTTGCACATGGCTGGGTCCAAGCTGGGGTGGTGTGGTGAACAAAAGAATGATTGATTAAACCCAGATCTTTGTGACTGGGGGTGAATATTGTCCAGCATTTCGTCCATCAATTGTTTCTTTTGCATATAAGGTCAAAGTTAAGGTATGTCATCTGCATTTTACGCCCCTGTACTATTCATGTCAAATGTAAACTGTCACTTTAGATAATACAAGTGTATTCTTTGATCACTGTTCACTTGGCACCAGCGACTGGGCAGACGTTCTGACAAGCAGTCACCCTTGATATCCTCCATCTGATTACTGAAAGTGTAGTAAAATCTGTACTCTTGGGTCTGAAGTACATCCATCTATAAATACACATGTACATGATAGTGTTCCTGTTGAATTTAAACTATCGTAAAGTTTTACTTATGTAAGACATAGTTTAATGCTGGCAGTATGGGGCGTGATTGGGGCCATTTTGTGCTTTTGCCTTCTTTAACGATAGGCTGTCATGCTTATTAGGCATCCAAAGGATGACCCTGTACACGTTTTAACGAGATGACCTATAAGGACAGAAAACAAAGACACACCTTAGCTGTGTAATTGCTTGTAGTGCACAGGAACTATACACTCTGTTTACTCATTAAAAAAGTTGTTCACATAGCTGATGCCATGTTCTTGTAGATGTGTTTTGACACTCCAAATCCCTCTGGATCTACAGTGTTAATAGTTGCATCTCTTGCCCTTTGTCCCCTTCATGAACTAGCTCAAAACGCTAGAGCAGGTTCATTTCACAGCGAGTGTTAGGTACATTATCTCTGCTCATCCTGGGTCTCTAATGATGTTCTTAGTTAGGGGAGGCTAAAAAAGGACAGGTACTTGTAACTCACCTTTACCAACGGATTTTTGTTCTAGATTTGTATCCTTAAAATACCAGATCCAGAAGCCAAAAAATATGTACAAGATGTAAATGCTTAAGGTAGCAATTCTGAAATGCTGGGTATATTATTCATTTATGTTCCTTACATTCTGAAGGTCTTGTGTACTATTTTCCCTTCAACTTAATGCAAAGTTTCTCCTTCATGTCATCTGACAAGCACACATGAGTTCTTATTGGCCTGTCTGATTTCTTGGTCTTGTGGACTACTCCATTACTAAGATACAGTTCCTTCTGAACTTATGGATGGATTGCATACGTGCGTAACGTAGTGCAGGTTGTTTCTTATTATTTGTTTGCATTTCATGATTGAAACTGGTTCTGTAGCTCAACTGGGAGAAATGAAACCTGTCTCTAACAGGTGAAATGTTGAGTACAATGTAATATTACAATTTTGTAAGGTTAGCTCTTATACTTGATTAGTGAGCTATCATCACTACCTAAAAAATCAAGGTACTAAGCTACCCATTAGGGGTGTTTAAATGTGTTAGCACTTACACAGCTCTGAAGTGAATTCCGCATCTTCCTCAAGATAAGAATATGGCATATCCTGTGGATAAATTATATCGCATAGATAATACATTTTTGTAAATTATTAGGAATTATTGAATAATTTGACGTTACTCCATGTTGAAGCCTTTTTGGTTCAAATTAACTATTATCAGTGTTTGACAGAGCATGAACCAAATCTGCTTTGGCGGGTCTATTCTTTACAATGTAACAGTACTTTACCAGTAGGACATGTGGGACATATCCGTTCATGATTACATGAGGAGCAATGGAGTGTGCTTTTGAGGGACAATTGAGGGTGTGACTGGAAGAAACTGAACAGGAAGGTTGTCCTCTTGTAGAATTGAACCGCACCAGGTGTAGTGCTGATGTCCAGGGCAAGGGTTTATATTTTCGGATAACCTGTGCAGGCGACCTTTTATTGCTTCATTTCTTCTTTGTTAGTTTTGAATCAGGGGTAGACCATTTTATGGCTCTGTATGGTTGACTGCATTGCTTGACCTTGAATGCAGGGTAGGCGTTCACCGAGATAAAAGTAATATAAAGTTTGCTATTATCTTTGCTTTTTATGGATTGTTGTGATGTAGTCCAATTCGTGTGGACCACCCACTTTGAAGCAATGCCAAACTTATGTTTTTTTTTGTTTGTATCTGTCTGTGCTGTAGTGTTACTTAAAAACAGTCTGCCAGTGTGATACGATTGCACATGAGTACGCAGTGCAGGGACTCCTACACAACTTTCAAGTTTTGTTGATTGAGTACTGAATCCATGTTCATAAAGGAAAGCCGTTTTCTTATTTTGTCTAAAGGACGACTTCGTGCATTGGTTTGTAGTTACATAGTTACCTTTTCTATAAAATACATGAATTAATCTACTTGTTGTTTTATGTGGCCGATTGATTATGTGCCAACAATCTAAGAAACCAAGCATATCAAACATTTGTTTTTCTGACAGTAAGATACTTTAGGCCACTGGTTTGTTTAATTTATATTCTTGCTTTAATTTCTTTTGCCTGACAATCCTTAGATTTATTTCTGTGTGTATTGACTAGCCAGTTTGTCTTGTTTTATTTTAATGGTGGGTTATAGGTTAATGCCCACTCCCCTTGGGTACACCCACAAACTAACCCAGCAGTTCTGACCTAACTGTGTCCAGAGAGCACAGCGGGGCTTTTGTGATGCATGGTCATGATATAGAGAGCAACCCAAAAATCCTTTCCGACTTTATTATGTATAGGCTATATTAGTGCCCAGAAATACTCTGCAATATTTTCAACTGATCAAAGCACGGTCTGATGCTGTTTCCGTCGGTTCCAATTTAGTTTTTCTGTTTTCTGTGTTTTATCTATGCCTGTAATTTGAAATTATGCCCAAATTCACTGTGAAAAGAGGAACTAATTTGGCAAAAGCATGTAATGTAATTGGATTTGGCAGGCTAATAGAAAAATTGGCAGTAGATTAATTTGCTGAAGCTGGAGTTTGTTCTCGTTCATTCAGGCATTGGAAAAAAACTGCCGAGTCGAAGGAGGATTTTCTGGCCTTCGAGATGTGTACGCCAGCCAACCAACTCATGATGATGTGCAGCAGAGCTTCTACCTTGCAGAGACACTCAAGTAAGTAAAACACCCAGATTGCAAGGCTTTAATTAATATAAAGTGTCAATGCGGTGTTCTTTGGAGCCTAGTAATTATCAGTCATGCACTTGACATTCACATCATGTTAAATGTGACTAGACTGCATTGTCGTTCTTTGATGGCACAGAGCGTCATTGGATTTGTTACCCGCCTGAATCGGGCTGCATCTGACAAATCTTAAGCTCGCTTACATACGAGGCTGTTTATCATTTTTTCCCTTCTGAAAGACCCTAGTGTGTCGTGCATCCCTGATTTGAAAAGAGACAAACTTGTATCCTATTTACATTTTATAAAGCACTCATGGATCGTAATTACACTCCCATTTTTATTAAATAGACCGACCCTCCTATCTTAAAGGCGCTTTTTCATATATTTAGTAGGAGAAAATGTATGAACTATCTGTCTTTGTAGTTTTTAAACTAAAATGATAAAATTGTATACGCTTTGAAAATGCAATGCTACGAAATGCAAACCTCGGGCAGGCCAGAATTTAAGAGGAAGGAATATAATTGCATGTTAAACAGATGAAAGTCGAATGAAATGGAAAGCGAGTGTGTTGACATTAATAATAGATTTTGAACAAACATTGTTACACCAGCGTATTTCACGTTGTATGTATTCCATTAGTTTTCAGCTTAAAAATAAATCTTATAAACTTAATCAGTCAACTAAAATGTTAAAAATCAGTTTAACTTTACAATTGTTATACATACAGATCACTTTTTACCATTTATTTGAACAAAATACTTTTTCGTTTGTTTTATCATAAATGTAAGCACACAATTTGTGTCAGCTTTACATACACTGTATATTTAAGCATTGGTGAAAGACGTCCTCTGTTACACGATCTCATTAGCAGAATTTGCTTTTGTAAGTCCTTTTTTTAGGTCTCGGATAGGCAGCGAGTGCGCTGTCCCTCGAGACTTGCTGTATTCAGGATATGTGAATAAAGCTCCGCCTACTTCTTGCCTATCTTTTTAATTGGCTCCTGTCCTTGTCCTTTGTAAATGGTGGCTTTTCATTGGTTGTTAGGCTTTGTAGTCACTCCTTAGTAACTCATTGTCTTTTTGGAACCTCCCCTGAGGACATCCCCTATTACATGTTACGCTCTAGGTTTTAATGACCACCTCAAGGCACTATTTTCTTAAAGGTCTTCAGTCAGGACACTCACTTGGTCCTAAACAAGGTTAGCAGTTATTACTTTACTCGCTAGCACATCTCACATTTATATTAGACCTTCCAAAAATTTCCCTTCATCAGCTCCACATAGAGTATATGCTAATTGTTGGACTTGGGCCTTGTGGCAGGTTCACCCCTGAACTTTTTGCCTTAAATTATAGTGATTTCTGTCCTTTGCGCACTTTGACACTGTGGCGCAGTGTAAAGTGCGTGCTCTCCCTGAGTGCGTGTGTGAGATTGGCCTGCCCTCCCATAGGAATGCATGGGGAATGTCTGTGTCCCTGGTAGTTCCTGATGCGTGAGGTGTGCATGGTCAAGTTTGGTATGTGTGAACTCGGGGGAGTGAATGCTGCGAGATGGTGTATGCAGCATGTATGTGTCTAGAAGGGAAGCGCCATTTCTAGACATGGCTGTACGTGTGCTGTGAGGGTGCTGGCGTGTGATTGGCTGGAGCTGGCTGGGATGCCAGGCTCCAGGAAGTCTGTGTGGGTCTGCCCCGGTGGTGAGTGGGAGATTAGCATGAGTGATGTGTGGGAGGAGTGTACCTGTGTCCTGGATGGGCTGGGTTTTCCCCACACAATGCTGGCTCCGCCCCCCTGTGGTGTGACTGATGACCCAAGCCCTGCCAGTGAATAGAATGGGTGGTTGGGCCATCAAGAGTGCTCCAGAACCAGCTGCGACTGGTTCTGCCCCCACCCTGCACCTAAAGACAAAGGGAAAAGGTGTATAAAAGAGGGGCTGTGACCCCATGAAAATGTTCTTGTTTGCTGCTTGAATCTTGCCAGGGGCGTGCTGCTGCTTGGGCTCAGGGATGGCTTGCCTCCCTGAGCCCTGCCCAGCCCCTGGACTTCTGATGACCACCTCCTGAAGGACTTTGTGGCTTTTTGTGCCTTCATAGCGCTGGGAGCGCTATATTTTCCTTCCTAGCGCTTGGGAGCGCTTTCCATTGACCCCTGGTGCATGAGAGCGGTATTCTGTGTGCCTAGCGCTGGGGGAGCGCTTTATTTGCCTTTTAGCGCTTGGAAGCGCTTGATGTCCTGCTAGCGCTTGGGAGCGCTATTGATCTCAGCCGGTGCCCACCCGGCGTTATTTGCCCCTGTTTATTACTTAAAACGAGCGAGTGCCCACCTCGCTGTTTATTTTAATCTCGAGGGTGCCACCCCTCTGAAAGGCCCCTGAGATTCACCGCCGTGGCCCGAGCGCCGCAAAACAGGAAGTCAGGCACTGCAGTGCCTGATGCGGGGCGGGACTTCCGGTTTGCCGGAGGAAGTCCCGCCCGCCGCCGCGCTGTGATTGGCCAGCGCTGCCCCGAAGGAGAGAAGAAAAGTCTACCTGCGGCCCGGGTCTCCCATGAGCTGAGGGGAGCCCCGGGGCCGCCAACCAAGAGCAGCGCGAGCCATTGACGGCCCGGTCCCGAGATGGGGGACCGGGGAAACAGGTAGCGGGCCGGGCGCATTGTGAAGGCGGGGCTCTCATGTGCTGAGAGAGCCCCGCAAAGCGCTACCACCGCCAAGAGGGAGACGCCGCGTCTGGAGACCCGGTGAGTGTGTTACCGGGGAGGAGGGGCGTCGGGGCACATTGCCGGTGCCCGCCCTGCCCCCCCCCAGAGCGAGGCTCCTTGTGCTCAGAGGCCCGTGGGGCCTCATCTAATGCCGAGTCCCCCGAGAGGGACTCCGCCCGTTGTTCCGAGCCCGAGAGGCTCTTGGGCCCCTAATTTCCTTCGAGTCCCCCGAGAGGGACTCCACCCACTCCGTCTGTTGTTTCGAGCCCCGAGAGGCTCGTCGCCCAGTTGGCCAGATCGAGTCCCCAGAGGGGGGACTCCAGCAAATGCCTCCACCTTATTCACGAACCCGGAGAGGCTCCAGCCTGCCATTTGCTTTGAGAGCCCAGAGAGGCTCAGGGCGCCAGTTCTTGCTCCAAGCCCAGGAGAGGCTCCCCCGCCCGGTGAGGCGACCTTCCTTCGTTCTGCGAGCCCGGAGAGGCTCTGAGGGGTGCCATATGTATTCAGAGCCCAGAGGGGCTGCATTGCTTCGTTTTGAGCCCTGAGAGGCTCAGGGGCATAATTGATATTCAGAGCCTAGTGAGGCTCTTGAGAGACAGTCAGTTGGGCAGAGCCTGCGAGGCTCCAGCGTTGGCCCATTATTGATGATTCAGCTGCCCAGCACTTTGTGGGCAGCTGCTACGTTTAGGCCCTGACTTTGGGACACACGGCGTCCTAGCCCTAGAGAGGCCAGTTGTCCTAGGGACAGTCACAGGTGGTGACTAATGTCAGTTTGGCGCAATTGTTCATTTTGTTTACACCTCTGAATGTAATGTGATGCCTCATGTGTTTTCCCTCCTTACACCTCTGAATGAATGTTATGCATTGCATCATGTGTTATGTGCTTCCACCCCCACAGGTATTGTGATGTGTAGGTGGTTGTTTTCTCCCTAGTACAGGTGGTGCTAGTGAGGTCCTGGTTACCAATAATTACTGGTTGTGTGCTATTTTGTGCAAAAGTATTATTTCTGAAAGTGTTACTTCTGATTCCTGACAGTGGTCCAGGTGGCCCTGTCTTGTACATATCCCCTGTAAATTCTGCCCGTGCCTCTGGCACATTGTAAAGTGTGTTTTATCTAATGTGTTTTGGTGTAATACAAAGGCTATTTTTATATAACCTTGTGTGGAGTTTCCTTTGTGGTGGGCCTTTGGGTGTTGTTGCTGGGGTGCGTGCGCAAATACTTAGCCTACATCGCCTCCAAGTTTAGCCATGCTGCTCGCGCCACGTTACCTAGAGGGTGAGTAGGGGTTATCTTGGCGTGTAACTCCCTTGCCCTGACTTGGGAGTGGTGGTCTCTGACTGACTTTGGCGAAAGCCCTGGCCAGCCGGGGATCCCATTTCCAACACTAATCTGGAATTAATATAATTGTTTTGTCACATTTCAAAGCTATTCATTGTATATATGGACATAGCTATTTGAATGTACTTGTGGTACTGTCTTGCCTCCAATGCATTATGGGAGTACCATATGTTGCCCAAAGTCTGAGATGCTCACTAGGGACATCTAGGAGCAGCTTGCGGTACTGGCAGTGCTGGTGCCTTGCTTACTAGGGACCTCTAGGAGCAGCTTGTGGTACGGGCAGTAGTGCTGCTGCCATGCTCACTAGGGACCTCAAGGAGCAGCTTGCGGTACTGCACCTTCATCTCCCATTTATATTAGACCTTCTATAAATTTCCTTTCATCAGCTCCACATAGAGTACAACCTAACCTAATCCGGAATTATTATAATAATGTTGTCACAATTCAAAGCTACGAATTGTATATATGGACATAGCTATTTGAATGTACTTGTGGTACTGACTTGCATGCAATGCATTATGGGTAGGGTGGATTTACCATTTTGTCAAAGTTTGTTGGTCATTAGGGACCTCTAGGAGCAGGTTGCGGTGCCTTGCTTACTAGGGACCTCTGGGAACAGCTTGCCGTACTGCACCTAGACATGCAGTTTTTAGAAAAGGGAGAGTATGTTTTCTAGGTTTATATACGTATTGTTTTAAGGTTGAATCCTGTAATCATTGATTCAGATTTCCACTCAAGAAATAGGGTCGGTCCAGTTTTAGAAAAAATAGATTTTTATTGATGCAGAATTGAACATTGACAGCCGACACGTGTTTCGCCCTCTGTGGCGAATTGCGCCAGGGCTTTCTCAAGGCTGAATTAAATTTCTTTTTGACATTGTTAAATTCTCTAGTATACATCATTGTGGATATATAATACAATAGATTCCTTGAATATTTCAATTTGGAGTTGAATCTCCCGCAAGAGCGTCGCGTGTCCACGAAAATGCCGTGCGCGGCAAAGAAGTCTCGTGATGGGTAGGGTGGATTTACCATATTGTCAAAGTTTGTTGGTCACTATGGACCTCTAGGAGCAGGTTGCGGTGCTGCACCTAGACAAGCAGTGCTAGTGCCTTGCTCACTAGGGACCTCTGGGAACAGCTTGCCGTACTGCACCTAGACATGCAGTGCTGGTGTCTTGCTCACTATGGAGCTCTAGGAGCAGTTTGCGGTACTGCACCAAGACAAACAATGCTAGTTCCTGGCTCATTATGCAATCATTTTCAATGCATTACTGAAAGTATGAGCTATTGGCGTTGCATTATTATTTGCACCACCAATACCTCAAACTATAATTAATGCGAGACCTATTGCATTGCAAATGCTTGTTTTTTTTAGGTGCGTTTACCTTGCTTTTTGTGGTGGTTTTTGTTTGGTGGACTGCCTGCAGCAGCGGAATAGTTGTTTTATCAAATGTAATGATCTCAAAGCGCTCAGATGATTTTGAAGGTAGCTCCTAGAATCGACCAAGTAGATTCAAAACATAACATATTGAGGCATCAAGTGATAAGTTCTAATGGTTTCTATTGAATACTTCAAACTGCAGAGTCCTCACCTTTTGAATTTGTCCAGGTGGCAGACTGGAACCAAACTTTTCAAATCAACTGCTCCCCTGTGTTTACAGGTGATGCCATTGGCTCTGTAGCAACCTTGTGCTACACCATCAAGTGTTGACAGAAAGCCGTATATAGCTTTCATGACTGAATGCTGACTTCAGTTCATTTCTCTCTGCACCCTTAGGTGGGGACCGGGCTCAGCTCCCTGCTTGGTTTTTTGCTTCGTGACTGCAAACTTATTTTTCAAATACAGTGTGCTAGGGATACGTATCCCGTTCCCCTAAAAAACGCAGGCATATAACCGTTCTGTGACTGTGAAAATCAGATGTTGGTGACAGATTCATTTGGTCTGCATGTGTTGTCTAGCGTCTCTGCACGACTCCAAGTAATGCAGCAGATACTTCCGGATGCATCCAAATGCTGTTAGGTAGTGGGAGGCGAAGCTTTACTTCACGCCCAAGAAACTTGGTTACTGTCCTTGGGTAAGTCGGAGACTAAGTTTAGAGACAAGTTGCATCATAAATCCAAGAAGCCCAGGAGGGACACATTTTCATCCCATCACTCCTACTCCAGGGAGCAGTTGTGCATTCTGCACCCAAGAGACTGGACCGGTCTGACTCAGATACCATCTGAAACTGGTCACATTGTACCTAGATTTCCCCAGGCCATAGACAACCCGACAGCAGATAGAGGTCTTTACAGGTGGCATTCTTTTTAGGATGACGTGGACTCCCTCTGTACCACCTTCAGGCCACATGTAGCAGGCTTTTACTGGCGGGACCTGTTCAAGTGCCGACTGACACTTTTGAGCCTCTGCCTGGTCCTCTTCTGGCACGAACCAATGCGCCCACTCCTATGCCCCATGCTTTAGCAATCAAGACTGCTCTAGTAATGGCGCGGATTCCAGTGGCACCTATCCAGGATCTAACTACAACCCCCATCTCCGATCTGGAGCGGACCTCAGTCCATGACAGGCCTATGTCTTGTTACAATAAAAGAAAGGCGCAGCCTCCATCTATAGATGAACCCCAGACTCTTCCCTGACTCCAGGACATTTGTAGGCTGGCTGCCTTTTTCATACTGGATCCTGATACTGCTTAAGGAGTTCGACACAAGGAGGGTGACCGTTCCCCCACTACCCCCCTCCAAATTGCACAGTTGCTGGTCTCTACTTAAACCAGCAAAATATAAGTGGCATAGGTACTTCCTCTGAGACAGAATTGGTTCTTCCTGCTCCAGTTACCCCCACCAGGGTGCCTATCCCTGAAAAGTGCCTCCTTTGTTGTAGTAGTCCATGTTGGAGAAGAGGCTTTGGATCTCCAGTTGCCTGCTGTAGCGGCTAAGACAAACTTACTGACCAATGTTGCAGCCTGGGACTCTTAACTCTAAACCCTTGCTGCCCTTTAATGAGACATTAAGAAAAACATTGATGGCAGTATGGTGTAAGTCTAGTTCAGTTCCCCCGATATGTAGTCTGGTGGCAAGGCTTCCTAGACCTGTTCCAGGTAACCTGGCTTTCCTGACCAGACACACAGGAGCTTGGTGGTTCAAACTTTAACAAGCAAAGTAAATTCAAAACATTCCCTACTGTGCCTTCGACAGTCGAAGCACATTATGCGTTTAGAAAGTCTGTTCCTATGCCAGTTTGGCGCTGAGGTCTCTGAATGCTGCCTTCTTTCAGGAACACTACACACATACCTTGTGTGATATGATTCGCTGACACTTATTGCCCATCCTTTACAAATACAGGAATGCTTTCATTCAGCAAATTCAAGGCAGAATACAGCTAAATGTCTTGAAGGCCAGTCTTGCCACAAAGGACTGTGTAGGTCACACCATGGCACCAGTGTAGTCTTTAGGTGTAATGCCTGGATGAGTGCCATGGATTTTCCAGTGACTAATTGTCTAACTCTGGTGGACCACAGGACAAGCAGAGCCTATGGGGTCTCAATCATGGGGATTGACATTATTTGCCTCTGATTGCCCATACTCCATCCTACAATAACAATGTAAACTGGGCCAAGTACAATCCCTGCATTACTTTACTGTCCGTGGTAGCGATGGCGAGCAGGCAGACTTTTCAAGGAGGTAGTGTGGGAGTACCGAGCTCTGGACTCAACAGTCACATTACAGCACAGTAACTGATCATCCAAACCAGGACTTTATTTTTGAGAAAGAAAAGTAATTTAATGCTCACTAGAATACAATACTACACACACAATATATACACTGCACAATTTAGTGTCCTGGGTGCTGATGTCGAACCGTACCTCTATCTGCTCTCTCCTCAGTCACCACCCACTCCCACCCTTTCCCCTCCAACCCTCCCTATGTCTGTTTTAGACCGTTTTCCCCTAAGATTAAGACAATAGCATGATTACGGCTCAGATGCAGATTGCTACCTCTGTTGTAATTTTTCTCCGCTCAGTCTCCCATTTGTTACATAGCTCAATTCCTAAGTTCTTACCACCCTTGATGAATTTTTCTCTTTTTGCAGCTGCTTTGGTTAGTCTCCACATGTTCACTCCCTCCCACTTAAGAGAGGGAAGGCGTGCATACCCACAGCTGCAGGGTTTCCTCATTGGCTGCTGGCGTCCACCTGGCATGTGTCCTTGGTGATGCTGCTTCTGAACATCTTCAGCGACTGCAGAGGTGGTCTCGCAGACCAGGATCGCAGTCTTTGCAGAAAGCTTGCTCACACAGGTGGGCAGGTGCTCCGGGATTGGTGCGATCACATACTGGGGAATCTCTGGCGAACAAGGTCTGCACACTGCTCTTCTGGCCAGCGATGCTTAGCAGAGACTGCACTTCTGGGCACTACAGCTTAGTACAGGCTGCTGACTGATCGCCATGACTGGGCTATGACAGTATTTAAGTAGGGTTGTTGCAGTTGCTGCCAGGAACCGCTGTTGGAGAGACTATAACCTTCTGACACAATGATACACACCTCAGTCTCCACAGTCCTCTACCGGAAGCCAAACCAGCTCCTGGGCTATGCTGCAGCTCCCTCCTCCATGACAGCCACTCCTGCAGGATTGGCAGTCCCATTCCCTCGCTCTGCAAGCAGGCTGTGTTCTGGGTGATTCAGTTCAGGTATACATCTCTTACAGCAAGGGTTAGACTGATGAAGTCACCTCATCTTTGGGTAGCAGGTTATCAGACACTAGCTCAAGTTGTACATCAGTCCTCTGAGTACTCTATAGAGCACTCCTTTAGTCTTAGGAAACTTGGAACTGAAACATGTGGTTTAGAAGGGTCTCACTTTTATATAGTAACAGACGGGAATGTGTGTCCACTGTATGGTTTCGGAACCGACCTGTTCTCCTTTCAAGCTTTCAAGTTTCCTCTCAACGTTGATCATCAGACACCGTCTTTGTGTAGGTGATGCTTCTGACAGCAGGGGTTTCTCCAGTCTGGAGCACCCACAACAGAGGCAGAAAGTGGTGTGAGCCTTTTCTGCACCTGTTATCATCCAAACAAAGCGGTCAGGGAAGGACTAAAGCCTGTGCTGCACCTAAGGGACTCCCTTCTCTTTACACAAGCCTGCAGTCCCACTCTTCACCCCCTACCATCTAGCATATGGTAGTGCTACATGATAAATCAGCCCCTCTCAGCAAAAGGCCTCATTGAATTTCCATAGGAGACTGGCCTCCTGTGTTCCCACTTCAGGTTCTAGGTCTCCTCCCTCCAGTTTCAGGAATGACAGCAATATACTTCCACTGTCAGGGAAAACAGCCTCACCTTCATCTTGTGCAGACGCTGAGGTATCCAAAACTGATCCCACAGTGCTCCATTACTCAGGTTCACTCACTCACACCATGCATGTATACGAGCTACACACACTCTCAACATACCCTTGGGATATTCGCACTAGGAGTCTGGTAATCACATGGAAGCTGAACTTACAAGAGTGGGCCAACACTGCCTCCAGTTCTGTATGTTCTAAACCCATGGCATTGACTATGTTCCACTTTGTCATGATGGTGCACCTCGTACCGCCATAGAGGTCACAGGACTGGTCCAGGACCTCACTTATGCCAAGGGACAGTCCAAGACTTCTGCTCGCATACTAGAGTAGCATGACTCCAGAGCCAAAATCATAAAACCAAGATACCAGATGCATGCATTTGGACTCTCTCGGTAGGGGAATACAACTGTACAACCTTCAGGGGACATTTCCATCCTAACATGTAGGCATCCCTCATGGATATGCCGTTTAATAGATCTAGCCTTTTTATTGAAAAGACTAGTTTTGTGCTGGAGTTCTTTAAGGACCGTCCTGCTACGTCCGTTCAAGTCATTTACAGCCCCTTAATTCCATCAGCAATACTGAAAATTCACAGGATATGCTCTGGATCACGACTAGTGCCATAGGCAGCCCTCGCAATCAATAAAACAGCCAGCACAACCCTTTAATGCCACAGTGGTGGCAGAGGACGTGGACATCACCATGGATGCATTGCCGTTCTTCCTCATCCTCCACCACAACTGCAGTCAAAGACCTTTGATTACACCTCCTATCCTCGACCTTTAAGAAGCAGAATTAATTTTTTCTTGTCTGCCTGCTCTGCTATAATTTCAGACTAGGGAATGTTTCAGATCGTTTTGCAGGATTACAGACTCCCCCTCGCATATGCCCATCCCTACTACCGTCTTCTACCTGGCTCATTTCAGACTTCAGCAGCCCATGTCTCCATTCTGGCACAGGAAGTCTGTTGGTTAAAGAGGCCTTTGAGATGGTCCCAGAGGCAGAAAAGGCAAACATATTTTATTTAGGCCTGCCAAAAAAAACGATTGTCTCTGGACAATTCTAAACTTTAAACTTCAGAACACCTGCCTCAAGGGACAAGTTCAAGATCACCCTGATCCAAGGTTCTTTCTGTACTGAGTCCAGGGAAATGGACAGTGTGCTGGGACTTGAAGAATGTATACTTCCTTGTACTGGGCGTACAGTTAGATGCTTTCTTCGGTCCATGATTGAGTCAAAACATTTCTGTTCACTTTCCTGCTCTTCAACTTCAACTCAGCCCATATGGTAATAGTGGGATTTGCAGCCCATTTATGCAGATTGGAGATGCATTAATTCCCATACCTCATCGAATGGCTACTGAAGGAGTTCTTGCCGCAGTTCATTGTGGGTCAATTGCAGACAACTAACCCTTCTAGCATCACTGTTTTTTAATCACCAAGCCAAAATTCTACCTGAAGCCACACAGAGGATTCCCTTTTATATGGGCCATCCTGGACGTGGTGGATTGCAAGCAATTACCACCTCCACAACGATTTCAGGACATTATGGTTATAATCACAATGTTTTGGATTCTGGTAAGGACACTTCTGAGGCTTTTTGCCTCATTCATATGCTGTTCCCTATGATCAGTGGCACATGTGGGCCCTGCAGTGACACCTATTCCTGCAGTGGGCTCAACACTAGTGCTGCTTTTGGACATATATTCTCATTGGAGACCGCCCAGGACGTCTTCTGGCGGCTGTCTGGGAATAATTGGACCGGAGATAACCGTTGTCCCTTTTAAAACTCACAGTAGTGAAGGATGCACCATTTCTACATTGGGGCAGTCCTCTCGGGGAGGAGGAGATCAGGAACCTTTGGGCTACAGCAGAGCAGATGCAGAGTCTGAAGGGCCTGCTGGCACTTTGAGCCTTTCTGTGGTCTCTGAATGCCTTCCATCCATTGACGGGAATCCAGTTAAAAGCATGACTGGCAACCCACTTGCCATGTAGTACTTGGACAAGCAGGGTGATGTGGGGTTGCAAGTGGACTCACAGGACTCCCTTTGATGGCCAAGAGTTTGACTGGCTTGCTGTTTGCCAAGGTGGAAGATCTTAGCAGATGTCAAGTGGTGGACCACAAATGTTTCTGTCCATGATGGTGACTGTCTCTTCATCCGATGGGCATGTTATAACTAGTTCTGTTCTCCAGTGCTGGGAATGAAGTATTGTGATTACTGGGCATTGAAGATTCATAGAAGATGCATTCTGCTTGCTCTGGGACTCCAGTCTCCTGTGCACCTACCTGCCCCTATCTCTGCTACACAGATTTCTGAAGGTCAGGAAAGACTAGGCTCAGATTATCCAGATAGCCCCAGTACTCTGGTCACTTCAGCCTGAGCATTTGCTTTCCAATCTGCCTGCCTCTTCTGAAGGACCTCCTCTCTCCGCAGCAAAGCTAAGTCCTCCACCAGAATCACTCCAACCTACACTTTCATGTGTGGCGATTGTGCAATGCCAATTGAGCAGGTCTGATTTGCCATACGAATAGTGGAGGTTACACTCACAGCTAGGCATCCATCTACCAAATCTATTTATTTTGATTGTTTGACAGTTTGTGGCCTGGTGCAAAGACCCAAGTTGATACACTTTGGGTCAAACTGATTGTTGAATTGTTTGTTTTATCTCTGGCCCAGCAAATGTTTGCGGTGAGCACTGTTGAAGGTTGTCAGTTCTTTCAGCTTTTCTAAATTTGCCCGACCAACCTTGATTATTCAAGTCACCAGAGGCCAGTTTCATTAAGCCCTTGCAATTCTATTGCCTCATGGAAGGCGATGCAAGGGCTTAAGATTTACTAAGCCACACAAAGCCGCCTCCTTGCTTGGCCCTGGGTGGCTTGGTAAAACCAGAGTAATGTAAGGCAGCTCAAGTCTCTCCCTTGCGCTACTCTGAGCTAGGAATGCATTTTATTGGTTGAGTGGTTGTTCTCATGCATCCACCCATGCTTTTTGGCACATTCCCAGATTTACTAAGAGTAACAAATCTTAGAATGCATCAACATTTTGCGCCTTCCCAATAGAGGCATAATAAGGAGGAATATCTCTTTCTCTTCATATTTACTCTGTGTGCTGCGTTCTGCAGCACACTTAGAAAGAGGAAAATGCCTCCAAGGATTGTTTTTGTGCAGGAATGTGCCCCTTCCTGCACAAAACAATCCTTCCTGTAACTTGGGTACGCTTAGACCATGGCGCAATGGTGCCTGCGTTGGCGCTAAGTAGCACACAGTGCACCAGCGCATAGAGAGAGCAGGAATGCACCATATATTAGATATGTGCGTGGACCCCGCAGCAATCGAAATAGTCTCTTAAGTTGTCCTCTTCAGCAGTCCTGCAAATACACTTAAGAGAAAATCAAAGACAAATAATGCAGCCTGCAATTAACAAGGCTACACTGGCCAGCACTTCAGGACTGCAGAAGAGGACAACTTAAGAGACTATTATCCAGTATTATGGGTGTCTTTCATAGATTCACATGCCTGAATCATTCCCCGTCGTCGAGACGGGAGTCTCCGGTACATAGAAAAGTAATGTCTTATAGACATACATAGAGAATAGTAGGCCTAAAGGCCTCACCTTAGTAACATATCCATGTCCTTTTGTAAAAAGGACCAAACTCTAGAGAAGAGCCAATCAGCTATCACCTCCCTCTAGAACCTTCCTGGCAGGAGCCTCAGTCCCTCAGATTTTCTACCGCACGTTGTGCTAAGGGAGTCTCCTCTGCTCAGATTCTGTGTTTTTTCACTTCATTAAATGACTGTTGTCAAGGATTCTTTTCTACTATGGATTATCTTCAAATACATTCTTTAAAGAAGGTCTGGTACAGGCCAAAGACTACAAGGTATGTCGCACTTTCTCAAGTAAGTTTTTGTGAGGTCGTTAAGGGTGATTTTTAATATGGTGTCAAACACTAAGACCAGAAAGGAGGTTTTTTTATTTTCTCCAGTGACCGTGATGAGGCGTTATCCTCAACGTCTAGGAGACCTCAAAAGAGAAGAGAATTTCCTCAGACTCATTCCTCAGCTGAACATCCTGAGAAGGCCCTCAAAAAGACCACTCATGGGTCTTCTGGGCGCAGTTCTTAAAAATCTCCTCACTCTGTGGATAAGGAGAGTAAAGGACTTGCTTTTGGAGAAAAATTATGTAAAAAAGACGACTTCTGAGCTGTCAAAATCACCTCCTCTGGTCATAGGACCCTTCAGGAAGGCGTCTTCTATTCCTCTTGAGGTAAAGACTAAGAAGCCAACATCGTCAACAGGATTGTCGACGAAGAAACCATCATCATTGCCTATTACAGCCTCTTCGTCTACGATGGCCTTGTCTACGATGGCCTTGTCTACGATGGCCTTGTCTACGATGGCCTTGTCTACGATGGCCTTGTCTACGATGGCCTTGTCTACGATGGCCTTGTCTACGATGGCCTTGTCTACGATGGCCTTGTCTACGATGGCCTCGTCGTAGACGGCTCGTCTACGACGGTTCGTCGACGACGCCTCGTCTACGACGGCGGCCTCGTCTGACTGCTCGTCTACGATGGCCTGTTTACGACGACGGCCTCATCTACGACGGCCTCGTCTACGACGGCCTCGTCTACAATGGCTCATCTACAATGGCTCGTCTACGATGGCTCATCTAAGACTGCTCGTCGACGACGACGGCCTAGTCTATGACTGCTCGTCTATGACAGCCTGTTTACGGCGTCGACGATCGCCTCGTCTACGGTGGCTTGTCTGCGATGGCTCGTCTACAACTGCGTCGTAGACGACGGCCTCGTCTATGACTGCTCGTCTACGACGGCCTGTCTATGGCGTCGACGATGGCCTCGTCTACGATGGCCTCATCTACAAAGGCTCATCTTCGATGGCTCATCTACGACGGCCTCGTCTATGACTGCTAGACTACGACGGCCTGTCTACGGCGTCGACGATGGCCTAGTCTACAATGGCCTAGTCTACAATGGCCTCGTCTTCGATGGCCTCGTCTACCATGGCCTCGTCTACCATGGCCTCGTCTACCATGGCCTCATCTACGATTGCTCCTCTACGATGGCTCGTTGTCGACAGCCTCGTCTACGACGGATCGTCTGATGTCACCTACAACGGCCTCGTCTGACTGCTCGTCTACGACGGCATAGTCTATGACGCCGATCTCGTCGACGAGGGAAATTCCGACGATTTTGGAATCTCTTATAATGTGGTAGAGAGGGCTGCTCAACGTTGTAAGATCTCAATGGTCTCTCAAGAACAGGTCTGCTTCTTGTTTGACTTCACAGAACCTCTCAAGAAGGCAGTAAGGGCAATACCGATTATCGATTACCTATAGTCAGAAGGGGTAAAGGTCATGCAGAACCCCTCCTCTGTATCACCAGTGATCCCTCAGTTGGATAAGAAGTATAGGGCGCTAGATACAGCACCGGCGTGTTTAACAGGACATCCTAAGCCGGACTCCGTGGTGACACAGACGGCCCAGAAGACCTCCAGGAATCCTTCGGCCCCTTTGTCGCTTCCTCCTGGTAATGACGGTAAAGGCCGAGAACGCCCTAGCGCTCTTGGGACGCTATAATAGGCAATTGTGGGCACACATAGCCCCATAGCTGTCGGAATTGCCAGATTCATCCAAAGAGGAAGTAAAGAGGATTCTGCTAGATGATGAAGCATCGACGTCAGAAACTATAGACTGCGCGATGGATATCGCTATGACAGGGTTCCGCCAGTTGGCTGGAGCAGCAGTCTTGCGGCTCCAAGGATGGCTAAAGGCAACCTCTTTCCGTCCTGAGGTGCAAACAAAGATTTTGGACATGCCATATGTTAGCCAGTTACTATTTGGCACAAAAAATGGACGAAGCAGACACTGCGAGACCTTTGGGCACTCTTCAGTATAAGAACCAGTCCTTTAGTAGAAATAGAGGAAGAGGACAGTCTTCCTACAGAGGAAATTATTAATACAGGTCTTCCTGCCCTTCGGGCCAGAGTAGACCGCAATAGCAACAGCGCCAACAACAGCAAAACATGCAATCCTCTTTTGGGAGGTCGTCCTTTCAAGGTACAGCACAGCGGAAATAACAAAAATCTACGGCTGCTTCTATGAGAGATCTCGATTATGCTGCAGAAAGGAGCAATAGAGAGAGTACCTCCATCTCAGAAGGGAAAGGGGTTTTATTCCTGCTTCTTTTGATCCGGAAAAAAGACAAGAAGTGGAGACCAATCTTGGACCTTAGGGCCCTCAACAAATTGCTAAGAAGTAGTTGTTTCGCATGGTAACGATCCAGGAGGTCTTGCAACTACTGTAACAGCAGGATTTTAGGGCGTCCCTAGACATACAGGACGCTTACTTCCATATCCCAATTCACAGGAATCACGAAAAGGTACTTGCGATCTGCAGTAGCGGGCAGACCCTTGCAGTTTCACGTTCTGCCCTTCGGGCTCAAGTCTGCACCGCGCATATTCACGAAATGTCGTAGCCCGGTGGCGGCATATCTCAGACAGTGCCATCACCAAGTCTTTCCGTATCTGAATGACTGGCTGGTCAGGGCTCCATCCTTAGAAGACGCGTCCAGGTCTTCCAATGCCTGTTTAAAGCTTTTCGATTGCTAGGGTCTCACCCTCAATCAGGAAAAATCGGTCCTACAACCTTCTCAGTGCATCAGTTTTCTAGGTGCAACCCTGGACTCACGGTCAGCAAAAGCTTTCCCATCCAGAGAGAGGATGTACAAGCCCCTAGCACTAGCT
Organism: Lissotriton helveticus; assembly: GCF_964261635.1. NCBI lineage: Eukaryota > Metazoa > Chordata > Amphibia > Caudata > Salamandridae > Lissotriton > Lissotriton helveticus. Next base: position 875,239,730 of record NC_136067.1, read on the forward strand.
GCTATAGTAGCCTCGAAGAAAGTCTTTACAGTCCTTCTCTTCAAATCCCTCCTGGGGATGATGTCAGCGTGTATCCTCCGGATTCCTCACTGTCGACTACGAATGAGGAATCTACAGGAGGCGCTCTCGAAGCAGTGGGTCGATTGCACAGGGTCATTCGACGACAACATAAAAGTGAATCCTCAGATGGTCGGAGCCCTGCAATGGTGGATGTCATCTCAAGGCTTGTCATTCCTGCTTCCGGCTGCTCCTCATGTTGTCACAACAGGCGCCTCCTTGGAAGGCTGGGGAGCTTTTCTGCAAGAGCTACAGATAAGCGGGTAGTGGTCTCCTACGGAGAAGAAACTACATATCCATCTGCTCGAACTGCGGGCGGTCTTCCTGGCCCTTCAAGCTTTCCTGCCAAGAATAAAACATTCCCAGGTGCTCATCCGGACAGACAACACCACGACTAAGCACTACCTCAACAAAGAGGGAGGGACACGCTCGCTGACACACTCTCGCGAGTTGCAAAAAATAATCTGGAATTGGCTCATACTCCACAATATAATCCTAAGAGCGGAATATGTCCCAGGCACGGACAATGTGCTCACCGACGTGTTGAGCAGGCAGAAAACATTGTCACACGAGTGGGAGCTAGATCAACAAATTATCGACCAGATCTTCTCCAGATGGGGCACGCCGCAAATCGATCTATTTGCGATGACAATGAACGCCAAATGCCCACACTTCGCAAATTGGCATCCCCAGTCAGGGTCTCTAGGGAATGCATCTTCCATCGCATGGCGCAACGTCGTTGCGTACGCCTTTCCGCCATTCCCGATGCTTCCCAGAGTCCTCAGGAAACTTTAGGTGGAGCCTTGTACTCTAATTTTAATAGCCCCAACTTGGCCGAGGCAACATTGGTTCACAGAGCTCCACCGTCTATCCCTGGAGCCGCCGGTCCACCTGCAGCAGTATCTATCTCTGCTTACAATGAACAACAATAAAGTTCAACATCCAGATCTGAAGTCTCTCAGGTTAGTCGCCTGGCTCCTGAGTTCAGAGAGTTCCACAATCTGAATATTCCACAAGACTGTAGACATTCTTGCCAGAGCAAGGGTGGATAGCACGACCAAGACGTATTCCCAGATCATGGAATTCGGCCTTTCTCCACATCACCAGAGCAAATATTAACTTATCTATTACATCTGGCACAGTCGGGCCTAGCCCACTCCTCCATTAAAGTACACTTAGCAGCAATATCTCGTTATAAAGAACTTCAACGAGTCCATCGCTCTGGTCAAGCGGGTTGATTAGGCAATTTCTAAAACGATTATACAGATCTTTCCCGCCAGTAAGGATGTTGCCACCTGCCTGGCATCTCAATGTGGTTCTTAACCAGCTCATGAAACATCCGTTCAAACCAGTACACAGAGCTGACCTAAAGTATGCCTAGTGGAAATCCGCACTCCTCCTGACACTCACATCTGCAAGGGGGGGTCAGTGAGCTACAGACGTTTTCAATCCAGGATCTTTTTCTACAGTTTAATAACGACAGAGTAATCCTGAGAACCAATCCTAGGTTTATCTCAAAAGTCCCGTTGGACTTCCACCTAAATGAACCTGTGGTTCTGCGTTCCTTCTTTCCGAACCCAAGCACGGCAGCTGAGAGATCGCTGCTTTCTTTGGATCTCAAGCGATGCTTGAAGTTTACACGGACAAAACGAAAACATTCAGGAAATCTAACCAGCTATTCGTAGCTTACAGCAGACCTAGGAAAGGTCTACCGCTTGCCAAGCAGAGCATCTCCAGATGGATTTCTGCAGCCATTGTTTTCTGTCATGACCAAGCTGGACAGCCATTGCATTCCAAAGTGAGAGCGCACTCCACGAGAGCCATGTCCACTTCTTTAGCTCTCTTTGCAGGGGTGCCAGTCATTGACATTTGCAGTGCGGCAACATGGAAGTCGCCGCATACCTGCACTAGGCACTACTGCCTGGACACGGAGCTGATGAATGATGCAGCAGTGAGACAATCAGTGTTACGCCATCTTTTCAGTAAGGTGAGCCTTCCTCCGTCCCTCCATCCTACTCTGGTGTGCACATTTCTTTAGTAATACTTATTGTGGAGGTCTAATGATGGTTCATGCTCGCATGATGTGTCTTATCTAAGGACTTGTATATGCTGTTCCATCAGAAATGTGCACTCTGCATTGCTTGCTACTCTGATTCAGGCATGTGAATCTATGAAGGACACCCATAATACTGGATAAGAAATGCGTTACTTACCTGTAACTGCAGTTATCCAGTATTGGTGTCTTTCATAGATTCACATGCAACCCTCCCGCCTCCCCTGGAAGGACTCACCTAAGTCTCTCAGTGTCACGCCTACTTGGCTTAGTGCGTACGAAAATCTGAGGGACTGAGGCTACTGCCAGGAAGGTTCTAGAGGGAGGTGATAGCTGATTGGCTCTTCTCTAGAGTTTGGTCCTTTTTACAAAAGGACATGGATATGTTACTAAGGTGAGGCCTTTAGGCCTACTATTCTCTATGTATGTCTATAAGACATTACTTTTCTATGTACCGGAGACTCCCGTCTCGACGACGGGGAATGATTCAGGCATGTGAATCTATGAAAGACACCAATACTGGATAACTGCAGTTACATGTAAGTAACGCATTTCTTTCGATTGCTCCAGGGTCCGCGCACATGGGCAGGACTATTCACAGAAAGTGATCTATAGTATAGAATTAGGGAATATAAATTATCCTTGACAGAGTAGAAATATACATACCGTACCCAGAAAATTTAGAAAACTACCTCTACCAATTGACTCTTTAGAGTGGTTCATCAAATCTCCACCCCTCCGGCTGCTGGAGAGTCCATAGGTTCACAAACAATTTGCAACCAACTAGATAATTTCTGTCTAAAATTGTTGAAATCTATGATGGCTTTGAAGTGCATAAATCCTCTAATCCTCATGCACAGCAACCCTCCGGTAGAGAAGCTCAACCAACGCCCTCCATGATGTCTAAGTTTAAGGACCAAGAGCCTAAGTTACTGTGTTTCCATCCCTTACTCCTAAGATGTCGGAACAATACATCCTTAATACTAAATCTGGGTCACCTCTGGAAGCCTGTCCTGTAGTGATCCTACACACAGCTGTCAGCATTGTGGCTCAACCGCTCTCCAATTTGATGAATGAAGTCATTCTTACCTGGACGTATCCCCGGCTTTGGAAGGAGGGAGTGATCGGGCCCCTCCTTAAAACAAAATTTAAAAAAATCCTAACTTGGACAGGAAGGTCTGTAAAATGTATTGTTCTATCTCGCTGCTCCCGTGTCCTGCTGAAATCCTTGAGAAACATCTAAATACCCATCTGAAGGAATTTGCAGAACAGAAGGGAAGGCAGGACAAATCTCAGTTTGCTTTCAAGAGGCATCACGGGACAGAAACTGTGCTGATCACAGCCACTGATTGCATTAGGCGCCTCATGGATCAATGATAAGGTGTGGAATTGGTACTCCTGGATCTATCAGCGGCAAATATGTTTATGAGATTTATAAAGCGCTCAAATACCCATGGGTGTCTCGGCGCTAAGGACAGCGGGCTTGTACCGAAGAGCAGAGGGGATTATTGATTAAACAACCAGGTCTTTATAATTTTCCTGAAATTGAGTAGAGACTGGCAGGATCTGATCTTTAAGCGCAGGGAGTTCCAGAGTTTTGCGGTGGTGACAATGAAGCGCTTGTTGCCCCATGTGGCTGTTCTGGTGCGTGGAACTCTAAGTAAAATGCGGTGGAGGAGCGAAGAGACAGAGTCGGAATGTAAGTGGCTAGCTCCTTTCTGAGAAACTGAGTTCCAGTGTTACGGGAAGCCCTGTAAGCAATACACAAGGCCTTGAACTTTATACGGTTTTTCACCGTTAGCCAATGGTACTTCTCAATGACATGAGATGGGCTTGTATTTGGGGGTTCCTGAAAGCATTCTGGCTGCTGCATTCTGGACTGATTGTAGTTTGCGAATTACCTTGTTTTGGGCATTCACAAGAAGCGCATTGCAGTAGTCAATGGTGGACATGACTAATGTACTGACCAAGGTTTAACCCGCAGTCAAGGGGAGAAATGGTAGAATTATTTTTAGCGTTCTCAGTTTATAGAATGACGCTGAGACCACCGAGTTCACATGGGGGACAAAGGTCAGCCTGTCCTCATATATGACTCCCAGGTTTCTGACCTTGGTGACTGGAGGTGGAGGGGGTCTCAAAGAAGAGGGTCACCAGGAATGGGAGCAGATGGGGGTCAACTTGCCGAATGTCATAACCTCTGTTTTATCAGAGTTCAGCTTAAGGCAGTTACTGGTCATCCAACTGCTGATGGCCAGCATGACCTTTTGAAAGTTGGCTGCTACCTTTTCCCCATCATTGTGTATGGTCAGTACCAATTGCGTATCGTCGGCATACGAAGTAAGGCCCATCCCGTGTGTTTTGATGACTCTGGCTAAGTCCGACACACATATGTTAAAGAGTGTCTGACTTAAGGATGAACCTTGAGGCACACCACACGGGAGGGCTAGTTGGGCTGAGTGAAAAGTGCCAAAGTTTACAGACTGTGTGCGATTGGTGAGAAAGGCAGTCAGTAAGGCTCTTGCTTTATGTTGGATGCCCATTTTGGTGACACGATCGATCAGAATGGTATGATCAACCATGTCAAAAGCTGCTGAGAGATCCAGCAATATAAGAACGGCCGTCCCTCCCTAATCAAGACTGACTCTGATATCTTCAGACGCTTTAATAAACGCGGTCTCGGTTCCGTGGCCCCTGCGGAAGCCAAATTGAGTGTCATCTAACAGGTGATGATCTTCAATATACTTCGAGAGTTGGGTGTTTATCACCTTTTTAAAGACTTTGGCCGGAAAAGGCAAACTGGCTATAGGCCTCTAATTCTTCCTGTCAGTCGGGTCCAGATTTGCTTTTTTTAGCAGTGGTTTTATGATAGTTTTCTTCCAGTTTGTGGGATATATGCCTGACGCAAACATAGCGCTACAGATGCTTGACAAAACAGGTGCCACCTGATCACCACCTGGTAATAATACAGCCGGGGTACAAGGGTCATTAGCGGAGCCATATTTAACAGAAGAGATTAAGTTAACAATCTGATCAGGAGTGGTGTTATCAAATTGTAATGTGGAGTATTCAGTGGTACTACTTATTGACGACTGGTGGGCAGTGTAGGTCTGGGATGCAAATTTACAATAGATGTCATTCACCTTTTCAAAAAAGTAGTTTGCTAGAGCGTCGCACAGTGTCTGTGAGGGGGCTGGAGTACAGTAGGTTTTTTGACCGAATAATTTGGCGACTACTTGATAGAGCTGTTTATTCGAGTCTTGCAAGGATTCAATCTGTGCATTGGAGTATTTACTTTTTTCCTGCACAATCAGTGCCATTGTCTTTCGCGATTTCTACAGTTTCTTTTGGTCTCTGAGGAGCTAAAGGAGAACGCCGTTTTTTGGAGAACATTTTTGATAGGCACCAGCAGATTAAGTGCATTGGGCAACTAGTTGTCATAGTTTACTGACGCAAGGTTCGGGTCTGAGGAAACATCTGGTTGGGTCAAAGATAGCTGTGACTTAAGAAGCTGATGGTCTATACTCTTCCAGGCTTTGATGGTAGCAGGCGAATTTATAAGGGTACTGGGAGAGGACTGGTTATCAATATAGATATTAATTAAAACCGCATGGTGGTCAGTCCAGACTAAAGGGAGAATACTCTTTAGATGAATTGCTTGAGAGTTGGAAAAGAGGCCGTCTAGTGTGTGGCCAGCTACATGCTTGGCGTTTGGCAGTCGCTGAGAAAAACCCACCGCTTCAAGGTCTGAAAGTAGTGTATTGGTGTCTTTGTCCAGGTGATTTTCCAGGTGAAAGTTAAAATCACCCAAGATCGTGAGGGTAGGTTTGGCTGCCAGGGGTTCTATCGGGTTCTTAGTGTAGAGAGATACTCTGTCGTAGATCTTGGTGGACGGTAAAACAAAATGCCTTTGAAGGTTTGAGAGGGGGTGAGCTGGATAGAGAAATGTATAGCTTCACAAGACAAGGAGGGTATATGATCAATTTTAGTAGTGAACTTGCTGCGATAAATTATCTCCAGTCCACCGCCTTTTTTGTTAGATCTGTCTTGCCTTAAGACTGTATAGCCCTCTGGAGTGGCAACAATAAGATCCGGTCCCGATTAAGGATCCGTCCAGGTTTCTGTTACAAAAAGAATGTCGAGATTGTGATCTGTTAGGAGGTCTGCTATCTCGTACTTGTGTTTAACTACTGAATGTGCATTTATACGTGCTGCGATAATATTTGGACCATTCAGATAAAGGGAGTGAAGCTTAAAAACATTCTGGTTTTGGTGAATAAAAGGTTTAAAGTTATAGTGGGGACAGGCTTTGAAGGGTCCACTGGAGGCGGCTTTTAAAACCAAACGGGCGCAAACATTATTGGGTGCTGGACATAATTTTAAAAGTTCCAGACTTGAGTATCTAAATTTCTTAAAGTCTGGGGCAAAAGGGGCGGGGGTGGGGCCTGGTCCCGGTCCAGGCACCGACTAGCTTGCCTTTGGCGCATCCACATGAGTGTGGATCTAAGTAGGGTGGGGGTGCCAAAGACTAGTGCGCTGATCCCAATAGGAAGTTATTGCAGCTCCCAGAAAAGCCCTCCGCGCAACGGCACTTGCCGCGTCGGACCGGGGCCAGGGAGAGAAGTTAGGTAGGTTCCAGTTCAATGTGCAATCGGTATTTCAACAAATTTTAAAGACAATTGTGAGCAAGTACAGGGTTGCGCAAGTTAAAAACGTTCTACAAAGGTTTGAGGTAAACAAAATAAAGGCATGCACACACCGCAGTGTCCTTGCACTGGTGACTGCTGCGTCCGCTGTGCATGAGCGTGGACCTAAGTAGAGTGGGGGCGCCAAAGACTAGTACGCTGACCCCAACAGGAAGTTATTGCTGCTCCCAGAAAAGCCCTCTGCGCAACGACACTTGCCGCATCGGACCAGAGCCATGGAGAGAAGTCAGGTAGGTTCCGGGTCAATGTGCAAAGCAATGTGCAATTGGTATTTCAACAAATTTTAAAGACAATTTTGAGCAAGTACAGGGTTGCGCAAGTTAAAAACGTTCTACAAAGGTTTGAGGCAAACAATAAATACCATCTCGCCTGTGCTGTTGATTGAGCACTTTAAAGACACGGGTATCACACATCAAGCCCTAGCCCTTTTATCTTTCTTTAGGTGTGGAAAAGTAAATTTTGCCATGTTCTGTGTCCCTACGCCTCATCCATCATATGTTATGTGTGCATGATCAATATGCATATGTTATTCCCCATTTCTGATTAAAGACGCAATTACAGTTGTGTCCACCTCTAGTATGTTAGTTTCCAGTCCTCGTGAATACTACGAATATCAGGCCTATGTAAGTAATGTTGCCACGTTTCTCAGTGTGCACGTTATTCAATTATAAAGTCTCCGTTTCCAGGCCTCAAAAGGGCCCGGACCACAGATTCAGCTCCTGTCTCCTGAAAGCCTCGCTGAGGAGCGATACAGCCCCCACCTGTATCCTCGACCCTTCACTTACTTCCTGCCTTGCAGTGCCCGGTGCACCCCGGCTCTGCCTCTGAGTCTGCCAAAAGTATGTTATAGTTCCTGCTATCAGTTCAGTCCTCCTCCTCTGCATTCCTAAGCTACTGAACTGCATCAATAGTTTCCGTCATTGTCTAGCTTCCTCGTCTCCACGTTAGAGAAATACTGTATTTAATGGTCATTTAATATTCTTCACGTACTACATGTAGAATAATGCATGGTCCAGTCTTAGAATCAAGTTAGCTTTTCCCCTCATGACTTCTAGTTTATATCAACATGTTCCCTAAACATTAGATACCAGATAGGGTTTAGGTACATGTCGCTCCGACCCTCCAGACTCTAGTCTCTGCTCCTAGCACAGAGTTCGTAGCCCCCAGCTTCTCCTAGTAACACGTCATTGCTAGTTTTCGCGCACCATTAGGTTAGAGGTCCCGGCTCCTTAGGTAGCCCCCTCCAATGTTTCCGCCCATTCATGACATATTCTGTTACGTTTTGCATCACATGTCTAAGTAAACTCCCAGTTACACCTCTTATTTCTGTTATCTCTCGCGACTGCTACGCGTCACGCCTTCTACTCCACCTACTGTTACGCCTACTGCAATGTAATGCTATGTGTTTGCGCTATGTATATAAGTCAATGTTTTGTTATTAAATGTTAGCGCGCTCATCCCAGACCCAGCCCCGGCAGCTGCCGGGCCTTATTGTCCTATTCCCATGCAGGTTGTCCTGATCCTGTCCTTATGCTGTAATAAACCTGCAGAAACTCCTACTACCTCGAATCTTGACTCTTATTTATTGAGCTATCTGTTATGCTATAAGTCTAGTCAAAAATAGGGTATTATTTATTTATTTACCACATAATGGCGCCCGAACAGGGACTTGCCCTTTCCCCACGCGTCGGTGAAGCCACGCCGACCCCCTGACCCTCTGCAGTCGTGACGGAACCATACCGTGCACTGGTAGATATTTCTGCTCCAAGTATCCCTCAGGCCCACGGAGGAGACGGAGGAGGCGGTCCAGCATCCGAACGAGACGGTGGAGGAACGCGGCGAGTCCCGACCAGAGCCCAAGCCGAGAGTCCAAGGTCCGAGGTATCCGGAGGCCCACCCGTAACTGAAGTCCGAAGTCCGAAGTTCGTCGTCATAGTCCAGTCCCGTCCGAGGCCTTCCGTTCCGTGCTGCCCGGTGAGTACCATTGCTGGGGTAGTGTCTAGACAGGGTCAGTCTAAATTGACTCCTGGTCCGTGGGTTGGTGGTACCCAAGCCCACAAACGAAGTGTTCACCTAGGTGGATACGGGTCTTGATGCGTTCCTTTATGGGACCGGTATGTTCCGTACTGTTACAGCAGTGCATCCAGTAACTCTAGTCTGTTCCGTTCTCGAGAATTCTGTTCTGTTTCTGTTTTCAGTATTTTCAGGTAGTATTCTGTTCGAACTGTTATTTATAATGTTGTTTAATGTATTTTCAACGTCGTGGTATGCCTGAATTGTTTTCCCAATTGTTATTGTTTTTAGTGTATTGTATTGTGTTCCGATTCAAGTTTAGAATGCCGCTCTTTTCCAAGTTACGTCAGTTAAAAACTAGAAAGGGTCTGCTAGAAGCAGCAGTTCCTGTTCCGCCTAGGGACAGTCCAGGTCACTTTATGTATCAGAAACATGGCATAAGCGCCATATTGTATCTAGATTTATGGGTAGAGTATACCAAACAGTTAGAAGAAAAGTATAGATGGCCAGTATCGGGTACATGGGATGCCGAATGTATCATGCGAGTAGAAGAAGCATTATGGAAAAAGAAAGCCAGACAGTCACAGAAAGATGCCATCGAGTTATGGCGTAAGGAAGCGCATAGAAGAACGGAAAAGGAAGTCAGAAAGTCAGAGTTAAGTAGAGAATCCCAAGAACGAGCCCAAGAAAGAGAATTAATCGAGATAGGTGAACAAGTCAAAGCCGAACAGTCAGACAGACAGAGGCATGCCCTTATTAAGGGTATGTATCCTCTCCTTGCCGAAGGCTTGCCAAAAGCGACCCCAGAGGCACCCAGTAATTTCCCGCCACCATTAGTTCCGACCAAGCTACGTCACAAACCGACCGCAGCTGATATTTTTATTTCGTCCTATTTGGACGACACAGTTCCAGAATATGCAAATCCAGTTCGCGCTCCACCTGTCCCTGTAAATCAGGCACTTCCCGTTCCTCCAGACACCGGAGTACCTGTTACGGTACCCCCGGGTCAGCCTGCCATACAAGTTCAGCCCACGTTACAATTACCGACCCTGCAAGCACGAAGAATGTCAGTCGACGATTCTAGTATAGGGGCCGCAGGAGGAGGTCCTCCTCAAACCCCGCCGCCACACAAGCGTCTATCAGCACTCGAATTACATGCTCAAGCATCACAGCGTACTCCTAAAAGTAATAAGTCTGTTACAGAAATCAGACAAGCCCTTGCCGAATGTGTCTATGACACAGTCCCAGGCGAGTATAATATGGTTTTATATTCCGTACGCGTAAGAAGGGTGACCGAGTATCTAGTCACCTTACCAAATATGAAAGAAGATCTAGACAGAATATATCGTTTCATCCGTACAGGGGATGATCCAGAAAGTATTGGCGAGATTATGTCTCAAAGGAAAGCCGAGATTCAGCTCATGATATTAAAGTTCCTGATCAATTGTCTAATAAGAGAACAAGATTACCCGTCTAAAGATCCCGCCGAAATGAGAATCCTAACAAGGTGGAATGATAATATAGCCGAGGGTAAGCACAAGACCATTAGTGCCATGGAAAGTATGTACAAGAAAATTCGTAAAGAAATAATAAGGTTACACGAACAGCGTAAAGCAGCACAAGTAAGCGAGAAAGAAAGTATCTCTGATCCTGAAGAGGAAGACGAGAATCCCGCCAGAATAGCGTATGTAGGAAAATCCAGATTTCCAGATCGCCATTTACGTCCAGAACCTAAGTCTATTTTTCATCATCCAGCACCAGAACGAGGCTCTCTAGAACAAGTATTTCAAGCTACCGACCACATTCTGAAATCACGAGTCGGTTATAGCGAATTAAGTACCATGCACGAACAAGAACTAGCCCGATCAGCAGTCCGATGGATTACTGATTCTACCACTTTTCCAGACGAAATAGTGGCACAAATGTTTCTGAAACTGCCCCCAGCCGAGCAACGACTGGTGGGTATGTATATGATCCAACACCTCATTACCCTGTATGAGGGTCAATATTCTGATCCAGGCCCGTTACATGATATCCTGAACGAGTTACTCCAGTACAGATGGAGAGGTCTAGGTACCGATTTAATTAGTGTCATTCTAGAACAGCGCCACAAGTATAGAACGTGCCCTTGATTCCGAAGCCATGTTTTTCACTGTTATTGACCTCAAGAATGCATTTTTTAGTGTTCCAATTCATCCAGACAGCCAGTTTCTTTTCGGATTTTGTTTAAATGGAAGGAGCTATATGTTTACACGCGCTCCTCAAGGTTTCACAGAAAGCCCTAGTATTTACAGTCAAGCACTCAAGAGACAACTAGACAACATTCACATGCCAACTGACACTGCCCTGCTCCAGTATGTCGATGATCTACTGATCACAGCCCGTTCTGAACGTGACTGCGAGCGTGCATCACTTACAGTTCTGTATTTTCTAGCCGAGATGGGGCACAAGGTGTCACCTTCGAAGCTTCAATTCTGTGTCCAGCAAGTGGTATACTTAGGACACTTGCTGTCCAAGAGGGGTAGGCAGTTGACACCCGACCGTATCCAGTTAATAGCGAGTCTTCCCCAGCCCAGAACCCAGAAGGAGGTACGTGCCTTTATCGGCCTTACTTCTTATTGTAGACAATGGATTCCCCAGTATGCATTCCTAGCCAAGCCACTGATACAGCTAACGACACAGGAGGCAGCCGTATCGACTGTCCTCCCTTGGACATCTGACCATACACTTAGTTTCAACGAGTTAAAGAAAGCCCTATGTCAAGCTCCAGTTCTAGCTACACCGAACTACAGTAAGCCTTTTACACTTTTCGTTACAGAACGCAAAGGTACAGCATTATCTGTTCTCACACAAGATCAAGCAGGTCAATACAAGCCCTGTGCTTATTTTTCGAGCACATTAGATCCAGTCGCCCAGGCGTTGCCTGCGTGCCTCAAGTCAGTTGCAGCCACAGCACTAGCTATCAGACAAAGTGATTCCATAGTTTTAGGACATTCCCTGACAGTACAGGTTCCACATTCAGTAGAAGTTCTTTTAAACCGAACACAAACTCAGCACTTGACAATAGCACGTTTAACAGGTTATGAATTGACACTGTTCCAGCCACACATAGAAATTAGACGCTGCAACGTCCTGAATCCTGCTACACTGTTACCATCAGTTAGTTCAAATCCAGACACACATGATTGTGTGGAAGTAGTTAACATTACGACAAAGCCAAGACAAGACCTGACAGATATTCCGTTACCAGATCCTGACCTGACACTTTATGTGGATGGTTCATGTATGAGAACTAGTACAGGAGAACTAGTCGCCGCGTATGCAGTGACTACTGACACTGAAGTTATTGAAACACACCGTATTGATACTCTGTCCGCTCAAGCAGCAGAGCTAGTCGCTCTGACACAAGCCTGTATACATGCCAAGAACCTGAAGGTTAATGTTTACACAGATTCACGTTACGCATTCGGAGTTATACACGACTTCGGAGTGCTCTGGCAGGAGAGAGGTTTTATGACTTCTCATGGAACCAAGATTCAGCATGGTCTCCTTATTCAAGCCCTGTTAGATGCCATACATTTACCGACATCTATTGCTATCATGAAGTGCAAAGCACATACGAAAGTCACTGACATTATTTCCCAAGGTAATGATTTAGCAGACCGCACAGCCAAGCTTACAGCACAGACTCCAGACATTCCAGTTAATCAGACACATATTCCAGATCTGACTACATGCATGACAGTTAAGGACCCTACTCAAGATGTCATAGATATCCAGTCACATGCTACTCCCGATGAAATCAAGAAATGGTCTGTACAAGGAGGGGTCCAGACAGATCAAGGATGGTTAACGAAGGGTAGAGCCACATGGTTTCTCCCCGATTCTATGGTTCAAGTCATTATCAATACCGCACATAGTCCAGCACATTTAGGAGAAAAAGCTATGTTAGACAGTATCCAGAACATTTGGTTCAACAAGCATTTACGAGCTGCAGCCAAGCAGAAAGTCCGTACCTGTATGATATGTTGTCAGTTTAATCCAGGTAAAAGTGTCCCGGTGGAACAAGGTGGTTTCCAGCCCCCTGACCACCCTTTTGAGGTCCTCCAGATGGATTATATTCAAATGGAGCGATGTCGAGGTTTCAAGTATGTCCTTGTAGTTGTATGCGCTTTGTCCAGGTGGACAGAAGCATATCCAGTCCCAGATTACACAGCCGCGACCACTGCCAAGCAGTTGGTTCGTGAATTCTTCCCTAGATATGGACTCCCTAGAGTCGTATATTCTGATAACGGCCAGCCATTCTCATCTGAACTCATGAAACATGTTTCCCTTTTGTTAGGGTACCAGTGGAAGTTCCATTGTGTACGCCATCCAGAAGCAGCTGGACTAGTCGAAAGGCATAATCAGACTCTGAAAATCCGCATTGCAAAAGTCTGTAAAGACAAGGGTGTGGACTGGTTAGTAGCTTTGCCAGTCGCTCTGTTTTACATGCGTATGGTCGCACATTCCAGATCAGGTCTGTCCCCGTATGAGGTCGTTTTCGGCCGCCCCCCTAATATGTGGGGTACTCCTAGACCCCGAAGTATTACCGATGTTTCATGTAATATGCTGACAGATTACCTAGCTTCCTTGATGTCTGCCCTCAACTCATGTCGTTCACAGGTTGCCGCCGCATTTCCAGACAATACCGAGGTGGCACCGCACGAGATCGTTCCAGGTTCCCTTGTGATGATCAGAAATTTCGACAGATCAAGTCCGCTGGAACCACGTTGGAAGGAGCCACGTCAGGTCCTCTTGACCACCCGAACTGCCGTCAAGTTGGAAGGCAGGAAGGGGTGGGTCCACCTTTCTCATGTAAAACTTTTCAAAGGATCGAAACCAGTCTTCAAAAAACATTTCCAAGAACATTTCCCAGGATTCGAAGGATTGCCAGAACATTGTTTTAAAGGACTGTCCCGCACAAGACATTATTACAACCCCTCCCTTGTTAGAGAAAACTCCGCAACAGGAGTATAAGTTAAAGCTCAGGTCTAATAAGTCAGCCAGTTTGATTGTATAAGTCCTCCCCTAGGTGAAACGGTTAGACTGTTTCTGACATGTATAAAATAGACCCCCATAGTGAGAGAGTCAGTCAAAGCTCAATCAAATGTATCGTTTTTCTGAGTTTCGTATTATTCATCAGCATAATGGCTTCCTGCACCAGCTATGCTTTCTATCTGTGTTTTTCAGTTCCTCATGTAAATATGTCTGCTCATGCTACAGTAGAGCACACGTTTAGTGATCTGCCTCCTCACGAATATTCATACCGCCTCGCTATGCGTAATAACACATTTATCCGTATGTTACATTATTCACACCAGACCAGCAATGCCACTAATTGTTGGGTGTGTGGTCGACTCCCCCCTTTCCAGACACCGAAGGGAGTTCTGCCACTCTTTCCTTATCCATTCTCACACAATGGTTCGTGTGGAGCATGGTCCACGTTAACGTCATCCTCAACAGATATGTCTTTTCTTAACAGTACATGTTTCCCAGACAAGCAAGGTCTCCCCCACATAACAGGTTTAGATTTAGAAAATGAAGTATATAATTTAGGAAATTATTCGTCGAATTTCATGGTTCTGAATGTTCAGTCTGATACTACTCCAGACTCACCCGCTATTTCAGTACTACCAGTCAAAGGCGAATTATGTGTCCGTAGTTATGGTTCTGTACATATAGGTCATAGTGAATGTACTACTGTTATCCAGTATAGTGACGGTAGGAAATCTATTTTCAAAGCTTCACGTCATTCTTATTTTATTTGTGGTCAAACTGCATATGTCCGTCTGCCCCTCGATTGGGAGGGAACCTGTTACATTGCTTTCCTACTGCCACCTGTTTTTCTAGCCCCACCTGACTATCATAGGAATTCTTTCTTAGTACACACTAGACACAAGAGAAATCTCCCGATTGTCGATTATACTGAAACCGCCGCAGAGCAATTCATTGATATAAATAAAGGTGTTTTCCCTTATTTAGGTACAGTTGTAAATAGTAAGCTTATTCGTAGGTTAACAAGAACCCTTGAAGCAGTAGTAGATGAGACTGCCTCCGCTCTAGGTAACTTAACTGAAGAGCAATCCTTTATGAGAATTGTCGTTTTACAGAATCGTCTCGTCCTTGACGTCATACTGGCCGATAGGGGCGGGGCCTGTAGAGTTCTCGGATCCAGTTGTTGTATTTTCATTCCAAATAACGCGCCGTCTGTTTATTCAGCTATAACCAGACTCCATAAAATTGCCCATCTGTTACACCAAGATCCCGGCACCTGGACATGGTCCGGTTGGTTCTGGAATATAATTTCCGCATGGGGTTGGAAAGTCCTGTCCTTTTTAGGTATTGCAGTAGCGATCATATTTAGCTGCTGCCTCTGTATACAATGTGGCCCTGCGATTTGCAGCATGTGTGCTACCTCTTGTATTCCCAGTCCCAAGCCCTGTTCTAAATCCCGTTCCAAGACAATTCGAGACGAGCAAATGGTACTGTATGAAATGATAGACGGTATCATGAATATTGATGTTTCCTGATGGAAACGTAGTGACAAGGAGGGAATGTGGAAAAGTAAATTTTGCCATGTTCTGTGTCCCTACGCCTCATCCATCATATGTTATGTGTGCATGATCAATATGCATATGTTATTCCCCATTTCTGATTAAAGACGCAATTACAGTTGTGTCCACCTCTAGTATGTTAGTTTCCAGTCCTCGTGAATACTACGAATATCAGGCCTATGTAAGTAATGTTGCCACGTTTCTCAGTGTGCACGTTATTCAATTATAAAGTCTCCGTTTCCAGGCCTCAAAAGGGCCCGGACCACAGATTCAGCTCCTGTCTCCTGAAAGCCTCGCTGAGGAGCGATACAGCCCCCACCTGTATCCTCGACCCTTCACTTACTTCCTGCCTTGCAGTGCCCGGTGCACCCCGGCTCTGCCTCTGAGTCTGCCAAAAGTATGTTATAGTTCCTGCTATCAGTTCAGTCCTCCTCCTCTGCATTCCTAAGCTACTGAACTGCATCAATAGTTTCCGTCATTGTCTAGCTTCCTCGTCTCCACGTTAGAGAAATACTGTATTTAATGGTCATTTAATATTCTTCACGTACTACATGTAGAATAATGCATGGTCCAGTCTTAGAATCAAGTTAGCTTTTCCCCTCATGACTTCTAGTTTATATCAACATGTTCCCTAAACATTAGATACCAGATAGGGTTTAGGTACATGTCGCTCCGACCCTCCAGACTCTAGTCTCTGCTCCTAGCACAGAGTTCGTAGCCCCCAGCTTCTCCTAGTAACACGTCATTGCTAGTTTTCGCGCACCATTAGGTTAGAGGTCCCGGCTCCTTAGGTAGCCCCCTCCAATGTTTCCGCCCATTCATGACATATTCTGTTACGTTTTGCATCACATGTCTAAGTAAACTCCCAGTTACACCTCTTATTTCTGTTATCTCTCGCGACTGCTACGCGTCACGCCTTCTACTCCACCTACTGTTACGCCTACTGCAATGTAATGCTATGTGTTTGCGCTATGTATATAAGTCAATGTTTTGTTATTAAATGTTAGCGCGCTCATCCCAGACCCAGCCCCGGCAGCTGCCGGGCCTTATTGTCCTATTCCCATGCAGGTTGTCCTGATCCTGTCCTTATGCTGTAATAAACCTGCAGAAACTCCTACTACCTCGAATCTTGACTCTTATTTATTGAGCTATCTGTTATGCTATAAGTCTAGTCAAAAATAGGGTATTATTTATTTATTTACCACATAGGGATCAATCAAAGGGTGATGGTATAGCAGCAATACTCAGAGGTTTTCTCTCTACCATGTGGAGTGCCCCAGGGCTCAGCAGTGAGCCCTATGCTCTTTCACCTCTACGTTTCACCACTTGTGAATATAATCCAGGCTTTGGGATGCAGGTGTTATCGTATACTGATGACACACAGGTTGTGTCATCTCCCAATAACCCTGCCAACACAGCAGAAAACGTCTCTCTATGCATGTTGGCAGTTGCAGACTGGATGGGACAGAACTTGCTGAAACTTAATGGTGATAAAACTGAGGTGCTGTTCTTTGGCCCTTGTTCATTGAGCTCAAATAGCAACTGGTGCCCAGACACCTTAGGCACATGCCCCATCCTAGTGGAGAATGCCAAAAATCTTGTAGTAGTGTCCCCCAAGAAGAAACCTGCTTTCGGCACACAATACTCGCTCACTGTGCCTAGGACTCGAAAGAAGAAATGGGAGTTAGAGCCTTCTCGATTGCTGCAAATAAACTCTGGAACTGTTTTCCGCAAAGCATGAGGTATATCCCACATTTGTTGCCTTTTAGGAAAGCTTTAAAAACCTGACTTTTTGCTTTATAGACATCTTTCTAGGTAGATTTTCAGCAAGGTTTTAGCCCTGGACAGCCAGTAACAGTGCCTTGACGCCTTTGGATAATTGTCGCGCTCTATAAATTCAAATCAAACAATGGACATGTCTCAATCTTGAATAAATTGACAATTTTAATGGATCATATTCTAAAATTGTTTTGTATGTATCGTAAATGTATGCTGTTAGGCCATCAATATTACTTGTTGCCTCAATATTTTCATTTTGAGCGTATTGCCTTTTTAGCCATAATTCCATCCTTTGTATTTTCAGGTATCGTCACAGCTGCATTCTGCACTGTATATATCTCTGAATAATTAACAATTTCTTACATTTCTAGTTGGCTTGATGAAACTGGGCCACCAGCAGTAATGTGTAATTAGGTCAGCAGATAAACAAACTAGATCTCATCTAGCTTCGAATGTTTTAAAATTTCCAGCTCCCAAGTGTCAATTACAACTAATACTTGCTTGTTCTAAGGACAAAATAGTAATGTTTAGCTATAGACAGGGCATGTTGAAGTTAACAGGGGAATACATATGACCACATATGAGAACTGAAATGGATTTCAAAAATTACTTTTTGAGCTTTGCTGGTTTTTCAGAGGTTGAGATTTACCATTGAATGTATTATTGTTGACACATTATGGCGTCTCTGACTGCTTATCCCCTAGCTGCAGCTGTCAAGTGGTTTAATGGTTTTCTAAACAATAGGACAGGATTTGATTTGAGTTTCTGCTATGTGTCGGGGGAGGGGTTTGTTATCTTTGAAAACCACTGCACGTCGCGGAGACAAGTGTTAAATACTTTAATTGTATGAACAAGTGGTTAGCTTGGCAGAAGAGTGAAATGGCTAGAGAGCTTTACATCTGCATCTGGCAAGGACACGCACATGCCCATGTGTCAACATTCTATGTGAAGTCGGGCAGAAGTAGAAGGAAAGAGAATTCATGTAGGGTTGGGTGGGATGCATTTTACGGTCAATAACTAAATGACATTTTAACAACTTTCATTCACCTACTGAAGAATGAACTTGCTTGATTTGAGAGAGGAAAGAAGTAAACCTATCTGCTGAGTGGACACTTGTGGAATTCAAGGAGATGCATGGTCTTGCATTATATAGAATCAACTGGGCTCGGCGGCCAGGGCTGAGAAGTGCCCACCACATCTCTGAAGTAAAACAGAGTAGCATCAATTGACCTAGATAATCCATTCTGAGTCCTAGAACTGTTCTCCTATTGTCTCAAGTGTGAGGTTTTTCCCTGCCAGTTTTCAACTCTATGTACAAGATGGTTGCCTGGTACTTTTGCTGATAGAGATGCCAAACAAGTGGGTTAGAATTGTTTTCTGGTTTCTGAATTCTTTGAATCTATGTGACTGGTACTCCTAAAGGGTCCTGAACCCTTTCCATCCATGGCAACGTTTAAGAACGCCTAAAAGAATTGAGGAAAATTAAATCAGAATGCATTTGTTTTCCCAATAATCTGCTTTGGAGCAAAGAAGCTACTAATTGGTATAAAGCCTCAACACTCATGCCACCTCTCCCACTAAATAATCAACTCCAAAGACAGCATTGAGCTAGTCTCTGAGCAAACCATTCCCTACTAATCTAGTCTCTGTCCACATACTTGCACGGCCACCTTGTCCAGGTCATCCTTATACCAAGGAATGCTGTCTCACCTTAAATGAGGCAATTGCTTGAGATCGTGGGGCTTACTGGATACAAAACTGAAGGCAGGTGATCCCAGACCATCACCTGGGTCGTCACCCTCATGCTTGCCATTACAAAATCATCGTATTCACACACATTTAGTTCAGGGCCCCTCTTGAGACGAACCAAACCTATGATGTTCAAATGCTAACTGATAACCTGGATGACCCTCGGTATAATTAGTGTAGATCCTCCAGATGACGACCCCTCTTTGAAGCCATATCCTCTCAAGCCCTCCCTACTCAAAGGCAATACCACCTTCCATTCAGGCATATAACAGGCAGCCGACCACCAAAGATCAAAATTCATGTGGCAAAAGAGTAAGATTACTTCATTAGCGCAACCGTTTCAAACACTGAACAGCCTGTTCAGTACCTGCAGATGCTGCAAACCATTATAGGGACTCACTGAAAACACTGGTGGTCACACTGGGTGAAAAAGAAATACAAGAACGGTAAACAAGACTCCCTCTACATTTGTTCAGGTTCCGCTAGATTCCCTTATGCATATAGCAAGCAAGCACAGCAAATATTCTGCCACCGGATAAAGAGAGCAAAACGATAGATGTCTTAACAAGCAGGCACCTGTTGGAGATTGCCCCCGCAGGGGTGAATTGCCAAATCCATTGGCCTGCTGTCTGAATGAAATGGAGGAGCATAATAAGCACTTTTCTAAACCTTACAAAAAGCCAGGGAAAGAAATTGTGTTGGAGGCACAAATTTCAATGCTATCATCTGGTGCACCCTTGATGCCACTGATAGTCTCCCTCTGGCCCAAAAGAGGTATCTTCTTCCACTGCCATGTTTGACCTAGAGTGTCTGGTTTACACCCTCGTGTGCATGAGCAGCTCACTGTTTGTCCTTCAATTCCACACACTCCTTGGACCAAATATGGACTCTGTTAAAGAACCACACCAACACTACAAAATCCATGGGAGCGCTCCAAAACCATCCACAGACCTCTGGGATTCTTCGCCAGCTGTGGTGGATTGCAGCAAAGACAGCAGACACACCACAATCTTCGCAGCAACCCTTTCTGCAAGGTCAGTCATCCAAGCAGTGCACCTCCAGGTCAACAGCTGTTAGATGCCAGAGGCACCCAAAACAAGGACACCTCTGCCCTTAGCAGTGTCTTCCACACATTCCTCTCTGACCACTCAACACCTATTCAGAGACGCATATTTATATATATTTCACAGAGGAAGGATATAACCTCAGTACAATGTGTGCTCTCCGTCACCATCCCTCCCTGGCTGTTGTCTAGAATTCCACACTACTCCACCAAGTATACCATCGTACTGGCATAACATCAGCCAAAACTACCAATGACTGCTGCTACAAGTAGTGCAAGTATTCTCGAAATTGAAGCTTTTTAACTTGTTACACCAGATCAATGAGAACAAGCATTTACAATGCAATGGTCTCGGCATTATTAAAGGTAGAGCTATTGGCATTGCTCATAATTTTTTTTTTTTAATCATAAATATATGGCATTGTCATTTACATTGCCAATAGCTTAATCATTAAATAAATGGCATTGTCATTTACAATGCCAATAGCTTAATCGCTCGCAAATGCATGACCTATTGCATTTACACCCACACACAGCCACACACACACAGCCACACACACACAGCCACACACACACAGCCACACACACACAGCCACACACACACAGCCACACACACACAGCCACACACACACACAGCCACACACACACAGCCCCCACACACAGCCCCCACACACACAGCCCCCACACACACAGCCCCCACACACAGCCCCCACACACACAGCCCCCCCCACACACAGCCCCCCCACACACACCCCCCCCACACACACACCCCCCACACACACCCCCCCCACACACAGCCCCCCACACACAGCCCCCCCACACACAGCCCCCCACACACAGAGCCACACACACAGAGCCACACACACAGCGGATAAACATACGCTGTTTTTAAAAAAAAAATCAAATTCGAGGGCTTACAGTCCCAGATGTATAATGGAAAAGCAAAACTTCAAATTGCAAACATGGAACATTATTCGGACAAAAAAAAGAACTCTTTTTTTTAAAACTAGAGCGCGGTATGCTCTGACGTGCTCCTCATGCAGAATAAAGCGCTACACAAAAGATTACGTTACAAGTGAATCAATGCTTGCAGAAAAAAAAGCTGCTGGTACCTAAGGAGGAAATAAAAGGGGGCACATGCCATGAGAGCAGGCAGGCAAACATCCCTGCAGTTCAGAGAGAGAGAGAGAGCAGGGTGGCACACATCCCAGACGTTTGTAGTGATGGAGCAGGCAGGCCCACATGGCAGCAGTTTGTAGTGAAAGCCCAGGCAGGCACACATCCTAACAGTTCACAGACACAGAGCATAGTTGCACGCATCATAGCAGTTTGTAGTGACAAAGCAGCCAGCCATAAATTCTAGCAGATAATCAACAGAGCTGGCAGACACGTAACCAACAGGTAGACAGACAACCAAGCATTTCAGAAACAGAACAGGCAGACACGCATCCCAGTAGGTGGCAGAGATGGACAGGCAGAGGTAGGCCAGTAGTTCACAGAGAGCAGGCAGGCACATTTCACAGCAGTTCAGCGATAGAGCAATTAGGCAGACCTCCTAGCAGTTCAGAGATAGAACAGGCAAACACACCTCCCAGCGGGTCGCAGAGGTAGAACAGATAGTCACTCATTTTAGCAATTCACTACGAAGATACAATGGGCAGGTAGAGCAGGCAGCTTCGCACCCATCATTTCACAGAGATAGAACACACATATACACACGCACGCCACAGAATATACGACAATCCTGTATCATAATGACACAATCTACACTGATCAGAAATCACCAGAGATAAACTACACTCGTCACCAACAGGAAGTAATCAGTATTACCGTCACCGCGAAACACAAACTTCTCCCAGGAGAATAAATATAAAAGGTATGCGTCATTACCAAATAAAAGCTACAAACCAATGTAATCACTAAATAATAAAAAATGATTTGCACATATTCGTCTCGAAATATGTGGTGCACACGCATCATCAAAATACCCATCACTACAGATAACCGTCACCATCAAAAAAAGCCCAAAAACTAAAAGCTTCCCAAGAATGACACTAGTCGGGCACCAGAGGCAGAGTTCTCATGAGTGCAGCAGCTGCAGTTGCACCAGGGCCCAGTCCAGGCACTTCATGCTACCCAGTCGGGAGCGAGGTTGAGGGCGCGGTGTTGTAATTTGCTTGCATTAGGGCCCATGCCAGGTGCTCAATGAAAAACAGAGTCCTCAGGACAAAACATGAATTCCTCCAATACAGCTGAGCAGAATCTTAGTTTAGGTACTCTGCTGCGCATGCGCAGTGACCACAAGGAGGAAGGTGTAATATGTTAGATACAGGGAAGTGGAGCGGGGAGTTTTAGGAGTGCACAGGTGCATATGCCACTCATGGGTTAATGCCAGGTCCACTGGAATTATGCTGCAGGGGAGTGCTCAGTTATGTGGCAGGGTTCAGCAAATTATGCAGCAAGAAATGGAAAAGTATGCGGCGTAAAGCATTTTTTTAAAGTATTACTTCATTATTTTGCACTTTTTAACACACTGTTTACTCGGTGCACCTCATTAGTACCAGTTTAATACCCACATATAGCAATACGCAGCAGAAATTTAACCAGTCAACCTTTGCAAATGGCCTCCACTGCGCGGCAACAGTTTGAGCTAGAAACACTTTTTTGTTTAAATCCGCAGATTATGCAGCAGTTAATGGATTATGGGGCAAATGAGGCTAACCTATAATTATGCGAAAACCGCCACGGCCGCACAATGGAATAATTCCAGTGGCTCTTCCTCGTTGGGTGGTGAAATAAACGTAATTTTACAATTCCCACTGTTACGGACGTTCTAGTGTCTGGTTCTCCTCGCTTGGAGTTCTTGAATTTTTCAGATAGCTTATAAAGATGAACGCTAGCAATGGCGCTGTGGAGTGGGCAGACGGCAGTGTCCGAGATGCCAGTGGGCACCGCACCCCCGAAGAATGCAGCACAGGGCAGTTCTACGCATGGTAATCATGGGAGTATCTGCCATTGGTGCAGCGGGTGCAGTGGCACCGAGGCCGGGTGAACCCTGATAACAGCTGTGTTTTACTGCCCAACAACAGTCAAATGGGGCAGTTACTTTGAAATTGCTAGGCTCCATGGCAGGACACAGGGCTACCCTGGCTTCCCAACCCGCCTTGTGGCTCCGACACAATCATACCCAACTATGCCTGGGGCCTGTCCCTCCACCCGGGCCGGGGTGCAGCCGGGACCCCTCCCCTGGGGCCCGGGAAGGCAGATGCTGCCCTCACCCCGGCCTCTCTAACTTGATTATTCTTCGGAGGCGTTAGGCCCGCATTAGTGATTGATAATGACGCTAATTAACGCCCCTTCAATTCCTTCTCCCCCCGCCCCCTCTCCTCTCACACACAGACGAGTCAACACAGCACCGCCAGGCCTCAGAATACAGCAATACGGACAGAGCAGCGCCAAAGTCAGTGTCCTAAAGGCGGACACACCTGCACTTGGTAATGACAGGACTAGGGTTGCGTGGAAATTGTGCACTTGTGCAAAAAAAAACAGGGAACACCAATATGCAAGATTGTGCCGCTTGTGTAATAGGGACTCGAACAGACAGCCTTCATTGCCAGTCCATGTTGCAGAAAGATTGTTGGCCCATGACAAATTTCTAGTCAACCCGTGGTGAAAACATCTGTCAACATATATTGCCACATCTGGTTCGATCTCGCGCGAAAGGAAAGATGGGTTCTAGGCCCTCGGCTCAGAGTGCAGGTAAACAAACGAAATGACCTGTGGTCGGCCTTAAACTGAAAGCAGTATGTCATAATTGTACTTTCAAAACAATGCTATTTACAAGCAAAGGGAAACAGTGCTACGAGGCCATACCTGCACAAATGTGAGCTATACGAACACCAAAAACCACAAGCGTGATCGTTCAAAACGTCCACTTGAAATAATACTAAGTAAAAACGGCAGAATCACGGAACAATCGGGGCAGAAGAAAAGTTACCTGTGGCAGCGAGGCTGTTCTGGCCAACAATGGCGGCCGCAAGGTTCCGAGCATTTTCGGATTCAGGGGCGTGTTTTGGCTTCTGAGTGACGGGTGACGTCACAGGGCGAAAAGGCCAAAAACACGCCCCCGAATCCGAAAGAGACGGGGCTTGTTTGGAGTGACGCCTCTCTCCAATGGCTGGCCTCCGTTTAGGAAGCCAGCCAATGGAGGAGAGGTGGAGTACAGAGGCGGGTTCAAGCCCAGTACTCCAAATCATTAAATCTCCGACCGGAAGCTGATAAGCCAGCATTTCCGGTCCTCGGCCTAAAAACGACTCCTAGTCCTTGTTCTTCCTATCCACTAGAAAGATGGGATGTTGTGGCCGATGATCCACTTCCAAGTGCTCAATTAGTATATTGTGTCAAAGTGCTTTCAGATGACAAATTTCCAAGAATTCATTCCTCTTCTCTTCGGGGACTAGATGGCGACCCGCTATCGCAATAAGGCTGATTTTTACATACCAGTCCACCACCCTCATCAGTACCGCAAATTAATGGAAAGTGTAGTTCAATTCAAAGTCCTCTCCTTTGAGGTCACAGCAGGGCCTCTGCTGTTTACTAAATGCCTTGTTGCAATAGCAGTGCTTATTCGACGCATCGACATTCATGAATTTCCAAACCAAGAATGGAATGCCTCGCTCTCACTCGACCACAAATCTCACTCCTCCACACATTGAGAGCCACAGACCGTGCCGAAAATCTCATCTTTGCCTCTAGCAGACGCAAGCCTTCTTGGGAGTCACGCACCTTACAGTGACTTGCAGAGCCTACCCTAGCAATTAGTGTGATAGTGTTTCAAAGTCTGCTTTCCGTTTACAGACTGCAAATGTGCCCTCCTTGAGTGCCTTTCGACACTGGTCACAAACGACTAGTCCGTGGGAAGGTCTAGTGTTCGTGGAGCCCAGTATTCTGAACAAACTGCAATGCCCCAACAAGTGACAATGCAAAGATATGTATTGCCGACTCCAGTGGGGCTTGTCTGACCTCTTTGATGCGTTGCATGGCTATTTATACAGTTAACGGTTGATATGCACAAGTACTTTGTTGTTCCCGGAATTGCTTCTCTGCGCCCCACACTTGTTGCAATCTGATTTCGGCAGCTCTGTAACAATACTTGCCTAATTCTCTCTGACTATACTTGGGACTGCGATCCCACTTAGCTTTGTTGCAGATAGTGTGGACTAGTTGTACTTAACTTAAACACGAACAAAAAGATTTTAAAAACGAAAGTGACCATCAAATCAACATAGACACCTCCCTTCTGTGGTGGGGAGCATACATGGGCCTGCTCACTATCCTGGGCCAAGGATGTAAGCAGCAATATTACTTGCACATTAGTATACTAGAGCTGATAGCAGTTCAGCTAGTGTTGCGATCTTAACACAACATCATTCACAAGACAGTGCTTATTCGAACAGACAACATAATCCTTGAATACTACTTACAAAAAAGTGGGGGGGGGCACTCACCATTGTAGTCCATGCTAGTTCAGACAATTTGACACTAGACCATTATTCTCTAGTTTGTCCTCCTAGCAGAACAACTATTTGGAGTGGACATTGACTTTGCAGATCGGCACAGCAGAATGCAACAACAAACACATGAATGGTAATACATGTTATGTGCTTTAATAGCTCCGAAATGAGGGTGGGAGAAGGTGGGGGGAGGGGGGGGGGGGGGGTTAGTGGTCGAATAGTTTACCCTATGAGAACTCAGAATACCAAAGCTTCACCCCCCAGGAACCCGCAATCCATGGGCAATGTTCTAAGAATCAGCTGTTCAGGAATATTTGCATTAATGCTTGCCCTCTACTGCTCACTCCACATGTAGTCAAGATGTGGCTTGCACTAATGAGATTAATAGCTTGACTATGCCAACAGCTTCTACCTTGGCGCACCCGTATTTATCATATGCAAGGCTTCTTCTGTAGTAGGGGATCTCTGTGTATAGTCATAATCTAGTAAATAGTCCCGCCCATGTGCGTGGACCCCGGAGCAATCAAAAATAATCTCATAAGTTGTCAAAACATGCAGAACTGCACAGACACTTAAGAGAGAATTGGGGGCGTGGCTTGCGCGCCGCTTTGGAATGGCGGTTTGCGCTTGAGCTCCGAGACGAGCGAGGGCCGTCGGAGGTGCTTCTCCGCTTCCAGTGACCCCACACTTCTACAAACGGAGCCTCAGGTGTCGGAATGTGCCGTGGTCTGGCTGAACGTCCTTCCTGTGTCCTGGAGCTGCTGGTGCCTGCTATTTTGACACTTTGAGGTGACGCTCGGTGTCTATATGCACGGCCGCCATTTTGTGTCGTCTCCTCACGCAGTTCCGAGTTTCCTCAACACCAGAGGTACCATGACTACGCTTTTCTCCGGCATAAACGCAAACGGGTGTTGGTGACTACTATTAACCCTGACAAGCTTATAACGGCTTTTTTATCCGTTTTCCATGCTGTGTGGCTTTACAATGAACTCTTTTTTTGGCTGTTTGGCTTCTTAGTTTTTGCAGGTGTATTCTTCATATTGGCAGTGTCTTGGCAGTTTTGGTGATGAGACTTCTACTTTTTTGCATATAATTCCGCCGCTATTTATTGCTTTGCGATACCTGCTGGAGGTGCACTTGAATATTTTTTCTACTTTCCTTTTTTTATCCTTGCCTCCACTATTCTCAGGCTTTGGGTTTTTCCTCAGTTCTCTGAGTGGTTGCCTATTCTGCCCTGCTTTGGGTGGCTTTATGGCGGCAAATATGGGTTTGTCGCCGAATGCGAAGGATACCAAGGAGTCGAAAGCTTCTCTTAAAAGACTCAAACAAATATCTCCAACACCTGAATCCTCTCAAAAAGAGACTAATTCCACTCTGGAGGCTATTCTGACACGTCTCAATGATGTGCATGACATTGCGCAGTCTACCAAGACTAATACAGATTTATTGCAGGTTGAGGTAGCTGCCATCAGAAATGATCTTAAGGCTCTCTCCGTTCGTGTCTCTGCCACGGAGACGCGCATTAGTGGCGCAGAGGATCAAATGCAAAAGCAATCTAGATCTCTTTCACAATTAGAACGCTCAATGGCGGCCTTGCGGAGGGATCTCACTGAGCAGGAGGACCGTAACCGCAGATCCAACCTGCGCATTTTTGGCCTTCCTGAAGAAGCCGAGAAAGGTGCGCCGTCGATGATTGACTTCTTATACCAATGGCTGCCTTCTACTCTGCAAATTTCTTTTCAAAGAGACTTTGAGCTGGAAAGGGCACATCGTGTCCCCACTTTTCGATCTAAATCTGCTACGCAACCAAGGGCTGTCATTTTTAAGCCGCTGCGTCATCAACACACGGAACAAATTTTGGCTCATATGCGAAAGATTAAAGTTGTTTCTTGGGAAGGTCACCGTATCTCGATTTCTCAAGACTTTGCCAGAGACACGGTGATAAGGAGGAAAGGCTTTCTTAACCTTCGGAAGCGTTTATCAGAGATGAATATCCCTTTTTCCTTCTCTGGCCCTTCCAAATTTCGCATTACTTTCAAAGGTCGCTCCAGAATCTTCGACGAACCTGCTGATCTAGCCTCTTTTCTAGACAATCAGATGGAACTACAGATGGAACTTCAATTGGAGGCTTCGCGTGTTTCTGGTGCTTCTGGCACTTGATGTGATTCTTTGCCTTCTTGGTGTCTTTCTGGGTCTATTGAGTTTACCCTTTTTAGACCTGCGTGGTCCCTGTTGATGGTGCGTCTATAGCTTTCTTTTGTGACTGGTGTTGACAGTCGAGTTTTTTGATGATGTTGTTTTTTTTTTTTTTTTTTTTTTTTTTTTTTTGTATTCGGTGTGGTCTCCTTTCCGTTTTTATGATGTTGTCATTTGGCATGTTCGGTTTTTCTAAGTGTTATCTCCTTCTCATTGGTATAGTAGTGCCTTCCCTTTTCTAGTCGGTTTTCCTTCTCATTGCTTTTGTTTTTGCGATTGGATAGTGTTTTTTCTTCTTCCTTATGGTTTGTTCTGTTTATCTTCGTTCTCTCATTCCTCATTGTTATATTGGACATATCCCATTTCTGTTTCCTTGTTCCGCTTTGTAATTGTAATCTGCTTTTGTATGATCTGTTTCCGATTGGCTTTTTTGTGTTTATCTATTTTTGTTTCTTTGGGTAAACGTGTGCATTTACATTAAGTCTTTTCTTTCTCCCCGTCATTAGATTTTTTTTTCCTTCTTTATCGTTTTTTTGAGTGATCTAGTTTCTCACTTGAGTTGTACTTGGATATTCCGTCGTGTCTGGTTATTCTTCGTGTATGTCTTTAGTCTTCTTGACTTCAATTTGTCTGGTACTGTTTGTGTTATGTTATACATTTCGGTCATAGGCTTTTTATTATTATCTTTTTTCTATAATTTCGTTTAGTTGCACTCGCCAGGCTACAAGTATTGTACCTTGCATTTATTTATATGCTTAATTGGCTATTGTTTTATTGCTTGCTTGGCTTTATTACTATTATATGTTTTTTTTTTCTTAGGTCTCAGATATTGGATTGCTTTTATATTTTACTACCAGTTTGTCTAAATATCATATATGACTTTCTTTTCGCTTGATGTTCCTTCCTGTTTTCTATAGCTAATTATAATGAGGTTTCTTTACCTTATGCATGACAATTCTTTGCGTATAAGTACCTTTGATTATTTATTGTATATTTAGGTTTGATACACATTTTCATTGCTGTTTCATTGATTGTTTTGACTCTCAACTATTTAACTATCTTTATAAATAGCTGGTAGCCCATTGCAAATCTGTGTATTTTTCGTATACTTTATACTAAGCTTTTATAGTTATATTGCACTTTTTACTCCCTTGTTTTCCTACTTTCTATTAATATATATTTGACAGGTTTCTGCATTTCGTATCATCTTATTATAATAGGATTTATATATGTAAGGACAGTGAATTGTGTGCTTATGTTGCGTTTTTTCACATTCATCCTCACTCTATTATAGCTCCTGGTATATATCTGGTGTGATGCTTCATTAGTTGTTATATTGTCCTCCTTTTTAGTGCTGTGCTCTAGTATATCTCATCTCTCTTCTTTATGCTACCTCCCATAGTCTTCTTAGGATATATGCTTTTCTTCTTTTATTCTTTCCTGTTTTTTATACTGCCTACTTCACCTTCATTTTCTCTAATTTGCATTTATTTTTATGATGTTTTCATAGTGTTTTACTCTCTTTATGATAGATGTAAATATAGCTGTGACTTGTTATTGCATTTAGTTTACTAGTTTTCTATCTCTCTTCCACCTAGTCCACTTTTTTGGTTAATTTACCTGTTACTTGTGATTTACTTGGTATATGTTTCTTGCCTTTCTAGATTTGTGGGGATGAAATATTTTTGGTAATATTCTAATGGTATTAGTTCCTATTGCAGGTGTTTCTATCTCCTAATTGCGTGTACTTAGTTATATACTGTTTTGGGGTTGATCAGATTAGTTGTACTCATCCCTCATGATGGTCCCCTTGCTCGCCTTCCCACGTTCCCCCTAGTATGAAGTTGGTCTTTTTCAGACCTCCCTTGCTGGCTCTTCTCTCTCTTCTTTCTTCTCCTCTCTTGTCTCTTTTCTTCTTTCGGATTTCCTTCATGGACTCGCCTTCTTCGACGTTAATGCTTGATGTCTGGATGCTTGTATTTGTGCTGCCTGTTTTTTGCTTGCCTTCGATCGATTATGTTAGTGTTTTCAATTTCTGTCTATGCCGGGCTTGAATGTGTTGTCCCTTAATGTTAAGGGTTTAAATCATCCTGTGAAAAGGTCCAAAATTTTAGATTATTGCAAATCTCTCTCCTCAGATCGAATCCTATTTCAGGAAACAAAGGTCTCTACCAGAGAAGCGTTATTCCTGAAGAAGGAATGGGTTTCAGATGTTGTCTGTTCCGAGGCTTGCGGCAAAAGAAATGGAGTCATTACTTTAATTTCAAAAAATTCAGGATTATCCATAGTTTCTTCTGACCATGATACTGAGGGTCGCTGGCTCTTAACTAGGTTGTCTGATGGTAACGCGGATTTATATGTTATGAACATTTACGCCCCTAATAAGGATGATCCGTCTTTTTGGAAAACGGTTACCAAAAAATTAAGCGACACACCCCACTCTGGGAATCTTATTGTTGGTGGGGATTTTAATTTACCAATAGATCCCATTCTAGATAGGAATTCAGCTTTTCAATTTCGGCCTCCAAAATCCCATAAACAAATGCTTAACATGTGCTCCATAACTCGTCTTCAGGATGTCTGGCGGCTTCACAATCCCACTGGTAGTGATTTTTCCTTTTTTTCGTCTCCTCATTCTACCTTTTCTCGTATTGATTATTTATTGGTTCACTCCTCTCTTGTTTCGTCTTCTTCATCTCCTCTTATTCATCCTATCCTGATTTCTGATCATGCCGCAGTTACGTTTACTTTGTTATCCTTTGCTCCTAAATCAAGAGCTCGCTCCTGGAGATTAAATACAGAAATTTTACATGATTCTGCTCAGATTGATGAGTTCTCTAATGCAATCGAAACCTTTTTCCTGGAAAATGAGGGCTCAGTCTCTTCCCCAATTGTCCTCTGGGATTCGTTTAAATGTACTTTCCGTGGCCAGGTTATTCAATGCATGTCAAAAAGGAATGCTGCTATTAAAAAAGAACTTACAGATTTAGCAACTGAAATCAAAAATCTGGAATCTACCTTTAGACATTCTAAGGATAAATCTTGCCTTCAGTTAATCAAACACTTAAAGTACACATATAATACTATAGTTACCAAAAGAGCTCGTATTGGGGTTCAGGCTCAGAAATCCAAAAGACTTTTGTTAAAAAATCGAGCTGGGAAGATTCTTGCGGCTACGTTAAAATTTCAGGATTCCTCCTTTACGTCCTCCCAAATTTCTTCTATTAATGATCATCTTGGATCTAAAAAATTTCACACTGAGGAAATTCTCGAGGTCTTTCGTGATTTCTATAATAATTTATATACCCCTTCTAATCAGGCCTCTTTTGAGCAATGTCAAGATTTCTTGAAGTCTGTTCCGGTGAAGTCGGTATCCGTGGAAGATAGCAATTTTTTAAATGGTCCGATTACTCCTGAAGAAATTATTGCCGCAATTAAAGCCACTCGTTCTGGAAAGGCTCCAGGGCCTGATGGATACCCTATTCTTTTTTTATAAAACTTTTCTTCCTGTGATTGTTCCCAAGCTTCAATGTGTCTTTGATTCTTTTATTAAGGATGGGTCTGTTTCTGGCACGGCGGCTGATGCTACCATTGTAGTGATTCCAAAAGACGGAAAAGATCATTCTGATCCCAAAAACTTCCGTCCTATTTCTCTTCTTAACATGGAGGCTAAGATTTTTGCTAAAATCTTAGCCAAGAGATTGTAATCCTTCATTCCTAACCTGGTCCATCCCTCTCAAACGGGTTTTGTGAAGGGTCGGCTTGCGCGTGATAATATCCGTACATTTTGCCATATTCTTGGAGCAGCTAAACGTTCTCATCTCCCAGCTGCGGCCTTGGCTCTTGATGCTGAAAAGGCCTTTGATAAGGTCTCTTGGCCTTTTCTTCGTGCTGTCTTGTGTGCACATAAGCTTGGTGATTCCTTTATCAACATGGTCATGTCCCTATACTCTCAACCTAGAGCTAACATAAGAGTTAATGGTGCTACGTCGTCCTTTTTTAATCTTCGCCAAGGCACCAGACAGGGTTGTCCCCTCTCTCCCCTTTTATTTTTATTGTCCATTGACCCCCTTCTTCGATTGATTGAGCTACACCCAGACATTAAAGGTTTTTCTTTTGGTCCTCATTGTATTAAAACTGCTGCGTATGCGAATGATGTCCTTATTTTTTCAGATGATATTGCCTTGGCTATCCCGGCTATCTCGGACACGATTTCCCTTTTTTCGAGTGTTTCAGGGTACTCTTTGAATAGGGATAAGAACGAGATGTTTCCCTTAAATGCCTTCTGTTTCTCTACGCATATGGGTTCTGCTGGTTTTAAATGGCAGTCTAAACATTTAAAATACTTGGGTATCTATTTTTGCTCGACCTTATCTGCTACAATTGCCTATAATGAATCCCAGACTATTCTTAAGGTACGTCGTCTTTTGGACACGTGGTCCCCGAAACACATCTCCTGGTGGGGTCGCCTTCAAACCCTCAAAATGATGATTACACCTATTGTTAACTTTGTCTCCTCTATGCTCCCGGTAAAGTTATCGGATTCCTTCTTTCATGAAATTGATGTTCTGACTTCTAAATTTTTATGGAATGATAAACGGGCTAGAATTGCCTATAAATTCTTACGGAAGCCTTATGATATGGGTGGATGTAATCTCCCTGATTGGGAGAAGTACCAAACTGCCTTTTTGGCTTCTCAAGGTGCGCTATGGTTCTCTTCTCCCCCTACTCCTGTTCCTTCTTGGTTGTTAATAGAACAGGAATTGGCTTCTCCATTACCGACTGCTTCCTTTTGCACTGCGTCTACCTTATCCATCCCATTTTCCCGCTCTATTATTCTGGATACTCTTGCTGCGGTTCGGAAGGTAGACAAGAAAGTGGCGATTCTAACTTCACAAATCTAGGTGGTAGTCTATTTGGCGAAATTCAAAAATTAAAATGAATATTGATCCTTCTCTGATATCTTATTGGGCTGATAAGGGGATTTCGCTTGTTAAACATCTTTATGACTCTAATAATGAGCCATTACCTTTTTCCTCCTTAGCTCAACAACATT
This sequence comes from Lissotriton helveticus, assembly GCF_964261635.1. Lineage (NCBI taxonomy): Eukaryota > Metazoa > Chordata > Amphibia > Caudata > Salamandridae > Lissotriton > Lissotriton helveticus. The sequence continues at coordinate 875,272,508 of NC_136067.1, forward strand.
CTTTCACTAATTTAGATTTTTATACTTTTCTCAAAATCAAAGTAGCACTTGCTAAGGTGCGTCTTCATTCTACTTCTCCTATGATTACTCTTTTTCACATATGGACTAAATCTGGTCATGTCGCCTCTAAAATTTATAAATTTTTATCAACTGTTTCGCTACCTACGCAGACTGTTGCTCAAACGAAATGGTTGCACCATTTTGAACATGGTCTTACTGCCCATATTTCTTCAGACACTTGGCAGGTGATTGGTAAACTTTCTCTTCGCAATAAAATCGCCCCATCGTTAATGCAATCTAAATTTTTCTCTGTCAACCTTCTTCATTGGACTCCTGTTCGTCTACATTCGCTCAATCTCAAGGAGGATAATCTATGTTGGAGCTGCGGTTTATTGGCAGGTGATTTTCCGCATATGTTTTTTGAATGCTCCCTCCTCCAACCCTTTTGGGATCTCATTCACAAACACCTCATGCTCATCTTTGGTATTAGGTTTCCACTCTCTTTCCCATTAATTCTCTTAGGTCCGTTAGCTGCTTCAGTCCCTCTCCCCCTGGAACCCATGGAAATACAGTTGTTGGATCTCCTATTGACTGTTGCTGTGAAAGTGATTCTTATGGATTGGAAATCCTTTTCCTCTGTTTCTTATCATACGTGGTGGGCTTGGGTTTCCTTTTTAAGAAGTGCTCATACCTCGGTCGATCATGCTCACCTTTCTCCATCTATTGCTAGTGAGGTGTGGACTGCTCTAGATAACTATATGGAGTTGTCGTCCAAGGGGTTGGTTGATAAATATCCCTTCGACTCGGTTGGATGAATGGCGTCTTGTTTGTTGGGTGTATTCATTGGAAATCCTTCTCTCTTTCTTTCTTCTCCTCCTTATCTGTCTTCTATCTCTTTTTCCTCTTTCCCTCTTTTTTCTCATTCTTTCTTCTTTTCTTTCCTTTCCTCCCCTGATTATACCAGCTGATAGTGATACTCTTGGTTGTGACTCGGCCTAAGACATTTAATTTCTATTAATTGATTCAGCTTTCTGTTTTTTGGCAGATTGCTTCTATTTTTGGATGTATTTGCTACGACTCATTTTCGAATGTCAGCTTCTGATTGCTACCAATCTATTATCATTTGTATCACTATTACTTATACTATGTACTTCATTTACCTCTTTATAACAATAAAATTCTTTTGAAAGAAAAAAAAAAAGAGAGAATTTAAAGACAGATAATGCAGTCTATATCCACAGGCTACACTGTCCAGTACTTCAACTAGAAATTCCACCAAAATCCACAAACAGCACAGTCTGTCCAGGTTTTTCTAAGAGAAAAACCTTGCCTTTAACATCAAAACCCTCTGGAATGATAGAGAGGAAGAAGTGGACAGACAAGCCCCATAGGCTGCCATTATGTGGCTCAGAACAGGAAACTATGCCTTTAAGAGAACTTTCCAGAAGTCTAACAGTATCCCAGAATGCACTGCAGGTCCCTTTTACTTTAAGTTCTTTTTTTCCGGCTCCTGCAAGCAGGACCCTGGAGCATTGAGCTCTCCCTTTTCAAGGGTTTAATTGGTGATTTTTCACTTTTTTCAAATTGAGTGCTTTTCTTGAAGTACTTTGGTGATTCTTCCTTGTGTTTGTCTTGGTGCACTCTTTATTTGTCAATATGCCTGCATTGTTTGACAAATGCCCAGAGTGTTCGAGGAAGAAGGCCAAGTCGGACCCACACGAGGTGTGCATCATCTGCCTTCCCTCATCTCATGTCCCAGAGGAGTGTGACATCTGCCAGGGTTTCTCTAGCCGAACCCTGAGAGATAGGATGAAGATCAGACTCCAAGGCCTAGAAGACTGAAGGCACAAGGTGGGTCTGGAAGGGATTCCTCCGCCCATGCTGAGGCCTCTGGGAGGCTCCCCAGGGGTAGGAAGACCAGCAAATGTCCCCATTCTCTGTCGGCCTCGATTGCACCGACTACGGCGTCGAGAGGGATGACAGTCTGTTCCCCGTCTCCCCAGGGCTCTCGGTTGAAGCGGCGTCGACGCTCGGCGTCGAGGGAACTGAATAGACCGCCGTCGAGATCACCGGTGACTATTTCATTGTCGTTGGCGTCGAGTAATCGACGTCGAGAGGTGGCCCGGCATCGGCGCTCACCGTCGAGGCGACACCACCGTTCTCCATCGGCGAAGAGAAGGTCGTCTTTGAGGGGATCCTCGACGTCGAGAAGGAGTTCGCCGCCGAAGAGACGCTCGTCGTCCAGACTAAGGTCGTCGAGGAGGAGATCGCCGTCGAGGCGAAGGTCGCCGTCGAGGCGAAGGCGTTCTCAGTCGAGGAGGAGGCGTTCGCCGTCGAGGATACCCTCGCTGTCGGGTCGACGTTCTTCGACGCCAAAGAGGCACAGAAGGAGTTCTGGCGCCAGGAGTCAGTCTAGCAGCCGGCAGGTGCCGATAGGGGATTCTCCAACGAACCAGCCTAGAAAAGAAGGCAGTTCACCGGGCTCGGTGTACTCTGAAGTGTATACGCCTTCTAGGCCGAAGTCGGTTACGCCCCCTCCTCCATTGCCCAGGGGACCACCTCCAAGAGCTCCCACCCTGCCTCAACTTCAACCTCTGCCTCAACCTCAGCTTCCGGCTGACAGGCCTCCTCCGGTACCCCCGAGATCGGCTTCGCTGCCTCGATATCCGACGCCCCCTAAGGTGACCCCTTGGCCGAGGGCCCCTGTTGAGCCAAAGTCGCCCGCTCCTGTGAGGCCGGCTGAGCGCCCGAAGCCAAGGAGGTCGCGATCTTGCTCCGGTCGGAGGGGGAGATCGCCGAGTCGTCACAGGTCCTCAACAAGATCAAGACGACGCCACAGGAGGCGCAGATCACGGTCCCGCACGGACTCTTCCGGGACCAGAACCTACTCACAGACTTTGTCGGAATCCCGGGGACGAGAGTATCTCCGGTGGACGACATCAGCACATTCCAGGATTTTCTCCTGAAGGGTGCAGCTAAGTTGGGTATCACGGTGACGGTGCCTACTCCTACGACGTCCGTGATTTTCAAGACACTGCATTAAAAAAACACCTGGCTCGACCTTTACTGCCTCTCGTGCCAGGACTGGTAGAGCCCGCAGAGGAGTGGTTTCTCACCCCTGCGGTGACGAAGGCCGCTCCCTACCGGCTCCTTAAGAAGTACAGGGCCCCGGATTCTGACCCGGCCTTTCTTCGGATGGATCCTACTCCGGACTCTGTCATAGTGACGGCGGCTAGGAAGCAACATGCCACCTCCCTGTCTTTTACTGTGCCTACTGATAAGGAGAGCAGATGGATCTACTTGGCAGGCAGAAAGGTCTGTGGGACGGCCTGTACTGCGTTGAAGGCGGCCAGTGCTGCGGCTTTGCTAGGGCGATACGATCGTGCCCTATGGGAGTCCCTCCAGCAATTCGCGGAGTTCCTTCCCCGGGAGAAGAAAGAGGAATTTCAGGAGATCCTGAAGGAGGGGATGCTGGTGTCGAACCAGCTCATCATCGCGGCTGCGGATACGTCTCTTCTGGCGGCACAGGGGTACTATCATGGTGACAACCAGCGACGCCACGCTTGGCTTCGACTTACATCGCTTAAGCCGGAAGCTCAGCAGCGGGTGGCCAATCTGCCTTTCTCGGGGGAAACCCTGTTTGGCAAGCATGCGGATGACGAAATGGCCCGCTTGAAGGTGGAGGCCGAGACCCTAACGGCGGTCGGGCTGGAGAAGCCCAAGGAGAAAAAGTCCTACCGCCCATTCCAGAGACGGTTTGGGGCACAGGGCAGAGGGCGTGGACAGACTTCGGGACAGCAGCAACAGCAGCAGTTCCGGAAGCCCTTCCAGAAGCGCCAGAAGGGTAGATGCGGCCAGCAGTCCGCAGCAGCGAACAAAGGCCCAGCTGGGTCTCGACCCTGAGCGGTTACTTCCCCTACATCCGTTACTCGCTCCGGTGGGGGGGAAGCGTTCAATTTTTTCTGGCAGAGTTGAGAAAAATTACTCAGGACAAGTAGGTGCTGAATATTGTTTGCAATGGATACAGTCTTCGGTTCACCAGCCCGCCTCCATCAATGCCACCGGTCGGCTCGCAGTTTCAACTGCGCGAGCTCCAGGCGGAGGCCGATATCCTGTTAAGGAAAAGGGCGATAGAAGACGTACCTCTGTCTCAAAGAGGAAGACGTCCGTACTCCCGGTTCTTTCTGGTTCGCAAGAAGGACAAGAACGAGTTCAGGCCCTTTCTGGATTTGCGACAAGCAAACAAGTGGATTCGCAGAGAGAAGTTTCGCATCCTATCGTTGCATCAGATTTATCCTCCGCTGCAACAGGGAGACTGGCTATGTGCTATAGACCTACAGGATGCGTACTTCCATGTGCCCATTGCACACAAACGCAGGAAGTTCCTGCGATTCCAAGTCGGCGCCAATCATTATCAGTACACAGTAGTGCCATTCGGACTAAAGTCTGCGCCCAGATCATTCTCGAATTGCATGGCAGTGGTAGCCGCACACATAAGGAAGAACAAGGTGTTTGTCTACCCGTACCTGGATGATTGGTTGATCAAGGCCTCCTCCTTCTCGGATGCTCAAGCGCACTTCCAGAAGACGTGCGTTCTCTTGAACAAGCTGGGGTTGCACATCAACATGTCCAAGTCGGTCCCGACTCCGGTCCAGTGCATACAGTACTTGGGAGCCTCCATCAATACGCTGTCAGCAAGCGTGTCTCCTTCGGAGGAGAGACGATTATCACTCCTTAGGAAGGCTCAGGCTCTTATGACCGCACCATCTACAACAGTGAGGACGGTATCTTCTCTACTGGGGTCGATGGCCTCTTGTATCTTCCTCCCGCCACACGCACGGCTGCACATGAGACCATTGCAGGAGTGCTTGGAGGATCAGAGGAAAGGATCTTGGGAAGACAAGATGCGACTGTCTCTGCATGCTCTGAAGCGGTGGTGTTCAGCGTAGAATCTTCTCAGGGGTTCCCTTCCACTAGGACATTCCCACACAGACTATCGTGACGGATGCGTCTCTCCGCGGCTGGGGGGCGCACTCCGGAGACTTACAGATACAAGGGACGTGGTCCCAGACGGAGTCCACGTATCACATCAATTTCCTGGAACTCAGAGCTGTTCACTTGGCACTGAAGGCCTTTCATCCGTCCTTCCAGACCAACTCTCTGCTTGTACAGACTGACAATACGACCACGATGTATTACCTCAACAAGCAGGGGGGCTCGAGATCGCGCACTCTGTCGCAGGAGGCGCAGGCGATCTGGCACTGGCTTCTAGCCAGAGGACTGACGATAACGGCTACCCATCTGCCGGGTGTGCAGAATGTTCAGGCAGACGCACTTAGCAGACTGATTCAGGAAAACCACGAATGGGTCATAAACGACAAAGTACTAGAAGAAGTCTTCGTAAGGTGGGGGACTCTAGACGTAGATCTGTTCGCCACCGCCGAAAACAGCAAATGCCGAGACTTCGCCTCCAGGTACTACCAGCAAGGGACGCTGGGGAATGCGTTATGGATCAACTGGTTGAACAGCTTTCTGTACGCTTTTCCACCCATTCCCCTGATTCCGGCGGTGCTCATCAAGCTGTCCCAGTCCAGGGCGCGGATGATCCTGATTGCCCCGGAATGGCCCAGGCAGTGGTGGTTCACGGACCTGCTTCACCGGTCTCTGCTTCTTCACATACAGCTGCCGTGCAGGCCGGACCTTCTCGCGAAGTTCGGGGGGCAGATGGTGCACCCCAATCTCTCGTCTTTGTTTGGCGGCATGGCTCCTGAGATAGTGCAATATGGCCATTTGAATCTACCAGAAGATTGTACGGACATACTGAAGGAGGCTAAGCAACCTTCCACTAGGACTTCCTATGCTTACAAGTGGAAGAGATTTTGCATCTGGTGCAAGTCCAAGAACTATGACCCAACGACGTGTAAGGAAGATGTTATCCTTCCGTATCTTCTACATTTGGCGCAGTCTGGTCTTAATGTCCATTCCATTAAGGTTCATCTCGCTGCGCTGACTGCCTACAGGAAATGCCCTTCACAGACTTCCTTTTTCCAGATCCCTTTCATCAAAGATTTTTTGGAAGGCTTGAAGAAAGTGTTCCCTCCTGTCCGGCTTCCTTCGCCATCATGGGAATTGAATGTGGTGCTGTCCAGATTGATGAAGGAACCTTTTGAACCTATTCATAAGGCTTCGTTGCAGCACCTATCCTGGAAGGCGGCATTCCTCGTGGTCATTACATCGGCCCGCAGGGTGAGTGAAATTCAGGCGTTGTGTTGCCAACAACCTTATACTGTATTTCATGCTGCTAATGTTAATGTTAATGGGTATTTATTAAGCGCACTTACACCGGGTGGCTTCATGGCGCTAACCAGAGAACAGAAAAGAAAAAACTAAAGGCGAACTGAGCAGACCACAACTGTCAATTATCCCAGATTATAGGCTAGCTGAAACAGCCATGTCTTGAGGAGCCTCCTGAACTGCATAATGTCAGTACAGGATCGAATTTCCAAAGGAAACGAGTTCCATAATTTGGGTACCAGAACCGCAAAACGGCAGCCCCCCTGACGCACCCGTTTGAACTTGGGTACAGAAAGCAGACAGGTGAGTTGAGCGAAGAGTCTGGTTTGGCACATATCTAGGTAACAGGTTAGTGATGAAAGCAGGGCTTTTCGCATACAGGGCCTTAAACACAGTGCAGCCTGTTTTGAAAACACATCGCTGGAAGAAGGGAAGCCAATGGAGTTTCTGAAGCGCTGAGCTGATTGGTTGCCATCTGGGCTGGCTCATGAGCAACCTAGCTGCCTGGTTTTGAACCAACTGTAATCGCTTAAATAAGTATTTTGGCATCCCTAAGTATACAGAGTTTGCGTAATCCAAATGTGATATGACCGTAGCCATGAGAATCCGTACCAGAGCATCCTGAGTAAAAAATCGAGGGATTTTCCTGATCTTTCTCATCTGAAAGAAGCATTTTGATATCACACTGCCCACCTGAGTTTTTAATGTTAAATCCTTGTCCATAAAACCCCCCAGCGTTTTAGCTGAGCTGGAAGGAGAAGGAGATGGGCCAAGCTCCGTGGGCCAGTAACGAGGACCCCAGAATTTGCCACTGTCCCCGGTCAAGACAAGCTCTGTCTTGCCCGGGTTAAGTTTCAGATGGTTACAATCCATCCACTGCTGTATAAACAGCAATGTTTCATGGAACTCCGCCACTGAGCTATCGGAACCATCCATCTCAAGGACCAACTGCAGATCATCTGCATAATTAAAAACTGTCACATTTCTCAACTTCAGAGATCGAATCAGAGGAGAAATATAGATGTTAAATAAGTGCGGTGACAGTGCTGAGCCCTGAGGAACCCCACAAGTGATTATGTGCGGGGAAGCAAGGTAAGGCCCTTGGCGGACAGCCTGAGACCTGTCACTTAGAAAAGATGACAGCCACCTGGCAACCGCCCCCTGGACGCCTGCCAGTTCGACACGGCTGACCAATATTGCATGGTCAACCGTGTCGAATGCCGCGGAGAGATCTAACAATACCAGTGCCCGTGGGGAGCCCCTATCCACATGTTCTCTAAGAGTATCCATTACTGCCACTATAACTGCTTCTGTCGAATGAGCTGGGCGTAAGCCCGCCTGGAGGGGGTCAAGATAGCCCGACTCCTCCAAAAAATCAGATAGGCAGTTTGCTACATGGGTTTCCAATAGCTTTGCCACAAAAGGTAACAAAGAGATCGGGCAATAATTGGATAGCAGTTTAGGATCTGCCCCAAGTTTTTTCAATAAGGGGACAACTATGGCCTTCTTAAAGGCCAGGGGGACTTCTCCCGCAATAAGAGACTCATTCATTAAGGCTAGTATAGGACCAGGAAAAGCCAAAAAACAGTCTTTGAGAACATGCGGCGGACAAAAGTCAGAAGGGGCACCAGACTTGACCTTCACCAGAAGCTTATGGAAGGTTTCTAGGTCAATATTAGGGAATTGGCTTATCACCTGAGTGTTTTTAAGATGGTCATCAACACTAGGTGCAGCGAGACATTTAGGAATGTTGTTTTTAATAGTAATGATTTTGTCAATGAAGTAATCATTGAGAGAGTTACATAATTCCTGTGATGGTGCCGCCTTCAATAATATCCTATCTGGATTAGACAATTCATTAACAATATTAAAGATCTCTTTTGAGTTATTTGAATTGATGATGCGGTTAGAGAAATGTGCCGCTTTAGCTGCCAGAATATGTTTCTTATATTCTTTCCTGGCCTTCACATAGGTCAGTCTTTCTTCCTGGCCATACTTTCCACGCCACTGTCTCTCCAATTTACGAAGCTGTAACTTCTGATCTTTGAGTTCAATCGAGAACCATCTGATTGCGTCAGCGCGTCGGGTGGTTTTCAATCTGGTAAGGGGGCATGTTTATCGCTGGCATTCTTGAGCCAGTTCGAGATATTAATATCCATTGTCTCGATCTGGCCCACCCTGGGGAAGTGTCGGCCAGCGAGCTAAAAAAAATCACCTTTATTAATAGAATTCCATCTTCTGGCCAAACCACCCTCCATGGGGTTAGATTTCTCAACAGAAGGGAGCCGTAGATCAAATTTCAATAAATGGTGATCAGACCAGGTACAGGGAGAAACAATAGGACTGGAAATATCCGCCCCATTTGTCCAGACATTATCTAAAATATGTCCCTTTAGATGGGTAGGGGACAACACTTTCTGGGTGAAGTTCAGATTCATAAGCAGGTCCGTCATTTCAGCTGTGTGGGCCCTCCTCAGGGTCTTGATACCACTTGCTGCTAAGGTTGTTATGCGTACTCACCCTAAGTTTCTTCCAAAGGTTATCTCGGATTTCCATGTTAACCAGACCATAACGTTACCTACGTTTTTTCAGAATCCTTTGTCTCCAGCGGAAAGGTCTCTGCATTCCCTGGATGTTAGGAGGGTGTTGAAATTTTATCTGGATAAAACTAAAGATATTCGTAGGTCAGACCAATTGTTTATCAATTATGGATCAGTGAGGACCGGTCTTGCTACCTCTAAACAGTCCATTTCTATGTGGATTGTGTCCTGTATTCAATTGTTACCAAAAGGCTAATAAGACCTTAGGGGGTGAACCTAAGGCTCATTCCACCAGGGGCAAAGCTGCCACGACTGCTTTGCTTTGTACCAATTGCAGAGATCTGCAAAGCGGCCACTTGGAAGTCGGTCCATACCTTTGCCAAGCATTACTGTCTGGACTCTGATGCCAGGGCAGATGCTCAGGTTGGGCAGGCTTCGCTGCGAAATCTGTTCGCACAGTAGTGGTGTTATCTTTTCTTCTCTCCACCACCGCTTTGGTGTGGGGATGGGCTTGCCATTCTATTCACTAGATTATGACTATACACAGAGATCCCCTACTACAGAAGGAGTAGTTTCTGTCTTGTAACTCCAGTTCTGTAGTAGGGGTATCTCTGTTATAGTCATAAGCGCCTGCCCTCCTCCCCGGTGGAGAGAGATATTAATGTAAGAGATGCTACAGGTCTGGCGTTTTACGCCTTCAAAAAGAACTGAAAGTAAAAGGGACCTGCAGTGCATTCTGGGATACTGTGAGACTTCTGGAAAGTTCTCTTAAAGGCACAGTATCCTGTTCTGAGCCACATAATGGCAGCCTATGGGGCTTGTCTGTCCACTTCTTCCTCTCTGTCATTCCAGAGGGTTTTGATGTTAAAGGCAAGGTTTTTCTCTTAGAAAAACCTGGACAGGCTGTATTGTTTGTGGATTTTGGTGGAATTTCTAGTTGAAGTACTGGACAGTGTAGCCTGTGGATATAGGCTGCATTATCGGTCTTTAAATTCTCTCTTAAGTGTCTGTGCAGTTCTGCATGTTTTGACAACTTAAGAGATTATTTTTGATTGCTCCGGGGTCCACGCACATGGGCGGGACTATTCACTAGATTATGACTATAACAGAGATACCCCTACTACAGAACTGAAGTTACAGGACAGAAACTCCTCCTCCTATGCTAAACCCAAGATAACACATGACTCCAGTCCTGCAACCGCTTAACTGGCTGCCTATAGCTAGAACGGCAATGTTCAAGGCATTTCCATTGTTCATATTGCCTCCCGAGAATAAGAACCATGTTGGGCCAGAAAAGTCCCACGCGTGGTGTTTGACGTGCACCCCTGCCTGAGTGCCCCAACTGTAATGTCTGGATCCCTATGCTGGATCATGAGTGTGCGCCATTTCGTAGTTCTGTCTCCTGCATTGCTGTCTTTTTGGGCCGGGAGGGGCACCCAAACCCCTACCCTCATAATGGTGAAACGCTACTGCCTTTACCAGGAGTTAAGTAGCACAAGCCTGGTGGTTGCAGCATTTTGTGTAGAGATCAGTAGAAGTAAACTGTTCCCTTTTCCCTGTGTTACTGGAGAGAGGCCTACAGGCTCACTCATTTAAATTCCTGCTGCTGCGTGCTTTACTCCCATTTGGCCTAATTCAGGTTTGGTGTGAAGTGCTATATAGTTTGTGTGTGGTACACATGCTTTGGTGTATGTGTGCCTGTGTGTGTTAAAATGGTTGATAATGCAGTGCATGTATATTGTATGCATGTGATTGGTGCATGTGTGCCTGTAAATGATACAATATATGAAGGATGTAGTGCTGTGCTTTGTGTGCATACCATATAAATGTGCTAGGTGTATATGTGCTTATAAAGAGCACAACACATGGAATTCTCTGGGTTTAATTTTGGGAGACCTACTGACTGGAGGAACATGAGGGGAGGAGGTATGGAAATCCCCAGGCAGATTTGTGAATTGCTGCATTCATGTAAGCTCGGTGGGACAAAATGGAGGCAGACACGCTCTTCAGTACACATCAAAGGGTGCCGTTTGTTTCAGAGAGAGGTCACTGAGAAGAGGCTTCTGCACAGAGGCCTCTGCACATCTCAGGAAAGAGGTTGATGAGAGAATCCTAAAAAGGGCTGAGGCCCTTGGACAAACTTTTGATTCACATCACTATGGCTACCATTCAGGTGTGAATCACCGGTCTCTCCCATGGCCCGTGTTAGGCTATCAGATTTGGTGTCACTCCTTCAAGTGACAGCCCTCCTTTCTGGAGGAAGGGCAGAGGAGAGACATTATATAGTTAAGTACTTGAATTTATAACAGTTATGGCCCACAATAATGCCCAAACCGTAATACGCAGTGGTCAGCAACAAATTATAATGAATACCTCTTAAGTTCATATAAGACATATCTGGTATGAAATGTGTCCATCACCAGCACTCTAGAGCCAAAAAGAACAGTTGTCACCAAATGAACAGGCTTGGAATTACTAAAGAGATCTCACACATTGCTGGAGGACTTAAATAGTCCTTTCACTGCAGCTCTCACATACCTATACAATTTGATCCCTTTTTTACATCCCACAAAGAAAATTAGATATGGGATGATAAAAATGCTTATCAAAACGGATCTCCCCACTTCTCTCTTCCACCAACCATGCCTGCTCAGGAATTCAATAATACACACATTCTCCATTTCGACAAACCAGTGCAGTAACCAGCTAAGCAGACTATATCATGAAATGCCATGAAGGGGCATGTGGAGCTGTTCTAAGCTGCCAGCATGCTGAAAACCATAAAATGGCTTGGGTCTCATTTCATCATCCAACACCCTCCTACACGCTGCGTCCCATAAGATAACTGCACCTCAGTGGTCATCGCTCATGGGAACACTTCCTACATAGATTAAAAACAAAGACTATATTCTTCCTACCACACATCGAATACAGTGTTACTCATATTGTCAAGAGCTTCAGCGCCCACATAGGGACAGTAAGCACTATACAAGTACTGCAGTGCAATAAGCCCGAGAGCCATGGTATTTGTATTACTCCTGTAAATGTCCATCTTCATGAAGAGCTACAACTACTTACAGATCTCATCATGCAGTATCGGGGTCAGCTGCTCTACCTCAATATTCTGGCACTGAATCTTAGTTTGGCACCTGAAGTCTTTGAAATTGGCTACCTACAACTTCCCGAAGACAGCATGCTAATTCATAAAGAAGTCAAAGCCACTACAAGTGCGTTTGACCATTGTCATACACCATGGCATCTAAAAGTGGCTTGCAAAGACTAAGACTTCACTGGTTAAACCCAGATCAGTTGACTGGGGGTGAGTGTTTGATTTGCTCAAACGCTCCGTCCATCATCCCCTTTTGTATCGCTTTGTACATGTAACACCTAACGGAAAATCAGAATTAGTGTACTTTTCCATAATGTTACACCTAGCCACTTAGATGTAAAACAAGTTACACCAGTCCATCTTCTAAATTACCATTGTGCAAGCCTTATGGATTGCATCAAGAGGGTTAGTGTATCCCACACACTTCCAGTCCCTTCATGGGACCTTTCATTGTCCTTACTCGACTTATGGGGCCTCCATTTGAGCTACTTCTGTCCACTGCAGCTCATTTCCTGGAAAATGGCCTTCCTCATTGCCATCCTTTCCTGCCGAAGGGTAAGTGAACTGCAAGTTTTGACAGGTGAGCAGCTGTTTATCCAAGTGCGCATAGATCAGGTAGCCCTTAGGACATATCCTTGTTTTCAGCCAAGTCGCCTCTGCTTTCTCCATCGAGCTATTGATTTGCCCTCTTTTCCTCTCTACCACAGTCTATTGTAGAAGGAACTTTACACACTTTCGATGTTAAGAGCCCTATGTACTTGGTTGACCATTCTAAATGCTTTTGGCCATTCTCACCTTGGAAATCCATTCCCCAAAACGAGCCTTGCTAGATGGATTAGCAAATTCATTTAAGTTTGTTATTCTGTTCTTTACCTTGTTATTCCAAAGCCAAATGACCCTACAGTCTAGGGTACATTCTGCACCTCATGAAGGGACCAATATGGCTTTCCTAGGCAACCTCTCACTTGCAGACTTCTTAAAACTGTGTCATTGTGGACTATCCATATGTCCAGTTAGCTTTACTGTGTGGACATTCATGTCTGACAAGAAGTTCACGCTGGACAAACTGCACTTTAAACATTGCTCCAAACACAACCTGCAATGACTGATCCCTTGATAGGTTTGTGCACAGCAGGCCGATTTGCAGTACTGCAAACCAGTTTTTGCATGTAAGCAACTTTTTACTTGCTAGACTATGCAACTTTGATTTGACTTCCTTCAGACTTTGACTTACTGCTCAAGAAGAAGATAAGGAGGGAAGACTTTATTGAAGGGCTTAGTATGACATCCAGGAAGGCTACATTTTGACTTGAAAGTGGTAATCTCTCAATGATACCTCAGGGATATCTCTTCAGACCGTACCTTTATCTGGACTGGTCAGATACTACAGTAGTGAACTCATAGATGACACTTAAACATTGTTTTCTGAGAGTAATGTTCTGCCTATTCGAACCACTAAAAAGTATCCCAAAGCCTTCGATATCTGTAACCGCAATAGACTGGTCTTTGTATAAAGTTACAATTTGTAGTTTCCCTTCAATGGTTAAGGCTACAAAATGAGATTGCCAGTGTATTTTGACAACCCAATCGTTTTACTGTTTTAAGTTTTTTTCCTTAAGTAATGACCTTGACAGATCATTCATAGGAGGTTTTTGAGAATCGTATAGCAAATAAGTAACTCACCCTCCACACTATCTGAAAACCCAGTATTGATCAGTATTGATGGTGGAGATGGTTTTTACAGTTTTAGCATCTGGGACTATTGAACATTTCCAGTTACAAGCACTCACTCTTTACTAATTTCATAATGAATTAGTTTTTGGTAGGTGGCCTTTCTTAAGTAATAAAAAATACCAGTGAGACCCTTCTTGGAGGACTGGTTGAGTGGCCAGTATTTTGTAACAACGGTCTGTTAACTCTTCACAATAGATCCACTCACATTCACAAAATAGGTAGCCCCTCGAACGAAAAAACTCATTTTAATGCTCACTGCAATGGATGCCAAATTATGCGGGGATCAACACTAACATGCATATGGCCTATGCTTATCCATCAGAGGACTAAGGACTAAGGTGGTCTTTTAAAGCTAGTTGCAATAGAATGGACAACACTAAAACGTCCAGTCATCTGCCCACTAAACCAAATTTTCTGTGTGGGTAAGTTGTAGGATCACCAGACAGGCACACATGTCCTACTACCCAGCATTCCCCTTGGTCATCCAAGAAAAATGATACCTCTTGTATGGGTGCCCAAAGTAGCGTCATCCTAAAATCATTTAAATAAACTGCCCTTTTGAACCTGCTTTGGGCGCCCTCAGTCTCTCTACGTTTTTTGCCCTACTGTGTCATAGGCACTTGGTCCTCTCACACAAATAAGTTATCATTTTTATCAGGAGACTGAGGGGTGATAAGAAATTTGTTTCAGCCCGGTGATCCCACACAGAAATTTGAGAAAAATGCGCTTTTTTCCAGTTGAATTTGAGGTTTGCAGGGGATTCTGGGTAGGAAAACATAGGGGGATCCACTCAAGCCATATCTTACTGAACTCCACAGGGTGTCTAGTCTTCAGAAATGTGTAGGTTTAGTAGGTTTCCTTAGATGGCCGCTTAGCCGGGTTCAAAAGCCCAGGTGCCCCCCTTGCAAAACTAGGTATTTTTCTGATGGGTAATTTTGATGACGACTCAATACATTTAAGGCCCTTACCCGTTGCGGGTACTTGGTCCACCCATGCAAGTGAGGTACCCTTTTTATCTGGAGACTTGGGGGAACGCTGGGTGATAAGAAATTTGTGTCCACCTGGTGATTGCTCAACTTTCGCGGCCGCAGAAATTTTTGAAAAATTTGATATTTTCCAACTGAATTTGTGGTTTGTAGGGGATTTTGGGTAGGAACATGTTGAGGGTTCCATGCAAGCCATATCTCGCAGGACCCCTCCCCCCCCCCCCCCCCCCCCCCCCGGCTGTCTAGTTTTTAGAAATGTCTGGGTTTGTTAGTTTCTCAAGATGGCCGCCAAGCCCGGGGCTAAAAACCCAGGTGACACCCCCTTCCCTCCTTGCAAAACATGGTTGTTTTGTGATCGGTAATGTTGATGTCTCCTCAATAAGTTTTGGGCCCTTACCTGTCGCAGGTACTTGGCACACCCATGCGAGTGAGGTTCCATTTTTATTAGGAGACCTGGGGGAATGCTGGGTGGTAGGAAATTTGTGCAGCCCAGTGATTCCACAACTTTACCACACAGAAATGTGAGAAAAATATTCTCTTTTTCCAGCTAAATTTGAAGTTTGCAGGGGATTCTGGGTAGTAAAGCGTTGGGTGGGTCCACGCAAGCCATACCTCGCTGGACTCTCCCAGGTGTCTAGTTTTCAGTAATGGGTGGGTTTGATAGTTTCCCAAGATGGCCGCTGAGCCCAGGGCCTAAAACACAGGTGACTCTTCCCCCCGCCTTTTTTTTCTTTTCAAAGTCAAATAATGCTTTATTCGAGGTACACTCATTAAAGCAAGTACACAAGACAAAAATTGACAATCAATTACATCAATACAGTTAAAAAGCAAGACTTTCATTTAAGATTTAACACTTGATAGTCTAATACACTTTAAATGCATTTACAATGTAAAATTCTGTGCATAAAAATGTGTTAAACTAAGTACAGGTATAAAAGTTTACAAAGATAAAAAGTGTTAGATAAAATGACAGTATAAAATGCAGACCGACTAATTAGAAAAAACACAGTCAAGTAGCCAGCAGTCTCTGTCTGATAGACAACACCCATCCAAGATACTTGGCTATAGCTATCACTAAAGGCATTAAAGTGCTTGTGCGAATGATTCGTAAGGCAACGGTACTATTTGAGGTACCCAGATTTTTGCATGCTGGTGCTAACCAGATGCGTCTTGGATCAGAATACGCCATACAAGAGAATAAAAAATGGCCAACTGTTTCTTTGGTAGCACCACAAACAGGGCAGCTATCATGTACTCCACCACCCCACCTTCCCGTCAGTGATCTAAGTGGGAGCGCACCTGCTCTTAGTTGGAAGAGGAGCTTCCTGTCGCCTGGCCTTGTAATAGCGTCCCAGTACGGTTCAAGGCACGGATATAACTTAGCTTCTAGAAATCCTCCAGCCATTGACACTGCACTAGAGCTACTCCAGGTTTGAAGAGCAACCTTCTCCCAGAAGATTTCTTTTATGGTTTTTATTGTTGGGAACGGGGTACCCGCTGGATTTTTCCACAGCGCCTGAAGACCAAGTTCGCTCAAGTTTAGACAGAGGGTTTTAAGCCGTCCGATTTTGTGAAACTCGTCCCTTTTGACGTCTAGGAAGCCCTCTGCATAATGTGATAGCTCAGGTGTAGTCCAGAGTCTTCGCCAGTACAAGATCGGACGAAGCCTAACCAAGTCTCCAACCGCTTTTCTGCCCAAATCATACCTGAGAGGCACAAGTGGGGTACTCTTGGGGACACCAGTAATGGCCCGGAAAAACTTGTTTTCCGAGGTTTGGAGGGCTACTACCTTCTCAAATCCCCACAGCTCAGCACCATATAGTGCAGAGCCGAGAGCCTTAGCCTCATACACCTGCAATGCTGGCTTAATTGGTCTAGTCAAAGATTTTCTATGTTCCAGACCAAGAGCGCCAGCCAATTGCCTATGCCTCAGTGAAGCAATGTCTATATGCTGGGACCATCTAAGATCATTAGATACACGGATTCCCAGATATGTAAAGGCTTCCACTTCCTCTAATGGACGACCATTCATAGTTAGCTTGGATTTAAAGCTACGGTGAGGGTTAAAAATCATAAGTTTTGTTTTGGTCACGTTGACTTCTAGACCATGCTCCCCACAGAATTGGTCGAAAATAGACAAAGCACGCTGTAGACCACTCGGCGTCTTAGATAAAATCGACGTGTTGTCTGCTAACATTAAAATAGGAATTTTTGTGCCAGCTAACGAGGGAGCATCCACATTCGAAGACAACATACGAGCAACAATCCCATTGATATATAATGTAAACAGTGTGGGCGCCATCGAGCACCCTTGGCGGACGCCACGCTCAACTGGGAAATCTGCTGTCACCATTCCCTGTCCCCCCCACTGGATCTTAGCAAAGTTGGCTTCCTGGAGCCTCATTATCATGGTCAGCAGTTCTTCTGGTACACCCTGGTTCCTCAGCACCAGCCACAGTTTGGACCTAGGAACTAGGTCGAAGGCAGCCTGCAAATCAACAAATGCCGCGTACAGGCTGCCCCCTCCTAGCAACACAGTCCTCCACTGGAGCAAGGTGAAGCGGAACACCTGGTCAACTGTACTAGTACATCTTCTAAATCCTGCTTGGAATTGGGACAGGGCGTTGTTCTCCTTAGCCCAGTCATGGAGCCTGTTTACAACTAGACGACCCACTACCTTTTGAATGGTGTTAATAAGGCTTATGGGCCTGTAATTACCCGGCTGAGATCGATCGCCTTTCTTGAACACAGGTATAATTATTGCACCCTGCCAGGATGTTGGTACAGTTGTGCCCCGTGCGATTGCGTTGGCAAGAAGATGAATATACTTGCACCAACGCTCTTTATCATTGGTAAAGATATCAGCAGGAACACCATCTAATCCTGGGGCTCTGCCGCTGGACACTATATTAAGGGCCGTCATTATTTCTTTAATACTAAAAGAATCATCTTTATAATAAACGGGACTTAAGTCGGCTGCCACGGTCGAATTTTGGGTCTCAGCATATTGAGGCTTGAAATATTTGACCCACTCCTCTTCTGGCACATTATTATTGGGAGGTTCAGATAGACCCCCTTGCCCCATTTTACAACATTCCAAAAATACCTGGAATCTTTCCTATCGCTGGCTGCCTTTAGTTCTAACCAGTGGAGCTCGTCCCAGGCCTTTTTTGCCTTTAATACACTATCCTTGTAATCCTTCCTTGCAGATCGGATAGCCATAGATTGCCTCCCTTTAATAGCGGTACCCAAAGCTAAACGGGCTTTCCTGCATTGGGTATTGTACCATTTAGCCTGCTTACGGGGCCTTTCTCCCTGACATCTCACAGGTTTTACAAAATGGTTCTTGATGGCACAAAAGAGTGTCATTAATTGCAGCTATACTGCTTGAGCCTGGATGGGACAAGTTAATTTGTTCTATGGCCAATATTGCTTTATCAGCTTCAGTGTTGATGCTATCAATAGCCTGTTGGTTAGTCGCAACATGTGCCCATCTTAATCTGCGCATGTCGTTTGAGGGGACAATCTGAGACGGAAGAGCGTCCTCGGTGTTAGTAACCACACTGGAACAGAACCACCATTTGTGCTCTACACACAGCGGGTTATGGTCGCTCTCAACCCGCCACTTTACCTCCATATCACAGACCACGGACCATATCTTTAGACTGCATAGAACATAGTCAATTCTGCTTCTGTTCCGCCCATTATCAAATGTACAGGACCCAACCTTATCACTCAGAGTCCTCCCATTTAATGCTCGCAAACCCTTTTCGTAACAGATGGCATTCAGACAGATGACATCCTCGAACCAACGAGAAACTGGTTTTAACTCTAGTTTAGGGACTCCCCATTGCCTATCTTCTTCATCTCCAAGGAAGTCATAGTCGATTGACAAGGGTTCAAAGGTTCGGTTTAGGTCACCAGCAATCACAATATTATTATCTTGGGAATGAGTGTCAAGGAGGGAACCCAAGGCCGCTAAAACCTCTGACCTCCCACCCTTGCTACCCCTTACATAAACATTGTAGATATCAAGATGACCCAAAATGCCTGAGGCTACTCTGATGAGTTGAATTTCTCTGTTTCTGGTATCTATGACCTTGACAATTATCTGAAGACTCTGGCGGACCCAAATTGTTAGACCACCCATAGGTCTCCCCTTTACACCCTTACATGCAGGCACAGAATAATTTAGGTATCCCTGGGCAAAAGATGGTTCACATAGCCAAGTCTCCTGGGACATGCACAAATCAAAACTGTTAATAAAGTTTACCCAGCTAAAAGAGTCTTGTTTGGCATGCAATCCTGCAATGTTCCATGAGACCAACCTCCCCAGACCCTCCTTGGTACCACCAGACGATATAGATGTTGTAAATACAGGGGAAAGTGTGGACTGGCCTTGATCGAATACTCTTGGCATTTCTAGGTGTAAATTGGTTTTGAAACCAGACCTACTCATGGAATCAATCTCAGGGATAGACCTCAATAGTGTGGCCTCAGCCCGCAATACAATCCCAGTTGCCTCTATAGTTACTGGGGCTTCCATACATTCCCCACCATTCGGTCCCACCAGATTTCCTCTAACTGGCATCAGTAGTACCGCTGTATGTCAATCATTGTTGAACTCAGAGCGATTCCCAGAGCTTATTTTTCCTACGGTGTTTGGAATTGTGGTCAAAATATGGGGGCAGGCAATTCACATGTTAGAATGGGTAACCACAATTTCGGAGATGTGCAAATAGCCACTGTTTCTAAACTCTATATTTTCTTCCCATTTCAAAAATATATAGGTGTCTTTGATACATATTTTTCACTCTTTAAATGTTTCCAAAGTAATTGCTATATGCCCGATACACAATGAAAAAGCACTGCAAGACGCTGCTCCGTTATTGGCTCTGGGTTCCTCTGGTTCTTGATGAACCTACAAGTCCTATATATCCCCTCAAGCAGAAGGGTCATGTGGATGTAATAGTGTATTACTTTCAAACATCTGTCATACGTAGAAGTTGTTACAGGTGAAAACGTTGGCACAAATGGCAGTTTTTTAAACTCATTTAAAAGTTTTATTTTCAACCTGTTAGTTTCTATTGAAAATAACCTTGAAGGATGTACACAAATGACCCCTTACTGAATTCAGAATTTTGCCTACTTTTCAGAAATGTATAGCTTTCCGGGATCCCTTATTGCTTTCACACCCATTTCTACTACTAATTGGAAGGAGGTTGAAAGCACAAAAGTAGCAGAAATAGGTTATGACTCAGTAAAATGCCAAAACTTCGTAAAAAAAAAATAATTAAAATTGGTTTTCCGACAGGGGCCAAAGCGCAAACAACCCCAAAAAAGGATTGGCACAAGAGGGGGGGCTAGCAGTGAAAGAGCTAATGCATGTGTCAACCCTAGGGTAGTCCATATACAGCCCAGAGGCCAGGGTACAGTGTATTTAAATAGTTGCACATGTACATAAAAGTTTTGCATGTCCTGATAGGTAAAGACTCCTATATTTGTTTTTCACTACTGTGATTTCTACCTCTCCTAGGATAATATTGGGTTGCATTATTACATTTAATAAGTGCTAATTTTTAAATGGGTACAGGTAAACAATTCTGTTTGGTGTTTAAGAAATTGTAATTAAAAATCTTTAATGGTAAAGTTGGATCTTTAAGTTACAGTTTTGAAAGTGACACTTTTAGAAAGTTGTCATCTTCCTGTCCTATTTGGTGCCTGCAGCCTGTTCCTGGATCACATGCCTGTGTATTGTTGACAGTTGGACTTTTATTCTTCCCAGATAGCCACACAATAGAGTGATTAGTTGTGCTTGGATAGGCCGTCAACTGGCAGGAAAGGAGCTGGGGCAGAGATGAGTACTGCTCCACTTACGTTTAATAGGCTGCTCCCTGCCTTCACACAAATGACTCGTCACAATTTCTTTGTTCGTGCAGCCAGCTTTGACCCAGGACAGGGGAGGCAGGGAATTTCAAGGCCTTCATAGGTAATTCTCTCAACTTCTCCTACTTCATTGAAGGCACCAGATATAAATATTGAACACGCAACCCCAACACTTTAGTATACTCTTGGATCTGTGGATACTTTAGGAGGACTGCTTTGCTGCCAGCAAAACTGCCACTGTGCTAGTCTG
Source organism: Lissotriton helveticus (assembly GCF_964261635.1). NCBI lineage: Eukaryota > Metazoa > Chordata > Amphibia > Caudata > Salamandridae > Lissotriton > Lissotriton helveticus. The sequence goes on from NC_136067.1 coordinate 875,293,307, forward strand.
CTGCATTGCTTTCTGAGAAGGACCCTGCACACTTTATCCCAGGATTAAGTGACTCTAAGGGACAGACAGTTGGCCTCCTTTTGTGATCTAAAGGGACATAACAAGCTTAAGAGGCCAGCTGCAACTGATCTGCTGCTTGGACCTGCCTAAGCCCTGAAGGTCTCTGCTGGAGTGATTCCCTAATCCCAAAGTGGTGCCCCTCAGATCCTGAACCCTTGGTGGGGCCTCAGTTGAGCTCTCTTGAAGCGTTGGGCTCGTTGCAAACGGGCTAGTTCACGCCAAGATCTTGCTGCCCCGCAATACTCTGGTGAACTAGACTCTTTTCTCCACAGCGACCGCCAAAGACTCCCGGCAGTGTGAGAGCTGCACCTCGAGCTACAGCATGCGGTGACCGCCAATGCAAACCTCCATCACGACCTCCCACAACGCCTGACAGAATCTTCATTCTACAGCCACGACTCTGTGCGACACCTGGCCTGTTCACTCTACATCGAACATCTGTAATGCTTGCTCTGCTTCTTGTGGCCTCTTCCACCATGTACGGAACTCTTTGCACTGGACTTAGAAGGGACTAACCTTGTGCCTTTATATGGCCTGCGCTCCATCTCCGTCAGCCTGAACTGGTGACTTTCACCCGGTCTAACATGACTAGATAATCGTGAGTGGAGCATTGTGCTTGTAGGTGCTTTACTTACCTGAAATGTCTGGTTCTACTGATCGGATGATTGTCATTTTAGTGTCATTCTATATATAAAATATTTGGTGTGGGGTTTTCTTCTGTTATGTTTTTAAGCCAAAAAGGGTGCTTGTTTATAAATAGGATTTGGAGTGGGTGGATGTTTCTTTTCACAATCATTGTTGAAAGATTTGTGCAACTTCCATGCTCACTTTACATTTGAACACTGTGTGTCACATTATATTCATTATTTGTGTAAGTCCGTAATCAGGATTGATACAATATTTAAATTATGTGTTTTGCAAAATTGCCTTGAACTTAAGTCCTCAGTCTTTTTCCTCTTTTTAAGATGCAGTGCTTTTGATTAGAAATATCATTAATTTAGGGGATATTGTAACGCTTTTTGATCTGGCTGCAGAAGCTGAAAGTATATAGATCTTTTGTAATTAGTTTAAAAAAGAAAAAAACGGAGACCAAAGAGTGCATTTTGGGGCAGCCCCTTTTAGCCATTGGCTTTATCAATGCCTGCCATTGCTTGTTTGATCATTCAGACATGGCAGTAGCAATTTTTGGGATGATTTTGTCTGTTTGCATTAGGCTTTGGTGATCAGGCATCAAGTAGTCATTTCGTTAGATTACAGATGCAGCATGCCATGACTTTGTAGTTGAGAGCCATTGTATTTTGTTTAATGCTTTTGGTTTGCCTACACTACATTTTAATTGCACATGCCAGGAATTTTTTGTTTAGGTAGTGGTTGCTGTTTAAATGCCATAGCCCGTGTAAAAAAGGTGCTTTTCACTCTACACTTTTTACATCCCAGTGAGACTCGATGACCAAAACAGACAGAGCATCACATACAGTGGATGAAATGTTTGCATGCCTAGGATGGTTACTAACCAAAGCACAACTCATCAGGGGAGGCAGGAGAGCAGTGAGGTATCTGCAGAAAGCTACATTGTGTTCCAGAAAACGGCTACTGCTGAATAAACTATTCCTGCAAATTCCTCGCCTTATGACTGAGTCCCAAAGCAATGCCCTTTTGGACGGTCAGTATTAGCCTTAATGGTCCAACCATTAAGAATAATGAATGGGCAAATTTTAGCGGCCATTAATATTTTGTTGTGCCTATCAATTGTGAAGGTGGTGTTTCTGCCCTTCCCGCCTTGCCCAATGTCAGGGCCTACTCCCCTATATTTACATGGAGGGGGGAATATTGCTATTCTATATTACCCAAGCAGGAGGGTGGGTAGATATTTCTCATCCCATCTTGCCCAAGGGAGACAGGTTTTTGGTAGTTAGTAGCCATTCTATTGTGAAGGGTATTTGTTCTACCCCATTCCTCCTCCTATACATGCCCAAGGAAATATAAAAAAATTTCCCCTTCGACTGTGAGCTGACAGGGTGGTATTTTGTATAACACTCAACCTGAAGGGAATGGCCGCCTGATGGGCTAATATCAGGACTTTTTAAAAAAAAATTGAAATTTCTTTGGTTAAAAAGTATACGGTTTAAATGCACATATCAAAAATCAGATATTGTATGTATATGATTGTCATCCTACCATCCGTAGTGTTATAGTAAAACAACCATATTTGCTCTTTAAATGTTTGATAAGGGCAAAAATATTCAGTCAGATATATTGGAAAGTACATCTGAGGCAAAAATTGAGGTGGGACTAACTGAATTGGCTTACCTTGTGGAGAAAATAAAGTATTGCATTATAGAAGAGATAAAACTTGTAACAGTTATGCAAAATACAAAAAATATTTTACTGTTTTCTATCTGTTACCTCACTGTGCATTTCAGAATTCCTTTTAATATTTGTCTAATGTGCAATGTTGTAACAAATATTAGGAGATGGAATTAAGCATACTTGTTGTATCCTGCCAATATATGGATATTTCATTAAATATTCATTCTTTTAATTTTAAATAGAACTGTTCTTCCATTAGAGGAAGAGATGCACAAACTGGCCAAATCACCATTTATTCAAGGATACAAGTGTTTAGTTGCCCTGAAAGAAAAACGCCTTTTAATAACTTGCAGTGCAGGGCTCAAACAGAAACCGCCAACTCTGTACTTTTTCACAACACAGTCACTTGTTAAGTCATTCACATTTTTCTTAAGTAATTTTTGTAACCGGCTATGTGTTTGTACTATTTTAATACATCCTTTCTTTTGTCTTATTCTAGGTACTTGTACCTACTGTTTTCGGATGACGACCTTCTTCCATTGGAGCATTGGATCTTTAACACCGAGGCACATCCTTTACCAGTAATCTACAAAAACAGCAAGATGAAAGAGCCGTCCAAATGAAAAAAACTGCTTTCAATGATTCACTGCATTCCTTTAAGAATTATTTTCCAGTATCTGACCACATGATTCAGTTTTATGCCAGTCCGTAGTTATTCTTAATTTGTAGACCAACTGTTTTGCAGTCTATAACATTTAATCTCTAAACATTTTTGAATGACATAAATTATTTTCATATGACTTGACTTTTCTGTTATTTCATCTCGCCAACTGAGCCACATTTATTTAGAAATTTGACTTTTTAATACTTTTTTAGGCTGCTGTGCCTCCTTTGCCAAATTGTTTAGCTGGGCGGCACATTATTAAAACCCTCGTTGTGTTTTTTGTCAGACTGCAAAAAAATCCTTCTCCTCCATGAGGAGATGTCTGCTTTAAGCTGTAATATTTTGCCATGTTGCAAAAAGCCATAATAAATTTAGTATAAAGGTTTTCTTTACTTTACAGTGTGATGTTATGCTGATTTGTCCGTAGCTCATCAGAGACAAACTGTACAACTGTGACAGCCTTTTTGTATGCGGGTTCATTCATCTTCCTCTTAAATGTCTCAAAGATTCATTAACCATGAAGGACGCCTAGGAATACTTCTTTACTGAACTACATACATATAATGTATTCATTTGGTTTCAAGTAGCATTACACTTTCAAAATTATTATATTTCAATAGGGAAACCTATTTTGGAAAAACTAATTTTGTGCAAAGTTTGTACTGTATGTGCTGATGGGTTGTAGTTCCTTCCCTTCCAAGAATAACCAAGTTCAACAGACAATCTAAAGTGCGCAAATATAAAGTAATTGTTTAGTATTGTTGAAGAACTGTATAATATTGAAAAGGGAATTCTGTATGTCTTTACAAACCATGTTGAACTTATTATATTAGTCTAAAACATTTTTAGACTTCTGGTTTGGTGTGAGACACATGGGGTATTTGGGAAATTTATTTTTGTATTTTTAGTTTTTTTTTAGGGTTTGATTGTCGGCTTGATTGACATTTTTAATTATTCTTTCAGCATCGCCTCTGGCTACATAATGTTGACTGGGCCAAAATTAACGGACCGAGACCAAATTTAGTCAGTTTTCCATAGTATCTTCGTCTTTAACTCTAATTTAAGTTGGTTGAGTGCTGCTTAATCAGTGTAATTGTAATGAAGGTAGTACCGCCAGGCCTGACAAACTGGATTTCTAAGTAAGATGTTCAAGTGCCTAGGGCCTTTCCTTCAATTGTAGAACATTGCCAGGAGTTAACTGAGCAGAAAGACTAACAAAATGTTTTTTGCAGTCCATGTGTTCCATCCTTTTTGGGTGTATTTCACACAGATCACACCATTTCACAATGTCATGTTGATGGGTTTCGCCTGGCAATTACTTTCCAGGAAAGGTTTTCAAATGGATGAATCGAACTTTATAAATCACCTTGACAAGCCAGAGTTAGATGAATTTCACATCCTGGCATCCACTTTGCATCCAAAGGCTCGTGTGTGTGGAGTGGGGTGCCCTAAATCTACCATTTAGTGGATCTCAAAGTATAGGCTTATTTTATCCCCGTCATAATTGGTTGTGAAAATGGCAGAGTATTGCATAACAATAGGAAATTGGTCAGTGCAGCAGGAATTAGAATTGATTCATTTGCAATAATGCAGTGCTTCAATCTTCAGTACACGTTGTGTGGAAATATGCAATATGATGAAGCAGTGATAGTGAGTACATATCTGATTGGAGGTTTAACTACACATACGATAAGTATCCTTCTGCATTTTTTTTAATGTTATTTGCCAAAGATGCAATCCTGCTTCCTTAGATCCATCTCCTCTTGGTGAGCTCTTCCAGCTCCCAGTCACAAGATGAATACAATTTGTGAAGATTAATCTTTCAAAGTTACTATGCTTTACTTTTGCCTGGAGAAACAATCTAATGTTAAAGAAAAGTAAAAGGCAGTGTCTAAAATGTGTGTTTTAAAAACAAAATTGACTCCTCGGACAAAACATTTGGCATTTAGATTACTCTTTTAGGATTTTCATTTTAGTACTTTTTTTTAATTGCTGTATTTTGATTTCCACTAATAGCACAGAAAGAGGAGTGAAATAGTAAAGCACCACTACTGATTACATACATATTTAAATGTGCTTGACAAAAATTGTTAATCCGAAAATATACCTGGTCTGATTGTTCAACTTCTTGACTTTATCAAAAATGTTTTCAACTGACCTTACATGTGGTATGTTATGTGATGGCTTCAGTGTCTAATATGCATGCCAACACAGCAACTGTAAGCACTATCTAATATTATGAATATATAGTATATCACAGAAAAACTGGACAAGATCATGGAACCCAAAAACGAGGAGTGCACCTATCCGCAGTTTCCCAAAATTCTTCAACTAGCGATGAGAGCCATATATCTGGCCATGTGCACACACTCCAAGCACCCACTGCCAAAATGCGGTCCAAACAAATGGACAATACAAATTCAAACATAATTGAGAGATGCACCATATAAAATTTATATGAAAGATATCACCAAGTCAAAATGACCGATCATTTCTTGATAATTTTCACTGATGTGTTCAATTCTTCTTCTTTTATTCAATCAAATTCATATTAAAACTGTAGATACAGTCCACAACAACCATCTCGTTTCATCCAAAACATTGGACTTCAGGGCAATGATCCAATTGGAGTGGAACCAATGAGATCCCCTTTCCAGCTGTAAGTGTCTTGGATATGTTCCGCACAGTTCCAATGTCGTGGCCCAAAACCTAGAAGTTTGTCAAGACCTACTCGTGTCTGTCAGTGAGAAAGATCATCCCTGCTGATCACGTTGTGGCTTTCTGTGGGTTGCGTCACTCATTCTGGTGTTTGACTCATAAGGGCTTAATTGACCTTTGGCAACATGGCTTGGAAACCCTGGCATTGGAACTACAGGGACCACCCATTAATTTATTTCTCACTGACCGACACAAGTATATCTTGACAAACCTCTAGGGATAGGGCTACGAAATTGGAACTGTGCGGAACATACCCTTTCCAGCTGTAAGCTTCTTGGATATTTCATTGGTTCCACTGCAATTGGATCATTGCCCTGAAAAAGTCCAGTGTTTTGGACAAAACACGTTGGTTGTTGTGGACTGTATTTACCGTTTTAATTAGGGCTGGGCGTAGTTCACGAAGTAGCGCTACGCGTAGCTACGCAAAGTGCACTTCGCGAACTGTGTAGTACTCTATTCGTATTGTGCAAGATGCCGTTTTCAATGATTGCACAGTGCGGACAAGCATCCGGCACTGTGCAATCACTGAAAACTGCATCTTGCACAGTGCGAGCTGTAGATTTCTGCAGCTAGAGTAGATTTTTACTCGAGCGGCAGCTTTCTCAACGCGGACTTGTAGTTTCTCATCGCGAGTGGTCACGAGCATACGCGACAACTCGCAATGAGAAACCTGGGGTTAGTTTTAATATGAATTTGATCAAACAATAAAAAGAATTGAACACAGCAGTGAAAATTATCATGAAATGATTGGGCATTTTGACTTTGTGATAGCTTTCATATAAATTTTATATGGTTAACCTCTCAATTATGTAGTATATCACCTTCAGCAGCTCAGGAGATAATTATACAAATCGTATTTGAAGAATTATGGTAAAATCCAAATGAGTAAAGAATATGAAGTTATAAAAATACACTATCACGCTCACTAATTTGAGAGAACTTTGCATAAATATTTGATGGATCAATACAAACTTTGAAATACTTTTAAATAAGGAACTTCAGTCGGTAGTAACAGTACTACTAAAATATCTGTTAGAAAATCGAAATAGTCATACCTGTTAGTGCATTTCAAGAAAGAATTTTGTGTTTAAATAAGTAGCTGTTCTCATTGATGCTGTTTAAATACAGTATTATAAAGGACTGGAAGCCTGCTTAATTCAGGTCTCTGCTTTTCCACTTCCCATAATATTGGCATGTGATTAACTGAAAAAACACATTAAAAGATATGTTTTTTAGGAATTCTAGTTCTCATCAGAAGGGACACGGATTACAACAAATATATCTCAGAGGGAAAGGGCTCCAGGAGAAATGTTGTAAATGAGAATGCCTCAATCCATTATCAAGAGAAATAGATGATGCATACATGCCAGTTCAGTCTTTCTTGTGTTTCATTGGGATACCACTTTTTACATTGATTTTAAAATTGTTTTCCATATTAAGGATCTCGCCAAGGCCCCTTTCAGATACAAAACAGGGCAGTGTGCATATTTTTCCCAAAGCTTTTTTTTTTTTACAGCTTATCGTGCATATACTAACACCGTAAGTCCACGAGTTGTTACATGAGCTCTAGACAATAAATATGGGATACACAACTGCTACTCTGCAATACCAAGCGGTGTTGACTGCAGTATGTGCACTTACTCATGAAGTTGCCGTGTTAGTGCATACTTTGGGCATAGTACATTATCATGAAATAACAGTCACAAATCTTATATGGGCCGGTATAAGGTAAAGAACAAATATTCATGCTTTTTCACATAATTTTCCTAACCTTCTAGGCGGTCTGTAAACCCAGTACTTAATGCAAGTCGGCGGTTACATTTGTGTTACAGGATCCATGTCGTTGTTGAATCATTTTATTAGTTTTTACTGTCACCAGAAATAAGTCAGTCAATTTATGAGGTTTATACGTTGTAAACTAAGTGCAATTTAGCTTCTCAGATAATCCTTTTTATCCACCACTAATTTCTGTATGTCATTTCAGCCATACAAGATCCAGTCACTTTCGTCTTGGAATGTGTGTTTGGGCATGCTGCTCAAAAGCATATTCATTGGCCATTACCTTGTAGTCTCCTTTACTAATTAGATTGCTTTGTGTGGGCCATTGTTAATATTACCAGCTGCAGAATAATTGGATGCATTTTTTAATCGTCAGCCTTATGGCGCAACTACTGGCTGCCATTAAATTGCAGAAAGACCCCAACTTCCGGTTTTGTGGGGAGGGTGAAGGGGGGGGGTAGTTTTATTGGTCCTGATTCAGCTTAATGAATGAGGTAATTCATGAACATAGCTGCATATTTCAAATGTCCACTTCACTTTTACTAGACAGATCTCCTTAATTTACCTGTACATTTTGCATTTTATTAATCAGTAACTGCTTAGTAAGCATTTTGCAGCACTGTGTACAGCTGTTCGTTCTGCTATTGAAAGAATGAGCATACGGCCGATGGGATTTTTTTTTTTTACCCCCCTCATGTGTTGAACTGCTTTAATCAAATATCACACAATATTGCAGCAAATACAGATTTTACCATGATATGTGAAATGAATTTATCGAATTGGCACATTCAGCGTATGGTTTACATGCACACACTTAATAATAACAATAAAGCCACTGTTTGTGCTCCTCAGTGCATCCTGTCGATAAGCTGTCAACAAAACTCCTGTTAAGATCTTCGCATTTTTTTTTCTGTGACAGCTAGAATTGCTTTCAATAGATTGTAATACATTCGACACAACGCAATGCTCCTTTGGGGACCATTTATGTGATTTTTATGCTGTCCACTTAGCATTATTACAGTATCAAGTATCCTACAATTACTAATTTCTCCAGTAATCTTAGCTGGGCTCTTTGCATTGTAGCCCGTTGTCGGATAGCTATGACTTTTCTCTATTTGATGTTTAAATGAAAGGATTTCCAAATTGCATTTTGCTAGTTAGGCACTTGCGCAAACCTGAAAAGCAAGTTTTAATAAAATTAGTGGCTCCTCTGGCTTCTATGTGCAGTATTGTTGTGACCTACAATGCAAATATATTTATAAAAATAATTAGTGATGTCTGCCCAAACGCACGTACAGTTCCGGTTTGATTAACTCTCAGACCTCCAAGATCCTACATATAGACATATTTTGGATTAAAATAAGCTAATACTAGTTGAAATAAGTGGTTGCTATGTAAACGTAACCTTGTTATTCATAAGCTAATTGAGCCATCTTTGGCGGATTGGCATGCTAATGTTAAGTTACAAAGAATAACATTTCTACTTCCCACTTTCAAATTGTATGAACACAGACTAGTTTAAATTGGCATCCTAAGCCTTTTTTCATTAATGAACGACATTGTAATCCATGCACAGCTGCAAGTCTGTCCCCATTTGACCCCCACCATTCAATCAGCTGAAATATTAACTGTTTTAAGAGACCATTGGGCTTAATCCATTTGCTCTGCCTCAAGCAGCTGAAGAAAAGCATGAATAACTAATGGGACCATGCCAAGTCCTCTCTAATGTAATATCGTCCTATTTTCTCAAGTGCCTTTCTTGGAGCACTACAGTTTGTATGTTTTTAGTCTGTAGAAGGAGTACATTCTATTACATTTTTATTGCACTAATACCTCTCACATTCCTAGTTGTATTTCATGCCGTTTGAGGTGCCACACCATGACCTTGGCCTCTGTTTCTCACTCTACACTTTTTTCAAGATTCCTAGCTCCCGAAAAAAAGTTGGTTAATTCTTTCATCTCCAGCAGCAAAGAACTTGAAGAGGCTTCAAGAAACACGTTAATGTGTGAGTCCAACCTGTACTTGAGTGCTCCATCCAATTATAGCACCTATTATGACCAGGGTTAATAATGCAATATATTTTGATAAATAGTGTAACTTTTCATATTTAGGGAGAGCGGGGTTATATAGACATGAAGCACCAACTACTTAATTTTGTATGGGTGGTGGGGTGTGGAGAGCACAAATACTAAAAACACTCAGCAGGTTATTTGATGTAAGTTATGTACAAACTGCACTAGATTGTACCTTTGCTTAATGGTGTAAGTAGACAAAAAGATTGTGCAGCATAAACAGGTTTGCTATGAACATGGTGTTTATCTGATTAAGTCTGAACGTTTTGTCATTAAAACATCCCGAAACATGTAATGTGTGATGAAAGATTGCGTTTGAGTTAACAGTTGCTTTCCGTTTTGAAAATGTAAATTAAAATGCGCTAAATATTATGTGAATGATCTTAAGTTATATATTTTTTGCAGTGTAAGTAAATGCAGTTCAATTTACATTTAATACATTTTGGGAAGTGAATAGGTTTAACAGCACTTAAATGTCATGTAATCAATTATTCAATTTTCATACACATTAGGTGAAGTAAAATTTGCATCAACATTTGTTTAGTGTATTCCAGTGTCACACTGAATTTATGTTGTATTTTTCTTGATTTCTATGCATTTTTACATATTCCTTATGACCTTTTCCACCTTTATAAAAATCTCTAAAATTAGGGTTTATGTAATAGATAAAGATGCACAATTTCTAAGAGCTATATTTGTAAAATTTCTCTATTGTGAATAAAGTCTTTTAATATAACTTGATTCTTTTTTACCTATGTTATGATTTTAATACGCTGAAAAATAATGATCCCATATGCACTCCAGGACTTGATTGAATCTATTGAAGACATTATTTGGGTTAATATGCAGGAATGTTGAAGAATGCATGTTATTAGTGACCAGTCATTTTAACTTCTAGGCTATATTTATCGAAAACTTATTCCCTCCTGAACAGCAACATCCTAATTCAGCAAATACTGTGGATTCAAAGGCAATAAAGCAGTCAATACTAGCAAAACAAAATTATTTCTCACGTAGTTGTATTTTTGGCATTGACCGGAAGGCATGTTCCGGAATAGAAATTCTTACTAAGAGTCCACACTTACGGTGACTGACCCAGAAACGTAGAGTTCAATTTGAGTCTATGAATAAGTCTGAATAGTGAACACTCTAAATGCCACCAGAGGATTTGGTACATTGTCCCCAATGCTGGTGTTGCAGGAGTGTGGGCGTTGAAGCTTACTGTTTTAGTGATTTATTAGCTATTTTCTATACGTGAAACCATTGGGTGACAGAGCCTTTTACATAGGAACGGTTTCTTAAAAAGAGTGAAACATTTTGAGTAATCAAACATATTGTACGATATATGGAAATACAACATTTGAGAAATAAAATGCATACATAATTTGCTACATAGGATGACTCTAATATGCAAAGTTGATAGTAGCCCATAGGAAAAATCATTTGCAAAAACAATATTCATATTCAGAACTACAGCAAATAACAAAAGGCCACCTTACAGATGCGAGTGGCACTGAAATAGCAAGCTGTTAACTATTTATTATAAAACCTTCAAGGGTCTGGAAGTCTACTGGCCTACCCCCAAGGTCAATGACGGCAAATTCTCATGTTTAATTTGTCTCCTGGAGAGGGTAGATTGACACTCCGGTTGCCAGTTTACACTGCCACAGTATGTTTTTAGGGAAAAAGATTGTTTGCTGAATATAGCAGATATGCACAATATGTATAAGATGTTCAAAATTGTTTAAATATGTCCTTAATACGCCTTTACTAATAGGGCAAACATTATAGGGAGCTACACTGAGCTCTAAGCTAAACTTGCATATCTGACAGTTCTAATATTAAAATGTGTGTACACATTTGTAAAAAGTAACAATTCTGTGGCTTTTTAAATTGAACCCAAAATGCTTTTATTATATGCGATATATGCAGCAGAACGGCAGCAAGACTGGTGATTTCTATTTTGCAATCAATTGGGGCGAAAATATTTAGTATGGGGAAAACGGAGTAAGGCTGCAGATAATTTTGCTAAACTAAGATACATTTTGTTTTACAAATAAAATGTATCCAAACAATATTTGCAACATGGGGAAAAATGGGAAAGAGCTACTTGTTAAACTGCTGTTCAACTATTGAGGGTTACACTAGATAACATTTCTTTAAACATTTGTAAATAGAATGTATTTGATACTGTCAATATTTGATTCACTATAACTGAATCTGTGTAAACTATTATGTGAGAACCAGAAAAAAAGAGGCTTCATATTAGGTCACCAGTACACCTGCAGGTGTTTGAGCTGACCGAAGTACAGGCTTAAGATGTTCAGAAATTCACAAGTGTTTGCAGTAGTAGTCCTGGTACACTAAGTTAGAAGCATTTCAAGAAGACTTCGTACTTTATTACATTTATCATTGGAGGAGGGAGATGTTGCGTTAGCTTAGAAAAAGGCTGTGGTATTGCCTGGATTAAAAAAATCCGAGACCCACTATGCTTGCAATTATAGACCAATTTCTTTACATCTGGCAACCTAGAAAATGCGGGCAAAATTGGTCAATAGTCCGAGACCGAGATTTATTGAAAACAAGCGTCTTTCACCCTTTTCATTCAGGCTTTATTACAGAAGTAGCCTTTTAGGGATCATTTAATTCATCAATCAATGTTCACTGGGGGAGGGGGGGAAGCAGTGGCCATTCTCCTTGATCTCAGCTGCGTTTGATAGTGTCCCATGAGCTTCTTTAGAGACTGGAAAATCGAGAACTGTGGATGAACCTTGGCTGTACCTAATATAGTTCCCAGCCAACAAGCAGATTGTCTACCACCTTTCATCTCTAGCTACAGGGAATCGAAATGTGAGGTACCACGGGGCTCATCGTTAAGCCCCATGCTGTTTAACTTCTATTTATAGCGCGTATGCTAAGGAAGTGGAGCCTTGGGTATTTGATATTGTGACCTATGTTGACAACTCATAATTGATGTTAGTTTTTCAACAACTAGATGACACCATAGTCCAAGACTTAGTTTTGCCTCACTGCTGTTACAAGTAGGATACACAGTAGCTGTTTCAAGTTGTATTCTGGTAATGCTGGGATTCAGGGTTTAGGCAATACTGTGCCATTGGATCTGAGAAGATTATGGCCCGCTGTTTTGGGAGAACCTCCAATCCCGGCACCGGTGGTCAAATTTGACAAGGACTTATCATTTGAACGGCAAGTGCAGGCCATAGTGGCCACTTATGTTTCGTTCCTTAAATCATAAAGAAAAGACCATGAAATTCCTGCCTGTGCACAGTGAAAAGATGTAGTTAATGTTCTTATCACTGGCAGATCAAACTATGCCATGTCCTGTATCTGATAGATATCTTGCCACAAATTCCTTGCCTTTGAACTCCATGGCGTCAGGTGAATCTGGAAGAATTTTGATAGCAGTACTCCTGCGCGCTGGTAGGTGGCATCTGTTGAATCCGTGGGACGACGTGTTCGCCAATTTAACCGCCATTCGGGCCCGCTGACGTGCCAGCCAGCTCAGGTCAGTCAAAGAGATTTTTTGACAGACTATTTTTCGACTTTTTAGAGGCTCCTTTTGGTGTGTAGTGAGGTCTAGCAAAAAGACATCGGGGTTCAAGCTGGGCTTCGACCGTCACCACACCATATCGGTCACGGACCATAACCTAGTGTGTCTCTGGGGTCGGCTCCACGTTTCCCTCCCTTTCCGTGGCCGGGAGTGACAACCACCCAACTAAAAGAATTTTATGATGTCATGTGCGACGTATTTGGGCGGCTTGAGCCTGCCGGCTTGCCTTCGAGCCCCGCAGGTTCAGATGGAGACCTGTGGGTCTGCAAAAACAACAATTGATGGACAGAATGCAGAACAATGTCATACATTCACCCCAGTACAGAGATCTGGGCCTAAATCCATCGTTTTTCTGCACTCCACACCACCCCAGGTCAGACATGGCCATATGTAAATCAGCCTTGACCCTGTGCCTCATGGGAACAGTCCAGCCCGAACTGCCAAGCCATGTCTTTCCTGGACCAGAATCAAACATCCAAGGACCGGTTTCTGGATATCAGCCTTCATCAGCCTGGATAGCTTGACTCCAGTGGTGTGGAGAGCATGGGACTCACGTCTGAGCATACCCATCCCACTCGGGGTGACAAATGCAAAAACAACAATTGATGGACAGAATGCAGAACAATGTCATACATTCACCCCAGTACAGAGATCTGGGCCTAAATCCATCGTTTTTTTGCACTCCACACCACCCCAGGTCAGACATGGCCATATGCAAATCAGCCTTGACCCTGTGCCTCATGGGAACAGTCCAGCCCGAACTGCCAAGCCATGTCTTTACTGGACCGGAATCAAGCATCCTAGGACCGGTTTCTGGCTATCAGCCTGGATAGCTTGACTCCAGTGGTGTGGAGAGCATGGGACTCACGTCTGAGCATACCCATCCCACTCGGGGTGACAAATGCAAAAACAATTGATGGACAGAATGCAGAACAATGTCATACATTCACCCCAGTACAGAGATCTGGGCCTAAATATCGATTTTTTGCACTGTGTGTCTGCTCCCTCAGGTCCTGCCCAAGCGCCACGGCCGCCTTCTGGACCTGGGCCCGGACTGACACCAGTCGTGACTCAGTAACCTTCTCTAGCACCGCGTTAGATGCCGCGGTCCTCTACGTCTCTTATGTTCACCGGCGGCGCCTTTCTAATCGTCATTCTGGATGACACCGAGCTTGTCGGGCGTCCACCGGGGCTGACGGAGCTGTACAGCTCCATGCCGTTCAACCTGCCCTATTCTGAAGGGTTAGGAATGGATGATGAGGTTTGGGAGAGACAGTAGAATACCTTGGAAATCCTTCAACCTCAAGACCTGGACTGATATGAGGAGCTGGCTGCTGCCAGCGGTCTGGACACCTCAGATTCTGGCATGCTGTCTCCCCCTAACCTGGCTATGGAGGAGGAGGCAGCATCATTTGCAATGGTGGTGCGTAGGGCTGTGGAGGTCTTGGACCTGCAGCTTCCTATGGTGGCATTCAAGACTAACGTCTTGACAGGTCCTGCAGCCAGGTGTCTTCGCCTCAGAACCCTTGTTGCCTTTCAACAAGGCCTTGACGGCCCCCGGACAAGGAATCCAAAAGGCTGAAAAGCTTCAGAAAGGTAATCTCTTCCGCCAGCCTCGCATTGCGGTCGGTGAACACAGCTTGTCTTTTGGCCTGTTATTCCCATTAGATATGGGATACAGTTGCGCAGGTGCTGCCCAGAGTCTCGGAGTAGGACTGAATTATTCTGCTCTCCCAAGCTATTTCAGATGGGGGACACGACCGACTCGCTAGGCAGAGTGAGTTCCTCGACAGTGGCCAAAAGGTGCCACGCCTGGCTGAGAAAGTCTGAGTTTTCAGGGGATGGCCAAACCAATCTTATGGACATGCCCTTTAATGGCTCCCGTCTCTTCGGAGACAAAGCAGATGCAGCGCTTAAGCGTTTTAAGGACTCCCAGGCTATGGCAAAGTCCTTAGGTCTTACCACCTCCTCCGGGCCTGTGTCTTGTTTTCGCGGCTACGAAAGTGCCATCCAACAGCGCCAACCCTACTCCAGCCAGAGAGTCCCACGAGTTCAGCAACCTCTGCAGGGCTGTGGACGCGGTTCACCCCAACCAGAGGTTTCAGCGGCCAGAAGTCATGCCAAGCCACCATCCCCTTCTCCACCACTAAACCTTTCTAGTCCGATTCCTACCGGATCACACTGTCCAGTTGCTGACAGGATACTCCATCACCTCCACTGCTGACGGAACATCACCTCGGACAGGTGGGTGTTGCAAATAGTCCGAAGGAGCTACTCCCTCCCATTCGAGACTACCCCCCCATCCATATGATCGGCTGATGGAGGATCACCTTGCACTTCCCCACGAGGAAGTCAAAACTCTTCGCCAAGGGAGCTATAGAGTTTTCTGGGGCAACAAATAGGCTGTTGTTGTTGTTCCCACTATTTTCTGGTTCTAAAGGACGGAGACCTTCGTCCTACCCTCAGAGCCCTCAACTGCTTCCTCGAAAACATTCTGTAATCACATAGCCAGCACTCTGGATCCAATAATCCCTGTAAAAAGCATTAAAAATAGGAAGAAGGCCTCAGCCCCCTGGTATAACGAGGAACTGATATCACTGCGCTCGATATGTAAGAAAGCTGAAAGAAAATGGAGGAAGACTTACTCTGACCCAGATAAGAAAGCCTTTAAATCTGCGTCGGCTGTATACAAGAAGGCTATTATTAAGTCAAAATCAGATTTCTATGCTAATTCTATTTTACAAGCTTGAAATGGCACTAAAGCTCTGTTCAAAATTGTCAAGGACCTCTCCTGTCCAACTGGTATGAGCAAGAAGGTAGCCGCTTCGCAAGAACTCTGCGAGGAGATTGCTGCTCATTTCAAAGATAAAATTGCGAAAATTGTTGGAGATCTTCATCCCAATGATACTAGTGACCTGGACAATTCTGCTCAGAGGCCGGATAAAGTGGTCCAGGTGAACAGTTCCCTGGACAAATTCCCTGTCCTCACGGATGACTCCTTTAACAATTTGGCTAACAGTGTGTCCTCTGGCTCTCCACTTGACCCCCTTCCACACAAAATCTGGAAAACCATTGGCCAAGAAACCTTCCCCTGGCTGCAACAGATCTGCAGCCAATCCCTGGAAGTAGGAACTGTTCCAGAGGAGTGGAAGCTGGCAGTAGTGAGACCTCTGTTGAAAAAACCCTCGCAAGATCCTAAGACACCAGCAAACTTCAGACCCATCTCCCTCTTGCCTTATCCAATTAAAATTTTGGAAAAAGTAGTCGGCAAAAGTCTTTCATGTTATCTGGAAGACAATCATCTGCTGCACAGGGACCAATTTGGGTTTCGCCCAGGTCACAGCACCGAGACTGCTTTGGCTATCGTACTAGATAACCTACGAATGCGTGCTGACAATGGGAGTGATACCATTCTAGTGTTACTCTACATGTCAGCTGCATTTGATACGGTGAGCCACGCAATACTGACGGAAAGGCTGGAGAGCATAGGGGTGTCAGGGCAGGCCTTACAATGGTTACCATCCTACCTATCAGGAAGACAACAGATGGTGACTCTGACACCTTTTACCTCTAGTAAGTCTCTAGTGCACTATGGGGTACCGCAGGGCTCTGCGATCAGTCCCATCCTTTTTAACATCCATCTACAGCCCCTGTTCCCCATTATCAAATCTTTTGGTATTGACCTGGTTAACTATGCCGACGACACTCAACTGGTGTTCTCCCTTGAGGGGAAGCAAGCAGCATCGAAGGATACGTTCCAGGAGTGTATGCGTCAGACTGCTGAATGGCTTTAGAGTAATTCGTTACAATTCAATGGAGGGAAGACCGAGGTGGTATATTGCCCCACAGCCAGACTGTCCCAAGATTTTCCTCTGGAGTTCAGGCTTACACTGGAGGAGGAGCCCCTGGCTCCAGCCAAAACGGTGCGCAATCTGGGAGTCTTGGTGGACAGTAGCCTTCAAATGGAGTCGCAGGCAAAAAAAACTGTTGCCGTATGCCTTTCTTTAATGCGCATGCTACGACAGATCCTTCCACTACTCCCTAAAGATTTGCGCTCCCTTGTAGTGAGGAATATAGTGCTGAGTAGGCTGGACTACTGCAACTCCCTATATTTGGGAGCACCGCAATACATCTTCCAGGGGTTGCAGAGAGTCCAGTCCATGGCGGCAAAGATGGTGTTCAATAAGCAACGCAGATCCTCCACAATGCTGGCTTTGAGAGACCTTCATTGGTTGCCTATTAAAGAAAGGGTACACTTTAAATCACTATGTATTGTCTATAGAGCAGTGCATAATTCAGGCCCTGTCCCACTGCAAGAGAAGTGTACCCGGTATAATCCCAAAAGCCAGCTTAGCTCCTCTAGCGCAAATCTGCTGACGACTACCAGATTTAGGCGCTCTAGGGTGGGGGGGGCTTTTAGTGTGGCAGCCACCCACTTATGGAATGAGCTGCCTCAGAATATCAGACAAGCTAATTCCTTGGCCGAGTTCAGAAAGAGCCTGAAAACCTGGCTCTTTCCTAGGGTTGATCCTTAAGCCTGCCCCTACTGTTGACCCGGTCTGTGTCTAGGTTGATCTATTTAAGGCTGAGCGCCAGGATACCCGTAGGGTGGCAGCCGCGCTATATAAAAGCCTAATTCAATTCAAAAAGAAGTTAAAGATGCTCACCCTCGCACAAGTCCTGTCTGTCCGAGACCTGGGAGACTGGATGGTAGCATTGGGATTGCAGTACTCCTATTTCCATATCCAGTCTTTCGTGCCCATCGTCGCTATCTGCGGTTTATGGTGGGCTAGTCCCAAGCAGTAGTCTCTCACCTCCAGATTATGGCGAACCTCCTGCATTCGCTGGCGTTCACTATCAATGTGCCGAAGTCGCTGTTGTATTCTAATATGATGTGGTAGGTGATAATGGGGTAAACCCTTAGTTCACCGACCTGGGTCAGCATGTAGTTGCAAAAAGAAGTGGTCGGTTATAAAACAATGTTCATTGCATTTGTGTTCTCAGTAAATAGTTAAAAGGTACACATCAGCCGTGTCAAAATGAAACTGAATTTAATTCAGCTGTAAGCAGTGGCATTCAAAC
This sequence comes from Lissotriton helveticus, assembly GCF_964261635.1. Classification (NCBI taxonomy): domain Eukaryota; kingdom Metazoa; phylum Chordata; class Amphibia; order Caudata; family Salamandridae; genus Lissotriton; species Lissotriton helveticus. The sequence goes on from NC_136067.1 coordinate 875,311,564, forward strand.
ACAGTTATTTAGTATTTAATTCATACATTGCATAACGGTGAATTTGATCATTATTCAAAATAGTGCTCAGTGGGTGACAAAAGGAGGGATTCCAGATTCAGTAGGGTAGGGGGTGGTTGGAATAGATGAAGGGACAAAGAAAAGGAATTGTGTCCTGTAGACAATTCAAAATTAATCTCGAAACATTTCCTGTCTATAAACAGATCAAATTGTTCCCTATACAATCAATACACGAAAACCATTTATGGCAAATCCTAGCGTAACGTGTATGTTGGAGAGTAATGATGTCGACGTTTCGACCCCGGTAGGTAAGGGCGGGTGGTTCCTCAGTTTAGGGTCTTCATCAGGACAGTGAAGATAGTGTTAGTGAGCACCTACGGAAATAGATACGCATATCACTCAGTAGGGTGAAATTAAAAACCTTTAAAATCAATGAATGGTTTCTAAACTCGTGTACCTACATTAACTCAGGCGTATCAGGTAGTCCCACCTCAGTTGGAGACTTGCGCCGTTGTTGATGTTCTGTGAAAGAACAATTGACATTAAGGAAGGTACGAAGAAGGGGCAGGTCAGGAAGGAAACATCCCACACATGAGATGGCCCTACTTACTAAGTTCTTTAGGATTATCCGCCTTGGAATGATGATTGAAGTCCCAGATCGAATGGGAATTGGCGTAAAATCTGTGGATACAAACGTTATATCCTTGTATCTTTATGCCATTGCAGGGGTGCACAGTTTTAAAGAAATCCAGGTGGAAACCGAAGAGTACAGAAAGGATGAACTTACTTGAAAGTGTCTTGATTTTGTGTTAGTTGGTGAGGAATCAGTCAATCACCAACTCAAAAGGATTAGTCTTCCAAAAGTTGTTCTCACATCATCTGTAAATACCACAATGCACACAGACATTCTTAAATTGGGTCATTGTGTGGGGTTCCTAATAAAACGGTATTTAGAGCACTAATTTAGTTAAGTAACCCCCTCTATCTCGCCAGAGACAAATCCCAGTTGTAAATACATTCCACTCGCCACCTGGACATTAGTCCTCTCGTGGATGCCGTCACTCACGTCCACACAGCCGCGCACACGGGAGGGACAGTATTTCCAGCAGCGCCCATGCGCAGTCTAGCCACTTCGGCGGCAGCAGCATCCAGCGCCGGCACCGCGAGGTACTCTGACACGCCCCGTGAGCCACGCCTCCAGCGTCTAGTCTTTCAGTAGCGATCCCGTGCGGGCGCCGACTGGACCTGCTTTGGAGTAATTGCAGCACAGCACAGGTACGTGATACATGGAGGCTGCCCCTTTCATGCTGCAATACTCGATTTCTCAATAACGCAACCAGGAACTCTACCATAATTTTTCCCCGCACCCGTGGCCTTTTATTTATTATTTGAAATCCTGATCCATCCACAGACGCACAGCGTGCCTGGCATCCTAGCAACCCCGGCGCTCATTGTAGCGCTGATATTATGCCCCCGCAATCGAGTTCCTCGAGTGTATGTAAATAGCCCCGATCGGTCCCAGGTGGCGAGTGGAATGTATTTACAACTGGGATTTGTCTCTGGCGAGATAGAGGGGGTTACTTAACTAAATTAGTGCTCTAAATACCGTTTTATTAGGAACCCCACACAATGACCCAATTTAAGAATGTCTGTGTGCATTGTGGTATTTACAGATGATGTGAGAACAACTTTTGGAAGACTAATCCTTTTGAGTTGGTGATTGACTGATTCCTCACCAACTAACACAAAATCAAGACACTTTCAAGTAAGTTCATCCTTTCTGTACTCTTCGGTTTCCACCTGGATTTCTTTAAAACTGTGCACCCCTGCAATGGCATAAAGATACAAGGATATAACGTTTGTATCCACAGATTTTACGCCAATTCCCATTCGATCTGGGACTTCAATCATCATTCCAAGGCGGATAATCCTAAAGAACTTAGTAAGTAGGGCCATCTCATGTGTGGGATGTTTCCTTCCTGACCTGCCCCTTCTTCGTACCTTCCTTAATGTCAATTGTTCTTTCACAGAACATCAACAACGGCGCAAGTCTCCAACTGAGGTGGGACTACCTGATACGCCTGAGTTAATGTAGGTACACGAGTTTAGAAACCATTCATTGATTTTAAAGGTTTTTAATTTCACCCTACTGAGTGATATGCGTATCTATTTCCGTAGGTGCTCACTAACACTATCTTCACTGTCCTGATGAAGACCCTAAACTGAGGAACCACCCGCCCTTACCTACCGGGGTCGAAACGTCGACATCATTACTCTCCAACATACACGTTACGCTAGGATTTGCCATAAATGGTTTTCGTGTATTGATTGTATAGGGAACAATTTGATCTGTTTATAGACAGGAAATGTTTCGAGATTAATTTTGAATTGTCTACAGGACACAATTCCTTTTCTTTGTCCCTTCATCTATTCCAACCACCCCCTACCCTACTGAATCTGGAATCCCTCCTTTTGTCACCCACTGAGCACTATTTTGAATAATGATCAAATTCACCGTTATGCAATGTATGAATTAAATACTAAATAACTGTGTTTGAATGCCACTGCTTACAGCTGAATTAAATTCAGTTTCATTTTGACACGGCTGATGTGTACCTTTTAACTATTTACTGAGAACACAAATGCAATGAACATTGTTTTATAACCGACCACTTCTTTTTGCAACTGTATTCTAATATGATGTCAGCTTTAGAATTGTTAGAGGTCAGGTAGAATGTTAAGGGCGGAATGGAGTTACGGTTGGATGGTTACCGGTCGTGCTCCTGCCTGCTGTGGATGTCTAAGTTGTCCTTATCCTGCAATAAAACTAACTTGGTACAACGCGACGTGTGGACCCATTTACTACATAATTTCTGGCGACGTTTGGGCAACCAAGAAAGGAATTTCCTAAGAAGGATAAAAAGGACAACGTTCACGTTTGAGTTTCTATTCTCAATTGTCACTTGTTTGAACTTCAGTGACATCTTCTTGGAGTCCTGTCCTCCGGTAATTAATTTTTATTTTCTTCACGCTTTCCTACTGGCGATTGTTTAAATGGGAATTATCCTGAGGAGTGTGATGTGGCTTTTACTTTGTGTGATGTTAACTTAATTGCTGGCAAAGATCAGGAAAACTCTATTACTGAAAGTGTTTGGTCTAAGGCTATGCTTCATGATGATGTTCTTGAGAAAGTGAAGGTTTACTTGAGGAATGGTTGGCCTGAAGAAAGGAAGTTAAGTGGTGAATTAGCTTCTTTCTTTAAGGTGAAAGATGATTTGATGGTGATTAATGATATGGTTTATAGAGATGACAAAATTGTTCCCCCGAAGGATGTTAGAGAGTCCATCTGTAATTTGGCTCATGAAGGCCATATGGGCATGTCTGCTACTAAGAGAAGGATTCGAGAATTTTAATGGTGGCCCAGTATGGATGCCATGATTGACAGATGGGTGAGAAATTGTTCTCCTTGTTCTTTGAGCGACAAGTCTGTAAAACCAATTTCTGCTAGCTTTTCTCCTGTCGAGTTTGCCCTAGGACCTTGTAGAAAATTAGGTATTGACATCATTGGTCCTTTCAACTATCAGTCCGGTAAGGATATGTTCGCTGTTGTCCTTGTGGACTATTTTTCGAAGTGGCCTGAATTGAAGATTGTGGAAAAGGTCAGTTCTGAAATTGTTGTGGAATTTTTGAATGAGGTTTTTTGTAGAGAAGGTTTACCGGAAGAAATAGTTTCAGACAATGGCCCGCAATTTGTGAGTGAAGTTTTTACTTCATTTTTGAAAGTTTGTGGTATTCTTCATAAAAGAGTTTCTAATTATTCTCCACAATCCAATGGCCAAGTGGAGCGTTTTAACAGAGTTCAAAAGGGGGGAGGTGTGTTGTATTCTAATATGATGTCAGCTTTAGAATTGTTAGAGGTCAGGTAGAATGTTAAGGGCGGACTGGAGTTACGGTTGGATGGTTACCGGTCGTGCTCCTGCCTGCTGTGGATGTCTAAGTTGTCCTTATCCTGCAATAAAACTAACTTGGTACAACGCGACGTGTGGACCCAGTCGCACCGGACTCCCTTTCATTGGAGCAATTCTAGACACGATACAGTTTCAGGCTTATCCTCCTGAGCAGCGAGTCAGGGATATTCAGGCTATGATACCGATTTTTCAGTCTCTATCCTTGATTTTGGTGAGAATGACTGGCTGATGGGCCTCATGGTCTCCTACACCCTGCTAGTGGGCCATGCCAGATGGCACATGCGGGCTCTGCAGTGGGACCTAAAGTTCCAATGGTCACAGCATCTAGGAAATCTCACTGACCTGGTTCAGATATTGGAGGGCACTAAGAAAGACCTGCAGTGCTGGCCAACAAGCCGTAATTGGGTCAGAGTAATTCCCTCTCCCTTCCCCACCCAGATCTCACAGTAGTGACGGATGCATCTCTTCTGGGAAGGGCTGGCCACCTGGGTTAGGTGAAGATCAGAGGACTCTGGTCTTCGGTGGAAGCCAAGCTCCATATCAGCCTGTTGGAGCTTCGGGCAATTCGATTGGCACTGAAAGCCTTTTTACCATTCTTCAAATGAAGGCTAGTTTAGGTGTTCACGGACAACACTACCTCCATGTGGTGCTACAACAAACAAGGTGGTGTTGGGAGTCGTGGACCCTGTCAATAGGCCCGGCGTCTTTGGACTTGGCTGGAACAACAGGACATTTTCCTGGTGGTTCGACATTTAGCCGGTTCTTTTAATGCCCGAGCGGACAAACTCAGCCGCCAGTTCCGATTGGATCACGAGCGTCGTCTCCATCCGGAGGGGGTGCAAGGACTCTTTAAGCGGTGGGGAGAGCCTTGGTAATTAGATCTGTTCACCTCTAAAGAGAATGCGCAATGTCAATAGTTTTGCACATTGTAGTTTCCAAGGCAGCTCTCGCTCGTCGACGCTTTTCATCGCAAGTGAAGCTTAGGCCTCCTGTACGCATATCCGTCCATGCCACTCCTGCCCAGAGTGCTCAAGGAGATCAGGAGCAAACGGGCATAAGTCGTTCTTGTGGCTCCGACTGGGCATGGATAGTCTGGTATTCTGAGCTTCTGGCAATGAGCATCGATCCTTCGATCAGTCTGCCCAGTTGAGAGAATCTTCTGTAGCAGCAGCAGGGGAGGGTTCTCCACCCGAATCTGTCCACTCTCTGCCTCCTTGCGTGGAGATTGAGCAGTGACAGTTGACCGCTTTTGACCTTCCTGCCGAAGAGTGCAAAATTATTCTTGCAGCCATGCATCCCTCCATGAAGTCGGTTTACACTTGCCTATGGAACACATTTTGCAAATATTGTACAGAAAGGTCTATTGACCCCTTATCCGCCTCTCTATCAGATGTTCTCCTGTTTGTTCTTTCTTTGACCCAGCAGGGCTGTTCCCTGGGTACTCTGAAGGGCCTGTCTGCTTTTCTTTGGCTGCCAGATCAGCCTTCACTTTTGAATCCCCTCTTGTGCAATGATTCTTGAAGTTGTGTACCCATTTGTTTCCCCTTCCCCGTTTATTATGCTACTGTATGACCTAAATTCGGTCTTTACCTACTTGATGTGTGTACCGTTTAAGCTGCTGCACAACTGCCCTCTACGGCTGCTCATGATCCAAACAGTTTTTTTGGTGGCCATAATCACTGCCAGAAGGATGAGTGAACTGCAGGCACTGTCATCACAGCCTCCTTACCTGACTGTCTTTCCGGGCAAAATACTACTCCGGACTAGAACATCTTTTCTCCCTAAGGTGATAACACCCATCTGGTGCAGACTGTTACTCTGCCCACTTTCTATGCACCTCAGCATCCTTCTAAGAGGACCGTCTCCAGCGTCTGGACCCAAAAAGAGCGTTGTTGTTTTTCCTTAATTGCACTAAAGAGTTCCAGGTGGATGACCAACTCCTTATAGGGTACGTGGGGGCAAAGAAGGGGCTTGCTGTCCAAAGGAGGACTATATCATGCTGGGTTATCCTCTGTATCAAAATATGTTACACCTTAGCAAAGAAACAGCCTCCTGAAGGCTTTGGGCCCATTCTACTAAAGCGAAGGCAGCAACCACGGCTCTCCAGAGTAGTGTCCCACTTGCTGATATCTGCCAAGCGGCCACGCAGGCATCTCTGCACACGTTCACCAGACACAATTGCCGGATTATCTGGGACAGCCTGTTTGGCCGCTCTTCTTAGTATAAAACTTTTTTCGCAGTCCCTCCTCAAGGGGTGGTATTGCTAGCATATTTGTTCACAGGTAAGGCAACTGCTGCTAGTTGTCTGTCAGATGGACAGGTTACTTACCTTCGGTAACACCATATCTGGTTGAGACATGATCTAGCCTTAGATTCCTTACCGATTAACCCATCCTTCCTGCACTTCGAATTTGTTTTTAGTGTCAGGGCTGTTCCCCTTAAGGGCCCTAATTTCTTATAACACCCCATGGTCAGTCACTTCATTGCTCCGTGCTTCTGGCGTGGAAAAGTCATGAAAAGTACAGACATCACCGTGCCTGAATGGAGGTTATATTGACGACGCAGACGTCACGACAAGGAACACAACGTTGACTACGTCACGCTGAGTTGGCAGACACCACCTACCAGCACGCAGGGGTACTGCTATCAAAAATCTTCTGGGTCCAGCTTGAGGCCTGGGAGTTCAAAAGTAAGGAATCTGCTGCTAGATCATGTCTCCACCAGATGAGGCGTTACCGAAGGTAAGTAACTTGTCCAACTGGGGCCGCCAGTGGAAGTGCTAAACAGGCTTCAATGTGTGCAGAATGCAGCAGCACACCTAATCCTGAACACTCACAAAAGGCAGTCTGTCCACTAAGATCTGAAGCTGCTGCACTGACTTTCTTTCAAGCAGTGTTGAAATGGTATTTACTCTTTTATTTTTAGAGATTTGTAGAGTGCAACAAATACCCGTAGGTGTCTCGGCGCTGCAGACGAATGAGGGAAGGCAAGAGGCCAGTGGGCTGAGTGTTATTATTGGTTAAATAACCATGTCTTAAGTTGTTTGTGAAAGGTAAGGAGGGTAGGGGCTGTCTTGATGTGGAGGGGAAGTGTGTTCCATAATCGAGCAGTGGCTATTGTGAATCTTCTGTCGCCCCAGGATGATTTTTTGGTTCTGGGGACCGTCATTAGATTGGCTGCTGAGGAACGAAGGGGTCTGGTAGGTGTGTAGAGGCTAAGGTGTTTATTTAGGAACTTGGGTCCAGACTTATTTATTGCTTTGTATGCGATACACAGGGCCTTGAATTTGATGTGGCTTCTGATTGGCAGCTAGTGGAGTTTACGTATTGTGTTGGATACGGGTTTAAACTTGGGGGTGTTGGTCAGGATTTTTGCCGCTGCGTTTTGAACCATTTGTAGTTTATTTAATACCTTTTCTTGGGTGTTGAGGAGTAAACTGTTGCAGTAATCCACCTTGGACAATACTAGGGTGGTCATGATCTTTTTGCCGGCACTAGAGGGGAGATATGGTAGAAGTTTTCTTTATTTTTTTGTTGGTGTGGAAGGCGGAAGAGGCCACAGTGTTGGCGTGTTGTTGAAAAGATAGTGTGTTGTCAAAAATGATGCCTAAGTTTCTGACTTTTTTGACAGGGGTGGGGGGTGGACCCAGATCTACTGGCCACCATTGTGCGGACCAGCTGGGAGAGAGGTTGCCGAATATCATTACCTAAGTTTTCTCCGAAATTAATATAAGGCAATTTTTTGCCATCCAGGAACTTATTGCATGCATTACATTTTGGAAATTTGCTGCCACTGGGGGGCCTTTGTTGTGAGTTTATATTACTAGCTGGATGTCGTCAGCGTACGTGGTGAGTAACATGCCGTGTGATTTGATGACCCTCGCCAAGTCCGACACGTATATATTGAATAGGGTCAGACTTAGCGAGGATACCTGAGGGACACCGCACGGGAGAGTGTAGGGTGGGGATTTGAAGTTGCCCTGGGCGACTGACTGTGACCGGTTGGAGAGAAAGGAGGTGAGAAGGGTTTTAGCCCTGTTATTGATACCTAGTGCCGAGACAATAACGGGCCAGCGGCTCCTCCCTGATAGAGTATCCTTCTGATTTCATCGGAGGCTTTAATGAGGGCTGTCTCGGTGCCGTGTGCCTTTCTAAAACTGAATTGTGTGTCGTCTAAGCAGTTGTTTTGTTTGATGAAGAGTGAAAGTTGGTTATTTAGGACTTTTTCAAATACTTTGGCGGGGAATGGGAGGCAGGGTTTAATGATAGTTTGTTTCCAGATGAAAGGGTAAATCCCTGTGGTGAACATGGAGTTGCAGATATTAGCTAGTGCTGGGGCTATGATTTCAGGTATTAGTTTTAGAACAGCTGGGGGGCAGGGGTCATTGGTGGATCCGGATTTAATGGAGGAGATGTGGTGTAGGATTTAGTCTGCAGTGACTTGGGAGAATTCAAGGAGGGTGGGAGGGGAAGTGGTGTTTACGGTAGGAGGTGATGTGGAAGGGGGTATGTGTGTGGTATCGATGGAGGAGTTGGAATGGTTAGTAGTGGCGAGATTGGTTGCAAAATTGGTATAAATATGGCTGACTCTGTCTTGAAAGAAAGAAGCTAGAGTTACAGAATGTTTGAGTGGGCGTTGAGGGGGGGTTGGGTTTAGGATCTGACAGGCTAGTTACAATCTGAAAAAGCTGTCTACTGGAGTTTTGTGATGAGTCAATTTGGTTGGTGAAATATCTGCTTTTTTCGGAGATTATGAGTTGTTTATATTTAGTTAGTGCTAGTTTGTGTTGAATTTTTTGAGTTAAGTCGTAGTTCTTGCACCATTGTCTTTCTGTGTTCCTATAGGATTGTTTTTCTAGCCTAAGTACCTCGGAGAACCAGGGGGCTGATGGGGTTTTCCTATTTGTTGAAGTGGTTTTGAATGGTACTAGTGTATTGAAGGCTGATTGGAGCCACTGAGTATATTGTGTGGCTGCTAATTCGGGTTCGGGAGAAAGGTCTAGTTGAGAGGATAGGAGGTGAGCTTTGAGATCAGATGGGGATATACTTTTCCACGCTTTGAATTGTTTGGGGATAGCAGGTAGTGTTTGGTTGGAGGTGTTATTTTCTGTTTTGTTATTGAAGAAGATTGCAGAGTGATCTGTCCAGGGGAAAGGAAGGATGTTTTCGATGGTAATTTGTTGACTTAGTAAATAGCCCATCTAGGATGTGGCCTGCTGAATGGGTAGGTTTGGTCACTAGCTGAGTGAGACCTGTTGCTTCTAATTCTGTTAGGATTGAAGTGTCGTGGTCGTTGTGAGTTTCCATATGGAAATTGAAATCCCCTAGGATGGTGAAGTTGTTTTCTCCGTTTGAGGGTTCAATCAGGTGCTCCAAGGTGGATAGGAACTCTACTCTGTGCCCCGGAGGGTGGTATAGAAGGATTCCTTTAAAGGAATACACGTGCGTGAGCACTATTGTAAATGAGAAGGATTCACACGTTTTGATAGGGATGGGGTGGATTCTCATCGAGTAGTGATTTTCTATAAATAGGAGCCAATCCTCCTCTTTTTTTTAGTGCATCTATCCAATCTGCTGACACAGTAGCCTTCAGGGGTTACTGTAGCGAAGTCTGGTCCTGAGGATGGGTTCCCCCATGTTTCGGTTATAAAGAGATCTAGTTTATGAGATTCTAGGAGATTGAGAAGTTCGTATTTATGTTTAGATAGTTGAGCGAGCATTAATGAGAGCTGCATTGAAAGTGATTTGGTCTGTAGCGAGTGAGGAGTTGGTGTTTAGTGAGTTTGTGTGAGGGGGTTGTAAGATGAAGGAACAGTTTGGGCAATGCGTATGTGATTTAGTAGATAGGGTATCAAGGTTGATAAGGGGACATTTCTGTTTGTCACTTGAGGCCGCAAGTATAGTTTTTAAGTGGCTGATGCTGTAGGTTGTCCGTTTGGGCTGTGGTTTTGTGAGGGGGTGATCAGGGTAAAGGACCCTAGGCCCGGTCGAGGCGCGGACGGGCGCAGACGGGCTTGCTTTTGGCGCTCCTTCGGTGCGCCGGCAGCGCGCCCGTTGCGCGTGGAGAGGCATGCCGATTTAAATGGGCGAGTTCAGCTGCTAGTCAGCTGACTCTCCCGATGACCCGGAAGTAGCAATCACTTCCTGCGCGTCTCGTGGTGTGTCCCAATTCCCTCCACACAAACCGCTAATCGGCGGTGGACCGGGAAATGGGGTGAGTGCACAAACAAAAGTTAAAAATGGTGAACAGTTTTCAAAGTTATTTTAAAAATCTACACAAATAGTGGCAATACATTTTTGATCCCTTTTTAAAGTGGTGGTTTTAAAATGCGGAGATTAAACTGAAGAGCCCTTTACCAGGCGCTCCTGCTAGTGCATTTTGCAAAGGATTCTGCTCTTCTCTGGTCAGCGCGTCAGTGCGCATACAGAGAGGAGTCCTAGTTTTGAAGGGGCGAGCTCAGCTGCTAGTCAGCTGACACTCCCGATGACCCGGAAGTAGCAATCATTTCCTGCGCGTCTCGTGGTGTGTCCCGATTCCCTCCACACTCTTAAGTTCATCCTTCAAGAACCTGACACTGTGACCTGTATTTTGGTAGGTTTCTTAAATCTCTAATTATCCCATTCCCAAGTTGGTCTCCTTTGCCTGTAAAAATTCAGGCGCTGTCCGTTTTTACGGGCAAAGGAGACCAACTCTGGAATGAACATCGGAACTGCGCTGGAGGACGTCACTCGCAAGACCGAGTGACGGTGTCAATCTGGATACAGGATGTGTGATGATAAATTAGAGATTGAAGGAAACTACCAAAACACATGTCACAGTGTCAGGTTCTTGAAGGATGAACCTGAGAGCAAATACCAGTTCTGAGTCCTGTGGAGAACCTGAGACTAATCAGGGATTCGAAACGCGTCTGAGTAAAACACAACCATGCAAGCTTGAAAATAGTACAAAGTGGGCGGGGGTAAAATAAAAAAAGACTGAGAAAATAAGTCACCTTGTCACGAGGATCTAAGAGCTTTACATGGTGGTGAAGCTCATTTATGAAGGAAACTGTGTAATCTGTTAGAGAAAAACACTGTTTTCGTTTTAGGCATGAAAAGGCAGAACTGTGCTAACTGTTATTTTGTATTGTGAATGGATGTGTGTGTGTAAACATTTTTTTAATTTGTTGTGTCCTCGTGTCTCTGTATAGAACTGTTTATCAAAAGAAGATTCTGTTAAAAAGACAAAAGAAAATAATTAATGGTTGAACACTGATATTAAAGAGGGTGCTCAACTAACCAAGTGTGGTTTAATAATAATTTTCGGTACTGGCAATGTGTTTGATATTAAGTTTAGGGTGGCCTAGCCTTTCTGGAGTGATTCGGGGCCCATCCCCTGGTTAGTGAGTTCCTTTCAATAATAGCACACATAATGAAAGCAGAGACGGCATGCCAAATGTCGGTCGTTCTCAAGATAACATAAAAAGTTAAAAGCTTTCAGGGTAATAAAAATATTTCTGGTAAAAACAAAGGATTTAAAAAGCGCTTTCTGATATCACTATAAAATTTGCAAAACAGTATTAAGTGTGTTGCTGATTGTGTAGCTTTCCCATCAATCGGGCACTTTGTTACGTTTTTTGGTCCACACCGCTCTTTACGGGATTAGAATAAGATGGTACAGGATACACCGCCGTAATCTTGTGAAATAGAATTTCTTCTGTACGTCTGTTACCATTACCAATTAACCTTGCAAGACATGGTTGTACAGGCCCTACCGGAGTACAGTTGTTTCCTTTCTTGATTTCCTCTCTCGAACTCCCATTTATTGGCAAAGATCAGTTAGTCTTTTTTTGCTGTACTGCAAGAGACTAGCAGGGCTTTCGATGGAGACATCCTTGTCAATCTCCTTCAATAGCCAACACACCTGACAGCCAAGGAATCTTATGGTATCTAAGAGCGAGGCTGCCATTAATTATATCGCTAGTAAATTTTGTTCCTCTTTTACTGCCGATATTGAACCACCCAATTATAGTGCACCGATCAAATATATCTTCAAGATAAGTTGTGTCCAGTTATCTGAGTGATACAAGTTGGTACTGTACAAGGAACAGCCAGGTGTCTGTACAAAAATAGGTTTTCCTGTAATTGCAAGAGTGAGTGCCCCATCATGCCACAAAGAGTTGCCCCATAAGTAGCTGTGGGAATGCATTTAATCCTATACAACTATAACATCTCATGTATTGGGTTATTTCCTATTTTTGTGGCAAATCTAAACTGAGCTTCGATTTGTCCTTTTAAAATTGAGATTTGCTAGACCTGTATGGGTTTCCCAGGATCCAGATTTTGAAACAAATACGCCCAAGAAGGAAAAGTTATAAACTTCTTCAATTTATGGCCCCTTACATAATGGGCTTTTTTCTTCGCTTTTCCCCTTACACACTCTACAATTAAGGTTTTTGCTAGGTTTAATTTTAAATCTTTCTGCTCCATATGTGACAATTTCATTGATCAGCTGTTGTAGACCATTAGCGGTTCTGGATATCACAACCACATTGTCAGCATATAGGAACAGAGGATTGGGGCGAGAACCTACTCTAGGGGCATCAAGCAATTTCTTGCAGGTTCCGGTCAACCCCATTTATGTAAAGAGAAAATAGGATGGGAGCTAAGACAGCCTTGTCTTATACCTCTGATGACCCTAAAACCTGGGGTACATTCTCCCTCTAGCCCATATCTCACTTGGCCAGTCAATGAGGCATACATCTGGGACTGGTATGATAAAATGTCTTCTGAAGTGCCCATTTCGAATAGGGTCTACCACAATGTAGTGTGGTTGACCAAGTCAAAAACGCTGCTTAGATCATTGAAACAGAGATGTTAATGTTAATCTTATCATGGAATTTATTGAGCGTAGACTGTCGCTCCGAAAGGAGCATCCTGGCACTATGGAGAGGGGGAAATCAACAGAAGTGAGATCTATATGGCAGCTAGTACATAAGCATCTGACAGATTAAAAAGCCAAGTTTTAAGTAGGTTGCGAAAAGGCGCTTCCTGATCAAGTAGCCTTAGCTCCTTTGGCATCCCATTCCATGCCTTAGAGGCCAGGACACTGAGGGTTTTTCCCCCTTTAGTTTTAAAGTGAAAGGTGGGAATATTGGCTAAATTACAGCCTGCTGATCTCAGAACTCTTGTAGGACGATAGTGGGAGTATCTTTTTACGAGATACTTTGGGCCGATGTTGTTTAAGGCTCTAAAGGCGGTCAACAAGATTTTGAAGAGAATCCTTTTATGTAGGGAAGCCAATGTAATTTCCTAAGAGCCGCAGAGGCCGAGGATTTTCTGGGGAGTTTCAGTACCAAGCGATCCGCTGCATGTTGGACACTTTGTAATTTTTATAGTGTCATTTTTTTTACTCCGGCCATAAGACCATTACAATAGTCGAGGCGGTAAAGTATGAGAGCCACCGCCACAGAGTTTCTTACATCAATGGGGAGAAAATCAAATAATTTTTTCAGTGATTTGATGATGTTAAAACAACTGCCTGCTAAACTCCTTACTTGGTGGTAGTGACGTATCAAAAAGGATGCCCAAATTCCTGGCCGTTTCTACTGAACTTGGGGGCGAAGTGGCTCCCTCTGGCCACCAATCGTTGGGACTAAAGTTAAAAAATTTCCCAATGGGCAGTATTTCTGTTTTTCCAGAGTTGCATTTTAGACAATTGTCATTCATCCATTGGAAAACGTCAGTAAGACAATTATGGAAGTTTTGTTCGGCCGAACAGGAATTTTTATCCAGGGATACAATCAGTTGGGTATCATCGGCATATGATGTTACCATTATCCCATAGGATTCAATTAAATAAAATTAGGGGCACCATATAAATATTAAAGAGTAAAGGACTCAAGATGGAGCCCTGAGGAACTCCTGAGGTGACACTCTTCTCCTTTGAGCAAAAAGGCCCTAAGGCGATGGTCTGAGTTCTTTCTGATAGGAAAGATCTTATCCAGTTTAGAGCCCCATCTGTTATACCACTTAGTCTCAGCCTATCAAGGAGGATTTTATGGGAGATAGTATCGAACGCCGCCGATAAATCAAGAAGAATCAAGACGGCGTTCTTCCCTTCATCCTGTACATTTTTAATGGCCTCAGTTAATTCCATGAGAGCCGTCTCCGTGGAATGTTTTGGCCGAAAGCCAGATTGATGAGGGTGCAAATTATTATGTTTCTCCACAAAATTTGACAACTCTTGATGAACCATGTGCTCAGTAATTTTAGCAAGGACTGGAAGCAAAGAAATAGGGCGCAGATTAGAAAGGTCTGAGGGGTTTTTATTTTGCTTTTTCATCAGAGGTTTGACTATGGCCTTTTTCCAATCCGGAGGAACGGTCTCAGAGCTAAGTGATTCATTCACTATTTGATTTATTATGGGATTAACAACCTCAACTATTTGCTGAAGGATGTAAGGAGGGCAGGCATCCAACGGTGATCCTGATTTACAGGACATAATGACCTCATGGGTTTGTGCAAGGGTTACAGGCTTGAACATAGCAATGGTATGTGGCCGGGAAAGCACAGGGCCACTAGTACTCACTCTGCTGGGGCGGACAGTAGGTAAAAAACCGTCCTGTAATTGTTTTATTTTATCGTCAAAATAGTCAGCAATCTGGTCACAGAAACTTTGTGATGGAGGAATTTCTTGTTTCACGACTGCCGGGTGGGTAAAAGATTTTACGGTAGCAAAGACGGTTTTCTGTTTTTGCTGGGCTTCCTGGATAAGTTTTGTGTAATAAGCCCTTTTAGCAGTTTTAATATTTGCAAAGTAAAAATTCCTATATTTTATGTACAGGCTTACTGTTAATGGGTCATAATTCTTCCTCCAGTTTCTTTCCCCTTTTGTACACTGAAGGTGCGCTTCTTCTAGGGACTTTGTATACCACAGTGCACTTATCTTTCTGGATTTCTCCTTATTTTTAACAGGGAGATTTGGTGGAGCGAGATTATTAGTTACAAGTTGCATCCAAATATGAAACATTTTGGAATCTTGCGATATGTCCCCGGAAAGGCTAAGGACCTGTGCCTGGGCGGAGGCCTTAAGCTGGCTATTTTTCGCAATCAGAGCCCAGTTTTGACTAGTGGCAGAAGATGGAACAGTTTTTACCTTTTTCTGCATATGCCCCGTGTTCACCTCAAATGGGATAAAACAGTGATCGCTCCAAATTTGAGGGATTGGTGGATGGGGAACTAAATGCGAAAAATTGTGACCAGCCTGATGGGTCATATTAATTATTTTTTTAGATAGACCGAAAATTTCGAGTGTCTGAAGAAAGTTGGAAACTTGTGGATTTTCCTTCGCTTCTAATTGTAAGTTAAAATCTCCAAGGAGTGTGAAATGGGGATATCTCACAAGCAACTGTCCTAAAGCTTCACCCAGGGATTCGAGAAAACCAGTTGGACTGCCTCGGGACGGTATATTAAACCTCCGGTGAAGGACAGAGAGACGTCAATCCTGATAGAGAAGCCCATGCTTTCAGTACCTTTAAGATGGGTAAGGCTGAAAGCATGGCTTTTCAGGGCTTTTCTAATAATTATCGCAACACCCCCTCCTCCACCACTCGGTCTTTCTGCCCTAAAAATGTTGTAATCAGGAGGTATAGCAATGGACAGGTCAGGATTGCTCACCTCATTGAGCCAGGTCTCGGTTATAAAGAGGAAATCGAGTTTATGTACACAAATCAATTCCCTGATGTCCTCCTTATGGCAGCACATTGATCGAGCATTTATTAGCCCTCCTTTGAGACTGGCTTGCCCGCCAGGGGCAGAATATTCCTGCATTAAAGTCTCCGGTGGAGCTACAGACATGGACCAAGAACATGTTCTACAAGAAAATGGACCCCACATGTGTTCCATATGTAATTGGCAAGGGCATTTTTTTTGATGGTTAAGCCTTCTAAGCTCGTCGGCTGTATAAACAAACTGGGGGAGATTTTGGCCGGCGTTTCCTGCACCTGTCGCGGTCTTGGCGTGGATGAGCGCAGACGAGCTCGCCTTTGGCGCGCCGCTGGCGCGCCCACTGCGCGTTCGCCACATAATGGGTTAAGTAAGAAGCAGGAACTGTGTGGGCGTTGCCAAAAGACAGGAACCCCCCTGAACACAAAACACTAGAGCGCTAATCTTCAGGTGGGTCAAGATAATGGTCTTGACACCGCGTTAGCGCTCTAGGTAGAATAGCCCCACAGATTAGGTTAGTTTAGCCTGCGCAAATTTAAAACATCCCCATTAACAATTACCAAAATATTTAAAAAGCGATTCTGGTCACATTTAGTATTTAAAATAGATAAGCGTTTCTAGTCACATTAAAAAGGAGCTGTGCTAATTCTAACTTAGCAATGCCTGTCTATGCAAAAGTGGCAAGCACGCCACGGGAACTCACAGTTCTGATTGGATCAAGCGTTTCTTCCCGGTCTAAATAGAAGCAGGAAGTGTGTGGGCGGCGCCAGACGTCAGGAACCCCCCTGAATACAAAACACTAGAGCGCTAATCTTCAGGTGGGTCAAGATAATGGTCTTGACACCGCGTTAGCGCTCTAGGAAGAATAGCCCCACAGATTAGGTTAGTTTAGCCTGCACAAATTTAAAACATCCACATTAACAATTCCCAAAATATTTAATAAGCCATTCTGGTCACATTAAGTATTTAAAATAGATAAGCGTTTCTAGTCACATTAAAAAGGAGCTGTGCTAATTCTAATTTAGCAATGCCTGTCTATGCAAAAGTGGCAAGCACGCCACGGGAACTCACAATTCCTGCTTGGCTAGGGTGTATTGGGAAATTGGTGCATTTCTTCAATGTGTCAATATCTTTCCTAAAACCATACTGAGTTTAACACATTGTTTTCTGTTACCCAGATATCTAATCCAAAATTATTCTCCCCATTATTTTCTCGGATGAATCCAAAAGTGATATTGGACTGTAGCACTTGTCCCCTTTTTTTGGTTATAGGAAGTATTATGGGCTCTGTCCAAGTAGACGTGATAGTCCCTCGCAGCATTGAGTACCTATGTCAAGATTGGTGACCACAAAGCTAATCAAGATTTAAATGCGTCCTGGGACCCCCATTGGGGCCAGGAGCTTTGTAGTGGAAGACTTCAATGGCTCTTACCAGTTCTTCTAAACTAACTTCCTGTATGGGGGATGACATCAATCAAGGTTGTATTGTCACCTTCATCTGTGGCAGGTTGTTCAATATGTGGATTAAATATACCTTTAAAATGGCTTTTCCAGACAGATGGGGGAAACTAGGGCCCCTACTCTCGGGGCCGAACTATCTTTAAGGAATGGAGAATTAATTATTCTCCAGAATACTATGCTATCTTTGGTTCCCATGGCGTGTTCCAGGCTGGCCCATGCTGGTTCTTTTCTCTTCGGACTTCTTGCTTGTTTATAATTAAGTTCGAGTTATTTAACTTCATCTTTATACCTTGGGATTTGCTGTAGGGCCTTTTTTAGTTTTCGATTTGCTTGTGTGCAGTGGTGATCAAACCAGCCCAGATTCACTTTCTTTGTCCCCTTGTTAGCCTTTTTTTAAATTATCTGCAATTGCAGAAGTAATCTTACTAAAAGCTAGCACTATTTTATCTGGGAGGACTCTGGTTCTGTGCAGACTAAAAGATTATTGTTGCTTTTCACCACCTTATCAAGGAGGGTTGTAATCCCCGTCCTCTTTAAACTAATGCCATTTTTCCTTGCAGTATCAATATGAGCAGCCATCTGAGGTGCTTTGCTGGGCTTGGCTTGTAAAAATCCGGGTTAGTGTGAGTGGAAAATTCACTAAAGGGGGAGGGGAGGGGGGGGGAGGGGTGGTGGATGGGAGGGGTGGTGGATGGGAGGGGAGGGGGGCGGGGGGGTTATTAATATTCTCGAGAGCAGGCGCCCTCTCTTTAATCTCGTTAAGCTCTGAGAGGATTTGCCATTCAAAGGAATCAAACTTTGTGTCATTTATTCAGTATCGCTTCCAGGCTATTATGGATGCGTGGATCATGTTCCCTCCCATGCTCCTTAGTATTTTCACCATTTTTAGCCATACTTGCTCAGGATGCCTTGGATATCTTTTTGGGAATAGCACCCCGGTTAGGTTCCTTCTCTGGTTGCTTACTCCTATTCCCCCTTTTTGAGTTAGAGTCCTGTGAGGCCGATAACTCCTGAATTGCTAACTGCTGGCATAAGACACAGGGGGCATGATTTGCCTTTGCAGTATCTCAGTGGACTGTTAGGCCATCAGCTGCCAAATGTATGTTGCTCTGATTTTTCAGTTACTCTACCATGAACTTCACTTGCAGCTTGTTTAGTTGCGGCTAGCCTTTCTTGGACATTAATTATTCCATTAGCAGGCCCACAGTATCTGTTACACAGTTTGTAGTGGCATTAACTGACTTAATGCCCCTCAAGTTTTTCCTCTCTAGGGTTTGGGTTGACATCCTTTTAACCATAATGTTATGGGATGAGAGGACCTTTCCTTAATTGTGCAGATGAATGGAAGTTTCCTACCTTAAAAGTGGTGGGGGTACCAAGTACGCCACGCAGGGCCAGTTGTAGGATTTGTGGGGCCCGGACAAAGGGGAATGTGTGATGCCCCTCTAATTAACATAAGTGACACCTTCAGGGCTCCGGAAGCTGCTTTGTGCAGACACATGGCTACCGCTCCCCTCTTTCACAGGTCAGATTGGGCTGAAGGTGTGAGAATAGCTTGGGAATTAAAACTGCAGACGATAAAGTGCTAACGTGTGTCCTGCAGTGTCTTTCAGTGGGCAGCCAGGCAGGCGGCCTAAATGCAGGACAACATGCATCTCCTTGCAACTGGCACAAAATGAAGTGTCTCCCTCCCCACACCATCCCTGAGAGGTCCACTCAGGGGGCCCCCTCCTGTGAACCCAATTGCAAACCGACACCTTTCTTCAATGGGGTCAACAAGGGCACATGAGGTTTATTGATGTGTTGCACTGGTGTGGGGACCCATGCTGGTGGGCTGAGTACGAGGCCCTGGGCAGCTGCCCGTGCCTAGTGCTGGCTCTGATGCCAAGGCGAGGACCCGTGCAAGCCTTGAACTGTTGCAGATGGGCCTGCCGGTTGCATCCCTTGCTGCAGGCTTCCAATGGTGCTTTCAGTGTGATGTGGTAAGCCCCGGCCCCTTGGCTCACTGTCTGCAGACGCACCTCTTGGTGCATAGGATGGTAGGGGGTGGAGTCCCTAAGCATTGTTCGGGTCTGTTGGGGTATAGGAGCCCAAGTTTGCTCCTTGATGGGTCCTGCACTGCAGGCTGGCAGTGGCACTTTCACTGCGCTGTGGTAGGCCCTGCCCCGCTGTCTGCAGGCACGGCTCCTTCCGCGTAGGAAGGTGGGGGATGGAGTCCTCAAGCGTTGTTGGGTTCTGTGGGGCTAGGCAACCCCAAGTCTGCTCCTTGATGCAAATATATTTCTGTGAGTGCAAAAACAACTTTTGCACAAGGAAGCCAAATTTCCATGCCTAGGTAGCCAATAACATTTGGCCTCCTAAGACTTCTGAGTTTATCTATATGAAAAATATACATGTCTAATTGTGGTCAAGCACTTGGAATGTACTCCCAACTATGGCAACCAAGGACGTGCAGCACAATAAGATGAAGCTATCTGCCCGCTAATTACTCCCCTCCACGTGCTTCAACACCCTGCGCATCGTTCGCGAAACCTTCTAGTGTATCCCCGCCGAATCCAGAAAGACAGTCACCCATGCACTCATTCCAAGCAGACTGGACTATGGAAACGCCCTCTACGCCGGAATCAACAAATCCCTGCTTTGTAACCTCAGACCATCCATAACACCGCTGCCGGACTTGTCCTTGGCATCCCACGACATGAACACACCACCCAGCATCTATAAGACCTCTACTGGCTCCACGTTGATAAGAGAGTAGCCTTCAAGCTACTCACTCACGCCTACAAATCCCTCCAACACTGGACCACAATACCTCAATGAAAGTCTCTTCCACATACCCAAGATAAGCCTCCACTCCACCAACCTTGCTGAAACACTGCGCATCCGCAGAGCCAGAGCGGGTGGAAAAGCCTACTCCTACATTCCAGCAAAGACCTGAAACAAGCTCCCACTCAACATCAGACATTCCCCTACTCTGCACAGCTTCAGGAAAAGCCTAGAGACCTGGCTCTTCGACTGATTCAGAGCTGCACGTCCCCACCCGCGCGCCTTGAGACCTGCATGTGTGAGTATCCTACTTCGCAAATCCCTGATTGATTGATTGATTGATTGATTGATTGAAGGGAGTCGGTCCAGTGTAAAATTCCACATTGTTTAGACTGGGCTCAGTTTGCAACCTAGAGGAATGTGAGTTTTACACCAACATCTAGTTACATCAAGTGAATGCTAAAAAGTAAATTTGCATGGGCAATTAACGAGATGCTTCTTTAAAACCTAAAGTAAGGAGTACAATTAGAAAAATAGTGTAACCTGAACTCTGCTGTAATCAGAACTCTGGCATAAAGAATAGGCTAGGATACTCCAAGCCCTTCTGTGGTCAGAAAACTAGCCTAAATAGCATTCATAAACTGAGACCCTGCATATGCTAACCCTAGGAATATTCAAATACTTGACAGATTTAGAGCTCAGGTATGTGCTGAGTCTTTTATAATCAGAAGTGTGTAATAATCAGACCTGTACTAGACACCAAATCCAGAATTAATGAGAGCCGTAGTATAACTGGAGAGGCTTCTATCGGAGGTCTAATGAGCACATCGGCATAATTTGTCACCTCTTTGCATGGTATCAAATAGGGCAGGTGTTTTTTTCTTTCTCAGGACCAGTTTTCTGAAGCATCTCATCCCTTGGACAAGAAGATATTGTATAAAGTTCCACGCCTTTAAACCTAACCTCCGAGGTCTGATTTATCCTAATTTCCAGTGGTTGGAGATTCACATTTTAGGTCCAAGGACTGGTGTTTGACGAAGGCTGCTCCTGTTGTAAAGGTGTCATTGTCCATCAGTTTTGTGTAATTGAATGTGTTTTTGCCCAAGAAGCTTTGTACACTATTGGAGTGATTACAGATTAACACCTTAATTGAATTGAACTATGTTTTCCTTAGAAAGCTGACAGGGGATAGCAGGAGGAATTGTTTCTTCCAAGGGCTAAGCTTTAGATGTAGTGACATCCGAACTGGTAAGTCCTGAAGCAATTTGGCCAAGAATTTAACATTTTTTATTTCAAAAGTTTGTATTGGAAGTTTCAGGGTTATATAGCATACAAATCAGAAATTGCAATGTACATACAATCAATACTTGTAATTATACATCATTTAGCATAGAAAGGTAGTATGTCCCATGGTGATGTTCATGTCGTTCGGGACGATCTCGAGGGCAATGTGGCAAACAACCATGAAGCCTTCCCAGGCTGTGCTATTGAGAGGCTGTAGATCAAAAGGAATTGGAAAGGAACGGAGTAGATAGGAGGAAAAAGAAGAGAGAAGAAAGAGAGAGCAAAGGCTAGAGGTAAGAGGTAAGAAGCAAGATGTAAGGTGTTAGATGGCCCACCACGATGCGGCTTAGCAGTTCAGATTACGAATGACGAGCTATTTAAGCTGTGAGAAAGTATGGTCGGTCCTCAGGAAGTTGTGGGAAGGTATGGGGAGCATGATGAATCACGGAGGTTTATGGGTTTTAAAGTAGATATCCAGTGAGTTCCAACGTTTCCTTTGTGAGGGTCGCCCTGTTGTGTTTTGTAAAGTGATGTTATCTGCTCCTCGGAGGTTAATCACCCAGTTTAGCCAACAGGCATAGCTTGCCTTTTTGGTGTTTTTCCAATTGTTTAGAACGACTTTCACAGCCGCCGTGAGGAGGAGGTCTAGGAGGGCCCTGTCTATTTCTGGGAGTTGGGTCTCTTTAGTAAAGCCGAAAACAAGATAGGGAAGTTCTTTGGTAGGTGAGATATTAAATACTTTGTGGATGAAGTTAAATACCCTATCCCAAAACGGTGAGACAGTGTCGCATTGGAGTATGAGGTGGTCTAAATCTCCTTCTGCACGCTTGCAGTTCCAGCAGAATGCGTCAGGGCTGAGTTTATGTGCATATAGGCGAGCCGGCGTCCAGAAGACTTTATGCATGAGCCAGAACTTGGCTTGTGATAATGTAGGGCTTATTTTATGGCTCGTGCAAGATCTCCACGCTGTGGACCACTCCAGCTCTGAGATGGAGAAGGAGGCGATTGATGACCAGAACTGCGTTGTTTTGGTATTTAATGTTGATGACTGCGGGCTCAGTAATTTGTATAGCCTCGAGACCTGGTGACCTATTTTATTTAGAGAGGAGAGTGATGGAAGAGCTGGTTGTTTGGATGTCAATCCCGCTTTTGTAGTGGCTGTTTTAACGTTAAGGAATATGTAAAAGTCGGAACTATCAATCCCAAAGTTCGATTGGATTTTTGTAAAGGGCAGAGGGTAGCCATTATTATAGAGTTGGTGGGGGAAAATGATTCCCTTCTTGATCCAGGTTGGGTTGAATAGTGGTTTACCTTTGTAGGTGATTGAGGGTTTTTTCCAAATCGCTTCCCACCTAGATTTTCTTATCGGTGAGTCTAGCAGTTTATCTACTCTGAGTAAAGCTATTTTGGTGTTGGCTTAGAACATGGGATCTGATTCGCTTTCATTGATAGGATCGAGATGGGAGGCATGCCTTCCAGGAGCGCTTTTTCGATGTCTAACCATGCCGGCAAATAGTCCACTGGTGGGGACAGCCAGTAGGATCCTTGTTTCGCTAAAAAGGCTATTTGATATCTCTTAAAGTCTGGAAGGTTGACTCCGCCAATGGATTTATCTAATCTCAGTTTATGTAGGCTGATACATGCTTTTTTTCCTTTCCAGATGAAATTGTTAATAGTTTTATCTAATTTATTATGAAATTCTTGGGACAACATTAAGGGGAGCATGGTAATTAGGTAGTTTACTAGCGGTGTAATCATCATCTTGATGGTCTCTAGCCTGCCCCACCAAGTGATGAAGCGGGGTGACCATCCGTCTAGGTGAGTTTTTATTTTTTCGAGAGTGAGTTTTTCATTATGTAGTAGGGTCTCTATGATGGAGCTTCCAAATTCTATACCCAGATACTTGATGTGATTGTTTTGCCAGACTAGACCTGATATGCCTAAAGATTCCTTATTAGTGAATATGTTGAGGGGTTTAACTTCAGATTTATCCCGATTCAGTTTGTAGCCTGAATGTTTAGAGTAGGATTCTATAGAATTCATCAGTGCGTCTATAGAGGTATGAGAATTCTCAGTGACTATCAGAATATCGTCTGCATAAGCAGCAAGTTTTAAATTTTTGTCGCGGAGGAGAGGTTTCATCGCCAGAAGGAATACAGAGGGAGATAATGGGCAACCCTGTCTAGTTCCTTGTTCAAGAAGGAATGGTTCTGATAGCAAACTGTTAATGGCAATTCTAGCCGAAGGGGAGGCGTATAATGACATGACCATATTAATAAAAGTATCACCCATGTTGAATATGTGCATGCATTGACGGAGAAAGGGCCATGACACCCTATCAAACGCCTTCTCCGCGTCCAGGGTGATTGCTACTGCGGGGGCATTTGATATTTTTGACTTCTCCAGCACATGGCATAGGAGTCTCGTATTGTCGTTAGAAAGGCGGTATTTCAGGAACCCCACCTGTGAGTTATTTATTAAGGAGGGTAAAACTGCGTTTAGTCTGCATGCTAGAGCCTTCACGTAAATCTTGCAGTCCAAATTTATGAGGGATATCGGTCTATAATTCTTAGGAAGTAGGGGGTCCTTCCCATCTTTGGGGATCACTATTATTGTTGCTTCACTCATCGTGGGGGTGATTCTGTTTTGTTCTTTAGTGTTTGGATGGCGGTAGAAATTTCTGCTATCGTCAGTGGGGCCCCTAGTTTGGTTTTGTCAGGGTCGGATAACCGTGGGAGTCGAATTGAGTTTAGATAATTGTTGCATTCTTCCATGTTGAATTGGTTATTATTCTTATAGAGCTCCTCATAAAAGGACTGAAATGTGTGGAGAATGTCTTTCGGTTTGGTTTTGGTGGTATTGGACTGGTCCCTAATAGATGTTATATGGAATTGCTTCCTTTTGTGTTTAAGATAGGAAGCAAGGAGTTTCCCTGCTTTGTTACCCTCACATAGTCTTAATGCCTTGAATTTGTTAATCCATACTCCTGCCCTTTTACTAAGGATGGCGTTGTATTTATATTTCAGGTTCGTCAATTGGTCAATGGTAGCCTTATTGTTCAGATCACGGGAGTGTTGCAACTCTAGCTGCTTGATTGTTTTCTCTAAAGAGTCCAGTTTGCAATTTAGTTCTTTATTCATATGAGCCCTGATACCTATCAGCGTACCTCTTAATGTGGCCTTGAACGCGTCCCATACTAAGGCGGGATCTGTTCCTGGCTGTGAGTTTATCTGGAAGTATTCGTGTATGCATTGTTCTATGTTTAACTTGTTCTCTGGCACCGACAGTATCTCATCGTTGAATCTCCATCGCCTAGGGGGGATAAGAGAATGTGAGCCTGCCAATTTCATATGGATACTTGCATGGTCCGACACCAATATGGGGGCAATATCAGTTTCGTCGATGAGGTGTGTATGAGAGTCGGATATCAATAGGTAATCTATTCTTGAATAAGAATTGTGAGGAGGGGAATAGAAAGTATAGTCACGGCCATCCGGGTGTTGGAGGTGCCATGAGTCATGTAGGTGGAATTTGGCACACATTCGTTTCAATGCCTCGTGTGCGCGTGGGGGGTGGTATGTATTCTTGGATTGCCTGTCCAACAAGGGATCTAGTGGTAGGTTAAGATCTCCCCCGACCACTAGAAGCTCATCTTGTGGAATATGTTCAAGTTCTTTCGAGACATATTCCCCAAATTCAGGGAGGTCTGTATTAGGGCCATAGATATTTGCCACATAAATATGGTCCTCGTCTTTTGTAGGTGTGCAATACTCAGTCTACCCTCAGAGTCTACCGAATGTGATATCAGGGCTAAGTTTGCTTTTTTAGCAACCAGGGTGATCACCCCTCTTTTCTTTTGAGTCGCAGGGGAGCAAAGTGTCAGTGAGATCCAGTTTTGTTTAAGATTATCAGCATCAATCTGGGATAATTTGGTTTCCTGCATGAGAATTATATCCCCTTTAGTTTTGGCTAAGTAGTTTAATTTTTTTTTGCGCTTGACTGGGTGATTAAGCCCCTTAACTTTTAGCGAAACAATATGTAGAGAGGCTGCTAAGTTCTTATCCGAAGCCATGGGTATATGTTCGGATTAATGTGGTGATGGGCCGCCATGAGATTTTGTGCGAATATGGTCTTGATGTAACGTGCATTTCCACACACCTAGGTAGGCTGTGTTTTATAGAAACTCCAGTAGACAGAGCTGCAAGCCGAGTAAGGACCTGGAATGCGTGGCACACATCGCGGTGGTAGAGAGTAATTAGTAAGTAAGAGGTAGCTATGAAACTGTGAGTGGAGAAAGAAAGGAAAGGAAGAAGAGTAAAGAATAGGTAAAGAGTAGTACATAGTAGAGATACTCCTGAAACATCCGTCTTTACAACCCTACAGCCCCCACCCCCCCAACTGAGTCAGCCCCCCCTTACACCCTCCTTCCCTCCCTCCACTCCCTCCCCCCACTCCCTCCCCTCCCTCCCTCCCTCCCCGAAACTCGAACTGAAGAGCTGCGACAGCAGTGCTGTCGACGCTCACACAGGGACACATGTAACAAAATGGTAGGTGACATATTGTGTGGTATCATTCTGATATGATTTTGTGTGAAAATATTTTGATAACGTTTTGTTAACATTAAGAGATAAAGCAACTTTATGTACATTCAACTTATATCATTGAACTTAGCACTTTGGGCTCTCCGAGGGACGGCTGACGTAACATCTTAATTGAAGAAAATTGCTTAAGTAATCAAAGAACTTCTTATTGAGAGAGCCCCTCGTATTTTGCATATGGTAGATAGACCTATTGCCAACAATTCCGGTTATATATAGGTACATTTAGGCATTCAGGGAACTTGCGGAAGGTATAGTCTTTTTGAATGCAAACATTATAACGTATGTCTATATGTAAACAATAAAACGTATGTCGCTTGCTTAAGGGTAACTGAAGCAACTACATAATAAATTAACCTTGTAGTACATTAGTCTCATATCAGATTATCAGTGGTAGTTAATGTTCATTAGAGCTCTCATCAACTTATAGCTAGTGATAGCTATTGAGAAGCATGAGACAGTTGAGCACTGCAAGGAGTGCAGTGCAATGCTGGAGCTCTCCCATACGTGGAGAGTTCAATAGACTTACAACTTATACCTTGGGGATAGATAGACTAAGTGAGGTGAAGGATTGACTCAGGGTTGTCTCAGCCCATATTACAGAGTTCGATCACTGAGGCGAAGTCCAGTCTATGAAAGACAATTGAGAGTCTAGGTCTGTTCGTTAGAGCTGGAATAGCAGTCCGCCTGTATTCATCTTTCATATCTCAGCATTTAGACATAACTGAGTCTATATCAACCGGTTATCAGTAGTAGCTGATGGTCATAAGAACTCTAGTCAACTCATAGCTAGTGATAGCTAGTGATAGTTAATGAGGAGCACGAGACAGTTAAGCACTGCAAGTAGTGCAGACCATATTACAGAGTACAGAGTTCGATCACTGAGGCTAAGTCCCGTTAAGTCCCGTCTACGAAAGACAATGAGAGTCTAGGACAGCTGTTAAAGGCCGTTAAAGCTGGAATAGCAGACCGCCTGTATTCACCTTTCATATTTCAGCATTAATACATACCTGTCAAAAAGATCAATGAAGATCAGGGCTAGAGATAGACCTAACTGCCTTTTTCTTGGGCATCTGTTTTCCTTTTATTAGATTGACCCCCAGACGTGTCCATTTCTTGTTGAGGTTTGACGCTTAGGTAGCGTCATAAGTCATGCGGGTTGGTGAATAGATGAGAGCGACCGTGGTCTGATATCTTGAATTTTGCCGGGCCTGCAAAAGAGAACTGAATATCTTTTGCCCGTAGTTTTTCTCGAAGTGATAGGAAACCTTTCCGTTTTTCCACCGTTTCCCTTGAGTAATCCTGGGTAAATGTGATTCTGTTACCTTCCCAGCTGATGATGTGATTTTTTATACCATACCTTAGGATGGCTTCCGCGTGTTGGAACCTTAGTGGTTTGCATATGAGAGGTCGAGGGCCTCTCGATGTGCGATGTGGGAAGGTCGGCACTCTATGGGCTCTGTCCAGCTCCAATCCGTGTTGGAACTGTATCCCCGTAACAGAAGTAATCCACTCTTCCAGAAATGATATGCAAGAGTCAGCATCCTTTTCTGGGGCCCCGAAGATTCGCACATTTCCTCTTCTGTTGCGATCTTCCAATTCTGAGGTTTGGCGTCTGAGATCGTTGGTGGCTGTTTGGAGATGTTGCGTGATTTTAGTGCCGTTTGTAGACTTGTCTTCGATGTCGCTAATTCTTTGCTCTGCTTCATCTTAGCGGAGAGATAAGGAGTTCATGTCTGCCCTGATCGCGGTTAGTTCAAGTTGCATCGCGTCGGTGTTGCTTTTCGTTTACTTGGCTAGTTCATACACGTCCGCCTGCTTCTTCAGAATCATGTCTAGCGTGCTAACAACGTCACCCCTGTTCTTAATAGGTGATTCTGAGACGGAGGATTCTGGCCACACCTTCTTAGTGTTTTTGGAGTCTCTATCCGCCATTTTCGGTATTTACGTGGTGTACAGTCAATAGGAAGGTGGAAAGATAACGGTTGAGCCACAACCAGCTGCTGAATCAGACTTATATATTCAATGGCTGGGAATTCTCTTCTGGCAGTGTTCCTTTTCACAGCACACAATACTCAATGAGTTCCTATTTTGCAGCCGGACACTAGTACCACTGCTTAGTGCCAGGGGGACAGGGACGCTGAGTTATGGACCGGGTCGCAGGTGGCAGCAAAGTCCTTCTGTAACGATGAGTTTTTGCAGAACACCCCGAAAAATCAGGATAGGATGGCTGCAATGGCTATCGTGTGGGCTCAGTGTGCCCTTCTCTCGATAATCGTTAGTATATTGGTGCAGGCTGGATCTCAGCGATCATAAAAACATGGGATGTCGTTGGGTGCTGAAAATTGTGGTTCTCTGTCCGTCATTGACTGAGGTACAGACTAATGCAGGCTACCAGAGACTATTGCAGGCTATCAAAGACTATCGCAGTTGCTGACTGGTGCCGACTATACCTATTGCTGGGCGTTATTAGGGCCGAATAGCAGTTATGGGCTTAGTTTCCTGGTTTCCACTGTCAACGAACAGTTAAGTGAGCTGGGTGATTGCCTATCACTGACACTGACAGATGTTTCTGCTGGCTGCTACAGATTGGCTCTAGTGGCTGAAGCTGGCCGTTTTATATAATGGCTGTCCGATGGCATAATGATGCTGGAGCAACAGGAGTGAGTTCAGGATACGAGGACATAAGTCGGTCTTTAATCAATAGGTCGTGCCCCACACATCTGGGATCAGTGCTTTACTGTGAGATCAGAGGGTGAGCATCAACGCTACTAAGCGCGCATTGCTTGAACTGGCTACCTGTAGTATTGACACAAGTCATTAGCCGGAGGATCGATCGTGCCCCAAGCATCCGGGTTTCTCGCTTTATTGTGACTCAGGGAGCGGGTGTCCGCGCTAATAAGCACACATTAATTGCACTGGCTTCCTGTGCATTGGCTATCTGAGCATTACTGGCACTGGTCTCCTGCGTTGATCCCTGTGGAGCCTGGGGCATGGTCCCCGAGCATGGTGTTATTAAGTGCAATGTCCAATTTCCGCCATCTTAAGGTCAGGCGCCATGGGCTGGTCGTGGTTGCTCTAGTAGGCTTCAGGTAGCGTTACATTAGCCAGCATAAAAGAGTCAGATGAAGATGGGCTCAGAGAGTAGAAGACCCGCAGCCTTGGAGCGTAGGGTGTGAGATCGGAGCACGAAAGGCAGCGCTTCTCAGCCGCTACGCCATTTTGGGGTCAGGCGCCTCAAGGTCAAAATAGGAACACCACCTCCCTTTGCACAAAAGTCCCGAAATATAGAGTAGGCGCCGCGTCGTCT
Source organism: Lissotriton helveticus (assembly GCF_964261635.1). Classification (NCBI taxonomy): domain Eukaryota; kingdom Metazoa; phylum Chordata; class Amphibia; order Caudata; family Salamandridae; genus Lissotriton; species Lissotriton helveticus. Next base: position 875,340,656 of record NC_136067.1, read on the forward strand.
TGGTTTGCAAAGCGCTCGCCTCACTGGCATCAAGGGGTGCTGGCAGGATCACTTAGGAGAAGTACAGAACAGCTTGAGACGGATCGGAGTCTACATCTGTAAAATGGCGCGCTCGGGCATCGTGTCTACCGGTCCAACAGGCAGGTAGTGGGCGGACTCGTTCCCTCAGGTTAAAGTGGCGCGAGTGGCTCATTAGGTGCACCAAGCCTTGCGGTCACCAAATTCACCGTTTTGTTATAATTTTGCGTCTTGCCCCACACTGCTTTCAGCGATAGTCGGCCTCCGGTGCGGCGCGAAGACAGACTAGGCGGCCATTTCCACTGCCGTCCAAGCCACGCATTTTTAAGGAAGAAGATTTTCAGATAAAGCAGGGTGTCATCTGTGCGAAAGTGATATGAGATGTTAGAGTGGACGTTCGGGCCTCCATGTAAAGGATCACCATGGTAGGAGAGAGAAAAGAATCATAGTAACCCCTTGTTGATCGTCGCAGAGTTGGAGAGCACCATTTAGCTCAACTCTATATTTCAAGTGTGTCAGAACAGCAACATGGTTTATCAGAGCAAAGGCAGCTGATGGGTCCAGGAGGATAGAGAGATACCGTTACCTAATATGTAGGGTAATGAGATGGAATACGGGCTTTGTGCCCCTCTTGAAGTAGAGACTTAGGAGCAATATTTGCAATCCCATGTATCAAATCAAACTTACTGTGTTGTCTTAACCCTTCTAAAAATAAACTCCCTGCACCTAAGAAAACAGCAAAGGCAAAAGCACTATATACCCTGCTTCAGCATGACCCAATGTACAGTCCTTCTGTGGAGAGCTCACTGATTTCAAAGTCTGCCTGTGGCTACATAGTTATAACCATTGGTGTAGTGTCTGGGAAGCAATGCTATGCAGCATTTAAGGGCTTTTCTTTCTTGTAAAGGAAAGTTTCAGACACAAAAAGCTGCATGTGGCAACTGGTGAGGTAGATATCCCAGCCGGCTGAGAAATAAACTGAGGTTGAGAAGTGTAAAGGTGAGGGAATTGAGGATCCAATCACCAATTTTTTTTTTAACTGGGCTGCAGGTGGTTGTCCAGCCTGAAAACAGTATTATTGCTACACTATAGTCCGAAAAGGTAGAAACTTCAAATAACGGTCGGGGTGAAAGCAAGTTACAGATTTGCTGGCCCCAAGAAAGGAAGTTGCCTCTGCCTAATGATATTGATCTCCTGTGTATCTACCTCTCCTTGTGTTGTGTAGTTCCTACTAATCCGTAGCATCTGCACGTTTGTTGGACAACATAAACAAGGGGCTTCATGTCTAGACTGATTGCGGACAACCCTGCTGGATTTGTTGGCCTAGAGACCAGCTAGCACACAGTGCCACTGTAAGCTCTCCTAACCTTACCAGGGAGCGAATGGTTTCTGGCAACCACTCAACATGACAACAGTACAGAATCTTTTGCACAGTCACTCGAGTTTACTTCTTCTCAGAGAGGTATACAAGGAATACACAGTAGGACGTTTTCAATATATTTATTGAACCAACGTTATTCCTGTATAAAATACATGTGCTGCAATGATTAATAGACCAAAGCAGATAAAAGTGATTACAAGCACCAAAAGTGTAAATAGAAGATTAAGGGCCATATGTATCAACACATTTCCTCATAGACACAGAATGGGCACAACCCTCTGATACATCTGGCCCATAGTCATGGTGCTAAAACAATGTTTTAATGCAGGCATATAAAACAAGGCAGCAATCGAACGTACTCCTACTATGCAAACCCTACTCTAAGTGTACCTAGAGTGTGTGTAGGTGTGGGACCAAGAATACCTCCCTCCTCCAAGGGATGATCCAACCCCATTACCTGGTGGAAGAGAATGAAGAACCTTGTCTTGGTCACAAACTGGACACCTCTCAAGATGTCAGACCGCCGTGTGATGAAGTCTCAGCATGCACAGACCCTTGGTGTCAGCTGAGGTGCCTCCTCTCCTAATCTGTCAGGATGCTCATCTTTTATAATGGAAAGCAGCCTTGCAATGTGCGTATAGACTTGTGACTTTATGGAAAAGTAGATAGCCCTGTCGCCCCATGGATTAAGATAGAGATGACATTTGTGCATAGTGCGAGAAGACACCTTGTACATCGTGTTCAGGGCATTGTGATAATGTGTGAAGCTAGATGTGTAAACAAGTTTAGTTTCAGCTTTGTCGCACACTCAAATATGTGCAAAAGGTCACTGCTGAAAAATAGGCCAATGTAAGAAATAAGCTGCTACGCTACATGGGACTAACTCAGGAATATAACATTTGGGTGAAGTATTTGGTTTGATTCTGGTAACGTCAGAGGGGAAACGTGATGTCTGGTTCCAGTCCAGCTGATTGATCTCTCGCTGTAGTGTAGTTCCTATATTCCCAATAGGCTCTGCGCATTAGAATAATATAAACAGCAGTGTAGACGTAGGACTGAGATCGACTAGGTCACTACTGACTATATTAGACTTAATTAGTTTTGCCAGCTAGCTCAGAGGTCACTAGAAACCTTCTCGAATGTTCAGGAAAGAGTTAACTCTCCGGATTTAGACAAGAAGGGATTAGTTTCTGACAACCGCATAAACATGACAACTTTGCTCCCTCAGAATAAAGAGTGTATCTCTAGAGTCGTGTGAAAACAATAGACGGTTATTTCATTCAGTCAATCGTGCATACTTAGTTTCACCAGAGTGCAGAGAGATAGAGAGACAGGCGTTTTCAATAAAAGGTGTTATTTATTGAGCAGTCTTCTTTCTCATGCAAGAGAAATGAATTGCCACAATTGCAATACTTATCATGAAGTAAAGTGCATACAGTAAAAGGAGTATTATAAAATAATACTGTATAAGCATTGATATGGTTTCTTAGCCATATGATACTTTAAAATGGATAAAATATATACATACATAAAAACATTGACCAACGGACTCAACTGGTGCTTCTAAGATACGCCTACCCCGGTTTACCTGACCTAAGCCTAATACGTGGGAAGGAGTAAGTAAGTTGCAGTTTAAGTTAAGTTGGTTTTTGCCAAGGAATCTGAATCAAGAATTCTCCTAAGGGTTTAGTCAGCTTCGTACCTTGGTGATAGAATGTAGGAGGTCTTGTATCTCTCTCTCAGGACTCGATCTCCCAGTAACCCGCAAGGGTGACTGGAAACACCGGAGCTGGAATTTTCTCGGCTAGAGAAAAAGACAGTGTCTTTCTCAGTGTGTCAAAAGGGAGGGGCGGCTTCCTTCGGCTCTCGCATCAGCTGGGCTTCGGGTAAGTAGATAGCCGCTCTGCTCCAAACCACCGTGTGTTTGCTTAAGGCAACGTTGGTATATTTATACCTGAAAGGTGCCGGGCTTGACGTAAGGTTGGACATAAGACGTCACTAAGAACTAACAGTTCTTTCTGGACTCTAGGAGTTCTTGTGCAAATCAAAACAAGAGCAGGGGGATTTCCCGGGCTGCTGGAGGCATGGTTTGTTTAAAGAACGCGTTGTACTTTCTAGGAGTGTAGGGGAGTAGCCTTGCCGTATTTGGACTGCATGGGCTATTACTAAATATGGATATGATTCTTATGCCTTTATAAGGATATTATTTGTTATAACCACATAAGGGCATAAATCGAGAATATCGAATTAGGGTCCTAGATAGAAACACAACATCGCCTTTGTGTCAATCAGTTTTTTTTTTATTAGGATGCGCATAGATGTGGGCTTCAAGAGCATGGAGTAGTTTTACAACCTGACCCAGAGGGTGATTTTTCTCAAACTCTGTGGCTGCAACCGTTGTTGGGGCAGTCAATCTCAGATGTTTGGACTAACAACCAGTCTGTCGGGGTGCATCTGGGACCTGACCTTTCCTAGGCCTAGATCAAGCTGGCTTGTTAATGGTAGAGTCTGCAAGTCCAGGTGAAAATTATAAGTGTACTGACTACTGGCGAAGATTAAGTGCCCCTACAGGAACTACAGCTAACTTGTATGGGCATCCTTTACAACCTTCACTGCTTTTTACTAATCCTTGTCTCCGAGGACAATGAGCCATAATTCTATTCTACCAATATGAACAGAAATCTGAATACATAACATGGTCTGTAAGTAGGAGTTTGACTGTTACAGGAGCTTCGTCTGTGCATGTCTCATACTACCACAACAAGCTTAGTAGTATTTTGTCTTTACTGTAACTTGTTATGAATTCAAAAACCAGCCTACCGGCCTTTTCAAAGGGATTTTGAAATTGATCTAAAGGAGGTAAACTTTTGGGCCGCTGCATTAATCAGTGGCCCCAAAGTAGATGTCCACGGTTAGACTTATTCCTCTAAAACATGTTATCATATGGAGGCAATCAAATTGTATATATTCTTGTGCAGATGTAGCTTAGTACCAGAGAGGCTATATTCTGCCTCCACATTGGCTTCTTTTGGGACTTAAGACTGGAAACGTCTCCTGCGATAATAAACAAAGTGCTCAATATTCCTTCTCCGTTTGAGTAAGAAGTTGTTTTGGTCTTCATAACCATATCAGATCCAACATTGACCTCCTCATTTATGTCATAAAGAGCACAATAATATTGCCATTGAACTAATCATTTCTCTCAGCGATTTTGGACCATGGTGAAAGCCTTCTGAGCAATACATGGGAAAGATTCAGCTACTTAAGAAATTGGTTTGATTAACAGGATCTGCCTACTGCCTTTCTGGCAGGACTCTCTGGCTGGAAGTCTCTGTAGACCAGATCCAGAACTCTCTGCTTTTGGGGCATCAGGGTTTTTCTGCAAATCAGCAGGTAGAGCTAAAGCTGCTGTGGTGTAGATTTGTACCTGACCGCAGCCATTAGAACAACCTTCACGCAAGGTCAAAAGTCTTCAAATCTTTTACATCCATGGTCATCACAAAATAGCTTCTTCCAACTCTTTCCACGGCCCCAACTACTGGAACTGAACAGTCATGGACTCTGGGTACATTTCATTGCCTGTAATACTAACTTCTCTTATACATAGAAACTGATCCAAGTCTATGGGAGTCTTTGGACTGTTCTACCTTTTTGAACAATCAGATTTTATATCCATACTAATATAATAAAGAGAGAGCCCAAACCTTTGAGGCGGGTAATCTCAGGAACCACAGCACCAATCACAACACCCAATACAGCGTTGGAAAGGGCAGTTGCAGCAGAAGGACATAGGCTATGCAGACGCCCACCATATACATTTAAAAGGTAAAAGAACCGTGCCAGCAAAGTAGTCCCTTGTGGGCGTGTCTGCGTTGTGCTGTGGGCGTGTGCTGGAGGCGTGACAAACGCTGGGGGCGTGTGGTACAGTCCGCCCTTCATGCCATGTCTCATATTGTGTGCTAATCCCACCCTGCTCCCTTTAAATACCCCTGCACCCCATAATCATAACCCACCCTTACTCCTTAAAATACCCCAACACCCTTAAACACTAACCCATCCTAACCCTATAAATATACCCTGTACCCCAAAACCCAAACCTATCCCTATACCCTAAAAATACCCCTGTACCCCAAAACCCAAACCTAGCCCTCAACCCTAAAAATACCCCTGTACCCCAAAACCCAAACCTAGCCCTGAACCCTAAAAATACCACTGTACCCCAAAACCCAAACCTATCCCTGAACCATAAAATACCCCTGTAACCCAAAACCCAAACCTAGCCCTGAACCCTTAAAATATCCCTGTAACCCAAAACCCAAGCCTACCCCTGAACCCTAAAAAGACCCCTGTACCCCAAAATCCAAACCTAGCCCTGAACCCCCTGTACCCCCAAAACCCAAACCTAGCCCTAAACCCTAAAAATACCCCTGTACCCCAAAACCCAAACCTAGCTCTGAACCCTAAAAATACCACTGTACCCCAAAACCCAAACCTACCCCTGAACCCTAAAATACCCCTGTACCCCAAAACCCAAACCTAGCCCTGAACCCTTAAAATACCCCTGTACCCCAAAACCCAAACCTAGCCCTGAACCCTTAAAATACCCCTGAACCCTTAAAATACCCCTGTACCCCAAAACCCAAACCTAGCCCTGAACCCTAAAAATACCCCTATACCCCAAAAACCAAACCTAGCCCTGAAATCTAAAAATACCCATGTACCCCAAAACCCATACCTATCCCTAAACCCTAAAACTACCCCTGTACCCCATAATCCAAAACTATATCTGAACCCTTAAAATACCCAAACACCCCAAAACATATACCTCAGTACCCCAAGACATATACCCCTATACCCATACTTACCTTATCCAAACATTAAAAAAAAAACATGCTTTTACCATTCATGCATTTACAACGAATTTAGTTGTAAATGTATGCGTGGTAAAAGCATATAAAATGTAATGCCATGCGTTATAATTGCATTTCTGAGTCATGGTACTTTCGTAATGAAAGTATGCGGAGTGATGGTATGCGGAAAGAAAGTTGCGGAATAATGGGTGTTTACCCTCACCCGGTAAGTACATTGGTGGCATGGTGGCCCACACCTCCAGCAACATACTCATATTTTTTCAACACTCATTTGAAAAATGCACAGGTCTCTCTCATTGATGGCCAGCACCGACATACACTTTTAGACACACCTCCCGCCACAAGTTCTAGAATTGCGAACTTTAGAGCTGGGGAGCTACTTTCGAATCTCGGCATCAGCTCAACATCCTGTGATTCCAGGCAAATCGCTTTGTCTCCACGTGCCTACCACAAATGAATGGGTTCTTCTGTAATGTAAATTGTGCTTGTGCCATGTTGTCGAGTTCGCGCTATATAATACTGCAAGGAAAAATAAAGTAGGGAAACTCGAGTTCACACACTACTGAACGCGCACTCTTAAGTGCATCAGCAGTGCACTGTGAATCGGAGCGTTTCACAGGCCTGTCACAGATGAGAAATGCTATCAAAACGAAATCCTACAAAACAATATACTACTGGCCGGCAGCAATTCATACCCGGACAACGTCGGGACGGGCTGCTAGTGTATATATAATTTCTCCACACTCTGTACCACTGAGCTACTGGGATTTCTCAGTTGTCTATCTGCACTAGGAACAAACAAGATTTTCCTTCACTACTTGCGAAGTGGCACCAGACTGATAAGTGCCACAACATGCTCGGGTTTTATACTGATGGGACATGGCATAGCTGTTGGACTAAGCACCTTCTTTGGAAAGGGGAAAGGCTGGTAGCCCCTGTCTGTAGTGGCACAGTGAACTACAAAAGGAAGATTAAAATGACCCAGAATAATTAACTCTGCCTCAGATATCCATTCCATAATGTTTTGTTCTTTCTATTTCCAAGTTGGAGAGCGAACCATGAGAGGATGGTCGTAGAGGATTCTCTCCTTCTCGATGATTCTTCGGAAAGCCTTTTCTCCTATGGCTGATAAAAATTCAGTTTAAAAAGTACCTGGCACTAGAGTGTAAAAGAAAAACAATTTTATTCTGAACTCTGGCTGGTACTGTTAAAAGAAGTGCAGGACGAGGTCAAGTCTGTTGTATTAATGAACAGGACCTCTGGTGTGCGTTGTTGTCGACATGTTTCGGAGACAGGCTCCTTCTTCAGGACGGGGGCACAACCTCCCCTCCCTACTCACGTTTTAATTTATAAAAAAATGTGTATTTACAGAAAAGTGAATTTTTATAGAAATAGGCTAAATGTGCCTACAGCGGTCTGCTACAAGCTCAATGACCTGTAGAGAGACACAAAATAACACCTAATGGTTACCCATGTAACGGGTAGTTCATACAGGTGCAGTCACCTGGAACCTCACCATTTGCTTACTAATAAGCCTGTTGAAAAAAAGGGGGGGGGGGAAACTCACAATACATACAACATAAAACACATAAAATACTAGGATTTACTGTAAGTTGTATTCATACTTGTGAAGCTTGTTTGTAGGCTTCATGAGCAAGATAGGAACGTCGGGGTGTTGCTCCAATGGCTATCTGTAGTGAAGAATGATGCAGCTTTTATAATTCATTCTATTTCACTTACTTATGTAGGAGAGTACAGGTGGTCGTTGTATACTAGTTGTTCAGTATTATACTCACAAGGACAGGACGCTCTGATCGCCGCCTTACCCCTCACGCTGCTCCGCTGGTGTGGAGTCAGGCTATGGTCATGGTTATTTATACCCTGTTTTGCTAATTGGGCGGAAGCGATTGTGTGTCCATGTATGGTTTTTCCGCTTTTCAACCATACAGGGCATTCGTATGTAATTGACGCGTTGGCACGGGATCAGCGTCTTCGTGCATATGAGGTCATTTCTGAGCATGCGCACCGCTATTCCATCGTTCTTATGCGCATGCGTATTAGGAATCAATGCGTCCGTTCCTGGCGCATGCGCATTGTGCACACGCGCGTCTCACTGAATGTCTTCAGCGCTCGTGTGTCAGTTCAGTACCAGATCCATTGGTAATGCGAGACTGATGAAAAAGTGGATATACACCCATGGGCTGTTCCAGTTGGAAATAAAAATGCTATATATACTCATAAAAATCGGATCCATCACACTAGTATGTGCTTTGGTCGAGTGGTATTTACAATTGATATGGTGTTTGACCGAATCATTATAAGTGAGCATTGGTTGATATAACTGTCTAGACAGTGCAAATCCAGGGTCCTCCGCTTGCATATTACTATATATATTATGCTGATAGTTGACTCCAGGGTACATCGTCGTTGAGCCCATTTAGATGGGTACCCAGTCTAAACACCCAACGTTGTTCCTTTTGGAAAAGGCCGACATCCGAGGGTAATTGTTCTATGACTGTCCATTTTAAGTCATTGACGCAGTGTTGGGTAGTCAGAAAGTGCGTTGCCATTTTTGTTGTGCTTTTTTTACATCGCACGTTGCTTTTATGTTCATTCATTCACGTTTTTATGGCTCTTGTGGTCATTCCCACATACTCAAGGTTACATGGGCACTTTATAAGGTAGATTAAGTTTTTAGAATTACAGTTTGAGAATCTCCTTTGCTCCCATGTAGTGCCATTGCGAAAGGTGAGTCTGGTGCTTTTTTCTGTCAAATGACAGCTGCTGCAGTTTCCGCAGGGGAAATGACCCTGGACGCCTATAGATGGTTGTAAGGCTACCGTGGTTGGTTTTGGTCTGGTGTGTACCAATATGTCTCTGAGGTTGCGTCCCCTGCGATGTACAAAACCACGATTTACCAACAATGCCTTGAGTATGTGGGAATGACCACAAGAGCCATAAAAACGCGAATGAATGAACATAAAAGCAACGTGCGATGTAAAAAAAGCACAACAAAAATGGCAACGCACTTTCTGACTACCCAACACTGCGTCAATGACTTAAAATGGACAGTCATAGAACAATTACCCTCGGATGTCGGCCTTTTCCAAAAGGAACAACGTTGGGTGTTTAGACTGGGTACCCATCTAAATGGGCTCAACGACGATGTACCCTGGAGTCAACTATCAGCATAATATACATAGTAATATGCAAGCGGAGGACCCTGGATTTGCACTGTCTAGACAGTTATATCGACCAATGCTCACTTATAATGATTCGGTCAAACACCATATCAATTGTAAAGACCACTCGACCAAAGCACATACTAGTGTGATGGATCCAATTTTTATGAGTATATATAGCATTTTTATTTCCAACTGGAACAGCCCATGGGTGTATATCCACTTTTTCATCAGTCTCGCATTACCAATGGATCTGGTACTGAACTGACACACGAGCGCTGAAGACATTCAGTGAGACGCGCGTGTGCACAATGCGCATGCGCCAGGAACGGACGCATTGATTCCTAATACGCATGCGCATAAGAACGATGGAATAGCGGTGCGCATGCTCAGAAATGACCTCATATGAACGAAGACGCTGATCCCGTGCCAACGCGTCAATTACATACGAATGCCCTGTATGGTTGAAAAGCGGAAAAACCATACATGGACACACAATTGCTTCCGCCCAATTAGCAAAACAGGGTATAAATAACCATGACCATAGCCTGACTCCACACCAGCGGAGCAGCGTGAGGGGTAAGGCGGCGATCAGAGCGTCCTGTCCTTGTGAGTATAATACTGAACAACTAGTATACAACGACCACCTGTACTCTCCTACATAAGTAAGTGAAATAGAATGAATTATAAAAGCTGCATCATTCTTCACTACAGATAGCCATTGGAGCAACACCCCGACGTTCCTATCTTGCTCATGAAGCCTACAAACAAGCTTCACAAGTATGAATACAACTTACAGTAAATCCTAGTATTTTATGTGTTTTATGTTGTATGTATTGTGAGTTCCCCCCCCCCCCTTTTTTCAACAGGCTTATTAGTAAGCAAATGATGAGGGTCCAGGTGACTGCACCTGTATGAGCTACCCGTTACATGGGTAACCATTAGGTGTTATTTTTTGTCTCTCTACAGGTCATTGAGCTTGTAGCAGACCGCTGTAGGCACATTTAGCCTATTTCTATAAAAATTCACTTTTCTGTAAATACACATTTTTTTATAAATTAAAACGTGAGTAGGGAGGGGAGGTTGTGCCCCCGTCCTGAAGAAGGAGCCTGTCTCCGAAACATGTCGACAACAACGCACACCAGAGGTCCTGTTCATTAATACAACAGACTTGACCTCGTCCTGCACTTCTTTTAACAGTACCAGCCAGAGTTCAGAATAAAATTGTTTTTCTTTTACACTCTAGTGCCAGGTACTTTTTAAACTTTCACTACACCCCCCCCACTCACTTAAAAACATACCCCACACACTGTACACCACACATAGCCAATACTGTAAGTGCTCCCGCGTAGCCGTAGGTCGCAGCACGCCGCATCCCGATAGAGGGGTGCGAAGACCCCGATGATGAAGCATGACACCAAGGGGCCTTTTGGTGTGTGAGGGGTATTTTACAAAACACTGAGTGCTTCAATACTTATTGATCACTCTTCCTCCCCCTCTCCCTCTGAATGTTGGATTTCTTTTGTTTACTTAAGTATCAATGTGGAGCGTGAATCCAACGATTAGCTCTACCTCCCTTCTGTGTTTTTGATATATGATAAAAATTCAGCCATGACAGTCAACTCCTAGAGATGCAAACATCTCAGTTTTCTCCATCCAAGTCCCTTGATGAAGCTGGGATTTGTGCATTGACAATGCAATTGTGCATCAGTATCATGCAGCATCCAACTATGCTATTGTCATATGTGATGGAGATGTTGGACTAACATTGAACGTGGCACTGTTCAAGTAGTCCTGCATCTTCTTTATTGCTTCTTTCAGAACAAGAAGATAATGTGAACTCCGTAGCTTCTCTGGTGAGTTTTTGTTGGTGTTGGCCACTGACATGTCCTCTTTTCCCTGATGCACTAAGACTCCTGTCATCAAAATGGCGATCTAAATGTAGCAAGATGGGCTGTTTGAGTTTCTACAATGGCTCGGGGTTGGTGTGGTGGGGTTGCAATAGACCGTATGTTGGTCAAGTACCTTAAAACGTTTTCAGTTGTGGGTCTCCCTGGGTCAGAAGGATTCTTGGATCTTGTGAGTCGCTTTTCCTCTCTTAGGGGGGTACCCTTGCGTCAGATCAGCCAGGGGACTGTTCATCTTATTAGAATTGAAGATGAGGTACTGGCGATTGTTGTATAACCTCAAGAAGCTATAGAGCACTTTCATAGTTAATGACCATGACCAGTTGCTGAAGGCTTTTCCTCTGGTGGCTTTATTTCTAAGCCTCGATCTGAAGCAATGTGAATGGTCTGCTTGATAGAAGAACCTTACCAGCACTAGTTAATGCACGCCTTGTGGTTCTGCTCCTGCAAGTGCTTAAGAACTTTCACTAGCTGTTGCTTAAGACCCTCCATATTTATCCATCCTTATAACGACACCATCTATTATGTGCCTTTGGAATGTCACTGGGGCAACTTGGAAAACTTGTGCATCTATCTGAACTCATAGGGTAAAACATATGTTGCATCCATCTAAATATACAGAACTGCACAGGCAGCTAGGTGTCATCTGCTGTTCGTACTCTTTGGCCATGAGCACTTCTCAAGAATCATTTATTCAAGGCATTCTGTACTATTCCAGGATCATCTTTTTAAAGTCAGTATTCCAGGCACATTGTAATCACATTATTTGTCATGCAGCACTGCTTTCATAGAGAAAGGGACTGCAAGAGACTTCGATAATCTCTTTTTAAGGTGTTCCCCACATGCCCCCCACAACTGCATGTTCAAGGCCTCCGAGTCTTTCCCTGGCCGCTCCTTTATCCTCGCATGGAAGGAAATATATTGGCTGCAGAGCCAGCTCGATCTGTGGCTATCTGAGGCAAATTCTGGCCTCCGGTTGAACTAGATCACTTCCTGAGGAGAGTCTGTCATCTGCCAATGTGACCACCAGCTGTGTGTGCAAGCAGAGTGCAGCAAGCATGGGAATGGGATGCTTTGTAACATTGGTAACTGATATGGAGCTAGTGACGGACCAGGTCGCCCAGGGAACCTGGATCCTGTCCACCAAGCAGCCTACTGATAAGGTGTCACTTCTGTGGAATACCCAAGACCTGCTTTCCTGCAGGTGACTTCAATGTCAGATGCCCACTGCGGGTACTGTGATAGGTTTTCTGATGGGTAGGATGATACCAGCTCAGAGGCACTTGACTTCTCGCTAGAGATTTTTTCATGCAGGAAGTTCTATTTCCAGGCTATGGACTGTCAGACAATGCCAAATGCTGCTATAGGTTGGTGAATGTACAGAACATTGCTGATTTAGTATATGTGGTGCATTTTGGTCTCTCTTCTCTGAAGTAAATAGACAAACTAGGGCTAGTGTGATCGGTTCCTGTATGACTCCTGCAATCTCTCTTTGTAACTTGTTGCAGAGATTCAAGTACCCACGAATAGGCAGTATACCTATATTACATTGTAGAGAGTTCTAGAGGCAAGTTAATACTATTTCTGATGGATACTTATAACTGCAGATTCCTCACCTTCTCAATCTCCCCATGTGTCAGATTGGACCCGAAAACTCAAAATACAGTGCTCCTGCACTCTGGTAGGTGGTGGCATGCGTCTCCACATTGACATCATCCCACTAGGTAAGTGATGAATGGAGCTGCATATAAATACCACCCATGCACTGACATTAGTTCCTTTCCACGCCTTCAGACGTGGATCTGTTCTTTCTTCATACCTTGAAGAGATTATTTTTTTAAACAATTTTCTCTCCAGTGTGCAATGAAACATGTTACCACCTATGACTTCAAGGGTACTGTTGCAAACAGATGTCTCTGATAGATCCCCATGAGGTGTGAGTCTGGTGTTTGGAACACGATTCTAAGGCCTTCCCGGACTGTGCCCAGATGTACCTGAAAGCCATCTAAAAATGCAAAGGGAAGCTGTATGTGGCAAAGCACCACAACTTTACATGCAGGTTCTGCTCCTGGGTCAAAGTCAAGGGTGCAAAGTTGTCCTTGTACAGATTTTCATTGCAGTCGAAATCTTCTGGTAAGTCATGAAGCCAAAGACATCTAAGCGATACTTGGCCCCTTCCTACTTCTCTCATTCTCCTGAGAAGAAGGTGTGAAGGGGGTCACTGTGCTTCTAGGTTTCACTCCCATTCTACAGAGTAGCAGTTTCAAACACTAGTCCAAATAAACCCCAACCTGGTGTCGTAGCAGATCGAAACCTTGGGGAGGCAATGCTGCTTCTGGTACACCTTTGGGGACTCAAGGATCCACAGGGCCTCCAGTTAGGCTACCATCAGAAGATTTTTCCTCAGTACCATCTGTGCCCCTCAAACTCAGTGTGGGTTCCATGCCAGTGTCGCCTTCAGTTCTGGTGCCAAAATCAACATCGGTTTCTTGAAAGTTGCCACCAGAACCAAAGGAGGAGCCACAACCTATTGTGGTGTCTGACTCTGAGCTGAATTTCTCAGCTGAGGCCTTGCTTTGATCCCAACGTGGCACAGACAATACGCATTCCTTCTGACTCTGACAACATGCCATTACTGCACCTCCTTTCGCCCGGGGGAATCTGGATCCTGTCCACCAAGTAGCCTACTGATAAGGTGTAATTTCTGTAAAAATACACAAAACCTGCTTTCCTGCAGGTGACTCCATAGACTTCAATGTCAAATGTGATTGCAAAAGATCTGCAATGGTAGGTGCACAACCAATATTGGAACAGCGGCAGACCCCGCTCCCTCCCCTGCCCAGAGCTGGCAGTGGTGATAGTTGTACTGAGTTGTGAAGGACATCTGGGAGAGGTGGAAATCAGAGCACCCTGGTCAGTGGCGGAGACCCACCTATATATTGATTTGCTGGAGTTAAGGGTAAGTCACCTGGTGTTGAAGTATTTTCTGCCAACCACCAAAGGGAGGCTGGTGCGGGTTCTCAAGGACAAAACCACCACCATGTGAAACTGCAAAAAGCAAGGTGGGCCAGGTTCTCTGGGTTGTTTTGCTAGGATTCTCTGTACCTCTTCAACTAGCTAGGTCATCAGGGCATCCCCTGGTCCTGAACCACCTGGTGAGGTTTCTGAACTGCAGGACAGACTAAGCTGGGGATGCTTAGTGGATAATGAATGGCAGCTACAGACTGAGATGGCGCAGGGTGTCTTCTAGCAATGAGGAGCAAGAACCCTGGCTTAATCTCTTCACCGCCACCAAGAATGCACAATATCAACACTTTTGCATGTTACAGTTCCCAAGATGACTCTCTAGATTGGAGTGTAGGGCACGTATGCCTTGCCACAACCACTTCTGCCCTGGATTTTGAACATCAGGAAAGAAGTGGGCCCAACCTATTTTAGTGGCTCTGTATTGGGCCAGGAGAGTGTGGTGCATTGAACCTTTGGTCTTTGCCCTCTGTGCTCCTATCAGACTGCCTCTTTGGGACAACCTTCTGTCACAGTAGAAGGGGCATGGTCTTGCACCCAGATCTGCACACACTGCCCCTCCATGTGAGGCTATTAAGTTGTGGCAGTTAAATCTCCTTTTAATATTTATTTCAAAGTCAATTATGTGGTCTTGGCAGCCAGGCGCCCTTCCATGAAATCAGTGTATGTCAGGCACATGGTGAGTTTGTGGCTTGATGCATCACCCGCCAGACATTCCCGCTGCAAGCCAAACTGTCAGATGTCTTGTTAGTTTTATCTTTGACCCAACAATGCCTTTGAGTGGGCACTGTTAAATGTTGTCTCTTTCTGCCTTATTTAAGCTTGCCAGACCATCCGCCCTTATTCAAATCATCTGTTCTGATAAGATTTCTTAAAGGCTTGCAACATATCTTTAAGTCAAAATACTTAAAGATACCACAGTTCGACCTAAATTTGGTCCTGAAGTTCCTAATGTGTACCCTTTTTGAGCCAATGCATGTTAGAAATGGGATTTCCAGTTGACTAAGGCTTGCGCCAAAGCCAGGCAGAAACCACCACTCTAGTCAGGGCAAGGGAGTTACACGCCAAAGATAACCCCTGCTCACCCTCTAGGTAACGTGACACGAGCAGTAAGGCTAATCCCGGAGGCAATGTGGGTTAAGTATTTGCGCACGCACCCACCAGCAACAACATCCCAGGCCCCCCACAAAAGGAACTACACACAAGGTTATATATAAAAATAGCCTTTGTATTATAGCAAACACATTAGATAAAAATCACACAGGTACACTGTGCCAACTGGCACTGGGCAATATTTACAGGGGATTATGTTCATAGGACAGGGCCACATGGACCACTGTCAGGAATAAGCACTTGGAACACAGAACAATTGTAGCATAAAATAGCAAATGTAGCACACAACCAGTAACCACTGGTAACAGGTACGTACCTCCTACGGGGAACAACCATTACAACACGGGTTTTACCACGCGTTGCTTTTACATCGCATGTATCACAACGCATGTGATGTTACAACGCGTGGTAAAACCACGCATACCATTACATCGCATATACCATTACATCGCATGCGCTTTTACAACGCATGCGATGTAATGTGTAATTGCGGCGGCGGTGGGGGCGGCATCTAAAACACTCGAAATTGGGTAAAATAGTGTGAATAAAAAAGGCACTTTATTTCAGTTGTCAAAATGTGGCCCCGAAACAGAAAGGAGGCTCTAATTACAAGGGCAGCGGGACTTCCGCTTGCTAATTGGAAGATGCAATACCAGCTCTACGGCGTGCAAATACTATAACATCAATTTTAAAATATGTGGAATCATATCTCCACCAATTTCTGCAAGTTGGTTATCATTTTCAAGAGTTGCGATTTACCTGTAAAGCTGTGATAATGTTTGTTTGTGTTTTTTTAAAACGTTTTGATGTGTGTGTTGTGGTGTTGTGTTTATTTAGTGTAGTGTATTAGGGAGGGTAGTGTAGTGTTTATGTAGTGTAGTGATTTAGGTTTTAGGGTAGTGTAGTGTTGTAGTGTATGTTTATTGTAGTGTATTAGGGTTTAGGGTAGTGTAGGGGTGGGAGTAGTGTGGGTAGCGTAGTAGTGTTTTAGGGTTTAGGCTAGTGTAGGGGTGGGAGTAGTGTGGGTAGCGTAGTAGTGTTTTAAGGTTTAGGGTAGTGTAAGGGTGGGAGTAGTGTGGGTAGCGTAGTAGTGTTTTAGGGTTTAGGTTAGTGTAAGGGTGGGAGTAGTGTGGGTAGGGTAGTAGTGTTTTAGGGTTTAGGGTAGTGTAGGGGTGGGAGTAGTGTGGGTAGCGTAGTAGTGTTTTAGGGTTTAGGGTACTGTAGGGGTGGGAGTAGTGTGGGTAGCGTAGTAGTGTTTTAGGGTTTAGGGTAGTGTAGGGGTGGGAGTAGTGTGGGTAGCGTAGTAGTGTTTTAGGGTTTAGGGTAGTGTAGGAGTGGGAGTTGTGTGGGTAGCGTAGTAGTGTTTTAGGGTTTAGGGTAGTGTAGGGGTGGGAGTAGTGTGGGTAGCGTAGTATTGTTTTAGGGTTTAGGGTAGTGTAGGGGTGGGAGTAGTGTGGGTAGCGTAGTAGTGTTTTAAGGCTTAGGGTAGTGTAGGGGTGGGAGTAGTGTGGGTAGCGTAGTAGTGTTTTAGGGTTTAGGGTAGAGTAGGGGTGAGAGTAGTGTGGGTAGCGTAGTAGTGTTTTAGGGTTTATGGTAGTGTAAGGGTGGGAGTAGTGTGGGTAGTGTAGTAGTGATTTTGGGTAGTGTAAGGGTGGGAGTAGTGTGGGTAGTGTAGTAGTGTGGGAGTGTTTTTAGATTGGGGTAGTGTAGGGGTAGGAGTAGTTTGTTGTGTAGTGTAGGGGTAGGGTTGTCACTTACCTTGCATACTTTTACCACAAGTATAGCTTTACCACGCATGCCTTTGCGTTGTAATGGCATGCGTGGTAAAAGCATACTCGTGGTAAAAGTATGCGATGTAATGGCATGCGATGTCATTGTCATCACGTTGTAATACCCGCGTTGTAATGGTATGCGTGGTATTAGAATGCGATGTAATGACATACATCCACCTCCTACGCAATCCTAACCACCTTAGGCAAATATCACGCATGGAACCAGGAACTCACTAGTATAACCCATACTAGATAAAACAACCTCCTAAGCATAAAAAACGCATTCCGAGGTATAGGCCAGAAGCTTTAAACATGATGCACGAAGACACATTCAGAGGTATAGGCCAGAAGCTTCACACAAGATGCATAAAAACACATTCCGAGGTATAGGCCAGAAGCTTTAAACATGATGCATGAAGACACATTCAGAGGTATAGGCCAGAAGCTTTAAACATGATGCATGAAAACACATTCAGAGGTATAGGCCAGAAGCTTCACACAAGATGCATAAAAACACATTCCGAGGTATAGGCCAGAAGCTTCACACAAGATACATAAAAACACATTCAGAGGTATAGGCCAGAAGCTTTAAACATGATGTATGAAGACACATTCAGAGGTATAGGCCAGAACACAGGGTGCGCAAAACATACTACACACAGTACATTTCCGAACACCCAAAGCATTAGCGCATAAATCACATTTAGCACATAAATCACATTAGGGTCCAGGTTGCGCCACTGCGCCCAAAACCTAAACGTAGCAGCTACCCACTACTTGCTGGGCAGCTGAGGGACAAGAACAGGGCCTAAATGCTGCAGCTGGCACTAAGTGCTGCGCAGCTGGGGAAGGCCAAGGTAGGGATGAAGGAGTGCGTCTCACTCCTAAGTCCGGAGACATGTCCCTAGGAAGGAAAACCTAAACGGAGCAGCTGCCCACTACTTGCTGGGCAGCTGAGGAAAAACTGCGACAGGGGCTCTCGCTAGCCCTCAGGGACAAAACTGCGCCAACTGGGAGCCTTCTAGGCTCTGGAACAATGCTGCGGCCTAGGCTGGAGCCATCTAGGCTCTGGACACAGCTGTGCCCCAAATCACGTGGGAGCGTCGCAGGCTCTGATTACTACAAACACTGCCACCACTGGGGGGAGTGGCCCGCTCCCAACGGGTGCCGCTCTACCCTCTGAAATGCCCCCTTCGCTGATGGAGCCTCGTGGGCTTTAAACAAATGCCCCCTTCGTTGGAGCGTAATGGCTCTGGGGAAACATGGGCACCCGGGACTTCAGGACCGCCACGGGGTCCTTTGGGCGACAAGAGGGTCATCGCTTGAGCGGCCCACTGCCATCTGGGGCCGCTCGGGACAAGGGGCACCACTCTGGTGCCTGGGCTCATGTGTGGCCAGGGACAGAGCATCCAGGGGCTGTGCAGGGCCCAGGGAAGCAAGCCTTCCCCTGGGCCCCAGCAGCAGCACGCTTCTCGCAGATTCAAGTAAGAAAACCAGAACATTTAACATGAGGTCACAGACTCTTTTTATACACTAAATCCCTTTGTCTCTAGGGTGCAGGGTGGGGGGAAAACCAGACACAGCTGGTTCTGGAGCACTCTGTTGGTCAGCCCCTCTCCCCATTAACTGGCCAGGTTAGGGTCATCAGTCGCACCACAGGGGGCGGAGCCAGCATTGTGGAGGGAAAGCCCAGCCCTATTCAGGTCCCAGGTGCAGCCCCTCCCTGCCATCAACATGCAGATCTCCCCATTCACCATCGGGGCAGACCCATCCTGACTTCCGGAGCCAGGCACACCAGCCAGCTCCAGCCAATCACAAGCCAGACTGTCAATTCACATTTACTGCACAGGCAGGCCATCTTCTAGAAGTGGCACTTCCACACTAAACACATTAAAGCCGCACACATCATCGCGCAGCATTTAATCACACGAGTCCGCACATACCAAACTGAACCTTGCGCTCCCCACGCATCAGGAATTACCATGGACACACATATTCCCCATGCATTCCTATGGGAGGGCAGGCCACTCTCGCACACGCACTCAGAGAGCGCACGCACTTTACACTGCGCCACAGTGCTAAAGTGCGCAAAGACCAGAAATCATTATACTAATGTAACATTAAAAGGCAAAAAGTTCAGGGGTGAACCTGCCAGAAGGGCCAAGTCCAACAATGCACATTTGCCCATTCTGTCTCTTGACCTTCAAAACGGTCTTTCTGGTGTTGAGAACCCAACCTGTACTCCAGCTGAAGGTAGTGGCGCTTTTCATGTCAGACAAGCTATCCCTCACTGCTATTTTTTTGCTGTGCCTCATCCAGAGGAAGAGAGCCTCCATCACTTGGACCCCATAAAAGCATTGAGCTTTCACATCAATCTTACTAAGCAGACCCTCCAGCATTTTGCGATTTCGCGATTCACGAAAGAATCGCAAAATCGGCTGCTTAGCGTGATGGCCGCGAAATTTGCTATTTTGGCCGCTAAAAAAAGGTCTCCCAAGAGAGAGGAAAAACATATGGCTTCTTATTGGTTGCACGCGCACATGTCACTACGTGCCGCCGTGCAGCCGTAACATAGCTTGGTGTAGGCTTCTCTGTATTCTCTGCCTCAAGGCACTAGGTAGAACTGCTAACTTGTTGTCTCCAGTCGGCTCTACATGCTTTGTTAGCTTGCTGGTAATGATTATCCCTATGCTTCTTACGAGCCGGTATTCATACCTTCAGGCGTGTTTGCTTAGAGCTTTTGCTGCCAAGCCGGATTTCCCGTTGATAAGTGCTATGAGATATCTTTCTCGTCCCGTGTTAGATTTCAATAGGCTTTCTTTTTTTCTTTTTACGATGCGCATGCACGTATCACTTCTGTGTAACGGTCCTGTATCCATTTCCTTCCTTTCTTGGGAAAGGTTCTTGTTTTAGTCCTGCATTTCTTGCATATGGCAACTCTACATTCCTTTTGAAGACTGTCTCAAAACCTG
This sequence comes from Lissotriton helveticus, assembly GCF_964261635.1. Taxonomy (NCBI): domain Eukaryota; kingdom Metazoa; phylum Chordata; class Amphibia; order Caudata; family Salamandridae; genus Lissotriton; species Lissotriton helveticus. Next base: position 875,360,896 of record NC_136067.1, read on the forward strand.
CATTAATTTATCCTGAGTCATGACAGAGGAACGGACCCCGTCTAGCATCTGAATTGTATGCAAGTTATATTACGAATTTGGGCCCAGCAACCCCTGCTTCTAGAGTCAGTTCCATGCATGAACACTTCCCATACATTACTCACCTTACACCAGAGTGATACCTCCGCTGGAATTCGTTAACCTCGTCCCCCCAGGCTGGTTGAATGAATTAATGCTTCTCAGTGGTATCTGCTGTGATCTGTAAGTAACAAGTTTTCATCCACCTAAGTTTGGTAAAGCTGAGTACCATGAGTTTGGGTAAGAGTAAATCCTGTTATTTACAGCGCTTAGAAACATCAGTGGTGCCATAAATAGCGCGATATGGAAATAATAGATGGGAATATGTATACCGTTCTTTCTGTGGTTGGGGTCATGATAACTCTGCTCTTACTGTTTGACCCCCCGCTGCTGTTCTGGCTTCACGCTCCTTTGCCAAACTTATTTTCAGATCTCGTGATCTCTACTAATTTTGACATAAAAGCACCTTTTTAAAGCACTAAACAAAAGTGACTTTGTGAGGTGTGGGCAGAGAGGACACTGGTGGCAGGGTGCTGGCAGATGAGGGGCAGGTGGGTGGGATGCTGGTTATCGCATCTCCTCTACATTACATTAGAGACACTTCACAGCCAGATGTGAGCATCTGAACAGACAGAACATTTCAAAAGAGCAGAGGGCTTTTGGTGTATTGATTTGCTTCGATCCAGAAACTGAACTGAGTATGTCTTGCAATTAGAGAAACTGGAATGTGATTGCCACGTCCTCTTTTGGTATTGAGGAACTGTAGTTTTGCGGCCCAATCACTTTGGATTTTGTACAATATAGAGGCTGCCCATGTATGTTTCAAACGTAGTTATTTTTTAAATCATTTTTATATTAGCTGAGTGAATTTTAATTGATTGTGATGGTATTTCAGCTTCTGTCAAGCTATCTGTTTCTATATGTCAAAAATAAAATAAATAATTTCTTCACCGGGCCTGCACATTCTGTACAGGGCCTGCTGTGTCTCAGTCAGCCTGGACAAACTAGTACCAGATATGGCTCACATGCCTCAGGGCGTGTGTGTCCACATGCAAGCAGCAGCCCAAAAAAGTCTAATTGAACAGAAGAATTTAAAGGTCTAGCTGCTTCACTGGTCTGCTACCAAATTTAATATGAATTTGGCTGATTTCCAGCTCCCCAAACCACCAAGGTGAATATTGTGTACTAGCATAATGTGCCACCCTAAGCTTGTCTCCCGCCTGTGCTGTTAATTTCCATTATGCACATGGAGGAATGAAGAGTTCTGCTTTCGTAGAGTTGCAGGCACTTTAAACATGCCTATTTCAAAGTGGAATACTCTGTTACATTAGTTCCCATTGATTTAAGGCTGAAAAAGAATGATTACAAGTAAAATAAAGTGCCGCAATAATGCCGCTAAATTTCCATTTTTGTGCCGCTAAATTTCCATTTTTATGCCGCTAAATTTCCAAATCTATGCCGCAATAATCTGGGGGATCTGACTAAGGACTATTGGATGGATAATCTGCTATTTGTGAGATTCTTTGGATTAAAGAAAGGCAAGGTGTTGTAGAAGTAGACCATATCATGATGGATCATCCTCTGTATTAGGGTCTACTACGTATTAGCTGAGAAACAATGCTTAGAAGGACAAAGGGCTCCTTCTCCTGCATTGGCTTGTGAAGTGTCTGTCCTGGATGCCTGTCAGGCTGGTTCATGAGCATTAGTACACACGTTCACAAACCACTGTTACATCAACAGGCGGATCTGTTCGGGATGAGCATTTTTCCCTTTCTGTCCAGAAGAACCTTTTAATCTCAGCTATTCCCTAGATCCACCGCCTTGGGACGTACTGCTTTAGTATTTATTCACGAAGTGAGGAATCTGCAGTTAGAAGCATCCATCGGAAAAAAGTTACGTGTCTTCCGTAACTCTCTCTGGTGGTTGCTCCTTCTAACTGCAGGTTCCTCACCATTCTCCTACCTTCCTGTTTGGGGATGGTTTACTTTTCCATCTATAAAGTTCCCAATTTAGGAATTTGCAGACTGGTCTCTCCAATTTGCAGACAAGCCTGTGAAGGAAACTGATGTTCACCTGCATGTGTGGTGCTTGCATGTGGCTCTTCTGGAATGGCCTAAAGTCCGTGAGGAGCCTCACAATGCCAAATTCCGGTTGCAGGTGCGCGAGTTTTGTAGTTTCTTACATGTTGATATGGAAGCAGTTATCCTAGGGGCCAAGCACAGATGTTTCCATTGATCTTATTACATTTATAACGAGCAACTGCTGCCTAGAAAGGTGTCATGCTGCTGATAACCGATGCAATAGACTGAAAATGGGAGGAGCCTTAGAGGGTGTAACACCAAGTTTTAAGAGTCTCTCCTAAAAGCTAGTATTCCTTAATGGATTGAGGACGGGGGAAGAGTGTTCTAAAGCCGGGCAGCTTTCACATAAAAGACTTGACTGCATGCTCATACCTTTATGAATTTAGGGATGATGAGCAGGTTAGTATTGACATAGCACAGAAAACGAGGCCCATATTAATTACACAGAGAGGGGTGGGGGGCAGGGAGCTAATAAATGATCCAGAACCCTTGCTCACAAGAACTACAGCATTACTAGTAGGGTATCTCAGCGTGGAAAAATGGCACAAGTGAGGGGATCATCCTATTCAGGAAGTGGTGCCCTCACACACCTGATCATCATTGAGCTTGCTCCACATGGGGTTGGCGAGAGGGCTCTTTGGGAGAGATCTTGTAATCAAATAATTGTGATGATGAGTGCGGGTGTGTGAAATGGGTGAAGGGGTGAGTTAAAAATACCAAAAACTGATTTAATCCGGCGTCCCCTTGGTAGAGATAAAAGTAATCTGTCAATTGTTAGCTCCTAGTTAAGAAGAGACAAATTAAGCAACCTGTGCAGATAGTATAGGTTGACATGTTTCATGCCTCAGTGGCCAAGAAGGGATCCGTGGCATTTCATCAGGACCAAAAAGAGGGATAATCAGTAGCCCTACCCTTGATCAGGGTTGAGAGGATGCATGCTGGTATCAAATGATTACCTAAATGTACTTACATAAAGTTGTAAGTCAGAGAAATGTACCTCATAGGGTGTAAACCAAATGAAGTTGTCCTATGTTCCAGCCCTACGATCGTGAATTTCGTGCCCCTTAGGTCTGGACTCCAAGCAAGCAGATTATGGGGTAGGTGACCACGTTTCACACTGCGCTTACTATAGCGCGTGTATAAGGGCACCACTTCCTAAATTGAAAGATCCCCTCCCTTGTGCCTTTTTTCCACCCTGTAATACCCTCTAATATGAACAGTTACCCTACTAGTAATTCTGAAAACTAGGCCCAACCTGATGAATAGCTTTGTGAACAGGGATTTAGATAGAACCGTCTTGTCCAGAGGAAGCCAGTCCAAGGCGTCAGATGCACAAGTCATGGTCGGAACTCTTTGTTGTAGTATAATGCAATATGTGCCCATTGTTGGCAGCAGAATAAGAGCTATATTGCTGCCATCACAATGTACCGTAACCATCACACCATAGAACATTTGCCTCTTTATTCCCTGTACCTTAGGGAAGAAATGTTAGCGTAGGCAAATGTGTAACTGTACACTGTTAGGATTTGGGGTCCAGTCCTCTCTCTTTGACCATGGTCGACCATCACATGATTTGCCTGGCTGGGAATATAAGCAAGTCCTACCTTCTTTTCCTTGCTTGTAATTGTGAATGTGTGGGTTCCTGGTTCCAGTGATTTGGTTTTTCTTGCAGTTCTCTCACAGGCTTGTGAGTGCTTCCTTGCTCTTTTTCTTATCCCATTTTTGTGTCTGCCAGAATTCCCTTGTGTTCATTGTTTTTGCCCTTCCCCTTCCCTGCTGGTCTTTTTATATAGTTCAGCCTTAGTTTAGTTAGGCTTCCCTTCTTTGGTTTCCCGATTTTCCCAGTGCCCGTTTTTAGGTCTCGCCTGTCGATGCGCATGCGCATCGAGCAAGCGAGACTATGGGGGCTTATCCACTCTTTATCCACTGCAAGGAATCGTGGCGATTCCTTGCAGTGCCCGTGACTTTTAAGCTCAATGCGCATGCGCATTGAGCTTAAAAGCGCGTGCACGTCCGTCTTGTTTTACCCGCTCCGCCCCCTCCCCTTCCCGCCGTGTCGCATTTCTCCTCCCCCCTCCCCTCTCTTCCCTCCGTCTTGTTTGTTTATTTTACCCGCTCCGCCCCTCCCCTTCCCGCCGTGTCGCATTTCTCCTCCCCCCTCCCCTCTCTTCCCTCCGTCTTGTTTGTTTATTTTACCCGCTCCGCCCCCTCCCCTTCCCGCCGTGTCGCATTTCTCCTCCCCCCTCCCCTCTCTTCCCTCCGTCTTGTTTGTTTATTTTACCCGCTCCGCCCCCTCCCCTTCCCGCCGTGTCGCATTTCTCCTCCCCCCTCCCCTCTCTTCCCTCCGTTCATCACACGCGCAGCAGGAAACAACAGTTTAACAACGACAGACCCAACCGTGGCGCGAGCACACACATACAGAACACTTTCAAGATGATTTAGTCTCCCGGATGAGTACCTAGCTGGCACGGTGCCTCCGCCTCCTAAGTGTAAGACAGTAATGCAAAAGGGAGGCTTGTCAAAACGCCACTGCCTAAAAAGACAACCTTAGAGACAAAAGCACTAAACGAATGCCGATCGCCCCGCGAGCCCGGCACACATCCATTGCTCTCCGTCTGCTGCCGGATCAATACTGCGACCTCATTTAAAAATAAACAGGGACGCTGCAAGTAGGTCGAGTTTACTTTTGATATAGGATTCACTGCGGGGAACAGGGAGCTCTGCTTGACCTCCTGCCTCGCGCATGCCACCCGGCAATATTTCTTCGCTATTCTCAGAAGGAAGCTTCATCTAAAGTGTGCTACCGGGCTGACTCTATTTATTGGTGTACAGGGGAAGCCTCGCTTTAATTACGATATATGCATGCCGGTGCATACTCGAGCTCTCGCAGCTGAGCATGATTAATGCTCCGACGCCTTGCGTCTTTTGTTCTTTCTCTCTTCCTTCATCCGCGCGCTCTTGCAGGTTGCACAGCTCTGTCCTCGTGAAGTTCCCAAACTCGCTAACCTCTGCGTACAGCATCCGCTACTTACAAGTATGTAGTGATGATGACAAGAGCAACTAATATACAAAGATGTTTATTTGCTATCTAAGCTGTGAAATTGTTTTTATTCAAACATACGTGATGACAAACTCAACAGGTGTTTCAAGTTCAAAGCAATCACGAGTCCCCGAACGTTCTGATTTTCGTTGGCTCAAAGTGCCATGTGCTTCAATTTAAGAGAGAAACTGAACCTCCTGTGAGCCATTGTTACAAAATGGCGCATTATTTAATACTCATAGGATGGGGTAGAACAGCTGCACGGAAGAACAGAGAAAGATGGATTCCCATTGCGCTTATTAATGTGAAAAGCCTCTAATTCATTGACAATACAAACATTTATGTGTGCCATTGAGTTAAGCTATGTTATATTACTGTGTCCTAGGAATCAACTTCCTCTTAAGATAACCTAACACCACTATTTAGGTGCACGATACTCACTGACAAGAAAGAATGCATAAGACATCAGTGGGTTTTTCAGATCATTCAATAAACACATAGGGCATATGAATGGCTTCCGGAAATACACAAGGTACTAAACAATATGATATGGGTCCGTCCCTCACCTTCAACACCTCACCCTCACTCACCCTCACCCACACTCACCCTCACTCACCCTCAACGCCTCACCCTCACTCACCCTCAACACCTCACACTCACTCACCCTCACCCTCTCTCACCCTCTACCCTCACTCACCCTCAATACCTCACCCTCACTCACCCTCACTCACCCTCACCCTTACTCACCCTCACTCACCCTCACTCACCCTCACCCTCACTCACCCTCACCCTCACTCACCCTCACCCTCACTCACCCTCACCCTCACTCACCCTCACTCTCACCCTCCCTCACTCTCACCCTCCCTCACTCTCACTCACCCTCAACCCCTCACCCTCACTCACCCTCAACCCCTCACTCACCCTCACTCACCCTCACCCACCCTCACCCTCACTCACCCTCAACCCCTCACCCTCACACAGTGCAATAGGTCTCGGAGCATTTGAGTTAGAGCTTTTAGAAATGTTTATGGCTTTTTTTTTTTATTCTTTAGCATTGGCTACAGGAAACAAAAATGCTAAAGATTTACAAAAAAACCCATAAACAATTCTAAAAGCACTAACTCTAATGCTGCGAGACCTATTGCATTTCCAATGCTTGTTGTATTGTTGGGGGGTCTTGGGGCTCCAATTCCCCTGCCTTCTAGGATTTAGTGGTCGCTCCACTTGGGGCAAGTGTAGAGCTTAGAAAACGCGATTAGAAAACGAGTGTTTTCTTCGTTTTCTTCCGCGTTTTGTGTAACCGCTCCACATCGTTTTGTAGGCGGAATGACGTTTTGGGTCATTCCGCGATGGAGTTTCTAGCCGAGTCGGCTTTGTTTTGCTTTAGGGGACGAGCTGAAGCCCTTTCGATAATTAATACGATAAGGGTTTTTTTTATGCCCTACAAAATCTTTTTCCCCCTTTATCCCGAAGTAAGACACCCTTATTTTAAGAACACTGTGCCTTTTGGTGTTCGTTTTTGTCTAGCTTCCAAGAGGTGTTATCTTGGATTTTGACTACTGCTACTGCCTAATTATTCTCCACGAAGCCAAGCCTGCATACCTGCCTGGTAAGAGTAATCATTGTGTGGTGGGACATGGTCATTGAGACAAAGAAGGAGGGGCATTGGATTGAGTGGCTATTTATATTGTGTGTTTGTCCCTTAGGTGCAGAAGCGTGGAGGCTGGAGTAGTGATTCAATCGACATTCTTGGGTGGAAATAGACGTGGTGTCTTGGGATATTCCACCCCCTTTTCTGGGTCACCTGCATACTCATAGTTTGTTCTATTGTGAGTGGCAGTTGGACTGGGGAAGAGGACTGGACCATACTCCGTTCCTGCAGTGTATGGGCAGAGTGGACGGAACTCAACAGAATTACAAACCCAAGTTTTATTACACTGCCCGGACGGGTATGGAGGACGAATCTGGGGAGGGGTCACTAGGTGGGGCCACTAGCCTTCCGACTATGCAGGATGTAATGGGCGCATTGACGGCCTTACAAGCCCAGGTTCAGGACCTGCGACAGGAGAATGCAGGTCTTAAACAGGAATTAGGGGCGGTGAGGGCCAGAGAACAGTCACAACAGAGGGGACTGGGACCGGTATTACAACCTGCAACATTTCATTATGGAGGTAGCGGGTCAGGACAGAGTACCAGTGCTGGTGGGGTCCCTCTAGCGGTAACGGTTAACACTCCTCTCACTGTACCCTTGGCTCCCCCAGAGAGGTTCACAGGGGATAGTGAAAAGTTCGGCACATTTATGAATCAGTGCCAATTACACTTTATGTGTAAGCCGGGTGCCTTTCCTGATGACTCGGCCAAAGTAGCCTTTACCATATCTTATTTGGCTGGTACCGCTGCCCAGTGGTCTATTCCCTTAGTCTATAGTGATGACCGAGTATTGTACAACTATTCGGCTTTCAAGGAAATGATGAGGGGACTGTTCGCTAAACATGCATTCATGCAGGCTAGTGATGCGGAACTTTTGAAGCTACGGCAGGGCAGGCAGGATCTGTTGGCTTATGTTTCTACATTTAACAGATTGGTGTCCGAGACTCATTGGCCTATGGACAAGAGAACTTCCTTGTTTTATCAGGGTCTTTCTGAGGAACTTAAGGATGTGGTATCTCAGGTGGTGGATCCCCCTGAAGATTGTGCGGCATTCATTGACCTGGTGGTTAAGTTGAACCATCGGTTGTCAGAGAGACGAGGGGAACGCAATCGGTTTCAGGTATCTCGGGGCAGCTATGTTAAATCTGAAGTCAAACCCCTTGGGGAACACAAGAGTGTGCCTGAACCGATGGAAATAGGTGGGGTGAGAGGGCCTTTAACCATGGAAGAAAAGAAGCGGAGGAGGGATTTGAATCTTTGTTTGTACTGTGGACAAGAAGGCCATTATGCAAGGGAATGCCCTGTGAAGCCTTCTGGAGTTGGGTATGGCAAGAAGGTGGCATGTACTCAGGGGAATGGGCGCCAGGTTGAGACAGTGGAATTGAAAGGAAAGTATGAAGTAATGGGGGTTCTGGACCAAGTGCCACGGCATTTCATTATAACTGCTCATCTCTTGCTCTCTGTAAATAACCGAGTGCCTGTGTCTGTTCTTTTGGACTCAGGTGCTACAGGTAATTTTATTGATATTACTCTGGCCGACAAACTGTTGATTCCTTGTCGAGAGAAAGAACAGCCAGAGCCGGTAAGGGCTATTGATGGGACAGAATTAACATCGGGTTATATCACTCGCCAGACTGAACCCCTAGGATTGTTGTGTGATAATGGACATTGTGAGACTGTGACCTTTGACCTGATAGATGCTCCTTCTTTTGGCTTGGTGTTGGGGGTACCATGGTTGCAGGAACACAATCCTAAGATTGATTGGGTTCAACGTTTGGTGACCTTGGACTCCCCTCATTGTCTTCAACACTGTTACAATGAGGCTAGTACTCAGAGACCCCCTTTATCATGTGCTGTGACTGAGACGTGTTCTGTTCCTCCGCAGTATTCTGCCTTTAAGGGAGTTTTCGATAAGGGTCAAGCTCAGGGTCTTCCTCCGCACCGGTCTTTCGACTGTAAAATAGACCTGGTGCCGGGTGTTCCTTTGCCGTGCAGTCGTGTATATGCACTATCGGAACCTGAGGAGCAGCACCTCAAGGAATATATAGAGGAGATGTTGAGGATGGGTTACATTCGTCCCTCTTGTTCGCCGGTGTCTTCAGCGATCTTCTTCATACCGAAGAAAGAGGGGTCGTTGAGGGCATGTGTGGACTATAGGGCCTTGAATAAAGCCACAGTGAAGAACAGGTATCCTCTTCCTCTCATCCCCGTGCTGTTGGACCAGCTTCGCAAAGCCACGGTATTTACCAAATTGGATTTGCGGGGCGCTTACCATCTTATACGTGTCCGCCCCGGGGATGAGTGGAAGACGGCTTTTAAGACCAAGCACGGATTGTTCGAGTACTGTGTGATGCCGTTTGGCTTATGTAATGCGCCTGCGGCATTTCAATTCTTCATCAATGAGGTTCTCAGGGAGCATTTGGATAGGACTGTCATCGTCTATCTAGATGATATTCTCATCTTTTCTGAGACTGGTGCAGAACATCAAAACCACCTGACACAAATACTACAGAAATTACAAGAACATCATCTGTATGCTAAGCTAGAAAAGTGTCAGTTTAGTACCTCTACGGTGGAGTTTTTGGGATTTATTATTTCTGCAACAGGTATTCAGATGGACCCTAAGAAGATACAGGCTATTGTCACCTGGCCGATACCTTCTACAGTTAAGCACATTCAAGTGCTCTTAGGATTTGCCAATTTCTACAGGTGATTTATTTCCCATTTCTCTGACATCGTAGCTCCTATGACACGCTTGTTGAGGAAAGGGGTTCCCTTTGTCTGGTCATCTGAGGTACAGGACGCCTTTCAGTTGTTACTTGGGAAATTTACATCAGCGCCAGTATTGGTGCATCCTGATCCTGCCCTGCCGTTCTTTGTGGAAACGGATGCCTCATCGTGTGCAGTGGGTGGGGTGTTATCGCAAAGGGATGAGGGGACTGGCCATATGCATCCCAATGGCTTTTTCACCAAAACCTTGTTGCCAGCAGAACACAACTATACTGTGGCGGAGAGGGAGTTATTGGCGGTGAAGTTGTCCTTTGAGGAATGGCGCCATTATCTATGGGGTGCACGCCATACCATTACGATCTACACTGATCATAAGAACCTGGAGTTCTTTCGGTCTGCTCGTGCCTTGACACCACGCCAAATGCAGTGGGTCCTATTTTTTAATGAATATGATTTTGTTATAACATATAGGCCCGCGGCGCAGCAGATCAAGTCCGATGCTCTTTCCCGGATTCATGTGGATCTTAATGAAGTAAGTCCTGTGCCAGAGGAGACGCCTATGGTCGATGGTGCAAGGATCATTGGAGTTACGACCGCTGATGACTTCCCCTCTCTATTGAAAGAGCGTTTGAGAGAGATGGATTTGTCGCCATGGTTGACATTGCCTCAGATTGTCACTCAGGATGGGTTGTTGTACCACGAGAGCCGGTTGTTTGTTCCTCCTGTTTTGAGAGAGATGGTGCTGCAGTGGTGTCATTCTTCTGCTTTGGTGGGGCATCCTGGGGTGCGGAAAACAGGGGAGTTGTGTTTGCGATGGTTTTGGTGGGAGTCCTTGGCAAAGGATATTCAGGGTTATGTAGCAGCTTGCCCTGTTTGCGCAATTAGTAAACCCACTCACAGTAAGCCCTCTGGTCTTTTACAACCTTTAGAGGTCCCCCCGGTTCCTTGGCATACCATCAGCATGGATTTTGTGACAGACCTTCCTTCCGGGTCTGGATTTACCGCCATTCTAGTGGTGGTGGATTCGTTCATGAAGATGGCGCATTTTATTCCTTTAAGCAAGATCCCTACCGCCAAGGAAATGGCTTTGGTATTTATGACTTCTGTAGTGAGAATACATGGTTTGCCCTCGGTGATCATATCTGACAGGGGGGCTCAGTTTGTGTCCCATTTCTGGACAGAGCTTTGTTCAGTGCTAAAAATGGAAATAAGGCTGTCTTCCGCATATCATCCACAGTCAGATGGGCAGACTGAACGTGCCAACCAGACTATGGAGCAGTACTTGAGGTGTTTGGTGTCATCTTTGTCTTGCGATTGGGTAACGGCTCTTCCTATTGCAGAATTTGCATATAACAACAGTCTGCATTCTGCTTTGGGTATGTCTCCTTTCTACTGTTCCTTGGGGTACCACCCTAGGGCGTTGGCGATTCAACCCACTGGGCATGTGCCAGCCATAGATGATGTGTGTAGGAGGCTGAGTGATATCTGGGGCGTGGCAAGGAAACAGCTGCTGGACGCTAAGGTGGCTATGAAGACTCAGGCCGATAAACATAGGGCCCCAGCCCCAGTTTACAAGGAGGGTGACCTAGTTTGGTTGGCATCTCGTAACTTGAGACTACAGGGTTCCCGTAAATTGCAACCTCGGTTTGTGGGTCCTTTCCCTATCGTTCAGGGGGTTAATCCGATGGCTATGAAGCTCAAGCTGCCAGACGACTATAGGGTACATCCTGTTTTTCATACATCTCTATTGAAACCCTATGTGCCTTCTGCCCTGGTGTTGCCCCCCCCCGCCTCCTTTGGTCGTCGATGGGCAGGAGGAGTTTGAGGTTCAGGCTATCCTTGATTCTAGACGTAGGAGGGGCCATCTCTTCTATTTGGTGGACTGGAAAGGCTACCCCCCGAGGATAGAACATGGGAGCCGGCTGGTGGGGTGCATGCGCCTCGTTTGGTTCGGTTGTTCCATAGGCAACATCCAGGGAAACCCCGCCCGGTGGGGAGGGTTGTCGGGGGGGGGGGTACTGTTAGGATTTGGGGTCCAGTCCTCTCTCTTTGACCATGGTCGACCATCACATGATTTGCCTGGCTGGGAATATAAGCAAGTCCTACCTTCTTTTCCTTGCTTGTAATTGTGAATGTGTGGGTTCCTGGTTCCAGTGATTTGGTTTTTCTTGCAGTTCTCTCACAGGCTTGTGAGTGCTTCCTTGCTCTTTTTCTTATCCCATTTTTGTGTCTGCCAGAATTCCCTTGTGTTCATTGTTTTTGCCCTTCCCCTTCCCTGCTGGTCGTTTTATATAGTTCAGCCTTAGTTTAGTTAGGCTTCCCTTCTTTGGTTTCCCGATTTTCCCAGTGCCCATTTTTGTATTGTTGGGGGGGTCTTGGGGCTCCAATTCCCCTGCCTTGTAGGATTTAGTGGTCGCTCCACTTGGGGCAAGTGTAGAGCTTAGAAAACGCGATTAGAAAACGAGTGTTTTCTTCGTTTTCTTCCGCGTTTTGTGTAACCGCTCCACATCGTTTTGTAGGCGGAATGACGTTTTGGGTCATTCCGCGATGGAGTTTCTAGCCGAGTCGGCTTTGTTTTGCTTTAGGGGATGAGCTGAAACCCTTTTGATAATTATTACGATAAGGGTTTTTTTTATGCCCTACAAAAGCTTTTTCCCCCTTTATCCCGAAGTAAGACACCCTTATTTTAAGAACACTGTGCCTTTTGGTGTTCGTTTTTGTCTAGCTTCCAAGAGGTGTTATCTTGGATTTTGACTACTGCTACTGCCTAATTATTCTCCACGAAGCCAAGCCTGCATACCTGCCTGGTAAGAGTAATCATTGTGTGGTGGGACATGGTCATTGAGACAAAGAAGGAGGGGCATTGGATTGAGTGGCTATTTATATTGTGTGTTTGTCCCTTAGGTGCAGAAGCGTGGAGGCTGGAGTAGTGATTCAATCGACATTCTTGGGTGGAAATAGACGTGGTGCCTTGGGATATTCCACCCCCTTTTCTGGGTCACCCACATACTCATAGTTTGTTCTATTGTGAGTGGCAGTTGGACTGGGGAAGAGGACTGGACCATACTCCGTTCCTGCAGTGTATGGGCAGAGTGGACGGAACTCAACAAACACCGGCAGGGCAAGCCCAATCATGGGATGCTCTCCTACCCTAAAGTCTAGGTTTTCGGGGGCTATTGTTGAAGGAGACTAGCGTGAGAGCTGAGCAAGGGTTTAGGGCATGATACATCTACAATGGCAAGAATCTATAGGAAGGGCTACAGAGTGGTTGATGGTGATGGACAGACATCCCTGCCCCCAGGCTAGTACACAATTAGTCTGTGGTTGTGGGACCAAAGAAGACAGAAATGGCAGGCTGTAACTAGATGTTAGAAAGATGAAATTGAGACGCAATCCAAAAGCAAAGGTAATGTGGGAAAGTTGGAAAAAGTTGTCATCCCTCTACGTAATGCCTGGTGTCAATTGGTTTAGCAGTCTCTGGGGTCGCTAGCACTCCGAGGGAGAGTGGCCTTCCTGCTTGATCTACCCCATCTCATGTTTAGAAGTAGATTCATTCCCACTGGTCTCTGGTCCCTCCTTGTCAGAGCCGACTTGAGGATCCCGGAGCATGCAGGAGTTACTAAGCTTCAGTAGTAGGTGTTACCACTGATGGTTCCGGACGAGGCCTATTGTGGACACCCCTTATAATTTGACCTTCAGATTTACTATGGGGTAGAGCATGGGTGTACTCAAACGTTTTCTAGGGGCCACAAAGTTTTGTCTGTGATGTGACGAGGTCTGCATTGATGCAAGCAGGGAAGCTAAGCATATACATCTAGTGACTGCAGTGCACAATGTGCGCTGTACAAAACCTTCTCATGTGTTTGATTTAATAAACTATAATGCTGTTCATGTATAATAGGAACCCAGGCCACCCTAAGAGTGCACATAACAACCTAAGTGCCTCTTAGTTCACTTGGCAATGTCAGTGTGTGGGGAAGAATTGATGTTTGTAAATTCATGTTTGAAAACTCACTGTAAAAAAGCACTTCTTAATGCACTGATATAATCTGATGTACTAAGGTGAAATGATTCTGCATGTTAATGAAATACACTTTTTGAATTTTGAATAGACCTTATCATATTTTTACACTTTTGCTGCAAGATGGCTTTGAAAATGAAGGTGTTTCTAAAGTTAAGTGGTGCAGGACAACCTAGTTACTTCCTTTATTTAACTTCAATTAACCTTTAAAGAAAGACTTGCCTGTTTATTTAATATTTTTGCAGTGTTAGTGCTGAATTGGTAGAAGAGCTGCCCAGTGCTGCTGTTGATCAGGGGGCTGCATGTAAAGGCCAGGAGGGCTGCACTTTGAGTATAACTGGTTAGAGACTCGCATCTCAACAATCCACATAATCTCACTCAGTAAAAGAATGTCCAGTCAGTATTTTGACTGTATTAAAAGACAAAGGGTTTTTATCATACCAGCCTATCAATACAGTACAGAATATGGCCAGAGTTAAAGGTCAGAAATAGAAAATGTATGTAAGAGGATCTAGGGGATACTATTTATGGACCACTTAACTCCACACCCCTAATCACTAACATATACAACTACGGGGAGAAAGTCAGTCTGTTGGTATGACAAAAAAAAACTCAGAAGCTCCAAAGAAAACTGCTCACCAGGTTCAAATAGCTTGCCCAATAACTGGCATGAGAGAAGTCTCCATCAGCCCACCCATTTGGCGGAGCTTCGTCATCTGGGAAACTACGAGAGGAGGGTCAGGTGTAGCCAATGTTGCTCCAAGGCTTACATGAATGGATACTTGACCTCATGCTCCCAAAAGATCTCAGCCACAGTAATTGTTCAAAATATGAGACAACTGATGGAGTGCAGTGCATGTAGTTGTATATATCAGAGTTAAAGGTCTACTAAGGTGATTTTACATTTAGGACAATGGTAAACCACTAAGTAGGGAAAACTGGACAGATGCAGGCTCATAGCATGAAGAGTGAACATGCCTTCCTTCAGGTACAAATGGCTGTTACAGCAAGGCTGCCATCAAGCGAATGAGCAGTCACAATTCACTATGTGATTAAGGCTCAAAGCTACCCCCCCCCAAGGAAAGCTGTCACAGTCCCCCCTCGCATCTTGAGACCAGTTTAAAGAGTTTATAGGGAGACAGTTTGTCAGAGGAGCCCACACTTTGGGGTCCCAGGCACACATAGAAAAGAGTGTATGGGCCAGCACAGTATGTTAAAGCGACTGCCCTAAATGGCAGTTCATGGTATCCTTTCGGTTCTACAAGCTTCTGGACCACAGTTCAGTTCACGACTCTGGGATGTGATTCCATTTCTTAGTGCACAGAGCTCAGGTGGGGTTAAGGGGAAGTTTGTGGGAGCAGAGGGAGACCTGCTTCGGTCTCTCTAGGATTAGATCCTGCCATGTTGCACCGTGCTGGAAACTTCTCTAATCGCTACCATGCTAGGGTAGATAAATGTCTTGAAGTCCTTTGAGGTTAGCTGGAGGGGGGCAGCAAGCACTGCAGTGGCTTCACAACCGTGCCGCCCAATGCCTGTCACATTGTTTGTGCAAGTTGGCCATTTCTTCAGTGGGACAGTTCACACTTTCGGGCCGCTTCTTCCTCATGGGATACCTCCAGCACAGCTCTCAAGAGGCCAGCCAGACTCCTAACTTCTCAGATCTGTACTTGCATGCTTCTTCAGGTGATAGAAGGCTGCTTGTCAAAACATCAGCATTGGAGGCCGGTAGTTTCCCTAACAGCCTGCAAGGTATCACCTACACCAGTGAATGAGAAGTCATAAAACCCTTCAGCCATCTTATTCAGACATGTTTTTTGAATTCCACATGTGTTGTTTTGGAACTGGTTTAAGGAGTTCCCTCACTTTGGGTTTACCCCTTCTTCCAGAACAGACAACCTGTTTTTCTCTCCATGAGTTGCAAGGTAAATGGAGGTGATAAAAGAAAAACCCACAAAAAGATAACAAAGAGGAGAGAGACGACCTAACACCATCAGCTTTTTGAGAACAGCACCTCTGGTGGAACAGAGTGGTAAGGACTTGACATACACTTCTAAAGCGACCACATTCTCCGCATCTTCAATCTCATCTAATGAATGCTCATGATAACAACTTAAGGCAGGACCCAACAAAAGGTCTCTTCCTAACATCCTAAGTGAACACTAGCTCCACTCTCCCACAATTCAGTGTTTATTACCATGCACAAGCTTCAGGGATGCTAGCAATACACAATGCTAATCTGACAGGCTACCTCTAACCTTCATCTTGCACAGCTTGCTTGCACTAGCAATCCAATATGGATTCCACTCCAGTGGCATATACTACCAGGTAGTTATACTAATTACATGAGCAATCCAGGCACACTGGATGTAGTCGTGGATCCAGGCACATAAGAATTAGGCTGCACTTGAGAAGAGGGGAGGTGTGTAGGCCCAGTTCAGTGAGCAGGGAAAAATGCCTGATCTATGACTAAGATTAAAAACACGCCAAGGTTATGTCAGCTGATAAGGGTATTATAGTCCCTTTTAATAAGGAAGGCATGCATGGCGTTTACAACGGCAGACCGCCACTTCAGTTATCAAATATCACTTAACCGCATGCGCGCTAGCGGTTTTCCCGCTGCGCGCTGCGATTTAAAAAAACCCGCGTTACATGACGAGCTCAGCTCGTCATCCGCGTAGCGCAGGTTACGCTCATGACGAGCTGAGCTCGTCATGAGCGCCGAAGGGGTTAAACTAAACAATCATCTGCTTGCGCACTGAGCCAGAAAACTCAAATATGTGGCTGAGACTTGCATATAAGGGCAGGGGTGCATAGCTGTGAAACGAGTACTCTCCAGCAAGCAGAATGGAAATGAGAAAGGTATTTGTCTCTGAACTACTATTGATGCAGGTTGGGATTAAGCCAGAATGTACCGCAGTGCATGTGGATGGATGGAAAATGGTGGTCTCTGGTTTTTCGACGCTGAAGCAAGTGCAGTTATCCCAGCAAAGACCAAGGGGAGGTTCAATTCTACTAAGGCACCCTTGAGGCGTTTGGGTCTGCAGCACAAGGTAGGTCCAATCCTCTCATTTCGTATGAATGGAGAGTTCCTTATTGCTGGCATTAAATGCCTCCTCCTTCCCAGTATGACAGCCAGGCCACCGGAAAGGTATTTCCCTATTTCCACTCAACGACTGTGGCTACCTAAGGGACCATGTTCTCCACTGGGCCACCCAACATTCGAAGCTCATCGCGGCAAACAACCCTGACTCTGTTATCAGTCTGAGCTTCCTTACGCAGGCCTATCCTGGATCAGGAACTCTTTCAAAATAGGTCCTAGAGGAATTTCTTCTGCCTTGACAGGGTTAGTTTTGCAGGTGACTGTGCCCCACACTGTCAAAATGGTAAGCGCATTAGGGCACACAAGCAGCCCTCTAACGTGTGAACTGACATCCATGGTTCTGCAGGCCTCATCTGCACAGATGGCAGTTCCCTGAACTAGATAGGGAAAACTAGAGGATAATAACTAGTGCTTAATTTGAAAACAAAAAAAATCAAGAGCCAGGGCCCAAGATATTACTCAGTAGTCCACAGCAGCTTGCACAATTCAATGTCCCTACCAATGCAGCCAAATGCCAGTAGAAACACTTCCTAACAGTTCTTTAAAAGGAAAAAATAAGTACAGGTACTCATACAATGGCATTGTGGGCCAGGGGTGGAGTTTAGGGTTGTGCACAGGGCAGGTCAATGGGTGGGTCTAGGATCTAGACATTTAATAAAGTCAAGGATTCCTCAGAGTGCAACTGTTCATGATGGTGCAGAGGCATTTATTTTGTTAACTGTATTCTGCTTTTTTGTGCTGCCCAGCATTGCCGTAGTCTTAAAGATGGGCTGACAGTGAAGAGCCTGCAGAATATTATGTAAGACAATTTGACAATCCTTGACATTATGGCCATCTCCAAGCACTTTCACAGCACTTTACAGGGTCTTGAAGGTCAGTCCATCTAACCCGCTGCCCCTAGCCCTAGGGGTGTAATGAGGAATACGAAAAACACTTATGAGGTGGGTTTTGTGTGAAAGTATATTGACAACTGAGCTCTGCACTTGATAGGAGACTTGTAAACTCCATAGACTCTCCCAGACTTTTGCTTTGTTAAGGCATGTAATTACCTTCACTGAAGGCGTTCAGCCTAGCCCTGAAATCAGTGCCTTTGTTAAGTAAAGGGAACCATTAAAACAGAGTATGCTGCCATTCCTTAACCGTATTCTTTTGTAGAAAGGCTTTTTTGTCTCAACCCGATTTAACATGCATTATTGTTCCTTTATTTAACACAGTGCAGTGATGTACCTCCTCAAAGAATAAAAGACAAAGGGGCAGATTTATGAAGGCCTTGCGCCGCCGGTGCGTCACTTTTTCCCATGTTAAAAATGACGCACGGGCGGCGCAAGGCCTTCATAAATCTGCCCCAAAGCGTTAATGTAGGATGTAAAACAGGACCGGGAAACAGATGTCTATCGAGCGGCTGAATTGCAGAGTGTGAGTTCCCAAAAAAAAAAAAAGATCAATCCTGGCTTCCCTGCTTGACCGGATTGTGTGCCCCTGTGCAGTCACTTTATTTGAGTGTGCCTCATTGTCCTCCATCATTACATTTTATAGCTGATCAAATTGAACACATGGCAACTGACTTGCCTCTCGGTTCTCTGATGGCATCACCATCAGGTTAATGGGGGACATTAATATTCTAAAAAGTGCCACTGAGTGAGGTGATACAACTAATGTACTAAAGTAAAATGCTAAAAAGTACACTTAAAAAAAAAAATGATGAAGACTCGCCACTTTGCTATATTTCTACATGTGGTTTGTGTGACCGAGAAACAGATACCTATCGAGCGGCTGAATTGCAGTGTGAGTTCCGAAAAAAAAAAAGAAGATCAATCCTGGCTTCCCTGCTTGAAAAGTTTGTGTGCTCCTGTGCAGTCACTTTATTTGAGTGTGCCTCATTGTCCTCCATCCAGTGGCGTAGCAAAAGATGAGGGTGCCCCCCTGCAAGGTAAAATGGAGGGGCCCCCTCTCCAGATTTAATCCGGAGCTCTTAGGCCTGAGTACTGTGCTGAGGAGGTCTCCTGCAGCTCAGGGGCCCGCAGAGAGGGGGCTGTGGGGGCCTGTGTTACGCCACTAGGGTAAGCCTGTTTTTACTGCTTTTATCATCTTCTCAACAGCTTGTGGTCATGTCGACAAACCAACTCTTTGGGAAAAACGATCTGCCCTCGAGATACCCTTCTGAAATGAATAACTGCCGTAGGCTCTTCCATGTGGTGTACAGTAGTTATGCGCGGAGATAGTGGAATCTCTGTATACATAGAAACTCTGAATTGTCTAAGATAGAGATATCTATTAGCTCCCCTTCTATTTTCACTATACCTACATGATTTACCTGGAATATTTACTAATCTAATGGGACCTTATTCCATTCACCTTGATGCATACTGACGAGATGATTTTTTTAAACCTTATTCCTCTTGGTCTGAGACATCATTTGCTAAAATGCACATATTGCAAGTAAACATTTCCTTAAGATCAACGAGCAAAAAAGTAAGGTTGTGACAGTTAATGGCAGAAAGTAAAATAGCTCTCATAATTGGGTGTTAGATGAGGACAAAAGCAACAGCCTCAATCCTTGTCCGGGTGAACCACAAAAGTCAATCAATTAACCTGTGCTTAACCCTCTGGGAGCTTGGCACAAAAGCAGTCCGGCTTAACGTAGAGGAAATGTGTAAAGTATTTATGCAGCGCTTAAACAGTAAAGTGTGGACAGAACACAAAAAACATACCACACGGATTTAGAAAGTTGAGTAAAATGTAATATTATTTGACACCAAAATGACTAAAATCCGATCAGTAGAACTGACATGCAATTTTAAATATTTAAGATTAAGCATTGAGCTGGAAAGGAAAAAGCTCTTCTTGCGGTTATCTGGTCATGCAAGACCGGGTGAAAGTCCCAGGTTCAAGCAGACCCTGCTGGAGCACACGCCGGATACAGGGACCACGTTAGTCCTGCTGAAAAAGTTACCTTCCAAAGTATAGCATAAAAAGTCCAGTTTGCGGTGGAAGAGGCCGTGAGGAGTAAGGACAGTGTCGGGGATGGTCGTCGCTGGAGTGGAAGAGCAGGTCAGGCGTCGTAGTCGGTCATCCCTGTGGCGCGAAGGTCCTGTTGGGAGTCATGGACAGTCATAACTCGCGCTTTGTTTTGGCTGCCACTGCGGGCTGTCGATGCTGTAGCTCTAAGTGCACATCACGTGTAGGCAGCGGTCGCTGTAGAGCGAAGAGTCACCAGAGCTTCACTTTGGCAGTTGGCAAGGGCGTCAAGATCTTGGCACAAACTGACCCATTAACAGTCAGAAAGAGCCCATGACTTCAAGATGTCTCCTTTTCTTCTAGGAATAGCTCAACTGATGCCACACCAAGGGTCCAGGAGCTAGAAGGCAGGACCTCACTCCAGCAGAGACCAGGCAGGTCCAGTGTAGCAGGTCAGCTAGTCCGTTGCAGGGAAGCCTTTGGAGCTTGTTATATCCTGGTAGCTCAGAACAGGAGGGCAGTGAGCTGACCCTTGGTGTCACTTCAGCCTGGGATGAAGGGTACAGGCCGAATTCTTCTTTTTCAGACAGCAGGCCAGCCCTCAAGCAGCAGGGCAGTCCCCTAACAGCAGGGCAGTCCGTCTTCTGTAGTATACACATGTCCAGGAGTGGTCCCTTTTTATACCTGTGTCCAGTTTGAAGTGAAAAAAACCTTCTGGAGTCTTCCCCCCACAGAAATGTCTGGAATTTCCTGCCTCCCTGCCTTGGTTCCAGGCTGTCTGCAGGCACAATTGGCTATTGAAGAGTCCTTTGTGTGCGAGCTAAGGCAGTCTGTGAAGTGCAAGTGTGACAGGTGACTGCTCTGCACCTCTCATCAAGTCAGGATGGCCCATCCTAACCAGACCCTCTGAACTGTGGCTGTCTGAGAGGAATACACAAAAGCCAACTGCCAACTACACTAGTCATGAGAACGAGGAAACAGTCTGCAGGCACCAACTGGTTAGGACTAGAAAATGGCAGCTTTCTAATGGTGACATTTACATTTTCAGAATTGTGACTGAAATCTGACTTTACCATTAAAGAGAGTTTTACATTACAATTCCTCAGTCTCCAAACATAACATTCTTACCTGCTCTCAAATCCCTTATTAAATGTAATAAGGTATCCCAATGTAATCCTATGGGAAGGGTAGGCCTTGCAATAGAAAAAAACAAACTTGAGAAACATGTAAAAGCTCAAAGTGCATATCCAACTTGTTAAATACAACGCACCCAGCCCTATGGGTTTTTAGGGCTTACCCTATGGGTGACTTATATGTAATAAAAAGGGAGGTTTTGGCAAAAGGTTTATTTTGTCAGGCTGAAATGGCAGTTTAAAACTGCACAAACTGGCTGCAATGGCAGACTGAGATGGGGTTTAAAAAGGCTACTTGAGTGGGTTGCACAATAAGTGCTGCAGGCCCCCTAGTAAGAATTTAATATACAGCCCTGGCTACATGTAGTACCAATTTACTAGGACTAACAAGTAAATTAAATGTTGTAATTGGGTGTAAGCCAATTTTACCATGCTCAGAGGAGAGAGCACAAACATGTTATCACAGTATTGCAGTGGTAAACAGTGCAGAGTCCTAAAAGGCTACAAAAACTGGTTCAGATAACAGATGGGGTGAAGGCAGAAATATTGGGGGTGACACTACACAAAGGGCTAGGTCCAACAATCCTGTACTCACTTTGCTCAGTGGGGAGCCCTGTCCCAGTGCAATCTCTGCAGCTTGATTTTGGTTAATCAGGCATCTACACCTAGCCCTGGCTGCGGTTATCCACTGCAGACACCCACAGAGCACTCAAAGGAGGGCTAGCTGAAGTTGGTTTTAAAACAAGAATCAACTTAAAATCATTTGTAACATTGTGCTTTTTCTAGGCATTTCAATGAAGCACTACTGAGTTTTTAATTACCTTAGAAGAATGTAACAGATAGTTCACCAGCCAATTAAAATTGTCCTTGAAAAGGGCCATCCCACAGGCTATTTACATATTAAATAGTGAACACTGCATGAAATTTCTGTGAAAAAAGATCTTAGCTTACTCAGCCTTGGTCAATAAGCAGCAATCCTATGTCAATTTCTCTTGAACACAAGGGTAGAATGAAATTTTGTTGAGAACAGACAGATTATCATTACTAGCTTCAATAGGGGTCTGGTGGCCCAAACCCAAGACTAGCTGATTTGTCACCGCTGCAAGGCTGGTGTGTATAACCTTCATTGTGTATTATTTACCTGATATTAAAAACACAGCCATGTAGGTTTTTATATCCACAGTTTATGAAATGTGCGGTAAAATCATCAAGTGAGGTCTACACAGAAATATTGTCTCCTGTCAATCAACATATCTGTTACTCTATATTTACATTTTTATAAAGCATCTTATATATATATATATTAATGTATTGTATAACAATCTTTATTTCTCATGTTACTAATGTATTTTTACCGTCCTTGAAGGCTCTTATACATTTATAATAATAACCTGAATATAAGTTTCATAAAGTGCACTATTACCAAAACAAAGTGTTGGTCCTAGGTCTGGCCAAACACCAGCATCAACAAAAAATACGCAGTGTCGGTCCTAGGTCTGGCCAAACACTAGCATCAACAAAAAATACGCAAGTGTCGGTCCTAGGTCGGCCAATCACCAGCATCAACAAAAAATACCCAAAGTGTCGGTCCTAGGTCTGGCCAAACACCAGCGTCAGCAAAAAATACCCAATGTGTCGGTCCTAGGTCTGGCCAAACACCAGCGTCACCAAAAAATACCCAATGTGTCAGTCCTAGCTCTGGCAAAACACCAGTGTCAACAAAAGAAAAAGCAAATAAGAGGAAAACAGCCCAGTTTAGACAAACTAAAACCAACACCCAGCTCAAAAAGAGCCCAGCGCTCCTTAAGAATTCTAAAGAGATCTATAATTACTACAATGAAATACAATAATAATAGGTTGCAGGTACATAGTCATTGCGTACTACTGCCATTTGTGCATGCTGTAACTAACAGATATTATTTTTACCCAGTTTATGGCTCTCATTTTACCAGCCTCGGGGGCATGGAAGTCTGAGTCACTCTTACCAGAATCCGAACTTCAGACATTCAGGTCACTAAGCAGTGAAACTTCCTGTTCATTGAGGCCCATGCCAGCTTACCTGGTTAGGAAAATATACCCATGATGAGATATTACACTGTCAAAAGTATTAACTCCGTACGCAGGGCTTGCAATACTGATCTTGGATTTGGACAGGTTCAATTAACTTTCATATTAAGTCAATTAATAATTTTCTAGAAATTTCACCAGATATTCAATTTTCGGGCCTGTGGCTAGTGCTCTGAATAACTATGCTGTCAGATTTCCCTAAATGTTTTCACAACTCACCTCTTTTCACTGCATCATAGGGCGTAAATACCAGTGCTCAATGTGTTGCTTAAAATATTGATCTATTTAAGAATTTGTGCTTCAAGACTGTGGGTCTGGTTGTTCAGTGGATAATTCCATCCGCTAAAGTGAACTAGGGTTGAGCCCATGTTTATAGGTTCAATCCTGCTGGGTCCACACAGACTTTCATCTTTTCGAGGATGATAAACTGAGTATCATTGGGCCGGGTAACAAAAAACATCTGTTAACTGTCAATAGCACCACAAGTCACTTCAGAGTGCCCTCCACAAATAGGAGTGACCTGCTATGCTTATTGCCGCAGAACCTGAGCAACCACAACATTAGTGACTAACAAGTTTTTAAAAAAACAAGTTACACACTTAACACGTTCACAGACATCCACGTGTCTCTCCCTGGCTAGTTCTCTTGCACCAGGATGCAACTCAACAAATACCAAACAGAGCCTCAAGGAATGGATTAAAACAGGAAGCAACAAGGAAAAAAAGAACTTAAGAAGGGAAGGCACTGAACTACCAACTGCTTACCTTGCATAGCTGTAATATTTTGCAACACAGCAGTGTTTTGATAAATTGGTAAGTATTTCACATCTGTGTAACGTCAGGATTCGATTAGGAGGGCTGCTAATTTCAGATCATGATGGAAACGGCAGCGCTCAAAAGAAAGGCAAGTAGTGGAAAGTATTGGCGGCCTCAGTTCAACCCTCAATAAATATTCAGTTCATGACCATTAGTACACACGTTCACAAACCACTGTTACATCAACAGGCGGATCTGTTCGGGATGAGCATTTTTCCCTTTCTGTCCAGAAGAACCTTTTAATCTCAGCTATTCCCTAGATCCACCGCCTTGGGACGTACTGCTTTAGTATTTATTCACGAAGTGAGGAATCTGCAGTTAGAAGCACCCATCAGAAAAAAGTTACTTGTCTTCCGTAACTCTCTCTGGTGGTTGCTCCTTCTAACTGCAGGTTCCTCACCATTCTCCTACCTTCCTGTTTGGAGATGGTCTACTTTTCCCTCTATAAAGTTCCCAATTTAGAAATTTGCAGACTGGTCCCTCCAATTTGCAGACAAGCCTGTGAAGGTAACTGATGTTCACCTGCATGTGTGGTGCTGGTATGTGGCTCTTCTGGAATGGCCTAAAGTCAGTGAGGAGCCTCACAATGCCAAATTCCGGTTGCAGGAGCGCGCGTTTTGTAGTTTCTGGATCTAGTCTGTTGCCAGGGGATATTCACAAGGTGATCCTGTGGTGAGAGTATCCACAAAGGGCGTTACCGAAGGTAAGTAACTTGTTCGTATTTTTTTTTTTAAGTGCCCCTTACATGCTGATATGGAAGCAGTTATCCTAGTGGCCAAGCACAGATGTTTCTATTGATCTTATTACATTTATAAAGAGCAACTGCTGCCTAAAAAGGTGTCATGCTGCTGATACCTGATGCAATAGACTGACAATGGGAGGAGACTTAAAGGGTGTAACACCAAGTTTTAAGAGTCTCTCCTAAAAGCTAGTATTCCTCAATGGATTGAGGACGGGGAAAGAGTGTTCTAATGCCGGGCAGCTTTCACATAAAAGACTTGACTGCATGCTCATTCATACCTTTATGTAATTAGGGATGATGAGCAGGTTAGCATTGACATAGCACAGAAAACACTTGGGGAAGTACCACTCACATTTTGCCTGTAGAAAACTAGGCCAATATTAATTACACAGAGAGGGGTGGAGGGGAGGGAGCTAATAAATGATCCAGAACCCTTGCTCCCAAGAACTACAGCATTACTAGCAGGGTATCTCAGCTTGGAAAAATGGCACAAGTGAGGGGATCTTCCTATTCAGGAAGTGGTGCCCTCACACACCCGATCATCATTGAGCTTGCTCCACATGGGGTTGGCGAGAGGGCTCTTTGGCAGAGATCTTATAATCAAATAGCTGTGATGATGAGTGCGGGTGTGTGAAATGGGTGAAGGGGTGGGTTAAAAATACCAAAAACTGATTTAATCCGGCGTCCCCTTGGTAGAGATAAAAGTAATCTGTCAATTGTTAGCTCCTAGTTATGAAGAGATAAATTAAGCAACCTGTGCAGATAGTGTAGGTTGACATGTTTCATGCCTCAGTGGCCAAGAAGGGATCCGTGGCATTTCATCAGGACCAAAAAGAGGGATACTCAGTAGCCCTATCCTTGATCAGGGTTGAGAGGATGCATGCTGGTATCAAATGATGACCTAAATGTACTTACATAAAGTTGTAAGTCAGAGAAATGTACCTCATAGGGTGTAAACCAAATGAAGTTGTCCTATGTTCCAGCCCTATGATCGTGAATTTCGTGCCCCTTAGGTCTGGACTCCAAGCAAGCAGATTATGGGGTAGGTGACCACGTTTCACCCTGCGCTTACTATAGCGGGTGTATGAGGGCACCACTTCCTAAATTGGAAGATCCCCTCACTTGTGCCATTTTTTCCACCCTGTAATACCCTCTAATAGGAACAGTTACCCTACTAGGCCCAACCTGATGAATAGCTTTGTGAACAGGGATTTAAATAGAACAGTCTTGTCCAGAGGAAGCAAGTCCAAGGCGTCAGATGCACAAGTCATGGTCGGAACTCTTTGTTGCAGTATAATGCAATATGTGCCCATCGTTGGCAGCAGAATAAGAGCTATATTGCTGCCATCACAATGTACTGTAACCATCACACCATAGAACATTTGCCTCTTTATTCCCTGTACCTTAGGGAAGAAATGTTAGCGTAGGCAAATGTGTAACTGTACACCGGCATAGCAAGACCAATCATGGGATGCTCTCCTACCCTAAAGTCTAGGTTTTCAGGGGCTATTGTTGAAGGAGACTAGCCTGAGAGCTGAGCAAGGGTTTAGGGTATGATACATCTACAATGGCAAGAATCTATAGGAAGGGCTACAGAGTGGTTGATGGTGATGGACAGACATCCCTGCCCCCAGGCTAGTACACGATTAGTCTGTGGTTGTGGGACCAAAGAAGACAGAAATGGCAGGCTGTAACTAGATGTTAGAAAGATGAAATTGAGACGCAATTTAAAAGCAAAGGTAATGTGGGAAAGTTGGAAAAAGTATTCATCCCTCTACTTAATGCCTGGTGTCAATTGGTTTAGCAGTCTCTGGGGTGACTAGAACTCCGAGGGAGAGTGGCCTTCCTGCTTGACCTACCCATCTCATGTTTAGAAGCGGATTCATTCCCACTGGTCTTTGGTCTCTGGTCCCGCCTTGTCAAAGCCGACTTGGGGATCCCGGAGCATGCAGGAGTTACTAAGCTTCAGTAGTAGGTGTTACCACAGATGGTTCCGGACGAGGCCTATTGTGGACACCCCTTATAATTTGACCTTCAGATTTACTATGGGGTTAGAGCATGGGTGTACTCAAACGTTTTCTAGGGGCAACAAAGTTTGGTCTGTGATGTGACGATGTCTGCATTGATGCAAGCAGGGAAGCTAAGCATATACATCTAGTGACTGCATTGCACAATGTGCGCTGTACAAAACCTTCTCATGTGTTTGATTTAATAAACTATAATGCTGTTCATGTATAATAGGAAGCCAGGCCACCCTAAGAGTGCACATAACAACCTAAGTGCCTCTTAGTTCACTTGGCAATGTCAGTGTGTGGGGAAGAATTGATGTTTTTAAATTCATGTTTGAAAACTCACTGTAAAAATCACTTCTTAATGCACTGATATAATCTGATGTACTAAGGTGAAATGATTCTCCATGTTAATGAAATACACTTTTTGAATTTTGAAGAGACCTTATCATATTTTTACACTTTTGCTGCAAGATGGCTTTGAAAATGAAGGTGTTCCTAAAGATAAGTGGTGCAGGACAACCTAGTTACTTCCTTTATTTAACTTCAATTAACCTTTAAAGAAAGACTTGCCTGTTTATTTAATATTTTTGCAGTGTTAGTGCTGAATTGGTAGAAGAGCTGCCCAGTGCTGCTGTTGATCAGGGGGCTGCATGTAAAGGCCAGGAGGGCTGCACTTTGAGTATAACTGGTTAGAGACTCGCATCTCAACAATCCACATAATCTCACTCAGTAAAAGAATGTCCAGTCAGTATTTTGACTGTATTAAAAGACAAAGGGTTTTTATCATACCAGCCTATCAATACAGTACAGAATATGGCCAGAGTTAAAGGTCAGAAATAGAAAATATATGTAAGAGGATCTAGGGGATAGTATTTATGGACCACTTAACTCCACACCCCTAATCACTAACATATACACCTATGGGGAGAAAGTCAGTCTGTTGGTATGAAAAAAAAAACTCAGAAGCTCCAAAGAAAACTGCTCACCAGGTTCAAATAGCTTGCCCAATAACTGGCATGAGAGAAGTCTCCATCAGCCCACCCATTTGGCGGAGCTTCGTCATCTGGGAAACTACGAGAGGAGGGTCGGGTGTAGCCAATATTGCTCCAAGGCTTACATGAATGGATACTTGACCTCATGCTCCCAAAAGATCTCAGCCACAGTAATTGTTCAAAATATGAGACAACTGATGGAGTGCAGTGCATGTAGTTGTATATATCAGAGTTAAAGGTCTACTAAGGTGATTTTACATTTAGGACAATGGTAAACTACTAAGTAGGGAAAACTGGACAGATGCAGGCTCATAGCATGAAGAGTGAACATGCCTTCCTTCAGGTACAAATGGCTGTTACAGCAAGGCTGCCATCAAGCGAATGAGCAGTCACAATTCACTATGTGATTAAGGCTCAAAGCTACCCCCCCCCCCAAGGAAAGCTGTCACAGTCCCCCCTCGCATCTTGAGACCAGTTTAAAGAGTTTATAGGGAGACAGTTTGTCAGAGGAGCCCACACTTTGGGGTCCCAGGCACACAGAGAAAAGGGTTTATGGGCCAGCACAGTATTTTAAAGCGACTGCCCTGAATGGCAGTTCATGGTATCCTTTTGGCTCTACAAGCTTCTGGACCACAGTTCAGTTCACGACTATGAGATGTGATTCCATTTCTGAGTGCACAGAGCTCAGGTGGGGTTAAGGGGAAGTTTGTGGGAGCAGAGGGAGACCTGCTTCAGTCTCTCTAGGATTAGATCCTGCCATGTTGCACCGTGCTGGAAACTTCTCTAATCGCTACCATGCTAGGGTAGATAAATGTCTTGAAGTCCTTTGAGGTTAGCTGGAGGGGGACAGCAAGCACTGCAGTGGCTTCACAACCATGCCGCCCAATGCCTGTTACATTGTTTGTGGAAGTTGGCCATTTCTTCAGTGGGACAGTCCACACTTTCAGGCAGCTTCTTCCTCATGGGATACCTCCAGCTCAGCTCTCAAGAGGCCAGCCAGACTCCTAACTTCCCAGATCTGTACTTGCATGCTTCTTCAGGTGATAGAAGGCTGCTTGTCAAAACACCAGCATTGGATCCCGGTAGTTTCCCCAACACCCTGCAAGGTATCACCTACACCAGTGAATGAGAAGTCATGAAACCCTTCAGCCATCTTATTCAGACATGTTTTTTGAATTCCACATGTGTTGTTTTTGAACTGGATTAAGGAGTTCCCTCACTTTGTGTTTGCCCCTTCTTCCAGAACAGACAACCTGTTTTTCTCTCCATGAGTTGCAAGGTAAATAGAGGTGATAAAAAGAAAAACCCACAAAAAGATAACAAAGAGGAGAGAGAAGACCTCACACCAAACACCATCAGCTTTTTGAGAACAGCACCTCTGGTGGAACAGAGTGGTAAGGACTTGACATACACTTCTAAAGCGACCACTGTCTCCAGACTCTCCGC
Organism: Lissotriton helveticus; assembly: GCF_964261635.1. Lineage (NCBI taxonomy): Eukaryota > Metazoa > Chordata > Amphibia > Caudata > Salamandridae > Lissotriton > Lissotriton helveticus. The sequence goes on from NC_136067.1 coordinate 875,389,740, forward strand.
ATCTTCAATCTCATCTAATGAATGCTCATGATAACAATTTAAGGCAGGACCCAACAAAAGGTCGCTTCCTAACATCCTAAGTGAAAACTAGCTCCACTCTCCCACAATTCAGTATTTATTACCATGCACTAGCTTCAGGGATGCTAGCAATACACAATGCTAATCTGACAGGCTACCTCTAACCTTCATCTTGCACAGCTTGCTTGCACTAGCAATCCAATATGGATTCCACTAACAGTCAGACTCCAGTGGCATATACTACCAGCTAGTTATACCAATTACATGAGCAATCCAGGCACACTGGATGTAGTCGTGGATCCAGGCACATAAGAATTAGGCTGCACTTGAGAAGAGGGGAGGTGTGTAGGCCCAGTTCAGTGAGCAGGGAAAAATGCCTGATCTGTGACTAAGATTAAAAACACGCCAAGGTTATGTCAGCTGATCAGGGGATTATAGTCCCTTTTAATAAGGAAGGCATGCATGGTGTTTACACCGCCAGATCGCCACTTCAGTTATCAAATATCACTTAACCGCATGCGCGCTAGCGGTTTTCCCGGTGCGATTTTAAAAAACCCGCGTTACATGACGAGCTGAGCTCGTCATCCGCGTAGCGCAGGTTAAGCTCATGACGAGCTGAGCTCGTCATGAGCGCCGAAGGGGTTAAACTAAACAATCATCTGCTTGCGCACTGAGCCAGAAAACTCAAATATGTGGCTGAGACTTGCATATAAGGGCAGGGGTGCATAGCTGTGAAACGAGTACTCTCCAGCAAGCAGAATGGAAATGAGAAAGGTATGTGTCTCTGAACTACTATTGATGCAGGTTGGGATTAAGCCAGAATGTACCGCAGTGCATGTGGATGGAAAATGGTGGTCTCTGGTTTTTCGACGCTGAAGCAAGTGCAGTTATCCCAGCAAAGTCCAAGGGGAGGTTCAATTCTACTAAGGCACCCTTGAGGCGTTTGGGTCTGCAGCACAAGGCAGGTCCAATCCTCTCATTTCGTATGAATGGAGAGTTCCTTATTGCTGGCATTAAATGTCTCCTCCTTCCCAGTATGACAGCCAGGCCACCGGAAAGGTATTTCCCTATTTCCACTCAACGACTGTGGCTACCTAAGGGACCATGTTCTCCACTGGGCCACCCAACATTCGAAGCTCATCGCGGCAAACAACCCTGACTCCGTTATCAGTCTGAGCTTCCTTACGGAGGCCTCTCCTAGATCAGGAACTCTTTCAAAATAGGTCCTAGAGGAATTTCTTCTGCCTTGACAGGGTTAGTTTTGCAGGTGACTGTGCCCCACACTGTCAAAATGGTAAGCGCATTAGGGCACACAAGCAGCCCACTAACGTGTGAACTGACATCCATGGTTCTGCAGGCCTCATCTGCAAAGATGGCAGTTCCCTGAACTAGATAGGGAAAACTAGAGGATAATAACTAGTGCTTAATTTGAAAACAAAAAAATCAAGAGCCAGGGCCCAAGATATTACTCAGTAGTCCACAGCAGCTTGCACAATTCAATGTCCCTACCAATGCAGCCAAATGCCAGTAGAAACACTTCCTAACAGTTCTTTAAAAGGAAAAAATAAGTACAGGTACTCATACAATGGCATTGTGGGCCAGGGGTGGAGTTTAGGGTTGTGCACAGGGCAGGTCAATGGGTGGGTCTAGGATCTAGACATTTAATAAAGTCAAGGATTCCTCAGAGTGCAACTGTTCATGATGGTGCAGAGGCATTTATTTTGTTAACTGTATTCTGCTTTTTTGTGCTGCCCAGCATTGCAGTAGTCTTAAAGATGGGCTGACAGTGAAGAGCCTGCAGAATATTATGTAAGACAATTTGACAAATCCTTGACATTATGTCCCTCTCCAAGCACTTTCACAGCACTTTACAGGGTCTTGAAGGTCAGTCCATCTAACCCGCTGCCCCTAGCCCTAGGGGTGTAATGAGGAATACGAAAAACACTTGAGAGGTGGGTTTTATGTGAAAGTATATTGACAACTGAGCTCTGCACCTGATAGGAGACTTGTAAACTCCATAGACTCTCCCAGACTTTTGCTTTGTTAAGGCATGTAATTACCTTCACTGAAGGCGTTCAGCCTAGCCCTGAAATCAGTGCCTTTGTTAAGTAAAGGGAACCATTAAAACAGAGTATGCTGCCATTCCTTAACCGTATTCTTTTGTAGAAAGGCTTTTTTGTCTCAACCTGATTTAACATGCATTATTGTTCCTTTATTTAACACAGTGCAGTGATGTACCTCCTCAAAGAATAAAAGACAAAGGGGCAGATTTATGAAGGCCTTGCGCCGCCGGTGTGTCACTTTTTCCCATGTTAAAAATGACGCACGGGCGGCGCAAGGCCTTCATAAATCTGCCCCAAAGCGTTAATGTAGGATGTAAAACAGGACCGGGAAACAGATGCCTATCGAGCGGCTGAATTGCAGAGTGTGAGTTCCCAAAAAAAAAAAAAATCAATCCTGGCTTCCCTGCTTGACCGGATTGTGTGCCCCTGTGCAGTCACTTTATTTGAGTGTGCCTCATTGTCCTCCATCATTACATTTTATAGCTGATCAAATTGAACACATGGCAACTGACTTGCCTCTCGGTTCTCTGATGGCATCACCATCAGGTTAATGGGGGACATTAATATTCTAAAAAGTGCCACTGAGTGAGGTGATACAACTAATGTACTAAAGTAAAATGCTAAAAAGTACACTTTAAAAAAAAAATGATGAAGACTCGCCACTTAGCTATATTTCTACATGTGGTTTGTGTGACCGAGAAACAGATACCTATCGAGCGGCTGAATTGCAGTGTGAGTTCCAAAAAAAAAAAAGATTTATTTATTTATTTTAACATTTGTAAAGCGCAACACGAAGGCCCATGGGCATCTCGGCGCTGAGTAACTGCAATGTTTGGCCAACAAGGGGGTCAGGAGATCATTGATTAAAAAGCCAAGTTTTGAGGTTTTTTCGGAAAGACCATAAGGAAGTGCTGGACTTAATCGAATGAGGCAGAGTGTTCCATAGTTTTGGAGCAGCAACAAGGAATCTTCTGTCACCCCAGTTGACAGATTTAGTTCGGGGGATCACCAAGTCCAGGGAACTGGAAGAGCGCAGTGCTCTGGATGGGCAGTAGAGGGTAAGGTTCTGAGTGAAGAACGCTGGGGCAGCGTTGTGTAGAGCCTTATATACCAGGCATAAGGTTTTAAACTTAATCCTCTTCCTCACCGGAAGCCAATGGAGTTGTTTTATGGTGGGTGAAACCGGGTGGAATTTAGGGATTCGTCCTAAGAGCCTGGCGGCCGCGTTCTGTATAGACTGCATTTTTGTTAACACTCTCTCCTGGGCCCCTAGAAACAAAGCGTTACAATAATCTAGGGTGGAGAGCACCAGGGAGCTTACCAGCGTTTTCGCCATGTTTTCAGGTAAGAAGGGCAGAATTGTTTTGATGAGCCTAAGTTTATGAAAGGCTGAGGAGGATATCTGGTTGGCGTGTGGAAGGAAGTTCAGGCGGTTGTCGAACATGACTCCCAGGTTCCTCACTTTGTCGACCGGGACTGGGGGCTGGCCCATGGATGACGGCCACCAAATGGGGGACCACTCCGGAGAGAGATTGCCAAAAAGTACCACCTCCGATTTATCGGAGTTTAACTTCAGACAATTGTGTGACATCCAGTTCCCGATAGCCGACATACCCTGGTTGAACATGTTTGTTTTCTGAAGCCCATCAATCCTGGCTTCCCTGCTTGAAAAGTTTGTGTGCTCCTGTGCAGTCACTTTATTTGAGTGTGCCTCATTGTCCTCCATCCAGTGGCGTAGCAAAAGATGAGGGTGCCCCCCTGCAAGGTAAAATGGAGGGGCCCCCTCTCCAGATTTAATCCGGAGCTCTCAGGCCTGAGTACTGTGCTGAGGAGGTCTCCTGCAGCTCAGGGGCCCGCAGAGAGGGGGCTGTGGGGGCCTGTGTTACGCCACTAGGGTAAGCCTGTTTTTACTGCTTTTATCATCTTCTCAACAGCTTGTGGTCATGTCGACAAACCAACTCTTTAGGAACAACGATCTGCCCTCGAGATACCCTTCTGAAATGAATAACTGCCGTAGGCTCTTCCATGTGGTGTACAGTAGTTATGCGCGGAGATAGTGGAATCTCTGTATACATAGAAACTCTGAATTGTCTAAGATAGAGATATCTATTAGCTCCCCTTCTATATTTACTATACCTACATGATTTACCTGGAATATTTACTAATCTAATGGGATCTTATTCCATTCACCTTGATGCATACTGACAAGATGATTTTTTAGACCTTATTCCTCTTGGTCTTGCTAAAATGCACATATTGCAAGTAAACATTTCCTTAAGATCAACGAGCAAAAAAGTAAGGTTGTGACAGTTAATGGCAGAAAGTAAAATAGCTCTCATAATTGGGTGTTAGATGAGGACAAAAGCAACAGCCTCAATCCTAGTCCGGGTGAACCACAAAAGTCAATCAATTAACCTGTGCTTAACCCTCTGGTAACTTGGCCCAAAAGTAGTCCGGCATAACGTAGAGGAAATGTGTAAAGTATTTATGCAGCGCTTAAACAGTAAAGTGTGGACAGAACACAAAAAACACACCACACAGATTTAGAAAAGTTGAGTAAAATGTAATATTATTTGACACCAAAATGACTAAAATCCGATCAGTAGAACTGACATGCAATTTTAAATATTTAAGATTAAGCATTGATCTGGAAAGCAAAAAGCAAAAAGCGCTTCTTGCGGTTATCTGGTCATGCAAGACCGGGTGAAAGTCCCAAGTTCAAGCAGACCCTGCTGGAGCGCACGCCGGATACAGGGACCACGTTAGCCCTGCTGAAAAAGTTACCTTCTAAAGTATAGCATAAAAAGTCCAGTTTGCGGTGGAAGAGGCCGTGAGGAGTAAGGACAGTGTCGGGGATGGTCGTCGCTGGAGTGGAAGAGCAGGTCAGGCGTCGTAGTCGGTCATCACTGTGGCGCGAAGGTCCTGTTGGGAGGCATGGACGGTCATCACTCGCGCTTTGTTTTGGCTGCCACTGCGGGCTGTCAATGCTGTAGCTCTAAGTGCACATCGCGTGTAGGCAGCGGTCGCTGTAGAGCGAAGAGTCACCAGAGCTTCACTTTGGCAGTTGGCAAGGGCGTCAAGATCTTGGCACAAACTGACCCATTAACAGTCAGAAAGAGCCCAAAACTTCAAGATGTCTCCTTTTCTTCTAGGAATAGCTCAACTGATGCCACACCAAGGGTCCAGGAACTAGAAGGCAGGACCTCACTCCAGCAGAGACCAGGCAGGTCCAGTGTAGCAGGTCAGCTAGTCCGTTGCAGTGAAGCTTTTGGAGCTTGTTATATCCTGGTAGCTCAGAACAGGAGGGCAGTCAGTTGACCCTTGGAGTCACTTCAGCCTGGGATGAAGTGTACAGGACGAATTCTTCTTTCTCAGACAGCAGGCCAGCCCTCAAGCAGCAGGGCAGTCCCCTAACAGCAGGGCAGTCCGTCTTCTGTAGTATACACATGTCCAATGATAAGCGTGGCTCAAATCCACCCGAGTGACTTACCGCACTCACCTATAGTTACCCAATAATAAGTCAGCCGGACAGTGGAGAAGAATGAATAAGGCAATTTTATTAGGCCACAAACTCCCATATGAGAGGGCCCTGTCCGACCTCACCCATAAGAGTGCGCCGAGAGGACTGACTCATCCCAACACAACAGTACATTATATCAGAATACAGTAGAGTAAAACACGCCCAGTGTGGAAAAATACTGGACCCCTGGAAGAGCGAACAATGGCCTCACACAAGAGGCATTTGCACCTGCGATGGCAACATTTCCTTATCTCTGCCCAAGGCCGCGGAGCCGGGCCTCAGCGTCTCTAGCATATGAGAACACCACTGATAATGAATTTGTTATAGTTTCGGCCACAGTTAGCTGAGAAGGGAAAACTACTGCGTTAGCATTTCTTTTCTCTATTCCTACGGGAGGGGTGAGAGAGTGCGACTCGCACGCAGAAAGAAACACTTCCAAAATGGTGGCACACAAGCTAAGCTAAGAAAACATGATAGTATAACACGCATAAATGAATATCAGATGAGGAATATGAGCAAGAATGCATAAATGAATATACCATGTTAGACACATCCTGCTAACTCATAAATGTAAATGTAAATGTAAATGGGCGGGGCATCGGGAAATGAAACAAACCTATCAGACCCTCCTTTTAGCAGGATTGTGGCTAACATATGCGCTGCCTTTATTAACCAAAAGAAGGGTCTTCACAGCAATTCTAGGGGCAGGGAATCAATTACTCAAAAATATCATCATCAATGAGCATTAACCAACGAATATCATGAAGTTCCACATCATTAGAAACGGGATATTGTCGTGTTGGTTGCTTAGAAGCACTGATATTGCTGGCACACATGGAACAACAAGGGGGAAGGCAATAAACACAGAGGCAGCAAGTCAGTAGTACACCAGCGATCCCAACAATCCCCATCAAAATCTTCCAACCCCAGGAGGAGAAGACACTCCACAACCATGTCTTTAAGGACCAAGTGCCTGCATACTGATGAAGGTCAGCTGCCAACCTATGAAGCTTTTGCACCGCCAAATTAACAGTCGGTGCCGAGTCTGGAATGTAAACACAGCAAGAGGTCCCGATGACGCGACAAGCTCCACCCCTATCTGCGAGGATGACGTCAAGCACCATCCTATTCTGGATCGTAAATAATCTCATCGCCTGCATCTCAACGGACATATTGGCAGCAATATCAGCCTCCGTATTCACTACCTTCTCCATGACCCTCGAGAGACGCCTAATGGCTCTACTGTTAAAGATAGGACCCCAAAATGGCAATAAACCCTTGGAAAAATCAGTGAATTGCTGTCCAGCGGTGTCAGTCTGATCAACATCCTCAACCTGGAGTGCCCTCCTTTTACGCTGACCGGGCATGATGGCAAACTACCGATGAGTCTTATGATAATCTGAAAGTGCCACATAGACAGGGGGGAGTAAGTAGGCTAGGTAACAGACCCCACCCCAACCCTCAGGCAACCACAGATAACCATTACTCCCGCAGACAAAATAGATATTCGGGGGAGTAACTATTGAAGGACTAAGGGGCAGGCGAATTGAAGCAGTCACATTGCAGGAGCTGTCTCCCACCTTAATTGGACCTCTCCCCAAAATACAGAAATACGGTGATGGCCCAACAACCACCAGGGGCACCAGGGAACGACCACTACTGTTTGTCACAGGGGGGTGTCTATAGGCCAAGGAGGAGTTCAACTGTAGAAAACTTTCCCTCACTTTGTCAGTGTCGTTGGGTGTCACGAATCGTTCTACCTTCTTTGAGCACGTCTCTAAGAATGTCTGATCAAAACGTCCGTCAGTGAACAACCGTCCAAGGGAGGAAGTGGGCATAGGACGTACTCGCATTGTCAACGTTGCCCCAGTACCAGGCAAGCGGGGAGTCAGAAAATCAGGCTGCTGAAAGAATTTCACCATACCAATCAAAGTGTACCAGCCTACACAACTGTTCACAGGTGTCAAGGGGAGTGCCAGCAATCTATCCTTCTTGTATGCAGCGGAAGGGAGCAACCCACAGACCCAACAATCTGTCACATTATACACAGCATGAGCATGATGTAGAGTTTTAATAAAAACATTATCACGATAGCCCTTCCTCATGCATTGTTCACCATAATCAACAGTAATCATATTATGCTCCGGCAACGTTGAAGGAGTGGGAACTAGCTTATGAACAGGGTAAGCTTCATCCAGAAAAAACAGTATCCCAAGAATTATTAGAAATATAATGATGAAGATCACAATAACCACTATTTTCCCTTTTCGGGGCAGGGCACGCCAGGGTGAATCTGGTCCTGGTCTACGGGGGGCTGCAAAAGGCTGTTCCTCCTCGGGAATAGGACGGCCAAAGGGATACATATTACCTAACTAAAAAGTCCAAAACTAGTCTAAAACAATACTACAAAAATTGTCCCAGACACTCAAAAACCGGCCAGAGGGGTTCTGCACCCCTGAAAGGGATCTTCACCGAGTGACAGTGGTTTTAAATCCATACCACTGTGCTGCTACCTTTCTTTTAATCCTGTCAAGTACAACACACTATTAAAGCATTGCTCTGTGATTGCACCTAGGCAGTTTTAACTTCACCACTTAGTGTATATATCTTTTTACAGCGCTGCACACCTCACTACACTCTCCTGCTCCATTGGGATTAACATCCTAGTCCTCAATAGAAAAAACATCTCTGAGCTACTTCCCTAAATCCATCAGAAGTAGCAGCTCCCAATGCAGACCAGGTCTGTACATTGGTAAGGATAACCCCAATGATGAAGCATGTCACCTTCGGGTGAGTGAGGGTTCTTATCCTTAAGGGATGTCTTGCCTTCCTTTTTGTTTTTGTTTCTATTAATTCTTCACTTGTGGGTATTTGGAGTGACACACCTATTGTGCCTTTGACATTTCTTTAGACTATAGGTATATATTGTATTGGTATCTTCTCCCTGTGTCCATGAAAGCCTCACAGGTAGACTTTTATTGTTCAATCCCTAATCCCTCGACGGAGTCGCACGACTGTTGCAACTCAGGAGCACTAAACCTGGGCCCAGACGCGGTCCTAGTGTTCCATGCAACAATGTCTCGAAGCGCACCAGGGCTCTTAACAGAAGTCCATCCCTAACATTGAGCTAACCTGTTCAGCAGCATTCACACCTGTTCCCTAACTCAGCCCTTCTTCCAGTGCTCACCTTTTCTTTCTCTCTTTTCTGGGCCACAGATTCTAGCGAATGCTCCCTCGCATTTCAGGATCTGTGAACAGAATGGGGAGATCAACAGCAGAGGACGTAATTTCTGGCGTTTGCTCGCCACAATCGGGGGAGGCCTCACTACTCGCACTCAAAGCTGGCCTCCGTTGATTCTCATGTTGCGCGTCACCCTTCAACAAGGCATCCGAAAAGGGGACGTAACGAGGAACTGCCTCTGTCTCGTGATCAGCAACGCCGCCTCTCACCCATTCATCATAAGGGGAGTGGAACTTTCTTGACATGCGAAGCATGGGTCCACGCCTTCCGGCCCTCAACTCGAAGTGCGGTGCGCGTGGTGAGGAGCACTTGCCTTGGCTCCGACCACCTGGGCTCCAAGCAGGACTTCCGTTGGTATCGTCGTATTACTACCCAATCACCGGGTTTTATGCTGTGTCCAGGCCTCTCCGGCTGCGGCTTCAGGGTGTCTGCTACCTGCTGATGAATAGAACGTAGATCTTTAGTCAAGGCATACAGGTAATCTATCAACAAAGGATATTCAATTTCTGAAAAACATTTAGGTCTAGGGACACCCCAGACATTGGCGGGCCTGCCAAATATGACTTCGTGGGGGGAAACGCCTGTCTTAGAGTTAACTGTCACTCTGGTGGAAAGCAAAGCAAGAGGCAGTGCGTCTGGCCAGCGCAGCCCTTTACTCCCCTGTATCTTGGCCATCTTGAGTTTCAAGGTACCATTGAATCGTTCCACCAACCCCGCTGCCTGGGGGTGTTGGGCTGCGTGACATTTTTGGGATATTTGTAACCCTTTACAGATCTGTTTCATCAGTTCAGCATTAAAGGATGTGCCATTGTCACTCCAGATCACCAGGGGCAAGCCATATCTTGAAAAGTAGTCTTTAATCAGCATTTTTGCTGTCGAGATGGCTGTACAATCTTTTGTTGGAAAAGCCTCCACCCACCTACTAAATGAACATACCACCACTAGAACATATTTCAAGTTGTTTACCCTCTCCATCTCAATATAATCCATTTGGATAACTTCGAAGGGGAAAGAAGGAGGGGCAAAATTTCCCACTGGGACAGGTGTTCCTTTGCCAGGATTGTGTCTTAAACAAACCATGCATTGCTGCACTAAATGTGTTGCCACTTTGGAAATGTTCTTATTGCTCCATACTGGGTCTAACAATTTGCAGATCCCCTTCGCACTAATGTGTGCTGGCCCATGGGCCATTGTCACCACTGGGAGGACATATGCATCCGGGAGTAGCCATCGTCTTTTGTCTGACACATCCGTCCAACATTCATCCGAGTCCAACCTCCCCCCACCATCCTTCCATGTCCTCAACTCGTCGTCAGTTGCTTTTTCCTGTATGTTCCGCACACTCTGTACAGTGTTCGCGAACATATCAACATCCGGTACCCACCTAGCTGGTCCTGCCACAAACATTCGTGGGAGTTTTGTCCGAGCCGTTTCTTTAGCTGTTTGGTCTGCAAATGCATTTCCCCGTCCTACGTCATCTACCACCGCTTTGTGTGCACTACACTTAATCACAGCCAGTCTTTTGGGAAGTGTCAAAGCTGTCAATAGTCGTAATATCAATGGGCCATTCTGAATCTTCTGTCCGTGTGATGTCAAAAATCCCCGTTCTGCCCACAGTCGCCCATAGCTATGGGCCACGCCAAAGGCGTATTGGCTGTCGGTGTAAATATTCACATCCAATCCTTCACTCAGCTCACACGCACGCATCAATGCTATTATTTCTGCAGCCTGAGCTGAATGATATGGAATCCTAGAAGTCTCTACCACTGTTTTCAAAGTTGTGACTGCATATGCTGCAGTTGAGGTACCATTTGCAAGTTTGAAACAGGAACCATCAACATACAGTTCCCCATCGGGATCATCTAGGGGTTTGTCCGTCAAATCTATCCTTCCCTTTGTCTCCTCCTCTGTTCTAAACAAACAGTCATGTATCCCATCGTCCTTTTCGTCTGAAGGGAGAGGTATCAATGTGGCCGGGTTCAGCGTAGCACATGGTTTAATCGTCACATGGGGTGCAAATAACGTCATCTCATAACCAGTAAGACGAGCACTAGTTAAATGCTGCGTCTGTGTTCTGTTCAATAAAATGTCCACAGCATGCGGTACCATTACTGTGAGAGCTGATCCCAAGACGAGCCCTGCCGATTGTCTAATTGAAACTACAGCAGCCGCTGTAGCCCTCAAACAACTCGGTAATGCTCTCGCCACATTGTCAAGCATTGCAGAAAAGTAGGCACACGGTCTCTGTTTCCCACCAAAACATTGAGTTAGGACAGACCACGCGCAACCTTCCGCCTCGTGTACATAAAGCACAAAAGGCTTCTGGTAATCAGGTGTTCCCAAAACAGGTGCAGAGCATAAAGCAGTTTTTAGTAACTCAAACGCTTCTTGACATGCTGGGGTCTAGGGTAGGGGTTCGCGCACTTCTTTAGTAGTCAGATACAGAAGGGGTTTTGTTAGTAGGGCGTAATTAGGTATCCACTGGCGACAATACGAAGTTATGCCCAAAAACGCGCGCACCTCTCGCTGCGTGTTAGGTACAGCCATGTTAGTTATCGCCTTAATGCGCTCCGGCGTCAGCTTCCTCCCCTCCTTCGATAGGAGATGACCTAAGTAGGTAACCTCCTGTTGGCAGTATTGGAATTTAGGAAGAGACACCTTGTGTCCCTTGCAAGCCAAATGGTGTAACAATTTAACAGTGGACTCTCGACACCCTTCCTCAGTGTCCGATGCGATGAGGAGATCATCCACATATTGCAATAAAACATTACCGTGTGGGAGTTCCAAATCATCCAACTGTGCCTTCAAAGCTTGACTATAAATGCTGGGACTTTCCGTATAACCTTGGGGAATTCTACAAAATCTAAAACTTCGGCCAGCCAATGAGAATCCGAATAGGTAACGGCTATCCGGGTGCACGGGAATACTGAAGAATGCATTCTTCAGATCCAGAACAGAAAAATATTTAGCAGAGGGAGGAATCATTGTTAAAATCGTGGTAATGTCAGAGACCACCGGATACTGGGGCTCAACCACCTTGTTAATGTGGCGTAAATCAATCACAAAGCGATAAACATCAGGTGTACCATCACTGGAATCTGCAGAGGGCCTCTTAAGGATCGGGAGAATAGGACTATTACAACTGTTGGAGTCCGTCTCCTTCACTACTCCTGAACGAATCAAGTCTTGTATTATTTGCAACAAAGCCTTCTCTCCATCCCTAGATATCTTATACTGAGGTATCCGAGGCAATCGGGCTCCCGTCTTAACCTTTATCGACACAGGGGCAATATCCATCTTACCCACATCAGTATCTCACTGCTAGCCCACAAACTCTCGGGAATCCCCGCAAACTCAACTGGAAGGGGCTCATCTTTTGTAAAACACACCATCTGGGGAGCAGTAAATGGTAGCATGCAATCTTTTCAGTAAATCCAAACCCAACAAGTTCTCGCCACACTGTGATGTGAGAAGGAAAGGGGAATCAATAGTAAAAGGACCAATCGTAAGAGCGAGTGGTTTACAGATAGGGCTAATCACCGGAGTACCTGAGAACCCTACGGAGATATCATTCTTGCCAGACAGAGCCGCCCCTGGGACCTGAGAACCTGAGAACGGGCCACCGAACTCTTTGTAGCACCCGTATCCACTAAAAATTTCTGGGGTGACCCTAACAAATCTGCTGTCACGTAGGGTCCTCGTTGATCAACATCCACAGAAACTGGTCCCATGCCCTGTCCTACGCTGTCCTAGTTATGAGAAAATCCAGTCAAATCGTCCATAGCATAATCATCATTGTAGTACTGTCTGTCCCTACCACTGTCGCCCTGGCTCTGGAAGTGCTGTCGGTCCCTACCTCCATCAAAGTAATTTCCACCCGGTCTTCTCCCTTCATCAGACTGTCTATCATTCCTGTGAAATTCACCCCGACCACGTTCCCTGCCTTGTCCGGCAGTAGTCTGGAGTTCTGGGCAATCTCTCCACCAGTGCCCCTCCTTTTTGCAGTTGGCACATTGATTTTGCCCCAGACGCTCTCTCTTCTCTCCCCTTCCATAACCACTTCCTCCTCGACCAGCCGCCATGGGCGGGGCCCCCCGTCCCCGACCCTTCGCTACTTGCTGCAGTAACACTCTTGTCTTCAAATCCTTCGCCTTCTTTTCTTGTCTGTCTTTATTCTCACTCTCCCTATGTTCATAGTACTGAGCCATACTCAGAATACCAGAGGGGGTGGACGTCGTACACGTACTCTCCGACGCCTGCAATCGACCCGATATTTCCAGTAACAGATTCGTTACGAATCTATTAACGAAAAGGCGCAAGCCGCCATCTTGGGAAATATCTTGACCGCTAAAATCCATGAAAGTCTCTTCAAAGCGAGTGAAAAAATCAGAAACCGCCTCATCCTTCTTCTGTCTGCATGCAGTCAACTTATCCCAATCCACTTTCTTAGGAGGAATAAGGGAGTGCATATATTTTATTATGCGTCCCGGTAACGCTACAATTTCAGCCTTCGGCTTCTCCCCTGGCTTTCGCTCCTTGTCCCAATCCTTAAGTTCCTCCCAGGTGCCACCCAGCTCATCCACATGATCCGTACCCTTCACCTGCCTGCACACATCCACTGGAACCTACAGTCCAAAAAACAACTCTATGTCGGCTAAGGTCATGACCGTGGAGGACGCTGCCTCTGTCAGTTCTTTGTAATAGGCAGTCTGATTCTTTCTCGAGTCGGGCAACTGGGCCTTCAGTGCTAATACCTCACTCCTTTTCCAAGGCGTATACACCCATTGTTCTTGGAAATGAGCATCGACAACATTAGTGTGCGGATCTACCACCTCGGGTATTTCAGGGTGGAAAATAGGGTGTACCTCCCGCATCGGATGTACCCCAGGGAAATGAGGCTCTCCCGCCGACGGCAGCTCATTTCGATACTCCAACAAGGACCTCAAGCTGCGTAATACATCCTTCATACCAGTATTAGCCCTGTAGGCATTATTCTTAATGTCATGAAGAATCGCCGGCGCTTCTCCACCATATCCCTGTTCCCACAACGCTATCAATGTTGTTGACATATGCCATAAAGCATGCTGTTGCATCAGTGGTTCATAATCTTTCATCGTGGACCAAATATCTTCAATCGAATAAATATTATTCCTAGCCCACTGGCAAGCCTGATGAGCCACCACAGTTTTCTCATCCAACCCCACAGTAGAACGCGTGAGCAACTTCCGTACCTGATTAAGCAGCCCACTTCCCGCACCTCGAGCCGGGGTCACCAACCCACCTTGAGGGGTAGCGCTAGCAGAAACAGTAGGGAGCGCAGAGGGGGCCACCGAGAGGGCAGGGGAACTCGCCGCCAAGAAGGAGACCAAGGGCGCCGTCAATGAAGAAGTAACAGAAGACAAAGATTGCTCAACATCACTCAACAATTTTGGAGCGGAAACGGAGGAGGTGGTGGGGGCGCCAGATAGAGGAGAAGCACCTGCCTGCGGAACCGAAACCGTCGCGGAGGAAACAGGACCAGCCTGCACGGGGTACAAGGGCTGCGGGGCATATGGGGGAGGGGGACGAGCGTTCAAAACATCCTCCATCTCATCTTGTTCTTCCTCTCTAGCCACATAGCTCTTACTATCCTGTAACCTGAAAAGCCTGTCTGCGCGTTCAATCCGCTGCTCATTCTCTCTCTTAGTGTGCTCTCTCACCTTCTGCGCCATTGTCTGCGCCGCCCTCTTTTGAGCTACCTTCTCTTCCCTCAACTGTCGGTCCTTTACTTCCTTCTGCCATATCCTCAGAGAATCGAACATACTCTGGCGACTGCGCCTAGCAAACAATCGATCTTGTAAATAATCTAATTTGGCCACGTCAAAAGAACCAGTCAGAGGCCACTGCAAATCCACATTTTCTTTCGTATATCTGTGCCACAAAGTGTTAAACAAAATCGGAGGCGGTCCATGTTTAACGTACATCTCAAAATTAGGGGAGCCCTCCACCGGGGCGGGTTGGCTCTTAGCCAATCTAGTGTCTGAAGGGCCACAGCAGCACCCAAGGCACCGCAGTTTACTAAAACACGGCATCACAACTCACCCAACCTCACACCAACACAAAACTTTCGCTTCCCCGGGTCACACAATCACAACGAGAAATTCACACCCACACGCAGTTGCACTTCCTAGTTCGCCAACACAATCCCTGCTAAACACATGTTATAAAAATGGGACGAGGCCCGTCAACCAAGTCCCCGGGAACCTGGAACCTTCCGCAGACCGAACAGTATACACACCGTTCCGAAATTGAGGAACACATCCGCCTCCCGGGTGGCACTACAGATCGCTGCGCCCTATGCCACGTGAGAACCGGGACCCTCAGCCAGCGAACCACACACCCTAGGGGTTCGGGTAGGTTCCAAAATTCAGCCGCAGCAAGTCACGCCTCGACAGCAGTACCATCCGGTCGGATGACAAACAAACGTCCACCCAATCTCCACTAAGTCTGTCAGGGTGCCACTCGCACCCTGAGTTCCCCGGAGCACACTAGCCCCAGGAGCACACCAGCTCCTCCAATCACCAGAGACACACTGGCCTCATGGAGCATCCCCGCTCCCTCAATCAACAGTCGGACTACTCACCTTCTATGCGCGGTACCGACCTCTACCGCTCTCCACCGCCGGCTGCTGGGACCAACACGGTCAGCTCCAAAGTTCCGCCTTCTGGACTCCGGCGCAGGATCATGAACCGGGACCTCTCCCGATCAGCAGAGCGGGCCAGCGCTGCGAGAACCAAGCTCGGCATCAAAGTGGGTACCCAGACCCACCGTGCCGACCAGAGGGTCCCCGGTCTTCTGCTACCCACTTACGGGTGAGAAAGATCCTTATCGCGGAGTTCCTGTTCGGGCGCCATCTAATAAGCATGGCTCAAATCCACCCGAGTGACTTACCGCACTCACCTATAGTTACCCAATAATAAGTCAGCCGGACAGTGGAGAAGAATGAATAAGGCAATTTTATTAGGCCACAAACTCCCATATGAGAGGGCCCTGTCCGACCTCACCCATAAGAGTGCGCCGAGAGGACTGACTCATCCCAACACAACAGTACATTATATCAGGATACAGTAGAGTAAAACACGCCCAGTGTGGAAAAATACTGGACCCCTGGAAGAACGAACAATGGCCTCACACAAGAGGCATTTGCACCTGCGATGGCAACATTTCCTTATCTCTGCCCAAGGCCCGGAAGCCGGGCCTCAGCGTCTCTAGCATGTGAGAACACCACTGATAATGAATTTTTTATAGTTTCGGCCACAGTTAGCTGAGAAGGGAAAACTACTGCGTTAGCATTTCTTTTCTCTATTCCTACGGGAGGGGTGAGCGAGTGCGACTCTCACGCAGAAAGAAACACTTCCAAAATGGTGGCACACAAGCTAAGCTAAGAAAACATGATAGTATAACATGCATAAATGAATATCAGATGAGGAATATGAGCAAGAATGCATAAATGAATATACCATGTTAGACACATCCTGCTAACTCATAAATGTAAATGTAAATATAAATGGGCGGGGCATCGGGAAATGAAACCTATCACCAGGAGTGGTCCCTTTTTATACCTGTGTCCAGTTTGAAGTGAAAGAAAAACTTCTGGAGTCTTTCCCCCACAGAAATGTCTGGAATTTCCTGCCTCCCTGCCATGGTTCCAGGCTGTCTGCAGGCACAATTGGCTATTGAAGAGTCCTTTGTGTGCGAGCTAAGGCAGTCTGTGAAGTGCAAGTGTGACAGGTGACTGCTCTGCACCTCTCATGAAGTCAGGATGGCCCATCCTAACCAGACCCTCTAATCTGTGGCTGTCTGGGAGGAATACACAAAAGCCAACTGCCAACTACACTAGTCATGAGAACGAGGAAACAGTCTGCAGGCACCAACTGGTTAGGACAAGAAAATGGCAGCTTTCTAATGGTGACATTTACATTTTCAGAATTGTGACTGAAATCTGACTTTACAATTAAAGAGAGTTTTACATTACAATTCCTCAGTCTCAAAACATAACATTCTTACCTGCTCTCAAACAAACGTTATCACTTATTAAATGTAATAAGGTATCCCAATGTAATCCTATGGGAATGGTAGACCTTGCAATAGAAAAAAACAAACTTGAGAAACATGTAAAAGCTCAAAGTGCATATCCAACTTTTTAAATACAACGCACCCAGCCCTATGGCTTTTTAGGGCTTACCCTATGGGTGACTTATATGTAATAAAAAGGGAGGTTTTGGCAAAAGGTTAATTTTGTCAGGCTGAAATGACAGTTTAAAACTGCACAAACTGGCTTCAAAGGCAGACTGAGATGGGGTTTAAAAAGGCTACTTGAGTGGGTTGCACAATAAGTGCTGCAGGCCCCCTAGTAAGAATTTAATATACAGCCCTGGCTACATGTAGTACCAATTTACTAGGACTAACAAGTAAATTAAATGTTGTAATTGGGTGTAAGCCAATTTTACCATGCTCAGAGGAGAGAGCACAAACATGTTATCACAGTATGGCAGTGGTAAACAGTGCAGAGTCCTAAAAGGCTACAAAAACTGGTTCAGATAACAGATGGGGTGAAGGCAGAAATATTGGGGGTGACACTACACAAAGGGCTAGGTCCAACAATCCTGTACTCACTTTACTCAGTGGGGAGCCCTGTCCCAGTGCAATCTCTGCAGCTTGATTTTGGTTAATCAGGCATCTACACCTAGCCCTGGCTGCGGTTATCCACTGCAGACACCCACAGAGCACTCAAAGGAGGGCTAGCTGAAGTTGGTTTTAAAACAAGAATCAACTTAAAATCATTTGTAACATTGTGCTTTTTCTAGGCATTTCAATGAAGCACTACTGAGTTTTTAATTGCCTTAGAAGAATGTAACAGATAGTTCACCAGCCAATTAAAATTGTCCTTGAAAAGGGCCATCCCACAGGCTATTTACATATTAGATAGTGAACACTGCATGAAATTTAAGTGAAAAAAGATCTTAGCTTACTCAGCCTTGGTCAATAAGCAGCAATCCTATGTCAATTTCTCTTGAACACAAGGGTAGAATGAAATTTTGTTGAGAACAGACAGATTATCATTACTAGCTTCAATAGGGGTCTGGTGGCCCAAACCCAAGACTAGCTGATTTGTCACCGCTGCAAGGCAGGTGTGTATAACCTTCATTGTGTATTATTTACCTGATATTAAAAACACAGCCATGTAGGTTTTTATATCCACAGTTTATGAAATGTGCGGGAAAATCATCAAGTGAGGTCTACACAGAAATATTGTCTCCTCTCAATCAACATATCTGTTACTCTATATTTACATTTTTACAAAGCATCTTTTATATATATTAATGTATCGTATAACAATCTTTATTTCTCATGTTACTAATGTATTTTTACCGTCCTTGAAGGCTCTTATACATTTATAATAATAACCTGAATATAAGTTTCATAAAGTGCACTATTACCCAAACAAAGGGTTGGTCCTAGGTCTGGCCAAACACTAGCATCAACAAAAAAAAACACTGTCGGTCCTAGGTCTGGCCAAACACTAGGTCGGCCAATCACCAGCATCAACAAAAAAAAAACCAAACTGTCGGTCCTAGGTCTGGCCAAACACCAGCGTCAGCAAAAAATACTCAATGTGTCGGTCCTAGGTCTGGCCAAACACCAGCGTCACCAAAAAATACCCAATGTGTCGGTCCTAGCTCTGGCAAAACACCAGTATCAACAAAAGAAAAAGCAAATAAGAGGAAAACAGCCCAGTTTGACAAGCTAAAACCAACACCCAGCTCAAAAAGAGCCCAGCGCTCCTTAAGAATTCTAAAGAGATCTATAATTACTACAATGAAATACAATAATAATAGGTTGCATGTACATAGTCATTGCGTACTACTGCCATTTGTGCATGCTGTAACTAACAGATATTATTTTTACCCAGTTTATGGCTCTCATTTTACCAGCCTCGGGGGCATGGAAGTCTGAGCCACCCTTACCAGAATCCGAACTTCAGACGTTCAGGTCACTAAGCAGTGAAACTTCCTGTTCATTGAGGCCCATGCCAGCTTACCTGGTTAGGAAAATATACCCATGATGAGATATTACACTGTCAAAAGTATTAACTCCGTACGCAGGGCTTTCAATACTGATCTTGGATTTGGACAGGTTCAATTAACTTTCATATTAAGTCAATTAATAATTTTCTAAAAATTTCACCAGATATTCAATTTTCGGGCCTGTGGCTAGTGCTCTGCATAACTAAGCTGTCAGATTTCCCTAAAGGTTTTCACAACTCACCTCTTTTCACTGCATCATAGGGCGTAAATACCAGTGCTCAATGTGTTGCTTAAAATATTGATCTATTTAAGAATTTGTGCTTCAAGACAGTGGGTCTGGTTGTTCAGTGGATAATTCCATCCGCTAAAGTGAACTAGGGTTGAGCCCATGTTTATAGGTTCAATCCTGATGGGTCCACACAGACTTTCATCTTTTCGAGGATGATAAACTGAGTATCATTGGGCCGGGTAACAAAAAACATATGTTAACTGTCAATAGCACCACAAGTCACTTCAGAGTGCTTTCCACAAATAGGAGTGACCTGCTATGCTTATTGCCGCAGAACCTGAGCAACCACAACATTAGTGACTAACAAGTTTTTAAAAAAACAAGTTACACACTTAACACGTTCACAGACATCCACGTGTCTCTCCCTGGCTAGTTCTCTTGCACCAGGACGCAACTCAACAAATACCAAACAGAGCCTCAAGGAATGGATTAAAACAGGAAGCAACAAGGAAAAAAAGAACTTAAGAAGGGAAGGCACTGAACTACCAACTGCTTACCTTGCATAGCTGTAATATTTTGCAACACAGCAGTGTTTTGATAAATTGGTAAGTATTTCACATCTGTGTAACGTCAGGATTCGATTAGGAGGGCTGCTAATTTCAGATCATGATGGAAACGGCAGCGCTCAAAAGAAAGGCAAGTAGTGGAAAGTATTGGCGGCCTCAGTTCAACCCTCAATAAATATTCAGTTCATGACCATTAGTACACACGTTCACAAACCACTGTTACATCAACAGGCGGATCTGTTCGGGATGAGCATTTTTCCCTTTCTGTCCAGAAGAACCTTTTAATCTCAGCTATTCCCTAGATCCACCGCCTTGGGACGTACTGCTTTAGTATTTATTCACGAAGTGAGGAATCTGCAGTTAGAAGCACCCATCAGAAAAAAGTTACTTGTCTTCCGTAACTCTCTCTGGTGGTTGCTCCTTCTAACTGCAGGTTCCTCACCATTCTCCTACCTTCCTGTTTGGAGATGGTCTACTTTTCCATCTATAAAGTTCCCAATTTAGAAATTTGCAGACTGGTCCCTCCAATTTGCAGACAAGACTGTGAAGGTAACTGATGTTCACCTGCATGTGTGGTGCTGGTATGTGGCTCTTCTGGAATGGCCTAAAGTCAGTGAGGAGCCTCACAATGCCAAATTCCGGTTGCAGGAGCGCGCGTTTTGTAGTTTCTGGATCTAGTCTGTTGCCAGGGGATATTCACAAGGTGATCCTGTGGTGAGAGTATCCACAAAGGGCGTTACCGAAGGTAAGTAACTTGTTCGTATTTTTTTTTTTAAGTGCCCCTTACATGCTGATATGGAAGCAGTTATCCTAGGGGCCAAGCACAGATGTTTCTATTGATCTTATTACATTTATAAAGAGCAACTGCTGCCTAAAAAGGTGTCATGCTGCTGATACCTGATGCAATAGACTGACAATGGGAGGAGACTTAGAGGGTGTAACACCAAGTTTTAAGAGTCTCTCCTAAAAGATAGTATTCCTCAATGGATTGAGGACGGGGAAAGAGTGTTCTAATGCCGGGCAGCTTTCACATAAAAGACTTGACTGCATGCTCATTCATACCTTTATGTAATTAGGGATGATGAGCAGGTTAGCATTGACATAGCACAGAAAACACTTGGGGAAGTACCACTCACATTTTGCCTGTAGAAAACTAGGCCCATATTAATTACACAGAGAGGGGTGGAGGGGAGGGAGCTAATAAATGATCCAGAACCCTTGCTCCCAAGAACTACAGCATTACTAGCAGGGTATCTCAGCTTGGAAAAATGGCACAAGTGAGGGGATCTTCCTATTCAGGAAGTGGTGCCCTCACACACCCGATCATCATTGAGCTTGCTCCACATGGGGTTGGCGAGAGGGCTCTTTGGCAGAGATCTTTTAATCAAATAGCTGTGATGATGAGTGCGGGTGTGTGAAATGGGTGAAGGGGTGGGTTAAAAATACCAAAAACTGATTTAATCCGGCGTCCCCTTGGTAGAGATAAAAGTAATCTGTCAATTGTTAGCTCCTAGTTATGAAGAGATAAATTAAGCAACCTGTGCAGATAGTGTAGGTTGACATGTTTCATGCCTCAGTGGCCAAGAAGCGATCCGTGGCATTTCATCAGGACCAAAAAGAGGGATACTCAGTAGCCCTATCCTTGATCAGGGTTGAGAGGATGCATGCTGGTATCAAATGATGACCTAAATGTACTTACATAAAGTTGTAAGTCAGAGAAATGTACCTCATAGGGTGTAAACCAAATGAAGTTGTCCTATGTTCCAGCCCTATGATCGTGAATTTCGTGCCCCTTAGGTCTGGACTCCAAGCAGGCAGATTATGGGGTAGGTGACCACGTTTCACCCTGCGCTTACTATAGCGGGTGTATGAGGGCACCACTTCCTAAATTGGAAGATCCCCTCACTTGTGCCATTTTTTCCACCCTGTAATACCCTCTAATAGGAACAGTTACCCTACTAGGCCCAACCTGATGAATAGCTTTGTGAACAGGGATTTAAATAGAACAGTCTTGTCCAGAGGAAGCAAGTCCAAGGCGTCAGATGCACAAGTCATGGTCGGAACTCTTTGTTGCAGTATAATGCAATATGTGCCCATCGTTGGCAGCAGAATAAGAGCTATATTGCTGCCATCACAATGTACCGTAACCATCACACCATAGAACATTTGCCTCTTTATTCCCTGTACCTTAGGGAAGAAATGTTAGCGTAGGCAAATGTGTAACTGTACACCAGCATAGCAAGACCAATCATGGGATGCTCTCCTACCCTAAAGTCTAGGTTTTCGGGGGCTATTGTTGAAGGAGACTAGCCTGAGAGCTGAGCAAGGGTTTAGGGTATGATACATCTACAATGGCAAGAATCT
The DNA here is from genome assembly GCF_964261635.1 of Lissotriton helveticus. NCBI lineage: Eukaryota > Metazoa > Chordata > Amphibia > Caudata > Salamandridae > Lissotriton > Lissotriton helveticus. The sequence goes on from NC_136067.1 coordinate 875,411,808, forward strand.
ATAGGAAGGGCTACAGAGTGGTTGATGGTGATGGACAGACATCCCTGCCCCCAGGCTAGTACACGATTAGTCTGTGGTTGTGGGACCAAAGAAGACAGAAATGGCAGGCTGTAACTAGATGTTAGAAAGATGAAATTGAGACGCAATCCAAAAGCAAAGGTAATGTGGGAAAGTTGGAAAAAGTATTCATCCCTCTACTTAATGCCTGGTGTCAATTGGTTTAGCAGTCTCTGGGGTGACCAGCACTCCGAGGGAGAGTGGCCTTCCTGCTTGACCTACCCATCTCATGTTTAGAAGCGGATTCATTCCCACTGGTCTTTGGTCTCTGGTCCCGCCTTGTCAGAGCCGACTTGGGGATCCCGGAGCATGCAGGAGTTACTAAGCTTCAGTAGTAGGTGTTACCACAGATGGTTCCGGACGAGGCCTATTGTGGACACCCCTTATAATTTGACCTTCAGATTTACTATGGGGTTAGAGCATGGGTGTACTCAAACGTTTTCTAGGGGCAACAAAGTTTGGTCTGTGATGTGACGATGTCTGCATTGATGCAAGCAGGGAAGCTAAGCATATACATCTAGTGACTGCATTGCACAATGTGCGCTGTACAAAACCTTCTCATGTGTTTGATTTAATAAACTATAATGCTGTTCATGTATAATAGGAAGCCAGGCCACCCTAAGAGTGCACATAACAACCTAAGTGCCTCTTAGTTCACTTGGCAATGTCAGTGTGTGGGGAAGAATTGATGTTTTTAAATTCATGTTTGAAAACTCACTGTAAAAAATCACTTCTTAATGCACTGATATAATCTGATGTACTAAGGTGAAATGATTCTGCATGTTAATGAAATACACTTTTTGAATTTTGAAGAGACCTTATCATATTTTTACACTTTTGCTGCAAGATGGCTTTGAAAATGAAGGTGTTCCTAAAGATAAGTGGTGCAGGACAACCTAGTTACTTCCTTTATTTAACTTCAATTAACCTTTAAAGAAAGACTTGCCTGTTTATTTAATATTTTTGCAGTGTTAGTGCTGAATTGGTAGAAGAGCTGCCCAGTGCTGCTGTTGATCAGGGGGCTGCATGTAAAGGCCAGGAGGGCTGCACTTTGAGTATAACTGGTTAGAGACTCGCATCTCAACAATCCACATAATCTCACTCAGTAAAAGAATGTCCAGTCAGTATTTTGACTGTATTAAAAGACAAAGGCAGATTTATGTTAACTGGCGCATCCCCAGGGATGCGCCAGTTAACATGCGCCACAGTGCGCCACTGCTCCGCCACCCATGGTGCGCCGCATTTATGATGCGGCGCACCATGGTGCAAGGCAGTGAGGATGCGTGACGCATCTCTCGGCGCACGGGCGGCGCATTGCAGGAGTCATGTCGCAAGTGCGACATGACTCCTGCAATGCACAGGAGCCACCTATTCAATGCATTGTGCGTCACCCTTACGCCTGCTTCAAGCAGGCGTAAGGAATTGACGTAGAAAGTGGCTGAGTGAAATCTCATAGATTTCACTCAGCCACTTTTAGGAGGCGTTCCTGCGCAGGAACGCCCCCCCCTGCGCAGGAACGCCTCCTTATGGCGCAGGGGTTTCCAACGTGACGCATCTCCTAGATGCGTCACGTTGTAAATAGGGCGCATTGTTTGCGCCGCCGTTGCGTCACATTACGTGACGTAATTGCGGCGCAAGGAGGCGCAAGGGCATCATAAATCTGCCCCAAAGGGTTTTTATCATACCAGCCTATCAATACAGTACAGAATATGGCCAGAGTTAAAGGTCAGAAATAGAAAATATATGTAAGAAGATCTAGGGGATAGTATTTATGGACCACTTAACTCCACACCCCTAATCACTAACATATACAACTATGGGGAGAAAGTCAGTCTGTTGGTATGAAAATAAAAACTCAGAAGCTCCAAAGAAAACTGCTCACCAGGTTCAAATAGCTTGCCCAATAACTGGCATGAGAGAAGTCTCCATCAGCCCACCCATTTGGCGGAGCTTCGTCATCTGGGAAACTACGAGAGGAGGGTCGGGTGTAGCCAATGTTGCTCCAAGGCTTACATGAATGGATACTTGACCTCATGCTCCCAAAAGATCTCAGCCACAGTAATTGTTCAAAATATGAGACAACTGATGGAGTGCAGTGCATGTAGTTGTATATATCAGAGTTAAAGGTCTACTAAGGTGATTTTACATTTAGGACAATGGTAAACTACTAAGTAGGGAAAACTGGACAGATGCAGGCTCATAGCATGAAGAGTGAACATGCCTTCCTTCAGGTACAAATGGCTGTTACAGCAAGGCTGCCATCAAGCGAATGAGCAGTCACAATTCACTATGTGATTAAGGCTCAAAGCTACCCCCCCCCCCCCCCAAGGAAAGCTGTCAAAGTCCCCCCTCGCATCTTGAGACCAGTTTAAAGAGTTTATAGGGAGACAGTTTGTCAGAGGAGCCCACACTTTGGGGTCCCAGGCACACAGAGAAAAGGGTTTATGGGCCAGCACAGTATTTTAAAGCGACTGCCCTGAATGGCAGTTCATGGTATCCTTTTGGCTCTACAAGCTTCTGGACCACAGTTCAGTTCACGACTGTAGCATCGTGCTACAAAGAACCACAGACACAGGTTCTTATATTCAGGAGCTTTATTATCTGCACCTTATCTCGACCCTGTCCCTACACTAACTGCCCACCAGCCAGTCCCGGCTCCTCCTGTTCCCCTTCCTTGCTCCGCCCTCCCAAACACTAGACTGCACAGAACAATGCTACATCTCCCCCTTTCTTAACAAAATGAAATTAACTTCTACCAAGTTCGCAATTGTCCACTCAGCCCCATGAGTCGGCAGACAGTCTGTTTGGGCCACAGGAAGGTGGCTCCATGCGTGCGCTCAGACTCAGTTCTGTCCTCAAGCATCAGCAGGGTCGAATCAGTGATGGGTCCGTCTTTGATCGATCTTTCGGTCGTCTCACCACAAACATCCTTGACCACAGGAGCGCATTCTTGAAAGTGTGAGACATTGTGCGTGAACGGCATGTTCTCAGATTCCACAGTTGTTATGGTTTCGTTCTGCTGTGTGACTACTGACGTCTCGGTGTGGCAGTGACAGTCCGTTCTCCATCGTGACACATGTCTTCCTGAGCATCCGCTTGTGCGTTCACTTCCTACACCCTTTCGGTTACGGGCATCAATGTTCTCGTGCTCACGATCCTGCATATTGGAGGATAGAGTGCTGGGTGTCTTGGTTCGGTTTTGGGACTCATGTGCAGGTTTTGTTGATCCTCTCAGTTCCCACCCGCATTCGTAAATGTTGAGCTCATTGAGCACGGAGTTATCAGGCTCTTTGGATCCTCTCTGCTCCCACTCGCGTTTGAAGTTGTTGAACTCTTCGAGTATGGGAGTATGGACATGTTCCGTTCTCGCCCCTTCTTGTCTCCGCGATGTGGACCCATCTTCGCTAACACACCTTGTCTCCTTGACGGAGTGATGAGATAGTCCTTTCCCACGCCAATGTGTAGTGCCCCATATGTCCGCCTCTTTTCTGACAACTCTTGGAGTTAGCCTCGCAAACCCCGTCAGGGGTGATGGTATCCTCCTCAAGTCCGGATATGATCGCGACAGACCGGACAAGTTGCTTGGTGGGGTAATCAAATGATCCAAGACACCTACGTGCACTATGCTGTTTTGGATGAGTGAAGTAGTCTCTGAGTTGAAGGTCCGTTCAGGTGATCGGTGCCATGAATGTTGTCTTGAACTTGATCCTGTTGACCTCAGTGATTGTACCGACCTGTCCTCTGAATCGGAGAGATCTCTCGCTGCTTTTCTATGAGACCCTTCTTCCAAATGTGTTTGGACTGATGCACTTCTTGTACTGGTAGGCTGTGACAAACGGCTCTCAGGTTTAGAGTTGTCTGTGGGACACTTCCTGGGGTATGTGTCTCGCCCTGTCTTCCATGCTGTTTCAGTGAAGTGATTATCTGAAGGCCAAGCACGTATTGCATTTGTTCGATCCCGAGGTTTTTCGTTGCTGCCCTTCTCATATGATGTCACTGGTCTCCTCCCAGTTCTCTCACTTTCGTGGGTGTCCTGAGTGTACTTGCCTCTCACTATCTGGTGTCGGAGTGAATCACCCAGTTTTGTGATGTCTCTTTCGTCTTCTGGCTCACTGGGAGCCCTGGTGTCTGTGTCCGGGGAGTGGTATTTTCTATGATTGCATGTTTCTTCGGACTTGTCTGTGAAAGTCGGTGACCCGCAGATTGCTCGGGTGTGCTCGTGTACCGGCTCCCAGAGTTGACATGACTGGTCCGATATCCTATAGCTTGTCTTTTCGTCATGCTCGTTGAGTAGGCTGACATCGGTTCCATCCCCGTGAGCTATCTCACTTGACTCTTCTTCAGAATAGCTTGTGTCAATTGCTGATTGACTCCTTGAAGTTGAGTACCTCTCCGAGGTCATGTCTGTGCGGCTGTTATAGTTCTGGATCATCTCAGTCTTTTGTCTTTGCGTTGTTGACTCAGAGTGTTTTGTGTCACTTTGCCTCTCCCACTGTCTTGTCTCTAGTCTACCTTCGCCCTTCCGTTTTCTGGTTTCAGTTGCCTCTTGAATCTTATGCTCAGACCTGAGGGAGGTCTCCTTTCGCTTATCTTCTCTTCTGGTGTTGATGTGCAACTCTCTTGACAATTCTCTTGTTTCGGCTCGCTCTCCAGCTTTGGCCCTCCTGACAATTTCCTTCAACGAGAATTGCCTTTGAAGTATCTTGCGCTGTGCGTCTGGTTCTGAGCAGCTCTCAATCACCCGCAGGCGGATAGCTTCCTCATTTGTGAATGTGTTGAATTGACAGTATCGTACCAACTTGTGTAACCGCGTCGCAAAGTTAGATAAGGATTCTCCTGGTTCCCGTCGTGCTGCATTGAAAGCAATGCGTTCATGATCGACATCTTCCTTTGTGATGAAATGAGCACATAGCGCCTTTTTGAGTTTCGTATATGTTTCGGTATCTTTCGCTGAGAAGGTTCTGATCAGGCGTCGGCCTTCGTGGCCCACCAATTGGAGTAGTAGTAGTAGACGTTTACCATCTCTTCGCTCTCCGATAACGTCCAGAAATGCATCCAGTGACTCCAGCCACCGGTCCCATTCCGGACCCAGACTCTGGTCGCTGGTTTGTGTCACTGGGGGTGGCACTCCAATGCAGGGGCTCGATGCATGTGTTTCTACTCTCGCCAACATGATGGTCGAATGTGCTGGCATGTCGAGGTCACGGGACTGTTTCCTCACTTTCTTCTTGTCTTCTTTTGAATTGTGGTAAGGTCCGCCGCTCCCGGGTGACTACTGTATGTAGTCAGTCTTAGGCGCGACTGTCTCGGTATGCTTCCGTGAGTTGGATTGGGGTTTCCTGAGGGCAACTGGCCACCATTCAGCTGTACCATACGTGGCTCGTGGCTCTGCGAATTCCCGCTTTCCTTGATGTTGCGTGCCGACTGCGGGTGGTTGGTGGTGCCTCCGTAATGATACGTGGCAGCGTTGTCAGTGTTCTTGCGTTTCGTTCCAAGCTAATGCAGATTATCCAGTCGCTCAGTTGATGAGAGACGACTTCTTTTATACTTGTCTGCTCCCGCTTCTGGATCATTTGTTTTCTTGACTTCTTCCACTTTTGCAGCTATTTGTCTACCCATGGTGCTGAGGTTTACTTTGGTACTTGTCTTTGCTCGTGCTTGCTCGGGCTTGTTTGTTTGACATCCCTTTGTATTGATCAATGTTTGTTTACTTCTTCTTGCCAATGCGTGTTTATTTGCTCTTGTCAATGCTTGGTTTCTTAGACTGCTTCTTGTATTTGCATGTGCTTGTTTGCATGTGTTATTGTTTGATTTGTTACAGTCACCACTGCTTGTTTATTTGCTCTTGATAATGCTTGTTTGTTTCTACTCGCCACTACTTGTTTATTTGCTCTCGTCAATGCTTATTTACTCCTTCTTGCCAATGTTTGTTTAGTTACTCTTAGCAATGCTTGTTTAATTCTGCTCGCCAGTGCTTGTTTATTTCTTCTTTCCAATGCTTGTTTATTTCTTCTTTCCAATGCTTGTTTATTTCTTTATGCCTGACTTCAAGATGGCCGCCTACAGTTTGCACAGGGAAGGTGTCCCAAAAGTTGCCTGACTCAAAGATGGCCGCCGTGGTTATCTGCAGGCACTATTTTCTCTCTCTTCATTCGACCCCCTTTCTTCACACAGGAGTCACCGGCAGTCGTTTTCAGGAGCAGCACCCTCCAGATTCGGCTCCCTCTGGTCACTGCTACAGTCAGGTGAGGTTGGGGTGGGCTCCCGCCTTACTTTGCAGGGTCCTTCGGCGGCGTGCCAAAACTCACGCATCCGGCGTGAGGTTTTCCGACGTCGGAACTCACTCGGGCTCCAATTTCACCGTGCTCAGCAGCGCTTGGCAGCAGACCTTCGTGGGGGTAGTCCACACTCGAATTCACTCTTCTCCGGCCACAGCAGTCATCAGGTGAGGTTGGGGTAGGCTCCCAACTCACTTCCTGGGTTCCCGCTCTTCGGCGCCGATAGCGTGCCAAGGCTCACGCATCGGGCGGGACTCGCGCTTTCGGCGCGAAAGGCTTCTTCTTCTCGAGCGTTGCAGCGCTCGTGGTAGCGGCTCCCTCTGGGCTCCCACACTCACGGGGGGGCAGGGTCACCTGCTGCTGGTCTCTTCCTTCACCTGGCAGCATCACACAGCAGCGGATTCTTCTTTTCGACGCTGCAGTGGACAGGGCGCTCTGATGGGGGTTCTGCAGGCTTCAATCATGCACATCCCACTTTCGTCGCCAGTTGTAGCATCGTGCTACAAAGAACCACAGACACAGGTTCTTATATTCAGGAGCTTTATTATCTGCACCTTATCTCGACCCTGTCCCTACACTAACTGCCCACCAGCCAGTCCCGGCTCCTCCTGTTCCCCTTCCTGGCTCCGCCCTCCCAAACACTAGACTGCACAGAACAATGCTACATCGACTATGAGATGTGATTCCATTTCTGAGTGCACAGAGCTCAGGTGGGGTTAAGGGGAAGTTTGTGGGAGCAGAGGGAGACCTGCTTCGGTCTCTCTAGGATTAGATCCTGCCATGTTGCACTGTGCTGGAAACTTCTCTAATCGCTACCATGCTAGGGTAGATAAATGTCTTGAAGTCCTTTGAGGTTAGCTGGAGGGGGACAGCAAGCACTGCAGTGGCTTCACAACCATGCCGCCCAATGCCTGTTACATTGTTTGTGGAAGTTGGCCATTTCTTCAGTGGGACAGTCCACACTTTCAGGCAGCTTCTTCCTCATGGGATACCTCCAGCTCAGCTCTCAAGAGGCCAGCCAGACTCCTAACTTCCCAGATCTGTACTTGCATGCTTCTTCAGGTGATAGAAGGCTGCTTGTCAAAACACCAGCATTGGATCCCGGTAGTTTCCCCAACACCCTGCAAGGTATCACCTACACCAGTGAATGAGAAGTCATGAAACCCTTCAGCCATCTTATTCAGACATGTTTTTTGAATTCCACATGTGTTGTTTTTTAACTGGATTAAGGAGTTCCCTCACTTTGTGTTTACCCCTTCTTCCAGAACAGACAACCTGTTTTTCTCTCCATGAGTTGCAAGGTAAATAGAGGTGATAAAAAGAAAAACCCACAAAAAGATAACAAAGAGGAAAGAGACGACCTCACACCAAACACCATCAGCTTTTTGAGAACAGCACCTCTGGTGGAACAGAGTGGTAAGGACTTGACATACACTTCTAAAGCGACCACTGTCTCCAGACTCTCCGCATCTTCAATCTCATCTAATGAATGCTCATGATAATAACTTAAGGCAGGACCCAACAAAAGGTCGCTTCCTAACATCCTAAGTGAGCACTAGCTCCACTCTCCCACAATTCAGTGTTTATTACCATGCACTAGCTTCAGGGATGCTAGCAATACACAGTGCTAATCTGACAGGCTACCTCTAACCTTCATCTTGCACAGCTTGCTTGCACTAGCAATCCAATATGGATTCCACTAACAGTCAGACTCCAGTGGCATATACTACCAGCTAGTTATACCAATTACATGAGCAATCCAGGCACACTGGATGTAGTCGTGGATCCAGGCACATAAGAATTAGGCTGCACTTGAGAAGAGGGGAGGTGTGTAGGCCCAGTTCAGTGAGCAGGGAAAAATGCCTGATCTGTGACTAAGATTAAAAACACGCCATGGTTATATCAGCTGATAAGGGGATTATAGTCCCTTTTAATAAGGCATGCATGGTGTTTACACCGCCAGACCGCCACTTCAGTTATCAAATATCACCTAATCTAAACAATCGTCTGCTTGCGCACTGAGCCAGAAAACTCAAATATGTGGCTGAGACTTGCATATAAGGGCAGGGGTGCATAGCTGTGAAACGAGTACTCTCTAGCAAGCAGAATGGAAATGAGAAAGGTATGTGTCTCTGAACTACTATTGATGCAGGTTGGGATTAAGCCAGAATGTACCGTAGTGCATGTGGATGGATGGAAAATGGTGGTCTCTGGTTTTTCGACGCTGAAGCAAGTGCAGTTATCCCAGCAAAGACCAAGGGGAGGTTCAATTCTACTAAGGCAACCTTGAGGCGTTTGGGTCTGCAGCACAAGGTAGGTCCAATCCTCTCATTTCGTATGAATGGAGAGTTCCTTATTGCTGGCATTAAATGCCTCCTCCTTTCCAGTATGACAGCCAGGCCACCGGAAAGGTATTTCCCTATTTCCACTCAACGACTGTGGCTACCTAAGGGACCATGTTCTCCACTGGGCCACCCAACATTCGAAGCTCATCGCGGCAAACAACCCTGACTCTGTTATCAGTCTGAGCTTCCTCACGCAGGCCTATCCTGGATCAGGAACTCTTTCAAAATAGGTCCTAGAGGAATTTCTTCTGCCTTGACAGGGTTAGTTTTGCAGGTGACTGTGCCCCACACTGTCAAAATGGTAAGCGCATTAGGGCACACAAGCAGCCCTCTAACGTGTGAACTGACATCCATGGTTCTGCAGGCCTCATCTGCACAGATGGCAGTTCCCTGAACTAGATAGGGAAAACTAGAGGATAATAACTAGTGCTTAATTTGAAAACAAAAAAAATCAAAAGCCAGGGCCCAAGATATTACTCAGTAGTCCACAGCAGCTTGCACAATTCAATGTCCCTACCAATGCAGCCAAATGCCAGTAGAAACACTTCCTAACAGTTATTTAAAAGGAAAAAATAAGTACAGGTACTCATACAATGGCATTGTGGGCCAGGGGTGGAGTTTAGGGTTGTGCACAGGGCAGGGCAATGGGTGGGTCTAGGATCTAGACATTTAATAAAGTCAAGGATTCCTCAGAGTGCAACTGTTCATGATGGTGCAGAGGCATTTATTTTGTTAACTGTATTCTGCTTTTTTGTGCTGCCCAGCATTGCCGTAGTCTTAAAGATGGGCTGACAGTGAAGAGCCTGCAGAATATTATGTAAGACAATTTGACAATCCTTGACATTATGGCCATCTCCAAGCACTTTCACAGCACTTTACAGGGTCTTGAAGGTCAGTCCATCTAACCCGCTGCCCCCAGCCCTAGGGGTGTAATGAGGAATGCGAAAAGCACTTGAGAGGTGGGTTTTGTGTGAAAGCCTGTGGACAACTGAGCTCTGCACTTGATAGGAGACTTGTAAACTCCATAGACTCTCCCAGACTTTTGCTTTGTTAAGGCATGTAATTACCTTCACTGAAGGCGTTCAGCCTAGCCCTGAAATCAGTGCCTTTGTTAAGTAAAGGGAACCATTAAAACAGAGTATGCTGCCATTCCTTAACCGTATTCTTTTGTAGAAAGGCTTTTTTGTCTCAACCTGATTTAACATGCATTAGTGTTCCTTTATTTAACACAGTGCAGTGATGTACCTCCTCAAAGAATAAAAGACAAAGGGGCAGATTTATGAAGGCCTTGCGCCGCCGGTGTGTCACTTTTTCCCATGTTAAAAATGACGCACGGGCGGCGCAAGGCCTTCATAAATCTGCCCCAAAGCGTTAATGTAGGATGTAAAACAGGACCGGGAAACAGATGCCTATCGAGCGGCTGAATTGCAGAGTGTGAGTTCCCAAAAAAAAAAAAAAATCAATCCTGGCTTCCCTGCTTGACCGGATTGTGTGCCCCTGTGCAGTCACTTTATTTGAGTGTGCCTCATTGTCCTCCATCATTACATTTTATAGCTGATCAAATTGAACACATGGCAACTGACTTGCCTCTCGGTTCTCTGATGGCATCACCATCAGGTTAATGGGGGACATTAATATTCTAAAAAGTGCCACTGAGTGAGGTGATACAACTAATGTACTAAAGTAAAATGCTAAAAAGTACACTTTAAAAAAAAAATGATGAAGACTCGCCACTTTGCTATATTTCTACATGTGGTTTGTGTGACCGAGAAACAGATACCTATCGAGCGGCTGAATTGCAGTGTGAGTTCCGAAAAAAAAAAAGATCAATCCTGGCTTCCCTGCTTGAAAAGTTTGTGTGCTCCTGTGCAGTCACTTTATTTGAGTGTGCCTCATTGTCCTCCATCCAGTGGCGTAGCAAAAGATGAGGGTGCCCCCCTGCAAGGTAAAATGGAGGGGCCCCCTCTCCAGATTTAATCCGGAGCTCTTAGGCCTGAGTACTGTGCTGAGGAGGTCTCCTGCAGCTCAGGGGCCCGCAGAGAGAGGGCTGTGGGGGCCTGTGTTACGCCACTAGGGTAAGCCTGTTTTTACTGCTTTTATCATCTTCTCAACAGCTTGTGGTCATGTCGACAAACCAACTCTTTGGGAAAAACGATCTGCCCTCGAGATACCCTTCTGAAATGAATAACTGCCGTAGGCTCTTCCATGTGGTGTACAGTAGTTATGCGCGGAGATAGTGGAATCTCTGTATACATAGAAACTCTGAATTGTCTAAGATAGAGATATCTATTAGCTCCCCTTCTATATTTACTATACCTACATGATTTACCTGGAATATTTACTAATCTAATGGGACCTTATTCCATTCACCTTGATGCATACTGACGAGATGATTTTTTTAAACCTTATTCCTCTTGGTCTGAGACATCATTTGCTAAAATGCACATATTGCAAGTAAACATTTCCTTAAGATCAACGAGCAAAAAAGTAAGGTTGTGACAGTTAATGGCAGAAAGTAAAATAGCTCTCATAATTGGGTGTTAGATGAGGACAGAAGCAACAGCCTCAATCCTAGTCCAGGTGAACCACAAAAGTCAATCAATTAACCTGTGCTTAACCCTCTGGGAGCTTGGCACAAAAGCAGTCCGGCTTAACGTAGAGGAAATGTGTAAAGTATTTATGCAGCGCTTAAACAGTAAAGTGTGGACAGAACACAAAAACATACCACACGGATTTAGAAAAGTTGAGTAAAATGTAATATTATTTGACACCAAAATGACTAAAATCCGATCAGTAGAACTGACATGCAATTTAAAATATTTAAGATTAAGCATTGAGCTGGAAAGGAAAAAGCGCTTCTTAATGTTATCTGGTCATGCAAGACCGGGTGAAAGTCCCAAGTTCAAGCAGACCCTGCTGGAGCGCACGCCGGATACAGGGACCACGTTAGCCCTGCAGAAAAAGTTACCTTCTAAAGTATAGCATAAAAAGTCCAGTTTGCGGTGGAAGAGGCCGTGAGGAGTAAGGACAGTGTCGGGGATGGTCGTCGCTGGAGTGGAAGAGCAGGTCAGGCGTCGTAGTCGGTCATCACTGTGGCGCGAAGGTCCTGTTGGGAGTCATGGACAGTCATCACTCGCGCTTTGTTTTGGCTGCCACTGCGGGCTGTCGATGCTGTAGCTCTAAGTGCACATCGCGTGTAGGCAGCGGTCGCTGTAGAGCGAAGAGTCACCAGAGCTTCACTTTGGCAGTTGGCAAGGGCGTCAAGATCTTGGCACAAACTGACCCATTAACAGTCAGAAAGAGCCCAAAACTTCAAGATGTCTCCTTTTCTTCTAGGAATAGCTCAACTGATGCCACACCAAGGGTCCAGGAACTAGAAGGCAGGACCTCACTCCAGCACAGCAGAGACCAGGCAGGTCCAGTGTAGCAGGTCAGCTAGTTCGTTGCAGTGAAGCCTTTAGAGCTTGTTATATCCTGGTAGCTCAGAACAGGAGGGCAGTCAGCTGACCCTTGGAGTCACTTCAGCCTGGGATGAAGGGTACAGGCCGAATTCTTCTTTCTCAGACAGCAGGCCAGCCCTCAAGCAGCAGGGCAGTCCCCTAACAGCAGGGCAGTCCGTCTTCTGTAGTATACACATGTCCAGGAGTGGTCCCTTTTTATACCTGTGTCCAGTTTGAAGTGAAAAAAACCTCTGGAGTCTTCCCCCCACAGAAATGTCTGGAATTTCCTGCCTCCCTGCCTTGGTTCCAGGCTGTCTGCAGGCACAATTGGCTATTGAAGAGTCCTTTGTGTGCGAGCTAAGGCAGTCTGTGAAGTGCAAGTGTGACAGGTGACTGCTCTGCACCTCTCATCAAGTCAGGATGGCCCATCCTAACCAGACCCTCTATTCTGTGGCTGTCTGGGAGGAATACACAAAAGCCAACTGCCAACTACACTAGTCATGAGAACGAGGAAACAGTCTGCAGGCACCAACTGGTTAGGACTAGAAAATGGCAGCTTTCTAATGGTGACATTTACATTTTCAGAATTGTGACTGAAATCTGACTTTACCATTAAAGAGAGTTTTACATTACAATTCCTCAGTCTCCAAACATAACATTCTTACCTGCTCTCAAATCACTTATTAAATGTAATAAGGTATCCCAATGTAATCCTATGGGAAGGGTAGGCCTTGCAATCGAAAAAAACAAACTTGAGAAACATGTAAAAGCTCAAAGTGCATATCCAACTTTTTAAATACAACACACCCAGCTCTATGGGTTTTTAGGGCTTACCCTATGGGTAACTTATATGTAATAAAAAGGGAGGTTTTGGCAAAAGGTTTATTTTGTCAGGTTGAAATGGCAGTTTAAATCTGCACAAACTGGCTGCAATGGCAGACTGAGATGGGGTTTAAAAAGGCTTCTTGAGTGGGTTGCACAATAAGTGCTGCAGGCCCACTAGTAAGAATGTAATATACAGCCCTGGCTACATGTAGTACCAATTTACTAGGACTAACAAGTCAATTAAATATTGTAATTGGGTGTAAGCCAATTTTACCATGCTCAGAGGAGAGAGCACAAACATGTTATCACAGTATGGCAGTGGTAAACAGTGCAGAGTCCTAAAAGGCTACAAAAACTGGTTCAGATAACAGATGGGGTGAAGGCAGAAATATTGGGGGTGACACTACACAAAGGGCTAGGTCCAACAATCCTGTACTCACTTTGCTCAGTGGGGAGCCCTGTCCCAGTGCAATCTCTGCAGCTTGATTTTGGTTAATCAGGCATCTACACCTAGCCCTGGCTGCGGTTATCCACTGCAGACACCCACAGAGCACTCAAAGGAGGGCTAGCTGAAGTTGGTTTTAAAACAAGAATCAACTTAAAATCATTTGTAACATTGTGCTTTTTCTAGGCATTTCAATGAAGCACTACTGAGTTTTTAATTACCTTAGAAGAATGTAACAGATAGTTCACCAGCCAAAATTGTCCTTGAAAAGGGCCATCCCACAGGCTATTTACATATTAAATAGTGAACACTGCATGAAATTTAAGTGAAAAAAGATCTTAGCTTACTCAGCCTTGGTCAATAAGCAGCACTCCTATGTCAATTTCTCTTGAACACAAGGGTAGAATGAAATTTTGTTGAGAACAGACAGATTATCATTACTAGCTTCAATAGGGGTCTGGTGGCCCAAACCCAAGACTAGCTGATTTGTCACTGCTGCAAGGCTGGTGTGTATAACCTTCATTGTGTATTATTTACCTGATATTAAAAACACAGCCATGTAGGTTTTTATATCCACAGTTTATGAAATGTGCGGTAAAATCATCAAGTGAGGTCTACACAGAAATATTGTCTCCTGTCAATCAACATATCTGTTACTCTATATTTACATTTTTATAAAGCATCTTATATATATATTAATGTATTGTATAACAATCTTTATTTCTCATGTTACTAATGTATTTTTACCGTCCTTGAAAGCTCTTATACATTTATAATAATAACCTGAATATAAGTTTCATAAAGTGCACTATTACCAAAACAAAGTGTTGGTCCTAGGTCTGGCCAAACACCAGCATCAACAAAAAATACGCAGTGTCGGTCCTAGGTCTGGCCAAACACTAGCGTCAACAAAAAATACGCAAGTGTCGGTCCTAGGTCGGCCAATCACCAGCATCAACAAAAAATACCCAAAGTGTCGGTCCTAGGTCTGGCCAAACACCAGCGTCAGCAAAAAATTCCCAATGTGTCGGTCCTAGGTCTGGCCAAACACCAGCGTCACCAAAAAATACCCAATGTGTCAGTCCTAGCTCTGGCAAAACACCAGTGTCAACAAAAGAAAAAGCAAATAAGAGGAAAACAGCCCAGTTTAGACAAACTAAAACCAACACCCAGCTCAAAAAGAGCCCAGCGCTCCTTAAGAATTCTAAAGAGATCTATAATTACTACAATGAAATACAATAATAATAGGTTGCATGTACATAGTCATTGCGTACTACTGCCATTTGTGCATGCTGTAACTAACAGATATTATTTTTACCCAGTTTATGGCTCTCATTTTACCAGCCTCGGGGGCATGGAAGTCTGAGTCACTCTTACCAGAATCCGAACTTCAGACATTCAGGTCACTAAGCAGTGAAACTTCCTGTTCATTGAGGCCCATGCCAGCTTACCTGGTTAGGAAAATATACCCATGATGAGATATTACACTGTCAAAAGTATTAACTCCGTACGCTGGGCTTTCAATACTGATCTTGGATTTGGACAGGTTCAATTAACTTTCATATTAAGTCAATTAATAATTTTCTAGAAATTTCACCAGATATTCAATTTTCGGGCCTGTGGCTAGTGCTCTGCATAACTATGCTGTCAGATTTCCCTAAATGTTTTCACAACTCACCTCTTTTCACTGCATCATAGGGCGTAAATACCAGTGCTCAATGTGTTGCTTAAAATATTGATCTATTTAAGAATTTGTGCTTCAAGACTGTGGGTCTGGTTGTTCAGTGGATAATTCCATCTGCTAAAGTGAACTAGTGTTGAGCCCATGTTTATAGGTTCAATCCTGCTGGGTCCACACAGACTTTCATCTTTTCGAGTATGATAAACTGAGTATCATTGGGCCGGGTAACAAAAAACATCTGTTAACTGTCAATAGCACCACAAGTCACTTCAGAGTGCCCTCCACAAATAGGAGTGACCTGCTATGCTTATTGCCGCAGAACCTGAGCAACCACAACATTAGTGACTAACAAGTTTTAAAAAAAACAAGTTACACACTTAACACGTTCACAGACATCCACGTGTCTCTCCCTGGCTAGTTCTCTTGCACCAGGACGCAACTCAACAAATACCAAACAGAGCCTCATGGATTGGATTAAAACAGGAAGCAACAAGGAAAAAAAGAACTTAAGAAGGGAAGGCCCTGAACTACCAACTGCTTACCTTGCATAGCTGTAATATTTTGCAACACAGCAGTGTTTTGATAAATTGGTAAGTATTTCACATCTGTGTAACGTCAGGATTCGATTAGGAGGGCTGCTAATTTCAGATCATGATGGAAACGGCAGCGCTCAAAAGAAAGGCAAGTAGTGGAAAGTATTGGCGGCCTCAGTTCAACCCTCAATAAATATTCAGTTCATGACCATTAGTACACACGTTCACAAACCACTGTTACATCAACAGGCGGATCTGTTCGGGATGAGCATTTTTCCTTTTCTGTCCAGAAGAACCTTTTAATCTCAGCTATTCCCTAGATCCACCGCCTTGGGACGTACTGCTTTAGTATTTATTCACGAAGTGAGGAATCTGCAGTTAGAAGCACCCATCAGAAAAAAGTTACTTGTCTTCCGTAACTCTCTCTGGTGGTTGCTCCTTCTAACTGCAGGTTCCTCACCATTCTCCTACCTTCCTGTTTGGAGATGGTCTACTTTTCCATCTATAAAGTTCCCAATTTAGAAATTTGCAGACTGGTACCTCCAATTTGCAGACAAGCCTGTGAAGGTAACTGATGTTCACCTGCATGTGTGGTGCTGGTATGTGGCTCTTCTGGAATGGCCTAAAGTCAGTGAGGAGCCTCACAATGCCAAATTCCGATTGCAGGAGCGCGAGTTTTGTAGTTTCTGGATCTAGTCTGTTGCCAGGGGATATTCACAAGGTGATCCTGTGGTGAGAGTATCCACAAAGGGCGTTACCGAAGGTAAGTAACTTGTTCGTATTTTTTTTTTAAGTGCCCCTTACATGCTGATATGGAAGCAGTTATCCTAGGGGCCAAGCACAGATGTTTCTATTGATCTTATTACATTTATAAAGAGCAACTGCTGCCTAAAAAGGTGTCATGCTGCTGATACCTGATGCAATAGACTGACAATGGGAGGAGACTTAAAGGGTGTAACACCAAGTTTTAAGAGTCTCTCCTAAAAGCTAGTATTCCTCAATGGATTGAGGACGGGGAAAGAGTGTTCTAATGCCGGGCAGCTTTCACATAAAAGACTTGACTGCATGCTCATTCATACCTTTATGTAATTAGGGATGATGAGCAGGTTAGCATTGACATAGCACAGAAAACACTTGGGGAAGTACCACTCACATTTTGCCTGTAGAAAACTAGGCCAATATTAATTACACAGAGAGGGGTGGAGGGGAGGGAGCTAATAAATGATCCAGAACCCTTACTCCCAAGAACTACAGCATTACTAGCAGGGTATCTCAGCTTGGAAAAATGGCACAAGTGAGGGGATCTTCCTATTCAGGAAGTGGTGCCCTCACACACCCGATCATCATTGAGCTTGCTCCACATGGGGTTGGCGAGAGGGCTCTTTGGCAGAGATCTTTTAATCAAATAGCTGTGATGATGAGTGCGGGTGTGTGAAATGGGTGAAGGGGTGGGTTAAAATACCAAAAACGGATTTAATCCGGCGTCCCCTTGGTAGAGATAAAAGTAATCTGTCAATTGTTAGCTCCTAGTTATGAAGAGATAAATTAAGCAACCTGTGCAGATAGTGTAGGTTGACATGTTTCATGCCTCAGTGGCCAAGAAGGGATCCGTGGCATTTCATCAGGACCAAAAAGAGGGATACTCAGTAGCCCTATCCTTGATCAGGGTTGAGAGGATGCATGCTGGTATCAAATGATGACCTAAATGTACTTACATAAAGTTGTAAGTCAGAGAAATGTACCTCATAGGGTGTAAACCAAATGAAGTTGTCCTATGTTCCAGCCCTATGATCGTGAATTTCGTGCCCCTTAGGTCTGGACTCCAAGCAAGCAGATTATGGGGTAGGTGACCACGTTTCACCCTGCGCTTACTATAGCGGTGTATGAGGGCACCACTTCCTAAATTGGAAGATCCCCTCACTTGTGCCATTTTTTCCACCCTGTAATACCCTCTAATAGGAACAGTTACCCTACTAGGCCCAACCTGATGAATAGCTTTGTGAACAGGGATTTAAATAGAACAGTCTTGTCCAGAGGAAGCAAGTCCAAGGCGTCAGATGCACAAGTCATGGTCAGAACTCTTTGTTGCAGTATAATGCAATATGTGCCCATCGTTGGCAGCAGAATAAGAGCTATATTGCTGCCATCACAATGTACTGTAACCATCACACCATAGAACATTTGCCTCTTTATTCCCTGTACCTTAGGGAAGAAATGTTAGCGTAGGCAAATATGTAACTGTACACCGGCATAGCAAGACCAATCATGGGATGCTCTCCTACCCTAAAGTCTAGGTTTTCGGGGGCTATTGTTGAAGGAGACTAGCCTGAGAGCTGAGCAAGGGTTTAGGGTATGATACATCTACAATGGCAAGAATCTATAGGAAGGGCTACAGAGTGGTTGATGGTGATGGACAGACATCCCTGCCCCAGGCTAGTACACGATTAGTCTGTGGTTGTGGGACCAAAGAAGACAGAAATGGCAGGCTGTAACTAGATGTTAGAAAGATGAAATTGAGACGCAATTTAAAAGCAAAGGTAATGTGGGAAAGTTGGAAAAAGTATTCATCCCTCTACTTAATGCCTGGTGTCAATTGGTTTAGCAGTCTCTGGGGTGACTAGAACTCCGAGGGAGAGTGGCCTTCCTGCTTGACCTACCCATCTCATGTTTAGAAGCGGATTCATTCCCACTGGTCTTTGGTCTCTGGTCCCGCCTTGTCAGAGCCGACTTGGGGATCCCGGAGCATGCAGGAGTTACTAAGCTTCAGTAGTAGGTGTTACCACAGATGGTTCCGGACGAGGCCTATTGTGGACACCCCTTATAATTTGACCTTCAGATTTACTATGGGGTTAGAGCATGGGTGTACTCAAACGTTTTCTAGGGGCAACAAAGTTTGGTCTGTGATGTGACGATGTCTGCATTGATGCAAGCAGGGAAGCTAAGCATATACATCTAGTGACTGCATTGCACAATGTGCGCTGTACAAAACCTTCTCATGTGTTTGATTTAATAAACTATAATGCTGTTCATGTATAATAGGAAGCCAGGCCACCCTAAGAGTGCACATAACAACCTAAGTGCCTCTTAGTTCACTTGGCAATGTCAGTGTGTGGGGAAGAATTGATGTTTTTAAATTCATGTTTGAAAACTCACTGTAAAAAATCACTTCTTAATGCACTGATATAATCTGATGTACTAAGGTGAAATGATTCTGCATGTTAATGAAATACACTTTTTGAATTTTGAAGAGACCTTATCATATTTTTACACTTTTGCTGCAAGATGGCTTTGAAAATGAAGGTGTTCCTAAAGATAAGTGGTGCAGGACAACCTAGTTACTTCCTTTATTTAACTTCAATTAACCTTTAAAGAAAGACTTGCCTGTTTATTTAATATTTTTGCAGTGTTAGTGCTGAATTGGTAGAAGAGCTGCCCAGTGCTGCTGTTGATCAGGGGGCTGCATGTAAAGGCCAGGAGGGCTGCACTTTGAGTATAACTGGTTAGAGACTCGCATCTCAACAATCCACATAATCTCACTCAGTAAAAGAATGTCCAGTCAGTATTTTGACTGTATTAAAAGACAAAGGGTTTTTATCATACCAGCCTATCAATACAGTACAGAATATGGCCAGAGTTAAAGGTCAGAAATAGAAAATATATGTAAGAGGATCTAGGGGATAGTATTTATGGACCACTTAACTCCACACCCCTAATCACTAACATATACAACTATGGGGAGAAAGTCAGTCTGTTGGTATGAAAAAAAAAACTCAGAAGCTCCAAAGAAAACTGCTCACCAGGTTCAAATAGCTTGCCCAATAACTGGCATGAGAGAAGTCTCCATCAGCCCACCCATTTGGCGGAGCTTCGTCATCTGGGAAACTACGAGAGGAGGGTCGGGTGTAGCCAATGTTGCTCCAAGGCTTACATGAATGGATACTTGACCTCATGCTCCCAAAAGATCTCAGCCACAGTAATTGTTCAAAATATGAGACAACTGATGGAGTGCAGTGCATGTAGTTGTATATATCAGAGTTAAAGGTCTACTAAGGTGATTTTACATTTAGGACAATGGTAAACTACTAAGTAGGGAAAACTGGACAGATGCAGGCTCATAGCATGTAGAGTGAACATGCCTTCCTTCAGGTACAAATGGCTGTTACAGCAAGGCTGCCATCAAGCGAATGAGCAGTCACAATTCACTATGTGATTAAGGCTCAAAGCTACCCCCCCCCCCCCAAGGAAAGCTGTCACAGTCCCCCCTCGCATCTTGAGACCAGTTTAAAGAGTTTATAGGGAGACAGTTTGTCAGAGGAGCCCACACTTTGGGGTCCCAGGCACACAGAGAAAAGGGTTTATGGGCCAGCACAGTATTTTAAAGCGACTGCCCTGAATGGCAGTTCATGGTATCCTTTTGGCTCTACAAGCTTCTGGACCACAGTTCAGTTCACGACTATGAGATGTGATTCCATTTCTGAGTGCACAGAGCTCAGGTGGGGTTAAGGGGAAGTTTGTGGGAGCAGAGGGAGACCTGCTTCGGTCTCTCTAGGATTAGATCCTGCCATGTTGCACCGTGCTGGAAACTTCTCTAATCGCTACCATGCTAGGGTAGATAAATGTCTTGAAGTCCTTTGAGGTTAGCTGGAGGGGGACAGCAAGCACTGCAGTGGCTTCACAACCGTGCCGCCCAATGCCTGTTACATTGTTTGTGGAAGTTGGCCATTTCTTCAGTGGGACAGTTCACACTTTCGGGCCGCTTCTTCCTCATGGGATACCTCCAGCTCAGCTCGCAAGAGGCCAGCCAGACTCCTAACTTCCCAGATCTGTACTTGCATGCTTCTTCAGGTGATAGAAGGCTGCTTGTCAAAACACCAGCATTGGATCCCGGTAGTTTCCCCAACACCCTGCAAGGTATTGATGGAGCGAGATAGAAAACAAAATTTTGTTTAAACTCGCGAAGTCACATTTCCATAACATGAATAATAATATTAATGATTTGTGATATGTCGTGCTAATACAACTTAGATTAAACTTTACACATGGGGGGACTAACATGTGTGCTCATAAACGTGCATAATTGTTGCATCTTTTTGTTCGTGCAAAATAATAAAATAATTTATTGTTTTCGTTTTTGTCATTACTAACTGCTGCAAACTTAAAAGAAGCATGTGCTTGTTTTGCTTTTCCTTGTCTGTGTGATGCCATTTCTACTATTCTAGGTGCATATAAGTCTCATGGAATAACGGAGACTGGTAGATATAAACGCTGCTTTATTTGTTTGCAATGGCTAGATAACATTTTGATTAATCGGGTGGGTTAATTAATTAGTAAATCCTGGGGTGGATACAGAATCTACATTATTTCTTACATTAATACTTTTCTTGTGTTTGTTTTATACTAGAAAGCTTAAGTTGCCTGCTTTTGGGCCTAGTCACTTGAGTCGCAGAAAAGAGCTGACTTGTAATTCTGCAAAAGTCACGAGACGCCCATTCTGAATTAAAGCGTTTATCAAAGCTGCATTCACAAAGCAAAAACTGATGTGCTGTCATCATTCTGTCGGACATGGCCAAGGTCGAAAGTGAACATTTTGTCAGCCTTAACTTGGCATCCGCGGAAGTTGTTTGGACGTAGTGAGAACAAATTTGAACATTTGTTGCAAACTCAGGAAGATCCTGGTTTCACGTGGAAGAGACAATGGTCTTTATGAAACATGATCTAATGGAACTTTTGAAAAGTGGGTGACATGTCACTTGTCACTCTCAGCCAATGGGACGTCGAAGATTTCTGAAAACTTTCCTTTGCGTGGTTTAGTTAGCGTAGAAAGGTATAAAAAGTCATGCCCTTAGGGATGGGCTGGCTGATGCTTTCTGACTTTCCGATGAGGGTGATGTGCTGTCGGACTTTGCGTGGAGCACGTAAGAATCCTCAAAAAACTTTACTTTAATTTCTATCTATTTAGCTCAGTTAGGGAATTAGGTTTTAGAAATGCTAAACTTTATATATTTACTTTAAATTTGATTCACTTACTTAAATTGTATTTTCTCACATTTCTTTACAATCATGCTTGTTTTATTGCTAATAAAATTCATTTATAAAACTATCAACTTATATACCATAATTTAGTAAATAAAATCTTACTTTTGACAAACAAGCTGGTCTTGCTTATTCAGAAGTGTAGGTTACTATTAGCTAGATCACGTCGCCAATGGTGGTCATTTAAATGGTTAAGTTTTATTTTAATGACAATATTCTTTTCGCAGATGTATAAAAATGTATATAGTTTGTAGATAATGTGTATATAGATTTAATTTGACCACCTGATTCAGTAGGCCCAAAATATGTCAGGTTTATAAATGGGTCCATATTTAGTATAGAATTTTGTTTATAGGTTATGAAGTTGGGTAGCGTTGTTTATGATATATTTTCTATAGGCCGCTGGATCAATTCTCTGGTAGCAGAAATTGATGGTTGCTAAGAGTAACCAAGGTAATATGGTGGTTGCTAAGGGTTACTAAAGTATTATGGTATGGAAATAGGATCGATGTTTTAACACATGTTGAGTTCGTTTTTCGTGCTATCTGTAAGCTATACCGGTATAGATTGTGTGGCGAGAAATTAGTCACGCAAGCCATCTGTTCTGTTTGTAGTGATATCGCCGAGTATCACAAGAGGTATCGCCGTGTACCATAGTGTTGTCGCCGAGCAGCACAGTTTTAGGGCTAGGTGTGAATCTTGTATAGTGAGGGTTTTCTAAGAAATTAGAGCAGCATGAGAATAGGGACAAAGCGCCTTCCATAAAACTCACTGTGATAAGAGTATTAGTTATATCCGAGCTTGAGTGAAGGGTAAATTAGCGTCGGTGCATGATTATCTATAAACAGGTTAGAGTCCTGTACGGGTACATGTTTCATATCTATAAACAGGTGAGAGCCCTGTACGGATAACGTCGTTATTTTGCTAACGGTGCATGATTTCTATAAACAGGTGAGAGTCCTGTACGGATTTCATGTGTGTTTGAAATTAGGGAAATTTCAGTGTGAAAGTGCGAGTTTGAATTGTATTTTATGTTCAAGTGGAACTCTTAGAACTTTCACTTCGCGGTGGGTTCAGAGCAAAGCGAGTTCATAATTATACGTGTTAGAAGGGTGGGGTAAGGTTACTCTACTAACAATTGAATATTATCCTTAGTGTGAATAGCGCCGTCTATTCCGAAGTGTGGATACTTGAATGTATGTAAACTATCCTAAATAGTGAAACGAACAGATGTTGTCTTTATAGTCATTGTTAAGAATTAATTTACACTGAAAAGTGTTCCTAAAATGGTGCTGTGAAAAGATTTTGTGAAGGAGGGGTAAGCGCCAGTAGTGAGAAACGAGAAACCGCAGCTGCTGTGTACGTCACAGAGCCGCGCTGGGATTGGGTGACCTACGTCACAAGCTATATTCTGATTGGCTCTTGAGTCTCTGACGGCCTGTGAGCTGATTGGTCCTTCGGAAAAACTTCAAATTTATTGGTTGAGCAGAAAAGTGACGTAGCTCAACTGTCATTGGCTTGTTGGTGTGTTTCGCGCACGGATTGGTTGTTTTACGGAACATCCCGGAAATATT
Organism: Lissotriton helveticus; assembly: GCF_964261635.1. Lineage (NCBI taxonomy): Eukaryota > Metazoa > Chordata > Amphibia > Caudata > Salamandridae > Lissotriton > Lissotriton helveticus. Next base: position 875,435,019 of record NC_136067.1, read on the forward strand.
TTACGAACGATTTTGTGAATTAGATTTAACTCTTAAAAATGAGTTATCATTTTAAACATGTTGAGAAAAAGCCAACATTATTTCAGAAGTTTAAGAATTTATTTTCACCTGACAAGAAAATCGAAACGCGAGGTGGTAAACTACTTCATAAGTATAAAACACCTGCAGCGTATATGGAAGGTGAATATGGATATCATACTGTCTTATGGTTCGATAGTTGGAAACGCTATACTAAGAACGACGGTGTTTTAACTTGGCCTGATGATGGTTCATTTAATGTAAAAGTCTTAAGAAATTTACGAGAGAAAATGAATGCTCTTGTTCCGAAACCGAGACCAACTCAATTTGAAGCTTTAGTTGAGTGGGAAGACGAGATGTATCAGTTACAAAGAGAAGCTAGTGGAATTAAAAGACCTTCTAAAAATCCACCTTGGAGAAGAGAAACTCATGAAGATAGATTGCGAATGTGGAGACAGGGAAACATGAGTGAAGGATTGTATTTAATTCATGAAATGGTAATGGGTACTCCTACAGGGAAATCTATGGAAAGTGAATCTGAGGATGCAGTTATGGAAGAAATATATACAACTGCTAGAAAGAATCAGCCTTTGAGACCTCCTAGATCATGGTCTACTCCGGTGGTTTCTACTGAAACTTCACCGAGTGCACCTCCAATTAATGAAGCTCCTAAACTTTATCCAAATAATTGTGAAATCATTGAAACTCCTAGAAGACCAGAATTCGAGAATGCTCGAAATGAAGGTAGACATTTTACAATGGCTCCAAGAGCAAGAGAACCTCCAAAAGATTATTCAAGAGAGGCAAGAAATGTTGAAGACGTTGATTATAATGAATATTTAAGATCAAAAGAAGAATTAATAAAAAGAATGACAAAAGGCATGGAAGCTGTGACAGTTCCAGTAACAATTGGTCCTGTTCAGCCCGTATTTGATCAAAAGGAAACAAACAAAACTGGATTAACTATTCCTTTAAATACAGAAATTCAAAAGGCTGCTGAAAAATTTTATTCAGACTTATCTGAAATAAACTCTTCTAAATCGAGAATGCCTGATTTAACCTTTAATGAGGATTTATCTCCAAAAACACCAATGGGTGCTATATCAGATATAGGGAGTCCTGAAGTCAGGGTAACCACACCAAAACTTGATGTGGCCAAATTAAAAGCGAATATCGAAGAATTAATAATTGGAACAATTGGTCCAGATAGTTTAAATTACTATCGAGATGATGAACTACTGTTCATTTGCAAAAGCATTCAGTGGAAAACGAAAAACAAATATGATCAACTAGAGGATCTAGCAGCAGAACTTGAAATCGATGTGAGTAAACAAAAGAATTTTGCGAAACATTACAGATTAGACTTTTCAGAAAGTGACATCGAGAGTTTAAACTCAATGGGAAGAATAGTTCATATTAAAGATTTGATTGTCTATATCAAAAAGCTAGGAGAACTGAACAAATGGAGAGTAAAATGGACGAAAAAGAAGGAAGATGAAAGATTGGAAAAATTGTCAAAACAATTTCCAATGAGAGAAATTGCAGGTGGAGGATATGTTCATGTCCCTTGGTCGAGACAGGACATTCTGTTATTTACAAATGACTTTCCGAAATTGAGGGAGAAACCAGTTGAGTGGTACAGGCAAGTCGATAGATTTATCAAAGTGTCAAAAGTTCTGTGGATTGATTTAGATGGATTTTTTGACATTGTCGTTCCATCAGATCTTTGGACAGAATGCAAGATATCGATTAGTTGGCCAAAAACAGAACCTGAGCGAATCAAAGAAACAGGTGCTCCAAATCCACTTGTAATGGATTTTTATGAAAAAGTAATTGTTTGGATGAAAAACAAAATTCCACCCAAAGAAGTCGATTGGGTTAAAATAGAAAGGACAGAACAGGAAACAAAAGAATCAGTTCATTCTTTTTATGAAAGACTACTGTTAATCTTTAAACAATACAGTGGTTATGAAAAATTAGATGAAAAAGACATGAGCCATTTTGTCTATAGATTTGTTTATGGACTAAAACCTGAAATTGGAGAAATGATCAGAAATAGTATTGTCAGATGGCAATCACTATCTGTAGATGATATTCTAAGAAAAGCTAAGTATTGCAGTGATGAAATAGAAGTAAAACAGAAGAAGCTGAAGGAGAAAGCCATGTGGGCTCAAGTAAAAGTGGCTGAGCAACAAATTGCCAGTATGGGTAATAAGAACACTAATTTTGTTCAAACTGGGAATACAAACCAGATACAAGGAAAGTTTAAAGGTAATAATTTCCCAAAGAAATTTAGCCCAAAGATTGAGGAGTTGAAACAAAGATTACCTTGTTTTAATTGTGGCGAAATTGGACATTGGAGAGACGAGTGTCCTCATCCTCCTAAAAACTTAAAGAATCCCTTATTGAATCCACAGATGCAGAATGGTGTTGACCTGCAGCGACAGCTACAGATACAACAGGGGTTAAACGAATTAAATATTCAACGACAGTTACAGCAACAGCAACAACAACAGGTGAATAATCGTCAAGACCAATTGCCACAACCACCTTTTCCGAATTGTGGGGGAGTTCAAAAATATAATCCAAACGTGGGATTTCAGGGAAGTGAACAGGTAATAAAACCACAAAAACAGCAAAAACAGCAAAGGGTTCAAATGCAAAATGCTTCACAACAATTTTTATTAGCAGAAAGTCAAGACAGTGATTCTGATGATTATTGTTGACGGTGCCCGAGAGAGGAGGAAGAGTGTGTTGTTGGAGCCACTCTTGAGGTTGACCAGTCTGGTCCTTTTGTAAACGGGAAAGTTAATGATGTAGACATCACTTTCCTAGTGGACACTGGTGCTACCCGTTCTACTGTTAGATCAGTGGAAATTGAAAACCTACCTCTCTCTGGGGATACCATCCAAGTTGTCGGAGTAAGTAATCAACAAATTAAAACTGACTTAACTGATCCAGTACCAGTTGAAATTGGAAACTACAGAGATAAACACAGATTTGTGGTTTGTAATAGTAGTCCAGTAAATCTATTGGGCAGAGACATCCTATGTAAAATGAATTGTAGAATATATTGTTCTCCTGATGGAGTTGAGTTACAAACAATGGAGGAAGATGGTTTATACAGAATGACAATGATGATGATGGAAGCAGAAGAAACGAAATTGTTTCCTGCATTTGAAGAAAAAGATTTACCTGAAGAACTCAAAGAAACAGTGAAATCTGAAATATGGGATTTTACTGGAAATGAGATGGGTCTGATGAAAAACGTAGATCCAGTAAAAATTACATTGAAACAGGGAATAGAATTTCCAAACACTCCACAATATAAAATGAAAACAGAAACAATTGAAGGTATTACACCTATAATTGAAAAATTAATCAAGCAAGGTGTATTAAAAGAAATGGAAAGTAGCTCTTGTAATTCACCAATTATGGGAGTTAAAAAGTCTAACGGAACATTTAGAATCGTACAAGATTTGAGAAAGGTTAATCAAATTGTCGTTCCATGTTGTCCTGTGGTTCCAAATCCAGCAGTAATTCTATTTCAGATTCCACATGATGCTGAATGGTATACAGTCATTGACCTTTGCAATGCATTCTTTACTGTTCCCTTACATCCAGACAGTTATGAAATCTTTGCTTTCAGATTCCAAGGTAAGACCCTCGGATGGTCAAGAATCCCTCAGGGCTATACAGAAAGTCCTTCAATTTTTAACGAATTGTTAAAAAGATCATTAGAAGACCTAGACTTACCTGGTAGGTCTACGCTAGTGCAGTATATTGATGATTTGTTAATAGCTGCAAAGACAAGAGAAAATTGTGTAACAGACACAATAATTTTGTTAAATCGCCTTGCAGAAGAAGGACATAAAGTGTCCCCAGCAAAACTACAGTTTTGCAAACAAGAAGTAAAATATCTTGGTCACAGAATTGCAAAGGGAAAAAGACAAGTAACAATAGAGAGAATAAAAATGATTCAAGCAATGTTACCACCAAGAACACAAAGACAAGTCAGAATGTTCTTGGGAATGGTTGGTTACTGTCGACAATGGATAAGTGGATTTTCAGTAATTGCAAAACCACTACAAAGACTGACAAAGTCAGATGTAAAAGATCCAATTATTCTCAATGATGCTGAGATAGACTCTTTTGAGAACCTGAAAAAGAGCTTATGCCAAGCTCCTGCTTTAGGTATGCCAAATTATGAGAAAGATTTCGAACTGTATTGCAGTGAGAGAGAAGGATGTGCATTATCTGTGTTAATTCAGAGACACGGAAATTTAAAGAAACCTATTGCATACTTCTCTGCAGTTCTTGATCCAATTGCTAAAGCATTACCAGGTTGTTTGAAAGCAGTTGCAGCTACAAGTATCAGCCTCGAACAAAGTGAGGGGATCATTATGGGATTTCCTGTGAAAGTTTTTGTGCCTCATTCAGTTGAAATATTACTGACAAGAGGTAAGACTCAACATCTAACAAGTAGTAGATTGACAAAGTATGAGAAAATCATACTAGGAGCAGATAATGTTTCGATTTCAAGATGTTTAAATCTGAATCCTTCTACATTACTGCCTGATTCTGAAATTGTTGATGACATTGAAACAGAACATGAATGTTTAGATGTCATGGAATTCTGCACTAAACCAAGAAAAGACATCAAAGACAGACCTTTGTCTGAATCGGATTTTGTCTACTTTGAAGATGGGTCATGCTTAAGATCCGAAGGAGGTGTCTTAAAAGCTTCATATTCAGTTTGTACAGTCGTAGATGTTGAAGAAGCATCATGTCTTGAAGGAGTTCGTTCAGCACAAGTGGCTGAATTAATTGCTTTAATTCGTGCATGTGAAATATCAAAGGATATAAGAGTTACCATCATTACTGATAGTCAGTATGGGTACGGAGTTGTGCATGATTATGGACAACTCTGGTCACAGAGAGGATACATGACATCAGCAGGATCACCAATTAAAAATGCAGTTTTCATTAGGAGATTAATTGAAGCAATACAATTGCCAAAAGAAATCGCCATTGTTAAGTGTGCAGCGCACACTAGAGGAACTGATTATATTTCCAAGGGAAATGCCTTCGCAGATGAAACAGCTAAATACTGCGCAAGGAAAAATTATTCATACAATCGGGAGAGGAGTAAAGAAACTGATTCAAATTCATTAATGCTAACAACTGTTGTAGAAACATGGCATGAGATTAGAGATTTACAAAATGAAGCAGAAGATGAAGAAAAAGACTTATGGTTAAGATCAGATTGTAGACCACGTGAAGAAGATGGAGTGTGGGTTTACAAAGATGGCAGAGTAGTCTTACCAAATTGTTTGATTGCTGACATGGCCAGATTATATCATGGTCCAGCACATCTAGGAAGAGATTCTATGGTTAGACTTTTCAGAGAAACATGGTTCAATACCAAGTTTAGAACTATTGCAGAATCCTTTTGTCAAAGGTGTTTGTCATGCCAACAAATGAATCCAAACAGAAAATCAGTGGTGGGGACAGGAATAATTGGTCGAGAAGGTGGTCCTTTTACCAGGTTACAAATGGATTTCATTGAAATGCCCTTACACAATTGTTTGAAATATGTGCTTGTAATTGTGTGCTTATTTTCAAGATGGGTAGAGGCTTTCCCTACACGACATTGTGATTCAATTACAGTGGCAAAACTAATGCTCAGAGAAATCATCCCAAGATACGGTTTTCCAGTCACTATTGAGAGTGATGGAGGAAGCCATTTTGATAACAAACTGATGAAGTTAATTTGCGAAGCTTTGAGCATTGAGCAGAAAATACACTGTGCATACAGACCAGAGGCATCAGGAGTAGTTGAACAAATAAATGGAACAATTAAAAACAGAATTGGAAAAATGTGTCTTGAAACAGGTGTAAAGTGGACTGATGCTCTTCCACTTGTTTTGATGTCATTAAGAAGTACACCAGATAAAAAGACAGGTTTGAGTCCTCATGAAATTTTAATGGGAAGAGTTATGAGGCAAGCTTTTGTACCTGTAGGTAAACTGTTGAGCATAAATGACAGTGCTATTTTGGATTACTGTAAAAGGTTATCTGATATGGTAACTTCTGTGTCTAATCAGGTGGGAACTGAAGCTCAATCAGATGAAAAGGTTTTGACACATGATCTGAGACCTGGCGATTGGGTCAGAACGAAAGTACATCGGAGAAGGAATTGTCTAGCTCCTAGATGGCAGAAACCTAGGCAGATAATCTTGATCACTACTAATGCTGTAAAGTGCAGAGGATTGAAACGTTGGATTCATCCTAGTCATACTATTCCAGTACCAACTCCTGAGAGTTCTGATGTTGAAAGTGATACCACAGACGATTCTGATTCTGAAGCAGAAGGCGAAACAGAAGGTGAAATAATTCCAGATTCTGAAGATCGACAAGAAAGTCGACATCTGGAAACTGTGCCAGTGAATGAAAATTTGACAAGAAAAGACTTGGAAATAATTGAAATAGATTCTGAAGGTGAAGAGAATCTGTTAAAAGGAAAGATAACTGAGGATTCGGTTGTCTCCATTGAAGACAAAGAAGCAAAACAAAAAGAAGTTTCAGACCAGGAGAGTATCGAAAGGCAGAGAACAAACTCTGAAGTAAGGAACAGAAATCTGAAATCTGGGAAGTTGGGGGTAATTGAGGAAGAGGAGGAAGACGAATTACCGAGTACCAGTGATGGAAGACAAAGTGTTCCTGAAGGAGTGAAATTGCCGAATAGAGAAGTTCCTGAGTCAATTGAAATTTCAGACTACGAAACTGAAGAAAGTGACGTGGAAGGTGAAAGTGAAAACAGAAAGAAAAGGACTTGGAAGTCAGAATCAAATAATTCTGAACCAAAGAAGAAGTACGTGAGAAAAGCAGACTACTGGCCAGGTGGAAGATTGAGAGTCAGATTGATCAAAAAGCCAAAAGAACAAGTTGAAGAAATCAGTAGTCAAAAGAGTCCTGGAAAAGAAGTTGGAGTTGGAAGAAAAATTGAAGTGATATCGAGAAAAGGGAAGAGAATAATAAGACCAAACCAAAAATACAAGTCTCCTGAGTGGACTTACTTAGTAATTCCACCTGTTATTGACATATATGATAGTAGTGAAGAAGAAAACGAAATCCAAGAAATTAGTGACAATGATTGAAGTACAGAAATATTAAATTGGCAAAAGGCTGAAGAAAATTTGTTAGTTGACACAAGGTCGAAGAAAAACTGTTTAGTTGAAGAAAACTTATATATGACATAAGGTCGAAGAAATCTTGTTTAGGGTTTTAAAAAAAAAAAAAAAAAAAAAAAAAATTTAAAAGGGGGGTGTAAATATAAATTTAGAATTTTAAAATTTATTTTTATTTTTTGAGGCTAAAATTAACCAAGAATGCCTTATGTTAAGGAGAGCACTTCAAAGTGTTCTGTTTTTAAAAGATGCTGTAAGATGACTCTGGTGTGTCTGCTCATTTTAATTCTGCTCTGGTTGGTTCTAGCTGTGATTATCCCTTTGGAAATGAATAGAGAATTACACAAAGTTAACATAACAAGCAAAGCTCTGGTTAGCCAAACTAAACATAGTGCGTCTGCAAAAGTTATTGATCATCAGCCTAACATTCATCAAGATAAATCAATTGGTGATTTCTCAAGTAATACATTCACAAAGCTATTGAGTGAATATGTTAAGGTAATGGATGCAAAAGACTGCTACGTCTGCGTTAAGTTACCTGCTTCTGTTTCTGAGGGAGTAACATATAATATGCTTCCTCTCACTTATGCTGTAACATGTAGTGTATTAACTAGTTTATTTGATCAAACTGGACGTTTAGAATATTACTATTCAAATTATGATGAAATTTTTGCAAATATTAAGATTGATAATGCTTTAAATAAGCATAAGAAAGCAAAACAAATGAGAGAATTTTTCCTTGTTACTAACGAACTCACTTACGAGTATGCTTACAAGAATAATCTAACATGTAAATTAAGTGCTGAAGGAAAGAAATTTTTGAACATGGTTGAGGAGAGAAGAGCAATTTATAAGAGGAATGAATTAGTCAAGCAGACTAAGTCAAGTTTCTGGCAGAAAGAGGATGAGAAATTAAATGGCAAAATGCTTGAAAATATTGCAATTCACATAGACAAACCAGTTAGTGGAAAACTTTGCATTAGAAGAGATAATACACTTTTTGATAATTACTTTGTAGGTGCAAGTAACTGTGAAGATACTTATCAGATTTTGGGAGGTTGGGGATTTAAAGGTGGAAAAGATCCTATCTTTCCTGGGATTTATTTTGTTTGTGGTGACAAAGCCTACTACAACCTTCCAGACCACTGGTATGGAACTTGTTATGTGGGAATTGTTTTTCCTAAAGTGTTTCATGTTGACAGAGATTCAGAAGGATTGTTTAAAATTCATAATTATGTAAATAGAGTTAAAAGAGAAACTTTTACTGAAGTTCTGGGAGATATTTTTCAAGCTGTAATACCTTTTGTTGGTATAACCCTAAATGCAGGGAGAATCAGAAAATTGTCCACTATAGTTGATAGATTATCAACTGACACAGCTGATGGATTTCAATTAGTGAATGTTGAAGTTATTGCAATTAGATCTATGGTAATTCAAGACCGCCTTGCTTTAGACATACTCCTAGCAAAAGAGGGAGGAGTCTGTGGCATTTTACATGTACAACATTGTTGTACATATATACCTGATGAAAGTAAGAATATTGAAATGTATATTAAGAATATTACACAAATGCATTCAGAGATAATTCCTTTAGAAGAAGATGATTTTACAGGGAAACTTTCAAAAAGGTTTCAAGCAATTAAAAACTGGTTTCATGATATTGGAAGTTCAATTCTTGGCAAGATTCTGGCACCTTTGATTATAATAGTATTCATTTTTATTTTGACCAAAATAGGTTGTTTGTTACATAAAAGAAAGAAACAGTTGAAAGAAAAGAAAAGAATCTATAAACTCAGAAAAGAAGAAGAAAGAGAGATCGAATTACAGGAGTTACATAGAGAGCGTTATGCTAATTCCAAAGATTATGCAGAAACAGACTTTTAGGTTTACTGATACAAATGAATTTGAATCGATTTCTTGAAAACTTAAATTATCAAAATTTTGAGTGCTGGTGTGGTGATTTGTTAATCACCAGATGAGGGAGTTGATGGAGCGAGATAGAAAACAAAATTTTGTTTAAACTCGCGAAGTCACATTTCCATAACATGAATAATAATATTAATGATTTGTGATATGTCGTGCTAATACAACTTAGATTAAACTTTACACATGGGGGGACTAACATGTGTGCTCATAAACGTGCATAATTGTTGCATCTTTTTGTTCGTGCAAAATAATAAAATAATTTATTGTTTTCGTTTTTGTCATTACTAACTGCTGCAAACTTAAAAGAAGCATGTGCTTGTTTTGCTTTTCCTTGTCTGTGTGATGTCATTTCTACTATTCTAGGTGCATATAAGTCTCATGGAATAACGGAGACTGGTAGATATAAACGCTGCTTTATTTGTTTGCAATGGCTAGATAACATTTTGATTAATCGGGTGGGTTAATTAATTAGTAAATCCTGGGGTGGATACAGAATCTACATTATTTCTTACATTAATACTTTTCTTGTGTTTGTTTTATACTAGAAAGCTTAAGTTGCCTGCTTTTGGGCCTAGTCACTTGAGTCGCAGAAAAGAGCTGACTTGTAATTCTGCAAAAGTCACGAGACGCCCATTCTGAATTAAAGCGTTTATCAAAGCTGCATTCACAAAGCAAAAACTGATGTGCTGTCATCATTCTGTCGGACATGGCCAAGGTCGAAAGTGAACATTTTGTCAGCCTTAACTTGGCATCCGCGGAAGTTGTTTGGACGTAGTGAGAACAAATTTGAACATTTGTTGCAAACTCAGGAAGCTCCTGGTTTCACGTGGAAGAGACAATGGTCTTTATGAAACATGATCTAATGGAACTTTTGAAAAGTGGGTGACATGTCACTTGTCACTCTCAGCCAATGGGACGTCGAAGATTTCTGAAAACTTTCCTTTGCGTGGTTTAGTTAGCGTAGAAAGGTATAAAAAGTCATGCCCTTAGGGATGGGCTGGCTGATGCTTTCTGACTTTCCGATGAGGGTGATGTGCTGTCGGACTTTGCGTGGAGCACGTAAGAATCCTCAAAAAACTTTACTTTAATTTCTATCTATTTAGCTCAGTTAGGGAATTAGGTTTTAGAAATGCTAAACTTTATATATTTACTTTAAATTTGATTCACTTACTTAAATTGTATTTTCTCACATTTCTTTACAATCATGCTTGTTTTATTGCTAATAAAATTCATTTATAAAACTATCAACTTATATACCATAATTTAGTAAATAAAATCTTACTTTTGACAAACAAGCTGGTCTTGCTTATTCAGAAGTGTAGGTTACTATTAGCTAGATCACGTCGCCAATGGTGGTCATTTAAATGGTTAAGTTTTATTTTAATGACAATATTCTTTTCGCAGATGTATAAAAATGTATATAGTTTGTAGATAATGTGTATATAGATTTAATTTGACCACCTGATTCAGTAGGCCCAAAATATGTCAGGTTTATAAATGGGTCCATATTTAGGGGCCGATTAGGATGGCGGTTTTTCCGCATCCTCCGGGCCGGCGGAAGTGTCCGCCGGCCTGGAGGATGCGGAAAAACCGCGGCGGAGACTCCAAAGACCCACCGCCAAATTAGGATGGCTGGTGGGTCTGGAATTCCGTCCGCCGCTTTTCCGCCGCGGTCGGCTTCCGACCGCGGCGGAAAAGCTATAACATGGCAGGCGGTGTCTATGAGACACCGTCCGCCATATTATGATGTTGGTGTAAGTATGCTTTTCCACGGCGGCTTTTCCGCCATGGAAAAGCATACGGACATTCACTTTGGGGGCCCGTTGCGGGCCCCCTGGGTGAATGGGGGGTGGGGGGTGCACATGGGGGGTACCTATGGTACCCCCCTGCATTTGCGTACACAAAGCAGCAGGCACCGTGCGGTGCCTGCCGCTTTGTGCATGTAAATGCAACACATGCATTTTTAACATTGCGGCGGGTGCAGCTTGAAGCTGCACCCGCCGCAATGTTAAAAATAGAGGATGTGACCGCCACCCTGGCGGTCACATCCTAATTGCCATGGAGGGACCGCCGCTGCCCATGCGGACGGTCCCTCCTACTCAGGGGTGGCGGACGGACGCAAGTCCGTCCGCCATCCTAATCGGCCCCTAAGTATAGAATTTTGTTTATAGGTTATGAAGTTGGGTAGCGTTGTTTATGATATATTTTCTATAGGCCGCTGGATCAGTATCACCTACACCAGTGAATGAGAAGTCATGAAACCCTTCAGCCATCTTATTCAGACATGTTTTTTGAATTCCACATGTGTTGTTTTTGAACTGGATTAAGGAGTTCCCTCACTTTGTGTTTACCCCTTCTTCCAGAACAGACAACCTGTTTTTCTCTCCATGAGTTGCAAGGTAAATAGAGGTGATAAAAAGAAAAACCCACAAAAAGATAACAAAGAGGAGAGAGACGACCTCACACCAAACACCATCAGCTTTTTGAGAACAGCACCTCTGGTGGAACAGAGTGGTAAGGACTTGACATACACTTCTAAAGCGACCACTGTCTCCAGACTCTCCGCATCTTCAATCTCATCTAATGAATGCTCGTGATAACAATTTAAGGCAGGACCCAACAAAAGGTCGCTTCCTAACATCCTAAGTGAAAACTAGCTCCACTCTCCCACAATTCAGTATTTATTACCATGCACTAGCTTCAGGGATGCTAGCAATACACAATGCTAATCTGACAGGCTACCTCTAACCTTCATCTTGCACAGCTTGCTTGCACTAGCAATCCAATATGGATTCCACTAACAGTCAGACTCCAGTGGCATATACTACCAGCTAGTTATACCAATTACATGAGCAATCCAGGCACACTGGATGTAGTCGTGGATCCAGGCACATAAGAATTAGGCTGCACTTGAGAAGAGGGGAGGTGTGTAGGCCCAGTTCAGTGAGCAGGGAAAAATGCCTGATCTGTGACTAAGATTAAAAACACGCCAAGGTTATGTCAGCTGATCAGGGGATTATAGTCCCTTTTAATAAGGAAGGCATGCATGGTGTTTACACCGCCAGATCGCCACTTCAGTTATCAAATATCACTTAACCGCATGCGCGCTAGCGGTTTTCCCGCTGCGATTTTTAAAAACCCGCGTTACATGACGAGCTCAGCTCGTCATCCGCGTAGCGCAGGTTACGCTCATGACGAGCTGAGCTCGTCATGAGCGCCGAAGGGGTTAAACTAAACAATCATCTGCTTGCGCACTGAGCCAGAAAACTCAAATATGTGGCTGAGACTTGCATATAACTTAGGGCAGGGGTGCATAGCTGTGAAACGAGTACTCTCCAGCAAGCAGAATGGAAATGAGAAAGGTATGTGTTTCTGAACTACTATTGATGCAGGTTGGGATTAAGCCAGAAGGTACCGCAGTGCATGTGGATGGAAAATGGTGGTCTCTGGTTTTTCGACGCTGAAGCAAGTGCAGTTATCCCAGCAAAGTCCAAGGGGAGGTTCAATTCTACTAAGGCACCCTTGAGGCGTTTGGGTCTGCAGCACAAGGCAGGTCCAATCCTCTCATTTCGTATGAATGGAGAGTTCCTTATTGCTGGCATTAAATGCCTCCTCCTTCCCAGTATGACAGCCAGGCCACCGGAAAGGTATTTCCCTATTTCCACTCAACGACTGTGGCTACCTAAGGGACCATGTTCTCCACTGGGCCACCCAACATTCGAAGCTCATCGTGGCAAACAACCCTGACTCCGTTATCAGTCTGAGCTTCCTTACGGAGGCCTCTCCTAGATCAGGAACTCTTTCAAAATAGGTCCTAGAGGAATTTCTTCTGCCTTGACAGGGTTAGTTTTGCAGGTGACTGTGCCCCACACTGTCAAAATGGTAAGCGCATTAGGGCACACAAGCAGCCCTCTAACGTGTGAACTGACATCCATGGTTCTGCAGGCCTCATCTGCACAGATGGCAGTTCCCTGAACTAGATAGGGAAAACTAGAGGATAATAACTAGTGCTTCATTTGAAAACAAAAAAATCAAGAGCCAGGGCCCAAGATATTACTCAGTAGTCCACAGCAGCTTGCACAATTCAATGTCCCTACCAATGCAGCCAAATGCCAGTAGAAACACTTCCTAACAGTTCTTTAAAAGGAAAAAATAAGTACAGGTACTCATACAATGGCATTGTGGACCAGAGGTGGAGTTTAGGGTTGTGCACAGGGCAGGTCAATGGGTGGGTCTAGGATCTAGACATTTAAGAAAGTCAAGGATTCCTCAGAGTGCAACTGTTCATGATGGTGCAGAGGCATTTATTTTGTTAACTGTATTCTGCTGCCCAGCATTGCCGTAGTCTTAAAGATGGGCTGACAGTGAAGAGCCTGCAGAATATTATGTAAGACAATTTGACAATCCTTGACATTATGGCCATCTCCAAGCACTTTCACAGCACTTTACAGGGTCTTGAAGGTCAGTCCATCTAACCCGCTGCCCCTAGCCCTAGGGGTGTAATGAGGAATACGAAAAACACTTATGAGGTGGATTTTGTGTGAAAGTATATTGACAACTGAGCTCTGCACTTGATAGGAGACTTGTAAACTCCATAGACTCTCCCAGACTTTTGCTTTGTTAAGGCATGTAATTACCTTCACTGAAGGCGTTCAGCCTAGCCCTGAAATCAGTGCCTTTGTTAAGTAAAGGGAACCATTAAAACAGAGTATGCTGCCATTCCTTAACCGTATTCTTTTGTAGAAAGGCTTTTTTGTCTCAACCTGATTTAACATGCATTATGGTTCCTTTATTTAACACAGTGCAGTGATGTACCTCCTCAAAGAATAAAAGACAAAGCGTTAATGTAGGATGTAAAACAGGACCGAGAAACAGATACTTATCGAGCGGCTGAATTGCAGAGTGTGAGTTCCGAAAAAAAAAAAAAGATCAATCCTGGCTTCCCTGCTTGACCGGAATGTGTGCCCCTGTGCAGTCACTTTATTTGAGTGTGCCTCATTTTCCTCCATCATTACATTTTATAGCTGGTTCAAATTGAACACATGGCAACTGACTTGCCTCTCGGTTCTCTGATGGCATCACCATCAGGTTAATGGGGGACATTAATATTCTAAAAAGTGCCACTGAGTGAGGTGATACAACTAATGTACTAAAGTAAAATGCTAAAAAACACACTTTTTAAAAAAAATGATGAAGACTCGCCACTTAGATATATTTCTACATGTGGTTTGTGTCCAGTTTACATTCCAGATGTGTCAATGGCTTGCCTTTAGAGTAAAGTAAGCCCATGGGTCCAAGTACAACTATACCTGTTGCATCAGTGATACAGAGACACCCAAGCGGCCTTACTCCCCTCCTCCTCCTGGGGGTATGAGGGCCCTGCAGTTGTGTGAGGGTGATAATAGTGATACATTCCTCATGGGCCAGCCGACATAAAAGCACAGGCAGCCTGAGGACAGACCAGGGCTGAACAGAGGTGGGCTCAGACATCCAGAGGTTGCGTACATAACAGCCTGCCCTGTCCCTCGTGCCACCCCAGCTGAACATAGTCATAAGTAGGCTGGCGCTGCACACTAGTCTCCACAGTGCTAGTGAGAGCCATAAATCTTCTCTTTGATTGGCTGATTACAACGCTGACTCTGAATGGGGTTTTGGGGGGAGCGGCCGATCATCGGGAGCCCTGCCACCCCCGGGGGGCTTTGGGGCCTGGAGGGAAGGGGGGGAAGGGATTAGGAGATCACGGGGGGATTCTGGGTCTGTTGGGCTGGTTGGGCTGCCTTGGGCGGTTTGGGCTTTCCCTTGGGCTATCTTTGGGCTGGTTGGGCTGCAGGCCTTATGTACAGCCATCTTGGGTCACTAACCACCATTTTAGTGGCAGTGACCCAGCAGCCGGAGGGGACCCTTGGTCGCAATTTGTTTCCCCCCCGCCCTCGCTGATTTTCTCTCTGGGGCCGGGTTTTTTTTTCACAGGGGTTTTCGTCCCGGTTATGGTCAGTACCCTCTTTCTTTCAGCATAGGTGGAGGGTTGGGGGAGGACTCTGTTCTTTATGAGGAGTTTTTTTGGGGGTATGGTGCATCAGGTTTTTTCAGATGTTGGTGGTTATCGTGTCGCTGGAACAGGTGCTGCTGTGCAATTCAGGATGATGGCGCTTTCCTAGAGTAAAAAGGGGGTGAAGGGTAGGAGGCCTGGGTTTGTTTTGATAAAGGGGGAGGATCACTGAGTTCAAGGAAGGTCAGAGTTGGTAACGAGGCATGGTTCAGGTGGTATGCGGTGGGTATGTTGTGGGTGTTGTGTTATGTGAAATGGGGAAAATCATTTAGGGGAGGGGGTGGGGGTTGGTCAGGTAGTTCTTATTTAGTGAGGGGTAGTTTTGTTCGGCACAGGCCAGGTTGTTTATTTAGGATGCACCTGCTTCCAATAAAGTGGCCTTTGTCACACTTTATCACTTGTCCGTGGTCGCTGCACCCCCCCTGCCCTCCAGGGTAGGCCCCAAGTCTAAGCCCTAGCTGAGCGAGCCACTCACAGACCTGTGGTTCAGTTTGCCTTGAGGCAGGGGTACAGGAACATTTCTAGGATTTGGGTAATGACAGTTAGAGAAGCAGTTGTTGAGCACAGCCGCACCTGCGCTATCACTGGGCCCCTCTGAGTACCAGTACTCTCTGTACAAAGAGAAGATCGGGGGCCGCAATATCCTTAATTGCGCTGGAAGCACCTTTAAAAATGTGTGGCCGGCGCATTGAAGGAAAATGTGCCGCATTATGGAGAATGTGCTGCCCACAGCGCAGCCGCGAACTCGTGCTGCCCTGGGGAGCAGCACATTCACGTGAAATACTAAGTGAATACTTTACAGCCGCTCCATGTTTCACTATGCAGGCGGCAACCCGCACACACTTTTAAAGGGGATTAGAAATCCCCTTGCAGGCAGGTGCAGTCAGTGGATGCACCCTTCTGCAAAGGTATGTCTGACAGGGGGCCATGAGACCTGCTTTATCCCTCCAGTGAGCTTCTCTCAGGGGTGCACAAGCGTCTGTGGCCCCTTCTGCAATACCAAAGTGTCCCGGGGCACTTACTGTAATATGGCCCCAGGGGCGCAACGGGTGTTTGCCCCCGCTTTGCCCTCCCCCGGGGTACTTTGGTATTAAAGAAAGGGCTGCAGACACTTGTGCAATACCAATAGTGCTGGCACATATAAAGCGCCAGCCCTATCTTCAAGGGGGTGTGCCTAATGCAAATGGGGGAGTTCCTTTGCCTCTGCCCCATGCCATATCACTGACGCAGGTGCAGAGGCAAAGAAACCCTCAGGTGGCGCACTGTCAATGCGCCTCCTGAGAGCAGCCCTCTGCAGGGGGTAAAGTGTGTCTCATGGACCCTACAGACATCCCCTTGCAGGTGGGTGCAGTCACTGACTGTACTCGCCTGCAAGGGGATCTCTATTCCCCTTTAAAAGTGCAGGTGGGTTGCCGCCTTCACTGTGAAAACACAGAGAGGCTGCAAGCAGCCACCCCTTGTTTTCACATGAATGTGCTGGCCCCAGGGCAGCGCGAGTTCGCAGCTGCCCTAGGTGCAGCGCCTTCATGGTAATACGGTGTATTTTTCTTCATTGCGCTGGGGAGCACCTTATAGTAGGTACACCAGCATAGTGAAGGGAAATGCGCTGCATCTGTAATGCAGCCCCAGGGACTCAAGGGGAAAAAATTAAATAAAAACATTTACCACCTCGTCACGTCTCGAGTCATAAGCCGTCTCTCCTCTGTCGTCCCTCGTCGTCTCTCTGCCGGAACCCAGAAGCACACAGGCTCCCTCCCCAAAACCAATCACAAAGCTGCAATGCAGCGTTGTGATTGGTCTGAGGGCTGTGGCTCGGTGCTGAGACAGGGAATTGGTGGCTGGGCATGTTCCCCACCTGGCTGTGTAATGCAGCCTGGTGGGGAACATGCAAAGTGCGCATGCGCACTTTGGAGTGCAGCAACTCCTCCTCCTCCTGGATGTCATAACAGAAATAACTTCTGTTATTATCATTTTATTTTTTTACACAGTTCCACGAGCAGTGGGGCAACGCTCCTCCGCCGTAGCGGATGAGCCACCACTGTGAAAAGCATGTTTGCACATAATTTCTATAAACAGAATGGGTCTTATGAAACAAAGTGCTAATTTTTAACTCAAGCTTACTTGGCAGTGCATGTGTTGTCTGTCAAGACACATTGCTCACTCTAACCTCTATTCCCACCCTCTCTGTATACTCCACCCCATACCTATACTGTACTTACATATGCCTCCCACTTGTATCTATCTCCTATAAACAATCCCTGTTTACCTCCTGCTTGCCTTTTAATGAATGTATTTTTCCTTCCCATTTTATGATACCTCTGTGAACGATGTATATATATAATCCTTGTAAAGCCTTATATTGTATGACTCCTTCCTTCCCACTTTTGTTATACCTCCTATGTAAATGTAAATCCATGTAAAGTGCTCTGATACCCTCAGGTCAAAGTCACACTTTATAAAACAAAATGTATATATATATATATCACGCCCCCAGCACAGGCCCACAGCCCACGATGTGATGGCCGTACCACACTCCCCCAGCGTTAGTCACGCCCCCCAGCCCACGCCCACAGCACAACGCAGACACGCCCACAAGGGACTACTTTGCTGGCACGGTTCTTTTACTTTTTAAATGTATAGAGGAGTTGGCCTAACGGCAAAGGCGCTCGACCTCGGACCTGGGGATCTAGGTTCGAGTCTTAGTAACGACGCCAAACATCCTGTGATTCTGGGCAAATCACTTTATCTCCCCGTGCCTAACAAAAATGAATGTGTGTCCTCATGTAATCGCAAAGAAAGTATAGGAGGCCACCTGAAATATGGTATGGGACCAGGGGAATAAAATGAATTTTTTTTTACAAAGTCCCTGAAATCAACGATACCCGGAGGAGTAATCGCCCAGGGTTCCCACTATACTAGTATGATTCCTGAACACAACCACCAGTTACCTCAGATAGTATATGTCTGATTTACATCAAATCATATATTTACCAGTTTTCATGTCCTCATGTAATGTAACTGGTGCTATGTAAAGCGCTCTGATACCTGATTCAGTTCGGGTCAAGTTCGCGCTATAAAAAACTGTGCAAAAAAAAATATTACCAATAACATACAGAGGCTTGGAGCCCGCTCATTGCATACAATTAGTTCACTTTCCTTGTCAATCTCGTTTACCTGCTTCTTATTCGTGTACCAGCTTGTCAATCTTGTGTTTGTTCCTCCCATGGGCCATTGCGTATTTACAGTGTTTTTTATGGGCTACCATCTCCGTTTCCTTTTCCCCCCTTACAAACCCTATTTTCTTCTTTTGTTTAAAGCACTTCATTAGAGTGTTTTTTGTATTTACTGATCCAACTCTGATCAGAATTGTAAAAGAAAAAAAGCACCCACATCATTTTGTAGGAACGAGCATGTGTGGCAAGCGGTCCTTGAAAATGATTTAATTTATTTATTTATATTTAACATTGGCCATGCTGCCCAGCATCGTGGCTGCTGTGCAGCGTGGTTACAAATCATTGGCAAGGCCAATAGGTCATAAAGGCAGGGCTTTAAGTGGGCAGGGTCTCACCAGTGCTGAGCACCGGCAGTTTTTTTTTTAAAGGGGGTCTATATCGGGATCCGTTTTGGGCCCTGGCACAGGCGTCCGTTTCATCCGGACTGCAGTGACAGCAGGCACATCGATGTGCGCGTGCTCACACTTCTCACTTCTCACAAGTGGAGAAGTTACGGCATGACATCATGCCAGGTGAGTGTTCTAGGGATAGAGAAATCCTTTAAAGAGAGTCAATTTCTCTCTGGATTTCCCTTCTCTTTTTGAAACGTAGGAGCAGCAACATTGTCTGGGGTCACCAGGGCTGTAATTGGAAGTTTTTTCAATATTATATACAAGCCATACTTGCTGCTTATTTATCTTATGCAACTATTATTTATCTTATGAAACTAACAACAGCTGACAAAGCCAACAGTCCTGACTTGTTGTAGGTATGATGTTACTTGTATCATATCTGGATGCAATGACAGAAACAACAAAATAAAATAAAAGTCGGGCGGCACCCTATGCTAAACACAGATTTTTAGCTGTCGTGTTTTAAGCCACGCCAATAATTACATTGGCCAATCCCCTTTATGAGACCCCCAGTTTTTTCATCCCACTTAAAGCCCTGCATAAAGGTGAGACCTATTACACTTGCCAGTGCTTGCTATAATGTGGTGTGAAAGTGGTCAGTGGTACAGTTGAGTACCTTGAGTAAAGTGAACAACTGTTGTAGCCGTAGTCAGTGGTGTAACCTAGTCAACTGGACGAATTCTTATGCATTAATAGGTTTTACGCCTTCAAACTCCTCTCCCTCACCTTCATAACAGTGCACAACTTAGGACCTGCATATCTCAACCATCACATCCACATTCCTAAAAAGTCACCTCAGTTTGACTGGACATCTCCCCTCTGACCTCCCCTTCCTCCAGCACATGAAATGCGAGCGGAGAGGATGTGGGAGAGGATGTGGTCTCACGGCTAGACTGCCGACTTTGGAGCTGGGAAACCAAGGTTTGAGCCTCGGGGTCGACTCCACATCCTGTGATTGTGGGCAAATCACTTAATCTCCCAGTGCCTACCAAAACAAGCATTTGCAATGCAATAGGTCTCGTATTAGGAAAGTTAGAGCTATTGGTATTGTAAATGACACATTTTTTATTTATGTTTTGTTTTTGAAAATTGCGAAATTAATAGCTTTGTCATTTACAATGCCAATAGTTATAATTCTCGCAAATGTGACACCTATAGCATTTGTAATGCAATATGTGTTGTATTTACGTGACTTACATGTATTGATATTACAAATAACAATGTTTTTTAAATTTTTTTAATAATTAATACTTAAATAAAAGTTATTGTAATTTATAATGGCAATAGCTTAAACTTTTGTAAATAACATTTGTGAAGATTATGTTCAGTGTATTTTACTGTGACGAAAATCCAAGAACATATGTCAAATATTAACATCTCATTAAAATAATCTAGCGATGTTTTTTACCCGTTTCAATTTCACATTTTACCTACTCTTGCATTCCCTATGAGCATCTGCTTTTTTTCAGGATGTCGTGTTTCTGGAGTTTTTTTTTCCCATGCAACATATCACTCTTGTATAGTGCGTACAATCTATCAAAAGAGTCCTCTCTGTGTACCTGTGTGCGTTCAGGCTGCGGGTGAGTGTTTTCCAGCGGGCCACGACTGATATCGTTGGAGTTCAGGCTGAAGCAAAGAGTTTTTCAAACTGCTCGTCAATGAGTCATTAGTCTAGGGGTTTCAAAAATACATGCTCAGCCAATACGTGCCTCACCTGCGGAGTGCACAGGCCAATACAGGTGGTGCCAAATGTAATTCTTATTTTATGCGAATGTGTGCATAGGGGTATACGGTTGTTGACATACTGGTAGGGTGAAAGTAAAAGAAAATTAAATAATTGCTTACAGTAGAATGGGTGTGCTGTGTGTGGAGAGGAGGGGGTAGTGAAGTAAAGAAGATGCAAGGAAGTAGGTGCAGGAGAGAGTGAAAAGAGGGCCCTTAAAAGGAAAGCGATGAGGTGTGAGGTCTGCAGATGGAAGGGTTCAGAAAGATCTTCAGAGAACAAGCATATGGTGTTGGGGTGTGAGGCCAGCCGAGCGCACGCTGGGGGAGCCTTTGAAGTCTGCTGGCAAGGGGAGGAAGGGTGAGGAGACGCAGGCCCTGCAGTGAATGAATAATTATGGGAGGAGAGATGCTGGCCTGAGGCAGAGCGCACCATATGGAGAGGGAGGGGGTTGGGCCGAGTGCAGGAGAAATGCTGCTGGCAGGGGGAAGGCTCGGGCAAGGACTATGTGCCGGAGCCCGCTGAGCGTGGTCAGACGTCTGGAGAAATTTGGAGGGGGAGAGGGTAATAAGACCATTGTTGGGCAACACTTGATTTGCACTAAATAAGTTACAATACATACAAACCGATGCATTAACCCACTGAGCCAATTTTACTGGTTGCGCCTGACAATTTGCACTGGAAAGTTCCAACTGCACTTTGTTGTGCAGGCTGGCGAGTCCACGGCCACTGGAGCTATAAGTATATTACTAATTAAATCACACAAGTACTGATGCAACAGGCAGTCAATAGGCTCTCAGTGAGTCACGCCCTCAAAGGGACCGATGCCGCGGAAGGAAAAGGCAGTAACCGGGGGTAAATAACGCCTAAAAAATTTAGATCTCTGAAAGTACATAGTTTAAGTGCTTACATGTCTTGTGTTTCAGTTAAATTAATGTGGCACAAACAGAGATGGAGACGTTCAGCACGCTATTGCAGCTTCGTTAAACTACGTGCTTGGGAGCTGAGCAAAAGATTGTTTGTAACTCCGGTGGGATGCTGGTTTGCTTTTTACTGGGCAGAGCTTCGGTTTTTAAGCTGTGGGTGTTAGAAAAAAAGAATGTTATTTGCAGAACAGCTAGGGATAGAACATCAGACGGAAGTTTAAGTGCTTACATGTCTTGTGTTTCAGTTAAATTAATGTGGCACAAACAGAGATGGAGACGTTCAGCACGCTATTTCAGCTTCGTTAAACAACGTGCTTGGGAGCTGAGCAAAAGATTGTTTGTAACTCCGGTGGGATGCTGGTTTGCTTTTTACTGGGCAGAGCTTCGGTTTTTAAGCTGTGGGTGTTAGAAACAAAGAATGTTATTTGCAGAACAGCTAGGGATAGAACATCAGACGGAAGGCAACAAGTAACAACAAAAAACAATAGAAAACAAACAAAACAAGCAGCAATATCGAGAGGTGGTGGGGGCAGGGTGAAGGAGAGCGAGGGATAGAGAGGAGGCGGGGCGGGGAGCAGAGCCGGGGAAGTAAATGCGAGGCATGGCCTGCGGCCGTGAATAAGTGACGGCGGGGGGCGGGGCAGCGGAAGCCTTTGATGTGGCAAATGCTGCTGGCAGGGGGAAGCTCGTGCACGAGGAGCTTGTCACGTGACTCGCTTCTCGTGAACTGTTGAGAATCCGGATCGTAAAAAGTCAGCTTTCTGGATTGACTGCAATAGGTTCGAGTAAACTCGACCTAAAAAACGAATGGGTCCTTGTGTCACGTAACTGGTGCTCAAGTAAAGCGCTCCAATACCTTTGGTTGAGTTTGCGCTATATAAATCTGGACCCAAAAAAATTAGGAGACATTGCCCCAATGAACTACTTCTGGCCATCAGAGACTCTTTGGATTCAGAAGGAAATTGAAAATCTGGCTTTTCAACTACACTCCTCTGAGCACGGGCAACCTCTCGGGTAAATAGTGTGCCATACAAATCCCAATTGCATAATTTCTCCCACCCACTTTTCTCTGAATTCTGGGGACTGTTATTCCATGATTTAGCTGGTTCTTTGCTAAATGTTACCTGTGTTCCCTCAAGATATTCCTGTTCTGTGGTTCTATCATTAATTGATCTTTTTCTTTGGTGTTATGTGAGTAGCACACTGACGCTTGATCTGTAAAGGTAGTGTTGTGCTATTTAAAAGTGTAAAATTAAATAAAAACTACTCAAGGGGGAAGTGTCGGCAAGGTATGTCTTCAATTACTTACTGGGTGAAAATGAACCAGATTCAGAAAAATAGTCAGATATTTTTCTTAGTTAAAATAGACCACTGAGTGGCTTCCAAAAATTAGTAACAGCATGATATACCGTGCGTGAGGAGTATGGTTTGGTATGCAACTGTTTTAAAACATTTTGTTTTCAAGGTGTGAGAAATATTCATGTAAACTCTCGAGGCTGCTCCTTGCGGCGACATTGCTCAGATTTTTATGGAAATAAAAGTGCAGATTACATTAAGGAGTAACAGTTGGCTTTGCTGTTGTTCAATTTTGTTTTTTCTAAACGACAAATTCATTATAAAATGTAGAAGCATAAAAACCAAACAATACGAGGCAGGCAGCATTGTTATTAACGTTTTTACAAAAAGCCACTATTGACTTCTCCAACGTCAAAAAAGATTTTTAAGCCAGCTCAATTTCTTAATCTAGGACTGCCTACATTTTGACTATCAAGACTCCATGGGGCATATTATCAAGGGCAGTATCGCCGCTTTAGTGACACTTTTGCCGCAAAAGCGGCGATATTTGTATTGCCCTATTTACTAGGCGTCGCTAACAAGCATTAGCGCATGTTAGCAGACGATTTTGTAACACATCTCATGCCAGCGATAAACATCGCTTATGAGATGCAAAGTAGGCGTTACCTCATAAATACAACAGAAAGAAAAAGTCCCGCTAACCACGGTTATCGCCGGATCCTAACGTCTGGTCAAAATCTGACTTAAGCTTGTTTAGTATGGGAGGTGGATTGACAGGTTAAGTCCACACTCCCATATTAACAAGTTTTTCATTAACGCTGTCAAATCATCGCTTGATTTCACACGCTAATGATGATTATCGCCGTCTAACGCTGATTTGTACATCGCCTGTGAGCTAAGAGTTGCTAATACGCTGCTAACACATGTAATCCAGCGATAGACGGCGATAATCAAATTTGCGCTAAGCGCGATTTGCGATATTCAACACATGCCGTTGATAATATGCCCCCAAGTACTTTGAGATCTACCCTCTACCTTAGAGACCTTAATATGGACTGCAAGATATGGGTGTGTAGCAGCTTTGCAAGATGGGAGTGGCAGGAAGGAGCAAGTAGTAGGGAGGACGATGAAAATGTCTGGAGGAAGTCACAAACAGAGACAGGGAATCAGTGAAATTGGGCAAGCCCCTGAGGAACCAGGATACCTTGTGGTTGGAACTGGTCATTGCCTGCGGGATCCCTTTGCCAATCCCAGCATAAGAGCTCCAAATATTGCAAGTTTTCCTAAGATTCAGAAGTCAGGCATCCAAGTCTAACTCTTTTAGATGCCTGATTATGTCCCCATAGCTTTTCAACGCTCACTCTGCAGAATGACATTTCACAAACTATTTTGTTTTTCAGGCTTCGAAAAGGCTGGTCTTATCTTCAACCTTCCCTCCCGATTATCCCAACAATTAAAAACAAATTTTGCTTTAAGGACTTCCCGGACTAGATAGTATTCGGCTTAGTGCTCTCAAGTCCTCCTCCTGAATATGGACCATTTGTACCCTGAATGGTCAGATAGTAGATAGATTTGAGTCAACACTTCTGGGAAGCCGGCCTTTGCCACCATGGTGTCCAGACTGTAGCTTAGAGCACACTGATAATGCTTGGGACACTTGCTGTAATGAATATCACTATGCACAAGCATGTGTGTGTGGCACCAGACGAGGAGCAAGGACTTCTAACTGCCACAATAAAATTACTAATATCCTCCTTTTGAGGAGAACTGAGCATGTATTGTTCCTCTGCAGTTGTTTCTTGCTATGTTCACCAGCATCACCATAGTATGTGGGGATCACCACAGCACGCTACGCAATAAGCTCACCCCCTATATTCCAAGTAGAAACCTCCAATCTAGCCACCAATCTCTTGTATGCTCCCGACGTATTTGCATAGCCCAATATGGAGGCCGTGCCTTCTCCTACCTTCCACCATTCCACTGGAATTAACATTCCTCTATTCCATTGGAACATGCCCAGGCTTAGTTGAATTTAAGAGACGCCTGAAAACCTGGCTGTTCTAACTGCCTCTTTCCCTCACCTACCTGCCCCTCAATGCCGAGACGTCCCTTCGGGGATGAGCCATGCGCTACACCAAGAATCAAATAACATCCCACACCCTTCTTATTTTAGGTGCCATCTCCACCCGTACAACTTTGAGAAGATGCTACTGTTGAGCAACATCTACATCCTTTGATCTGCGAGCACCATATGATAATTGCATCATATTGACTTCGAGTAAGAATTTGCGGCAGGATAATATTGCAGCAAAATACGATTTCTTTTATATATCTGTTGCCCCTTTATCTGCAGGTGACTCATTCAATTTCACTATTGATAAACACCACTGCAGCACCTCTTAACTGACACAACGCACTCCTCCTCGAGATAATTTTATTGACAGTATAGCAATTGCATGGCATACAAAAATTCGTAGCAATAAGCATGAATCACATGGCTGTCTACAGCTCCATTATGGTGCTGTAAATGACTTGGTTGAATCTCTAGAAGCTTATATGTTTGCACCTCACATAAACCCAAGGGAAACTCGAATACAAAGGTATAGTTTACAGCTATGCAGACTCCTAAAACTTTAGCTCATAGTTTAAAGCCTTTGTGAGTCATCCACTCTCCTGCACTGAGTAGCTCATCACTTTACTATCTCTTTTGTGATTCTTCCTGTCGGCACCACTTCCCTCTCACACCACATCCAGCATTCTTGCGTGAGTCTAGTCTGCTCCTGCCTTGACTGCAACAACAAGGTGCTGGATGGAATCCCTGAATTCAGCTCAGCCACTGGCAATCCCTAGGAGCCACATTCCATCCTTTTTCACCCATCATGCCGCTCTAGATAAAGGCCCACTTTCTGCAATACAGTCCTGACCCTGTTCAGGGCCGGCCTAAGGCATGTGCAAGCTGTGCACCTGCACAGGGCCGCCAAACCCCAGGGGCCGCCACGCCAATATATATCCTTAGATACATATTTGCGTGGCGGCCCCTGGCAGGGATTTGGCGGCCTCGGGCCCCCTACCTACACTCCCTGCTCAGGGCCTCCGTGAGCCTAGAGCCGACCCTGCCCTGCCCTTCATGGGAACAGTCTATACCGAACTGTCAGGTGAGGGCTGCTTCAGAAGGCCCTACCTGCCCCTCCGGTTTGAGCCCATAGAAACACCATTGCCAGTGTGCTGTAGTACCACCACAGAGTCTACAGGTATGTAACAAGCTTGTTTCTTACTGCATCGCCTGTTCACTCACTGTACACTGGTTTTCCCACGTGTGTTTCTCCACATGTACGTCTTCTTGTCACGAGAAATCACCCCGACTTTCAACAAATGTAAGTTGTTGTATTGATCATCTGATGGCAATGTTTGTTTTGTCCTTTCTTGGCTTTTCTTCACTTTCCGTCCAGGTTCACTAGAAGGACAACCTTTGTTTAATCAATCCCCCCCCCCCCTTTATTCTCTGGATTCTCCTACTACTGTAACCCACATTACAGAGTAGATTAGGTGTTTTCAACTCCCCCACCCAACCACCTGGTCCTGAAGAAACCCACACATCCAGTCAGAGTAATATAGGTGTGAAACATGTCGGCCTTTTAAATCAACTTGCACTCGTCACCACACGAGAAATAGCGGCTACAGGTTGAATCCCTCCTGACATCCTAGATTTTATTAGTCTGTTTTAACCATAGCATACACTATACGCACCCACTCTACTCACCATTCATATAATTTTCTGCCCCTGCTATACCTGTAATTGCTTTCTCCTTTGATCAATTCCTCAAAATGTTTCTCATTTCTTCCATTCTTATTTTTGCTCCCCCCCGCCCCCTTTTTCAGTCTTCTCTTACACTTGAACTTACTTTCCCCGGTGTTCAGCCCTGTCACACTCAATACAGTTCCGGAAGCCAAGAGCTAGTGACTTTGCAGTGGATCATCATAGCTCATGCTGATCACTAAGCAGGCCCCAACTTTGCTATAACCCCACTCTTTCACAACTCCTTATAGGGTGGTGTCAGTAAGGATTCCTGGCCATGTGACAAGTTATGAAGCGAGAGGTGTGATGGCTCCCATCATTGATGAGTAGCCCCTGATGATAAAGGGCCGAACTCCAAAGCGCGGGGAGCTAATTTTCTGTATACAACTGCATGGGGCGGTCCATAAGTGGTCATGGCTTTAGGGCTGTGAGATCATCAGCCCCGTAATTGCTGATTGGTGCTATCAGCTGTGCATGCACACCAGCTTATGACAATAAATGAAGCTAGGAATGTGACTACAGTTGGTATTTAAGTGCTGCTCTGCATACCTGCTCGTGACAGGCAGCCAGACTGAGCCAGTAATCACTTAGTGACTTTTTTGGGGGGGTTATTTTTAATGGCTAATAAAAAAGACAAGGCAGGAAACAGAAGGAGGAGTTCTGACTGCTACACTGGCGAGCCACCACTGGTGGAGGTCAATGCATTTGAGCTTTGACATGCCTGGTGTTATGTCCTGAGCTGGCGTAGGTTCATTCCAGCTCAAGAATGTTAGCTATGTCATTTAGAATTCTACCTTGATGGCTCTGTGTAGGAGTTCAACATAAGACAGTCGGATGGCTGGCTGGAGGGGAAGGCCTGCTCGAGTCCGTTTTAATTGAAGTAAGCTAAAGTGTCTTATCTTGGTATCCTTTGAGTGTCTTAAATTATAGGACTTTCTCAAGACTGAAAAACAATACCTGTGAAGGACATAGAATAACGTCTACTTTGTCTTCACATCGTAGTTGCAAATATGCATATTTAATTCATTATATGAATTTATGAATTTGCATATTTCATAAACATTAAATAAACAGATTAAACATTCCCAGAAAAGCAGTCTCTAGAAAATCATAATTTCTCCACTCTGGAACATGTAATGGGGAAATAAAAGTAGCAGCAAAGCTGTCCACAAGTGTAATTTGAAGTGTAATTCTGGCAAAGAATCACTGGGCTAATACCATCATGCCATTGTGGGCTATAGAGGCTCCCCAATGATTATCGTCACCATTGGGAATGCTCTCAGTGGGATAATAGCAAATCAACGTCAACACAGAATCAGTATCAGCACTAAATAATAGTGTGACTGCCATGCAAGATTGATCATATCCCAAATACCAGTATCTAATGGTCTTTATCCATGATCAATGAAGGCCAGTCATGTGTATAGTGTGTTGACCCAGTGCGGTAACTATGTCTGTACAAGGACCACAATACCTTCTGATAGGCGTAGCTAAAATCATCATAGAGGTGCGATATATTGTTAAATGTTATGTCCCATTGGGCTAACGTATTCAGAGGCTCATGATAAAATATACCAACTCTTATAGCAATTGATGAAGATATATATATATATATATATACTACGAGGCTCACCTTCAACGTGACGAAAAAGACGAGGAAGACCCTGATTTAGTGCAGATTTTAAATATTTATTTTCGTGCTTGCCATATCGTCACGACGCGTTTCGGCATATATATATATATATATATATATACATTACCTACTGGCGGTCGCCAGTAGGTATATATAGTTAGGATTTTTTCTCTATGGGATTTTTGAAAATTCTATGTCTAATAACTTTGGCGTTTGTGGACGGAATTGGCTGAAATTTTCAGGAAAATGGCACATTTTGTTTCTGAGCAGCCCTTGAAAATTTGGGGGGGGTTCGTCAAGGGGGGGCCGAGAAAAAAGGGGGGTCCCAAAACGTGTTTTCAACATTGAGTTTTCCATAGGGCGGTTGGCCTCACTTTTAGCCCGAACGGCTGAATGGATTTGCACGAAACTTGGCAAAATTGTAGGGACTGGTAGCCCGATGTGCCTTTTGTAGGTCTCAATATATGTGCTTCAGTGGATTTTGAGAAATTAACGTTCAAAAAAAGATATATATCTGTAACAGCGGACCGGGCAGCGCTCCAGTTCGCGTACTTTTCGCGCAACGGAGCTTTGTGAAGCAAAGCTGATTGGTTCTCCGGCGTCTGTAAACATTCCAAACAGTCCGTAGCGGCCGCCATCTTGTCTCTCGGTAGGATCGAGAGACAAGAGGAGGCCAAAGCGAAGGGGCAAATGACCATAAGGGGGCATAGTAGATCCTCGCTGACCCCCTAGGTTTGATGTGGAGGTTTTAAAAGGGCCCCGCGGGGCAAAAAAATAAAATAATAATAATAATCGAACGGCTGAATGGATTTGCACGAAACTTGGTAAAATATTAGGGACTGGTAGCCCGATGTGCCTTTGCTAGGTCTCAATATATGTGCTGCAGTGGATTTTGAGAAATTAACATTCAAAAAAAGATATATATCTGTAACAGCGCTCCGCTTCGCGTAACAGAGGTTTGCGAAGCTGATTGGTTCTCCGGCGTCTGTAAACATTCCAAACAGTCCGTAGCGGCCGCCATCTTGTCTCTCGGTAGGATCGAGAGACAAGAGGAGGCCAAAGCGAAGGGGCAAATGACCATAAGGGGGCATAGTAGATCCTTCTTGACCTCTTAGGTTTGATGTGGAGGTTTTAAAAGGGCCCCGCGAGGCAAAAAAATAAAAAATAATAATAATCGAACGGCTGAATGGATTTGCACGAAACTTGGCAAAATTGTAGGGACTGGTAGTCCGATGTGCCTTTGCTAGGTCTCAATATATGTGCTCCAGTGGATTTTGAGAAATTAACGTTCAAAAAAAGATATATATCTGTAACAGCGCTCCGCTTCGCGGAGATAAAATTATATCTGTATTACCTAGCTGTTGCTAACACCAGTTAGCGACGGCTAGTAGGAGATAGCGACCATCTTGGGCCCCACTTTGCATGTGAGTGATATTTATCACTAATGACATGCAAAGTGGGCATGCCAAGATGTTAGCGACTGGAAACAGTCGCTAACATCGCTATCTCCTATTATCAACTTTTGGAAATATTCGCGATAAGCGCGAATATCTCCAAAAGCTAGCACCTGCCCTGAGCAGTTCTAAGGCATGTTATCCAATGGGAGGTGGATAACATGGCTAAGAGCATTAGCTCGGTAATGCATGAATATCGCTGAGTTTTCAGCGATATTAATGCATTGCGGTCGTTTTTTATCGTATTTGCGATAAACCTTGATAATAGCAAGGTTTATCTGCGATAATTTCTGACGATGCTTAGCGGTAAAAAAATCGTTGCTAAGCATCGTTAGGGATAAATATCGCTTAACTTTGGTAATATGCCCCAACGTCTGTTAACGTTCGATTCGAAGGAAATCAGGAAGTGTTGAAAAACATTGTCTGCACCATCTTGCCTTTTTTCAAATGCCACACTTTTGTCGTGCACGGCAGTCATTTTAGATGCCTTGACCAGACCCACTCTGTGCACGCTGTCGATCCTTAGCATGACTCCCCACCCTCGCAAGCATCTCCCCCAGGCAGTGGTCACCCCCGCTCTCTGTCTTATGCATGGGTAATAAACCACCCCCCATCTGCGCTGCTCTTCCCTGAGAATCACACCCTGTGCCCGCCCGACACTTCCCTTTCGCCCTATTCACTACCGCACCCTCTGACACTCCTTTTCCTCTGTGTCCGATTGTCCAGGCCGGTCCTAGGGTATCAGCTAGCCCTGCAGATGTAGTTTATGGCCCCAGCTGTAAAGAATCACCCCTCTTCAAAGGAGTTATAGTAGATCAAGGCCCACACTCGATGAGATCCGTCACAGCAGACGCGTTCCTATTATCTGAAAACCATCCTGTATTGTGATTGGGGAGGGGACCGAGCCTGAAGCGGAAGATTCCAGGGATGACTCTTTGTACATCAAAGTTTTTACAATTATGTGTCACATTAAAAATATATAGCACTCCAACAAAGTAGTAAGATTATAAAACTTTAATAACTTATAAATATATACAAGAAAACAAAAACAGTAATAACATATAAACATTTTTAGGGAAAAACAACGAAGTAGCGGTCGGCTGTGCGAATAGTCCCAACGCAGCACAACGTCCAGATTTCTGGCGTGGGGCGTCGCGGGGGGTGGGTCATCAGTAGCAAACTGTTGTGCGAATAGTTCCAAGGCAGCAGAACGATGGCACCAAGGTGATGTCCAGTAAGTTGCCGCACTGGTTTTGGTATCCTACAATGCTGCTCCGAATAACGGCGTGGGGCGCCCCGGGGGAGGCGGCGTGAACGGGCCTCTCCAGGTGGAGTGTCATCTGTTGTAGTGGGGCGCCCCTTTACCGTTTCAGTTGCCATTCCGTCCGTTTTTGGTCCACTGTGTCAAAAGCCGCAATTCAGCTGAGTTGCGCCCACTCTTGCGGTGCAGCGATAGGCGGCTGTCACAGGACTCTCAAAATGGCGGCAGGCTGTTTCCTTTTTGGGCCTGGTCCACTGAAATGGCCCTGGGACACCTTGGAAATCGGACGCTTGTCTGCTAGGTCTTGGACCCCATTCTCGAAAGCGTCCCCTCCGCCTTGAGGATTTATCAAAAGTTTTGGGGGCCCCCGACTCTGTAGGCTTCTGGTGGGGAGCGGTTGCCATGATTGCTCGCGGAATGACCACGACGGAGCTACGAGATGGTGGTGCTCTCATGCTGAAGCCAGCTTCAGTCTGAAACATCCAGAAACAAGGTGGGGCTTTCATCGTTTGGGGAAAAAAAAAAGTTTTCATCCAATGAAAAGTGTTGTTTTTAGGTCATATGATCAAGCCTTCCATCATTAGGAAACCAAAAGTAAAATGAACCAATGAAAAGTTTTATAAACAAGTCACATGACCTGTTATGCGGCATGAGGTATAAATGCGGAGAAAATACGTTGGCACGTGAGGCGGCGTCAGTAGCGGACCGATGTGCGAATAGGCCGAAGGCAATACAACGCGCCAAGATCCGGATGGCACCGAGGTGGTGTCCAGCAAGTTGCAGCACTGGTGTGGCCATCCTACAATGCTGAAAGTCGGCGTGGGGCGCCCCGTTGGCCTGTGAGTTTGCGTCAGTAGCGGACCGATGTGCGAATAGGCCGAAGGCAGCACAACGCGCCAAGATCCGGATGGCACCGAGGTGGTGTCTAGTAAGTTGCCGCACTGGTGTGGCCATCCTACAATGTTGAAAGTCGGCGTGGGGCGCCCCGTTGGCCTGTGAGATGGCGGCAGTAGCGGACCGATGTGCGAATGGGGCCAAAGGCAGCGCAACAATATTTTCGGAATAGAAGACACCACAAGGCGCTGAGATGCCAAGATCCGGATGGCACCGAGGTGGTGTCTAGCAAGTTGTGGCACTGGTGTGGCCATCCTACAATGGTAAAAGTCGGCGTGGGGCGCCCTGTTGGCCTGTGAAATGGTGTCAGTAGCGGACTGATGTGCGAATGGGGCCAAAGGCAGCGCAACAATATTTTCTGACTGACACCACAAGGCGCTGAGATGCCAAGATCCGGATGGCACCGAGGTGATGTCTAAGTTGCGGACCGATGTGCGAATGGGGTCAAAGGCAGCGCAACAATATTTTCTGTATGGAAGATACCACTAGGCGTTGAGATGCCAAGATCCGG
The DNA here is from genome assembly GCF_964261635.1 of Lissotriton helveticus. Taxonomy (NCBI): domain Eukaryota; kingdom Metazoa; phylum Chordata; class Amphibia; order Caudata; family Salamandridae; genus Lissotriton; species Lissotriton helveticus. The sequence continues at coordinate 875,467,321 of NC_136067.1, forward strand.
AAGGCACCGAGGTGATGTCTAGCAAGTTGCTGTACTGGTGTGGTCATCCTACAATGCTGAAAGTCGGCGTGGGGCGCCCCATTAGCCTGTGAGATGGCGTCAGTAGCGGACCGATGTGCGAATAGGCCGAAGGCAGCACAACTGGCCAAGATCCGGATGTCACCGTGGTGGTTTCATAGTTGAGAGGCACTTCATCTGCAGTGGGGCGCCGAGATCCGGATGGCACCGAGGTGATGTCTAGCAAGTTGCTGTACTGGTGTGGTCATCCTACAATGCTGAAAGTCGGCGTGGGGCGCCCCATTAGCCTGTGAGATGGCGTCAGTAGTGGACCGATGTGCGAATGGGGCCAAAGGCAGCGCAACAATATTTTCTGAAGAGAAGACACCAAAAGGCGCTGTGATTCCAAGATCCGGATGGCACCGAGGTGGTGTCTAGGAAGCTATGCAGTTGAGTTGTGTGCGCACTTGCGGCGAATAGGTCGAAGGCAGCATAACAATGTTTTCTGAATAGAAGACACCACAAGGCGTTGAGATTCGGTTACCACCGAGGTGATGTCTAGCAAGTTGCCGCACTGGTGTGGCCATCCTACAATACTGCTCCGAATAACGGCGTGGGGTGCCCGAAGGGGGGGGGGGAGGCGGCGTGAACGGGCCTTCCTAGGTGGAGGCTCGTCTGCTGTAGTGGGGCGCCCCTTTACCGTTTCAGTTGCCATTCAGCTGAGTTTCGGCTGCTCTTGATGCTACAGCGACAGGCGGCTGCAACAGGACTCTCAAAATGGCGGCCTGTTCTTTGGATTTGGGCCTGGTCCACTAAAATGGCCCTGGGACACCTTAGAACTCGGACGCTCGATTTTTTTTTCCTTTCCTGTACATGCAAAAAAAGGTAAATGCCCGGTACGTTACACGCTTCATCTGCCACGATGAACTCTCCAGAGGAACCGAAAAAAAATATAGTTATGGTAACTATACCATGCATCGTCATATGGAGAGGTGGCACCAATTAATTATAGTGCTGCATAAAAGAGAGATTTGGAGGAGAACCCTTGACCTGCTAGTACATTCATCAAAGAAGTGGCACTGACAGCATCAGAGGCAAGGGAAACGGTCCCAAATATTTAGAAGAACTTTGGAAAGATTAAAATGACATGTTTAGATTGTGGCAAATTAATTTCATGTGGACAGATGAGTGTTACTCTAATAAATACAGCATATGAACATCATCATAGTCGATGGTTGGTAGAGACATTTTGACTATATCCTGGACCTGCCCGTCCTCGCCCAAAATGGCGCCGGAATAAATGGGACTCGTAACTCCTTGTTGTGTACTGGTTGCAGAACCTTGAAATCACGAGATACGTATGCAGTTTTAAAGCACATGGCGGGCGGGGACGAGAATTGATTGAATATTTCGACATCCCTATTGATATTAAGTTCTGATGTGTTATTGATTACTGTACTATTGAAAGTTCGAATTAACGTCACCGATGGTACTTGCCCGCAAATGTATATCTAGATAATTTTATTGTAACTGGCCCTGTCGTATTTTAATTATAAAATGTACGTCCACCGATTCCGTAACTGTTAGACACCTTAGTTCTTGCAACCTAATGGCCCGCCCGTTACGTTCCTCTACAGTGTAAATGTCTACTCATCATATACGATTACAGTTTGCTCCGTGGCCGGCCCACGTGGTTATAGGCTCGTATTTGTATAATGAAATTTTCACAATAAAGGTTTTTAAAAGAAAACATGGTAGTAGTATATACATTGGTAAAGTTTTTAATAATAGTCACTGTTTTAGAATCAGTAAAAGGCAAGTGAAATAAAGCAGACCAATTACATGAAGGGTAAAAGGTATAATTCGAAGGAACGCAGTAAAGATAAATGGTCAAGGGCTGTTGTGTTTTCTACTCCTGCAACATAAAGTGATCGATAAGAATCTCATATTCAGGCGTATCGGCGACTAAGACAGCAGGTTGACTCTCTTTTGCTCAACGGCTCCGTCATGGGACGAAGAAACGCTCTTTTTCTCGAAAAAAGAATATATTTTACTTGCAGGACAGTTGTAAATTTTCCGGGAAAGTACATTAGCCTGGAACATTATAACATATATTTAAGAAAAAATAATGTTCGGAAGTAATAAAAAGCGTAATTTTTAGGTCATATGACCAAGCCTTTCATCATTAGAATAAGAAAAGTAAAATGAACCAATGAAAAGTTTTATTAACAAGTCACATGACTTGTTATGCTTACGTTACGCGCTGCGCGCCCCGGATGACTTCCGGATGCGCTAACGCGGCGCGTCATATGACGCATTACGCGACAACGCAGGTCCAGAATATAGTCAAAATGTCTCCACCAACCAGCGGTTGGAACACAACCCCTTTCAGCAGGCTAAATAGTTCTGTTAAATGACAACAGAAGGGACAGGCAACAAGAACCATCAGTCAAAGAGGGGAGGGCTAGTTCTTCTCTACCGGGTTACATTGGGGCGCTACCGGAACTGATCGAATTGGTAGTCTACAGTGTTTCTGGATATTCAGACTGAAGCTGGGGTTAGCATGAGAGCAGCACCATTTCGTAGCTCCGTCGTGGCCATTCCGCAACCAATCATGGCAGCCGCTCTTTATCGTTATTTTGGGCGGGGTGGGTGGCGGAGCCAAGCTGTTTTGCAGCCATCATTGTGTGGAGTTCAGTTCATCTCACTAGTTTTGTATTTGTCATGAGGGGTTGTTCTTAATGTTTCTATTTTAGCGAGGTCAAAAAGAGATCCCATTAGTGGCCTACTGATTTTGCTCGATTCCTTTTCTTTTTTTTTTACACGATTTTTCGTTATCTGCGAAGACTAAACAGAGTATTGCGACTCTGTGTTTGTTTGTAAATAGAGAATGAACCAAAGAGAACCAATTCTAAAACAGTAAATACTTGGATAACAATCAATCAAATGGAGAGAGAAGCAGGCACGACGTATTACAACGGGGGCAAAGGCCTGCGTTAACTACCCTTCACTATGTGCAAAGAGAGAGTACTCCTAATAGAAATGAGGGGGGGGGCACCATTCAAAGCAGATCAGTGTGCATAAACACGAAAATGTTTTCACTTACCACGTACTTGACATTCGACAGCTTATAATATTTGCTATTAAAAAACCATTGAAATTCACTGAAAAAACCATAGGTTATAGACCATATATAGTTAGGAATTAGCATTTACAAAACCTTGAAAATTCACTGAAAAAACCCTAGGTTATAGACCATATATAGTTAGGAATTAGCATTTAAAAAACCTTATTTTACTCACACAAAACCATTGAAATTCCATATATAGTTAGTTGCACTAACTATATATCGCGCACCCGCAATCCACTGCTGATCATGTCACATATTACATCATTCATGACATGGTCAGTGACATCACTGATGACATCACTGATGACATCTCAAATGACATCACTGATGAGATCACTGATGACATCATCCAGTGACTGTGTGTTTCTGTAAAGTTTAAATATGTTTTACATATTGAAGAATGAGTAGATGTATAAGTGTCTGGACGAAGGATTTAGTAGGTGCATGACTGAATGTATGAGTGAGTGATTAAATGTGTCTCACTGAGTGCATGGGTTAGTGACTAAACTGTCTTAATTTGTGCATCATTATGTCTGTTGTTCTGTAAACTGCTGCATGTGTTGATCAGTAGCTATATGATTAACTATATGGGTTAGTGATTGATTGTCCAAGTTTTTGTATGGGAGACTGAGTGTGTGTGTGGCTGGCTGGGAGGTGTGTGACTCTGTGCAGATCAATGTGTACTTGTATCAATGATTGTATAAGAAAGTAAGTATGTGTTAGTATATGTTTGAAAATGTAAGGTGCTCTATGTTTAACTGTATAGACAAGAAAATGGAAGTGTGATTGATTCTTTACAGGACTGACTAGGTGTGTGAGTAACTCCATGGATGAGTGGCAGAGTCTGAGTGTCTGTATAGGTGTATGAGTGCATATGATAGTGTTGTAAAGATGAGTGATTGTATGTATGAATGATTGTATGGGTGAATGAGTGAATGTGTGTGTAGACGTAGGAATCAGTGAGTACGTATGTAGTAACTAGTATTGGTGTGTCAATGGTTTCAAAAATTATACTCTGTATTTAACACTGGGTGTAACAGAGGTTATATTAAAGTGTGAGGAGATGCATTGTATTGTCACATTAATGATATCATCATTGATGTGACCATTGATGTCAAAAGAGATATCATCAGTGATGTCATTTGAGATGTCATCAGTGATGTCATCAGTGATGTCACTGACCATGTCATGAATGATGTAATATGTGACATGATCAGCAGTGGATTGCGGGTGCGCGATATATAGTTAGTGCAACTAACTATATATGGAATTTCAATGATTTTGTGTGAGTAAAATAAGGTTTTTTAAATGCTAATTCCTAACTATATATGGTCTATAACCTATGGTTTTTTCAGTGAATATATATATATATATATATATATATATATATATATATATATAGTGATACGCCCAAATCTATAATTTATTTTAACCAACTACGGACCACAAACTTTGTACATGCTCTGTTGTAGTTCTCCCTGTTTCTTCACTTACATCTCTCCAATCTAGTGTGTACCACTATGTCAGTTGGCCCTTAAGCAAGCAGGGTTAATACTACTGTTAAAGTTGTATTGAAAGTGAATTCCCTAGTCTTAGGTTCCTTTCTCCATGTGTTGGTGTGCTGTGAAGATTATGAATGTGATTTCCAAAAGGTCGGTAGATCTAAAGTAATAAGCATTGGCATAGCCAATAGGTCTCACATTTGGGACCTTATAAGTGTTTAGCCATGCAACAGTTGGTGTTGTTTCACCAAGGATATTCTGCTGCATAATTAAATACTTATGGATCCAAAAAGCGAGACCTATTGGCTATGCCAAAACTTGTTTATTTTTTGTTGCTGTTATGTTTTAGTTGCCAGATCTACAATAGGAGGACATGGTTTTTAGGTCTCGCCTTTACCTTTCCGAAGGAATGGGAAATGGCGAGAATTCAAGTGCTCGAACTGATTGTGAAACCACCGCTTTTTTTCGTGGCGTTTTCTTCGAGTGCACGTGGCCACAGGCACGCGCTTTTGGCCCATACACTTTCATGGCCATCTGTTCCTCAATGTCCCTCCCACCCTTCGTTTGATCTTGCCGCGAGTTCAGGCTATTGGCCCTCCCCCCTCCCCCAGCACAAAGCGCGCATCGCGGCCGCACAGCACATCAAAGGGCTTCTCCCAGCGTGTGCTGTGCGGCTTCTCCTCCCCTAATTATGTGGCTGGCCGTACTTGTGTTTCCCGGCCGCTTCCCGGCCACTCTTGTATTTAATTAGCAGCAGCAGCATTTCTCCTGCGCCAGGCCACATCAAAGGCTCTGTGCCACTTTCACCCACACAGCAACACTTACAGACACGCAACGCTACTCACACCCACGCAAGCCCACTATCATCCACGCAACACCACACTCACCCACGCAACGCCACTCACCCAAGCAACACCACTCACACACGCAACGCAACTCATCCACGCAACCCCACTCATCCACGCAACCCCACTCATCCACGCAACCCCACTCATCCACGCAACGCCACTCATCCACGCAACGCCACTCATCCACGCAACGCCACTCACCCAAGCAACACCACTCACACACGCAACACAACTCACCCACGCAACGCCACTCATCCACGCAACGCCACTCACACACGCAACGCCACTCACACACGCAACACAACTCAACCACGCAACGCCACTCATCCACGCAACGCCACTCACACATGCAACGCCACTCATCCATGCAACGCCACTCACACACGCAACGCCACTCACACACACAACGCCACTCACACATGCAACGCCACTCACACACGCAACGCCACTCACACATGCAACGCAACGCCACTCACACACGCAACGCCACTCACACACGCAACGCCACTCACACACGCAACGCCACTCACACACGCAACGCCACTCATCCACGCAACCCCACTCATCCACGCAACGCCACTCACACACGCAACGCCACTCACACACGCAACGCCACTCACACATTGTGGGTGCAGATTGTGGGTGCAGATTGTGGGTGCAGATTTTGGGTGCAGATTGTGGGTGCAGATTGTGGGTGCAGATTGTGGGTGCAGATTGTGGGTGCAGATTGTGGGTGCAGATTGTGGGTGCAGATTCAGAGTGCAGATTCAGAGTGCAGATTGTGGGTGCAGATTGTGGGTGCAGATTGTGGGTGCAGATTGTGGGTGCAGATTGTGGGTGCAAATTGTGGGTGCAGATTGTGGGTGCAGATTGTGGGTGCAGATTGTGGGTGCAGATTGTGGGTGCAGATTCAGAGTGCAGATTCAGAGTGCAGATTCAGGGTGCAGATTCAGGGTGCAGATTCAGGGTGCAGATTGTGGGTGCAGATTGTGGGTGCAGATTGTGGGTGCAGATTGTGGGTGCAGATTCAGGGTGCAGAATCAGATTGCAGATTCAGAGTGCAGATTCAGGGTGCAGATTCAGGGTGCAGATTCAGGGTGCAGATTCAGGGTGCAGATTCAGGGTGCAGATTGTGGGTGCAGATTGTGGGTGCAGATTGTGGGTGCAGATTCAGGGTGCAGATTGTGGGTGCAGATTGTGGGTGCAGATTGTGGGTGCAGATTGTGGGTGCAGATTCAGAGTGCAGATTGTGGGTGCAGATTGTGGGTGCAGATTGTGGGTGCAGATTCAGAGTGCAGATTCAGAGTGCAGATTCAGAGTGCAGATTCAGAGTGCAGATTCAGAGTGCAGATTCAGAGAAAACTCAGCAGCACCACCACCATTGTAATGCAATAGGTCTCGTTTTAACGCAAATTTAAGCTATAGGCCTTGTAAATGACAAAGCCTTTTATTTATGTTCCAAAAACCAGAACGCAAAAATAAAGGGCATTATCATTTACAATGCTAATAGTTCAGACTCGCGTTATTGCGAGACCTATTGCATTTCCAATGCTTGTTTTAACAGTTGTTTGCATCAAATGAACTTGTTTTCATTGCTCTGAATGTTGTGTCCATTCTGGTTGTAGGAAGCCGTCATTCCCGGGGGTGTGGGGGCTGCCTAGCTGTGCGCATGCGCCAAACTTTGCAAATGAGAAAAAGCCTGGTGCAGGCGCAATTTACAAAGTGTGGAGTGAGTGAGCCCCAGGCAGCATGACTCACTCACACAGGATGTCATGCACTGCACCTGCATACTCAGCATGGTTTAAGGAAACTCAACCCACTCCCTCCCAGGCATCGAACACATATTTACTAAGAAACTCTGAGAAGAGCGTTCCTGCTGCACTGACGGCTGGTGGTGTGTGTGCCTGGTAAAAGCGTGCACTGACGGCTGGTGGTGTGTGTGCCCGGTGAAAGCGTGCACTGACGGCTGATGGTGTGCGTGCCTGGTGGAAGTGTGTATTGACGGCTGATGATGTGTGTGCGCCTGGTGAAAGCGTGCACTGACAGCTGGTGGTGTGTGTGCCTGGTGGAAGAGTGCACTGACGGCTGGTGGTGTGTGTGTGCATGGTGAAAGCGTGCACGGATGGCTGGTGGTGTGTGTGCCTGGTGGAAGTGTGTATTGACGGCTGGTGGTGTGTGTGCGCCTGGTGGAAGCGTGCACTGACAGCTGGTGGTGTGTGTGCCTGGTGGAAGAGTGCACTGATGGCTGGTGGTGTGTGTGCCCGGTGAAAGCGTGCACTGACCGCTGGTGGTGTGTGTTCCTGGTGGAAGCGTGCACTGACGGTTGGTGGTGTGTGTGCCTGGTGGAGGCGTGCACTGACGGCTGGTGGTGTGTGTGCCTGGTGAAAGCGTGCACTGATGGCTGGTGGTGCGTGTGCCTGGTGAAAGCGCGCACCGACAGCTAGTGGTGTGTGTGTGCCTGGTGAAAGCGTGCACTGATGGCTGGTGGTGTGTGCCTGGTGGAAGCGTGCACCGACAGCTGGTAGTGTGTGATGGCTGGTAGTGTGTGTGCCTGGTGAAAGTGTGCACTGACGGCTGGTGGTGTGTGTGCCTGGTGGAAGCGTGCACTGACGGCTGGTGGTGTGTGTGCCTGGTGGAAGCGTGCACTGACGGCTGGTGGTGTGTGTGCCTGGTGGAAGCGTGCACTAACGGCTGGTGGTGTGTGTGACTGGTGGAAGCGTGCACTGACAGCTGGGGGTGTGTGTGCCTGTTGGAAGCGTGCACTGATGGCTGGTGGTGTGTCTGCCTGGTAGAAGCGTGCACTGACAGGTGATGGTGTGTGTGCCTGGTGGCAGCGTGCACTGACGGCTGGTGGTGTGTGTGCCTGGTGAAAGCGTGCACTGATGGCTGGTGGTTTGTGTGCCTGGTGGAAGAAGGAGCATTCACAGTGATAGAAGACACAAATGAAACTGACGAAGAGGAGGGGGAGAAGGGAGTGCTTGCAGAGGAGCCTGATTCACAGCTAGAAGACACAAATGAAGCTGACCAGGAGGGAGGGGGAAAAGGGAGGGGGGTAGTGCAACAGAGGAGCCTGATTACAGCAAAAAAATGCAGATGGCAGCTGTGCACGTGCACAAGCTCGTGAACGCAAGCTGTAGGCCAGCAAAAGCCTCTGGTGGCACTTTTAAAAGCCACTTACTAAATGTCTCGAAGATGCGCTGTCTCAGGCGAGACCTAAAAATGCTGTGTGAGATAACTGGATTGTGGCACAGAGGACAGCAGTCTCTGCAAAAACTGAATATTTGGCAGTATTGCATCTCGCAAAGGTTAGCAGTGCTCCAAATTAACGTTTTATTTAAGTCCTTAGAATGGAGATGGATAGTCTTGCTACTTAGAAAAGAGAAGGCATACTAGCATTCCATTAGGGAGATATTTTGTTACAGCACTGAAGTCTTGTGAACTGACTGCCCAATCGCTCCAGATATGTTTCAGAGAGTGGATGAAGTCTAGGAATAGTGTGTGGAATTGGTATCACAGCCTGAAGGGTTTTAAATGTAACCGAGGGTAAAGAATTGCATGAGAACTGACAACCTTTCCAACTAATGCTTCAGTGGCATAGTTAGTGTGAAGATAGGAAATTTCTCCTCTAATCCAAAGGCCTCAAAAAAGTTGATTCAATGTTCACATCTTCACCTTGTCTGGTACAATCCAGTTCATCTCTACATATCCTTAAATTGAAATTTAAAATTACTTGCTAACGAAAGCAGAACAAATATGGGTCAAATTCATCATGTATAATTGTTACTATTGGAAAATGGGTTTCTTCTTCCAGGGATTTCACCAACATGAAACATGCCTCACTAACAGTTAATGACATAAACATCTCCTGAATTGCAGTTTATGTAGTTCAATAGTCGCCTCTTAGCCGTTATGCTAGAATTATGTGATTCTTATTGAAATCTCTTAATTTATTGTCAATTGGATAGCAACTTTAGTGACTTGCCAACTAATGCTTCAGTGGCATAGTTAGTGTGAAGATAGGAAAGTTCTCCTCTAATCCAAAGGCCTCAAAAAAGTTGATTCAATTTTCACATCTTCACCTTGTCTGGCACAATCCAGTCCACCTCTACATATCCTTAAATTGAAATTTAAAATTACTTGCTAATGAAAGCAGAACAAATATGGGTCAAATTCATCATGTATAATTGTTACTATTGGAAAATGGGTTTCTTCTTCCAGGGGTTTCACCAACATGAAACATGCCTCACTAACAGTTAATGACATAAACATCTCCTGAATTGCAGTTTATGTAATTCAATAGTCGCCACTTAGTCATTATGCTAGAATTATGTGATTCTTATTGAAATCTTTTAATGTATTGTCAATTGGATAGCAACTTTAGTGACTTGTGGCAGACTCCACATATCTTGAGTTGACAATGTGCCAGTCCTGGAGGATATTTTTTAAAATTTCATATCTTTAGGTTCGAGAAATAAAAACCCTACTAGACGGAAATGTTGGACTTTGGCTCTATTAGTATTTCTTTGCACCGATAACAAGCTTTGTATGTGCTTCATGACTGGTATTCCAGGGTACATGCTTAACAGCAGTTTACAATGGAATATAAATAATAGCCTTTCAGCCTGAAGAGTGGTGGTACATGAGGCTGGATTTCAGAACACATGGATGTTGATTATATTAATGAAGTGAGTTCTTAATGATTGGCTTTTGGTCATTGGTATCTATATGGTTTAAGAATCTAGCAAATGATACTAAAGTATAAAAGTTATTAGACATTGGCTCTCGTGCAAGTTCGATAAAAAAATATAATAGTTGGTAACATGCACTGAGCTATGTTTAAAACTCAGTAATGGTAACACCAGTGTTACCAACCTTTACATTGCCAACTTTAAAGACAAACATGTTTATCCTGTATCCAAAACTTATTTTAGTGATGTAAAATGTTTGAAAAGATTCATACATAACACCAACTTTTAACGTCTACCCATGACTGTGTCTAGAATCTGTGAAGAAAACTGTCTAATGAATAAATAATAGTGTTCTTTGTGAGAGCCAAACGTGTGATTGATTTTAAGGTCAGTTTGTTACGGAACTGTGGGTGTGGCATCTTTGAACAACAAATTATAAAACATCGTGGAAGCAATTTTTGGATGTTTGCATACAAAGTTTCATTGTCAAACATACTCAGCCAGTCTATTTCAGAGTTAAATTTCTTGTCATGGGTTATGTGAATCATTTCAGTTGTGTCCTTTATATAAGAGAGTGTTTGTACAAAACGGGCTTAGGGGGAAAAACAAATATTTGAGGACTTATTCCAAAATTAATCCACAGTCTGCTACGATGAGTATATGAGGTGTTTTGTTCGTGCATGTATGTACCTTTGGGAGGGTATCCAAGGTAGACTGAAGGGAGGGGGTTTGGACGATAGGACTGGAATTGGTTAGGAATAATGATCTGCTTGACAAGCTATGTTAAGTGTGTTCCTGGAAGAAGTACAAATCTCTCTTGTTGAAACTTGGATCAGTGTTGTATAGTTATCTGTTACCCAGTAATCGTGGGACACAATACTCTCCCTATACCTGCTGGCTTAATAGATATGACACAGTTTTCAGCCAACACAAACATATTGATATACCTGTTTCACTTGTATTTTCAGTAGAATGCAGTCCTATCAATAGAATCCTCTCAAAGTTAAGATCTTGGAGACCATGCTTAAAATTGGTGGGCTGAGCCTTGAAGGGATATGGGGCCAGATGTAAGTAGCCAAATACCGGTCGGTAACGGCCGATTTCGGCCGTTACAGACCGGTATTTGGCTTTTGAGATGTAGGTGGGTCGTTATTTACAGAATCAGTATATTTTCCGATTCGGTAAATTTACCACTTCGGTATTTTACCGAATCGGTAAATATACTGATTCTGTAAATCCATATGTAGGTGGCACAGTTTGCAGTGCCACAGGCCCTTAGGAATTCTTATTTTACCACCCAATCCTATTGGGTGGTAAAATACCGAATTCCAGTGTACATGCACATCTGTGTATGTACTCCTATGTCATGTGACACACAGACATGCCCTTAGGGCATGTATGTGTGCCACATGGCACACAAGCCTGAAATTGGGGTGCTACAGGGTGTCAAAGTGACCCCCCATTCCCCCTGCCAGGATTTGGTATTTACCGATTCGGTAAATACCGAATCTGTATTTCCCATTGATTCCTATGGGCTTCAAGGCCTATAGGAATCAATGTGAAATACCGATTCGGTATTTACAGAATCGGTAAATACCGAATCTTACCGATTCGGTAATTGAAAAATAAGATTTACCTACATATGCCTCCTTCCTATTTACCTACTCTTAAATACCGAATCGGTATGATTCGGTATTTAAGAGTCAGTAAATAGGATTTACCTACATCTGGCCCATGATGTTTTATCTTAAATTAATCAAAATCAGAGAAGACATGGTTCAAATAAAACGCTTGAGCGTTTCGCAATCTTTAATCTAGTGTCTGACAAAACAGAGGTAGCTCCTCAGTTTAGAAAAAATAAATTTAAGAAAATATTGTAAAGCTACCCCACCCAAAAATAGATTTACTTTTAGAATCACAAATAACAGATGCAAATATTTTCTTCACATTCAATATTGTCGTTTAATTTTTTTTTATATATAAGGCCTGCTACTCAAAAGCACAAAACTTGCTGGGCACAACATTTGGAGGATATCTTAATTCCGTTTTGAGGGATGGAGATTGAGTGCTGTCAAAGAGTACTCCTAGCTTCTATAGCCTAATGTGCTTGGCTGAAGGTCCTGTGTATTGTGTTATGAGTCAATGATACTGGGTGCAGGGTGGGGCTCACAGTCAAGCTGTGTCTCCATTGCAAGCAACCTACAATAAGGGGCGTATTCAATGGAGTATGCATAGGGATTTAGAGCAATGTGGTTCTGGGCACATAAGTCCTTGACACAGAATTTGGCAGCAGGCCATGCCTTATGTCATTTGGAGGATTTATAACGAGAGATACCTAGTGGACTGTTGAGTGGGTTGCTTTAATCAAAACACAATGATTTAGAAGTTTTGAGTGTGGCATAACAGTGTGGCATAAAAACAGGAGGCATGTAATCTCACAAAAAGGTCTCAATAGGAGGTATTATTACCATCCACGGTACCACTCCACTAACATAATACCCACAAAAGATAACCGGATGGTGTACTAACTGGAATGTAAATATGGATGTGAAAAAAACCTCATTTGCTTTTTAAAGACGAGAACCCTCACTCACCCGAAGGTGACATGATTCATCATTGGGTTCCCTCTTGCACATTGTGCCCGCAAGGTGCACAGTGTGGGCTACAACTCTCCCTCAGGAGAGGAGTGTGAGGTGTTTTATACTCCAATTTGTGGGTGTTATAAAAACAGGAGGCAGCAGCATCCCGTTGCTCCTACCTGGATGCGGACACGTTCCACCTGATGAAGGAGCAATCTCTTTTATTTTGAAGAAAAGAGATCGCTATATCTTTCTATGAAGCCACGAGGAATAAGGAGTAGCAAAAGACTGACAAGGAGAAGAAGAGATGGAGGATTACAAGAGGAAAACGCAGCAGGCAAGGATGATATCAGATTTGACAGAGAAGATTCACTTGTTCTTGAACAAATAAAGGGAACAATGACCCTTGAAGTGGAAATCCACAAAAAAATCAATCACTCCAACAACACTTTAAGTCCAATAATGCTTAAAATATGTTATATTGTCCTTTTCACATGCAAGAAATGCATCAAAATAAGACCTATTTCCACACCCCTGAGGATGCCTACTAGTTTATTGAGAAGAACGGCCACTGACAAGACTGTCGCCAAAACACTGATTGATTCTTCTAATTTTTATGCTTCTATTGGAATCAATAGTGATTATTCTGTGTTATGCTATAGGTGTGACTGGTGCACCATGTACCATTGGGGAGCTGTTATTTCTAAGGCACCCTTCCTTCGTACAGTGGTTCTATGGCACAAGGGCTAAAGATATTGTGTAAATCAACTAGAATTTCTATTTAGCGTGTTATCTTATTGTATTGTTTACTATGGGTAGTCTAAGTTTGTAAAATATCCTGCTTCCCACCAAATCTTTCCACAGTGTTCTAAATTATGAGGGAATATTTATTCCAGAGCAGTTCGAATTTCCAAAAATTTCAAAAGAATATGTAGATCGGCTTAATTTTTAGTTCCTCCCAATGCAGGTTTCAGGCAATTATCAAAACTGCCAGCATCCGCGATACAAAGCTGTTCTTGAACCGTAACTGTCTGTTGCTGAGCCAGCCGCATTAGCGAGAATGAAGATTTAAACCCATCTGTATACTCTTTTTCACATTTGAGACTTATCAACATAGAAGACATTAGATGCTAGTACCCCCTCTGAATTTCTTTATGTATGTATATGTATGTATAAACCATTTTATAGCGCACTCTATTACTTGGGAGTATCCTGGCGCGATGAGAAAGACAGAGAAGTCAGAGCAGAGACCAGCTTATGCCATACTGGTAAATAGATGGGTTTTCAGACATTTTTTAAACTGGCCTACGCACTGAATGGAGCGCATGTGGAGGGGAAGGGCATTCCAAGCCCGGGCAGCAACCACGGCTATAGACTGACCCCCTAGTCTAGTTCGCTTAAAGCGAGGAAGAGTCATCATAAACAGGGAGGATGATCTGAGAGCTCGTGGAGGGGCATAGAAGGTAAGTCGTTTCTTCAGATAGGCAGGCCCTTGACCATGAATTGCTCTAAACGAGAGCACTAGAGATTTAAACAAGATGCGCTGAGACACTGGCAGCCAATGCAGGCTGCGCATGTGAGAGCGGACGCTCTTCCATCTTGGAACATTGAACAAGAGGCGGACAGCGGCGTTCTGGATAACCTGCAGGCGTTTAACCAGATAGGCAGGGATACCGCTAAACAGAGCGTTCGCATAGTCCAGTCTTGCTAAGATGAGAGCACGGGCAACAGTCTCTTTTGCCTCTCTGGGGAGCAAGGGGAAAATCTTCGTAATGTTCTCAGAGTGGCAAAGCATGTCCCTGTTAGTTTCTTTATTTGGTCCTCAAATCTAAGGTCCTCCCGAAACCATATACCAAGATTTTTTGCGGGGCCACCCATCACCTTGGGACTAGGAATATTCGGGGGCCACAATGAGTTTTTAAAACTGGAAGGGAAAGAACCGTAGAAGAGGACCTCAGATTTGTCCTCATTGCATTTCAGCTGGGCCATAGTCAACCAGCGAAAGACTGAGGACAAACAGAGCTGGACTGCTGTAGTGTCCAGATGGTCATCCGGCCAGGTAAACAACAGTTGTGTGTCATCGGCATACCCAATAATCTTAGCCCCGTACTGTTCCGCCAGGTAAACCAATGGAGTGATATAGACATTGAACAGTAGGGGACTAAGAGTAGAGCCCTGAGGGACCCCCGTGAGAAGTGGTTTAGGCTCAGAGGCATGGGGCGGCATCCAGACCTGTTGTGTCCTGTCTGTTAGAAATGACGACAGCCAGGCCAGGGCACAGCCTCCAATGCCAATTGCGGACAGCCTGGCGAGGAGGAGCTCGTAAGGAACGGTGTCGAATGCGGCAGAGAGGTCGAGAAGAATCAGGACTGCTCTGCCGCCACCGTCCAAGCACTCCCGGATCGCCTCCGCCATTTCAACCAGAGCTGTCTCCGTGCTGTAGGCCGCCCTGAAACCTGACTGAGCTGGATGAAGGGCATTAGAGGTCTCAACAAAGTTCTCGAGTTGGCGAAAAACCACTTTCTCGCAGATTTTGGCCAATGCTGGCAAAAGGGATATAGGACGATAGTTCCCAGATGCAGCGGCATCCAGCCCAGGTTTTTTTAAAAGCGGCAAAAGCTTTGCCTGCTTCCAACTTGTGGGAACTGTTGCTAAAGATAGAGAGAGATTCACTATCTGGGTGAACTCACTGCAAACTATAATAGCCACTTCAGAGAGTACCCGGGCATGGCAGGGGTCTGAAGGTGAGCCCGATTTAAGGGACTGAAGGAGTGGCAGTATGTCACAGTCGGCCACTACAGAAAAGTCCGTGAACTGCTGAGTGTCACAGTCACATGGCAAAAGGGAGGAGTCAGCCACTGAGCTGACCATTGGCAGCGCAGAAAGCAAATTCTTCTGAATCTTGGCTATTTTATTGATAAAAAAGTCAGACAGTTCCTCACACCAGTGAATGGAGGAAGGTAGTATGGTTGTGTCGGCAGCAGGGGATAAAAAGCTTTTTACAATGGAGAAAATCTCTCTACTGTTATTTTCCGCTTTAGCGATTCTCCCTGCATAGTAACAACCTTTGGCTGTCTTAATAGCGGTATAGTAGTCCTTTTGGGCTGTGCGCAGAGCGGCCTTAGTCTCTGAACTCTACTCAAGTCTCCATGCTCGCTCCAGCTTTTTACACCCCAGTTTCAACACCCTCAGCTCGGGTGAGAACCAGGGTTGAGAAGGGGTGCGGCGGAGCCTTGGTATAGTAGTGTGTTTCGTTGAAGCATCAGCCGCCCGCAGCACCCACTCATTAAAACCACTAACCGCCTGGCTTATCTCAGGGATAAGCGTCAGGCGGGCTCTAGATAGAGCCCGGCCGAAGGCAACCAAGTTGACCTTCTGAGGGTGGCTAAATGGCAGTGCATAGGCTGATCTGCCTACATCCTCGACTTCCCATGAAAACCTAATCAGATCGTGATCAGACCACGTCACTTTCTCTGAACTTAGTGCCCCGATGAAAAAATTAGAGCAAACTAAGTCCAGAAGGTGGCCGCCTACATGGGTTGGAGAAGTCACCCACTGTTTAAGTTGAGCCAGATCGAAAACTTCCCCCAAGCCGTGGGCCTCAGTAGAGTCAAAGACATCTACATGAATATTGAGGTCGCCAACCAGGAGAAATTTCGAAAAGCTCAAAGCCCGTGGCACTATACATTCCTCTAAAACATCAATAAAGTGGCCAGCATAGCCTGGGGGCCTATAGATCAATGTTCCTCCCAAGGTAAAATGGGAATTAATAGTTAAAGAGAAGTGGAGAACTTCTCCATGAGCCACTGCATCGGATTGTTCAATGGAGAAGTGCCATCCCTCCCTATAAATTACTGCTAGTCCGCCCCCTCTGCCTGAGGACCTATCAACTCTGGCAATCTTGAAACCTCTAGGGACAGCGAGTTCTATGATCGGAGCACATGTGTTGGTAAGCCACGTCTCCGTGATGAAAAGGAGCTTGAGCTGACCATCCGCGAGCGTTTCAAAGATATCAGCCGCGTGCTTTACCAGGGATCTAGCATTGATTAACCCAGCCTTAATCGTTGTGGGGCCCACTCCACTACCCAACCATGTGGGTAAAATAGGCTGGGGCAAAAATTTACAATTAGTGCATTTCACAATAGTGCAATCTCGCCCCGCCCGCATACAGAGACCCCCTCCGGCTGGCATATTGAGCTTCGGTAGGTCATGGCGGGAATACCTGATCCTGCCGGGCAAGCTCTGACCGGGGGGATATCGGGCAGAATGGCTGGCCCTGGGCCCGTCCGAGGCACGGACGGGCACAGACGGGCCCTCCTTTGGCGCTCCTTCGGCGCGCAAACGGCGCGCCTGCTGCGCGAGACCGCTGCGCGTTCTGAAGTGCATCACTATTTAAGGCCCAATCCCCTCCCCCAGCTGGACAGCTAACTCGAGTCCAGCAGGGGTCCGGGACTCAC
Source organism: Lissotriton helveticus (assembly GCF_964261635.1). Taxonomy (NCBI): domain Eukaryota; kingdom Metazoa; phylum Chordata; class Amphibia; order Caudata; family Salamandridae; genus Lissotriton; species Lissotriton helveticus. The sequence goes on from NC_136067.1 coordinate 875,484,522, forward strand.
CAAAGATGGCGCCCGACCTGGCCCTCCACAGCAATCGGCACCAACAAGCCGCGGTGGAACGGGGCACAGGGAGACCGGGTAGCAGCGCGCAAAGGTATTTAAAAACGGCACAGTTAATTACACAACACAATTATTAAATCAATTGTATGTAAAAAGTTTAAAATGCGCTGTTCCAGTAATACTACAAAGAGCGAGTAAGCAGAAGAGAGACTCTCACAGTCTGCTCGCCTTTCCCAACGATGTAGCAAGGTGCTGCCACCACCCTGATCAGTCGCACAGGCTCCCAAAAATGAATTCTATTTAAGGCCCAAGCCCCTCCCCCAGCTGGACCGCTAACTCGAGTCCAGCAGGGGTCCGGGACTCACCAAAGATGGCGCCCGACCTGGCCCTCCACAGCAATCGGCACCAACAAGCCGCGGTGGAACGGGGCACAGGGAGACCGGGTAGCAGCGCGCAAAGGTATTTAAAAACGGTACAGTTAATTACACAACACAATTATTAAATCAATTGTATGTAAAAAGTTTAAAATGCGCTGTTCCAGTAATACTACAAAGAGCGAGTAAGCAGAAGAGAGACTCTCGCAGTCTGCTAGCTTTTCCCAACGATGTAGCAAGGTGCTGCCACCACCCTGATCAATCGCACAGGCTCCCAAAAATGAATTCTATTTAAGGCCCAAGCCCCTCCCCCAGCTGGACCGCTAACTCGAGTCCAGCAGGGGTCCGGGACTCACCAAAGATGGCACCCGACCTGGCCCTCCACAGCAATCGGCACCAACAAGCCGCGGTGGAACGGGGCACAGGGAGACCGGGTAGCAGCACGCAAAGGTATTTAAAAACGGTACAGTTAATTACACAACACAATTATTAAATCAATTGTATGTAAAAAGTTTAAAATGCGCTGTTCCAGTAATACTACAAAGAGCGAGTAAGCAGAAGAGAGACTCTCGCAGTCTGGTTGCCTTTCCCAACGATGTAGCAAGGTGCTGCCACCACCCTGATCAGTCGTTAATGACGATAAATAGCACGCTAGCCATTAGCCTTGAAAAGAGGGCTACCTCAAAAACACGGATTGGCTGTTTGTGATGTTTCAAAAAGAAGTATTAGGCAAGAGATTACGAATCATACTATGGAGCATGACACATTTTTATTAATTCGACATTGTGTGATCAGCAGAGAGTCTATGGTGTCTTTTGAAAGCTTTTCCTGAATAGCAACCTCCTTCACCATCACAACCATCCTCACCTTGGGTCATTTGGAGTAGTAATCTATCAACACTATTGCTAGTTTTCCCTTCACACTCCCATGCCCAACCAGTCCACTTTAACCTTCTGCTGTGGCCTATTTGGATATTTCAAAGGTACAATGGGGGATGCTCTCACAGAAATAGATGTCCTATTTTGCATGATGTCTCTGCATATCCCTCACACACATCTCTAGATCATGATTCATCCCTGACGATCAAAACCCCATTCCTGCCTTCTACTTCACTCTTGTCATACCACTGTCCCCCTCGTAGAGCAAAGACATTTCTTTCTGATGCTAGGAAATTGGTACCACTAACTTGTCACAGGTTAGAACAATGCCATTAACCATTGACAACTCCGGCCTAACTAATTTGAAATTACCTAGCACAAAGGCCACCATTGCCTAAGCAACGTTTGTTCTTGTGTTTTGAGTGTCTTCCATTTATTGCAGTATTATACCTCTACTTGTACTTTGTACGCTTTTGTAACTTGCACACATGTCACTTTTTTCTCCTGTAATGTACCGTTTGCTACCTCTTGTATTTTGTTTGCTCACAATTGTCACTATTGCCTCATGTAACTTAACGTTTGCTTTTGTAATTTGTTCACTTGTAATTTTCTCCTCATGTATCATTACTGTTCCTATTGTGAAGCGCTCTGACACCTTCGGGTAAAGTCTGCGCTGTATAAAAACGCATTATATAAAATAAAATAAGAAATAATTAAAAATCCGCTAGAGATATTTGACTTTACACACATCTACTCATTGTTCTCCATTCTTCTTCTATGATGGCCTCACCCGAAGCTAATTGGACGTCAGCAAGTTTCCAGTCATCTTCCATTTCCATGATCGGAGGTGACCGTGGCATTCTAAACAAGCAAACAGCATTTGCAGTTCACACACCTGGTACATATTTAATCACAAATGAAAGTTCTTGTTATCTGAGAAGCACTTGGCCCTGCAAGGCGTATCTCTTTTTGCAACCTTCTTAGAAAGATGTCTAACAAAGGATGGTGTTCTGTTTTTAGTTCAAATCTTGTACCCAATATCTCTGTACAAACATGGTGTCGTTGCTGCCAACAGGCCAAACCTTCTTTTTCAAATACCAAGTCAGTTTTCCCAGCACCTCTCAGAGTCCTGGATGCAAATACCACCACCCCTTCTAGTTGCATCAAAACCTGTATGAACATTATGGGACGGCTAGCTGTCGCGAAGATAGTAATGCTCCACAGGACGCTTTACGTCCTCCAGAACTCATTGTGCCCTCTCCCCCCGCGAGTACTCTGCACACTTAATACGCTGCTCATGTCTCTACTTTGGGCGGGACGGCGTAGCAGGGTTGCCCTTCACACCATTGTCCGAAGCTGGGAGGCGCCGAGGTTTGATTTGTACTACTACGCGGCACAACTATTGCCGGCAGCACGGTGGTTCGCGGACGCATATAATTGGGAGATGCAACTTCTGGCCTGTAGAGCAGACGGGCGGACGTTACAGGTTGCATTAATGCAGGGACAGGGAGCAGATGCGGCCCTACCGTATGTGGTACGTCACACGGCAGGTATCTGGCAGCGGTTCGTGGAGAAGATACTGCGACGAGCCCCCTTCCATAGGGAGCTGCCGGTGTTGATCCTGGCCCCTATAGTCGCCATGGAGGAGCACATGTCCTTTCGGGACTGGCGGGCGGGAGGCTGTGAGACCTTGGCTGACCTTTACCCAGTGAGTCCTTCGTGTCCTTTGAAGAGGTTGAGGAGGCCTTTGGACTGGGAGGGGGGCAATATCTACACTACCGGGGCCTCCAAGAGATGGTGAAAGCAGCCTGGCCCCAATTCCCAGAAGCGCCCCCGATCTCCCATACCCTGAACATCATTCTTTCCTGTGGTAGAGGGCGTAGATTGATTACTTTGCTGTATTCAGCCATGCGACAGGATTCAACTCCGCCGGTCCAGCCTTCATGGGGGGCCTGGGAGACAGATCTTGGAGCCGTCTTGGACCAGGGGCAGTGCAAGCGTATAGGGAGCCTCACACGTAAGGTACCATGCAATGCACGGTTCAAGCTCACACACTTTAATTTTATGCACCGCACCTATCTGACTCCAGTTTCCTTGAAGCGTATTTCGGGGGATAGGGGGGACACCTGCCCCAGATGTGGTGTGGAGGGGGCGGGGTTCCTTCACTTGGCCTGGGACTGCACATTAGTCAGGAGCTTCTGGACGGAGGTGGTGGTACGTATAAACGCCACCACCGGCCTTCGGGTAGACCTGAACCCACTCCACTGTCTGCTAGCTTTGGTCCCTAAGCCTAAGAAAAGGAACCTTTCTTATAAACTACTGCAGCTAATGTCGGTCCTGGCGAGACGTAGGGTAGCGATTACCTGGATGGGGCGGAGGGCTCCCGGTATGGCTTAGAGACGCCAAGGAGTGGTCCCTGGCAGAGGAGACCCATATGCAGCGTACGCGCAGGGACGAAAAGCTGCAGGACGACCTACTTGCCTGGCGGGTCATGTGTACTACCGGGCTGTCCCTGAGTGATTCGGATGGGACAAGTGACGACTTATTCATGCCGGAGGGATCGGGGTCTGATGGGGAGGGAGGGGGGGAGAGGGACTGCTAGGTCTGGGTATTGTGTAGTGCTCAGCTGCTTCCTCATGTTCATCTCCTGTTTATATCATGCTTTTCTCATTCCTCATGGACTCAGCCTGACCTGTGATACCCGTACCCTTTAGTGCCATAATGAGGTCATCGAACTATGTGCAAGTCTTTTATATTGATGCCAATTGCAGGGGGGAATGTTTCTATACACGTTGTATAACCAAAAAATAAAGTTTTTAAAAAAAAACCTGTATGAAAACATAGACACTTGTGTCAGTAATAAGCATCGATTTATATTTAGGATTGAATGGGTTCAACATTGGAAGCACACGCTTTACAATTCTTCACATTTGAAAACAATTCTTCACATTCATGTGACCATTCAAACCTTGCATCTTTTTTCAACAACAGTCTCACAGGTTTGGTCCTCTTAGCAAATGGACTCAGCAAATGGACTCAGAAAGGCCTAAAAACTGATCTAATATGAACTTTGTTACAGAGTTTGGTTTCAGAAATGGACCCATCGCCATTGTCACCATTACCATCCCTGTGAAAGAGATAGTGCCAGCTTGAGGAATAAATCACGTGGCATGTCTGGAAAAGCTATGCACGCTAATTTCTACTTTTGATGTATTGCATCCACTTGTCTTGGGCCCTTTTGGACTAAAGAAACATCATGGTAGAGCGCATACTAAGCCTCACGGGCATTGTCAGACTAGAACAAACAATAGGCCCGGGCACCAAAATATTAGTGGCTCCATTAGGAAATCAGATAGCTATATATGTTTTTTACAAGGTATAAGAGATTGCAAGGATTTGTGCTTGCTGCAGGTAATGTATGTTTTAATACAGGGGAAATCAACAGTAAATAACTGCCCCACCTAGTCAGAAAACCAGCCCAATCATATATCAATTCATATGAATGTCATTTGCCTTAGTATTTCAAAGAGCCAAGTTCCATATTTTAAAGGACATGTAAAGTTATGTGAGATGTTTTCAGGATGATATACTCATTTACTTGGATTCCAAAGACAAATATATAGAACATCTAAAAGAAGTATGCGAATACCTCGAGAAACATGGCTTGATATTGAGAGGTCAAACATGTAAGTTTTTCAGCAGAGAAGTAGAAAACTTGGGGCATACCTTCTCAGGAGATGGTGTTGTACCCAAAACTTCTTTGGTTGAAATTGTAAGAGATGCATTCCCTCCCAACAACAAGGATACATGTCTCTCTTTCACAGGACTGTGTGGGTATTATAGTACATTTCTCAAAAACATGGAAACAAAAAGGATGTTACAGAGGAAGAATGCTGAGTTTGTCTGGTCAAGGGCACCAACAAAACTTTATTCGAATAAAAAAGATATGATAGAAGATCCTATCTTGAAATTTTTAAGTGTGGGAAAACAGTGTGTTATAACAGTAGATGATAGTGTATCATATGGAGTAAGGGCTGTGTTATCACAAAATATGGGGAAATAAGAATGGAATAGGGCATTTGCTTCGAGAACATTACATTTTAATGAAAGAAGGTATGCCTCTATTAAGAGAGAATTGCTGGCATGTGTTCGAGCATTTTCAGAATTTTAAATGGGGCATTCAATCCCTTTCGTAGACAGACCATAAACATCATGTGGGGATATTGTCACATGGTAGCAGATGGAATGCCACTCCCTATGTCAGAAGGCTAGCATCCAGATTTCAGGAAGATAGCTTTTGTGTGGAATATGTGCCTGGCAAAAGTAATGTAACTGCTGATTGTCTTTCAAGATTACTTTTGGATGATCCCAATTTCACATGGTAAGTGATAGTGGTAAACATGTATATGGTGAGACAACATTAGGTAAAGATATTTCTCCTGTTTTGAAAGTAGTATCTGAAGAGGAATGGAAAGAGGTTGAGGGAAAACTCATCAAAAGCATTTTCGAATTAACCAATGAATGTCTTCTGGGGATGTCTCCTATGAAGAGGAGGCTTAATTAACACTTTTGGTGGATTGGCCTTGATAAAATGGCCTATAAAGTAGCTACAGATTGCCAAGAGTGTCTAAGCAGTGGCAGGGTGTTGAAGATTAAACTAGCACCGTGTACAGTGGCCAAACAATCCTTGGGAAAAGGTGGCATGTGATATATCAGGAACTTTTTATATTCTATGCAGTTCTTTGATTGTATTTCCTTGCGCTGGGTTAGAGCGAGGTATGTTGTGCCTAGCAATGGCTCAGCGCGAGATGTGTTGAAAAGTAAATCCAACTATTAAGATTGTTGGTGTATTGTGCTGGAAAAAGAGAAGACACATTTACACAGCAATAGTGTACACACGATGAATGGCAGCAGAGTTAGTACATCGAATGTGTGCAGGAGAGGACGGTAAAGATGAGAGACAGACGGAGAAAAGTGAGGGACAGAAAAGAGGGAGGGTAAGGTAATAGCGAGAAGGGCAGCCATACCCCAAATAAAGCTGGCATTTTCATTGTCTAATTCCTCACTGGGGAGCCAGAAGAGCATTTGCCAAATAAAGGGAGTCTTTGGAGGCCCACATGGAAGGACGTGTCAGACAGAGGTATGAACAGAGAAAGGATAATTGTAATATTACTGAGAAAGCATAGTTGCAGCTAGATCCTTGGAGGATGTGCATCTGTGTGCAAAGAATGGAAGAAAAAGAACAGACTGGACATGCAACAACCTCATCTAACCTAAAGTGCTGCTGCAGAGCTTTCTAGGAGACAAGCTTGGTGCACACAGCCCAAGCTCTCTTTGTACTCCCACCGACTTCCCCCTCTGTCCTCTCTGTCCATTTCTTCTCTCACCACTCCTTACATCGCACCTCTCTTTCTAGCCAATACCCACCTTGCCTCTACCCTCTAGTTAGCCTTTCTTTCTTATGTAGCCTTCTCACCTTGTACTCCTTTCTTCATGTCTTCCCTCTTTTACCATTCCTCCCTTTCTCCCTCTTTCCGTCTAGCTCTATATCTACCCCTCTTTGTATATTCATTCCATCTCCTCTCTCCAAACTCTTTACTCTTTACTTCCCTTCTCTTTGCATTTACTGCTCTCTATTCTCATTCTGCTCCATCTTTTTGGTTAAAACAAATATATATTCCTATAGCATCTACAACTTTCGTATTAGCTATCACTGGCAGCTCATGAGCTTCATAAATGACAGATTCTTAAAAAGTTTTATTTTTTTACCCAGCTTGCCTTCCCAAATGTAGAGAAAACCTCTGTGTACAAGGAGGTGGGTTCAGTGGCTAGGAATATGCTATTCACAGCACTTGTCATATTGTTCGCATGACTGTATTATTTGAAAAGAATGTAAATACCCATGTCTAACAAAACGTATAGTACCTCTCTTGTAGTGGGTTGGATCACTTTCTATACTTTTCGGTGCTTTCTGTACGCATGCATGAACAGTTCAAATACACACCAACCTACAGTCATACAATGCCTAGTTAATCACCAATGGGAACCTATATAGTAATGTTTAATTTGTGTTTGCCCAAACGGATTTAATTGGCAACACCTCTCTGCCTCGCGGACGCGAGCCGGGCGAAGCCCGGGCCAAGGGCGGGCCCGTTTTAGCCCGTTCGAGACCGGCAGAGACCGGACCGGGCCATACCCTTTGGCTTTCAACCATTTCAACGAGGGCGAGGTAAGAGGATCTACAAGCTCAAGAAATCTATTCCCGGGTGGTTGCAACAGATCGAGATGGCAGGCCGCGAGCTGAGGAGTAAAACTATAACTTCAGCCTGCAATACCGTAGGAACACTGGATAATTTTATTATTAGAGCCAGTTCCCTTTTATCCAATGAAATTACCATTTTAGAAAGGCGCCTTTCACAGGAACTGTCAAACGTCAAAAGATCGTCGTTGGGTCACATTATGAACGCAAAGACGCCGGACAGGGGAGTGGTTAAAAATATTGTTGGTCGCCTAGAAATGATGGACAATGCAGCACAGTAAAGAGTTGACCTGTTGGGGGGGGGGCACGTTCTCATTGTAATCACAAAATTGAATCAAGCGTAGTGGAAGTTAATCCTGTGCCTAATGTCAATGCTGAATCTGTTAATGCAACCCATGAGAAGCAGAATGGCAGTAATCTAAGGGGGCATCATGAGGGGGCCATACCCAAAAGGAAGAGCATCACCCACAAATCAGGCAGGCGAAAGGCCAAGCTCGCTAAACAAATGGGCGACCCAGAACCCCATGTGATGTGCTCCACAAGGGCTTTAGTAGTGCCCGCCCCCATAGAGGCAAGTTCCCCTATTTTGAATACGGTCGATTCAAATACTAGCAACCCCGCACCCATGCAAGAAGACCAAATGATCGCTAAATTGAGTATGGTTTGCAGGGCTCTGCTCGGCCCCCTGGAAGCCAGACTAGCCCAGATAGAGCTAAGGCTGTCTAGCATAGAGAAGGCTACTGTCTTGGCTGGTGATGGCTTGGACAGGGTTAAAAGGATGCTGAGGGAGGGCACAAAGGGGACTAAGAAGGGTCAGGGGGGTTCCCAAATTGACATCTCTAACTCCCCAGTAGGTGCAGGAGCTACAACACAAAGGCCCCCTACCATTACTACTACTAATGCCCGACGCAATCACTGGCAGAGATTCCAAGGACAGAGATTAATTCTGACCAAAGTGCCCAAAGGGAAATCCATGCAGTTGGCTGTCGGCCAAATAAGCTGGCAATGAATTTACCTCCGGAAGCGAGTCCCCTTGTAGTCGTACTAACAGGGGTCCCAGTGTTGGAGGCTCCAGCCATGGAGTCCTACCAGTCATTGAAAAATAAGGTAATTAGCTGGCTGAGTAAGTATAGGCCTCTCCCCCCCCCAACTCTCCGCTGAGATCTTGATGGTCCGTAGGGTGCAGTGGATCGGCAACACTACCATAAATATTAATGGGGACTGTGTTTTGGTAAATTTTCGGGACCCGAGAACAGTGTCCCACATATGCTCCTGGCCATACCGAGACCTTGATACTGCTTTTCAGTCCCTTCCTTTGTATTTCTTCTACCGGCCTGGTTCTTGGAGTCCTAGTGGGGAGGTGGAGGATGGTTTGACGAGAGTGGGTTCCAGGGGTGGGAGTGGTGGGTCCGGGGATGGGAATGCTATTATTCACCCTCCAGGCCCCTTCCTGAGCCGTAATTGCTTTAGCCCCCTGGACATGGTCGATTGACTCCCCCCATGTGGTGTGGGAGGGTGGTCTGGAACCAATAGGCCGCAGTAATAAGACAAAATCTAGGGGCCCCTTATAACGAACTTGGATGTGGTTTGCTGCAGTACCGGCGAATGTACTAGGCAGGCTGAGCGTAATAACAAAACAGTTATAAATAGCACAGAATCTCACCCCTGTATTTTTACTCTTCAGCCAACCCACCCGGAAGGTCAATCTTCTCTAGACTTGGCACAGGAGATTGTGGAACCCAACATGGGAGATTCCAATTGGGGTAGGAGGGGTACCACTATTTATGCAATTCAGGGCCCTTTAACAATATTGTCATGGAATCTGGCAGGCCTCTGTAATAAGATTGATTGCCCAGAGTGGGGAGCATTTATAGATCGGAACGATGTGTGTCTTTTCCCAGAAACATGGGCCAGAGAGGACAAGTCACGCACTGGCTATGCCTCGTTCTCCATTCCAGCGAGATGGGGGGGGGGAAGGGACGTCCATCGGGGGGCCTTACAGTTTGGGTGGGTTCCCACCTAGGCTGCACGGCCAGGACCCTCAACACATTATCGGATGACGTCCAGTGCGTTATTCTGGAATGGACCAATGGCTCCAAGCTTGCACTGGTCAACATATATTCCAGACCAGTGGCCGTCACCGCGGAGTCTATAACAGTTGAGGAACTGTCCTCATTTATAAGTTCCATCCCCAGCGGTGTCCAGCTTGTGATTGGGGGTGACCTCAATTGCCACTTCGAGCCACTGGCTGGCCTGGTAGATAGAGGCCTTTTGGAGGAAGATGCGCGCTGGGCAATACCGTCACTGGAGGTTCCATTTTCTAGGCCATGGACACCACTGGCGGTCCAAATTATGTCATTAACACTTAAGCACTCCATTAGGGCGTGAAATGGGCGTGTCAACTCAGATCTCCCCCCAAAATGTACCTTCAACAAATCGGGCCATGAGTCTCATCTGGACTATATATTTGTGGAATCTCGACCTTGGGCCACAATAAGGGATTTCTTTGTAATTCCACGAAACGATAGCGATCACAATGCCCTAAGTTTAAAAATTACCATGCTTGGTGTCGCTAGGGAAACTCTAGATGTCAGTGCCGCCCCTGACCCGAGAATGCTCCTAACTAATGCTAGGAGAAGAATAAAGTGGGTGAAAATAGTGGAAAGGCTAGAGCGAGTTTCGGAGCTTTATGCTCTAATTCTTCCTATTCTAGATGAGACCAGTGCTGCAATTAATGATGAGCACACTCCTGACATTTTCTGTAAGGTAGGGACCCTATACGAACAGCTAATAAATAAATTGTCAGATTTGTTCTATCCGTGCACTGTCAAGCGGCCAGTAAAGGGCAACAGGGTTACATGGTACAATTCCGCTTGTAGAAGAGCAAAGACCAAACTTGACTCTGCCAAAAATACAAGGCTCCTAAGTTAGTAGTACAGACCCTGAGAGCTAACTATAAGCGGGTAACGAAGTGCGCACCCTGCTGCTTTCAAAATCTCCAATGGGGATACAGAAGGTTTTGGATGGCTTTGTGGGATTCTGTGAGGAAAGGGTTTTGGAAATCAACGTTATGAAAACCAAATTCATGATTTTCAATCCCCCTACACCCACGAGACCTAACCCCGTAATTGGAACAATTAGGCTGGAAAGAGTTAAGACTTTTGACTATCTAGGGGTAACCCTCAATGAAAATATGACGTGGGCCCCGCACCAAATTAAGTCTCAACTCAGGCAGTCCCAATTTACAGGGGGTTTTCTAAAGCTCTCTAACACCTCTACAATAAAACCTATTCGACCAGTTGTGGAGATTTATAAAACACAAGTTAGAGGGGCGGTCACTTATGGGGGTGAACTTTGGGGGTACGCCTGCAGGCCTGAGATTGTTGTCACAGAAAATAAATTCCTCAGGCAACTGTTGACGTTGCCCCCTAGTACTCCCCTGTTACCTATTAGATTGGATATGGGACTTAGGTCTATAGATGAGGTCGTGGGCCTGAAGCCTCTAGCATTCTGGCGGAGACTATGGGGTACCCCGGAGCTCTCTGTTTATAGACAGGAATTATTAGAAATTTTAAGTTTACCTAATGCGTGGAAAATCCCGTGGCTTGTTTATATGAAAAATGAATTTATGAAGCTAGGGCCTGTCCCAGGACCCCAAGAAAAAGCTTGTCCAAACTCTTTTATGAAAGTAAATTAACTGCCTCCATATCTAGTGTACATAGCGGCACTCTAACAGATCGTTTTTTAAAGGAAAAGGATTTTTATTATTTTGAAATTGTCATGGATGACATTTTCCCTGTTTTTACGAGGAAGCTGTACCTGCAGTGGAGGTATGGTACATTACCAGTAAGAGCTTTCACATGTAATTGGTCTCCAGCTGCTTCGAAAAATTGTCCTAATTGCAGTTGTGACTTAGAAAGTGAAATACATATTATGTTTTTTGGCCCTGCTTATCGAAAAACGAGGAGGCACTGGCTCGTGCCCTTATGCAAAAACATGCAAATTACACACTGCATGCAAGCCTATCGCATTCTTAAAACTGATTAGTCACCTATAGTTGTTTTTGCTATTGCAAAATTTCTTGCGGCGATATGGCTCAAACGTAGGGGTGCACTGAACACTGTATAATCTTGTTAATGCACATGCACTTTACAAAGAAAACTCTCCAGCTGTTGATGTAGAGACCACTGACTGATTTGAATTAGTTACCACACAGATCTTGTACTAGTATGAAATTGTTTTTTTCATCCAATGCTTTTAAAATGAGAAATGTTGTTTTTATCACTGTACGCATGTCTTTTAAGGCATATATTGCCGAAATAAAGATTAAGAAATGGAAATGGTTTGCCCAAAGTACTTTGCTTTGAAAATTCGGATATACGATTATTATTACCTAAAAAAAAAATTAAAAAAAAAAATATATATATATATATATATATATATATATATATATATATATATATATATGTATTAGCAGATTGCTAAGTAAATAACCTTATTACACAAAAATGACCAGTAGCTGTTCCATTAATCACTATAAAGTATTAATCTTTAAAAAATCTTGAACAATCGTAAAAGCAATAAAGAGAAGAGGAGAATTCCCTAGTGCTTCATCATAAAGCTATACTAATCTTTTGAAAGTCGTTTCAGTACTCTCTACATATAACTCAAATATCATGTTTTTTTAATAACTCAGATTAGAAAGCACACATCATAAACTAAGAACAACAATTCTGGAGTCAAATTGCCAATGTGCAAAAAACATGCATTAAAAGACCACTCCCAATAACATTTCATACCTCCCCCCACTATAGCCGCATCAAAAAAAATTAATTGCACCAAGGATACAGGGGAAAAAAAGCATACTCCAACGTACGCAAAGACTAATGTACTGCACAATCTTTGGAAAAGTTAATCTCATTTAGTCCGGACACATCCATCCTAGTGGGACTAGGAACTTGTGATCGGGCTGGATTAGCCTACAACTATCACATAATACACTCCTACCAAACATACATTAATGGCATTCATAATAATAGGAGTATTCAAACAAAAAAAGTGCATTATAGAAGACGACCTCAATTATGACAATAAAAGTGCAATAGTAGTGTAGTGCCAGATATGAACCCAAACTTTCATCCCAGTTAAAGTACTAAGGTGATAGTTGATCCTCAAGACATATATAAATATTATTAATTAAGAATAGTAGTTAGCAGCCCCCATGCCCGCACAGTATACCTTCACTCTCGAGATACTCAAATACCCCAGGGGTTCAGCCAAATCCAATCCGCTTCTTAGCTATTAACTGTAGAATTATGGAGAAACTATCTCCTACCATAGACTATGACCAGGGCACAGGTCCTAAAAAAGAAGTGGGGGGACGCTGACGTCTCGGCAGGAAGTGACGTCACAAAATGTGGCTTGCACCGTCAGACTCATTGACTCCCCTCACTCACCCCTTAGATGCGATTGCATCAGAGAAGGCAGCGCGTGAGCAGGGTTCTGAATAGGCTCCGATCTTGCCCCAGAGAGGCCAAAGAGTGAATGTGTGGCTCCATTTGCTCCAGTTATCGAGCTCCCGGTAAAATAAGTGGGGGGACGCCGTCCACCCGCATGGTACCCCGACTCGAGCCCTATGACATCATAAAGTGCCTATATCGCAGTAAACCTTTAATGGTAACCAACCCTCCTTGCGTTTGCTGCTTCAAAAGTGCTCGTCCTTTTTAGTTTATCTAACTAATGGTTGGAACCGCAGTTGTTTGATAGTATTGTAGTATCAAAGATCTAGTTACCGCTACAAATGCAGCAATAAAATATTGAGAATATTGATCCAACCGGGAGGTAAAACTAGATGCCCCAAAAATAACTAAAGTTACTTCGGGTTTGATTGCCACCTGCAGACAATCACTCAAAGCTTAAAAAACCTCCTTCCAAAATTGCATCAGCTTGGACATAGCTAATAAAGTATGCAGTCAATCCCCTACACCATTTCGAGCACATCTATGTAATGTATCAAAGAAGGCAGGGTTTCTTTCCAAGGAGTTTATTCCAAGCATAGGGTAAAACAGGTGGAGTCAGGCAGCACAACTGTTCAGTCGCTCTGGTAGGCTACAACTGCCTCAACATGGAATACGAATCTATTCCTACAATACATTCTACAAGATAGCTCGTTCTAACACGAGCCTTAAAGCAATACACAGGAAGTAATAAAAAGTACAACATAACACATCCCCCCCCCACACAATAATAACCAAAGAGTTCCAAAGAAAGATAAAAACAAAATAAAAGAAAAGAATTGAAGTAATTCTTAATAAATTACTTAACGTAGTCCTTTAACCAATACGGCAATATACGTGTCCTATTGGAAACTTTAACAGTAGGTAATGTAGGTGTTGCAACTACATCACTATTGACACTATTTTCATACACACGACTGGTGTCTATAGATTTGGGTCCATGTTCAGCATTACAAGGTTCATGCAAAGATTCTTTGATTTGACATTCAGGAGAAACTGGAGAACTAGTTACCACCTCCCCCTCCCTCAATTGAGGAAGGGAAACTCTAGGCGAAAGATGGGACTGCAATTCGCTGCCTTGAAAATAATCTTCCACCCAATCAAAGTCAGTACGTTTGTCCTTCACTATCTCACTCTCCCCATGATTTTGAACAATATCCAACGCTACATCTTTCAAATTCCATACTTTGCCGTCACTTAACTTGACTGAATTCCTAAGAACTTCGAGAACCTGTTTAGGCGAATCAAATTTATTCTCCCCTTTCAAAACCTTGTAAGGTTTTTTAATCCTGACCCAATCTCCAGTTTTTATAATGACATCTTTCACACTATGGCGCTGATCATAGTAAGTCTTACTCTTGTCATGTACCAATTCTAAATTCCTCTTGACCTCAGTCGGTGACCACTGTTGTACACTGTCTTTAAATAACCAGCTAGGATTAACCTTACACCTGGGTAATCTGCCTCTCATCATCACAAAGGGAGAATTTCCTGTGCAATTATTCAAAGTCACTTTGTAAGACCAGACAGCTTTCTGTATTTCCACTTTCCAATCTAGTCCCTTGTAATTTGCAGCTTGTAAAATACCTTTAATTACCCTGTTGAAGCGTTCAACAGTTCCATTCCCGCTGGGATTATACAATGAGGTCGTTTTGTGTGTAATACCACATTTCATAAAATAATCTTTTGCAATTCTAGACATGGATTGTACACCATTGTCTGTCAAGATATTTATCGGTAAACCTTCCATTACAAAAATTTTATCTAAAAATTTCAACACAGCCAGAGTATCTACTTTGTCTACGAACTTAACCACAGGCCACTTGGTAAACAAATCTATAGCAACTAATCCATATTCCTTCGGGTCTCCCACCGGACCAATTATGTCTACAGCAATGGTTTCCCAAGGCATGCTAGGAATGAGTCCATCACTCATTGCTGGTCTCAAAGTCCTTAAAGATTTGTCCGCAGAACTGCAAACAGGGCAATTTCTGACAAAACTTTCTACCTCACTGTCAATCTTGGGCCACCAAAACAAACTTTTAACTGCCAACTTAGTCCTTACTATACCGAAATGTCCCTCGTGACATAACTGTAGGATATTTCTTCTCAACCCAGAAGGTGGAACAATTCTATCTCCTCTCAATAAAACTTCCTTCTCCATAGATAACTCAGATCGTATCTCCCAGAACAACTTCACAGAGCCAGATAACAACTTTTCTTTAGGCCAACCTTGACAAATGAATTTTGAGACTTCTATCAGCACCTTATCTGCCTTATGTTCTCTTATCCAATCTTCCCTGCTAATTGCTGGGAACCCAGAATCATGTATAAACGCCACACTAACGTTCCCCCAGGGATCGTCAACACATTCTTCCAGAGGGGAAGGTAGTCTTGACAGACAGTCAGCAACAACATTGTCTTTCCCCGGTACGTATGTGATATTGTAAATGTATTCTTTCATGCGCATAGAAATCCTCGCCAGCCTAGCAGAAGCAGTAGCAGTGCCATCAGTAGATAAAATGTGCATTAACGGTTTATGATCCGTCCTGATGTGAACCATTTTTCCCCAAACAAATGCACGAAAGTGTTCCAAAGCCCAGGCGCAAGCCAAAGCTTCCCTCTCAATTATAGGGTATCTGCTTTCAGCTGGTGACAAGGCCCTGGATGCAAATAAGATGATTCTGTCTTTACCTTTGTCATCCACTTGTGATAAAACTGCGCCTAACCCTTTATCGCTTGCATCAGTGGTCAGGCAACAGTCCAAATTAGGGTCAAAACTAGACAAAGCATTCACTTTCTGCAATTCCCATTTGATTTCAGTAAACTCTTTTTCACATTCCTTAGACCATTCAAATTTCACATTTTTCTTCAGCAAGGACCTGATGTTATATACTTTAGAAGCGAAGTTCTTAATGAACTTGGCGCAATACTCAGCCATACCCAAAAAGGATTTGATCTCTTCTTTAGAATCAGGTGCAGGTGAGTTAACTATACTTTCTATCAGTGAAGTTTTTGGTCTGACACCCTCCTCACTAATTATATGGCCCAGATATGAAACACTTCTTTCGCCAAACTTGCATTTAGACAGCTCGACTGTCAATCCAGCTGATGCAAGTGTGTTAAAAACTTTCCATAGTTTCTTGTCATGATCCTCCTTGTCATTGCCTGCAATTAGAACATCGTCCTGAAAGAAACAAATGCCAACCATATCACCAAATAGCTTGTGCATTAAGCGTTGGAACACTGCAGCAGCCGATGCAAGGCCGAATGGCATCCTAATAAATTGAAAACAGCCAAATGGAGTAATGAAGGCTGTTAGATGCCTAGATTCAGGTTCCAAAACTACTTGGTGGTAGGCAGCGGAAAGGTCTACTGTGGAAAACCAGGTCGCTCCTCTCAAGGAGGATACCATCTCGTTAATTTTTGGCAAGGGAAAACGTTCAATCACAATATTCTGATTAAGGTGGCGTAAATCAATACACAAACGGATTTTACCATTAGATTTTCTTGCTACCACTACTGGACTAATCCACTCCGATGAGTCCACTTCCTCGATAATACCTTTGGCTAATAAGCCCTGAATTTCTTTCTTTACTTCGTCTCTTATTAACAAGGGAATAGGTCTAACTTTATGCACTTTGGGTTGTGCATTCCCTTTGAGCACGATTCTATGCTCAAAACCCTTAAGTTTGCCTAACTGTCCACTCACCACACTGGAGAATTTTCTCTTCACTATATCCTCCAATTTGCTACATTCATCTACCACTAGTACCTTTTCTTTGCTATTAGGATCTAAAATGATATGGAGATTCTTTTGGTCATACCATCCCAGGACAGAAGGTCCTTTTTTAGATATGTATAACTTGCCTCTTGTCACCCTACCTTTAAAAATGAAAGTGAGCCATCTAAAACCCAAAAGGTCAATTTTACTTCCTGTATAACTCACTGGGTTAACATCTGAGGCATTTAACTTATCCCCTATTTTCTGTGTGAAGTTCTTTTTCCATATCTCTTCGTTGATAATTGTATATGGAGATCCTGAATCTGCATATACTTTAACTTTTATACCACCAAAAGAGACTTCACATATAGGTTTGCCCTCCATAGCTTCATCAGTAATGTTCAACATGTAGTTGCCTTCCTCAGTAATGTTTAACATGTAATTCCCTCTTACATTTTTTACGCAACTCTCCTCATCCTCACTACTCTCATTCACGCACTCGTCCTCATTCCAAATACATTTGACATTAGTGCGCCTACGGCACATTTTGCTAAAATGGCCAATAAGACCACAAATGCTACACTTTTTCCGTAGGGCAGGGCACGATTTGTAGTACGCCATATGTTCTTTGCTGCCACACCGGTAACACCTTTTATCCTCTATTTTATTGTCCATCCCTTGACTTTTGAAGTTTTGACTAAAACTTCTATTCGGAATTTGCTTATTCTGATATTTAGGTGTTCCTTGGATTTTGTAAACAGCAGATGATGCCTTGTCCAAATCTTTAACGGTATCTTTAACAACTGTGGCACATCTCCCCGACATTTCCGCTTTCCTCATTATTGCAAGTACATCATCAAGAGGTGCGTCGCCATTCACCCATAGGCGGTCTTGAATGGGAGAATTTTCATTGTGCATAACCAGCTGATCTCGAATAAGCTCATCATGTAAGTCTCTGAACTTACAGTCAATTGCAAGTTTTTTAAGGTCATCAACCCATTCATCCACTAATTCATCCTTCTTCTGTTTCCTTTGGAAGAATTTGTGTCTCACTACACCTATGCATACTTTAGGTGCAAAATACCTGTCCATATCTGCAATGGCATTGTCAAATTCACTTGAATCAGCATCAGCTAATTTCTGCATACGTGAATATGTCTTTAATCCTTTAGGACCCAGAGAATGTAAAAGTATTCTTTTCTTTTGTTCTGGTTTCATTTTTGTATTTTCATCAATTGCACAGATGTAATTATTAAAATACTCTTTCCACTCCACCCACTTCATGTCTGGTTGTGAACCAGTAGCCCAAAAAGTTGTGGGGGGCTAATAACAAAACTTTGTTGAGCCATTATTTCTTCACTTTCACTTTGGGTTTGATCCCCAGAATCCATAAATATAGTACTTATATATAGTACTTATAGAGTATATGAAAGGGTTTAATCAAAAACACCCTACTTTGCAATAATTATACTTTGTTATTAAAACAAAACGAGTGCCCCGACAATCTCACCTGTTTACTTTTACCCTCATAAAATGAAGTAATTTGTCCAAAATTACTCGTCGAAGGCTCAGTATCGCTTTGTCCAAGTTCGTTTTCGAGGTTCGTTATTGTGGTGATTTTCCTTGCGTCTCGGTGGAGGAAATGCCAATATTTTCCCCGACCAATCCAAGATGGCCGCCACGCAGGGTCACGCAGCGCGACCTGGCGCGATTATGTCATCACGCGGTCAAGGAGTATGCGTGGTTGACGTATGGCAGTGAGCGGTGGTCGCGCGTCAGGAGACTGTTAAGAATTCGGCTCCCGACTAAAAGATGCCGGCATGCGCAACCAACGGAAGTTCCATGCCTAGTAAGTCCCAGCCACAACAACAATATACGAACTTACAGTTCCTTGGGCGTCCCAAACTCTTCGATGATTCAGATGAAGGGAGAAGTAATAGATTATGCTTCTTTTTCTCTTTGATGAATTGATGGTGAAAATTTAAAAAATTATTTTCCGCGAGGCTGTAGGTTTTAAAATGTCAAATCCCATCCAATCGTCGCCAATTGTAATGTATCAAAGAAGGCAGGGTTTCTTTCCAAGGAGTTTATTCCAAGCATAGGGTAAAACAGGTGGAGTCAGGCAGCACAACTGTTCAGTCGCTCTGGTAGGCTACAACTGCCTCAACATGGAATACGAATCTATTCCTACAATACATTCTACAAGATAGCTCGTTCTAACACGAGCCTTAAAGCAATACACAGGAAGTAATAAAAAGTACAACATAACACACTAAAACACTGATTTGGGATGCACGGGAACATTTGATGTATTGCCAGCGGAGTATATAGTATGCTGTCCACCTTGCTAAAAAGCCCATTCTCTTAAAGTTGCTGCTCTGAGAGATTTGTGGCCTAGCATAGAAATATGCTCATATTCTCTTCTTGACACCTGACCATGATGACGGATAGTGGCCATCTTGGGCAGGTTCCAGCTATAAAATCCGACCCGCCCAAGGACAATTGCTCGGTATTCTGGGAAACCGACGAGGAAGAGGAGTGGTTTGGAGTCAACGCTTACAGGGAGTGAATTCAGTGGTTTCAAACACAGGTTTTGGTATATTTTTGTACTGGCGCACCTGTGCCAACATTTGGGCAATATTGTTCTGAGACTACAAATCCTGAAATACACTAGTTCCTTGTTGCTACAGCAACTGGGACATTTTTTAGATGATCATGTTTTTAAAACGGGAATGGAAATACTAGGTGACATCTAAGAAGCTGAAAGTACTAACACTCAAACAAGGTTAAAAGCGATTGGGATGGTGATATTTACTGGAGCAATTAAACAATCAATAAGGAAAAGCTATTGAACACAAGTGATTGCTTGATGCACCTCATTTAACTCATTGAGAAACCAGTTGAAACGCAGGTTAAGTTGAAGTAAATTTATTTGCATTAAAGAGCCGGCATCTACATCAGCACAGCGTCTCCGTGGCTCTCTCACGACGTTCTTCCAACCGTCACCCTCAGAGCCCCACGTTCTCGCCATTCTACATGCCCAGCTCAAGCACCCTACCTACATCAAGACATTACATCATAACATTCTACACGTCGTGTGTGCACTTTAGACATAGCACATCCCCCTTTCTCAATTTTTTCAACCCTTGCCCCATCGAATATTCTCACACAGTATAAGTGTACATAATAAAAAAAACTAAAAAAACTGCAAAAGAAAAAAGCCATTCAAAACGATATACAATATACCTATATATAATGTACCAAACATCACAGCATGTAATATACCAACATTACAGCGAAAATGTTTCTGAAATATAATCTTTTAGCCATACATGAGGTTTCCTCTCCCTTTTAAATTCTTTGGACAATGCCAAGCTCTCATCCTGGACAGAGCATTTTGTACCACCCAATTCATAACTTGCACTATTTGGTGACCTTTTTTTGTTTAAATTGGAGAACTCTTGTGAGATTTCCCTTTCCACATTATTACTCGAGGAACCTTCACACTTTTTGTTCTCATTTACATCCCACAAATCATTTATTTTCAAGTGCTTTACTAAATGTTACCTGTGTGGAGGAAGGTGCCAAACACTTCATAATTCTTTAGGGATTCCAAACTTTTCCAACTGCCAATCGCGCAGCATTGTTTAATTCCTCCAAAGGTTCATAGAACAGGCTTTCTCCCTTAGGAACTTTACCAGGTTCCCTAACCCTTACCCTCACCCACTGGCCAACAACAATCTCACATTCCTTTGTTCTATGTTTGGTGCCATACCAGTCCTCTCTGTTTGCTTGCAATGATTCTACTCTCTCTTGTACCAAATTTTCAGACCAGTGCATTATACTGGACTTAAATAACCAACCTGGTGTATAGTTGGTCCTTGGGTTTTTACTACGCATCAGAACAAAAGGTGAATATCCCGTCACCATACACACAACCGCTCTGTACGCCCAACCAATTTTTTCCCCTTGAACCTTCCAATTATTCTGTTTGGCAGCATATTGAATGGTGTTTTTAGTTTTCGCCTGCTCAGTGCTTGTGCTGTGTTTGTGAAATTGCGATTCTCCTATTACCATGACAAGAGAATCTGGATCTCATTAAAGACACGGAGGCTAACATTATGCATATTTCTTTTAATGTAACTCCAAGCAGCCTCTTGAAAGCATTACAACACGAAGTGAAAAACAACACTAGAACAATCCTCATCCTGTATAATAGTCATTAGAACGGAACAGTCTGCCTCTTTTAAATGCGATGTATTATGTAACAGTTCTTAAAAGTTTTCTTTAAATGTTTCTTCTTTTTCTTGCTCTTTTTAAAAAAAATCCAAGTGGAGATGAATGGTGAATAAAGAAAGTCAGTATATTTTTTCTTCAGATGACAATTCATTTATGTAGAGTTATCTGAAAAAAGAGAGAATATAAGTGTTCTGTTGATTGAAATATAAAAATAGAAAAAATGACAGAGGAATGCAGTTGTAATATGTGTCAATTTTGTTATTGTTATAAAAAACATTCAGAAAATACGTTTAATAAAGGTTCTGTTAAGATATATATTTGTTCCTATTTGTTCACCTCCCATGGGGAGGGTCGGGTGGGATGTTAGCCTCCGTGTCTTTAATGAAATCCAGATGCTCTTGTCATGGTAATAGGAGAATCGCAATTTCATTACAAGACCGGAGGCTACGATTATGCATGTTGGTAGCTTTGTAAGACAACATCAGACATATGTTTGATTGGTTTGCAATAGTGTTGTACAAAGGTGTAAGCATTAGACCAATCGGTGCCTTAAATGTGTCATCTAACTTACCACCTGTCCAGAAAGATTTACTTGCCATAGCTCCTCCGAGGGAGTGTGCTTGGAATTTCTTGATATTAATGCCGGCTAACTGCATAGCGGATTTAACCCATCTCACTATTGAACCTGAAGTTATGGCTTTAAATGGTTTTAGAAAGGATATAAGTAACTGATTCACATAATTTGTGTGATGTTCTTTCATTCTATTCTCATACTCTTTCATGTAATCTAAGACACACAGTTTTTTACATGAATCAAAACATGGGTAAAAAATTGAATCAGACATTGTTTTAGTTCTTATTATCTCGAATTTTACACCAAACATATCATAGGATCTATCACTGACCTCAAGAACTTTAACATCTGAAACCCTACGGCATGAGATTAAACAGAGTAGTGTTGCAAGTTAGATGGATAGACTTTTTCTATCTAGGTGTCTGTTATCAGGCCAACTTGGGAATAGGTCTAATATTTGTTTCAGGCCCCTCAGAGTCTCGTATTTAGGTTTAGGGGGTCTCCTTAGTCTAATACTTTTTAAGACTTGGCATACTATGATGTTTTTACCTACCTTTTTTCCCAGTTGTTAGGGCATGACCTGCAGAAATAGCTAATCTATAACAGTTAATTGCTCTATAACTGTGACCTCTTTCAAATTGTTCTACAAAGAAATTTACTATGTGTACAATAGGAACCTCCATGGAATCCAGGTTCCTTTCCAGGCACCAACGTACCTATTATTTTCAAATGTTGTTATATCTGTAGTGCGTGCCAGGAGCCCACGATTCTCCGAGGAGAGCTGCAGCTCTTTGACAAAAGCCCAGACACTTTGTTGGATTTGCTGATACCTTCCAGGCCAGAAGGTTTAAAGTCACGATCTGTACTAGGGGATGTTCCCTTCCATCTACGTCTCTTATTAGCTCTCTCTCAGCTGGAAGTAGAAAGGGAATGTTGCAAGCTAATTTCAGTGTCATAGGGAACCATGCCTGTGATGGCCAAAAGGGAGTTATTAGCACTAGGGAGCACTGTTCTTGTCTCACTTTCTGTAGGACTCTCTGTATCATGGTGAAGGGGGAAAGGCATTCACTTGGATTTCTTTCCAGCGTTGGAGTAGTGCCTTCACTGCTAGGGCACCTGGGTCTGGCATCCAGCTTAGGTATTTCTTTATTTGGAAGGTTAGTTTGCTTAGGAACAGATCTACTTCTAAGGGACCCCAAATTTCATTGAGTGATCTGAATGCTTTTTCATTGAGTTTCCAATCGCTGTGGTCTAAGAGGAATCTTGAGTTCCAATCGGCCAATACATTTATTTTTCCTGGAAGGTATTCTGCCTTTAGTGCAATCTTGTGTTCTAGGCGGAACATCCAGTGTTTTTTGGCTAAGTTCGATAGATCTGCTGATTTGGACCCCCCTAACTGATTTATATAAGCCACAGCTGACATATTGTCCATCTTCAGTATGACTGATCTCCCCTGAAGGGAATGTTTGAAACTCATCAATGCATGTAATCCTGCTGTCAATTCTAGATAGTTCATGTGATGAGAACTCTCTGCCTGTGACCGTGTTCTGGTCGAGAAGGCAAGCTCCCCAGCCGTGAAGGCTAGCATCTGATTCCAGTATGAATTCCGGTGTGCTCCCAAAATGGCGTTGCCATTCAAGGCATCTAAATTCTCTAGCCACCAAGCCAGTTCTGATTCGGCTTCATCATTTAGGCATAACTGATCTCCGTACTATAGGCCCAACATTAGGGCTCTCGCTTTTACTCTTTGAAGCGCTCGGTAATTCAGAGGTTGCAGAAAGATAGCTTATATAGAAGAGGATAGGAGCATAGAAGTCTGGCGAATTTCCTTAAGGTTAGGGTTTCTCATTTTAATACAAAACTGATTTCTTTCAGTAATTTGGTTATTTTCTTTTTGGGCAGTAAGAGAAGTCATTTTGTTGTATATTATCTGGAGGGGGTTAATATCAATTTTTCCTCATTTATTTTGAATCCTAAGCTTTTTATGAGTTTGACTACTACCTTGAGGTCTTGTAGTATTTGCGAGTGGTGTTGGGACATGATAAGGATGTCGTCCAGATAGATAATCAATCATGTCCCTCTTTCCCTTGAGAGTGAGGCAATAGTTCTCATAACTTTGGTGAAGCACCAGGGGGTAGATGATAGCCCGAAGGGTAGAGATTGGAATTGGAATTGATGGTTGTTCCAAACAAATTGGAAGAAGGGTTGATGCTCTTTCACCATGGGGATGGGGAAGTGAGCGTCTTTTAAATCTAGTTTGACTAGCCAGTCTCTCTCCAATAAAATATCCCTCAAAAGATGGATGCACTCCATCTTGAAGTGCCTGTAAACTAGGAGTTTGTTTAGTTCCCTGAGGTTTATAACAGGTCTCCGCCCTTTGTCCTTTTTCTGGATGAGAAAGAGAGTACTCATGAATCTCTTGCAATTCCAATGTACTTCTATGATTGCCCCTTAGTGTAGCATAGAGGTTATTTCTAAGCATGGGCGGATTTTGCGGATTGGCAATCCGCGAACTTGCGTATTTACGGATTCGCAATCCGCGAAGATCCGCGAACTCTAGCGGACTTGCGGATTTTTCCGTTTTTTGTGTTGGCGCGTGTTCGCGCCGATTTTGGGACAAGTTCGCAATTGCGAACTTACTTTTCGGCTTGCAACGGCCGCGACTATGTTGTTTCTACGTCTGGTTTATCATCACAGGTTCACAGCACCCTCTGTTTCACCACTGCCACCCTCTGGGACACCCATGCCACCCTCTAGTACATCCTCACAGGCACCTATTAGGTTTATTTATTACTGTAGATTATGGTGGTTGAAAAAAGCTAGCACACCTGCCCTTCTTCAACTGCCATCAATTAATTTGTGTTTCATTAATGTGTCAGTAATTTTGAAAGTTCCAGTCTGGCTGGCACCTGCTTCCTTCCTTATCTGTAATTTGCTTTTTGTTGCAGTGAAATTTTTTTTTTACAGGACCTTTATGGTGCTATTCTATGAGCCTGCTGTTTGGGTCATAGCAGGGTCATAGAATTGTTGCAAACTCTGGAGGGGCCCATCAGGAAGCACTACCTTGAATGTTACTAATGTTAAGTTTGAACTTTTGCACCTGCTCATTGCTTTCATTTTAGCTAAAATCGTTTTTTTTGCAATTTCGCGCGTTATTTGGGGCGCGAATCCGTGCGAGATCGATTTCGGAAGCCGCGAATACGTGCGAATACAAAATTGTTTTTGTTGCGACGTGTATGTTCGCGTGATCTTGCGCGTGTTCGCGAGGCGCTTCTAGCTATTCGTTTGCCAAGTTACCCTATCGGTCGTACACGGGCGCGGCCATCTTGTTGGCGTGACGTAATTCCGTTTCCGCCCGCTATGTGTAATCTCGCAAAGTGTGCTGCTCGCGAGTACAAGTTCGCGCGTACTCGCAAGGAAAATCTCGCGCGAACTTACCCACGCGGTCGTGAACGGGCGCGGCCATCTTGTTTCTCATTCATTGCTATGGTTCTGGGCATGCTTTCTCTATCCTCTCTCAATCTCTGCCATCCTTTGCTTGTTTGAAGTTTTTTTGATCTAATTTTACTTATTATCTAACCCTCTATTTTTCTAGCTCTATATTTTTGTGTTTTCTGCAGCTTTTAGTTACTTTTAAACTACTTTTTTAAACTCTTTTATTTTCTTCTTCACTATTCTATTTCTTCTTTATCATTTAAGTTTATTTCTGCCCAGACCATGGTAAAGGGAGCCGGGAAGCACCCTGAGAAGGGGAAGGGTCCCGCACCCCGTGCCCGGCTCCCGTGCGGGCGTTTAAGGGGGGAGCAAGTGGTCCCGAGGGAGATCTTTAGCGCGGAGGAAGTGGCGGCACTGATCTTCCATGTCCAGCGCCGCCTCCCCAAGACGATCCTGGGAGGCGGCAAGATCGCGACCGGCTATGGCATCCGGGAGCGCCGCCAGCGGTGGGAGAAGGTGTGCCGGGCCATGTACAAGATCTCTGGGGTCCGGCGCACATATAACCAGGCCACCCACCGCTGGACCGATGTCATGGACCGGGAGCGGGACTTGCTGGACGCGCTCGGCGTAGAGGTCCCCGGGCTTGGTGAGTAGTAGTAGTAGTACATTTACTACTCTGTTTTATCCTGCTCTGTTATTTGTAAATCTTTGTTCTTTACCAAGAGCAATAATGCTGCCGATTACATTGAGGTAAATTATATTTCAAAATCTTCTATGCATTTCATTTTCAGGTGCACTGCTCTCCTTCTCAGTAGCCTTGCTTGCTACTATGCTTCTTTGTTTTGTATGTTGTGTTCAGAAGCATTTCATTGGCCTGAGAAATTATGTATCAGTGTACTGTAAAGAAAAGAACTGCGTAATGCTAGACAGTAAGGGTCATATTTTCAATTACCGGCGCATCCCTGCAAAGTAGCAGGGATGCGGCAGTAATTGTGTGCCATGCCACCACCACCCATTGGCCCAAAACGTCACAGAAGCCTTACGCATCTGTGCCGTAAAGGCAGCGCATTGCTGGAGTTGCGTGCCAACGATGGCGCAGCTCCAGCAATGCTCTGGGGTACCCTATCTCCCCAATGCTGCATCAAGCCGTACGTCGGCTTCAAGCGCGCAGGGTTTGAGTCATGCATCATTGTCATAAAAATGACTGATTGACATCTTGTAGATTTCCCTCAGCCACTTTTAGGATTCGTTCCTGCGCAGATACGCCCTCCCTTGCGCCGGAACGCCCCCTGATGGCGCAGGGCTTTACAACGTGATGCATCGCCCATATGCCCATATGTGTTTTTTTTTTTAATATATACGCCGCACCAACACCATGGCGAGTCTTTTGTTCTGCCGCTGCGTCAGAAAAGGCACGCAACAATGGAGGAAAATCAGCCGCAACTTCCGCAAGGGACTTATAAATCAGCCCCAACAGACTGAAGTCCAGTGTCCTTCCTTTAGACAGTCACATGGCTATCAGAAGAAATAGTGGCGGTGGTGGCGGGTGGATTGATAGTTTGAGTATTCACTGATCTGCAAGCAGGATGGACTTTGTCTGTCACGTGTTGTGCACTACTGCCTGCAGTGCCAGGCCTAGGCAAACCTCTTTAGTAGTCTGTTTATTGAGTTACATAGGAACTTTCTAAGTCAACGTTCCGCAAATCAGGCAATACGAATAACGTAGTATACCACATGAGATAGATCCCGTGGAATAGTTGTCTATCTATTTGCTATTTTTCCAAAATATGTTGTTATTGTTCTTTTGAAATGTTTGATTTGGTTGAAAAATCTCATCCATGTTTTATGGTTTTTCTTTCTTTCATGTTGTACATCAGCTCCCCCCAAGGGCAAGAGGACACAGGAGGAGGGTGCTGAGGATGCAGGCCAGGATCGGGCAGGCGAGGGCTCCTTTGCTGGCCCCAGTAAGTTTACATTTTACTAAACAGTACCTATTTTTTCCTAGCGTTCCTCATTCGATTTTTTCTAAATCGTCTTTGATCTTCTTGTAGACTGGATATAAATTCTTATCCTGCCTCGAATATGATGACTCCCTGTGGTATTACTAGACTATTCTTATTAGTCTGTCTGTGTAGCTAACTAAGATTGGACATTTGGCAATTCCATTGGACTCCCATTATATTCAGCAATACCTCTATGCACTGTCTCCTTACTGACTAGATAGTGTGGCAGAGTCATTCAGCTCCCGAAGTCACCGATTATAGATCCCCAATGATCTCTAGATTATCGTACGCAGGACAAGAGAGTAGTACGGAGTCACAGCACAGTCAAGAAGTGTCAGAGGCACTCATGCTTGCAAAAATTCCAAAACCTTTAGCTCATCCACTCTAGTCTAGAGGAACAAAAACCACAGAGTCTATTTAAGTGTAAAAGCTTTATTAAAAGTAAACACATTTATTGAAATCTACTTTGTCATAAAACTATTTAACTGTAAACGGAAAAGTGGTTAGTGCTGACGATTAATTGGACACATTTCTTGTGGTCGAGCCGAACTCTCACCTACTTTGAACTTGATCCTGGTCGTGTTCTTAGGACTCAGGAGTCAAGCTTCTGTCTGTTAGGAGAAAAAGTGGTGCGTGTTAAAAATCAAAAGCAAGCATTCATCAGTTGTGCATAAAAGTGCAGCAAGACAACAGCCTTCCCTGGAAAATGGGACATTTTTACTATGGAGTAGACAGTCACAAATTATTACATTGTATTCTGTTTTTTTAACATTTCTCCTAGACCAAATATTATATAGTAGTGAGTGGTGTATTCTAACTTTCTTAAATGTACTTTGTAGGTGTAACATCTGGTGACGGGGCCAGCGCGGAGGTGGCTGATGTGTTGGACTTGGACTCGGAGGCCTCTGGGGAGGATGCGGCGGTAGAAGAGCTGGTGGCCGTTCCTGTGGGGGATCAAACGGTGGTGGCGGAAACAGGTAAGCTATATATTCCTTACTTATTGAGATTGAAGACTGCATAGTGTGCTTTCTGCACGGGTGTATTACAATTACAAATCAACCAGGTAGTAGCCTCCTCGAAATGTACTTCGACTTAGCTGTGAAGTTTTTGGTGAGAAGAATCCCAATAAGTTCTTAGACGAACGTGATGGATGGGATGAACGAAAAGCGAAAGAAGGGTGTAAGTAAGTGGGACGCGAACTTGTATGATGGCTGGCAAAGAAGAACGATATGTGTTTGCTTGGACCCAGAGGTGGCTGGGAAGGAAAGAATATGGTATGGTGCATGGCTGGGTCAATGATGAAGCAAGGATGGGTGGAAGGACAGCAGCCTGGGTGGGTGAAACAGAAACTGTATGTGTGCGTATACTTTGAATGAATGGATGCCTGGAGCATGGTATTCTCTGACTCTTACATAGCAAATGTGTATCTAGAGAGAGTAGATGGTCGCCAGGTGAAGTAAGTGTTACCTTGAAGAGCATGTACCACCGCACCCGCACGTCCGTCCCAGTGCAGGGAAGGCAAGGAAAAGAAATTGTAAATGTGTCCAATACTACCATGAATAGTAGCAGTACTTTGTATTGCGTTTGCATTCACAGCATATATCTGGTTATTACGGTGGACACTCCGTACCTCTCTTAATAACTTTAGTTTACTTGTAGTACGTCATTCATGTGTGGGTGTATCACTGTGTTCACTCAATATTAAGCAAAGCACCTAAAGTCATCTCATCTGTCATTAAATATGTCCCATGTGAAGTGATAGATAATCAAATTAGTTAGCTTCTTCAGTTTCCTTTTCTAGTACTCATTTGCACTGTAGGGTGAAAGGTAAATTAATTAAGCAGTAGCCCTTGTAACAGAGTATTCTCAGTGCCACCCGTAATAGAAAAGTAATAGCTTCACCACCTGCATGTACTGGACCGGTACAGTAACGCAAGTCTGTCTCCATCATCATGGTGTGCAACTTTTTTTCTCGGGTGCAACTTCACTGTGCTGTGTCCATGTCATTCTGCCGGCTTGCATAAGATAACGTACCCATTTCCCTAAACAAGAGAGAAGAAGAAGAATAAGACTGGTGTACTGTCATAGTCGACTGTAATGGAAGTCCATAGTGGTCGTAGAATTAGTTCATTAAACTACCACTACTGTTAGAGCAAGGATGCAGAAGTGGGAGGGTTACATAGATACTGTCCTCAATAGTTATGTACTGTGCTTTCAATTTGCTACTTGTACTCTGTGACCCAACTTTCGGCTCAATCACTTTGTGTTATTAATAAGGAGCATTGGTTACAGACTATGTCTTTCTTTCTTCATATAGTTGCTCCTTCTTCCAAATCAACAACAAGGAGGGAGCAGGCTAGATTGGCCCGGCAACGGAGGCTGGAGGCCACAGTCGCCGAGTATCGGCGGCTGGTGGCCCTGGAGGAGGAGGAGGACACGCAGTCGAGCGGGGCAACATCTTCGACTGCATCCTCCTCCGTGACTAAACCAGCGGGACCGAGCCGGGCTAAGAAAGCCGACCGCCACCGCCAAGCACCCGAAACACCAGCTGCCCCCCACAGGAGCTGCAAGGAACGCCAACACCGCCTACGAGTCCGCATGTCCAACCTGGAGCAGGAGGTCCTGAGGTATAAGACCTTGGTTAAGGGCCTCCGCTCCGAGCTTGCCACCCTCCGCAAGGAGTATGATGCCCATGCCGCATCATGCACCAGCACCAGCACCCTCCAGTAGTGGAGTGTCCCTTGCCCTTTTTTTATAGACTTTTGGGGGGTGGGATTTGGGAGTTGGGATCGTTTTGGGACGTTTCAGAGACAATCGTTGGGGTTAGGGTGGGTGAGGGAGATTATTTTGTTAGGGATAAATAAATATATTTTTCAACTACTTTATCTGACCATACCTGTTTTTTACTGCTTTTCAGTCTGGTGGGTGGGGGGCGGGGGTGTAACAGTAACTTTGTTTTCCTGAACAGTCGTAGGACTTTAGTAGTACAACCGTCAAACTCTTGTCTACTCCGAAATAATACTCCATTATACTACCTCCCACCAAACGCTTATCTTACCTGTAATTTGTGTTAGAAATTAGGGCTAGGCCCAGGGCTGGCTCCAGGTGAAATGGGGATTAACGTTGTCATTCCTGGGCGGGTGACATTTCCTCATTGCGGTGTTACTAGTGGTGTGACACAGTGGCAGTTGCATGCCTATGGAAAAAAAGAAAACGAAACCTTGTTTGTACTCCTTACTGTAGCATTACAACGGTTACGGTACGATCGAGAAAATAGCAGGTGACAGTACACTAGAACAGTGCCATAATGTAGCCTAACAAATGGTAAAGTATTGCAAGTATAACTAGTACTTGCGTTGAATTTATTTGACATTGGCTACTACTACTAGAAGATATAGTACTGAAGCTGAGTAAGTCTAGAAGATATCCTCGTATTCCTTCACCAGCCTGTTGCTGCTATCACCTTATCCTCCCCAGCAAGTGTGTGGAATTATTGATGTCATTTTAGTCAGACATCAAGCAAAACAACACAGCCCGGGGGAAGAGGGTTAGGGTTTGTAAAATGGATGGGAATGGGGGTTTCTTTTTGGGTAGGTTTTGTTGAGAGAAGAAAAAAAAAGCAGAGCATGGACAAACAATAATTGAAGATACAGAGTTTACAGACAATCTTTGGTTACAAAGTAAAGGTAAGCACATGCAGTCACACTCATAGAATAAAAGACAACAATGGATACTGTATCTGTATTGCGTATGTTGTTGGAGTTGTCCTGTTGAAATTGGTAAGTAAGTTGCATGCAGCAAACAATTCCTCTTATTGGCGGCACTCCTCCATTCCAGCTGACGCTTCGTCCATCAATGTGGTGGTGACCACTGACAGAAGAGACACCCTGTCCACTGCCTGCCTGGCGGATGTTGACTGAAACCCGGCCTGTAATTATTGAACGGAAAACAGGAAGTGCTATTACAATACCACTGATAAATAAATAAAAGGTATGTACGCTGTGTGGTTCAAAAAGTCACACTTTGATGATGCCTAGCAGAAAAATGGTTACAAAACGTACTTTGAAAGTAACAGTAGACCCAAATACAGACCGTGGATTGTATTCAAACCACTTGCCTGCAAGCAAAAGTATCCATAGCCAGCATCGCTCCAACAGTGCTCTACAACAACAGAACCGCGTTGCAATAGAACCCCCCTAAACACATGCAATCCTGCTGCTAGGGCTAACCCTAACGAACCCTAACTTACAAAGTGCCAAAACTGGTGTTTCCTTATGGATTTTGTCCAACTAACTTCTAGCCGGTATTAGACCTTCCCAGGAATGCCCCAGGCAAGACCCGCCAACCCACCCGCAAAAAAACACCCGACACAACACCACCAAACAGCGAAAAAGCTAAATCTCATACTTACAATGTCTCTCGGCCTTCGGTCCAAACGCGGCGCTGTGCAGCTAGGTCGTCATCATCATCATCAATCATCATAACTCCTGTTTTCCACCACGGATTTCCTGAAAAGCAAATGCAATCAAGATTAGACTGTCGCAGCAGTGCTTCGACAGAGACCCCGGCCGCAACCCACCCACGAACAGCAGGAAGCCCCCCAAAACGCTACATTGAGCAAGATGTCTGAAGAAATGGCAAAAAAAAGGCTGTTCCTTATGGATTTTGTCCAAAACACTTGTATCCGGTATTAGACCTTCCCAGGAATGCCCCAGGCAAGACCCGCCGGCGCCAACCCACCCGCAAAAAAACACGCGACACAACACCACCAAACAGCGAAAAAGCTAAATCTCATACTTACAATGTCTCTCGGCCTTCGGTCCAAACGCGGCGCTGTGCAGCTAGGTCGTCATCATCATCAATCATCATAACTCCTGTTTTCCACCACGGATTTCCTGAAAAGCAAATGCAATCAAGATTAGACTGTCGCAGCAGTGCTTCGACAGAGACCCCGGCCGCAACCCACCCACGAACAGCAGGAAGCCCCCCAAAACGCTACATTGAGCAAGATGTCTGAAGAAATGGCAAAAAAAAGGCTGTTCCTTATGGATTTTGTCCAAAACACTTGTATCCGGTATTAGACCTTCCCAGGAATGCCCCAGGCAAGACCCGCCGGCGCCAACCCACCCGCAAAAAAACACCCGACAACACCCCCAAACAGCGAAAAAGCTAAATCTCATACTTACAATATCTCTCGGCCTTCGGTCCAAAGTAACGCGCTGTGCAGCTAGGTCATCATCAATCATCATAACTCCTGTTTTCCACCACGGATTTCCTGAAAAGCAAATGCAATCAAGATTAGACTGTCGCAGCAGTGCTTCGACAGACACCAAAAATTACACACAAACCCCCGGAACCCCGCCAAAGAGCACCTCAAAGGCAAGCAAGTCAGCAAAAACGGCAAGAAATTTCCACCTCATATTTGGTCCAAAACACTTTTGTCCATTATTAGAGCTTCACAGCAATGGGCCCAAAACCGTCAACTCACCCGCAAAGAAGTACAACACCCCCACAAGTGCTGAGTCTTTCTTCATTGTGCGTAATCCAGCACTCTGCTTGGAGGGAAATCGCAGTCTGGAGGAGGAGGATAGAGGAGCATGTTCTTCAGAACTTGTGAACCTGAGGAATGTAGACTGCGGCACCTTCAAATCAATAAGCAAACAAGTGAAGACAGTTCTGATGATGGTCTTGTTTTTGGGATTAGGTGATTAAAGTTTGAATTAAATTAACTGTGCAAAACAAAGAAAGAGAGACACAAAGCACACAGGAATAAAAGTGAATAAGGACGAAAAAGAAAGTTCTTGATTGATTGTCTCATTTTCAGGGCTCGGTGTCAGGGAATAAGAACAAGATTTCGTCATCATACTCTGCGAATTCAGGCTGGATGAGGTCAGTGGCACCGAACAGAGAAAAAATCCCCTCATCTACGTTGCTGTCCTCATCGTCTTCATGTGGCGTGCTTTCTCGCACTTTGTAATCTGGTGGTATGAGGTGCTGATTCATCTTGATCATTGTCAGCCGCTCCACATTTTTGGGCGATAGGCGGCTCCGTTTGGCAGTTACAATGCCACCAGCAGCACTGAAAACACGTTCAGAAGACACACTTGCGAGTGGGCAAGACAAATAGTTTATAGCCAGGTTGTAGAGCTGTGGCCACAATTGTTTTTTGCCATGCCAATACTGCAATGGCTCCTCATTAAGAAAGACCACTGTTGAGTCATTCAGATAGTCCTGCACCATCGA
The DNA here is from genome assembly GCF_964261635.1 of Lissotriton helveticus. Taxonomy (NCBI): domain Eukaryota; kingdom Metazoa; phylum Chordata; class Amphibia; order Caudata; family Salamandridae; genus Lissotriton; species Lissotriton helveticus. The sequence continues at coordinate 875,517,767 of NC_136067.1, forward strand.
CTCAAGGTCATCAACTGTTCCTCCACTTTGCTTACTTTTTGCTGTGCCTGTGACATTTTTTAGAGAACCATACCCCATCAAACTTAGCCAATCCTCCTCCCCAGCCACTGTTAGTGTTGTCATTGTGTGTGGTGCAGATGATCCAGTTGCCGGTGTCTTTAACGGCTGAGAGGTCACTTGTGCCCCAGCCACAGGTGCAGAAGTGGATTCTTGTGACTGCGGATGGCCTGCTGATGCTGATGCTGATGTACTGGCTTCTCCTTCAATAACCTGCCGTTCTTTTTCAAACCTCTTGGCTGACCAGGCTAACCAATGTTTGTACTTTTGAACATCTGCATCAGCGAAAGGAAAGAATGCGTTGTCTGCCAGCGCCTTTTTGTAGCGTGGATCCAGAATAGTAGCACAAATGTAATGCTGATCTGAGTTGATGTTTTTAAGACGTTCATCACCACGTAGGCGATGTAATAATTTCTCAGACAAAATGAAATGGTTTTTTTTTTTTTCATCTTTTTCAAACTCAGAAGAAACCGCCATCAGTTGGTGCTCCAGTATGCACAACAATGGGATAGCTTTTCCCAAATTACAGTCCTCCTGGCTGACTGCACGCGTGAAGAACTCAAAAGGACGAAGCATGTCTGTCAGGCTTTTAACTATGGCCCATTGCGCCTTACTCATCCGCAGGTCCTCCTTCTGAGATGTAGCCTCTGTCAAGAAATAGTGATCGAGTACCGTATACTGCTCATGCAGACGCTCAAGCATGTAGAAGGTTGAGTTCCAACGTGTTGCCACCTCCTGGATGAGTGCTTTCACTGGCATTCCACGTTGAAGTAGCAGTCTCCGCAGATGCTTCCGGGCCTTAAAAGAATGGCTGAAATGGTTGCACATTTTGCGGCAGGTGGCCATTACCTCGAACGCTGGACTCTCTTTATCACTCAAGAATTTTTGAACTACCAGGTTGATACAGTGCGCCAAACACGGCACTCTAACATGGTGACCCTGTGACATGGCCTTAACTACATTGGCGCCATTATCCGTGGAAACATAACCAATCTTGCGTTTTAGGGGGGATAGCATTGACAACACCTTTTTGTCAAACTCTTCCAAAAGGTTTTCTGCTGTGTGACTTTTCTCCAAGGCAAACATGGCTAGTGTTGCATGTTTCCGAGCAGCTTTGAAAACTTGGTCCGGGTCAACACCTGCGTTTAGCTTTGCTATAACACCTGAAAAAGAGACCCAGTGTGCAGTGATGCACATGTAATCATCGCCTGGGCCACTGGTCCACATGTCTGTTGTCAGATGTATTGTGTGAACAGCACTCTTCTGCAAAGCTGCCCCAATCGCCTGCAGCACATCTTCATGTAGTGCTGGAACCGCAACTCTGGCAAAATAGAACCGGCTCGGAACCTTCCATTTAGGGCAGAGCGTTGCAACTAATTCAAGAAAACCTACCGCTTCTACAAAAGAAAAAGGTAGAAGGTCCACAGCTAGCATTTTAGCCAGCTTAGTGTTATACAGACGCGTCAGTGGGTGGTTGCGTTCATATGGCACGTCTGAAGTAAGCATTGTTCTAATGTTGGCCTGGACCAAGCATTTACGGGCTGATAATGACTTCGTTGACCCAATTTTGCTCGCTGGTGAACTTTTGTGCGTTGGTGTCTCACTCGCTCCAACACTCTTAGTGTGCCTCACATTGGGTGTGCTGCTGAGAGGGGTACTGGGTGTAAGGGAAGTGTTTGACACGTCTTCTTCCTGCTCGTCAACATCAGATGAAACATCAACGTTTCCTTGATTTTGGCCTTTCTTGATCGCAGCTAGGTGCGCAAACCATTGGACACCGTGCTTTCTGTCAAGATGACCACTCTGGCCGCCGGTACCATAGTTGCTACCTGGCTTACCACGACTAACTGCAAGCTTACAAAGGGTACAAATGGCAAACCTTGGATTTTTGGGACAAACAGTAAAGAAGTCCCAAACTGGGGACTTGAAGTGTCTGTGGGACCTGGAGGAGGCGGCGATACTGGTGGTGGTGGTGGTCATGAAGCTAATGCCAGATGAAGTGGAGGATCTGGATTGGCCAACTTTTGTACGTTTTCCACTTTCACCGCCACTAATTAAGGTCGAGGTTGACGCAGGTCTCTTCTTGCCAGAAAGAAATATGGAAGCGGGACGAGTTGGTGTACTACTTAACTCCAATGATTGTGGTGTTTCCACTGCCTCCTCATCGACAACATCATCATCATCATCATCACGCGCAGCAGCTCTTCGGGCTAGGGTCAAAATGTCTGTTTGCTGCATGCCCGCTGGGGCTGCAGTGACCTTTATGATGACTGGGTCGTCGTTGGCAGAGTCTTCATCAGCAGCAGTATCCGCCACTTCTTGTTGAGCCTCATCACACTCCATAAGTCTGAGACTTTGGACGAGCTTCCTTTTACGCTTAAGTACCTTTGTTGGATCATGGTGTGCCTCACTCTCAGACGGCTGTGGTGCTGGTTCCCAAGTTTGATCCGTATCATCAGAAGGAGGTGTGCTTGAAGAGGATGTAGACACCACCCTTGATCTCTTCCTTGCTAGGGTTGTGGAAGACAATGAAGGATCATCAGGAGGAGTGGCTTCCTCAAATGATACCTCGCCTTGATTGTCGATTTCCTGATGTGCCCCTACTTCGGGAGGAACAACTATTGTGGGCACTTGTTGTGACCCTCCATGCACCTCTGCATGCGCATCTCCTTGCGCTGCCTCTCCTTCCACATGTACTTGGGCTTGTACTTGCACATGTGATTGTTGTTGCCGCTGTGGTTGTTCAACACTCGTCAGATGAGCTACAACAACCTGTGTTGATTGAGGGACATTGCTGCTGCTTTCTTGCGATGAGCCAACATCACTGGTCGATGGTGATTGAAGAAGTATACTGGCTGCCTCTGCAGCACTCAAGGGCTTGGACTTCAGTTGGCGTGGTGGTGGTGGTGGCACTGAGCCCAATGGAGCGGGGGTGCTGCTGCCAGCTTGGTCCCCAGCAGATCCCGCTGCAGCTGCTGCAGGCATACTTTTTTTTTTACTCACAAAAAAAGGGGCGGGCGGCACACCAGTGTCCTTGGTAACTTGCTTCTTCTGGTCCTTACTGGCACCTTTCTTGCTAGAGGAGCTACGGGTTACTTTTTTTGGGGCCATCTTCTTCAGAGCAGGTCAGCAGGCAGCAGTTGCACGAGTTGCAGAGGGTTCTGTGTCCAGACGTGACGTCGCGTGACGTTATGCTGCACACACCGCTGCAGGACTTCTTCCTGGCACTGGTGGTTCTATTGAGTCTTCTTGTGCACCTAAAAGCAATGGAAGACAGAGGAACATCAGTTCAGTTATACACCCCAAAAAATCGACAAAACACAGAAAAATGAGCACAATCCCATGCCATCCATGATGTTTACATTGAAGACACCCCACAGAAAGACTAGGGACATGCAAGTATGCAACACTCACTACCCCTGGGCATAAGGGATGAAAAGTAGGCAAAATAAGTGCAGGCCTCAGACACTGCCTCTCCTCAAAATGGCCCCCTTACACCCCAAGCACATGTTGCCTGTACCAGCCAGCACTCAAGATGGCCACCACCACCACCCACATGGCCAGTCCACATCAACAGTACACCCCCAAAAAACAGAAAAACAGCCAGAAATCACCACAATCCAATGCCATCCATGATGTTTACATCAAAGAGAGTGAGACAACACCACAGGCACACTCAGTCCATGCACCACCACCACCCCTGGGCAAGCAAAAGGCCACACCAGCAGCCCCCCAAAAACGACAAAAAACAATAAAATAAGCACAATCCCAGCCCATCCATGGCCTCAATTATGTTTAAATTCAAGAAGACACCCCACAGAAAGACTAGGCCCATGCAACACTCACCACCCCTGGGCAAAGGGCCACACCAGCAGGCCCAAAAAAACGACAAAAAACAATAAAATCTGCACAATCCCAGCCCATCCATGGCCTCAATTATGTTTAAATTCAAGAAGACACCCCACAGAAAGACTAGGCCCATGCAACACTCACCACCCCTGGGCAAAGGGCCACACCAGCAGGCCCAAAAAAACGACAAAACACAATAAAATCTGCACAATCCCAGCCCATCCATGGCCTCAATGGTGTTTAAATTCAAGAAGACACCCCACAGAAAGACTAGGCCCATGCAACACTCACCACCCCTGGGCAAAGGGCCACACCAGCAGGCCCAAAAAAACGACAAAAACCAATAAAATCTGCACATTCCCAGTCCATCCATGACCTCAATGGTGTTTAAATTCAAGAAGACACCCCTCAGAAACACTAGGCCCATGCAACACTCACTACCCCTGGGCATAAGGGATGAAAAGTAGGCAAAATAAGTGCAGGCCTCAGACACTGCCTCTCCTCAAAATGGCCCCCTTACACCCCAAGCACATGTTGCCTGTACCAGCCAGCACTCAAGATGGCCACCACCACCACCCACATGGCCAGTCCACATCAACAGTACACCCCCAAAAAACAGAAAAACTGCCAGAAATCACCACAATCCAATGCCATCCATGATGTTTACATCAAAAAGAGTGAGACAACACCACAGGCACACTCAGTCCATGCACCACCACCACCCCTGGGCAAGCAAAAGGCCACACCAGCAGCCCCCCAAAAACGACAAAAAACAATAAAATAAGCACAATCCCAGCCCATCCATGGCCTCAATTATGTTTAAATTCAAGAAGACACCCCACAGAAAGACTAGGCCCATGCAACACTCACCACCCCTGGGCAAAGGGCCACACCAGCAGGCCCAAAAAAACGACAAAAAACAATAAAATCTGCACAATCCCAGCCCATCCATGGCCTCAATGGTGTTTAAATTCAAGAAGACACCCCACAGAAAGACTAGGCCCATGCAACACTCACCACCCCTGGGCAAAGGGCCACACCAGCAGGCCCAAAAAAACGACAAAAAACAATAAAATCTGCACAATCCCAGCCCATCCATGGCCTCAATGGTGTTTAAATTCAAGAAGACACCCCACAGAAAGACTAGGCCCATGCAACACTCACCACCCCTGGGCAAAGGGCCACACCAGCAGGCCCAAAAAAACGACAAAAAACAATAAAATCTGCACAATCCCAGCCCATCCATGGCCTCAATGGTGTTTAAATTCAAGAAGACACCCCTCAGAAACACTAGGCCCATGCAACACTCACTACCCCTGGGCATAAGGGATGAAAAGTAGGCAAAATAAGTGCAGGCCTCAGACACTGCCTCTCCTCAAAATGGCCCCCTTACACCCCAAGCACATGTTGCCTGTACCAGCCAGCACTCAAGATGGCCACCACCACCACCCACATGGCCAGTCCACATCAACAGTACACCCCCAAAAAACAGAAAAACAGCCAGAAATCACCACAATCCAATGCCATCCATGATGTTTACATCAAAGAGAGTGAGACAACACCACAGGCACACTCAGTCCATGCACCACCACCACCCCTGGGCAAGCAAAAGGCCACACCAGCAGCCCCCCAAAAACGACAAAAAACAATAAAATAAGCACAATCCCAGCCCATCCATGGCCTCAATTATGTTTAAATTCAAGAAGACACCCCACAGAAAGACTAGGCCCATGCAACACTCACCACCCCTGGGCAAAGGGCCACACCAGCAGGCCCAAAAAAACGACAAAAAACAATAAAATCTGCACAATCCCAGCCCATCCATGGCCTCAATGGTGTTTAAATTCAAGAAGACACCCCACAGAAAGACTAGGCCCATGCAACACTCACCACCCCTGGGCAAAGGGCCACACCAGCAGGCCCAAAAAAACGACAAAAAACAATAAAATCTGCACAATCCCAGCCCATCCATGGCCTCAATGGTGTTTAAATTCAAGAAGACACCCCTCAGAAACACTAGGCCCATGCAACACTCACTACCCCTGGGCATAAGGGATGAAAAGTAGGCAAAATAAGTGCAGGCCTCAGACACTGCCTCTCCTCAAAATGGCCCCCTTACACCCCAAGCACATGTTGCCTGTACCAGCCAGCACTCAAGATGGCCACCACCACCACCCACATGGCCAGACCACATCAACAGTACACCCCCAAAAAACAGAAAAACAGCCAGAAATCACCACAATCCAATGCCATCCATGATGTTTACATCAAAGAGAGTGAGACAACACCACAGGCACACTCAGTCCATGCACCACCACCACCCCTGGGCAAGCAAAAGGCCACACCAGCAGCCCCCCAAAAACGACAAAAAACAATAAAATAAGCACAATCCCAGACCATCCATGGCCTCAATTATGTTTAAATTCAAGAAGACACCCCACAGAAAGACTAGGCCCATGCAACACTCACCACCCCTGGGCAAAGGGCCACACCAGCAGGCCCAAAAAAACGACAAAAAACAATAAAATCTGCACAATCCCAGCCCATCCATGGCCTCAATGGTGTTTAAATTCAACAAAACAGTTGTATCATGCACCCATAACCAACCCTGGTCCTACTGGATACTGTGGCTACCCACAATATAATTTATTTAATTTTCTGAAAAAGTTCCAAAATTGTACTTGCAGCAACTGTAATGCCCCAAACAAACTTACTTGTGAAAGTTGATTTCTAATCCAAAAGTGATCCAAAGACAGTCAAAAAGGCCTCAAATCCAAATATCCAGCAGCACCCACAAAAAGTAATCCTTCCACCAGCTCCAGATCCAAATGAAAGTGACCAGGAGATGGACAAAGCACTGGGAGGAGCCTGCTGGACAGGAACAGGAAGTTGGAGACTGTGGGGCACTTCCTTCCTCCCCCCCCCCCCAAAATGGACTCCTTGCAAAAAAAAAGGCCATGCAAATGTCAACCTGAGGAGTGATTCTGATAAAAATCATAATTTTCTGAAGGTTTATCCTGTTTGCTGGTGATTTTCTTGTGCGAAATTGCAAAATCTCTATTTCGCAAGTGCGAGATTGTTCCTTTCCGCCGCAACTACATGTTCGCAATTGCGAACTCTCGCGAGGTGTGCTGTGCAAGGTGGCAAGCCGCGAGTACGTATTCGCGGGCGACAAACTCCCGCGGGAACACGCAGCAAGATCTAAAATGGCGCGTCACTCGCAAAGAAAAACAACTCGGCAAACGCTAAAATGACGGAAAGTGAACGCCGTGCACCACGCCGCGCGCCGCAACCAAGCAAAAAATCCGCCGCGAGCGGATTCACGGATTTTCGACAAATTCGCGAGCGTTCGCGGATTGCGGATTTGCCGAAAATCCGAAAAATCCGCGAGCGGAGCGGATTTTACGCCCATGCTTAGTTATTTCCTCTTCTACTATTTTCTGTTGTTCCCTCGTCAGTGCTATGTCTCGCGGATGTGATGTTTGTTTTGGTGTTTCTGAAAAATCTTTTCTGAAAACTTGGATAGTATCTAGTACCCAGTGGTCCTGTGTGATTTTCTTCCAAGTTTGAGAAAAGAATCTGAGTCTGCCTCCCACCTTTTCTATGGAAAAAGAACAAAGAGGGGAGAAGGTACTCACTCTGGAATTTGTGGGTGGGTTGTCCAAGTGATCTGAACCCTCTGGAATGGGAAGCTCTTCCTCTCTGGGGGTATAACTGTGAAGGGTTGGATGATTGGTAGTTTCTTCCGAATCCTCTAAGCCTAAAGTAGGGCCTCTGGTTGAATCAGCCGGTCCAAAAAGGTTTGGGTTGAAGACGCGTCTCATGTTAATTTAGGCTTTGTCAAGCGCCGTGAAGATTGCCACGTAGTTTCCAAGGGTTTTAATCATATCTTCACCAAAGAGTAATCCTTTAGGGTTTTGGGAAGGTTCTTTGTCTGCCATATCGCTTAGCTTCGGATTGATTTTTGTAAGAACCACTCTCCTTCTCTCTGCATTCAGGCCTGGGTTGGCATTCACTAAAAGGATCAGTGCTCTCTGGCGCCACCCTCTGACAAGCTCTGTGTCGAGAGCTATCCCTTTGATATGGCTTTCTTCTGCCATGTACATAATCCTGGACAGAGGGCCAAGAATGTTGAATAACCAGTTTTGGCAGGCTTTTAGCGCTCTCTCCATGTCCTTTCTGGGTTCTCTCCCAAGTTTAAAGAGGAACTCAATTAGTTCTGGGTCAAGGTTGGGAGTGTGACAGACTTTCTCTTGAATAGTAGGTCTTGAGCATTCCGCTCTTAAGATGTTATGGGTTTCATTCTCTAGTTAGTTTCTGAGCCAATTTTAAAATCATTTGGCCACATGGTCTTGTGGCCACCATTCCGAGCTTCTCGGGTGTTTGATATTGCATGGGGAGAACATTTCTTCAACCAGGGGCTTAGTTATCATTTCTTTTGAGGAAGATGGTAGTTCCTCTTCTGCAAGTTGACTGTCAAAATCCAGATCATTATCATCTAGATCAAGGACGTTTTCTTCAACAATGTCAGTTGCATCCCCATCCTCCTCCATATCATTATCTATTATATTGCAGTGAGCACTTGGATAATTTGTGCCGCTTTGGACGGTAATCGACCTTTACAACAAAACTTTTTCCCCGCATACCATCACTCCGCATACAAACATAACGAAAGTACTATTACTCCGCAATGCCATTATAACGTAAGGCATTACATCTTATATGCTTTTACCATGCATGCATTTACAACGAAATTAGTTGTAAATGCATGAATGGTAAAATCATATGTTTTTTAAATTTAAGTTTAAGGTAAGTATATGGTTTTGCTTTTGGGGTGTAGTGGTATATGTTTTGGGGTACAGGGATATTTTAATTGTTCAGGGTGGGTTTGGGTAGTGGGGTTCACAGGGTAATTTTAGGGTACAGGGTGGGTTTGGGTTTTGGGGTACAGGGATATTTTTAGGGTTCAGGGCTAGGTATGGGTTTTGGGGTACAGGGGTATTTTTAGTGTTCAGGGCTAGGTATGGGTTTTGGGGTACAGGGGCATTTTTAGAGTTCAGGGCTAGGTATGGGTTTTGGGGTACAGGGGTATTTTTAGGGTTCAGGGCTAGGTTTGGGTTTTGGGGTACAGGGTTATTTTTAGGATTCAGGGCTAGGTATGGGTTTTGGGGTACAGGGGTATTTTTATGGTTCCGCGCTAGGTTAGGGTTTTGGGGTACCGGGGTCTTTTTTGTGTTCAGGGCTAGGTATGGGTTTTGGGGTACAGGGGTCTTTTTGGGATCAGAGCTAGGTATGGGTTTTGGGGTACAGGGGTATTTTTAGGGTCAGGGCTAGGTTTGGGTTTTGGGGTACAGGGGTATGTTTAGGGTTCTGGGCTAGGTTTGGGTTTTGGGGTACAGGGGTATTTTTAGGGTTCAGGGCTAGGTTTGGGTTTTGGGGTACAGGGGTATTTTTAGGGTTCAGGGCTAGGTTTGGGTTTTGGGGTACAGGGGTATTTTTAGGGTTCAGGGCTAGGTTTAGGTTTTGGGGCACAGGTGTATTTTTAGGGTTCAGGGCTAGGTTTGGGTTTTGGGGTACAGGGGTATATTAAGGGTTCAAAGCTAGGTATGGGTTTTGGGGTACAGGGGTATTTTTAGGGTTCAGGGCTAGGTTTGGGTTTTGGGGTACAGGGGTATTTTTAGGGTTCAGTGCTAGGTATGGGTTTTGGGGTATAGGGGTATTTTTAGGGTTTAGGGCTGTTTGGGTTTTGGGGTGCAGGGTTTATTTTTAGGGTCAGGAAGGTTTACTGTTTAAGGGTGCTGGGGTATTTGAAGGAGTAAGGGTGGGTTATGATTATGGGGTGCAGGGGTATTTAAAGGGACCAGGGTGGGATTATTTTTAGGGTGTACAGGGTAATTAAAAAATATATATATACCTAAAATATATATATATATATATATATATATATATATATTGCATACAACTTGTCCTGTCGCAGCGGCATGCCTCAAATAAATGGGGGCGTGCCTAAGGCCAATGTGCATTGAAATAATGAAGGGACCACACAGTATAGCTACTGTGAACACGAACTACGGTTCGAAACGCGTAGGTGTTTGTCACGTTTTGAAATAAAAGAAACTGCAACTTACATCAAGGCGTGTGCGGCGAATTATTGGTATTTCATATATATATATATATATATACATTTAAATAAAGTACTTTTACAAAGTATATGCCTTCACCACGCATGCCTTTGCGTTGTAATGGCATATGCGGAGTAACAGTTTGCGGGGTTGTGGTATCTCGGAGTAAAGGCAATTAAGTTATAAAAAATGCAGAGTAATGGTATGCGGATATTATCCCGCGGAATAACATCATATATTCGCTTTAGACACCCATATGAGTTGTGCCGCTGCGGAAACCTTGATAATTTGTGGCGCTTAGGACTCCTGAAGTATTTGAGGTGCGAGGACCTGCTTTAAAGGTTGAGGTGCTCAGACCTCCCATGTTGTTTGAGGTGCTCAGGGGGGTTGGATATTCTAGGTTCTCAGTTTTCTTAAACCTTTCCCCCTTTTTCCATGTTATCATCATTAATTTGGAGGTTTGGGGTTTCCGTTATGTCATCCTCTTCAGTAGGTAGGGATTTTTGGATGACCTACTTGGCTTAGTGTCTCAAGCATGCAGGATCTCATTTCTCTATGAATTATTTTCTTAAGAGCATCATTATTCATGTTGGGGATGGGTGCTACTGCATCATCTGAATCTATATCAGACATTTCTAGATGGGTAGTTAATAAATAATGGCTCGGCTAGAGGTTGATGTGGGTTTTATATGTTAATAAAAAGTTTAAAGAGTTTTCTGACAATATATGTGTAAAGTGGCTTTTTTAGTATTAAAAAGGATAAATTTTTATCAAGAGCGGTTAAAGTACTCATGGTTACCGTGTGGCAGCAGCTGATCGACGAGGCGGTGCAACTGTCAGAAGATTTCTGACGTAGGTTGCTCGTGCGATCAGCTGCTTCTTGTTCTCAAGGTGACCGAGGTTCGCTTCCCTCATTGCCTTTAATTCTTTTTTGCTCTATTTCTTGAGCCTCAGCAACAAGACCATGTTGTACGTCAACGCAGCCGATGCCAAGGTACTTTCTTTTAAAATGAGTGCCTCCCGTCAAGCGAGAGAGGGAGCTAGTTCCCCGTCCGTCGAGCAGAACATTGTAGAGGATCGGGCCAAGGTAGAAGAGGTGCCTGGTCCCCACGAGGAGAGAGCTTCGTCCCCATGAGGAGAGGACCTCCCGGTAAGCGGAGCAGTCATGGGGGAGGAGGGGTGTGCATGCGAGCCAGTCGGGAGCCATTGAGTGTTTAAAGAAGTGTAGTAGTGGTGAGGAGACGTGACAAAGGGGGGTCGTTAAAGAGCGAGTAGCTCCTTATTGGTTGAGTTCCCGGGAAGAGGGGGGGGGGAGGGGATCAGGGTGTGGGGAAGGATGATCTCTGTAAATTGGAGGTCAGTAATGAAGGTCTATGGGGGAAGAAGGCTGTAAAGCCTTGATAAATACATTTGTTAAGGTAAATAAGTATTCTAAATAAAGGCCTTATCAGATCAAGGTTAGAACATACGAAGAGTAATATAAAGATGAACTTATCTGCTTGGAGCCGCATTTAAAAGAGGTAGACTGTTCTGTGCTCATGACTATTATACAGGATGAGGATTCTGTTCTAGAATTGTTTTTCACTTTGTGATGTAATGTTTTCAAGTTGCTGCTTGGAGTTACATTAAAAGAAATATGCATATTGGTAGCCTCCGATCTTGTAATGAAATCTCTTGTGTTTAATATATCTTAAAAGGGGGTTGGTATTAGTTCGCATAGCCGAATTACTGTGTTCATTCACTTTTAGTGGAACTTTTATTTTACTTCCCCTGGCTGCATGCATTTACGAAACTTCTACTAAAGCTGTTCAAACTGTTTAAGCCCCATTCACTGTCAAGATAAGATCTCTTCCCATGGAGAAGGCAGACAGCTTCTAACAGTATGCTGGAATGCTTGATTTGTATTTCTTAGTTGTGTAAAGCAGATGCTTTAGCCTTGGAATGAATGTTGCATTTCCCATTCATGCCTCTGTACCTTTCTGTGCACTTTGTAATCATTATCGGATTGTTTTTTTTTCAACTTAATCTATTTGGGCAATAAGATCAAATTCTAAATGTCGTAATAAACATTACACGTTAAAAATATAGTTAATATAAAAGAGCTATGCTATGCTTTACTACTAAACAGACAGCCTCAAGTGCAGTTACCTTGCAGACAACCGGGTCATGGTTTCAATGGTGCAGCAGGTGTAGTGGCACGGGCCCAAAAGTTGTCAAAACTCCTCAAAGCACCTAATATTGCTATATATTACTATTAAACAGGCAGTCACAATTGCAGTTACCTTGCAATTAAAAGGGACTTGATTTGAATAGTGCAGCAGGTGCTGTGGCACCAGGGCCAAAAGTTGTCATAACTCCAACAAACACTAAGGGGCAGATTTATGTTAACTGGCGCATCCCCAGGGATGCGCCAGTTAATGTGCGCCACAGTGCGCCACAGCTCCGCCACCCATGGTGCGCCGCATTTATAATGCGGCGCACCATGGGGCAAAAACGGCACAGATGCGTGACGCATCTGTGCCGTAAAGGTGGCGCATTGCTGGAGTTGCGTCGCAAGCGCGACACAGCTCCAGCAAGGCTCGGGGGTGCCCCATCTTAACAATGCTGCGTCAAGACCTACGCCTGCTTCAAGCAGGCGCAGGCTTTTGACGCAGCATTGGCCTGAAAGTGACTGAGTGAAATCTTATAGATTTCACTCAGCCACTTTTGCGAGGCGCACCTGCCCCGGAACGCCCACCCTGCGCCGGAACGCCCACAAGCGGCGCAGGGCTTTACAACGTGACGCATCTGCCTAGATGCGTCACGTTGTAAATCGTTCGTAGGGATGCGCCACGTTTACGCCGCCTTGCGTGACGCAACAGCGGCATAAACGTGGCGCAAGTGCCTCATAAATCTGCCCCATATTGCGATATTTTACTACTGTACAGGCAGACACAATTGCAGTTACAAGTGACTTGATTTAAGTGGTGCAGCAGGCGCAGTGACACCAGGACCAAAAGCTCTAGGACCCCACTGAACACCTAAAATTGCTATGTTGTACTAGTAGCAGTAACGGGCAGTCACAAGTGAAGTTACCTTCCAGACAACATGGCCATGATTGGAATGGTGCAGAAGGTGCAATGGCACCGGGCCCAAAAGTTGTCAAAACTCCTCTAAGCACCTAACATTGCTACGTTTAACTACTATACAGGCAGACACTATTGCAGTTATCTTGTAGTTAAAAGGCGCTTGCTTTAAGTGGTGTAGCAGGTGCAGTGGCACTGGGGCCAAAAATTGTCATAACTCCACCAAATACCAAATATTGCTATATTTTACTACTAAACAGGCAGTCACAAGTGCAGTTATCTAGCAAGCGCTTAGGTCATGATTTCAAAGGTGTAGCAGTTGCAGTGACACCGGAACCAAAACTCCAAGCACCCCACTAAACATCGATCATTGCTATATTTTACAACTAAACAAGAAGTCAAAAGTGCAGTTATCTTTCAGGCACTAATTCATGATTTGAATGGTGCTGCAGGAACTACTCTATATACCTAATATTTCTATATCTTACTACCAAACAAGAAGTCACAATTGTAGTTACCTTGCAATTGAAAGGGGCTTGATTTAAACGGTGCAGCAGTGGCACAATGGCCAAACGTTGCCATAACTCCACTAAACAAATTATACCTTGCAGGCAACAGGGTCTTTATTTGAATGGTGCAGCAGGTGCAGTGGCAAAGGGGCTAAAAGTTGTCATAACTTCTCTAAACACCAAATATTGCTATATTTTACTACTAGACAGGCAGTCACAAATGCAGTTATCTTGCAGGCACTGTGAGCACGAATTAAATGGTGCAGCAGGTACAGTGGCACCAGGCCCAAAAGTTGCCAGAACTCCTCTAAACACATAATATTGCTATTACATCAATGATTTCGATCAGTTCCCTCATTAATTTAATTTTTCAAAATGTTGCTATTACTTACCTGCACTATACCACTAGTAACAGCACAATATATTGCCTTTTTGTACATAAACAAGTCATAACACTTTAATAGGCTTTCTGTAACTTATATTGTACAGTTACTCAGCAAGCAACAACTTACAACAAAAAATAGGTTATTACTGTTCAAATAGAGGAAACCTGATCTTTTTACCAATGCTTGTTTATCACCCTATTAAAGTGCTCAACAATACCGTTACTCTTCGGGTTGTACAATGAAGTAGTCCTATGTTTGATACCCAGTCTGTCGAAATACTCTTTGGGCTTATTAGTAGTAAATTGTACTCCACTGTCACTGAACAAGTTTGTAGGAATACCTTCAATTAAAAATGCCTGATCCAAAAATTGTAAAACAACTCCTGTGTCGACGCTCTCCACCACCTTGACAATGGGCCACCTTGAAAACATTTCAATTAGCACCCGGTCCCATAATGTCAATGGCAACACTCTCCCATGGTCAATTTGGCCTAGAAACTTCACCTAATGGAGGTTTCAACGTAACTAAGGATTTGTCGGCCATTTCGCATACCACAATCACGCACAAATCTTTCAGTATCTCCATCCAGGCCAGGCCACCAAAACAATGCCTTAACTGTCTGTTTGGATCTGACAATGCCAAAATGTCCTTCATGACATAGCCCCCTATAGAATTCCACAAACGTTTTGGAGGGATAATTCTCTCACCTCTCCAGACATTCTCACCATATTCTCATCATATTCAAACATACCTAGTTGTTTAGGTATTCTAAAAAGGAAATCGGCAATTACATTTTGTTTTTCAGATACAAACACAACTTTGCAAACATAGTCCTGCATTCTGATCTAAAGCCTTGCAACCCTCGCAGGAATGTTAATGGTTCCTTCAGTGGTGAGTATCTTCCTACAAGGTTTATGATCACAGCGTAAAGTGAAACACTTCCCCCACACAAAAGCTCTCAAATGATCCGCAGCCCAAACACAGGCTAGCGTTTCCTTCTCTATTATGGGGTATCTCTCCTTTGTGGGTGATAAAGATCTTGAAGCATACGCTATGATATTTTCTTTTCCATTGTCTTCCACCTGAGTTAGGACTGCATCCAGCCCTTACTGCTGGCATCTGCTGCTATCACACTATGTGCACCAAAAACTTTTAAGTGAAACAACATTAGCAATACACTCCTTGACGTTACAAAAATCAGATTCACATTCAGGTGTACATTCAACCTTATTTCTATTTTTCATTAATTGCCTAATGTAGGTTCTCGCTGCAATGTTTGGAATATACTTCGAGCAAAATACTACAAGGCCTATGAACAACCTCACAACATGGAGCTGGCACATTTTTTATGCTGTCAACCAGAGGACATTTTGGGTTAGTGGCAGTACAATTAATAACATAACATGTGTATTTGTAAAGCACACGTTCACCCAGAGGTATCTTGGTGCTGAATAACAGATGTTTATTGTTACCCAACTCAATGGTACTTCTTTCAGTGACCTCAGATGGATGAAAGGCTGAGTGAACCCGCTGGGATTTGAACCTGTGGACCATGTGGTCGAACACAGTCCCCTTAGACACATTAGTCCATTGAGCCACCAGACCCGGCTAAATAGGTGACACTATTACCAGCAGATGTACATTTTGACTATTCAGTGGTTAAACCATTAGACTCTAGGACATTCAGAACCTCTTCCAATGACTTATCGTGTTCCATTTTATTTTTACCAAAAACAAGTATGTCATCCTGGAAAAATTTGGCGAGTTTCATTTTGCCAAACAATTGGTGCATTAACTGTTGAAAAATGGCTGCCGCCGATGACAAACTAAATGGCATCCTCTTAAACTGATAACAAACCTACGGCATAATAAATGCAGTGTATTCTTTGCAGCTTTTTGAAAGAGGAATTTGGTGGTATGCCGCAGATAAATTAATGGTGAAAAACCACCTTGCTCCTTTCAACAGAGTTAGCATTTCCTTTATTTTGGGTGATCGGAATTGATCGTTTATGATGTTGTCATTCAAGTAGAGCACACAATGCCTAAGTTTAACTACCACCAACGGTGAAACCCATTGCCAAGCTTCTATGGGTTCTATAATGTCTGCAGCGACTAATTTATCCAGTTCCAGTGTAACAACATCTCTTAATGAGATTGGTACATTCCTAACCTTATGAATTGTAGGTACTGCACCTTCTTTGAGTCTTATTCTATGCTTAAACCCCTTCAATTTACTGATCTTCTACTGAAATGCAGATGGAAAACTCATCAACAGCTTCGCTCCCATTTTTTACCTCTAATCTATTACCAAACCCTGTTCAATGCTGTTAGGGTCTAGTATGATGTGTAAGGTTTTCCGATCCCTCCATCCAGGAACAGGCAGACCTTTCTTTGAAATATACAACTCGCCAATTGCATGGCAGTTCTTAAATTCAAACTTGACCAGCTATTTCCAACCATTTAAATCTTTTCTCCCTCACAACCTTCTGGTTCAATGTCAAAAGAAAATAATTTGGTACCGCTTTATTAATTTTGTTTTTCTTCCATACTTCTTCATTTATGATTGTGTAAGGTGAGCCCAAATCTGCAAATATTTTTATGCTCACTCCCCATATAGTCATCCCACATTCAGGTTTGTTGTCTACAAGTAACTATCCATCACTAATATCTAAAAAAAGTTTCTTCTTAAAATCCGAAGTGCACTCTGAAACATCCTCATCATTACTGCTAGATTTACTTTCAAAATCCACACTTTCCTGTACACGCTTTACAATTTGAATCTCCTACTGCACACCTTAGTATAATGACCCATAATGCCACACGAGCCACATTTAACTTTCTTAGCAGGGCATGACACCTGGCAAATGCCATATGATCCAGGCTTCCATACCTTTAGCATTTAGGTGATTCTCTGTACGTCTTAAAAAACTTGGAGTTCTTCCCTTTAAATCTCTGTTTTCCAACAAAATCCTGCTTTGTATTCGCTTTAATCCTGGCTACCGTTTCAGTATCATTAATTTCTGTTTTCAAAGCATTTGCACACATCCGAGAAATCTCAGTCTTATGTTCTATTGCCAGAATGTCATCCAATCACACATCACCATTCCTCCATAATCACTGGATTTGAAGCATGCATTACCACCTGATCATGAACAAGGTCCTCTAACAGTCCTCCAAACGCACAATCATCAATGGACTCCGATTTAAGATGTTTCCTCTAAAGGAACCTATACAGTGTGATGTCAATACAAAATTTTGTGGCAAAATTCTAATGTGTCTAAATAGGCTATCATGCTCAAATCTTCCTCTCTTACACAAGGTGATGTGATCCTGAAAAACTGCTTCTCTATACACTCCATTCAAATCTTTATGTATAACATGTTGCAAAACTGCTGGGGCAGACATCAAATCAAAAGGCATTCTCCTATATCTGAACGCATTCTCAGGCTTTACAAAAAAATTCAAATACCTCAAATGTGGATGAAGCATTATCTGGTGAGAGCCATTAGAAATGTCTGTTGCTGAAATTACTCTAGCCTTTTCAAGCATACTCAACATTTCGTTGATGTTTGGCAACGGAAGCTGGTCAACCCACTTCCAATCATTCAAATCAGGTAAATTGATGCACATTCGAAATTTACCATTGGGTTTTCAGACTGAACTTTCCGATGATTCTATTAGCTCAATCACTTGCTCGTCACATTGTGCCTTCAATTCTTTTTTTCAACAGTTCTCTAAACGGCAACAGCACCAACATGACTATGCTCCATGGGAGATGAACTTTGCTTCAATATGAAAAAGTGCAAGAAACATCTCAACTCACCCATATTCAGTTGAAAAACCACTGGGAATTCTTACATCCATTTCTTCACTGAAACATTCATGACCGCCTGATCAGAGTATTTTGGGATCTAATGTGATTCTCAGCCCCTTCTACTCTCTCCATGCAAATAACATGCTTCCTTTCTTGACAACATATATCATTCCCATGGTTGTTCTTTCTTTATAGCTCACATCTGTCTAAAAACACCCTAAAATAGATAGTTTTACCCCCACAATAATCAACACAACCTGAATCCGACTCTTCTTGAGGTATACTCCTCATGTGCTGTATGTGTTCCGGTCTACTAACATGTACAGAGAGTAAGAATCTGTCCACATATCTTTGTTTATCCCTCTGGTTGCAATTTTGCACTTAGGAGATGTGTATGGCTGCACACAACACAAGCAATGTATTCATCCAAGCAACAGCACATTGAAACCCTTTACTGGCATTCTCACAACCAAAACTTCATTATCGTCAATTATATTTTGTTCCACTGCCTCACACTTGTTAAATGTATCATCAGGCTCAGAATTCTTGCCTATATCCCAAAATTGCCGAACTAACTTTCAATGCTGGACAACTGCCTGATGATGCTGTATGTGTAATGCTACCACACCTAACACACTGTGCTTTATTTTTAGGTCTCGGCTGCGAGACCTATTGTTGTTAAAATGCCTCCCAAGGGTGACAGACAGGTGCACGAGCCGCTTAGGGTATGTGGACGCGCTTTGCGCGCGTGCGCACACACACAGCGTTACTGAAGGCCGAAGGCATGCACAAACGCGCATACACACACAGACGCGCGCACACACACACACACACCGCCGCCGCCCCCACCACGCACACACACACACACGCCGCCGCCCCCCCCCGCGCACACACACACACACGCACGCGCACACACACACACACACACACACACACACACACGCACACACACACACACGCACACACACGCCGCCGCCTCCCCCCACAATTAAGCCCCACTTACCGCCACTCCTGACGTCTGCTGCCACTGCGGGGGCTTCTCGCATACGAATGCAGAACTGGATGAGATCCCTTGACTCTGGGAGCACCCTGCAGATCCGAAGTGTCCGCCATCCATGAGGTCGCTGTAACTGCGGCCTACATCGGGCCTCTGGCCGGTCCACACCGCGGGGGCTCCTCGTCCTCTCAGGCAGGGGCTGCGCACTGCTGTGCACGTGTGCACGCCCCTTGCGACGTGAGCGCCCCTGGCGACCCTCACGCCCGACCCCAGGTCTGCCCAGTAGAACGGCGCTCACTTCATCCCTCTGTGAGGCAGAAGGTGAGTGTGAGTGCAGAGTGCGCAGAGTGTGAAGTAGTGAGTGCAGAGTGTGAGGAGTGTGAGTGCAGAGTGTGAGTGCAGAGTGTGAGTGTGTAGAGTGTATGTGCAGAGTACAGAGTGTGAGTGCAGTGTGAGTGTGTAGAGTGTGAGTGCAGAGTGTGAGTGCAGAGTGTGAGTGCAGAGTGTGAGTGTGTAGAGTGTGAGTGCAGAGTAGTGAGTGCAGAGCAGTGATTGCAGAGTAGTGAGTGCAGAGCAGTGAGTGCAGAGTAGTGAGTGCAGAGTATTGAGTGCAGAGTAGTGAGTGCAGAGTGCAGAGTAGTGAGTGCACAGTAGTGAGTGCAGAGTGTGAGTGCAGAGTAGTGAGTGCAGAGTAGTGAGTGCAGAGTAGTGAGTGCAGCATAGTGAGTGCAGAGTGTGAGTGCAGAGTGCAGAGTAGTGAGTGCAGAGTAGTGAGTGCAGAGTGCAGAGTAGTGAGTGCAGAGTAGTGAGTGCAGAGTAGTGAGTGCAGAGTGGTGAGTGCAGAGTGTGAGTGCAGAGTGTGAGTTCAGAGTGTGAGTGCAGAGTGTGAGTGCAGAGTGTGAGTGGAGAGTGTGAGTGCAGAGTGTGAGTGCAGAGTGCAGAGTAGTGAGTGCAGAGTAGTGAGTGCAGAGTAGTGAGTGCAGAGTGTGAGTGCAGAGTAGTGAGTGCAGAGTAGTGAGTGCAGAGTAGTGAGTGCAGAGTGTGAGTGCAGAGTGTGAGTGCAGAGTGTGAGTGCAGAGTGTGAAGTAGTGAGTGCAGAGTAGTGAGTGCAGAGTAGTGAGTGCAGAGTAGTGAGTTCAGAGTTGTCAGTGCAGAGTAGTGAATGCAGAGTAGTGAGTGCAGAGTAGTGAGTGCAAATTAGTGAGTGCAGAGTAGTGAGTGCAGAGTGCAGAGTAGTGAGTGCAGTGTGAGTGCAGAGTGCAGAGTAGTGAGTGCAGAGTAGTGAGTGCAGTGTGAGTGCAGTGAGTGCAGAGCAGTGAGTGCAGAGTGCAGAGTAGTGAGTGCAGAGTGCAGAGTAGTGAGTGCAGAGTGCAGAGTAGTGAGTGCAGAGTAGTGAGTGCAGAGTAGTGAGTGCAGAGTAGTGAGTGCAGAGTGCAGAGTAGTGAGTGCAGAGTGCAGAGTAGTGAGTGCAGAGTAGTGAGTGGAGAGTAGTGAGTGCAGAGTAGCGAGTGCAGAATGCAGAGTAGTGAGTGCAGAGTAGTGAGTGCAGAGTGAGGGTACAGAGCAGTGAGTGCAGGTGCAGAGTGGTGTGTGCTATTGAGTGCAGAGTGATGTGTGCTGTTGAGTGCAGAGTGCTGTGTGCTGTTGAGTGCAGAGTGGTGTCTATTGGCAATGTAAATGACAATGCCATTTATTTATGATTTAAAGAAAAAAAAAGAAATGTCATGAGCAATGCCAATAGCTCTACCTTTAATGATGCCGAGACCATTGCATTGTAAATGCTTGTTTGTATTGGGGTCTCCTGTAGCCCCGGGTTTCCAGTTGATGGGCGCAAGAGAAAACATATGTCTTTCCACCACAACATTTCATTTTCTTCCTTAGTTTTCTTTCAAAACCTTCAATACCCCTACATACTCCTCATTTACCTCCTTATCTTCATCATCTACCTTTCTATGTGCAAGTCACTTTTTAAAAACCTTCCCAACTTCTATGCTTAAATTGTGTTCTAACAAAACTCATTGTATACAACATACTAGCAGGATTTCGTTTTGATAGCATTTCTTATCTGTGACAAGCCTGTGAAACGTTCCGATTCACAGTGCACTGATGATGCACTTAAGAGTGCGCGTTCAGTAGTGTGTGAACTTGAGTTTCCCTACTTTATTTTTCCTTGCAATATTATATAGCGCGAACTCAACAACATGGCATGAGCACAATTTACATTACAGAAGAACACATTCATTTTTGGTAGGCACGGGGAGACAAAGCGATTTGCCTGGAATCACAGGATGTTGAGCTGATGCCGAGATTCGAACGTAGCTTCCCAGCTCTAAAGTTCGCAATTCTAGAACTTGTGGCGGGAGGTGTGTCTAAAAGTGTATGTCGGTGCTGGCCATCAATCAGAGAAACCTGTGCATTTTTCAAATGGGTGGTGAAAAAATATGAGTATGTTGCTGGAGATGTGGGCCGCCGTGCCACCAATGTACTTACCGGGGGAAGGTAAACACCCATTATTCCACAACTTTCTTTCCGCATACCATCACTCCGCATACTTTCATTACGAAAGTACCATGACTCCGCAATGCCATTATAACGCATGGCATTACATTTTATATGCTTTTACCACGCATACATTTACAACGAAATTCGTTGTAAATGCATGAATGGTAAAAGCATATTTTTTTTATGTTTGGATAAGGTAAGTATGGGTATAGGGGTATATGTTTTGGGGTACTGAGGTATATGTTTTGGGGTGTTTGGGTATTTTAAGGGTTCAGATATAGTTTTGGGTTATGGGGTACAGGGGTAGTTTTAGGGTTTAGGGATAGGTATGGGTTTTGGGGTACAGGGGTATTTTTAGGGTTCAGGGCTAGGTTTGGCTTTTGGGGTATAGGGGTATTTTTATGGTTCAGGGGTAGGTTTGGGTTTTGGGGTACAGGGGTATTTTAAGGGTTCAGGGCTAGGTTTGGGTTTTGGGGTACAGGGGTATTTTAGGGTTCAGGGTAGGTTTGGGTTTTGGGGTACAGTGGTATTTTTAGGGTTCAGGGCTAGGTGTGGGTTTTGGGGTACAGGGTTATTTTTAGGGTTCAGGGCTAGGTTTGGGTGTTGGGGTACAGGGTATATATATAGGGTGATGATGGGTTAGTGTTTAAGGGTGAAGGGTGGAACGTAGCACACGCCCCCAGCGTCTGTCATGCCCCCAGCACACACCCACAGCACAACGCAGACACAACCACAAGGGACTACTTTGCTGGCACGGTTCTTTTACCTTTTAAATTTATATGGTGGGCGTCTGCATAGCCTATGTCCTTCTGCTGCATCTGCCCTTTCCAACGCTGTATTGGGTGTTGTGATTGGTGCTGTGGTTCCTGAGATTACCCGCCTCAAAGGTTTGGGCTCTCTCTTTATTATAAGTGGCTTTTAGATTTGTTTCAAATGCTTCTTTCCAATACTCCCACAACATTACTGGTTCACCAGGTGTTTGCAAGACTTTGAAGGATCAGCTACTGATCCCATAGTAAATTTGAATAACAATTACAATAAACGAATGCATCTGTTTTTACACCTATTCTGCAAAGAAGTAAAATAATAAGTTAATATAATAAAAGTAGCTACCACATTCAGCTGCAACAACATCGAGTGTTCTGCTTCCTAGAGCTTAAAATAACAAGTTATTACAATAAAGATATTCGCAGTGGACATACAATGAGTTGCAGCTCAAGATACTGTTGACCTCAGTCTTCTTTTGTATGCGTGAAAAGTGTGCCAATAAACGAAATTCTTCCACACAGTTGTCGAATGTGAGAAACCATTTATTACAGAGCAGCTCCTGAGGTGTAGACCATAAAATTCGAAAGTTCAACCAGATATCAGAACATTTTTACAAGAATGGAAAACAGCATTCTGCATAAAACACAAACTATTCTAATTTTAATACAACATGAATATAACAATTTAGATCCCCAGATGGTATATTATGTCTTAGCTATTCAGCTAGGGAAAACGAAGGGGTTGACTAGCAGCTGTTTATATGTGGCATTCCGTTGCAATCAAATGTAATAACTGCTGAAGCGCTGGGTGCCTCTTGGTTTGCGTGTAGGCATTGTAGAAGGATATCTAAAACATTACCTTTTGACAAGGAATGAGGGAGCATTTATTTCTCCAAATATGTAAGAACAAATAATCTCTTATTTTAGGAGACGCAGGACAAGTTTTACCTTTTTAGAGGGAGAATACCTGATAGCCTGCAGAAGGGTGTGTGTTGCAGGTGCTGGTTGAGGTAATAAGTGGTAACACCACACACTATGTACCAGAGCTCAGTCGGACCTTTATTTTCTTAGTATTGGTTGTGCCTTGTTATCATACAGGTAATCAGTCCTTTCCGGCAGGCTTCCTTTGCAGGTCAACTGCAAAGATACCCTGATGGTGTGGTAATGATTCCTCTCTGTGGTCTTCTCTTTTAGATATAAAGCGTCATGTCCGAAGTCCCTCAGAAAGAATTAAGTAAAGCACAGGTAAGTTCTTTTCTCTTAGGTTAATATGATTATCCTTTTATTCTTTCCTTTCTACTGCGTTCCTCTATTATTCTTTTCTTTCTCGTCTGTTTATCTCATTTCAGTTTTCCCTATTCTTCTTTCTAAATTTAAGCCAGGACCTGTTTCCCTATTGGTATCTCCTATTTAGCTTTCTTCTGCTTCTTGTTTACATCTCTGCGGTGGTTTTCCTTCAAATTACCCGGTGGTAGTGGTTATCCTCCCCAAAAAAGTTCTCACTAAACAAAAGGGACGCATAGTGAAAAACACAATTAATTCTTGAATCGTAAGAGTCTTTACAGGCTTTCCCTCACTTATACTTTATTTTATCCTGGGTGACCCCTTTTATCCTTCCCAAAGAGTAATTCCATTTGCCGATAATATAAATTCAAACGGTGTGAGACAGGGATTGGACCTGTGCCGTAGCACGCACGTATGCTGGCCACCTGTGTGAGGCGGAACCGACCACTCTGGAGGTTTCTGTTCTCAGGAGACCCTTCGGTGAACCCAGCGGTCTCCTGCTCTCCTGTCCTTTTTTCCATGCCCAGTCCTCAGGGCCGGTTTTAGCACTGGTGGTGCCGGTTCGAGAATCTTTTTTGGCACCCCAACTTCCCATGACCTGCTTTTCAGATTCCCTCACTACCACCCAGCAAGTGCCCCTTATCTCTCCATAGCTCCTCTCTCACATATATCTAATTAGTCTTAATGCGCTGTTAAAGGCTGGCTTTACTCAGCCACTCAGCTACCCACATAAAATACAGAGCTATTCTTTGAAACATGCATATTAACCTTCTGAGCTACTTACCTTGATCTTTTTATTGCTGCCTGAAAGCTGGACGCCCAAGGGACTCTTCAGTGGGTGCTTTTAAATCGTAAGTAATTGCTTAGCATGGCGCCACACTAAGGTCAGTGGCCTCCCTCCAGGTCAGCGCCCAGTGAAGCCTCACCGGTCGCCCTGTCCTAAAGGTGTCTGAACTGGGGTGGTGTGGAGTGCAAAAAAACGATGGATTTAGGCCCAGATCTCTGTACTGGGGTGAATGTATGACATTGTTCTGCATTCTGTCCATCACCTGTTGTTTTTTGCAATTGTCACCCCGAGTGGTATGGGTATGCTCAGACGTGAGTCCCATGCTCCACACACCACTGGAGTCAAGCTATCCTGGCTGAAGACGGCTGATAGCCAGAAACCGGTCCTAGGATGCTTGACTCCGGTCCAGGAAAGACATGGCTTGGCAGTTCGGGCTGGACTGTTCCCATGAGGCACAGGGTCAAGGCTGATTTGCATATGGCCATGTCTGAACTGGGGTTGTGTGGAGTGCAAAAAAATGATGGATTTATGCCCAGATCTCTGTACTGGGGTGAATGTATGACATTGTTCTGCATTCTGTCCATCACCTGTTGTTTTTGCAATTGTCACCCGAATGGGATGGTTATGTGTAGTAAAGGAAACCAAGGAAAATTGATTGAAATAAGGATTTATTCCAGGTTAGAATACACGTCTATAAGCTTCGGTAATCAGTCAGAAAGTGAAGTAACAACCCATAACCGCGAGTGCATCATGGAACACAGAACCCTTACATTCATTCAAATGAATGCAATATAACTTAAAGGGAAATGTACAATAAATAATGACACCATACAACAACAAGGAACATACTACATATCTTCCCTTTTTCAAAAAATAAATAAATAAATAAATAAACAAATAAATATTACTTATAAACTATAAACTCCTTAAATTTCATAGGTTTCTTCACAGTTCTTCCAAACGAGGATTTCTGACAATTAATCAAATGTTTGTCTTTTTCATTGTTGATACAAATATCATCAGCAATTACATTTTCTTCTAAAGAATTAGATGGTAAATCTTTTGTAAAGTAATTTTCATCACCATACACATTCTCATTATCATTCTCATGTTTGTCTAAACACCAAAAATGTCCTCGAGATTGATTCATGAAAAGCTTATCAGAATCACAAGGATTACAGACAACCAAAGGTTGAGTCAAGGCTAAACGACTAAGATGCCACTTCTCACCATTATCCAAGGTAACTGAATTTTGATGCACCTTAGTAATTTTCCTTGGAGAACCAAATTTACTCTGACCGTTACAAACCATCCTAGGATTTTTAATAGAAACCCATTGCCCAACATGCACTTTAACCGGTTTGGATCCATGCTTGGTGTCATGATAAATCCTATATTTAGTTTGTGAAAGAACAAGATTAGATTTTACTTCATCAATATCATAAAAACACATTTCATTCTTTTTCATCCAACTGGGATTGGTTTTAGATAAAGGTTTCCTACATCTCATAAGAGAGAATGGACTCATACCCAAAGATGGATGGGGTGTAACACGATAAGCCCATAACATTTTCATTTTCAACAACTCACTATTCCACCCCAGTTTAGATTTAATGCACAATTGTAAAGTACTCTTAATAATTCGGTTAAGTCTCTCCACAACCCCATTGCAAGAAGGATGATACAATGGAGACAGTTTGTGCTTAATTCCTTTAGAAATAAAGAATAAATGCATTTCTTTAGATCTGAATTGTGTACCATTGTCTGTAAGAATAGATGCAGGATAGCCTTCTTGAACAAAAACCTTCTCTAAAAATTCAATTACACTAACAGCATTAACTTTATCAACCACCTTTAATTCAAACCACCTTGAAAACAAGTCCACTACAACAATATTAAATTTTACTGTTTGATCAAACCAATTGATAGGACCCATAATATCCATTGCCAAATCCTCCAAAGGAAGATTTGGAGAAGTTACTTCCCCTAAAGGTGGATTAAAAGTCTTCTTAGATTTATCAGAAGTCTCACAACTGACACAAGTCCTGACGAATTTCTCAATGTTACCATCCATTCCAGGCCACCAATAATGATCCCTCACTCTAGATTTAGTACGAGAAATCCCTGGATGACCTTCATGGGACAACTGTATAATTCTATCCCTTAAAGACTCTGGAGGAATTATTTTATCACCTCTGATAAGAAAATGATCAGACAAAGAGAGCTCGTCCCTGACCTCCCAAAACCCTCTCAAAACATGGTCTAAATTCTTTTTTGAGAAATCATTCCAACCAGTAACAATATAGGACTTGACAATACCCAAAGTACTGTTGTCAGAATCAGCTTTAAGCCACTGCTCCAAAGAAATAGAATCATTTGCAACTACATTAGCAACCGAAAAATCATTCCAAGAGTTCCTATCAGCTTCGATAATGGGTAAAGAACACCTACTCAAAAAATCAGCGATTACATTTTTAGCGCCAGGAACATACTTAACCTCAAACAAATAATCTTGTAGGCGCATAGATAATCTTGCAATTCTGGCAGTTGCTTTAAAAAGACCATCAGTAGTAAGTAACTTTGTAAGTGGTTTGTGATCAGATCTCGCTCTTTTCGGGTTCTGGCGACGAGCTGGTGGAATTCTCTTCCTCTGCATATTCGGGCCATTGATGAGATCCTTCAGTTCAGACGGGCCATTAAGACCTTTTTATTTGTCTAGCTCTCTTTTGGTGTCTCTTATCTTCTTCGCCTTCTTTTAGTGCTGTGTTGTGTTTACCTTTTTGAAGCGCCAGGACGCCCCTTTGCTGGGGCAGCTGTGCGCGGTACAAATAAAAATAACATAACATAACATAACATAGAAGAATTTTCCCCACACAAATTTTCTGAAATGCTCCAGTGCCCACACGACAGCTAGTGTTTCCCTCTCAATCACAGAATATTTTTCTTCCGTGGGGGTTAAAGACCTGGAAGTGAAAGCAATTATCACTTCCTGACTGTACTCAGACTTTTGACTCAGAACTGCTCCCAACCCCTTAGAACTTGCATCTGTGGTAATAAATGTGGTGGCAGCTGGATCAAAACATTGAAGATTTGGAGCACAACAAACAGCTTTTTAATAAGGTCAAAAGCATGCTGACATTCATCAGACCACACAAAGGAAACCTTGTTTTTTAACAAATTCCTCATATGCCATGTTTTTTCTGAAAAGTTAGAAACAAATTTAGAATAAAATTCTGCCAAACCCAAGAATGACCTCAAATCATCCTTGGACTTAGGAGAAGGAGCATCTAGAATAGCACTAATTAATTTAGTTTTTGGTCTGATTCCCTGTTCTCCAATTTCGTGCCCCAAATATACCACCTTATTCTCGGAAAATTTGCATTTAGAAATTTCAGCGGTAAGACACCTTTCCTCAAGGATACGTAGAACATTCCTCAATCTAGAGTCATGTTGCATAGAATTCTTTCCCATGATGAGTATATCATCTTGAAAAAAGATGACACCATGCAAATCTCCAAAAAGCTGTGTCATAGGTCTTTGAAATACCGTGGCGGCGGAAGCCAAGCCAAACGGCATTCGACGAAAACGAAAACAACCAAAAGGAGTACAAAATGCTGTCTCTGCAAGAATGGTGCAACGAAATTTGGTGATACGCTGAGGATAGATCTAGTGTAGAAAAATACTTCGCACCACGGCTCAATGACAACATTTCATCGATTCTTGGTAACGGATACTGATCAACAATTATATTTTGGTTCAGTTTGCGAAGATCAACACATAAGCAAATTTTCCCATTGGCACGTCTAGCAACGACCAAAGGAGAAATCCACTCAGCAGCCTCGATAGGCTGAATGATACCATTCTCTTGTAGCTTCATTAATTCACTTCTGACTTCATCCTTGACAATCAAAGGAATATTGCGAACCTTGCGAATTTTAGGAATTGCATCACTTTTTAACCTGATGAGATGTGAAAATCCTTTGAATGTACCAATCTTACCTGAAAACACGTTTGGAAATTCTTTTAGGACCCAATTTTTCGTGTTCACACCATCACCAGTAACCAAGACTTGTTCAGAGCTGTTGGGATCAAGAATGATATGTAAAGATTTCTGATCCCTCCAACCCAAAACGGAAGGACCATACAAGGCAATATACAATTTACAAAAGGCAGTATGACTCTTAAATTCAAACATTAAAGAGCGAAATCCCAACATTTCAATTTTGTTACCAGTAAAACTGTCAGATGAAACATCAGTAGGTTCAAGATGAGGACCTAAATCATTAACTAACTCTTTCTCCCATACATCCTTGTTGACGATTGTAAACGGTGAACCTGAATCCGCTTCAACCTGCACAGGAATTCCCCCAAATTTAACAATGCATAAAGGTTTACTTTTAACATTCTCATCAACACACAAAACAATATTACACTGAAACTTCTCTGCGATGTGAGATGAAGAATTATCAAAGTCAGAGTCATAGTCAGAAGAATCAGTGTCGTTAATACAAGACACTTTAGGTCGTTGAGAAGAACTTCTGTTGCATACTTTAGCATAATGCCCGAAAACTCTGCAATTGGAACATTTCACGGATCTAGCAGGACACTTGTCAAATCCAGCGTTATGATTCTTGTCTCCACAACGATAACAAGCAAAAGAGGAAGACTCCTTTTTATAATAAGTTTGTTTATACAACGGTTTCTGATTGAAAGATCCTTTTTCAAAGCTCTTATTAGATTGAAAGCTTCTGTTACTCTTTTTTTTAAATACTTCTTTACTGTTTTTGTTGACAGAAACCTTGTTAACAGTGGAAGTAGTAGTGATAGAAGATTACGACTGTTTTAACAGAGCCTTAGAACTTCTGTCAGAAAGTTCAGCTTTTTTCAATAGTGTAATTACATCTTTCAGACTAGATTCTCCTTCAATCCAAAGTCTATCCTGAATACTTTTATTTCTAGAGCACACAACGACCTGGTCACGAATGAGTTCGTTGTGTAAAACCCCAAATTGGCAATGCATAGCCAACAATTTTAATTGGGAAACATACCTTCGACCGATTCATTTTCCAACTGTTTTCTTTTGAAAAATGCTCTTCTGGTGACACCAATACAAACAGTGGGCGAATAATGTTCAGTCAAATCAGAAATTGTTTTAAAAATGTCGAAATCACCAACTCTTTCAGGTTTCTGCATTTGGTTATAAACTCTCAAACCTTCTGGGCCAAGACTGTGTAAAAGCATTCTCGTTTTACGTTTTGGTGTTAAAGTTCCAACATTATCTTCCAGAGTGGCAATATAATTAAGGAAATATTTATTCCATTCTGACCACTTTATTACAGGTTCACCAGGAGAAGTCAAAAATTCTTTAGGAGTACTAATATTAATATTGATGCATGAAGAAGACATTGAATTGCCAGAAGAAGCACTTGTAGAAGCAGAATTATCATTAGAATCAATATTACTCATGTCACTTGAAGATAATAATATATTGAAATAAAAACTAAATTTGTAATAAACTTACACTGCTGGTCTTGGTTATTGTGTGAATTATTTTTTTTAAAAAACACTGCGTGAGAATAAAAACGAAGTTCTGACTTGTTCCGATGCTTATAAATGTAAATAAACACTTCGCTGAGATTTAAAATGGAGGCACGTACAATGCGCAGCTTGCGAGACGTGGCCTTTGAAGTTTTAATCCTTGCGCAATCCTCGCGCTCTGTTGCCACCAGTTGCTAAGCAACCCTTTCGGCGTGTAACGTGCGAGCCCTGGATCCATGCGCGATCGCTGTTGTCACAAGTTGCTGAGCAACCCTTTCGGCGTGTGGCGTGTGAGTGCTGGATCTGTGCGCACAGCGCACTGTAGAGTCTGTGAACGCTCGAGGGTGAACAACAGTCGAAGACACTTCGAAGGTAAACAATTGTATAATTTTTTTTGAAGAATGAAGCAGAAATAACAAATCCCGCAATCTACTCACTGTTAGAAGAATATCATCACTCATGAAAAGTAACCAGCCAGCAAAGTTTATCAAGTAATAAAAAAAAATTGTTAAAGTAGATAAAAATAAATCTTGAGGTTTTCCAGAAGAATCCTTGGTTCGAGATCCCGATCGTCGCCAATTTTGTAGTAAAGGAAATCAAGGAAAGTTGATTGAAATAAGGATTTATTCCAGGTTAGAATACACGTCTATAAGCTTCGGTAATCAGTCAGAAAGTGAAGTAACTACCCATAAACGCGAGTGCATCATGGAACACAGAACCCTTACATTCATTCAAATGAATGCAATATAACTTAAAGGGAAACGTACAATAAATAATGACACCATACAACAACAAGGAAAATACTACAGTATGCTCAGACGTGAGTCCCATGCTCCCCACACCACTGGAGTCAAGCTATCCTGGCTGAAGACGGCTGATAGCCAGAAACCGGTCCTAGGATGCTTGATTCCGGTCCAGGAAAGACATGGCTTGGCAGTTCGGGCTGGACTGTTCCTATGAGGCACAGGTTCAAGGCTGATTTGCATATGGCCATGTCTGAACTGGGGTGGTGTGGAGTGCAAAAAAACGATGGATTTATGCCCAGATCTCTGTACTGGGGTGAATGTATGACATTGTTCTGCATTCTGTCCATCACCTGTTGTTTTTGCATTTGTCACCCCAAGTGGGATGGGTATGCTCAGACGTGAGTCCCATGCTCCCCACACCACTGGAGTCAAGCTATCCTGGCTGAAGACGGCTGATAGCCAGAAACCGGTCCTATGATGCTTGATTCCGGTCCAGGAAAGACATGGCTTGGCAGTTCGGGCTGGACTGTTCCCGTGAGGCACAGGGTCAAGGCTGATTTGCATATGGCCATGTCTGAACTGGGGTGGTGTGGAGTGCAAAAAAACGATGGATTTAGGCCCAGATCTCTGTACTGGGGTAAATGTATGACATTGTTCTGCATTCTGTCCATCACCTGTTGTTTTTGCAATTGTCACCCCGAGTGGGATGGGTATGCTCAGACGTGAGTCCCATGCTTCCCACACCACTGGAGTCAAGCTATCCTGGCTGAAGACGGCTGATAGCTAGAAACCGGTCCTAGGATGCTTGATTCCGGTCCAGGAAAGACATGGCTTGGCAGTTCGGGCTGGACTGTTCCCATGAGGCACAGGGTCAAGGCTGATTTGCATATGGCCATGTCTGAACTGGGGTGGTGTGGATTGCAAAAAAATGATGGATTTATGCCCCGATCTCTGTACTGGGGTGAATGTATGACATTGTTCTGCATTCTGTCCATCACCTGTTGTTTTTGCATTTGTCACCCTGAGTGGGATGGGTATGCTCAGACGTGAGTCCCATGCTCCCCACACCACTGGAGTCAAGCTATCCTGGCTGAAGACGGCTGATAGCCAGAAACCGGTCCTATGATGCTTGATTCCGGTACAGGAAAGACATGGCTTGGCAGTTCGGGCTGGACTGTTCCCGTGAGGCACAGGGTCAAGGCTGATTTGCATATGGCCATGTCTGAACTGGGGTGGTGTGGAGTGCAAAAAAACGATGGATTTAGGCCCAGATCTCTGTACTGGGGTGAATGTATGACATTGTTCTGCATTCTGTCCATCACCTGTTGTTTTTTCAATTGTCACCCCGAGTGGGATGGGTATGCTCAGACGTGAGGCCCATGCTCCCCACACCACTGGAGTCAAGCTATCCTGGCTGAAGACGGCTGATAGCTAGAAACCGGTCCTAGGATGCTTGATTCCGGTCCAGGACAGACATGGCTTGGCAGTTCGGGCTCGACTGTTCCCATGAGGCACAGGGTCAGGGCTGATTTGCATATGGCCATGTCTGAACTGGCGTGGTGTGGAGTGCAAAAAACGATGAACTTAGGCCCAGATCTCTGTACTGGGGTGAATGTATGACATTGTTCTGCATTCTGGCCATCACCTGTTGTTCTTTCTAAAGGTGACCCCGGCAGTCCTGCCTCTCACAAGGGTTTTCGGCAGCCCCTCCACCTCTTGGCCACTCCATAATCCTTCCATCTCCTCTCCCTCTTAGGGCTCCGCCTCCTCCATTTGTAGTCCTTTTTCGCTTTATATGCTATTTACTTTCTCCTGTGAAGAATAGAGTTCTTCCTTTGTTTCTGTCTCTATTATCATCGCGTGCCTGTTCTTTTCCTATTTTACCTGTTTTTCTTTCTGTATTGTCGGCTCTGGGCCTGGCGTGGACCACTGTGGAATGTCATGCAAGTCCCCGGCTATTTAACTCTCCTGTTCTGTCAGCTCTTTTTTTGGCACGCGGTGGTAGAGTGGGATAGGCTTCCTGTCCTGTCATACACCTATCTCTAGAGTGAATGTCATTCTCACTGACAGAACTATCCTTCTGGAGTTTAAACCTCTCATGGATTGCTCTATGGTAGTATTACAGAAACGCTTCTGCACAAGAGCAAGCAAGAACTAAGGCTATGGCCCAAACAAAAACAACAATAGTTTTTGAGAAGAGATACCTGAAGCTAACGTGCAAGAATAGTTTAAGTTTTCAAGCAAGCTGAGATGTGGGGAAATTGCTATGATCACTGTTAGGTCAGATTAGCTCACTGAAAATGGTGAAACTACCATTGTTTCTATATATATTTTTAGAATCCACCTCCCAGACTCCGAAGGACTTGGTGCGCAAATCATTTCACACAGTGGCTTCGTGGGAACTTAGAGTGTACAGGCAACCCCTGGATCTCTCTGTGAGATGCCTACCTGTTCTCAGTTTTCAGGGATACTATTGAGCATCATATCTCAATAGAGCAAGTACAGGCAAAAAGCAGGAGTACTGACACCACATGAGCAAATAGAGCAGTACTGTGACATGCTGGTGTATTTCTCCAATACCTTGAACTCATAAATAAAAAAAATTAAGAACCATAAAGCTGCCCTACTTCCATACTTTAGGTGTGCCATAGAACAATTACATTTTGTTTACATTTTGCAGGCCTACCTACCAGGTATGCCTATCTTGTGGAATCCAACATTCCTTGCTGACACGGCACAATGTAAAATTATGGAGTAAAGAGGGATGCCAACCATGGGAGACATGCTTGCTGACTCCACACCAGTTTCCAGAAATGGCAAATCCAAATATTTGCTTTACTTTCAGAGTTAGATGCTTTAGGTGAGGAAACCTTACCAACTTATATAAACTCTCCTGTTGCAGGGATTGTGAAGGATATTCAGAATTCCATAAATTATTCTCATTAACTGCATGTAAATAATCAAATGTCTTTTTCTGAATCACTAACCAGGCACTACGATGAGCCCTGAAAGGAACTCAATTAGCATGATTATCCTGACCAAATTCATCGCCATTACAGCAATGTAAGCATCGATAAACTCCCCCAAAGGGCTGTTCTACATCACCCAATCGTTGCGCCTTAAACCTGATTCAAAATGCAATCTACTGTATCTTCCAAAAACCCGAATTCATTTTTCACAAACTAGGTTTACCAGAGGATCAGCTGAGAAGTCAGGACTTGAAAGGTATTGAATACAGTAGGAGCACCCTGCCCAAAATGGTGTAAAAGCTGAGGGTTTTGATCAATCAAGATTTAGGGCTGATTTAGAGTTTGGCAAATGGGTTACTCTGTGATAAGTGTGGCAGATTTCCCATTCGCCCCATTACAGGTGAATTATATCCAATGGCATTGGTAATACGGCAGACGGGATATCTGTCACATTTGTGAAGGAGTAACCCGTCCACCAAACTCCAAATCAGTTTATAGTAAAAGAAAGCGGATCTGAACTGTTTTGGGTCTCTTTCCAATCCAGCATCCCCTGGTGTAAATGTTAACTTTGTATTGTCTGTGCTATTGTTGGAGAGCTATGGTAGTAGCTGAAGGATAGGTTCTCACTAAATGCTCTAGAACAAGATTTATTGCAATTTTCGGGAACCTGATTTGTAATTCGCAGCAAATAGGAATTGTATGCTCAGTTAAAGAAGGTCACACGAATAAGCATGAAGCACAGCCATAAAAACAGAGTGAGGTGCAAAGACATTGCAAGCCCAATACCATGACGTTTAAAGGTTTAGGCAAAAACAGTTCCAACAGGAATAGCCAACACCTTGCATCTACTAGATTAGCTGCAAAGCTTACTTATAGTTAGTTTCGTTGCAATACTTTAAACAGGAACACTGGATCAGAAGGTAGAGATTTCCAGGGGACTCTTCTGACTTCCCTAGGTGTTGGCTTTCAAATGTTTTAACCTGAATCACTATGGTGTTGGTTTTCACGTCCTGGTGGCTACATATTGATTGGCAGCTGTATCTGTTGCCCCATATTGTTTCTGTCTGTCTCTGATTAGTGTGTATCCGAAACATGTCTTCAGGGCTTAACCCTTTTGTGTTAGAACAATAGTATGATGTTTGCATGTGCAGTAGCTTCCTTTGTATTGTACATGCACTGGCTTCCAGAGACACCTATCCTATTTTTGCATTGTTCTTCCTTCCATTTCAGGCTTCATGCAGCCACCATAGACCCTAAGACTGATACAGTGGTTTACACATACCCGAGGGCATTCCTGCCTTTCACAAACATATCGCGCGACTCACCCTCTTGGTCTCAGGCACGGCAGCGTACACGGGAATCCAACATGAGTCCTGACAGACTGCCACCCCTCATTTCCTCTAGTAGAAATGTGTTCTATCACAAAAACCTTGCACTATTCTCTAGAGTCTGCCATGACCTATGCAATTAAGATGCTGCTTCCATTACGAAGGTGACTGATTTGCACCTAAAATAAGACCCAGAATCGCAATTTGAATATAAAATCCATCTTCTCTAATTTAAACCCAATACCTGTTGTCAAACCCTCTGCAGAGCCTATTATTCATTATTAAGGGTAGGGAATTATGGACATTGCTATAGCACGTCTCAACAGTTATAAAAAAAAACTATGCGAACATGGTTGAATTTCTGACCCATTTCCAAATCATCATTTGAAGGGAATGTCACTGAGAATCCTGTCCTAAACATATAAACAGCAAATTCTAAGCAGTTAGCCTTTTGGAGTATAAATCCTCCCTCCGCTCTCAGCACAGCATGAAAACATCTGATTTAGCATATTTTACTGTTCTTGACCCTATGACCCAAACGAAACCAACAGATAGTTCTTTGAGAAGAGAGACTTGAAGCTAATTTGCAAGAAGAGTTTAACAGTTTTCAAGCAACTTGAGCAGCTCGTAACCTGTGGTCCCTGGAATATTAGTAGGTGTATAAAGTATAAATACATGAAAAAGCAAAATGTTAAACTTTAAAACGCTCTGTAAGTGTGCGGGCATTTGAAACTGAAGGCTAAAAATTAAGTTTGATGTCCTTATCTTGATTCGTGATAGCAGCGAGAGTGCAGCAAACTGAATCTGGCATGGTCAACTGTTCACCTCAATTGACTCTGGCATCTGTTGACAGAAAGAGAGAAATCTTAAGAATTAAAAGACAAAGTGAAATGCTAGAGACTACCACATCGCTTTGTCTTTTGAAATAAAAGTACATTTTGAAAAGTTTAAAACTTCCCATTAAAATTCGATTTTTTTCAATATGTTTTTGTTTGTGAAATAAACTTAAAAAATCATAATTTGTGTAATTTTTATGTTAACTTGTTTCTGTATGTGTATGTCTTGTTTTGAGTTTGAAACCATAGTAATTGATTAGACGGTGGTCCCCAGCTTCCGGTAGTGTTTCACTGGGGGTCCACAGAGGTCAGCGCAAAGTTTGTAAATGCAGACGGCTGAAGTGCGGGGGCGTTAGATAACATCTCTCTGCCACCTTTGGCCATGGGCAAGGGGAACTGAATCCCCTCTCTAAATATAGTGGCGGACTCTGTACACCTGCACCCACCCCTGACTTGTGCCCTGATCATTTCCGCTGCACTCCCTGCATCAGTTTTAGTCAGTGGCACTGGTGGTGGCTGGCACAGGTAAGAACGGTGAGGTAGTGCGGCGAAGCAGGGTGGGGGGTCAGGGAAGTTGGAATACAACGGGAAAAGTTAAATTACATTTAAAAAAAAATAAAACCACTTACCTTGTGCTCTCACATTGCTGATTCGGCGAGCGCAAGGTAGGTGGATTTATTTTATTTTTTATTTAATTTAACTTATCCCGTCATATGTGGACTTCCCTGCCCCCTCCCCACCACTCTTACCTGGGCCGGCCACGACTGAGTGGCACCCAAAAATCACAAAGATCTGTAATAGAATGCTAAGTTGTAATCATTTTCACTAAACTATTTGCAACGAAACGGTACAAAATATGCAGGATTCCATTTCCCTCTGCTATTCGACCCCCTTGATCAAATCCATTAAAGTAAAATTACAATAAATCTGCAGACAGTATAATTCACTAGCCAGTGCTTCAAACAGACAGACATGGATAGAGATAGGTGAAGTCAGGTAGGGAGAGATGGACAGTGGAAAATCCTAGACAATGGAAGGGGGTTGGGAACACAGGAAGTATAATAGAGACAAACTAAACACCAACATCCATGAATGTGTCATAATATCAACAGCTCCTCTTAGTTCCCACAAGGCTAACTTAGCAGTGCTATCCTCTGTATGTTTTTTATCATTTCAGTTGCCATTTCGTGTCCTAGTCCTCTTTTCCGGGTTTTACTTGCTACAGAAGAGCCTGATCTGCCTCTGATTGGGTGAACAAAAATGACTTGAAGTTAAGTTGCACTTTGTGGTGAGAGATGTACAAAATAGCAACTGATACCCCTAGCATCATCAATTCCTTCTGCACTTCATGAAACTCTTCTGACTGCATCTGTGTTCCTTTACGAAAATTTGTAAAACATGAGGACCAGTTGCCTCTGTATCTGTGGATCGTATTTTAGTATTGCTGCTTTCCTGAGTGTTTAGTCTCTTAATTTGGGTGGTAAAGAGAGGCAATAATGGAGCCCAGGCTTTAAGAATGTTGGTGCCCCGTGGACATGGATGTCAATGTTTGCCCTTTTCTCCAATTATGCTAGGTCACAATCTTCAGGTTTTAAATGATCGGTGTGAAAGGAAGATACCACTTCCTGGACTGAAGTATTTGAAGCAATGGCAGGAAAGTCTACAATTCTAATGTTCGTCACCCATCTGGTGTTTTAAAACAGTCCCATCTTGCTATTCAACATCAATAGTATCTCTGCTGCTCTTCTATGGAAACCCGCATATTTGTTGCACTCTTCCGCCAGGTGAACCATCTTGGCACCCAACTTCTGCACATTTGAGTCAATGCCCGCTGATATGGTCTCCACACCTGTCACCTCTTGTCCATCTCTCCAGACTCATTTCATATACAAGAAATTACTTTTCTACCTGCTGGGTCACTTTGAGGACAGGGCAGGAGTAGCTGGCCTGGCCTAGACAAAACATGGGTGAGTGCCTTGCGGAGCTGTAGGTTTGTATGCAAAATTATTTTCTCCTTAAATGGGACAGGACAGACATCATGCTGGTAGGCACTTGACCACCTCATTCCTTCCCCACCACTGACTAAGTCACCGAGCCTAGGACCGGTTGTAAAAACTAGAAAGAAATGATTGTGTTTGGGGCTAGGCTATGATCAGTCACAAAACAGGCAGATAACGGAAATGGTGAAATCTACCTATCATCTCCTTCTAGCTTGGAACTTTCTGCCTTTTGTGAATTTTCACGGAAGATGCTTTGATCCAGGCTACAGTTCTGTTTTTGATGGACTAGAGCTATTCTTTAGAATTAAGATACCCAGCACATGGAAAAGCAAAGGGTCAAGGTGTGCAAAACTGGGCAGTCCCTGCAAGGTGGAAGATTTCCCATGAGATGGAGTACCTCCACTGATTACCAATGGGGGGTAAGAGGGCAGGTCAAAGGGCCAACCATGGCTAATAAAGCCACAAAGCACAAAGGACATTTGTGTTTCAGGAGAGCATCTTTGAAACATAAATCTTCCCAAGACCTCCACTGCACAAGACTCTCTGCCCAGGGTTCAGCTCTTTGAGAGGCAGAGCTCATGCCCTTGGTATTCATGGAGCCAAGATATGAAATTACCTCTCAAAACACGTTGGGCCCGATTCACAGAACTAACTTAAGTCAAAATCCTACACTTACTACCATTTACTCATTTTGGTATTCACAGAAGGCACTTACTCATCAATGAGTAAGTGCCTTCTGTGAATATCAAAATGATTAAGTGCCTTTTGTGAATACCAAAATGATAGTAAGTTTAGGATTTTGTCTTAGGTTAGTTCTGTGAATCGGGCCCCTAAATGCCAGCTAGACCTGCCTAGGGTTGAAAGATGTGTTTTACTTACAGAACTGGCATGGAAGTGGTTGCAGCTAATCGAGGCATTGTTCACTGGATGGCCACTTTAAAGCAGCCCTAAATCTCCTCCCCCTCATATCTAAAGATTCACAAAATTATCTGAACATCTGTGACCACAGAACCAACACCAGCGCTGATGCAAATAGAGGCCAGAGGAATATAGATTGTTTTACTCAAAAGTGCTCTCACTTGCATCAGCCTAATCTCCCTTCATTACCTTTAAAATCCAAGTAAATGCTTCTTTGCTGTTTTCTCTGTGACCAATATAGAATTTGTGATATTGGTCTTAAATTTTATAATTCCAAATTCAATGTCTTTGTTTTGCTACTTGATCTTCTACTCTAGAGCTCCGGTCTTTTCAACCTGCGATATACCAATACAATGCAATTGAAAATGAGGATCAAAGACACAAATAACATTCCACACCTCTCCAACTGCACCCCTTGTGAGAAGTTGGCCTGGCATATGATGTTCACTATTCTAGTGGGCACCTTGCACCAGTCCGAACGACCCTTATTGATGGTAGGTTTGAAGTCAAAATTTATAGAAAGCTATCCTAGTGGTAGCTGTGGAGAGAAGCCTTCAGGCGAGTTAAGCAGGTTGTTTTACCAGTCTATAATCTCTTGAATGATCATATGAAAGTGCACCACACAAGGTATATATCAAATATATATGTATTTATTCTAAACACAACCCCTCTGGACTCTTTATGAGGTCAAAGGTAAAAGTACAATAAAAGGAACTTAATTAGCATACGATAAGTTGCACAGTATACGTTATGCCCTAGGGGCCTCACAAACCATATACTAAAATAGTGGTATAAGAACCACATGAGGGATAGAAGTTATGCCTAGGGCCTGTAGAACCGCTGGGGCAACCAGGAACCACCCAAGGTAGGGATGCAGGAGGCCCACAGGGAACGCGTGCAGTGTCTAAACACAGTCGCGGGTTTCCCATTGACTTCTATGGAGAACAAACAAGTTACAATTTTAAAGATTAAGGACACTTAGAGGTGAACTACGATGGAACCCTTTCAGACTAAGACACTTCGAGAGTCAAGACCCCTGGGAGCACTGTAGTACTCGTGTTACCTCACCCACGGAAGCCGGGTGCATAGGTATCTTTTGGTGTTGGGTTTCGTCGTCGATTCCAATGGAAAGCTGCAAAGAATTGCTGCAGGCGACCAGAGGAAAAGTGTCCTGGTGGATCCAAGGGTGGATCGGAAATGTGAAGAACCTGAAAGCAGAGAGGACAGAGTCTGGGTCACTTGCCAGTGACCAGGATGGTGACAGGAAGATGCCAGCCAATGTCCGGTGTGTTCAGGTGAAAGAGGTGAAGCTTGACTCTTCAGCCACGAGGACCAAGAGGTGTCGACGATGACCAGAAGCTGGATTCGAGCTGTCCCACAAAGGATGTCGAGTGCTGCAGCGTCAGTATCCGGATTGGACCCAACAAGCTTTGGCAACAGCAACCCACGCAAGATAGCAAGATTGGCTTCGGTGCTGACCAGCAAGGTCTGGGAGACTCCTTCTTTGTCTAGAGCAACCAGGAAAGCTCAAGAAACAAAGGATTGGCCTTCGTGGGGGCTCACTAGCCAATGGACTAGGAACCGCGATGGAGCCTCGAGCTGTGGTGAAGAAAGGGGACACACGGGTCACTGTACTTTGGTGCTCGGGCAGGGGGTTCAAATATCCCAATGCACAACTTCGGGAAACTTTAGGTGCAGTCGCAGAAATGCAGGATGTCCAGGAGTTCCGGTCCCACGTCTCTTGTGTCAGCTACAGGTCTCAGCTCTGCTGGGAACTCGTGTCAGCTTCAGAGATGTCTGGAAGTCCGTGTCCTGTGTCGCAGATTCTTCAGGATCCGGTGGGAGCCTGGAAAATGCATACCGGCAAAGATGCTTCTTTGGTGCCTGTTTGAACAGGGGGGTCTCTCCTAGACCCCAACGGAGATTCTTCAGTCTTCCAGTCAAAATTAAATGTTGAAGGTCCCGGACTTCTTCTTCAGAGTTTCCTCCAGGTTCATCTAAATCCTAGTGACTGGGTTCCTATTCTTATGGTAAATTTAGGGGTTAGACT
Source organism: Lissotriton helveticus (assembly GCF_964261635.1). Lineage (NCBI taxonomy): Eukaryota > Metazoa > Chordata > Amphibia > Caudata > Salamandridae > Lissotriton > Lissotriton helveticus. The sequence goes on from NC_136067.1 coordinate 875,558,291, forward strand.
AACTCTAGGGTCCCACCTATGGGAGGATCTGGGGAGAGGGTGGTTACACCCCTTCCCCTTTGTCCAGTTTCATGCCAGAGCTGGGGCTGAGTGACCCAACAACCGTTTTGAACTGGGAAATGCATGGAGCACCTTGTGTGCCCCAGGCAGTGTCTGAAAAGCATTCACTGAATGCAACCCACCCTGCCCCAATACAATAAACCCTGTCTGGAGAGGTGCCAGCACCTCCCTGGACAGGAAACCTAGTGTCCAGGCCTCCCCTGCTGGAGTTTCATCCAGCAGCAGGAGGTCAGACTTGTGTCTGTGGCAGCAGCATCCATTTTGTGATGCTGGGGCTCTGTTTAACTTTAACCGGGTATACCAGTGTGTACATGTCTTTTCCCTCTAGAAGGGTGGAATGCTACCCCCGCCGCCAGAATTGGTGGGGGAGAGGGTAGTATTCCAAATCGTTTGACACCTTACACGACATGTTTTGATAAAGCAAACCAAAGTTAGCATTTAACCGCGAGGTTCATAATGCACTTAAGAGTATATGGTATGGCTATATCATAGAACCGCTATAAGGAGATATTTACGAATGCTGCAGAGGGGCTCAGCTCATGCTAGGGCAGCCTCTCACACAAAACCAAGCACTCTGCCTTCAGGATTGTCAAGGCCTGCCATAGGAGTGACTTATAGGTTAATGTGTGTCTATATGTAAGGGTAGGTATAGGTATACTATATCTAAGCAAGGGGTGCTTACACCACCTTACCGAGGCTGCAAGTGCAGACCTTTGGTGTCATTTTGGAAGGCTAACTAGGGGTGGCACAATACATGCTTCAGCCCCTGGTAGGCCTCTGGGGTCCCTATGCCCTGGGTACCTAACGTACCATATACAGGGACTCATAAGGGTGACCCAGTAACCAATCTGGTATGTACCTAAAGTACATGGTTTCAATTTATCGAGAGAACAGCTAGGCTGTGGTCCTGATTAGCAGGGCCACAGCCAGTCTAAAGTCGAAAAACCAGTGAAACACAGCAAAAAGTGGGGGTAACCATAGAAAGCAGACCCAACTCTCCTACACACCTGCCATCCAGAAATGGATGAGCAAAAGACGAATGACCAAAAGGTGAAATTCCTGATTGTGTATGCAAAATGCAGACTCACAGGAGAAAAGTGTGTTTCTCTTAAATGTTTATTGCTATCCCTGGATGTCTTGTTTAATGCCTCACCCACCTTCTTGTACCACAATAAGAAACTCTGTAGAAATAATTTTGGTCTCCCATCCCCCTGTGTAAAATAAAAACACTCTATTTTTCTGCTGTAGTAGGACTGACCCATGCTCATAACAAGCAACCATAGGCACACTGTTTCTTTCAGTCATATGCATCAGCAAATTCTTATTCATGCTGTTAGTTTCCTTCTATGGTGCAAGGTCCTCTAATGCTAGAATCCTGCTGCTGGTGAAGAGGTGAGCCCAGAATGTTAAGCATCCAGCGGGTGCTTAGATCACCCGAGGAATCCGCTGCAAGGGATCCTGTCCTTTTGTCTCTATGGTGCAAGGTATTCTTAGGCCTGAATCCTTCTGGCGGTGAGGAGGCGGGGCCAGATTGCTAAGTGCCGCGTGGGTCCCCAAAAAGACCTGAGGTGTCCATCAGCATGTGACGCACCCAGGCGCATATCCGGGTGAAGACCGGGCCAAGAGCAGGCCCGTATGTGCCTGTCCAAGCTGAGATGAGGCTGGGCTGTGCATCCCCATTCACCTTCAGTACTGAATCTCCTTGGACCATGATCATGGGAAAGCACAAATTTAGAGGTAACACACACGCTTCTGCCAAGGCCACCACCACTGATTATTTTCTGGCAATTGCGGCTGGGGTAATTTCTAGGGAGACAGAACTTGAAGAAAGGAGTCTTTCTTTTACGGCAACACTTCATCTACACCGTTTTTATCTTCCTCGTCCACTGCAAATACAGGGTTAGCTGATGCTTTTAGTCAGAGTTGAACACCACCAGCCTTGACTTCTTCCTCCGGGTCACCACCCTTTGAACCTGTGGTCAAATGCAAAGGAAAGACAGCCCATTTGCCTAAATTTCAGGATAGGGGAGTTAACACCTGGGACGATTTGACTAACCCCCACCTTATCTGAAACTTGCCTGGCGAATTAAATCTGTGTTAGTATTCCCTCTGCGCTCAAAAAGCGTTTCTTCCCACTCACTGTAAGGCTGGAAAGATTGCATCAAACCTGTATGAATTATATGGCTGTTTTATCAGATGAACTCTCTCCTGGTTCACAGTTGTCCCACAATGACAACCTTAGTCATCAATTGTCTCTTCCATGCTTACGGTCAGTTCCATCTGTATTCATATGTGACTATGTTAATCCTTGTCTTAGTGCTACTGTCTCAGCTCCTTTAAATTCTATTGCAACTATATCTGCTCACTGTGGTGAGACTGGTAATCTTTTTGCAGAATAAATGTAATCTTACGTATTGTTTGGGTAGAAATTCAAGCAATCTGCTGATCATAAGCCTCCTGCCTGAAGTGGGTAATGTTCCTACTCTGTCATCTGATTCAGCTGAAACTGGGGAACAACTAAAGTGTAAAGTTGTCCATTGGCTGTCTAAGAATTTGAGCTTTAATGTATATGATTCCAATCATATATTGTTTGTTAGAAGAGTTTCTTCGGTGGGTCCCTGTAGTAAATCACTGGAGGATGATTGTGTGGTCATACGTTTTTGGTTCAGTTTAGGCACTTCAATAGGAACTCATCAGTGGCGGCTGGTGACATTTGAAAGTTATGAGGCGTAAAAGTTTGGTATGAATTTTATGTAGTGAGCAATGCGAGTAAGCTCAATGGATAAATGTGGGATCCAGCCTGGGTCCTCCTCCGGAGAAGAAATTGAAAAAAGATTGGCTAATGGTGCATTTTAAAGCAAATTAATTTAGTGAAAAGCAAGGCTTAGAAAGCAATGGGAACATATAGTGTTGAAATATTAAACATATTAAAAACTGTCCTATATCTTACTGCATTATTATGTTCAACAGTTACTGTAATGTGCAACTAGTACAGCGCAAAAACTTCAGTCTTTTAAAGTATGTATTTGCGCAGTGTCTTGCAGTGCATGCGGCATCAACTTTGGAAGAAAATGCTCTAACCAGGCTTCGGGAAGGACCCACAGTTGCAGAAAGAAATCAGTTACATAGGAATGTGTGAAGACAGATCTTTAGGTCAGATGAAAAATGTGGGGGCTCTCTAAAAGGGAACATGTAAAATAAATTTCTGTGATTTGTGCCACCCAACCGGCAGTTTGATTTCTCTCTGAAATGTTATTGCATCCAGATATATACCACAATGACTGACCTACACCTAAAACCTGTCAGAACGATTGGCTTTGTCAAAGGTTGTTAGCTGTTTAAGATAAATGAGTAACAGTAAGGATTTATTATAAATCATCAACCTTGAAAATGTTTAAATCCTGAAATTTTAATAGTATTGAGGCCTGTGGAAGGTATTTTAGCCTTCAGTTATGTGCTCTTTATCTTAGATATGTGTGCCCTGTTTCTCTGCACCTCTTGTCCATCTGCACATCTTCAACCACCTCTCTTTCCTCTTCAACACCCTGTTTTCACTCTTCCCTGAATGCACTTCCTTGCATCTCTCTCCCTTCACCACTTTCATTCATACACTAGGCTCACTCAAATTTAAGCAATTTATTTCCTTTTGCCCGGAATAACTCTCTGCAGAGAGGCTAACCCACTGACAGGCACGTTGCTTTGGCTTCAGTGTCAGAGCTCTGAATCAAAGCCCATCAGAAACACCTGGCACGGAAACAAATACAGAAACACAGCATGATTAAATAGCTAGCTCTTGGGAAGGGCAAGATTAAGTAAAAAGTGAAATAAGAGAGGCACTACATCACTGCCATGCATTGCCTTAATGTTTAAACAATCATTGTTCATGAATCAACCCATGTTTTTGGCATTCATGTTGTTAAGGGTATATGGCAAGTTTTAGTGTCATACAGAAGATAACTGTCTACTGTAAGCACATAACTCTTGCTTTGCTTGGATCAACTTCACAAGGGAACAAGAATCCTGGCCTGCTTGTCTTTTGGAACAATTTTGCGTGGGAACACATACAGCAGTTCCACTTCTAACAGGGCCAGCAGCGTGCAGCCAGGGCCTGGGGTGTCACAGTAAGGGAGCTTAGTGTGGCAAGGGAACTCAGCACAATAAGTCCTTAGGTGTAGCTAGACTCACACCTGCTCAGTGGCAGGATACCCTCCTGGGTGATACTGCGCTCTACAAATCTGCACAACATAACATAACACAACATAACATTTGACTCTGAGTAAATATGCAACAGTGAAGCACTGCCCCATACATTCTTACTTATGTTTTCCCTTGGGAAAATATAATATATTATTATATAGGTGTATGTTCCTGTGACGGTCTATCAGACCAGACACACTTGCACTTTTTGTCTTTTTCAATTTTATGGTATTTATTTGAAGTGTTTTTTTATTTTCGTTGTTGAAGCAATATACATTTATTCAATGTAGACCTGCACTATGTTCTATAAGGATGCTGAATGGGGATGCAGTAGAGATGCTGTGTTACCCCAAATTATTAAGGGTCACGTCTAGTATATTTACAGAACCCAAAAGTCCATTTTAAGCTCTTTGGAGAAAAGGAAAACTGACAGGGGGTTCTTTCCCAAAATAGCTATGCTCCTGTGGAAAGAGTGGTAGGCGTCAGACAAAATCTATTGGGGAAAAGTTTTTCCGCAGGTGTACACAGAGTTCCACTCTGAGCCCCGAAATCAGTATCGCACACACAAATTGTTATTTTAAACTATAAGACTATTTGTTGTTCACTTTTCATTTTTCACTATTTGTAGAATGACTGTAAAAATTATTAACAACTCTTCACGCATTATATGCATTAAGTTAAAAGTTAAATAATCCCCCAATCATATTTCATTATACATTCCTACTCAATTAGTCGAATCTGTACCTAAATTATAACCAGCTGCCTAGCAGAAAATTGATGTTACTCTACTGGCATTAATATGTAAAGTCATATAAATCTTCCTGATACACTTTATTATAGCCTTATAGCCCGCCGTAGAGGGCTATACCGGCTATTAAAGGCCCTCTCCAGCGTTCGGCTCGGGCCTTTAACAAGGGAGAGGGAATTTAATAGCCGGTATAGCCCAGCTACGAAGGGCTATAAGGCTATTAGAACATTCTGCCACTAGAGGGCAGAATGTTCTAACAAAAACAAAAAACAAAAAAGAACAAAGCCTTATGGGAGCGTGAGGGGATTGGAATCCCCTCAGGCTCCTTGTAGCCTTTGTTCACAGCCAGAGCTGAGAACAAAGAAACATTGGAATGTTGGAGCTCCAGGCTTATACCAGCCATTAGAAGCCTGGAGCACTCCATTGTTTTCAATGGAGCTCCCAACATTCCAATGTTCTAATGTGCCATAAGGCCTCAAGTCAGAACTCTGTATTTCAGGATCCCTCAACAACTCATGTGTAATCTCATTTTATATACCTTTCAAATTCTTGTTTCTCTATTGATTGCTTAGGCATCACTTCACCCTGCTCCTGTTTCATTGCAAAGGACAGTGAGCAATGCTTCTTTTTTAAAACATGGGAAGTGCACAGAAGTTTACTGATACTTGTCTTCCTCCTCCCTTAAAGTTGGAACTTGCAAGACCAACTTTTTTGTAGTCATATTCCTGCTACTATGTTTATGATAGGGCATCAAAGAGTGGAAATGTCCTTTATCCAGCTTTTCTGGTGAGCCCAGGGCTTTCAGTGAGATGAAAAACCATGGGGGGGGGGGGTTCTCAAAGGAGCGTGGCCAATGTAATTAAGGGTGTGGCTTAAAAACACATAAGCTAAAAATGTGCGATTAGAATAGTGTGCCACCCAACTGGCATTTTGCTGCTTTTGTCCTTGCATCCAGATATATAATACAAGTAGCATTCATTACACCTAACACAAGCCAGGACTGGTGGCTTTGTCAACGGTTGTTAGTTGCATAAGATAAATAAGCAACAACTATGGCTTCATTGTAGATAACATTGAAAATTCTTCAGTTCTGAAATGATGAGACTGTGAAAGAATGTAACGAGTCCATTTGAAGTTATATCAAAAACAGTAAAGGGTGGTACTGCTGCAGAGTTAAGATTTTATTTTTGCACCCTGAGCGTGAAAGTAAAAATAGAGAGACCGATAGGGACCCATCTCAGTACGTGCATTTTATACCTGCCGGCGCATGACCAGGCCCACCTAAAGCCCTGGGTGATCCTTAGAGTAACAAGGCCATCAAGCGCATATTCTATTTGTTGGACAATTTAAACTGCTCTTTGTTACAAACGAGCTATGTACTTTCATCACACTTATTTATTTATTTGAAGAGTTTTATATTGCACTGGCTAGACCCATAGGTATCAGAGCGCTTTACATGAACCTTGTTGAGTTACAAGATACAAATTACGTCCGTTACCAGAGCATAGTAAAACACAGGCAAAAAAACAATGTTATGGAATTCGTCGGCGGGTATGTATTCAGTACTCAGTGATGTTGTTAGCATACAGCAAGGCCTGTCTTGTGTGTAACACTTAAAAATACATATAAAACCAATACCACACATCTCAGAGGCGGGGGCTGCCGCCATGTCCTAGACAGTATAGTCTCTGTTGGCTTGCCGTGAACACATGCACCACCTTTAACCACCGGCTTCTACTGTCTACCCATTCATACTGATTAATGTGATTCACAACAACTCACATACCACGCGTCAACAAGCGAGCGATAAATAATTACAAACCGTTGTCCTACTCTATCCTTCTGCTATCATTCCAAATCCAAATAACTGATTAACCTATCCACCACTTAAAATGTACTTGCATGTTTCACTATACTAATTCAACACTAATCCTCTGTGGGTCCCGGAGTAGCGTGCTACCCGCCGAAAAAGTGCTTCGATGCCTCGTCAGGGGTAGTAAGCGCTATATAAATGCAATTACAATACAATACAATACATACCTGCTAAAAAAACTTTAAATAACGTTGGGAAAAAGAAACTTGCCACCTATTGTGCATCAACCTAACCATTCTTGGCCTTCAGTACAGCTCACAGCTGCATCCTTACTCATGCTCCCAGCAACAGCATGATTCCCAAACCATTTGCAATGGTGGCTCAGGTTACATGTTCCACTCTCCCACTCCAGTTATTTCTATGACAAAACGTTGTTCAGTTCATATACCATCTCATCTAGCCAACTGCATCCAGTTTCTCTTTAATCCGATCCTTTGAAGACTCTTGATCGAAGTCTCTTGACCTAACCTAAAGCCTCATTGCAATAGCCAATTAATATTAATTATTTCAATTTTTTTCTGAACTATTGCATTCTGAATATTGCCCGGTGTAGCATAAAATACTTTGGGGCAGATTTATGAGGCCCTTGCGCCTCTTTGCGCCGCAATTGCGTCACTTAATTTGACGCGACGGCGGCGCGAACAATGCGTCCTATTTACAACGTGACGCATCTAGGAGATGCGTCACGTTGGAAAGCCCTGCGCCATAAGGAGGCGTTCCTGCGCAGGGGGGGCGTTCCTGCGCAGGAACGCCTCCTAAATGTGGCTGAGTGAAATCTATGAGATTTCACTCAGTCACTTTCTACGTCAATTCCTTACGCCTGCTTGAAGCAGGCGTAAGGGTGACGCACCATGCATTGTAGGGGTGGCCCCTGTGCATTGCAGGAGTCATGTCGCACTTGCATCTTCGCGCACCATGGGTGGCGCACTGTGGCGCACATTAACTGGCGCATCCCTGGGGATGCGCCAGTTAACATAAATCTGCCCCTTTGATACTAATGATAGGCTCCTCAGCCTACCGAATACTAAAGTCCAGGCAAACAATGAAAGTGACCAAAGTTATACAAATGTCCGCCAATTACATTCTTTATGTGTAAATTGTCCACATGCATATTCATTGTGGCTATTCTGACAATCTGATTGGATTTTATTCTTCATGAGTCGACGAGGGCGAGCACTAATTGGTGAGTCTTTTTGTTGTATAGAGCTCTCATTTGCTCATTTGATAGGTGTGTGCCCTAAAAATGTACATCAGTACATTTATATAACATTTAAACGAACTGTAACTTGTTTTCTTCCAAATGGTTAGACATCCGTGTTCTGCAAAGTGCACTAACACGCTTCCAATCCAAGTATTAAATTGGTTTTGTTCGCTTGGTTTACAATGCATTAAAAGTTCTAAAAATCTAGTGTATATGTTCCTTGCTGGGCTCTTAGCAGTTTGTTCACATATTTTTTTCTCTTTCGACCAGCAGACTATGCCCCTGATTTCCATATCTTGCCAAGTAATTTGTCACTGCCAAAGTTAGCAAAATTTAAAGGGACAGTGTCAGGCCTCCCGTGCTCCCATTTTCAACTTAGCGCGGAAGTGGTCACCTCCCCCGAGGAAAATAGAGTGGAAATCTTTTCTGGAGCTAAAGCAATTCTTCATGTCGCCGCGCCTGTGCAGGAAGCACAACAAGTATTCACAGCGGTGTCACTCCAGGGCGCGCGCCGCGGTGACAGATGTTAGATTGTCTGTCTGGGAAGAAATATCACGCAACAAGCAGAAGCGTCATGAATACGGGAGTGACTTCAACATCGCAATGTGATAAAAAATATAGAACACGCTGTTTATTTCAGTGTCGAGGCGTAATCATTCAGCGTGAACTTCTAATGGGGGCCAGTGATTACAGCACAAATCACTGTTTTTTTTACCCCTCAGGAACGGTGTTTCATTTTCCCTTAGACTTCAATCTGTTATCTCAGATTTAAAACACTCTTTAAGATTCTTTTCGCCCAAAACTTTTCTACTGCTTTAAACCTATGCTTTTTCCTCATCTCTTTGTTGCTCGGTTCCTTGTGTTAGACTTAATTTCAAGCAAATTTGATGGTTTGCCAGACACAGCGTTTTTATCTTCGCTTAGCATTCAATGCGCGATATTCCACGGTGGTGGATACAAACATTCACGGAAAGATGAATGGCATGTATCGATAACGTGCCATAAATATTAAAGACATCAATTCTCCACGTAACAAGTAACAGGTACAGCGAAGCAATCAATACCGGCCAGCAGCCAGTATACTAGCATAGAGTATCTCATCTCGAGAACAGAGCAACAGAAAGTCAATGCATTCCTCTGACCCTGGAACCCCCCACTCTTCACAAAATACTTCTGACCAGTATGGTCCCCGCCACTGTATAATGTAACTTGTCATTCTTAGCCCATGTTAAGGGGTGCTCACTTCCAGATGTATATTTTGCACATTTATTGGTGGAAAAACACTTTTATCTTAAATTGTGTCTTTCATCTTCAAACAAGAAGTTGGATTTCCTTCAGCAATCGTCTGCTACAGGAAGTTTACTTTTAAATGTGCATGTTTAAATTGTGTCTTTCATCTTCAAACTAGAAGCTGGATTTCCTTCAGCAATCCTCCGCTACAGGAAGTTTGCTTTTAAATGTGCATGTATCACTGATTCTTGATTGCAGAAAGAAGTGTAGTTTTCACATTCATTTTCCCAACAAGTAGTGTTTTTTGTGTGCGTGGACAAGTACATTGAGCACTTGGAGGGCAGCTGAACACAAGAAGGTCTGCCCTCCCCCCCTGGGTTTTTGGGGAAGTTGGTGCAGTCCAGCGACTGCACTGGGGTATGGGCTCCAGTTGGGCTACTTTGTTGCCCAAGGAATATATAGGGTCTCCATTTTGGGCCCCAGCTACGATTTTGTCTTGGTGACACGGTGGCTGGTTCCTGTGCAGGTTTTACATTTTTGTAGGTTTTCCAGTTTGGTGGGTTTCCCCTTCATAGGTTCAGCATTAGTGATTTGGTTAACACTTAGGGGTATATTCTCAAGAACGTGTGATAACCATTGCAAATTCAGCTTAATGCAACTTTGCATATCGCAGTACATCGCAAGAAAATAACACTTTCTTAATGTCCAATTCCGAACCCGGCGGCACCATGTGATAGCAGCAGGAAAAAGCACCAAATGACCGCGTAAAAACCAACGTGGAAAACAAAAAATGCGAAACACGAACGCCCAAAAAGCCATGATGCCACAAAGCGTGTTATCAAAATCAGCAAAAAACAGCGTAAGGCCTGCAATACCCACGCGTCATGCGGGAAAATGCACTATAAAAGCAAAAAAAAAACCCATTCAAACAGAGTCGCACCATGGATGCACCCGGACCGAGTGCAGAGGACAAGCTGAATTCCACAAGCCCCACGGAGGACCAGCTTGGAACCCTGTGTCTGAGGAAGGGCAAGGAGAAGAGGAAGAGGAAGACGGGGTTCAGTGCTCAGGAAGACCGGATCATCGTCACGGAGGTGATGAAACACCATCAACAACTGTTCGTCACCTCCACTGCGGCACTGGCAACCCAAACGGAAATCGTCACCAAAGTCAATGCAGTCGGAGTGTCGAGTAGGTCAATGGAGGAGGTCAAGAGGCGCTGGCATGAAGTGCACAGCCAAACCAAGGAGAAGCTCACCACCAACAGAAAGGCAGCAAGGGCGACTGGAGGTGGGCCTCCTGCCCCACAGGAGGAGCTGGGTGAGCTGGAGCAAATGGTGTCCGCAGTCATCAGTGTGGAGATGGTGGCAGAAGTTGGGGGCATGGACACAGTTTGAAATGACCTGACCCAACAGCAACAGGGGAAGTAACCATCAGGGACTGGGGGACGTGGGGGGAGATTGGCACAATGGCACACATGCACAATTATGTGTCGCCCACTGCACACCCACAATGAGTGTGGAACATGTCCCTGACACCCTTGGCACACGGCAGCACACATAGGAACACCAAGTAGGCCCCTGTCCACTATGTGCACATATGGACTTCCTCCAAATCACCAACGACACATCCCAGCCATGCACATGTGATGGATACAGAAAAGCGGTGGCTGTGTGAGCCACACTGACTATGCAAGTGACACACACACATAGCAATCACAGAACATCAGCAATGACGGCAATGTGGTTCAAAGTGCAACACCCACACCACAGGATAGAGGACACAACAGGTTCCGCTTGTGCATAGCAACTGGCCACTCACATCTAGCATTGACTGACATTGTGTGATGATAATGTACGAGTACTACAACACATCCGTCATGTATTCGAAAATCCCACTGTCTGCCATCAAATGGCCAGCTCCACCAAAACAGTCACAATGTGCATTGTCATGCAGTCTGTATGTAAACATCTGCAAAGCGTCAACATACAGGGGAAAATCTGTTAACCTGCAACTCCCCTTAACATTGCAGAGGGACAATCAATACTTACTGCAGAGCAGACCACAAATCCCATCAGTGATAATGAAGAGGACAACCTGCCCATATGTCAAGACACCTTCCAACGGATAATGGACAGCTTCTGCACCCCACCCCCAGGAGCAGGGCCGGCCAGCTGCCTCGAGGTGACCCCACCACCTGCACAAGCCACATAGCAGGAAACACACACAATCACGGCTGTCTCCCATGATCCCCACGAACAATACATGGAATTCCAACACCGTGTGTTGGGTTGCCAGGTGTAGTTGGCGGATCAGCTGCGGGTGGGTTTTTAGCTCGTGGCAGCCAAACTCAAGGCCATACATGGGTGTCTGAGTCCCATCAGGGACCACGTACAGTCCCTTACGGACACCCCCTGTCCGTACCATGCTCACCGATAATCCTTGGCTGACCTCGCTGGGGCCATTACTCAGATACAGGAACTGTCCAGTCAGACATGCACCAGCGATGACAGCACAGAGTTGGCACAGATGCGGAGGACAATGGAGACCATGGAGCAGATGCAGGCTGGAAGCATGGCTGCCACGGCTGAACACCAGCGAGATGTAGCTGGGATCTTCCATGCCCTGCAGTTCATCATCTTGCCATTGCTGCCACTGAGCCAGTCCCAGATAACTGCAGTGGTAACGTCGACACACACATTTCCGACCCCTGATGTGTCAGTGGCACCCAGTGATGTAGCCCCATCCCCATCACACCCTGATTTGTCAGGGGCACCCAGTGATGCAGCCATCACCCCGCCACACACACCGAACACACCGGACACAGAAGTATCAGAGGAGTAAGATGCGGATGGGAATTACTGTGTGAGGAAGGAGCTAGTAGCATCCATCACCTCCAGATGGCCTGTTCCTGCCTGGTTAAGTCCTCTGCAACATGCCCTGGGACAAAACCTCGCACTGTCCCCCGGAATACTCTGAGACATCCAACCGGCCCCGAAATGGACTGCCACATCTACACTGCTTGACAATTACACAGCAATCCTGCTGCAGACTGCACTCTTCCTCTTCCCAATCACTTTTCAGTGTCCAAAGAACTCTGATTGGCCCACCACTGGGCTCCCATGTTATGTGGGCTTGGACGACCATGTACAGCTCCTGCTACGTCATTCACCAGAATGTGAAAACATTTGAAGTCACACAGATGTGTCATGAATATGTTCACTCATGTATGAAAGTATGGCTGGACATGGGGACAATGATTGCAAAAGAAGGTACCCCCAGGTGAATGTCATCAATGCGCATGTTTATCCCTGAGACACATGGCCAATTAAATGACTGTGAAGATGAGTACTAGCTATGTCCCCATTGCACATTCACAGCAATGCCACAACCCCCCAACGTAGGCACATGTCCATGTATTGAATAGGGCTGTGGTGGGATATGTAAGCATTCTCCACGATGGAACAAGGTGTTGGGACCTGTGCTCTGGGTGACAATCCGATGTGGCTGCAGGAACATAGTTACTCGTCCATGAATGCCAACGCAGCTTCATGAGCAATGAGTTCCAATAGTACGTCGTTGTCGGGTTCAAGGAACACCAGGGTGAGCCAATCCATTAACTGGTCCGCGCAGATGTGCTCAGGCCACGCCCTTTCCCCAATCCGCAACACTGCCCAATAAGGTAGCACCTCGATGTGGTCACTGCACACGAGGTGTTGTGCAATCTCCCATGCACAACTGCCAGCACATATGCCAAAGATCAGGGAATCCCATGCACGGCTATCCCCAGACACTCCTGTTCGTGGGCCATCAGGGGGTGCACTATCAGGTCATAATCCAATTCAGCTACCGTTGCATTGGACAGGCAGACCTCCATGGGGCACTTGAATGTGCATGATCGACAGTGGAACCACGGCTGGCCGCAGGTGATGTAGGCAAGACCGAAACTCAGACGAAAACTGATTCCCAACACTGCCATTGGCAGTGACCCAAAACAGATGCAGCATTCAAGCACGGTACAGTTCCACGTGACAGTGGTTGTGCATGTGCCCGGGAATGCCTACCATTGAGTTTTTTGGTCTCTTAGCACCGGCAATCCTCAGACCAGCGGCAGTTCGGTGGACGATATGCCACAGCTCTGGGCAATGAGTCGTATGTGTGTGCGAAGTTTGGACGTATGGGTATTTTTTTACTTATGTGTTAAGGCCATCCCTTGCAGGTGTGGGTCGTGCAAGGACAGGTGTGTGTGGGGTGTGGGCACGTTGGTGTTTCCTTGGCGCAGTTCATGGTGTGGGAGTCATCGGAGGCTGATATGGTATCTCACCCACAGTGTGCCAGCTGCATTCGGGACCATAGTCGGGGGCTCTATTGGCCTTCAGCCTTGCGTGTTGAGACAAAGGGGCTTTCAATCCTGATATCAGTCTGACTACTGCTTGCATTTCTTGAATGGGATGTGGACTTGTGGCCCCCTTGGGTGTCTGGCACACATGTTCAGTAGCGCCATGGCATCTTCGTTCTTCAGGTGTGGCTCTGGGCTGGGCTCTTTTTTGTGGTGCAGGTTGTAGTCTGACTTTGCACCAGGTCAGAGCAGGTGTTAGTTTCCTGGTGCTAACGCACCTTATTGCATGTTTTGTTATCTTATCGCCGATCTTGCTGGTCGTTGAGAATGTTGCAGAGTGGTGTTGTCGCGGCTTTTTGCTCAGGAACGCCTACTCTGCATCTCATTAGCGATAGTTGCCGGGGTCATCTGTGGCGATGTTTTTTGCGGCTGCTATCGGCAGAAAATTGGTGATATTGGCTGTTTGCACCAGATTGTGAATGGGGCGGTGTATTTATCGTGACTTTGGCTGCGATAAAGTGCCGATAACTCGGCGATAGCTCCTGGATAATATGGCCCTTACCGTAAATGCCGGCATCGACTGTAAGGTGGCCCAGACGGTGCTGCTTCTTTCGGAGGCGGGACGGCTTGACCTCCTTGCCGAGGGGGCCCTGGTGCCGGTGGGTGGGACAGGGTGGCAGCCACAGTTTTGGCCTGTGGGTGTCCATGCCGGCCTTCGGCGGCGATGTGCCAGGTAGGTAGGAGGAGCCACTCCGATACATGGAGAGCAGCCCTGGGAAGAGGTGCGGGGAAGGGCGGGCGGGGCAAGGCGACGTGGCATTGGCTCTCCCCCGGCTGTGACATGGGGGAGAGGTGTTGAAGCAAGGGTGTTGGCAAGGCCTCCGGTAGCTCTGGTGAGGTCTCGGGAGTAGCATAAGTGGACGGGGCCACCACCGACATTAGCACAGCCTTGCGAGGAGGGGAGAGGAATGAGGAACATGTCCCCAGCAGCAGCAAGGGTGTTGCGCAAGGCCTCGAGTAGCTCTGGCGAAGCCTCGCAAGTGGCGGTGCCGCCATGGACCTTAGTGCGGCCCTTCAGGGAGGAGGAAAGGGGACAGGAGCGAGGAATATGTCCCCACCAGTGGCAGAGGGACAGGAGCAGGCTGTTGTAGATGGTGAAAGCTGCAAGGTCCCAGAAGGAAGTATAGTGGCCTCACGCTTTCGATCGGGGGCAGGGTCTCTGCTTATAATCGCAGGGCCTCCAGTAGAGGGAGGGAGAGGGCCGGACCGCCTCACATGGCTTTGCACAGCCTGCAGGTTTACCTTCCTAGGCAGGGGACAAGGGTGCGGTGGGAGGGCTATATTGAAGAGATGATTAGGTTGATGAGGGATAGCGTGGCAGTCAGGTAGGAGCAGGAACTGATAGACTTCATGGAAGTATATTAGGAGTGGGTGGCAGAGGAGGCTGCAAAGGAGCATGTGGGAGGAGGAGGGGTTGCCACCCTCAGCACTAAACCTGGAACATCATTGATTGGGGCAATCATGCTTGGTTGAACCAGGCACCGATGGGTGTTAGGGTAGCCTGGGTGGAGCTACAGGGGGTGGTGCAATTGGGGGATCCCAAGGGGAGGTGGGTGGAAGGGTCCTGGCCCCCTTTCCCCCCTTCCCCGCAGGATAGCAGTGGTGGAGTTGGTGTGGAGTGACGGGGAGGAGGAGTGGATTTGCGGGGGCGGGCAGGAGACAGGCAGGTCTGTTGGGGGAGCACACCCAGTTTAGTGGAAGTGAGATGCCCAGGCAGGATTTATAGGAAGCCCGCAGAGGAAGAAGGAGGTCCCACAGCAGGTAGGGAGCAGTGGGAGCAGTGGTCAAAAGGGCCTTGGGAGCAGGATAAGCTAGTTCCCAAGGGTTGGGGCATCCTCCTTCCAATTGGAATATGTGACTATGCGTCCTGCATCAGTAGAGAGGTGGGAAGTGCAAGGAACGGTCCCCCCTGGCAAGATGGCATGCAATCGGTCATTGCGCACTGAAGAGCTCATGCCCAGTTGGGGGGAAAAAGGGTGCTTGGGGAGTTGGCGCAGACTGAGGACACTATCCTGGATTGTGATCAAGGCGGTCTGGAAGGGGGAATTGGGGGATGGCTACGATGGTCAAATAGAAGTGCATAATTGGTGGCGGGAGGGTTTGGTGGGGAGTCGTCTAACCCATCTGCACCTAGTATGTTGCAGGATACAAGGGCCCAGAAGAACACAGGGAATCGCAAACAGACATGGAGACAGCAGGCAATGGTGAAGCTGCGGGTCCCCTAATGAGTACCGACCTTGGCGGCAGGTAATATACCAAAGTATGGTTCTGAAACACACTGCGCAGGTTATACAGGGGCCGCAGCTAGCAAGGTGTAGGGAAGTGGAGAGGCGGGCATGTAGACGGCATTGGGGGAGGCCATGGAGTCTCAAGGAGGCCTGCAAAAGTATGCCCTCATTGGGGCAGAATGCGGGAAGACACACAACAAGCAGGGAGGCCCAAACAACAATGGTGTCCATTGGGACAGAGGCAAGGGATCCCCAGGACAGCTGGGAGGCCCATTTTAGGAAAGGGAGGCACATGTGGGACACTGGAGCGGATATGGAGGACCCCACAGCATGCACGAGTGACTCTGCAGGGCAGCAGGGGACTTGAAATGGAACACTTTAGAGTAGGGGTTGACAGCATGCAAGGAGGATTCCAAAGGGGTGGGGTCAGGGTTTGGGGGAGACAAAGAAGGCACGCAGGACAAGCCTGGAGACGAATTAGAGAGTAAAAAGATTATGTTTAGGAAGTTGCCTTTTTAGGGCTGGTTAAGCCACTGGGGGCCCTCCTGATGTAGGCAACAAAAGAGAAGATATGGAAAGGGGAGTATGCTGAGATGATGAAACGCCTCCATAGAGAATTGAGGTCTAAGGAAGGGTCTAAGGAGGAAGAGCTAGAGCTCTCAAAGCGTCCACGAGTGCCGATGATGATAGTGAACTGGACAGCAGAGTTCCTTATATATGCGAGTGATCATTTATGAGCTCTTTCAGAGGTGCCCCACCCGGGAGGCGGGGGGGGGCCTCTGGAAAAACCCAAAATAGGCAAAGTGGGGCTTTCTGGGACTTTAACAAAGGTCTGTGCTCTAAGTGCTGCCGCAGACACCCACTGGTTGCCTGTTTCAGGGCGAGCGGAGCTCTTATTCACCCAGGTATGGTCAGCCGCAAGGGACAACAGGTGGACAGCAGGGAAACATGCCAGGTACGACTCTAGGCTTCCAGTCTGGCAGGGCAGGGCAGGGATCTGGTGGAAAGGGCGCTTCCGCATATTAAGGTTGACAGACTGGCTTTTTGGCTCACTCAATACAACAAGACAGAAGATGAATGCTTGTTGCTGGAAGGGTTTACAAACGGGTTTAGACTTGGTTACGACAGCCCGATGCTGCGTCGCTGGGCAGCCAATTTGAAATCAGCAAGGGAGCATGCACCAGTAGTGAGGGATAAGCTACACAAAGAGATCCAAGAAGGCAGGATGGTAGGTCCCTTCGAGGACTGGTCGATGGAACACCTGATTGTGTCTCCTATTGGAGTGGTACCTAAGAAGGAACCTGGCCAGTTCCGGCTCAAACAAAATCTTTCTTGGCCTGAAGGGAAGACTGTAAATGACTTCATTCCCACAGAGCAAGTGAAAGTAACTTTTTCAGTGGATTTTGCCCTGGTGCGAGTGGAGCGGGTTGGTCAGGGGGCACTGATGGCTAAGAGTGACATTAAGTCTGCCTTCATTCTGTTGCCTGTACACCCTGCCAATTTTCCGCTGCTAGGCATTCAATTTGTTGGGAAGTGGTACGTTGATAAAGCGCTACCCATGGGTTGTTCTATTTCATGTGCTCTATTTGAATGCTTCAGCACATTCCTGCAGTGGCTTTTCACATGGTGCATGCCACACGGGACATGAACATGTGACACACTATTTGGACGATTTCTTCTTCGTAGGACTGCCAGCATCTGCTAGGTAGCTTCAACGCACTTATGGATGGCATAGGCATTCCCTTGGCGCCAAAGTAGACAGTAAGGCCAAGCACAACTTTATCCTTTCTGGGGATCGAGAATGATTCCATAGCCATTGTGGCGAGGTTACCAGAGGACAAAAAGCTTAACATGCTGGATTTGCTGATCACGATGATGATTTTAAAACAGAAAGTGATGGTGAAAGAAGTGCAAGCGTTGCTAGGTCATCTGAACTTCGCCTGCAGGGGGGTGAGTGTTGGTGGACCTTCTGCAGATGGCTAGGTCTTTTACTCATGGGATTGCCTCTTCCGCACCATCATGTCAGGTTGTTAGCGGGAGTGAAGGAGGACCTGAGGATATGGAAGACTTTCATGCAGTTGTTTAATGGCATCCTGTTTGGCGACTCTGACAGATCTAGAGTGGGATGCACAGCTATTTTCAGATGTTGCGGGGGTTTCAGCTTTGGCCTGTATTGGCAGAGCCACTGGTGTGCGGAGGAATGGCCAGAGTAGTGGAAAAAATTTAAGCGGAGCATTACTTTCCTAGAATTTTTTCCCTTAGTAGTAGCGGTGGTGCTATGGGGGGAGCAGCTGGCCCACAGGAGGGTTATGTTTCTCATGGACAATGTCAGTGGTGTACGCGGTCAACAGACAGTCAGCCAGGAAACCCGAGTTGTGGCCACTCCTAAGGGTCTTTGTTCTGCGTTGCTTGAGTCTGGACATTACGTTCAGAGCCAGACATTTCCGGGGATGGACAATGACATTGCCGATGCTTTGTCTTGTTCGCAGTGGGCTGGCCACAGAGGCACATCCAGTGAAGACTTGGATGCCACAAGAACTCTGGTCATTAGGAGAAAGATGATGCTCCAATTGATAGTTGGGTCTTTATCTGGTTGCACGAGGAAGGCATACCAGCAGGCTTGGATGAAATTCTTGGCTGGGGTCCCACAAGTAGGTCTGAGGAATGGTAGAGGGTGGAGGATGTGGTACGATTTATAGGGAAAGGTCAGTCAAAAGTTACAATAGCTGGAAAATTGCCCGGTACTACATTCATGGGTAAGCTACTAAGGGGCTACGCCACGTCGGCAGGCAAACAGGATTCTGGAGGGATGAGTGAGGGAAACTGGACAAGGGGTACGTGAGCAAAGGCCCCTGACTTTAAAGGTGTTGACTGTAGTGAGCTGGTCCCTTCCGAAGGTATGCTACGGGCAGGGGGAGAGGGTTCTTTTCACATCCCTCATGTCATGGATGTTTTTCAGGCCTTCAGAGTATCAGAACTTCTGAAGGGGCAAAGGGAGTAGGGGTCTACTGTGGGAGGAGGTTCATTGCGGTGAAGATGGCACGCAGATTTGCCTATGTAAGACTGATCAAAGAAAATAAATTAGAGCTGTTTTCGTAAGAAGTTACCAAGAAGTAATCATCTGCCCTGTGCGCTCGGCTATGGCCCAACAGCGCCTGGGTTCCGGGGTAGGCAAGGTGATTAAACACGATGATGGCAGACCCATGACATATTATCAGTTGTTGGCCGTTTTGGGAGCGACCTTGAGGGTGAAGGGCTTAGACCCGTCTATGTTGGGGACAAACTTGTTTAGGGTAGGAGCAGCAATGATAGCGGGCTGTCGGGGTTGGGGCCAAAAGCACATTATGGAGCTGGGCAAATGGTCGTCAAGTTGCTTTCGTACATATGTTAGGGGAGGGCAATGGGGGAGTAAGGGCGTGGTTTGTCAACTTTATTTCTGTTGCAGATTCTGTTCCTGGACCACTGGAAGCTGGGATGAACATCTGGATAGTCGGTCACTCCTTAGTGAAGTGGGTGGAGTGACAAGCTAGGGACAGCTGCCATTGCAGGAATTTGGGTATTGATAAATCTTTGTATACTATTACTTTGGTAGGAAAAGGGAGGATGAGGTGGAAGGAGCTCATTCAATGTCTCAATAAGATGTTGGTGGGCGGAAATGTCCGGCTGTGCTTCTGCTTGAAAATTATCTGGTTGTGAGGAAGGGGTTGTCACTAATTAAGGCCATGGAAGAGAACCTCAGGGACATGCAAAGGTCATGGGCTGGATGCTACACAATTGGGACTGAATTTTAATCCCAGTAGATGCCGGCGTGGGGCAACTAGGTCAGCAGCCATAGATAAAGTGCGGCGGAAGCTCAACAAAGAGATGCGAGCATTTTGAAGGGACGCGGGGATTGGTTGGGTCACCGATACGATAACGTCAACTTTTTCAGGGGTGATGGGGTACATTTCTCATTTATAGGCATGGAATTATACCTACTGCAGATGAGGCTGACTCTAGCCAAAGTGCTAGGCTGTTCATAAGTTGGACATTTCCCGTTGGTCTTATTGTTGTGCTAGGAGAGGGGTGGGGGGCCGAGAGGGGGTGGGGGAGCGAGGGGAGCAGATAGACTGGATAGCTCCCTCGCCCCCCTTTCTCTGGGTGGTGGTTGGCTGAGAAGTTGCCATGATTTACAGAAGTTTATGGTTTGTCAGCGGCAGTTCAGGCTGAAAGGAAACAGGTAGGCAAGTTCACGCCTTGACGACATTGGAAGTTCAAGGTTAGGTAGGAAGTTTAATGGGGTTCAAAGGGTAATTGAGGTAGGAAAAAAGAAGGAATCTTAGAGGTCCCAGTTACATTTGATCAGCTCTGACGTAACAATTTTATTGAGGTTTTAAGAATGGTATGGGGAGAGGTATGTTAGAGTGGGGGAGTAGCTTATCATAGATGTATAGTGAGGTTATCCTTTTAAAGGCAAAGGCCTAGGTTTTGTTGTAATATGCAATATGCACCAGTTTTAATAAAGCAGCCTTTTTCACACACAATTCAGGTGTCGGTGGTCTGTGCTGCTCCCCTCTACCCCAAATAACAAGTTGTCACATATGCCATCAATGTAATGTGATGTTTGATATGTGCATTTCTATAGTGCACTATCACCTGTGAGGGTATTCTGGCACTTTGGCAGGTGTGTGAGGCTTGCCACCAAGGGACTTACTTGAAGAACCAGGTCTCCAACATCTTGTGGAACAGCTGTATTTTATGGTGGACTCATAGATGCTTGATAATCTGCTTGTTTAGAAAATAGTTAACTGAGCGTGCCTAGGCATAGCCGCTATCCACTGATATATGCCTATCCCAAAATAGCAGTTGTAGGTTAAGTGTGTATGCATCTGGGCTTCAGTCTGTCAATTTTCACCCCCCCTTTTGGACTCGACTTTATTCTATGTTCAGTATTTATAAAGCATACGTTCAACTGATCATCATGTCGCTGATAAACAGAAGAACACATGAGGGGCTTGATTCACAAAGGTAAACTTACACTTTTTCTGTGAACACAAACTATGACTAAGACTCCGTAAGGCGTTCACAACCCGACTACGGAATCTGCACGTTCGTAAAGTTACAATTAAATCATAGTTTGAGAATACAGAAAAAGATTACGTTTGCACAAAAGTGTGACTTTACATTTGTGAATCATGCCCACAGGGTAGCATTGACTGCTGTAAATTGAAGTTATAATTTCCTTAGAAAGAAAAAGGTTTTGACAATGTCCCAACACTTCCTGGTCCTCCTGTTCTTGATGGAATACACTCATCCCTCCTCCACATCAGTGTAACCCCAGAACTCCATTGCCCTTTCCTAACCTTCCCTGCCTTCTCTTCAGTAATGTGGTACCTAAGAACTGTGTCCCACTCATACACTTGGTTCTCATCATTTGGTCAGCCACCCCTTCCACATCTGTTCTCCCAATGCTTCTGTGGTCTGAAGTGTAAGGCAGGCCACATGTACATGCACTATCATCTCAGTCATGGAACTCCAGCTCTCTTTCCATTGTGCTCTCAGTGCCACCCATAACACTTGCAGTCTATGTGTGGGAAATCATTATAGAGCAGTATGTACCACTCCAACCCTTAGCTCTCCCCGATCCTTCCACGATAATAAAACATTTACAATTGCGATTGTTTCCGTAGGGCACTTGGCTTTATTATGTCCTCCAATACACACCACCTGATTGACCATGGCATTAATCATTTCTAGGATCAAATTTGGCCAAAGACCTCATCGATTGCCTGGGACAATGCCTGGGAAGTATTTTTATGATACTTTTGTCATTTAATACATGTTCACTATTTGATCCTTCTACGTGTATACTCAGAGCTCAGCCATCCGTATATGCTGAGTTTGCACAATAGAAAACTCCAAAATTGAACAACTATTATAAGTTTATCAAGAATGTCAGGTGTATCTGGGTTTCTGATACACTTATGCAACAGTGATCTACAGTGGCCACTCTCATTTCAGTCTGACCTCTTGCACCCCAAGACCAAAGTCACTCTCATTTCTCTGTAAAGATTCTCAGGCCTTCCAGAGTCAGGAGTAGACATGCACGTATAGCACACATGTACATTCTTCAGAAATGTAATGAAGACGTATGGAGTTGGGTAAAAAAATTAGAAAATTAGCTTATGGAAAGGCAGTGAAAAAAGCAAATTTCTAATTAATGTGTGCCTCCGGTTGTACATATATGTAAACATGTAATATACAAATGTGTAACATTAGGCAAAAAAATTATATTTTGCTGACTTGTGCTCTCCCAATTAAATGTCTGCACATCATCCCTAACCCACTACATCTTAACTTTTGTGTTCCAATCTCAACCAAACCCCACCATGATCAATGTATGTCAACTCATATTCAGACACCACTGCTACAATAGGAATCTTCTTGTTAAATCACTTTGCTGCTCCTTGTATGTAGATCCAGTTAACATAAAACACCTAAAATAAAATAATAATAAATCAGAAGTATGAAAAGCAGGTAAGCGACAGTGAAGCAATCGAGGTACTCCTAAGGCAAATTCATTTATACAGCACTAACCGCAATAGTGCAATGCCATAATTGTGAAATTATTAGTGGCACAGTACACATGTGTATCAAGATAACTTCAAGGTCCGTCCTCAAAATGCATACATCATCCCGGTTTCTGAGCATATTTTAACAAGGGTAAGAGGTCGTGTTTCGACAAGATTTGGATTGGCCAACAGGGCAATCAGGCAGGGCCTGAAGGACTGGTCTGACAGGTCAGAGTGTGGGCTGGAATTTTGGCTGTTTGCTGGTTTGTTTTATATTCAGGGGAGCCGGTTTTTCTTGATTTTCCCTATATTGGCCCAAACATTGCCTGCAGCAAGCACAAATCAATGCAGGCTTCCACACCTTGCAGAAAACCTTTAAAGCTTGTCTATACAAGTTCAAAACTGCCCCAATTAGCTAATGTGGGCCACTTTTTTAGCTATTTGATTAGCTAACGGGGGGGGGGGGGGGCACTTTTATATTGGTGCCCAGGCCTTTTTTCTGTCCCAGGCCGACACTGGTTAAGGCCATGTTTACCTCGGGTCCCCAACAAAGCATCATCCAAAGACTGTCCCCCAAATATGATAGGAGCACTTGACTGCATAAATGTTCATATACTACTACTCAAGCGAAGGGGGCCCACACTCAAAAACTACAAGTATATCCGAGAATAGATGTTTCCAGGCAGTCTGTGATTTTAGTTTGCTATTTTAGCATTAGTGCATGAGATTTTCAGATTCAGCACATCATTTCGCAACAACTGCATTAATTGCCAGAAATGAAACACATATTTACATGAAAAATGTAGGAAAGAGCATACACACATGCTTCTCTAATAGGTATGAAATCTACCCTAACAAAACATCAACACAATGCAACATAGTTACATAATTGAAACTCCTTAGGAGAGTTTTTGAATGCTAACAGTTCATATGTGTACACAACACTGTATGGGCTGTCATATATAACGAGATTGCATAATTTTGCTATATTGCTGCATGCTACAGAATATTGCTATTAGATGTCACATCTGGTTACTACTACTGCCAGAACACCCTGAGGTAATCAATGGCATAAATGCAACCAACAGACTCACATGTCCACAGCTCAAATTAATTTCATATTTCCTTATACTGATGCACCACTACTAATACTGTTTTTGGGTTCTGTAGTAGCGTGCTACTCCCCAAAAAGCACTTTGACACCTCATCAGGAGTAACGAGCACTATATAAATGCAAACCCTTCCCTCTTTATCCCTCCTCTATCTGTTTAAAAACCGAAAAACAGACTCAGGTGTCCACCACTCACATTAGTTTCACATTTCCCTATACTAATTCACCACTAATCCTTTTTGGGCTCCGGACCGGAGTAGCATGCTATTCGCCAAAAAGCATTTCAACACCTCATCGGGGTAGCAAACGCTATATAAATGCAAACCTTTCCCTCTTCCATCCCTCCCCTATCCTTTTCAATCCAAATAACAAACTCACATGTCCACCGCTCAAATTAATTTCATATATCCCTACACTAATTCACCACAAATCCTTTTTGGGTTGCAGAGTAGCGTGCTACTCGCCGAAAAGCGCTCTGACGCCTCGTCAGGGGTAGTAAGTGCTATATAAATGCAATGGCAATATATCAGCATGACATCAAGCAATGCATCACAAACTTCGCTAGTTAATATATTTTTGTATTATTTCCCAAAATATATACCCATTGAGATATTGTCCGAACATTAGCTTATTTATTGGGGCAAAGGGCTCCCTGATTCCTCACTATAAAGGACCAGGACATTTTAATTCTGACTTTGCATAAGTCATGTGCAATGCTGCTTACTACAGCTGCACAAACAGGCTGCAACTAGTAAAGGTACTGTTTGCTCCTGAGGCATTTTGCAAAACCTTCTACAGGTACATCTCTCACCCGTAGACTAGGTTCTGTGAGGCTCAAACAGCGACATCTTTCAAAGTGCTTTGGAGTCAACAACCTGCAGGCAATTGTGTCATTTTTGGCACCGTCGCTAGAACATTCTACTAATGACAGCACCTAGAAGCGACGATTATGCTTGTTAAATGCTCACCATTAACAGTACCATGTCATCTATTGGCTCAAAACAGACATTTTTAAATGTCAATTAAACGACTATTAAAACGGTTGTTTAATAACCTGTAATCTGGCCTTGGCCAAAAATATCTTCCCAGCCAATAGCACACCTAGCAGAATGTAGCACCATTTAAAAAAAACAACAACTTTTAAACCAACAAATATACGTAAGGATGTATATACCCGGGTAAATGTTAATGTGCCCATTCTACTGCAGAGCTGGTCAAGGATATATTTACGCAGTGAATCTCTCAATAAACAGTAACCCAGCCAACGTGACTAACCAAACTATCTGGTTATAGTAGCATTGTGCTTTCCCACGTAATTATCTGTCCCCCCAATAAACAAGCCCACCCGCTGTAAGTGTCTCAATCCTACCCCTGTTTAGTAGAGCAACCTCACATGTGATAATGATTACAGAAAATCTTATTTCCACATATATAAAATCACGTTCATTCAAGGAGGTCACGTATTTGATCTGGCCTCCAATTTGTCCAGGTATATATTACAGGTGTCGTAGCAGATCTTGCTCGTGTCATCCGGGTTAAGTTTGGAGAAAATGTCAATTTCGGCATACATCCGTTTCCGGACATCCCCCAGCTAGTCTTTTGTATGTGGCACTACCGGGGTCTTCCAAGCCATAGGCCCTGCTTTGCCAGGGCCAGTGCTAGGTCTACAAATCCAAACAAGTGTTTAGCCTATTTCATGTGAGTCAATAGTCCCAGGAGGCAGAGCGTGGCCTCCTTAGGTATCAGTTTGCTAGTTAGATCAGTCAGATTCTGCACCACCTCCTCCCAAACTCTGGACACTCCTGAGCAATGCCAAACCATAGGAGGTAAGACAGCGTCTATTTCAGCGCATCTCGGGCAATTGGTCAATGCATCCTGGTACGTGCGCTCTATACAGCTCAGTGTTTTTTGTACAAATCTGGTGTACTTGTGAGAGAGCGCAAACTGATATAAATGTATGAGTACATCACACTTACCTATAGTAAGCACAAGTCATGATGAGAAATGCCATGAGTGCTAATAGTATCTGAAATTATATTCTAAATGTATAGCTAATATAGAGATTTAAGTAGAAGTGGAACTAATACAGAAATGTGTGACATTATATGATTTTATTAGACGTGATTATTTTGAATCTATGTCGTGTAGCTGTTAACATATAAGATGGTCTGTGGTAAAACGCAGAACGTGGTAGGCCTCAGGGCCAGAGTTGGAGCTAAAAGGGAAGGTGTTTCTTTTCACGACACAGATTGTTTAACGTTTTTGGTCATTGCATTAATGGGCCATGATTTAGAGTAATGTTTTCTAAATAATAGAATAAGAGTTTTAACATGCTTTAATTAAATGAAGAAATTGAATGCTATAATCATAATGTGAAATATTGTAGGCCTGAAATGTTTTAGCATTGATTTACACGTACATGTCTGGGCTGAGAAATGTTGCAAGCCTTTTTAGAAGTCTATGAGAGTTGGGTTCTTGGCGGCAGATATCTGTCTGCAACAGGAAAGGGGGGATCCAATTATAAGTGAATGAATAGAGGTCTGTTCAGTAGACGGCCCAGACATGGAGGAGGGTTCTGGAATGTTTAAGGGGTATCAGCGGGCCGGAGAAGAGACTGAGAAGCAAGGTCAACTCTAACGTCTGAGGCCCAATACAAAGCATCATGGAAAAAGCCTGAAGTTGCACCACGTGAGAGGCGTTTCGCAAGGGGCGTCTCAAATGTTGTTGACTGTTTTGTATTAGGGACAGCACCCCTGGGTGGAGTTAGAGCAGAGACCTGAGGACCCTTTAGAGAGCGGATGGGTAGGCAGTGAGGGGTCATGACTGGAGAACTTTAGGTTTTCACCAAGAGACTTAGAGTGGATGACTTCCCTTGGGGGTCATTCATTGCTGACACCTTTGTTAGGTTGGGATTTGGTTAAGTAGGGATACCATCTAGAACAGGGTAGGGACGCCTAACCTGTGTTTGTTTTCCTCCAACCTAAATGAAGGAGAGATATGCGTCTATGCTGATAGCTTTGCTATTTTTAGAACTTGTGTTAGTGATTTCTGTTGCTCGTCTGAGGGCTTTTCGAGAGCACATGTATGTAATTGGACCTGTGTATCTCGTGAATCTCATTCTGAGATGCTTGTATTTGCAGCTCATTATATCTTTACAATAAACTTTTGAAACCTAGAAGTTGTCCGTGATCTTTGAGAGTAGAGTCCTTTCTTGGGTGAACTAATTTGCAGATAGGTGTACTGTTTCCTTCCAAGACAGGCAATAAAGGTTCAGTCGACCAGATCGAGGTTTGGATCAATAGATATAAGGTATCGATCAAAATCTCGCCCTTTCAGTTGGTAGCTATAGAGGATGGTTGCCTTCTTGAGGACGGTGACCTAGGCCAGGTTAGCTTACCCCAAGGCCCCTAGAAATCGATGATCGGAAGAACAGCCCGCAGATGAAGATCCGGATGACGTGAGACAGAAAAAGCAGCAGTATCAGAGAGAGTGAGTATAAAGGGTTATGCGTGTTAGATTGCGGTGTTTTGTATTGTATCTATGTTGTAATGTCTGGCGGAGTTGAATGTCTGTAGAGTGACTGTGGAACAGGTTGTGAGCGCGCGCAACCGGTGGAAATCTTAAGTTCAAAGAGAGCTTAAGTGGTTCGGGTGTATCGGACACCCAGAGTAATTGTCAACTAGTGTGAAGGGGGTCATGAGGTACCATTGATCACCCGAGAGACCGAGATAGGGGGAACGTAAGAGTGAGTGCGTGAGTAACGGACGCTGGTCGGAAGTTACTGTGTGTGTAAGTAACCTATCAGAAAGACGATAGACATCTCGTCAGTTGTGTTGACAATTACAGATAGACTGTGGACGTACAGTCGAGAGAAGTGACCGCTTGGTCGGAAGTAGTCATTTTTCAGTGTATGAATGGGACGCATGCATAACCGGGAGACGAGTTGAGAAAGGAGGGGTGCTGCTGCGAAGCGGAGAAAAGAGACGTCAGGTGGTGTCGCGCAGTGATTGGCTGACAGGAGAAAGACCGCGCTGTGATAGGCCAGCTAGCGAACACGTCATACAGGGTCGCGACGTGATTGGCTGACAGGAGAAAGACCGCGCTGTGATAGGCCAAGCTAGCAAAGCCGCGACAGGATTGGTGGATTGTCATCAGGAAGTAAACAGAGTAGCGAGGCTGGATTTTGTGCGCATAATTATGAAGTGTTTTAAATGGTTGAAAGCGCTGTTTAAGAAAGAGAGGAGAGGATCGTATGAAGGGGAAGAAGCCCCGCCGGAGGGTACGCCAGCTCGTTATATGGCTGTAAATGTTGGGTTGCATACGATCCTTTGGATATCAGAGTGGAGTAAGATTACTGAAGGAAACGAGGAACTGACGTTCCCGAAGTACGGGACGTTCAGATTAGAGGTGTTACATCGATTGAAATCAGTCATGACCTCAAAGAGACCCTTGCCTAGACCAACCCAGTTTGAAGCCCTTGAGGCATGGCTTAGGGCAGCGCATGAAAGGAATATGAACAGACGACAAGAAAGGGTGAAACGCTCGGTAAGGGCAGTACAGGATGCCAGGTGGGATGCGGATGCTAAAAGATGGAGAGTGCATAATTTGGAAATAAATAAACTGTACCCAGTGTTAGAGGCGCCAGTAAATAAAAGCCCCATAGAAGAAGATGACGAGAGCGAAACAGAGGACAGCCTGATAAACAGATTACTGACAGACAGGCCACCCCCGTATAATAGAGCAGGGGGAGAGGTCGAGAATACTGAAGGAGAAAAGGGGGGCAATGCAGGAGAGCATAGACCGCTTCCCAGTTCAGAGTGGGATCCTGAGCCAAAGAAAGAGTTGCTCCAGCCTAGTCAGGTGCAACAGGTAGTCGGTAGGTTTGTGGTACAAAGAGCGCCGGAAACGGAAAGCGCCACATCCTACCCATTGCCAGATGCACTACAGGTACCTGTTACCATAGGTCCTATAATATCGATATATGACCAAGAGAGAGCAAAAGGGGAAGAACGGAAACGGAAAGACAGAGAAAGAGCAGAGAAGGCAAGGAGGAACGATACCACTAATTCCCCAAGTCAGATGCCAATACCCAGAGAGTGGAGTACCCCGATGCACACAGCAGGGGACCCAGGAGGAGATCCTGGGGGCCCTAGATGGCCAAAGGATCTGAGGGGATCTGGACGAAAATCCTTTCAAGAGCTAAATGAGTACATGAAGCAGTGGGATGAGGCAGTGAAGGCTCAAAAGTGCATCAATGCTGCAGAAGCAGAAAGGGAAAGTCAGGACAGCAGAGCACGAACTCACTGCGGGGCTGGGGAGAGTAGCCCGGAGTGGGACTGTAGAGGGAGTAGGGGAGTCACCCATTGGGCCCGAAATGGAGGTAGAACAGACCTGGAAAACGGGGGCCCCGGGAATGGAGGGGTGGCGTGCCCAATACTCAGTGAAGGGGAGAGGAGAGCGCAAGAGTACAGGAACAGCTTTAAGTGTCCACACTGTGTGCCTGGCACCAGAGAACAGAATGGGAGTTGTGAGAGGTCGCACCATAGTCCCTGTGATGACAGAAATGAGCGCAGCCCAGGGAATATGGGGAACCAGGAAGGATCGTATCGGATACTGAGCGATACGAGGCAAAGGGAGTGTAGCGACCAGAGGGAAAATAACAGAGAGATGTGCGGTGAGAGGAGAGAAGAAGACGAGAGTGGGCAGAGAGAGAGTAGGGATAAAAGGCCCGTGTTCCATCACCTTCCAAGATTGGATGGCCGAGCATGGGACCTGGAGAGATGGGAGCAAGGGAGGCCACCCATTAATTCTCCTGAGCCCAAACGCAGAGCTCGAAGTTGGGATGGTAGGGAGACCAGGGAGCCCCCTTCAAAAGACATATTGCGAGCTGAGATAAAAGCCAAGAGACTTGATGTCTCCAGCTTAAGGTCAGATCTGGATGACATGGTAGATGGTACCCTGCCTTTAGAAAGAATGGAAATGTATGAACAGGATGAAATACTGTATATGGCAAAGGACATCACACGAAAGGCGAGAGCAGTCCATGAGAAGTTAGTCGAACTAGCAGGCAAATATATGGTGGACTTGTCAAGAACCAAAGCATTACAGGGTAACCACAGGCTACATTACTCAGATCGAGATCTAGATGAGAGGAGAACGATTGGGCTGAAAACACACATAAGGGAACTGATTACTGGAATAAGGACATGGAGGGCACTAGATAAATGGGAAGAAAGGTGGTCCAAGAAAGGGACCGGCAGAAGAAGCATGATTGGTATAACACCAGGACAGCAGGGAATAGAAGCTTACCCTTTGCGTGAAGTTGCCAATGGGAGCTATGTACATGTCCCTTGGAGTAGGGGAGATTTAGCTGCTTTTACCACATCTTTCCCCAAGTTACGAGAGAGCCCCGTGGAGTGGTACAAGCAAGTCGAGAGGTTTGTAAAGATCTCAAAAGTCCTATGGATAGATCTGAACACGCTGTTTGACATTGTAGTACCAGGAGATCTGTGGACAGCATGCAAGGTTAGCGCTGAGTGGCCCACAACGGAGCCAGAGAGAGATGCTAGGACTAATGGGCCGTCCGAGATCGTGATGGCAAAATTCGAGAGAGTGATGACTTGGCTGAAAGAAAAAGTGCCTATGCAAGACATAGATTGGGTCAGAATAGACAGAACGAGACAGGAACCCAAAGAGACAGTCCATGAATATTACGAGAGATTGCTGAAGGCGTTTAAACAGTATAGCGGCTTGGATGTAATGGATCCAAAGGACATAGGGCAATTTGTGTCCAAGTTCGTCCTGGGACTGAGACCGGATATTAGTTTAATGATTCAGCAACACTCGATTTGTTGGCAAAGTAGACCCCTAGATGAAATACTGAGATATGCCAGGTACTGCTGTGATGAGGTAGACTCCAAGGCTAAGAAACTAAAAGAGAAGCTGATGGTGGTACAATTGCAGGCAGCAGGAAAGGGGGGACCGCAACAACAGCAGCAAGGGACAGGTACAGGAGGTAAGAAGCAGTACAGTCAGAACAAGGGTAATGAGGAGAGTACTACCTTCAGACCCAGAGTAGACATAGCTACCTTGAAGAAAACGACTAGGTGCCACCAGTGCAACGAGTTGGGGCATTGGAAACGCGAGTGCCCTTACAATGTAGAGATCGGAGAGCAAGAGATAGAGGAGGAAGAGGTCCAGAGCGCACCTATGAGAGGGGCGACGCCATACCAAGGAAAGGTGCTCAAAGGGGGGGGGGCTCCTCCCCGAGCCCAGTTCCCGCAACCTCCTCGAGTAGGGAGTATGGGTAAGACCTATAGACAAATGCCCCTGTTTGTGGAAGGTGAAGAATGCTATTATGTGGACCCATTAACCGGACAGAGAGTGGAAAGAGAAGACTGCACCCTTGGGGCAGCCTTAGAGGTAGATCAGAGGGGACCCTATGTGGAAGCAGAAGTAGCAGGGTGCCCTACGACATTTCTGGTGGACACAGGAGCCACTAGATCCACGATCAGATCAGCTGCAGTTCCAGACCTGCCCATGTCTGGAGAGACCATACAGGTGGTAGGGGTCGCAAACAGGAGAATAACCAGCCAATTGACAGAACCGGTACAGGTGAAAATAGGGAAGTACAGCGATGAGCACCAATTTGTGGTTTGCGATTCAAGCCCTGTGTGTCTGCTAGGAAGAGACCTGTTGTGCAAATTGAATTGTACTATATATTGTACACCCCAGGGAGTGGAGGTATTGACTAATGATGATGATGCAGATTTCAAAGTTGCAAACTCAAGAATATGTGTGGAGCTGTACCCTACTTTGACAGTAGACGAGCTTCCCTGGGATTTGAGAGAGACAGTGGCATCAGAGGTATGGGATTTCACTGGGGAAGAGATTGGATTAGTCAAAGGGGTGGACCCAGTGAAAATTGTAGTGAAACCGCATGCTGAGTTCCCAAGAACACCCCAGTATAAATTGACTCCAGAAACGATTGCAGGCATAAAACCCGTGATCGAGTCCATGATTAAACAGGGAATACTGAAAGAAATCGTGGGTAGTCCATGTAACTCCCCGATTATGGGTCTGCAGAAACCAAATGGGAAATTTCGGATAGTGCAGGACCTTCGAAAGATTAATAACATAGTCGTTTCATGTTGTCCAGTGGTACCGAATCCATCAGTGATACTGTTTCAGATTCCATTCCAAGCTGAGTGGTTCACTGTGATAGATCTTTGTCAGGCTTTCTTTTCGATCCCTTTGGACGAAGATAGCCATTTTCTTTTCGCATTTAAGCTGGAAAATCGCGTCCTAACATGGTGTCGTATCCCTCAGGGGTATACAGAGAGTCCATCGATCTTTAACCAGCTTCTGAAGAAAAATCTTGAAAGTCTAGTGCTGCCCCAGAAGTCAGTTCTGGTCCAGTACATAGACGACCTCCTTGTGGCGTCAGAAACAGAAGAAGCTTGCAGGGAAGACTCCATTGCTTTGTTAAATCACCTAGCTGCCAATGGGCACAAGGTGTCCCCGGGAAAATTGCAGTACTGCCTGACAGAAGTGCAGTACTTGGGACACAGAATTGAGAAAGGCAAACGAAAGGTGTCACCAGACAGGATAGAGGCGATCATGAAAATGAACGCGCCTCAGACACAGAGAGAGGTCAGGATGTTCCTAGGGATGGTGGGTTATTGCCGACAGTGGATCGTGAACTTTTCACTGAAAGCAAAGCCCTTGCAAAAACTGACGCACAAAGAGGTGAGTGATCCGGTACCATGGGACAAAGACTGTTTGATGGCGTTCCTACAGTTGCGAGAGGACCTGTGTCGTGCTCCGGCATTGGGAATGCCTGATTACAATAAACAATTCTTTCTTTACTGTTGTGAGAGAGAAGGTTGTGCGTTGTCTGTGTTGGTCCAAATCCATGGGAATGCCCGTAGACCAGTTGCTTATTTTTCAGCTACTTTAGACCCAGTAGCCGCAGCGTTGCCCGGATGTCTCAAATCCGTTGCTGCAACGGGTGTCAGCATTGAGAGATGTGAAAATATCGTTATGGGGCACCCGTTAGAGGTGTGCGTGCCACATTCTGTTGAACTGTTGATGACCAGGACCAAAACACAGCATCTGACCAATAGCAGGCTCACGCGCTATGAGCAAGTTATTCTTGCTGCAGAGAACGTGACCCTCAAGAGATGCTCTGTTTTGAACCCTGCTACCTTAATGCCACTTCCAAATGATATTGATGATGATGATGAATATACAGACCATGACTGTCTCGATGTGACTGAACTATGCACCAAACCCAGACCCGACATCGTGGATGAGCCACTGACGGACCCAGATGAAGTTTTCTTTGTCGATGGCTCATGTGTAAGAGACGAAGTTGGGCAGTTGAGAGCAGCTTATGCTGTTTGTACAATTGAAGGAGTTGTGGAAGCTGGGTGCCTGGAAGGAGTACACTCCGCTCAGGTAGCCGAGATTATTGCCCTAACACGTGCTTGCTTAGCAGGCAATCAAATTCGAGTCACCATCTACACCGACAGCCAATACGGGTTTGGGGTAGTTCATGATTACGGGCAGTTATGGTCTCAAAGAGGGTTCATGACTTCTTCAGGCTCTCCCATTCGCAATGGAGAGTTTGTGCGCTTGTTGTTAGAAGCATTGCAATGTCCAGCAAGTATCGCAGTTGTAAAGTGCATCGCACATACCAAAAATGAGGACTTTGTTTCGAAAGGCAATAGATATGCTGATGAAGTTGCGCGGTATTGCGCAGAACAAGGTTACTCTTTCACAGAGGTGGATGTGGGTGGAATAAATGTGAGAACTGAATTAGCCATGATACTGGAAACTGTTGATACTTGGGATGAACTGTCAACTATGCAAGAAAATGCTCCTGATTCAGAAAAGGAAACATGGGTAAAGGCAGGATGTGTAGTGGGTGAGACTCATTTTTGGGTCTCAGCAGACGGCAGAGCAGTGTTGCCCAATGAGATGGTGAGTCCAATGGCTAGACTCATACATGGTCCCGTACACTTAGGGAGAGATGCTATGCTGAGAGTGTTTAGACAGACTTGGTACAATCCTAAGTTTAGAATAGCAGCAGAAGCAGTGTGCCAGCGTTGTGTGACCTGCCAGCAGCTGAATGTAGGGAAAAGAACACCAGTTGCGCTAAGTCACATAGGAAGGTCTGGAGGTCCATTCAACAGAATGCAGATAGATTTCATTGAAATGCCAAGATGCAACCGCCTCCGCTATGTCCTGGTGGTTGTTTGTGTGTTCTCCAGGTGGGTTGAGGCATACCCTACACGTAGGTGCGACACCCTCACAGTGGCTAAGTTACTGCTTAGAGAACTTATCCCTCGGTTCGGGGTGCCGGCCTTTTTGGAATCAGATAGGGGAACACATTTTAACAGCGAGCTTGTGAAGATGATTTGTGTTGCACTGAATATCGACCAAAAGCTCCATTGCAGTTACCGACCAGAAGCCTCAGGAATTGTGGAACAGATCAATGGCACGATCAAGTCCAGAATAGCGAAAGTTTGCTCCTCAACGACCCTGAATTGGCCTGACGCCCTGCCATTGGTACTCATGAGCCTTCGTAGTACCCCAGACAGAAGAACAGGGTTGTCACCACATGAGGTGTTAATGGGGAGAGCAATGAGACTGCCATCTATTCCAGCTACTGCACTGTTAAATATCACAGATGATATGATCCTGGACTATTGTAAGGGGCTGTCTGACGCCATGCGTTCTGTGTCCCTTCAGGTGCAGGCTGCAGAGGTTCCAGCGTGCCAGGGCCCTTGCCATGACCTGTATCCGGGGGACTGGGTCCTGGTGAAGAAACATGTGAGAAGAAGCTGCTTGGATATTCGTTGGCGTGGGCCCTACCAGGTCATCCTGATCACAAGTACAGCTGTAAAGGTGGGAGGCCTGCCCAACTGGATACACGCGTCGCATACGAAAAGGGTTCCAGCACCTCTGGAAACAGCTCCTCTCTCGGATGGACGTCCAGCTGAGGACCAAGAAGCCATAGAGGGGGCTAGCCAAGCTGTAGAGGTGCCAGTGGAAGCAGGGAACGAGTCTGACCAAGCTGAGGACGGTCAGTACAACAGCGAAACAGAAGACGCTACAGAAGGAGAAGACAGCTGGGAGTACGAGTCTGACCCTGACAGGTCTGAAAGAGAGCGAGAACAGACCAGAAGGAGAAGGAGTAGAAGGGCACGTGGAGAAGCAAATTGGCCGCAAAGAAGAAGTTCTAGCCTGAGGTCAACTCCAGAAGCAACCCTTCCTCCGATATCAGAAGACTCAGACCCAGAAGAAGGTGCTCAGGGCGCTGAAGCACCAGACCGAAGAAGGTCAAGAAGAGTGCGTGTGCCTAACAGAAGATACTCCACACCTGAGTGGACATATCTGGCGACAAATGTCTGTGAAACCGGAGACAGGGAGGATCCGAGCGGTGGTGGTGTCCAGTTCTGAGCCCATTATCACCGTGGAAATACAACTGTTGGTACCTGGTGTCGAACAAGAAGGGTCACTAACATTCGTGCTCCCCAGACCTCCCCGCCTCAGCAAGTTAAAACACATGTTTCTTACAGAATTGAAATTCCCCGACTTTGGTACAACGATAACAGCACATGAAGAGCATACTCTTCGCATGGAAATATTGAACTATGCTATTGAAGCTGCAACCACAAATCTAATAGTCGATTGTTAAAGGACTTTGTAAATAAAGCAAGCAGAAGAAAAGAAGATTACCTAGCGCCCAGGAAGCAGAGAATTTTAGGGAACCCCTTGAGTGGATGGAGAAGGGCTAGGGTTGTCTTTTTGAACTGTGAAAGGACTTTTTTGCGAAAAAGGCTGTCAGCCTCCAGCTGTGTGGATTCTAAAGACAAAAAAGGATTGAAAGAGACTGTAAAGGAACGAGAGGAAAAGAACTTTTTTGCAAAGAGAAAGGGAAAAGCTAGATTGTCTGACGAAATGGAGGCCGGCACCCCGAACCGCAGAGCTAAATGTATAATAGGTACACTAATAGTAGGAGTGATAATATTAATAGCTTTAGTGGTAACAATTTCTTATGTAAAGGGACATGAGGAAGAGGTAAAGGTAACTGATGCGAATTCTGTAGTAACACTTACACCCACTGTTGCAGGTGAGAAAAGGGAAAACACTCAAGAGAAAGCGTTATTGGCTGCAGAAGCCCGCAGGTTACATGTGGACGAGTCCCAAGGAGACTTTAGGTCAAATGCTTATGCTAAACTTTTGTATGAATACGTGGATGCCATGGAGGTTAAGGATTGCTACGTCTGCATGCAGTTGCCTGCGTCTGTAGATGAAGGAATTCGATATCATCACCTCCCTCTGACATATGGCATTACATGTAGCTTATTGCTTAGTATATTTTATGAGAGAGATAGTTTTGAATACTATTTCTCCAATTATGATTCTGTGTTGCCAGAAGTCCCGAATTATAAGCAGATGAATAAATGGGATTACTGGAAGAGTGAAGACAGATTGGCCAAGTTCTTCATTCCTTGGATTACCTTAGATACTTCACATGCCCGTAGAAATAATCTGACATGCAAGGTGTCAGAAGTCGAGAAAAAGTTCATAGGGCAGGTGGATGATCGTTACAGGAGACAAAAGATTTTGAAAAAATCAGGACAAGGGAAATTAGATTGGACCGAGGAAGAGAAGTCACATAAGAGAAAGGGTAGTAGTGGTCCAATAGCTTTAGATAAAGCGCAGAAAGGAAAGTTATGTCTTCACCGAGCCAAAACGTATTATGAAAATGTATACGTGGGTGAAGTTGACTGTGAACATGCTTTTAATTTAGAGTACTACACTAAGGATTTCCTGAAGGGAATGCAAGTAATTCCAAATGTGTATTTTGTATGTGGAAGAAATGCTTACGTGAGACTACCTGACAACTGGTATGGATCATGTTACTTGGCAATTGTCTTCCCCAAAATATATCATGCACAAGACTTATTGATCATTGAGGGCCAGACATCATCGAGGGGAAGGAGGGATTTAGGCGATGCAGAAATGGTTGGAGATGTCTTTGGAGCTATGTTCCCTCTTTTGGGAATAATCCTTAATGATGTTAAAATTAGACGACTGGCAACAGTTGTCGACAGGTTGTCTGCCAGCACTGCTCAGTCCTTAATGCTGGTAGAAGGAGAGATGCAATCGATAAGGGCTATGGTTCTTCAAAATCGGCTTGCATTAGATGTCTTATTAGCAAAAGAGGGCGGAGTCTGTAAGGCTTTGAAGGTTCAGGAATGTTGCACTTACATTCCAGACCTTTCAAAACCCCTTGAGAAAGTTATTAAGAACATAACTAATATACACAAAGAGATCGAAGACTTGAGTAGAGAAAATGTCTGGGAAAAGGTGGGCCACGGAATGAGTACAGTTGGAGGGTGGTTTTCCACCTTAGGCAAAAGCTTTATTTGGTATATCCTAAAGCCTATCATCATAATATTGATCTGTGGGATAATATTGTGGGGATTGGTGAGGGTATTCAAATGGTACAGAGCAAGAAGGTCAGAAAGGGCCCAAAGAGAACAGTTGCAGAGATTGGCTGCCATACAAGATAATCAGTACAGGAGCCTGAGAGCTCTGGAAGCGCAGAGAATGCCAGCAATAACTGCAGTTTAAATGTTAGTGATGACCCCGAGAGGTCATCAAAGGGGGGAACTGAGAGAGCGCAAACTGATATAAATGTATGAGTACATCACACTTACCTATAGTAAGCACAAGTCATGATGAGAAATGCCATGAGTGCTAATAGTATCTGAAATTATATTCTAAATGTATAGCTAATATAGAGATTTAAGTAGAAGTGGAACTAATACAGAAATGTGTGACATTATATGATTTTATTAGACGTGATTATTTTGAATCTATGTCGTGTAGCTGTTAACATATAAGATGGTCTGTGGTAAAACGCAGAACGTGGTAGGCCTCAGGGCCAGAGTTGGAGCTAAAAGGGAAGGTGTTTCTTTTCACGACACAGATTGTTTAACGTTTTTGGTCATTGCATTAATGGGCCATGATTTAGAGTAATGTTTTCTAAATAATAGAATAAGAGTTTTAACATGCTTTAATTAAATGAAGAAATTGAATGCTATAATCATAATGTGAAATATTGTAGGCCTGAAATGTTTTAGCATTGATTTACACGTACATGTCTGGGCTGAGAAATGTTGCAAGCCTTTTTAGAAGTCTATGAGAGTTGGGTTCTTGGCGGCAGATATCTGTCTGCAACAGGAAAGGGGGGATCCAATTATAAGTGAATGAATAGAGGTCTGTTCAGTAGACGGCCCAGACATGGAGGAGGGTTCTGGAATGTTTAAGGGGTATCAGCGGGCCGGAGAAGAGACTGAGAAGCAAGGTCAACTCTAACGTCTGAGGCCCAATACAAAGCATCATGGAAAAAGCCTGAAGTTGCACCACGTGAGAGGCGTTTCGCAAGGGGCGTCTCAAATGTTGTTGACTGTTTTGTATTAGGGACAGCACCCCTGGGTGGAGTTAGAGCAGAGACCTGAGGACCCTTTAGAGAGCGGATGGGTAGGCAGTGAGGGGTCATGACTGGAGAACTTTAGGTTTTCACCAAGAGACTTAGAGTGGATGACTTCCCTTGGGGGTCATTCATTGCTGACACCTTTGTTAGGTTGGGATTTGGTTAAGTAGGGATACCATCTAGAACAGGGTAGGGACGCCTAACCTGTGTTTGTTTTCCTCCAACCTAAATGAAGGAGAGATATGCGTCTATGCTGATAGCTTTGCTATTTTTAGAACTTGTGTTAGTGATTTCTGTTGCTCGTCTGAGGGCTTTTCGAGAGCACATGTATGTAATTGGACCTGTGTATCTCGTGAATCTCATTCTGAGATGCTTGTATTTGCAGCTCATTATATCTTTACAATAAACTTTTGAAACCTAGAAGTTGTCCGTGATCTTTGAGAGTAGAGTCCTTTCTTGGGTGAACTAATTTGCAGATAGGTGTACTGTTTCCTTCCAAGACAGGCAATAAAGGTTCAGTCGACCAGATCGAGGTTTGGATCAATAGATATAAGGTATCGATCAAAATCTCGCCCTTTCACTTGTTTCTCTTTGTGGTATATATCTGTGTACATATGTATGTATGTTTGTGTATAATGTACATTTGAAATCTACAGAAATGAACGGATAATAATTCCCTGTGATTACGATAAATAAAAAATGTAATCACGTCTTCAAATAATCGTCATAGTATCTATATTTATAACAAAGTGGACGAGTGGGCAAGTGTCCCCAATATAGGAGAGTTAACAGTCTCTTATTATTTAATTATTTAGATATCTATTCCTCCTTTTCCATCTCTTCAGTTCGCTTGCATCTATACACCTCAGGGTCAGCTAAGAGTGGTGCAGACAATTAAACTGAGCGTATTTCAGTCTCGCATTTTTGGAAACCGTCTTAATATTGCTCAAATTTCAGCCATATACCATCAGTCAGGTCCAGGGGAAGTTGAACTTCCCACCCCCATTTCAGGTGGCTCATAGACACATGCCTCTCCTGCAGTAGTGCTGCATATAATACAGTGGTTGCTTTGCGATCGTAACCATGCATGAGAAGTACCCATAATGTTAGGTTCTTTATGTGTACTGTCCCATATCTGGCATAATTGGCCCTTCAGGGCATTGTGTACCCGGAAATTGCTTGGACCATGTCAAACCTTTCCCTCAGTTCCTCGATAGGAGACAACACCCCAATACCGAACAGGTCCCCCATGTGCAATAACCAAAAGGAGATGGAGTGTTTCATGGCTGTAATTGCTCCCCTAATGGTTGCCCTCTACAACAGCTCATTCATTGTGGTAAATGTTGATTTTTAGATGTCTGAAGGTATCAAAACACCATTGCATCCCAACAGCTGGCACTGATCAGGACTACTCATCCGATAGTTCCACCAGGGGAACAAGCACGACTTACCCCAATTCTGTGATGGCCTGACGTCCTCTCAAACTCATTCAGGAAGTACATCAGCAGCATCAGACTGTTAGGATTATTATGGAGGTACACTAGCTCATCATCTGCAGACAGAGATACAATACATCATCTATTGGCCACCGTCAATCCCCAATTGTGGATCCCAACCAGTGTTTTCGCATATTACAAATGCACTCATCTGAGAAACACTGGATCCATACCCAACCTGCAAAACACTTCCATCAGGTAGGCCCACATCAGGGTATCAAAAGACTTCTCAATTTCTACTTAACAAAGAAAATGTAGGAGGCCCCCTTATTTTTTAAGGTCTGGGACCAGGGGAATAAGGTTAGAGAAGAATGAAAGTGTCCCTAAGGTCTACTCCTAACGTGGAGATAGTATAAGGGAAATTGATACCCACAACAAGTATTTAATGGCACAACCACCACCTATACATATGAATAAAGAAACCCTCCGATGAGTAACAGTGAGCAGCAATTTACATTAGTGACAGCGAAAAAAATTATTTATATCAGTGACAGCGAAAACAATTTACTGAGGCAAATGAATTTTTACAAAAACTATAAAGTAAAATTTGAACATAAATTTATTGTGCTTCATAGGTCTTTAAAAACATACAATTATTGTACATACAACAAAATTGTGAAAAATACAATATTATACAATGATTTAAAATTGTTGTTCTTGAGAACAAGAGTCGACGCGGCGTTTCCGTTAAAAACCTTCTTCAGGACAGTTTCTATAAAGAAACACAAAATTACTAAATGATAATATACATAATACATATAAAACCTATGATCTCACATTACTATATTTATTCATCTGCCTGTCACACTCTTATATTTAAAAAAGGGGGGAGATACAAATTACCAACTTGGGCTTTCACCGGCTGACTAGATACCAATATCAATTGCTAATATAATAATAATAAAGAAGTTTGTAGAGCGCTATGGCTGCGCCATCCCGGCGTGTCCCCGCGCTGTAGGACTGTGGAGCCAAAAAAGACATAAGAGCTAACCAGCAGCAGATACCAGAACCCAACTAGCATGTAAACAAGTGAGTTTTTAATAGACAGCGAAACTTCCTTTCTGTTTGCTCAAGACGCAGGTTAAGTGGAAGTTTATTCCAACTTATGGCAGCAATCACTCTGAAAGAGCGACCTCCCATTTTTGCCCTTTTAAATCGATGGGTCACCAAAGTGCCCATTCCACAAGAACGAAGTGCTCGCACTGGCTCATATCTGGTGATCAAGTCAGCCAGATATGGGGGAGCCTTCTGCCACAAGATCCGATGACAAGTCAAGAGGGCTTTAAACAGTATTCTTTTTTTAACAGGCAGCCAGTGCAGGGCCGCCAGAGCTGCACTGGATGCCGCTCTTCTGGGGAGTCTGAGCACAAGCCGCGCTTTATTTAGTTTAACATTCATTAAGTAGCACAAGGAAATGCAATATTTTCTATTTCTAAAACTTGGGCAAAATTTAATATAAGCATGCAGTCGGTGTCTGCGGGGTTGAAGTACTTGTTTGATTGTGGTGGTTGTGTCAAAAATCACCCGGGGTTTCTAATTTATGGAAGTGCTAAGCATCAACAGATAAGATGCTCATTGTACATATAGTAAGAGATAATGCAATCCATGTAGTCAGTATCTCTTACCTCAAGTGCTAATTATATAAGTATGTAGCTCAGATGTTCCTTCTGAGGTCATGTGTCATAATGGTGTCCTGGTTTGGGTACACCTACGGAATAGCGAATACACCACTTGATAAGAATAGGTGTACTTGTAAATAATGATATCTGGAGAGTCAGAAAAACATTTTTAATTAAAAAATTGCAGGATATGAGTGCACCCTTTAACCTCCTTACGAACACTAAATCGTGGAAGAATAGAAAAATACCTTGATAACAGATAATATAAATCTGTGCTATGTCGGAGGGGCCACCGGTTGGCTCTATCGTGCTTTCTAGGTGCTGTGAACATAAATGAAGAATACACGATGCACTAATGACTCTTTGTGTTACCAACAATTATTGTATTAATAATGAATTCTCCTAATTCTAAGACGAACTCACCGGATATGGTGTTTTAGTTAATCGCTGTAGCCGCGTGCTGGATATGCTCCGTCAGCTATATCTAGTTGTGGGATGATCCTCACGTTATCTAGAGCGTGTTTAAAAAAAATGTGTTCTTACATTTAAGTTCTATCTTTTCGTTTTGGATACTGTTAAAAGACAGTATACTACTAGACAAATTCATATCTAAAAAAAATTCTTAAAGACTATGTTGAATAAAGGAAAAGTTAATTTATTAAAATACACAAATATCGTGCTATGGTTGCAGTATTACATAAGTTGTTATAACAACCAGCAGCCCTTTGTTGTATTAGGTAGAGTAAGGGGCGTATTAACTAGTTTTTACATAATGACGCCCGCCAAGAAAGATTACTTATTCTGTTTGTGAGCATTATTAGTCTTAGCAGTAGTATGGCCACTGACTCATATATATCGATATGGGCAGTAAAAATATTTTCTGCTCTTAGTCAAAACGCCTACAACTTCTATT
Organism: Lissotriton helveticus; assembly: GCF_964261635.1. Taxonomy (NCBI): domain Eukaryota; kingdom Metazoa; phylum Chordata; class Amphibia; order Caudata; family Salamandridae; genus Lissotriton; species Lissotriton helveticus. Next base: position 875,600,432 of record NC_136067.1, read on the forward strand.
GCATGAGCACAACATCTATCGCATAAGATTTAAGTACGATATCCTATCGGTTCTCCTTACCTGAGTTGAAGTAATCGGCCTCCCTGCTCCTCCGAACACAGCTTCTGGGGGTTCTGTCTGTTTCAATGGAAAACATGACAGAACGCCAGATCTGTGTTTAAATAGAAAGTCACCTCCTATTGGTCAGTAAGAGCATGAGGGCTATTGGCTGATATGTGATCACATGATCGGAGTTTTCGGAAACTGCATAGCGATCAACAAAAAAATAACGTAAATCAAGCAAAGAAGTTTGAATAACTATGAATTCAAATACATAAATATTTTATACCCACTCGGTTAATGATTTCCCAGTTGTTAACTGATTCCTATTATATTAAGCATCGTAACGCGGTACGTTTGCAGTTCACTACGCGTGACCCAAAGGTTACGTGATCCCTTCGACCTACCTAATGAACTTCGTCCGATAGAGACCCGGTTATTAGAAATTAATTTCGTAGTTATTGTATATATAATCCTGACTGTTGTTTATAATTCCTATATGACAAATGTCTCATACAGCTATGTGGTGCTATTACTAAGTTCACAGTTGACAGCAAACAAACTTTTATTGGTAATTTTGGCCAAATCCTTGTAATATTTTATAAAACAGTCACTATTGTGATCTTTTTCTTGTTATTTACTATTTTTTGTTCTCTAAGACCATGTCACTAAACATTAATTGTACACAAAGAACATTTATAAAGAAATTTATGGAGATGGTGACTAAGTTCTATTGTCTATTTACGAAAGTTTATGGCTAAATTCTGTTGCCTATTCACGAAAGGGTATTAGAGGCTCAAAGATATTTGATCAATTAACAATGCGTTCCCAATCTTCGCGACTGTTCAGTCCTGATCTCACACTGTTAAACCTAGACATAAAATACTGTTCACGTTTCTTGCGCTTTTGATTAAGGTCTCCACCTCTCATGTTTAAGGTAACTGCTTCCAGGCAGCAAATTTTTTGAGCGACAATTCATGAAACTTTTAATTACTACATTCCTTTTGGTCAGTTTTTGCGACTAAAACGCAACTGTACAACAATTCAAGATTTTGATAAACATGCGATGGTGCTTAAGAATAAATTCGTAGACAGAGGATACCCCAAACGTATGGTGAGGCATTATGGTGAGGCATGCATACAAACGGGCTAAATATTACGACAGAGACAGTCTGCTCAACAACAAAGAAAAAGTTGATCCAATTTCCCAACCATTGGTTTTTGTTACTAATTACAACACAGTGAGCAATAAACTAAAAAACATTATAAATAAGAATTGGCATCTCATTAATGACAAACAACAAAAGAATGTACCCAAACCCATGTTTTCCTTTCGGAGAAACCGCACTATTCGCAACAGTATAGTACAAACATACAGAGACATTAATCACTCCACCCAACAGAGTATAGACAAAGCGCCACTACCAACTGGGACTTTTGCTTGCTCAAGGTGTGTTAATTGCAAGGATATCATCAAGGGCAATACCATCACAAACAAAAATGACTCTGTAGTAATTAAAAATTTCATGAATTGTCGCTCAAAAAATGTTATCTATATGATACGCTGCCCATGCGATCTATTCTATATTGGAGAGACATCACGAGAGGTACGTATTCGCATGAATGAGCATAAATCTGCAATACGTAACCACAAAAAAGGTGCCCCTCTTACTGACCACTGGGAATTAATGGGTCACAACATTAATGAGTTTCGATGGTGCTGCCTGGAAGCAGTTACCTTAAACATGAGAGGTGGAGACCTTAATCAAAAGCGCAAGAAACGTGAACAGTATTTTATGTCTAGGTTTAACAGTCGCGAAGATTGGGAACGCATTGTTAATTGATCAAATATCTGTGAGCCTCTAATACCCTTTCGTGAATAGGCAACAGAATTTAGCCATAAACTTTCGTAAATAGACAATAGAACTTAGTCACCATCTCCATAAATTTCTTTATAAATGTTCTTTGTGTACAATTAATGTTTAGTGACATGGTCTTAGAGAACAAAAAATAGTAAATAACAAGAAAAAGATCACAATAGTGACTGTTTTATAAAATATTACAAGGATTTGGCCAAAATTACCAATAAAAGTTTGTTTGCTGTCAACTGTGAACTTAGTAATAGCACCACATAGCTGTATGAGACATTTGTCATATTGGAATTATAAACAACAGTCAGGATTATATATACAATAACTACAAAATTAATTTCTAATAACCGGGTCTCTATTGGGCGAAGTTCATTAGGTAGGTCGAAGGGATTACGTGACCTATGGGTCACGCATAGTGAACTGCAAACGTACCGCGTTACGATGCTTAATATAATAGGAATCAGTTAACAACTGGGAAATCATTAACAGAGTGGGTATAAAATATTTATGTATTTGAATTCATAGTTATTCAAACTTCTTTGCTTGATTTACGTTATTTTTTTGTTGATCGCTAAGCAGTTTCCGAAAACTCCGATCATGTGATCACATATCAGCCAATAGCCCTCATGCTCTTACTGACCAATAGGAGGTGACTTTCTATTTAAACACAGATCTGGCGTTCTGTCATGTTTTCCATTGAAACAGACAGAACCCCCAGAAGCTGTGTTCGGAGGAGCAGGGAGGCCGATTACTTCAACTCGGGTAAGGAGAACCGATAGGATACAGTACTTAGATCTTATGCGATAGATGTTGTGCTCATGCAATAGAAGTTGTAGGCGTTTTGACTAAGAGCAGAAAATATTTTTATTGCCCATATCGATATATATGAGTCAGTGGCCATACTACTGCTAAGACTAATAATGCTCACAAACAGAATAAGTAATCTTTCTTGGCGGGCGTCATTATGTAAAAACTAGTTAATACGTCCCTTACTCTACCTAATACAACGAAGGGCTGCTAGTTGTTATAACAACTTATGTAATACTGCAACCATAGCACGATATTTGTGTATTTTAAAAAATGAACTTTTCCTTTATTCAACATAGTCTTTAAGAATTTTTTATTAGATATGAGTTTGTCTAGTAGTATACTGTCTTTTAACAGTATCCAAAACGAAAAGATAGAACTGAAATGTAATAACAAAAGGTTTTTAAACACGCTCTAGATAACGTGAGGATCATCCCACAAGTAGATATAGCTGACGGAGCATATCCAGCACGCGGCTACAACGATTAACTAAAACACCATATCCGGTGAGTTCGTCTTAGAATTAGGAGAATTCATTATTAATACAATAATTGTTGGTAACACAAAGAGTCATTAGTGCATCGTGTATTCTTCATTTATGTTCACAGCACCAAGAAAGCACGATAGAGCCAACCGGTGGCCCCTCCGACATAGCACAGATTTATATTATCTGTTATCAAGGTATTTTTCTATTCTTCCACAATTTAGTGTTCGTAAGGAGGTTAAAGGGTGCCCTCATATCCTGTCAATTTTTTTATTTAATTTTTTTTTCTGACTCTCCAGATATCATTATTTACAAGTACACCCATTCTTATCAAGTAGTGTATTCGCTATTGCGTAGGTGTACCCAAACCAGGACACCATTATGACACATAACCTCAGAAGGAACATCTGAGCTACATACTTATATATATAGCACTTGAGGTAAGAGATACTGACTACATGGATTGCATTATCTCGTACTATATGTACAATGAGCATCTTATCTGTTGATGCTTAGCACTTCCATAAATTAGAAACCCCGGGTGATTTTTGACACAACCACCACAATCAAACAAGTACTTCAACCCCGCAAACACCGACTGCATGCTTATATTCAATTTTGCCCAAGTTTTAGAAATAGAAAATATTGCATTTCCTTGTGCTACTTAATGAATGTTAAACTAAATAAAGTCTGCTTATTAGCAATTGATATTGGTATCTAGTCAGCCGGTGAAAGCCCAAGTTGGTAATTTGAATCTCCCCCCTTTTTTAAATATAAGAGTGTGACAGGCAGATGAATAAATATAGTAATGTCAGATCATAGGTTTTATATGTATTATGTATATTATCATTTAGTAATTTTGTGTTTCTTTATAGAAACTGTCCTGAAGAAGGTTTTTAACCGAAACGCCGCGTCGACTTTTGTTCTCAAGAACAAAAATTTTAAATCATTGTATAATATTGTATTTTTCACAATTTTGTTGTATGTACAATATTTGTATGTTTTTAAAGACCTATGAAGCGCAATAAATGTATGTTCAAATTTTACTGTACAATTTCTACTTAAGCCACTCAATGGTCAGTGCCTCAGAGTGTAGCCCAGTTAAGTAGACTGTTTTAGTGCCATTAGGTAACTTCACCCCTCGAGTACTACTACATGACGGAATAGGGTCAAGTCTCCCACATTATAATTCGCAGCAGTGGACTCAACTCAAATCTGTTGTTTTTTAAAAGTCCTTTTATGTGAAGACACAGCATCACATAAAAGTTTAGATTGTCTCAGGTACTCTAATCTTTTGGATATCTTAAACATTACCATGGTGAAAACTCTTCTAACTAGGTCTCCACACCAAATATCAAAAACATCTCTACATGAATTGAGTCACAGCATTGTGTGTAGTTTACCTAATGAGACAGAATCATCAAGCAGGCAAAAAGTGAAAAAGTTACCACTTTCCTAATGTCCCGCAGTTGATAAACTCACCAATTTTGCTGGTTTATAAATTCTGATCCTCATGCATTTGTGAAGGGCCACAGAATATCCTCCTATCACTTTGCCTTATATGCATTGTCATCAACAGAATGTGCTGATATAAAAAACTAAGGGGCATATTCTCCAGGCGATATCGCCGCGTTAGCGGAACTATGCTGCCGCTAAAAAGACTATATTTTTATTGTCCTATTAATAAGCTGTCGCTAAGAGCTGTTAGCAAAAGCTTTAGGCAAAAACGCCCATAATGAAGATTGCTACTTCTGTTAGCGTCAATTATACGCAGGAGAGGCGTTCCCGTGCAAAAACGGCCGCAAACACCACTATTCCATATTCACAAGGGGATCCTTGAAGTCCTGAAGCCCAAAAAAAGTGTCTCTAATTGCAGTTAGAGCCAGTTACTTAAGACCAGAAACTAGCTGGTCTTAAAAATGGGGATAACACTTGGGGCCTCATCTCAGCGGGTTTTGGTGCTGGACAGCGCTGCAAGCAATGTTGCAGCGCTGCCCTGCAACAAAACTACAGTTTAGGAATGCGCACCATCAATAAGATAGTGTGCATTCCTGGGCCCCAATCATGAAAAGTGTTGCAGAGCTGCGACAAGACAGCGTTGCAACACTACTCACTACGCCCTTCGTGCAACAGCATGGATGCGACCGGACAGTGCTCCATGACGCAAGTAATGACAGATACGGCAGGAATCCTGACGAATCTGTCTGCGCTAAAGTCACTCATTGCTGCAGTCGTGTCACTACCTTTATGCAACTCCATCAATGCATGGGGCCAGCCTATCCCTGTGGCACTTCGTCACCCTCACGCCTGCCATTAGGCAGGCGGAAGATACTGATGCAGTGCCGTTCATGAGGGGGTGCCCGAATGTCGGCGCTGTTGGAGATCCATTGGTGGGTTCATCGTTTGGAAGCATTGGTGGAGTGTTGGTGCGAAGGGAGTGGACGAGACGTTCTTCGTGGCCTTAATCCAGCTGCGAGGGGGTGCGATGATGGCGGTGGGGAACAGTGGGCAAGGTGAAGACATGATGTTACCAATGATGGTCGGTCCAGGAGAGTACGGTGTTGTGGCTGTAGTTGAAGTTCCCGCTGGCTGAGGTGACGTGCTCAACCGTGTGTCCTGCTATGTGGCTTGTTGAAGTGACTTGCTGCTTGCGTCTAATGTAGGGGTCCTTCCCCAGGAGGGGTGGTGTCCTGGTCACTGGGGTTGTCCAGGTGGAACTTGAGTTCACCGAGTAGGATGTCGTCGGTGGATGGGATACCCTGGCGTGCAATGAGGTCTACAATGGTATTGGAGAATGGGGGCCATGGCCCGGGGGGCCTGCACATGAAGGTGCCGCAGAGGATGTGCTTGGGCTTGGTCCGGATCTGGGAGTTGAGGTGGTCCATGGTCACCCTCGGGTCATTAGAGTGCATGGTCAGTCGAAGTGTGCTTCTGTAGGTGATGGCAATGCCTCCTCCTTGTTGGTCGGGGTGCTCCTTCGGGTGATACTGCATCCGTCAGTGATGGCGATGGTGATGTTCGGTCCTGAGCAGCGGTTGGTCCTGGCAATGGCTGGAAAGAACACTGGATGTGGTGTGGATGCGGGGATGTGTGTGTGAGCTGGTGTTGTAAATATTTTAATAAGGGAAGTCTTACCTCATAGCCGGGTCCTCTGTCTTCGTTGCACCTGCTCTCCTGTGTCTGATTTCAGGAACAGAAAGTAGGCAGCCAGGCTCCCTCCCAGAGCCGATCACAACACTGCGATGTGGCAGTAGGATTGGTAATTGGCAACGGGAAAAGGCATGCAGCCAGGGGCTGAAGGGGTGGTCATGTTCTCCATGCAGGCTGTAATGCAGCCTGCATTACGAACAAGGAAGTGCGCATGCCTTCTTTGGGCGGCCCGAGTGGGCCGACCAAACAGTCATTGCGCACTTGAGTGGGCATGCCAATCCGCCCATGCCTTGCCCCGTGCTTGGAGCAGTCCTACCCACCATCCCACCCGCAAAGGAAACATAGCACGGTTACATCAGTAAGTTATCATCATGTGATGATTGTTCCTCCTCTGCACTGCTTAAAACCAGTGGGGTGACGCTCTTCCGCTATAGCGGATGAGCTGCCACTGGGGGTGCATTATCAACGTGTGCTAGGTCTGGTCGACCCGACCCCCAGGCGTCCTGTGCTACGCGTCTCACCTTCTCCTTACCTGGATATTGATACTGTGGCGCAATCCGCTGCACTCGCTCCAAATCTGTGACTCAGCAGCAGGAGCCTCAGCCAGGTGGAATTTCACAAGCCTGGGTACAGCAGTTGCCGCCAAGTCCGCTGGTGAACCTCCCGATGCAGTTGATGCAGCAGGGCCCCCTTAGGCGTGAAGTTGCCGTGATCCCACCACACAAGTTCGGCGCAGCTCAGGGGCCTCACCCTCCACAGTGTCCGGCCAGCCTAACATAATCCAGCCTGTGATGCAGAGAGGCGGCACCCACCATTGGGAATCCCCTCCGGCACCCCGGTGTAGTGGTGGATCGTAGTATGCAATGCAGACCTCCCTACTTTGGGGCGCAGGAGCGCCTCTAATATTAACAGCTCCAAGGAGCACAAAGTGGTCTTCTCACACAGGTCAGCAACGTGTCTCCATGGGACCTGCAGACTTCACCACCAGGTACGGGCGTTTGTTGTGCCTCAATGTCTACCGCCACGGCTCAACGACTCCACAGCTACAGGTCCAGCGAGGCATCCAGGCTCCAGGCTCCAGACGCAGGTCCAGCAAGAAATCCAGGTTCCAGATGCAGGTCCAGCGAGGTATCCAGGCTCTAGATGCAGGTCCAGTTTTCGCCCACTAACGCCGGATTTCCTATCGCCTTTGCGCTGATGTTAGCGGCAGTTTTCACCGTTGTTCCCTGAAACTATCGCCTGTTTGTGGCGTGTTGTGAATACGCTGCTAACACAGTGATAATTTCACGCGGTACACGGCAATAAGAAAACGTACGGTAACTGAGGTTAGCAATAGTTTTTGACGATTGTTAAGCATACCCTCTCAAATTTAGCAAAATTAATAAAGTGCATCTTTGCGTGAAAATCTGAAGCACTGTGCAAACATGGAAAAATAATGCAGTGCTATATTTAGTAAGAGTTAACAATTATGCCATTAGCCCTGATTGGATAGATCTTTCCTCACGTAAGTGAATGATTTAGTAGTAAATGTGGGAGGGACAAGGGGAGTGATGCAAAATAGAAATAATTACTTCAAAATGGGTGGGTTTTATGGAAATTGAGGGACAGGCTGATACAAAACACAGACACACACACACAAATAAATAAAGCAATTGCTAATCACAGAAAACACTTCTTATAACACTAATACAGCCCTAATACTGACTAAACAGACTTAAATATACTCAAACCCAAACTTGCCTAGCACCACATATTCAACGCACTCCAAATAGAAAACAATATAGGCAGGCTATAACATTAACACCGCTTAGAAAATAATGTAAAATACACTAATTCTATACTTAAAATACATATATATATTTTTACGTTCAAAAAGTTTAAGTATATTTTTGCTAAAGTTTCTTGTGCTTTCATTTAATAACACACTTAAATTAAAAATAATAAATACAATTTTATCTTATTTTAAGAAAGCAAAAGAAATGCAAAAATGAATCAATAACATAACTTGTAACTGAGATTGTTACAGAATAATCACAATTATAATGATAGTACAGGCAGATAATTATAATTTTACGGAATTGTTCAAAATATCTTAAAAAATTATTCATATATTTAATTTCATTTACAACTTAATACAAAGTTAATTTTAGGACAGTGTTGAATCTGGCTCTCTTAATAGTCCTAGGTTAATATTATTTGTTTAAAATATTTAACTTTGCAGTAAAGTATTTTTTTTAAATATTAAACTTTATTACATTTCCCTATTGGTGAGAAACGGAGTAGGTTTAGATCTAGAAGTGAACAGATCTCCTCATGCAGAAATACCTTTGTGAATCAGGCACTAAGTGTCGCACTATATCGCAAAGATTAGCCAGTACTATTTTGCATGAGATTTGTACTTGAGGTGGATCATCTGGTCCAAATTTTAAGGTGAAGAGAGCCGTCCAAAGGCAAGCAAAGTCAAATGTGTAATGTAATGGTTATTGCACATCTTACGTTGAGGAAGATAACATGATATTCCACTTGTCTCCAGGCTGTGCAGGTTTCATTTGGTTGCAGATCATATTGGGGAAGCTATTTTGTGCTGCATTCATGTTGATCGATGGTGCTTGCCAATTGCATCAGAGTCTCATTAGTGATTCTCTTAACCCAGGACCGAAGTAAGAACACCGCCCTGTAGTCACACAATCTTCCAGGGTCAGTCACTGAGTGGTATGGTGTTAGACGCTGACCCTTGAACATTGTGTGAATACAGGGCGGTGTTCCCACTTTGGTCCCAGGTTAAGAGAATCACTAATGAGGCTCGGATGCAATTGGCAAGTGTGATTACTCTCAAGAAACAAGTAAGGTCTTAAAAACTATTCTTTAAACAGGTCAAAATCTGACTCTAAACACTTGAAACAACCACGAGGGATCAATACCCTGAGGAAGGCCAGTAACCCATAGGGGCAATAGATATTGGCTGAAACATGTTGGTGTATCAGATTGGGTACAAGAGCTGTAACTCCTCTTAGACACCCAATACCTAATTTTTTATTTTTTTTTGCTTGCACCAAGTAGAATTTATTCCACGGATAGTTTAGGATTGGCACAATACTCCTAACGCGTTGAGGTGAGCAAGTCTCTTTGATCATGGGTGGGTAGCTTCCTCTCCCTGGTTGGTTAAAACAAGAATTACACATCATCAAGGAAACAACATAAAAAAGTGTTTATGTATTAGTAGGAAAGCTGCTGAAACATTGGTCGCCATTTAAGAGCTATGTCAATTCCCTCTCATGTAATCATGAATTTCACGCAAATTGAAAAAGTATATACAGATATGACATTATGATCCACAGATAGAGAACTGAATACAGTGCATGGAGTCTGACCTCTCTGTTGTTTGTCGGAGAAATTGGAGGAGGAGGAGCTACACCACGCTGCAGGCAGTTTGCATTCTGCAAGGAACGAGTAAGCGGAACGCAGAAGACCCCAATACCGCCACCACTGTCCCCAATACCTAATTTTTAATCCTGTCAAGGAGGAGCATTAATATATGAATATTTATGGTACCCTCTTAGGCAGTTTTAATTTGTATTGCTTTCTGCATTAGGGATCCCTCACTTGGAAAACTTTTCTTTCTTTATTGTTTGTTTCTTCTCTTTTCTATAAAAAAATCAGCGCTCCACTCGGTGGGTTGGCCTACACTTGGGTGTTGATAGCGGTCCTATGATGAAGCATGCCACTACACAGTGGGTGAGGGCAGTCTTAAAAAATCCAATGATTTTCCCCTAATTTTTCACATTTCTATATTATACCTTGACCCTCCTGTAAGCACATCTAGTGTAAGCACATCTAGTAAATACAAAGACAGAGTGAACACTCGCTCGGCTTCTGATACTCAACAGCCCCTTGCAAATCCATAGGCCCCAATATGTGCCAAAGCTGCAAAAATGACTCTAAACAACACACGATCTCTTGAAACAAGTCAAAAATAACAGTTAGAGAAAGCAGCCAAAGAAGAGAAATGGTCTAAGCTATCAGTAGTAAGGAAAAAGAACCATTTAGTTTGGAAGGTTGGTGTAATGCTACAGAAGGATTCCATTGCTATAATTGGTCATAAGTTGTTCTATTTCTTGTGAACACTTTTTCTCTACACTTCATAGGAAATGTAGTTTTGTACCGGCTTTTAAATGTAACTTAGCGGCAGCTTTCACTGTCTGCTACATTTTATATCATCATCTCAGAAATATACAGAGAAGGCGTTTGGGTGAGCCCCGTTCGCCGAATAGTTATTTGGACCATTCCTCTTCATCCATTTCTTGCTGAAAATATTAGTTATGGTAGGTGGAATATCAGTCTGGCTTAGCTGCTGCTTTTCCTTTTGGCTAGTGGTGGTGTCATCAACATAAAACAAGCACTGGCAAAGTCAACATGTCTGGCCAATTTTAGATTTTTGTTTTAGTTGTAAGACTTGTGTTGACAGATGGTAACAGGTGATAACAGATGGTAACATCTGTTACCATCTGTCAATACAATGAATGCATCAAGGGACAGTTACAGTGCCCACACACAATGCATTCATCAATAGCCTAGGAAGGAGTATCAGTGAGCCCACGCTGTCCATGAATTCAAGATCTTAGTAACAATGGCATTACACAGTGCGCGCATCAATGGTCCAAATATAGAGGGAGTCAGTAATCACACAGTTTGTGTGTCTGAATGGGTCTTGTTGAAGCCTTCAGTGCCCCAACAATGAGCATGCATCAATGGACCGAGTGACAGGGCACCAGGACCCCACTATACTGCATGCATCTATGGGCCAAGTAAGGAGTGTCACAAGCTCCGCACAGGGCATGCATACATGCATACATGTACGCTGTTGCTACATCCAAGGAAGCATTTACTCTGTCAGATCACACACAGTACTTGCTTCATTGGGTGTAGCACAGCGGTCATGCACAATGCATGTAGTCGTTTTCCCCACAGAGTGCATGGATGAATTGGCTTTGTAAGGGGTATGGGTATCAGTGGTCCCACAATGCGCAAGGGTCAATGGGCTGGGTGACTGGTTTCAGTTTCGTTGGACTCATACAGTGGCATCAGTGACTCACACTTCACAAAGAAAGGGTTGAAGATGTAGATATGCATAGATTCTTTTTATTGAATGACATATATATTCAAAATGGACATTTAGCGTAATTACTATTTGCTTAATTAAATGTATTTCTCAATGTGATATGCCCTAAACCTCTATGGTTACCAGCTGACTCCTTGTATCTGGGGCACCTATATTCAGGACCCATGATTTCAATAAATAAATCAATTCTGAGAGTTGTAGCGATGATTCAATTCAATGGAATCTTTTGCACCAACACATCTGAAAACAATGATGTGTAAAAGGTAGGCCTCCCCTAGAAAAGTTGTGTCTTGGTGATATGGAGGTATCTGGTATCCTATTCCAAATAAACTCAATAATGGGACAATTGAAGAAATGATAAACCCTTTCAATATTTTGTGCATTCCATTTGATACATTGCAGTAGCAGCCATAATGTGCAGCAGGGGTGGGGGGCACACACAAACATACTTTCTTTCACACATATACTCATACCCAGCACATGCACACACCCATTTAAAGCACGCATGCACAAACACACAAACATTCACACACACACACACACACGCATGCACCTAATATTACAAAACAAACTTACTTGGCTGTATCTCCGGTGGCAAGAGGGAAGTGGCTCCTGGAGAACTGGGACTGCAAATTCCTTTCTTTGCCTAACTTTTAGCCAATGAAAGGAGGCGGCAATCCCTTACTTATTAGAGTGGGATGGGGTAGAAAAGACTTGCTGACCCCACCCCAATCTTTGACGAGTGTCACTGATGGACACTTGGTCCTGGGGTCCTAGGGGCCGATTACGGTGGCGGGCGGACTTGAGTCCGTCCGCCATCCTAGCATGGACTGCGACTGCCTGCCTGTATGCCGGCGGTCCCGCACCCCACATTAGGATGCAACCGCCACCATGGCAGTCGCATACAGACACTTTAACAATGCGGCAGGTACTGCTGGCAGCAGCACCCAACGCAATGTTAAATTGCTATGCCAAGCATTTCCCTGCACTACGTGACTGGCACTACGCGTCCGCTGCCACGTAGTGCAGGGAAACACAGGGGGGTACCATGGTACCCCCCCAGTGCACCACCACCTACCCCCAACAAATGGGGGGCCCCCGAAACCATTACCCGCCAGCCTTTCCATGGCGGTTCTACCACCATGGAAAGGCTGGCTGAGGCCAGCATCGTAATTTGGCGGATGGTGCCTACTAGGCACCGCCACCATTTTACAACTGCAGACCGCTCCGGCAGGCAATTGGAACGATTGCTTGTGGCGGATCCGTGGCAGGCGGTCTTTGCGCCTGCCATGACGCGGTTCGATTCCCCCCGCCATCCTAATTTGGCAGGCGGGGAATCAAGGTACGATGGCGGAGGGCTCGCCACCGCACTGCTGGCGGTGGAGGACTTTCCGACATCCTAATCCCCCCCTTAGTGTCTTAAAACTAAAGCGTGAGGTCTGAGTGTCTCAGAGATGACTCCCCCTCTTAAGGAGGGGGAGGATCACAGAAGATTTTGCCGGGCTGTGAAATCTTCAGCTTGGCAAATTTCGGGTCAGGCAGCCAGGCGCCTGCACATTTAGGGAAAGTACATCGCCCGGATGCCAAACATAAAGAGTGTCTGTCAGATTAACCATTCCTTTGCCTGAATGGCATTCTTTGTGTGTCAGAAAAAAAATGGAGGGGCGGGTCCCCTCCACCCTTAATGAGGGGCCGCTGATGATATATTATCCATGGCAACCCACTCACAATGGACACTTTCTACCTCTTACTCATGAAGGAAGGAACAAGCAGAATATGAAAATATACAAATATTGAAAATTGAACACCCAGTCTTTAGCAAAGAGTGTCTCAAACTAAAGCTTGTAACTATGAAAATCTTCACAACTGATTAGAATACACTATGACAACAATTAATGCACTAAGCCAACAGAACCCAACACAGACACTCAACACCCAACAGGTAGTCTAATTTAAAACCACATGAGACAGGGCGTGGCCAACTGCCGAGAAACATGGCCGCTTACTAAGGTGGCTCCAAACCGATATCGCCCGTTGCAGCACAAATCTGCCCAAGAACCCGCTTCTAAACTGGTAGAAAAGAACATTGTATGGGATTGGAACCCACCACGGATCGAATGAGCCGTTAGACCACTGATTCCAGCTGGTGGTTCAGGCTCTTGCTTTGATGACGCACATCGTGGCCCAGCTGAGGTTTTGCAGGGACGTTATCTGGGTGGATCCTGAACTTCTGATTGAGGCTCCGCTCCGGGCGCTCAGTTTCGCCGGAGTCTGCTGCATATCCACCTCCTTGTGGCACCGGGGACTGATCGGAAGCTGGGCGACAGACGGGGCGAAAGCTGTGACGCGCGGTGACCAGCTGTGCTGAAAGCCACACCACTGCCTCATTGAAAACCGTGCGGGCCTCGAGGCTCGTGCTGCGCACTACACTGGGCGTGGACCTGTGCGGCGCCATAATGCTGAGGGCTCACCTGCATCGGGGGAGCATAGAGGCCTACCACCCCACTGAACTGAGGGCGTGGTCCTAAAATCAACTGTTGGGCCCCGCAGTGGGTAAGATCATTGGCTGCCTTGAGGCGGGTAGTTCCGGGCCTGAGCGCTGCCTGCGGCCTTGGGTGCGGGGGAGGAACATGCCCACTGTGGTCCCACTGTGGTCCCTCGGCACCTGGGCCCAGCTTACCGCCTTCCTGATCAACTGTGGCTCCAGTCCGAGGCCACCACAAGAAGCTGGGGCGGCCGCAACTAGAAGCTGAGCAGACGCCAAGTTCACCCCCGCGGTGGCAGAGTGGACCGCCGAGAGACCTAGCGGCCGGCTTGTGCTCCCAGCAGGTGAAAGGGGCGGCAGCACGCGACATTGGAAGGTGCAGCCTGGCCGTCATCGATATTTCTTAGTGCTTTATACAGAGAGGATGTGACAGCCTGCTAATTGGAGGAGGATTTGCAACCTTGTCCCTGGGGGATGTAATATTTTGGCTGGTTATTGATGTCTGTTTTCGGCCCTCGGTCCATAGATCCACGCACAGCCCCACAGGAAAATCTCTATTAACACTTGGTATTGATCACCTACAGCGCAGAACTGATTTGCTCCTTTCCCCTGGATTATACAAGTTCCAAGCGACTTAGACATGGCTGGAGGTCGTGTCACCAAGACGGCAGTCCAGGCCAAGCTGAACGAATTTGCATGGGACAAGGCCCCCGGGGCAAGCCCAAAAACGGGAGAGGCCTCAATGGAGAAGCACCAGTCCAAAGAGGAGACAAGAGAACCAACACTACAAGATATTCTCACAGCCATCACGACTGTTCGCACATCGTTGGAGTCACAAATTGACTCAGTGTCTACTGAAGAATCCCTTATTCAGGCAGATATGCACTCCATGAACACGCGACTGAAGGAAAAAAAAATCAAAGTAAGCTCCTTGGTCGAAGACACCTCTGAACTGCAGTGCAGGATGAACGACCTTCAAGCCGACACTACTAAACTAGAAGTGCAGCTGGATGATTATGAAGAGCGCTCAGGAAGAAATAATGTCCGCATACTGGGGGTTCCGGAGAGGGCGGCGGGGCCGGCAGCGGACTTGTTTGTAGAGGAACTGATCACCACTCACCTCAAACCCAGCGGACTATCCAACTTCTTCTCAGTGGAAAAAGCGCACCGGGTGCCGGGCGGCAGACCAAAGCCAGGGGCCCCTCTGCGGCCCTTACTGGCTAAGATTTTTAATTTCAGGGACAGGGACACCATCCTGCAGATTGCTAGATCTGCGCCCCCGCTGAAATTCCAGAACAGTCAAATCACCTTTTTCCCGGACTTCACCCTCAAAGTGCAGCAACAGTGATGCAGTTTCCTCGCTGTAAAAAAGGCACTTTGCAAGTAGGATGAAACGGGAAAGCTTGGTTCTTCGTTACACCCGAGGAGGCCTGAGACTGGTATGATGTATGGCACACTGCAGGCCGGGACAGCAAAGGGAGGGTCTGAATGACTGGTCTGTATGCTGTTCTATTTGTGGGTTGGGGATCTTTCTATTTGCCGCTAGACTGAGATGCGGTCCGAACCCGCTTACTGGTTGAACCGCTATTGATCTGGGGTTCTGGAATTCCTTCACGATGAACACACTATGATCTGGACATTGAATTGTAGTCTAATGCATTTTTGACTAACTAATATGTCTATCAGTTACTCAAGTCTCTGGGACGGATGCCCGGTTGGTCGCACGCACCCACAAAGTTTATGGGGTGGGCGATTGGCAAATCTGCAAGTTCGGGTGGGCAGGAGGTTCTGACACCGCCATGCAGGGAGGCAGGGAAGGTGGTCCAGTTTAAGGGTTTCAGGGTTTTTGCAAGGGTTGGGTGGGGGGTAGTTTTTATGTGTATTGTTGTTTTTTTGTTTCACAGGTGTTACTGGATCTGTGAAAGGGCGGTAAATGGTTGCATGCTTTTGGTATTTCTGATTGGACTGGCGAAATGGTCTACTGGGGTGTCTCCTTCTGGGGGCGCTCGCGGGCGGTTCCCCACTCGACTGAGTGAACACATAATAAGGCGTGATGGGTAAGCAGATTAGACAAGGGCTCAAGCTGCTGTCGTGGAATGTTAATGAGCTGGGAGACAAGATCAAGCGCGGCATAGTGCGACAATATTTGAAACGGCACTTCCCTAATGGACTCCTCCTACAGGAGACAGACTTGCTGGGAAATGCCTGCAAGGCATTATCATGATGGGGTTTCCAGATGGTGGCGCACTCGGCGTTTGGTTCGGGCTCCCGGGAGTGGGTATACTGGTCCGGAAAACATTCCCCGTGACAATTGACTCTATCCTCACTGATGCCCTAGGTAGATTTGTTGCTGCCTCAGGGACCTGGGAGGGCCGCATACTTAACCTCCTCTCTATTTACATACCGCCTGGACTACACAGACCTTGGGGATCTCCTTTTAGATTTACCGGACGGCAGAGTCTTGATAGGGGGCGACTTTAACTCTATTGCCTCTGATTACCTCGACCGATAGCCCCAGAGGGCCCTGCCGTCCTCCCATATGCATATCCACAGTTTTCTGGGCGCAATGGGCCTCGTGGATGTCTGGAGGGGACTGCACCCGACAGAGCAGCAATACACACTTTACTCAGGCCCACACCATAATATGTCCCGGATCGACTATGTGCTGACACTAGCGCATCAACTCCACAAAGTAAAGGAAATACAACACCTGGCCAGGGAAATCTCCGACCATTCTCCTATCCTGTGTCGCCTGGAGGTGGGAGAGCCTTCGGTTGGCCGCACTGCCCGATAAACTTCTGGTATCTCACGACTCCCCAAATCAGGGATAAGGTCTTGAGTGAGTCGGATCATTACTCCCAGGAGAACAAAGGGTTGGTAGACTCAATGGTTACGCTTTGGGAGGACTACAAGGTTGTTATATGGGTTTGGCTTTGGCCCAGATCGCGGGACAACGTAAGGAGAAGGGTGGGGCTATGACTCGCTTGGAGGGGGAAATCTTAAACTTAGAGAACGCTCTTCAGGCGCATGACTCGGCGGAGGTGCGACAACAACTGCGTATTAAAATCAAAGAATTCACCGATCTGGCTACTGAGGCTGCCAAGACGCACTATAGAGCCATCCTTAGCAGAATCTATGACGTTGGCAATAAGACAGGCAAATTGCTGGCTTGGCTCGATCGCAGGGAGCAGGCCCACCACATAGTGGTTGAGATAGAAACAGACTCCCACTCCCGCCTCACTGCCCCCAGAATATCGCGGATGCATTCGGTCAATATTATCGGACTCTCTATACCTCCCACACACCGCATACGGAGGAAAAGGCCTCCGCGCTCTTACGTGATTTTTCAATGCCGTCACTCACTAAAGACAAGCGCTCTGATCTCGACCTAGATATCACAGTTGCGGGGGTCAAAAAAGCCATCCAAGACTTACATGGGGGGAAAGCATCAGGCCCTAACGGCCTGCCCATTGAGCTCTTCAAGCTCACAGCGGGCAGGACAGCACCCTATCTTACCGAAATGTTTTGCAAAAGTAGGGAAGGTGGTATCCTGTCCGAGGATCAGAGGCTCGCCAACATTGTTGTCATTCATAAAGTGGGCAAACCGGCCAACAAGTCCTCATCCTACAGACCCTTCTCACTGCTTAATTGTGAAGCGAAAATCCTAGCAAAGGTTCTTGTCTCCCGACTACTTAGAGTACTTACCTGTGTGGTCCATCCGGACCAATCAGGATTTATGCCTGCCAGAAACACCTCCCTCAACTTACGCTTGCTCCAAGGAGTGCTGTGCCGTGCCGACACAATCAGGGAAGACGCTATTGTGGTATCCCTTGATGCTGCCTCCACATTCTACACCATTGAGTGGTCCTACATGTTTGGATAACTTGGGTTTTGGCCCCGAATGTATCAGTTGGTTGCGGCTTCTATATCACCAACCGCTCGCCCAGGTAGTAGTCAACAATAGGAAGTCTGATGCTTTCACTTTCGGTAGGGGCACCAGACAGGGCTGCCCCTTGTCTCTGCTCCTCTTTGCCTTGGCCCTTGAACCTTTGGCAATGTGGGTCCGCCAGGACCCCACTATAAGGGGCCTCAAATGGACATCTGGATGGGAGGACCGAATATCGTTATATGCGGATGATATACTGCTCTATCTGGCCTCTGCGGCTGCTTCCCTCAAGGTGGTCCTGGACATATTTCAGGTGTTTGGTAGATTTTCTGGTTATACTATAAATTGGACCAAGTCAGTGCATTATGTCCTGTTTGGCGGGCGGCCTTCACTCCCTCGGGGCTGTCAATTGGCGGAAGCCACTGATGGCTTCAAATACCAAGGGATATGGGTCTCTAAAGACCTGTCCAGATTTTACAGTCGCAAGCTTCTGCCGCCTCTCGTGCATCTTAAATCAGATGTCCTACATTGGAAATCACTTCCATTGTCCCTCTGGGGCCCGCGGCCCTATTCAAAATGAGGTCCCTTAACAGATTCTTGTATGCGCTACAAAACACTCCACACCCGGTTGACTCTGTGTACTTTAAAGAACTCGTCTGTATTTTACGAGACTTGCTGTGGGAGGGTAATCCACCTCGCATTGCAACACACAAACTCACGTTGGGTGGTTTGACGGGGCATCGGACTTCCAGATCTAAAAAAATACTGCTGGGCATCACACCTCGCAGCAATCAACCAATGCATGTACAGGCCGCAGGGCGACCCGGCCTTTCAGATCGACAGATGGCTCCTCCCGGGTGGCAGCTTTGAGGGCGCTCTCTATTTGCGGTCGTTGACGCCTGCTCTGACTGGTCCGACTGGGCATGCGGCACATGTGTGGAAAGTGGCTACCAGGAGCTTGGGATGGGAGGGGAAACTCACACAGGCCACACCACTCTGGCACAGTGAGTAACTGGGCAGACTGTTTCACTCCAAGGGCTTCGATCGTTGGGACCTCATAGATATAGCCAAGGTGGGTGACTTGTGAAAGGAGGGTGAGGTGGTCCCCTTTTTACGGCTGCAGCAAGAATACGAACTAGCCCGGTCTGAACATTTTAGATATCTTCAGTTAGACATGCCTTGTTTGCGGTTCTTCCTAAGGGTAGTGCACTCCCCGAGTCCTCCCCGCTCGAAGACAGAATTCTAGATGGCGACCTACCAGAGAAAGCCATTTCACTTATTTACAAAAAGCTGATCAATAACATGACAGATCCCCTAATTCGCTTGAGGGCTAAATGGGACCACAATGTGGTGGGATTAGATGACGAGGAGTGGCTGGCTGCGGTGGCCTCCCCTCGGGAGGTGGCCATCTCCTCCAGACTCCACCTGGTGCAGTTAAAGCTTCTCCATAGATCCTACCTGTCTGGGCCCCTGATGTTTAGTATGGGATATAGTTTAGATGGTGGCTGTGTGAGACAATGTGGGCTGGAGGGCACCTTTATTCACACCCTTTGGGAGTGCAGAGTTATCCAGAGATACTGGGAGGCAGTGATGCACCTGATGGAGGAGGTGTTGGGGCAGCATATTGATTACAATATTAAATTGGCCCTCCTGAATGTGTGGGGCCCTACTGGCCTGAACTCCAGGGAGCAAACATGGGTTACCTTGGGGTTGATGGTGGCAAAAGAAACGTTGCGAGAGTGTGGAGGGCTCAGAGCCCACCAAATATAGCAGAATGGGGTAAAGATATGGACTGGTGTATGGTCACGGAAAAGTCTATATACAAAGCCAGGGGGTGCCCGAATAAAAGGACACAAATATGGGGGCAATGGAATGTACACAGGGGAGAGATATGTGAACCTCCAAAATCAGGAGAGAATATTCTCAGTGGGATCTAACTACGTTCAATTGAAAAACATCATTTTTGTTTGGAGATGATCATGCCTTAATGTACCACTCAATTGTACCAATGTCTGCCAATCTGTGTATAACTGGATCACACATATGTCATGCCTTGTTTTTAATAAAAAAAGAGTTATAAAAAAAACAAACACATGAGACACCCTATTCTTCATTACCTCGGGTAAAAGCTTCTTAGATGGCAGCTATCCTAATTAGTTTAGGCCTTGGGGCACCTCCAACAAACAACAAAACCTTTTCATCACAAAAACAACCAGACATATACACACAAGCATGAGGATCCAACTCAAACAATGAACAAGCAGAATGTTGTGTACTAGAAAGCATGGTATGAAGGTAAGAAACTCTGACAGTGCTGGAAGGCCACACTAATGGCAATACAGTGCTATGCAAAGTTCTGTAACATAGCATGCCATGGATGTATCACATGGTATGCTGCAATCCATCATTATTTTATAATACTGCACAATTTGAGTTAAATCCCTGTGAGTTGTATGTATGTGTATATTAGGTTGTGTATATTGGTATGGGGCCTGTGTTCAATTGCAGTAAGATGTGAATTTGGAGGTGAAGTGGGCCCCTTATGCACTTGAGCCCTGGTGTCACTGTGCCTGTTGCACTATTGATACCCACAAACCTGGATTCCACGTAAAAAAAAAAAAACAGAATCCATATCCAGAAGTGTTGGACCTGGCCTCGTGGCGTGGTTCCCCCTGACCCTCAGTGCCCCGACAGTTAACCCGGCGCAGCGATCACCCCCGGTCGTCCCGTCCCTGGTCCGCCCCACTCCCTACATGACCCTACCAAACGGACGACCACCCCCGCATCCCGCCATCTATCCTCCCGGTACTGGACGCCCAGAACCAGCATCCCCCTAGAAGGCCTCCGGTAGCCATTACCCTTCCCTACAGATCCCTGACTCCATGGGCCCCTGCATGACCACGGCCCCAGCGAAACCTAAGCTCCAGGCGCGCCATGCCCGGTTGGGGGGTAGAGGGCCTCCTCTGAGTGATATAGGGCAGGTACTTTCGATCACACCTCCGGCCTACCCCTGGAGACTGGTTTCCCTCACACCTCTGGCCTCCCCTTGAGGACTGGTTTTGATCGCACCTCCGGCCTCCCCGAGAGTGGGCTCCAGGCCCTGCTGGGTGTCTGGAAACCCCCGGACTCATCTTCAAAGGATCAAGGGGTTGGCCGGCAGGAAACCCTGACAATCAGCCCGAGACATCAGATACCCGCCTGCGAGGCCCCGGACTTCAAAGGGAGAAAGGACTATAACAAGGGCTGCCGGAGAACTAAAGGGAAGTTGAATCCTGGACTACGAGAGCCCTGCTGACCAGGTCGTGGCTCAACCAGCTCGAAGAAGGACGCTACCCGAACTTTGGAACCTGTGCTTGAGCCCTGCTGACGAGGTCGCGGCTCCTTGAACCATCTTTGCCTGAGCCCTGCTGACGAGGTCGCGGCTCTTTGAATCATCTTTGCTGGAGCCCTGCTGACGAGGTCACGGCTCCCTGTAACCATCTTTGCCTGAGCCCTGCTGACGAGGTCGCGGCTCTTTGAATCATCTTTGCTGGAGCCCTGCTGACGAGGTTGCGGCTCCCTGTAACCATCTTTGCTTGAGCCCTGCTGAAGAGGTCGCGGCTCCTTGAACCATCTTTGCTTGAGCCCTGCTGACGAGGTCACGGCTCCCCAAGAACTAAAGGACACTCCGCTCATTACTGCTCGAGTCCTGCTGACCTGGTCGCGGCTCGAGGGTACTCTGGTCCGGCTAGACCAACGGCACTACCGAAACAACGTGGCTCGAGGAGGGTGATTGGAACACCCAGTACCATCAACATCGACAGCAGACCCGTATCCCCCGGCTCGAGGATTGAGAGCTGTGCGCCGGATACGCTGGTGCTGGTCCCCCGTACTGTGACTGTCCCGCTTTTCACCCCCCCTATGATCAAAGACTTATGAACCTTTTTACCCGAATGTAAATATATGACCGTTTACCCTGCAACAAACGTGATAATTGCTGCTTGATAAAGAACTCGTTATCAACACTCAATGGTGTGGTGTCCATTTATAACGCAGTAGAAGTTCTGCGCGTATGATCTCGAAGGTGAAGTCCCCTCCTGCGAGGGTTTCACGCCTGTGCTCGGCAGCGCTCCTGGGAGAGGTGGGTCCCGGGGTGGTCCGGAGAACATTCTCTGTCCCCCCTGAGATCGACCCTTCTCACAAGAAGAATCCAGGACCTATTTCCTGATCTGACAGAGATTGTTTGGTCTTTTGAGCCTCTGTTCCCCTCTTAGAAACATGCCATACTGCTTCTTTCCACATTCGCTCTTTGTGACATGACATTTGACTCACCCTCCTTTTATAACTCCTTTCATTCTTGTGGCCCGCCCCCTATCTTTTACTCAGGCTCCCCATGAAACCAGTAGTTTTGATGATGGCCTGCATATCCTGTTGTGTAGAAACACTGCTGACGTTTTTCTTTTGCACTGAAATTTTGACATATTCATACTAGTTTAGTGTTTCCCAAGCTGTGTGTTGCGACTCCCCAGGGGATCGCCGCCGATTTTTGGTGGGTTGATAAAGTCCAAGCAAAAAATAAGGATGCATTTAAATTCTGGATTTATCTTGTCACATTTGCTGCGCTTCAAAGACAGAGGTCAATGTCAGGTTATGACTACTGACAAATTGCTGCTTGCATTTTTTAATTTGGGGATTGGTGCTTGCAAATTCCTCTTACTTTGCAGTGAGAGCAAGAATAAGTGAATTATGTGACAATCATGCTTGGGGACAGGGAGTGTGAACGGAAATGCTGTAAGATGGCATTTTTTTGTAACACATAAAATGTAAATACCTGTAAATGAATTTAGGAAATCAAAAATGAAGAATACTTTTGGGGAATTCTGAAGTGTGATGGAACCAAAGATTTTAATAAGATCAAAACAAATCAAGACACTTTACTTGGGGAAGTATAAACGATACATATTCACTAAAATCCGATTTCCACACATTACCACTTGTGTGCAGTATAGTTTTGTCAATAAAATTGTATTTCTGTGCTAATTTAGTGGCAATTTAATGGAAAATGTGCTGTTTGTAAATGAAAGCGCTTCATTAAAACTAGCCAGGTAGTGAAAGTTTGTTCTAAAATTGGGTTGTGGTTCTAAAATGTTTGTGAAACACTGCAATAGTTTGCAATTAGAAAATGATCCATTTGTTCATTATACTTAAAAAATCCTTTTTAAATTGTATTGGGTGAAACAAGTTTTGAGCACCGGGCACGTGTTTTTCACCTACCCCCTTGTCACTGAAGTCTTATTTTGTGTATATTAAAAAGTTCTGTCTGCTAAATTTCAATGCCTGGCAGTGTGTTTTCCTAATATATAATGCCTGTTCATATACATTTTCTTTAAGTTTGCTTTGTATTAATTGTATTTACAACATAAGTTGTCCCCATGAATAGCAGATTTTAAGCAAGTCTGAGAATCATTGCCTTTTTAGTTCGAGCCTAGCGCAGCGCGCATGCGTTGCACTAGGAAAACAACGTCTTGGAATCACTCTGGACTTTCCACACGCTCCTGCGTGTGTTTTTTTTTTACATTATTTCAATTGGTCTTTGCATATGTCTTTCTAAAAAGGAAGCACGCAATTGGGCAAAGGTGGCTGCATGTCCCACCTCTCCCAGTAAATGTATCCACCCATGGCCTACGGCTTGTGGTTACGAGCAGGGGCGCCATCTGTTCGGGGTCCTGTTACCAGCTGTTTTTATATAGTGCGTTTGCAGCGCTGCCGTGCCCACTCGGCCCCGCTTCTCTCACGCCATTCTTTTTAACCAGCCCTCCCTTCACATGCCACATGCACAGGCACAGCCCTGCCAATGCTCTGTTTGCAATGAGAAAGTTGTGCATTCGCTGTCATGCTAGGCCCATTGATGTTGACTTGTAGAAGGAGGAAGGCAATCTTAACTTTAAGGCAAGCCCCTATTAATCTTATGTTTGACCTCACAACCGCAGGTTCGAACCCCAGCACGTCTGCTCAGCCTTTCATCCTACTAGAGGCCGAAAAACTAATTAACATTCATTTGGTTGGCAATAAACATCTGTTACTCTGCACCAAGATGCAGCATACTCCAGCCCTGCCTTCACTTGCACACTGGGATAACTCACTATCGCGTCCTTTCAATTCGGCACCTGATTTTCTCTACTGTGCTTGCTTTATGATTTGGTACTGCATTATATAATTCAATCTTAACTTTAAGGCAAGCACACTATTTATCTTATGTTTCACCTCACAACCGAAGGTTCGAACTCCAGGGCGTCTGCTCAGCCTTTCATCCTACTAGAGGCAGACAAACTAATTAACATTCATTTGGTTGGCAATAAACATCTGTTACTTAGCACCAAGATGCAGCATACTCTAGCCCCGCCTTCACTTGCACACTGGGATAACTAACTTTCGCCTCCTTTCAATTCGGCTCCTGATTTTCTATACTGTGCTCGCTTTCCGATTTGGTACTGATTATGTACTGGCATTATATAATAGGAGCCAGCAGCAGCGGCGCACAGGCTGCCATCTGTTTTGGGTCAGGTTTCATTTCCAGACCTTGCCGCTTTCATTAGAAGGCGCGTTCCCTCCACCCCACCTCCACAAGAATGCGCTTTCATTTTCTCTAAAACACAAAGGAACAGAAATGAAATAAATTACGGTGACATCTTACTTTTCAGTGGAATCGTCAGCACCGTCTAATGAGCGGGCCTTGGCCAACAATCCTACCCTGGAAGGCAACAAGCAGCTGCTACAGTCAGGGGCGGCTCTAGGCTTATGGCAGCCCTGGGCAGGGAGCGTAGGTAGGGGGCCCCGGAAGAGGGGGTCTGGGCGGGGCGGAGCGCGGAGGCCAGGAAAGAAGGGGGGGCAGGGTGTTTGGAAGTGGAACAGAGCCGGAGGCGCCAAATCCCTGCCAGGGGCCGCCACGCAAATATGTATCCATCCTCAGAGGATTATTATATTAAGATATATATTGGTGTGGTGGCCCCTGGGGTTTGGTGGCCCTGTGCAGGTGCACAGCTTGCACATGCCTAAGGCCGCCCCTGCTACAGTAGTTAAAGCTCCTTAAAGGCCACTCATGTCTTGGGGAGGAAGGGGTTTCAGTAAATAGCTACATTGTGATGCTTAATCATTTGTTGACCGGATGATCATGCTTCTGGTTAAACAAAACAGAAGAACATTAGCAATCAGCATTTTACCCTAACTGTTGTGGAGAAAAAACAAACATCTACAGCAGGTAGGCACAACGTAACTCTGCAGGGTGCATCTTTGCGCTCGCCCACCTCAGAAATCTGCATGCACTTCTCCTTCCATTCCTTTTGATTTTTTGTATTATGCAGCACCAATGAAGGTATCAAAGCACTTTACATAAGTACTAGTTCCATTACAGAAATCTGCCCGGTGGGTGATAATGTTCTGCATAGCTAAACACTTGTAAGGTCCCAAAGGCGAGACTTATTGGCTATGCCAATGCTTGTTTTGTTTATTCAGATCACCCAGGTTCTTAGGAGAACCTTGTATTAGTACCTTTATATCAAAAGCGCACTGGGGCCTGGTCATGTGCATGAAGTGCAAAATAAATATAATTGCAAATTACAGAATGGCAAGTTTCACTCTACAAATGCCTGTTTTTCGCAAAGTTGCTTCCCTAGATAAAGTAATGAGAAAACCCTAATCTAGTGGTGGCTGCATGGGATCCGAAGTAGTGGGGCGGAGGAGTGCGGGGGCAGACATAATAAAGCAAGCATTTACAATGCAATGGTCTCGGCATTGTTAAAGTTAGAGCTATTGGCATTGCTCATGACATTATTTTTATTTATGTTTTTGTTTTTAAAACATAAATGAATGGCATTGTCATTTACAATGCCAATAGCCTAATCGCTCGCAAATGCAAGAACTATTGCATTTGCACTCACACAGAGCCACACACACAAAGCCACCCACACACACATACAGAGCCACCCAAACAGACCCACCCACACACACACAGAGCCACTCACACCCACACAGAGCCACACACAGAGCCACCCACACACACAGAGCCACCCACACACACAGAGCCACACACACACACAGAGCCACACACACACACAGAGCCACACACACACACACACAGCCACCCACACACACACAGCCACCCACACACACAGCCACCCACACACACAGCCACCCACACACACACAGAGCCACCCACACACACACAGAGCCACCCACACACACACAAAGCCACCCACACACACAGAGCCACCCACACACACACAGAGCCACCCCCACACACACACAGAGCCACCCATACATAGAGCCACCTACAAAAAAAGCTACACACACAGACAGAGCCACACACACAGAGCCGCACACACAGAGCCGCACACACAGAGCCACACACACAAGGCAAGAAAAGCTGCACAATCAGGGAGGCAGAAGGCAAGAAATACAGCACAATCAGGGGGGCAGAGGCAAGAAAAACAGCACAATCAGGGGACAGAAGGCAAGAAAAACGGCACAATCAGGGGGTCAGAAGCAAGAGAAACGGCACAATCAGGGGGTCAGAGGCAAGAAAAAAACCACAATCAGGGGGGCAGAGGCAAGAAAAACAGCACAACCAGGGGGTCAGAGGCAAGAAAAGTGGCACAATCAGGGGGGCAGAGGCAAGGGAAAGGGACCCCTTTCTATTTGCCGATTCGCATGCTCAAGATAGCTATACCCTAGATACACAGATCAGGTACATTCGGTCACTTGTAGGTTTCAAAAGAGATCCTGGGCTGCACAATTTTGAGATCTAGTATTTGTGCAACAGCTGGCCGGAGGTCCCTACTGGAATACTGGGAGAGGACATGAACTCTTTGCCTACTCAGAAACGCAGAATAGGAGCACGGTTAAACTTTCAAGCAGGATGAAACAGAAAACGATGATCAACGCATAGCCAGTGCTGCTGCCACAGCCAGAGTTAAAAAAACAAAACGTAAAGAATGTTGCTACGAAGCTTGGATAGAAAACTGACACCTACTGCAAGTCTGCAACTTTGGATCAACTGGTCTGCAGTACCAGGGTCTCTTGTGAGCAAAAAAAAAGCATACCGGGCTCCTGTCTTACAACGGAACACTTTACCGCAACACTACTTTCCCTGCGTGATGCAGTATCCAGGCAACCTGGTGCCCCACTGGCCATTTACACGGCTTGCTGCAGAGCACCCTGTGTGTAGGGCATGAAGCAGGGATTTTCCCTTCCCTGGTAATTCGTCGCTGATAATTTGAAAGAACTACAAATATCCCTTCACCCCTGCTAATTTCTTCTTCATGCAACTGCAGGTTACAGCGGCTCGAAAAAGTGAAAGGCACAGAGTATTACTGAGAAAATCTGACTGACAGAAGTTATTATAAGATCCCTGTACATAACGGGTAAAGGACTGCTAAGCACACAACTCACCTCTATCCAACTCGTCCTCTCTTCGTAGTAGTTTTATTGCCCTGCCCAGGCTTTCCCTATATACCTCGCCAGGCCCCGTCTAGACTCCTCCCAGGCACACTGGCGCTTCTCAGTGGCAGGTATCCGAACAGCAGCAACTCTGTATGTGAGTCTTTGCACACAGACACCCGCCAATCTGCGCAGACTCTCTAAGGACCACCTGAGGCCAGGGGAGGTGTGCACGAACGTGGGGGGTTAGGGGGGCGGGCAGCACAACCAAACGAGGGAGAAGGGACAGCAAGCACAACAAACGCGGGGGGGCGGGCAGCACAACCAAACGAGGGAGAAGGGACAGCACGCACAACGAACGTGGGGGGGGCGGGCAGCACAACTAAACGAGGGAGAAGGGACAGCAAGCACTCACCTGAGGATGACTTTTTCCGGCGGCGGTCGGGGAAAATGGCAAAACAAAAGCGCCGCAAAAAAAAAAAAAAAGTAAACACCCACCTCGGAATGACGGAAAAAAGGGGCGGGGTTTATAAAAAAGCAAGAATCGCCCACGAATCTGCTCGAGCCGGGGACAGAAGTGAGTGACACACATCTCTTCCAATGGCTAGCCTTCATTTATGAAGCTAGCCAATGGAAGAGAAGGCGGGTTCAAGCCCCAGTACTGGGGAACATAAGATCTCGGCTGCGCGACACTGCTCCGCAGTGTACGCTAGGCCGAGCCCTAAAAATAATATACAATTTACCTGCCGCATTGCCCCTCTCCTAATCCTGGTCCGGTCCTGGGATGATGACATTGCGCAGGCTCCCAGATGCAAATCGCAGCACTTCCCTCATGCTGGGAATAGCATTCCCATATAAACTCGAGGGGGTTTGTCCTACTGGACCAGGCAGGACAGAGTAATTATAATAAAACACAAGCGCCTGGTCTCGAATTCAATGCTGCTTTTAATTTTCAGCACATTATGAGCTTTTCATTAATTATGAAGCTCATGTGTCATTTATCTTTTGTGATTTTGCTACTTTATTCAATTCATGTAAGAGGTTCTAACACATCCCAACTCAAATTGTAGCATAACAAATCATAATTTCATTAACTTGAAACAATCAATACCTTGGTATTTTTAACATAAACATACAACAACTTTATGTGTAGGTACACCAGAAACAGTTGTATTTCAGTCCTGTCTGCTCATTTCTTTTATTCTATTTCAGGACTGCTTATCCCAATAGGCATTTTTTTTAAAAATAGAGTGTGTCCAACACTGCGGGACACCCTTTTTGTTTTTCTGCCTTTTAGTGAGTTCGAGAGATGGATCCCGTTGGAAATGCCTTCTATTTCAGGACTGCTTATCACAATAGGCATTTTTTTTAAAATAGAGTGTGTCCAACACTGCGGGACACCCTTTTTGTTTTTCTGCCTTTTAGTGAGTTCGAGAGATGGATCCCGTGCCGACGCATTTCCAAACCCGGTCCAATTATTCGGGTTTTTCTTCAGGGCAAACCTGGGTACCTAACAAATTAAAAAATCATAATTTTTAGTGCCTACTCCTTCTTTCTCGTTATCTTCACTATTTGCGCTTTCTAGAACATAAAGTACCTTAATGTTCCAGAGACGCGATGTCGTCTATGTTCTTGATAGGGTAACCTTTTACCTACATGAACAAAAAGGGACATGAAGTTGTCTCCTTGTGTCATAAAAACATAAGCATTTCTTAATTTGTACCGTTCTGACTGCTTAAACTTACTTTGTTTATTGCTGCAGTGGCTTGTGCTGCGGCTGGATCTCACGTGAAAACGTGGTCCGGGATTAACACCTCATTTTTCTGATTGTGGATGAAAACAAAGTTTTAGTTTTCTTCGATTCTGCCTCCAAACATATTCAAAAATATTAAAGCGGTTTATGTTCAAAACGGGCCCTTACTTGTGTGCACTACACTTCTGTTGTGCAATAATGGTTCTTTCACTCTTCTGTGTGGGCGCGCCTCCGTTAGTGAGATTGCGTCCGCGTTCAATGTGTAACGCTGCGAAAATTAAACACTAAGGTTAGCTTCACTCATCCTGCAACAAGCCTTTCGTTAAAACGTTGAGGGCATGGTATAAGCTCACCTTATTGATTTCGGCTGGATTCCGCAATAATCCCTATTGCTGTGTGTTACGTTCCACCATATTTCCGTTGCGAGTGCACCCGGAAGTGGCCTTTTTAATCACCTGACTTTACTTCTCTCAATGAGTTGTGGGAGTTGTAGTGAGTCATAGCAGATAAAAGCGTACTTGTGAGCAATAGATAATTATACTCGTATTAGTTCTACACTTACACTTTTGTGTTTATTTCAAAAGCAGGTGGGATTTCTCAGAAGGGCCGGTGATGTCACAGAGCGGCTCAGTGAATGTTTCTTTGAAGTTCAGAAAGTTCGTTCATTCCATCTATTACGCAATTGAACTTCAAAATTAAATATGCTTCTCTTTGCAGCAGTAATGTCTCCACATCTCCTCCACGTGGGGGAGTCTTTATTCCGGACAATACAGTCCACTTGAATTCTTTTTCAGTGTGGTCACTTTGCAGGAAATGTTGTACCATTAGAGCTGTTAGTATTTTTTGTTTAATTCTGGACTGGTGCTGTGCTATTCTTTGGTTTATTTGCTGATTCGTTTTCCCGATATATAGTTTGGGGCATGGGCAGATAATCGCATACACCAAATTGCGACTTTTACAATTCGTAAACTCCTTATGAGTCCATTTAATCGTGTTGAACTGAAAATCTGTTCCTTCAATTGTGGTGGCACATGAGACACACGTGCCACACTTGTGGTGGCCTTCTATTGGTTTTAGCCTCAACAGGGTGCGTAAGTCTGTTTTGGCCTGACTGACCCCCCAATCTGCCCTCACGATCTGCTGTCCTATACTCTTATTCTTTTTGAGAGCAAAGAGCGGTTTGTCCATAGGAATCCCGAGACCTGTTAGCAGATGCCAGTTTTTCAAAATTATTGATTTAAACTTGTTTGTGTATGGACCATAAGTTGTAACACATACTAACCTCTCCAAAGGTTTTTTTAGTTTTTTTAACAACAATTCTTCCCTTGGTGTGTACCAGGCTCTTTTAGTGTAATGTTTTAGCATTTTGCCTGGATAGCCTCTTGTTTTCAGTTGGTTACTCAATATTTCTGAGTGTGCTAAAAAGTCTTCTTTCCTAGAACAATTCCTCCTAATCCTAAGCATTTGGCTATAGGGGAGGTTGGCTTTTAGGATTTGTGGGTGGTAACTTTTATAGTGGAGAATTGTATTTTTATCTGTTGCTTTACGATGTAGTGTCGTGATCAGTTTTTGGTCTTGTAAGCCAACCTCTACGTCTAGAAACGTGAGGCAGGTTGTACTGTACGTTATGGTAAATTTTATATCAGGATGTCTCGTATTCAGCCATTCATGAAATTGGATCAATGTTTCTTCAGAACCATTCCATTGACACCAAATGTCGTAAAGGTAACGATACCAAGTTAAAATTTGCTTACGATAAGGGTTGTCCTGGTACGCGAAATGCTCCTCATACAGGGCCATGAAGAGGACCGCCATCTCTGGAGCATAAGGACACCCCATGGCGGTCCCCTTCACCTGCATGTAGAACGTGTCCATGAACCAGAAGTAGTTCCTCTTGAGTGCGATTCTGGCTAGATCTATTATGAATTCTGTGGGAACTCTTTGTGGCTTGGGACGAGTTTCAAGAAAAAACTCTATTGCTTCTAATCCCTCCTCTTGTGGGATTTGTGTATACAGGTGAGGTTCCGTGAAAATCGTTACGACGTTTTGGGCATCGCCGAATATGGACGAGTGTGGTATCTATGAACCGTAAATGACGAGTTTAGTAAGAGTACGCGGTTTCGCCATGCTACTCAGATTTGTTCGTCTCATTTACAGGTTTCTCCAATGAACCCTCGGGTTCCATTTTAGATACGGCATCCATTTTGTTCTTTGCCCTCACGTAGTCAGCACAGGCAACTGCCCGCATCGTGACCCTCTAGTTCCCAAGCTTTACGGTAGAAGCATATTCCTTTCATGCGTCTTTTATGGCTAGGGGGAGGACAACTGCTAAGGCAGTTGCCTCCGCTCAAAGGTGATTCTGCCGAGCCGGTCTATTGTTTCAGCCTCGCACGTGCTGGGATCAAGCCCTTTTAAGCTACGATTACGCATCCAATATTATCCTCACACTCTCTCTTCCCTGTTGTCTGACTTCCTTGCAGCTGTTCTTGTCTCTTTCTCTTGCTTATTTACAACTCAAGTGGAATGTACCTAATGATGGGAAGATGTGCTTTTACAGTTGGAACTGGTGATGTTAATGTAATTATGTTCCGGGGTTCTCAATACATGAAAGTGATCCTTTTAAATTTTACTGTGGGAACTGAGCTGTAACCTTTTGCTTACATATTGTGCAATGACAAAATCTTGTATAAAAGAGAGCGACCCACAAATACAATTTGAAGCAGACTCGCAGAAACTACATGCTGTTGTACTTCTTGTGACTTTTGCCTCCCTGCAGTAATAAACGCTGATCTTTGACGCCCAAGGAAGTCTCCCGTGTCTCTGTCTTTAGTGCGCCAGAACAGGTATCCCACGAAGGTTTTAGGTGTTGTTCCCTGGCACCGCTGGGCCTTAAATAGCCCAGTCCTTCAGTTGGCGCCCAACGTGGGGCGACATCGGCGGTACCGGTCCAAAGCCTGACGATTGTGAGGAACTTCGTGTGAAATCTCCAAGGAAAAGGTGCACCCCGCTTCATCGATCCTGTTGTCGAAATAAGTGGTCCGAAGATTTTTCCCGCGAAGATTCCCGCCTCCTGACGGCTGCGACGGACTGATGCCCTGACTGTCGACCTGTTTTCGACGCCTGGCGTAGACCTTTCGTACAAGCGAGACGATAGACGGGCCTTCCGGGTGACGCCATTGTATTTTCAGTTAAGTATATGTGGGTCGCTCCCAGTCCTTAGTGGTTGTTGCAGCTTATTGAAGCTTTGTTGTATTGCATGGTTCCATTGCATTTGTGGTTCTTAGTTGTTGGTCCTTAGTTGTTATTTGACAATTGCAATTGCCAAAAACCGAGGGTTTTGTTTTTTAAGAAGAATTAGTGCTTCGGTAACCCTTGAAGTTTGATACTAGGTTAGTGTGCACGATGCCTAGCCATAGTGGTTTTCTTGGTTTCTTTAAATGTTGCAACAAGGATTCCCGGTTGGAGGACTCGTGTCCGATACCTCCAGTTGGAACTCCGATATATGAGCTCTATAGTCGACATGGTGTGGGCCCTATTATATATAATAAATATTGGGTCCGTTACACGAAAAAAGATGGTGTCCTTAGTTGGCCACCGCACGGAAGTTTTGACCCCACGATCTTAGATAATCTAGAAGCTAAGCTGTTTAAAAGGAAAGCTAGGCCAGCTATGTTTGATTCCTTTCGGTTATGGCGTAAAGAGGCCAAACAGAAAGAAATCAAACAGCTTAAAAAGAATCAAAGAGAAGGTATCGTTCCGATAATGCAAGTTGTACAACAATGTCAGCGAGATAAAGAAGAAAAAGAAATAGAAGTTTCTACTAGATTACATCATATGAGGATAGACAAATGTTATCCGGTTTTACCAACTAGTCAGGATAAGAAAGAAGAGGATTCAAAGGAGGATCCCCTGTTAGCGTATTTGATGAAATCGCCACCCCCTGATGCACAGGGTGCTACGGCCCCTGTAGTTCCTCCTGTAGTTCCGCCTATTGTTCCTCCTGTTGTCCCTCCTGTTGTTCCAGCGGCTGCGGGTCAGCCCGTTGTTGGTCCTACGTTTGTCGCACCACCTGTCTCTATTCCTACTGCTCCTTTGCCTGTACCCTCTCAGCCTCTTGTCCCTGCCACCCCGACTACCTTGCCTGATTCTGCTGTGTCTGCCTTCACTTCTAACGTTGTGGCTCCTGCTCTTCTTTCTCCTTCTGTTCGTAATCGTATCCCTAACACTGTTGCTACCCTTTATTCACCGCTTTCTGGTCAGTTATTTCCATCCGATACTTCTGAAACTCCCCAAAGACGGAGTCAGATCCCTAGTGGAAGGGAGAAAGAGACGTTAGTGACAATGGCACGTAGGTGGATAAGACATCCTGCCAACTACCCCCCACGCATGGTTTTCAAGACGTTTTCTCAGTTTAATGAGCCGACACAGAGATTCGTGTTCGAAGAAATGTGTAACTTTTTGAGGGAACAATGGTATAATGACAATTTAGATAACGTACCGCCTGATATGATTGAACTTCAGAGTCAATTTTCGAGCGGTATGATTGTAGGTGGCGATGTACGACGTGGCTTAGAGCGATTGTTATCGTTTAGATCCACAGTGCCTTCTAGCGTGTCATTTAATGATGACGACTTAGAAACTTGGAAAACGGCTCCTGGTCAGTATCCTATGAGGGAGGTTCCGCTAGTATGGATGCCAGGTGATCCTGGTGCTGCTCCTCCGGTCCTTCCACATTTCCAAAGAGTTTGGATACACCTCCCATGGAAGCGATCAGAAGTCTTACAAGTCAAACAGTCCTTGCCTGATCCACACAAGAATCCGGCGGGTTACTACAAGGAGTTGTCTCAATTAGTAGATGCTACTATTATGAACCTTGCCGACATCGACATGCTGTTCGGAAATGTTGTACCACAGCCCGTTTGGGCGAAAATTCGTCAGGAAAATCATGCGAATGAGTTAGGCGGTGATTGGGCTGCAATAATAGCGGCTGATGGCCGACAAGTTGGTGGGGCTAAGCCTGAGCAGGTAATTTCGGATCTGCCCCAGAGAATAATTACGTTCATGAAAACGCTTATGCCGGCGATGAGGGTAAACTGGGATAAATTAGCAGCTTGTAAGCAGAAGAAGGACGAGAGTGTCTCTGATTTCTTTACTAGATTCGAAGAGGCATTTGTCGATCATAGTGGTCAGGATATGAGCACTGAGGGAGGCCAACGGTTGTTTGTTGACAAATTCGTGATGAATTTGTTGCCAGAACTATGCAACAAATTGAAAAATTCAGAAAGTGCATAGGCTGTTTCAACCACTGCACAGATATTAGCGACGGCTCAATATTATGAGAATAGGGAAAAAGAAGAAAGTGATCGTGTAGATAAGAAAACGAAGGAGCTGAAAACGAAGGTTTTGTTGCAGCAGGCATATCCTCCGCGTTCAAATCACACTGATTTGCAACAGCAATATAGACCACAATCACAATCCTCCAGAATACAGTCACGTCCTGACTCCTCTGACTTTAGATCTATGCTTGGGTATAACCAATGTGCATATTGTAGAAGAGAGGGACATATAAAATATGATTGTCCAGCTTTGCGTGACCGCCTTAATGGTGTGTCGGCACGAGGGGGTCGTGGTGGTCCTCAACAAGCATCTCGAGGTAGAGGTCGCGGTGCCTTTCAAAATCAGACTGAGCGCCCTAATACGTCCTCGGACGCGAATAATTGTTTTGACCAGCGAAATGTAAGGTCCGATAAATCAGCGCAGTATTACGCGGACGACTATTACGTTGAACATGAGACTGTTGTAAACGATCGTTACTAGGACAGCCACCGACAGAGAGAGGGAGTAGTATCAGTTCCGGTTGATCAGAGTGGGCCTTACGTCGCAGTTGCTACATCTGGCATAGTTGAGCCTTTTCTGTTAGACACTGGTGCGACGAAAAGTTCCATCATGCATTCGAAACTCCCTGGCGCACCTTTGTCCGGCTTAACAAATGTTTCCGTTGGATTCTCTGGCGCCCCGGTTAGCAATCCTGTCTCCAGCCCTTTGCCCCTCACTATTGGTCCTCGTGAGTTGGAGGCTCCATTGATTCTATCTACTGGTTGTGGTGAGAATCTTTTGGGCTTGGATTTGTTAAAACGGTTATATGCGACATTGTATTGCTCTCCTGAAGGAGTGGAGCTTACATTAGGTCGGAGAGTAATCTCTCCTATGTACTTATCGATCGATAAACTCCCGCCGGAATTGAGCTCCCTTCCCGCGTCTCTATGGGCCACAGGTCCCAATGATGTGGGTCTTTTGGACATCCCACCTTATACGATCAAGCTGAAACCAAATGTGCGATTGCCACGTATACCACAGTACCGTATCTCCATTGAGGGAGAACGGGCGCTATTAACGATTGTACACGATCTGATCGAAAAAGATGTCGTTGAAGAAACT
This sequence comes from Lissotriton helveticus, assembly GCF_964261635.1. NCBI lineage: Eukaryota > Metazoa > Chordata > Amphibia > Caudata > Salamandridae > Lissotriton > Lissotriton helveticus. The sequence goes on from NC_136067.1 coordinate 875,635,878, forward strand.
AGGGGAAATGTGTGTAATAGTCCTGTGTTACCCATTTTAAACCGCACTGATCCATCTAAACCTCCTGTGTATCGTTTCATAATTGATTTGAGAAAAGTAAATAAAATTGTGATTCCACAATACCCCGTGGTCCCTGATATCACGACTTTGTTGACCCTGATTCCAGTGTCTGCCTCCTGGTTCACAGTGATTGACCTAAAGAATGCTTTCTTTAGTATCCCGATTGCTGAGGAAAGCAGAGACCTATTCGGATTCTCATTAGGTGGTCGCAGTTTTAGACTGAAACGCGCACCACAGGGCTATTGTGAGAGCCCGTCGATCTACAGTCAAGCCCTTAAAAGTCAACTTGATTCATTTGTATTACCGGCAGGCGCAGCCTTGATTCAGTACGTTGACGACCTGTTGGTAGCTGCTGATACCGAAGATATTTGTAGAACTGCTACAGTATCGTTGTTGCGGCATTTATGTGACTTACATCACAAGGTGTCACCTTCCAAGCTGCAATATTGTTGCCAAGAAGTAACCTACTTAGGTCACTTATTGTCAAAAGAAGGGAGAAGGTTGACCCCAGAGAGAATTGCAGCGATTACCCGAATGACTGTGCCAAAAACTCAGAGAGATGTACGTGCCTTTCTAGGTATTACGTCATACTGCAGACAATGGATCCCAAATTTTTCACTATTGGCGAAACCATTGTTAGCTCTCACGTGCAAGAATGGTCCGACTCCTTTGCCATGGACTAAAGAGTGTCAAAAAGGTTTTTCTGAATTACGTGATGCGTTGTGTTCGGCTCCTGTGTTAGATACTCCTGATTACAGTAAGCCGTTTACACTGTACGTTCACGAGAGGGATGGTTGTGCGTTGAGTGTTCTGGCGCAACAATTTGGTGACAAACAGCGTCCCTGCGCATATTTTTCTTCGACCTTAGACCCAGTAGCTAGAGCTTTGCCGAGTTGTTTAAGAGCAACAGCGGCAGCTGCGGCGTCCATTCGACAGTCCGCAGGTCTGGTCATGGATAATATGCTCACGGTAATGGTTCCGCATGCAGTTGACACTCTCTTGAACCGAACGAAAACTCAACATTTGACGAGCGCAAGGTTGTCTGGGTATGAGCTGACGTTACTGGCTAGTCACATACGGATAAAAAGGTGTAATGTGTTGAATCCAGCAACATTATTGCCGATCAACACGGAGTCAAGTGATGTAGCACCACATGACTGTTATCTGAGAACTGAAGAAGAAACGAAGGGTCGTATTGACCTAAAAGATACTCCATTGGTAGATCCCGATGGTACTTTGTATGTTGACGGTTCCTGTTTTAAGTTACCGAATGGTGATGTGACGACTGCGTATGCTGTAGTGACGTTGAGTACGATTGTGGAAACTGCGAGATTGAGTCAGAACTCGGCCCAGGCAGCTGAGTTGGTCGCCTTGACGAGAGCGTGTGTGTTGTCCAGAGGAAAGCGGGTGAATGTGTTTACAGACAGTCAGTATGCTTTTGGTGTGGCACACAGTTTTGGGCGATTGTGGAAAGAAAGAGGATTCTTAACGTCGCATGGCACGAAGATTCAGCATGGACAGCTTGTGAATGACCTTTTAGATGCACTCACGTTGCCTAAACAGGTGGCCATAATTAAATGTAGTGCGCATCGAAAAGTGACAGATGATGTTGGTCGTGGTAATGCGTTTGCAGACGAAACTGCTAAAGAGACAGCTAGAGATCTGACAAATCGAATGTACGTTGCGAATTCAGTAAGATGGCCAGCAGAAACTAGCATGTGTGAGGACACAGTGGAGAGTGTGAAGGAAATACAGAATGAGGCCACTGAAATGGAAAAGACTAAGTGGAAAGAAAGCACGGGAAAATTAGATGAGGATGGATGTTGGGTTGATTTGTCAGAGAAACAGAGATGGATGTTACCGGATGCATATGTGCTTGCTGTTGTTACAATGGCCCATGGCACAGCACATATTAGCTCGAAGGGCATATGCAAGTTGTTGTCTCCTGTATGGAAGAATGATGGGATTACTAAATGTGCAGAGAGAGTGGTTAAGAATTGCATGGTATGTTTGATGCATAATCCTGGAAAGGGCACTCCCACTCCACCTGGCCATTTCGCTCCCCCGACATATCCTTTTGAGGTTATTCAGTTAGATTTCATCCACATGGAGAGATGCAACAATTTGAAGTATGTTTTAGTCGTGGTTTGTGCATTCTCCAGATGGATTGAAGCTTACCCTCTTAAGGATAATACTGCCCTATCCACAGCTAAAATTCTGCTCAAAGAGTATTTCCCCAGGTACGGCATGCCTTGGATTGTATGGTCGGACAACGGAAGTGAGTTTGTGGGAAGCGTGATGAAGAGTGTGTGTCGTGGTTTAGGAATATCCCAGAAATTCCATAGTGCTAATCATCCTCAGTCAGCGGGTTTGGTGGAAGGATACAATGGCACCCTGAAACTAAAACTTGCTAAAATTCAGGCAACAACTGGTTTATCATGGCCCGACGCTTTGCCTCTAGCTCTCTTATCGACCAGGGCTACTGTACACTCTCGAGTAGGGCTTAGCCCATATGAGATTGTGTTCGGCCGTCCTGCGAACATTTGGGGGGTTCCAAGGCCTAAAGAATTGAACAGACTTGAATATCCAATGTTAATCGATTATCTATATGATCTGACTGCTAAATTGAGTTTGATTCATCAACAGGTCTTTGAGGCTCTGCCGTCACAAACAGAGGGTCCTGGTCATCGGCTCCAACCAGGGGACTGGGTCCTCACCCGTAATTTCGGACGAAAACGTCACCTTGAGCCGAGATTTGTGGGACCTTTCCAGGTGCTACTAGCCACGAGGACGGCGGTTCGGCTGGAGGGGCGAAAACACTGGGTGCATGCCACCCACACCAAGAAGGTTCCGCTTCCTCTGCCGGCAGACACATGGATATGTAAAGGTTTTTCCTCGTCTGAAACTGACGTTCCCCAGCGCTTTGTCCCATTTAGCGAAGCTCAGACCATAGGGAACACTTCAGTGTTATCTGACACCCCTGTTGATTCCTCTCAAACAATTTCCCTTCCTTCAACATTGGGGAATACAAGTACTGAACAATTGCCTGAACCATCGAACATTCGTTCGCCATCCAATCCACTGTTTGAAGATCAGACTCAACCCGGGAGAAGTCGATACTTTCTTCGACCGCGCGTTAAGGACAAATAAAAGAGTTCTGTTTTTTATTCCCTTTTTGAATTTACAGTACCCCTTACTGTTGTCATGAACATTGTGGACATTATATATTGTGTTTACCTTTTCTTTTCATGCAGCTAAGAGACTATTATTGAATTTATTCTAATTCATTTAACCTATCATCTGGGTTGGCCGTAGGGCCGTGCGGGTACTTCCTTCTGTTTATCAGCTATCGACACTAGGTCGGTTTCTTTTGTCGATTTCTGGGAACTCCTGGGAATTGGCAATCGCTACTCAGAACGAAGTGCGTCAAGAACGTCACGGACGGTTTTTTAGAGGATGGATTTCTCGAAGCTGTCAGAAAGAGAGAAAATGTTGGCGCAAAGATCAAAAGTGTTTTGTACAAAATGTTTTCTATTTCAGATCTTTATGTTGTTCCTAACCGTTTCAATGCTACTGGTGGGTGGAGTATATTATGGGATTCAATTATTATTACCTTCCATTTCACCTACTCCTCCTTCCTATAATCTGAATTTCGCTTCCACTGTTTCTCCACATTCCTTTCATCTCCTGCCCCAACATGAACAAATCAGACGTGCAGAATTTAGAAACAATTCCTTTGTGCAACTTTTGCATCAGCATCAGTTGGTGGTAAATACTACAAATTGTTGGGTGTGTGGGCTAATGCCACATACCATGGACAGGGGTATCCCATATTTGGTTCTTCCGTACAGCCCCCAAGGGTCCGCTCGGGCATTCCAAACCATGTTCCGTAGTGCACTAGATTCCTACCCCCATCGAGAACCACGCTCAGCAAGCTTTGGTCCTGGCCCGTACCATAAGTCTCTGGCGACAGCGATTGCTGATCTAGATAGAGACATTTTTGATGCTTCGCTTATCCCAGAGGAGGAAGTGCAGGCCTATAAGTACCTTAGTGAGGCTGAGTATAGTATATCAGTGGGTGATAGGCAGCTTAAAAGCTCATCTCCAATCTGGATTGTACCTCACCTAGGCCACTTTTGTCTGCAAGGTTGTGGCCGAAATCCAAGAGCCCAGCTTGGGAAGAGTGCTTGTGTGGATACTTACGTTCTACCGATGCTTTCTTCCCCTGTCTTTCTGACTGCCAAGGGTACCTATTTTGTATGTTATGACCGAGCATATACGTGGTTACCACATGACTTCTCAGGTACCTGCTATATTGCAAATCTCTTGCCCCCGACTTTCACTGTTGCTGCCGACTATCACAAAACCAGAGTTGTGAGAGGTGTTATTAGTAAAGAGGATACTTCCGGTCAAGAAGCAGGAGACTTCTTCAAGGGTTTTCTACCGTTTTGGGGCCCTATGGTCAATAGCCGAAATCTGAGACAGTTAACTCGTGTAGTAGAGTCAACCGCTAACATAACTGCAAGCGCCCTTGGTAATCTGACAGCAGAGCTTCAAGCGGATAGGCTTATGACGTTACAGAACCGGATGGTTCTGGACATTGTTCTAGCAGATAGAGGTGGTGTGTGTAAGGTCATCCATTCGAGCTGCTGCATATTCATACCTGATAACGCTCCAACGGTTTATCAAGCCATCTCCAAGTTGCACAAAATCTCGGAGTCCATACACGTGGATGAGGGAGATTGGATGCTTCTAGGATGGTTTTGGGGTCTAATGTCGACTTGGGGTTGGAAGATTCTGATGGTTATAGGGGTTGTTGTGACGTTTCTGTTCACGTGTTGTCTTTGTGTACAGTGTGGTCCTGCCTTATGTGGCCTTTGTGCTACAACGTGTATAAGAAGGCCACCTGTTACCAAAGAGACATTGATGGATAGAATTATGTTCCAACAACATCTGAATGATCTAATGAGAATCGAGATTGACTCCGACTTCGACTAGTTCTTGCCTACATGAGGGCAAAAGGAGCGGCTGAGGTTCCGTGAAAATCGTTACGACGTTTTGGGCATCGCCGAATATGGACGAGTGTGGTATCTATGAACCGTAAATGACGAGTTTAGTAAGTGTACGCGGTTTCGCCATGCTACTCAGATTTGTTCGTCTCATTTACAGGTTTCTCCAATGAACCCTCGGGTTCCATTTTAGATACGGCATCCATTTTGTTCTTTGCCCTCACGTAGTCAGCACAGGCAACTGCCCGCATCGTGACCCTCTAGTTCCCAAGCTTTACGGTAGAAGCATATTCCTTTCATGCGTCTTTTATGGCTAGGGGGAGGACAACTGCTAAGGCAGTTGCCTCCGCTCAAAGGTGATTCTGCCGAGCCGGTCTATTGTTTCAGCCTCGCACGTGCTGGGATCAAGCCCTTTTAAGCTACGATTACGCATCCAATATTATCCTCACACTCTCTCTTCCCTGTTGTCTGACTTCCTTGAAGCTGTTCTTGTCTCTTTCTCTTGCTTATTTACAACTCAAGTGGAATGTACCTAATGATGGGAAGATGTGCTTTTACAGTTGGAACTGGTGATGTTAATGTAATTATGTTCCGGGGTTCTCAATACATGAAAGTGATCCTTTTAAATTTTACTGTGGGAACTGAGCTGTAACCTTTTGCTTACATACTGTGCAATGACAAAATCTTGTATAAAAGAGAGCGACCCACAAATACAATTTGAAGCAGACTCGCAGAAACTACATGCTGTTGTACTTCTTGTGACTTTTGCCTCCCTGCAGTAATAAACGCTGATCTTTGACGCCCAAGGAAGTCTCCCGTGTCTCTGTCTTTAGTGCGCCAGAACAGGTATCCCACGAAGGTTTTAGGTGTTGTTCCCTGGCACCGCTGGGCCTTAAATAGCCCAGTCCTTCACAGGGAAATGATGGCAAAGGACACCATTAGGTGTTGACTGTCATCAAATGCTGCCCCTTCGATGTTATTAATGAAGTCCATAATATCTTTCAAATACGATTTTACCTGGCCCATGAATGGCTTCAAAAATACATCCACGTATTTGGCTAGTGGCTCTAGAATGGAGTCGCACCCGGAGACTATTGGTCTCCCGGGTGGTTCTCTAAGGTGTTTATGTATTTTAGGTAAAAAATAAATTACCGGTTGCCGGGTTTCTTTTTCATTAGATACTCAAACTCTTTTGGACCCAAGATGCCTTTGTCAAATCCTTCCGTTAGTTTAGTTCGTATCTCACTTTGTATTTGCTCAGTGGGATCATCATTCAAAACTCTGTACCACTCTTCTTTATCAATTTGGTTGTGTGCTTCTGCAATGTATTTATCTTTTGCCCACACCACTAGTGCTCCCCCCTTGTCAGCAGGTTTGACTACTATTGTGTCATCATTTCTCAAATCCCTGATGGCTGTTTGTTGATCTTTTGTGAGATTTCTTTTATAAAAAGTTTTTTGTTTACCCAACTGCGTAATAGATGAAAGAACCGCTTGTTCAAACGCTATAATTTCTTTTGGGACCATGTGTGTGGGAGGAATAAATGTAGACTTATTTACAAGGCCAGAGGGTTCAGATACCCGTGTATCTTCCTTGTCGTGGAAGAATGCCTTCAGTCGCAATTTTCTACAAAATTCAAGTGTTTCAATTTTCAATTTGGTCAAATCTGTATTAGCTGCTGGTACAAATTTTAAACCTAGCTCTAGAACTGTTCTTTCATGTACTGTCAACTGTTTATCAGAAAGGTTGACTATAGATGTGTCGTCTAGCTTTTGTAATAGTTCCTGCGTGTCCTCATTTCCCATGCTGTCGGTGGTTTAAACCTTACCCTGCTTCTGGCTTCTCCTTTCTCTAAAAAAGAGTTATTACGTTTGGAAGGGCCTTCTCTAGGGTCAGAGTCTCCTGCTGATTCTGATGAGGAAGTATCGGAAAACGTTAAAAAACGACTTTTTGAACGCCCTTGGTACTGGGATAAGGCCCGTCGAGATTCGATTTGTGTGTAGTAATCGTCCTTTAGATATGGGTAAACTGTTTCTATTTTAAATGACTTTACGTCTTTTTCAAACTTGTTGGACCTGAAACTGATGGTGTTGTCCCTAAATGTCTGAATCTCTTTGTCGATCTTTTCTAAGAGGGCTTTTGCTTCAGTGACAGTGTGGTTATCTTCAATTGCTTTTCTTAAGGTCTCAATTTCCTCCTGCTCTTTTTCACATAATCTCTTAGCTGTTTCAACTGTATGGACCATGAGGTCCCTACTACATTTAGTTGCTATGTAACTAAATCCCTTTTTATACACCGGGTCCTCTGTGAACACCACCGGCACGTTCTTTACTTGGAGCCCCCACGGTATGGTGCCTAGCATTCCCAGCCTAAGAGAATCGCTGGGATTGGTCAGAGCACCCTGCTTTGGTGCTCAGACAGGGACTGGGAGCCTGAGGCTGTTTTCTGGCCGGCTGTACCACACAGCTGGTTGGAGAAATGCTAAGTGTGCATCAACCCTCCTTCCCACTGCTGTTGCACAGAGTGCATGGCCCCACCCTGTGACACGCTCACTGAAAGCCGCAGGTAAGAAGAAAAATAAACTGATAATAAAATTGGTTTAGTATTAAAAAAAAATTCAAGTCTTTAACTCTGTTGTTAACTAGTGGGGCAATGCTCCTTTGCCATAACGGAGGAGACACTCCTGAGTAAAAAGTGGAGGTAAGCAGGCAAATGTTGGGGGAATATCAACCTAAGGATGACAGGTGTAACAATTATATTGGCTAAGGAGACAATCAAGAAAACAATCCATTCCATTGACAGGGTTGTTAAATCATTGCTTAAGCCCCAGTGTCTCTAAATCGGCCAAAAACTACAATGTGCCATTGCCATTGGCATGCTTCTGCTTGACACATATATTGAACTTCCCCTGAATGCTGAATATCGTCTAATAGATAATTTACCAACTCTGAGAGCTTCTCTTCAAAAGAAAAAAAGATTATCCGGGCAAGGGCTCTTTAACCACAAAATCTGGGGCGAAATGAAGCTTACGTACCACCACTTCAAAGGTGTAAAGCTTGCTACCGGGGTAAAGTGGTTAATCACCCCATTGCTAATAATCAGAGCAATTTCAACCCCAATTGCATGGGTCTGTTTTCAGACATTAACGCTTAATTTTCAGGGAGATGTGAACTAAACTGTATTTAAACCATACCCCCCACATGGGAAACATATAATAATAATAATAATAATACAGAATTTTATTAAGCGTGAACAGCTACCTCACTAGGAGGTGTCCCGGCGCTAGATGGGCAGAAAGAGACCAGATCAGGGAAGTAAGGGCCACTGGCTTAACTCTTCTGAGAGAAAAGCCACGTCTTCAGTTGTTTCCTAAAGCTGGTTTCCGACGGTGCCGACTGGAGTGCAGGTGGCAAGGTGTTCCAAAGAAGTGCGGTGTTTGCTGACAAAGTCCTGCCCCCCCAGGCGCGCCATTCTGACTCGTGGAACGAGTAGTTGGGCCCGACAATTGGAGCGGTGCAAACGGTCCTGAGTATATCTTGGCAACTGATTTTTTAAGCAGTTGGGGCAGGTTCCATACAGGGCTCTGAATTTTATCCGACTAGCAACTGGCAGCCAATGTAACGAACAAATCCTATCCTAACAATAAGGAGATAAAATACCACATTTTCTATGTACACTTGCATTTTCGTTTTTTGAGCCCTTGTCCTTGGCACAGAAGGACTATAAACTTCTGTTCTTGTGGTTGGGAACAAGTGTCCTCCTCTGTAAGTGAGTTAAGCATTGATTTGGGAAAAGAAAATCAGTATGCCGTGCTTATACCAGTGTGCACTGAAGCAGAATACACAGCATAGGCAGCAATGGCGGAATGATTTTTCTTTGGGCAGAATATGTGATGGGGTTTGGCAATTCCTACCCTACATTAAATTTCCTTGTCAGAAGAATGCAATATGTTCACGAAAGTGGCGGTAAAGCAGAGCTAGTTCAAAGTACAAGAAAATAAAAGTTTGATTCTGCCTTTTGAAATTGTTAGGTCAATATCTTGAACTATATGGGGACAGTTGTCATTGGGAAATTTACAAAATGTATAATTCTTTTGAAAACCGCTTTGAGATACCCTCGTGGATATAAAAGAAAATTACATCTCTACAACAGTTTTACAGCTAAATGTAAATGTTGGTAGCAACTGGCCATCAGGCCCTCAGTACAAAGGATATGTAGTGAGTTAGGTACCCCACACAGCGGCCATAGTCAAGTTTTGCCTTCTTTCCTCCATGATCTTCATATAAAAGCTCTCCTCACTGTTGCGGCGGCTGAAAATAATGTCATTTGATGCATTTCTGATAGTTAACTCCACCACAAAAGTTTCCAGTTTACTATTCCAGTAACCTTAAAGATGAAGTAGCGTCAAAACCTGTCATTTGTGGTAAATAAACCCTTTTTCTTATGAAGCACATTGTCAGACAGTGCTTAAAGGTCGGCACATGTGCAGAATATAAAATTACAAAGATGAAATAAAATACAACATTTAAAAAACGGGGTGCTCAGATTACCCAGTACGATAGGGAAAGGGCTACTTGCACTCCACATAAAACACTAACAAGCTTTCACTTGCAGAAGATGCATCCTAGGGAAATGTATAAATAAATGTGCTGGTGAATTGTACAAAGTGTCTGCAACTTTCTTCCCCATCCAACAAAAACTGATTAATATTCTTAGATAAAGAACGAAAACACAGCAGCTGCAATCTTTCAAATTTCCATTTTGAGTTTAGCAAACGTCGCTAATTGTAAATTATACTGAATCGAACCGGGATGTCTTTATGCTGTATTTACCTTAATTAGCGCCGTTGGGCACTGACGTGAATCCAGGTGCGGGATCAATGGTGCAGCAAGTGCAGTGACACCGGGACGCGGGTGTGAATGGTCCACTTTACCAAAATTAGTGGCTGTTTTTTTCACCACTTCACAAGCGGATGATGACTTAATTTCCTTGCTTGCATTAGGGCCTTGGTCCCCTTGCTCTGCCCCTAATGGCATAATAACGCCTCTATTTCTAGGAAGCGGTAGCCTGGGTCTCTTCACGTGTGTTTGTGTCGCGCTTGGAGGCAGGCAGTAATACACGCCCCGCATTCCCGGGAATCTCGGCCAGAAAGGTTCATTGATCCGCGCCGCGAGCAGAGGGAGAGACGGCAGGCTGGCGATAGAGCGCTGCGATCTATTATTCACTCATGAGTTATTGATGCCTTGATTAATTGAAGAGTGCTAAAGCGCAGTCGAGAGTGAGCGGTGAAAGGTCAGCTGTAATGAGTGGAAGCAATTAATGCTTCTTTAGTTACGCCACGTGACAGTCTGTTGATGCCTCAGACTTTGAAACTGATTGTCTGCGATAACATTACAGTTTTTCTACGTTGCGCCATTATTTTTGATCACATTAGTTTTGCGTCACCGCTTGGGTGAGATTTGTCTTTCGCAATATGGCGTGTTCCCTTTTGATGCTTTTGCAGGCGCGTGGCTTTTAACTCCTTGCGCTCTGAGGGACAGATTGACTCTGAATTCACGCAAGGCAGTGCTCAAGGCAAGTTTTTGCGCTGTGTTACATGAATGTGAGAGAGCTGAAAAGCGCTATATCTATAGATATGACACTCGTGAGGTCTCTCCCTGCGCTGACGCACTTGGAGGCTGCCTAGCCCTGAAGCAGGTGCCCTTACACCCACTGTCAGACTGGGAACAGCAACCTACCCAGGCAGATTGCTGCTCAACCGGCCCTGGGAGGGCGTGCTAGTAAAAAGCAGCTCTCCTGCTTTTGACAGTGGGAGAAAATATTGCAGCACTGCTGAAAAACCGGTCCCCGGTGACAAAACCGGCCCCCACGGCCAGAAAGCCGGCCCACACCCCTACGGCCCACTGGGGAAACGCCTGGTGCCTGCTACGGCCAGTCTGGTCCTGCTTACGGTAAAAGAATGCCTTTGATACTGACAGGGTTTTATTTGTGCAGTAAGATATACCTTCATGCCCAAAACAATCTGTAAAGGCATTTTCCTCTTTCTGTGCTGAATGCAGGACACATATAAACAGGAAGTAACAAGGAGAAATAGAGACATTTCTCCTTGTTAGGTCAGATTCAGGGAGGCATAGGCCCAACCATGTAACCCATGTAAAGCCTCTCGAAGTGAAGCAATGCAAGACAGCTCTTTGTGCTGCCTTGTGTTACTTTGTATTTACTGTGTATTATTGTGTATTATTTACTTTGTATTTACTAAACCACGCAAAGCCACGCAAGCCTATGTAAACATTTAGTAAGCTTACATAAGTTAAAGCACGATGATGTATTTCCTCTTCTTTGTATTACAGATGGTGTTTACTGCAGTGTTAATTGAGCCTCCCGTCTTGCCATAGAAAGCATGCTCTAACATGCTTTGTAAGGGTAGTGAAGGGCAAGGTACTAATCCTGCATTATTATATTGGTCACTAACACAGGATGTCACCATAGCCTAAAAATTCTCAGTGGGGAAGGGCATACATAATGGGATTTAGCATTCCTCTGATATTTTAGGGAATGGGTCTGAGGGCCTCACTCAGAGGAGGGATATTTGATTCTTTTTACTGATCACTCAGCAAAGTTGCAGATTAATACTGAGCAAAACTTATTTAGAAGGGTTTGGCATAGACTGCATTACAAAATAGTCCATTTTAGTATGTTGGTCCAAAAGTTTGGGCCTTGTGGAGCAGCTTTCAGAATTTTCCTATGGGGGAGGGGCGGCCGCGCGGCGCCGCCATGCTGGTGACGGAATCACTCCGTCACCAGCCACGGGCGCGCTGTGCTTGTGACGGAGTGGTTCCGTCACGGCCCCGCCCGCTAAATAGAACGCTCAGCGCAGCCCGTGACGGAACCACTCCGTCATTAGCACAGCGCATCCGTGGCTGATGACGGAGTGGTTCCGTCACCAGAACGGAACGGGTTAATCCACCAATGGTTGTCAAATGTATAAGAAAATTATCTGTGTAAGTGATGTATTCGTACAGTGCAAATGTAGCCGAACGGCAGAGTGCTGTACAGGGTCACAGACGAAGATACAGTAAATTTGTGATTGGAATAGAAGATGGGTTCTGAGAGTGAAGACAGGCAGTCGCGTCATTGACGTTCAGTGTTCGTTAAAGGAGCGTGTCTTTAGCTCTTTCCTAAATTGGTGCAGGTTTGGGGGTGTCCAGATATAGATCGGAATGTTTTTCTACACCCTGAGTGCATAGATGGAGAAGACCTGCTTCCTTTGTTTTTGTTTTTAACTTCTTTGCCTCTAATCTGGTGGTTGCCAACCTGCAGGTGCGTTGAGAGGCAATGGAGGTGGTAAACTTGTCAGCCAGAAATGTGGGGGTGCCAGTTGTGATGTCTTTGTAGATGATGTCACTGGCCGGTTATGGAAACCAGTGGCGTTCCCTCAAGGGTGGGAGGAATGATATGGTATTATTTACTCAGGTCCTCAATAAGGTGTGCTTCCCTTAATGGGTGGGGTCATTGTGGATTCTGAAAGACCAAGCGACAAGACGTTGGCACCATCCAAATGCATCCACATATGTGAATGTTGAGTTTGAAGACCCAACACTAAATATTGTGCAGTGAAGTGCGAATGAACAGAACAGTACACTAAATAAAACAAGCATGAGATCAATCCGATAAATGAAGATGTGCTAACCGTAGAATTTACCTCCCTGTGTATGTGTGTTCAGTGAGATGTGGAGTATGACATGTGAACAGTATGTGTGAGGGTGATGTGCTTTGCTGGTAGGATATGGAACGTCGTGGGTAAAAATGATGCAGATGGCGCCAGCGAGACTTACCTACTATGTTGTTTCCGCAATGCTCCTGTCATCTTCTATTTACCAAATTAATATCAGCTAACTGCCTGCTGTCTTCTGGTCCCTTCTTTAGCCTTGCATCACTAAAAGGGACATATTGTGAAAAATTCATACCCAACACCGAACCGCTCCAGAGCCTGATTTTAAAGGACTTTGATAAAAAACCAAGGTCCACACTCGGAATATCCTTCTATATAATGCGGATAACTAGGAATTCTAGGAAGTCCCAAAGAAACGATGACAAACCGTGTAAACAATAATATCAAGTGGCACTGTTATGAATTCCAAACATCTGCCATGAAAAATGAAATCTTGAAAGGAAAATCTTCAACATGGAAGCAGAAAATGGCAGCCACATGTGCTTAGTGATACTGATAGCTAATAAAATGTCTGTGAGAGCCCCACAAGGGCAAAATGGCTTAAAAATCAATCGAGATGAGTGAAAGGTATAATGAATCCTGATACATTTCTATGTTCAGTCCACACTGAGAGGAACATGATTTTCATTGTATACCAATCAGCTTTCACACCAGTAGAATACATTTAATAAATGGTAAATATGTGTAAAGAAAAGCTATGCGTTTTTTAAAGTTACTCAAGATTTTGAGTTTAAGGATATGGGTTCCTTGTACCAATCTAATTGCTGCGAGCGCAAGGAAAATAGTTTAATTTATTTACTTACTTTACTCCTGGCTGTCGTATGTCTGACTCCATTACCACTCCACCCTGCCCCTCCCCCGCCCCGCCTCACCGCCCCGCAGCACTCCCACTGCAAGCCGCCACTGATTCTTGTGATGTGGGTAACTGCAGTATTTGGGTTATAGGCCAGTCAATACCCAAGGAAACCGGCCAACCTCAGACTTGTTTGAAAATTAAGCACTTGTGATAGTGTAGGGTGGAGTGGCTTTATGATTACCAGTATTTTTTTCTTACCCAGAATGCCTTGCAAATCTCAAACTGTGGAGAAAATCAGAGATCTTTTCTCATATTTTTGTGAGGAGAAATTGGAGAAATTGCAGAGAATAGCGAAAGTCCAATCGCCCAGCGTTCCCATACTTCTCCCAATAAAATTAGTTCTTCACTAGGCCCAGAAATGGAAATGCCCAACAATGTAACATAAAAATGTCAAGAATGTTAGTTTCAACATGCATTGATTCTTTGGAACCAAGGGTGGTGTGGCTTGCGTAAATATCCCTCTCTTTCTCTCTCTCTCTATCTCTCTCTCTCTCTCCCCCTCCCTCCCCCCTCTCTCTCCATATATATATATATATATATATATATATATATATATATATATATATATATATATATATATATATATATATATTCTTTCATGCCAAACTTCGATCAAAGAAGGCGCTGACTCCGTGAATCTGAATCCAAACTTTATTCCTTAGCTCAGTTGCTGCTTAGACGCGTTTCGGCGTTACCGCCTTGTTCACTATATATATATATTAATTACCTACTGGCGGTCGCCAGTAGGTAGTTATAGTTAAAACCTAGTTTCCATAGGAAATCCGCAACATTCTATTTGGAATCTCTTTGGCGCCGGTGGACAAATCTTTGCGAATTTCTCCAAGAAAATGGCCTGCTCCGCTCCGCTCGCTCCCTGAAAGTTTGGGGGTGATTCGTGAAGCGGGGGCTGAGAAAAAAGGGGGGTCCCAAAACGTGTTTTCCCCATGCAATTTTCCATAGGACCTTTAGCCGGGGCTACAGCCCGAACGGCAGAACGGAATTACACCAAACTTGGCAAAAAGGTAGAATTCCGTTCGCAGATGGGCCTTTTTGTTAAATGGTGTAAATCCGTTCAGTAGTTCCTGGAAAAATCATAAGTAAAATCATAAGTATATATTGGAGGGGTTACGGTAAGCTTACTGTAAGCTTACTGTACTCTGTACCTTCCCGAGCACGAGCTGCATGCTGATTGGATGTCAACTGTCTGTCAACACTCCAAACCAGGAAGAACCGAGGCACAAGAAAGCTGAAAAGAAACGCACAAAACACGCAAAGGGGGCAGGGTAGACACACCCTGACCCCCTAGGCCTGCTCAGGGGGCCCCACAAGGACCCCCAAGGCCCCCCAAAAAATCTTATTTTTTTTAAAATCGCGGAGTATACATACGTACGCGTACCCCGTGTAAAAAAAACAAAAAACTGTGTTACTTTTTTAAAATTAGCCCCGGGGGGAACAAATCCTGGGGGCATATTTAAAAAAAGTGGGGGGGGGCACTCCCCCACCCCACACTGCCCCAGGGACCGCCACCCCCGGGGCAAAGTTATTATGGTAGCGGGGGCACACGGCCCCACGCAGCCCCGGGGACCGCCACCCCCTGGGGTGTAGACAGTAATGATGGGGGCCTCTATGGCCCCCCCGAGCCCCGGGGACCGCCACCCCCCGGGGCTTTATTTTTAATAAAAAACCTGTGTGAGGGGGGCTCAAGCCCCCCCCACATGTCCCGGGGACCACCACCCCCGGGGCTTTGTTGATGTTGGGAGGGGGCCGCGCGGCCCGCCTCCTGGAGCCCTTGATGGCCCTGGGGACCGCCACCCCCCAGGGCCGGCTCCTGCAGTGTCCCGGGGTGCCTACCCCCGGGACACTGCTGTTTGCTGTGGTAGGGCTGGAGCCTCGCGGCTCCCGCCCTACCACAGCAAACTGCTTTGATTTTTGAAAGAGAGAGCAGATAACCTGCTCTCTCTTTCAAAAATCAAAGCTGATTGCTTTTCTGTACGGGGAGCAGCATGTTAGCTGCTCCCCATACAGAAAAACAATGCCGGCTCCCGCAGGATGCGGGGAGCCGGCAGGGACCGCGGGGATAGGGTCAGGCCCCGGGGTCCCTGGGGGCCAACTTGCCACCAGGAGCCTCCAGTATGGGCCAGGGGCTCCCTTGCAGAGACGTGTAAAGAGGCCACGCCCCTTTTTATACCTCTCTGCAATGGAGCCCCCTGGCACATACTTGACGTTGCTGGTGGGCTAGTTGGCCCCCAGGGACCCCCAGTATGCGAGGGGAATTACTTCCCCCTCTGAAAAAGCACCAAGGGGCTGCGTTGCAGAGAGGTGTAAAAAGGGACATGGCCTCTTTACACCCCTCTGCAACGCAGCCCCCTGGCGCACACTGGAGGTTCCTGGTGGGCTAGTTGGCCACCAGGGACCCTCAGTATGCAAGGGGAATTAGTTCTCCCTCTGAAAAAGTGCCAGGGGGCTGCGTTGCAGAGACGTGTAAAAAGGGGAGTGGCCTCATTACACCTCTCTACAACGCAGCCCCCTGGCACATACTGGAGGTTCCTGGTGGGCTAGTTGGCCCCAGGGACCCCCAGTATGCAAGGGGAATTAGTTCCCCCTCTGCAAACGCGCCAGGGGGCTGCGTTGCGGAGAGATGTAAAAAGGGGCGTGGCCTAATTACACCTCTCTGCAACGCAGCCCCCTGACGCACACTGGAGGTTCCCGGTGGGCTAGTTGGCCCCCAGGGACCCCCAGTATGCAATGGAAATTAGTTCCCCCTCTCCAAACGCGCCATGGGGCTGCGTTGCAGAGAGGTGTAATGAGGCCACGCCCCTTTTTACACCTCTCTGTAACGCAACCCCCTGGCGCACACTCGAGATTCCTGGTGGGCTAGTTGGCCCCCAGGGACCCACAGTATGCAAGGGGAATTAGTTCCCCCTCTGAAAAAGCGCCAGGGGCCGCGTTACAGAGAGGTGTAATGAGGCCACGCCCTTTTTACACCTCTCTGTAACACAGCCCCCTGGCGCATACTGGAGGTTTCTGGTGTGCTAGTTGGCCCCCAGGGACCCCCAGTATGCAAGGGGACTTAATCCGCCAACTTAGAACGTGTTACGGGGCATGTTTGGACAGTGGTGAAGGTAGGGGACGGGGCTTGGGGTGACATGTGTGCAAACACGCCCTGTGGCGCGTTTTAGTTTGGGGAATATATTCCTCTTCAATCCAGAGGTCCCCTAGGGGCCAACTAGTCCAACTGGTACCTCTGGTAAGTGCCACAGAGCTGCGTTTCAGAGTGTTGTAAAAAGGGTGCGTGCCCTCTGAACACCTCTCTGCAACGCAGCTCCCTGGCGCAAACTGGAGGTACATGATGGGCTAGTTGGCTCACAGATGACCTCAGGATTGAAGAGGAATATATTCCCCAACCTAAAACGTGCCACAGGGCGTGTTTGCACACATGTCTCTTCAGGCCCCAACCCCTTGCTTCACTATTGAGCGAAATATTCCTCTAAAATCAGCCGAAGTACGAATTCCGATTTACTCACCTGTTATCACGAGAGACGTCAGTGCTGCATCTTTCAGCCCACTACTGATCCTGAAAAGTAATTGTAACCATAGTTACAGTAACTTACATTTCCTTCCATAGGCTAACATTGACATGTTTTACTTGGAGTTTTTGAACTTTAAAAAATTGTAGTTAACTATAACGGGGGAATTTCAATGGTTTTGTATGAGTCTAATGTCCAGCTAACTATAACATGTGTGAAACCTATGGTTTTTCAGTGAATTTCTAAGGGTTTTAAATGCTAATTTTTAACTATAACGTGTGTGAAACCTATGTTTTTTTCAGTGAATTTCTAAGGTTTTTTAAATGAGAATTTTTAACTATAACGTGTGTGAAACCTATGGTTTTTTCAGTGAATATATATATGTATATATATATTACACAAAGGCGGTTCCTTTTTCCCGGCTCCTCGGCGCTACTTCAAAGATGCGTAGCTTACGCGGTTGAACCAGAACGCAAACAATGCCAACAAAGTCTCCAGAGGAAACGATTAAGCCGCCACACCAGCAGTATTCTGTTGAAGGTTAATTTATTCCTTAATCCATTGGAAAACACCAGCACAGATTAACCCACGCGTTCCGGTATCCCCGTATACCTTGTTCACGGTTAATTAATCTTATGATTTCTTTCTTTTTTAAAGTTACTCTAACAGGAAGCCATAATCACAGCATTTCCTGTTTGTTGTCAAACCTCACCCATTGATTCCTGGGCTTTGTAGTTCCTAAACAATACAACTATTTACAATTATGAAGGCGCTAAAATTTCTTTCAACAAAAGATATGCATTAATTTATCTGACACTGCCCCAAGGCTATTATTATCATTATTTAACAGCAAACATATAGACTCATATTTTTAACCTTTCCGGCCATTACATTATTTTTTGCATTTTTATTAACAGAGGCATCAATAACGTTTTGGCTATTTGATTGTGTATATATTCATCCCTCTAGTGGGCAAACAGTTTTGTATCATACATGATTGTCCTGTTTTTTTCTTTTTTACCTCCGTTATTTTTAATGCCCTCCAGTGGGTATTTCTTTAATTGGACCTTTTATTTTTCTTCTTTGTCTGTTTTTGCCACCATATCTTTTCATCCTTCTCTAGTTCTCGGTGCATTTATACAACAGCAGCTAATTTTTAATTTCATAAATGAATATAAAGTTCTTCCGACTGATTTAGCCCAAACGGCATCATAGTCTGGAAATTTAAAATGTGTAGAGACTCCTTTTGTCGCAAAATTTTCTCTCAGTGGCCACCTCTGTCATTTACAGGTATAGTTTCAATCCCATAGAATTTGAAAACTTTCCAGTTTCCATTATAGTGGGTCTCCATATGTTTTGCCACAGCATTATTTCTGTCTTTGTTTTTTGTGGCGCGAACATGCTCAAGTATGCGTTTCTTAAGTTCACAAATTGTGCTGCCCACATATTTTAGTATGCATGGGCACTCGATGACATAAATTTCATATTGACTGTTACATGTGATTAAATCCTTTATTTGCCAGACTTTATTGTTTGCCATAACTGCCTCCGTTGTTGGTTTGGCAATTTCACACACTTTGCAGTTATGGCATTTTATGAAACCCTTTGTTTTAAACCATGTTGGTTTGTGTGTTTTTGTTTTAAAATGGCTGTGTACCAGTCGGTCTTTTAAATTCCTGGCTCTCCGCTAAGTTATTACTGGATGGGGCCCCATTTTTTCTCCTATAGTTGTATCCAATTGGAGAATTTTCCAGTTTCTTTTCATTATGTTTGCAATTTCTTTGGACTCTTGACTGTAATCTAGAAAAAAAACGTAGGGATTCCTCCTTAGGTGCCTCTTCAATTTATTTATTTATTTATTTATTTTATAGCACTTGTAAGGCGCACAGCTACCCACAAAGGGTTTCCCGGCGCCAGAAACAGCATAAACACGATATCACTGGAGAGAGAACAGTCAAAACATTTATTTATTGAATAACCATGTTTTTACACTTTTTCTGAAATTCATGTAGCTTTCCTCCTTGCGTATATGAATAGGCAGTGAGTTCCACAACGTTGGGCCCAAGTAGGAAAAAGATCTCCCGCCTATTCTGGCCCGTTTAAACCTTGGTACCACAAAGTTTGCCGCTGTGCCTGAACGAAGACTACGATTTGGGAGGTAGGGTTTAACAAGTGCCTGTAGATATTTGGGGGCCGTGCCAGCTTTGATTTTAAATAAATAACTCAAGGCCTTGAAACGAATACGATTTTCAACCTTAAGCCAATGCAATTCCCTAAGATGTTTAGTGATCCTAGCGGATCTAGGGATTTTGCAGAGCAATCTGGCCGCAGCGTTCTGCACTAATTGTAGCCGCTTTATCACTGCCTTGTTTGAACCCAGGTATAAGATGTTACCGTAATCAAGCCGAGATGTCACTAAGGCATTGACCACGGTCTTCTGGGTAGTGGGTGGCAACATCCAGACTATTTTGCGTAACCATTTAAGAATGGTAAAGCAAATACCTGCCACTTTGTTTGCTTGTTGAGTCATAGATAGACTGTCATCTATGATGACCCCAAGGTTTCTGACCTGAGAGGCTAAAGGTGGGAGTTTGCCTAATGACGATGGCCAATGGGAATCATTCCAGAGGTCTTTACTATTCCCTAACAGTAGGACCTCTGTCTTATCTCCATTCAATTTGAGTTGGTTGGCTGACATCCAACTGAATATTTCTTGGAGGCCTACTTTTAATGCAGAAGGGACAGACAAGTCGGATTTGGAGAGTGAAAACAGGACTTGCGAGTCATCTGCATAAGTCATTAAACTTAGACCATAGTTTTCTACAAGATTGGCCAGTGGTCGTAAGTACAAATTAAAAAACAGAGGGCTCAGGATTGATCCCTGCGGCACACCATGAGGAGAGTGGAAAACCTCCGAACATGCCTCCGAAGAGGAGATCTGGAAAGTGCGGCGGGATAAGTAAGATCTAATCCATTCCAGAGCTTTGCCCTCGACACCACTCTCACCCAGTCTGTCAAGCAGTATGGAGTGAGAAATGGTGTCGAAAGCCGCACTAAGATCTAACAAGACCAGTGCTACTGTTTGGCCGTCATCCATATGTTCCCTGATCTTTTCTGTGACCCCGAGTAGCGCCGTTTCGGTAGAAAAGCCACTCCTGAACCCGGATTGGAACAAATGCAGGAGCTCATTGTTTTCCACATAGGTTGAAAGTGCCTTGTGTATATGCCTCTCTAATATTTTTGAAAAAGCAGGCAATAATGAGATTGGGCGATAATTGGCCATTATCATCGGGTCTGTGCCTGGTTTTTTAAGTAGAGGGCTGACCGTCGCATGTTTCCATAGAGCAGGAACTGCAGCTTGTTCCATGGAGGTATTCAATATCTCTGCTATGGAACTCAAAGCAGGGTCCTCCAAATTTTTTATGATACCGATGGGAATAGGGTCACTCGGGGAACCCGATTTGATCGATTTAAGTAGTTCCTTCAGTGTATCCAATTTAATGGGGGGCCAGACTTCGAGATGACATTTTTCTCTAGGGACTAGGGCAGTGTTACCTTCCTTGTCTGTGGTCCTGCTGTCATTTTTAATATTAGAGACAATGTTCTCAATCTTGTTCGTAAAGAAAGACGCCAGGTCCTGGCATTGCTGGGTATTAAGGGGGGTAGGTTCTGCTCTAGAGTTTTCCCCAGCTAATTCTTTTACCATGTTAAAGAGAGTCTGAGATTTATTTTCGGCCATGTTAATAGTGTTGGTAACATAGCATGCTTTGGCTTTCATGCATGCTGAATGGTAACAGTTTCTGGCCTTTCGGTAGACTTCTTTTTGGTAGAGGTCATAATTTTTCCGCCACTGCCTCTCTAGAGTTTTGCAGGTAGATTTTTCTTTCTTCAGGGCTTCTGTAAACCAGGGGGCGGGAGGGCGGTGTACTTTCCCTTTGCAACGGGCTAAAGGCAGGCAGGTATCAACAGCACCAGTTAACCATAAATGTGTTGATTCTGCAATGCTATCCATATCTCCCTCTAAACATGGGTGACCCTTCTTCAAGGCATTGTTAAGGTCCTCTAAGTTAAGGGATTTCCAGTTTCTTCTAAAAGATTCTGAGGATGTCGTAATTGGACCTTTTTTGGGCTTAAGTGAGATAGAGAAACTTTGTAGAAAATGATCTGACCAGAGAACAGGTGTGGTGTTAAGCCATGAAAGTTCTTTCAGATTCGATATTATAGGATCTAACAAGTGTCCAGCTTTGTGAGTTGGACCACTATTTCGTAGCGTCATATCTAACACCGTAAGGTCATCTATTAAGTTTTTGCAGGTCTTGTTCTTATCATCCTCTAAATGAAGATTCAAGTCTCCTGATAGAGTGAAATTTTGGGCTTTTAGCTGAAGAGGTAAGATATAATCAGCCAAGTTTTCTGACCAGGAGGAATTATTTCCTGGCGGTCGGTATAGCAATAAGCCGGAAAAAGTAAAATTAGGATTGAGGGTAATTTTAAAAGATGCTGCTTCGCAGTTTGGGATGAGTGCAGGTTCAAAATTGCACACATAGTCTCTGTTATGAATAATAGCAATATTCAATGATTTTACATGTTAAACATTCTGTCCTTGATCTTTCATTGGCCTTATTCCAGCATTTGTTTATAATGCCTTTGCTGTATTTTCTTTCCTTAAAGCGCTTTATTGTTCCTGCTCTATGTTTTTTCCATTCCTTTTCCTCACTGCAAATTCTTCGCAGGCGTAGGAATTCCCCGTAGGGGATACTTGATATCAAGGATGGCTGATAAAAACTGGTTGCCTCAAGAGTTGCATTGGTGGCTGTAGCTTTTCAATGTAAGGTTGCTTCCAGACAGTTCTACATCCAGGAATACCACTTTATTTTTACTTTTTTCATAAGTGAATTTTAATCCTAGTGTGCTTGTATTACGGATTTCCAAATATTCCTGAAACTCCTGATCACTTCCATTCCAAACGATAAAGAGATCGTCTATAAACCTTTTCCAGGTGACTATTCGTTTGGTAAACCGATCATTTTTGCTGTTCCATGCCACCTCGTTTTCCCACCAACCCATTACTACGCAAGCGTAGCTAGGGCTAAAGGAAAAACCCATTGCTGCTCCATTTCGCTGTCGTTATAATTCATCTCCAAATAGGAAAATATTATTTGTTAAACCGAAGGCAATCATTATGCTCTTTATAATGGATATTTCTCTCTTTCAAAAAATACCGGCAGGCATTCAACCCAAGAGTATTGTCAATGTTAGTATAAAGGGCTATTACATCCATTGTTATTAAACAATACGTGTTTTGTCATGTTTAACTTTATAGGGGTCCTAAAAAGTCTGTTGTGTCCTTAATGTAAGATTTTAGGTTCGCCACATATGGGATTAGAAAATAATCGATAAAGTTAGCCATTGGTTCTAGAAGTGAACCTTTTGCTGACACAATTGGTCTCCCTGGTGGTTTCGTGGAGTCCTTGTGGAGTTTAGGGAGGAAATACATGGTAGCCACTTTTGGGAAATCCCCAGATATTTATTTTCCTCATTATCAATTAATTTATTTGTTTCCCATGTGTTTAATTTCACATCAATGTCATTTTTTTATTTTTACAGTTGGATTTGATTGTGTTTTTTTCGTAATATTGACTGTCTGCCAATTGACGCAGTCCTTCTGTGGTGTATGCTTTTCGGTCCTATAACACCACATTTCCCCCCTTATATGTATGTATATATATATATATATATATATTTGTGTGTGTGTGTGTGTGTGTGTGTATATATATATATATATATGACTTCCAAACAGATGCTCCTTCCGATTGCCCGGGGCCCCGTGGGAACTGGCGCTCACACCGGCGGAGCGCGCCTGTAATCAATTCTCACAACACAAATAAATGATTCCAAGGGTGTTTATTCTTGTGGCCGAAACATGTTGTCACAAGAATAAACACCCTTGGAATCATTTCTGGTCTGTGTTCGAGTTACTGAGAGCGTACGGCATTTTGGACTGTTGTGAGAATATATATATATATATATATGAACAAAGCCTCGCCAGGCGCTAGCAGCGCCTCCAGTTACTATTTTCAACCGGAAAAAATGACGATGAGTAGATCCCAATTTCGTGCCAGAACAAAGGTGCCTTTATTAGTGCATAATTCTGCTCAGCATGCCGCCATGACGCGTTTCGACTGTCTCCACAGTCTTGATCACATGATGTGATTGCTATGCCACAAGTGAGGTATAAGTATTAAACACAAAGGGTGGACCATACATTCCCGCCCTCCACATGTCATAGGTTAATTTAAAGGAAACAAAGAAAAGACTGAAGACAAAATGATAGCCCTCAGTCTAAAAAATTAATGAAACTCGTAGTGAGTAAAGACCATACATAATTCACCATAAGAATAAATATTTGCAACAAATCGCAATGGTCATATATCTATACATATAAATAAATATAAATATGTAACATCATAAAACCATATATTGATAAAATCACATAAAAGATCATACATTTCCTCATTAAAAAACCATAGTTGATAAATCCCAAGTGGGGGTTGGAATAAAGGGCTGCTGCAAGGATTTCAAATCCATATGTAAACTTATTTTCAATATACATCACTAAGAGTGACAAGGAGCAGTTATTGCTGTATAGTGCAAATTATATAAAAAGTGCAAAGTGCTGAAATTAAATAAATTAATTATAATTCGTCAATTCATGTTAACATAGTATGAAAGAGAGGAGCCCCTCCCTTTCTGTGTTTGGTTCTATATCAGTTGTTCTTAGATCAGCTAAAACCTTTCATGAGCTAAATGTAGTCCTACTTGGTTGTTATTGTAAGAAACCACGGTATTAGTCTAAGATCGCCCTGGGCTGTGGTGAATTTATAGATGTTTAAAAATTCACAGGCAAGTATAAAGGTCCTCGCTGGCGTTAAGACCCCCTGGGCTACGACTGTCTAGTTCTAAAATATACCTAGTTTCTAGGACCCTCAAGAGAGCATCTCTATTACCCCCTCTTTTGAGGGGCAAAATACAATCAATGACATAGTATAATAGATGTTTTGAGTGCTCTCAAAGTGGCGTGCCACTGGGTAGGACTGATCTTTGGTACTAATTGCTCTTATGTGCTGCAGTATCCGCTTGTGAGCCGGAAGCCGAGTGCTCCCTACATACCGGAGCTCACAAGGACACTGCAGCACATAAACTGCAAATTCAGTTTTGCAGGTAAGCTGTTTAGTAATTGGTACAGGCACTTCTCTAAATGGTGTTGAGCATTTTTTTAACCCTTTTCTCAGAGCCATGAAGGTCTCTGGGATTGGTTGCTCCAAATGGTTTTTGACCAATCGATCTGCCATTGAAGTGGATTTTCTAAAAGAAAATTCAGGTTTCCTACCCACTAGATCACCGATGACAGGATCCCCTGTCACCAGGTTCCAGTTGCGGGAAAAGATTTTTCGAATCTCTTTGTGCTGGCGATTATAAGTAACAATAATACGTGATGAATCCGGTACAGGTGTAATATTTGTCACACTAGGTGTTATTTTAGGTGTCAGAGCCTGTATTCTTGGTATGTTGTTAGAGCGATTGATTGCTTTTTGAACAACTACCTCCGAATAACCCCTCGCAAGAAAGCGTTTTTTACTCGCTTCCTGGGCCATAACACATTCTGTCTCCGTACTACATATTCTTTTGATGCGCAGCTCTCCCCAAAGGGGATGCTGCGTATCAAGTGATGGGGGTTACCCGCTGTCGGCTTGCGATGTAATCTTGTTGCTAATCCACCTGATTCCACATATACTTCAATGTCCAGAAAGCAAACTGACAATGTGCTCATTGTAGATGTAAATTGGAGATTTAAGTCATTGATGTTAAGTTGTTCCACAAAAATACGTGCTTCTTGAGAAGTGCCCTGCCAAATCAAAAAGAGGTCGTCAATGTACCTCAAATAAAGTAGGACATGGTTTTGCATAGTGGCAAGATGTTGTCCCATGAGGACCTGTTCCTCCCACCAGCCCATGTGCAAGCACGCTAGGCTGGGTGAAAAACAGGCCCCCATGACCACCCCTCTTATCTGCTGGTACACTTGATTGTTGAACAGAAAAAAATTCTGTTCCAGACAGATCTTAATCTTAGAGATTAGCATGGTGTTATGGGCAGAAAAGTTAATTGCACGTTGATTTAAATAGTGGCTTACAGCTCTAATACCATCATTGTGCCGTATCGACGTATACAATGAGGTTACATCTAACGTAATCAGTATACATTCTGAATTTCATGAAGTATTGTTCAATTTGCGTACAAAGTCTGATGAATCCTGTACATAGGACCTTAAGCCCTTCACATTGTCCTGCAAAAAATAATCAATGTAGGTGGAAATGTTCACCGTTGAACTATTTATAGCAGATATTATAGGACGCCCTGGTGGATTGTCCAAACGTTTGTGGATTTTAGGAAGTAAATAAAATGAAGATATAACTGGAAAATCCTTCTTTAAAAATCCAAATTCCTCTTTAGATATCAAGTTACAGCATTTCCACGCCACCAATTTGGAATTTTGATCTTGCCAAGCCAGTTTAATTGCCGCCAAATTACTCCTTTTGTAGCAGGATTGATCTTTTAATTGACATTCAGCCTCATTTATATACAATTCACGAGGCCACAACACTACGTTCCCGCCTTTGTCGGCCTGGCGGACAATGATGTTCTTGTTGGATTCTAACTTTTTTACCAAATTGTTGTAGCTTTGATTCATTTTGTTCACCGCTTGATGTGTTTTGTTAGTGATAGTGTATAGTTTTTTTAGATCTTTAGTAATGAGGTCCTGATACACGTCGATGTTATCATGTGTCATGGTAGGCAAGAAAATTGACTTGGGTTTAAAAGGAGTATCACAAGTTGCTCGGTCAATTCTGGATATTACCAATGGAACCGACGTTGATGGACATATCTCCTCCTGTAAAGCCCAAATCTCGTTGAATCCTGTCCGCTCACCAGCATCTAGAAGATTTGGACTATTGGTGGCTCCTACATATTTCTTCTTTGCAGGCTGTAACTTAAAATACTTTTTGAGTTTAAGCTTCCTAGTAAACCTAAAGGCGTCCATCCGCACATCTGCATAATTGAAATTACAAGGAGGGCAGTATGATAGTCCAAGGCTGAGAATCTTATTTTCGTTGTCTGAAAGTTCCATATGTGTGAGGTTTATTACTGAGCAGGGGCTGGCGCCTGTGTCTTCGCAGTGCGTTTGTTCCATTGACCTTTTACTTGTTGTTGTTGTTGTTTTTTCTCTTTTTTCTCGTTGTTTGTTGTTCCAGACGTTACATTTGCGTCTTTCACTGCGCCTCCTATTTGCCCTTT
This sequence comes from Lissotriton helveticus, assembly GCF_964261635.1. Taxonomy (NCBI): domain Eukaryota; kingdom Metazoa; phylum Chordata; class Amphibia; order Caudata; family Salamandridae; genus Lissotriton; species Lissotriton helveticus. Next base: position 875,662,416 of record NC_136067.1, read on the forward strand.
GGCGTTTGGACCGCCAGTTTGAAAGTATCATGCTCCTAGTTGCCCACAAATGACGAGCATTCTGGATGCAATAGATCCCGCTTCCGCCAAGGAGCCAGACGTGATTTCAAGCCCCATGGCCCACTGTTCATTTGCGGTGTTGCACTGTCCACGGCTGGGCTACCGTGAAAACATAAAGCTCCAAGTTGCCCAATTGGCGAAGCGCACGGTGGAAGCAATGAATCTCCTCAGGCCTCAACACACAGTGGGATGTAGCCGACGCGTTTCGGATTGTATTCCTTCTTCACAGGCTGGTTTGCCAAGTACACAGCGTTCCTTGCCGCCCCTTAATACCATACACTGCCTTCTGATAGGCTGATAGGCTTGCTCCAATGAGCTTTCTCCAAGGTCTTATGGGAGTTGTAGTGCGGTTAATTCCACATAAATGGGTGCTGTGTACACAGGGTCCCCCAATCAAACCCTCAAATGGGCCCCATTGTGTGCTGGGTCTCTATTGCTGGGTATTGCTTCTCCCAAGGTGCCTGACATGATTTCAAGCCACTCGAACCGCTGTTATGGTGCGGTGGTGCGCATTCCACGGCTGGACTGCCGTGTAAACATCATGCTCTGAGTTGCCCACAAACGACGCGTACTCTGGATGCGATAGATCCCGCTTCCTCCAAGGAGCCAGACGTGATTTCAAGCCCCACGGCCTGCTGTTCATTTGCGGTGTTGCGCTGTCCACGGCTGGGCTACCGTGAAAACATAAAGCTCCAAGTTGCCCAATTGGCGAAGCGCACGCTGGAAGCAATGAATCTCTCAGGCCTCAACACACAGTGGGATGTAGCCGACGCGTTTCGGATTGTATTCCTTCTTCACAGGCTGGTTTGCCAAGTACACAGCGTTCCTTGCCGCCCCTTGATACCATACACTGCTTTCTGATAGGCTGATAGGCTTGCTCCAATGAGCTTTCTCCAGGGTCTTATGGGAGTTGTAGTGCGGTTAATTCCACCCAAATGGGTGCTGTGTACACAGGGTCCCCAAATCAAACACTCAAATGGGCTCCATCGTGTGCTGGGTCTCAATTGCTGGGTATTGCCCAAGGTGCCTGACATGCTTTCAAGCCACTCGAACCGCTGTTATGGTGCGGTGGTGTGGATTCCACGGCTGGGCTGCCGTGTAAACATCATGCTCCGAGGTGCCCAAAAACGACGCGCACTCTGGATGCGATAGATCCCGCTTCCTCCAAGGAGCCAGACGTGATTACAAGCCCCACGGCCTGCTGTTCATTTGCGGTGTTGCGCTGTCCACAGCTGGGCTACCGTGAAAACATAAAGCTCCAAGTTGCCCAATTGGAGAAGCGCACGCTGGAAGCAATGAATCTCTCAGGCCTCAACACACAGTGGGATGTAGCCAACGCGTTTCGGATTGTATTCCTTCTTCACAGGCTGGTTTGCCAAGTACACAGCGTTCCTTGCCGCCCCTTAATACCATACACTGCTTTCTGATAGGCTGATAGGCTTGCTCCAATGAGCTTTCTCCAGGGTCTTATGGGAGTTGTAGTGCGGTTAATTCCACCCAAATGGGTGCTCTGTACACAGGGTCCCCACATCAAACCGTCAAATGGGCTCCATCGTGTGCTGGGTCTCAATTGCTGGGTATTGCTTCTCCCAAGGTGCCTGACATGATTTCAAGCCACTCGAACCGCTGTTATGGGGCGGTGGTGCGCATTCCACGGCTGGGCTGCCGTGTAAACATCATGCTCCGAGTTGCCCACAAACGACGCGCACTCTGGATGCGATAGATCCCGCTTCCTCCAAGGAGCCAGACGTGATTTCAAGCCCCAGGGCCCGCTGTTCATGTGCGGTGTTGCGCTGTCCACGGCTGGGCTACCGTGAAAGCATATATATATACAAAACAGTTCGCCTTACCCGAGCCTCTTGAATGACGTCGTTCACGCGGCGGGGTGGCGAGTCCCAATGAAAATATATATATATCAAAACCACACTGCTTAAACAGGAAACAGAATGAAGCACAACTGAGGGCCCTAGAGATCCAATTTATTAAAAACCATTGTGACGCGGTTCGACATCTTGCCTTTTTCAAATGTTAGTGACACATCTCAGTTCCAATCAGCATGTTTTAAAAAGATATCACCACTTTGTTATTAACTGATTTATTGAGTGTGGACAGGTAGAAATGGCTATACCTTGTCTCCGCACCGAAAGTGCATTACCAGCGCCAGCAGCTACAAATATTTCTGCAAAAAGAACAATTGATGGACAGAATGCTGCACAATTTTAAACATTCCCACCAGTACAGAAATCTGGGCCTAAATCCATCGTTTTTTTTGCTCCCCATGTCTTTCCAGTTCAGACCCAGCCATTTGCAAATCAGTCTGATCCTGTTCCCCATGGGAACAATCCAGCCAAAACTGCCAGGCCTGATCAGGTGCTCCATGGACTGGAAACAAGCATCCTGGGACAGGTTTCGGGGCACCACCCATATCAGCCAGGTTAGCTTGACTCCAGTGGCATGGAGAACACGGGACCCACGTCTGGGCATACCCGTCCCACTGGGGTGGCGAAGTTAGCTAAAGAACAATGATGGATTCAACCCACATCTGTGACTGGGGGTTAGTGTCTGAAAAGTTTCAGCGCTCCGTCCATCATCTCCTTGTATTTGCTTTGTTTGCCCTAAGTTGGCAGGGTATGCCCAGACGTAGGTCCCTTGCTCACTTTGCCACTGGATTCAAGTTAGCCTGGCTGATGAGGGGTGTTACCCTGAAACCGGTCCCAGGATGCTTGTTTCTGGTCCAGGGATGGCCTGGCTTGGCAGTTCGGGCTGGACTGTTCTCATGAGGGACAGGGTCAAGACTAATTTGCATATGGCTGGGGCTGAACTGGAGTGGCAAAGTGAACTAAAGAACGATGGTGGATTCAACCCAGATCTGTGACAGGGTGTGAGTGTCTGAAACGTTTCAGTTCTCCGTCCATCATCTCCTTGTGTTTGCAATATTTCTTTGGCCAAATGATGTCCGTTAGCCCCATAATAGATGTATGTCCCTTGTTCTTTCACAACACAATCTTAATTTCAGCAGTGGGCACAGGCTACATCTCACCAGTACGTTCATGGCGCTGCCTTTCATGTCGCTGTGCAAAAACACTTTCTCCACTCAGTGGTTGTGTTCCATAGTTGTAAAATAAATTAGTCCTCGCAGTCCCTACATCCAACTGCATACATGCCCTTCAGGTGACAATACCCACAAGTGCCTGCTACTTAACCATTGCTCCTCATGCAGTCATGATCCGACTCATGTCATCAGGCACGCCATCCCTGTTTGGCTAACAATGGTTTGGCAGTATTTCAATAACTTGAATACATAGTCCTAATGCCACAACTTGCCGAACTGCTTAAGGACGGGTGCTTCTAAGCGTGCTAGTGGCCGCACGCAAATATCAAAACCACACCACTCCAACATGAAACAGAATAAAGCACAACTGCGGGGATATAGTGATCCAATTTATTCAAAACCAACATGACGGGTTTCGGCATCTTGCCTTTTTCAAATGTTAGTGACACATCCCAATTCCAGTCAGCATGCTTTAAAAAGAACTCACCACATTGTTATTAGCTGATGTTTTGAGTGGCCAACGAGAAAGGACTACACATTGTCTCCACACTCAAAGTATATTACCAGCACCATGCGCACAGCTGCTCCAAATATTTTTGTAAAATAAATATATATATATATTTACTCAGAATGTCCTGCAAGCTCCTTAATTATCATGTCATACAAACGTCTTAACTATTCCTACAAACACTGAATGTCCTCTCACGTCCCATGGGAGAAGGCTGCGCTGTACAGGGACAGAAAGCACCCACAGCAGCCCACCAGCCCTTTAGATATTTGTGAAAATTAGAGATCAGAGTAACTCCAATATGATGTGGCATGAGTAGACGACTCTACTATTTCTTACCAAAAATACCCTGTCAATGAAAAGCTTAAGTTGCAATCGCAGAAATTCCTCCATTTTCTGTAACAGAAAATACTGGAATCTGAAAGTAAGGGCAAAAGTCCTAGCACACAATGCTCCCATACTTCTCCCAGTAAATACGGCACTCCATTTGTGTGGATGGGCCCCAACATGCACTGAAGAAGGTTTGCTTTCAATTCCAATCAGTTTTGGAATTTGGGTAGTTACAGTATTTGGGCCTGGGGTCGGTCACAGAACGCTACCAACCCAAGACATTTTTGAAAGCAGATACCAGAGCAATCCATGGTGTCATGGCTTGTGTGGATCCTAGTACCTTTTCTTACATGGAATGCCCTGCAAATATCATATCTATGCATAAACAATCAAATGTTGTCACACCTTTGATGGGGGATGGCTCATGGCTGCAGTATTCAGCCCGGGGTCATCCATACCCAGAGAAACCTACCAAGCCCAAACATTTTTGACTCTCAGGGAAGCCGAAGATGACGCGGCTTCTGTGAATACCACTTTTTCCAATTCATAGTGCCCTATAAATTTGAGAACATGGGTGAAATAAATACAGTTCCTCATAATTATATGACAGAAAATGTCAGAACTTGCAGCCTATGTTAATGGTCCTACCTTCCTGAGCTTCTTCTTATGAAAATTGTGCCCCATCTGTGGGATAGCTTATCCTACCAGACAGGAACAGGTCAAAGTTGAGATTCTGGTAAAGTAATGTGGTGTGAATGTAGCCAGCACAGGGTTACAGTTCCGGTGTATCCCTATCATATGAGTTAAGCCCACCAGCACATCCGAAGGCTAAGGCTGCTTTCAGTTTCACTTTAGCATCTATTGCCCTCTGCATATCACTGTAAACAAAAAGAAATCTCATGCTGCATGTGGTGTTGTTATTCCCCTGCACTTGGGGTTGGGACCAGAAAAGAGAATCCCTCTTTTGTACACACCAGAGGGATTCCCTGCTCTTGATGTGAGGACATGACTTTTAGGTTCTTACACTTCGGTGGCATAGAACGTGAATGTCGCTTTAACCACAGCCTAGGGGCTAAGGAGTAGGTCAGCCCAACCACTGGAAGTTAAAGGTAACTTTTTTTGGTAGGTCCACAGTTCAAAAATTGTCTCATGCCAACAGCTGATGTTAAAAAGTGAGTTTTCACCTCACGTTTGCAGAGGAGTTCTTGGGCTCTGCTATCACAAGCCCCCCGTGGCTTCCGGCAGATTCTATGCCTCATGAACCAATATCTGTAGCATCTTTAAAAACATCACAGATATGCAGGGTGTTTAGCATAAAAGCATACCCACACCTCTCCCTGAATGGGATACTGTGCCAGGAAGCTTACAGCAGGTCCTCAGAGGTAAGGGTACCTTGCAAGTGGCCAAGGATATTTATCTAGTTCTAGTCCAGGAAAAGATTCCCTGATTCCTGGAGACATTTAAGAGGTGAGTCAACATTTCCTGTAGCCCTAAGCAGAAGTGGAAAACCTTCGAGTGGACTGACATGTCTTCCCAACACACAACATATTTATAAAAAACGAACAATGATGATTGTAGCTATTCCCAAAGACAATGACCTCTTTTCTGAGTATAAAGACTATGTAGCATGCAAAGTTGGCTAGGAGTCTTGCTTCATTTTTTTGTAATCAAATATCCAGTCCAATTCTAGAATAGACAGATCAAAAGAAGGAATGAAAGATAGCAGCTGTTGGAAAAAGTGACCAATGTGGGACACAATGTAATTAATGCCTATATGTTCCTCCCCTACCTTATTTCAAATGCAGTCAAGATAAAAACCCCACACAGATATTCACACACACATGAATGCAAGGACATGCATATGTACCCATACCCATACCCATACCATACCTTCCTCATATGCGAGCCCGGCTTTGTTACAACACAAGTCGTGTGCTTTCATGTTCCATTGGCAATACAAGATAAATCAAAGTACTTTTTGTTGTATTCTCTTTACGCATAAGGCCAACATCTAAGACAGAGTAAGTGAGATATCTACAACATTTCTTCATAGAAAGACTTTCAGTGAATACATTTTGATGCTATCATCACTTGAGAGCAAGCACAATTAAATAAAAAAAAGAGAGAAACATAAAAAAAATTATAATGAGGATATGGATAAAAGGCACAGAATGAAAATGTAAGTCCTATGTTATATTTTGTGGGAGTGTATGATTGTGCTGCTTGTCCAGAAAAAGCAACCACTGGAGTGATTCAGTGGTGTCTTTCTTGGTTGTGGCCACAATGCCATAACCAGTGCCACATTTCCAGTAGTGATTTTTATTTCTTCTTCCACAGCAGCTTGATGGTGTCTACAATGGGGATGGCCAATAAGATTGGTAGAATTAATAATGTGCGGTACAGTCCAAGCCCATAAAGTTGACCATCCATGAAACAATTCAGGGAATTTGGTTACCACATTACACAACTGAGCCATTGTAAAGTTCATAGACTTGAGACCAATGTATTGGGCAGGGACAGTGTTTAGGAGGGTGAGTTTCTGAACATCACCATTCCGAACATATATAGCTTCCCAAATAGACAAAGACTAGAACTGATGAGTTCAGAAGGCTTCCCAATGTTCACAACAGGCTTATCGGTGCTCCATGGAAACACATATGTGATAGAAGGGTTTAACTTGATCTTCGGTTGCGTATTGTCATAGACACATACACACATAATGTTGCAGGTGGATCCACTGCCAGCTACAGACTGAACTAATGTCATCCCCTATTTTGAGCAGCACTAAGGGGGTCAATACGATAGTGGTGAATCCGCCACCGCTAGCCTTGCAGTGATGGATTGACCGCTATCGTGCGGACAAATTCCACCGCCATATTACGATGGCGGGTGGTGTGCTGGAGGACGCAAAGTCCGTCCGCCACGGGTCCACCACAGGCAATCATTACGATTGCCTGGCGGACCCAAAAAGCATCTCGAAAATGGTGGCGGTGCCTAGCAGGCACTGGTCGCCAAATTACGATGCTGTATCCATGCCAGCTTTTCCATGGCGGTGAAACCGCCATGGAAAGGCTGGTGGGTTTTGCATTTGGGGGCCTGTTGCAGGACCCCTTGTGTTAGGGGAGGTGGGTGTGCACTGAGGGGGTACCTATAGTTACCCCCTACATATCCATGCACCAGGTGGCAGACGCCACATGGTGCCTGCCATGTAGTGCTGGGGAACACACCACATGCTTTTTTAGCATTGCGGCGGGAGCTGCAGCCAGCAGCACCCGCCGCAATGTTAACCATGCATGACGCGACCACCAGAGTGGCGGTAGCATCATAATCGGACGTGTGGGACCGTCGCCTTACAGGCAGGCGGTCCCAGTTACCGCAACGATCCGCCCGCCATCGGAATCGGACCCTAAGTTAGTCTTCTGAATGTGTTTCAAAAGCATGTAGTACTTAATTTGAACCAGTGGTTTCCGGTACTTAATTGTCAACACTGGCGCTTTACCTTCTGCCACAAGGTGGCACTGTCTGGCTAATTTAGAGATGACCAAGACAACAGTTAATTTCTAAGTCAAACTACATTATAAATGGCTATTACGTGCTACCCAAGCCATTCTTATAGTTTTTGATGCCTGAAATAGTCCAAATTGTCACATTTGTAGGAGTGAGATGATTAGTAGTTGTGGTATTACTATCATTGGCAGAGTTGGGAGGGGCAATGTGTGATGCAAGCTGCAGTGGCCTCCTGAGGGGAGCCCTGGCACTTGTTTTTTTTAATACAAATTAAGCTCTGATGTTCGCACACTCAGGGGCATATTCTCAAGCCCCTATCGCCACGGGAAAGTCACTTTCTCTGACGTTCCCGTGGTGATAGGGTAAGCGCCTTATTCTCAAGGCAGTGTTATGCCACGTTAAGTGGCTTAATGCTGCCTTGAGAATAAGGCCCCTTTCACGCTAAATTTAGCGTGAATGGGGCATGCAGTGGGTGTTGCGGTGGGCGTTCCACTGCAACACACATTGTGATCGACGCTGCCACCTATCATCAAGGGCAGCGATAAAAGGTGGCAGCGCCGTACTTAAGACCAGAAAAATCATGGTCTTAAGTTGGCGAAACGAGGAGAAATGCTTTATTTCTCCTCGTTTTTTTGCCTTTTCCATGTGGCAACAGCCCTCGCCTGCACGCAGACACACTTGCACTCTGGTGCCAGGATGCCTGCGTTGGCGCTAAGTCGTGAAACTTAGCACCATCGCAGGGGGAAACATGAGGCTGCACCACATTCCTGAGAATAGGGTGTAGCCTCGCATTTCCGAAGTGGCAGTTAGAGGCGTTAAGCCAAGGAGGCTAACGCCTCTCACCGCCACTTCCTTGAGAATATACCCCTCAGTGCTGTGCTTTTGGAAAGCTTCTACTGAGTCACAATTATTTAGATGTCATTAGTGAAGGTCAGGTTCGGAATTGGTGTATGAGAGAGAGAGAGAGACTGAGAGAGAGAGATTTTGTTGCATCAAGTGTTCCTTCAACACATTTTTTTATGTTTTATTTTACCGATTTATAACAGTGGAGTTTTTTTTAAAGGAACTAGATGCCAAGATGTATTCAGATTTTTCAATAGAAAGTTAATATACATCACAGTTAGCGTACAATGTTAGCCTATGTGGTTTTTGGTAAATATATCACAAATATCTTTGTACACTACCCCAACCCTTCACCCTTGAACCCTACCCACAATTATATGATGTACTGTTTGAAACTGCCCGCCCCAGTCCTTCACCCTTGAACCCTGCCCACAATTACAAGGAGTACTGCCTGAGAGTCACCACCCTGTGTGCTGACTCACTGAGCAGCAAAACCAGCTGCTGTTCCGGCATCTCTAATGAGTCACTAACACCATGAAAAAATTGTTTACATTTTGCCTGGAGGTTATTTAGAGGCGGTCACATTCTTCTACTTTAAAAGCGAGCTAAAATCCAACCAGTAAAGTCAAAAGTTTTCTGTCAGGCGACTACATTCCAGCATGAGAATCTGCTCAAAGCTCGGGGACATCCACAGAGGAGTTGGCTTGGGAATTGCCCGGTTGAATAAATTTGCATGTGTGACAATTAGAAAACACAAGGGAATGTTGACACTTGGCCCAGATTACTCTACCCTGCGGGCATAATAGTTAATCTCTGCTCATGGGGAAACGCTTTTCAATTAAACTGATGGTATGCACATGTTAAACCCAGGAGACGAACATCATACAGTACTGCTCGGGAAATTTCAAATTTGCACATCTTGATCCAAGAATAATAGAGAACAAGAACAAAAAAACAAAAAAAGTCCATGTCAACGAAAAGAAGGAATAGTGCTACTTTATGTTGGCAATGAATTGTCACTCCAATTCTACTGTCACACATTTATACCCTTTCTGCTTCTTTATAGAAATGGGGTGCCTCATTACATCAAGGAAATACTATTTATAGTTATACCAAGTAAAAAGATGGCGGTTATCAAGCAGATTTTATTTTTTTTAAATGAGTCTAGTACGTACGCAACTTTCTTTATTTAGACCCACTGTACTGGTTTGGTTTAACTTTCGAGTGGCAATACAGTTTGCACAAAGTGTAGTAACATTATTGATGCATTGCTGTATTATTTTGAAACTGCATTTAAATGCGGAAGTCTGTATTTAAATCTTCTTTTTTGAGCTTTTTTCGTATAACCGAATAGTACAATTTCTGTGTCCGTAAAATGTGTTCGGTGATAAAAATGCTCGCGCAGTGCATCAAGATAAAAGTTATATACTTTTATACAAGAACAATTCAAAATATTTGGTAAGGCTGTCCAATATGTTCACATTTTTAACCTCTCATTGGTAGGTTCAATTCACTCAAACTGAGTTTGAGTACATGCTTAATATGAAACCATCAACGTTTTAAAACTCATCCGAGTTTTCAAAATGGGTAGTGCTAAAACATGGCATCCCAATTCTTCTTACTGATAAAAATAAAAATAGCAAAGAAGAGCACCTTAAATATTGATTTTATGACTGGATGCATGCATGACATAGGCTGCATCTCATTGACAAATTAGCTATAGAATACTAGGTCAAACATCTGTTTTTGAGGGGAGTGTGGCCAGTGACATGGAAGTGTAAGCAGCGTCCTTTGGGAGCTCCTGGCCGGAGCTGACTAATCCGACTGAAATCCTGCCGTACTGGCAAACATCCACTACTGTTTGAGAGGCCATCGTGGGGACCTCTCCCTGTCCCATGCCAATCTGCTGGTCTCTTGATCGGGCGACCCTGGGAGAGCTCGTATGGCAACCGAGGTAGCAGCTGGCCCGTGAAATGTGCCTCGGCCCAGGTGGCTGGACCGGAGCCACTCCTGATGACCGACGGCTACCAGGGGCAGCCTGGGGAGTGACGCCCAGCCTCCAGGACGGTCCACCCCTCCCGCCCCCGGTGGGTTGTGAATGAGAGCCGCATTGGAGAAGACGAGAGATTGAATAATCAAGACCGCTGTTTAGCCTAAACGACGTGCACTGAGTGAGATCAGGCCTGCAGTCGCGCACCCGCCTACTCGAACATCTCTGTGGCTGGATGCCCCTCTGGAATAGCTGGCTGACCTGAGGGGTGCTGGTGAGAGGTCTGGGGCATGTTTTGAGGGACAGGAGCAAACCAACAGGCCCTGCGGAAGAGGTGTTCCCGCACTTGCTTGGCCCTAGAGGCACCGAGGCCTACGCTGACTCCCCAGAGGGCCGGAGGCGCCTCGACGAAAGGCACTGACCCGAAAGGTGAGAGCCTGCCACCGAGTTCCCACCCTCAATGTGTGCCCTGCATGACCACTGAAGTTGTTCGCTCAGGTGAGAGGAGCCGAGTTGCAAGGTTCACCTGTGCTGCGGTGGGTTGGTGCGAGTGCTGGGGGAGTGATGCAGCCACCCTGGTGCCGCTTGGGACGGGTGCCAACGAAAATCTGAGTTGAGCCGGGGTATCTGGTGTCTGGTGCCTGGAAGGCCCTGGCCCACCCATGCTCTCTGGCTGAGATGGGCCCATGGAGCGGGAAGAACAGCGCAGATCAAGGAAATGGTCGACCTCTCTAGATGGTGGTCCTGGTGAGGGGCCGTTAGGGCGAGCTGACATCGGAGTTCCCTCATGGAGGATGGACAACATCCACTATGTTCCTAGCACCACTTTGACAGCCTCTTACTATACCTACACCATACCTGTTTGCTGGGGCTTTGTTCAGGGCGATGCACTGAGAATGGTGCAGGAGCTATAAGCACCTCCTGCCGGGTGGCACCCATGCATCTTCCCCCTGGTCTATTTCCCCGACCACCCATCGGGAGTCCAATGTGGAGGTGAGTGGTCCCTCCCCACTAGTGGTGACATATTAGTGGGCACTTACCCCTCCTAGCTGCTGGCCTGCTGGCTACACCGTGCTCATGACTATGTAGTGTAGTTCCTATTATCCCAATAGGCTCTGCGCATTGGAATAATACCTTCAATAGTATAGGCCTAGACCAGACGTTAACTAGGTCTACTACTGTCGATATTAGACTTAAAGTTTTGGGTTTGCCAGCTAGCTCAGAGTTCACTAGAAACTTTCTCGAATAGGCAAGGAGGAGTTGAACCTCCCTGGATAGACAAGAAGGGATTTAGTTTCTGACAACCATAGAACATGACAACTTTGCTCTCCCCTAATCAAGAGTGTATCTCGAGAGTCGTGTGAACAAAAGGCAATTTATTTTACTCAGTCAGTACGTGCATTCTTAGTCTCATCAGATTGTAGAGAAAAGGAAGAGACGGGCGTGTTCAATAAAAGATGTTATTTATTGATCAGTCTCTTTTCTCATACAAGAGAAATGGATCGATATTATTGCAATACTTATGGTTAAGTAAAGTGCATACATTAAAAGCAGAAGTATAAAATAATACTGTAAAAACATTGATATGGTTTCTAAGCCATATGAAGGTTTAAAATGAATAAGATATATTACATACACATATACATTTGACTAATCGTACTCAACTGGTGTTTCTAACTACGCCTACCCCGTGTACCTGACCTAAGTCTAATGTGTGGGCGGGAATAGAAAGTTACAGTTTAAGTTAAGTTTGTTTTGCCAAGTGACTGACTAAAGAATTCTCTGTGAGGGGTTATTCAGTTCTGTACCTGGAATCTAGGATGGATGAGGGATGGTATCTCTTGTCTCTGGTCTCGATATTCCAGGCTGCCTGCGAGGGCTACCCGGAAGCGCCGGAGCTGGATTTCTCAGCAGGAGAAAGCAGCGTCTCGTTCTCAGCGCGTCAGGAAGGCGGGGCTGCGCCAGCGGGGTCTGCTCTGCTCTGGGCTTCGGCAAGTCAGGCTGCTCCGATCTCGTCACCACCGCGTGTGTTTGCATAGGGCAAAATCGGTAATATTTATACCTTTAAGGTGCCGAGATTGACATAAGGATGGACATAGATACGTCAATAAGGATGTCATACGACCAGGTCGTTAGCACATTCTTTTGCTGAAGTTCTCGGTGAAATCAAAACAATGGCCGCAGGGTTTATCCCAGGTTGTCATAGGTTTGATTTGTTTTGAGAACTCCGTATGCCTTATCAGGGGCTGGAGGAATATCGCTTGTCTAATTAGATGGCAAGCGTTATGACCTAATCAGATAACACGCTCCTGTGCCGTAGTGTGGCTTTATCAGATAACGGTTCCTGCATCATGGGATGGCTGCTAGTTAACTTGTTAGTTTGTTAACCAGAATAGGGTCAGGAATAGGGGGATCGATACAGAACCTATAGGAATACATCACACCCACTCCACGCTAACTATGGACATATTTACTAATCTATGCATAGTAAAACATACTGTAGAGTATCGCGTATACCTTACCACCCCAAAATACATAAATGCATTTTGAAATTATCAAATATACGGAAAAAAAAGCATTTACATGTACTGTATGCACTCAAGCTGTGAAATAATGCTAAAGTAATCACGCATTTGTATACATTATTGCTAAATGGTATATGAGAATTTACACATGAAATGGCTCTTAATACAGAAAAAAGTTTCGAGACCATTCCATCACAGAATAAAATAATTATGAACATACCAGCGGGCAGCTAATGTCTATAAGCTATCTAAAAGTAGAAATCTTAGTTCTCTAACAATAGTTCTTACTTTAAGCAGAAAATAAGTGTCCCGAAAAATTCGTAAAAATATTTTGGGGCTGCTGAAAAAAAATTTGCTGTCCGTGAACTGGAGGGAAAATTGTTCATGGTATTTTGCTATTCTAGTTGAAGGCCAAATTCAGGGAACGCCGTGTACGAGCTTGCTCAAAAGTCTCTATTTCTGCTCTGGTGAGAACATCATATCATTTAGACTCTCGAAAAAGTTGTCAACAGCTTCCTGGGAGAGTTCCACTAACTCGGAAATAGGTGTAACCATGCATTCGTGCGCATGATTGTCTCCATTGACATTCCAATTTGGATTGCTGACAGAAGGTCGTACCTGATCGATGCTGCTTTCATTTTGAACCTCACTACCCCTTAATCGTAGTGGTGAAGCTTCCACGAATGCCGTCATCAGGATTGGTAGCCGTTGAGGGCAGCACAAAGCATGAGCCTTTGTTGGACTCAACAATGTTTCTGCATCCATTGGCGCATCCGATTGTAGCGTCAGACAGGTGTCTAACACGCATTCTTCTCCGCATAGCAGGCACCTTAATACAGGTAAAACACATCGATGCCACATTGGTCGAAATGAAAGAAACCAAGTCATGTTCAGGTCTCTAAGCCGGGGTAGTCCCAGGATTTTTGATATCCGGTCCCGGTATCCAATGGCTAGGATTGTTTCTTCCCTTGTCGCAGGTGTTTTGTCTGTGACATGGTTTGCCATAACGAAATATAAGGACTAAGAATAGGATTCCTGCAATTAGTCCTAAAATGAGGGGAAGTCCGCCAAAAATCGAATGGACGAAATCTGGAAAAATACCCAGTATGGCTTTGAATGGTGTTAATGCCATCGAAAATACTGTCTTAAATACTTTTGAGACTCCACTGGTATCAGAAATATTTAAGATTTCATTCAGGATTTCTGCGAAATGTATGGGGGAATTAGTCGATAACAATGAATGTATCTCTGCAGTCGTCCTTGCGACTAGGAGATCATACGTTTCTTTTGATGACGTGAGCCTTGTCGGCGTCTGAAGAAGCACTGTTTTCATTCTGCTTAAAGTATCTATTCGAATAGAAGTAATTTTCAAGTTGGGCCATGCCCTTGCCTCCCTGTCTGGAAAGGAGCTGGGGAACAATAAGCGTCCACAGCACTTGACCTTCGCAGTCGTAGTTACGAGATAAGGAGTCCCGGGCATAAGACTACAGCATCTGCGGTCCACAATTAGAATGTAACTCCCATTATAGAGTCTTTGAAAGAATGGTTCTATCTCTGTAGCAGGTGTGCCTAGCTGGTGACATGAAAGGTTATTTGAGTTCCCTTCACAGGCTCCATGCAAACTAATTCCGTTACACAGAAGTGTACCGCTTAGTGACATCGCACAATTATCGCCACTAAGAAACACTTTCTGTCCTTTATTACTGACACATGCATGTGAATAGGGCAGGTTCCATGTTGTTTTAATGTACCCTTTTCCCACTTTTTCGTACATGCCAGCCTGTATATATTTTTGGCAGTATTGAAACCTGAAGGTTGATATTGGAATATTAATTATCCCATGTATTATCCATTCACTGACAGGTCGTTCTGACATTGTCACTGGTAATCTTTCGAGTTTCTCAATGCTCAGGATTGTATAATCAGCACCCTTCTGGGCCATACTGATTTGTTTATCAGTAAGGTTAAAGATATTGAAAAGTGACGTTGTGTTGATTAAACGCCAAGGCACATAGCCTGAACGCAGATTTTGTAACGCCCAGCCAAGCTGTACAATAGAACGCAATTGAGACTGACCGTGTTGTAACAACAGTAAGTCTTGCGATATTATGTCGATTGCTGAAGACACAATGCTGTCCAGAGAAAAAATTCTGGAGGACAGAGTCATTAACCCATTGTCCACTACAGAAAGTGATTTTTCCAAATTAATACGGTCAATTTCCCGTATTCTTTCTGCTGTCTCAATTTGAGTAACCTTCCAGGCCTCGTTGTATGCTGCATATACAGAGGCTGCTATGAAACGTTTCTGACGCTGTTTGCGCGGTCCCATAATGAAATCACGCAAGTCAGCACCATCAGTAAGTAAAGTTAGGTGTTGCTTAATTTCTGCCAGTGTGGAAGTCTGTAGCCATTGAAGGCATAATTTGCCCACACTGTAGGTGGTTAGTCTGACCTGGTCATTTTGAACCCCTGTGTTTTGTTCAGGAATCTGTTTTGACAGTTATTAGTATCTGTGGGCCAGATCAACCACTGTTTCCAATCAGGATGTGTTCTGTTTTGGTTTAATACATAATTTACGTCTATCTCTTCATCTGTGGAGCTATTGCTGTTCAATGTTGGTTTTGGAATAGACGGTTTATTTAAGTCTTTGATTTTGGCTAAGCCAAGACAGGTAGTTTGTTGAACAGTGTCATTTAAAAATATAATTTGTTCTGGGATCATGCAGGCTCTAAACAAAGATTCTATACCCTGTACTTGCCATTCTTTTGTGCCCCAAACACTTTTCAATTCAACATTTTTGTCCCAATAATCAAAACCAAAAGTATTCATTTGTTCAAAGAATGAGTCTGAATATATCAATTTTGTGTTGGTTATCATGGTCTTTGTCCCTGTCTTATTTGACAATTTGAAATAAAATGTTTCAGCATTACTTATGTTAAAACCTGAAAAGTATGAATATTTGTCGTAAACGGTTCTTGAGCTTCCTTTTGGAGGGGTTGCACAATGTTCCCATTGATTATAATTTAAAACATTTCTAGGTTGTGCAGATCTATGTAGAAAATGGTTACCATAGTGGTTATAACAGTACATACTATCATAATTTGTCGAACCCTGCAAATAATCATGTTTGGTAAATTTAGCAGACATCACTAAGTCAGACATCATATTGTTTATACTTTCAAAGTCCCAATCATCAGCAAATGTGCTTGGTTTTACGAAGTCACTCAATGAGATTTTAATTTGGTGTGGATATTTCAGGATTTCAACCGGATCATAGATTTCGTAGTCAGTGTTGTCCCATGCTACCCCACCCGGTATAGGATTGGCTGTGAAGTTGACTGAAGAAAGTTCTCTTTTCTCGACATGTGAAGATGTGTGTGGTTTGAGGATCAAGTTGATTTTCTGACTTGCTGTGTCCATTTTAGCATATTTTCCCTCAATGAAGCGTCCCAAAGTTAGTATCATGATGAGCCAAAGTATGAGGATAAATGCACCAAAACCCACCCAAAATTCAATCCATGGAGAAATCAGATATGTTTCTTTCAGTTGTTTCAAAAGTTCTTTAGCTTTATCTTTAAAGGTTTTTGATGATGGCTGTGTTTTTGATTCAGTGAAGCCTTCGGAGGAATCATCGAAGTTTATGAAGTAGCCAGATGCAGTTCTGTCAATTGTTCCAATTGCTTCAGGATTACTGTTTCTTGCATAGTCGTTTGTTACTTCATTATAGGTTGGTGTGTCTCTGCTAAATGTTTTTATTTGGGTGTTCAGAGGTCTAAGTTCCATTGCATTGTTGCATAGTCCTTGTTGTTCTTCTGTAGGCGTTTCGAATGTGATTAGCCTCTTTGTTAGGACCTCTGTACTGGTAGCAAACCTTGGTGTTCTGCTACTTATGGGGAGTCCACTTGGCCTACTATTTGTTATCGGCCACATGATTGTGGTTTTACCAGGTCGATGGATACAACTCGGTTCTCCTTTTTACCAGCAAGCGGCGGTAGTACAACTGATCTTGTCCCGTTGACAGACAAGACAGGAACTGCTTTTCTGTAAGAAGGCCCAAATTCCTTCTTTACCGCGATCTTTTCTCTGACTAGATCCCCGACTTTTGGAATCCAGACAGGTCTTGCTGGGACAGGTGGTGGTTCTTCAGTGGTTGTTGGCTGCTGTTTCAACTTTATGTTGCTCAGGTCTTTTCTTGTTTCGTTTAAGTCCTGTAAAATAGCCAAACGATCTTTGATATCAAAGCTTTTTTCCTTTACCACTGAAGTCTGACTGTCAAGGTCAGAGATTAACATCCTAGTTCCAAATAATAATTCGTACGGACTGAATCCCTTCAGAGAATTTCTTGGCAGGTTATTTAGACTACGTTGGACACTTATTAGATGTTTGACCCACCCAGCTCCCGAACCTAATATCCTTTCCGTTATAGATTGCTTTATGCCTTGGTTTTTTCTTTACACCATCCCGTATCCCTCAGGAAGGAAGTGAGAAGATTCCCGCTGTGCTATGCTCATTTGGCCATGTTTCCCCTCAGGCTGGAGGGCTCGAGTGAAAACAATGGTCAAACGTAGCATGCTCTTAGCGTATATGCCATTTAGACTCGCAAATCTTTGTATAACAGTCCAGACGTCAGCCGAGTGCTGGTGATCTACATTATAAGTGGAAACTAGCCTGTATATGTTAATCGCAAGCCTTGCTTTTTACTGTTGATTTTTTCTGGAGTGAAACGACACGGTATTACACCGTTTCTCTCACCACTGCGATTCCTGTTGCAGTTTGGGCACTTTTTTACAAACATGGTGTGATGCAGGCTCATGCCTGGCCACCAGTACCTTGATTGTAATTCTTCCAGAGAATCTTTTAGTTTGAGGTGTCTGAGACCCTCGCCCATATGTTCGTCTGCGATTAACAAGTTTCTCCTGTCCATGTTTGGAATCACTCTATCCCCCACTCCAGGGATTCGAGCAAAAGGGACGGGGTTTGCATCGATTATGTATGTATAATTGAGTGGATAGTTGATCGGTAGCGCTGAGGAGTCGCCTTTTGATGACGTTTTCACTGCCAGCACTGTTTCACCGTCAATATACTTCATTGTACGCTTTTTTCGAGCTACGGAAGCCGATTTAGATGCTACCGCTGTGGCTGTTTCAGCCAATGAATTCCCTGCAACGTGAACGCCATCACGCTGATGACTCAGTGAGTGTGTCACGTGAGTCTTTGGTAGTTCTTTTTGTAAAAGAGCTATTTGTTCCCAGAGCAGTTTCTGCTTTATTGTTGCACCTGTGTCATCTTTGTAACCGTTTTGAATCCATGTCTGCAAATCGTTGTTATATGATTTGACGCAGTAATATGAATCGGACACTATAAGTGTCGGGAATTCGCGATCCGCATTATCTAGCGCCATTTTCAATGCTATTATTTCAGTTTGTTGTTCTGAATTAGTTTCTACTGAGTGTGTTTTTGTTAATAGAGGTTTTAGTTTACCTCCGCGCCACACTTCTTTTGTAATCTCACATGTAGGGTTGTATGCTTGTTCTCCCCAAACGGAGGGTTGAGCATGTCCGTCTGTATAGATTACACAAGCGTATTGTCGTAAGGGCAGAATGTCGATTGGCAGAGGGAATGTTCTTTCATATTCTAGATTTCTTAGTTCCTCTAGTTCTGGATCAAAGTAGTAGTATACTTTGTCCGTTGTAATGGAATTTACCCATTGTATCCATTCCGGATTCAATGTTGTTGTTGGTAAATTACCCGGGGTTGTTAATGCCTCAAAGGCTGATTCTGCTGTTCTGACTGTGATATGTCTACCGTCCGCTTGATCTTTTTCTCTAGCTATTGCGGTTTGAACTGCATGAATAATTTTTTCTTTAATGCTGAATTTCTGTTCAGCTTCTGTGTACAAGTGTGATTTGAATGCAATTGGTACCTTTTCTCCCTCATTAGAGGTCAGGTATGTGAATCCGCATCTTCCTGGGATGACTCGAATCACAAGATTGCGTGTGTTATCACGTGTTTCTAATTTTGTTTTAATTAACATGTCTGTTTGTAAGGATCTCAAAATTTCTGTGTGTATTTGAGTCCAATTGGTTTTTTTAAAATCTGGTTTTATTAGATCATAAAGGGGTTTGACCCTTTCTGCGTAATTTGCAATGTATGTTCTTCCGAAATTTAGGAAGCCTAGAATTGACTGTAGGTTTTTTAGTGTTCTAGGTGCTTGGAGTACGGCACATTTCTCTAGAAAATTGTCAGCCAGGCTTTTGCCTTCACTTGATAATTCATATCCTAAGAACAGGACTGTCAGATGGGCAATTCTGGATTTTTTAAAGTTGAATTTGTAACCCTCTGCTGCGAACCCAAGTATTATGGTGTTCACTCTCTTCAAGTGAGTCTCCAAGTCATCATCTGTTAAGTATATGTCGTCGACATATGATAATGCTTCGTCGTCATATGTTTGTAGTAATTCTGTTACTCTCGCTGAGAATACTCCCGGGCTGTTCTTGTACCCCTGGGCTAACCGACAGAATTGTTTTTGAGTGCCATTTATTGAGAATGCAGACAAATATCTGCTCTCTGGTGCTATGTTTTGACAAAAGAATCCATTAGAGATGTCTAATGTTGTTTTGTATTTTTTGCGCACTATGTTATTCATTAGTGCAGCACTATGCGAGTTTTGCACTGCAAAAGTTTTGCAACATGAGTTAAGGTGTCGGTAATCCAAAACTAGACGATATGAATTGTCTGGTTTGGAGACCGGAAACAAAGGGTTGTTCATTTGTGAGGTGCAAGTTTCAATCACCCCCTGGTATTCTAGCTGATCTAGGATTTCTTTTACCTGTTTCTTAGCTTCTTGCTTAATTGGGTACTGCCTCTGTGCAGTAGGTTGTGATTTTAACTGGATTTTGTGAGGAGGAGAGTCCTCATCCCATCCTACGTGATTTTTACATAAAGCAGGAGCTAGGGCTACTGCCCACTTTC
The DNA here is from genome assembly GCF_964261635.1 of Lissotriton helveticus. NCBI lineage: Eukaryota > Metazoa > Chordata > Amphibia > Caudata > Salamandridae > Lissotriton > Lissotriton helveticus. The sequence goes on from NC_136067.1 coordinate 875,682,203, forward strand.
TAGCAAGTGTGTATTTTTTATGAATTGGGATGTGATTTGAGAAGGCAGGCATAATTATTTCTTCGCCATGAGGGCAATCCCTGACAAACTCTGGTGGCCAGTATTTTTCAGCTAGATGGATGTCATAGCCCTTGGAGAGATTATCCCAAAATAGTCCCCTTATTTTTCTAGTCTTATCCCCCTCTATACGTAAAGTTATTTCATATATTTTGTGAGGTTTGCTAACTCTGGTGTCTACTCTGCAGTTTCCACTTGAAGATATTCATTCGTGTCCACTGTCTCCAGATGATTCATAAGGACTTTGCGAGCTATGCTCACTTCTGCTGCGCTGTCTAGCATTGTCTGAGCCCATTCTCCGTTTTTCAGTTGTGTCCTCAGTATTCTCGGCATTGTTGACTACCTTGATACTAGCTACCTTCTTTTTTGGAAATTGTAATTTCTTTTTTAGCTGAGCAGGTTCCTTGTCTTTGGACTTGGCGTGCTCTTCTCTTTGTTCTGATCGTCCTCTTCTTTCCGATTTCTGCGAGGAAGTCTGAAAAGATTGAGAGGGACGTGTATCAATGTCTTGATATCTATCAGGCTTCTTTATATTATCCCTATTTCTAAGGTTATATCTTTTCCCAGAGGGGTCACTCTGGGGTGACCTGTGTCTTTGGTTCGGAGATTTTTCCCTTCGCCTAGGAGACCTTCCTCTGGACTGGAATTTCTTATCTTTAGGATTGGATTGTTTGTTTCCATCCCAGCTCTTTTTTTGTGATGTTGAGTTATTATTAAAAAATATTTTTTCAGGACTTTCAATCAGTTGTGGTTTTACTGGTATTCCACCTAAACTATCTCTACCTAGTTCCTCATAGGATTTTTCTATGATTCTGGCAATTTCAGCTGGTTGGTCTGCTATATCTGTCTCTTTTAACCTCTGGCGGATCGCCACGTTTGCTGCTTCTCCCTTTATGTTGGCTAATAATATAGCCGAGACCTGCTTGAAGTCTTTTAGTAATTTCATACCAAGAGTTAAAGCGGGCTCTGGACCATATTCGTCTTGAATTTGTTTTAGCACCTCTGGTATTACCGAAATGGATGGAACACCGTGCGTTTTTGTGTAGATGGAAGCAAAGACTGTACCCCAAGTGTCACAGTCCTCAATGTGTGGTGCGATTCCCATTGGAAGACAGATAGTCAGAATCCTGTGTTTTTCTAACGGGGTGGTGTCTGGAAACACCGCCTCTATTTGGGTGATTTGTTGTGCTAACCAGAATGGTATTTGTTCCCGTTTAGCTGGTACTTTACCTAGGCAGGATTGTATGTTCTGTGGTGTAATTTTATTTGTGTTCCCCTGGTGAGGGGTCAGCTGTGGAATTTTAATTGCTGGCTGAATTGTTGAAGTCCGCATCACATATTGGACTAATTGTCTATGTAATTTTATTAGTTGTTTTAGCTGTGTTAAAAGCTCTGCTTGAGACATCCCATTGATGTCTGGATGTGGTGTGTATCCGGCTAGGACCGGCCACGTTGCTCCTGGTCTACCTAAAGGACCGAGCCTGGTGATGTGATTATTATGTTTTAGGGCGCCATTAAATAAGAGCAGGTGCTCTTGAAATTTAAGTGGTACTTCCACCTCCTCGAAAGGAGTGTACTCATTAGGAGGTTCCTCTGTTTTGTAATAGTGGAAGTACTTTGTTACAGCATTTGCTGCTGGAAAATGTATCTATGAATAGTATACCTCTGTCTGCCGATATTCGTGTGCCTCAATTACGAATATGACTGTACCACCTCTAGGTGTCAGTCCATTCTCTATAAGTTTTAAGGTTATAGATTTCCTTTTGATGACCGGGATGAGTATTATATCCTGGTCTGCTTCTTGCAGTGCAGTATCATCTGCTGCGAGTTCAGTTGCTAATCTAACTGCCTCTCTTTCATCATCACTGTCTACCATTTTACCGACAGGATGGTTACTTTGTTTGTTTGCAGATCAGGTTTCTTGTGGAAACAAAGATTAGATGCACAATATTTTGGAACGGTTTATCCTTCAACGTTGACTAAACCAAGTACCATACATAGGAGTTTCCTCCTGCGAGGTTTGGCGGATATTACCTTTCACCCACTCCAGACGTCTTTGGAGTATTATGGGAAAAAGGGGTCTGAGTGAGAAAGCACGACTGAGTTACTCTAAATGTCTTACGTTAATTTTATCGCCCTTCCAAACGCGTTGGGCGCCATGTAGTGTAGTTCCTATTATCCCAATAGGCTCTGCGCATTGGAATAATACCTTCAATAGTATAGGCCTAGACCAGACGTTAACTAGGTCTACTACTGTCGATATTAGACTTAAAGTTTTGGGTTTGCCAGCTAGCTCAAAGTTCACTAGAAACTTTCTCGAATAGGCAAGGAGGAGTTGAACCTCCCTGGATAGACAAGAAGGGATTTAGTTTCTAACAACCATAGAACATGACAACTTTGCTCTCCCCTAATCAAGAGTGTATCTCGAGAGTCGTGTGAACAAAAGGCAATTTATTTTACTCAGTCAGTACATGCATTCTTAGTCTCATCAGATTGTAGAGAAAAGGAAGAGACGGGCGTGTTCAATAAAAGATGTTATTTATTGATCAGTCTCTTTTCTCATACAAGAGAAATGGATCGATATTATTGCAATACTTATGGTTAAGTAAAGTGCATACATTAAAAGCAGAAGTATAAAATAATACTGTAAAAACATTGATATGGTTTCTAAGCCATATGAAGGTTTAAAATGAATAAGATATATTACATACACATATACATTTGACTAATCGTACTCAACTGGTGTTTCTAACTACGCCTACCCCGTGTACCTGACCTAAGTCTAATGTGTGGGCGGGAATAGAAAGTTACAGTTTAAGTTAAGTTTGTTTTGCCAAGTGACTGACTAAAGAATTCTCTGTGAGGTGTTATTCAGTTCTGTACCTGGAATCTAGGATGGATGAGGGATGGTATCTCTCGTCTCTGGTCTCGATATTCCAGGCTGCCTGCGAGGGCTACCCGGAAGCGCCGGAGCTGGATTTCTCGGCAGGAGAAAGCAGCGTCTCGTTCTCAGCCCGTCAGGAAGGCGGGGCTGCGCCAGCGGGGTCTGCTCTGCTCTGGGCTTCGGCAAGTCTGGCTGCTCCGATCTCGTCACCACCGCGTGTGTTTGCATAGGGCAATATCGGTAATATTTATACCTTTAAGGTGCCGAGATTGACGTAAGGATGGACATAGATACGTCAATAAGGATGTCATACGACCAGGTCGTTAGCACATTCTTTTGCTGAAGTTCTCGGTGAAATCAAAACAATGGCCGCAGGGTTTTTCCCAGGTTGTCATAGGTTTGATTTGTTTTGAGAACTCCGTATGCCTTATCAGGGGCTGGAGGAATATCGCTTGTCTAATTAGATGGCAAGCGTTATGACCTAATCAGATAACACGCTCCTGTGCCGTAGTGTGGCTTTATCAGATAACGGTTCCTGCATCATGGGATGGCTGCTAGTTAACTTGTTAGTTTGTTAACCAGAATAGGGTCAGGAATAGGGGGATCGATACAGAACCTATAGGAATACATCACAACTAAAGACATAGATGGCAAACACCCTACATAGGAAGAACTAGATAATTATGCTAAAGTCATGGACCCTATAGGGTATGCAGAAAAAGACTCACAGTCTGCCCCAAACAATACCATCCTACTGCAAGTGATACAGTCATCATGAGGCCTTGGAAGGCAAGATTGATGAAGTGTGTGCAGAGGTGTCTCTACTACGTCAAGACCTGCACAAGGTCTCAGAGATGGTGATGGAGGCAAAGACCCAGATGTTGGAGGTAGAAGACACAGTGAGAAACTTCCAAAAGGGAGTTGATGAACTTCGCCACAGTAAAATAGATGTCCTTTGGCGCCTGGAGGATGCAGAAAACCGGGCACGTAGAAATAACCTCCACTTTATTGGATTTCCGGAGGGGGTTGAGGGAACTAATGCGTAATTGACGCAGTGGCTAAAGGATTCCCTACCACCTGAATTCTTCTCCACGTGCTTTATAATAGAGGGTACACACAGGGCGTTGAATCCCAGGCCTCCTCTGGGGGCACCTCCTAGACCAAATATAACCAAATTCATCAGCTTTCTAGATCGGGACATGATATTGCGGGAGGTGCGCTGGCGAGGTGAAGTGAAACATGCAAACACCCAAATAATGACATTATCGGATTATAGTCGAGAGGTCCAGGGACTGCAGGGTATATCTGACTCAGTGAAAGCGAAACTGAGAGCACTCCAACTAAAGTACATGCTTTTATTTCCTGACAAGCTCAAGGTACTTTTTCAGGACAAATTTCATTTCTTTTAGATGCCGGAGAAGGCATGGGAGTGGATTGAGGAAAGGCCCGTACTACGTCCACGGCCGCTTCCAGACTTCAGGAGTCAACAATAGCAGACTTCTGGAACTAGGCCCAAAGACAATGTACGAAAAAAGTGAAATACTGGTTGAGCTCTTTGACTTGGAAGAAGAGGGACTCTATACACACAAGACCGGGTAAAACCGAGATGTGGATTCTCCACAGACATGGAAGGAGACCGAGATGAAAACGCTAGTGCATGGGCCATCTACTCAGACTCCGAGGAACCCAACCTGTCCTCAGAAACAGAAAGTTTGCAACAGTTGGCTGCCTCAATTACTGACATAGAGCGGGATGGGGAAGACGGGTGGCCAGTAACACTCATTGACACGTGCGACCCAGAACGGCCAGTACTGTGACAAGTCATATCAACTCTGGCTAAAAAGACCCATAGACACATCAGGTGCCCTCAACACCCTAATCGGGAGCTCGACTGGCACACTGCCCTACTGGAGCTGTAATCTTTGTTTTCTTTTCTGTCTGTTCTTTGCTGTGGGAAACTACTTGCTTTGTTTTATACTACTTGTATTTGCTCCCCTTGCCTTTATGCTCCCAATGACTATATTGGTCCTTTCCTGTGCACTATTTTGAAATTTTCTATGTATATTCCCTATTTGTTCGTACTGATGTTACCTCATTCCCTCAATTTGTGAAGCGCTCTGATATCCTTTGGGATCAAGTTCGTGCTATATAAAACTTTATAAATAAATAAATAAATGGTTTAGTTATGAGGGTACATGCAGCTGGAAGGGTTTGGGGTGGGGAGGGGGTTGGTTGGTGTGCTGAGGAGTTATGGGTTTATTTTAACAGGCTGCTCGCACAGGCTATTCGTGCATGAGTATCCATGAGGTTGCAGATGGGACACATGAGTTTCACTCATACAGCGGGGACATTTAGTAGGGTCAGAAGTACACACAATGGGGCAGGCTGATATCCCAGACTGCCTTCGTTGCAGGACAGCTGTGGAGATTTTCCACATACACAGTGAGGATGTATGGCCATACAATTATATTGGCACACAATACTTGAAGAACTGAGTAAGGTACAGGGGATACATATCCCAGAGGACCCCAGGTTCATACTCCTAGGCATCCCTAGTAAAGTAAACGTATGTCTGTCCTGTACACTACCGTTGTGATGGTTCTGATGCATGTATTTTCACCTAGCATATTAAAAGCGAATAATGATATCCTCTCCAAAAAAAGAAAAAAAATCAGGTTTTGAGCATATTTGGTACTTCTTCATCCCACTGGAGGAGACTACTTTGAGTCTTAGGACTGTATGTCTCATCATTACACTCCTCCCTTTTTAGGTCTCGGCTAGGCAGCGCTGTCTCTTCGAGACATGCTGTATTCAGGTATGGACTTGAAGCTCCACCCATTTTCCGCCCATCTTTTTAATTGGCTCCTGTCACTGTCCTTTCTAAAGGGTTGCTTTTGATTTGTGATTAGGCTTAGTAGTAGTCCCTTCTTAGTATCGCATTTACTCCTTTTGTAACCGCCCATGAGGACTGGCCCTCTTATGTATGTTGTGACTTGGTAAGTTTTAATTACAGTCTCCTAGCACCATTTTTTTAAACTGCTTTGTCCTGCCTGCTATTGGTGACAGGACATGCTCACGCTCTCCCCCAATGCTTTTTTAAAAATGTGAGCAGCGCGGCACACCTCAGCTGCAATAATGGCGGCCGCACCTTTATTTTGGTATTGGCGGCTCTCCGAACTCGGCTGCATGCCTTTTTATTTTTATCTTTATGTATCTTGCAATGGCGGCACCCGCACTTAGCTTTAAACATCTTAAGCTAAAGCACGGGTGCCGCAATTGCTTCAAAAGTAAAGAAATAGAAAAAAAATGCATTCCGCGCGTATTTTTTCTCATTCTTTACTATTGAAGAAATAGCAGTATCCGCCCTTTAGCTTAAGATGTTTAAAGCTAAAGTGCAGGTGCCACCATTGTAAGAAAACTAAATAAATGGAGAAAAAATGTGGCTGCATGCCTGATCTGTGTCCTTAATATACCCTCTCTGAGTTTATCTTTTACATCTACTACATTTTCTTTCTCTTCCCTTTTTCCCTCCTCCAATTCCCCAGCCCCTCCACTGGAGTGCTAACCCTTTCCTTCCTCCTTTACTATCTTCTCCTCTCTTTCTGATTGTTTCTATCTCTCTGCCTCGTCTTTTCAGGTGTTCTCGCAGCCGCGGCCCGTGGAGGGAGTTACGGTGGGGCAGGGAGGTGGGGAGGGGGAGGGGCAGGGTGGACGGTGCGAAAAACTGGCATATGGATAATTGCAGGTAAGTACACAATTTAATTAATAAAACGAATTTCTTAGCGCGCGCTGCATTGCAAAATGCGATGCTGTGCGCGCTACGAATTTTGTTTTATTAATTAAATTGTGTACTTACCTGCAATTATCCATATGCCAGTTTTTCACACCCTGCCCCTCCCCCTCCCCACCTCCCTGCCCCACCGTAACTCCCTCCACGGGCCGCGGCTGTGTTCTCGCCTCTCTCACCCCTCCTCCCCATCTCACTATTATCCCTGCCCTCGCGTCCACTCCAATTTCTGTTTATGTGTGCACGTCATCACCCTCTTGCTCTCTCACACTAGACTGGTTTGACCACAGTTAATCATGTTGCTGTTCCATGACCTTTCTTCTGTACTGCGGGTTATTCCTTCCTCATGAGGAAAGGGTGGGGGAGGGTGTTGATGCAATCTTCAAACTGTCAGAGACCTTCAGGGGCATATTCTCAAGGACTTATCGCTGAGTTAATGGCACTTTATTGCAGCCAAAGTGGTGATAAATTTACCGCCCCATTCACAAGCTGGTGCTAACAGCCCATAGACCAGTTTACCTGTGATAGCAGCCGGAAAAAACATCACCACAGATGACCCCCGCAACTCTCGCTAATGAAATGCAGAGTAGGCGTTCCCTTGCCAAAAGCAGCGACAACACAACTCTGCAACATTCTCAACGACCAGTCAGATCGGTGATAAGAATGCAAAACATGCAATAAGGCGCGTTAGCAGCAGGAAACTAACACCTGCTCTGACCTGGTGTTAAGTCGGACGACAGCCTGCACCACAAAAGGGAGCCCAGCCCAGAGCCACACCTGAAGGGCAACAGATGCCATGGATCCAACTATCAAGCAGGCCAGACACCCAAGAGGGCCACAACACCCACCACCACCACCCCCAGGGAAATGCACTGCACGTTGGCAAATTCCAAATGAACACACCATACAACTCAACTCCACAATCATGCAACTCACAACACAGGAAATGCACGTCACAAGCTCACATACCACATGCACTCCCACCCGACACCACAGCACAACTTACTGTGGGAACCTGGGCCTTCAACGGCATGGCACCGCAGACACACAATAGCTGAATGTGGGAAGAGGTGGGGAACAGGCATGTGTGAAGGAGGCAAGTGACCGATGAATAAGAATGTACACAATGCCAATTGTGGCATGGATGTGAGGGCCAGACTGCAGTATGCAGACCACACACATATCCACGTCGACACACACCGCTTGTGTTTGGAGTGTAGTGGACAGTGGACGCAACCATGTCACACCAGCGAGTGGGGAAGATCGCAGAAATGTAGCTTGTTACATCCCCACCATAAGCGTGAACAGAGTGGGCTGGCCCGGCATACGCCAGGCCAGCGTAGGGGTGTGAATAAAAGGCACGTAAATCTGGGCATGTTCCTCTTCAGGAATGCCCATCGTCTCTGCCAGGGCGGTGCCTCTCGCCCTGCCATGAGGCCGATGCCGTCGCCGTGAGCGGGGTTGCCTACGATCCTGTGTACCTGCCGCACCCCGGGCCGCTGGTCTCCGAACGAGTCTTACCCGCCCCTGCGTACCCAGGCCTCAATGCTCACCTGCCGACACCGGCGTGTGTCGAAGAGGGCCTACCAAGTGCCGGTGCAATCTCCAAGCCCGAGGGCCGCAACCTTGGCCACCTCTTCAGACCATCACGGCCTACGCAACACAGGCCCGCAGTACTCCTTTCTTGTTGACATACTCTACCGGCAGACACAGCGGACAAGTAGGTCACACATTTGGAACTAAGTCTTGATAACACCATGGCAGAGAACATTAATTATGGCTGAGTTTATGTCACTATACTCCCTTCGATGTGGTGACACCAAGTCTGTGCATAGCTTCACAACCACACATGCATGAGGGCCCACGTGGACTACTGCCCTCGGCCTACACTGTCTGGAGTAGGTCACACAATTGGAACTGAGCATCGATTTTTCAAAGACAGAGTACATATCATTGCATGCAAGGAGAGGCGTAAGAGGATGACGCCTTGCATTTGGGAGGAAAAAGATTCATCGTTACGGAGGTTATCGAACACTACTGACAACTGCCCTTGTGTCACTAACTCTGTGTATCACAAGCCTATGACACATGGCTGTGGGCCACTGCTGACCACTACCTCCTGCCTACACTGCGGTCCAGTAGGTCACAGAGTCTTGATTTAGCAATGGCGGAGTTCATATCAGTGTACCGTCATCATCGCAGACTGCATCCCCTCTCAGCCCCGGTGCCACTAAGTCTGTTCCCCGAAATTCATGAACACTCGCTGGTCGAACATTGGTGGCCTCTGAGTCTATGGACTAGGGGGTAGTTTTCATCCTTATGTAGCTGATACCGAATTGGTGGTGGCAACAAGGCTGTGGCATTCCACTCCTCAATTTGCTGCTTCTGGATAGCTTCTGCCCTCTGCATCATGCCCTGAAGGACACCTTCCAGTGTCCTCCGCAACCCTCCGCCACATTCACCTTTGACATCGACGAGCACCCACTCAGTCTGCGTGGCTCTACCTCAGTGGACCGCAAGTCACCGCCCCATGGCAGTGTGCCAAGTGCCGGCCACTGTACATCCGGGGCCACTAACTCTGTGCAGCTCAAGACAGGGACCCTGTTTGAATCAATATTAGATGGCCTCTGAGACGATGGCCTTGGGGTCGTCACTGCCATGTGTCTGTGGCCCTGTGCTGTCCGCTGCCTCCGGCCTCAACTTCAGTCCACCAGGGCTCACACATGAAATCGAGTCCTGACCGGCCCAGACGTGGCATCATCGCAGGAGGCACACGCCACCATCGCCAGGACCACCTCCAACTGCCATCTTCCAGAGTCGAAACAGTGGTACTGACAGACTAACGGAGCTGTTCACAACTGTTGTGGATGCCATCATCTGCCTGATACCCTGCTCAGCACTCCAGGTGCCACTGACTCAGTTCACCGCATCCTATGGACCGTTCCTGATTGAGTTTGTGCTGTGGAGAGGTTGCACAGCAATGTCACCTCAGGCATTGTGGGAGACCTGGGATATTGATCAGGAAGATGATGCAGGTCTAACACACCCCACTGCATCTGCATCAGGAATATCCCAAAGGGACACAATCCCAGTCATTTTTATAACATGTGTGCGCTTAGCTCTAGTGCCCCAACCTCAGTGCACTGCAACTCACGGACACTTCTGTTTGAATGTTGGGTGACCTCTGCACTTGTTCCTGCTCCCTCCATGTTGCTCAGCAGTTGACTCTGTTATACAGGTGTTTTCTGTTTCCGTTTCACTGGTGTCCACTGTTCAAGTTGTTGCCAGCACCAACCACTCCATTGCGGGCTGGCTTTCACTCACCCCACACACATCCAGCACAGGCATCACTGTGCATGTGGTCCTGCCAATAAAGGGGCCAGGCGCACATGCCCGTATCTGTGTGTGTCCCTGTGGTCTTGTAGTATGCATGAGGGCCCTGGACCCTAAGACATTACATTGTGCTGTGTATAGCGGATGCAGACATGTCACCGAAGGCAGTGGGTTAGAGCTTGGACATGTAGCTTTGGAGTCACCCACTCAATATGTAAGGGGAGTGGACTGGGCTGTTGTATGCCGAGCCAACGTGGGTGTGTGACTGATATTTGCGTGCCCCTGGGCGTGGTTCTGTCCTACTGGGAATGTGCATCTGCATGTGTCTCTGTGGCAGTGTGGGTCTCCTTTGTGGGGTGTAGGCAGTCCCTGAAGGGTATTAGACACCCACGTGTGTGATTTTGTTTGTCTTCCATGGGTTCGGACCCCACCCGCACCTGTTTGGCCACCTCCTTTTGGCGTTCTGACACCTGGCAATAGGGTGCCATGTGTCGGTCGGTGAAATATTGTGGTCAGCCGTGCTTGCGGGTGCTTCCTGCTGTGTGGTCTGTTAATGGGGCTGTGTTCTTCTCTAAGTAGCTTGCCTGCCCTGGTCCTGGTGATGGGTTGCGTGGGATGTCCATGGGCTGTTGCAGGGCGTCGGTGCCAAAGGTGTGGTGGTCCTATCCGGCATCACTGATTTGTTGTGCTCTGCTGAAGGTGTTGTGTGACCATCTGCAATGTGAAGGGGAGATGCATGTTGACATTGTGTTGACGTGTATGTTGGCACATTGTTCTTGTTTCCATGCAGACTGTGTGACAATGCACATTGTGACTGTTTTGGAGGTGCAGGATTTTGATGCGGGACAGTGTACATTTGGTCTACATGACGCATGTGAGGTTGAACGCGTACATTTCCATTTCACAGTTTCCAGCTCTGTCAGATGTAGTAGGCCTGTTTCTGCGCGTGTGCGGGGCCAGTTGCATCCTCTGTTCTGCAGTGTCGGGGTTGCGCATTGTACCACATTGTCGTCAATGTGGATGTGCTGTTCTTGCTATCTGTGTGTGCTGGAGTGTGCCACGGGGAACAGGAACCTGACCCAGGGTCATTGTGGGTGTGCAGTGTCCTACACGTCATTATGCATGTGTGCCATTGTGCCCATCTCCCCCCGTCCCCCAGGCCGTGGTCGTTACTCACCCTGTTGATGTTGTGTCAGGTCCTCCCTAGCTATGTCCGCACTCCCGACTCATTTTACCGTCTCCACACTGTTGACTGTGGATTCCGTTTCCTCTAGTTCCTCCTGTGGTGCAGGACTTCTACCTCCTGTCGCTGTTGCTGCCTTCCTGTTGGCAGCAGCTTTGTGCCTGGTTTAGATTTTCACATCCTGCCAGCGCCTCTTGGCCTCCTCCATTGGCCTCCTCGACACTCCGACTGCATTCCCGGTAGTCTAATTGTGGGTCAGTTGATGGTAGTGTTCTGTTACCTCCGTGACTCTGATCTGGTTTTGCTGCGGACTGCACCCCGTCTTCCTCTCCCTCTTCTCCTTGGCCGCCCGACCCCTTTGTTCCTTGCTGGTGGTTTGTGGGCCTTGTGGGATTCGCGTTGGCCTCTGCGCTCGGTCAGGGTGCATCTATGTTGCTACGCACTTTGGTTTGTTTCTGGTGTGTTGTTTTGTAGCTTTTATAGTGCATTTTCCCTCCAGACATGTGGGATTTGCAGGCCTGCCACTGGTTTTCGCTGCTTTTTGTATCGCGCTTGGCCTCATTGCAGTTTTTTTTCCGTTCGTGTTTCGCATTTTTGCGGCGTGGCGTTGATTTTAACGTGGTCATTTGTTGCGTTATCTGGAGTCTATCGCATGGTACCGCCGTGTTGAGAATACTTGGTTAACACAGCGTAATTTTCCTGCGATAGACTGCGATGTTGAGAGTTGCGTTAAGTTAGTTTTGCAATAGTTATCACACATTCTTGAGAATATCCCCTTCAGACTGTCCCTTGTGAGGGGTGAGTATCTCAGGCATTCCTGCAATCTTAATGCGTCTCACGTTCAGTGTGAGTAGTGCACCCAATTATGAGATCTCAACATGCACCATACCTGCAGTATTTCACCCATTCCAGAGGCCTAACACTGTCCCGTGGCAAGAGTGAGCCGACTGCCAACCACAAAAAAGCCCGCCCCTTAAGCTGACCTTTAATAAGACTTTCTTTGTCCTCAGGAGTCTCATCAGGACAGATTGATGGAACAAGTATATGCGAGGGGTTGCACTACTGGCATTGTAAATGACAATGCCTTTTATTTATGTGGTTTAAAAACCTGCAAATGGTGGAAAACACGCACTTTGTACTTATAATCTTACTTATGAGAAGCAAGGCTGGCAGTCAAAGAGGCGCAGTTACTGCCAGCCTTTCTTCTTGTAAGCAACGACTATAAGTACAAACTGCTTCTTTACGCACTGGTTGTTCTTTTATCCATTAGGATTTCTGCTTACTTGAGCAGGAACAATTCTTACACAAGCCTAAGTACATCATGATGCTGATGTAATGATGTTGTTTTTGATTTCTAGCCTTTGATCAATGTTACAAATATACTATATATTTAATATTGTCGAATTATCCACTCTGTTTCTTTTTGTGCATGAACAGTCTGTAAGCTAAATATGGTGGATTTGAAATTTGTTAATAAAGAAATATTATACAAGACACAAAGAATTCATATTGAAAGATTCCTGAGCGATAGCACAAAATAGTCTCCTGTTCCAAAGAGAGTGCATTTGTAAAGCACACAGTCACCCTGGCGTACATATTGCAATAAATAACAAATGGTTATTTGTGTTTTTTACACTGATAGTTATTTTATCATCCTAGGGCAAATGAATGGCTTAGTAGAGTCACCAAAATTTGAATCTGTTGCCATGAAGATAATTATAGATGCCAGCAAAATTGCAGATGCCAGCAGCGGAAGCATTAGTCCACTTAGCCATCAGACCCAGGATGCAACAACTTACATTTCATTTACCTGCTTTTCTTTGAGTGCCTAGGTTCTTGCCCAATTGTGTTGCCATCTGCAGACCCTGGTATCCCTCCTGCTCCTGGGACCTATGCTCACTTATTCCGACCCTGCTGTCCTGGCAACCTACTAACTCCTGTTCTCCCTACTCTTCTTCGCCTAGAGCTTCAGCTCCTGGTTTCCACTGCAGCTGCTGATACTGACCAACCTATCATCCCTGCAGCGCAGAACTTGAGGGCTCTCTTTAGTTTGTAGGAACTCTGGAACTCCAGTGCAGAGGTCTCCCTTTATCTCCTGGTATCCCTGCAGCCTCTATGCTGAGGGTTTCTTTCAGTCTAAGCATCTCTGCAGCTCCGAGGCTAAGGGCTGCTTTCAGTTGCTAGCATCGATGGAACTCCATGATTATGGGTTCCCTTTAGCTCCTAGGATCTCATTAGCTCCTGGGTTGAGGATTCTTATTAGCTCATGGTGTCATTGAACGTCTGGCCCCAATGTTTATCTTCTCTGGCCTTCCTATACATGGCCTATCTTCAACTGTTGGCCTTAGACAGTGCTTAATTTGTAAAATAATAAGTGCCAGGGCCCAGGCCAGGCGGCCGCTGCAACTTGCACCACCCATTGCACCTGTCATCGCTGCCAGTGATGGTACCAAAACAACTCTCTCACCTGCAAGTGCTACAGTTCAGATTATTTGAGGTCCCCATAACAAAAGGAATAGCCTGGGAGGTAGGTATTAGTAATTTTTAGTATATATTGTATTCACAAACAAGCTCTGTTCTGCTCATCTCTAAATTAGATGAGCAGTGCCACCATGTGGCAGACTGTAATGGGTGTGCTGTTGACAATTAAGTGCTGGTGCCGAGCACCGCAAGCCAATTAAGCGCTGGTGCCGAGCACAGGAAACCATTGGCTCAAATTTAGCACTGAGGCTTCCTGCAGCTTTTAGTCTACTTCAACTCTTGGCTTTCCTCCTGAACATGTAGATTTTCAATTGTGCCAGGCTGCGCTAACTATATATGACTATATATGCTAAAATGTGGGGGCCAGGGATAGAGGTGGAGGAGGGGAATGGGATAATGGAGAAAACCGAGAAACAGGACTCCTCCCTCTGCCTCGTCACTTCTGGGGTGAAGGAGGTCAGCAGGTTGTGGTGGTTATTTACAATATAAAGAACTATCTTCAATAGATTGTTCTTCTACTATTTGTAATTATATTTTTGAACAGATATACCATAGCAATATCTCTCTTTAATCAACTCTCTACTCTCGACTAGACTAATTGGGTAACTGGGAATTCTTGAAAGCTAAAGACAAGGAAACCTAAAAATCTTGCAAAATACGTGTACATTCACACTTCTGACAGCCACAATGCCTTGTCCCAGTCACCTTCTTGTGCCAAGGCTTGACATCTTAGATATGGTTTGACAGGTGCACATGATGATACTGTGTCAAAAATATCATCCGACATATTGTCTCAAAAGTATTGGAGTGACAAGATTCTCTTAGTACAGAATTTTGCAGGTAAAAATATTGTGTTTGTATGTGTTGTAATCATATTTTTTTAAATAGAGTTCTATATAATATTGCTTTTGTATTATTTGATAATGTTTTATGATTTTGTGCAGTTTAAGTTACTAATATTTTATTTTGGTTGGCAGTAATTTTTTAGTTTAACATTTTTGCTATTAGTTTCAAAGTTTTAATTTTGTTTATGTTTTTGTTATGTTAATTATTGGAAGATAGTTGGGATTGTAGGGGAGTAGGGTGGGAAAATATTTTCATATACATTTTAATTCATTAATATGCTTTTTCACATTTAAATGTATTATGTAAATTATTTGTTACATTATTTGAAAAATTGTTATTTATTGTTTTCGCTATTTAGATTATTAGCTATATAAATGTTTTAGTTTATTAAATATTTCATGATTTTTGGTTAACAGTTAATTATTTTTATTTCTTTTAATTGGATAATTATGCTAATAATTATGTACATTATGCAACTGATTAACCTAATTTGTTTCTTTTATTTTAATGTGTCACGTTTTAGTTTTTTAAAAAGATTCATTAACTATAAAATATTTTTTGTTGTGATTCATTTAACTTTTTTGAGTATAATTTCACTTTTTTGTGTATTATTGGGAGTATTGTGGGAAGTGTTTTTATTGTAATTGGTTAGTGTTTCTCATTGGTAAATAATGCTTACATTGGTACTTTTCAACAAGATAATTTTTTTAAATCATTTTTTGGTACTTTTTAGAGCTTGCGGGTGTTTATAGAAATTGCTTTTTAAAAAATATGTAACTTTTCAAATGAATTTTTTATTTGACATTATGTTTTATAATTAATTGTTAATGTTTGGATTTTTTAAACATGTGTCACTTGAGCCTAAGCCAATTTCACCATGTTTAAAGGGGAAATCACAAGCACTATGTGCACTTTACCACTGCTGACCAGTGCTAGAGTAAAATGGTCAACAAAAACAAGTTCAGAAAACAGGAGGGGTGAGGCAAAAAGGTTTGGGTGTGACCTAGATATCGGGCCTAGTCCATCACACAAGAAAAACATTCCTGACCTGCTTCAGTTGACCAAACAAAAACTACTCCATCCTGCAGTAACTTAGTTTTCCAGCTTATGATTTCAGAAAACTGATTTACAAAGCTCTTATAGATTTGGCAATGACTACACAACTCTGAATTACCTAAAGTGAAGTGAGTGTAGACATTTTCTTTATTGCTGCTACTTTCGTTTGTTCTCAGGTCAGCCATTGTGGATGAATCCATTATCTTCCTTCTGTGACTTCTTTGGTGTAATTGATAAGTGAGTAAGATGTAAAAGAAGCATGTGAAAGGAGGCAGTGATTCTTCCTCTCCAGGGTAAATAGAAGTCCAACTGAGTAGACTCTGTACTTGAAAATTCAGCGCAAGCTATTAAAATCTGTTAGGCCCTCATCTGCTATAACCCGACTATTCAGATGACGATTTGGCCCTGATTACGAGTTGCTCATTAAATTCCAATCCATGTATAAACCCCTGTTTGCACATGGGTCTGAATAACGAGTTGGGTTTTATATAAAACATCCGATAATTATAATATGCATTAAGTTATTCAAAATTCGTTAAATTGAGGCAGGTCAAACCTTTCCGAAAGTTAACAGGGAAAAGCATCCAGTATTTTCAGTATCGTCTGGATTTTGGTTCGTTAAACACCAAAATCCACATGTTATTCTCCAGAAACTCGTAATAGGTGCTATTTATTGCATCCAATAAGTACCGAATCCCGTGGTATCGTTATTTATCAGGTGCAATAAATAGCACCTATTCTCGTAATCAGGCTGTATGTGCACCACTTCTTATGAGAACAGAGAGCACAACATATTTTTCTATGTTGCTGACTCAGCCATTTTTTCCTCAAATGTTAATGATCTTCCCTTTCCGAGGGTATGAGACGTTTTACAAGACTGGGTTGGTATAGAGTTGTGTACCATATGTTTCCTTTGAAAGGAAGCCGAGAACAGCAATTAACACTGGTGGAACAGATGCAGTCATAGCAAATTTAAATGTAAAGTTGACATTAAGATTCTCCAATGTACTGTTTATTAATTCTAATTATGGCAGCCAAGTCTTGCAACACGACAACAGTGTTAAAATGTGTCCAGTAAAAGGCAGAGCTTCCAATGCAGATTGGGCTAATGTGATGTCTAAAATTAATACTAACCATTGTTTTTGGGCTTTTGTCAATAAAACAGTAAGAGCCTAAGTAAGAGGGATTCTATTAAAAATGGAACGGTAGCTTAGGGTGAGCAGGGTTATGAGTTGTATAAAAAGTCACTTTGCTTCTCTCAAGTCGTAAAGATGTTTCATTGGTCTGAGTTGTGAGTGACACTGAAATATGCTGCAATCCTGAGACATTGTCCATACAATATGCAATCTTGTGGGCACAATCATATCAAACATATTTTTGGAAGCTGCAGTTGATTAGTGGCACTCTTTATTTACTATAGAGTTTAACCAATTTAAGTTATAAAGCACTTATCAAAGTGTGGTAAATTAAGCCAAGTTTATAATTACTGTGACATGCAGAGTGGATGAAAGTTTTTCGTTATCGAAATTCTAGATTAGGGTGCCAAGCTTTTCATTCAAATATCAAACATAGGACAGATGGTTTGAGTTGAAGATCGAAAGATGGTCTCCTTTGACAAAAGTCTACCCATGACAGTATCTTAGGTCCTGATTTTGACTTGGGCACAGTTATGCCGGCTCTCAGCCGACACAGCTGCTCTAAAGCTGTGCAAGGCCCTCCCCCCATATTATTAGTTGAACTCGTGTAAGGCGGACAACACTTCGACTTTCCCTTGGCAGTGCCTGGAAAACATGCACCGCAGTGGGAACAGCAAAAAGTTCTAGCACAGCATGGACAGTGATTTCCATGCCGTGCTGGAACTTTGGGGGAATAGAGACAGGGGGGCACATGTTGTGCCTTCTTGAGTGTATCTCCATGGCGGCGGGTGCATAGGGACCTGCAGGGTCCCTTTGTTCCTCCAGCTCCAGCCTTTTCATAGCAGGCCCCCCGTCATGAAATGGCTGGCTTTGGCGGAACTCATAATATGCTGACTGGCACACCGCCAGTCCCACTCAGCATGTTAAATTGTGGCGCAGCTTCTTTCCCGCCAAGGAACGACTGATCCCTGGGGCAGCTGGTGGTCCTCCGCGGCAACGACTTTTGAAGTCGTAATGCAGGGGATGGGCCACCACCATTGCGAGTCTGGCGGTCTTAAAACCACCAGACTCGTAATCAGGCCATTAGCTTTAACCATTTGAACTAGACACGCCAGTCTATGATTGGTTCTTAGACCGAAGCTCAGCTTTTAACCCCTTCGGTGCTCATGACGGAGCGGTTCCGTCATGAGTGTCGGTTGAGCTGTGCTCATGACGGAACCGTTCCGTCACGACCACACCCGTTTCTTAGAACGTTCAGCACAGCGCGAAAATTCGCGCCGCGCTGAAAGGGTTAATAACATTAATCATAAGTGTTTATGGGACAAACTGAAATATTGGGGAACTAATGAAGGTCTATTTACCTTGTTGAAGAATATCCACTAGTAATGGCCAGTGTCAGATAGGGGGCAACTACCACAAAAAAATCCTTCAGAAATAGTTTCAAATAGAGATGACTTTTGTGGCAATCCCATTTTAGGTAACCATGTGGCAGATATCAAAATTAGGAGCTGTGCATATTAGACCATCAATTTTGGTGATGCGTTCTTTGGGACCAACTTCCAATTGTGCCTCAGTTGCTGCTTATAGCTATGGTAATCTATAAACCAGCATTGGTTGATATTGCGGAAACCACAGTGATGGTGCTTAGCGATAAGAAGAAAATTGTTGCATCTTGTAATGATTTGTGCTCTGTTGATTAGATATCACCACTTTCTTAAGCCTTAGTTCATTTGCAATGTAGCACGTAAAATAAAGGATGCTTTCATTTTAAATATGTCTTCAAATCAAGGGGCTAAAGAAAGGTATTATGAACTTAAGCTATTTTCACTCTCTTTGTCAGATCATTCAACTTTTTTCCCACCCACACCCAAGTCTTGTGACCCATACACAAGAGACTTAGGGCCTTATTACTAGTCTTGCGGTGGCGCAGCAGTGGCGGTCTTCCGACAGCTCTGTTATGACCAGGGCAGTCTGGCTGCCCAGGGACCACAGCAACCGCTAGGGATCAGAGATCCATGGCAGTGGTGGGGCGGTCTTGAGGCCGCAATATGCTTGGCAGCGCCTCTGCAGCCCGGGCCGTGCATATTACGAGTTTCCTCACTGCCACACTTTTTCATGGGAGTGGAACCGCCATCAAGAGTGTGGTGGTGAGGAAACAAAAGGAGCACTACAGGGCCCCCTTGTGCCTCCGCACCATGGGGTGCATGCAGGGGGCACATGTTGTTCCCCCCTGTGTGTATGCACCCCAATATCTGCTTCAGTCAATGCTGTGTATGTACTGATTTTGACGTCACTATTGTGGTGCCTATTTTGGGATTGCCAAGGAACAGCCCGCCAGACAGGAGAAAACTTTTAATCTGGGGGGCGGTTCAAACATGGGTTTGGCAGTGCGGGAGTGGGGCAGACCCATCCCCTCACCGTCAAACACATAATAAGGCCTTTAGGCACTTTACGAGTGACACTTGAATTTTGAAGGGGTCAGTAAGAGCAGAGACCGCCCCATTAGAATTAGGAGGTTTTAAAAAAAACTTTCATCCAAAGTTTTCGGCTGCTGAAATCAGTCAAATTCTTCAGGTGATCATCCAGCTCAACAAGATGATTATCATAGGATAGGATGAGGATTTATGAAGTGTACGAAAACCCGAAGGTGCCAAGGCGCTGAGCGGAAGATAAGAAGAGAGGAGAATGACAGGCTGTTGACTAAACTGAGAAAAGCCAAATCTTCAGCAGTTTTTTGAACACCGGAAGGAATTCCACCTGGGAAATCGAGGAGGGTAGAGTATTCCAAAGTGTTACCGCCGCCACATAGAAGGAACGGTCGCCCCATCTGGCTTTGTGGACTCTAGGGATGATTAGTTTTCTCTAGGAGTAAGATCTCAAAGTCCTCCCAGGCTTATACCATTTAAACAAGGTTTTCAGCTGCTGAAAACCTATATTATACAGGGCCTCGTGACCCGTACACAAGGCTTTGAAGGAGATTCATTCCCTGATAGGGAGCCAGTGCAGAATGCAAAGCTCCTCCTTTGCTGAGTGCCTTTTCGGGATATTATGGATCAGCCTGGCAGCTGTGTTTTGTACAACCTGAAGCCTGTTCAGGGAGGCCGTACTAATATTCAAATACAAGGCATTACAGTAGTCAAGCCGGGAGGTAACCAGTGCAATGACCGTGGGCAGATGGAGTGCTGATGGAATATATGTTCGGGCTGGACTGTTCCCATGAGGCACAGGGTCAGACTGATTTGCATATAGCCATGTCTGAACTGGGGTGGCAGAGTGGGCTAAAGAACGGTGGTGGATCAAACCCAGATCTTTTGACTGGGTGTGAGTGTTTGATTGGTTCAGATGCTCCGTCCATCACCACCCCTTTTGTACCGCTTTGGCTGCCATAAGTGTGGCAGGGTATGCTCAGACGTGAGTCCCTTGCTCACTTTGCCACTGGATTCAAGCAAGCCGGGCTGAAGACGGCTGGAATGCCAGAAACCGGTCCTCGGAAGCTTGTTTACGGTCCAGGGAAGGCATGGCTTGGCAGTTCGGGCTGGACTGTTCCCATGAGGCACAGGGTCAGACTGATTTGCATATAGCAATGTCTGAACTGGGGTGGCAGAGTGGGCTAAAGAACGGTGATGGATCAAACCCAGATCTTTTGACTGGGTGTGAGTGTTTGATTGGTTCAGATGCTCCGTCCATCACCACCCCCTTGTGTACCGCTTTGGCCGCCATAAGTGTGGCAGGGTATGCTCAGACGTGAGTCCCTTGCTCACTTTGCCACTGGATTCAAGCAAGCCGGGCTGAAGACGGCTGGAATGCCAGAAACCGGTCCTCGGAAGCTTGTTTCCGGTCCAGGGAAGGCATGGCTTGGCAGTTCGGGCTGGACTGTTCCCATGAGGCACAGGGTCAGACTGATTTGCATATAGCCATGTCTGAACTGGGGTGGCAGAGTGGGCTAAAGAACGGTGATGGATCAAACCCAGATCTTTTGACTGGGTGTGAGTGTTTGATTGGTTCAGATGCTCCGTCCATCACCACCCCCTTTTGTACCGCTTTGGCCGCCATAAGTGTGGCAGGGTATGCTCAGACGTGAGTCCCTTGCTCACTTTGCCACTGGATTCAAGCAAGTCGGGCTGAAGACGGCTGGAATGCCAGAAACCGGTCCTCGGAAGCTTGTTTCCGGTCCAGGGAAGGCATAGCTTGGCAGTTCGGGCTGGACTGTTCCCATGAGGCACAGGGTCAGACTGATTTGCATATAGCCATGTCTGAACTGGGGTGGCAGAGTGGGCTAAAGAACGGTGATGGATCAAACCCAGATCTTTTGACTGGGTGTGAGTGTTTGATTGGTTCAGATGCTCCGTCCATCACCACCCCCTTTTGTACCGATGGAATATATGGGAGCACCTTTGTTGGAGTCTACAGAATGTAAGAGCAAGTGCTGACAGTGCGACTGACCTGAGCCTCAAAGGTCAGGCCCATGTCAAATATAACCCCCACGTTTTTGACTGTCTTGGCGGGAACAGGAAGGGGACCGCAATCTCCCGGCCACCAGGTTGAAGTCTGAGGACCAAAAACTAGGAACTCAGTTTTTTCTGCATCGAACTTAAGGGAGTTATTTTGCATCCATCTGATAATACTGGCCATGCACTGGTTACATTTCCCGGTGACTGACTGCAGATCATGAGAGATGGAAACAATGATCTGCATGTCGTCAGCGAAGGAAATCACCTGAAACCCAAAAGATCTGACCTGCTTGGCCAACGGGGACACATACACATTAAAAAGGGTGGGGCTCAGGGATGAGCCCTGGGGAACGCCACAGGGTAAACTAAAAGCTTTAGACCAGAAACCCCCACAGCTAACAGCATTAGTTCTCTCTGTCAGGAAGGAGTGGAGGACCTGCAGGGCCTTACCCGAGAATCCCACCTCTTTCAGACATTCATCCATCTGAGTGGGAGAGACGGTATTAAAAGCAGCCGACAGATCGAGCATAATCAGCACTACTGACCCACTCTGGTCGACCTGCATGCCGATGTGATCAGTGGCAGCAATAAGGACGGATTCGGTGCTGAAGTTGGTGTGGAAACTGTTTTGGGACTGATCCAAGAACTCATGGGAATCCAAGTAACTCCTTAACACAGCTATGGCAAACTAGGGAAAGGGCTCTTTCCATATGTCGTAAGGGCCGAGAGGGAATTCCACAAAGGAGTACAACCTCCCGTGTATACAACATTAAATCACGATAAGTACTCCTTGGATACGTGGATGTACACCATGTTTTTCTCTATAGATGACCCTATTGAGGTTCCAGTGGGAAGTCCTAGGATGAAGTGGGGAAGGAATTGATTCCTTTTGTTTTAATTACCCTCACACACCCTAGTGGTGTCATGCTTCATTATCGGGTCACCCAGACGCCTAAAAGTCAGGGTGGGCTTGACCGTATTTCAGGGAGCTCTTTGCGATAATATGACCACGGGGAATTAAAGATTAAAACACCGCAAGCAAATCCCAGTATCCCTTTATTCTTGGATTTGCAAGGGTTATTAAAAATGTAAAATAGGGGGTCAAATGGGAGTATGTATAGTCCTATGACCCTAAAGCCAACAGGTTTCAGTCCTGCAAGGGCCTCAATAGGTCCTGGACTTTCTTCAGGGCAACAAAAATCACCCTCCCTGGAAAGATGCAGAAGGAAATTCCCTATACTGCTGTTTAATTAAGGGCAGATAGCTGCTCCTTATTTCTTTATAAAAAGATCATTTATCTTTTTAATCCTCTTATCACTCTATCCTGTAACGGGAGAAGAAATTAATCTCCGGGCACCCGCACCAAGTACGTTGCAGAGCGGGGCAGGACCCTTGATGTTTGTGTGACTACAGAGCTACCCTTTGAAGTCGTGAGGAGCCCGGAGATGAGTGTCCTCTCCCATTACTGGATGGAGTGATAAGAGGATTAAAAAGATAAATGCCTGTAGTGATTGTTTTTGTGCAGGAAGGTGTCCCTTCCTGCGCAAAAAAACCAATTGCCCCATGATGCAGGCAACCATGCACCATGGTGCAAGGGTGCCTGCGCTGGTGCATGGCAGCTGTTTGTGTGCCAGCGCAGGGGAGAGCACAGGAATGCAACATATCATTGTTAATATGTCGCATTCCTGTGCTCTGAAAGTGCCGCAGCGTGGCGCAGCCAAAGGACTTGCGGTGCCACGCTGCGGCACCTTCTTGTAAATCTGCCCCCCAAGAGTGGATGGGCAGCCTTTAAAATGGTAGATTGTTGTGGCTAATTGAGGAATGTGGCCTTTTTTCAATTTACTTAAAG
Organism: Lissotriton helveticus; assembly: GCF_964261635.1. Taxonomy (NCBI): domain Eukaryota; kingdom Metazoa; phylum Chordata; class Amphibia; order Caudata; family Salamandridae; genus Lissotriton; species Lissotriton helveticus. Next base: position 875,705,266 of record NC_136067.1, read on the forward strand.
AAATCTGGCTGTAGCATGAAGCACCGAGAGCAAGGGGGTAGGCATATTTTGGAAGACCAGTGAGGAAAGCACATAGTCAAAGCAAGGAGGGACAAGGGCCTCAACAGCTATTTAAAGATCTTGCTCAGAAACAAGGACTGTACATGTGTAATGTGGCACCCTCCGAAGCTAAATCGATGATTAAGTACTGTTATATGTTTGATTATATCTGGTGGAAGAATGTGCAGGGGTGTCTTTGGGGGGGCAGATGGTGCCTGTGCCCAGGCTCTGTTAGTCCTGACACCCTCCCCGGAGCCACACCATTACTGCTTTCGAATGCAGCCTCATGCTGGGCTGCAAAAATAAATGGAGAGCATCATATACTACCCTTTGCCAATATAACCAAGTATCTTTGAATTGTTGGTGGAACTACCTAAAGTTACGATTGCTTAAGATACTCAAATATGACTTTCTATGGATATATGTGTAAAGATGTTTAAACATATTGTACTGGCAGTGATAGCTCCAGTGTAGTGACAACAAGGTCAGAGTTTCCATAGAAAAAATGTTTCTTTTTTGTCTTATTTACTAGCCTGGCTGATTTATTTATTTTATTTATTTATTTGCACACTTGTACCGCGCTGGGAATCGACTCCCTAAGGAGTATCTCCGCGCCTTTGGCAGTATCAGAAAGCAAGTAGCTCTGTCATGTATTGTTTAAAAGCTCAACCAGAATTAATAATTAAACAGGAAAGTCTTTAATTTTTTTCTGAAGGGAAAGTGTTCCCTACATGATCTAATATCAAGTGGAAGTTCATTCCAAAGCTTCGGGCCCGCTACTGACAAAGCCTTTCCTCCTTGTCGTGTCTTCCAGAATCTGGGGACACACAGTAATTCACGGTCTCCAGATCTCAGAGATCTTGCGGGGATGTATGGGATAAATTTCTTAGTTAGATAATCCGGGCCATTACCGGACAGGCATTTGTGAATGATACAACAAGTTTTGAACATCACTCTTTGTTTTACCGTAAGCCAATTAAGTTTATTAAGTAGGGGTTTAGAAGGGGTCCGAGCCGGGGCATTAAGAACAAGGCCCTGAAGGGTGATGCCCTGAACAGGTTCCAGGATGCTTGTTTCCGGTCCAGGGAGGGTCTGGCTTGGCAGTTCGGCGTGGACTGTTCCCACAAGGAACAGGATCAAGACTGATTTGCATATGGCTGGGACCAAACTGGAGTGGTGTGGTGAGCAAAAGAATGATGGATTAAACCCAGATCCTTGTGACTGGAGGTGAATGTTTGCATTATCCAGCATTCTGTCCATCAACTGATACCAAGTATCCCCAGTCCATTCCCGCAGACTAGCCATGCTTTGCTCCGCTTAAGCACACATTGTTATGTGCAAGCTCCACTGCTTCAGTGTTTTGGCGCTTGGCATAACTTTCAATTTTCACTCCATATAGACATTTCCTTTATTTGTAATTGTGCTCAGGAGCACGACGGCTCTCTCTGCCCTCTGTTGGGACCCCGAAACAGTGTGTTTGGAACAGAGTATTACTCTTTATTTTTTATTTTCGTTTAATACACACACTTCATTTGTTTGCAATTGTTCTCAGGAGCAGAACAGTTCTATTTGCCCTCTGTTGGGACCCCGATATAGATGATTAATGAACTTATCCTTTTGCTCATGATAGCTCACTCACTGTGTGCTTGTCTTCGCTCTATTAAGCATAACTCTTTGATACTCTAACGCCACCACCTTTACTTAATAGGTTGGATTGGCGTATGCACCTAAGGCTCATAGCCCAGGCCAGATGCGGTAAAATACCTGACTGTTGTAGGTGAGTTTTGCAGAACTAAGCAATCACTGGGGGCACAATCACATACACTACATGTGTGTTTGTCTCATGTGCTGTAGTTCAACCATGCTGTACCTTACCATGTTCTAAACTGTGTGGTGTGTTCTCTTGCTGTATCACTGGTTCAGTATTACACACCGTCATTTCCTTTAACTATATTCTTTATTTTTCATCACTCTCTATTGTGTGCACTCACATATAGCAATATCTATTACGAGATCCTGATGAAGGCTGCGACAATTATATAGGTTGATCACTTCCTAGTGCAACTGCCTCTAAAGTTGGTGGTTACACTACTCATTATCTGTTTTTTATCAAGGCACGTTGTAGCAATAATTAACTTTGTCTGGCTAACCACGCAGCTAGTTTTAACCACTATTTCCTTAGCACTGCACTCCCTACACCACACATCACGCTCACATAGGGTTTTAGTATAACCCCCTTCTTAAAAACATCCCTGTGCTCCTCCCTCACAGCGAGGGGTTTGGAGCCCGTGTCACGACTAGGCTTGTGACACGAGGAGGTATCCCTATGATGAAGCTTGACACCTCTGCTTTGTGTGGTAAACCGTCCTTAAAAGGGATCCACCTCCCCTTCCAGCATAGTTGTTCCTATCCACACGCTCGACTAACTTGACTTTGGACCCAAGGGCTTCTTTTGTGACAGATGCTCATAATGTTTATCCCAATAAATAACACCCAAAAGAGAAATGCAATGAAACAACACATAATCAAGACAATGGCTATATACTTATAGCAGTCTCTATCAAAATAGTAAGGATAATGTGGTATGTAGTCTCATTTATGAGATGATTTACAAAATGTGACTTTATCTCTTTCATTAAGTGTGAGGAGTATATGGTGTGTGGATGGAGTCCCACTCAGGTCCTGGTTTTCACACACATCCACTTCATCTATATAAACACTATATAAGTTGTAAGGGATTTGAGGGAGCACTCAACATGTAGGAAAAATTGAGTGAGGTGAAGGGTATTCAATGCATACCCAGGTTTACGCACAGGCACCCCACTTGCCCATATCATCTATCAGGGCCACAATCAGTGATTTTAGGGAGGGTGCCAATGGCAGCAAATGTGAACAAAAGCAGAGTGAGGGATTGAACTAATCACTGAGATTTGAGGACAATGTAGGAGGAAAAAGAACAGTGAAAACGGTGTGTCCAAAACATGTCCAAGAACACAAACACTTGTGTTCAGTCAGATACACAGGGCTACTGTCTGGAAACCAATCACTTTGAATGAAGAAAAGGCACTCTCAGCCATTTGTGGTTCAACAAAGAAGCAAGAACACAAATTCCTCACTCACTTAGTTACACTGTTAGGAGTAATCACATAGAGTTGAAGACTCAGTTGACAAGTAAGGATCGGTGAGGCAGTAAGTGTCCAACACAGATCCAAGATCACAAACACCAGCACTCAGTGACATACTATATCAGAGCAAAAAAATAAAATTAAGTTAGCTTGTTGCTTCTTTTTTTAAGTAGAATTTATAGTTACATTTTGGCTTAAGTTTACTAAAAGAAGAAAAGTAAATGTATTATCAGTCAGGTAAGAACTTGCTGATTTAAAAAGTAAGTTATCACAAGTTAAAAAAGTTACATGTTAACACATATTTTGAAGCTAAAACTCTTTTAAAAAACAGTTAAAATTTCCTGAAAAAAAATCCACAGTTGAAAATTAAGTTATGGTTCTGGCTCAAATTTGTTAACCTGTGTTAGAACTGGGATTTCGGATTGTCAGAGTCTGCACCCTGTACAAGAAGTAACCACCACTATAGTCAGAGCAAAGTCGTTACTGCATCGATTTTGATGGTTCTGGACAGCAGAAGTCACCTTTCAAGGGCCCAGGACTGGAATGGCACCACTTGGCCGGGCAGAACTCACAGATGGCAAAGTCCAGGTGCTGTTGCAGGGTTGAAGGAAGTCTTTGATGGCCCTGAGACTTCAGACAGGGGGAAAGCCAGCAAGTCCTTGAAGTCACTCTGGGTTCAAGTGAAATGGGTCCAGTCCTTGTCCTCAAAAGGGCAGAGATCAGCAGGCAGAAGGGCAGCACAGCAAAGCAGTAAAGCAATTCTTCCAGAGCAGCGGTCAAGCAGAGTGTCAATCCTTGTAGAACAACAGTATTTACTACTAGCAGAGCTCTTCAGAGTTCCAATAGTGTACTGTTTTGGTAGAGTCAGAGCCCCAGTACTTATACCGAGTTGTGCCTTTGAAGTGGGGTTGACTTCAAGGAAGGGTCTTTAAAGTGCACACAGTTCTTTCCTTCCCAGCCCTGGTTCCAGACCATAAGCAGGGGGTAATCAGCCTTTTGTGTGGGAAACAGGACACTGCCTATTAAGGTGTAAGTGTCAGCTCCCCCTCTATCTTCCTGCCCCGGAAGAGCAATCAGAATACAGAGAAATGCAGGTGAGTTCTCTGTCACACCCACCCTTCCTGTGTTTGTGGCTGTCTAGAGGGAATGCACAAAAGTGTAGCTGTCACCCACAACACAGACCAGTATGAGAACTTTCTAGAAGTGGCATTTGTAACATGGTTAGTTAAATCCAACTTTACCATGTAAGAGGATTTAGCATTACCATTCCAAAGATATAAAATGGGATGCAGCTACTCCTTTCTGATCAGGAATTACAGCTTAAAAGTGTTTTAAGGAATTCCCAATCCTAACCTATGAGAGGAGTAGGCTTCTTGGTAGGGAACAATGAATTTGGGTGTTTGTCACTACAAGAGCATGCAAAACTTAACAGTGCATGGCCTACCTTATACTTACACAGCACCATGCCCTATAGGCTACCTCGAGCCTACCATAGGGTCGTCTTATGCGTAAAAAAGGGGAGTTTAAGGCTTGGCAAGTAGTTTTAAATGCCAAGTCAAAGTGGCAGTAAACTGCATACACAGGCTCTGCAGTGGCAGGTCTGAGACAGGGCTGAAAGGTTACTTGTGTGGGTGGCATAATCAGTGCTTTGGGCCCACTACTGGCATTTAGGTTGCAGACCCTGTGTATATGGTGTACCACTTTACAGGGGACTTATAAGTAAACTAAATGTGCCAATTCTGTATACACCAATGTTACCATGTTTAGGGGAGAAGAATGAGCACTTTAGTGCTGGTCAGCAGTGGTAAAGTACTCTGTGTCCTAAGGCCAACAAAAAGAATCAGCAAAAAGAGGAGGTAAGCAGGCCAAACGTTTTGGGGAAGACCACCCTAAGAATGACAGGTGTAACAACCCACTTAAATTTGCATGCAAAAAGAACAAGGATGCTTGTTTCCGATCCAGGGAGGACCTATCTTGGCAGTTCGGTCTGGACTGTTCCCATGAGGCACAGGGTCAAGATCTGATGTGAGCAGTTTGACAATACAGGAGGTACACGACACAAGATTTCTTTTGTCACTTACTGAGAATGAGGAATATCCAGTGACTGTCTCTAAATTATTGGAAGATTTGGAAGTTAGTTGTAATTTGAGTACTAGTAGTGGGCTCAAAACTAAATCTAAGTGAACCCCTCAACTATCAGCGGGTAATACTATTGATCCATTTTACAAAGCTGTGAATTATGATTTAGACCGAGTTATTGACAGAGGGAGGAAAAAGAGTTTGGGCGGGAGATGTGACAACCTGACGAGGACCGAGAGACTGGCTTTGAAAGAAATGACTAATAATCAGGATTTTGTAGTACTTATGGCAGATAAGGGTGGGAACATCGTTGTATGAACAAAAGGGACTATAAGGAGTGGTATGACCAAACCTTAATTGACTATGATGAGTATGTTTACCTATTAGTTGAACACCCTAGATCACCCTGTATGTACAGTCTACCTAAAATCCACAAGAACAGAAAGAAACCACCAGGGAGACCGATAATTTCGGGGATAGGGGGACCTACGGAGAGCCTCACGCAATTTATAGATACGTTTCTGAGACCTTATGCCCAGAATTTACCTTCATATATGCAGGATACGAAGCATGTTTTAAATATCATGAGTGACATCTCATGGGAATCAGGAATGATTATGGCTACATTAGATGTAGTATCCTTATATACTAATATTCATCATCATTTAGGATTGAAGGCATTAGAGACTTTGTTTAATAAGCGACCGGCAGAATACTATGATCATACTATGATGTTATTGGAAATGACGAAGATAGTAATGCAAAGATAACAAATGGTATAGGCAACGATTTGGTACTGCCATGGGATCCAGATTTGCTCCGTCTTTTGCCAACCTGTTTTTGAGTTGGTTTGAGGCGGAGTGGATCTGGGGCCCAATGGGCAGTAAATGGATTGATAACATCTATTATTGGGGATGGTTCATTGACGACTGTCTCCTAATTTGGACTGGAACTAGCAGTGAACTTGAAGATTTCTTTATTTATTTGAATGATAATGATTTGAATTTGAGTTTTACTACGCATTATGACAGCAATCGCATTATCTTCTTAGATGTGGAGTTGTTCGTTGATAAAGATAAACTGTGTAGTTAAATGTACTGCAAAGAGAATAGCTGTAATTCATCATTACACACAGAAAGTTGTCACCCTAAGAGCCAAATTGACGCCATACCTTATGGTGAGATGCTAAGGGCCAGAAGAAATTGTTCAGAGCAGAAGGATTTTGAGACCAATTTTGAGGACATGGTTCATAGATTCGCAGTTAGAGGATATGACCGGAAAGTGATTAACAATGCTAGTAGGAGGGCACAAAATCTCAGCAGAGATTTTACTCTTGAGACTAAGAATACCGACAAAAAAAATAAAGTTACAGATAAGGTTGGATTGATTACTAATTTTAACAGCGGCAGTCATAAATTGTACACAATACTCAATAAGTACTGCCATCTTGTTAGAGCAGACAAATATATTATGCGGTATTTGAATGATAGACCTAGTCTGACCTTTAGAAAAGGTTTAATTCTAGCAAATATTGTTAGTCCCAGCAATCCAAGAAAGCAATATAATTTGGACTGGCTTGGTAATCAAATGAGAGGTTTTTATAAATGTGGACGATGTAGCTTGTGCATGTGGGCTATAAATAAAGTAACAACTTTTAACTACAATGACACGGGGACATACAAGATTAACATGTTTATCAATTGTGATACCAATTATGTTATATATCTTATTGTGTGTACCTGTAAAAAGATCTATGTTGGAAGCACTATTAGACGATTACGCAACAGGATGACGGAACATTTTAGGGCTTTAAAAAATGGAGACACCCGTTATCCTATTGCGGCTCATGCAGTACAAAATTATCAAGACAAAGAGAAACATAAATTTAGCTTCCATGGTATAGAGCATGTGAAAATAGATAGGAGAGGTGGCAATAGACAATTACAATTGAGGCGTAAAGAAGGGATTTGGATAATGAAAATGTAAGCAGTAGAAATGGGAATGAATATAGATATTGAATTACTGTACTTTTTGGGACAATGAAGTGCCATGGTATATGTTAGAAGAAATTTAGCTTGAGAATATCGGTAAATCTGGAGAAACCCATTTTTTAAAAATTTTAATTATTGAGATGACAGTTTTCATGTATTATCTGAGGAGTTTTTTATCATGTAGACTACACAATTCTTTGAAGATGTTAATGCCCTGAAAGATGCTGAGTGAAACTTTTAAGGGCTGAGTTGAATATGTACTTTACGAACTTTTAGAACATGTTGCTTTTGGTTCAAGAAATTACACTTATGAAGGGTAACATTTCTGACTCTAATATGTCAATGTAATGTGTACTTAGGATATATTTATGGTAGACGTACAGTTTTGACTTTCAGGAACTGTACGCATGACAGATCAGTACTTACAATTATCAGGTGGAGTAAGAATGTAAGAAAATAATTCTAGAATTTATATCTATATTGCAGATTATACAAAACTGTGCAGAGTTTATACGTGAGAATTCCTACATGGTATTAGCTTCGTAAGCTGTTATATATGTGGGAGAACTATATGTTACTTTACTACTGCCCTCACCAAGAATGAATTACTGTTTCGATACAATCTTTCTACTTCCTTTCCATTTTGTCTTCTTCTTTTAAATCTTTTTCTTTACTAACGTGGTGGAGGTTTTTCTCTCTCTAAACTACTATCATCTCGTAACGTTTAGACATTTATCATGACCGCAGAATCAAGTTTATTCTTAATGGATTGAAAGATCTGATTGTGGACATATACGAGACCAAGATCGAAAATTAAAATTATTAGAATATGCATTTTTATTACGTAGTATTCGCACGTATGAGTCTGGTTTTGGAATTAGGCCTTCGGGTACTTTAATAATATTATAGGGTACATTATCCATTTTAAGATGGCGGATTTATTTAGGTAGACGAAAGACGGACTCAGTGGGAATTGTAAAACTTTATTGGTAATTGTGTGCAGTGACATTATGGGACATAATGGACTAAGAGATAATCGGTAGACGATATGGTTTATTTTACTTTGGGTGAATTTACACTCACATTGTTGTACCACGAGTTGAATAGTGAATGTATTGGATTATACTTTATATTAATTTAAAGCGGGTTTCGAGACTTATAATTTGGATTGTTATTAGCTGACTATGGTTATTGACAGAAGCACAGTAATAACGAGAGCTCTGTTTTTCAGGTAACGTACTAATTGCACATTCTAAGATGGAGCCCATCACTTTTCGAAATGTTTGACAGTGAAAACATGGCGCCCGAATATACTTGCCACGATATGATGTCGATAGGATTGTTAATATACGAGTTGACTAGTGACTATATTGGATTTTAGTTGAAATTAATTTAAAGCAGGTATCGCGACTTATAATTTTGGATTGCTAGTAGTCAATTTAGGTTTTCAGACAGTAGTACAGTGTAAATGAGAGCTCTGTCTGTCAGGTAATGTGTTAATTGCACACTCTAAGATGGCGCCCGTCATATTACCATATATATGACTGTGACATTATGGCAGCCGAATAGAATGCAGGTTTCCCGTCACGTTTGTGAGACTTACATCGGAGATTTGGTCAGTGGGGGACTGGTATCTTTTGCAGACGTTTAACTAGCTAAAGAATAGTGATCACTTAACTGACCAATTTTGGGTCTCTGCCACGTACACATAGGATTTGGAGACTGTTTGAAGTTTAAGAATATTGGAGTTGTGGATACGAAGAAAGGAGGGTGAGATTACCTTTAAACTTATAGAACAGATGTAACATCTGGGATATATTCTTTCGAAGTCTCTGTATGCAATTATGTAAGAATATACAACATGAATTAGTGTTTGTTACAGAAATGGCCTTTTTAACATTTTTTATAAGATTGGGAGCTGCTGTATATTTAATTAGTACTTCTGATGCTTCTGTTACTTTCAGAGACCGAAACTCTATGCCAGATGGATATTCTTTTTTGTGGGATTATCGCTTGTGAAAATAACATTGATAGAGTGCTGAGCTTTGATGAAGGAGAATTCAGACTATACTAAGAGAGAAAGGGTAAATGTGATAAGTGGCTTCTTACTTTGATTGTGAACATGATTTCTTCATCCTTGTGGGTGTCAGATTATTATGATATCCTACAGGGCTGGCTTTGTTACTTTCGTATACAACAACAGCTAAGTTTTTCAAGAGAACAAGAGGCACATACATGCTTACTTGTTACGATCTTCACGCATAACAGAACATCTTTGTGGGTTTCATATTATCATGATATCCCACAGGGTCTGCTTTATTTATTTTGGATATGAGGACAGTTCCTTATTTTCAGAGTTCGCGAGGCACATACATGTTACTTGTTATGATCTCTACGTATAACAAAATAAGCAGGGGTTAGAATTTATGATGGGGAGATTATCTGTTTTTGATGAGAGTTCTCCTAATTTGGTTTACCGCAATTTATAAGTTTTGTACCTTGGAATCTGAATTTCAGGTGATTTTACGCATATAATTCCAAAATTATTTTGAATAAATACATTTTAGTTTTGCTCTTGGGCTTTCACAATTCTGGGTGTTGAAACAGGAGATATCTGGTGCTATGAATTTTAAATCTTTCCTTGGGACCATAGTCTATGTCACACCGGGTGATGTTTTACTATGAATCCTTGAATGCCCTTGTGTCATTTTCATTAACTAGACAAGGACTAAGGAGGAATGAGGTGTATTTGTACCAGTGTGTAAGATACAATATATGTTTTCTTTGCTTATACTTTGCTTATTTGGGTTTGCAGCCCTGAAGAAGTCAAGGATGCTTGCTCTAGAATGACGAAACACGTGTTGGCTGCTTAGAATCTGGCTCATATTGAAGAAATACCTACTTGAATGTTTTGGATGTACGGACAAGAAAAGTCTGCTGTACCAACTGAAGAATACTTGAATTAAAGACAAGAAGAATACATTTATAGACATTGAAATCTTATATACTTTTTGAGTGCTCAGGGAGGATTTTTCTTTAGTACAGGGTCAAGACTGATTTGCATATGGCTGGGTCTAAACTGAGGTGGCATGATGAGCAAAAGAACGAGGATGCTTGTTTCCGGTCCATACAGGACCTAGCTTGGCAGTTCTGTCTGGACTGTTCCCGAGAGGCACAGGGTCAAGACTGATTTGAATATGGCTGGGTCTAAACTGGGGTGGCATGGTGAGCAAAAGAACAATGGAGTTAACCCAGATCTCTTAACTGGGGGTGAATGTATGATTTATTCAGGATTCCGTCCATCATTTGTTTGCCTAGCACTTTTCACACTAAGTGGGATGGGTATGCCCAGACGTGGGTCCCTTGCTCACTGTGCCACTGGATTCAAGTAAGCCTGGCTGATGAAGGGTAATACCCAGAAACCGGTCCCAGGATGCTTGATTCCTGTCCAGGGAGGACCTAGCTTGGCAGTTCGGTCTGGACTGTTCCCATGAGGCACAGGGTCAAGACTGATTTGCATATGGCTGGGTCTAAACAGGTGTGGCATGGTGAGCAAAAGAACAATTGATTTACCCCAGATCACTTGACTGGGGGTGAATGTATGATTTATTCAGCATTTTGCCCATTATTTGTTTGCATAGCACTTAGATTTGCTTGTCATGGTGTACAGTGCAAACCATAACTATCAACCTCAGGGGTTGCAAATTTCATCACACAATACGTCACTGATGATATCATAAGTAACAATATTGAATACATCACTTATGACATCATCATTGACTCCTTGAACCATACATTGTGCCACCCCCTTGAGCTGTCTATGACATCATGCACAACATCATTGATGATATAATTAGTGACATAATTTATTGCATCACTCATGACTTCACCAGTGACATTACTGTGCCTACAAAAACAAAAGTGTATAATCCAAATACTGCAGAACACATTAGCTTTAGATCGTTCCTTTTCCCTGGTCGCTGCCAAACTTTGGAACTCCCTTCCTCATGATCTTTCCAGCCTTTCTTCTCATTTGTTGTTTCGGAGGGCCCTGAAGACTTTGTTCTTTACTCGGTCTGTAGCTTAACTCTTTCTGCCTCCCTCACTCAGTCTGCTCTAGCGCCTTGATGCCCTTGGGCTAAGTTCGCGCGTTATAAGTAGGGCTCCCGGTTTTACGTTTTTTTTATTTTTTTTTTTAACATTTCCGTCTGTATTTATCTATATTTAATTTTTGCCCATTTTATCTGTATTTATCCATATTTATTTTGTTTTTTGCATATAAATGTAGATGTAAAACTGTAAATTTCCATATTTATGTAAATGATAGACACGCACTCCTACTTTGATGTCTGTCGTGTTTTAGCTATTTAAGTTGCCAAATATTACATAACAGTACATCCACTGGCAAATAGTAGCATTATACCACAAATTTATATTGACAAATGCAGGTATTTAAAGAAATGTCATCCCATGTTTTAATTTCCCATGCTGTCCATCTGCTTAGCTGTTGGGCTAAATTCATGAAGGACAGCACAGTCATTGGAAAAAAAACACATTTTCTGTATTTATCCACCTTTTAAAATAAATGCAGACAGAATACACATTGTTTTCTGTCTGTATTTATCTGTAAAAATCCGTGAAAACAGGGAGCCCTATTTATAAGATCCAATTTCTTTCTTTCATTCATTCATTCATGGTCTACCAGCTGTAGAGCGACTAGGGTGTTTTCTACCTTCCCTTCAGCACATAGTGTGACCAGGTCTGATTTCTCTTTTGGCACAGTCCAGCCACTCATCCAGTTCCAAGTCGACGTCTAGACATGTGATGCAGAGATTGGTGACACTAGGAATTTCTACAGATTCCGGGTCTGTGTCTGGTGGTACTCTTCTGTAAGATCTGTCTGTGTAAGGGGCCATGAGTGCTGCAAGGGATCCTGACGCTGATGTCCAGTTAGATGGTGAGAATCCTGTAAGTGCATCTTCTGTACTGTCCTCTCCAAAGCCACAACCTTCAGCAGCCCCTCCATTCTTCTCAGTTCCATTGGTGAAGGATTACACTGCTACCCATCTGATTGTGCCATCTGATATTACTTGTTTACCTGATTGTATACTGACATGTTTTATGTATGTTATTATTATCCTACCATGTTCATTCCTACTTCCCCTACCCTGTCTTTGTGAAGCGCTCTGATATCTGTAAGGATCTTGTTCGCGCTATACAAAACTTTGAATAAATAAAATAAATAAAATAAATAAATAGAATTTGCAGAATGCCATTATCTCATACTCACATGTGTAAGCTTAGACACACACTCAGAGACACATGAAGGGACACGAAGTCTCATCTCTTTATGAAATAGTCACAGAGACACACTAAGGGGCAGCTTTAGGAATAGAAATATGTACAATACCACTCATACATGTACTCAAACTCAAAGAAATAACAACAAAAGTAGAGGCACACTCAGGTCCACTATTGGCACAATGTTTGAGACCCTGCCAGACAGTGACATTTGCATGGAGATACAATGTGATACATACTCAGGGACAAACATGTGTACACTACTATTTAGTCAGATACAAAAAAGCCACACACAAACATCAAGACAAATAAACTGCAAGAGAAACATGAAATTGAGAAGCAACACTCTAAAAATCATATAAACAGTGAAACAGGAAAACAGGGATATGGAATAAACATATAATGCGTTGTAAATTACACCGAAAGCCATATAGGGACACATAAACATTAGAGACCACTCATTAGATACTCATATTTCCATATACATGTACACACACACACACACACACACACACACACAAACACACACACACACCCCATAACATCCGTTTAAATACTATTTAACTGACAAGGACCACCAGTCAATAAACAAAATTTGATCATAACACTAAGGCCTTTCTAGAATCACTCAGTAAGATGTACAGAGAACATGAGTGTTCACAAATGTCACAAAAAAGTAGATCTCTACCCATGACGAAATGCCGATTTAGCATTTTATGGTTGAGATACCCCATAACAAACATGAAGGATATCCCACCCTCCGTATTTCAAGTGTATTATATACTATGCCATTTGTAATACAGAGAAAGGAATATCAGTTACCACATTCACTAAATTCTAAGTCAAGCCCAATCCAGAAAATGAGAGAATCTGAAACACTGAGGGAAAAGTATAATTCAAAAATGTTGGTCTGTGTGTATCTTTGCCTATATTTCTGCACCATATATTACCGTGTCATTTGTGGTCTTGTAGCCCACTAGTCAGAAGGATATACACAAGCATTACTATCAATATGTAGGTTCTTTATTAAAAGAACTGTGGTCTCTATAGGAGTCTGTCAAAACCAAAACGAGGATAAGACAGCCATTATACCTGCGTGACTGGTGTGGGAATAGTCGTTACATCTGGATCATTCTCAGGGGCCATGTTGGGAGTCATATGTGCTTCTGGCGCCATACTTCACTGTATCACTAGACTAATACTGGGGTGCCCATATCAGTGCATCTGTATGATATTAACAGTGGCAAAATGTTCTACCCCATGTCTCTATGTCCCATAATCAAGTATAATAGAAAACTATGAAGAACAAGGACTAGAGATAAAATACAAAGCACAAATTGCATAATAAAGTAATTCTGTGAGACTACAGATTTGAACCTCAAAAGAAATTAATAAGCTAATGTAGCAATCCTCAGTAAAGTGGAGCATATAACTTACAATTACAAATTAAAAAGAAAAGAAAGATCAAAATAAGCAACAATTGACATTACAGAAGGGAGAAGCACACTCCATTTTACAATATTCGTGCCCCCTACAAGCTAACGCCATACATTGTTCAAACCTTTCTGCTCATTGTTATTAAATGTAGTTTTTAACAAAAGAAATGCCGACCTTCATTAGCAAATTGATACATTATAAATACCTCAGTGGTTGCCACAGGAACCAGAACAAGTTCTATACAAGTTATTTTATTAACGTTATAAATTAATATCTAATGCAGATCAAAAACAATTGAAACGATTATAGCAAAAAGCATTGTAACGAGAAGAAGTGGAGTCCTCAGTGAAGTCACTGGTGATGTCATGAGTGATTTTTACCAAAGATGTCACGTATGTAATTAATGAGGACTTGTGTTATGTCACAGTTGGCTCAAGGGGGCGGTGCATATTTTGGTTCAATTAGTCATATCAATTATGATGTAATCAATGATATTGTGAGTGATGACATTTGCAAAGGGAGGCATAGTTATGGTTTTCAGCGAACTGGTGAATTTCAGTGATTTTGTGATTTTGAGTCATATTCTTAGGCCTTCTTAATGAATATTTATCAGTGGTTACAAAGTTCGTATTTTACATGAAAGAGGTCTAACCATGAATAATTTGCCGTCATTCACAGTCCTGAATTATTTTACATGATCTTCAGTTTCCCTAAAGAAATAAAATGAAACACAGCAGTGTTTCTTTCTTTAGGTGCTGGTAAAAAAGAAACATTTTCACAGCACTAGTGCTGCAGGCTGAGGCTTGATGCGAACATCTATCTTAAGAATCCTCCCCTGTGTTTGAAAATAAACATTATAAACAAATAACCCTGTCAGCAAAAGGTTACACTGACCCACAATCCACATTATTTTCTTTTTTTATATTTCTTGCTAAACTTGTAGTGTCAATGTACTACAAAAACACACTTTTTAGAATGCATGTTTTGAAATTACTTTGAATGCATGTTGCATTTAAAATTTGATTTACAATAATAAAGATTAATACATTAAACACTTTTAAATATTAGCTCATTATCCCCACCAAACACACACATTTCTCAAACTACTAAAAGACATTGCTGCAGTCTCAGGCACACAAAGAATACTAAAAAGATGATGCTCAAATATTCTACATCATTCTGAAGAGTACTAAAATGAATTAATAAAGGTAATAGAAAACAAGCATTGGAAATGCAATAGGTCTCGCATTAGAAAAGTTGAAGTTATTGGTCTTGTAAATGACATATTTTATTTATTTGTTGGTTTTTAAAATTGCTAAATTGATGGCTTTGTCATTTACAATGCCAATAGTTATAACTTTCGCGAATGTGACACCTATAGCATTTGGAATGCAACATGTTTTGTATTTACGTCACTTAGATGGCAGCTCTGGTCGTTAGGCCACATCTCTAGAGAGCAGGAGAGTGCAGCAGGGGAGAGAAGCACAGCAATGCAATAGGTCTCGCATTAGGAAAGTTTGAGCTATTGGTATTGTAAAGGACACATTTTTTATTTATGTGCTTGTTTTGAAAATAGCGAAATTAATAGCTTTGTTATTTACAATGCCAATAGTTTTATCTTTCGCAAATGTGACACCTATTGTAACACAATATGTGTTGTGAGGGTGAGTGAGGGTGAGGGTGAGGGGTTGAGGGTGAGTGAGGGTGAGGGGTTGAGGGTGAGTGAGGGTGAGGGTGAGTGAGGGTGAGTGAGGGTGAGGGGTTGAGGGTGAGTGAGGGTGAGGGTGAGTGAGGGTGAGGGTGAGGGGTTGAGGGTGAGTGAGGGTGAGGGGTTGAGGGTGAGTGAGGGTGAGAGTGAGTGAGGGTGAGGGGTTGAGGGTGAGTGAGGGTGAGGGTGAGTGAGGGTGAGGGTGAGGGGTTGAGGGTGAGTGAGGGTGAGGGTGAGTGAGGGTGAGGGGTTGAGGGTGAGTGAGGGTGAGGGTGAGTGAGGGTGAGGGTGAGTGAGGGTGAGGGGTTGAGGGTGAGTGAGGGTGAGTGAGAGTGAGGGTGAGTGAGGGGTTGAGGGGTTGAGGGTGAGTGAGGGTGAGGGTGAGGGGTTGAGGGTGAGTGAGGGTGAGGGGTTGAGGGTGAGTGAGGGTGAGTGAGGGTGAGTGAGGGTGAGGGTGAGTGAGGGTGAGGGTGAGTGAGGGTGAGGGTGAGTGAGGGTGAGGGTGGGTGAGGGTGGGTGAGGGTGAGGGTGAGTGAGGGTGAGTGAGGGGTTGAGGGTGGGTGAGGGTGAGGGTGAGTGAGGGTGAGGGTGAGGGTGAGTGAGGGTGAGGGGTTGAGGGTGAGTGAGGGTGAGTGAGGGTGAGGGTGAGTGAGGGTGAGGGTGAGGGTGAGTGAGGGTGAGGGGTTGAGGGTGAGGGGTTGAGGGTGAGTGAGGGTGAGGGTGAGTGAGGGTGAGGGTGAGTGAGGGTGAGGGTGAGTGAGGGTGAGTGAGGGTGAGGGTGAGTGAGGGTGAGGGTGAGTGAGGGTGAGGGTGAGTGAGGGTGAGGGGTTGAGGGTGAGTGAGAGTGAGGGTGAGTGAGGGTGAGTGAGGGTGAGGGGTTGAGGGTGAGTGAGGGTGAGGGGTTGAGGGTGAGGGGTTGAGGGTGAGGGGTTGAGGGTGAGTGAGGGTGAGGGTGAGTGAGGGTGAGGGTGAGTGAGGGTGAGGGGTTGAGGGTGAGTGAGGGTGAGGGGTTGAGGGTGAGTGAGGGTGAGGGTGAGGGGTTGAGGGTGAGTGAGGGTGAGGGGTTGAGGGTGAGTGAGGGTGAGGGTGAGTGAGGGTGAGGGGTTGAGGGTGAGTGAGGGTGAGTGAGAGTGAGGGTGAGTGAGGGGTTGAGGGTGAGTGAGGGTGAGGGGTTGAGGGTGAGTGAGGGTGAGGGGTTGAGGGTGAGTGAGGGTGAGGGTGTGTGAGGGTGAGTGAGGGTGAGGGGTTGAGGGTGAGTGAGGGTGAGTGAGGGTGAGGGGTTGAGGGTGAGTGAGGGTGAGGGTGGGTGAGGGTGAGTGAGGGTGAGGGTGACTGAGGGTGAGGGTGAGTGAGGGTGAGGGTGAGTGAGGGTGAGTGAGGGTGAGTGTGAGTGAGGGTGAGTGAGAGTGAGGGTGAGTGAAGGTGAGGGGTTGAGGGTGAGTGAGGGTGAGGGGTTGAGGGTGAGTGAGGGTGAGGGGTTGAGGGTGAGTGAGGGTGAGGGGTTTAGGGTGAGTGAGGGTGAGGGTGGGTGAGGGTGAGGGGTTGAGGGTGAGTGAGGGTGAGGGTGAGTGAGGGTGAGGGGTTGAGGGTGAGTGAGGGTGAGGGGTTGAGGGTGAGTGAGGGTGAGGGTGAGTGAGGGTGAGGGGTTGAGGGTGAGTGAGGGTGAGGGGTTGAGGGTGAGTGAGGGTGAGGGGTTGAGGGTGAGTGAGGGTGAATGAGGGTGAGGGGGTGAGGGTGAGTGAGGGTGAGTGAGGGAGGGTGAGGGTGAGTGAGGGTGAGGGTGAGTGAGGGTGGGTGAGGGTGAGTGAGGGTGAGTGAGGGTGAGGGTGAGTGAGGGTGAGTGAGGGTGAGGGGTTGAGGGTGAGTGAGGGTGAGGGGTTGAGGGAGGGTGAGGGTGAGGGGTTGAGGGTGAGTGAGGGTGAGGGTGAGTGAGGGTGAGGGTGAGGGGTTGAGGGTGAGTGAGGGTGAGGGTGAGTGAGGGTGAGGGTGAGTGAGGGTGAGGGGTTGAGGGTGAGTGAGAGTGAGGGTGAGTGAGGGGTTGAGGGTGAGGGGTTGAGGGTGAGTGAGGGTGAGGGGTTGAGGGTGAGTGAGGGTGAGGGGTTGAGGGTGAGTAGGGTGAGGGTGAGGGTGAGTGAGGGTGAGTGAGGGTGAGGGGTTGAGGGTGAGTGAGGGTGAGGGTGAGTGAGGGTGAGGGTGAGTGAGGGTGAGGGTGAGTGAGGGTGAGTGAGGGTGAGGGTGAGTGAGGGTGAGGGTGAGTGAGGGTGAGGGTGAGGGTGAGTGAGGGTGAGGGGTTGAGGGTGAGTGAGGGTGAGGGTGAGTGAGGGTGAGTGAGGGTGAGGGGTTGAGGGTGAGTGAGGGTGAGGGGTTGAGGGTGAGGGTGAGGGTGAGGGTGAGTGAGGGTGAGGGGTTGAGGGTGAGGGGTTGAGGGTGAGTGAGGGTGAGGGTGAGGGGTTGAGGGTGAGTGAGTTTGAGGGGTTGAGGGTGAGTGAGGTAACCTGGCATGGTAACCTGAAAAAAATGTGGGTGTGAGCCATGTGAAGGGGTCTGCGGTGAGTGTGAGACCCGAAAAGGCAGAAGTCGGGAAGGAGAGGCTGCGGGTAAGGGTGTGCACGAAAGTGAATGTGCACAAATGGGGCCATGCGGTGGGCGACCAAAGCAGAAGCGGCTGGCAGAATAAGCGGGCCAAGGCCGAGAGTCCACTGGGTGCACGCGTCCTACCCGGAAATGACTGGGGGATAGGTGGGGAATGGCATGGTAACCTGAAAAAAAGGTGGGTGTGAGCCATGTGAAGGGGTCTGCGGTGAGCGCGAGACCCAAAAAGGCAGAAGTGGGGAAGGAGAGGCTGCGGGTAAGGTATGCACGAAAGTGAATGTGCACAAATGGGGCCATGCGGTGGGCGAACAAAGCAGAAGCGTCTGGCAGGATGGTGGTGCCGGAATAAGCTGTGCACATGTCAGGCCATGCTTCGAGTAACTTATAGAGATGCGGCTGACAGGATAGTAGGGTTGAGAGCAAACGCGCCGAAGGGGCGCCTGTGTATATGCTGCTAATAATTAAAAAAAGCATATGAGAACTGTATTATCGCAAATGATGGAAAAGATATCTCACCTGAAAGAAAAACAAGAAAGGAAACAAGACGGAGGGCAGTGCTGTGGGGAGGGGGGGGGAGGAGAAATGCACACGGCGGGCAGGGGAGGGGGCGGAGCAGGGAGAGCGGCATGAGGGTGTGAAGCAGCCGGGGCCTTTGAAGTGAAGCTAAGCTTCACTTCAAAGGTGTGGGAGGAGTGCGGCTGAGGGAACAGACGGCGATTTGGTGATGTGCACGCACATTTTAGGTCATAAAAGCCACGGGCACAGCACCAAATCGCCACAATTAGGTAAACTTTGTTTAAAGCCCTATAGTCTCACTTCTCTCAATGCGCATGCGCATTGATAGGTCAGAGTGAGGGTGAGGGGTTGAGGGTGAGTGAGGGTGAGGGGTTGAGGGTGAGTGAGGGTGAGGGTGAGGGGTTGAGGGTGAGTGAGGGTGAGTGAGGGTGAGGGGTTGAGGGTGAGTGAGGGTGAGGGTGAGTGAGGGTGAGGGGTTGAGGGTGAGTGAGGGTGAGTGAGAGTGAGGGTGAGTGAGGGGTTGAGGGTGAGGGGTTGAGGGTGAGTGAGGGTGAGGGGTTGAGGGTGAGTGAGGGTGAGGGGTTGAGGGTGAGTGAGGGTGAGGGTGGGTGTGGGTGAGTGAGGGTGAGGGGTTGAGGATGAGTGAGGGTGAGTGAGGGTGAGGGGTTGAGGGTGAGTGAGGGTGAGGGTGAGGGTGGGTGAGGGTGAGTGAGGGTGAGGGTGAGTGAGGGTGACTGAGGGTGAGGGTGAGTGAGGGTGAGGGTGAGTGAGGGTGAGTGAGGGTGAGGGTGAGTGAGGGTGAGTGAGAGTAAGGGGTTGAGGGTGAGTGAGGGTGAGGGGTTGAGGGTGAGTGAGGGTGAGGGTGGGTGAGGGTGAGGGGTTGAGGGTGAGTGAGGATGAGGGTGAGTGAGGGTGAGGGGTTGAGGGTGAGTGAGGGTGAGGGTGAGTGAGGGTGAGGGTGAGTGAGGGTGAGGGTGAGGGGTTGAGGGTGAGTGAGGGTGAGGGGTTGAGGGTGAGTGAGGGTGAGGGTGAGGGGTTGAGGGTGAGTGAGGGTGAATGAGGGTGAGGGGGTGAGGGTGAGTGAGGGTGAGTGAGGGTGAGGGTGAGTGAGGGAGGGTGAGGGTGAGTGAGGGTGAGGGTGAGTGAGGGTGAGTGAGGGTGAGGGTGAGTGAGGGTGAGGGTGAGTGAGGGTGAGTGAGGGTGAGGGGTTGAGGGTGAGTGAGGGTGAGGGGTTGAGGGAGGGTGAGGGTGAGGGGTTGAGGGTGAGTGAGGGTGAGGGTGAGTGAGGGTGAGGGTGAGGGGTTGAGGGTGAGTGAGGGTGAGGGTGAGTGAGGGTGAGGGTGAGTGAGGGTGAGGGGTTGAGGGTGAGTGAGGGTGAGTGAGAGTGAGGGTGAGTGAGGGGTTGAGGGTGAGGGGTTGAGGGTGAGTGAGGGTGAGGGGTTGAGGGTGAGTGAGGGTGAGGGGTTGAGGGTGAGTGAGGGTGAGGGTGAGTGAGGGTGAGGGTGAGTGAGGGTGAGGGGTTGAGGGTGAGTGAGGGTGAGGGTGAGTGAGGGTGAGGGTTAGTGAGGGTGAGGGTGAGTGAGGGTGAGGGTGAGTGAGGGTGAGGGTGAGTGAGGGTGAGGGTGAGTGAGGGTGAGGGAGGGTGAGGGTGAGTGAGGGTGAGGGGTTGAGGGTGAGTGAGGGTGAGGGTGAGTGAGGGTGAGTGAGGGTGAGGGGTTGAGGGTGAGTGAGGGTGAGGGGTTGAGGGTGAGTGAGGGTGAGGGTGAGTGAGGGTGAGGGGTTGAGGGTGAGGCGTTGAGGGTGAGTGAGGGTGAGTGAGGGTGAGGGTGAGGGGTTGAGGGTGAGTGAGGGTGAGGGGTTGAGGGTGAGTGAGGTAATCTGGCATGGTAACCTGAAAAAAATGTGGGTGTGAGCCATGTGAAGGGGTCTGCGGTGAGTGTGAGACCCGAAAAGGCAGAAGTCGGGAAGGAGAGGCTGCGGGTAAGGGTGTGCACGAAAGTGAATGTGCACAAATGGGGCCATGCGGTGGGCGACCAAAGCAGAAGCGGCTGGCAGAATAAGCGGGCCAAGGCAGAGAGTCCACTGGGTGCACGCGTCCTACCCGGAAATGACTGGGGGATAGGTGGGGAATGGCATGGTAACCTGAAAAAAAGGTGGGTGTGAGCCATGTGAAGGGGTCTGCGGTGAGCGCGAGACCCGAAAAGGCAGAAGTGGGGAAGGAGAGGCTGCGGGTAAGGGTATGCACGAAAGTGAATGTGCACAAATGGGGCCATGCGCTGGGCGAACAAAGCAGAAGCGTCTGGCAGGATGGTGGTGCCGGAATAAGCTGTGCACATGTCAGGCCATGCTTCGAGTAACTTATAGAGATGCGGCTGACAGGATAGTAGGGTTGAGAGCAAAAGCGCCGAAGGGGCGCCTGTGTATATGCTGCTAATAATTAAAAAATGCATATGAGAACTGTATTATCACAAATGATGGAAAAGATATCTCACCTGAAAGAAAAACAAGAAAGGAAACAAGACGGAGGGCATTGCTGTGGGGAGGGGGGGGGAGGAGAAATGCACACGGCGGGCAGGGGAGGGGGCGGAGCAGGGAGAGCGGCATGAGGGTGTGAAGCAGCCGGGGCCTTTGAAGTGAAGCTAAGCTAAGCTAAGCTTCACTTCAAAGGTGTGGGAGGAGTGCGGCTGAGGGAACAGACGGCGATTTGGTGATGTGCACGCGCATTTTAGGTCAATGCGCTCGCGCATTGACCTAAAAGCCACGGGCACAGCACCAAATCGCCACAGTTAGGTAAACTTTGTTTAAAGCCCTATAGTCTCGCTTCTCTCAATGCGCATGCGCATTGATAGGTCACGAGACCTAAAAATAGCTATGGTCTCCTCCCACCACATCTACTTCCCCAACGCAGTTAGATCAAACTACAACACCTGACTCCCCACAGCCCTCGAACCACTCCAGGCTAAATAGACCTTCCTATAACACCCTCCCCAGCTTCCAAAATCCACCAATCTGCCCCACTTTCTACCAGAGATACAACCGCCTCTCAACTGATCCCCAGAGTCACCCATCTTGAACTCGAAATCAAATCTATTTACTGGATGAAAACACTTCACTACGAAAAAGACTTAGGGGTATATTCACAAGAACGTGTGATAACTCATCACGGGGAAACATGGCGGCAGCGAGCTGAGCTGCCGCGGTGCTCCGGGGTCAGGCTCCCGCCATGGGTTGTTTTTTCTAAATCCGGAATGCTAGAGACTCGGTTTAGCGGCCGTATTATATCCCCTTCTGTATACGGATATGATTTTTGACATTTCTGTAAACCTATCGTGTTAATAACGGGTTGCTTTCTTTTCCTGACTTGTTTGGTGGCGTTCGTTCCTCACTTTCCATGCGTTTAGAGGAGGCGTGTCTTCCCTCACTTGAACGGCTGCGGCTGAGTTTGCCGAGTCTGCTTTGCTCGCCGAGCCCGTCGTCGGCTCCGGCAGGTTTGCGGCATTGGACCCAGGCCGCCCTGGAGCTTAGAAGGGGAAGAAGGCTCCGCAGTCTCCTCCAAGGTACCCGCAGTATTGCTGCTGGGTCTCTGGGGAGTGGAGGAGATTCGAGGACGACGGAGGAGGCAGAGGAGTCACCTCTTTGGCGGCCAGAGGAGTTAACTGAGTGTACAGAAGCTGGACAATCTGGTGAAGTTAACATTTCTCGTGCTTTAGCGCCGCCTGCGCTAGTGCCCATAAGGAGAAGAGGTAAGCGCGGGCCAAAGAGAAAGGAGGCTAGAGGGGAAAAAAACAGTGATTCTGTTGCCAGTCCTGGGTTAAATACCAAGGGGATAGCCCCGAGACCAAGCCCGAGATTACGCCCTGATTTGAGTTTGGCAAAAAAGAAAACCTCCACGTTCTTATGCGGGGAGGTCAAAGCCAAATGCACAAAAGTTTGTAAGGCAGAAAGGGGCTTAAGGCCACTGTTAACCTCGGTTCCAAGATAACACCATCCCTTCGGTCCTACTTTAAGGTAGTCCCGCAAGTATTAGATCTGTCATGGGACCGTGTTACACCTGGACCTGGATTTTCGATCTCTCCTTTTTCTCCTATGGACCTCGAGGCGCTTTCTTTAGTACCTAAGACTCCTGTTGCCAGCAACATGAATAAAGTTGATCCTTTGAAAGAAGTTGAGGCTACTTTAGAAACTGAAGGGAGTGCGGTGTTATTAGCCTCTGTACCCGTACAGCCAACTTCACAGCCATCTTCACAGCTATCCCAGCTGTTAGAAGTATCAAGTGAGGCAGACACAGAGGCACCAAGTGAGGTAGATACAGAGGCAGTGATAGAGGCAGGGTTACAAGGGTTACAGGGGAAGTCACAGGGGGAGATCCTACAGGGTTGTATGGCCACGCTCTCCAACAGTATTGTTGAGGGTGATAACAGCGGCTCGATGGCCACTTCTTTGCAGCTCATGTTTTCTTCCCTGTCCACGGATATTAAAAAAGGTTTTGATGTGTCAGCTGCAAACCAGTTTGAGATCAGGAATTTTTGTGAATCCCTTGAAAATAAGATCGATGGCCTCACTTCTAGAACAGCGGTACTTGAAGAAACAGTGGCTGGCCTTTCTCTGCATTTAGATCAGGCTAAAGACGACATCGCCAAGCTAAAAAAAGAAGACCTTATGTTATCTGAAAGAATGGAATCGTTAGAAAACAATGCCAGGCGTAGTAACATTCGTATTCTTAATGTTCCTGAGGGGAGTGAGGGTACAGATATTAAACAATACGTCATCTTACTACTAAAGGACTCATTAAGCCTTGAGCAATCAGCTGAAGGGCTAGCTATGGACATTCAACGCATTCATAGGGATCCCTTTAGAAAGAACCCCCAAAGGTCTAAACCTAGAAAGATTCTTGTAAACTTCCATACCTACACTCTCAAGGAAGCAATACTCAACTTAGCTCTGAGGCAGAAATCTTTAAGTGGGAAGGGGTTCAACTTTCAGATTAGGTCAGATTTATCCAGGGTTACCTTGGACAAACAGTGGGAGTTTGGGAGAAGGCTCGATGCATTTAGAAAGTTAGGGGCAGTCGCACAACTTATGTTCCCTGCTGCGCTGAAGATTATGCATAACAACAAGATGTATAACATTAGATCTGTTCAGGCAGCAGGCGAGCTATTGATGACTTTGGGGAATGAGAAAGGGCCCTCTGGTTAGCTATACGCCATATGTTAGCATTAAAATAAATGCTCTCTTAGAATGCCTTGCAACCTATTTAGTTCTATATTCCTTGTTTCTGTCCCGGGGAAAAATAAGGAAAAAGAAGAGGAAAAATAATGGTATAGAATATGGAAACAGAATCAGAAAAGGGGATGGGAGAAATGCTATCTATGTACAACACTATGTATTATCACTTACTTGTTGAATTATTTGTTAGGGGGATTATTAATTTGTTAGTATATCACTTATTCCACTGTCTCTGGTCTGTATTAATTAGACGCCTGGCGGGAGCTTCGGGTTGGGACACTATCTTCTGGACTTGTTCCGGATCGATAGAGCAAGGGTTTCCCAAGGGGGTGGGGGGTGTAGCTCAGGGCACTGGGAAAGAGTGTGGGTGTGGCAAGGGAGAAAATATAAAAAATTCCTTGTTTTCTGCTTGGTATTGATTATTTTTAGTGAAGAGAGGTTTTCTTGTGGTGGAATAGTGTCACAGTTCTGGTTGGTTATTGCTAGCTTCTTTCTGTTAATGGGAGGTATGAAGGGGGAGGGTTTTGTTTCTTATGAATAGTTTGAGAATTCTCTCCTGGAATGTGATTATGCAGTATTTGTGGGATTCTGATGCGCAGGTCATTGTTCTCCTGGAGACGCATCTTATCGAGTCTGAAATGCTCTCTTTGGCGAAAAAAAATAGGTGGATTGACTTTTATGTTTCAACAACACAATCGATGAACATCAGGGGTGTGACGATTATCTTTAAGAAACCACTAAAAGCACGACTAGTTTCTAAACTAGTAGACCTAGGTGGCAGATGGGTCATAGTAATGGTAATCATCGCTGGGGCTCAAATTACTATTCTGGGTTACTATGGGCCCAACCAGGACGATCCATCGGTCCTGAAGTCCATGTTTTCTCACCTATTATCTTTACCGGAGCCGATTATTTTGGCTGGGGATTTTAATATAGTGCTGGACCCCTTTCTTGACAAAACGCCTAATAGCCGGCCATTAACTCTCTCTAAAACCAGGGTCTTCTTGCTTAACAGCATGAAGCAGTATGGTTATTTGGACATTTGGAGAATTAGGTCGGGTCAACTTGAGGACATTTCTTTTCGTAACAATAAATACCACTATCAGTCAAGAATTGATTTTATTCGAATTAGTCAGAAACTGGCTGATTTGGTTAAGAACATCTGCTACCTTCCCTCCCATTTAGCTGTATCTATGGAACTTGTTGGTTTCCCTGAAGTTTCCCCCAGAATTTGGTCATATGACCGCTCATTACTTTCGTCATCAGAAGATATTGCCTTTTTTATAACGGAAGCTCAGTGCTTTATGAATAATAATATTGGATCTGCCTCATCAGGGAGCGTATGGGACTCTTTTAAGCCCTTCTTAAGGGGCCTAATCACCAATAAGGTTTCATATAGGAGGAAACTCTATAGAGAAGAGGTAGTATCCATTGAAGCTGAGATGGTCAAGACACAAGCTGAAATCGATTTGAATGCAGCTTCATCTGGCAATGTCTTACAGTTATTACAGAACAAATTACTCTCCCTAAAGGGACAGCTGGGTTCAGTCCTGAATGCACGCATTCTTGAAAAGTGGGAAGCTAGTAAAATAGCCCATTTCCAGTATGGAGAAGGGGTGGGGAAACTATTGGCCTGGAAGGCAAAAACTGACCAGGTCCGTAACAACATAGATTCCATTACCTGTAATAATGTGGTTTCCTCTGCGGACGATGACATTAGAAGAATTTTTCGACAATTTTTTCAAACCATCTATCACGAAGATAAGCAAATTGAATTAGATCGTATTGAGGATTGGTTGAGTGGAATATCTCTCCCCTCATTGACCTCAGAACAGCGTACTTCTCTCGATAACATCATTACGGAGGAGGAGGTCAGAGCAGCTATCTTAAGTAGTAAGAAGGGGAAGGCAGCAGGACCTGACGGCTTTCCGGACGAAATCTATAGGGCTTTGGAACAGGCAATTGTTCCTTTTCTTACTATATTATTTAATCAGATCCTTCAGGAAGGTCTGCCACCCCCTGTCTCTTGGGATAGCGAGTCTATAACTTTGATTTTAAAGCCGGGGAAACCAGCATCGTGTTGTGGGTCATATAGACCAATTTCTATCTTAAATGTCAATTATAAAATCTTTGCTACTGTCTTGGCAAAGAGATTGGGGGCAGTAGCAGCCGACATTTTACATCAAGATCAGAAAGGATTAGTCAAGGGTCGTCAGCTCTATGAATTGACATATGATCTGATAGGGGCTATCGACATGGCAACAACCGATTCCCTCCCCCTGGCTGTTCTGGCGCTCGGCGCAACCAAGGCCTTCGACAGGGTGAATTGGTCATACCTGTCGGGGGTCTTGGCTAAGTTTAATATCGGTGATGGTTTCCGTCGAGCAGTAAGACTACTTTATCAGAATCCCACAGCTTGCCGGTTGGTGAATGGAGAACTGTCAGACCCGTTTACCATCACAAGGGGAACACGTCAGGGCTGCCCTCTCTCCCCTCTACTATTTGACTTATATATCGAACCTTTCGCCCAACAATTGAGGGAAGACATTAACATCAAGTCTTTTAAGTATAGGGGATGGGAGAAGAAGGTGGACCTGTAAGCTGATGACATCCTGAATTTCTCGTCAGAAATACGCACAGCCCTTCCATCAGTCATTAAGTTAGCCTTGGACTTCAGGGAAATCTCTGGCTATGAGGTCAATGCCTCAAAAACCGAGATGATGGTTTGGAACAATAACGATCTTGGGACAGGGGTCCAGCCTAGTCCAAATTTGCATTATCTTGGACTTAATATTGTCAAGGATATGAATAAAATTGCTACAATTAACTTTTATGCTGTAGCAAAAGACTGCCGTAGACTTATGCGATCTTGGTCACAACTTCCATTGTCTATCTTGGGAAGAGTAAACCTGATAAAGATGACTATTCTACCAAAAGTTTCTTTTTTGTTTAATATTTTGAACCATTATTATTGTCAAAATTACAGAGCAAAATTAGTTCTTTCATTTGGGATAAACATATCCCAAGGATTACCTGGAAAAAACTTAGGCGGCGCAGGGAAAACGATGGCCTAGCAGCTCCAGACCTCCAAATATATGCATGGGCATTTCAACTTTCTCATGCTCGCATGTTATTAAAGATGCTCTCAGATTTTGGTATCGGATGCATGTTCGCAGCTTTACTTAGGGGGGAAGGAGCAGTACAGACCCGCTTCCTGTTTAAATTTGGAGACCCCAAATTCTGCAGGGGATGGCGAAAACTTGGGCTAAACTCAGGAGCTCCATAAAGTTGGAGTATTTTTTTAGCAGGTCACTGCTATGGGATTCTCCTGGGAGCCCAGGGTGGCTGGTAGACAGTCTAGCTATGCCCTTGAGAGTTGCAGGGTTAGAGGTTTGGGGTGATTTGTTTGTGGAAGGTTGCTTGTTATCATGGGAATCTCTGAAGGATAAAGTTGGGCTAAACCTCTCTAGGTTTAAATATCTTTAGATTGTTAGTTGGGCTCACTCATATACCTCACTCAGGAGCGGATTCCCAGTAGGAGGGGGTAGTCACCTTGAGTCCCTACTACTTGATAAACCATCAGTTAGAAAGGAGGTTTCTTTATGGTACAACTTAATGTTAGATGAGGTTGACGGCGAATTCCAACTGCCGGAGAAGTTATGGGGTTCCTCTCTAGTTGGTCATAACCTAGAAAACCTGTGGTTTACATCGTTCAAGGTGCTGTGGGACATTGTCAAGCCCGCTTGGCTTCGGAGGAACCATCTTTTCACTCTTCATAGAGCTTACTATTCTCTACAGAGACTGTCAAAATTTTCTAAAGACACCCCAGTGGCATGCGCCAGATGTGGTTTGGTAGCTGCCTCTGATGTTCATATGTTTTTTGAGTGTCCCCTTCTGTCTTCGTTTTGGGACTCTATAGGTGTCTCACTTACAGCTTCCTTGGGTTTCCAAGTTGTGATTAACCTCCCTCTTGTAATTTTTGGGGTTATGGGTGAGGCCCGAAGTCCAGCTAAAAATCTTTTTTATTCCATTTTACTGGCCAGAAGGGCAATCTGTAAAAAAATGGAAGGACTCTACATCACCTTCCCTCCTTGACTGGCGTGCCTCTGTTTTGCAGGTGTCAAAGCTGGACTTGGTTAGGTCTGGAAACCGAGAGAAAAGAGCCTTTTGGTATTTGCTGAAATGGGATCAACAATGAATTTGACTTAGGGTTTTTTTTGTTGTTGTTTTTTTTCCCCCATGGTCCAATGATTATGCTGCTGTGGTTTTATTTCCCTGCTTTGTCTAGGTATCCCGGTCCGATTCTTGAGGCTGGGGTTTGATGGCAGTTACTTCACACTTTAATGGTTTCTCTAGAGTGGGGGTCTTGGAGACAATGACATTGCTGATGGGTAACGCTGAAATATATCCGGCGGTCCCTGCCAGTTCCTACTGTGGCAGTATGTCGCTCTCTGTCGGCCTTAGCACTTGAAACCACGGTGGAAAATGAGGACCAAAAAAACAAACAAAAAAAAAAGAACGTGTGATAACTACCGCAAGAGTAGCCTAACGCAACTTTCAACATCGCAGCCTATTGAGGGAAAATAACCCTGTGTCAACGTGGAATTCCCAAATGCAGTGGTAGCATGCGCTAGACACCCTATAATGCGTCAAATGACTGCGTTAAAATCAATGCCACACCACAAAAATGCGATACGCGAGCGCTAGAAAACATGAGATGAGGCCAACCGCGGTACAAAAAGTAGTGAAAACCAGCCACAGGCCTGCAAATCCCACGTGTCTGGCTGGACAATGCACCATAAAAACCACTGAAAAAACACACCAGAAACAAGCCAAAGCACGTAGCAACATTGATGCACCCTGACCGAGCGCAGAGGCTAACTTGAACCCCACAACCCCCACAGACTACCAGCAAGGAACAAAGGGGTTGGGGGAGGTCAAGGAGAAGAAGGAGACGGGGTGCAGACCGCAGGAAAACAAGACCAGCATCACGGAGGTGACAAAACACTACCAGCAACTGACCCACTAGCAGACCACCTGGAATGCAGTTGAGTGCCGAAGAGGCCAATAGGCTCCGGCATGACGTGACAACCAAAACCAGAGCACAAACCCGCTGCCAACAGGAAGGCAGCAACGACGACAGGAGGTGGCAGTCCAGCGCCACAGGAGGAGCTGGAGGAAACCCATGCCACAGTCATCAGTGTGGAGACGGTGCAAGGAGTAGGGAGTATGGACACAGCTCGAGAGGACCTGACACAACATCAACAAGTTGTGCAACGGACAGGGACTGGGGGGACGGGGGAGATGGGTACAATTGCATACATGCACAATGAGGTGTAGCACACTGCATACCCACAAATACTCGGGATCATGTCCCAGATCCCCTTGGCACACTGCAGCACACACATATAGCAAGAACAGCACACCCACATTGACGACAACGTGATACAATGCGCATAGCTGACACTGCAGAACAGAGGACACAACTGGCTCCGCACATGCACAGAAAAATGCCTACTACAGCTGACAGAGCCGGAAACTGTGAAATGGAAATGTACGCGTATGACCTCACATCCGTCATGTAGTCTAAATGTACACTGTCCCGCAGAAGAATCCAGCACCCCCCAAACAGTCACAATGTACATTGCCATACAGTCTGCATGCAAACCAGCACAATGCGCCAACATACATGTCAACACAATGTCAACATGCATCTCCTCTTCACATTGCAGAGGGGAACACAACACCTTCAGCAGAGCACAATACATCTGTGATGCCGGAGAGGACCACCACACTGTCAACACGGACGCCCTACAACAGACCATGGATAGCCCACGCAACCCCCCACCAGGACCCGGCCAGCTAAGCTACTCAGAGGAAAACACAGAGCTTGTAACAGACCACACTGTAGGAAGCACCCGCAAGCACAGCTGGCTAATGACACTTCACCCACCCACACATGGCACCCCAATGCCATGTGTCAGCACGCCAAAAGGAGGTGGCCCAACAGGTGTTGGTGGGGGCCGAACCCATGGAATGTGAACTAGGACACATACATAGGTTTCTATCACCCTTCAGGGCCCACCCACACCCCACTAAGGAGACCCACACGGCCATAGAGACACATGCAGATGCACATTCACAGTACAGAACCACGCCCAGAGGCACTCAAATAGCAGTCACACACGCATGTTGGCTCTGCCTACGACGGCCCTGGCAACTCCCCTTCTGAATTGAGCGGGTGACGACAACGCTACATGTCCAAGCTTCTACCGGTGCCTGCGGTGACATGTCTGCATCAGATGTACACAGCACAGTGTAATGTTGTTGGGCCCAGGGCCCTCATGCATACAACAAGACCGCAGTGACACATGTATATATCATGTTGAACTGGCCACGGGCACATGCTCCCGGCCCCTTTATTGGCAGGGCAACACGTACAGTGATGCCTGTGCTAGATGTGTGTGGGGTGAGTGTAAGCCATTCCGCACAGAATGTCTGGTGGTGGCAACCACTTGAACATTGGACACCAATGCAACGGAAACAGGAAACACATGCATAACCGAGTCAACTGCTGAGCTACTTGAGTGATCCGGAGAAAGTCCAGACGATAGCCAACATGCAAACAGAGGTGTCCGTGAGTTGCATTGCACTGGGGTTGGGACACTAGAAATGAGCGCGCTCATGTGGCATGTGAAGAAAAAGTCTTGGATTGTGTCCCTTCGGCATGTTCCTGATGCAGATGCAGTGGGGTGTGTTAGACCTGCATCATCTTCCCCATCAATGTCTCAGGGCCCCCACACTGTTTGAGGTGACATAGCTGCGCAACCACTCCACAGCACAAAACACAATCAGCAGCGGACAATGGCCTGTGGTGCACTGAGTCACTGGCACCTGGAGTGCTGAGCAGGGTATCAGGCCGATGATGGCATCCATGACAGTTCTGAGCTACTCCGTAAGTCTGTCAGGACCACAGTTTCGACTCTGGCAGATGGCGGTTGGAGGTGGTCCTTGCGGTGGTGGCGTGTGCCTCCTGTGGTAATGCGACGTCCAGGCCGGTCTGGACTCGCTTTGGTGTGTGGGCCCTGGTGGAACGCATTTGGGCCCAGAGGCTGCGTACAGCACAAGGTCACAGAGAAATGGCATTGATGACCCCAAGGCCAACGCTTCAGGGGCCATCCAATATCTCAGAAGAAGGGGCCCCGGCCCGGACCAGCACAGAGTTAGAGGCCCCAGATGCACTGCGGCCGGCACAGGCACCAGCCGCAGGACGGTGACTTGTGGTGCAGTCAGATGGGCCATGCGACCTGAGCGAGTCCCCATCAATGTCCGAGGTGTATGTCGCGGAGGGTTGTGGGAGACAGTGGAAGGTGTCCTCCAGGGCATGATGCGGAAGGTTTGATTTTATCCAGAAGCTGCAAATAGTGGGTTGGAAAGCGCAAGCCTAGTTTTCACCACTAATTCGGGATCAGCTACATGAGGATGAAAACTAATCCATTGACTCAGACGCCACCAATGTACGACCAGTGAGTGTTCTTGAATGTCAGGGAACAGACTTAGTTGCACAGGTGCTGAGAGAGGATGCAGTCTGCGATGATGCCGGTACATTGATATGAACTCTGCCATTGCTAAATCCAGATTTTGTGACCTACTGGACCACAGTATAGGCCAGAGGCAGCGGTCAACACGGGCCATTCACCGAGTGTCACCGGCATAGGTTGGTGGCCCCACCGGCCTGCGTAGTTCAGGTTCAGTGGCACCACATGTTCGGTCACCTCCTTGACTGTGACCCGGCTTTTGTCCGGACTGAGCCGCATATTCCCCTTACTCCTCTCCCTGCGACCACTGGTGTGGACTCTGTCATTCGTGATTCGTAACTAGGTGCTGGATGTGAGACTTACTGGTCCACAGGGTAGTCCTGGTCCCTCATTCCATGTGTCGCCGGCTGGTGTTGAACAGGGTTTGTGGCACCACGTGTCGCCGGCTGGCATTGAACAGAGTTAGTGGCACCATGTGTCACAAGATGCCCATATGGAACTATGCCTCACGGACTGGCGGGGTCTGGTGCTGTGGCCGCTGGCCCGGATTTGGGGTCACTGCCATTCAGGACCCAGGACACAGTTTCACATATGGGACCTACTGGGCCGAAGAGGACGCCGGTGTAGTATGTGAATGAGGAAGGAGAAATGTGGGCCAGCATTGAGGGCCAGCAATGGTCTGAGAGGCTGGCAGGGTCGCGGGCCTCGGGATTGGAGCTTACACAAGCACGTGGTGGGCCCTCCTTGACACATGCCAGTTTTGGCAGGTGATCAGTGTGGCCTTGCTGCGCAGGGGCAGGTCTGAAGGGTTTGTGGTCCAGCAGGCTGGGGTACGGCAGGCGCACAGGATCACAGGGGAGAAGTGTGGCGCCGCGGCCAGGGCGACTGACGCTGGAATTTGGGGACCACGGTTCAATCCCCGGCTCCGGCGGCAGGTTAGCCCAGCACCATGTGACTCTGGGCAATAGCTTGCTTAATCTTCCCGACGGCCCCCAGCGCCTAGAGACCCTTACGGGTGATTGTGCGCTTTACAAATGTGGACTTTACTTTACTTTATAGGCAATTTTGCTCACGAGGACGGTGTCGGCCTCGTGGCAGGGTGAGAGGCGCCGGCCTGGCATAGACGTTGGGCTTTCCGGAAGAGGACCACACCCAGGGCTATGTGCTTTTTATGCACACCCTGAAAATGGCCTTGCGTACGCCGGGCCCTTCCACTCTGCTCACGCTTATGGGGGTGCGTAACAGGCAACATTTCTGCAAAGACCCCCACTGGCTGGGGTGACATGGTTGCGTCCACAGCCCACTACACTCCATGCACCAGAGGTGTATGTCGCCATGGATATGGGTGTGTTCTGCATACTACGGTCTGTCCAGCACATCACCGACACTCTTGGCATTGTGTACTTTCCCAATCATGGTCCTACTGCATCCTTCACACATGCCTGGTTGCCACTTCTCCCCACATTCGGATATTGTGTGGCTGAGGTGCCATGCCGTTGATAGCTCATGTACTCGGCTTGCCCAGGTCACCATTGTAAGTTGTTCTGTCGTGTCTGGTGGGTGGGCATGTTGTTGTGCATGTTGGTTGTGATTTTGTCATGTGTGCGTTGCCAGAGTTGTGGATTGCATGGTTGTGGAGTTGAGGTGAGTGGGGTGTTAATTTGGAACTTGCCAAGGGGCTGTGCATTTCCCTTGGTGCCATCCTGGGAACGCTGGCTGCTGTTGAACTGTCGGAGGATGAAGGAATCATGCACACTGACTGTGTATTTGGAGGCGACATTAGTGGAGGTCCCACGGTGTTCCGATGTTGCCTGCACATTGATCTGTGACGTGTGCTTCCTATTGCGGTGATTGTGTGCTGTGCCACCAGGTGGCACAAGTTGGACATGTGTGCTGTGGATTGCCCCCAACATGTGCGTGCATCCGGCTATGGCGTATGGTCCTTGCTTGGTCTCAAGCCGATCCTGTGCATTGTGTTGGATGTATGGGGACTGGGGTGCCAGGGTGATGGTGATGTCCAGGACAGGTGTGGGGGACTTGGATGTGGCTGACTGTGAGACTCCTCCGACTCTGGTGGGTGTTGGTTAGGGTGTGCCAGGGGCCAACAGGTGCAGCACAGCCAGCAGCTTGGTGAGGGGTGGGATGTTGGTTGTCCGCTGTGTTGTTGCCGTAGGCCTGTTAGGCGATGATGGTCAGGATGCGTAGGAGGGTTGTCCCTTTTCGCCTGTAGTGTACAGTGACATTGTCAGATGTTGGGTCTGTGAGGCAGGTGCGTTTCCTGGGGGGCGCTGTCTTTGTCGGTGCTGCCTCTATGGTTGTCTGAGGAGGGGGGGTGTTCCGGGTGGGGGTTGGGGTCCTGGGGTGTTGGTGGTGGGTGTTGTGGCCCTCTTGGGTGTCCGGGCTGCATGATGAGTGGCTCCATGACATCTGTGGCCCTTCTGATGACGCCCTGGGCTGGGCTACCTTTTGTGGTGCAGGCTGCGGTCCGACTTTACACCAGATCAGAGCAGGTGTTCATTTCCTGCTGCTAACATGCCTTATCACGTGTTTTGTGTTTTTATCGCCGATCTGGCTGTTCATTGTGAATGTTGAGGTGTCGTGTTGTCGCGGCTTTGTGCACGGGATTGCCTACTCCTCATCTCATTAGCGATAGTTGCGGGGGTCCTCTCTGGCTGCTATCACTGGTAAACTGATGCTGTGGGCTGTTAACATCAGCTTGTGAATGGGGAGGTAAATTTATCATGTCTTTGGCTGCAATAAAGTACTGTTAATTTGGCAATAGCTCCTTGTGAATATGCCCCCTAAAGTTCTGCTCCAACTCATTACCTAACACCATAACTATGGCGAACACTAATATGTGACAATACTTAGCAAACTAAAACAACAAATACTTTTACAACATTGTTTTTAGTTCGCAAGTACCCTTACAACGCATTTTTCTACACCAAATACCATTAGTTTGCTTTTGCTTTTAAATGCATAAGAAATGTCTTTATAATGAATCCCAATTCCCTGCATAGATTTACAACACATTTTTTTTTAAATAACCCCCAACACTACGCTAATTTCTACATCCATATACACTACCCTACATAACACACACTCCACAACACTACCCTAAAACACTACCCTACACTACACAACACTACACTACCCTAAACCCTAAAGACTATCCCCCTACATGACCCTCCCCCTTCCCTCCTTCCAGTCCCTACACTCAAACACTACCTTGCACAACCCCCGACACTACCCTAAAACACTACCCTACACTACACTAACACCACACCACTACCCTAAACCCTAAAAAACTACCCTCAGCACGACACAACCCCTACCCCCAGTCCATCCCCTATATTGAAACACTACCCTACACGACCCCCTGACACTACCCTAAACGCTAAAACACTACCCTCCACTACGCAAAAACCACAACACTACCCTAAGCCCTAAAACACTAACCCCTGCACAACCCTCCCCATCCCCCACTCCTGTCCCTACACACAAACACTACCCTGTACAACCACAACCCACAACACTACCCTAAACCCCAAAACACCACTCCTCAAACACAAACCCTTTAAAAATACACAGCCCCTCTTACCTTTCTATCCTCAGTGCATGTGCGTGTTACTTGACCTCGGCACCAGCGCCTCTCCCCTACTTGCTCCAGCCGCGCCGCTCAAGGCCCCACAGCTCACCAATCTATACCGTCTGAAGGTGCAGCCGAAGTCGTCCCTCTGCACTAGCCATCATCTGCTACGTCACAGAAACCAAAGGCGTCCACGTCCCGATGCCCCATCTCCAACCAGTGTACCTTGCTTTCAGCGTCTAGGCAGCAGTGGTTTTTAACACTACAATCCATTACGGAACGGAGCAAGTTCCTCCCCATCCAGATCTTCAACAGCGGAAAAAGGAAATCCTCTGTCAGGAAGCAGATCCTTGGGGTGGAATCCCATGTGGCTCCGGTGCATGGCGTCACCTTCATCTTTTGCAACTGCTCCGGCACCACACGCTGCGACCACACCATCCACAACTCAAGCATGCGTAGTAAAGACTATGGGCCTCATTAGGATGACGGGCGGACTTTGTCCGCCCGCCACCCTATCGGTATTCGGGACCGCCCGCCATAAGGGCGGGGGTCCCGTTGGGGGAATTAGGATGTGCCCGCCACAGTGGCGGGCACATCCTTCATTTTTAGCATTGTGGCGGGCGGTGCACTCTGCACTGCCCGCCACAATGCTAAAAATGCATTTACGCATTTGCATATACAAAGCAGCAGGCACGTTGCGGTGCCTGCCGCTTTGTACATGCAAATGAAGGGGGGTACCATAGGTACCCCTCCTGTGCACCCCCACCTCGACCTTCACCAGGGGGGCCCACAGGGGCCCCCCAAAGCAAAGACCGCCTGCCTTTCCGTGGCGACATCGCCGCTGCGGAAAGGCACCTATGTGCACGCATCATGATATGGCTAGCGGTGTCCATTGGACACCGCCACCATATTATGCCCATTCTGCCGCGGTCGCAAGGCGACTGGGGCGGAAAAGCGGCAGACGGTCTTTCCGTCCTCCGAGAATTAGGGAAACGGTGTCAGGCGGATTGCGTTCGCCAGGCAGGCGGCGGCTACCGCCAGCCTGGCGGAGGCAATCCGCCCGACATTGTAATGGGCCCCTATGCGTTGTTACAGCGCATGCGTTGTTACGCTTGCGTTGTAATGGTATGCAAACTTAAAGTCTCGTACAAATGGCTGTTTACATCAAAATCCACCTCATCTATCAGCCTCCAGGTAAAAAAACACTACTCCTCGAG
Organism: Lissotriton helveticus; assembly: GCF_964261635.1. NCBI lineage: Eukaryota > Metazoa > Chordata > Amphibia > Caudata > Salamandridae > Lissotriton > Lissotriton helveticus. The sequence continues at coordinate 875,741,624 of NC_136067.1, forward strand.
GACTTAACAGACCTAATAACACAAACATCCCTGAAGGGGACCACAGACATTATACTAGAGGACCTAAACCTTCCCCTGAATGATACAGAAGATACAACATTTCAACCCCTATACACCCTCCATGAAACAAACAATCTCACCCAACACTGCAATAACCAAATTTACACCACGGACTCTCCATTTTCAACCCTTGCACCATATAACTCCAGTCCATCCTTCCCACTCCAAGCTCCAGTCCCATTCTAAACGCCCTAAACAATGGGTGAGAAATATGCACCAAATCCCTTAACCAGACTTACTATCCCTAACCTCTTCCCAAATTCAACCTCCTGAAGATCTTACCTCTCATTATAACACGAAAATGTAAGAATGTGATTGCCCCTTTACCTCAAAAAGTCAACAATCATCCCCTCAACAATGAGAGACGAAAACTTATGCTGGCTGAAAGAACAAGGAAACAACAACCCTTGCCTCTCTCTCTTTTCCACGTCGAATGCCTAAAATACAAAAAAACATATCTTCAGAGAGAAATCATCCTCCTTCCGTGCCCAAGATGATATCTCTCTGAAACAAACCTAAAGACCTTTTCAACATCATAAAAAGCAAACCTCCTCTTTTCTGCAACATCTAACTGATAACTCTCTTAAGCAATGTGAAGAATTCACCAATTTTCTCTCTGAAAAATTACTAGCATCCAACTCTCACTGGACCCTCACCTCCTCTCCCTTGCAGGAGCACAAGGACTCACCAATGTGGTTAAATCTTAATATACACCCACTTATAAATCTTGCTGTAGAGAATCCTTGTGGCTCCGGAGAGGTTGATGGATCTTTTCCATCGTAAGCGAATTAGGGCTTTTTAAAATATTTCAAAACATCAATGACATTTAGGATTTGAAATCAGTCAATGATGAGAGGTTGATAACAGTTTCAAAACTATTTATCATAAGGTCAGAATCTCTAAACCTCATTATTTAGATTAGTAAGTTTACAGAAATATAAAATAGATTTAGCTAGAAGTCAGTATTAGGAAAATACAGTGTTCTGTAAAGAAACCCTGTAAGTTAACTAAAGGACCTATTCTAAATAGAACCCATGAAGAGTACCTCTAGAGAAGAGCTAGCACGATATTAACTTCTCATAAAGAGTAGTTCTAAAAACTCAGCCGAGTTCCTTACAGCTGCAGTAACAACTGTAAATAAGAGTATGATCCTTGCCGTAGCATTGACCACCAAAATCCAAAAGTTATCACCTCAGGGGAATAGCTAAAGAAATAAACTCTACATAAAGAAGAGTCTTGTAGGACTAGGAGAGATCTAGCGGCAGGACCACTGGAATAGAATAACGGGTAAGGATAAGTATCAGAGAATGGGGTAAAGGAAGTGTGCTCACTACCTAGGAACACTCATTACTATAGATTCATACTTTCGTAACAATTCACTAGGTGTCCTCTATCGATAGCCAATGAGAATAATTCATGAGGTGTTGTAGTCGGCCATACTATGCCTCTTCTTCCGATTTCCACTGTCTGTCCCCTCGTTGCCATTGATCGATACTGTTATTGCAGTATTTGTTACATGAGGTAAGGTACTCAAGAGAATCCTCCTACGTAAGCTAAAAGATGCACTATGAGCTCAATGCATGAACAATGGTTAGTCATTAATGTGAAAGCATCTATCAATGTTATACGGAAACATCATTCATAAAGCATCTAAGTCATCAGCTAACACAAGCAGTTTTAATAGATTCTTTGTATTCTAACACATGATCTAACATGGGGTGAGGAGCTTGATGAACATGTTGTTATAGTCAGCACATTTCTGAAAGATGTCACTTATTTTAAGCAGTTTTGCTAAATATCTTATTCATGTAACTGTGAGCAAGAGTTGAAAGAAAATACTTTTGGGCCTTGTTAATCTACACATTAAGAAATGGTTGCCTGGTGCAAAAAGTTGTAAAATGCACATTAATGTATTTTCACCATTTCTTTACTCGTATTCTAAACATTATGGTGCAAACGTTTGCGCTGCCGTTGTGTCACTTTTGTGACACAGCAGCAGCGTAAAAAATGTGGCCAATTTACAAAGTGACGCATCTAGGGAGATGCGTCACGTTGTAAAGCCCTGCGTCACATTATACCTGAGTTAAGTATAATGTATGCAGGGTGGGCGTTCCCACGCAGGAAAGCATCATAGAAGTGACACAGTGAAATCTACAAGATTTCACTGTGCCACTTCTAGAATGCTACTGGGTCAAAACCTTACACCTGCTTGAAACAGGCGTAAGGAGGGACACAGTGTAGTGTGAATAGACCTCAAAATGCATTGCTGGAGTTGCGTCGTGCTTACGACTTCACTCCTGCAATTCGTGACTTTTGCCCCAATAGATGAATCAGAATTTCCAATGCATCTGTTAATCCTTGAGCCATGGTATGCCGTATTGTAAATAAGGCGCATCCATGGTGGCTCAAGTGTTTCTCAGGGTGGCGCAGGGAAAGTGACACATCTCTACAGGTGCATCACTTTCTTGTAAATCTGCCCCTATGCATTTACTATTTTTCCTAACATAAGCATTTCTACAACATTTAAAAAAATGTAAAGTGCCATTTTAAACAGTGAGTAAGTTGGTTTCCTAAATTCATGCTAATTTCTCCCAAACGCTCAAACAGAGATCCTCGTCCAGATGGCCTCCCCACTGCCACTTTCCCAACCACTGGCACCCCTCTTTGAACCAGAGAATCAACCACATTCATTTACAACTGAAAAGCAATGCATTCTGAGCCAATTTTGATTTTGTCTCGAAAGAAGAAATCACCTAAATACTAGCATGTATTAAGCCTACTTTGCATCTCTCTGACCCTCTTCCCTAATTCGTCAAAAATCTCAGGCACACCAGTGCCCCTACCTGGTCTGAAATCATTAACTCATTCTTTCCAGCGGCTCTTTACCGACCTCCCTTAAACTCTGCCAAGTCACTCTCCTCATTAAAAAATCAGATGCCAACCCGAATGACCTCAATAACTACAGACCAATAACTAATCTTCCTCTCTTTGCCAAAACCTTCGAAAAAAGTGTGCTCTCACAACTCAACAACCACATTGATAAAATACAACGTGCACAATACCTTCCAATCTGGGTTCAGGAATGGCTGTAGTACGAAGACTGCAATCTAGTCCTGAACGCCTAGGAACGACATACACAGATCTCTAGACATGGACAGGCATCCATCCTAATCCTCCTGGACCTCTCGGCCAACTTCGACATGGTCAACCAGAAAATTCTCCTAAATACCCTCTCTCAACGTGCAGGCATCAGCGGTACTGTCCTTCAGTGGTTCGCCTTATACCTGAGCCAACAATCTCACCTAATCAAACTAAACAATTCTACCTCACAGGCACTATCAGTCCCAAAAGGAGTACCCCTAGGATCTATCCTATCCCCTGGCTTGTTCAAACTCTACAAGGAACCACTTGCACTGATCTTGAAAGAAGCCACAATTGCCTGTCACCTCTATGCAGATGATACCCCTCTCTACATCAAAACCTTGTCACTCAAAGACATCCAGCTCCTAAATAACACCTTCTGCATGGTACAATCCTGGCTGAACAACAAGCACTTAAAACCTAACCACAACAAGACAGAACTTCTCCTCATCCAACCTAAAGGGAAGTCGCTTCTTAACCACAACTGACTTGACAACGTAACTGCACTAAACTGTAAACTTTCCATCTCAAGCTCAAGACAGAAATATGGACATGAAAGATCATATTAATGCCACAACAAAAAGTGCTTCCATTTCAAACTAAGAAGAGTCACTGTTTCAAGGGTTCCACAAGCAAAGTAGAGCCAACAATAATAATATTGTTTTAAAACAAATGTTTTTTTTTAAATATTAGGGCGCGAATGTTATTAATTTTTGTAATAAGGATTACTATTGGTGTCTCTACTTGTCGAATCCTTATCTAAATATTTGAATGGGATAGAACAACTGGGAGAAGGTTGTCTATTAATGTGATGGTTAATGCAAGTATGACTATATGATGTTCATATTGTATATAACATAGGTTTTTAAGGTGCGGTACATTGAGCTTTTTTAACTGTGTATTTTTGAATATTTACATGTTATTATATGTGAATTTTGGTGACAACAATAAACATTTATGAAATGTTTATTAAGGAGACAAAGCAACTTTTAGTTTTATTTATCAGTTTTTTAGACATCTGTTTGGTGCACCCTTACTGGGTTATAGGATGTAAGCGTGGGATATACAAAAACTTGATTTGCACAGAAGGAAAATTCAAGTCTTTGGTACAACAAAAGTGTCTTTTTCATGCTGAGACTCCTAAAAAAATGAAACACTTCATTCTCCCAGAAGACTTAAAGAATGTAGTACCATCCCTAGTCCTCTCCAAGCGAGACTTCGGTAACACAGTGATCACCGGCATTCCAAACACCTTCCTTATCCCTGTGAAATCCACACTTAATACAACACCTAAACTACTCTTTGGGAGAGCTGCTATGTCCACATCACTCCTACTGTTAAAAAACTCAACTGCTACTAGTCGAAGCAAGAAGTATATTCAAATCAGCCTGCATGGCCCACAAAGCTCTCTACACTGAAAAATCTATCTACCTCACAAACAAATGATGGAGCAAGAACTCGTAGAAAAGTGACGTGCTCGGAAGCAATCCGCTCGTGTAACTCACTAACCTGTTATTAATTACGTATTGTGTGAAACTAACGCGCACCACATAAACACATGAATTAGTGAAGCTTGCATATGAGTTTGCTAACGCTAACCAACTCGAACGAATTACTAGAACCGCTTTAACAGGGAAATCTTTACTGCACATGTGTCAAGCGCATCTACGCAATATGACGTACTAAAGCTTGGAGGAAAATTCTTGCGCATGAGCAGAAGGCACTAAAATGGAGTCTTGAAGACTCGCATGCATGGCACCTGCTTAGCTGAAACAAAATTGAGCTATTAATCTTTGCTAATGCGGGGAAAATATTAATAAGTAAAGGGAATTATTGTAGAGACAGGTGATATACAGTGAAACCATGGATTTGCAAAAAACAACATTTATCTTTTCTGACTTTATCACTAGAGCGCATTTGGGCCTCTTGTGTGTGTCTGAAGTAAGCTAAACCATGTGACAATCGCGCACGACAACTGAAATTCAGCCCGAAAGAATGACGTGGAAGTCGGGAAGAGGACAAGGTCACAGTGTGCCTAAGCCTTGCGGGTGGGAAAATAAAATATGAATAAAAATTAAGGGGATGGGTTTGTTAACAATGGGCTAACTGATAAAAGTGATATGTAAGTATGATGTGATGATCTTCCCCCTTGCCTGACCAATTAGATTTAGTATTTTTACGATATTGAAAGTTTAGTGGGTGGTACATGATGAATGAAAGGTATAATTGAGATAGTTTTAGTTAGTTAGTCAGATGAAGATTTGCTGAATGCTGCAAAGCTCGGGCTGCTGTCTATGAGACGTCGATGCTGAGATGCTGTGAGCCGTGGGTGTTGTCGGAGTAATGAGGGATGCTGATGAAGAAACTGAATGCAGAGCCCTCTATCCTAATCTATTAGGTTAGAGAGAAGATTGCGGAAGAATCTCGAGGAGGGAGAGAGTGTCAGAGAGTGGTGCGACGCGACCACAAGTGTTAGAGAGGTCATCTATCTTGTCCTGAATCCTATCCTGAAGATTTTGTCTCTTGAACTATGCCGGGGGACCCTTACCAGCCCTTTGGCCAGGGGGTTGGCCTTCACACCATCCTAGGTAAATATAGCTTTGTGTATTTGCAGAGGTCCTTTTATCTCTGTCCTCTCCTTTCTGAGCATAAGTCATTGCAGAGTTTTTGAAGTATGTGTTTGATGATTGATTAATTGAATTTTCGCTCCTATGAGTGGTGGTGGCTGTATTATATTTTGAATTGGTTCACAAGCAAATAATTTTGATAAATACTTAAAACGTTCCCGAGTCTGTGGTTATTTTACTTTAAAATATATAAAAGTTAAAATTAAGTTAATTTTCACCATCAACTAGTGCAACTAACGGTCCATCTACCAGAGGAAAGAACTTTTTGATTATGTGAAAGGTTGGTTAAGAGTAAGAAATAATCAATCTTGAAGTGTGGAAAGTCATAAACTTTGACTCCAGCGGTTTACTCAATTGTAAGTGTTTTTATGGGCCCAGGTGAGTATATGGTATTGGAGTATCTGTTGTTGGTACGCCACTGGATCAGTTTTCTGGGAGCAGAGCTATGGTTAGTATTGACTAGTTTGGTGATGAGTATTAATTATTGATTATTGATTTATGTTTAACAAAAAGAGTTAGCGTCTTGTTGTATGTTGTCTGGAAAATTACCGGGGAATGAATAGTGGGTGGTGACAGAAGCCACACTGCAGTGAGGTTACTCGTCTGTTGGAATAGCACTGAGAAGCTACGCAGGGCTGGCAGTGTTAAATTAGGGACTATCTTGCATAAAAGTTGAGTGTGAGTGAAAACAAAAGTTTCACTGGTGAAACTTTGGTCTTATATCTCCTAGTAATCGTAACACTGAAGGAGTCAAAAGGTTCTCTTGAGCTTGAACGGAGGGTAAACAGAGGTTTTTATTCGCAGTTGAAGAGGAGCAATTCTGATACTCCAGAATAGGTTGAAAATCTATCCTTTGTTTTAGTGGAACAGTCAGAGTAGTGAATGTTCTTATGTTGTTACTAACGGATTTTAATTTAAAGAAGAGTAAAGAAATACGTTTTTGTGCTACCTTGCGAAGGGAGGGCCAGTCGCCGGAGTGGTACTGACATCACAGGGAGCCGCTCTGGGATTGGTTGAAAAAGCGGGCATGAGACAGAAGCAGATTGTAAAGGAGGGGTCAGTAGTAAGAAGTAAAACTGAAGTCATAGAAGGCTGCCTGGCATTGGGCAGACCACGAGCGTGAGCCTGAATCTGGTTGGTTGTCAGATAGAAGTTGCACTTGTATTGGTTAAAGAACCAATGTAAGTCTCAGTTTTAATTGGCCATTAGATAGAAGCTTTGTTAGCATTGGCTAAAAAAAGAAAATTGTATGTTAAATTCTGATTTGACTATGGGTGTGAGTCGCACTGACAGGAGAATTCAAGGGTTTGCAGAGTATTCTTTCATATATAGTGCATCTATAATGTATGGAGAAAAGAGAAAAATTTCCTTCATGGAAAAAAGTAAGAATTTCTTTAAGAAAGATAAGCCTGTGTTGACTAGAGAGGGAATTCCTATTCCGCCACCGAAAACTCCTGCTTCATTTATGATGATGGAAAGAGGATATCATACTTGTGTGTGGTTGGAAAATTGGATAGAATATACAATAGGTGATGGAGTTCTAGCTTTCCCAGAAAATGGTACGTTCAATGGAAGAATTCTACAGAATTTGAGGATGAGAATGAATGATTTGGAACCAAGACCTAGGTTAACTCAGTATGAGACTTTGGAAGGGTGTGAGACTGAGTCATTTGAACGAGAGAAATGTAGAGGTGGAAGATATAAAGGATTTCCCCCAGATATTTGCATGAAAATCAAGGTCAGATGAAGCAATGGAGAAGAGCAATGATATTGGAAGGTTTATACCCAGTATTGATGGCTGAGGAACAGTCAGGGAGCAAATGTTAAGAGAAAACAAAACACATGAATGTGACTGGATTTGGTGAGTCAGATGATAAATTGTTGGAGGACATTTTAACTAAAAACCCTCCACCATATCAAGAAGGACCCAGTGGAGTCACCCCAAGTGCACCAGTAATGGGGACACCCTTAATTCCACAATATAGGCAAATTGAGTTTAAACCCTGAAGCATTAATAGTACCAGTGACTATAGGTCCTGTTATTGCATTATATGGAGAAAAAAATAAATTGCCCAAAATCACAAACTGTAGCAACTTCTTTGAGTAATCCTAGAGAAGAGGGAGTATTATCTGAGGATCAAGCCAGTGAGTGTGATTCAGTCATTTTATTAATGGACCTTCCAATAAGAGAACCTGTACGTGAAACTCCAAAAAGAGTAACACCCAGGAGTTCAAAAGAAAGAAAGTTTGTGGTACCCTCAGTAACTAGAAGCTCAACAACTGTCACACCACAAGATTTGGAAAGATGGGCACAGGGAACAGAAAAGCAAAGTACACCCCCAAAGATTTTAGATATTTACAAATTGAAAGTAGAATTGGAAGAGATAATAGCTGGAAATATGGTAATAGAAAGATTGAACCATTACAATGAAGAAGAGTTGTTGTAGATATGTAGGAGTATACCCAGAAATGCAAAATTGTTCCATGAGAAATTGACAGAGTTCGCTTCAGAGATGGGAATATATATAGGAAGATCAAAACTGTTACAGAAACCATATCGAGTGGCGTTTACTGATAAGGATTTGGAGAATATAAATGTGTCTGGTAAGAAACTACAGGTAAAGGAATTAATGAATATTTTGCCAACATGGGGAGACATTGACAAGTGGAGACCTAGGTGGACAAGAAAGAAGAAGGAAGCTCAGGCGAAGGACGCATCATCTGCATTCTTGTGAAGAGAAACAGAAATGGCAGAAACATTGTGTCCCATGAGAGAAGTACCTAGTGGAGGATATGTTCATGTTCCGTGGAGCATACAGGATATATTGTCATTTACAAACGATTTCCATTGATTAAGAGAGAAACAAGTTGAACGGTACAAACAAGTTGAAAGATTTGTGAACATTTTGAAAGTTCAGTTGAAAGATCTAGAAGGTTTGTTTGACATAGTGGTCTCACTGATTTATGGACGGAGTCTAAGATTACAGTTGATTGGCCAAGCGAGAAGTATCCAAGATACTCGAAAACAGGAGCACCCTCAGATGAGGTGATGAAGAAATATTTATTTATTTATTTATTTTCTGACATTTATAGAGCGCGAACAATTACCCTTGGGTGTCTCGGCGCTAGACTGCAGTTATGTCATTCCCTAGAGGTGAAGATGCGGTAGGTGTACTACATTTATTGGTTGAATAACCACGTCTTCAGATTTTTCCTAAACTGTAAGAGCGATGGACTGGCTTTAATGTGGTATGGTAAGGTATTCCAGATCTTGGGGGCCGCAACTAGGAAACGGCGGTCACCCCATGTCACAGTTCTGCTACGTGGGACCACTAATTGGTTAAGTGCTGAAGATCGTAACTTTCTAGCAGGACTGTAAGGTATTAGGTGATCTTTAAGGAAGCGAGGCCCCTGATCCTGCATTACTTTGTAAACTATGCACATCGCTTTAAACTTTATCCTGTTTTGAATGGACAACCAATGGTAGGACCTTAGAGTATCTGAGATGGGTGCGAATTTTGGTTTTTTGGACAGCAGGCGTGCTGCCGCATTTTGTACCATCTGCAACTTCTTTGTGACTCTGGATTGTGCATTCAGAAAGAGTCCGTTGCAGTAATCTAGTGAACTTAAAACCAATGACGTGACCAGGGTCTTGGCGGCTGTGTCAGGCAGAAAAGGCAAGATTTTCCTGATTATTCTAAGTTTAAAATGGGCCGTGGACGCTATCTTATTGGCATGAGCCATGAAGTTCAGCTGATTGTCAAAGGTAACTCCCAGATTTCTCACCTTGGGGGTTGGGCAAGGTGGGGTGCCAGATGTTGATGGCCACCAAATATTGGGCCACGGTGGCAAGAGATTGCCAAAGATTACGACCTCCGTTTTCTCGGAGTTGAGCTTCAGGCAGTTTCCTGCCATCCACTCACCAAGTAATTACTTTACTGAAAGGGACAATTCCTCCTAAATAAACAGATTGGGTAAAGAAAGAACAACTCAAGAGCTGAATAAGTCTGTACATGTATATTATGAGCGGTTGCTACAGGTGTTTAAGCAGTATAGTGGTTTTGAGAACATTGGAGATAAGGGTATGGGACATTTTGTGTATCAGTTTGTGTATGGTCTGAAACTGGAGATTAGTCAGATGATTCAGCAGCACATGTTGTGCTGACAGAGCAAGCTGATAGATGACATTTTGAAATACGCAAAATACTGTGGGGATGATATCGAGGCAAAAAAAGAGAAAATGATGTGGGCACAAGTGAAATTGGCAGAACAGCAAGAAAATAAATCAAATAGTCAGACTGATAATCAGGGGCAAGATCAAAATCAGAATGATCATGCAGGGAATGGGGTAAATTTAGAGGACTAATGAATAGAGAAGAAGAAAAGAAAAAGTTTCCTTGTCATGCATGCGGAAAGCTTGGACATTGGAAGAACGAGTGTTAGAGTATTCTGAATAATAGTGGGCCAAGTCCAAAATTTAAATCCACAGACGCAGAATGAAGTGCTTATGAATCACCTGCATCTGGTAGTTAATCTACAGTGGCAGGTGCCACCAGCTCCTACGCCAAATTTTGTGAACCAACCAAAATACAGTGCGGATGCTGGATTTCAAGGAGGAAGTGGTAAGAACAATTTGGTGGTTTCACAATATCTTTTACAGAATAATGATGATGAATTTAATTATTTGCAATGACGGTGCCTGAGGGGAAAGAAAGAGGAGTGCGTACTTGGTGCATCCTTGCCGGTAGATCAGTCAGGTCCATTTATTGATGGAAAAGTGGAAGGTAATGATATCACTTTCCTATTGGATATTGGTGCTACCCGTTCTACTGTGAGAACAGCAGACATCCCAAACCCACCCCTCTCGGGAGAGTCCATACAAGTTGTAGGCGTTTCAAATCAACAGAGTAGAACCCCAATCACAGAACCAATGGAAGTGCACATTGGAAATTTCAAAGACATGCATAGATTCATAGTCCGTGATTCTAGAACAGTAAATCTGTTAGGAAGGGATCTGTTGTGCAAGATGAATTGCACAATCTATTGCACACCAGATGGTGTTGGTTCCCAAACCTCTGATGAAGATATTGTATATAAAATAATGCTTGCTAAACAAGGCAAGGAAATAGATGGAGTGTATTCTTTAATGACAGTCAATGATTTACCAGAAGAACTGAAAACAACAGTGAACCCAGAAGTATGGGATTTCACTGTAAAAGAAATTGGGCTAATGTAAAACGTAGATCCAGTGAAGGTGACAGTGAAAGAAGGTGCAGTTTATCTCAACACCTGACAATACAAGATGAGCCCAGAGGTGAAACCAGGAGTTGCTTCAGAAATTGACCGAATGATCAGACAAGGTATTTTGAAGGAAATAATGAGTATTCCTTGTAATTCGCCTATAATGGGCCATAAAAAACCTAGCAGAAAATACAGGATAGTTTAGGATCTGAGAAAGATCAATACAATTGTGGTGCCTTGTTGTCGTATAGTGCAAAATCCAGCAATGATTCTTTATCAGATACCATGGAATGCAGGCTGGTTCACAGTATTTGATTTATGCCAAACCTTTTTCTCTATTCCTTTGCACCCAGACAGCTAGTACATTTTCGCATTTAAGTTTGAAGACCATATCTTGGGATGGTGCAGAGTTCCTCAAGGGTATACAGAAAGTCCCTAAATTTTTTTATCAAATCCTGAAAAAGTGTCTAGAGACATTGGTCATGCCCTGAAATTCAGTCCTAGTACAATACATTGATGACTTATTAATAGCACAAGAAGATTGTGTCACTGATTCCATTGCGTTCCTGAACCATTTAGCTGATGGAGGACACAAAGTGTCTCCAGAAAAGTTGCAATTTTGTCGAAAAACAAGTTAGATATTTAGTACACAAAATAGAAAGAGGAGTGAGAAAAGTGACCCCAGAAAGAATTAAGATAATCAAGCAAATGCAGTTAACGCAGACACAAAAGGAGATAAGAATGTTTCTCAGAGTGGGTGGGTACTGTCGACAGTGGATTGTTGGGTTTTCCCTGCTAGCAAAGCCATTGATTCAGTTAACACAAAAAAGAGTGAAGGACCCAATTGTCTGGAATGATGAATGTGTGGAAGCATTTGTGAAATTGCGAAATTGTTTGTGTGAGGCCCCTGCTTTAGGCATGCCTGATCATACAAAAGAATTTGCACTGTTTTGCTGTGAGAGAGAGAGTTGTGCACTTTCAGTCCTGACTCAAACGCATGGATTAAGGCGAGTCAAGTGTAATGGGACATCCAGTCAAGGTTTATGTCCCACATTCAGTTGAGATTCTTTTAACAAGAATTTGGACACAGCACCTTACCCTTAGTTGGATGATTAAGTATGAAAGAGTGATTCTTGGAGCAGAAAATGTGACAGTGATTAGGTGTACAATGGTAAATCCTGCCACAATATTGCCGGATCCATGTTGTGAAGAAGTGAAAGATGAAGTGGATCATGACTGTTTGGATGTGACTTTGATGTGAACCAAGCCCCGTCCTGACATAAAAGAAGAGCCTCTGAAAGAGCCAGATCATTAACTATTTTTAGATGGGTCTTGCCTGAGAATAGAGGGAGGAGGACTCAGAGCAGCATACACTTTATGAAAGGTATCTGCAGTTGTTGAAGCATCCTGTTTACTGGGAGTCAAGTATGCACAAGTAGCTGAATTGGTGGCCTTATCAAAGGCATGCAAAATTGGGAAAAATTGGAGAATAACCATATTTACGGACAGTCAATATGGTTTCGGGGTTGTGCACAACTTTGGCAAGCTCTGGATGCAGAGGGGATTTCTGACTTCTTCAGGATCCCCCATAAGAAATGGTAAAAATGTGAAAGATCTGTTGGAAGCAATACAATTGCCAAAAGAAATAGCAGTGGTCAAGTGTGCTGCTCACCAGTCAAAAAATGACTATGTGGCAGCAGTTAACAGATACGCTGACCACATTGCTCAATATTGTGTGAGAAATAACATAGCATTAAACAGGACAATTTAAACAAGTGAAATCAGCTGCCAATTTATGTTTTTCTCAGCTTTAGACACATACATGGCATGAGGTGAGACAGTTGCAGGATGAAGTTGAGGTAAGCGAAAAAGAAAACTGGATAGAATCAGGATGTGAAAGAAGAACAGAGGATGATGTATGGGTGTACCCTGATGGCAAACCAGTCATGTCAGATTGCTTACGCTCTCAAATGGCAAGAATGTATCATGAGGACACACATGTTGGTAGGGATGCCATGATCAGACTATTCAGACAAAATTGGTACAATCCAAAGCTTAGGGTAGTCGCAGAGAACCTTTGCCAAGGATGTTTAATTTGTCAGCAGCAAAATCCAGGCAGGAAAACAGTGGTTAGTTGGGGAAAAATTGGAAAAGCAGAAGGGCCATTCACGTGATTGCAGCTTGACTTCATAGAGTTGCCTCTATGCAATGGGATGAAGTATGCCCTTGTCATAGTATGTTTGTTTTCATGATGAGTAGAAGCATCCCCACGAGAAGAAATTAAAGCCTAACAGTTGCCAAACTACTGTTGAGGGAGTTGATACCTCGCTTTGGTTTTCCAATCACTTTGGAATCAGATAGAGGACCTCATTTTAATAATAAAATAATTCGTTTAATCTGTGAAGCATTCAGAAATTACCAAAAACTGCATTGTGCATACCGCCCAGAGGCTTCTGGAGTGGCTGAGCAATTAAATGGCACACACAAATCAAGGTTAAGTAAAATGTGTGCATCAACATCCCTGAAATGGCAGATGCAATGCCTCTTCTGTTGATGGGACCTCGAAGTATTCCTGACAGAAAAACAGGATTGAGTTCACATGAGATCCTCATGGCAAGGGCAATGAGAAGCATTTATTCCTGGTCACAAATTGATGAATATAACTGATGATCTGGTGTTGGATTATTGCAAAGAATTGGCTGACCTAGTGCGTTCTGTCTCTCATCAGGTTGCCAGGTAGCCAGCACTGGTGCATGTTTTGAATCCTGGAGACTGGGTGGTAGTGAAGAAACACGCCTGAAAGTCGTGCTTAGCACCCAGGTGGGATAAACTACGTCAAGTCATACTGGTCACTACTACAGCAGTGAAGTGAGCAGGAAAGTAGTGAGGACCAGATAGGTGTAGAAGAAAACACTCAGGAAGAAGTGAACAAAGCTATTTGAGACCCTGAGCAGGACAAGACAGGGAAAGAAGAACATACTCTGCGTTCTGTCTCTCATCAGGTTGGAGAAGGCGCAGTTGCCAGGCAGCCTGCACTGGTGCATGTTTTGAATCCTGGAGACTGGGTGGTAGTGAAGAAACACGCCTTAAAGTCGTGCTTAGCACCCAGGTGGGATAAACTATGTCAAGTCATACTGGTCACTACTACAGCAGTGAAGTGAGCAGGTTTACCCAATTGGATACATGCAAGTCATACCGAAAGAATTCCAAGCCCTACCGAAGAACAACAACTGAGTTAAACAGTTGAAATAGCTGAAGGTTATGAAGTCAAAGAATCTAGAGTGATAGATTCTGAAGCCATAGACGAAGAACAACTGAGTACAAGTCAGGAGGGCTGGACATCAGTGATTGACGTACCAGAAGTTGTTATTCAAACAAGAAGCAGAACAAGGTTGGAGAGACAGGAAAGTAGTAAGGACCAGATAGGTGTAGAAGAAAACACTCAGGAAGAAGTGAACAAAGCTATTTGAGACCCTGAGCAGGACAAGACAGGGAAAGAAGAACATACTCAGGCAAAGGCAAACATATCTATTTAAAGACCTGAGCAGGGACAGACAGGAATAGAAGAATATGTTCAGGCAGCAGAAGAGCCAATTGTGGTAAGACCTGAACAGGACCAGTTAGGCGAAGAAGAACAAGTTAGGGCAGAAGAAGATCAATTTGAAATAAAAACCACACAGGAAAAGATAGAGGAAGGAGAACAAGTTCAGGTGAATGAAATAACAAAAATAAGACCTGACAGGAACAGGTAGAGGGTGATTCAGAAGAAGAAAGGCTAATTGTGCCTAGAAACTCTCAATATAAAAGAACTTGAGAACAAGACAAAGATGGTGAAAGTGCTGTACAAGTTAAAAGGGTCAGAAAAGGTGATAACTGGCCAGGTGGAGTCAAATGATTAAGATACTACCTGAGAAAAACAAATGAAAGACCTGAGCAAGTAAATGAGGTTACTAGTCAATCTCAGTCTAAACAGTCAATTGTGAAAAACACTCGAAGAAGTCCAATAAATTCAACGGTCCTGAGTGGACCTATGTCATATTAGAAGAATTTGAAAATGTTGAATTGAGTGAAGAGACAGAAGAAATATATGCTGTACAGATTGATGAGGGGAGAGTGATGCCTCCTTGAAAACAAAAAGTTTGAACTTACAAATGAAGAAAAGAAAAGAAGAGAAATCTTCCTAGACTAAAATGGTTATAAACAGGGTTATTGAGCTACCAAAACGAAGTTGCACCCAAAGGTGATGTAGAGCTTGCAGATGTAGCATTTTATTAGTAGTTTCAGTATGGCTATTTCTAACAGTAGCAGTTCCTTATTTAATGATAACAAATAGACAGAATGAAACAGATACTAATGGGAAAACAGCTACCATAAAAGGAGATAGAGTAGAATTAGAAACAGCAGATGAGATAGATGTACATCACACAGTATCAGATGACACGTCTTCACTAAGTTGTTATTCCAATATGTAGATGCAATGGAAGTTAGTGATTGTTACGTTTGTATGAAATTACCAGCTTCAGTATCAGAAGGAGTTACATATCACCACTTACATTTAACATATGGTATTTCATGTAGTATACTAACAAGTTTGTTTTATAGAACAGGGAGACGTCAATATTATTATTCAAACTTAGATGTAGTATTTCTGGAACTTCCTATTCAAAAGAATATGAATTCAGTACTTAGTAGTCAAGATGCACTGTTTATGGGTGATTTTTTTCTAACAATGAAGTCAATAGATTTAGTAAAGGCACACAAGATTAATCTAACATGTATATTACATGAAGAAGAGAAAGTGTTTTTGAATTTAGGTGAGGAAAGGAGACAGGATTTCCAAAAGAAGGCTGCCTAACAGAAAACCCATGTACCTCCATGGGATGGAAAAGAGGGAATTTATGCAACTGGCAAGGCTCATGCTGCAATGTCCCTGGACTTTGAGAAGACAGGGAAACGCTGCCTCCATAGATTAAAGACAGATTATAACAACGTATTTATTGGTTCCAGTGTATGTGAACAAAACTTCCTAATGTTGGGAGGTTGGGGACTAAAAGGGGGAACGGATCCAGTATTTCCTGGGGTTTTACAATGTGTGTGTGAATAATGCTTACTATAAGTTACCTGCATGGTGGTACGGAATCTGCTACTTTGGATAGTATTTCCGAAAATATACCATGTAAAAAGAATCACTGGAAGCAATGAATATACTAATCAACTAACACGAAGAAAGAGAATTAGTTTTTCAGAAATAATAGGTGACATATTTGGTGCATTGAGACCTTCAGTGGGAGTCATTCTAAATTCACACAGAATTTGTCTAATGTCAACAGTAGTTGATCGTCTCTCGACTGATACTGCTGGGGGTTTCTTGATGATTAATATAGAAATGGTTGCAATTAGGTCTATGGTTTTACAAAATCGACTTGCTCTTGATATCTTATTGGCAAAAGAAGGCGGAGTCTGTAAAATGCTGAAAGTGCAACATTGTTGCACTCATATACCTGATACAAATAGGGAAATTAGGGGATATATTAAGGACATTACAACACTTCATGAAAATCTGAAAGAACTAGCGTTTGAAAGGGTATGGGAAAGACTAACAAAGAGTATTTCTTCAATAGGGACTTGGTTTACTGATTTAGGGCAAAGTATCTTAGGTCAAATAGCTCTTCCATTAGTTGGTATAACAATAATAGTTTTAAGAATAATGTTATGGTGTAAGTGTTGCAGTAACAAAGGAAGAGGAAGATTCAAAGTGAATGGGAAAGGAAAGAATAGGAAGTATGAAGAGATTCAGCTGGAAGAAATGAAAAAAAACTTATGATTGATGAAATTTTGGAAAACAAAGATGAGATTAAGAATGAAAAAGGAGGAGAAGAAACTGAGATATGCTAAAGTTGGCATCTGATTGGGATGGGTAATTTTGTGATGGCTCAAAATGCCATCAGAGAGGGGATTGTTGGAGCAAGGTCTCATAGAAAAGAGACTTGCTCGAAAGCAATCCGCTTGTTTTACTCACTAACCTGTTATTAATTACGTATTGTGTGAAAGTAACGCGCACCACATAAACACATGAATTACTGAAGCTTGCATATGTGTTTGCTAACGCTATCCAACTCAAACGAATTACTAGAACCGCTTTAACAGGGAAATATTTACTGCGCATGCATCAACCACATCTACGCAATATGACGTACTGAAGCTTGGAGGGAAATTCTTTTGCATGAGCAGAAGGCACTAAAATGGAATATTGAAGACTCGCATGCATGGCACCTGCTTAGCTGAAATGAAATTGAGCAATTTAACTAATGCTAGTGCGGGGAAAATATTAATGAGTAAAGGGGATTAGAGCTGAGACGGGTGATATACAGTGAAACCATTTTTTTGTGAAAACAACATTTATCTTTTCTGACTTTATCACTAGTGCACATTTCGGCCTCTTGTGTATGTCTGACGTAAGCAAAACCACATGACAATCGCGCATGACAACTGAAAGTCAGCCCGGAAGAATGATGTGTGAGTCGGGAAGAGGACAAGGTCACAGTGTGCCTGAGCCTGAGAACCAACAGAGAAAGATCTAAATGAATGAGGCTACATGTTCAAATTAAATCATTTGTTGCAGATGAAATGTGAATACCGGTAGGAAAATAAAATATGAATAAAAATTAAGGGGATGGGTTTGTTAAAAATGGGCTCACTGAAAAAAGTTATATGTAAGCATGGTGTGATGATCTTCCCCCATTGCCTGACAAATTAGATTTTGTATTTTTACGATATTGAAACATTAGTGGGTGGTACATGATAAACGAAAGGTATAATTGAGATACTCTTCGTTAGTTAGTCAGATGAAGATTTGCTGAATGCTGCAGAGCTCTGGATGCTGTCTGTGAGACGTCGATGCGGAGATGCTGTGAGCCTTGGGTGTTGTCGGAGTAACTAGAGATGCTGATGAGGAAACCGAATGCAGAGCCCTCTATTTTTGTATTTTATTTATTTAATGCGATTTTATATAGCACAAACATTACCCGAAGGTGTCAAAGCGCTTTACATAAGAACCAGTTGCGATACATAAGGAGTTAGGATTACCTGAGTTACATAAAAGATACAAACAGAAAAAATTGCAAATGTACAAGTTGTAAAGTCATTAAAAGAAGGGATACAAATGGATAAACTCTAAGAATCACGTAGGAATGGTAGTGAGTACAAGGGTCTATTACATATACTAGTGGTTGGAGTTATCTCTATATACATATACTAGCAGCCCGTCCTGACGTTGTCCAGGTATGAAACAGAATGTGTGTAATGTGTGTATTCAGATATGGTCATTCGCGTGTTCCCCCAGCTTGAGGCCTAGCTGCAGCCCTGGTTGATGTTAGCAGGCTCGTGTCCCCCCGCTTGAGGCCCAGCTGCAGCCCTGGTTCATGTTAGCAGGCCAATGTAATTAGTGTAGTGATCCGCCGCCTAAGCCCGGCTACAGCCCTGGCTGATGTTAGCAGGCGTGTGTAAATTGGTTTAATGTTATAGTTCAGTAACAGCGCGCATGAGAGGCTGCAGTAATTGTCCCCGCAGACACGCTCAGTCACGTGTGCCCCCGCTTGAGGGCCAGCAGCGACCGCCTAACAATTAGAATTGTGTGAGTCTTGAATGATTGTTTTCCGCTGTTCTTATTTTTTTATGACCCACACCGACGCTCTTCTGCCCGAATGCTTTTTAGACGCACCCAGGCCAAGCCACACACTGCGTTCGGCCCTTTCAGACGTACCCAAGCCAAGGCACACACTGCATTCGGCACCCCCAGTATGTGTGAGACAACGGGCAGTCCCCCAAGGGAGTCTTGCGAATGGTTACTTACCATGCTTTGAGGTGAATGCCTTTGTGACGCCCCCAGCACACGGCCACAGCAGATTATCTGATTAATGTACGACCCAGATGGCATGAAGTGCGGAACATAGCACATGCCCCCAGCGTGCCCCTTGATGCGGCGCAATTGTGTAATTGGTGCTTCACATGCCATGAAGGGCAGACACACGCCCACAGCGCGGACGCACGCCCACATTGTTTGTCACGGCCCCAGCGTGTCACGCCCCCAGCGTGCCCCTTGATGCGGCGCAATTACGACTCAAATGGCATGAAGGGCGGAACGTACCACACACCCCCAGCATTTGTCACGCCCCCAGCACACGCCCACAGCAGAACGCAGACACGCCCACAAGGGACTACTTTGCGGCACGGTTCTTTTACCTTTTATATGTATATGGTGGTCTGTCTGCATAGCCTATGTCCTTCTGCTGTAACTGCCCTTTCCAACGCTGTATCGGGTGTTGTGATTGGTGCTGTGGTTACTGAGATTACCCGACTCAAAGGTTTGGGCTCTCTCTTTATAATAGTAGCTGAATTGGTGGCCTTAACAAAGGCATGCAAAATTGGAAAAAAATGGAGAATAACCATATTTACGGACAGTCAATATGGGTTCGGGGTTGTGCACAACTTTGGCCAGCTCTGGATGCAGAGGAGATTTCTGACTTCTTCAGGATCCCCCATAAGAAATGGTACAAATGTGAAAGATCTGTTGGAAGCAATACAATTGCCAAAAGAAATAGCAGTGGTCAAGTGTGCTGCTCACCAGTCAGAAAATGACTATGTGGCAGCAGTTAACAGATACGCTAACCACATTGCTCAATATTGTGTGAGAAATAACATAGCATTAAACAGGACAATTTAAACAAGTCAAATCAGCTGCCAACTTATGTTTTTCTCAGCTTTAGACACATACATGGCATGAGGTGAGACAGTTGCAGGATGAAGTTGAGGTAAGCATAAAATAAAACTAGATAGAATCAGGATGTGAAAGAAGAAAAGAGGATGATGTATGGGTGTACCCTGATGGCAAACCGGTCATGTCAGATTGCTTACACTCTCAAATGGCAAGAATGTATCATGGGGACACACATGTTGGTAGGGATGCCATGATCAGACTATTCAGACTAAATTGGTATAATCCAAAGCTTAGGGTAGTCGCAGAGAACCTTTGCCAAGGATGTTTAATTTGTCAGCAGCAAAATCCAGGCAGGAAAACAGTGGTTAGTTGGGGTAAAATTGGAAAAGCAGAAGGGACATTCACGTGATTGCAGCTTGACTTCATAGAGTTGCCTCTAAGCAATGGGATGAAGTATGTCCTTGTCATAGTTTGTTTGTTTTCACGATGAGTAGAAGCATCCCCACGAGAAGAAATTAAAGCCTAACAGTTGTCAAACTACTGTTGAGGGAGTTGATACCTCGTTTTGGTTTTCCAATCACTTTGGAATCAGATAGAGGACCTCATTTTAATAATAAAATATTTTGTTTAATCTGTGAAGCATTCAAAATTGAACAAAAACTGCATTGTGCATACCGCCCAGAGGCTTCTGGAGTGGTTGAGCAATTAAATGGCACACACAAATCAAGGTTAAGTAAAATGTGTGCATCAACATCCCTGAAATGGCAGATGCAATGCCTCTTCTGTTGATGGGACCTCGAAGAATTCCTGACAGAAAAACAGGATTGAGTTCACATGAGATCCTCATGGCAAGGGCAATGAGAAGCATTTATTCCTGGTCACAAATTGATGAATATAACTGATGATCTGGTGTTGGATTATTGCAAAGAATTGGCTGACCTAGTGCCTTCTGTCTCTCATCAGGTTGCCAGGTAGCCAGCACTGGTGCATGTTTTGAATCCTGGAGACTGGGTGGTAGTGAAGAAACACGCCTGAAAGTCGTGCTTAGCACCCAGGTGGGATAAACTACGTCAAGTCATACTGGTCACTACTACAGCAGTGAAGTGAGCAGGAAAGTAGTGAGGACCAGATAGGTGTAGAAGAAAACACTCAGGAAGAAGTGAACAAAGCTATTTGAGACCCTGAGCAGGACAAGACAGGGAAAGAAGAACATACTCAGGCAAAGGCAAACATATCTATTTAAAGACCTGAGCAGGGACAGACAGGAATAGAAGAATACGTTCAGGCAGCAGAAGAGCCAATTGTGGTATGACCTGAACAGGACCAGTTAGGCGAAGAAGAACAAGTTGGGCAGAAGAAGATCAATTTGAAATAAAAACCACACAGGAAAAGATAGAGGAAGGAGAACAAGTTCAGGCGAATGAAATAACAAAAATAAGACCTGAACAGGAACAGGTAGAGGGTGATTCAGAAGAAGAAGAAAGGCGAATTGTGCCTAGAAACTCTCAAAATAAAAGAACTTTAGAACAAGACAAAGAAGGTGAAAGTGCAGCGCAAGTTAAAAGGGTCAGAAAAGGTGATAACTGGCCAGGTGGAGTCAAATGATTAAGATGCTACCTGAGAAAAACAAATGAAAGACCTGAGCAAGTAAATGAGGTTACTAGTCAATCTCAGTCTAAACAGTCAATTGTGAAAAACACTTGAAGAAGTCCAATAAATTCAACGGTCCTGAGTGGACCTACGTCATATTAGAAGAATTTGATAATGTTGATTTGAGTGAAGAGACAGAAGAAATATATGCTGTACAGATTGATGACGGGAGAGTGATGCCTCCTTGAAAACCAAAAGTTTGAACTTACAAATGAAGAAAAGAAAATAAGAGAAATCTTCCTAGACTAAAATGGTTAAAAACAGGGTTACTGAGCGACCAAAACGAAGTTGCACCCAAAGGTGATGTAGAGCTTGCAGATGTAGCATTTTATTAGTAGTTTCAGTATGGCTATTTCTAACAGTAGCAGTTCCTTATTTAATGATAACAAATAGACAGAATGAAACAGATACTAATGGGAAAACAGCTGCCATAAAAGGAGATAGAGTAGAATTAGAAACAGCAGATGAGATAGATGTACATCACACAGTATCAGATGACACGTCTTCACTAAGTTGTTATTCCAATATGTCGATGCAATGGAAATTAGTGATTGTTACGTTTGTATGAAATTACCAGCTTCAGTATCAGAAGGAGTTACATATCACCACTTACATTTAACATATGGTATTTCATGTAGTATACTAACAAGTTTGTTTTATAGAACAGGGAGACGTCAATATTATTATTCAAACTTAGATGTAGTATTTCTGGAACTTCCTATTCGAAAGAATATGAATTCAGCACTTAGTAGTCAAGATGCACTGTTTATTGGTGATTTTTTTCTAACAATGAAGTCAATAGATTTAGTAAAGGCACACAAGATTAATCTAACATGTATATTACATGAAGAAGAGAAAGTGTTTTTGAATTTAGGTGAGGAAAGGAGACAGGATTTCCAAAAGAAGGCTGCTGAACAGAAAACCCATGTACCTCCATGGGATGGAAAAGAGGGAATTTATGCAACTGGCAAGGCTCATGCTGCAATGTCCCTGGACTTTGAAAAGACAGGGAAATGCTGCCTCCATAGATTAAAGACAGATTATAACAACGTATTTATTGGTTCCAGTGTATGTCAACACAACTTCCTAATGTTGGGAGGTTGGGGACTAAAAGGGGGAACTGATCCAGTATTTCCTGGGGTTTTACAATGTGTGTGTGAATAATGCTTACTATAAGTTACCTGCATGGTGGTACGGAATCTGCTACTTTGGATAGTATTTCCGAAAATATACCATGTAAAAAGAATCACTGGAAGCAAAGAATATACTAATCAACTAACACGAAGAAAGAAAATTAGTTTTTCAGAAATAATAGGTGACATATTTGGTGCATTGAGACCTTCAGTGGGAGTCATTCTAAATTCACACAGAATTTGTCTAATGTCAACAGTAGTTGATCGTCTCTCGACTGATACTGCTGGGGGTTTCTTGATGATTAATATAGAAATGGTTGCAATTAGGTCTATGGTTTTACAAAATCGACTTGCTCTTGATATCTTATTGGCAAAAGAAGGCGGAGTCTGTAAAATGCTGAAAGTGCAACATTGTTGCACTCATATACCTGATACAAATAGGGAAATTAGGGGATATATTAAGGACATTACAACACTTCATGAAAATCTGAAAGAACTAGCGTTTGAAAGGGTATGGGAAAGACTAACAAAGAGTATTTCTTCAATAGGGACTTGGTTTACTGATTTAGGGCAAAGTATCTTAGGTCAAATAGCTCTTCCATTAGTTGGTATAACAATAATAGTTTTAAGAATAATGTTATGGTGTAAGTGTTGCAGTAACAAAGGAAGAGGAAGATTCAAAGTGAATGGGAAAGGAAAGAATAGGAAGTATGAATAGATTCAGCTGGAAGAAATGAAAAAAAACTTATGATTGATGAAATTTTGGAAAACAAAGATGAGATTAAGAATGAAAAAGGAGGAGAAGAAACTGAGATATGCTAAAGTTGGCATCTGATTGGGATGGGTAATTTTGTGATGGCTCAAAATGCCATCAGAGAGGGGATTGTTGGAGCAAGGTCTCATAGAAAAGAGACTTGCTCGAAAGCAATCCGCTTGTTTTACTCACTAACCTGTTATTAATTACGTATTGTGTGAAAGTAACGCGCACCACATAAACACATGAATTACTGAAGCTTGCATATGTGTTTGCTAACGCTATCCAACTCAAACGAATTACTAGAACCGCTTTAACAGGGAAATATTTACTGCGCATGCATCAACCACATCTACGCAATATGACGTACTGAAGCTTGGAGGGAAATTCTTTTGCATGAGCAGAAGGCACTAAAATGGAATATTGAAGACTCGCATGCATGGCACCTGCTTAGCTGAAATGAAATTGAGCAATTTAACTAATGCTAGTGCGGGGAAAATATTAATGAGTAAAGGGGATTAGAGCTGAGACGGGTGATATACAGTGAAACCATTTTTTTGTGAAAACAACATTTATCTTTTCTGACTTTATCACTAGTGCACATTTCGGCCTCTTGTGTATGTCTGACGTAAGCAAAACCACATGACAATCGCGCATGACAACTGAAAGTCAGCCCGGAAGAATGATGTGTGAGTCGGGAAGAGGACAAGGTCACAGTGTGCCTGAGCCTGAGAACCAACAGAGAAAGATCTAAATGAATGAGGCTACATGTTCAAATTAAATCATTTGTTGCAGATGAAATGTGAATACCGGTAGGAAAATAAAATATGAATAAAAATTAAGGGGATGGGTTTGTTAAAAATGGGCTCACTGAAAAAAGTTATATGTAAGCATGGTGTGATGATCTTCCCCCATTGCCTGACAAATTAGATTTTGTATTTTTACGATATTGAAACATTAGTGGGTGGTACATGATAAACGAAAGGTATAATTGAGATACTCTTCGTTAGTTAGTCAGATGAAGATTTGCTGAATGCTGCAGAGCTCTGGATGCTGTCTGTGAGACGTCGATGCGGAGATGCTGTGAGCCTTGGGTGTTGTCGGAGTAACTAGAGATGCTGATGAGGAAACCGAATGCAGAGCCCTCTATTTTTGTATTTTATTTATTTAATGCGATTTTATATAGCACAAACATTACCCGAAGGTGTCAAAGCGCTTTACATAAGAACCAGTTGCGATACATAAGGAGTTAGGATTACCTGAGTTACATAAAAGATACAAACAGAAAAAATTGCAAATGTACAAGTTGTAAAGTCATTAAAAGAAGGGATACAAATGGATAAACTCTAAGAATCACGTAGGAATGGTAGTGAGTACAAGGGTCTATTACATATACTAGTGGTTGGAGTTATCTCTATATACATATACTAGCAGCCCGTCCTGACGTTGTCCAGGTATGAAACAGAATGTGTGTAATGTGTGTATTCAGATATGGTCATTCGCGTGTTCCCCCAGCTTGAGGCCTAGCTGCAGCCCTGGTTGATGTTAGCAGGCTCGTGTCCCCCCGCTTGAGGCCCAGCTGCAGCCCTGGTTCATGTTAGCAGGCCAATGTAATTAGTGTAGTGATCCGCCGCCTAAGCCCGGCTACAGCCCTGGCTGATGTTAGCAGGCGTGTGTAAATTGGTTTAATGTTATAGTTCAGTAACAGCGCGCATGAGAGGCTGCAGTAATTGTCCCCGCAGACACGCTCAGTCACGTGTGCCCCCGCTTGAGGGCCAGCAGCGACCGCCTAACAATTAGAATTGTGTGAGTCTTGAATGATTGTTTTCCGCTGTTCTTATTTTTTTATGACCCACACCGACGCTCTTCTGCCCGAATGCTTTTTAGACGCACCCAGGCCAAGCCACACACTGCGTTCGGCCCTTTCAGACGTACCCAAGCCAAGGCACACACTGCATTCGGCACCCCCAGTATGTGTGAGACAACGGGCAGTCCCCCAAGGGAGTCTTGCGAATGGTTACTTACCATGCTTTGAGGTGAATGCCTTTGTGACGCCCCCAGCACACGGCCACAGCAGATTATCTGATTAATGTACGACCCAGATGGCATGAAGTGCGGAACATAGCACATGCCCCCAGCGTGCCCCTTGATGCGGCGCAATTGTGTAATTGGTGCTTCACATGCCATGAAGGGCAGACACACGCCCACAGCGCGGACGCACGCCCACATTGTTTGTCACGGCCCCAGCGTGTCACGCCCCCAGCGTGCCCCTTGATGCGGCGCAATTACGACTCAAATGGCATGAAGGGCGGAACGTACCACACACCCCCAGCATTTGTCACGCCCCCAGCACACGCCCACAGCAGAACGCAGACACGCCCACAAGGGACTACTTTGCGGCACGGTTCTTTTACCTTTTATATGTATATGGTGGTCTGTCTGCATAGCCTATGTCCTTCTGCTGTAACTGCCCTTTCCAACGCTGTATCGGGTGTTGTGATTGGTGCTGTGGTTACTGAGATTACCCGACTCAAAGGTTTGGGCTCTCTCTTTATAATAGTAGCTGAATTGGTGGCCTTAACAAAGGCATGCAAAATTGGAAAAAAATGGAGAATAACCATATTTACGGACAGTCAATATGGGTTCGGGGTTGTGCACAACTTTGGCCAGCTCTGGATGCAGAGGAGATTTCTGACTTCTTCAGGATCCCCCATAAGAAATGGTACAAATGTGAAAGATCTGTTGGAAGCAATACAATTGCCAAAAGAAATAGCAGTGGTCAAGTGTGCTGCTCACCAGTCAGAAAATGACTATGTGGCAGCAGTTAACAGATACGCTAACCACATTGCTCAATATTGTGTGAGAAATAACATAGCATTAAACAGGACAATTTAAACAAGTCAAATCAGCTGCCAACTTATGTTTTTCTCAGCTTTAGACACATACATGGCATGAGGTGAGACAGTTGCAGGATGAAGTTGAGGTAAGCATAAAATAAAACTAGATAGAATCAGGATGTGAAAGAAGAAAAGAGGATGATGTATGGGTGTACCCTGATGGCAAACCGGTCATGTCAGATTGCTTACACTCTCAAATGGCAAGAATGTATCATGGGGACACACATGTTGGTAGGGATGCCATGATCAGACTATTCAGACTAAATTGGTATAATCCAAAGCTTAGGGTAGTCGCAGAGAACCTTTGCCAAGGATGTTTAATTTGTCAGCAGCAAAATCCAGGCAGGAAAACAGTGGTTAGTTGGGGTAAAATTGGAAAAGCAGAAGGGACATTCACGTGATTGCAGCTTGACTTCATAGAGTTGCCTCTAAGCAATGGGATGAAGTATGTCCTTGTCATAGTTTGTTTGTTTTCACGATGAGTAGAAGCATCCCCACGAGAAGAAATTAAAGCCTAACAGTTGTCAAACTACTGTTGAGGGAGTTGATACCTCGTTTTGGTTTTCCAATCACTTTGGAATCAGATAGAGGACCTCATTTTAATAATAAAATATTTTGTTTAATCTGTGAAGCATTCAAAATTGAACAAAAACTGCATTGTGCATACCGCCCAGAGGCTTCTGGAGTGGTTGAGCAATTAAATGGCACACACAAATCAAGGTTAAGTAAAATGTGTGCATCAACATCCCTGAAATGGCAGATGCAATGCCTCTTCTGTTGATGGGACCTCGAAGAATTCCTGACAGAAAAACAGGATTGAGTTCACATGAGATCCTCATGGCAAGGGCAATGAGAAGCATTTATTCCTGGTCACAAATTGATGAATATAACTGATGATCTGGTGTTGGATTATTGCAAAGAATTGGCTGACCTAGTGCCTTCTGTCTCTCATCAGGTTGCCAGGTAGCCAGCACTGGTGCATGTTTTGAATCCTGGAGACTGGGTGGTAGTGAAGAAACACGCCTGAAAGTCGTGCTTAGCACCCAGGTGGGATAAACTACGTCAAGTCATACTGGTCACTACTACAGCAGTGAAGTGAGCAGGAAAGTAGTGAGGACCAGATAGGTGTAGAAGAAAACACTCAGGAAGAAGTGAACAAAGCTATTTGAGACCCTGAGCAGGACAAGACAGGGAAAGAAGAACATACTCAGGCAAAGGCAAACATATCTATTTAAAGACCTGAGCAGGGACAGACAGGAATAGAAGAATACGTTCAGGCAGCAGAAGAGCCAATTGTGGTATGACCTGAACAGGACCAGTTAGGCGAAGAAGAACAAGTTGGGCAGAAGAAGATCAATTTGAAATAAAAACCACACAGGAAAAGATAGAGGAAGGAGAACAAGTTCAGGCGAATGAAATAACAAAAATAAGACCTGAACAGGAACAGGTAGAGGGTGATTCAGAAGAAGAAGAAAGGCGAATTGTGCCTAGAAACTCTCAAAATAAAAGAACTTTAGAACAAGACAAAGAAGGTGAAAGTGCAGCGCAAGTTAAAAGGGTCAGAAAAGGTGATAACTGGCCAGGTGGAGTCAAATGATTAAGATGCTACCTGAGAAAAACAAATGAAAGACCTGAGCAAGTAAATGAGGTTACTAGTCAATCTCAGTCTAAACAGTCAATTGTGAAAAACACTTGAAGAAGTCCAATAAATTCAACGGTCCTGAGTGGACCTACGTCATATTAGAAGAATTTGATAATGTTGATTTGAGTGAAGAGACAGAAGAAATATATGCTGTACAGATTGATGACGGGAGAGTGATGCCTCCTTGAAAACCAAAAGTTTGAACTTACAAATGAAGAAAAGAAAATAAGAGAAATCTTCCTAGACTAAAATGGTTAAAAACAGGGTTACTGAGCGACCAAAACGAAGTTGCACCCAAAGGTGATGTAGAGCTTGCAGATGTAGCATTTTATTAGTAGTTTCAGTATGGCTATTTCTAACAGTAGCAGTTCCTTATTTAATGATAACAAATAGACAGAATGAAACAGATACTAATGGGAAAACAGCTGCCATAAAAGGAGATAGAGTAGAATTAGAAACAGCAGATGAGATAGATGTACATCACACAGTATCAGATGACACGTCTTCACTAAGTTGTTATTCCAATATGTCGATGCAATGGAAATTAGTGATTGTTACGTTTGTATGAAATTACCAGCTTCAGTATCAGAAGGAGTTACATATCACCACTTACATTTAACATATGGTATTTCATGTAGTATACTAACAAGTTTGTTTTATAGAACAGGGAGACGTCAATATTATTATTCAAACTTAGATGTAGTATTTCTGGAACTTCCTATTCGAAAGAATATGAATTCAGCACTTAGTAGTCAAGATGCACTGTTTATTGGTGATTTTTTTCTAACAATGAAGTCAATAGATTTAGTAAAGGCACACAAGATTAATCTAACATGTATATTACATGAAGAAGAGAAAGTGTTTTTGAATTTAGGTGAGGAAAGGAGACAGGATTTCCAAAAGAAGGCTGCTGAACAGAAAACCCATGTACCTCCATGGGATGGAAAAGAGGGAATTTATGCAACTGGCAAGGCTCATGCTGCAATGTCCCTGGACTTTGAAAAGACAGGGAAATGCTGCCTCCATAGATTAAAGACAGATTATAACAACGTATTTATTGGTTCCAGTGTATGTCAACACAACTTCCTAATGTTGGGAGGTTGGGGACTAAAAGGGGGAACTGATCCAGTATTTCCTGGGGTTTTACAATGTGTGTGTGAATAATGCTTACTATAAGTTACCTGCATGGTGGTACGGAATCTGCTACTTTGGATAGTATTTCCGAAAATATACCATGTAAAAAGAATCACTGGAAGCAAAGAATATACTAATCAACTAACACGAAGAAAGAAAATTAGTTTTTCAGAAATAATAGGTGACATATTTGGTGCATTGAGACCTTCAGTGGGAGTCATTCTAAATTCACACAGAATTTGTCTAATGTCAACAGTAGTTGATCGTCTCTCGACTGATACTGCTGGGGGTTTCTTGATGATTAATATAGAAATGGTTGCAATTAGGTCTATGGTTTTACAAAATCGACTTGCTCTTGATATCTTATTGGCAAAAGAAGGCGGAGTCTGTAAAATGCTGAAAGTGCAACATTGTTGCACTCATATACCTGATACAAATAGGGAAATTAGGGGATATATTAAGGACATTACAACACTTCATGAAAATCTGAAAGAACTAGCGTTTGAAAGGGTATGGGAAAGACTAACAAAGAGTATTTCTTCAATAGGGACTTGGTTTACTGATTTAGGGCAAAGTATCTTAGGTCAAATAGCTCTTCCATTAGTTGGTATAACAATAATAGTTTTAAGAATAATGTTATGGTGTAAGTGTTGCAGTAACAAAGGAAGAGGAAGATTCAAAGTGAATGGGAAAGGAAAGAATAGGAAGTATGAATAGATTCAGCTGGAAGAAATGAAAAAAAACTTATGATTGATGAAATTTTGGAAAACAAAGATGAGATTAAGAATGAAAAAGGAGGAGAAGAAACTGAGATATGCTAAAGTTGGCATCTGATTGGGGTGGGTAATTTTGTGATGGCTCAAAATGCCATCAGAGAGGGGATTGTTGGAGCAAGGTCTCATAGAAAAGAGACTTGCTCGTAAGCAATCCGCTTGTTTTACTCACTAACCTGTTATTAATTACGTATTGTGTGAAAGTAACGCGCACCACATAAACACATGAATTACTGAAGCTTGCATATGTGTTTGCTAACGCTAACCAACTCAAACGAATTACTAGAACCACTTTAACAGGGAAATCTTTACTGCGCATGCATCAACCGCATCTACGCAATATGACGTACTGAAGCTTGGAGGGAAATTCTTTTGCATGAGCAGAAGGCACTAAAATGGAATATTGAAGACTCGCATGCATGGCACCTGCTTAGCTGAAATGAAATTGAGCAATTTACCTAATGCTAGTGCGGTTATTTAATGCGATTTTATATAGCACAAACATTACCCGAAGGTGTCAGAGCGCTTTACATAAGAACCAGTTGCGATACATAAGGAGTTAGGATTACCTGAGTTACATAAAAGATACAAACAGATAAAATTGCAACTGTACAAGTTGTAAAGTCACACAAGGAAGAGATACAAACAGAAAAATTGCAAATGTACAAGTTGTAAAGTCATTAAAAGAAGAGATACAAATGGATAAACTCTAAGAATCACGTAGGAATGGTAGTGAGTACAAGGGTCTATTACATATACTAGTGGTTGGAGTTATCTCTATATACATATACTAGCAGCCCGTCCCGACGTTGTCCAGGTATGAAACAGAATGTGTGTAATGTGTGTATTCAGATATGGTAATTCGCGTGTTCCCCCCGCTTGAGGCCTAGCTGCAGCCCTGGTTGATGTTAGCAGGCGCGTGTCTCCCCGTTTGAGGCCCAGCTGCAGCCCTGGTTCATGTTAGCAGGCCAATGTAATTAGTGTAGTGATCCGCCGCCTGAGCCCGGCTACAGCCCTGGCTGATGTTAGCAGGCGTGTGTAAATTGGTTTAATGTTATAGTTCAGTAACAGCGCGCAAGAGAGGCTGCAGTAATTGTCCCCTTAGACACGCTCAGTCACGTGTGCCC
The DNA here is from genome assembly GCF_964261635.1 of Lissotriton helveticus. Taxonomy (NCBI): domain Eukaryota; kingdom Metazoa; phylum Chordata; class Amphibia; order Caudata; family Salamandridae; genus Lissotriton; species Lissotriton helveticus. The sequence continues at coordinate 875,772,519 of NC_136067.1, forward strand.
CCGCTTGAGGGCCAGCAGCGACCGCCTAACAATTAGAATTGTGTGAGTCTTGAATGATTGTTTTCCGCTGTTCTTATTTTTTTATGACCCACACCGACGCTCTTCTGCCCGAATGCTTTTTAGACGCACCCAGGCCAAGCCACACACTGCGTTCGGTCCTTTCAGACGTACCCAAGCCAAGGCACACACTGCATTCGGCACCCCCAGTATGTGTGAGACAACGGGCAGTCCCCCAAGGGAGTCTTGCAAATGGTTACTTACCATGCTTTGAGGTGAACGCCTTTGTGACGCCCCCAGCACACGGCCACAGCAGATGATCTGATTAATGTACGACCCAGATGGCATGAAGTGCGGAACATAGCACATGCCCCCAGCGTGCCCCTTGATGCGGTGCAATTGTGTAATTGGTGCTTCACATGGCATGAAGGGCGGACACACGCCCACAGCGCGGACACACGCCCACAGCGTTTGTCACGCCCCCAGTGTGCCACTTGATGCGGCGAAATTACGACTCAAATGGCATGAAGGGCGGAACGTACCACACACCCCCAACCTTTTGTCACGCCCCCAGTACACGCCCACAGCAGAACGCAGACACGCCCACAAGGCACTACTTTGCTGGCACGGTTCTTTTACCTTTTATATGTATATGGTGGTCTGTCTGCATAGGCTATGTCCTTCTGCTGCAACTGCCCTTTCCAACGCTGTGATTGGTGCTGTGGTTACTGAGATTACCCGACTCAAAGGTTTGGGCTCTCTCTTTATAATATTAGTATGTATTTTACACTTTTGCACATGGTGTTTTAAAAATAAAACTTAATGAATAACCTGTGTGCTGAGGTGCCGTGACTTTCTTGCTGGAAAGAGAGGAGGCGGAAGGAATCAAAGTCATATATATATATATATATATATATATATATATATATATTGATACCCCTCGTTTCCTTTTCGCCAGAATTTGCAGCGCTCTCTTGCCGGTTCGTAAATCCCCGCGGCAGAACCACGCCGCATTTAAATCCACAACCAATTCCCCCAGCTGGGAGAAAAACGGGACGAGCTCGCGTTTGTCTTCACTTATGTGCTTTCTAATTTAATCCTCACAGCATGGAGTTTCCCAAGCAGGCGGGCACAAATCTACGCGTTTCGGGATAGCATATCCCTTGTTCACGATCAATTTGGCTCCAGGCTCTCAGTCTCAATATAGTGAGTCACATTATTACATCATTTCCTGTTTGATGTTATTTTGGACCTCGGCCTTCTGGATGATATAGTTTTTTGCAATTTTTTTTGCAATTTTTTTATCCGTCTGCATAACCTATGTCCTTCTGCTGCAACTGCCCTTTCCAACGCTGTATTGGGTGTTGTGATTGGTGCTGTGGTTACTGAGATTACCCGCCTCAAAGGTTTGGGCTCTCTCATAATAATATTAGTATGGATATACAAATAGATTTGTTCAGGATTACATTTTACCAGCGATTAGGCTTAGACAAGTATATATCACAAATTTTCAGAGTGAAAAGAGAAAGAAAAAGAAAAAGGAGTAGAGAGCGGTAGGTGGGAGAGAAGAGTCGGAGGCTGAGATTGGCGAGCGGAGGGAGGGGGACCTGAGGGGTAGAAAGAGATAAGGCAGTCCAGAAAAAGAGAAATGACTGAAGGTCAGCAGGATGGAATCCAATGGACCAAAGCAAAGTACAAGAATCAACAAGATGGCGGACCCTCTGGCTCCGAATCAAATCCTGCAAATATCCTGTTCCTCCTTGCTTCTTCAAACCTGTGCCTATGATTGGAAGGTGTGAGTAGGCTATAGTGTGCCTGGTGGGGAGTCTAGAGGTGTTTTTCTGTCCAAGACTGAGACTTTTTGCCGGTGCGGTGGTCGGCGCGCGGTTTCCCAAGATGGCAGCCGGGACGGACTGATCAAAGCTGAGGGCCTGAGCTGCAGAACCTTTGTCTGGTGTGCCGGTGGTGGGTCTGGGTAGGTGCCCATTGCGGTGAGGAGGAGCAGTGCCAGGATCCGACTGGGCCCTCTGCTGTGCCGGTGTAATCGGAGGTTTGTGGCTGCCCTGAGAGATCTGGAGGCTGACACGGTGCGGCGAGATGGACAGGCAGGAAGCCGCTGAAGGAGTGGGAGGCTCCCCTCATTGAAGAGCGATGGAGGATTGAGCTGGGGCACCCGATATTGAGAACTGCAGGTGCCAATAGTGGAGAAGAAGGAGCCCTGCGGAGCCTTTATTCGGCGAGTCGGTGGGGGTGTCTGAGCAAGTGTCGGTTGCGGTGAGAGCGATCCACGCTGCGATCCGAACGGGCCCTCTGTTGTGACGGTGTACTGCAGATTTGTTCCAGTTCTAGGCCCTGCCCCCGCCCGTGCCGGCTTCGGTACCACATCCCTGCCCAACCGCAGCTCTGCGCCACGGATCTGTGTGGGCCTCGAGTTTGTCGCCGAGAGCCGCGCGGTGTTGGTCGCTCGGTGGGGGCCGCGGAGGTAAGGGGCACAGCCCTTTCCCAGGAACAGGACCGCAGCACCCCAAAGAGGCTACTTCTCTCCCAGTAGCACCTGGTGAACAGTCATGGACAGGACCGCAGCACCTCAAGCAGGCTTCTCCCCTTCTAACCGTGACCGCACACCATCACAATCCGGTCCTCACTCTTCCAGCAGCGCCTGGCGACAGACGGAACCACGGCTATCCTACTCTATTAGGTTAGAAAGAAGATTGTGGAAGAATCTCGAGGAGGGAGAGAGTGTCAGAGAGGGGTGCTTTGGTGTTAGAGAGGTCATCTATCTTGTCCTGAATCCTCCTATCCTGAAGCCTTTGTCTTCTGAACTATCCCGGGGGACCCTTACCAGCCCTTTGGCCAGGGGGTTGGCCTTCACACCATCCTAGGTAAATATAGTTTTGTGTATTTGCAGATGTCCTTTTCTCTTTGTCCTCTCATGTTTTAGTATAATTCATTGCAGAGTTTTTGAAGTATGTGTTTGATGATTGATTATTTGAATTTTCCCTACTATGAGTGGTCGTGGCTGTATTGTATTTTGAAGTGGTTCACAGGCAAATAATTTAGATAAAGACTTAAAATGTACCCGAGTCTGTGGTTATTTAACTTTAAAGTATATAAAAGTTAGAATTAAGTTAATTTTCACCATCAACTAGTGCAAATAACGGTCCATCTACCAGAGGAAATAACTTTTTGATTATGTTAAAGGTTGGTTAAGAGTAAGAAATAATGAATCTTGAAGTGTGGAAAGTCATAATTTTAATTTAAAGAAGAGTAAAGAAATACGTTTTTGTGCTACCTTGTGAAGGGAGGGTCAGTCGCCGGAGTGGTACTGACATCACAGGGAGCCGCGCTGGGATTGGTTGAAAATGCGGGCGTGAGACAGAAGCAGATTGTAAAGGAGGGGTCAGTAGTAAGAAGTAAAACTGACGTCATAGAAGGCTGCCTGGCATTGGGCAGACCACGAGCGTGAGCCTGAATCTGGTTGGTTGTCAGATAGAAGTTACACTTGTATTTGTTAAAGAACCAATGTAAGGGGCATGGCCAAGATGGCGGAGTGAGCGGACGTGTATCGCCTCAGCTCCTGCCAACGGCCCTGAATAAGCACCGGTACCGACACCTTTGCCCCGCAGTCAGGGGCTTGGGCAGTCGGTCCCGTCCATAGAGCGGAATGGACCCGGTGAGCGAGGCGGAGACGCGCCCGAGGCGGTGTGAGACAGCGGCGGAGTTGACGGCGCGAGGCGCCCCCTCCCCCATCCGACCTGAGAACGAGGCCGACCCGGCGTGGGAGACGTGGCCGAGCGACGCGCCACTTCGGCGGTGCACGAGAGCGGCCTGGGGCGGGTGTCTCCCGCGAACATCGGGAGGCGGCACTGAGGTCCACAGCGGCAGCGGGGGCCCCCGGGTGGCGGCGGAATCGGGCGGTCGGCCCGCCAGACAACAGAGCAGTGCTCGGACGCCGCGGGACCCAGAAGGCGGCGGCGGCGCAACGTGAGGCCAGAGGTCGGTCTTCCCTCGGGAACCGCGGGCGGCTGAGTGTGGTGAGTCCCGATTGGAAGCGGAGTGTGGGGACCTGGGGGGGAGGCCCCCTCGGCGGGCATATCGGCCCATTGGCATAGCAGGCTCCCCCCCGTGCGAGCCCCTCGGCGGAGACCTGGCGGGCTGTGTCCCCCCTGGCGGAGGCTGACGGTGAGAGGTCCGGACATGTAGCTGGAGGCAGGGGCACGGACTTGGACCCTACAGGCACAAATTTCCTCACATTTGCACCGGGAGGTGCCCGCCTTGACGCAGCACCGGGGGGTGCCCTTGGTCTTAGAGGCGGCAGTTCCAGGAGAGCCTCTCGCAGCCCCTGGGGGTGGCGGCTGAGTCTTCAGAGGTCAAGAAGCCCGCCCAGGCGGAGAAGTAGGCCAGGCTCGCGTCGGAGCTATTGGAGCACGAGACGTAGACGGACATTGCACGGGCCCCAGCGCCAAGAGAGCCCTCGCGGGGGACACAGGCAACCACACGCCGGCCTGCGGTGAGCTGGCGTCACCGCGCTGCCACGGGGGAGACTTGATTTCAAGGAGGTAGCCTACGGAGAACATTGTATTGGCGCCACAGCTACGGGCACAGCGGGATGTCGTCGACCAGGCCTCCTAGAGGCAAAACGGTAAAGGACCTATTCGCGAAGACACAGACCCCCCCACAGAAGGACGCGGGAGTCGCATCACTGAAGAAGATGGACCCGGCCTCCGACACTGGGACCTGAGGGGGAGGACAAACATGGACCACAAGGGGAGGGGAATGGGTGAAGGGAGGGGAGTTGAGGGGGGTACGGGGAGGAGGGAGTTGGGGGAGAGGGGGTAGTTTGGTGGGCTTTAAAGGAGTAGGGACGGTTGGGTTGGGGGTGGGTATCTTGCTTATCGGGTGTGTTAAGAGATTGCAGCACGGTGCATTCCGGACACTCTATGCAACACATTGGCAATGGGGAACAACAGGGCGAAGAAGGAGCGGACGGCGAGCCGCCTGCCGCGGTTTTGCAGTATGTGTATACCTTCAAGTTGGACTTGGCGGGGAAGGCTGGTCTACCGCTTGCTTTGTACCGTTTTAAACGTGGCCGGCCCGAACCGGGTTGTAGGCGGCTTGCTGTGTATAATTACAACCCTGCACGTTATGCACTGTGATGAACTCCCCTGTGTTGCCTTGACCTCTTGGTCCATTAGTGGGCTGTTTAACGGCCACATGCACCTGTAATGTACCTAAACTTGTGTTGACGTGCTCATTTCAGGTGATGGAGTTCTAGCTTTCCCAGAAAATGGTACGTTCAATGGAAGAATTCTACAGAATTTGAGGATGGAAATGAATGATTTGGAACCAAGACCTAGGTTAACTCAGTATGCGACTTTGGAAGAGTGTGAGACTGAGTCATTTGAACGAGAGAAATGTAGAGGTGGAAGATATAAAGGATTTTCCCCAGATATTTGCATGAAAATCAAGGTCAGATGAAGCAATGGAGAAGAGCAATGATATTGGAAGGTTTATACCCAGTATTGATGGCTGAGGAACAGTCAGGGAGCAAATGTTAAGAGAAAACAAAACACATGAATGTGACTGGATTTGGTGAGTCAGATGATGAATTGTTGGAGGACATTTTAACTAAAAACCCTCCACCATATCAAGAAGGACCCAGTGGAGTCACCCCAAGTGCACCAGTAATGGGGACACCCTTAATTCCACAAATTGTAAATGACACATCATTTAATAGAGTACTTCAAGACAGGGAAAAAGAAGAGTTAAGTAAAAATAGGGAGGAATTAATACAGAAAATAGGCAAATTGAGTTTGAACCCTGAAGCATTGACAGCACCAGTGACTATAGGTCCTGTTATTGCATTATATGGAGATAAAATAAATTGCCCAAAATCACAAACTGTAACAACTTCTTTGAGTAATCCTAGAAAAGAGGTAGTATTATCTGAGGATCAAGCCAGTGAGTGTGATTCAGTCATTTTATTAATGGACCTTCCAATAAGAGAACCTGTAAGTGAAACTCCAAAAAGAGTAACACCCAGTAGTTCAAAAGAAAGAAAGTCTGTGGTACCCTCAGGAACAAGAAGCTCAACAACAGTCACACCCGAAGATTTGGAAAGATGGGCACAGGGAACAGAAAAGCAAAGTACACCCCCAAAGATTTTAGACATTTACAAATTAAAAGTAGAATTGGAAGAGATAATAGCTGGAAATATGGGAATGGAAAGATTGAACCATTAAAATGAAGAAGAGTTGTTGTTTATATGTAGGAGTATAACCAGAAATGCAAAATTGTTCCATGAGAAATTGACAGAGTTCGCTTCAGAGATGGGAATATATATAGGAAGATCAAAACTGTTACAGAAACCATATCGAGTGGAGTTTACTGATAAGGATTTGGAGAATATAAATGTGTCTGGTAAGAAACTACAGGTAGAGGAATTAATGAATATTTTGAAAAAATGGGGAGACATTGACAAGTGGAGACCTAGGTGGACAAGAAAGAAGAAGGAAGCTCAGGCTAAGAAAGCATCATCTGCATTCTTGTGAAGAGAAACAGAAAAGGCAGAAACATTGTGTCCCATGAGAGAAGTACCTAGTGGAGGATATGTTCACGTTCCGTGGAGCATACAGGATATATTGTCATTTACAAACGATTTCCATTGATTAAGAGAGAAACAAGTTGAACGGTACAAACAAGTTGAAAGATTTGTGAAAATTTCGAAAGTTCAGTTGAAAGATCTAGAAGGTTTGTTTGACATAGTGGTCTCACTGATTTATGGAGGGAGTCTAAGATTACAGTTGATTGGCCAAGCGAGAAGTATCCAAGATACTCGAAAACAGGAGCACCCTCAGATGAGGTGATGAAGAAATATCACCAAGTAATTACTTTACTGAAAGGGAAAATTCCTCCTAAAGAAACAGATTGGGTAAAGATAGAACAACTCAAGAGCTGAATGAGTCTGTACATGTATATTATGAGCGGTTGCTATGGGTGTTTAAGCAGTAGAGTGGTTTTGAGAACATTGGAGATAAAGGTATGGGACATTTTGAGTATCAGTTTGTGTATGGTCTGAAACTGGAGATTAGTCAGATGATTCAGCAGCACATGTTGCACTGACAGAGCAAGCTGATAGATGACATTTTGAAATACGCAAAATACTGTGGGGATGATATCGAGGCAAAACAAGAGAAAATGATGTGGGCACAAGTGAAATTGGCAGAACAGCGAGAAAGTAGATTAAATAGTCAGACTGATAATCAGGGGCAAGATCAAAATCAGAATGATCATGGGGTAAATTTAGAGGACGAATGAATAGAGAAGAAGCAAAGAAAAAGTTTCCTTGCCATGCATGCGGAAAGCTTGGACATTGGAAGAACGAGTGTTAGAGTATTCTGAATAATAGTGGTCCAAGTCCAAAATTTTAATCCACAGACGCAGAATGAAGTGCTTATGAATCACCCGCATCTGGTAGTTAATCTATAGTGGCAGGTGCCACCAGCTCCTATACCTAATTTTGTGAACCAACCAAAATACAGTGCGGACGCTGAATTTCAAAGAGGAAGTTGTAAGAACAATTTGGTGGTTTCACAATATCTTTTACAGAATAATGATGATGAATTTAATTGTTTGCAATGACGGTGCCTGAGGGGGAAGGAAGAGGAGTGCGTACTTGGTGCATCCTTGCCGGTAGATCAGTCAGTCAAGATGAATTGCACAATCTTTTGCACACCGGATGGTGTTGGTTCCAAAACCTCTGATGAAGATATTGTATATAAAATAATGCTTGCTAAACAAGGCAAGGAAATAGATGGAGTGTATTCTTTAATGACAGAAAATGATTTACCAGAAGAACTGAAAACAACAGTGAACCCAGAAGTATGGGTTTTCACTGGAAAATAAATTGGGCTAATGTAAAACGTAGATCCAGTGAAGGTGACAGTGAAAGAAGGTGCAGTTTATCTCAACACCCGACAATACAAGATGAGCCCAGAGGTGAAACCAGGAGTTGCTTCAGAAATTAACCGAATGATCAGACAAGGCATTTTAAAGGAAATAATGAGTATTCCTTGTAATTCGCCTATAATGGGCCTTAAAAAACCTAGCAGAAAATACAGGATAGTTCAGGATCTGAGAAAGATCAATACAATTGTGGTGCCTTGTTGTCCTATAGTGCAAAATCCAGCAATGATTATTTATCAGATACCATGGAATGCAGGCTGGTTCACAGTAATTGATTTATGCCAAACCTTTTTCTCTATTCCTTTGCACCCAGACAGCTAGTACCTTTTCACATTTAAGTTTGAAGACCGTATCTTGGGATGGTGCAGAGTTCCTCAAGGGTATACAGAAAGTCCCTAAATTTTTAATCAAATCCTGAAAAAGTGTCTAGAGACATTGGTCATGCCCTGAAATTCAGTCCTTGTACAATACATTGATGACTCATTAATAGCAAAAGAAGATTGTGTCACTGATTCCATTGCATTGCTGAACCATTTAGCTGATGGAGGACACAAAGTGTCTCCAGAAAAGTTGCAATTTTGTCGAAAAACAAGTTAGATATTTAGTACACAAAATAGAAAGAGGAGTGAGAAAAGTGACCCCAGACAGAATTTAGATAATCAAGCAAATGCAGTTAACGCAGACACAAAAGGAGATAAGAATGTTTCTCAGAGTGGTTGGGTACTGTCGGCAGTGGATTGTTGGGTTTTCCCTGCTAGCAAAGCCATTGATTCAGTTAACACAAAAAAGAGTGAAGGACCCAATTTTCTGGAATGATGAATGTGTGGAAGCATTTGTGAAATTGCGAAATTGTTTATGTGAGGCCCCTGCTTTAGGCATGCCTGATCATACAAAAGAATTTGCACTGTTTTGCTGTGAGAGAGAGAGTTGTGCACTTTCAGTCCTGACTCAAATGCATGGATTAAGGCGACGTCTAGTGGCATGCTTTTCTGCTACTTTGGATCCTCTGGCTTCAGCCATACCTGGCTGCTTAAAAGCAGTAGCTGCTGCTTGTATGAGTCTGGAGCAAAGTGAGTCAATTGTAATGGGACATCCAGTCAAGGTTTATGTCCCACATTCAATTGAGATTCTTTTAACAAGAATTTGGACACAGCACCTTACCCTTAGTTGGATGATTAAGTATGAAAGAGTGATTCTTGGAGCAGAAAATGTGACAGTGATTAGGTGTACTATGGTAAATCCTGCCACATTATTGCCAGATCCACGTTGTGAAGAAGTGAAAGATGAAGTGGATCATGACTGTTTGGATGTGACTGTGATGTGTACCAAGCCCCGTCCTGACATAAAAGAAGAGCCTCTGAAAGAACCAGATCATTAACTATTTTTAGATGGCTCTTGCCTGAGAATAGAGGGAGGAGGACTCAGAGCAGCGTACACTTCATGAAAAGTATCTGCAGTTGTTGAAGCATCCTGTTTACTGGGAGTTAAGTCTGCACAAGTAGCTGAATTGGTGGCCTTAACAAAGGCATGCAAAATTGGAAAAAATTGGAGAATAACCATATTTACGGACAGTCAATATGGTTTCGGGGTTGTGCACAACTTTGGCCAGCTCTGGATGCAGAGGGGATTTCTGACTTCTTCAGGATCCCCCATAAGAAATGGTAAAAATGTGAAAGATCTGTTGGAAGCAATACAATTGCCAAAAGAAATAGCAGTGGTCAAGTGTGCTGCTCACCAGTCAGAAAATGACTATGTGGCAGCAGGTAACAGATACGCTGACCACATTGCTCAATATTGTGTGAGAAATAACATAGCATTAAACAGGACAATTTAAACAAGTGAAATCAGCTGCCAACTTATGTTTTTCTCAGCTTTAGACACATAGATGGCATGAGGTGAGACAGTTGCAAGATGAAGTTGAGGTAAGAGAAAAAGAAAACTGGATAAAATCAGGATGTGAAAGAAGAACAGAGGATGATGTATGGGTGTACCCTGATGGCAAACCAGTCGTGTCAGATTGCTTACGCTCTCAAATGGCAAGACTGGATCATGGGGACACACATGTTGGTAGGGATGCCATGATCAGACTATTCAGACAAAATTGGTTTAATCCAAAGCTTAGGGTAGTCGCAGAGAACCTTTGCCAAGGATGTTTAATTTGTCTGCAGCAAAATCCAGGCAGGAAAACAGTGGTTAGTTGGGGAAAAATTGGAAAAGCAGAAGGGCCATTCACGTGATTGCAGCTTGACTTCATAGAGTTGCCTCCAAGCAATGGGATGAAGTATGTCCTTGTCATAGTATGTTTGTTTTCACGATGAGTAGAAGCATCCCCACGAGAAGAAATTAAAGCCTAACAGTTGCCAAACTACTGTTGAGGGAGTTGATACCTCTTTTTGGTTTTCCAATCACTTTGGAATCAGATAGAGGACCTCATTTTAATAATAAAATAATTTGTTTAATCTGTGAAGCATTCAAAATTGAACAAACACTGCACTGTGCATACCGCCCAGAGGCTTCTGGAGTGGTTGAGCAATTAAATGGCACACACAAATCAAGGTTAAGTAAAATGTGTGCATCAACATCCCTGAAATGGCAGATGCAATGCCTCTTGTGTTGATGGGACCTCGAAGTATTCCTGACAGAAAAACAGGATTGAGTTCACATGAGATACTCAAGGCAAGGGCAATGAGAAGCATTTATTCCTGGTCACAAATTGATGAATATAACTGATGATCTGGTGTTGGATTATTGCAAAGAATTGGCTGACCTAGTGCGTTCTGTCTCTCATCAGGTTGCCAGGTAGCCAGCACTGGTGCATGTTTTGAATCCTGGAGACTGGGTGGTAGTGAAGAAACACGCCTGAAAGTCGTGCTTAGCACCCAGGTGGGATAAACTACGTCAAGTCATACTGGTCACTACTACAGCAGTGAAGTGAGCAGGAAAGTAGTGAGGACCAGATAGGTGTAGAAGAAAACGCTCAGGAAGAAATGAACAAAGCTATTTGAGACCCTGAGCAGGACAAGACAGGGAAAGAAGAACACACTCAGGTAAAGGCAAACATATCTATTTAAAGACCAGAGCAGAGACAAACAGGAATAGAAGAATACATTCAGGCAGCAGAAGAGCCAATTGTGGTAAGACCTGAACAGGACCAGTTAGGCGAAGAAGAACAAGTTACGGCAGAAGAAGATCAATTTGAAATAAGAACCAAACAGGAAAAGATAGAGGAAGGAGAACAAGTTCAGGCGAATGAAATAACAAAAATAAGACCTAAACAGGAACAGGTAGAGGGTGATTCAGAAGAAGAAGAAAGGCGAATTGTGCTTAGAACCTCTCAAAATAAAAGAACTTTAGAACAAGACAAAGAAGGTGAAAGTGCAGTGCAAGTTAAAAGGGTCAGAAAAGGTGATAGCTGGACAAGTGGAGTCAAATGATTAAGATACTACCTGAGAAAAACAAATGAAAGACCTGAGCAAGTAAATGAGGTTACTAGTCAATCTCAGTCTAAACAGTCAATTGTGAAAAACACTCGAAGAAGTCCAATAAATTCAACTGTCCTGAGTGGACCTACGTCATATTAGAAGAATTTGAAAATGTTGATTTGAGTGAAGAGACAGAAGAAATATATGCTGTATAGATTGATGAAGGGAGAGTTATGCCTCCTTGAAAACCAAAAGTTTGAACTTACAAATGAAGAAAAGAAAAGAAGAGAAATCTTCCTAGACTAAAATGGTTAAAAACAGGGTTACTGAGCGACCAAAACAAAGTTTCACCCAAAGATGATGTAGAGCTTGCATATGTAGCATTTTATTAGTAGTTTCAGTATGGCTGTTTCTAACAGTAGAAGTTCCTTATTTAATGGTAACAAATAGACAGAATGAAACAGATACTAATGGGAAAACAGCTACCATAAAAGGAGACAGAGTAGAATTAGAAACAGTAGATGAGATAGATGTACATCACACAGTATCAGATAATGAAACGTCTTCACTAAGTTCTTATTCCAATATGGAGATACAATGGAAATTAGCGATTGTTACGTTTGTATGAAATTAGCAGCTTCAGTATCAGAAGGAGTTACATATCACCACTTACCTTTAACATATGGTATTTCATGTAGTATACTAACAAGTTTGTTTTATAGAACAGGGAGACTTCAATATTATTATTCAAACTTGGATGTAGTATTTCTGGAACTTCCTATTCAAAAGAATATGAATTCAGTACTTAGTAGTCAAGATGCACTGTTTATGGGTGAATTTGTTCTAACAATGAAGTCAATAGATTTAGTAAAGGCACACAAGATTAATCTAACATGTATATTACATGAAGAAGAAAAAGTGTTTTTGAATTTAGGTGAGGAAAGGAGACAGGATTTCCAAAAGAAGGCTGCTGAACAGAAAACCCATGTACCTGTGGGATGGAAAAAAGGGAATTTATGCAACTGGCAATGCTCATGCTTCAATGTCCCTGGACTTTGAGAAGACAGGGAAACGCTGCCTCCATAGATTAAAGACAGATTATAACAACGTATTTATTGGTTCCAGTGAATGTGAACAAAACTTCCTAATGTTGGGAGGTTGGGGACTAAAAGGGGGAACTGATCCAGTATTTCCTAAGGTTTTACAATGTGTGTGTGAATTATGCTTACAATAAGTTACCTGCATGGTGGTACGGAATCTGCTACTTTGGATAGTATTTCCGAAAATATACCATGTAAAAAGAATCACTGGAAGCAATGAATATACTAATCAACTAACACGAAGAAAGAGAATTAGTTTTTCAGAAATAATAGGTGACATATTTGGTGCATTGAGACCTTCAGTGGGAGTCATTCTAAATTCACACAGAATTTGTCTAATGTCAACAGTAGTTGATCGTCTCTCGACTGATACTGCTGGGGGTTTCTTGATGATTAATATAGAAATGGTTGCAATTAGGTCTATGGTTTTACAAAATCGACTTGCTCTTGATAGCTTATTGGCAAAAGAAGGCGGAGTCTGTAAAATGCTGAAACTGCAACATTGTTGCACTCATATACCTGATACAAATAGGGAAATTAGGGGATATATTAAGAATATTACAACACTTCATGAAAATCTGAAAGAACTAGAGTTTGAAAGGGTATGGGAAAGACTAACAAAGAGTATTTCTTCAATAGGGACTTGGTTTACTGATTTAGGGCAAAGTATCTTAGGTCAAATAGTTCTTCCATTAGTTGGTATGACAATAACAGTTTTAAGAATAATGTTATGGTGTAAGTGTTGCAGTAACAAGGGAAGAGGAAGATTCAAATTGAATGGGAAAGGAAAGAATAGGAAGTATGAAGAGATTCAGCTGGTAGAAATGAAAAAAAAACGTATAAAATGATGAAAATTTGGAAAACAAAGATGAGATTAAGAATAAAAAAGGAAGAGAAGAAACTGAGATATGCTAAAGTTGGCATCTGATTGGGATGGGTAATTTTGTGATGGCTCAAAATGCCATCAGAGAGGGGATTGTTGGAGCAAGGTCTCATAGAAAAGAGACTTGCTAGGAAGCAATCCGCTTGTTTAACTCACTAACCTGTTATTAATTACGTATTGTGTGAAACTAACGCGCACCACATAAACACATGAATTACTGAAGCTTGCATATGTGTTTGCTAACGCTAACCAACTCAAACGAATAACTAGAACCGCTTTAACAGGGAAATCTTTACTGCACATGCATCAACTGCATCTACGCAATATGACGTACTAAAGCTTGGAGGGAAATTCTTTTGCATGAGCAGAAGGCACTAAAATGGAATATTGAAGACTCGCATGCATGGCACCTGCTTAGCTGAAATGAAATTGAGCAACTTAACTAATGCTAGTGCAGGGGAAAATATTAATAAGTAAAGGGGATTAGAGTTGAGACGGGTGATATACAGTGAAACCATTTATTTGTGAAAACAACATTCATCTTTTCTGACTTTATCACTAGTGCACATTTCGGCCTCTTGTGTATGTCTGACGTAAGCGAAACCACATGACAATCGCGCATGACAACTGAAAGTCAGCCCGGAAGAATGATGTGTGAGTCGGGAAGAGGACAAGGTCACAGTGTGCCTGAGCCTGAGAACCAACAGAGAAAGATCTAAATGAATGAGTCTACATGTTCAAATTAAATCATTTGTTGCAGATGAAATGTGAATACCGGTAGGAAAATAAAATATGAATAAAAATTAAGGGGATGGGTTTGTTAACAATGGGCTCACTGAAAAAAGTTATATGTAAGCATGGTGTGATGATCTTCCCCCCTTGCCTGACCAATCAGATTTTGTATTTTTACGATATTGAAACATTAGTGGGTGGTACATGATAAACGAAAGGTATAATTGAGATACTTTTAGTTAGTTAGTCAGATGAAGATTTGCTGAATGCTGCAGAGCTCTGGATGCTGTCTGTGAGACGTCGATGCGGAGATGCTGTGAGCCTTGGGTGTTGTCGGAGTAACTAGAGATGCTGATGAGGAAACCGAATGCAGAGCCCTCTATTTTTGTATTTTATGCGATTTTATATAGCGCAAACATTACCCGAAGGTGTCAGAGCGCTTTACATAAGAACCAGTTGCGATACATAAGGACTTAGGATTACCTGAGTTACATAAAAGATACAAACAGAAAAAATTGCAACTGTACAAGTCGTAAAGTCACACAAGGAAGAGATACAAACAGAAAAATTGCAAATGTACAAGTTGTAAAGTCATTAAAAGAAGAGATACAAATGGATAAACTCTAAGAATCACGTAGGAATGGTAGTGAGTACAATGGTCTACTACATATACTAGTGGTTAGAGTTATCTCTATATACATATACTAGGAGCCCGTCCCGACGTTGTCCAGGTATGAAATAGAATGTGTGTAATGTGTGTATTCAGATATGGTCATTCGCGTGTTCCCCCCGCTTGAGGCCCAGCTGCAGCCCTGGTTGATGTTAGCAGGGGCGGGTCCCCCCGCTTGAGGCCCAGCTGCAGCCCTGGTTCATGTTAGCAGGCCAATGTAATTAGTGTAGTGATCCGCCGCCTGAGCCCGGCTTCAGCCCTGGCTGATGTTAGCAGGCGTGTGTAAATTGGTTTAATATTATAGTTCAGTAACAGCGCGCATGAGAGACTGCAGTAATTGTCCCCGCAGACACGCTCAGTCATGTGTTCCCCCGCTTGAGGGCCAGCGGCGACCGCCTAACAATTAGAATAGTGTTAGTCTTGAATGATTGTTTTCCCCAGTTCTTATTTTTTTATGACCCACACCGACGCTCTTCTGCCCGAATGCTTTTTAGAGGCACCCAGGCCAAGCCACACACTGCGTTCGGCCCTTTCGGACGTACCCAAGCCAAGGCACACACTGCATTCGGCACCCCCATTATGTGTGAGACAACGGGCAGTCCCCAAAGGGAGTCTTGCGAATGGTTACTTACCACGCTTCGAGGTGAACGCCTTTGTGACGCCCCCAGCACACGGCCACAGCAGACGATCTGATTAATGTACGACCCAGATGGTATGAAGTGCGGAACATAGCACATGCCCCCAGAGTGCCCCTTGATGTGGCGCAATTGCGTAATTGGCGCTTCACATAGCATGAAGAGCGGACACACGCCCACAGCGTGGACACACGCCCACAGTGTTTGTCACGGCCCCAGCGTGTCACGCCCCCAGCGTGCCCCTTGATGCGGCGCCATTACGACTCACATGGCATGATGGGCGGATCATACCACACACCCCCAGCATTTGTCACGCCCCCAGCATACGCCCACAGCAGAACGCAGACACGCCCAAAAGGGGCTACTTTGCTGGTACGGTTCTTTTACCTTTTATATGTATATGGTGGTATGTCTGCATAGCCTATGTCCTTCTGCTGCAACTGCCGTTTCCAACGCTGTATTGGGTGTTGTGATTGGTGCTGTGGTTACTGAGATTACCCGCCTCAAAGGTTTGGGCTCTCTCATAATGATATTAGTATGGATATACAAATAGATTTGCTCAGGATTACATTTTACCAGCGATTAGGCTTGGACAAGTATATATCACAAATTTTCAGAGTGAAAAGAGAAAGAAAAAGAAAAAGGAGTAGAGAGCGGTAGGTGGGAGAGAAGAGTCGGAGGCTGAGATTGACGAGAGGAGGGAGGGGGACCTGAGGGGTAGAAAGAGATAAGGCAGTCCAGCAATAGAGAAATGACTGAAGGTCAGTAGGATGGAATCCAATGGACCAAAGCAAAGCACAAGAATCAACAAGATGGCGGACCCTCTGGCTCCGAATCAAATCCTGCAAATATCCTGTTCCTCCTTGCTTCTTCAAACCTGTGCCTATGATTGGAAGGTGTGAGTAGGCTATAGTGTGCCTGGTGGGGAGTCCAGAGGTGTTTTCTGGCCGAGACTGAGACTTTTTTCCGGTGCGGTGGTCGGCACGCGGTTTCCCAAGATGGCAGCCGGGACGGACTGATCAAAGCTGAGGGCCGGAGCTGCAGAACCTTTGTCCGGTGTACCGGTGGTGGGTCCGGGTAGGTGTCCATTGCGGTGAGGAGGAGCAGTGCCAGGATCCGACTGGGCCCTCCGCTGTGCCGGTGGAATCGGAGGTTTGTGGCTGCCCTGAGAGATCTGGCGTCTGACACGGTGCGGCGAGATGGACAGGCAGGAAGCCGCTGAAGGAGTGGGAGGCTCCCCTCATTGAAGAGCGATGGAGGATTGAGCCGGGGCACCCGATATTGAGAACTGCGAGTGCCAATAGTGGAGAAGAAGGAGCCCTGCGGAGCCTTTATTCGGCGAGTCAGTGGGGGTGTCTGAGCAAGTGTCGGTTGCGGTGAGAGCGATCCACGCTGCGCTCCGAATTGGCCCTCTGTTGTGATGGTGTACTGTAGATTTGTTCCAGTTCTAGGCCCTGCCCCCGCCCATGCCGGCTTCGGTCCCACATCCCTGCCGAACCGCAGCTCTGCACCACGGATCTGTGTGGGCCTCGAGTTTGTCGCCGGGATCCGCGCAGGCTCGGTCCGAGGTGTTGGTTGCTCGGTGGGGGCCGCGGAGGTAAGGGGCACAGCCCTCTCCCAGGAACAGGACCACAGCACCCCAAAGAGGCTACTTCTCTCCCAGTAGCACCTGGTGAACAGTGATGGACAGGACCGCAGCACCTCAAGCAGGCTTCTCCCCTTCCAACCGTGACCGCACACCATCACAATCCGGTCCTCACTCCTCCAGTGGTGCCTGGCGACAGACGGTACCACAGCTATCCTACTCTATTAGGTTAGAAAGAAGATTGTGGAAGAATCTCGAGGAGGGAGAGAGTGTAAGAGAGGGGTGCTTTGGTGTTAGAGAGGTCTATCTTGTCCTGAAACCTATCCTGAAGCCTTTGTCTTCTGAACTATCCCGGGGGACCCTTACCAGCCCTTTGGCCAGGGGGTTGGCCTTCACACCATCCTAGGTAAATATAGTTTTGTGTATTTGCAGATGTCCTTTTCTCTTTGCCCTCTCATTTTTTAGCATAAGTCATTGCAGAGTTTTTGAAGTATGTGTTTGATGATTGATTAATTGTATGTTCCCTCCTATGAGTGGTCGTGGCTGTATTGTATTTTGAAGTGGTTCACAGGCAAATAATTTAGATAAAGACTTAAAATGTACCCGATTCTGTGGTTATTTTACTTTAAAGTATATAAGAGTGGAGGCATGGCCAAGATGGCGGCGAGGTAGGATGCATCCCTTAGAGCTCCTAGTCTCCGTCCGTCAAAACTAGCTTCCTTCAGCACTCGCTGGAGTCAAGTGTCCACCTATCACCCATGGGGCACGTCCGAACCCCCCCGGCACTAGCGGTCGGCGACAGACTGCCCTGGAACGCTGATACAGGCGTCGGACAGGGGGTGAGGCCTAATGCCTGTGAGACGAGACGCAGCCGCGGCCTCTGTTCAGGGGCAGTCCCGTCGGCGGACTGTCGAGGCCGGCTTCGATTGCGGAGGCCAGCGGGAGACTACCGACTGCCCGAGATCCTGTACAGCTGCCTGGGCCACCGAGATGGAGTCGCCGCCTGCCCGGGATCCTGTACAGCTGCCTGATTCACCGGGACCGTGTCAGGGCCAGAGGGGAGTGCCAGTGGGAGCTGTAGTGCGGCAAGACGAGACCGCAGAAACTGAAGCTGAGAGCGAGGGGCGCTCCAGCCCATGACCGCGGTATCGAAGTCCAGAGTGGAGACGGCTGCGATTCGCTACCCCTGTGCATCGGCGGTAGGCGGGGGGTGACCTCCCGGTGGTACGGTGCTGACGCGGCAGTAGCGGCCAGCCGGGAGTGGAGTATCTCGTTGCCAGCGGGCCGCGGCGGCCCCACACCCGGCGGCCGGGGAGGCGCAGTGTGGCGGGTACAATTAACATTACAGGCGGAGCTGGGAAATAGCGCTGCGGCCGCCGGAGGTGAACCTCCCAGGTACACCGTCCTCCTGTCTCCCTGCAGGGCTGGCCTGACGGCCCCCAGACCGCCATTTTGAAGCGGGGCACCCAAATATTACGGGCCATAGAGAAGAGGCGCAGGCCACAGGGGCGATTGGAGCTGTAACTGCGAACTATGGCATACTGGTACATCTAGGTGGTTGTGGTGGTACCAGGAACGAACCTACCGACGGACCTTCCCCGACACGGCAGTCCAGGGGGTGCAGTGACATTGCAATTCATAGTGGAGCGGGACGTACACGCTGGGCCCCCCCATTACGGTGGGATACGAAGAGGTGCCTGGGACTTGCGGTCCGAGAGCTAGACCCGATCGATGACACTATTGAGGAACCCCTTAGGGCCTAGGTCTGAAAGAGGCTGCAACGGACTTCGTAGATTGACGGTGACCAGGCAGTCACAGGGCGACCGGACCGGAACGTATGTCATCGTCTAGAACAAGGAAAACGAGGGCCCAAATGGACATATTTGGTAGAGCATTCCCTGGTCTTGGTGCAACAGCGGTCACACCTAAGATGGCGTCCCCGCAGGTGGATCCAGGCACGGGCGGCGAGCCTATTACTTAGGCGGTTATGGAGTCCCTTTTTAACACCCTCCAAGCGGACATACAGACTGTTAAAACAGAATTGACGTCTGAAATTAAAGAGATACGCAGAGATGTTGACGGGGTGGGGGAGAGAGTGGCCACATTGGAAGACAGGAGTGACGCGACCATGACGGAAGTCACCATGCTACAGCAGGAAATCCTCCGTCTTCAGGATCAGCACATGGACACCCAAATACATATCGAAGACCTTGAAAACAGGTCACGCAGACACAACATCAGAATCCGGGGTATCAAGGCCACAGACGACACTGCGGACCTCTTCGCATTCACGGAGGGCCTATTTCATCACATCCTAGCGGCCCCCAAGATATGGCATTGTGCTGGATAGAGTACTCCGGGTTGGCCCGCCGCGTTTGCACCTAATGCTCCTCCGGCAGACATTTTGGTGTGCATTCAGGATTTCAATACCAAAGAGAATGTCCTCTCAAAAGCAAGATCCCTTGATCGTATCTCATACAAGAGACAATCCCCGGTACTCTACCAAGACCTGCCCCTGAATACCCTGCAACGCCGTCGCCAATTCCACCCTGTCGCAGAGCACCTAAGGCAGCAGGGCATCCAGAATTCATGGGGACGCCCATTCAGACTTATCTTTCGGTTCAATGGCAAACTGCACCAGATGCACTCCCTTATCGACTCCTGTTGACTCCTGGACTTAGCACTCCCGAGCGAAGACGACGACACCCCAAGCGGCACCTCGGGGCCTGAGGCCGCACCCTCAGGATGGCAACGCTAGAGATGACGCAGACGGTTTCGGAGGCCGGATAAGGCAGACATTGCCAAAAATCAGCAGGAGGCTCTGGCATCGGCTACGGAGGCTCTGGCCGGAGGGGACCTGCCGGCGGAGGGTTGATTAGACACTCTACGGACTCAGCTCTGGCTTCTTGAAGGGCAGCGAATAGTGAGGGGAGACAAGATCCCTTCTGTTGGTCACATTATGGACCCATTATGACGACCTCTTGGCCTACCCGGGATGGCGGACATTCATTTTGGACATATCCTTTTCTCCTGTTTCCCTTTCCCTTGTTGTTGTGTGTATTTTCAAGGGGACTATGCCTCGTTTGGGGTTTTGGTTTAGGGAATGGGTTCCTTCGTCCACCTTCCTCCTTTTTTTTTGTGTTGATGCCACCTTTGCTCTCTCCCAGCGTCGGTGTAGTACTGGTACTTTGCTGGCGCTTGCTTGCCCTCTCCAGATGCACCGCACACAGCGCTTCACCCATCATACCACCCTCTGATGACACGTGCTCCACTTAAAATCCTCATGCTTAACGTGCAGGGTCTGAATAACCAGATCAAGCGAAGGGCAGTCCTCAACTACCTTGAGCATTCCAAAGCGGACATATGTCTGCTACAGGAGACACACCTCCTCTCTAAAGACCATCACAGGCTCAAATCCAGAGCTTTCCCGATACAGCTATTCTCCTCTCATAACTCTAAAACAGCCGGGGTTGCCATACTGGTCTCTCGCTCCTTTCAGGGCAGGGCCCTTCAGAAGGAAGCCGAGATTAAGGGATGTCTGCTTACCTATCAATTTTCCTTAGGTGGATTGACATTTGTGGTGGGGTCCATATATGCACCTAATGACGGACAGCTCAAATTCCTTCTTCAGGCTCTTCGAGAGGGAGCCGCCTCTGCTGATCGCCACATGCTATTAGGGGGGAACCTCAATATTGTGTTTGACAATGACTTGACCGATCCTGTCAAAGGACACACCAGGCAGGGGTACTCACATCCAAGGGGCGGGCCCACCTTCAGGAGCTGGGGTTAATTGATCTCTGGCGACACCTACACCCCCGCACTCGTAGCTACACATTTTACTCCGGGGCTCACAAAACATATGCACGACTCGACTATTTTCTTTGCTCTTCCTCACTCACGACCCATGCATTAGATGCCGATATTCTCACAGCTTCGCTCTCAGACCACTCCCCAATCTTGGCCTCCTTCCTTCTGCCAGCCTCGACACGTCCCCAGCGACACTGGCGCCTGCGAGATACGCTGTTACACCGCACTTCTGTGGTGGAACAAGTCCAGAAAGCTATTGCAGACTTTCGTGATCTCAATGCTAACACTGACACCTCACCAGCCACACAGTGGGGAGCATTGAATGCAGTTTTACAGGGAGTACTTATAGCCATATCTGCTGCTGATAATAAAGAAAGGGAACACAAACAAGCCAAACTCACGCGAAGAGTTTCAGAACTAGAGCAGATGCACCAACGCACAGGTGCTTCCCGAGCCTGGCGCCAACTGTGCACAGAACGTAAGCACCTGGCTCCTTTGACCAGGACAAAGCCGAATACGCTGTTCTTCGGCTTCACCACTCCTATTATGTGGGATGGGATAGATGTGGCCGCTTATTAGCAAATAAACTGCGGGAAGCTCGGCAGCGGCAGGGGGTCCAAACGATCCGGACATCAGAAGGGGAGCTGGTGACTGAGGATGCGAGCATAGCAGAGACATTTCGGGGTAACTACGCTGGCCTTTCTGCTGTTTATGCTGGGGAACCTCTAGATAATCATGCCAGCGGCAAATACATAGCTAAAGCTCACATGCCCTCTCTGACGCAGTCCCAAGCTGAGCATCTGTCACTCAAAGACATCCAGCTCCTAAATAACACCTTCTGCATGGTACAATCCTTGCTGAACAACAAGCACTTAAAACCTAACCACAACAAGACTGAACTTCTCCTCATCCAACCTAAAGGGAAGTCGCTTCTTAACCACAACTGACTTGACAACGTAACTGCACTAAACTGTAAACTTTCCATCTCAAGCTCAAGACAGAAATATGAACATGAAAGATCATATTAATGCCACAACAAAAAGGGCTTCCATTTCAAACTAAGAAGAGTCACTGTTTCAAGGGTTCCACAAGCAAAGTAGAGCCAACAATAATAATATTGTTTTAAAGAAAATGTTGTTTTTTTAAATATTAGGGCGTGAATGTTATTACTTTTTGTAATAAGGATTACTATTGGTGTCTCTACTTGTCGAATCCTTATCTAAATATTTGAATGGGATAGATCAACTGGGAGAAGGTTGTCTAT
The DNA here is from genome assembly GCF_964261635.1 of Lissotriton helveticus. NCBI lineage: Eukaryota > Metazoa > Chordata > Amphibia > Caudata > Salamandridae > Lissotriton > Lissotriton helveticus. The sequence goes on from NC_136067.1 coordinate 875,794,579, forward strand.
TAATGTGATGGTTAATGCAAGTATGACTATATGATGTTCATATTGTATATAACATAGGTTTTTAAGGTGCGGTGCATTGAGCTTTTTTAACTGTGTATTTTTGAATATTTACATGTTATTATACGTCAATTTTGGTGACAACAATAAACATTTATGAAATGTTTATTAAGGAGACAAAGCAACTTTTAGTTTTATTTATCAGTTCTGTAGACATCTGTTTGGTGCACGCTTACTGGGTTATAGGATGTAAGCGTAGGTTATACAAAAACTTGATTTGCACAGAAGGAAAATTCTAGTCTTTGGTACAACAAAAGTGCCTTCTTCATGCTGAAACTTCTAAAAAAAATGAACCCTTCATTCTCCCAGAAGACTTAAAGAATGTAGTACCATCCCTAGTCCTCTCCAAGCGAGACTACGGTAACGCAGTGATCACCGGCATTCCAAACACCTTCCTTATCCCTGTGAAATCCACACTTAATCCAACACCTAAACTACTCTTTGGGAGAGCGGCTATGTCCACATCACTCCTACTGTTAAAAAACTCAACTGCTACCAATCGAAGAAAGAAGTATATTCAAATCAGCCTGCATGGCCCACAAAGCTCTCTACACTGAAAAATCTATCTACCTCACAAACAAATGATGGAGCAAGGACTCGTAGGAAAAGACGTGCTCGGAAGCAATCCGCTCGTGTAACTCACTAACCTGTTATTAATTACTTATTGTGTGAAACTAACGCGCACCACATAAACACATGAATTAGTGAAGCTTGCATATGAGTTTGCTAACGCTAACCAACTTGAACGAATTACTAGAACCGCTTTAACAGGGAAATCTTTACTGCACATGCGTCAAGCGTATCTACGCAATACGACGTACTAAAGCTTGGAGGAAAATTCTTGCTCATGAGCAGAAGGCACTAAAATGGAGTCTTGAAGACTCGCATGCATGGCACCTGCTTAGCTGAAACAAAATTGAGCTATTAAACTAATGCTAATGCGGGGAAAGTATTAATAAGTAAAGGGAATTATTGTAGAGACAGGTGATATACAGTGAAACCATGGATTTGTGAAAACAACATTTATCTTTTCTGACTTTATCACTAGAGCGCATTTAGGCCTCTTGTGTATGTCTGAAGTGAGCTAAACCATGTGACAATCGCGCATGACAACTGAAATTCAGCCCGAAAGAATGACGTGGAAGTCGGGAAGAGGACAAGGTCAAAGTGTGCCTAAGCCTTGCGGGTGGGAAAATAAAATATGAATAAAAATTAAGGGGATGGGTTTGTTAACAATGGGCTAACTGATAAAACTAATATGTAAGTATGATGTGATGATCTTCCCCCCTTGCCTGACCAATTAGATTTAGTATTTTTACGATATTGAAACTTTAGTGGATGGTACATGATGAGTGAAAGGTATAATTGAGATAGCTTTAGTTAGTTAGTCAGATGAAGATTTGCTGAATGCTGCAGAGCTCGGGCTGCTGTCTATGCGACGTCGATGCTGAGATGCTATGAGCCGTGGGTGTTGTCGGAGTGACGAGGGATGCTGATGAAGAAACCGAATGCAGAGCCCTTTATCCTAATCTATTAGGTTAGAGAGAAGATAGCGGAAGAATCTCGAGGAGGGAGAGAGTGTCAGAGAGGGGTGCGACACGACCGCAAGTGTTAGAGAGGTCATCTATCTTGTCCTGAATCCTATCCTGAAGCCTTTGTCTCTTGAACTATGCCAGGGGACCCATACCAGCCCTTTGGCCAGGTGGTTGGCCTTCACACCATCCTAGGTAAATATAGCTTTGTGTATTTGCAGAGGTCCTTTTATCTCTGTCCTCTCTTTTCCGAGCATAAGTCATTGCAGAGTTTTTGAAGTATGTGTTTGATGATTGATTCATTGAATTTTCGCTCCTATGAGTGGCGGTGGCTGTATTGTATTTTGAATTGGTTCACAAGCAAATAATTTAGATAAAGACTTAAAACGTACCTGAGGCTGTGGTTATTTTACTTTAAAGCATATAAAAGTTAGAATTAAGTTAATTTTCACCATCAACTAGTGCAACTAACGGTCCATCTACCAGAGCAAAGAACTTTTTGATTATGTGAAAGGTTGGTTAAGAGTAAGAAATAATCAATCTTGAAGTGTGGAAAGTCATAAACTTTGACTCCAGCGGTTTACTCAATTGTAAGTGTTTTTATGGGCCCAGGTGAGTATATGGTATTGGAGTATCTGTTGTTGGTACGCCACTGGATCAGTTTTCTGGTAGCAGAGCTATGGTCATTATTGACTAGTTTGGTGATGAGTATTAATTATTGATTATTGATTTATGTTTAACAAAAAGAGTTAGCGTCTTGTTGTATGTTGTCTGGAAAATTCCCGGGGAATGAATAGTGGGTGGTGACAGAAGCCACACTGCAGTGAGGTTACTCATCTGTTGGAATAGCACTGAGAAGCTACGCAGGGCTGGCAGTGTTAAATTAGGGACTATCTTGCATAAAAGTTGAGTGTGAGTGAAAACAAAAGTTTCGCTGGTGAAACTTTGGTCTTATATCTCCTAGTAATGGTAACACTGACGGAGTAAAAGGTTCTCTTGAGCTTGAACGGAGGGTAAACAGAGGTTTTTATTCGCAGTTGAAGAGGAGCAATTCTGATACTACAGAATAGGTTGAAAATCTATCTGTTGTAGTCTTACTCTACTGGATGCATTCCCTCTATGGAGTCTCTGCTTTGCCTGCTCAGCCTGCTATGATGTCATGTAGAATGTTAGTGTCCCTCATCCAGTTGAACATGTGTGTCACAAATTTTAAAGTTTTCCTTATTTTAGCATGTCGTAGGTCTTTTGTATCCACATTTGGTTTTCCTAGGGTTCAGTTTTCCCTAAATATGTTTGCTCTAGGTTGAAAGAAATCTATCTGATGTTTGCCATGGGCATGGCGATTTTCAAATTTTGTTTCCTTTGGGTGTTACAATCCCCAAAATTTAGAATAACTTGGAATTGTTTCTTTTCTCTTACTTTGTTGTCCTTCGGGTGAAGGAGTGCCCAGAGTGGGTTACCTTTGGGCTGATATAGCTCGCAGTATGTTTGTTTGAGTAATTGTTTTTCCATTTATAGTTGGCATGGCATGTTTGTTTTGTTTTAGGGTGACCCGTGTCACGTTTGCCGTGAGTTTTAGTACCCAAAAATTTAACAGTTTTTGTTTTACTGTTACCTTTCTATGGGTGATGGACCTGTCATGTGGCGTTTTTTTACACCATGTGGTGTGTTGCATTTTAAAAACGCCGTTGTTTTTAGTTTTTTGATTGTATCTTTTGTCTAGCATTCCTTGTTTTTCCTTATATTATCTGAGAATAGAGTGTTCTATTTGTTTTAGTAGTGCATCCTCCTTTCTGTCTTGTGCATTTTGCCATCTCAATGCATTGTTGAGTAAGGAGGAAGGATGAGTGTATGTGCGTTATCAAAGGAGAAGGATGAGTTGTATGGTATATTTTAATTCATGCATTTTTCCTCTCTTTTGTTGTTCCGCTACACTATTTTGTTCCACTATATTATTACCTTACGTTTGACTGTTATTCCTTCTTTTGCTTCACATGTGTCCTACAGTTTCACATTCTCTCTTTTTGTTTTCCATTATTATAATGGGGGAGATGTGTTGTAGTCTTACTCTACTGGATGCATTCCCTCTATGGAGTCTCTGCTTTGCCTGCTCAGCCTGCTATGATGTCATGTAGAATGTTAGGGTGGTTTTGTATGTGGCAAGATCAGTTAGTGAGATGGGCTGAGCAGAGAGGACCTTGCTCCTGGTGGGGTAAATAACTAGGCATATATTTAAGTGTTCATATAAGCTAATACTGATGTATTGATTAGACTTACCATCTTTTTATACTTATAAATAAATATACTTAATGGACTAATAGACTATGACTACCATGCATCTTTGATTACAATACTATCCTTTGTTTTAGTGGAACAGGCAGAGTAGTCAATGTTCTTATGTTGTTACTAACGGATTTTAATTTAAAGAAGAGTAAAGAAATACGTTTTTGTGCTACCTTGTGAAGGGAGGGTCAGTCGCCGGAGTGGTACTGACATCACAGGGAGCCATGCTGGAATTGGTTGAAAAAGCGGGCGTGAGACAGAAGCACATTGTAAAGGAGGGGTCAGTAGTAAGAAGTAAAACTGATGTCATAGAAGGCTGCCTGGCATTGGGCAGACCACGAGCGTGAGCCTGAATCTGGTTGGTTGTCAGATAGAAGTTACACGTGTATTGGTTAAAGAACCAATATAAGTCTCAGTTTTAATTGGCCATTAGATAGAAGCTTTGTTACCATTGGCTAAAAAAAGAAAATTGTATGTTAAATTCTGATTTGCCTATGGGTGTGAGTCGCACTGACAGGAGAATTCAAGGGTTTGCAGAGTATTCTTTCATATATCGTGCATCTATAATGTATCGAGAAAAGAGAAAAATTTCCTTCATGAAAAAATAAAGAATTTCTTTAAGAAAGATAAGCCTGTGTTGAATAGAGAGGGAATTCCTATTCCGCCACCGAAAACTCCTGCTTCATTTATGATGATGGAAAGAGGATATCATACATGTGTGAGGTTGGAAAATTGGATAGAATATACAATAGGTGATGGAGTTCTAGCTTTCCCAGAAAATGGTACGTTCAATGGAAGAATTCTACAGAATTTGAGGATGAGAATGAATGATTTGGAACCAAGACCTAGGTTAACTCAGTATGAGACTTTGGAAGGGTGTGAGACTGAGTCATTTGAACGAGAGAAATGTAGAGGTGGAAGATATAAAGGATTTTCCCCAGATATTTGCATGAAAATCAAGGTCAGATGAAGCAATGGAGAAGAGCAATGATATTGTAAGGTTTATACCCGGTATTGATGGCTGAGGAACAGTCAGGGAGCAAATGTTAAGAGAAAACAAAACACATGAATGTGACTGGATTTGGTGAGTCAGATGATGAATTGTTGGAGGACATTTTAACTAAAAACCCTCCACCATATCAAGAAGGACCCAGTGGAGTCACCGCAAGTGCACCAGTAATGGGGACACCCTTAATTCCACAAATTGTAAATGACACATCATTTAATAGAGTACTTCAAGACAGGGAGAAAGAAGTGTTAAGTAAAAATAGGGAGGAATTAATACAGAAAATAGGCAAATTGAGTTTAAACCCTGAAGCATTGACAGTACCAGTGACTGTAGGTCCTGTTATTGCATTATATGGAGATAACATAAATTGCCCAAAATCACAAACTGTAACAACTTCTTTGAGTAATCCTAGAAAAGAGGTAGTATTATCTGATGATCAAGCCAGTGAGTGTGATTCAGTCATTTTATTAATGGACCTTCCAATAAGGGAACCTGTAAGTGAAACTCCAAAAAGAGTAACACCCAGTAGTTCAAAAGAAAGAAAGTCTGTGGTACCCTCAGGAACTAGAAGCTCAACAACGGTCACACCAGAAGATTTGGAAAGATGGGCACAGGGAACAGAAAAGCAAAGTACACCCCCAAAGATTTTAGATATTTACAAATTGAAAGTAGAATTGGAAGAGATAATAGCTGGAAATATGGGAATAGAAAGATTGAACCATTACAATGAAGAAGAGTTGTTGTTTATATGTAGGAGTATAACCAGAAATGCAAAATTGTTCCATGAGAAATTGACAGAGTTCGCTTCAGAGATGGGAATATATATAGGAAGATCAAAACTGTTACAGAAACCATATCGAGTGGAGTTTACTGATAAGGATTTGGAGAATATAAATGTGTCTGGTAAGAAACTACAGGTAGAGGAATTAATGAATATTTTGCAAAAATGGGGAGACATTGACAAGTTGAGACCTAGGTGGACAAGAAAGAAGAAGGAAGCTCAGGTGAAGGAAGCGTCATCTGCATTCTTGTGAAGAGAAACAGAAAAAGCAGAAACATTGTGTCCCATGAGAGAAGTACCTAGTGGAGGATATGTTCATGTTCCGTGGAGCATACAGGATATATTGTCATTTACAAACGATGTCCATTGATTAAGAGAGAAACAAGTTGAACGGTACAAACAAGTTGAAAGATTTGTGAACATTTCGAAAGGTTATTTGAAAGATCTAGCAGGTTTGTTTGACATAGTGGTCTCACTGATTTATGGACGGAGTCTAAGATTACAGTTGATTGGCCAAGCGAGAAGTATCCAAAATACTCGAAAACAGGAGCACCCTCAGATGAGGTGATGAAGAAATATCACCAAGTAATTACTTTACTGAAAGGGAAAATTCCTCCTAAAGAAACAGATTGGGTAAAGATAGAACAACTCAAGAGCTGAATGAGTCTGTACATGTATATTGTGAGCGGTTGCTACAGGTGTTTAAGCAGTATAGTGGTTTTGAGAACATTGGAGATAAGGGTATGGGACATTTTGTGTATCAGTTTGTGTATGGTCTGAAACCGGAGATTAGTCAGATGATTCAGCAGCACATGTTGTGCTGACAGAGCAAGCTTATAGATGACATTTCGAAATACGCAAAATACTGTGGGGATGATATTGAGGCAAAAAAAGAGAAAATGATGTGGCCACAAGTGAAATTGGCAGAACAGCAAGAAAGTAAATTAAATAGTCAGACTGATAATCAGGGGCAAGATCAAAATCAGAATGATCATGCGGGGAATGGGGTAAATTTAGAGGACGAATGAATAGAGAAGAAGCAAAGAAAAAGTTTCTTTGTCATGCATGCGAAAAGCTTGGACATTGGAAGAACGAGTGTTAGAGTATTCTGAATAATAGTGGGCCAAGTCCAAAATTTAAATCCACAGACTCAGAATGAAGTGCTTATGAATCACCCGCAGCTGGTAGTTAATCTACAGTGGCAGGTGCCACCAGCTCCTGTGCCAAATTTTGTGAACCAACCAAAATACAGTGCGGACGCTGGATTTCAAGGAGGCAGTGGTAAGAACAATTCGGTGGTTTTACAATATCTTTTACAGAATAATGATGATGAATTTAATTATTTGCAATGACGGTGCCTGAGGGGGAAGGAAGAGGAGTGCGTACTTGGTGCATCCTTGCCGGTAGATCAGTCAGGTCCATTTATTGATGGAAAAGTGGAAGGTAATGATATCACTTTCCTATTGGATACTGGTGCTACACGTTCTACTGTGAGAACAGCAGACATCCCAAACCCACCCCTCTCGGGAGAGTCCATACAAGTTGTAGGCGTTTCAAATCAACAGAGTAGAACCCCAATCGCAGTACCAATGGAAGTGCATATTGGAAATTTCAAAGACATGCATAGATTCATAGTCCGTGATTCTAGACCAGTAAATCTGTTAGGAAGGGATCTGTTGTGCAAGATGAATTACACAATCTATTGCACACCGGATGGTGTTGCTTCCCAAACCTCTGATGAAGATATTGTATATAAAATAATGCTTGCTAAACAAGGCAAGGAAATAGATGGAGTGTATTCTTTAATGACAGTAAATGATTTACCAGAAGAACTGAAAACAACAGTGAACCCAGAAGTATGGGATTTCACTGGAAAAGAAATTGGGCTAATGTAAAACGTAGATCCAGTGAAGGTGACAGTGAAAGAAGGTGCAGTTTGTCTCAACACCCGACAAAACAAGATGAGCCCAGAGGTGAAACCAGGAGTTGCTTCAGAAATTGACCGAATTATCAGACAAGGCATTTTAAAGGAAATAATGAGTATTCCTTGTAATTCGCCTATAATGGGCCTTAAAAAACCTAGCAAAAAATACAGGATAGTTCAGGATCTGAGAAAGATCAATACAATTGTGGTGCCTTGTTGTCCTATAGTGCCAAATCCAGCAATGATTCTTTATCAGATACCATGGAATGCAGGCTGGTTCACAGTAATTGATTTATGCCAAACCTTTTTCTCTATTCCTTTGCACCCAGAGAGCTAGTACTTTTTCGCATTTAAGTTCGAAGACCGTATCTTGGGATGGTGCAGAGTTCCTCAAGGGTATACAGAAAGTCCCTAAATTTTTAATCAAATCCTGAAAAAGTGTCTAGAGACATTAGTCATGCCCTGAAATTCAGTCCTAGTACAATACATTGATGACTTATTAATAGCACAAGAAGATTGTGTCACTGATTTCATTGCGTTGCTGAACCATTTAGCTGATGGAGGACACAAAGTGTCTCCAGAAAAGTTGCAATTTTGTCAAAAAACAAGTTAGATATTTAGTACACAAAATAGAAAGAGGAGTGAGAAAAGTGACCCCAGAAAGAATTAAGATAATCAAGCAAATGCAGTTAACGCAGACACAAAAGGAGATAAGAATGTTTCTCAGATTGGTTGGGTACTGTCGGCAGTGGATTGTTGGGTTTTCCCTGCTAGCAAAGCCATTGATTCAGTTAACACAAAAAAGAGAGAAGGACCCAATTGTCTGACTCAAACGTATGGATTAAGGCGACGTCCAGTGAAATGCTTTTCTGCTACTTTGGATCCTGTGGCTTCAGCCATACCTGGCTGCTTAAAAGCAGTAGCTGCTACTTGTATGAGTCTGGAGCAAAGTGAGTCAATTGTAATGGGACATCCAGTCAAGGTTTATGTCTCACATTCAATTGAGACTCTTTTAACAAGAATTTGGACACAGCACCTTACCCTTAGTTGGATGATTAAGTATGAAAGAGTGATTCTTGGAGCAGAAAATGCGACAGTGATTAGGTGTACAATGGTAAATCCTGCCACATTATTGCCAGATCCACGTTGTGAAGAAGTGAAAGATGAAGTGGATCATGACTGTTTGGATGTGACTGTGATGTGTACAAAGCCCCGTCCTGACATAAAAGAAGAGCCTCTGAAAGAGCCAGATCGTTAACTATTTTTAGATGGCTCTTGCCTGAGAATAGAGGGAGGAGGACTCAAAGCAGCGTACACTTTATGAAAAGTATCTGCAGTTGTTGAAGCATCCTGTTTACTGGGAGTCAAGTCTGCACAAGTAGCTGAATTGGTGGCCTTAACAAAGGCATGCAAAATTGGGACAAATTGGAGAATAACCATATTTACGGATAGTCAATATGGTTTTGGGGTTTTGCACAACTTTGGCCAGCTCTGGATGCAGAGGGGATTTCTGACTTCTTCAGGATCCCCCATAAGAAATGGTAAAAATGTGCAAGATCTGTTGGAAGCAATACAATTGCCAAAAGAAATAGCAGTGGTCAAGTGTGCTGCTCACCAGTCAGAAAATGACTATGTGGCAGCAGGTAACAGATACGCTGACCACATTGCTCAATATTGTGTGAGAAATAACATAACATTAAACAGGACAATTAAAACAAGTGAAATCAGCTGCCAACTTATGTTTTTCTCAGCTTTAGACACATACATGGCATGAGGTGAGACAGTTGCAGGATGAAGTTGAGGTAAGAGAAAAAGAAAACTGGATAAAATCAGGATGTGAAAGAAGAACAGAGGATGATGTATGGGTGTACCCTGATGGCAAACCAGTCATGTCAGATTGCTTACACTCTCAAATGGCAAGAATGTATCATGGGGACACACATGTTGGTAGGGATGCCATGATCAGACTATTCAGACAAAATTGGTACAATCCAAAGTTTAGGGTAGTCTCAGGGAACCTTTGCCAAGGATGTTTAATTTGTCAGCAGCAAAATCCAGGCACGAAAACAGTGGTTAGTTGGGGAAAAATTGGAAAAGCAGAAGGGCCATTCACTTGATTTCAGCTTGACTTCATAGAGTTGCCTCCAAGCAATGGGATGAAGTATGTCCTTGTCATAGTATGTTTGTTTTCAGGATGAGTAGAAGCATCCCCACGAGAAGAAATGAAAGCCTAACAGTTGCCAAACTACTGTTGAGGGAGTTGATACCTCTTTTTGGTTTTCCAATCACTTTGGAATCAGATAGAGGACCTCATTTTAATAATAAAATAATTCGTTTAATCTGTGAAGCATTCAAAATTGATATAAAACTGCACTGTGCATACCGCCCAGAGGCTTCTGGAGTGGTTGAGCAATTAAATGGCACACACAAATCAAGGTTAAGTAAAATGTGTGCATCAACATCCCTGAAATGGCAGATACAATGCCTCTTGTGTTGATGGGACCCGAAGTACTCCTGACAGAAAAACAGGATTGAGTCCACATGAGATCCTCATGGCAAGGGCAATGAGAAGCATTTATTCCTGGTCACAAATTGATGAATATAACTGATGATCTGGTGTTGGATTATTGCAAAGAATTGGCTGACCTAGTGCGTTCTGTCTCTCATCAGGTTGGAGAAGACGCAGTTGCCAGGCAGCCAGCACTGGTGCATGTTTTGAATCCTGGAGACTGGGTGGTAGTGAAGAAACACGCCTGAAAGTCGTGCTTAGCACCCAGGTGGGATAAACTATGTCAAGTCATACTAGTCACTACTACAGCAGTGAAGTGAGCAGGTTTACCCAATTGGATACATGCAAGTCATACCGAAAGAGTTCCAAGCCCTACCGAAGAACAACAACTGAGTTAAACAGTTGAAATACCTGAAGGTTAGGAAGTCAAAGAATCTAGAGTGATAGATTCTGAAGCCATAGACGAAGAACAACTGAGCACAAGTCAGGAGGGCTGGACATCAGTGATTGACGTACCAGAAGTTGTTATTCAAACAAGAAGCAGAACAAGATTGGAGAGACAGGAAAGTAGTGAGGACCAGATAGGTGTAGAAGAAAACGCTCAGGAAGAAGTGATCAAAGCTATTCGAGACCCTGAGCAGGACAAGACAGGGAAAGAAGAACATACTCAGGTAAAGGCAAACATATCTATTTAAAGACCTGAGCAGGGACAGACAGGAATAGAAGAATACGTTCAGGCAGCAGAAGAGCCAATTGTGGTAAGACCTGAACAGGACCAGTTAGGCGAAAAAGAACAAGTTAGGGCAGAAGAAGATCAATTTGAAATAAGAACCACACAGGAAAAGATAGAGGAAGGAGAACAAGTTCAGGTGAATGAAATAACAAAAATAAGACCTGAACAGGAACAGGTAGAGGGTGATTCAGAAGAAGAAAGGCGAATTGTGCCTAGAAACTCTCAAAATAAAAGAACTTGAGAACAAGACAAAGAAGGTGAAAGTGCAGTACAAGTTAAAAGGGTCAGAAAAGGTGATAACTGGCCAGGTGGAGTCAAATGGTTAAGATACTACCTGAGAAAAACAAATGAAAGACCTGAGCAAGTAAATGAGGTTACTAGTCAATCTCAGTCTAAACAGTCAATTGTGAAAAACACTTGAAGAAGTCCAATAAATTCAACGGTCCTGAGTGGACCTACGTCATATTAGAAGAATTTGAAAATGTTGATTTAAGTGAAGAGACAGAAGAAATATATGCTGTACAGATTGATGAAGGGAGAGTGATGCCTCCTTGAAAACCAAAAGTTTGAACTTACAAATGAAGAAAAGAAAATAAGAGAAATCTTCCTAGACTAAAATGGTTAAAAACAGGGTTACTGAGCGACCAAAACGAAGTTGCACCCAAAGATGATGTAGAGCTTGCATATGTAGCATTTTATTAGTAGTTTCAGGATGGCTGTTTCTAACAGTAGCAGTTCCTTATTTAATGATAACAAATAGACAGAATGAAACAGATACTAATGGGAAAACAGCTACCATAAAAGGAGATAGAGTAGAATTAGAAACAGCAGATGAGATAGATGTACATCACACAGTATAAGATAATGACAGGTCTTCACTAAGTTGTTATTCCAATATGTAGATACAATAGAAATTAGTGATTGTTACGTTTGTATGAAATTACCAGCTTCAGTATCAGAAGGAGTTACATATCACCACTTACCTTTAACATATGGTATTTCATGTAGTATACTAACAAGTTTGTTTTATAGAACAGGGAGACGTCAATATTATTATTCAAACTTAGATGTAGTTTTTCTGGAACTTCCTATTCGAAAGAATATGAATTCAGTACTTAGTAGTCAAGATGCACTGTTTATGGGTGAATTTTTTCTAGCAATGAAGGCAATAGATTTAGTAAAGGCTCACAAGATTAATCTAACATGTATATTACATGAAGAAGAGAAAGTGTTTTTGAAGTTAGGTGAGGAAAGGAGACAGGATTTCCAAAAGAAGGTTGCTTAACAGAAAACCCATGTACCTCCATGGGATGGAAAAGAGGGAATTCATGCAACTGGCAAGGCTCATGCTGCAATGTCCCTGGACTTTGAGAAGACAGGGAAACGCTGCCTCCATAGATTAAAGACAGATTATAACAACGTATTTATTGGTTCCAGTGAATGTGAACAAAACTTCCTAATTTTGGGAGGTTGGGGAACTGATCCAGTATTTCCTGGGGCTTTACAATGTGTGTGTGAATAATGCTTATTATAAGTTACCTGCATGGTGGTACGGAATCTGCTCCTTTGGATAGTATTTCCGAAAATATACCATGTAAAAAGAATCACTGGAAGCAATGAATATACTAATCAACTAACACGAAGAAAGAGAATTAGTTTTTCAGAAATAATAGGTGACATATTTGGTGCATTGAGACCTTCAGTGGGAGTCATTCTAAATTCACTCAGAATTTGTCTAATGTCAACAGTAGTTGATAGTCTCTCGGCTGATACTGCTGGGGGTTTCTTGATGATTAATATAGAAATGGTTGCAATTAGGTCTATGGTTTTACAAAATCGACTTGCTCTTGATATCTTATTGGCAAAAGAAGGCGGAGTCTGTAAAATGCTGAAAGTGTACATTGTTGCACTCACATACCTGATAAAAATACGGAAATTAGGGAATATATTAAGAATATTACAACACTTCATGAAAATTTGAAAGAACTAGAGTTTGAAAGGGTATGGGAAAGACTAACAAAGAGTATTTCTTCAATAGGGACTTGGTTTACTGATTTAGGTCAAAGTATCTTAGGTCAAATAGTTATTCCATTAGTTGGTATAACAATAATAGTTTTAAGAATAATGTTATGGTGTAAGTGTTGCAGTAATAAAGGAAGAGGAAGATTCAAAGTGTATGGGAAAGGAAAGAGTAGGAAGTATGAAGAGATTCAGCTGGAAGAAATGAAGAAAAACATATAAAAAGATTAAAATTTGGAAAACAAAGATGAGATTAAGAATGAAAAAGGGGGAGAAGAAACTGAGATATGCTAAAGTTGGTATCTGATTGGGATGGGTAATTTTGTGATGGCTCAAAATGCCATCAGAGAGGGGATTGTTGGAGCAAGGTCTCATAGAAAAGAGACTTGCTCTGAAGCAATCCGCTTGTTTAACTCACTAACCTGTTATTAATTACGTATTGTGTGAAACTAACGCGCACCACATAAACACATGAATTACTGAAGCTTAAATATGTGTTTGCTAACGCTAACCAACTCAAATGAATTACTAGAACCGCTTTAACAGGGAAATCTTTACTGCGCATGCATCAACTGCATCTACGCAATATGACGTACTAAAGCTTGGAGGGAAATTCTTTTGCATGAGCAGAAGGCACTAAAATGGAATATTGAAAACTCGCATGCATGGCACCTGCTTAGCTGAAATAAAATTGAGCAATTTATCTAATGCTAGTGCAGGGAAAAAATTAATAAGTAAAGGGAATTAGAGTTGAGACGGGTGATATACAGTGAAACCATTTATTTGTGAAAACAACATTTATCTTTTCTGACTTTATCACTAGTGCACATTTCGGCCTCTTGTGTATGTCTGACAGAAGCGAAACCACATGACAATCGTGCATGACAACTGAAAGTCAGCCCGGAAGAATGATGTGTGAGTCGGGAAGAGGACAAGGTCACAGTGTGCCTGAGCCTGAGAACCAACAGAGAAAGATCTAAATGAATGAGGCTACATGTTCAAATTAAATAATTTGTTGCAGATGAAATGTGAATACGGGTAGGAAAATAAAATATGAATAAAAATTAAGGGGATGGGTTTGTTAACAATGGGCTCACTGAAAAAAGTGATATGTAAGCATAGTGTGATGATCTTCCCCCCTTGCCTGACCAATTAGATTTTGTATTTGTACGATATTGAAACATTAGTGGGTGGTACATGATAAACGAAAGGTATAATTGAGATACTTTTAGTTAGTTAGTCAGATGAAGATTTGCTGAATGCTGCAGAGCTCTGGATGCTGTCTGTGAGACGTCGATGCGGAGATGCTGTGAGCCTTGGGTGTTGTCGGAGTAACTAGAGATGCTGATGAGGAAACCGAATGCAGAGCCCTCTATTTTTGTATTTTATTTATTTAATGCGATTTTATATAGCGCAAACATTACCCGAAGGTGTCAGAGCGCTTTACATAAGAACCAGTTGCGATACATAAGGACTTAGGATTACCTGAGTTACATAAAAGATACAAACAGAAAAAATTGCAAATGTACAAGTTGTAAAGTCACACAAGGAAGAGATACAAACAGAAAAATTGCAAATGTACAAGTTGTAAAGTCATTAAAAGAAGAGATACAAATGGATAAACTCTAAGAATCACGTAGGAATGGTAGTGAGCACAAGGGTCGCCTACATATTCTAGTGGTTAGAGTTATCTCTATATACATATACTAGCAACCCGTCCCGACGTTGTCCAGGTATGAAATAGAATGTGTGTAATGTGTGTATTCAGATATGGTCATTCACGTGTTCCCCCCGCTTGAGGCCCAGATGCAGCCCTGGTTGATGTTAGCAGGCGCGTGTCCCCTCGCTTGAGGCCCAGCTGCAGCCCTGGTTCATGTTAGCAGGCCAATGTAATTAGTGTAGTGATCCGCCGCCTGAGCCCGGCTACAGCCCTGGCTGATGTTAGCAGGCGTGTGTAATTTGGTGTAATGTTATAGTACAGTAACAGCGCGCATGAGAGGCTGCAGTAATTGTCCCCGCAGACACGCTCAGTCACGTGTGCCCCCGCTTGAGGGCCAGCGGCGCACGTCTACCAATTAGAATTGTGTGAGTCTTGAATTATTGTTTTCCGCTGTTCTTATTTTTTTATGACCCACACCGACGCTCTTCTGCCCGAGTGCTTTTTAGACGCACCCAGGCCAAGCCACACACTGTGTTCGGCCCTTTCAGACGTACCCAAGCGAAGGCACACACTGCATTCAGCACCCCCAGTATGTGTGAGACAATGGGCAGTCCCTCAAGGGAGTCTTGCGAATGGTTACTTACAACGCTTCGAGGTGAACGCCTTTGTGACGCCCCCAGCACACGGCCACAGCAGACGATCTGAATAATGTACGACCCAGATGGCATGAAGTGTGGAACATAGCATATGCCCCCAGCGTGCCCCTTGAAGCGGCGCAATTGCATAATTTTTTAGAGAAAAGGAGTTAGGTTCTTGAAATATGGGAATGGCTGAACCTTATAAGAATACAAAAAATATATATATGCCAACCCACTCTGTTTAGTTTTGCTCTAAGTCATTAGCAACAGATCAAGCTCAATTTTGATTTGTTAGGTATATTTATTTTTACCTTTTCTTTTAGATGCACTTCATAGAAAAAATCAATTGTTTCTATGTCAGAAAAAACAACACAACATATATAACAAATATACACATTAACTTATACATACCATTTATCAAAAAAAACACATTATTACATACATGTCAACATTCACTGTACACTATACACTAGGCTTTCATTATATACAGCCTCACTTATACAAATCTATTTTCATCCGTTCCTTTGGCAAATATCAACTCTTCGCCTTATTGACAATCAATGAATCCAATCAGAGGAACAGTAATAGACAAAGTCATAGTCAACAGGAGATAACACTTGTTATCAATTCTATGAATCAATGATTATTAGTATTTTTAAAAAATTGTATCTCCGTTCTGCCGACGCGTTTCGAACACCACACAACAGTTATGGGTTCTCCTCAGGGCTTTGTCACTTCTATCTTTCAAGTGGCTGGGGTAGTCCTATGTTCGGTTTTTAAATCTTTAGAGCTGCAATCTTTATTTGATCTTGTGGGTCTGCTTATGGGCGTCTCCCTATGGCTCGGACACACTTTTCACCTTGGTTGGGTGATCCGATCACTTCAGGAGCGTGTCACTCCATGTTTAAAGTAATTTCTAGGTGCGGGCAATCTTGTTTATATTGGTCCTCCGGACTCTTTTTCGAGCGCGCTGCGAAGTTCCCTTCAACTCACTTTTAGTGATTTCACTCCTATCTGCCTCACTGCAGCTCTTCCTCACTTCACTCAAAGTGAAGTGAGGAAGAGCTGCAGTGAGCAGTGAGCTGCAGTGAGGCAGATAGGAGTGAAATCACTAAAAGTGAGTTGAAGGGAACTTCGCAGCGCGCTCGAAAAAGAGTCCGGAGGACCAATATAAACAAGATTGCCCGCACCTAGAAATTACTTTAAACATGGAGTGACACGCTCCTGAAGTGATCGGATCACCCAACCAAGGTGAAAAGTGTGTCCGAGCCATAGGGAGACGCCCATAAGCAGACCCACAAGATCAAATAAAGATTGCAGCTCTAAAGATTTAAAAACCGAACATAGGGCTACCCCAGCCACTTGAAAGATAGAAGTGACAAAGCCCTGAGGAGAACCCATAACTGTTGTGTGGTGTTCGAAACGCGTCGGCAGAACGGAGATACAATTTTTAAAAAATACTAATAATCATTGATTCATAGAATTGATAACAAGTGTTATCTCCTGTTGACTATGACTTTGTCTATTACTGTTCCTCTGATTGGATTCATTGATTGTCAATAAGGCGAAGAGTTGATATTTGCCAAAGGAACGGATGAAAATAGATTTGTATAAGTGAGGTTGTATATAATGAAAGCCTAGTGTATAGTGTACAGTGAATGTTGACATGTATGTAATAATGTGTTTTTTTTGATAAATGGTATGTATAAGTTAATGTGTATATTTGTTATATATGTTGTGTTGTTTTTTCTGACATAGAAACAATCGATTTTTTCTATGAAGTGCATCTAAAAGAAAAGGTAAAAATAAATATACCTAACAAATCAAAATTGAGCTTGATCTGTTGCTAATGACTTAGAGCAAAACTAAACAGAGTGGGTTGGCATATATATATTTTTTGCAATTGCATAATTGGCGCTTCACATGGCATGAAGGGCGGACACACGCCCACAGCGCGGACACACGCCCACAACATTTGTCACTGCCCCAGCGTGTCATGCCCCCAGCGTGCCCCTTGATGCGGCGCAATTACGACTCACATGGCATGAAGGGCGGAACGTACCATACTCCCCCAGCATTTGTCACGCCCCCAGCACACGCCCACAGCAGAACGCAGACACGCCCACAAGGGACTACTTTGCTGGAACGGTTCTTTTACCTTTTATATGTATATGGTGGCCGTCTGCATAGCCTATGTCCTTCTGTTGCAACTGCCCTTTCCAACGCTGTATTGGGTGTTGCGATTGGTGCTGTGGCTACTGAGATTACCTGCCTCAAAGGTTTGGGCTCTCTCTTTATAATATTAGTATGGATATATATATATATATATATATATAAGAAGGTCAGAAGGGTAGAAAGGGCGACACTCCTGGCTACTGACAATCACGCTGTAGGCAGAGAGAAGAAAGCCGCAGGGAACGGAGGGAAGTTCCGGCTGATCACCCCTTACTCATCAGGTGCCAAAGATTTAAAAACTATGCTTAACAAGAACTGGCATATACTACAAACAGACAGCATACTCAAGGAGGATTTACCGCCCTATCCCCTAATTACATTCAGCAGGGCTAGATCACTTGGTGACATGTTGGTCTCCAGTCATCTGGAGAAACTGACACCTAAAACTAACACCCTGAAGCAAATGGCGGGATTCTTTCCCTGTGGGCACTGTAAGGCCTGTACAGGAAGTAGAAGAGTGTTATCATACACTATACCAGATACGGGAAATACAGTGCCCATCAAGAAATTTATAACCTGCAGCTCCCAGTTTGTCATATACTGTCTGCTCTGCCCGTGTGGCCTCCGCTACATCGGCAGCACAATTAAGGAACTCAAACTGAGGGTATTGGAACACCTCCGGGCAATCGAGAAGGTAGACACCGCATATCCGGTTGCCCGGCATTTTGCCGAAGAACATGGCAAAGATCGCAACAAGCTCCAATTCTTTGGGTTGGACATTGTTCCACCTAATGTTAGAGGAGGCGATCGATTGAGAAGACCCCCTCGCCCTGCTTAATACCTCTTTGGCCCTGGGCTCTGTCCCTACTTCATTTAAAACCGCCATGGTCCTGCCTATTCTTAAAAAACCCGGACTTGACCCTTCTCTCCCCTCTAATTTCAGGCCTATCTCTCTTCTCCCCTACTTGGGGAAAATCCTTGAAAGCTATGTAACATCTTGCCTGTCCGCGTACGTTGAGGAAAATTGCCTCCTGGCCCCTCATCAGTCAGGCTTTCGACCAGGACACTCTACGGAGACTGTGATCATCGCCGTTCTGGACGAACTCAAGGGGAAAGCAGACATCAATCTTCCCCAAGCTCTAGTGCTCCTTGACCTGTCAGCTGCGTTTGACACGGTCGACCATGCCATTCTTCTCGACCGTGTCAGCGCAGCTGGCATCAGGGGCACAGCACTTTCTTGGTTAGCATCCTTCCTCCAAGGCAGGTCCCAAGCGGTCCATCTTTCGGGCTTCTCCGCCCCTCCCCGCTCAGTCGTGTGCGGGGTGCCCCAAGGTTCTTCTCTCTCCCCTCTCCTCTTTAATCTCTACATCTACCCTCTTATTCTTTCCCTTCGCAAGCAGGGGGTCTCCGTGTATAACTACGCGGATGACCTCCAGCTCGTCTTTGATCTTTCTACTTCTCTGGACTCCTCTCTTTTTCTTAGCTCCACTTTAGTTTCCATCTCTGAATGGATGAGCACTAACCATCTAAAGCTCAATCCGGACAAGACAGAGCTTGTCCTTACGGGCGGTCCCTCCAACCCCTGGTCCCCGATTCATTGGCCCTCTTCCTTTGGTCCCCCTCCCTTACCGGTCTCCTCCGTCCAAACCTTGGGCATCAAGGTCAGTCATGACCTCACCATGCATGCCCAAGTCAGCTCCGTCGTATCCTCTTGCTTTTCATCCCTCCGCCTCATCCGGAAAATCTCCCGGTATTTCTCCACGGATGCCCTCAAATCCATAGTCATGGCCCTTATCATCTCTCGCCTTGACTATGGGAATGGCCTCTATGTGGGCATACCTGCTTACGAAACCCGACGTCTACAGGCCATCCAAAATCAGGCAGCCCGTCTTATTCTCCGCCTCCCTAAATTCTCCCACATCACGCCTGTACTTAAGTCCCTCCATTGGCTTCCCGTGCATTTCAGATCCTTCTTTAAATTGGCTTGCCTGGCCTTCCGGGCCTACACTCATTCAGCCCCCCTCTTTATTATCTCCTTGATCACTCCTTACACCCCTACCCGTACCCTCCGCTCCTCTTCTCTTTCCCTTCTCCAAGTCCCCCGTTTCCGTAAATCCAGAACTGGGAGCACCCGGTTTTCGGTTCATGCTCCCCAGTTCTGGAATAGTCTTCGTCTCTCTATTCGTTCTATCTCTACTTACATTTCTTTCCGTAAAGCCTTAAAAACGTTTCTGTTTTCCCAGGCATTCCCTTGTTAGTCCCTCTGGATTCTTTGTAGAGTCAGGCCCAGTTCTCAGCGCCAGGAAGCCGCTCGGCCGCAGTGCGCTTTAGCAAGTTCCTTTTTTCATTTCATTTCATTTCATTTCATTTCATCTCAAGACTCCGCAGGTTGGAATCAAGGTACATCATAGACCTTTCCACGAAACATCCGAGAGGACTCAATAGCGGAGAGGAATTGTCATTCCACTTAGGCACTTAGGCAAGTGAGATTGAAACATCTATATCACCTCCTTGAAACGGTCTATTACTATCATGTGATCGTTGCCTTTGATTTCTGTTGGTATGCCCCGTACTGTTTTAACCGCCAATTTTGACTGCCATGTGTGTATTTCTGCACCTCTCTTTGTATAGTTGGATCTTTTTTGTCTTCTGCCCTGCACTTATTTTCCATCTACATAGTTCTTGCAGGGCTCAAGACATGTAAATATGTATATATATGTATATATGATGATTTACACTGTTACTATTATTATTTCGTAACTGGCTGCATTGTTGTTCTCCGTATATGTTTTATGCAAGAATCACGAGTAGACACTTTGTACATAGGACACCAGCCGATCCACGGCTTTATTGAACATCACAATTAATTGACATCCTATAATTTCTATACTCTCCTATTGGATATAACACCACTCCAAAATGGCGCCCTCATCGGCATATGAGGGTTGAGTCCTATGTCAGTGTCAATGATTGCTAAAAACTTTATTAACTTGCTGCTTGCATGTCACGAGTGACACACTGACGAAGGCTCACCCCGAAACGCGTCTTGTGCTTTTTCCCTAATAATAAATTACCGTGCAATCTTTATTCCTAGAGTGCTGCTTTCTTTTCTTGTCAACCGAGAGGAGTTCTGAGTGAAATATATATATATATATATATATATATATATATATATATATATATATATATATATATATATTACCTACTGGCGGTCGCCAGTAGGTAGTTATAGTTAGGATTGTTTTTCATAGGAAATCCGCAACATTCTATTGGGAATAACTTTGGCGCCGAAT
This sequence comes from Lissotriton helveticus, assembly GCF_964261635.1. Taxonomy (NCBI): domain Eukaryota; kingdom Metazoa; phylum Chordata; class Amphibia; order Caudata; family Salamandridae; genus Lissotriton; species Lissotriton helveticus. The sequence goes on from NC_136067.1 coordinate 875,815,192, forward strand.
GAGGGATCTGCCTGTAATTTTCCTTAACTTTGCCTCGCTGCGCTCCGCTCCTTCCCTGAAAGTTTCGGGGGGATCCGTCAAGCGGGGGCCGAGATAAAAGGGGGTCCCAAAACATGTTTTCCCCATGTTAATTTCCATAGGGCGGTTGGACTCACTTTTAGCCCGAACGGCTGAATGGATTTCCACCAAACTTGGCAAAATTGTAGGGACTGGTACCCCGATGTGCCTTTGCTATGTCTCAAGATATATGCTCCAGTGGTTTTTACGAAAATTAACTTTGAAAAAATATATATTGGGCTACATTGGGCTATATATATGTTAGAGCCCCAATGTAGCCCAATGTAGCCCAAAGATGGCCACCAGAGACAAAAAAAACAAATGTAGCCCAAATATCAGCCAGATGTAGCCCAACTATAGCCCAATGACAGAATGTCCCAGAGTGTTCTAAAGAACAACTAGAGCGCTAACAGTCTTACTTATGACAAACGTATGGCACACCTGAAGTCATCTTAACACTTACAACATTTAATTTGCAAAGGAACAAAATGAGGGGGTTCATTTTGCCATAGAAATTATGATTAGTGCTGAAGAAAGAAAAATTAGGGCACATTTTGAGTGACTTCTCAAATCCTCTTATATTTCATTAAAAAAATTCTGATATGCAGTCTCCCAAGATGGCCACCAGAGACAAAAAATAAAAAATATTTATTTTTCAGAAAGATACACATTCACTGGATGATGTCATCAGTGATGTCATTTGAGGTGTCATGAGTGATGTCATGAGTGATGTCACTGACCATGTCATGAGTGATGTAATATGTGACGTCAACTAACTATAACGTGGGAATTTCAATGGTTTTATGCGAGTAAAATTTCCACCTAACTATAACTGGTGTGAAACCTATGGTTTTTTCAGTGAATTGATATATATATATATATATATATATATATATATATATATATATATATATATATATATATATATATATATATATTGATACCCCTCAGTTCCTTTTCGCCAGAATTTGCAGCGCTCTCTCGCCGGTTCGTAAATCCCCGCTGCAGAACCACTCCGCATTTAAATCCACAACCAATTCCCCCAGCTGGGAGAAAAACGGGACGAACTCGCGTTTGTCTTCACTTATGTGCTTTTCTATTTAATCCTCACAGCATGGAGTTTCTCAAGCAGGCAGGCACAAATCTACGCGTTTCGGGATAACATATCCCTTGTTCACGATCAATTTGGCTCCAGGCTCTCAGTCTCAATATAGTGAGTCACATTATTACATAATTTCCACTTCGATGTTATTTTGGCCCTCGGCCTTCTGGATGATATAGTTTTTTGCAATTTTTTTATACATTTTTTTATCCGTCTGCATAACCTATGTCCTTCTGCTGCAGCTGCCCTTTCCAACGCTGTATTGGGTGTTGTGATTGGTGCTGTGGTTACTGAGATTACCCGCCTCAAAGGTTTGGGCTCTCTCATAATAATATTAGTATGGATATACAAATAGATTTGTTCAGGATTACATTTTACCAGCGATTAGGCTTGGACAAGTATATATCACATATTTACAGAGTGAAAAGAGAAAGAATAAGAAAAAGGAGTAGAGAGCGGTAGGTGGGGGAGAAGAGTTGGAGGCTGAGATTGGCGAGAGGAGGGAGGGGGACCTGAAGGGTAGAAAGAGATAAGGCAGTCCAGCAAAAGAGAAATGACTGAAGGTCAGCAGGATGGAATCCAATGGACCAAAGCAAAGCACAAGAATCAACAAGATGGCGGACCCTCTGGCTCTGAATCAAATCCTGCAAATATCCTGTTCCTCCTTGCTTCTACAAACCTGTGCCTATGATTGGAAGGTGTGAGTAGGCTATAGTGTGCCTGGTGGGGAGTCCAGAGGTGTTTTTCTGGCCGAGACTGAGACTTTTTTCCGGTGCGGTGGTCGGCGCTCGGTTTCCCAAGATGACAGCCGGGACGGACTGATCAAAGCTGAGGGCCGGAGCTGCAGAACCTTTGTCTGGTGTGCCGGTGGTGGGTCCGGGTAGGTGCCCATTGCGGTGAGGAGGAGCAGTGCCAGGATCCGACTGGGCCCTCCGCTGTGCGGGTTTAATCGGAGGTTTGTGGCTGCCCTGAGAGATCTGGCGGCTGACACAGCGGCAGTGAGATGGACAGGCAGGAAGCCGCTGAAGGAATGTGAGGCTCCCCTCATTGAAGAGCGATGGAGGATTGAGCCGGGGCACCCGATATTGAGATCTGCGGGTGCCAATAGTGGAGAAGAAGGAGCCCTGCGGAGCCTTTATTCGGCGAGTCGGTAGGGGGGTCTGAGCAAGTGTCGGTTGCGGTGCGAGCGATCCACGCTGCGATCCGAACGGGCCCTCTGCTGTGACGGTGTACTGTAGATTTGTTCCAGTTCTAGGCCCTGCCCCCGCCCGTGCCGGCTTCGGTCGCACATCCCTGCCAAACCGCAGCTCTGCGCCACAGACCTGTGTGGGCCTCGAGTTTGTCGCCGGGAGCCGCGCGGGCTCGGTCCGAGGTGTTGGTCGCTCGGTGGGGGCCGTGAAGGTAAGGGGCACAGCCCTCTCCCAGGAACAGGACCGCAGCACCCCAAAGAGGCTACTTCTCTCCCAGTAGCACATGGTGAACAGTGATGGACAGGACCGCAGCACCTCAAGCAGGCTTCTCCCCTTCCAACCGTGACCGCACACCACCACAATCCAGTCCTCACTCTTCCAGCGGCGCCTGGCGACAGACGGTACCAAAGCTATCCTACTCTATTAGGTTAGAAAGAAGATTGTGGAAGAATCTCGAGGAGGGAGAGTGTCAGAGAGGGGTGCTTTGGTGTTAGAAAGGTCATCTATCTTGTCCTGAATCCTATCCTAAAGCCTTTGTCTTCTGAACTATCCCGGGGGACCCTTACCATCCCTTTGGCCAGGGGGTTGGCCTTCACACCATCCTAGGTAAATATAGTTTTGTGTATTTGCAGATGTCCTTTTCTCTTTGTCCTCTCATTTTTTAGCATAAGTCATTGCAGAGTTTTTGAAGTATGTGTTTGATTATTGTTTAATTGAATTTTCCTTCCTATGAGTGGTCGTGGCTGTATTGTATTTTGAAGTGGTTCACAGGCAAATAATTTAGATAAAGACTTAAAATGTACCCGATTATGTGGTTATTTTACTTTAAAGTATATAAAAGTGGAGGCGTGGCCAAGATGGCGGTGAGGTAGGATGCATCCCTTAGAGCTCCTAGTCTCCGTCCGCCAAAACTAGCTTCTTTCAGTACTCGCTGGAGCCAAGTGTCCACCTATCACACATGGGGCACGTCCGAACCCCCCCCGGCACCAGCGGTCAGCGACAAGCTGCCCTGGAACGCTGATACAGGCGTCATACAGGGGGCAAGGCCTAATGCCTGTGAGACAAGACGCAGCCGCGGCCTCTGTTCAGGGGCAGTCCCGTCGGCGGACTGTCGAGGCCGGCTTCGATTGCTGAGGCCAGGGGGAGACTACCGACTGCCCGAGATCCTGTACAGCTGCCTGGGCCACCGAGATGGAGTCGCCGCGTGCCCGGGATCCTGTACAGCTGCCTAAATCACCGGGACCGTGTCAGGGCTAGAGGGGAAGGCCAGTGGGAGCTGTACTGCGGCAAGACGAGACCGCAGACACTGAAGCTGAGAGCGACGGGCGCTCCAGCCCATGACCGCGGTATCGAAGTCCAGAGTGGAGACGGCTGCGATTCGCCACCCCTGTGCATCTGCGGTAGGCGGGGGGCGACCTCCTGGTGGTGCAGTGCTGACGCGGCAGTAGCGGCCAGCCGGGAGTGGAGTATCTCGTGGCCAGCGGGCCGCGGTGGCCCCACACCCGGCGGCCAGGAAGCGCAGTGTTGTGGGTACAATTAACATTACAGGCGGAGCTGGGAAATAGCATTGCAGCCGCCGGAGGTGACCCTCCCAGGTACACCGTCCTCCTGTCTCCCTGCAGGGCTGGCGTGATGGCCCCCGGACCGCCATTTTGAAGCGGGGCACCCAAATATTACGGGCCATAGAGAAGAGGCGCAGGCCACAGGGGTGATTGGAGCTGTAACTGCGAACTATGGCATACTGGTACATCTAGGTGGTTGTGGTGGTACCAGGAACGAACCTACCGACGGACCTTCCCCGACACGGCAGTCCTGGGGGTGCAGTGACATTGCAATTCATAGTGGAGCGGGACGTACACGCTGGGCCCCCCCATTACGGTGGGATACGAAGAGGTGCCTGGGACGTGCGGTCCGAGAGCCAGGACCGATCGATGACACTATTGAGGAACCCTTTAGGGCCTAGGTCTGAAAGAGGCTGCAACGGACTTCGGAGATTGACGGTGACCAGGCAGTCACTGGCAACCGGAGCTTAGTATTCCCATTGGGTGGCGTCTCTAGGCCGCCACGGGCTCCTGCTGGTGACGGGACACGGCCCACTGGGTAAACCCCTTCCGATGCGACATCCAAGCCCATCCAGCGCAAAAGGAAGGGTTAAGCACACCGGTGGAATGCAGAGTGCTGGTAGGTGGTCTCCGCATATTGCGACGCTCCTGAGTATGTCATCGTCTAGAACAAGGAAAACGAGGGCCCAAACGGACATATTTGGTAGAGCATTCCCTGGTCTTGGTGCAACAGCGGTCACACCTAAGATGGCGTCCCCGCAGGTGGATCCAGGCACGGGCGGCGAGCCTATTACTAAGGCGGTTTTGGAGTCCCTTGTTAACACCCTCCAAGCGGAAATACAGACTGTTAAAACAGAATTGACGTCTGAAATTAAGGAGATACGCAGAGATGTTGACGGGGTGGGGAAGAGAGTGGCCACGTTGGAAGACAGGAGTGACGCGACCATGACGGAAGTCACAATGCTACAGCAGGATATCCTCCGTCTTCAGGATCAGCACATGGACACCCAAATACATCTCGAAGACCTTGAAAACAGGTCACGCAGACACAACATCAGAATCCGGGGCATCAAGGCCACAGACGACACTGCGGACCTCTTCGCATTCACGGAGGGCCTATTTCATCACATCCTAGCGACCCCCAAGATATGGCATTGTTCTGGATAGAGTACTCCGGGTTGGCCCGCCGCGTGCACCTAATGCTCCTCCGGCGGACATTTTGGTGTGCATTCAGGATTTCAAGACCAAAGAGAATGTCCTCTCAAAAGCAAGATCCCTCGATCGTATCTCATACAAGAGACAAACCCCAGTACTCTACCAAGACCTGCCCCTGATTACCCTGCAACGCCGTCGCCAATTCCGCCCTGTCGCGGAGCACCTAAGGCAGCAGGGCATCCAATATTCATGGGGACACCCATTCAGACTTATCTTTCGTCTCAATGTCAAACTGCACCAGATGCACTCCCTTATCGACTCCTGGACTTAGCACTCCAGAGCGAAGACGACGACACCCCAAGCGGCACCTCAGGGCCTGAGGCCGCACCCTCAGGATGGCAACGCCAGAGACGACGCAGACGGTTTCGGAGGCCGGATAAGGCAGACATTGCCAAGCAGGAGGCCCTGGCATCGGCTACGGAGGCTCTGGCCGGAGGGGACCTGGCGGCGGAGGGTTGATTAGATACTCTACGGACTCAGCTCTGGCTTCTTGAAGGGCAGCGAATGGCGAGGGGAGACAAGATCCCTTCTGTTGGTCACATTATGGACCCATTATGAAGACCTCCTGGCCTACCCGGGATGGCGGACATTCATTTTGGACATATCCTTTTCTCCTGTTTCCCTTTCCCTTGTTGTGGTTTGTATTTTCAAGGGGACTATGCCTCGTTCGGGGTTTTGGTTTAGGGAATGGGTTCCTTTGTCCACCTTCCTCCTTTTTTTTTGTGTTGATGCCACCTTTGCTCTCTCCCAGCGTCGGTGTAGTACTGGTACTTTGCTGGCACTTGCTTGCCCTCTCCAGATGCACAGCACACAGCGCTTCACCCATCATACCACCCTCTGATGACACGTGCTCCACTTAAAATCCTCACGCTTAACGTGCAGGGTCTGAATAACCCGATCAAGCGAAGGGCAGTCCTCAACTACCTTGAGCATTCCAAAGAGGACATATGTCTGCTAGAGGAGACACACCTCCTCTCTAAAGACCATCACAGGCTGAAATCCAGAGCTTTCCCGATACAGCTATTCTCCTCTCATAACTCTAAAACAGCCGGGGTTGCCATACTGGTCTCTCGCTCCTTTCAGGGCATGGCCCTTCAGAAGGAAGCCGAGATTAAGGGACGTCTGCTTACCTATCAAATTTCCTTAGGTGGATTGACAATTGTGGTGGGGTCCATATATGCACCTAATGACGGACAGCTCAAATTCCTTCTTCAGGCTCTTCGAGAGGCAGCCTCCTCTGCTGATTGCCACCTGCTATTAGGGGGGGCCTCAATATTGTGTTTGAGAATGACTTGACCGATCCTGTCAAAGTACACACCAGGCAGGGGTACTCACATCCAAGGGGCAGGCCCACCTTCAGGAGCTGGGGTTAATTGATCTCTGACGACACCTACACCCCCGCACTCGTAGCTGCACATTTTATTCCGGGGCTCACAAAACATATGCATGACTCGACTATTTTCTTTGCTCCTCCTCACTCACAACCCATGTATTAGACGCCGATATTCTCACAGCTTCGCTCTCAGACCACTCCCCAATCTTGGCCTCCTTCCTTCTGCCAGCCTCGACACGTCCCCAGCGACACTGGCGCCTGCGAGATACGCTGTTACACCGCACTTCTGTGGTGGAACAAGTCCAGAAAGCTATTGCAGACTTTCTTGATCTCAATGCTAACACTGACACCTCACCATCCACACAGTGGGGAGCATTGAAGGCAGTTTTACAGGGAGTACTTATAGCCATATCTGCTGCTGATAATAAAGAAAGGGAACACAAACGTGCCGAACTCACGCGGAGAGTTTCAGAACTAGAGCAGATGCACCAACGCACAGGTGCTTCCCGAGCCTGGCGCCAACTGTGCACAGAACGTAAGCACCTGGCTGCTTTGACCAGGACAAGGCCGAATACGCTCTTCTTCGGCTTTGCCACTCCTATTATGTGGGAGGGGATAGATGTGGCCGCTTATTAGCAAATAATCTGTGGGAAGCTCGGCAGCGGCAGGGGGTCCAAACGATCAGGACATCAGAAGGGGAGCTGGTGACTGAGGATGCGAGCATAGCAGAGACATTCCGGGGTTACTACGCTGGTCTTTATGCTGGGGAACCTCTAGATAATCATGCCAGCGCCGAATACATAGCTAAAGTTCAATGCCCTCTCTGACGCAGTCCCAAGCTGAGCATCTGGCTTGGGCGATTCAGAAGGAAGAGGTTCTCTCCGCAATCTCCCGCCTCAGGCTGGGCAAATCACCAGGCCCGGACGGATACTCGGCTGCCTTTTATAAAACGTTTTGTAATCAACTGGCGTCAATACTGGCGACCCTGTTTAATACCTTTGATCGGGAGGGAGCTATTCCTGGAGACATGCTAGAGGCATTTTAGTTGGAAAAAAAGTTTTGCACCGGGCTCAGTGCATAGTCAAAACACATAAAGCACTCATAAATTTGGACCACAACAGACAATTATATTCAATAAACAAATATGTATAGAAAAAAATATTTTATCTTTTTATTATTTTACTTCATTTGTTATGTTCTCTCAACCATATAATTGATCAAAAACCACCAAGGTTATATACATAAATAGTTATCAAAAAAACACATATATTCAAAGATAATTCATTAATACATAGGAATCATAAAAAACATGTTTTCCAACCACCAGAAAAAGTTCATTAGTTCATATGTCTCACAATGGTCATTAATCAAAACTTGATAAATAATCTAGATTGTGTCCCCACCCTATAAAAAGATGGAAAATTACAGGTGCAGGGAGACAAGGGCCTGGAACAAAATACCCCTAAAGAACTAAGTTGACCCGTCACAAATGTATATAGACATCTGTGTATAATCTTGGAAGCACTGGTTACAGTTGTAAAGGACCAACGCGTTTCGGCAAAAACCTTCCTCAGGGCATATATTTCATACCAGTGGTTAACTAGAATAAAAACAAAAACATACATAACAATATAATTATGGTCCAAAAATAGTTGTGCTATATACATAAAATTCAGAAATGTCGCCAAAACTGACAATCAAAAATCTTGGATAAAATACAATGAGATCTGCATACTTGACATGAAGCTAAAGTTCTCAGACACATTCCAAGTGAAACCATAAACTCATGCATACACAGATCTAATACCTAGAAAAAACATTTGTCTGTATTTATTCCATCACTAGCATCCAAAATCTACATGTAGTTCAATTAGTCAAAGCCTCAACTGAAATTAAACTATGTTTCTAATTTGTCATGTCTATGGGGGTACTTTACATGTTTTACATGGCACTGATGGAGGTCCTCATGATACCTGCTCTTCATCAGGACCTAGACACAATAGGTTATGATCCAACCATGTCGAGTCTATTATTTTGGTTCAACCCTTAGTAAAAGAGCTAATGTTTTGTTGACGGGAATTCAGTCAGAGCACAATAGAACTCTTTAATAATCAACTTCATATATGTCTATTTCTAGATCACCTGTATCTTGAGTTCGATTAAATTGAAGTACGGAGGTTAGAAATACATACCTGTTCAAATTTTAATTCTAAATGCACATTGAGTCAGTTGCAAACCCAAGAAGAATAAAAGGGGATATCTCAGTGATCCTTCAAATTGTAATTATGGCCTAAGGTAAACATAGATATACAATTTATTAGTTTTAGTGTACTAAATTATATTTACCAAGTCACCTATCTCACCATTATCAATTATAGCATCGCTAACCTTCTTAGTATGTATTAGGCTTGCCAATTTTTTCTCCATGCGGACGTTAAAACCAAATTATAGATAAAAACTATCGGCATAAGCATCTGTATTCTGCATGCTATTACGACCAAGGGTTTATAACACTCTGAAAAAAGAAGAGGGGACAACAGAACCCAAGATGGAACAAAAATGAATAAACATTATAATCCAAACGAGGGTGCAATAGGCTACATCTATACTAAATCCCAAAAATGAAGAACCTGTGCTCTTACCAATGGGAAAATACCTCCAGATTCAGATAGACTTGTCATCAAATAGTGTTCAACACGACCGCCACACTAGTTTATTGCTTACTTTCCAAGGCTCAAGCCCATTAATCAATCTAACAGATATTAGAGACAAAACGAGAACAAGATAACCTAATTGAGTATATAGTATAGAGAATGGAAAAAGCTCAAAAACTATCTCTACCGTATCTACATTTGTAGAGCCACATTCTTACCTCTATCGATTTTATTTTTTTAAACGAAAACATCAGTGGGGATTCCTTCCTATCAGAACATCACACGGCTTGTCAAAAACGGATTATCCGGATCATAATACGATAACGACCTACCAGGTACAAAGCATAACACTCAGGGGAATACCCAAGTTAGATTTGGTAAAGCAGCCAAAGACGAGATTAGCTGCAGACTAGACTGTAATGGTTAGTAGAAACCCAGATGCCCCGTTCTTACCTCTGTCAGTTTAACTCATGCGTCTATTCAGTAGGACCCCACTCCGGTATGATAGCTTCTTACGCTAAGACGCTCTGAACCGCTGCCTCGCCTTAAATAGTGCGGTGTAATCACGGAGAGTGGCGTGCTCCAACTGTATCTACATGTAGCCGAGCGTAACTCTATCTCGGCTCTCATGGACTCTATGGTGAATCGGGTTCACATGAGTCCCGGTCACTGATTCGTCCATATCTCGAGCTCTCATCTTTCCTTGATTTAGATAGGGCTAGCCAAGAGTGACATCACCGGCGTCCCCACTGGCCAATCCATGTTTTACAATCCTCGACTCGGCACCATGATAGTGCGGGTAGACTAAACGGTGTTGAAACAACAAACTGATGTAGGAATGAAACAACACCCTCCTTGTTTAAGAGGACTAGAAATACTGAAAATGCTATGAAATTGCCTTAATAAGGTTTAGTAAAAAGCCATATAACTAACCCATCCTGTATTACACACCAATTGTATAAAAATACAATACAGAGTATCTCAGTAACACAACACTTTTCAATAACCAATATATAAATGTGTCTATGTTCAATCGATCTTCAAATAAGGCAACTACTCATTTATGCCCTCAACATACATGAATCCATGTTCATCCTGAAAAATAAAGCTCAATCATTATCTTGGGCAGAGATTGAAGATATATTCCACATCCCTGTATGAAAACTCAATCTCAATAAGCTTTTTACATTTTATGTAGTTAACGTGCAAATTCTGTCAGAAAAAAGGAACTATATCCGCAATGAAGACAAGTATACCTATTAAAGCAACTGATGTTACTCAATTAATTTTCTGTTCACTTAATTGCCTGTTCCCAAGGTATTTCCGAATTTAAGCCCGTAACTGAAGTCCCCAAGACAAAAATATAAAAAACCTCTCTTAATTTCCTGATGGTTTCAGCAGACTTGCCTTCTTTTGGATTGATTCTCTCTAGTATATACCACCTTATATCCTCGGGCATATGGCTTTTCTCCAGATAATGGCTAACCATGGGGGCTGATATCTTTTTAGTTCTGATAGCCGATTTGTGCTCCGTTAATCTTACATTAAGTGATCTACCAGTCTCACCAATGTAACCTAACCCACAGGGGCAAATAAGTAGGTATATCAAATTCATTGTTTTACAATTATTCAAGTTTGTCGCTGTTATAGTATGCCCATTAAATTCTAAAGAGGGCCCCTCTATTGCAGAGGTGCAAGATTTTCAACTCGTCCATTTGTATGTGCCTGTAACTGTACCTGTACCCATGATACTCATTTGTCTAGAGTTCTCAACAGATTTCATGCGTGAATATACGACATGCTAAAGGCAGCAATAGTGGTTATCCCTAAGCCGGGGAAAGATGCGACGGCCTGCGGGGCATACTGACCTATTTCTCTTTTAAACATAGACATCAAGATATACACCAGCATTATAGCGGCTCGCCTCGCTCCATGCATGGCCCAACTGGTCGAACCTGAGCAAGCAGGTTTTATTCCGCAGCGACAGACCAGTGACAACACCAAACGCATCCTCCACCTGATTGAGAAGGCATACCACACTCAGGGAGAATATATGCTTCTGGTCATTGATGCGGAAAAGGCCTTTGATAGGGTGCACTGGCCCTATCTAGAGATGGTCTTAATGGCGGCTGGCTTTGGCGAGAAGCTACGGACCAGGATCTTAAACTGCTATCGCTCCCCCTGGGCAACAATCCATGTGAATGGTCACACATCCTCTCGGTTCCCCATTGGGAGGGGCACAAGACAGGGGTGTCCATTGTCACCCCTCCTCTTCGCGCTATATATGGAACCATTAGTGCTCCGAATCCGGCAGCATCCTCTCGTAACAGGGATTAAGTTTGGGGGGGATACCCATACCATCAGCCTTTACGCGGACAATATTCTTCTCTCGCTCTCCAACCCAATTACAGCTATGCGCGCCCTCTTTGTTGAGTTATACGGCTTTGCTCTGGGGTCGGGATTTAACATTAACATGGACAAGTCCTTAGCCCTGAACGTCTTCCTTTCACCACATACTCCTACCCATCTGCAGGAGGAACATCAGGTGACATGGGCATCGACGGCAGTCCCCTATTTGGGAATCCAATTGGCTCCTACTATCCCTGTCATGGCTGGGATTAACTATTCCAATCTGCGTAAACATATTCGTACGCTACTCAATGGTTGGCAACGCTGCACCCTGTCCTGGCTAGGACAGATTGCGGCTGTGAAGATCACTGTCCTCCCCCAAATCCTGTATCTCTTTCAGACTCTTCCCCTTCGTCCCCCGCAGGGCTGGATTCAACGAACACAAGCGGACCTACCTTTCTTTATTTGGCACAGTCATAAGCTGCGATTTCGCCACCAAGTTGCGGCTCTGCCACCGGAAAAGGGAGGGGTGGGAATTCCCGATCTTCAGCTCTATTTTTACGCGTCCCAGCTCAGATACCTATTGAAGTGGCAGCGCCTAAATTCCGGAAAACATTGGCTGTTCCAGGATCAGGCGGTGGCAGGTAGGCCTTTGCAAGGGGTGCCCTTTCTCAATAGACAACATAGACCTCCAAACCTATATGCCTCATACATCACGAGCACTATTCTAGATTCCTGGGACCACACAAACACTTCGAAACAGCTCACCACCTTCCCGTCACCCCTCACCCCGCTGTTCGATAACCCTGAGTTCCAACCTGGCGCAGCAGTCTCTGCCTTTAGCACATGGCGTTCCTCCCCTTGCAGATCACTAGGACACCTCTTTGACTTGAATGGCATCCTTCCTTTTCCACGTCTTAGGGAAGAATACGGCCTCACAGAACTGCCATATCTGCAGGTTCGACACTGGGCATTACACTCCACAGTTAGACCAAATGCGCAGCGCCTATTGACAACATACGAGAAGTGGTTAGTAACAGGCACTTCTGACAAGAATATAATATCTGATCTCTACAAAACGCTGCTGATTGCCAACACGCATACATTTAATGCAGGCCGTATCAGATGGGAATGAGATCTGGGAAGAACTCTGAGCCACAAAGAGTGGGAGGATGTTTATCACAGAGCCAGACACTCGGCGTATCATATTGGCCTCACAGAGACGCTAACTAAGGTTGCCACATATTGGTACTACACCCCCAAACGCATTCATCAATTTGACAGGAGGTGGGCACACTGGAACACATCCTGTGGAGCTGTCCAGTCATACAAGCTTACTGGACCCAAGTTCTAGACGAAGTGGACGCACATCTTGAGACCCAGATTCCACGTTTTCCCTCATACGTCCTCCTGGGCCTACCCAATCTACTGACATATCCCCTCAAATCACGTAAAGGCCCCTTGATTGCTATTGCCCTAGGAGCAGCAACCCAGAATATCTTGGCCCACTGGCGCTCCACGCATCCACCGACGTGCACTGGTTGGCTCCAGAGCATATGGTTGGTGTTAGGTATGGAGAAACTTACATTGATGCTGGCAGGTAGGGGGTCTGAGTTTCCTGAGCTTTGGCGTCCCTTTCTCACACTACTGGTGTCGGAGTTCTTGGAATTAACCTGTCCCCGGTATCTACGACTCCTTCGTCTTCCAGACACACAACTTCCATATGCTACACCCAAAAGGCTACGCAAACCCAGACGTTGAGGGTTGCCCTGTGCCCAACGTCTTCCCCTTTTTCTTTTTTGTTTAGGTGGAAAGAGGGGGGGGAGACTTGGGAGGGGGCTGGGGTTTTCCTTTATTTGGGCGATTCTTATTTTGTTTCATGTTTGAGGGCCCACTCCATGTTTTTTACCTTTGGGTAATACAATTTGTCAGGCCCAGGTGGCTCTCCATGTGTACTACTATCGGGGTTGAGTGCCTATGTTTTATCATCTGTCTGTTGAAATCAATAGAAATATTTAAACCATAAAGTATATAAAAGTTAGAATTAAGTTAATTTTCCCCATTAACTAGTTCAACTAATGGTCCAGCAACCAGAGGAAAGAACTTTTTGATCAAGTGAAAGGTTGGTTAAGAGTAAGAAATAATCAATCTTGAAGTGTGGAAAATCTTAAACTTTGCCTCCAGCAGTTTACTCAATTGTAAGCGTGTTTTTGGGCCCAGGTGAGTATATGGTATTGAGTATCTGTTGTTGGTACGCTGCTGGATCACAAACTTTCAAAAGCTGACCAAAAGAGACCTTTACGAAGCTCCAACATCCTACTCCTGATTCCACCCAAATTCAAGAAAGAAAAATCAGTCAACCATTCGGTCTCTGGGAACGCACAGAGAATTTGGAATGCCCTGACACAAGATCAACGTACCACTCAATCCATCCTACACTTTAGGAAAAACTTCAAGCTACTTCTCCTCAACAAATACCTGAACCCTACCTTCTTAATCAATCAGCACTCGTGGATACACATTTCCCCCAACCCCCAATGAGATTATCATTAGTACCTCTGGACAGAGCTGTGCATTTACTGTTCTACCTCTAAACTCTTTCGCCCATCCAATACATCACCTACTGTGTATTTGTATATTGCATATTGCATCATATTTTTACTCTGCATTCTGTCTTCTGTATTGTTGACTTTTACAATGATTTATGCCCTTATGTTCTTCTTGTAAAAACTATTGTTTAAACTCTATGAACTGCTCTGATGCCTACGGCTCAAGTTCGCTCAATATAAAACTTGAAAAATAAATAAATAAATGAATAGAATAAATAAATACACATAGATAGGTAGATAGAGATTCGCATATTGTAATATGCTATTCATTACCATTGTTTGGGAATCAAGACTTGTGAGAGATCAACCCTTGAGTGAATCATGATTCCGACCCATCCCTCAACAATGGTAAGGAATAGCATATTATACTCTGCTTCATATATCATTTATTCCATGGCAGTTTTCATGTATGCTTGTTTAACTAAAATATATTTTACCAAAACCAGGATAGAAAGCGTTAAATTTGTGCAGTATGATAAAATCACATTGGCTGGTGGGTATTAGAGAGTTGTTTCGCTATGTAAAATAATTGTGATATGCAACCTTTGAGGTACTAAAATGTGTTTTTTTCTCAGTTTTAAAATACTGTGTCCAATAAATTCGAAGACTTTTGCACTGTGATAAATGTGTAAATTTGCATTTATTTATTAGTACAATTGAGCTCAATAATTTGTTATTGTGCCACATTTATATTTACTGTCAAAGCATAAAGATATTTTTCATGGTAAGGTGCCGCCCCACACACTGAGCAGTAGTAATAAACAGAAATTACACTCAATAACAGTGGGAGGTGTTTTAGCCATTAGTACACCTGGTAGCTTTATGAGGTACGGCAATCACCACCGGCCATCTGAAATAGCTCAATATGTTTTGAGAGCTCATCAATAACATTATAGCATTCACACCCAGCGGCGCGCGTGTCTTCACGTTTGGCCCTGTGTTTAGGCCGCTTCCACGGCTCTAAATTTGCTTTATTTTACCCCTGTGCCAGACGAGTTTGAGGCCCATCATTCGAGGCATCGAACACAGCACGGACTGTCAAAGCATATAGGGGCCTTTTAGCAAGAAATAGCGATATTTATCGCTAAACGTGGTTATCAACTTTTGTTTTATCGCTGGCTATCGCTGGATATTTTAGCGGAGAAAACATGCTATTAGCAACGTTTTTCTACATTGTGCTAAAATATTCAGCGATAGCGGCGAAATGAGAGATTATCGCTGGAAATCCAGCGATATTCTCGCATTAATGCCAATGGGGGCTTAATCTGATAATCCACCCCCCATTGACTATACCGGTAAGTCAATTTTTTAGCAGACGTTAGTTTATAGCGATAATCACGCTTAGCGTGATTTTTTTTATCGCTTCGCCTGCCTTGCTAATAGGCGATAGCTGTGTTAGCAACTGTTTTCAGTCGCTAACAGTTTGGGTACGCCCACTTTGCATGTCATTAGCGATAAATATCGCCGACATGCAAAGCGGGCCCCAAACCTGTAGCTATCGCCTAAAAGCTGTCGCTAACTGCTGTTAGCGACAGCTTGCTAATAGGGCGATAAAAATATCGCCGCTTTAGCGGGGAAAAGTCTCGCTAAAGCGGCGATATTGCCCTTGCTAATATGCCCCAAAGATATTTATCATGTTAAGGCGCCGCCCACACACTGAGCAATGGTAATAAACAGAAATTACACTCAATAACAGTAAGAGGTGTTTTAGCCATTACTGCATCTGGTAGCTTTATGAGGTACAGCAATCACCACCGGCCATCTGAAGAAACAGCTCAATATGTTATGAGAGCTCGTCAATAACATTACAGCATGCGCCCACCGGCGCGCGTGCGTCTTCATGCCTGGCCGTATGTTAAGGCCGCTTCCACGGCTCTAAATTTGCTTTACTTTACCCCTGGCGCCAGACGGGCTTGAGGGCAGGCCCATCATTCGAGGCATCGAACACAGCACTGGCTGTCAAAAGCGAAGTCGATACAGGAGGCCATTGTGTGATTAAGCTTCGGTGGTCTAATGTTTTTTTGGTAAATAATGGAAACTCGAGGCGGCGACGCTCATTCACATCGGGCTGCGCCGTCCATGACGTACATTATCTTGTTTAACTTCTCTAAGAGACAGTATGGAAGTGATTAAATCGATTTCCTGTCACATAAGCAGAGGAACGAGTGGGCAGTGTTATCATCCCTTGAAATTCTTTTCTGTTTGTGAAAGCTCTGGGTTTGTTTTCGGTCCTTCATTTTATGAGCGCTGTGGCTGAAATAAAGCAGACATCGGCTGCTTAAACGGCTTCACAGATATGGTGTCTGCTCACTCAGCAATAGCTCACATTTTTAAACTTTGTTTGTGGTAAATGTGCCACGGTGTTCAATTAGTCCCTGGTGGATGTAGAGACAAACTATATTTAGCGCGTGAGCCGGCATATTTCCAGCTGGAAAAGTAAACATTGCAAAATTGTCCAGTTGTTAGTGATATTTCAACAGCTGATGGCGCATGCCTCAAAATGAGAAAGTTTCTAGGTTATTGGCTGGAAACCGGAGAGATCTGGGTAAGCCCAAATACACCCTGTGGAGTGGGGCGTGTTGGATGCCCACTCGGCCAAGGAATTTTATATATCTATAAATCATGCCAGTCTAGGTGCCTTTTTGTGGGCCAGTCATCAGACTCTATAAGGAGATGCATCATGTAGCCTGACAACCTTGGTAGTGGTCTCTGCAGCCCTGGTCTGACTGACGCTTACACAGATCTTAATTCATACTTCTGTACTTGATCAGTTTTGCAAACAAATATTTGATCCCAGTGGGAACTGGTGCTTATTTTGTCTACTTCCAAAGGATTAAAACAGCAGTGTTGCCCTTTTTGAACTAGAAGCCAGATTAACTAAATATTGGTCTCAAAAACTGTTCACAATTTGAGAACAGTGGGGCAGATTTACAAGAAAGTGATGCATCTTTAGAGATGCGTCACTTTCCCTGCGCCACCCTGAGAAACTCTTGCGCCGCAATGGATGCGCCACATTTACAATACGGCGCACCATGGCACAAGGATTGAAAGATGCATCAGAAAATCTGACGCATCTGTTGGCGCAGAAGTCACGCAATTGCTGGAGTCGTGTCGCAAGCACGACGCAACTCCAGCAATGCATGAGGAGGCCTATCCTCGATGTGCTGCATCACTCCTTATGCCTGCTCCAAGCAGGCATAAGGTTTTGACGCAGTGGCGTCCTAGAAGTGGCACAGTAAAATCTTGGAGATTTCACTGGGTCACTTCTACAAGGCTTTTTTGCCTTGGAACGCACACCCTGCATACATTATACCTGACGCAGTATAATGTGACGCTGGGTTTTACAACGTGATGCATCTCCCTAGATGCATCACGTTGTAAATGGGCTGCATTTTCACGCGTCGCTGCTTCACAAAAAGTAACGCTAGGGCCGCGCAATGAGCTTGTAAATCTGCCCCATTCTTTTTGCGACCCGTATTGAATTTTTCGAACCAACCTATTTATCAATAGGTAAGTTTTTGAAATTCTAATTCAGAAAGGGTCGTAATCCAACCTACTTATGAATATTAATGAGGTTGTTGGAATTTGTGACATCACAAGGATGATGGCCAGCTAGGGTTAGCATGTGATTGTTCTTAAATGAAGTAAACATTTTTCTTTTTAAATGAAGCAATTTTCCTTAAAGGAAATTGGACTGTGTTTAAAAACAAATGTTTACCTTTTTAAATTTGTTTGAGAGTTGACAGTGTTTCCCTAGTCTTCTACCTACTCTCCAACAACCTATTTGTTACTCCCTTGGACCTCTTCCCTTTTGCAAATTGCATACTACCTCTACTCAGGGACCGGTAATTTCTGGAATTCAGTCTCAAAACATTGGTACATCACATACTGATTAAGTATTCGCAAGGGACAACTACAACACACCCCTTCCAAATACCAACTGAGTAAGGAGTTGCAGACCCATGTTCTGAGTTAGTAACATTTTACAGACTCCTAAAATGAAGGTAGTGCAGTGTAACAGACAGGGATTTGGACTGTTTGTGACCATAGAAACATTTAGTACATCTGGCACTTGAACCCGTAGAATCCATGTTTACAAAGACCAGCTGCCACCTTAACCAAGTGTTTTTTTCTCATTGTCTGAAGATAAATTTTAATAGCAGGCTCAGGGGGATGTGTTCAAGGAAGTGGCGGAGTGAGGCATCAGCCGTCATGGCTTAAGGCCTCACTCCGCCACTGCAGAAACGCAAGGCTGCACCATATTTACGAGGATATGGCGCAGCCTTGTGTTTTCCCCCTGCGCTGGCACCACACTTAGCTGTATAGCGCCAACACAGGCACCCTTGCACAATAGTGCAATGGTGTCTGTGTGCAGGGGAAAGATTGTTTATGTACAGGAAATGGGACCTTCCTGAACACAAGCAATCCAAGGCATTTTGCTTTTTCCATGTGTGCTGCACAAGGCAGCACACTTGTGAAAAGCAAAAACGAGGAGAAAGAATGCATTTCTTCTTGTTTCGCCAAGTTAAGACCAGGTTTTCCCTGGTCTTAATTTTGGCACTGCCTCCTATTTACGCTGCCCTTGTAAATAGGGGACAGCATTAAAATCAACAGGTGTTTCGCTGGAACGCCCACCGCAACACCCACTGCCCTCCCCTTTCACGCTAAGCATAGCGTGAAAGGGGGCTTTATTTACAATGCAGCGTTAAGCCACGTTAAGTCTTAAAAAGTGACGTTGAGGTGACGATAGGGGCTTGTGCATATGCCCCTCAGTGCTAGAAATTGTTCTTACTTTGACTGAAAACTTGGCCTCTAATGCAGCATTAATGAACAAACCTTCAGAGCATAAGCATAGTCACCAGGAAAGCCTAAAGCAGCAAAACCTGGCACGTATGTACTTCTGTCAGCAGAGGATGAGAACTCAGCCCATTCATTGACCTTGTACACGGAGCGCGCTGTACCCTCAAGAGGTGCCATTAGTGTTCGAATCTCTACCACAGGGCAAACCATGGAGAGAATATAAATGTATACTGTTCATTGTTTCCGTGCTCAATTAGAGTCCTTGGATGCTAAGTTATGCAGAGGGAATCAATCACCATGTTGAGAGCAAGGTAAATGGACCTTAAGAAGAAAGGGGAATAATTTAGAAACATGATAAATGGAAGCAGGAGTCAAATGAATCAACAAAGATATGAATGACACCATGGCAACTGGAGAGAGTGATTGCGAAAGAAGATCACAATGTCATAATCTTATACAAAATAAAAGAGCAAGGTATGTAGACTGCTTCTGGTAACACAGGGAATGCTCCAGGAGCTAACAGGATACATACGTCAGAAGCCTTTTAAGTGCAGATCACTAAGACGGGATCCTTTGAGGAGGTGGGGCAAGTATTTGGCTTAACTGTCCTAGGACCTTCTAGGCATATGTCCAAATAGGCCAAATGTAGAAAATTTGTATGTGTGTTAGTTGGTGTTTACATATGTATCACAAGAGAAGGGCAAAGGGAAATATTTATGGTCAGTTATTTTCATCGTCCCTGTGTTGTGACTAATATTACAAACAGAAAAAACAGACTGTCTTCAAGAGAGAATCAGACAGCAGTGATTAGAGTTAAGCAACTTTTTGGAATTGTCATAAAGTTCTCATGAGTATTCAGCATAAGCTCTGCACCTGACCATGGCTGCTAAGGAAGTTCCTAATTTTTTACCTTACTATTGCTGTTTCGCGGCTTTACCTTTGAGAGATTTGCCTTGTACTTTTCATCTGGGTACATCACCTAAGCCATGAATGGTCTATCGACATTCTTCAAAGGACACTGGCATTCAGACATACTAGGTGGTTCACCATTGGATCTGCTCCTCACCCTGCAAGAGATCAGCAATAAGTTGAGGTGGGCTCAGATGTTGTGTGGAACTCTTCGAATGGGAATCATTCTGTGCTTAAGTCGCCACCCCTATATCCTCACCTATTTAGTTAATGCATAGCATTACATCTATCTAAAAAGCTAGGGCTTTCGCCTGTGGAGTAAATTTGCCAAAGGTTGACCTAACATCAGTTTAATTTTGTCATTCAATGACAACAGCAAAAAACTAAATGGTGATATACAACCAGTTCTACCTGTAACTGTGAAGCTCAGCATCCTAAAAATGTGAATAAGCATAATACCTCACGAAACCAGGTACTAACTCTGATCATTGCCTCCAGATTTCCTCAGGCAGTAAGTAGATGTGTTTTTCTGTTTGTGGTATTAGTTGTGTTTTAATCTTCCAGGTTCCAAAAGTTCCTCCTTTGGAGGTCAATATGTATACAATGTGAAAAGGCTGTTGGATGTGGTGTTTGCATCAGTATATATGTGCGCCAGAAGCCTCTGTTTGTGTCCTTGAAGACAGCATCTTTCTACAAAAAAATAGGTTTTGGAAAAAGACTCATTTTCTTTGGTCTCTAACTGAACAAATCCCTTTTCCCCCCAAATATAAGGCCATTGATTGTCTGACCTTGGGTTAATAAACTTTTGTGGCATCCACAACTACAGTAGCTTTTACGAGATGTGTGTGTATTTTGTGCCATAGGGCATGTCAAGATTTGAATGTTACTGTATAAGTCAGGTGATGGCATTTTATATTGATGAACTTTTTTCTGGCATTTCTGCCATTAACCACACTTGGAATACTTGGGCGGTAACTACTGATAATCCAGCTTAGGGTAGTCATAGTGTACTCACTATTTTACAGTTATTAAATTTGCTAGTAGCTCCGGAAGACTTTCCTTGAGCAGAAGTAGCTTTCACTACAGAAAAAGTTGGAGACCCCTGTACCACACCATTGGATTCGGGAAGATAAAGCGCAGCTCTTTTGTGCTTAACCCTGCTCTTAAAAACTCTTCAACCACCCCAGAGGTAAAGTGGACCTTATTGTCCATTAACAAGGTGGAAGGGAAACTAACTCTCTTGAATAACTCTTTAAAGAAAGAGACAACATCTTTAGATTCAATTGAATTCACCACCTTGATCTCCGGCCAGCCTGACCACATGTCAACCCACACCAGGACATACTTCTCACAAGTCTTCACTCTAACACGCCCAAGAATGTCCGGTTCAATATCTATTAGGTATCAAGGTGAGAGGGAGGAACAGCAGGGCCAGTTCTCTTCCCCTAAAGTACATATGTTATCAATCGGAACTAGCCTCAAGGGGCATAGGGATAGTGTGTTTGTACAGAGGAAAGAAATATTATTTCTTATGAAAGCCCTCACCCATCAACCTAGTTGGTGGCACGCTTCATCATCGAGCTCCACCCGGTGACACCGAATGTGTCCCGGGTGTGCTTCAATGCCTGTTTACAGCGGAGCTGGTTTCGTGGTGAGGGAGTGTGCAGTGTTAACGTATGAATGTGAATTAAAAACTGCCCTTGGGTCCCATTTCCTATTATAGGTGTTTTATTAGTGGGCCCTTGAAAACAAGGCAATGGATGTATTGTGGAGTTATCTATGGTCTCCCACATCCTGTGTGGTCAAGGCCAGGCCTTGGTAATGAGCTGCTTTCTTCAGGACCTTAAAGTGTATAAAGTGCTCGTGAAGTGTTTTAAAAAGGAGGGGGGATCAAAAATGAAGTGTAAGTGACCCGCTATATGTTGCACTCGCTAAGGTTTAATGTGGGTAAGAGGGGGCTTCCCTCTGTGCTTTGTACCTGTAAAGAGAAAAAGACATAAAACAATACAGACAAACACACAATATATGGAAATTAGCATCCCAGAGTGCACATATATCTTATGTGCTTAAATGTGGTTGTGTCCGTGTAGTAACCAAAATGCAAGATAGTGGCGAGGTACGGACTGTGATGTGGTAGTTGGTCGGCGATGAATGCTATATGCGCATATAATCAAAGACGGAATCACGCCATGCTGCATAATTGGTGGCAGACAGTTAAAAATGCAACTGCTTACTCTTTAGATTATCCGAGCAAACCTTCATGAGTATCCGGCATTGGGGTTGGCTTAGAATCACTTTCTACTTAGTTTAAAAAGGAGACATACAAAGAAGTGAGTGAAGTCGCCTTCAGATCAAATACAGGATCTCCCATGGCCTCGAGAGTCAGCAGACCCTTGCAATTCCCACTTACTGGAATGAAGCTCGGTCCCCGTGTCAGCACCTACTTGGTATGCGTCGGATCTCCGTGGGTGTTCACCCTCGGTTTGCTAGAGCTTAAATACTCCCCGCAGTGTGCCAGCTAGAACCACTTTCTCAATTGTGTGAGTAGCGTCTGCAGCGGGAGAAGAGGGGTAGGCATAGGAGAAAGACTAAGGCCCGCACTATGTGTATGGCAGTACTTTTTTGATTAGTTGAGGAACAATAAAGATTGGGTTAGTAAACGAAAGGCTTATCACTTTGTTCTGTGGCAATGTAAGTAGATTGCAATAGACGGGCTATGTACTCCCATGTATTTTAGAAAACGGGTAATGATCTACATGCCCAAGTTGCACAAACATTAAAGATGTTTTTTTTTCAAAGCGAAGGTATTGTCGCTTTGTTCTATGGCAGTGTCAGATGGATTAGGCTGTGCGCTCCCAGGTGTCTTAAGATCGGGTGTACAATGCCCATGTTGTGTATTTAGTTGAGACCACATGTGATATAAGTAGCATGGGAGACTGTGAGTTTTTTCAATGCGATCAGAGCAACGCAAGTGTAACAAGCATCCTAAGGTTGGCTGTTAGTATTGCTGCAAACCGGGTACCACTTGTCATGGAAGCCGGGCCCTACAAATCCCTGCTAATTGTCTCAAAGATTTTTTATGGCATGATTGTAGGTTCAAGAGTTCAGGATATGCCAGGGGATATTGTCATTCAGCCCCTGTAGGTGGGTGGAAAATGATAAATCCAACGCTGTTCCTTCTTCAGCAAGAATTTGTTGTTATTAGTGTTGTGACACTCGATATGTTCCACTTCAGTCCAGGACATATCGTTAGGGGTATGTCCTTTTTGGAGGTAATGGTCTGTTAGTTTGCTAATGTTTTTTTGCACCTAATGGTACTACGGTGCTCCACAATTCTGGTTCTGACTTTGCGTGTAGTCAGGCCAATGTAGCGCTGTCCACATGGACATTCAATCAAGTAGACTACATAGGTTGAGTTGCAATTAGTGTGTTTTATTTGTTGCCATATTTTTCCAGATTCCAAAGTGAGTGTCTTGATGGGGCGTGTCAAATGGCAGATACTGCAATCGCCAAATGGGTAGTGCCCGACCACGTCAGGAAGGCCCCAGGCATTTAGCACCGAGTTTGTAGTGGTTTTTTTGGTCACTTTAGGTCTCGTGGAAACTAGTCGGTCTTTGAGGCTGCTATCCCTTTTGTACGCGAAGAGCAGTTGATCCCAGTTCCTTTTCCCAGTGTTCAGGATTCGCCAGTTCTTTCGGATTATTTTAGACACCGAGGGCCATATTATCAAGGAAGCTGCGGTAGTTTATCGCCACTTTACCGGCAGGAAACTGCCGATAAAGCGGCGATAATGGGCTTGATAATATGCTAATCAAATTTCAATCGAAGCCCAGATTAGATGTTCACACATCTAACCTGGGCCATTATCGCCGCTTTATCAGCAGTTTCCTGCCAGTAAAGCGGCGATAAACTACTGCATCTTCCTTGCTAATATGGCCCCATGTTCGATGCCTCATTGTAAGTGGTGACACATGTAAGGGGGCGGTGGTATCCTCCCAGGTGTTGTCTTCCAGGAGAGCATCTCTAGCCTAATCATGGGCCTGTTTTTTGGTGTTTTGGACTATTTTATCAGGGTATCCCCGCTCACATAATTTCGTGGCTAGGTGTTTTGAATGTTTTTGTTCTGATACATGGCTACAATTTCTTAGTATTCGGAGAAATTGGCTGAAGGAAAGATTCTCCCTGAGTGCCCGAGGTTGGAAACCCTCAAATTGTAACAGCAAGTTCCTGGCCGCGGGTTTGTAGCATGTTGTGGTTAGAATAACAGAAGGAACAAAGTCACCTGGATAGCGACCTTTTAAAAAAATAAACGAAACGCATAGCAGGAAGTCACCCGTGTATGCAGAACATTGTGCGCATCACCAAGACACGCAAAAAGACACAGCCGTCTGAAAAACAAAATCATCTTTTTTCCCCCCTTTAAATGAAGAGAATAGCAAGCATTGAGAAGTGTAAATGGACATCAGGAATCCACCTGTGTATTCACATTGTTGCGGATATCCCTAAGACACGCAAAAATGCCCCGGTTACTTACCGGTAATCGTCATTACTCCGAGTCCTTGTCTTACTCGCCACAGTAATTACCCATGAGCCTCCGGCTCCACACAGAACTCCAAGCCTAAGAAAGCGCTCTAGTCTCCCTCTCCCTCCTCCAAGATGGCCCCCAGTGGCTACAGCCAATCCCATAAAGGGACACAGAAACCATCAAAATGACCTGAAAAACCAAGCCGCAGACATGAAGCCACCACCAGGGCCGGGAGGGAAGGGAAACTATACTGTGGCGAGGAAGACAAGGACTCGGAGTAATGAAGATTACCGGTAAGTAACCGGGGCATTACCTCTTCGTCTGTCTTCCTCGCCACAGTAATTACCCATGAGCCGATACCAAAGCAAATCAGCTTCATGCAAGTAAAACAGTCCACAACACGAATGCAGTGAAAAACAGTGTAATCACAAGAGGCAGAGCAACCAAAAGGAAACACCTCAAGGAATACCAGCAGTAAGAACAGAAGAGGCAAAGGAAACAGAATCCCCACCCCCAACCTGAAGGCGGCAATGGGACATGAAGGCATGAGGTGACGACCAAGTGGCAGCCCTGCAAACATCCTCCATGGAGACCCCCTTGAAGCAGTCCATGACACAGCAACAGACCTGGTGGACCGACCCCGAACAGGAAGAGAGGGAACCACAGAAACAGAACCATACGCCAACAGATCGACCTCCTTGATCCAACGACAGACCGTGTAGAGGGAGGGCTTCAGGCCCTGACGGGACAAACCAAAAATGACAAACAAAATGTCCACTTTTACAAAAAGAGCGTGACAATAAATCAATAAGGCACGATGAACATCCAAGAGATGTAAAAGGCAATCCTCAGCCGAGGAAGGATCAGGGCAAAGAACCGGAAGAACCACCTCCGCAGACCGGTGAAAATAAGAATCCACCTTAGGCACAAACGTAGGATGAGGGCGCAAGACCACACGATCCGCCAAAACAACAAAAAACGGAGCAGACCGCAGGAAGGCACCCAACACCCCAAGACGCCGGGCAGAAGCAATAGCTACAAGAAGTACGACCTTGAGCGTCAAAAACTTCAAGTCCACCTACTCCAAAGGCTCGAAAGGAGCCACCTGCAAGGAACTCAACACCAAAGGAAGGTCCCAAGGAGGAGGACACAGGATAGGACGTGGACGGTGGAAAAACAGAGACATAAAAGCCGTGCCACCGAAGGGGAAACCGAACCAAAGGGAGGACATGAAATGCCCGAATGGCGGCCCACTGAGCCCGGAGGGTGGAAATGGCCACGCCCAACTCAAACCCATCATACAAAAAACCCAGAATGCGAGCCGGGTCCAAAGAAGCCATCGACAGCCCGTGACCCACACACCAAGCATCAAAAGAATCCCAATGCGTAGCCTAGGACAGAAGCGTAGAAGGTCGCCGCGACTGCTGAATGACCCCAGCAACAGCCAAAGAACAACCCGCACGCATCAGCGAATCCCTCATAAGAGCCAGGCCCGCAGACCCAGGGACCGAAACACAGGCAGAGGAAGCAGAGGGCCCAACAGAGGGCAAGGCACGAATGGCAAGGCCCACCCCGGGGCCACCGCCAATTCCAACAAGAGGGGATACCAAGGTCGACGGCACCACCCCGGAACGACCAGAAGGACAAAGGACCCCACACTCTTGATCTACAGCAAGACCGCCGGAAACAGGGGAACAGAAGGAAGGTCATACAACAGGCCCCTCGGTCACAGGAATGACAGAGCGTCCACCCCCAAGCATCCCGGCAAGGCACAAACGTGCAAAAGCAGCGGATAATGGCATGGGCCAAGGAAGCAAAGAGGTCCACCACCGGAGACCCAAACATCCTCCGTAACATCCTGAACATCAAGGGCGTCAGGGACAAAGACCCCATGGATGTAAACACACGTCTCAGACAATCCGCCACAGTGTGCACCTGACCAGGCAGGGAAAACGCAGACAGGGACGCCAGGTTCACCTCCGCCCAACAACAAATCCGACGGCCGAGGCAACAGAGGGAACGAACCCTGCACCCCCTTTGACGGATGACAAATGACAACACCACCTGATAGTCCGTCCGGACCTGCACAAGGCGACCCTGAAGAAGATCCGAGAAGGTCAACAGACCCAAAAGGACGGCCATTAGCACCTTGAAGTTGGAAGAACAAGACAACCCAGACCGAGGCCAAACTCCCTGAGTCGTCGAATCCCCCAGAGTAGCACCCCACCCCAGCAGGCTGTCAACGGCAGGGAGAACCCGGGTGAGAACAACAAGAAACAGGCGGCCCCTGGACAGATGACCCTCGTCCAACCACCAATCCAGGACCACCCGAACAACCGCGGACATAGGTATCAAAACACTCCTATTTAGGGAACAGGGGTCCCAATGCAACAAAACGTGGAACACCACTGGATACATGTGAAGGCGAGCCCATGGTACGGTCAACAAGGATGCAGACATCAGCCCCTGAACCCTCAACCACAGGCTCACAGGACGAGAAGGCCCCGATAACAGGGACCACACAGCAGACATCAGCGACAGACTCCGAGCAGGTGGCAGGAACATCATTCCCAACGGAGGCCCGAACAGAGCCCCAATGAAAGTCAATTCCCGCGCAGGAACCAGGGAGGACTACAGAACACACACCAGGAACCCGTGATGCTCCAGGACAGGTCACACCCTCTGGACATGCAACTCCGCCCACGAAAGAGAAGAAGCAGAAATAAAAAAAAATCGTCCAGATAAGGAAAAAACACTAACGCCTTCCCCATGTAAATGTCCAAAAAGAGGAGCCAGAACCTTAGCAAAAATTCTGGGCGAAGAGCAGAGGCCAAAAGGCAACACCTGGAACTGATAGTGACGACCCAGGATGGAGAAACGGATAAATCACTGAGAATCCGGGTGAACAGGCACATGCAGAAAAGCAACGACCAAGTCCATGGAGGCCAGAAAATCCCCTGGAGAGACCAGAGGAAGGATCACCTGGAGGGAAACCATCGTGAAACGTCGATGAGGAATGAAAGTATCCACCCAATTCAAATCCAACACAGGTCTGAGAACCCCTGTGCGTTATGTCACCAGGAAGATGATGGAATAAATCCCCAACCCCAACTGATCCACGGGTACGGGAAACACGGCATTCTTCAGACAAGGGTCTCGACACCCCCCAAAAAGAGCCACCCGCCACAGACCGTCCCAGGGACATGGAGTGGACCCGAAACAGTCTGGGGGAGACAGGGTAAATCCAAGACGCACACCTCCGGACACCACCTGCAGCACCCACTGATCCGACACAGTCTCTCGCCCAGAGCCCATGAAGCAAGCGAGGCGACCCCCAATCAGACCCACTCCAGGAGTGATACAGTCAGGATTACGAAGCGGGAGCGGAGGAGGTAGAAGCACCGGAGAACAGAAGCCTACGGCCTTCCGCTGTCAACATAACCATCTCCTCCAAGGGAGAGTCAAACAGTGTCACACCAGAGAAATGGGACCTCATAAGGAGACCCTTCTGCGCAGCACCAGCCTTCCATGACCGGAGCCACAACTGCTCCTCGCAGCGAGAGAAGACCCAGCAGCAGAAGAAGCTGCCCCCCAATGAATCAAAAGAAACAACAGACAGCAGTCGAACCAGGTGTTCCACCATCGCCAGAGTAGAAGAGACATCCTCCCCCTGGTCCAAGAACTCCGCCAAAGATCGAAATCTTCAAGTAAAGAATGGATGGCATAAGAAGAATAGGCCGCAGCCCGGATGGAGAAATTAGCTGCTGCAAAAGTGTGCAACATCGCACCATCCACCCAACGATCCATAGGTACAGCAGGAGAGGACCGAGGAAGGAAACTTCACGGAAAAATCCCGCAGAGGAAAGCGTTTAAGCAGAAAACGCGGAAAAGAGCCCTTTTCACATCCTTCCATGCCGTCTTCAAAACCCTCAATACCGAAGAATGAATGGGCAAGAATCAGGCTCAGGACGCAGATACTGAGAGATGAAATCATCCTCTAGAGGGGCCACAGAAACAGGAAACACCTATTTTCCGCGAAAGCGTCCAATGACCAACATAAGATCGCCCCCCCGCACAAAGCGACCCTTGATGCCAACATCCCCCTCTGCGTCTGAATCAAGAGCAGGAGCGACATCACATCTAGCCCTCTCAGCAGGAACCGGCCTCCGTCCCAGTAAAGCCGCAGCCACAGCAAAATCAAACATGTGTTGTAAGAACTCCATAGAAGGATTCAACACCCCTGAAGCAGAAGCCTCCGCTAAGGAACCAGGAGCAGGTAAGTCAGAGGAACCACGCTCCATGACCTCCAGACACGAGTGTACAAACACAGGCAAAGGAGAAACCAAAGCTCCCGGTAAAAAAAGGTCTTGAGGTAGCAAGGCAACCACACAAACAACCCATCACATGCCCCCAAAGAGCATATGAACACATCCAGACCTGCGTGCACAAAATGAATCAAAAGAAACATTCAAAAGCGGCCTGATACCGCAGCGCGTGGAAAACCCAGCAAGTGCCAGAGACAGGTACAGACTGGAGGGGCGACCACCGCCGCCCCCACCTTCCCCTAAGTTCCAGCAGGTAAGCGAGAGGGAACGGGAGCCACCAGCTCCCTGAACAATCGCACCCGGCCGCGCCATGTCCACTCAGCAGGACGCGTGGCCGGGCAAGAGAGCAAACCGAGAACGGCCCCGCACAGCAGGACCCCAGGTGCCCCCACCCAGAGCGAGGTCCAAAGCGACCGAAGCTCGCAACCAAACGGCTCCAAAGTCCGCTAAAGCAGGACACAGAGCGCGAAGGCAAACGCAGGGGGATAAAAACAATTACAAAAATAAATCCAACAAATGTAGTAAACACAACAATACACACAAGAAAACTACTTCCCCCTAACGAGATACCAACTGACCCACGGGGCTGCTCAAGCAAGACCCCAGCCCCACTCACCTGACCAGCAGGGAACACAGCACTCGTAGTAGTGCAGAAAAAAAGAACAGGTCGTTTTGGTGGTTTCTGTGTCCCTTTATGGGATTGGCTGTAGCCACTTGGGGCCATCTTGGAGGAGGGAGAGGGAGACTAGAGCGCTTTTTTAGGCTTGGAGTTCTGTGTGGAGCTGGAGGCTCATGGGTAATTACTGTGGCGAGGAAGACAGACGAGGAGGTAATGCAGCGATCCACTCATGTGTTAATCGGTGTACACGTCACTGCAACACGCTGGCGGTCTTTGCCTCACCAACCTTCGCAAAGCACTTCCTCTTCTTAATGCTGAACGGTGTGCATGTCATCAAGACACACAAGGCAGAGGAACCACCAAAAGTGCGATGATGATGTGCGGTGCAAACCATTATGGCCGACTAACGTTGGCACATGAACGCCTCACAGATTGACGGGATGAGACACGGAGACACGTTGCGCTTGATTATGGTTGTTACAGGCTCACAGTGGAGTGACACAGAGGCAGTGGAGGTGGCTTGCTCTATCACTCGGTCTGGATCACGTGCCGCTAGGAATCACGAGCAGCAGCTCGAGCAGGCAACTCTCAAGTAGACAACAACCAATAGTACGGTTTTGACAGCATCCCTTTTTTTAAATGTCGTGTCTGATTGATAATCTTCTTCAGAATACTCTTCAACTTCACTGTGTTAAGATTTTCACTTGTGACCTTTATTTTCCAATATTTCCAAGGAAAAAATAAAATGTTGCTCCTTTGCTTTGGCGGAATTACTCGTCGCCAATGTTAAGCTGGTAAACTAAATCACGACACTTTCATGTAGCAAAGTTGAACTTCTTTAACTTAGTATAAAGGTATATAGACCCTATCCAGAGCCAGTGAGAGGGGCAGCTCCAAAGCAGTCTTCCTCCAACTGATCCCACAGAATTCCATCCTATACATTCCAATGATGATGTGCTGGTTTCAGAACAGCAGATCATCACAATGTTACAGAGCCTCATATTCTGCAGGTTCTGTAACCTAAGATACCACACAGCCCTTCCGCACCCCGCCAGGCGATGCCAGTGTCAAGAGTGGTAAACAATGCAAATCTTTCCATTACTCATTAAAATTTGAAAGTTTCTTTCAATTCAAGGATTTTCTAATTTTGTTTTCAGTTTTATATAGTGCAAACGTGACCCAAAGACACATTTATATTTTTGTAGGCACGAGGAGATTAAGTGATAAGCCGAGAATCACAGGATGATGAGCTGATGCAGACGTGAACCATGGTTCCCAGTCCCAAAGTTGGCAGCTCTGTCCATAATGCTACATCATCTCTTTAAAATACACTTTTTGCAGCAAGTGCTGCCCTGTATAAAAACTGCTGACATACTCACCAAATAACAACTCATAAAATCAGGTCTATTAATGTGACGGACCACAGTGCAATTTTGTTTTACTAGTATTACAGTATTACATTTATTGTGGTAAAGAGCATCACTGACCAAATGTTGTCACCACCCAAAAGAACATCCCCCAGGCCTGGGATGCACCTCTCAGGTAGGGCCACAGATCACATACTTAGGAAGTAGGTGACTTTTCCTATATCTTCAAGCACAGTGCAGTCACTGGCCAAAACGTGTGATTTCAGACACCTTTTTTCGGGAAACGGCCATTACAACGAAGCCGTTTCCACGAAATCGTTAACCACACATGCAGTACAACGCATGCGTGGTTACCACGAAAGCCTTTACCACGCATACCTTTACTACAAGGTTTGTAGTAAAGGTATATGTGGTAAAGGAAAAAATTAAAAAAAGGGGTGCTTGGGGGGGTTTCCCCCCCCAAAAAAAACTCACCTGAAGTCACGTCGTTTAAGAGAAATCGGAAAAAACCTTCCGTTTTTTCTTAACGACGTATGACGTCACCACGCCACCAATCGAGGAAAATGTTATGAGTGGTAAACGAATTCCGTTGTAACGCATGCGTGGTAAAGGCATGCGTTGCAACGGAATTCGTTGTAACGTCATACATTCCTTTTTTCTCCTTCCGATACTATGGATGAATGAGGGCATTTCTCAATGAAAGTGGTTGCCCTCTAGATAACAGAAGAATAATCTACAGCAAAACACTCACTGAAATCTCAGCAGATGGGGTGAAAATACCGACACTAGAGTGTGACCGAGTCCTTCAGAAATGTCAAGCTGTTCCTTGTCCGGTGTGAGGGGCTCACCTAGTTCTCCAGCGGTGCTGTGAGTGAGGGAAAGCCCATTGCATCGTCTTTGAATAGAACATGGTCAATGACTGTGTAGCTTCAAAATAAAGCCATACTGTGGTTGGTCATGTTCTATATTTCTGTAGTTCCCCTGCCTGTGGAACAGTTCAGCCAAGATTGGTTGGGGCAGTGAACCCAGCACTCCAAAGAAGACTGGGGGACTCGAATTAGCTCCCACTGGGTTTCTAATGCAAAACAAGTTCAACTTCCTGAAGTGCGCATGTCACGCTGGGCACAGTAAGAGGCCTGTCCAACCCGACATGCATACTTCATATCATGGCACCCGCCATTATTATGCAGCCTTTCAGTCTGCCAAGTCATAGAATTAGCCCTGCCCTGCATAAGAAACCCGCCCCACACAGTGCTGTGATCTGCGCACAGTAAACAAAAATACAATAAGTAGTAACTTTAAATTCAAAATGCTGTGGCTCATGGTAGAGGAAAGTGGGGTTTGGGAGCTGCTCTTCTGCCCCCATGAAGAAACTGCCTCTGATTACATGTGTTGACATATCTGCATGAGCAGATATCCTCTCTGATGTCTAAGTCTATTCTTAGACATTGCAAGTGAACAGGGAAGCTTTCTTAAGTATTTGTACTGGGCAATGGTGATTACGAGTTCCCCATATACAGGATGGCTTCACTGAAACCAAAGGTGGTTGGTATCAAACACCTTGTATTAATAAACTCACACCGATTCTAGTGATGAATTTAATAATACATGCACCCATAGGGTACCTTAGAGGTACCCCCTGAACCTTACTAGTCTTCTAGTGTGGTAGCTGACTGGAACAGACCAGCCTACCACCACATATGTGCTTTTGACCCACTAGGAGGTGATAGCCCCACTTTCAGCGTTAAGGAATACTGCCTGCTCTGGTAGGGGGTGTTTACACCTCCTCCAACAGGATGGATAGTAAATCAGCATACTAAGACCAGAGGCTTCAAAGCCTCTGCCACCATTTATATGATTCCCCCCAGACCTGGGATATGCCACCCCCTGCCCTGAGGCCCATTTGGTACCAGCACAGGTGGGAACAGGCAGGAAATTAGTTATGCTAGGAGAAGTGCAGGACACTCAGTTTAGGTGAGCTACCTGATGTGACCCACTCTAGGAAAATTCCACCATCTTGGAGATGGCAGAATTAGGAACACTGGGGCAGGGTTATGCCCACTTATACAGCAAAGTCTTTAAGCATAGGACTAGTACAGTGCTGTCCTTGCCGAGCTGTATAAATAGCAAAAGACTTTGTCCTTTTCTATCTCGGCGTGGATAGCACTGAGCTAATTCTATGCTTAAAAACTTTAATAGAAAAACAGACATTTGAGGTGAGAAGATCTAGAGTGTCGCTGGTGTTGAGAGTCCTCTAACAGGAGCTGCTTTCCACCTAAACTTGAGAACTACACAGAGTTCTCTCCTTCTTTTTTGCATAATTTATGCATCACTCTATGCCTGATAGGGTTTTGTTGTGATATATATATATATATATATATATATATATATATATATATATATATATATATATATATACATACATATATATTACCTACTGGCGGTCGCCAGTAGGTATATATAGTTAGGATTTTTTCTCTATGGGTTTTTTGAAAATTCTATGTCTAATAACTTTGGCGTTTGTGGACGGAATTGGCTGAAATTTTCAGGAAAATGGCACATTTTGTTTCTGAGCAGCCCTTGAAAATTTGGGGGGGGTTCGTCCAGTGGGGGCCGAGAAAAAAGGGGGGTCCCAAAACGTGTTTTTAACATTGAGTTTTCCATAGGGCGGTTGGCCTCACTTTTAGCCCGAACGGCTGAATGGATTTGCACGAAACTTGGCAAAATTGTAGGGACTGGTAGCCCGATGTGCCTTTTGTAGGTCTCAATATATGTGCTCCAGTGGATTTTGAGAAATTAACGTTTAAAAAAAGATATATATCTGTAACAGCGGACCGGGCAGCGCACTGGTTCGCGGACTTTTCGCGCAACGGAGCTTTGTGAAGCGAAGCTGATTGGTTCTCCGGCGTCTGTCAACATTCCAAACAGTCCGTAGCGGCCGCCATCTTGTCTCTCGGTAGGATCGAGAGACAAGAGGAGGTCAAAACAAAGGGGGAAATAACTATAAGGGGGCATAGTAGATCCTCGCTGACCCCCTAGGTTTGATGTGGAGGTTTTAAAAGGGCCCCGCGGGGCAAAAAAAAAAAAATAATAATAATAATTGAACGGCTGAATGGATTTGCACGAAACTTGGCAAAATATTAGGGACTGGTAGCCCGATGTGCCTTTGCTAGGTCTCAATATATGTGCTCCAGTGGATTTTGAGAAATTAACGTTCAAAAAAAGATATATATCTGTAACAGCGCTCCGCTTCGCGTAACGGAGGTTTGCGAAGCTGATTGGTCATTCTGTCACTGGGCTATAGTTGGGCTACATCTGGCTGATATTTGGGCTACATTTGTTTTTTTGTGTGTCTGGCGGCCATCTTTGGGCTACATTGGGCTACATTGGGCTTCATTGGGCTACATTCGGCTAATTAGCAAATAGCTCATCGCAAACTAGGAATGGTAAAGAATCGCTATTTATTCCTTAAAGTTCGCTATTTAGGAAATGCAAATAACTTTGATGATACATATGGCGGTTCATCTCTAACAAGATAAGAAGCATAGGGATACATTTATGATGACTGGCGCATCACCAGGGATGTGTTAGTCATTCTGTGCCGCTGTTCCGTCACCTATGGTGTGCTGCATTTACAATGCGGCGCATCATGGGGCAAAAACAGCACAGATGCGTGATGTATCTGTGCCGTAAAGGTGGCGCATTGCTGGAGTTGTATCGCAAGTGTGATGAAGCTCCAGCAAGGGTCGGGGGTGCCCCTGTCGCAGGGTTTCTGTTCTCACACAGAACTGTGGACAGAGGATTGGAACCTCGGCGAATGCATTGCTGGAGTTGTATCGCAAGTGTGATGAAGCTCCAGCAAGGGTCGGGGGTGCCCCTGTCGCAGGGTTTCTGTTCTCACACAGAACTGTGGACAGAGGATTGGAACCTCGGCGAATTAGGGTGTCCCAAAACTCACGTTAGTAATCAAAAACTATTTAGCAAGCTAGGTACAGTGTCACATTGGATATAACAAACTCTCAATGTTTAGACAATCCAGAATATGAACTTATAGTACCTCAGGATACGTGGAACTCATGAACAGTCGGTCGTTATAGATTTCTTAGAAACCAGAACATGGAGTTAAGAAGAACAGATGTGTATTTGAAATGTTTATTTACTAATGCCGTCTTCTCAGGCGTAGTACCTTAGATAATAAAAGTACACATATTATCAGTAGCAAAATTACCAGCATAGTTACTAGTACATAAAAAGTGAATGGTGATAGTATGTTAACATGCTGTAAATGAATAAGAGTTAGCAACACTTATAAGCAGCCGCGGGCCGTGGAGGGAGTTACGGTGAGGCAGGGAGGCGGGGAGGGGGAGAAGCAGGGTGGAGAATACAAGTACACATATTATCAGTAGCAAAATTACCAGCATAGTTACTAGTACATAAAAAGCGAATGGTGACAGTATGTTAACATGCTGTAAATGAATAAGAGTTAGCAACACTTATAAGCAGCCGCGGGCCGTGGAGGGAGTTACGGTGGGGCAGGGAGGCGGGGAGGGGGAGGGGCAAGGTAGAGAGGGCTCCACCCTGCTTCTCCCCCTCCCCGCCTCCCTGCCCCATCGTAACTCCCTCCACGGCCCGCGGCTGCTTATATCTCACCCTCCCTAATACACATATTATATTATTTGCTAAGAAGGTCTCTTTGTGTTGGTTTAGGGCATGCCCATACTTTAGTGTCTTAGATTTGAAGGAATCACATCAGCATACACCAGCTCTCTCTTCATGTGAACCGCATCAACTGTTGTGTATGTGTGTTCGGCAAAGCAATATAAAACCCGCCTCATGCCCAGAATTGGCAGAAGTTGCACTTATGTTATGAGTATGAAGTCGTGGAGATCAGACCTCATAACAATTCTGTATCGTGTTGTTCTTGAAACTTTAGCACTCGCTGTACAGATATAGTTTAACAAGTAAAGCAGATAGTAGACCAATAACATATTATTCTCATGTAAACCACGATGAACTACTAGGTGGAAAGCTAAAGCAACAACTAAGTGTCGTGTGCAGAAGTTGCAAAAAAGGAAAAATGGCGTTTAAACCGGTAATGAGCCCATGCTAACTTAACACGGTGTAAAGATATCCAGGACCTAGATGACACCTCCTCATGATCCGGAAACGAACTGAATAAGATAATAGAAGTGCCATCTCATGAGAGCAGATTGCAAGTTTATATGTGGACGGTCCGCAAGGTAAAGCATTAAAAACTAGGAAAATTTAATGCTAAAGAAAAATAAAACAGCCAAGTACTTTATCGAGTCTTAAGCCAATAGGCAAGGTAAATAATAAAAACTTGACAAATAAGTTAATGAATTGTCAATGAAATGCTAGTACTCAGCATATCAAACATGAAAAAGGTCTATGACATAACTGTGTATGCAAAATAAGCTGCAACAGCCTCCAATAGGAAGTCACCGTCTTCATCCGAAAACAGTTCAGCCATCCAATTTAAAAGCGGAAAAGAACATACGTGCTCTCCCAGCACCGGATCCTCTATCACCATCAGAGGACAGCTCGGTGGGTTTTCAAGAAAGCTCTGTTCCAAGAAAGACTGTGCTGCCGCCAGTAAATTCCAGGGACCAAGTAGTCCATGCATCAATGCCACAGCCATAATCCTTTCGCCAGGACAAACCAACTCGTGAGTAATGATAGGAGTCATCAGCTGATTAAAGTCGACGTCAGGAGAAACCGGTCCGCAGAGACACAAATCAATGGCCCAATCGAAATCACAGGTCAGGCAGTGAAATACAGGCTGGATACAGGTGAAGTAGGAGAACCGAAAAGATAATCCATATGCCGTGCTTAATATCGCCAACGGCATTGTGCCATAATATTCTAGCATGCGATTGCGGAACAGTGTCAGCAGCTGCAGGGTCGGAGGTTGCATAGGAGGGACATCCATATTTAAAAATGTAAAAAAGCACAAGAGCGTCCGCTGGTAATGCAAGTAAAAATGCCAATCCACGAACCAGAGTGCAGAAAATACAATGAAAGGAAGCAGGGATGACTCCAAAGATTTTCTCAAATGAAGTCACGAGGCCACTGGTAACAACTTTAAAAAAGTGTGTCAGGGACTTTGTGGAGGATGCGTTAAAGATAGTCGGAAACATGTTGCTGAAATTGAAAGGCAAATCTTAATTGAAAAGGGTGTGCACCTCTGTACGGGTGTTCGCTATGTGAAGTACGAAAGTTTCACGGGCCGAACTCAAGGCCACCTCTCTCTGAGACAAAAGAGCTCTTATTCTTGCCATGCCGTTGAAACGTGTCCCAAGGTTGGTATTTGTGGCCAGATTGAAAACTCCCTATGTTCATGTGTGGGAGGAAATAGAACATTTCTGCAGCAAATAACCCGTTCACTTACTGTTACGATAAAAGGAATACTTTTAATTAACTCAGAACAATCTTCATTATTGAGCATCAAATAACTACCATTTTCCAACAACTTGAACGTGGGGATGATAGCAGGAACTGGCGTGCCTTGCAACACGCAAGCCATATTTGGTCGGTGTTTGTTGCATGAACCGTGTAACTGTATGTGCCTACACATTAGTGAATGATCTGGCGTCTCAGTGCATTCCTCTCCATTCAGATAAACTTCTTGATCATCTTTGAAACATCTGTATGTGTATGGAAGCGACCAGACCTCATGAAGAAAAGCACTACCTAAAGGTTCATAACGACCTATTGGTATATATTTCATACAATTTGAAAACTTATATAAAGCAAAAGGCAGCGTTATTAAACCGTGGATAAGGCATGTTGTCAAAAAACCCGCAATCCTCTGCTGATGATGTCACTGAGCATGTCATGAATGATGTAATATGTGACATCATCAGCAGTGGATTACGGGTAATAGTATCTCTAGTATAGCTGTCTTTATTTTAACATAAGTGTGTGTTTCCCTCCCTTATACTTACTGTTTTTGGTTCGCTTCCAGTTCGCGTACCGGCGAGCGAACTAGGAAGCGAACTAAGAGAAATAGAGGTTGGCACAGTTCCAAATATTGTACCAATTTTTTAATAACGGGGAGGTAGTTCTGAAAAGAACTTTTTTTTTTATTTTTCTGAACATTTTTTTACTGTTTTTGAATTTTTCGGAACAGTTTTATATTTTTTTGGGTTTTTCTTGGAGGGGGCAATGAAAACGATTCATTGTAAAGGGCTCAACAGGAGCAACAAAACAAAAAAAAGAAGTATTTATTATTTTGGGCGTTTCGGACAAACTTGCATATGATAGTCAATAGCTCTGTTGATCAGAGTGATGCTTCTTTCTCCGTAGGAAATGAATCCATCGCAAAATACGCAGGTGTGTTTTACTTCACCAAATCTCATTTGTATATTTGGCACCATCTCCCTGCCCTCTGGTCCCGTTACTTCCGGTACAACAGATCTTCTGGCCATAATAGGGAGATTATCTAGGTCGTTCCGAAACTGTGCAGCACTGTAGTTGTTAGGATGCCACCTAGTCATATGGCGATGCATTGTGTAGTTTCCGAAACTGTATTTTTTGTCGGTCCCTCTGGACAGTCTATCTTGACATATAAGGCAAGTTACGTATCTTGCATTTACTTTTTTCTGACCTTTGGGAATTTTAAAAAATTGCCAAATGAAGTTTTCTTTCCGGTGAGACGTCCTGGGCTGCTCAGGCAAAAACTGCCTCTCTTCGTGCTCGTCCTCCTGTTCCTCTTCTTCTTCTTCTTGTTGAATTATAACTTGAGCAGGTGGTCCACTCTTCCTTGGATGTGGTGGAGGTGGTGGGGAAGCACCAGCTGAAGCTACTAAAGAAGCCATTGCTCAGTGATCACAAAGGGTCTTTCTCTCACAATGATGAAAGTCAGAGTGAGGAAAGAAGGAGGGATTTTCATCATTTGGGAAAAACAAGAGTTCTCAACCAATCAAAAGTGTTCATTTTAGATTATATGACCTAGTCTTACATCATTAGGAAACCAAAAGTGAAATGAACCAATGAAAAGTGTTATTACCAAGTCACATGACTTGCTGTGTTTACGTTAAGCGCTTTGCAGGGCCTCCCGGTTTGCTTCCAGAAACCTGCGCTTTGCGACTCGCTTCGCGTACCAGTTCGCTAACGTAGTACGTCATATGACGTATCACGCGACAACGTGAAACGTCATGCGGACGGGAGGCGTCACGATGTTGTTTTGTAACGCGGCACTTGCGGTAAAGAAACGTTTACCGGCTCGCGGTCTA
Source organism: Lissotriton helveticus (assembly GCF_964261635.1). Classification (NCBI taxonomy): domain Eukaryota; kingdom Metazoa; phylum Chordata; class Amphibia; order Caudata; family Salamandridae; genus Lissotriton; species Lissotriton helveticus. The sequence continues at coordinate 875,854,063 of NC_136067.1, forward strand.
TTTCGCGGCATCAAGGTCAGCTAACGGGAAGCTTCCTGATTTGCGAAGCGGGAACGAAGAAAAAAAAATATTAAAAAAAAAAATTATTCATAAACATATAAAATATATTTTTGGATTTAAAGAAGAATACATTTTACAGCTACAGATATTAGCTGTTAAAAAACCAATGAAATTCACAGAAAAAACCATAGGTTATGGACCATATATAGTTAGGAATTAGCATTTACAAAACCTTGAAAATTCACTGAAAAAACCATAGGTTATAGACCATATATAGTTAGGAATTAGCATTTACAAAACCTTGAAAATTCACTGAAAAAACCATAGGTTATAGACCATATATAGTTAGGAATTAGCATTTAAAAAACCTTATTTTACTCACACAAAACCATTGAAATTCCATATATAGTTAGTTGCACTAACTATATATCGTGCACCCGCAATCCACTGCTGATCATGTCACATATTACATCATTCATGACATGGTCAGTGACATCACTGATGACATCACTGATGACATCTCAAATGACATCACTGATGACATCACTGATGACATCTCATTTGACATCATTCTTGTGCTAATACGATAAACCTCTTCAGACTCTAATATAACCTTAGATACACTCAGTGTATACAGACACTCACACACTGCCACTCATCCATGGAGTTACTCACACACCCAGTCAGTCATGCAAAGAAACAATCTCACCTCCATTTCTTCAACTATACAGTTAAACACACCTTACTTATTGAAACATATACTAACACATATTTACTCTCTTATACAATCCCTGATACAAGTTCACAATGATCGATACAACCACTCACTCATTCAGTGGCTCTCATGCACAGTTATTTATATATGCCAACTCTCACATGTACTGTGTTTTACATATGTACTTACTATGACATGTAGCATTGAGATATCCATTCACTCATCAATACACTCATGCACACAGTCAACTGCCCATGTAGCTGTTTCCACATGCACTCTTGAACTCATACACCTAGTGAATAAACTGCTCACACATCTATGCATAGAGTCTCACACCTTCCAGCCACCCCCACACAAACTCAATCTCCCATAGAAATACTTGGGCAACCAATTAATAACACATATAGCCTCTCGTATAGCTAATGATCAACACATGCAGCAGTTTACAGAACAACAGACATAATGATGCACAAATTAAGACAGTTTAGTCACTAACCCATGCATTCAGTGAGACACATTTAATCACTCACTCATACAGTCAGTCATGCACCTACTAAATCCTTCATCCAGACACTTATACATCCACTCAAGACATATTTTAACTTTACAGAAAAATACAGTCACTGGATGTTGTCATCAGTGATGTCATTTGAGATGTCATCAGTGATGTCATCAGTGATGTCACTGACCATGTCATGAATGATGTAATATGTGACATGATCAGCAGTGGATTGCGGGTGCACGATATATAGTTAGTGCAACTAACTATATATGGAATTTCAATGGTTTTGTGTGAGTAAAATAAGGTTTTTTAAATGCTAATTCCTAACTATATATGGTCTATAACCTATGGTTTTTTCAGTGAATATATATATATATATATATGCTAGAAATATAAAGTATCGATAAATGACATATCTTTGAATGGCATTACACAGTGTAGACACATCTAAGAGGTATTCATTTTTTCACATAGACAAAATTATATACTAGTACTCAATGCATTTATATTATATATCTATAGCCATTAATTCAAATGTTTCTTTGTGTGCTTTCTCTACATCCTGTTGTATTTGGAGATATCTGCAGGCTATCTCCTGCTCTGTAGGAGGTACAATTTTACCTGCAGATATTAAATGGATGCTTTTACTACACAATTGCTGTCCCATGGAGCAACAACACTGAAGACAACACAAAAATATCACTATTGTTAAAAAGATACCCAGTAGTGCTAGAACTGTTTTAACCATCCTGTTGGTAGCCATGACCATAGCCAGGACCAATCTTCAGAATCTGTAATTTTCTCTGCTCCAATGAATATTTGAACGGCATTCTTAGTTTGTGCCATATCCCTTGCTATGTTTCCCCTTTTGTTGAAAATATAACAGCAAGAGAAATTCAATAAAACACACACTCCTCCTTGTTGTAGTGTCAAGAGGTCAAGTGCAATTCGATGTTGAATAGTCATGGCAGCTAGTGAATTAATTTCCAACTGCAACTGTTGAAGTGCATCTCTTGTGGCATTGAATGCTACAGCTAGCTCAACAGACATGTTAACAAGGACCAATTCTAAATCATATACCCTATATCCAGGAATTAATATACGCATTAATATACGCATTAGTTCAAAGAATAGACCTTGTCTAACTTCCAGAATAGGTGCATGTATATCTCTTTTATATCTATGAGCAAAACTCCCCAAATTTAGTTGCTCATGAGCTGCAATGTGAGGCACGTCTGAAATGTTTGGTGTAAGATAAGAAATAGCACTCATGCCTTCCCAGTGCCGGGGAAGCACCTTGTATGCTTTAGTGCCACAAATAAAATACATTCCGCTCTGTAACTGTGCATCCAATGTGTGATATTTACTGAGAGGAAGGCCTACCCCTTCAGGAAAAGTGTTTTGGAATTGATAACACCATTTGCAATCAATTCATGAAGAATGTTTACGCGTAACATTTGCCAATGGTGCCATGTATGAGTAGCGAGCTGACCATAAGGGATATTCTAATATTTTAGAAATCACATTTGGTGCCCTAGCATGCTTATTCTTTTGCTCAATAAATGGAGCGTGTAGAAGACCATCAGGTGTTATTAATAGTGTCTCTCCATCTACAGTGATGTTCCAGTAATGTAAAGTGTTGTTTACTTATTTTCCTCGTACCTTTGCTGTCCAGTTCCTACTTACTAACTGTCTGTCTTTTATGTTCCAATTACCTGTGGTATTATCATATTCTAATATGTTAGGACACTGTCTACTTTTTAAATGTCCTAAGTATCAGGGAGCTGGGTTACATCCTGAAACATGATGCGTTAAACATACAGGAAATGCTTTTTCCTTGTCTTTGTATTCTACTGTAGGTGACACTTGGTATTGGGCTTGAACATTTGGCAGTATGGTACAATGTGGGTACCATCCAATCCTTCCTTCTCTACAAAGTGTGGATTGAGCCTGACTGTCTCCTAGGAGATTTCTGAATCAAGCAGCTCCCCAGTCCCAGCCCCACCCCCAGGCCAGCATGCCTAGGACTGCTGATTGGTTCTCCCTGCTCCAAGCAAATCTGGACCCTCCTCTCACACCTGCCCAGGCCCCTTAAGGGTTTTCTGGGTGCATCCCAAATCATTCTCCTCCATCTTGTGAGCTGCAGCCAACATGTGCCCCAGAGTGCAGTGAGCAGAGTCCAGGAAGCGGTAAGGAGGCAGACTAGTGCTGTCTCTTCCCTAAAAAATTATTTGCCCTACCTGTGATTGCATCATCTTTTCTTTTAAAAATGTCTTTATCTGTCTTTGCCTGTGGTTGTTACAGTTTAAAATTGTAGTTTTAACCTGCCTGTGATTGCATATTTATCACCTGTTTTGTGTTTGAACTCGTGGTTTACCTGCCCCTGACTGCTTCTATTTAACCTGTTGAATTGTGGGATTTGCAATCCAAACTCTGTAGTTTTTCCATCTCATTCCCTGTGACTACCAGTTTTTCCCTCCAAATTTCTCCTTTGCTCTGTGCTAAAACCTGTATGTTGAGCAGTGCACCCCAAGTCACTATTTTGTGTTACCAAGTTAGTGAAACCAGCCCCCTCTTCCCCTGCCCCCCCCCACCCCTAGTAACAGGGATATTCTTTATCAGAGGGTGCTCTGAGACAGCAGTAATCTGCTGTGTGCAGTTTAAACTGTATTCAATAGGGACTGTGTGTTGGACCCGGGGTCACCGGTCCACCTAGGGTAGCCTGGCACAAGTGGAAAGAACTATCTCTGAGGCAATTGTGTTATGCTTGCGTCACACTCACCACAGCAACCCAGCGCCCATCCACTAAAAGTGACACGGATGTACGTTGTTACAACGCATGCTTTTACTAGGCATGCCTTTACAACGCAGGCTTTTCAAAGCAAGTCGTTACAACGACTTGCGTTGGGGGGTGCTGGATAGTGAAGAGTTTAATTTACTATTCCAAGGCCAGTCCCCGTGGATAGTAGGGAAGGTGTTGGATTGTAAATTAAACTATTACCTATCCTAGAGCGCCCCCCCAGCGCAATTCATTGTAATGACTTGCGTTGAAAAACCTGCATTGTAAAGGCACTGCGTGATAAAAGTTGCGTCGTAAAGGATGTTTCCCAAAGACACTACACCTTGTTAGAAAAATATGGAATGCTTTATAAAAGTTCCTTGAATTATCTTATTCCGTCAGACATGTACTGTTTACACACAGCAAGCACTTCCACATTTGATTACCTGCATCAATTATAACTCAACATTACGTTTAGTTCAAAAACCTTGTTCCCCATAGAAGATGAGTTCAGTAAATCCACTTATTGCTCTAAATTTTCAGGCCGTACTTTTACAGTTTAAATAAAACTTAGCAGGAAGAAAACACATTATATCTATTCAGAGAAACAAGATTGTGCATTATCACAGCATGGAAACCATTTTGCTTATCTCTTATAATAAAGTTGGTTTACGCGTTGCTACAGCAGGTGTCAGAATTATTTACTCCTGGAAAAATAAGGGCGAGCATTAAATTCAGTCAATAACCTGCATTTTATCTGGTAACTTATGATGCCCTGGCTTCTGTTTAGTTTTAATATAGGGCCAGCAGCAGTTCAAAGGATGGCAGATCCCTAGATCCAGTAGGGTAGTTCTTTCAGTCTAGGCTCCCTTGACTTACATGACATCTGTTGTCAGAACTCAGAAGAGTAGGCCATCCGCTAGGCCCTGGGGGAATTTCTCTAACTTCGTGTCCCACACCAGCCCCCAGAACCCAGCTTACTTGTGGACTTGAAGTTGTTAATTTCAGAATCAGCCGTCACGAGCAGCTGGGAGAGGTTACGCCATCACCGGCAGTCTCTTGGTAAAGCGTATGCTCCCTCACAGGCAAGGCCGTCTCGTACACTAGGCCTGCGCGGGTGAGAAGACGCTTCCACTACAATGCCCAGCTGAGACCTAAGGTGGTTTGGCTATCTTACGAAGACAGCCGCTCCTCTCTTCGGAACAGCCGCGCTCCACTGGGCCTGCGCGGGAGAGCGGTGTCTGTGAAGCGGCGGTGCCCCCTCAGGGAAGCCTTCAGGCCCTCCTCTGGGCCTGCGCCGAGGGGGAAAACACCTTCTTGCAGCGCCGCCCCCCCTCGGGGAAGATCTCCACAGCAAGGGGCAGCTGCACTGGGGTCAGCTCTATTCCTGGTTCCTCACCCCAGAAGGGAATCGCGATACCTACTGAAGGGCACACCTATTCACAGGGCCCCAGCCTGATGTCGCAGGTCACGCAACCTCCACGCAACCTCCACGCCACAACAGAGCCTCAGCAGAACCGTCTGGGCGGGAGAATCAATGGTAGTGTCTCACTTCAGCACTCCTCAGCACAAGTAAGTTGGACAGTTATTCACGCACTATCACCCCACAGGAGCGGTTTCGCTAGGGAGGAAGAAAGGGGGGGTTCTAACAGTCCCTCAGAACAGTTCTCACTCCCACAGGACAGCGTTGCGGTACTGGATAAACAGCGTGGGCCCCACAGTTACTCAGGGACAATCTAAGGAGAGTGACAGTTCCTTCCTTCGTAAGGAGACACCAGGAGAAGGTCCATCTAGTTGACAACTTGGCAGGGTCAGGTCTATATGTAGAGGGGCGTTGACAGCGGCAGGGAAGCAACCCTAAGAGGTAGTCAGCCCTTTCAGTGCCCTATCCCCCGGATGCCACAGCCTGTACTCCAGCCAGCTCCTTGATGCTCAAAATGGCCGCCCAGGTTCTGACCTTATATACCCTAGACCCAGGTCACTAGAATGGGCCAGAAGGTTCTAGATCCCTATAATACTAACCTATGGGCCAAGCTCTGAGGTAAAACTTTGACAGTTGACAGGCCACCATTTTATGAGGGTACCTGCCCTACCTCCATTTTACAAGAGCACCTGCGCTGCATTACTAATAAGTAATAATGGGGCGCCCAGAGACCTAGGGTGCCACCAAAAAAAATGTAGTGGACATACAAGAAAAATAGAAGGCAAAAAGGAGATACAAAATTTAGGAGGGACCACCCAACGGGATGATAGGTCTAACACGCATCCCCCCCAGCTGAAAGTGGGGGGAGCTACCCAACCCCTTGGGAGTTCTCATCACTAAGGCGGAAGTACCTTGAGAGACCGTCTGCGTTGGCGTGGTCCACTCCAGGCCGATGTTCCACCCTGAAGTCCATTCCCTGTAGAGAGATGGACCATCTCAACAACTTGGGATTCTCGCCCCTCATTTGCATTAGCCAACAAAGGGGCCGGTGGTCAGTTTGAACAAGGAAGTGCGAGCCAAACAGGTATGGTCGCAACTTCTTCAAAGCACATACCACCGCAAAAGCTTCCCGTTCAATCGCACTCCACTTCTGTTTCCGGGGGAGCAGTCTCCTTGATACGAAAACAACAGGTTTGTCCAGCCCTTCTTCATTGAATTGCGATAACACTGCCCCAATGCCATGCTCTGATGCATCCGTTTGGACAATAAACTCCTTGGAAAAATCAGGGGCCTTTAAGACAGGAGCCGCACACATTGCTTGCTTTAGGGTGTCAAAAGCTCGTTGACACGCCTCGGTCCAGACTACCTGTCGAGGATGTTTCTTAGAGGTGAGCTCAGTTAGGGGTGCCACAATTGTGCCATACCCCTTGACAAAGCGACGGTAGTATCCTGTGAGGCCCAGGAAAGCTCGGACCTCCGTTTGAGTCTTGGGGGGTTCCCAGGCCATGATCGTCTCAATCTTAGCCTGGAGGAGCTGCACCTCCCCTCCACCCACCAAATGGCCTAGGTACACCACCGACCCCTGCCTAATCTGGTATTTGCTGGCCTTGATCGTCAAACCAGCCTGCCTCAAGGCTTGAAGTACAGCCTGAAGGTGACACAAGTGATCCTCCCAACTGCTGCTGAAGACAGCAATGTTGTCAAGATAAGCAGCAGAGAAAGTCTCCATACCAGAGAGGACCTGGTTCAACAGCCGCTGAAACGTGGCAGGGGCGTTCTTGAGCCCAAAGGGCTTCACACAGAACTGGTAGTGGCCCTGAGGAGTGGAGAAGGCTGACCTTTCCTTTGCTCCATCTGAAAGGGAGATCTGCTAGTACCCGGATGTGAGGTCAAAAGTACTCAGATATTGGGCAGCTCCCAGCCGATCAATGAGCTCATCCGTCCTAGGGATTGGATGAGCATCAGTCTTTGTCACTGAATTCAGTCCCCTGTAATCCACACAGAATCTGAGTTCTGGAATAGTGCCCGGTGGGGCAGCTTTTGGTACCAGAACCACCGGACTGGACATGGGGCTGCTTGAAGGTTCAATCACTCCCAGCTCCAGCATCTTAGTGACTTCACTATGAATGCTGGCCTTCACCTTATCTGACAGCCGGTAGGTCTTGGACTTCACAGGTGGGCTGTCCCCTGTGTCCACATCATGGGTACACAGGTGGGTCCTTCCCGGGATAAGGGAGAACAGCGAGGAATTCTGCTCCAGGACTTGACGGCAGTCCCTCCGCTGTTCAGGAGTTAGGGATGGTGAGAGAATCACCCCCTCTACCGACCCATCCTTCTCTTGGGACGAAAATAGTTCAGTGAGAGGCTCACTTTCCTCTTCCTCTGCTCCATCAGTCACCATCATCAAGATGACCTCGGGCTCTCATGGTGGGGTTTGAGGCGGTTGACATGGAGCACCCGATGGGGCTGCCTGGGGGTCTTAAGATCCACTAAGTAAGTGACCTTGCCCTTCTTCTCAACCACCTCAAAGAGGCCTGTCCAGCGATCCTGGAGGGCACTAAGCTCACCAGGCTCCAACTCTACAGGGTGAGCATTGTGGTCATACCACTCTTTCATAACTGCCTGGCTGGCTTCCAGGTTGTCAGAAGCTTGCTTCCACAACTTAGCCATTTGGCAACGGAATGCCAGCATGTAGCTCACCACATCCTGGGGAAGCTTCCTGGGAGTCTTTTCCCACCCTTCTTTCAGCAGGCTGAGAGGTCCTCTGACAGGGTGCCCATACAGAAGTTCGAAGGGGCTGAAGCCCACTCCTTTCTGTGGCACTTCCCTGTATGAGAACAATAGACAGGGTAGGAGGACGTCCTACTTCCTCCTCAGGCTCTCAGGCAGACTTCTGATCATGCCCATCAAGGTTTTATTAAACCTTTCCACCAGACCATTGGTCTAGGGGTGGTAAGGGGTGGAGAACCGGTAAGTAACTCCACATTCCTTCCACATAGCCCGCATGTAGGCTGACATGAAGTTGGCCCCCCCTGTCGGACACAACTTCCTTGGGGAAACCCACAAGGGTAAAAATCCCCATCAGGGCCTGGGCCACTGCAGGTGCAGTAACGGTCCTCAAAGGAATAGCCTCTGGGTACCGGGTGGCATGATCCACCAGAACCAGGATAAACCTGTGACCGGCTGAAGTGGGTGGATCCAATGGCCCAACAATGTCGATGCCCACCCTTTCAAAGGGGGTGCTAACGACTGGTAGTGGTTCCAGGGGAGCCTTCAGCTTAACCCCTGTTTTCCCACTGGCTTGACAAGACACACACGTCCTACAGAAAGTGTCGGACGCCACCCTCATCTGAGGCCAATAGAAATGGGGGACAAGTCGGGCAAAGGTCTTGTCCTGACCCAGGTGTCCTGCCATGGGAATCTCATGAGCCAACTCCAAGAGAAAGGCTCGGTAACGTTGGGGGACTACCAAGGCCCGTGACGAACTGTGCACCGGAGCCTTGGGTTCACTGTAGAGAAGTCCATCCTCCCAGTAAATGTGGAAGTTCCCTGCAATATTACCTGCTGCCTGGGCTTCGGCCTGTCGCCTCAGACCCTCAAGGGTAGGGCACTCCTTCTGCCCCTGACAAAACTCTTCCCTGGTAGGTCCTCCCTCCACATGCCACTCGGCAGGGATAGGTAAGTCCTCCAGGGAGACAACATCCCCCTCCGTGGACTCCGGGACCACCACCTCAGGTGTCCCATCCATCTCACGGGGTGTGGATGCCGAGGCAGGAGTTTCCTGTCCCTGGATCTTCCCCTTTTTGGCAGCTGGCTGTGCCTTTGTTCCAGGCTCTGGCCCTTGCACACTCCCCCTCCGGGCAGTCGCGGACCGTGTGCTTGCACAGGTCCAATCAGGTGTACCCAGCATCTCTGAATGAGTCCGGAATTTCACCTCCCTCCAAGCATTGTGCTCCAGGTCATTCCCCAACAGACAATCAACTGGCACGGCAGGGCTCACTGCAACTCGAAGAAGGCCCGCGACCCCTCCCCACTCAAAGGGAACTTCGCCCACTGGATAGTGACCTATTCTGCCGTCAGCCATCACAGCTGGGTGGAGTACGTTAGGAATCACCTGCTCTGGGGACACCAGCTGTTTCCTCATCATGGTCATGCTGGCACCTGTGTCCCTCAGAGCCTCCCCTCTCTGGCCGTTGATGGTGACCCACTGCCCATACTTGGTGGTATTCGGGGGCATCTGGATCTTAGGAACCATCTCTCTGACTCCCAGGGACACTAAGGTTATTCCCGCCCACTCACCTTCCTTATCTAAGGGCAATTCCTCCCCGAGCACTACACTAGCCACTCCCGGGGTTTTTCCTCCAGTGGGAGGGGGTGGTCTCTTTGGGCACTTGACATCCCCTTTATAGTGCCCAACCCCACCACATTCATAGCAGCGGACAACCCTTGGCTGCTGACTATGGTCAGGATAGGGGGGTTTTTGTAGATTAACCTTAGGCGTGAAACCTGATCCCCTTCCTTGGAGACTGTTTTGGGGCCTTTTGAGAACTCCTTCTTTTTGTCTCCTCCCTCTTTCTTCTGGGGAGCGCCCTGACCAGTCCTTTGGGAATCCCCTCCAGTCCCCTTTGAGGACACCCGGGTACTAGCCCAGATATCCGCCTCCTCTGCAAGCTTCCTAGGATTAGTCAGCTTGCTGTCCACCAGGTGTTGACGCAGCTCCGGAAAACATTTCTCGAGGAGGTGCTCTTTTAAGAACAAATCATACAACCCCTCGTAGTCAATTACCTCACTGCCTTGCACCCAACCCTCCAGGGCCTTCTTAGCGTAGTCTAGAAAATCTACCCAGTTTTGTGTAGCTAGTTTGTGGCTGTTTCGAAATTTCTGCCTGTATTTTTCAGGGGTCAGCCCAAACTTTCTAATCAAAGCAACCTTCATGGTGGGGTAATTGGTCTGTTCCTCCGGCTCCAGAGCTAAGAGGGCATCCCTCCCCACTGGAGGCATATACTTGTACAGGCCACCCCCCCAATGACTCTCTGTAATCCCATGGGCTCTTAATGAGACCTCATAGGCAGCCAACCATTTGGCAATGTCGTCTCCCACACTAAAACTGGCGACTACATCCTTGGGCAAGTAGGGTCTGGGTTCCCTGGTAACCTCCTTAGATACGCTGCCACCAATAGGATTACTGGAGGTCCCTACCTGTAGGGCTTTGAGGTCTAACTCCTTTAAGCTAAGCTCATGAGCGAGCCTCGTCTCCTCCCACTCCTTTCCCAACCTAGCTAACTCCCATTTTAATTGTCTTTCCTCCCTCCTGTCAGCTAACTCTGCTGCAGTCAGGCTCCTTTCAGATACACTACTGCCCGCCCTCTAAGGTGCCCTAGGACCTGTTAATAGATTCCCCCCTTCGGTTTGGTACAGCATGTCTACTTCAATGACGGTGTCACGATCCCCCTCTTCCTCCTCCTTTTTCCCATCTGGGTGAGCTGCCACCCATGCTCTCAAGCTGGTTTGAAGTTCCAATTTCTTCGCCCCACGCTTGAAGAACACCCCCTTCTCCTGGCAAAATTCCCTAAGTTGGGCCGCTGTGTAAGTCTCTAACTCAGCCAACTCAAACTCCATTTTACCAGGCGGGGCCTCAGACAGTTAATTTGGAGTACTCAAGAAAAATGTGTCAAATAAGGGCTACTTCAACCCACCACCGGAAAGGAATTTGGAAAAAACAAAAACGTCCAATGATGGAGATTACTAGGAGAAAACTCCAGGTCTAGGGTACGTGGTGCACACTGAGCTACTGTCAAGTGGACGCGACGCAAGCACAAGCCCTAATCCCACCACTGAACACCAATATGTTGGACCCGGGGTCAACGGTCCACCTAGGGTAGACTGGCACAAGTGGAAAGAACTATCTCTGAGGCAATTGTGTAATGCTTGCGTCACACTCACCACAGCAACCCAGCGCCCATCCACTAAAAATGACACTACACCTTGTTAGAAAAATATGGAATGCTTTATAAAAGTTCCTTGAATTATCTTATTCCGTCAGACATGTACTGTTTACACACAGCAAGCACTTCCACATTTGATTACCTGCATCAATAAGAACTCAACATTACATTTAGTTCAAGAACCTTGTTCCCCAGAGAAGATGAGTTTAGTAAATCCGCTTATTGCTCTAAATTTTCAGGCCGTACTTTTACAGTTTAAATAAAACTTAGCAGGAAGAAAACACATTGGGGCAGATTTATGTCGGACTTGCGCCACGTTTACGCCGCCGTTGCGTGACGCAACGGCGCGGAAACGTGGCGCATCCCTGTGACCTATTTACAACATGACGCATCTAGGCAGATGCGTCACGTTGTAAAGCCCTGCGCCACATGAAACCTGCGTCAGGTTTCATGTGGGCGTTCTGTCGCAGGGTGGGCGTTCCCTCGTAGGAAAGCCCCGTAAAACTGACGCAGTGAAATCTACAAGATTTCACTGAGTCAGTTTTACGACGCTGGTGCGTCAAATCCTTACACCTGCTTGAAGCAGGCGTAAGGAGTGACGCACCACGTTATGTATGGGTGGCCTCTGTACATTGCAGGAGTTGCGTCGCACTTGCGACGCTACTCCAGCAATGCGCCGCCCGTACACCACAAGATGCGTCATGCATCTGCCCTTCCTTGCACCATGGTGCGCCGCATTGTAAATGCGGCGCTTCTGTGGTGCCGCAAGGAGGGAATTGCGTGATGCATCAGTTCTGGCGCATCCCTGCTGATTTGCAGAGATGCGCCAGAACTCATAAATATGCCCCATTATATCTATTCAGAGAAACAAGATTGTGCATTATCACAGCATGGAAACCATTTTGCTTATCTCTTATAATAAAGTTGGTTTACGCGTTGCTACAGCAGGTGTCAGAATTATTTACTCCTGGAAAAACAAGGGCGAGCATTAAATTCAGTCAATAACCTGCATTTGATCTGGTAACTTATGATGCCCTGGCTTCTGTTTAGTTTTAATATAGGGCCAGCAGCAGTTCAAAGGATGGCAGATCCCTAAATCCAGTAGGGTAGTTCTTTCAGTCTAGGCTCCCTTGACTTACATGACATCTGTTGTCAGAACTCAGAAGAGTAGGCCATCCGCTAGGCCCCGGGGGAATTTCTCTAACTTCGTGTCCCGCACCAGTCCCCAGAACCCGGCTTACTTGTGGACTTGAAGTTGTTAATTTCAGAATCCGCCGTCACGAGTAGCTGGGAGAGGTTACGCCATCACCGGCAGTCTCTTGGTAAAGCGTATGCTCCCTCACAGGCAAGGCCGTCTCGTACACTAGACCTGCGCCGGGGAGAAGACGCTTCCTCTACAATGCCCAGCTGAGACCTACGGTGGTTTGGCTATCGTACGAAGACAGCCGCTCCTCTCTTCAGAACAGCCGGTGTCTGTGTAGCGGCGCCGCCCCCTCAGGGAAGCCTTCAGGCCCTCCTCTGGGCCTGCGCCGAGGGGGAAAACACCTTCTTGCAGCGCCGCCCCCCCCTCGGGGAAGATCTCCACAGCGAGGGGCAGCTGCACTGGCGTCAGCTCTATTCCTGGTTCCTCACCCCAGAAGGGAATCGCCATACCTACTGAAGGGCACACCTATTCACAGGGCCCCAGCCTGATATCTCAGTTCACGCAACCTGCACGCCACAATAGAGCCTCACCAGAACCGTCCAGGAGGGTGAATCAATGGTAGTGTCTCACTTCAGCACTCCTCAGCACAAGTAAGTTGGACAGTTATTCACGCACTATCACCCCACAGGAGCGGTTTCACTAGGGAGGAAGAAAGGGGGGAGGTTCTAACAGTCCCTCAGAACAGTTCTCACTCCCACAGGACAGCGATGCGGTACTGGATAAACAGTGTGGGCCCCACAGTTACTCTGGGACAATCTAAGGAGAGTGACAGTTCCTTCCTTCGTAAGGAGACACCAAGACAAGGTCCATCTAGTTGACAACTTGGCAGGGTCAGGTCTAAATGTAGAGGGGCGATGACAGCGGCAGGGAAGCAACCCTAAGAGGTAGTCAGCCCTTTCAGTACCCTATCCCCCTGACGCCACAGCCTGTACTCCAGCCAGCTCCTTGATGCTCAAAATGGCCGCCCAGGTTCTGACCTTATATACCCTAAGCCCAGGTCACTAGAATGGGCCAGAAGGTTCTAGATCCCTATAATACTAAACTATGGACCAAGCTCTGAGGTAAAACTTTGACAGTTGACAGGCCACCATTTTGTGAGGGTACCTGCCCTACCTCCATTTTATAAGAGCACCTGCGCTGCATTACTAATAAGTAATAATGGGGTGCCCAGAGACCTAGGGTCACATAAAAAAAAATGTAGTAGACACACAAGAAAAATAGAAGGCAAAAAGGAGATAAAAAAAATTAGGAGGAACCACCCAAAGGACTGACAGGTCTAACACTGTGCACTTCGCTTTTTGACCAGTAGAGGGAGTAAAGTTTTATTCAAACAGTATTGTTAAAGGACAAGTTTGTTAGGCCTTTACCTGCAGAAGTCCAAAGTGTGGATTGAGCCTGTCTGTCTCCGAGGAGATTTCTGAATAGAGCAGCAGCTTCCATCTCCTTGACCAACAAACCTTGTCTGAGGTAGCTGTTCTCAACCTCCAATTGCCAATATAAATGTAGTTATAGCACCAAAGTCTTCTCTATAAAACCTTTAAAGAGATTCATTTTATTGCATGTCATTCTCTGCAACCAAGTTATGGGAGGCGAATTTCATTATTCAAGGGCGGCCTAATCAATCTTCAGAGTGTAGGTAAAGATAAGGAGAGACCCCAAATCCATTCCTCATTAAGAATAGGCCATGTGTCCACAAATACCCGACATTCCTTAAAGTCCCCTAGCCAATGGGACGAATAGAACTTTTTTAGACTCGGCCATCTCTGCAGGGTAACCCCCAAACCTTTTGCATTCATACCTCCTAATTTTTGGTGAATTCGTTTTTTGTTGGCCTTAAGACTCTGTGCACTTAACCACTGCTAACCAGTGCTAAAATACCTGTGCTAACTCCCCTGAACATGGTAATATTGGCTTGCACTTGATAGGCATCGTTAATTTACTTACACGTCCCTATAGGGCAGTATACCATATACTCAGGTTCTGTAAATTAAATGCTACTAATTAGTGGGCCTGCAGCACTTATTGTGCCAGCAACTTAAGGATTGATTTCCAATGTTAATTCCTGTAGGAAAAATGTGCTCTCAGATTCAGAAAATAATGGCTGATTGGGATTACACCAAAGCTGGCTGAATGTTAGACTTTACTAAGAAAGTTTGCTTTTTCTGATGTAGTGTAGTTCCATTCAGCAGCTTTTGAGAAAATCGCTTTTAAAGAGGTTCTCTGGGTGGGCACAAGCAGTTAATAAAGTTAGATATACTTGAACGATTGGCCCTGTGGGAATCTGCTGTACCGAACATTAAAAAAATAGGGCCTGAGGGAGATTTTTATTTTATTATTTATTATGTTGCAGCCGCCATTACAAAACTCAGGGATTCGGTGTCCAAGTCCTGAAATTGCTTTTTTTTAAAAGGCACAAATGGGGAGTCTATGCATACCCTGAGGGGAATCAGAGGGTGCCCACAAGGGCAAAAATATATATGCAAAGGTTGTGCAACTGGTAGCACGGTACACTTGTAGGATGTAAAGAGTCCATACTGGGAGGTACTGCAGTCCTCCAGTGGGAGCTTCTGCTCAAGCTTCATCCCCACGTATTTAGGTAGAGTGCAAGCTACCTCAGGAAAACTTGCCTGGTGTTGCACCACCATGGTAGTGAAGCATGTATGGTGGCTCCTATAGTTGTACGGCAGTACCTTGAAAAATAAAATAAATAAAAGCAAAAAATGTGGGTAGAACGATGCAGGCCAGGACCCGTGGCCTTCCGCCTGCTACAAAAAGACAAATGCCATATGCAGCAGCGGGTGGAAGGCTGCAGCGGGGATGGGTCCTGCAGTCAACCCCTGCGCGGTGAACAGCCATTAGTGCGCGGCTGTTTGTACGCATGCTGTTACTTCGCAAACGTTACTACGCATGCGATGTAACAACGCATTGCTTTTAGTACGCGTTCTGTTACATTGCATGCGTAGTAATACAGTATGCGTAGGGGGCGTGCGCCGCTCTTGGAGCTCATCACGGCGGCCATTTGCTCCAGTGAGGGGTCTGCTGCTGCTTTTCCCGGTGCCACTCTCTGCGCCTGCCCACGAAGGAGGAAGCCGGAAGGTGGAGAACATTTGAACAACGCGTGGTAAGACGTAAGTTGGGTTTGTGTTAGTGTAGTGTAGAGTTGTGGGTTGTGTATTTGTGTTAGTGTTGTGTAGAGTTGTGGGTTGTGTACTTGTGTTAGTGTAGTGTCGGGGTTGTGGGGGTAGTGTTTTAGGGTTTAGAGTAGTGTTGTAGTGTTAGTGTAGTGTAGTTTACTGATTTAGTGTTTAGTGTAGTGTCGGGGGTTGTGATGGGTAGTGAATGAGTGTAGGAAGCGGAGTAAGGGAATGTGTACGTTAGTGCAGGGGCTAGTGATTTAGGGTTTGGGTAATGTAGTGGTGTTTCAGTAGTGCAGGGTAGTGTAGTGTTTTAGTAGTGTTTTAGATGTGTTGGGTAGTGTATTTTATATGGTGAGTGTAGGGAACGGAGTAGGGGAATGTGTATGTTAGTGCAGGGGGTAGTGATGTCGGGTTTAGGGTAGTGTAGTGACCCGGTCACTCCACTACTGCATGGCCCCCGTGTGCTCGGATTCTGCTGCCGCTGCCTGCTTGGCCCTCTTGCTGCCGCCTCTCCTTAGGGCCCCTGCTCTCCAGGCTTGCCCTCTCTCTCCAGGCTTGCCCAGGCTTGCCCTCGCTCTCCAGGCTTGCCCAGGCTTGCCCTCGCTCTCCCCCGCTCCACTTTCCCGCTCTTTCCAACCCCCCCTCTGCTCCCCGCCACTGCTCTCCTGCGGCCCCGCCCCCTTCTCCTGTCTCCCGCTCCCCATTCGCCGCCCCGCTCCCGCCTCCCAGCTGCTACTCCCTCCCACTTCGCCATAAATGGCATGGACCGCACGTACGCGCAGCGGGCACGCCCGTCGACGCCCGTCCAGGCCTGGACCGCGCCCAGCACCAGAACCCCTGGACCGCGCCAGAGCCAGCCAACCCGACTGAGCTACGACGCCGCCACCCTCCACGCTCTCAACACCGGCCGACATCCAGCCTGCTACCAAGCCACCCCGAAACGCACCCACGGAGCTTTCACCTGCCACGCCTGCTAATTCACCTGCACTCGGTCCTGCACCGCGCCAGCCAAAACAGCCGCCAACAACAACCACCGCAAGTGCATCCTGCTCAACACCCGCTCTATCCACAGGCACGCCTTCGAACTATGGGACCTCCTCGACAAAACGGCACCAGACGTCGCCTTCTTCACAGAAACCTGGATGAACGCCTCCTCAGCCCCCGACATCGCCATTGCCATCCCGGACGGCTACAAGATCATCCGGAGGGACCGCATCAACCAGACCGGAGGAGGCATCGCCATCGCTCACAGAAACACCATCCGCATCACGACCAACACCGACGACACCCTCGCCACCACAGAGCACCTGCACTTCCAGATTCACACCGACCCCAAGACCACCCTCAGAGGAACCCTCATCTACAGACCCCCGGGACCACGCTCACACTTCAGCGAGGCCATTGCAGACTTCATCAGCCCACTCGCCCTCGCCTCCCCGACTACATCCTCCTAGGAGACCTCAACTTCCACCTGGAGAACGACCAGGACAACACCACCGCCCTACTAGACAACCTCACCAACCTCGGATTCAAGCAACTGGTCAACACCCCCACCCATTACGCCGGCCACACGCTCGACCCCGTCTTCTCCTCCAGCAACCACATCTCCTTCAGCCACACCACCGAGCTCCACTGGACCGACCACAGCTGCGTACACTTCAACTTCAGGAAAACAACGACCCACCACCGCCCTCAACAAGCCCCCTGAAGATGCTGGAGCAAGATCACCACCGACCGACTCACCACCTCCTTGAGCCTAAACCCTCCCACCAACACCACGGACCCCAATGAAGGAGCCCGCAACCTCACACAGTGGATCACCGACTGCGCCAACACCCTTGCTCCACTGAAAAACCCTCCCAGCAACCTCAACAGCAAGAAAGCCGCGTGGTTCACCAACGATCTCAAAGACTCCAAGAAATCCTGCCGTGACCTCGAGAAAGCCTGGTGCCATAACCAGTCAACGGAAAACATGACAGCCCTCAAGAACGCCACCCGCAAACACCACCAGCTGATCCGCACCACCAAAAGGTCATCCTTCAGAGAACGACTGGACAACAACACCCACAACAGCAAGGAACTCTTCAACGTCGTGAAAGAGCTCTCCAACCCCAACGCCAGCAACAACGACATCACGCCTTCTCAAGACCTCTGCAACTCTCTAGCCACCTTTTTTCACCGTAAGATCGTCAACATACACGACAGCTTCGGCGCTCAGAACTCGCACCCCACCACCGAACCTACACCCCCCACCACCACCCTGTGCGCCTGGACTCAGGTCAGCACGGAAGATACCATCCACACGATGAACACCATCCACTTGGGCTCCCCAGCCGATCCCTGCCCACACCACATCTTCAACAAGGCCGACTCCATCATCGCACCCAAACTTCGGGACATCATCAACAACTCCTTCATATCCGCCTCCTTCCCGGAGAGCTGGAAACACGCAGAGATCAGCGCCCTCCTGAAGAAACCCACCGCAGACCCCTCAGACCTCAAGAACTTCCGTCCCATCTCGCTCCTCCCCTTCCCTGCAAAAGTCATCGAGAAAACCGTCAACAAACAGCTGACAGCCTTCCAGGAGACGAACGGCATCCTCGACCCATCGCAGTCCGGATTCCGAGCAAACCACAGCACCGAGACCGCCCTCATCGCGGCCACCGACGACATCCGGACCCTGCTGGACAACGGAGAAACTGCTGCTCTCATCCTGCTCGACCTTTCGGCCGCGTTTGACACGGTCTGCCACCGCACCCTGACAACCCGCCTCCGCCACACCGGGATCCAAGGAAAGGCCCTGGAATTGATCACCTCCTTCCTCTCCGACAGAACCCAAAGAGTCCATCTCCCGCCCTTCCTCGCAGAAGCCACCAAGATCACCTGCAGCGTACCTCAAGGCTCCTCGCTCAGCCCCGCCTTCAACGTCTACATGAGCCCCCTCGCAAGCACAACCTCAACATCATCTCCTATGCTGACGATACCCAACTGATCCTCTCCCTCACCAACGACCCCACCTCCGCCAGAGCCAGCTTCCAGGATGGAATGAAAGACATCGCAGACTGGATGAAGCTCAGCCGCCTGAAACGGAACTCAGACAAGACGGAAGTCCTCATCCTCGGCCCATCCATCTCCGCCTGGGATGACTCCTGGTGGCCCCCTGCTCTGGGCCCCCCACCCAAGCCCACGGACCACGCACGCAACCTGGGCTTCATCCTTCACTCCTCCCTCACGATGGCCAGGCAAGTTAACGCCGTTACCTCCTCCTGCTTCAACACACTCCGCATGCTCCGTAAGATCTTCCGCTGGATCCCCACTGGAACCAGGAAAACGGTCACCCAGGCCCTCATCACCAGCCGTCTGGACTACGGGAACGCCCTCTACGCTGGGACCACCGCCAAACTACAGAAAAAACTCCAGAGCATCCAGAACGCCTCAGCACGACTCGTCTTGGACATCCCCTGACACAGCCACATCCCCGCCCACCTGAGGGACCTGCACTGGCTCCCCGTCAGCAAGAGGATCACGTTCAGACTCCTCACCCACGCACACAAGGCTCTCCATGACTTGGGCCCCGAATACCTCAACAACCGCCTCACGTTCTACAGGCCAACCCGCCAGCTCTGCTCCACCAGCCTTGCCCTCGCCACCGTCCCACGGATCCGCAGAACCACCACCGGAGGAAGATCCTTCACCTACCTGGCGGCCAAGACCTGGAACACCCTCCCCACCCACCTACGACTCACCCAGGACCATCTCTCCTTCAGGAAGCAACTCAAGACCTGGCTTTTCGAGCAGTAGCAGCCACCCCCCCCAGCGCCTTGAGACCCTAGCGGGTGAGTAGCGCGCTTTACAAATGTTCTTGATTGATTGATTGAGTGTTGTAGTGTTAGTGTAGTGTAATTTACTGATTTAGTGTTTAGTGTAGTGTCAGGGGGTTGTGATGGGTAGTGAATGAGTGTAGGGAACGGAGATGGGGAATGTGTATGTTAGTGCAGGGCGTAGTGATTTAGGGTTTTGGGTAATGTAGTGGTGTTTCAGTAGTGTAGGGTGGTGTAGTGTTTTAGTAGTCTTTTAGTGTTTTATATGTGTTGGGTAGTGTATTTTATATAGTGAGTGTAGGGAGCAGAGTAGGGGAATGTGTATGTTAGTGCAGGGGGTAGTGGTTTAGGGTTTAGGGTAGTGCAGTGGTATTTCAGTAGTGTGGGGTAGTGTAGTGTTTTAGTAGGGTTTTAGTGCTTCAGATGTGTAGGGTAGTGTATTTTATATAGTGTTGTGTTTTACATTGTTTTTTAAAAATATGACATGTTATTTCGCATACCATTTTTATTACTAGGTAAGTTTTTACTTCTCATACATTAACACTTTCAATGTAATGGTATGCGAAGTAAAAACGTGCGTAGTAACAGTTTTTGCTAAGTAACAACCGCGTAGTAATAGCATGCGAGGTAATGACATGCGAAATAACATCTCATATTCCCCTGCGCAGGAGTTGGCCAGAGGCTATTCCGTGAAGCCAACCCCTTGCTGTGCATGGCCAAAACCTGTGCTCGGCCAGGGTTTGGCTGACCAGGGAGGAGTGGGCACTGTCCTGGCCTGAGGCCATGTCCTGTGCCCAGCCCCCGCTGGGCATGGCCAAAGACCAAGAGCAGCGGGATTAGCCAGCCATAGCGGATTTGATGAGCCACAGCAGAAAAAGTTGGCCAACCTCAACGGGGTTGGCGAAGGGGCTGGCCTCTGGTGCATTGGCTTAATAGGATTTTTTTAAAACAGAATTTCATTGGCAAAAACAAAGGTTAAAGTGAAGTGATAGTTAGGTAAGGTAATACAAATGTAGCTTAGGTTTATAATAAACCCTAAAAATTCACCCTAAAAATAAACCCTCAAAACCAAAGCTTAGAATGATGTGACAGTTAGGGCTTGTAATAATATTTAAAAAGTTTACTAACCTAACTATTACTTGCACCCCCACTGTGCACTGCTTATTACCTCACATATTACATCACTAATGACATGTTAAATGACATCATTGATGGCACAATTGAAATGATATGACAGTTTCCTATAAGCTTTTCATAGTGAAGATATTTATCAATGTACTTGTGCCGAATATTCCATGACTTCTGCAGTACTACTTTGCATATCCTTTTGCAACAAGCAGAGCATGAAGCATATCTGTGAAATCCCCCACATTAAGCAGATATTATGGTCTTATTTACTGGTATTGAGGTGTGTATGAAATGTAATGGCTCTGTGAGCATTAATGACATCAGCAACGTGAATACCATTCAAAAACAGAGTTTTGTTATTTTTTACCTGAGTGAGATGTCTACTAAATATCTCATCTGCCATAACATTTTACACCAGCAAATCAGTTCTATATGTTAGCCAATTAAAAGGCATGCACTAACAGGCCCTATGGACAACCATCCATGGTATGTAAAAAATACCTTTCCGGAAATACGCAGAATGATGCACACCTTTTTAACAGCACTTAGAATCATAGTGTGATTTGAAATGTATGTAAGTGTGTTACCCATAGATTACACATTCTACAAGAATGGATGCCTCAGAATGTTCCCTGAATTTATGAAAATAAACACCTGCGCTTTATAAATGTCCAATTTTATAGAAACTGTGTACAGCACTACGTAACCGCTATTTAATGTGAGCATGTACACAGCCATTGACAAGAGAACAAGTATGTTTTTGAGGACATACCCATTCATAATAATTGTGCTCTAATAATAAATGTTTCTCTCTGCTTGCCTTCTATTCCACTATGGTGAACACACTGTACAAAACAATACAGAGACTGCATATTAACTTTCAAGTAAATTAAGCCGTATCTATTATCATAATTCAAAAATCCATCCTTTGCCTTTCACCTCAAATGAAACAATTGTTGACATTCTCTGGGCTGCAATTTTTTTTAATTGCCTCAAAATTCATGGCAGGTGCTGGTTTCCTATCCCTTTAATTTTTCATAGCCATGGCAGTGGAAATAAATGTGACTCAACTGAAAATGTTATTTGTCTAAGGTTTTGGATACACATATTCATAATTCTCTTACTAGAGTTCAGAGGCCACACTCGATGCTATGGTTTGGTAAAACAAGTTTCAGAAATCACTGCTGATTCACAGATTGTATGTTACAATTAATTTGCAGAAGAAAACAACTCCCTCCGAAACACAAATCCTGTTTCATGTTTTTTAGGCAAGGATTTGACGCATTTTGCTCTGCTTAAGTCGTGTTGTTTATAACTTTGATAAATAAAACATCATGACATAAATATTTTAGACAGATACTCTATGAATAATATGGTGAATATTGCCATTTTTTAAGGGCTGGAATGAGCGTTGGGTCAGGGACACTGTAGCTATTGTTTAGTTGAGGGTTGCCTAGTAACTGGATTTTGAGAGAATAACTAGGGTGCTATTTGATTAATCTTTACATCATTTGGCAGAGGTGTGACACATCTATTTGAGATTTTTATAGTAAATGGATTTTGATTTTCTATTAAGTTTGGTGCTGTTTGTTGAATTTAACACAATGTGGCAGAGGCTTGGCACAGGCAGCTTAGATTCTTCATTCCAGATGTTTTCCATGTCTGTTAAGGCGAGAAAGTTATTTCGGTGATCTGAAAATACATTTTCCATTTTAAGCCTGATTGAAATGTTTGCTCTCCAATGTAACAAACAGCGCTGGTTAGACCTACAGCAAAGTTAGCATAAATACAGCACTTTACTCAAAATAGGGGATTTTTGTGGTTTGGTATAAATAAATCTGTTAAATAGTTTTTGAGGTGTTTCTGCTACAAAAATGTGTTGGCGGTATTCAAAGACTCAAAGGGAGATTTACTACGTTTTTACTCCATGTTGATGCAAATCGTCTCAAAATCATTTTTCTTCCACTGCTTTGCATTACTTAGCGCCAAAGGGCCCTACCATGGGTGGAGCATGGGTGTTATCATGCAACCACGCAAGGTTTCTGACGCTAAATCCAATGTACTAAAGAAAGTAGACTGGGTTTAGTGCCAGAATACTGCGCCTTTTAAAGTAGTCGCAAAAAGGACAAATGATTTCATTTCTCATTCCTTTTCTGACTTTGCATGTCTGCTGCACTGTACAGCACATATAAATAGAGGGAAAAGGTCTGAAGTGCGTCTCAGCATAGTAATTTGTACTGGAAGGGTACCTTCCCGGTACAAAACCTATACTAGACTCACAGAGACGTTCTTTCACCATGGCACAAAGGTGTCCCAGTGGCACACAGCAGCCAGTGCCGGCACTAGGGAGAGGGGAAGAGAGTGTCTTCTTTTAGTAAATTTTGCGCTCTCCTTTTCACACAGCACAACATTTATGGCTGCTGCACTGCACTGTGTTAAAAGGTAGTACATCTCCCCCTCAGTGTTTTGTATATGTAGTAATGTGTAGAATGTTTTATATGTCATCTTCAGAACTCTGCTGTTGCTTACTGCAGCAGAATGTTGATATTGGCTGTTGGTCTTGGGCTGCTGAGCCTGGTGGAGCGTCTGTCTACTGGCTCTACGACCATGCAGTTACTAATAAACTAATTTAAATATGTTCCAGTTTCTGGCTCAATTACTACAGAAGCTTTGGCGACGAGCTTGAGAACTACATGGTCACACCCTGTGTGCCACAACTTTCCATACTTCGTAATCTAGTAAGCTCCAGCTCCTTCAGAAGCAAGAAATTACTACTCGCTCCAAGGAAGGAAGATATCTTTACTTCATCTACGAGCTGTTTATTTGGAGCGGTGATGTTTCTACTAGCTGAAAACCTGAAGAGGAGCTGATTTTGTGGGAACAGTACATCTCTACACATTGACTACAAACTTCCACTTCTGTGGTAGGGCGCTTGCGAAATTAGACTTTGCCGGTGCCCGCATGAGAACAGTGCATCTATATGCATTGACTACGAACTTCCACTTCTGTGGTAGGGCGCTTGTGCTGTGCTTTATTTAGACTTTGCCAGTGCCGGTGCCAGCGCGTGTCCTGTTTTTTTTTTGGGGCTCAGCGGTTTGTCCCAAAAACTGGTTCCTTACCCACCCACATGGGATTACATATTTTTGGGACTCTCGTGCTCGCTTTTGAGTCACAGCATTTTTCAAATCCTCGTTTCAGCTCACAACCACATTCATTCTACACCTTACCTGGCAACCGGGGAACTTTCAGTCAAGAGCATTCTGCGCTTCATCTTCTGCCTTCTCTCTTCGACTCTGTTACGCTATGCTGCGTTCAAGCAACGTCATCACGTCACGCAATGGAGACCATCTTTATTAGGCTCATTACCATGGAAACGATCTTCACTCTCCGTACGAAGTGTTGTCTTCATAATTGAGGATTCTTTTGTTTTGTGCTGGCTTCTTTATTTAGGAAAAACGGTGACACACACACCCACAATTTATAATGTCATTGAAATTGAGGAAATATTTGCTGTTGTATGTCACGCTGTGATTCACACCCCTACAATTCTCCACACACTTTTTTCTAAGTATTTCTCTCCATTAATGTTGTGTGTCACATGGTGATACACACACCGTTTAATAATTTCACCTTGCTGTTGTGTGTCACGTGGTGATACACACACCTACAATTTTCGAAGCGCTATTTATAGTATTTTTTTTTCCATTGATGTTGTGTGTCACACGATGATACCCACACCATTTATTTATTACAAGCTTATTAGTTGTCACACAGTGTCATCACTTTTATAGAGTTCTTGCAGTCACCTCGAGTTTTTCTGATATAGATTTTTTTGTGGGTCACATTGTGATACACACACCATTCTTCTCGTGCATTGTGTACTATATTTTTTTCCCTCTTTTTCTTCTCTATTTTATTCTGTTTCAGTCTAATTACAACATGTGCACCATGCAAGCAGTCAACCCACCTATTGCATTTTTAGACACTCCAGGTGAACCATAGGGGCAACCAGATATTGTGCTGACAGGAAAAAATGTCTTCTTCTTCACTCATTAGGGTTTGAAGGAAGATCTGTTTACAAACATTTACCCAATATGTCTCCGGAAGAAAGTGATGGCATAGACGAGTATTGCGAGACTGTTTTGAAATTGAAAAATAGATTTGACAAACTGTCCAGTCTTATGGTTTTAAGACATACATTTTTCAAGAGAAAACAAACAGATGATGAAAATGTGGAGTCTTACATTTCGGTCTTGAGAAGGTGGGCAGCGGTCTGCAAATTTTAAAATTTCACAGATCAGCTCATAGGAGATCAATTTGTCTGTCAATGCAAAGACAAAAACTTTGACGTTTTGGTGATCCTACTCTAGATGAGACAATCAAAATTGCTAACAGCATTGAAATATCTCTGGTCTCTTTGAAAGAGCTCGATGACAGAAGTAACAACAAGGTTAATGAAAGTGTTAATGTGCTCAATACTAGTAAATCACATACCAAGGCCAAGAACTTTAGTACAAAGAGTTTTTCCAAAATGGACACACCTGATGGTATGAATCCTAATATCTGCCTGAGGTGTGGTAACCCTCCACATGCAAAGATAATTAGGTGTCCTGCCCATACTGTCACATGCAATTATTGCAAGAGGGTAGGACATTTTGCCAAGGTTTCTCTCAAAAGAAAGAACTCCAAGAAACCGGTGTTGTGCATTGTTGATTCTGATTGTGAGAGTGACTCCGAAGTCATATCTGTAATTCGTGAAGAGCATGAATTTGCCTTGCAAAGTGAGAATGAACATGTCAATTCCCTTTCTAAAGCCAGTGAGGGTGATCCTTCCACATGTGTTGACCCCATAGTCAACATTACTGTTGGGCAGAAGGTTCTCCCTTTGCGTGTTGATTCAGGTGCTCGCATAACAATGATAACTTACTTGAAGAAACTTGGGGTGAGTCCTGATCGATCGCCTGTGTCCTATGAAGGGCGCAAGATTGATCTACTTGGATTTCTCAAGGAAGATATGTTGTTCAAAGGAAGGCACATCAGGGGAAAGATATATGTTGCAGTCAAGGGCTTAAACATCCTTGCCTGGTTTCACCAGAGTCTATTTGGTATGATTTTAAGACTTGGCACACTTGAACAAGTGTTGGTGGTGGATGCAGTGACAATACCAAACAAACTGGAAAGCTAAATTTCCCTCTGTGTTCGGGGAACAGCTAGGAAAAATCAAAGGTTTCAAACACAAAATAGTGGTCAAGGAAGGTGCTACACCCGTCAAGCACAAACTCAGAGGAGTGTTAAGTCTGACCTAGAGAAAGAACTTAAGGATCTCTGTGCCAAGGGTTCATTATACCTGCTGAATCCTCCTTGTGGCTTTCTCCCTTGGTCGTGGCCCGCAAGAAGAATGGTCAACTCAGGGTCTGTGTCGATTTGAGATCTCTTAACAAGGAGATATGGGTTGATTCTCATCCTCTACCCAAAATGTATGATTTATTTGATGCCACCTAGGGTGCTAAGTGCTTTTCCAAGCCTGATCTTGCTAGTGCATACCATCAGGTTGAGCTCCATCACCTCACTGCTTTTGTGTCCCCCGTAGGTACCATTCAATATCGCCACATGCCTTTTGGGTTAGCGTCTGCGGCCTCCGTCTTCTAAAGGGTCATGAACAATATTCTTAAAGACTTAGATTCCGTCTTGGTATTTCTGGATGATGTCTTGGTCTTTGGGGAAGACACTAAAACTCATGATGCAATGCTTCACAAAATGTTGTCCTTATTCAGGGAGCACGGTATGGTTCTGAAATCTAAGAAATGTGAGTTTGCTTGTGGTAAGGTGGAATACCTAGGACATGGTGTATCTCGGGAAGGGGTGAGCCCCAAACCGGGCTTACTGGAAGTCATAATCAATGCTCCTTCACCGTCTGACAAGTGTGATGTTAAATCCTTATTAGGACTTTGTGAATATTATTCCAGGTTTATCCCCTATTTTGCAGCCATTGTTCGCCCTATAAGTGCTCTCCTTAAAAAAAAGTGTGCCATTTGAATGGGGTAATGTATGTGTGCATGCTTTGGAACGTGCAAAGTCTTTGTTGAGTGATTGTAAAGCACTCAAGCCCTTTGATCCAGCTCATAGATGCTGGATTACTCTTGATGCCAGCCAGGTTTGGGGGCAATGTTGACTGAAACTGTGGATGATGTGGAGAAAACCATTGGTTTTGCCTCTGGAGTCTTGAGAGCAGTTGAACATCAATATTTAGCTATTGAAAAGGAGCTTTTGGCTTGTTGTTGGGCCATAGAGAAGTTTTGCCCCTTTGTTTGGGGCAGACATGTTTGGCTACTCACTGACTACAAACCTCTTGTGAACATTCTGGGTGACAACATGAGTAAGTGCTGTACACCCAGGATTCTAAGAAGGGTTACTAGACTGTTACAATATCAGTTTGACGTCAAGCACATTTCTGGGGGAAAGAATTTCAGGGCAGATTTTCTGTCGCGTTTTCCAGTTGGTAGCAATGAACAAGCGGAAATTAAACTAAAAGATCTTGTTGATGAGAACTGTGAAGATTGCTTTGTCGCCACTTTGGATATTCCTGAACTCAGGGTGGGTTCCGAAGAAGAATGGAGATCTTCTTTCCTTGCCGATTCGGTTCTCCAAGATGTTCGTGAATTGGCAATGAATGGTTGGCCACAAGAAAAGGTTCTCTCTCCTTTGTTGCAACCCTTTTGCAAGGTTGAAAGCGAAATATCCTTAGAGTATGTTTTATTGTTGAGAGGGGAGAAGCTCATCCCTCCGTCTTCCCTCAGATTGAACATTACGAGAAAGGCACATGAAGGACATCTGTGTGCCACACTCACTAAACGTCGCATTCGTGAGTGTTGCATTTGCAGTTCCTCGGACAAAAGTCTGAAAGTGTTTACCCCTCCTTTACATCCTATTGAATGTCCTTATGGTCCATGGGTTAAGGTGGATTGACGTCCAGGGACCATATGATGTTTCAAGTGGACAGAATAAGTACATCCTAGTTCTTATGGATTACGCTTCCAAGTGGCCTGAGATAAGACTTGTCAAGGAGGCCAATACTAAAGTCATCATTGATTTTCTCACAGATATGTTCTTGAGGGATGGGTTTCCTGAAGTTATTGTGTCTGATAACGGAAAGCAATTTCTGAGCAGTGAATTTCAGTTTTTCCTGCAGTCTTCAGGTGTCAAACGTGTGAGAAGTTCTCTCTATCATCCCCAAACAAATGGTCTTGTAGAGAGACTAAATCGTGTCATTGGGGAGTGTGTCAAATGGGCTAGAGCTGGAAGTCACAATGTAGTGCATGCCCTCAACGACATGATTTGGTTCTATAGGACCACGCCTCAGTCCTCCACTAAGGTTGCACCTTTTGTGCTCATGAGGGGAAGGATGGCAAACACCACTTTTAGACCTGGGTGGATGACAAAAGTGTTGAGATCTGACTCCAGTCTTGATAGACTGATGCCTCTGGTTAAAGAAAATGTTTTTGAGACCTAGTCTAAACAAAAGGAATGGTTTGACACTAAGAAAGGTGTTAAGGTGTCTTTTCTTAACGTTGGTGATTTTGCCAAAATTAAGTCTCCAATCTATGCAAAGAAAGGGGAAAGCAAATTTTACAAGCCACTCCGTGTTATTAAAATCTATAAAAATGCTGTTCGAGTTGAAGGCGGGCATTGGTGAAAAGAGTGCAAAGTTGTGCATGATTCTAGTTCAAATGCTTCTCGTCATCTTGATGATTTGACAAATGTGGTTCCAAATTCTAATGTTTCGGGTTCATGTGTTCAACAAAATTCATTGCCTCTTGTCTTTATTAGAAGGAATGCCAGATCTTGTGCAGAACCTGTTCATTTCAGGTAAATGTGTTTTAATTGTGTTTTATTGGGGGGGAGAAGGGAAGGTGTGTAGTAATGTGTTTAATGTTTTATATGTCATCTTCAGAACTCTGCTGTTGCTTAGTGCAGCAGAATATTTATATTGGCTGTTGGTCTTGGGCTGCTGAGCCTGGTGGAGCCTCTGTCTACTGGCTCCATGACCATGTAGTTATGAATAAACTAATTTAAATATATTCCAGTTTCCGCCTCAATTACTACAGTATTTTTAGACAGTTTGAAAACAGTGTGCAAACTGCACCTCTAGAGGTATTTTGTAACTAGAAATTAAGTCTCTTTGGCTGAAAGAACACTGGTTTGGACAAAAGCTATACCCAATGAATATTGAAGGTAGGGCTGATGAGCAAAGTCCATATTCTGCAGGTCATTGCTGAATTGTCATCTGGGCTGAACAGCCTTTCAAAATCAACTCAAAGTCTATGGCATGGCCGTCTCTTCTCCCAGATAATGCTAGGTATGGCTGAAAGTTCAGCTGAGTTGATTTACTTAGTGTTTTGGGGCAATGAGAGTTTCAGGTATGTCGATGATGAGGTCCCAGATGCTAGGCTCACACTGAGATACCTCTTTGAGGTCACTGCTAGGCCTGAGTGAAATTTTAATTAAGCAATTGTAATTGCCACATTTTGGTAATTTTGTGTAACGACATCGCAGATTGAGACTCAGGGAGAATTTGCAAATTAATTTTAGAGCACAAGCGGCAGTGTTTTGAACACAAGCACTAGTTCCTTTAATGCTAGCAATCAACAAGCATTCCAGGTGTTTTTTTGTACCCAAGGTACCATTCAGAAAATGTTTGAATGGAAATCTACAAATGGGAGCCACAGGGTTTTCAACACGAGGGACAGGTTCTTTAATGTGAGCACTCAACAAACATTTCAGGTAGATTTTATTACCCAAGCAGATCGTTCAGGTCAATTTTGAGCTGGAAATTGCTAATTTAAAGTCAAACAGCAGTATTTTGAACATTAGTGTACAGAACTCTACTCAAAATTACATATTTGAGTTGAATTTTTACCCGGACGGACTGTTTGGGACTTTTTCTGTATGAGAGATGCATTTTGCATAATAACTGCTGTTCACGTTCTGCTGCATTCCTCAGGTCCATTTTTGACGTGCAGGTGCATTTTGTGTGTGGAAATAGCACTAAATACTGTTTTATCTCCTTGCAAAATTCTTATTGATCTCACATAAATTTGTTATAATTTTGCATAATTATGCTACAGCAAATTACGCAAATTATGCCCATCTCTAGTCACTGCTCTTGTTATAAAAAATTGTGCAATTAATTAGATATGAGATGTCAAGTGATGTCACAAGAAATGACATTTATATTATCATTTTCAAACTGTGACACCAAATTTATGTCAGTGACCCACAGCAGTGTAAGGCGGGGTATAATTGCACTACTTAACATACCTGATGAATTTCTGTGTTTTTAGGATTTGCATCGAAACCATCAATTTCCCCTGAGTGAGATTTTTTATTGGAATTTGTTTTTTTTAATCTCTCCCTTTCTTACCCCTCTACCCTCTCCCTAACTCCATCACATTCTAAAAATTGTATAGCTGTAAGTGTACACTCATCTACGAAATCTCATTGATATGTAGTTTTGGATCGAATGTCATAGATATTTTTTCATCCACCTCAATACAGAGTCACTAGTGGCCAAGTGGTGAACTTGTTAGATTACCAGGTTAAGGTTTCAAGTCCTGCTGTCTCCATGGGCATGTGTCTGCTTAAATGTCTCTTCTTTTGTGTTATTTTTTTTAAGGTCCGATGAAATATGTAAATTGATTTCATATTGCACCACTTTTTTTAAATTTAGTAATTTTTAAATGATAATGGGCGAATAGTAGGAATAGGAAACAACAATGTTCTCCCTTTCTCACTCCTACCGTATACCCCACCCCTTGCTGCATCCCCTTCTATAGATTGTATAGTTATAAGAGCACACTCCTCTATGAAAACTCACTGATTTATATTTTTGGATCAAATGTCATAGACAATGTAGCCTGGTGGTTAAGGTGTTAGACTCTTAGGGGTCAATTTTGACGTAGATCCGAAAACATCCCCACCGACTTGGTTAGGAATGATTTCTGACTGACTCGTTTTCAGGGAGTCTGACCGATCGATTATGATGGTTCCGAACACATTTCTGTTAGACTTCCATTGACTTCAATGGGAGCCTGTGTTCCGACCGACAACACAGGCTGCCATTGAAGAAAGGGGTGGTTGCAGACAACCATGCACCCTGTGGGGTGCCCGCCACACTGTGCATGGTTGGGAAGAGGGTACCCAAGGGTACTCCCACGGGCCCCATCCAGAGGCCTCAGGGTGAAGGGATGCCTGCTACGGGACCCTAAAGTCAGATTCCGACAGCCGATCCATGTCGGAAAGACCGATTTGGAAAGGCTTTCCGGACCAGACATCGTAATCGCTCGGTTGGAAATGCAGCCCGTAGTGATGTACGAGTCAGCTCTGACTGACTCGATGTCTCCGAAAGCTGTTTGGATGCGAGCCGGAACACAGTTGAATAGTCCGAACAGTTTCCGACCATCGTAATCGGTAGGTCAGAAATGTGTCCAAGTCGGTCGGAAATAAGGCTTCTGAATTGGATTATGACGAACTAAATGCCGTTAAGAGCCTTTCCGACCGACATAGTAATCAACCCCCGAAGTGAATTGTTTATGTTCTACTTTTTCCACAGTCATGTGTTTTCCTTAAAGATCTGTCAAATTAAAAAAAGTTTCATTGTTCGATAAAATAGGTAAATTCTTCCATATTACATCAATATGTTTAAAATTGTGTGTAGGAATTGGTAAAATGTTTTCTTGGTTCTCTGTCTGGCAATATTTGTTTTTAAATATACCAAGCCCCAAACAGCAAAAAAAGTTCTCCATCTCTCTGCCAACTCACAACTCAGCTCTCACTCCACTCCCTGGCCCAATCCTAGTCTGTAGATGGTATAACCAAGAGTATACAATCACTTACTGAAACTCATTGATTTGTATTTCTGTATCGAATTTCATAGTTATGTTTTAATGCAGCTCAGTAGAGAGTCACTTGTAGTTTCATATTTAAGCTCTAAAACACGCAATCTGAAACTTAAGGAGTCATAGCTACAGTCTACGTGGTCATGTGCCTGCTTGAAGTTCTGATCCATTATATGAAGTTTTAACATTCATTAAAACATATGATGTATTTTTATATTGCACCAATATATTCAAATTGTATTTAGGAATGGTAGGAATAGGCTAAATATATTTTCTTGACATTCTGTCTAGAAATATGATTTTTTAAATTGCAAGACCCAAGCAACATATGATCTCTCTCTGCCATCTTGTTTTTTACCTCTTTCCCTGCTTCCTGCCAACATCCTATTATGCAGAAGGAATAGGCATAAGTATAAACTCACTTATGGAACCTCATTGACTTGTATTTCTAAACTGAATGTTATAGCTCTGTTGCCATCCATGTTAGTAGAGTGTCCCTTGTGGCTTAATAGTTAAGCTGTTTGACTCGTAATCTGAAGATTAATGATCCGAGTCCTATTGTCTCTATGATTATGTGTCTGCTTCAATGTCTGTTCCATTAAATAGAGTTTCAAGATTTAATAAAATAAATATGTTGTTTTTGTATTGCAGTCCATCATTGAGCAAGGAGTTGTGTATTGATATCCAAATCGAATTTTATTAATTTCTTTATCAGATGTTATTCATCCCAGCCAGCACGGGAAATCTTCTGCATGTGGTGCATTTAACACAACAGTGAAGATCCCACTTGGGGAGAATAAAACTACTGGGACCTTAGATATTTTCCCAACATATCTGGCCAGGAGAGGAATTGCAAATCACACAGGGATACTAGCCACACAGAGATACCAACCCTGATGAAGTCCTCATGATCGAAACAGGTTGGCTGGACTGAATAACATTTGATAAATACACTACTCCTCACTCAATGATGGACTGAATCTGATTGGATGATTGATTTTTGAGACTCTTTTGATGAAAAACGTTTAATTTGAATTTTAATTACTCTAATGATACAAACTAATTCAGATTTTTAGCGCTCCTTTTTCATTTTTGTATTTGGATATCAGTGTGATTCCCAAGTATTGGTGTCACTAAAGGTTAAGCGCAATAAGGCGAATTCATTAAATAAATAATAAATTTAGACTTGTGCGATCCTAGATGGTCCACACTGCTTTTGTTATTGAACTATGTTCCAAATTGTGTTTGGGAATGTGGGAATAGTTTTTATAGGTAAAAGCTTTTTTTCTTGACACTCTCTCTGGAAATATCTGTTTTTAATATACCAAGCTCCAAACAAACAAACATTCTCACTTACCCCTCAGCCCTCTCGCTGCTTCCATCGTATTCTGTAAATTATATAGCTATAAGTATAAACTCACTTATTGAACCTCATTGACTTGTATTTCTGGGTTGAATGTCATGGGCTTCTACTTTTCAACAAGGTGGAGAACCGGGCCCTATGGGCCCAGCGGCGCAGGGCACGCCTAATATCTCCGGGTTCACCTACCTTGTCAGACAGAGACACGAGACACTCTGTTAGGCGTAGAAAATCAGGTTTATTAGCTGCAGCTAAGCACAGTGGTCCTAGAAGTACACCAGTGGTAAGTTCTCAGGAGACTGCCACTTAATTCCGTGGCGCACAATCTATTATAGTGTACAGATTTACAATGCCCACTCCCAAACATACAAAACTGACGAATAGGAAAAGTTAGAAAACAAGCTATCGAATGTCCAAAACACACCCTTCCTTCAGACCCCGTGTGTTCTCCTCCCCTCAAGTTAATCAACACTAGTGCCCGTAATTCAATTTGCAGGTGGGAGAACATATTTGAATGCTTCAAAGGATAGTTTATGTAACAAGAGAATACACGAAGAGAATAGCGAAGGCCAGTCAAATAAGATAAAGTCAGGAAGAATAGTGAGAGCCAAACAGTAGGTCGAGACAAGGATCAATCAGCCTAGACATGGATTAGTGGACTCGGCCAGACCCTGACATCGGTTTAGTGAACAAGGGCAGGGGTTTACTCTTCAACAGACAAAACACGTAGCAGCTGAAAAGGCAAAAACACCGTGTTCGCCGTGCTGCCTGAGTGAGGCAACACAAAATGGCGTCTAGACACAAAATGGCGGCTAAATACGAAGCGGAGTCGAAAACTACGTAACCTCAGACCCTCCTTTTGCCATACTCAGGCAAAGCACAAAAAGACTCATGCTAGTCTGAGTCGATGTCAATGGTTATGAGGTCATTGAATTGTTGCTGTAACATCATTCTAATATTCTCTGTTTTCTGTGACACTGGTTTTGGAACGCATACAGTGGCACAAAGTCCACAGATGGCTGGGCCACACTGTAAACAGAGGCAACAAGAAAAGATGATCGCTAGAATCGCTCCAAGGAAAGTTAATACTTTCCATCCCCATGTGGACAGTAGTCCCCAAAACCATCCCATCACTGACCAATCTCCAGTATCCTGATGAATGGACTCGGAGATGACATGTAGTTTAGAAATGACTTGGTATACTGTAGGGGCATTATCAGGAATGTAAACGCAGCAACTAGACCCAATTAATTTACAAACTCCTCTATCTGCAAGGACGATATCTAAAACCATCCTGTTTTGTAAAGTCATAAGACGATCCGCCTGAAGCTCAGCTGTCAAATTATTCAATGCTCCAGAAGTTATGTTTATGGTAGCATCGACCACACGGACTAGACGTCTGTTTCTGCTATTAACTATTGGACCCCAAAAGGGAAGAAACCCTTTCAAAAAATCTCCTCCCTCTTGTCCAGCTGTGTCGTCAGTATCGATAACCCCTCTACCATGTCTCTTTCTGTGGTGATCTGCAGGAGCAGTATATGTTGGAGGAAGAAGGAAAGCTATATAACATGTCCCCGAGAAATATGTGGGAAGCCATGTATAAGCTCTATCATGGCAGATAAAATATGTACCTCAAGATGGTACCAATGGTGAAGAAACTGAGGGTGTGTAAACATATGTATGGGAACAATTACTTTTTTCCTGTTGGATTTTAGTGTTCTGGCCATTTATTTGTAAACACAAATTACCTTTATGAGGTACAGTCCAGATCGGTGAAGATCTTTTCTGTTTAATCTTGTCAGTGAGGCTAGTGATATAACGGGTCAAATTCCACCCATCATATGATTGCTTCTCATCCTTGGGAATTTTACTAATGTCCGCGATTTTTGCCATAGTCACTATTCCCTTTATCAAAGGACTGTGGCTAAAATCCACTCCACCATTATCGGACCCACCTGGAGGATATCGAAGTTGATTCTGGTATGCATTAGAAAACATAGCCAGATAAGCCCAAGCAGAACCTTCATATGAAAATGGGAGAACTAGATACGGCATCCCTCTCTCTGTATTGTGGGGCATGAGCCCACAAACCCAACAGTCAGTTGGATTTACTACCCATTGATGCAGATGTAACAATTGGATAAATGAATTATTGAGATATTCCGTTCTTCTCATCTGCTCATGGTCTGGGAGTGCATAGAATTTGTGCGGAGAAATAGTGGTCGAGGAAATCAAAGAGACAGAAGTAGGAGCAGGTGCTGGCTGCATAATGTGTACAATCCATCCTACACATGCTAATAAACTGCATAAACATACTAAAAGGCATAATGCTACGCCACAACGACTAAACAGTAACTTCTTATAATGGTTTCTTTTCATCATTTTAATATCGCCCCCTTCCATTTCACTATCCATTACTCTGAAGGCGTTGCTCACGATAATCTTCCTTAATCACTTGGCTGTGATTGTTAGCCGTCTTATGACACTGCAAGTCCTGTTGACCTAGTCACTATTCAGGTCACAGCCTAAGACTCCTACCGTGACCCTGCAACCTGATGGATAATGGAAAAGGAATGTTTTTTTTTAATAAAAACAAAATTATAAAACACAAAGTTCAATTATCCTTTGTCGGCCTAGGTCGTAGGTTATACCGCGTCTTGCCAGGTATCGTTTGGTCTTTCAACAAAGTTTTGGGATCTGACGTGTTCAGACGCAAGTGCGATGGTACAGCTTCCTGCAAAACGTCGTCGTCTTCTTTTTCAGAACTTGTCCAGTCCAGGCGTGTACTACTGAATGGTACAAATCTGGGTACTTTTTCACATTCGCTATCACCGACACCTTCTCGGACCCACTGGTCATACAGTAACGGTAATGGTACCCTTTTGCAGTGCACGCTGTGGATCCAGTTCTTTTTCCCCACAACCTTCACTGTTGTACGAGTAGTTAGCAAGACTTGTCTCGGCGGCCCCCAACGAGGTTCCAGGTTCTTTTTCCTCTGGAAGTTTTTCAAACGAACCCAGTACCCAGGTTGGATGGAGTGTCCTGGATCTGAGGAGGCCTCCGGCAAAGCGTTTTGGACCTGTTGACGAATAACACATAATTTAGTAAAGAGGTCATGCAGATAGTCAACCAACAATGGATACGGAATGTCCGAGTATTTCTTGGGTCGAGGGACTCCCCAAACATTGGCTGGGCGTCCAAAAACAATTTCATATGGGCTAAGCCCCAAACGAGAATGAACTGTTGTTCTTGTTGAGAGGAGGGCCAAAAGCAAGGCATCAGGCCAGGAAAGGCCTGTGCTGGCCTGTATCTTTGCCAATTTGAGCTTGAGAGTGCCATTGTAACACTGTACCAAACCTGCTGACTGAGGGTGGTTTGCCGCATGGAATTTCTGTCTAATACCAAGACCCACACACAACTTCTGCATAATTTGGCCTACAAATTCACTCCCATTGTCACTCCAGACAATGCGCGGCAAACCAAACCTCGGGAACAATTCCTTCAAAAGAACTTTGACAGTGGACAAAGCAGTATTATCTTTTAGAGGGTAGGCCTCTATCCATCTGGAAAAGGCACAAACCACCACCAGAACATACTTGAGGTTGTTAAAACGTTCCATTTGAATATAGTCTATTTGTAGTACCTCAAAGGGATACATAGGGGGAGCAAAATGACCTGCCGGAGTTGGTGTTCCCTTTCCTGGATTGTGCATCAAACAGACAATACAATGCTTCACCACATTTTCTGCACATTTGGGAATACCTTAATTCTGCCATACTGGAGCCATAAGTTTACATATGCCTCTTTCATTAATATGTGCTGGACCATGCGCCATAGTAACTACAGGTAGTACATACGCATCTGGTAGCAACCATCGCTGATGCTCTGACAATTCCGTCCAACATCCCATCGTGTCCAACATTCCCGTACTCTCTCTCCACTTACTCAATTCTTTCTCCGTTGCTTCCTTCTGAATCATTTTCACACTTTCTACTGTGTCTTCACACATACCTCCTTCTGCGACCCATCTTGCGGGGCCCGAAACATACATGTGACTTTCAACATCTTTCGCCGTTTCCCTCGCTACTTCATCCACAAATGCATTCCCTCGACCCACATCATCAGTAATCCTCTTATGTGCACTGCACTTCACAATCGCTACTTGAGCAGTCAAAACAAGTGATTCAAGAAGGTCAGTTACCAACTGACCATGCTGTATTTTAGTGCCGTGGGAGGTAAAGAATCCTCTTTCCTTCCACAAACGGCCGAAACTGTGAGCAACGCCAAAAGCATATTGGCTATCTGTATAAATGGTCACTCTCTTTCCTTTTGCCAACACGCATGCTGTTGTTAATACAATTAACTCTGCAGCTTGTGCTGAATTCTGTGTAATACGTGCAGTTTCTACTACTGTATGCAAAGTTGTAACAGCATAGGCTGCTGTCGTCTCGCCATTAGAAAGCTTAAAACAAGATCCATCTACCCACAGAATTCCGTCCGGATCTGCAAGTGGTGTATCTTTTAAATCAACTCGACCTTTAGTTTCCTCTTCTGTACGGAGGTAACAATCATGCTGGTCTTGTGCATTTTTCTCATCTAAAACAGGTAACAATGTTGCTGGGTTCAAAACATTACATCTCTTGATATGTATGTGACTAGCTAAAAGCGTCAACTCATATCCAGACAAACGAGCACTCCTTAAGTATGTGTCTTTGTTCTGTTCAAAAGGGTATCTACTGCATGTGGCACCATAACATTAAGAGTATGATCTAACACTAGTCCAGCAGATTGACGAATGGGGATCGCCGCAGCTGCTGTTACTCTGAGACAACTAGGTAATGCCTTGGCTACTGGATCCAAAGTAGCCGAAAAATAGGCACATGGCCTTTGTTTGTCTCCAAACTGTTGTGTCAAGACTCACAACATACAACCTTCTCTCTCATGAACATAGAGTGTGAAAGGCTTACTATAGTCTGGAGTACCCAACACTGGAGCAGAACACAAAGCTGTACGTAAATCAGAAAAACTCTTCTGACATTCATCAGTCCAAGGAAGAGGTTGGGGTATATCTTTCAGAGTAAGTATCAACAAAGGTTTGGCCAACAAAGAAAAATTTGGGATCCATTGTCTACAATAAGAGGTAATGCCTAAGAAAGCACGCACCTCTCTTTGTGTGGATGGCACAGACATTCGTGCAATTGCATGGATACGTTCTGGGGTCAATCGCCTTCCCTCCTTTGACAAGAGATGACCTAAATAGGTAACCTCTTGGCAACAATATTGTAACTTAAAAGGTGATACCTTATGATGTAAGTCAGACAAATGTTGCAGAAGTAACACAGTCACATTTTTACAAACAGCTTCCGAATCGGCAGCCACCAGCAAATCATCCACATGTTGGATAAGAGTAGCACCTGGAGGCAAAGAAAAAGAGTCAAGCTGAGATTTCAAAGCTTGACTATAGATGGAGGGACTCTCACAATAGCCTTGAGGTGCACGCTTAAATCGGAAACTTCGGCCTCCGAGGGAGAAGCCAAAAAGATCCCTACTCTCCTCAGCAATAGGAATGCTAAAGAAAGCATTTTTGAGATCAGTAACCGAAAACCAAGCTGCCGAAGCAGGAATCATAGTGAGCAAAGCAGTAATGTCCGGGACAACAGGAAACTGAGGGACAACAATTTTGTTGACCTCTCGAAGATCCATCACAAAACGATACACAGGTGGCTGAGAAGGATCAGTACGTTTAAGAACAGGCAAAACAGGACTATTGCAAACATTTCCTCTGGTCTCTTCGACCACATCCTTCTGAACCAAGTCATAAACAATAGCCAACAAAGCTCTCTCACCATCATTAGAGATCTTATATTGAGGAATGCGTGGCAACTTAACATCAGGCTTAACAGTAATCACATAAGGTGGAATTTGAAGCAAACCAACATCATTCGGACCCGTAGCCCAAAGCGTAGCAGGAAGTGAACGCAATTCGAGTGGCAGTTGATCTTTAGATACATACATTGGAGAAGTCAATTTATCACCCAAAGTAAGATGTACACCAGAGGGGGAACAATACAACGTGGCATGCAACCGTTTCAATAGGTCCAAACCCAATAAGTTTTCCCCGCAACTGGTCATCAAAAGAAGCGAAGCTTCCAAATCATACGGACCAATGGAAAGAGGCAAAGGACAAGAAACAGGGTTACTAACCGGGGCGCCAGAGAATCCTACGGAAACATTTGTTGAGCCAGACAAAGGTGCCCCAGGGAGTTTGGAATGCATGATAGAACTTCTCATTGCACCAGTATCCAAAAGAAATGGTTCCGTAACACCTAATGCTACAACATCAACATAAGGTCCATTCTGATCCACTGGAACTGATACGACTCCCTTACTTTGTCTACGGCTGTCCTAGCTAGTGTGAAAATCGGAACTTTCATTCTCTGCACAATAATCGTCATTATAATATTGCGCGGACTGAGAATTCTGTTGATCAAAATAATTCATAGTGTTCTGTGTGGGTAAGGAACGCTGTCCTTGAGGCAACGCACCTCGCCCTCTACCCCTAGTTGCTGACTGAAAACCACCACGACCTCGTGACACAGATTGTCCACCAGTACGCTGTAGTAAAATCGGACAATTAATCTTAAAATGACCTTCCTCTTTACAATAGGCACATTGATTAGGACCCAACTGAGATCGCGGAACAAATGGTGTAGGTTTCTGCAATAATCTTTGAAACTGTTGAGGCTGTTGCGATTGGGGCTGATCAGAACGAGGGGGATAAGCCTGTTGCAAAAGAATCTTCGTTTTCAATTCTTTAGTCTTTTTCTCTGCTTTTTCCTTTTCTTCCTTATCCCTATTCTCATAATACTGAGCAGTAGCTAATATCTGGGCAGTTGATGAAACGGCCCATGAACTCTCTGATTGTTTCAATTTATATGATAATTCTGGAAGCAAATTAAAGACAAATTTATCTACGAACAATCGCTGTCCACCTTCAGTACTCATATCTTGACCACTATGGTAGATGAAAGTTTCTTCGAAATGGGTAAAGAAATCAGAGACACTTTCATCCGTCTTTTGTTTACATGCCGCTAACTTATCCCAGCAGGCATCATTGTTTTCATAAGAGCTATTATTCTACCGGGTAATTCAGTTATCAAATCATCGGGTTTGGCACCACTTATTTGTCCTGCATCTGCGGCTACGATAGCAGCCCAAGCACCACCTAAGGCTTGATCATGATCTTCCCTACGAATTTTAGCCCATATAGCCTGTGAGACTACATTTCCCATCAGTAAATCAATATCTGCC
Organism: Lissotriton helveticus; assembly: GCF_964261635.1. Taxonomy (NCBI): domain Eukaryota; kingdom Metazoa; phylum Chordata; class Amphibia; order Caudata; family Salamandridae; genus Lissotriton; species Lissotriton helveticus. The sequence goes on from NC_136067.1 coordinate 875,894,283, forward strand.
AAATTCATGATACACGCATCAACAGTCTGAGACAACTCTTTATAATACCCAGCAGGATTCTTATGAGGGTCCGGTAAAGACTGTTTAAGTGCCAACACTTCCGATCTTTTCCAGGGATTATGTACCCATATACGCTGAAAATGAGCAAGGACAGGCGGAACAGCATTTGGATCTGCATCTCTCCATACTGGAGGAACTTCTCGCATAGGATATTTTTTTATTCTACGCCGAACCGCAGGATCAGGTTCAAGAGGAGTTTGAGAGAAAAAGGAAGACCGGAAAGTAACAAGCTTTTGAACAGCATGCTCTACATCAGGACCCACAATAAATTCCTTATCAAACTGATCCTGTATCTCGAACAAACCCTGAGGAGGTGAATTCAAATCCATATCTTCCCATGCTTTGATAAGCGTATTACACATAACATTAAAGACATATCTCTGCGTAGGTGCATTCCATTGAAGAAAAGTGTCTAAGATATCTCGCACACTATACTGTAAGCTACTCATGATCCAATTACGAGCAAGATAATCTAACGCAATCCGTTCCTCCGATTCTGGAATCTGACTACGAGATTGCCTTCGAGATGAAGCAGGAGAAAAAGAAAGGGGCCCAAGAAAAGGTGACAAGAGACCAGAAACAGTGTTAACTAATCGTTGTCGAGCTGTAGGGGAATCTGACACTAAGACAGGAGATAATGTATTTTGTACGATAGGAGAGGAACTAGGAGCAAAAGAAACCGAAGATGAAGGAGACTGAAGCACAGAAGATTGAGGTACAGAAGTCGGTGGCAAAGGAGGCGGAAGCGGAATCACTGGAATAGGCAAATTTGCGGGAACCTGAATAACTGTATTAGCAGCAGGTTGTAATGGGGTGCATTAGTACCTAATACATAAGGTGGAGGTAATGTCAATAGATGGGACATGAAAGGATCCTCGTCAGGACCTTTACTCTTTGAGGAAGTAGGCAACACAGGATAACACCTATCTATTGCCATACGATGCTGTCGTTCCGAAACTTCAATCAGCTGATCAGTCTCATCATTTTTAAACTGCTGGGCAGCCTGTAATATCGTCATGTCTTGTGTTTTTTATCTTTCTTTGCTTGTTTAATTTCTTTCTGTTTGGCTTCCTTGCGCCAAAGGCGGAAAGAGTCAAACATTGCCGGCCGGGCTTTTCTATTAAACAAAATCGCTTCCAAATTATTTAATATATCAGGCTCAAAGCTACCATTCTGTGGCCACTGAAGGACACCATCTTTCTTTGTGTATCGAATCCATGTGTCATTAAAAATGATAGGACCAAGACCATGTTTCGAATAGAGCTTGTAAGTGGGAGTTCCAACCGGAGGAATCGGACAAGAATCCTCTAGCCGGGAATCCCTAGAACAACCAAAGCAACAGAATTTCCTAAACTTACTAAATCCAGGCATTTCGTAACGAACTGGACTTTTTCAAACGTCGAGGGGTTTGTAAGACAATATAGTCACAGCACAAACGTACTTACCCCTCGGCTTCGATAAGTGCACTGATCAAATAATAAAAAACAAAACAAAGAGTGGGCGCTACGCACAAATACTTACCTAAATATTTTCTCACGCCAAAAGATGTCCGTCTAACGTCTCGCGATACCAATCATCACCAAAGGGCCAAGGAGGGCGACAGTCAGGGCAGCAGTCGTCAGAAGCTGTCGGAAAGGAGTAGCCGCGCTTTAAAAGACCTTCGGTCCACTTCGACATACAGGGGTCGCTCACGTGGTTCGCGAATCCTCCAGAATTTTCTTGCGAAGCTCCTCACGTCCCTCGGGCTGAACCACTACCACTGAAGTCGAGCTCCAAATTGGGCGCCAATTGGAGAACCGGGCCTTATGGGCCCAGCGGCGCAGGGCACGCCTATTATCTCCGGGTTCACCTGCCTTGTCAGACAGAGACACGAGACACTCTGTTAGGCGTATAAAATCAAGTTTATTAGCTGCAGCTAAGCACAGTGGTCCTAGAAGTACACCAGTGGTAAGTTCTCAGGAGACTGCCACTTAATTCCGTGGCACACAATCTTTTATAGTGTACAGATTTACAATGCCCACTCCCAAACATACAAAACTGACGAATAGGAAAAGTTCGAAAATAAGCTATCGAATGTCCAAAACACACCCTTCCTTCAGACCCCGTGTGTTCTCCTCCCTTCAAGTTAATCAACACTAGTGCCCGTAATTCAATTTGCAGGTGATAGAACATGTTTGAATCCTTCAAAGGATAGTTTATGTAACAAGAGAATACACGAAGAGAATAGCGAAGGCCAGTCAAATAAGATAAAGTCAGGAAGAATAGTGAGAGCCAAATAGTCAGTCGAGACAAGGATCAATCAGCCTAGACATGGATTAGTGGACTCGGCCAGACCCTGACATCGGTTTAGTGAACAAGGGCAGGGTTTACTCTTTAACAGACAAAACACGTAGCAGCTGAAAAGGCAAAAACACCGTGTTCGCCGTGCTGCCTGAGTGAGGCAACACAAAATGGCGTCTAAACACAAAATGGCGGCTAAATACGAAGCAGAGTCGAAAACTACGTAACCTCAAAGGTCAGTAGAGAGTTTCTTGTTGTCTAATCGTTAAGATGTTAGACTCTTAGGGCCAGATGTAGGTAATTCCGATTTACCTACTCTTAAATACCGAATCATACCGAATCGGTATTTAAGAGTAGGTCAATTGGAAGTAGGCAGATGTAGGTAATTTTTATTTTACAAATACCGATTCTGTATGATTTGGTATTTACCGAATCGGTAAATACCGAATCGGTATTCCCCATTGATTCCTATGGGCCTTGAAGCCCATAGGAATCAATGGGAAATACCGAATCGGTATTTTCCGGTTCGGCAAATGCCGAATCCTGGCAGGGGGAACGGGGTGTCACTTTGACACCCTGTAGCACCCCAATTGCAGGCTTGTGTGCCATGTGGCACACATACATGCCCTAAGGGCATGTCTGTGTGTCACATGGCATAGGTGTACATGCACAGATGTGCATGTATACTGGAAGTCGGTATTTTACCACCCAATAGGATTGGGTGGTAAATTAAGAATTCCTAAGGGCCTGTCGCACTGCAAACTGTGCCACCTACATATGGATTTACAGATTCGGTATATTTACTGATTCGGAAAAATACGAGGCGGTAAATTTACTGATTCAGAAAATATACTGATTCTGTAAATTCCGAGCCACCTACATGTCAAAACCTAAATACCGGTCGGTAACGGCCGAAATCGGCCGTTACCGACCGGTATTCGGTGACCTACATCTGGCCCTTAATCTTCTTGTTAAGTTTTGAAGTCCTGGTGCATCTATTGTCAGGCGGCTGCTGGAAGGTCTATTCTGTTGAAAAGCACTTCAAAGTTCAATTAAATAAATAAATTGTTTTCATATTGCACCTTATTTTAAATTGTCTTTAGTAGTGGGGGAAAAGTAGGAATAGGTAAAAGCATTTTTTCTTGACATTCTCTACTGAATAATCCGCTTTTAAATATACCAATCCACAAAGAACAAACACCCTTCTGCCTCTATGTAGCTGTATCTCTTTGTCCCCCCAGACCAGAAGAGTGCAGGGAAAGTAAAACACAGACTCATGAATTAAGGTGGTCATCTAGGATGCTGACCTCATGGCTTCCCCAGAGCTTATTCCTGGTATGGGAAACTCTGCTCCTTTGAATCTCCCCACATCCAATTACACCGCAATGATGCCTAGATTTTCGATCAGTGAACCTGTTCATGTAGATGTTGATCAAAGTTGTATGCAGCACCCTTGTTCCTTTTATTTAACAATTTACATTTAGAATAACCACATTCATTGCTCATTGAAATTCAAGTGACAGCTCTTCTAAATAAATAAGCCTAAGTATTAAATATCTTGCTTTCTGGTTATTTGTGACATGATGTATAAACGTTTAGGTTGCAAAAAGTGGTCGTAAATTGTGCACCAACTTTTTGAGACCAGTCTACAATTCTGTGATGCGATCTATGTATTAATGCAGTTTCCAATTGGGGAGCTATCCAAAGGGGAAAGCATTCCCTTCGACAACTTCCCCCTTTGTGAATGGGTCACCATCTCATTTGAGCAGTCAGTAACTTGTAAGTGATTTTGCGACCACAGTTGTAGGCCGAGACCATTTATGCACTTCACTGAGATTGGCGATTGGAAGGGAGTGCTCCTTCTTAATTATGATTTGGAAAGAGTTTGGTAAAAACTTTTGCAATTTTGAAAGAGCTTTGCAAATTGCAAACGGTGTTTAATACAGTGTTTCCCAAAATGTGGGTCATGACCCGCTGGTGGGTCACGAAAGGCCAATCAATAAATAAAGATGACTTCAATCAATCAATCAATCAATCATAGCATTTGTAAAGTGCACTATATACCCGTGAGGGTCTCAAGGTGCTAGGGAGGGGGGAGAATGCTGCAACTGCTCGAAGAGCCAGGTCTCGAGAAGTCTTCTGAAGGTCGGAAGGTCTTGGGTCTGCTGTAAGCGGATGGGGAGGGTGTTTCATGTCTTGGCGGCGAGGTGGGAGAATGATCTGCCGCCGGCGGTCACTCTTCGGATGCGGGGGACAGTGGCGAGGGCGTGGTCTGCGGAGCGGAGCTGGCGGGTGTGGGTGTAGAAGCTGAGTCGGCTGTTGAGGTACGCTGGTCCGGTGTTGTGGAGTGCTTTTTGTGCGTGAGTGAGGAGCTTGAAGGTTATCCTCTTGTTGACAGGGAGCCAGTATAGGTCTCTCAGGTGGGGTGTGATGTTCCTGCGGTGGGGGATGTTGCGGATCAGGCATGCGGAGGCGTTCTGGATGCATTGGAGCTGTTTCAGGAGTTTGGCTGATATTCCTGCATAGAGGGCATTTCCGTAGTGCAGTCTGCTGCTGACGAGGGCCTGGGTGACCATCCTTCTCGTTTCGGTGGGGATCCACTTGTAGATCCTGCGGAGCATGCGGAGGGTGTTAAAGCAGGACGAAGAGACGGCGTTGACCTGCTTCGTCATGGAGAGGGTGGAGTCTAGGTTGACCCCTAGGTTGCGTGCGTGGTCGGTGGGTGTTGGGGCTGGGAGTCGTCCCAGGCTGAGGGGGTGGATCCGAGGATGAGGACCTCCGTCATATCCGAGTTCAGCTTCAGTCAGCTGTTCCTCATCCAGTCGGCGACGGCCTTCATTCCTTCGTGGAGGTTGGTTTTAGCGGTGTGGGGGTCCTTGGTGAGGGAGAGGATCAGCTGGTTGTTGTTGGCGTAGGAGATGATGTTGAGGTTGTGCAGTCGGGCTATGTGGGCGAGCGGTGCCATGTAGATGTTGAACAGCGTTCGGCTGAAGGATGAGCCCTGGGGTATGCCGCAGAGGATCTTGGTGGTTTCGGAGCAGAAGGGGGGTGGCGGACGCTCTGTGCTCTGCCGGAGAGGAAGGAGGTTGTCCAGTCCAGGGCCTTCTCTTGGATTCCGGCGTCATAGAGGCGTGTTCTTAGTGTGTGGTGGCAGAACGTGTTGAAGCCGGCTGACAGGTCCAGTGAAGAAACCTTAAATCCACGTCACACAGAAGCCGTAGCAACTGAATGAGGCAGTCTGAGGAATACAGAGGCCAGAGGCCTTTTATATGTTTTAGGGTTACATGACTCAGCACAAAAGTAAGGGGCAGTCCTAGCTTTTGCAAGCATGCAAAAAATCCAACATTCCTTCCTTACAGTTTGACCACTCACATGTTTCCACGACAAAAGCAGGATCATGATGACAAGCCCATTTTTCAGTTTGTCCAGCCCAAAATCAATCATTGGTTAAACTTAACATTTTTCATCAGACAGGTCGATCGGACCCATAATAAAACCGGGCACATCCCCATTGTAAATAGGTCATAAAGAAGGAACAGAAACAGATGAGACGCAAGATAGAAAGGTGTGTGCATGTACCATAAACTCAGCAATGTCCTGCTCTTTGATCTCTATCTTGACCAGCTAAAGGGCAAAAACTGGTTTGGCAAGGTCAGCTTCAGGCGGCAGGGTCAGTTCACTTCAGGTCAAACAGGAGTCAGCTAAAGTCATCGGCCTATGTGAGGGCAACCACAAAATGGCTGCCATGCACAAAATGGAACCCAAGGGTTCAGAACGAAATCTTCAAATACACAGTGAATTCATCGGTGTAACATGACAAAAACACTCATACTTGCTGAGCTCACTGTTTACGGTTCGCTGTTACCAAAATCGTAACAGAACCACGACCTTTATGGCCCAGGTTCAGAATTCACGGAACCTCACCAGGAGGATGAAGGCCGTGGTTTCTCTGTTGTCTAGCAGGGTCCTGGTGTCATCGGTGGTGGCGGTTTGGTGCTGTGGTTGCTGCGTAACCCGGACTGGGAAGGGTCTAGGATGCTGTTCTCCTCGAGGAATCTGGTCAGTTGTTTGTTGACGGCCTTCTCAATTACTTTTGCCGGGAATGGGAGCAGGGAACTTTAAATTCTGATATCTTGTAGCATTTGCTACACATTAAAGACAGAGGTCAAATGTCGGTCAATGTCTACTGACAATTTGCTGCTTGTTTATTTAACATGGTGATTGGTGTTCACAAACTCCTCTCACTTTGCAGCCAGAGAAAGCAAAGTAAAGTTAATTATGTAACAATTTTGCTTAAGTACAGGAAGTGCGAAAGGAAAGGCTGTAGAATGTAATTTTTTGTAACACACAAGAACATGTAAATACCTGTAAATGAACTGTAGTCATTCAGAAGTTTGGAAGTAAAAAATGAAGCACATATTTTTGTAATTCTAAAGTGTGATGGAAACAAAGATATTAAAAGGATCAAAATAATCAAGTCACTTTACTTGGTGATGTACAAATGATAAATATTCACTGAAAATGGCTTGCCACCCATTATGACATATGTACAATATGTTTTCATCACAGTAAAATGGTATGTCTGTGCAAATTTAGTGGCCATTTCAAAAGAAATGTGCTGTGTGTAAATGGCAGTGCCCTTCTACATAATGCTTTAATTGCATAAAAAAATCACCCACCTGATACCCATTAATGCTAGGTGGGTCGCAAAAGTTTGATTTTCTAAAAATGGGGTCATGGTTTTAAAATGTTTGAGAAGCACTGGTTTGGTACATTGCAAAATGCTGTTCTGCAGTAACCCAGTGGTTTTACGGATTGCATGGTTATCGACCGCAATATAATTTTGGACATCTGGGGTCAGATGTACGACCCTTTTTAGCGATTGCAAACAGAAAATCTTCCCGTTTGCGACCTCTAAAAAGGGTTGTGGTACCAAGTCGGTAACCTATTGCCGACTCGCAAAATAGGGTTTGCTACTCGCTATTAGGAAGGGGTCTGGCAAGGGCGACACTTCCTAATAGTGAGTTGCACTGGTATATACCATTATTTTGTGACAACAAATGCAGTTGCAAAACAATCGCAGTTACTACCTACTTCAAGTAGGTGGTAAGCCAGTCACAATCCGGAAGGGGTTCCCAGGGGACCCCTTCCTCTTTGTGAATGTATGCGAAAATATTTTTTAAGGGCAGGTAGTGGCCCCATGGAGCACTGACTGTCCTTAAAAAATTAAAAGAAAACTTTTCATTTTTTAATTTGAAACCCATCTCATTTCCCTTTAAGAAAAACGGCTGCATTTGAAGAAAAACAAGTTGCTTTATTTAAAAAGCAAATGCAAAAACAACAGTTGATGGACAGAATGCAGAACAATGTCATACATTCACCCCAGTACAGGGATCTGGGCCTAAATCCATCGTTTTTTTGCTCACCACACCACCCATATTCAGACATGGCCATATGCAAATCAGCCTTGACCCTGTGCCTCATGGGAAAAGTCCAGCCCGAACTGCCAAGCCATGTCTTCCTTGGACCGGAATCAAGCATCCTAGGACCGGTTTCTGGCTATCAGCCGTCTTCAGCCAGGATAGCTTGACTCCAGTGGTGTGGAGAGCACAGGACTCACGTCGGAGCATACCCGTCCCACTAGGGGTGACAAATGCAAAAACAACAGATGATGGACAGAATGCAGAACAATGTCATACATTCACCCCAGTACAGAGATCTGGGCCTAAATCCATCGTTTTTTTGCTCACCACTCCACCCCTATTCAGACATGGCCATATGCAAATCAGCCCTGACCCTGTGCCTCATGGGAACAGTCCAGCCCGAACTGCCAAGCCATGTCTTCCTTGGACCGGAATCAAGCATCCTAGGACCGGTTTCTGGCTATCAGCCGCCTTCAGCCAGGATAGCTTGACTCCAGTGGTGTGAAGAGCACGGGACTCACGTCTGAGCATACCCGTCCCACTCGGGGTGACAAATGCAAAAACAACAGTTGATGGACAGAATGCAAAACAATGTCATACATTCACCCCAGTACAGAGATCTGGGCCTAAATCCATTGTTTTTTTGCTCACCACACCACCCCAATTCAGACATGGCCATATGCAAATCAGCCTTGACCCTGTGCCTCATGGGAACAGTCCAGTACATAAAGAAACCATGGCATTTGGTTTTTCCATATGTGCTGCACAAGGCAGCAAACATGGAAAAGCCAAAAACAAGGAGTTATAAAGCATTTATCCCCGTTTCGCCACTGTAAGACCAGATTTTTCCTGGTCTTAAATTTGGCACTACCTCCTATTTACGCTGCCCTTGTAAATAGTAGGTAGCGTCAAACTCAATGGGTGTTGCAGTGGAACACCCACCGCAACACCCACTCCACACCTCTTTCACTCTAAAAATAGTGTGAAGGAGGCCCTATCCACAAGGCAGCGTTAAGCCACTTAGCGAGGCTTAACGCTACCTTGTGAATAGGGCTAAGCCCCTGTCGCCACAACAACGTCACTGAAAGTGACGTTGGGGTGGCGATGGTGGCTTGCGAATATGCCAATAGTTTTTTGACGTAAAGCCTGATCAACTAAGATAACCAGAACAACTTTGCGTCAAAAACTGAAGCGCTAACAAGGGCAAATGTTCTCATTTCCCCACTTATTGCAAGTGGTTTGAAGTTCACAGCACACATCCAGTGTGTGGGATTCTTCTCTGTTTGTCTAGGCTGGGAGTTGAACTGGAAGAATAAGCTTTCAGTACAAATCCTATGATAGATAGTTCACACTCATCTCTGTGTATCTGTACGTCGTGTAAGGCAGACTTTACGAGTGCCCGTGCAGGGGAATAAGCCGTTGTGGGTACATTTTAATTAATAAGGCTCTGTGCTGTTTTCTCCCTTGTGCAATAAAGCACAGCAAATGTGGGTGTTGCGCTGCATCGCATAAAAAATTAATAAATCTACCCCAAGGTTTGCTCTACCTTAACTCTGGAAGGGGGTATTATCCCTTTATTTTATAAGCTTAGCTAAAACAATAATAGATTAGGTGATGGTTTTGCTTACGCTGTAGGTGGCAGTATTTGTTAGATTTTTTTTTATATTTTTAGCTGTCAATGAAATAAACAGTGAGGAGGCACTGAGAGAAAGGTCAGTGGCCCAGACCAATGACCAATAATAAATATCTAGAACGCATTTTATAATAACTTTGGACTTGATGTACAAAACGGTGGTCGCAAAATACTGGTTACAAGTAGCACGCAGTCATTTTGCGGTCGGTGTGAATTTTTGTAAACTGACCTGTGTCCTAATAAGTCGGGTAAAGTTTGCAAAATCCCCAAGTAGAAAGGGTCACAATCTGATCTACCCCTTGAGTAGTAATGACGTAGGTCACAAGCTACTTATTCCGATTGGATGACATTAAAGCGATGGTGGACTGCTGGGATCAGCAGACCACCTTGTCTGTTACCTCATTTAAATTAACTTTTTTTTTTTTAATCCAGCCCATTTTCCTTTCACGGTTTGTTGGAGACAACTGCCTACCCCACAGCAAACTATTTTTTTAATTCATAAAGTGAAAGGGGTTCTATAGGTACCAGTTTTGCAAGTGACTTACCATCACACCTCGGCTTCCAGTACATTTTTTATTTTTTTGTTACCGAATTTCATCACAAAGCATTGACATATCTCCTGAAGAGTCTCTATTTGGAGAGACGTCTACAATACTCTACTAGTGCTTGGTTTTCGGTTTATTCTTTTTATTTAGTGGCCATTTATATTTTTTTGAAGCAATTTCTAATATTCATTCGCAACAGACAACACCACCTGTAGGCAAAATAAGCATAAAAGATACATACACACGGTGGACACCATGTCATAACATTCAATTTGAGAATTTAATCCATATGGGAAACACCGCCATGTGGCGATGCATGCATGTTAGACATTACAGGCCTCCCAGAATCTCACTTTATGAATCATGCAACGGATCCCTGTGAGGGCTCATCTCTTCCTCATCTCCATTGTGGAGCTTTCTATATGCATGACATGATCGCCTTGTAAATATTCATTTTACGTAGTCCTGAGCATGCCACATCCACTATACCCCTCCGGCTGGTCACACGGTGCTGCAGCTGCTTGATTCTTTCACATTCCACCTCAAATTTGTTCACATATTTTTCCAATTCAAACATTATCATGAGTATGGAAGCTTTTGAATTCATCAGAATTATTGACCCCACATTTAATAATTGGACGAAACAGGCGTATAATGACTTGAAATGCCATTAAACCCCCCTGTAACAGATTCAAATATTTTAAAAAATAATAATTGGGGAGGGGGGGGGGGGATTAAATAAAGCATGCATATGCTATTTGTTATCACAGTTGAGTTGGGGACGGGGAGTTTATTCATGAGAGGCGGAGCCTGAGTGGGTTATAATCTCCCCCCCCCCCCCCCCATTGAATACGATAATAACAAGCATTTACAATGCAACGGTTTCGCCTTTGCAAAAGTTAGAGCTATTGGCATTGCTTATGACATTATTTTTATTTGTTTTTTTTTTTTTAAAACATTAATAAATGGCATTGTCATTTACAATGCCAATAGCAGGGCAGGAGAGCAAGCACAAGCAACTTTTTGTGGACCTGTGAGATTGTCAGGTGGACAGGGTCATTGTCTCCCTTGGCCACTTTCATATGTCCCTCTCCCACACAGGCTCGTGTGCTTCGGGGGTGGAGTGTGCACATCTCTTAGTGTGGCACCTGGGCAAGGGGCTGAGTGCCGCAGCGCCGCTGGCAGAAGCCCAGAGGCTCCTCTGGGACCCACCTGTGACCTGTAGGTGGCGCTCTGGAACAATCCATCGTAAAAAGTCTTTTTCTCCTCATGACGCGCGGCTCCTTCCCACTTTCCTGCAGGTCTTGAGGCTGCTCTACTCATGTCACACTGCTCTATGGCTCCCGCACTTCAACCTCTCCCTGCACTCAACTCGCGGGGTGCCCGGTTATTTTTCTTGTTTTATTTCCATGTCAGTGATCGGACAGACGAGTAAACCGCACTGCTGGGGTCACATGCAACAAGGCAGGGGAGGGAGCTAACCGACCCCAGACTCATTCTATCAGCCTCGGAAGAGTGAAAGGCCGCGTTGACCGTGCTTCGACGTCACTAGCCGACCACAGCAAAGCATTAGCCCACGGGCCATGCATAAGGCTCAGTTAGTCTATTCTGGGACACGGAGGCGAACATGGGGGAGGTGGGCCCCACGGGCCGGCGTCCATCCGGTGCACAGCTGATTGCTCATCTGCCGCCTGTCGCGCTCTAACTGTGATACATCTCACCTGATGGGTAGGTGGAGTGTGGTGAAATCGCATTGTAGGGAGAGAGATTGTTGTGTAGATGAAGTGGGTGTGGCCTAGTTTCCAGTGTTAGTGTCCGTCCGTAGGAGCGATAGGGAGTTATGGGGATGGGAAAGAAACTCGAAAGTTTCAAACCAGCATCCCGGAGCGGCCACGTCCGCTGGTTCAAGACGGCACTGCGGCGCTTCACAAGTAAGCTACTGCCCGGCGCCATCTTCGGAGGAATGACCAAAACAAACCCTTCTCTTTTTGAGATTCGGGAGCAGCAACATTGTCGTGGTGTCACCAGGGATTTAAGTGGAAACTTTTTCAATATTTTACACAAGCCATAATTGCTGCTTATTTATCTTATGCAACCACAACCATTGACAAAGGCAATAGTCCTGACTTGTAGGTATGATGTTATTTGATGTATCATATATTTTGATGCAATCGCGGAAACGGCAAAATACAAGTTGGGCGGCACACTGCGCTAAGCACAGATTTTTAGCATACTTGTTTTTAAGACGCCCTTAATTACATTGGCCACGCCCCTTTGAGAGACCCCTCAGTTTTTTCATCCCACTTAAAGCCCTGCATTTAATGCCTCTGGGTCAAGGCCGCGTTGTATAAAATAGCAAACAAATAAATGATGAATACACGCCTGAGTAAAGCTGCCGCGAGGCCAGTATTCCTGTTGCAATCTATGCTGAGTGCCTCTGCTGGGAGCTGTACAGATGGCAGCATAGGCGGTTATTAGTGCCTCGTAATCCCTCCGCATCCTAGAAGATTAAGGATATCCTGGAGCCGCAAGATCAGCTGACATTTCTGTGTAATGACGGGGCGTGCTTTGTGCTGCTCTGCCGAGGACACGCTACCCCGGCTGGGGAGCCAATCTGCATTTAGCGGCGGGGCCTCCGTCCTTTATGAAAGCCTGTTTGTCTCCACGGCGGTGCCACGAGACCGCACGGCCTGTCGATGGTTTACAAAAATTAACGCACTGTCTGTGGAGCTTGACTCTATCTGGAGGGGGGACTCGCGGGGAAGTTATTTATTAAGCGGGGGTTCGGAGGCATGGACTTTCGCAGGTCCTGGTAAAGCATGGCGCAGTTTGTGCAGGTGTTGGAGCGCCCCCTGTAGGATGGAGGTGGCCAGGGTAGGCGCGCGCAGGGAGAGGCGGGGGCCCGAGCAGAGTGGATGCGGCACCGGGATGCCTTCGCGTTGACTGGGCCATGCATGCGGGGTTTTCCGCAATGGATTCCCGGGAGGTGGACCTGGAGGATTATCACTCGCCCTTTGACTTCGACGGTGGAGTCAATCGGAATTACCTTTTCCTGTCACCTGGTGAAAGCCTGACGCCGCCCGGGTCACCGGCTCTGCAGCACTCTGGTAAAGGCTGTGTCTGTCTGTCGCTCATGTAAAGTCAGACGCAAGGGAAATAAAGCAGGCAACTGTTAAATGCTTTAAGACTCCATATGTGTATGCATAAAAAATATTTCATGTCAGATTCATTTTTAAAGCCGGTATTAATGGTTTTCTGTGGACTGGGTTGACTTAATTTCTGGGAATTGTGATGTTCAGTCAAGTTTCCCAGTCGCTGCAGAAACCAACATTTTCTGTATCTTGACTCTGTCTTTAACCGTACGTGAGGATTGCTTTATGCACAGTACAATCCTAGTTGCAAGTAGTAAGGATGTGCAATGTTCGATTCATATAGTATGAATTGTTGTTTTTTTCAGCAGTCTTCCTGTATCCAGTTAAAGCTTTAGAACGATCTTAGTTTCCAGTAACTTGTGTTGATTTTCAAGTACATCTTCAAGAACAAGTCAGGTCCCGGGCCGGCCAGCCAATCACAGCGCGGCCCGGGGAATGACGTCACGGGGGTGTCCCGGGCCGGCAGCCAATGACAGCCCGGCCCGGGACAAAGGGGCGGGGCTTAAAAAAGTCCCAGAAACGCCCCCGAATCGAGTTTTCACGAGAAAGCGTGATTGACAGCCTCTGTCTCCCAATGGCTAGCCTCCATTTATGGAGCTAGCCAATGGGAGACAGAGGCGGAACCAAAGTCCATATGTAGGATCATGAGGTTTCGCCGTGGGCGGAGCAACTGCTACGCAGTTGCAACGCCCAGGGCGAAACCTAAAAAGCGTATTACTCCAGGCAGACATGCCTATGTGTTTTACACCATTCTGTCAGGGGCATACATTTCTTTCACTGGCTTTGTGGGTATTGGATGTTTTTTTCGTCTGCAAGCTGATTGTAAGTAACATGGAATACGAGAGGCAGTAAGCAGAGGTTTCTCCAGATAGTCTTTACTATAAAGCTAACGTGGAATTTGACCTTTACACTGTAGTACTGGTTGAATATACGTACATTGATAGTTACACGTAATAAAAAAAACATGTTTTATTGAATCACATTTATTTTCAATTGCATGGCATACATTTAATTTCAGTGCGACATTGAGGCTGTGCACATGCGAAAACCTTTTTGATACACTTAATTTCCTCATATTGCCTGCCGATATTATACAGGGAATTAGAGTTCTAGCCCACCTAGTACTACTGACACCAATAACTGTTCAATTGCACTCCCCTTTTCAAACATAAGAAAAGCAGTACTCTTTCCAAAACATAAATATTCCACTGACATTTTTTGTGCTATAGAACTGGCAGAAATTGCGTTGTTTTTCCTTAAAGAAATAAGCAATGCTGAAAATGGTGGCTACTTTCGGAAACACAGGTTATCGGAGGTCAAGCCTGGGCCCAGACAGCGCCTGTGGCTTTTTAACTTGGTTAAAATTCTCGGCAGAAGACATTCGCAAATAATATTGTGTGAAAGAAATGGTAGAGATGTTAACACAGGATGGTTTTAAACTCGTATAAAGATGATTTCATGTTCATAAATGTTAGCAGAGCCCTGCAGGCAAAGAGGGGTCGCGCTCGGTATAAACATCTGAACGGCAACATTTAAATGTTTTCTTTTCCACTCAAGGCGGGAGCGCCGGCTGCCAAGAGGGATGGCGGGCTGCTTGCTGTCATCAGACCACGCTCATTCTCTGAGACGGGCGCTGTCACATCCGGCTGCCAGGGCTACCGAGGCTGACTGGCAGAGCGCGAGCTGTGATGCGCCTGCCGGTCCTCGTGCCGAGCATCCTCACGAGCGCCAGACTTCTAATGTGATTGGGCGAAATGACGCAGAAAACTAAAGTTGCATGATTGAGTAGAAAACCAACATAAACTGTCACGGTATGTACGAAAATGAGTTCCCAGTAAAAGGCATGCTGATACAGTACTTTTTTTCTTCAATGTTGTTGAAACCAGTGAAAATTAGGAATTACTGATGTCGCTTTCTCGGTGAGGAGCACTGGCACTGATTTTTGTTCAACTGGACTTACATTTTCATCATCTGCTGCTGATAAGAATGACAGAAGGAGGAAGCGAATAATAGGAAACTGTGACACAGAGAGAAAGTTTGGGTGAAAACCTGCACAAGTGACTTATAGAGACAGGCATTGGAGGGTGGTGGAAGAAACAGGTATGAGGTGGAATCCAGACTGGTCAGCCATGTTGTCTGCAACCCTAGCATTTATATTTCATACAAAGTAAACACTATAATTCTCCCATTAATGTACTAGTTTAGGCATAAGTGAAGAAATTGCTATATTAAGTCTTTGAGTGACAAATACAGATGCCCTGTCCTATGTTACTCTGTCAAATATCCTTATTGAAAGCTAGGACAATATTTTTAAATTCTGTTCAAATAGTTAACACGGTAAAATGCCCATTGCAGATTAAATTACCGGAGGCAATTAGTCATAGTAGTACCAATTACACTGCTACTTTTGGGGCAGGCCTGGGTTGATTTGTGTAGGGTTGGATGCTTCCATTCAAAGCACAGAAGATGTAAAGCAATAATCATGCATATGCTGCTTGAAGAACTTCGCTGGGTGTAGAGCCTTAGACTCCTCCATTTTATTCAGCTTGTTTATTCAGATAGTTACTCGTAATTTTGGGAACCAGGTATAACACCAGCTCAAGGCGCTCTGCTATGTATATAGGGGAGAGTAGATAATACAAAGTATTAGTCGTGCGACTAGGAAAGGAAGGATCAGTTACCAATAAAACCCCAATTAAACCTTCAAAGAAGGGAACACAATCAGCATCAAAGTTCCAATTTGCGCACAAAAAAAGTCTAAGCTAATGATGTTCTTCAGCACAAATGTTTTAGTTATCCACTTTTAATCCAGAGAATTCAGTCTGGGTCAATAAGTATCAAATTCCTTTACAGCCAATCCAGATTCATACAGTTCAACATTAATCCATTTCACGAAATCAGCATATATGTCTTCAATTTTTGTTACTTGATACAGCAAACACATGTTGCATCGCTCGGTATATCATACCACGACTTCTTCGAGGCTGTTAAGAGCAAAAAAGGCCACAAGAAGAAATTCATACGTTCATATGTACGTCGTATGGGAATAATTCCAACTACGTATGTATTCACTACTGAATAGTATACTGATGTGTCTCAGGAGTTAATACAACCGCTCTCGTGACTTCACATGGTAAATAAATGCAGTATTGATAGGTCATCAATGCAACACGTAACACATACGGCGAGTACGCGCATACTCGCCGTACGTGTTACTTGTTGCATTGATGAGCTATCAATACAGGGTTTATTTACCAAACTCAGAGTGAAGCTAACGCACAAGAATGTTTAGCAAGTAAGTTGACACTTGTAGACACTTGTAGATAGCACCTTGCTGACTTTGTATGTTTACTGTGAGAGTAAAGAAAGAAGCAGCAGCCATCATTGATTTAAGGTGACCTAACACCAGTATGGATTGTTACATTTGTTTTGTGTTTTATAATATATGTGTTCCTAGTTAGAATTAAGGCAGTCCAGTCCGGTCTAGGCCATTCTTCTGCGACCATCCCTTTCTCCCTTTGCACTTTTTACCCTATTAACTGTGAGCTACTGCTGACGATGATCTCTGTCGCCCACTACTTTGTGGGTGTCTATTTTCTTTAATGGTTATAGCTACTGGTGTGACTATTGTCTTAGCTTAACTTTGAACAGTTGTCACTGTGATTGTTTGCTATTGCTGATTTTAGAGAACAGACTCTGACGATTTTCTAGAACCACTCTTCATGAGGAGTTTGACTACAATCTGTTTCTATTTCAATGCTCCTCTACATCTGGCTCTTTTCCAAAACGACACTTTATGGGTTCTGGTAGTTTAGAATCTACTTAGAGTAGAATAGAGATTAATTTCCTTTATGGAACACACTGTAAGTTACTTGATTGATTCTAACTATAACTTTCTTTGATATTTCTGTAAACAGATTTATCTGATTTGCTCATTTGAATAAAAAGTGAAAACTAATACTACATTCTTAACGATAAATAAAGGTTTTCAAACTGATCCAAAACTCTCATCATTGAGTGAACTAAATGACTAAATTGATGATGTCTATAGAGATGTTGTTTTCTTGATGCTCCATTCTAAGATGGTGGCAAAGATCCATTGGAGGGAAGAAAATTTTGATGCAGAGTTGGAGACCCCTATTGTAAGTTACAGGTTTAATTGAAATTATGAAAGAAAAACATTTCCGCGCCGGCAGTTATTAACCACTTATATCCCTTTTCAAATATTACTGGTATTCCGGGTGTATCTGCAAACATCATCTGATGGTGAGTTTAGTAATTTCAGTCCTGCCCTTCCTGCGAGTGCTTCCAGGCCCATTCCACAATAGTCCACTCATTGATCTCTGTTATCGCTATAAGCACTCTCCAAAGAGTAACATGCACCAGGGCAGCAGAGAATGTTGGAGCACATTCTGTGTGTAGTTAAAGGTACAAAACATAGCATCCTTGTGGTATGGGCAGTACATATCAAGGTCTGATATTGAAAGCAACCTTTTATATACAAGCAGACCATTATATCCCAAATCATCCTAGGATGTCGTCCATTCAAACACACACTATTTTCTGTGTAGAAATTTGCTTCTGACCCAAACTTTAAAGTTAATTTTTACAGACATTTTTGAGACCGGGATCTGCCAGTTATCAATATTCTATTCGCTAAATCAATTGATTCCTCTATGTGGATTATATCCCTAGCCAACTTTACAGCCCATTTATTTTGAATTACTTCTATATCATCTGGACACGACGAAATAATCCATTTATAATAATATCCAATAGGTTTCTTACTAAACATGCTGTCAATAATGGGGATTCTCCGTAAATGAGATCGCATTTGTGTTCCTAGGGAACTAAAAAAACTATGAATCTGTAGATACTTAAAAAAATCATTAGCTGGTAAATTGTATTTATTTTGAACTTCATCAAAGGAAATCAAATGATCGTTTTGCCACAGATCACCGACATAATGAATTCCACAGTTACGCCACCTATTCATAACGGAATCTTGAAAAATTAATGGAAGGGTACCAGGTGCTAAAAGAGGCGTATAAAGCGAAATCTTAGAAATGCCTAGTTGACGCTTTATTATTCTCCAGACCACATAAGCTGCTTTCACGGTCTTAAATTTGTTTTTTTTTTAAAGTAGCTGGGCTCTATAATCTTAATAAAACATCCACAACACTCTTCTCCTAATGCAAATTCATATATTGATGGTGAGTGACTCAATGGTATCCGTGCCTTTTCCCCAATTACCAGTGGTCTAATAAACTGTATAACGGATGCCAAATAATAATACAAAAAGTGAGCTATACCCCACCCTCCCCTATCCTTCGGCAAGATCATTTTTTATAAGCCCTTCTCTGGCGTTTATAGCCCCACTAAAACCGAGCTGACATCCTTTCCAATTGTTTAAAACAGCTAAGAGGGAATTCAAGAGGGATGGCACGAAACATATATAAGAACTTAGGGAGTATCAGCATTTTAAGAACATTAGCTCTCCCAAATAAAGATAAATGAAGATGATCTATTCGCTCAAGCGAAGAATTTGCTTTTTTTAAAACAGTGTTTAAGTTTAATTCCGGGATAATAGAAACAGGAGATGTAATTTTGATACCCAAATATGTAGTTTCTGACACACTTTTTATTTGAGCCGGCGTATTCTGTCCAGTATATAATATTTGCGTCTTCGAGATATTCAGCTCATAGCCAGAAAAAGATCCAAACTGAATTGCTAAGTCCTCAATTATTGGCAGTGCCCTCTGTATATCTGTTGTCACCATCACAATATCATCTGCGTAAGCGAGGGCTCTATAGTTCATACGTGAAACTTGCACAGGTGTAATATCTTCTGTTTGATTTAATTTATTTAAAAAATATCAATATAAAGAGCAAACAACATAGGTGAGCACGGGAATCCCTGTCGAGTACCACGAAAAATTGATAAAGATGTAGATTTCTGCTCTGCTAATCTAATGCATGACTTTGGAGAAACATAGAGAGCTTTTATAGCTGATATCATCTGAGGGCCAAAGCCTTTCAATTTCAGCAGATCCCACAGATACGGCCAGGCTACCCTGTCAAATGCCTTCTCGGCATCCAACAGGGTAATTCCGAATGCCGTCTTAGTCGCCTGAGCCCAATCCTTTAGGGCAATCAAGCGTCGTATGTGGTCCGTAGTATCCCGATTGGGAATTAAACCATGTTGAAAATATGAAACAATTGATGAAATTATACCTGAGAGTCTGTTAGCTAAAATCTTTGAATATATTTTGCTATCCGCATTAATTAAGGATATGGGCCTATAAAAGGCTGGTAAAATGGGAGAATTGTCTTTTTTCAGAAAAGCCATAATAATTGATTGCCGCCAAGATACTGGTGCGTTACCTTTCTGTGCTTCTTGGAAAATTAAGAGCAATTCTTTCTTCAACAGATGGCGAAATATTCTGAAGAATTCCAGCGGAATGCCATCTGGCCCCATAGCCTTTCCAATTGCAAGAGACAAAATAGCAGTTTCTACCTCTTCCCAAGTAATGTCTGTATCTAAAGCTTCCGCCTGTGCTAAGGTTATAATAGAAATGCTCCCGCTTCAACAGAAATTCAAAACATCCTCGGACGAATAATTGTTACTTCTTCATTATACAATTTAGTGTAATATTGACGAAAAACCTCTACCACTTCTTCCGGTTTTTCGAAAATGTGTCCATTCTCATCCTGTATTCTATTAATGGAGTTGAAAGCTTCATTTTGCCTGATCTTTTTGGCTAGAATACGACCTGCGCTCTCGCCTACCTCATATACTTGTGAGCGGAAAACTGCTATCTGTTCTGCTAGTTTTTAGCAAAAAACTCGTACAGCCTTGATTTGTGTATAGCCAGGTTTGATTTTATTTGTTCAGTATCTTGCCTGAGCATGATAGCTGTTACTAATCTGACTTCACATTCCTGTAATTTCGTATAAGATGCTAGTATATGCGGAGATTCTCTTTGCTTATTGATTGAGTAGGAGGGAGTCTCCCCACGAATTCCGGCTTTAAAAGCATCCCAGATTACTTGGGTAGAAGCAGAGCCTCGATTAAATTCAAAGAATTCTGTTATCCACTTACCCATATATTCAATATATGATGGATCTGCCAACAGTTTACGCTCGAATGTCCATGATGTCCCCTTAGACGAAACGTTCAGGACTACATTAATTTCTATCAATATAGGATTATGATCAGATATTATCTTGGAAATATCTCATACCGTATATCTCTAATAAGCCGGGAAGTAACAAAAAAATAATCAAGGAGAACTAATTTCCTTTGAGGGGCAGAAAAAAAAGTATACCCTGGAGCAGCAGTACGTTTAGTGAATCCAACATCGACCAGCCCAAATTCCTTTGCGAGGCCTCTTATCGCTTTATAGATCCTCTTTTTTTTCCCTGCGTAAATCATATCTGTCCTAATATCAAAGTTAGGCTCAAGGTGAATGTTAAAATCTCCACATAATATTAGGGTATCTGGCCACCCTGCAAGCTCTAGACTAAGAAAATGCAACATTTCGGGATCATCTAAATTAGGACCATAAATCGAACAAATAGTCCAAGAATTGCCCGCCATGGAAATTTCACATATTATCCATCTGCCATATAAATCAGTTTTAATGCGTTTACAACTCCCCCCTCCTCTTTTAATCAGAATTGCTACTCCCCTTGTAGTAGTACCTTGGCGCGTACAGGCCACCATTTGCATAATTAAGTCATTAAGGCATCGGCTATCATTCCATGTTACATGCATTTCCTGTAAACACAATATGTCTACCTTCATTTTCTGAAGTATCTGTGATGCTATCCCTCTTTTCTTTCTATTATTCAGCCCACAGATGTTCCATGAACATATCCTTATTTTACCCATCTTGAAATCCTTAACTGATTGGTTAGTAATAGACCAAAAACTGCAGCTTTCTCTCCATTAAGAACTGGAATCTTCATGGCAACAAAATATTTACTTAACACATTGTAGCATTTACTTATATTAAAATAAATTGTTCTGTCTTTACTTGCCCCACCACCATTCCACCCCCACCCCCCACCAGTGCCCCCCCCACCCGCACCCATCCAGAGCCCCACATAAAAAGGGTAAAGGGATGAAAAGTCTCTGCAATTGATGGAAAGAGAAGCATAATGTGCCTCGCTGTTCGCTTCCCACCGCCATAGAATATTACCCTAAGCAGATTATCATACAAGGAAGAGAAAAGATGAAAACAGGCAAAAAATCTGCACAATCAAATCAATGATACCTACTCGAAGATATCTACTCAAGTCATATGTTACAGTACATTTCTATTAAATAGCCCCCAAGAGTTCTTTCGCTGTACTCTCCGTAGTCAAGAAGTAAGTTTTCCCTTTATGAATTATCTTCAGCTTTGAAGGGTTAAGCAGAAATGGTTGCGCTCCTTTGGCCTGAAAAGGGGGTATAAGTTGACGAAATTGCCAGCATTGTAGGACCGTAGCATGACAATAGTCCGGACGGACAAAGAAATCCACCCCTTTCGCTTTCTATCAGGCCTAGCCAAATCGTACAGTACTTCACGAGCAAGAAAGTTATTTAAGCAGACCAGTATGGCTCTTGGTTTTGCATTTGCGGCCCCTTTAACTTTTTCTGCTGAAAAGGGAATCGATGAGCTCTTTGTAGTTCCGTATCCCACTGCCACTGGGTTACTTCAGGCAAAGCTTCTGTAAAAAGCTCAACAATATATTACCTTATATTAGACCCTTCACTTCCTTCTGGTATGTCCAAAAGGCGTAGATTGTTGTGCCTGGATCTATTTTCTAAATCAACCAGCTTCCAATTTATGTCTTCTTATAATGTCTCTAAGGAAGAAATCTGGGTTTTATGTTGATTTATTTCATCTTCAATTACAGAAATCCTTCCTTCTGCCTCTCCTACTCTGGTTGCTATTTCATTGCAGGTTTTAACTACTCGCCGGACGTTATTTTGAAGCCTTCGCACTGCTCCTTGTGTGCGCAAGTTCTCAGCTTTTGTCTATTCGCGAAGTTGAAGCATAACTTGGTAAATTGTGCTTAATGTAATTTTCGGAGCCTGATTCTTATCCCCCAGATCTATTCCAAGTTCGTCAGAGTGAGTTAAGACTGGGGAGGCTTGAGTATTTATTCCACCCGCTTCCGTCTGTAACAGAGAGGGCCTGCCATTGGCCGTTACAGATTTAGCAGTTTTACGAACTGTGTTTTCTTCTGCGCCCAACTCTATTCTCCTAGATAGTGACTCATCATTGTCCCCCTCTTCTTCATTCTCTCCATCCTCTAGCTGGGCCGAGCTTGTTAGGCTAGTTACGCTTATATCTTCTCTCCATTCCCCCTCCAGACTCTCTGAATCTAAAGCATTAGATAAATCAGACATCGAATAGAACTTTCCTGGTGAATCAATCGAATCTGTATCTCTAATAGGTTCAGGTAAACCCGAGTTTAGGTTGGAAACAGAGCTAGGATAATTCATTGTACCTTTGTGTGTAAAAGCAATGCTAGGAGTATGTTTTCCCAGATCCTGCTCAAGTTGAGACTCAGCCATTACCACTTTGGCACCTGACTGGGGTACTGTGAGGACATTCTCAGTTAATTTAGCCGATGTATCGGTGCTCAGAATGCCATTACGATTAGAGCCCTGTGGGGGAGTCATATCATCAAGAGATCGTTGTTCATTGTTCTTTGCATTTATATATATTTTTTTAAACATACCCGGTATCTTCGGGATGGCTCCGGTCCTACTAGTCCCAGAATTCACTGTTAATGTTGCAGGCGCTGGTGTTACATTGTTGCCAGTGTTAGTCATCTCCGGTTCAGCCTCAATGATCGGCATCCCGTTAGCACTTTGTGAGCCTGCAGTGTCTGCGGCTCCTTCCATCGCCGCCGTAGTCGCTCGAGTCTTTGGCTTCGATACCTTCGGCTGTGAGTTTGGATTCAGATTTTTTGGAGCCATCACCAAACTGTGCCTCCTCCAAGCCCGGCTCTTCCGCAGGGTCAATCTGCGCGTCTCCAGCACCGCCTCCTCTTCCCGGAGGCAAAGATCTGCACAAAACAGTCCTGTAAACCAGCCCGCAAGCCGCTCTGTATTACCGGCGGGAGAACACCAACCAGCAAGCAGCAGTCGGCGGTAGTGACGCTGTAGGTCCAGGAACATTCCGGCTCACAACCAGCACTCTACCATATTCCAGGCATACTCCAGGCAGTAGGAATCTTTTTCCGCAGAAAAACAAAGTAAAAAGCTATCCGCCAGGTGGTGGGAAGCGAGACACCAGTGAGGTGCGATTCAGCTGCTCACTCGGATGCGGGCGCTTCCGCCATCTTGCCCCGCATGTCACCTCCTGAATTTTCAGCCCAAACACAACTAATAACAATAATTTGTAAGTGAAAC
Organism: Lissotriton helveticus; assembly: GCF_964261635.1. Classification (NCBI taxonomy): domain Eukaryota; kingdom Metazoa; phylum Chordata; class Amphibia; order Caudata; family Salamandridae; genus Lissotriton; species Lissotriton helveticus. The sequence continues at coordinate 875,917,787 of NC_136067.1, forward strand.
GCCCATGGCCCAGAAAACAATGCCCATGATAATTGACAATGAGTTCCTACTCCATAGATCATTTGTCACTATCTTGTGTTAACAAAAGTCCACAGTCCTGGCACGAAGTATGTCTAGTAGTCTATGCTCAGACATCCTCAATCAGGCCAATGTACAACCTAACCACTCATCCTAACTGCAGGCACTGCCATCATCTTGGTTTAGAAAAAGCAAACTTCCCACTGTGTAGCCTCCCTGATTGCATTGATCTCTAGTTTCATTAGCTACAGCAATGCATTATTTCCTGATGCTTCTTATTGCAATTCTAATACTTTAGGCCTCAACTCCAGTTTTGCTATTCAGTCTTAAGGGCCTTCAGCACTCTACTTTCTATAGCTATGAAATTTCGCCTTTGACCATGTTAAGTTATGTTACATGTATTTATGTGATGTGCATCTTTCAAGTAGGCCAAAACACCTCACCTCACCTCCTTTGACTCATACTACCACCACCTGAAAACACAAAAAACAACTCACCAGTACTCCTAACAAGGGTCCAGCACTCATGATCCTAACATTTAGTGACTGTTGGATTTGGCCCTTTTTGTAGGGTCATCCCTGAACTTTTGCCTTCCTCCTGTATTTTCTATGACCTGTTTTTGTTGGTTTAATGGCTCTCGGCACTTTACCACTGCTAATCAGTTCTAGAGTGCATATGCTCTCCCTATTGTGAAATTGATGTATGGATTAGTGACTCCATTCTTGGCTTATATGATTTACTGTCAGACCCTAGTACAGTATACTGCGGGTGCCCAGGGCTGGTAAATCAAATGCTGCTGGTGGGCTTGCTGCACTGGTTGTGCCACCCACAGAAGCAGCCTGTAAAATATGTCTTGGGTCTACCATTGCAGAGCCTGTGAGCAGTCTGGTACGGACCTGTTGACTGGGCAAGTGCACCCACTCACCAGTCCCTAAATCTTTCCTTTTCTGCATATTAGTCAACACCCTATGGTAGGTTCAAGGGCAGGGTGCATTGTAGATCATAGGTAGGACATGCCGTGGTGTGTGTGGCATGTCCTAATAGTGAATTACAGCCATTTTAGTTTTTCACTATTGCAAGGCTACCTGTTCCCCATAGGAGAGAATGGGCAGTTTGATTATAACACCTTAAAATCCTAACTGACTCAGGGAACAAGGTAGAAATTCGAGTTTAGTATGCCTGAAATGCATCTTTTAGTGAAGTTGGTTTTAACATTCTGTGTTTGAAAATACCACTTTTAGAAAGTAGATATTTTCTTGCCTAACTGTCCAAGCCTGCCTCTGCTAGGTTGTGTATTCCTTGTCTGGAGTTTGAGTGACGGGGGATGGGGGATTCCAGGAGACAGTGTGTAAATTTGGGACCCAGACCCAAGAACTTTAGATCACTTTTGGGAAACAAGAAGAACCTTTGCTGAGGAGAGGAACCAGAGAAATTGAGGAGGAGACTATCCCTAACCTGAGTGCTGTTTGGGGTATTGGCCTGCAGTGGTTGCCTGACTGCCAAAGAAAGGAGAAAGAACTTTGTGTTACTTTCAAATCAACTTGTAAAGGATCTCCAAGGGCTTGAGATAGAGCTTGCCTCCTACTGAAGTCTCAGGGACAACAGACTACACCAACCAGCTCCCCTGCCTTCCCTTGCTGGGAACTGAAGTGCCTGCTGTTGCTGGCCCTTCTGAGAGTCTGCGTGTCACTGGGAGCTGGAAGTGCCACTCAAGACAAAGAAGCGTGTCGCCACCTCAGCAGACGCCATCGCATCACCGGAGAAGCGTGCCACCGCTGTCGCCATCGCATCACCCGAAGCGCCCCGCATCACCGGAGCAGAGTGTCGCCATTGCAACAGATGCCGTCGCATCACCAGAGAAGCATGTTGCAGGGCCTGTCGCGGCTCAGAAGAATCGTTGAGTCGCCGCACGGCCGTCTGGCGTGCACGCATCGTTGTCGCGTCAAGAAGAAGACGCAATTTTGTTTCATTGCCCCGGATCTTCATCACATCATGGCGCTGCTGGTCGCATCGCCACGGAAGCGCAGTAAGAAACCAATGTATCACCTCCCCAGGCGGAGAAGAACCATCCCCTACGCAGCACTAGGGACCCTACTCATCACCATTCTTGCATGTAAGGAACCCACGCATCACCTTCCCTGCAACACTTTTGTAGTATAGCGTTACGCATCCAAAGGAACATTGATCTTAAGTCTATATAAAAATACTTATTTTTATACTACAACTTGTGTGGTGTCCAACTGTAGTGTTGTCACTGGGTTACTGTATGTGTTCACAAATGCTTTACACACTGCCTCTGAGATAAGCCTGTCTGCTCGTGCCAAGCTACCAAGGAGGTGAGCAGAGGTTATTTAAGGAGTGTACCCCCTTACCCTGACTAGACGCAAGGGTCCCTATTTGGTCAAAGGTACCTACCTCTGCCAACTAGAGACCCCCAAATCTAACAGTGACCATTCATAAATTATTACTCCTCCGCCCATAGGCTCATGACTCATTTACCCACTCCTAGTGTCCTTTACTTAAATCTGAAAATCTAGGGCCATATTCACAAAGGTAAACTTGCACTTTTGTGTAAGTTTGCATTTTTTTGCAATTCACAAAGCAATGTTACGATTAGTATCTTCGCAACGTCCTATATTTTTATGTGCAAAGCCGCTGCAAAGAGTGTGGAGACTCTGCAGTCATAGAGATACTACGCATAAAATTGCTTTGTGGGTTGCAAAAATCATAAACCTACACGAAAGTGTAAGTTTACCTTTGGGAATCAGACCCATAAATTCTTCTGCCCTTTGGTCCCAGACTTGCCAGAATTTTCCAAGATTAAATGTACATTGAGTACATATGTCACTCACCCTTCCAACCTCCTTGCAACTTTGAGACATCAACACACAATCTGTCCCCAACTTCATTTTCTGAATATTACTCAACTGACCCTCCCCAACCCAGGTACCATAATTTCAGATGCATACCATTCTATACAGGCTTCATAAATACCCATTCTCTGGCTAAGCACTCCATGGAAATTCAAAATCTAAGTCAAGAATAGAATTATGCGATTCTAGGGTTCACAGAAACATGATTCACATGTCACACCCCAACCTCCATAGAAATCTTGCTCCCATCAAGCTAGTTCTCTTATTGAAAAAAGGAGCAAATTGCAGAGGTGGAGTCTTAGACATCATTTACCATGAATCACTTATGTGCATTGATATCTAAAAAATGAACACATTTTCCCTTGAATGCACACAACTCATTTCTCAGCCTCCATAACTCCATTCTGACACTGATGTACTGGACACCATGATGTTGCTTAACATTCCTTCAGGGAGACCAAGATTTAATTCTATCAGTCCAAAATATGTGGGAAAATAATCTGCGGCTAGGAGGCTTCAAACTCTGGTTAATCAAGCTACAAAAGTTGTGTAAATTCCAGAGCATTAGTGGTCACTCAGTCATTCTTAATTCCAAAAATACACAGTTGGACGCACACTTATTAAGCATTTGCCATGGGTTTAGTACCCAAGAACTAGCTGTGATGCCAACTTTCTAATTAGACCATTACTTTGTCACATTCATGGTAGAAACAGGATTCAAACATTAGAGTGGTAACATTCTTAAAGCATCCGATTGTACAATTTGAAAGGTTCTTCTGACAAGATTCTTAGAAGCATTAAACAAGGTCAGCCCACTAACTTAGATGACACTAATCCAACTTCCATACATAAATGCCTCCATCTTAATACAACCTAGGCACTCAATGCTGTTGCAGTCTTAAAAACCAAAAGCGAATAAGATTAGCTATAAGGAGTTTAAATCAAACTTGGCTCAACTAAAAAGTTAAGGCTTCAAACAGGAGCAACAATGGAGGAAATTGAAGGATCCCTTGGGTACAGATGCATAAAAAGTCCACATGAGAAATTAGAAAAAAGCCGTCCAGAAAGCAAAGAAGATGCACTATGTTATCCAAATCAATCAAACCTCAAAGCACACTAGAAAATTGTTTACACTCTTGCAGGAAATTTCTGACCCAGTAGTATTGAAGACGTCTTCTACTGAACCCAATCAACTTTGTGTAGACTTACTGAACATCTTTTGGAATAACATTATGAAGAATTGGACCAACATCTAGGAGAAATGAGAGTCTTTCCCTGAAACCTCTAGTGGAGATACCAATCCTTTAATCACATGTCCCAACCATGAGCCTTGAACAAGTTTTGAGTAAAGCAAACAATATTGTGAAGTTCAAAAAATCGTATGACAGAATATAAAAGGTAAGAATATTCTGTTTAGGTCTTTTATATTGTTTTTTTCAAAATGTAGTTTTACATAATATTGTTCTTTCAATATTTCATTCGGATATAATAGTTTTGTGTTAGAAGTTGTTATTATTTTAACATGTAGTATGTTTATTTTTACTGTTTTTTTATTTGGTTATACAGTATGAATTTCTTTGTATTTTCTGTAAATTTTATAAATTTTTGGGTGATTTGTTGGGCTTATGGGGAATAGGGTGGGAAATATTTTAAATATCTATTTTCTAGTTGATTATCAAACAAATATAGGTTTTCATTTGTTATGTAGTTAACTAATGATGCACTTTTTAGTTATTTAACAGATTATTTTAAAATGTTGGTAACATTGATTTACTAGTTATTTAGCCAAATGAATGATTATATGAATTATTTTGTTGTTTTTATCAATTTGAATATTAGATGATTATTTTATGTTTACGTTTTTTAATTTAATAGTTAATTGTATAGTTTTACTATATTCTAAATAATGTGCATTTTTTTTGGAGTGGAAGTAGTAAATCTAATATATATATATATATATATATATTTATCTTCCGGAGCCTGCCACATTTGTTTAGGGGAAGAGGTACATGGCCCCCCTCCCAAGGCCACTTGAGGACCCGTGGACCCACTTCCCCAGGGCTAACGATTCTATAGGGGAGGGGATCATGCATCCCCCCTCCCCAGGGCAATTTCGTCCCCATGGTCCCCGTCTCTTGGGGCCCAGTGATATTGGCCCTTGGGACCCGAATTCCTGGGGCCCAGCACCTTTGTAAATGGGGAGGTGGCACGCCCCCTTTCCCAGGCTGATAATGAACCCATCCCCCGAGGCCCGACCCAGTACTAAAGAGTGAGGGGGACCATGAGGCTCCCTCCCGGACTGATTTCAGCCCTGAGGTCCCCATCCGCTGGGCCTAGCTAATGGCTAAAGGGGAAGGGGGAACGTAGCTCGTGGAGACCCCATTCCTGGGGCTGGCCAATTACTAAAGGGACAGTTGTTTTCATGATAACTGAAATCCAAATTTGAATATCTTGGGATGCCAGTGGCAGCCAGCAGCAAACAAAAGTGGTGGGGCAAATATTTAGCTCACTGACAGGCACTTGTAAAAACACTCAGCAGTGCTCTTAGGCTAAACACCAAAGCTCTCAGTTGTGGTCCATTTTAAACAGTGTTTATAATGGGTCACAATTGAGAGCTCTGGAGTTGAGGCTGAAGGCACTGCAAGTTTATCACAGTACCCTTCAGTAAGTTAATTTAAATTAAAATTAAAGATTTACTTACCCCCTGCTCCTCTTTGTCTCAGCACTTGGTGGCATCTCCAGCACAGACAGCAAGCTCCCACAGCCCCCTCCAAATCCCCGCTACGAATCCTGGTGTTGCTTTCATGCTGCTCAGGCAGCAGCATTAGAGCTGCACAAGGAATGGCTGGAGTGTCTTGGTCCGATGCTCCTTCAGTCCCTGGATGCCTTTGCTTGCTCTCCACACAGCTCTGTTAGGAGTGTTTAAAGTGCACATGTCAGGCTAGCCATCATAAGACAGCTGGCCAAAATGGCATGCAAACTTTAAACTGAAGTGCACTTGGCCCACTGTTTCTTCCTGCTGCCAGCCCCGCCCTTTCGGATTGGCTGGTCGCCAGAAAGAAAAAATGGTAATCAATTTGTTTTATTACGATTTTATTTTTCATGTTTCCCTTCATTTTCACTGGTGTGGTGACACTCCTTTGCCCTCATGGCGGCACCACCACTGAAGGACGTGGAAATCTCCAATGGATCCTACTTGGATCCTCCTTTAATTCAGGAGTCCATGTGCCGACAGCAATGCCGTGATTGACTGACCGCAACCTGAGAAGGATGTTGCGACAACCATTCTGTTAATTGGGTCTTGGTTCCCAGCAGGGAAAGAAAATAAGGTTAAAAAGTGATTGAAGGCTAAGACTGGTACAACTAAAAATACTGCACAGAACATATCTATCTGGTCCAACGCTTGTGAAAATGGGCTACAGAGATGACTCTGTGTGTAAGAGACGGTGTGGCCAAGAAGGCACATTCCTCCATATTGCCTGGGAGTGTGTACACATTAGAAGATACTGGTCAGCACTGATACAATGTATGGGGGAAGTGCTGGGGACGAAAATAGAACCCACAAGAGGACTTTGCCCATTAAATATCTGGCAGCCTACTGACTGAAACAGTAAAGAAAGAACCTGGGTGACACTGGGAATGATAGTTGCTAAGCGTAACATCGTTAGAATGTGGGGCTCTCAAGAAGTACCATAAATCTCTGCATGGAAGAGAGATATGGACTGGTGCATGTTAATGGAAAAGATAATATACAAAGCAAGGGGTTGTCCCAGAAAATTGTCGCAAATATGGGGAAAGTGGAATGAATATAGAGGGAGTGTTTGCGAGCCTCCGCATATGATGCGGCGCCACATCACGCTACAAAGCAAGTAACACTGGTCAAGTACTATATCAACAGATAGAACACCATAGATTTGGAAATGTTAAAACATGATGCATTGTAAATGTACTCCGTGATGCATTGATCTGCAATATGTTTGTAAAGTGTTGAAGCTGTCATCAATAAAAAAAAAAAAATGTTTAATTGATGGAAGGGGTCCGGGTAGAGCTACTCTGAGCTCATGTGACAAATAGAGGGGTCTGCGAGGGACCCCTCATGGGCAAGAAATTGTCCAAAAACCTTTCTTTATTTAGCATTCGAGGATCCACGGAGCCTCCTCAGATCTTCCCTGGATCCTCCAGAATTCGGGTTGATTCAATTAATAAAAAAATATACTCACTCACAGATCCTCCCACTCACCCACAACCACTTACACCCACCTACACACACACACACACACACACACACACCACACACACACAGCCACTCACATACCCACGGATGTATGACGTTACAATGCATACTTTTACAACGCATACCCTTACAACGCATTTTTTACTACACAACATCCATTACAACGCATTCCATTACAACCATTTTTTTAAAACTACCTTTACAACGCATTCCATTACAACGCATACTACCTCTACAACGCATACCATTACAACGCATAACATTACATTGCATGTTTGGTAAGAATTGGATAGTGTTGGGGTAAAAATTAATATTCTAACTCCAGGGGGTGCAACAGTAGGGTAAGTGTTGGATGGTAATGTTATGCGTTGTAATGGTATGCGTTGTAATGTCTGCGTTGTAATGACATGCGTTGTAGTGGTATGCGTTGTAATGTCATGCGTTGTAATTGTTGCGTTGTAATGGCATGCGTTGTAATGGATGTTGCATTGTAAAAGTTTCGTTGTAATGTAGTGCGTTGGAAAATTGCATTGTAAAGGTTGTTTCCCCATACCCACTCACACATCCATGCAGCCCACTCACACACCCACTCCCAGACCCTCAATTCCACTCACACTTACAGACCCACACAGCTTTCACACACCCACTTACACACCCACATAACCACTAACACACCCATTCATCATTCACACACCCATTCAGACTCTCAAAACCACTCACACACTCACACAGCCACTCACACACCTACTCGCACCCCCACACAGCTACTCCCACACCCACTCACAGACCCACACAGCCAGTCACACATGCACCCACACCCATCACACACTCACACACCCACTTATACACATGCACAACCACTCAAACGCCCACTCACACACCCCCCACACACCCATGTTACAGGGATGTTATAGTTAAGAAATAGCATTAAAAAAACATACAAATTCCCTGAAGAAAAACAAAAGTTACATGGACATTATAATTAGGAAATAACATTTAAAAAACCTTAGAAATTCACTGAAAAAAACAAAGGTTACAGGGACGTTATAGTTAGGTTCAGATTTTACACACACAAAACCATAGAAATTCAGCAGCTGTAGTTATAGTTATCTCAAGTAAATATAACTTGTGCCCTAAGGTAACTATAACTCACACCCTCACCATGCACCGCTAATTACCCCACATATTATTGCAGGGATTCTGGTCTTGAACAGCACTATGTTTAGGACCATAGAACATCAGTATGTAGGGATTGAGTCACCATACCACCTCAGTATCTATGAGCCCGAGTCTGACTAGCTATAGCGCCTCACTTGCTCTCCTAACCTTACCAAAGAAACAAGTGAATTGGCACCACAGAACACAAAACTCTCGACCCACTCAAGGATCGTGGTAACAGCAAACATCCTTTCACTCTCAAACAAAGACAAACCTCTGCACTCCTATTCAAATTAGTGTCAATTCTTAAAGTTATTAGAGCAAATAGATTCAAAGTACCAGCAGGACATGAATATTGTACTCTCCAGTACCAATTTATTATCAGTATATGTCAGAATTACAGAGTTGAAAACATTAACAATATAATCAGGATGATCATTTTGATGTGGCAATCCTCATTTCAAGCTTTGTACCAGCAGCCCACACGTGTTTCGTTTCCTAGAAACTTTTTCAAGGCTTCAAACACTATTTAGCACGAATTACCAAAAAAGTGGTATAAATCCGTCAGAGTCTTGTCGTGGGGCATTCAGGTATGTTATATCTCCTTACTAAGCAGTGGACCATGTCGGGTATTCAAAGATGAGGATTCATTTATTATTTATTCTGTAAGGATAGAGCAATAGCAGTGTTCAAAATTGGATTGTCCGTTAGTTTTAGGTCAAATTTTGACTAAAACACAGCTTATGTAGCCACAGAGTCTTGGGCTATGATATGCCCCTTATGTCCTTGAGACTCCCTCGCGGCGCAGTCGCGCCCAAAGTAGAACTGCCACACCATACTACCTCAGTATCTATGAGCCCGATTCTGACTAGCTATAGCGCCTCACTTGCTCTCCTAACCTTACCAAAGAAACAAGTGAATTGGCACCACAGAACCCAAAACTCTCGACCCACTCAAGGATCGCGGTAACAGAACAGAATCCGAAAAACAGATGCAGGTTCCATGTGAAAGTACATTCTAGCACAAAGCAAGCGTATTTATGTAGTAACATCTGTTAAAAAGAAAATGAGGCCTACAAAGTGCACAGTTAGTCTAACATAGGGAAAACTACAATGGGTCATGCAGGAAACACACAACAATTTTACTTCACTCATGACATCTTCTATGACTTCATTGATAATATCACTGCAACATTTGCTGTGAAATTAAATAATGAGAAAACTGTGCATGGTTGGGGCGCAAGCTATAGTTACCTTAGAGCATGAATTATAGTTTCTTGATTGGTATAAAATCTGAACATAACTATAATGTCTCTGTACCTTTTGTTTTTTTCAGTGAATATAGTTAGATAGATAGATAGATAGATAGATAGATAGATAGATAGATAGATAGATAGATAGATAGATAGATAGATAGATAGATAGATAGATAGATAAATAGATAGATAGATAGTATATAGTACTATACTCACTCTTGGTATGGTGCACACTTTCAATTTTGTTGATTATGAAAGATTATCATAGGATTTGTTTGTGGTACATCGAACCTGTTGAGTGTTGCCCCGCTGAATGCTGGGCATTCATTCCAGATTATCGCTAGAATATATATATATTTGATGTAAATTATTTTACTGATTTAATTTTTGTATTTTTTTTCATTCTTTTATTTGTTAATTTCGCTATTATATACCTTTGTAATATTGTGTTATCCTGGTGTATGTTATTATAATTCTTTTTATTAGTATTTTTTATTATTTGTTTTTTACAAATTATATGTTTTATTATCTCACTATAATATAATTTCTTTAATTGTAAAGTATATATTTTTGTTGTTAGTTTGTATGTTATAATACGTTTTTTAAAAAGCATTTTTAAATGCAATATTATTTTTAAAGTTAATATGTTAATATGCTGTATGTTTTAGAGTTTATACAATATATAGTAGTTAACGTTCCATATACTTACCCAGTTTTGGTGATATTCTGGTCTTCTATATTTTTTATGTCAATATTTTTGACTTTCCATGCGAAGTATATAAAGTCTATATTTGTGTCCCAGATATTTTTAAGGATATTTTTGTTACCGATATTGCGTCAGACAATCGCCAAGGATTTCCCTAAAGGCTAGCCTCCAAATATGTGTTATTTTCTTATGCTTTTGCTCCCTTTCTGCTCCATTTTTCCCATCTCACTGCAGCTATCGCTGTGGAAATCACAAAGCTTGCTATGCCACCTTCAGCCACTTCTGCTTTTTTACCAAATAGCACATTTTAATCAAGGACTTGTTGTTTGACATTTAGGGCCAGATTTGCTAATGCTTTGTACACACTTGATTCCGAGTGTTATGCTGATATTTGCTATCCAACTCAAATCAGAATTTGCATTGGCTAGTTTCTTAAAGTAACGCAACAATACGCTATGCACTGCTATGTGTTGCTTTGCGTCAAGGGGGCATTCTGTGGGTGTTACATGGGCATTCCTACCTTTGAGTTTTGATGCAAATTCCTAGCTACAAAAATTCATAGACATGGATGTGTGCCAAAATCTTAATCCTCTTCGAGGCAGGCATTCTGAGGAGAAATGCTTTCAATGTTTCTCCTTGTTTTTCCAACTTTGCATGCGTGCTGCATTGTAGAGCTCACGTACAAAGCAGGAAAATAGTTGAAGGATATTTTGTGTCCTGAAATGATCCCATTCCAGCAAAAAAACTTTTCCTTACAGGACACACAAATCCTTGCACTAACGCACAAGAGTATGTGCTTTGATGTATGGCAGCCTGAAGTGTGCAAGCGAAGGCAGGGAAGAAAACATTGCCATGCAGGCCCGGTTCTAGCGGGTGGGCCAGGTGGGCCAGACCCACCCAAACATGAGCTTGGCTCACCCAAACAGGAGCCTTGGCCCTCGCATTGAGGGCTTGAATGCAGGCGTGCAACACACAGGTCGTGTGTGTCAGCCTGGGCTGAGACAGCTTCCCGGGCACACACACACAGACAGTTTTAGAGATTATTGCAGCTGCATGCAAGTACTTCACATGTCTTTAAAAGACCATTTACATATCAAGGAGGCTGTGTTTATTTTTTCACCACTTCATCTCTGCATGGTGAAAGGCACAACTCCTTTCTTTGACAATGGTAACCTTTGGTAACCTTTGCCTACTGTCCTGCTGCGTTGATATTTCTTTTTCTATGCAGCACAGGAGAAAAGAAGTTTGTTTATTCCTAGTCACCTTTCCTGACCCCTGCAGCAGCTTCACATCAGGCTGTGACACAAAGTTTGACTAATGGAGTAGGTAAGAGAATGTGTTACTAAATTGTTTTTCTTTTTTAAATCTACACAGGCCCAGCAGGACACATACTTCGTGTGTGCTTCATTTAAACAGTTTTTATCATTATCATAGCTGATGCAGGACAACAATAAGACAATACAAAATGCCCAGATAAAGCTGGTGAGTAATGATCCTGCTGAAGTGCAATAATTTGTCTGTTAGTAGTTTTTAAATGCAGCTGAGCTGTATTTTATGTGGATAGCTCAGTGGGTAACTGCCTTAGTCACAGAGATCATTGTGTTACTTGCAGTTCAGAAGTTAGAATCCTAACATAGGACAGTGACCAATGAACTGTCACCAAAGAGCTGCATACAAACATGAATGGTATAGTTAGAACTTCGCTTTTTTGTATTGTGATATAGTTAGCACTTCCCCAGTCTTTCATCATTCTAATGTTGCTAAAAATGAGTATGTTTGGGCAGATATACATTATTATCAGTAAATCTGACCCCCCATGGAATACTCTTTAAATCCTACGGTTGTGTTTCCCCAGACCAAACACTCTTAAAATATACTGCCCACCAGTATGAATGACACGTGATTCCTACACCTTGTAATCCTCATTGGCTTATGTGACATTCCCTCGAGACTGATTTACATACTTGTATGATTCATTATCTCTGTATAATGTACTGACACTGATATGATTAGCACTATACAACAAATGAAATGCATATGAGAGAGATGCTACGTAAAGATGGGGGCGCTGGTGGAGGGTGGCAGTGAGGGGATCTGAGGAGAAGGTAGTGGGAGGGGCTATGGAGCGATGAGGGGCACTGATGGGGGGTGTCAGTGAGGGAATACGAGGAAGAGGTCATGGGGTGGAGGGAGGAACTAGGGAGAGATGAGGTGCACTAAAGGAGGGTGGTAGTGAGGGAATCAGAGGAAGAGGTTATGGGTGGAGGGAGGAGCTAGGGAGAGATGAGAGGCACTGATGGAGGGTGGTAGTGAGGGAGTCTGAGGAGGAGGTCATGAGGGGGAGGGGCTACAGAGAGATGAGGGGCACTGGTGGAGGGCGGTAGTGAGGGATTCAGATGAGGAGGTCAATAGAGGGGGGCTATTGAGAGATGAGGGGCACTGTTGGAGGGTGGTAGTGAGGGAGTCCGATGAGGAGTTCAATAGGGGGGGCTACGGAGAGATGAGGGGCACTGTTGGAGGGTGGTAGTGAGGGAGTCTGAGGAGGAGGTCATGGGGGAGGGGCTACAGAGAGATGAGGGGCACTGGTGGAAGGTGGCAGTGAGGGAATTCGATGAGGAGGTCAATGGGGGGGCTATGGGGAGATGAGGGGCACTGGTGGAGGGTGGTAGTGAGGGAGTCTGAGGAGGAGGTCATGATGGCGAGGCGCTACAGAGAGATGAGGGGCGCTGTTGGAGGGTGGTAGTGAGGGAGTCCGATGAGGAGTTCAATAGGGGGGGCTACGGAGGGATGAGGGGCACTGTTGGAGGGTGGTAGTGAGGGAGTCTGAGGAGGAGGTCATGGGGGAGGGGCTACAGAGAGATGAGGGGCACTGGTGAAAGGTGGCAGTGAGGGAATTCGATGAGGAGGTCAATGGGGGGGCTATGGGGAGATGAGGGGCACTGGTGGAGGGTGGTAGTGAGGGAGTCTGAGGAGGAGGTCATGATGGTGAGGCGCTACAGAGAGATGAGGGGCGCTGGTGGAGGGTGGCAGTGAGGGAATCCGAAGAGGAGGTCATATGGGGGAGGGGCTATGAGGAGATGAGGGGCACTTGTGGCATGTAGCAGTGAGGGAATCTGAGGAAGAGGTCAATAGGGGGGCCATGGAGGGATGAGGGGCACTGTTGGAAGGTGGTAGTAAAGGTATTTACGGAGAAAGTGGTTATTGGTGCAGTGCCAAAAAAGACTTTTGCATCAGCGCTGTCATGGCCTTTCTGTTTTTGTTTATTTAATTAGCCGTCAGGCCATAAGGGCAACTGTGGAACATTCTTTAAATTGCGTGCTAATTATATTTACTGTTATATTCAATATTTTAAGTATGAAGGTGATTTTACTACTGTTTTTACCGTGAAAAATGAAAGTGGAGCCCGAGGGTGCCTGATATGGAGCTGGGGCCCAAGGTCATCTGTGAGATAAGGTGCACTTGAGAGGAATAGTGGATAATCAAGCCTGTAAGGGAGTGCGTTGCAGAGTCTGTGGTCAGGTGGAGGTAGTAATGAAGAGGGATTCTCCCTGAAGGCTCGCACAGAGGTAGCCAGAGAAGTGTCACTTGCCTGATACTCCCACCTCAGAAACCTCCTCTTCCCATCAAAGGAACACTACATGGAAAAAACACTTTTTGAGAGTAATAACATTAAAAAGAGGTTTGGAAAAGAGTGAGTTGTACTGGGCCTCGTAGGACTAAGAAGAGATAAAGGAGGACCCTGAAGCAGGTCTGCCTAGACATATATGCAACAAATCAAGCCCGCAGTGGCCCACCGAAATGCACCCTTGGCCCACCCAAATTAAAATTCCTGGAGCCGGGCCTGTTGGCATGTCTTGGTAGGCATTAAGTTGTTCTGCTCTCTCATTTTTACGTAACGCAACACATCATCTTTAGTTGTTAGGGAGCATTGCATGCATTTTTTGTAAATCTGGGCACTCATATTAAAACATAGATTCAAAAATCTCTGAATGCAAAGTGCTGTTGGCTCAAAAGCCTGGGTGGCTGATAGTATCACACACTAATGTTCTAATGGAACCAAGAAAAAACAAAAATAATGCAATTTAAAATACTCCAAAAGAGGAGGCAATTTACACGTTGTATGGAGCATAAATACAGCTGTACATAATGCAATGGAGAACTAGGCAGCATGTAAGGGCCGATAAAATAAACCATCTAGGCTGCACAATTCATACCTGTGAAAAATGAAAATGTCACTTTAATTGAGCTTTATTAGAGAAACACGTAATCAACCTTCAGAACGTGGATTCCAGGCCTGTGTTGATGTCCCTGGGGAGGGGGAGCAGCAGGTGATTTACCGCCAGGGCTCTCTCCTCTGAGCGGCTGTGCAGGGACAAACTCAGAGTCCTGGTAAGATTAACGAGCAGCAGAGCCGCTTTGCATCCAGTCTGCTCTGCTTCTTAGACGAGGAGAAGCCACAAGGCGGCCAAAGCCTCGATTTAAAGGCGAGGAACAGTTTACTTCCTTTTGTAATTCAAGTTTAACCCGAGGTTAGCCATTTAATCTACCCATCAAATAACAGCACCAATTACGCACATTTATTTATTTTTCAGCTACATTCGAATTTACCAGGCTTGTCTAGTACCATGCATCACAGATTAGACTAACACAAATTATCAGTTAATCTCACATTCCCACACTGGGCCATTTTGTCACACATTTTTAAATTATCGGATGCATTAAATACCAACATTTTGGCATTTACCGTGGCATGCGGATTTTGATGCATTAAACACCAAAATCCACATGTTATTCCACAGAAACTCATAATAGGTGCTATTTATCTTACCCGAAAATAAAGCATGCCCGGTATAGCTATTTATCAGGTCTGATAAATAGCACCTATACTCGTAACCAGGGGCTGTGTGTGTGCAGTGTGTGTAAAACATTAATCAACACTGTGCTGGGGAAGACTCTGACAGACAGCATTTAGCTAATATGAATTTCTGCCACCCAAACATTTGATTGGGGGATGTGGGGATGGAAAAGTTCCCTACATGGTAAACAGGCATGTAGCCCTGCCTTGCATGGCCGGAAAGCATATGAATCTGGTATCACAATGTTTTTTTGGCCCAGCTAAAAAGTTAATCTTGCATGTGCACTAATGCCAAGGCCTGTTCATGGTAAAGTCAAGATCCTGAACTTGTTCTGTGACCTGGAGGTCGAGCACACCAAGGGCTATATATACAAGAAATGCCACTAACTATCATTTGCGTTAGTTAGCGGTAATTTTCTAATCGCCCTGTATCGCTGACAACTATCTCCATGGTACCAGTGTATTTACAATACGTCGCTACCTGGCGACAGTATCAGCTAGCTGAGGTAAATACTGCCTCTAACACTAGCGTCAACGCGATAACATTTTTTATGTTAGCGAGAGTAAAGTGATGAAAGGCCAATTAGCAGCATGAAAAATAAAGTTAGTCAGCCCAACAGCACTTTTCAACCTCAAGAGGCAAAAATAACCTATAAATACACCTCAAATGAGAAAAAGAAAAGAAAAACAATGGAATTTAGAATGGAGCAGCCAGGGTCATGTTCAGCACAGGTCTACAAACCACCACCCCTCACCCCCCCCCAACAACCAGGATGACCAGCCAGAGTCCCAGGGGAAGAGGAAATGCAGAATCAGGGCCTCTTTTCTGAAAAGTGGCGCAGCACTTTTCATAGCGCCATCCTTAAAACACTATAGTAGCCAATGCCTGGAGGCGCGGACAGTGTGCTGGGACCAGAGGCCTCACTGGGCCTGCGTCTGAGACCCAGAGTGGGAGGCAACGGTGGTATGGAGTTGCTGTGGCTTGACAGTGGAGGCGGACCGCATCGGGCCTAAGCTTGTGGGCTATGGTGTGTACATTGAGGCGTAGCCGATCGCCCTTACCTGGGGACGAAGTTTGGCAGGTCGCATGGAGACACGTTGCTGTCCTGTGTGAGAAGACCACCTGGAGCCCCTTGGAGCTGTGATCAGTAGAAGTGCCCCTGCGCCCCGACATAGGGAGGTCTGCATTGCATAACACACGCTACCACTACACCAGGTCACACGAAGGAGATTGCCAGTGTTGGGCTGCACCTCTTTGCATCACAGGCCGGAAGATGTGGTGCTAGTGGACCCTGTGGAGGATGGGGCCCCTGAGCTGCGCTGAACTTGTGTGGTAGGAGCGCTGCGACTTCACGCCTAAGAGGACCCTTTTGCATAACCTGAATCTGGAGGTTCCCCAGCAGACTTAACGGCCTCTGCTGTACCCAGGCTTGTGAAATTCCGCCTGGCTGAGGCTACTGCTAGCTAAGTCACAGATTCGGAGAGAGTGCAGCTGACTGAGCCTCGGTGTTGTATGTTGAGGTCTGGAGAAGGTGAGACACAGGGCTGAACAGGCCCGGGAGTTGAGTCGGGCCCAAGCCTAGCGTCAGTGGGAGGTGCACACCGTGCCCTGAGCAGTCCCTGTGCTGCGGCCGACCAACATCACAGAGGGCACGGCACAAGACTGGTAGGGGACTCCACTAACTGGTTCTAGTGACTGATATCGGCCGTTGGAGGCGGCGGGTGCCAGGGGCACGGGGTCGGTTCAGGACAAGGCACTTGGGTGCACCTCTTGATCTGCCATCCCTCACTGGGGTGCTGGGGAGCACAGAATCTAGTTATATTGGAGGAGGCGACCGGATGTTGCTGCCTTTCGTCGCCTCCTTGTAGTGAGCTCTCAGGTGTACGAGGGATTTCCATTGGTGCCACCTGAACAAAGATTCCTGGCTAGCATACACCTGACTAGAGGAGCAGGCCATGCTGGCCACACTGCACTGCACCTCATGTCATACATATTGCCTGGTAGTCTGAGGCAATGATGGCCCACCTGCAGATGGGGGCATCGTAAACAATTGGCCGCTCCTTCGTGTCGGTGAACCAAGTGGCTGGGGATCGGTGGCTGCTGGGGCAGGTGATAGTGAACAGCCTGGACTACAAACTAGACTGTACTTTCAGTGGGTACCTCCCTCAAACAAGCGAGCACTTCCTTTGAGGGCCGCATTAACAAAATCACAGTTGACTTCACCCTGGACCAAGCAGATCAGCACAAGCTGACTTACAAAGTACACAGCAATGAGCAAGAACTGGCCAAAGTCCCTCCGAGTACCCTAAGTGCAGAATTGGAGGTACATGTGAAGTCACTGGAAAGAACAGCGGAGAATGTGGATGGCAGCTCCCAGCTTAACAACTCGAGGGTGTTGGGTCTGCCAGAGGGAGCAGAAGGGGCTGATGCAGTGGCATCTACTGAGACATGGTTGTGTGACCTACTGCCAGTGGGTGCACTTTCCCCATTCCTTTTTGTGGTGCTGGCGAGTCGCATACTTTCGGGTACAGGTCCTAGACCCTTTCTCTTCTGCCTCGTACACAGATCATGATGCTGTCCTGAGAGAGGTACGCAAGCTGGGGAAGGTGAAAGTGGATAACGCAACAGTTTTATTCTGCTCTGACTACGCCACAAGGGAGCAGAGGGGCTCATCTCTAATAGTTAAGCAATGCCTCCCAGAGTTGGGCATCAAATACTCCCTCCTCTACCTATAAAGGCTGATAGTGATCTCATATGTTGACATGCAAATCATTGACACCGCTGAACAGTGCTGGACTTGGCTGCAATCTACTGGTCTTCAGGTGCTGGGGATAGGGAGTGAAGGGTCTGTGTAACGAACTGTCATTCGTGGAGCCAGTTGTACTGGGAGGCGTAGGAGGAGCAGGCATCCCCTACACAACTACAAGCCACCCCCAATTTGCAGCATGTTGTACAAGAGGGGCTGAAGGAGCTGCATGCAGCACTGATGATGCACAATCACACTCAGAGACAGGATCCCGACACTTTCCCTGAACGCTCCCCAATTGACTGGTTGTGACTCTCCCCTTCTTCTATGTTTACAGACCGCTCCGGAGAGTCTTTGACTTTCGGCGGTTTGTGTGCTCCAGCTTCCTGTTGCTGAAGTTCCGGTCTACCGAGGTCAGCAGTTAGAGGGAATCAGGTCCATTCATCACCCAAAGGGAACAGAGCAGTTGTCCAGGTATGCAATGCATGTCAGGGGTGGTGGTGGTCCAAGCTGCAATGGCATGAGGTCCTTGGTGTCGTTGACCTTGCCAAGTATGAATTGTGGGAGGATCTCAAATATCCTAGTGGAACTCTAGCAATGCTGTGACGTCACATGTTTGACATTCAGGTTGCGCAATGTGCCACAGCATGTTTTCAAGGCCACGCAAAGCTACTTTATGTGGCTTTTCATGGACTTGTAAATATATGCCCCTTTCACACAGTAAACAGTGTGAAAAATGCATTCCATGCAGTGGCCGCTTGCATGGCTTGTGGGTGGCGGGGTGAGGGTGGGTGCAGGGAGTCGCCAGTGGTCGCAGTTGTTGGAGGGTGCGTGTTATAAATGATAAATAAAATAATATATAACTTAGCAAACCACTAGGTCCCACGTCTCTGCTCCTGCTCTCCCCGAGGAACAGGAGTCACAGCCAGGCCCCACTGACCAATCACAACGCTGCAATGCAGCATTGTGATTGGTTTTGAGCTTCCTGGTTCGATGCTCCACCAGGGAATGGAGGCCTGTTCATGTTCACTACGCAGGCTGTCATGTAGCCTGCGTGGAGAATGGGGAAAGTGCACATGACTGGTTTTGGCAGCCCGATAGGGCAGATAAAACAGTCATTGCGCACTTGGGAGTGGACAAACCACTCCTCCCCTGTCCTGCTAACTGAAAGATATTATCATTTTATGTTTCTACTTCTCGTACTGCTTAAAAGCAGTGAGGCGACGCTCCTCCGCCATAGCGGAGGAGCCACCACTGGTTCATTGGG
The DNA here is from genome assembly GCF_964261635.1 of Lissotriton helveticus. Lineage (NCBI taxonomy): Eukaryota > Metazoa > Chordata > Amphibia > Caudata > Salamandridae > Lissotriton > Lissotriton helveticus. The sequence continues at coordinate 875,936,900 of NC_136067.1, forward strand.
TGTTGCTGTGTAGGTTCCCACGCCAAACCAATGGAATCTGAGGCATTTCCAGGTTTACGAGAGACTGTAAACCTTCGGAATGCGCTAGAATCTAATAACTCCCCAAGGGTGACGTTTGGGAGGCGCTACAAGGATAAATGTATTCATTAATCCTCTTGGGAGGAGCCAAGCTTGCGTCCGTGATGGCCGCGTTTTAGCTCGGCTCCGTTCGCTTTCCTGCCTGGAACGTCTATCCTGTGTCTTATCCTGCCCCGGGAAGTATTCTTTGGTAGACTATGGAACTACGACATTTCGCTGGCACTTACCGTCTGATCCGCCTGTTCCTAGGTGCCGCGGATCCTGAGCTGCGCCCTTGTTCGCTTCGGGGCCTCCGGAGCGGGCGGGCCTGAAACTCCTCGACGGCGCCCGGGCGGGGCGGAGCGCTGTAGCTGACCCTTGGTGGCGGTGTGGGCTCGGTCGGAGAGGCCGATGTGCAATTAGACCGGTGACGGCTCTCCGGGCCTGACCGGCGATCCTGCGGCCTGGTGTTGAGGCGCTGCCTTCCATGGACGGGGGTTGACCGTGTATGTGGCTCGTCTCCCCTTTGTTCTCCTGTCCGGCCATTTTGAGTCCCTCCGCCCGGACTCGGAGAACGGAGCCGGTGGCGTGGGGGAGCCGGCGACCCTCCTTATCCTGGTGGCCCGCCTTCCTGCCCTGGGGGTGCCTCTGCTTGTGGTCGGCTGTATCCTGTGTGACCCCGCCTGTGGCCGGACGGGGGTTGGAGATTGCCGCGGCCCCGCCGGGCTTCCAAGATGGCGGCCGGCTCCCTGTCTCTCAGCCGGGCCGAGACTGGCGACGCTGGTCCGCCGCATGGCACGTTTGCTGAATACCGTAAAGGTGAGCCTACGCTTGGCGACATTCTCGCCGCCTTGCGCTCCTGGAGTGCTTCTATGACCGCACCTATCGCTGGACTGGATGATGATCATTTTGCCGGGCCTGCTGGGCCCCCTCCGGTGTGTGCGGCTTCATCGCTGCTGTGTGCTGCTGGGACTTTCCTGGAGGTCGTGGACCCGGCGGCTACCGCTTGTTTGGGTGTACGGATACCCGCTGCTCTCAATCATCATGTGATTTCCCCTGTGCTGGGGGTCCGCCGGCCGGGTCCCGTCCGGACCGGTCTCGTTGGATCTCCCATTCCTTTTTTGCCTCGAATGGCCGCACGAAGATCCTGTGGTTGCTCCGCCGAGACGGCTTTCCTCCTATTGTCGGCGGAACTGTGCCTGCAATACCTGCGGTGGTTGCCGTCTTTTCCTGTTCATCTGGGTCGAAATCGATATGACTTGTGTGGATCGACGATTGGACTCCCTGCTATTCGCCTCTGGTTCCTCATGATCTGGTTCCTGGTGCGTTGTATGCCTACGGCTTTGGATAGACGAGGACAGGGTTGAGATGAACTTGCCTCGGTGGACTATTATTTTGCGGTATGGTCGGATGATCCGTTTGTGACTGTATGACTATGTTCGATTCTCCTTCATGTTCCTGGACTTATCCTTGTAATTACTATCTTCCCGTGGGCACTAAGTATGTTCGGACGGGGGGGTGGGAGCTGATGGTTTTGATTATGTGGCTCCTCTCCCATCGTTGTTTCCCTATTTCCCCTTCTTCTTTTTGTCTTTGTGGTTCTTTCTTTACTTTTAACTCTTCTATATTTCGGGTTTCTGGTTAGGGCGACAGGCACGCTGCTGGGGGGGTAGGCCATAGCCTTCTGCAGGGGTGCAGGGTGGGGTGTGCGGGGTGGGGGGGGTGGTCTGTCATTTTGTTTCCCCCCCCTTTTTTTCCTTTTTTGGTTCTATGGCTCTTATGTATCCCCTTTTTTCGAGACGCGGTGTCTGCATGTGGGCCCCCTGGGGTGTTTTTTGCTAGCATGGGCCTTCTGGTCTCCCCGCCGTCGCGGTTTACTATGCATCTATTACTCCTGTTACCACGGGTTCCCTGTGCCGGTCTATTTTTGAGTGCTTTGTTAGCCATGGGGCGCATGCTGTGATGCCGCGTTCTTTCTTCCCCCCTTTTTTTTTCCCCCGATGTCCTTTCCCTTTCCCCCCCCCCTTTTTTCTTTTCTTCCCTCCCCTGGGTTGTTGTAGCGGAGGGCTCTTTGTTTTGCAAGCCTATTTTCCGTTCTGTGTATCATTGTGTGTTCTCGTAGTGGTGGGTGGGCGCTGGGCAGCGGTTGCAATTGCTTATTAATGTGGGACTCACGTTCTGCCTTTGCTAACATGTAACTGTTCTTTTTTAATTTTCCTGTGTTCTATATTACTGCTTGCTCGCGGCCCGCTACGGCCCTCTGGACCTTAATGATTGCCATTATTCTGCTATACCCCTTCTTCTATTATAAAATCAACCTTCTCTCATCCTGCTCGTGGTGGTTGCTCTGTGGCTTTTCGCCTTTGATTCCCGTTTGGATTACTGTGGTACCCTGCTGGAGCTTCTGTCCTGACCAATGTGCTTCTATAATTGTGGTGGCCGGCCCGATGGGTTGTAGGCCCGTATTTGTGAGCAATTTCTGCACAATAAAGGTTTTAAAAAAAAAAAAAAAAATCCTCTTTTTAGGTCGAGCTGGTGTAGCAATGCGAAGCATTGCGTCCAGCGAAGTATCTATTGTTGGCCATTTCCTGGGAATCTGAGACAGGGGATGTGCACACGCAAGCCCTCGGCGATTTCACCTCATGGGCGCGCACGCCCAGCCCGGCGCCGTGCACCTCTCCTATCCCACATTCTCAGCAAGTGAATAACACATATACACACACAGCCACACTCACGCATGTACACGCACACACACATGCACGCACACACTGCATACACACACGCGCTCACACACACACACGCACACATGCACACAGCCACCCTCCCCCCCGACCCCCTCACCTGGCTCTTTTGTCGCGACTCTCCTGGTATCTCCGCTGCATCACCTGGTCTTCAAAATGTAAGTGTTACTATTAGGCGCACGCACCAGTTCGTGCTCTCAGTTTAATGTCCTGTAGCCATCCTTTCGTAGAACAAATCGGCGCTCTTGTTTTAACAACACATGCGCACTGAGCATGAAAAAACTTTGCCGCACATGCGCAGTGTGTGTGGCAGCGTGCGCAGCTTACCTGTATTCTCTGGTTCCGGGTTGGTGGTGAGTGTCTGACGTTTGCATTTCCAACAGTAGCGTCTAGCATCACCCGAGCTCTCTCGCTCCTTAGCGCTGGGGTCTTTATCTTTCTCTCGACCCCTCGTTCCCACCACAAGCACCTCGGGGAAACACCAGGGGCCTGTCAGTGGCCCCCAAAGTGACTGCCCTCTATGCGCCAGGAACTATCTGTGATATCCTTTTCTGCGTAAGCTACATGCTGCCTTCTCCCGCAGTCACACCCCGCAACAAATGCTTGATTCTTTGTTAGCCCGTCTCCTTTTAATTTTGAAGAAGAGACTTGTTCCTCGGGAGCCCATCTGACCGCGACCTAGTTTCTCATTTGACTTCCATCCTCTCTGGTATGCATAAAAATTACAGAAGCCGTAGCTCCAGCTACTCGCGGCCCGCCACTGCAATGGGAGTCGTGATTTTTATGCTCGCAGCAGTAACGAGTTAGGGGCAAATTCCGAGGGGCTTATGTTCAAGCCCTTGTTTAAGGTAGTTGCGCATTTTGGAGAGATGGTTTTGGGACCGACTACCTCTCCCCCCACCCCCGCTCCCCCGAAACTTAAAGTCAGTGCTTAATACTTAAAAAAGACCAGATCTGAAGGTAAGTTGGTGCAGCGTATCCGGGCAGGTGTGCGCCCCCTCTTCCGCCTCGTCTTCTTTTCGTGCACCAGACACACAGAGGTGTCTGAGAGGGAGCGGCTGCTGTAGAACGTTCGTGGGGCTGTGTCAGGGGAGTACTGCACGAAGCACCCGGCAGGTACTGCTCGGGGTCTGGGTGCCCCATCGCATGCACACAAGAACTGCATCTGAACATATTGGCACCCTTAACACCCCCCCCCCCCCTCCCAAGCAGACAGGACATGGTCGCTTCCATCACGAGGCATCTGCCCAGGAAGGCAACTCCCATCTCTGTCTCCGGCAACAGAGATTCCCTGCAGACATGCTTTTTAAAGCTTGAGAAACTCACAAATTCTAAATTAGATTAAGTAAAGAGAGCTGCAGTGGAAGGTTCGAACACAATTTAGTGTTATATTACATTCGTGCCATGTTGTCTTGAGAAATTGGTGCAGGCATTGTGGTTTACCTGAGATGAGGAATGTGGCCAAGTGCCGACCAGGCTGGCTGCTACGAGTATAGGTCATCGAGAAAGCATAGTTTTTTAAGTGAGAACACACTGCATGTGGGCATGCACTTCCACACCTGCGCTTTTCTCTCACTGTGACTGTGCCATAAGTAATGCAGTGTGAACTCGGCCAATGTAGCTTACAAGGGACTTGATACACCCACGGTGAAATGAGACAAAAAGCAGCTTGTTTTATATTGTGCCTAGGTTAAAAGCGCTAATAAACTAAATTAATATTGCTATACCCAGTGGATTTAAAAAACTTGACTATTTTATTTAACATAGTACAGCCTATTGATAATTTTGTATGGTTTTATTATGCTCTATAATTACAAGCAGTAGGAGTAGGTTTTTTAAGGGAATGAAGACTTAATAACATCTTAAACAATCCGTTCACAAATACATTTTGCTGTGACTGGGCCTATGGTTATCCTCCTTAACCTGCTGCTTGAAGTCACCTATTGCAGCCACCACTCCTGCATCAGCGTGCATTTGTTACAAATGTGCAGGGATCGAGTCTGCCCTACAAAGGAAAAGCTGAAATCTCGATGACCTATTCTTTGCCACTTCTGCATCCAATTGCTTCAGACTCAGAACTGTTCCTTCTGTTAAGGATGATGTTCTGTGTGTATTTAGGTGTCTGCACAGCAAGAACATAGCCGAAGGTAGTGGCGCAATGTACCTCGCTGGTGTCCTAGATTAGTCATAGATCATTTGCCGCAAAGAAGGGGAGTTGTTGGACGAGTCGAGAGGAAGGGTTCTTTTAACGTGTTGAGAGTTTATTCTTGGATTTTGTCTCTCGTCTGGCAATGTCCTGGTTGTGAGTTGAGACCTGCTAGAAATGGTTATATTTGTCAGCCAAATAGACATGAGTACAGTACATGATGGTCTTCTGGATGATGTGGTATCGCCATCTATCGCCCTCACTCTATCTATCTATCGGCCTCACTCTCTGTCTATTTATCGCCCTCACTCTATCTGTCCATCTATCGCACTCACTCTATCGCCATCACTCTATCGATCGCCCTTACTCTCTTTATCTATCGTCCTCACTCTATCTATCTATCGCCCTCCCTCTATCTATCGCCCTCCCTCTATCTCTCGACCTCCCTCTATATATCTATCGCACTCACTCTATCTATCTATTGCACTCACTCCATCTATCTATAGCATCACCACAGCATCACTCAGCACCACCACAGCATCACTCAGGGGAACCGCAACATCACTATGCGCTACCACAGCATCACTGAACGCCACAGCATCACTCGTCGCCACCAAAACATCACTCAGTGCCACCACAACACAACATCAATCTGTGCAACCATTCAACAACAACTGGTTCAAATATGTTCTCTCAATGTTTCAAGCTTTATTACAAATGTCACAAAAAAGATCTTAATATTTCACTTCTGTTCTTGGATTTTCGTCACAATAAAATACACTAAACATAATATTCACAAAAGTTATTTACAAATGTTTAAGCTATTGCCATTATAAATTACAATAACTTTTATTTAAGTATTAATTATTTAAAAAAATGAAAAGCCATTGTTATTTGTAATATCAATACATCTAAGTCACGTAAATACAACACATATTGCATTACAACTGCTAAAGGTGTCACATTTGCGAAAGTTATAACTATTGGCATTGTAAATGATAAAGCTATTAATTTAGCTATTTTCAAAAACAACACATAAATAAAAAAATTGTCATTTACAATTCCAATAGCTCAAACTTTCCTAATGCGAGACCTATTGCATTGCAAATGCTTGTTTCACTTTTGTGATGTGTGCAGCATTCTGCAGCACACAGTGAAAGTGAAAATACCCTGTATTGATAGGTTTTGTGCAGGTAGGTGTCTCTTACTGCAGATCAATCAACTCCGCACCACAGTCACCCTTGCAGCATGGCGCAAGGGTGCCTGCTTTGGTGCATGGCAGCCATAGTTCGTCAATGTAGAGGAAAAATACAGGGGGGCTTATTCATGAGCCCCTTCCGACAGCTTACCATTGCTGGTGTGTCATTTTCTTGACATACTTGCAGTGTGAATGCTGCACCACATTGCGCCGGATTTATGAAGTGATGCATCTAGGTATATGCACGACCTTGTAAAGCCCTATGCCACATTATACCTGCGTCAGGTACGATGTATGCAGGGTGTGCATTCCCACGCAACAAAACCTTGTAGGAGTGGTGCAGTGTAATCTATCAGATTTCACTGCAACAATTCTAGGATGCAACTGTGTCAAAAATATAGGCCTGCCTCATGTCAGGCGTAAGGGTGGCACAGTGCCATAGGGATAGGGTGGCCCCAGCTGCGTCATGCTTGCAACACAACTTGGGTGGCATGGTGAGAAAAAAAATGATGGATTTAACCCCGATCTCTTGACTGGGGGTGAATGCTTTGATTTGTTCTGCATTCCGTCCATCAACTGTGTGTCTTTTGATTTCTTGCAGCACAACTGCAGTAATGCATGATGTCAGGATGTCAGATGTATCTGTCATTGATTGCAACAGGGAGCACAGTACAGCAAACATGGCGCAGCCATGGTGTTGCAAGGAGGGCACAATGAAAAGTGTCCAATGGCTGTTTTATCGCAGTGAAGTGAAACTTTTCATGATTGGGGCCCAGGAATGATCCCTATCTTATTGATAGGGTGCCTTCCTGGCCTTTTGTTTCAGCGCAGGGCAGTGTACAATATTCCTTGCAGCGCTGTCCAGCAACCAGACATGTTATATGTGGGCCCAAGTGTTTGCACCAATTTTAAGACCGCTATTTTCTGCTCTTAAAACACTGCCTCTAATTTGAGTTAGCAGCAGTTTTGGGGGGTTATCGATGTTCTGGAATTTCATTGTAAATATCGCGAAGTGTGGTTTTTTCACAGGGACGCCTACCTTGCATCTCAGTTTTCGTTAAGTCCCGCTAATAGAATTGGCGATCTTGAAAATTCACGTTTTTCGCTGAAAAAGTGCTGCTAACTGCTGTTAGTGGCAGTTTGTAAATAAGGTGATAAAAAAATCAGCGCAACATCAAAAAATTTACGCTACAGCGGCGTTAAGTTCTTGTAAATATGCCCCCAAGTGTGATCTCTCTACTGACATTGAAGTACTCTTGTGGATTAATAGTCCTGAGCAGACTTCTTTGTCTGTTTTACAGGAAGTGCGGCTTTCAGGCCCCACTACTGTAAACTTCTTTTTAGATGTAACCTAGACCTTTGAACAGGCGTTCCATGTGAGGGTTCGCATTGTATATGTATGGTCAATGTGTGGTAGCAAGACTTGTATGTAAAAGTCTGATTTCTGGGAACAGTGAGATATGTTTTGAATTGTCCCCTGGTATGGCACAGGGTCTAGGATGAAATGTAGCTCCCCAGACAGTGGAAATGTATTAGTTGCATTCCTGAAGCAGGAGGATGGAGTTCCAGTCACAAAAGAGAAGAAAGATAGACACAGCACTACCAATAGACATTCTAAACCGTCCTATGTTTGTAGATGGTAGGTGAGAGGGGTGAGTTAGCAGACTGAATTGTTAAAATCGAGGAAGTTTCTAGGCAGAGCCTGCCTTCTCTCTTTCACAGATATATATTTCACAAGGGCTGATGACAGCCAGGTTCAGAGACTTCACACTTGATCGTGCCCATGTGTTTTGTACACTTGCCTTGCACCAACTTTATCACTACCTGTAGTGAGAGACATCACCTTGCACAAGGGATTTGTAAGCACTGTAGACAGATAACTACATTTGATATGTACCACCTAAAATCAGTTCCAAGACTTTAGATATTGGATCAACATCCCCTATCTGGAAAATGAGTACGAAGGTTCAATCCAAATAGGAAAGTGTCTAGTCCTGCAGGAGGAGAGTCTGTCCAGGAAAATCCCAGGCATGTTCTCAGCATGTGGAGCACTGAAAAGAGCAGACTTAACACTGGGATTGAAGCTATCATCAACCCAAGTCGTGAGGAGTAATCTCATCTCCCTATGCAGTACATGAGGAGAACTGCAAGAAGAAAATACAAGCCACATAAGTATGCTGTCTGCACCCCTGCAGGGTGAATGGAACTGCTACTGTGAACACGTTGAGAACCCGTGTTGCCGTGTTGCTGTCAAAGCAAAAGATCTGCCCGAGGCCGTTACCACCAAAGACCAGCAGCCCAAGTAAGGAGAGTGTCTGCTGCTTGTAGTACTGCACTACTGATGCTGACACTGCCACTGATGATGCAAACAAACACACCACCAGCACCACACCAAACATTTGTTCTGTGTACATGTACCACCTGGCCTGAGAACATGGAAACTGAAAGAATGTATATAGAACTCATAAAGATAAACCTGCCATCAGCAAATTTGACATTGCAGCGGTGCACATTTTAACTTAATATCAGAAAGAACTGACCTATGCGTTGCCGAACATGACGGCGCTTAATGAGTTTGATCGCCCTTGTGACTGATTGTTGCCTATGACCTTTTTTCTTGGCTGGACACTGTAGATATGAGGTGCACCATAGGAACTAGGAGAGACCATTATGCAGATGGTGTATCACTTAGGTAGTACTCGTCCGTGGAATCATAAAATCCTGTAAAAGAATCCCTATTACCGTTCAGTAGTTCCTTTCCAGCAACATTAAGGTTCTTCTCTTTTTATTAAGACAGGCACTGGGATAGACAGGGATTTATTTTTTTGGTTGATTAACTGCTGAGTTTCGAGCCTCTGCACCCGGCACCATCAACCTGGTTGGCTTTTAACGGTGAACCCTCGCTACTCGAAAGTCAAGTACAGAAGGGGTGTATTTAGGCAAGTTCCCAGAGCCATAGTAGGAAGGACTACAGGACACCAGAGACAAAATACCCCCAACCACCAAGCTTGTTCCCTGTAGCCTTTGTCTGCCAAGGGTCTGCCATGGGTCAAGCGGAGGTCAGTGGTTGTTATGGATAGATGTTGTATGTCACAAAGTTGGTAGTCGGCTGCCTCTACTCTCTATGATGCAGATAACTTTAATTATCTGAATATCTGTCACCAGTGAGCAGTACTCCCTATGTAGCCATCTGCCATAAAAGGCACCTCAGTGGCTCGGTGTAGTACCACAAGCACTAGAGTAGTAACTCCGGAGCCTTATGCCTTGAGATTCCTCGGAGCACAGAGAGACCAGCTCCAACACACAATCACTCAGGTAGAGCCTGAAAACTGACAATTTGGCAGTGGTTAGGCAACATGCTGGTTCCATTCCAGCTCTTACCTGCAGAGCAATTGTGTATACTGAATAGAAATAAATGGCACTTCCCTGTAAAGCAGCTTCTCCGGGGGTCTGAGACAGGTCATGTCCATTCATACCCTCTCTGCACCATATACTGATAAACTGATGATCCCAATGGGACTTTACTCATTTGAGACACTGGGTCTGTCCTGTTTCATAACCCTATCAGTTTAAAATGCTGGCAGCATATTGATGCTTACTATAATGAAAAATTGTTACCTGTCAATGCCTTCACTATGATTATTTTTTAACGCAACAGCTGAGTTAGTGAACTTTCTTAAGCAGTGCCCAAGTTGCATAAAAAGGGGGGTACTTTATGTTTTTTTACTCATTACTGGGGTTTCACTGCTTGAATCTAGTCTCTATAAAATGTCTCTGGAAGTGTCAAACATATGGCTATGAAATATCACACATAAACAAATTGAAACAATGAAAATATGTTTACCAGTTTGGAAAAGGAGCGCTGTGCTCAAGTAGAGTTTATCATCCACCAAAGTTTGGTAGTTGGGCGCTTTTGTTAAACTCAAGAATCCTCTATTTACAGTTTTTAGTATTGGAACAGGCTATCGGGGTACATGTGGGGCTATGAGGCTATCCCAGTGGTTAATTTGTAACAAAAATAAGTGCCCGGATCTAGTTAGGAGGCAGCTTGCACCAGCCCATATCTCCTGTTAGCCCTGCCTAGAACAGAACCAACTTCTAACCGTGAAAGTGGGAAAAGGATGTGGCATAATGGCCAGCGCTACTGACTTCGGAGCTGGGGAACAAGGGGGCATATTACCAACAACTAGCGATATTTATCGCTAAATGAGCTTAGCGATATTTTTTTTATCGCCGCGCATTGCCGGATTTTATCGCAGAGATAAGGTGCTATTAGCAACGTTTATCTCAAATGCGATAAAATATCCGGTGATGGCGGCTCAATGCGTGAATATCACTGGAAATTTAGAGATATTCAGGCATTAATGCCAGTCGGGTCTTAACCTGATTATTTAACTCCCATTGGATATACAGGTTAAGAAGTGGTCTGAGCAGGCGTTAGTTTTTGGCGATATTCGCGCTTACTGCACTTTTTTTATCGCTGTGCCTGAATTGATAATAGGCGATAGCGACTGCTTTCAGTCGCTAACAGGTTGGGTACGCCCACTTTGCATGTCGTCAGTGATAAATATCGCTAACATGCAAAGCGGGCCCCAAACCGCTCGCTATCGCCTACAAACTGTCGCTAACTGCTGTTCGTGATAGCTTGCTAATAGGGCGATGAAATTATCGCCGCTTTAACAGGAAAAAGTTAGTGATAAATATCGCTGACATGCAAAGCGGGCCCCAAACCGCTCGCTATCGCCTACAAACTGTCGCTAACTGCTGTTAGTGATAGCTTGCTAATAGGGCAATGAAATTATCGCCGCTTTAACAGGAAAAAGTCACGCTAAAGCCCTTGATAATATGCCCCACGGTTCGAGAAGTGGCTCTACATCCTGTGATTTTGGGGAAATCACTTAATCTCCCTGTAAATGAATGTGTTCTTAACTGTTGCTCATGAAAAGTGCTAGGGATAAGCACCAGAAATAAACAGGTCAAATTAAGCACCGGGGATACCTTGTTTGCATACCGGGGTTTTCCTTTTAAAAATATTTTGATCTGTGAACATGCGTTTGAACTAAACCAAGACTATCAATCCAAGAATGCAATATGGTGGTAAATTAAACCTTGTAATCCTACCACTTTACACTAAGTGCATTGCCTAACACCACTGGACTGACAAGTTCATAGAGAAACCCATAGCTCTTGAGTTTCACAAGCCCAAGACTGCGTAGTTCATCCCTTCCAGGGTTGTGCTGTTCTTTCTAATGTTTAGTGGATAAATAGGACTGCAAGTCCCAGAATGTAAATTAGAAAAAAACAGCATTTCCTAGGTTACTCTTGGATTCCAGACTCTTGAGCGCTTGAAAGCTCGTTGTAGGGTAGGTGATTGAGGGTATTTTCAGGGGCCATCAGCCCATCAAGCACTGAAGGTAACCCTAAGGGGCAGCATGTAATTTTCTTAAAGGCTACTACAACACATAACTTTACTGCTGAAGTAAAAATTATCCTGAGTACTGCACCCTGATGTGCTAAAATATATCATAAATTTCTCTTCAATACTGCTTGTGAAACCTATGAATTTTGGCCAATATCTGTAGAACTGTGCTATTAAACTTATCAATCGTTTGTTTCAATTGTTTTAAACAAAATTTCCTTGGGGCTGCATCAACCTGCTCAAGCCCCTCTAGCAGAGTGTTGAACTTGCTCCTTTGTTCAGAGCAATAAGAAATTCGAGTTAAAGTGCATTTCAGGTCCTCTTAGGGCCTTGTGCATGAAGTGTTGTAAGGATCCAGTCCTGGACATTCACATAAGAAGCTGGTAAATTCTGGGAGGTTTATGCACTCGTACACCCTGTGGCATCCCAATCCTGCTGGTTACGGTTTTCACACTCACCACGGCAACCATCAACGGGACTCAATAATGGTAAGTCACTACGGTTGACACCTTCACGCAGTAGATTGCTCATGAAACCTTTGCATCATTGGAAGTGTCCTGAGCGTGCATTTACTCTGTTTGCTGTTGATTTTCCTGCAGGTGCACCAGCATTACGCACCACCCCTCCTGGGTCCCTGGCTCCAGGAGCAACAGCTTCTGCTCTATCTTTAAAAAAAAATCAAATTTTATATATATATACTCATCCAGCAATGCCCTTCTTGTATTTGCTACCCAAACTACATAAAGGAAAAGTTCCAATACCAGGTCGTCCAATAATACCAGCAATCAACAGTATGACGGAGCAAGTGGGCCAATATATAGACTTTTATTTGCAAGATCTGGTCAAAGGCATGCCATCGTACATAAAGGACACTGGTGATTTTTTGAAACGGATTGACAATATACCTTGGACTGATGATCTGGTACTTCTGACTCTTGATATAGAGTCCTTATACACCAGCATTAACCATAAACAGGGTCTACGTGGTGCGGAATACTTTTTAAATACTCGACCAGCAGAGTATGTGTTGCACAACAAGATGCTTTTGTCCTTGATTGCTTGGTGTCTTGACAATAATTATTTTTCCCTTGGGAAGGAGTTGTTTAGACAAAAGCGAGGGGTGGCTATGGGGGCCTGCTTTTCCCCGAGCTACGCGTGCTTGCACGTTGGGTTCTGGGAGAAGCAGGTCCTCATGGGACAATACCAACAAGAGATGGAAGAAAGAATATGTCTATGGCTGCACTTTATAGACGATGTGTTCATTGTGTGGAGGGGTGACAGTCAGAGCGCGCAGGAATTTGTTGAGAAAATTAACACAAATGATTATAACCTGTTCTTTACGTCTCAATGTAGTACACGTTCAATCGAATTCTTAGATGTCAAGATACAGGTAATTAACAACAGATTAATGACTACTGCACATAGGAAACCCACAGCAGGGAATGCAACCCTACATGCATCAAGTGCACATCCTAAACACTTAATAGCCAGTATTCCCTAAGGGGAATTACTGCGGGTTAAGCGCATTTGCAGTACCCCCGAAGCATATGAAAAATGTAAGATGGAAAGTCTGGAAAGGATGCGAGCTAGGGGCTACACAGAAGATATGCTTACTAGGGCCATGGACAAAGTCAGTGAGAGACCCCGAGAAGACCTGTTACCAACAGGCACTGAGTCAGCAGATGATATTGTAAATAAGGATGAGGCGCCCAGGCTGATTACTACATTTAGCAGGCAGGAACGCAAAATTAGAGCTATACTAAATAAAAATTGGCCAATTGTATTAACGGATAGCATTTTAAAAGAGGACCTTCCGGAGAAGCCCCAGGTAACTTTTAGGAAGTGCAAGAACATGGCCACATATGTATCACAACCTACACTAGCGGGGGCCCCTGCTTCCATGTGGTTACCAACCAAACAGGGTTTCTATAAATGCACAACCTGCCGGGCATGCAATTTTGGTGTTAACACTGTAAAGTATAGCACACCTTTCAGTAAAATTGAACAAAGTATTAAGGGCAACTTTGATTGTCGGACAGAATTTGCTGTATATATACTCTCGTGCACTTGCGGACTTAGGTACGTGAGAAGTACCATAAAACCAGTGCACGTGAGAATTTTACAACATATAAGAGCAATTATCAACAGCGATCCCGCCAATCCGGTAGCCAGACATTTTAAGGCGATACATGGAAAAGACATCAATTGTTTGTCATATTATGTCATTGATTCGGTACCGGTACCTAAAAGAGGCGGCGACAGAGAAAAGTTACTAAGGCAGCTGGAGACAAAATATATAATAAATCTTAACAGCAAGGCTCCAAATGGACTAAATAACACAGAGGATATGCACACATTCTTGTAAGAAAGAGATTCAAAAACTAAATATGAACCACCAATAATGAAGTAATAATGCAAATTCTATATAGAAAAATCTCTCATTCCTGTTTTTATTCATCACTTACATTTTTTCATTTTTTGCACTAAGCACTTTGTCTGACAATATTGTTATTATATGTAATACCCTAGGTTGGTTTTTTGGCCGGGGAACAGACTTTTAACCATAGATCCTAAGATTATTCATAAAATGCGAGTATATTACAAAAACATCTAATTATCGGTTTCTTTTAATACAAAGAACAGTCATTTTTTAAGTCAGATTTGCACATATGCAGTGGGATTCTTTTTCCCCTCTCTTTGCACTGTAATTGCGTAATTTTGCACAGGAATTGGTTTTATAGGCATTAATGCCGTTATTTTGTTTTAACTCTAAAGTTTTATATCTTTATGAGTTTTACATAACCAATGCGTAATATTGCACAAATACAATTAGGTTTTAGAGCATTGATGCTGGTATATATGAATTCTAGAATGCAATGAATTTGAGAGTTTTTAAATATTTTTGAATATTGTAAATGCAAATATTTATCATCATTATTTATGGCGTAATGTTGCACAGTTATAAATAATGCATTCATGCAGAAATATATAAATGACTGGTATATATTGAAACCGTTTACATAATAGGTTGATGTGAATGTAATACTGCATATTTAAGTGAATATATAAATTGTCAGCTATAGTATGTTTTCACTTTTCATGCACCACGTGGTGAGAATGATTGTAAAAATTAAGTATTTAATGAGGAAGTATACTGCATTGTCGCCATGTGATCAAGGTTACTTGTTAACCGAAACGCGTCATGCCAGAAGAAAACCATGAGAAGAGTTAATAAATCTTCCTAAAATACTTATCTGCTGCTTGGTGGTCCGTCATTCTGTGGTCCGAAAATGCCGTTTTTCAGAATGTGCTAGGATATATATATAAATATTTACGATGCGTTGCCCGGGGCTCGTGCGGAGCCTTTCAGTGTCAGTAAATATGAGGCACCACCATCAGAGGCATAGAAACGGACTACACCACCCATAATACTACGTGAATGCTCATACAGAGCGGACCAATAAGGACCCACGATAGATGTAATAAAAGGAAGGTGTGGCCGTGAGTGTGCCTGTAACTGCAGTCTTCCCTTTGAAAAAGAGAAAAGTCTCGAAACGCGTCAGGGTTGCAGTTTGCTGCTTTAATAACGGACCAGCGCAATTGTTTTTACCTGATTAAAGCTGATGGGGATATGCTACTCTGTGTTCGAGTGCTGCCTGACTGTTGGACATTCCCTTGGAGCTTGATATATATATATACATATATATATATATATATATTACCTACTGGCGGTCGCCAGTAGGTATATATAGTTAGGATTTTTTCTCTATGGGATTTTTGAAAATTCTATGTCTAATAACTTTGGCGTTTGTGGACGGAATTGGCTGAAATTTTCAGGAAAATGGAACATTTTGTTTCTGAGCAGCCCCTGAAAATTTGGGGGGGGGGGTTCGTCAAGGGGGGGCCGAGAAAAAAGGGGGGTCCCAAAACGCGTTTTTCCAATGTTAATTTCCATAGGGCGGTTGGCCTCACTTTTAGCCCGAACGGCTGAATGGATTTGCACGAAACTTGGCAAAATTGTAGGGACTGGTAGCCCGATGTGCCTTTGCTAGGTCTCAATATATGTGCTCGAGTGGATTTTGAGAAATTAACGTTCAAAAAAAGATATATATCTGTAACAGCGCACCGGGCAGCGCTCCGCTACGTGTACTTTTCGCGTTACGGAGCTTTGTGAAGCGAAGCTGATTGGTTCTCCGGCGTCTGTAAACATTCCAAACAGTCCGTAGCGGCCGCCATCTTGTCTCTCAGTAGGATCGAGAGACAAGAGGAGGGCAAAGCGAAGGGGCAAATGACCATAAGGGGGCATAGTAGATCCTCCCTGACCCCCTAGGTTTGATGTGGAGGTTTTAAAAGGGCCCCGCGGGGCAAAAAAAAATAAATAAATAATAATCGAACGGCTGAATGGATTTGCGCGAAACTTAGCAAAATTGTAGGGACTGGTAGCCCGATGTGCCTTTGCTAGGTCTCAATATATGTGCTCCAGTGGATTTTGAGAAATTAACGTTCAAAAAAAGATATATATCTGTAACAGCGCACCGGGCAGCGCTCCACTTCGCGTACTTTTCGCGTTACGGAGCTTTGTGAAGCGAAGCTGATTGGTTCTCCGGCGTCTGTAAACATTCCAAACAGTCCGTAGCGGCCGCCATCTTGTCTCTCGGTAGGATCGAGAGACAAGAGGAGGCCAAAGCGAAGGGGCAAATGACAATAAGGGGGCATAGTAGATCCTCCCTGACCCCATAGGTTTGATGTGGAGGCTTTAAAAAAGCTCCGCGGGGCAAAAAAAAAAAAAAAAAAAAAAATCGTTTTTTTGGTGGGGTGCGCCCGGTTAGCGTAACGGGAAGCGGACTGGGGAGCGTACTACAAGGAAAGAAGAATGATTGACTTTTAACTTATTGTATGTTTATAGACTTTTTTTAAACTTTTTTTTCTGCTGAGTGACGTCTCGGCCTATCTCCACGGGATGCAGTCCCTACCATCTCGGCATTTAAGCCCAGGGGGACCGGTAGTGTGGGAGAGATAACGGGGCATATTATCAAGGGGGTTTATCTCCGCTTTTTTGGCTTTAAAAGCCAAGAAAGCGGAGATAAAATTATCTCGCTATTACCTAGCTGTCGCTAACGCCAGTTAGCGACCGCTAGTAGGAGATAGCGACCATCTTGGGCCCCACTTTGCATGTCAGTGATATTTATCACTAATGACATGCAAAGTGGGCATGCCAAGATGTTAGCGACTGGAAACAGTCGCTAACATCGCTATCTCCTATTACCAACTTTTGGAGATATTCGCGCTAAGCGCGAATATCTCCAAAAAGTAACACCTGCCCTGAGCAGTTCTTAGCCATGTTATCCAATGGGAGGTGGATAACATGGCTAAGAGCATTAGCTCGGTAATGCATGAATATCGCGGACTTTTCAGCGATATTCATGCATTGCGGCCGTTTTTTATCGCATTTGCGATAAACCTTGATAATAGCAAGGTTTATCTGCGATAATTTCTGACGATGCTTAGCGGTAAAAAATTCGTTGCTAAGCATCGTTAGCGATAAATATCGCTTAACTTTGGTAATATGCCCCAACGTCTGTTAACGTTCGATTCGAAGGAAATCAGGAAGTGTTGAAAAACATTGTCTGCGCCATCTTGCCTTTTTTCAAATGCCACACTTTTGTCGTGCACGGCAGCCATTTTAGATGCCTTGACCAGACCCACTCTCTGCACGCTGTCGATCCGTAGCATGGCTCCCCACCCTCGCAAGCATCTCCCCCAGGCACTGGTCACCCCCGCTCTCTGTCTTATGCATGGGCAATAAACCTCCCCCCATCTGCGCTGCTCTTCCCTGAGAATCACACTCCCTTTTGCCCTATTCACTACCGCACCCTCTGACACTCCTCTTCCTCTGTGTCCGATTGTCCAGGCCGGTCCCAGGCTATCAGCTAGCCCTGTAGATGTAGTTTATGGCCCCAGCTGTAAAGAATCACCCCTCTTCAAAGGAGTTATAGTAGATCAAGGCCCACACCCGATGAGATCCGTCACACCACACGCGTTCCTACTATCTGAAAACCATCCTGTATTGTGATTGGGGAGGGGACCGAGCCTGAAGCGGAAGATTCCAGGGATGACTCTTTGTACATCAAAGTTTTTACAATTATGTGTCACATTAAAAATATATAGCACTCCAACAAAGTAGTAGGAATATAAAACTTTAATAACTTATAAATATATACAACAAAACAAAAACAGTAAAAACATTTAAACATTTTTAGGGAAAAAGAAGGAACAATGGTCAGTAGCGGTCGGTTGTGCGAATAGTCCCAAGGCAGCACAACGTCCAGATTTCTGGACGGCACCCAGGTGATGTTGCCTGGGTGCCGCACTGATTTGGGTATCCGGCGTGGGGCGTCCCGGGGGGTGGGTCGTCAGTAGCGGTCTGTTGTGCGAATAGTTCCAAGGCAGCAGAACGCGCTGAAATGTGGATGGCACCAAGGTGATGTCCAGTAAGTTGCTGCCCTCCGAATAACGGCGTGGGGCGCCCCGGGGGGGGGGGAGGCAGTCCAAAGTTCCGTTAAAAGGGCAAAGGAAAGGATCGGTGGTTTGAACCATCAGTCAAAAAGGGGAGGGGGTGCAACAATTTTTCCTACCGGGTCACACTGTGCTTTCACCGGAACTGATCCGAACTGTGGTCTGCAGGATTCTAGTCATTCAAACTGAGGCTGGCGCCAGCATGGGAGCGCCGACGTCCCGCGGCTACAGTTTCGTCACTCCACGGGCGATCATGGCAGTCATTCCCCATCGGGGGTGTCTGCGGGGGTCGGGGACTCCCGCGGCTCCTCTAGAATCTTCAAGGTCGTGGAGGACTACGGTGGTGGAGTCAACCAGTGACCGGGCCATTTCTTTATGCTGGGCCCGCTCTTGCCAGGTCGACCGCCATTTTGAGAGTTCGGTAGCTACCGGCGATCGCGGGGTCAAATGAGCGGACGGGCTCCACCCTGCCGGGCGAGACGTTGCAGCATCGCCACAGTGGAAGAACCCTTTTCCGGGTGCCTGGAGCGCTGAGGGTGCAGCTGGGAAGCCTCCACCTGGGGAGGCGGGAGAGGCCTGTTCGCACCGTCTCTCCCTCCCAGTGCACCCCACGGCGTCTCGCTTGACATTTGTTATGGCCGGACCAGGCGATGAGGACGAGGGGGGGGGGGTGGAGGCATGTGCAAGACATCCCCCCCCAGTGTTGTCGCAGCCATTATAAAAGAAAGAAGAAATGTCCCGTCCGTCTTTGGGCCGGACCTCCGGTGGATGGCGGCCGGACGCCCTTTGCTCTGGCCCCATGAACGGGTTCCTTGGCTCATCCGGTGGGGCAGGCCTTGGCGTGTGGTGCCTCTCCTGGGCCTTTCGTGCAGTAGCCTCTCCTCTCCCAGGCCCTCCATGGATGCTGGCCCAGACTGGGAGAGAGAGGGTCTAACCTGCAATTCTCCAGGGTTACCGCCACCGCGGCCGGATCCCGTCGGCCTCGGCCTCTGGTTGATGGTGGCCGGACTGGGAGAGAGAGGGGAGGGTCGAGGACACAGACATTCCCCCTCTTGCAACTCTCCAGGGTTGTCGTAGCAATCCCCCTGGCCGGGTCCCATTGGCCTCGGCCTTTCCTCTGGCTACACCCTACGTGATGATCTTCTGCCGACGGTTGGCAGCAGGACCCGCCTTATATGTGTTGCTTCCGGCTGGGCGTAGCCGCAAACCTGTTGCACTTTGGAAGTTTCCAGAATGGGGCGGATGTCTGCTGACTTGTATCTTTCCCAGTTTGCCGTTATTTGGCCGTGGCAGGCGGTGGGACAGACACGTTTTGGGGCAGTGAGGGGCGATGAAGCCTCGTTGCCTTGTGGCCGTTGCAATGTCACACTTGGTTTCTCTTACTGTTTTCAGGTTTCTTATTACGGGCTTACTTCTAACGTTTCTTGTTTCTAGGACAATAATAGGTTTTATCATTACGTATTGTTATCGTTTCTTTGTTTGTTATTTAATAAAAAGTTCATCAGTGGCCTACTGATTTTCGTTTTCCTATTCCTTTCTTTCCAGGTTGTTTCATGCTAAAGTTTCTGTTAACAGGATACAGTGATCACTTCGTTATTATTGCATATGTCCTTTTCACTAGGGGTGCTCTCTGGTCGGGCCAGATGACCTATCTCTAGTAAATGGTCCGGGTGAAACAGGTGCATCAATCAGTGGGGAGTAGAAAGGCATGACAGATTACAACGGGGGAGAAAGGTCCGCATTACCTACCCTTTCACTACTTGCAAAGATTTTCCTACGTTTATTTGCAAACAGGGAATACCTCCAAAAAGAACCAATTCCCAAACAGTCAATGTTCGGGCAAACAATCAATCAATGAGGAACGAAATAGGCACGACGTGTTAAAGGTTTGCGTTACCTACCCTTCACTATCTGCAAAGGGAGAGAGAATATTCCTATTCTTCCCCGTTTGCAGGCAGAGAAGATCCTTAAGAGAACCAACTTCGAACAATTCAATGCTCGATTCAAACAATCAACAAGGGGTACTGTGAACACAAATGAACGCCGCTTATGTACATACACATTGCTATTTTCAACAGGTTGTTCCTAATGTTTCTATTTTAGCGAGGTCAAAAAGAGATCCCATTAGTGGCCTACTGATTTTGCTCGATTCCTTTTGTTTTTTTACACGATTTTTCGCTATCTGCAAAGACTAAACAGAGTATTGCGACTCTGTGCTTGTTTGTAAATAGAGAATGAACCAAAGAGCACCAATTCTAAAACAGTAAATGCTTGGATAACAATCAATCAAATGGAGAGAGAAGCAGGCACAACGGATTACAACGGGGGCAAAGGCCTGCGTTAACTACCCTTCACTATCTGCAAAGAGAGAGTACTCCTAATAGAAATGAGGGGGGGGGGCAGCATTGAAAGCAGATCAGTGTGCATAAACACGAAAATGTTTTTTCTTACCACGTACTTGACAATCGACAGCTTATGATATTTGCTATTAAAAAACCATTGAAATTCACTGAAAAAACCATAGGTTATAGACCATATATAGTTAGGAATTAGCATTTACAAAACCTTGAAAATTCACTGAAAAAACCATAGGTTATAGACCATATATAGTTAGGAATTAGCATTTAAAAAACCTTATTTTACTCACACAAAACCATTGAAATTCCATATATAGTTAGTTGTACTAACTATATATCGCGCACCCGCAATCCACTGCTGATCATGTCACATATTACATCATTCATGACATGGTCAGTGACATCACTGATGACATCACTGATGACATCTCAAATGACATCACTGATGACATCACTGATGACATCTCATTTGACATTACTCATGACATCATTCATGTGATGATACGATGAACCTCTTCAGACTCTAATATAACCTTAGATACACTCAGTGTAAACAGACACTCACAGACTGTCACTCATCCATGGAGTTACTCACACACCTAATCAGTCTTGCAAAGAATCAATCACACCTCCATTTCCTCAACTATATAGTTAAACACACCTTACTTATTGAAACATATAATAACACATATTTACTCTGTTATACAATCCCTGATACAAGTTCACAATAATCCATACAGCCACTCACACATTCACTGGCTCTTATGCACAGTTATTTATATATGTCAACTACCACATGTACTGTGTTTTACATATGTACTTACTTTGACATGTAGCACTGAGATATCCATTCACTCACCAATACACTCATGCACACAGTAAACCGCCCATACAGCTGTTTCCACATGCACTTTTGAACCCATACATCTAGTGAATCAACTGCTCACACATCTATGCACAGAGTCATACACCTCCCAGACACCCACACACACACTCAATCTCCCATACAAATACTTGGCCAACTAATCAATAACCCATATAGTTAGTCATATAGCTAATGATCAACAATTGCATCAGATTACAAAACAACAGACACAATGGTGCACAATTTAAAACAGTTTAGTCACTAACCCATGCACTCAGTGAGACACATTTAATCACTCACTTATACAGTCAGTCATGCACCTACTAAATACATCATCCAGACACTTATACATCCACTCATTCTTCAATATATAAGACATATTTTAACTTTACAGAAACATACAGTCACTGGATGTTATCATCAGTGATGTAATCAGTGATGTCATCAGTGATGTCATTTGAGATGTCATCAGTGATGTCACTGACCATGTCATGAATGATGTAATATGTGACATCATCAGCAGTGGATTGCGGGTGCGCGATATATAGTTAGTACAACTAACTATATATGGAATTTCAATGGTTTTGTGTGAGTAAAATAAGGTTTTTTAAATGCTAATTCCTAACTATATATGGTCTATAACCTATGGTTTTTTCAGTGAAAGGATTTTTTTCCTATGGGATTTTTGAAAATTCTATGTCGAATAACTTTGGCGTTTGGGGACAGAATTGGCTGAAATTTTCAGGAAAATGGAACATTTTGTTTCTGAGCAGCCCCTGAAAATTTGGGGGGGTTTCGTCAAGGGGGGGCCGAGAAAAAAGGGGGGTCCCAAAACGTGTTTTTCCCATGCAATTTTCCATAGGGCGGTTGGCCTCACTTTTAGCCTGAACGGCTGAATGGATTTACACCAAACTTGGCAATATTGTAGGGACTGGTAGCCCGATGTGCCTTTGCTATGTCTCAAGATATAGGCTCCAGTGGTTTTTACGAAAATTAACTTTGAAAAATATATATTGGGCTATATATATGTTGGAGCCCAAATGTAGCCCAATGTAGCCCAATGTAGCCCAATGTAGCCCAATGTAGCCCAAAGATGGCCACCAGAGACAAAAAAAAAATGTAGCCCAAATATCAGCCAGATGTAGCCCAACTATAGCCCAATGACAGAATGTCCCAGAGTGTTCTAAAGAACAACTAGAGTGCTAACAGTCCTACTTATTACAAAGGTATGGCACACCTGAAGCCATCTTGATTGGAATAAAGTGGTAACTCTTAAAACATTTAATTTAAAAAGGAACAAAATGAGGGGGTTCATTTTGCCATAGAAAGTATGATTAGCGAATATATGACGAAATCCCGCATACCATCAGTCCGCCAAAAAAATCCCGCATGTACTATTAGGCCGCAAATTAAAATAACGAAAACTTTTAGAACGAATATGCCTTTAGCATACACTAAACAACTAAACTACCCTAAACCCTAAAACACTACCCCCAGCATGACCCTACACTACACAAACAGTACAACACTACCCTAAACCCTAAAACACTACCCCCAGCATGACCCTACACTACACAAACACTACAACACTACCCTAAACCCTAAAACACTACCCCCAGCATGACCCTACACTACGCAAACACTACAACACTACCCAAAACCCTAAAACACTACACCCCAGCATGACCCTACACTACGCAAACACTACAACACTACCCTAAACCCTAAAACACTACCCCCAGCATGACCCTACACTACACAAACACTACAACACAACCCTAAACCCTAAAACACTACCCCCAGCATGACCCTACACTAGGCAAACACTACAACACAACCCTAAACCCTAAAACACTACCCCCAGCATGACCCTACGCTACGCAAACACTACAACACTACCCTAAACCCTAAAAAACTACCCCCAGCATGACCCTACACTACGCAAACACTACAACACTACCCAAAACCCTAAAACACTACACCCCAGCATGACCCTACACTACGCAAACACTACAACACTACCCTAAACCCTAAAACACTACCCCCAGCATGACCCTACACTACGCAAACACTACAACACTACCCAAAACCCTAAAACACTACACCCCAGCATGACCCTACACTACGCAAACACTACAACACTACCCTAAACCCTAAAACACTACCCCCAGCATGACCCTACACTACGCAAACACTACAACACTACCCTAAACCCTAAAACACTACCCCCAGCATGACCCTACACTACGCAAACACTACAACACTACCCTAAACCCTAAAACACTACCCCCAGCATGACCCACACTACGCAAACACTACAACACTACCCTAAACCCCAAAACACTACCCCCAGCATGACCCTACACTACGCAAACACTACAACACTACCCAAAACCCTAAAACACTACCCCCAGCATGACCCTACACTACGCAAACACTACAACACTACCCAAAACCCTAAAACACTACCCCCCAGCATGACCCTACACTACGCAAACACTACAACACTACCCAAAACCCTAAAACACTACCCCCAGCATGACCCTACACTACGCAAACACTACAAAACTACCCAAAACCCTAAAACACTACCCCCAGCATGACCCTACACTACGCAAACACTACAACACTACCCAAAACCCTAAAACACTACACCCCAGCATGACTCTACACTACGCAAACACTACAACACTACCCAAAACCCTAAAACACTACACCCCAGCATGACCCTACACTACGCAAACACTACAACACTACCCAAAACCCTAAAACACTACACCCCAGCATGACCCTACACTACGCAAACACTACAACACTACCCTAAACCCTAAAACACTACCCCCAGCATGACCCTACACTACGCAAACACTACAACACTACCCAAAACCCTAAAACACTACACCCCAGCATGACCCTACACTACGCAAACACTACAACACTACCCTAAACCCTAAAACACTACCCCCAGCATGACCCTACACTACGCAAACACTACAACACTACCCTAAACCCTAAAACACTACCCCCAGCATGACCCTACACTACGCAAACACTACAACACTACCCTAAACCCTAAAACACTACCCCCAGCATGACCCACACTACGCAAACACTACAACACTACCCTAAACCCTAAAACACTACCCCCAGCATGACCCTACACTACGCAAACACTACAACACTACCCAAAACCCTAAAACACTACCCCCAGCATGACCCTACACTACCCAAACACTACAACACTACCCAAAACCCTAAAACACTACCCCCCAGCATGACCCTACACTACGCAAACACTACAACACTACCCAAAACCCTAAAACACTACCCCCAGCATGACCCTACACTACGCAAACACTACAACACTACCCAAAACCCTAAAACACTACACCCCAGCATGACCCTACACTACGCAAACACTACAACACTACCCAAAACCCTAAAACACTACCCCCAGCATGACCCTACACTACGCAAACACTACAACACTACCCAAAACCCTAAAACACTACCCCCAGCATGACCCTACACTACGCAAACACTACAACACTACCCTAAACCCTAAAATACTACACCCCAGCATGACCCTACACTACGCAAACACTACAACACTACCCAAAACCCTAAAACACTACCCCCAGCATGACCCTACACTACGCAAACACTACAACACTATCCTAAACCCTAAAACACTACGCCCAGCATGACCCTACACTACGCAAACACTACAACACTACCCAAAACCCTAAAACACTAGCCCCAGCATGACCCTACACTACGCAAACACTACAACACTACCCTAAACCCTAAAACACTACCCCCAGCATGACCCTACACTACGCAAACACTACAACACAACCCTAAACCCTAAAACACTACCCCCAGCATGACCCTACACTAAACAACCACCACAACTCTACACTACACTAACACAACACTACACTACACAACACTACACTACACTACACAATCACTAACCCACGAAAAAATTAACACAAACCCACTTACCTCTCTCGTCATCGTGGTTTTCACAACGCAAATGCATTTATCATACATGCCTTTAAAACGTAATTCTTTGTAAAGGCATGCGCGATAAATGCACATGCGTTTTGAAAAAATGCGGGATAATGGTATGCGAGGTCAATGACCTTGCGGGATAATGGTATGCGGACTGAAAGTCTGCGGGATAAAAAATGCAGGAAAATGGCTGCAAACCATGATTAGCAGCAGACTTCCCTGGTGAGCACTAGCTTTACTACAGTGATCTAATGAGCAACTAGAGTGCTAACATTCAAAATTTATGGCAAATGTGTGACACATCTGAATGCCTTCTTGATAGAACCAAAGTAAACAAGCATTGAAAATGCAATAGATCTCGCCCTCGTTTAAGTTAAAGCCATTCTGTTTGTAATGAGGTGGCTTTTTAGCTTTGCTTTTATTAGTGTTTTCAAAACTTTCATGTAAATAACATGCATATATATGCATATATTCACACTAGTTCGAAACCAACTCGGCATCCGCTTCCGTTGTTAACGAAAAGTTGAAAAAAGCCACAAACTCGGTGCTCTCGTTTTCCAGTGAGTTTATTGTGTAATTAAACGCCCACCAGTCGCCATGACGCGTTTCGCCTCAGCCGAGGCTTGATCACATGTCATGCCAAGAAGAAAGGAAGTGACATAAATAGTGTGGTAAGTCACATGGTCAACACAATATCCTTTACAATTTAAAGGGAAATGCATCTATTCACAACAAGTGAAAAAAAATTAGCTTTTATTAGTGTTTTTAAAACTTTCATGTAAATAACATGCATATATATGCATATATGTATAAGTATGCATGCATTTATATTTATATAGATATGCAGACTATATATGTTTATATATGTATATTACCTACTGGCGATAGCCAGTGGGTATATATAGTTAGGATTTTTTCTCTATGGGATTTCTGAAAATTCTATGTCTAATAACTTTGGCGTTTGTGGACGGAATTGGCTGAAATTTTCAGGAAAATGGAACATTTTGTTTCTGAGAAGCCCCTGAAAATTTGGGGGGGTTTCGTCAAGGGGGGCCGAGAAAAAAGGGGGGTCCCAAAACGTGTTTTCCCATTCATTTTTCCATAGGGCGGTTGGACTCACTTTTAGCTCGAACGGCTGAATAGATTTACATGAAACTTGGCAAAATTGTAGATATGGTTTGCCTGACGTGCCTTTGCTATGTCTCAATATATGTGCTCCAGTGGATTTTGAGAAATTAACGTTTAAAAAAATATATATATCTGTGACAGCGCTCCGGTTAGCACCCCGGTTCGCGTACCTGACGCGTAACGGAACTTCGCGAAGCGAAGCTGATTGGCTCTCCGGTGTCTGTCAACATTCTAAACAGTCCGGAGCGGCCGCCATCTTGTCTCTCGGTACGATCGAGAGACAAGATGTGGTGAAAAACGAAGGGGGAAATGAAGGAAAGGGGGCAAGGTAGACCACTCCTGACCCCCTAGGATTGATGAGGGGGATATTAAAGTGGCCCGCGTGGCAAAAAATAAAAAAAATTTTTTTTGCGATTTTACGCCGTAGAGGCGCGTCCCGGTGCGCGAACCGGGCAGCTCACCGGGCAGCTAACTGGGCAGCTAACCGGCAGCGTAGCTGTCAACATTGTAAACAGTCCGGAGCGGCCGCCATCTTGTCTGGGTGAATAAGTGAATGTGTGTGTAGACGTAGGAATCAGTGAGTGCGTATGTAGTAACTGGTATTGGTGTGTCATGATGTCATCAGTGATGTCATTTGAGATGTCATCAGTGATGTCATCAGTGATGTCATTTGAGATGTCATCAGTGATGTCATCAGTGATGTCACTGACTATGTCATGAATGATGTAATATGTGACATCATCAGCAGTGGATTGCGGGTGCGCGATATATAGTTAGTGCAACTAACTATATATGGAATTTCATTGGTTTTATGTCAATAAAATGTCCAGCTAACTATATATGGTCTCTAACCTATGGTTTTTTCAGTGAATATATATATATATATATATATATATATATATATATATATATATATATATATTTACCAGATTCCAAATGGAAAATGAAACGCACCGAGTGCGTTTCATTTTCCATTTGGAATCTGGTAAAAATTTCAACGATTGACCCGATCGTAGAAATCGCACCTCGCCAAACTGGAGCGCCGGCATCTACAGCGGGTCATAAATGCTCTCGATATATATATATATATATATATATATATATATATATATATATATATATATATATATATATATATATATATATATATATATATATATATATATAGAGAGAGAGAGAGAGAGAGAGAGAGAGTCCACTCCCACTCTCCTAACAACGGGTCCGACACATGCTCTGTGACAATGAGTAGACTTTAATGCCAAAATAACAAGCGCATGGCGTAGAAATGTTGCATTTGTGAAACGCTGGGCAGACACATTTTAGCCTTACAGCTTTCCTCAGTGCCTGTTCCACCAAACGATGATGTTCCACCTGGGGGCCTGTTTAAATCATGGGAGGTCCACTCCGATTGGAGTATGTTGATAGCCCATGGCGGGTTGGTTTGTAAGCACATAGTCTGAGCATGATGTTATAAACATTAGATTAAAAAAAATACCAATTTCAGTTTGAGGTTTCTATTTTCGTACTAGATTTCTGGAGTCAAGGGGATTCTGTGTGTTTTTTTTTAATTTTTATAGGTAAGTGTATAGGTCCTCGCTCATGTTAAGCCCCCCGGATATTTAGTATCCAACTCCAATATATATTGAGTTTCCAGGCACCTTAACTTTGCTTCCCTGTTTCCCCCTCTTTTCTCAGCAGGTAGTGCATCTAATACATAGTATTGTAAATGCTTGATATTACTTTTATGTTGTTCTTTAAAGTGTCTCGCAACTGGGTAACTAGGGTCATTGTTAGTGATAGCCCTAGTATGTTGTGGGATCCTTTTGTGACCAGCCAGATTAGAGCTACCAATGTATTTCAAATCACAGCTACATTCTAAAACATAGACTGCATACTGTGTTCTGCAGGTAGGATGTTTCTTGATAGACCGAGGACTATCATTAAAAGCTGTGTGATATAAAGATTTGTTTACACCAAACGTACATGCCTTGCAACTTGTACAATTTAAAAACCCTTTTCTATATGTCAGCCATGACCCTGCCTCTTGGTCCTCAGGATTGTTCCTCACAAGGGCATTGCTCATTGATGCAGTTTTCCTGTAGGTAAAATATGGTTTTCTAGGGAGAAATAGACTGATTATGGGATCATCTAATATATTGAGCCAACTGCGTCTCATAATCCCCCTAATCTGTTTCTCCTGTTTTGAGAATGTCAGAATAAGTCTTGTGGGTTCATTGGGAGCATCAATGATGTTACTAGTTGCTCCATCTGGCCTCATTTTGTATGTGAGTATATTGTCCCTGGACTTCTGCCTAGATTTTGCCATGGCTTTATCTTTGGTTTTGTTCCTGTATCCCCTCTGCAGATATCGTACCTTGCTCTTATTTCGTTTACTTTCACAATCCTTCTTGCTACTGCATATCCTTCATATTCGCAACATCTCCCCATAAGGGATGCTTACTATAAAATGGGGATGATGTGTGCTAGATGCATGCAATAGTGCATTGCCCGCAGTGTTTTTTCGGTACAGAGTTGTAGCCATAACATTGTTGGCTATCGTGATTTGCACATCTAAGAAAGTTACACTATCCTCACTTATACAGGAGGTGAACTTTAAATTGACATCATTGATGTTAACCTGTGCTATGAACTCATTGGCACTATGTTCCGTGCCATGACATACTATGAACAAATAATCTATGAATCTCAGCCAACAAAATATTTTTTCTTTGCAAACGTGGTCATATTGCCTTTTGAGAACCAGCTCCTCCCACCGGCCCATGAACAAACATGCATAGCTGGGGGAGAAGCTTGCTCCCATTGCCACTCCTTGCACCTGTTGGTATACCTGCTTTTTAAAAAGGAACAGATTATTATTCAGGCCGAACGTCAACAAATCACTTAGCATTCTGTGGTGTTGAACAAATTGCAGCTGTCTGCTAGCTAAACAGTGCTCAGTTGCCCTTATTCCATCACCATTTCTTATACATGTGCTATTAACTGGTACCCTCTTTTCCATTGGATGTTTTACATTTTACGTAAAAAGTCAATAGTGTCTTGATCATATGACTCTAACTTACGAACATGCTCTTGCAGGGAAAAATCAATATAGCGTGACGTTTTCAAATGGTCCATCACACGCTGCAATAATCTATCTTCCGGGTGGCTTGCATCGGTCCTTATGCACTTTAGGGATGAAAGTATTTATAATCATCTTTGTTCAACATACCCAGATTCTTCCAACCCAACAATTTGGTTAAAAAACATGTGTGCTTTTGAATTTTTGGAAAGAGCCCTTTCTGTAACACTCCGTATTGTTCAGCTGGCCTATTGCCTCAATCATGTACTCTTTTAGAGGCCACAAAACAATGTTTCCTACTTTATCAGAGATCCTCACAACCTTACTCTTTGTCATTTCTCACTCTTTCATTGAGCTGGCCATTTCACCTTTCTTGATCTGAAACTTTTCTTTTAGTTTTATTAATATTGATGTTGAGTATTTTTATTTTTGCCACTGCTTGCTTGCTGTAAATGTCCAAGGAATCCCTTGACATAATGGGAGTAAATCTTGATTTTTCCGTGAAATGAGTGATGGGTTTGACAATAGTTTCCATTTCCAGTTCTCCAAATACCTGAGAGCTTTTGCAGGATTCATCATGTGTTCCACCTATATATATATATATAGTCCGCTCCCACTCTCCTAAGAACAGGTCCGGCACATGCTGTGTGACAATGAGTAGACTTTAATGGCAAAATAACAAGTGCATGGCATAGAAAAGTTGAATTTGTGAAACACTGGGCAGACTCGTTTCAGCCTTACAGCTTTCCTCAGTGCCTGTTCCACCATACGATGATGTTCCACCTGGGGGCCTGTTTAAATCATTGGAGGTCCACTCCGATTGGAGTATGTTGTTAGCCCATCCTCCACGGCCACTGACTGTGCTGCTCCCAAAGCTAATCCATGCCTGGTTTTTTGCGCTCCGCTGCAAGTGAAAATTAATTAATTATTGCACATGTACACCCTGTGGCTTCCCAATCCTGCTGGCTACGGTTTTCACACTCACCACTGCAACCATCAAAAGGAGTCAATAATGGTAAGCCACTACGGTTGACACTTTCACGCAGTAGAATGGTCATGAAACCTGTGCATCATTGGAAGTGTCCTGAGCGTGCATTTACTCTGTTTGCTGTTGATTTTCCTGCAGGTGCACCAGCATTACGCATTACCCCTTCCGGGTCCTTGTGTATGTATATATATATATATATATATATATTATATATATATACACACACATACCAACATATGCACACACATATGTATATATTACCTACTGGTGGTCGCCAGTTGGTATTTATGGTTAGGACCTACTTGCAAATGGCAATAAATTAACCAATTAAAGGGGGGCTGTAGAGACCCCTTGGGCCCCAGGGACCAACACCTCCCTGGGGCCTATGAAATATATAATACTGGGAAAGGGCCAGAGCATCCCCTCCACCCCCCCCGGCCATATCTGGCCCCGCGAACCACCACGTCCCCGGAGCCATCCGGTGAACACAAAAGGAAGTGGGCCCCCCTCCTGGAGCAATTAATGGCCCTTTGGACCACCACCCCCTAAGGCCGACTCCCTATGTCCCGCAGTGCCCACCCCTTACTCTGACTTGGCGGGATCTATGACAGTCCACTGTCCTGGATGCCATTATAAGTCTGACGCCACAGTACCTCCACTTCCCCAATGCTGTGTATGAACAACTGGACAACAAGCATAGCTTTGATGCCATTGCTGGCTTCCCGCATGTGTTGTGTGCAATGGACTGCACCCATATGCAACTTGTGTCTCCTGCTGAAATTGCACATATATATCGAAACAGGATGCATCCCTACTCTATGAATGTGCAGGCAATTGTGTACCATCTGGGACTCTTCATCAATGTAGTTGCAAAGTTCCCTGGCAGTGTGAATGACTCATACATCTTCCGCCAATGTGCCATCAACCAGTGTTTCCAGAATGAGACCTATGGGAATGGCCTGCTTGTTGGCAAGTACAACTCTAACACACAACAGACCACAAGGCACTCAATCATGTAGGAAAGAAATGTCAAATTGGTCATGTTCTGAATTCCACTGTAGATACATTGTTGTTGTGGCAACATTTATCTCCAAACATATAATGCAAAAGTACAACATATAGTTAATATGCTGCTCCAAGAGAGTAGCCAGTAAAATAAAATACCACCCACTTTGACCTTCAAGGATCAAAATATCCTTCCAAAGTTATTGATCCCAACACTTACTATTAAAGTGCCCGTGGAATTTGCTCCCCTCAGTACAATGCTTTAACATTATGCATTTTGCAGCATTATTTAATAAGAATTTGCGAAAACTGCATATTTACCAGAAATACCTTATGCAGACCCTCCAGGATTTTGTGTATTCGCGATTTGCCGCGAAATCGGCACTTTTGTAAAAATGCCACGATTTTTACAAAAGTGCCCACGAAATCGGCACTTTTGTAGAATTTGCAGTATTTTTACAAACGCTAATCCATGCCGCTATATCCTGGGGGGGTCTGTCCTATTTTTTGCGGCGCTTTTGGCTCGCCCTCGCAGGAGGGCCGAGCAGCAATAGTGCTACGTGCTGGGCTGCACCGTGCGGTGTGGCAGCAGTGCCACCTAGTGGCTCGAGGGCGAAAGGGAACGAGATGGCGATAGTGGCCAGTGTCCCAGGTTGCTCAGGTCACCTCACGCGGTGGCTACTGACTGGTGGGTAAGCCAAGGGTTGAGCCTCGGGTTAACACCGCGTGGCTGTTATATAGGACACTCTTGTCAACATGAGACCCCAGTTAAGAAACACACTGGCAGATGCATCAACGTAGCCTTTTGCTATTCCTAAATAGCGATTTTTAAGGAATCGCTATTTAGGAATAGCAAAAGCCTATGCATGTAGGAATCGCTATTAAAATAGCGATTCCTTAACATTCCTTAATTGCTACTCGCAAATTGCTAGTCACAATTAAGGAATGCTGTCCCATTCATTCCTATGGGCCTACAGGCCCATAGGAATGTTTTGGAGATTGCATGAGCAATTTGCAAGTACCAGTAGGTACTCGCAAATTGCTCATGCAATTTCAAGGGTGCAAGGGTGTCAAAATGACACCCTGTTGCACCCCTGAAATTGATCTATGCACATATGTTACACACACACATGCCCTAAGGGCATGTGTGTGCGCAACATGAAACTTTGAAAAATGCACAAAAGTGCTTTGTTCAAAGTTTTAGCAAATTACCATGAAGTCCAACTTCATGGTAATTTGCTTCCCCTATTAGCGAATTCGCTATTTTTTTGACTTTCATGCATTGCATTTAAGAAATCTCAATTTGGGATTCCTTAAATGCAATCGCAATTTAAGGAATATCAATTTAGAGATTCCTTAAATTGCGATTTTTGCATTTGGGATGATGCATCCCAAATGCAAAAATACCGGGAGCAAAGGGGCAAATTCTGAGAATCTGCCCATTTGCTCCCGGTATTTACTTTGATGCATATGCCTGACCGTTTATGAAATGTAAATAAAGAAGGGAAATACTGATTAGGGACGCAGCACAGGCGCTGGTGATGGGGCCTCTAGTGTAGCACCCATGTTACCTACGGGGAAAAATATTGTGGGAAACGGCATAACACACGAAAGCACAATTTTCAGTTTTCTTTGCGTCATGGGATGCTGCAGTAAAATAACCGGGAGCCTCAAACCTCTTCAGGAGCCTCACTGTATTTGGTTAATCCTGGTTTAACGGCGCTGTTTAAAGTTTGCATTCCCGCCTTCTTTTATGTTGGTACAATTGTTGTTATGAGAAGGGGAAATATACTTTTGTTGAGCAAAAGACACACATAGAGCTGCACAGCAAGCCACACAGAGGGGATTGTAAATGCAGAGATGCATTACACTGTGCTGTTGATGTTCTGTAATTCCGCAGCGGCTGTGTTTTCCACTTAAGTATGGATGGGAAGCACTGGTGTCTAATTCTCCCTCTTCTGTATAATTTATAGACAAGAAAAAAACAAGCGTTCTGACTCGAACAGACCTAAACAGCCCTAGGAAGTGTATTTTAATACACCTCATGCTGGCAGAAGTTAACTGATCTTTTTCACCTGTTGATTCTGTATCCAGGCGCATAAGAGTTTTTAGTCTGCATGTCCAGGAATGGGAGCACCAGGAGGAATACGTTAACATAGTCCTCCGTCCATAACCCACAGGTTGAGGATGCCATTTATGACAACTGCATAGGGGAAACCTCCTTGGACCGGGCCTGACTTATTCTTTCCGGGACCATAATGTGTTATTTGCTAGCAGTGGGTGGTGCGAGCTGCAGTGGCCTCCTGTTCAGGGCCCTGGCACTTATTATTTAACAAATTAAGCACTGCTATGCATGTTATATTTTTCTTCACCATGGGACAATCATTTTCCATTGGGGTACGAACCCCTTCCTCAATGCTGCACCATTTCTGGGTTTATTCTCGTACACTGCCCTCCCATAACATGGTTTTACCCCTCTCCTCTACAGGAGTAAATATCTAACTATTTTCCGTAATGAGCCCTAGAAACACCTTTGAACCCCACTAACAGGTTTGCTTGTGGGTGTGCACACACTTCCCTGCCAAATGCCCTTTCAATGATGTTACTCATATGAAAAAGTATTTGTGATTTCTTTTTTTTTTACTTGTGTATACCATCTTCTGAGAAATTACATTTCGATTTAAATTTAAAATAAACTTTAGGACGCACTGACTTAGTGAATCGGGCGCAGAATTATCCGAAAGGAAATATTTTTCTGGCATTTTCCATATCAGCTGTAGAAAAACTTCTTTGTAGTAATACCAACTGCTATTTTCTTTTTGAAATTTCATTTACTCTGAAAGTTTTCCACACCAGTTTACCCATCCGCGGCCCACCTGCGTTACCTTTATTTTGATCAACGTTGACAACTGTCACTGCATTGTCCCCCAGGCTTGTTCTGGATTTCCTCTGTTCTAGCATCCACTCCACTGTGATTTGAGTAACAACAAAATGTAAAGCCAGTGAAGATTTCAGAGCAGAGGGAAGTTAAAAGTGACCACCCTTCTCTCCCACAGAAGAGCGGAGGCCCATCTCCACCCACAACTCCCCCCTACTCACTTATTGAACACTACATGCTCAATGGGTCATCAGCTCATCTCTGGCTCCGATTATTACGTCGACCGGGAACAAGAAAAATAGTTTGCTGACACTAAAAAAGCATGACCCTTGACGCATTTGCATTCTTTTAAGATTACCATGTAGCAGCTGACATGCTGTTTACGTCGGGGAATATTGTTTGCTTATTTAAATAACCAATACATTATTCTTAGAGTGCTTTTCTACTATGGCAGATCATGACGTTTCTCAACCTTCAAGTGTTTGTTGCTTCTAGAAAATGTAGTACCTGACAGGAAATTCTAAAATCGAATTCCACTTGTAAAATTAGCTAAAGATTACACCCAAGCTGCATAAATTGTAGGTAATTGGATTCTGTGACAACATCCACTTCCACTAGAAATCAGAGTTTGGAGAGACTGGGCAGGCAACCAAAGTATGAGGTGTGACTGGGGGAAATATGAAACTAGTAACAAAAGGAGACTCAAACTCTTGTGTATTCTGCATTTGAAAGCACCACGTTCTAACAAGAAGCCATGCAGACAGTACACACCTTACACATTTATCACATAAGTGTGTCATACACCTGAAAACTAGATACAGAATGGTTGAAGGTTTTGGGCACAGCTGCTGCATTGGGGAGGCGCTGACACCGCTCTATAAAGCGCCGCCTTGCCCCACGCGACACGGGACGCCTGTAACGCTGTTTTGCTGCCATGTGCTGCTGACGGGCAGTCTTTTGCTTTTCGAGGGAAACAAAGTGTCTACATTGTAAATAAACCAAATATACCTAGCTTCATGTTGTTAAATAACTAAAAAAGCAAAGATATCTGTGTTTGTTGTAGGGAAAATGGGCAAATAAAATGCCGCAAAATTGCCGCTAAATTTCCATATTTGTGCTGCTAAATTTCCATTTTTGTGCTGCTAAATTTGCTAATCCATGCCGCTATTTCCTGGGGGGTCTGCTTATGGCTTTCATTCTTACCTTTTTCTCACTATCTTTCTTTCCTACCTCCTGTATATTTCCTCCATTTCCATTATCCTCATTAATTCTTTTAATCATCCTTTCCTTCTGTCCATTCTTTTTGTATTTCACGTGTACACATTTCTATATTCCTGCTCTTATCAATATTCTAGTTTAATTTTCTTTTTTGCTTTTCACCTTCCCATTCTTCTCTTCTTGTTTCATCCTTTCTTTTAATCACACTCCAGTCCTTCCATCTGCCATTCTTTCCTTCTTTCCTTATCTTTTGTATTCCTTCTATTTGTGAATTATTTCTTTTTCTTATATCCTGCTTTTGCCCTTTCATCCTTCACTCAGATCTACATTCCATTCTATTTTTATGCTTTCCTTCTTTATTTGTCTTCTTCCATCTTAATTTTTCTTCTTTCTTTTTCTTAGCCTTCTTTCCAAGCTTCATTCTTTTCTTCCCTCTCCCTTTCTTTTTCATATTCCTTTCTATTTTGTTTTATTCATGTTCCATCCAGCTTCCTTTTAGCTTTCCTTCTTTACTCATTTGCATTCTGGTTTCCTTCTGTCCTTCAGTTGCATTGCATTTGCATCTAACTTAATTTTGTTTTCTATTTAAATAAAGTCTCTCCCCTTTGTCACTGTTTTAAGTCTCTTTGACACACAGTTATAGCCTGGTACTTCCACTGTTTATAAGTGTCTCTTTCTGACTTCCATTGACACTCCAGCCAGAGATGATAGTTAATAAGGGCGGTAAAACATAAATTCTATCCCAAACTCCCCTGCTTAAGCTGGCCTATCAGGTGCTTCCCTACGCCCTTGAGTTGCAAATGTAGACACACACTAAGCCAGTGTGACCCACATAAACCAGTCTATCTATCTATCTATCTATCAGTCTATCTATCATGATGCGTGGTGGAGCACATGGTAATTTCATTCCTACCTGGTTATGTGAAATAAGTCTGCAGAACATTGCAAGGCATAATAGGTAGTATGTAGGGCAGGCCACTACAAAGGACATCACACAGTTTGCAAATGTCACTATGTATACCATGGACAATTTGCTAACCGTTTTGAGCCAAGAATAACTTAGCCCACAACCTGATTATACACATCCAATATAGAGGGACCATGTGACAGTGTGCAAGTGGTGTGCCACCATACAGAATCCCAAATGAGGATACAGAAGTATAGGGCTCATTCTCATCTACACTATGTTAGGGGTGAGCGGAATTTGCGTAATCGCGTTACGCAAATCTCCCCGAAATGGTAAAAAATCGCTGCGAACACGCAGAAATTCCGCAAACACGCAGAATTGCTTGTTCTCGATGCTTTTTTACTGTTCACAATTGCTGTTTGCGTGCTCGGGGGAAATATCTCGCGAACATGCATTTGAGACCGCAAACAAGCAAAAAATTTCACGAAGTTGCGGAACACAGAATTTTGGACAATTTTGCGTTCTCCGCGGAACGCAAAATTACCCAAATTCCGCGAACGGAATTTACCGCCCAGGCCTAACTATGATTAGTACCAGTAATCTGTATCACACATCATTGTAAGAGGGAGAACCACAGATTTCATGTCAATATTTTTTAAATCTGTAATACACAACCTAACATCATCACCACACAACAAGATGACATGCGCACAATGGTGCAATGGTGGCTACTCAGTTAGCCAAAAACATAATTTTGTTATTAATTGAACATAGAACAACATGGATGTTGGGTATGTCAAATTAAAACACATACCACCACTTCGCTTTGCATTCAGGTTAGATCAGCCTTTTCCATAATGTTATGTTATGTTAATATGAATTTAGAAAGCGCATTATCACCCAGGGGTATCTAAGCGCTATCAGTGGACGTCCAACACCAGTTAGGGAAGCAAAAACCCTGCTCAGAGGGGCCCCGATTGCCTCCAAGAAAAGCACAGTCTTCAATTTCTTCCTAAAGGGAAGGAGATTAGTTTCCTTCTGTAGTTTAACTGGGAGGCTGTTCCATGCCTGAGGCATAGTGGTAGAGAAAGCTCTACCACTGATGGACGCGAGGTTAAACCAGGGGCAGACCAAGTTACAGGCATCAGCTGACCGAAGAGTCCTACTCGGCGTATAGTTAATCAATCGGTCCTTAATAAATCTAGGGCCTGAGCCGTGAATGGCCGTGTGCGCAATACAGAGGCTTTTGAATTTAGTTCTCTGAGTGATCGGAAGCCAATGTAGGTCCTGTAGTAGGGGCGTAACATGGGTTTGCCTGGGTTTTTTGAAAATTAATCGGTCAGCGTCGTTCATTACAACCTGGAGCCTAGCCAGGAGGTTTTTTGGTAAACCATAGTATGGAGGGTTACCATAATCAAGACGTGACAGAATTAAAGCTGAGACCGCCAGTCTACGAGTGGAAAACGACAACAGTGAAGACAACTTCCGAAGCTGACGCAGCAAACTGACACAGGTTCCGACCACAGCCGACACCTGCTGTGTCATGGATAACAAGGCATCAACTTTGATACCAAGAATTTTTACCGCCACAGCGGGTTCCGGAAAGGGCCCCAATTCTGACGGCCAAAACAGATCACTCCAGGGATTTGAAGCTGTGGTGACCGCTAGGACTTCAGTTTTGTCGGGGTTTATTTTTAATGAATTAGCCGACATCCAGTTGATGGTGAACTTGAGAATATCTTGCATTCTCAGGTGAGCCCTAGGTGAGTGGTCAATCTGGATCAGGATTTGAGTATCGTCGGCATAATTATAAACCCTGCAGTCCATCTGGTTCAGTGCTGCTATCAGGGGCTGCAAATAGATATTAAAGAGCAGAGGTGATAGAGCTGAACCCTGGGGCACTCCACATGCCAGCTTGGCTGGGTGGGACACCAGATCTGCTAATTGGACACGCTAGGAGCGGTCCCTAAGGAAGGAGGTCAGCCAGGCCAGAGCTGTGCCCTGGATTCCTAGATCCATAATCCGCGATAATAATTGGCAATGATCAACGGTATCAAACGCCGCGGATAAGTCCAGTAATACCAGAGTGCACGGAATTTTCCTATCAGCCCTGAGTCTCAGGTCGTCCAGCACGGAAAGCATGACCAATTCCGTGCTGTGATGGGCTCTGAACCCAGCCTGATTGAACTCGAGGAGATGATTAGACTCTAGGTGGCATGTAAGGGAATGTAGAACATGCTGTTCTAGAATTTTTGCCAAAAAAGGCAACTGAGAAATTGGCCTAAAGTTCTTTAAGTTTTAAGGATCTGCGCCTGGTTTCTTTAGAAGCGGAATCACCCGGGCTTCCTTAAAATTAGAGGGGACAAACCCCGTTTCCAAAGAGCAGTTCAGAAGGGCAAGCACTTTATCCTCCATTCCCGGCCATGCTAACTTAAAATTTTTTGGAGGGCATGGATTGGCTGGAGAGCTTGATTTCACGCGTCCCACCAGGATGGACAGAAGCTCCTTGGTAAGGAAGGGCAAACTAGTCAAAAAGTTTGTCGTCAGCCTAGGGGGAGGGTGAGGAGACTCGATTGAACAGAGAAGGTTCGGAGTGTGACTGATTTCTGTCATCAAATCCTTTATCTTGCCCAGAAAAAAGGTTTGGAAATCATGGAAATCCTTTTGACTAAAGGTCGATTTTTGCACCCTAACCATCCTCAAATCGTTTAGGACCCTGAACACTTCTTTCTGCGGGTTAGCAGCCTCCACGATTGTAGCCTCATAGAATTCGGCCTTCCGTAATCGGATGCCTTTTTTGTATGCGGCGAACTTCCGTACATAAGCGGAAAGGGCACTGGGTTCATGAGATTTGCGCCACGCTCTCTCACATTGGCGAAGAGCTTGTTTTTGTTCCCTGAGTGCATTATTAAACCAGGGTTTCCCCTTACCCTTGTCTACCAGTTTGATTTTATGTGCTGGTGCCACAACCTCGATGGGATCCCTAAGTTTAGACAGCAGGGTAGCGCTCTCAATCTCCAGGTCATCCTTCAAGAGTGAATGGTTATCAGGATGCAATAAGATGGCTGTCAGGTCGGTCGCTTTGAACTGCCTCCAACTACGCAATGTTTTTCGTTCAGGCTTGGCATTTGACCTTCTTGTGCAGAGTGAATATTGGCCCTCAATTAAATAATGATCTGACCAGGAACACGGAGAGATGACTATGGGACCAGTCAGTGAGCGGGATGACCAGACCAGATCTAATGTGTGGCCTTTCTCATGTGTAGGCCCACCCACCATTTGGCTGAGTCCCAAGGAGGTTAGAACCTCTTCTAAATGCTTTGCCTGGCCGTCCTTCGGGGTTACTTCCCAGTGAAAATTAAAATCCCCGAGCACCACCAATCCTTCATAATGAGTACGAAGATCATGAACTAATTTAAAAAAAGGCTCCATAAACCTAGTTGGGGTGTTCGGTGGGCGGTAGACTAGGAGGAATACCGCACAGTCTGTGGGGGAGCAAAACTTGACTCCCAGTACATCTGCGCCTTCAATACATTCAGAGCATAGGGTTTCAGTTTTCAGTGCACCATTGAAAAGTAAAGCTACGCCCCCCCCTCATATTATTAGGTCAATTAGCATGAATGGCAGTAAAATTAGGGGGCAACGCCGCCAACAAATCAGGCATAGAAGGCACATTAAGCCACGATTCTGTGACACAGAGGAGGTCCAGGATGTCTTCTTGCAAAAGCGAGAAGACCTCAAGGCAGTGCCTCTGTAATGAGCGGGTATTAAGCAGTGTAAACCTGCACCCTTGATAGTTCGCCTGCTTTAAAGGATTTGCCGGTAGAGGGGCGATATTTGCCTTCCTTGGAATTGCTTGTGGTTTCAGCAGTCCGTCACGTTCGAGTTTTGCTAACACTCTATCGGGCAGCAATTGGGCTCCATACTTCAAGAAAAGCAGCCCCTGCTTAGAATATACGATGGGGGGGGGCGAGGGGTCATGGCCCATGGACCCGGCCGGGCACTGACGGGCGGAGACGGGCTTGCCTTTGGCACCCCCGCTGCGCGTCAGAGCCGGCATTTCCCAGAAGTAGTGTTGACAGGGGGAAGGCCCGCCTTCTCCGTCCCCCGAAGTGCGTCACTCCCTGGGGGGACCCGGCTATTGGACAGAAGAACCCTCTACTCAAGCGGCACAAGCCGTGGTGGACCGGGGCCAATGACCGCTGGGGTGAGTGGCAGGGAGCACCGGAGGAGGAGTAAAACGCCAGGGTGAGTCGGGAGAGGGAGTTTCCTAATATAAAATCCTAACACTGAGCAGTAGACAAATTTAAAAGACAATGTGCAGCACTGACCACAATTTAAAACAAAGTGTGCAATAGTGGTGTGCAATTTAGCAGATCTGACGGGAGTTAAGAATAAAATGTGCAAATAAGCAGACAGGAAGCTCTGAACAGCGTAGCTAGCGCCTTTGCGAGTAAGCGCATGAGCGATGTACAATGGCAGAAAAATAACATGAGGAACCATGTGCACATCCAAATATTGTCTAAGACACTCATGTAACAACACATCGTAATCATCAGGTACAACTAGACATTGAGAAAGCAAAGCACCCCCTGTGTGAACTCTGTGACCCACAAGCCATTCCCATGGGCAAGAGGGGAGATGACATAACACACTTCTGTGAGATACAAATCAAATACCTACAGTAATACTGCAATAGTTACTCAGGGCTATGCAGCATTACATCACAAATCAAAGACACACATCCCATCCAGTCTGCACAACATTTGAAGAACTGCAGTGGCTCTCATCCAAGGGCCCAGACTGTGCAGCAAGGTGCCCTCTCATACATACACCACATCCCCTATTACAGCTAACAACAACATCTCCAAGGGCATTTTGTTAGTGTCATAGAGGAAATTTGCGCTGCTATTGCCAGTGCAGACACAGAATGAATGGATACCGAATACTGTCAAAGTTATGGCCAACACTGGCCCCAAGGTGACCTGCATTGCAGTGTACACAGTCTGCTTGTTCAATGGTTCTGTGCAACCTCACAACACATCTACTAACTTCTGTATAGTGTCCCTAAAGTGGACACTGGGCACCACCATGTGTCTATAAATATCTCATAGGATCACATACATCCACTTTCATGTCCGTGCCTCACACATTGAAACGTGTAGATGCATACAAAAATGCTCGCAAAATGTGCTCCAGAAGGAAGAAACTCCTACAGCTACTGTCATGTGCCATGTGTCATGTAATTGAAGGGATGAGGACTCACTATTTGGAGTGGTACCCCTACATCCACACAATTAAAGCATGTTGGACAATTGCCTCAGAAATCTTTAAGTATATATTGACAATTGTGACTAATCACATCCTAGCAGGCAGTGGCTCTTAGCTGAATCTCAAAAAATAGAGTTATCACAGGGAACAATGCAAACGGCTGCGTAGTAATGTGTAAGCTATTCCCAACTGACACTTGTATAAGGTAGATGCTGTTTAATGGCATGTACATGACCGTGTGCAAGGTGAATGTAGAAAGCTGGACAATGGACACAATGCTGACTAATTACTTCTCATCCTAACCATGATTGTAGACTAATGTAACTCTTTTTCCTTTTTTTCGGCTTACTAAGGCTATGCACGTATGCCATGGGTGATGACAAGGCTAAAGAATCCTCAAATCCAGGCACAGATGGCCTGCAATGGTGCACTTGGCCGCACCAGGTCCTTAATTGAAAGGACTTTCGGTGTCCTCAAATCCCGTTTTAGGTGTCTGGACAACACAAATCTGGCAGTAGACGGTTATACTCACCACCCCTCGTATGCAAAATCATACTTGTCTGTTGTATACTCTACAACATATGTGTCTGAAATAATGCACCCTTGCCCGACGACAATGTTGATCAGGAAAATCTGGAGGATGGAATGGAGGGGAAGAAGAAGAGGACCTGAGGCAACTTGCCAGAACAGCAGCAGCAACACAGAGGAGGGTTGGAAAATTCAATAATATCATTACATAATGACACATTAATTTAAAAATCACTTCTAAACATTGACTAATTAAATTTTT
Organism: Lissotriton helveticus; assembly: GCF_964261635.1. Taxonomy (NCBI): domain Eukaryota; kingdom Metazoa; phylum Chordata; class Amphibia; order Caudata; family Salamandridae; genus Lissotriton; species Lissotriton helveticus. The sequence goes on from NC_136067.1 coordinate 875,979,480, forward strand.
AAGTATATATATAAACAAGCAGTCTCTAAACTAACAGCTTGTAGGCTTTTTATCATATTTGAACATTACACTTCAGGTATACTGTAGTTGATCCACTCATGTCTGTCACACAGACCAATCATCTAGCAGAGTATATGACACTACCTGTAACATAACCTCGTATCAGTAAATTTGCAGTGTATGTCAACTACAAAATGGAGATGGGGCACCATTGGCAAATACTATGTGCTTGGAGTGTTGTGCCCTATTCAGCACCAGGTCCATCATTCATCTGAATTTAGGAGTTAAGATATCCTGCTTCCGGTGCAAATATATATCCCTGGGGCAGACGTCTCTTCTCACTGCCAAAGGTGTGCGAAATCATGTTGGTGTACTGCATCTCACATAAAATATGTGTGCAGACAAAAGTCCTATGGCCACATGACAATGGTGAACAGGATCACCTGGAAGATGGGGAGGCTGAAGAAGAAAAGGATAAGGTAGAAATATCAACTGTTGCAGCAATACAGTGGAGGGACAACAACATTCACCAGTTATACACATAATGTCCGGTGTTGCAGATGATACTTCCACTACACCTCACACATGTGCCACTATAACTATAGGATGTCAAATGTCTTGAAATGCAAACACTGTGTATGACTCAGCTTTCCACACTGTACTAACCTGAAATATCCCTACAACACTCATCACAAACACTGAAACATACGTTAATCATGTCATGGCTGAGGAAGCAACAGCGTTCACTAATGTGCACTTAGACAAAATAGGATAACAATTAACCCTGGGCGTAGTGGGCGTAGTGGGGCTTCGTGGAGCTACGTGAAGTGGGCGAGAAACTACGCCCACCTCCGCACTCCGCGTAGCCCCACTACGCACCGCAGGCCTCCCTCCCGCCCTCCCTAAATACTTTAAATTAATGGTGTAAAAGAATTAAAAGGCACTTACCTTGCCCGCCGCTGCCCGCCGCGTCCCCGGGGCTCGCTATCTTCATGGCTGCCGTCTTGTGTACTAATGCGCATGCGCGGGCGACCGCACATGCGCATTTCTCGTGAGAAATGCGCATGCGCGGCCGCTCGCGCATGCGCATTAGTACACAAGACGGCAGCCATGAAGATAGCGAGCCCCGGGGACGCGGCGGGCAGCGGCGGGCAAGGTAAGTGCCTTTTAATTCTTTTACACCATTAATTTAAAGTATTTAGGGAGGGCGGGAGGGAGGCGGGTGGCGGCCAGCTACGCTCCGTCTGCGGAGCGTGCATAGTGCCGGATTCTACGCCTGCTACGCAAAATGCGTAGAAGCCGGCACTACGCACACTCCGTGCACGGAACGTAGCCGCCCGCCCAGGGTTAATAACAATGCAATGATGACAATGTGTGGATGTCCTATGGCCACCACCATAATTGTGGAATGGCACTCAAGTTTGATAGCAGGCACTATCCTCATCACAGCACACTTACTGTGTGTCTCAATCCACAAAACAACTGATACAAGTCTTATGAGTAGAGTGTGTCAGGGATCCCAACAAGCATGGCCCAAACATGCAAGGTGACATACAACTAATTACACCCTCATAGGCAAATACAATGTGGTCAGAAATTCCAAAAAGCAAATGGTACCACAATGAAGAGGCAACACCTTGCTCAGAAATGCTACACAACCAATTGAACAGTGATAGGTTAATGGATGTAATCTAGGTACTTTTTTTTTTTTGTTTTTTTTTTTTTAGGTCCTCATTTCACCATTAGCTAGTGCAAATAAATGCTTACAACCCCATTCCGTCCTGGGCGCCCAGGGCTGATGTTCTTGCTTTCGCCTGGAGCCGACCCGGAATGCCCCTTTGTTCCGAGGCATGGTGTAATCATAGGACCTTTTTGGGGCTTTAGACCAGCCTCATTTCTCTTCCCCATTCTATCAAAGGTTCCCAAACCGTGCTATTTACATTATGTGTAACATCAGATTCTAAACGTGCAATTCTCAATGCTGCACGAAGCCAGTTTTCATATAAAGGAGTACTAGCATCCTTCCATAACTTGCAGATCTCTCTAAGGGCAATGAGAATAAGGCTAAAGAATAAAGCCACTTGTGTCCCCCTTAACCCACCAATAAGATCAGTGTCCAAACCAAACAAAACTCTAACTATGTTCAAACTCAGTTTAACCTTAAAAATACTCTCTAGGCCTTCTCCACAGTAACCCAAAAAGGACCCAATATAGGACTATCATAGAAGACATGGATATCATCTGCCTCGACTAGTGCACATCTAGGGCACCGAGGGGACGGGCTCACAAACTTTGCAATTTTTTTTGGCGTGTAGTATAGCCTGTAGATGGTAAAAAAATGATTTTTCTTAAGAGAGGCAGACCTAACATACTTATACAAAATTTGGAGAGATGTATCGTAAAGGGTAACTGAGGCATTCTCCAACCTAGAGGAGCTCCAGATTTGATATAATGGGGGGGCCTGTGTTTCCTCCGCCTCAAGCATTTTTCTGTACCAAAAACCCACTTCCTTCTTCCTAGAGCCAGGGGATTGGAGAGCAGACTCAATATCCCAATTACCGCCGATGTTGTCCTTCTCTTTTTTTAAAATATTTTTTATTGAGAATTCATACGGTATCAAAAAACAAGTAATTATACAGTAGTTACACAAGTCAATTCATAAAACAATGGGTCTTAAAAATGCTAACAGGTCAGGTTATAAATACAATTCGATATAATTACATTTATAGAGCAGAGAAAAGATCCGTACAAAACATAAATATATAGATATATAAATAAGCAACATATAGGTATATCCATCAATATATATATATATATATATATATATATATATATATATTACGCTCAAAGAACTTCTCCCTGGTATGGAAAGAAGAGAGCAGCACTCCGGGGAATTACTAGGCAGCGTGCAGTTTATTTAGCACAAACAGACAAACGTTTCGGCAAAAAGCCTTCGTCGGTGTCACAACCCATAATCCAAAACACACCTTAAATAAAATCATGTGATGATTCATGAACATCAACAAGGGACTCAACCCTCAGCAGTACCATAAGCGCCATCTTAGAATGGTTTTCTAAGAATCAAAACCATAGCGAGAAGCCTGGCCAACCACATTGAAAAAGTCGGGGCATTTGGGTCTTTCCAGGCAGCTGACAGCAAAATACGTAGTACGGCAACAGCCAGGAAAATGAATGCCTCAGTTTCTCCACTGCTGAAACCCAGCTTACTATCGCTCCCGAGAATCATCACTATTTAGATTTTTGTGTCATAATATTCTGGATTAATGCTGCTAATTAATGTATGAGCATTTTTTTCTTTTGAGAAAAATTGGGCATAATGTATAACAATTAGCTGGTGTTTACATTGTACATAGATAGAATTAATTAACATGTATATATGTTTCCTTGTGTTGTTTTCCACCGTTCAATGCCCTGGAAATTTGCTCTTGCTCTATGAAATCTGTACATATGATTTTATTGACCGTGCAATTTTTATCGTGTGAAAAACAATGTGTTGCCATTGGCACTCTCGATGATTTGCATGTTAGCAGCATTATAGTATTTCTTCCATGTTTATGACAAACAATATCGCACTGTCACTTTAAATGCCTTGCTCACTTCCGTGCAGCTTGTCATGTGATCAAGCCTCCTTGGAGGCGAAACGCGTCATGGCGGCAGCGCTGGCTTCACGCAAATAAATCGTTTTGCACCAGCACTTCTGGGTCGACTCTTTGTTACTGGATATTTTGGTGGAGGTTTCTTTGCCTTGGAGTGACAACCTTCGAAATACTTGCAGTACCCATGCTTTCCAGGTACGAGTAAGACTCCTTCTCAACGAGGGCAACGCGGCAGGAAGCTTCAGTTCCGGTTTGTTCTGGGACCCTTTACTGTCTCCGGCGAGGAGAAAGTCGCAACGCCCCTGCTTTACCGTGAATGTGTTTCGGTGGGACGGCAACCAGTGTCCTTTGTCTTCGGTGCTTCGGAGACTGGATCTGAGTTTTTTGGAACCCCGGAAAACACTGAGGAAACAGCAGTGAGAAGTGTGCGCGGCAATTGGTAGGACATTTATTTCTAAAATACCAATTTGTCGTTAAAGTGTTTTTGAAACTATAGCCACATCTAAAAGCGCTAACAATAATGGCCGCCGACAGACTGCGCAATCGAGCTCAGGCAGCTGAATCCATGTTCTTAGATTCCCCGGTTGGGGGGTCTTCAAGTATCATTTCTTCTATACAGGAAACGGGAACAACTACTACAAGAGACTTATTCAAAAGACTGGAACGCTTAATGCGAGCAGAGCAATCTAAGTGGTGGGAGCATCGGTCTCTCTCCCGTTATTTGGAGGTGGGTCGTGTGCCCAGGGGATTGAGGAGTACCATTGCTCCCAGCTACGAGGACCCAGACCCGGCAATGCTAGCGGAATGGGCAGAAGCCAATCTTGATTGCTCTAGTGTATACTTACGTATACTAGTGAAATATGCTGAAAGGGATCGCATTAAGCTACAGTCCAAGATTGACACTTTAGAGGATGAAATATCCAAAATAGAAGTCACAGATGTAATTAAAAAAATGCGAGCTGATATGATGATTCGACTGGCCAAAGAAGAAGAAATAATAAAGAAAAGAAAGGCTTTTAAGTTTGAGAGAGACCGAATCGATTATGCGAATGGGCAAGTTTTCACTTTCGCAAAAAGATATGACACAGTGAAGGCAAAAGCACGTTCTAATATGGCGATTCAACAACCAAGGGAAGACACTTGGTTACCTGCAACTTCCTTCTCTAGCCTAAGTTCAGCGGTGGAAAGTGATGCTGAAGTAGACCCAAATCGTGAGACAACTGTGGGGTTTACCAAGCTCTCCTTGGCGCAGGAGGTCGATTGCCTGTGCCAGGATCGACGCAAAACTCTGCGATCGCACAAAACCCGCACACCAAAAAACAGCGGGCAAACAACAAACGCTGGCAACGCCGGAAATGCCGTACCCAGCACCTCAAACGGCAACAATCCTGGCAAACAGGGCTAATGGAAACGCAACCAAAGGAAAACACGAAAAACAAAACAGTAGTCAACCTCACTAACTTGGAACTCTCTCCTGCTGAAACTGCTATACTTAATTTAGGACTATCATATTGCCCTCCGTGCAACATGAACTATGCCGATACTCGCATGGATGTATATAGATTCACACGAAAACTTAAACTTAAAAAGTTTTTTGAACAACAACCTAAGAGAATCAATCAATCTGAAATATCATCCAGTCCTATCTTTGCCAGCAGTCAAAGTCAGGTTACTTTTAACACCCTATGGGATTTACAAAATCAATCTTCTTCAAGGATTTTGAGGGAGGTTCCATTAGAACAAACTGGACAACGGACTACGCCTTTTAAGCCCAAATCAACCTTCCAACCAATCATGGTCCATGACAATTTGGATACGTTTCAGGAGAGTGTGGTTCGCGATTTAAAACATCTATATATAACAACCAACAAAAAGAGGTTTCAAGTTTCCAAACAAAATCGATGTTATAAACAATTGGTCACAAAGTTAAAACAGGACCATAACATCATTGTGAAACAGGCCGACAAGGGCGGAAATGTGGTCCTTTGGCCCAAAGATATGTATCTCCAACAAGCGGAATTACAACTAAATGATGTGTCATGCTACCGCAGAAGCAATATCCAGATTGTTAAAAACACATGGGTTGAACAACATCACAAGCTCCAAACGTGGAGAAGTGCAGGGCTATTAACACATGAGGAGTTCAAATACCTCAAAAAGGATTATCCAGTTATTCCTTCCTTCTACCTGCTCCCCAAGATCCATAAAGACAGTGATATACCACCAGGCCGTCCCATCATTTCAGCCATAGACAGTTCTTTGGAACATGTTTCAAAGTACATAGACTTCTTTTTACAAAGCCATGTCAAAAATCTCAAATCCTATGTTAGGGATTCCTTTGACTTCTTGAGCAAAATTGAACAATTTGCTTGGGAAGACAACATGGTTCTTATGACTTTGGATGTTGCATCCCTATATACTTCGATTCGACATGGCGATGGACTTAAGGCTTTGGATCATTATCTCAACAAAGACTTACCTCAACCGACGGCACATAACAAGATGCTAGTAGAGATGACTAGAATGTGCCTCGAACAGAACTTCTTTATTTTCAATGGCGCAATTTACCATCAGGTCAGAGGTGTGGCGATGGGGGCCTGCTTCTCGCCTAGCTACGCGTGCTTTCACGCTGGGCTGTGGGAGGAGCAGGTCCTGATCAGCCAACACCATGATTTCATTTCTAACAACATTGTGTAGTGTAGTTCCTATCATCCCAATAGGCTCTGCGCATTGGAATAATACCTTCAATAGTAAAGGCCTAGGCCAGACGTTAACTAGGTCTACTACTGTCAATATTAGACTTAAAGTTTTGGGTTTGCCAGCTTAGCTCAGAGTTCACTAGAAACTTTCTCGAATGTTCAGGAAAGAATTAACTCCCCTGATTAGACAAGAAGGGATTTAGTTTCTGACAACCATAGAACATGACAACTTTGCTCTCCCCTAATCAAGAGTATATCTCGAGAGTCGTGTGAACAAAAGGCAATTTATTTTACTCAGTCAGTACGTGCATTCTTAGTCTCATCAGATTGTAGAGAAAAGGAAGAGACGGGCGTGTCCAATAAAAGATGTTATTTATTGATCAGTCTCTTTTCTCGTACAAGAGAAATGGATCGATATTATTGCAATACTTATAGTTAAGTAAAGTGCATACATTAAAAGCAGAAGTATAAAATAATACTGTAAAAACATTGATATGGTTTCTAAGCCATATGAAGGTTTAAAATGATTAAATATATTACATACATATATACATTTGACTAAACGTACTCAACTGGTGTTTCTAAATACGCCTACCCCGTGTACCTGACCTAAGTCTAATGCGTGGGCGGGAATAGAAAGTTACAGTTTAAGTTAAGTTTGTTTTGCCAAGTGAATAACTAAAGAATTCTCTGTGAGGGGTTATTCAGTTCTGTACCTGGAAGTTAGGATGAATGAGGGATGGTATCTCTCTCTCTGGTCTCGATATTCCAGGCTGCCTGCGAGGGCTACCCGGAAGCGCCGGTGCTGGATTTCTCGGCAGGAGAAAGCAGCGCGTCTCGTTCTCAGCGCGTCAGGAAGGCGGGGCTGCGCCAGCGGGGTCTGCTCTGCTCTGGGCTTCGGCAAGTATGGCTGCTCCGTCTCGTCACCACCGCGTGTGTTTGCATAGGGCAATATCGGTAATATTTATACCTTTAAGGTGCCGAGATTGACGTAAGGATGGACATAGATACGTCAATAAGGATGTCATACGACTTGCTCGTTAGCACATTCTTTTGCTGAAGTTCTCGGTGAAATCAAAACAATGGCCGCAGGGTTTTGCCCAGGTTGTCATAGGTTTGATTTGTTTAGAGAACTCCGTATGCCTTATCAGGGGCTGGAGGAATATCGCTTGTCTAATTAGATCGCAAGCGTTATGACCTAATCAGATAACACGTTCCTGTGCCGTAGTGTGACTGCGTCAGATAACGGTATCTGCATCATGGGGGTTTTCTGCCTCATGGGCTGACTGCTAGTTAACTTGTTGGTTTGTTTAACCAGAATAGGGTCAGGAATAGGGGGATCGATTCAGAACCTATAGGAATACATCACACCCACTCCACGCTAACTATGGACATATTTACTAATCTAGGCATAGTAAACATAGTACAACATACTATAGAGCATTGGGTATACCTTAGCACCCCAAAATACATAAATGCATTCTGAAAATTTCAAATATACGGAAAAATTGCAGTCATATGTATAGTATGCACTCAAGCTGTAGAATAATGCTAAAGTAATCACACATTTTCATACATCATAGCTATTTGGTATATAAGAATTCACACATGAAATGGCTCTAAATACAGAAAAAAGTTCGAGACCATTTCATCACATAATATAATAACAATGAACATACCAGCGGGCAGCTAATGTTTATAAGCTATCTAAAATTTAGGAATCTTAGTTCTTTAAGAATAGTTCTTACTTTAAGCAGAAGATAGTGTCCCGAAAAATATGCAAAAAATATTATGGGGCTGCTGAAAAATTGCTGTCCGTGAACTGGAGGGAAATTGTTCATGTGACTTTATTTTTAAAGTTGAAGGCCGAATTCAGGGAACGCCGTGTGCGAGCTTGCTCAAAAGTCTCTATTTCTGCTCTGGTGAGAACATCATATCATTTAGGCTTTCGAAAAAACTGTCAACAGCTTCCTGGGAAAGTTCCACTAACTCGGAAAAAGGTGTAACCATGCATTCTTGCGCATGATTGTCTCCATTGACATTCTGATTTGCAATACTGACAGAAGGTCGTACCTGATCGATGCTGCTTTCATCTTGAACTTCACTACCCCTCAATCGTAGTGGTGAAGCTTCCACAAATGCCGTCATCAGGATTGGTAGCCTTTGAGGGCAGCACAAAGCATGAACCTTGATCGGGCTCAACAATGTTTCTGCATCCATCGGCGCATCTGATTGTAGCGTCAGACAGGTGTCTAACACGCATTCTTCTCCGCATAGCAGGCACCTTAATACAGGTAAAACACATCTTTGCCACATTGGTCGAAATGATAGAAACCAAGTCATGTTTAGGTCTCTAAGCCGGGAGAGTCCCAGGATTTTTGATATCCGGTCCCGGTATCCAATGGCTAGGATTGTTTCTTCCCTTGTCGCAAGAGTTTTTTCTGTGACATGGGTTGCCATAACGAAAAATAAGGACTAAGAATAGGATTCCTGCAATTAGTCCCAAGATCAGGGGAAGTCCGCCAAAAATCGAATGGACGAAATCTGGAAAAATACCCAGTATGGCTTTGAATGGTGTTAATGCCATCGAAAATACTGTCTTAAATACCTGTGAGACCCCATTGGTATCAGAAATATTTAAGATTTCGTTCCGGATTTCCGCGAAATGTATGGGGGAATTAGTTGATAACAATGAATGTATCTCTGCAGTCGTCCTTGCGACTTGTAGATCATACGTTTCTTTTGATGACGTGAGTCTTGTAGGCGTCTGAAGAAGCACTGTTTTCATTCTGCTTAAAGTATCTATTCGAATAGAAGTAATTTTTAAGTTGGGCCATGCCCTTGCCTCCCTGTCTGGAAAGGAGCTGGGGAACAATGAGCATCCACAGCACTTGACCTTCGCAGTCGTAATTACTAGATAAGGAGTCCCGGGCATAAGACTACAACATCTGCGGTCTACAATTAGAATGTAACTCCCATTATAGAGTCTTTGAAAGAATGGTTCTATTTCTGTCGCAGGTGCGCCTTGCTGGTGACATGAAAGGTTGTATGAATTCCCTTCACAGGCTCCATGCAAACTAATTCCGTTACACAGAAGTGTGCCGCTTAGTGACATCGCACAATTATTGCCACTAAGAAACACTTTCTGTCCTTTATTACTGACACATGCATGTGAATAGGGCAGGTTCCATGTTGTTTTTATGTATCCCTTTCCCAATTTTTCGTACATGCCAGCCTGTATATATTTTTGGCAGTATTGAAACCTGAAGGTTGAGATTGGAATATTTATTATCCAATGTATTATCCATTCACTGACAGGTCGTTCTGACATTGTCACTGGTAATCTCTCAAGTTTTTCAATGCTCAGGATTGTATAATCAGCACCCTTTTGTGCCATACTGATTTGTCTATCAGTAAGGTTAAAGATATTGAATAGTGACGTTGTGTTGATTAAACGCCAAGGCACATAGCCTGAACGCAGATTTTGTAACGTCCAGCCAAGCTGTACAATAGAACGCAATTGAGACTGACCGTGTTGTAATAACAGTAAGTCTTGCGATAATATGTCGATTGCTGAAGACACAATGCTGTCCAAAGAAAATATTCTGGAGGACAGAGTCATTAACCCATTGTCCACTACAGAAAGTGATTTTTCCAAATTAATACGGTCAATTTCCCGTATTCTCTCTGCTGTTTCAATTTGAGTAACCTTCCAGGCCTCATTGTATGCTGCATATACAGAGGCTGCTATGAAACGCTTTTGACGCTGTTTGCGTGGTCCCATAATGAAATCACGCAAGTCAGCACCATCAGTAAGTAAAGTTAGGTGTTGCTTAATTTCTGCCAGTGTGGAAGTTTGTAGCCATTGAAGGCATAATTTACCCACACTGTAGGTGGTTATTATCCCTGGGTGTTGTCTTTGAGGATATCTAGGGTCTGGCCTGGTCATTTTGAACCCCTGTGTTTTGTTCAGGAATCGTTCTTGACAGTTATTAGTATCTGTGGGCCAGATCAACCACTGTTTCCAATCTGGATGTGTTCTGTTTTGGTTTAATACATAATTTACGTCTATCTCTTCATCTGTATTAGAGCTATTGCTGAACATTGTTGGCTTTGGAATAGACGGTTTATTTAAGTCTTTGATTTTGGCTAAGCCAAGACAGGTGGTTTGTTGAACAGTGTCATTTAAAAATATAATTTGTTCTGGGATCATGCAGGCTCTAAACAAAGATTCTATACCCTGTACTTGCCATTCTTTTGTACCCCAAACACTTTTCAATTCAACATTTTTGTCCCAATAATCAAAACCAAAAGTATTCATTTTTTCAAAGAATGAGTCTGAATATATCAATTTTGTGTTTGTTATCATGGTCTTGGTCCCTGTCTTGTTTGACAATTTGAAATAAAATGCTTCAGCATTACTTGTGTTAAAACCTGAAAAGTGTGAATATATGTCATAGATGGTTCTTGAGCTTCCTTTTGGAGGTGTTGCACAATGTTCCCATTGGCTATAATTTAAAACATTTCTAGGTTGTGCAGATTTATGTAAAAAATGGTTGCCATAGTGGTTATAGCAATACATACTATCATAATTTGTAGAACCCTGCAAATAATCATGTTTGGTAAATTTAGCAGACATTACTAAGTCAGACATCATATTATTAATGCTTTCGAAGTCCCAATCATCAGCAAATGAGTTTGGTTTTACAAAGTCACTCAAGGAGATCTTAATTTGGTGTGGATATTTCAGGATTTCGACCGGACCATAAATTTCGTAGTCAGTGTTGTCCCATGCTACCCCACCCGGTATCGGATTGGCTGTGAAGTTGACTGAAGAAAGTTCTCTTTTCTCGACGTGTGAAGATGTGTGGGGTTTGAGGATTAAGTTGATTTTCTGACTTGCTGTGTCCATTTTGGCATATTTTCCCTCAATGAAGCGTCCCAAAGTTAGTAGCATGATGAGCCAAAGTATGAGGATAAATGCACCAAAACCCACCCAAAATTCAATCCATGGAGAAATCAGATATGTTTCTTTCAGTTGTTTCAAAAGTTCTTTAGCTTTATCTTTAAAGGTTTTTGATGATGGCTGTGTCTTTGATTCACTGAAGTCTTCGGAGGAATCATCGAAGTTTATGAAGTAGCCGGATGCAGTTCTGTCAATTGTTCCAATTGGTTCAGGATTACTGTTTCTTGCATTTGTACTTGGTACTTCATTATAGATTGGTGTGTCTCTGCTAAATGTTTTTATTTGGGTTTTCAGAGGTCTAAGTTCCATTGCATTGTTGCATAGTCCTTGTTGTTCTTCTGTAGGCGTTTCGAATGTGATTAGCCTTTTTGTTAGGACCTCTGTACTGGTAGCAAACCTTGGTGTTTATTGGGAGTCCACTTGGCCTACTGTTTGTTATCGGCCACATGATTGTGGTTTTACCAGGTCGATGGATACAACTCGGTTCTCCTTTTTACCAGCAAGTGGCGGTAGTACAACTGATCTCGTCCTGTTGACAGACAAGACAGGAACTGCTTTTCTGTAAGAAGGCCCAAATTCCTTCTTTACCGCGATCTTTTCCCTGACTATATCCCCGACTTTTGGAATCCAGACAGGTCTTGCTGGGACAGGTGGTGGTTCTTCAGTGGTTGTTGGCTGTTGTTTCAACTTTATGTTGCTCAGGTCTTTTCTTGTTTTGTTTAAGTCCTGCAAAATAGCCAAACGGTCTTTGATATCAAAGCTTTTTCCTTTCACCACTGAAGTCTGACTATCAATGTCAGAGATCAACATCCTAGTTCCAAATAATAATTCGTACGCACTGAATCCCCTCAGAGAATTTCTTGGCAAGTTATTTAGACTACGTTGGACACTTATTAGATGTTTGACCCACCCATGCTCCCGAACCTAATACCTTTGCCGTTATAGATTGCTTTATTTCACGGTTTTTTCTTTCAACAATTCTGTTCCCCTCAGGGTGTAATGGACAAGAGTACCGCAATGTCACGCCCATGCTGACCATGGCCTCCTTATAAGCCCGAGAGCTAAAATCAGGACCGTGGTCTGAATGCAGCATGCCGATTGCGTATGTGCCGATAAAGACTCGCAAATCTTTTATAACAGTTCTGGCGTCAGCCGTTCGCTGGGGCCACATCCATATGAATCTCGTACATGAGTCCACTGCAACCAAGATATATTTATAGTTACCATCCCTTTGTAAGGGACCACAGTGGTCTAGGTAAACACAGGCTAATGGTTTATCCGAGATTAGAAGGGGCGTCTGCGCTGGACGTCTCACCGTTGATACTTTCATTTTTTGACATATCTCACAATCTAGAACATAGTTCCTTGTTTGTCTTCTCATTTGTGGCCACCAGTATCTCTGTTTTAATAATGATACTGTGGCTGAGACGCCAGCATGTATAGAAGCAAGCCCTTCGTGTGCCGCTATAATGAGTCCTAACCTATGTTCCATGTTTGGAATTGCCCTATCCCCCACTCCAGGGATTCGAGCAAAAGGAACATTGTTTGCATCAGTTATGTATGTGTATTTTACTGGAAAGCCTTTCGGGAGTGTTTCTATCGAATCCTTTCCTGAAGCGCTGACAGCTTGTAATATTTCGCTGTCTATTTTTGTTTTTGACCGGGTGATGGCAGCTACGGAAGCCGTTTGCACAGCTGCCTTCGCGGCCTCATCAGCCAATGAATTCCCTGCAACGTGAACGCCATCACGTTGATGACTCAGCGTATGTATCACGTGAGTCTTTGGTAGTTCTTTCTGTAAAAGAACTACTTGTTCCCAGAGCATTTTATGCTTGATTGTGCCACCTTTCGCATCTTTGAAACCATTCTGAAGCCAGATCTGCAAGTATTCATTATAAGACTGGACGCAATAATACGAATCGCACACTATGAGTGTGGGGAATTCTCGATCGGTATTTTCAAGCGCCATCTTGAATGCCAGTAGTTCAGCTCGCTGAGCTGTACAATCTCCTAAGGATTGTGTTTTAGTGAGTGTTGGTTTAAATTTCCCTTCGTGCCAGCGACCTTTAACAATCGCGCACGCAGCACTGTAAGCTTGTTTACCCCCTATTGCGGGTTGTGCTGATCCGTCTGTATATATTATACAGCCGTAATGTTCTAGAGGCAGAATTTCGGTCGGCGGAGGACATTCGAATTCATATTGGAGAAATTCCTGTGTTTTTAAGTTAGGATCAAATTCGTATGCCACGTCTGTTGCAGCAAGAGAATTAGCCCATTGTATTCATCTTGGATGGAGCGCTTTAGCATTTGGAATGCTTGCTTTTGTTACAGCCTCTAGGGCTGGTATCGGTGTCACGATTATTATTCGTTTACCTTGTGCCAGGGCTCTTTCTTTTGCTATAGCTGTCTGTGTTGCAGTTAGAATTTTTTCCGTTGGGCTAAATTTCATTTCAGCCTTAGTGTACAAGTGTGATTTGAATGCAATTGGTACCTTTTCTCCCTCATTAGAGGTCAGGTATGTGAATCCGCATCTCCCTGGGATGACTCGAATCACAAGATTGCGTGTATTATCACGTGTTTCTAATTTTGTTTTAATTAGTATGTCTGTTTGTAAGGATCTCAGAATTTCTGTGTGTATTTGAGTCCAATTTGTTCTTTTGAAATCTGGTTTAATTAGATCATAAAGGGGTTTGACCCTTTCTGCGTAATTTGCAATGTATGTTCTTCCGAAATTTAGGAAGCCTAGAATTGACTGTAAGTTTTTTAGTGTTCTAGGTGCTTGGATTACGGCACATTTCTCTAGGAAATTGTCAGCCAGGCTTTTGCCTTCACTTGATAATTCATATCCTAAGAACAGGACTTTCAGATGGGCAATTCTGGATTTTTTAAAGTTGAATTTGTAACCCTCTGCTGCGAACCCAAGTATTATGGTGTTCACTCTTTTCAAGTGAGTATCCAAGTCATCATCTGTTAAATAAATGTCTTCGACATAAGATAATGCTTCATCATCATATATTTGTAGTAATTCTGTTACTCTCGCTGAGAATACTCCCGGGCTGTTCTTGTACCCCTGGGCTAACCGACAGAATTGTTTTTGAGTGCCATTTATTGAGAATGCAGTTAAATATCTGCTTTCTGGTGCTATGTTTTGACAAAAGAATCCATTAGAGATGTATAATGTTGTTTTGTATTTTTTGCGCACTATGTTATTCATTAGTGCAGCACTATGCGAATTTTGCACTGCAAAAGTTTTGCAACATGAGTTAAGGTGTCGGTAATCCAAAACTAGACGGTATGAATTGTCTGGTTTGGAGACCGGAAACAAAGGGTTGTTCATTTGTGAGGTGCAAGTTTCAATCACCCCCTGGTATTCTAGCTGATCTAGTATTTCTTTTACCTGTTTTTTAGCTTCTTGCTTAATTGGGTACTGCCTTTGTGCAGTAGGTTGTGATTTTAACTGGATTTTGTGAGGAGGAGAGTCCTCATCCCATCCTACGTGATTTTTATATAAAGCAGGGGCTTGAGCTACTGCCCACTTTCTGGCAAGTGTGTATTTTTTATGAATTGGGATATGATTTGAGAAGGCAGGCATAATTACTTCTTTGCCATGAGGGCACTCCCTGACAAACTCTGGTGGCCAGTCTTTCTCAGCTAGAAGGATATCATAGCCCTTGGAGAGATTGTCCCAAAATAGTCCCCTTATTTTTCTAGTCTTATCCCCCTCTATACGTAATGTTATTTCGTATATTTTGTGAGGTTTGCTAACTCTGGTGTCTGCAGTTTCCACTTGAAGATATTCATTCGTGTCCACTGTCTCCAGATGATTCATAAGGACTTTGCGAGCTATGCTCACTTCTGCTGCGCTGTCTAGCATTGTCTGAGCCCACTCTCCGTTTTTCAGTTGTGTCCTCAGTATTCTCGGCATTGTTAACTACCTTGATACTGGCTACCTTCTTTTTTGGGAATTGTAATTTCTTTTTTAGCTGAGCAGGTTCCTTGTCTTTGGACTTGGTGTGCTCTTCTCTTTGTTCTGATCGTCCTCTTCTTTCCGATTTCTGCGAGGAAGTCTGAAAAGATTGAGAGGGACGTGTATCAATGTCTTGATATCTATCAGGCTTTTTTATATTATCCCTATTTCTAAGGTTATATCTTTTCCCAGAGGGGTCACTCTGAGGTGACCTGGGTCTTTGGTTCGGAGATTTCTCCCTTCGCCTAGGAGACCTTCCTCTGGACTGGAATTTCTTTTCTTTAGGATTGGATTGTTTGTTTCCATCCCAGTTCTTTTTTGGTGATGTTGAATTATTATTAAAAAATATTTTTTCAGGACTTTCAATCAGTTGTGGTTTTACTGGTATTCCACCTAAACTATCTCTACCTAGTTCCTCATAGGATTTTTCTATGATTCTGGCAATTTCAGCTGGTTGGTCTGCTATATCTGTCTCCTTTAACCTCTGGCGGATCGCCACGTTTGCTGCTTCACCTTTTATGTTGGCTAATAATATAGCCGAGACCTGCTTGAAGTCTTTTAGTAATTTCATACCAAGAGTTAAAGCGGGTTCTGGACCATATTCGTCTTGAATTTGTTTTAGCACATCTGGTATTACCGAAATGGATGGAACACCGTGCGTTTTTGTGTAGATGGAAGCAAAGACTGTACCCCAAGTGTCACAGTCCTCAATGTGTGGTGCGATTCCCATTGGAAGACAGATAGTCAGAATCCGGTGTTTTTCTAATGGGGTGGTGTCTGGAAACACCGCCTCTATTTGCGTGATTTTCTGCGCTAGCCAGAAAGGTATTTGTTCCCGTTTAGCCGGTACTTTACCTAGGCAGGACTGGATGTTCTGTGGTGTAATTTTATTTTTGTTCCCCTGGTGAGGGGTCAGCTGTGGGAGTTTAATTGCTGGCTGAATTGTTGAAGTCCGCATCACATACTGGACTAATTGTCTATGTATTTTTATTAATTGTTTTAGCTGTGTTAAAAGCTCTGATGCAGACATCCCGTCGATGTCTGGATGTGGTGTGTATCCGGCTAGGACCGGCCACGTTGCTCCTGGTCTACCTAAAGGACCGAGCCTGGTGATGTGATTATTATGTTTTAGGGCGCCATTAAATAAGAGCAAATGCTCTTGAAATTTAAGTGGTACTTCCACCTCCTCGAAAGGAGTGTAAATATCAGGAGGTTCCTCTATTTTGTAGTAGTGGAAGTACTTGGTTACAGCATTTGCTGCTGGAAAATGTATCCATGAATAGTATACCTCTGTCTGCCGATATTCGTGTGCCTCAATTACGAATATGACTGTGCCACCTCTAGGTGTCAGTCCATTTTCTATAAGTTTTAAGGTTATAGATTTCCTTTTGATGACCGGGATGAGTATTATCTCCGGGTCTGCGTCTTGCAAAGTAGCATCAGCTGCTGCGAGTTCAGTTGCTATTCTAACTGTCTCTCTTTCTTCATCACTGTCCATTTTACCGACAGGATGGTTATTCTGTTTGTTTGCAGATCAGGTTTCTTATGGAAACAAAGATTAGATGCACAATGTTTTTGGAACAGTGTATCCTTCAACGTTGACTAAACCAAGAACCATACATAGGAGTTCCCTCCTGCGAGGTCTGGCGGATATAACCTTTCACCCACTCCAGACGTCTTTGGAGTATAGTGGGAAAAAGGGGTCTGAGTGAGAAAGCACGACTGAGTTACTTTAAATGTCTTACGTTAGTTTTATCGCCCTTTCCAAACGCGTTGGGCGCCATGTAGTGTAGTTCCTATCATCCCAATAGGCTCTGCGCATTGGAATAATACCTTCAATAGTAAAGGCCTAGGCCAGACGTTAACTAGGTCTACTACTGTCAATATTAGACTTAAAGTTTTGGGTTTGCCAGCTTAGCTCAGAGTTCACTAGAAACTTTCTCGAATGTTCAGGAAAGAATTAACTCCCCTGATTAGACAAGAAGGGATTTAGTTTCTGACAACCATAGAACATGACAACTTTGCTCTCCCCTAATCAAGAGTATATCTCGAGAGTCGTGTGAACAAAAGGCAATTTATTTTACTCAGTCAGTACGTGCATTCTTAGTCTCATCAGATTGTAGAGAAAAGGAAGAGACGGGCGTGTCCAATAAAAGATGTTATTTATTGATCAGTCTCTTTTCTCGTACAAGAGAAATGGATCGATATTATTGCAATACTTATAGTTAAGTAAAGTGCATACATTAAAAGCAGAAGTATAAAATAATACTGTAAAAACATTGATATGGTTTCTAAGCCATATGAAGGTTTAAAATGATTAAATATATTACATGCATATATACATTTGACTAAACGTACTCAACTGGTGTTTCTAAATACGCCTACCCCGTGTACCTGACCTAAGTCTAATGCGTGGGCGGGACTAGAAAGTTACAGTTTAAGTTAAGTTTGTTTTGCCAAGTGAATAACTAAAGAATTCTCTGTGAGGGGTTATTCAGTTCTGTACCTGGAAGTTAGGATGAATGAGGGATGGTATCTCTCTCTCTGGTCTCGATATTCCAGGCTGCCTGCGAGGGCTACCCGGAAGCGCCGGTGCTGGATTTCTCGGCAGGAGAAAGCAGCGCGTCTCGTTCTCAGCGCGTCAGGAAGGCGGGGCTGCGCCAGCGGGGTCTGCTCTGCTCTGGGCTTCGGCAAGTATGGCTGCTCCATCTCGTCACCACCGCGTGTGTTTGCATAGGGCAATATCGGTAATATTTATACCTTTAAGGTGCCGAGATTGACGTAAGGATGGACATAGATACGTCAATAAGGATGTCATACGACTTGCTCGTTAGCACATTCTTTTGCTGAAGTTCTCGGTGAAATCAAAACAATGGCCGCAGGGTTTTGCCCAGGTTGTCATAGGTTTGATTTGTTTAGAGAACTCCGTATGCCTTATCAGGGGCTGGAGGAATATCGCTTGTCTAATTAGATCGCAAGCGTTATGACCTAATCAGATAACACGTTCCTGTGCCGTAGTGTGACTGCGTCAGATAACGGTATCTGCATCATGGGGGTTTTCTGCCTCATGGGCTGACTGCTAGTTAACTTGTTGGTTTGTTTAACCAGAATAGGGTCAGGAATAGGGGGATCGATTCAGAACCTATAGGAATACATCACAATTGTTTTATATTTGCGTTACATTGATGATGTTTTTGTAATTTGGAGGGGTAGCCATGAAAGTGCCAGGGCCTTTGTTGATTTAATTAATTTGAATACTGTCAATCTTAATTTCACTGCAAATTTGAGTTCTGATTCCATTTGTTTTTTGGATGTTGAGATTTTTGTGAAGGATTCTACCCTTAATACGAGACTCTACAGGAAGCCCAGTGCGGGAAATAGTATTCTGCACTCCAATAGTCAACATCCGGCTCACCTGATTCGGAGCATTACTTTAGGGGAGATGCTCCGAATCAGGAGAATCTGCAGCACGGATGCCGAATGTGCGGCTGCACAAGAGGCATGTAAAATACGCTTCCTCGCGAGGGGTTATTCAATTGAAAATATCATGAAAGCTATTAGACGTTCAAACTCAATAAGCAGACAGGAGGCACTGATTCCCAAAACCAATAACATCAATTTGGAGACTTCCTTGGCAGGGGATGGGCAAATTAACTCCCCACGACTTATTTTGACATTTAATCGTCAACATGGGGCTCTTCGTAAAATCATGAATAACAACTGGAATTTGGTTCTTAGTGACCCAGTAATTGGTCACAAAATTGATACCAAACCAGTATTAACTTTCAGAAGATCCCCCTCTATGTCCAAGGCACTGGTCAGTAAAACTCTGGAGCCCAAGATTTCTACTACATGGGCAGCACTAAAGAAGGGCTTTAAGGTATGCCCCCAATGCAAAGCCTGCCGGTATGGCAGCAATAGGACCCATTTCAAAAGTCCCTTTCATGAACATCCTATTGCAATCTCAAAGTGGCTCAATTGCAAAACTCATTATGCCATCTATGTGTTGGAGTGTCCGTGTGGGCTTCAATATGTGGGCAGCACTAAACTGCCCGCCCACAAACGGATACTCCAACACATACTTGCAATAAATGGGCATGACCATAACTATCCGGTTGCCAGGCATTTTCAGGATAAACATCTGGGCATTCCTGATAAACTCCAATTTTTTCTAATTGATTGTGTCGAAGCGTCAAGGAGGGGAGGTGACCGTGAGGCCAAACTCCGTCTCCTTGAGACTAGATACATTTTGGAGCTAAATACCAAAAATCCTAATGGCCTTAATGACATACGTTAATCATGTCATGGCTGAGGAAGCAACAGCGTTCACTTATGTGCACTTAGACAAAATAGGATAACAATGCAATGATGACAATGTGTGGATGTCCTATGGCCACCACCATGAATGTGGAATGGCACTCAAGTTTGATAGCAGGCACTATCCTCATCACAGCAAACTTACTGTGTGTCTCAATCCACAAAACAACTGATACAAGTCTTATGAGTAGAGTGTGTCAGGGATCCCAACAAGCATGGCCCAAACATGCAAGGTGACATACAACTAATTACACCCTCCTAGGCAAATACAATGTGGTCAGAAATTCCAAAAAGCAAATGGTACCACAATGAAGAGGCAACACCTTGCTCAGAAATGCTACACAACCAATTGAACAGTGATAGGTTAATGGATGTAATCTAGGTACTTGGTTTTTTTAAAAACATTTTTTTTAGGTCCTCATTTCACCATTAGCTAGTGCAAATAAATGCTTACAACCCCATTCCGTCCTGGGCGCCCAGGGCTGATGTTCTTGCTTTCGCCTGGAGCCGACCCGGAATGCCCCTTTGTTCCGAGGCATGGTGTAATCATAGGACCTTTTTGGGGCTTTAGACCAGCCTCATTTCTCTTCCCCATTCTATCAAAGGTTCCCAAACCGTGCTATTTACATTATGTGTAACATCAGATTCTAAACGTGCAATTCTCAATGCTGCACGAAGCCAGTTTTCATATAAAGGAGTACTAGCATCCTTCCATAACTTGCAGATCTCTCTAAGGGCAATGAGAATAAGGCTAAAGAATAAAGCCACTTGTGTCCCCCTTAACCCACCAATAAGATCAGTGTCCAAACCAAACAAAACTCTAACTATGTTCAAACTCAGTTTAACCTTAAAAATACTCTCTAGGCCTTCTCCACAGTAACCCAAAAAGGACCCAATATAGGACTATCATAGAAGACATGGATATCATCTGCCTCGACTAGTGCACATCTAGGGCACAGAGGGGACGGGCTCACAAACTTTGCAATTTTTTTGGGCATGTAGTATAGCCTGTTGATGGTAAAAAATGATTTTTCTTAAGAGAGGCAGACCTAACATACTTATACAAAATTTGGAGAGATGTATCGTAAAGGGTAACTGAGGCATTCTCCAACCTAGAGGAGCTCCAGATTTGATATAATGGGGGGGCCTGTGTTTCCTCCGCCTCAATCATTTTTCTGTACCAAAAACCCACTTCCTTCTTCCTAGAGCCAGGGGATTGGAGAGCAGACTCAATATCCCAATTACCGCCGATGTTGTCCTTCTCTTTTTTTAAAATATTTTTTATTGAGAATTCATACGGTATCAAAAAACAAGTAATTATACAGTAGGTATACAAGTCAATTCATAAAACAATGGGTCTTAAAAATGCTAACAGGTCAGGTTATAAATACAATTCGATATAATTACATTTATAGAGCAGAGAAAAGATCCGTACAAAACATAAATATATAGATATATAAATAAGCAACATATAGGTATATCCATCAATATATATATATATATATTCAATGCTGAATCCTGACCGCCAAACGTGGCGGAAACAACAGGCGCGGACCTCTTTGGCAATCAGAAGTGCTTGAACGCGAACAAAAGCCACAGCGCGAAAATCAATTTCAGTAATCCATTTTTAATTGCAGAAATTTGCTCTTGCTCTATGAAATCTGTACATATGATTTTATTGACCGTGCAATTTTTATCGTGTGAAAAACAATGTGTTGCCATTGGCACTCTCGATGATTTGCATGTTAGCAGCATTATAGTATTTCTTCCATGTTTATGACAAACAATATCGCACTGTCGCTTTAAATGCCTTGCTCACTTCCGTGCAGCTTGTCATGTGATCAAGCCTCCTTGGAGGCGAAACGCGTCATGGCGGCAGCGCTGGCTTCACGCAAATAAATCGTTTTGCACCACCACTTCTGGGTCGACTCTTTGTTACTGGATATTTTGGTGGAGGTTTCTTTGCCTTGGAGTGACAACCTTCGAAATATATATATATATATACATAACCAGCTAAGATTTTACAGATGATCAATACATAATATCATCAGGGGAGATTTGCAGATATCAAATCTCCCGCGGCCCAACCCTGATTAATTATTTATTTAAAGCCTGACCCTCCCTCCACTCTTTCAGGGGGGCCCATATTTTACAGCCAAAATCGCGCAGTTTCCTACCCTTGTGCAGGTACAGCGTAGATTCTATATTATGGATAGCGAGAAGCCTGGCCAACCACATTGAAAAAGTCGGGCATTTGGGTCTTTCCAGGCAGCTGACAGCAAAATACGTAGGACGGCAACAGCCAGGAAAATGAATGCCTCAGTTTCTCCACTGCTGAAACCCAGCTTACTATCGCTCCCGAGAATCATCACTGTCGGGGATAGACTGATCTTAGAGCCTAGCAGCCCCTCTAGGAATTTCTCGATCTTGGTTTTAATCACGGTAAGCTGTTCGCAAAAAAAGAACATATGCAGCAAGTCCCCCGGGCCTTTCTGACATCTGGGGCAATTACTATCCGTCCTCATACCCCAGTCATACAGCTTAGATGGAGTGTAGTACAGATTAAAAAGAGTTTTGAAATGCTGTACCTTCAGATTTGAGGACCGAAGTACCTGCCTATCCAGATACAGAGCTTTATCAAGATCTGTATCTGGATCTTGCAGTTTGGCTGCCCAGGCGGCCTCATGCTTCTCGAGATCATCTGGCACCTTTTCGGTTAATTCCTGGTATATAACCCGTATCCTGTTCCCTCCTTTCAATAGATATTCAAGTGTGGAACTACGAGCACCAAGAGCAGCGACAGAGCCAACAGCTTTAAGCGTTTGCGAGACCTGGAAATACTTAAAGCTTTGGCCGGTCGGCAAACCATACTTCTGCTGTATAGCCTCGAGTGTCATAATACTGCCATTCAGCATTACGTCCCCCACTGTCTGGATACCCTTCTGTTCCCAGCATTTCCAGGCCCCGTCCGCGCTCAGATTCGGAAAAAAACCTGATTTCCACAATGGCGTATACGTGTTAATCCTAGGGATCTGTAATAGTTTCTGCAGTGTTTTCCACAGATCCCATGCACCAAGGGGAACCTTGTACCGGGTTTACTTAAAGAATCTGCAACCAGTTTTTCTCAGCAGTGCGCCTACGGCCTCCTTTCCCATCAAAAGTTCATATATTGATGGGAGGGCATACAAATCAGAGGTCGGGTCCTGGGTAAATATTTCCCTCGGTGTAGATTCAAATAAGATAGACATCTGAGTCAGATGTTGTCCTTCTCAGTGGAAAACCAGGAACAAAGTTGGATATATTTGAACCTGGAAAAGGAGTCCCCAATATTTGATCTTAGACTCTCCCAAGGAAGAACCCCCTCTGGTGTTACTAAGTCCGACCATATTGTTATCCCTGCTCTCCTAATGGGAAGGGACAGCCTATCCCCAAGGCATAGCGGCAGGCCCGGAGATTCCCAAATTGGGGCAAAGTCGGAGTAGTATTTTATGCCCCAAATTCCTTTGGCTCTATTCCATATTGAAAGGGCGAGTTTTAATACCTTAAGGCGTACCTTTTTGTAGTACTTTGGTGCGCCAAATTTATACAGAAATCCAGACCCGCCCCCCTCTTGATCAACCATTATGTTCAAGATCTGCCCCCAGTTGGAATCTTCAGGGCTAGTGAGGAGGCTTCGGATATTTTTTAGCTGACAGGAGAATGCGTACCAAAGGACATCCGGAAGCGCAAGTCCCCCCTCTAATAGTTTCCTTTTTAGCTTTTTCCAGGATAATCTGGAATTTGTATTTGCCCAGATAAAGCTGCCTATTTTCCCCTGAATTTTTCCCAGAATTTTATCAGGAAACGACAGAGGTATCATATTAAACAAGTATGTTAATTTAGGCACGATTACCATCTTGACCAAGTTGACATGGCCATATATTGTCAGAGGGAGGTTTTGCCATCTTGACAACAAATGATCGATATCCTTAACTACCTTCTTGATATTAGTCTGCGCTATAATATTGAGATCTGATGTTATTATAATGCCCAAGTACCTAAACTGGCTGCTTCGCACTCCCTCCCAGTTGTCAACCCCCCAACACATTATTTCGGTTTTTGAGTTATTGATCAAATAACCAGAATACAGGCCGAATCGGTCATTACCTCCTCGACTCTAGGGAACAATTCAGCCGGATTGCTGGTATAAACCAGCAAATCATTGGCGTATAAAGCCAACTTACAGGTGTAGTTCTTGACTCTAAAGGGTGTAATCAAGTCATCGATCCGCAAGGCCTGTGCCAGAGTCTCGATATAGAGGTCGAACAGGAGGGGCGAAATGGGGCACCCCTGCCTAGTTCCCCTCTTTATATTAAAACGCGATGTCAAGAAGCCATTTAATAATATCGCAGCCAAGGCGCCCTCATAAACCCTATCAATGTTTGGATAAAGGTTACACCAAAACCCAAGGTACTCAATACATCCCACAAGAAGCCCCAGTTGACACGGTCGAAGGCCTTTGCAGAGTCATATGCGGCCACCGCCAAGGGCTCCGACCGCGCCACCACTAAGTCTATACTGCCAATCAATTGCAAGGTCAACTCGTGGCTGCATCTTCCAGGTATAAAACCTTTCTGGTCAGAATTGATGAGTTGTGGGGCCAATTTAGCCAATCTCCCTGCCAAAACGCTGATAAAGATCTTATAATCCGCGTTTAGCAGGGAGATGGGCCTAAAAGAGTCTGCCTTAAGGGGGTCCTTCCCTGGTTTTAATATAAGCACAATTGTGGACCCTTTCCACGATGGCGGGGCCCTACCCTCTGGGTTGTAAACATAGTTAAACAGTTCACATAGCCTTGGCACCAAGACATCCTGAAACACTTTATACACTTCACCGGGAAGGGCATCTGGCCCGGCCGCTTTGTTATGTTATGTTATGTTATGTTATGCACTTTTATTAGGCGCACAGATGCTCCAGCGAAGGAGCGTCCTGGCGCCGCGACAAGGTAGCAGCACAACACAACGGAACAACAAACATAAAAATAAAACTAGGGGAACAGGAAGGTTTTTACCGCACGGCGAAAGGAGAGCAGGTCCCTGAGGGCGCGGATCGCCGGGGGAAGGGAATTCCAAAGCACAGCCGCACGGACTTGGAAAGAACGTCCGCCAGCTCTACTGCGTTTAAAGCGATGGACAACAGCCAGTTCTAAATCAGCAGATCTTAAGGCTCGCGCTGGGATGTAATGGACCAGAAGTTTGGACAAGATCATAGCCGGGGACCCCTTAAGTATTTTATAGGTGACACAGAGGACCTTGAACTGGATCCGCTGAGCCACCGGGAGCCAATGCAGCGAGCGCAGGGTACTGGAGGTAGGACATGATCTGGGTAGTCCTACCACCGATCTCGCAGCGGCATTCTGGATTCGCTGCAGGCGACCAATTTCTGCCTGGTTCAGGCCAACCAATAGGGAGCTCGCATAATCCAGCCTAGAGATGACAGTGGCTTGGATCACAAGTTGCCTGGTGGCGGCATCAAAAAACTTAAGCACAGGACGGAGCCCCCGTAGAATGCCAAAACAACAGGCCGCCGTACGTTTAGTGTGGCAAGCAAACGTAAGGGAAGGGTCCAACCATACCCCGAGGTTTTTAAGCTCAGAGACTGGGGTAGGTGTAGGACCCAGATCCCCTGGCCACCATCTGCCTCCCCAAAGTTCCGGTTGTTTGGCAAAAATCATGACCTCGGTCTTACTGGCGTTCAGCTGGAGACAGTTGGACGTCATCCAGCCCGCGACCGCCTGCAGTCCTTGTTGGAATCTGGGTGCATCCACATCGGCATCCCCGCTGATCGTGACCTCTAGCTGGGTGTCATCGGCGTATGACACCATTGTCATACCCCATTGCCGGACAACCTCAGCTAGCGGCCTTACATATAGATTAAACAACGTAGGACTCAGCGAGGAGCCTTGGGGGACCCCCAGATCCAACGGATGGTATTTGGACTGGTACGGCGGGACGGTCACGCTGAAGGTCCGATGTTGTTCTTTATTTTTTTGATATAAGATTTAATTTCTTCCTCGAAAAGGGGCTATTGAGCATATCTCGGCTCTCATCTGTTAAACTGGGTAGAGCCTTACTCTCCAACCACCGAAAGGTGTTAACAGAGCTTGGGGACGGTTCCTCCTCATATAATTTAGAGAACAGGGAAAGCAAATGTTTTTCCATATCCTCCTGGAGACAGGATATGGTTGCCTGATCATCTATAATTAGCCTATTTATGTTGTTCCTCACCCGATCTGCTTTAATCTTACGGGCCAAAATTGCCCCAGCTTTTTCGCCATATTTGTAGTTCTCCATAGCATGTACAGCCCATTGTCCCTTGACTTTTAGATCTAACAGCCCTCGATATTCTAAGCGGAGGCGTTCCAGATCAACTAATACCTGTGGCAAGTTATCTGGGTGAGTGCTCAGTCTTATGATCTCTAAAGACGAGATTTTATCTTCCAGATTTTTAAATTTCATTGCCTCCTCCCTATTATATGAGCTTGTCAGGCTATGGAGCTGTCCTCGAATATGGGCATTACAAGCATCCCAAACAAACTCGAGTGGAGCTGAGGCAATGTTGTCAGAGAAATAGTTATCGGTAGATGTACTGACCGCAGTGACTATATCCTGATTATTTAAAACAGCCCTTTTCAGAGTCCATCTAGATGTTGAGATACCCCTAGCCCTACCAGTTAGGAGAGTAAACATAATGGGGGCATGATCAGATAGGATGCTAGGGAGTATTCTAATATCAACCAGGGCCTCTAAACATGGCCTATCCACAAGGACATAGTCCAATCTTGACGCATGCCCATGTTTTTTGCTAAAATAAGTGAAACCAGGAGCCGTCCCCCTCTTGACCTTCCAGGCATCCATTAGACCTAACTCATGCATCATGTTGACCATGGCCCGACGGGATCGCGGGGCAGCAACATACTGGCTATAATTAGATCGATCCCCTCAGGGGTCAAGAAGGACATTAAAGTCACCTCCTATAACCACATAAGGAGTGACCTCCACCAAATTGGACTGAACTCTGAATAGACAGGCAGAATCAACTGTATTCGGTCCGTAGTAAGATACAATTGTCTGTTCACTTCCACTGAAGTCAGCCTGCGCCAAGACCCATCTTCCTGACTGGTCAGTTAATACTGACTTTATGGATCCTCCGATCCCAGTCTTAATCAGAATTGCAACTCCCTTATTTGCCACCATCTGCCCGGAACAGCAAAATTATCCTATCCATCTAAGTTTCCCAAAAATCTCTTTACTCTCAGTGGAACTTAGGTGGGTTTCTTGGAGAAGAATTACTTTGGCCAGAGATTGTTCCAAAAATTTCAATATCAGCCTACGTCTCCTGGGACACCGGGGCCCGTTGACAGTCCAAGATATAAATGGTATCTTATTACAAGTCATTAGTTGACCTCCGTCTCCCACTCCTTAACTGAACACCCATACGCCCGTCTGTTCACTTGGAAACTCTTGAAGATTAAGGTGAAATGAGGACTCCATTTTTTCTTTTCTCCCCTTGCCACCCCACCCGTGCCCCCCTTACCCCTCCTTCCCCCCCCCGTGAGCCCCGAAGCCCCCTTCCTCCCTGGGGAACCCTCCCTTTCTTCCTGAGCATAGGCTCTTAAACGGATGCCCGCCCTCTGTGTATGATTGAGTGTGGTGTATAAATAATACGATACAAAAATTGTCAATAGTGGCGGCTGTCTAACGAGTGGACAAATAACATATGCTATGAATAATGTGTAGCGAGTTACTAGCCCTGCTGTTCATTTACGCAACTGCGTCGCCCATCCCTACCGCACAACTACTTGCATCAGCTCTCCACTTCCCCCCTTGCTGCCTGCCCTGATCTTTTCAACCAAACTGTCTGCATCCTCAATCTGGCGTATGTTGTACATGTGATTATTCCACATTACGCAGAGTGATGCAGGGAATTTCAGCGGGGCACGGGGCCCCAAGGAGTTAAATGTTGCCAATCTCTTGCCCATCTCCCATTGTTTTGTAGCAGTTATATGGGAGATATCTTAGCGTACTGTAAAAGTAAATGGGCTGGAAAAGGAAGTTGACTTTATAGAGCCTGTTTTAAGGGCCAGGGACAAAATACTTTCTTTGGTGGCATAAGTAAGGAAGTTCACCAAAATCTTCCTAGGGCGCTCCTTCCCTGGGTTCCACCTATATGGGTGCCGATGGACCCTCTGGATGTCAGCTAGTAGATCTAAATCGACATCTGGGGAATCCTTCAGAATTGTCGTTTTAAGGAGCACTACCACAAATGCCTTTATGTCGCTCTCTTCCAGATCTTCAGGGACGTTAAAAAATTTAAGATTATTCTTCCTTGAGTGGTTTTCAAGCCTCTCGATATCATCCTTCATCTCCCGATTCTGCTGTACCAGCTTATCCATAGCACCTGCAGAGGTACTTAGGGCTTCCTTGATCTTAGGTAGCTCCACTTCTAGTGCATCTGTCCTTAATGAAACTTCCTCAACTTTTCGGGCCAACGCCTCACAGGACGCCTGGATGGCGATCTTATTTGTCTCTGAAATTGTGAATCGCTTCCCAATGTCCTCCTTTAACCCCAGTAGGATGTCTGCCAAAGTTCCAGGAACTGACATTGTCTGTAGAGTGTTATCTGTAGGTGTGCCTTTAATGGGTAAATGGGGACCTTCTCCATGGGGACCTTCTCCTTTAGGACTGGTTGCATCATCCTTTAAATCCCCCAGATCGGCCTGCTCAGTGCCATGGATTTCCTAAGCAGAAAACCTATTTGAGAGTTCTACTGTTGGGTGCACCATATCCTGCACCGGGGACGAAAAAAGCTGAGGAAGTGAGCTAGGCTGGAAAGATATGGAAGTACTGCTAGCTGAAGCTGAAGCCACTGCAGGAGCCATAGCTAAAGTAGTATCTTCTGCCACCATAGTGATTGTGGGACTAATTGTAGCCATCCTTTTAGCTCTATCTGAAGTACCAAAGGAAAGGACTTTATAAAAGGACTTCAGTGATGGAGTGACTCTTGGTGCAACAGATGCACCGCCCTTTGTTTTTTTCCTACCTCTCCCTCTCCCCGGTGGGGTATCTGCACCACTATGGTTCCCCTTCACTTTACGGGAGGTAGCTTTTATTTGGATTACTGGTGGGGAAATAGACAGTTTCGAGGGCACTGGCGCTATACTGGCAGCCTGATTTCGCAATGTATAGCGACTGACCCCAACCACAGAAGTGGATATTGTCAAAGGACAACCCAGATTACTTGGGTGGGCGCTAGAGTATAGGCTAGCAGCGTTGTGACCACTTTTCTCCATACAAGGCTCCCGCTCCTTACTGCCAAGATCCTGTGTGGGATAGATTCGGGCAACTACTGAAGTAACCCCAATGTCAAATATACCCCCACAATTTACTCGTTCCCTGCACCCCCAGGCTAAGCTCGCCCCCCTCGGATGCGTGGGAATATCTACAGCGACAGGCAGGGACTCATTGTTATATCCCTCGCAACGAAAATATCTCGCAATTACAGGGGTCTTACCGAGGGCCAACGTGTAAGAGGCTTTTTTCCCCCTCGGAAACGATAAACTCTTGAGGCAACAATAAGCAAGGAGAGAGGAAAACCGAAGGCAATCAGAGCTGCCACTGCGTCCACCGCCAACCGCTAGCGAAGATCAAACGCCATACACAGGGGGAGGAGCTCCGTCACGGCCGTTAGCTTCCGGCCGTCATGCTTCCCTCTACCGCCAATCTAGGTACTTGTTAACACTACACCTGTCAACATATCTATACATTTTCAAGCATAGTTGAACACAAATAAGAGCATGCACTCCTAGGAAATGGTCATGTCTCATAGTATTGTCTGTCACCGGGTATCTGCACAACACTCATGAACACACACAAATATCATATGAATGTCACATCATCCTATGCTACAATCTCCCCACACATTCATGCACATATGGGCCCAAGAACATAGTGAGACATGAGCAACTTTTGCAACAGCATGCAGGATACAATTCTACAAATTTCCCCATGTAAAAGGACATGTCTAATGTGTTATAACTACTTAGTGCCATATTTACCAGGGGATACTGCCAACAGAGTGTCATTTTCAGTGACATTCTGATGGCAGACTCCTCTTCTCCTGATTGACAAAGTGGTGTCAAACCACGTAAAGTGGCTGAATGCTGCATTGAAATTTAGCCAAATGTACATGCTTCACTTAGTGTGAAAGGTTGGTGCAAAGGGTTTTGCAGTGTGTCTTCTGCTGCAGCATACTTATCCCCATGATGCCTCCCCAGAATTACAAGGGTGGATCGAAGTTGTAGAGTACCTGAAAGCAGAGGGGACAGAGTCTGGGTCACTAGCCAGTGACCAGGAAGGAACCAGGAAGGAACCAGGCAATGTCGGGCGCAATCAGGTCGATGTCGTTTAGCTTCTCTCCGCTGCCACGTAGTCTCTGGGGCACCGAGGATGTCCTGGAGTGAATCACGAGTTGTCCCACAAAGGCTCTCGCTGTTGGCAGTGTCGGGTTCAAGATCAGAGTCAACAGGCTTTGGCAAATGCAACCCACGCAGGATTCGAAGATGGCTTAATACTCGGACCAGCAAGGTCTGAGCGGGTGCTCCTTTTCAGGGGAGCGAGGGCCAGTCTGGAGCAAACAGACTAGGTGTGTAAATTCAAGGTTTCGTCGGTACTGGGGCCACTAGCCAACAGGCAAGCGACCGGACCAACGCGTCGAGCAGGAAAATGCAAAAGGGCCCCATGCAGCACTCGTCAAGTGTGGAGGGGTGAGCTTCGGTGCACAAGCTGCTCGGGGCTGGAGCTTCTCAGACTCCAATGCACAGCTTCGAGGGAGCCTTGGATGCTGCACGGTCAGCGCTTCGTAGTTCTTCCAAGATGGCCGCTCCCACGCTTCAGGTCGCCTCCATGGGTCTCAGCTCTGCAGGGACTGTGGACCAGGCTGTTAGAAGGCAGGCAAGCTGGGTCTTGTTGATCTCTGTCGCTCGAGTTCCGGCGGGAACTGCAACAAAGCAAATGTTGAGGTGCTGGATGGTGCCTGTTTGCACAGGGTGGTCACTCCTTGACCACAAGGGAGATTCTTCAGTCTTCCACGTCGAGTGGGATGTCGAAGGGTCTAGAGTTTCGTTTCAAAAGTTTCAGTCAGGATAATCTGATGTGCATTGGCACTGCTCCCACCTATATTCCAAATCTGGGGGCTGGACTACCTGCTAGGTCCCTCCTATGGGTGGGACCTGGGAAGGGGGTGGTTACACCCCGTTCCCTTTGTCCAGTTTCGCGCCAGGACTGGAGCTGGATGGCCCCAGAACATGTTTGACTGGAATCTGCCCAGGGACACCTTGTGCGGCCCAGGCAGTGTCTAGTTTCTTTCAACCCTCCCTGCTACAATCCACTATCTCCTGTCTGGGGTGGTGTGACACCTCCCTATGACAGGAAACCCTTTGTCCAGGCGTCCTCTGCCGAGTTTCGGTCAGCAGCAGGAGGCCAGACATGTGTCTGTGGCAGCATCACCCATTTTGTGATGCTGGGGCTCTGGTTAGGATTAACTGTGTTTTCAGTAAGTAACATGTCTTCACCCTCTAGAAGGGTGGGATGCTATCCCCATTACCAGGACTGGCAAGGGGATAGTATTCCAATGTGTATGACACAAAAACGACATGTTTTGATAAAGCCAAACCAGAGTTGCAATAACCGTAAGGATTATAATGCACTTAAGAGTATATGGTATGGCAGTATCACTGGAACAGCATTAAGGAATTGTTCCCAACACTGCAGACAGGCTCAGCTCATGCTAGAGCACCATCTCACATAAAACCAAGCACTCTGCCTCTAGGACTGTAAAGGCCTGCCATAGGAGTGACTGATAGGTATAGATGTGTCCAGATATAGGTTTAGACATAGGTATACTACATCTAAGCAAGGGGTGAGTACCCCACCTTGCCCCAGCTGTGGGAACAGCCAGTTGTGTCGATTTAAGTACCAGCCAGGGGTGGCAAAAGATATGCTGCAGCCCCTGGTAGGCCTTGGATGCACCTATGCCCTTGGCACCTAGTGTGCACTGGATAGGGGCTGACAAGGTGTCCAGTACCAAATTGGTTATGTACCTATAGTACATGTCTGTGAATTTAGAGAGAGAACAGCAGGCTGGGGGTCTGATTAGCAGGCCCACAGCCACATTAAGTCGAAAACCAGTGAAGCAAAAAGCAAAAATTGGGGTGACCATAGGATAGCAGACTCTACTCTCCTACACAACCCCCCCCCCAAACGCAGGAACATTAAACTTAACCTTGACAGATAAGTCTTCATGTTCTAAGTGGAAGTACCTGGAGAGACCATCTGCATTACCATGGCCAGTCCCTGGGCGGTGCTCCACTGTAAAGTCCATCCCCTGTAGGGAAATGGACCACCTGAGTAGTTTGGGGTTTTCACCCTTCATCTGATTAAGCCACAAGAGGGGCTTATGGTCTGTCTGAATTAGGAAGTGAGTACCAAACAAGTATGGCCTCAGCTTCTTCAGGGCCCAAACCACAGCAAAGGCCTCCCTCTCAATGGCTGACCAACGTTTTTCTCTGGGGGTCAGCCTTCTGCTAATGAAAGCAATGGGCTGGTCTTGACCATCTACATTAAGTTGTGAAAGCACAGCTCCCACCCCCAACTCAGAAGCATCTGTTTGAACAATGAACTGTTTGGAGTAGTCAGGACTCTTAAGGATTGGTGCAGAGCACATGGCCTTCTTCAGGTCATCAAATGCCCTTTGACAGCTAACTGTCCACTGAACCTTTTTGGGCATCTTCTTGGATGTCAGATCATTCAATGGTGTCACAATGGACCCATAGTTCTTTACAAATTTCCTGTAATACCCAGTCAGGCCCAAGAAGGCTCTGACTTGTGTCTGGGTAGTTGGAGGAGCCCAGTCCTGTATGGTCTGGATCTTGCTCTCCAATGGTTGAACTTGACCCCCACCTACTAGGTGGCCCAAGTACACAACCTTGCTCTGCCCTATCTGGCACTTGGTAGCCTTGATAGTCAGGCCTGCCTTTTGCAGGGCCTCCAGAACCTTCTTCAGGTGGATCAGGTGAACCTCCCAGGTAGAGCTAAAGACAGCAATATCATCTAGATATGCTGCACAAAAGTCATCCAACCCAGAAAGGACTTGATTCACCAACCTTTGGAAGGTGGCAGGTGCATTCTTCAAACCAAAGGGCATCACCACAAACTGATAATGTCCACTGGGGGTAGAGAATGCTGTTTTGGCTTTAGACTCTTCAGCTAACCTGATTTGCCAATAGCCAGCTGTCAAATCAAATGTGCTCAGAAATTTGGCAGAAGCCAACTTATCAATGAGCTCATCTGCCCTTGGAATGGGATGAGCATCTGTCCTAGTGACAGCATTGAGACCTGTATAGTCCACACAAAATCTCGTTTCTCTCTTTCCATCTTTGGTATGAGGTTTTAGCACAAGGACTACTGGGCTGGCCCAGGGGCTCTCTGATGGCTCAATCACTCAAAGGTCTAACATTTTCTGCACCTCCGCCTTTATACAACCCCTGACATGATCAGGTTGCCTGTAGATCTTATTCTTCAGAGGCAGACTGTCACCAGTGTCCACCTCATGGGTGAACCAGTTAGTTTGACTGGGTGTAAGTGAAAACATGTGTCTATGGGCTTGCAAAACCTGTCTGCAGTCCATCTGTTGCTGGTCAGTGAGGCTGCCTGCCAAGGCTACTCCATCAACTGAGCCATCATCAGGGTTTTGGGAAAGCAGGTCTGGGAGAGGGTCACTCTCTTCCTCCTGATCCCCATCTGTAGCCATGAGCAAGCCCATGTCTTCTCTGTCAACAAATGCTTTCAACCTGTTTACATGGAGCACCCTGTGGGGGCTCCTAGGGGTTCCAAGATCCACCAAGTAGGTGACCTCTCCCTTCTTTTCCAGTATGGTGTGGGGTCCAGACCATTTGTCCTGGAGAGCTGCTGGGCCCACTGGCTCCAACACCCACACCTTCTGCCCTGGCTGGTACTCAGTCAGAACAGCCTTTTGGTCATGCCAAGCTTTCTGTAATTCTTGGCTGGCCTCCAGGTTTTTGGATGCTTTCTCCATGTACTCAAGGGGGTGGTGATGGACGGATATGCTCAGACGTGAGTCCCTTGCTCACTTTGCCACTGGATTCAAGCAAGCCGGGCTGAAGACGGCTGGAATGCCAGAAACCGGTCCTCGGAAGCTTGGTTCCGGTCCAGGGAAGACATGGCTTGGCAGTTCACGCTGGACTGTTCCCATGAGGCACAGGGTCAGACTGATTTGTATATAGCCATGTCTGAACTGGGGTGGCAGAGTGGGCTAAAGAACGGTGATGGATTAAACCCAGATCAATTGACTGGGTGTGAGTGTTTGATTGATTCAGATGCTCCGTCCGTCACCACCCCCTTTTGTACCGCTTTTGGCCACCATAAGTGTGGCAGGGTATGCTCAGACGTGAGTCCCTTGCTCACTTTGCCACTGGATTCAAGCAAGCCGGGCTGAAGACGGCTGGAATGCCAGAAACCGGTCCTCGGAAGCTTGGTTCCGGTCCAGGGAAGACATGGCTTGGCAGTTCGGGCTGGACTGTTCCCATGAGGCACAGGGTCAGACTGATTTGCATATAGCCATGTCTGAACTGGGGTGGCAGAGTGGGCTAAAGAACGGTGATGGATTACACCCAGATCAATTGACTGGGTGTGAGTGTTTGATTGATTCAGATGCTCCGTCCGTCACCACCCCCTTTTGTACCGCTTCTCCATGTACTCAGCCATCCTGGAGCGGAGACCAAGTACATAGTCCACAATATCAAATTTAGACTTTTTGAGAGGTAACTCCCATCCTTCCTTCACAAGACACAATGGACCCCTCACAGGGTGGCCAAACAAAAGTTCAAAAGGGCTGTAGCCAACTCCCTTCTGTGGGACCTCTCTGTAAGCAAAGAGTAAGCAGGGTAAAAGGATATCCCATCTACGCCTGAGCTTTTCAGGTAATCCTTTTATCATTCCCTTTAGGGTCTTGTTGAATCTCTCCACAAGCCCATTGCACTGAGGATGATAGGGTGTGGTGAACTTATAGTTCACTCCACACTCTTTCCACATTGCTTTTAAGTATCCAGACATGAAGTTGGTACCTCTGTCTGAAAGTACCTCCTTTGGAAAGCCCACTCTGGAGAAAATTCCAAGTAAGGCCCTCGCCACAACAGGAGCTGTTGTGGTCCTCAGGGGAATTGCCTCTGGGTAACTGGTGGCATGATCCACTACCACCAGGATAAATCTGTGCCCAGATGCTGTTTGGGGATCCATTGGTCCAACAATGTCAATCCCAACTCTCTCAAAGGGCACCCCCACCACAGGTAGAGGTATAAGGCGGGCCTTTGTGGTGCCACCTGATTTGCCACTGGCTTGGCAGGTGACACAGGAGCGACAAAACTCCTTGGCATCTTCTGACATGTGAGGCCAGTGAAAGTGAGAGACAAGCCTGTCCCAAGTCTTGTTCTGGCCTAAGTGTCCTGCAAGGGGAATATCATGGGCCAAGGTTAGAAGGAAGCCCCTAAATTGCAGAGGTATAACCAACCTCCTGGTTGCACCAGGCTTGGGGTCTCTAGCCTCTGAATAAAGGAGCCCATCATTCCAATACATTCTATGGGTACCTTGAGCATTCCCTGCAGCCTCAGCAGCAGCTTGCTGTCTGAGGGGTTCAAGTGAAGGGCAAGTCAACTGAGCCTGCCCCAGGTCTGCCCTTGAGGGTCCCCCTGTCCCCAGAAACTCAACCTGATCAGGTTCAAGCTCTTCAGAGACAGTCTCCTCTTGGATCACAGAATCACCCTCTTGTGAGGTCTGATCCTCAACCTGGGGCAAGTGGGAAGGCACTGCCTTGACCCTCTTGCTCCTTCTCTTGGGTTGTGGTTGGTCTATTGTTCCAAGATCCACCACAGGTTCAGGTAGGCACTTCTTGGCCTGGGACCTGGTTACAGCAAGGACATGGGCTGAAATCCCTAGCATTTCTGCATGAGTCCTGTACTCCACTTCTGACCATAAGGATTCCTCAAGATCATTGCCCAACAAACAATCAACTGGGAGGTCTGCACTAACAACAACTTTCTTGAGGCCAGTTACCCCTCCCCAGGAGAAGTTAACAACAGCCACACTATGTGTAGTGGTGGCATTGCTAGCGTTGGTCACTAGGTAATTCTCACCTAGTATCATCTGTTCAGGGTCCACAAAGTTAGGTGTCACCATAGTGACACTGGCACAAGTGTCCCTGTAGGCCTGAGCCAGTTTCTCATTAATTAAAGGCGTCTGCCTGTACTTGCCCAAGTTATTAGGACTTATAGTAGAGGACATAGCTATGTCCCCCTCACAGATCAGAACTGCCTGAGTAGGGATTCTGACTAAGCCAGACTCCATCTCAGTACCCAGGGTTAGCCCCACTATAGCCTTGGGTTGTGCACTACCACTGCTAACTGCACTAGGGGGTGCAGGTGCCTTAAGGGCTGCAGTGGTAGAAACTGGATTTCTCTTAGTGCATTCACTTCCTCAATGAGACGTGGACTTACAAAAGTTGCACCAAGGTTTCTTTGGGCCATCATTCTTCTTTTTCTTGTTACCATTCTGGGAACCACCCTCCTTATTACTATTTTGGGGGTCTGTGGAAGACTTCTGGTCTTTTTCTTTCTTATCTCCACCCTTCTGGTCTGCTTTCTTCTGATCACCTCCTTGGTTCTGGGGTTTCTGCTTAACCCTTGTTCTGACCCATTTGTCTGCCTTCTTTCCCAATTCTTGGGGAGAGGTCAGATCAGAGTCTACAAGGTGTTGATGCAACAGCTGGTTTGTACAGTTATTAAGGATCTGCTCTCTCATTATAAGATTGTACAATCCTGTATAGTCTGAAACTTTACTTCCCTGCAACCAACCCCCCAGAGCCTTAGTGGCACAATCAACAAAATCAGTCCAGTCTTGAGTCTGTGCTTTTTGGGTGTCTCTGAACAACAACCTGTATTGCTCAGTGGTTAGGCCAAACCCTTCAATAAGAGCACTCTTCAAGACAGAGTAGTTTTTAGCATCCTCAGGTCTAACTGTGAGGAGCTTATCTCTCCCTTTCTCAGAAAAGGAGAGCCACAAGATTGCTGCCCACTGTTCTTGAGGGACCTGCTGTACCATGCAAGCCCTCTCCAAAGCAGTTATCCATTTTTGGATATCATCCCCATCTCTATAGGGGGGCACAATCTTACTCAGGTTTCTATGATCATAGGACCTGTCTTTATCTCTTGGGATAATGCTGCCACCAGTGGGGATCTCCCCACTTAACTTCTGCTCTCTTGCAAAAGCTAGTCTAGCTTGGGCCAGGGCTAATTCCTCTCTTTCTATTAGGAGATTAACTGCTCTCATCCTGGCTTTCTGCTCTCTTCTTTGAGGGGAAGTCATTCCTCTCTGTGATTCCCTTGAGGCACTAGAAATGTGAGAATCCCTTGAAGGGGTTCTCTCTCTCCTATTGCCTGGGAGAATCCTGCTATTGGGTCTGGGGAAGTGTCCTTCTCCATTCCCATGTAGGGCCAAGTTGGCTTGGCTAAGCCTTACCACTGGCACCTGGATATCCCTCTGACCATGATCTGACTCATCACCTTCTGATTCAGGGTCTGCCTCCTCATTGTCTACTTCTAGGAAGGTGTTCTCATTATCTGGGGGATTCACTCCTTCTCCTGACACTGAGGGAACTATTCTGTTTCTCTCAAGATCATCCTTTTCTAGGATGGCTATCATGATAGGAATGGTAGGGTTGTGACCCTTTCTCAGCTTCCTTGCAGTGCACAAGGCACTCAAGTCTCTATGGCTGAATTTGTCATAGTTGGAGGTTGCCTGTGGAGGGTCAACCGTCACAGGTAGAGAGCCTGTAGCTTCACCTGTGCCAGACATGACTCTAGTTTGGTGTAAGTGATGCACCTACCTACACTAAGTGTTTTCCTACTGTACCTTGCTAGTGAGTTGTAGTCAGGGTGTGCTAAGCCCTTCTACCTACAACTACTAAGTTCAGTAGAACTTAAATATGCTAAGCTTTTATTTATATGTACCTATGGTACTTAATGTGATCTTTCAATTTGATAAAAGATTGCAAAGGTAAAACAACAGCAAGCTCAAATCCGTACCGCTGCTCACCAATGTGAGAAGTTGGCCTGATGTACGATGTCTACAATTCTGGGGGCACCTTATATCAGTCCAAACAATCCCTTATGGTGGTGGTTGTAAGTCAACCTTATAGACAAGCTATCCTAGAGGTAGCATGGACTAAGCAGCCTAAAGGCTTAACTCAAGAGAACATGTGAAGCCAGCTGTTTTACCATATGCAATCCTGTAATATCAAATGAAAGGACCCCACACAAGTTATATATTATCAAAATATATGTATTTATTCTTAGAATAATCCCCACTACTCTTTATGAGCAATGAAGCACAAGCGTTTAAATAAAAGCACAGTATAACATAGACAAGTTGCACAATTTGGATGAGGCCGGTAGCCACTCAAACCATATATCAATAAAGTGGTATAACAATCACTAATCGATCAGGGGTAAGGCCTAGGGCCTTGTGAATCGCTTGGACTACACTGGACTAACAGCAGTTAGGACGGAAGTAGCCCGCGGGATTCGGGTGCAGTGCCTAAAGCACAAGCTTGTACCAATGTAAAGTCAATGGTGCGTAAAAGTTATCGAGTTACAGTTTTAAGAGTCTTCCGACTGGACTAGAAGGACAAAACTTTAGAGTTAGACACTAGAGATGTAAACCACTATAGGAACACCGGCGTTCAAGAGTTACCTCACCCACAGGAAGCGGGTGCACAGGTGCAAAGATGTGTCGGGTTTCGTCACGAAGATCTAGGGTGCCTGGAGATGAAGATACTGCAGGCGTCCAGAAGAGAAGTGTCCGGTGCAATCCAAGGGTGGATTGAAGTTGTAGAGTACCTAAAAGCAGAGGGGACAGAGTCTGGGTCACTATCCAGTGACCAGGAAGGAACCAGGAAGGAACAAGGCAATGTTGGGCGCAATCGGGTCGATGTCATATAGCTTCTCTCCGCTGCCACGTGATTTCTGGGGCACCGAGGATGTCCTGGAGTAACTCACGAGCTGTCCCACAAATATTCTCGCTATTGGCGGTGTCGGCTTCAAGATCGGAGTCAACAGGCATTGGCAAATGCAACCCACGCAGGATTCAAAGATGGCTTAATACTCAGACCAGCAAGGTCTGAGCAGGTGCTCCTTTTCAGGGGAGCGAGGGCCAGTCTGGAGCAACCAGACTAGCTGTGTAAATTCAAGGTTTCGTCGGTACTGGGGCCACTAGCCAACAGGCAAGCGACCGGACCAGCGCGTCAAGCAGGAAAATGCAAAAGGGCCACACGCAGCATTCGTCGAGTGTGGAGGGGTGAGCTTCGGTGCACAAGCTGCTCGGGGCTGGAGCTTCTCAGACTCCAATGCACAGCTTCAAGGGAGCCTCGGATGCTGCACGGTCAGTGCTTTGTAGTTCTTCCAAGATGGCCGCTCCCACGCTTCAGGTCACCTTCACGGGTCTCAGCTCTGCAGGGACTGTGGATCGGGCTGTTAGAAGGCAGGCAAGCTGAGTCTTGTCAATCTCTGTCGCTCGAGTTCTGGCGGGAACTGCAACAAAGCAAATGTTGAGGTGCTGGATGGTGCCTGTTTGCACAGGGTGGTCACTCCTTGACCACAAGGGAGATTCTTCAGTCTTCCACGTCGAGTGGGATGTCGAAGGGTCCAGAGTTTCATTTCATAAGTTTCAGTCAGGATAATCTGATGTGCTTTGGCACTGCTCCCACCTATATTCCAAATCTGGGGGCTGGACTACCTGCTAGGTCCCTCCTATGGGTGGGACCTGGGAAGGGGGTGATTACACCCCTTTCCCTTTGTCCAGTTTCGCGCCAGGACTGGGGCTGGATGGCCCCAGAACCGGTTTGACTGGAATCTGCCCAGGGACACCTTGTGCGCCCCAGGCAGTGTCTTGCTTCTTTCAACCCTCCCTGCTACAATCCACTATCTCCTGTCTGGGGTGGTGTGACACCTCCCTGTGACAGGAAACCCTTTGTCCAGGCGCCCTCTGCCGAGTTTCGGTCAGCAGCAGAAGGCCAGACATGTGTCTGTGGCAGCAGCACCCATTTTGTGCTGCTGGGGCTCTAGTTAGGATTAACCGCGTTTTCAGTAAGTAACATGTCTTCACCCTCTAGAAGGGTGGGATGCTATCCCCATTACCAGGACTGGCAAGGGGATAGTATTCCAATGTGTATGACACCAAACACG
This sequence comes from Lissotriton helveticus, assembly GCF_964261635.1. Classification (NCBI taxonomy): domain Eukaryota; kingdom Metazoa; phylum Chordata; class Amphibia; order Caudata; family Salamandridae; genus Lissotriton; species Lissotriton helveticus. The sequence continues at coordinate 876,019,396 of NC_136067.1, forward strand.
ACATGTTTTGATAAAGCCAAACCAGAGTTGCAATAACCGTAAGGATTATAATGCATTTAAGAGTATATGGTATGGCAGTATCACTGGAACAGCATTAAGGAATTGGTCCCAACACTGCAGACAGGCTCAGCTCATGCTAGAGCACCATCTCACATAAAACCAAGCACTCTGCCTCCAGGACTGTAAAGGCCTGCCATAGGAGTGACTGATAGGTATAGATGTGTCCAGATATAGGTTTAGACATAGGTATACTACATCTAAGCAAGGGGTGAGTACCCCACCTTGCCCCAGCTGTGGGAACAGCCAGTTGTGTCGATTTAAGTACCAGCCAGGGGTGGCAAAAGATATGCTGCAGCCCCTGGTAAGCCTTGAATGCACCTATGCCCTTGGCACCTAGTGTGCACTGGATAGGGGCTGACAAGGTGTCCAGTACCAAATTGGTTATGTACCTATAGTACATGTCTGTGAATTTAGAGAGAGAAAAGCAGGCTGGGGGTCTAATTGGCAGGCCCACAGCCACATTAAGTCGAAAACCAGTGAAGCAAAAAGCAAACATTGGGGTGACCATAGGATAGCAGACCCTACTCTCCTACACTTAAGAAGGGTGATACGAGGATCAATCATTGCATTTTCCTCGTAGTTTGCTCTTCAAATGTCTGATCCATGCTGCTGCCCACATTAAAACAGGAAATTGCCATTCAGAATTGCTAGGAGTAATCTATGAAGAAAGGTCTAAGGCTGGTGTTGTGCAAAGATTGGTAACACAGCACTATATCTTGTCTTAACACACAGGGATGAGGCATATGTACCGTATTTATGGTGCATCCTTGTGTGCGCCCTTGCGCTGGTGCCAACAAATCTGGCAGTGCCAGTGCAGGCACACTTGCGCCATTTGCAAGGGTGACTCTGTTGCATGGTTGTTTATTAAGTGCATGAAGGGACACCTTCCTGCGCAAAAATAATCTAGAAAGGGAAATTGCCTAATCCATGTGTGCTGCAGAAAGCAGCAAACATGGAATGACCAGAAATGCAGGCAAACTTAATACATTTCTCCTTGTCTTGCCTGTCTAATGTTGCCTTCTCAAAGCTGTTAAAGTTGCCACAGCCGTAGATGTGTAAATATGGGGTTGCATCAAAAGCTATGGGTGTTGTGGTGGAACTTCCAACCCAACACCAATTTGCCAACCCCTTGCTGTCATGGACTGATGTGGGAAGGCGAATATGAACAAGGGGCGTTAATGCATGTTAAGTGGCTTTGTGCAACACTGTAAAAATGGGGATGATTTTAACATCACCAGCGCATTAACGAAAGTGACGTTCCTTTGGCGGTTGCGCCTTGTATGCATGCCCCAAAATCTATAGCACAAGTAGTAAATGCTTTGTTTGCACATAAGTGTGCCTCTCAATCCCATGACAGTAGTACACACGTAACTGGAATTGGGTGAATACTTGCCACATATACAGCATATGGAAGATAGTATAACCTGTACAATTGCATGTTTTGCCAATCAAACATTGTGAAGTATGGCGCATCATGATTCTGTGAAGGATTTTTTGTTGAGAGTCTATATACATTTTAAACCAAAGACATCTGACCAAGGAAAGCTACATGCCTAACATATGTCACATGCCATAGCCATAGACTTGCCAGGCATGCAACAGCTAAAACAATGGTACAATTACAGGTCAAATACCACTTACTGTTATTTTATCTTTTACTGCTTTACACATTAGCGTGTAGTTTTCATAACCGTAATACAAAAAACTCACAAAGTATATGAGTTGTCAATGGAAATTTTTACTCTGAACCTTTAGCAGCAAAAAACGTCCCCAACTCCAAAAATTTGCCGCAAATGCACAGGAAGTGATGTCAGCAAGCATCCTGTAACCAGGAATTGTGCTGTACACTTTCACTTTCACTTTCCCTCACACTGTTGGCGTCCTTGGAGCTGTGTGGTTGTGTTTGGAGAAGTTGTGGTGTATAGTATGCTGTCCCTTACTGTCCCTGTCTAGTCCGGTGTTGCATATTCGTCAGTTTTTTTGCGTTTGTACTCGTTGGGTGTCTGTCTACTGGGTGTATAATTAATTATTGGTTAGTTAGTGTTAGTTTAGGTTAGATTTTATTTCTTAGTGGGCACAGGACTATGGGGGAAGATGTTGGGGAAGGAAGGGAGGTGTGGATGTCAGAAAATGCATTTGGGGATTCCTCTGGCTGGTGAACTTTTAACACCCCAGGATGGTTGAGAATGAGTGACGTGTATTGGTGGGCTACCCTGTCAAGGTCCGCAAAGTGACTGGTACCGCTGCACATCTTTAGTGTGGTCAGACCGGTCCACCAAATAAAACATCGGTGGCAGGATTGCGTTGGGGGGAGGGCGATCTCTTGGACCACCTGGGCATCATCGTTGGCAGGTAAGGTGGTAAATATATAAAATAGATTTTCTGCTTTCACACTGTGTGTCCCATGAATATAACTGTAGAGTTGCCAAGTAGAATTTAGAATGTAAGGGAGATTCCTTCAGAGCTGAAGGTTGATCCCAGTGGAGTGGAGACGACTGTTACACTGGGATGCTGTTAAGGAAGTAAAAAGGAGAAGAAAAAAGAAGCAAGGAGTATTTAAATTATTCTCTACAATAACTTTACACAATGTTTATATGTCAGGTCAGAAACAGCCTGAAGACTCCATGTCCCCTGTGGCCAATAGATATATGCAACTTGTTGTGTTATGTCATGCTGAACATAGGGGCATGTGTACCCAAAATCCACAGACTGTGGAGCTGTGGCCAATTTGCCAATGCCACAGTCTGATATTTTTACAGGACAGGGATGCACTGTATGAGTGTTAGAGAAGAGATACCAATGTGCATCCTATAGTGCTTGTGTTAAGTTACCTGTCTAGCACTTGTGCAGGCACCCTGCTGCCATGTTCAGAATGTGCATGCGCTGTAGGGTTAAAGGTTTTTGTGCATGAAGAGACACCCTCCTGCATAAAAACTATATCTCACTGTAAATTCATGCATTGCCCCACTGCATTTTTGCAGTGAAAGATAGAGAAAATACAATTATAATAACTCACGTCATTATCATTATATTTTCTGCTACTTTCACCCGCAGCTTTGCATGAGGAGGCAGGGGAAGGGTAGGAGTGGTTGCACCCTCCTAAAGTGCGTAATGACTGCTTGGACTGCCCTCTTGGGCTGCCCAAAACAGTCATGTGCACTTCGCTGCAGCCTACATGAAGAACTTGCCTAGGCCTCCAGTCAGCATCTGAGCACCGAAAAACGTCCCTCAGACCAATCAAAACGCTTCAGTGTTGTGATTGGCTGACTGGGAGCCTTGGTGTGCTTCCTGCGGACGACTCCGAGTGACGGAGGTCTACGGAGGGGGGACGTGCGAGGAAGCGTTGAAAAGGTACGTTTGTAATTAAAAGATTTCTTAGCCGCTTCCCCCACCTCCTCTCCCTCTCCAGCAGTCTCTTCCCGACCGCACGCATCCCCTCCCCCTTCCCACCCTCCTACCTCCGATCGGTGCCGGCCACACCTGTGCCCACCCCGAACCTATTGCCTGCCCCCTTGGAGTAGTGGACTACAGTGATAAGGACCATATTTACAAGGTTGCCTAAGAAACACTAAGTGCCACTGCACCACCTTGTACTTAATGAACATGACACAATGCCACACGAGCATCCACACTATGTTTCTCTGTTGGCAATATGGTGACTGTTTAAATGCTTCCAAGTATGTGAGTATAATGTTAGACTGATGTCTCAGAGTCTGATGTGCTGGTGAGATGGAAAATAACAACACCTTGCAGTGTTTGAAATACAAGTTATGTAGGTTAGGTGTCTTCTGACACTCAGCTGTCAATAGTAGGTTCAGTGATGAATGATGTTACTACCACTCTCAAATTGTAGTCACAAGAGAAGCACATATTGTCCCCCGATTATCTTGTACAACACAATCCTTCACTGAGCACGTGTTGTCTGTGAGTCAGTCATTTCACACCCCTTCATCTATGCAACATGAACCTACACATGGTTTAAATTACTAGATGTTCGATGTAGATAAGTTGTGACGACACGATACAAGTGCCACTTGACTGATTATTATTCCTATTCCCTGTTTTACAGCTGGGCACCCCTTGTTCGCACAAGGGGACAATAATGGCTTCAAGAACCCCCACAACAATTGTGAGTGCCTTATTCCATGTACGTTTTATCCCCAAATTAGTGTTTATGATGATTGGTCTTGTAGAGTATTGATCCCACCCTGTGTGTGCATAACATGGATATTACCTCAACCACAATAAGGCATATTCATGAGAAGATGTTGTAGCATTGAGTTGCAGCAAAATCTGCTGTGCTGCACGCCTACATGTTCTGAATGCAGGGATGACCTCTATGTACTATGTTACGAGGCACCCCTGCATTTTCCCAAGCACTGGTGCCACGCTAAATATGGCACCAGTGCTTGTGAAAGTGCAGGGTTGTCCCATATTATTGCACATTTCTTGCTTCCATGCATTTTCCGAATGTTGGAGCACATCATCATTAATTTTGCCATGACACCGCACTCCACCATTCTGCTGAAAGGATTCCCCTGTACATGTTTGCACACAGATGTTCAGTACTAGGTCACCCATTCAGCCCATCCCTTTTTTCTTTTTTTAAAAACTTTTCTTTATTCAAAATTTGTAGTTACAGAACGTCCATCACTGAGCATCACTTATACTGTCAGCAGGCAGTCTCATCTCTCTTCCCTGATGTACAATCTTGTTTTCCAACAAATGCATGCCATTATATCATCGCATATCTGTTAGCCCTTCCGCAGTACCACTGCAAAGAGTATTTTCCAGTCGCAGGATACCTTTTATGGTGTGGTAAATAAATAAATAATTACCGGTACTATTTTTCTATGCATTAACTGAAAAGGATAGCTCAATAAATAAGAGGCAAAATCCGTGGTATCTGAGTCATACGGGCTTTAATTAGATGGCTCGAGCCAATGGACCATCGGGTTCCATCACCTGCAAAGGTTCAGGAAGGGACAGACACAGGGAAAAAGGAAATGGCAGCTGCAACGTCTCATTAACATTATACAGTATATATAGTAAAACAGTACAATTGCATTGAATACAGTAGGCGTAACAAATGACAAACGAAAGATAAGAACACATGGGCGTGAAAAGAAGGCGTGCACAGGGCGTGCATGGAGACATGTGATGTAAACGTCACAGAAGTGTCATAAGTGGGTGGATACATGGAGGGGGCTACCTGGGCAGCTGGAACCTTTAACCTACTGGTGCGCGCAAACGAGTCATGACGTGTAACTGGGGAAAACTGGGGGCTCTGACTTCTGGCACTAGAAGAGGAGACTAAAGTCTGGGATGTCAGGACGACATGTACCTATAGCATATCTGATATCTCGTGTTTGGAGAACATGTTGATAGAATCTAAAAGTCATCAGGGTAAAGGCTACTTGTCACTAAGGCTGGTGCATACATATATTTCTTAGTGTATTTTGTGTGTGCTATGAATCTTCTATGGACATTAATTCAGTAATTCTCTTGCATGGAGACAGAAAAGCTAGACTATAGATGAAGATGTTTAAGCGGTTCGTTAGCTAGGAATGTGAAGCCGGGGAGCTAAACTGATAACTAGAGGCATAACATATTCTTGGCAGACAGGCAGGCAGGCCAGGCCGGGCACCGCGCTGCTTGGCAGAAAGTAAGTGAAGGGTCAGGGATGCAGGAGGGGCTGCATCGCTCCTCGGAGTGGTTTCAGGAGACTTGAGTCTTGAATCTGGTGTCCGGGCCCTGTGAGGCCTATAAACGGGGACAACTCGATGAATTAACGTGCACAGTGTAAAGACGTTGGCAACATAGGCCTAATACTTGTTGCTTTCAGGGGGGACTGGATAACTGGCATACTAACGTTGGACACAACCATAATTGCGTCTGTTTTCGGGCGAGGGATGAATATGCATATCGATCATGCACATATAACATATAATGGGGAACACGTAGGGACACATGACAGGGCAAAATTCAATTTTCCTCATTCCCTCCTTGTTCCCTACGTTTCCTTCAGGAAACATCAATATTCATGATACCATCTATCTGTTCATATAGCATCATTTGCTCGTCTCTTATCCTCTGGGAATGGGACTTTGGACTTGGAATACAAGAGGTAGCGCACAAGCCGCAAATCGCAGGGCCACATTGTAAACAGTGACAACAACTGAATATGATCATAACTACTATCCCTAGGAATGACAGTACTTTCCATCCCCAGGCAGATATTATATTCCAGAGCCAACCGGACCATGTCCAGGTGCCTGGATTCTGGTGTAACTGATGGGCTATTTTATGAAGTCTTGTTATAGCTGAATATACAGACGGTGCGTTATTAGGAATGAAAACGCAACAACTAGATCCGATGACTCTACAAGCTCCGCCCCTGTCGGCTAATATGACGTACAGACGGTGGGTTATTAGGAATGAAAACGCAACAACTAGATCCGATGACTCTACAAGCTCCGCCCCTATCGGCTAATATGACGTCAAGAACAAGGCGGTTCTGAAGAACGACAAATCTCATAGCAGATTACTCTTCTGTTAAGTTACCTAGGGCGGAAGTAGTCTCATTCACTACTGCTTCAAGGGTTCTGGTTAACCTGCGTATTAATTTACTATTCTGGACAGGACCTATGAAGAAAAAGAAACCTTTATTGAAATCTGTGTACTGTTTTAAGGCAGTTTCAGTCTGATCGACAATTGGGGACTCGATCTCCCTTCTATGTCTGACGTGTACTAGATGTATATTTCTGTGATAATCGGATGGGGCTAGAAAAACTGGTGGCAGTAGGAAGGCAATGTAACATGTTCCATCCCAATCTAGGGGCAAACGTACATATGCGGTCTGACCACATATAAAATATGAATGACGTGAGGCTTTGAAAGTAGATTTCCCACTGTCACTATACTCGACCACAGTAGTACAATCACTGTGTCCTAGATGTACTGAACCATTCTTTCTAACACATAATTCACCTTTCACTGGTAGAACTGTTATATCAGGCAAATCTGGAGTGGTCTCGGACTGAACATCCAAAACCATGAAATTGGAGGAGAAATTACCTAGATCATATACTTCATTTTCTAGATCTAACCCTGTCCTATGGGAAAGACCTTTCTCGTCTGGGACACATGTTCTATTCAAAAGGGACTTGTCGTCTAAAGATGATGTCAACGTAAACCATGCTCCACACGAACCATTGTGTGAAAACGGATAGGGAAAGAGTGGCAGAACTCCCTTCGGTGTCTGGTAAGGGGGGAGCCGACCACACACCCAACAATTAGTAGCATTACTGGTCTGGTGTGAATAGTGTAGCATACGGATAAAAGTATTGTTGCGCATGGCAAGTCGGTAGGATAACTCGTGAGGGGGTAGGTCACTAAATGTGTGCTCTACTGTATCATTAGAGGAAAGATGTACATGCGAACCAAAAGGAGGAAGAAATACATGTAAAACATAACTTATGCATGTGATCGTAAGACTCAGAAATAACATAAACAATAAAGTAATAATACATCGACTTCGCAGATTTTTACAATAACGTATTCTCTTGGAGATTCTATCTCTCTCACTATGTGGGTCTATCTTATACATGTCAGGAACCTGTCTAACCGCTTCACCCGAGAGGGACTTAAACAATTAAACTGTCTGACTTGCTAGACCGTAACTTTAATTTATACTCCTGCTGCGGAGTTTTCTCTAACAGGGGGAGTTTAGAGTCAGTATCGGGGCAGTCCTTGAGAAAAGTCTTTGGACGGAGTCCATGGAAACGTTTTACGTGGCTGGAATGTAGCCACCCTTTGCGTCCCTCTATCTTGACGGCGGTCCTTGTGGTCATCAGAACTAGTTTCGGCTCTTTCCAGCGGGACTCCAGCGGGCTTGAACGATCGAAATTCCTGATCAATACCAGATCTCCTGGAACGACCTCGTGCGGTTTCACCTGGGTGTTGTCTGGAAAGGCAGCCGCGACCTGTGAACGACAAGAGAGTAGTGCAGACATCAAGGAAGCTAGGTAATCTGTCAGCATATTACTGTCAACATCTGTAATTTTACGAGGCATAGGTGTACCCCACATATTTGGGGGACGACCGAAAACGACTTCAAAGGGTGACAGACCTGAACGGGAGTGAGCAACCATTCTCATGTAAAAAAGGGCAACTGGCAAGGCTACCATCCAGTCTACACCTTTCTCGGCACAGACTTTTGCAATACGGATTTTCAGAGTTTGATTGTGTCTCTCGACGAGGCCAGCTGCCTCGGGGTGTTGTACGCAGTGGAACTTCCACTGGTACCCTAACAGAAGGGATACTTGTTTCATGAGTTCGGATGAGAATGGCTGGCCGTTGTCTGAATACACGACCCTGGGCAAACCATAGCGGGGAAAAAACTCACGAACCAACTGCCTGGCAGTGGTCGTGGCAGTGTAATCTGGGACTGGATATGCTTCTGTCCATCTGGACAAAGCACATACAACTACGAGGACATACTTGAAACCTCGACATCGCTCCATCTGGATATAATCCATCTGGAGGACTTCAAAAGGGTGGTCAGGAGGATGGAATCCACCTTGTTCCACCGGAACACCTTTTCCTGGATTGAACTGACAACAGATCATGCAGGTACGTACTTTCTGCTTTGCTGCTGCTCGTAAATGCTTGTTAAACCAAAGGTTCTGGATACTGTCTAACATGGCTTTTTCTCCTAAATGTGCTGGACTATGTGCTGTATTAATAATGACTTGAACCATAGAGTCGGGGAGAAACCATGTGGCTTTTCCCTTCGTCAACCATCCTTGATCTGTCTGGACCCCTCCTTGTTCAGACCATTTCTTGATTTCGTCTGGGGTAGATGTGACTGGATATCTAGTACATCTTGTGTAGGGTCCTTGACTGTCATACAAGTTGTCGGGACTGGAACGTCTGTCTTTGTCATGTTAACTGAAGTGTCTGGGGTCTGAGCTGTAAGCTTGGCTGTTCGATCTGCTAGATCGTTACCTTGGGAAATGGCGTCAGTGACTTTCGTATGTGCTTTGCACTTCATAATGGCAATGGCTGTCGGTAAATGTATTGTTTCTAACAGAGCTTGAATGAGGGGGCCATGCTGAATCTTGGCTCCATGAGAGGTCATGAAACCTCTTTCTTGCCAGAGGACTCCAAAGTCGTGTACGACTCCGAATGCATAACGTGAATCTGTATATAGGTTTACTTTCAGGTTCTTGGCTCGTATGCAGGCTTGGGTCAGAGCGATGAGCTCTGCTGCTTGAGCAGACAGGGTGTCAATACGATGTGTTTCTATAACTTCAGTTTCAGTAGTCACTGCATACGCGGCTACTAACTCTCCTGTACTTGTTCTCATACATGAACCATCCACGTAAAGTGTCAGGTCTGGATCAGGTAATGCAATATCCGTCAAGTCTTGTCTTGGCTTTGTCATGGTGTTAATAACTTCCACACAATCATGTGTGGCAGGATTGGAAACAGTCGAGGGTAACAGTGTAGCAGGATTTAAAATGTTGCAGCGTCTGATTTCTATGTGTGGCTGAAACAGTGTCAGTTCATATCCTGTTAAACGTGCAATTGTCAAGTGTTGAGTCTGTGTTCGGTTTAAAAGAACTTCCACAGAGTGTGGAACTTGTACTGTCAGGGAGTGTCCTAACACTATGGAATCACTTTGTCTGATAGCTAGAGCTGTGGCTGCAACTGACTTGAGGCACGCAGGCAGAGCCTGGGCTACTGGATCTAATGTGCTAGAAAAATAAGCACAAGGCTTGTGTTGTCCTGCTTGATCTTGTGTGAGAACAGATAATGCTGTACCATCACGTTCAGTAACAAAAAGTGTAAAAGGCTTACTATAGTTCGGTGTCGCTAAAACAGGTGCATTACATAAAGCTTTCTTTAACTCATTGAAAACAAGTGTATGTTCCTGGGTCCAAGGGAGGACAGTCGATGTGGCTGCCTCCTGTGTTGTCAACTGTATCAGTGGTTTGGCTAGATATGCATACTGAGGAATCCATTGTCTGCAGTAAGAAGTGAGGCCGATAAAAGCTCGTACCTCCTTCTGTGTCTTGGGCTGTGGAAGATGTGCTATTAACTGGATACGGTCAGGTGTCAACTGTCTACCCCTCTTGGACAACAAGTGTCCAAGGTATACCACTTGTTGGACACAGAATTGCAGTTTCGAAGGGGACACCTTGTGTCCCATGTCTGCCAGAAAATACAAGACTGTCAGTGATGCACGTTCGCAGTCACGTTCTGTACGGGCTGTGATCAATAGATCATCGACATACTGGAGCAGGGCAGTGTCAGTTGGCATGTGAATACTGTCCAGTTGTCTTTTAAGTGCTTGACTGTAAATACTAGGACTTTCTGTGAAACCTTGAGGTGCACGTGTGAATTTATAGCTTCTTCCATTTAAACAGAATCCGAAAAGGAACTGGCTGTCTGGATGAATGGGGACACTATTTTTTTCAATTCAATTCAAATGATCTTTATTCGGATTTTGAATAAGTCCATAAAAGTACATACAGAATGAATACAATTAAAACAGGTTAAGACACATGTTTAAAATACAGATCTTAAGCAGCATATATGTCATAAAGTACGATGTACCAATATAAAGTGCAAAATACATAGTAGGAGAAAAACATTAATCACTGGGGTACTTAATCACAAAGTTCTAAAAACAATCATTTATAACAAAACACCTATTTAAGTATATGTTCAGTTTCCAGTGAATTAATAATGTGCATAGAATAAAATGCGAAAAATGCGTCAGATTACGTTAAAACTATTGTCCATTATCCATGTTCCATACTTGCCCTCGATCTCACACAAGCTTTTATAAAACAGCTTAAAGTATATATAACATCATCAAAATGTAACATTTGAAAAAATTTTAATGCGAAATTATGATCTCTGATGTTATATTTACGCAGAATCGGGATTAAATATTTGCAAGTATACAGTTTGTAATGGCCACAGAAAAAGAGATAATGCAACAGACTTTGTTTTCCACCATGGGGGCATGAGCAATCCCGCTCTTCGAGTCCAGTGTTATAGCCAAGGGGGAAGCTAAGCAAGTTAACTATGCTTCCATCCCGAAACCTAAACAGGAGACTCCGGTTCCACTTTCCCAGAGGTAGTGATAGATATCTGTAAAAATTAACCAAGCTATCACCGCCTGGGTCTATAATACTCAGATATCTGATAACAGCAGGTTTGATAGATTCTGAACTCATGCGTTCCTCTTTGTAGAGGACAAGCAATGCCTGTTTAATATTATTCTTGTGGGCAGGTACAATAGAACTAGGGGAGCTAAATAAAGAACCATGCCCCACACTTTCCAGACTATTCTTAACTGCAGTTAACCAGGGAATGTACTGTGATCTATCACTTAACAAGCAGTCGGATATTATACTGCGCGTTAGGGATGCTGCTGGATTTAACCATATTTTGATCCAAAAAAGAGCAGGCCTAGACCTAATAAAATCAGCAATATACGGCAGCCCCAGTTCATTATGACAAATAAATGTAGGGGCGCTGAGGACTCCCCCCAACACCCTTCTACAGAATCTGTTTTCCTCCAACTGGAGAGCCTTACTGTTACAGTAACCCCACACTTCTGCACCGTAAGTCCCCGTTGGCTGGCATTGAGTGCGATAAATGTTAAGCAGGGGTGTAACGACATCAGCCAATTTGGGTTGTCGGAGAGACAAAATTGAATTAATTGACTTACTAATTTTATTCCTAGCATGCGCAGCATGTGGCTGCCATGAGCCTGAATTGGAGAACAGCAGCCCTAAATAAGGAAAAGTGTTGGTACATTTTAGAATATTATTGCCAGATTTAATTGAGGTAATATTGTACTTTTTTGGACCACAGTTCATGATGAAAGATTTTTTAAAATTGGTATTTAAACCAAGATCTGACATAAAGGCTACAAACCCAGAGATTAGAATGCGTAAGGCATTCGGGGTACGCCCCATTAATACTGCGTCGTCCGCATAAAGTAAAGTAGTAATGGGGGAGCCGTTTATAATTGGGACATCCTTACAAATCCTACACAAAGTGCTGCTCAGTCCATTAATGTATAAAATAAAAAGCAGTGGGGCGAGTACGCAGCCCTGTCTAACTCCTCTGCTAATAAAAACATCATTGGACAAATCACCATCATTATTAATTCGTACTCTGGCTTTTAAGTCCCGATGCAGGTCAGAAAGAAAATACACCAGTGAGTCATCCAAACCATAATCAAGCAAAAGTGACCACAACCTAGAACGATTAACAAAATCAAACGCGGAACTCAAATCCATAAAACCTAAATAAAGAGGGGATTTTTTAACAATGATATATTTGGCCATGATTAGGTTTAAGTTTAGGCATTGTTCGACAGTGCCAACTTGGCTTCTAAAGCCCAATTGACTACAATGGAGAACATTATTGTCCTCTGCCCAGTTCCTTATCCGTTTAAAAAATCACCCTTCCCAGAACCTTTAGCGTATTATCGATCAGTGAGATCGGGCGATAACAGGCGGGATCCGACCTGTCGCCTTTTTTAAATATCGGAACGATGACACTGTTCGCCCAGGATTCGGGGATTGAATGGGGACACTAAAAAATGCGTTCTTGAGATCAATAACAGTAAAGAACTCTGCTTCGGAATCAATGGCAGTCAACAGGGAAGAGATATCTGGAACCATTGGGTACTGGGGTATGATACATTTATTGAGTTCTCGAAGGTCAATCACTAATCGATAAACAGGAGGTGCATTTGGATCTGTACGTTTAAGAATCGGAATGATAGGAGAATTACATACATTGGAGTCAGTTTCTACAACTACTCCTTGAGCAATGAGCTCGTCAATAATTTTCGATAAGGCTGCTACAGCCTCAGGTGGCAATTTGTACTGTCGGATTCGTGGCAAAACAACACCTTGTTTCAGAGTGACACGATATGGTGTAATGTGCATACAACCTACATCAGTTGGACCTTGCGCCCATAAATGCTGTGGTACATTCAGTAATCTTGGATCAAAATCACGTAACACATAATGACCTTTAAAATCACGTAAAAACAATCTCACTCCTTCCGGAGAACAACATATGACTGCACCTAGTTCTTTCAATGTTTTAATACCAAGTAAATTTTCTGGACATGATTTCGTAAGTAACAAGTCTGTAGTTCGGGACAATGGACCAACTTCTAGGGAAACTGGTTTCGATATTTCATTAACAATAGGCTTTCCTGAAAATCCCAGGGAAACATTTCTTGAGCCTTAGAGCGGAGCCCCTGGAACCTCGTCATGACTGATGGTAGTCCTACTTGCCCCTGTATCAATCAGAAACTTTCTGTCTTTCCCTAATACTTGACTGTGTACATAGGGACCCTCTTGATCTACAGGAACCTCGATGAGAGGCAAGCCAACCTCCCTCTCTAGGCTGTTTCATGAATACTGCTGATATTCTGGATAATCTGACTGTGCGTACTGGTACATCTGCTGTGTAACGTGTTGTGTGGCAGCTATAGGCTGCGGTACTGTAACTGTCTGTTGTGCGTTCTGCGGCGGTTGCGAATCCTGCGGAACATGTTCTTGTCTAGGAGGACGCGGTCTCTCTTTCGTCTTACCTGTAGCTATGTTGTGTTTCAGAACTGCACATTCGTTTATGTAATGACCTGGCTGTTTACAGTAATTGCATGTCCCTTTAACGGGAGCTGCAGAATGACTGGTTTGATTCGTACCCCTCTTCTGACTATCTGCTGGAACAGACTGTGCAACTAGTACTTTCATTTTCGTGTCCTTCATACGTCTCCTTTCGTGTTCTTGCTCTTCCCTGATTCTGTTCTGGTAATACTGTAACATCTGTAGCATTTGGGACGGGGTATTAGCTTGCCATGTACTCTCGACTTTTAATACTCGATTTTTAACTTGCGGTAAAGAATTCTCAACTAGTTTAGTAACAAAAAGATGTGGATACGACTCACTACTTGTCTTCAAACCGCTATTAATAATGAAACATTTCTCAAATCTGGAATAAAAATCACTAGTGTCTTCGTCTTGTTTCTGTTTACAGGCTGAGATGGCATCCCAGTCTTCCTTTTTCGTGGCTAGTAATCTTGGCAAGACTTGTATTAACAGTTCGGGCAATTCTTTGGCTTTAGCCCCAAGACCAGTACCTGGGACTCGTGTATTATCTTTGTTCTCTAACGCGGTCCAATCAATCTTTTTCTCTCCCACCTCCCATTCTTTTTCTTTAAGTTTTTCATATATGCCCGCAGGCAACAGGACCTTTAACATTTTGATGATATCAGGATACGTGTATTCTCCCATACGGAGCATGTCTTTTAACTCTCGTGGAACCCTGCTGGATCTTTATCGTGACAGGGCACTAACTTTTTCATTTCGAGTAGTTCTATTTTCGTTATAGGGGTGTAAACAAATACTCGTTCGAGCTCACCCCCCGTTCCCTTAACAGGATGCACTTCTCGCAACGGATTCTGTCTGTCTATGTAGAATGGGGGTGAAACAGGAACAAAATGCGGAGTCAGGAACGTTCTGTATTTGTGGCGCTGTTCTAAAATGACACTAATTAAATCGGTACCTAGACCTTTCCATCGGTTTAGGAGTAACTCGTTCAATACATTATATAAAGGACCTGGATCAGAATGCTGACTCTCGTACTGTGTAATGAGGTGCTGGATCATGTACATACCCACCAGTCGCTGCTCGGCTGGGGGCAGCTTCAGAAACATTTGAGCCACTACTTCGTCTGAATACGTGGCAGAATCACTAGTCCATCGAACTGCTGATCGGGCTAGTTCTTGTTCATGCATGGTACTAAGCTCACTGTAACCTATTCGTAATTTCAGAACTTTATCGGTAGCCTGGAATATTTGTTCAAGAGAACACTGTTCTGGCACGGGAGGAGGAAAAGCTTTCTTGTAGTCTAGGCGTGTGTATCTATCAGAAGGTCTTGTCCTACCTACATACGCTATTCTGGTGGGATTCTCGTCGTCTACCTCTTCGTCTGAAGAGTCATTCTCTTTCTCTGCTACTATTCTTGCTTTCTCCCTCTCGTGTATGCTTATAATTTCTTTACGAATCTTTCTGTACATAGTTTCTATACTATTCTGCGTCTTGTGTTTTCCGTCTGCTATATTGTCACTCCATCTTGTCAGGACTTTCATCTCTTCTGGATTTTTATCAGGACGATCCTGTTCTCTTATTAAACAATTTATTAGAAATTGCAAAATCATGCCTTGAGTCTCGACTTTCCTATGTGACATGGCTTCGTGAATACTTTCTGGTTTCTCCCCTGTTCGGATGAAATGATATATTCTGTCTAAATGTTCTTTCATATCTGACATGGTAGTCAAAAAGTTTGCAACTCGTCGTAAACGTACGGAATGCAATATCATGTAATCTTCACCTGGCACTGGATCATATCTACAATCAGTAAGGTACTTCTTGAGTGCGTCGTACGTGGCCACTTTTGGCGTACGCTGTAATGCTGCGTCTCTCAGCGTCAGGCGCTTAGTTTGAGGCGGGGTGATAGGAGTACCTCCCCCTGCTCCTCCGGAACTAGAATCGTCAATTAATACTGAATGTGCGGCTGCTGGTAACGTGACTGGTAAAGCAGGTGTACGTAATGTGGGTTGGTCCTGGGGTACTGGCATATGGACAGGATTCCCGGGACCCACGACTGGAGGTACAGTAATTACATTATTAACAGGGTGCTGAGGTTGAATAGGCGGAGCAGAATTCGTATTTGCATATTCTGGGACAGTGTCATCTAAATAGGAAGAAAGGAAGATTTCAGCTGCGGTCGGTTTATGACGGAGCTTAATCGGGACCAATGGTGGCGGTAAATTACAGAGTGTTTCCGGGGTCGCCTTAGGCAAACCCTCGGCGAGAATGGGATACATACCTTTAATAAGGGCATTTCTTTGTCTGTCTGATTGTTCTGCTCTAACTCGTTCACCTTCTTCTAGTAATTCCCTTTCTTGGGCTTTTTCTGAAGATTCCCTACTTAATTCTGCTTTTCTGAATTCCTTTTCAGTTCTCTTATGGGATTCTTTACGCCATAATTCTATGGCATCTTTCTGGGATTGTCTGGCTTTCTTTTTCCATAATGCTTCTTCTACTCTCATGATGCACTCGGCATCCCATGTTCCTGAAACAGGCCATCTATATTTCTCTTCAAGATGCTTGGTGTAATCCACCCATAAATCTAGATACAGTATGGCATCTAAGCCATGCTTATGATACATGAAATGTCCAGGACTGTCCCTAGGAGGGACAGGAACTGATTCTTCGAGTAACCCTTTTCTGGTTTTTATCTGACGTAACTTAGAAAACAGCGGCATATTTGAACCGTACTTGAACTTGAACACGATACACAATGAACACAGTAATGAATAGCAAAAACAATCACTCATACCACGACAGCAAAAACACATTAATAACAGTTCGAACAGATACTACTAAATACATTGAAAACATAATACTTGAATTTTCTCGAGAACAGACTTACTAGAATTACTGGATGCACTGCTAAAACAGTACAGAAACTAGATGCACTGCTAAAACAGTACAGAACATACCGGTCTCCTTAAAGAGACACGTCATACCGTATCCACCTAAGTGAACACGTCGGACCGGATCTGTGTACCCAAACCCGTCGGACCGGGCATAACCCGTCTAGATACTTCCCCAGCAACGGTACTCACCGGGAAGCAAAACTGAAGGCCTCGGACTGGACTGGACTGCTACGACGTCTGGTTACTGCTACACACTACGCATGCGCTTCGGGCTTCGGAAACAGGTGGGCCTCTGGATACCTCGGACCTTGCTCTCTCGGCTTGGGCTTTGGTCGGGACGACCCGCCTTCCTCACCGCCTCGTCTGGATGCCGGACCGCAGTCTCCGTCTCCTCCATGGGCCTGAGGGAGACTTGAAGCAGAAATATCTGCACGTGCACAGTAGGGGTCCGTCACGGCTGTAGAAGGGTCAGGGGGCCTGCGTTACATCGCCGGCGCGTGGGGAAGGGGCTCGTCCCTGTTTGGGCGCCATTATGTGGTAAATAAATAAATAATTACCGGTACTATTTTTCTATCCATTAACTGAAAAGGATAGCTCAATAAATAAGAGGCAAAATCCGTGGTATCTGAGTCATACGGGCTTTAATTAGATGGCTCGAGCCAATGGACCATCGGGTTCCATCACCTGCAAAGGTTCAGGAAGGGACAGACACAGGGAAAAGGGAAATGGCAGCTGCAACGTCTCATTAACATTATACAGTATATATAGTAAAACAGTACAATTGCATTGAATACAGTAGGCGTAACAAATGACAAACGAAAGATAAGAACACATGGGCGTGAAAAGAAGGCGTGCACAGGGCGTGCACGGAGACATGTGATGTAAACGTCACAGAAGTGTCATAAGTGGGTGGATACATGGAGGGGGCTACCTGGGCAGCTGGAACCTTTAACCTACTGGTGCGCGCAAACGAGTCATGACGTGTAACTGGGGAAAACTGGGGGCTCTGACTTCTGGCACTAGAAGAGGAGACTAAAGTCTGGGATGTCAGGACGACATGTACCTATAGCATATCTGATATCTCGTGTTTGGAGAACATGTTGATAGAATCTAAAAGTCATCAGGGTAAAGGCTACTTGTCACTAAGGCTGGTGCATACATATATTTCTTAGTGTATTTTGTGTGTGCTATGAATCTTCTATGGACATTAATTCAGTAATTCTCTTGCATGGAGACAGAAAAGCTAGACTATAGATGAAGATGTTTAAGCGGTTTGTTAGCTAGGAATGTGAAGCCGGGGAGCTGAACTGATAACTAGAGGCATAACATATTCTTGGCAGACAGGCAGGCAGGCCAGGCCGGGCACCGCGCTGCTTGGCAGAAAGTAAGTGAAGGGTCAGGGATGCAGGAGGGGCTGCATCGCTCCTCGGAGTGGTTTCAGGAGACTTGAGGCTTGAATCTGGTGTCCGGGCCCTGTGAGGCCTAGAAACGGGGACAACTCGATGAATTAATGTGCACAGTGTAAAGACGTTGGCAACATAGGCCTAATACTTGTTGCTTTCAGGGGGGACTGGATAACTGGCATACTAACGTTGGACACAACCATAATTGCGTCTGTATTCGGGCGAGGGATGAATATGCATATCGATCATGCACATATAACATATAATGGGGAACACGTAGGGACACATGACAGGGCAAAATTCAATTTTCCTCAATGGTCACAAGATTAAAACAGAAAGAACGCAGGGGGACATGCCATTACTTTCAACAGGGAGAGAAGGAGCGGGCCCAGGGGGAAAGAGTGAGGGGGGAGGAGATCTCTCAAGTTTGTCAAGTCAGGGGGCATGAGTCAGTCTCGATTGGTGCACAGGGCAGGCATGTCGCGGGTTATTTCTGATCTACTGGGGTCTAGGGGTGTGACGCTTCCTCATCTGCTGCCAGTGACCCCAAGTATAGCAGCAATGGGCCCCATGTTTCTTTCGGTCGGGATTGTGTGGGCATTAGATCCCAGTATGCGGACAGCTGTTCCTGGTGAAACGCTGCGTCTCCCAGCCATGCCTTGATTTGTGGTGCACGTGTTATACCCCATGTCATTGCAATTCTTCGCTTAGCAAGTAGCAGGAGCAGCGCAGCAAGCTTTCTGCTATCTGTCGGGAGGTCCTTCACCTAGCCGAGCAGCACCATCAGTGGGGAACGCTCTTTGGGCCCATCCTTTAACTGATGTAACCTGATGGTGGAGCTACAGATCTTGATTATGTGTGTACTTGTTACACCATGTACCTGCAATGGGTGAAGTGTTGTGAAGTCAACATCAACATCCATTGCTAACCCCATGGCAAATATGCCTGCTTGGTAGTGTAGCATGTGTACATAGAATCATTTCTCCACAGTAGATGGGCAGACGTTATTTACTACACATGGTGTAGGCCATTGTGACTCTGGGAGTATGGTATCCTTGTGAAATTCCTGTAGCACTATCTCCTTGTACATCTGTGTCACATGCCTATCTGCCTCTGCATCTGTGTTTCACAGTGTTGATACAGGCAACAATATGAAAAAGGGATGATGGTGATGTCCATGTCCGAACTTGGGTGCCATGAACACACTGGCATTTATTTATTTATTTATTATTTATTTATTTATTATTTATTTATTTATATAGCGCCTGAATCGACCCCTGGAGGGGTATCTCTGCACTTTGGACAGACAACAGGAAAAACTGATGGACAAGACCAAAATCAGAAACAGAAAAGGATGGTCTTTAGGTGCTTTCTGAATTGAAGATGGTCCGGGCATTGCCTCAAGTGAATGGGGAGCTGATTCCAGTAAAGAGGGTCAAGGTGGGAGAATGACTTCTCACCTAGCCTGGCTTTCCTGATTCGGGGGACCACAAGAAGGGATTTAGTACCTGAGTGGAGGGCATACACGGCGTGAATTTCTCTGCAAGATAGGCGGGGCTGAGGTTGTATAAGGCTTTATGAACGGTGCAGCAAACTTTAAACTTAACCCGCTCGCGTACTGGGAACCAATGGAGCTGACAGAGAAGAGAGCGGGAAGCGGTCCTGGGGGGACGTTTTAGACCAGTCGCGCCACGGTGTTCTGGACCAACTCCAATCTACAAAACTCTGCGTATTAGGCCCAGCGTACGAAAGCAGGAGCCAGCTGTCTGAGCAGCATGCTCCTGCAAGGTTAGAGCCTGGTCCAGGCGAATGCCTAGATTCTTAACAAGGGACTTGGGAGCAGGAGGAGCACCAAGGTCCACCGGCTACCATTCAGGAGTCCACAGTAAAGGGGCCTCTCCAAAGAGCAAGTTCTCAGTCTTCCTAACATTGAATTGGAGGAAATTACATCTCATCCAATTGGAAATAGCCTCATACCAGAGGATGAAATGGTGATCAGAGAGGATATGAGCATTACAGCTACACTTGTCAGTGACAGTGATTCATACAATGAGCATGTTTCATACACATGTTGGGACATGTCGTATATCTGAGGTTTGGATGGCTGGTCCACCCCAGACCTACAACAGGCTGGAATTGAGATTTGTATTATTGGACAATGTGATGTGTCCAACTACCCTTTCCACCACTGTAACTTTTATTACTTCGCATGTAATATGTATTTTTAACAATGTGGTATGGCAAGTTTCCTTTTGACCTGCAAGTACTCACATGCTTCAAGTAGATGAATACAGGATGAACCATGAATATGTAGCTGTGGAGACAAATCAGACTATGTAGTGCATTGTAATTGACAGATGAGTGACTTTTGTTCATGTAAAACACGTTAGTGCTTAGTTGTATGCCACTACAACACCAAGTGCATCTTGTGAGTATGGGTAAAGGTTATGCCCTTGGACCGCAATGGGCATGTAATTCAGTCTCCTTGTGTACGTTCCTCTGGTAGACTCAGTCTGACTATTTGTGAATGTCAGTATTTCACTTAGGAGACCATCCACTGATGCTGTAGAGCTCGGCCATTGCTATGTGCCATTTGGTTCATTACCCTTGATGTTGTGAGTTGACATAGACCATACATGTGAATGGCCCCACCAAGCTTCAAGCTGTGAAAAGTTGTTACAGACTGTTACCTTCCTGTTGGTGTAAACTTGAGTTTTGAAAAACTAGTTACCCATTGTTGTTTGTCCTGTTTCATACATCTTGTCATGTGTTTATTTTCTTACAGACAACATGTCACCTGAGGCAGCCAAAACCTTCAAACTCCAGAGGGACAGATATCACCATTTTCAGAGGGTGACAAAGGGGTACCGGGCAATGTACGGAAGATATGAGGAGGAAAAGGCCCGAGGGAGATGGATCTTTTCCCCCAAAGGTGCCCGAAGAGCTGGAACAGCAAGTGCAACGGAATCAGCCACTGCAAGCCAGCACACCAAGACAGATCCTATGCCCAGGACCTCTAGTGCCTGACACCTTGCCCTACCTGCCACACCTCCCTCAGCTGCCCCACCTGCTGTACCTGCCCCACCAGCCGCACCAGTTGCAGCTTCCCCACCTGCACTCCAGCTGCAGCTACCCCACCTGCTGCACCTGCCCCACCTGCTGCACTAGCCCCACCTGCCCCGCCAGCACAGCCATCTGCTCTCTGCAGGGAGGAGAGGAGGCTACTCTCTGATCTAAACTTAAGGGTGGCAACATTGGAGCACCATATGGAGCAGGTGCGCAGACATTTGGAGGACAGAAAGGGAGCACTGGGCCTTCCATTCTGAAAGTTTTCCCAGGATTGAACCATTTAATAGCCCCTCAAATACAGTTTTGTTTTCAAATTCATAGTCGATAAATGTTTTTTTTTTATATAGGGTAATTTTATAGTTAGTGTAGGCTTAGCTTAGTGTTAGGTTTAGCTAGGGTTTTAAAGTAGGCTAGATTATTTATAGTGATATGAGTTAAGTTTCCCTTTCGTTTGTGTGGGGGGTTTGATGTTTTTGTAATTGTTGAGGAAGTGAGGGGAGGGTGTGCCGTGGTGAGCCTTTCGGAAAGCGCGAAGGCGCATTGCTCTTGACATTTACCCGACGGTCTGCCTGGATCGTGGAAAGCTGCTCCACTCCACACAGTGTTCAGGAATTCTGCACTTGTGAAGACTGTGGCGGGTTTACCCTTTCTCGCCTATTCAGCACGACACCCCCATTGAACACAACAACTTCAACAGCGTGATTTCACCCCTACTCAAGGGTTCAAATTGACTAATAATTGCCACTACAACGTGCCGCCTACTCAAGGAAAATAGAATCATTCACCTTCAAGAACTTCAGGTACCAGCATCCCTGGCGACTTGACTTGCATAAACCACACCCACTCAGGGTGTTTCCAATTCAAATAAATGGCGTTTGAATTATAAAGGTGATGAAGGCATGTTTACTGTGTGACTGTCCATGAGGAAGGGGCGTTCTGGCCCCGAAACGCGTCGGACCTCAATTATTTTGATTGGAATGCGGCTGAGAAGTTGATCGGGAGCTGCATTAGCCCGGAGGGGAGGGTGTGCCGTGGTGAGCCTTTCCGAAAGCGCGAAGGCGCATTGCTCTTGACATTTACCCGACGGTCTGCCTGGATCGTGGAAAGCTGCTCCACTCCACACAGTGTTCAGGAATTCTGCACTTGTGAAGACTGTGGCGGGTTTACCCTTTCTCGCCTATTCAGCACGACACCCCCATTGAACACAACAACTTCAACAGCGTGATTTCACCCCTACTCAAGGGTTCAAATTGACTAATAATTGCCACTACAACGTGCCGCCTACTCAAGGAAAATAGAATCATTCACCTTCAAGAACTTCAGGTACCAGCATCCCTGGCGACTTGACTTGCATAAACCACACCCACTCAGGGTGTTTCCAATTCAAATAAATGGCGTTTGAATTATAAAGGTGATGAAGGCATGTTTACTGTGTGACTGTCCATGAGGAAGGGGCGTTCTGGCCCCGAAACGCGTCGGACCTCAATTATTTTAATTGGAATGCGGCTGAGAAGTTGATCGGGAGCTGCATTAGCCCGGAGGGGAGGGTGTGCCGTGGTGAGCCTTTCCGAAAGCGCGAAGGCGCATTGCTCTTGACATTTACCCGACGGTCTGCCTGGATCGTGGAAAGCTGCTCCACTCCACACAGTGTTCAGGAATTCTGCACTTGTGAAGACTGTGGCGGGTTTACCCTTTCTCGCCTATTCAGCACGACACCCCCATTGAACACAACAACTTCAACAGCGTGATTTCACCCCTACTCAAGGGTTCAAATTGACTAATAATTGCCACTACAACGTGCCGCCTACTCAAGGGAAATAGAATCATTCACCTTCAAGAACTTCAGGTACCATCATCCCTGGCGACTTGACTTGCATAAACCACACCCACTCAGGGTGTTTCCAATTCAAATAAATGGCGTTTGAATTATAAAGGTGATGAAGGCATGTTTACTGTGTGACTGTCCATGAGGAAGGGGCGTTCTGGCCCCGAAACGCGTCGGACCTCAATTATTTTAATTGGAATGCGGCTGAGAAGTTGATCGGGAGCTGCATTAGCCCGGAGGGGAGGGTGTGCCGTGGTGAGCCTTTCCGAAAGCGCGAAGGCGCATTGCTCTTGACATTTACCCGACGGTCTGCCTGGATCGTGGAAAGCTGCTCCACTCCACACAGTGTTCAGGAATTCTGCGCTTGTGAAGACTGTGGCGGGTTTACCCTTTCTCGCCTATTCAGCACGACACCCCCATTGAACACAACAACTTCAACAGCGTGATTTCACCCCTACTCAAGGGTTCAAATTGACTAATAATTGCCACTACAACGTGCCGCCTACTCAAGGAAAATAGAATCATTCACCTTCAAGAACTTCAGGTACCAGCATCCCTGGCGACTTGACTTGCATAAACCACACCCACTCAGGGTGTTTCCAATTCAAATGAATGGCGTTTGAATTATAAAGGTGATGAAGGCATGTTTACTGTGTGACTGTCCATGAGGAAGGGGCGTTCTGGCCCCGAAACGCGTCGGACCTCAATTATTTTAATTGGAATGCGGCTGAGAAGTTGATCGGGAGCTGCATTAGCCCGGAGGGGAGGGTGTGCCGTGGTGAGCCTTTCCGAAAGCGTGAAGGCGCATTGCTCTTGACATTTACCCGACGGTCTGCCTGGATTGTGGAAAGCTGCTCCACTCCACACAGTGTTCAGGAATTCTGCACTTGTGAAGACTGTGGCGGGTTTACCCTTTCTCGCCTATTCAGCACGACACCCCCATTGAACACAACAACTTCAACAGCGTGATTTCACCCCTACTGAAGGGTTCAAATTGACTAATAATTGCCACTACAACGTGCCGCCTACTCAAGGAAAATAGAATCATTCACCTTCAAGAACTTCAGGTACCAGCATCCCTGGCGACTTGACTTGCATAAACCACACCCACTCAGGGTGTTTCCAATTCAAATAAATGGCGTTTGAATTATAAAGGTGATGAAGGCATGTTTACTGTATGACTGTCCATGAGGAAGGGGCGTTCTGGCCCCGAAACGCGTCGGACCTCAATTATTTTAATTGGAATGCGGCTGAGAAGTTGATCGGGAGCTGCATTAGCCCGGAGGGGAGGGTGTGCCGTGGTGAGCCTTTCCGAAAGCGCGAAGGCGCATTGCTCTTGACATTTACCCAACGGTCTGCCTGGATTGTGGAAAGCTGCTCCACTCCACACAGTGTTCAGGAATTCTGCACTTGTGAAGACTGTGGCGGGTTTACCCTTTCTCGCCTATTCAGCACGACACCCCCATTGAACACAACAACTTCAACAGCGTGATTTCACCCCTACTCAAGGGTTCAAATTGACTAATAATTGCCACTACAACGTGCCGCCTACTTAAGGAAAATAGAATCATTCACCTTCAAGAACTTCAGGTACCAGCATCCCTGGCGACTTGACTTGCATAAACCACACCCACTCAGGGTGTTTCCAATTCAAATAAATGGCGTTTGAATTATAAAGGTGATGAAGGCATGTTTACTGTGTGACTGTCCATGAGGAAGGGGCGTTCTGGCCCCGAAACGCGTCGGACCTCAATTATTTTAATTGGAATGCGGCTGAGAAGTTGATCGGGAGCTGCATTAGCCCGGAGGGGAGGGTGTGCCGTGGTGAGCCTTTCCGAAAGCGCGAAGGCGCATTGCTCTTGATATTTACCCGACGGTCTGCCTGGATCGTGGAAAGCTGCTCCACTCCACACAGTGTTCAGGAATTCTGCACTTGTGAAGACTGTGGCGGGTTTACCCTTTCTCGCCTATTCAGCACGACACCCCCATTGAACACAACAACTTCAACAGCGTGATTTCACCCCTACTCAAGGGTTCAAATTGACTAATAATTGCCACTACAATGTGCCGCCTACTCAAGGAAAATAGAATCATTCACCTTCAAGAACTTCAGGTACCAGCATCCCTGGCGACTTGACTTGCATAAACCACACCCACTCAGGGTGTTTCCAATTCAAATAAATGGCGTTTGAATTATAAAGGTGATGAAGGCATGTTTACTGTGTGACTGTCCATGAGGAAGGGGCGTTCTGGCCCCGAAACGCGTCGGACCTCAATTATTTTAATTGGAATGCGGCTGAGAAGTTGATCGGGAGCTGCATTAGCCCGGAGGGGAGGGTGTGCCGTGGTGAGCCTTTCCGAAAGCGCGAAGGCGCATTGCTCTTGACATATATATATATATATATATATCCGCACTTGTGCTCCTGCTACCACGCCACGCCATCAATCCTCGGCTGACAAACGAGCAAGAACACGGAAGACCCAGAGTGCAGGTGAGTTTTTTATTTTACAGTACACCACGCCAGGATGACGTTTCGCCCTACACAGAGGGCTTGGTCACATGGCGCACTGAAAGAGTTGCGTGAATTTAAAGTGCTAGTGCAGTAACAACGACATCAATGATTGGTTGCAACTTAATTAGTGAAAATATGTAACACATTTGTTAAAGCAATCATTTAAAGGTGCATAAACGGGCAAAAAAGGCAATCTTAGGCTACCTCTTGATAATATCTGTTTGAATACAGTACTCTTTATCCGATAATATATGTAAGGTTATAAGATTATAAAGTTCGGAAATAGAGAGTCAACTGAGAATTCCCACAGTGCAAAATTCATAATGTTACACAATTCTGTAAAGATTTCATGTATTTACAGTTTGCTCACAATTGCAGCCGCACCGCTATACAAGATCTGGCTATGATGTACTCTCTGCATAAATGCAATAGCCCCTAGTGTACACTGTGAAAGCCCTCTAACTTCCTTATAAAATATATACAAAAATTTTATCTATATACATCTATATACAATAGGTATCTTACATAATATTACCAGTAATCACCTTGGAATATTAGCTGGTAATATAGAACCGGATAATAAGGAAAAGAGGCCTGAAATGACACATGTCCTAGATTATTAGTGCCAAATATGCCCATGACGTTGTTACTAACATCCTAACAAACAAGTGAAAATTTAAAAAGAAGAATCAATTCTTGCTAAGTTTGAAATTGTAAGGTACAGCTTTAACACAACTAATGGAGATCTGTTGCAGTAACTAATAGCATGGCTAAACATATATATGTTAAAACTTCATGGCATAAAGTACAGACGCACAGCCAGCAACATGCAGCACAGAAATGGGGGGTATCAGTGAAAACTGAGGAGATAGACAGGACTATAGACATGTATAACAGTCCTCCGTGGAATTGAGACCATTGGGGCTTTTGCTGTCCATCTCCAGGATGTATCTGGTCTCAAGAGCCCTTAAGATCCCTTCTCGATTGCCTCCCCTCCTGAGTGGACCTATAGCGTCAATAGCATAATATTTAAGGAGCCCACTGTTATTATTGTGGAACTCCTTAAAATGCCTCGCTACAGGGTATGTGGCATCATTTGTGTTGATTGCCCGAATGTGCTGGAGCACCCTTTTGTGTACCTGCAATTTGGTACTGCCAATGTATTGCAGGCCACACGGGCACTCCAGCACATATACCACATACTCTGATTTACAGGTTAACTGCTTAGTAATTTTCCGGGGCACTGTAGAGAAAGCTGTCAAGAACTCGGTCTTGTTGAGCCCCTGGGAGCAAGCCTTACAACTAGAACACTTCCTGAACCCGCGGCTCGCTGCTAGCCAGTTTTTAGGTGGGATCACTTCCGGGCTGGATTTAACCAGTGCATCTTGCAACGAAAACGCCTTCCTGAAAGTGATCGCAGGTCTGTTAGGCATGTGTTCTCCTATCACTGGATCTAAATTAATAAGATTCCAGTGTTGGTTAATGATTTTTCTCAGCGCCCCATGCTGACTGTTATAGGTCCAGATGAGTCTGACCGGTTGTTCACTGCTGGCTGCAATGGTTCTCTGGGGTTTCCTATGGGTCAGTGCATCAGTACGGGATAGGACATTAGCTTTCCTAATCGCTGTGTCAATGAGATGTTCTTCATAGCCCCTAGCAAGAAACCTTTGTTTGCTCGCTGCTTGTGCCACTCTGCAATGAGATTCTGTGCTACAGACCCGCCGAATTCTAAGCATCTCCCCGTAGGGGATGCTGCGAATTAAGTGCGGGGGGTGGTGGCTTTCAGCATGCAAAATAGTATTGCCCGCAGTGGGCTTTCTATAAAGCTTGGTTTCAAGTTTGCCCTGACTAACCTCCAGAGTGACATCAAGGAAGTGTGCTGTTTCCTGACTGATATGCGATGTGAAGGACAAGTTATATGCATTATTGTTCAAAACATCAATGAAACTGACAGCTTGCTCATAGGTTCCTCGCCATATCATTAGGATATCATCGATGTATCTATACCATCGAATGATATGGCGGGTGCAGATGTCTCGGTGAGTGCCATTGAGGACCTGTCTCTCCCAATACCCCATATGCAAACAGGCATAGCTAGGAGAGAAACAGGCCCCCATGGCAACCCCTCTGACTTGTTGGTAGTAGCGATTCAGAAACATGAAATAGTTGTGATGCAAACAAAAACTAATCATGGCAAGCAACATCTTATTATGTTCAAATAGTTCTATTGGTCGCTTGCCAAGAAAGAACTCTGAAGCCCTTAACCCATCTGCATGTACTATGCTTGTATATAAAGATGACACGTCAAGGGTAATCAACAAGTAATCATCACACCACTCTAAATCAATCAATTTCCTCATCAGATCACTGGAGTCCTGAATATATGATGGCAACGCCAACACATGCTCCTGGAGGAACAAATCAATGTAGGTGGTGGCTTTCTCCAGCAAACCCCCGCACGCCGAGATGATGGGTCTACCTGGCGGCTTGTTCGCGTTTTTGTGTACTTTTGGGATGAGGTACAACACAGGGGTGATGGGGTGGTCATTTTTAAGACATTTTAATTCGTCCATGCTAATAAGTCCGCTGGAACGCCATCCCATCAGGAGAGAATGAAAGTCTGTTTGCGCTTTCCTGAGTACATTTACATCACAATGTCTGTAACATTCCGGATCATTTAGTTGGAGGTAGGCTTCTTCAAGATATAGTGCTCTCGGCCAAAGCACGATATTGCCCCCCTTGTCAGATTGCCTGACTATCACATTTCCATTCGCTTTGATTTTTTTGACCAATTTCTGATAATTATTACTGCCCTGATATTTGCTGTAGTTAGATTTCAAGGTTTTCGCGTGTAATGCCTTCACCTGTTTCACAACTGCATCCTGAAATATATCTATGTTGTCAAAAGGGGTAACAGGGGTGAACGTGGAGCGGGGCTTGAGATTGCTTAAGCTACCAGTATGCATGTTATCCTGCCCTTGAGTGTTATGAGAATTTGGAGCTTCTGCACGCAGGGCTGCCAGATCCTGCATGAGAGGAACATCGTTCACCACTAGTCCCCCGGCAATATCTGTCGCCCCTGCCTTTTTACCTGCATTGCGCGATTTATTGTTGGCGAAATGCTTTCTTAGCTTCAATTTACGTGTAAATTAAAAAAGATCTAATCTGATGTCCACGTAATTGAAACTACTGGGGGGGCTGTACGACAATCCTTTAGATAAAATGTTAATTTCCAAATCAGAGAAATTTGTGTCAGTCAGATTAATAACCGATAAGCCAGTGTCCTGTGTTTGCGCCAGAGTATTTATTTGAGTCGTGCTAGTTACTGCTTTTTGTTGGCATTCCACCGTCTGTAATTTCTTTTCTTTGGTTTTTCGTTTGATGCGGCTTTTTCTTTGTTCCCGCCGTATTGCGTTTGGGGTTTTGTGGACGCTGGAAATCTTGGGCGCAGTGTTTCGCGCCTGTCCTGCCGGACACATTCCAATTCCTGCTCCATAGTTAACCGTGTAAACCGTGTAAACCCCAATTGATCTGTGAATCTACCGGCCTCTGCTTCAGACCCGCTATCGATGTATATATATATATATATATATATATATATATATATATATATATATATATATATATATTTATATTTATGTATATATTTATTTTTCTTTGTACTTCCAAATATATAAATATGTATATTTCTTTGGGATACCAATAGGTAGTCTATGTTTAGGTATAGTTGTCGTTGTCCTGCCTTCACATGTGCCTTAAAGGGTGTGGGGGGTTGATGTTTAATATAGGTTGTTAAGTGTGTAGGCTAGGATAAGGTTTGTTAGGGTAGTGTTAAGGATAATTAGGATAAAGTAGTGTTGTATAGTTAGGTTAAGACTTTAGCATATGGTAGTTAGGCTTAGATTTAGTTCGTTTCTTGTTAAAATAAACGTTTACCTTTTTCTAAGTTGTAGTGTCAGTATTGTATAATGTGGATCAGAGATGTATTTATCTAGGATTTTCTTACTAATAATCTGTTTTTCCAACTTGATTAATTGCACAACACGTGTGAGTGGCTTCATTATCTTGGGACAGTGTACAGCCGTACAGCCTATTGATTGTAATAATCATACATGAAAGCAATATCGAATTCAATATGTGCCTTTTGTCATTGCAATGGGATAGTGTGCTAAATAAGTTGTCCTGTACAAGAATATGGTGGGGCATATTTACAAGGGAATGGTGGAGCGTGGCGTCAAGCACAAAATGCTAATGCCAAGCCAGTCCAAACACACTGGGATGCGTTATATTTACAATGATACAGCGCACCTCTCCGTTTTCCCAAGCACCAAATTAAGTTGCATAGCTCCAATGCAGGCACCCTTGCACCGTAGTGCAAGGGTGCCTGCGTTGAGGGAATTATTGTTTATGTGCAGGAATGTGTATCAGGCATTGTGTCCTACATCCAGGTTTTGACATTTCAATGCCTTTCAAGAATCCAGAGTCTGCAGACATCAAAGTTTCAAATCAACTCTGTATTTGATGTAGAGGCTGCACAGGTTAGCCATTGTTGACACCTGTCCTGTTTCATGGTGAAAGAAAACACGCACCTGGCAACGAAATGTGCATTTATTTACAAGAGCAGTTCAATTTGGGTCACACAGGAACAGTTCACCGGATAACAACCCCAAAGGATGATTCAAGCCAGTGGAATTCCAGACAGAGTCCTTGCGGGTAACATGTCATGGGATATGTTGAGGATTAGAAAATTATCAGTCATGAGGATGATCGCAGTATCATTGGGAACGATGGGGCACATTGGCAGTCCACAAATGTCCAAGGTGAACACTGCAAAGCCATGATGAGGACAGTGGCAGATGAAGTTTACTGGCATGTTGGTGAGCACAGGGCTAAGCAGAAACTGAACATTTGACATAGACGAATGCTACCGCAGATTTTTCCTTTGGAAAGATGTACTGCACACATCTTCCTCCTCTGATGTGTGCAGTATTTCCTGTGAGGGTGGTGGTATACATGCGGCAGACGAGGTGGACACAGACACATCAGGAGCAGAAGATGTGGATGCTGTGGCTGCAGCAGCATTTATCTGTGCCAACACATGAGGCATCACTCCAGCGAGGAGGAGCTGCTGGTTTTACAACACAGCAGTAACGTAGCGGTGGTAGGCAGCAAAGGCTGCCATGTGGGAGTCCTAATCCGCTCCATGGTCTCCAAGATATTTCGGATTGCCCACTGTTCATTGACCACCTAGCTGGTGCTACTTTGCCTCTGCCTCAGGACACCAGTGATGTCAGCCAGGGACTGCTGGAGGCCACAGAACAGAGAGAAGGTGTCTCTAATGGCAACCGAGGTGTCCCTAATAGGACTAAGGCAACCAACTACCCTCATCTACTGTGGCTGCCACAGTATCCAACCCCACCGCACCTAATCTGCCATCTCCCACTGGACTCCTACCACAAGCAGTTAGAGGGAGACTTGTGGTTCCTGAGAGTCCAGGGAAGGGGCTGCAGTGGTAGGTGGTGCCTGTTAGTTATTTGGCAGGGCATATGGAGACACCACAATGCTGCTGACCCTCTTTGGGTCCGGAGATGGTATTCCTGTGGAGTCCAGGAGCTCTTGGAGGGTGTTGTGGTCGATGGTTGGAATATTTCATCATCATCACTATCATTGGCGATGTCTGGTACAGGGTTCTGACCAGGAGGTAAGGTTTCATCCTCTGCAATGGAAAGGGCAAAAACTATTGTTGCTGTCTGTTACATGTTGACATGTTGTTAAGTATTTGACCATCAAAGAGCATGACACTTTCCATTTTTCTGTGATACATGGTACACCTGTTACACTTAGCTGTGGATGGCAGTTTACGCTGTCCATAAATGTTACATGTCAGGAGTTCAGGATTATGACATACCACTGTGTGCCAACATGGAGTGGCTAAGGCCTATCTTAGTTCTTATATAGGAATCATTGACATCCATTCTATTTCATCATGTGCAGAGATGGTCATCTGCAGGGTGTGAGACATCTTAATCATTTCTTCAAAACACTTCTATGTGTGAATTGATCCCTCTGTGCGTTCAAGACAAAGGTCCAGTCAAAAAACTAACTGCCAAACACTTATGTTACCAAAATCATGGGTGGATTATCCTGTACCTATTACATTTGCTTCATGTATGGCTCTCCCCAACGGACTGATATTGCAAGCTGTAACGAGGTGACATATGTCATGCCGCGCCTCAGATGATGGATTTAATTGGGATGGTGAGATGTAACTACAGAGGGTCTGTTTGGCAAAATTGTGACAAGACATGGTGCTGCAGACCCTTTATCAATGCAAACCAGCATATTTCCATATATACAGGACAGCCACATACTAAGAATAAGCTTGCCCTCTCATTGTGTTTTCCCCTACATTGGCAACAATGACAACAGGTAAGCAGCAACACAGACAACTCTGAGGAAGGGTTCAGGAATGGCTGCTTTGCTACAAAGCTGACCTTTTTACAGCAGCACAGGGGTGTGCACAAGGATGTAACACACTCCATTGTGTATGTCCCTCCCAAACGTTTGTGAATGTATGCATGTTGACACAAAACTATCTGTGTGCATTTGCATCCTGCCATGTTTCACTTTACCTAGGGCCCATGTTCCATGTATGTTCTTAGGTAGCTTTCCCACCTAAACCCAGGGGCATAAATACAAGCCGATAATGCCACCAGACCATCACTTTTAGTGACGGTCTGGTGGCTAAATCCACTTATCACTATTTGAAATGCAGCGTAAGCCACTGAATATTGGATAACGCCACCTTGTAATTTAGGCCCCTTCACACGCTTCACTTAGCATGAAAGGGACGTGCAATGGATGTTTCAGTGAGCATTCCACAAGAACAGCCATTGCATTTGTATCATATCTACAAGGCTGGGCCACAAACCAAAACTGGGGATAGGTAAACACTGGGCCTTATTTCCAAGCCCCTTGTGCTGCCATTATGTCACCTTTTACCATTTTGAAAATGGCCCACCAGTAGCGCAAGGGGCTTGTAAATTAGGGACCAGTTCTTAGGATAGCGAATTGGGAACAATTTTCTACGCAGTTTTTTGCTCTTTCTGCTACATGCATAGGAACAGCAAAACACATGTAAGGATTGTTTATTTGCAGGAAGTGTCCCTTCCTGCACATCAACATTTGCCACTGCAGCTCAAACGCCTAAACAACATGGCACAAGGTTGGCTACGCTGGTGGTAGTCAATTTTTTAAACAACAACACCAAGGGACATGCAGGGGCGCATCGTATTTTTGTGCATACAGCACATCCCTGGATTTTTATACTGTTGGAGCACCACATTCCAAATGTTGTTGTAACACTGCACTCAACTAGATTATGGTATATATGCCCCATAGTTAGTACAGGAAAGCACCATATCTTGACAACAATGCAAATAGCTGCTATTATAATGTGTGTTAATATAAGCTGACTATAAAACTTGCAACACTGCCTAATGCAAACATTTGTGATACAGACACAACTGTTCACTTGATATTGTTTCTACGGATGAAGGGCTTATTTACAAGCCCTTTGCACCGTCGGTACGTGATTTTTTCCCGTGTTAAAAGTGATGCACCGGCGAAGCAAGGGGCTTGTAAATAAGTCCCACAATGTGGGAGAGAGCTGAGGCATAGGTGCCTGGACTTTATGTGACATATTCCCCCCCTTGTTCCGTGTTGGTACTTACCCTGTTGTTGATGTAGTTGATACTATCCTGTCATCTACTCCAACCACCGATCCCTCACAGATGACTGCAGACACCTGCTCATCCAAGGGATCGAGCTCCTCCTGGGGGGCTGGACTCCCACCTCTGGTCTGCAATGCTGCCTGTCGATTGCTTGCCAGTTTCTGCTTAGTTTTTCGCGTGGCATCATGCTACCGCTTTTTGCAGCATGTCGCTGTCCTCTTAACTTCTGCAACAGAGTAGCATTTTTGGTCCCCAATGACACCTTGGAGCCGATGAGCTGGTGTGGATTCTCCGTTACGCCCGCAATCAGGATCTCATAATCCTCCTGGCTGAATCTGCAATTCCTCTTCTTCTTCTCCCTCGTCTCTGACCGGTCATCCTGGCTGTTGTGTATGGGTGGGGGAGGGGGGGTTTGGAATGGTTGTTGTCCTGTGCTGAACTTGTTCATGGCTGCTCCATTCTGCATTCAGATTAAGTAACAAAGAGAAATGCCAATACTGATACCTCTTTCAAAATCCTAATCTGACAAAAAATGCATAGACAACTGTACAATGCATTTGGTGCTATTTAATAGCTGTTTTATTCGCAAAATTATTTTTACAAATTCTTTAGAATTTCAAAAACATTTAAGACAATATATACAAACAATGTAAGTGGACACAAGAAGAAATGCACATAAATCATACTTATACTGTCATTCAAACTAATTCAGTCGTTTCACAAACACACCTCAAACATTCATCCTGCACAGTGCTAAAACAAAAAGGGATTGAATACACCAGTTGGAAAAACACTAGGTCTGCCAACAAATAATATTGAAACCATTGGTTGTTTTGAATGTTTTAAATACACCTTAACCACAAACATATGCAAATTTGGATTGAATAAATGGTATGGTGTAATGTTGCCACAAAAATTGCAAGACAAATAATTGGCAATAAGGGCAACTTGGCAGACCCGATGGTCTACCCGTTTCGAATCCCTTAAATGGGTGGGATTCTCCTCTGGACCAACCACACTGTGGAAAGAAAAGAAATAAACTATGTCTCAAACCAGTCTTATGTACATTAACCAAAAAACCTGAACACCTAAAACACCAGAGTATAGCTTCAGCTTACCGAAGAACGGAATATTTGTCTTTTTAAAATCCATACAAGTAGTCTCATCAACTTGTCCAAAGGATTCTTAAAGAGGAAAGACAAACAGAGTGGGGAAACCCAATGAGTGTGACCGTATTATATGTTTGTCCCTAGCGTTATGAATCATGTGGGCAAACAAACGGCTTACCTATTATAAACTTGCAGTGTCCTGTACGGGCTGGGATTCTAACTTCGAACAGCATGCTTCCCTCTGCGCGGTGTAATGTACCCTATGGGCATGAGGAGAAACCATTATTATCAATATATCAGTCCTTATCTCACGAGAAAAAGCAAAGTCATTTATTCACGTAAAAACGTGTAGCCAGAGTTTAACAAAAAGGCACGACGCACTGGCTTACCTCCAAGCGTCAAAGGGCGCAGGGAAGCCTGGATCTTTCCTCTTTAGCGTTAGCGGATATACAATCACCAGTCTGGAGGAGAACAGGGAGGAAAGGATGTTGTTGAAATCTATGTCTCTCTTCACTGATCGGCAAAACCACCCTCTGGTGCATATCCGGTAGTGACTTACCGATTTTGAAGAAGCCTCGAAATGTGTCGACAGCCGCTGTCTGGATCAACCGCGGTCCATAGTAAATATGAATGTCGCTTGCGACCTGCGCATGCATGCTGGGAAATGTAGTATGCCGTGGCTTTCTCACGCATGCGCAGTAGCATTGCGCTCTGTCGGTCACGGAGAATGCTCCAATTTGTGCATGAAAAATGACCATGCATTATCCTGGGCATCCAAAAGGGGCCCTAATATTTCAAATATTATATGCAACATTAATTGGGGCTTGGATAATGTTTCGTGCCATCCAGAGCGGTCGCAATAGGACTGTGCATTGTACAAAGGAAACTGGGAATTGTAGTCCCTCCTTCCAACTGGCGTATTTAGGTAGATGGTATCTTGCTAGAAAGAGATTTTATATTTATTGATGGTAAAAAAGGGGGCCAAAGGATGGTCACAGGGATAGAATATGATGGTGTCATATAGTTACTGCTTACCTATATACCGTGTTAAGTTAGCATGAGCTTATTAAATGTTTAAATGCCATTTTTCCTTTTGCTGCTTTTGCACACGATACATAATTGTTATTTTAGCTTTCAACCTAGAAGAGTGTTGTGATTTACATGAGAATAATATGTTATTGCTCTGATATCAGCTTTGTTTGGTAAAATATGTCTGTACAGTGAGTGCTGAAGCCTCCAAGGATAACTCGACACAGTGTTGTTGTGAGGTCTGATCTTCGCACCTTTCTAGACATAACATGAATGCAGCTGCTGCCAAAATCTGGCTTTACGCGCGTTTTATATTGCTTTGCTTAGAGCACACGAGACACACTTGATGGTGCTTCGCATGCAGAGAGCTGGTGGAAGATGATGTGATCCTCTGCCACTGAGATTTTGAGGTATGGGCCCGCCCTGCTAAAACCCAAAGAGACCTTCATAGATATAATATCCTATGCTAGTTAGGGAGGGTGAGAATTAGGTGTTGCTAACTCCTATTCATTTCAGCATTTTAGCATGCTGTCCCCTTTTGCTTTCTATGAACTAGTAACTATGCTGATAACTTTGTTTCTTATAATATGTTTGCTTGTATTATATAAGATACTGCGTTTGAGAACCCTGCATTAGTAAATAAATATTTCAAATATGCACGTGTCCCCTTTTACTCCACCTTCTAGTTTGTAATGATTGTATAGTGAAAGAGTGTTCATGTGTTCCACGATACCTGAGGTATTCTAAGTTCATGTTCTGGTCTGTCTAAACATTGGAAGTTTGTTATGACCAATGAGACACTGTAGCTAGCTCGGTAAGGGGATTTTGGGTACTGAGGTGAGTTTTGGGCCACCCTAATTCACTGAGGTTCCAAATCTCTATGCACAGTTCTGTAGGAGAACGGAATTCCCACTACATGGCGCCCAACGTTGGTGGTCTTATATCATGACACTCGAGTAGTATATCATTCAATCCTTAACCCCTTCACTGTCGTTACCGGAAAGGGGAACAGCCTTTACGACGCGGCTGTTACACCGCGTGCCGTTACAACGCGGTTTCTTCAACGCAAGTCGTTACCACGACTTGCGCTGGAGGGCGCTGCAGGACAAGGAATTTTTTTATTTACTATCCAACACCTTCCCTACTGTACGCAGGCTGGTGTTAGAATAGTAAATTAAAAAATTCCTAAGCCGCACCCCTCCAACGCAAGTCGTGGTAATGACTTGCGTTGAAAAAACCGCGTTGTAACGGCACGCGGTGTAAAAGCACACATTGTAAAGCCGTACAACCTTCTGGAAAACGGTGGTGTCGGACAAAACCTACCTATTTTTGAAATAGGTCTTTTCAAGCTTGAATCTTTCTAAAACGGTTTCTTTGAATTACTACCCAGTTGTGCTACAAAGTTTACTTTGTTTTTCTACGTTCTTGTGCAGTCATGACCCAGCGAGTTGACATTCCCCAGCATAGTGGTGTTGCGGTGCGCAATCATTTGCAGACTTACCAAGTACCCTTGGAAGGCTTGGCTGTGATATTGGTGGTGAGTGCGGATGCCGCTTACCCATACGAACTGTTTTATTCGTGGGTGACGTTTCCGGCTGTGGACGCTACTTCTAGTGTGTTCCACACTTACACTCCCGCCGCTGTACCGAATGAGTATACTCCGTACGGGGCACAAGAAGTACCTATCGATACTTGGCAGCATTGCGTTTGGTTTGGTGGCGCCCTACCCCATTCTTTGACCGCTCCGAGGTTAGGTCCATTGTCCATTTCACGCGCTAATTGGCCTGTTTTGGC
Source organism: Lissotriton helveticus (assembly GCF_964261635.1). Taxonomy (NCBI): domain Eukaryota; kingdom Metazoa; phylum Chordata; class Amphibia; order Caudata; family Salamandridae; genus Lissotriton; species Lissotriton helveticus. The sequence continues at coordinate 876,056,483 of NC_136067.1, forward strand.
TGGATTTACTCCTCATCCTCAACACGGCAATTGTACCCTGGCGGAAGTTTGTAGACTACATGTTGTCTCGATTGCCGTGATTTGAGCTTTGGTACAATACATAGCCCGTAATCTTCCGGGTGGGCTCCCGGGGGGTGCGGCGCTTCCAGCCGGACAGGGCGGATTGAAGCTCAGTCCTGTGATGGTCAATGCGGTGATGGGCAAGCGTCCCCAGGAGAAGGATGATTTTCCTTTCTGGCTTGCCGAGAAATTTGACCAGCTGGAAGCAGTATTTCCTAATACAACTCCTGGTGACAAACACAGGATTTTAACAATTAGTTTACCAAAGGATTTGGCCCCTGAACTCGGTGACTGTGAGACCTGGGGTAAAACATTTGCGGCGGTCTATGCGAGGTGTTATGGCACTCCGTCTATGGCTGTCCTGCCTACGATCATTAAACGTGTTCAAGATGATCACGGACCGGAGGCAGCGGTTGAATTGGGTATGCGCCTCTGTGGCTCCTTTGATATAGTTTGCGATCCCATTCTTGCTAATGTCAAGGGGATGCAGTGAACTTTCAGGTAGCTAATGCTTTGCAGGCGATTCCCGATGCCGATAAACCCCGACAGTTGGCGAGGATTATTGTGGCCTCTTATAAAACCGTGTGTCGCAATAGCAAGGGTCTAAAACCTTTTTCTGTCAAAGAGAAAAAGCAACCCCAAGGGCAGAATTCGGAAACAGAAGTTCAGCCCAAGTCCAAAAAACAAATTGGCCTAAAAAACAGAAACAGGGAAAGCAACAGCAAAAACAGCAGACACAGGAATCTCGTCCTGCGTCTTTGTTACCTGCGCAAACAGACCGTGTTTATGACTTGCACGATCGCGCGAAGATTAAATCACCTGATCGATTTCAGGTTTCTGATCAACGCTCTCCTCGTTCCTTTCAGGACTCATCGGCCTTGAAGACCGGTGGTGGAGGAGGCGGAAGGGGTCGGGGTGGTCAGCAAGGACGTGACCAGCCCCGCCCGACAGACGGTGCAGGAAAGCAGGATGGCTCAACGCCGAAGAGACCGCAGTTTGCCAAGAAGAAAGTCGCGGCTTTAATAGTGCATCGATATGCCACAAATAGTGAGAACGCGGCTTCGGAATCTGACATGGGCTCTGACCTTGCTGCACAGCGCGGCGGAGATTACCATTGTGAGAGAGGCCCTGCGTCCACTACTGAAGGTGACAGCGACTGACATTTATGTTGTAATAGAAACAGCTGATACTAGAGTTGCTCCCCCTGATAGACTTTTTGAAATTGTCCTGTTAATCGAAGGTGACATACAACGTACCATAAAAGGGGTATTTTGGGAAAATCTTTCGTCTACGTATGACATTTTGCTTTCGGAGGCTGACTGGCCCCCGCCTTTTGTTCTCGCAGCACCGCGAGGGGAGGAGGTGATCCTCCCCAGTTTCGCGAACACAGTCTTGAAAGAGCATGCGCTACATTTTGCAGAAGAGTGGGCTAAGGCTCTAGCGCCGGCTCTGTACCGCAACCAATGTGGTTGGGATAAATTGTCCCCAAACCACGAGATTCCTTTACGGTCTCAGCCGCAACCTCAACCTCAATATCCCATACGTCGTGAAGCCAAGGCTTCCGTCGCGGCAATCCTTGAACAATTGGAATATCAGGGAGTAATTGACACGTGTGTGTCACCAATGAATAACCCTCTTTTTACTGTGACCAAACCTGACGGTTCATATCGTTTGGTGTTGGATTACAGGCATTTAAACTCGCATTGCCGGAACTGTGCAGTACAGAATACTCACGGCTCTGCCCTGGTGGATAGTCTTGTGCGTAAGCGATTTAAGACCACGCTTGACATTTCCAACGATTTTTATGCCCATCGATTGGATGGTCTAAGTTCCCAATGGACCTCCTTTACATGCGGCGGTGTGCAGAAACAATTTCGGTGTTTGCCTATGGGCTATAAGAATAGTCCTGGGATTTTTACCGCCCGCATTGTCTCTCTTTTGGAGAGAATCGACCCAGATGCATGCTCGTATGTGGATGACATATATCTCACAGACGACGAAATTTGGGAGCATCTGTGTCGAGTAAACAGTATTATTTGTAACTTTGCAGACATGGGTTGCAAATTTAACTTTGCAAAATCGCACATTGCGGAGTACACAGTGTTGTTCCTGGGCTACGAGCTCAACAATGAAGGTAGAGGTTTGGCTCCTCACTTCCTGGAGAAATGCGCACAACTGCACGCTCCTACAACGCTGAAAAAATTACAGTCTTTACTGGTTTTCTTACATTTCGGGATGACTTACATTCCGGAATATGCCCAGCGTATCAAGCCTTTGTATGCTTTGATACAACCAACTTTTTCCAAATCTTGCTGGCTGCCTGAGCACTCAGCCATTTTGCAATCCTTGCAGGCTGATCTGCTCGCTTCTAAATTCTTACTGACTCATGATAACCACACCAACCTGGTGATAAGAATTATCCCTGGGACAGTGGGTTTCACGTGGCTTACTTTTAATGAAGGAGACACTGTACCTATTGCTTACAAGTCACACTTGTACACTTCGGCTGAATTGCGATTTTCCACTGTGGAGAAAGTTTTAACGGCTATGCAGATGGCAATTCTTAAAGAACGTGCCCTGTCACAGGGAAAACGCATGTTGGTTGTTACCCCGTGTCCTGCCTTGGAGGCAGTTACGAAGGCCAGTGTACCAAACTCTAAAGATTTGCACCCTCGGTGGATTCAATGGGCTGCGTCCTTGACATCTCAGGATGTCACGTTTATTTTTGCCGCCACTTTACGGTCGCAGGAGTACTTACAGTATGAATTCGTTCATCCGGCTCCTTTAGCAATGCGACCTTTGGAGGATTTCCATTGCATCATTTACACTGATGGTTCGGCGCAGGTTGCGCATGGCTCTAAACACGCCTACGTTTCCGCATGCGCCATTGTGGTCGGTGCCATGGTGAACGATGAGTTCCAGTCCAGAGTTGTGCACCCACAGACTCTAGGGGACTGCACCGCACAATTGGCGGAGCTTCGTGCTCTCTTGCTCGCGTTAGAGTACGCAGATCCTAGTGTGACGACTCTTATTGTGAGTGATTCCTATTACTGTGTCCAGTCTTACAATGAAAACTTGTTCTTTTGGATTCAGAATGACTTTCGCGATTTCAAGGGTAGCACAATAAAACATAAAATGATCTGGGTTCGAGTGGCTGAGCTCAAAGAGCGGTTGCCACTCGTGTTTTTGATTCATACTCTCGGCCATCAGCGTGTTGGAGTTCACGCTGTCGGTAACTGGCTTGCTGATGAAGCAGCGAAATCAGCGGTATCTACATATTTAGTTGCAGCAGTTACACAGTCCAAAAGTAAGATTGATAATGACATCTTGGCGGCAGTAGCTGCCACTGAGAAGGGAGGTAAACATCCTACGGGGTTCCCTTCGAAGTACACATACCACTTAAGTCCCGATAAGGTTCCTTTTGTCAAAATTCTTAAAGTTGGAGAACGTTTAATTCCCAACTCGGATCTCAGGGCTAGCTTGATTACAGCGGCGCATGAAGGTGTGGCATCTGCGCATGCGGGCGTCTCGGCCACTGTAGCTCAATTACAACAACGTTTCTGGTGGCGGGGACTGTACAAACAGACGCGAGACTATGTCCTTCAATGTGACATTTGCCAGCAGATTAAGCCTTCGACTGCAGCGCGTCCGCCACAGACACAGTTGTACATATCTAATAAACCACTAGGTTGCGTTTATTTAGATCACTGCGGTCCTTTTTCTTCTGATACTGCGTATAAGTACATCTTAGTAGCAGTTGATTCATGCACACGCTTTGTGTGGGTATGGCCCCATCGCAGCGCTGATTCACGGACTGTCATAAGAGATTTGCGTGTCTTTGTAGGGATTTTTGCCTGTGGTACCTTCCATTCGGATCAGGGTCCGGCTTTCGCCTCTAAGGCGTATAAGGATGCCATGAATCCAAGTCAAGTTTTTGTCTCCATACAGACCTGAGGGTAACAGTGTAGTGGAACGAATGAACCGCGACTTAAAGCAATCATTGACAGCTCGAGTTATAGGCACTGGCAGAAACTGGCTGGCCCATCTCAATGGCGTGCAGCGTGCTCTTAATAATCTCCCTAGAAGGTCTCTGGGTGGGCGGACCCCATACGAAATGCTCTTTGGTATCAAGATGTTTGTCCCGGACCTTGACGGTCTAGACGGCGTGGCCCGCGCCATAACCTTTGACGTAGATGAACATTTCAATGTTTTACAGGATCTACAAAAGACCAGAGACAGTCTTGCAAAGGAACATTTGCCCTGCACATCGGATGATGCGTTGCAGATCCCGGTAGTAGGCTGGCTACCCCAAGTTGGAGAACTGGTTCGAGAGAAGATCAATAACAAGAAAGAATTTGGTCCTTCGTATCGAGCTCTGGTTCCTGTGCTTGGCGTGAAGGGCACAAGAACAGTCGTTTTACCACCACTTCCAGGTCCTAAGGAAAACAGGTTTATCTCTATTGACAATGTTAAGATACACAGAGTGGCCGATTCTTCTTAGTATGACTCCGGCGGTCTCCTGTCCTTCGATTGTGAGACATTCTGTTTTGGCCACTGCTTCTACTCCTATGCCTGAGGTGGCCCTCGAGATGCCTGCTGTTTCCAGTCCTTTATTAAGTACTTTACCTATTGATCATGTTGATGAACTTGATTACACTTACCCAACTGACTTATCGATGCCTGATTTGCAAACACGTTTGGCAACAGAATCCAGGTTCTCTTTTGACACTGTTTCACAAAATTCAAAAAAGCCCTCACGTTTTGCAATTTATGCCACGTTATTTAAAAAACATTTTTAATCCCCCCTTGGACATATATTTGGCTGGTACTTTTTTCAGTTTACCTTTTTATGTCCATTGGTTTTGTGTTTTTTTTTTTTCGCCTTGTCGATGGACACTATGTCGAGGAGAGAACATGCATTCGGCATCTTAATGGAACTTTGGCCCCCCTTTCCTCGTCACATTCAGCACACAGACTGAAGAGAGACTTGAATTTTGTTAACATCACTGCTTGGCCTGTTCTTGATGGGATTGTGTGGGATGCGGTTAAGTTTCAAATCCATGGCCCTAATGAAGTGGTTAATGTCCCCAATGTGCTCACAGTTAAGATGGGGGATGTGGTGAAACAAAACATACGTTCTGATGATTGGGATGTTCAGGCCGTAGAAGCATTATTCTCTGATTTGAAATATTATACTGCCTTTGATGCTGAAGATTTATACTTAGATTCTGCTAATTATGGTGAATTATTTTGCTTCCAACATTTTGGCAACCATTTTCTGTATAAAACAAGTTCCAGAAGGGGTACTGTAAATTACACTCAGTTGGAACATTGCCCAGCTCCTTTACAAGGCAGTCTGAGTACTTTCTTGAAAAAGTACACTTATTTTACCGACTTTAATCAGTCCAATCCTGAGTCTTTTTATTTCAAAATGACACAGAAGCCCATGTCCAAGGTTAGACTTACCGATACTAAATTGTTGTATTCGAAGTCCTTTCTAGACAAGTTAGCTGTAGAGGGCTACGAGCTATGGAAGGAAAACATTGACCTTAAATCAGTTTGGGGTTCTAAAAGTTGGCAGGTACAAGGCACTGAGGCTTTGCACCGTGCATGTCTCATCCCAAATCATATGTTGTTTTTAAATTCTACCATTTCACAAACAACATGCTTTGGATTGGCTACTTCTAAAACATTAAATACACCTGTTGTCCCTGATTTAGAAGAATATTCCGGTTGGAATAATGTTACACAGTTTTCCATTAAAGAATTGCAGGCCCTTTTGCAAAATGCATCCTTTAACATTTCCAGTTTGGATCCAAAAGGTTGGCTGCTGTGGCACAGAAGTTCAGATTCATGCCAACATCGTTTTCTGGGTTTAGCTGATGGATTTACACAAGTCAGGCCTGATCCCCGCTTTGATACTGACCATTCTGTCACCACTTATTCAGTAGGAAAGTTATGTCAGAATTGGCTGAAACATTCTACCTTGGCTGCGGTTAAACTGCATCTATCCAAGCTCACTGATGATGTAGATTTAAACGATTTCATTAAAGGCCCGGCTGTAGAAAAAGGGTCGGGCAGATCAGGTCAATTACCCCTTTTCAAGGTTTGCCCGGCGCTAGCCGCCTCTCACCCAACTCACGGTTACCAAATAAAGAGGCAGGCGCTGGAGACTGGAAGGCAGGAAACAGGAGTTCATTCCGACGGAGCAGAGCACGTCAAATCAGACAACAGGGTATCTTCTCGAGGTGCTCTAAACGCATCCTTGATGCCTGGCCTCCTATACACAGGTTTATTGCTTTATTACATGAAACACATTCTTGTCAATACTTTGATGTACGGAAAGACATCCTCGGAATCCTCACTTTGGGCCTGTTCCCACACACATTTACAGTAGAAGTCCCCACCCCGGTCACAGTAGGTGATGACTATCGCACACCAGGACATTCCGTCGATTCCCGGAATGTGTGTCTGATCGGATCTCATGGGGTGGGAGGGGCTTTGATCAGTCAGAGATCCTTTGAATCGGGGCAGTTGCTTACTGTAAGGGGGCCAATAAATGGTATCCGCAGGGCCAGGTGGCACCCTGGGAACGGGCAGGACGATTGGGCACAGAGGAAAGGGGGTTCATAAAAGGATGGGGAGGTGTTGGCCGGGAGCGGAATGCATTTCCGAGGCAGAGTTGCGCTGAAGGGGAGTTTTATGGTTCAGGTATGAGAGAGAGCGGGGGCTATCAGCGCGCGGGGGATGCTTGCGAGGTCAGAGAGAGAGACGCGCTAGCTAGCAGCGCTGGGCAGGGAAACCATGGTTTTTAAAATGGCTGCCACTGACGCGCACGAAGGTGCCTAAAAAAGGGACAAGATGGTGTGGCCAATGTTTCATGATTTTCACTTTACGCTCAACAGTGGCTATGGTGAACATAAATGAACGCCGCTTATGTATACCGATTTTAGTCATTTTCCACAGTCCCCAGTTTTTATCATGAGTTAGTTCATTTCTGTTCATGTCTGAGGTAAGGACGTACAAGCTGACATTTAGTTATACTAATAAGGGAAGTATGTGGCTGGGCTGTCTATTGAGGTCTTTGGTAGCCCATATGCATTACGGACAGATGGAAATAATCCTGCTATCAATGCTGACAGAATCGTACATAACCACATGTAGTCAATGCGATAGGCGAGGAGGCAGTGCATGCAAAATTACATTAGCTGTGTCATACGTTAGACCTTGGGGACGGGGACATTATTTAGACGATGTAGGAAATTCGTTCGAATACAAACATGATTTCATACAAAAATGTTCTGGCAGAATAAGGGCTATTATCACTTGAGGTCTGGACTCCATGGGGATCAAAACTAGACAGTATGTTCATGTGCATAACTGGTGTTCTACAATCATCATGATACAGAGTTAACGCTTTCTTAGTTATCCATGTACAGTTGAAAGTGACCGATGTAAGGTTTCGAAAGCTCAATTGGGTGATAATCAATACAAGTGGTTGGGAGAGAAATTCAAATTAATACAAGTGTCAGTCAAGGGGTGGCAATGTTCAAAAAGCGTTCGTCTTTCCAGTGTCTTATTACAGCGAGCCATCACTGGTAGGCTCTCATCGTTCTTCTTCTTTCGTTGGCACTGTTGAGCATCGGCGGTGGAGCTATGCGTCCAGCTCTAATGCAGATTTCGCGTTGCAGGGTGTGGCCACTCTTTGCTCTCGGACCACAGTCCTGGTTGTCCTGTTCCCTAACTAATCTATCATAGGTACCTTAGGTGGGGTACCCGCATTCCGTTCTTCTTTCGTGACAAACCCTACTCTATCTTTGTGCTGTGCTTCTTCTTCAAGTGAAGTTCAAAGAAAAAAACTCCGTATGGAAAAAAAGGGGCGATGGGGGCGTGCTTTGGGAGGCCGAGGGAAGAGAGGGTGGAGTGGGATCAGATCTGAAACGGACCAAGGAGGGCAGAAATTTCAAGAAAGTGGGCCCATCAATCGGGCACAATGGGCTGGGACTTTCGGCACGAGCTCATCAACATGCAGGGGCTTCTGGACAGCCCTTCTTTCCTTCACTTTCCACGTTGAGAATGGTGCCTCGTCCCGCAACTCTTTGCTCTGTGGCTCCACCTTGGTCGAGGTCATAGATACTCCCCGATCTGCAGACAGGCTGTGCGTCACGTCCGGCCCCTCTCCTCCGACGACTGCACGTTATCTTTAAATGAGTAAAAAAAGTCTTAGAGAACTGACAGGGGAAGACGTTTACACATTTTAATTTCTCTCCCAACCCCAAGTAGTTGGGGAAACGTTTATCGGTCATGATAGGGTGGAGGCTTATTTATCCTTACGACGGGGTATGCTGTTAATTCATAAATTATTGCTGTGGTGTAGGTTTGCGAGCAATTCTACGAATTTCCATAATCATGTCTGTTAGGTGTTGATTCCTGTTACATTCGAAATCATGGCAAGGAGTCTGGTGTCTATCAATTACATGGTCTATTAAATTCAAACCGGCTCCTCCGGTAGAGACTCGTTTTTCTAAAACAAATCCTCTTGAGCTCTAATTTTCTTCAGGGTCTGCTAATTTCATGAGAAAGTGTGAGGGGCTACTATCATGGGCTTATAGGTACCTTTTTCCAGGGAAGGACACACGTTAAGCATTTTTCTTTTCTGAAAGCAACGGCTAACTTTGATCAGTGTTAGACGATTTGTTTTTAAAAACAAGGTCATCAGCTATAGTCTTTAAGATTTTCTGGGACGGCTGGAACAGAACTGGGACCATTCTGGAAAAACGGGGACGTTTCGGACATTCTACTTTTGTGCAATGGGCGGTGGTAATCTGAATGAGGAAGGTGGTGTTACTAAAGCACTAAAACAAAAAGCCACTGACATATAGTTCCCTTTTAAGGGTCAGATTAGGGGACATCAGTCGTCTCACCTGTCCTTTCTTTCTCAGCCAATTAAGTTTCATCATTTTACAGAAAGGAGAGGCAGTAATATGGCAAAATACGATAGTTTTGTTTCTGTCAATTTGTTCGAACACTGTCGTGTCTAAGGCCAATTATACCTGTACCGGCGAGGTACAGTGTCGCCATTTATTCAAAAGGGAGCAAAGGAGCCCTCAGAGGGAGAGAGCGTCGTGCGCACCAAATAGGCCATTAGTACACGTACAACATAAGGAGAGAGAGAAAAACGTGTATGATAATAGGTTATTCAGTGCACACATATATAGAACAATACGGGTTGGTTTCACGTATAAAACACAGGCTGAGAGAAAACATAAATTCACAGTTTACGTACACACAAATACCGGATAGGGTGCGACAGTACATACATCAAGTGTGGAACGACTCCAGGCAGCGGGGATTGACGGCACTGCCCTTCTCTGGTTTCACTCCTTCCTTCGGGACAGGAGACAGGCGGTATCTCTTCCCCCTTATCAATCCACGTTCTCCCCTGTTTCCCACGGGGTGCCCCAGGGCTCCTCCATCAGCCCCATTCTTTTTAATGTGTATCTTAGACCTCTGATCACGTTAATAAAGGCACACGGGTTAAAAACAATTAATTATGCAGACGACACCCAGCTCATTCTCTCTTGGGAGGGAGAAGACTCTACCCCCCTGGCAGCCTTTCACGACTGCTTAAGGGAGACGGCTGGGTGGCTACTCACTAACTCGCTGCAATTTAATTCCTCCAAAACGGAGGTTCTGTACTGTGCGGGAAGCCGCATTCCCCGGCAATTCCCCTGCGATTTCTGGCCCCCGGAATCGACAGATAAACCTCGGCCAGTTACATCGGTCCGTAATCTAGGAGCCACGCTGAATGAGAAAATGAACACTGAAACCCAAGTTGCAAAAACGGTGGGAACTTGTACAGCTCTCATACGTTCCCTACGCAAAATTATGCCACTGTTACCCGCTCAAGCTCGGGAGCAGATAGTCAGGTGTACCATCCTCAGTCGCCTGGACTACTGCAACGCGCTGCTTCTTGAGTCCCCAGCTGCCCTGCTTGACCGACTTCAACGAGTTCAGTCGGCCGCAGCCAAACTAGTTCTAGGCTGGACTAGGAGAGCTTCCGCCACAGCGGCCCTAGCTGAACTACACTGGCTTCCGCTTAGGCAACGTGTGGCCTTCAAGTCCCTCTGCCTGGTATTTAAAGCGCTCCACGGAGCTGGACCTAAACCTCTGCAGGCTATGTTCACATGGTACATCCCTTCCAGATCTCTACGTTCTGCCTCGGCTCGCCTGGTGTTTGTTCCTAAATACAACAAGGTCAGGACGGGGGGCAGATCGTTCAGAGTCGCTGCGGCTAAATTGTGGAACAGTCTTCCTCCTGATATCCGGCAAATCTCACAGCTCCTCCCCTTCAGGAAACGCATCAAGACGTGGTTATTCCCTTAGAATTTCCACCCCCCCCTTGCTCCCTGCTGTTGTTCCCCTGAGGTACGAGTATTCGCCAGCGCCAGGAAACCTGCAAGGTGTCAGCCGCGCTTTACAAATGGAGAAAATAAAAATAAATAGTGTGAAAACCTAAGACAAAACACAGAGCTATTTTGGGCAAAAGGACTTTTTCATGCGTGTTGCGCATTCTCAGTATTTCATTTAATTCATTTGGGGGTCGTGCTCTTTATTCTCCTTCCTTCCTAATAGTGGACAATTTTTGTTGGTAACCTCGTTTTTGAAAATACTTAGTCCCTCTTAGTTGGTTGGACACTAGTCCAGTCGTGCTTATACTCACGGTGAGGCCTTCCAACATCTAGCAAATGATGATCCAAGCTGAGGTAAAGGAGGGGTGTCAGTCGGACGTGTAATGATACAATTCTGATTTTCCTACGAGGATGGAAGAAGAAGGGGTAAATCTAAAACATAACAATATCCCTAATTTCTGGGCTGAAGGGGATTTGGGATGAACCCCAACCCGGGGTACTCTTGACTTCTCTTATTTAGTCAGCACGTAAATTGACTCACTGGTGCGCATTATTTTGGGTGTACATTTGGGATATTGGTTCGGGTCCGAGGTACTACGATAACCCTTCAAGTTTCTGGTGTAGGTCACTCTCCCATTCACTAGCTCCAGAGAGGGAGAGAGTCGTTCCTAGGTAAGGTAAGTGCTATATTCTTTTCCGTCCTTCACATGCAGGTACCATGTTCGGGCTTATCTTTCTTATTCCATTAACCGCTCGATCAACACCTCCGTCATACAAAAAGCATTCTTTTATCGACCCAGACGTGCGCCACACATACGCATTCATACCATACAAATCAGGGCCCATGCGCACATTCATACCATGCAATTTTCATGCTCTCAGAGATAGCTCCTGCATATAATGTACCATCTCACAGAGCTGGCCTATTTTCCTCGCGTAGAGCATGGTGCGTTTTAGGTCCTCTCCATACTTCAGCTGAATTTCCGATGTAACCTGCAGAAAAAGAAAAGAGGGGGAGGGGGCAGTGTTCAAAGCACATCAGCGCGCATAAACATAAAAAATGTTTTTACCTACCACGTACCTGACTTATCTCTGTGGGATGCAGTCCCTTTTATCTCGGCATTGAAGCCCAGAGGAACCGGTAGTGCGGAAAAGATAACCAATGACAGGCTGTTCATTACATAGGTCGCCCGAGGGCGGTAGTACAGACCGCGTGTAGGGAGGGGTCAAAAGCCAGGGGCATTCGGTATAAGGTGGGGGGGGGTGACGGATTCACGTTTTCATTTGAGGAAAAGAAATGGCCTACGGTGGTATAGGGTCGTTCCTATTCGCAGAGCGTGGTATTTAAAAACCCTTACCAATCAAAGTGACTGTTATGATGCTAGTTTCATATATTTAAAAAACTTTATTGTGGAAATGTCAGCATTCAAATAAGGGCCCCCAACCATATAGGTCGGTTACGGAACAGACGGGAAACGCATGAGGTAAGGAGAGATTACACTGTAGTATAGAAGCAAGTGAGTCATTTAATTGAAAAAAGAAAAACCAAACGTGACAAACGGTTGCAGGATCAGTGAAGGTTGATTTTATAATTGAAAGTATAACAGGATCAGTTACAATAAAATCGTTCATACGCACACCATGGGCGAGTATCATGAGTAACATTACTTCGAAGCTATAATAATACAATAATCAAATAGTGAATAAAAACCAATATCAGTAGGGTTGTCCGCATGCCCAGTCAGTACCCTTCCCCGCCCGCCACGTGCTCAAGGACCGCTTACATATCCCATAACATCAAGGCTACGTAACTAAAACGTCATAAGGAGTTGCAAGTCCCGCTTATACTGGCGCCATTTTGGGGCGAGGCCGGGTGGGTCCAGAGTATAGTCCAAATGCCTCCAACAACTAGCGGCCGGACCAGAATCCCTTTCGGCAGTTCAAAAAAGTTCGTTAGCGCCAACAGAAAGAACAGGCTGCATGAACCGTGACTCAAAGGGGAGGAAGGCAAAAATCTTCCCTACCGGGTCACGCTGAGGTCCCACCGGAGCTGATCGAGTGTCTCTTGGTAATTCAGACAAAAGCTGGCGTCATCATGAGAGCACCATCCTCTCGCGGCAACGTCGCGGCCACTCCGGAGAGCGGGACAGCAGGCGTATCCCTCCACCAATGCGCTGAATCAGCCTCTCTCACGGCACCAGATGGGGATAAGGCGGCGGTCACCCGGGGCAGTGGCATATCCATGGGGGATAGTCGAGCAACAGTGGCGGTTGCCCCCACCGGAAGCCCGCGGGAGTCGAGGGCCAACGACTCTCGTAGAATCTTTAAAACTTGGACAATGTCTTCAAGAGTGTGGCTCATGCCCGAGCAGGCAAGCATTCGAGTTCCAGAGTAGTCCAGAGTCGTTCTAGTGGACCAGGCCCAAATCCAGGGAGCCGGCCGCCATTTGGAGCGTTCCGCGGCAGCAGCCGCTCTTCACCCCGGCCACCGGGTCGGGTCCCCCGGCCATCCAACCGAGTGGAACGCCAATGGCAGTCCTGGTACAGCCGTCCGGCAGGTGAAACGCTAATGGTTGTCCTGCTGCAGCTGACCGGCGAGGGAAACGCTAAGGGTCGCCCTGCTGCAGCTGACCGGCGAGTGAAACGCTAAGGGTCGCCCTGCTGCAGCTGAGGAACCTCCACCTGGGGAGGTGGGGGAGGCCCGTTCGCGTCGCCTCCCCCCAGGGCACCCCACGCCATCTCCTGGCGTAGATATACAAAATGGCCGGATCCACGACCCTGAGTTTAAGAGTCTCATGCTCGATCGATTGAGTTAGCCAGGCCCGGCAACGGAGGAGGGTGCGGGGGGTGAGGAGAGCCATCAGCAAGGCATCCCCCCGCACACAACTTGTTGGGCACCACCTCTGGACGTCCTGGGGACGGGCCTCGGCGCGTGGTGTCGCCTCCGGGCTATTCGCACAACGGTCCTCCACCCCAGGCCGCCACCGATGCTACCTCGCCGGCTGAGGGCTTTTGTAGACTTTCTAAAGCCCAAAAACCTACTAAAAAGTAGCCCAAAGTAGCCCAACATTGCTACTTTGAAAAAGGAGGGGCAGGGACAGCGTCAAGCAGACGGCGAATGCATTTGGGTTTGTTGTTGCAGCCGTTTGTTATGTAAATAGTTGTTTAATAAATAGTTGTATAATAAAACGTTTTAACATGTTACTTTGCTGGAGTGTTGTATATATGTATAATATTTGCATAGGGTTTGTCGTTATTTGGGCGGGGTGGGCGGTGGAGCTGAGCTGTCTTGCAGTCATCATGGCGTCGAGTTCGGCTCTTCTCACTAGTTTCATATTTCTCATGAGGGGTTGTTCCTAATGTTTCTTTTTTAGCAAGGTCAAAAAGAGATCTCATCAGTGGCCTACTGATTTTGCTCGATTCCTTTTGTTTTTCCTAACGATTTTTATGTTATTGTTTGCTAGCACGATACAGCGGCTAATCCGTATTTTTTATATATATGTCCTTTTTATTAGGGGTGTCCTCCAGTGGAGCCGGATGATCTACCTCCAATAAACGGTCCGGGCTGAACCAACTACCAACAAACGGGGCAAAGATAGGCATGACGGGTTACAAAGGGGACAAAAGTCTGCACTACCTATCCTTCACTATCCGCAAAGACTAAACAGAGTATTGCGACTCTGTGCTTATTTGTGAATAGAGAATAACCCAAAGAGAACCAATTCCGAACGATCAATGTTCGGTCAAACAATCAATCAAATGAGGGATAAAAATAGGCACGACGGATTACAACGGGGGCAAAAGCCTGCGTTACCTATCCTTCACTATCTGCAAAGACTAAACAGAGTATTGCGACTCTGTGCTTGTTTGCAAATAGAGAATGATCCAAAGAGAACCAATTCCAAAACAGTAAATGCTTGGATAACAATCAATCAAATGGAGAGGGAAGTAGGCGCGACGGGTTACAACGGGGGCAAAAGCCTGCGCTACCCACCCTTCACTATCTGCAAAGGGAGAATACTCCTATCCTTCCCCGTTTGTAGACAGAGAATCTCTCAGAACCAAACAATCAAATGCGTAATACTAGTATTTTCCAATGACAATCAAACAATCAATTCGCAATTCGTCGTGTTACACGACCTTACCCGGACCGCATGGACAGTTTCTCGTCTTCCGCTTCCAGCGCCTGATCGTCTTCTATTCTCCGTAATTGCTGTGGCACTCCTGATGGTTCCCAGTCAGGACCGTAGATCACTCAAGAGAGGTCTGCTCGGAACCGGTGAAGTTCGGATGATCGGCTGCCAGACGAGGGTCTATCGGGCAGGTGCACTTCCCGATCGTTTGCAGTCATTCACTCCATCGTCAGGACCTCTTCCACTGGATCCACATGTCGCTGATTGGCCCCACGTTTGGGACGCCAATTGTAGAAAAAGGGTCGGGCAGATCAGGTCGATTACCCCTTTTCAAGGTTTGCCCGGCGCTAGCCGCCTCTCACCCAACTCACGGTTACCAAATAAAGAGGCAGGCGCTGGAGACTGGAAGGCAGGAAACAGGAGTTTATTCCGACGGAGCAGAGCACGTCAAATCAGACAACAGGGTATCTTCTCGAGGGGCTCTAAACGCATCCTTGAGGCCTGGCCTCTTATACACAGGTTTATTGCTTTATTACATGAAACACATTCTTGTCAATACTTTGATGTACGGAAAGACATCCTCGGAATCCTCACTTTGGGCCTGTTCCCACACACATTTACAGTAGAAGTCCCCACCCCGGTCACAGTAGGTGATGACTATCGCACACCAGGACATTCCGTCGATTCCCGGAATGTGTGTCTGATCGGATCTCATGGGGTGGGAGGGGCTTTGATCAGTCAGAGATCCTTTGAATAGGGGCAGTTGCTTACTGTAAGGGGGCCAATAAATGGTATCCGCAGGGCCAGGTGGCGCCCTGGGAACGGGCAGGACGATTGGGCACAGAGGAAAGGGGGTTCATAAAAGGATGGGGAGGTGTTGGCCGGGAGCGGAATGCATTTCCGTGGCAGAGTCGCGCTGAAGGGGAGTTTTATGGTTCAGGTATGAGAGAGAGCGGGGGCTATCAGCGCGCGGGGGATGCTTGCGAGGTCAGAGGGAGAGACGCGCTAGCTAGCGGCGCTGGGCAGGGAAACCATGGTTTTTAAAATGGCTGCCACTTATGCGCACGAAGGTGCCTAAAAAAGGGACAAGATGGTGTGGCCAATGTTTCATGATTTTCACTTTACGCTCAACAGTGGCTATGGTGAACATAAATGAACGCCGCTTATGTATACCGATTTTAGTCATTTTCCACACGGCTAATGGTAAATCTAAAAGATGGATATATGCGATTTACAATGAAATCTGGAAGACGTCACAAATTGAGGCGGCTACACGCCTTAGAGCTATTGATCAAGCTAATTTAGAAAAAGTACTTGCAGTTGTGGATAACAGTATTAACATGCTTTCCTCCCGCATTTACACGTTAAATAACATTGTGTCTGCTGTTGTTGATATTGTGGAGAAGTGTGGCTCACTGGTTAGAGGAGGCAGACCTGGAAGCAGAGGTCAGCCCGGGACCAGGGTTCAATTCCCGGCTCGGCGGGGTCTTGAGTCCTAAAATGTCCATGGACTCGACAATTCTCGCTCCGGTGCCTACTCGATTCACGGGTTCACACTCTGCGACTCTGGGCAATAGCTTGCTTAATCTCCACAACGGCCCCTCGCGGCGGGATGCCTGGCTTTCACCTTGTGGATACCCTGCCGGGGTTATCTCACAGGGGAATACCAGGATGGGTTCCCTAAGCAAGCGCTTAGAAACCGCTTGGTGATTTGCGCTATATAAATTCCTGTACATTTGATATTGTGCAAGATGAAGTGTCTGTGTTATACCATGGTCAGAATCAATTGCGTTCCATTATGCAATTTGCGTGGAACCTGCAGACGCTTAAGTCTGGGCGGGTGCCTTGGTCATACATGAACGTGTCCTCCCTTTTTGCCCCTTTTAATTTAACTGACAAGCAGCGCATGCTTTCAATGCGGGATGCATCTTTTTCCATGTTACACATTGAGAGATTGGAGTCTTTGCCGTTCTCTGTGGCAGAAGCCACTGCTGCGACGTGGCTTATCCACGGGTTGATTACATTACCATTTGCGTTGTACAAATTTACAAATTGTATGCGATATATCGCGATTGGAAGATATGAACCACTAGGTAGTTCGTTTCTCCATGAGGCGTGGTTGCTTCCATTCACTTATCGATGCCTGAAAGACGAGAAAGAAGTTTATCTTAAAGGGGAGGACTGCACAGAAACACCAGATCACTCATTAATTTGTAGACACATCCAATTGCACGGTTCTTGTAACCAGGACCGGCCAAATTTAGCCTGTGTTTTGAAAGGTACTCCAGTTCCCGCTATCGTTCCTACTTTCACATTACTGGCAAACGGCAGTTATTTACTGTTAAATAACGAAGACTGTTGTGGGTTAATTAGAGGTATCACTTATGTGGTAACCGTATCAGAACGTGTGGTGTGTTGCAAAAACGTTCTGAATCCTCCTACACATGGGAATTCAGATGTTTCCATCTGGCCGCGTATCCCAACCTTGACAGCAGAGTTCAATGGTAGGAGTAGAATAAGAGCCCTTTTGTCTCAAAAAGAGGTGGCCCTGAGTTCGGCTCGAGAAACATTTGTCCTTCACATAGCTAACACGCGCACAGAAGTGCAAGAGCTATTAAATACTGATTTGCCATTGCATTTCAGTGAGCTGGTTCATCAAATCTTTAATGCCTCCTCCACTTCTGGCCTGGCACATTTTTTTAAAATAGTTAGCAGTGGTCTTGTTACTTCGTTCGAGAAAATATTTGGAGTCATCCTGCTTTCTTCCATTCTATATTCTCAAGCCTGTTTGGTGGCTTTCCGGTTTTGCTGGCGCTGGCTGCAGGCGTTCTGGTGATATTTTGTTTTATTAAAAATGGATGCCCGTCCTGTGTTAGAAGCCGCACAGCCCCACCTGGCACTGTTTCGCAACCGGATGCTTGAATACTATGGCACACTGCCGCTTGCGACTTTAAGCACGGCATTTGGATTGTCGTTTCGATTTTCTTATTTCACATGTGTCCAGCCTGTGTTTCATTGCCTGAGCTGCGATTTCGACTGGGCCCTTGATTTGTGTCTCTGCAAAACGGTGTCTCCTGGCATCGATTTTAATCACCTGATGAGTCCCGTAGTTACTCACGAGTTGGTTTGTTCTGGCGATTATGGCCTTGGCAGCGATGCATGGACTAATGGGTCATTGGAACATACTCGCAGCAGCGCAAGCTTTCTTGGCACAGAGCTATATTGAAAACCCACCGAGTTGTCCTCTGATGATGCTAGAGGCTCCGGTGCTGGAGGAGCACGTATGTTCTTTCCCACTAATGAATTGGATGGCTGAACTGTTTTCGGATGATGATAGTGATTTCATGCTGGAGGCTGTTGCTGCATATTTTGCATATTCAGTCCTGTCCTAAAAAACCTTTGAAACTTTTGCTGATAGCCCGTTCATGATTACAGGTTTTTTTGGACCTTTTGCGTACGAAATATTTTTACAAACCCAGACCTATTGACTTGAGTGAAAGTGAATCATGGATTGGCAGGCTGAGACCTTTTTAATTGACCTCTATATGGCCTTTTCACCAGATTTTGAAAATTAACCTAGCTCATTATTATCGAACTCTGCTTTCGTGATGTGCCCCTATTCTGGTCTTACCATTCCTCATTTTGTCCGTGCTCAGATCATTGGGGGGGTGTCATATAGTTACTGCTTACCTATATACCGTGTTAAGTTAGCATGAGCTTATTAAATGTTTAAACGCCATTTTTCCTTTTGCTGCTTTTGCACACGATACATAATTGTTATTTTAGCTTTCAACCTAGAAGAGCGTTGTGATTTACATGAGAATAATATGTTATTGCTCTGATATCAGCTTTGTTTGGTAAAATATGTCTGCACAGTGAGTGCTGAAGCCTCCAAGGATAACTCGACACAGTGTTGTTGTGAGGTCTGATCTTCGCACCTTTCTAGACATAACATGAATGCAGCTGCTGCCAAAATCTGGCTTTACGCGCGTTTTATATTGATTTGCTTAGAGCACACGAGACACACTTGATGGTGCTTCGCATGCAGAGAGCTGGTGGAAGATGATGTGATCCTCTGCCACTGAGATTTTGAGGTATGGGCCCGCCCTGCTAAAACCCAAAGAGACCTTCATAGATATAATATCCTATGCTAGTTAGGGAGGGTGAGAATTAGGTGTTGCTAACTCCTATTCATTTCAGCATTTTAGCATGCTTTCACCTTTCACTTTCTATGGACTAGTAACTATGCTGCTAACTTTGTTTCTTATAATATGTTTGCTTGTATTATATAAGATACTGCGTTTGAGAACCCTGCATTAGTAAAAAAATATTTCAAATATGCATGTGTCCTCTTTAACTCCACGTTCTGGTTTGTAATGATTGTATAGTGAAAGAGTGTTCATGTGTTCCACGATACCTGAGGTATTCTAAGTTCATGTTCTGGTCAGTCTAAACATTGGGAGTTTGTTATGACCAATGAGACACTGTAGCTAGCTTGGTAAGGGGATTTTGGGTACTGAGGTGAGTTTTGGGCCACCCTAATTCACTGAGGTTCCAAATCTCTATGCACAGTTCTGTAGGAGAACGGAATTCCCGCTACAATGGAAATGATTTGTTTATATGATGGTTGCCCATGGCACGATGTGTAAGCCATAGTTAGATGATGTGAATAAAAAGATGGTATGAATGAAAAGCCACAGTTATGTAAGAGCAGTGGCTCGGAGGGTTTCGCTGAATTGGAGTAAGAAGCATTGCTGATGAAAAAACATAGCTGATGAAAAAAACATGCCCAGAGCCACCAAGTGAACATAATGCAACGTCAGTATTTACAATTTGTATATTTCAGAAATCTCGTTAAGGCCTGACACAGCAGTGTCGAATGTAACGATCAGAAAAGCCTCTCTCTGGGATAATTTCGCCTCCAAGTCACCACCCCGGGGGATCTCGTTCAACCTTTGATATTACTGTCCATTTTAAATCTTTTATTGCATGTCCTTTTCTTGTCCAATGGTTCACCAGTGGCGCTGTCTCTACCTTGTTTTTGAGACGCGATCTGTGTTGGATTATTCACTGGTTTACTTCTTGATTGTTTTTGGCAATATAGAGTTGTCAACATGGGAATGTTATACCATAGATCACATATTTAGTTTTACAGTTACTGAAGGAGTCATGTTTTCAAGAGATTCCTCTGTGTGAAAAAACTGAGCCTTCTATTGTGAGATCACAGCAGACACATGTGCCGCATTTGTGATATCCCACAATTGGGGCGAGACTCATCATTTGTCTCAGTGAGGGTTGCGGATCTTTTTGGATGGAAGCTCTCACGATATAGTTGGAAATACTCTTCTCTTTTTTGAATGCAAACAGCGGTGGTGATTTTAGACTGGCTTCCAAGTTCTTCACTAGATGCCAGTTTTGGGAAATCACTTTCTTCAATTTATTAGAGTTGGGCAAAATGTGGTTACACATACTTGTCTTTGTACCTGCGATTTGATCTTTCTTTCCAGGAGGTATTCCCTAGGTGTCCATCTTGCGCGTTTCATTGCGTTTTTTTTTGGGTAGCCGCGCAATTTTGGTGCCAAATTACCAGCTTGTAAATTGTAATCCTCATTGAAAAAGCAATTTCTCTGGATTCTTAAGAACTGTCCGTATGGTAGGTTCTCACGCAAGCTTCTTGGATGGTTGCTAGAGAACAGCAAAGCCTTATTCCTATCCGTTGGCTTGGTGTATAACGTTGTCACCAACCTACCCTCAGCTGGATATACTTCAACATCTAAAAAAGGGATTTTGTCTGATGATCTTGAGATGCTAAACTGTATATCTGATGTTTTTGCATTTAACCAATTATAAAAAAGAGTCAGTTTTTGTGGCAACATTACACCATAGTATTTATTCAATCCAAATTTGCATATGTTTGTGGTTAAGGTGCATTTAAAACATTCAAAACAACCAATGGTTTCAATATTATTTGTTGGCAGACCCAGTGTTTTTCCAACTGGTGTATTCAATCCCTTTTTGTTTTAGCACTGTGAATGTTTGAGGTGTGTTTGTGAAGCGACTGGATTAGTTTGAATGACAGTATAAGTGTGATTTCTGTGCATTTTTTCTTGTGTCCACTTTCATTGTTTGTATATATTGTCTTAAATGTTTTTGAAATTCTAAAGAATTTGTAAAAATAATTTTGTGAATAAAACAGCTATTAAATAGCACCAAATGCATTGTACAGTTGTCTATGCATTTT
This sequence comes from Lissotriton helveticus, assembly GCF_964261635.1. NCBI lineage: Eukaryota > Metazoa > Chordata > Amphibia > Caudata > Salamandridae > Lissotriton > Lissotriton helveticus. The sequence goes on from NC_136067.1 coordinate 876,077,328, forward strand.
TTGTCAGATTAGGATTTTGAATGAGGTATCAGTATTGGCATTTCTCTTTGTTACTAAGAGGTCCATTAGGATGGCGGACAGACAAAGTCCGTCCGCCATCCTGTCGGGGGCCGGTACCGTCCGCCACAAGGGCGGAGGAACCGTGCCCCCAATTAGGATGCATCCGCCACAGTGGCGGGTGCATCCCGCATTTTTTTCATTGCGGCAGAAGGTGCTTGAAGCACCGACCGCCGCAATGCAAAAAATGCCCATTGTACATTTCAATGCACAACATGACAGGCACCGCGCGGGGCCTGTCACGGTGTACATTGAAATGCTGGGGGGTACCATAGGTACCCCCCTTGTGCATCCCCCAACCCCCCTTCAACCTGGGGGCCCGCAACGGGTCCCCAAAGCCAAGACCGTATGCCTTTCCGTGGCGGCAAGGCATTCCTCACCGGCCATCCTCATATGGCTGGCGGTGTCTGATAGACACCGCCATCATATCAGGCCTTTTCCGCCGCGGTCGCAAGCCGACCGCGGCGGAAAAGCGGCCGACGGTCTTCCCCTCGGCCACGGTCCCCCCGCCATTGTAATATGGCGGGGGGAAGAAAGGTGACGGACGGGCAGGGATGGCGGACGGATCGCCACCGCCTGCATGGCAGTGGCGATCCGTCCGCCATCCTAATGGACCCCTTAATCTGAGTAGGCTCAGCCTTATTGATTAGAGCCAAACCCTGTTCTGCCATTCTGCATTCAAGTTTTTTTTTCGTTAGCGATGTATTTGTAAGCTTTTTTTCCTTCTAGATGCTGAAAAGTGATGTTTGGCTGACTAGTGCAATCCTTCTTGCCGCTAATTGGCCTGCCGGCACTTTTTTCAAGCTAAAGTGCAGTTTTTTTACGCATTGACACTAGCGTAATTTACCCCAGTCGCTACCTGATCCTAACGCCACGTAGCGCTGTATTGTAAATACGTTGCAAACATGGCATTAGGATTTGGCGAAGAGCAGCAGTAAAAAAAATTGCCGGTAAGCACTGTGAAAACTGCTTAGCAACAATCCATGTAAATATGCCCCAAATTTGTTTGAGCGCTCTTTCTCCTAACACCAGTGCTGTTCTCTCAAGAAATAACATTCTGAGCTTTCCGTGGAAGCTTAAGAACTTTGACAACAAAATCATACAGAAGTTTCAATAATATTTATACGGTTGCATCACTAATCAATTACCGAACTTGCCAGGGCAAATTATAGTCCTCTGTCACGCCATCCCATCGCCTGCCCTCCATTTACTACCATAAATGGGAGATAAAATAGAACATTTTTCAATTACATTTTAGCGCTAGATTTGGTAAATTGATTTTGTTTGGTTTCGCATTTTTTCAATTGGATCTGGTGGGCTGAATTCCTAAATTTCACGCTCTGCGAAGATCTGTGTCCAGGCCGATGAGAGTCGCCTTGTTAAATAGGTTGTCGGTGCAACCCTAGCAGAAAGAGATTAATTCAGGAGGCTGGCGCTTTCGCATTTCCCTCCTGTATTTCCTCCTCAAGTTAAGTTCCTCCTGCCTGGCCGCCTTTGTTTTCATTAATAGCTGCATAAGTCTTGATATTATAAAGTATTTCTCGCAAATAAGAATCTCAGTTTAAGTAACTTCACGTTTTTCCTTAAGATCTCGGCTGCCTGGGCCCTTTCCTGAAAACGGAAGTGAAGTCATGCATCCTTTGACACCCAGTGACATCTCACTGGTTGCCAGCCTTTTAGCACCTCGGCAGCTTCCTGTTTGTCGCTTAAGGGTTAGAGGTAAGGAGGAAGAAGAGAAACTACAGAAAGCAAATACGGTTGACTTATATATGACCCCACAAAGGCATCTGAATAACGTGAGGGTTGTACTGCCCTTATCGTGGTATGTCTGCTGCTGATTTCAGTGCTTAATTTGAGCCGGTGGTTGCTGGTGGGGCCATTTTTGGGGACCAACACTTATTTTTCCTCATCAGACATTTATAGAGCACAAAGGAGGAAAGAACACACACTGGGGGGGGGGGGGGGGGGGGGGATGGGGGGAGAAAGAGAAAGGCGGAAAATCTTCATAAAGGGAGAAAGCAAGAACCTAAAAAGAGTGAAATGAAGGGGCAGGGGATTATCTGGTAGTAGTTTAAAGAGGCATGAGGTGAATTCCAGGCTAGCAGTATTAAGTGCATTGACGTATAGTAGGGCTCCGAATTCTGAGCAGAGCTTTGGACACCAGCACTCATTGTTTTGCAAATTTAGCACTGGCCTGATTTGTACACATTTATGCTTTATGAGGTATGGTGAAGAAGTGTAGTATTGTGCTCTGCTTCTTTAATCTTATAGCATTACATACAGTGTACCTTTGCATAGCACCATGGTAATGGAACCTGGTGATTGTAGTGTGGTTTGTTAATAGAGCAGTTTGAGTTGACGCTGCATGCTGGATGGATAGGACCTTTTACTCTTGGAATAAACTTACTTCTTTCTCAACGCTGGATCCTCATATTCATGAATAACTTGATTTTACACACTGCAAAGGTACTTTACAGTTAAGTCAAGTCAAGTCAAAAGATCTTTATTCGGATTGTAGAACATCCATAAGAGTACATGTCAAACACAACAAAAGTAATAACACAGTCATAAAAGATAAAATATAGACAGTTAACATCCTGCAGAGTTACAAATTCATAACAATAAATAGCTTTATCATGTGCAAAAGGCAACCGCTAGTGCAAAATGTACAATGTGCAAAGAAGCATAATGCAAGTTACTCAGTCAATAAGTTAATAGCACAATTATAAAAAAGAAATATAAACAAATAACAGCCTGCAAAGTTACAAATTTATAGCAATGGATAGCTTTATCATGTGCAAAAAGGCAACCGCTAGTGCAAAATGTACAATGTGCAAAAAAGTGCATAGTGCAAATTTTCTCAGTCAATGAGCAGAGAAGCACGGGACCGGACAGCAGCTTTGAGAAAGCAACTCACTCTAAAAGTAGCTTCGTCCGTTTTTAACATCAATAAATCTTTAAAAGCTAATTTAAAATCCATCAGAGCATTTTTTCTACAGTACGGTATTAAAAAGTGCTTAGTGTGCATTCCATAAAAACCACAGAAAAAGGTAAAGTGGAGCAAGCTTTGTTTTCCACCAAGGTTACAGGGACAGCTTAGATTTTCCACGTGTTTATTGAAGCCTAACGGGAAGCAAAGTAGATTTATAATGCTTCCATCCCTGAACCGAAATAGCAAGCTCCTATTCCACCTGCCTAACTTTATGCGGAGATAGCCCTGAGGCAGGGCATGCGGCTTGTCACATGGCTCCATAAGGGAAGTATACCTTATTGTAGATGGCTTTGCCAAATCACACCTTTCCCTCTCTTTACAATAAAAATCATACAAAGCCCTTTTTATTAAATTCTTGTGCGAGCAATCAATTAGTTGGGGGGAGGTAAAAAGATGCCCCTGCCCCAGGCTTAATAGGCTTTTTCCACAGCCTTAAACCATGGTATAAAATTGTCCCTCTCACATTTTAAGCAGTCCGAGATGATGTCACGGGACAAAGAGGCAGCGGAATTCCTCCAGATTTTTATCCAGAAAAGGGCAGCTCTGGATCTTATAAAGTCCTCTATATAATGGAGGTTTAATTCCCTGTGACACACATAAGTTGGGGCTGTGATAACCCCCCCCCCAAAACCTTCCGACAGAATCTATTTTCTTCGATCTGTAGTTGGGTACAATTCGAATAACCCCAAACCTCAGCACCATAGGTTCCTACGGGTAAACATTGTGTTCTATAAATTTGTAACAATGATGTGATCACATCTGCCTGGATGGGTTGGCGGAGGGAGATTAAAGAGTTTATGGCTTTACTCAATTTGTTCCTTCCCTGGGCAACATGAGGCTGCCAAGATCCGGTATTGGAGAACAACAAGCCAAGGTAGGGAAAAGTGCAAGTGCTTTTTAAAATATTGTCCCCTGACAGAATCTGAGTTATTTTATAACTTTTTGGGCCGCATGTCATTATAAATGATTTCTTAAAATTGGTACATAGGCCCAAATCTGCCATATATGTGACAAAGCCAGAAATTAAAATACGCAATGCATTGGGTGTGCGGCCCATAAGGACCGCATCATCCGTGTAGAGAAGTGCGGGGATGGGTTTGCCATTTACTTGTGGGACATCATTAGTAAGATTGCTCAAAGAATTACTCAATTCATTTATATACAAGATAAAAAGCAATGGGGCCAGGACACAACCCTGTCTGACCCCCCTGCCAATTAAAATATCATTAGAAACTTTGCCGTCATTGTTAATGCGAACGCGGGCTTTCAAATTGCTATGAAGGTGGGCCAAAAAGTAAACTAAAGATTCATCTAAACCATAGTTCAACAGGACTGACCATAAACGGGAACGATTTGCAAAATCAAAGGCAGAACTTAAATCCATAAACCCAAAATATAAAGGGGATTTTTTGGCAATTGTGTATTTGGCCATAAACAGGTTTAGGTTTAGACATTGCTCCACCGTACCCACTTTACTTCTGAAACCTAACTGGCACGAGTGTAAAATGGTGTTTTCTTCCGCCCAGGTTCTGATTCTATTAAAAAGGACCCTGTCTAGAACCTTTAGCGTATTGTCAATTAAAGATATGGGGCGGTAGCACCCAGGGTCAAGTCTCTCACCTTTTTTAAAAATTGGCACAATTTACTAGTAGCACACTAGACCATGTTACCGGGACAGAGGTGTGAGATACATTATTAAAAACATTGCATAGCAAAGGTGCCCAAAAATCAGGTTCAGATTTAATTTGGTCGATGGATAAGCCATCGGGTCCGGGGGCTTTGTTCCCAGCACTTTCAGTAATAGCATCCTCCACCTCCAACAACGTGATGTTCAAGGGCCTAACTGAAAAAACAGTTTCTGAGGGGTAGCCAGAGGCATCATAGATCTTAGAAAAATGGTCAACCCACACATCCCCTGTTATGTTACAATTTGTAGGGGTGATGTTAGAGCCCAATGATCTCAGGTCTTTAACCGCCCTCCAAAACCCAGCTACGTCTCTTAAAGCTGCTGTGCGAACAAGGGAGTCCCAGTGGTCTTTTAGTAACTCTTCAGATCTGATTCTTAAGGTGTGTTTATATCTAGATCTCAGAGTCCTTACCAGGGCCAAATCACGCGGTTCAGCTGAAAGAGCGGCCCTAAGTTCCCGATTGGCTTTGGAGCATGAGGTGTCGAACCACCTTGGGTTACTATTATTATGGGCTAAGACAGGTTTAGAAATTTCCTTTTTTATGGCCTTACAAAGTTCACAAAATGAATTAACAATATCAGACCCAGGGATGTCAGTTGATAGGCAAACCGGGGCTAATATAGGGTGTTTTTTAATGACTCGAGCTAAAACGCCCTGGTTGTCTATCCCCTTCCAAGCCACCCTTAGCCTGTCTGTCGATGCCTTTAGGTTTTTTGGCCCAATTTCCCCTATCTTCCCATGTTTTTTAATGGATTTAAGACAAATTAAAATTGGGTAATGGTCACTATATATAGTTTTACCAACCTCTGATTTTAATAAAAGATCCCCGAGAAGAGGAGAAATGAATACATAGTCAATGGTGGTTGAACTCCCACGCCCAATATAGGTAGGAACAGGTACATTATCCGCTCCAGTGACTATGTTCTCTATTACATTAACTAGATCACGTGTAGCTAGCAGATTTAATAATTCATCTCCTCTTTTGCAGGGTGGAGTTCCGGGTGGATATGCGCATTAAAATCACCTCCTATGCAAATGCCATCAAACCTACCATATTTTTGTCCATCCACAACTTCGTCAATGAATTCGAACAATCTTAGGAAGTTGGTGTTGGGATGAGTTGTGAAATCGTTATTGTAGAAGTTAATAAAACATACCTTTATCCTACCAGTATATCTCAACGCCATGACATTTTTGTTGTTTGTCTGCAGTAGTTCGGTTTTGGCTGCAGCAGTAATTTTAACCCAAATAGATAAGCCCCCGCTGGGGCGACCCATAGGCGGGGAAGGTACAATTAAGTTATGGCAACTGTATCCTTCATGAAGCAGAGAACTCGTACACCAAGGTTCCTGCATCATTAGGACATCAAAATTGGATACCCAATCAGTCCAGGCCTTAATTTTCATTTTCGCGTTGAGACCTGCAATATTCCAACTCAAAATAGAAAGTTCGTCAGACAATATGGGGGAGATGTGACCCTGTGCACCTATTGAGAAGTCAAATGTCGCCCGGGGCCTACTGGGTAAATTGGGCAATGTTACAATAGGACAAATTGACGAATTCCCTGCAGTAACATGCATATTGGTGTAATCACTGACTACAGTGTCAGTTGAAATAACTGATGGTCAGTCCAGGCTACCTGTTTCAGCTAATGCAGTAAATCTATTATAAAGTAAAAAAGGCGGTAGGGCTTGGCGGAATGATCTTGGTGGGGGCCTATAGAAGTAGCTCAAGGGTAGTCGAGTAACAACAGTAGATGGGCCCGGGTAAATATTGTTATTGTTGAGTATAAATTTAGCAGTGCCAGGGTGCCTAAAATTGACAACAATACAGTCTCCATCGAAATTTTTACAAAGGGGGCCAAGCCAGCTCACTCGGCCGGCAGACAAAATTTCATTTGAGATGTCATGGCCTACCCCCTTATGTTTTGTCAGCCAGTCAATGCACTTATTGTGCAACTGGACCCAGGACTCGCCTTGTCCATCCCTAAGTGGTGGCGCGCCTGCCAAAACTAAAACATATGGGCAGGCGTCAGGAGGTAGATGGAGGGCAGGTTCCTGATGTTTTATGGGTCTGCTAACAGCCGGTTGTCCCTTGCCGCCATTGCTGCTACTAGAGGCCACCAGTTTCACATTAGTAATGGTAGTGGTAGGGCCCTCCTTCCGTGTATTACTAACTATAGTAGTAGTATGAGAAGGGCCAGCTGCTACGGGAGGAGTGGGCTTAGCTTTTGGGGCAGGTTGAATTTGCTCTACAGTGTCACAACTAGATGTAATGTTGGGTGTTGGTGTGCTACTGGTAGTTTTAGGCCCACCCTTAGATGTTGAGCTGCGGCTGATAATAGGCCCACCACACAAGATAGCCTTACTAGCAGACTCTAGATCTTTCAAAAGACGATCACCCCTCATTTGATCAAGGCTAATCACCCCTTTCCTTTTTACATCTTCCTTTTTTACAAGATGTTCTAATTTACCAAGTCTTTTAAAAACAGTATTAAATTGTTTGATCAATTGACTTTCCAATTGTTTAAAAATAGTATCAACAATTGTCTCAATAAAGTTCCCATTGGGCTTAGATTGAATGATACTTTCAGTTAAAAACTCAGTCTGTGTACCCACTGAGTTATGGTCTTCAGTAGAGGTGGTTGGGGGAGCGGCCACCTCTACAAGTTGCAAGCTTTCTATATTAGCTGTATCACCCCCAGATTGTTGATGCTTCCCTCTGGTCCACATACTCTGGGGGGTTGGTTGATTCTTGCTACGGGCAGGTTGCTTCCTCTTATTTGCTGTAAGTTTCAAGGGGCCCCTTTTCCTTTTTCCGTCAACAGTCTTGTTGCTTGGGGAAGGAGAGGCGATAACAGTCTGTGCAACGGGATCAGGCTGGGAGTCAATGATTATAACTGGGCTGCTGCCCCCAGGCAACACTTCCAGCGGGGTAGTCTCGGTAGTAGGCTTCAAGATAGTAATTGCTGGTGAAAGCGGTAGAGTGTTAATAGGGCTTACTTGTGATGACTGCAGGTGACTGGTACTACAGCCCAATGACATCCTCCTCTCGGTATTAGCAATTTCATTGGTGACCATATTAAGGGCGTTCTCCAAAAAGCTATCAAAGGAGGGGTGCGAGGCAGAAGGGTCTACAGAAGCAAGCATTGTAGAATTGGTGTTACGTTTCCCCATGGTAACTTTTCCCAGGCTCACCTCTTATGACACGTCTTAGAGAGGTGGCCCGCCCGACCTCTGATGTCCTCTGAGGACCTAAGAGGGCCCGCCCTTTGCCCGGGCTTTGCCTGGCGCCGCCCGCGCGCGTCCGCGATGCGGAGGGAGCTCTCGCTGTTTAAGCGCCTCCGGGCGCGGAAGAACAGGAAGTGGGCGGTGCTGTGAGCTGGGCTCGCTGGGAGCTGTAGTTCCCCCCCACGTCGGCCGTGCAGTGTGGAAAACAACGGCGCGGGGAAACAGACAGCGTCAGGGCCCCAGAAGCGAGCGCCGTGCCAAGTGTGGCAATGCAAGTAAGTCTCCAATGTCCCCCCTTTACAGTTCATGTCATTCGCTAGTGATATCATCATACATTTGTGCCCAGTAATGCATGTGCTAGGTACAGCTGAAGGGTGCATGCAGCAAGTCGGCTAAGAATTGATCAGCTTTGGAAGGATCAGGCACCACAACCTGAGGCGAATGGACAACAGAACGTATGGACATTTACAGCTTTGAACAGTCAATGTCATTAGCCCAATCAGAGTCTATGCTGTTGGATAGATTGGATAGAAGCCCCAGAGTAGTTTAGACAAATACCCATTTTAAGCTTTTCCTTCCGTCATGATGTCTTATTATCTTGTAACTGCTGCGTTGTAATTCTTGACTGGTTTATTATTTTTCTTTCTTCTCTTTATATAGATTTTTGCAAGAAAATGGCTTGTATATGAGTTTTTTCTGGCGGTTTTTATGAGCTACTGAACTTTACAAAAATAATCATAGGTTGTCGAGCCTTTTAAACTTTCTCTTCCAGATGCTGCCTTTATTAACCTTGAGATATGGGTAGCCATGGAAGTGCCAAGTGTACAAAAGGGTAAGACAGAGCTAGCAGATTCTACCTGTGGCTACCCTTCATTGATGTCTATGCTCTTGTAGTCATCCTGTGCTTATCAAGGAAGCAAAAACTGTGTTAAGGCACCATCAGTGTGAAGTCATGATACCCACTGTACCATGTTTCAATCACCCTTCATCTTTTGCAGGACCCACATTGTATTGTCCACCGTGCGGTTGTATATTTTACACATATATGCCACACTTGCTGGTTTCAATGTGTCCACCTTGTGGTTGTATATTTCATACACAAAAGTCACATTTGCTGGTTTCAATGCCTCAAATTCTATTTGTGATCATTGTAGTTGCTAATGTAGTGACATATTTCCTCGCTTGTTGCTTCATTATAACTCCTAATATGTTTTTCGCTGTTTGGATACTCAAAAGGTTTGACAGTCTACTAAAACGGCGATATCCATTGATACTGCTTTGTTTATGAATGCAACGTAATAGAGGTTTTTAGGCTTCCAAAGAAAGCTTCACACTTGACATTTGCCTCAAGATGGCCGCCACTTTGACACACATTTGTTACAGGTATTCTATCTGCTGGTTTATTCAACAACAATATACCATCAGAGTTCCAGTCTCCATTATTCCCAGTCTTTTCCCAGTTCTGCCCCAATGAGTCGCTGCATTAATTGCTGCCTTTACATTGCTTTAAGATAAGGGCGAATTTGCATTTTTGTTAATCAAAAGGAAATCAATTTTGAACTATCATTGGCTTTGCCTTTATAAATACTGTTAATGTAATTGCCTATAGCCTCATTTGGTCATCAACATTTCCTTTATCTAAGCTTGCTTATCAACACGTGCTAAACACCAAAGCATACAATTATAAAAAGAGTCACACAGATAGCTAAATGGTGCGATGCGCCACGACCCTCTTACCATTGTTTTTACCTTTGTTACTGCTCCTATAACTCGTTATGTGCTGCTTCAGCCTGAATGTGCATCTATTTTCCATTAGACGTGTGGGACTGGCTCATCTTTGAATATTTTGATATTCTCAATGCAGCATTATATGTTGAGATGCTGATGCACGCCTTTGCTCCTTTGCGTCCTACATATTTAACTAGAATATTTGTCCTGCAGGTCCATGTCTGGATTTCTTTTGCTTATACTCAGCACCAGAACTCTTTGACGGAAGGATAAATAGCGACTGGAAATTTCGGTGTAAGGAACAAAGCACTATCTGTCATGATGTCTACATCTTTGTTCAATGTTATAATGGTTTTCTGAGCCCCTGGGCTACTCTGAGGATTAACACAAGGTTGTATGTTATACATCCAAGCTTCTGCTTGGCCACTGCAATGTGTCTCAGCTCATGCTAAGAGGACCTTCCCTGTCACACATGGAGATTTAGTGATCTTCTTGCTGTGGTGCGAGCTGTCTCATATTTACTGGTTCCTTTATTCGCTCCACACACAGCATGCCAGTGTCAATGGTTTTGGCTGAGATAAGGGGTGCCCCAGGTCTAGTGGTGATGTTGAATCCTGACGTTTTTGTCACTTCCCCTGCTAACATGCAGCGGGCAGCATAACATCCAAAAATATATGGTGCCTGCAATGCTGGCAAATACAACAGCTGCTTTGTGTTCTCCAATACCCATATGCATGTGGAAAGTGGCAGTGCTGTCACGTCAAACCAGTCCATTGGATGTCTCTTCTCATGGGAGGAGACAGCCAACCTTAAGAAGATGCCCGGTGCCACGGCTGGATTCTTTTCTCGATTTTATCTTACCAATCTTTAGAGTCCTCGGTCGACTGAATCTTTGTTGTCTGCTAAGAAGTGTAAAGGGAAGATTTCCAAAGTCATACGCTATGACAATTTTACAAACAACCAAATCAATCCAATTTCGAAAGGACCACTGACCACTGGATAAAATGTAAGAGATTTATTACAAAGCCAAAAATAATTGAACATACAAACACCTCAGCAAGAGGTTCCAGAAATAAACCGGTACTAATACAAACATAATCCTACGCAAGAGTCTCAGACGACTCAATATAAAGAGCAAGGTTAATTCCAAAAGCGTCAGGCATACAATTACAGTCCTATCTTGAATCCTCGACTGCATTTGGTCAAAGAAAGAAAAGGTTAGTCTGTCCCTACACTAACTCTAAGGTGACATCCCTACTTAGCATTCCCTCCCAGACAAGAGAAAAGGTGTCAGCAGTGAAGACTTCCTAAGAAGTACACTCACTTTCCATAGGTAGGTAATCACCATCCCCAGGTCACATATAAAAAGCAAAAGGTTCAGGGGTGAACCTGCCAGAAGGGCCAAGTCCAACAGTAGGTAGCCTAAGCTACAGAGCTCGTTCTAAGATGCTCCTTCCTACACCCCTCTCCTGCCTGTCTCCCTCAAGTCTATTCCAAATCTGCTCTCTGCCTCGAGATCTGCTCTAAAGTCTGCCCTCCTCCCTCAGGGTGCTGTCCCTAGTACAAAATCCCAAAACAGTAAACACACCCTAAAACACACCTCTTCAGGCAGGTGCTTCCTTGTGGAATTTTGCAGTAGGCCTTCTGCTTCCTCCAAAAACCGTTGCTGTGTCCTTGGGTCCCAGGCACCTTCTCCGCCAAATGCAACAGTTGTGCATTCTGATTCACTCCCTCTGTACCCGATCCTACCAGTCTAACACCTAAACAAAGGATTATTCTACCTAACGAGCCATGTGTCCTTGCACCTGCAACATAAAGTGTATGAGAAAGAACTCTTATACACACACAAGATACAATTAAAACCTAACTGAGGACGGAACCTTCCCAAGGTAAAATACGTTTCAGGTCTACAATGTTCAGCTAAGCTAAGAAATTGCAGTTAGGCCTCTGCTGGCTTTTCACGTCTCAGGCCTTTACACCTTTAAATGCATTTCTAATACTACAACATACACATTACATTTTAAAGTCATCCTAAAGCATTATCATTGCATTTCTAAAACATTATTCTTTCTCATGTTAAAGCATTATTTTATTCATTAGTAGCCAGCCTACACGTGCAACTTTAATATGGCACGTTAATCCTAATGCAACATTTTACACACAAAGCATTAATCTCTGCATTACTTAAGGCATTTCTCGGTTAAAGCACTACATTAGTCTCCAAATAATATGAGCGCACATCTACAAATTGCGCAGATCCCAGCTTAATACTAAACCTTCAAAGTCACACATTAACCTGGCCCTCTAAATATGCGGGTGCTGACTACTGGTGATTATAATGCACCCCTACAATTTTCAGAATAACATGGCGCTCTATCACCGGTCAGGGCCATTCACTCTTAGATTGCCGACAGAGAGTGGTTGCTCTCTTTGACAGCAGTGTACTTCTCTACTTTGTATTGATCACTCTGGCATACTGTCACTATCTGATCTGGTTACTTGGTGATGCTGGCAGCCTAATTTAGGACAAAGTCTGATATTTGTTTCCTTATGTCACTTCTCAAATGTGGATTTAAAATCTGCAGGCATAACTGTACCCAGATGTACAATTTTGCATGCAGAAATTGAATGCAAACATGCTTTGGCACATTTACTTTTTTTCTATTTCTCCACACAGATCAATATTTGTGCTTTGAATAAACGTCTTCCCATCCAACACCATCTGCTTTGGGGATGTCACCACCACATTCCTACGATTCGTCGGCCAACCCCAAAACAAATGTATGAATTTGAAATATTCCCCAACTCCAAGGAGATAGTATCCTCCCGAAAGGGTGACCTGCTGCACAAATGCATAAATTCTGCAATAGGAAATCCAATTTGCAAGAACAAACGTCTTCTACTGCTATTTGTGTGAAATAAGAATGTAACGTTATCCTCGCGTTCCTTTTTGCACACCTCAGTTGATTCTAGGTCATCAAAAGCATTTATAAATCAGGCCATCAAACAACTCTTACAATCCCCTTCCTTTGTATAATGACTCTTAAGTGTTATTTTCTAAAACAGTGTATTGATCTTTGCTGTGGAAGCGGCATTAAATTACGAACGACTCCCTGTGGAAGCTTCCCAAATGTGTCTCATGTTAGCCAGAATGGCACTTTCAGAACACATTGCATCCAGATTTTTCGTAGGATTTAGTGATACTTAAGGGGATTTCAGTACATCCCATATTGTCACATCGGCTTACCAAAGAAGAGGGTAATACACTGACTCTAACAAGATTACAGAATTCGATCAAGTGGGTAAATACACCATGTTTCCAGTTCTAAGGTTATAATTTGGGGTATATCAAAAAGACATGATCCCATATCGCATAGTAATTTACACATAAAGGGTATCCCAAAATATTAAGGGGCAGATTTACAATAAGTGGCGCATCCCTGCATATCAGCAGGGATGCACCACTTATTGTGCGCCGCGGCTCCGCCACTATTGGTGCGCCGCATTTACAATGCGGAGCACCATGGGGCAAAAACTGCACAGATACGTGACCCATCTGTGCTGTAAAGGCGGCGCATTGCTGGAGTTGCATCGCAAGCCCGACCCAGCTCCAGCAATGCTCTGGGGGGCCCTATCTGTCCAATGCTGCGTCAATCCTTACGCCTGCTTCAAGCAGGCGCAGGGTTTTGACGCAGCATGGGAACAAAAGTGACTGAGTGAAATCTTGTAGATTTCACTCAGCCACTTTTAGGAGGCGTTCCTGCGCCGGAACGCCCCGCCTCCCCCTGCGCAGGAACGCCTCCTTCTGGCGCAGGGCTTTACAACGTGACGCATCTCCCAGATGCGTCACGTTGTAAATACCCCGCACCATGGCGCATGTTTTGCGCTGCCGCTGTGTCACAAAAGTGACGCAACGGCGGCGTAAAGGAGGCGCAAGGGGCTTGTAAATCTGCCCCTAAGTGCTTGGGTGGCTCATCAACCACATTTGCTCCATTTTTTTCAGTAGATTTTAATCTCCTTAACCACTGAGAGTGTTCTCCAACGAACGCAAGACCCTACTTGATACGTTTCGCATGTGCACATTAAAACCTCAGTACCTTAATTTTAGTTGAGTGTTACTTATGTCTTTCTTTTAGCAAAATAACATATCATTACAAAAAATAGGCAATCAACCTGATAGCCTTGTTTTGTGTTTTATTTTTTAATGAAAAGTGAGAAAAACTGAAAAATGAGTGAAGTCGATGCCGGGAAGGGAGAGAAAAAGGCTCACAAAAGTCTGTTACTGAATGTTGCCAGTAGATTACTTTCTACAAACAACACCGACGTTATTTTTAGATTTGTAAAAGACATAGCTTTTGAGCGTTCCAAGCCAGGTCCAGTTGATTAAAAATATCCAAATATATCATCACTTTTATGGGGGAAAATGTATGGTTTGGAGAATATCCGTTTATAGGTTTTAGCATTTACTAGAAAGTAAGAAAAATGTGGGAACTCAGAATATGTATGGATGTAGACGCCTAATTTAAATTTTTTATTAGTACACACAGTAGCGTTCTGTACTTATATCTTGTTCTAAAAAAGTACGAACTTATCAAACAGAAATAACTGTGTTCATGTGGAGACTCCGGGTGTGTATCTGTTATACATTTTTTTTTTTTAAAGAAGTAACGATACCCAAGACAGTGATTTTTATATTTGCTTGTGACCATAATTTACTCCAATCCAGTTCTCAAGTTAATGTTTTCATCTACTGCTTCATCAGTGGGGTACATTCTAGGCCTTTCATACAAGTTGAGACGGAAAAACAATGCGGTAATACCACACTTGCAATTACTGAAACAGTGGGACACACCAACAAGCATTGGCAAAGCCAAAAGGTCTTGCCTATTTGAGAGCTATTGTCTTTGCCAATGTCTTTTTAGCCATGTTGTACAGGAAAGTGGCTGCTGTTCAGAATGGCTAAAAGTTAGTGCCGTGGCCAAGAATAAAGTGGCATACAGGACAGTGGTGTAGAGGACAGTGGACTAGAGTGGCATAGAGTGGAGTGGCACAGTGTGGCATAGAGTGAAGTGGCATAGAGTAGAGTGAAGTAGTGTGGCATAGAGTAGAGTGGAGTGAGTAGCGGGCAGTAGAATGGCATAGAGTAGAGTGGAGTGGCATAGAGTGACAAGAGTAGACATAAAGTGGAGAGTGGAGTGGCCTAGAATGGAGTGGAAAGGCGTAGAGTGGAGTGGAGTGGCATACAGTTGGGTGGAGTGGCATAGTGGAGTGGATTGTCGTAGAGTGGAGTGGAGTGGCATACAGTGGTGTGGAGTGGCATAGAGTAGACTGGCATAAAGTGCGGTAAAGTGGCATTGTGTGGGGTGGAATAGAGTGGTGTGGAGTGACTACAGTAGAGTGGTATAGAGTGGAGTGGCGTGGACTAGAGGAGTGGTGTACAGTGACATGGAGTAGAGTGGAGTACAGAGGCATAGAATGGAACAGAGAGGCATAGAGGAGAGTGGCATATAATGGAGTGGCATGGAGTAGATTGGAGTGGAGTAGAGTGGTATGGAGTGGATAGGGAATACTAACATGAATGAGGTTGGATATTTTGGAAATCTTACAAAAAGTCAGTTTTTACAAGATGTCTGAATAGTATGATGCAGAAATATTCTCAGGTCGAAACCTAGCTGCTGTGTATGAACAACAACTGAATTTAAACCCGCGAATAGCATGTGGGCATTACATCCTATGGTTTAGACATTCCAATTAAACCCCACTTTTGGACGCATTTCAGTTGAATCACCCATTTGAATATCTCAAGGGCAGAAAAAATAAACAAGGAACCTCGTTTAGTGTTTTGTGGTAATGTGTAATCCTCTGATTTGTCGAGAACAAACTAGAAGGTGACGTTTCCTTCACCATATGCACAGTATGGAGAGGACAATTCACATGTAGTTTGCCCTCCAGATACCGAAATGTCTCCAGAAATGCGAGGATTGGTCATTACCACAAAATTGTAAATTAGATCCACAGATAAAGTACCATTTAAATAAATGATCAGTTTCTCTCCAAAATGTATAGTTTTGCTTTGAAGTACGTCCTAATCCTTAATAGAAAACCAGACTAACAAATCATCAATTAAATATTTGTAATGAAAGTCCTACAGACAAGAAGAAGAGAATCAGGGAGTGAGAGTATTTGCCTACATTTTCATTGACCAGATCAGAATGTTGTAAAGAAAGGACCGCATAGGAACTGGTTTTCATGAATGTGCATGTGAAGGACACCATCACCGAATTTGTGATGCAACTTTTGCAGAGCACATTCAAGTTAATATTAAATGGTTAGAGTCTAACTGCTAATATTATATGGAATATTATTAATATTATCAAGTTTATTAGAATTTACATTTCATGTACACATTAAAAAAGAGAAAATATCAATACATACATTTCATATCACATACATGCAATACCTTAAAACGTCTTACTTTTATCAATATTCTTTTAAAACATGCTAATGTTACACGAGAATTATTCTAAAGAAAAATGAAATTTCATTAGCAGCCCCAACCTTACAAATAAATTTATCATGGAATCATGGAAAAGAGCCCCAAAATAGTCTTTGAATTTTAAAATATTTAAGACATAACAGGAGAACAAGAGACGATAATGTATCGTTTGAGGTTTTGCACTTGCACCCACCTATATTTTTGTTCTATTCTGGAGGAAAAAGCCTCAGTCTATCTAGTATAGGCCTATATTCAAGATTCAGGGCAAATAATACATTATTACCAACAACTAGTGTCTTTTTTACGATCTTATCCACTCTATTGGAGATTGGAGTGAATCGAGCCGGAAACAATATCGTGCGGCTCTGAGCAGCTATAAATCTGCTATTCGGGTGGCAAAAGCGGGATTCTTTGAAGAGAGAATAGGCTCTGCGGCCAACTCTTCTAAAGAGTCGTTCAGGGTCATAAAGGAACTACTGAATATCCCCGAACCTCAGGTCATCCATGAGGACCCACGCAAAAAATGCATAGAATTGGCCTCTTTTTTTAAAACTAAAATCGACAACATACTGGCTTCCCTTCCCCGCCAGGGGGAGGTTTCTTCCTTGGAGGACAACTTCAGTTCCCAACTTAGGATGCGTTCAGTGGAGCTGGCCTCTCTTGGTCCGGTCACGATGGAGGAAGTTCTTTCGGTTTTGAGGACCATGAAGAGTGGCTCCCCGAAAGACCCAGCACCTATTAAATATCTTAAACAGGTGGCTTCTACCATCGGTGGCCCAGTGACGGACCTTGTAAACTTGTCCCTTACTCAAGGGATAGTCCCCCCCAGTTGGAAAGGGGCGGTGGTTAAGGCTCTTTTGAAAAAGCCTAACCTGGACCCCGCCGACCTCGCCAATTTTAGGCCGATCTCCTTGCTGCCGGGTATTAGTAAGGTGGCTGAGAAGCTGGTAAACAGTCGACTGTCGGACTTCCTGGAAGCTAACTCCCTCCTGGGCGATTCCCAAACGGGTTTTCGTCCCGGTCAGGGGACTGACACCGCCCTGCTGGCGGTCGTGGAGAACGCAAGAAGCATTCTGGATTCGGGGGGATCAGTGGCAGTGATCCTCCTGGACCTCAGTGCTGCTTTTGATACCGTGGACCATCAGGTGCTTCTCCAACGGCTGTCAGGGGTGGGGGTCACTGGTGTGGCTCTCAAATGGTTTGCTTCCTTCTTGGAAGGTCGGACTTTTGAGGTGTGGGAAGGCCATGGAAAATCATCTACAATCCCTCTCCAGAGTGGGGTGCCACAGGGCTCTTCATTGAGCCCTACTTTATTCAACATCTGCATGGCCCCCCTGGAGAGTGTGGTACTGCCGCTGGGTATTAAAATCATCAGCTATGCTGATGATACTCAGCTGGTGGTTGGCCTCTCCCAGTCGGCGCATCATCCCGACCGGCTGCACTCGTGTCTGCAGAAGATCTACACGTGGATGTGCAGCTCAGCGCTAAAGTTAAATGGCTCCAAGATGGAACTAATGCTGCTGGGGAACTCCTCTCCATCTTTGTCCCCCAGCAGCTGGCCTGACTGTCTGGGCCCGGTACCCACCCCCAAGCAGGAGATCAAGAGCTTGGGTGTGTGGCTGGAGCAGGGCCTCTCGTTTAAAACTCACGCTAAAAAGACTGCTGGCGTGTGTTTTGGCCTGCTCCGCTCAGCCCGGAAGATCTTACCTCTGCTTCCAGCGTCCACTAGGAGGCTCCTCATCCAGGGATTGATCATCTCGCGGCTGGATTTCAGCAACGCGTTATTCCTGGGCGCACCTGAATCTACCCTTAACAAACTGCAGCAAGTGCAGAATGCGGCCGCCAGGCTCTTGACGGGTCTCCCCAGGCGCCAGTCTGCTCGCCCGGCGCTGAGGGCTCTGCATTGGCTCCCTGTTAGGGACAGGGTGAAATTCAAATCACTCTGTATAGCCCATAAAGTTCTGCATGGGGTAGGCCCACCTATTCTGGGGGAGATGGTTCAGCCTTACAAGGCTTCCCGCTCTCTTCGCTCCGACCATCAACATCTTCTTCAGGTCGGGAGGGTGAAGAGGGCTAGAACCGGTGGCAGAAGGTTTTCGATAAATGTGGCCACTTTGTGGAATTCACTGCCCCTACAACTTCGCTCGGAAGCTAGTCTTCTCCGGTTCCGCAAACTTTTAAAGACGTTTCTGTTTCCTGTTTAACCCTGCATTATTTTTTGGTAGCGTTATTATCTGGCGAGCGCTGGGATGCCTATCTGGTAACCAGGCGCTATACAAAACTCAGAATAATAATAATAATAATAATAATTAACATTTTCTCACCCCCTTCATAATTCAAAGCCACCATAGAATTACAAAATATTTCAGGTGTGTGTTTTCTTTTAAGTGAGTCTTGTTTATCTCACATCCAAGAAGGTGAAATTTATTCCTGAAGATTTCCTGTTTTAAGACAACATTCAATAACTGGAGGCTATATTTTGAGGGCAGTACAAAGTCTATGACCCACATTTCACTAACACGAGCTCTAACTGACGCTTGACCGTTACTGCACAACATAGAAAAAAGACAATACCTGTATCTCTGCAGTTAATGACTGACAACCACACTCCATCATCAGTGCCTGGGTAGCAGTGCTCTGGGGCAAACCAACTGCTCTCTTTAGTTGTCTCGTCTCTAATCTATGTACATTGGCAGTTGATTCCAGAACAGTTACAAAGGAATCTGACATTGGAGAAGGACTCATCTTAGGCCTTTACACCTGTAGCAGTGGTTCTAGCCACAGTACAGGGTGGTAAATCACATTAACCCATCCCATCAGCATCAAGGCATTAGAAGCCATAACTTCCTTGCAGTTTTTCCAATTAAAGATATTTTTAAGAAAAACTGAAAAAATATTTATGTTCTTTAACAGTAACCTATAAGTTACAACGGTAACAAGACATAATATCGAAGTAAAAATATAGAATGAACATAATATCGAATCAAAAATATAAAATGGGCAAAATATCGAATGGACATAATATAGTTGTAAAAAATATCGAATTGAAGGTAAGTAATATCGATTGTCAAAATATCGAAGTTTAAAATATCGAAGTTTAAAATATCGAAGTATATAATATAGGCATGAAAATATATCGAATTTTTAATAATATCGATTTTTTAAAAGTGTTTTGTATGTTAGTATATGTGTGAAAAGTGTATATTATTTTTGTATTGTATGTTTAATTTTTTTAAGTAATGAATTTTATTGTATTTAATTTTTGCGTAATTTAATTCTGTAGCGGGATGTGGGTTTATAGGGGAATAGGGTGGGAAGTAATTTAAATATATTAAATTAAATATACATTTTTAACAATTATTCATTATTTTTAATTTAATTTTGCTTTTTAGTTCTGTAGCGGGTTGTCGGTTTATGGGGGAATAGGGTGGGAAGTAATTTAATTGTTGTATTTATTTATTGGTATTTATTTTGAATTTATTGTTAATCAATTTTTTAATTGTTAATTAATTTTTATTAATTGGTAATTAATTTTTAATAATTGATACATATGTTGATTTTATTAATTTGTTTTCCGTAGCGGGTTGTGGGGTTATAGGGGAATTGGGTGAGAAGTAATTTAATTGTAATTAAGTGAATATTTTTTTTTTTATTTATTGGTATTGATTTTTAATTTATTGTTAATACATTTTTAATTGGTAATTAATTTTTATTAATTGTTAATTCGTTTTTATTAATTAATTCTTTGATAATTATGATAATTGTATTAATTTATTTTCTGTAGCAGGTGGGTTTATAGGGGAATAGGGTGGGAAGTAATGTAATTGTAATTAATTGCATATTAAAAAATACTTTTTGTGTATTGATAATTAATTTACTGTTAATTAATTACTAAGTGGTATTAATTTGTATTAATAATTAGTTAATGATATTGAAAATTATGTAGTTGTTAATTAATTATGAATAGGTAATTGATTTTTAATAACTAATATTTTTTTGTATTTCTAATTAATTAATTATTACATAATATTAAATTGGTAATTAATTTTAATTAATGTTTTATTGGAATTGATATATTTTTTTTTTATTAATATATTAAATCATTACTTTTCCTACTGTTTAACTCACTGGAGTGGGAATAGTAAGTTTTACCCCTACGCTATCCAACGTTTTCTCTACTGTTGCACTCACTGGAGTGGGAATAGTAATTTTCACCCCTAGGCTATCCAACGCTTTCTCTTCTGTTGCACTATCTGGAGTGGGAATAGTAATTTTTTTCCCTCCCGCTATCCAACACTTTCCCTACTGTTGCACTCACTGGAGTGGGAATAGTAAATTTTACCCCTACGCTATCCAACGCTTTCCCTACTGTTGCACTCATTGGAGTGGCAATAGTAATTTCTACCCTCCCACTATTCAACGCTTTCCCTACTGTTGCACTCTGTGGAGTGGGAATAGTACATTTTACCCCTACGCTATCCAACGCTTTCCCTACTGTTGCACTCATTGGAGTGGGAATAGTAATTTTTACCCCTACGCTATCCAACGCTTTCCCTACTGCTGCACTCTCTGGAGTGGGAATAGTAATTCTTACCCTCCCCCTATCCAACGCTTTCCCTACTGTTGCACTCACTGGAGTGGGAATAGTCATTTTTACCCTCCCACAATCCAACGCTTTCCCTACTGTTGCACTCACTGGAGTGGGAATAGTAATTTTTACCATCCCACTATCAAACGCTTTCCCTACTGTTGCACTCACTGGAGTGGGAATAGTAATTTTTACAGTAATTTTTACCCTCCCGCTATCCAACGCTTTCCCTACTGTTGCACTCTGGATTTGGAATACTATTTGTTACCCCTACGCTATCCATCGCTTTCCCTACTGTTGCACTCTCTGGAGTGGGAATAGTAATTTTTACCCCTACGCTATCCAACGTTTTTCTCTACTGTTGCACTCTCTGGAGTGGGAATAGTAATTTTTACTCCTACGCTATCAAACGCTTTCCCTACTGTTGCACTCACTAGAGTTGTAATAGTAAATTTTACTCTCCCGCTATCGTATGGTAAAAATATTGTATATTTTTTATTAATATTACGTTAATATATATATATATATCCATTAAAAAATAAAATCGTATTTTTTTTAACTTACATTAATTATTTATTAATTTTAAGGTTATTTAAGTATTTTAAGTATGTTTAAGTTAATTATATTTATTATTTCATTAATTTTCAATTAATTTTAAGACATAAAAAAATTTGATATTTTGACTAACTATATTTTTTACAACGATATTTTTGATTCGATATTATAGTACTTACCTGTTTGTAGATAGGAATTCGATATTTTTGCATTCTATATTTTTTCGTCGATATTTTGGTAGGTCTATATTTTGGTATTCTATATTATGTCAGTGATCCAGTTACTACATATGGACTAAGTCAACTTCTTTTACATTTCTCAAATATTTTTTGACATAATAATTATCAATATATTAGCACTACAATGTTCCTCCAACAAGTAAACTTGACGTTGGATACCTGCCTTGGCGCTAGCCAGGGCCACAAAGTCATCACCAGACAAAACATGAGAGTAGATCGAAAGTTAAAACACCCCACACCTGAACCATACCTTTACAAGAAGAATGCAAAGAGAGCAAAGTTAGTGTTCCCTTTACCCTTTCATCCTCCTTACATCCATCTTTCATAAATCCTTTCACCCTTCTATCTATTCATCTGTCAATCCCTTCACCTTCACCTTTACATCCGTCCAACCATCCTTCTATGCAACCTTTCATATATCCTTTCACACTTACCATCTGTCCATTCATTCTATTATCTTTCAATTCTTCCACTCTTTCATCCATCCATTTTCCCATCCATCTACCATTGTTTCACCTTTTCACTCATCCTTTTATTCTTTTACTCTTCTATCCATTCATTCTTTCGCCCATCACCTTTTCTTTATTTCCTTTTGTTATTCTTTACTTTCTACCCCATGTTTTGTCTTATTCTTTTTTCTTTCTTATATTTCTCTCATGCACACTTTTTCATGCTTCACTCTCTCTTTGTGTTCTCTATTTGTTCATCATTCGCTTTCATGTGCGCTGCTGCATGCAGCACACATGAAAGTGACAGAATGGCATTTTATGTACAGGAAGGGACACCTTTCTGTACATAAACAAGCAATCGCATTTTGCATTTTCCCTGTGTGCTGCACAGGACAGCACACATGGAAAAAGCAAAAACGAGGAGAAATAATGCATTTCAGCTCGTTTCGCCATCTTAATACCAGTTTTTACCTGGTCTTAATTTTGGCGCTGCCTCCTATGTATGCCACCCTTTTACATAGGGGGCAGCGTCAAAATGAACAGGTGTTTTGGTGGAACACCCACCGCAACACCCACTGCCCAGCCCAGTCACACTAACCATAGCGTGAAAGGGGGCCTTATGTACAAGGCAGTGTTAAACCACTTCTGACTGCCTGGAGACCTACAATCAAATGTGACCTGTAGATGGCTCATTCTTTTGTCATTTTCTTGACCATTTGAATTATTTAAAAATTATCGCCTTAAGATTGCTCTATGGCTCTGTAAGCTAGAGTGTATCATGTGTGGGCTGTGGTTACATCTAAGAAAAGTTGACATAGTGAAGATTTAATTCTGAAATAAACAGCACTACTAAATCTTTATATAATATGGATTACTCAATTGTAATTCAATCAACTTTCTGTAGTGAGTGCTACGGGCCTCTGACTTCTAACAATAAACTCTGTAGCCGCTGTCACATTGACACTAGACACCCACTTACATCATTTGTATATTAATGGTCTTTTATTGTGGCATGTGGAATGGTGGTAATGTAAAGTGCTGCATGTTTCCAATCTCCATTTAACTTGTGGGCAGAAATATCATTAAAACATGGCGATTACAGAACCGTTCTTAGAACAGATTTTGCCACCAAGGCTGTGTTAGATTTCCAGAAAACTGGATCACATCATGTGTCTGGAGCAAGAACATCTCTGTCTTAGTGCTTTGCCGAAGTTTGAAGCCTATTTGAAAGGGATTGAGGCTGAAGATGTCACACGTGCCACTTTGGGAAATAGCCTAATATTGTTTCTTCTATGGTGCCTTTGCATACCATCCACCCTCAGTGCAAGGCGGCTTCTACGTATTTCTGGAAGGCGACCTAAATCCAAAACAGTCCTTGGCAACTGAGAAAAATCAGCCGGTGGGATGGGTGAAGACAACCACCTCTGGAGAGGAGAAGCAAATGGTATGCACAGTACAACTGCCCAGCATCTACAACGTAGCACATACCTACCAGTACGTCTCAGCCAATGATCAGGCTGAACGTTTCTGCTCTGCATGTTTCTAGGACCACATAGGGCTTCTTTTATGAGGTTTTGCCTTAGGGCAGCGTAGCAGGCTTCCTCCTGTGCTGCCATAAGGCAAAAAAGGGCAGGAATGTGCCGTAACGATCAGATACAGCACATTTCTGTCCATTTTCCTTTTACGAGCGCACAATGGGCTGCAGTGAGTCAACACATGCACATTTGCACAATGGTGCAAGGGTGCCCGCATTGCAAGGATGATTATTTTTGTGCAAGAAGGCAAACCTTTCTGCACAAAAAAAAATCACAAGAGGCTTTTTTCTCTTTCTATGTGTGCTGCAGAATGCAGCAGCACACATAGAAAAAGAAAAAAGAAGTAAAGATATCTCTCATTGTTTTGATTTGATTTGATTTGAATCATTATTTGTTAAGTGCGCGAATGCCGTGGCGTCTTGGCGCTGATTGGGGTACATGGGCATGAAGAACCGTGAATGAACTGTTAGATCGTAGAAAATAACCAAGTTTTCAGCTCCTTCCTAAACCTCGAGAGGTTCGGTTGGAGTCGAAGTGTGGACGGCATCTGGTTCCAGAGCTAAGCCGCACAGAAAGACAAAATACGGCCTCCTCCACCTTACCTTTCGGATTTTTGGGCTACAGATTAGACCCATTTTTGTGGATCTGAGTGTTTTGATGGGAGAATACCTAGATAACAATGTCTGTATCTCCCCAGGGATTCCTCCATAAAGGGCCTTATGCACCAGGCAGAGGGATTTAAAGCCAGCTCTTTGCTGGACTGGGAGCCAGTGCAAAGTCCAAATAGCATCCGAGGTGGTACGACCCTTGGGATATTCAGAAGCAGTCTAGCTGCAGTATTTTGAAGGAATTGCAGCTTCCTCCTCTGCGCCTTGTCGATTCTAACAAAGAGCGCGTCTCTTACTCCTACCCTGGGGAGGCGTACGTTTTTGGCGCTGCCTCAGAGTTACTATTTCTCGGAAATCTGGGGCAGTGTCAAAAAGCCATGGATGTTACTGGAAACGCCCCCAGCAACACCCATTGCACGTCCCTTTAACACATAAAACTGTGTAAAAGGGAATGATATTTACGAGTCAGCCTTATGCCAAAAAAAGTGGCTCGGTGCTGCTTGGTAAATATGGAGTGAGCAGGCTCCTGCGCCACGGAACGTCACAAAAAGTGACGTTCCAGCGGCGCAAGGGGCCTCATAAATGTGGCCCATAGTGTTTGAAGGAAACACATTCCTCGTTACTGTGCCTTGTGACTCCCCAGTATGTCCCTAAACATCTAATCAATCAATCATCGCATTTATATAGCGCACTACTCACCCAGAGGGTCTCAAGGCGCTGGGGGAGGGGGGTCCGCTACTGCTCGAACAGCCAGGTCTTGAGTTGCTTCCTGAAGGCGAGGTGGTCCTGGGTCAGGCGGAGGTGGGTGGGGAGGGAGTTCCATGTCTAGGCGGCGAGGTAGGAGAAGGACCGTCACCCTGTGGTGGCTCTTCGGATGCGGGGGACGGCTGCGAGGGCGTGGCTGGTCGATCGAAGCTGGCGTTTGGGAGCGTAGAAGTTGAGGCGGCTGTTGAGGTATCCTGGGCCTTGGTCGTGTAGGGCTTTGTGTGCGTGGGTGTGATGGAGCGGGATAGAAAACAAAAATTTGTTTAAACCCATGAAGTCACACTTCCATAAATAAATTAATAATGCTAACAATTTGTGATATGTGTGTGCTAATTCAACCTAGTTTAAAGTTGCATTTACACAGAACACGCGGGAAACTAACATGTGTGCTCATAAATGTGCATTATGTTGCATTCTCATGTATGTGGAAAATAATAAATTAATCTTGTCTATTGTCATGTCATAACTAATAGCAGCTGTTTTTGAAATAATGGCATGTGCTTATTGCTTCCCTTGTCTATGTGGTGTCACTATATTCTTTATAGGTGCATAAAGAACTCTGCTGGATTTATGAAGACTGGTAGATATAAAATGCTGCTTTATTTGTGCTTTACTGCTAGATAATTTAGACTAATGGGTTAATAATTAGCAATGATGGGAGGCAACAGAACAAACTGTATTTCTTTCATTAATTATTCTTTGTGTTTGTTTATATAATAGTTTTACAAATGAAGCTTAGAGATGGCTGCAGGAAAATTAGTACCCTTTTAAAAGTGACGCAGGGACAGTGGCGCAGAAAATTGACGCTCTTTGAAAAGAGGCCTAATGATGAAAATGGCTCAAGTGAAAATAATTCTGAGAAGGATGGAAAAGGCCTCTGAGCTTTTATTTTGAAAGGTTTTGGATTGAACTGCTAAAAGATGACTTTTTGGAGAAATTTGCTAACGTTTACTAACGTGCCACGGGAGTTCAGAGCTGACTGGCTCAAGGTTAAAAAGGAAGCTGTCGCTACAAAATGTAGCAGCCTAAGGAGAAGCTGCCAAGACTTCTACATGAACAATGGACTAGTGAATTTGCCCGGGCATGTAAGAAGGAGGTGTCACAGTTTACTGTGGTACGAGGTGGCTCAGCCAATGAAGAACTAGAATTCGTCTGCTGGAATGTGAAAAATAGTTAGCTCAGCTAAATTAGGGTATAAGAATAGGTTCAGAGAACACATAGTTGGCTTACGCTCGAGAATTCTGGAGGACGATGTTATGCTGATGGACTTTACACGTGAGGACAGGAGTTTTTATTAATTACTTTATTACTAGGTGATGAGGGTAGTGACAGAGATATAGTTAGGATTTTGGAAAATGCTTAGTTTTACTTATTCCTGCTAATGAATAATAATTCTTGATTTATGCTCTTTTTATTAATACTGAATAAATCTTTCTTTATGACATTTTCTAATGCTTGTTTAATAAAATACCAAAACCTAAGTTTTTCTAGATGTGTTAAAATAAACTTTCTAAAATGACAAGCTGGTCTTGATTATTGCAGATGGTTTAAACAACTATATTTAGATCTTATCGCCTCATGATTCAAGCGCTCTAATGTTGTTATGGGCCTAGTGTTGTAGTGAAAGTTTTGTGGTAGTAGATAGTGTCATTTGTGCAATATTTTGGTGAGAGCGCTGGATCAATTTCTGGTAGCCATCGGACGGTTTATATATGTTGTTTTTGACATACATGTTACATGCATGATACATATATGTTGGTAAATTCATAGGATTAAGTTTTAACACATGTTGAGTTTGTTTTATTTTGTGCTATGTGTGTACCGGTACAAAAACTGTGTGATGAGAAGGTAGTCATGCAGAATATCTGATCTGTTTCTGTGATATCGCCGAGTATCACTGTTGGTATCGCCGTGTACCAGAAGTATTGTCGCCGTGCAATACAGTGTTGTCGCCGTGCAGCACAGTTTTAGGGCTAGGTCTGAATCTTGTATAGTGAGGATTTTCTAAGAAATCAAAGCAGCATGAGAATAGGGACAAAGCGCCTTCCATAAAACTCACTGTGATAAGAGTATTAGTTATATTCAAGCTTGAGTGAAGGGCAGGGTAATGTCGGTGCATGATTATCTATAAACAGGTTAGAGTCCTGTACGGGTACATGTTTTATATCTATAAACAGGTGAGAGCCCTGTACGGATAACGGTGTTATTTTGCTAACGGTGCATGATTTCTATAAACAGGTGAGAGTCCTGTACGGATTTCATGTGTGTCTGAAGTTAGGGAATTTTCAGTGTGAAAGTGCGTGATTGTTTTGTAAGGTATGTTCAAGTGGAACTCTTAGATACTGTCACTTCGCGGTGCGTTCAGAGGAAAATGAGTTCATATTCTTACGTGTTAGAAGGGTAGGGTAAGAGTTGCTCTACTGGCAAATGGAAATTATCCTTAGTGTGAATAGCGCCGACTATTCCGAAGTGTGGATACTTGAATGTATGTAAACTATCCTAATTAGAGAAGCAGACAGATGAGTTTCGTTTTATGTATTCACTAAAATGTACCAAAAGTAATTTTAAGGTACTTAGGAAAGTTCAGGATAAAGTCTGTACCATTCTAAGACTTTTTATGATGTTGTGCAGTGTTTAAATACATTTAAAAGCTCTGCACGCTAATAAAATTCAATTCAAAAGTGTTCAGCATAGTTGAAAAGTATAAAAAGGTGAACTATGCTAATTTAAAACATTCAGGAGCATTTTAGAATGTTCTGTGTTAATTAGGCTATAATTAAGGTATTTCACGTTGATAAACATTTTTAAGCAAGTAAAAAGCGATTAGTATTCATTTTATAAACATTCCTCGCTCTAAATATAGTAATAAACTGTTCTCCGTAGTTTAAAAACATTAAAATGTGCCCCGAGAGAAAATTGTAAGGGAGGGGCTGGTTTTGCGAGTGAAACCGTGTGGGGAGAGACTGAAGCTGCAGCAGCTCCCTACGTCAGAGTGGCCGCGCTCTGATTGGGTAAGGCGTCCGGAGCGTCATAGTAAAGCTAGGCTCCGATTGGTTAAAAGCCAAAAGCCTCACAACAAAGCAGTGAGGGCATTATATTGATTTTGATGATTGTATAATTATTAATTGATGTATAACACCACTATTATCCAAATTGTTTATAAATTCAAGTGTCCCCGTTTTTAAGATCTCTTAACCCCTTCAGTGCTAATGACAAGGGTAACTCGTCATGGAGTTTCCATTGATTTCAATGGAAAGTCAATGGAAGTGCATCATGTGCCTTAGCAGCCAAGTGGTTAATTGTAAGCAATTTCACAAGTAAATAATGCCAGCATCATAGTTAAATTAAATTATTTCAATTTTAAAAGTACCCGATTTGTTCTTTCCTTCGTTTTGATAGGGTTAAAACAGCTGAACACGAAGGGAAGAGATTAAACTAAAAACAGAATTGTAAACGAAGGAGCCGCCTTTCTATTGGCTCAGGCCCCGACTCATCATAGAATAGCTGTGCACCCATTGGTTGGTGACGCGCAGCGTCATAAGGGAGCCGCGACCGGATTGGTTGAGGCTCGAGTGTGGGCTTTGTAATTATTGCCTGCCGAGAACATATTTGTATGGGCCAATTCCTATAAGGATCACACACCTGAGTAAAGAGATAGGTGTCCACTTTAATTATCCCTGTTGTAGTCGTGGGATCGTTTTAGAGGAAAGGCGTGTTATGACTAATGCTAACAAATAAATGCATGCTATAAAAATTATATACACACAAAATTAAAATAAATGAAAAGTAAATGCGCGCTGTGTTTATAGAAAAAGACTGAGCGCGAGTACGAGGGAGAGCTGCCAGCTGCAGCGGCTGCTTGCGTCAGCCGCCGCACTGCCATTGGCTAGAACGCCGTAGCGTCATAGGCAGACCCGCGCTGTGATTGGGCGAGGATTAGTGAACTGTGTCCTGATTGGATGAGGCTTCGTGGGTAAATGTCCCCGTATTAAATGATTATTGTTGGTAATGATGGGTAATTTCGAGATGTGTACTGGCCTCGGGCGTGGCATATACAAAGTGGAGCGCATGTGGAGGGAAACTGACTGCGGCTGTAAAGAGCGCTCGTCATAGAGGGAAACGCCCTTGTTTGAGCGCGTCATCAAAAGGCCGCGCACCGATTGGTTGTTGACGCGTAGCGTCACACAAAGGCCGCGACCTCATTGGTTGAGGCTTAGTGAGCCTCGAGGTCGTCTAGGCTTGACTAAGGAAGGCTCCGTGAGCCGCGCTGGGACTGGGCGAACTTCTCCCAAGTGTAAACAAGGAGTTGACTGTGACGTGTGTTGTCACGAGCTGTGATCTGATTGGTCAGACCTTCGTGTGTAAATATATGATTAGATTTTATCTTTAATTTTCAAAGAGAGTGTTGATGCGCATAGTGAAATCGCGCTAATAAAATTAAAATTTCCGATTAGGGGGACTGCCTTGAAAGAGACACTGCAGTGTCATAGATGTGGCTGTGACCGGATTGGTCAAGACTTCTGATTGGTTGAGCATTGTGTAGCCACACGTTGATTGGCTGAAACACTTGTGCTGATGCACATTGTTTACTTTTTGGTAAAGATTTAGATTTTCCACATTATAAATGCCCAAAGCTTCATTTTAAGCTTGATATTTACAACAACATTTTGCTATTAAATTAGTGAATAAATATAGTAGATATATTAGGCTAATTGTATCAAAGGAGATTATATGTTGGTATTATTGTTATAAATAAAAATATTACATTGCTACTGTTTTTGCAAATTCATATTTTTCTTTACAGGTTAATTACATTTAGTGATACAGGTAAATTAGGAGAAATATTAAATTGACCAAATTATAAAGTTTTCTACACCTGATAGTGTTAAATTAATTAATTAATTGATCAGCAAACGCTGCAAGGCAAATTTAAGAGTACATTTACCAAATTAATTAAAGAAAATGTCTTTCTTATACAAGAAAATGAAAAAGGTTGTAGCCAAATGTGAGAGTAAATTAAAGATTCCCAAATTAGTGAAAATAAATAATAAAGGTGTCAGAGTAGAAAATGTAGAACAGTGTACAATTGATGTTGTAAATATGGATCAGAACAGAAATTCACGAAGACCCCTAGAGCAAATTAATGCAACGCCAAAAGTGTCAGATCAGATTGATAAAGTGCCAGCTCAGACTTCTACTAAAATTGTTACGACAGAAAAGCATGATGAAATGATTGGTACATCTGGAATTAATATTCCTGATCATGTAAATTCATCAAATGATTTAAAAGAGTCCATGAAAATTATGGAAACAGAGATAGTCCCTGTACTTAGGAAAGATGAAATTAATTCCGCAATTTTAAAGGTCCCATTAATTGAAAGGGTTTATTCTATTGTACTTGAGATTGAACTGGTAGGGATCAAAACTCAGCAAGAAACAGAGATGACTTCAGTTCTGGTAAGTGAGAAGTCTGACATTGACCTAATTGAATTGACACAGTCAGACGAGTCAAAATTATGCTCAAATGAAAAAGAAACTGAGATAAATGAGTTGAATGAACAACTACAAATACAGCGACAGGTAATAATTCAAGAGATTGAGATGGCTTCATTGCCATTGCAAATTTTTGTTAATGAACAGATAGAGAATACAGATACAGGATTAAATAAAGAACAGGAAAACAGTCCAAAAGGATTAAATGCACTTCCAGAATGTTGGAATAAAAATGATGTTCTTTTGAGTGAAGACATCAAAGTAAAGGATACAATTGATCAACAGATTGAAACATTGACTTCTGCAGGTTCGCTTTTCAGAAATGCAAATTTAATTAGAAGATTGATTGATGATATTCAATTGGCAGAAAGGTTTGCTGGCGTGATATGTGCAGCACACAAAATAAATGATGAACATGCTTTGAGTTCACTAATACTAACATCTGTAGTTGAAACATGGCAGGTAGTCAAAGACTTACAAGATGAAGCAACTCATGAGGAGAAAAACACATGGTTGAGAAACACATGGTTGAGTGCAGATTTTAGACAGCGAGATGAGGATGAGATTTTGTCACACAAAGATGACAGAGTAGTTTTGCTAAATAGCATGATTACTGATATGGACAATATGTACCATAAAATTGCAGAATTTCTTTACCAGAGGTGTCTGACTTATCTGCAAGTGAACACAATTAAGAGATCAATTGTGAGATTGGGAACAGAATTACAGGAGAGTGGTTCATTGACCAGATTACAAACGGATTTCCGTGAGATGTCACTGAATGACAAACTGTGCTACATTTTTGTGATTTACTGTTTGATTACAAAATGGTTTGAAACATTTCAGATGCGACATGATGATAAAATTACTGTTGCAAATTTAGCAGATGGCAAAAGACATATTGAAAACAGACTGTTTCATTGTGCAGATAGACTAGAAATTTCAGATGTTGAGGAGCATGAGAATGTTATTATAAAAGACAGAGATGCAAAAATGTGCCTAGCTGCAGGTACAAAGTGGACAGATGTCCTTCCACTTGTTTTGATGTTTCTGAGAAACACTACTGATAAAAAGACAGATTTAAGTCCACGTAATATTATGATGGACAAGGTAATGAGACAGACATTCATACCAGAGAAGAGAATGATGACTATCAATGATGGCATCAATTTGGAGAACTGCAGGAATTTATCAGATGAAATGATTTCTGTGTTTGATAAAGATGAAACTGAAGTGCAAACAAGAGAAAAAGAGCAAGTACTTGATCTGTTACCAGGAAAAAGAATCAGGAAAAAGGTTCGTCTAAAAAGAAATTGTCTAGTGCCAAGGAGGCAGAAAAGGAGGCTAGTCAGTCTTGTCACAACAAATGCATGGAAGTGCAAAAGACTGAAGAGGTGGATTGACACTGGCCATACTTTTCGTGTATCTACACCTGAAAATCCTGATGAGGATAGTGTCACAATTGATGATTCAGATTCTGAAAAAGAGCCTGAAGAGAATCCAGATCTTGAAGATCGACAAGTTGGTCGACATCTGGTAAACAAGAATAGAAAACAAGCCTTGATTGAAGAAGACTTGAACGTTGTGACTGAAGACTCAGAAAATGATGGAAATCTGCCAGAAAAAGAAGCAGAAGAAGAATGTGATCAGATTGTGATTCAAGACCAGGAGAGTATTGAAAAGCAGAAGAGTAGCTCTGAAAGCAGGAACAGGAATTCTGAAACTGGGAAGTTGAAGGTAATCGAAGAAGAAAATGAATTGCCAAGTACCAGCTACAAAGATGACGTTCCTAACGGAGTGAAGCTGCCGAGTAAAGAAGTACCTGAGTCTGAAGTTGAAATTTCTGACACTGAAACTGATGAAAGTGATGAAGATTCTGAAATAAGAAAATTCAGAAAAGGAGCTTGGAGAACAGAATGTAATGTGACCAAGCAAAAGAAGAAATTACTAAGAAAAAGTGATAACTGGCAAGGAGAAAATGAAGGCCTAAAATTCAAATTGAGATACAGATCAAAGAAACAGATTGATGAAAAATCAAGTCAAAGAGATTATGTAAAGAAAAGTGAGGCAGGAAAGAAAATAGAAGTGATACCTGTAATGGAGGTAAATAGTTACAGTCAGAAAGAGATTGAAGAGAATAGTGACAATGATTGAAGTACATACCTGTTAAATTTTTAGGTTTTCTGTTTTTGGCATAAGGCTGAAGAAATCTTGTTAGATGACACAAGGTCGAAGAAATACTGTTAGCTGAAAAATTAATGTGACATTAGGTCGAAGAAAAACTGTTAGAAGGTTTAAAGAGTATAAAAAAAAAAATAAATAAATAAAAAAAAAAATTGAAAAAGGGGGGTGTTAGAAATTTTTAGAAAATTTAGGTAAAATTTTTAAAATTTTTGTTTTATTTTTCTTTGCAAGCTTAATGAAAATACATTCTACAAGCTCAAGATGCTTAATTTTAAAAATGTTGTAAGATGTCTCTGATATATATGCTCCTAATAATTCAGCTTTGGTTGATTTAGGTGGTTACTTTTCCTTTAGAAATTAACAAAGAGAAGTTTGAGGTCAATAGGACAAACAAAGTTTCAGCTAGTCAAGACAAACATAGTATAATACTGACATTTTATTAGTTTAAGTTTTTGCAACACATTTATTGAAGCTTAGTTGTATGTTACACAAGAGAAAGAAATAGAACTAGAGGGGGTTCTTAAATATATATATGAGAATTGTAGATAAACTGATGAGATAAGTCTTTAGAAATACTAACACAGGTGAAATTGAATCATGTTCATCTTAGATAAAATCTTTGCTAAAATAGTGGGTGGTGGTGTGGTGATTTGTTAATCACCAGATGAGGGAGTTGATGGAGCGGGATAGAAAACAAAAATTTGTTTAAACCCATGAAGTCACACTTCCATAAATAAATTAATAATGCTAACAATTTGTGATATGTGTGTGCTAATTCAACCTAGTTTAAAGTTGCATTTACACAGAACACGCGGGAAACTAACATGTGTGCTCATAAATGTGCATTATGTTGCATTCTCATGTATGTGGAAAATAATAAATTAATCTTGTCTATTGTCATGTCATAACTAATAGCAGCTGTTTTTGAAATAATGGCATGTGCTTATTGCTTCCCTTGTCTATGTGGTGTCACTATATTCTTTATAGGTGCATAAAGAACTCTGCTGGATTTATGAAGACTGGTAGATATAAAATGCTGCTTTATTTGTGCTTTACTGCTAGATAATTTAGACTAATGGGTTAATAATTAGCAATGATGGGAGGCAACAGAACAAACTGTATTTCTTTCATTAATTATTCTTTGTGTTTGTTTATATAATAGTTTTACAAATGAAGCTTAGAGATGGCTGCAGGAAAATTAGTACCCTTTTAAAAGTGACGCAGGGACAGTGGCGCAGAAAATTGACGCTCTTTGAAAAGAGGCCTAATGATGAAAATGGCTCAAGTGAAAATAATTCTGAGAAGGATGGAAAAGGCCTCTGAGCTTTTATTTTGAAAGGTTTTGGATTGAACTGCTAAAAGATGACTTTTTGGAGAAATTTGCTAACGTTTACTAACGTGCCACGGGAGTTCAGAGCTGACTGGCTCAAGGTTAAAAAGGAAGCTGTCGCTACAAAATGTAGCAGCCTAAGGAGAAGCTGCCAAGACTTCTACATGAACAATGGACTAGTGAATTTGCCCGGGCATGTAAGAAGGAGGTGTCACAGTTTACTGTGGTACGAGGTGGCTCAGCCAATGAAGAACTAGAATTCGTCTGCTGGAATGTGAAAAATAGTTAGCTCAGCTAAATTAGGGTATAAGAATAGGTTCAGAGAACACATAGTTGGCTTACGCTCGAGAATTCTGGAGGACGATGTTATGCTGATGGACTTTACACGTGAGGACAGGAGTTTTTATTAATTACTTTATTACTAGGTGATGAGGGTAGTGACAGAGATATAGTTAGGATTTTGGAAAATGCTTAGTTTTACTTATTCCTGCTAATGAATAATAATTCTTGATTTATGCTCTTTTTATTAATACTGAATAAATCTTTCTTTATGACATTTTCTAATGCTTGTTTAATAAAATACCAAAACCTAAGTTTTTCTAGATGTGTTAAAATAAACTTTCTAAAATGACAAGCTGGTCTTGATTATTGCAGATGGTTTAAACAACTATATTTAGATCTTATCGCCTCATGATTCAAGCGCTCTAATGTTGTTATGGGCCTAGTGTTGTAGTGAAAGTTTTGTGGTAGTAGATAGTGTCATTTGTGCAATATTTTGGTGAGAGCGCTGGATCAGGTGAGGAGACGGAAGGTGATTCTCTTGTTGACCGGGAGCCAGTGCAGGTTTCTCAGGTGTCCGGAGATGTGGCTGCGACGGGGGATGTCCAGGATGAGTCGTGCTGAGGCGTTCTGGATCCGCTGGAGTCTCTTCTGGAGTTTGGCGGTGGTTCCGACGTAGAGGGAGTTGCCGTAGTCCAGACGGCTGGTGACGAGGGCCTGGGTGACCGTCTTCCTGGTCTCGGTGGGGATCCACCGGAAGATCTTACGTAGCATGCGCAGGATGTTGAAGCACGACGAGGAGACGGCGTTGACTTGTCTGGTCATGGAGAGGGAGGAGTCCAGGATGAAGCCCAGGTTGCGTGCGTGGTCCGTTGGTTTGGGTCCGCTGCCTAGGGCGGGGGTCCACCAGGAGTCGTCCCAAGCGGCGGGTGAGGATCCCAGGATGAGGACTTCCGTCTTGTCCGAGTTCAGTTTCAGGCGGCTGTTCTTCATCCATTCGGCTACCTCTTTCATCCCTTCGTGAAGGTTGGCTCTGGCGGTGGCGGGGTCGTTGGTGAGGGAGAGGATCAGCTGGGTGTCCTCGGCGTAGGAGATGATGTTGAGGTGGTGCTGGCGTGCGATGTCTGCGAGGGGGCTCATGTAGACGTTGAAGAGGGTTGGACTGAGCGAGGAGCCTTGAGGAACGCCGCAGATGACTTCGGTGGCTTCAGATCTGAATGGAGGGAGGCGGACTCTCTGTGTTTTTCCGGCGAGGAAGGAGATGATCCACTCCAGTACCTTCTCCTGGACTCCGACGTTGCTGAGGCGTTGTACTAGGGTACGGTGGCAGACAGTGTCGAAGGCCGCGGAGAGGTCGAGGAGGATGAGGGCCGCTGTTTCTCCGTTGTCAAGCAGCGCTCGGATGTCATCGGTGGCTGCGATCAGGGCGGTCTCGGTGCTGTGGTTGGTCCGGAAGCCAGAATGCGAGGGGTCGAGGGATCCGCTCGTCTCGAGGAAGGCGGCCAGCTGCTTGTTGACGGCCTTCTCGATGACTTTTGCAGGAAACGGGAGCAGCGAGATGGGGCGGTAGTTCTTGAGGTCGGTGGGGTCGGCCGATGGCTTCTTGAGTAGGGTGCTGAGTTCGGCGTGCTTCCAGCTCTCCGGGAAGGTAGCGGTGTTGAAGGAGGTGTTGATGATGTCCCGCAGGTGGGGTGCGATGACAGCGTCGGCCTTGTTGAAGACGTGGTGAGGGCAGGGGTCGGTCGGAGATCCGGAGTGGATGGAGTTCATCGTGCGGACGGTGTCTTCGGTGCTGATCGGAGTCCAGGCGTGGAGGGTGGTGGTAGGGGGCGGTGGTTCGGTTGTGTGCTGAAGCTGTTGTGTATGTCCGCGATCTTGTTGTGGAAGTAGGAGGCGAGGGAGTTGCAGAGGTCTTGCGAAGGGGTGATGTCGTTGTTTCCGGCGTTGGGGTTGGAGAGCTCTTTGACGATGTTGAAGAGTTCCTTGCTGTTAACAAAACGACTCTGTTGCAAAACCAAAACATAAGGGGAAAAACAATCTTGTTTATTGTATGATTCATAATGTAGACGCAATCTTGTCTGAGTAAATATTACACATAGCCAAGAGCCGCCATCTTACACGCGTGGACGTTAACTACTGATCTGCTGCACTCAGTAAAAAAATAGCAGGGCTCTGGCAGTTTTTTGATGATCAGACAGTGGTTTTAAACCACAGATCTGTCGTGTAGATCAGGACTGTGACGATAATGAATAATGCATCTCGTACCCTAATTCAATAGCAAAACCTTCTCGAATGCATTCATATTAATGCAGTTCAATTGATTCCTGCCAAATGAATGCTGTGTGATTAATTGCATTTGAATATACAAATATCATCATGTACAGGCGCCTTTGCCGCGCCGCCCCTGGTTCAAGGACAAAGCGTAGCTGAAAGAAGGCGAGCTCTCCCAATCACGTCCGAGGAGACCACAAAGGAAGAGAATTTTTACACGCGAATGGCAGTATCAAAATGGTAATTTTTTAAAAATCAAAGTGTCGGGTGGATCATCGGTTTAAGCACCAAACCATGGCAACTCCTCCACCCCCTTGGTTTCCATCACCTTCCCATTTTGAAGAACCTTATTATAATAACAATCATTAGGCCATTGTTTATGAAAACAAGACCACCTCTCCAATGTGCTTCTAAAACGTTTATTTGAAAGCATGCAGCAAAAATGAGTGGCATCAAAATTCAGATTACTTTCTATGAGGTCTGTTTATGGGTCTTTGTTTTGGTGGTCATGTGTTCTGCCTCTGTCAAACTTCCTTACCTTTTGTATCGAGTCTCCCTTTTTACAATCAAGTTAAACACATTATGGACTGTGTTTTATTGGTAATTTGTGTAGGCAGCGCTATAGATTAGTGTTAAGTGGAGAATAAAAGGTGTTTTTTTTTGGTCAAGTAATTTGTAAATATGATGTACATTGTAAATGATTTTCTTATTTACGGGAAATGGCCTTTATAATGCGGGCTGAGCTACACATGCCATTTCCCGCAAGCGGAACCACGCTTGATGTACCCCGCTTCTAGAGGCTGGGGTGGGCGGGCACCGGAAGAGGAAGGATCGGGAGAAGTTGTGGTGTGGTAAGTGGGGTTTGGGGTCGTTTTTAAGGGTTGAGGGTTCTTTTTAGGGCTCGTGGGTCAGGGTAGTTTTTAGGGCTCGGGGGCAGAGAAGTTTTAAGGGCTCAGGGGGATTCAGGGTAGTTTTTAGGGCTTGAGATAGTGCTGGGGGGTCGGGTAGTGTTAAGGGTTTGGGATGAGGTAATGTTTAGGGCTCGAGGGGGGTCGGGTAGTGTTTAGATCTCGGTGTAGCGGTAGTGTTTAGGGCTTGTGGGTGTCAAGGTAGTGTTTCAGACTCGGGGGGTCAGGGCAGGGTTAAGGCTCAGGGGGGGTCGGGTAGTTTATAGGGCTTGGTGGGGAGTGGGGTAGTTTTTATGGCTATGGGGCAGTCAGGGTAGTTTTTAGGGCTCGCGGAGGGTCTTGTGGTATTTAGGGCTCAGGGTGGGGGCTGGGTTGTGATATTTACCACACATCCCTTAACCAGTCATGCCTTTACCACAAAATTGTATGGTAAAGGAATGCGTTGTTCAGACGCATTAGTTGTTGGGGCAGCATTGTAGAGGCACACGTGGTTTAGCCATGCCTGCCTCTGTCATACATCCCTCATTTACAGTACAACAGAAACAGTCATGATTATCCTGCAAAATATAATGGGGTTACTTGTTTCAACTACAGCAGTAAGAAGGGCACATTCAAAGGCAACGTAGATGTGACTGTTTCAGCTCAGGCTGTATTCATGGACGTCAATTTGCCAAAATCCCAAGGGTAGTGGAAGTCCCATCACACTTTGACCTTCACTTTCACTCACACGCACATGTTTACACATACACACACATTCACACATACACACACTCTGTCTCACTTAACCACTCCCTCACCCACAAGCACGCACACAACATACATTAAAAAAAAAATTGTACTTACCTAAACTGTCAGGGAAGGTCATATTCCAGCTAATTGTATTGCATTTATTTTACACTATTGGTGAATATTTGAATTTTATTTGCTATTAGTGTAATATAAAATTGATAGAAAACAAGGAGAGTGGAACCCCAAACTGACATCCATAATGATGAGCTGCCCCTGTGTACCTAGCACTAATTTTGCCACCTCTGAGGGCAGTGGTCACAAAGACAGACCCCTGGTGACCGCTAAATGACGTCCATGACCTTAATGTGATTGATACAGGAGATTGTAGTCGTTATATGTACCAGCAGGGACAGGGGTGCAGCCTGCATTGCCAGTGTGGCAGTGGCATAGATACATCTTTGGCCACCTGTGGTGGTCCCTGCGTTTGCTGCCCGCGACGGTTGTAGGTAAGAGACGGGAGGGCAGGGGGGTGCTACCATCTCTCACGCCGGTTGCAGGTAAGAGTGAGGGATGGGGGATTGCTGGCAATCCCTGCATTTGCCAGTTCGGCCGCAAGTAAGAGAGGGGGAGGCCGCCACCCCCAAAACTTGTGCCATCCGGGGCAGACGGCCCCCCCCTTCCTTGCTAAGCCACTGCAGGGTGGGAAAGGGGCAAGTTATAGAAAATGTCTGGTTCCAGTTGCAAACAAGTGGTTTGAGTGCCTGTCAGGCATAATCATGTTGCATTGATTCCAGTGCAGTGCCAAACGGCATATGTGGTAGCACTATACATTGGTCAAATCATGGAGAAATAAAATGGATAATTCACAGAAGATCGTGCGTTAGAAATGCCAAAACGCTAATAGGATAAACGTACCATGGCTTATCATGCGGACTCAAGTGCTTCTAAAAAAAATGGTCTAGTTCTCTTGAAAGAGATAGAAGGACTCTGAAATAGGTGATATTTAATGGTCCCTTCAGGAATCTGTCGGATAAATAATTAGCTTGAACAAATGCATGCATACAAATAGCAATTGTCAGCCCACGGTAAACAGCAGGATTCCGGTAGTTAGGTTCCAACGTAATCGTCAATTTCTGTGCCTTTTGTTCCATGGTCTGCAGGAATAATCTGATGATTGCACGGCTTATCTAAGTCAAATGATTTAATTGGTTCGTGCTAATGGTCTCACAAATTGTTTAATGTAGATTTTCAAATCCCCACCAACCTGCTCATTGTGAGAAACACCTCAGTTTTGCTGTGTGGGTTCTAAAGCATCTTAATTGATTCAGCCTCCTCTCTGTGTTTTTTTCCAACGCCTTTTCCAATCAGACCAGCTGTGGCTGGAATTAGGAAGTATATCTTGCCATGCCTTATCTTTAACCTTTGTCCCAGTATGTTTGCTGCACGGGTGTGCTGCTAATCTGTCTCTCCTGACAGTTCTGTTAAAATAGACACACACATATCTCTCCTTAAGCTATGTCAGCTATTTTCCGCCTTCAGCCATTGTGCAGGCCAGCAAGGAATACAGAATGCCATAAAAGCATGAAGGTGCTGTGTATAAAGAGCAAATAAAGATTAAAACCTTTATAAATTCAAATGTATACCTTTATATTAAGTTACCTTAAAATGGTATCCTAAAAATAAAAGAGTGAAAGCTGGTAATTATGTATTATCCTCACCATAACACAAAAACATCTACTAGCTGGAAACACTCTGCTATTACCTTGCATACCTGAAAAGCTTCAATGCGAAAAATAAATCTACCCCTTGTCATCATACTAAAGGAATCATGATATTTCAATGAACTCAACCACATCCTTGTCATTAACCTGGCAGGCCACCTGCTTTCTAAAATAAGCTGTCTATCTTATTCCACATATCATTCTATGTTTACAAAACTATCTGAGTCTACCTTTAAATGAGATACAGTGGATTATAATATTCACAGAAGTTTACCTCACCAGGAACGGCGCAAGGATGTTCGATGTTCCAGGTAAAACAGTTTGGTATTGGAGAGTTCCCCATCCACAAAGGAAAGAGCATGTTTTAGCTATTTGTGGCCACCAAACGGCAGCAACCTTGCAAATGTGTTAGACCTAAATATGTTGGTTTTTTTTTATTTAAACAATTAGCACAATACAGTTTTTAAATAATACATCTGCAATAATCGATCGCATAGAATAAGAAACTTGTTCATCATCAACATAGCCACTTCACCCTTTGATTCATGTAGGTTTATATTCGTCACCACTATCTTCGCTAAATATGTTTTTTAAACCACTAGCAATTAAATTCTCTTGCAATATTTAGTTTTATTCAGACAGACACTTCACTTTAAGTTTCTAAATTACCTTTTGTAGTGTTTTAAATCTGATACACATTCAAATGTGGTGCATGGGGCAACATTACTACTTTGTTGAAATGCAAGGTATAATAAAAAAGTGATCAAACTAACAGCTGCAGAATTTTACTCAAGAGAAGAAGGGATAATGCAATGCACAAGCCTGACTATGGCTCGCCTATTCCACAAACAAAGCTGTCTCCTCTGCACAAGTTCAGTTGGTGTCATTTGGGTACTCCTAAGAGGGATATTGAAAGTACAAAATAGAGGAATTAGATTCCCCAATTACGTTGCATTGCAGCCAAGGGAGCTTTGGGAGTGAGGAATCTAAAATAACATTGGTCACCTGAATATAACACACAAAGAGTCTGTGGCCCTGGTTTTTTAAAAGGATCCCCTAGCTGGTCCTTAAACACTCCCAGATGTCGTCTCTCAGGGTAACTTGCAATGTCCTTAGAATTATCAGCAGGCCCTCACAAACCTTCCACCAAGTCATTGAAATCTGTAGTCTGTCCTCAGAATTTCCCAGCCCACACTCAAACACCTCTGACACTCTCTCAAACTCACTGAACTGGCCAGCAGTCATCCTTAGTATCCCCTCAGAGACCTTAAGGCTAGGTCAACCTTCAGACAATATTATTTTATCATTAGCTACCTCCGTCAGCCCTTGGCCTACATTCAGACACACCCAGCTTAACAATGGATCCCACCACATGTTCTTTAAGACTGGCTGCACTCCTTCAGGCACTAGACTCTCTAATTCAACCTTGAGGCATCTCCTTATTACTCTCAGAGCCCCCTGCCCAACCCTTAGCTATCACCAGCAGGCTTTCAGCACGTCCCTTAAACACCTCCAATTGCTATTTAGACACTCCCAGCTGGCCTTCAGCGTGACTTGAGGCACTATAATCTGGTATTACACAATCCAGATGTGCTCTCAGAATTCCTTGTTGTGTTATTAGAATCCAAGAGAGGGTCAGCCCCTCAGAGTCCATTAGAGTGCCTTCAGATAAATCCAACACCCAAGTCAAGAGGAACTGAGTCTGTCTATAGTCAGCCCCAGCTGGTTCTAACCCTTCCCCAACCATTCCTTTAATGTGTTGTCAGATACCTCGAGCAGACTCTCAATAGAGTCTTGGCTCAAACTCATCGACCCTAAGTTAGGCTCAGGGTTCACCTCCAAAGACAACCAGCTCCCAAGAGAGCCATTCAGCCTTTAGAAAGACTTACTAACTTTTTACATCATGGT
Organism: Lissotriton helveticus; assembly: GCF_964261635.1. NCBI lineage: Eukaryota > Metazoa > Chordata > Amphibia > Caudata > Salamandridae > Lissotriton > Lissotriton helveticus. Next base: position 876,119,081 of record NC_136067.1, read on the forward strand.
TGTGCCTGGTTTGTAGTGCTGCCACGATGCAAAATGCTAGTAGATATTTATAAAGCCACGCAAGGGGTGATTTGAGCCGACTTGTGTAACTTCGCAAAGATATCTAATGCAATGCAGCAGTTTGAGCTGCATTGCAATTCTTTTCATTCTGTGAGGAATTCCATGGGTGGAGCATGGGTGTTCCCGTGCATCCACCCATTGATTTCATGCAATCCCAGATTTGCAGAGGTTTTTAAACCTGGGATTGAGTGAAATCGCTACACCTCCCAGAGGATGGTTTACGGAAGAGAAAAATGTGTTTTTGCTCTTCTTTATTTCCTCTTTCTATGAGTGCTGCATTCTGCAGCACACACAGAAAGAGAAAAAAAATGCTTGAGGGATTGTTATGTTGCACGAAGCGTATTCCTTCCTGCACAAAAATAATTCTTCTTGTAATGCATGTACTCTTGCTCCATTGTGCAAGGATGCCTACACTGGTGCAAGGCTGCCTGAAGTGTGCCAGCACAATGAGAGTGCAAAAGTGTACCAGTAGATATGGCGCATTTATGCTATTTCCCATTGCGGCAACGCGGCACAGCTAGTTGCCTTCCTGCATTGCATTGCGTGAAAGGTTAGTAAATCTGGCCCTCTGTTTTGGTCCTCACACATCATTTCATACCGGTATTCATAGACTCTCAGAGATTTGTTTTTTTACTCACCAAAAATATCCTTGTTTTCAGTTGCTGAGGGAGCAGTGAGGGACAGTGCCCCTCCCTCCATGCCTTCTAACTCCATTTTGTGAAAATATTTAGGAAGAAAGCCTAATAGAGCTGGGTCCTGTCTGGAATATTAACCGTGAGATTACCAAGTCAAAAAGATGGCTCTAAGAGTAGAGAGTATTTTTCCTAATATATTGGTGAAAGAGCCGATTATGCTGAATTGGTAAAGAAAAAGAAGTTGTCTGCTATTCATCATATCCTTTAGCTATACCTAGCTCTCCCTTACAATTTGAATCCATAAACTTTTCCAGATTGTTTAGATTTTATGTCAAGACCGGAGGCTAACATTATTTCAATCTCTTTTATTTCCACCACTCACTGCAGCCTATTTAAACAGCTTAGAACACATACCACCAAAATTGCAACATAATGAAAAGGCCATGACCCTTTGTCCTCTTCCTTCATGTTTGTTGCTGCTGCTCCAGCAGATAAGTACATTTCTCATAACAATTTGGATTGAGCATGTTTGTCTGATGTTTAAATGGTGAAATTTGAGGCTGTATGTTGATGTTTGATGAGGATTGTTTGAGGAAGTATATTGTTGAAGTGTGTACATATATAGTAAGCTAATATTTCATTTTAAGTCTGAAAGAAATGTTGGAGCAATCGTTAGGAAAGTGCTCTGGTGTAGGGTGTAGTATTTAGAGCTTAAAACTTAGGATTTACATGGGTAATTTAGGACCGAATTATGAGTTTGGCAGTCCTCCCGCGGAGTGCCATGCCAGTGCTCTGCGGGAGGACCACCAAACCCGTAGTGACACTGTCCGCCGGATTCCAACGTAAATCCAGGTTGGGCGGAAGGTGCTACTGCGGTTCCTCGTTGGTGCCTTTCTAATGTTTAAAGGAGAGCCTTAGAAAGGAACTGGCGTAGGGCAACCGCAGCACGTTCCTGCATGAGAAGAAATGCACCATGTCGTGCCTTTCTTCCTGTGGAGGAACTAAGGGGTGCAATACCACAGGGACACACCATGTACCCCCCTGCATACACCATCAGCCCAAAGAGGGAGCTCCTGCCTCTCTGCCACCCTTTCCATGTCTGAATTGGGGTGATCTAGTGAGCAAAAAACGATGGATTTAGGCCCAGATCTCTGTACTGGGGTGAATGTATGACATTGTTCTGCATTCTGTCAACCAACTGTTGTTTTTGCATTTGTCACCCCGAGTAGGACTGGTATGCTCAGACGTGAGTCCCGTGCTCTTCAGGCCACTGGAGTCAAGCTATCCTGGTTGATGACGGCTGATAGCCAGAAACCGGTCCTAGGATACTTGATTCCGGTCCAGGGAAGACATGGCTTTTCAGTTCGGGCTGGACTGTTCCCATGAGGCACAGGGTCAAGGCTGATTTGCATATGGCCATGTCTGAACTGGGGTGGTCTGGTGAGCAAAAAAACGATGGCTTTAGGCCCAGATCTCTGCACTGGGGTGAATGTATGCCATTGTTCTGCATTCTGTCCATCAACTGTTGTTTTTGCATTTGTCACTCCGAGTGGGACGGGTATGCTCAGACGTGAGTCCCGTGCTCTCCAGGCCACTGGAGTCAAGCTACCCTGGCTGAGGACGGCTGATAGCCAGAAACCGGTCCTAGGATGCTTGATTCCAGTCTAGGGAAGACATGGCTTTGCAGTTCGGGCTGGACTGTTCCCTTGAGGCAAAGGGTCAAGGCTGATTTGCATATGGCCATGTCTGAACTGGGGTGGTCTGGTGAGCAAAAAAACGATGGATTTAGGTCCAGATCTCTGTACTGGGGTGAATGTATGACATTGTTCTGCATTCTGTCCATCAACTATTGTTTTTGCATTTGTCACCCTTTCCATGGCAGGCTCATCACCATGGAATGGCTGGCGAAAAAGCAACTCATAATAGTTTGGAGGTGCACAGAGGCACTGCCATCATATTACTGTGCCTGACCGCTGTGACACTGCCGCAGGATCACGGATCCCCGGCGGTTGCAGCAGTCCTGTGGCACTCCGACCACCACATGTAATGCGGTGCACGATGGCACAGTGTGGCGGTGGCAGGACTGCCACCACAGGTTCGGCGGTCCGATGGACTGCCAAACTTGTAATTAGGTCCTTCTTGGTTTTTTTTTAATTAGTACCTTCAGTAATGACTTTGCGGTGGTTCGCGAGGGCTCTCTTGCATTCGAGAATTAGCTCGCACTTCTGGCTGCGGGCTGACAGGGTGCCAGTAGGGCATGTCTGGGTGTACAGTTGCCAGTACATATTAGGAAGTTTACATACTTGTTTTTGGCCGCAACAGGGATCGGGCCGACAATCACCCCCTTTATTGTTGACATTGCATATGCGTAATCATCCATCTTGTACAATCACAAAAGTAGACAAAGGACTTCAAATAAGGCACTCCCACCTCACGTATTATGTTGAGAGCGGGTGGCCATTTTAGCTGGTTGGGAAAGGTACGTGGAAGTTAATAGCATTCATGAAATGACAGATTGGGATAGGTAGACACGTATTAACATCTGATTAGGTCAAATACGAACAGTCAGTCAGGCAATTCAGAGAGCTATTAAGGGCAAATCATTAACATTTGGTTGGTGTCGTATTGATTTAGAAATTGAAGTGAAACTTAATCCGGTCATTCAACTTAGGAAAATGCTAGTTACGGTTGGAGTTTAATTCTAGAAGTGGTTTTAGTTAGAAGTTTTAGGAGAATAGCAGAAACAAGTGGACAGAGTAGTAAGGAGATACTTTTAGAGGACTAAATAAGTGGTATGCTGCAGAAGTTTTCAAATGATGTAGATGTAAGAATTGAGAAGAAATTAGAGACTTTATTAAAGAATTAGAGTATGTTGTCTGATGAGAGGTTTTGGTCGTCTGGGGAAAGCTCTCAGACTAGGAGAGGTGGTAAAGTGGTAAAGTCCCCAAGAAAAGGAAACACATTGGGGCATATTAGCAAGAACCTCGTTAAAATTATCACCATTTTAGCGGCAGGACATCTAACCTGTGCTTTTATTGGAATTCTATAACGCATATTAGCAAGCCCATTATCGCATATTTAGCGGAAGTTTCCTGCCGCTAAAACGGCGATAATTTTAACGAGGTTCTTGCTAATATGCCCCATTGAGCCTAATGTGACACAGAGTAAGAGGAGAAAGATTACTGTGTTAAACTGTGGTTTTTGTGATTGCACAAAACATAGAGGTGTCGAGGATACACAGGGGGACCAGAAAAAGGTCCCAGAAAAAATAAGAAAGGTTTTAAGAGTGCTCGCAAATACTCCTTTGTACAATGTGACAAGTCTTCTGGGAGCGCAGACGTGGAGATAATTTGTTCATCAGAATTTGATCTGATAAGGAGGACAGGATTGTGAGACAAAAAGCAGGTCAGGTGGAGAACACCGTGAGCGGAGATGATGGGGTTTTGACTGACCCATTATGGAAGTTCTTGTTTGATCTCATGTTAAAGCATCCGCTATCTCCAGAATGGGCTCCAGCAGCACATGTCGCAAAATATGCGCAAACATGGTTGAGGAAGTAGATACCTAAAGATGTTCCATTACGTCTAAGATCTGAATGTCTTAGGCCTAATTTAGTGAATAAGGTTATGATGAAACTTGATTTGGATGCAGTTTTTTAGGTTTTCTGATAAATACAGTTGAGGGACAATTGAGATTGCCAAAGGAAAAGTTTAAAAGATATAAGGATTTTGAGTTGGGAGAAAATGTTGTTGAGAATGTCGGCACGTGTGGTAAATTTGTTGTCCTCTACAATTCAATCTATTTTTGTAGGACCTTTGAATTATCATGCACTTAAGAGATTAAAGGCAAAACACGTGAGGCAGGGATTGAGATATTCAGAGGATATTGTGCTTTCAGAGGAAGGCAAGGAGGAGCTTGGTTTGTGGTTAAGAAAAATGGAGGCTTGAAATGGGAGAGCTATTTTTTAAGCAAATCCAGAGATGAATATTGAATCAGATGTGAGATTGGCAGGATGGGGAGGACGTTCTAGTGTGGTTTCTACAGGAGAAAACATGGTCGGAAGAGGAAGGCAAGTTACACATAAATTGCTTGGAGTTTCTAGCAGGGTCCTTTGCAATAAGGAGTTATACGAAGGACAGGGTGAAGTGTTTGAATCTTTTGCGGATGGAAAATGTCTCTGTTGTAAGATATGTAAAGAAGTCAGAAGATCTTGCAGATTTGGCCACGGTGTTCTGGGAGTTTTGCTTGAGACAGAACATGGATGTGCGGGTGGCACATATACCAGGGTTGAGCAATTGTAGAGGCAGATTGGTTCTTGAGGAATTACTGCAAGCTATTAGACTCTAGACAGAGCAGTTATCAAGAGATCGATGGAACATTGGGGTTATTTTCAGGTGGACTTGTTTGCAAACAGATTGAATACCCAGGTGAAAATGTTTTTTATTAGGCATCCAGATCTGGAGTCAGCGGGCGTAGATTCATTCAGACAGGATTGGAGGGACCTCAATCCTTAGGCTTTTCCTCTGTTTCCTATGATACCTCAGGTATCAGTGATGGTACGCAAGTGGAACAATATGGAGGTGGTAATAGCACCTCTTTGGAAGTCTGAGATCTGGTATCAATTACTTTTGGAGTTGTCAGTGAATTATCCAATTCTGTTGCTGATATTTTGGGAAATTTTAGTAGGTGCAACAGGCGAGTTGCACAATCTGGTTTTGGAAGGTCAGTTTGGGTTGATGGCATGGAAAATTTCAGGTGAATATGGGAGGTGCTAGGCCTTTCACAGGGAGCAACAAATCCTATTAAGGAGTCCTGGGCGTCAAGTACTCGGAAAATGTATAGATTGGCATGGCAAAAATAAGTTTGCTGGCTGTATTTATTGGCCTTCCCTCAGAAGATACTGAATGGCTTTTTTTTTTTTTTAATTCTTTTTATTAAGCAAAAAGGAAAACAAAAGACAGTACAAAAAGAACTCAACTCTCAGGTGAATACATTCAGTTTCAAAGCATGGATTTGAATCGACACAATACAGGATCTAATAACAACGATCAGTAATAGGGTCAAGGGGAGTCCTGTTCTCCTAGGCCTAAACTCGTCGCGGGTGGCTCCCAAATTTCTCCACGATGGCTATTCCACGCTCCCCAAACTTTCCCCCACTTCTGCGGACATCCCCTAGCCACATACACCGATCTCTCCCGAAACATGTACCAATCAAGATCTTCCGCCCATTTATTAATACGGGCGGTTGACTGGCCCCCCAAAGTTGTGCGATATTATGTTTGGCCGCCATATAGGCCAGGTCACCCATTGTTTCTGGTACGCACCCAAGTCGGTCAGCTCCCACACATTCAGCAGACATCTCTGGGCCTTCGGTCGCATCTCCTCACCCAGAACGTCCCTCAACTCCTTGTGGACTTTTGTCCAATACACCTGGATCGCATCACAATGCCAAAGGATATGCATCAATGTACCGACTTCACCGCAACCTCTTCTACAGACTCCACTCTCAGCTCTCCCCATTCGCACCAGACAAGGCCTGTTAAGTAGGATCTATGCAGTATCTTTAATTGGACCAACCGGAGCCGCATCTGGACAGAAACTACCTTAGGGGACGACACTGCCTCCGTCCAGTCCTCATCATCAAACTCTAACCCATCTGCACTCCACTGAGCCCTAAGCTGCGTCAATGGGTCCCCGGAGCTGTTAACTAGTTTCCTATAGATCAAAGAGATGGTCTTCTCAGGAATATGACCATCCAACACACGGTCCTCAAGAGGATATGCCTCCGGAAGCCCGCGTCTTTGGGAACATGCGTGGCAAGGGCGTGTCGAACCTGCAGATAGCGAAAATACTCGTTTTGATGTAAACTATACTGCTTTGCAAGGGAATCAAACGTGAGTACCGAGTCTTTCCCCCACACATCTTTGATCTGGGTGATCCCGATGAGGTCCCATCTGTCGAATCCCTTAGTCCTCCATAAGCTGCCCAACCCATCGGAATTTAAGAGGGGGTAGCGAGTGTCAATCTGCCCTCCCACCCCGAACACCTGTTAGCTGTGTGCCACACCCGTATCGCGTGTGCGGACGGGCCTGTCAAAGGAAACTTCCCGGGCCTGGCGTATAATGCTCGATCGAACATCCCGCCCGGGGCCTGACCCCGGTCCATAGCATATCCCGGATCCCCGGGGAGTCTGTAGACAATATGGTTTACCGCGGCCAGCTGTGAGGCCCAATAGTACTTCCGCAAATCCGGAAGTTCAATCCCGCCGTCATACCACAGAAGGGTCAGCTTATTGAAGGCGATTCGGGCCCCACCGTCCCAGAGGAGCCGTTTCTGAAGAGCCTCTATCTCCCTGAAGTATGCGGCCGGCACCGGGTCCATTGAGTTTTGCAAGGCGTACAAGAACCGAGGCAAAGCCATTATCTTAAAAAGGACTGCCCTCCCGAGCAGGGAGAGCGGAAGAGCCTTCCAGCGCTCCACATCATTCCTGCACCTACTCAGTGGGGAAGCCAGATTATTATCGTATCGCAATATCGGATCAAGCATGATAAATATAACAAGATATTTGAACCCTATCGTCTCAATATGGATAGGGCACGTCGCGGGGATCGCCGGCGGGTCTCCCACCAACACAAAGAGTACCGACTTTGCCCAATTAATTGCCAACCCAGAATATCCACCAAAAACAACAAGTACATCCAGGAAGTTGCAGAAGGAATCCCTAGGGCTAGTGAGATAAAGCAGAACGTCGTCTGCATACAAGGAGATTTTGTCTTCCCATTCAGGCGTCCACCGCAAACCCCGTATTGATCTATCCCATCTAACCCAGGCAGCCAATGGCTCCAATGCGAGGGCGAAGAGCAGCGGAGACAATTGGCACCCCTGTCTGGTTCCCCTCCCCAACGGAAAGTCACTGGACTTACAGTTGTTGATGACCACCCTAGCCAGGGGGTTTGCATACAGCAAGTGTGCCCAGCTGATAAACTCATCTCCGAAGCCCAGCTTAGCCAACACTGCAAACAGATACCCCCACTCCACCCTATCTGAAGGTGGGTAAGGACTAAATCTTCAACGAATAAGTCCTCAGCCTTCTCGGGAATACCAACTATCCTGAGATTGTTCCTTCGGGCCCTCCCCTCATGATCGTCAAGCTTCCGGCACGTGAGTTCTCCGGCCCTCATGAGCTCCTGTATCTCCCCCTGTAGCACTGCCACATCATCTGTCAAACTCGTTGTTTTAATATCCAAGGATTTGACCTTCTCACTAGTTTTATTGAGATCTGCACGAATAAGATTAACTTCAATAGTTACTTTCTCGAGCTTATTATCAAGCAACTCAATTTTTTGTCCCAATGATGTTTTCACCCCATCTATCGCTGCCATAACATCGAAAAGCGTGGGCTCTATCAGAGGGCCGGGCAATTCCTTCCCTGAATCCTGCGACTTCTTAAGGTCCTGTGGGGATCCCCTGGACGTCGTGTAGCAGTCTAATTTATTGGACTGAACATATCGAGTTCCCCTAGAGGACCGAGACTGGGATTTCTCAGAGTCTGGTTTAGATGCCATCCCGGAGCTCCAGGCAGGGCTCTCAACAGCTAGCCAAAACGTCAGAGACGCACACCAATACGTCTGCTTCCTCCACACACCGGCCCACCACCTCACACAGTCTCAGTGTCTACCTTTACCTCAGGGTGTTGGACCGTCCCTCAAGCCACACCACTCGTCCTGCACCGGCCGCCCCCAGGTAACAATCGTTAGCAACACCGGCAGGCTGGGGAGTCCAGGTCTCTACAGTGCCCTCTCAAATCCTCCCTTTCTTTCTTGCCGGCTGCCAGGGAAGAGAGGGACTCAGAGCGGGGCAGGACGGCCAATCTTCTTGCACTGCCACTGAGGCAGTAGAGTGCACACACGTCCAGTAGGGCAGTGACCCTCACTTCTTGCGCCCTCTGGGCCGGTCGGAGTAGTTCCCAGCCGCAGTAGGCTCAACCGCCGGCAGCGTCCCCGGAAGCCTCCCAGCACTCTCTTCTCCGGGGGCTGCGTCTCTCAGTCTACCACTCCTGCTCTCGTTCCCACCGCGGAACTGGAGCCGAGTCCGCAGCACACCAGACCCATGAAATGGCCCTCTCGTGCCCCCGTCTCGATAAAATCAGCGGCTTCTCGCCGGTGCACCTGGGGCACCCCGACGGCCGGAGAGGTGGGAGCAACCGAGGGGGGGGTCCACAGCACCATATACGCGGGTCAGTCTCCCGCTGCTGGCACAAATTCAACATTCCCAGGATCCGGTCGGCCCTGCCGGTGTCAGACACGGCTCCTCATCAGGTCTCCACCAGCCGCACCCCCCACTCGAGCCTCAGGCTCAGCACTCCACAGGGCCTCCATTGGGCACGCACTTCGCTCTGGTCCCCGACCCCACAACGGGACCGGAGGTACATCAGAGGGTGGTGCGTGGGATCTCCGCCGATCGTCGCTGCCCACCACTCCGGGCACTGAGCCAAGTCCACCGCACTCGGCACCTCAAAGGGCTCTCACAGCCTCACTCGGCGCTACTAGCGGGGAGCGCAACCAGGGGGGTGGGGCGGTAGGGCCCACGCCAGGTATGTGTGTATATTCCGCTTTACTCCCGGGCCAAACCCGCGATCCTCTGTTCCGGCCGGCACTTCAGGTTTGTGGCCGCGGCTGTTGTTCGACTCACCGCCGGCCGCATCTCCCACGCCAGCCCCGGGCTCAGCAATCCAGAGGGGCCTAAATGTCCACGCACGTCGCTCCGGCCCCCGACCTCACAGCATTGCCGGAGTTGCTTCAGGGGGTGCGCTGGGTCTCCGCTGGACATTAGGTGGCACTGCGTCTCAGGAGTGAGTCAGGATATGGGGGCGAGGATTTCGTCCCGACGGAGCTGCTCACCTACTCCTCCCTGAATGGCTTTTTAAGTCCAGGATCCTGCTGGCATTGTCCTCATCGGTGCCAATATGTAATCAGTCCAACCCAGAAGAAACACCTAATGCAACAAATCACCACTGCCACTCTAAAGGTGGATGGTCACTATTGCTTTCCCCCTGTTCTTTACAGTCAGCACTGCTAGGTTAGTATCTTGGCACAGGAAGGAGCCACAGCAGGTTGGGTGACAAGGCGGCCATTATCTTAGAATCTCTTTAAATACTTTGAACCAGTGTCACTCACTATAATCACCTTTGCCAGGCAAGTCTTGCTCCATAAAGACTGTCATCCATTCCAGAGCAGTTCTTCCACCTGCTCTACCTTGGTTGAGTTCTCTGGGTCCTTCCTCCCATGGTAGAAAAACAAGCCCTCAAAGTGGAGCTGTACCTAATTTTCTACAGAAGTACCTTTCCAAAGGTCAGCTAACTCTGCTCCCTCTTAAATTATACATGTATGAAAAGAGTAGTTCCAAAGTACCTTTTACTGACCTTTAACTGGGAAAGACAACAATGAGATTTACAGTCTAATAACGATATGTTTCTAACCCTCCCCTAGATAAACATTGTATAACCAAACGGATAAAAAGTTATTCTGTGTGGGTAGTAAGAGCTTAGAATACATTTTCACACCAACCGAGACAAGCTCAATCCCTGGGTCACTTGTGAAAAGGATTGAAATCACTTTTGTTTTGCTGTTTTTCACAGCCACTACCATAGTTGTAACAGCATAGATACTGATCATTATTTACAGGACATACACATTAGATTTGACACTGAAATTATAACATGTACCTTACACACGTTGACGAAAAAAATCACAGAAACAGAGAAAATGTTGAATTAACGGCCCTGTAAAAGTGTGCTTGATTAGATAGAAACAGTAGGATTAACCCCTTCGATGCTCATGACAGAGCCGTTCCGTCATGAGCATCGATTGGACTGTGCTCATGACGGAACCACTCCACATGGCACCCACCTATGGGGGAAGCGCTGGCGCTCCTCCCATGGGCAGCCCATCAACACTTCCAGGCAGGGATGGCAGGGGAAGAGTTTCCGCTGCCACCCCGACCCCCCCTCGGCGATCCTGTGACGTCAGCGCGCAAAGCGCACGCCAACGTCATCAGGAAGCGCTGGACGCCTGGAAGCCATTTGCTTCGAGGCGTCCAGGAGGAGCAGAGGTGAGTGTTCTTGCTCCGGTGAGGCGGGGGCGGGGCATTTCACGGTGCATTGAGGCATCGGGGGAGAGGAAACAGTTTTTCTTCTCTCCTGTCGTGGGTCCTTGACCCACCCACGCGAGTGAGGTATCATTTTTATCGGGAGACCTGGGGCAACCCTAGGTGGGAGGAAATGTGTGGATCCACGCAGATTCCAGAACTTTCCCACACAGAAATTTGAGAAAAGGGATTTTTTTCAACAAAATTTGCGGTTTGCAGGGGATTCTGGGTAGGAGAATGTTGGGGGACCCCTGCAAGCCATAGCTATCTGGACTCCCTTGGGTGTCTAGATTCTAGAAATGTGTGGGTTTGGTAGGTTTCCCTAGTTAATCACCGAGCCCCAGGCCAAAAACTCATGGGACCTGCCTTGCAAAAGAAGGTTGGATTGTGATAGGTAATTAAGATATCGCCTCAATAGGTTTGCCTTTCACGGGTCCTTGACCCACCCATGCAAGTAAGGTAACATTATTCTCAGAAGACTTTGAGAAATGCGGGGTGGGTGGAAATTTGTGGATCCACGCAGAGTCCACCACAGAAAGGAGTGGAAAATGTTATTTTTTTGGACAATTTATTAGGTTTGCAAGGGATTCTGGGTAATAGAACCTGGTGAGAGGTAGTCAAGTCACCCCATCCTGGATTTCCCTGTGTGTCTAGTTTTCAAATATGTATAGGTTTGCTAGGTTTCCCTAGGTGCCGGCAAAGCTAGGGTTAAAAAACTACAGCTAGGCACTTTGCCCAAAAAGGGTCATTTTTCACTGTGAAATTGTGGTGTGTCCACGTTGCGTTTTGCGATGTTTCCTGTCATGGGCACTAGGCCTACCCACACAAGAGAGGTACCATTTTTCTCTGAAGACTTTGGGGAACGCAGGGTGGATGGAAATTTGTGGATCCACACAGATTTCAGAACTTTCCACCACAGAAATGTGAGGAAAGTGTGGGTTTTTTGACAATTTTTTAGGTTTGAAGGGATTCTGCATAACAGACCCTGTTGAGAGCCAGTCAAGTCACTCCATCGTGGATTCCCATTGGTGTCTAGTTTTAAAAAATGTATAGGTTTGCTAGGTTTCCCTAGGTGCCGGCAGAGCTAGAGTTCAAAAACTAAAGTTAGGCACTTTGCCAAAAAAGGGTCATTTTTCACTGTGAAATTGTTGTGTGTCCACGTTGAATTTTGCGCCATTTCCTGTCATGGGCACTAGGCCTACCCTCACAAGTGAGGTATCATTTTTCTCTGAGGACCTTGAGGAACGCGGGGTGGGTGGAAATTTGTGGATCCACGCAGATTCCAGAACATTCCACCACAGAAATGTGCGGAAAATGTGTTTTTTTTTTACAATGTTTTAGATTTGCAAGGGATTCTGGGTAACAAAACCGCGTGAGAGCCAGTCAATTCACCCCATCCTGGATTTCCCTGAGTGTATAGTTTTAAATAATGTATAGGTTTACTAGGTTTCCATAGGTGCCGGAAGAGCTAGGGTTAAAAAACTACAGCTAGGCACTTTGCCAAAAAAAGGGTCATTTTCACTGTGAAATTGTTGTGTGTCAATGTTGCGTTTTGCGCCGTTTCCTGTTGCGGACACTAGGCCTACCCACATAAGTGAGGGACCATTTTTCTCAGAAGACTAGGGTGAACTCGGGGTGGTTGGAAATTTGTGGATCCACGCAGATTCCAGAACTTTCCACCACAGAAATGTGAGGAAAATGTTTTTTTTTTTATAATTTGTTAGGTTTGCAAGGGATTGTGGGTAACAGAACCTGGTGAGAGCCAGTCAAGTCACCCCATCCTGAATTCTTCTGGGTGTCTAGTTTTCAAAAATGTATAGGTTTGCTAGGTTTCCCTAGGTGCCGGCAGAGCTAGGGTTCAAAAACTTCAGCTAGGCCCTTTGCAAAAAAAGGGTAATTTTTCATTGTGAAAATGTGGTGTATACACGTTGCGTTTTGTGCCATTTCCTGTTGTGGGCACTATGCCTACCCACACAAGTGAGGTACCATTTTTATCAGGAGACTTAGGGTAATTCAGATTTGTAAAGCAACTGTTATTACCTATTGAGTTTTGATGCATTTCTGCCTTCCAAATGAAAGACAATGTGTAAAAAAGAAGTCATTTTGAAAAATGACTGATAATTCTCATGCTAGTATGAGTATTCCCAATTTCAGAAATGTGCAAATATCTACTGTTTTTAAAGTCTATATTTTGATCCCATTTCAGAAATACATAGGTATCTTTCATACCGATTTTTCCATGTATACATTTTCCCCGAATAATTGCTATATACCCGGTACATAATAAAAAACCATTGCAAGTCGCTGCTCAGTTTTTGGCTCTGGGTTCGTCGAGTTCTTGATGAACCTACAATTCCTATATATCCCTAGAACTAGTAAGGTCCTGGGGATCTAAAAGCATATTGCTTTCAAAGAGCTTTCATAAGTAGAAGAAGTTACAGGTGAAAACGTTGATACAAAAGGCTGTTTTTTAAACTAATTTTTCATTTTTCTTATATTAACTGTTAACTATAAAGAAACCTTGAAGGATCTACACAAATTACCCTTTGCTGAATTTAGAATGTTGTCTACTTTATTAAAATGTATAGCTTTCCAGGATCCATTATTGCTTTTATACCCATTTCTACCATTAACTGGAAGGGGGTTGAAAGCATAAAAAACAGCAAAAATAGGCTATGTTCCAGTAAAATGCCAAAACTGTGTAAAAAAGTTTGGTTTTCTGACAAAAGTCTGTCCTTCCCTAAAAGCTGGGAAATGGTGATTTCAACCCCACAGCCCTTTTTTTGATACCATTTACAGGGAAAAACCAAGACGTTTCATTTGCAGCACTTTTTTTCCCTTTTTCCCCCAAAGAAACAAAATGTTGCTGTATTTTGACTCATAGCTGGGTCCCCTCCAGGGGAATCCACAAACCCTGGGTACCTTTACAATACCCATGGAAGAAAAGGACGCACATTTGGCGTGGTTACCATATGTGGTCAAAAAGTTACAAGGGCCTAAGCGCGAACTACCCCAAAGAGCCTAAAAAAGGCTTAGCACAGGGGTGGAAAGGACAAGCAGCAAAGGGATTAATCAAACAATAATAATAATAACAATATGTTATAAAGACTAATGAGAAGTTTAGCATTTTTATTGGTTTCAGTTGCAGAGTGTTTTCATAAACTCGACACTGGTGCAAATCAATATTGATAAGGGGTGCATGCTTGAAATTTTCAGTATAAGTACTTAACATCATAAAGAACATATATTAATGAAAACGATTTTGTTTTAATGTTTTTTAGAATAAGTTCACATGTTGCTACTTTTTGAAAATCGTGTGAGTAGGTCATATTTAGGGTCATTTATTTTCAATATAATAACTACTGACAAAACTATTATTATTTCTTAATATGAAAAATTTGATTTTACTTTCTTATGGTTAAAATAATTATTAATGAGTAAATTCACTAAAAGAAGATTATTCTAATGCATTGAAATTCTCATGCTTAGGCTGCATTATTTGATGGCCTAGTGAAATGAGCGTTGACTTGTCTCTTTCAAATGCTTTTCTAACTGTTCCTGCCTAATGTAACAATTTGACTATGAATAAAGCCGTATTCCTTGTGTGTGTGAACTGGTAGGCACCGATCCTTGTACTGTATGCTGAAAGAGCTACAAATATATTTTTCTTTTTGCAACCAACCTGTGAGGATGGCAAAGACTGTGGTTTCTCATGACTAGCTTGGGAAGTAAGGCTGGAGGAGCAAATGATACCTGACAAACGGAAGATGACCACACAATGGACAGACCACTGTGGTTCGATTGCTGATGTCACAACTGCATCATTGATACTATAAATACGAACTAACCAAAGAATGGGTAGAGACGCAGATAGAAGAGTTCTCTTAGTTTGGGCTGGTTTTGTTCAACAACTTGGGATGCTTTTTCAGCTGCTGCTGTAATTGCCAATTGATTTGGACTACTTTCCTTGCTGACAACCGGAACTTAATTTTAAAAATGTTCTTTTCCAATGAACTTTCTTACTGAACTCTTTTAGACTGATTTGGTGAGATACTACATCTGAACATTCCAGATTTTGTTCTTTCCCCATTTTCATAGACCATTCCCTAGAGGACTTTAACTTGACCATTTATCCCTTTTCTGGATGAAAATGTTCCCCTATTTTTTTCCTTTCAAACCATCCTCCTACCTTTATTGGTAGTGGGAATCTGAAATGCCCAAACTATCTTCTTTGAAAACCATTGATTAATTGTTTAATCCTACGCGCTATTTGCATTCTAACTGAACTACTTAAAATGTTGCTTGTATGCATTGATTTTGGATCATTAATACAATAACTACATTTTCCAAATGCCTGAGTCTGTTATTATGTCCTAATGTTCTTTCTTGAAACTGTGCTATTAGATTTGATTCCAAACCCGTAACAGAGATAGTCATAGATTATTTCCAGAACACCAAGTTCTGCGTCATTTGGTTTGTGTTGTGACTGCAGAGCTATTGGTTTTGGTTCATTTTGGTCAGACTAAACTTCTTTAGGAGGTTGGGTATTCCAATTGCAATCCTTTATTTTTACAATATTGTTCTGAGAGTAGTTTATTTGAACCTCATTTTGAGCTTGTGAGTTGGCCACTAATTAATGGTCCTCACTGAATGGCTAACTGGGGTCTAGACATCCTGAAGTCTCACCTCTAACTACGACCTAAAAAGACTTATCAGAGGACCAATGCCTCAGTGGATATAGAGTAAAATCTATGTTCAGCAGAAATACCCTGAAAGGATAGTCTTTTGGGCCCAGCACAGTTTATGAAGCAGAAAAAAAAGTTTCAGCTGCCACACAGTCAACTTGGATGCCCTGTGGTAAAGGCTACTCACTTCATATATGCATGTTCCAAATGCCACCACTCTTTACTTCTAGCACATTGCACCCCCTACCATATATGTAAACCTGGAGAGGTTGACACTTAATCTTGCAATATTTTTATGTAATGATTCTTCTTTTAGGATTTTGGACATCAGGATATCAGACTTAGCAAACAACAGTCTTTACTTCAGTGGTGATTTTTATGCTCTTACTTTTTTATAATGATGTATCTTTTAGAGGCTGCTTTATGTAAATACCCTTCTGCAAACTAACTATCCTCCATGTGCTACATGAGTCCACACATGTATTGCATAAGATAAACTATGAAAATGCTAGATGTTTATACTCTGGTTATAGAAAGGTTTCCTGTAAGGCATCTTGTATGTGCTGTAGCAAAAACAGAATGATTTCCATGCTTGGCATACCTCCAACTGACCTTAACAAATACAGTCTTATGCAGCCAAGCAATGCCAAAATCATCACACATGTATGTTGTAACTAGGTAGCATACAGCATTGACTTTAATTTCCACAGTGCTTAGGTCTTTCGTCTCGCCAATGGGGTGGGTCATATTGCATTGTCAAACTAAAGATAATACTAGGTTCTGGGAGTACCAAAAGAGACCTTCTACCGGGAAGAGGGTGACTGAAGTGTTCTAGGGCCTGGTGACATTAGCTCTGTTCTTGGATCAGAAGGCAGTGCTTGTTATGAAAGACAATGTGGTGACAGAGGCATTTATAAATCACAAGGAAGCAGCAGGCCCAGACAATCAGCTTTCAGGATGTGGTTTTCTGTAGAAGAATATCTTCAATCTCTGTAGTGCTACCTCTAAATGAGCAAAAAATGTACAAGTAGAGAGATTAATATGTTCTTACTTGCAGGGCTGCTATTAGCCTCTGATTTATGCAGGGTGTTTTGCCTCAGTGTTAGAAAGCTAATAATAGACTTATTTGCCTCTCCTGGGTATGCTCAATTGCGGGGTTTTGATCCCATATTCCAGGATCTCGTTGCATGGGTATTAGATGCTCCAGCTCTCCTGAGCAGGCTGCAGCCTGATTTCAAGATTTCCCAATTTTCATTAACCAAAGGAAGGCAGAGATAGGGATGGCAGTGGTGCTATCACAGTAGCCAAAAAGCACTTTCTTCCAATTATTGATTCTGATGCAAGCCGTACCTGTGTAGATGCTGCCTGTCCTCTAATTTCCAGTACATCTAACACGTTATTAGGAACTATTCCACAAATTCCTGGTTTGGTTGATTTGCAGATTAAACAGTAGGGTCTCTACAGGGAGGTTTGCCCAGGGAACTGGTCTTGGTGGTACATAAAGCATGTAGGTCAGATACGCTTTGATCATATGATAATCATTTGATATCTTTTCAGGTATGTTTGCATCAACTGGCATATGGCACCTAAAATATTCCTACAGAATTTCAACTCTACAATTTAAGTAAAAACTTTTATGGAAGGGTCTACAGATGGGGAGACCATGGAGGCCAAGCATATCAGGGGTTTGCTATGAGTTAACTAAGAGGAATTCCATTGATGCAAGTCCTTCTAGATCATCCGTTTGGAAACATTAGACTTACCTCAAGAGAACCAAAGGTTTTTGAAGACAGGGCCTTAAAAGGACCTTACTCACACAAATGTGGTTGATGTCCAATCCACCATATTAAAAGTGCATTATAGCCTATTGCACTTGTTATACAGCGGGACAGATATCCATCACATTATAACGGAATATCTTGTCCGTCACATTCAATATAGGGCCCATAATCTTTCTTTTGGTGGACCAGGGCACGCCATTACCAGGTCCAAATGGATTAGGTCTACTATCACATGTCTATGCTCCATTGCTGGTTGTTGTAAGAATGAAGGCTTAGTAGGGAAATCTCAGCTTATTGAGCTGGGGTGTGGGTTGTCCCATTGATAAACTTTTTCAAATTAGAAATATGTGTGACACTGCATACTATTGCGGGGCACTATTATTTTTAGAGATCCAAAATGTTGATGCACTAAAGATTGGGGTTGGGGTACTGATGATAGTCACTCGAAAAATGTTAGTATTTAGGAATCCAATAAAATAGACATGGTTCATCTGTACATTCCAAGTGCTGGAATTGCCATAGGCTCAGACGAAGCAGGATCTGTCGTATTCCTCATTTAGCAAGGATTAGGATCAGGAAGAAAAGTAAGGAGGTAATTCCTTTATTACTTTCTTATTCCGGATATAGCCTTCCTTAACACAGTCCTTATGACAAAAGCATGGTTGATTTGGCCTATTAGACTTTGGAAGAATGCAGATTATTTTCAGCGGGTAGGGGAAGAGATACTTTAAGGGTGCTCCTTTGAACTGGTGCACCAGTGAAAATAACGTGGATTGTTAGTAATCAATTTGCTATATGGCTCCTGTTGTGCAAGTGTGGCCTCTACTTTTTTGAAGGACTGTGATGATGAAGAATAAGATTTATGAAGATTACGTGTCGGTAGCATGTCTTTCCCTTTTTAAGTATTTGATTAGTTTCTTTCTAACACAGCCAGGGGATTAAATTACTATGGTTTGCAACATTTTAACATAAGGTTTTCTGAGGTCTTATGGGAGTGAGCACAGTATAAAGAACCCAAGTTAGTTAACTCTTAGGTGATACCCAAGATTCCTCTTCCCCAACGCAGTAAAGTCTTGCTCACTCCAGTGGGACACCTCTCTTTGGCATTCAGGGTTTCCATGGCTTACTGGGACATACAGAGTGCCTGAGTATTTGCACCTACAGATGAACTTCATACGCATGAAGAGATGGGATTTTGGTAATATGAGGCAAAAAGAGTGAATATGGGTGGAAATAAGCCAACAACACTTTTGAAAATGACTCAAAGTTGCTGCCTCTAAATCTACCTCATGCCTTGCCACGGTTATACTGTTAAACATCCAGGGGCCGTTTTTAAGATAACCTACTTGCGAGCAGTGTATGAGCTTGGGTAGGTGTGCGTTGAGCCTAGTTGCAAGGATTTTAGCATAGATTTTACAGTCCACATTTATAAGTGAGATTGGTCTGTAGTTTTTTGCCTGCTGTGTGTCTTTGCCTTCTTTGGGAATAACTATTATGTTGCCCCCCCCCCGGGGCGGCTCTTTTTTCCTTTTTTTCTTTTCATTTTCTTCTCCCCATGTATATGTATGCTCCATGTAAATATAATCTTTCATAAAAAATTACAGAAATAAAAAAAAAAAAAACATCCAGGGGCCGTATTACGCATTGTCATTGTTTGCACCCAGCAAAACAATGGGCCCTATTACCATGTATGCGCTGCCCTCAGGGCTGCTGTGAACTCGTGCTGCCCTGGGGGCAGCATATTCATAGAAAAACATGGAGCAGCTGCTCCGTGTTTTTACAGTGCATGCGGTTTCTGCCGGCACTTTAACAAAGGAATAGAGATCATCTTGCAGTCGGGTGCAGTCAGTGACTGCACCCACCTGCAAGGGGATGAGTGGGGGGGTCTATAGGACCCCTTTTTGCCCCTCCAGAGGGCTACTCTCAGGGGGCGCACTCACAGTGCGCCACCTAGAAGGTGGCACACCATGAGTGCGCCCCCTAAGAGCTTCTTTGCCTCTACGCTCATGTCTGTAATATGGCACAGAGGCAAAGGAATTCCCTCATTTGCATAGGGCACGCCTATAGCACTGGCGCTTTATGTTTGCCAAGGCTATCAGTATTACTGAAGGGGACGCACATTCGTCTGCGCCCCCTTCTGTAATACCAAAATTCCCCGGGGCATGCAAAGCGGGTGCAAACGCCCGTTGTGCCCCCGGGTCACTCATTGTAATACAGCCCCTGGAGGGTTGGTTTTAAAAATGATAATATACCATTTAAATTCAAACACGACTGTATACTCCTCTAATGGAATTGTGTATGCTATTGTAGCAGACACCACAACCACACTCTCCAAATCCCTGTGACTTTCTGGCCTGAGACAAATTGAGGGGTGCTGCAAAATCACAAACCACTCCATCTTCATTTAAAAGAATTAAAAGGGGTTAAAGGGGCTGATTTATTCAGGCTTACAACTGCCCGTGGAGTAGCAGAGTACCATCACGTGTGTCCAGGGCTTCTGCTGTAAAGGACTCCTGGAGTATGGACTCTTTCTTGTGGTTGCTTTTCATACCAAAGATCTTTGGATCACCCTGTAACTCCGCCAAGCTTCAGGGGTGGCAATTGCTGGTGTTGAGTCTCCTCCCACCATTGCTGTTATCATTATATGACCTGCATTTATTTCTTGTTGCATTTGTCAAGCACTTCATTGCTCAATCAGCCTTCAGCAGCTGATACCCTCAATGTATTTGGTAGTGCAGGCCCAGCTATTCCCTTTTTTGCTGGTGCAGAATTCAGCTTGACATGCTCCCTACATTTAGGGGATACGAGCGGTCAATGGTTCTGAGTCATTACTCAGAACCATTGGGCGCTCGTATCCCCGCAGAGGTACTCTGGTGAAAGGTGACGAGCGGAGAGTGCATGAATTTGAGTCATCTTTAGGCTGCTACCTGATGCTACCAGACCCAGTGGTTTAATTATCGTCCTCTGATTGGCCACAGGGGCCTCAGAATCTGTAACATACCAAGGTGGCTATGCTGCATGACCTTGTTTGGGGGAAATATCCAGTCACACGAAGGGGGCAATTTGCGATTCCTTAAATGCTTTTGCAAAATTAAGGAATCGCTAAATTAGCAATTCCTTAAAAATGCGATGCGAAAAAGGCTCATACATCGTTTTGCGAATCGCAGCGTTTGCGAATAAAAAATCATTTCATACACATGCCCACTGGTCATTATGTTTTAGAAAACTCAGTGGAGTGGGTGAAAAATACAAAGGACTGGGAGGGTGTGACAGAAATAAAGATAATACTTTACAAAATACCGGATATTTAGAATCCATATTTTCCGGCAGTGTGAATCAGTAACACTGAAAAGGTGAAAAAGGTGGCAGAATAGGTTTCAGCGAAGTTGCCGAGTACTTTTCTGCAACATTTGCAAAGTTCTGTGGAAAATGTATAACTGAGCAATGGCCAACTACCATATTCCTCCTCAGCTAAATGTCTGTGTGGGTTCTGGACTCTTGAAAGTAGAGTAGAGATCAGTGGCAGGTGCAGGTTTTTGTGGGAATTGGAGCAAAATGTGCCTTGAAGGACACCATGGTCAGTAATCACTGTAGAACTTTCAAAACATGAGTGTCGGAGTTTTGTAAATTTACATGGATTGGCAGCCTCATCTGCCCCAGCACACAGGACTTCCACACCTCTGCACAACCTCAACTACTATTTCCTTGCCCCATACTCCTGCCTTCCCCCAGGCTACAACATAGCTAACCCCACACCAATGGAAAAACATGAACGTGTGCTATCAGCCTCAGCGCTGCCAGACTCAGACACCGTGCAGCAGTCTTTCCATTGACCATGCCGTCTTGGACTCAGAGACCCCCGTAACAATTTCACTCCATCAGTTGCCCACCCCTCACCCTGAGCCCTTCTTTAGCCCCCTGACCCCGAGGGCCACAGAATTCTGGACATGAGGATCACCCTCACACTTCTCCATGCACCACAGTCCATCCTGCTGGACCACTATACCTTACATGAGAGTGCATTTGCCTGTCTCCTCTTCGGGGGCTCTCTCTCCACCTTGTAGCTGCAGCCCGGTCCCAGAGACACTGTCCCTGCTGCACTCTCTGATCTCTGACTGTACAGATCCGCCCCTGCCTGATGCCAGATTAGGACTATGCATGGGTCCTCACACAATAACAATCAAGGAACAAATAAATTGCACAGCATTTCCCTTAAAATGTAAGCAGTTTATAGGCAAAATTTTAGCTACCATTATCCAGCCTGGACCCACTTTTGCGAATAAATTGCTTACATTTTAATTGTAAATGTACGCAGCTTATGCTTGATAGACTCAGCTCAGCAGACAAGGGCACACCAGGAGGTTCTTCAAACAAAAGCCAAGCTTGGGGGGCCTTGGCATCCCATTTGCCACTGGTTTATATGACTATAATGTAAGCTCTTTCATGTACAGTGAATTATTGCACAGATAAGGAAGAAGGCTAGCTTCTGTGACACTACTGACTCCAACGCCTCTAGAGAGACTACCTTAGGGGGCTGTTGTCTATTTCATTCAATTACATTATAGAGAATGCCTGTTCAATCCTTCTCATCATCGCTGAGACCTCCCATGGGTATGCAAAAACTTTTTTTAAACTACAAAACCATTCTTTCATTGACATTATTCTGGTGAAACGAGCATCTGCTCAGGGTAAGACAGACAATGGAAACGTTCTTGCTGGCTAAATGTAACCCTTGGCCAAGAGACAGTGGGTCACGTGTATCAAAAAAGCATTTTGCAATTACCAAATAGCGATTTTTTCCGAATTGCTATTTGGTAACCACAAAATGCTATGGGCCAGATGTAGGTGGCCGTTTCAGGCCATTTACCGACCGGTAACGGCCGATTAAATGGGTTATCGGTATGTAGGAGCAATTTTTTACAGAATCGGTAAATTTACCGAATCGGTAAATTTACCGATTCTGTAAAATACCGAATCGGTATTTTTACCGATTCGGTAAATCTGAGATGTAGGTGGGACTCTTCTGAGTCCCAAAAGCCTTACCGATTCGGTATTTTACCATCAAATCCAATTTGATGGTAAAATACCGATTCCGGTGTGCATGCACATGTGTGCATGCACACCTATGCCATATGACAGGCAGACCTGCCCTTAGGGCATGTATGCCTGCCACATGGCACCCGAGCCTGTTTTGGGGGGGCCAGAGGGTGTCAA
Source organism: Lissotriton helveticus (assembly GCF_964261635.1). NCBI lineage: Eukaryota > Metazoa > Chordata > Amphibia > Caudata > Salamandridae > Lissotriton > Lissotriton helveticus. The sequence goes on from NC_136067.1 coordinate 876,141,602, forward strand.
AGTGACACCCCCTGCACCCTTGTGAAAATCGGTATTTACCGATTCGGTAAATACCGAATCGGTAATGCCCATTCATTCCTATGGACTTCAAAGCCCATAGGAATGAATGGGCATTACCGATTCGGTATTTACCGAATTGGTAAATACCGAATTGTTCCGATTCGGTATTCCAGCACATCTGGAATACCTACATATCCACCCCTCAGATTTACCGATTCTTAATTACCGAATCGGTAAAATTCGGTAATTTTCGGTAATTAAGAATCTGTAAATCTATTCTACCTACATCTGGCCCTATGTATTTAAGTAATCACCAAAGATTTAGAGATTCCTTAATATTACCAAATAGCGATTTGGTAAATAGGTAATTGTTATTAGGTAATAGGCCCTTTGGAGTGAATGGTTTTGCATTAGGTAATTTGCGATGACCTAATTGGCAATCGCAAATTAGGTAATGCAAAGCCCAGTGTTCCCAGGGGCCTAAGGCCCCCCTGAAGCTCCCCCCCAAAAAGTGCCCTTTCTCACCTCCCCTGCCCCCTCCACCACTTTTATCTTTCCTTTCCCACCTCTCCTAATTGTATTGCCTATTTTTTGATGTATTGTGTAATTGCTGATCTTTTTCTATTACATTGTTGATTCTCTTGTAAAGCGCTCTGATACCTTCGGGTCTAGCCAGTGCTATATAAAACTCTTTAAATAAATAAATTAAGTGCACACATGCCATAGGAGCACACACACACATGCCATTGGGGCATGTGTGTGCTACATGGCACCTTGAAAAATGCATTTTTGTGCATTTTTCAAAATTTGCACATGGTAACCATCAACTTGGAATCGATGTAAGAAAATGTTCCTAACTGCACAGTCTGTATTTAGAAAATACTTGCTACATGTGCTAAGGCTATTGCAAATTGCGATTCCCTATTTTTAATCGAAATTTTAGGTAATCACAATTTATGCGATTACCTAAAATTGCGATTACAAATCCTTTCATACATCTTGAAAGGCTATTTCGCATTCGCAAACTGCCGAAATTGCCAATTCACACCATTTGTGAATGCAAAATTGTTTGATACATGTGGCCCAGTATGACTGTGTCCTCATTTCTGGATCTCACAGGTCTGGATGGGACAAGTCAAGATCTGAGGGTCTGGGTCGGGCGGACTGAAGTATCATGTCTGTATCATGCACGCCTGGATCATACAGGCCTTAATCCAAAAGGTCTGGAGCAGGCACGCCTGGATCAACATGTATGGATCAGGCATATCGGGAGCCGCATTGATTGGTGAAGCAGATCTGGATCAGACTGGTCAAGTTCGGCAGCTCCGGACCAGCAGGAAGATCTCAGTATCATCATCACAGTTTCACCTGATAATGAACGGTTCAGGTCATAGGAGCCACGTGACCAGGCTGGCGCTAGGTGCAGACTGTGTTTATACATGATAATGATACACACTAAAACACGACCAAGGCCTGGGGTGAAGGTAACGCGTCACGAAGAGCAGCAGAGCAGAAACCATTTAGTTGCTCGGTTTGTTTGAAAACAAAGCACTTATTTGCATAATGGAATAATTAGCTTCATAGCTGGCACCGAGCTGCTAAAATCAGCCAACAGTTCCATCTCGCTGCGGCGGCGCTACCGGTATGCCTTTCTTTCCATTGGAATAGGTCCCAGATGTCCTGGGATTTTAATGTACAAATTAGTGTTTTCTTTTTGAGCAGATCTAGGAGCTAAACAAATACAGCTCACACTTCCCCCTTATTTCATCACATGGAATTAGTTTCTGTTGAGTAAACAAGATAAGAAACACTAACGAGGCGACTACATCAAGGTCGGACATTTTGTTCTTTGGTTATTACTCACTTTGCGGGACGTTCAGAAACCCCATTACATATGATGCATTGTTATGGTTTAGTAGCCAGCAATGTTTTTGTTTATTAATAATTCACAACCATAAAATATGCTAGACGCTTTCTAGATCCCAAAGTACTTGGGGAACAATTGATATGTTTTTAAAAGATTTGCAGTTAGTGCACGTTTCTCTTGATCTATTCTATTGAATAGAACGTTTACTTTTTATATTGCACTCACACAAACTGGCTCCTTTTCTTCCATTATTTCATCCATCTTTCTATTGGGGAACATTCAACTGATTTATTAACAAAGGAATCGCAAAACATTAACAAACTGTCGCCAAAGCATAAAGATGAAAGGCATCGTGCGTTTTATGCTAATTAAGGAAACTGGCACCACTCTCTAGACTATCCATATTTTTCTGGACCAATCCGAATCATATGAGATATTCTAATAGAAACGAAGGCCTGTAACAAAAAAACAATATCGTAATAGAAGGAATGTTTGAATTAATCGCTGGCATCACTTGTGCCTTATTCCAGTCCATCTGTTTTCGCCCACTATGCTGCTCTATATTGAAATCAGCAATATGCAATCGGCTTTTGCCCATCTCCAATAGGAACAGTCCAGTCTAAGGTGCGAGACCAAGACCCTGCAAGACAGGAAGACAAGAACTCTCAGGTTGGTTTCATCCTACTTAGCAGCTTAGGGCCTTATTTACGAGAAAGTAACAGAGCGTGTTGCATGTTATTTGGCTGCGCCGTGCTGCGTTACTTTCAGAGCACAGGGCTGCATCATATTTATGAGAATATGACGGATCCCTGTGCTCTCCCCTGCGCTGGTGCACAATTGGCTGCCATGCGTCATCGCAGACGCCCTTGCACCATGGAGCAAGGCTGCCTGGTTGTGGGGATGATTGTTTTTGTGCAAGAAGGGAAACCTTCCTCCACAAAAACAATCACGAGAGGTGGTTTCCTCTTTCTATGCTTGCTTCAGAATGCAGAATGCATAGAAAGAGGAAAAAAGAGGAGAAATAAAAGAATTGCTCTTCGTTGCGCCTCCTTCCACCTCACCTGGGGAGGCGTAGTATTCTGACGCATTACTTGGTTTTCGAAACCTTGTAAATCTAGGAATGCAGCAAAATCCATGGATGTTGCATGGAAATACCCACAGCAACCCCTATGGCACACCCCTTTCATACAAAGTGCTGTGCGAAAAAGGTACGTACTTACAAGGACAAGAAAAGTTACGCATTGTGGCTTTACATGTCCTTGTAAACATGGAACACCAAATTGCACGCTGGTGCGTCACAAAAAGTGATGCATCTGCGTCACAAGGTGCTTGTAAATATGCCCCTTAATTTTGAATGTAAAGTGAGCACAAAAACTCATCTCTGTGCATATTCGCCGAGTAGCATATGGGTGAAAAATAATGGACTAGAAGGTGGCGCAAACAATTTAAGTGGGAAAATAAATCAACGCATCACTTAATTGTTTTTTTTACTTACTGCAAAGCTTCATTTCTATTGGAATACCTGATGACCTGAGGAACAACAGTGTGCAGCTACAAAAAGTATGTAGGCGCAGACAGCTGCACCTGTGTCATGTTTCAAAATAAAAACAAGGTCCATAGTGCATGTACCATGCGCAAGTCACCCCCTCCCACACACACACACACACACACACACTGGACATATCCCCTCCCAGGAGTAAAGAAAGATCAATACAATATGTTTTGGGGAAGTGGTACGAAAATGCTTTCAAGGAGGAGGGGCTTGCAGCTACTTGCTGTTTTGTTCTCCCCTCTCAAAAAATTAAAAAATGTGAAAAATGAGTGTGGGCTTAGGGGGTAATGGAGGAGCAGGTGGGTGGAGTGAGTAGTGGAGGTGAAGCATTGCACAAGGGAGAGCAACGTGGCATGGTGGAAGAAGTACACATTCAAGAAAACAGAATAGAGCATGTGGGAAGCAGGGAGAGAAGCACTCAGGGAGAGAATCCCCAAGGTCCACCTTGCTCCAATCAAAGCTGTGCTCAATCTTGCAGCCAGGCTCATCACAGACTGCAAACGCTTCGATCATATATCCCCAGCTCTCAAATCTCTTAAATGGCTCCCTATTGAAGGCAGATCTGCCTACACAACTGCCCGCATTACTCATAAAGTCCTCCACCAGAACACTCTGGAGTACCTCTGCAAGAAACTCCTCATTGCAGTCACCACAGGACCTCTGAGAAGCACCAACACCCTCCTTCTAATCCCACCACTGCAGAAAAAGAAATCCACACAATCATGCTCCTTCTCTGGTAATGCCCCTGCTAACGCGGGATTACTGGTTACTAATTATCTTACCAAATCCCATTTCCTGTCGACTGAATCGTTGGTACCTGTCTTGAGTAAAAGGTAATCTCGAAGTAAACAATCAATTTAAGAACTTACACCACTCTAAATGACCACTGACCAAAATGAAGTTTTAAAGATTTAATATAAAGTCAAAGATAACTGAAGATACAAACTTCTCAAGATGAGATTCAACAGGTATATCGGAATCACTATGAACATGAACTTCTTGAATAGTCTGAGTCTGAAGAACAAAATAATAAGTACAAGTTCGAATACCATCAGGGTTGCTAAAATGGATACAAGTTGCAACCTCAAAGTCATTACAGAAAAGAAAATTAAAGTTAGTCTGTCCCTACACTATACTAAATGACATCCCTACTTAACAAGATCTTAACCCTCTAGGTGTCAGCCGTGGTGACTTCCTAAGAAGATCACGCACTTCTCTTTGTCTCTTCTCTGATAATGGGTCTCTCCTGATCAGCCTATCTGCCTACCCATCCGCTTCCTTAGGCTCCCAAAATCATCTGCTCTGCTCTCCTCCCGGGTCACTTTCCCTAATACCAAATCACATTTCCAATAGAAACGCCCCTTGGGACGCCCCTCACGTGGTACATCTTTCCGCGGCAAACTCCATGATGGTACTCTTGAAGACCCTCGTTAAAGTTGACCTTGGTTCCCAGGCAGCTTCTTCAGTGCGCTGATACCCCCTGAAATTCCTGGAAACTCCTACAGGCCTGCGCAAGGCGCCACTGAACAAAGTCCCTTTCATTCGAGCTGATTAGGACCCTCGCACCTGCATACAGCTCTTCCTGCAGTGGGCCTCAAATTCCAGACTCCACCATATCTTAGGCCATAAAACACTCTCAGAGCTTCATACTGGACACCTCACGACCTCTCCTCTAACGAGCACATGACGATTTGAACTTCATGACATTATCGGCTCTGGCCTACTTGATTTACATGCAGCAGGTTCCTGCACTCTTAAAACGTTAACTTGATTTAAACAGCAAACATTCTTAACTAGCATACGTTTCTAAAATAACACATCTATAAAACATATACTTTTAACCCTAAATTCAATAGTACATTTTGAAAGAACCATGTCAACCTTGTCTCACATTATTTTAGCAGCACGTTTAGATTTGCTTGTGAAATAGCCATGAGGCCTACACAAAATACTGGGTTTTTAGAGTTACATTCAACTCTTACATTATTCCTTTAACATGAGAACATGAGGTTTTCATATTCATCCCAAACATTTCTACATTAGTCTCACACAGTTATGATTATCGTTACTCTACTTAAACATTCTATGCATTTCACCTCTAAATATAAACACTCTGTGTATTTCACTTCTAAATATAAACACTCTGGTGCAAAGTATATGTGAACCAACTACGTGCTTGTAAATATGGCGTACTTATACATTTTTTCCAAACTTGTGCTCTCTCAGTCCCCCCTTTGATGACCTTCAGGGGTCATCATCACCATGACACTAAAAATGTAGAACCTTTAAAGTGAAGTCAGGACAGTACCACTTCTTTTCATACTCTCTAATGCTTTCAGACTTTTGTATTGGGTGTCCTGCATCGCTGTCAACTCTTCTTCCTGTTTCTTCATAGCTCTCTGTAACCTATTTGCTCTATACCATTGATACAAACGCACCAATCCCCACAAAGTGATTACACAAATCACTACTATGATGATGGGTTTCAATATGTACCAAACGATACCCTTTCCTAAGTTGGCAAACCAACTTCCAACTTTACCCATTCCATGGCCTACTTTTTCCCACACATTTACCTTTGCCAGGTCCTCAATTTCGTAGTGTATGGCAGTAATGTTTTGTATATACTTCTCTAGAGGCTTTGAATTGTCTGGAATGTAAGTACAACATTCCTGGACCTTCAAGGCCCTACAGACTCCTCCCTCTTTTGCTAACAGAACATCTAAAGCAAGTCGGTTCTGAAGAACCATTGCCCTAATCGATTGCATCTCCCCTTCTATCAGCATCAAGGATCTTGCAGTACTGGCAGACAGTCTATCTACGACTGTAGCTAACCTCCTGATCTTAATGTCATTCATTATCAATCCTAAGAAAGGGAATGCAGCACCTATTACATCTCCAATTACTTCTGCTGCACCTAGCCCTCGCTTCCATCTAGTTGATATTTCTTTCTTAGGCGTCTCTAAATTCTCAACATGATATATTTTAGGGAAGACAACAGCCAGATAGCATGATCCGTACCAATTATCTGGTAACTTCACATAGGCATATCTTCCACATACAAAATATACATTTGGTATTGCTTGCATCCCTTTCATGAAGTTCTTAGAGTAGTACTCCAATTGAAAAGCATGTTCGCAATTGACTTGTCCTACAAAAACGTTTTCATAGTAGGAGTAACTCCTGTGAATGCACAGTTTCCCCCGTTTCTCCTTATCCAAAGCAATTGGACCAATACTTCCTTTTCGTTGTTGTGCCCTTTCCTCCTTGGTCCAATCTGTTTCTCCTTGTCCTGATGCCTTCAATGCCTTCTGCTTTCTGTATCTAGTATCTACCTGAGCTATAAACTTTTTCTCAACTTCTGATATTTGACAAGTCAGATTGTTGTTTCGAGCATGTGAAGTATCTAACGTTCTCCATGGAATAAACCATTTGTGTAACCTGTCTTCGCTTTTGTAGTAGTCCCATTTGTTCAAATGCTTGAAATTCGGAACCTCTGGCAATGTCGAGTCGAAATTCGAGAAGTAATACTCAAATCCGTCTCGTCCATAAAACATACTTAACAATAAACTGCACGTTATTCCATATGTCAACGGGAGATGATGGTATTTGATACCCTCCTCCACCGAAATTGGTAACTGCATACATACATAGCAGTCCTTTACCTCCATGGCATCAACATATTCATAAAGCAACTTAGCATAAGCATTTGACTTGTAATTCCCCTGTGATTCATCCATGTGTAACCTTTTTACTTCTGCATCTAACAACGCCTTGTCTTTCTCATTGATGTTTCCCTTCTCCTTAACTGTGGTAGTTCTCGGTGTTGACACTCCCTTATCCTCCTTAACTGTGGTTCCATCCCCTTCGTGTCCCGCTAGGAATGAAACAGTTACCACTAAAATTATAAGAGAAACCACTACTCCTAAAAATGTAACAGCTATACATTTTGCCCTGCGGTTCGGGTTGCCAGCCTCCATGTTCTCAAACAGTGTAGTTTTCGACTATCTTCCAGCATTCACTTCCTCTTCTTTTCAAACAAAGTCTTTCTCTCTTGCAATGTCTTTCTTGAAACATTTGGAAGCTTGACAATTTGTTTCCGCAAAACAGTTCAAAGTCCAGTAGAAATAGACAACCCTAGCCCTTCTCCATCCACTAAAATGAAACCCCTATCACTTTTCTTCTTCCACTCGGCGCTAGGTTATCTTGCAACAATTCACAATTTCTTTTCAAAAGTCTTATTTTCGTCTGAAGTTATGTATGACTCAAGGAGTGACACTACTTCTTCATAAATGTCCATCCGAAGTATCATTCCCTCAGGTTCTGGACAGTTCGTACCACACCATGGAAAGTCAACCTTTTCTAGGATTATTCTCCTTATTTCGCTCAAGACAAGTGGACGGACGAAATTGAGAGTTAGCGTTTTTTCAATTTCCAATCCTGGTACTATCAGTTCTATATCCACAATTACAAAGGGGTCCGTTCTAATCAAGATCACTTTCTTCACTTTTCCAGATCTGCACCCCTTTGAAGACATTCGTAGTATGATCTTAGTCCACAACAATAAGCACTCCTAGCAATTCTACTACTCGTTCTAGCATTTCCAAACGAAGAAGAGTTCCCTCCAATATTGGATATCGTGAACAGCAAACTGGAAACTCAACTGTCTCTAAAAGCAATTTTCTTATTCCACTCAGGAGAGCAGGATGAACGATGTTGAGTGTCAGCAACCTTTCGGTCTCCGCTCCTGGCAGTAGAAACTTTATTTGCACTGTGATGATCGGGTCAGTTCTGATCAGTTCCACTTCCCTGATCCTCCCTGTTCTGTGTCTCCCAGACATCTGCAACAAGGTAGGTCCAGTCGGGAGTAGAGTATCTTCTGCTAGGCACTCGCACCCTACTTGATCTTCTAAGACCCTCCTCGGCTTGATCCTGGATATCTTCTTCTGGATCTGAGTCTTCGGATATAGGAGTAAGTGTTTCTTCTTGGGCCGACCTCAAACTTAGCCTTCTTCTTCTTGTTGGCCAAGTGGCAGCTCCAAGCCTTATTCTCCTATTCCTTGTCCTCCCACTTGGTTCTTGATCGCTCCGATACGGATCTGAATCTGAGTCGTATTCACTTCTGCTCTCTCCTTCAGTTGCGTCTTCTGTCTCACTGCCGTCCTGCCTTCGCTCTTCTTCTGAATCCGATGCGTTCCCAACTTCTTCCGACACCCCCTCAGCTGCCTCAATCCCTTCTTGCGACTCTTCTCCCACTTCCGGGCTTTCGTCTGGGATGGGAGCTGTTCCTTCTAGAGGTGCTGGAACTCTTCTAGTATGGGATGCATGGATCCAATTTGGCAGCCCCCCGCACTTCACCGCGGTGTTTGTGATCAGGATTACCTGAAAGGGCCCACGCCAGCGAACATCTAGGCAGTTCTTCCGGACGTGTTTTTTAACCAGGACCCAGTCCCCTGGGTTCAGGTCATGACACAGGTTCCTCGCTGTTGGAACTTCAGCCGCATGCACCTGAAGGGACACAGAATGGATGGCGTCAGACAGTCCTTTACAATAATCCAAGATCAGATCATCTGTAATATTCAATAGAGCAGTAGTTGGAACTGTAGGAAGTCTCATGGCCCTCCCCATCAGGATCTCGTGGGGAGAGAGACCTGTCCTCCTATCAGGTGTGCTGCGCATGCTCATGAGCACCAATGGAAGAGCATCTGGCCAACTCAAGGATGTGGATGCCACTACTTTAGCCAATCTATTCTTCAAAGTGCCATTCACTTGTTCCACAATTCCTGAAGCTTCTGGTCGATAACTACAATGCAGCTTTTGATCGATATTCAGCGTGGAGCACAACATCTTCACTATTTCGCTGTTAAAATGTTTTCCTCTGTCCGATTCCAAAGAGGCAGGCACCCCGAAGCGCGGTATCAACTCCCTGAGCAACAATTTTGCCACTGTGAGTGTATCGCACCTACGTGTAGGGTATGCCTCAACCCATCTGGAAAATACGCATACAATCACCAACACATACCGAAGGCGATTGACTCTTGGCATTTCGATGAAGTCTAGTTGCATTCTATTGAAAGGCCCCCCTGACCTCCCAATGTGACTCAGTGTGACTGGTGTTCGTTTGCCTACATTCAGTTGTTGGCAGGTAACACATCGCTTACATACTGATTCTGCTGCTATTCTGAATTTCGGGCAATACCATGTCTGCCTAAAAACTCTCATCATAGCATCCCTTCCTAGATGTACTGGACCATGTATTTCTCTCGCCATGGGATTAGCTAATTCTTCAGGTAACACAGCTCTCCCATCTGCTGAAACCCAAAAATCCATTTCACTTCGCACACAGCCTGCTATTTCCCATGCCTTTTTCTCTTTTTCAGGTGCGTTCTCCTGCATTATTCTTAAATCCTCCCAAGTGTCTACAGTTTCCAACATCATACTTAATTCAGTCTTTTCTTCTGCACCTTCTATTTCCACCTTTGAGAAAGAATAACTTTGTTCCGCACAATAGCGTGCGACTTCATCAGCATATCTATTACCTTGTGACACAAAATCTGTATTCTTAGTATGAGCTACACACTTCACTACTGCAATATCAACAGGACCTTGTAATGCTTCTATCAGCAATCTCACAAATTCTCCATTTCGAATGGGCGAACCAGAGGAGGTCATGTAACCCCTCTGAGACCACAACTGCCCGAAATCATGAACCACACCGAAACCATATTGGCTATCCGTGTAGATGGTGACTCTCTTTCCATTTCCTGCTATGCAGGCACGAGTTAGGGCAATAATCTCTGCTACCTGTGCGGAATGTACTCCTTCCAGGCAAGCGGCTTCCACAACTCCAGTAAGGGTACAAACAGCATAAGCTGCTCTTAACCGACCAGTATCGTCTCTTAAACATGAGCCATCAACAAAGTAAATTTCATCGGGGTCAGACAATGGCTCATCCACTATATCTGGTCTGGGTTTCGTGCATAGTTCAGTCACATCAAGGCAATCGTGGTCTTCACATCCTTCGCCTTCTATTACAGTAGGTAATGGCATCAAAGTAGCAGGATTCAAGACAGAGCATCTCCTGAGAGTCACGTTTTCTGCGGCAAGTATAACTTGCTCATAACGCGTGAGCCTACTATTGGTCAGATGCTGCGTCTTCGTCCTGGTCATTAACAATTCAACTGAATGCGGTACATACACCACTACTGGATGTCCCATTACAATACTTTCGCTCCTTTCAATGCTGACACCCGTTGCAGCAACGGATTTGAGACATCCGGGCAACGCTGCGGCTACTGGATCTAATGTAGCCGAAAAATATGCAACTGGTCTACGGGCATTACCGTGGGTCTGTGCCAAGACTGACAAAGCACATCCCTCTCTCTCACAGCAATAGAGTGAAAACGACTTTTCATAATCTGGCATTCCCAGAGCCGGAGCACGACATAAGTCGTCTCTCAGCTGTAAAAACGCCACCAGACATTCTTCATCCCATGGTACCGGATCACTCACCTCCTTGTGCGTCAGTTTCTGTAAGGGCTTTGCTTTCAGTGAAAAGTTAACTATCCACTGTCGGCAGTAACCCACCATTCCTAGGAACATTCTAACCTCTCTCTGAGTTGTAGGCGCATTCATTTTCATTATCGCCTCAATCCTCTCTGGGGACACCTTACGTTTCCCTTTTTCTAACCTGTGCCCTAGATACTGTACTTCTGTCAGACAATACTGTAACTTGCTCGGAGATACCTTATGTCCATTTTCAGCTAAATGATTCAGTAAGGCAATTGAATCTACTTTACAAGCTTCCTCTGTTTCTGACGCAACAAGTAGGTCATCTATGTACTGTACCAGAACCGAGTTCTGTGGCAGTACTAGATTCTCAAGATTCTTTTTCAACAACTGATTAAAGATGGATGGACTGTCTGTGAATCCTTGTGGAATTCGACACCATGTTAGAACGCGATCTTCCATTTTAAACGCAAAAAGGTACCTGCTCTCTTCATCCAATGGGATTGAAAAGAAAGCCTGACAAAGATCTATCACTGTGAACCATTCTGCTTGACATGGTATTTGAAACAATATTACTGATGGATTCGGTACCACGGGACAACATGAAACGACTATGTTGTTAATCTTTCGTAAATCCTGAACTATCCTAAACTTCCCGCTAGGTTTCTGCAAACCCATAATCGGGGAGTTACAAGGACTGCCCACGATTTCCTTCAGTATTCCCTGCTGTATCATTGACTCGATCACAGGCTTTATTCCTGCAATCGTTTCCTGGGACAATTTGTATTGAGGCGTTCTTGGAAACTCAACATTTGGTTTTACCAGAATTTTTACCGGTTCTACCCCTTTAATCAATCCTATATCTTCTCCTGTGAAATCCCATACCTCTGACGCCACTGCATCTCTTAAGTCTTGTGGAAGATCTTCTACAGTCAGAGTAGGATATAGTTCTACACAGAATTTTGAATTGGCCACCTTAAAGGTAGCATCATCGTCGGTAGTCTGTACCTCCACTCCTTGTGGGGTGCAGTATATGGTGCAATTCAATTTGCATAACAAATCCCTACCTAACAGACATACCGGACTCGAGTCACAAACCACAAACTGATGTTCGTTCATGTGGTTTCCAATTTTCACAGACACTGGTTCTGTCAAGGGACTAGTCATTCTTTTATTTGCGACTCCTACCACCTGAATTGTTTCCCCTGACATCGGCAAGTCTGGAACCACCGCTGATCTCAGAGTCGAACGAGTAGCCCCAGTGTCCACTAAGAACGTAGTGGGACACCCTGCCACTTCTGCCTCAACAAATGGCCCTCTCTGATCCACTTCTAGAACTGCCCCGAGGGTACAGTCTTCTTCACTGCTCACCCGTTGTCCTGTCAATGGATCAATGTAATAACATTTTTCTTCCTCGATAAACAGAGGCATTTGTTTAAAGACCTTTCCTCCAGCTGCTATCTTCGGTGGCTGTGGGAATTGGGCCCGTGGAGCCGAAGTCCCCCCTTTGGCCACCTTACTGCTTGGGACTGTCACCTTTTGCACTGGGTCTTCTTGGACCTGCTCTTCTACTTCTTGCTCTCCGTTTTCAGGGTTAAAGGGACACTCGCGTCGCCAATGCCCCACCTGGTGACACAGATGACACTTTGTCGTTTTCTTTAAAGTGGCAAAGTCTATCCTAGGTCTCTGCCCTTCTTCATTATCTTTGTTCTGACCATTTGGTTTTCGTCCCATCCCCTGCTTCTGCTGGCCACCCTTCCCAGCGGACTGCATTTGCACCACCATCAATTTCTCCTTTAGATTCTTGGCTTTAGAATCTATCTCGTCACTGCAGTACCTCGCATATCGTAAAATCTCATCTAGTGGTTTGTTCTGCCAACAGATTAAATGTTGCTGTATCATCAAACAAATATCAGGCCTCAACCCCAATACAAACTTTGACACGAACTGCCCTATGTCTTTGGGATCCATTACATCTAATCCACTGTATTGCTTGAATGTTTTCAACAATCTTTCATAAAACTCGTGAACTGTCTCCTTGGGTTCCTGCCTTGTTCGGTCTATTTTTACCCAATCTATATCCTGTGGTGGTACCTTATCTTTCAGCCATGCTATTACCCTTTCATACTTTCGCATGACTATCTCAGCTGGTCCATTAGTTCGAACATCTCTCAATGGTTCAGCATTTGGCCAGTCGACACTAGTCTTACAAGGGGTCCACAAATCAGATGGGACCACGATGTCAAACAACGTGTTCAAATCTATCCACAGTACTTTCGAAATTTTAACAAACCTCTCTACCTGCTTATACCACTCGACTGGGTTGTCCCGCAACTTCGGGAATGAGTTGGTAAATGCGGCTAAGTCTCCTCTACTCCAGGGCACATGGACATAATTTCCATTTGATATTTCTCGTAAAGGGAATGCCTCCATCTGCATTACCCTTCCCTCAGGGGTCATCACATTTGTACTTCGCCTAACTGTGCCCTTTTTCGACCACCTTTCTTCCCATTTATCCAGTTCTCTCCACACTCTTATCCCTGTTACCAGCTCTCTTATGTGTGTTTTTAATCCAGCAGTTCTCTTCTCATCTAGATCTTGGTCTGCGTACTGTAATCTGTGGTTACTCTGTAATGCCCTTGTCCTAGACAAATCCACGGCATACTTGTCTGCCAAATCAGTCAGTTTTTCATGAACCGCTCTAGCTTTCCTAGTAATATCCTTTGCCATGAACAATAACTCATCCTGTTCATACAATTCTATCCTCTCCAAAGGCAATGTTCCATCTATTATCTCATCTACATCTGACTTTAAACTGGTAACATCAAGCCTTTTTGCCTTTATTTCAGCTTTCAAGACACTCAATTTAGCTCCTCCATCCGCATCTCTCCCATCCCAGCTCCGAGATCTACGTTTAGGTATTGGTGAATTATAGGGAGTCCTCCCCTGTTCCCATCTCTCTAAGTCCCATGCCTTTCCGTCTTCTCGGGGTGGGTGGTGAAACACTCCTTCACGCCTCCCAGCCTCCCTCTCTCCATCCTGGCTAGTTTCACGGGATTGAGGATAAGAGGTTCTATTACTCCCTCTTTCTTCCCTACTTCCCTGTGCTTCCTGAGTATTCGAGGCGTGGCGGGACCTATCGCTGTTCTCCTTTCTCCAATGTTGAACGTCTTCCCCAAGCGTATGATGAAGGCACCTAAACCTATTCTGAAAATTCCGTACCGCCTCATCTCCTCCGTTCCCCCAGAGACGGGACATTTCCTCACATTCTACAATCCTAGTATTTTGTTCCGGCTGTTCTCTCTGATTTGTAGGACCTGCATCCCCTCTATTCTCTTGACTTTGGCCTTCCCGGCCCTGACTGCTTTCGCTGGCCCCACAATGAGATACAGTCCCGTTACCCCTGCTTTCCCACTCTGGTTCCGTTCTTGTCCTGTTACTCGGAGATACTATGGACCCGTCCCATTCCCTCAAATCAGCTCTTAACTCTGAAAAAGATCTTGGCCGCGGTCCCCTTAGATCCATTGGTCCTCTCGGACCTCCCTGTTCTGAATTGGGACCGACAGTTGTGTCTAATGGGGTGTTCCACGTTACCGAACCTGGTAATTGTTTCCATGCATTCGTCACATTATTCCTCCTTTCCATCTCAATCCTTTCCCTATCCAATTGCCTTTGTTGTTCCCCTCTATCTCTCTCAGAATTATAGATCGAAACTATGGGTCCTATGGTAACAGGCACTTGAAGAGCGTCTGGCAATCCCACAGACTCAACCCTTTCTGTGGTTGGCGTTTTCTGCACCACAAACCTTCCCACTACACTCTGTACAGTGTTGTTTGGAGGTGTTTCTCCGCCTTTGCTAGGTGTCCATTCCGATATAGGGAGTGGTGTATATCCCTCTATCTCATTCCCATCTTCCCTTGCGAGCCCTCTATCTTCTATCAAACCCACTCTCGGAGGTGGTCTATCCATCAACAATCTGTTTATCAGATTGTCCTCCGACTCGCTTTCCTCGTCTTCTTCCATGAGGTTTCCTCCTCCTGACACCTCCCTCATCGGATACATTTTCTCCACCTCAATAGTCTGTACCCTCCAACGCTTTTCCTCCTCATCCCATTTGGAATCTCGCACTGCCCTTACCGATCGCGTCAGCCTTTGTTGACGCCTGTTCAAATTTCGGTCGTGTGCAGCCTTAATCCATGCATTAAGAGCCTCAAACTGTGTTGGTCTAGGTGAAGGTTTCAATGAGGACATGGTTGCTTTTAGCCGATGTAACACCTCTAACTTAAACGTTCCGTACTTTGGGAACTGCATTTCCTCATTTCCTTCCGTAAGCTTATTCCAAGCCCCAATCCATAATATCGTATGCAGCCCCACATTCGTTGCCATATAATGAGCTGGTGTACCCTCTGGCGGAGCCTCTTCCCCGTAATAATGTTCACTTCGTTTACGTTTAAAAATCCCTTTCAAACACTTAAAACACTTCATGATTTCTCTTTTCTCCGCGTTTGTTTACTTCCTGATGATATTCCACCAATCTCAGCGCCGTTCTCACTAACTGGCCTATCCGTACGCGACTTTCCTCCGACGTCACGCTAGCCGCCCAACCAGAGCGCGGCTCTAGCTAACGTCACACCAACCGCTCAATCAGAGCGCGGCTCTAGCCGACGTCACCCGTCCCCCTTCGCAGCAGTTCCCCTCCTTTCTCAGCTCGTCTCCTCGGTCATGCACGCATCCCATTCATACACTGAAAAATGATTACTTCCGTCCAAGCGATCACCTTTCTTTGACTGTACGCCCACAGTCTTTCTGTAGTTGTCCCCCTAACTTGGCGAAATGTCTTTCCGTTTACTTCCAGACAATCGCCTTCTCCGATAGGTTACTCACACGCAGTAACTTTCGACCAGCGTCCGTTACTCATACACTCACTCTTACACTCCCCCTATCTTGGATCCACGGCGGTCAATGGTACCTCGTGACCTCCGTGCTATGGTCGACAACTACCCTGGATGTTCGATACACCCAAAACCACTTAAGCTCTGGCCTGAACTTAAGATTTCACCAGTTCACCCGTTTACCAGGTTACCAGTTTACCAGGTTGCGCGCGCTCACAACCGTCTCTCATTCACACTACAGGCATTCAACTCCGCAAGACATTACAATACAAATACAACACAAAACACCGCAATCTGTTCACGCATGACCCTTTTTATACTCACTCTCCGATACTGCTGCTTTTCTCGCACCGTCTGCACCTTTCGGCACACGATTCTTCCGCTGCTCGTCTCTCGACGTCTCGGGCCTTGGGGTAAACTAACCTCTCTAGATTACCTTCCTCAAGAAGATAACCATCCTCTGCTACCAACTGCTAACGCGGGATTACTGGTTACTAATTATCTTACCAAATCCCATTTCCTGTCGACTGAATCGTTGGTACCTGTCTTGAGTAAAAGGTAATCTCGAAGTAAACAATCAATTTAAGAACTTACACCACTCTAAATGACCACTGACCAAAATGAAGTTTTAAAGATTTAATATAAAGTCAAAGATAACTGAAGATACAAACTTCTCAAGATGAGATTCAACAGGTATATCGGAATCACTATGAACATGAACTTCTTGAATAGTCTGAGTCTGAAGAACAAAATAATAAGTACAAGTTCGAATACCATCAGGGTTGCTAAAATGGATACAAGTTGCAACCTCAAAGTCATTACAGAAAAGAAAATTAAAGTTAGTCTGTCCCTACACTATACTAAATGACATCCCTACTTAACAAGATCTTAACCCTCTAGGTGTCAGCCGTGGTGACTTCCTAAGAAGATCACGCACTTCTCTTTGTCTCTTCTCTGATAATGGGTCTCTCCTGATCAGCCTATCTGCCTACCCATCCGCTTCCTTAGGCTCCCAAAATCATCTGCTCTGCTCTCCTCCCGGGTCACTTTCCCTAATACCAAATCACATTTCCAATAGAAACGCCCCTTGGGACGCCCCTCACGTGGTACATCTTTCCGCGGCAAACTCCATGATGGTACTCTTGAAGACCCTCGTTAAAGTTGACCTTGGTTCCCAGGCAGCTTCTTCAGTGCGCTGATACCCCCTGAAATTCCTGGAAACTCCTACAGGCCTGCGCAAGGCGCCACTGAACAAAGTCCCTTTCATTCGAGCTGATTAGGACCCTCGCACCTGCATACAGCTCTTCCTGCAGTGGGCCTCAAATTCCAGACTCCACCATATCTTAGGCCATAAAACACTCTCAGAGCTTCATACTGGACACCTCACGACCTCTCCTCTAACGAGCACATGACGATTTGAACTTCATGACATTATCGGCTCTGGCCTACTTGATTTACATGCAGCAGGTTCCTGCACTCTTAAAACGTTAACTTGATTTAAACAGCAAACATTCTTAACTAGCATACGTTTCTAAAATAACACATCTATAAAACATATACTTTTAACCCTAAATTCAATAGTACATTTTGAAAGAACCATGTCAACCTTGTCTCACATTATTTTAGCAGCACGTTTAGATTTGCTTGTGAAATAGCCATGAGGCCTACACAAAATACTGGGTTTTTAGAGTTACATTCAACTCTTACATTATTCCTTTAACATGAGAACATGAGGTTTTCATATTCATCCCAAACATTTCTACATTAGTCTCACACAGTTATGATTATCGTTACTCTACTTAAACATTCTATGCATTTCACCTCTAAATATAAACACTCTGTGTATTTCACTTCTAAATATAAACACTCTGGTGCAAAGTATATGTGAACCAACTACGTGCTTGTAAATATGGCGTACTTATACATTTTTTCCAAACTTGTGCTCTCTCACCCCTATCATCTGGAATGCCCTCCCAAATAACCTGTGCAGTAACCCCTCCTATTTCAGCTTCAAAAAAGACCTAAAAATCCACCTCCTCAATTATTACTGCGGATCATAACCTGTGACCTGCACTTAATCTCCAATTCACCATGTTATTTAAGTTCAGTAATATTTGTCCATTTCCTGAACATCCTCTTACAAACTACTTGATTTGTATAGTTCTTGCCCCTATTAATCTATTTGATTTGTATATTTCGCAGTTTGTTTTCATTATCTCTTATCTACTTGTATGGCATGTTTGGCCCAATTATTATTCAGGGTCATAACCTGTGACCTGCACCTGATCTCCAATCATCATGTTATATTTGTTCAGTAATTATTTGTCCTTTTCCCAAACATCATCTTCCTAATTACTTGAAGTGTATAGCTTTTGCACCTGTATATCTATCTTGATTTGTATACTTTACATGTTGTTTCACTATCTTTTTATCTACGTGTATGCCATGTTTGCTTTATATTATCTTCTCATGTAAAGCGTTCTGATACCTCTGGGTCTAGCCAGCACTAAAACTTTAAATAAATAAATAAATAAAATAAAATAAATATGCGGCAGACCACCGGTGTAGCTAGGGGGGGGCGAGGGGGGCGGTCCGCCCTGGGCAGCACTATTTTTAAGGCGGCGACGGCCGCACGGCACTGGAGGCCCGTTGCGGCCGCGGCCGCCTTTATAATTTATTTGGGAACAAACACAGTTGTCCCCAAATAAATTATAAAGGCGGCAGCGGCCGCAATGGGCCTCCAGTGCCGTGGACCAGTTTAACTTTGCAAAGCCACGCTGTGTACTCGAGTGGCATCATGCGACACATGCATGCACCTGAACTGACTGCTGCACAGTCAGGGACCGGCCTTTGAGTCCTGTTAACAACGTGCGAAGATCTGCATGGAGGTTAAAAATGTGCGTCTTAATAAACGATAAAACGTTATCACGAGACACCGCCGCCTGTCATGTGAGAACACCACAACATATGGAGCATTCCTACGGAGGGTACACGAAACAGCCTTTTAAAGTTGGATTTGAGACACGTGCCTAACACAGATATTAACAGAGCATTAATGCTTTGCTTCTGTGACTAATACATCGTTTGTGACTTCTCAACAAAACGTATTTCTTACAAGTGTTTTCATTGAAGCATTTGCATTTAATGCTAGAAGAAATAGGCATAGAACACATTTTACGAGTATTTTTTTGTTTGTAATATCCTTAAGGAAACCCAGAATATCCACCCGGGTGATGATGCCATAACATAGAGTAACATGATGTGCCATAACATTGCGGCATTTACTGTACTTTGGCGAGGCAGTATCCTGGTCTTTGCACCTACCTATATAGTTGTCTCGGAGCCTCTGCATACCACAGTTTCTCAGGCCCACTCTGCCCCTTACTTTTTACCGCCAGTGACCTTACTTTCATTTTACTTTGGGAGGTAACCGTGTATAATGTTTCATTGTCTCAATTATCAGCATCAGAGGCTGAATTCCAGGGTTATGTGTCCTAATATATGTTTGATGTTCAACCTTTTAGGGAGGTGTCTATTTAACCAGTTTAGATAACGTACAGGGCCTGGTTTAGCGTTTGGCAGACTGGGACTCTGTCACAGCCATGACCTTATTAGTGCCATAGCATATAATTAGGGCTCCCGGTTTTATGGTATTTTAAAAAAAAAACATTTCCATCTGTATTTATCCATATTTAGATTCTGGCCATTTTGGGTGGGTGGCTGAGTCTGTGGCTCATCCATAGCTGCCAAGGTTTCAGATTGTTATGTGTGACACTTTCAGAATTTCATTGTAATTATGAGTGACATTTCAACGTCTAGGAGTCACACTTTCTCACGGGTAAAAATTAAAATCACTCAATAAAGATCAAGGAAACATATGAATACCAGAAATGACACCCATTTGATTATGGGGAAACTCTAACATTTTGAAACAGGTGCAAAGTAGCTGATCTTTGCAGCATGCATTTTAACCCTATATGCACAATTTTATGGAGAGTCAAAACTGCTACTACTAGACAAGTAACTATCGAGCAGAAGCTTTTACACCCATGTCTAAGTCCATCATCCTGTCTTCCCGCTCAGTCACCGGTGTATTCAACTGAGTAGCCTTTGACCGTGTCATGAATGTGCATGTAACTTGCATGATCGAGGTAACTATTAGCGGCAATACTACGTCTCTCTCGAACATCTTTCAAGTGCTCGCCGTCCTTTTTCCCCAGCACCCCCCATTCCCCCAAGGGGTGGCAATCTGAAGGATAGCCCCGGGCGCCACAAGCTCTAGCTACGCCGCAACACAGGAGGTGGGTATTTGGCAGAAGAGGAGAAGCAAACACGTTAGAGCTCTCAAGGAGTGCTTAAGCAAAAAGAAAAGAGTAGGCACCAAAGAATGAACAGTGGAAGGTAAGAAAACTGGCCAATCAGAGTGATGGTAGAGATTCTATGCTCCAGGTGAGGAACAAACACAAGTTCGACAAGCTGAAATAAGAAAAGCCACCGAATAGGAAGCAAGCAAATGAGGGTGACAATAAAGCCAACTAACATTAACCAATGAGCAAGCAGTAAGCCCCTGTAAGTCCCTACTAAGTCGACAGTAGATCTTTTGCAACCAGTCAATCTGGTAGGCGCGACCTAAAAATAAATCACCTGAAATTCAAAAACAATTGCTAAAATAAAAGGAATTAAAAGACAACCATAACAAGCATTTAAACAATGACCAGTAAAAAGTGAATGTAGCAAAAGCAGGGTCATGGTAGTCCTCCTTTTTGAATTGCAAATACAGCTCCCATGAAGGATGGAAGAGACAATGAGCCCTTGAAGCTAGATGAAAAAAAAGGTAAGGGGTCGAGGAAAGGGGATAGTGAGGTGGTGTTAGCTGTTCCAAAAAGGTGTGGAGTTATCATTTAGGGAGAAAATATTTTGATAGAGTCATGGTTGTGGCAATATGGGAAAAGAGGAGGTGAGAGAAGTGAAAGAGAGGAGACTAGGGTAAACGAGAATAAAAGAAATGGGAAAACAAATGGGTGAGACGGAAAAGGAGGTTGGGACGGGAAAGGCGTAATTGATTAAAGACCGAAGAATCCTGAAATGGGGTGAGTACAGTGAAGTGGTGATTGGTGTGAAGTTGCAGTGCTTAATTTGAACTTCTGGCTGGACTTTTCCTATTCACCTCAGAGTGTACCTTTCAATGCTTTTGAAATGGTGCTTCCCTTTTCTCCCTGATAGCCATTGAGGCCTTCTCCAATGCACAAACTCTTGCCCCCACATGAGAGTTCACATGACATATCCTCACCCTGTTCTCCCAAAGACTGACTGGGAAATGAAGTTGCAGTGTGCACTACAACAGGTAAGAATAAAAAGGTTCTGCATTCTTCTTGCTGACTTGCCTGCCTTTAATGAAGCTCTTTCCCTCCTCCAAATCTCAAAGAATCACTCACTAGGTCCCCAGAATAAGTATCCTCTGTTGCCTAAATGGTGGCCTGTTTCCCCAGTGCTTCTATTTGGGACAGTGTATTCAAGTGTCTCTATTTTTAAATTCACCACCCAGTGCCTCCATTTGGGAAAGTGCCCTTCATTGACTACTTGTCAGTCTGACTCCTCCTGTGCTGACACTGCGTGCCCACCAATTCCATCTGTGCTGGTGTTTGTTTCTTACAACTACTCCTACGTTGGGTGGTGTGTTATTAGGTCTTTCTTTTTGTGCGTCATCTAACATGCTGTTGTAATTGCTATCATCCGACTTAGAAGAAGCAGCTCCCCTATAACTTGTTTGGGGCGCACTTGTCTTAAACATAAGCATAAAAATATGCCATTGTGCAGGAAAGTGCATTGCTGTTCTGTTATACAATTAACCTGTGTTCAACCCCCTGGTAGCTTGGCACAGAGCTGTCAGGCTTAACTTAAAGTACTTGAGCAACGCTTCAAAAAGTAAAACAGTGAAAACACCACACAAAAAGAAACCGACACCAAGTTAGAAAACAACAGAGCTTTCCTTAATAAATAAAAGAAGACCAAAATGACAAAAATTCATTTAGTAGAACTGGAGGTATGTGATTTTAAAGTGTTAGCTTAAAATAGTGCCAAAAAGCACAAAGTGCCAACTGTGGGCACCTGGTCGTGATGGACCAGGACAAAGTCACAAATTCAGACCAACCACCATCGATCATGGTTCAGCTACAGGGACCCAGTAAGGTCTGTTGACCAAAGTACTTTAAAATCCAGGTTGCAGAGCATTGCTTGGATCCATGTCGAAAAACGTTGCACAGTTGAGGTGATGCATTGGTTCCAAGATTCTGTTCCATCGATGTTGAGAATCCTGTCGACAAGGATCTGTTCCATCAATGTCGAGGATCCTGTCGACAAGCTTGCAGGCTGTGGTGGGGATGCACATCATTGCGATGGGTCCAATCCACACAGCAGCGGAGATGTGTTGGTTCTGCTTGGGATTGAGCAACACAGCAGAGGAGATGTGTCAGTTCCGCTGGATCCACAGAAGCTGGCAACGTACCTTAAGCCCATTTCCAAGGGTCCAGGACTGGGGTAGCACCACTTACCAGGGTAGACTCACAGATGGCAGAGTCCAGGTGCAGATGCAAGGTTGTTGGAAGCCTGTTATGTTCCTGAGGCTTCAGATCAGGAGGCAAGCCAACTAGCCCTTGGAGTCATTCTGGGTTCAACAGATACAGGTCCAGTCCTTCTCCTCGAGGCAAGAGGACAGCAGGCAGAATGTCAGCACAGCACAGCAGGTTATCAGTTCCAAAAGAGCTGCAGTCCAACTGAGTGGCAGTCCTTCTTCTTAGCAAAGTATACACAGGTCCAGAAGTGCACCGAAGTGGTGGTGTGTGAGGGCCTTCTTTTATACACAGTTGTGCTTTTGAAGTGGGTTGAAGCTTCTAGAGCAGAGGTCTCCAAACGTTTTAATGCCGAGACCCCCTTGTCAAACTTTTTTAGGGGTAAGGACTCCCTTCTGACAAACTTTTCTAGAACCTGCTACTCATCATCGACAACCATAAAAGCCCCCAATTCCCACAGCAAATCATTTTTACGGTGAAGAAGTAATTTTAAACAGTGTTTAGCAAACCAAAGGTCAGAGAGCGTGGGGATGTAGTCAAAGGTGTAGCTAAAATCAAAGGGCCTAGTTTATGAGGAATTGGTGTAGGGCAGTGCCGCAAGTCTTCTTGCGGCGCTTCCCTATCCCAATGTGAAAGGGCAGGAATGCACCATATTTATGAAATACTGTGCATTCTTATCCTTTTCCCTTGCGTTGGCGCACAAATTGCTGCCTAGCACCAACATAGGCTGGGTTGTTTCTGTACAGGAAGGGGCACCTTTCTTCATAAAAACAATCCCAAGAAACGTTTTCCTCTTTCTA
This sequence comes from Lissotriton helveticus, assembly GCF_964261635.1. Lineage (NCBI taxonomy): Eukaryota > Metazoa > Chordata > Amphibia > Caudata > Salamandridae > Lissotriton > Lissotriton helveticus. The sequence continues at coordinate 876,164,791 of NC_136067.1, forward strand.
TCTGAGCTGCAGAACACAGTGCACATGGAAAGAGGAAAAGCGAGGAGAAAAGAAAACATTTCTCCTCATTAAGCCTCCACTGGGGAGGCGTCCATTTTGGGGGCTGCCCCGGGTTTACATGATTTTGTAAATATGGGACCACCTCAAATTCCACAGGTGTTGCGTGGGAACCCCACGCAGAGCCCATGGAACACCTCCTTGACGCAGAGTAAGGCAACGCAGTGGCTTGCACTGCTATATCTTACTCCATATCTATGAGGTCATGAAAAGCCATGCAGGGTGTCTTTGCACCGCCTCATAGGTATGGTTAAAACGCTTGCTCCACAGGTGCGTAAAAAAAGTGATGCTCTGGCAGTGCAAGCCTCTCATAATAAGCACCAAAATATTCTGTAGGTTTTTTAGGTCTTTCACCATCAGCTATCTACATATAAAATATTGGGCAGTGTATATGAAAAATACATTAAAAAGTTGATACTCAGTGGGAAATGCACTGCACTACATTCTGAAAGTTCTATTAGGTAATGCACTGCAGAGGTCTGTGTGTAACCAGAGAGACACATAATTAAATCTTGATTAGTGCAGTGGATAATTGTGATGTGTATTTTTTGTGCAACGAGGTCCCAGCCTGTGACAGAAAGATCTGTAAATATGCAAGTCATTATTTTATACTTGCATTACACACAGTGTAAGATAGAATGCTGCAAAAGGTGCACATAGTTTTACTATAAAATGGTGCTCTCAAAATGTAGATTTTAGTAATACCAGAGCGTATGTAATGCAACTTGTTTTTTACATTATGGTCCCTTCAACACCTTTTAGGGGTACTAACGGCTGTGTAAATGCAGTTAAAAATAAAAGCAAGCACTTCCCAGCCCAATTGTTAACTCTTTGCACTTCCACTCAAAGATTTGTTTTTTTGTCATCACAAACCTTGGAGTTATTTGATCAATTAAAGCAAGAACTGCTCATCCTTTACACTTGCAGATTAACTGAATTGCATTTCATTCAGGCAAGCTGCTGATACCGATCTAAATTAGCTGTCCCAGGACAGCTGTCCTTTTCCAAAACAAAAGCAAACCTTTTGGATTGCAGGGACAAGTGCAGCTGGCGAATGCACAACCTCTTTCCAGGACTCTAGGGTCCCCCTGGGGGTCACGCCCCACAGATTGAAGACCTCTGTTCTAGAGGCATGGCTTTGAAGTGCACAGAAGCCCTGCCTTCCCTGCAGTGGCCCCAGGCTAACTAAAGGGGTATGCGGTCCTTTGTGTGGAGACAGGACAGAGTCTAATCCCTTGTAAGTGAGGCTAGGTCTAGTTCCTCCCTCCCATCCTGCCAGTGATGGCCCAGTTAATCACACTTAAGCTCCCATTGTGTGTGGCTGTCTAGGAGGTATACACAAAGCCCAACTGCCAACTACACCCAGTTATGTGACCAGAGATAGGCTGCAGCACCAAATGGCTAAGGCAAGAAAATGCCAACTTTCTAAAAGTAGCATTTTCAGAACTGCAATTAAAATCTGACTTTACCATAAGTTAGGATTTTACATTAGGATTTCAGAGACAGGAAACATGAACTGGTCATCTCCTCCCATTTATAAATTACCCATATAAAATTTAATAATATGATTCCAACGTTATCCTATGGGAGTGTAAAAGCTTGCAATAGTGAAAAACGAATTTTAGAGTTTTTCACTGCCAGAACATGTAAAACATAAAAATACAGATCCAACTTTTTAACCCTGCTCTTGGGGCTGTCCAGGACCCATATCTACTAAAAAAGGAAGGTTTGGGCCTGGCAGAAGTTGTATTTTACCAGGTCGAAATGGCAGGTTAAAACTGCATTTACAGGCTCTGCAATGGCAGGTCTGAGCCATGTTTAAAGGGCTACTTAAGTGGGTGGCACAATCAGTGCTGCAGGCCCACTAGTAGCATTTAATTTAGAGGCCCTGGGCACATGTAGTGACATTTACCCTAGTCCCTATACTTATAAGTAAATTAATGATGCCAATTAGGTATAGCCAATGTTACCGTGTGTTAGAGTAAGAGCACAAGCCTAAGGCCAGCAACATCAGCAAAACAGGAAGTCTAAGGGCAAATAGTCAGGGGGAAATCAAACCAAGGATGCCAGGTCTAAATTATCCCCCCCTGCTGAAAGTGGGAATAAATACCCAACCCCTTTGGAGTTCTCTTCACTAAGGTGGAAGAACCTGGAGAGACCATCAGCATTGTCATGGTCTGTTCCAGGACGGTGCTCTGCCGCAAAGTCCATTCCCTGTAGGGAGAAAGACCCCCTGAACAATTTGGAACTATTACTCCTCATGTGCATCATCCATCTGAGAGATCTGTGGTCTGTCTGAGCCCGGAAATGAGCACCAAATATGTAGGGCCTCAGCTTCTTTTTCTCCCAGACAGAAGCAAAGTCTTCCCTCTTCATTGCATTCACCTCTATTCCCAGGGAAGTAACATCCTACTGATGAATGCTACAGGTTGGTCCAGGTGCTTTTCATTTAGCTGCGAATGCGCGGCCCCTATGCCATACTCTGAGGCATTTGTCTGCACAATGAATTATTGGGAGAAGTCAGGGGCCTTGAGCATGGATGTTATGCACATGACCTCCTTCATGGTGTCAAAAGCTTTCTTGCAGGCCTCTGTCCAGTTCACCTGACGTGGCTGCTACTTGGAAGTCAGCTCTGTCAAGGGTGCAACAATGGTGCCATACCCCTTGATAAATCTCCTATAGTAACCGGTGAGGCCTAAGAAGGCCCTCACCTATGTCTGGGTCTTGTGGCATTCCCAAACCAGAATGGTTTCAATCTTCGTCCCGAGGGGCTGCACCTTGCCTCCTCCCACCTGGTGACCCAAGTAGACTACTGACCCCTGCCCTATCTGGCACTTACTGGCCTTGATAGTCATGCCTGCCCTCTGCAAAGCCAGAAGCACTTCTTTGAGGTAGCACAGGTGAACTTCCCAGTTTGAACTGAAGACTGCAATGTCGTCGTGGGAGGGGTGTTCTTCAACCAGAAAGGCATTACCCAGAACAGGAAGTGTCCTTCTGGGATAGAGAACACATCCCTCGCTTTGGCTCCCTCGGTTAAGACAATCTGCCAGTACCCAGATGCTAAATCAAGCTCGTACCCGATCTATGAGCTCATCAGCTCTGGGCATCAGTCTTGGTGACGGCATTCAGCCCACATTATTTCACACAGAACCTGAGCTCTGGACTGTACCTGGAGGGGAAGCCTTGGGGACCAACAACACCGGGCTGGACCAAGGGCTGTTTGAGGGCTCAATAAGCCCTAACTCCAACATCTTGAGTTCTACTTCCTTAATGCTGGCTCTCTCCTTGTCAAATAGCCTGTAGATTTTACCCTTCCCAGAAAAGCTGTCCCCAGTGGAAATATCATGGGCGCACCATGTAGTGAGTCTGGGAGTAAAGGAGAAGAGTGAGGCGAACTGCCCCAACAACTGGTGGCAGTCTCTGTTGGTCTAGGGTCAGTGTAGGGGAGAGGCTGACACCCTCCAATGACCCATCCTGTTTCTCAGAAGTAAGGAGGCCAGGGAGAGGTTCACTCTACTCTCCCACCACATTGTCCATGACTAGGAGCATGGTCAACTCAGACCTCTCAAAGTGTAGCTTGAGGCGATGGACATGCAGGACCCTTAGAGGGTTTCTGGGAGTCTTAAAGTCCACCAAGTAGGTGATATCACTCTTGCACTCCTTCACCTCATAAGGCCCAGACCAGTGGTCTCTTAGGGCTCTGGGCTCCACAGGCCCCATAAATCACACTTTCTGGCTAGGTTTAAACTCAACCAGAGGGGCACTCTGGTCATACTGCCATTTCATGCCTGTCTGGCTTCTAGCTTTTCCTATGCTTGCTTCCAGAAGCGCTTTATCTGGTTACAGGGACTAGCATGTAGCTGAACACATCCTGTGGGGACTTCCCGTGAGCTTGCTCCCAGCCCTTCTTCACCAAACGAAGCAGTCCTCCCAAATGGTACCCGTACAGAAGTTCAAAGGGGCTGAATCCAACCCCCTTCTGTGGTACCTCTCTGTAGGCAAATACACGGCATGGCAGGAGTACATCCCACTTCCGCCTCATGGAATCTGATAGGCCCATTATCATGCCTTTTAGTGTACTGTAGAACATTTTACAGGCCCATTGGTTTGAGGGTGGTAAGGAGTAGAGAACGTGTACGTTACCCCACACTCCTTCCACATGGCGTTCATGTATCCTGACATAAAGTTGGTACCATAGTCTGGAACCACTACCTTGGGGAAGCCCACTCGGGTAAAGATCCTCATCAGTGCCCTAGCCACTGCGGGCGCAGACACTGTCTCATAGGTATAGCCTCCGGGTACCAGATGACATGGTCCACCAAGACCAGGATGAACCTGTTTCCCATGGCAGTCTTAGGGTCCAGAGAACCAATGATGTTGATGCCCAACCTTTTAAAGAGGGTGCCAATGACAGAAAAATGTTGCAGAGGAGCCTTATGCTTCCCTCCTGACTTGCAACTGGCCTTGCAAGTAGGACAGAATCTGCAGAACGCATCTGAGGCCCTCCTAATTTGAGGCCAGTAAAAGTAGGTGACAAGCCTATCAAAGGTCTTGTTCTGCCCAAATGACCTATAATGACCTACATCATGAGCCAGCTCCAGCAGGAAGGCCCTGTAGCACTAGGGGACCACCAACAGACAGGTTGCACCAGACTCACAAATCTGAGACTCGCTATACAGAAGACTATTCTCCCAGTGAATCCCAAGAAAGTATCACCAGCTGCAGTAAGACCACAAGAGTAGCACTTTCTCTCTGCGCCTTGCAGAACTTCTCCATGGTGGGATCCCTTCCTTCTGCCAGTTCGCCAGCTCAGGTAGGTTCTCCACAGGTTCAGGCTCCTCCCAGACTGTGGTAGTTTGAGGAGCGAGTTTCTCATGCCCGTTGCCCTTCCTTTTCTTGGCCGGCACCTGTGCCATTCTTCCTGGCTCCAGGTCCTCCTGACTACCTTCTCAGGCGGCCATGGACCGTGTGGCCGGCACACCCACTAAGGCACCCCTGACATCTTCACGTGGGACCTGAGCACCACCTCCTCCAGAAGGAGTGCTCCAGGTCATTTCCAGGCAGGCAATACACAGGCATGGACGGACTCACAACTACAGTTAAGGAACTTGAAACCCCTCCACTCAAAGGGAACCAGAGCCACTGGATAGTAACTCTCATGGTTGTCAGCTGGAACAACTTGGTGGAATGTATTAGGGACTACCTGCTCTGAGGTCACCAGATGGCATCTGATGGTTGTCATGAAGGGTCCAAGATCTCTCACAGCCTCCACCCTTTTCCCACTGATGGTGACCCAATGTCTGTATTTTCTAATATTACTAGGCATGTGAGTTCTCTGCACCATCTCCTGGTCACCCAGGGACACTAGGGTAACCTCCACTATGTCTCCCACATTGTCTGGGACAATCTCTTCCCCAATCGCTACACTAGCCATCCCCAGTGACTGCCCACTGGTGTGGGGCTGTGCCCACTTGGAACACTTGGCATCTCCCTTGGAGTGCCCTTCCTGTTAACACTCATAGCACTTGGGTTTATGACTTCCCTGAAGACTTCCTGTCAGGAAACCATCTCTTTGTTTTCTCGGTTGAGGGATAGGAGTCCTCACCAGTGGAATTAGCTTGGGGCCCTTTAAAGAACTCCTTGCTTTTTATTTGTCCCCCTTCATTCTTCTAATGGAGTCCCTACGCCTTCGTGCTGACCCAGCGGTCTGCCTCCATAGCAAGCTTCCTGGGGTCAGAGAGCTTACTGTCAATCAGGTGTTAGTGCTGATCTGAAAAACATAGTCCAAATATTTGCTCTTTTGCAATCAAATTGAACAGCCCCTGATAATGCTTTACTTCACTGCTCTTCACCCAACCATTCAGTGTCTTGCAAAATGAATCCACACAATCCATACAGGTCAGTTGGGTCAGTTTCTGGCTGTCCCTAAACTTCTGGATTTACCTTTCTAGGGACAGACAATGCTCCCTGACAAGGGCTTCTTTCATGGGAGATACCTCATCCTTTCTCCCTTCTCTGAGGCCAGTAAGGTGTTCTCCCTTCACTAGGGTTATGCCTCCATAGACTAACCCCCCACTCTTCTTCAGAGATCTTGTGCATCTGTAAGGCAATCTCATAAGCCTCAAACCACCTGTCAATATTGCACCTCACAACAAAGTCAGCCACCAAACCTTTAGCAATATGGACCCTCTTATCTCCAGAGGCCCCTGAAGAAATGCTGCCTGCATCACGGCTGGACTCTGCCAGTCTGGCTTGATATCCAGCTCCTTAAGGCTCCTCTCATGAGCCAAATGCTCAAAGGTAATTTTCTCCTCTTTGGCCAGCCTCTTTTCCATCTTGTGCTTGGCCATCGCCAGCCTTTATTTCCTCTCTGTCTTCCTTTCTGCCAGCTCCTGTGGGGACAGTTTGTGGGAGGACACACTGCTTCCTGGACAAGAGAAGATTCTCAATCCTAGTAGTAGGTTACCCACCCTTCCTCAACAGGATGCATTCCAAGACCCTTATGTAGGTCTTGCTCTAATCCTTCCTCATCCTTCCCTTCCTCCTGATCATCTTTTGGGAGTGGTGACTGGTGTGCCTTTGCCTATGCTCTCAAGGCTTTTTACAGCTAAACTTTCTTGATGCTCCTTTTAGCGGGCACCCCCTCTTCAGGCAAAACTCCTTGAGCTGAGCCACGGTGTAGCTCTCCAGGTTGACACCCTCAAACTCAATCTTTGCAGGTGAGGTCACAGACACAAACAGTCAGGTTGAGTAGGAATGAATTTAGAACAAAAAGGCCAATTAGGGAAAATGTACAACTCAAATTTTGTCATAGAGATGGAATCTTTGCGTACACCAAATCGGGATATGGCACTGCACAAATAAAAGTCCTCTCCTCACCGCTGATCACAAATGTTAGAAATTGAGTTACTGGTTGACTGGGATGTGTGCCCTGGTCAAGCAGTAACCACAATCATAGTCAGCGAAAGACAAAAGCACACCCCAACTTCACCCATGCTCAACCACCTGGTAGCTTGACAAAGAGCAGTCAGGCTTAAATTATAGAGGTTGGGGTGGGAGATAAACTCCACTCTGCAGGCAGAGTTTGCAGAGTTTTGCCAATCGGCGCTCTGCATGGAATGCAGACTTTGGCAAAAACTCCACCACCCTGCCAGCGGAGCAGAGTTTACTGGTATGCTCACCTCGAGTTTCTCAAATCCCGGGTTGGGGAACCTACTTCTGGCAACAATAGGGGTTCTTGCCTCCAACGTCCTTCAGCAGCCAAGGGGATTTAATCCCCCAATCAGTGGTGTGCCAGGAGGCCCCTTTGCTAAGTGCTTGAGAAAGGGGATGGGGCCTTCGATGATGTCTCAGCCAACCCGCTGCAGAGCACTTACTTATGGCAACATTAGGGTTTCTTGGCCCCCAATGACCCTCGGCAGAAAAAGGGACTTCATCCCCCAACCAGTAGTGCACCATGAGGCCCCTTTGTAAAGGGGGTGGGGTCTCTGATGACATCCCAGCAATACTGCTGTGGGGGACTTACTTGTGGCAACAATAGGGGTTCTCGCCTCCAACAACCCTCAACAGCCAAAGGGACTTCATCTGCCAGTAGTGTGCCAGGAGGCACCTTTGCAGAGTGGCTGAGAAAGGGGGCGGGCCTCCGATGACATCTCAGCAATCCCGTTGTGGGGGGACTTGCTAACGGCAACAATAGGGGTTCTTGGCCTCCAACATCCCTCAGCAGCCAAGAGGACTTCATCCACCAAGTAGTAGTGCACCAGAAGGCCCCTTCGCAAAGTGGTTGAGAAAGGGGGAAGTGCTCTGGTGATTTCTCAGCAATCCCACTGTGGAGGACTTACTTGTGGCAGGGGTTCTTGGCCCCCAACAACCCTCAGTTGCCACAGAGACTTTATTGTCCTACCAGTAGTACGCCAAGTGGCCCCTTTGTAGACAGGATCAGACTGGGACAGAAAATAGGCCCAGGCACCAAAGTGACTCCCATTAGTTTATTAGAAAGCTAAAAAAGTGGCCCACTTTGCAAATTGGGGCAGTTGTATACTTGTAGAGACACGAGGAATAAGTGAGTTGTGAGGTATTGAAGACTGCATGGATTTGAGCCTGCTGCAGGGAATGTTTGTGTTAATATCAGGCAAATCAGCAGTAAAAACTAGTCCACTGGACAATAAAACAGGCCCACAAACAGACATAAAATTGTCCCACACGTTGACCTTTTAGACCAGCCCATAGGGCACTGCTTGATTGCCCTAAGTGCCAGTCCAACCCTGTTTGCAGATTGGTTGAGAAAGGGGGCGGGCCTCAAATGACATTTCAGCATTCCCGCTGTGGGGGACTTATTTGTGGCAACAATAGACGTTCTTGGCCCCAATGACCTTCAGCAGCCAAGGGGACGTCATCCCCCAACCAGTAGGGTGCCAGGAGGCCCCTTTGCAGAGTGGTTGAGATAGGGGGTGGGGCTTCCGACGAAGTCTCAGCAATTCCACTGTGGAGGACTTACATGTGGCAACAATAGGGGTTCTTGGCCCCCAACCACCCTCAGCAGCCAAAGGGACTTTATTAGGAGTGGCCAAGCAACACTCTGCCCGCTCACGAAACTCTGTGGAATTTGGCAGAGTTTTTCTGCAACTCCATGGAATTCAGTGAAGTGAAACTCCACAAGCTCCGTCCAAACCTGCTTAGAGGCAATGTGTAAAGTATTTGTGTGAAACTGCAAACAGTGAAACAGTGAAAACGCCACACAAAAAGTCACCAAGTCAGAACAAATGAATCTTTCTTTAATAAAGAAAACAAGACCAAAATGACAAACATCCAATTTTATATGCAATTTCAAAGTTTGAGGTTTAAAGCACCAACTGTGGACATCTGGTTGCGAAAAGTCACAAGTTCAGGCCGACCCCAATGGAGTGTGGGCCAGCTACAGGGACCCAGTTTGGCCCACTAAACATTGTACCTTAAAATCTGGGTTGCGGAGCGTTGCATGGTTTCATGTCGAAGATGCGTCAGTTCATAGATGCGGTGAGGCTGCTGCGTGAGGTCCTCTTGTGCCAACGTTGAGGATTCCATTGAAGGGCTTTAAATTCCAGAGTCCGGCATTATCATCAAGGCTACCTGTGACAAGAGAAATGCGAGGGCCTGCCCGAGGATATGTTGTGTAGTGGAGTTTCCGAAGACCATGTGGGCTGCACAGGTGATGCGAGTCTTTGCAACAGGTCCAATTCATGCCGTAGCGGAGATGCATCGGTTCTGCTTGGGATTGTGCCGTGCAAAAGAGGAGATGTGTCGGTTTCGCTGGATCCACAGAAGATGACAAAGTGCCCTAAGCCTACTTCCACGGGTCCAGGGCTGGGGTGGCACCACTTGCCCGGGTAGACTTATACATGGTAGAACCAGGTGCAGATGCAAGGTTGTTAAAGGCCGGTACTAGGATGCTTGTTTTCAGTCCAGGGAGGACCTGGCCTGGCAGTTGGGGCTGGACTGTTTCCATTGGGCGCAGGGTAAGACTGATTTGCATATGTCTGTGTTCAAACTGGAATTGCATGGTGTGAGAAAGTGCCATCTTTCTTGCATTTGTATGCCCCCACTTTTTTCTGAATTGCTGATGTGCTTTGACATGAGTGTGCCCTGGGCTCCTACCAACCAGGTATCCAGGGCCTGTGTTCCTTCCCTAAAACTGTACTGAAATCAAAGACCCAATTGGCATCTCTGGCCACCTGTCAGCCCCTAGTAAATGGTACCCTAGGTACCCAGGGCATGGTGACCAGAGAAGACCCCTGAGGGGCTGCAGCACTTATTGTGCCACCCTCAGGGGCCCTGTACCCTGGCACCCACACACTGCCTTTGCAGGCTGAGAGCCTAAGTACAGAACTAAGACAAGAGTCGACATGGCACACATCTCTGTGTGCCATGCCCACAGAACCCACTGCCCTGGCATACTTCAGTCACCCCTCTAGCTGGGTGCCCTATGCCAGAGGTGAGGGCACAGGTGCACGAGCCCTGTTCCCCTACAGTGCCCAGGGCCATTCCTGGGCACTGTAAGTGCAGTGATGCCATTAAGAGTATATGGTGCTGGGAGGTTGTCATTACGAACTCCACAGCACCATAATGGCTACACAGAAGACTGACAAGTTTGGTACCAAACTTCTCAGCACATTAAACCGGCACTGATGCTAGTGTGGGATTTAATGTAAAATGCACCAGAGGGCATCTTAGAGATGCCCTCCAAAACCCAAACCTACACTCCACGTCTGGGCTGAGTGGCTGCAGAGGCTGCCACACAGCAGACATGTTACTGGACCCCTGGGTGGAGAGCCCCCCACTCTCCTGGGCCTGCAACAATGAACATCCTTGGTGAGGTGCTATGTCTTCTCCCCAGAATGGACAGGGGGAAGCTTCAAAGGTATGCCGCCTCTAAGAGCTTCTCCAGACCATTTGCTGTACCGCGACCAGCAGAGAGTAAGCTTTTCCGACACCCATAGACACCCCTGCACCCGGCGCCCTACAGCCCCCTGTGCCTCCATTTGGGGTACCTACCTGTTCTCCAAGATCCCAACTTACCTCTCGAAGTGCTGGTCGCCCCTGGAGAGTCTCCGTCCCCGAGCCTGCAGCCTTTGTTCCTTTTTGACCTTTCTCATTGGATAACATTGAGCGCCCGATGGCTCAACAGCACCCTGCACCCAGCCGCCCGAGTGCCGCTGGCTGTGATCCCTGTGTCCTATCCCACTTCCTCCCTTGCCCTGAGCAAGTGACCAGGAGCCCAGCCCCCACAGCCGCGTGACCTGCTAGCCAGCAGCCACCTACCGAAGGCCCCCCTTCCTCTCATTGGATAACATTGGGCCTACCTACCTCTGCACCCGGCCGCCCGTGTGTCGCTGGGATTGAACTAACTGTACTTACCTGACCCTGGGGGACCCCTGAGTCTCTGCCCAGAACCTCAACTTCACCAACCAAGTCCTCACCTGGAAACCGGTAATTTACTTACCTGCCATTGGATAACATTGACCCATTTTGACTCGAACATTTTCTAAGTGTGAAGTATTGAAAACTAAAAATATTCACATAAAATCAGCCAAAGTCCGAATTCCGAAGTACTCACCTGTGATCAGGGGAGAAGCCAGTACTGGGACGGGTATGCCCAGACGTGGGTTCTGTGCTCTCCATGCCACTGGAGTCAAGCTATCCTGGCTGATGAGGGGTGAAACCCCAAAACCGGTCCTTGCATGTTTGTTTCCAGTCCAGGGAGGGCCTGGCCTGGCAATTCGGGCTGGACTGTTCCCATTGGGTGCAGGGTCAAGACTGATTTGCATATTGCTGGGTTCAAACTGGAATGGCATGAGGAGAAAGAAAATGATGGATTTAGGCCCAGATCCCTATAATGGGGTGAATGTATGACATTGTCCTGCATTCTGTCCATCAATTGTTCTTTTTGCATTTATCAACCCGAGTGGGACAGGTATGGCCCAGACGTGGGTCCCGTGCTCTCCATGCCACTGAAGTCAAGCTATCCTGGCTGATGAGGGGTGAAACTCTGAAACCGGTCCTCGGATGCTTGTTTCCAGTCAAGGGAGGAACTGGCCTGGCAATTCTGGCTGGACTGTTCCCATAGGGCGCAGGGTCAAGACTGGTTTGCATATGGCTGGGTTCAAACTGGAATGGCATGGGGGAGCAAAAAAATGATGGATTTAGGCCCAGATCCCTATAATGGGGTGAATGTATTGTTCTTTTTGCATTTGTCACCCCAAGTGGGACGGGTATGCCCAGACGTTGGTCCCGTGCTCTCCATGCCACTGGAGTCAAGCTATCCTGGCTGATGAGGGGTGAAACTCCGAAACCAGTCCTAGGATGTTTGTTTCCAGTCCGGGGAGGACCTGGACTGGCAGTTCGGGCTGGACTGTTCCCATTGGTTGCAAGGTCAAGACTGATTTGCATATGGCTGGGTTCAAACTAGAATGGCATAGGGAGCAAAAAAACAATGGATTTAGGCCCAGATCTCTGTACTGGGGTGAATGCATGACATTGCTCTTCATTCTGTCCATCAATTGTTCTTTTTGTAACTTTCTAAAAGTGGCATTTTTAGAATTGCAAATAAAATCTGACTTTACCATAATTTTAAATTAGGATTCCAGAGACACCAACATGAACCTGTTATCTCTTCCCAATTGGAAAGTACCTTTACAAAATGTAGTAAGACAACTCTAATGTTATCCTATAGGAGAGATAGGTCTTGCAGTAGTGAAAAACGAATTTAAGAGTGAGTTTTTCTCTACCTGGACATGTTATCCTTGAAAGTACAGGTCCAATGTTTTTAGTACACTACACCGTACCCTCTGGGCTCTCTATGGCCTACCTGAGGGGTGACATATTTATTAAAAAGGAAGGTTTGGGCTTCACAGGAGGTTTATTTTATCAGGTTGAACATACAGGCAATGGCAGGTCTGAGACGTGTTTAAAGGGCTACTCAAGTGGATGGCACAATCAGTGCTCTAGGCCCACTAGTGGCATTTAATTTATAGGTCTTGGGCACATGTAATGCACTTTACTATAGACTTGTAAGTAACTTAAATATACCAATTGGGCATAAGCCAATATTACCACTTTTTAGAGAATGAGCAGAACCACTTTAGCACTGTTTAACAGTGGTAAAGTGTGCAAAGTCCTAAGACCAGTAAAAAAGAAGTCAGCAAAACAAGAGATCTTAGAGCAAAAAGTCAGGGAGAAACCATGCCAAGAATGACAGGTCTAATACTACTCTGCTGTCAGCGCATTGCTTTTATGGCACTAAGTTAATTTTAACTAAGTTCTGAGCCTTTTCGATGGGTGTGGAACAAATTCATCTGGGGGCTCACTGTGTTCTGAGAACATTAGATCACCTCCTGCTAACCTAAATAATGTTGAGGCCTTCCGTGGGCTGCAGTGCTCCCACCATTACAATGAGGAAGCCTGATGAATGTGTGTCTTAATCAGGTCTTTTATAGGGAGTGGCGGCCAAACTATCCCACCTAATGTGGCCTTGCTTCTTCACAAAGTATCTCTTGCCTAATGTGTTCACCGCTTCCTGCTTTTATCCCATCATCCCATGGCAGTGAGGGGCTTTGCTTAGCATGTTCGATCTTTTTATGTACTTGGATTGTGACTAATTTGTGCACTAAATCTAAGTATTATAATGAACACAAAGAATTACTACTTGTACGTGTGTTCTCATTTGAGTGTGTTTATAGACAATTCACCAATTTCAGTAACCCTTTGTTTTGTGCTTTTAGTGTACATATCGCACTCTGTATTCATCTATTGCAGTCAATATAATTTCTAATTTTCACATTGTGCAGACGTCTAGGTTTCACTGAAAACTATTGAGCATTACTTCTTTGGCTGGGTGGTGAATCCTTTACGAAAACATTAATAGCAGGAGCATTAAACTATTCCTTGGTTATATGGAATCTGAGCTTCAATGAGCATCGGTAAAGATAATATGCAAATGCAATTGTAATCTACTCAAAAAAGGACTCTGAACTGAGCTCACATCAGCCATTGGTTATTGCCAATGTCATTTGTTACATTAATCAGCCACTGGCTGACTGTAACCATCAGTCATGACGTATGGAATGTTGTCAATGCACATTTTTACAAGACATGTCGCCATTCTATTTGTGCAGCAGTGAGATGAGCCTTAACAGGGATGTATGTCAGAACCACGCAGGCATTTTTTCTGCATACCTTTACAATGTGGTCCGTACCCTGAGCATATCTTTACAATGCATTCCATTACCCTACACGTTGTTACGACTTGCCTTGGGGAAAGCGTTGGAGTTGGAACGGTATAATTTACTATTCCAACTTCAGTCTGTGCAACAGTAGGGAGAGTGTTGGACTTAAAGTCCAACATCAATCCAAGAACGCTTACCTTATGGCAAGTCGATGTAATGAATTGCGTGGTGAATGAACGCGATGTAATGACACAACGTGGTTCAAGCCATGGTTTAAAGGCTGTTTTGCCCTCCACAGAGGCTTACTCAAGAATTTGTTTTATGCAGCTGTGTTTTTTTTGTTTTCTCACGTGGAAAACATTTTCATCAGTGGCCATCAGTGCTGAATTGGAGCCACAATTAGGCCCGGGCAGCCCAAAAAAGTTGCCCACATTCACAGATCTCAACCTTTTGCAGTACACTGCTTGGTTATGATCAAGGAGCTAAGTGTGGGTAAACATTTGCGGTAATTAACTAAGGCTTATAGGGCAGTACTCAATAGCAAAAAAAAAAACACTGGAAGCTAAGAATTATGAAAAATACTAGGAACTAATGTTTAATTGCTTTTATAAAGCAAACAGAATGAGATGATGGACGGAGCACTGAAACTTTTCAGACGCTCACCCCCAGTCACAGATCTGGGTTGAATCCATCATCGTTCTTTAGCTCCCCAGTTCAGACATAGCTATATGCAAATCAGTCTTGACCCCGTGCCTTATGGGAACAGTCCAGCCCGAACTGCCATGCCATGTCTACCCTGGACCGGAAACAAGCATCCTGGGACCGGTTTCTGGGTAACACCCGTCATCAGCCAGGCTAGCTTGAGTCCAGTGGCAAAGTGAGCAAGGGACCCAAGTCTGGGCATACCATGCCAACTTAGGGTGAACAAAGCAAACACAAGGAGATGATGGACGGAGCAGCACTGAAACTTTTCAGACACTCACCCCCAGTCACAGATCTGGGTTGAATCCATCATCATTCTTTGGCTCACTTCGCCACTCCAGTTCAGACATAGCTATATGCAAATCAGTCTTGACCCTGTGCCTCATGGGAAGAGTCGCGCCCAAACTGCCAAGCCATGTCTTCCATGGACCCGTAAATAAGCATCCTGGGACCAGTTTCTAGTTAGTACCCTTCATCAGGCAGGCTAGCTTGAGTCCAGTGGCAAAGTGAGCAAGAGACCCAAGTCTGCGCATACCCTGCCAACTTAGGGCAGACAAAGCAAACACAAGGAGATGATGGAAGGAGCACTGAAACTTTTCAGACACTCACCCCCAGTCACAGATCTGGGTTGAATCCATTATCGTTCTTTGACTCACGTCACCACCCTAGTTCAGACATAGCTATATGCAAATCAGACTTGACCCTGTGCCTCATGGGAAGAGTCCAGCCCGAACTGCCAAGCCAGGTCTTCCCTGGAACAAACAAGCATCCTGGGACCAGTTTCTGGGTAACACCCTTCATCAGCCAGGCTAGCTTGAGCCCAGTGGCAAAGTGAGCAAGGGACGCACATCTGGGCATACCCTGCCAAATTAGGGCAAACAAAGCAAACACAAGGAGATGATGGACGGAGCAATGAAACTTTTTAGACACTCACCCCCAGTCACAGATCTGGGTTGAATCTATCATCGTTCTTTGACTCACGTCACCACCCTAGTTCAGACATAGCTATATGCAAATCAGACTTGACCCTGGGCCTCATGGGATCAGTCCAGTCCGAACGGCAAAGCCATGTCTTCCATGGACCCGTAAAAAAGCATCCTGGGACCAGTTTTTAGTTAGTACCCTTCATCAGGCAGGCTAGCTTGAGTCCAGTGGCAAAGTGAGCAAGGGACCCAAGTCTGGGCATACCCTGCCGAACTGCAAAGCCATGTCTTTCCTGGACCAGAAACAAGCATCCTGGGACCGGTTTCTGGGTAACACCCTTCATCAGCCAGGTTAGCTTGAGCCCAGTGGCAAAGTGAGCAAGGGACCCACGTCTGGGCATACCCTGCCAAATTAGGGCAAACACAAGGAGATGATGGACGGAGCACTGAAACTTTTCAGACACTCACCCCCAGTCACAGATCTGGGTTGAATCCATCATCGTTCTTTGGCTCACTTCGCCACCCCCGTTCAGACATAGCTATATGCAAATCAGTCCTGACCCTGTGCCTCATGGGAAGAGTCCAGCCCAAACTGCCAAGCCATGTCTTCCCTGGACCGGAAATAAGCATCCTGGGACCAGTTTCTAGTTAGTACCCTTCATCAGGCAGGCTAGCTAGAGTCCAGTGGCAAAGTGAGCAAGGGACCTAAGTCTGGGCATATCCTGCCAACTTAGGGCAAACCAACCAAACACAAGGAGATGAAGGATGGAGCACTGAAACTTTTCAGACACTCATCCCAAATCACAGATCTGCGTTGAATCCATCATCGTTCTTTGGCTCACTTCGCCACCCCAGTTCAGACATAGCTATATGCAAATCAGTCTTGACCCTGTGAATCATGGGAAGAGTCCAGCCCGAACTGCCAAGCCATGTCTTCCATGGACCGGAAATAAGCATCCTGAGACCAGTTTCTATTTAGTACCCTTCATCAGCCAGGCTAGCTTGAGCCCAGTGGCAAAGTGAGCAACGGACGCACGTCTGGGCATACCCTGCCAACTTAGGGCAGGCAAGGCAAACACAAGGAGATGATGGATGGAGCACTGAAACTTTTCAGACACTCACCCCCAGTCACATATCTGGGTTGAATCCATCATCGTTCTTTGACTCATTTTACCACCCCAGTTCAGACATAGCTATATGCAAATCATTCTTGACCCTGTGCCTCATGGGAAGAGTCCAGCCCAAACTGCCAAGCCAGGTCTTTCCTTGACTGGAAACAAGCATCCTGGGACCGGTTTCTGGGTAACACCCTTCATCAGCCAGGCTAGATTGAGCCCAGTGGCAAAGTAAGCAAGGTACCCACGTCTGAGTATACCCTGCCAAATTAGGGCAAACAAAGCAAACACAAGGAGATGATGGACGGAGCACTGAAACTTTTCAGACACTCACCCCCAGTCACAGATCTGGGTTAAATCCATCATCGTTCTTTGACTTACGTCACCACCCTAGTTCAGACATAGCTATATGCAAATCAGACTTGACCCTGGGCCTCATGAGATCAGTCCAGCCCGAACTGCCAAGCCATGTCTTTCCTGGACCGGAAACAAGCATCCTGGGACCGGTTTCTGTGTAACACCCTTCATCAGCCAGGTTAGCTTGAGCCCAGTGGCAAAGTGAGCAAGGGACCCACATCTGGGCATACCCTGCCAAATTAGGGCAAACAAAGCAAACACAAGGAGATGATGGACGGAGCAATGAAACTTTTTAGACACTCACCCCCAGTCACAGATCTGGGTTGAATCTATCATCGTTCTTTGACTCACGTCACCACCCTAGTTCAGACATAGCTATATGCAAATCAGACTTGACCCTGGGCCTCATGGGATCAGTCCAGTCCGAACTGCAAAGCCATGTCTTCCAT
Source organism: Lissotriton helveticus (assembly GCF_964261635.1). NCBI lineage: Eukaryota > Metazoa > Chordata > Amphibia > Caudata > Salamandridae > Lissotriton > Lissotriton helveticus. The sequence continues at coordinate 876,182,094 of NC_136067.1, forward strand.
GGACCCGTAAAAAAGCATCCTGGGACCAGTTTTTAGTTAGTACCCTTCATCAGGCAGGCTAGCTTGAGTCCAGTGGCAAAGTGAGCAAGGGACCCAAGTCTGGGCATACCCTGCCGAACTGCAAAGCCATGTCTTTCCTGGACCAGAAACAAGCATCCTGGGACCGGTTTCTGGGTAACACCCTTCATCAGCCAGGTTAGCTTGAGCCCAGTGGCAAAGTGAGCAAGGGACCCACGTCTGGGCATACCCTGCCAAATTAGGGCAAACACAAGGAGATGATGGACGTAGCACTGAAACTTTTCAGACACTCACCCCCAGTCACAGATCTGGGTTGAATCCATCATCGTTCTTTGGCTCACTTCGCCACCCCCGTTCAGACATAGCTATATGCAAATCAGTCCTGACCCTGTGCCTCATGGGAAGAGTCCAGCCCAAACTGCCAAGCCATGTCTTCCCTGGACCGGAAATAAGCATCCTGGGACCAGTTTCTAGTTAGTACCCTTCATCAGGCAGGCTAGCTAGAGTCCAGTGGCAAAGTGAGCAAGGGACCTAAGTCTGGGCATATCCTGCCAACTTAGGGCAAACCAACCAAACACAAGGAGATGAAGGATGGAGCACTGAAACTTTTCAGACACTCATCCCAAATCACAGATCTGCGTTGAATCCATCATCGTTCTTTGGCTCACTTCGCCACCCCAGTTCAGACATAGCTATATGCAAATCAGTCTTGACCCTGTGAATCATGGGAAGAGTCCAGCCCGAACTGCCAAGCCATGTCTTCCATGGACCGGAAATAAGCATCCTGAGACCAGTTTCTATTTAGTACCCTTCATCAGCCAGGCTAGCTTGAGCCCAGTGGCAAAGTGAGCAAGGTACCCACGTCTGAGTATACCCTGCCAAATTAGGGCAAACAAAGCAAACACAAGGAGATGATGGACGGAGCACTGAAACTTTTCAGACACTCACCCCCAGTCACAGATCTGGGTTAAATCCATCATCGTTCTTTGACTCATTTTACCACCCCAGTTCAGACATAGCTATATGCAAATCATTCTTGACCCTGTGCCTCATGGGAAGAGTCCAGCCCAAACTGCCAAGCCAGGTCTTTCCTTGACTGGAAACAAGCATCCTGGGACCGGTTTCTGGGTAACACCCTTCATCAGCCAGGCTAGATTGAGCCCAGTGGCAAAGTGAGCAAGGTACCCACGTCTGAGTATACCCTGCCAAATTAGGGCAAACAAAGCAAACACAAGGAGATGATGGACGGAGCACTGAAACTTTTCAGACACTCACCCCCAGTCACAGATCTGGGTTAAATCCATCATCGTTCTTTGACTTACGTCACCACCCTAGTTCAGACATAGCTATATGCAAATCAGACTTGACCCTGGGCCTCATGAGATCAGTCCAGCCCGAACTGCCAAGCCATGTCTTTCCTGGACCGGAAACAAGCATCCTGGGACCGGTTTCTGTGTAACACCCTTCATCAGCCAGGTTAGCTTGAGCCCAGTGGCAAAGTGAGCAAGGGACCCACATCTGGGCATACCCTGCCAAATTAGGGCAAACACAAGGAGATGATGGACGGAGCACTGAAACTTTTCAGACACTCACCCCCAGTCACAGATCTGAGTTGAATCCATCATCGTTCTTTGGCTCACTTGGCCACCCCCGTTCAGACATAGCTATATGCAAATCAGTCCTGACCCTGTGCCTCATGGGACAAGTCCATCCCGAACTGCCAAGCCATGTCTTCCCTGGACCGGAAATAAGCATCCTGGGACCAGTTTCTAGTTAGTACCCTTCATCAGGCAGGCCAGCTTGAGTCCAGTGGCAAAGTGAACAAGGGACCTAAGTCTGGGCATATCCTGCCAACTTAGGGCAAACCAACCAAACACAAGGAGATGATGGACGGAGCACCGAAACTTTTCAGACACTCACCCCAAGTCACAGATCTGGGTTGAATCCATCATCGTTCTTTGGCTCACTTCGCCATCCCAGTTCAGACATAGCTATATGCAAATCAGTCTTGACCCTATGCCTCATGGGAAGAGTCCAGCCCGAACTGCCAAGCCATGTCTTCCATGGACCGGAAATAAGCATCCTGAGACCAGTTTCTATTTAGTACCCTTCATCAGGCAGGCTAGCTTGAGTTCAGTGGCAAAGTGAGCAAGGGACCCAAGTCTGGGCATACCCTGCCAACTTAGGGCAGTCAAGGCAAACACAAGGAGATGATGGATGGAGCACTGAAACTTTTCAGACACTCACCCCCAGTCACATATCTGGGTTGAATCCATCATCGTTCTTTGACTCATTTTACCACCCCAGTTCAGACATAGCTATATGCAAATCAGTCTTGACCCTGTGCCTCATGGGAAGAGTCCAGCCCGAACTGCCAAGCCAGGTCTTTCCTGGACCGGAAACAAGCATCCTGGGACCGATTTCTGGATAACACCCTTCATCAGCCAGGCTAGCTTGAGCCCAGTGGCAAAGTGAGCAAGGTACCCACGTCTGGGTATACCCTGCCAAATTAAGGCAAACAAAGCAAACACAAGGAGATGATGGACGGAGCACTGAAACTTTTCAGACACTCACCCCCAGTCACAGATCTGGGTTAAATCCATCATCGTTCTTTGACTTACGTCACCACCCTAGTTCAGACATAGCTATATGCAAATCAGACTTGACCCTGGACCTCATGGGATCAGTCCAGCCCGAACTGCCAAGCCATGTCTTTCCTGGACCAGAAACAAGCATCCTGGGACCGGTTTCTGGGTAATACCCTTCATCAGCCAGGCTAGCTTGAGTCCAGTGGCAAAGTGAGCAGGGGACCCACGTCTGGGCATACCCTGCCAACTTAGGGCGAACAAAGCAAACACAAGGAGATTTTACATCCGTAGGTCTGCTGTGGATGTTTTGAATAATGTCCACTTGGAAACAGGAAATGGCACAGACCTAGACTGCCTTTAACACTCACCCTGGGTTTTTTAAATACACACTTTATTTTTTACAGCACTGAAGTGAGTGTCTCCAATGCTAAGAGACTAACGAAAGATGTACCTGTTATTTTTTTTTGTTTAACTTGTTGCTAGCATCATGTGTAAGTTCCAAAAAAGGGAACCATTCTAGTGTGTACATGCAAAACGTTTTGGTAAAATGGGGTCACTGTCCTCACATACATGCAGTTTTAAATAGCATGGCATTGGCTCAGAGGCATCAGAGTGCTTTACATGAGCACAAGATAACATTACTACAAATGGTCAGATTCATTTTTTGTGATATGTATTTTAAGTGATTTGCCTGCAATCACATGATGTTTTGCTGACATACCCCTTCTGCACTTGATTGTCAGCAGTAGCTGTTGACCAGCAATTAAAGGCTCACTCCAAGAGAAATTTTAGATAAAGATTAGTGAACACATCTCATAACTCAATGTGCATTCAGCAATGTCAATAAATCAATGGCCAGTCGAACACTTGCTTTTACATGAAAATGAAGTATTTTATTTCTAACTCTAACTCTACCCATGCAAAGGAATAACAACAGTCATATCATAATGCGCATGTGTCAACTGTATGAGTCCAGAGTCTGCTAGTCATGTGACCACCGCGTATGCCTGGTGAGATTGAGCCAGAAAGAGTGACGATATGTTTGTACGCCATCTAAGGTCGCAAAAGTTACATATCCTGGGAACAAGCATCGAAGTCTTCTGGATCAATAGTCATACATGGAAAAATAAACAATTGTTTCTAATAAGATGTGAATATGGGTGGGAATAATATTTTTTGAATAAAAATTAAGGGTTTGGATTTATAAACAATGGGTTGATATACTAAGACAACACTTAAGCATGGTGTGATGATCTTCCCCCCTTGCCTGTTCAATTAGAGTTAGTGTTTTCACAATATTAGAACATTAATGGGTGGTACATGAATGTCGAACAGTATAACTGAGGTAGTCTTAGTTAGTTAGACAGAGTTTTGCTGAATGCTGCAGAGCTCCGGATGCTGTCGGAGTCACAAGAGATGCTGATGAAGAACTGAATACAGAACCATTTATCCTAAAAATGAATTGATTTAAAAGAAGATCACAGAAGAATTTCGTGGAGGAAGAGAGTGCCAGAGAGGGGTGCAACGCGAGCGTCGGTGCTAGAGAGGTCATCTATCCTGTCCTTAATCCTGTCCTGAAGCCTTTGTTGCCTGATCTTTTCCTGGGGTCCCTTATCAGCTCCTTGGTCAGAGGGTTAATTTTCACACCATTCTAGGTAATTATTATTTCCATGAATATGCAGATGTTCTTTTCTCTCTATCCTCACCTTTCTGAGCATAAGTCATTTCAAGAGATAAGGTGCGTTTGATGATTGATTAATTGAATCTTTCTTCCTATGAGTGACGGAGACTGTACTGTACTTTGTAAGTGGTTCACATGAAATTAGTTTAGATAAAGTTTTAAAATATTTTCCAGAGTCTGTGGTCATTTGATAATTCTAAGAAGAATATTTCATGTCATTTCACCATCAACTAGTTCAACTAATGGTCTTTTGACCAGAACAAATAACTTTTTAATCAGTGAAAGATTAGTTGAGAATAGGAGGAGACTAATCTTGAAATGGTAGAAAATCATAAACTTTGACTCCAGCGGTTTTTACCAGGTTGTGTGTGTAGGTGTATTTATGGGCCCATGTGAGTATATGGCATTGGAGTACCTGTTGCTGGTGAGCCACTGGATCAGTTTTCTGGTAGCAGAGGGTGGTTAATATTGACTAGTTTGGTGATAAGTGTTGACTATCGATTATTGGTTTATGTTTAACATGAAGAGTTAATGTCCCGTTTTATGTTGTCCGGAAAAATTCCTTGGGGGAATGAATAGCGGGTGGTGATAGAAGCCATACTGCAGTGAGGTTACTCGTCTGTTGGAATGGCACTGAGAAGCTACGCAGGGCTGGCAGTGTTAAATTAGGGACTATTTCGTATAAAAGTTGAGTTGAGTGAAAGAAAAAGTGTTAGCTGGTGAAACTTTGGTTTTATATCACCTAGAAAGCGTAATACTGAAGGAGTAACAGGTTCTCTCGGGCTTGAATGAAGGGTAAACTGAGGTTTTTACTCACATCAAAAAGAGGAGCAATTCTGAGTATCCAAAGTAAGTTGAAATGCTATCTTTTGTTTAGCAGGACAGGCAGAGTAGCAAATGTTTTTATGTTATTACAAACGGATTTTATTTTAAGAAAGTAAAGAAAATAAGCTCTCGTATTACCTTGTGAAGGGAGGGTCAGTCGCCGGAGAAATACTGTTGTCACAGGGTCACGCGCTGGGATTGGTTGAAACAACGGGCATGAGACAGAAGTGAATTGTAAAGGAGGGGTCAGTAGTAAGGGGTCACTGATGTCAAAAAAAGGACGCGCTAGCATTGGTCAGACCACAAGTGTGAGCATGAATCTGGTTGGTTGTTCGATAGAAGCTGCACTAGCATTGGCTAATTAATCAGTGAGAGCCTGAGGCTCTCTCTGATTAACTGATTGGACATTCGATAGAAGATTTATTAGTATTGATTGGAGAGGAATTGTATGCCTGATTCTGATTTGACTACGGGTGTGGACCACACTGACAGGAGACTTCAAGAGTTTGTGGAGTATTCTTTTAAACATTGTTTATCTAAAATGTATGGAGGGAAAAGAGAGATGTCATTAATAAAGAAAAATAAGAATTTCTTTAAGAAGGATAAACCTGTGATGACTAGAGAGGGAATTCTTGTTCCACCACTGAAAACGCCTGCTTCTTTTATGATGATGGGAAGAGGATATCATACTTGTGTGTGGTTGGAGAATTGGATAGAATATACAAAAAGGGATGGAGTTTTAGCTTTCCCAGAAAATGGTACATTTAATGGAAGAATTCTTCAGAATTTGAGATTGAGAATGAATGAGCTGGAACCAAGACCTAGATTAATCCAGTATGAGGCATTAGAAGAGTGGGAGACTGAAGCATTTGAATGAGAGAGAAACAGGAGTGGGTGATATTTAGGACCTTTTCCTTGATATTTGCGTATGTCACGGGAAGATCAGATGAAGCAATAGAGGAGAACTATGGTATCAGAAGGTTTATATCCAGTGTTGATGGCTGAGGAACAGTCAGGGAGAAAGTGTAAAGAGAAAACAAAACACCTGAATGTGACAGGGTATAGTGAATCAGATGATGAATTGCTGGAGGATATTTTAACTAAGAACCCTCCACCGTATCAAGAAGGACCCAGTAGTGTCACCCCGAGTGCACCAGTGATGGGAACACCCTTAATTCCATAAATTTTACATGAGACATCAGTTAATATAGTGCTTCAAGACAGAGAGAAAGAAGCATTAAATAAAAATACGGTAGAGTTAATACAGAAAATAGGCCAACTAAAGTTGAGCTGCGAGCGGAGTGCGAATCGATAGGTAGTATTCGCATCTCTCCTTTTTATGTATATATGTTTACTGTTTGCAACAAGAGAATGCGAGTAAAAGGTTTTTGTATCTTGTATGCACAGTAGTTTTTGTGTTATATGTTGAACGTTGTTAGTCCTTGTCACATATAAGTTTTGCGTACACTGCACCATTCACTGTCTCCTTTTCCTTTGGGTTTCGGACACGTTTACGTTAAGCTAGGTGACACCGATGATGAGAACAGGGCCATCCTGGTGAGTACCAACCAGGGGTCCCATTGGTGGTGCGCCCGTGAGGTGTCATCTAGCTATTCACACAGTTTTTTCAAATGTTGTCCTTCTAGTGGATGTATGTACTGTGTTGTCTAGTTACATGTTTATCAGAGAATGGCTACCTTTTATTTTGGCAATAGACTGGAACATGGTAATAATCTCTAGAATCAGAGGTGTGATTGGAATGATCTTTTAGCTATCCACAGATGTTCACAGATCCATAAGATTAATTGCCCTTAGGACCAGGTCTTTTGTGATTATTGATTGACTGAGTGGAGGGCGACCTAGTCCTGTACTTCCCTCTTGACTCCTAATATATGGACAACTAAAGTTGAGCCCTGGAGCATTGTCTGTACCAGTGACTATAGGTCCTGTTATTTCATTATATGGAAATCAAATAAATTGCCCAAAGCCCCAAGTTGTAACAACTCCTGTGACTAATTCTAGGAAGGAGGTAATGATAGCTGACGAACAAGCCAGGGAGTGCGATTCAGTCATTTCATTAATGGATCTACCTATAAGAGAACCAGTAAGTGAAACCCCAAAAAGAGTTACACAAAGTAGGTCAAAAGAGAAAAGATCTGTAATACTTTCAGGATCTAGAAGCTCAGCAACAGTGACTCCAGAAGATTTGGAGAGATGGGCACAGGGAATAGAAAAGCAGAGCACACCCCCAAAGATCTTAGACACTTATAAATTGAAAGTAGAATTGAAAGAGATGATAGCTGAAATGTAGGAATAGACCGGTTGAATCATTATAACAAAGAAGAACTGCTGTTTGTGTGAAATGCCAAATTGTTTCATGAAAAATTGACAGAGCTTGCTTCAGAGATGTGAATAGATATAGGTAGATCAAAAGTATTACACAAACCTTATTGAGTGGAATTTGCTGATAAGGATTTGGAGAATATGAATGTATCTGGTAAGAAACTTCAGGTTAAGGAGTCAATGAATATTTTGCAAAAATGGGGGACATTGACAAATGGAGAACTAGGTGGACAAGAAAGAAGGAGGAGGAAGCTCAGGCGAAGGAAGCATTGTCTGCATTTTTGTTGGAGGAATCAGAAAAAGCAGAAAGATTTGTCCCATGAGAGAGATATGTGGTGGTGGCTATGTTCATGTTCCATGGAGCAGACAGGATATTTTGTCATTTACAAATGATATCCCTAAACTGAGAGAGAAACCAGTTGAATGATACAAACAGGTTGATGGGTTTGTGAAAGTTTCAAAGGTTCTGTTGAAAGACTTGGATGGTTTGTTTGATATAGTGGTACCTGCTGATTTATGGACAAAATGTAAGATTAAAGTTGATTGGCCAAGTGAAGAGTATCCAAGAGACATGAAAACAGGAGCACCCTCATATGATGTGATGAAGAAATATCACCAAGTAATTACTTTCTTGAAAGGGAAAATCCCTCCTAAAGAAACAGATTGGGTAAAGATAGATAGAACAACCCAAGAGCCTAATGAATCTGTTCATGCGTATTACGGGCAACTGCTACAGGTGTTTAAACAGCATAGTGGCTTTGAGAACATTGGAGATAAGGATATGGGACATTTTGTGTATCGGTTTGTGTACGGTTTGAAACCAGTGATTAGTCAGATGATTCAACAGCACATGTTGTGTTGGCAGGGAAAGCCCATTGATGACTTTCTAAAATATGCAAAATATTGTGGGGATGATACTGAGGCGAGACATAAAAAGTTAAAAGAGAAAATGATGTGGGCACAAGTGAAATTGGTAGAACAACAGGAACTTAAATTAAATAGTCAGACTGATGGTCAGATGAAAGAACAGAATCAGAACAAAAATGAGGTGAATGGTGGTAAAACAAGAGGACGAATGATTAGAGAGGATGCAAAGAAGAAGTTTAAGAGTCATGGGTGTGGAAAGCTTGGACATTGGAAGTACGAGTGTAAGAATATTCAGAATAATAATGGACCAAACCAAAATTTAAATCCACAGACGCAGAATGAGGTTGCTTATGAATCAGCCACAGCAGGTAGTTAATCAGCAGTGTCAGGTGTCACCTGCCCCTATGCCAAATTTTGTGAACCAGCCAAAGTACAATGCGGATGCTGGATTTCAAGGAGGAAGTGGTAAGAACAATTCTGTGACTTCACAATATCTTTTACAGAATAACAGTGAAAGTGAAAATGAGCAAGACAGTTCTTGTGAGGGGAGAAAGAGGAGTGCGTACTTGGAGCATCGTTGCCGGTAGACCAGTCAGGTCCATTTATAAATGGGAAAGTGAAAGGCAATGATATCACTTTTCTGTTGGATACTGGTGCTACCTGTTCTACTGTGAGAACAGCAGACATCCCAAACCTACCCCTCTCGGGAGAAGTGATCCAAGTAGTTGGAGTATAAAATCAACAGATTAGAACCCCAATTACAGAAACTATGGAAGTGCACGTTGGGCATGTTAAAGACATGCATAGATATCTAGTCTGTGATTCAAGACCAGTGAATTTATTAGGGAGAGATCTGCTATGCAAAATGAATTTCACAATTTATAGCACTCCGGGTGGCGTTGCTCTTCAAACCCCTGATGAAGATATTGTTATAAGATAATGTTAGCTAAACAATGCACAGAAGTAGATGAAATGTATTCTTTAATGACAAAAGATGACTTACCAGAAGAGCTGAAGACAACTGTGAATCCAGAAATATGGGATTTCACAGGAAAGGAAATAGGGTTAATGGCAAACGTAGAGCCGGTGAAAGTGACAGTGAAAGAAGGTGCAGTTTACCCCAATACCAGACAATACAAAATGAGTCCAGAAGTGAAAGCAGGAGTGGCTTCAGAAATTGACCGTATGATTAAACAGGGCATTTTAAAAGCCATAATGAGTAGTCCTTGTAATTCACCTATAATAGCACTCAAAAAGCCTAGTAGAAAGTACAGGAGAGTGCTGGATTTGAGAAAAATTAATAAAATTGTAGAGCCTTTTTGTCCTGTGGTGCCAAATCCAGCAGTGATTCTTTACCAGATCCCTTGGAATGCAGGCTGGTTTACAGTAATTAATTTGTGCCAATCCTTTTTCTCTATTCCCTTATATCCAGACAGCAGTATCTTTTTTCATTTATATTTGAAGATCGTATCTGGGCATAGAACCGAGTTCCTCCAGGGTAAACAGAAAGTCCCTCCATTTTTAATTGAATACTGAAAAAGGGTCTAGAGAAGTTAGTTATGCCCAGAAATTCAGTTTTAGTGCAATAGATGGATGACTTACTTGTGGCATCGAAATTCTGAGAAGACTGTGTTACTGATCCAATTGCATTGCTAAATCATTTGGCTGATGGAGGACACAAAGTGTCAGCAGAGAGATTCCAATTTTGTCAGACAGGAGTAAAATAGTTGAGTCACAAAATAGAAAGAGAAGTGAGAAAAGTGACCCCTGAGAGAATTAAAATAATAAAAACAAATGCAGTTAGCGCAGACACAAAGAAATCAGAATGTTTCTCGGAGTGGTGGGATATTGTCGACAGTGGATTGTAAGTGTTTCCCTATTAGTGAAACCATTGATTCAGAAGACACGAAAGAGAGTAAAGGATCCAATAGTTTGGGATGATGAAAGTGTGGAAGCAATTTTAAAACTGCAAAATTGTCTATGTGAAGTCCTTGCTCTAGGTATGTCTGATTATACAAAAGAATTTGTACTGTTCTGATGTGAAAGAGAAGGTTGTGCGCTTTCATTCCTGACTCAGAGACATGGATTAATCCGACATCCAGTCGCATACTTTTCTGCTAATTTGGATTCTGTGGCTTCAGCATTACCTGGTTGCTTAAAAGCAGGAGATGCTACCTGTATGAGTCCAACACAGAGTGAGTCAATAGTGATGGGACATCCAGTAAAGGTTTATGTTCCACATTCAGTCGAGATTCTTTTAACAAGAACTCAGACACAGCATCTTACCCCTAGTCGGGTGACTAAATATGAAAGAATAATGCTGAGAGCAGAAAATGTGACAATGGTTAGGTGTACAATGGTGAACCCAGCTACTCTATTGCCAGATCCACATTGTGAAGAAGTGAAAGATGAAGCAGATCATGATTGCTTGGACGTGACTGAATTGTGCACTAAGCCTCGCCCTGATACACAGAAAGAGCTCGACCACAAACTATTTATCGATGGCTCTTGTTTAAGGATTGAATGAGGAGGACTGAGTGTTGCTTATGCTGTTTGCAAAGTATCTGGAGTCATTGAAGCATCCAGTTTCCTGGGAGTCAAGTCTGCAAAAGTAGCAGAATTGATAGCTTTAATAAAAGCATGCAAAATTGAGAAAAATTGGAAAATAACCATATTTACTGATAGTCAATACGGTTATGGGGTTGTGCATGACTTTGGTCAGCTCTGGATGCAGAGGGGATTTCTGACCTCCTCAGCATCCCCCATTCAAAATGGGAAATTTGTGAAAGAATTGTTGGAAGCCAAAGGAAATATCCGTGGTCAAGTGTGCTGCTCACCAGTCAGGTAATAACTATGTGGCAGCAGGTAACCAATATGCTGACCAAATTGCTCAATATTGTGCAAGAAATAATGTGGCATTGAATAAGAAAATTTAAATAAGTGGAATCAGCTGCCAACTCATGCTATTCTCACATGGGACGAGTTGAGACAGTTGCAGGATGAGGTAGAAGTGAGTGAAAAGGAAAACTGGATAAAATCAGGCTGTGAAAGGAGAGCAGACGATGATGCGTGGGTGTACCCTGATGGCAGACCAGTCATGCCAGACTGCTCACTTTCTCAAATGGCAAGAATGTATCATGGAGGCAAACATGTAGGCAGGGATGCAATGATCAGATTATTTAGACAAGATTGGTATAACCCAAGGTTTAGGGTAGTCACAGAAAGTCTTTGCCAGAGATGTTTAGTTTGTCAACAAATAAATCCAGGAAGGAAGACAGTGGTCAGTTGGGGAAAAATCGGAAAGGCAGAAGGACTATTCATAAGATTACATCTTAATTTTATAGAGTTACCACCAAGCAAGGGAATGAAGTACATCCTTGTCATAGCGTGTCTGTTTTCACGATGGGTGGAGGCATACCTCACTAAGAGAAATGACAGCATAACAGTTGCCAAATTATTGTTGAGAGAGTTAATTCCGCATTTTGGTTTTCCAGTAACTTTGGAATCAGAATGAGGACCTCATTTTAATAATGAAATAATTTGATTAATCCGTGAAGCATTCAAATTGGACAAAAACTGCACCGTACATACCGCTCAGAGGCTTCTGGAGTGGTCGAGCCATTGAATAGCACAATCAAGTCCATTGTATTAATGGGACTCCAAAGTATTCCTGACAGAAAAACAGGATTGAGTTCCCATGAGATACTTACAGGAAGGGCAATGAGATAAGCATGTATACCAGGACATAAATTACTGAATAGAACTGATGGTCTGGTATTGGACTATTGCAAAAGTTTGGCTGACCTAGTGCATTCTGTCTCTCACCAGGTTGGAGAAGACGCAGTGCCAAGGCAGCTGGATCAGGCGCATGATTTGAATCCTGGAGACTAGGTGGTAGTGAAGATGCACACCAGAAAGTCGTGCCTAGCACCCAGGTGGGATGATTCACGGCAGGTCATACTGGTCACTACTACAGCAGTGACGTGTGCAGGTTTGCCCAATTGGATCCATACAAGTCACACAAAAAGGGTTCCAGCCCCTACTGTAAAGAGATCACAACTGACTAAAACAGTTGAGATTGCTGAAGGTTGTGCAGTCAAGGAATCTAGAGTGACAGATTCTGAAGTGACTGACAATGAACAACCGAGCACAAGTCAGGAAGGCTGGATACGAGTGGATGACATACCTGAGGTGGTTACTCAAACAAGAAGTAGAACAAGATTAGAAAGACAAGAAACTAGTGAGGACCAGATATGTGTAAAAGAACACGCTCAGGAAGAAGTGAACAAAGCTACTGGAGACCCTGAGCAGGATCAGTTAGGGAATGAAGAACATACTCAGGTAAGCAGATCAACCAAAAGACCAGAGCAGGGAGAGACAGGTATAGATGAACACATTCAGGCAACAGAAGAACCAATTGCAGTGAGACCTGAACAGGACCAGTTAGGAGAAAAAGAACAAGTTCGGGCAGAAGAAGATCAATTTGAAATAAGACCCGAACAGGAACTGATAGAGGAAGAAGAACACGTTCAGGTAGAAGAAGCCACAATAACAAGACCTGAACAAAGACAGATAGAGAGTGACACTAAGAATGGAAACAAATCAGATTGTGCCACAACATAAGAAGAATAAAAGAGCTCTAGAGGGAGACAAGGAAGGTGAAAGTGCAGTGCAAGTTAAAAGGGTCAGAAAAGGTGATAACTGGCCAAGTGGAGTCAAAAGGTTAAAATATCATTTAAGAAAAACAAGTGAAAACCCAGAACAAGTGAATGAGGTTACTAGTCAAACTCAGTCTGAGCAGTCAATTGTGAAAAGTATTTGAAGAAGTCCAAGGCTGAGAGTCTTGAACAATAAGTTCAAGGGTCCTAAATGGACCTATGTGATACTAGAAGAATTTGAAATTTTAGATTTGAGTGGAGAGACAGACGAAGAAGTAAGTGCGGAACAGATTGATGAAGGGAAAGTGAGGCCTCCTTGAAGTATTGAAGATTCTGATTCATATATAAAGAAAAGAAAAAAGAGGAATCTTCTTAAGTCAAAATGGCTAAAGACAGAGTGCCCGATTCACAGAACTTTCTTAAGACAAAATCCTAAACTTACTACCATTTTGGTATTCACAGAAGGCACTTACTCATTCACAGAAAGCATTTAGGAGTCCTAAACTTAGGAGTCCTAACTTTACTACAACTGAACTGAGAAGAATCCTAAATTTAAGACTTTCGGTATTCACAGAAGGCATTTAGGAGCCCTAAAGTTAGGACTCCTAACTTCTGTGAATACCAAAATGAGTAAGTGCCTTCTGTGAATACCAAAATGGTAGTAAGTTTAGGATTTTGTCTTAACCCCTTCGGGGCTGATGACGAGCTCAGCTCGTTATGAGCGTAACCTGCCGTGCGCTGATGACGAGCTGAGCTCGTCATGTAACGCGGTTATTTGAAAAACGCAGCGCGCAGCGGGAAAACCGCTGGCGCATGCGGTTAAGTTAGTTCTGTGAATCGGGCCCAGGGTTGCTGAAAGACCAAAACGAAGTTGTATAAAGAAATGCTGTAGGGCTTGCATGTGTAGCAATTTATTAGTGATCCTAGTATGGCTACTTCTAACTATAGCAGTTCCTTATCTCATAATAACAGACAAGAAGAATAACACAGACACTAATGACAAGACAGCTACCATGAAAGGAGATAGAGCAGAATTAGAAGCAACAGATGAGATAGACCTACATCACACAGTAACAGATAATGACATTTTTAAATGTATTCACAAAATTATTGTTTCAATATGGGGACACAATGGAGATTAGTGATTGTAATGTTTGTATGAAATTACCAGCTTCAGTAGCAGAAGGAGCCACATACCATCATTTACCTTTAACGTATGGTATTTCATGTAGCATACTGATGAGTACATTCTATAGAACAGGAAAAGTTCAATATTATTATTCAAACCTAGATGTAGTATTTTCAGAAACTCCTATTCAAAATAATATGAATTCAGTGCTTAGTAGTCCAGATGCGCAGTTTATGGGTGATTTTTTCTTAACAATGAAGTCAATAGATATAGTGAATACACATAAGAATAAAGTGTTTTTGAATTTAGTTGAAGAGAGGAGACAAGATTTCCAAAGAAAAGCTGCTGAACAGAGAACCCATATACCACCATGCGCTGAGAAAGAGGTAATTTATACAGCTGGCAAAGCTCATGCTGCGATGTCACTAGACTTTGTGAAGACAGGGGAGACCTGCCTCCGTAGATTAAAGACAGATTAGACCAACGTATTTATTGGTTCCAGTGAATGTGAACATAACTTCCTAATTCTGGGAGGTTGAGGACTAAAAGGGAGAGCTGATCCAGTATTTCTTGGAGTTTACTATGTGTGTGGGACTAATGCTTATTATAAGCTGCCTGTACGGTGGTACGGTAGTTGCTATTTCGGGATTGTATTTACCTAAAATTTATCATGTAAAAAGAATCACTGGAAGCAATGAAAACACTACTGAACTAACACGAAGAAAGAGAGATAGTTTTTCGGAAATAATAGGTGTCATATTTAGTGCATTGATACCTTCAGTGGGAGCCGTTCTAAATTCACATAGAATCTGTCAATTGTCAACAGTAGTTGATCGTCTTTCGACCGATACTGCTGGAGGTTTCTTGATGATTAATACAAAAATGGTTGCAATTAGGTCTATGGTTTTGCAAAATCGACTTGCGTTTGATATATTATTGGCAAAAGAAGGCGGAGTCTGTAAAATGTTGAAAGTGCAACATTGTTGCACTTACATATCTGATAAAAGCAAAGACATTAGAGGATATATTAGGAATATTACAACACTTCAAGAAAATTTGAAATCACTGGATTTGACACTGTATGGGAGAGACTAGGAATGAGTATTTCCTAAATAGGGACCTGGTTTACTAATCTAGGTAAAGGTATTATAGGTCAAGTAGTCTTCCCATCAGTTGGTATAACAATAATAGTTTTAACAATAATGATATGGTGTAAATGTTCTAAAACAAATGGAGAGGAAGGAAACATAAAATAAATGGAAAGGGAAGGGAAGGAATAGAAAATATGAAGAGATTCAGCTAGAAGAAATTAAAGTAAAACTATACAAAAGGATGAAAGATTTGAAGAACAAAGATAAGCGAGAAAGGGAAAGAAATTGAGATATGCTAAAGTTGGGATTTTATTGGGATGGGTGATTTTTCTGATGGCTCAAAAATGCCATCAGAGAGGGGTTTGATGGAGCAAGGACTCGTAGAAAAGAGACTTGGTCGGAAGCAATTCTCTCATTTAACTTCTAAGGTTGTATTAACTACGTATTGTGTACATTGATTCGCACCACATTAAACATAAGAGACAGAGAAGCTTGCTTAAGTGTTTACTAAATAAGTAACGCCAAATTCTAAAATGGCTGCTAACTGGAAATCTTAATTGTGCATGCGTCAACTGCATCTACGCTGTATAACGAGCTGACGCTTGGAGGGAATTTTTTGCGCATGAGCAAATGATATTAAGATGGCGGATTGAAAGCTCACATGCTTGGCATCTGCTTTGCTGAAACTAACCCAAGCTATTTTACTTATGCTAATGCGGGAAAAGCATTAATACATTAATGGGATTAGAGTAGAGATAGGTGGTATACAGTGAAACCATTTATTTTTTAAATTAACATTTTTTGCACATTTGGGCCTCTCGTATGAGTTCAGAGTCTGTTAGTCATGTGACCACCGCGAATGCCTGGTGAGATTGAGCCAAAAAGAGTGACAATATGCTTGAACGCCATCCAAGGTCGCAAAAGTTACATACCCTGGGAACAGGCATCGAAGACTTCTGGATGAATAGCCATACATGGAAAAAGAAACAATTATTTCT
The DNA here is from genome assembly GCF_964261635.1 of Lissotriton helveticus. Classification (NCBI taxonomy): domain Eukaryota; kingdom Metazoa; phylum Chordata; class Amphibia; order Caudata; family Salamandridae; genus Lissotriton; species Lissotriton helveticus. The sequence goes on from NC_136067.1 coordinate 876,198,292, forward strand.
AATAAGATGTGAATACGGGTCGGAATAAAGATTTTTGAATAAAAATGAAGGGGTTGGATTTATAAACAATGGGTTGATAGACTAAGACAGCACTTAAGCATGGTGTGCAGATCTTCCCCCCTTGCCTATCCAATCAGAGTTACTATTTTTACGGTATTGAAACATTAATGGGTGGTACGTGAATATCGAAGAGTATAACTGAGGTAGTCTTAGTTAGTTAGTCAGACAGAGTTTTTCTGAATGCTGCAGAGCTCGGGATGCTGTCGGAGTGACGAGAGATGCTGATGAAGAACTGAATGCAGAACCATTTATCCTAAAAATTAATTGATTTAGAAGAAAATTGCGGAAGGATCTCGAGGAGGAAGAGAGTGTCAGAGAGGGGTGCTACGCGAGTGTCGGTGCTAGAGAGGTCATCTATCCTGTCCTGAATCCTGTCCTGAAGCCTTTGTTCCCTGATCTTTCCCGGAGGACCCTTATCAGCTCCTTGGCCAGGGGGTTGATTTTCTCACCATCCTAGGTAATTATTTCTGTGAATGTGCAGATGTTCTTTTCTCTCTATCCTCTCCTTTCTGAGCATAAGTCATTGCAAGAGATAAGGTGTGTTTGATGATTGATTAATTGAATCTTCCTTCCTATGAGTGATGGAGACTGTGCTGTACCTTGTAAGTGGTTCACATGAAATTACTTTAGATAAAGTTTTAAAATATTTTCCAGAGTCTGTGGTCCTTTCATAATTGTAAGAAGATTATTTCATGCCATTTCACCATCAACTACTTCAATTAATGGTCCATTGACCAGAGGAAAGAACATTTTGATCAGTGAAAGATTAGTTGAGAAAAGGAGGTGACTAATCTTGAAATGGTAGAAAATCATATACTTTGACTTCAGTGGGTTTTACCAGGTTGTTTGTGTAGGTGTATTTATGGGACCAGGGGGCATATTATCAAGAACAGCGTTAAAAATTACGGTTTAGCGGCAGAAAACTGCAGCTAAAAAGGCGATAATGGGCTTGATAATATGCCCTTGAGAATTCCAATAGAAGTCCATGTTCTGGTGTGAACATGGGCTTCTATTGGAATTCTCCAGGGCATATTATCAAGCCCATTATCGCCGCTTTAGTGGCAGTTTTCTGCTGCTAAATCGGCAATAATTGTAACGCCGTTCTTGATAATATACCCCCAGGTGAGCATATGGTATTAGAGTACCAGTTGCTGGTGAGCCGCTGGTGAGCCGGCAGGAGCAGGCTTTCTCACGAGCAGCACTGCTGGCTTTCCCCAGTGATCGGTGATGCTCTCAGTCTGTCTAGATGCAGTAAGGCAATATTTCCCACACAGTGGTAGCGCTGGTCTTCCAGCACCATACCAGAGCTCAGCGAAGGTTCAACGTCTTCCTCCGTGTCCTCCAAGGTCTTTGTGGGTTGATATGGGGCAGATCTCGATGCGCGGGGTCAACAAAATGGTCGCAGCCTCACTCTTGTCCTGAGCAATGACCCAAACTCTTTGGCAACTTATTACCAACAGCCCCTCTTGGAATATGGGGTTGCCGTGGTACCTACAGACAAAACGCAGACTCCTCCGGAACAATCACACAGTGGCGCCTCCTGTCATACAGGGTTTCCTCTAAGGATTTCACGAGTCCTGGCATGCTGGTCCCACAATTTCTTCAACATTGGCCCCTCAGTCATACACAGCCACAGTAGTGAGGCAGTACAGTCTTAGCGCTCCCCACACAGCACTCAATGCACGGCTCAGTCCATCATGGCCCTCTCTTGCCATACGGGGGTGTCGCTGTATCAATCTTACCTACAGTGCACAGCCGTATTCTCACACCTCGCACTGGTAGTCCTCTCAGCATGACTCCCCACTGTACTTCGCTCTCTCCAATGCTCTCCTCTTCTTCACAGGGCACACTGGGATTGACAAGGACGAAGGCACTGGTGCTTCAAGCTCCAGGGCAGGCGGTCTAGGTTTCCCTGGGTGTTATTAAGAAAATAAATAAAATTATATTTTTCTAAAAATGTTGTGATTTTGATTATGTGATCCGGTTTCTGGTCTCAGTGAAGCTCATCCCTGCATTGTATAAATATATCTAATCGAGCCGCTAGATTAACTACAGGGGGCAGACTCTTTTTTGTTTTTTGTTTTGGTTTTTTTCCCCTGCTTGTCTGCCTTATATCACTTGTTCCAGGGGGCCCCTCCTTCTTATTGGTTGTTATCCCCTCACCTAGAAGGGAAACTAGCAGGCCTTGGCCCCCAGTCCTCGCCACAGGCAAACGTTTTGCAGAGCTTCCCCTTCTCACACAGCCCATCATGCTACTTTGGAGAAGACAAAGTTTGGGGTCTCAACCTTCCCTTCTTATAGTCCATTTCCAGACACCAAATGTGGTTTAGGGTCTGGGTCTTTGAATTTTTATGATGGGGTTCTGCTTCTTTCAAAGTGTGTACTTTTCTCTCTCCTCTTTCCTCCAGAAGGAGAGACTCAGATGGGGATTGTCCCACACCACAGGCTATGGGAGTGACCAAAGTTCACACCTGGATGTAAGTCACAGTGATATGTGCATCAAAAGGTTTATCCCGGATTCCCAGCCCTACTCTTTTTGATTCCCTTATCAGCCAATCTTCATTCCTGAGATGTGTCCAGGCCCCTTCCTTGTGGTCTATCACTGAATCAAACAGCAACCTTTTGAACTGTATAGAGGGAGTCTCTTTCTCCCTTTCTCCAGTGTGTCCCACCCAGCTCCAAGGAATGCAGCAATACACAAATGCGCCTGGGGTATTCCTCTACATCGCATGTCTTCACCAGGCAGGCATCAGCTTCCCAAACTAGAACCCAGGGACCTCCATGTAATGTACCATTGCAGGTACACTTGCACTTGGTGGAGATACACAGCATGCATACTGTACAGCACTGTTACCTCCAAGTATTGTGCCACCACAGACACACATACATTCAGCAGACACATTCAATCTGCAAGCTCTGTTCAGTGCCATAGTTTCTCTTTCTCGTAGCACGGTGTGCTAGTTGCAAGCACACACTTTGTTGGCACACTCACTCACCATGTGCGTGCTACACAACACTTTCCCCTTTATGTAATGCACTTCTTGCAAGCCCACATACATCCAGCACAATGCTTTCATTGTGCACACACTGCACAGCACTACATCTCTCATGTACTGTATTCCTCGCAGGCATAGATACACTCAGTACATGCACTAGCCATACATGTACTGCATAATTGTTCTCTATCCCTGTATTTTACCCTTCCCAGCACACATACATCCAGCATAGTCACAAATCCTGCTCTGCTCAGCTCTCTACATCTACCTAATGTAGCCAAGGGTTAGTTAAGCACACAGCAGCTGAACTTTAAAAAGGTGAGTGAGCCAATAGGCCTCACTCCAGAAGCACAAGGTACAAAGCACCTGCTCACACCAACTGATCACTGCACAGTATGCTGCCACCACCATCCGTGTACTGCTTTACTCTTGGTCAAGGCGGTAGCCTTCCATCACATTGAGGGTAGCAGTTTGAGTGCCATTTCCAAGGTGTTTGTACCGAACATCGATAAGAAAAATATCGATGGACAAAATATTGTGTTAAGAATATCGTGGACGGGGCGTGGCCAGCAGCATGGCCGGTTAGGAAGTGCCTTGCCGGAGCTCCTGACGAGCTGCACCCAGATCCGCCGTTACACTATTCCCAAAGAAGCACAAAACCGATCAGAGGGAGCCGCAACACCCTGGGGGCGGCCGGAGGTGCATCTACTGTAATAACTACGCGGGGTTTCGAAGAATTCCAAGTTTGTAGCCCCGACTCGGCGCTTCCTGGCGAGGCCAAGATGGTGGCCGCGGCACCCGAGGATCGCCGAAGTGCCTAGGAACCCTCCCGAACCCTTGCGGAGCCAGTGCCCGCTGCCTGAGAAGACGCTACACGAGACCCTGTCCGCGGTGCCGTCCGCCTGGTGCACAGAGGGGCGAAAAGTGAAGCACCGACCACCGGCCGCCTTTACCAAGATGCCGGCCGGCGAGACCCAGAGCCGGTAAGAGGGAGCCGGGGCCAGTCACCGCCATTCCCCCCTGGCCGCGCGACCCGCAGTCTGCGGAGTCGGGTAGCGGAAGAGCTCCGGTGCGCTTCCCGAGGGGGGGTGATTATGGTGGAGGCCAAGAGACACTGACGCATCGAGCCCTTTCTACAGACCCGGATCCTACACCAACATGGCGGCGGTGATCGGGGGACGCCCAAGGGGGCTGAATGCCATGGGAGCGTTTGGATTGCGGTGGGAGGCCTGAGTTCGCCCCCCCCCCGGCCTTCCTCCGGAGGGCTGCTCGCTTGACACCCCGATTGCCTGCCCATCTGAATGGGGACCCGGAGGGCCAGTGGCGAAGACTGTTGCGGAGGTCCTAGGCGCCTGGCGGCGCTGTACCCATCGGGGGCGAAGTGGCAATCGCGAGGGGACCGCTCTCACTCCGTGGCAGCCGGTGGGGACACATAGGAGCGGGCACAGAAAGCGGAGACGAGTACATACAGAGGAACCGGCGTCCACTGCTAGCGGCGGGGCGGTCGACTAGGGAGGCAGGGGGTTTACAACCTCCACGAAACACCAGCGCAAGGAGAGGAAGGAGGGCCCCCCCCGCTCGGCGCCAGCCATACTTTCGGCGCGCCAGAGGTTTGAGGTTTGCGTCCTGCTCCGGGGGTCCCCGCCCGAGAAGTGGGCAGCCATGGGGAAAAGAGACGGGATCCCTAAAACTACGAAACAAGGCCGCATGGACAACTTTGCGGCGCCAAGACACACGGCGGAGCACCAATTGGTGGCACCCGGAGCGCGGACAGACACGGCGCTGTTGATGGAGGCCATTCAGGCTTCCAGAACGGACATACAAGAGTCTCGGGCGGCCCTGGAGGTGAAGATCGGGGAAGTGGGCTCCGAGGTTACACTGCTACGGCAAGATTTCCGGAAACTGTCCGATAGGGTGACGGCGACAGAAACTAGGATAAGCGACAATGATGCATCGATATCCGCCTTGAAGAATGATATGGCGGAGTTACACGCCGCACATCGCCAGCTGCAGTGGAAGGTGGATGATGCGGAAAATAGATTGCGACGCAACAACCTACGTTTCGTGGGATTTAGAGAAGGAATTGAGGGGACGAACATGTCATCATTTCTCCACGCTTGGCTGAAGACCACCTTCCCGGATGCACAGTTCTCCCCGTGTTTTATCATTGAAAGAGCACACAGGGCCCTCCTGGCGAAACCTCCGGAAGGGGCGAGGCCGAGGCCGGTCATAGCGCGCTTCTTGAACTTTGCGGACAGAGATCTGATCTTGAGAGAAGCCAGAAAAATGGGGGAGATACGTTCGGAGAATACGACCATAATGATTTTCCCGGACTACAGCCAGGAAGTTTCGAAACAGCGTCGCTCGTTCGACTCAGTGAAGGCAAAGCTGAGGACCTTGGACATTCGATACATGCCCCTTTTCCCCGCTAAGCTCAAGGTGCTCTACAAACACAAGTCTATCTTTTTCTCACACCCGGAGGACGCGTGGCAGTGGCTTGAGGAACGCCCTGTACTGAATAGCAGAGAGGTCGTGGGGCGAGAAGCACTGGAGAGATCACTGCGGGAAAGGACGCGCTGGGAGGTGCCGAAACCACAGAGACGGAAATCACGAAGGGTGAGGAAGCAGACACCGGCGACACCGTACCAGACCCATGGCAAGGGTGACAAGAGGGGTGGTAGATCAACATCACCGGGAAATGCATCAGTGGCAGACTCCAGGTTCAGTTGCCTGCGAAATGGTACCCGCTCAGAAGGAGATGACGAGGAAGAATCGGAGGGCCGCGCATCTGGAGGAGAGGAAGAGGTAGAAGTGGATTTGGAGCAGGACTCCTCGGGGCAGTCCGGCGCACCCGTAATGGACACACAAGACTCGCACTCCTGAAAGATGGTGCTCTGGGACTTTGGAGATGGCAGCTCGACGTATGGGAGCACGCAAGTTGACACGCCCTTCTATGTTCTTTAAGTTTCTCTTACTGTTTTTGGGTTTGTGAAGGGAGGGATGTGTGGGAGAGCGACAGGCCTTCACCAACGGATAGTTTGGTCCTATGTTAGGATGCGACTGGAAGGGGAGGGAGGTGGGGAGGTGGGTGGGAGGGGGGAAGGTTTCCGAACTCTCTCAAGTTGGGGAACGGGAGGGTCGGGGGGGGAGCCACTTCCGCAGAACTCGTGCAGCAGCGCACATTGAGCTCACGAACCACATACACATACCAGGGCTGGACCATATGCAGCTACCACGTAGTCCAATGGCGAGTACCGTAGCCGCACCACTAGGGGACGATAGAAGATTGAGCATCCTGACATGGAATGTCAACGGTCTGGGATCTAAAATCAAAAGAGGCCTGGTGAACGCCTACATTAAAAGGGTGGACCCAGACTTTACCTTCCTGCAAGAAACACACCTCAAGGGTACTCTATGCGCCTTTATCGCTAGGGGTAGTCACAGGGTATTGGCACATGCGGGATACACATCTGACTCTAGAGGGGTGGCAGTCATCGCTAAAAAAGCCTCCCCATTCTGCATTACCCGCACTTGGCTTGACCCACAAGGCACTTACGCCGGAGTGCAGGGCACCTGGAACAGACGCACCTACACGCTTATCTCGGTATATGCACCACCCAAGCTGCAGCCCCGTACACTCATGGCGCTCAACCGCATACTCTTAGAGACCTCTGATACAATACAAGTGGTGGGAGGAGACTTCAATGATGTTATGAACACCAGACACGATAGATCAGCAGACTTGACGAGAGGCGAACACCAGACACCACTCTACAGCCAGATGTCTGCCATAGGACTCACAGACATTTGGAGGTGGCTACACCCGACACTGCAGGCATACTCATACTACTCCGGGGCGCATAAGGTGTTCTCGCGCCTTGACTACGTTTTTATGTCCAGACAATACCTGAGGGCGGATGATGTTGCAGAATACAGGGCTCGGGGCATATCGGACCACTCGCCACTGTATGTAAGAGTAGGACAGGATCAGGATAGACACGCGGGATCTTGGCGCCTAGCGGCTTGGGATCTACAAAACGCGACTCTACTTAGGGGTATACAGGCTGACATTAAGGTGTATCTAGCTGAAAACGAGGGCACGGTAGACTCGAGGGTTACTCTGTGGGAAGCCCTGAAGCCGGTCCTTAGGGACAGGATAAATTCAAGGTTGGGTGAAGAAAGATGGAGACTCCGGGCTGAGGTGACCGCCCTAGAACAGGCTGTCCTAGAAAGGGAAAGGGACCATCTGGCCCAAAAACACGACGAGACCCTCCGAAAGCTGCTAGATGTCCAGAGACAATATAGGGAACTGGTTAACGAAGAAGCGAAGACCCAGGCCCTTGCCACCCTTCACAGGCTGTACGATGTAGGGGACAAGTCGGGGAAGCTCCTGGCGTGGCTCAGCAGGAAAGAAAGGGCGGCGAGATGGATTGATAGTGTAAAAGCCGGAGACGGCAGTCCTGTCAACACTGATAGGGAGATAGCCGAAACTTTTGCCACGCATTTTCAAGCATTCTATGCGGCTCGGGACCTTGCTACGCAAGAGGAGGCGCTACAATATTTAGATGCAACGGTCCTGCCGACCCTCTCCCCCGAGTCCATGGAGGCCCTAGAGGCGACCATAACGGTGGATGACATCACCGAGGCCATTGCCAGATTGAAACCAGGCAAAACCCCGGGACCCAATGGCTTCCCGGCGGAGCTCTTTAAGCGGGCAGCGGACCTACTGTCGCGCCACCTTGGGGGACTCTTTACCGGTGCCTTTGAGGAGGGAGAGCTGCCCCCTGACCTAGCTAGGGCTACAATTGTCCCGATCTATAAAGAGGGCAAACCACGTGAGGATTGCACCTCATACCGACCCATCTCCTTACTGAATACGGAGGTGAAACTGTTGGCCACCATCCTGGCAGCTCGACTGCGAACAGTTATTACGGATCTGGTACATCTAGATCAATCGGGCTTCCTACCGGACAGGGCCACAAAATTGAACCTCAGAAGGACCCATAACTGGCTACAAGAAGTACGGGACCGCGCCGATCCCAATTGGTTCCTCTCCCTAGACGCCGAAAAGGCGTTTGATGCAGTGCACTGACCCTTTCTCTTTGCAGTTTTATGTAGGTTCGGTTTCGGTCCGAATTTCATTCGGTGGGTACGGCTCCTCTACACTGCCCCGAGGGCCAGGGTGCGGGTGAACGGGACTTTATCCCGAGAGTTTCAGATTCAGAGAGGTACTCGGCAGGGCTGCCCCCTGTCTCCCCTCTTGTTCACGCTTACAATAGAGGTGCTCGCCGCCAGGGTCCGACAGAACAATGACATTCGCGGTTTTACAAGCAGTGCCGCTGACTCGGTGCCTGAAAAAATCTCGCTCTACGCCGACGATGTTTTACTCTATATAACGGAACCAGAAACCGCAATCCCAGAGCTCTTCCGAGAAATAGAACGTTATGGCACGATGGCCGGCCACAAAATAAACTGGCACAAATCAGTACTCTATGACCCGGGGGTCGCAATCGTTGGGGGAGTTTACCAGAATGCCTACTGACAACTACCGAGGGCTTCCAATACCTCGGGATATTCATTACTGTGAGCGAGGCCCTCTCCTTCAGTAGAAACGTAGAAAGGATCATACTTAACGCAGTGGCGGATATGTACCGATGGAGACAGCTCCCGCTGACTCTCCTAGGTAGGGCGGCCATGTATAAAATGGTCATATTGCCGAAATTCTTATATGCTTTGCAAAATGAATACTACCCGATACAGGCATCGGTCTTCCGCAGGATCCATGCAGACTTGCGATCCTTCCTCTGGTTAGGGAAGCATGCCAGGGTGGCTCTGTCCACGCTCCAGAGACATCAATACAGTGGTGGGATCTCACTTCCTAACCTAGAGGCCTACTACTGGACAGAACACTTAACGCCAATAAATGACTGGCTCCATGCCCCAGCGAACCACCCGACATACGCACTGGAAAGAGCGAAAATGTCGGCCTACTATGTTTCCTTTATGGCACTCCTGGACGGACCTCCCTGGACGGACCTCCCTCGGACGGACCTCCCTCCTCCCGGCCACGTCAGTGACGCTGTCCGCGTGGACGAAGGCTAACCGTCGCATGGGATGGGATAAGAAGCCCACACGACAGACACCATTGTGGCATTGCCAGTGGTTGGCAGAACTCCACAAACTGAGAGGTTTCCAAAGATGGGACGACATTGACATCTCCACGATAGGGGATGTAATTACCAAGGGGGAGCTCAAATCATTTCAGGTACTTAAGTCAGACTTCGGGCTTCACGACACACAACATTTTAAATATATACAACTTCGGCACGCCTGGAAGGCCCAAAATATCGCACTCATAGATATTCCTGAATATGCACCTCTGGAGGGGAGGCTCCTACAGGAGCAGCTGCTGGGAAAGGCGGTCTCCCTGACATATAAAACGTTAACTAACCATATGCTGGAGGATTTGGCAAAGCTCAGGGCCACTTGGGAGGCGGAGGTGGGAGAGATGGAGGACTTGGACTGGGACACAGTACTAATGCATACCCGGGATGTGGCAATCAAGTCCCGATTGCGACTGATTCAGTTGAAAATACTCCATAGAACCTACTATGACAGACAGCGGCTATGCAGAATGGGGAAGGTAGAGGACCCAAGTTGCCTTAGGTGCCTTCAGGGGGTTGGGGATTTCTACCACACGATATGGTCTTGCAGTATCATACAAACATATTGGACCCAGGTGTTCAAAGAATTGGAGGAGGTCCTAGAGGCCCCGATCCCACGAGATCCCAAACCAGCTCTATTGGGCATGACCAACGAGGTAGACCTGACACGGCCCCTTCTTATCTTTCTGGTCCTGGCACTGGTAGTGGCAAAAAGGGATATTGCAAAGCACTGGGGAGCGCCAGACCCCCCCGACATGGAGGAATAGAGAAGGGGGCTTGATATCTACTGGCAGCTGAAAGGGTAACCTATAAGGCCAGGGGATGTCCCAAAACATTCCGCAGAGTTTGGTCCAAGTGGAGACGATACCGTGGACTAGAGGGGGGCTGTGAGGGTGGGCTTCCCGGGATGAGTGTGAGACGGGTGGCCGGGATCATTGGGACACTGGCACTGGGAAGGTGTTAATCAATACTGCACTTGTGGACCGTCGTAAGGTGCCTGCGAGTTGTGACGCAGATCTGGAAAGGACGTATCTGGCATGGGCGGAGGGGCGAGTGGGTGGGAAGGTGTGGCTGCTGCTGAGTTTTTTCTGTATGTAATCTGATGGAAGTACATAACCTGTGTTCTTTATTGTTCATGGGGGGGGGAGTTTTCAGCAAAAGAAAAACACTGCAGATGTTCGGAATGTCCCTTGAATTGCTCAGAACTATATACTGGTTTCCACCGAAAGCGCTCGATTGAAAGTTGCCGCCCGACCTCAGGGGTGTGGGCTAAATGGCCGTGTATCCAACTGCTATTGATGAAAGACGCTATTGGTGGCTATTGTTGGGAGTACCTAAGTATTTGTTACTTGATCACGGTGAATCTGCAATAAAAATAAAATAAAAAAATTAAAAAAAGAATATCGTGGACAAAAATATTGTGAAGGTAAGTTTCTATAGGTAAGCAACATTTTACTATATATAACTCCACATATATGTACCTTGCTGATATATATATCTTCAAGGAACGTAGATGTTAAGTTAAGAATAGTACATCTATACTTACCTATTTGCACTTACCTTCTCGCTATTTTGGTCCTGGATATCAGTGATCCCCTCCCAGTCCAAAAAGACCACAATCCGTCAGACAGAGCTATATCGGGGTGAACACACATGATACACATTTGCCTATGACAAAAAAATCTGAATTAGGGATACAGACAACAGTACAGTTGGGCACTCAGTGCAGGGATACATATCTTTTACCATGCAGAGGACTTTTCCGTCCCAACAAAAGGTGTGCAGATATATATACCTCAAGGCTTTTGTAGCCGCACATGTAGTACTGTTACTGTGCCACTTCATCTGGAAGTAGCCATTCAACATCAAGGGACTCGTAGCAGCAGCCCATGGCAGCTCATGTTCTGTGGCACTGGGAAATCTTGCAGATTCTGTACAGATATTCTAAATTTTTCTTGGTGGTGCATGCTCCCATGCTGTGTTAATTTTGTTAAGGAAGATAAACCATGTAGTGGACCAGCATATTAATACATGATTATAATAGTAAGCATTTTACAGTGGGAATAGTTTTCAGTATATGTTATGTTTGCAGTATCTGATGACTTATTGGCTGCTCACATGTCCCATTACTTGCAAGTAAATGTTATCAGTTCTCTCCCAAATGTCTAATTGTCCATATCAATGCCTTCATCAGTTTCAACATTCAAAGACACTCTTAATTAGCCATTTGAGGGGCTGGATCATAATGGGCTTTGCTGGCGCAGAGTTGAGCACCTGTTTCATGCACCTGCAGGGCGTAAAGTCAATTAATTAAACCCAATTTTTCTGAGTTAGTGCTTTATTTTCAGACAGTACAGCTCTGGCACAGAAGGGTATATTTACGAGAAAATGTCGGAGCGCGGAGCTGCGCCGAATTTGGCAGCTCTGCCCTCTGCCATTTTCAAAGCACAGGGATGCGCCGTATTCATAAGAATACGGCGCACCCCTGTGTTTTCCCTAGCAGAGGTGCTAAATATAGCTGTCTAGCACTAACGCAGGCACCCTTGCACCATAGTGCAAGGGTGCCTGTGTTGCAGTGAATGATTGTTTATGTGCAGGAAGGTGTTCCTCTGGGACATAAACAATCACTAATGGCGATTTGTTACTTCTATTTGTGCTGCAGAATTCAGCACACATAGAAGTAGCAAATCATCGTCATTATTTAATGATTATTTATGCACAGGAAAAAACACCTTCCTGCACATAAACAATAATTAATGGCATTTTTCTCTTTTTATGTGTGCTACAGAATGCTCAACAAAAATGCGGAGAAATAAAATAATTTCTTCTCGTTTCACCACTCTAACACCTGCTCTTGCATGGCATTAGTTGTTGGCGCTGCCTCAGATTTCCACCTCCTTATAAATCTTGAGCAGCATCAAAAGCAGTGGCTGTTGTGGTGGAATGCTCACAGCAACACCCTTTGCACGCCCCATTCACGCTAAGTGATGCGTGTAAAGAGGCCTTACTTACAAGGTGGCGTTAAGCCTTAAAAAGTGGCTTAACGCCGCTTTGTAAATATGAAGGAGGACATAGCGCCACCAGAACGTTGCTAAAAGTGACTCTCTGGTGGTGATATCCCCTTGTAAATATGCCTCAGAAAGAGGCAAACCTTATTCACTGTTTCCGAGCTGTGCTACCTTAAATAAATATTGGATTACATGAATTCCCTTTACACCGTGCAGCTGCATAAAATTGGCACTCGGCTCTGTGCTGCGCCAGCAAAGCCCATCATGATACGGCCCAAGGGGTCTATCATCATCGCGCCTACATAGTTCCGAAGCATTGGACCCCAGGTGTTCCCTGAGATACCTCCTCAGTTAATCCTTCATCGTAATGTGGGAGACGCCATTTCGGCATCAGCCAATTTATCAGCTCCATTCTCCAGGTACAGATCTTGCAGGCAATTGCAGATTCCAACGCCCTCGCGATTCGTCTCCTGGCTAGCAGTGTCGATAGATGGCTTCCATCTACATTCAGATTTTGTTTTCCTTGTTCTGGACCTGATAGTTAATGGATGCATTTTAGGTGTTTAAATATTGCCTTTATCTGCTAGTGCTGCACTTATTTTGGTAATTCTAACCACTGTTGACAGTCTGACATTGCTGTGAGCCCCCTAACCTTGAGTTTTTCCAAATTTTACCTAATGTCATTTAAGATCCACAAAGCAATTGCCCAGGTGTCCATTGTTTGATTAAGTCAAATGTTATACTGATGTCCTATGGTCAATGTCAACACTGTCACTAAGTGGCAATTCTAAGCTGGTTCTCTTTGTGCACCGGGTAAGAGAATACCTAAAATACATTGTTCCAGTACAGAAAGCTTAACAGTACTGATGCATTTTGAAAGGCTGATCAAATGTGCCATCATCTGTCTTCACTCTCTGGTTCAACATTACAAGCTCCGCAATGTTGGCAACACAACATCTCTTGAATACACCCCCTTCCTGTTCGAAGTGCTGTTTATGAAAATATTTTATTGTGTTTTCATGCAGACTTGAAAAAGCTCTAGGGAGACCACCAAGTAGCGAAATACATTTTCATTGTGCCACTAGCAAACACCTTCAGACTTGCATTGTTTAAAACACACATCTAACATCAATTTTCTCACAACTCTAGCTGGCTTTATCTGGCTAAATGAAATGGCTACTCAGAAATCGGAGCAATCAAGCAATCAGAGAGTATCTATATGTTGGATATCGAAGCTCTGGGTTTATCGTTGGATTTTCTAAATCTGCACATTATTACGTTAGGTTTGGGGATATGGAGGAACACCTCCTTGAGAAACTGTAGTCGAAGAGAGATGGATGCTGAGATTGGCTAATGCACAGTGCTTAATTTGAGCCAGTGGTTTCTGGTACTCGGCACCGGCACTTAATTAGCAGCACTGGCGCTTATGACAGTCTGCCACATGGTGGGCTGTTTGTTCTATTTAGAGGGGGCACAACAATACTTGTTTACTAAATCAATAAACGGTAAAAATTACTATGCCCTGCCACACATGATAATCTTATAGCTTTGGGGCATTGGTAGAGCTAGCAGGAGCAATGGGTGGTGTTGGCTGCAGTGGACGCCTGATGAGGGCCCTGGCACTTAGGGGTCGATTAGGATGGCGGTGACTCCACATCCTCCGGGCCGGTGGAAGCCACCACCGGCCCGGAGGATGCGGATTCACTGCCTCGGTCCCTGTAAACACCACCCGCCAGATCAGGATGGCGGTAGGATCAGCGGTGGACGGCAGGTCCGTCCACAGCTGATCCGTGGGGTGTAGCCTGCTATTTGGTGGCGGTGTCTGCAAGACACCGCCAGCCACATTAGGAAGCATGTGTTGACATGCTTTTTCGCGGCGGTTTTTCCGCCGTGGAAAAGCATGTGGACCTTTGCTTCTGGGGGGGCCCCAGGGTGAAGGGGGGGGTGCACATGGGGGGTACCTATGGTACCCCCCATGTGCACCCCCCCTTCACCCTGGTCACCATAGGTACCCCCCTGCATTTGCATGCACAAAGCGGCAGGCACTGCGCGGTGCCGGACACTTTGTGCATGCAAATGCAATGCATGCATTTTTAACATTGCGGCGGGTGCTCTTGAAGCAGCACCCGCCGCAATGTTAACGATACAGGATGTGACCGCCATGGTGGCAGTCACATCCTAATTGGCATGGAGGGAACGCCGCTGCCCTTGCGGACGGTCCCTCCACCTCAGGGGTGGCGGACGGACGCAAGTCCGTCCCCCATCCTAATAGGCCCCTTAATTTTTTACAAATTAAAGCACTGTTAATGTATGAAATTGTGAGTGATCTTTGACCATGTGCAACAGCAATTCACAGGGCTGACTACTTGTTTGTGAAATAAAATGCACTAATGTGCACTTAGGGAAATCATTTTTTTTTTTTTTGCAGTTTTATATAGCGCAAACTCGACCCGAAGGTTACATGAGCACCCGTTGCAACACAGACGGACACACCCATATATATATTTTTTTAGACATGCGGAGATTACGTGATTTGCCCAGAATCACAGGATGCTTGACCCTCCCGCCAGACTTGAACCAGGTTCCCCAGCTCAAAGTCAACCGCTCTGACCGTTAAGCCACATCCTCTACTTACTACCCTTCTCTCAGGCTATCACTGAGTGGCAAGAAACCCTCTGTGATGCTACTAGCCAAGTGATGACAAGAGAATTCGCCTTGAGCACAATCACAGTCCAAACTGCTTCCAATGACCTGAGGGCTACTTTTAAAGGAATCGTATCCTTGTCTTCATCTGCAGACTTTCATGAGCTAGAACTATTGATTCTATGAACAGCATATGGCACAGTAGCTGGTCTATGTCTGCATTGTTCTCGGCATATCTTATCTTATGATACTTGGTGTGTTGTTCTTGGTTGAGAGGGACACCCCAAGTGAGTAGTCGCTACTAGATGTTCTTCTGCATTGCATCCTCTATAGCAAATCTGGTGTGTCTGCCTCTCTATCCTTCCAGACCTTTGAGCATGCCAGGAATACAGCCAAAATAATGAAATACTACCTCAACGCAGTCTTCCTCATTAAATGTATTACACCACGAGGCATGACAGACTTGGAAAATCCTGTTTTCAGCAAAGAGTCCGTCTTCTTTCTTAGCGGCTCTTCCTGTGCTCCAAACACCGCTTTCCTCCTCTGCCATAAAACGGCGGTGAAAGCATGATTTCTGTCTACTCTATGGGTAAACATCAACAGATGCTGTTAGGAAAGTTGTTCTGCTGAGAGCCAGGCACCTGGGTGGCTGTAGAGGTGACACGACCAGAGCAAGAGATCAAATGGCCGCTTCAAGTCTCTCTCTCATAGATTCCGCACTTCGTTTGACTCCCGCTTCATTGTGGTGTTTCTGGGCTTGTCCTCCCTGTTCTGCTGGGTCAGGCAGAGGCAGCGGCCAGACATCAGTACCAGCCTATTCAGCAGCGGATACTGGGTCTGCGATGATGCATCCAGCCATAAGTGGCAGCTTTAACAGGAGGACAAGTAAATCCCCAGGTATTGGTTTCCCTGACATGTATTCGCAAGTCTGCAGCTGGGAGAAGATATTACAGCAGCTCCAGTTCCCACTCCCCCTTCTGCTCCCAAATAGCATTGGTGGAAGTCTAAGTCTGATGTTAGACACTCTATGGCTTAAGCTCCTGGTGAACGGCAGTCCTTTGCTGATAGAGCTGTGCAAATACAGTACTGGCCGATCACTGTGGCAAGAGTTTCCCTCCCTAGGGCTCAGAGTTTGATGAGGTGCTTCCTGGCTAGAGATCTGGTTTATCAGGTACTGTCTTATCTGCAGGACAATGTGGCTAGCCCCCTGCGAATCTAGATGGGACATTTCACTTCGGGGTATGACTTGCACCCCACCTCTGGTTTGCCACTCCACTAGCCCACCTAGATTGTCATATGGAGGGAATGGAAGGATCCTGAAATACTGGACATGCCCACATTTATTGTCAAGTTACATCCTGTGGATGGTGAAGACTTGGGTCCCGTGCTCACTACGCCACTGGAGTCAAGCTATCCTTGCTGAAGAGGGGTGAAAACCCGAAACCGGTCCTAGGATGCTTGATTCTGGTCTAGGGAAGACGTGACCTGGCAGTTCGGTCTGGACTGTTCCCATGAGGCACAGGGTAAAGACTGATTTGCATATGGCTATGTCTGAACTGGGGTGGCGTGGTGAGCAAAATAACAATGGATTAAACCCAGATCTGTGACTGGGGGTGAATGGCTTTGCTGTTCGGGCTGGACTGTTCCCATGAGGCACAGGGTCAGACTGATTTGCATATGGCCATGTCTGAACTGGGGTGGCAGAGTGGGCTAAAGAACGGTGATGGATTAAACCCAGATCTGTTGACTGAGTGTGAGTGTTTGATTGGTTCAGATGCTCCGTCCAGCACCCCCCCCTTTTGTACCGCTTTGTCGCCGTAAGTTGGCAGGGTATGCGCAGACGTGAGTCCCTTGCTCACTTTGCCACTGGATTCAAGCAAGCCTGGCTGAAGACGGCTGGAATGCCAGAAACCGGTCCTAGGAAGCTTGTTTCCGGTCCAGGGAAGGCATGGCTTGGCAGTTCGGGCTGGACTGTTCCCATGAGGCACAGGGTCAGACTGATTTGCATATGGCCATGTCTGAACTGGGGTGGCAGAGTGGGCTAAAGAGCGGTGATGGATTAAACCCAGATCTGTTGACTGGGTGTGAGTGTTTGATTGGTTCAGATGCTCCGTCCATCACCACCCCCTTTTGTACCGCTTTGTCGCCATAAGTTGGCAGGGTATGCTCAGACGAGAGTCCCTTGCTCACTTTGCCACTGGATTCAAGCAAGCCTGGCTGAAGACGGCTGGAATGCCAGAAACCGGTCCTAGGAAGCTTGTTTCCGGTCCAGGGAAGGCATGGCTTGGCAGTTCGGGCTGGACTGTTCCCATGAGGCACAGGGTCGGACTGATTTGCATATGGCCATGTCTGAACTGGGGTGGCAGAGTGGGCTAAAGAACGGTGATGGATTAAACCCAGATTGTTGACTGGGTGTGAGTGTTTGATTGGTTCAGATGCTCCGTCCACCACCACCCCCTTTTGTACCGCTTTGTCGCCGTAAATTGGCAGGGTATGCTCAGACGTGAGTCCCTTGCTCACTGTGCCACTGGATTCAAGCAAGCCTGGCTGAAGACGGCTGGAATGCCAGAAACCGGTCCTAGGAAGCTTGTTTCCGGTCTAGGGAAGGCATGGCTTGGCAGATCGGGCTGGACTGTTCCCTTGAGTCACAGGGTCAGACTGATTTGCATATGGCCATGTCTGAACTGGGGTGGCAGAGTGGGCTAAAGAACGGTGATGGATTAAACCCAGATCTGTTGACTGGGTGTGAGTGTTTGATTGGTTCAGATGCTCCGTCCATCACCACCCCCTTTTGTACCACTTTGTCGCCATAAGTTGGCAGGGTATGGTCAGAAGTGAGTCCCTTGCTCACTTTGCCACCTGATTCAAGCAAGCCTGGCTGAAGATGGCTGGAATGCCAGAAACCGGTCCTAGGAAGCTTGTTTCCGGTCCAGGGAAGGCATGGCTTGGCAGTTCGGGCTGGACTGTTCCCATGAGGCACAGGGTCAGACTGATTTGCATATGGCCATGTCTGAACTGGGGTGGCAGATTGGGCTAAAGAACGGTGATGGATTAAACCCAGATCTGTTGACTGGGTGTGAGTGTTTGATTGGTTCAGATGCTCCGTCCATCACCACCCCCTTTTGTACCGCTTTGTCGCCATAAGTTGGCAGGGTATGCTCACACGTGAGTCCCTTGCTCACTTTGCCACTGGATTCAAGCAAGCCTGGCTAAAGATGGCTAGAATGCCAGAAACCGGTCCTAGGAAGCTTGTTTCCGGTCCAGGGAAGGCATGGCTTGGCAGTTCAGGATGGACTGTTCCCATGAGGCACAGGGTCAGACTGATTTGCATATGGCCATGTCTGAACTGGGGTGGCAGAGTAGGCTAAAGAACGGTGATGGATTAAACCCAGATCTGTTGACTGGGTGTGAGTGTTTGATTGGTTCAGATGCTCCGTCCATCACCACCCCCTTTTGTACCGCTGGAGGTGAATGTTAGACAATGTTCAACATTCCCTTCATCATCTTTTTGTGTTGCACTTTCACCCTGAAATACTGGGCATGCCCAAATATATTGTCAAGTTATATCCTGTGGATGGTGAAGACTTGGGCTTGTCAGACACTACTCTGTTGATTCTATGTTCCCAAAGTGAGTTGGAAGGCTGGTGGTGTTAGCGAAGGATATGTCTCCTAAAGAAACAGTGTTGACCACAAGGTGGAAGCTATTGTGAAAAGGGTCTATGCATGGTCCAAGCTGTTCTTGAGAACGGGTGCGTATGCATATGATGTCAAGTTGTTGAAAATGGCTTCCAGTTCTTGCTTGAGCTTATCGAAGCTGGCATGGAGTGTTCAGAAGTTTTTATGACAAAACAATAGATTGATAGTTCGGCAGATGTGTATTTTCACAATGTTTAAGACCCAACTTTCATTTGTAATCAACTGTGACTGCTAAATACAGCTGGCTCCAGATCTGGGACCTTTTAGATCCTTAGATTCAATGAACACTCACGCAAGCTTTCTGGTTGTTTTCAGTCATTGACTCCTTATTCCTTTTGAGGGATGACTGCAATGATTCAGGTCTTTCTGGCACCCGTTTCTTTCAAGCCGTGTGGAGCTTGTTACTTTCAAGCCCTTTGGATCCGTTCCATCATGTCCATTGATGCCTGTATTTAGGACCAGATGTACTAACATTCGCAATCGCAATTTTCAAATTACAATTTTCTCCGAATCGCAATTAGTAAATCACAGTTCATTATGTATTAAATTTTTATTTTTAAATTACTGATTCCTAGTGGGTGTCAAATCACCTACCTCATGAATATTAATGAGGTACATTGGAGTTTGTGAACAATAGCCATCACAAATATGGGGGCCTACTGAGGCAGCCTGTTTTGCCTAAAGGAAAACGGGATGTGTTTAAAAAAAATAAACTTTTAACTTTAATTTTTTAACTGTAGGCAGTGATTTGCGGGACCATTGCCTACTCTTAAAAATATATATTTTTTAATTCTGAAAGGGGAACGGGTCCTTTGGGGACCCCTTCCCATTGGCAAATTACTTACCACCTCCTTTGAGGAGGTGGTAAAGTATTACTGTTTTGTGACCGAAATTTCGGTTGCAAAACATTAATACATACCATAAGGAATCACTGATTGGCAGGAACACCCTAAACACGTCCCTTCAAAAAGTGATTCCTTGTGAATTCATAAACCCATTTAGCGATTCGTTAACATGTTACAGATTTGCTAAATGGGTTTAGCACATTTATACAGGTTGCAAAACTGTGATTTAGTGAAACGCAGGCTTTGGAGCCCCTAAATAACTCCATATATCTGACCCATAGTTCTCAGCCTCTCAGAATAAGGGTTTCTCATCATGTCTCTTCCCGGAGATCCAGTCAGGAAGCTGGTACTGAAGTCGCGGATATAAGACTTAGTGGACAAGTGAGTGCACGTATTGCTTACTTGGAGCGAGTGGTGTTGTTGGTACTACTCTATAAATCTCATGGTCCCACAGGTGACTGTCAGGTTCAAGTTGGTGCTGAACCTCAAGAATCTGAACTTCTGGATTCACAGCATGACTTTTAAGTTGGACACCCTGAAATGTATCACTCTTCTGGTGCACCCTAACATTTCATTTTTCAGTCCTCTCTGGATCACCAAAGCTTATAACCACATGTACTAATCTGGCCTCCTTTCTAAAATGTCTCTGATCCACCACGTGCAGCAGTCATTTCCAGGTCACAGCATTAGCTGTGGCCTCAAGATAGAGTCCAGGGTTTTCAACAAGGCCCTGGAGACTCTGGTGGGGTAGCTGCATGCAGAGGGCATCATTGTACATCCCTATTTAAACGAATGTATTCCTCATGCTACTAGCCTTCGGGTGGCAATGAACCATATGCAGGGGGTTTTTGTAGTCCATCATGTCAAGATTCATGGTACTGAATGTTGGGCTTATATAATACTAATTCAGATATTATTCATTGGTATTGCTCAATTCACTGTATGAAAAAAGACGGCAGCTACAGTAGACAAGAATATGAAACAACAGGGGAGAGGGTTGATGCTCTAGCAATTCACAGAATCCTGCTGAATGAATATAGTCAAGTCTGTACTTTGTTTCTCTCACCTTTCCAGCTTCAGGATACAATAGCGGAGAGTGCTGAGGTCCGATGATGGGTTGTACTGAGGGTCTGTTTTATTCCTTCCTCCATCCTTCTTGATATCTCATGGCCTGTATAGTATCTGCTGGGGGTTTGGGGTGGCCTTGCGGATTCTCTCTCATTGGCTTCATTGTAGTTGTTTTTCCTGTTTCTGTCTATGGATGTGGGAAAGGTGTGCCTACTGCCTGTGGTACTCACACATCTTCAGACTTCACTGTTGAAAGTTCCCCAATTGCTCCATCTGAGGTTGTTGGTTTAAAGGCTGAGAGGCGTAGATTGAGTCAGCTGCTCTTTGTTTTGCAGCAGTTGCTGTTGCTTAGCACTCCAGGAGATTATCGGCCAGTTGGGCCTTCACTTACATTTGGATTTCCTTTATGTATTGTTCTCTGACTAAGAGTGTGCAGTCTGTTTCCTGCCCCTGTGATTCTTGATTTCATGCTGGAAAGGTTCCATAAAGGTTTGGTGGTTTCTACTTAACTGGGCAATGGGGGTGCAATTAAAGGTTTTCATGACACCTGGAGGCGCCTTTGACATTCTATGCTTTCTGCTTTCCCATATGTTGAAAAGTTTCTGCTTGTTCCTCCATGGTTTGGGCCATTGGTGTCTAGCCCAATCATCCTTTTGAGCTTCCCAGACAGATTCCTATTGATCTATACAAGGTGTTTTACTAGCCAATCCCTCCGTGACCGATTTGGATGACCTGGGTTCTCTTGTGTGTGCCCCCTGTGTGCTCCTGGATGCATTTATTCTTCATCTTGGTCCTTCTTTTCTGCCCAAAAATCCTTTTGGGTTTCCATCTGGATCATGAGGTGGTGATTCCTGTATTGGGTTGGGTTGACGTTTCTTTGGCCATGCTCGATGTCAATAGGGCTGTAAAGTCCTATTTAGAGCACGTGTCTGGGTTGTGTACCCATGACGCTCTTTTGTTCATTTTGGGTCCTCCAAAAGATATTCTAAACCAGATGTGGCCACTATGAGAAGGTGAGTTCACTCACTCATTGCCAAAGGCTATGATTTGGAAGCTGCTGTGCATCCTCCTATTCTTCAGGATCATTTCACGCATTTCACGCAGTGGGTAACAGCTTCTTGGGCTTCAATATCTGAGGTCTCTGTAGTTGACGTGAGCAGGGCTGGCCTGGAGGCTTACCCCATCACTTTTTTGGATCACTATCTTTGAATGTACTAGAATATGTGGCTGAGACTCTGAGTAGAGCTGCATTGTCTACTACTGCACCTTGAACTCATAAAAGCTGTGTGCTTTTGCATTACTTGGTTGTTGATGTTTTGGTCTGGTTGTTTCATGTCACAAAAGCTACTAATTTTTTCTGGGCTATAACCTCAGGCTGTAATAAATGTCATAAGAAAGAAGCGGTAGTAATCACTGGATTACTCATGATATTGCAAATTATGGCTGGCCTCCTATTGACATTATATTCTTGCCTTCCCAAAATCCCACCCGGGATGGTTGTAGTATGTGTTATTGATATTTTTAGGACGCTGTCATCATTGCTGGCTTATTATGGTCAAGGATGGAGGCAGTGCTATGCCCAGGAAGGGGGGTGAAGGAAGAAGGACTTACCGTTGAAGCCAGGGGCACCAACATCTGTCATGTGGCATTCCTAAGGGTGCAAAGAATGTATCAAATAATTATGATTACCACAAGTAATCCAGAGAACTATTAAAGTAGTGCAACCATCTACACAATATACTCGCCTCTCTAATAAATTAGGGCAATCAGCTAATAATCAGTGGGAGGTGATGACCCTCCCTTGTTAGGTAATAAACATCCACACACATGATGCAATCCGCCCACTAGCCCCTCCCTTGGTGAAACAGGGGAAGCAGAATGGACGTACATATCCTGTCTACAGAAAGGACCTTATTACATGTTTTCTGTAATCCAGTTTACAAAACATATATAACATACAGCAGTGTCCTCAAGGGCAGCTTCCTCAGAAAAAACAAGTCTGTATAAAGCTCTACAAAGAATGCTGCTGAGATTATAGTAACAGAGGGAGGTTGTCTGGCCGCAGTCCTATAAAACCAACTAACAAGCTCTGAAAATGCTGTTATATTTTACTCACTTGAAGACTAAAGCCCTAGAAATTCCTTGTAAAAAATCTAAGCCAGATGCGACAGCAGTGGGTCTCTTCACAAAAACATTACCGCAGCCATGGAATATTAAACCTGAAGCGCTGAGAATGTTTATTTGCCATAAATGCAGTGTTGTTTTTCTAATGATTACATCACGTTCCGAACATTAACTGTGCTCTGTTTTGCTCACAGCGCACAACTGCAGCTGCAGTGCTGTTTGATCAAGCTTCTAGGCTAACCCGTAGTACCAACTGCAAATACAGAACTCCAGAAAAACGAAAAAAATAACTACTCTAGGAAAATATGTTAAAGTAAATGATTACTGATCGATTACAGCTGTTTAATCAGATTACAGGTGTGATTACAGAGATACACAAGTATGTAATTCAGGTGCAGTGCTTTTTAGTAAGATATGGACTAAAAGTGGGGTTCTTCAAAAAAATAGGTCTTCTTCCTGTCAACGTGTAATTTAATGTGCACTTGTAATTGCTTTGTGTAAGCATCGGTTCCACGCATTTGCTTTTCTGAAAGATTTCAATTAGAAACATTAACAACCGACCTTGAAAATTAGTAGGACTTGCTCTAAAGTTTTCCCCACTGCGGAATTTATTTTCATATTTCAGAGATAGGGCATTCCTGTAAATCCTTCGGGGCAGATTTACAAGCCCCTTGCGCCACTTTTGCGTCACTTTTCCCATGTTAAAAATGACGCAAAAGTGGCGCAAGGGGCTTGTAAATCTGCCTAGTCGCTATAAACTGCAATACTTAAAGGTGAGTAGCATAATGCAATTAAATTGCGTAATCTCCCACTGCATTCCTCAGGGTAACACCTACAGTCCCTCTTTTAAATAGCATTAAAACCCTCCCGGGTTCTGATCATTGTTCCAGTAGTTGTCACTTACATACTTCGAAATTCAAATTGTCTCTCTCCAGAAATATTCTTCTCACAATTAATATCAGAGCTAATAAGACCAGCTCATCAGCAGTAGGTACCCATTCGAGGTGTGTGAGATATTTAATCTCATTCGCCAGGGGGCGCCTCTTTCCCATTTGTGTGAATGTGTTGGCATCATTGCCACTTTCCTTGCTTGTAGGCAGTGAACCCTGGCGGCCAAAGGTGGTCCTACTTCTGTTTTTGCATTGCATTCATTTTCTGTTCTGGCCACAACTCATTCTTTGGAATTGTTCTAGTTTGGGAAAATATTCAAATCTCTTTCTCTGAGGATCTTATTTTGTATGGGATTTGGCTTCTTAATTGCCTTTTGCGCCCTGTTATTTTTTTAAGCACCCACTCAGCAAGGGGTGAACAAAGATGGTATAATCCAGATTACATACTCGCACTTTTTGTGCTCCTCAAGCACATTGTTATGGGTTTTCTTAATGAGACGTAGATTTTTAGCTGAGGATTAGTCCCTGAACATGGATAGTAAGTAACCACACACCTCCCACAAGCAGGGGAGGGTGTGGCAAGATCAAAATTGACCTGAGCAAATGAGCCTGCATGCCTTTTTAGGTCTTGCTACAGACAACTCAAAATTTCTGGGAGGCCTCATGAAATGAATTCTTCAAAAATGCCAAGATGAAGAATTGACAGTCAGAGGGCTTTGGGTCAGCCCCCTTCAGCCATACGTTTTCATGTGTTTTTACATGGTTTGCCATTGCTTGGATGTTTTGTTCATTAGGCCCACGGTATTTTGTGGAAGGCTTAATTGCCTCATTACTGTTACCAGTACGTTTTGATGACGGGCTTCAATAAGAAGGCTAACACATCTCATCTAATTCACTTCCTGACTTTGCTTCTCATCCCCGTTCTACTGCCTTCCACACTTCTTTTTCTTGGCGGAGGGTTTGTATAGCACAAACTCGACCCGAAGGTTTAAGAGCGCCGTACATGAATTGTTAGGCAGGGGGTGATGAAGTGATTTGCCCAGAATCACAGGATGTTGAGCGTCCCTACCGAGACCTCAAACCCAGTTGCCCAGATTTGAGGTCGACCACTCTATCCTTTAGGCCACATCCTCATACTTCCTATTCCAAACCTGCAAACACTCGCTTGCACTCCAGTCTAACGGTCCATAACATCTCACATTCCCCGTCATCCCTGCCTCCTTCTCTTTCCTTCCTTGTTTACTTACCTCACCCCATCACCCGTGCCTCCATCCTCTGATGCTTTCCCTCACTGCATCGCCCCCTGTGACTTCTTCATCACTCCTCATTCTCTTCAATCCATTTGATTTTCCTTTGCTGTCGCCTTGAACATATTCAACCTACAGTTCAACTAATTCTCAATTAAAGCATTAAACATTATATAATTATATAGACTAAAGTATACTATCAGAACTTAGAACACATTCAACACATATTATCATACAATCAGAAAACATATTAGCATAAAAGTAAACAACAGTTGCACATAAAAAACTAAATATGAGCGTTGTGGGCTGTGTAGGAACGGTGGGCGGATGGTGGCATTTGATCAAATAACACAAAACACAGGTGACACAGGTAAGCAGGTGTGAACAGCCATCCTTGCCACATTTTGATGGACATATATCAAAGCTCTATGTCCCTCCCTCCACCTGCCGTATATCTGCTGATACTAGTTCTAACCTCCCAATTACAAACACTATATACAGTAGCATTGGAGACCTCTTGCCTCCCAGCCTCTCTCCTTAAAACACTCCTTATCTCACTGCCTAAACCAGTCAAGGACCCGGAAGCGTTGGGGTCCCACCACCTGCAGGCACTGTTGAACATGGACCACAAGATCCTGGCAAAAATTGGGGGGAACCAACTGGCTCCACTGGTTCCGAAACTGATGCATCCAGACCAAAAATGGGTTTGTTTTGGCCTGTACAACCTCGCTCAACTTCGACGGCTCCTCCATTTCATGGAATAGGCCACTATCGAATGGCTTCATGCAGGCTGTCTGGTCCTTGACCTAGAAAGGGCTTTTGTTTCCCTAGAGTGGCCCTTTCTATTTGTGGTGCTGGCCCTCTATGGTTTTGGAGACAAGTTTCTGAGACTCATTGCTTACTGTATACACTACCATTGACCCGATGAAGACTGGCTCCCTCATTTTCGGCCCCATTCTTATAGGCAGGGGCACACGCCAGGGATGCCTGCTGTCCCCACTGCTCTCCTCCCAAGCAGTGGAGCCACAGACAGCTCACCTATGGGGTGTACCCATAGGTGATGGCATGCACTTGATCTCCCTTTTTGCGGATTATCTTCTCATTTATTTGAGGGACATTTCTTCTATCCCTGACGGGATCGCTTGCACTCTCTGACACTTCGCTACGCTTTCTGGCCTAAAAGTCAACTGGGCTAAATCCTGTCTTTTCTCACTAGCTTCGACCACCCTTAGTCCGAACACTGACCTGTTTGCCACCCCCCTCGTTTGGCAACCTAGCACATTTTGATATTTGGGAATACAAATTTATCAGATCTCCTAGACGGTAACCTGAGGCGGGCTGATGCTTCGCTGAAAACCCAAATGACATTCCGCTGGACCTTACCTCTATTCGTCCGCGGCAGAGTGGCTCTGCTCAAGATGGTCATGCTCCCCTGACTCCTGTACTATTTTGTCAACTTCACCTTGTACATATGCGCCTCCTTTTTACACTCCTGTGAGAGAGAGGTCAGAACCTTCATTTGGACACCTCCTGGTGCCACGTAGCACTCTATAAACTTTACCAACCTACAACCTATGGGGGTTTGGCAGTCCCCAACTTTGAGCAATATTATTTAGTGTCCCAACTTCAATGGGGGTCGAGATGGCTCGCTCTTCTACAATGAGCAGACAATGCCATGCTGTTCCCGGTCTGGACCTTGGCCAGCATATCTCAGCTGTTCCACCCATGTGCCTGACCGCTACTGCCCAAGCTAGCGATTTTATTGATGGCGCATCCCTGCTTCAGATGAAGTCTCTACCTTAAGCAGCAGACTACGCCATATATGGCAGCCATGACACTCTTGGTCACACTGTGCGGCCAATGCTAAACCACTGAAACTAAGCTGACCGCTTGGACTGCGGTGGAAGTCCATATGGTGGGAGATCTCTATAGAGACAGTGAGTTTCTGCCCTATGAGCTGATGGTGGAAGAGGACGATCTCCCTCCTGATCAGTTCCTTCTCCACACATCACTAATAGGGGCAATAGGACAGAAATGGGGAGACATGACCCATGAGGTACCTATGCATCTAACTAGGCAGTATATATATGTCATGGGCCAGGGCAGGCTGCCTTGCCACCTCTCAGCGCTCCCACACAACTCCACCGCTTGCATCCCTGCATGCATGCATGATGGGAGGCTAACCTTTCCTGTCCCTGTATGAATGGGGAGTGGTCCACCATATTGGAGGGTCCAACTCGCATACCTCACAATGTCCGCTTTCACTTGATTAAGCTGTACATCGTACATAGGGCTTACCTTACTCCGGCCAGCATCACCAGATACTTTCCCTGTACAGACTCCACATGCCCTCATTGCTGGCTGGTGAATGCAGATATCATATATATGCCCTGGGCTTGCCTGCCTCTGCAGCGCTATTGGTGTGGAGCGCAACCCCACTTTGGTGCATTATACTGAGAGAGCTCTCTCTCATACATGGGAGGTGTGCATACTCGGCCAATACCAGCAAGGGAAAAAGCACAAAGTCACATCTCACTTCGTAGATCTGGGTCCAATTGTAGGCAAGCGGCTGATCACATGGAGATGAAAGTCACCTGACCCTCCACACCTCACAGCTTGGATGTGGTCGCTTATAAACTGGGCACAAGCAGTGAGTGTTGCGCTACATAGGGAGATGCCATGGTGCTCAGTAAATATCCATTGGCCAGTAGCTGGGATGCGGCCATGGTTGACCTTCACACTGATATACCTGATGCACCCCCATCAACAGAAACCCAACCATCCTCCGAAGACAAATCGGATGGCAACGCGCATGAGCCGCTGCCTCCCCATTGTCGCTTCCATTGGCAAGCTCAACGTGGACGACGAGCTGCTGTTTTCCCGATAAGGGTTCCACTGATATGATGCCTGGGGACAGACATGAGTCATTCACTTAGCACTAGACAGCGGTGGGGTTCGTTAGCAGGGAGGGGGGAGCAAGGGCTGGCATGACAGTTACTACTAAGGTTTTTTCTCCACACACGTTTTCATTGTTGTTTTATTGAGACCCTCAAATGTTTATTTCTGTCACTGTGTATTATTACTTGTTGTGAACGGTGTATGCTCATTTGATGTAAAGAGCAGCCATTTTGCAGTACCACTTCTTATGATTAGCATATACATCTCCTGTCAGACTACCTTCCATTAACATTACAGGTACTCGGAGTGGCAATGTCTTTTCAGTTTCTATTCAATGTTGCCAACAATGTAATTTATCAAATTGCTATTGCAAATTAATAACATACAATTGTTAACTGACATTATCACTTTAAACTGTGTTCCTGTAAATCCTTTTTGTAACTGTAACCATAAAAAAGCAATAAACAGATTTAAAAAAAACACGTCATCATTAGCAATTTTTTTAGATATGACAACAATTTTGTATCAGGGAGGTGGACATGTTTGGTGTGACCTTGCACGCATTTTACCATTATATACCCACAATGAGAGTTGTTTAGAGTTCTGGGGACGTTGAACATTTCCACCCTATTTAAAGTGTATACATTGGCATGACATCCTCTACTTTTTGGAAGTTTTCCTGGATCCACCTAAAATAACCCCTAAAGTGTATTTAAAACGTATATGTATACACTCCAAGCAGGGCAGAAGGGACCTCAGACATTTTTTGGCAGGTGTCCCACATTAGTTAAACTATGAATAACCCTGAAAAGTACTTTTTTAAATTTCCTAAATATTTATTGCTTGGTGCTTCAAAAATAGTTCCTGACACTTTTTCAATATTGGAATTGTGGGTGAGGACACCATGGCCAATTATAACAAATTAGCCGATGGTTTTTATTATAAGAACCTTCACTTTCTAGTCCAACTGGCTTGTTTTTCATAGTTAATTATTTTCTGAATTTTATTATATGCCTCATTCCAGGTCGTATGTTGCGGATTTTGTTCACAAAACCATGCCCCCAAAATATCGGTGGGATGGTGTGATATTCTTACTAGGTAATTTGTCAAGTTGTAACAGTTATCCAGTTTTCGAAAATTGTTAACATTCAGTTTCAGCCCGGGGACAATCAGAAGCAAGACTGTTGGCTTGCAACAGGACTCTGCGTAATGAAGCTGAATGTGTACACAGCAAGTTTATCACCATCCACACATGAGACATTTTCTTCATGTAGTCCTGCTACACTTGGAACATAGACACCCTACGATGCAAACATGACTGAGGACAACAGGGGACAAACCAATGTAATCTCTGAATGGATGTGTATCTCATATGATATGAAGGTATTGGAGCACTTTGCATGAGCACCAGTTACATTACACATGGAAATATACAATTTTGTTAGGCAAGAGGAGATTAAGTGATTAGCCCAGAATCACAGGATGTTGTGGTCAACGCTGGCCGTTAGGCCACATTGTATGTGACTCGACTTCCGACTGGTTATTCTGATTACATTGAGTGGAAATTGCCCTTTGTGTAACACTAGAGAAAGATAATCTTGTGACACTCTAACGTGTTTTCTGGAACTGAAAATGTAAATCACCCAGTGGAATCTTGCTAACTGTAATACCACCACCGGTTTCCGACTGTGGTAAGCCTTTCCAACATGGTCCTGCCAGCCATTACACGCGTCAATATATGAATGTATTAAGGTACGGAATAGTATCCTGAAACATTAAGTCCATACTTTGTCTATTAGCTTGTAATTAGTATTTAACAGTGATATCTAACTCCAGTTTTGTAGGTTAGTCGCTTTACCTTTTTATGTAACAGAGTAATGACCCTACTGTAAAATCCTACTTGAACTGGTTATGGGTGTTCTGCGAGTCCGAACGACCGATTACGATGATACCCTACATCGTTCAGTCAGACTCGCTTGACTTCAATGGGAGTGTGTGTTCCAAACAAGAACACAGGCTTCCATTGAAAAAATTACCATTTTTTTATTTATGTATTGGTTTTGAAAATAGCGTAATTAATAGCTTTGTCATTTACAATGCAAATAGTTTTAACTTTCGCAAATGTGACACCTATAGCATTTGTAATGCAATATGTGTTGTATTTACGTGACTTAAATGTATGGTTATTACAAATAACAATGGCTTTAATTTTTTTTAATAATTAATACTTAAATAAAAGCTATTGTAATTTATAATGGCAATAGCTTAAACTTTTGTAAATAACTTTTGTGAAGATTATGTTCAGTGTATTTTATTGTGACGAAAATTCAAGAAAAGAAGTGAAATATTAACATCTTTTTGTAACATTTGTAATAAAGCTTAAAACATTGAGATGAAGAACCGGGTTTTCTTAGAACCCAGCTGCGCCAGGGACACGCCCAAAGTCTTCGGGTTCTCCTGTCTTGGAATACAGAGACACAGAATACTTCTGGATGGCGTCAAAGATCAAATTTATTAGCTGCAGCTAGTAACAGTAATCCCAGCAATACAACATGGTGTACAACTCAGGAAACTGCTCAATTTCATAGAGCAAGACATCACTTTTTATACACCATATTCTCATTATAAATGTACACCCACTGCGCAAAATTCTGACCAATAGGACACATTTTCTAACTGAGTATCACATTAACAAAAACCCAATTTACAGTAACCCAACCCAAAAGTCAATTATTAGGACTGTCCCAAATTCAATTTCCACAAGCCGGACAAACCCATAATTGAAAGCACTACCCATGTAATGAAAAGTCGTAAGGAAAGAAGTAATTCAGATGTTGAGTAGGATAAGATATGTGCAAGAAACTAAAAGTTAACGATATCCTGAACATTGATTGGCAATTTTAGACAACGATCAGCCAGAGAAATTGGCTTCGTGAAAGGGTCAGTTTCAGGTGACGGGGTCA
Organism: Lissotriton helveticus; assembly: GCF_964261635.1. Classification (NCBI taxonomy): domain Eukaryota; kingdom Metazoa; phylum Chordata; class Amphibia; order Caudata; family Salamandridae; genus Lissotriton; species Lissotriton helveticus. The sequence goes on from NC_136067.1 coordinate 876,228,894, forward strand.
GCGTCCTGCAGTTCACTCACAAGTCCGAAAAGGGCCTGTTAATGCATACATGAACAATGAGGCCCATACAACTTTGTTTGTTCGGTTACCTCCACGGCCTAAGTGAGGGCAAAACAAAAATGGCGTCACGAACAACTAAAAAAAAATGGAGTCTGGTTCGAAATCACGGAACCTCAGACCCTCCTTTTGCCATTACGTAGGCAATGACCTAAACTCACGTCAATCTGAATCCAGGTCTATATCTATTCTCATCAGGTCATCAAGGTGTTGCTGTAACATCATCTTATTATCCTTCACTTCTCTCGGGACGGGTCTTCTCACACAGATCGTAGCACAAAGGCCACAAATGGCGGGACCACACTGGATGCATAAGCAACACGAGAAAAGGATCGCTAAAGCCATACCAAGAAACATCAGAATCTTCCATCCCCATTTGGACAGCAGTTCCCAAAACCACTCTACCAATGACCAGTTCCCTTCGTCTACATGTATAGACTCAGCGGACTTATGTAACCTCAAGATGGCTTGGTACACTGTCGGGGCATTATCTGGTATGAAAACACAGCAACTAGACCCGATCAATTTACATACTCCACCTCTATCTGCAAGTATAATATCTAAAACAAAGCGGTTTTGTAATGTCATAAGGCGATCCGCTTGAAGGTCAGCTGTAATATTGCTAAGGGCACCTGCAGTCTCATTTATAGTGGCCTCGACCACTCTCGTAAGATGACGAATATTTCTACTATTAGCCATAGGACCCCAAAAGGGCAGAAAACCCTTAAAGAAGTCCCCAACTTCTTGAGCGACAGTATCTTTCGCATCGATAACACCTCTACCATATCTTGTCTTATGGTAATTGAAAGCAGCTGTGTATGTAGGGGGAAGCATAAATGCCACATAACATGTGCCTGAAAAATCAGAATGCAACCATGTATATGCTCTGTTGTAACAAACAAAATACGTGCCTATAGCTGGAACGAACGGTGGAGATTTCTGGGAAGTATAGACATAGGTGTGATCACACACACTCTTACCAAGCTGAGCTCTCGGATTCTGACCATTACCTTGCAGACAAAAATGACCTCGGTGGGGTACAATCCAAATAGGGGTAGACCTTTTTTGTCTCTCCTTCTCTGCCAGGCTAATGCTATATCCAGTCTTGTTCCAACCAATAAATGCTCGTACCTCATCTTTAGGGATAGCGTTATACGCATCGATATCTCTGATCATATCTACTATTCCCTGTATCAAGGCATTATTACTCGCATTATCTTTGACGGAACGTACAAGAGATGCTTCATTCGCATAGATAAACTTTGCTTGGAGTGCCCACACTGACCCATTAGGCGAAAAAGGCAAAACCAAATATGGCATTCCCTTATCTGTCGTATGTGGCATAAGACCACAAACCCAACAATTCGTGGTATTTACGACTAGCTGGTGCTGATGCAACATCTGTATAAACGAATTGTTCACAAATTCTGATCTTCGTGTCTGTTCATGTTCAGGAAACGTATGAAATTCATGTGGAGAAACAGTAGAAAAAGAAAGAGTAGGTTGGGACGTAGATGCAAGCGTCTGTTGCGTAACATAGACAATCCAACCCACACAAGCTAACGTAATATTCAAAAGCATTAGAAAACACAATATCAAAAAACATTTGCTACGAATCAATATACATATTTTCACCTTAGGATCAGTCCTTTTAACACCCTTATCTGACTCAAAAGACTCCATCCTCTAACGTGCTGCTCACGGCTATTACCTTCTTCACTTAAGTGTGCGTCAAGATCGTACTAACGACCATGAACCACAGACCTTATGTCAATACGCGGCTCACCCCTTAAGGCTGTACCGCGACCCTGCAGCTGAGTCCGGATGGTGACTCGAAAAAGAAAAAAAGTTAAAAAAGTCTCTTGATCTGACAAGGTGTAATTCACTACATTAAAAAATCAATCTTTATTTGTCCATTGGTTCAGTCTTTCTCGGTCTTAAATTGTAGCGCTCTTTACCAGGCACAGTTTGATCCTTAAAAAGTGTTTCTGGATTCGTGGTGTCAAGTTTCAAATGCGAAGGCACAGCAGCTTGCAGAATGTCATCATCCTCGCGTTCTGACTGAGTCCATGTCAAATGTGCATCACTAAAAGGTACAAATCTAGGAATCCTTTCACATTCGGAATAGGCTATTCCATCCCTCACCCACTTATCATACGGTAGGGGCAAATGAACTCTTTTACAATGGGTGGCATGCACCCAGTTTTTTTTACCAGCTACTCTAACAGCAGTTCTAGTGGCCAAGAGGACCAAATGTGGTCCAGTCCATCTCGGCTCCAAGTTTTTGGTTCGTTGAAAATTCTTGATCAAAATGTACTCTCCAGGTTGAATCGTATGGCCTGGATCTGCAGTAGCTGTCGGCAAACTGTCATAGACCTGTTGGTGGAGAACACGTAATTTAGCAGTCAAGTCATGTAAGTAATCCACCAACATAGGGTACTCAATGTCACTATATTTCTTAGGCCTCGGCACACCCCAAACATTAGCCGGATGACCAAAGACGATTTCGTATGGGCTAAGTCCCACACGAGAATGCACTGTCGTCCTTGTTGACAAAAGAGCCAACGGCAAGGCATCTGGCCATGTAAGACCAGTGCTCGCTTGTATCTTAGCCAATTTCAATTTGAGAGTGCCATTATAGCACTCGACAAGTCCAGCAGACTGGGGGTGATACGCAGCATGGAATTTCTGATTGATACCCAAACCCGCACACACTTTCTTCATGATTTGACCCACAAATTCACTCCCATTGTCGCTCCATACAATTCTCGGCAAACCATATCTAGTGAAATACTCCTTGAGCAAAACCTTGGCTGTAGACAAGGCAGTATTATCCTTTAGGGGGTAGGCCTCTATCCAGCTGGAAAAGGAGCAAACAACCACAAGGACATACTTCAAATTATTGCATCTCTCCATGTGTATGTAATCTAACTGCATCACTTCAAACGGATAAGTTGGAGGAGCAAAATGACCAGCTGGAGTTGGAGTTCCCTTGCCAGGATTGTACTTCAAACAAATCATACAATGTTTCACCACATTCTCAGCACATTTCGGAATTCCAGCATTCTGCCATACTGGAGCCAACAACTTGCATATCCCTTTCGAACTAATGTGAGCCATTCCATGAGCCATTGTAACCACTGGGAGCACATACGCGTCTGGCAACAACCATCGCTGGTGTTCTGACAACTCAACCCAACAACCTGTCGAATCCAACATACCCGTAGTTTCTCTCCACACACTCACTTCCTTTTCCGTAGCTTCAGCCTGAATCATCTTCACACTTTCTATTGTGTCTTCACACATTCCACTAGCCATAACCCAATTAGCAGGGCCTGCAACATACATACGGCTCATCATGTCTTTCGCCGTTTCCTTCGCAACTTCATCCGCAAATGCATTTCCTCGACCTACATCATCCACAACTTTCTTATGCGCACTACACTTCACAATTGCAATCTGCTTTGGGAGAGTAAGTGATTCAAGAAGTTCATTCACTAACTGCCCATGCTGAATTTTCGTGCCATGGGAAGTAAGAAATCCTCTTTCTCTCCACAAACGCCCAAAACTATGGGCAACACCAAACGCATACTGGCTATCAGTATAAACATTCACTCGTTTTCCCTCTGACCACACACACGCTCTAGTCAATGCAATCAACTCTGCTGCTTGCGCAGAATTCTGTGCTATGCATGCTGTTTCAACAACTGTATGTAAAGTTGTGACAGCATATGCCGCAGTCGTCTCACCATTCGGAAGCTTGAAACACGAACCATCTACCCATAAGGTACCATCAACATTCGTAAGAGGAGTATCTTTCAAATCAACTCTAGCCTTCGTTTCTTTCGCTGCCCGAAGAAAGCAATCATGCTGTTCTTGAGCATCTGTCTCTACAGAAATCGGCAACAACGTAGCTGGATTCAACACATTGCACCTTTTAATGTGCACATGGCTTGCCAAAAGAGTCAGCTCATAACCTGACAGACTTGCTCTAGTAAGGTGCTGAGTCTTTTCCTATTCAATAAGGTATCCACTGCATGTGGGACCATCACAATCAACGTATTATCCAATACCAAACCAGCAGACTGTCGGATAGAAACAGCCGCTGCCGCTGTAGCTCTCAAACAGCTCAGCAACGCTTTAGCTACCAGATCTAACGTCGCTGAAAAATACGCACATGGGCGTTGCTTGTCTCCAAACTGTTGAGTCAACACCGACAATGCACAACCTTCTCTCTCGTGAACATACAACGTGAAAGGTTTACTGTAGTTCGGAGTACCCAATACCGAAGCCGAACATAATGCATCACGTAATTCAGAAAAACTTTTCTGACACTCATCAGACCAAGGGAGAGGATACGGAGTATCTTTAAGAGTCAGCACCAACAGAGGTTTCGCTAGCAAGGAAAAGTTAGGGATCCACTGCCTACAATACGAGGTGATACCTAAGAAGGCACGCACTTCTCTCTGTGTGGATGGCACACTCATTTGCGCCATCGCTTGAATTCGTTCTGGGGTCAACCTTCTTCCCTCCTTCGACAAGAGATGACCTAAGTAGGTTACTTCTTGTCGGCAATACTGTAACTTGGAAGGTGACACTTTATGATGAAGGTCAGACAAATGTCGTAACAAAGAAAGAGTAGCCTCTTTACAAATCTCTTCGTCATCAGCAGTAATCAGCAAATCATCAACGTATTGAATAAGAGTAGCACCAGTAGGCAACACAAAACCATCAAGCTGAGTTTTCAATGCCTGACTATAGATGGAGGGACTTTCACAATAACCTTGAGGAGCTCTCTTAAACCGGAAGCTGCGGCCTCCTAATGAGAAGCCAAAAATATCTCTACTCTCCTCGGCAATCGGAATACTGAAGAAAGCATTCTTTTTTTTTTTTTTTTTTTTTTTGTCCTCATATATGCCACCAGTTAATGACTGCTCTATAGTAGGCGCTCTTCAAGCCACTGTCACAAACTGTCCTTTCCAGCCCTCGTGTTTGTGGATAGCTGTAGAAGATTGCCCAGAGGAATGGTCGTTACCCGTCCAACTTCCTTTCGGATTGATACTTGCTGCTAAGGAAGGACAGGACCACTTACCTCTGGCATAATCATTGGACTATTGTTACTTTTCGATCCAGGCATTCATTGCTGACCACAACCTGACAGCTTTATCACCCCCACATAGAATATCAAATTTACTCACCGCGACGATGTATTTAAGACACTCTGCAAATTTCGGGGGGGATACAGACTTCCATGCTTTGCAGATCTCTCTTCTGGCAATGGTCATTACATAGAAAATAAACTGTGACAAATTACTATTAAACACATAATCAGGTAATAGGCCGAAGAAAACCAATCTGGGTGTACATTGAATTGGGACTGACAGTACCTCTTCTAAGAATTTGCACAATTGTTCCCAAAAATTAGCTATGTTAGGACATTCAAAAAACATATGAATGTCATTTGCGCTCATTAGGTTACACCTAGGGCAAAAATATTGCGCCCCTGAGATCCTAGAGAGTTTCGCTGGGGTCCAATATACTCTGTGCAATGTGTATAAGTGATTTCTTCTTAGATTAGAAGGCTTGATTATCTTTTGGGATAATGAAAAAGAATCAATCCATAATTTCTCTACATCCTCGGCTATCTGAACTGTAGAGGGGTCCCATATTCTTGCAATCTCTATTTCCAAATTGTCTTTATTATTCAATAATATATTATACCATTGTGCCGTTTCCCTTTTCATTTCTCTAGGCTTACTAAATAGTTCTAGGAACGGTTCCTCATCATTTATGTCCCAATTTTGACTACCCCACCAGGCCGATAGTTGATAAAACTTAAACCTTGTTAACGTCCCTCCAGTTATGCCCTCTAGAAATTCCCACTTTAAAGCTTTCGATTCATCGCATAAGTCCCCCCATTTCAGGAGGCCTGCTCTTTTTAAGGGGAGAGCCAATTGGTCCATTAAACATTCCGGGGTGCCTGGTGAGTCCCAAATTGGGGAGTATTGATGGTAATATTGAATACACAGCAACCTACACATCTGCGACCAATAGTATAAAGCAGCCTTTAGAACTTTCAGCCTGACTTTTTTGAAAAAATTTTTGTCACCAAATTTAAACAGAAAATAATCAGTACCAAACGGGAGATCCTGCAGCATTGCCTGGAATAGTAAACTATTTGAGGTAAAATCCAATTTATTAGCTAGTATCCTAAAGTTTTTAAGCTGGAAAGCATAACAGTAAAATAATAAATCAGGGAGAGCTAAACCACCTAATTTTAATCCTCTCCTTAGCTTCTTCCAGGCTATCCTTGGAGATTTTGTTGCCCAAATAAACGACCCTATTCTACCTTGCAAATTAAGAATATCTTTTCTGCTGAAAACTAAGGGGATAGAATTAAACAAAAACGTAACCTTGGGAAGAATGATCATTTTGACAAGATTCACTCTGCCATAGATGTTTAAAGGCAGAGTGTTCCACCTAGACAGAAGTTTTTTAATCTCCTTTATCACTGTTTCCCAGCTAACCTTCGGAGTGTCATCTATATTCTGAGTTAAATAAATACCTAAATATCTCATCTTACATTTGGCTTCTGGAATGGGGAGTAAGTTATTCCAACACATTACCTCGGTTTTCTCCTTGTTAATAGTATAACCTGAAATCGAGCCAAAACTCTCCGCAAGCATAAATAGCCTAGGAATTGCTACAAGGGGGTTTGAGGTATACAACAGAAGATCGTCTGCATATAGTGCTGTCCTAATTAATAATTCCCCAATTTTAAATGAAGAAATAATAGAATCATGCCTTAAAGAGCAGACAAAAGGTTCAATGTAGATATCAAACAGCAGTGGAGACAAGGGGCATCCTTGCCTTGTTCCTCTGCCAACACTGAACCATTCTGACAATCCTCCGTTGACCAGAATCTTGGCCCTGGGACCTCTATATAAAGACACCACACTTTTGATATAAATTTCAGGAAAGCCAAATTTCTTCATCGTTGACCATAAATATTTCCAGTTTACTTGGTCAAAGGCTTTCGCAGCATCTATTGCGACTATGGCCAATGGTTTTTTGTTTTGAACTGCATAGTCGATAGCTCCAATTGCCTGAAATGTGAGTTCATTTAATTGTCTGCCCGGGATGAATCCGCGTTGGTCCGGATGTATAATGGATTTAATCACCTTAGCGAGCCTGTTTGCCAGGATACCTGAATAAACTTTTGAGTCTGAGTTCAGTAAGGATATGGGTCGGTATGATTCTATCCTTTGTGGGTCTTTGTTCGGCTTCGCAATTAATGAAATGGTTGCGTCCAGCCAAGAAGACGGGATTTGCTGACCTTGAATGAAGATTTCATTGAAAAGTTTACGCATTGGAACAATAAATTCATCCAAATTATCCTTATAGATTTCTGTTGGGAGCCCATCCGGACCTGCAGCTTTCTTTCTTGCCATTTTCTCGACTTGAGATCTGATTTCCCCCTCGGTAATTTCTTTTCCTAAAAAATATATTTCTTCGTTGCTCAAACAAGTTAAATTTCTCAGAATGTCTAGGTTTTCTATTTCCTCCGATGAAATATTCACTTTTTCACGATAAAGATCTTCATAGAAAGATCTGGCCTCCTCTTTAATATCTTCATCCTCAGATAGAACAGCGCCAGTTCCTCGTTGTATTAGAGTTTTAATGTTGTTTCTGGACCTGTCAGATCTGGCTTTCCAGGCAAGTAATGATCCACATTTCTCCCCATATTCAAAATTACGCAACTTGCTTACCTCCCACTTATCTCTTAGTATTTTTTCAGAGTGTAATCTATGTTGAATTCGTAGGTCATCTAATTCTTTTTCCAACCTCAATATTTCAGTTCGATCATTAGAGATGGCATAGAGAAGTTGCTGCTCTTTTATTTTAATTAAGTTGAGGTTGTCTACTTCTTTTCCTTTAATTAGCTTTCTATTCAAGGCCATTTGAGAACCGTATATACCTCTTAAAAAAGATTTAAGAGCGTCCCATATGATCCGGTTCGGGGCTGAATCATTATTAAATAGGAAGAACTCTCCTATACTTTTCTTAGTGCTAGTATTGAAATCTGTTTTTAGTAAAATAGTCCTGTCCAGAGTCCACCTGTATTCTGATGGGTTCCTTTTTTGCATGCTAATACACAACTTAACCACGGAGTGGTCTGATAATCCATTCGGAATATATGCAATAGAATGTATATCTGATAACATCGCTCTATCAAGCAAGAAATAATCTATCCTGGAGAATTGGTGGGTTTTTTTGCTGTAGAACGAGTACTCTCTCTGGGAGCCATGTTTGATTCTCCAGACATCGCACAGCGCATACTCCTTAATAATATTATGTAGCATACAAATCGATTTTTTTGGGCTGTTGTATCTAGCCTTTGAAGTGCAGTCTAGATCTGCATCCAATAACAAGTTAAAGTCTCCCCCTAGCACTATAGGGATAGAAAATTTTAATAAATAGCTTGCTAGTTTATGAAGGAAACATGGATTATCTTCATTTGGGCCGTAATAAACCCCACATAAAAGTTTAACAGTGCCCACTGATACCACTACCGCCAACCACCGCCCTGACTGATCTGTAGCCCAATCATGGACAACTATTCCTTTATTGGCACGAATAATGATTGCCACCCCTCTCGTAGTACCCGATTGTTTTGAGCAAAAAATTTCCTGAACCCACTTGTGTTTTGTAAAAATATCTCTACATTTATTTGCTTCCAAGTGAGTCTCCTGTAGAAGAATTAATGATGCTCCAGAATTTTCTAAGAAGTGAGAAACGTTGAATTGTTTCTTATAACTCCCTAATCCATTCACATTCCAGGAGAGGATTGTAGTTTGGCTAGCTTGAGTCATACTCTAATTTTTAATTTTTAATGTGGCTAATAGCAAAACGTAGTACCTTATAAAAATAATAATTATTAACAAAAGTAAAAAGCTTTTTTATGGTGCATGAGCATTCTTCAATTCGATAACAGAAAACCAGGCTGCCGAAGCACGAATCAGAGTCAACAAAGCAGTGATATCAGGGACAACAGGAAACTGTGGCACCCCAATCTTATTCACTTCTCGAAGATCGATCACAAACCGATACACAGGTGGCTGAGAAGCATCAGTACGCTTAAGGACAGGCAAAACAGGACTGTTACACACGTTACCTCTCGTTTCTTCAACTACACCCTTCTCAACCAGATCATAAATAATCGCCAAAAGAGCTCTCTCGCCATCACTAGATATCTTATATTGTGGAATACGAGGTAGCCTAGCATTCGACTTGAGAGTAACAACACAGGGTGGAATCTGCAAGAGACCTACATCATTGGGACCTGTAGCCCAAAGTGTATCAGGAAGAGAACGCAATTCCAGTGGAAGACAATCTTTAGACAAGTACATCGGAGAAATCCCTTTCTTACCCAAGGTAAGATGTACTCCCGAAGGAGAACAATGTAATGGCACATACAATCTTTTCAGCAAGTCGAAACCCAACAAATTCTCACCACAACCAGTCGTCAGAATAAGTGGAGCTTCCAATTCACAAGGACCAATAGAAAGGGACAAAGGGCTAGAAACCGGGTTACAAACTGGGGCGCCAGAAAATCCTACTGAAACATTGGTCAAGCCAGACAAAGGTGCGCCAGGAAGTTTAGAGTGCATAATAGAACTCTTCGCCGCACCAGTATCCAAAAGAAAAGGTTCTGCCACACCTAATGTAATCACTTCAACATAAGGTCCACTCTGGTCTACTGGAACTGACACTACTCCCCCTCTTTGCCCATGGCTGTCCTAACTATCATTATAACCAGCACTCTCACTCTCGACATAATAATCATCAACATAGTACTGTGCAGATTGACCACTCGGAACATTCTGTCTGTCAAAATAATTTGCAGAATTCTGAAGGGAAGAGGAACGCTCATTCTGGGGTAACACACCACGTCCCCTACCCCTAGGAGCTTACTGGAAACCACCACGACCTCTCTGACCAGATACGCCATTCGCACGCTGTAACAAAGCCGGGCAACTATTCTTGAAATGACCTTCCTCTCTACAGTAAGCACACTGATTAGGACCAAGAAAGAATCGGGGAGCGTAAGGCTCAGGCTTCTGTAACAATCTCTGAAACTGTAGAGGTTGCTGAAACTGAGGCTGATTCTGACGAGGCGGATAAGCTTGCTGCAAAAAAACTTTCGTCTTTAGATCTTTAGTTTTCTTCTCTGCTTTATCCTTCTCATCTTTATCCCTATTCTCATAATATTGCGCAGTAGCCAATATCTGGGCCGATGAAGAAACAGCCCATGAACTCTCAGAGTCTTTTAACTTATTAGAGAGTTCGGGAAGCAAATTTGTCCACGAACAACCTTTGACCACCTTCCGTACTCATGTCCTGACCACTATGATTGATAAACGTTTCTTCAAACCTCGTGAAGAAATCAGACACACTCTCGTCTTTCTTTTGTTTCCATGCTACTAACTTGTCCCAATTTACTCGTAAAGGTGGCATCATAGTTTTCATTAAATTAATAATCCTACCAGGTAATTCTGCAACTAAGGGCTCAGGTTTGGCACCTCCTACCTGCCGACCATCTGCAGCAACAATATTAGCCCACGTATCTCCCAATTCTGCCGCATGATTCTCATGACGAATCTTCGCCCACAAAGGTTGAGGAACTACATTACCCATCAACATATCTATGTCAGCTAAATTCATAATACACGCATCATCTGTCTGGGACAACTCTTTGTAATAACCAGCAGGATTCTTACGGGGGTCAGGTAAGGTCTGCTTAAGAGCCAAGACCTCTGCTCTCTTCCAAGGAACATGTACCCATACTCGCTGAAAATGGGCCGGGACGGCATTAATGTTATGAGCGGCATCCACCTGAACTGCGTCTCTCCATACAGGAGGAACCTCTCTCATAGGATACTGCTTCACTTTCCTCCTAACAGAGGAATCAGGTTCGTACAATGTCTGAGACGGTAATCTAGACCTGAAAGCAAGTATCGTCTCTACGGCTTCCTCAACATCAGACTCCACTAGCGTCCCTTTAGCAAATTCGGACTGAACATCAAGCACTTCCTGCGGAATCGGACCCAACTCATTATCTTCCCATTCCTGACGCAAAAAGGTACACATTACATCAAAAACGTACCTTTGCTTAGGCGGCTCCCACTGAAAGAAAGCATCCATACCCGCTTGCAAATTATACCTAGAAACATTTAAAATCCATCTACGAGCCAACAAATCCAACACTGCTCGCTCTTCGGAACTAGGAAGCTGACTACGACTCTGCTTTCGTTCTGAAACAGGGGTCATACTCAGTGACCCAAACAATTGAGACAACAGATAAGCAACAGTCTTGGGGCCCGATGTAGGTAGGAATCATTTACCGATTTCTAATTACCGAATTTTACCGATTCGGTAATTAAGAATCGGTAAATAAGAAGGGGGGGTTATGTAGGAACATCCAGATGTTCCATTTACCGAATCGGTAAATATCTGTATTTACCGATTCGGTAAATACCGACCGGTAATGCTCCATTCATTCCTATGGGCTTCAAATACCGAGTTTGACAAGGGTGCAGGGGGTGTCACTTTGACACCCTCTAGCACCCCCAAAAAAGGTTCGGGGGCCATGTGGCAGGCATACCTGCCCTAAGGGCAGGTCTGCCTGTCATATGGCACAGGTGTGCATGCACACATGTGCATGCACACCTGAATCGGTATTTTAACATCAAATTGAATTTGATGCTAAAATACCGAATCGGTAAGGCTTGTGGGACTCAGAAGAGTCCCACCTACATACCAAATTTACCTAATCGGTAGAAATACCGATTCGGTATTTTACAGAATCGGTAAATTTACCGATCGGTAAATTTACCGATTCTGTAAAATATGTGTCCCTACATACCAAAGCTCAAATACCGGTCGGTAACGGACGAAAATACCGATTTTCGGCCGTTACCGACCGACCTACATCGGGCCCTTGGTCATTCGTTTTCGAGCAAAAGGAGAAGAAGCAGACATAAGAACAGGAGAATGAGTATATTGAGGCAAAAGAGATGTAGAAGCAAGAACAGTAGGAGTCCAAGATGCAGAAGTTGAAGGCAAAGGAGTTTGAGGCAAAGCTGGTAGCAAAGCTTGCGACCCTAGAGTGGGTTGCGCAGTAGGAGGCAAAACCATCTGTGGAGCACCGGGTGGCTGAACAACAGCAGGAGGTTGAACAACAAAGGGTGGAACAACCGGGGGTAATGGAGGCGCAGTAGCACCCTGCACATAAGGGGGTGGCAATCTCAGTAGATGAGAGATCAAAGGATCTTTTTCAGGATCTTCAATCACTTTTGGAGGAGAAGGTGGCAAGGCCGGATAACATTTATCGATGGCCATGCAACGTTGTCTATCTGAGACTTCACTCGCACGCTCTTCTCCATCTTCCCTAAACTGCCTTGCAGCTTGTAGTCCTGACATATTCTTATCTTTCCTATCTCTCGTTGCTTGCTTAATTTCTCGCTGTTTGGCTTCCTTTTGCCAAAGGCGGAAAGAGTCAAACATTGCCGGCCGAGCTTTCTTCTTAAATAGCGCAACTTCCAGATTATCTAAAATATTTAATTTGAAACTACCATGTTGGGGCAATCGTAAAACACCATCTTTCTTTGTATAGCGGACCCACACTTCATTATAAGTGATAGGACCCACTCCGTGTTTTGAATAGAGCTCATAAGTCGGAGTTCCAACCGGAGATATCGGACACGAATCCTCCAATCGGGAATCCCTGTTGCAACCACAACTAAACCATTTCCTAATTTTGCTAAGACCAGGCATCTTATAGCTCACTAATCTAGCTTCAAACTTCAAGGGGTTATCAACTATCGATACACTCGTAAATATACGAGCCCCTCGGCTTCGATTTTTGCAAGAACCGAATCAAAACCAAGAACCAAAACAAAGTCGTGGGAGCGACCCACTTATACTTAACCAAAATGTCTGTCACGCCACCAGAAGACCGTCTATCGTCTCGCTTTACAAAGGATCAATCAAGGGTCCAAGACAGGGCGACAGTCAGGGCAGCAGTCCTTCGTAGCCGTTGGAAAGCGGGAAGCCTCGCAGAAAAGACCTTTGGTCCACGTCGACATGCAGGGGTCAATGAAGTGGCGGCCTTCCTCCAGAATTTCCTCACGTGGCTCCTCACGGTCCTCGGGCTTGGACCGGTACCGCTGAAGTCGCCCCACCATTGGGCGCCAACTGAAGAACCGGGTTTTCTTAGAACCCAGCGGCGTCAGGGACACGCCCAAAGTCTTCGGGTTCTCCTGTCTTGGAATACAGAGACACGGAATACTTCTGGATGGCGTCAAAGATCAAATTTATTAGCTGCAGCTAGTAAGAGTAATCCCAGCAATACAACACGGTGTACAACTCAGGAAACTGCTCAATTTCATAGAGCAAGACATCACTTTTTATACACCATATTCTCATTATAAATGTACACCCACTGCGCAAAATTCTGACCAATAGGACACATTTTCTAACTGAGTATCACATTAATAAAAACCCAATTTACAGTAACCCAACCCAAAAGTTAATTATTAGGACTGTCCCAAATTCAATTTCCACAAGCCGGACAAACCCATAATTGAAAGCACTACCCATGTAATGAAAAGTCGTAAGGAAAGAAGTAATTCAGATGTTGAGTAGGATAAGATATGTGCAAGAAACGAAAAGTTAACGATATCCTGAACATTGATTGGCAATTTTAGACAACGATCAGCCAGAGAAATTAGCTTTGTGAAAGGGTCAGTTTCAGGTGACGGGTCAGCGTCCTGCAGTTCACTCACAAGCCAGAAAAGGGCCTGTTAATGCATACATGAACAATGAGGCCCATACAACTTTGTTCGTTCGATTACCTCCACGGCCTACGTGAGGGCAACACAAAAATGGCGTCACGAACAACTCAAACAAAATGGAGTCTGGTTCGAAATCACGGAACCTCAGAGAGAACATATTTGAACCTGTTGTTGTTGAATGGTTGCACAGATTGATGCAGTGGTGGCACTTAGTGATGTTGTGGTGGCGACGAGTGATGCTGTTGCATTCAGTGATGCTGTGATAGCACATAGTGAGGTTGTGGTGCCCCTGAGTGATGCTGTGGTGGTGCTGAGTGATGCTGTGGTGATGTGATAGATAGATAGATAGATAGATAGATAGATAGATAGATAGATAGATAGATAGAGTGCGATAGATAGATAGAGTGAGGGCGGATGTGGTGGTGGACGTGGTGGTGGTGGTGGGTGTGGTGGTGGCGGACATGGTGGTGGTGGACATGGTGGATGTGGTGGTTGTTGACATGTAAATGTAAATGTAGTATACTTGTAAAGCGCACAGCTGCCCCAGCAACGGGGCGTCCCGGCGCTGTATAACTCTGGGGAACCCGTCCTGGCTTTCCCTGTGGGATGGTCCCTTGCTGGGAGTCCCCAAGGTGGAGCTAGGCATCCCCGGAATTGGTGGGGCCGTTGTGGAGATTAGGCAAGCTAATGCCCAGAGTTGCCGAGTGGAACCCCTGATTATAGTAGGCACCGAAGCGAGAATTATCGAGTCCGCTGACCAAGGTCCACGACCCTGCCGCGGTGGTGGTGATGGACGTGGTGGTGGAGGACGTGGTGGTGGTTGACATGGTTGAGGTGGACGTAGTGGTGGTGGTAGTGGTGGTGGACGTGGTGGTGGTGGAGGTGGGTGTGGTGGTGGTGGATGTGGTGGTGGTGGACATGGTGGTGGTGGACGTAGTGGTGGTGGATGTGGTGGTTGTGGACATGGTGGGGATGGACGTGGTGGTGGAGGACGTGGTGGTGGTTGACATGATTGTGGTGGACGTAATGGTGGTGGTAGTGGTGGTGGACGTGGTGGTGATGGAGGTGGGTGTGGTGGTGGTGGATGTGGTGGTGGTGGACATGGTGGTGGTGGACGTAGTGGTGGTGGATGTGGTGGATGTGGTGGTGGTGGGTGTGGGGGTGGTGGACATGGTGGTGGTGGATGTGGTGGTTGTGGACATGGTGGTGATGGACGTGATGGTGATGGATGTGGAGGTGGTGGATGTGATGGTGGTGGACATGGTGGTGGTGGACGTAGTGGTGGTGGATGTGGTGGTGGACGTGGTGGTGGTGGGTTTGGTGGTGGTGGACATGGTGGTGGTGGATGTGGTGGTTGTGGACATGGTGGTGATGGACGTGATGGTGATGGACGTGGAGGTGATGGATGTGGTGGTGGTGGACGTGGTGGTGGGGACATGGTGGTGGACGTGGTGGTGGTGGATGTGGTGGACATGGTGGTGGTGGTGGATGTGGTGGTGGTGGATGTGGTGGTGGTGGATGTGGTGGTGGTGGTAGTGGTGGTAGACGTGGTGGTGGTGGTGGTTGGTGTGGTGGTGGACCTGGTGGTGGTGGTGGAGGTGGTGATTGTGGATGTGGTGGTGGTGGACATAGTGGTGGTGGACGTGGTGGTGGTGGTGGGTGTGGTAGTGGATGTGGTGGTGGACATGGTGGTGGTGGTGGGCATGGTGGACGTGGTGGTGGTGGATGCGGTGGTGGTGGTGGTGGAGGTGGTGGTGGCGGTGGTGATTGTGGATGTGGTGGTGGTGGACGTGGTGGTGGACGTGGTGGTGGAGGTGGTGGTGGGTGTGGTGGTGGTGGTGGATGTGGTGGTGGACATGGTGGTGGTGGTCGACATGGTGGATGTGGTGATGGTGGATGCAGGGGTGGTGGATGAGGTGGTGCCCAATGTTCAGAGGGGACTGGCCCCTTCACGCAACAATAGTTGTGTTTACACAACAGAGCTGCCGGTTGCTCCGTCAGTTGTTGTCAAGGATTGTTTGGGTTTAGAAAACGGTTCTGCGGCACTTCAAACAAGGATATTGTGCTGCGTAATTAAATACTTATAAGGTCCCAAAGGCGAGACCTATTGGCTCTACCATTGCCTGTTTTTATTTCTGTTGCAGGCTTTTTAAATGTTTTAGTCGGTACTCAAAAGGCACACCAAACATATTAGCTTTGCTGGTTCTTACTGCTTCTACCTTGCAAGTCATCCCAAAAACAAACTCCCGGTCTACCTCACTTGTTTGCCTGAACATGACACTAACAGGTACATTGATGCCGTTTGATCTTTTTTGAGACAGGCTTTATTAACTTCCAGCTGCAAGATGCATGCATTACATGGAATCTGAAAGTCGCTTGGGGCCACGTTTTGAGAGTCGTATTCCAGAAGTTGCAGGGGCTGATTGTTGGGGACTCATACCTGCTGCTCACATTACACCTAGTACTAATGCTCGGGTTTGAAAAACAAACGTAAATAAAAAAAACAGAAATGGAAGTTGCTGTCACAAAAATGCACCTTCATCGTGGCCTCACTGATTGGGTAAACGCAGTCATCTAAAGGTGCTGCATCAATCAACACTGGGTGCAAAACTACGATTATCTGCAGATAAGCCAAGTGTCACATCTGCATTAAGAAAAAACACACAGAACGCCACACCTCCCTTCTCATCGTGCACTGTTTGGGGTTACAGCACAATCACACCTGAGGATCTCTCCCCCCCAAAGTGAAGGGCTCATCATCAATTAAGGGGCCTAGACGGCGAAACAGAGGGCTGCCACGTTCTCGAGTAATACTTTAAGTGAACCTTGAAAAGGACAGGAGCGCCTATCGGAGCAGTTGTCTCCGCTGTCATTTATCAGCTCTTATCAGGGCTGTTTGTTTAGCAAGATTAGCTCCCCTGCGGCACACAGGTATTTATTCCCAGCTGAAGTGCTCCAAGCACACTGGGCTGGTCAACTCTGAATTCAAGGGGTGGTGCTGACCAGAGCACCGCCGATAAACTGCTCTACGAAAACAAGCCTCTGGGGGTTCATTGTGGTCAATCAACACGAGGAAGGAGGGTGGAAAGACAAAGGAGAGCAGAAGAAGGGCTGAGAGAAAGGGTAATACGAGGGTGTCTGAAATAACGGAGGACGGAGGAGGATTAAAAGGCTGTGAGTGGGAGGAGGGCGGGGTAAAAAACTGTGGGTTGAAGGAGAGGGATTGCACCCATGCGCTCTCTAAGAGTGCATTACAAATAGTAAAACAAACATTACCTGCCCAAATAAAAAAGAAGAAGTAAATATTTTGTCATTTTTCTGTAATATCTGATCACATTAGAAAACATGGCCTGTGGCACCATTTAGTGGTGAAGCGGCATAAGGCGCCTCATTCGAACAGGAGTTGTGAGGGAAAGTGAAAGACATTGCGCGTGCTTGTGTGCGTGAGAGTAAGCTGGTCGCCCTTTGGAAGCACTTCCAAAAGCCAGTTTACTAAATTTCTCGCTGACAGGGCATGCGCGCTGGATCAGCAAGACCTAAAAAGGGGTGGTTGGGGAAAACCTTGCACCCTCTGGTGGGCACCCCATGGTGCCTGCCCCATTGTGCATGGTTGGAAAGAGGGGTCCCTTGGGTACCCCCACAGGCTCCAACCGGATGCCTCGGGGTGAAGGGGGGCCTGCTACAGGCCCCCAAAGGCAGATTCCGACAGCTGTTTCATGTTTGGCAGACCATATCAGAATGGCTGTCTGAATCGATCATCGTAATTGCCAGCTCGGAAACTGTGTCCATAGAGCGATTCTGGAAGACTCGGTCTGCCCGAATGCCTTTTGGAACTGATTGGGACAGCCCGAACAGTTTCCAGGTATCGTAATCGGTCATTGGGAAATGTGTACAATTCGGTCAGAAACAAAGGTTCCGAATTGGATTCTGAGATACCGAATCCCATTCGGAGCCTTTCCGAATGACATCGTAATCGGACGCATTGACTGACGTTTAACCCCATCTATGGAGCACAGTAAAAGTGCTTACTTTGAAAAAGAAAAACAGTGCTTTAGAAAAGGTTTCACGGGCCCTACTGCGCCAAGTCAAATAAACCTCCCAGGCCCTGGTCTAGTAGTAAAAACAGCTATAACTCCGGAGAAGTGGGCCATTAAAATCCAAGGGCCCAAGTGCCACTACGCCGGCTGCATTTCTACTGGTAGCTACGCCCCTAAACAGAAAACACCACGACATTTCTATTTCACTCAAGCGACCCTATCGAGGGACGTCTGTTTCCCCGATTTTCATAGGATTTTCACTTCTATTTCCCAGGTAATATTTTGAAAGCTGCAGCCACTGCACACTTCACCGGTTCATGGAGTGGTAGTCTGCGATTTTCTCAAGGCTTTGTCATGGGTCTGTGCTGAACAGCACTCACTAGGCGTGCAGTGCAAGCGGGTCATACAAGCATGAAGTAGGGATTCACTAGGTCAGGGACACTTAAAGTACAGCCCGGGGGGCGCATGCGGCCCTCCTGACCTTTACATGTGGCCCCTTGATCAACAGCAGCACTGGGCTCCACTCAGCACAAACATTAAAAAGATGCTAAATAAAAAGCAATCCTTTATTGAAAGGATAATTGAAGTAAAGGAAAGGAAGTAACTAGGTTGTCCTGCACTGCTTAACCTTTGGAACATCTTCATTTTTAAAGACATCTTGCAGCAAAAGTGTAAAAATATGATATGGTCTCTTCAAAATTCAAAAAGTGTATGTCATTAATATGCAGAACCATTTCACCTTAGTATATCAGATATCATGCATTGAGAAGTTTTTAAAGTGATAGTTTTCAATTATGAATTTAGAAACATTAATTCATACAGTGCCAATAGTGAACTGAAAGGCAAGTCAGTTGTTATGCGCACTCTTAGGGTGCCTTAGGTTCCTATTTTACATGAATAACATTATAGTAAAGTCCACATTTGTAAAGCGCACAATCACCCGTAAGGGTCTCTAGGCGCTGGGGGCTGTCGGGAAGATTAAGCGAGCTATTGCCCAGAGTCACATGGTGCTGGGCTAACCTGCTGCCGGAGCCGGGGATCGAACCGTGGTCTCCAGATTCCAGCGTCAGTCGCCCTGGCCGCGGCGCCACACCTATAGTTCGTTAAATCAAACACAGGAAAAGCTTTTATACAGCGCACATTCTGAAGTCCTGTATTTTGAAGTCCTCATATGTGATAATGAAGAAAAAAGAGGGAAAGTGTAATAAATCAATTGCCTAGGTTCACACAATTTGGTAAAGTGAGGGAGATGGGATTGATCATATTGTGCAATCCAGCCACTAGATGTACATGCTTTGCTTCCCCTATAACCACCTTACCACCCCCCTCCTCCATCAGACCACTCCCCTGCTGGCATTGGATCACTGACATATTATCGAAAGACACATTATCGAGATACTAAAATATTGACACAAATATATCGGAAGCATTAATATCGACATCCTATACTTAACTATACATATACCAAAATATCGGAAACATATTATCGATATACATAAACACCGATGTCAAAATTATCGACTACATACATATCGAAGACCATAAATATCGATCACATTAAAATGTATACACAAGTACTAAAATATCGATTTCACTAATATCGCCAACAATAATATCGTAATTTAAAATATATCGATAATATTAAATATGTATATAAACATAATTGCTATCGCCAAAATTTATTATTTTCTATAAAATAAACACCTCTCATTTATTTATACATTTTAAATAATTTTTTAATTCAACAACATATAATAATTATTATTTATATTTCCAAAATATTAAAAAATATTTATTTTATTTACTTGTAATCATAAATAAATTACATTAACCTTATCTAACAACATGAAAATCCTAACCGAAATTCAAATCTACTAACTAACCAATAAACACACAGAAATACTAAATTAACCAATAGCAAACTAATTGCTAATTACAATACTCTATATAAACAATTATCCATTAAACACAAACCACATGCTAAAAAAAACGAAAGGAGACACATCTATGGATGAATTGCACTACAACGACAAGAACATCAAAATTAGAAGAATTGATTCATGACTTTCAAGTAAGTAAATCGAATAATATAAATATATTTTACTACTAAAATGTAAATTAATTACTAAATATGCACTTTTCCATTTCTCAATTAACTATAGATTAGTATACTAAGATATACCACACAACTGATTTATAATTAAATAAAATGCTAACATTTGTAAATATATTGTCTATATTTAAAACACATTTAAATCTTTTTAATAAAATACAAACCATATTATTAAAATCCTATACTTTTTTATTTCTCTTCTAACGCTGCAGATAACTATCCTAACAAATACAAGAATACAGAACTCAAACATAAAGATACAACTAAGAAAGTAAGTATAATGACTCACTAAATTAAAAGCTAAAATCCAAATAAATGAGGACATTTTTTAACTAATTATACATATCTCCTTTCTATGTTTTACTACCACTACAGACAATTCGACAGACAACAAACAGAGAAAAATACTCAGAGAACGAAAGATACACAAATCTAAGTAAGTATGTTCAACATCTTCATTAACTAGTAACATGTTTAAAATGAAACACTGGTTTACATTTCTAAAACATAGGAAAATTTGTATTTCAGAAACGACTACATAAGACTATACTACAAAAGAACAAACAACAACATTATACAATCAAAAAGAACACTTACAAAGTAAGTACCTCCAAATACAAAACTAAGAGTTAAAACGCCAAAAACAGCACATGTTCTAATTAATAACAAATGTCTACTTTTTTCCCCTCCTAAAACTACAGAAAACTCTACTGTCAAAAACAAGAAAATAAATTACCAATTCACAAAGATATAACAAAATAAGTGTGTATATATAATAACGAAAGTAACAGATAAAATGTTAAAAACCTAAAGACATGCTAACATTTCTAATAAATCTTTTTTTTTCCAGATACTACCACAGAATACTCTACTAAGAAATAACAGACAACTCTACTCCAACGTCCTATCTAAAAGTAACAAAGTAAGTATATTCACAAGTTTTTTTAATATCCTAAAGTTATTAGCAGCCAATTTTATTGAAAAATTGGCCCTGAAACTCTAAAAATCTACAAAAGCAAATCATTAAAATTACTCTTATTTTTACCTTACAGATCAGAGACAAACAGAAAACACAGTCAACAACCGAAGAATAAAGCATATCAAAATATTTCACAGATTTGAACAAATTGTAAGTATATACTAAAGTATTGTTTAATTAATCATTTTTATACACAAACATTACCATTTACATAACTAATAAATATATCTCTTTTTTTTGTTGAAAATTTTTATTGAGCGGAACAGAAACCAGGTACAGGACGGATAAAAACCAATCTTTACAAAAATGGAGAAGAAATCAAAAGAAAAATACAGCTTCTTCTAAAAAAAAAAAAACAAAAAAAAAAAAACCCACAAACAGTCAGGCAATCCATATAGCTATTACTTGGTAGAAAAAAGAAAAAAAGAGATGCAAAGTCCATATTTTGCTTTTCCAATCTAAAGTGCAAGTATACAAACCATTAATACGTTTTTCACTTTCTAAAGTGCAAGTAAAATACAGTACAATACAATCTATCCAATAGAAGCAAGTTGCAGGATGAGTAAAAAGCAGCCTCCTTTTAACACCAAGAGCAATCAATATAGCTGTTAATTCACATACCAAACATATATGCACAACCCATAAATTACTTTTCGATTCTAAAGTGTATGTGGAAAAACCATACATTAATTTTCAATTACTACAGTGCTAATGCAATACAATACGGTACAGACCGTCGGATTCAACTAAACCTCTGCTATTTAAAAATGCAAATATAATACAGCACTATACCAATTTAACAGTCCTAAAGTGCAAATGCTGAAGAACCCTAAAGTGCTCTATAGCCCAAAGTGCTAGTGCATACCCACCCATTATATTCAGCTTGCCCCAGCCTTGAGACTATTTAATACTCCTGGTTTAAGCTCGCAATTAAGACCCCCTTACATCCTTCAAATTCTCCAAATAGTGCCAATGCCTTTCAAATCTCCTAATAGCCCCTACTCTGCTTGAATATGCTTTCTCAAAATTTCGTGCCCTTCTCATTTTGTTAAGCCATTTCAGGTGTGATGGGGCTTCTTTAGATTTCCAATTTTGTAGGATTAAAGATCGTGCAACTGTGCAGGAAATAAAAATGAAGGTTTCCTCATCATCTTTGAGCCACCCTCTATTATGACAAATCCCAAAAAGGGCCATTTCGGCTGAGGGCAAAAGTGCTTTCCCCAACGCAGCCTCAATGTCTAGAAAGACCGTCTCCCAGAAACGCTTCAAGTGGGGGCAGGTGTAAAAAATATGGAGCCAGCCACCCTGGCCGTCAGCTAGACATCTAAAACATTTATTTCCTAACTCAGGAAACCTCTTTCCCAACGCTTCCGGAGTCCAATATGCTAGCCAACGAGACAAAAAGGACATTCTCTTAAAATTAGCGGCACGCAATGACCTATTACCCAGCCGACTAATCGTTTCCCAATCTTTACGTGTTAGGTTGCATTGTGTTAGGTCATTAATTTTATCTAAATGGCTATCTATAATTGGGAGTTGTCCTTCACATGAAAGCTTCTTGTACCAGTTTCCTATCCCACAACTTTTGGCTTCATACAACAATTTCATCATCCCGTTTGTTGAATCTAAATGATCCCCTATATTATTCCGTAGAAAATGTGCAATTTGTAGATATTCAAGAAGCAGCGAAGACCCGGGAGTACTTACTCTACCCAGAACTTCTTGCCATGTGATTATTCTATCCTGGACAAAGAAGTGCCTTATCTCCCGAAATCCCATTCTTTCCCAGTTCATTATGTGGCTACTGCTAATTTGGAGGCCCAAACCGCCACATTCTCGAATGCTTAGAAACTGAGAAGCTGAGGAGCTAAGATTTTTTTTAAAAAAAGACTGTAGTCTAAATACATAATCTTTAATAGTCTTGTATCTTGTCCTTTTCGGTAGCTTTGCCACCTTTAAAAATACCTGGACTTGTGAGTCAGCCTCCTGTACCATTTTTTCCAAAAAGAAGCTATCATGATTATTCTTTGATCCTATCAGGCCTGCCACTATGTCAAGAAAGGCCGCTTCATAGTATGTTTTTATATGTGGAAGAGCAAGACCCCCCTGTTCAGCTGATAGTTGAATTACAGATAATTTGACCCTCGAAGCTTTCCCACCCCAGATGAAACTCCTAATCAAAGATTCAATTTCTTTAAAAAAGCGGGAATTAAGTTTAATTGGAACGTTACTAAACAAAAATAATAATAAGGGTAAAATTGACATTTTTATCAGTGAGACTCTGCCAATCACTGTGAGCGGGAGAAGAACCCATTGGGCAAGGAGATTCTTAATTTTATTTTTCATCCTCACATAGTTTAGCAGGAAAAGCTGATGGAGATCACTGGTAACATATATGCCTAAATACCTTACAGGATCTTGCTTTGAGGCCTGTACACGTAGCCAAGATGGAAAAGAACTAAGGCTGGTATTCAAAGCAAGAACCTCTGTTTTCTTGGCATTTATTTTATACCCACCTATTTGTTCATACGCTTTAAATTCCCTTAGAATATTTTCTATATTTCCTTTATCTGGTTTCAGATATAGGATGATATCATCTGCGAAAAGTTTGAGTTTCGCCATCCCTGGAATGGGGGGGGTGATAACAGGGTTATTTCTAATCTTGATCACAAGGGGTTCAATAAAGAAAGTAAAAAGTAACGGAGACAGCGGGCAGCCTTGTCTCGTCCCACGATTAATTTTGATTGAGCCTGCCTTACTTGAGTTTATTATTACCTGTGCTGAGGCATTTTGATAGATATTCTGCAACATTACAATTACCTGCTCCGGAAACCCGAACATAACCAAGGAGTGGAACAGCGTTGCCCAGTTGACAAGGTCGAACGCTTTTTCCGCGTCAACCATTAAAATACATGCTGGGGTTAAATTTATGTTAAAATAATCCAAAGCCTGAATCAAAAATTCCGTATTTGAAGCCATTGAGCGGCCTGCTATAAATCCTGACTGGTCGTTGTGGATAACTTCTTGTGAAGCGCACACAAAACGGAGAGCCCAGATTTTCATAAGGATTTTATAGTCAGAATTTAGCAGGCTAATCGGTCGGTAGGAATTAATGTCCTCAGGATTTTTATCTTTTTTGGCAAAGGATATAATTGTGGCTTCTTTGAATGCTGAGGGTACCAATCCTCCTAGTTTTATATGATCGTATAAATTCTTTAAGGGAATTAAGAGATCTTTTAGAAACAATTTATAAAATTCGATTGGAAACCCATCTTGGCCACAGGCCTTCGCCCCAGCCATTGAATTAATAGCCAGTGCGATTTCCTCTATAGTTATTAAACGTGCCATTTGCTCAACCCGATCGGCTGAAATCTTTGGAATTTCTATATCCTCAAAGTACTCCTGTATTTGATCTAGCCCTGAAAGATATTCAGTGGAGTATATTCGTTTATAGTGGTCCAAGAAGGCCCTTTGAATTAAATCGCTCTTGACAATTTCTTGGCCATTTAGGGGATCTTTTATTTTAATTATTGAGGCAGATTCCTGACGTTTTCTTACGGAATTTGCCAAGAGCTTCCCAACCAATTGGCTGTCCTCATAGACTTTTTGTTGATAAGTTGTGGAGCTATTAATTTCCTCGAGAAGAAAAAAATCCCTTAGTTCCGCCTTTGCTTGGACCAATTGATTCGGGCATAGCTGTAGTTGTAAAACATATTCTTTGTCAACCGCCCTTTGCAATGTTGTTATTTTCTGTCTCCTCTCCCTGGCCACGACCGAGGTATAGGATATTATTTGGCCTCGAGCTGCCGCCTTGAATCCTTCCCAAACTGAGAAAGGTTCAGCTGTACCCTCATTGATTTTAAAATAGTCCGTAATCCACTCTCTAAAAGCTGTAACCCAGTTTTGATTCATGAGCAGGGTACGGTCCAGCTGCCACCTAGACTGATCCCTGCTCGCTACTCCCAAGCCCACCACGAGTTCTATCTTCCCATGGTCTGAGAAGGGGTTTCCTCCTATCGAAGAGGCCAAAATCTGGATGGATCTTGAAATAAAAAAAAAATCGATCCTGGATGCTGTTTGGAAGCGATGTGAAAAGCAAGTGTAAACTTCGCTTTCTGGATTCAACGTACGCCACGGATCTATTAGTTGGTATTCAGCAATGAAGGAGCCCAGGGCCTTTTTAGTATTAGGTTTTAACTGTTTTTTGTTCTTACTGGAGGTGTCTCTTTTTATGTCTTGTAAATAGTTAAAGTCACCTCCCATAATGATCTGCCCAGGAGCCCCCCTCAAAAGGTCATTGATTTCAAGAATACTAGATACCTCATCCACAACCTGACCATAGTAGTTAACAAAGTTCAATACTTTTGACAGAATTTTAACACACACCCAGAGCCACCTCCCCCTGGGATCCCTTCTAATCTTCACTTCTTCCCAAGGAATTCTTCTTGACAAGAAGATAGCCACACCTCTCTGTGCTACTCCGGCTGATGCAAAAAATGCATGCGAGAAATATCTTGGGAGGAATAGATTAGGGGTATTGGACTTTAGGTGGGTCTCTTGGAGCATTAAAACATGTGGGTTTTGGGATACTGCCCACTTAATGAGAGCGCCATATTTCTGTTTATTCAACACCCCATTGGCATTCACTGACAGGATACTACATTTAATCATTTCCATCAAGACATTTTTCGCTTTTTTACTCCAAAATCCATTTTTAATTTCAGTCCCTGCCTAGCCCTTCCGCTCTTTTTTACTGCATTTTGCCCCCCAGCCCCCTCCCCCTACCCCAAGGAACCCCTCCCCTGGGATGTGTATCTTCCCTTCCTTCCCACGCAAACCACGTCCCCCCTCCCCCCTTGTGACCTGGGTGTCTTCTCATCACACCCTGCAGGACCCTGTGAAGCCCCCCCCCCCATCCGCAAAACAGTTAGTACGGTACATTCATGAAATGCAAATTTATATAACACCCCCCTAGAAAAAGCGTTCTTGAGGCTAGGAAAAACCCTAGCTTATATCCAGATCTCATAGATTGCTATACTTGCAATGTTTTTTCTGACACTAGTTAAACCCCCTGTAACCGGCTGCTATTCCTTAAGCTCTAGCAGTTGTCTGTGATGAGATCTCTTTGAGGAAGGATTGAGCTTCCTGGACGTCCGAGAACATATAAAATTTACCTTTCACAAGGACTTTAAGTTTGGATTGTTGCGCGATTGACGCTTGAGCGCCATTTGACTTAAAGAGATGGAGAATTTTCACAAATTCTTTTCTGCGGCGCGCCGTTATGGCTGTCATGTCGGAAAAAATTCTACATTTTATTGTCTCTGTAACCGAGAACTGTCTCTGTTGAAATGCTTTTGTGAGAATTTTTTCTTTGATTCTATAGTCCGCGAAGTTCATTAGAATAGTTCTCGGGAATGCTGAATTTACAAATCTCTGTGCCGGAACTCGGTGGGCTCTCATAATAGTTAAGTCCCCTTCAAATTCGGGAAGGACATTTCGATGGATGAACGAGTTGACCCAGTGCAGCATGTCACCCTCTTCGAGACCCTCAGGGACACCTACTATCCTTAAGTTTGATCTTCGTGAGTTATTCTCAAGTTCATCAAGCTTAATTTCCAACTTTTTCTCAAGGTCGCTTTTTTTACTTGCTGTTTCTCTGGCCTCTATATTTGCTCTATTTGTTTGGTCCTCCAGAGCTGATATTCTCTCCTCCGCCTCTTTTAATCTAATAGGAAGGCCCAACATTGACTCTTCAAATTTTTCTAATCTGGAGTGCAGGGCGGCTATCTCGGCTTGTTGATTCACCTTAATCTCGCGGATCTCATCAAGAATTAAATTCAGCATCTCGCGGATATCCATTTGATAGCTCCTACCCTTATCCAGATTGTCCATACTCCCTTTCTGAGATGGAGGTAGTGGAGTTGCAAATGCTGATTTTGAAAGAGCAGGGCCCCCTGAAACATCTTCTTGCAGTGGTGTTGAAGGAGACTGATTGAATACTGCTTCTGACCTTAGCTCCTCCCTCAAACTTGTCTCTGCCTCTGCCTCATTCCCAGGAATTCCATTAGTTTGGTCGAGCCTGCCAGTCTCTTCCACATGGTTTATCAGAGGAGAGTGTAGTCTCTCAGGTAAATTTAAATTTAAAGAGTCTGTGTGTGCCTGTTCTAGCTCGATTGTGGGAGGTGAGAGAGGCATTGAATGATTCCCTTCCAGGGGGACAGACAGCATTTGTGGCGTAGGAGGGATTTTCTTTTCAAACAGAGGAAAGGTTCTTTTTTCTTTTATTCCACTCATGCTATTCTCACTTGGAAGGGGCCCGGTTTCTGCTCCCACCACCACTTTTTCTATAGGGCTGTTTCCCAAGGCACCATTTGCACAACTTGCCACCCTGGTTACCTCTTGCACCTTTTCTTTTGGCGGGGAAGTTAAATTGACTAGAGAGTCATCATCCGAACTATCCATCTTTTTCTTGAGGGGAGATCGTATTCCCTTCTCCCTTATTGGCTTTCGCTTTTTCCTTCGCCTTAGCCGCCATTCGGGCAGCTTTCCTGGCTAGTGCCAAGCGAGTTTTACTTTTCAGACGGGCTGAGTTTTCCATCTTATCAGCTTTTTTTTTCTTTTTACCCCCACCGACTCAGTTACTGGCTTGATTGCTTATTTGCTAGGTTACTTCTGAGCCGTGCTCACTTTTCCCCTTCTTTCTTCCCTTTCTTTCCCCTCCCCTCTGTTTTGTCTTCTTGGGTTTTGGAGATAAAGAGAGGAGAAAAAAAAAAAAAAGGCACTGGGAAAACGACTTCTTTAGTGCAGCCTCCTCCCTATAAAGAGCAAAAGACCACCGAATTTATTGGAGAATTTGTGGCAGGCAGTGCTGTCTTTCTGCGATCCAGGCTTTACTGGCAATTGAGGCTCCCCCTCGCTCAACCAGTTCGAAAAGCGTTTCTAGGATTCAAAATCTTCAAAGACCCTCCTGGGGCTGCAGAGAAAACAGTGCCAGCACGCCTCTGCAGCCTTTACGCTTTTGCACCTAGAGGACACCTGCAGTCGCAAGGGGGGAATTATTGCCGAGCCTCCTCAAGACAGCGTCTCTCCCCGACTGCTTCTGCAGACGGTGCTCACCTTTTCACAGTTTTATTTCACCATCGCCGCCGAATTTCTTTCTTTCTTTTCACTTTTAAAGCAGTTTCTTTCTCGCCGCATTTACTGCTGCCCATTTACTGCTGCCCATCTGCCGAGTTAGGACGGGTTGAAGCAGACACCCGTGTTCAACATCATTCCGCCATTGCCGAGGGCGGGGTCACAGGTCCTGACGGCTATCCGGAGGCGTGGAGCACCGGAGCCATCCCCGCTTTAAATATATCTCTTGTAGATTTACAAACAACAAAATGACTGAGGGAGCAGAATTTGTGACCAGCCAGAAAGGAAAGCTATTACTCTGCTACATGGGTTACACTTATACCCAGGAGAAACAATATGGGTTGAAAGTAAATTGGAAATGTTGCAAATATTATTCTAACAAGTCTTATGGAAGGGCAACAACTAGAGAAGCAACTGTACTTTATACAAGGGAACACAACCACCCACCAAACATAACAGAAATAGAAGTTAGAACAGCATAAGAAAACATAAAAGAAGCAAGCACAGGTTCCCAAAAACCAACCAGTGTCATATTAAAAGAAGAAATTCCCAAAATTCCTAAAACAGCAACAACACAGATGCCAAATGTTCGTGCACTAAAAAGAACTATAGCACAAACAAAAAAAAGTACTACTACTACCACAACACCTCCAAGAACATATAGTGATATAAGTTTAAATGCCAACCAAACCATAACTCTAAACAAACAACCATTTATCATTTACGACAATGAAAGCAACGATAAAAGACTTATAATTTTTGGAACAAATCTTAACTTAATAAAACTTCAGCAAACTCAATATTGGATGATGGACGGGACTTTTAACATTTGTCCCAAACCATTTTTCCAATTATACACCATACATGGCCTATATAATAACTGCAACATACCTCTTCTTTATGCACTACTACCAAATAAAACTAATTCCACATATATGGAATTATTAAATATAATCAAACAAAAAACTAATGACTATTCCCCAGAAAAAATAATCCTAGATTTTGAACAAGCAATGCTTTCAAGCATATTGAAATTACACCCCCATACCTGCATTCAAGGCTGCTACTACCATTTAAACCAGTGTATATGGAGGCATCTACAAAAGACAACCTTAAGTATAGAATATGCAACAAACTCATCTTTTGCATATCAAATAAAAAAACTCATTGCACTAGCTTATGTCCCAGAAACAGACGTAGCAGAACACTACAACATTCTAATAGATAGCCCCTTTTATAAACAAAATGAAGCAAAACTGAGTCCATTTTTGGACTACTTTGAAGACACCTGGGTAGGCAGACTCCATAGATCTGGCCACAGAAGAAATCCTAAATTCCTAATACCCTGGTGGAACGTTTACAAAAGCACCTTAAACGGAGAATCTAAAACAAATAACACAGTGGAAGGTTGGCACAATGCCTTTATAAAATCAACTGGCAGAACTAAACCAAGTTTAGAAACATTCATTAAATGCCTTCAAAAAGAACAAAGCTACCAGGAGTTTAGAATGGAACAATCCATTACTGAACTAGTCCCTAAAACATCTAAACAAACCAAACAAATGCACAAATACCTAGAACAACAAGTAAAGTTATACCCTAGTACTAAAGGAATTGAATACCTAAACTTAATTGCCAAAACACTACTCTAAATAAATAATACCACCAAACAAGTACATAAAAATGGAACCTAAGCAATTAAAACAACATCAAAATCTTTATTTTCAAAACTCTTAAATGTATGCAATATATTTCATATTTTTTGACATAAATATGCACACATTACATACAATGCATTACTATAACACAGAACCAAATTTATAAATACATTACCCACCCACAAAATATAAAAAAAAAAAATAACTCACCATGCATGTCGACAATCCAGGAAATCCTTCTCCCCCAAAATAATCCAGGTAGTGTAAAATGTTCCCAAAAACAAATGCAAAATTGCAAATGTACCAAAAATCGATAATCCATCCAACGAAGATCCTTTGGAAAACCATAAAAATCCCGAAAATTGTTCAAAAATAAAATAAACGCTCCAGGAAAACCGAAAAGTTTGAAGAAGTGTTAGAAATGCAGTAGTTAATAAAACTAAGAAACACTTCCTTAAAAAAATACGCTCCTTCCGAAATGGCAAACACCTAGAACAGAAACATATAAAACATACATTCCCACCCACATAAAACTACACATAAACAACTACTAACATTAGTATTAACATTATATTCCTAATACTTATACTTTAAACATCTATATAGTAACTCTCCAAACAAGCCTAAAAAACGGTAAAACTACGTGTACCTACCACACGTAAATAAACAATAATACATCCTGTAATACCACTCACTTAAATCTAACAACAATAAATATCACCACACTAGTCTCAAAAATAACATTAAATACACATAAAACATATAAAACAAACCTTACCTTAAGCGACGTTAAGTTTCTCCCAACCGCGAGCTGCTCTCCGTCCAAATGACACAAAACGACCTAACCCGGTTACAAAATAAAAGACCCAAAAGCAACAAAATAGTCCATAATGACAAATATATTAATTACTCTGTGTAAAATGACCTTCAATATTTGCAAAATTAGTACAATATTTAACACAATGTTTTTTTTCTCCTTATATTAAATAATTATGAAATATGTAGTAAAACTGTAAAAATAAATATAACAAAATGTTTAATATTAATTTAAAATATTTGAAAAATGTAATGTAATGTTACAAAATTTTGTTATGACAATTTTCAAAATGTATATAAAGTAACCTATGTTAAAAATAAAATGTATCGAAATACATTGTTTAAATAATTAATACTAATATATTAAATATTAATATTAATACAATAATTGCATTTACTAAGAACATATGTAACACTATAAAAATGTGATATGACATTAAACAATACTATGTTTTATTTTTCTCATGTAAAATTTTATTTTACATTTATATAATGTTTTTGTTTCAAAAATATAAATATTTCACAAATGTCAATAATATATGTTGAAAATAATTTACTCAGCAAATGATACAATACCTAATAAATTTATGTTGTTTGAAAAAATGTATAAAGTGTGTGTTTTACTATTAATATCATAAAAATGTTTTTTTCCCATACACAAAATATAATATATATTATTTTATTATACATAAATCAACAACTCTTCCCAAATTAATCCACATATATATCAATTAGTTACTGGACACTAAATAAATATAATTTACTATTCCCACTCCAGTCTACATTAAATTGAAGTAGGTGCTGGACACTAATTAAATATAATTTACTATTCCCACTCCAGTCTACATTAAATTGAAGTAGTTGCTGGACACTAATTAAATCTAATTTACTATTCCCACTCCAGTCTACATTAAATTGAAGTATGTGCTGGACACTAATTAAATATAATTTACTATTCCCACTCAAAACTGACCCAGAACCCTAAAAATACCCCTTTACCCAAAAACTGACCCTGAACCCTAAAAAGACCCCTATAACCAAAAACTGAAAACTGACCCCGAACCCTAAAAATAGCCCTTTACCCAAAAACAGAAAACTGACCCTGAACACTAAAAATACCCCTTTACCCAAAAACTGAAAACTGACCCTGAACCCTAAAAATACCCCTTTACCCAAAAACTGAAAACTGACCCTGAACCCTAAAAATACCCCTTTACCCCAAAACTGAAAATTGACCCTGAACACTAAAAATACCCCTTTATCCAAAAACTGAAAACTGACCCTGAACCCTAAAAATACCCCTTTACCCAAAAACAGAAAACTGACCCTGAACCCTAAAAATAGCCCTTTACCCAAAAACAGAAAACTGACCCTGAACACAAAAACATACCCCTTTACCCAAAAACTGAAAACTGACCCTGAACCCTAAAAATACCCCTTTAGCCAAAAACTGAAAACTGACCCTGAACCCTAAAAATACCCCTTTACCCAAAAACTGAAAACTGACCCTGAACACTAAAAATACCCCTTTATCCAAAAACTGAAAACTGACCCTGAACCCAAAAAATACCCCTTTACCCAAAAACTGAAAACTGACCCTGAACCCTAAAAATAGCCCTTTACCCAAAAACTGAAAACTGACCCTGAACACTAAAAATACCCTTTTACCCAAAAACAGAAAACTGACCCTGAACCCTAAAAATACCCATTTACCCAAAAACTGAAAACTGACCCTGAACACTAAAAATACCCCTTTACCCAAAAACTGAAAACTGACCCTGAACCCTAAAAATACCCCTTTACCCAAAAACTGAAAACTGACCCTGAACTCTAAAAATACCCCTTAAAAAACAAAACCATATAATTTACTATTCCCACTCCAGTCTACATTAAATAGAAGTAGGTGCTGGACACTAATTACATATAATTTACTATTCCCACTCCAGTCTACATTAAATTGAAGTAGTTGCTGGACACTAATTAAATCTAATTTACTATTCCCACTCCAGTCTACATTAAATTGAAG
Organism: Lissotriton helveticus; assembly: GCF_964261635.1. Lineage (NCBI taxonomy): Eukaryota > Metazoa > Chordata > Amphibia > Caudata > Salamandridae > Lissotriton > Lissotriton helveticus. The sequence goes on from NC_136067.1 coordinate 876,261,570, forward strand.
TATGTGCTGGACACTAATTAAATATAATTTACTATTCCCACTCAAAACTGACCCAGAACCCTAAAAATACCCCTTTACCCAAAAACTGACCCTGAACCCTAAAAAGACCCCTATAACCAAAAACTGAAAACTGACCCCGAACCCTAAAAATAGCCCTTTACCCAAAAACAGAAAACTGACCCTGAACACTAAAAATACCCCTTTACCCAAAAACTGAAAACTGACCCTGAACCCTAAAAATACCCCTTTACCCAAAAACTGAAAACTGACCCTGAACCCTAAAAATACCCCTTTACCCCAAAACTGAAAATTGACCCTGAACACTAAAAATACCCCTTTATCCAAAAACTGAAAACTGACCCTGAACCCTAAAAATACCCCTTTACCCAAAAACAGAAAACTGACCCTGAACCCTAAAAATAGCCCTTTACCCAAAAACAGAAAACTGACCCTGAACACAAAAACATACCCCTTTACCCAAAAACTGAAAACTGACCCTGAACCCTAAAAATACCCCTTTAGCCAAAAACTGAAAACTGACCCTGAACCCTAAAAATACCCCTTTACCCAAAAACTGAAAACTGACCCTGAACACTAAAAATACCCCTTTATCCAAAAACTGAAAACTGACCCTGAACCCAAAAAATACCCCTTTACCCAAAAACTGAAAACTGACCCTGAACCCTAAAAATAGCCCTTTACCCAAAAACTGAAAACTGACCCTGAACACTAAAAATACCCTTTTACCCAAAAACAGAAAACTGACCCTGAACCCTAAAAATACCCATTTACCCAAAAACTGAAAACTGACCCTGAACACTAAAAATACCCCTTTACCCAAAAACTGAAAACTGACCCTGAACCCTAAAAATACCCCTTTACCCAAAAACTGAAAACTGACCCTGAACTCTAAAAATACCCCTTAAAAAACAAAACCATATAATTTACTATTCCCACTCCAGTCTACATTAAATAGAAGTAGGTGCTGGACACTAATTACATATAATTTACTATTCCCACTCCAGTGTACATAAAATTGAAATAGGTGCTGGACATAAATATAGGAAATGTTTAATTGTTATATATGAAAAAACTTCTAATATTATAACAGTTTTAAATTAAAACTAAAAGACTATAAAACAAAAATATTTTTTAAAAATATTATATAAAATATATATATATATTTTATCATTTTTATACAAATCTAAATATTTAATGTAGAAATTTAAAATTTACAAATCAAATATCAAAATGCGAAATTTAAAAATTTTAAAATAAAATGTAACAATATTTATAATTATTAATACATATATTTGTAAAATTGTTATATTTATTTAATAAAAATATATGTATACATTTTTTTTAGATTTTTTAATTTGTTATATATTGTATTATATTTCTAATGATTATATATGTATTAATAAATATATAATCTATATTTTGGAAATTTTATGAATACATATATTTTTCAAAATCTTTACATATTTTATTTAAATTTCTAAAATCTAATTTGGATTTTTTATTTGTATTTTGTAAAATTTATAAATTTTTTATATTAATTATATATATATTTAAATTATATAATAAATATTTCGCAATTTTTTTTAATACATATAATTTTCCAAAATTGTTAAATATTTTTTTTTAATTTCGAATTTCTAAAATCGAAAACTTTTAAAACATTTTAATATGTTTTTTTTAAATTTTATAATCATTATATAAATATATAAATATTTAAATTATATAATCAATATTTCGAAAAAAAAATGTATACATATATTTTTCCAAATTAGTTAAATATTTTATTTAAATTTCGAATTTCTAAAATCGAAAATTTTTGAAATTTTTAAAATTGTTTTTTTACATTTTATAATCATTATATTAATATTTATAAAAATATATCATATTTTAGAAATATAATTTTTTTTAAACATATATTTTTAAAACACTCCCCACCCTTATCCCCTATAAACCCAATAACCCGCTCCTAAAAATATATATGTATTTATAATTATTATAATATAAACAATATTTCGAAAAAAAATGTAATACATACATTTTTCAAAATTTGTTAATTTTTTTTTTTAATTTCGAATTTCTAAATTCGAAAATGTTTCCAAATTTGTTACATTTTTTATTTAAATTTCGAATTTCTAAATTCGAAATTTTTTTAACATTTTAAAATTGTTTTTTTAAATTTTATAATCATTATATTAATATTTAAAAAAATATATCATATTTTAGAAATATAAGTTTATTTAAACATATATTTTTAAAACACTCCCCACCCTTATCCCCTATAAACCCAATAACCCGCTCCTAAAAATATATATGTATTTATAATTGTTATAAGATTAAAAAAATTTAAAATATTTTTTGTTCAATAACATTAACTGATTTCAATAAAATATTAACTTAATATGCATATTTTTTACTATTATTTACTATTATACGTTTTTTTTTTAATTCGATATTTTGTCTTCCGATATAATTACTTTCGATATTATGATAAACATACTATTTACGATATTTTTGTATACGATATTTTTTAGTTCGGTATTTTTGACCTACGATATTTAATGTTCGATATTATGTCAGTTCGATATAATAATTTCGATATTATGTCTGATTACCGCTGGCATTAATGCGTCCCTAAGTCAGATCACAGACCAAACTTTGTGGCCCCTGTGAAAATGTTGCCGAGTATCCATGCACTATGCAGTACCTGGAACATTTCTGAAGGGTACCCTCAGAGATGCTCCAGTGACCGCACAGCAGACAAATGGGGAATTACTTGTATGAAGGTGCACTCTGTTATGCAATAACTAAAGCATATCTGAATCATGCGTAGCAGACTAAACTTCATAATAGTAATTCTCTATATGTACTTCGCGTCTAATCGGCATGTATCCAGTAGAGACCCATGACCAAGACTTGAGAAAGCTCCAGGCTACCAAGCCATGGAGTGCAGCACGTCTTGGCTGAAGCTTTCAAAACATGAAAAAATAAAGCAAATGCCTGCTTTATGAAGAGCACCGGATTATGCAATTAGTATTTTTATTAGCTACTTATATAGTGTAATATTAACAACAACTGAATGGCTTCATTTTCCTAATTGGTAATTGTGAGTACTGGGATAAGGAGATCCTAGTACCCACGCAGTGTGACACTACTATTTCAACAGTCTGGATATAATTTCTTTATTTGCAATAAATAACAATATGCTATCCTCCATTTTGCCACCCTCTGCTATCCATGTTGCTCTCTTGACCCATGGCGGAACCAGTTTCCCTAACTTTCTTATAGCCTCATCTGCCACCTTACATGGGTCTTTGAACGCTTTCTCTAAGTTTCCTACACCATTCTTAATAGGGGCTGCAGTTTGCTCAGCAAGCACAATCGGCGAGGGTATACTTGCAACACACTCACTCTCTGGTAATTTTGCGGCGATGGACACACCTCCAGCACTCACTCTTAACTTTTTAGGCCTCATATAGATTTTGCACCCTTTTCTTATCCTTCCACTCTTTTCTTTCTCGTCCTTGTGGCTTTGCAGAGATTGGAAGGGGGTGTATGAGTTTGTATATTTCAGGTAATAATACATCCTTCATTTTCCATAATTGATACAAATTCTGCTTGATTTTCCTGTGATGTGTGTTGCGCTCACTCTCTTAAGAGGTAGGTGCTCTCGTGCCTTTAGTGGCACGAGCGGGCCTGTTTCCAGGAAAAGATTTAGCAGGTGCACCTCCAAATTTCAATTGCACGTTGTTTGAAATCTTGACCTTTGTCGTTACTTCCTCCACAATCCATGTATTCAAAGGCAGAACATTTCGTCTTTAAGTGATCCAATCTGCGGCGTAATCTGCAAATTACAGGTTGCACTAGATACACAAGAGAGCCTTTGTTGAGGCCTCTTGTGAAAGTGACAGGTGTTCTGCTCCTAAACTACCTGCAGAGTTAGATTGAAGAGTAACCTTATATTTTCGTTTGACGCAAATATATAGTATTTTGTGATTCCCCTCTAACTTTTACAGACTACTAGTCAAGAAAATCTCAATCAAACCTAACTCAATAAAGACGTTGTGCATATTTAATGTTATCCTAAATTCGGGTAGTTTCTGAAATTAGGGCTTGTTCTTTAATCAGTGGTGGTGCTGTCTCTCATCCCCCTCCTCGATTTCTCATCCACAAGGAAACACCAACATGTCTCAATGCCTAAATACAGCAGTGGCGGCTGGTGTATTTTGAAAGTGGTGTGGCAAAAAATGTTGTACTTGGGCTTCTCCCCCGCAAGAAAGTTTTTAAAAATGGATTCAAATGGTGGCTTTTACACCACTTATTTACTGCAAATTGAGGCCAATGTAATTAAGGGTGTGGTTCAAACAATTAAATTAAAAATCTAATCCTAGCATAGTGTGCCAACTGACAATTTTGCTGTCTATTTCTACTATTGCCTCCAGATATACAATACAACAACTGGGCCCTACTTCCACTCTATGGTGTAGGTCTCCTAGTCTTGCTGCTGATGGCCACAACGCGCTCTTTCATCAAAAGTCATCCTGATACTAAGGCAGACTATGGACAAAACGTGAAAAGACACCCCCACCAAACTCAATCATCCAAAGATGGAACAGCACAGCCACAGGCCCTGGTGTCTCCCTAGAGTAGAGGTTAGTTTATGTATTAGATGGGTTTCTAGTAAAACAAACACTCCTCCCTTCGTGTGCTGCTTGAAACCAGGAGGAAGTCCTCCATACCAACTGGACTTACCAGAAGAACCGTGACACCGCAGCCCGCATCTGAAAATTCTCATCCCCTGCTCTCTAGCCCTCACACTACGTGGGGCTTATCACATCTGCACCCTCTGGCTCGCTCATACATGACACCCCAGTAATCCTTCTTAGAGCTCTGGAGAGAGAGGAACAAACCGGACAGTCAAACAAACACTGCACAGCCGGCTGTGGAGGAATACAGGTATCCCCAGGCAAGGTGCAGCCTAGCGGGTGGTTGAGGCAGACTTCGGGCAAGAGGTGGAGGAGGCCGATGGCAGGATGTGAGTGGGCTTGTTGCAGGAGGTGCAGCAGCTGGAGGCACGCTACCCGCCTCTAGAGGTGACAACACTAACTTGGTGACTGCAGAAGGCAAACCACAGGGTTTCGAGCAGGTAGACTTGAGGGGAGGAATAGCTTGTCTGACCACTACAGGGGGAGGCAGTGCAACAGTGGTAATCACAAAATGAAAGGGCCCCGTGAGGAATGTAACGAGGGGACCTCAGCCTTTCATATCTCATAGATATTCATTGGTGTTGAGCTGAATGGGCCCTCCTTGTGCTCCAGGGACTGCAGGGGCTTGTGTTATGCCTCTCGGGGAGGGTTAAGCAACCTGTGGGTGCCAATAGGAGACAACCTGTAGGAGCCACTCTTTTCTGTGTAGACCAAGGCCTAGGCATTTTCTTTGAAGTTTTTTTTTTATATAGCGTAAGCTATCCCGGCTGAACATGGCTGATAGCCAGAAATCGGTCCTAGGATGCTTGATTCCGGTCCAGGAAAGACATGGCTTGGCAGTTCGGGCTGGACTGTTCCCATGAGGCACAGGGTCAAGGCTGATTTGCATATGGCCATGTCTGAACTGGGGTGGTGTGGAGTGCAAAAAAACTATGGATTTAGGCCCAGATCTCTGTACTGGGGTGAATGTATGACATTGTTCTGCATTCTCTCCATCAACTGTTGCTTTGCATTTGTCACCCATCTCGCCCCTGCACACTAGCTTTCCCTGAAATACAGGGCTCTTTTCCAGTCCCTTTAGGAAAGTTCACAGTAAGCTGAGGGAGAATGGGATAAGTGGAGATTTTGATGAACAACAAGGCAAAAAGAAGCACTCTCCCATGCCATGATGACACCCCTCCACTCATCTCAATCTTCTGCACCACCGCAGGACCCTTTTTTCTCCTCTGCACAGCTTTAGGCAATCTCTACTACAGTCTACTTCGCAGGCCGATGTCAAAGCGGATCAGGCTGGATACAGCCACTAAGCTTCTTTGTCGGTCTTAAAGACACCATCCTGGCTTTATATCAATCGATTGACCTTAGGAGGCACTCATTCCTCACTTATTTCTTACCTGGAAGCCCCACGTGTGCTCAAACAGGATATATGACGTTACAACGCATACTTTTACCACGCCTACCATTACCACGCATTTTTTACAACGCATGATCCATTACAACGCATACCATTACAACGCATGTATTTACAACGCAGGTACCTTTACAACGCATACCATTACAACGTAAGTATTGGTAAGTATATAATATTTTTTAAAATGTAATTTAATTAAAATTAATTTAATGTAATTTAATTTAATATAAATAATTTAATTTAATTTAATTTAATTAATGTAATTTAATTTAATAAATTTAATTTAATGTAATTTAAATTTAATTATATTTAATTTTTACCCTATACCCCTTTACCCAAAAACCCAAAACTGACCCTAAACCCTAAAAATACCCCTTTACCCAAAAACCCAAAACTGACCCTAAACCCTAAAAATACCCCTTTACCCAAAAACCCAAAACTGACCCTGAACCCTAAAAATATCTCTGTACCCCAAAAACCCAAAACTGACCCTGAACCCTAAAAATACCCCTTTACCCAAAAACTGAAAACTGACCCTGAACCCTAAAAATACCCCTTTACCCAAAAACTGAAAACTGACCCTGAATCCTAAAAATACCCCTTTACCCAAAAACTGAAAACTGACCCTAAACCCTAAAAATACCCCTTTACCCCAAAACTGAAAACTGACCCTGAACCCTAAAAATACCCCTTTACCCAAAAACTGAAAACTGACCCTGAACCCTAAAAATACCCCTTTACCCAAAAACTGAAAACTGACCCTGAACCCTAAAAATACCCCTTTACCCAAAAACTGAAAACTGACCCTGAACCCTAAAAATACCCCTTTACCCAAAAACTGAAAACTGACCCTGAACCCTAAAAATACCCCTTTACCCAAAAACTGAAAACTGACCCTAAACCCTAAAAATACCCCTTTACCCAAAAACTGAAAACTGACCCTGAACCCTAAAAATACCCATTTACCCAAAAACTGAAAACTGACCCTAAACCCTAAAAATACCCCTTTACCCAAAAACTGAAAACTGACCCTGAACCCTAAAAATACCCCTTTACCCAAAAACCCAAACTTATAATATTTTTAATAAAATGATATACTTACCAATACTTACGTTGTAATGGTATGCGTTGTAAAGGTACCTGCGTTGTAAATACATGCGTTGTAATGGTATGCGTTGTAATGGATCCTGCGTTGTAAAAGTTGCGTGGTAATGGTAGGTCGTTGTAAAAGTTGCGTTGTAAAGGTTGTATACCGCTCAAACAGCCAAGGAGGAAAGACCCAATCTTTAGACAAGGAAACATCACCTACCTATCCCTACTGTGCCTGTTCTATCTTTGGCCCACACCCTGGACCTGGAAACACAGAGCGAGGAGTTCCAGGTATCCCAGACCGCCTGGTAAAGCAAGTGCATGCTGGTGAAAACTGATCTTGAACATAACAAACATAATAATAGAGCTGTTTTAAATGCAGAATAGAGATAGCTTGTCAATGGTAAAACCAATCAGTGTTAGGGTTATTTCTTCCACCACATACAAGAGTTACACTCAGAGTCTTGTTAATCACTATCACCAACCAGCAATAAGTAACAAGCATTGGCATTGCCAATAGGTCTCGCCTTTGGGGCCTTATAAGTGTTTAGTTATCCAGCACAATATCCTTGGTGCAACAACATCACGTGTTGCTTTGCTAAACATTTATAAGGTCCCAAAGGCAAGGCTTATTGGCTATGCCAATGCTTGTATTACTAAAGCACCCCGGCTTAACACCTCAGAGGCAGGATATAAATAACCTCCCGAGATGTGCCAATGACATCACTCTACTGAGCATCAAAAGTAATTACTCAAGGTAGTCAGTCAAACTGTAACTGCGGACGTCCGGTATCTGGACAGCAGTTTATCCTAGGCAATCTGTCTTTCTGTACATTTACAGAACTATGAGTCATGGAACACAAATTAACTCTTACAGCTTGCCATGCGCCCACAACTGGACCCTGCCTCCAGCCTGGGCACAGGCCAAGATGTTTATGTGGGGATGTGAGGAGGGGTGCAGGGAGACACTTTCTATCCCGGCTGATTAAATAACTGTGTTTTGCATGCAAGTGGGTGAATAACGGACCTAGCACCCGCATTTCATTTCCCACAACCCTTCAACGGCCTGTATTCCGGGGTTATAAGGATGCAGATGCTGGGAGGGGTGCAGGGTCGTGCTCCGGAAGCATTAGGGGCGGTAAGCTTTCATCCACTCTTCTGCTGGGTTGCAGGCACCCTGGGAACAGCCAGTTTCGCAGAGCAGCTTACATTGTGGTACCCAGGTATGAGGGCAAAGCGTGGCAGGCAGATGTAAGCACGCCCCAGCTCCATTAGCGGGATCGCCACAGACCGCGTACGTAAGGCTCACCAGGCCTCAACTTGCTGATAGGTGACTGTAAAGATATAGGGAGACCCTTGGTACGCCACGTCGGCCAGAAATGTGTATTTCCGGAATGGCTTGTCGGGGTTGCCCCACCATGTCACCCCATATTGTCCAGCTGCTGTGATTTTGTGTGGAATTCCCGAAGGTATCTACAGAAGGAACACACTAGATACGTCATTGCACAGAGCTGTGTATCGGGCAGACCAGCAAACACTGCAGCACCTTCTGTCCGCGCCATGCTACCGCACGGTTTCAAGGAGGCACAGTGCCGGTGTGAGTAGACCTCTAGCCGCTAGACCGAGACAGGTCTCCCCAGTGGATCCTTGGGTCCCGCAGCTCTTGAAGGTGTTCATTCCTCGCACGTCACACTGGCCTCCCTTAGACTCGCGCCCTCTGCTTTTGGTTACACGCAATTAACGAGCCCACGAGTGGTGCGCGCGCCACCGCAAGCAATCTGTTTTTAATTATCGCACCCGTGTCTGGGCACGATAATTGAAAACAGATGTGGCCTGTGCGGGTAACCGCAAGCAATAGGCTGTGGGCGGAGCAAAGGCAGGACTTGCACCCGCCTTTGCCCAATTGCATGCTGTCTTTCTTAGAAAGATGCACGCAAAGTCCAATAGCCTATTACACAAACAAAAACACACGACCGTGTGGTGAGCTTTCTCAAGCCCTTACATAAAGTCGAGCAGAGCAGCGCATGCGCGCTGCACTAAGCTCGACCTAAAATATCATGGAACTTGTGAAACTATTCAAATTGAGACGTCACCGATCAAAGTATTGATACTCAGCCACAGAGTGCGCTGTGTGCCCAGTACGGAAGTGTGGTGAGCGAGCGTTCGGAGCTCTTGGTGATTTTGGATTGATGGGCCCACTTTATGGCTTTGTATAAATACTTTGTTGGTGATGACTCAAAGTGAGGATTATATTAAAATATTTTGGAATTGTATTTTATTCAGCGCTGAAGAAGTTGAGGCATATTGGCCTGTGCGAAACACATGTTAGTTAGAAGCGTGTTTGTTCATTCGAGAAAGTAAAGAACTACCTCTATACCCTTCAGCAAAGAGAATCTATGTGTGTTCATCCTTAACGTTCACAGTGAACGTAATCAATTTGGACTGTGTTTTGGAATTTTAAAGAGGTTTAAGGTGGCCACACCTTTCACCAATTGGTGCACATTGAGGAGTTTTGTTGCAAAATTTTAAACGTGGAGGTGTTGTGCACCGACATATCTGCTCTGGCTACCTTTTTGACTTACTTAGCTTTTAGTAGTATTTAAGACATATATTTTTGCTATTTTTATATTTTACTTTGTGTGTACTGCCTCCTAACTGATTTGGAATGTACTTCAGCGTTCACTGTATTCCCCATTACTTTTGTGTGGTTAAGATTGGCCAACGCTACCAAAACAAGGGACACCATTGAAATCCTTTAGTGAACCACAGTACAGATCAGGATTTTAGTGTTAGGAACACCAGGTTAAAACGCACTACGCACCTGGTTCTGATTCTGTCCCTATTCCATAATTATAGAAGGCTGGGTGTAGTGCTGTGAAGCGGTAAAGTGTGAAAGAGGGGGGCAGTGGGTGGGTTAGAGAAACTCAATTATCAGGGATTCCGTAGTGCACCAAGCATCAATAGGTCATCACAAAAAAGAGAAAATAAATCAATCCTAGTGAGGTTTATGTGGCTGAAAATACATGCTGCCCATGGAGGTAATATTCAGGAAGAAATGGAGGGGTCTGAGTAGAGGGTACTGTTAAACTTATACGAGGGTGGGGTGACATATTTTGTCAGACAGGACTGGGGAACCAAATGCAGCACAAGCAAGAATGCTCAAACCAGCCCTGATCCCTTCATCTCTTCCTGCTCTCTCTACCTATCCATCCATCGATCTTCTCTTTCGCTCTCCTTGTCCCCTCTGATTGCTTTCTCTCTACTTTCTCCATCTCTCCCTCTCTTTTCCCCGAAGCCTCCCCCTGCCTGCTGCAATTAGCCTAGGGGAGCTGTGGACAGAGGCAACAAGAGGTCCTGGACTTTCAAAGACGGTCTCCAAGGCCTCCAGCCCACCAGGGAAAGGGCCAGTGTAATAAAATACCTGATTAGCCATGATTGTGATGGGGGCAGGGTCAGTTAAATTTTGTAAGAGATCGTTTTATTGCAGTAAAGGTTGAAGGCAAGGCAGAGTGTGGTTGCTAGAAGATTCTGGGGCATATTTACAATGAAGTGGCGAAGCATGGCGTTAGTCTCCTTGGCTTAACGACACGCTGCACCACTCCTCAAACGCAGGGCTGCACCATATTTACAACAGTATGATACAGCCCTGCGTTTCCCCCGGCGCTGACACTAAATTTAGCAGCCTAGTGCCAATGTAGGCACCATCATGCAGGGGTGTCTGTGTTGAGGGGGAGATTGTTTATGTGCTGGAGGGTGTCCCTTCCTGTACATAAACAATATTTAAATGAAGTTTTGTCACTTCCATGTGTGCTGCTAATGCAGCACACATCGAAGTTACAGAATGTCATTTTTTTTAAAGATTGTTTATGTGCAGGGAGGGTCACCTTCCGGCACATAAACAATCAATGGCAATTTTCTGTTCCTATGTGTGCTCACAATGCAGCACACATGCAAACAGCAAAAACAAGGAGAAATGAAGCATTTCTCCTTGTTTCGCCATGTTAGACAAGGTTTTCCCTGGTCTTAATTTTGGTGCGGCCTCCTATTTATGCCACCCTTGTAAATAGTGGACAGCATTAAAAAGGAATGGGTGTTGCGGCGGAACGCCCACCACAACACCTATTGCCCTCCCCTTTCACGCTAAGTGCAGTATGAAAGAGTGCCTTGTTTACAAGGCAGCTTTGAGCCACGCTAAGTGGCTTAACGTTGCCTTGAAAATAAGGCGAAGCACATATCGCCACAGGAACGTCACTTAAAATGACGTTTCTATGGCGACCAGGGCTTGTAAATATGACCCTCTGTTGTTTGTGAGATCATGCGTAGGCGAAAATACGAGAGAGGTTGGTTGTTCCAACAATCTGTAGATTGGTACCTGGCAGATTTAATAAGGGGGAGAATGTGGGTAAGGCCTGAGCTGCCCAGTCTCGGCGTCGTCTCAACATCCTCGGATTCTGGACAAATCACTTCATCACCTGCAAAATAAATAAATAACTAAATTTTAAAAAATGAAAGAGTAATGTAACTGGGGCTCATCTAAAGCGCTCCAATATCTTCGGGTCGAGTTCGCGCTATATAGAATTGCAAAATAATAATAATGATGGGAGAATGCCACCTACTGTTCTTAATACTCCTGGGTAGTGGAAATAATGTCGGAATGTCACAGAGGGCGAGAGTTCCAGTGTGAGGTGTTGTTTTTACAGATCTGCCGTGGCTGCGTGCTTTGTGCGCCACGACCTACCTGTTCTGTTCCTCGTGCCCACTGACAGTTGATGCGTCACCCGCACGCACAGTTCGCGCGCCTCCAGCCAGGCTCGCGCGCCACCCAGTCTCTCATGCGGAGTCGCCGTGATGCACTTGGCAGCACACCGCAGCAGATGCTCGTGTGACAGCTCGGCGCTCTGCATGAAAGGGTTCATGAGCTCTCAAGCACGGAGCCAAGCCAAGCATGTGCCGGGGGCCTCGGCTTGGAAGCGGAGGGCGGAAAGAGGTGGGGGCTCCGCAATCTGTACTGTGTGCACTGGCTGTGGAAACATCCCTCGGGGCACCAGTGAGACTGGGGCTTGTGTCACTTCCACATCACAACAGCTGTCAGTAATCGCATGTCACGGGTCTCGAGCGGCAGAGTTCACAGCCTGCAAAACGGATTGCGGGGAAGCGCGGGTCAGGCTGAAAACAAAAAGGGGAGGAAATCGATCTTAAAAATAAATAAATGGCTGGCTGGAGTCCCCAAGATAAAAAAAAAAGCGCCGCATTCAGATTTGTCCCGGTCTGTTTACGAATACCGTGGGATTTCTTAAAATAGAATCCGATGATAATCGCAGATTTCACGTACAGAAAGCATAAACAAACTGATTAGAAGGCGAATAACACCGGCAGTTCAGGGGGCTCGGCACCTTTAAGACGCCAGAAGGGCCAGGCCTGCAAGGAGCCCCACAGAGACTTGACAGAGACTCCTGATAGCTTCCTTTTCCCTCTCCCTCTCCCTCTCTCTCTCTCTCTCTCTCTCTCTCTCTCTCTCTCTCTCTCTCTCTCTCACTCTCTCTCTCTCTCTTTCTCTCTCCCCCTCTCCCTCTCTTCCCCACCACCAAAAAGTCATTGCAACGGCTTCAGTGCAGCACTTGTAGGTGTCCTCCAGCCAACCATCAGTATCATGGAGAGCCAGGGATCAAATGGAGAAGAGAGAGGAGGCGGGAAACCTAGGGGCACATTTACTAACTTTTGGCACTTCACAGCCCATCAACCAAAGTAGCTGTCCTGCACTGTGTCCAACAGATAGAGAAAAAAACCTGCACCATATCTGCTAAAGTATTGTACTATTTTTCTCTCCGACTATACTGGAATACTTTTGGCTGTCCTGCACCAACACATGCATTCTTGCACTTTAGTGCAAGGGTGTGTGCCTTCTTTCAAGCTTAGGTTGCATAAGCTCATGGAGGCGTACGTTTTTGGCTCGAATCCATGTCTACCAAAGTTAGTCTGAAGGTATTTGTGCCAAAATTCACAGGTGGTGGCATGGTGTACCTCCCATGGAAAGCACCTATGACTCAAAGTAGTGTATAGCAACTTTTGACAACCTTCAAATGCAAATCAGGATTTACGTTGGAAAGTACACTCCAACACAATTTTTTGTGATGCAAATCTGGTGCAAAGTGTTTGTAATTCTCAGCTCTACTGTGCATTAGATTGCAAAAAGGTCACTCTTCAGAGCTCAAGAGTCTGAGTTTTTATCTGGGGCATAGCTATCAATGGTGCAGTAGGTGCGGTGGCACCACAGCAGAGGTGCTTGGGGAATCCAATGCCTCTCAAATGCAGCTGGTTTTGTCTCCCAACCCATTGAATGGAGACCTATTTTCCTTGCTTACTTTAGGGCCCAGAACACCTTTGCTAAGCTACTGGTTTGCATACAACTGTTTCTGATAAACGGTTTCAATGGGTACATGTTAAAAATGTAGGCATATAGTGCGCGCACTTGCAATGTCTCCATCCTCAGAAGCGGTGGCGCTTTGAAAGAAGGGTAGCTTCAAGAGGTGCATCTACTCTAAGAAAGTGCCGTCCTCACATCTCTTTGATCATCAATTTTCCACAGGTTCGAATCATGGATATTACCCACCTCCGCCTCACCACATCCTGCAAACAGGGTCGGACGGGTCTATGTGAAAAAAGATCTGGTCTGAAAGCAGCACTCAGCTCCAATCAGGGACTAAGGGACGTAGCCCTGACTCCTGTGAGGCACCACTCTCTGCCCCTTGCCTCGGCTGCTAAAGAGTTCATTTACCAGCATTCATGAAAACATGCCTTTCATGTTTTCATGAACACTGTCAGTGCAGGGGGTTAGCCCTCTCCACATCTTCTCCAAGCTCCTGATGACAGGAGGAGGAGGGGGCGGATGGAGTGTCCAGCCAACGAATGTTGATCCAAAATACAACCCTCTCTAGCTTAATGTGTGGATTGCGCATGTCTAAGGTTAGTAGTTAGGGTTTACTAAGGGTGTAGTGCAACTTCTGTCCCCTCACACAGGCACAATCAATTTTGTTTAACATTCTGCGCATGCCTCAGTCAGCACAGTATATCTGCTAAAATGTGTCTGCCAGAACACACATCAGTGCATCCCTGAGGCAATGAGGAGATACACAGTGCAGCAGGGGGTAACATCCCAAGCACCGTGCCAGCTGCTTATAGGGCTGTGCTTGCAGTCCCATCAAAAATGCTGGGAGAGGGGCTGAGGTGAGACTTCCTCTTTTCAAACCTGCCTTGCTGCTCCATCTGGCCCTTCATTGGGAATCATGGCTTGTTCGTTTTTAATGCCCAGCACCAGATTCCTTCTCTGCTGCTGCCATGGAGCCTACAAGTTGCCATCAAAAGAAGCATGGTATGTACAAAAAATGATGTTTGCCTGTTCATGTGTGTGTATGTGTGAGTGTGTTTGTGTGTGATTGACAGTGAGTGAGATTCAGTCAGTGTGTGAATGTATTTGAGAGTATCAAAGAGAGTGAACGAGAATGGGAATCTGAGTTTGAGAGAGTGTATGAAAACGTTTGAGTTATTGCAAGGATGTGGGTGAAGTAATGCGAGTGCATTATTAAGGGTTGAGTGATTGGAGATTGTGAGAGCGCATGGAAGGGAATTAGGTGTATAGCTATCAATTGTGCAGTAGATGCAGTTGCACCAGAGCACAGACTCATTGAGTGTGAAAGAATGAGTGTGTGTGTTAGTAAGTGGGAGTGCGAACCAGTGAGCAGTAATTAAGTGGGAGTGAGTATGAGTGACAGAGTGTGAGTTACAATGGGAGAGGGGGAAAAGAGTGATTACGAGAGTGAGTAAGTATGATTGAGAGTGTGAGTGAGTAAGAGTGTGTTTGTTTGCGTGTTTATGATTTTGAGTCTGTTGCTGGCCATGGCATACTCAATCACATTCTGCTCTTATGGCAGTACCCAAGGTAACATGCTGAAGCTGGCATATTGGATATAATTCATACCATAAGAAAGGGCACCCATGGCAAAATGCAGGTCGTGACACACTAGCAGCAATTCTTGGCATGGCCCTTGTGGAAAAATGCTGGTGCTTGCATACTGGAGGAATTTCTTGGCATGGGGCACCCGTGACGCTTTAGCTAGGACTGTGGAGGTAACTCTAAGTAATACTTGATATAAAGGGACACCTATGGCAAAATGTAAGTGCTGGCATAGAGGAAACAATTCTTTACCTTAGAGTTGGTGGCCATGGCACATTGAGGATGGGTGGGTGGGTGGGGGGAAGCAAGCTGTGATAAAATACTGCTTCTGAAATACTAGAGGTGATTTTAATATATGGCCATTCATGGCATTTGGGCAATACCAGTGGCAAAATTCTGGTACTGGAATATTGTATGTATTTGTTGATATAGGAGGTACCCATAACAAAATGCTGGCATTGGCACAATGAAGGTAATTCTTAACATATGGGCAACTCCCAAGGCAAATTTAGAATAAAATGGCATGAACTCCTGGCATGTGTTATACCGCACCACTTTTATGGATCACCGCTGTCTGAGAGGTCCATGGGTGGGTTATTTGAGGGCTTGTTGTGGTGGGTCTGTTTCACTGCTGATTCCTCAGATATTACCACAAAAATTGCCTGCAGCATGCACATATGAATGCTGTCTCTCATACCTTGCAAAATACCTATTGATTTGTCCTTACAAGTCCAAAACTGCACCCAACTGGAAACGCATTAAGGGTGCAAGGGCCCACATGTTTTTTAAAACATGAAGGGTTTATGTTAGGCAAAGCAAAGGTCAGTCTAACAGACACTCTTCATGTTCGGGTCAGGCAGCTAGGCGCTGTACATGCAGTAAATGTGCAGGCTGCATGGTAGCCTGAGCCAAACTTTGTCGGGCTAATGATTTCACAGCCTTGTGGCACTGTGGGCATGACCTCCTCAG
The DNA here is from genome assembly GCF_964261635.1 of Lissotriton helveticus. Lineage (NCBI taxonomy): Eukaryota > Metazoa > Chordata > Amphibia > Caudata > Salamandridae > Lissotriton > Lissotriton helveticus. Next base: position 876,277,714 of record NC_136067.1, read on the forward strand.
CCCAGCAAAGCGCTGTGAGGTCCAACCCCTCATTATGCGGAGGGTAGGTCACTGATAGATTTGAACCTGGGTGCTTCAGTTTTAAGCCCTTAAGTACCAAGAGCAGACTGTCTAACAGTGAGGCCACGCCACAGAGTGGTATGGGGTGTCACTGACACCCGCCCACTCTGTGACGAGTAATGGAAGGTCCTCTCATTGGCTGACCCATGACAAAGTCAATCAATGAGAGGAGGCAATGGAATCTTCTGCCAGTCCCTTTCTTGAAGTCTCCAGGAACTACCTAGATTCACTTCAGCCAATCAATGTCACCACCGTGGGCGGGATTTTTTTTATAGTATTGAGTGCTTGTGTGTATGTATGAAGGTATATATATTTCATAGGTGGGTGACCCACTGAAAGCTCAATCCAGGCTCAAGCCTAAAGGCTGGCTCTGGCTCAGCTCAAGGTACCGTTGGAACCTTGAGCCTAGTTTTCATGTGGCTTTTGCCTGCCACCCTTGCTATACTCAGGATTTGGCATTAAGGCCAGAGCTGCCATCTTTGGAACTCGATGTTGGCTCAACATCTTTTGGTTCTGCGCAAATCACTTGATCTCCCAGTGCCTAAAAAAATCAATATGACATTGTGTAATGTAACTGGTGCTTATGTAAAGTGCTCCAATACTTTCAGGTTGAGTTTGCGCTGATTAAAAACTATTGAAAAAATGAGCAAAGATTTAAAAACAAAGCATTAACCTAAAAATGAGAGACAAATAGATGCCTATTAAGTGACTAATTATTACAAAGTGAAAACAGACACCTTGGATTAACCATGGCTGCCCGCTTAAATTGTGTGATTTTATCCTAATATTTTATTTTATCACTCCTTTTTCTTCATGATTGCCTATGAAAGCATTTTGAAATACGTGAGTTCAGAATACCAGCTGTACAAAAACCTATTGTGCTTGATTAAACAGGCTATAATTTTGCTTGATAATGATCTGGACATATAGGGTGCACATGACAAATGTCTGTCCTCTTAGCTCACTAACTGCTCTGTCACCAGTGTGGAGGCAGAGCAGGAATGCTTCTATACTGTGGCATACTAATGGCAAAGTAATACACTTTTTGAATTTTGAAGCGACTTTATTATATTTTACATGTGTGTTCTATGATTTACATAGCAAATGTTTTTAGGGCTCGGCTCATGCAAGGACTATGAGAGGGAAGCTCAGCTCTGGCTCAACGCACCCTGTTAATCTGTTGGCTCGCCCGCCTCTGTGACTGGATGTGTGCGTGAGTATGTGTTTGTGAATGGTGGGTGAATGTTTGCATGCTTGTGAATATTTGCGTGTGAGTGAGTGTGCATATAGACAAATGTTAGCATGTTTGTGCAAGTGGCCCACCTCCTTGCTCAGGCACATTACCGGATGCCACTGATATCTGATTTGCTTATGGTGGCCTCTTTTATCATTCTGCCCTGGAATTTTTACTGTTCCAAGCTGACCCTGTCAGTAAGCCACCTCGTGTTAATTTGGGATTAAACACACCTGTTGTATGCAGCAGTGCTCCAAACGGCAGTAGTGCGGCAAGCCTGTCTGTCTGTCTGTCTGTCCGTCCGTCCGTCTGTCTGTCCAGCTTTCATGAGGCACTGGCATTGATGTCCTGCTGGGAGTAAATGACTCTGCTCTTACGTGGCCTGACAGTTCGGGCTGGACTGTTCCCATTGGGCACAGGGTCAAGACTGATTTGCATATGGCTGGGTCCAAACTTGAATGGCATGGTGAGCAAAGAAAAAAAGGATTTAGCCCCAGATCTCTGTACTGAGGTGAATGTATGACATTGTTCTTTCCATCAATTGTTCTTTTTAAAATAGTGTAAGTGCAGCTCAAAATGGTCCCTCAGTCATAATAATAATAAGAATCCTGGATTGTCCCGATTAAAAAAAATAAAAAATCATATACAATATACAGTCATACACTGGTTCTGCAGAAGGTATAAGTAAATAAGTTGCTTTGGTAATAGAGGTTACTCAAGCTGAACATTATGCAGTCTTGGTGGTCTTTTCAGTGTTGGAAGTATAGAGAGGTTGAATTCAGAAAAGTATACCATACCTTATTCCTCGACATCTGCATTCACTGTACTCTGATAAGGCAGAAACATTTGGTGTAGGCTTTTATTTTTTGTCTTTGCCCATCATTGGACATATACTCGTGCACTCAGGTTATATTGAGCTGTTGTGTTTGTACTAGTTGCTTCAATGCCCATTAGATTCCCCATGTTAGACTAATGTTCTGATTTGTTACCTTTGCCTCAAATTGTAAAGCGCTCTGATATCCTTCGGGATCAAGTTCGCACTATATAAAACTTTATAAATAAATAAATAAATACTCAAGGCCTGCACCTATCCTCAAGAGCTGACCTGGCTCAGACCCTCTTTCTTTCTGCTTTGTACAACTCTCCGATGACCGGGTTCAGGTTACAGCAGGTCCAAAGGTCAGGACATCTGATACTCATGCCTTCACCGGGAGATAATGACAGTCATTGAAGCCTCTCCGCCCTCGCTCAGAGTCCGTAATTGTGCGCTACTGTTTCACACTGAAAGCTGCTGCCAGTAAACACAGATATCTCAGCGTGTATTTTGCGTGACAGCTGCAGAGCTGTTAATGAGACGGCTCTTGTCAGTGACATGGTGCACGGATGCGCATCACCTGGGCATCGCCCTCCTCAAAAAAAAAATGTAAGGACTGCGTCACAGGGACAGTCTAATGCATACATTATATGCTTTGAGTACATGAGAAGGTAAGTACTTCAGTGTCTACTGAATCGTCTCTAGGCTCCTAAGGCTGAACATAAGACACGTTTTAGAACCAGTGTCTAGGTGTCTAGGTATTGAGAAGAAATGATAATCAGTGATATAATAAAAAACAATTCACCCCCTTCAGAGTGTGAAGAGTGGTCCCTTAGTCTGTCATATCTCACAGATATTCATTGGCCTTGAGTCGAATGGGGTCCCTTGAAGGGTTGAGGGGCCACCAAAGGGTTGTGGTCCCATTCTTTGCATCAGAGGGGCTGCAGGGGGCAGTGTTACATCCCTGATGTTAATGACACCCCTATAAACAATATTGTTGAAGTTAGTTGGTATTTATCTACTCCAGAGTGCCATAAGCTCAGATAGTCCAGGGATTACTTTCGAAGAGGTTCCCTGGTTTCCATTGTTATCCAGTTAGTTGGTGTGTAGTGTGAAGTTGAGTGTGTTTTTGTCATCAGAATGGGTGAGCTTTAATTGGTTGTGTGGTTTCGAATAGGAATAGACCACACCGCTTGGGTATCTTTTCTGTAGATAAGCATGCCCATCGCCCGGCAGATGTATGTACACGTGGTAGGCAGCTGGTGAAGTTTGTGCTGGTGGGTGCCTCAGTAGCCTGATTTTTGTAAATTTGGGATATGCTGTATGTACATTCACAGTTCTGCCTAATGCATTCTTTTGTGGGGCGGTTTACTTTGATGAAGTAATGCTGTTGACACCCACGTTTATGGCATGCATGGGCTGTATTTTGTATGTGTGTGTATTTGTGGGATATTCTGCCTCAAGTATACTGTGGGATGTAAATCATGTGTAGACATAGTGCCATCGTGTGTCACACAATCTTAACTTCCTTCAGTCTTCTGGAGAAGAGCCAACATCACACATTGGCATAGAGTGGGCACTTAACCCCTGCAGAAAGTGGGTTTCTAGTTGATGCCAGAGGCTCTGGGCAGCTGATGTCCATCAGGGTTTTTACCATTCCCCTACACATTGGCAGCATCCTCAGATACATGTATTTCTTTTTTGGGAGGGTAGACTCGAGCACTGTCAGACACTAAGCCCAGACCCGGACCCCTCCATGGCTGGTCAGGTGGTTGCTGATGGGCTCAAAGCCCTTCATCCCACTCCCACCCTCACCACTTATAGGCCCATCCCACTCTCACACAATAAAATAATTGTCAAAGTTATCAGGTCTGCGAATTTCAAATGATAGGAATTTGTACAACAGCAGATATCTAACTATATGGCTACCTTTGCTGCATGTGTCTGCAATGGTCTGTCTAGTGTTTGCTGTTGGAAGTATTGTGTATTTCACATGATGTATAATTAGTAGGGCCACTGGAATTATGCGGTTTTGCGGCTGCTGCTTTTTTCACATAATTATGGATTTGCTGCATTCGCCACATAGTCCCTCATCTGCTGCATAATTTGCAAGTGTTGACAAAAAAGATATGTTTCTCACACAGATCAAAAGTTACCAAAAAGGTTGTGACAGGTGTTGCTACTCAACGGAATGCACTTCGCAAAGGTTGACTGTTTACTTTTCAGTTGCATATTGCTGTATTTTGGTGTTATACTAGTACGAATGGGGTGAAAACTTTGTCCAGGAAGTGTTAAAATGTGTAAAAATAACAAAATAATGAACTGATACAATCACAAAATGTACTGTATTATGCCACATAATGTGTATTTTTTTGGCCGCATAATTTAGTAAACCCTCCCACATCATTTGGTCCTCCCTTGCTGCATAGTTCCATTGGCCCTGATAATTAGTGATGTGTGCTGTTGTGAGCGCAGTGTTATTCAACTATATGGCATATATGTGTTGGACATATGCTAATTTACCCCGTGTTCGAAGAGAAACGCAAAATAAAATGCATTCCAAGCCTTGTGTTGCTAAGTAGGATTGCTGAAAATTTAAAAGGGGCAGGAAGACAAGGAAAGCAAATTTGTACTTTACCATCCCAATCCGAAGAAGGAAAGATGTGCAAATTCATAGGTGCTTCGTCAACCCAAGCACTCCAATTGTCATTGCACTGGAGTGAAGGGTATTACTTCTGCGGCTGGCATCGTGTGGTGATACAGCAATGCTCGGAAGCTCAAATGACATCCTGGACAGCTAAGTTCTGTACGAATACCATAGTATTCCGGAGGAAGACGTTTGGGTCAGTGATTTGTTGGCAGACATCTTACCGCCTGACCTGACCATGCGATTCCAGTGAGTTTACTTTCTTTTTTTATCCTACTTGCCTCACTTGGCTATTCTCCTTTGGCCATCGACCTGCTGACCTGCCACCTTCCCCTGAGCAAAGCAGATCAAGGTAAACAAGTTCTGTGGGTCCCCAACCAGTGGACTTCAATGATATAATACATGCAGGAAGAGAACTTGCCTTTGAGCCCACTAGCTCCTTCTTTATGAGACCCTCTGTTGACCCTTTGCAGACCACTGCTATTGTCCATATAAACCATCCCTATATATGCAGATCATTTCCTAGCATCTTTATGGTGCATTTATCACAAGCAGTGGGTGAGTATTCCAAAGGCAGGACCATGCCATGTTGATAACTGTAACGTAGCATTATGGTTAAAGAGGGGCGTGAAGTCAACACTGGGACTGAGTGTAAGAATATGGATAGCACGTTTTGGGATGCAGTGGAACAGAAGAAGATCGTGGTTTCCTTTTTAATTATCAGTCATTACAGCTCTAACCTGAATATAAATGTTAGACACCCCGAGGCTTTAAATGAGATGTAGGCCGATCCCTGATCCTGGCTGGGACTGGTGTGGTTTGGGTGGAAAGATTGAACTCCATTGCTCTGAGGACAATTTGGATAGCATTCAATTCTCTACGGTCAGACCAAGCACCTGATCAAAAAAGCATGGTGCAAGGTGGATCTTGGAGGAAGGAGATTAAAACAGCACTAAAGGTACATTCATTTTCAGTTGGATCTCCCCCCAAGAACTGATATCTGCAGCACCCCTGCATGCTTACACCCCCCCCACACACACGGTCATGCTCACCAGCATTCTTCCCAACAAGCTGATACACCCATATAACCCATTGGACTGTCCTTTCAATGTTAAAATCAGAACTTTCAAGCTAATCAGCAGTGCAAAGTCTTTAGAAGTAATTTCAGGAGGTAGCTTGGTACTGAAAACAGACTGCCAGGCAGGGCCAAGACTGTGCTGGCCAAAGCTACAAGGGTCTGGAGGAAATCAGAACTCATGCTGGTCTTGCCATCCTCATGGCAGCCATCTGACCAAATCTGTTGTGACGGTATATTCTAAATGTGTCTTGCACAGAGTCATCAAAGTGACTGCAAAGTGCTTATTACTGTTTAAGGGAAGAGGCTCTTGAAATACAGACCCACATGTGACAGGGAACATGGAAAACTCTCATTGACTCTACTGATTGTATTGTGGGCAACTGGAATGATACACTTCTGCTCTTTTCTGCACAGTTACTGCACTTTCGGCATAATCCTCCATTTGCTCCACAATTTGTAGATTTTAGCAAGAAAATTGTTTCAAGCTCAAACAGACCAAAGTTACTTTTTTAAAAAGTGCCACATAAGTGCTGCATGTGATGCCGCTCAGTGACAGTCTCTTTGCAGCGTTTAACTGGTCACCTTTCTGCTGCAGATTACTGTATGGACGTGCTAAAATGGTGCTTAAATGAAAAATATTCCTGCAACGATTTGTGTCGCACTTTACCACATAATTTGCTTTATCTGTAAGGCTTAGTCAATCATGTCACATAAGTTTGTATTCTTTTGTTAGATAATTCCAGTGGCCCTGGTTATATTATTAAAAACAAATACGTAAACTGGTTACACTATGTTGCTTAATCCCTGATTACATGTTCAGGGCTTAATTCCAATCTCTTAGCGGTCAGGAGTTTGCACAGAGATTGGAATTATGAGTTGTGTGAAAACTGTCATACCCTCACAGTTTTCCCCCTGATAGATTATGACAGGTCAAACCTACCAAAATGTATCAAGGCAAAGTCCCGAAAGAAAGGCAAAACAGGAGGAATTTGGTGTGTTAAATGCCAATTCTGCATGTTGTGCCTCATTTTCTAGTTGGATATTCTGAATAAGAGATATTTATCACACCCAGTAAATACCTTACCATGGGGTAATGATACATACTTCACCCTCTACAGCATAACTTGCAATCAGGGACAAAGTCCTTGGAATAATAGACCTAGACGGGGTTCCAGACAAAGGCGAGATTAGAAGGATGGCATGAGATCAGTGTGGCAGTGGGGTTAGGGTCACAGAAGACACGTGCTAGGTTAAAAGTAGGACAATGTAGTCAGTAGTACCACTGAATTAAAAGACCAGTAAAAGAGAAGGCAACCTGCACCTATGTTAGCCCATCTCCTTGCTTCGTGTTGTGCCATAAAACTTTGCCTCCTTGCCAGATGTATGGCACAATTTTGAGTGTCAAAATATTGTCCTGCTATAAAGGTTTTTTAGCTATTTATTAATATTCCATGGAGATGCTTTGACTTGCCAACTTTCTACAGTTCTGTCTTGTATGTCAGTTTTGCACTTAATTTAGGTATCTTATATGGCAGATATTGTTGTGCAATGTATTTGTATTGTTCTTAACTCTGTACATTTTATGTGGCCCTCTGCTGAGAGCCAAAACATAATAAAATAAATTGAATTGTCCTGCTATAACATTGTATCAGGTATATCGACTACCATAATAATGTGAAGGTGAATAGATGTAGGTAAGAATAGATTTATTATTCCTAACGTCACAACTACGCACCGTGAAGATAAATATTTTGTCTAGGTATGTGAATGTTGATTTCAGAATAATAAATCTACACTTACCTAAACACTTTTGACAAGACAATACTTAAAGCGTGATATTGTGCTAAAATGCTCTTGTTGCCTTGCCTATGTTGGGCTGGGCTTTCCTCATCTTTGCATCATATTTTTCTTTCCAGGGTCTTTTCGTGTTTGCTCACCTGCTTTCCCCTTGTTTTTCGGTTCCCTTGTGCCTCATCATTTTCTGATGCTTTCTTGTCCTTATCCATGGTTAAGTTCCTCTCATTTACTTACTACTCCATTTCCTTACATTTTCCATCCTGATTTGAAGCTTTGCAACACACCTGATTTGGGAGATGTAGATGAGCAGTGAGGGTGTCAGTGCTTACTTTGTGAAAGAAAGATTGTCAGTGCCCGAAGCTCTGCTCAGAAGCTGGTGGCTGGTGCAATTAAATGTCGGCGTACCGAATATGAAGGCTGGTAGTGTTCAATCCACTACCCAACACTCTCTATCCCTTTTTCTCACTCTTGCAGGCTCCCACTTTTTGTTTGTGACGGTTTTGCCATCTTTCTCTTCCTCAATGATCTGTGAGTTTTTAGGTCTCGCCTGTCGATGCGCATGCGCATCGAGCAAGCGAGACTATAGGGGCTCATCGACTCTTTATCTAACTTGCAAGGAATCGTGGCGATTCCTTGCAGTGCCCATGACTTTTAAGCTCAATGCGCATGTGCATTGAGCTTAAAAGCGCGTGCACAGCCGCCCGCATTCCTCCGACACCTTTGAAGTGAAGCTTAGCTTCACTTCAAAGGCCCGGCTTCTTCACACCCACATGCCGCTCTGCCCCGCTCCGCCCCCTCCCCTGAGTCATCCTGCCTGCCCCTTCCCGCCGTGTCGCATTTCTCCTCCCCCCTCCCCTCTCTTCCCTCCGTCTTGTTTCTTTTGGCGATGTTCTTGTTTGTTTAAGCACGTGAGGTTTTGTTAGCTGTCCCGATGTTTTATAGCCTTACACGTCTTACTCGCCTTTAAATCTGTAAGCAGACACTCGTTGTGTCACGTATTCAGCGCGGCTGCTGCTTGGGATCATGTGTTTTTTTTAAAAACAAGCAATTTAGTTATAGAAAGAGGAGGGCTCTATATGCTTTGTAACCTGTGTCGGACGTATTTCGCATGTTTGCTGCTTGGGATCAGGAGTTTTTTTGAGGACAATATGCTTTTAAACGTGTTGTACCCCCTGAATATAACTATTGTAGCTGATGCTAATTGAAAAGGATCGAGGAGGCTGCGCTGTTACAATCTAAATAGCAAAGTGCTCGAAATTATTATTAATGTGCAGCGCTACTCCGTGTGATATTTTGTTAGCAATCCCGATGTTTTATAGACTTTTTGGTAAAAAAAAAAAAGACGAGTGCCTTACTCGCTTTTAAATGTGTAAGCAGACACTCGTTGTGTCACGTATTCAGCGCAGCTGCTGCTTGGGATCGCATGTTTTTTTTAAGAACAAGCATATTTTAGTGGGCAGGCACAGGAGTTATTTTTACAATTCAAGCAGCGCTAAACATTTATGTGTGAGGTAATATACGGAGCTAACTAACAAACAGCACTTACGTTTATTACATTCCTAGCTATGGTATATTACAGATTTGCACTTTAAAATGTAAGGTTTTTAACTGTTAAACGGTGTGCGTCTTTATGCAGGTTTACTTATTGCCAATTTCACCCGTAGTTGTAACCGTGCTTTTTATCAGCACTATTTACATTACCTAAAACATATTTGTTTTGTTAGCACGGAATGATGTCTTTTTTGTACTGTGTATGATGTGCACAGATACAAAGCTACGCGCACAGAGGTAGCTAAAACTGGATTTGGTATCGTTGCCGCCACATCCCTTCTGATTTAGCATAAATGTAGTTTAAACCGCTGCCATGCAACTGAGGAACCGGTTCGGCTCTCTGGGAAACGCGGGCTCTATTGGTGCTGCACACCGGTTGGTTATTTAAACTATAGTATTTTCACCTCCTGCAATTGTGTTTAAAAATGTTTGGCATCCCGACAACATATGTCTACACCCTGTGGTATAACATACATTTTAAGTAGAGCTATGGCTGTGCATTGCGAACACGCCACGGTGATCTGTTTATTTTTACAGCAGAGACTGATGTTTTACGCATAAGAGCTTTTTATATTTACAAGTAAAATCCGTAGTACTGCTAGCGAAGAGCTCTGCAATAGGACTATTTAGTTTAAAATAAGCAGTCCGTGTGCGTGATAATTAATAAAAAAGAAAACATATAAATGTAGAAAACAAGTATATGCTATATAATAGTGTACTCCTTTGCCCTGTGCGTTTTGCACATGTGATACGTAATGCAAAGTAGCTTGCATGGCATGCTTTCTTGAGCACAGACGCACATCTTTATTGCGCTTCCTGGAGATAAGCATAAGTTTTATATTATGCTTTTGGTCCACCATAAAATTAATTGTGTTCTCTTTAGAAGTGGAGCTGGGGCGTGGGTTTTATCACTTTTCTCGCCGTTTGTTTACAAACCTGTTGCAGAGGTTAGCTGCATCTGGTACTTTGTTATAAATGTTGCGTTAAAGATGTATTGTGCGATAAATGTAGGCCTTATTTTCCTATGTCTTTTAATAATTGTGTATGCTTGGTATATAGTATTATACAGCTATTTGTGGTTTAACTGTATAGTTAAAAAATATACTGTTACAGCTTAAACAAAATATTGCAGAGGTTATGAGGGATTTTTAAACGTGTGGAATTTATCTAAAAAAATCTAGAGCCCCACACTCCTTTAAACCTGTAAGCAGACACTCGTTGTTCAGTGCATACAGCGCGACTGCCACTTGGGATCCGATGCTGTCTTTAAAGCATCAAATGTAGCTTTTAAAAACGGGGCCCCACACACCTGTCAACCCATATGCAAACACTCGTTCTGCAGCGCATACAGCGTGCCTGCCACTTGGGATCTAATGTTGCCTTTAAAGTGTGTCATTTAACCTTTAAAAAACGGGGCCCCACATGCCTTTCAAACCATAAGCAAACACTCGTTGTGCAGCGCATGTAGCATGTCTGTTGCTTACAATAAAGCAGCTCCCAGCTATGCATAAGTGGTTTTATTAATTACCCACCACATTATCACTCAGCACCACCACAGCACCACTCAGCAGCACCACAGCATCACTCAGCACCACCACAGCACCACTCAGCACCACCACAGCACCACTCAGCACCACCATATTATCATTCTGCACCACCACATTATCACTCAGCACCACCACAGCATCACTCAGCATCACCACAGCATCACTCGGCACCACCACAGCACCACTCAGCACAACCACAGCACCACTCAGCACCACCACAGCATCACTCAGCACCACCACAGCATCACTCAGCATCACTCAGCGCCACCCCAGCATCACTCAGCACCACCAGAGCACCACTCTGCACCACAACAGCACCACTCAGCACCACCACAGCATCACTCAGCGTCACCCCAGCATCACTCAGCACCACAACACCACCACTCAGCATCACCACATCATCACTCAGCGCTACCCCAGCATCACTCCGCACCACCACATTATCACTCAGCATCACCACAGTATCACTCAGCACCACCACATCACCACACAGCACCACCACAGCATCACTCAGCACCACCACAGCACCACTCAGTACCACCACAGCACCACTCAGCACCACCACAGCACCACCACATTATCACTCAGCACCACCACAGCACCACTCAGCAGCACCACAGCATCACTCAGCACCACCACAGCACCACTCAGCACCACCACAGCACCACTCAGCACCACCATATTATCATTCTGCACCACCACATTATCACTCAGCACCACCACAGCATCACTCAGCACCACCACAGCATCACTCGGCACCACCACAGCACGACTCCGCACAACCACAGCACCACTCAGCACCACCACAGCATCACTCAGCACCACCACAGCATCACTCAGCATCACTCAGCGCCACCCCAGCATCACTCAGCACCACCAGAGCACCACTCTGCACCACAACAGCACCACTCTGCACCACAACAGCACCACTCAGCACCACCACAGCATCACTCAGCGTCACCCCAGCATCACTCAGCACCACAACACCACCACTCAGCATCACCACATCATCACTCAGCGCTACCCCAGCATCACTCCGCACCACCACATTATTACTCAGCATCACCACAGTATCACTCAGCACCACCACATCACCACACAGCACCACCACAGCATCACTCAGCACCACCACAGCACCACTCAGTACCACCACAGCACCACTCAGCACCACCACATTATCACTCAGCACCACCATATTATCATTCAGCACCACCACAGCACCACTCAGCATCACCACAGCATCACTTAGCACCACTCAGCACCACCACAGCATCACTCAGCACCACCACAGCATCACTCAGCACCACCACAGCATCACTCAGCACCACCACAGCATCACTCAGCACCACCCCAGCACCACTCAGCACCACCACAGCACCACTCAGCACCACCCCAGCATCACTCAGCGCCACCACAGCACCACTCAGCATCACCACATCATCATTCACCGCTACACCAGCATCACTCAGCATCACTCAGCACCACCACATTATCACTAAGCACCACCACATTATCACTCAGCACCAACACAGCAGCACTCAACATCACCAAAGTATCACTCAGCACTACCACAGCATCACTCAGCACCACCACAGCACCACTCAGCACCACCACATTATCACTCAGCACCACCACATTATCACTCAGCACCACCACAGCATCACTCAGGGCCACCACAGCATCACTCAGGGGCACCACAACATCACTATGCGCTACCACAGCATCACTGAACGCCACAGCATCACTCGTCGCCACCACAACGTCACTCCGCGCCCCCACAGCATCAATCTGTGCAACCATTCAACAACAACTGGTTCAAATATGTTCTCTCAATGTTTCAAGCTTTATTACAAATGTCACAAAAAGATGTTAATTTTTCACTTCTGTTCTTGGATTTTTGTCACAATAAAATACACTGAACATAATCTTCACAAAGGTTATTTACAAAAGTTTAAGCTATTGCCATTATAAATTACAATAACTTTTATTTAAGTATTAATTATAAAAAAAATAAAAGCCATTGTTATTTGTAATATCAATACATCTAATTCACGTAAATACAACACTTATTGCATTACAAATGCTATAGGTGTCACATTTGCGAAAGTTATAACTATTGGCATTGTAAATGACAAAGCTATTAATTTAGCTATTTTCAAAACCAACACATAAACAAAAAATGTGTCATTTACAATCCCCATAGCTCAAACTTCCCTAATGCGAGACCTATTGCATTGCAAATGCTTGTTCCTTCACTTGCATTCAGTAAATATCTGATACGGAAAAATAAGCGTTGGCCTGCAAAAAATAAGTGCTGATGCCTTCCACTGACAACCGCCGGGTCAAATTAAGCACTGCAGTTCATATTTCTCTGAGTTAGCACTTCATGACTCTGTGACTGCTCTGCTCCCCCAGATCTTCTATTTTTTCCCTTCTTTTAAAATACTCTATAGAGATCACTACGCTTGTATCCTGCCAACACCCTCTCTTGTTTTCGCCAGTAGTGCTCTTTTCGTAGTGACACATCAAGTGATCTGCTGCCTTTGTAATACAAGTCACCTACCCTTCAGGATCCCCTTCATTCCAGGTTTACCCACCATTTTATAACACTGAGGGGCATATTTACAAGCACCTATCGCCACAGGAACGTCATTTTTGCAGATGTTCCTTTCGCGATACTGGCTTCGCCTTATTTGCAAGGTGGCGTTAAGCCAATAAACATTAGCTTAACGCTGCCTTGTAAATAAGGAACCCTTTCACGCTATACTTAGTGTGAATGGGGTGGGCAATGGGTGTTACTGTGAGAATTTTGCTGCAACGCCCATTGCTTTTTAACGCTGCCTCTATTTACAAAGGTGATACAAAAGGGAACTCTGTTTTTTGCAATTTTCACCCCGAGTGGGCTGGGTATGCTCAGACGTGAGTCCCAGGCTCTCCACACCACTGGAGTCAAGCTATCCAGGCTGATGAAGGCTGATAGCCTGAAACCGGTCCTTGGATGCTTGATTCCGGTCTGGGAAAGACATGGCTTGGTAGTTCGGACTGGACTGTTCCCATGAGGCACAGGGTCAGAGCTGATTTGCATATGGCCAGTGTCTAACCCAGGGTGGTGTGGAGTGCAAAAAAACGATGGATTTAGGCCCAGATCTCTGTACTGGGGTGAATGTATGACATTGTTCTACATTCTGTCCATCAACTCTGTTTTTTTGCAATTTTCACCCCGAGTGGGCTGGGTATGCTCAGACGTGAGTCCCAGGCTCTCCACACCACTGGAGTCAAGCTATCCAGGCTGATGAAAGCTGATAGCCTGAAACCGGTCCTTGGATACTTGATTCCGGTCTGGTAAAGACATGTCTTGGTAGTTCGGACTGGACTGTTCCCTTGAGGCACAGGGTCAGAGCTGATTTGCATATGGCCAGTGTCTAACCCAGGGTGGTGTGGAGTGCAAAAAAACGATGGATTTAGGCCCAGATCTCTGTACTGGGGTGAATGTATGACATTGTTCTACATTCTGTCCATCAACTCTGTTTTTTGCAATTTTCACCCCGAGTGGGCTGGGAATGCTCAGACGTGAGTCCCAGGCTCTCCCCACCACTGGAGTCAAGCTATCCAGGCTGATGAAGGCTGATAGCCTGAAACCGGTCCTTGGATGCTTGATTCCGGTCTGGGAAAGACATGGCTTGGTAGTTCGGACTGGACTGTTCCCATGAGGCACAGGGTCAGAGCTGATTTGCATATGGCCAGTGTCTAACCCAGGGTGGTGTGGAGTGCAAAAAAAAGATAGATTTAGGCCCAGATCTCTGTACTGGGGTGAATGTATGACATTGTTCTACATTCTGTCCATCAACTCTGTTTTTTGCAATTTTCACCCCGAGTGGGCTGGGTATGCTCAGACGTGAGTCCCAGGCTCTCCACACCACTGGAGTCAAGCTATCCAGGCTGATGAAGGCTGATAGCCTGAAAACGGTCCTTGGATGCTTGATTCCGGTCTGGGAAAGACATGGCTTGGTAGTTCGGACTGGACTGTTCCCATGAGGCACAGGGTCAGAGCTGATTTGCATATGGCCAGTGTCTAACCCAGGGTGGTGTGGAGTGCAAATAAACGATGGATTTAGGCCCAGATCTCTGTACTGGGGTGAATGTATGACATTGTTCTACATTCTGTCCGCCAACTCTGTTTTTTTCTGTTTACAAAGGTGGCGCAAATAGGAGGCATCGTCAAAATTAAGACCAGGGAAAACCAGGTCTCACATAGCGAAACAAGGAGAAATGCTTTATTTCTACTTGTTTTTGCTGTTTCTATGTATGCTGCACACATAGAAACAGCAAAACACCATGAATGATTGCTTATGAGCAGGAGGTGTCCCTTCCAGCACATAAAATATCATTAAAAAAATGATGATTTGCAACTTCTATGCGTGCTGCACAATGCAGCACACATAGAAGTTTCAGATCGCCATGTGTGATTGTTTATGTGCAGGAAAGTGTCCTTTGCTATGGTACAAGGGTGCCTGCGTTGGCGCTAGGCAGCTTAATTTTGCACCAGCACCTGGGAAAACGCAGGAATGTGCTGTATCTTTGTAAATACGGCTCATTCCTGGGTTTTTGGAATGGCGGAGCATGGCGTTAGCATTATGTGCTTAACGCCACACTCCACATTTCGCTTGTAAATATGCCCCCATTGCAAAAGCCACCAGGGCAGGACTGGCTACCGGGCGGTTGTGTGTGCTGCCGAGCTGGGGGCTAATTTCTCTGCAGTGGGGGGTGATTTTGTTGATGGGGACCTGCGTGCGTTTTGAAATAAAAAAACAAAACGAATTTTGTTCAGCGCATGCAGGCCTCCATCAACGAAATCAGCCCCCAGCTCGGCAGCACACACAACTGCCCGGTAGCCAGTCCGGTCCCGAAAGACACCATTTCATACAACTCCCTTCATTTTTTTCTCGTTTTTCTTCTCATGTCCTTTCCCTCCGGTCCCAAGCCCACTATCACATTCACTTATCTTTTTGAGCACCCATTGTATCCCTGTTCTGCAAATTAGAGGTATCTTTCAGCAAAAGACTGCACAGGCCCCCCTCAAGTGGCCTACCAACGAGAGCAAGACAAAGCTTGCGTGCTGCACTGCCCCCACACAACCAAAACCCTCCCCAGATTCCACAACTCTTTTCAATATGCAAAAACCGTCAGATGGAAAAAATGTGGGAGCCCTCTTTCTGAATCCCCGCTCCCTTCCCCACTCAGATGAAAAATTGCATCCACTCTTATCCAAGATCACACCAATATTCGGGGCCCCTGCAGTTATGCAATTTTGCAGCTGTGGCGTTTTGCGATAATTATAGAGTTGCCGCATTTGCCACACAATCCATCATCAATGCGTAACTGCGGATTTTAACAAAAAAAGTGCTTTTCTAGATCAACCGGATCAAAAATTACGTGTTGCCACTCCTGGAAGGGACTCTGCAAAGGATGGCTGGTCAACTTTCCGTTGCTTATTGCTGTATTTGGGTGTCAAACTGGTACTAATTAGGTGATTTTTTTTGCCCAGGTAGTGTAAACGTGTAAAATGTCAAAATAATTAGGTGATAGTATCACAATAAGGGTTGCATAATTTATGCCAGGTAATTTCCCTTTTCTTGCTGCATAATTTATTCAGCTCTGCCGCATCATTTGGTCCTCCTCTGCCGCATACTTCCAGTGGCCCTGACAATATTGTAAAGCGCGTGAGCAGGATTATTTTGTTACCCTGGTTTTAAGGTTCTAGCCTCAGACGTTTAAACAAAGTCCGCAAATGTAGAACATGAGGCAAAAAGTCGTCTTTAACTTTGCCATTCTCATCTTTAAATTCAATTATGCAGCCGGGTAGGGCTGACACTACTGCGACGGCGTCATCACAAAATAAAAAACAAAACTACGTGGTGACCCTTCACCTGCGACGTCGGTCTGCAGTCCTGAGAGCACGCAATGCTCAGGTCTCTGCGCTCACCGTGGTATGCAAATATGTGTAATCCATATGCAACGTGCTTCCACTGTAAGCAAAATATTACCATACATATGCATGATGGCTTTTTCTCAATCAAGTCTGGTGTGTGACTTTTCGAGGACTGGAGGGGAATTCCGCCGCATTATGCACATTGTTTTATTGGCTGAATCTGATTACTAAGAGGGATCCGTGCTCAGTAAATCCAGAGGAAACTTTAGAACATTTCAAATTGCAGGCGCGTGGTGCCAGCCAGGCGCTCTCAATTTAGTGTGTTGATAGGTAAAATTACAGTACTGCGGCAAAAAATTGAGAGTCACCGAACGCGGCTCGCTACTGCCATCTTTTGGCCAAAACAGTATCAAAGTAAGTTTCCAAAAAAACGATTATTTTTGCGTTTGCCAAAATTAATGAGGCCTTCCTGTCAATGCTTGCTATTTCAGAATTAATACCCGGAGGGAAGAACGTAGTTGCGGCGCTCGCGATTATGGAAGATAAAGTAAAAAGATTCTGGGAGGTGGATGATTTCCTTACGATGACACATTTTGCTTAAGGGGAGAACCCCCAGAGTTTAATACGGAAAAAAACGAAGCGCAGAAATCCTATTCCGGTATAATCTTTATTTCTGGGAAGTGTAGGTACTTTCCAATTAAAAGTATTGTATTACTCCTGAAAAGTGCTGGTACTCGCTCAAAATAAAGTATTTACTTTACCTTTAAACTGCAATACCATGGTATTATAGTTGGCAATTTTATCAACGTAACCTCAATATTTACAGATGTATGCCTGGATTTAGCACAGACATAACCAGTGTGTAACCTTCTGGGGAAAGGAAGGTCCATGGAAGTCGATTCATCAAAATGCCAGGTGTGGTTGAAGTTTGTGAAAAAACAAGTGCTGGCCATACAATAGAAATTTTGGGTCTCCTTCTTTTGGAGAGACAAAATAAAGTTTTACTTCAAAATTTGTCTGGTATTATTTATTTTATACCCTTCTATTTTTTGTTTTCAAAATTCAACAGATTTGTTGTACAAAAAAGACATCCCAATTACATTTGTCATACAATATACACAACAATATATAAAAAACATTACACATAACAAATATATATCTAAATTTCATATATACATTAACACAAAACCATGTGCATCAACATCATTAATCATAGTTGCACGAATTTTTCTTTAAAGAGAAAAAAATTCTCTATACTCAAAGATAAGGGGAAATCAAATGGAGAAAACAGTCTATGTACACAATAATGCAAGTTAGGCTGAGAGAATTAATCCAAAGCTCAGTCCAACACAAAGATAGTTGGTTTAGGCAATTATCGAATGCTTTTCTCCAAATGGCCGACGCGTTTCGAACTCGCTATTTTACTTAGCGCGTTCTCGTCAGGGCAAAATGACTTTATCCTTATATTAAACGTCACTGGTAGCTGGGGTTCACTGTGCGCTAAAAGATCCCCGATCGTAATATCTGCGAGTGTTCGCGTATCTGTTCAAGTTTAGTTTGAAGTTTTGCCTTCGTGCACCGGGGAGCCCCCCTAAGTGCACTCGAACCTTCGATTTTAGTTTTAGGAGTAGTCGACAGGCCACTCAATCTTGATTATTTTACTTCGTGACAACCAGTGTCTCCCAAGCAAGCGTCCGGGTCCGCGCAGTGGTAGCTATCTAGTTCCCGCTGTTCAGTCTGCATTCATCACTCGTTCTGGCAATCCATCAGTGCGCACTGATGGATTGCCAGAACGAGTGATGAATGCAGACTGAACAGCGGGAACTAGATAGCTACCACTGCGCGGACCCGGACGCTTGCTTGGGAGACACTGGTTGTCACGAAGTAAAATAATCAAGATTGAGTGGCCTGTCGACTACTCCTAAAACTAAAATCGAAGGTTCGAGTGCACTTAGGGGGGCTCCCCGGTGCACGAAGGCAAAACTTCAAACTAAACTTGAACAGATACGCGAACACTCGCAGATATTACGATCGGGGATCTTTTAGCGCACAGTGAACCCCAGCTACCAGTGACGTTTAATATAAGGATAAAGTCATTTTGCCCTGACGAGAACGCGCTAAGTAAAATAGCGAGTTCGAAACGCGTCGGCCATTTGGAGAAAAGCATTCGATAATTGCCTAAACCAACTATCTTTGTGTTGGACTGAGCTTTGGATTAATTCTCTCAGCCTAACTTGCATTATTGTGTACATAGACTGTTTTCTCCATTTGATTTCCCCTTATCTTTGAGTATAGAGAATTTTTTTCTCTTTAAAGAAAAATTCGTGCAACTATGATTAATGATGTTGATGCACATGGTTTTGTGTTAATGTATATATGAAATTTAGATATATATTTGTTATGTGTAATGTTTTTTATATATTGTTGTGTATATTGTATGACAAATGTAATTGGGATGTCTTTTTTGTACAACAAATCTGTTGAATTTTGAAAACAAAAAATAGAAGGGTATAAAATAAATAATACCAGACAAATTTTGAAGTAAAACTTTATTTTGTCTCTCCAAAAGAAGGAGACCCAAAATTTCTATTGTATGGCCAGCACTTGTTTTTTCACAAATATTGTAGAGGGTCCAGCTGACCATACGTCCCAAGGACCTATCTCCCTCTTACCCAAAAAAAAGGTGTGGTTGAAGTGACATCATATACCCTTTGACCTTATCATATGACCTTTGACCCTGCATGGTCCCAAGAAGTGATGTCGCATAACCTTATTTCAGATGACATCACAATAATTAACATTGCTGAAGTTACATAATTGCATAATTAATATTATATATTCTTCTAGGGGAGAACAAAGGGTGGGGGTTTCTCTTCCCTGATTTTTTTTTGAAAAAAGGGTTTTACTAATGCATTTTAATGCACCATTTTCACAAAACTGTGCTAAAAAGCCATAGGCTCTAAAAAAAACACTCACTAAATATTCAAGTACTTTCGTGGTGTGCCAAGCTACTGAAACCTGACAGTCCCCACGAGTTCACTCAATTATTTTTTTTAAATGTCCTATGGGTGCCCCCTTATATAAAAAAAATAACTCCATTGCTAGGACCAACATTTTGCCATGGTGGCCCCCTTTGCCCAAACATTACATACAATATGCCAGTGCTATAATTTTACTGCTTCTCTGGCACTTTGGAGGTCCCTTATGTCAAAGGTTATGTCTAATATGTCAAGGACCACATTTTGTCATGGATGGCCCCATGAACTTGCTACAGTGGTCTTCCCGTATGCCAAGAATTTCCTCCAATGTGCCATCACAAGTAATTTGCCACAGGTGCAACTATGCGAACAATTTCCTCCAGGAGGCCAGCGCTGGCATTTTTTCATGGGTGCTCCATGCCAACATTTACCTACAGAGTGCCAGCAGTTGTATTTTCCAGAGGGTATCCCATATGCAAGTATTACTTCCAGTATTCCAGTGTCAACATTTTGTCAAGGGTGCTTCTATAAGCCAAGAAGCATGCCAGGTCCAATAGTGGATTTGCAAGCATTGCAAGACATGCTCGCTTACATTCACTCATTCACATTCATTCTATCATTAGCACTGACTTGCACTCATTCATTTTCACCTACCCTTGTGCACTCACTCACACCCTGAATCACTCATTCCCACTCTATCACTCACTCTTTCTCTGACTCACTTATCCTTACTCACTAATTTTGACACACACAAACACACATCCACAATCCTGTATACAAACATACATGCTGACATATATACATGCTCTCTCTCCCAAACTCACTCACCCACATGCACATACACAACATACATTAAAACCATTTTATTTTCATATTCTAAGATGCCAGAGATCTTACTGCTTCACTTTTTTATTACACTAATAGCGAATAATAAACTAGTATTCACTATAAATGTAATACAAATGAGCAGAAAATGAGGTTAGAGCCTGACTCTGATAATGCGAGACACCCCTGTGATCCTGGCACTAATATTGCCACCTCTGAGGCCAAGAGTCGCAAAGGCAGTGCCAGGGGTAGCAAGGGGCAATCTAGGAGTCGCAACTGCGACCCCTAAATGACGTCCATGGGACTGTCTTGTTCAAAGGAGAACATTTGTTTCTAATTTGGATGTAAATGTGCCCATGTTAAAGTGCCAACGCCTTCAGATTCTTATACTAATGGTACAGTCCTGGTAAAGTTATGGCTCATATGTAAAAATAAACGAGAGGAACAAATGTAGGCAGTGTGACACCGTTTGTTGCTACTGTCCCTGCATGTTTGCTCTTGGGCTGCGCAGTGAACGGCGTGGCTTAGATTTACCTTGTCTGACTCGATCTAACATTTGGTGATGTGATGGCCTTGGAGTGTTCACATGCATACATCTGCACCCCCTGCCGGTGAAAAAAGCAAATACCACACAGAGGCGTAGCTTAGTGAGATTTGGGAGTGGGTGTGAGTCTCAAGTGTCTACTAAAAAAGCAGTGGCCACTGGGTGGAGGGGTGAGATGAGCAAGGTTCAGGAGCAACTGTTTCCATGTGAAACAGGGTCAGAGCTGATTTCCAATAGGTGGGCCTCTGTCTAGCATGGTACAATGGTCGCAAAACAATAGCATGGGATGCTACTCTGACAATTATCAGTAGTTGGACTATTTGCAAGCATTCATCCCAAGCACCTTTTGGGTGTTTGATTGCAGGTATGTCTGGAAACTTAAGACAAGCACAGCTTTCCAAGCCTACTACTGCCAACGTTTGTGAATTCCACACATTTGTAAATGTGCACCCATTCAAGGAGAACTTCTGTGGGTCCAAGGAATGGGCGCGAAGGCACCGGCTGCCCAAGTGGTTGTAACGCCTTGGGTGCTCAGGACGGCCCCCAGCCGTCCTACGTCACGGTGGGCGTGTGCTCAGGACGGCCGGGGCCATCCGAACGCCGCTGATTCACCAGTGCGGCACAAATTCCCCGCCTGTGCAGGAGAATTCATTACGGGGTGGATTTCGGACGGCCCCTGGCCGTCCTCCGCACACGCCTACCGTGACGTAGGACGGCCAGGGGCCGTCCTGAGCACACAAGGGGTTACACCTCCTAATTAAATCCCTTCACACGGCGGAATTTGTGCCGCAGGAAAGGGGTTAAAATAACTATCATGTGACTATTCTTTGTAGTGAACATGGCAGCTGAGACTGCCAAAACCAGTCTTGACATCGCAGCCGAAATTTTGGATAAAATAAATATTGGAGTTTAAACTTACGAGCCTGGACAGTGTCGGTGCCTGTTTAGTATAAGAGACGGGAGTTTGAGTATGTATATATATATAGTTAAGATCCCCGTCCAATGAACAAGTTAAAACCTCTTAGTGAAATAAGTATCGCAAGAAAAACCAACACAGACACAGCAGACACGACTCATGGCCCCCACACCCAACTACCAAACCAAGAATGCATTTGATGGGTGTCATGCCACAAACACCCCCACTGAAGCTACTACCCTGACTATCGGACCTTGGCCTGGTAGTTCTCCCTAGGAACTCATGACTATGGTCACCTACAACACAATGGCCTGTAGTCCTTGCCCTGGGATCACCTATTTTAAATGTATTTTCCTTGCATCACTCTTCCGCGTCTCTGCTACAAGAAGTTTTTGATGGTAGAGTTGTCAAATTGTTGCATGTGACCAGGGCTCCATGTTTCTGGTCCTCACCCTTTGCAAATCATGTTAGTAAGTGACTGACAGCCCCATGTACCAAGCCTGAGTCGCAAATAGAGGAGGGAGAATGGACAAATTGACAGGACGAGCTGAGCCAGAGCCAAGCCGGGAGTCTGTTTACAAGCTGAGTCATGAAAATGTTTGGCATGCATATTGTGCAACAAATATAATGTGAAAATATTATAATTTTAATTGTATTTATCTAGCACTTACTACCCCTAACAAAAAAGTGTATTTCTTTAACTCGTGGAAGCAGTTCATCTTAGTACATCAGATTATAATACTGCATAGACAGGCATTTATTAAAACAACACTGCCATTAGTGAACTAAGAGGCTAGTCAGAGGTCATATAAACCCTAAACATGGAGTAACATACTATGAAATCAAATATAAGTAGTGCTTGTACAGCGCACATCCTGAACTCAAGTATGTGAAAGTGTGCTCAAATGTGATAATAAAGAAAAAAAGGAGGCTCTCTGAAAATATTTGCCTATGATTGCTCAATTTGGAAAAGTAGGGAAGCCAGAATTGATTCCATGTCTAGTTTCACATTTTGAAATTCAGCCTCCAGATGGGTGTCTCTGTCTCTCTCTTTCCCGTTTACATCAAAGGTCACTGTTTTGTCTTTCATTCTTAGTTCAGTGCAAGAAAAGCAGACAAAGATATAACAGGCCGGCTCCAGGCTCCCAGACCCAACTATATGCATTTATCTTGGGGGGAAGGGGGTCACACTTCATACACCCACCCTCCTGAAACTATGCCCCTGACAGCACAGGATCATTTCTGGATCGTCTGACTTGAGGTACAGAGCATGTCTAGAAAGAACTTTCATTTTTCTCCTGAGAGTGGATTATGACCCTGTGTGTCTTCTCCACTGAATGGTTGCTGGCAATTCTAGAAGGACTATAAAGGAGAATCAGTGTGAGAAAAGTTGAATGCTTGCATCTATATATATAAAAGAAAACCCACTGAAAAAGCAAGGGCTGTGGAACCCGGTAGTCAGTGATTCCTGAAGGGGAAGGGTGACTGCTCAATATCATGCTGCACAAAATCCTGTTCGAGCAATCTTCTCATTCGATTTGATATCTTGCCTATCTTCAGTTTAACCAACATGGAAGATCTCGGTGGCCATATTTAAAAAATACTTGGCATATATGAAAGAAACCGATCTGGCAATGAGATGATCATGTTGGGTGAGGATGTTCACAAACTGTTCTTCACACTACAGAATGTAGGGCCTACAAACAGCTTTGAGGCAGGTTTTTCAGCCCTTTAAGGGGAGTTTAGAATACAGTCAAATCTGAACTTTGAACACTTTAAAGTGAGTCAGGCAAAGTAGGATCACAAAGAGCCTTTTGATGGATTGTACACCTGTATCCACACGTCAGCCAATATATGAGAATTAGCACACTGAGGTAGACATTTGGACTCAAATCATACAGGCAAGCTAGTCCTCAAAATTGAAAAGACTGATTCTCAGAGAGGACACAGTCTTACTGCCAGCCATCAAATATGAAGGATCAAGGCACCCAAGTCCTGCACCCATCAGCACAAAGTAAAGAGAGTGAATTGTAGTTGCAATGGTGCAATGAACAAGAAGTGCGACCCTTCTTCACTTCTAAGAGGGGATTATTTCCAAAATGATCACATAAAAAATAGTGGTTCAGCACTCAATGTTGAAGATAATTTAATGTACATAATGAAACTTCAGTCTATAGTACACAATTTGTAATTGTAAGAAATCGGCATCCTGTGGTCTCAATAAACAAATGTCAAAGTGATTTCTTCTTCCAATAAATCTTAATAAATCATCTTTTTTTCTGTTTAAATCACATCAATCGTGCAGTAGCCAATGCGCTTCATCCCCCTTCAGGGCTCAGAACACATGTTGTCATCTTTCAAATTCTTGGTTTGATGAATAGTGATATTAGTTGTATATAAAGATTTTAGAGTGCAATTGCTCTGGTGGAATATCAGTGTGGCGTCCGATTCAGTAGAAAGACCTTTAACATTTGTTTATTGAGACCATAAGATGACGATTGCTTATAATTACAAATTGTGTACTATAAACTGAGGTTTCATTCTGTACTTTAATTATCTTTGAAATTGAGTGCTGAACCACTATTTTGTATGCACACTACCAGCCATGTGCACACTTGGAAGGTCATTCAAATTGTCAGAAGGGTGGCACACATGGAGGCATTATGAAGGCATCATAGGAGGTGGACCTCATGTTGACAATTTGCATTTTCTGTACGATTACCTCAGATGTTTTGCCTTTTTCTGGAACCTATATTTTAGCTGGCTTTAGAACTCATGCACTTACCACTGCCAACCAATAGTCTAGTGCCTATGCTCCCCCTTTAAACATGGTTGTATTGGCTTATTCCTAACTGGCATGTTAAACTTGCCTATATATTCCTAATAGATGGTATTAAATGTGTACCCAAGGCCTGGAAGTTAAATGTCCCTGGTGGACTGAAGTACCTATTGTGCCATCCACTATAGTGGCAGTGCAAATATGGCATCAGGCCTACCTGTGTAACCTGACTATTGCATTGTAAACATTCACTGCAACTTGTCAAAACAAACACTTTTGACAGGTAAAAAATCTCCCTTTTAAAAACTAATGCCACCCCTATGTAGGCATTGCAGTCCACTAGACAGGGTGCATAGTATTTAACCCCTCCCATGCTCGAGCCTCGGTGGGCTGTGCTGGTGACGGAACGGTTCCGTCACGGCCCCCTCGCCGCGCCGGCGCTGATGTTCTAAAGAGCGGGCCGGGCCATGACGGAACCGTTCCGTCACAAGCACAGCTCACCCGAGGGCCGTGACGGAGCGGTTCCGTCACGAGTACGGGAGCGCCGCACGGCCCCGCCTCCCCCTTAGTGCTGCGGCGGAATAGCCGCCGCAGCGAAGGGGTTAAAAGAAGGACATGTAGAAATTTAAAGTTAGCAGTTTCTTACTTTGGTGTTCAGCGGTAGGGTCCAGTACTTGTGTTTTGAAGTGCAAAACAGAAATGTATGTTGAAATTAAAAATCCCTTTCTAAATGGACAAAAAAATTGCCTTTTTAGATTTTTTTTATTGGCTTTTGCTTTTTAATTGGATTATATTTTATTTTTTCCCTAAATTCATTCTTGGAACATTGTAGTAGATCTGGCTAAGAGGGAGAGCCTTAACATGACAGTGCTAAGGAGCATGTGCAAGCAAAGGGGAGTGGTGTTGAACAAGCAGTCCAAAAAAGAGGGGTATAACATTGCCCTCGGAGCCTTGGATGAAGTTATTCAGCTACAGTGCACTTCAGAGGAGAATGAGGATAAAGTTGAGAAGAGAAATGAGGATGGCATGGAGGAAGCGCCAGTGCCAGAGGAGTGTTTTACCTTAGGGACAGCATTGCCTATATTGCCCACTGCAGGGAGCAGTGTGTCCACGTGCAGTTTTTCTCCATCAAAGTTAGAGGAGAGATAGTGTGGGAGAGCTTTGAAGTTGCAGCTAGCTACCTTTGTCTCTGAAGCGAAAAATGTAGCTGCTGAGGAGAAGAAGGCTGCCCAACACTTCAGTGGGATGCCCTGAGTGGGATGGGTATGGTTAGAAGTGAGTCCTGTGCACACTGTGTCACTGGGACCCAGCTATCCCTAGCTGATGGGCCCTAACATTAATACCTTGTGCCTTAGCCATGCGCACTGTTGTAATCAATTATGTCATTTCAAATGTCATCAGTGATCTTATCATTGATGTGATTTAATATGTCATACGTGTCGTAATATATGACGTTATAAGCAGTGCATGCCGGGGGCACAAGTAATAGTTGCTTGAGTTAACTATACCCAGGGAATTTAAAATGTTACATTTTAACTGATGTTTTCACCTAACTATAATGTCACTTTATCCTTAGGTTCTTTCAAATATTGTTTTGTTTTTCTTAATGGGCAGTAAAATATTATTTTCAGACCTAACTATAACATCACTATAACCATTGTTTTTTTTCTGTATTTTTTTTTAAGCTATGTAAGAAATTATCGCCACACCTAACTATACCCTCACTTTTATCTTTGTTTATTTTCAGTAAATTTCTGGTACTTTTTAACGTAAAGTAACATTTTATTACCATATCTAATTATGCCGACTCCCCAACATACTTGGGCATCGGCCATGCTCGACTTGGACTTGACCAATGGGCCTGGCCTGTTGTCATGCCTTGTGCCTACCCACCAGAGCCGGTCAACCCCATCAGACAGTAACACCCCTTTTTAAATAAAATTTTATCTCCGGTCCCACAGGTGCCTGGGGTGCTGTGCTGGCTCCTGTGGCACTCCGACAGGAGTCAAAGGGACAGCACTGGCTCCCACAAGTTCAGCGGTTCAGTGTACTCCTAACCTGCCTCCTTATACCTTAATTCTTTTAATTTTCAGGGTACCGGTGCCTGGGTCCTCTAATGGCAGCCACAACATTTTTGTTCAGATTGGAGCCAACCAATCAGAGTGCAAGATCCCGCAGGACACACTAAAGCATCTTGTTCCGGGACTCCCTCAAACCCTACCATCCATCTATAAATATTGAACATTAATTTCTCATAAACCTCTGAACAGATTTACATCAAACCACAAAAGGCAAGCTTTTTAGGTAAATATATATATATCTTTCTGCCACATTAGGTGTAATTCTGTTCAGCTGTTTTGTCTGTGGTGCTGTTAAAAAATTCCTGTAGAAACTGTATTGGGAAATTGCTTTTTGGGACCCCCCTTTTTGCTCTGCCCACACTTGACCATTTGCCCCGAAATGTTCCAGGGAGGAGCTGAGATCAATTATCTTTTTTTAGAAAGTTATGTCAAATGGCGCCAAAGTTATTAGCAAAACAAAACATCTATTTCCTATGGTAACTTGGTCCTAACTATAACTACACAGTGTCGACTGCACACATCACACACATGAGGGATACTAAAATATATTTGCTGTTGTAAATCATTTATTAATGCCACATCGTCATGCATTGCATCTTGGATGCTACAGCTGCCATTGGAAAAAACCTTTCCTGTTAGTCACCATCAAGAAATGTGAAAATCCCGAAAACCTCTAATCAGGAGGTGCCTTTCATAGTGAAGAAAAGACACTCTGCTGACACAGTCCGAGAAAAGCAAACACAAGGAGATGATGGACGGAGTGCTGAAACTTTTCAGATACTCACCCCCAGTCACAGATCTGGGTTGAATACATCATCATTCTTTAGCTCACTTTGCCACCCCAGTTCAGCCCCAGCTATATGCAAATCAGTCTTGACCCTGTGCCTCATGGGAACAGACAATCCCGAACTGCCAAGCCAAGTCTTCGTTGGACCGGAAACAAGCATCCTGGGACCGGTTTTAGGGTAACACCCCTCATCAGCTAGGCTAGCTTGAATCCATTGGCAAACCTCCCGCCTGGACATAGCTTGCCAACTTAGGGCGAACAACGCAAACACAAGGCGACATTTCAAACCATCATCCCCAGTCAAAATGTTTGATTCTGTTTGCTTTGTTCGACCTAGATTGAATGCAGTGTTGGATTCTATGTAGAGTCAGTTAGTCATCCTTGGCTCTGCTCTACTTGATGCACTTCTGTCTTCCATACGTTCAGGCTCTCCCACTGACTCCTGTCATGTCCCAGTAATTAAATCCATATTGGAAGTTATTTGCTCGGTGCTAAATCCTTTGATTAACAATATTTTTTTCTCCGGGTGCTTTCCTAAAGCTTGGAAGAGGGCTTCAATCTTGCCCCTTCTTAAAAAACCTACTTTAGATCCTACTGATCCGGGCAACTATCTGTCCACCTCAAGACTCCCCTTGCCCGCAAAAATTATCGTAAAGCCCATGAATGCTCATCTCAGTAGTTTTCTTCATGACAACAATGTACTTGATCCTACCCAATATGGGTTTAGAGCTGAGCATAGTACGGAATCTGCCCGAATTAAATCCTGTGAGGAGGTAAGGGAGGCACTTGACTGTGGTGAGAAGGCGATACTAATTATGTTAGATTTATCAGCAGCCTTCGACACGGTCCATCATAAAGTCTTGATGGACCGGTTGTCAGAGGTGGGGGTAAGGAAAGTTGCCTGGAAACTCCTTTACTCCTTTTTATTGGAAAGATCTCAAACAGTCGACTTGGACAACAACAAGTCACAGCCTTTCAGACTGCCTTGTGGGGTACCCCAGGGGACGTCACTGAGCCCTACGCTCTTTAATATTTATGTGATATTCCTGGCAGTCCTGATAAGATCGTTCGGTTTTCCGTTTACCTCGTATGCCGACGACACTCAAATTGTGCTGTCCTTCAAAGACGGTCAGGTAAAAGAAATAGGGGCCCGTTTTTATGAGTGCATGAGGGCCATTGCACGTTGGATGTCGGCAAACTGTCTTAAACTGAATTCCAACAAAACTGAGGTGATAGTTTTTGGTAACAACCCTCATGTTTGGACTCCAGATTGGTGGCCAACTGAAATGGGAAACCATCCTGTTCCAACCCCTAAAGCGAAACCTTTAGGAGTAATGGTTGACAACAGATTGACCTTTTGTTTTCACATTAGCTCAGTTGTGTCTCCTGCTTCCTGATTTCATGAACTTTAAGGAAATTAAAACCCTATCTCTCGGACGTCAATTTTAGGACGGTAGTCACAGTCCTGGTACTGTCACGCCTGGACTACTGCAACAGCATTTTTCTGAATGCCCAAAAACAACTTCTTAATAGGCTTCAGATGGTCCAAAATGCTACCGCTAGACTCCTGTCCGGTACATCTAAATTTGTTTCGGTCCGAGGAGAACTCACTAAGCTACACTGGCTTCCGATGAAACAAAGAGTTTGTTTTAAGGCTCTTTGTATAGCCTTTAAGGCCCTTAATGGTCCCATCCCCGTCCATCTGAGGCAAGGGTTTAAATGGTATACCCCCACCAGAACCTTGCGATCACTGGGAGCCAAATATGTTCAAATACCCATCTTTAAGAAAGCCAGTTGGGGAGGAAAGAGCTTTGTCACCTGTACTTCGAAGGCTTGGAACGAACTGCCGTTCATCTGAGAAACGCAGATAATCTTCTATCTTTTAGAAAGGGTCTGAAGACCTGGTTGTTTTCTCACTAACCGCTTCAATCTACGGTTAGGCCGAATCTAGCGCCACCCCCAAGGGTAATCGCGCGCTTCCTATAAATTTCATTAACATAACATAACACTCATCTTTCATTTAAATCTTGTTATTTCAACATAGAAAAATATACTAATGACCTTTTCACTGCTGTCCCTTTAAGGTTCATCACACACATGCATGCACTGATGACTCCAGAACCATACTATAATAAAAGGCACTTCTGGTGCGCAAGCAGAAGTGCAGAGCTAGATACTATTATGAAGCACAAACTGGGTGCCGCCTCCCTAGCCCTAACACAGGTCATCTACTTTCTGCAGATATTGACCACCATACCATAGACTTCATCCTTACAGTTCATGAATTGAATTGAATTAAGCTTTTATATAGCGCATCTGTCACCCTACGGGTATCCTGGCGCTCAGACTTAACTATGACTATTTTGTGTGTATCCCAGCTCCAGCCTTCTTGCTGCTAAACACTACACCACCAAAACATGTTACAGGGCATTTCTAGTTTTTAATTACACAGTCTAACATTAGAAAGCACTACTGAAATTCTGCAATTGTTCTTATAATGTTTCTGAAGCAGAACCTGCAATTCTTCACATAAATGTAATCTATGTATTACTTCTTTCCAAACTCTTAGGTTATTATAGTTCAGAATACATACATTCTAGTGCCCAATTACACCAATGCGACAAAATAGCAAAAACAGTGTTTCTAAAAGCTAATTTTCGTGAAAAATGCATAATTTTGGTATCAAAACCACGAGATATTAAAATATCTTCGAAAATAAATGGATTTAAAGAAAAATTGTAATAAATAAAGCACACTCATCAAGCGGCAATGAAGAAAATCGTCGAGCTTACTGAAGTTTATTGGCCATGATGAAGGAAACATATTCAGTAACAAAATTATCTCCCTCAAAAATTAATTTCGTGGTTAATAACGTAGGGATATATGTCCCTTTGTGTCCTGTAGCTCATTCTGAGAAGATCTGCAGTGCAAGCACTAATCCAGTGCATCAAGGAACAAAAATGCATGCGACTTGGCCTGACCAAACTGATAACATCTTTCCAGGACAAGAATACGCATGAAAGTAACCAGTACCCAAATTCAGTTATTATCGAAAACAATTTACCGAAACTATAATATTTAACAAAACAATCATAACTTTTCTAGGCTGTTTTCCACATTTAGTACATTTAGTAAACTCAACTTTAAAGTGTTTTCCACTATTGTGTATTTCAGTATTAATGTTCTGCACCCAAGCCAGGCAGTCTCAGAGAACGGTAGGTCCAATATGGCATTAACCCCATGTTACAGCCTTATGTTTTGGCACCTTGGGTGTACGTCTTGGCATTCGCCTGGCATGGAGTGCTGGCCAGCTTCAGCTCCAATCAGCCTCCTGGCTATTGAAGTTGCTCTGTAATTCAGCTTGGCAGTTTGGCAGCACTGCTTTTCAATGACACAGCGGCACACGGTCAACGGGGCTTCGGTTCTCTGCTTCCAGAAGGCACAGGGGTATATTTCCAATGGGACAGCAACGTTCTTTTGATGCTTTGCCTTTCTCTATATTCACAAAGCGGTGTTAAGCCACTTTGTGTGGCTCAACGCTGCCTTGTAAATACGGCTACTTTTCATGCGTCACTAAGTGTGAAAGTTGCTGTGGGCATTCTACAGCAACACCCATCGCTTTTTGACGCTGCCCTCCAGATTTACAAGGATGTGTACATCTGAGGCACGCCAAAAATGAATGCCATGCAAGAGCAGGAGCTAGAATGGCGAGACGTGGAGAAATACTTTTATTTCTCCTCGTTTTTGCTTTTTCTATGTGTGCTGCATTCTGAATCATGCCTAAAAAGAGCAAAACGCCATTAATAAATTGTTTATGTGCAGGAAGGTGTCCCTTCCTGCATAATAAACAATCATTAAATAATTACGATTTACTACTTCTATGTGTGCTGCATAGAAGTAATAAATCACTGTTATGTGCAGGAAGGGGTCCATTCTTGCACAGAAACAATAATTCCCTGCAACACAGACACCTTTGCACAATGGTGCCTATAATATTTTAAAAGGTGAATGGCATTAAGTAGTCAGACATTTCAGGAGCTGCCCTGGCATTAAACTATGTGGGTTCAAGCCAGATAGAGGCCTTAAACCTACAAACATTTATCTCTAAAAAATGCAATTAGCAAGATGAGGATGACAAACTAAAGTCCCTACTTCTTCCTGATGTTTTGTTTCTCTATCTGATGGGAACCTACCTAGTTTAATGCCAGAGCAGCCCCTGAAATGTCCGCTTCGGCCTCCGCACATTAGCTGAAAGTGCCTAGGGGTAGATTACCATCCCCAAACTCTGCCAGGGGTCGGGAAAGAGTAGCCCTGCCTGAATAGCAGGACATTTGAACTGAAAGAATTCAATGGACACTGAATGGCAGTGGGCACCTGCCCAAGTGTTTGGCTATAGAAATGCAAGCTGGAGCTGCCAGGAAACTTACTAGAAATCTTTTGATGAACTAACCCTGCAGTACATGCTGAATCTCTGCTGGCCTGCCCTGCTGCTGCCCAGCTTCCATGGAGACCACAGCCAGCTCTAGAAGACCCGAAAAGCAAGCCAGCACATGGAATTCTGCTCTCCTGATTACCCAGAGATTGGAGCGAGTCTGCTGAAACCTCCACCGCAACAACTGATTACCACATATATCCCTTGAGCACTTCTGACCTCTCATCAGAGTCTGAGGTGGGATGAACGAGAACTCCACTGCCACAGATGCTGGTGAGATGGGTGATGACTTTGCTGGGGAGGCACGCCCCTCCCTCCATCAAACTGAAGGTTTCTATGCCCCAAGTGTGCTTGTAGGCTTGTGTGCATCTTGGTACCCGGGGGTCGAAGTCCTTTCTAAGTCTCCATAAAGACAACATGCACAAATTCTGATACTGTCTAAATATTTATTGTGGCAAGTGCCCCTTGACACTGCAAATTATAGTTTTTTGTTTTTATGTGTGTTGTTTAAGTATTTTTGAACCCTTTGGGACACAAACCTAAACCAATACCCAAGTGATGCAAATCAATGCATTTTGTAGAAGACTGCAGTCCTCCATTTTGCTGCAGGGTTCCTTTAAAGTTTGTGACAAGAGACAGTTGTGAACCTTATGTTTCCCTACCTGCATTGATACTGTGCCTTTCCATTACACGTGTGTTCTGAACTACACACAGATTGGAGAACACTGAAACTTCATGCATATTGAAGCTTCACAAACATTATATGAAGAAGGCAACCCCGAGTCATGGTTTCATCATCGTATTGAGAGCTATTTGATTTAACTGGGTACCAATTTCTCCATGACATCCCAGTTTCCACTGAGGAGAAGCATTTCAGTGTATCATTACCATTACATTTGAGTATTTCCTTTACTATTTTTGGTTACCCTTTATTATTTAACATATATTTAATATATATGAGATGTTATTAATAGAATTGTGCAAAAACGAATCTTGGCTTTGCATTCAGGCTGTGTAGTATTGCACTGTACCTAGAGCACAGCCATGGCTACTTGCTATCACCTAAACAAAGGAACGAAGAGGCTTACATGAGGTCCACTCTCTATTGTGAACTTAGGGGCCAATTATGATTGCGGAAGGCCCATCACCGCCAGCCACGCAGTGGTGGTCCTTCTGCAATCGTACCGCGATTTCCCCCCGCCACATTACGATGGCAGGGTGAATCGCGCTCGGACCGTGGCGGACACAAAGACCACCTGCCACGGATCCGCCAAAAGCAATCTTACAGATTGCCTGGTGGATGGTCCCTATGGCTAGAAATGGTGGCGGAGTCTAGCAGGCACTGTCTACCAAATCATGATGCTGACTACAGCCGGCATTTCTATGGCGGCGATGCCGCCATGGAAAGACTGGTGGGGATTTAAGGTGGGGGCACGTTGCTTGCCCCCCTTGTGTTGTGGGGAGGTGAGGATGCACTAGGGGGTACCCAGGGTACCCCCCTAAATTTCACAGCACTATGTGGCAGGCACCGTTTGGTGCTGGCAACATAGTGCAGTGAAATACACAACATGGCATTTTAACATCGCAGCGGGTGCTGCTGTTAGCAGGACCCGCCGCAATTTTAGGATGCTGGATTCGTCCACCATGGTGGTGGTCGCATCCTGATCAGGTGTGCGGGACCACTGCATGCATGGTGGACGGTCCCAGTTTACACCAGGATGACAGTCGGACTCCAGTCTGTCGGCCATCCTTATGAGCCCCTTAGTATCTTAGACCCTGGTTACCAGGGACGATCAGCTTCTCTGTTTAAGTGAATTAAGTAGCCCCAGTGACCACATGACTCAGAGAATCTGGGATGATGGAAAAGAAGAATGGGTTTCCTTTAGAACAAAGAAAACTTTCCTCTAAAAACAAGCAGCATGCCAAAACTCGTGTTGTGATCAACCTGCAAATTTGGGTTACACTCGTGTTGCAGGCATGCAGGGGTTGTAAATTAAGATTGGTCACTTGCCAGTGGCATGATCTCAAGGAAAAGGAGGCACAGGTTCAAGAGGTGTACAACTGCTCTGCTGAGATGTACTTACACCGCTGCTGCAAGTTGTGCCCCCGATTGCGCATTGCGTAAATAAATATTACAATAATCCACCAGGGGGCATGGCCAAACTGCAAGTAAGATGGCCAAAGGACCTTAAAGTTCCACTCGGCGTCATAGGCATTTCCTGACTATGGGCAGCGGCGTACGCTGAAAATGCATCATTGATAGATAGACTGGTGTGTGAACGAGGGGAGACGAGGTATTCTTCCTATTTTGTGGCTTTTTTAAGCCTTTTACTGCGTTGCTGTTACCCAGCGTTGCGCACCTCAGAATCGGTGGTTGTGGCCACCATTTTGTCTAAATCACAGTACATCAGAGCCGGCTTTGTTTGCCGGGTTGCGCTGAATTTCGTGTGGCTCCTGGGATTTAGCAGCAACAAGGAGCCTTGGAATCTACATTTTAATGTCATTTGCTGCTCACTTAGGGGTCTATTAGGATGGCAGACGGATAGCCGCGATTGCAACCCGGTACACCGCCGGTCCCATTAGCATGGCGGTGACAGTGAGATTTTCCGCCTGCCACTTTTCCGCTGGTACCAGTCCACACGCCTGCCTAGTGGGAGGAACTGGACCGCTACAATAGTGCCGGTGCAGGGCCAGGCTCTGCCGGCATGATAATGATGCCGGCGGTAGCCAGCCGTTCCGCGACGGTGGGACCGCCATGGAAAGGCATGCCGAGGATGTCTCCGGGGGCCCATTGCGGGCCCCCAATGTGTTGGGGGCATGTGTGGGTGCACTGGGGTGTCCCATGTCCCTGTACCAGGTGTCAGGTACTGTGCAGTGCTTGCCACACAGTGCAGGGATATGCAGGACATGCTCCTGTCGACATCGTGGCGGTGCTGCTGGCAGCAGAAACCGCCGCAATGTTTTGACTGCGGAGCATACTAATTGGACCGGCAGTTATGCCGCGGTCCTGGCGGGTGGTCTTTTCCCGCTACCATGGCGGTCTGGGTTATTTCCCAACCGCCATCCTAATAGACCCCATAGTGTCAGTTTAATGTCAGCTGACGTGCCAGGTATTTGATACACTCATACATGAGTACTTAATTCCTGTCAGGTTAAATATTCTGGTGATACAGCTGTTTGTCAGGAAGCCTTTAGACACTGTTTTTTTGCCTTTTTTGCCTGCTTCTGACAGTACATAAAAATAAACTAAGTAGATATGCCCGGCATATAGTGCATGTCATTTATGAATACTTCTGGAATGCATTTACATCAGCAGTCTAACGGATGGTTCCTCTCATGTTGACTCACCTCTATACATTTTATCTCATATGTTGTTAATTGAAAGGTTAACTCTATTTCTGAAGCCATTTCCACAGTAATTTATTTGGGTCAGTCTTCAACTTTTTGGGCCATACTTGATATTTTTGAATAATGCACATATTTTTGAAATCTCTTTTTTTGTGGTACACGCTTATGGAGTCCTCTCCCTTGTCTAATCTGAAGGCTGCTACCTCATCTACAGTCATGCCTACTGCTAGCAAAGATTCAAACACTCCTACTAAAAGACAGAAAAATGATGCTGGCTCCCCTACAAAGTCTCCTCAACCTTTGACCTTATGGAAAAAATTAAACATTTGAAACCTTTTGTCATGGAGACTAACCTTACACTTCAACGTATTGAGGAAAAGTAGTCTACTTTGGAGTCCAGGGTGTAAGATGTTGAACAACGGATTAGTGAACTGCAGGATGCTGCTACCAAAATTGATGGTATGTCTAAGGAGATAGCGCTCTTGAAGCAGCAGAGGGAGGATTCAGAAAAACGGAATAGGCATAATAATCTTCGAATGTATTAATTTAGACATGCTTGCCTTTCTTGAGGTACACATCCCCAAGCTGGTGGGACTTAAAAAAGGAACACATCTCAACTTACAGCGTGATCACCGTATTTGGCGCCAAACCTTCAAGTACTTCAAGTTCGGGCCGCCCTAGGGGAATAATTGTTCTTTTTCTAGAATATCCTGAGCGTCTGATGGTGTTATCAGCAGCTAAACAAAGAAAACAAATGCTTTGGTCTGGTCAGAGCATATTTTTTTCTCAATATGTATCACGGGCAACTTTCGTTTGTCGGAAGGAGTTTTTGTCCTTCCAGCCAACTCTACGATCAAAGAATCAAAGATTAGGACTGTGTTAGAAATGGGGGTAAGCCTTGCAATAGTGAAAAATGAAATTGCCTGTAATTCACTATCAGGACATGCCACACACACCAGGCCATGTCCTATCTTTCACATGCAATGCACCCTGCCCATAGGGGTGACTCACATGTAGAAAAGGGAAGATTTAGGGACTTGCAAGTGGGTGCACATGCCAAGTCGACATGGCAGTCCCAGACTGCACACAGGCTCTGCAATGGCAGGCCTGAGTCACATTTTACAAGCTGCTTCTGTGGGTGGCACAACCAGTGCTGCAAGCCCACTAGCAGCATTTGATTTACAGGCCCTGGGCACACATGTTGCACTGTACTTGGGACTGACAAGTAAATCAAATAACCAATCATGGAATCACTAATGCAGTACAACAATTTACAATAGGGAGCACTTGCACTTTGGCCCTGAATAGCAATGGCAAAGTGACCAAAGCATCTAGACCAGAAAAACATAGCAAAAACATAGGAGGCAACAGCAAAAAAAATGGATGGGAGACCCACGCCAATGGTGCCAGGTCTAACAGACTGGTACACCCATACTGTTTTAAAGTCACATATAAAGACTGAACATTCTCATTTGATTGTCCAGATGGCCTGAGGAAATTTATTCTCCAACACAAGGGTGAAGCAATGGATCTTGGAAAATTCTGAACTCCTTGTTTTTTGCTGCTTCATTTGCTACAACAGTCTTCATCCTTTGTTTCTGAATTGAATTGAGTATATATCTTATTTCAAGTACTTAAATATCTCGTTATTAATGGTAGCAGGGGAGCCTTGAGCCGGGTGCCAGAGAATCATGTATCTCCAGAGCACTGGGTATCCTATTTTAAGACCCAGTTTGCAATTACAAACCCCTCCCAGGAAACATTTGACTTGCCACTTTCTGAATCGTTTCTGTATTTAGGTGGAAACAGCACTAAAATCAGTCCCAAGAGGCAGGGCACCAGGGTTAGACTGTATTCCGGCGGATCTGTTCCTTCACGATATTGATATCTGGGCACCTTATATCCAGCTGCTTGTGAATGCTATCGCTAGTGGAGCAACCATGCCCGATACTTGGTCAGGAGCGGAAATCCTTCCGATTTTTAGAAAGGTGACCTTTCTAACCCGGGAAACTATAGGCCAATAAGCCACAGTGACTATAAACATAAATTTTCAGCTAGAATGGTACTGTGCCGAATCCAGGCCTGGATTAAGGAATTTGATATTTTGTCACCACTTTAGGCGGGTTTCCCTTCATGTACCAGCACTATTGACCAGGTTTTTAGGTTTATTTTAGTTTACTGGCGCGTGGTAATTTTAGGTGGGGGTACAATTTATGCTGCATTTGTCGACCTTAAGTTGGCTTTTGACCTTGTTGCCCGTGCCAAAATGTGGAGAACCTTTATGGAATTAGGTATGCCACTAGAAATTTGGCCTTTTTTGGTTTCTCTACATGATGCAAATTATGCACAGGTACGCTGGGATACGCAAGTGAGTGTTACGCAAAGGTTTCCTAGAGCTAAGGGGGTTCGACAGGGGTGCATTCTAGCACCAACCCTCTTTTCATTGTATATTAATAGGGTAGTCCAATACTTCCAGAATTTCCCCACTGATGCTCCTACCTTAGCAGGCCTGAAGATCCCCCTGCTTGTGTTTGCAGACGACACCCTAATACTTTCCAAGACTCAGAAGAGTTTACAGTCTGCTTTGGGGAGATTTGAGGAGTTTTGTCAGGACCATGATCTCCTGGTGAATGTTGTGAAAACTAAATTTATGGTCCAACATAAGCGCAAGGTGATAAATGGTAGAGTAGAAATGAAGTAAAGTATTCTGGAACTGACTCAGAACTTTACTTATTTGGGGGTAACAATTGGCAGTAAACTTAGTTGGAAGCTTCAGATCAACCTACTGACTCTTACGCATGCTCAGCTGTCAGGTGCCCTGTTAAAGGAGCAGCGATTTTCATACACCAAACCTGTTGCTCCAGTTTTAAAAATTTACAACACAAAAATTAGTGCCTCGGTCTTGTATGGGGCCGAATTGTGGGGCTCCGCCAATCTTGTCCCCCTTATAACAGCCCAAAATAATTTTTTGAAGGCATTGACTGGTCTTCCTAAGTCAACTCCCTTATTGCCCCTATTTTTAGATCTCGGCTGTTATTCTATCGAAGATATGGCGCAATTTAGACCAGTAGCATACTGGAGAAGACTCTGGGTCACCCCGGATTTGACCCAGTATGCACAAGCACTTTTGTAAGTCATGGAGGCTGATAGCATGCACAAAACTCCATGGCTTAGACGAGTAAAAATTACTCTGTCAGAGATGGGGATGAGTAGACTGTGGGTAAATCCCGTGGAAAACTCCTTTCCTTCAAAGAGTGAATATAAGGCAGCATATTGGAATATGATCAAAATTAAGTGCTACTCTGCTTTAACAAGATCATCGTTATCCAGGGACTTTTTAGAACATAAGTATGAAGTAGAGTAGGAAAAGTACTGGGATTTCATCACCTCCAAAAAAGATAGGAAACTGTGCCATCAATTTAGGGTGGGATTCCTTCCCACCAATTTATTCATCATTAAATGGAATCTTTTGAACCACAGCAAATGTCCATTTTGCCCCACACAGAACGAAACACTGGCACACATTTTATTTGCTTGCCCAGCTTATAAAACCCCTAGGCATAGATGGTTAAAACCTATCTGTCTAATCCTAGGGACTAGGCTAAGTAGCGAAGCTTTAAGGATTCTAAAAACAGCCATGAATGAATCTACTGTGGTTGCTGGCGCCAAATTTCTGAGCTGGATGTGGGGAGGACGTGCTAAGGAGAGGAGGCAACATACATTTTTTCTCCGTGTATATTGCTGGGGGCGATTAACTAAATGTACTGTGTTGCACCGACTACAGTGTATCTAAACTGGCTGCCTATTTATAGGATCATATGAATTTCATGCTAATCATGGTGGGAGTTTTTAAAAAAAAAGATTTTTTAGCTAACTTTACTATTTATTATTTTAAGTATGTTCTAACTGTAGACCTGTTATCTTTTTGTACACCACTGGTCAATGCAAATTTTTTCTAAACACCCATGACTATGAAATTTATAGTAATTGTTAATGTTATACATTGATGTCAATCAATAAATCAATCATTTGTAAATCGCACTACATTCCCGTGAGGGTTTCAAGGTGCTGGTGGGGGGGGGCACTACTGATCGAACAACCAGGTCTTAAGTATCCTCCTGAAGGTCAGCAGGTCTTGGGTCTGTCGTAGGCTCAGTGGGAGGGTGTTCCATGTCTTGGAGGCGAGGTGGTAGAAGGATCTCCCACCGTTGGTTGTTCTTTGGATGCGCAGGACGGTGGCGAGTGAGAGGTCGGCGGAGCGTAGCTGGCGGTTGGGGATGTAGAAGGAGAGTCGTCTGTTGAGGTAGGCTGGGCCAGTCTTGTGGAGTGCCTTGTGTGCGTGGGTGAGGAGCTTGAAGGATATCCTCTTGTTGATGGGGAACCAGTGCAGGTTTCTCTGGTGGGGGATGATGTGGCCGTGACGTGGTACGTCGAGGATCAGGCATGCCGAGGCGTTTTGGATGCGTTGTAGTCGTTTGATGAGCTTGGTGGTGACTCCCGCATAGAGGGCATTTCTGTAGTCGAGTCTGCTGCTAACGAGGGCCTGGGTGACTGTCTTTCTTGTATCTGTCGGGATCCATCTGTAGATCCTGCGGAGCATGCGGAGGGTGTTGAAGGAGGTGGAGGAGACGGCGTTGACTTGGTTGGTCATTGAGAGCGTTGAGTCGAGGATGATTCCCAGGTTGCGTGCGTGGTCGGTGGGTGTCGGGGCTGCCCCCAGTGCCGTCGGCAACCAGGAGTCATCCCAGGCTGAAGGGTTGGCGCCGAGGATGAGGACCTCCGTCTTGTCCGAGTTCAGCATCAGACGGCTGGTCTTCGTCCAGTCGGCGACGGCTTTCATTCCTTCGTGGAGGTTGGCTTTGGCTGTGATGGGGTCCTTGGTGAGGGAGAGGAGATTATGTTGAGGTTGTGCTGTCGGGCTACGTGTGCGAGCGGGGCCATGTAAATGTTGAACAGCATCGGGCTGAGGGAGGATCCCTGGGGTACGCCGCAGATGATCTCGGAGGCTTTGGAACGGAATGGGGGGAGGCGGACGCTCTGGGTTCTGCCGGAGAGGAAGGAGGTGGTCCAATCCAGAGCCTTGTCTCGGATCCCTGCGGCATGGAGGTGTGCGCGTAGCGTGCTGTGGCAGAGAGGCCCAGGAGGATGAGTGCTGCGGTCTCGCCGTTGTCGAGCAGGGTCCTGACGTTGTCGGTGGCAGCGATGAGGGCAGTCTCGGTGCTGTGGTTGCTGCGGAACCCTGACTGGGAAGGGTTAATGATTCTGTT
The DNA here is from genome assembly GCF_964261635.1 of Lissotriton helveticus. Classification (NCBI taxonomy): domain Eukaryota; kingdom Metazoa; phylum Chordata; class Amphibia; order Caudata; family Salamandridae; genus Lissotriton; species Lissotriton helveticus. The sequence continues at coordinate 876,318,328 of NC_136067.1, forward strand.
TTCTTCAAGGTATCGGGTTAGCTGTCTGTTGACGGTTTTCTCGATGACCTTGGCTGAGAAGGGGAGCAGAGAGATGGGCCGGAAGTTCTTGAGGTCTCTTGGGTCTGCCTTAGGTTTTTTGAGTAGGGCATTGATCTCGGCGTGTTTCCAGATGCCTGGGAAGGTCGCGGTCTCGAGGGAGAGATTGATGACGTTGCGCAGGTGGGGTGTGATGTGCTGCTTGCTCCGTTGAAGACGTGGTGCGGGAATGGGTCCGACGGAGAGCCGGAGTGGATTGAGCGCATGGTCTTGATGGTGTCATCGATGCTCACGCTGGCCCAGGCTGGCAGGGGGTGGTGGTCAATGGTGTACAGAGGTTCTGTTGTGTTGCTGTCTGTGGGGCTGGCTGGGTGTTGAAGCTGTCATGGATGTCAGCTATCTTGCGGTGGAAGAAGGTGGCGAGGGAGTCACACAGGGCTTGCGACAGTGGGATGTCATTGGTGTTGGAGCTGGGGTTGGAGAGTTCCTTCATGATGTTGAAGAGCTCCTTGCTATTGTGTGCATTGTTGTCGAGGCGGTCTTTGAAGGAGGTTCTCTTGGCCGCCCTGATGAGGTGGTGGTGGTTGCAAATGGCGTCCTTGTGTGCTGCGTGGCTGTCCGGAGATTGTTCACTGTGCCATTTCTTCTCTAGTTTCCAGCAGGCTTGCTTGGAGGCTAGGAGTTCTGGGGTGAACCAGCTGGCCCTCTTGCTGGTGTCTCTGTGGGGAGGTTTCTTCAGCGGGGCGAGGGTGTTGGAGTAGTCCTCGATCCAGCATCTGAGGCTGTGGGCAGCGTCGTCGGTGTTGGAGGGTTCGGTGGGTGGGCTGAGAGCGAGGTTTGCGTGTAGTTGGTTTTCGGCGGGGGATCTGTTGGGTGCAGTGGTGTGTGGTGGGTTTCTGGAAGGCGAAGTGGATGCAGCAGTGGTTGGTCCAGAGGAGTTCGGTGGTGTGGCTAATGGAGACATACGGGCTTGAGGAGAGCACTGGGTCGAGCGTGTGGCTGGCAGAGTGGGTGGGCATTGTGACGAGTTGCTTCAGTCCGAGGTTGGTGACGTTATCAATCAGGGTTGTGGAGTTGTTGTCGTTGTTGTTCTCAAGGTGAAAGTTCAGATCTCCGAGAAGGATGTAGTCGGTGGAGGTCAGGGCGTGCGTGCTGATCAAGTCAGCGATGGAGTCGCTGAACTGGGGGAGGGGTCCGGGGGGTCGGTAGACGAGGGTGCCTCTGAGGGTGGAATTAGGGTCTGTGTGGATCTGGAAATGCATGTGTTCGGCTGTGCTGAGCGCGTCGTCGGTGCTAGTCGAGACCCTGATGCTGTTCTTGTGGACAATGGCAATTCCTCCTCCGACTCCGTTGGTGCGGTCTCTGCGGGTGATCTGTAGCTGTCTGGGATGGCTATGGCGATGTCGGGTGCGGAGGAGTAGTTAGCAACCGACCTATCGATGTATTTCAATCTTTTAATATGGTTCTAAATGGTATTGTCTTTTATGATTTTTATTCGAAATAAAGACTTAATGACATTAATGGTAGTATGTTAAATTGTTAACGGTTTGTTTTATGGTTGTTGACTTTAGTTAATTGGTCTAGTTTTTTAACCTTGCTGGATCACTGACATAATATCGTCAGTCAGAATATCGAGGTACCAGAATATCGTGGTCAAAGTATGGATGGACAAAATATCTCCATAAAGGTAAGTACCAAAATACTGATACCAAAATATCGTTGTTAAAAATATAGTTGTATAAAATATTGATTTATTTTAGTGTCTTAAAAATAATATGAAATAATTTAAATTATAATTATAATTAAATAAAACTGTTTGAATTATTAAAAAACAATAAGAAATGTAATGTAAAAAATATTAAACATGCATGATTTTTATACATATATATTAATTTAATAATATTAATAAATAATTATTGATTTTAATTATAAATGTTAAAACATAATTAAAATTATTATTACATATATATCTAATTAAACCTGCAATATAAATATTAAAATGTATTTTAGATATAGTAAATTAAATTATTACTTAAAAAAAAATATTTCACACTACAATAATTATAACAGTAGGGAAAACATTGCATAGCGTAGGGGATACAATTATTATTCCAACTCCAACAAGTGTAACAGTAGGGAAAGTGTTGGATAGCGGGAGTGTAAAAATTACTATTCCCACTCCACCGAGTGCAACAGTAGGGAAAGTATTGAATAGCGGGTGTGAATAATTTACTATTCCCACTCAACCAAGTATAACAGTGGAGAAAGTGTTGGATAGGGAAGGGGATTCATTTAGAATTCCCACTCCTGCAATATAATTAACATTAATTAACAATTTATTTATTTAAAAACATAATTTGCCTCCCACCATATTCCCCTATAAACGCCACCACCAATATTGTAAAATATTAATCAATTAATATAATGAATTATCAATTAATTAACTAATAACAATTAACAATTAAATTATTAACCATCAAATATAAATTAATTCACACAATTAACACTATAAAATAACTTTAAATAAATATTATATAAAAAATATTTTTAAATGGAATAAAAATTGAATGACTTCCCACCCTGCTCCCCTATCAACCCTCAACCCACTCTTAAAAAAAGTACACAATTAAAATATTAGCAAATTAATTATTAATAATTAATATTACATTAAAAACTAATTAACTTTTTAAAACACAATTAACATAATTACCAATACACTATTATTATTAGTAATCAATTTATAATTAATTAGTAATTGATTAATTAACGCAATTAATAATATAAAGTATTAGAAACAAAAATATTAATTAATGTATTAATTAATTAATTTCAATTCAATTACTTCCCACCCTATTCCCCTATAAACCCACAACCCACTACGGAATAAAATTATGCAAAAATTAACATATAATTATTTACCTGCATATCGATATTCTGCACCACTACATTTTTGAAAGTCGATATTCTGTCCTCTCGATATTTAAAACTCAATATTTTGCCATCTCGATATTTAAACTTCAATTTTTTACCGTTTACCTTTCCGTATACCCCCCTTCCTACACCTATTGTTGAAAAATTATCCTCCTGTTTGGTAAGTTGTTTTCATGGATCATTTATGTATAATGCATTTTTAATGTTGTTTTATTTGTCTTGTTGATCTTAGTCACACAATTTGTTGAATTGTGTTTATTTCTCTCCATGCTCTCTGTTTCTTTTTCATGATGATTGTCTCTGATGCTGTTGCTATTCTTTTTAAATAGATTTTTGTTTGTTGTCCGTCTTTAGTTTTTGCGCTTCTCCACCCCTTCATCATATTCTCCTCACATTGCATGAGTTTTCTTTTTCCTCATGATTAAAGCTATCTGGCTTTTTGTCATCTCTATTATCTCTATCAGAGTGGCTGTTTCTTTCCTTGTTTACATTTCTTTTCTCTCTTTTTCTTCTCTCTCTTGCATCTTTCTCTTTCTCTTTTGTCTCAATACGTTTCACAGTTCTTCATTGATTATCATGATTAGATCATTTCATGGCTATATATTTCCAGAAGGGTTGTTGCGCTGATTTCCTTTTTTGGATGTATTGGTTCAGTATATATGTTAAAATATTACAATGGTAAACTCCCTTAAGGTTATTTCTATGAATGTTAAGGGCTTGCATAATCCTATCAAACAGCATTGAGTTCTGACCCATTTAACGCAGCTTAAATGTAACATTGCTCTATTGCAAGAAAGGCACTTACTTGACAAAGATTTAAACTCACTGCGCAAAAATTGCTTTGGTCAAATTTTCTGTTCCCCAGCCCTTCACCATAAAAATGGGTTTATTATTCTGGTTCACAAATCCCTTCCCTTTGAAATTGAGAAAGTGGAACGAGATGTGGATGGTCGATGGGTTCAAATTCATGTCACCATACACCATACGCCCATTTCTATACTGAATATTTACGGACCCACAGCTATGGATGTACATTTTTGGGACCAAATTTCAGTTCTTTTATGCTCCTGTTCTAATGCAAATATAATAGTTGGTGGTGACCTTAATCAAATTGTTGACCCTTTCTTGGATAGAAAATCTCCGGGAAACATCCATTACAACGCGGATGTTTCCCCGCGGTGCTGTTACGACGCGTCCGTAACAACGCAAGTCGTTACCACGACTTGCGCTGGAGGGCGCTAGAAGATTAAAATTAGTAAATTTACTATTCCAACACCTTCCCTAGTGTCCACGGGGACTGGTGTTAGAATAGTAAATTATACTATTCGACATCCGCGCCCCCAACGCAAGTCGTGGTAACGACTTGCGTTGTAAGGGACGCGTTGTAACAGCACGCGTTGTGACGGTACGCGTTGTACCGTCATACATCCAAAATCTCCAGTTAAATATGTTACTAAGAAAATGCAGAAAGCATTTACACATTTTATTCATTTCATTTCAAGGGAGTAGTTGATGCTTGGAGATTATACTCTCCGGACACATTGGAATATACCCTTTTCTCACCAACACACAAATCCCAATCCAGAATTGATTACTTATTTCTTTCACCACCTCTAGTTGCTACACTTACACATGCTGAAATTGGGTCAATAATCATTTCAGACCATGCACCGGTTATAACAGTTTTGGATTTATTGCCTGAGATTTCTAAGCCCAACAGATGGCGTTTCAATAATAGCCTATTGAAGGATAGGGAGCAGGACAGCAAATTTGGAATCCCATTGTTGAGCCTCCCCCCTATCAAAAAGTGGACACAGCGAGCCATACAATTGAATGCCCTATCTGTTGAGTACAACTTGAGAGCTGTCAACGGACGGGCCTGTTCCGACGCAAAAGGGGCTAACACTTACAATAGGCTCAGTTGTCCATCACGGATTGACTATATTTTCCTAGACATTCGACTTTGGGGAGATCTACTGGATATGAAAATGAATCCTACCCAGGATAGCGACCACAACCCACTCTGCATGCAAGTGAAAAATAATTGGACGAGCTCCAAGCCCTTAAATCCGATGAGGATGTTGACAAAAGAGGTAGTCCCGTTCTACTGCAATCACCGCCTCAAATGGAATAAGGTCGCACTCCAGGAGGATAAATTGGCAAAGATCATAGAATTCATCGAGCAGAAATCAATAGAGCTCGAGGCGATCAGCGCTATAGGGTCTATAGAGCCCTCCCCGAATGCTACCAGAGGATTATTGAGGGTCTGGGGGAGTTCTTCGCCAGTCCGATCTCTAGCAATCAGAGTACCACTAAGAAACAGCTTCCCAAGCCTTCCAACCTATGGTACTCAGACGGTTGCAGGGAAAAGAGGCGTAGTCTCTCCTTGGCTTTAAAAGGGATAAACCCTTCCCTGGTCAGAATAGCGAGAAAAGAGTATGCAAGGGCAGTTGATCAGGCAAAACGTAACTGGGAAGAAGACCATTGGCAAGAACTCAAAGCCGCCTCACTACTAAAGTATTCTGCAGTATTCTGGGGAATACTTAATAAAGGTAGGAGGAATGGATCCGATGTGATTCCAAACCATATTACAGAGCATGAATGGCATGCCCATTTTCTTGCTCTGTACTGTGATGCCGAAACATCTTCGGCAGGGACCAATGGTTCTTTCCCAGTATCTGCTAGGAAGTCTAGCTTAGACCATCTACTAGAGGGGGTTACTATAGAAGAGCCCTTTGAGCTCAATGAGGTTTCATCTGCCATAGCCGGGCTAGCCGCAGGTAAGGCGGCGGGTCCTTATGGCCTTCCCGGGGATTTGCTCTTGCAGGAAATAAAAGTATGGGCGGACTTTATTCTGCTCTTAATGAACCTGATAGTCAGAGGCCATCCAGTCCCGGATTCCTGGAAAGGGGCAGAGGTGGTTACGATATATAAAAAGGGCAATAAGGAGGATCCTGCCAACTACAGGCCAATTAGCTTAATCGACGTAAAGCAAAAAGTGGTTGGCAGGGTCCTCCTAACGAGAATGAGGTCCTGGATGGATGAGGCCAATGTCCTTTCGCATTTCCAGGTGGGATTTCAGAAGAAAGTAGTATCTATTGGGATGGGCAGCCTATACTTGGCGTTCATCGAACTTAAGACCGCATTCGATCTGGTTCCCAGGGCCAAGTTATGGCAAGTCCTGCATGACCTGGGGATTCCACCTATGATACTAGACTTTACCAAGTGGCTCCATGAGGGGAATTATGCCAGGATTAGGTGGGGCACACAGGGCCAGTTAACGGGTAGGGTGGCAGTGAATAGGGGGGTCCACCAGGGTTGTGTTTTGGCTCCAACTTTGTTCTTCCTCTTCGTAAATGGGGTGGTAGACCATTTGCGAGAGGTTCCATCAGATGCCCCAACCCTGGCCGGGGAGAAAACACCTACCTTCCTATTCGCAGATGATACGTTACTGGTCTTAAAAACACCGTCGGGCCTACAAAAACTGCTGGATTGATTTAGCCAGTTTTGTTATTCACTGGGTTTAACAATTAACACTGACAAAACAAAACTGATGACTCTCTCCCCTTCCAAGCGCTTCAAGAATACCATCAACCTGAATGGTACCCTTTTAGAAACTGTGGTGTCTTTTGATTATTTGGGGATCAGGCTGAATAACAAAATGAAGTGGATACCCATCTAGCCAAGATGCTCCTCAATCATAGAAGGGTAGTGGGAGCCATCCTAAGAGAGCAGAAGCTCTCGTCTAGTAGACCAGTAGGCCCTGCTCTCATGGTCTACGATGGTAAGGCACTGCCTTCGGCACTCTACGGGTCGGAGTTATGGGGGTTCGAGGAGGTTTGTGAGTTAGAAAGATCAGAGAACAAGTTCCTCAGAGGGCTTGTATCCACTGTTCCCAAGAGGCGGCGCGCCTGGGCGCGCGTGCACTTCGCTACCCCCAAGCGCGCAGTCCCATGTGTGGAGCGCGCACAGAGGGCACATCCGCAGAGAGTAATCGCGCCGCCGCCGCTTTTAAAAGGCGCGCGGCGCGAAAAACTGGCATTTCCAGATTGCGGCGAAAGGAGTGTGTGCTTTTTCTATTGCCCATTTGTTTGCTGTAATGTTTCATTAGTAACGTGAGGCTGCGGGGGAGATTGAGTGCTTTTCTTTAAGTTTCCATGTTAATTGCAGCCTCTTCCCGAGCGGCGATTAACATGGATACTTAAATGAAAGCACTCAATACCCCCGCAGCCTCGCTTTGCCGGATTTGAGTGCCCTCCTATTTAGGTGAAAGTTCCAGGTAAGGGAAGACCCCTCCCCTTTCCACCTCTTTCAGCAGACAGGAGAAAGAGGCATTTAGGGGTCGTAGTTGCTCTGTAGATTACTGTAAAGGTCAGGCACAATGGCCGGGTAAAGAAGCCAGGAAGGGTTTTTTTGCGAGGACACACTCAAACCACGTTTCTGAGGCAAGGGATAGGAGGTGTTGGGCTGAGGAGTGCTGTCCTGGCTCTTGATGAAGGTCAGAGAAACATCAAAATACGGAGCTACCCTGCCACTACCCTACCTCGTTTGGGGAATACATTGTATTTCTTTTCCATCGGTGTCCCTCGTATTTGCGTGTAATTATGTTCCTGTGAGTGTGCAAGTTAGCTCAGGGTTCTAAACGTCCACAGGTTTGGGGCCGCCCGGTACTTAGCGGATCAATTTCAGTTTGTTGCATAAACCTGTGCGGCATGGAAGAGGTTAACTGCGCGGCTGCGAGGAGTAGATGTTTATTGTGAGCAATTCGGGTTTGGCCATTAAGGTACATTAATAAATGCAGGAACATGCTAAAAGTAAACTTTGGATTTAAAAGCTGCTCGCTGCAATGTTTCACTGTTCACAAAATAAGTTTGTAATTTAGCGACGGCTAGTTCCAATGCATAGCTGGCAAGGTTTCAGATTGCCATGTGTGACATTTTAATAATTTCGAGTGACATTTCAACAAATATGAGTGGCATTTTTATACGAACAATATCGAAGAATGAAGATGAAGGAAACATTTAAAAATCAGAAACTTGTTGGAGGAATGAGAAACTCTAATATCTTTAAACTGTTGTAAAGCAACAGAAATGTAAGGGCACTAAACTATTAAAAACAGTTACAGCTAATCCTCATGAAATAAATGCAGTGTTTCGAACCTGCGTGGGTCATGTCAGTTGACCGATACTGTGAAAGGCTATAGTTTGTACGTTTCTCTTTGTCAAAGAAATATGTCCAGGGTGTTAGAAAACCCATGTTTTGCCTAAAATACAACGCTTTTCCAGCTGAGAGGCCATGAATGAGGCCTGTAGACCTTTTTCCCAGACTCCTATCAGGCAGTACCTGCCTGTGCCTTCTCCAAAGTGTCACATTAACATAATACACAACATCAAAACTCAGAAGTGCAAAATGGACTCAAGAAACTGCAATTTGCTGCACTCATAATCAACTGCATTCTTTGCAAACAAGCAGGTGCGCGAAGTGTGCCTATATAATGGTCAGCTGTGAAACGTGGCCATAATTAAAGAGGAATGTATAACCGCACGGGCTGTGCGTGGAAGCACATCAAGTCATTAGGATATTAAAATAGAGGTACCTCAGGGGCTACATTGGGCACTTCCAGGCGCGGTGCGTCCATTGGGGCGTAGGGACATTGCTGTTCTCCTGTTCTCACCTCACGCCCAAATATCGGAGTCCGCGGCGCCAGGGGGTGGGGCTGGGCTGAGCTGCTGCAGCTTGAGTGACAGTTTAATCACTCCGCTGCAGCAGCCAGTAGTGCACAACTGCGCATGTGTATTTATGGGCATTATTCAGCCCGCACATGCGCTTACTCTTCCCCCTTAGCGAGGGACCCAAGGGGGGTGCTGTTTCATACAGCACCCCCAGGGCCGCAGTCCCCAGGGTTGATAGGGGCGAATGGTATCTGTGCCCCCCTAGCCAATCCTGGCGTTGCATGCAGCGCCAGGATTGGTTAGTCCCAATGGTCCACTGCGCAGCAAATGCCAGGGTGTCAGGGTGCAAAGAAGTAAACAAGGGTCAGCCGCCTCCCGTCGCATCCAGTCTCCTGATTTAGCAGTTGAGAATTTGCAAAAGGAAAGAGCGGGGAGAAGTTAGTTCCACCACGTTGCAGAACAGAGCAGAGGAGACGCACAGGATCGGAGGAGAATGGAGATGCCCGGTAAGTTTATTTTTGTATTGTATTCATTAAATTAAGGGCTAGAAATTGCTGCCACGCACTCAGTCTACTCTAAGTCTAAGGGCCGTCATTAGTAGGGAACTCCATACCGCACTCGGGAGTCTAACTGAAAGAAGCACGATGAGGATTCCTTTACTTTTTTCGCTACACAGACACTGATGTTCGCCGCCAATCAGATTGCAGAAGTAGGTGAATGTTCCTGCATATGACTGTGGCGTGGTGAGGTAAGTTTTGCTTGCTTTTGTTTTATATTTAATTTACCCCCCTCCCGTGCGACATAACTCCCCCCAACCGACCCCCCGCGAGCCGTGACTGCTGTTTGGTTGCTGCTTCTGGACAAAAAAGGGCCTACGTGCAGTAGTCGTTCATTGTTTCAGTCACATGGACTTTCAATTTGATTGGGCCCGAGTTTGACAATGTTTCGGCTAACTCCTGAGGCAGCAGATCTTCAGAGTGTACAATGTCTGGTGCTTCCTGTCACAGCCACAGAACTTGCGCTTTTTAACGTGGTATATAACACATAGCAAAAGGCTTTCTGATTATCGCTGCATCGATTGAACAGCTAGTCAGAACACTAACTCTTTCGGGCAGTTTAGACCAATTCTCAAGTATTGGGTATCTGCTAACAAATGGTTGTGAACTGGGCAGATTAGTCTTCGGTACAGCATCCCGCACGGCCCTCCTGCCTGACGCCAGTGCATTGCACATGACTAAGCTTAAGGTATGCCGGCTTGAGAGCAGAAGAGAGGCAGGCCACTTGAAAATAGAACAGTGCACATATTCACGTGACCCACGACCAACTGTTTTTATGTGCTTGTGGGTGAGATAAAAGTGGACATCATTAAATGTTTTTCATGGACTTCGGTTTAAGATTGTTCTAGTTAATTGAATGTGTACATATGAGCTCTTTAATGAACTAATCAAAAGTGTGTGCTTGGGCAGATATGCAACACACAGTGAAAATGTGTCTAACAGTAAGCACTGGGTATTGTGCAAAATAGATGAACCTGCCTGTAGCACAATTTTATAGGAATTAAAAGTAAATTGTTTGAGAGATGTATGTTTGATTTAATTATTTTTACGTTTGAATAGCGCATGAATCAATCTAATAGTAGCATGAGAGGCTCACGTTAAAACAATGTTCATTATACAATATGTATGTTCTTGCTTTACAAAACGTAAAATGTGTTTCTCAAAAAATGATAACAACGTCCTCTCGCATGAGGCTCCTTCCGTTTGTCATTGAAAAAAAAACGTATCCAGGCTATGAATAAATATAGACATCTGTGAGGTACTCAGCACTGTTATCTCAAAGTCTGTTTTGAAGTACTTTAGTTATACTGAATAAGCAGCTACCTATGTCATTAGCATATTAAATCTCTTAATTGATCTCATAACTACACTTTCGCAATTGCTTTATTACCCCTCTTGCTTTCTTAAATTTGCTTGAAAATGCACCATTTGCCCACTGTATTTTACATTTTTTCTTGGGGGAGAACCCACGCAAGCGCCCTTTGATGGTTGGACTCGCTACGTTCACTCGCTACAGGGAACTCATCCCAAACTGTTACGCCCCACCACTTTGAAATGTCACCAGCCACCACTGGGCACTACCTGTTTCGAGAGCCAGACTGGTGCTGACCGGCCTCCACAAACCAACTCAGATCCCGCCCTCTGCTAGGTTGACGCCTGGCATGATTGAGAGTCGCGGGTCCCCAAAAGGATTAGGCAGGCCTCTTGCATATGACAAGCAGGAGCTGCCTCTGAAGTGTACTAGCATTTCTTACTGGTGCGTCTGGCCCAAAGAAAATAAAGCTTGGTAGTCTGAGGGAACCTTTTCACAGACATAGGGGTATCTAAAGTCCAGTCTACCTGCTGGCAAGGGCTTCATTTGTTAGCCTGCTGTGGCAGCTCATATCAGGGCGTGGGTGCAGCAAGGGGTTTGTGAAAGGATTGGGAGGCAAGGGGTGGCACTTCATGCAAATTGCAAGGAATAGGACTCCAATAGGCTGCCAACCTCAATTGAATAAAACGGATCAATGCACCATGTTTACATCTGTGTACACTGCACCATGTATGCCTAAAAAGGGAAGCACTCTTTGGCAGAGCAATGATTTGTGAAGCTTCCTCTAACCTCAACCCCCTATGTCCTATTTTCTTTTATACACCCATGTGTTATCCATGTTAATCGCCGCTCGTGAAGGGGCTGCAATTAATATGGATACTTAAATAAAAGCACACAATCTCCCCCGAAGCCTTGCTTTACTACCAAAACAATACAGCAAATCTGCAAACAAGGCAGATTAATCTACAAATACATGGTGTTTTTAAACGTGCTGTATTGTTTTGTTAGTAAAGCGAGGCTGCGGGGGAGATTTTGTGCTTTTATTTAAGTATTCATGTTAATTGCAGCCCCTTCACGAGCTGCGATTAACATGAATACTTAAATAAAAGTGCACAATCTCCCCCGCCGCCTCGCTTTACTAATAAAACAATACAGCAAGACCAGGGCCGGCCTTAGCGCTGATGGCTCCCAGTTCGACAGTGTTAGTTGGTGCCCCCCCCATGACCACCTCCACCATGGATTCTCTCAGGAGCACCCTTCAACAGCGACCAAGTCCCTTTAACCACTCTCTCTCAGATACATTGAATTAGTTGTATAGCGCCACTCATACCATTAAAGGATGTCAGAGGTACTTTGCATCACACACACATTACACATACACAATCAAACATACGTGTGTAAATCAGCGTATAGGAAATGCTACATAAGCCAAGGGACGAAAAGTGTAGGAGTCAGATATGTCATCCATACTGGTAGGCCATATAGTTTAGTAGGATTGGTGTGGAGAAGCACAAACTCTGAGTCGATAAAAAAAGAACCAGCATAGTTGGGTGTTTTGTTTAATAATAGTCAGCATCCGGTGCGATCGCACTGCTCTAGAGCCACCTTGCTCAAGGGTCCTGTAACCTCAGTGACTGTCACGCTAGGGTGTGCTGCTTCATAGGCCTGCCTGCAAGACTGGAGGTGAACTTCGGTATGGATTGTGGTTGACAGGCCTTTACAGTTAACCCAAAGTTGCCACTGTTAGGGAACGCATGATGGTGCAAAGACACCAGGGCGTCTAAAGTATAGCAAGGGAATGTGCTCCCTCAGGAGAGTGGTCTGGTGGACTGCTCATGAAGGCTGAACCTGGTTCTCCAGTTCCAAACTCGCCAGCTCTGACCATAGTGCCACATCCTCTCCTCCACTGAACACCATACTGCCCCGTTGATAGAAACTTGCACTGCCTTCAGCTACAACCCAATTGTAACCCGCTATAAACTCCTGGATGCGACACAATTGATATTACGCATTAGACGAGAGTAATATGCTGCCTAAAAAAAAAGTTACAAAATCATGGAGAAACCAAACACTCATAGGGAATGCAAGTTTAAGTAAAGCATATGAAATGTAAGCAGGAACAACGTGGTTACCTTTTCGCTTTTACATTAATTATTTAGAGATCAATGAGTGCTTTTGCCAGCAGCAGAGCAGAAGTGGACACTGTCCTTGTCTTCTCTGGGCGAGTTCTTTTCCTTCTCTACCCGCCCTGCCTCGAACTGCCACGAACTCCGAGCCTTATCTGTGGGCTGTGCCTATTTCTGCCATCCTGGGACACATGTTTAAAATAAAAAAGCAGGGGAATGGAAGCTATCAAATTAAAGAAGTAGACTCACAGGAAGGCTGGTTGGGGCACGGCTAATTGATGTGTTAAATTCTGGCCTGCCTACTCAGCGCTGTTCATGAATATTATATCTCTGACGCATAGCATTTTAAATTTGAAGTCACAGTTGCATGCTCTCATATGTTAGACAATTTTAGCATGCTGGTGCTGCCTCATTGGCAGTGTGCCTCAACTGCAGTATTGTTAGAGGGGTGCTAGAATACGTGACTAATGCATTTTAATGCGGTGATGCGGACACTAGCATTAAAAATTTGTTAGTTAAAAGCCTGATGGGGCCCTACCGTAATCCAGCACTGAAACTGCGAAATTTTATTTTTCCTGCTCAAAGAGAGCATTTGTTAAAGTTTTCATGTTAATTGCAGTGACCACCATGAGCTGAAATCAACATGAAAACTTGAACAAATGCACACAATCACCCCGCAGCCCAGCTCTATTAAGAAAATAAATGCAGCAACATAGCTGCTAAGGTTTCAACTTGCTATGTGGGACAGTTTCAAACCTGCCTTAACACCGTTCACGTGGATCTGGATGTACGACATTACAACGCATGCTTTTACATCGCATGCTTTTACAACGCGAGTTTTACAACGCATACCATTACAACGCATAGTGCTTTGGGGCGCCGGATAGTGAATTATTTAATTTACTATTCCAACTCCAGTCCCCGTGGATAGTAGGGAAGGTGTTGGATAGTAAATTAAATATATTCCCTATCCTAGAGCGCCCCCCAGTGCAATGCGTTGTAATGGTTTGCGTTGTAAAAGCTGCGATGTAAAAGCACTGCGTGGTAAAAGTTGCGTTGTAAGTGATGTTCCCCCGTGGATCTGTATGTGAGGAAATGCACTCTTTTCACTTTTTTAAGCAAAAGTTTGGAGTGATATTTAGCACTGCACCCACACGCACACCTGGTTACTGGCGCACACAGCCTTGGAAGCAGCGCACATAGACCTTACACTGCCGCACACAGAGGAAAAAAATTAGAGGGAACATTGCTTGTATCTCTCCTGCTCTCCACTCCTCTGACTCCGCTCCGTAGAGACCTGGGGAAGCAGTCCCTTACTAACATCGTTAGACTACGCCCACTATTGTTCTGGATACGCCTAAGAAGGACCCCCCGAACTAGCCAACTATGCTGCTGCTCTGTCGGAGATTATTAATCTAGACACGGGGAACAAGATCAAGTGGATTGCTAAATTAAAGCAGTTGGCAATTAATATCGGGTTTGGAGAGGCCTGGGCGACCCAGACAGTGCCAGCTGAGCAAATTATTAAGAAGGCATACTGGGATTGGGTGAAAGGGGTGGAGGAACGAAAATCCAACTGGGGGACCCTTACTGAACAGTTTTTGTGATGCCAGAAACTGGTCCCCGGAAGCTTGTTTCCTTCCCAGTATAAGAGTTGGCTTGGTAGTTTGGTTTGCCCTGTTCCCATCATGCACTGGGACAGGAACAGACTAATTTGCATATAGCCAGGTTCTGAGCTGGGATGGTGCAGTGAGCTAAAAAACGGTGATGGATTAAAACCATGATCTATTGACTTGGTAAGAGTATTCTGCATCATTCAGAAACTCTGTCCATCACCACCCCCCTTTTCCAAAATCGGTTTTATCCACACTATGTGTGGGAGGGTATACTCAGACGTGAGTCCCTTGCTCATTGCATCATCAGGATTCAAGCAAGCCGGGCCGAAGAAGGCTGTGATGCCAGAAACTGGTCCCCGGAAGCTTGTTTCCTTCCCAGTATAAGAGTTGGCTTGGTAGTTTGGTTTGCCCTGTTCCCATCATGCACTGGGACAGGAACAGACTAATTTGCATATAGCCAGGTTCTGAGCTGGGATGGTGCAGTGAGCTAAAAAACGGTGATGGATTAAAACCATGATCTATTGACTTGGTAAGAGTATTCTGCATCATTCAGAAACTCTGTCCATCACCACCCCCCTTTTCCAAAATCGGTTTTATCCACACTATGTGTGGGAGGGTATACTCAGACGTGAGTCCCTTGCTCATTGCATCATCAGGATTCAAGCAAGCCGGGCCGAAGAAGGCTGTGATGCCAGAAACTGGTCCCCGGAAGCTTGTTTCCTTCCCAGTATAAGAGTTGGCTTGGTAGTTTGGTTTGCCCTGTTCCCATCATGCACTGGGACAGGAACAGACTAATTTGCATATAGCCAGGTTCTGAGCTGGGATGGTGCAGTGAGCTAAAAAATGGTGATGGATTAAAACCATGATCTATTGACTTGGTAAGAGTATTCTGCATCATTCAGAAACTCTATCCATCACCACCCCCCTTTTCCAAAATCGGTTTTATCCACACTATGTGTGGGAGGGTACACTCAGACGTGAGTCCCTTGCTCATTGCATCATCAGGATTCAAGCAAGCCGGGCCGAAGAAGGCTGTGATGCCAGAAACTGGTCCCCGGAAGCTTGTTTCCTTCCCAGTATAAGAGTTGGCTTGGTAGTTTGGTTTGCCCTGTTCCCATCATGCACTGGGACAGGAACAGACTAATTTGCATATAGCCAGGTTCTGAGCTGGGATGGTGCAGTGAGCTAAAAAACGGTGATGGATTAAAACCATGATCTATTGACTTGGTAAGAGTATTCTGCATCATTCAGAAACTCTGTCCATCACCACCCCCCTTTTCCAAAATCGGTTTTATCCACACTATGTGTGGGAGGGTATACTCAGACGTGAGTCCCTTGCTCATTGCATCATCAGGATTCAAGCAAGCCGGGCCGAAGAAGGCTGTGATGCCAGAAACTGGTCCCCGGAAGCTTGTTTCCTTCCCAGTATAAGAGTTGGCTTGGTAGTTTGGTTTGCCCTGTTCCCATCATGCACTGGGACAGGAACAGACTAATTTGCATATAGCCAGGTTCTGAGCTGGGATGGTGCAGTGAGCTAAAAAACGGTGATGGATTAAAACCATGATCTATTGACTTGGTAAGAGTATTCTGCATCATTCAGAAACTCTGTCCATCACCACCCCCCTTTTCCAAAATCGTGAGTCCCAGGCTCTCCACACCACTGGAGTCAAGCTATCCAGGCTGAATGAAGGCTGATAGCCAGAAACCGGTCCTTGGATGCTTGATTCCGGTCTGGGAAAGACATGGCTTGGTAGTTCGGACTGGACTGTTCCCATGAGGCACAGGGTCAGAGCTGATTTGCATATAGCCAGTGTCTAACCCAGGGTGGTGTGGAGTGCAAAAAAACGATGGATTTAGGCCCAGATCCTTGTACTGGGGTGAATGTATGACATTGTTCTACATTCTGTCCATCAACTGTATTTTTTGCAATTTTCACCCTGAGTGTGCTGGGGATGCTCAGACGTGAGTCCCAGGCTCTCCACACCACTGGAGTCAAGCTATCCAGGCTGAATGAAAGCTGATAGCCAGAAACCGGTCCTTGGATGCTTGATTCCGGTCTGGGAAAGACATGGCTTGGTAGTTCGGACTGGACTGTTCCCATGAGGCACAGAGTCAGAGCTGATTTGCATATAGCCAGTGTCTAACCCAGGGTGGTGTGGAGTGCAAAAAAACGATGGATTTAGGCCCAGATCCTTGTACTGGGGTGAATGTATGACATTGTTCTACAATCTGTCCATCAACTGTATTTTTTGCAATTTTCACCCCGAGTGTGCTGGGGATGCTCAGACGTGAGTCCCAGGCTCTCCACACCACTGGAGTCAAGCTATCCAGGCTGAATGAAGGCTGATAGCCAGAAACCGGTCCTTGGATGCTTGATTCCGGTCTGTGAAAGACATGGCTTGGTAGTTCGGACTGGACTTTTCCCATGAGGCACAGGGTCAGAGCTGATTTGCATATAGCCAGTGTCTAACCCAGGGTGGTGTGGAGTGCAAAAAAACGATGGATTTAGGCCCAGATCCTTGTACTGGGGTGAATGTATGACATTGTTCTACATTCTGTCCATCAACTGTATTTTTTGCAATTTTCACCCCGAGTGTGCTGGGGATGCTCAGACGTGAGTCCCAGGCTCTCCACACCACTGGAGTCAAGCTATCCAGGCTGAATGAAGGCTGATAGCCAGAAACCGGTCCTTGGATGCTTGATTCCGGTCTGGGAAAGACATGGCTTGGTAGTTCGGACTGGACTGTTCCCATGAGGCACAGGGTCAGAGCTGATTTGCATATAGCCAGTGTCTAACCCAGGGTGGTGTGGAGTGCAAAAAAACGATGGATTTAGGCCCAGATCCTTGTACTGGGGTGAATGTATGACATTGTTCTACATTCTGTCCATCAACTGTATTTTTTGCAATTTTCACCCCGAGTGTGCTGGGGATGCTCAGACGTGAGTCCCAGGCTCTCCACACCACTGGAGTCAAGCTATCCAGGCTGAATGAAGGCTGATAGCCAGAAACCGGTCCTTGGATGCTTGATTCCGGTCTGGGAAAGACATGGCTTGGTAGTTCGGACTGGACTGTTCCCATGAGGCACAGGGTCAGAGCTGATTTGCATATAGCCAGTGTCTAACCCAGGGTGGTGTGGAGTGCAAAAAAACGATGGATTTAGGCCCAGATCCTTGTACTGGGGTGAATGTATGACATTGTTCTACATTCTGTCCATCAACTGTATTTTTTGCTACCTAAGGATAAAGCACCTGGTCTGGAAGGCTTTACTGTTGAATTCTACTCCTGTTAGAACCTACTCTGGTCCAGCACGGCATCTGCCCCCCACAGGGATTGATATAACTGCTTAATAGCTACATCTAAATCTTATACATTGCGGTGTGAATCGTAAGTATGGCAACACCCCCGCACTCACAGCACACCTTAGTGTGTGTGCTGATACCACACAAGACCTACTAATTTGGCTCCACTGCACTGTTTGGTTCTGAAGAAAGCCTTTTGAATTATATTGTTAGGCTGAAACATATTGTCCACTATTTTGGATATTAAAGACCATATAGTCTTTACAGTATCCTCCTTTTTTTCATTTTTAACCTTGTCCTGGGACCTCAAGATTTAAGCTGTTCTACCTCGAATGGAGGATCCTAGAGGCAATTTTTTTCTGCACTTTGTTCTCACCCGTTCTCAAAAATGACCTGCTCTGCTGTAATCAGGCGGGGTAGCACACCTGGGTGGCATTAGGCATCCCAGGTTGGAACCGAATGATGAAGCATGCCACCAACTAGTGGGTGAGTGTTCTTTTAAAACCTAATGTTTTTTCATTCCCACTTTTCTCGGCACTATCTTGCAGTGTTTTCTCAAATATATAGCGATATCATATTCCTCCCCGATGACATCTGTTTTTTTAATTGGCTCCCAATCTTCATATTTTCCCCTTTTACAGGGTACCAGACAGGGATATCCTTTATCACCATTGCTTTTTATTTTATCCCTAGAACCCTTTTTACATACATTACATAATTCATCATCATTTCATGGCTTTCAACATAAAGATACTGGGATTAAGATCTCAGCATACGCCGATGATGTGATCCTTTATGTCTCTGAACCGGAAGCATCAATCCCGGCCTTTACCAATCTTTTATCATTTTACTCTAGATTATCTGGATACAAATAGATTTTTTCAAAATCCAAAGTACTCCTTCTCAATAAATATTGTCTGAATGGTATGTTTGATGGCACTGGTCTTAAATGGTCTTCACACGCCACCAAGTGCTTGGGAATTAAATATTCTACTTCCATGGCAAAGACAATTTAGATCAACTTAGAAGATGTTCATCATAAGATTCTTCAAATGACAGAGAAATGGTCCCCACTATATTTGTCTTGGTGAGGAAGGTTGACCACTATAAGGCTGACGTTTTTACCTGTCATTAATTTTTACCTGTCCATGTTGCCTATTAAATTACCTGTAAAAAATGTTCAGCTAATAAATAAATTGATTATTAAGTTTATTATGGAATGGTAAAAAAGCACACATCTCCTTTGCATGTCTTTGTAAACCCAAGGAGTTGGGAGGTGTAAGTTTTCCAAATTTTCAACAATACCATAATGCTTTTCTTTTAAAACAAGTTCTACCTTATATGGAAGGCACTGATTCTTCACCTAATAGTGTTTGGTGCAAACTTGAGGATTCACTTGTGTCACCTTTTCCTTTTTATGCTTTACCATTTTTTTCGAAACATCCTCGATCCTTTTCCGCTGCACCTATTAAGTATTTTAGTCTGGTATCTTCTCTTATACTCACAAGGCCCTTATCCCCATTACAGGAATTCCTAGAATCCTCTGTATGGCACAACAAATCTCTCGAAATTTTGAATCAAACTATTTTTTGGGAGAATTGGGTCCTGAAGGGTATAATTCAAATAAAACAACTGCTGTGTGATATGACTCTTCTTACTTTTTTCGAAATTCAAAACACATTTGCTATTCTTTCTACTTATGCTATTAAATATGAGTCTCTCAGGGATGCTATTAGGCAAACCATCTCCACACTCACTCTGTCCCAATCTCATATAAGCTCCTCACCACCTGTTACAATTGCACTCTGGTCATCACTTAAAGCTTCATATACATATAAATGTTTGCGTTACGTTACTCCTTCCTGTCCTAAGTCCAAAATTGAGACATTGTGGGAATCGGACCTTCAACATTCGTTATCTTTAAGGGACTGGGGTTCTATTTGAAATAAAATACTTCACACATTGCGTAATGCTAGCACTACACAAACCCTTTATTATTTCTATAACAGGCTACATATTACCCCACTTTCTTTGCAAAAACATAACTCTAAAGTTTAAAATATGTGCTGGGCTTGTAAAACTCTTACTGGTACATGTTTACATATTTTTTTTCACTGTCCACCAACCTCTGCTTTTTGGGTGCATGTTTGTAAAACTATCTCCACTATTTGTTCTATTGATTTCCCCTTTGATATCAAACTTATTTTTCTGGGAAGTTCCTTACACTCTTGGCCAGTACGCTCTAAATTAGGTACATTTCTGGATCTGTCACTTGCTATTGCCTTTCAAGTCATCACATCAAATTGGCAAACATGCCAAAAATATCAATGTTACTAGTTGGTGGAATCTTCTTTGTTCCCATCATAGGCTTGATACAGTAGCAGCTACATATTTGTTACAAATGATGAATAATGAATAAAGTCCTCCTTTAGTCTCCACTTATTGGTTACTTAAATACAAAGTTTAAACTTCCCTAGGAGTCTACAATGGTTTTCTAGCCAACTGCTTCTTCCCTTATTATTTAATATCTTACATAGTTAATTGCCATTGTTATTGTATGAGATAAGTTGTTAATGACAAGACTTTACTATATGACATAAGTTATTATATGATACAAGATTAATTATGTGATATATGTACAGATACACAATACATATTTCTAGTCTTTCTTGTCTCTCTTTTCTTCTGTTTTCTCTTCTTTCTTAAAATACAAACCATCAAACATGCAACATCCTTAGTACAGAATGATATTATTTTAATAAGCTTATGGCACAACTTCTTCCTTCGTATTAAGTATTATTTATTGTTGCATTCCTTGTTACATAATTCTGTACATTTGTATTTCATTTTAATAAAGCTTTATTAAACAAACATAAAAAATCCACTTGAGACTATATAACTGTTAGGCAGATTATCTACCTTATTGGATTGTTAAGGATTAAAGTCCTTTTCACAGAGGCAGTGCTTTACTTCTCCTCATTATTTATTGATTCCTGATGGAGTTCCCATCGCCAGCTAGGGGTGGTCCAAGCGCGCACCTGATGTGTACTTCTCTGCTCATCACAAGAGTGTAGTTATTAGAGCTTGGGATTCCTCAACCCTATGGGAAATAATTTGGTGCTTATTCTACCTGCAACTTAGGGAGAGGGTGGTATCACCGCGCTTGAGTGGCAGGTGTGACCATTAGATGTAGGCAACTGACAGTGAGTGAGTGACAAGGTAACTCTCCAGCTGACAGTCAGGAGCAGTTGAGACAGACACACACCTCAAGAGAAACCCAGCAACACTGAGGATGCGATTAAAAAGACTTAGTAATATTCTTTTGCCGTGAAGAGTCTATCTCTGTAAGGTGACAGCCACCAATTCAAGCAGGTGCTATCAGAATTCAAAATACCCAAAAAGCACAAGTTATACATGGTAACTTCGTACACACATAGTGCTTTAGAAGCTGAAGTTCAGGATGGCCAGACCTAGTATATGAGTTCTACTGTGCGCCAAATTGGACTTTAAAGTGCAATATGGTGGCGGTGAAGTAGTATACTGAGCACTCCATGCAACACATAAAAAAATGTGTGCCCAGTAATAGTTGCCATTGTGCATGCATTCTCCCCTAGAGGAGAAGACATCTTCGTTAAAATGGTCCCGTGGAGTCTCACTTGGAAATTCAAGATCTTTAGCTGGGTGGCATGCACAACTGCTTAGCAAAGGGTGCTGTGAGATGCAGGACACGCTGCAGAGCCAGGCCATGAACACGAAATTCCGCTTCCAAGCAGAGGGCACCTCACTGTGCACGAGCAGATGCATGAAAGATGAGTATCGGGTGTGGACTACGAGGCAAATCTTCAATTCATTGAGTTTTACAATGAGCACTGGGGAACATAGATTTCTAATGTTCATAGTCCCAACCACAGCCATTGGCATGTAGTCACAACCTTCACCTCAGCAAATACCACGGGCTGATGGCAATCAAAAACGAACAGAAAGATTAATACTCCTGCTCCTGATGTGTGAAAGTCAGCAGTGCAACATACCAAGTGAAAGGTACCTCACACTTTTCACCAAACCATATTTACATCATGTGATAACCAGTGGTGCTGGTCCTCGATGCTTCCTCATCAAAGCCATAAAGGTAGCAAACAATCCCAGTGCTACTTAAAGAGCGAACAAGCCAAAGCTGAGCCGTAGACAGGTCTGGGAGAACAGAAGTGTTCAGTGGTGCATCTTGGAGCACATTTCCACAATACACCACTCAAGCACGGTGGGGCATTGTGCTGTGATTTATAAAGAGCACTTACCATCCACTCACCGTCAACTCAGTGCTCATTGGGGAATTGCAGTTGAGGACCAACCAATTGTACCGCAGCTCTATCATACAATGCGTCTGCTGTGAACAGCAAACAATATCACCCTGAAGGAAAGTAAAATAATTACCTAGAGTGAGAAAAAGTTTTTTAAAAAATAGAGCACAACTGTATGGAATGCCACACTCCTCCGGATATGTTGGTCCATCCTCCTGCGACCGTGTTAATGCCATCTGAGTGCGGTGCCCCTCCCCGTTATCGCTGATATAGAAGCAAGGAGAAAAATAAAGAAATACATGAGAATGCATTGGATGAATTGTCGATGAAGTCATAAGGTTATTATTATTAATATGTTTTGCAGTTTTATATAGTGTGAACGTGGACCAAGGGCAATATAGTGCTTTACACAAGCATCAGAGTACATTACACAAGAACAGATTTACTTTGTTTTTATTTATTTCGGCAGTTTGTATTAGGTCAGCGGTACCGACCGCAGGAAACATCCAGTTATCAATACAAGCTTGAGAGGCGGTCAGAAAAGATCCACAGCACAAGCTTCCATTGAAAAATTGATTTTTGTAAACATCCCTACTCGGCGTGGCAGGCACATAGTGCAGGGATGTTTAGGGGGTCACCAAGGCCCCACAGCGGAGGCCCCTGCTCGGTGCCCCCAAATTCACTTTCCGACAGCCTTTCCATGTCGTAAATGCTGACATGCAAAGGCTGTCAGAAACCGACATCATAATCCCGACGGCGGAGACTAGGTTAGCTCTGCCGTCATTCAAGTGATTACAATTACAGTCCTCTTCAGATGGGTTCTGTGAGCCTGTTGGAAGAGGAGCTGAATCACCTGCGGATTTCCCTCTGACCGCCAACATCATAATACGGTGGTTGGAGGGTAACCCTGGACATCGGGCAGAACACCTCTCACAGACTGTCAGATGGCTTTGCACCCAACATCCAAGCTTGCCTGGAATGTTGTAACGATGCCAGGGCACAAACCTGCTTCCCCCACTCCAATGTCAGTGGCACTGGTGTTAGGCCATGTCTCCTCCACAAAGCAGACACCTGGGATTAAAACACCCAGGTCAACCTCGTGGCAGGCACTGGGACTGGCGTTGTGTAATAAGGTGCACCATAGGGATAGGACTTTCCGTAGTATGACTGGGAAAATATTGAAATATATGGTGTGGCAGCTTTTAAAACCCAAAACAGTTTTATCTACTGACCCGTGAGTGCAGCTGTTGTGCGTCTCCAAGTCATCAAGTGTACGTGATGAGGCACACTCCTTAATTGTGAGCTTTTTGCTGCCTGGCCCTTGATTGTGAGCTATGTGCTGCACAAATAATATTTGTTAATGAAAAGAATAAAGGCCCAGCAAGAAACTGCTGATGACTCAGGCGAATCAGTTTGCAGTGATTGCTACACGATTCTGATATTTTGGAGGAAAAACAGAACTACAGAAAAGTATCTTGGACAATAATAATAATAATAATCCACATTTGTAAAGCACGAACAATCACCCGTAAGGGTCTCTAGGCGCTGGGGGCCGTCAGGAAGATTAAGCAAGCTATTGCCCAGAGTCACATGGTGCTGGACTAATCTGCCGCCGAAGATCGAACTGTGAGCCACCGGGTTCCGGAATCAGTCACCTTGGCCGCTGCGCCACACCTCTTCCCTGGCCGCTGCGCCACACCTCTTTCCAGGAATTATGGACACATATACTGTGCAACATGAAGTTAAATGTGTGGAATGTAGCAGGGACTGCATTCCGGACTTCAATTACTAATGGTTTTTGCACACATTGTCTGGAAAGAAAATATTGTTCTTTCTTGTGAAGTTAGGGACATGCATATAGAGCCCAGTACTAATCAGTTTCACTGCGGGTAATTGTGGGTTCTGAGCTCTGCAGGATCCAGCCCACTTACGGCCCTTGTATCAAGCAAACACTGACTCCATATGTTGATGCTCACAGGCTTGAGTAACTTACACCAAGGTGGCACATTGGTGTAAGTATCAGGCGCCCATTTAGTATATACCGAGAAACTTTGATTCGGCGAATCAGGAAGTGCCAATTCAATAGTGTATGGCTGAGCCTGGCAAACCACATGGGGGTCTTTCATTTGTAATAAGAGTTGATGAAAGAGTTCCAGGATTTTAAATCAAAGCCTGGATGTAGGGTTTGAGTAAGCATGATACGTCTGTCGAATAGGAATGGAAAACATGATGTTTGAGAGTCCTGGAAAAAAATCAAAATAGTTAATAATTCGTAGTACCCTTGTGGGGGCCTTGGCGCAGGTAACGGGACATGCGGGGTGGGGTGGTATAGGGGGGATTGTTGTTGCTACCAGCCTTTGTAACTACAGATTCTGTCCTCGAATGTACAAAGTAATGCGGTTATTCTGTAAGCCATTGGAACACTGCCGTGTTTTGTATGAGACCTTGAGCAATGTTAATAATTCATAGTACCCGATTTGCTATGGGTGCAGGTAGATATCTATCTGCTCTCTATGTGGGGAGGAGGGGCACCCTGTCCCTCCCACTCCACACTCAGAGTGTGGTCCTGGCATGGTGGAAGGCGACTAAAATGATCAGCTGGGAGGCCAGACTCACCGTACAAACGCCAATCTGGGAGGGAGATTTTTTAAGAGAGGTATGGTGTCTGGAGGGTTTCCATAGGTGGAGTAGTATAGGCATTGATCTCCTAGGGGACATTTGGAAAAAGGGGAAGATGATTATATTTGATTGTCTCCAGAAAGAGTTCCAGATGAGTAAGACCGAATGTGGTGACTTGACCACCATCCCAGGGCACTAGGACCCTGTGGGCAACGGGGCAGCGTCCAGGTCACTGGACATGACTTCCTGTGAGCAGGCAGGAAGCGGACACTCACCATCAGGCCGAGGAAGAGGACGGACGCAAGAGGCGCCCAGAGCACATGTATAAATAAAGAGATGTGAACCGGTACCTGGCTCCTGTGTATTCATTGTCGCGCTGAGGCACCACTATACGACAACTGGCGACGAGGCGGTTTGGAAATCCACGCGACAAAAGACACAAAAGACAACAGGAATACAGGAGGCCACCCTGCATCGCTGTCTGGGGAAGAGGAGCTCATCACTGAAGCGGGAGCCCACCCCGACTGAAACGGACTGCGGGAAAGATTGCCGGCTGGGACCCCCGTCTGATCGGGTAAGCGCTGCTGGAAAGAGCGCGAAGAAAGAAATTAGGCGCGAGCTCTCGCGAGAGTCTCGGCGGCCATCTTGGGGTCAGGCGGCCAGGGCCAATAGAAACGCTGCACGGCGGAGCGGCCATTTTGAAGCCAGGCAACGTTGCAGCAGGCGAGAAAGATCGCGAGACTTGGCGGCCATTTTGAAATCAGGCGCCCGGGCCAATGGGAAGGCTAGAATAACGGGCGGCCATCTTAGAAACAGGCAAAACGCCGAAAACAGAGAAAAAGGAGTAGAAAAAGCTCCAAATTGAGTGGCAAAGCAGTCACAGAGGATAGGACAAGAGGCAGAAGGACTACTGTTGAGGAAAAGAAATTACAACACAATTAAAAAGGAGCAATTACAAGAGGAAGCCAAAGAGGTGAAGAAAAAAAAAAAAAAAAAAAAAAAGCAGGAAAATATATAATAAAGGCATAACAGTACAAAGGCAACAGAAGGGCCAAAGAAAGAGAAAATGCCAGAAACAAAGCACAGTGCTAAGTATCGCACACCTCTACCATTCAGTGTGTCAGAACCACAAGTGGGAATTCGATGGGAGAAGTGGATTGTGAAGTTTGAGCGCTATGTGGAGGCGACTGATGTGGTAGACGGAAAGAAACTAGGGCTATTCCTGAACCTTGCGGGGGATGAAGTGGAGGACCTCCTCATCACTCTGCCCCCGAGCGAAATAAAAACATATGACAAGCTGATCAAATGCTTGACGACGAAGTTTGATCCCCAAAGGAATGTCGATTTTGAAAGGTACAATTTCAACATGGCGTTTCAACAGCAGGACGAGTCAATGGATGATTTCGCAACAAGGCTGAGAAAACTGGTGGCTCATTGCGAATTTGAGAACTTTGACAATGAACAGGCCCTTCGCCTAAGATTGATAGAAGGCTGTCGCGACACAGACTTTCGCACAAGGCTACTTAAAGAACCGACGAGTGTAGAAAAGATTCTAGATTTGGCAAGAGCGGAGGCCAGGGCAATGGTGCAAGCCAGGCAGATGGACCGAAAGGGAGAACATCTACACCGGATGACAGACACCCGCAAGACGGGCAACTGGAAGAAAGGATCAAAGGAACAAGGAGCAAGAAAGGAGGGCTCGAAAGAAGGCTCTCAATGCTACAGGTGCGGTTTGGACTTCCCACACCGAGGAGCATGCCCGGCCTTTGGTCAGACATGCAGAAAATGCAACAAACCCGGCCATTTTGCCACCATGTGTCAAGGGGCACGTTTCAGAAATGAGAGAGGAAAACAAAGAGTGACAACAACCAAACACGTACGGCACATGGAAGCGACCGAAAGGAGCTCGTCGGCGGGGTCGGAAGACGAAGATGAGGAACAAAGACCGGCAGGACAGGTAGAACGCCTTTACCTCATGTCCACAGAGGAAGGGCAGGAGGAGGAGCACATCCGGTTAGTGGACAGGAAGTCCATAAAAAAGACGGATTGGGTGACCATCGACGTAGGGCCCCATCAAACAGAATTTGTGCTAGATAGCGGGGCCACATGTAACATCATGTGTGCCACAGAATATGATAAGATGAAAATAAAGCCTCCACTTAGACCGTCAAATGTCAAAGTATTCACATGGGGTGCACAGAACCCAGTAACAAACATGGGAAAATTCACGGAAACCATGACGCACAAGGGCAAGACCGTCACGGAAGACATACACGTGCTACGAGGAGACATTCCTGCACCATGCCTACTGAGCAATGTAACGGCCAAGATAATGGGCCTACTAAAAATGATGTACCACATGTCAGACAGAGAAAACATCCTACAAGAGTACCCGTCACTAACGAAAGGTCTTGGAAAATTAAAGGGAAGACAAATAACTCTACACATAAATGAATCAGTCAGGCCTATGGCCCAGCATCATAGAAGGGTGCCCATTCATCTACAACCTCAGGTAGAGGAAGAAATAAAGGCGCTACTGGAACAAGACATCATCGAGCCAGCAGAGGGGCCAACGCCATGGGTATCACCAATAGTGGCGGTGCCTAAAAAGGATGCTGCGCAGATAAGAATATGTGTGGACATGAGAATACCCAACACAGCCATAGAACGAGAACGACACCCAGGGCCGCACCTAGATGACATGATAAGTCGGCTGACAGGAATGAGGAAATTCTCCAAGCTCGACCTATGCAAGGGGTA
Organism: Lissotriton helveticus; assembly: GCF_964261635.1. Classification (NCBI taxonomy): domain Eukaryota; kingdom Metazoa; phylum Chordata; class Amphibia; order Caudata; family Salamandridae; genus Lissotriton; species Lissotriton helveticus. Next base: position 876,345,537 of record NC_136067.1, read on the forward strand.
CCACCAGCTGGAGTTGGACCAACAGTCCAGATACATCACAACCTTCTCCACGCACCTCGGATTGTTTCGCTACAAGAGGCTAAGTTTCGGAATATCGTCAGCAGCAGAGATCTTCCAGGAAACAATAAGGCAAATAATAAGACCAATCAAAAACAGTCTGAACTATAGTGATGATATCCTGGTGTTTGGCAGATGTGATGACGAACACGATAAGGCGTTGAGAGAGGTGTGCTCACAGCTAGTAGAGGTGGGCCTGACCGTAAATGAAAAAAAATGCGAGCTAGGCAGGGAAGAACTGGTATTCTTCGGACACGTCTTCTCAAAGAGAGGAATGAGACCGGATCGGGGCAAGATAGACACCCTTGAAAAGGCAAAAGAACCAAAGGATGTCGCTGACGTGCGCTCATTCCTCGGTCTCGCCAGCTATTGCGCGAGATACATAAAAGACTTTGCGACAGTGAGCACGCCGCTGAGAGAACTAACGAAGCAGGGCCAAGCGTTTGACTGGACAACTGAGTGTCAAAGGGCGTTCGAAGAAATAAGGGCATCAGTGACGGCAGTGGACCACCTAGCGTACTTTGACCCGAGACTGTGCACCGAACTGACAGTGGATGCCAGCCCGGTAGGCCTTGGTGCGATACTAGCACAACACAAGCCAGGAAAAGACTCGCCGCGACAGATAGTGGCGTATGGAAGCAAGAGCTTGTCAGACATAGAAAGGGCATACTCTCAACCAGAAAAGGAGAGCTTGGCGGTTGTGTGGGCATGTGAGCACTATCACATGTTCATATACGGAAAACCGTTCACGATTGTAACAGATCATCAAGCGCTAGTGACAATCTATGGAAATCCAAAGGCAAAGATACCACCAAGAATTGAACGATGGGGAATAAGGTTGATGGACTACAACTTCACGATTGTCCACAAACCAGGGAAGGATCAAAATCCAGCAGACTACATGTCACGGCATCCGCTTCCCTATCAAAAAGGGGGCGCCACGATGGCAGAGGAATATCTGAACTTCATCGTGAGACAGAGCACTCCGGTATCGATAACAAATGAAGAACTAGAACGAGAAACAAAAGGAGACCAGACATTGCAAGCCGTTGGAGTGGTGGTGCGGCAGCAGAGGTGGAGACACATCAACAGCAACACCATCACGGCGGAAGGAGTCAATAAAGAGGAAATGCTGGCGTTCAAAAAGATAAGCGAAGAACTGTCGGAAACAGAGAAAGGAATATTAATGAGGGGCTCCAGAATTGTAATACCACGTCGGCTCAGAAAGAGAACAGTGGAACTAGCACATGAGTCGCATCGAGGCATTGTGGCGACAAAGAAGATGCTGAGAGAAAAAGTCTGGTTCCCGGGTCTGGACAACATGGTAGAGGAAGAGATAGCACACTGCCACACCTGTCAAGTAACAGGACCTCCCGCCAAACAGACACCACTAAAGATGTCGGAACTGCCACCGGCAGTATGGACGGAGCTGGCAACAGACTTCTATGGGCCGCTAGAGAATGGAAAATACCTACTAGTGGTCATTGACGAATTCTCGAGGTTTCCAATAGTAAGAGAAGTATCGTCGACGTCGGCAAGTGCTACGCTACCAGTGCTAGATGACATATTTGCCGCGTGGGGCTCCCCGCAAACACTGAAAACGGACAACGGTCCTCCATTCTCGGGAGAGGAATTCCGCAGATTCCTGGACTACCTGGGGATAAAACATCGGAAGATAACTCCCCTGTGGCCACAGGCCAATGGAATGGCAGAACGATTCATGGGGACAATAAAGAAAGCCATCATGAGGGCGAAGTTGACGCAAATATCTATTGGACAAGCGCTATGTCAAGTACTCAGAGACTACAGGAACACTCCTCATAGCTCCACCGGCAAATGCCCGGCAGAGTTGGTGCTGGGGAGATCGAGCAGAACACGGTTACCTCAGATAGAGGCAACGGGAAACACGACCAGAAGTGACATTGTGGCCAGAGATCACAAAGCAAAACAAAAAATGAAAGAATACGCCGACAAAAGGAGAAATGCGACAGAACACCAGCTGGCTGTAGGGGATCTGGTGGTAGTGCGACAGAAACAGCAAAGGAAGTCGGACAGTCCATTCTCAAGAGACCCGCTGGTTGTGACTGAGGTGAAGGGGTCAATGGTGACTGCAGCGTCAGACAACAAAGAAATAACAAGGAACAGCTCCCACTTCAAGGAATTGAAAGTGGAGGAAGAAGAACGTGCAACAACAACTGAAAACAGTGAACAAGAACAAAGACCAAAAAGGGAGATGGCACTAGCAAAAGAGGAAAACGAAGGACCAGAACAGAGCAGAGGACAAAGACCAAGAAGGGAGTGCAAGAAGACGAGAAGGCTACTGGAAGAAATGTAGAGACTTCTCTCTCTCTCTCTCTCTCTCTCTCTCTCTCTCTCTCTCTCTCTCTCTCTCTCTCTCTCTCTCTCTCTCTCTCTCTCTCTCTCTCTCTCTCTCTCTCTCTCTCTCTCTCCCCGAGGCCAAGGACTTGCACATGGGACAAAGACATTCCGTTTGCAACAAAGGGGGAGATGTGGTGACTTGACCACCATCCCAGGGCACTAGGACCCTGTGGGCAACGGGGCAGCGTCCAGGTCACTGGACATGACTTCCTGTGAGCAGGCAGGAAGCGGACACTCACCATCAGGCCGAGGAAGAGGACGGACGCAAGAGGCGCCCAGAGCACATGTATAAATAAAGAGATGTGAACCGGTACCTGGCTCCTGTGTATTCATTGTCGCGCTGAGGCACCACTATACGACACCGAACACTTCAGATTCCTACAGTTGAGACATGCTCTCCACTGTCGCTTTAAGTAAGGGGTCTCAATACCGGAGTACACACCACTTGAGGACAGACTCCTTCTTGATCCAATGATAGGTACCTTACCTACAAAAAGCTAATAAACAACACACCTGACTGTCTGGGATCCTTGCGGGGGGCCTGGGAGTCGGATGTGGGTCTCCTTGAGGATGATGATTGGGGAGAGGCTCTGCAAAACCCCAGAGAGATAGCTGTACGGGCAAGATTCAGGCTGATCCCACTCCCTATTCTACATAGGTCATATGCCTCGAGGACGGTGCAGTGTATATGGGGCTGTGGCGAGATGAGAACTTTTTTTCCACATATTGTGGACCTGCCTCAAGATTCAATCATTCTGGATTGGCTTGGCTCGAGTGATGACAATGGTAGTGGGGGAGCAGGTTCCAGTTGATGCAAGATGTCATATCCTCGGGATGACAGGTGAAATAGTATGTCCTAAATGGGCCACGACATGACTTGCCCTAGCAGGAGTGGTGGCAAAGCGCAACATCGCCCAAGCATGGGGTGCCAGTGCAGCCCCCACGCTATACTCCTGGGAAAATTATTTGGATTGGTGCCAACGGGCTGAGCAGACAGTATACCAGAGTAGGGAGTGCCCTCGTAATTGGAAAAAGAAGCGGGCTTGGGCGAGGTACATACTGGGCTGCTCCCAGTCTAATAAAGAGCGTCCGGCATGTTAGGGGTAAAATTGTATGATTGTGCCCTATGTCAGATTGATTGGGTGGGCAGGCCACGGGGAGGTTTGAATTGTGGCAATATTACAAATCTGTACATGCTAAACTCACACGATGTATACTGTTATGTTTTCTGAAGCATTTGTGTTTTTTCTTTTCTTAGTTAATAAAAAAAATCTTTAAAAAAAAAAAATCATAGTACCTAGATGTGAGTGCAGAACCTTTGAATAGTTTATTTAATAACAATTGGTGTTATGATCGCGGACGCAGATGCATGTCAGGTGATTGTGGCAGCATCCAAGACTGCCTGAAGATATGGGGAAAGTCTTAGGCCCGGTATATAAATGTGGCCACATTTTCAGTTCGTACAACAACATAATAATAAATGGTTGCAAAATACACCGAGGCTACAGTGGCATAACAAAACGTGAGGGGGCCGCCATGCACATGTGGTGAAGGTGCCACTCACACTCACAGTAGGGCCTGAAGTGGCCCCCTCCAGTATGAGTATATCGATGGGCCCCCCCAAACCGAGGGGGCAGCAGGGGCCTTTGATAAACCCCTGTGAGGCTACGCAAACATCAGTCCCCTTCACTGCGCCCCCAATCCGCCGTAGTCACCTTTGGTAATGTGCCCCAAAGCATGCCAAAACTCTGTTAGCTATTTGATCCGGTATGCTGGATGCTGTTACTCGGCGGAGAGAAAAAAAGGCAGAATCCTAGCCTCTCGAGGCTTTAAAGGCTCTTGTCCCAAGAGCCTCTTGATAAAATCACTACGCTACTTTTGTGGCAAAACCGACAAAGGATTCTCACCCTGGCTCCTGCCTGGTGAGCGGCTACGGCTAATGGCGACCCTGTACTATTTGCAGGGGGCACCGCAAGGATTCTTGTTTGAGTGTTTAACGCTATTGTCTACTGTGACAAGCTAACCAGGACCTCACATTGGCTCTGTAGACTGTAAACCTGCAGATTAAAAATTAACCCTGGGCGAAGTACTTCGCTACGCCCACGGAGTGGGCGTAGTGTTGCCTACTTCGCCCTTTGCAAAGTAGGCGTAGCAGGCAACACTACGCCCACCCCGTGGGCGTAGTGAAGTTGCCTGCCACCCGCCTCCCTCCCGCCCTCCCCTCCATACCTAATTTTTGAAAATATTGACATAAAAGTAAATAAAAAGGCACTTACCTTGTGCGCTGCGTCCCGGGGCTCCCTCTGCTCGTTCGCGCCGCCGTCGCCGCAGTCTTGCATACCAATGCGCATGCGTGGCAGACCGCGCATGCACATTTCTCGTGAGAAATGCGCATGCGCGGGCGGCCGCGCATGCGCATTGGTATCCAAGATGGCGGCGACGGCGGCGCGAACGAGCAGAGGGAGCCCCGCGACGCAGCGCACAAGGTAAGTGCCTTTTTATTTACTTTTATTTCAATATTTTCAAAAATTAGGTATGGAGGGGAGGGGGTCAGGCGGCGCGTAATAGGGCTACGCGAAGTGCGTAGGTGGGCATAGTTTCTCGCCCACTTCGCGTAGCTTCGCGTAGCCCCACTACGCATACTACGCCCAGGGTTATTAAAAATGGATGACCGATATGCCGGCCAACAGACACTAAGGCCCAGATTTATCATAGGATTTTGTTGCCCTTGCATCATGCACAGTGACGCAAGGGCAATGCAATCCTTAAGTCAGATTTACCGAGCCATACAAGGCCACCTTGCCTGGCCCAGCGTTGGGTGGTAAAATTGGAGTAGCGCAAGGCGGGGAAAGATGCTGCATTGTGTTACTCTGCATCAAGAAGGCATTACATGGGTGGAGAGTGGGTGCCGCCACCCACCCTCCCATGTATTTTGGTGCATTCCCAGATGTACCAAGACAGGTAAACCTGGGAATGCGTCACAATGCTACATGTTCCGATGGAGGAACAACGAGGTGAAATATCTTTAGTGTGTTGCAGCCTGCAGTACATTTGGAAAGAGGAAAACGCCTCCAAGGATTGTTCTTATGCAGGAAGATGTTCCTTTCTGCACAAAAACAAACCTGCCTGCAACACAGGCACCCTTGCACCATGACGCAAGGGTGTCTGCTTTGTTAGTATATATGATGCATTCCTGCTTTCTCCATTTGACGGAGCGCAGGGCAGTAAGTTGTCTTGCTGCGTTGTGTTGCTTCAAATGATGGTAAATCTGCCCCCTAACGTTGGGAACCTCTTTCAGTACGTTGTTGTTCCTTTGTATTGTATTATGCTTATGACCTAGACAAGTTTGTGGTAAAATAGCTCAGCTGGTTAATATATCAGCTGCAGTCCGTCCATCAATCTGTGCCACAAGGAGTCCATCAGTGCAGCAAAGTGGTAATTCTCTGCAACTCCCTAAATGCACCCTCCACGTAAATATATCTACTCTTGCCTGGCAGATATACCAACCCTGCTACTGTACGACTCACGGTAGGTTGAGACGTGTTAATTATATGTAGGGCGTCCTTACTGATAGTGACGCGCACTGGACATCGGTTGGACCGTGGGGAGGGGGTTAAAAGAAAGTTGTGTTCTACCTGGTCGACCTGGCATCCACAAACACCCAGAAAAGGCGCGTTGAAGTCTTCTCATGTCAGAAAACGCGCCTGAAGCAAAAACCCCGAGAGACGACACTACATGAGAGAGGCCGAAGGGACAGCTGCTCTCAGGCCCATTCTGTAAGTGTGGCCTTTACGAGAAAAACCCTAGACCTGTGTAGTATGGCATCTACCCACAGAATGTGGGCATCTAGTCACTTCTGTAGATCCAGCGCAGCTGGGACCTCTTCGAATTAATGACTTTAGGCCTCTGCGCATTCTCAACATGCTGCTGCGGACTATCAGTGTGAAAGTTCTTGCGCTAATTTCACATTTGGCAGCGTGTCACCGGTGATGCACTTTCTATGACAGGGAGTCAAATCCACATCACGTGCAAAGTGTGATTTTCAGACTGATTAGCCAGATTTTGCGGGTGGAAAAACGTAAAATTGCAGCCAAAACCACCCCAAAATTCCGTATTTTATGTCAGGCGCAAAAATGCCTTGTCCCAGACAGCAAACCAGCTCCACTCATGCGACAGAGAGGGAGCTGCTCACATCTTAATGTAAGTTGGTAGGAGGGATGAGGAGGCTGCTGTAACAGCTCCCTGCAGCAGTATGTATTTCACTCTGCTCGATGCATGCGTCTGGTGCAAGGGGGGATTGAGGTTGGGGGAGAATAGAAAGGTGACAGGAGAAGTGGCAGGCGTAGTGTTGGGCCTCAGGCCCACATGGTGAGAAGTAAGGGACACAGACTCTGGATAGTATAGTGTGATAACTGGCCCCGGGCACGTGCGCCCGGACTCTTTTATTGACATGGTCACCTAACTGGTGACGCCTGTGGTGGGTGGGTGTAGAGTGTGTGTTACATCATGGGTGGGACACTAGAGCGTATCCAGCCGGATACTACAGCAGGAAGAGTAAACTGCTACAGAAGCGGTGGGGACTGGGAACAACATTTAACAGGGGAAGGGTGGGAAACAGTTATGTCAAAGAGGTTGGCAAGGGGTGTGGGTGGTGAAAAAGAAAGGAGTATGACTGCAGGGACAGGTGAATGGGTGGGTGGCGGAGAACGAAGGTATAGATATACGCCGTCCTGGCAGGGGCTTTAGGGACGAAAACAAGCAAAGAAGTATGAGTGTGACAACCATGCAAAATAGTGCCAAAGGAGGCCTGGACGCTCACATACCTGTTCTGTCCTAGTCTTCAGCAGTCTTTTTCTAGTTTTTGGGCAGACCCTGTCTTGTGTGGCTTGTTTTGAGGTCCTTGGAGGCACGCTGTGCCTGCAGGAAGCTCATAGTGGTGTCACTGGCCAGGCAGAGCAGGAGAGATCGAATTAAAACAACTCTCGCCTGTTCACCCTCCTTTTATTGACCCAATATGGCAGCGCAGGGTCAAAAATACAGAATGTCAAATAAGCGTCCAAGTTTCTTCTTAAAATTATGCAGGGGATTCCATAAAACTCACAGGACGTTTACAAACCTCCTAATTTCGCAAATTTCACTTTTGTGCAATTCACAAAATCCTGGAGGATCTGAATATTCCACTGTATAACGCTCAAACTACCCAGGGTGGCTCCTCCATTAGGGCGGAGGAGCATCGCCCCGCTGCTTTTTTGCAGTGCGAGAAGCAGAAACATAAAATGGTATTTTAAATACCATTTTATGTTTCTGCTTCTCGCGCTGCGAGAAAGCAGAACGGTATGCCTGGTTGGGGTGGGCGGGTGGGTATGCCTGGTTTGGGGTGGGCTTGTGGGCGGGTCGAGGAGGAGTGGCTTGTCCACTGTTGTGGGCCTTGACAGTTTGGCCGGCCCTCTGGGGCCTACCAAACCAGTCAAGCGCACTCTACATTTTCTCTATGTAGTCTGCTTGCAGCCTACATAGAGAAAAATGGCCTCCCTACAGGCGCCCGACTGGGCGCTGTCTGCACCAATCACAACGCTGCCATTGCACAGTTGTGATAGGCTTAGGGGAAGGGAGGGAGGCTGCCTTGGCTTGTTCCTGTTCCAGCATGGGACCCTGCCAGGAACGGAGGCGGTGCGGGACCCGGAGGGTACGTTTTTTTTTGTTTTTGTTAATTGCGATTCTGTGTGCATAACTGGGTGCCAGTAAAGATCAGCCAAACTGTGGCTAATGGAAGACCATTTTGGTAATCTTAGAAGCATCAAAGCAAAAAATATTGTTACCCTATACTTATAAAGGTAAGTACAAAAATATCAGGCGAGCATTGCCTGGCTGCCCCCAATGTAAGGACTCTCGAGCATTCCTGGTTGGAGCAGTTGGGGACCCAAGGGGGTTGTTTTTAAGTGACTTGCAAGCAGGAAAAAAATTTCTGAACTTTGCACAGTATCCTGCACCTAGCGCTACCATTTGGCATTATTTCCCCCAGCCACACCTCACCTGGAGCTTCACAGTGCATCCTGGGTGCTGCAGTCCCTGGAAGATCACAGGATCAGCAGCAGGTGGGCTGACATCGTTGTTGGGGGCGGAGCTTGTGTGGATTTCCTCATAAGTGGCAGGATTAGTATCGGCGCTAAGGACAGTATCGTGACTACTTGGGCGCTGAGGAAGGCTTAAACACGCCGAAATGCATTCGCCACATCATGTCATTAAACAAACTTCGTTGGCGTTCCCCTCCTGAGGCCTCTGCTTTCTTTTTTTGTGAAGAAGGTTGTTTTACATAAAGTATCACGTCAGCCGGAGACGTGCTTCTGAGGCCCCTTCTCCCTCAAGTGGCCTGGACTTTACTGGCGTTCTGCCTACGGCAGGTTTGTGTTCCCCGATGGATCGGATAGCCTGGGCCCACCCGGGTGTTTGGGAGGAGAAGCAGTTGGTTGTGAGGTATTCCACCTCATGCAGGGCGGCGAGCATTGCCTGGCTGCCCCCAATGTAAGGACTCTCGAGCATTCCTGGTTGGAGCAGTTGGGGACCCGAGGGGGTTGTTTTTAAGTGACTTGCAAGCAGCAACATTTTTTCTGAACTTTGCGCAGTATCCTGCACCTAGCGCTACCATTTGGCATTATTTCCCCCAGCCACACCTCACCTGGAGCTTCACAGTGCATCCTGGGTGCTGCAGTCCCTGGAAGATCACGGGGTCAGCAGCAGGTGGGCTGACATCGTTGTTGGGGGCGGAGCTTGTGTGGATTTCCTCATAAGTGGCAGGATTAGTATCGGCGCTAAGGACAGTATCGTGACTGCTTGGGCGCTGAGGAAGGCTTAAACACGCCGAAATGCATTCGCCACATCATGTCATTAAACAAACTTCGTTGGTGTTCCCCTCCTGAGGCCTCTGCTTTCTTTTTTTGTGAAGAAGGTTGTTTTACATATATATATATAGAGTTTAAAATAGTAAATCTTAAATATTCGATTATATATTACATTAATATACTGTACAATAAATACATTTAACTTTTAATACTATATATAAATATATACCTATATAAACATGTACACATAAATATATGTGTGTATGTTTGTAAATACATACAAATAATATAACACTATAATTAAAAAAAGATTTTACATTATATTACATTTTTTGTGCTTTTCTAATATACTGCTATAAAAACCATATATATATGTAAACACATAAAACATTAAAAAATTAACAAATCAAATGCAAAATATTAAATAAATTACCGAATTAAATAAATATGAAAACAACGTTTATGAATTTACTTCATATTTAATTAATCCAAATATTGCGCAAAGCAAAACACGGATGCACACTCAATGGTTATTTACTTTCAAATTTTTATATATGCATAGTGCTCATTACCTGGCCCGACATAAATATATATACAAATAATATAAAATCAAACAAATAAACAAATAATACTATTAGATATATTTATATAATATTAAAAAAAGTATTAACATCTAGGAATAAAGGATATACTATTTCCACGGCAGTCTGTACAACAGTAGGGAAAGCGTTGGACTCAGGAGGGGTAAAATTTACTATTCCAACTCCCATCTGTGCCACAGTAGGAAAATCGTTGGACTTCGGAGGGGTAACATTTACAATTCCCACTCCATAGTGTGCAACAGTAAGGAACACGTTGGAATCCGGAGGGATAACCTTTACTATTCCCACTCCAGAGTGTCCAACAGTAAGGAAAGCGTTGGACTCCGGAGGGATAACATTTACTATTCCCACTCCTGTTAGTACAACAGTAGGGAAAGCGTTGGACTCCAAAAGGGTAGCATTTACTATTTCCACTCCAGTCTGTGCAACAGCAGGGAAAGTGTTGCACTTCGGAGGGGTAACAAATACTATTCCCACTACAGTCTGTGCAACTGTAGGAAAATTACTTCCCTTCAAACACATAACATCTATCTATCTATCTATCTATCTATCTATCTATCTATCTATCTATCTATCTATCTATCTATCTATATATTCACTGAAAAAAACATAGGTTTCAGGCCTTATATAGTTAGGAATTAGCATTTAAAAACCTTTAAAATTCACTCAAAAAACTAGGTTTTAGGGGTGTTATAGTTAGCTGGACATTTCACTCATACAAAACCATTGAAATTGCTCCTATATAGTTAGTTGTACTAACTATATTTCGCGCACCCGCAATCCACTGCTGATGATGTCACATATTACATCATTCATGACATGGTCAGGGACATCACTGATGACATCTCAAATGACATCACTGATGACATCATCCAGTGAATGTGGTTTGCTTCGTTATTTAAATATGCATTATATATATATAGCAATTTGCATTGAAGAATGAGTGGATATATAAAAATAAATATTTGGATGGAGGATTTCGTAGCAGTGTAATTGACTGTTTACTTGACCAATTTATAGTGTCTCACTAAATATAATGGATAGTGACTAAACTGTTTGAATATCTGTATCACCATGTCAGTTGTTGTGTAAACCGGTTCTCCAGTTGGTTACTAGCTATGTGAAAGTCTATATTAGTTATTGATTAGTTAACTGAGTATTTGTATGGGAGAGTGAATGTGTGTGTGGTTCGGTGGGGGGGTTGTGACTGCCTAAAGATGTGTGAATAGTTGATTCACTAGATATATGAAGTTAAAACTACATGTTCTAACAGTTGTTTGGGTGAGTGAATATCTTTATGGGTGTGGTGATGAGCAAATATATTTCTCAATGGTACATGTCCAACAAACTAGAAAAATAAAAGGCAGTGTATGTGTCAGTTGTTGTATATAAATAAGTATACATAAGACTCAATGATTGTGTAAGTGACTGTATGGATAACTTTATACTTGTAATAATGATTTTATAATTCACTAAGTATGACTTACTATCTAAATGAATAGATGAAGTTGTGTTTGTATAAGTGTGGAGCTAAGTATATATGTAAGTATGATCCATTGTTTGCATAAGTGAGTAGGATGACTTCATATGTGAATAGGATGTGTGCTAGTGTGTAATGTCGATTTAGGTGTAGAAGTATTTTTGATAGTGTTCTATTGTTTATTGACATCATGTATGAGTGAATCTACAGGTAAGTGATTAGATGTGTGTATACATCTATGAATCACTGAGTCGGTTTTTAGATACTTGTATTGCTGTAACAATGGATTCAAATATGATACTCTGTATTTTACAAAGAGTGATGAAAGATTTTACTAGTGTATGAAAAGGTGTATGTGATTGTCACGTGGATGATGTCATCAGTGATGTCATCAGTGATGTCATTTGAGATGTCATCAGTGATGTCACTGACCATGTCATGAATGATGTAATATGTGACATCATCAGCAGTGGATTGCGGGTGCGCGAAATATAGTTAGTACAACTAACTATATAGGAGCAATTTCAATGGTTTTGTATGAGTGAAATGTCCAGCTAACTATAACACCCCTAAAACTTAGTTTTTTGAGTGAATTTTAAAGGTTTTTTAAATGCTAATTCCTAACTATATAAGGCCTGAAACCTATGTTTTTTTTGTGAATTTCAAAGGTGTTTTAAATGCTAATTCCTAACTATATAAGGCCTGAAACCTATGGTTTTTTCAGTGAATTTGCAAGGTTTTTTAAATGATAATTCCTAACAATATAAGGTCTGAAACCTATGGTTTTTTCAGCGAATTTCAAAGTTTTTTTTAATGGTAATTCCTAACTATATAAGACCTGAAAGCCCACCAGGAATCTCCAGTATGCGCCAGAGGACTGCATTGCAGAGAGGTGTAATGACGCCACGCCCCTTTTTACACCTCTCTGCAACGCAGCCCCCGGGCGTGTTTGCAGAGGGGGAACTAATTCCCCTTGCATACTGGGGGTCCCTGGGGGCCAACTAGCCCACCTTGAACCTGCAGTATGCGCCTGGGAGCTGCATTGCAGAGAGGTGTAATGAGGCCACACCCTTTTTTACACCCCTCTGCAACGCAGCCCCCGTGCATGTTTGAAGAGGGGGAACTAAGTCCCCTTGCATGCTGGGGTCCCCTGGGGGCCAACTAGCCCACCTGGAACCTCCAGTATGCGCCAGGGGGCTGCATTGCAGAGGTGTAATGAGGCTATGCCCCTTGTTACACCTCTCTGCAACGCAGCCCCCTGGCACGTTTGCAGAGGGGGAACTAATTCCCCTTGCATACTGGGGGTCCCTGGGGGCCAACTAGCCCAACAGGAGCCTCCAGTATGCGCCCGGGGGCTGCATTGCAGAGAGGTGTAATGAGGCCCCACTCTTTTTTACACCTCTCTGCAACGCAGCCGCCGTGCATGTTTGAAGAGGGGGAACTAATTCCCCTTGCATACTGGGAGTCCCTGGGGGCCAAATAGCCCACCTGGAACCTCAAGTATGCGCCAGGGGGCTGCATTGCACAGAGGTGTAATGAGGCTATGCCCCTTTTTACACCACTCTGCAACGCAACCCACTGGTGCGTTTGCAGAGGGGGGACTAATTCCCCTTGCATACTGGGGGTCCCAGGGTCATATCTGCCCAAACGCCGATATTCCGAACGATTGAAAATGACTTTTCTTGAGAAACATTTGGATTTGGATTATCATGTCCTATACTTTGGAATTTTTGAAAGACTGACTTTCAGGATGCTATAAATTACTCAAGTCTGCCCGAATTGTGTGGGTAAAATTGATACCTAGTCACTTTGAATAAGAATGTACTTACGTCTCGTCTAACATTTGGAAGAAATATCTAGTTATATGACAACAGGATACCGACATAACTTGAAGGAAATAAGAACGCCCTGAAGAAGTTCTGTTGTACAGAACGAAACGCGTCGGCTGGCTGTGGTACATAAACTTAAGGAAAATAAAAGCATTTGAATATACACCAAGATTCAGCACTTCAATAAGGACTCTAAGTGATATGATTTGATTGGACTTATTGTGCAAGTGGTGCTGTGCCAAACTTTGGAATATTCTCCACTACTCTCTACTACTCCACTACTCTCTAATACTCACTCTCTACTACTCATTCTCTACTACTCTACTACTCTATCTCTACTACTCACTCCCTACTACTCACTATCTACTACTCTCTACTACTCACTCTCTACTACTCTCTACTCTCTACTACTCACTCTCTACTACTCACTCTTTACTACTCACTCTCTACTACTCACTCTCTACTTCTCACGCTCTACTACTCTCTACTACTCACTCTCTACTACTCTCTCTCTACTACTCTCTACTACTCTCTACTACTCGCTCTCTACTACTCTCTCTCTACTACTCTCTACTACTCACTCTACTACTCACTCTCTACTACTCTCTACTATTCTCTCTCTCTGCTACTCACTCTCTACCACTCACTCTCTACTACTCACTCTCTACTACTCACTCTCTACTACTCTCTACTACTCACTATTTACTACTCTCTACTACTCACTCTCTACTGCTCTCTACTACTCACTCTACTACTTACTCTCTACTACTCTCTACTACTCACTCTCTACTACTCACTCTCTACTACTCTCACTACTCACTCTACTATTCACGCTACTACTCTCTACTACTCACTCTCTGCTACTCTCTCTACTGCTCTCTACTACTCTCTACTACTCACTCTCTACTCTCTATTACTCACTCTCTACTCTCTACCTCTCTACCTCTCTGTACTTCTCTCTCTACTAGTCCCTACCTCTCTACCTCTACCTCTACCTCTCTACCTCTACCTCTCTACCTCTACCTCTCTACCTCTACACCTCTACCTCTCTACCTTTCTCTACACACACACATATATGTATGCATATATACGCATATGCATTTATATATATGTATGTGTATATATATATATATATACATACATATATAAACATATATAATCTGCATATCTATATAAATACAAATATAAATGCATGCATACATATACATATATGCATACATATGCATGTTATTTACATGAAAGTTTTAAAAACACTAATAAAAGCAAAGCTAAAAAGCCACCTCATTACAAACAGAATGGCTTTAACTTAAACGAGGGCGAGATCTATTGCATTTTCAATGCTTGTTTACTTTGGTTCCATCAAGAAGGCATTCAGATGTGTCACACATTTGCCATAAATTCTGAATGTTAGCACTCTAGTTGCTCATTAGATCACTGTAGTAAAGCTACTGCTCACCAGGGAAGTCTGCTGCTGGTATTCAAAGTGCATGTTTCAGTCTGCATGTCAGAATGTGTTTAATGAAATAGAAGAGGATTTGAGAAGTCACTCAAAATGTGTCCTAATTTTTCTTTCTGAAGCACTAATCATACTTTCTATGGTAAAATGAACCCCCTCATTTTGTTCCTTTTTAAATTAATTGTTTTCAGACTTACCACTTCATTCCAATCAAGATGGCTTCTGGTGTGCCATACTTTTGTCATAAGTAAGACTGTTAGCGCTCTAGTTGTTCTTTAGAACACTCTGGGTCATTCTGTCATTGGGCTATACTTGGGCTACATCTGGGTGATATTTGGGCTACATTTGGGCTCTTTTGTCTCTGGTGGCCATCTTGGGAGACTGCATGTCAGAATTTTGTATTGAAATAGAAGAGAATTTGAGAAGTCACTCAAAATGTGCCCTAATCTTTCTTTCTGCAGCACTAATCATACTTTCTATGGCAAAATATACCCCCTCATTTTGTTCCTTTTTAAATTAAATGTTTTAAGAGTTACCACTTTATTCCAATCAAGATGGCTTCAGGTGTGCCATACCTTTGTAATAAGTAGGACTGTTAGCGCTCTAGGTGTTCTTTAGAACACTCTAGGAGGCTGCAGTAGAACACAAAGGAATCAACTGACAGTCTCTGTCCTTGTTGGATGTACATGTTTTACTGAGAATGTCAGACTTCATTCTCACATGACTGAGAAAGATAATGTGAATTTACAGAAAATATGCTTTCAGTTTAGCTTATAGATCCCCTTCAAAACCACTCTGGGAAAAGCATGAGATAATAGTTTTATTTCAAACATGATTCATGATATCCCAGCAGAAGGCTTTTCCCGTGGTAAAATCACCTTAGAACACACCACAATTCCTAAAATGAGTATGGTACCATCATCAAATGATTTATAATGTAACTAAAGTCCTAAAACCTTCTATTACCTATAATGCTTTTTAATGAGGTGCTATCATGTATATTGGTCCCAAGTGCTGAAAGCCAATCAGATCTCACGCTTACCCCGCGATTTAAAAAAAAAAAGTATTTTGGGGGCCTGGGGGGTCCTTGTGGGACCCCCTGAGCAGGCCTAGGGGGTCAGGGTGCTTCTACCCTGCCCCCTTTTTGAGTTCTACACGTTTGTTTTTCTGCATTCCTGTGCCTCAGTCTACCGAGGTACAAGATGGCTGCCAACAATTTCTGTTTTGGAGTGTTGACAACATTGGCAGCCAATCAGAATGCAGCTCGTACTCGGGAAGGTACAGAGTACAGTAAGCTTACAGTAAGCTTATATAGATATATACATTTTTTCAAATTCAATTTTCTCAACAACTATTGGAGGGATTTACACCGTTTAAACAAAAGGCCGTACTGCGTACCAGTCCCAACCATTTTGTCAAGTTTGGTGTAATTCCGTTCAGCGGTTCGGGCTGTAGCCGTGTCTAATCGTCCTACGGGAAATAACATGGGGAAAACACTTTTTAGGACCCCGCTTTTTTCTCAGCCCCCACTTGACGAATCCCCCCAAAACTTTCAGGGAAGGAGCGGAGAGGAGCGGGCCATCTTCTTTGAGAAATTCGCAGAGATTCATCAACCGGCGCCAAAGTTATTCCCAATAGAATGTTGCGGATTTCCTATGGAAACTAGGTCCTAACTATATATACCTTACAATGGGGGTGGGGTCGCACACTACTTACACACCAGCGGGATCGCCCCTAAGGACTGTGGTAAGTGTAGTTCGTGTTCCGCGATGCATCTTCTTTCGATTCTATGCTATCTTCGCCATCCCTGGACACGTGTTTCGGGGTATTTACCCATCAGCAGGGATTAGGCCGTGTTCCGGGGTTGCCAGTGGCTACCAAATATTGCCAGGTTTGGTACCACTCAGCCGCGCAGGTGCGGGGTCCCAGGCTCGTCAGCCAACTGCTTGAGGGAGCTTAAACATTACAATGGGGGTGGGGTCGCACACTACTCACACACCAACGGGATCGCCCCTATGGACTGTGGTAAGTGTAGTTCGTGTTCAGCGATGCATCTTCTTTCGATTCTCTGCTATCTTCGCCATCCCTGGACACATGTTTCGGGGTATTTACCCCTCATCAGCAGGGATTAGGCCGTGTTCTGGGTTGCCGGTAGCTGCCAAATATTGCCAGGTTTAGTACCACTCAGGCGCGCAGGTGCGGGGTCCCAGGCTCATCAGCCAACTGCTCGAGGGAGCTTAAACATTACAATGGGGGTGGGGTCGCACACTACCTACTGGCGATCGTCAGTAGGTAATATATATATGTTATATATATATATATATATATATATATATATATATATATATATATATATATATATATATATATATATATATATATATATATATATATATATATATGTGTATGTATATATATATATATTATATAGATAGATAGATAGATAGATAGATAGATAGATAGATAGATAGATAGATAGATAGATAGATAGATAGATAGATATTATCTACTGGCGCTTGTCAGTAGGTAATTATAGTTAGGACCTCGTTTCTATTCAAAAAGCATTTGTTGTTTAGCCAATAACTTTAGCGTCGTTTGATGAATCTTCGCGAAATTTTCAAAGCTAATGGGGCGCTCCGGTCAGCTCCTTTCTTGAAAGTTTCGGGGTGATTCATAAAGTGGGGGCTGAGAAAGAAGGGGGTCCCAAAACGCGTTTTCCACATGTTCATTTCCTGAGGAAAAATTGGAACAGGCTACAGCACGAACTGCTGAGCGGAATTACACCAACTTTGGCAAAAAGGTTGCTCTTGGTTCAGAAAGATACCTTTTTTTTAAATGGTGTAAATCTGTTCAGTAGTTCCTGAGAAATAAGAAAAAGAAAAGAGTTGATATCTGAGCACGGAGGAGGAGTTGCGACTTCTCCCGAGCACGAGCTGACTTCTGATTGGCTGCCAACACGCCAAACCAGGAAGTGTTAGCAGCCATCTTGTGACTAGGTAACCGAGTCACAAGGAAACATTGAAAAAAACATTAAAAAACAAGAAAAGGGGGCAGGGTAGAAACACCCTGACCCCCTAGGCCTGCTGAAGGGGTCGCTGTAGGGCCAAAAAGCACATTAAGAAAAAACTGCAGAATTTGCGCTAGGTGCGCGAATCGTGCCAAAAAAAAAGGAAAAAATGAAGCACGGGCTCCCGGGCTTCGTTATTGTTAAGCCCCCGGGTGGGCCAGGTCCTGGGGGCAATCCCAAATGATATAGTGATAAACTTCCCCATGGCTCTGTTTATTAAAAAAAACATGTGTTTGGGGAGCTCGAGCCCCCTAACACACCCTGGGAACCACCTCCTACCCTTTAGAAATGAAGGGAGGGGGACCCTTCCTGGAGCCCTTGATGGTCCTGGGGACCACCACCCCCCAGGACTGGCTCCTGCAATGTCCCGGGGTGCCCACCCTGGGACATTGCCTTTTACTATGGCAGGGCGGGAGCACGGCTCCCGCCCTGTCATAGCAAACTCTGCTTTGCTTTGCTTGATTGGTAAACCTGCTCTCGCTTCAATCAAGCAAAGCAGGATTGCTTTTGAGCAAGGGGAGCTGCATACCAGCAGCTCCCTTGCTCAAAAACAATGCCGGCTCCCGCAGGAGGAGGGGAGCCGGCTGGACCGTGGAGGCATTGTGGCTCCCCCCACGGTTCTCAACGGGGAGGCCAGGCCACGGGGGATAGGGTCCCCGGGGCCAGAGGTGGCCCGGGAGGGGGCCATGTGGCCCCCCCAAATATAAATTTAAAAAAAGAAAAGTCTGGCCATGCCCCGGGGCCAAAATTGGCCTTGGAAGGGGGGCCACGCAGCCCCCTTCCCGATTTTTATGTTTTTTTAAATGATAAAAGTGGGTCAGGCCCTGGGGGAAGAGGTATCCAAGGCCCCAAAAATGTAAAAGAAGGGGCTCCACACAGCCCCCCTTGTAAAAAAGTATTTAAAAAAAGCTGGCATCTAGCCGGGAGCCATGCCCCCTTTCTCCACCACTCTGCAAATGCACCCTCTGGCGTGTTGTTAGTTGGGGAATTAATTCCCCTTGAATACTGAGGGTCCTTGGGGGCCATCTAGCCCACCCGGTACCTCCTGTAAGCGCCACACAGCTACATTGCAGAGAGGTAATCCAAGGGCACGCCCCTTTTCACACCACTCTGTAAACGCGTCGCTTGGTGCACTGCTGGTGGGGCAATGAGGTCCTCTTGTGTCCTGAGGACCTCAGGACACAAGTGGACCTCATCCCCCGAGCAGCAGTGCGCCAAGAGGTGCGTTTCCAGAGTGGTGTAAAAGGGGGTGTGGCTTCGGACCACCTCTCTGCAAGCCAGCTGTGTGGCGCTTACTGGAGGTACCGGGTGGGCTAGATGGCCCCCAGGAACCCTCTGTACTTAATCCCCCAACTTAGAACGCGCCGGGGCGCGTTTGCTGAGTGGTGGAGAAAGGGGGAGTGGTCTTTGTCTACCTCTCAGAAATCCCACTGTGCGGGGCTTACTGGAGGTAAGAGGTAGGCTAGTTGGCCCCTAAAGGACCCCCAGCAGCAAAGAGGACTTGAATACCCATCCTAAGCGCGCCAGGGAGCGCGTTTGTAGAGTGGTGGGCAAAGAGGGGCATGGCCTGCTATGAGTACTTACCAATGCTGCTGTGTGGGACTTACTGGAGGTAATAGGAGAGGTAGTTAGCCCCCAAGGATGTCCAGATGAAGGGTACTACTACTGATTCTGTGAAAGAGATTGATCACATTATCTTGCATAGTTGGCAGGCAGAAACAAAGAGTGCTTCAAATGTTATGAGGGTCATCCTGGTGTCCCTCAAAAAAGGGGAATGGAGGAGTGATCCTGCTGAAGACTGATGCTCAGGTAAATGCATCTTTGGATATGTAGGCTTTCAATGATTTTTAAAAGAAGCGAATGCGATTTGATCAGAGATGAGCAATCCGCAAAAAGCAGAGTTTTGCTAAATTTGCTTTAAAAATTTTCACCCATGTGTTTCTTTTCTCTTGAATATTGAAGGGCAAATCAAAGTTGCATTGCTGGATCTAAGATTGCAGCCTATATTATAAAGGGGGTCTGTTGGTTCAGGGTTATTTGGGACCTTCTCCTAAAAGGATGAGAAAACTATACTCAGAACCTTGAATAATATCCTGTATTTCATCGGGAGCCAGTGACGTTTTATTAGGGCTTGATTGATGTGGTCGTGTTTACTCAGATTTAAATAAAATCTTGTTGCTTTATTTTGAATTCTTTGAAGTTTTTTTTGTGACCCCTGTTTTTACATTATAGACAAATTTGCAATAGTCCAGCCGAGACAAGACCAGGGTCTTAAGAATTCAATGTTGTAGTGTAGAAGTAATAAAATGATGACATTTCCCAGCACCTTGGGTTGCAAGTTGTTGGTCTTCACTAATGCAATGATGTGTTGACTGAATAAAACCTCACAGTCAAACCAAGCTCACTGATTGTTTCTACTGATTGTACTGGAAATGGGGGAACTTCCTGTTCCTTAGGCTAATCAAATGGTAGGCAAGAGTTGGTTTATACATGAAGCACGTCGCCACTTGGTTTGAAGTCACTACAGGTGCAACGTGTGTTTTTATGTGATCAGCAATACTACAGCACCTTCTAACAATACTTTGGCGCCAAATTTTCTTAATCAGTGTGCCCTTTTTATATGGTTATTGTATTTCCATTGATTGGTTGCATATGGTTGGTTATTTGAGTTTGGTTGCATTTGTTAATCTTCTATTTTAGTATTTGTATGTGTTAATGTAAAAGCAGAGTGAGTTTAATCCTGCTAATGATCGCTGTAGTTTAAGTTTATGTATGCGTGTGCCAAAGCACTTTCATGTTATAGTTGAGCATGTTAGTTTGTTGGGTGTGTGCAGTCTAGCATTTTCAGACTGATTTGTAGACATTGAAAGGGAGGTAAAATACTTTGACTTTAAGCAGGATCTCTGTATATTCAGATGTAAAATTTCCAGCTTGCTGGGGAGAGCTCTTTTTAAAAACAAGGGTGCCCATTGTACTTTCATTTTGCTTTAAGAAAGTCCATCAACCTTGATTTTGTCTTATTTTGACTTCTGTGAGACCAACCAGAGCTGGAAATCTATAGTACAACATAATCAATATTTCCTATGCAACACCAAATCAAATAACGTGTCTCATTTTCTTTGTCACTGCTTGACCTAAAGAACTGATCAAATAATTCTTCTGAAGCCAGCATTCCTCAGATTCGGTATGAGAACATGCAGTGAGGCTGTTAAAAATGGTTTAATTGAAATGATGAGCAGTACTGATGGGTTTTGTGAAGTTTATGCAGACTGAGCATACCATATATTTGGCAGCATTACCAGACTCAGCAAATTGTCTGTTGTTAGAACTGGGGGTCTATAGTTGGCAGGGGTAGGGACCACTGTCCAAATAGGGACCCTTGCTACTAGTCAGGTTAAGGAGGAAATCCTCTGAGATAACCCCTGCCCACCCTCTAGGTCGCTTGGCACGAGCAGTCTAGGCTAACCAGAGGCAATGTGTAAAGTATTTGTATCAACACTCACAGTAACACAGTGAAAACACCACAAACTGACTCCACAACAGTTTAGAAAAATAAAGGTATTTAATCTAAACTACACAAGACCAAAACGACAAAAATCCAACATACACAGTTCAAGAATATGGTTTCAAAAGAGTTCTTAAGGTTGCGATAAAATTCTGTAGGTTGCGATAAAATAATTCACAGTTGCATGAAAAGTTCACAGTTGCGTCACGTTAGCTCACAGTACATTTTAGTTGCGACAAAGTTCCAAAAGCAGAAGCTGGTGCAGTGGAAAACAAGCGATGCGTTGCTCCTGAGACCCTGGGGAGGCGTTTGCGACAGCCCCGCTGCAGCAGCGGGCATGTTGCGACTAATCCAGTCTGCATGGGGAGGAAGGCCACTTGTATGGATTCCGGTGCGGAGGTTCCGTAGGAAGTTTGTTCTCGCAAAGGCACGATGCGACGATCTTTGGAGTTGCGACGATCTCCGGGGCGACGATGCGCGGACCAGCTGTGATCTTCTCTCTCTCAGCTCCTCAACGCGATGGTTTCTGCGACGACACTCGCAGCGACGTGATGTGGTCCGCAAGCAAGCGGTGCAGCGATCTCACCCAGCTACGACAGGCACTGCGACGACACTCGCAGCGATGTTAGACTTTCCCGCACCGGTCTGGTGCGTCCCGCAAATGAAGGATGCGACGGCTCTGGCAGCGGCAACAGGCGCTGTGAACGATCTCGGCCATCGTAGCGGCGGGAATTTCCTCGCACTGTCGGGGATGCACTCCGCAGCGAGCGATGCGATAACTTTTCAAGTGCAAAAGTCTCTCAAGCTTAGTTTCAAGCTTCCCAGCACAGGTACAACTTTCAGAGGCCCCACAACTGGATCAAGCACTCTAGGAAGGACAGAACTCTCTCAGCAGAGTTCAGGGAAGCTGGGGGTGAAGTCCTTTTGTTCCTGGGACTTCAGAACAGGGAGCAGCTCTTCTCAGGCCCTTGGAGATTCCTTCAAGACAGGGGACACAGCACAACAGCAAAGTCCTTCCCCTCTCCTTAGCAGCAAAGCAACAGGTCAGTCCAGCAGAGCAACAGCAGGACAGTCTTCCTTCTTCAGATTCAGCTTTCTCCTTGGCAGAGGTTCCTTCTTGATTCCAGGATGATCTAATCTTCTGTTGTCAGGGGTCCTGTACTTATACCCCTAAAAGTCTTTGTTCTCTTTGTGCAAGTGGGCCCTGAGCCCGGTCTGAACCAGTTCTGGGTGTTGCTTGAGCACTTTGTTTGCCTGGCTTCGCCTTTCCTTTCAGAGTGAGGGGCAGGGTCGTCAGCCGCCCAGCAGGAGGTGGAGCCAGCATTGTGGAAGGCAGGCACAGCCCTATTCAGGCCCATGTGCTAACTCCTCCCACCACTCAGGTTGCAAATGCAGTCATTCAGCCTAGGGCTGACTCAGCCAGCCTCCTGGGAAATCCCCAGCCCCTGTCACTCTAAAACCAGACAGTCAATACACAAACAGGCCAAGGCACACAGGAAGGTCAGACAAGAGAACAGCAACTTTCTAAAAGTGCTGTTCTCAAACACAGGATTTAAAAACAACCTTTCCTAAAAGATGTGTTATTAAATTCTGAGTTCAGGGATACTAGACGCTTATGTCCTATCTTGTTCCTATGGGAAGAAATGCTGGTAGCCACTGCAGCCAGCATCCCCCATGTTAACCTATGGAGCAAGATAGCCTTACAATAGTGAAAAATGAAAATGGCTGTAATTCACTACCAGAGCATGTCACCTGCATCAGTGCATGCTCTACCTTTCACATACACTGCACCCTGCCCAGGGGGTACCAATGTGCACAAAAAGGGAAGGGTTAGGCCTGGTCAGTGGGGACACTGACCAGGAGGACATGGCAGTTCACAGACTGCACACAGGCACTGCAGTGGCAGGCCTGAGACACCATTTTAGGGCTACTCATGTGGGTGGCACAATCTGTGCTGCAGGCCCACTAGTAGCATTTGTCATCACCAGCCATGGCACACCTAGTGCACTTTACTAGGGACTTCATGGTGATACAAATATGCCAATCATGTATATCCAATCATGATAACAATTTACATAGGGAGCACTTACACTCTGGCACTGATCAGCAGTGGCATAGTGTCCAAAGCATCTAAACCAGCAAAAACAAAATCCAGCACAGCATCAAAAATACAGGAGGTAGAGGCAAAAAGATAGGGGGAAACCACGCCAAAGATGCCAGGTCTAACATCTGTCATCTGTAGGATCCACCCACAGAATTCTACTGATGACTGCGATGGGGCTGGCCTTGCCGTCTAAACCAACTGAAATGCATTATTTTTGTTTTTATAAAGTTCTCTATAGCGTGAACATGAGCTGTGAGGATAGCAGAGCACTTTACAAATGATCGGAAATAAGAAAACAAGAAACCAGACAACAACATAATAAAAGAGAGGTACTGTGTAAATAAAATAAATAAGTTCACAAATTGAGGGAGGTAGTATCTCTAGGATAAGTCGGCAAAATAATAAGAGTCTAGTAATAATGGTTCCGTTCCACTGCTCCACCCTCTCGTCAATTACCCCACCACCCGCAGTCTTTGTTCTTGTTTATGTTCACTTTTTGGGAGGTCCCTGCAGATGCCATTTGTTTCCATGCCTGTCCATCTTACAAAAATGGCTTTCGCACAAGTCAAGTTTCATTTGATTTACCGATCCTCCACCATCCTGGATTTGTAAGGAATAAAATAGCACCCCATTAATTTTGTAGGCACACAGTGAAGCACGGGCATGCATTCGTCAACACGCATGCATGTGTGTATGAAATGACGTGCCCGAAATTAGCGGCAGCATCATTGTATCTTATTTTTATTTTAGACGATGCTGCACAGCACTTTCAAAGCCAATAAATCCAAAATGCAACAGTTTTTGGCCTTGCCAGTACTTGCTAATCTTTGTATGCATACATACATGACAGACATCCGTTCTTAAGCAAACTGGGATACGATTACAATAACAAGTAAGACATCTCTTGTTGCACAGGCTCAAAAAAGACAATTCTGCATTTTCAAAACTCTTCATTTTGGAACATCTGAACAACTATGTTAGACCCTCACACTTGCCCTGCGGCCTCTATCACACCTCACCCCCTCTTTTCTTTATGTGGAAGCCACCATCCAGCAGCATGAGCATCCTCCAACCATCCTCAAGCAAACTATTAATATAAAAAAAGGAAATGCTGTGTTGTTTTTCACCTTATGACTGAGTTGATAATTTAGGTCCACAGAGGTAAGCTTCTTAAACTTACACCTACCCTGAAAGCAGAAACACTACAGTTGCCTATTATATCTTAACTCTTAACGTCATAAGCCGCCCAGCAGCAAGTTTGTGTTATTCATGGATTCCAGCTGCTTCAACCAACCTTGCAGATCCAAAGGGACCCAAGGTATGTGTTGAATGAGTTCCAATGCTGAGAAGTTAGCCAAGAAAGTACTAGTGGGCAAGAAAAGGATAGATGTGACAAAAAATGATGCAAACCTCAGCGAAACAATGCTGACAGTCCCAAAACAAAAGCATGAGGACTTGTGCCTGGTGGCAGAGAAGCGGTGAGGACAGTCAGTACAACCACAGGTACAGTAAGTGAATTCTGATGGCGATTGGAGTGCCAGCATGAAGGCCAGTTGTGAGGTGGGCCACGACCGCCCTGCTCACCATAGCAGGTGCTGAGAGTCCCTGACTGGCACTGCTGGACCGGGCGCCGAGGATTGTGGAAATCCGCCCGCCACTTTCACCTGGAATGAAGCATTGGGGGTGAGCCCCTCGATCACGCTGGACATTGGATATTGCTCCAGAGTAGGCCCAAATGGGTGGATGGGCTGATGAGGGCCTGAGCGAGGTCCCGTACAATCACCATGTTGGTTGCCGGGAACTCCTGACCTCTTTATCTGGATCCTGCTCTGTGGTCGGGGGCATTAGGCGGCCAGCAGCCGGCACCGCATTTCACAATGTTTAGTAATTGAGGGTCCTGGCACCTCTGTGAGACATGCGAGCTTAGTGCTACACATCAGGGGCCCAAATTAACCCTTAGGCCCATAGACTGCTGCTACAGAACTGTAGAAGGCTCCTCTACACACCAGACTAACCAGTCCTGGTGCGGAATAGAGCGATTATTGGATCCCTCTTCTACATCAGGGTGACTGTTGATGTGGTCTGGCCTACTTGTGCCCCCTGATGTTGGAATGTGGTGGCCTAGACTTGGAAAAGTGTGAATCCCCACATTGTGAGTTGCGGTGACAAGTGGCATTCGAGCTGATCAGGACTGTCAGCTAAGAATTGCAGCAGATCACAGGACTTCATAAATATCCCGGTAAGAGGAGAACAGTCTGTTCGTGCTCCTCGCTGCACTTCCTCGGGGGTGAGGTAGGACCTCGTCGGCTACACAATCTGCCCAAAAAACACAAGCTCATACCAGCCCACCCCCTGCCACTGCGGTTTACTTCACCATACCTACAGCAAGATGGGGAATGTCAACTCTAGGTCAATGAGGCTCCCTTTTGGACATTGTAGGCAGATTTGCATGGCAGATACACCTGCTGACGACCACAAATTGAGCCAAGGCAACTGAGAGAACTCAACTCCAGAGACTGACCTCAGAACTATGTTCCTTCATCTCAGGCAGATTTTGCTGCTATTGATACCAAAATAGACCACCTGATGGACAAGTTCAACCGCCTCCAGAAGAAAGTTGACAAACACAACAATCACTTGGACCGGCTGGAGCGCCGCACATCAGACATGGACGATGGTCACTCAGTGGCAGGAGAGAAGCTGCTCCAGATGGAAACAGTGCTTGAGATTATCCGTAAGACGAACGAAGACCTGGAAGCAAGGTACCGTAGGAATAACCTACGCATTATCGGGGTGCTGGAATCAACTGCAATGGGAAGCCTGAAGGACTGTGTTGAGGCAATACTCAGAGCGTTGTTTGGTGACTCACTTTCTTCCATACTCATCGCTGAGAGAGCGCATCGCTTGCTGAGCCCGCACCGTTCTCAGGCTGCCCCAGCTCACTCAATATTAGGCCGGCTGCTAAATTACAGAGACAGGAACACAGCTCTACACCTGGCAAGTGATCAGCGGCCACTGCAATACCAAGGAAATTTGATCTCCATCTCCTTGATTTTTCGGATGCTGTGTAGGCTGCTAGGAGAGACTTCCTTCTGGTCAAGCACTCACTACAATGGACAGACGCTAAATACTCTCTGATATACCTGGCCAAGTTACGTATATGCCACGGACCCAAAGGCTTCTGTCAAATTTGTCAAAACCTTTCCTGAGTCTGCAGGGAGATCACCATTGATGTTGTCCAGCATTGAACCAGAACATCTGAGCGACAATGATTGAGAAGCCTCATCCTAGATGAGCACTGCATGCACTTGTTGAACTTGGAGGATGTAGAAGGACCCCTGGTAGATCCCTCTCCCAACCTTGAGAACTGCGACGGGTCTCGAAAAGTACTGAACATGGATGGATATTGACTGTATGTTTTGGTCCCGGCAACACTGCCTGGGGAGGTGGAGAACACGTGGAACAGATCACAGACAATGCCTGAGGGCCATTCCCCTGCAGAGTAGTGATGATTCAACCAGACTCATGGCAGAGAAGGAAGCGGTGACCTGGCCTGTTGTCCCTCTTGGGGCGGTCCCGGAGGCCTTGACAGTGCACATATCTGGCCACCCAGATTTTTTTGAGCTGGGAGAGTGCCAGAGCCCTTGTTGGCCCCCGAGGGATGAGCCCCGACCTGTTCTGACTGATTGTTGGGTATCATTTAGAGGGTGGATGGGGCAGTTTGGCCTGATTGGGGTGCCAAAGTGCGCGGTGGGGGGAATGCTGACAGCATGTTGATGTCAAGAACCCTTTGGTTGCAAAACATTTTGTTGTTGTACCCCTCATTCTTGACACTCAGCGTTACACCATAGGCTCTCATGCGCTATGTCCCATACATGAACAGTGGCAGCTATGTTGAGGTAGATGGAGGGCACGTTGCTTTGTTGATTTATATATTTGCATCTCTCTGAGTGCTCATAGTCTGGCTGCCCCCGTTCATGATCCTCCTGGCGCTGCTTGATGGGTCTCACTCCCATGGGCAATTTATGCGCATGGTAAGTGAGCATTTATCCACATTTCTGTTTTGATGCACCAGATTAAATGTGCGACCTGGAATATAAGCAGACTTAATGACAAACGTAAGGAACAGCATGTGCTGGCTTACCTTGAGTGACACCAGATGCTGCACCTCACTGAGGGAACTAAGAAGTGCTGGCGTACTGTAGCAATCGCGCAGACAGGCGCAATGGTGAGGAGGAGAATCCTTGTCAGGCGTCCCTCACGGAAGAACTACATATACCAGAAGGCCGTGCGGCGCCAGAGATCAGGAAAGAGGGCGGAATCTATATAGCCCCCTCCCATTTCCCAGAACGGTGCTTGTCAATGTTGATTCTGAACTGCTCTCCTGCTTCCAGTTTTTGCCCTCTGCGTGGTCAGGGGTCGTGTCTTCAGCCCGTCGACGAAGAGCCTGCGTGGTCAGAGGTCGTGTCTTCAGCCCGTCGACGAAGAGCCTGCGTGGTCAGAGGTCGTGTCTTCAGCCCGTCGACGAAGAGCCTGCGTGGTCAGAATTCGTGTGGATCTGCCGGAACAAGTCATGTCCTGGAACAGCAAGTATTTCAGAGGAGTGCGGGCTCGCCTCCTAATCTAGCATCTTGCTCTTTCGTGCTTTTTGTTTTGTATTCCAACCGTTCAGTAAATATTTAATTTGTGACTTGCTTGGGGTTTCACAGGTCAGCCTTCCCGCCTTATAAGTGGCGCAGACGTTCATGATAAATAACCTTGATCACTTATCTACCGCAAGGGGTATTGCGGATATTACTAGACGTGCTGTATTAACGTCTTATAATCGGAAAAGCCACTACTCAACCATTTATCAAAAAGAGGTGGATGTTGCTATTGAGAAGTGGAGTTAACTTCTCAAACATATGTACAATCCTCTACTGCCCCGACTTCCAGAGTCCTTCACGGCATTAGACTAAAGGGAAAACGGTGAGTGCAGAGACAGGGGGGATTATAGGACAAGTGACAATAACTGGTGATACTAATAGCCTGTCCTCTGTCTTCTTCCCCACTTGCAGTGCTGCAGTACCAGTGAATTCACGTGCAGCCTTTGACCAGAGATTCTCGAGAAACCCCAGAAGTCTTTTTGCCCATCCACCTCGCGGCCTCTTTCCTTACACACTTAGACCGTGGTAGAATCCCCATTGTTTGGTGTTTGTGGGGAGAAGTCGTGAGGACTGTCATCTTATCGTCTCTGCTGGCCTTCAGAGTAAGGTTAGTGGCGCGTGCGTGTTCTTGCGCTGCTATCAATCGCGACAGATTGACAAGCCCAAGAATACTGTCCAGCCTAGACGATGGACACAAACACAGTCCTTGCCTCCTTGTTGGAGAGTTTTGCAGAATTGCAGCAGGAAGTACAGACCTCTCGGGCAGAGAATCAAACCCTTTATAAAGAAGTGTCTGACTTGCGTAGAGATTTCTGATCTTGCCCATAAGGAACCTGTTGTTAAACCATTGATAAGACCAGCGACGTTGCCCCCTCCTCCGTCCTTCCAACTAGGGGGTGCTTTTTCGGTTCCTTCTACTTCAACTGAGACCAATCCCAACGTACATGTAATCCAGAATCAGGGTATACCCCTAGCTCCGCCCGAGAGATACTATGGAGATCCTAAAAAATTTGAGACATTCTTAAACCAATGTCGTCTCCATTTCCTATGTAAACCTATGGTGTTTCAGGATGAGGCTTCTAAGACAGCGTTCATGATGTCTTATATGGGAGGGAATGCTTCCAGTTGGACGATTCCTTTGCTTGAAAGGGATGATCCCGTGTTACGGAATTTCTCTGAGTTTTGTCTTGAATTAAGGAAATTATTCGACAGGAAGTCTCACATGATGTCCTTGGACCGTGAGTTGATGACTTTACGTCAAGGTTCACAAGACCTGTTGTCCTATATCACCACATTCAATCGCCTCATAGTAGAAACGGATTGGCCAGCACAAAAAAGAATTTCATTATTTTATCAGGGCCTGAGGGGTGAACTGAAGGACGTGCTAGCTCAGGTGGTGCAATTGCCTTCGACCTGCGAGGAACTCATCGATTTAACTGTCTAGCTGGATCATAGATTATTGGAAAGAAAAGGTGACAGAAACAGGGGAGACTATAGGTTGTCGTATCCCGTGGTCCGGCCCCGGCAGGGGGGTGAGGAAAAAGCCAAGACTACTGAGGGAACCGAACCAATGCAGATAGGGGGTATACGTGGTCCTCTCACTAGAGAAGAGAAGGATAGAAGAAGAAGACTCAAACTGTGTCTATATTGTGGCAAAGGGGGTCATTTCGTTAACGATTGTAGAGCCAGGAATTATGTCCCAGGACGGAATCCCCTTCCCAGAGTACAGGCCACCATGAAGATGGAGGAACCGGCGGAAAACTAGAAGTCTCAGATCAGGTTGAGACCTCTGATTTGAGACCCCCGTTATCTAAGGTCTCCCCTGTTTTGGCGAATACCCTTCACCCAGCAGTAGCTCATATGAACGTTAGCGTGTCTTTATGGGTGACTACCCAGAACCCCTTAAGTATCGATGCCCTGTTGGATTCAGGGGCTACAGGAAACTATATCGACCGAGACTACGCTTTTCGAATGGGCATCCCTTACGAAAAGAAACATACGCCTGAAACCGTCAAGGCAGTGGACGGAACGGTCCTTTCATCTGGTCCTGTAGTGTATCACACCCTTTCCTTATTGATGGAGTTCGGGAAAGACCATCGTGAACACATTCAGTTCGATCTCATTGACGCTCCGCAATTCCGTCTGATTTTGGGTATGCCCTGGCTCACCTTACACGATCCTGTGGTGAGTTGGTCCTCAAGAACTGTCTGTATGACTTCCGATTATTGTAGGGAGCACTGTCGGGATAAGGCGACTTGTAGCTCCCCATCTGATCCATCACCCGCCACATACCTTGCGGGTGCATGTACCGTCGACTTGTTTTGTTGTGCCACAGTATTGCCAGTGGAGTACAGAGAATTTACCTCCTTGTTTGACAAACAGAAGGCCACCCAACTGCCTCCGCATCGTGCATATGATTGCCGCGTAGATCTTGTCCCAGGAGCAGACATTCCATGCAGTAGGGTGTATGCTTTGACGGAGAAAGAGACGCTGTATCTAAAAACATACATTGAAGACAATCTGGCTACGGGATTCATAAGACGTTCAACCTCTCCTGCCTCTTCGCCCATGTTCTTCATTCCGAAGAAGGATTGTGATGAATTGAGACCCTGTATCGACTACAGAGCCATAAACAGGGTGACAGTTAAGAACAGATACCCTCTTCCCCTGATTCCTGTCTTGATGGACCAGTTAAAGGGGGCCCGGTATTTCACCAAACTCGATCTCCGTGGGGCTTACCATCTCGTACGTGTAAAGAAGGGAGATGAGTGGAAAACAGCTTTCAGAACCAAGTTCGGTCTCCATGAGTATAGGGTGATGCCTTTTGGCCTTTGCAACGCCCCTGCCGCCTTCCAGTATTTCATGGATGAGGTGTTGCGGGGGTGTTTGGAATCCTTTTGCATAGTGTACATTGATGATATCTTGGTTTACTCAGCGTCTTATTCGGAGCACATCACACATGTAAAGACTGTATTGGAAAGGTTGCAACAGAATTCCCTGTATGCCAAATTGGAGAAATGTCTTTTTCACGTACAAGAGGTGGCCTTTTTGGGGTATGTTATCGACGCCCAAGGTTTCAGGATGGACATGAGGAAAGTGGAGGCCATTTTGTCGTGGAAGACGCCAAGGAATGTCAAGTCTGTGCAGAGCTTTCTTGGCTTTGCCAATTATTATCGACGATTCGTTCAGGATTTCTCCAAGACTGTTCATCCTATTACGGCCCTCTTGAGGAAGAATGCTCCATTCGTTTGGGGGGAAAAGGCAGAAGAAGCGTTTCAGCTTCTTAAGCAGAAGTTCACACAAGCTCCCGTTCTTCGACATCCTGACCCTCAGCTGCCGTTTGTTTTGGAAACCGACGCATCCCAGTTCGCCCTCGGTGGAGTTTTGTCACAACGACACCCCTCCACTGGCCAGCTACATCCGGTGGCATACTATTCCAAAAAACTCTCACCCTGTGAAGTTAATTACACTATCTCAGATAAAGAACTCCTTGCCATCAAAAGAGCATGTGAGGAGTGGAGACATTATCTTCTGGGGGCCTTACATACAGTGGAAATATTTACGGACCATCGTAACCTGCTGTTTTTGAAAACAGCTAAGGCTTTGACTCCCCGGCAATTGAGGTGGACTCTTTTCTTTTCCGACTTCGATTTCGTGATCAAGTACAGACCCGGAACTCGCAATGGAAAGGCGGATGCGCTTTCTAGGTTGGGGAATGAAGAGATGACAAGAACTACGGAGCCTCCTTCTATCCTCAAAGAAACAGAGCATTCGAACATGTCTGTTGCCCTGATCACTTCCGAGGATTTCCTAGAGGATGTCAAAGTCACCTTATCAGATCTGGATATTCCAACCTGGATCCAAGAAGAACCAGCACATCGATGCGAGAAAGATCAACTCGCATACCATTATCATGCATTGTATATACCTCGGATCGAGTTACAGCTACAGGTGTTACGCTGGGCCCATGATTCTGTATTAGGTGGGCATATGGGCATTTATAAAACCACCGCCTCTGTAGAACGATCTTTTTGGTGGCCTGGTATCCGAGCAGATGTGAAGGAATATGTAAAGAATTGCTCTGTTTGTGCCCAGGGTAAGTCCAGTCATGCCAAACCATCGGGTCTGTTACACCCATTACCGATTCCACCAAAACCCTGGCATACCTTGTCGATTGATTTCATCGTGGAGATGCCCCCTTGTGAAGGCCAAACAGTTGTCCTAGTAGTAGTTGACCATCTCACGAAGATGGGACATTTCGTGTCCTTGCCCGGTCTACCGTCCTCAGGGGAACTGGCTAGAATCTTTTTGCAACACATTGTACGAGCGCATGGGATACCGAGTGTTTTGATCACGGATCGTGGCACGCAATTCACATCCCGTTTCTGGAAGGCTCTCTGTACAAGCCTCCAAATCGACGCACGCCTGTCCTCTAGCTACCACCCTCAAACCGACGGTAAAACAGAACATTTAAACCAAACACTTGAGCAATACCTCCGTTGTTTTACGTTGCAAAACACCGCAGATTGGACCACCCTTTTGTGGCTGGCAGAGTTTGCCTACAATAACGCTGTGCATTCCACCTTGGGGTGTTCTCCTTTTTTTTGCCTTTACGGATTTCATCCCAACATGCTTCCCTTTGAGTGGCCTGTTACCTCCTTGGTTCCTACTATACATGAACATCATGCTCATCTCAGAGCGATCCTTATTGATGCTCGACAATGTCTGGAAAAAGCCCAAACAGCCCAAAAGCTGTTTGCTGATCGAAGACGATCCTTGGAGCCTGAGTATAAGGTTGGGGACAAAGTCTGGCTTTCCACCCGAAACCTGCATTTGAAGGGGGTCAATAAATTGAAGCCTAAGTTTGTTGGTCCTTATGGTATCTGTGAGTTGATCAACCCGGTGGCCGTGAAACTCACTCTACCTGAGTCTTGGTCGATACATCCAGTATTCCACGTGTCGCTCCTTCGTCCTTGCCTTCCGAGTGTTCGTCTGCCGGACCGCCCTCTGCCTCTGGAGATTGAGAGCCATGATGAGTATGAGGTCTTATCCATCCTGGATTCGCGCATGGTGCGTGGTAGACTCCAATATCTGGTCGATTGGAAAGGATTCGGCCCGGAAGACCGCACTTGGGAGCCCGTTGGCAATCTCCATTGCCCTGAATTGGTGGCTCGGTTCCATGACAATAACCCTGGTAAGCCAGGTCGACCGCCGGGTCGGCTGTCCTCGAGAGGGGGTACTGTAGCAATCGCGCAGACAGGCGCAATGGTGAGGAGGAGAATCCTTGTTAGGCGTCCCTCACGGAAGAACTACATATACCAGAAGGCCGTGCGGCGCCAGAGATCAGGAAAGAGGGCGGAATCTATATAGCCCCCTCCCATTTCCCAGAACGGTGCTTGTCAATGTTGATTCTGAACTGCTCTCCTGCTTCCAGTTTTTGCCCTCTGCGTGGTCAGGGGTCGTGTCTTCAGCCCGTCGACGAAGAGCCTGCGTGGTCAGAGGTCGTGTCTTCAGCCCGTCGACGAAGAGCCTGCGTGGTCAGAGGTCGTGTCTTCAGCCCGTCGACGAAGAGCCTGCGTGGTCAGAGGTCGTGTCTTCAGCCCGTCGACGAAGAGCCTGCGTGGTCAGAATTCGTGTGGATCTGCCGGAACAAGTCATGTCCTGGAACAGCAAGTATTTCAGAGGAGTGCGGGCTCGCCTCCTAATCTAGCATCTTGCTCTTTCGTGCTTTTTGTTTTGTATTCCAACCGTTCAGTACATATTTAATTTGTGACTTGCTTGGGGTTTCACAGGTCAGCCTTCCCGCCTTATAAGTGGCGCAGACGTTCATGATAAAAACCCTTGATCACTTATCTACCGCAAGGGGTATTGCGGATATTACTAGACGTGCTGTATTAACGTCTTATAATCGGAAAAGCCACTACTCTACCATTTATCAAAAAGAGGTGGATGTTGCTATTGAGAAGTGGAGTTAACTTCTCAAACCTATGTACAATCCTCTACTGCCCCGACTTCCAGAGTCCTTCACGGCATTAGACTAAAGGGAAAACGGTGAGTGCAGAGACAGGGGGGATTATAGGACTAGTGACAATAACTGGTGATACTAATAGCCTGTCCTCTGTCTTCTCCCCCACTTGCAGTGCTGCAGTACCAGTGAATTCACGTGCAGCCTTTGACCAGAGATTCTCGAGAAACCCCAGAAGTCTTTTTGCCCATCCACCTCGCGGCCTCTTCCCTTACACACTTAGACCGTGGTAGAATCCCCATTGTTTGGTGTTTGTGGGGAGAAGTCGTGAGGACTGTCATCTTATCGTCTCTGCTGGCCTTCAGAGTAAGGTTAGTGGCGCGTGCGTGTTCTTGCGCTGCTATCAATCGCGACACGTACGTGTTGGGTCGGGAAGCCCCATGTTGCCCAAGGTGAACAGACATAATATCGAATGAAAAATATAGAATGGACATAATATCAAGTGAAAAATATAGAATGGACATAATAGCGAATGGACAGAATTTAGTGGTAAAAAATATCGAATTGAAGGTAAGTAATATCGATTTTTAAAATATAGAAAGTCAAAATATCGAAGTAAGTAATATCGATTTTTAAAATATAGAAAGTCAAAATATCAAAGTATATAATATAGGTTTTTAAATATATCGAATGTTTAATGATATCTAATTTTTTTAAGTGTTTTTTTATGTTATTTAATTTTTGCGTAATCTAATTCTGTAGCGGGTTGTGGGTTTATAGGGGAATAGGGTGGGAAGTAATTTAATTGTAATTAATTAAAAATGTTAATTTATTTATTGGTATTTATTTTGAATTAATTGTTAATCCATTTTTAATTGGTAATTAATTTTTAATTGGTAATTCGTTTTTAATTGGTAATGTATTTTTATTGATTAATTAATTGATAATTATGTTTATTTTAGCAATTTATTTTCCATAGTGAGTTGTGGGTTTATAGGGGAATAGGGTGGGAAGTAAGCTAATTGTAATTAATAATGTTAATTTTTTAATTGGTATTAATTTTGAATTAATTGTTAATTATTTTTTAATTGGTAATTTATTCATTTTTAATTGGTAATTAATGTTTATTAATTGATTCATTGATAATTATGTTAATTTAATTTATTTCTTTTTGTAGCGAGTTGTGGGTTTATAGGGGAATAGGGTGGGAAGTAATTTAATTGTAATTAATTAAATATGTTAATTTATTTATTGTTATTCAGTTTGAATTGTTAATTAATTAATAATTAATTAATTTAAATTGGTAATTTATTTTTATTAATTGATTATTTG
Source organism: Lissotriton helveticus (assembly GCF_964261635.1). Classification (NCBI taxonomy): domain Eukaryota; kingdom Metazoa; phylum Chordata; class Amphibia; order Caudata; family Salamandridae; genus Lissotriton; species Lissotriton helveticus. The sequence goes on from NC_136067.1 coordinate 876,380,798, forward strand.
ATAATTAAGTTAATTTTATTAATGTATTTTCTGTAGTGGGTTGTGGGTTTATAGGGGAATAGGGGGAAGTAATTTAATTGTAATTAAGTAAATCATTTTTATTTATTAATTGGTATTTATTTTTAATGTATTAATTAATGTATTAATTAAATTGTATTAATAGGTAATTAATTTTATTTATTAATATTAATTTGTATTTGTAATTGATTAATTATTATATAATATTAAATTAGTAATTTATTTTAATTAATATTTTCTTGGTATTGATATTTAATTAATTTTTATTAATATATTAAATCTTTACTTTCCCTACTGTTGTACTCACTGGAGTGGGAATAGTACATTTTACCCCTACGCTATCCAACGCTTTCCCCACTGTTGCACTCTCTGGAGTGGGAATAGTAATTTTTACCCCTACGCTATCCAACGCTTTCCCTACTGTTGCACTCTCTGGAGTGGGAATATTAATTTTTACCCCTACGCTATCCAACGCTTTCCCTACTGTTGCACTCTCTGGAGTGGGAATAGTAATTTTTACCCCTACGCTATCCAACGCTTTCCCTACTGTTGCACTCTCTGGAGTGGGAATAGTAATTTTTACCCCTACGCTATCCAACGCTTTCCCTACTGTTGCACTCTCTGGAGTGGGAATAGGAATTTTTACCCCTACGCTATCCAACACTTTCCCTACTGTGTCACTCTCTGGAGTGGGAATAGTAATTTTTACCCTTCCCCTAGCCAACGCATTCCCTACTGTTGCACTCTCTGGAGTGGAGTAGTCATTTAGTAATTTTTACCCCTACGCTATCCAACGCTTTCCCTACTGTTGCACTCTCTGGAGTGGAGTAGTCATTTAGTAATTTTTACCCCTACGCTATCCAACGCTTTCCCTACTGTTGCACTCTCTGGAGTTGGAATAGTAATTTTTACCCCTACGCTATCCAACGCTTTCCCTACTGTTGCACTCACTGGAGTGGTAATAGTAAATTTTACCCTTTCCGCTATCCTACGGTAAAAATATTATTTTCATTAATATTACGTTTATATATATATATGTATTACCAAATCAATTTGTATTTTTTTTAACTTACATTAATTATTTATTAATTTTAAGGTTATTTAAGTATTTTAAGTATGATTAAGTTAATTATATTTATTATTTCATAAATTTTTAATTAATTTAAAGCATTTACATTTTTTTGACTAACTATATGTTTTACATCGATATTTTTGATTCGATATTTTTGTACTTACCTGTTTGGAGATAGGAGTTCGATATTTTTGTATTCTATATTTTTACCTCGATATTGTTGTAGTTCTATATTTTTTACATCGATATTGTTCCAGTGATCCGTTGCCCACTACTCTAACTTATTCTGTGGGGTTGCTATTCTAATTCATAAGGGTTTACCATGGTGCACTCATCACATTCTCTGTGACCAGGAGGGTCGGTATGTGCTGATGTTGGGCACATTACAGGGGCACCGCTCCGGTTATTCTAGGTCTTTGAACTGAATGTGGACGATATTCACGGAAGTGTGGAGATTGGCGAACTCGCTGGCCACATGGATGGTCCTAGAGGGAGACTTTAATGTGGTGCTGGATCCCAGAGCCGATCGCTCCAGCAACTCTAGGAAGTCCCCACCCAAACGCAGAGGCGTGACTGCCCTTACATATGACAGATAATCACCTTGTTGACTTATGGAGATCCCGAACATCAGACAGCCCAGAGGGTACTTGCATACCACTACACACACCACATGGTCATGCAAAGATTACTGGGTAGCAACACGCAACATAGATGCAAGGACCTCGGGGTTGAGCACCTGTCACGGACACTGTATGATCACACCCTGGTACTCCTTGAGATGCACCCTCTGGATTGCGCTTCACTTGCCTTTGATAAGCCCTCTCGGCCGGTGCCCTAAGAGACCAAGGCCCTCATTAGGATGACGGGCAGACTTTGTCCGCCCGCCATCCCATCGGAAAAAGGGACCACCCGCCATAAGGGCGGGTGTCCGATGGTGGCATTAGGATGCGCCCGCCACAGTGGCGGGTGCATCATGTATTTTTACCATTGCGGCGGGCGGTGCTGAAAGCGCCGCCCGCAGCAATGGTAAAAATGCACATTGTGCCTTTCAAAGCACAACATGACAGGCACCGCGTGGTGCCTGCCCTGTTGCATTTTGAAATGCGGGGGGTACCATAGGTACCCCCCATGTGCACCCCCCGGAGTCCCCGGGGGCCCGCAGCGGGCCCCCAGTGGGATTCTCTGCATGCCTTTCCGTGGCGGCATTGCTGCCACAGAAAGGCATTCACATTGGCCCATCATAATATGGCTGGCGGTGTCTCATGGACACCGCCACCATATTATACCTTTTCCGCCTCGGTCGCAAGGCGACTGGGGCAGAAAAGCGGCGGACAGTCTTCCCGTCCGCCGCGGTCCCCCCCGCCATTCTAATATGGCGGGTGTTTTCAGAGCACGGATGGCGGGCGGATCGCCCCCGCCAGGGACGGCGGGGGCGATCCGCCCGCCATCCTAATGGGCCTCCAAGGGTTTTGGGGAGATATCAGAACCGTCTTAGCTGACTATTTTAAACACAATGAAAAGTCTGTAGATTCGCAGGCCACACTGTGGGAGGCCTTCAAGGTTGTAATATGTGAAGTCTGCATCGCGGAGCAGCAGGGGTGCTGCGGGCACTGCGCAGCGATCTTACACGCCTGGAGGGTGATATCCGCTCTCTGGAGCTGCAGTATTTTGCACTTAATAATCCATCCCCATTAGCGGCCATCAGGGGAAAGCTGGGGGAGTATGAGGAAGTGGCCCAGAGGGAGATACACTATCTGGGAAAGGAGGCTTCCCCTAGGCAATAAGGGGAGGGGGGTAGAGCTGGTAAGACCTTGGTGAATATGCTACATAACACATACGCAAGTGACTACCTATTTGAACTTGCTGATGACCAACAGGGTGAGCATGTGGGAACTGCAGCTAGGCAGAGGAAACTGACTGCTTTTCTCTCCACACTTTACACAACTACGCAGACTGTGCTGCCTCCAGACCTCATGTATTATTGTGACTCGATTCAGCTGCTGTGGCTTGATGAGGGTCACCAGTGTTTTTTTAGATAAGCTGTTTACTGAGGAGGAAATTGTACAGGTCGTTAACTCCCTGTCAGGAGATGAGGCCCCTGAACTAGACGGCCTTCAGTCTGTCTTTTACAAAGAGGATGCTGGCCTCCTCACCTCACACCTTTTCGTGCTATATGAGTAATCCTTTGCTAAGGGTGCTCTTCCTCCCTCCCTGTACGAAACTCTGATTGTATTGATACTCAAACCAGACAAGAACCCCCGCAAGTGCGGGTCCTACCGACCTCTATCGATTATTAATGTGGATAATAATATTCTGGCAAAATTGATCACTGCAAAATCACTACCACTCCTGCCCATTTGGGATTTGTGTCGAGAAGGTCAACAGCGCAAAATGTACTCACTTTCTTCACACTACCCAGCATGGCCTTATTTGTTTACTCTGCTCTCACGTTTGGGTATGAGCCCCAAGTTTGCAAAACTAATTTGTCTACTGTACACCCAGCGTTTTGCCCATTTGCAGATTAATGGAATGATCACCTCTCCCTTTCCTGTGCAGAGGAGTGCCCGAAGAAGGTGCGCATTATCTGCTATATTATTTTCTAGCACTATTGAGCCACTTGCTGTGTGGCTTAGAGAGCACCACTCACATCAGGGTTTGGCATTTACACTCTGCCAAAACCTGGTGTCTATGTATGCTGATGATGTCACCCTATATGTGAGACTGCAGCGAGATAATTTAGACCCACTGATATGCCAATTTACCAGATTCAGGGGCATATCGAGCATCCACATCAACTGGGCCAAGATGACTCTCTTTGCCCTCAACAGACGTGACTGAAGAAGTTACCTTGGAGTTCCAGCTCTGCTGGGCGAGAGAGCCGATAAGATATCTGGGTGTCTGGCTCAGTAGAAATCAAGAAGACCTATGGAGAGCTAACTATGATCAGTTAATGCCATGGCTAGAAGAGAGAGTGGACAGCTGGATAGAACTCCTGCTGTCCATGACTGGATGGCTGGCCATCGCTAAGATTGTTGTCCTCCATAAGTTCCTTTATTTGTTTCTCAACCTTCCTCTCCTACTACCACTGCACTTTCACAAACGGCTCTGTTCGCACACAGTGATGCTTGCGTGGGCGCGTAAGCAACCTCGTATAAAGTGGGAGTTACTAATGCTCCCCTTTGAGCAGGGGGACTAGAAGCCCCTGATATGAATCTGTATTATCTCAGTTTCTCAATCGCAGTTTACACACAGCTGGCTTTTCCCCATGCAATTCATGGCACACACAACACAAGAGCACAATCATGTCTTACCATGCGCCCTGTAGGTTGTGTTATAAATGGCCCCTAGATGCCCGTGGGCACAGGTGGATATGGTGGCTTGCACGGTTTGGGCATGGAATGAGCTTAGGTGGCATGCACGAGTAAACTTCTTTCTTGCACCTTTGGTGCTGATCTTAGGTCATCCTTCTCTCCCAATTACGCATGACGCTGGCACCCACTCTAGATTGAGATCCTTGCAGTTGATATCCATGGGTGCATGCTACCTTGAGAATTCCTTCATCACACCGCAACGGGTCCTACAGCGACACAATGTGACACTATTGGATATACATGCATGCGTACTATCAGCTGTAAGCAGCTGTTACAGTGCTGCATGCCTCTTTCCCAGAAGCTCCTCCCACAATTCAAGTTCTAGAGATGTTTCTAATGTCATCCTTGTTCCTGACTCATATTTTGAGTTTTTCAATATGTTTCTACCTCTCCCTAGCCCTAGCTACGCGGCTTCACCCCTGATGTCTGACCCGCTGGGCACTGTTGACACCTATAAACTCTGACTATTAGGTGAGTTTAATCACCCTTTGATCTCACAGGATGGCCCTGCATGAATGCTGCTGCTTGCAAATGTTTTTAATTTATTTTTTATTTTTTATTAATTGCTGTATAGATACTCATGCCATAAGTATTCACTGTTGGTCTAATGCACACACTGGCTGCACATCTACGAGTATACTACCCTGTACTATGTAACTCACGGTCACTTCGATGAATGCAATTTGTCACTTACCTGTAGTAATGGCCCCTTTTGTCTCCCATTTTAGGCAAGAACCGGTGTTCAACAGGTAGTACAATTTTTGTACTTCGATAAACAGACACCTATTTAGGTCATGTTTTGTAGACAGTAGTACTGCTTCATTTTAGGTCCTGAAGAATCGCATGTCAATGAACATTTAGCGAGAAACATGTTGACCACCTCCCGCACACTTTAGTACCGTCTCGTCTGTGGAAACCTAAGTTCCAGCGAGTACAGACTAACCTTGTTTTTAATTGAGGCAAAGGACCACCTGAATAAAATTGTTTTCTGGTACGTTTTGCTTCATTTTACCTTCACTTACACCGTCTACATTTTCCTGGCCCCACACCCCCACTTCACCCATAGGCAGTTGGATAAAAACATCTCCGCCAAAGAGCCCCTCTTTGAGGTGTTGCCCGTTGGGAATTGCACCGCCTACCCAACGAGGAGCATTGCCTATGATGAAGCATGACACTCGCAAGGGTGTGTGAGGCCATTATATCCAACACAATGGATACCCTGGGGTAGTTCTCCACTGAGCACTCCCCCCTTGCACCCTAGTGACCTTCTGACCTTCTTAGGAACAGCCCAGTCTCCTTTTGTTTGCTCCATTACCTTATCCCTACACCCTAGAGACAAAATTGTATGCATGGATGCAGGAGACTGCCCAGCGTGCACCACCAGTGCCCGCAGCGCATGGGAGTTGGACCTTCGCACACCTCTCACCGAGGAACAATGGAAATACTGCTGCACACAATCTAGAGCACAAACGCCCAGCTATAGGTTTCGCCTAGTACACTTCAAATACTTGCATAGGTTGTATCACACCCCAGAGAAACTATTTCACATGGGATTGATCAATGAGGCGCAATATGTGTGCTTTGTTCCCAGTGCTAATTTTCTCCACCTGGCATGGAATTGCCCAGGGATCCAGCACTTCTGGCTCATTTTATTTGATATGATGGATGTGTGGTAAATAAATAAATAATACCCTATTTTTGAATGCATAAATGAATAACAGATAGCTCAATAAATAAGAGTCAAGATTCGAGGTAGTAGGAGTTTTGCAGGTTTAATATAGCATAAGGACAGGAACAGGACGACCTGCACGGGAATAGGATGGCAGCTGCCGGGGACAGGATCGGGACAAGGGAAGCATAGGAAGGAAGGAAGGATAACTTTTAATAACAGTACATGAGCATATATACATAACGCAAACACATAGCATTATATTGCAATAGGCGTAGCAGTGGGTGGAGCAGAAAGCGTGACGCGTAGCAGTCGCGAAAGATAAGGGTGAAAGTAGGTGTAACAGGGCGTATACATAGACATGTGATGCAAACGTAACAGAATATGTCATGAATGGGGCGGAAACCATGGAGGGGGCTACCTAAGGAGCCGGGACCTCTAACCTGATGGTGCGCGCAAACGGGCAATGACGTGTTACTAGGAGAAGCTGGGGGCTATGAACTCTGTGCTAGGAGCAGAGACTGAAGTCTGGAGAGTCAGGGCGACATGTACCTAAGCAGTATCTAGTATCTGATGTTTAGAGAACATGTTGATATAAACTAGAAGTCAGGAGGGGAAAGGCTAACAGACTCTAAGACTGGAGCATGCATTATTCTACATGTAGTACGTGATGAAGAATATTAAATGACCATTAAATGCAGTATTTCTCTTACATGGAGACGTAGAGGCTAGACAATGACGGAAACTATTGATGCGATTCAGTAGCTTAGGAATGCAGAGAAGGAGGGCTGTACTGATAACTCGAATCATAACATACTCTTGGCAGACTCAGAGGCAGAGCCAAGCTGGGCCGGGCACTGCGATGCAGGAAATAAGTGAAGGGTCGAGGATACAGGTGGGGGCTGTATCGCTCCTCAGCGAGGCTTCAGGGGACAGGAGCTGAATCTGGTGTCCAGGCCCTTTTGAGGCCTAGAAACGGGGACTTTACAATGCATTAACGTGCACACTGAGAAACGTGGCAACGTAGCTTTACATAGGCCTGATATTCGTATTATTCACGAGAACTGGAAACTGGCATACTAGAGGTGGACACAACTATAATTGCGTCTTTAATCAAACATGGGGAATAACATATGCATATTAATCATGCACAGATAACATATGATGGAGGACGCGTAGGGACACAGAACATAGCAAAATTTTACTTTTCCACATTCCCTCCTTGTCACTACGTTTCCTTCAGGAAACATCAATATTCATGATACCATCTATCATTTCATACAGTATTATTTGCTCGTCTCGAATTTTCTTGGAACGGGATTTAGAACGGGGCTTGGGACTAGGAATACAAGAGGTAGCACAAATGCCGCAAATCGCAGGGCCACATTGTATACAGAGGCAGCAGCTAAATATGATCGCTACTGCAATACCTAGAAAGGACAAGACTTTCCATCCCCAGGCGGAAATTATATTCCAGAACCAACCGGACCAAGTCCAGGTGCCTGGATTTTGGTGTAACAGATGGGCAATTTTATGAAGTCTGGTTATAGCTGAATAAACAGACGGCGCGTTATTTGGAATGAAAATGCAGCAACTAGATCCGATGACTCTACAGGCCCCGCCCCTATCGGCCAATATGACGTCAAGGACGAGACGATTCTGGAGCACGACAATTCTCATAAAGGATTGTTCTTCGGTTAAATTACTTAGAGCAGAAGTAGTCTCAATTACTACTGCTTCGAGGGTTCTGGTTAATCTACGTATCAGTTTACTATTCACAACTGTACCTAAATAAGGAAAGACACCTTTATTGATATCTATATATTGTTCTAGAGCAGTTTCAGTATAATCGACAATCGGGAGGTTTCTCTTGTGTCTAGTATGTACTAGGTGGGAATTCCTATGGTAATCGGGTGGGGCTAGAAAAACCGGTGGCAGTAGGAAGGCAATGTAACAGGTTCCCTCCCAATCGAGGGGCAGACGAACATATGCGGTCTGACCACAAATAAAATAAGAATGACGTGAAGCTTTGAAAATAGATTTCCTACTGTCACTATACTTGACAATAGTAGTACAATCACTATGTCCTACATGTACGGAACCATTATTTCGGACACATAATTCGCCCTTGACTGGTAGTACTGAAATAGCAGGTAAGTCTGGAGTAGAATCCGACTGAACATTCAGGACCATGAAATTCGAAGAATAATTACCTAAATTGTAAACTTCATTTTCTAGATCTAACCCGGTTCTGTGGGGAAGACCTTGCTTGTCTGGAAAACATGTACTGTTAAGAAAAGACATATCTGTTGAGGACGACGTTAACGTGGACCATGCTCCACACGAACCATTATGTGAAAACGGATAAGGAAAGAGTGGCAGAACTCCCTTCGGTGTCTGAAAAGGGGGGAGTCGACCACACACCCAACAATTAGTGGCATTGCTGGTCTGGTGTGAATAATGTAACATGCGGATGAAAGAATTATTTCGCATAGCGAGGCGGTAAGAGAGTTCATGAGGAGGCAGATCACTAAACGTGTGCTCTACTGTAACATTAGCAGACTTATTTACATGAGAAACTGGAAAATACAGGTAAAAGGCATAACTGGTGCAGGAAATCATAATGCTGAGAAATAATATGAAACATAGAAAAACGATACATCGGATTGAGTTTTGACTAACTCTCTCACTATGGGGGTCTATTTTATACATGTCAGAAACAGTCTAACCGTTTCACCTAGGGGAGGACTTAGACAATCAAACTGGCTGACTTATTTTACTAGACCGGAGTTTCAACTTATACTCCTGCTGCGGAGTTTTCTCTAACAGGGGAGGGTTTGTAGCAATGTCTTTTGCGGGACAGCCCTTAAGAATAGTACTTTGGCAATCCTTCAAATCCTGGGAAATGTTCTTTGAGACCGGTTTCAGTCCATAAAACTTTTTCACGTGCGAAAGGTGCACCCAGCCTTTGCGACCCTCCAACTTCACGGCCGTACGGGTGGCGAGGAGGACCTGTCGGGGCTCCTTCCAGCGTGGCTCCAGCGGACTTGAGCGGTCAAAATTCCGGACAAGAACCATGGATCCTGGAACGATTTCATGCGGTGCCACCTCGGTATTGTCTGGAAATGCGGCGGCAACCTGTGAACGACAAGAGTTGAGGGCAGACATCAAGGAAGCTAGGTAATCTGTCAGCATATTACTTGAAACATCGGTAATACTTCGGGGTCTAGGGGTACCCCACATGTTAGGGGGGCGGCCGAAAACGACCTCATACGGGGACAGACCTGATCTGGAATGTGCGACCATGCGCATATAGAACAAAGCGACTGGCAGAGCTACTAGCCAGTCCACACCTTTCTCTTTACAAATTTTAGCGATGCGAATTTTCAGGGTCTGGTTATGTCTTTCTACGAGACCTGCTGCTTCAGGATGGCGTACACAATGGAACTTCCACTGGTATCCTAACAAAAGGGAAACGTGCTTCATTAACTCTGAGGAGAATGGCTGGCCGTTATCAGAATATACGACCCTAGGGAGTCCATAACGGGGGAAGAACTCACGAACCAACTGCTTGGCAGTGGTCGCGGCTGTGTAATCTGGGACTGGATATGCCTCTGTCCACCTGGACAAAGCGCATACAACTACAAGGACATACTTGAAACCTCGACATCGCTCCATCTGAATATAATCCATCTGGAGGACTTCAAAAGGGTGGTCAGGAGGCTGGAATCCCCCTTGTTCCACCGGGACACTTTTACCTGGATTAAACTGACAACATATCATACAGGTACGGACTTTCTGCTTGGCTGCAGCTCGTAAATGCTTGTTGAACCAAATTTTCTGGATACTGTCTAACATAGCTTTTTCTCCTAAATGTGCTGGACTATGTGCGGTATTGATAATGACTTGAACCATAGAGTCGGGGAGAAACCATGTGGCTTTACCCTTCGTTACCCATCCCTGATCTGTCTGGACCCCTCCTTGTTCGGACCATTTCTTGATTTCATCGGGAGTAGCGTGTAACTGGATATCTATGACATCTTGAGTAGGGTCCTTAACTGTCATACATGTAATCGGATCTGGAGTGTGTGTCATGTTAACTGGAATGTCTGGAGTCTGTGCTGTAAGCTTGGCTGTGCGATCTGCTAGATCGTTACCCTGGGAAATAATGTCAGTAACTTTCGTATGTGCTTTGCATTTCATGATAGCAATGGATGTCGGTAAATGTATGGCATCTAACAGAGCTTGAATAAGGAGACCATGCTGAATCTTGGTTCCATGAGAAGTCATGAAACCTCTCTCCTGCCAGAGCACTCCAAAGTCGTGTACGACTCCAAATGCGTAGCGTGAATCTGTGTAAACATTAACTTTCCGGTTCTTAGCGTGTATGCAGGCTTGTGTCAGAGCAACTAGCTCTGCTGCTTGAGCGGACAGGGTGTCAATACGGTGTGTCTCAATAACTTCGGTGTCAGTAGTCACTGCATACGCGGCGACTAGTTCTCCTGTACTTGTTCTCATACATGAACCGTCCACATAAAGTGTCAGGTCGGGATCTGGTAATGGAATATCTGTCAGATCTTGTCTTGGCTTTGTCATGATGTTGACTACTTCCACACAGTCGTGTGTGTCCGGACTTAAAGTAACTGATGGTAACAGTGTAGCAGGGTTCAGGATGTTGCAGCGTCTGATTTCTATGTGTGGCTGGAACAGTGTCAATTCATAACCTGTTAAACGTGCGATTGTCAAGTGCTGAGTCTGTGTTCGGTTTAAAAGAACTTCCACGGAGTGTGGAACTTGTACTGTCAGGGAGTGTCCTAATACTATGGAATCACTTTGTCTGATAGCTAGTGCTGTGGCTGCAACTGACTTGAGGCACGCAGGCAGAGCCTGGGCTACAGGATCCAATGTGCTCGAAAAATAAGCACAAGGCTTGTATTGTCCTGCTTGATCTTGTGTGAGAACAGATAATGCTGTACCTTCACGTTCAGTGACGAAAAGTGTAAAAGGCTTACTGTAGTTCGGTGTAGCTAGAACTGGAGCTTGGCATAAAGCTTTCTTTAACTCATTGAAACTGAGTGTATGTTCAGATGTCCAAGGGAGGACAGACGATACGGCTGTCTCCTGTGTCGTTAACTGTATCAGTGGCTTGGCTAGAAATGCATACTGAGGAATCCATTGTCGGCAATAAGAAGTGAGGCCGATAAAAGCACGTACCTCCTTCTGGGTCTTGGGCTGAGGAAGACTCGCTATTAACTGGATACGGTCAGGTGTCAACTGCCTACCCCTCTTGGACAGTAAGTGTCCTAAGTATACCACTTGCTGGACACAGAATTGAAGCTTCGAAGGGGACACCTTGTGCCCCATCTCGGCTAGGAAATACAGAACCGTCAGTGACGCTCGCTCGCAGTCACGTTCAGAACGGGCTGTGATCAGTAGATCATCGACATACTGGAGCAGGGCAGTGTCAGTTGGCATGTGAACATTATCAAGCTGTCTCTTGAGTGCTTGACTGTAAATACTAGGACTTTCTGTGAAACCTTGAGGAGCTCGTGTGAACATATAGCTCCTTCCATTTAAACAAAATCCGAAAAGAAACTGGCTGTCTGGATGAATGGGAACACTGAAAAATGCGTTCTTGAGGTCGATTACAGTAAAGAACGTGGCTTCGGAATCAATGGCTGTCAATAAGGAAGAGATATCTGGGACAACTGGGTACTGAGGAATAATACATTTGTTAAGTTCTCGTAGGTCAATCACTAATCGATATACTGGGGGTGCATTTGGATCAGTACGTTTCATGACTGGAATGATCGGAGAATTGCATACATTGGAGTCAGTTTCTACAACTACTCCTTGAGCGATGAGCTCGTCAATAATTTTGGATAAGGCTGCTACAGCCTCAGGTGGCAATCTGTACTGTCTGATTCGTGGTAACACTACACCTGGCTTGAGAGTCACACGATGGGGTGTGATTTGCATGTAACCTACATCAGTTGGACCTTGCGCCCATAAATGCTGCGGAACATTAGACAATCTCGGATCAAAATCTCGTAATACATAGTGACCCTTAAAGTCACGCAGGAACAGACGTATTCCCTCTGGGGAACAGCATATAACTGCACCTAACTCTTTCAGTGTTTTAATGCCTAATAAATTCTCTGGACATGACTTAGTAAGTAACAGGTCAGTAGTACGGGACAATGGACCTACTTCTAGAGTAACTGGCTTTGATATTTCATTTACGATGGGTTTTCCTGAAAATCCAAGGGAAACATTTCTAGAGCCTGAGAGCGGAGCCCCTGGAACTTCGGCGTGACTAATTGTGGTCCTACTTGCCCCTGTATCAATCAAAAACTTTCTGTCTTTCCCTAATACTTGACTATGAACATAGGGACCTTCTTGATCTACAGGTATCTCGATGAGAGGCAAGCCTACCTCCCTCTCTAGGCTGTTTCATGAATACTGCTGGTACTCTGGATACTCGGACTGTGCATACTGATACATTTGCTGTGTAACATGCTGTGTAACATGCTGTGTTGCAGCGATGGGCTGCGGTGCTGTAACTGTCTGTGGTGCATTCTGTGGCTGAGGAATCTGTAAAACTTGTTCTTGTCTAGGCGGACGTGGTCTTTCTTTAGTCTTACCAGTAGCTATGTTGTGTTTCAGAACTGCACACTCGTTTATAAAATGACCTGGCTGTTTACAATAATTGCAGTTCCCTTTAACGGGAGCTGCAGGATGACTGGCTTGATTCGGACCCCTCTTCTGACTGTCTTGAGGAACAGATTGTGCAACTAGTACTTTCATTTTCGTGTCTTTCATACGCTTTCTCTCGTGTTCTTGCTCTTCTCTGATTCTATTCTGGTGGTATTGGAGCATCTGTAACATCTGGGACGGGGTATTAGCTTGCCAGGTACTTTCGACTTTCAAAACTCGATTCTTAATTTGTGGACTTGAATTCTCGACTAATTTAGTAACAAAAAGGTGAGGGTATGACTCACTACTTGTCTTGAGGCCACTGTTGATGCTAAAACATTTCTCAAATCTAGAATAAAAATCACTAATGTCTTCGTCTTGTTTCTGTTTACAGGCTGAGATTGCATCCCAGTCTTCCTTTTTCGTTGTTAACAATCTGGGTAAAACTTGAATCAATAATTCAGGTAATTCTTTACATTTTGCTCCAAGACCGGTACCTGGTACTCGTGCCTTATCTTCAGCTTCTAGAACTGCCCAATCGATCTTTTTCTCTCCCACCTCCCATTCTTTTTCCTTGAGCTTTTCATACACCCCTGCGGGCAACAGAACCTTTAACATTTTAATTATATCTGGATACGTGTATTCTCCCATACGGAGCATGTCTTTTAATTCTCGATGGAACCCTGCTGGATCTTTATCATGACAGGGAATTAATTTTTTCATCTCTAAGAGTTCCATCTTTGTAATCGGAGTGTAAACAAACACTCGTTCTAGTTCGCCACCCGTTCCTCTAACTGGGTGGACTTCTCGTAACGGATTCTGTCTCTCCATGTAAAATGGTTTACTTTCTGGGGGTGAGACATGAACAAAATGCGGGTTCAAAAACGTTCTATATTTGTGACGCTGTTCTAGAATGACACTAATTAAATCGGTACCTAAACCTTTCCATCTATACTGGAGTAACTCGTTCAGGATATCATGTAACGGGCCTGGATCAGAGTGCTGACCCTCATACAATGTAATGAGGTGCTGAATCATATACATACCCGCCAGTCGTTGCTCGGCTGGGGGCATTTTCAGAAACATTTGTGCCACTATTTCGTCTGGAAAAGTGGTAGAATCAGTAGTCCATCGGACTGCTGATCGGGCTAGTTCTTGTTCATGCATAGTACTTAACTCACTGTAACCGATTCGTGATTTCAGAATGTGATCGGTAGCTTGAAACACTTGTTCTAGAGAACCTTGTTCTGGTGCTGGATGATGGAAAGTAGACTTGTGTTCTAGGCGTAAATGGCGATCTGGAAATCTAGATTTTCCTACATACGCTATTCTGGCGGAATTTTCGTCGTCTACCTCTTCAGTATCAGAGTTACTTTCTTTCTCGCTTACTTGTGCTGCTTTACGCTGTTCGTGTAACTTTATTATTTCTTTACGGATTTTCTTGTACATACTCTCCATAGCACCGACGGTCTTGTGCTTACCCTCGGCTATATTATCACTCCACCTTGTCAGGATTTTCATTTCGGCCGGATCTTTAGACGGGTAATCTTGTTCTCTTATTAGACAGTTAATCAGAAACTTTAATATCATGAGCTGGATCTCGGCTTTCCTTTGAGACATGGCCTCGCTAATGCTTTCTGGATCATCCCCTGTACGGATGAAACGATATATTCTGTCTAGGTCTTCTTTCATATTCGGTAGGGTGACTAGATACTCGGCCACCTTTCTTACGCGAAATGAATATAAAACCATATTATCCTCGCCTGGGACTGGATCATAGCCGCATTCATTAAGGGCTTTTCTTATTAGGGTATTATTTCTGCTACAGTCTGATGTCTGGGCGTACGCTGTGACGCTTGTGCATGTAATTCGGCTGACGTTAAACGCTTATGTGGCGGCGGGGTCTGAGGAGGACCTCCTCCTGCGGCCCCTAAACTAGAATCGTCGACTGATCCTCTTCGTACTAGTGTGGCAGGAAATTGAAATGCGGGCTGAACTGGTATGGCGGGCTGGACCAGGGGGGCCGTAGCAGGTACTGCAAGGGGTACCCCGGTGTCTGGAGGAACGGGAAGTGCCTGATTTACAGGGACTGGCGGAGCGCGAACAGGATTTGCATATTCTGGGACTGTGTCGTCCAAATAGGACGAAATGAAAATATCAGCTGCGGTCTGTTTGTGACGTAGCTTGGTCGGAACTAATGGTGGCGGAAAGTTACTGGATGCCTCCGGGGTCGCTTTTGGCAGGCCCTCGGCAAGAAGAGGATACATACCCTTAATAAGAGCATGCCTCTGTCTGTCTGACTGTTCGGTTTTAACTTGTTCACCAATCTCGATTAATTCCCTTTCTTGGGCTCGTTCTAAGGATTCTCTACTTAATTCTGACTTTCTGATTTCTTTTTCGGTTCTTTTATGAGATTCTTTGCGCCATAACTCGATGGCATCTTTCTGTGACTGTCTGGCCTTCTTTTTCCATAATGCTTCTTCTACTCTCATGATGCACTCGGCATCCCATGTGCCTGACACAGGCCATCTATACTTTTCCTCTAACTGTTTGGTATACTCGACCCATAAATCTAGATACAATATGGCGCTTATGCCATGCTTCTGATACATAAAATGACCTGGACTGTCCCTAGGCGGGACTGGAACTGCTGCTTCCAGCAGACCCTTTCTAGTTTTTAACTGACGTAACTTGGAAAACAAGGGCATGACTGAACTGTAATCTAGACACAATACAATACACAATGAACACGATACTTATTCCCCATTCATACCACGACATTAAAATACATGAAGAACATTTAAAATAACAGTTCGAACAGAAATACCACCTGGAATACGGAACACAGTATACATGAATTTTCTCGAGAACAGAACTGACTAGAACAGAAACTAGATGCACTGCTGAAACAGTACGAAACTTACCGGTCTCATCAAGAGACACGTCAGGACCCGTATCCACCGGAGTGGACACTTCGTTTGTGGGCTTGTGTACCACCAACCCACGGACCAGAGTCAATTAAATTGACCCTGTCTAGATACTACCCCAGTAACGGTACTCACCGGGCAGCAAGAACGGAAGGCCTCGGACTGGACTGGACTGCTACGACGACGGACGACGAACTTCGGACTTCAGTTATGGGTGGACCTCCGGATACCTCGGACCTTGGACTCTCGGCTTGGGCTCTGGTCGGGACTCGCCGCGTTCCTCCACCGTCTCGTCTGGATGCTGGACCGCCTCCTCCGTCTCCTCCGTGGGCCTGAGGGATACTTGAAGCAGAAATATCTGCCGGTGCGCAGAAGAGTTCCGTCACGACTGCAGAGGGTCAGGGGGTCGGCGTGGCTTCACCGACGCGTGGGGAAAGGGCAAGTCCCTATTCGGGCGCCATTATGTGGTAAATAAATAAATAATACCCTATTTTTGAATGCATAAATGAATAACAGATAGCTCAATAAATAAGAGTCAAGATTCGAGGTAGTAGGAGTTTTGCAGGTTTAATATAGCATAAGGACAGGAACAGGACGACCTGCACGGGAATAGGATGGCAGCTGCCGGGGACAGGATCGGGACAAGGGAAGCATAGGAAGGAAGGAAGGATAACTTTTAATAACAGTACATGAGCATATATACATAACGCAAACACATAGCATTACATTGCAATAGGCGTAGCAGTGGGTGGAGCAGAAAGCGTGACGCGTAGCAGTCGCGAAAGATAAGGGTGAAAGTAGGTGTAACAGGGCGTATACATAGACATGTGATGCAAACGTAACAGAATATGTCATGAATGGGGCGGAAACCATGGAGGGGGCTACCTAAGGAGCCGGGACCTCTAACCTGATGGTGCGCGCAAACGGGCAATGACGTGTTACTAGGAGAAGCTGGGGGCTATGAACTCTGTGCTAGGAGCAGAGACTGAAGTCTGGAGAGTCAGGGCGACATGTACCTAAGCAGTATCTAGTATCTGATGTTTAGAGAACATGTTGATATAAACTAGAAGTCAGGAGGGGAAAGGCTAACAGACTCTAAGACTGGAGCATGCATTATTCTACATGTAGTACGTGATGAAGAATATTAAATGACCATTAAATGCAGTATTTCTCTTACATGGAGACGTAGAGGCTAGACAATGACGGAAACTATTGATGCGATTCAGTAGCTTAGGAATGCAGAGAAGGAGGGCTGTACTGATAACTCGAATCATAACATACTCTTGGCAGACTCAGAGGCAGAGCCAAGCTGGGCCGGGCACTGCGATGCAGGAAATAAGTGAAGGGTCGAGGATACAGGTGGGGGCTGTATCGCTCCTCAGCGAGGCTTCAGGGGACAGGAGCTGAATCTGGTGTCCAGGCCCTTTTGAGGCCTAGAAACGGGGACTTTACAATGCATTAACGTGCACACTGAGAAACGTGGCAACGTAGCTTTACATAGGCCTGATATTCGTATTATTCACGAGAACTGGAAACTGGCATACTAGAGGTGGACACAACTATAATTGCGTCTTTAATCAAACATGGGGAATAACATATGCATATTAATCATGCACAGATAACATATGATGGAGGACGCGTAGGGACACAGAACATAGCAAAATTTTACTTTTCCACAGATGACATGACGGGTCACACAGCTGAGAGTTCACCACGGGTTGCACTGCTGAGATTTGTAAATGATGTCCCCTCCGACATGTGCAAACCGACAGCTATACTAATGTTGCTAGCAAAGCACCATGTAGCAATGCATTTGGGTCGGCACCTGACGCCACACAGGAGTGGGTGGCTCCGCGATGCACCTTTTTACCAGGAACAACTTACGGCATACTGGGAACTGATGCTTGTATGGTCCCGCCCCTCGAACAGCTGGTCTCCACTGGAAACGTACCTGCATGTGTGTGGCACAGCAGAAGGAAATGGACATTGGCTAGATCTGTAGTCAAAGCCTCTGCCCGCTGCATCACCCTCTAAGACTCAGACCCATTAAGAGCCTACTATGGTTGACCTGCTTGTAGTTGCTGATATATTTCCTTAAACACGTGGTGGACGCACCAGCTCGGTTTAGCACACAAGCTCATCCTTACTGAATGCCCCCCTTCCTGTCCAAGTTGTGTAAGAGACAAGTTCTAATATTGGTTGAAGTATTGCATTGTGAGCCTTTATGGAGTGACATGTACTCACATATGTTATGACTGTACTCTTTGTCACTGTATGTGAGAATATTTAAATAAAAATTTTGTTTTAAAGAGAGTTTATATTTGAAGAGTGCAATAATTTCACTTATTCCTCTCATGTGCTCTATGTCCCTCGGTCTGTTAACTTCTAGCTCTGGTTCATTAACATGGAGGTGTTCATTATAAGGGGGCTATTTTCACTTACCGCCAGTCCTTGGAAGCATGTGGAGATGAGTATGGGTATGTGCCTGCGGTCATAATTTCTGATATGGCTTGTCTATATGTATTTCAAACTTAGCCAAGTACCGCTGGTTCCTTGGACTCAGTACGCACTGCTAGAGATTTTATCATGCATTATAATACAATTTTATCAAACATTTCTTCATTTAATTTCATATCATTGAAATTTATTTTTTGTTTTTTTTACGTTGTGCAATAATGTATCTCTTATTCTAATACAGAGACCATTCCTCAAAATAAACTGTAAATCTTTGAGAAAACAAATTACTACATTGCAACATATGCTGCAACCAAGTGGAACGAATTACCTACGGCCCTCCGACTCACAGAATGCCATCTGGCATTTAGGAAGCAGCTAAAAACTTTCCTCTTCCCCCATCCGGACTAACCCAACTCTAATTATGCCAACGGTACATGCACTTTAGCAATCATAGCGCCGTGATATCCTACTTGGATGATTGTTAGCGCTTTATAAGAAATAATAATAATAATAATAATAATAATAATAATTAAATGCTGTTGTCCATTCAAGGGTGTTCTGCTCAATGCATTCCGGGACTGTGTCCTTTCTTCGGGGGTTTATCTAAACAAATGAAAACAATAACGCTAGATGGATATTTTACAGCAACAGTATGTAATGCAACATCCTAGTTCACTTTTACACACTATAAGCAAATAGTACAATCCTTTCATCCCAAAATGGTGTATGATGTATGTCTTTAAAGAAGGAACTGCAGTACCTCTTATGAGCCAAGGCATCCCCGTGCACTTTTTAAAAATAGAATGTGAATGAAAGTGTGAAGAAAATCAAAAACAATATTCATTAAATTGTGGTGCTCTGCCATATTGTTCATGCTTTCGAATTCGTGACACCCACCTCTGGAGAAAGCCCCAATCAATGAAACTGCACAAGACGAGTAAGCACTCACTGAGTGAAGATCCATTGGTTAACAGATTTCCTAGCAGTTCTACCAATACGCTGCGAGTGAAAAACAAAGTAATCACCACTAGGAACCTCAAATGGTGTTTGAAAGGCTACATTTCCATAGTGTCCATTGTTAAAATAAAAAATGAAGAATCACCTACCTCACGGGATCACCCAGACCTTCCCAATAAACGCGTCTACTCGTAAAATGTTTTTGCTCTCCAACACTGCCTTCTCCCGACTCCAAATCAGTCTACAAAGATTAACCATGAGATTAGATCTCATCTATCCACTTTATCAAAACAAGCAATAGAGTACTACTCAGAAATGAGTGCTCCGCTCCCCTTACCTCTCACGACTTCAAAAATGCAAAGAATCCACCTAGAAGGAGCAGAGTTTTACTTCACCGGATGGTCAATTACAGTCATTCTACTGGAGACAGCTAGACACAACTTGATGCTCCCCTTGGTTATTTTAGGGATGGGCATAACGTTACATGAAAATTCAATGAGATACTGTGGAGTTCCGCTAGAGGCCACAATCGGCACGTTGGACTGCTTGTGATGATTTTTCGCACCATGAGCTTGTTTTACGCTGCAAATTCAATGCAAACGCTACCATATGGAGCGCAAAAGGGCGCTCCTTCTTTGCTGCAGCTCGAGTAGATCTTCTACTCGAGCTGCAGCTTTCTCAATGAGAATGGTCACGACCTCCCCCGAGCACCCATGTTGAGAAAATCTCACCGGGTGCTGTCCTAGTGCCCGAAATTCGTGCTACGGTCCTCCTCAGACGCCCTCACTACCACCCTCCACCAGGGCCCCTCATCTCTCCGTATCTCCCACCCTCTCTCAATGACCTCCTCCTCGGATTCCATCACTGCTACCCTCCAACAGTGCCCTTCATCTCTCCAAAGCCCCTCCCCCTCATGACTTCGTCCTCGAATCCGCTCAGTACCATCCTCCAACTACACCCTCCTCTCTCTAAAGGCCCTCCTCCTTATGACCTCCTCCTTGGATTCCCTAATTGCCACCCTCCACCAGTGCCCCTCATGGCTCCATAGCCTCTCCTCCTCATGACCTCCTCCTCAGTTTCCCTCACTTCTACCCTCCACCAGTGCCCCTCATCTCTCCGTATCTTCCACCCTCCCCCCATGACTTCCTTCTTGGATTCACTATTTGCTACCCTCCACCAGTGCCCCTCATCGCTCCATAACCTCTCCCCCCCATGACCTCCTCCTCGGATTCCCTAATTGCCACCCGCCACCAGTGCTCCTCCTCGCTCCATAGCCTCTCCCCTTTTTGACCTCCTCCTCGGATTCCCTAATTGCCACCCTCCACCAGTGCCCCTCATCGCTCCATAGTCCATAGCCTTTCCCCCTCATCACCTCCTCCTCAGTCTCCCTCACTTCTACCCTCCACCAGTGCCCCTCATCTCTCTGTATCTCCCACCCTTCCCCCATGACCTCTTCCTTGGAATCACTAATTGCTACCCTCCACCAGTGCCCCTCATCACTCCATAGTCTCTCCCCTCCATGACTTCCTCCTCGGATTCCCTAATTGCCACCCTCCACCAGTGCCCCTCATCGCTCTATAGCCTCTCCTCTTTTTGACCTCCTCCTCGGATTCCCTAATTGCCACCCTCCACCAGTGCCCCTCATCGATCCATAGCCTCTCCCCCTCATCACCTCCTCCTTAGACTCCCTCACTACCACCCTCCAACAGTTCACTTCATCTCTCCGTAGCCCCCCATGACATAATCCTTGGAGTCCCTCACTGCCACCCTCCACCAGTGCCCCTCATAGCTCCATAGCCTCTCCCCCTATTGACCTCCTCCTCGGATTCCCAAATTGTCACCCTCCAACAGTGTCCTTCATCTCTCTGTAGCCCCTCTCTCATATTCGATTTCATTTATTGTATAGCGCTACTCATAGTGTAGGGTGTCACAGTACTTACATCATGCGTAGACAATGAATCATACAAGTATGTAAATCAGTCTATAGGGAATGTCACATAAGCCAATGAGGATTGCAAGGTGTAGGTATCACATGTCATCCATACTGGTGGACAGCATGTTTTAAGAGGGTTTGGTCTGGAGAAGCACAAACACAGGACTTCAAGCATACCCCAGTGGTTGCGGAGTTGGCTTTACTGATTAAAATTTATATCTGCCAAAACAAACTCTTTATAGCAACATCAGAGTAATGAAAGACTGGGTAAATTCTAACTAATAATAATAATAATAATAAGACCATTTCTTAAGCGCCTGGTTACACCTATGACGGTGTGTCCCCGCGCTGAAAAACTACTGCTCCCAAATGAAGCTAAAACCAAGTTACACTAAAATCGTAGAATGTATCAGGATACTATTTACTTGGGAAAGAGATGAGTTTTTAGATTTTGTCTGAATCTTGTTTCGGAGGGCTCCATCCGAAGATCCAAGGGGAGGCTATTCCAGTGTTTGCTAGCCAAGAAACGGAAGGAGCTACCTCCCATTCTGGACTTGTGAACGCGGGGGAGTTTGAATAACATCACTCCTGCGGATCTAAGATTTCGAGTAGGGCGATGGGTGATAAGGAGTCTTTGCAGGTAGTTTGGGCCTTTTCCCTGGGCAATACGATGAGCCATGCATAGTGCCTTAAATTTGATACGCTCCACAATGGGGAGCCAATGAAGTTTGCGCAATGCCGTTGTACCGGATGCCCTACGTGGAAGGTTCAGTACCAAGCGGGCAGCGGCATTTTGGACACACTGAAGTTGTTGAATGCCTTTTTTGCTCAGGCCAAGGAAAAGGGCGTTGCCATAGTCCAGATGCGGCGTGACTAGGGCGTGAATAAGTTTCTTCCTGGCACCAAAGGGGAGCAGGTCGAGAACTTTGCGGAGGGTTTTTAATATTCCAAAGCATTTTCCAGTGATTTTGCTAATTTGTTGCTTGAAGGAAAGCTCCGCATCAATCATGATTCCCAAGTTTCTTACAACCTCTGCTGAGCGGGGGATTGGCCCTAATTCCGTCGGCCACCAGTCCTGCGACCAGGTAGAGAGAGACTTACCGACCACTAGCAACTCGGTTTTTTCGCCATTTAGGCGAAGGCAGTTGTTGTTCATCCACCCAGCCACTGCCCGCATACAATTGGAAAAATTAATGGCTTCCTCAGGCTGGTTATTAGCAAGTTGAATTATTAATTGGGTATCGTCAGCGTATGTGACGATATCCACACCATAGGATTCCACAATATGTGCCAAAGGCTCCATATAAATATTAAACAGCGTGGGGCTCAGACTTGAGCCTTGTGGAACCCCATGCCTCAACTTGCGGGGATGACTTATAGGGAGGGCAATGTACCTGAAAACTCCTATTTTCCAGGAAGGATCTTATCCATTCCAGGGCTGGGCCCTCTATTCCCCTGTCTGAGAGGCGTGACAGCAGCGTTGAGTGCAGCACGGTGTCAAATGCTGCACTGAGGTCTAATAACACCAACGCTGCTGTCTGCCCTCCATCAACAAGTTGTCTCAGGCGTTCTGTGGAAAAGAGGACCGCAGATTCAGTTGAATATCCTGCTCTAAAACCTGACTGGGTTGAGTGTAGGCAGGAGTTCTCTTCGATGAATTGCATAAGTTGCTTATTCACAACCTTCTCCACAACTTTCCCACAAAAGGGGAGGAGGGATATCGGACGGAGGTTTTGCAGTTGGGAGATATGAATGTTCGCTTTCTTTTTCAGGGGTATAACCTGTGCGGTTTTCCAAGCCTCCAGCACGTGGCACTCCTGGAAAGAGAGAGCGATAAGCTGTTCAATCTGCTCGATCATGCCATCAAGGACCCCCGTGCACCGATTAGGGGAGATTACATCCAGAGGGGATCCAGAATGTATTCCTCTCATAATCGGAAGCAGGTCAGACCTCTTAGGGACCGAGAAGCTTGTCAACTGGGGCTTGGTGTCGGGAACCTTTCTCACTATTGAGTGATGGTCATGTGGGCTGTCTGTGAAAGTAGCGTGTATTAAGTCTACTTTTTTCACAAAAAAATCTGCAATCTCATCACATAGCTCATTAGAGTATGTGTCTCGAGCCTCAAGTCTGGTGGGAACCGTGAGCTCTTTGTATATTGAAAAAAGTTCCTTAGTAGGATTTTTTGCATTTTCAATACGTTCTTTAAAATGCACACCTTTAGCTGCTCTAATAAGTTTATGATAGGTTTTTAATTCATTTTTATATTTTAATTTGTCCTCTGGATCATAGTTTTTTCTCCATCCTCGTTCAATGTTTTTACATTTGGCCTTAGCTTCCTTAAGTTCTTTGGAGAACCATGGAGCCGTTTGAGTCTTTCTGACAGGAGGTTTAAATGTCCATGGTGCTACTGTGTCCAGAGCCCTGGACATCCATTTTTCATAGTCTTCCCATGCCTTAAGCAGGGTGTCGTTGGAGGGGGGAGGTTCTCTCCCAAGGGCAGATTTAAACTTTTCTTCTGTGAAGTTCTTCCAATCTCTGCGTTTCACGGGTTTAGAATTGGGCACATTAGAATTAATCTTGCTGCATTCCTGTAGAACATTTAACACCTCAAAGGGGATGACAAAGTGATCGGACCATGTGATCTGCAACGGAGTATTCATTTTGAGATCTTCCCAGTTAGCAAACACAGGGTCTAAAAGATGGCCAAGTTGATGAGATGGAGATCGTGACTAACTAGAATATTGATTTATCCATCTAGTCATATATTTGCTTTCATTAAATCTGTTTTCTCTCCTTTTGAACGTGACTTTATCTCTTAATGAAAGATAATGCAAAGATTGTATATCTTGCTGCATAATAATAGTGCAATGTATATAGGATGTGTTTAGATTAATTTTTTCGTTTTTTATGTATAATGTCCTTGAATATAAGTGCATGTAATGTCTGTATGTAATGTTTTTCTCATTCATATGAATTTCTAACTGAATAAATGAAAAAATAAAAGGGTATAAATAAATCATACCGAACAAATCTAGAAATAAGATTGATTTGTTGCCCAAACTAAGGAGCAAAACAAAAAATCTACTGTAGGGCCAGCACCTTGTGTTTCAAAATATTAGTATATGGTCCAGCTGCCCCTACGTCCCAGGACCTACCTCCCTGTTGTTACAAAATAATAGAGAAATAAAGCATTATAGTAACTCTGGATGATATGCAGAAATGTTTCGCATCAGATGTGCACTAATTGTTACACAGTGCATGGAAACAAGTAATTTACCTGTATGCAGTTCCATCCTATTTGCAGCATACCAAGCGACCAAATAAAACCTGTTTTTTCTTCAAACGTCTAATGATAATTTGGTCTTTTTTTTAAACAGAATTAAATGTGGTCTTCTGACAGCAATTCTCAAATGTTCCCTACTGACCCGCTGGTCTCACGGGCATCTAAGTCCTCAACGCCCAGCCCTAAGCGAAGGGAGGGTCATGTATCATGGTAAGGAGGTGAGGGGGGAGGGCCACAGGGCAGGGGGGCGGTGGGTCTGGAGATACTGGCTGTATGACGCGCCCGCCTGGCACCGCCGCCAGGCACCCGGCTGCGCTTTTGTGATGGAAAGGTTGCCTCTGCCGTGCCTGTCACACCTTACTCGTGCGCCTGCAGAGGTTGTCAATCACAGCATCTCACGCCACAGGGACTCCAGCATCTTCACCTCTCCATGAATCCGCCCTCACAAGAGCTAAGCATCTTATCAGTGTGTTCTTGTCACTGGGCAGCACAGTGAGCGGATAGGAAGGAGGGGCTAGGGAGGTCACAAGGTCACATGGTGAGTGTGGAGGGGCTGCGCCGGAATCATGTAAGAGGCATGCAACATTTGCTTCTTGCACCAGAACACAAACCAGAGCTGCAAGATGTTAAAATGAGGAGCAGCTGCCACGTGAGCATTGTGCGAAGGACCTGTTGCCATGAAATAATGAAGAAACCCACGTAAGTGGAGCTGAACACAACCATACAACAATAACCATTGTATATCGAAGTCTGAAAGTAAATACATTTCTGTGTATGAAACCCTAATAACAAGAAAACATGCAGATGTGACAACACAAAACACTGTATCCCTGGTGCTTACTTGAAAAATAAAAGCGCTCGCGCGGCAGCAGGGGGGAGGGATTCACTCGCGGGAGCGATAATTGCGACCAGATGGGCCGCGCGCTCCTGCGAGTGGATTTCCTGACGTGCACGTGTTGCCATTTAAGGCAATGGCAACGTGTGCACGTGCTTGGCTGAAAAGCCTAAGCGCTAGGAAAAGGTCGTTTTCCTTTGCAGTGCATGCACTGCGAAGGCTCGACCTAAAATGAACGTTCAGATGAACGTTTTAATTGCCGTGGCCATTTGCTGTTGCCCTCCTTACGTCAGGGCCACGGTTCATGTTTGGGTGGGCCAGGCTCATGTTTGGGTGGGCCTGGCCCACCCGGCCCTTCTGCTAGAACCGGGCCTGCTGGAGGTTATGGAAACTATTATACTTCTCTGTATGTGCAAGTGGCAGTCTGTTTCCTGCCGAGTTCCTCTATGGACTCAAGCTTGAGGAAGAACAGGGACATCAGGGTTTAAATAGAGGCCAAAATCAGGGAATTAACCCCTTCCATGCTGATGACGGCCCCCGGCCGTCATGCATCACGGTGGGCGTGTGCTGATGACTGTTGGGGGCCGTCATGATCCCGCCCACTCTTAAATACGGCCGCACAGGCGCAAAATCGCGGCCGCGCCCAAGGGGTAAAGGACTGGTCATGCATCTCTCTTATTCCAAACCAGAAGCTCCCATGCAGGCATTGTTTTAGATCTGACTTTAGGCTTCCATTGTGGCTGCTCTAGCGAAATCCAGCTGATATATTCCCTGCAAGAGTCACATTCGAAGTGGATTAGGTACCACAGCACGCAGAACTCTTCCTGTTTCTCTGAAAATTTCAAAATGAGCATGCATCAGTAGCTGCAAGATTCTAGTTGTAAGAGCTAAACACAGTGGCATAGCTAGGCCGTAGGCCGCCCGTGGCGGCCCCTGCGTTTGCCGCCTGCAGCGGGCGAATGAAAGAGTGGGGGCGGAGCTGGCGATTTCTGCAGCTGACGCCCCACGAGGGCCACAGGTAAGGAGGGGTGTTGCCACCCCCAAAACTTGTGCAGCTGGCTAAACACACACATGCACGTGCACATACACAAACACACACAATCTTTTACCTACTGTTGGGGGTCATCTTATGCCCTTGGTGGTCAAGATGCTCCAACACCAGAGTCAAATGGTTGGTTCCTGCTCCATGAGCATAAAACAAGCATGAGAGTTGGCCTCCTGCATGGGTCTGGGAGTGGGGCACAGGGTGATGTGAGTGGGGCAATACAATGTTGATTCTCCTGTAGGCGCAGGAAAAATCTTTGCACATGCCCTTGTGCAATTAGTCTAATTGTATAATTATATATATATATAATCCTAATTAGTCCTTGTATAATCCTATTCACTGGCAATTTGTTATTAATTGTTAGGATCCATTTGTGTTAGTTTCCAATATCCAATAATAGCTCTGGTGATGTCTCCGTTATAATAGTTTAAGCCACGATATGTTGTAAATTCCTACGTGACTGCTCGTGTATCATCCGGTGATTTATTTAATCATCACGAAGGAGTTAAACAGTGCAGAACGGGTTTCCAACGCGCGTCTGCTTTACTGGGCGGCTTCTGTCAGACAGAAGGACTAATGCCTTCCTAAATAGATATTCAGCAAATATATAAGAAGACCGACTGATGGAATTGAACATCAGGATGTCTAACTCTTGAAGAACTGGCGCAACCACTCCTATCTGCCCCCGTCCTGAAGAAGACCCGCTAGAGACCCATAAATAAGGTGTCCCAGGGTCGAAACGTCGACATACTCACAAAAAGGACCAGTCAACCATGTCCAACATAATACATCCACTGAATATAATTTGTTGGTCTTGAGTATCAGCTTAATGAGAATTGGCCTCTCTAATTCATTCTTCCCCTTCTATAGACCTTTTTCACGCACATGTATATAGATCACTTGATGTCACTGTGTCACATTTATCTCACATTATGTCACTTTGGTCACCAAACTGAATTGTTGCGCCGCTTTTTGTAAATTTTATTGCATATTCAAAGTTGTCAGTCGATAAGAAAAAAGCAAAAACTATGAATGAAAAATGATTCAATGATTAAAATGCCGTACTGACCCTTTTCAGTGTTTGGTTTTTGCACTTCATGGCCTAATAGAGGCGGCATAATAAGTAGAAATGTTATGTCTACATTGGAGTTAAAGATAATTATATGATTTAAAGCAATTTTGGTTGTACCCGACGGAGCCATTGTTGAAACTATTTCCAGAACACTATCCACATGCATCAAGCATTTTTGGAGTCGCAAACGGTGCGATTCCTTAAAATCGGCCGTTTGCGATTCCAAAAGTGCTTTTTGGGATGCATGAAGCAATTTTAGAATTCGTAACATTTTTGCGAGTTCTAAATATGCGATTGCTTTTAAGAAGTCGCAGATGTGCGATTTCTTAAAAGCAATGCATCATTACTTTTAAAAGTGCAAAATCGCAATTAGGGTGTCAAATTTACCGAGTGTTTGAACCACTCGGTAAATTTGGAAAAAGTGTTTAAAATGCTGAAAATGTTTTTTTTTCAACATTCATGTTTCACACACACATGTCCTTAGGACATGTGTGTGTGAAACATGATGCGAAAAATACATTTCAGGGGTGCATGGGGGGGTCCTTTGGACCCCCCCCTGCACCCATGAAATTTTCAAAGTGCCACTCGCAATTTGCTAATGCCTTCCCATTGACTCCTATGGGCCTTTTGGCCCATAGGAATCAATGGGAATTGCGAAAATTAACTTAAGAATTCGGTATTTATTTGGAATTCAGTAAAAATTGCGATTTTTACCGAATCACAAATGAATACCGAAAAGAATGATGCATACCATTTTGCACTTCTTAATTTGCGATTCCTTATTTTTCGCAAATTAAGAAGTGCAAAATGTCTCAATGATGCATGTGGGCCATAGTGTTTCTGTATTTTTTTTGCATGTAACATATTATTCTTGTACAGTGCATACTTTAAACGAGTAACAGCCATGGGCTTATATCGGGTCATGGGCTCTGGAGTTGAGGCTAAAGGCAGTGCAGGTTTCTCACAGTGCATGTCAGAGGGCCAGAATGGAGTTCACAATACTTGGCCTCTATGCAGAGTGCTCAGAGTAATGGTTATGTATTTCAGTTGCGATTGCGATTTTGCATAGGATTCTGTGTGTGAAGGAAGTACACAGTTGACAAAATATTGACAAGGCAAAACTAAAAGAAAGTGAAGTGCTTACTGGTGAGTGGGCGCGTTGTGTTTTTGAGGGGTGGTGAAGTGAAGGCGATGAAATCGTGTGAATTGAGGAGAGAGTGAAATGAAGGTGCTGAAGATAAAGAGATGAGGTGTTTTAACTTCAGAGGGAAATGTAGAGAGATAAAAGGGCATACATGTCTAACATAGAGTGAACATAACTGGATTGAAACACCCTCAAGATCATTATCCCTTCCACAGGCCTCAGCAATATTTAATACACATTCTCATAGTTAAAAATGTTAGACATTATCAATATACATTTTTTTACAACAAAATCATTGCTGTTACTCGTTTATCTTAAACAGTTGTCAACCACTTACAACGGCAATAGTCAGAGCTGGCTTTACGTGTAAGTCAGTTGTTGTGTAACATATCTGGATGCAATAATAGAAGGCATAGAGAGGCACTAAAATACCAGTCAGTTGGCACACTAAGGAAAACATAGAAACTTACATATTTAAGCTACGCCCTTAATTTGATAGGCCATACTCCTTTTAAAGCCCACCTCCCACTTTTGCATCCCACTAAAATCCTGACCTCAAACATAGTGGTGAGTTCTGATCCTCAGGGGAGAAGCTCCCGATTCCACATAGCAGCAGCAGTCTACAAACAGATATATCTGTGAAATGAGCAATGGTGTCTTAAAAATAATGTACTAATCATTTTGTCGGTCAAATAAAGAGTCAACAGCACCTGCAAATACATAGAAATGGATCTAACATGATTATTTATATGCCCACCCCCCGCCTCAGATGATGTACCTTTGGATTATTACATATTTGCAGCCGCTAATTACCCAACATGTTTTTTTGCTCTATCCCTGTTTTCGTAAACTGCCTGTTTGACTCACAGTGCCGGCTGTCTAGCCTCTTATGCCAATGCAACGAAACGCATCATTTAGATGGAAAAATATTTGTTATTACAAGTGCAGCAAGTAAATTGTGGTTTATTTTACATAACCCTGGAAAAGGGCGATAAATGCAAGCCTGCAATTGGTCCCAGAGCAACCCATTTCGGATGTTTTCATGGCCAGTTACCTTGCTCGAATTAGGGCCCCTGGCACGCTTGCTACTTTAATGAGAGGGTTTCACAGCTCAGGAAGCAAACGCAATGTACAAGTAAACAAAACAACAGGAACCGGGATTTGTCAATATGTACTGCCCCTTAAAATTGCCTGCAGCTGCCGGGCCTCACGTCGGAGAGTGGACGGCATGATGAGCCAAACCCCACGAGATTTCACCCTTGCCTTGGATTCGGCGCGCGCTCTGGCCGCAGCGAGATTAATAACCAGGCGAGCCAACAAACAGGAGGAAAAGGGGACGGAGAGCCGGATACATTCTAGAGCAGATGAGATTGCTAAAACGACGCCATACTTCACCCGGGAGGGCTTATTCTGCGCACACCGTCCTGTGATTAGGAATACACGGGTCATCCATCCCAGAGCTGGGCCCATCCATCTCCTCGCCCCGGGCACTACACACAGCGGAAGCGCGGGCTTTTGGCGATGATGTAAAACGGTTACTCGAGTTGCGGAGGGTCAAAAGGTCGGCGGTGTTCGATTGCAGTGTATTTACAGGAGACGAATGATGCTGACTGGAAGGCTACCCGAGCCCTCGGCCCTGGCTCCACTTTTGTAAGATTCTGTTTCATAATTCATGCTGCTGCGGCCATTGTGGACACGCCTCCAGTCAAAAAGGCTGAAATGGGATGACTTGTAGCCCCTTTCCTCTGCATAGTACTAACTGATTGAGTGACCCCCCCAGGAAAGAGGCTTGCACGCTAAATTAAATTTACCAAAATAATTTAGCCACCCCACTGACACTGAGGACCTGTCGACCTACCCTTTCACACATCAATCCTGGTAGGAATATGTAGAATGGCTCGTGGGGGCTCTCCTAGTCCGCAGGTGGCGGCAAATAATGAAGGGTGCACTCTCGGCTCTATGTATGGGCCGAAGACCAGGGCTCGAGTCGGGATACCACGCGGGTGGACGGCATCCCTCCACTTATTTTACCGGGTGGACGCCGTCCCCCCTGCCAAACAGCTGGACTTCACTCTTTGGCCTCTCTGCTACGAGATCGGATCTCGTCCCAGAGAGGCTAAGCGCTTTAAAAGTGATTTCAGAATAAGCTAACAACAGAGAACAGGCAGTGGAATCTGACCATGTGACCCTGGGACTGAGAGGCAGCATGAGCCACAGAGCGTGGAACAATCGCATCTAAGGGGTGAGCGAGGGGAGGCAATGAGCCCGCCGGTGCAAGCCACCTTTCGTGACGTCACTCCCTGTTGTGACGTCACGAAAGGTGACAGCGTCCCCCCACTTCTTTTTTTAGGACTTGTGCCCTGCCGAAGACCATGAGCGGTCTCATGACCTTTTATTAAAACCCTTGGGCCAAGCCCGGCTCCCAGCGTTGCGTGCATGTCTACCAGTGAAGGGGTTCCCACCATAGCGGCCGTGTGGCTCACTACATCTCCCTCAACTTTAGTCCACATCAATAGCTCCATCACTGTGGTGGCTAAGCACAGCCGCGCACATAAAGTCTTTCAGGCTTTGGCTAGGCACAGAGTTTGGCCTGAGGTCATATTGCTGACTCCAAGCATGGCTGTCATGGGCCTTTGCTTTGCTCTTCAGTTGCCACAAAAGCGGGGCCCTCCGGACTGCCAGTCTACTGACATGCCATGCACTGTTTTACCAGGTTGTCTTCAGTCCTTTCCAGACCAGGGAACCACACCTCACTGGGGCAGTGTTTCGTTTTGGCTGCCCCGTGTTGCCTGCTATGGACGAGCTCAACATTCCTCTGCATGAGCGCTGCTGGTATTACCAGCTGCTGGCCCCTCAATATTATGCCATCTGGTGTGGTGCTCAGCTCATGCCTCAAACCCTATGCCACCCCCCCACCATAGTTGTGTGAGCAATTTGTTCTCAGGGCCGTCCCACTGATTGCTCAGTAACATCTTCCAAGTGCCTCCTTGGAGGGTGGTGCTAAATTTAGGAGGACCCTGTCCTCTGCTGTGGTACAGCTTATTTCCTGTAGGGTTGTTGCTCGAGGGCAGGCACCCAGGCTCACCAGCTTCAGATATTCGTCCATTTGGATGTCCACATTCGGGGTAAGAGCATTTTCCGATACAGGGTGACCGGAAATTTGCTGGGTTTCACGACCTTGGGCTGTGAACTACCTCCAGTCAGAGGGATAACGGAGGCCCCGGCGGTGTGGGAGGGCCCCTGGGGTTTCTTGTTTCGAAGGAGTCCCCCTCACCCTCTAAGTCATACTACTGCATGCCTAGCAGAATGTGTGCAATGGCACAGAATAAAAAAAAATGTTAAAAGTTCGGGAAGGCCACTCTGCTTTCTCAAGCAAGCCCCTGCAGCATATGGGGTCCCCAACCATTCAGGGTGCCCTCATTGAGCCCAAGACCAATTAATATCAGTGCGATCTGGGAGATGCCAGGGTCCCTTATCACATTCTACAGGGGGTAGGCATCATTTTGCATTATGTTATTGCCTCCAGCTGATACTTTTGCAAAAGTATTGCTCAGCATTCAATGTGAGGAAAGGGAATGCAGAGAAGTGCCTATGAACAGCGACACCAACGGCTGATGATCTGTGATGGCTGTCCACACAAATCCAGATGAAACTGACCACAACCCTACTTGACGGCAAGGGCTTCTCTCTTTATGTGAGCATACCTTGCTTCAGTTGGGGTCAGCGCTCGGCTGGAGAATGCAATAGGTGGCCATCCCCCAAGGGTCAGTTTCCTATTGGGCTGGCATCTATAATACGTTTGGTGGGTTTCTTGGGATCAAAGTAGTCCATTGTGGTGGTGTCTTGTAACGTGTCTTTAACGTTTTCAAAGGACTCTGCCTCTCTTGGGCCCCATGTCCATTTCATGTCTGCCTTGGTTAACAATCAGAGGGGCTCTTGAAATCTCTGCCACATTCAGGATGAATTGGCCACAGTAGGCTGCCATCCCTAGGAAGTTATTCACCTCCGTGGCACTCAGAGCAGGAGCGTGTCGGATTGCCTAGAATTTGCCCTGGTCAACCTGGATGGCGTCCTTTGTAAACACATACCCAAAGAATTAAGTTTGTGTTTTGAAGAAGGTACATTTTTCCCTGTGAAGGGTCAAACCACAGTCTCAGGTGCATTTTAGTACCTCTCTGAGCCAATGATGATGATCCTTTAAGGCCATGGAGTAGATGAGGATATCATCGCTTATGTTAATCAACCCCTGCAGTCCTGAGTTTCTCGTATGGCATTCTGCAACACCTCAGCTGCTGAAGAAATACCGAAGTTCAAGCATTTATACCTTCTCAGGTATAAATGCATACTCAATAGGTTATCATGATGACACCCAGTCTGAGAATGAAGAGGGGATCTTTCTGGTTTTGTTCAAGGTGCACATAAAGAAAAGCAGTCGACAGCAGTGGATACATGAAAAAACTGTGGCTGGGATGGCAACCAAAGCTCTGATAGACACAGGGGCATCCGTAAACGCAATGAGCAGTAATCAATATGCCTGCCTGCGGCCCAGGCCAGCTCTGTCGTCTTCCTCAACAAAGATATATACGTCAATAGGTCATGGGATCTGTCAAGGATGAGGTTGTCTGCCAGGCCAATACCTGATTGTCATGGGATCAGCCCCTTGAGCTTCTTTGACCTGCGACCTACACCTCTTTCAGTGGGTCATCCTCGGTAGAGGTGCTGGCTAGTTCACGGACGTGGGCGTAGAATGTGTCGATTGATTCTCCACCCCTCTGGTGTGCCTGACTTAGTTCAAATCATTCAAAGTTGGGGTTGAGCTGGAGGTCAAAATGGGCATTGAGGGCCTTTGCCTCTGTATAAGAGTTGTTGTTAGACCTGGCATCATTGGTGTGAGTCTCCCTTCCTATTTGACAGATTGCCTCCTCTGTTTTGATATGTTTTTGCTGGTTTTATGCTTTGGGCACTGTGCCACTGCTAAACAGTGCCACAGTGCAAGTGCTTCCTATGTTAAATTGATTCCATGATTGGGTTATTTGATTTACTTGTCAGACCCTAGTACAGTGAACCACGTGTGCCCAGGGCTTGTAAGTCAAATGCTGCTGGTGGGCTTGCAGCACTGGTTGTGCCACCCACAGAAGCAGTTTGTAAAGTGTGTCTCAAGCTTGCCATTGCAAGGCCTGTGTGCAATCTAGCATTGCCATGTCGACTTGGCCAAGTGCACCCACTTGCCAGTCCCTAAACCCTCCCTTTGCTTCATATTAGACACCCTTATGGTAGGCCCAAGGGCAGGGTGCATTGTAAGTATAAGGTAGGACATGCTCTGATGTGTGTAGCATGTTCTAATAGGGAATTACAGCCATTTTCGTTTTTCACTATTGAAGGCTACCTGTTCTCCATAGGCCAGAATGAGCAGCTAGATTATTACATTCTTATAAACCTAACTGACTCAGGGAACATGGTAGAAATTCGAATTTAGTATGCCTGAACTTTAATATCCTGTGTTTGAAAATACCACTTTTAGAAATTAGGTATTTTCCTGCCTAACTGTCCAGGCCTGCCTCTGCTGGGTTGTGTATTCCTTGTCTGGGTTTGTGAGTGACAGGGCTGGGGGGGTTCCAAGAGACAGGCTGGGGCAGCCCAGTGGTGAATAGAGAGATCTGCATCTAGATGGGAGGGAGGAGTTGCACCTGGGACCTGAATAGGGCTTGGCCTTCCCTCTACAATGCTGGCTCCACCCCCTGTGGCTTGTCTGATGTCTCTGCCCTGCACTGTGAAAGGAGAGGAGGAATCATGTCAACAAAGTGCTCCAGAGCTGTATCTTCCCTCCCCTGTGCTGGTTTTACCTCCTGTGGGGCGGATGATGTCTCTGCCCTGCACAGTGAAAGGTAGAAGAGAGTCATGTAAACAGAGTGCTCAGGATCTGGTTTGGACTAGGCAGAGGCCTCTCTGCCTTCAGAGAACAAAGGATTTTGGGGTATAAATATTGGGACCCTGATCCCATGAAATTAGATCACTTCTGGAACAAGAAACCTTTCTGCCAAGGAGAAGAACCTAGGAACCTACAGGAGTTTGGACTGTCAGTGTGCTGTTTGCTGGGTTGGCCTGCAGTGGTTGCTTCATTGCCAAGGGAAAGGAGAAGGAACTTTGTAAGGACTTTCATCATCTACAGAATATTCTCCAAGGGCTTGAACTGTGCTTGCCTCCTGCTGAAGTCTCAGGGACAAAAGACTTAACCTCCAGCTCCCCCTGAATTTCCTTGCTGGGGATTCTGACTCCAGACACTTGCGTGCCGCTGGGAGCTGGAAGCGCGATGCATCGAGAAGAAGCGTGTCACCGCCGCAGCTGAAATCGCCGCAACGCCGGAGAAGCGAACCTTCGCCACATCTCCCTGGAAATGTGTGTTCATCAAAGCTGCCTGCTGTCGCATCACCGGAGAAGCGTGACGCCATCGAGAGAGTCGCCATTGCTTACCTGAGAAGCGTGTCGCAGGGCCTGATGCAGCTCCAAAGTACAGAGTGGTCGCAAGGCTGTCAGGGCATCATCGCATCGTTATTGCATCGCTGCATCCAGGGCGCCATCTTCTCGCATCGTAACTGGATCATCGCATTGCATCAAGGCGCCATCTTGCGCAACGCAACGGGCCCGCAGGCCGAGAATCTACGCATCACCTCCGCACCGGTAATGCTCACGACAAGTCCCCTACTCTGCGCTAGCATTGAGGCAGGACGCAACCGGTTCCCCAGATCACGGAACCGATGCATCTCCCCTTTTGCGAGCCTTTTGTTTACTTTGCGTTACGCATCCAGGTACTTTGTTGAGAACTTTGTCGCATTTAACATCAACTTGAACTAAGCAACTTTAATCATCTTTTAAGAAATCTTAAGTGTAGTATTGTGGATTTTTGACGTTTGTGGTCTTGTGTTAAGTCTATATAAAGAATACTTAGTTTTTATAAAACCTGTGTTGTGTCCATCCGTAGTGTTTTCACTGTATTACTGTGTATATTCACAAATACTTAACACTCCCTCTGAGATAAGCCTGTCTGCTTGGGCCAAGCTACCAAGGGGGTGAGCAGGGGTTATTAAGGAGTGTAATCCCCTTATCCTGACTTAGAAGTAAGGGTCCCTATTTGGACATAGGTGAATACCATTGGCAACTAGAGACCCCCGGATCTAACATTAGTTGTCTGCCCCAGTCACTGGAAGGTGCTCGAAGAGTTTGTAGCTCTCCTCCCCCATGTAGTGAAGCAGCAAGGCCCTTTTTACAGCACCATCTGTCACACAAGTTGAACTGAAATAGTTGTCCATTCAGCCCACCCATGTCTTCTCGCCAGGGGCAGCATTGGCTGGGCAATTGAGGTAACTGAAAGGTATTAGAGCTGCAACTGTGGTGGGGTGTTGAGCTGTAGCTGCGCATCGTAAAAGGGTGGCATGATGCACAAAAATGAGGCACACTGGGAGGGCCTGAAATGAAATGAAATACCAGCATTTGCAAAGCACACAGCTACGTCAGTAAGATTAAGCGAGCTATTGCCCAGAGTCACATGGTGCTGGGCTAACCTGCCACTGGTGTTGGGGAT
Organism: Lissotriton helveticus; assembly: GCF_964261635.1. Classification (NCBI taxonomy): domain Eukaryota; kingdom Metazoa; phylum Chordata; class Amphibia; order Caudata; family Salamandridae; genus Lissotriton; species Lissotriton helveticus. The sequence continues at coordinate 876,416,856 of NC_136067.1, forward strand.
CGAACAGTGAACCCCTTGGTCCGGAGTCAGGCACCCTGGCCGCTGCGCCACACCTCTTCCACAAGATACACGTGGTCTGCTGCAATGGATGCCGCCAGATGGAGTTGGTCCCCAATGTTTCCAGCTTCAGCAGAAAATGTTTCTCTTAGCACCCAATTCATAAATTCCAAAGAACAAACATTGCCATTTCCAACCCAATCAGCATCTGTTGCAGGTGTGACAGCCTGTAGGACTCCCACAGAAGACAAGCCAAGATATGAAAATCCAGAAGCCAAAGCATCTAGCTCATAATATGCATTCTGTAGTATTGGCAATCGTGCAGGACACCTTTGCAGGCGGATTCTTAATGGACCCATCAGCAGTTTCATATCCATAGATTGAACCACTGGCATCCCAAGGCATATATCCAAAGCACACTCGAAAGTGTCTAGAGGCAGTGGAACACGATCTGCATGCAATGTAACCATATAGGTCAAAAGGACAAAGACCAGTTGGCGTTCCGCTTCTGAAGTAAGGGTGCACCAAAATACTGCAGCATGTATCCATGACACAGTAGCACATGTATCAATGCTATAACCATTTGTCTACTTGTCAGAACATCCATTGCAGAACAGCAAACATAGATCCAAGATCTAGACAATCAGAAGCAGACAAGAGGTATGCCTCCAAATATGCGGTAGGCCAAGCCGTGTATAAAAGATGGAACCACTCTGAAGACAGTCTGGAAAGTGCTGACAAATCCAAACCCAAACATTTTGAAAAAATGTACAACTCATGCAGTGTTTGAGGCATTAAAAATGTGATGCAAAAGTTTTCTGAAGTGTTGTGGGAGGTTAGTGCGTAGTAGCAATCGGATTTCAGAAGAAGGCCTTGCAACTTGAAGATCAAACATCTCCCTTGCAGTTGTTAAAGAAACTTCCTTCTGAAACAAAAAGGCTTTCATTCTGTTCAGACCATCAAAATTCACATTTAAGATAGAAATTGAAGGACAAATCACCCCTTCTCTAACTGTACTGGCAGGTGGAAAAAGAACATTTATACAACAGGTCACAGGCCTGGAAACCGTCACCACAAAGGGCACTCCCAGTTACATCCCACAGCAACCTTGGTCATTCAATGTCAAATATCTTCCATTTGAAAGTAATCTAAATGCTGGACAAATTACAGCACCTGGGGAACCCTTCACATAATAGGCTGAGTTTGCCTTGGGCACATTACAGGCTCTGTGAAGTGTAACTTCCCTGCAAACGAATGAATAGCCAAAAGTGTTTTTGCAAACTGCACTGCAAAGAAAAACTTCAGTTCCTTCATTCCCACACCTGAACTTAAAAGGTAGAACCCATGACTCGAGCACAAATCTCTCCCCTAACACTTCATACCTGACTACTTGATAGTGTTGTAAGCAGTTCGTAAAGTAGAATGTGGACATTGGAAGAGATATTAACCCATTAATAATCCAATCTACTGACGGTGTTTCTGCCACAATAAATGTCAATATCTCTAGATGTTCTACATTTAGCATTATGTATGTCACATTCTTGGACATTATTTTCTGTTCTCTTGTTAAATTATATGGCAAGAACAGGTTGGTTATGTTCATATGCTTCTAAGACACGCAACCATTGCACAGTGTCTGTAAAGTCCAGCTCACTACCATGATGGATCTCATATAACTCAGTCCATGTTGTAAGAGGGAATATGCTGATGATACAATGTTATTCAGAGAATACATTCTAGTGGATAATGTAGTCCTACCATTATCAACCACTGCTAGAGCCTTTTCTAAATTAACTTTATACATTTCACGTATCAGCTCAGCAGCTTCCTGCTGGGAAACCTTCTACAATTCATTGTATATTGCATACAGAAAGCATTTTTGATGTGGCTTTCTAGGATCTAACACACAATCCTGTAAATCCATATAATCAGAAAAGAGAGTCATGTGTTCTTTCACATGATCTAACATAGAATGTTGTAGCCATTCAAATCACAATTTTCCAACGCAACTGAGAGTTGTGTCTGCGCGTAGCAGGTGTCTGGTCTGTTTATTCTAAACATCTTTGTGTTGTACAAAAAACATGCCTGACAACCATTAGTATCTAATGGCCACACTAACCATCCCTCTGGACTGGAATGTGAAGAATTGTATGTACCATTCATGAGCATGTTGTTCAGTTTTTCCTCTGTGTAATTTGTGAAAAGCTGCCAATTCTCAAAACGTGTAAATGTGCGACTCTTTGGTGAGTTAATATCCTTTATCTTGGCCGCCGAGGCAGGATGTTTGTTGCACAGTTTGTTCAGCAAGTATTTGTCTTGACATAAGACACACTCTAAACAAAGCCTCATTGCCTTAAACATACTAGTCTTTAGTTCCCCAAAAAGACTTCAAATTAATATTGTCACTCCAAAAGTCATACCCTTGTATTGATGACTAAGAAATCAAAGGAGGAAAATAAATTAGCTTTGTATCTGTTCGCATATTTTTCTTCACTGAAGAAGGGAAAAGTTTATAATAATAAGACCCTAGGTCTATGGGAGTATTGCCAGAAAAATATGCAAATATCTGTGTGAATGTTTTGGAGTTACCCATAGGGGTATGGGGGAATGTTCCCATTGTGAGTACGATGTCCCAATCAACAGAGATGCTGCCAGGAGTAATAATATAATTCAAGGATATTTTAAATACATACAGTATCTGTAAATTTTATGTTGGTCCAAAAATATCATATGTCACCTTATCCCAAACAATTCCATGAAATGTTCACCGGGGACAGGTCTCTTTGCACTTTGTGTGATGAAGAATGAGGCTTCAATACCTCTGTAACCAGTTCAACAGCAGATTGTTCTGGAAGAAGGAATCCATTCAGAAGCAAAAATAAATCTGCCACAAAACCAACCCAAAGGAAGAGCAATGAACTACTGGAAACTCAAATGTAAATCCAAGGTGGAACAAAATATGTCTTTTTGAGCCCAATTATGAATGCACAAGTTCCATGTGGTGGTGGGTCTGACCAATCTGAAGAAAAATCAACAATGTTCGCAAAATAGCCAGGGGCAGTCTGTGCAAGAAAAGGGACTTCACGTAGTGGTGCAGAACTGGTTAGTGGCTCAGTGTGTGGATAACATGAGCCCTGGGAAAACTTGCTTAACATTTGCTACTGGGCCCCAAAGCAACTTATGCTTGATAGTATAACCTTTTAAGTCTCTGAATCCTTTCTGGCTCCAATAGTGCAAGTACTCATTAAATGACTGGACACAATAATATGAATCGCACGCTATAAGTGTGGAAAATTCAGGATTCATATTTTCCAGTGCCAGAATGAGAAATTTCAGTTCAACCAGTTGTGCAGTGAAATCAACTAGTGACTGCGTGAATGCCTTTAGAGGTTTGAATTCTCCATCCCTCATTTTACCCTCTACCACTCCCCAAGTGGCTGAGTATTAAGCATGGACGGATTTTGCTAATTAGCAATCCGCGAACTGGTGTATTTACGGATTCGCAATCCGCAAAATCCGCGAACTCTCGCGAATTTGCGGATTTTTTATTTTTTTTGTGTTCGCAAGGGTTTCTGCCAGTTCGCGAGGGTTGTGTACCAGTTCGCAATTGCGAACTTACTTTTCGGCTCGCAACGGCCGCAATTATGTTGTTTCTACGTCTGGTTCATCATCACAGGTTCACAGCACCCTCTGTTTCACCACTGCCACCCTCTGGTACACCCATGCCACCATCTGGTACATCACTGCCACCCTCTGGTTGGTTTATCACTGTAGATTATGGGGGTGAAAAAAAGCAAGCACACCTGCCCTGCTTCAACTGACATGAATTAATTTGGGGTTGATTAATGTGTCACTGAATTTAAACTTCCCGTCTGGCTGGCACCTGCTTCCTTATCTGTAATTTGCTTTCTGTTGCAGTGCAATTTTTTTCACAGGACCTTTGTGGCCTACTTGTAGCTATTCTATGAGCCTGCTGTGAGGGTCAGAGCAGGGTCATAGAATAGTTGCAAGTAGGCAACTGAACTCTGAAGGGGCCCCTCAGGAAGCACTACAGGGAATGGTTACTAATGATAAGATTGAACTTTTGCACCTGCTGAGTGCTTTCAGTTTTGCAAAAATCCAAATATCCAGCAGCATCCACAAAAAGTAATCCTTCCAGGCACTACAGGGAATGGTTACTAATGATGAGATTGAACTTTTGCACCTGCTGAGTGCTTTCCGTTTTGCAAAAATCCAAATATCCAGCAGCATCCACAAAAAGTAATCTTTCCAGGTCAAGATCCAAATCAAAGTGACCAGCACATGAAGAAAGCACTGGGAGGAGCCTGCTGGACAGGAACAGGAAGTTGGAGACTGTGGGGCACTTCCTTCCTCCCACCCCCCCCAAAATGGACTCCTTGCAAAGAAAAAGTGCAGGCAAATGTCAACCTGAGGAGTTATTCTGATAAAAATCATAATTTTCAAGGTTTATGCTGCCTGCTGGTGGATTTCTTGTGCGAAATTGCAAATTTTGCAATCTCGCAATTGCGAGATTGTCGCTGCCCGCCGCATCTACGTGTTCGCAAGTGTTTACTCCCGCGAAATTGTATAGTATTCTAGTTGGCAAGTGCGACCAAGCAAAAAATCCGCTTCGCACGGATTTTACGAATTTTCGGCAAGTTCGCTAGAGTTCGCGGATTGCGAATTTGCCGAAAATCCGCAAAATCTGCGAGCGGAACGGATTTTACGCTCATGCTTACTGAGTATTGGTGTTTTGTTCCGAGTACAGTTTGGGCTGGGCCATCAGTGCAAACTATAAAGTCGAACTGATTCAGAGGCACTATTTCACTGGGTAGAGGGTAGTCTTGTTCATATTGAAGGTAAGCTTGTTTGTAGTGTATAGTCAAATATGTAGTCTACATCTGTTGTTATTATTGAGTTGACCCATTGTATCCATCTAGGGTGAAAGGCTTTTGAGTTGGGAATGCTGGCCTTTGTGACAGCCTCTAAGCTGGGAACGTGGGTCAGGACAATTATGTGTTTCCCCTGAGCCAATGATTTTTCTTTCACTACTGTGGTATGTACTGCAATCAGAATTGTTTCTGATGGGGCAAAATGCATTTCCACAATGGACTATAAATATGATTTATATGCAATTAGTACAGTGTCATCTTCGTTGTATGTGATACATGTATATCCAGTGGTAATCGCGACTAAACAAATTCCCAAATTTATTGTGTTAGCAAGTGTGTTTAAGTGTTTCAAAGCTAGCATGTCCGTTTGTACTGCAGGCAAAATCTGTGTATGTTTTGGTGTCCAACGTGTGCTTGAAAATTTGGATGGATCAGTTCATAAAACGGGTTTACCAATTGTGCATAATCTGGTATGTAAGTTCTACCAACATTTAGAAAACCCAATGATGATTGCAGTTTTTGCAATGTGTTTGGTCGGTGTAAAAGTGCAAACTACTCTCTAGGAGGTGCATCGCTCGGCTCTTCTCTTAATTTGACAACTTGTATCCCAAGAATAGGACGCTTAGAAAGGCAATTTCAGATTTCTTTTAAAGCGAATTTGTAGCCAGAGTGAGCAAATCCTAGAATAATGCGATCTACTCTGGCCAGATGCGTTTCAAAATCATCATCTGTGAGATATATGTCAGCGACATAGGACAATGCTTCATTGTCAAAATACTAACAGTTCTGTTACCCAGGCAGAGAACAAGCCTGGGCTATTCTTATACCCTTGTGGCTTTGTGTCAATCAACAGAATTGTTTTTGTGACCCGAGGGCGGTAAATGAAGTCAAATATCTACTTTCAGGCACTATGTTTTGGCAGAAAAAGCCGTTTGAAATGTCTAATGTGGTTTTGTATTTTGTGTGCACTAGTTTGTGCAACAGTGCTATGCGATGCACATTTTCTTACTGCAAATGTGCTTGTGTGACTGTTTAATTGTCTATAGTCCAAGACCAAGCAATATGAATATTCTGGTTTCACTACTGGAAAAAAAGGATTGGTCATTGGTGAGGTGTAAGTTTCAATTATACCTTGATGTTCATGTTGTGCTAGAATGTCTCTAACCTGTTGTTTATCCTCATGTTTGATGGGGTTGGTTTTGTGGTTGCTGGACCTTATGGGTATAATGTGGTAAGGAGATTCTTCATCCCAGTGCACTTGGTTGTGGTATAATGCCAAGGCTTGTGCAGGGGCCAGCTCCTTGAGTTTGCTTGATTCTGGAATGAGGTCAGAGAAAGATGGTAATATTACACTTTCCCATCACCGGACTTGTCAAACAAACTCAGGTGGCCAATCCTTTTCAGCAAAGAGAATGTCATAACCAAATGATAAGCTCTCCCAAAAGAGAACGTTAATAGTGCGAGGTACATCACCCTCCATTTGGAGTTATAATTCATTCAACTGACATGGAACATCTAGTCTCTAGTTTGGTGTTTCCACCTGGACATAGTGCCACATGCATCAACCTTTTTTCTGGTGCAAAGGGGCCGATTCGCAGAATCGGCCCGTTTGTGAATGGAAAAAGGCCTTTTCTGATGCATGAACCCATTTCCATTTGCAAATTAGGTAATCGCTATTTCTTGCAATTACCTAAATTGTGAATGCATTTAGGGAATCGCAATTTGCGATTCCCTAAAGGCAATACAACAAGCCTTTCCTAAAAGAATACTGTGCATTTTGGAAACGCTAATTACCATCAACTTCAAGTTGATGGAAATTTGCGCAGTCTTTGAAAAATGCACAAAAGTAAATATTTCAAAGTGACATGTGGCACTCACACATGCCCTAAGGGCATGTGTGTGCCCCACATGTGCACACTTACCTTTTCGGGGGTGCATCAGGGGGGCCTTAGGCCCCCTAGCACCCTTGGAATTAGTGATTGGCAATTTGCAAATCTCTATTAGGGAATGTTAAGGTTTCGCAAGATTAATTACAAATCCTTCATGCATAGGCATTTGTGATTACCAAATAGCGAATCCTTAAAATTCTCTATTTGATAATCACAAATGATTACCTTGATGCATATGCCCCTTAGTCACTAGTTGCTACTGCCGCTAGACACTCTTAAAGATTCTGGCGAACTATCATGACTCATGCCGCGCTGTCTAGCAGAGTCAGAGCCCACTCTCTGTTCAGAAGCTGGGTTCCTCAATATGTGTGGGATGTTTGGCAGAGGGGCGTGGCTTGGCCACCAACGGTAATGGACGCGTGAGCGCTGTGCTCCGTGCCCGTCTTCCCCATTTATCCTGTTTGCTGCCATCCTGGTGTCCCTGGGGACCTGACACTGCACGCTCCCACAGGGAGGTCCATCAGGAGCGGATTCGCAGTGGTGGAGCTGGCAGAGCGGCGACGATCCGGCGAGTCTCGGCGGAACCTCTGTGGGCGGCGCCGGCCATCTTCCCGCGGCCTACGCGATCGGCCTCATCCCCGGCCTCGATTGCGGGGCCGTCCGGAGGCGGGGACTAACTGGGCTCCGATCGCGGAGCGGTTTCGAGCTCCGGAGGTGGCCCAGAGCAGCCGCGATTGACAGGGAAGAGCTGTGGGGGCCTGCATCCCCCGCCAGAGTTACGTGGAGAGGAGCTGGACCGGCGGAGGGGGCCTCACACCCCCGAGGACAATTGTGATGGGACTGCGGGCCGCGGCTGCTGCGGTCCGGGCCCATGGGCGGGCCGCCACCGGGTGCTGGAGCTTGAGATCTTCCCCCCGGCCATACCCTGCTCTGCTGGCCGCTTGGACACCCGGCTTGCTGGCGTGAAGCGCTGGTGGAACCCTAAAGCCACGAGAGTCCTGGAGGGGACGACACTGTGAGGGCCCAGCTGAGGAACTGGCGACGGTGACTGGAGGGGTTACACTCGCCCCCGGACTGGGGCTTATCGGCTCTGGGTCCACGGCGTGGCTCATCAACTATTGGCGGTGAAGAGGACTGGAGCCCTACAGAGGTACCTGGGGAACTGATTGGGCCGGGTGCTGGAGGCAGTTGATTGACGGCCGGGAACATTGTTGGCGCTTTTAGCTGGGGCGCGTATCACCCACTATTGAGACACTCACCCGTTGCTGCATCTGATGGGCCACGGAACCCACGCTGAGGGTGGCCCTGCTGTGGACCTCTCTGGTTGAGCCTGCCCCGGTGGGGCGGTCCTGTTGGTTGGAGCTGGGCATCGACGGCCTGCGCTGTGGGCTTATGGAGATATTGCCACCTGCGCGACCCTGGGGGCACTCTTTGGTCTATGCGATTGAGTTCCTATTGGCTGGATTGGTATATACCCTTGGTGGTGTTGTTTCAAGGGCTAGCCCCGTGCCCACTGGTCAAGCACGAGAGGACGGCTACCATGGGGAAAACGCGCCAGAAACCGCCGCCTGACGCAGGGGAAAACTTATCGGGCAGTCAAGACCCTACCGTACCTAATGATTCTGCGACGGGCCTGCCGCAAAGCCAACTGGATCAAATCCTGAAAGCAATCACGGACACGAGGGAAGCCTTACATCACGACATCACTCAAGTATCCACGAGCCTGGGGCTCCTAGGGGCGGATCACGGCAAACTAGCGGACCGGGTCAAACAGACGGAGGCTCGGTTGGATACGCTGGAGCCTACCCACAAGGCAATGGAGGCTTCCCTGGGAGACCTGCAGCAGCGGGTACAGCTGCTTGAAAGAAGAGCGGAGGATGCAGAGGGGCCCAATCGCCGTAACAATATACGCGTGGTGGGCCTGCCGGGAAAAATCGAAGGTGCGGACATGGTGGGCTACCTCGAAGCTTGGCTCCGAGATGTGGTGGTCCCGGAGGGCCTGACGCAATTTTACACACTGGAGCGGGCTCACCGTGTACCGGCCCGCCCTCCTGCCGCTGGCCGTCCCCCTCGGCCGGTTGTTGCGCGCCTCTTGCATTTCCGAGACCGGGATGTTATTTTACAGAGGGCGCGGGCACTAGGGCCATATCAAGTGGATAATGCCCGAGTCTCCATATATCCGGATTATTCCTTTGAGGTCCAGAGGCTGCGCTCTACATTCCTGGCGGTCAAGAAGGCTCTCCGTGAGGAGGGTATTCGTTACTCCCTTTTGTTCCCGGCCCGGATCGTGGTGGATGATAAGTCCTCCTTCTACGACTCTCCTGCAGAAGTTTGGGACTGGCTTGAACTGTACAGAGCTGGAGCAGACCCACGCTTTGCCATCTAAGGAGGAACGGAGAGAAGCGCCGAAGCCTAGACGCAGCAGGAGACACAGACGTCAACCGACGACTGCACGGACCCCTTCCGTGTCGCAGACTGAGCTGGAGCGCAGAGAGGCCCTCAAGGCGGTTTCTACTATCTCACGTGCAGTGGGGTCGGCATCGGCGGTGGAGTCGGGCTCCCGTAAGGGCTCTGAAGATGGGACGTCGGAGGGTTCGGGAGATGGCGACCCTGAGCTACCTCATGTCACCCCAGGGACTGCAGATGACCTGCTGGATGAATAACCCCTGTATCTCCATCACTGTGGTATTGTATCTGTGTCTGTGGTTTATGCTGTGGGACTCGGGTGGGCATGTCTCCATCGGACTGTTTGAGAGCTATTGCACTGCTGCCTCGGGTGCATTGTGGTTCTTGCCGCGGACAACGGCACGGATAAAGGACACCAGGGGTGCACTATGGGAAGTGGGGCTGACGAACTATGGGAGCTCACTGTCCGTGTAGTAAAGTGCCAAGCCCCCCTCGCTCTCACACTTACTGTGAGACTCTGGTAGTTGCCAGAGACTAGTTTCATGGGGTGTTGTATTTGGATGGGTTTCTGCAGTTTAGTGCCTATTCTGGGGGTGGGTGGGAAGAGGGCTTGTTGGGTGGTTTTTTGGGACTCCGTTTTTGTGGTACTGTCAGTGCGCTTGGGGATTTCTGATGATTCAAACTGTATATGTTACTTGAATGGGGACCCTACCTGAATTGAGGTGTGTGACTTGGAATGTACGGGGTCTGAACTCCATGGTGAAACGTCATAAATTACATGCTTATCTAGTTCGTAGAGGGATCCAGATAGCTTTCCTACAGGAAACACATTTAGACCAGACAGAGGGGCGGGCCTTGCAGCGCAGGTGGCGAGGTCAACTATTTTACACGACATGCTCAGCCTTTGCGCGGGGGGTTCTGATTTGGGTGAGGGCTGGGGTCCCGTTTTAGCCCTTGATGTCAGTGGTGGATCCTGACGGGAGGTTTGTGGCGGTACAGGGCAGACTGGACGGGAGGGACTTGACACTCTGAAGTGTTTATGCCCCCAATGTAGAGCAATCAGCCTTTTTTGCACGGCTATCTGGGAAGCTAGCGGCAGTCTTAGCGAACGCAGTATTGCTGAGAGGAGATTTTAACTCAGTGCTGGATGTGGGGCTAGACAGATCTCACCCTCCATTAGCGCAGTCTGCGGTCCATAGGTTAGCGAAGAGTAGACGAAAATGGCAAGATAGATGGGGCCTGGTTAATGCATGGCGTACACAGCACCCAGTTGAGAGGGATTTCTCCTTTTATTCCCCTCCGCACGCTCTGCATGTCCGGCTTGACAGCATTCTTTGCTCTCCTGATGTTCAGTGTCTGATCCGACACAGCGAGTATTTAGCCAAAACGATATCCGACCATAACCCCTGCCTGGCGGTGGTCCAATGGACCAGACTACGACAAGCTATCCCCACATGGAGACTGAACCCGCTGGCGCTGGAGGATGCGCCTTTAAAGGCAGATGTGCGAACCGGAGTGGAGAACTACTTTGCAGCTAACGAGGGCACGGCGTCGAGCAGGGCCTTAGAATGGGATGCCTTTAAGGCGGTAATTAGGGGAGTCTGTATTTCGGCCACCGCGGGAGCTCGTAGGACTCTCTTGCAGGAACTTGAGCTGAGTGAGGGTCGACTGCGCGCGGCTGAGCGCGCCAGCCATGAGGATTCTGACGCTCACGGGACTGTAGCGCCGCTCGTGAGGAGGTTGCCTTGCGGATGGAGAAGCTCCGCTGCTTTGATCATAAGGAGTATCTCGTCAGGGCTCAAGCTGAGCGCGATAAGGTGGGCTCGCTGTTGGCCTGGCTGGCCAACTCTGAGACTCGTGGTGCTCCGATTATGGCCTTGGCTTCGGAGGAAGGGCGCCTGGTCTATACTCAGTCGGAGATTAACGCCCAGTTTTGTGCGTACTACGAACGCCTTTATCGGAGCACGATGGTAGATGCGCCTGCAGAGCTCAATGACTTCTTGCTTGCGGCGCGGCTCCCCCGGCTCGATCCAGACCAGGTGGACCGCTTGGGTGGGGAAATCTCGGAAGCCGAGATACGCGTCGCTATTAAGCACATGGCTCGCAACAAGACCCCGGGGGTGGATGGCTTACCGATCGAATTCTACGCAGCTTATGCGGACGTGTTGCTCCCGAGGTTGTGTATTGTTGATCGGGAGGCCTGGGAGACTGGGGCTTTGCCTGCAACCGCACGCGAAGCCCTAGTGATACCTCTGTTGAAGCGCGGTGGTGATGCCAGCTCTCGCACAGCTTATCTCCCGCTTTCCATGCTCACGACTGACTACAAGATTCCGAGTAAAGTGCTTGCAACACGACTCCTGGCTCATATGCGGACTCTGGTACATTCTGACCAGGCAGGCTTCATCCCTCAACGCGCTACCGCCACCTGTGTGTGCCGACTGCTTCGGGTTCTAGGGGGAGAGGTTGGTGGGCTCCCGGAGGCTGCGGTACTCTCAATTGATATTGAGAAAGCCTTTGACAGTGTGGAGTGGCCATACCTGCTCCGCGTATTGGAGGCGTTTGGGCTGGGTGAGCAGTTCGTAAGGTGGACGGCTTTGCTCTACGCGGCGGCCACGGCTCGAGTCAAGATGGGGGCCACGATTTCAGCTGCATATCAGGTTGGTCGGGGGACGCGGCAAGGATGCTCCTTGTCGCCCCTGTTGTTTGCGCTGGCCATTGAACCGCTTGCGGCTCATGCTCGGTTGGGCCAGGCTTATGAGGGCCTGCTGCTGCGGGGTGACCCTCATTACATCTCCCTCTATGCGGACGATTTACTGATGTTTTTGGCGAACACAGGCGATTCGCTCCATGGCGCTAGGCGCTTGCTCTGTGACTTTGGCTGTCTTTCAGGGCTACGGGTTAATTGGGGGAAGTCTTGCCTTTTCCCGGTGACCCCTCGACAGGAAGGGCCGCAGTTGGAGGGGAACCTGCGATGGGAAGGTCGTTGCCTCCCCTACCTGGGCACGTATATCTATCATTCCCCACCGGATCTCTTGGAGGGCAACATTAATCGGGCCATTAGAGCCTTGCAGGGGTCCATGGGATTTTGGCGTACGTTGCCGCTGTCGATCGCGGGACGAGTGGCTTTGCTGAAGATGGTGGCACTCCCCCGTTTCTTGTATTTGTTCCGCACTCTGCCGGTATGGGTTCCGGCGGCGGTTTTTCGCAGACTCCGCTCTCTTACGTCTGGGTTTATTTGGGGGTCGGGCAGGCGTCGGGTTGCACTGACTACACTGATGCGGCCCAGAGGGGAAGGGGGGCTTGCGGTTCCGGATTTTGAATGGTACTATATTGCGGCACAACTGCAGTGGCTCACCCAGGCGGTAGCTCGGGAGTACCGTGGGCCGGAGGGGCAACAGGACCGAATGATTCACAGGCATATTATCTCTTTTATAATTCTGAACCAGAAGTTGGACCTCACTCAGCTCACACTGGAGGAGCGTACCTTTTGTAGCTGCTGGCTTCGTTGCCATAGACGTTTAGATGACATTCGACCGTATGCCCCAGAAATCCCACTGGGGATGTGCACTGCCCTCCCCCATGGGGGTGATTGGTCAGCACTGGCAACCTGGGAGGAACTGGGATTGCACATGGTCGGCGACCTCTACAATGATGGCACATTGCTTACTTTCCAGGAACTGCGGGACACTTATGATCTCTCGCGGGGAGATTATCTGCTACATGCCGCACTGGTGCCCAGTATCCAGAAGCATTGGAGGGGAGGGCTCACCGAGCCGCCAACATCGGCGGGCTGCCAATATGTGGTCATGGCGGCTGGTACGTTCAAGGCCATTACCTGTCTCTATGGGTGACTGTCGACCGCTACTCTCCAGCCTATTGACGGACTGCAAATTAAATGGGAACAAGATATTGGCCGACCAATACCGGAAGCGACCTGGCCACAGTTGGTCCGCCGTGCCTGGAAGGGCACCAGGAATGCCAGGTTCCAGATGGTTCAGTTTTTCACCCTTCACCGCGCTTACCTGACACCTGTTAAGATTTCACAGTACTTTGAGGGTGCGCCGTCGCTTTTTCCACGTTGCGGAATGGCCGAGGCTGATCTTGCCCATATGTTCTGGTCTTGTACGAGGTTGGCTGAATACTGGGGAGGGGTGCTGACTTGCCTGAATGCTGTCACGGACCGGCAGATAACGTTGGATGTGGGTACTTGCTTACTATTATGGTTCCCTCACACTCCTCGTACCAAGGTCACTAGCAAATTTTTCGATTTGGGTTTGATTTTGGCTAAACGGGAGATTACCATGCACTGGAAATCCAGCCAGGGCCCCAGCTATCTCCGTTGGAAGGCAACTCTTCAGCGCTGGGCGAGGGCTGAATCCACACTGCGTATGCGGCAGGCTAAGCGGCTAGACAATGACAAGGCCTTGGATGTGGCCAGGGCATGGGAAGCCCTGGTAACAGCGCTTCAAAGGTCCGAAGATAGTTCCAGCGAAGAAGATGTGGAGAGCGTAGTGTAGGGTCGATGAGAGGGAGGGTGCCTCGTTTCCAAGATACACATTGTGGACGCTTCTGCTGTGGGGTTGTAGGTTGCAGGAGGGCCCACTAGGAGTAACGGGTAGGTAAAAATTAGAGAGAGACCCCTTACACCCAGGGGATTAGAGTACTAATATATAGTGAAAAAGATAAAATCCCATGGGGACACAAATTCTCATGTCTCATAAATTCAGCCCATATATTAGAAATGGAATTTCGATACTAAATAAGGAATTATATAATTCTTCTTTATTTTTTTGTTAAAAACATTTCATAAAGTTAAAAACAGTACATTATAGATGCAACAACATACATATTATCACCACATAGCATAAAAAAATGTATATTAAAAACCCACAGATCATTTCTGGAAGAAAATCCTGGTACATGGAAAATCATACAGAGGAAAAAACAAGGAGAGAACACAAAAGACAATCCTATCTGTCATATGGATACATATCAGGGAACCATCTTTTTCAAGACCGAATAGATATGTCTCTCCTATATCAGGCACTGGATGGCAACCATCCAGTGCCTGATATAGGAGAGACATATCTATTCGGTCTTGAAACAGATGGTTAAATGTAATTAGCCCATCGAAACGCGTCGACGCCCAGTTTCACATAATCAAGGGACAGAGCTTACTCCGTAGATACCGAAATCAATTTGTGTCCTGGAGTTTTTTGTTACATTTAAGTTCCCTGATTTGTGTCCCCATGGGATTTTATCTTTTTCACCACTAGGAGTAACGACATTACTAGGCAACAAGAAACAAGCAGGGCGAGATCTTAATGATATAAATGTTTGTCAATTGCACTAGAGCGCACAGACAGGGGTGGGAGGGATGGAGGGTGGTTTGATAGGGGGTTTGTTAGATAAAAGGCACCTCAAGAAGTTATTTCATCCTGAGCCACTTATGATTGAGATATGTCCTCTCTAATGTTAACCTGATTATATGTCCTTCTCCCAATAAAAATAGTTTTTATAAAAAGAAATGTGTGGGATGTTTGGCTTTTATCACAGCTATTTTCTTCTTTTTAAATTGAGGCTTTTTTTTGTGGAAGTTTTTCTTCCTTATTTATTATGAAGTCAGAGGAGCGTTGTGAGTCCTTATTCGGTTTCATATACTCCTTTGTTCTGTGCTCTCATCATCCCCCTCTCTCTGAACATTTTCAGATGATTCATGAAAGGAACAAAAAGTATGTGTATCAGTGTACTAATACTTATCAGGTTGTTTAATTGTTTAACTGCTATGCAAATTATAGTGTTTATCAGGGGTTTCTGGTGGAGGAGATTCACTCCATGGTTTTAACTTTTCTTTACTTTTCTTATTTACCAGGTCTTTTTTTTAGAAGACTCAGGTGTCTGTTTCGAGCTATCGTTTTTTGGATTACTCTTTTGTTGTGGGTTATTTTGTCTGGGTCTCAAATTATCTTGATCTATTGATGTATAGCTGTCATCAAAAACATTTGGTAGTTCTCGGTCCTGATCCACTTATGGAACTTGTGTGAAACGCTTTCGTACTGCCAATGCCGCTGTTTCCCCTTTTATATTTCTTGAAAATAATTGAGGAGACTGTGGCATAACTGCCAATATGTTTAATCCCCAACTACAGGGCTGGTACTGCCCCATATTAATTTTGGATCTGTTTTAACACCTCTGGTAAAACAGGAATAGGCGGTGTACCTTGTGTTATGACATGGACAAAAGCAAATGCTGTGCCCCAAGTGGCGCAGTCATCTACTGGGGGAACCGTTCCTAATGGTAGGCATATTGGAAGAATTCTTTGTTTATCTTGGGGTCCTACGTGGGAAAATACTGCTTCAAGCTGATTTGTTTTTTGTGCAATCCTGAAAGGAATTTCCTCCAGTCTGGTGGGAATTGTTCCCATAATGGAGTTACTAGCCACTGGACTAATAGCCAGCATTGCTAAATGCAGATGTGCAGCTTGAGCATTCCTTGCTGAGTTTATTGTCATTGTTCGCTTAATGTATTGTGTCATGCATCTGTATCATTTAACTATACTTGTGTATAATGTACATAGTTCTGGTGCTGTAAAGTTTGCTCTGTCTGGATGAGGTGTGTAAGCGTCTAAGACTGGCCATGTTGTCCCTTCATTGCTGAGGGGACCCAGTCTAACTTCATCTCTTGCATGTGGTAGGGAGTCTTGGAACCAATGTTGGAACCAGATGTTGGTGCTCCTGTAAAGTTAATGGTATTTCTAGTTCTTTATAAGCTGTGTAGTTGTTGGGAACTGAAGCTATGGTATAATCGTGAAAATGTCTTGATTGTGCATTTGCTGCCGGAAATGTTACCCATGAATAGAATAACTCAGTTTTGTATGCTTCATGTTCCTCCATCACAAAGATATCATCCAGGCGAGCCCATGTTGTTGTAGTATTTCTGTAACTACATGTCTGCAGTTTACCGGTATATTTACTGGTGCTGTGTTAGCAGTTTTAATTTATGGAATTCAGAGAAGGCAACTATAGTGGGGTGATCCTTTAAAAGGTTCAAGCTTGAACAATCTACAGACAAAAATAGGGGTTCCCTATTTGGCTGACGAGGATTTATCCCTAATACCATGGATGTCTCTGGTTAATTGTTGAGTAGGTTGTTTGAGCTTACTTACGAAAACTACTCAGGAGAACCATTAAATAAGTACCCTATCTAGAACATTGGTGGTCCCACGTTTGGTGGTATGGATTATTACTTTCTCAGTAAGAATATGCATTTAGGCAACATAAGCTTCAATACTCTGTGGGACTGAGTTCACTAAAACCATCAGAATATGTTAACTTAATTCCTGGCTATCTCACAGTGCGCCATCTTGGCCCCTAAACCGACAGGGCACTGGATGGTGCCTGTAACCTTAGAACATGACAACCCTAATTCCCCCAGGACATTTTGGAAACAGATTTGTTAGTAACTCAGGCAGGACCAAAAGGAGATACAAGAAGTATACAAATTTGCATTTCAAACATTTATTAAAGCAAGAGTACCCTTGAGTAAAATATGTGCGCTACAATGATTAATAGAATGGAGCTAAACAATATTACCAGCATTACAAGAATGGTGAACAGAATGAATAATTCAACCATCGTGCCTTTGCATTGGATTATATGAATGCATATAGTTGCACTCCTATCTAACCCTGCCCATCTTATAAAGCATAGGGTGTGCGAGTCTGCCACAATACCTTTGTGCGTCTAACTCCTAATTTACCTGCAGGCATGTGTCATCTTGCAGCCAGCCTTGGTGTAGAATTGGCCGCCTTCCTCTTCAGGATGGTATTGGACTTCAGCTGGGCTAGAATTCAGGCATTGGGCGACTTTCAACACTAAGATGCTCCTCTGCCTAAACAGAAGCGTAGTGCAGCTTATATAATAAACTGGAACGATTCATTCTGTGTCTGAGTCCTGGTATTGCCGAGAGTTGTCACCAAGCAGACAACAACATACAACAACATTTTGTGTAGCATACTAAGTCCTTGTACAGAATACTCTAAGGGCAGATAATATGCATATGAAGAGATTTAACTGAAAGCAAACCATTTCTGAGTACATGATCTCATGAGGCCATGCAAACAAATGTGTGATAAAAGCCATAGTCTAAAAAGATGTACATTTTAAAGGTGAACATGTAAAATTGAAGTGCTTGTGCCCGGGGCCTATATAACCTCACGACACAAGAGGCGGGCAAGGGTCGCAGAGCCAGGGACTCCTGGTGTTGGATCAGAGCACGGAAAAGAAGCGGCCTCCTGGTCAGAGAAAGGGCAATGGGGAGGCTGCATGGTAAGCTGCCACCTTGTTGCCACATGTACGCTCTCCTAGGCTTCAGGGGCCAGCAAATAAAGAGGTGTGCACTTTCAGTTATATGTACAAGCTGAAGACCACAGTCGGTCTTGCCCCCTTTTATTTATACCCTCAGGCCACGCCCGGCTCTTAAGATTTCATGTACAAGTGCCAGTGTCACCAGGGGTCCCAATGTAGCAGCCAGGTGGTGCATTCCATAATAAACAGGAGTGCCTTTTGGAGTTAAAGAAACAGGCTCCACATAATAGGACTACTGCTAAAATAAGTGGCAACATTAAATGAAGGTTACTGAAAAGTAACTTAAATGTTGCAATTTTGTTGGCATCTTTGTCACAGTCTTAACAGTTTCTGGAGATGTCAAGCACTGCCAAATCTTTGACTAAAACCCCTTGGCAGTCACCCACAAAAATGTACTACTCAGAACCCATATGGGTGCATTGTTATGGTATGTGTATTTGTAAAATGCATTATGACCTGTGAGGATATCCTGGCACTGAGCAGGTGTGCATGCTTAGCCCTTCTGGTGGCATTCTGCTTGATTGAAAAGCCAGATCTTCATCTTACAGAATTCAAGAAGAGAGGGGGGCTCTGATGTGGAGTGGGAGGCTGTTCCATGCTTTAGAAGCAATATAAAAGAGCACCGATCCTCCTGATCTGGTTCTGAGTATGCATGGGATGTGTGTGAATAGGAGTCCTGTGGAGTGGAGGTGTCTGGGTGGTAGATGGAGGGACATGCGACTGCACATGAGGCCTAAATTAAGTAATGCCTTCGTTCAAAAGCCCTCGCAAGATGGTTAACTACTGTTTGATAAACCATTGAATTAAATGCAAGAAAAAATGTCCCTGTAACAAGCCCATATTTTGGATGTCATCAATGCAGCTTCACCAGCATGGAACAAAATACCAAACTGCAGTACCCTAACTATAAACATGGAACTTGTACTCTGAGTGTTGTTCTCAAAGTAAGTCAGGTGATAGTTTTTGTCTCTCTGTTGCACTATGAAGACATGCTACTTACCTGCTTATAGTTTAGCTTTTCTCTTTCTCTCTCTGTACACCTCACCACTCCGATTTCATTGTAATACGACAAGCAATGCTTTGCAGAAGTCAGTAAATAAAGAATTCATGGGCACAAAACACACCACCAAGCAGCCCTTCTGGGTGTAAAGGCAATGTGCAACAGGCTAGCGATAAAACATCACACCAGGAATACAATCATTCACACTCCCATGAGAACAATAGACACAACTATACACATTCATAGAACAATACATTGTATCAGAACATAATTAACTTACTTTAATACATTCTACACATCACGTTTATGAATTATTAAAGCGTAATAAAATAAACATTTACTTTAGGTGGAGATTTATTTTTAATTTGAACTTCAGAAAATAATTTTAATTTAATTTATTCGATTTACATTAATTAAAGATTTATTACAAAGTTAAGTTAATAGTGCTATAGTATTTTTTTATTTAGTTCCATATTTTAAATACATATATACAATTAATTTACAATATATATCATAAACCTATTTTTAATATTTGTTTAGTCAATTTTTATATTTTTCATAAACTTTATAATTCTCCCTAAAGTGAAGGCCAATCAAGAAATCTGTAGTTTTACTGTTCTGCACGATTTACTCAGATACAGAAACAAGTGGCCACATACTCGTATTTATGTCCACACACACATATGTAAGCACCCTACAGATCTGTCTAGAGATGGTTGAGGTAAAGCAATACATTTAGGGGATACTGCACAGATTGTATATATAATGGCCCAGTAGGCATCCCTCATAGGGGGTGCAGATAAAAATATATGTTTCCCTGACTAAAGATGCAACTACCAAAACAGTCAATCTTGACAGACCTTGGATACACGACTCTAAAGTCAGTGAATCCCGTGGCATTCGCAATACCAAGATCACATCCCTTTCCAGGCTGGAAATCAAAAAGATTTAGAAAGAACATGCATGCAAAAAAGATTCTAAGGAGGTGAACCAAGACCCTGGAAGAACCTCCTTTTGCACCTCAGAGGTTCTCCTTCATTCATGCAATTCAGGATAAACCATAAAACCCACTTTTTCACAAATTTCATATCATCCTCAACTGCACACTTTCCCTTCCGTACAATTCACTTATTCCAACTACTATATGGTTTTCTGCATGCTTCACTTATTCATATTAATTTTCCTTCTCTTTGTTAATATATCTGCATGTCTCTATTTTTTCCACGTGGCTTATGTTTCTTGGTTCTCTGTGCAGTGCCCTGTTTTGCTCCAGAGCCAGATTAATGCTTTATAAATATCCTAAATTAACTAAAATAAAATAAAAACCAATCCAAGTAGAGGGAACTGTAGTCACCTGGACTACAGGAGTGCACATTAAGGGCTCAGTCACATTGGGTAAAACTGGAGAGCCGTCCAGTTGTATCTTCCTGACTTACACGATTATCTAGGTCACTGAGGAAAAATAGTTTCACACATGCTTGTTATGTGGCTTTTCTCGAGCTTCTGGAAGTCCTATGTTTATTCTGGCAGAACTGTTACCCTGCTTTGAGACTGTAAGAGCTTGGGGTGTTGGCTCATCTTGAGAATTGCCCCTTATCTTTGAAGCTCTTCTCCTCCCACTTCCCTAAAATAAAAACCTTTACTCTGTATTGCTGCCTCTGAGATAGGTGAAGCTAGAAGTATTCATAGGAAGGGTATCAGTGCTTAATTTGTAATACAATGTGTGCCAGGGCCCTTGCCAGTATGGCACTGTAGCTTTAACCACCCATTGCCATTGCCTTGCCAGTGCTGCCAACAACAATACCTATGCAACTACCAACCATACAACTCCTATAAGTGTGATTAATCAGACTATTCCAGGCTGCCAAAGGTATAAGAATGGCTTGGGTGTCAGGAATTAATTTAATGTATATTGAATTAATAAACAGCTGTTCTGCTCATCTCTAAATTACACAGACAGCACCACCATGTGGCAGACTATCATAGTGCCAGTGTTCACAATTAAGTGCCGGTGCCGAGCACCGGAATCCACCAGCTTAAATTAAGCACTTAGGGCCAGATGTAGGTAAATTTTATTTTACCACCTCTTAAATACCGCATCATACCGACTCGGTATTTAAGAAGTGGTAAAATAAAAGTACCGAGATGTAGGTAAATACAGATGTGCATTTAACGATTCGGAAACAATCGGTATTTACCGATGCGGTAAATACCGACCGGTAAATGCCCATGCATTCCTATGGGCTTTGAAGCCCATAGGAATGATTGGGCATTTACCGGTCGGTATTTACCGCATCGGTAAATACCGATTGACACAAGGGTGCAGGGGGTGTCACTTTGACACCCTCTGGCACCCCCAAAAGAGGCTCGGGTGCCATGTGGCAGGCATACCTGCCCTAAGGGCAGGTCTGCCTGTCATATGGCATAGGTGTGCATGCACACATGTGCAAGCACACCAGAATCGGTATTTTACCATCAAATAGTATTTGATGGTAAAATACCGATTTTTTAATGCTTGTGGGACTCAGAAGAGTCCCACCTACATATCAATTTTCCCTATTCCGTAAAAATACCGACTCGGTATTTTACATAATCGGTAAATTTACCGAGTCTGTAAAATACAGGGCCCTACATCTCAAATTGCATTTACCGGTCGGTAACGGCCGAATTCGGCCGTTACCGACCGGTAAATGCCTACCTACATCTGGCCCTTAATGGTATGCATAAAAGCACTCCTCTTGTGGCTGCCATGGAGCACAGAAAGAGGGTAGCACCTAGATGTCCTCAAGCATTCTGTGCTAACTATGTCCTGATTAGGTTATTTATAGCACTGCTTCTTAGATTTGTGGTTGATACCCATAGGAGTTGTAATTTGTACTTGGCTTTGGCTGCTGTTAAATGAAAATAATCGTTTTCCTGAGATAGAAGTTTAAATGCCTAATGTAAATAATGTGTTTTAATATGTGTAAAAGAAAAACACATGTTATGCCTTTTGCAAGTAAAATGAGGTCACCCTGTACCTGGCGAAAGTGATAATTGTACTGGGGTGAATTTATAGCTGTTTATAGCTCCTGGGTCTGAACGATTCTGCAAGTGTGCACTGCCAGGCTTCAACCTTTGCAAAAGACTAATCAAGCTTAATAGCCTTTGGCTGTGATTTACTAATAAATCACGCAAAGCAGAGCTGCAAGTAAAGTTGCTGCGATGAGTTGCATGAACAGGAGAGAGCAGAACAGTGCCATATCTACAAAGGAGTTCTCCTTCTCTCTCCCAGCGAAGGTGGGTGCATATCATGCTGCCATGTAACAATGCTGTGCAAGGGTATCTGCATTTTGGGTAACATAGTTTTGGTGCAGGAAGGAGTCCCCTCCTACACAAAAACGATGCTGGAATTCAATTTCCTCTTTGTATGTGTTCTAGTCTGCAGAACACGAGTGAATAGAAAAAAATTAAATATTTCTCCTCATTACTCCAGCCTCAGAGAGGCACAGGATGTTGGCACAAATCCATGTCTATAAGTCTTTGTAGATATGGATTTGAGTAAAATTAGTATGGATTGAGCATCACTTGCTCCTCCTGAAGAACACATAGAAGTTGGTTCTTGGTTAATCGCATTCTCCATTATTTCTATGTTTACCAGGCTCTCGCATGAGTCCAGGACTATCCTATGCCCCTTGGTGTTATAGGAAAGCCATTTTAATGAGTAAACAGGGAAGGCAAGATCAAGCCTTTTCTTGCTTTTGGATTTACCCTTCCTACTACTTGCCAGTTTTGCAGTGGGGTTCGAACGTATATCAATTAAAGTTTGTAGTACGGGGCTCAATGTCACTTGGCCAGAGCTTCCCACTGCAGTTCCTCCTGGCACAGTCTCGTGATCTTATGCATTAAGGGTGGAAATAGATTCTCTCCTTAGGATTCCTGGGGGCATTAAGAGAGCCATTAGGGGTAGTATTAACTTTTTTAATCTAATTTGATTTTGCTATTGGGAGGACAGGCTGCATTGGGTATATCTTCACACACTGAGCTACTTTCAGCCATACTATCAGGTTGAGTTGTAGAGATTGCCTGTTGATCTATCAAATTTCCTATCACACTTGGAGGAACCGTCTTCGAGGCTTCATCGTGTTTCGTGACCACAGTATTGAGGGCACGGAGAATCAGGGTCAATAGTGATTCTATATGGTCGGACCCCCCGTAAAATTGAGAGAACTGAGGATAAAACTCTATGAAGGACATTCATTGCTTCTGAGATTATAAGACATGTGCGACCTCTGGTATTTCAAGATGACTGGTTGGTGGGGATGCTCTGAAAGATCAAATCACTGAAGTGAGAGCCTTCCCATGCTAATTTCCTCCTGGGGGGGTCCCCAATCTCCGCCTGTGCCTCCACAGTATCGTCTAAGATAATAATGGGATGATCAAAGTTTCCAGCCCCCCAGTGCATGCCCTCACACATACTGTGGCGCTTCATGGTACATCAGGCAGAGTGTAGTCCAGAAACATTAGCGAGCGGGTACTCAGAGACTCACTGCCTGGGCATTTTGCTTACGGCAGATCTGTTGGCACTGCGGTACTTTGGAATACTACCCCAAGTTCAAGGTATTCTGATGGTGCTGTGGATGGGGGATTGTTATCTACGCTGAACTTCTCTGCCAGTGCCTTGTGCTTGCTCTGCGGCAGGACCCCTGGGCTTTGCATACAGTTTGTTGTACCTTGTTACCTAAGTTGGATTTGTTCCTGCACCAGTACCTGGGCATTTAGGGGCAGATTTACAAGCCCCTTGCGCCACTTGTGCGTCACTTTTTGTGACGTACCAGTGACGCATTTTTCTGCTTCATATTTACAAGGACAGGAAAAGCCACCAAGTGTGACTTTTACTGTCCTTGTAAATAAGGCCCCTTTGCACGCAGCACTTTTCCATAGGTGTTGCTGTGGCTGTTCCCATGCAACACCCATGGAACCAGATACATTTCCAGAGGAAATCACCTCTAATGATTGTTTATCCCTTCCTGCACATAATCATAATCATTCATTGAAACAATAATGTTTTTCAACTTCTATGTGTGCTAACGCAGCACGCATAGAAGTTGAAATACGGCATTTCATATTGTTTTTGTGAAGGAAGGGAACCCTTCCTGTCAGGGCTTTAATTGGGATGAAAAAACTGGGGGCATGGCCAAAGTAATTAAGGGCGTGGCTTAAAACACGTAAGCTAAAAATCTGTGCTTAGCATATTGTGCCACCCGACTTCTATTTTGCTGTTTCTGTTGTTGCATCCAGATATATGATACAAAGTAACATTTTACCTACAACAAGTCAGGACTATTGGCTTTGCCAATGGTTGTTAGTTGCATAACATAAATAAGCAGCAACCATGGCTTGTTTATAATATTGAAAAAGCGTCCACTTAATGTCCTGGTGAACCACGACAATGCTGCTGCTCCTGCTTTTCAAAAAGAGAAGGGAAATCCAGATGGATCTCTTAAAGAATTTACCTTTCCCTATAACACTCACCTGGCATGATGTCATGCCGTAACTGAGAAGTGAGCAGTGTGAGCGTGCCCAAATCGATGTGCCTGCTATCACTGAAGTCCAGAAAAAAGTGACCGCCTGTGCCAGGGCACAAAACAAAGTCCGATAGAGACTCGTTTCGATGCCCCCTTTAAAAAACTGTTGGTGCTCAGACCCGGTGAGACCCGGCCCACTTAAAGCCCTGATTCCTGTACAAACACAATCTCCCCACGACGCAGGCATCTATGCACCATGGTGCAAGGGTGGCTGCGCCGGCGCACAGCAGCAGTTTGTGCACCAGCGCAGGGAGGAACACAGAGATGCGACATATTGTTGTAAATATGTTGCATCCCTGTGATGGAGCAAGGTTTCATATGTAAAGAAGCTTGCTTTGGTTCAGTCCTCTCGAAATAAATACATTTATTAACAAGCATGTCTGTAAATACTAAAACCGCACTACACGACATTTTTTAGTATCTAGGGGAAGCTTTCCTATGTGCTTTTACTAACAGTAACCCGAGTGTCTAAAAATGCCAAAAACGTGGGAACTCTTCTGTGCATGCGTCTACCACATCGACGGGGTGTGACGTACCTCTGCTTTTGTGGGAATTCTTGCAGCTGCGCACTAGTACTAAAGATGGCCGCTTCATGTCTCACATAATCATGAACCTGCTCCTGCTCAAACTAAACTTTGTTTGTCCTGCTTAACTATTAATGCTATAAGTAAATAAAGTAATGGGGTTAGAGTAGAGATAAGTGGTATACAGTGCATTTATTTATTTTTGCATTTTAACATGTCTCTCTTTGACTTTATTAATAACTCGTATTTGGGCCTGAAGGGTGACTTCAATGCCATATTGAATTCCCTCTGCGCATGTGTCAGGAGCACTGAGAGTCCTTGAGCGATGGCATTGAATTCCTGGCATTGAATTCCTGCCAATGACCGTCTTGCCTGCGATGCGCCTAGGAAAATGACCCTGTGACCTGCAAAAAGAAGACAACTTGCAAATATGTTTTAACATTGTATATTAAATGAAATAATATTGCTGGGTGGAATAAAAATCATGGGAAAGAGAATTATGGGCGGGAACATTGATCAACTTTATTGAATGGAAATGATCTCATACTGGTACGGTGTGATGACCTCTCCTCACTTTTCTGACCAATCGAATGAAAGGAATACACGAATTTGCAACACTGAGGGGTGGTACATTGCCCTGGAAATGGTATAACTAAGGTAGGCTTAGTCCGTTAGATTGTCCGACTTGTCACAGAGCTGTCATCAACCCAACGTATGCTGAAGGAGAATCAAGAGCAGAGGGCTGGTCGAGCACTCTGTCAGAAGAATCAGAGTATCACTGACGGAGAAGAATTGATTACCCATTCGGGGTCCGAGTGTAGCCGCAGAGAAGGGTGTGACGCTGGCATTGCACTTAGCTGAGGATATCTGTCCTGATCTGCATTGTCCTGTCCTGTTGGCACCTGATCAGTCGGGAGTCCTGTCCTTGCCATAGCCCGTGGCCAGTGTTGGTCCTCACACCATTCTAGGTAAATAAAATCCGCGTGGTATGTCCTTGTACCGTTTCGTCTCTCACCCTTCCCAAGTACAAATGCTTAAAAATATTTCTTTGAAATCTTGCAAATTTTATGCTTTGATAATTATTTTCTTACTTGAGAAATCGCTGATCTCACTGTTATGGCAAATGATTCACAGAATATTGCATAAAGTGTTTAAAACTTTCCTGAGTCTGGTTATTTATGAAGATAAAGGTTATTCTCTACCTATTATGCTAACTCCTTTTGATCCATTAGAATTCGGACTTAGAGCGTAAAGTGACAAGGATTTGGTAAGTCATGGTGTACAGGTATAAGTCTTAAAGGTAAAATAAAATTCTGATAGGCGTGTAGGTCATTGATTATCAGTTCAATGTATAAATGTTTATGGGCCCAGGTGAGTATGGTATTTTAGAAATAGCTCGGGCTGGTAGCCACACGTCATCAGTATTCATTTTGGTAGCAGACTGACGGTTAGGATTAGTTAAGATAGGTAGTTAGTTGCCTATTGATTTTTATATAGATTTATGTATTAACCAAAACCTGTTTGTATTGTTACATGTTGTCTGGAATTCCCCGGGGATATTGAATAGCAGGTGGTAAATGGAAGCCACACTGCAGTGAGGTTACTTGCCTGATGAAGTAAGTGTGTAAAGTTAGGTAGAACTTGAAGCACTGATTAGGGATTATTTCTGTATAAAAGTGAGAGTAATTGATAGCAAAGGAGTTCGCTGGTGAAACTTTGGTCTTATAGCACCTAGAAAGGGTAAGTCTAAAGAAGTAATAGGTTCTTTAATGCTTGTATGAAGAGTAAGCAGAAGAGTTTTACTAGTAGTGTGTGAAGGGTAAACGGAAGGGTTTTACTCGCAGTGAAAGAAAATTGTCTCTTCTTTGAATTTAGTCAATCAGGCACAGTAGCGAATGTTTCTATGTTGGTAATTAATTAAAAGTGCATTCACAAGTGAAGAGAATTGAGTTTTCATGTTACCTTGTGAAGCGGGTGCTGCACTGACATCACAGAGAGCCGCGCTGGGATTGGTTGAGACAGCGGGTGTGTAGCTGAGGTAAGATTGTAAAGGAGGTGTGAGTACAGAGCCTGAGAACCCATCTCACAGAAAAAGCTGTGCAATTATTGATTTAATTTATTTGAAATTTAAATGTTGATTGGTCATTGAAAATAAGAGAAGCACTGGTATTGGAGAAGCATTTAAGCAAGGTAAACAATTGAGTAAACTACGATAATTGAAATTTTAGTGTTAAATAAAGCAGTAATTATATGTGGCATCTGGATCCAACAATTATAGGAAATTGCCCTGATAGAAGGTATCTATGGTTTGCCAAAGAACAGCAAATTAGAGGAAGGCCCTAGATCATGTACGGAGAGAAGAGAAAAATGAAATTTTTGCAGAAAATAAAGATGTATTTCAAGAAGGATAAACCCATTAAAACCTGAGAAGGAATTATTATTCCACCTCCAAAAACGCCAGCATCATACATGATGATAGAAAGAGTCTACCACACTTGTGTATGGTTAGAAAATTGGATAGAATATACCAAAGATGATGGTATACTAGCATTTCCAGAGGATGGTGTTGTGAAGTCAGCACACTAGTAGTTGGGAGTGGGCGGAGCTAGGGGGGCAGAGGAAGAGGAGGAGCGGACACAGGAAAGGGGCAGTTAGAGTAGGGACAAGGAAGGCAACAGAAGCATGCAATAAAGCTCCAGTAGACTAAGAATCTGAGTCTGTGTTTTCTTTGTAGCACGATGCTACAACTGGCGACGAGGGTGGGATAGGCATGTCCAGTGCCCCAGAACCCTATCAAGAGCACCCTGTCCTGTGCAGTGTCTAAGGAAGAAGAACGCTGCTGTGTGGAGCCGTGCTGCCGTCTAAAGAAGAAAGGCCAGCAGTGAGTGACCCTCTCCCCAGAGCCAGGGGATTGCCAGAGGTCTGAAGGGACTGAAAAACGAGCGCCAGAGCGTCGGCAGGAAAGAAACGCTTCATCGCGCCAAAAACGGGACCCACGCTTGATGCGTGTAATTTGGCGTGTCCCAAGTGAAACAGAGGTCGGGAGCCCACCCCGACTCTGCTCTGCACCCCACAGTGAAGAAGAGGTACCCAAGGTACAAGGAAGTGCCCTTGGAGGATCCGCTGGCAGGCGCCAACGAACGCAACGTAAGCTGAGCTCAGAACGGAGCTCGAAGAATCCCGGCATCGGAAAACCTCACGCCCGATGCGTGAGGTTTGGCATGCTGTCGGCGTAAGTGAGAGCGGGAACTGTAACAGTGAGCTGGGAGCCCACCCCAAGCTCACCTGAGGACTGCTGTGGCCTGCTGTGGCCGAAAGAGAGTGCCTCCTGGTGTGGACTGCCCCTGCGAAGGTCCACTGTCAAGCGCTGCTGAGCGCGGTAAATCTGGAGCCCGGCGTCGAAAAAACCTCACTCTGAATGCGTGGGTTTTGGCACGCCGCCGCCGAAGGACCCTGCAAAGTGAGGCGGGAGCCCACCCCAACCTCACCTGACTGCAGTGGTGACCAGAGGGAGCTAGATCTGGAGGGTGCTGCTCCTGAAGACGACTGCCGGTGAGTCCTGGGTGAAGAAAAAGGGCTGAATGCAGTGAAAGAAAGTAGTGCCTGCAGACAGCTACGGCGGCCATCTTTGAGTCAGGCAGGCTTTAAGGACATACCCTGTGTGGTCAATAGGCGGCCATCTTGAAGTCAGGCAACAGCAAGAAAGTGAACAAGCATTGGCAAAAGTAAACAAGCATTGGTACATGCAAAGGAACGAGAATAGATAAACAAGCATTGGCCAACGGAGATAAACAAGCACTGGCAAGAGCAAATAAACAAGCACTGGCGAAGGGCATACCAGCATTGGTACATGCAAAGAAACGAGCATTGGTACATGCAAATAGACAAACATTGATACATGCAAATCAACAAGCATTGGAGAAACGGAAACAAGTATTGGCGAAGAGTAAATAAGCATTGGTACATGCAAAGACAAGTATTGGCGACGAGTAAACAAGCATTGGTACATGCATAGAAACAAGCATTGATCCATGCAAAGAGACGCAAGCACTGATACATGCAGATCAACAAGCATTGGACAAATCGTGGTAAAGGAAGAAAACAGGCATTGGTGAAGGCCAAACAAGCATTGGCGAAAACCAAACAAGCATTGGCAAAGACCAAACAAGCGCTGGCGAAGACCAAACAAGCAGTGGCGAAGGCTGAACAAGTGTTGGCGTAGGCCAACCAAACACTGACGAAGACAAGTAAACAAGCACTGGTAAATGCAAAGAAGTAAGCGTTGGTAAGGCCAATAAATAAGCGTGGATAACGGCACGTGGACAACAATGAACAAGTCTTGGCGACCAAACAGAATAAGCACATGCTAACACGAGAGTGAATCAACTAACAAGCAAGAACAACCA
The DNA here is from genome assembly GCF_964261635.1 of Lissotriton helveticus. Taxonomy (NCBI): domain Eukaryota; kingdom Metazoa; phylum Chordata; class Amphibia; order Caudata; family Salamandridae; genus Lissotriton; species Lissotriton helveticus. Next base: position 876,445,903 of record NC_136067.1, read on the forward strand.
CAAGAGTGACTTAACAAACAAGTATTGACAAAACAAAGGTCAGCACGGGTGGAAACGCAAACAGTGAGAAACGCAAGCGAATGCGCAGTGGCAAATGTAATGAAGCAACGCGTGTCCATAAAATAACAGAAGCTACAAGCAAACATAAACAAAGACAACGCATAAATAATTACAACGGAACGAGCACAAGCCAATGCAAGTGTGGAGTAGCCGATGAACACACACAACAAGCAAGTGAAACCCAACATTGTCACTAACCATGGATAAATTCAAGGGTGCAATGTTGCCCAAACACGAGTGCACTGAAGGAAGAACTAACAATCAAGCTCAAGCTAAAACACAAGCAGAAGCAACTGAAACCCGAAGAAATGTGTACAGCACAATGCCCCGCGTCTACGACAGATCAGAACCTTCTTCTCTCATGGCGGGAGGAGACGTAGCTCAATGTTTCAATCCACACCTTGAAGTATCGCCCCCAGCGGAGCGGATTGACGATTGGATCCAGGGCCTCAAACGGCACTGGTGGCTGGAAGCATTGGACAATTTCTTGAAAGCCAACGGTGAGCAAAGAGAAAGAAAATGTCTGGTGCTACTCCTCCATCTGGTGGGTCCCGGGGGCCGATGCCCAATTAGAACATTTTCCAAAGAAGAAGCGGACATCTATGATAGACTCCAAGAGGAGCTCTGTGCCCATCTCAATGCACAGGCAGAGGTGGATCATAATCGCATGGTCTTCAACACAGCACGGCAGGAACCAGGCGAACCATTGCCGCATTTCATCACTCGGTTGCAAAGTCTGGTATAATGAGGATGCTGTTCGGCTCCGAATAATTGAAGGCTGTGAAAACCCCGAAACAAGGCACAAAATACTGAGAGGGCATTGGTCGCTAAAGGAAATTATCAAGAAAGCTGAAATTGGAATGCAAGTCCAAACAAGAGACAAATTGAGGGATGTGCATCTGAGTACAAAACTTCGAGATACCTGGGAAGAGAGAACCCAGAAATCCAACGAACACAAAAGGAGAGAGAGAGAAGGCAGACCAGCGAAAAGACAGAAAAGACAGCGGGGGAGACACGGTGACAAGGAAAGTGACAAGGAATACTCAGAGTCAGATTACTCAGCGTCCGACCACTCAGAAACAATCAAAGATTACTCAGAGTCAACCATCCAAAGAACAACTCCCCGGATTTGTTCATCCCCCAGGAGTCCCTCAAGAAGTCAGTCAAAGCATAACACACGCTACTCTGATAAAGAGGGAGCGTCCAGTGGGACAGATTGCACTCCTGGACAAAATGGCATTCTGCACAACCAGTGGGGGAGAAAGACAAACCATAGAAGAAGGGGCTGCAGTGGTCAACACAGGAAATCGACGCCGGAACATCAATCGCCAAGGAGTGAAGATGAGTCCGAGGAAACAGCTGGCAGGAGAACACACCACCAACAGATCAGAGATACTAGAGCACCAAACAATTGGGAAGGAGAACCAGATCACACAAGACGGACTGGTCCCTCACAACAACAACAAGCAAGAAAAGATCCATGCATTCATGGGCCCCAAAGCATCCATGGGCCCCGCGACAACGAAGAAACAGAGCGTAGATGGGTAACATCAGGCGAGAAGGACGAAGAGGCAAAAGCTTGGGATCAAGCACAAGGAACAAGCACGGAATCTTCAAACAATCTCCCAAATGAGACGACATTGAAGATGTTCCAACAAAGACACACGGAGAAGCTTTTCAAAGACAATTCCGAGGTGGAAAGCAGCTCGTCACGGACTACCCGGTTCCGAAGGCCACCTGGTAAGACATTCCCAAAGGAACACTCACAGAGGGAACTGACGGAGCACCCCTCTGATTCAGAAAGCACGTCGGTCCGATCCTTTGAGTCGGCAGAGTCGTGGTCCCGACAACGACCACGCGCAACATTCTTAAAGAAACATTCTCAGAGGGAAGTGAGGGAGAACCCCTCTGATTCAGATAGCATTTCGGTCCGATCCTTTGAGTCGACAGAGTCGTGGTCACGACAACGGCCATGGCGCCAAGCACCTGAACACATCAGCGAACCAAGGGACACTCTTCCCGTCAAGAGCGACATGTCTCACACCAATGTCAATGCACACTCGATCACTCCACCAGACAACCTGTCACATCGAGCACAGGTGCATCGCGACACAAATACTACACCGTCACCCCGGGTAGGGGCAGCAAGGTTGACTCGAAGGTCCTGGTCATGGTCCTGGTCCTATAAAATGGAATCAGACATCGTGGCCATTAGCACCCAAATAAAAACGGACCAACCAGTCGATCTGCAAAGGAAGCCAGACATGTCAGGAGAGCCAAGTCATCATCGGATGAGAACAAGACACGCAAATATTCAGCCGGTTCCAGGGCTTGCCTGTTCTAGGCGAGAGCAGGCGTGGGAGAGACAACCCGAGACAGCAAATCAATCTCCAAGTCATACCAAGATGACCTCCACCGTTCATACCCCACCGGCTGGCATCCCAGACTCGAAACAGGAAGACAGTGTTGTTCTTGACCTGACAAAGCAAAAGGAAGTAAAAATACATGCAGACACTCGCCAGGGAACTAGAATTACATCCCCTTGGAAAAGAGGCCGAGCGTCACATGAGCACGAGTCACAAAGGACGACAGACTTCCGATATCAAACTGAGCTCTCCATAGGCACCTCAGACACTGAAGGCTCCATCTGTCCAGACTTCAGCAGCAGAGCTTGTCTATTCAAGGACGAACCAGTGGTGATCACGAAGAGGAAAAGAACCATGTTGACGGCGGAGTCCGAGCAGCGGCGAGTCACGAGAAACATCTCACACTTTAAGGAACTGTCACGGGACACCTCCAGAATCCTGATGAGTGAAATGGACACTCCCAGTTCGGATGAACTGCATTCAGATGATCGTGAGAGCACTGCTCCGATCATTGAGACACTGAGTACTAATAGTCCGAGAGTCAGGTCGCCACGACCTCATTGCGACATACGTCCACCCAAGAGACTGATCGTAGAGATGGACTGAGAAGTCAGTATGTTTTGTTTGTTTTGTTACAAAGGGGGGAAATGTTGTGAAGTCAGCACACTAGTAGTTGGGAGTGGGCGGGGCTAGGGGGGCAGAGGAAGAGGAGGAGCGGACACAGGAAAGGGGCAGTTAGAGTAGGGACAAGGAAGGCAACAGAAGCATGCAATAAAGCTCCAGTAGACTAAGAATCTGAGTCTGTGTTTTCTTTGTAGCACGATGCTACAGATGGTACATTGAATGGTAGGATTTTGCACAATTTATGAACTCGCATGAATGAATTAGATCCCAGACCGAGACTAACGCAGTATGAAGCATTAGAAGAGTGGGAAACAGAGGCCTTTGAGAGAGACAGGCCCAAGGGGACAGGAATTTGAGTACATTTTATCCCAGGTTTCTCAGAGAGACAAGAGATAAGCAGATGAAACAATGGAGACCGTCCATGTTAGTGGAAGGGTTATATCCTGTCCTTACCACAGGAGAACCATTAGGAAGTAAAAGTACAGAGAAAACGAAAAATGTAATGACTAGTAGTGGTGATTCAGAAGATGATTACCTTGAGGATTTATTAATGAAAAATCCGCCACCTTACCAGGAAGAGAAAACTAGAGTTACCCCAAGTGTTCCGCTCTTAAAACCGCCTTTGGTATCCCAAGTCATACATGGGACTTAAATAGAAAAGGTATTACAGGAAAGGGAGAGAGAAGCGATATATAAACAGAGAAGTTAATTAATTCAGAAAATCACCCAACTAAATACGAGTCCTGAAGCCCTAATGATACCAGTAACTATAGGTCCCGTTGTTCCCTTATATGGAGATAAGCAGCCTAGTCCTAAAACTCCTCTTTTTACTACACCCATAGTACAACCTAGAAAAGAAAATATAATAATCGATGACCAGGCAAGTGAATGCGAGTCAGTGATTTCCTTGATGGATTTGACTATAAGAGAACTCATGGGTGATTCGATCAGAAAAATTACTCCTAGAGGCTCTAAAAAAGTACAGATGGAGATGTCCACAGGAACGAGAAGTGCTACTGTAGTAACCCCAGAAGTAATAGAAAGATGGTCCTGAGACATAAAAAAGCCAAAATGACATCCAAAAGTATTGGACATTTTCAAATTAAGAGTAGAGCTAGACGAAATGATAGCTGGGAATGTAGGGTTAGAAAGATTAAATACATTCAGTGAAGAGGATTTGTTATTCATATGCAGAAGTATCACCCGAAATACAAAAAATTTCCATGAAAAATTAATGAATTTGGCCTCTGATATGGGACTTGGCATAGGTAAATCTAAAGTATTGCAGAAACCTTACAGAGCTGAATTTTCTGATAAAGAGTTAGAAAACATGAATGTGTCAGGACGAAAACTGCAGATAAAAGAATTATTGTCACTGTTACAAAAATGGGGAGACTTAGACAGATGGAAAGCTACATGGACAAAGAAAAAGGAAGCAGCTCAGGCAAATAGAACCACATCTGAGTATTTGATGAAAGAAACTGAAAAAGTTGAAAGGTTGTGTCCAATGAGGGAAGTACCAGGAGGAGGTTATGTACATGACCCATGGTCCCGACAGGATATTTTATCATTTACAAATGATTTCCCAAAACTTAGAGAAAGACCCGTAGGATGGTACAGGCAAGTTGAAAAGTTTGTGAAAGTTTCTGAGGTGCTGCTAAAGGATTTGGATGGTTTGTTTGACATAGTTGTCCCTGCATATTTATGTACATAATGTAAAATTACAGTAGATTGGCCTAGTGATGAATACCCCAGAGATCCAAAGACAGGAGCCCCATCGGATGATGTAATGAAGAAATACCATCAGGTAATAACTTATTTGAAAGGAAAGGTGCCCCCAAAGGAAACAGATTGGATGAGAATAGACCGAACAACCCAAAACAAGGATGAATCAGTGCATGCATATTATGAGCGCCTTCTATAGGTATTCAAACAGTACAGTGGGTTGGAAAATATTGATAACAAGGACATGACACATTTTATATATCGTTTTGTGTCCAGATTAAAACCAGAAATATCGCAAATGATTAAAGACCATAAGATATGTTGGCAGGCAAGGCCTGTTGATGAAAACCTCAAATATGCAAAATATTGTAGGGAGGAACTTGATAATAAGCAGAAGAATTTGGAAGAGAAGGTAATGTGGGCACAAGTAAAATTAGCAGAGCAACAGGAACTCCAGTTAGTCAGCAGAAAATTAATCAAGGGAAAGGGGAAGGTCAAGGAGACGGAAGTGGGGGCAGACCAAGAGGGAGAATGAGCAGAGAAGAAAGGTAAAGAAAAAGTTTCCTTGTCATGGGTGTGGAAAATCAGGGCATTGGAAGAACGAGTGTAAGTCTATACAAAGTAATATTGTCCAAAATGAAAATTTAAATCCACAGACGCAGAATGAGGTGTTAAAGAAGCAACAGCAACAGGTAATACAAAATGTTTTAACACCTGCCCCTATGCCATATTTTGTGAATCAAGCCAAATACAGTGCAGACACCGGTTTTCGGGAGGGAAGTGGTAAGAAAAATATGGTAACACCACAGTTTCTTTTGCAAGACATATTTTTTGAAGACGAGTCATTCTGACGGTGCCTGAGAGGGGGGGAGGAGGAGTGCGTACTTGGCACAACCTTACCGATAGATCAGTCAGGTCCTTATGTAGAAGGCAAAGTTGAGGGAAATGACATCACCTTCTTGTTGGACACTGGTGCTACCCATTCTACTGTAAGAACAGCAGACATCCCAAACCTACCCCTCTCGGGAGAAGCAATCCAAGTAGTGGGCATTTCTAATAAACAGATTACGACCCCTGTTACAGAACCAATGGAAGTACGAATTGGCAATTTTAAGGCAATGCATACATTTGTTGTGTGTGACTCCAGTCCCGTAAACCTGCTAGGAAGAGATTTGTTGTGCAAAATGAACTGCACAATCTTTTGCACCCCAAGTGGTGTTGAAATTCAGACTCCAGATGAAGATGTAGTATACAAAATAATGTTAGCTAAACAAGAAACTGAAATTAAAAAGATGACCATAAAAGATTTACCAGAAGAGCTACAAACTACAGTAAACCCTGATGTGTGGGATTTTACCGGAAAAGAAGTAGGATTAATGGTAAATGTCAACCCAATAAAAGTAACAGTGAAAGAAGGTGCAGTTTACCCAAATACCCGACAGTACAAAATGAGCCCAGAGATAAAAGTAGGTGTTACAGCAGAAATAGAGCGTTTAGTTGAGCAAGGCATTTTGAAAGAAATAATGAGCAGTCCTTGTAATTCACCTATAATTGGCATAAAGAAACCGAGCATCAAATATAGGGTAGACCAAGAGCTGAGGAAAATTAATAAAATTGTTGTCCCATGTTGCCCAGTAGTACCAAATCCAGCAGTGATTTTGCATCAGATACCTTGGAGTGCTGAATGGTTCAATGTAATTGATTTAAGCCATGCCTTCTTCTCCATTCCATTGCATCCAGCCAATAAATTTTTATTTTAGTTTAAATTTGACGATCATGTCTATGTCTGGAATCGTGTTCCCCAGGAGTACACTGAAAGTCCATTGATTTTTAATCAGATTTTGAAAAAATTTCTTGAATCATTGGTGCTGCCCGGACAATCTATCCTGGTGCAGTATATAGATGTTCTACTAATTGCATCCAAAACCCGAAGTGACTGCATTTCTGATACAATTGCATTACTGATTCATTTGGCTGAAGGAGGACATAAAGTGTCACCTGAAAAGTTGCAATTTTGTACCACATCAGTAAAATATCTGGTACACCAGATTGAGAGAGGAGTCAGAAGAGTGACTTCAGAAACAATCAAAATAATTAGAAACATGAACTTACCTCAGACACAGAAAGAAATCAGGATGTTTCTCGGAGTTGTAGGTTACTGTAGGCAGTGGATTGTGAGATTTGCAATCCTATCTAAGTCATTGATTCAATTGACAAAGAAATGAGCCAGAGATCCAGTGGAATGGGATGATGAAAGTATGACTGCTTTTCTAAAATTACGCAACTGCCTGTGCGAAGCACCAGTATTAGGAATACCAGATTACTCAAAAGAAATGGCACTATTCTGTGATGCAAGAGACAATTGTCCTCTTTCAGTTTTAACCCAGACCCATTGCTTAATGCGACGTCCTGTGGCATACTTTTCTGCCACATTGGACCCAGTGGCATCTGCATTTCCAGGATGTTTGAAAGCTGTAGCTGCAACTTGCATGAGCTTAGAAAAAAGTGAGCCTATCATAATGGGACATCCTGTGACAGTGTATGTTCCACATGCAGTTGTGATTCTGGTAACTAGAACACGCACTCAGTACCTAACTCCTAGTCGGCTGACTAAGTATGAGCGAGTCCTTCTAGGTGCAGAAAATGTGACAATAACCAGATGTACTGTCCTGAATCCAGCAACGCTGTTACCTAATTCACATTTTAGAATCAATCGTTTTTTATTGAGTGGCAGAACAACTCATAACACAGCTCGGCTGCCTACATCCACTGGCCGGCAGAGCAAAGACTGGGGATAATTAACACAGCGTTCGGGCCTACACCCTGGAGGGCGACCCCGCGATGAAAGCATCAAGCCGTATGAAGCAGCCAGGGCAGAAACTCTGTTACCACCTTTTCTTAAAAGAGAAACATACAAAAATCAAAAGAAACCCCCCTCACCCCCCACCCTCCAACTCCCCCCTCCACCACACCCCACCCCACTCCGCATCAGTCTCATCTTCCTCTTCAGACCCCATCTAATTCACACTTTAAAGAAGTAAAGGAGGAAGTCGAACATGGTTGTGTCGACCTCACTCAATACAGTACTAAACCACGCCCAGACATACAGGAAGAACCACTAAAAGAATCAGAGTATGACTTATTGAATTGAATTGAATATACACTTGTATAGCGCATGGCTACCCAAGGACATCCCAGCGCTTATCGTGACACCTTGTAAACAAAGACTGATCATGGAAAGAGAAAGGTTTTAAGCTGCTTCCTAAATTTAAGGTAGCTAGATTCCATTTGTAGATACTCTGGAAGCTGGTTCCAAAACTTGGCTGCATTATAGGAAAACTGCCGACCTCCAGTGTGACTGCTTGATCATAGGAACTGCGAGTAGTCGCTTGTTATTGGATCTCAGAGTTCTGTTGGAGCAGTATAATTGCAGCATTGACTGGAACACCGGAGAACCCTTTACAGAAATAGATTTATGAACAATACACATAGCCTTAAACCTAGTTCTTTCCTGGATAGGGAGCCAGTGCAACAAACCAAGGGCAGGTCTGGCTCAAACACATTTGGGAATATTCATTAGAAGGTGGTTCAGAACATGGCTGTCCTTCTCCTTTGTAATTTGCCTAGATCTTCCTCTGCTTCTTCCTCCCTGCGTAGCCTGCATTGGCTGCGCATAGAGTCCAGATCCAAATTCAAAGCACTATGCTTCATGCACCGTATCAAAGCTGGAAAATCCCTTTACTATTTATCCACCTTAGTTCAACAATATTGTCCCTCGCGCACTCTAAGATCGTCCACCCACTGCAGATTTTCTGTACCCCGTTTCAAGCGTGCCAGAGTTGGAGGGCGCTCTTTTTCTTACCTGGCACCCACGCTTTGGAACTCGCTCCCCATCCCTTTGCGGTCTGAAACATGTTACCTCAAATTCCGCAAAGGAGTGAAAACCTGGTTGTTTTCCCGATAATCTGTTCCCTACATTTCCGTCTGTCTTTCAGCATTTTTTGGTCCGAAGCGCTGGGAAACCTATGGGTAGCTGTGCGCTCTATAAAATCAGATATAATAATAATAATAATAATAAGGCGGGCTGCACAATTCTGAACAATTTGCAGTATCTTAGTGGTTCCTAGTGGAGCACCCAAATACACTGCATTTGCATAGTCGAGGCGGGACAGTATCAGTGCCTGGACTAATATACGTCTGGCATCAAAAGGAAGAAGGGGGAGGATCTTCCTTAACATCCTAAGAAGTCGATAGCAATTTGCTGCGACTTTAAGAGCCTGTATTTTAAAGTCCAAGTTGAAGTCAAACCAAATTCCCAAACTCTTAATTTATTTCTTAGGCACAGGAGGGGGACCTAAGCAACTGGGCCACAATAGATGTATGTTCACGGGGCAGAATGGCCCAGGAGCATTAGTTCTGTCTTTGCTCCATTCAGCTTTAAGAATGACTTGTCCATCCATTCAGACACCTTCGTAAGGCAAGAAGTTAAACCAGACGCAGATTTATCTTGCTGACTGAGGGAGACCACCAACTGAGTATCGTCCACATAGGTGGCGATGGGAATCCCCCAAGAAAGCACAACATCTGCCAGAGCTCTCATGTAGATGTTAAACATGGTGGGACTTAAAGAAGATCCCTGGGGGACTCCACACTGCAGAGGGATCTGCTCTGATGAAGCATCCTCCTCGTAGACAGAAAAAAATCTGTCTTCAAGAAAGGACTGCTGCCATTTCAGGGCGATTCCTGTCACCCCCACCTCACTGAGTCTTGGACCATAAATTGATGGTTAACGGTATCAAAGGGTGCGCTGAGATCTAACAAGATGAGAGCAGTGCAGCCTCTGTTGTCCAAGATTTTTCTAGCCTCTTCTATCACAGCAAGTAGAGCAGTCTCCGTACCCTGCTGGCACCTAAAGCCTGTCTGAGTAGGATGATGACAATTGTTTTCCTCCTGAAAAGCTGCCAATACAGAGTTAACGTACTTTTCAGCAAGTTTGCTTATTCCAGGCAGCAAGGAGATGGGCCTGTAATTAAGCCTATAATAAACCTTGACCCTGAGGAATGGTCCTCAGGGTCAAGGTTTGCCTTTTTCAAAAGAACTTTAACTCTTGGCTGTTTCCTTAAAGGGGGAACCTGCTCCATTAAAAGGGAAGTGTTTATCACGTCCTGAATGACTGGAGGCACTATTTCTGAAACCAGATTTAGAACAGCCAGGGGGGGTAGGATCAACAGGAGAGAGAGATTTTAGTTGTCTAAGAAGTCCCTGCAGAAAAGGTAGAGTCAAGGGGGGAACTCTTCCAGCACTGCTTGCTATTTACAGGGGGAGGATCAGTAACAGAATTGGTTTGCGGAAAGATATTATGGACTTTGATGGAAAAGAAATTCGCTATTTTATCACATCGCCGTTGGGCACTATCAGGATCCATAGGGGGGCTTGGAGGTGTGGTAAGAGTTTTTGCAATTTTAAAAATTTCCCGAGGGGAATTAGATGAGGAAACAATCCTTTCATGATAAAAACTTATTTGAGCTGCTTTTATTTCAATTTTGTAAAGTTTAAGTGCTGCTCTATAATTAAGTTTGCTACTATCTGTAAAATCTTTCCTCCATTTCCTTTCATATTGTTTACACGCTTGTTTGAGCTGCCTACGTTTCTGAGAATACCAAGGTTTTTTGTTGGTCCCACTCGATGACAAGATTTATCCCTCAGGTGGACTGAATCCAAGGAGGAGTCCAGCCACTAATAAAATTGTCATTAGCGACTATAGGATTGGGATGTGGTAGGGGAACAAAGTTTTTTAACTTGGTTGCCCAACTTTCAACAGAGCGTTTAGATCAAATGCGACCACATTTATTAGTTCTGGTGCCAGGCTGTGGAGAATCTTGAGGAGTCCAGATAAATGAAAGTAAAAAGTGGTCTGACCAGGGAACCGGAGTGGACTCGGCCATTATAAGATCCTGAATATTAGTGAATAGGGGGCCAAGTAAATGTCCTAAGTTATGGGTGGGCCCGTGCACTATTTGCTTAAATTGAAATGTTTCTAGACCATCAATAAGGTCCTGAGTGACAATAGAGTTCAAATCATCAAAATGTAAATCAAAATCACCTAAAATAGAAAACTTTGATGATGAACTGGCACAGTTAGCAACAATATCAGGGAGTTATTTGCAGAAGTCGCCCAATGCTCCTGGGGGGTCATATTTTAAGATTCCTGAGAAAGTACAGGTGGGAGAAAAACTAAGCTCTCACAATCAGTTACCGGGCTACTGGTGGATCTACATTTATACTTATTTTTATAGATGACAGCAATTCCTCCCCCATGTCCGCTATCACAGTCTTGCCTACAGATGGCATAATTGGGGGGAAGAGCTTGAACTAAAGCAACATCCGAGTCCTTATGTGACCATGTTTCAGTCAGAAAGAGGATATCTGGATTCAAATCTTCAAGAAGTAAATGAATTTCAGTTGCGTGTTTCGGAAGAGAATGGCAGTTAAGTAATAACATCATGATTTTTTCCTTAGCCTCAGCACCTACCAGAGGCGGTATGATAGGATGAAATTTAAAATCACAGGTAGGGCATGCCTTACTCCATTCAACCAGGGACATAAAAAGCATACATTCACTCTTGGTCTCACCTCTAAGCCTGATAAGATGTTCCCTGTTATAACGATAATAGACTAGAGTGGATATTGCGGGGGTCCCTGCCCCTGGGTCCGAACTGGTGCGGGCGGGCGCAGATGGGCTTTCCTTTGGCGTGCCCGCTGCGAGCGTCCGCTGGACGGAAGCGTCATCGGCTGAATTTGAAGCTGAGTCAGCGCGTCAGCGTAAAAAAACTAGAATGCTGACCCAAATTCCAAAAGGAAGTGTGAGGTCCCCCGAGCATTAAACACAGCTCCTGAGTGCCCCCAAAGTAGAATAACACACAAAATACAGTACAATCAGTTTTTTTTAAAGGTTTCTAAAAAGACTATTTATGTAAAAAGCCTCGCGCTCCTGACCTTGAATCAGAGTGAGAAAAAAGCCCCAGATTGCTCATGCATGTGTCATGAGGAAGGAGGATTAAGTGCTGCTTACGCTGTGTGCACATTTGGTGGTATAGTCGAAGCATCCTATTTACCAGGAGTCAAGTCTGCACAAGAAGCTGAATTGATTGCTTTGATTATAGCTTGCAAAATTGGGAAAGATTGGAAAGTAACCATATACACTGACAGTCAGTATGGCTACGAGGTTGTGCATGACTTTGGTCAACTCTGGATGCAAAGGGAGTTCATGACTCCTTCAGGAACTCCTATTAAAAATGGACATTTTGTAAAGGAATTACTAGACGCAATTCAATTGACAAAAGAAGAGGCCGTGGTCAAGTGTGCTGCTCACCAATCTGAAAAAGACAAAGTGACAGCCGGTAACCGAAATGCTGACCAGGTGGCCCAACATTGTGCCAAGTATAAAATGGCAGTAAACAAGAAAATTGATGCATGCTGAATCAGCTGCCAACTTATGCTCTTAGAGGGTGTAAGAACTTGGGAGGAAGTAAGAGACCTACAAAATGAAGCAGAGCTCAAAGAAAAGGAAGAATGGGGAATGATAGGGTGTTTCAGGAGAGCTGAAGATGGTATCATAATCTATTTAGATGGGAGACCAGTATTACCTGACTGTATGCTTGCACCCATGGCCAGGATGTATCACAGGGACACACACATAGGCAGAGACACAATGATAAGACTGTTCAGACAGGATTGGTTTAGCACAAGGTTCAGGAATGTAGCAGAGAGTCTTTGCCAGAGATGCTTAATTTGAAAAGCAGAAGGTCCATTCATAAGATTACAAGTTGATTTCATTCAGTTACCTGCTTGTCGAGGATTAAAATATTTACTTGTCATTGTCTGCCTGTTTTACAAATGGGTGGAGGCCTACCCAACCAGAAGGAATGACAGCTTAACTGTAGCAAAACTCCTTTTGAGAGAGCTCATTCCTCGATTCGGTTTTCCAGTAACGATTGAATGAGACCGAGGGTCTCATTTTATTAATGAAATAATTCGATTAATTTGTGAAGCATTCAAAATTGAGCAAAAGCTGCACTGTGCATATCGCCCAGAGGCTTCTCGAATGGTAGAACAACTAAATGGCACAATGAAGTCGAGATTGGGAAAGATGTGTGAATCCACTTGATTAGGGTGGCCTGATGCTTTACCTCTTGTTCTGATGGGACTCAGAAGCATTTCAGACAAAAATACAAGCTTGAGTCCCCATGAGATACTCATGGGAAGAGCAATGAGGCAGGCATGGGTACCAGGACACAAGATGTTAAATATAACTAATGATTTGGTATTGGAGTACTGCAAAGAGCTGGCTGACCAAGTGTGTTCTATCTCTCACCAGGTTGGGGAAGACGTTGTGGCCAGACAATCGACTCCAGCACATGATTTGAATCCATGTGATTGGGTAATGATAAAAAATCACACCTGAGAATCTTGCCTAGCACCTAGGTGAGGAGAGCCACATCAAGTAATACTGGTTACCACCACAGCTGTAAAGTGTAAGGGAATACCAAATTGGATTCACGCGAGCCATACCAAAAGAGTGACAGAACCTGATGAAGCAGAGGCTGAAGGTTGTACAGCTGAAGGATCCCAAGAATTCGATCCTGAAATAGCTGATGAGGAACGACCTAGCACTAGTCAGGATGAATGGATCCCAATTGCCGACATTCCTGACATAATTGTGAAAACAAAAAGTCAAACATATTTTGATAGACAGAGTGATAGTGAGGATGAGTCAGGAATAGAAGAACGCACTCAGATTACAGAAATCAAAGCCAATAGTAATTCTGAGGGGGACCAGATAAGGAAAGAGCAATATACTCAGACTGACAGAACTCACACCAGAACTCACGGGTCTGTGGAGGGACAGATAGGCGTTAGAGAAAGCGCTCAGGCAGAAGGCAATCAAGAAAAAAGAAAGACCTGAGCAGGACCAGACATGTATAGAAAAACGAGTTCAGGAAGAAGGAGAACAAAGCCAAAATCAAAAACAATTACAGTGAACTCCTGAACAGGGTCAGATTAGTGTAGAAGAACCCATCCAGGCAGAAACTGCAGAAATAATAAGCCCTGGACAAGGTCAGATAGAGAAGAATACTGAAGACAACAAAGATCAGAGTGTGCCACAAGTTAATGAAAATAAAACAACACTTGATGAAAATCAAAGCACAGTACCAGCTAAAAGACTCAGAAAAGGTGATACATGGCCTAGTATTATCAAAAGACTGAAATATCGCCTTAAAACAATAAATGAAGAACCAGATCAAGTAGATGAAATAAAAAAGCCAGCCTGGACCATCCGCAGAGAACCCCAGAAGGAAAAGTCCACGTCAAAAAGACTAAATAATAAATTCAAAGGTCCTGAGTAGACGTACGTAATTCTCGAAGATTTCGAGAATTTGGAAATCAGTGATAAAAGTGATGAAGAATTAATTGCTGATCAAATTGACGAAGAAGTAAGACCAACTTGAAATTTTAACTTCACAGGTTATATTCTGTGTAAGAGTTACAAAGAGGGGTTGAGTCTCCTTAATCAGAAATAGCTGATAACAAAGCTGCTGGAAAACCGAAAAGAAACTGTATAAAACATGTTGTAGAATGTGCATTTGTAGTATTTTACTCACAGCATGGTTAGGACTGACAATAGCAATACCTTATTTGATGGCTGAAAATAAACAGAATGACACTAATATACATGGAAAGGTAGAAAATCTTAAACAAGGTAAAGTAGAATTAGAAACACCAGATGAGATAGAATTGCATCACAGTATGAGTAGAAATGAAACAAATGTTTTCGCTAATCTTTTAGTATATTATGTAGAAACTATGGAAGTTAGTGATTGCTACGTGTGCATGAAATTGCCCACATCAGTAGCAGAGGGAATAACATATCATCATTTACCACTGACATATGATATCTCATGTAGTATTTTAGATAGTTTGTTTTACAAAACTGGAAAATTACAATATTATTATTCTAACATAGATGTGATTTTTTCTGAAGTTCCTTTACACATGAACATACACCCTGTCCTTAGTACTAGAGATTCAACATAGTTTATGGGAGAATATTTTCTAACAATGAAAACAATAGATTTAGCTGAAGCACACAAAGACAATTTAACATGTAGGTTACATGAAGAAGAGAAAATACTTTTAATATAGTAGAAAAGAGGAGACAGGATTTTCATAGAAAGGCCCTGGACTGAAACCCCAGATTCCCAAATAGGCTGAAAAGGAAGAATGTAGTGCAAATGGCAAGACTCATGCTGCTATGTTGTTGGACTTTGAAAAGAAAGGGAAAATCTGTCTCCATAGATTAAAAACAGAATATTATAATAATATTTTCATTGGTTACAGTGAATGTGAACACAGTTTCCTGATAATTGGGGATTGGGGACTAAAAGGGGGAACTGATGTAGTGTTTCCTGGAGTCTATTATATTTGTGGGAACAAGGCGTATTTTCGTTTGCCTGATTAATGGTATGGGAGTTGCTCTTTCGGAATAGTATTCCCAAAGATATACTATGTAAAAAGAATCACTGGAAGCAATGAAGAAAATAATGGACTAACAAGAAATAAAAGAGCTAGTTTTTCAGAAATTGTAGGCGATATATTGAGTGCATTGATACCTTCAGTGGGAGTAGTTCTGAATACTCAAAGAATTTGTAAATTGTCAACAGTGATGGATCGCTTATCGACAGACACTGCTGGAGGATTTCTGATCATCAATACCGAATTAGTTGCGGTAAGATCAATAGTTTTACAAAATCGACTTGCTCTTGATGTATTATTAGCAAAAGAGGGCGGAGTCTGTAGAATGCTGAAGGCGCAACATTGTTGCACTTACATACCTGACAGAAGTGTTGAGATTGGAAGGTATGTTAAAATATTACACATTTAAATGAGGAATTGAAATCACTAGAGGTTTATAGTGCATGGAAGAGACTGACTAATGGTCTTTCCTCTGTAGGTAGTTGGTTTTCTAATGTAGAAAAAAGAAATGTAGGTAAAATACTGATGCCAATAATGGGAATAGCCCTACTGATATTAGTGATAATGATTTGGTGCAAATGCTGCAGAAACAGAAAGTGGTATGCAGTAAACGATAAAGGTAAGAAAAGAAAAGTTGATGAAATTCAACTGGAAGAAATGAAAGGGGATATTTACAAAAGAATGAAAGGCTACCTAAAGAAGAGAGAGAGGGGAAATTTAAAAGTAATAGACGAAATTGAATTGGGAGAATGCTAAAGTTGGCATCTGGTTCTGTATTTAGTGATGGTATAGAATACCATCAAAGAGGGGATTGTTGGAGCACGGTTTCATACGTAAAGAAACTTGCTTTGGTTCAGTCCTCTCGAAAGAACATGTAATTTATTAACCAACATGTCTGTAAATACTAAAACCGCACTACACGCGCGGTTTCTTTACCTGACCGACCACTACGAGGATTCAGAACCGGGTGTTGGATGGCTCCTTCGCGCCCTGTAACGTAACTTGTTACATCCAGTGACACCTACTACAGTGTCCACCCGGAAATTTACGTATCACCAGCTCAGACCTGACCACTATATGTACTAGAGAAAAATCGATATGAAAGCAATATTGTTTGCATCAGTACCGTGTTCATGCACAAAACTTACTGGCATCCGTCGTTAAATAGAAAACGTGTGGACTGATTCACTTTTAGACAGCTTTAATTCGACATCTAAGAATTAGGCTCGCCCTCATGGTGACATCATATTGAAGTTCCTTTGACACTCAAAATATCATCTTGCCCTGAGGAAGCCCGATTTGGGCGAAACGCGTTGGCTGTCATCTTTGTCAAGATTGTGTTTGAAGATTGAAATAAAAACCTCTTGAAGAATAACTTGAAGGACCATCATTCTCTTTTGTGAACTTATATGAACACTCTTCTGAAAATCACTTGATATATGTACTGCACTGTATATTGTTGCCTCTCTGTTCTCTATTTTTGTCTGTTCAACTAAGGTTCTATAGCAGTGGACCTAAGAGGTGGGCAACTGTGGCAAACAAGGTTTTGCTTTGACTCCTGTGTATATATCAGGGTAGTGCAATTGTTGATACCTACTGCTAATTGTTGCGTGTTTGGACCTAAAACCGCACTACACAACATTTTTTGTATCTAGGGGAAGCTTTCCTATGTGCTTTTACTAACAGTAACCCGAGTGCCTAAAAATGGCCATTGAAAACATGGGAACTCTTCTGCGCATGGGTCTACCACATCTACCTGGTTTGACGTACCTCTGCTTTTGGTGGGAATTCTTGCAGCTGCGCACTAGTACTAAAGATGGCCGCTTCATGTCTCACATACTAATGAACCTGCTCCTGCTCGAACTAAACTTTGTTTGTCCTGCTTAAATTTTAATTCTGTAGTTAAAATAAAGTAATGGGGTTAGAGTAGAGATAAGTGGTATACAGTGCATTCATTTATTTTTGCATTTTAACATGTCTCTTTTTGACTTTATAAATAGCTCGTATTTGGGCCTGAAGGGTGACTGTAACGCCATATTGAATTTCCTCTGCGCATGTGTCAGGAGCACTGAGAGATCTTGAGCGATGGCATTGAACTCCTGCCAATGACCGTCTTACCTGCAATATGCCTAGGAAAATGACCGTGTGACCTGCTAAAGGAAGACAACTTGCAAATTTGTTTTAACATTGTATAATAAATGAAATAATATTGCTGGGTGGAATAAAAACCATGGGAAAGTGAATTATGGGCGGGAACATTGATCAACTTTATTGAATGGAAATGATCTCATACCTGTATGGTGTGATGACCTCTCCTCGCTTTGCTGACCAATCGAATGAAAGGTATACATGAATTTGCAACAATGAGGGGTGGTACATTGCCCTGGAAATGGTATAACTAATGTAGGCTTAGTCAGTTAGATTGTCCGACTTGTCACAGAACTGTCACTGACCCACTGTATGCTGAAGGAGAATCGAGAGCAGAGGGCTGGTCGAGCACTCTGTCAGAAGAATCGCGGTTTCACTGAGGGAGGAGAAACGATTACCCAGTCGGTGTTCGAGTGTAGCTGCAGAGAGGGGTGTGACGCTGGCGTTGCACTTAGCTGAGAATATCTGTCCTGATCTCCACCTGTCCTGTCCTGTTGGCACCTGATCAGTAGGGAGTCCTGTCCTTGCCCCTGCCCGTGGCCAGGGTTGGTCCTCACACCATTCTAGGTAAATATAATCTGTGGGGTATGTCCTTGTACTGTTTCCCTCTCTCACCCTTCTCAGGTACCGATGCTTAAAAATATTTCTTTGAAATCTTGCAAATTGTATGCTTTGATAATTATTTTCTTACTTGAGAAATCCCTGATCTCACTGTTATGGCAAATGATTCACAGAATATTGCATAGATAAAGTGTTTAAAACTTTCCTGAGTCTGTGGTTATTTATGAAGATAAATGTTATTCTCTACCTATTATGCTAACGCTTTTTGATCCATTAGAATTAGGAATTGGAGCATAAAGTGGCAAGGATTTGGTAAATCATGGTGCACAGGTATAAGTCTTAAAGGTAAAATAAAATTCTGATAGGCGGTTAGATCAGTGATTATCAGTTCAATGTATGAATGTTTATGGGCCCAGGTTAGTATGGTATTTTAGAAATATCTCGGGCTGGTAATCACGCGCCATCACCTGTGCTTTGAAAGTGACTCAGTGCGGTGCAGCCAAATGGTGTGCAGCAGTCACTTTCTTGTAAATCTGCCCCTCAGGGGTTTATTTACAAGCCCCCTACACCGCTGGTGGGTCACTTTTTTCCATATTAAAAGTGACGTACCGGTGGCGCACTGGGCTTGTAAATAATGCCCTTAGTCCATTTAGGCCAAGATACCCATCCTCAGATTTGGACTCATGGGCACCCCTTCAGGCACCCCCCTTTTAAGATTTTCATTTCAAAACTTTTATTCACACGTAAGAGCCAGCCGGTTTTTGAAAGGGGGCACTCACAGCACTATTGATGAGTCATGCTGACTGTTCTATGTGGTCCCCAGGCTCTCCACTGCTCTGACAGCAGGCATCATTTCGGTATCTTTATTGATCTTGTGATAAAAGCTTGTTGTCAGCTTTAGAGTGGTCTGCCCGTATTATTACCATTTGGAGAGGAAATAGATTGTGCCTCGGCTGGCTCTACATGCGAGGTTACAGCCACAGGCTCGGATGTGCTTAAGTTCTCTTTTCGCATGTTATCCTTCCCCTTTGGGTACATTGGAAGCAATTTGTTGTAAACTCTTAATGAGCGCCTCTGACCCACCTGCTTGGCGCGTCTGTTTGCCAGAGTCATGACGCTATACCGCTAGCTGAAACATGTACACTTCAGCAGAAGGTTCTTATTTACCTAATGGAAGACAACAGGCAGTGCATGTCTCGAGGATTAGTGGCACTCTGAAGTGGCTGCAAGGCCTCATGTCAACATACAAAACGACTTAAATAAATATATACATTTCAGTACCATCCCATTCGAAGTTGTTCCATTCATTGGCTGTGCTGTAGTACTTTGATGCCATCTACTGGTCAAATGAAATTTTACATGTAAAATGAGCATTGCTATAGTGAAGATATTTTTTGAGGTATTGGTGAAATGAATCTACTACATGACAGAGTAATTAGAAAGGAAAGTGAATCACTGGTCATTATTATACGTATTTGTTATGTATAGATTAGAATGAAAGAGATCATTCTTTTGCAGTTCAATTGTTGACTTTCGTCAGTCAGCCTCTTTCAGCCACTGGCTTGAGACTTTTTGTCAGTCACTTAATACTATTAGCTATTTGGGTGCAATCTGCTTCCTCCAATCTAGAGCTTGCATTGAACTACGTGGTGGACTATTTTAGAAATAGTGCCTTCTCTGTTCTCTCTTTTGGCTTCCTCCCATAGGTATCCTTGCACATTAAACCCAGATGTGTTGGCTTTGCCAATGATTGTTTAACATTGATCTTCAGTTCTTCAACGCTCTGCAAAACAGACTTAGCAATTTTTCAGCGGCCTCCCCCTGTAAATATATTTGTTTCTTCATGTCGGATGGCCTTCGATGCACATTGAATTCTAAATTCATCTCACAATCTTATAGCTATCAAAACGTCCATAGAGTAAGAAAAAAGATAAAGTACAGGCACACCAGTGTTATTTTGTCTGCAGTTATTGCATCTCTGCAGTGTAAGATATGGCTACCCTGGCTATCAAATGGTAAAGAGACCTAGATAATATGCAAATTAAATCCATGACATTTCGAAACATTTTGTATCCATACTAATATAATAAAGAGAGAGCCCAAACCTTTGAGGCGGGTAATCTCAGGAACCACAGCACCAATCACAACACCCAATACAGCGTTGGAAAGGGCAGTTGCAGCAGAAGGACATAGGCTATGCAGAAGCCCACCATATACATTTAAAAGGTAAAAGAACCGTGCCAGCAAAGTAGTCCCTTGTGGGCGTGTCTGCGTTGTGCTGTGGGCGTGTGCTGGGGGCGTGACAAACGCTGGGGGCGTGTGGTACGTTCCGACCTTCATGCCATGTCTCATATTGTGTGCTAATCCCACCCTGCTCCCTTTAAATACCCCTGCACCCCATAATCATAACCCACCCTTACTCCTTAAAATACCCCAACACCCTTAAACACTAACCCATCTTAACCCTATGAATATACCCTGTACCCCAAAACCCAAACCTATCCCTAAACCCTAAAAATAACCCTGTACCCCAAAACTCAAACCTAACCCGGAACACTATAAATACCCCTGTACCTCAAAACCCAAACCTACCCCTGAACCCTAAAAATACCCCTGTACCCCAAAACCCAAACCTAGCCTTGAACCCTAAAAATACCACTGTACCCCAAAACCCAAACCTACCCCTGAACCCTATAATACCCCTGTACCCCAAAACCCAAACCTAGCCCTGAACCCTTAAAATACCCCTGTACCCCAAAACCCAAACCTACCCCTGAACCCTAAAAATATACCCTGTACCCCAAAACCCAAACCCTCCCTAAACCCTAAAAATAACCCTGTACCCCAAAACTCAAACCTAGCCCTGAACACTATAAATACCCCTGTACCTCAAAACCCAAACCTACCCCTGAACCCTAAAAATACCCCTGTACCCCAAAACCCAAACCTAGCCTTGAACCCTAAAAATACCACTGTACCCCAAAACCCAAACCTACCCCTGAACCCTATAATACCCCTGTACCCCAAAACCCAAACCTAGCCCTGAGTCCTTAAAATACCCCTGTACCCCAAAACCCAAACCTACCCCTGAACCCTAAAAATACCCCTGTACCCCAAAACCCAAACCTAGCCTTGAACCCTAAAAATAACTCTGTACCCCAAAACCCAAACCTACCCCTGAATCCTAAAATACCCCTGTACCCCAAAACCCAAACCTAGCCCTGAACCCTAAAAATACCCCTGTACCCCAAATCCCAAACCTAGCCCTGAACCCTTAAAATACCCCTGTACCCCAAACCCCAAACCTACCCCTGAACCCTAAAAATACCCCTATACCCCAAAACCCAAACCTAGCCCTGAACCCTAAAAATACCCCTGTGCCACAAAACCCATACCTATCCCTAAACCCTAAACTACCCCTGTACCCCATAACTCAAAACTATATCTGAACCCTTAAAATACCCAAACACCCCAAAACATATACCTCAGTACCCCAAAACATATACCCCTATACCCATACTTACCTTATCCAAACATTAAAAAAAAAACATGCTTTTAACATGCATGCATTTACAACGAATTTCGTTGTAAATGTATGCGGGTAAAAGCATATAAAATGTAATGCCATGCGTTATAATGGCGTTGCGGAGTCATGGTACTTTCGTAATGAAAGTATGCGGACTGATGGTATGCGGAAAGAAAGTTGCTGAATAATGGGTGTTTACCCTCCCCCGGTAAGTACATTTGTGGCACGGCGGCCCACATCTCCAGGAACATACTCATATTTTTTCACCACCCATTTGAAAAATGCACAGGTCTCTCTCATTGATGGCCAGCACCGACACACCTCCCGCCACAAGTTCTAGAATTGCGAACTTTAGAGCTGGGGAGCTACGTTCGAATCTCAGCATCAGCTCAACATCCTGTGATTCCAGGCAAATCGCTTTGTCTCCCCGTGCCTACCACAAATGAATTTGTTCTTCTGTAATGTAAATTGTGCTCATGCCATGTTGTCGAGTTCGCGCTATATAATATTGCAAGGGAGAAAAAAGTAGGGAAACTCGAGTTCACACACTACTGAACGCGCACTCTTAAGTGCATCAGCAGTGCACTGTGAATCGGAGCGTTTCACAGGCCTGTCACAGATAAGAAATGCTATCAAAACGTTATCCTACAAAACAATATACTACTGGCCGGCAGCAATTCATACCCGGACAACGTCGGGACAGGCTGCTAGTAAATAAATAAAAGAACACACAGTTTCTATTAGACACGTCTGTTGCAGGTTTAAAACGAGGATCTAGATTTACATGGCCCTCGCAGGCCTCCGTCCACCACGGGGCAGATGGTCACACACACCAGTAAGGAGAGGAGAGCTTAACCTTGAGTGCGACGCTATCAACTTTAGTTCCTCAGCTCAGTGTAATTAGGTGTACAGGTTGGCACACATGAAGAAATACTTTAGCACGTTGGTAAACACCATCAGCTGCTAATTAAAGAGAAAGAGATGTGAAAAGAGAGAGAGACAGACAAACAAGGACAGACATAGAAATGCTTTGAGAGACAGGTAAAGACAGGGTTGAAAGCAGATAGGAGTAGAAGAGAGAGAGAGAGAGAGAAAGAGAGAGAGAGTGAGAGAGAAACAGAGGGGCATATTTACAAGCCCCTATCGCCACCTATAGTGATGTTGTGGTGATGATAGGGGCTGCGCCTTATGAACTTACGTGGCTTAACGCTGCCTTGTACATAAGGCCCCCTTTCACGCTATGGTTAACGTGAAAGGGGTGGGCGGTGGGTGTTGCGGAGGGCATTCTACCGCATCATCTATTCATTTTGACGCTGCTCGCAGTGGTTTGCTTGTTGCTGGTGTTATCCTTGACTCGGGGGCAGTTTACAACGGCGGGACTGCGAGGACCAGCAGCCTGTGTTCCCAATCAGCTGTGTGCCTCTTCCCGCCCTCCCACGCTGCAGAGACTACATAACTACTCGCGGCCCCCGCTTCGCGGGAGCCGCTCCCAGTGGTTTGCTTGTTGCTGGTGTTATCCTTGACTCGGGGGCAGTTTACAACGGCGGGACTGCGAGGACCAGCAGCCCGTGTTCCCAATCAGCTGTGTGCCTCTTCCCGCCCTCCCACGCTGCAGAGACTACTTAACTCTGGTCACTCCCACAAAGCACCCCGCTTTTACCCTTTACCGCATGCGTGCGGCGGTTATTTTTGCACTGTGCGGCTTTTTTCTAAAAGCCACGTTACATGACGAGCTGAGCTCGTCATGAGCATGCGAGCGGCGCAACTCATGACGAGCTCAGCTCGTCATGAGCACGGAAGTGGTTAAGGTTGGACTTGGGGCTGAGACCTATTGAAGTCGAATTAGCACTTAAACCCCTTAGGTTCTGTCATTGGCTGTGGAGAACGCCAGAGCTGCTGAACTATAGGCTAGAACTCAAGGAAATTTTACATCATCATAGTGCAGCAAAAATACCGTGACTTATATTTCTAAAGCGGGAACTTTTAAGATTGGGATTGCCTGCCTTGTGGTATGATTTGGAAAGGACCTGCCATGAGGTCTCACGCAAGTCGCTCACTAGGATTTATTTTTGTTGATGAAAAATTCTCTGCGGCCCTGTCTATCCCCCATGCCGGCACCCTGACTACTTCTTTTTTAATAATCAAAGATTTTTACTCTTTTGAGGATTTCTTGGATGTTATCTATCCTATTGCATCGAAGAAACTTTACTTACAATGGAGATATGGTACTTTACCCTTAAGAGCTTTCACAAGCAAATGGACAGCTCTACTATCAAAACATGTCCAGGGTGTAGCTGTACTCCAGAAGAGGAACTTCATGTACTCTTCTTTTGTCCAGCATACAGCAAACCCAGGAAGTACTGGCTAGTTCCTTTATGCAAAAACTTGGGTTTCATGCAGTCTACATATGCTTTTAGAATCTTAAAAACTGATACCTCTAGGCACATTGTATTTGCAGTCTCTCGGGTTCTGCTAGCTATGTGGACTAAGCGCAGACGCTTGACTGCAAATGAGTGTTAAGGCTCATTTGATGTACTGTAATCATGTACCATTTTTCTATGAACGATTTTACAATACTGTGTCTATCTTAATGAATTGTGTTGTTACATCATGAATGATTTTATTAATATGGTGTTCATTCTAATGTGACTGTCATACTGAAATCGTGCCACATCTCCACGAATGATTTTATCAATACTGTATCGTGTTTATTTTAACCATTTCATCATTTTTCTTGCATAATGTTTTAACCTGCATTCTTTTATAGCATAATGCCGAAATAAAGATTTCTTGATGATGATGAGGACGATTTTGACGCTGTCCCCTATGTACAAGGGTGGCGTACATAGGAGGCAGTGCCAAAATGAAGACCAGGTTAAAAACTAGTCTTAAGATGTCGAAACGAGGAGAAATGCAATATTTCTACTCATTTTTGCTTTTTCCATGTGTGGAAAAGCAAAATGCCATTGTTTGTTTATGTACAGAAAGGTGTCCCTTCCTGAATATTAACACACTTTTAAAAAAAATGCCATTTTGTCACTTTCATGTGTGCTGCATGAAGCAGCACACATGAAAGTGAGAGAATGGTATTTCTAGGATTGTTTATGTGCAGGAAGGGACACCTTCCTGCACATAAACAATCCTTCCCTGCATGCAAACACCCTTGCCCTACGTTGGCCTGCGTTGGTGCTAAGTTGCTAAACCTAGGCCCATCGCAAGGGGAATCGCAAGGCTGCACTACATTCTTGTAAATATGGTGCAGCCTTGTGTTTCAGAAGTGGAGGAGAGAGGGGTTAAGCCAGGAAGGCTAACGCCTCTCTCCTCCACTTCCTTGTACATATCCCCCAGAGAGTCTGAAAAAGAATGAGAAATACAGCAAGACAGAAAAGAGAGGAGAGACAGAGTAATCAAAGACAGTGGTAGACATAGAAAATGAGAACCAGGGTTCGACAGAGAGAGTCAGAGACAGGTAGAGAAAATCTGAAAAAGGGACATACAGGAGATAGACTCCAGAGAAAGAGCAGTTATTGACAGGGAGTGGCACAGGACGTCAGACAGAGGCAATGAGAGAGAGAGAGAGAGAGATAGAGAAACTGGTTAAGACTGAGACACACACAGGAGAATGCAGCAGTGGCAGATAAAGAGAAGAAGAAACAGTGAAAGACAGATAGAGTCAGACACCAAAAGCTGGACTGCAGGTGATGGAGGTAGAGGGGGAGAGAGAGCGAGAGAGAGAGAGAGTCAGAAATATAGGAAGAGACAGTGACAAAGGAATAGAGAATGAATGATAGCTGGAAAAAGAGAGCGACTGAGGAAGGAAGAGAGGTGGAAAGAGAAGCAGAGATGTTGAAATAGAGACACGCTTGGGGAGAGAATCAGGGAGGGGAGTGAAAAATACTGTCAGAGCTGAAAATAGAGAGTAAGACAAGGAGACAGGCAGTGGTAGTGACACAAAAATCAGAGAAAGCGAAATAAACAAATAGATAAGGGCATGCTTTTCTATCTATCCTTCCATCCATCCACCCAAAATCATTCTATCTATCTATCTATCTATCTATCTATCTATCTATCTATCTATCTATCTATCTATCTATCTATCTATCTATCTATCTATCTATCTATCTATCTATCTACCTATCTATCCATCTCAGTCATTTAGTCATCTGCCTATTGGTACAAGATCATGATTGTTTTGCTCTGTGACAACATGAAGAGAGTATAAGATGAGTCACAGGGCTCACTTTTAATACTCACATATCAGTCACTAGTTTAGAGCGGGTACTAACTCCATTCTGTGACTCAAAGTTGGTGGGAAGGTAGGCTAACTCGTGGGTTTTCAATCTCGCCAAAGGATCATGAGTGGATAAATCATGCATGGGGATGCAGCACAAGGATGGAGTAGATAACGTAAGGTGATTACGGCATCTTATAGCTTCCAGGTATAAACTAGAGGTAGTAGCTTCCATCTTTGCGTATATCTTGGTGTGCATTTGGAACTGTCATGTGTCTTGCCCACCATCACAAATTAGCTACACCATACAGCAGGAACAATTGGTTCTTTCTTCACCATCTGCTAATGTGGCCCGCTAATGTGGCCCCAACCATGCCTAGAATTGCAAACTGTATTCAGAAGGCCAAACTCTCCACTCCTGTATGGTGGTTGAATGTACCAGTAACTGTGGTAGACACCATAACCTAATTCCCTTTCAATACAGGGTTCCCCATGCACATCAGCTGCAAACACTCTAATTCAGGAACTGCCCCCTCACCTTTTTGTCATCGCATGACGAGAGGTTATATTAATTGCATTAGACCACATTAGGTCATTACTGCTCCTTACACGTGCCTCCATCTCCATCTGTGCCTAGTTACCACTTCCAGGATGCATCCTCCCATGATTCCATAAAAATGAACGATAACAAGATATTATGGGGCACATTTATCAAATGTTCACGCATCGTAACGCAGCAAACCACCTTGCTGCACTGTGTGAAAGGGAAAGGGCAGGAACGTGCCATATTTAACATCATAAGCCACATTCTTGTCTTTTTCATGCACTGGCGCACTCCTGGCTGCCTAGCGCCAATGCAGGCACCCTTGCACCATGGTGTATGGGTGAAGGCGTTCCAAGAAGGATTGTTTTTTGTAGGAAAGGACTCCTTCCTGCACAAAAACAATACTCTGGGAGGTTTTCCTCTTTCTATGTGTGCTGCAGAATGCACCCATAGAAAGTGAAGGAAAAATTAGGGGAAATAAAGATATTTGTCTCACCTGGGGAGGAGTAGCATGTTGACGCATTCCCACGTTTACCAGTATTGGTAAATCTCGGAAAGCACCAAAATCCATGGGTGGATGCGTAGAAACACATAGGCTCCACCCATGGATCGCCTCCCTGGGGGAGAGCAACGCAACACAACAATTTGCGATGTGCTGCTTACTCTAGATTTATTAAGCCATGCAGGGCCATCCAAGGTGGCCTTGCGTGGCTTTATAAATCTGTCTCTAGTTTCGCCCCCTTGTGTGGTGTAAGGATGTTGCAGCACATTGATAAATTAAACCCCATATCTCTGAAAGAGGTTTGAAAAAAGCACACAAGGCAGTCTATATTACGCGGAGATTGCTAGCTCTGATCTTCTGCGCTGTACGAGTACGCCCCCTGACAAAATATCTGGTGTAATAGAGAAAGCATGACTTTGAACCAATAAACAGAGGATCTAGGGCCCGATGTAGGTCGGTCGGTAACGGCCGAAAATCGGTATTTTCGGCCGTTTCCGGCCGGTATTCAGTAATCGGTATGTAGGGACACATTATTTTACAGATTCGGTAAATTTACCGATCGGTAAATTTACCGAATCTGTAAAATACCGATTCGGTATTTATACCTATTCGGTATTATTGATATGTAGGTGGGACTCTTCTGAGTCCCACAAGCCTTACAGAATCGGTATTTTACCATGAAATTCAACTTCATGGTAAAAAACCGATTCCGGTGTGCATGCACATGTGTGCATGCACACCTGTGCCATATGACAGGCAGACCTGCCCTTAGGGCAGGTATGCCTGCCACATGGCCCCCGAATCTTTTTTGGGGGTGCTAGAGGGTGTCAAAGTGACACCCCCTGCACCCTTGTGTCAATCTGTATTTACCGATTCGGTAAATACCGACCGGTAATGGCCCATTCATTCCTATGGGCTTCAAAGCCCATAGGAATGAATGGGCCATTACCGGTCGGTATTTACCGAATCGGTAAATACAGATTTTTACCGATTCGGTAGCAGGAACATCTGGATGTTCCTACATCTCAACCCCTTAGATTTACCGATTTTTAATTACCGAATCGGTATGATTCGGTAATTTAAAATCGGTAAATCTATTTTACCTACATCTGGGCCCTAGTGCCAGATGTACGAAACAGGGTGTTTGCAGTTTCCTAATAGCAAATTTTAGAGATTCTCCATTAGGAAATCGCAAACTGCGATGTACAAGTTACAACAGTGTTTTTGACACTGTTAGATATTCGCAGTGGTACCCAAATGGACCTGCCTCACCAATATTCATGAGGCATGTCGCAATTTGCGACCCTTTGTAAATGGCTACAATCACAAGGATGGTGGCCTGCTGGGGTCAGCAGACCATCATGTCTGTGATTGCTTTTAAATAGGGCAATATTTTTTTTGTAATTCAGCCTGTTGTCCTTAAAGAAAAACGGGATGCATTTAAAAAATAAAAATGAAATACTACCTTTTCATTTTTTAAGAGCAGGCAGTGGTCCGTGGTGCCTGCATTCACAAAGGGGAATGGGTCCTTGGGGACCCCCTTCCTGTTTGCGAATGGGTTGACATTAACTTGAAGTTGGTAGTAATTGCGAATGTTTTGCATCCGAATTTCCAGTAACAAAACATTCTTACATACTGTGAGAAGTTGGCCTGGTATATGCTGTCCATAATTAAAGTGGGCACCTTGCACCAGTCCAAACAACCCTTATGGTGATTTAAGAGGTAAAAGATAACCTTAGAAAAGCCACTGCTGGAAGGAAGAAAAGTGTCCATTGGAATCCAAAGGTGGATCCTTGCTGAAGAGTACCTGAAATCAGAGGGGACAGAGTCTGGATCACTCAGGACTGACCAGGGTCTCGGTAGACAAATGCCCACCGATGTCGGGTGCTTCAGGTGCTTTGAGGGGGTTCTTGACTCTGCAGCGACAGGGACCAGGAGACGTCGAGGATGACCAGAAGCCGTATTCAAGCTGTCCTACAAAGGATGTCGCGTGCTGAGGGGTTGGTGTCCAGCAGGAGCAACAACAAGTCTTGGCAATGGCAAACCATGCAGAAGGTCAAGGAAGGTTACGGTTCGGACCAGCAACGTCCAGGTGACTCACCAACACACAGGAGTCAGGGCAAACCTAGAGCAACCAGGGGAGGCCAAGAAGAGCAAAGTTGACTCTCAAGTGGACTCTCAGGCCAGAGGCACAGGAGTCGCAAGAGGACCTTAAAGCACTTTCCCCAAACAGCAGCCCACGGAGCACTAGGTGTGAGGAGGCCAGAGTTCTTGGTAGAAAAAGGTGCCAGAGGTTAGGGGCTATCCGGAACTCAATGCACTTTCTCGGGAAACACCAAGAAGCATATGCAACTGCAAATGAACTTGGTGCACAGGGGCACAGGTATTGAAGCCCCCAATAGGGATTCTGACCTCAAACTCAGTGAGATGGACCTCGGACCTCAAGGGACATAGAAACCCCTCTCTTGTGTTGTTGAAGCCTTTGGAGTCTATAGGAGCTCAGAAGCAGAAGACAAGTCAATCAAGATGTGGTGCCTGTGGTTGCAGGGGAGTGACTACTTCACTCCAAAGGAGATACCTTCAGTTGTCCTTGATGCTCCACAGGTCCTTTATGGAGCCTGTATGGTGCACAGGCACAGACGATACCTTGGACGTAGTGGGAGACAAAGTCGGGCCCAAACAACGCCCAGCGAAGTCCAGAGTGTCCAGATGGTCGAAGTTCCGTGGTTTCTGGTTCAGAATCTTGTCCACATCGAATCTAAGGTCCTACAGCCAGGTAAGCCATTTTGTACACCCTGGAGAGGATTGGACAGATTCAGGGGACCCTCCCCGGGGAGGGCCAGAACAGTGGGGAGGTTACTCCCATGTCCTTTGTCCAGTTTTGCACCAGAGCAGGAGCCAACAGCTCCCAGGACTGATTTGAACAGGGCTATGCACAGGGACACCACATGTGCCCCTCATGCAGAATTTCAGTCGTGGCAAGCACACCCACCTAGCCCTAACACTCTAAATCCTGTCTGGGAGGTGGTCACACCTCCCTTTGACAGGATGCCTATTGTTCCACCTTCCTCTGCTCGAGCTTGCCTCAGCAGCAGGAAGGCGGAAATGTGTCTCTGGTCGGCAGCAACCATTTTGTGCTGCCATGGACTAGAAGGCTGGGACCGGAAACACCAGGGACCCAACGAAGTTCGCTTCTGAGGGTTGGAATTATACCTCCCACACTGGTTACCGGTGTGGGGGTATGATTCCACAATGTTTGACACCAAACACGATAGGGTTACGTTCAGCCATTTTAGAGTTGGTCATCACGCAGTCTCATAATGCCACTCTACATGTCGTAAATGGTTGATACACTGACAACCCGGGAGAATGGACTCCGTAGGCTGCAGGGGTGTCCTGCTCATGCAGTGGCACCCTCTCACTTAGAACCAACCACCCTGTCTTCAGAATTGTTAAGGCCTCTATAGGGGTGACTTATAGGTTTTAAGTGTAGTGACCCTTAGATATAGGGGGGCAGATTTACGAGGAAGTGTCGCAGCGGGGCAACACAAGCCCTTTGGCTGCGCCACACTGCGGCACTTCGAAAGCACAGGAATACTACATATTTACAATAATATCTTGCATTCCTGTGCTCTCCCCTGCGCTGGCTCACAACCAGCTGCCATACGCCAGCGCAGGCACCCTTGCACCATGGTGCAAGGATGCCTGCATCATGGGGAGATTGTTATTGTGCAGGAAGGGGCACCTTCCTGCACAAAAACAATCACTACAGGCATTTTCCTCTTTCAATGCATGCTGTAGAATGCAACACGCATTGAAAGAGGAATAAACTAGGAGAAATTAAAGCATTTCTCCTTCCTGCGCCTCCGCATTCACACACATTTCCAGATTTATGATTCCTCATAAACCTGGAAATGTGTCTTGTTCCATGTGTGTTGTGTGGGAACACCCACATCAACATCCATGGAACGCCCCTTTCATGCAAAGTGCTGCGTGTAAAAGGGCCATATTTACAAGGACAAGAAAAGCCATGCAGGGTGGCTTTTCCTGTCCTTGTAAATATAGGGCAGTGAAATACGCCACCAGTACGTCACAAAAAGTGACGTACTGGTGGCGCAGAGGGCTTGTAAATCTGCCCCAGTAAACCTATATCTAAAGTGTGTGGTGCATGCACCAACTTGCACAGGCTGCAATGGTAGGCCGTTAGTTCCATTTTGCATGGCCTCTCATGGGTGGCATAATACATGCTTCAGCCCATGGGAGGCCTCTGGGGTACCTATGCCCTGGGTACATGGGTTTCATATACTAGGGACTGACAAGGGTAACCCAGTATCCAATCTGGAGTGTACCTAAGTACATGACATAACAGTTTAGGGAGAAAGCAGAGAGAATGGGGTCCTGATTAGCAGGATCCCAGTCAAACTAGTCAAAAACTGTATCACATTTAGCAAAAAGTGGGGCTAACCATAAGAAGCAGATTCTACTTTCCTACACAAACCGCTACAATTCGGTATTAGGAAGGGAAGCCCTAAACGTGTCCCTTCCAGACACTGAAACACAGACCCTATTTGAGATTTGGTAACAGGCTACCGAATCGTAAATGGGGTTTGGACTGGGATATGAGCCCTGGTCAAGCAGTAACCACAATCCTAGTCAGGGTAAGGCAAAAGCAAATTCTAAATTAACCTATGCCATCCCTCTGGTACCTTGTCACAGAGCAGTCAGGCTTAACGTAGGGGCAATGTGTAAAGTATTTGTTCAACACCTCAAACAGGAAAATAGTGAAAACACCACACAAAAAGATTCCATACCAGTTTAGGAAAATAGAACTGGGGGCCAGATGTAGGACCAAGTAAATTGCACCTCGCAAATTGCGACTCTTTTGCGAGGCGCAATTTGAAGGCGCAATTAATATGTACAACAGTCTTTTTCTCACTGTTAGCGATTCCCAATGGGCTCGCAAATTGAGAGGCTCATGAATATTAATGAGGCTCTCGAAATTTGCAACCCCATTAGGAATGGCAGGCCCTCCGAGGAATGGTGGCCTGCTGGGCTCAGCAGACCACCATGTCTGGGACTGCTTTTAAATAAAGCACTTTTTATTAAAATACAGGACAGGACCCATTTGTTAGGCCCCAATAGTTTCACACTCCCTATAAACTTCAGCATTATATAGGGATCGTCCCCATACCTAAGATGGCCGCCGCATTGGCACTGTTGAGACTTCGGCTCGCACCGGGGCGGTGAATGCATACCTTTTCCAGCAATGCGCATGCGCGGGAACAAGCCGCGTGACCACGCCCCCCTCAGATCCCACTGGCCGTGAACGCGATGGTTACAAGAGGGAGGATGTTTGTTCGGACTCTCTACCAGTCGCTCCAGGTACCGACAGGATACCGTGTGGGGGTAGGTGTTGCAGGCAGAGACCGCACACCGCTTGGGTAAGTTTACATGCTCCAACTCCGTGTTTGATGCCATGTCCGATTTCGCCATTGTGACGCTCCGGGCTAAATGTGACGCTCCGGGCTCAATGTGCCGGTTCTCGATTGTGTAGACTAGCCGCCTACTTCCCAGTGGCTGCGGGGGCCGCCTTGCACTTGCAGTCTAGGTAGGGCACATCGGTCCCCACCTGGTTGCTGTCTGGCAGGCTGGCGCGACTGTGTCGGCCCCGGCTCTCTCCCTCCGCTAGCTTCTGTGTGTGGAGTGGGGAGGAGGGGGCTGATATCGTTTGCCAAGCATTTAGCCTTTGACTTCCTTATGAGGGGGGAGTCAGTTGCCCTTACCGCCGCTGTGTAAATGCTCAGGCTGCCAGCCATACCGCTCCGAGTAGGGAGAAAGGTGTACATGAGAGTGACGGCTCAATCCCCGAGCCCCGCCCATCGAGCCAAGTGACGCCTTAACCACGACTGACTACTAGCTCCCACTAAGGTTCCCTCACCCCTCTGTTTCCTCCCTTAGGTACCTTACTCAAAGGTGCAGGTCCCACAGGAGCAGATTGCGGGGCACCTTAGGGAAATTCTTACGGTAAGCTTTACACTATACACTGTATTACCCGTATCCTATCATTTGCAGTCTCACTTGAGATTTTTAAGTACCAGTACGGGTGTTCTTTGTCTAAACAACACCCACTGTTTTTAATTCTTGTCACTAGTGTGTCTTCAATTGCGTAGAGAACAATGTACCTAGTTAATAATGGAGTATTCACCTTCACTGCCTTCACTGCTGTGTGCTCTCCCTTCCCTTCTAGGTTGCATCACTAAAGGCAGGACCAGCCGGCCTGCTTGTTTACTGACCTCAAGATATAAGGTTGTAATTTAATATTCACTGTGTAGTACTGAGCACTTAGGTCCTGAAGAATTGCTATGATTGCAAGAAACATGTCGACCTGATCAGAGGGTTGTAGATATTTTGCTGTGAACCTTCCCAGCACGTATCTCCCCTCCCACCGTTTTAACCAAGGGAGTCGGCCACGCTAATAAAGTTCTCTGTGGACTGACCCACCATTTCACGACTACACTTTCACTTGCCCTCTCACACGCATGCACCATATGGCTGGAACAAAAGATCTCCGATAAAGAGCTCCTTTACGGGTGCCCGTCAGACATTGCAGCGCCAGTCTGACGAGGAGCAGAACCCATATGATGAAGCATGACACCTAGCTTGCTGGGTGTGTGAGGGTTTTAGTTCCAAAAAGGGAATTTCCCCTCCCTTTTTTCTGTTCTCTACGCTACACGCTCACTCCTAATTTCAAAGTCCCATTGGGGAACTTTGTACCCTTCTTGTGTTACTAAGGGTAGATTTACAGTTGGCAGAGTCTAGGTTCAGAGATTGGAAGCCTGTTCTGTCCCTGAGGCTTCAGATTAGGAGGCCAGCAGGCTAGCACTTGGAGTCCCTCTAGGTTCTGGGATCAAGTGATGCAGGTCCAGTCCTTCTCACCCAGGCAAGAGGGCAGCAGGCAACAGATCAGCAAAGCAGGAGTCCAAAAACACAGCAGTCCAGCAGAGTGGAACTCCTTCAGCAGCAGAGCTGTCCTTCCTGAAATAGTATCCATAGGTCCAAAAGTGTACTGAAGTGGTAGTGTCAGAGGTCAGGTACATATACCAGTTGAGCGTTTGAAGTGGGGGAGACTTCAAATACAGGCCTTTGAAGTGCACAGGGTTCATGCCCATCCCGCCCTGGCTTCAGACTTACTGCTGGGGTTTATGCAGCTCTTTGTGTGTGGACAGGACACAGCCTGTTTAGGTGTAAGTGAGGCTGGGTACAGATCCTCCCTCCCATCAAGTCACTCCTAAGCTCCCATTGTGTGTGGCTGTCTAGGGGGAATACACAAAGCCCAGCTTACACCCACCCCAGACATGTTGTAAAAGACAGGAAGCAGGCAACAAATGGCTAAAGTAAGAAAATGCCAGCTTTCTAAAAGTAGCATTTTCAGAATTGCAATTTAAAATCTGACTTCACTACAAGGTAGGATTTTAAATTGTGATTCCAAAGATATCAAACTTGAAAGATTAATCTCTTCCCATTCGGACATTATGCCTATAAAATGTAATATGGTACTCCCATTGTTATCCTTTGGGAGAGATGGGCCTTGCAGTAGTGAAACATTTTTTTGGGTGTTTTTCACATCGAGAACATGTAGAATTTAAAAGTACACGTCATGCCTTTAAATACATTGCACCCTGCCCTCTGGGCTTTCCAGGGCCTACCTTAAGGGTGACATATGTATAAAAGGGAAGGTTTGGGCCTGGTACAACAGTTATTTTGCCAGGTCAACATGGCAGTGTAAAACTGCTCCCACAGGCTATGCAATGGCAGGCCTGACCCATGGTTAGTAAACCCATGGTTAGTAAACCCATGGTTTGCCTACTTAAGTGGGTGTCACATTGTGTGCTGCAGGCCTACTAGTAGCATTTAATCTACAGGCCCTGGGTACATTTAGTACAACTTTAATAGGGACTAGTAAGTAAATTAAAGATGCCAAATGGGGATGAAGCAATATTACCATGTTTAGGTGAGAAAGCACTTTCTGGCAGATGCATCAAGCAAAATACCTCCCGGTAAAATTGCGATTTGGTAAAACAGGCCGATACCGAACGCAAAACCTGGAAATGCAATGCATCAACCCAAAACCCTTTAAAAATAAAGAATCGGTAAATACCTCACGCGGTAAAATACCGAATCACAAAATAGTGAATCGGTAATACCGAGAAAGAAACCATCCTCCGGAAATATCTGTATCTTTGGGTCCCCATCTATCCAGCGAGAAAACTATCTCATCTGGCGTGCCGCAGGGGTCCATTTTAAGCCCATTGCTTTTTAACATCTATATGGCACCCCTCCTAGCTGTGATAGAGTCGCATGGGATCCTAGTCACGTCATACGCGGACGACACCTAACTTGTCGTCTCGATCGACAAAAATTGTACGGACGTAGAACAGAGGTTCCAGAATTGCCTCAAGGAGGTGTTTCAGTGGTTAAGGAAGAACCATCTGAAATGCAATAGCGGAAAAACGGAAATCCTCCCACTAGGCAAAGACCATCTCTTCTGCCCTAAGGACTGGTGGCCAAAGGATTCAGCGGCCCCACCTAGCTCAGTGGTCTCTGCGCGAAACCTGGGAGTTCATTTTGATGCGGCCCTCTCTTTCGATGAGCATGTTAGAATCACAGCTGGTCGTTGCTTCGGCCTCATCAAATCCCTTAAGAAATTCTTCGATTTTCTCCCCATTGCAGCTAGGAAATCTGTCGTGGTCGCTTTAATACTCTCACGACTCGACTATTGCAATGGGTTGATGGCGGGAGTAAAAAGGGCCACTCTGAAGAAATTGCAGAGTGTACAACATGCTGCGGCAAGACTAGTTCTAAAACTACCCAGGAAAACCTCAGCCTCCGCAGCACTAAATACTCTTCGTTGGTTGCCACTGCATAAGAGGATTCTCTAGAAACTTCTATTAACAGTTTTTAAAGCTTTGAAACACACAGGGCCAAAGTATCTCGCAAAGCGTTTTGTGCATTACGACCCAGTGCGCTGCCTTAGATCTTCTAGTGGCAACCTCACCAAAATCCCAAGGTATAAATATAAAACTAGGGGAGGAAAAACTTTCACAGTCTTGGCAGCAAGGGCATGGAACAGCTTGCCACTAAACCTAAGACTTATCGATTCTGAAAGTATATTCAGGAAACACCTGAAAACATGGATCTATCAGCAATCTGACAGTTTTGTGATGGCAGCCATCTAGATGTTCCACCAAATTTCATACACACGCTTAGCGCCAAGATGCTCCCTTCGGAGCGATAGGTTGCGCTCTATAAATACCCACAAATACAAATACAAATACAAATACCGAATCGCTAATAAAGAATCGCTACGAGATGCATCAAAAGTCGCAAATACCGAAAATGGTCAAAATCGCTATTTTGCATGAGCAAAATAAGGGGAATCACAAACTGGAGGTAAAGTTATTGGAAGACAGAAAAAAAAATCCAAAACAGGTGCAGCCACTCAGAAACCCTTCAAATATGCCTGTGGAGACCCTGTAGTTCTTCCAAAATGGCGTCCCCATACGTGCTTATTAGGAGGAGGAGAATCAACGCCCTTGCACAGCGCAGGAGGATGATCCAGGACAGAGTCTTCAGGGTGCGCATCACATTGCTGGGCCAGACAGAGGAACAGATTTATAACAAGTACAGGCTCAACAGGGCCATGATCATGCGCCTCATTGCCGACCTTGACCCACTGCTGCAGCACCAGACCCGTAGGACCAATGCCATCCCAGCCCATGTCCAGGTCCTATGCAGCCTGCACATGCTGGCGTCAGGAAGCTTCCAGGGGGTCATAGCAGATGCTGGAGGCGTGTCTCGAAGCGCACTATCACGCTTCTTTCACAATTTCCTAGATGCCATGCTGACATTGATACATCAACACATCACCTTCCACACAACCCCACAGCAGTTGAACCGCACCAAACAGGAGTTCTACCAGGTGGCAAAATTCCCCCATGTGATAGGGTGTGTGGACTGCACCCATGTCCCCATCTGTCCCCCGTCAGCCTACGAATACATCTACCGCAACCGGAAGTCATACCATTCCATCAACGTCCAGGTTGTGTGCTATGCCAAGCACATCATTACAGACATCGTATCACAATCCCCAGGAAGCACCCACGACGCATACATATTCAGGCACAGTGGCATTCACAGACGCCTGATCAACGGGGAATTTGGAGAGGGTCACCTACTCGGTAAATACAACTGCCTCCAATTGAACACAATCCTCACGTATGTAAATGTTACCTTGCAACTAACCATTATCTCCCCTCCCTGCAGGTGACAGCGCCTACGCCTTGTGTGATTATCTACTTACTCCCTACCTCAACCCTGCAACACCTCAGGAGCAGCGCTACAACGCAGCACATATCAGCACCAGGAATCTGGTAGAGCGAACCTTTGGCATCCTCAAGAGTCGCTTCCGGATACTGCACAAGACAGGAGGTGCCTTGCAGTATGACCCAGTTACATGCTGCAGGATAATAGCAGTCTGTGCCATGCTGCACAACATTGCCACACGAAGGGGGATACCAATTGAGGTGGACGGAGAGGACGACTTACGGGCACAGCAACCCCCCCCCAACACCAACAGGCACACGTGCCAAATACAGCTGAGGGACAAAGGAGGCGGACATACATCACAAGACATCACTTCTGAGACAGGTATGAAAGAGCCAACACAACATGGATATGTTTGCTATTGTTTATTGCACATGAGTATCTGTCAGGTGCATATGTATGGTACGCCAACATGACGCAGAAGCATATTAACAAATCAAAACATGTCCGTTGTCATCACGGGTGTAACATGTTGCTGTACTGTTGGCCCATGGTTACGTCACCATGGCCAGGGAGCCAATGGATCATGGCTATTTGCGCCTGCCCCGTACCCCCAGCCTCCTGTCCCGTGACTCGGCCACATCTCCGCGATGTGATTCTGTGGCTGTGGTGCTGCGTGCACTGCGCCTCCTTTCGCTGGCCTCCGGAACAGAGGTGCTGCTCACGCTCGAGGCACCCTCACTCCCCTCCTCCCCTCCCAAACTGCTTGCACTGAAAGTCCCAGACTGCAGATGCTCCACTGCAGTGGTCACTCTCTCCAGGGACTTTGCAACATCCCCGCAATAATGGCCCAAATCGACCTGCAGGCACACAGATCTGCGCGACAGCACAGCTGTGCTGTTGCACTGCTTAGTGATGGCTCTATTGGTGGCAATGGTGCGGACCATGGTCTGGCGATGCCTACGGCGCTCGCTCTGTTGGCCTGCAATCACAGCATGTGTGAGTTCCTGCAGGCACAGTTTGATGTCTCTGTTGCCCTCGGCAACGGCTGTGGTCATCTCGCGCATTGTGTCTGTCATGGTGCCTATTTTGTTTGTCAGTTTCACCATGTTGATGTTCATAGCACCCATGTGTCTCCCCTGCAGGCGCTGGACACGCATTATCCGTGTCTCCACCACTCCGTATCCGTGTGCTGGATCATCTGCCCTTTCAACAGCTCTACCTAGGGGCCTGGCCCGCTGCCTGACTTGGACACGTGCTGCTGCTTGGGTGATTGGAGCAACAACTGTCTGTTGTGGGACAATTGTGTCAGCTGGTCTCTGCTCTGACTCCATCACCTGCAGGGAGGGGACATTTGCCCTGCGGCTCTGTGGAGTTGGCCGTGGTGGTGGTGATGTCCGCCGTGGTGGTGGTGGTGGTGGTGGTGGTGGTGGTGATGACCGCCGTGGTGGTGGTGATGGTGGTGTAGTGGGTTCAGGTTCCTGCGTGGTCTCGACATCTGTCACCACTGGTGTCTCTGAGATGACGAGGCGTCCACTGTCATCTTAGTCGAGGGGTGATGCATCTGTATGTGAAAAGTGCATAGTTATTATTTTGCCATGATGTATCAGTGTTGCATGAATTAACCTACATAAAGGAGTTTTTGTACTGACATATGGCCATGTGCAGCTGGTTTCATTTCTATTACATCAGGGGTCAGACATGCACTCATTCATGATATGACTACAACTCCCATGATGCACTATTCTGGTGAGGGGATATGCATTAGGCGCTGCTACATATACACTGTGATTGGCCTGGGGGGATGGCCATGGGTGGACTACATGCTGCATACCCGCGCTGGCATGCATCTTACCTTCTCCTTCTCAAGCTGCGCCGGATGTATCCAATTGAGTGACCCCACAACAGCTTCTGGCTCAATTGTTGCCTCGACGAGGTCCTCAAGGGCTGTGTTTGCACTCACGTTGGATGTTCCCCCTCCTGTGCCAGCTGCATCCTTCACCCTTTCGGCAATCCTCTCCTTTGCCCTCTTCCTGAGGTCATACCACCTCTTCTTTAAATCGTCAATGCTGCGGTGGGTGACTCCTACAGCATTGACTCTGTCTTTGATGCGCAGCCACAATTTGCGCTTTTCTGCCTCAGGAACTTTTTGGGACAGCCTCCCAAAAAGCTTGTCGTGTTTTCTGCTCACCCCATCGATGGGCAGTTCGAGTTCCTTATCAGAAAACTTTCGTTTTCTCTTTCTGGGTGCCTCCTTGTTCTGGGGTGCATCCTTCTCCATCCTGGTAGTCTGCTCTGAGTTAGAATGTGTTCTCACTCTAGCAATCCTCAGCTCCTGTGCTCTGCCTCCTCCTCTGAGCTCCTCAGGGCACTGAATGAAGCATGGGCTGTGTTGCTTCCTGGTTGTGATGTCATCAGCCTGCTGCCGATGCGACTTTTTCATTTTTCCGGTTTTGCTATTACCGAATTCGCAAATACCGATTCGGTATTTGCTACCTCGGTATTTGCTCTTCTTTGAAAAGGTGTCTCGCAAACGTGTTTAGCAAAAATTTAACAAATTTTTGC
Source organism: Lissotriton helveticus (assembly GCF_964261635.1). Lineage (NCBI taxonomy): Eukaryota > Metazoa > Chordata > Amphibia > Caudata > Salamandridae > Lissotriton > Lissotriton helveticus. The sequence goes on from NC_136067.1 coordinate 876,485,611, forward strand.
GATTCGGTAATAAATACGGAATCTGTTGATGCATCGCGGTATGCGACTCCTTATTAGCGATTCCTTATTTTTCGCTAATAAGGACTCGTTTTACCGATTTTTGATGCATATACCCATTTAGCACTTGTTAGCAGTGGTAAAGTACACAGAGTCCTAATACCAGCAAAAACAAAAACAAGGTCATAAAAGTGGAGAAGGCAGGCACAAAGTTGGGGGGAAGACCACCCTAAGGCTGTCAGGTCTAACAGGCATGCCTCATTCCGCTAAAATTCTCTTGTCAGCGCCATTCAGGATAAGATCAGCAACACTCTTTAAATGATATCTCTGCCCTCCAGCACTTTCATTGTATATGGCCAGATCTCAGGGACCGATCATGCCAACTCCCTTAAATTGTGTGTTGCAACAGAAGGGATAGCAATGCAATGGACTGTGCATCTACCAGTGAATGTTGTATGTGCACGATAAGCACTCCATGGACCTTTGTGCTCTGTTTTCTCTTGCCAATGCTGTACATACTGGGTTTTATTAAGGTATTGCAAGATCACAGAGAATGTTGGCAGTCATCTTGGGCATGACTAGTATTTAAACCATGCTTTGCCATGAGGCCTTAGCCCGAGAAGAACTCTTCACAATACTCTGCAACTTACCTGCGGTTTCCGGATTCTTCTGTCCTCGCTCACTGGAAACTTCATAGGGTTCTGTGCACCCCAAAGACTTCCATAAGATAGAATAAAACAGTAAAGATCAAAAGGTACTGATTTAATATGTTAATCAAAAGACAGGCATCATAAAGACAAAGAACAAAGGAGACTCAACAACTGAGAAAAAAGATCATGTAAAAAGACATTGCCTATTAAAGTTTCCCAGTGTGAAGTAACATCCGGACAGCAAGAGGACTAAGATAAGAAATATTCAAGTTAAAGGTATTGTGCATGGTTAACCGTCAAGTGATGTTATATCAGACAACAATAACAAAATGTATGTAATAACCACTGTTAAAATGTATCTTTAAGATCACTGACTTGTCTGACTACAGAAGTGGAAGTGGCCACATTAAGGCACATTATATCCAACAGGCAATCGTACCCAAAACTTCCATACACTGGTGCAATTCCCAACCAAGCTGACTCGCAGGTTGGTAGAAATTGGATTTCTGGTTGGCACCCTGTACAAGCAGGAATCACAATCTTAGTCAGGGTAAGTCAGATACACACCATAATTAACTTGTGCTCACCCTCTGGTAACTTGGCATGGAGTAGGCAGGCTTAACGTAAGAGGCTATGTGTAAAGTATATGTGCAACACTTCAAACAGTTACACAGTGAAACACCATAAAAAGACTCAGGTTAAGAAAATAGATTTTGATTTTATAAATAAAACAATATGAACACAACAAATATCCAATAAGTAGAGGTCGAGATATACATTTTTAAAGATTAAAAATAAAAGTAGCGGGCGTGGCTTGGACAGCCAACATGGCGGATTCTGACTAGCTGAGCTCCGCTCGTCCACGCTTTTAATCATGCCTATTCCTGCCAAAAATTCGAGGGACCGAGACCCAGCTCGGAACGACATTTGTGACCCGCGAAACGAAGCGCCCACCGCTGGCCGTACATTGCTTGCCAAGGCCTCCCTGCCCCTGGTGCAGGCTGGCCTGACACTGTTGGTGTGCTTCCCTGTCACTGGCGGGGTGCCACCGGGAGCCGTGGGATCAGGTCGGACCCCTGAGGTAAGGAGAAACATCTGGCATGAGGGTTGCCAAACATAGACTGCCGGCGGTGCTCGCTCCCCGGGCCCCCTCACGAACCCGCGGTGGCTAACACTGTGACCCAGCAACGGCCCTGATTGTGGGTTGGTTTCCGGCCAAGACCGGCCTCTCCTTCTTCGGTGGCGGGCCCCGTCTGGATCTGGGCATCAGCTGGTGGTGGTGGGCCCCTGCTGGGCCTTCTGAAGAGTGGGTGGCGCTGCAAGCCGGTTCCGTGGGGCCTTCGATCTCCACAAGGGATTCCCCTCACCCGGTGGGCATGGCTGGCCCCGATCCATAACTAGAGGGCAAAATTGAATCAAGCCTTGCCAGGTGTGGTGGCGCTCCTTTCCTGCTCGACGCAGTGTTCCATAGACACCTGCAACAGGAACACTGAATAGGCTGGGCTATCCTCTGCCCTGATTGGTGCCTGGTGGGCCCCAGAGCATATCGCAGGTTCTTGCGTTGGAGTGCGGCGATCGGTGATCACCGGCTGCCCCCCCCTTTTTGGGAAGTCATAACACCTGCTACGGTCCACACTAGAAGTACTCCATGCGAACCACGGCTGGGCCTAAACTGTGCTGCGGGCGGTGGGGGTGCTGCATGCTGTGATTCGACTCGGGGGAACAGCTTGGACGTCGAACCGTGGTGCAGGGCACGCAGCGGGCTGGTGGTTTGGCGAGTCTGGTCTACTTGGTTGGCCGTTGCGGGCTGCGGAAGCGGCTGGGCTAGGCTGGGTGCAGCTTGTGGGTTTGGGACGGGCAGTTTCCATGAGGACTGGCCTATGGTGCCCACCCGTGAGTCTCCTGGAGTGACGAATCCATGATGCATCACAGCCCTTGGTGACTCTATCTGCAGTATATGGAGCCCCTTGCTGTAGAACCCTTGGATCCCTGGATTGACCATCTCACAGACCAATTAAGGGGAAAGACAAGCCTGGCTGGGCATGAACAAAAGAGGTACCCTCGATCACTATACCATGATGAAAGGCAGGGGAACCAAGAGTGGCACCATTCCAGATAACGCAGCACTCTTTGCAGCCATTACAGAGGCCAGGGACACATTAGATGCCAAAATTGGTGCTGTTGGATCTGAGGTCTCCTTTCTTCGCCAGGATCTAAGGAAAGCGGTAGATCGCATAACTGAAGCGGAGACACAGCTCTCATCCGTCGAAGATACTGTGACCACTTTACAGCAGCACGTCAACAAACTAACAGTGATTTCGCAGGAGCTGGCATCATGGGTGTAGGACGCTGAGGGCCACGTTAGACGCAGCAACCTTCATTTTTTGGGTTTCCCGGAGGGTTGTGAGTGCACCTCCATGAACCGTTTCCTCACCCAGTGGCTCAGAGATCGCCTACCTGACGAAATGTTATCTACTTGCTTTGTGGTCGAGAGAGCCCACTGGGCGTTGATAAAGAAACCCCCGCCAAGGAATACCCTCGGCCAATCATTGCCAAATGCCTTAATTGTGCTGACAGAGACGCTGTATTGCAATTTGCTAGATTACACAAGGACAAAGGCATATATTCATGAAGGTAAAATCCGCTCGCAAAGGGGCAGATTCTCAGAATCTGCCCCTTTGCGACCGGTATTTTTGCATTTGGGATGCTTCATCCCAAATGCAAAAAATCGCAAAATAAGAAATCGCAAAATTGCGATTTCTTGCATTTAAGGAATCTCAAATTGAGATTCCTTAAATGCAATGCATTAAAGTTGAAAAAATAGCGATTTCGCTAATAGGGCTTGCAAATTACCATGAAGTTGAACTTCATGGTAATTTGCAAAAACTTTGAAAAATGCACTAAAGTGCGTTTTTCAAAGTTTCATGTTGCGCACATATGTGCACAGATCAATTTCAGGGGTGCAACAGGGTGTCCTTTGGACACCCCTGCACCCTTGAAATCACATTCTCAATTTGCAATTCGCTAATTGCGATTCTCAAATTGAGAATGTCTTCCCATTCATTCCTATGGGCCTCTAGGCCCATAGGAATGAATAGGGAGGTATTCCTTAATTGCGACTCGCAATTTGCGAGCCACAATTAAGGAATTTTAAGAAATCGCTATTTTTAAAGTGATTTCTTCTTGCATAGCATTTTGCAATTCCTATTAGCGATTCCTTATTTTTCGCTACTAAGGAATCGCAAAATAAATGCTTGATGCATCTGGGGGAAACTCATCTTTGAGTCCAGGGGAATAATGATGTTTCTGGATTACACCAGCCTGGAGCAGCAGCAGCGTCAATCCTTCATGGTAGCAAAGCGACGTTTGTGAGATCTTAACATTCAATATACTCTCTTATATCCCGCCAGGCTACCTGTGGTCTACAATTTCAAATCTAATTTCTTTGATACACCTGAATCTGTTTTCGCTTGGACTGACGAACGAACCCACCTGAAACCTCGCTCTCCGCCGCTGCTGGAGTCTGATTCTTCCCGAGGGTTGCAGCGAAATTGATCTAGAAGGGCAAAATCGAAGCGGGCATCCTCCCCTGACCTATTGCTGTAATCCTAGGGTTTCCGTCTCTGGTGATTGTTCAACATTTAAGCTTGTTTCATTTATATCTGCACTGCGTTAATGTGGACAATGCGCACCGTGACTGTCCAGCCCAGACATTTGTACCCCATGTTGAAGTTTGGGGAAAGGTTGGGAACCATTGGAGGGGGGACTCTTGGCTACCCTGTTGGGGGCCGGGGGGGCCCTCCGCTGCGACAGATGCTCCTTGGTTTTGGCAGTATCTGGGGGAGGAGGGATGGGGTTATAGGCTTCTTGTTCATATCAATTTTGGTTCTTACACATGCGCAGACACACAATCAAACTCCCGTTAAACTAGATACTTGATATGCACATGCAAGCAATAGATGGCTGTCTCGGCTAGTGCTCCTCCACTGGGAGACCTGACACTGGTATCATAGAACGTCAGGGGGTTACTCAACTAAATCGAACAGGGTGCTATTCTTCATCAGGCCAAACGATGCAAAGCCGACAGCCTACTCTTACAGGAGACCCATCTATTGGGCACCAAGGCTCCCTGCTTGGCCAGGTTTGAATACCATTTGATTTATTATGCTGGGTTTACGAGGGGTTCCCGGGAGACAGCTGTCCTCTTTCACCGCCGTATCCATTTCATTCATGTGAAGCACTGAGCGGATCCTGGGCGGAGATATATCCTGCTATCAGGCACAATAAACAGTGAACAAATTACCATCAGCAGTATCTATGCTCCCCCCCTTGAGCTCTACCTTCGTTGGCAAAATCACCCGTCTGTGGAGTGAACTTCCGGTTTGTTTAATTCTTTTGGGGGGGACTGGAACGATGATATGTCATCACTTGATAGAAAGCGCAGGTCCGGTTTGGGCCACTTGACGGATGCTTCTAAATTGTCTCAGCTTGCCATCATATTGGGATGATCAGACATGTGGCGTGAATATCACTGAGCGGAGGTAGGTTACACTTATTTGTCTGATGTTCATGGCTCCCTATCCCGGCTGGATTATATGTTTATGCCACATAATTACATTCACAGATTCTCCCAAGTCTCTCAATTCCCCAGGGGGTTTTTGGATCACTCCCCAGTTACTGTTAAACTCCATATGCATTTCCAAAAGCCTCCCTTTAGGTGCAAATGTCCCCATGTAATCTTCGGGACCCTGCCTATCAGGAGACACTCACTGGGGAAATCTAGGAATACCTTTATATAAACGCTGCCTCTGCCCCATCTAAGATAACCCTCTGGGAAGCTTTAAAACCCACACTCCGGGGGTCGACATCAGCTATCATACAAATGAAAAAACCCAAACACTCCACTCAAAGAGCTGAGCTAGAGGCCCATCACACATCCTTTGAGACACAATACGTACGCGATCCCAGCCCTTCCCTCCAGCGTAATTTACTTCAAGCTCAGCAACAGACCCAGCAACATCTCATGGATGAGGTGAAAGAAACCTGGTTGGTGTCGTAACATCGGATTTATCAATAGAGGAACAAGTCAAGCCAAATGCTACATGTCAGGCTGCGCGGTGCCCGGCTGCTATTCCACTCATCCATGGATCAGACGGTGTTCTACACTCCTCTCTCGCGGCTGTCGCCACAGAATGTGCGCTATATTTCTCTGCATTATACGCATGGCAAGGTCAGCTCTCATAGGCTCTCATCACAGAGTCCTTAAAGGATATCCCCCGAGACTCAAAAATCAGATGAGAGACCAACTTGATGCACCATCACAGTGGATGAATTAAATGCAGCACCGTTAGCAATGAACCCGGGATGGGCCCCCAGCCCCAATGGATTCCCCATGGGATTTCTTCGATCCCACATGACCACATTGGGCCCGCACCTTTTAGAGGCAATACAGGATGCCCTTGAATGGCACATATTGCCACGGGATTGGTGGCAAGCTGAGATTCTCCTCTTCTTAAAACCATGTCGCCCACCTGAAGACCCATCCTCATATCGCTCCATCTCCTTGATTAATTTCAAGTCCAAGCTTTTGGGAAAGGTCCTAGCTGATTGTCTATGGGCCTGTATACAAGATCTAATCCATCTGGATCAATCTGGCTTCATGCCACACCGAGTCACCCGCCACAACATTCGTCGGGTCCATAATGCCATGGCTCTGGCCCCAGAGTTGGGGTGATCCGCAGCCATACTACTTGCCGATATCGACAAGGCATTTGACTCCTTTAGTTGGGAGTATCTCTTTCAACTTCTTGAAGCAGTCAATTTCGTACCACGTCTCCTAGCATACCTTCGCTTATTGTATACAGAACCAACTGCCTCAGTACGCATCGCTGGGCAGAGCTCAGACCCCTTTTCCATCTGCCGCGGCACGAGACAGGGATGCCCCCTGTCCCCTCCTTTATTCACCCTAGCGATTGAACCCCTGGCGCAGAGATCCAGTGTCCTGTGGATTTGAGTGGCTGCGATAGCATGCTAGGATGCTTGTTTCCAGGCCAGAAAGGAACTGGCCTGGCAGTTCGGGCTGGACTGTTCCTATTGGGCGCAGGGTCAAGACTGATTTGCATATGGCTGGGTCCAAACTGGAATGGCATGGTGAGCAAACAAACAATGGATTTAGGCCCAGATCTCTGCACTGGGGTGAATGTATGACATTGTTCTGCATTCTGTCCATCATTAGTACTTTTTGCATTTGTCACCCCAAGTGGGACATTGGCAGCAAGGAGGATCTATCATAACCCTTCCAATAATATGAAACATGATAGTGCTACTCCTTGTCACTCAGGAATTACAGCTTATAAGTGTAATAAGGAATTCCCAATGTTAACCTACGAGAGGGGTGGGCCTCACAGTAGTGAAACACAAATGAATTTGGGTGCTTTTCACTACCAGGATGTGAAAAACTTAAAAGCACATGTCCTGCCTTTTAATTACACAGCACCTTGCCCTATGTGCTTCCTAAGGCCTACCTTAGGGGTGACTTATATGTAATAAAAGGGAAGTTTAAGGCTGGGCAAGGGGATTTAATGGCCAAGTCGACATGGCAGTGTAAACTGTACACATAGGCCTGAGACACGTGCTACTTGGGTGGGTGGCACAATCAATGCTGCAAAGAGTTTGTGGCTGCCCCTGAACCTCTGTCTATACCTCTTAGAGGTCAGCCCAAATGTACTAACAAGTATGGCCTTCATGGGGGTGTACTGTGTTTGATCCTCTACCTCTAGTGTCAGGAGTCTGTCATTTACCACCTTGGGCATGATTCTCCCAAGGTACCATCCTAGGACTCCTCAGGAACCTTGTGCACCCTTAGAGCCACCTCATGGGCAGAGAACCATTTGTCAACCTAATCCCCCACAACAAAACTGGGTACCAAATCCTTTGGGATGCATGTCTTTCTTCTATAGCATGAAAAAACACAGAAAGTCCACATTCTACTCATAGAATATTAGTATCCTTCCTAGACCAGTTCAATGAGATGTTGAACTGTTTGTTTTCACGATTTCTTTCCCGTCGATCATAGGTGGCCCTAGATATGTAGACATCCTTTTATTTCTGGTTCGTAATCTTCAAGCATGCACTTGGGTTGTTGAATAATTCAGCTAACCCAAGGGCAGTCAGACCTGACTCTACATATTGCAGCCATCTAATGTTATGTTTTTATCCAGTTTTAGGCAGTTTTTTTATTATGGTTTACATTAAATTTACAGTGTCTCTTTGCCAAATGCATTGCTATAATAAAATTGGTGCTAGCCTGATACTGTCTGGCACATAAGGTAAACCCAACTCTATGTGGGAAAAATAGATTGAGGAGGAACTAGGGAGGGTAACTAATCTCTTGAAAAATCTGTCTTCAAGGATTTGAAGGGAATCTATAGAAGCCACCCCCCATACTACTGCCCCATAAGTAGCAGCCGCTATAGTCTTTGCCTGGTAGATCTTTTTTATTGGTACTAGAGGTCTTGAGCCCAACTTCTTTGCAAATTACATAATACCTCCCATGCTCCTCTCCATAATTAGTGTCCTGCCAGCCACAAAGGTTGACCATGTTTGCTTCTTGTCAAACAAGACTCCCAGGAATGGGAAGGGATCTAACACCTCTAGTTTACGTGAGCCTATATGAAAATGTGGCACCCTATCACGGGTATCAGCTCCTGCTGTTAGGACGAAGGATTTGTCTTCATTCACCCTCAGGTCCAGTGATGCCATGAACGACACATATGCCGTTATTGAGTTTGAGTTTTAAATTATTTATAAAGTGCGCGTACACCTGGCGGTTCCATGGCGCTACAGTATGCTGAGTCCTCGAGCAGCAAGAATCACGGGGGGGACTGGTGAAAAATTTATAAGGGGAAGGCTTTTGAGAATAGAAAGGTTTTTAAAGCCTTTCTGAAGAGCGAGTATTGGGGAGAGCGTCTGAGTTGAATAGGAAGGGAGTTCCAAAAAGTGGGGGCAAGGGTAGAGAATTTAGAACCTCCCCATTTTTTTCGGCGAAAGCGGGGAACGGTCAGCAGAAGTTGAGAAGAGGAGCGAAGTTCCCTGGAGGGGGCATAGGGTATGATCTGCGAAGAGATAAAAGCCGGAGATAGGCCTAGTAGGGCCTGGAAGGTGAGGCAGCCCACCTTGAACTGAGAGCGTTCACGGATGGGGAGCCAGTGCAAGGATTTTAAGAGGGAAGTGACGTGGTGGGATTTCGTAAGGTTGTGAACCAGATGAGCCGCTTGGTTCTGAACCAGCTGAAGTCGTCGTACATTGTAAGCTGGCATGCCGTGGTAAAGGGCGTTGGCGTAGTCCAAGCGGGAGACGACCATGGCAAGTCCGATAAGTTTCAGGGCCGTGAAGGAGAAGAAGCGGGAGACCTTGCGGATAGTGCAGAGGGATAGAAAAGAGGAGGAAACCACCGAACTCACCTGGGCGTGCAAAGTGAGTTGGTCATTAATTTTGGTGCCGAGAGTTTTGACAGAAGAAGAAGGGGGTGGGGGAGGCCCAAGGGAGGAAGGCCAGAAAAGGGGGGACCAGGGACTGGAGCAACCACCTGTCAAAACGAGCTCTGTTTTATCAGGGTTTAGTTTCAGGTGGTTGTGATTCATCCAGTCCTGGATGAAGAGCATTGTAGATTGGAAATTAGATTTAGAGTCAGGGGAGTGAGAGAGAGAAAAGATGAGCTGGAGGTCATCCGCATAGTTATATACGGAGACCTCCCTCTGTTGAAGAGCAAAGATGAGGGGGGCTATGTATAGGTTGAATAGTAGGGGGAAAGAGAGGAGCCTTGGGGGACCCCACATACCACCTTCCGGGGTTCAGCCGAGAAGTCGCCCAGGCGGACCGCTTGGGTGCGATCGCTTAGAAAGGAGGACAACCAGACCAAGGCAGTGCCGCCGATCCCTGCCACCCCGACACGGGAGAGTAAGATGGAATGGTCCACCGTGTCAAAGGCGGCAGAGAGATCGAGTAGCACCAGGGCCTGGGGGATGTTAGTGTCCATTCCCTCTCTAAGGTTGTCGAGTACTGAAAGCACAACCGACTCGGTGGAGTGAGCCGGGCGAAAACCGGCTTGGCGGGGAGCCAGGACTCGGTTTGCTTCCACGTAGGTGGTGAGTACTTTGGTGACATGTCGCTCCAGGACTTTCCCTAGGAAAGGGAGCAAAGAGATGGGGCGGAAGTTGGCAGGGATTGAGAGGTCAGCACCAGGTTTTTTTAGGATGGGGAGGATTATGGCGGATTTGAGAGCAGGGGTAACCACACCCTGAGACAGGGAGCAGTTGAGGAAGGTAAGCGGAGGAGACGGACAGTTCGTGAAAATGTGACGGAGAACATGGGCAGGGCATGGGTCAAGTGGGGACCCAGATTTAACTATAGGGAGAAGGGAGAGAAAGGATTCTTCTGTTAGAAGAGGGAATGAGTCAAGCCGAGCCTCTGTAGGGGGGCAAGGAGGGTTGAGAAAGGAGGAAGAGGGGGGGATGTTGGCTCTGATTGTTGCAATTTGATCTAGAAAATAGGAGTTCAGGGAGTCGCAAAGAGGTTGAGAGGGGGAGGGTTTGAGAGTGGTTCTGTCAGAGTAAGCAAGTTTATTAATAATAGAGAAAATTTCTCTGGGTTTGTTCTCCGCAACTAAAATTTTGGAGGAAAAGTAGTCCTTTATAGAGGACAGAATAGATTTTTTGTATTGCTGCAGGAGGTAGGTGTACTGTGCTTTGAGGATGGGGCAGTACTGTCGTCTCCAAGCTCGTTCTGCCTGGCGGACTGAGAGTTTAAGTGCCTTCAGTTCGTCATTGAACCAGTGGTTGGAGTCGTTTGTCCGTCTAGAGGAGACCCGCCTAAGAGGGGCGATGGAATCGCAGGCTGAGAGTAGCCAAGAGTTGATGGATTTGGCTTGTTCTGAGGAGGACAAACCGGAAAGGTCAGGGCTGGAGGATGAGAGAGAGGAGGCTAGAGAGGCCACATCCACCCGACCCCAAGAGCGGACCCAGATGTTTTTGGGGTGCAAGGGCTTGATGGGCGGTCCAAGTTGAGAAAAAAAGGAGATCAGAGTGATCAGACCAGGGACAAGGGGAAATGGACAAGGACGCAATGGGGCAATTCAGAGACCAGATCTGGTCAAGGGTATGGCCTTGAGTGTGAGTGGAGGAGTGGACATGCGAAGTGAAGTTGAGGGAACGTAAAGTTTCAGAAAATTCTTTGGAAGTGGAGCATTCAGCTGGGTTGGAGGGCCAGAAGTTGAAGTCGCCTAGCACTAAGACGGATGAGTTGTTAACAGCTAGGGTGGCCACAAGTTCTTGAAAGCCGTCGAGAAAGATTTGGGAGGGTTGGGGGGACGGTACATAAGAAGGCAAGTGAGAGGTACATTATAGAATAGTGACCGAACGACTAAGAAGTCGGAGGTGCCTATCGGGGGAAAGCTCAGAGGTTGAAATGGAAGATCCTTTCGGGCAATCAGGGCGACACCTCCGCCGGATTTGCCGGATTTGTTATTAGATGTTGGAGGGCCACCCCCGTTCTGGCAATTAATACTGCGTCATCAGCATAGGCCAATATTGAAACAGGAAGGGTGTCAAACATGGGGACATCTGGAGTTGAATCCAGAAGGGCTGCCTCAAACCCGTTTGTATAGATGGAGAATAAAAAGGAGGTGAGGACGCACCCTTGCCTGACCTTGAAAGGGCAAGTGCACTCCCCATGTTTAGTTTACCATAGCAAACACAAGAGGTATCATGGGAAATAGAGTTGGCGTATAAAGTAAATTATAGTTGGGTCGATCCCCATCGACTCCATTATGGACCATAGTTTGGAATGACTCATGCAGTCAAATGCTGCTAATAAATCCATAAAACCATGAAGATCTTACACCCTTTGCTTTAGTGTATTTGTCTATGGTCAGAGTTAGGTTTAAACACTGATCTATTGTGCCCCTGCCTCTAAGAAAACCGTACTCGCCTGGATTAAAATATTCTTTTCTTGTGCCCACTCTTCCAACCTATTTAGCAACAAGCGACCCATGAGCTTTGCGGCAATATCCAGCAGGGAGATTGGCCTGTAGTTCTGTGGGTTCCCTTTGTCAGATTTTGTATATATGGGGACATTTACAATGGTCTTCCATGAAATTAAAGGGCCGGTTAGGGCTATCACATTAAAGACGTTCATAAATAAGGGGGCCCACAGATCTTCATGATCCAAAAAAGAATCTATGGGGACCCCGTCGAGCCCGGAGCCTTTCCTGAACTACAAGAGACCAACACCCTGCTAACTTCTGCCAATGAGAATGTTAGGTGTTCATCTGAGACTTTATCTAGGTTAGGAGAGTCATCCAAGGGCATCCTATTGGAAACAAAAATATGCTTAAAACGAGCCACCCATGCTTTCTGCGCCAAATTTGGGCCTCCAGCATGAGGTCCTTGGGATAAGTTAATCAACCCATGTATAGGGGAGAAGCACATGCACTTTAGCACTGGTTTGGCAGTTGTAAAGTGCTCAGTGTCCTATGGCCAACAAAATGAATACGGCAAAATTGGAGACAAGCAGGTGAACAGTTTGGGGTAGGCCACCATCAGGCTGTTAGGTCTAACACAGGTATATCAGGGAAGCTAGGGGAACTGGGATCATGAAACCAACAGAGAATCCAAGTAGAAGGGAAGGAAACCAAGTCTAAATAGTTTTATTTCTTTCCTCAAATGGTTTCACAGCTTGCTCAAGAACGATCATGGCACAATCAACCCAAACAAGACCATCTTCCCTAGTCCTGATACATCCTTTTTGGTGTTCATATACCTCCACGAATATTTGAGGTTAAGAGGAAGGAGTTGGGTCCATATCGTCTCTGCATGGCTATGTCGTGAACAGCATGGTAAATGTTGGTGCTGTTCATTCTGACACAAAGCGCTAAATACTACTTTTAAAGTAGCAATGCTGGCTATTCAATGGGGAAACTGTGAGTTCCATTATTACATTTCATAGTGCTAATTTTGGTTAGGAACAACAGAGCATACACAGACCCCCACCAGCTATCAATCAATAATATTGTAACAAAATACAAAAGTCAGTACAATAATCCTGTGTTTAATCATTAGTCATGTATTATTCATGTCTCCTAATTTAATTTCATTTATCTTGTTAAACAGAATAACCTCATCTTACATAGATACAATTTAGTAATGAAAACCGCATTAGAAATCAGTGAAATATCTGATCACATATGCAGGGTAGTTACACTGTTTGATGCTGCTGCGATCGCTGGAGACCTTATGGTGCTGATCTTGCTTGATGCCGAAAAAGCATTCAATAGGGTCTCCTGGGGTTTCCTTTGGGCTGCTGTAGAGTGGTTCGGTATAGGTAAGGGTATTATCGATGCAATATGGGTAATGTACTGGACCCCCGCTCACCAGCTTTGTCTGAATGGGGGCCACACAGAACCACTTTTGATCACAAGGGGGACAAGACAGGGTTGTCCCTGCTCCCCACTCTTGTTTGCATGCTACATAGATCCTTTGACCCGGAAAATTGAGGCCCAGGTAGCACTTGCGGAAATCAAGACCAGGTTGTTCGAGAGGATTTCTGGGTACTCACTAAATCAGCAAAAAACGCAAATAGTTACAAATAGAATGGACAATTTGGTGGACCCCAGGGTAATGCAGTCTGCGATTTATTTAGGGCTAAATAGAACATCAGAGTTGGAACATATTGTGGAGTTAAACCTAGCCCTGGTAATCTAGAAAGGGAAGAAGGATTTCGATAGGATGAATAACCTACATCTGTCTATCGTCTGTCAGTGTAATATAGTTAATATGATCTTTCTACCCAAAGTCCTCTACCTCTTTAGATTAATACCTGGAAACACAGGTTTAAGGGGATGGAAGACTTGATCAACAGGTTTATATGGGCATTTGGGAAGACAAGGAGAGCCCTGAGGTTTATGACAATTCCTAGGGAGAGAGGGGGACAGGCCCTCCTGGACTTAAGAATGTATTATTGGGCTGCAGTGCTTCAGTACATGTGTGGTCTAGTGGGAGGGAACTCTATGGATCGATGGAGTAGGAGGGGGCACCTGACACTTATTAGCTATTATTAGGAGATGAGGCTAAACATTGGTTTCTGAAAATACAATGAACCCAGCCATTATAAAAAAAGTCATATTCAAAACTTTATTAGCAGCATTTTGGGTATAAGTGGCTCTAAAGAGAAAAATAGGGCTTGGCAGGATGAATTTCTATACTCCGCTTTTCAGGAATCCAGCACTCCCTGAAATTTTCTATGATGGGGTTATGTCACGCTGGGAGGATTTAGTAGTCTTGAGGATTGGGGACCTCATGGATGCAGATGGAATTCAGTCATTTGAGGAAGTTCAAATTAATTATGGGGTCAATCGGAAAGATTTTTTTTAAGTATCTGCAAATACAGTGCTTTTTAGCTAAAAAAAAGGGGGGGCGAAAGGGATTTTGCGAAGACTCTATAATGGAGGTGGTAAGGGTCCATGAAGGATGCACTTTCAGTCATATATATGGGGTGCTGAGCCAACTGATGCAGGTTAAGCTCGAGAGGCATGCTGAGAAATGGAAACATAAGTTAGGCACAAACTGCATCAGCCTTCTAGACTAATTGAAAACTACGCCAGGCTCTGTTTGGCCGGGCTACAGGCACAACACTATAAAACAATCTTCTTGCTGTATTACACACCGGTCAATATAGCTCAATGGAGGGGTCAAGCCGGGGGTTGCTGTCCCCGCTGTAGCAGTACAACAGCAGATCTAATGTAGATGTTTTCAACTTGTCCCCGGCAGAAACCCTGAAGAAGGATATAGAAAATGTATTAAATCAATCCCTGATAATAAAAGCAACATTTACAACCGAACTAATGCTGCTAGGGGTCAGTTGCGAAGGAACGCATCAATATTTCTTGTTTTTGGCCATGGCAGTGGTTAGAATCTGTATTTCTCTGCTTGGTTGGATCCCCTCATCCCAACATTTCAACAATGGCTTGTGCTTCTTGTATCTATTTTTAATCTAGAAAAGGGTGTATATGAAAGGAAGGGACGGAGGGCAAAGAATATTTGGACGGTCTATTTGGACTCTCATTTATAGCTGGAAAAAAAGACAGGGGGATTGGCCACGATTAATCATGAATTGTTTGCACTCTAAGCATGTTGTTTGATATTATCGTAGTTTTTAAATTGACGGCATTTGGTTCCCCATGCTCCCTCAATATTCTATTTATTATATTTTTGCTGAATTTCCTCCTGTATTTATATTTGTATTTATCTGTCTGATGGTACTGAATAAAAAAAAAATATTTTTTTAAAAGAAATCAGTGAAATAAAAATCCCCACACAACCAAATCAAATACAGAATGTAAACAATATGTTGTAGCATAAGATATAACAAGGTTTCACTATATTTGCACATTGTAGCATAAATATGGCACCCATATTACCCTCATCAGAAAACGTCTGGGCCTGTAGAAGAACCAGAAGAGGACTGGACCTTCTTTCTGCGACCTCTGAAGAGCCCTGAAGGACTAGACCTGCTTTTCCTTTTACCTAGGACCAAGGCATGACACCAAGGGTCAGTTTGCTGGCCTCCTGTTCAAGCTACAGGGACATAACATGCTACCTGGACCCTGAAGATGATCTGCTGGAGTGAGTATTTACCCCCAAGTGCTGTCCGTAAGGTCCTTGAACCCTTGAATATGTACTCCTAACATCTCAATTATGGGACTTATTGACTCCAAAGAACTTTGCAGGAGGACCGGCACCAACCTACCAAGAAGATGCATTGCCGTTGGGTTGAATATCCACTTTCCTCCCGCTAGGAGCTTTCCCCAGCAGCAAATCTGGTTCAGCGGGACGTCGCAGAGAAAGTATACATATTCACAAAGCCCTGTTTGGCTACAGCCTGCAACCTAACCCCGACGGAAGAACCCGAGCTCCAAAAAAGTGATTACACCTGAACATATAAATGTTCATTGGGCGGAGGTGTCAAAAGTATCGGCCAGCGAGGGACTTTCTCTGAGCATGATATTCAAATTTCTTGTACACATAGCGTTCCTGCCAAAAGTCAACAGCTTCACTGGAAAGTCATCTGATGGCTATCTGACATCATGCAGCCCTCCTCGGTTATATCCTGCTGCCTTGCCCAACTGAAGATTTCAGAGGCAAATTTATATCTTTGGCACTAAGGATAATCTGTTGCAGCGGCACTAGAGTATCGCTACCACCAAGATAATGGTCCACTCAACCAATTTATATGTCGGCAAACCATTAGTGTAACCATGGCAGAGATTACTCCATCTCCCCCATGGCTAGTTCTTCCGAAGCCTCAATAGAGTAAAGGCTGCCAGTAACTGAACTCTATGTCTGCTCACCTAATTTATATGGGAGGACATAGAGGTCAGTTTCCACTGTTGGTCATGGGCCAGGAGAAACCCTGGCAGTATGGGGCAGTGAAAATGGCTAAATGCTTCCCTTTAATGGAAGATAACAATACATTAATGAACAACTCCACCATGTAAACATGTACACAAAGCTGAGTACGAAACTTTAAACAGCATTGACAGGAACCACCAAGATGGCAGTTGCTGCTAATGCTTTAGAAACGACCACCAGCTTGAGTTAGAATTCAATTACTCTAGTGGTTTACTTTGACAAATACTATGATTAGTACTAGAGGTCGGTAATTACCCATCAACTTATACTCAGTTTCTTACAAAATACTACAGTATTCTTATTAACTATATTCTGTCCAATTATATTTGTGATAAACAATATTTTTGATACAATATTTGCCTCTCACAATGTATATTTAACAATATTTTGTCAGGATGCCAATACTGAGTTAGTTACTGAGGTAGCTGCTGCTTCCTTCTGTAATATCCTAGTATGCAAATGTTCATTGTGTGTACATAAAATCCTCAGCCAAAAATATGTAATTGTCCTCTTGTATTAAAGTGCAAGCTCAACATTCCATAGGGCATCATATACTGCTATTTGTGTTTGTATAGCCATAGATTATGTATACAAGAGAATAATTTCAAATGCCACTACCTTCTCCTATCTGTGGGTCATGTTTGACAGTAACTACTCCTGGTTTACCATGGTATCAAATAGGTGTGAAACCAAAGGGATGATGGACAGAGTGTTGAACATTGCAAGCACTCACCCCTAGTCAACTGCTCTGGGTTTAATCCATCCTCATTCTTTAGCTCACTCCGCCACCCCAGTCCAGACATGGCCGTATGCAAATCACTCTGACCCTGTGCCTCATGGGAACAGTCCAGCCCGAACTGCCAAGCCATGTCTTCCCTGAACCGGAAACAAGCATCCTGGGACCGGTTCTGGCTAATCAGCCATCATCAGCCAGGCTAGCTTGAATCCAGTGGCAAGGGGCCCACGTCTGGGCATACCCTGCCAACTTAGGGTGTGCCCACTCCTCCATGAAAAAACTGGGTACAAAGCCAGTTAGGGAACTTTTGACAATTTATGAGAGTAAATGTGTGGCAGTGGCATCTTATGGTGCAGGTGTACGGGGCATAACTAATACGCAGAGCATCCAAATGGTGGAAAACGCATTTATGAAAAACCTATTAGCAGTTCGCCCAAGTTGCTGTCATTTTATCTGTCATTCTGAACTGGGGACCTCATCAATCACAGACAAGATCAAGATGGCCCTGCTTTTACTCTGGTATTCACGTTGGTCACGTGAAGAAGCGGGTTTGAATAAAGTGACACTTAGGGATAGTTTGACCTTAGAACATGCCCTAGAAATTCCGTATTTGGGATACGTAAAAACATGTTGTTGAGGGGATCTGCCACCCGGATATCTTTAATAAAGTTGATTCCTGTAGAATACTTGTGAAGGGCAAGCTGAAACATCTTGTCCAGGTAAAGGCACAGAGGAAAAGATGGGACATTCAGAGTTTAAAGAGATCCTTTGCTGATTATAGCGTGACGTATATCCAGGAGGGCTTCCATTGCTATCTGACAAACACATACACATGAACAAAAGCACAAGCAAGTTCCCATACACAAACTCACACGCACAAGAAAACAAACCCATTACACCCACATATACATACATGCATACAAACACATGTAATAGGACACACCGAGACAAAAAAATAAACAGACACAGATTAACAGATTTACAGAAAAATACATATACTATTTTGAGCCCCCAGAACCCAAAGGGTATCTAGTTGCCTTATACATACACAGAAACAAACAGAGGTAGTAGTACATAACATACACTTGCTCACAGATAGACACACAAACCTCCCTGTTACTTGATAGGGGTATTCATGGCAAATTAAAAAAAGTTGTAGGATAGGAGTTGCAAAATTCTGCCAAATGAATTATCTGCATATTTGTGTTTTAGGATACACAAATGTTGATTTAAATTCTTGTGTCTAATATGATGAATAATTTTTGATAAAGGGCTTTTAGTTATGTGGCACCTGTGTAAATAGATCCAGAATTCCCCCTTTTTCTAATCTCCGTCTTTGCTTCCACTGTATATACTAAAGAACCCCTCACTGGGGACGTAGCGACTGCTGTAAATTAGCTACAAATTATATCCTATGGGGGCTTGTAATAAGGTGGACAGGATATCTGTCACATTTGTCATGGAGTACCCAATCCGCCAAAGGCTAAATCCGGTCCATCAAGTTACCGCTGTAGCGAGTAGTTGCCTTTACTGCCGAAAAACTTTCAAAAGAATAATTTGTTTTGGATCTTACCTCATAGTAAGCAGTCGTTCTAGTGCAGTCAGCGAGGCAGCTAGGCAACAGGTCCACAGCCCATATTTCCAGAATGCAGGGGCTTGTTTATTGATTAGGTTAAAATATATATAAATGCAATTCTACAAACTCTACATTGGATGGCAAAAGAATTAGGGCATGATTTAGAATTTGGCGTGTGGGTTACTCCATCACAATGGTGACGTATATACCGTAGGATGTAATGGGATATTTGTTTCGGCGAATGGGATATCTGTCACCGTTGTGACGGAGTAACCCATCCGCCCAGTTCTAAAACAGGCCCTTTGTCTAATCCATTGCTCCCAAAATATAAGATCTACTCAGGAAAAGCTTCCCTATTGTCTGTTCATTGCTTCATAAAAGGCATATCAGTGGCTGAACCTTTCACTGTCAGGTGTAAAAAAACTTCAAGCAAGCAGATCATCTACAATTCACGGTTGTTTGACGGAACAACGCAGAGAAATACTCTACATGCCTTTACCACGCATTGTTACCCCGCATTTTTTTGAAAGCATATGCTTTTACAACGTATGCCTTTACCACACATTGTGTAAATATGTATATTGCTATATATATAAACAATGTATTTGTGGGGGAGACCCCCCACATGTCCGAACGTATCTGAAATCAGTGGTAAAGGAAAAAAAAAATGTGTTGAACAATGCGTGGTAAAGACGCAAATTGGTTAAAAAAACACTTTGTAAAGGGTGTTTCCCACAATTCATTTTATTTTATTTATGTTTTATTTATTTAGAAGTTTTCTATAGCCTAACAAGACCCGAAGGTATCAGAGCGCTTCACAGTAGAGGGAATGAAAAAAGAGAACACAATGCTTGTGTTAACAGATGGACAAATGTGCCGAGGCCACACTCTTTATATGTGTTTTCTGTAACAAGAAAAATAAACTCGAACATCAAACTTTGAGGCCAGTTGGAGCACGGGGCTCTCAAAAGATGGTCTAAAAGTCTGTTGGTGTGAAGATATTAAGGTGCTCGGTCAGATGTGAAGCCAAACTATTGTTAAAGTGGACAATTAGAAATGTAGAGCTTTTTGTTGGGTAAATAGTCTTAATATATATGTTTTTCACCATTATTTCTGAAATACCTCAGTTCTCCCCCCCGCCCCCTTGATGGTTGGGCACCCTAGCTTGATAGATGACATTAGTTTCTTCTATGATTGTTCATAATTGTTCTTCATTTTGATTGGCTACTTTGTCCAGCAATACATTGGAAGTCTCAAGTAGCAGGCACCATTTTCATTGATAAAAGGAGTGTTTGACGTATAACAGAGGGCAAAATACATTTACATCTTTGCATGTGAAGGGAAAATATCAGTTTCTTTAAATTGCACGGTACATTCTAAAAAGTGATTTTTAGATCAATTCGAAATGCAAACAGATTAAGGTTGAGTCGTAGGTGTTTTTATTGTTGATTTAGCATTCTTGGTGTTTGGCAGAAGAATGTCTGTTGCACTTTCAACATCTTTTAAAAATAGATTGGCCTCTGGTGTCTCTCTCACCACCGGAGGTGTGCAGTTGGTTTTTAGGTGAATGCAAATAACAAGAATAGTGCTTTTTGCATGACACAGGCTACGTTCAAGTCAATTCTGGCTTTGAGTGGCTGGACAATGTAGGTCTCTCAAAATTGGGGTAAATCTGGTCTGATTGTTTAGCACCATTTACAAGGTGAGATCATATGGAGAATGATCTTTGATAGGAGACAACTCGTATTTTGATAGACCTACCGGTGTTGCCCTCATAAACTATGAAAGGCCCAGGGCCTGCAATGCTGTTCTGAAGTCATTGTGGGGAATAGTAGGTTTGGTTTTTTTCTACTGTGAAAGAAGTTGAAATGTTTCTGCACGTTTAGTTATGGAGGAAACGTGAGATTTTGTTTGATGGTCCAACTCAGTGATGTAGCAAAAAGTACCAGTTTGGGTGCATGTGATGCCAAGGTGTGATAGGTGATGAAGCCATTTTTGATCTGGGCGGGGTGTTAGGTTGGAGTAGAGAAGCAGGAATTGAGATTTTGTAGTATTTCGTAGTTAGGAACACAGGCTCCCATTAAAGTCAATGGGAGTCCAACCAAATCGTATCTGGAAGCATCCAGATGCATCGTACTCGGTCGGTTGGACTCTCCCGATCTGATTCGGTTGGAAACCATTCCCAAACCCCTTCGGTCAGGAAGCTTTCCAAACCGCATCAGAATCGTGCCCATAATGGGTTTGGGAATGGTTTCCAACCGATTCGGATCAGGAGAGTCCAACCGACCGATTACGATGCATCCGGATCCTTCCAGATACGATTTGGTTGGACTCCCATTGACTTCAATGGGAGCTTATGGTCCTAACCGCATCGTAATCGCGCCCTAGGTGGGAATACTTTCCTAACCGCATCGTAATCAGTCCCTCGGTTGGAAAGACACGTTCCTGATCCAATTTAGACGGAGCAAATGCCATTAGGAGGCCTTCCTAGCCGCATCAGAATCAGGCCCTTACAGCCTGATTCATCATTCTCCCGTTTTGCGAGCTCCTAATAGCGATTCATAAGGAATCGCTATTAAGGACTTGCAAAACGGGATTCATGTAGGAATTGCTAAATAAATAGCGATTCCTACACATTCCTTATTTGCGATTAGCAAATTGCTAATCGCAAATAAGGAATAACTCCCCATTCATTCCTATGGGCCAAAAGGCCCATAGGAATGAATGGGGAGTATTCCTTATTTGTGATTAGCAATTAGCTAATCGCAAATAAGATAGCGATTTAAAGGGTGCCAGGGGTGTCCAAAGGACACCCTGTAGTACCCCTTAAATGCAAATTGAAACAGGTGTTGCGCACCCACATGTCCAAAGGACATGTGTGTGTGCAACATGCAACTTAGAAAAATGCTTTTAAAAGCATTTTTCTAAGTTTTCGCTATTTACCACGAAGTTTGACCTCGCGGTAAATAGCGGGCCGAAATTGCGAATTCGCAATTTTTAAATGGATGATGAATTGCATTTAAGGAATCTCAAATAGAGATTCCTTAAATGTAATTCCTCGCAAAATAGCGAAATCGCTATTACCGATTTTTGCATTTGGGATGATGAATCCCAAATGCAAAAATAGCGCTCGCAAAGTGCCAGATTCTCAGAATCTGGCCCTTTGCGAGCCGATTTCGGCTTGATGAATCAGGCTGTTAGTCTCTAAGACACGCTCTCATTGCACTTGCAAAGCAGGCAAACTGCAGTAAATAGTGCCAGCATTATAAGTATGAACCAATCTCAGCATTCCATGCAGGATGCTACTTAAGTATTATTATTTTTTTCTTTGAAAATGCTGCCGCATTCATCAGACCTCCCTTAAATTGTAACTGGTAATTTTTCTGCTTCCAGAAGAGAACATTAAAAATAAACTCTGTTCACATACAGATCCCAATATACATCTTGCCGCATACCTTCAAATTGAGTTTTATGTCGCTTGCTTTTCATGAATCAAGTATTATGAGCCGGGTGTGCAATTGATCATGAAGTTTTATTGTTTTGACTGAGGAATGGCCACATTACTCTTAGATTTAGCGGGAGCTTCCTCTTGAATGATAGCAGTTTCGCATGTTGCATATTTAATGTATTTTTGCTTTAAATTACGATGCATGTTTCTTTAATAAGCTTTCGTGAGGCTGTCGCCTAAGGTTTTTATAATTTCTAGGCTTGTGTCACGTGACTGGTAGCTGCTCACAAGAAACCGAGGGAATGCCTAAAATACAGCACCACTGTGTTCAGAAATGCACATGCAGTTTCGAAGATAAACATTCTGCAGATTCCTGGCCAAAAAAAATCTACTGATAGCCTCAAAACATGAACACGTTGCCCCAAAAGTTAATATTTTTTTATTTATACTTTATTTGTTTTACAGTTGTTTTTATGTGAAAACTCACGCGATAAGAATATGTTCACGTTATTTTAATGCACCTCTTAATCTTTGCACCATACATTTCTATAATGGCAGTGAACATATTGGTGACCTCCAGCATTCCTAGGGGTCGTAGTTACAAGTGTTGGGGTGTAAATATTCGTCAGGCCTGTACCTAGCGAGTAAGTAAAGCGAGTGAGCTTGACGTCATCTACAGCAGGGGTCTCCAACCAGTAGCTCGGAAGCTACTGGTAGCTCACCAGCACCATCAAAGTAGCTCTCAGAGTTGAAGCCAAACCAAGCCAATCTCATAGATTCTGTGTATACTAAAGAAGGCAGCACTGCTTGTTTCATTATCTGTAAGAGTTACAGAAAGCCAAACCAATGGCTGGGCCTCTTGATAACACTCAAACACACACTGTGTTGGCCAATCAATCAATCAGGGATTTATAGAACGCACAACTCACACGTGAGGGTCTCAAGGTGCTGGGGGTATGGATTTGGGCAGCTCCGGTCATTCGAAAAGCCTGGTCTTGAGGCTCTTCATGAATGCTTGCAGGTTGAGGCTTCATCTGATGCTGAAGGCGGAGTTTGTTCCAGGTCTTGGCCGCGATGTATGAGAAGGATCTGCCTCCTGTTCTGGGTCTGTGGATGTGGGTGATTTCAGCCAAGGACTGGTCAGCGTAGCAGAGGTTTCTCTTTGGGGCATAGAAGGAAATTTTCTTGTTGAGGTATTGGGGTCCGGTGTTGTGGAGGGCTTTGTAGGTGTGTGTGAACAGCTTGATGGTCACTCTTTTTTCGACGGGGAGCCAGTGGAGGTCTTATAGGTGCTGGGTGATGTGGTCTTGTCAAGGGATGCTGAGAACTAGTCTGGCCGTGGCGTTCTGGATGGTCTGTAGTTTGTGGAGTACAGATTTGTTGATTCTGGCTTAGAGGGCGTTCCCGTAGTTCAGCCTGCTGGTGATGAGTGTGTGGATAATGGTCTTCCTGTTTTGGGGGGGATCTATTTGAAGGTCTTGCAGAGTATGCAGAGGGTGTTGAAGCGTGTGGAGCAGGGGTCTCCACTGGGAGCTACTGGTAGCTCACCAGCACCCTCAAAGTAGCTCTCAGAGTTGAAGCCAAACCAAGCCAATCTCATAGATTCTGTGTATACTAAAGAAGGCAGCACTGCTTGTTTCATTATCTGTAAGAGTTACAGACAGCCAAACCAATGGCAGGGCCTCTTGATAACACTCAAACACACACTGTGTTGGCCAATCAATCAATCAGGGATTTATAGAAGGCACTACTCACCCATGAGGGTCTCAAGGAGCTGGGGGTATGGATTTGGGCAGCTCTGGTCATTCGAAAAGCCTGGTCTTGAGGCTCTTACTGAATGCTTGCATGTTGGGGCTTCATCTGATGCTGAAGGCGGAGTTTGTTCCAGGTCTTGGCCACGATGTATGAGAAGGATCTGCCTCCTGTTCTGGGTCTGTGGATGTGGGTGATTTCAGCCAAGGACTGGTCAGTGTAGCACAGGTTTCTCTTTGAGCGTAGAAGGAAATTTTCTTGTTGAGGTATTGGGGTTCAGTGTTGTGGAAGGCTTTGTAGGTGTGTGTGAGCAGCTTCAAGGTCACTCTTTTTTCGACAGGGAGCCAGTGGAGGTCTTATAGGCGCTGGGTGATGTGGTCTTGTCAAGGGATGCTGAGAACGATTCTGGCTGTGGCGTTATGGATGGTCTGGAGTTTGTGGAGTAGAGATTTGTTGATTCTGGCTTAGAGGGCGTTCTCATAGTTCAGCCTGCTGGTGATGAGTGTGTGGATAACGGTCTTCCTGTATTTGGGGGGATCTATTTGAAGGTCTTGCAGAGTATGCAGAGGGTATTGAAGCATGTGGAGGCTACGGCGTTGGCCTATAGGTCTGCCACATGAACCATCTTTATCCACTTTAAATCTACCTACGAAGGAGATTGGCCATGTTATATGCTCTGCTCTGTCAGTTGAACCATGCTTGACTTCAAAGAATAGTGGCAGCTGTAACCAGGGCTGACCCACCAAAGTGTGTGACTGCAAGAACTAGAGTGAAAAGGTGTTAGTTGGTAGCATGATCAACCAAAGAGCTGAGAAGAGAGTATGCATCCAGGGCAGAGAAAATTAAAGCATCACATTCATTTTTATGTGGGTGTGTGACATTGTGTCCTTCCCTATTAAACAGTGTTGATTACTTAAAGTTACTCTTAGTGTCAAGGACTGCTAAATATGTATGCTGGTCCCCATCATAAGAGTATTATCTCGGACGCAATTGTCCCCGCTTATGGTATAATTGTGCCATAGTCATCATATTTTTATCCTTGACTATTTTGGGCATACAAGTCTAGTAATTACATACTTGCTGCCATCATTGACATATTAAGAGAATGACTGGCCTGCTTTTAGCCATTCCTGACAGAGTGGCAACCACTTTCTCCCATAATAATGGCCATAACCGATATATGTTGGGCATCCAGCTGTGGCGCAGTGTTAGCCTTGGTTTAATGGTCGGCATTATTAGCATAACAGAGACATTCTTACAGCCACATGCATCAAGATTAAAACTGGTGGCAAATGGGCAGATTTACGGAATCTGCCCCTTTGCGACAGGTATTTTTGCATTTGGGATGCATCATCCCAAATGCAAAAATCGCAATTTAAGGAATCTCTAAATTGAGATTCCTTAAATGCAATGCATCAAAGTAAAAAAAATTGCGATTTTGCTAATAGGAGTAGCAAATTACCATGAAGTTGAACTTCATGGGGGGCGTGGCCAAGAGCGCGATGTAAGAAGACGTGCCCGGGTAGAGCTCCGAGCGAAGCTCCCCTTCCACGGGCGATTTCTCCTCCAATTCCTGTGCATTCGGGCCCAAACTCGGACCGAGTACACCCGGGGTCCTGCCCAGCCATCCCTAGAAATTTCAAGAGGATCGGAGTACCGGCCCCTCCGACCGTCAGTTGCCGCTGCATCTGCCCGCCCAGGGCTCACTTCCGGTCGGCGGCCCCAACTACCCAGGACCGGGGATCCGGCCCAACGAGGTAGGCCGCAACACGAGGGCACTCCCCGGCGCGATCCGGAGGGGAAGGAGATCGCGCCGCGACGCCGGCCGCCCACCAGCGCTCCGGCCGTGCAGGGGCCCCAGATTCAACTGCAAGGCATCCGACCCTGGCCCACGACGGCGGCGTAATCAGCCCGCCCTGCCGACCGACCCTGGAGGCATCCAGCCAGGCCCAGTGAGCACCGGAGAGGGGGAACACTCGGACGCCTGGGGGTCCATTTGGTCGGCGTTGCCCCTGGCTCCCAGCAGGTCACAGTGAGCACAGACCCGCTTTGCCCCCTGGCCCCTCACACTCGCCCGCCGCCTTGTCACAGGCCCAGCGAGGGGGACGAGACATTACCACAGCGCCCGGTACCCCCGGTGCACCCACGGCGCGGGGATCCCAGAGGCTACGAGCTGGCACGCCACACTGACCCGCGGCGCCCTGCACTGCTGACCCGCCCTGCCTGCCGGCGCTGGGGGCTTCCCGCCGAACCTGGCGGGAGCTGGAGGACAACCGCACTCCACTGCTTGGAGGCACGCACCGTCAACGTCGTCCCTGGGCCTGAGTGATCGGCGACGGTAGCTGGGTGGCCCCACCTCCTGGACACCAGAACCCACCCGCTGTTCAGATACAACCGCTGGACAACGTTGGACCCATCCAATACTGAAGAGCCCGGCCCGCGTGGCACACGGACCGTGGCCGCGTCGAGACAGCCCATCTCACAATTGGCCTTACACCAGGGGACCTGCCCAGGCCCACGCGGGTGAGCGCCCAGAACACCCCCGCGTTCTCCACCTCGGCCAATCCGGCACTGAGCTCCACGGTGCCCCACGCAACGTCGGGTGGCACCCAGGATCCCGCGCACCGCCCGGCACGGGCTGAGCTGACGACCTGGACAGGAGAGGCTAGTACGCACAGGCCCCAACAGTGTTCATCGAGAAAGCCTGCCTGACCGGCTGCCTCCCCGTGACGACCACCCACATGTCAGGGGGGACCAGAGCAAAGACCGGCACCGGTGGGACACTGAGCAAAGGAAAGATGGTGAAGAACACAGACGCTGACCAAACCGCCTCCAAACTGGACACAATGCTGGCGGCCATGGAACGCCTGGAGGAATCCATGCAACTCACCCGTACGTCACTGGAGAACAGGATCGATAAAGTGGCTGTGGACTTAACGCTCCTTCGAGGGGACCACAAGAAACTATCCGACCGCACCACAGCCTTGGAGCAAACGATGGTAGAGACCACTCCCAAGCTGACGCAAACAGATAAGCACGTCTGTGACCTACTCAACCGGGTGGAGTTCCTCGAGGACAGAGCGGAGGATGCTGAAGGACGGGCCAGAAGAAACAATGTACGCATAGTGGGCCTTCCGGAACGATGGGAACGGAGGGAGACAGCGGAACATATGGAGACCTGGCTCAGAGAGCTCCTGCCTGAAGGCACACTGTCACCACATTTTGTGGTGGAAAGAGCGCACAGAGTACCGTCCCGTCCACCCCCGGAAGGCTCCAACCCGAGGCCAATGCTCATGCGGGTGCTGAACTACCGTGACCGGGACGCCATTCTCCGCGAAACGCGGAAACTGTCGGACATACAGGTGGACAACGCCAAGGTGATGTTCTTCCCTGATTACACCATTCAGGTCCAACGCCGGCGTCAGTCGTTCCTCGAGGTGAAACAACGGCTCAGGCGCCTGGCTCTCAAGTACTCCTTGCTGTTCCCGGCACGTCTCAGAGTGGTGGCGCAGGACAAAACCCACTTCTTCGACACTCCGGAGGCGGCGGCGGCCTGGCTGGATTCGGGAGTGGATGCGAACTACGTACCTGCGCCGAAGGAGCAGCGCCGAAATCGAGGTACCCGCAGGCGGAGACAACGGCACGCCTCGAGGCCCGGGTCGCCGACCACAGACGCAGAAATCGGACCTACCCCAGAGCAAATACTGATTGAACATCGAGAGGCCATCCGGAGAACGGCTGAGATTAGTGGATCACAATCGCCCATCCTGATCTCCAACGCAAGCCCAAGATCACGCGGGAGCGAGGACGACGACTTCATATACGGACTGCCAGATGATCCGACCACTGAGGGCTTACCGGTTGTCACACCCCAAACATCGGATCTGATAGCATAAATGACCCTCCTCAACCTAGCCCAGGCCTGGGCATTGCGATTGGCATCCTGGGACAGTTTGGGCGATTTCAAAGCTGACCTGTCCGGAGGTCCACAACAACACTTCCGAGACCCACGGCAGCTACATACAGCCCCATCTCCATGATCTGAGCTCCACTCCTGATCCCCCTGCCTACCGGCCCGGCCCAGTCCGCCGTGACACCGAGAGAGGGGCAGGAGCGGTCCCATTGGTACGTCACTGGGAGCAAGCATCTGGCGGGGTGGACGGGCCCCTAGAGGTGAGTGACCCCCCCTGAGGAGGTAGCAGATGGGATCCCCCCCCCAGGGGTGGACTGTCCGAGACCAGCGACATTGGGTACCCTGACCTGTCTGCGGACACTGCCACTGACATTTGGTGCCCCTAGACACACTGCCCGTGGTGGGGAGCCGCCACAGCTCCCTTGGCGACTTGAACTGACTTGCAGTACTCACGTGCTGAACTTTGGCATCCCCCCATTGAACTCACGGATTGATTAAGCTCGATAGAGCATTTGGGCGGCGACTCGTTCTGCCGTTGCCCTTTTGGTATTATGTTTCTGTTAAAGTTCTTCCTTTTGAGACTAGTGTGGACATTGCAATGCTGCTACGTGCATCCCTGGGACTGTGGGAGTGGGCGTGGGGTAACATTGGCTACTGTCCGCGGCCGCTGTGTGTGTGCGGGTGGGGTGGGCTGGGGTTGGGGGGGGGGGGCGGGTGTTTGGGCGCGATGCATGCTATGATGACTACGGTTAAATTCTGTACCTGGAATGTCAGGGGCATGCACACACCCTCACGTAGATACCAGGTGTACTCATACCTTAGGCGACATCAGGTCCAGATTGCACTACTACAGGAGACACACCTGGTCGCTGCTGAGGTGGCCGCACTTCGCCGCCGGTGGAGGGGGCAGATATACGCCACGACCTTTTCAGCGTTTGCGCGGGGGACCCTGATCTGGGTCAGACCTGGGGTTCCATTCGCACTAACACACAGCAACATCGACACCGAGGGACGGTATGTCTTCATACAGGGCAGACTAGACGGGCAGCAAATTGTCATAGCCTCCATATACGCACCCAATGTGGAACAGGGGAAATTCTTCATGCGCTTGTCGGCAGTAATTGCGCCCTGGCCAGACGTACCCTTGATGGTGGGTGGGGATTACAACTGCGTACTAGATGTCTCCCTTGACCGCTCGTCCCCCCCAGCAGCAATCGCCCCAGCGCAAGCGACATCCAAGGCCCTGACCGATTGGGCGACGCAATGGAACCTGCACGATGCCTGGCGAGTCAGGAATCCCACCGCCCGGGTGTATTCCTATTACTCGGGAGCCCATTCTCTGCATGTTAGGTTGGACCGATACCTGCTGTCTCGCGACCTACTTTCCTCCGTGACTGACGCTGACTATCTGGGACGGACACACTCGGACCATAACCCGCACACACTGGTCTATGGATGGCGGCGCCCACGTCCGCCAGTACCCACATGGCGCTTGTAGCCGGACCTCCTACTCGACCCGCCATTCCGGGAGGAGATGTCCAGGAGAATCTTACAATATTTTGAAGACAACACCGACTCGGCCTCCTGAATTGAGTGGGACGCCTTCAAGGCAGTCACCCGGGGAGGCTGCCTTAGCGTGCAGGCGGACCTACGAAGTCAGGTGGAGAGGGATCTGATAAGGGCGGAGGAGGCGCTACTGGATAAAGAACGGGAGGCGACGGGAGGCGATGATTCCCAGCTGATCTCGGCCAGGGCGGATCACGCTGCGTTGATGGAGCGCCTACAGAACATTAACTTTGCGGCCCACTCCGCACGCACTCACAACGCGGGGGACAAACCTGGCAGACTGCTGTCATGGCTGATACGGCAGGACACGCGGTCTGCGCCGGTCCTGTCGATCCGTACGACACAAGGCGTCGAGGTCTACACCCAGACACAGATCCACGAGGCGTTCACGTCACATTACAAGTCCCTGTATAGCACACGGCTGCGGGCCACCGTGGTGGAGATCGAGGACTATCTAGCGACTCTACGGCTCCCGACAGCTACTGCTGCCCACCAAGCGGAGCTAGGTGCTGCAATTACCGGTGAGGAATTACGGGACGTGATTTTCTCCCTTTCCAATAGCAAAGCGCCGGGCACTGACGGGCTCCCGGCGGAGTTCTATAAAGCCTACTCACTGGTGCTGATACCTGAACTGTTGAGAATGTATAAGGCGGTATTGGAAGATGCTGAGCTCCCGGCGTCCCTAAACGACGCTAACGTGGTCTCTCTGCTGAAACCAGGTAGGGAGGCGACAGACCTTGGCTCGTACCGACCATTGGCACTCCTCAACACCGATTACAAAATATTGGCCGCGACGCTCGCCCGGAGACTTGCACCGTTGGTCCCCACGCTGGTGCACGCTGATCAAAATGGCTTTGTGCCCACCCGGAGCACGTCCTACAACCTACGCCGGTTTTTTAAGATCCAACGGTATGCGACCCCTACCTGGCCGCGTTCAGGGTGCATCGTGCTCGATCTGGAAAAAGCGTTTGACTCGGTGGAATGGCCGTATCTCCTCCGAGTCCTCGAGAAATACGAACTAGGCGACGCCTATATCCAGATGGTGGGGCTCCTCTATCAGGCGCCCGAAGTGCGTGTCCGGACTGGGCGGTTGTTTTCCGACAGGATCCGCATTGGGCGGGGTACCAGACAGGGCTGCCCCCTCTCCCCTATGATATTCGCCCTGGCGATGGAGCCATTAGCGGAGCTGCTCCGCGCCTCCGGCGCCGCATGGGGCATCCCACTAGCGGACGGCATGCACTCGGTGTCTCTCTATGCCGATGATCTCCTACTGTATGTCAGAGATCTCACATGCATACCTGAGGCGATCGCGGGCATCTTCCGCACCTTCGGAGATATGTCGGGGCTCCATGTTAACTGGGCCAAATCGGGGACCTTCGCATTCAGTAGCGAGATGCCGCAATGTGAAGTGCGCATGATGGGGAGACGCTCCGATGGCACCCGACGGTATTCAGGTACCTCGGGATCTTGATATATCGAGACCCCGTGGATCTCCTGGAGGGTAACCTGGTGAGGGCTATATCCTCGCTCACGGCCCAGGTCACGTTCTGGAACTCCCTCCCGCTGAATGTGCCGGCCAGAGTGGCACTGACCAAAATGATAATGCTCCCCCGGCTCCTCTATTATTATGCCAACCTGCCAGTGTATGTGCCAGCGCGCATATTCAGAGAGCTGGAAACCCTCACCAGGCGCCTTATTTGGAACAAAGGGAGACCCCGGGTAGCGTTAAAGACTCTATATGCAGCCACGGACGCTGGAGGCTTGGCCGTCCCCAACCAAGAGCTGTATTACTTGGCGGCCCAGCTACAATGGGTCGCTTACTGGCTGAGCGGCAAGAACCTGATAGACACGGCCACGACTGATACCACTCTGTCCCCCGTGCAGGTGCTCACACTCTTCCACCCCCTAACGCAGGAGCGTCACCCCGCCCAGGTCCATGTGGCGATCGCGAAGCGGTGCTTTGTGCGGGCCCTCAAACTTACCAAAGGTACAGTGCCCTACGCCCCGAACCTACCTCTACTGGGAACTCCCTTGGGCACTAGCGTACTGTCCTCGACTGCGCTACGCTGCTGGACGGCGGCAGACCTGGACGACCTGAGCGGCCTATATAGCGACGGAGTGCTGCTGCCCTTCGGGACCCTGTCCACAGACACCGGGCTACCAGTGGGTCAATTCCTGGCACACGCCGGACTCCTACATGAACTGACGAAGGCATGGGGTTACATGGGCCAGGAACCGCCCACTCATCTTCTCATCCAGTACCTACACGTGATGGGCGATGGGTCTCATATAGTGCACTGGCTAGCGCAGGCACTGCACACCCTCACTCAATTCTCCTCCCAAAGGCTGAGGGGGAAGTGGGCGACCGACCGGGGCTCCGACTGGACGGACAAACAATGGACCGCAATATTAGCGGGCGCTAGAAATGTTCCCCGCAACGCACGATTTAAAACCATCCAATATTATATCATTCATCGAGCATATTTGTCTCCTGACAAACTGAATCGCTATTTCGGACTCACTTCATCGGCATGTCCCAGATGCGGCCTCCTAGACTCAGATTTCCTGCACGCACTCTGGAACTGCGCCCACCTCGCCTTGTACTGGTCAGCGGTCACTGACACGCTGACGGCGGCCACGGGCGAAACTCTCCCCAAGACGTGGGAAGTATGCCTACTGGGGCTTTACAGGAGAACCAAGCAAACCAAGCTGCGGGCACGCTTTTGGGACTTAGGCCTCATTACGGCTAAACGCCTCATTACGAGACGGTGGAAAAACGCCAACCCACCGCGCCCTGCAGACTGGCGCCGCTCTTTTAGCAACTGGGCCAGTGCGGAGAGCGTGTCCCTACACAGAGAGGAGACCGCTGGCCTACGGACATACCCGATCGCCCAAGACTGGGACGCTGCCCTGATCACGTACCACAGGGCATGCGCCCGGGCCGGTATAGAATGCCAACCTGACGCGGACTAGAAGGGGCCCTGTCGCTTGCTGTCCATATAGAACACGGAATTTGCCCCCCCCCCTCCGCTGCCGCATCCTTCCCCCCCCCCCCCACTGGCGCACCCCCCCCTGCCCCCCCCCCCCCTGCCGCCAGCCCCGCCTACCGAGATCTTCCACAACGAACGATGTCCCCTGCTGCTCCCCGCCGCTCCCCTTCCCCCCCCTCTCCGCTGCCCCCTCCCTCCCCTCCCCGCCCCCGCCCGGCGACCGCGGCAACACCACATCCTCGATCACCCCCGCCCCTGCGCAGCCCACACAGGGTACACCACACACAGCCAGGATTCAAGACACACTACCACATGCACGTACACTAGTCCAGCAGTTGTTGAAATGTTTCTCCCTCCCCCTCCTCTTTTAATTCCCAGTTATACCTTTTGGTTGACGCAGAGACTGTTGATTTTGTACACGCGCTGATGCTCGACCCCCCCCCTCCCTGTTTCCGTATCATACAATGGCACCTGGGTGTTTTCATGTACAGGCAGCGGAAGCCCAGCGATCCATGTAACGGCGGGGGATACGATCCTGCTCTAGCTCGCTACTGTACTGAACAGGGAACATAACTTAATGCAATGACTGTTGGATTTCTTTCAGCACCCTGGTCCTAGCGCAGTGCCATGAGCCACAAGCGCTGCGGCACGAGACATTTACTAGCACCGCTACTTGTGAACTATTGCATTACCACTAGCTACTGTTTATTTTCACTCGCATTCAATTGGCATGTCATTATGTACTGATAGCCGAGTACCGCTTGTAGTAGTGGTTTATTGTTATGACACTGTGT
The DNA here is from genome assembly GCF_964261635.1 of Lissotriton helveticus. Classification (NCBI taxonomy): domain Eukaryota; kingdom Metazoa; phylum Chordata; class Amphibia; order Caudata; family Salamandridae; genus Lissotriton; species Lissotriton helveticus. The sequence goes on from NC_136067.1 coordinate 876,518,497, forward strand.
GACTGCTGTTTATCTTATCTGTGAAACTAAATAAAGTTTGGGACCGTTGGTCTTAAAAAAAAAAAAAAAATGAAGTTGAACTTCATGGTTATTTGCAAAAACTTTAAAAAATGCACTTTTGTGCATTTTTCAAAGTTTCATGTTGCACACACACATGCCCTTAGGGCATGTGTGTGCACAACATATGTGCATAGATCAATTTCAGGGGTGCAACAGGGTGTCATTTTGACACCCTGGCACCCTTGAAATTGCATTCTCAATTTGCGATTCTCTAATTGAGATTTGCAAATTGAGAGTGTCTTCCCAATTATTTCTATGGGCCTCAGGGCCCATAGGAATGAATGGGGAGGTATTCCTTAATTGTGTTTCGCAAATTTCGAGTCGCAATTAAGGAATGTTTAGAAATCGCTATTTTTTAAGCGATTTCTACATGCGTAGGGTTTTGCGATTACTTAAAATTCGCAATTAAGGACTTGCAAAAGCCAACAATGATGCATGTGCCTGTTAGTGTTATGCTAAGCAAGCATGGCCTATGATTCCAATACTTGGGTATTTGAAGCAGAATATGTCCATGAGAGGCAATTTTACATGGCGCTACTCAATGAAAACAAAAAGCTGATGTTTAGGGACTGTGTATTTTCTAACAATGAAAAAAGGAAAAAATTATGCTTTTCCAGAAAAGGTTTTTCTTCTGGAGAATTGAGTTTGATAGCTCAAAGTGAGAAGTGGTTTTGATAGAAAAAGATGTGTATTTTCAAAAACGAATATGCTAATGAAGACAAAATATTGCAATTCTAAAACACATTTAAAGTTGTTAGCTTAATGATAATTCAATTTGAATTGGGGAGTCTTACTGCTGTGGTAATACCCTTTGTAGCACACAGCAAGTGATGATTTGAATGTTACTTGATTACAAGCATTTAATATTGATAAACGTTTTCCTAGCATTCTGCTGATAACTTTACCTAGAATGTTTGGGCGGTTACTAATGATAATCGTGCTTAGGGTGGTCATAGTGCATTGTTAAATACATATCATCAGCATTTTACAGTGATAAAATATGCTAGTAGCTCGGCAGGACTTTCCTTGAGCAGAATTAGCTCTCACTATAGAAAAGGTTGGAGACCCCTGAATTAAAGAGGACAATATTTACAAGGCCGCATCAAGCCACGCAAAATGGGAGGAGCCAAGATGGCGATCGGAACGGTCGCATAAACGCCTCGCTCCGTGATCCCTTCCTCCCCGCCATCTATCCTGTCTTTAATCCTGTTCGGGGCGTTCCGGCTTTGGTGACCAAGGAAGAGCCTTCACTTACCGTCTGTTTCCGGGGCTCCGGCGTGCAGTGGTGTGAGAAGTTGGACTGATGTGCAGTGTTCACTATTCTAGTGATCACTATATATCAGTCCAAACAACCCTTATTGATGATTGGTTGTAAGTCAACCTTATAGACCAGCTATCCTAGTAGCATGGATACGAGCAGTCTAAGGCTAAGACTCTAGAGGGCGTGTTAAGCCAGCTGTTTTACCATCACATTACCCCTTGAACACCCAGTGAAAGGACACCACACAAGTGTTATGAAAATAAACAATGTATTTATTAGAATCACAACAACCCTGTACTCTTTATGAGGACAGGGTGCTAAGCACACAACAAAACTCTTATGAAAATACTTAAGTTAGCACGTTATACACAAATGCCCGAGGGGCACGAAAAACCATATACTCTAAAAGTGGAATGCGAGATTACTAGCAGGTAAGTACAGTACTAATAGGCTTTGGAATCGCTAGGACTTGCCTAGGGAATCGTTAGATTACTTCTAGGAGACCTAGGGGACTCGGGTGCAGAGTGTGCACTCTCACGCGGGATGCGGGACAAAGTCTATGGAAGCTAGTAAAGGCAAAGTTAGTGTTCACGGGCGAACCCGACCTGGTAGGGAGAAAACGACAGTGGATCCTGACCCTTGGATAGTGAGGCTATGCTGGGACACCGAAGTGCCGAAGTTACCTAGCCCAGGGGCTGCAGCTGCATAGGTCTGAAAAGACGTCGGGAATCTCGTTGCCGGACCAGGAGCCTGGAAGAAGGAAGTTGCTGGCAGGCGACCAGTGAAGGAAAGTTCGATGGATCCAAGCCTGGATCAAGGAAGAAGGAAACCTGAAAGCAGAGGGGACCAAGTTCTTGAATCACTAGCCAGTGATTAAGTGGGCATCAGGATGGCACCGGGCGAAGTCACCGCAGTCAGGTGAGTGGGCGCTGCTGGGCTCTGCAGTCTCTCGGACCAGGAGGCGTTGTCGGCGACCAGGATGGAGGTGCGAGCTGTCCCACGAAGGTTCTTGCTGTCGACGTCGCTGGACCCAGGATTGGGCAACAAGTCTTGGCAAATGCAAGGCCCACGCGGTGGACCTAAAATGGCGTCTTAGCCGGACCAGGAGGGCCCAGGGTACTTCTCCGATGGAGGGAAGCAAGGGCCAGTCTGGAGCAACCAGACCAGCAGCAGTGTTGTCGTCGGGCGTCGTTCGGAAGGTCACAAGCCAGCGGGCTAGTAGCCGAACAACGCGGTGAGCAGCAAAAAGCAGAAGGGCCCCACGCCGATCGTGGAGATGCTGGGGGGCTGCTCTTCGGTGTTGGAGCTGCTCAGGGTGGGGGCTTCTCGGACCCCAAAGCACTCACCAGGAAATTACTCGGTGGGCTTGCTGTGCAGAAGTCGGGCAGTCTTGGCGATGGCCGGTCCCTCGAGGTCTCGTCGCACCCACGGTTCTCAGCTGTGCTGTAGAGGTGGGTAGAGGTCAGAGGTGCCAGGGAAGCCGGGTCTCGTCGAGCTGGGCAGTCGGATTCCGGAGGAAGGACGTGCAGCAGACCGCAGTGTTCTTAGATGGTGCCTGCGGATGCAGGGTGACTACTCCTTAGTCACAAGGGAGAATCTTGAGGAAGAAATCGTGAAGTCCTTTCGTGGAAAGTGGTATCTTGATTCCAAAGATGATCTGATTTGGAAGGGGGCCAGTTCCTACCTTTATCCTGTAAAAAGGGGCTGGCACGCGACTAAGTCCTGCCCTATGGGTGGGACCAGGAGGGGGGTGGTTACACCCACTTCCTTGGCGGGCTTTTCCCCAGCACAGGGTCTGGAGTGTCCCTGGAACTGGTTCAAGCCAGCCTATGCACAGTGAGCACCGGGGTGCCACTTGCAGTCACCTTCCTCTGAAGCCCTGCCTACCTACAATACATAAAACCCTGTCTGGGACGGTGCTGGCACCGCCCCTGGCAGGAAACCCTTTGTCCTTATCTCCTGCTCTGGGAGGACTCCCAGCAGCAGGAGGGCAGACTTGTGTCTCGGTGGCAGCATCCATTTTGTGGATGCTAAGGCTCTGTCTGACTTTAACCGGGGTTATAGGTTACATGCATGTCGTGTCCCTCTAGAAGGGTGGAATGCTAACCCCGTCGCCAGAATTGGCGAGGGGTTAGTATTCCAATTCGTATGACACCTTACTCGACATGTTTTGATAAAGCGATACCAGAGTTGGCATTTAACCGCGAGGATTATAATGCACTTAAGAGTATATGGTATGCGATATCATGGAAACGGCTAAGGGATAGATCCCGAAAGCCGCAGACAGGCTCAGCTCATGCCAGAGCACCATCTCACACGATTCCAAGCACTCTGCCTTCAGGATTGTTAAGGCCTGCCATAGGAGTGACTGATAGGAGATCTGTGTGTCCATTTTAGGGTTAGATATAGGTATACTATATCTACAGCAAAGGGTGAGTACACCACCTTGCCCCAGCTGTCGTGCAGCCAGTTGTGCCAGTTTAGTTAGTCAGCCCAGGGGTGGCATAATACATGCTTCAGCCCCTGGGAGACTTCTGGGTACACCTCAGCCCTGGGTACAGGGACTTGGAGAGGGCCCAGTGCCAATTCAGTACCTGAGTACAATTTGGATAGAGAGAACAGCTAGGCTGTGGGTCTGATTAGCAGGCCCGCAGCCAGGGAAAGTCGTAAACCAGTGCAGCAAAAAGCAAAAATCTGGGTGATCATAGGATTGCAGACCCTACTCTCCTACAAGTGGTTTCTGCGATCTGCCTTTGTCGTCCTGCCGGCCTTCCCGGCCCTGACGCCGGGGCCTCGAGTGCAGTGTCTGCCCGGAGGTGTTCTGTGTGCCGGCGGTCCGGAGCCGGTGGAGAGACCCGATGGCGGGAGCCTGAGAGCCGCGGACCTGAGAGACTGGAGCGGACCCACCCCCGATAGTGGGCCGCCCCACATGCCCGTTATCCTACCGGACCGGAGAGAGTGGCCGCGTTGTCCGGCACCCCTTGGGTGATACGCCCCTCCTGTTGATTGTCCCGCCTGGGAGCCGGTGCAGGGCTCCCCGAGAGTTGTGGGGAGCACGCCCGTTCTTCTGGTGACTCTCCTTTCTCCGCCGAGCGCCATCCGCCGCGGATCTACTGTGTGTCCTGGGGCCTCCGGCACTCTTGGTGGACTTGGAGGCGGACGTGATAATGGCGGCGGGTGCTGTGCTCAAGATGGCGGATGACCCCTCGGAGTGTCTTCCTCCTGGATACAGGGACGTTGCTGCATTTGCTCTCCCCGGCCCTTGTTTGTTTCGGGCGGCCCCTACACGGAGTGCTGTCTTGCTTGCCCTGGCTGCTCTACGGATCGACCTGTCCTTGCAATGCCGGGACTTGGAGTTGCGGATCGCCGCCATGGTTGCTCCGCCATTTTGTGGCGCTGTGTCGTCTCCCCGAGTTGGTTTCGTTGTATCTCCTCCGGCTGCTGTGCTGGTATCTCCGGATGATTGCTCGATTCCATGGGATCAAGTGGACTTGATGCCGATGCTGCAGTGTTTCCTACATCCTGATTTCTTTGCTTCGTCCTGGTCGGCCTGGATTTTGTACTTGACCACGTGGATATTTGGTGTACTTTTGTATTCTGACTGCAGCCGAGCTTTCCTGGTTGCTTCTTGGTGGCCGGGACGCTGTTCCACAAGGATTCCACTTGTTTTCCCTAACTGGTATGAGCCCACTATATCGTACTGTTTCTTGGCCATGTCGGGTTCTGGCGGTTCTGCACTTCGTAGAAGTGGACAGGGGTGATCGTGCCTGAATGCCTGCGGAACTTTCGCTTTGTTACTGGCATCTCCGGGCCTCACTGTCTGGACAGTTTCTGTCTTCATCCTCTGTGTAGGCTTTTCTCAGTATCCTATTTGTCCTCGATTATTGATCTTTTGTTGCGGGTGGGGAGGTGTTCTGTGTTCCGATCGCCGGCTCCCCTCCTCTCTCTCTCCTTTTTCTCTTCTTTTCTCTTTTTCTCCTTTTCTTTCTCTGTTATTTCTCCCTTTCTCTTTTCTTCTATCTTTCGGGTGCTTCTGGGGCGACAGGCACGCTGTTTAGTGGGGTAGGCCATAGCCATTACAGTGATGTAGGGTGGGGGGGTGTTTGTTATTTTAGTTTGTTTAGTTCTATGGTCCCTTTTTGCTTCCTTTCTAGGGGGTGGGCTATGTCCCTTTTTCTTTCTCCTTCGTTTTGCGAGTGTCTGCACTTTCTCCTTTTCGGGGCGGGTGGGCTGTCTATGTGACGTCCTATTAAATTGTTTGCTACGTTTTGTCCTTGATTTTTGACCCTTTGATGGGCATAGAATGTCTTTGGGATTCGCCCTACTATGGTTACCTGATTGCGTGGGGGGCTATATCCCTCCCGTCCCCCCCCCTTCTTCTTTTGTCTATGATGCATGACGCACTGGTAGATATGGCTGCTGCCTCCTCTATAAATCATAAAATTGAACCTTATTTATCCTGGTGCCTACTGTGTAACAACTTTATTCTTCGTCTGTACTGTATTCAGTTTGCCATACGCATTGTTGTTGCTCCTTTTTATCTCTCCTGCTTTTGCGGCCGGCCCCTGTGGTTGTAGGCCTGCGCTTGTACTGATACGCATATTTCAATAAAGGTTTTTAAAAAAAAAAAACAAAAAAAAAAAGCCACGCAAAATGGCTTAGTAGTGCCTGGTAAATATGGAGCAGACTCCTGCGCCACCAGAGCGCCAAAAAAATTGTCTCGGTGGTGCAGCCTCTTTGTAAATAAGGCCCATAGTTTCCTTACCAGTTTCCCCAGGATTCAAAAGACATACATGATACAGGTAGTTCAGAGAATGCAATGTCACACAGTACATCATCTTTTACAGTATTTCTATTCTTTGTCAGTCATTTAGGGCAGCAAAGAAATATAAAAAATGTACACAAATATCAGAGCATACCAGAGGTAGACAGGTTTTGCAGGGTCATACAATTCAGATACCGGATCCATTACACAAATCTGATAGGCAATGGTCCCAGACAACCATCTTGATTAATACTCATATATCAGCCGCACATTTATATTTGGAAATTTAATCATTTTGTCTTCAATATTAGTTTAAGAAAATGCATGCATTTTGCTATCAGATAAAGGGCCTACAGTTTGAAAAAGAAAACCAATGACAGAAAACAAAAGCTTAACATTTCCGTGAAAGAATGTGGGGCTTATTTATAAGCCCATGGGGCAGCTGGGGCTTCACTATTTTTGATGCACCGGCGTCGCAATGGGCTTGCCCATATTTATAAGGCCACGTAAAGTCACCCTGTGTGACTTTTCATGGCCATGTAAATATGACCCCTTTTCGCGCATTATTCGACTTACAACGAGGAGACATAAAAGTATTTCCCCTTGTTTTTTCCGCTTTCCATACAATGCTGCATTCTGTATAGAAATAGGAAAATGCCATCAGTGATTGTGCAGGAAGACTTTCCTTTGAAGATAAACAAGTAAAAATTTAGAACATTAAATTATTGCCACCAGTGCCAACGAGAAGAAAGGGGAATATACCATATTTAAACTGAAAACATACAGATCTAAAGAGCCATTTGCCAAAACCAAAATGGCATACAACACATATTGTGAGTTGATTAGGTTGATCAACATAGAGTACTTTTCCATATGTGTGGTAAATTTTGACCTGTTTTCCCATTTTGGGTTCGCACATTTATATTTAATGAAATTTCTTTTGTGATGTACCATAAAGCATTGGATTAATGTTATTATCGGTGTTTCCTTATTTTTTCCTTGACTATTTTCTCTTTTCACTATGATCTAGTACTCTTTATATTATCACATTATCGTGAATGTGTTTCTTGTATTGCTGTACATAATATCACAGCCATTTTTGTATCATAAAGATTGTGACCCTGAAGAAACGGTAGGTGTCACGAAACACGTGTTGGCCCACGAAATACATTTCAAAATACCTATATTTGTTTCTGTCTTTATTCGTCATCACTAAGATTTTCATTGAAGTATTAGGTAGACCTCAAATACTGTCTGTGTTAAGTTTTATTACATCTTCGTGATCAGTCTGGTGGAGCACAAAAAACTAATGTTATATGGAAAATAAACCTTTTTATACTCCCTCTTCACTGGCCAAAGAATTTTTTGAAGATCAAAGTGGAAAATGTAGTAGTCGGTAAACACCTCCTTGACCAACTAACTGGTTTGTTGTAATTTTATGTCATAATACCTATGTGAAAATAAATAAAATGCCAATGTGAAAAAGTATAGTAATGAGGCTAGAAGAAAAACAGCATGCCCTTTGCACACCTTTGGTCTGCAAAGATTCATGCCAATGAGAAATACGTTGGAGGATATTCTCAAGAAATGGCAAAAATTATCACTAACCTCAGTTAGCGATAATTTTCTTAACGCCGTGTACCGCGGGAAACTATCCCCGTGTTAGCGATGTATTCTCAACACACTGTTAACAGGCGATAGTATCAGGGAACGGCAGCGAAAACTGCCGCTAAAATCAGTGCGATGGAGATAGGAATTCCGGCGTCAGCGGGCAAAAACCAGCGATAGGCCCATTAGCAGCAAAAAAACTCACGTTAGTCAGCCCAACGTGAGCTTTCTTGCCTCTAATGCAAAAAACAGCCTATCAATCAACACCCAATAGAAAATAGGCATATAAAACAAAACCAAGCAGAATGGAGAAGCCAGGGCCAAGTGCAGCACACATCAACAACTCCTGCAAGGTAGCCAACATCCAGGATGAACCGGATGTGAGCCTGGGTGCCTTGCTGGACCTGCGTCTGGAGCCTGGATGCCTAGCTGGACCTGTGTCTGGAGCCTGGATGCGTCGCTGGACCTGTGTCTGGAGCCTGGATGCCTCGCTGGACCTGCGTCTGGAGCCTGGATGCCTCACTGGACCTGCGTCTGGAGCCTGGATGCCTCACTGGACCTGCGTCCGGAGCCTGGAGTAGGATGTGGAGGAGCTGTGGAGTTGATGAGCCATGGAGGTAGACATTGAGGCGCGACGATCACCCGTACGTGGTGGTGAAGTCTGGCAGGTCGCATGGAGACAGGTTGCTGATCTGTATGAGAAGACCGCCTTGCACCCCTTGGAGCTGTTAAAGGTAGAGGCACTCCTGTGCACCTACGTAGTGAGGTCCGCAATGCATACTACGATTCACCACTACACCGGGATGCACGGAGGGGATTACCAATGGTGGGTGCTGTCTCCCTGCATCACAGATTTGGAGAGAGTGCCGTGGATTGTACCACAGTGTAAATGTCTATCAATTAATCAATCGGGGGATTATAGAGCCCGCTACTTACCTGTGAGGGTCTCAAGGCACTGGGGAGGGGATGGTTGCAGCTCCGGATCATTTGAAGAGTCAGGTTTTGAGGCTCTTCTTGAAGGTGTGCAGGGTGGGGGAGCATCTGATGTTGACTGGGAGCTCGTACCAGGTCTTAGCTGTGAGGTAGGAGAAGGATCTTCTGCCTGCTCTGGTTCTGCAGATGCGTGGGGTCTCTGCCAGGGCCAGGTTGGCAGAGAGGAGGTTCCTTTTGGGTATGTGGAAAGAGACTCTTTCGTTGAGGTATTTGGGTCCAATGTTGTGGAGGGAATTGTAAGCATGAGTGAGTAGATTGAATGTTACTCTCTTCTTAAGGGGGAGCCAGTGTAGGTCTTGTAGGTGCTGGGTTATATGCTTGTGTCGTGGGGTTCTGAGGATGTTCTGGATTGTTTGGAGCTTGTGTAGCAGAGTTTTGTTGATTCCTTCATAGAGGGCATTACCATAGTCCAGTCTGCTGGTTATGAGGCTGTGGGTGACGGTCTATCTGCTTTCAGGGGGATCCACTTGAAGGTCTTGTGGAAGATGCAGAGGGAGTTGAAGCAGGTGGAGGAGACGGCGTTGTCCTGGTGGGTCATGGTGAGGGAGGAGTCTAGAATGATGCTGAGGTTCTGGCCGTGGTCAGTCGGGGTGGGTGGTTTGCCGAGTGCAGGGGGTGACCAGGAGCTGTCTCATGCAGTGGGGTAAGGTCCGGGGATGAGGACCTCAGTCTTCTCCAAATTCAGTTTTAGGCAGCTGTCGTTCATCCATGCTGCAACATTTTTCATTCCTTCCTGGAAGCTGAGTCTGATGTATTCTGGGTTCTTCGTGAGAGAGAGGATGAGCTGGGTGTCAGTCGTGGCGGAGGGGGGGTGGTGTAGGAGGGTGGTGTTGAGGTGTTCCTCTGTGATCTTGCTCAAGCTCCTTCGAGGTGGGCGCGGGGCGGGTTTGGGTGAGGTGGTGGTGTTGAAGGCGAAGTGTACACAGTGGTGGTCTGTCCAGAGGGGCTCAGTGGTGTGGCTGAAGTGGATGTTTGTCCCTCCTGCGAAGATGCGGCTCTGTGGGTAGGGGTGGTGAACAGTTGCATCAGTCCAAGGTTGGCGAGGTTGTCAAGGAGGGTAGTGTTCGGCGTAGATCTTTGGCAGTTGTTATTTCTTCCAGGGGTGAGTGTGAGGAGGGTAGTGGAGTTGTAACGGTGGAAGGTCATAGATCCAGGGTTCCTGGCACCAGCTGCAGTTGGCTTGCGCAAGGGTGGGCCGACGGGCTTGCTTTTGGCGTGACTTTGGTGCGCCAGCGGGGCGGTCACACAACGGAAGGCATTAAATAGGGGCGGGTGGAGGGAGGCACAGCTGGGAGGCAGGAGCGGGAATCAGTGGGGGGGGCTACAGGGGCAGCAGCGGCGGGTAGGGAAGCAGGAAAAGATAGGCAGAGAGCGCGGAACGGCATAATAACAAACAAAGGCACAATAAGTGAAAAGAGAATACAAAGCACAAAAGAATGAAAGCACAATGAGGAAAGGTAGTCAGAGAGACAACGGGGCAAAACCAAGAAGGGCGCAATATAGGCAGGAGCTGAGGCTCCAACCCCTACCTGCACTGAGTCCTGCCTAGGGCAGATGCTTGATTGAATGTCCATGCACAAAGGTTGATATCGGACAGACCACGCAGGAAGTGATGTTGCGGATCGGACAACACAGGAGTAGAGTTCGTTATAAAACTACAAATGCTCCTCTCATTGAGCACTTTACTGAAGCTGGGCATAATGAGAATGATATCAAATGGACATTGGTCAGAGTCATAAAACAACCTCCCAGAGGTGGAGACATTGCAAAGATCCTCAACAAAGAAGAATTGAGAATGATTATCCGCACCAACAGTATCAAAAATGGCCTGAACGGGAATGAGGACTGAACTAACTTGATTTGAGAGAACAATGCTGCTTGATTACAAATAATGTACAGATAATCGCCATGCAGCCCACTCGCTTGGTGGTTGACTGTTATCATGGGGTAAGACCATTAATTCATGGACACTCCGGATGTGGTAAATTCACCATCTGACACCTTTGCATATGTAATTAATGAACCAAGACATAATGCATACCTGCTAATCAACCCTTAAACAATTTTTACAGGGTTTCCGTTCCTTAACCCGCACTCATGATTATTATTGTGTAATTATTATTTTTATGTCGTTCTACCTTGACATTCTTAACCGTGTAAGACCGTGGATTGTTGATAATATATGAAGTTTAATTCATTTGAATGCCTGTCTCGCAACCCTTGGCAATCTAAGCCAATTCTCCCCTACTTCAGTCTATCTTCCTTTTCTATTTCCTCACCCAAGATGGCGTTGCGTTACGCCATGTGCACATTTTAGCCAGCGGGCCACTCAATCACGAGTATTGCGTGCACATACTGGGCCCAATTCATAGAACTAACTTAAGACAAAATCCTAAACTTACTACCATTTTGGTATTCACAAAAGGCACTTACTCATTTTGGTATTCACAGAAGGCACTTAGTCATTTCGGTATTCACAGAAGTTAGGAGTCCTAACTTTAGGACTCCTAAATGCCTTCTGTGAATACCGAAAGTCTTAAAGTTAGGATTTTTCTCAGTTTAGGAGTAGTAAAGTTTGGAGTCCTAATTCTAGGACTCCTAAATTGAGAAAAATCTTAATTTTAAGACTTTCGATATTCACAGAAGGCATTTAGGAGTCCAAAAGTTAGGAGTCCTAACTTTACTACTCCTAAACTGAGAAAAATCCTAACTATAAGACTTTTTTGTATGCTTCCAGCACTCTTTGGGTAGCCGGTAAGAGCCAGGTACTGCCTCTACCACCATATATATAGTGTAAGTGTGTGCATCCTTGGAATTGTAGTCTTTCCAACCTGTAGGTGGGGTGATGTCTCGGAGCGTGATTCCATTCATTAATTACAATGAGATGTGCCGCTTTGTAGTAGGCCCTGATATCCGGTAGGGCCAAACCCCCATTATATGGGTTGCCCTAGAGCATTGGTAGCGCTATCCGTGGATGTGCCCCATCCCATAAAAGCAAGCGTAGCTCGCTTTCAATGGTTGCAAACACGGTCTCTGGTATTTTGCAGTAGGTGTTTTGCAAAATATAAGCCAGCTGAGGGAGTGTGATCATTTTGTACATAGCGGCCCTCCCCATGATTGTGAGAGGGAGTTTACTCCACCTCTTGACGACTGCTTGAAAGTTTAAAAGGATTCGCTTGATATTGTGCACTAAGTTAGTGGCTACCTCCATGGTGATATAGAGTCCAAGATAGGTGTACCTCTCCGTGGACAATTGTAAGCAACTTGGGTAGGTCTGGGGCTCCACCGCCCCTCCCACAGGTTGAAGGTGGATTTACTCCAATTAATCCTATAACCTGCGTGGCGGCCCTATTCATCAAACATTCGCAATATTTTGGGGAGTGTCTCAGCTGGGTCCGTGACATATAATAAAATATCATCCGCATATACCGATATGCGTTCTTCCTCTAGAAATCGGGACTCATCTATAAAACCACCCAGGCCTTGGCAGGCTCGAATTACACAGGCCAACGGCTCCAATATAGGGGTGAATAGAAGGGGGGACAGGGGACAACCTTGTCTAGTGCCTCGCTGAATCGGCCAGCTCGTTGTGACCACCCCGTTGACCCGGAAATTAGCCTCAGGTGCATGGTATAGCAGTGCCAACGATTCCCTAAATATTGGACCAAATCCAAACTTCTCCAGGATGCATCTCATAAAGGGCCAATGAATGGTATTGAACGCCTTTTCGGCATCAAGTGAAAGAAGCAGATGAGGGCTGTCTCGACCCTGAACCGTGTCCATCCAATTAGCCAGTTGCCGTAGGTTAAAGCGTGCGTCTCGCTTTGGCATATTGGTCTCTATGTATCAGGGGAGTAATAACCGCATATGGGTCGATAAGACCCGCATTCTTCCCGGGGTTTCCCTGTTTTATGAATTACCACTACGGTTGCCATTGGGAGATCTTTTGGGAGACTCCCTTGTTCTTGTGACGTCTTAAACATATGTAGCAAGTGTGGGGCCAGCAGGCTATTATTTAATTAATAGAATTCCCCGGGAGACCATTTTGGCCCAGGGTTTTCCCCTGACTTTTGGCCGCAAATGGCCTCCGTCACTTCTTCGAGAGTCAGGTCATCCTCTAGCCTATCCCTCTCCTCTTGGGAGAGTAGCTCAATTGTGTCTAAGTATTGGGTTATTTGCGCCTCACTTGCCTATTATTTAGCTGCGTATAAATCCGTGTAGAACCAGGCAAAGGCCCCTGCTCTATCCCTGGGTGTGTGTGGTTTTGTTCTTGGATGGACATTACCCATCTCGACTGCATCTCCTTCCTGCCTAGCCATGCAAGCAATTTCCATGCCCTATCACCTGTCTCATATAGTCGTGTTGGACTGCCAATTGTTGAGGCTTTACCGCTCGAGTTGCTAGCGCCTGGTATTCCCTTTTGATTATGTCAATTTTGCAAAGGGTATGACTACTCGGTGCGAAGGTTCCACTTCTTTCTAGACGTAACAGCTTACGTTCTAAGACTTCTTTCTCTTGGGTTTCTCACCTTTTTTTATGGGCAATGATATTTTGTGCTCTATCTCTGAGCACCGTCTTGAATGCTTCCCATAAAGTGACTGCCGACTGTACTGAGCCGGAATTTTCTTTGATGTAGAGCTCCGAGCCCACCCTGAGTTCTTTAGCGATCACTTTGTCCTTCAAGGACCATGGGCTAAGACTCCAGTGCGCTACCTGGCTGTCACCCCTCCCTCCCACCATCCATCAATAAGAGTGGTGAATGGCTGGGGATGCCCCAAGCTAAGTATTCTATCCTCTCCACATGACCAATCTCTCCCGCTGGAGCAAAGATATAGTCTAGTCTCGAGAACCCCCGGGGAGCTCCCGAGAAATGGGAATAGGCATGTAGGTTTGGATGGTGCCAGTGCCTTAGGTCAGTCAGTCCGAGTCCATCTTGAAACATGGCCAATGGTGTGGGTCCATAGGACCCAGGTCGCAATTGAGTTTGATCTAGGGAGGGTTCAAATACGTCATTGAAGTCCCCTCCTATAACATGTGTGGCGGGACCGGAATGTAGTAGGAGCTCAGTCAGTTTATCTAGCGTACGTTGCTGTAGTCATGGGGGAGTGTATGCACTAATAAGTAAAAACGTCTTATGGTTCCAAATTCCCTGTACTGCAACATATGTCTCATCGGGGTCCACCCATTGTTGAGTATTATGAAAAGGGGGAGACTTTTAAATGAGAATTGCCACTCCTCTCGAACCTTTAGTAAAGCCTGTATGTGCCAGAGTAATGTAGTGCCCTCGTCCCAGAAAACTCGAACCCATCAGGTGCGTCTCCTGTAAAAATATTATGTCAGGTTTAAGTCTTTTAAGATAATTGGCTACTAAACCTCGTTTCATTTTGTTTCCTAACCCATTGACATTCTATGTCAGTACCATGAACCTGCCCTCCGCCATTGCCATGTAAGTATTGAATCATCACATGCCCAGCCCTCCCCCGGAGGACTGTCCACATCTCTCTTTCCCATCTCAATCTTGGTATTCATTTAATCTAACTGAAGAAAACATTACCCTCCCCCTCGCAATGAACATATCCCACAACATTTGACAAAGTGCCCCCCACCCCACACTCTTCAAGTACTCACACCGCCCCCCAATTCATCAACATGACAACTCTGACACGGCTAATCCACCAAGCGGTCTGTAACCCTCCCTCCCCCTCAATTAACTACACAATAATGCAGTAACAACACACAGTATACTTCCCTCTATCACGCCGACGATCGGTAGTGTCCTCCGGTCAAAGGTCTGCAAAGTCTACAAGGCCCTGGGATAGTCCTATTGTCTCTTGGCGGCCCTCTGGCCCCTGCATCTTATTCCTCTTCGCAGTTACTGAGCTGATGTTGCTGTTGGATATTTACTTCTACCGGGATTGGGTCTGGAACCTCCAGCCATTGAATGCTTTCAAGCAGTGGGTGCTTGCTGTCCAGATCCGCCGAATGCTCTTTCTCCGACTGTTCCGTGGTAACATATTCACTCGATCCAATGACGGTCTGCGCGGCTGGCCCAAGAGTCATGTCATCTTCTGAATCCGAGTTTTGTGGTCTACTCTCCCTGTGTTGCAAAGATCTCATCGGTGTTCTGATGGCGGGTTTCTTTAACTTCAACACTCACCTCTGCCGCTTCACTTTGGGTCTTTCTTGACTGGGACCCCCCGCCTGCCTGCCTGGAGGTCCTTGGTCTGGGACAATCTACGCTCTAGCTAGGGTCACTCTTCTATCCAGGACCATGCTTCCTCTGGGGAGTGGAAAAAATGCGTAGTACCTTGGAAGATAACGTTTAGCGAGGAATAATAGCATGTATTGAATCCCAAGTGATATGAGCCTCGCCTTGATGGGATCAAAGGTACGTCTCTGTTTTTGTACATCACAGGGGTAGTCCGGTAATACCATTATTTGTGTGTTTTCATATTTGATCTCTCCTTTCTTCTGCGTCTCCCGAAGTATTAAGTCCCGATCTTGAAAATGTAGGAAACGGGCAATCAAGGGGCGAGGAGGAGCCCCTGGCGGCGGGCGGACATTAGGCATCTGATGAGCCCTTATAATGACAAAGCATGCCGAAAACTGCACGGTAGGGAGGGCCTCCTTAAGAAAAGTCAGGAGAAACTGGCTCCCTCTGCATCTTCCAGAAAACCAATACACCGAAGGTTGTTCCTGCTGGCCCTATTTTAGGCGGCGTCTAGCCTCCAGGCCACTTCTTTCATTGATGCCATAAGTCCTGACACATCTTTGCGCATGGTATGGGAGGTGTCCTCCATTTCAGAGATACGGTGTTCAGCTTCAGTGACTTTCTCTGAAACTTTTCTTAAGTCTTGACGTAGCAAAGTGACCTCAGAGCGTATCTCCACCATCTTCCCCTCCAGGCTCTCTCTGGATGCGTGGATCGCCTGAAGTATAGCCGCATTGTCAGTGGTGAATGGCTGGGGATGCCCCTCGGCTCCTGTCGTCATGGGGAGCACCTTAATGAACTGATCCAGCTGCCCCTGCCTCGACGACCTGGGCTCCTTATCCCTAGCCAACGCAAGGAAGTCTGCTGCAGGTTGTAGATAGGTGTCTTTCCCCCACAACAGTGTTAGAAGACACAGCCCACCAGTTCACGGGCCGCCAGCACACCAGATGTAGGAGTAGTCCCCAAATTGCAGGAGAGGGGGGCCGCGGATCTGTTGGCCTCTCTTGTGTTATATACATAGTGCTCACGGTGACATATTGCCCGGCTCCCCAAGCAGAAGCAGGATCAGGGTCTGTGGGGTCGCTAAGCTAGGTGGGTCTCTGCGGCGAGGTGGGCACACTAACCTGCAAAAGGAGATTCATCTGCAAACAAGAAGCTCTGGATTTATGCCTCACCTATTAGAGGTTTACCTTGAAGGGCCATGCCTGGCAGCCAGATGAACCAGTACATACTGTGTCCTCCGGGCCAGATTGTGGTGTCGCAGGCCAGCTGGGCTGTGGTTCTAGCCATGTTCTCAGCTTTCACCCCAGTGGCCCGCACGCTCTTGGCAGAAACTTAATGAGGAAGGGTTGGGGGGGATTCCTGCCTTGAGCCCCCCAAAGTATGGCTGGCACTGTGCCCCAGAGCCCACTCCGCACCTTTAAGCCTGCAGCTTTTTTTTCTGCGTTGCCGCGGCTCCCGAGGCTGGTCATGAGGCCCCACGGGATCCGAATCCGCCACCTCCCACAGGCTCTGGCACCGCCGCTGGTACCTGGTGAAGGACGCTGGCCGTCAGGAGGTGATGTCCAGTTTCTCGCCACCATCAGAAGTCGTCTCCGGTGCCACTACTAGAATGTGGAAAGTCACTTGTCCGCCGTGGTGTTCACCTGGCCAGCCCACTCCGCCTCCGGTCGACCAAGTCGCTGCTCCCGCCAAGCGGAAGCACACCAGTCCGCACGCAGTCTCAGGAGATTGTGATCTAAACCCCGCAGTGAGCCGGAGTCTCGGAGGTCAACGAGAGCGCACCCACTCTCTACCTTGTTATCCGGGCAACTCGGCACCTCACAGCCTCTTCCTAGATTTATTGTGTCCCATCGAGACTCATCAGCGAGGCGCCATCTAGGGAGATGCCGCTCGCGCAAGAACCACACTCCACGCTGTTACTTGAAGTGTAAAAGGCCATTTTATTAGGACAAGGTTGCAATCCTTTCAACTTTATTACATAGTACATAAAGGCAATAAATATACTCTCCCCATCTCCTTCCGACTCACTCTCCATTCCTCTTTCTCAAACCATCTTACCTGTTTGACTCTTCCCCATTCACTCGGTGACCTCCTTCCTCTACCCATTCTCACCTTCACTTGCCCTCCGCGCATCCTCTGTTGAATTTCCTTCATTGCCTCCCGCGCCCCGCTATCAGTCACCCGTGTACTGTTCTCCCCCCCGAGGGGTGGATCTGCCCGTATGTGACTCACCACCCCTTCAAAGAACCGTCACACCACTGCAACCTGCCCTAAACTGGCACGTTCATGACCCAAAATCACCCTAGGCCATCGCTTAAGACTAGTAGGGTGGGTGGGCGGACAAAGTTTTCCATGACCCTCCCGGTGGTGCTCAGGAGTTATGAAGAGGCTGTTTCCGCCTCTTCCGACTCCTTATGGCCTCCTAATCCCACCCCTTCCCCTTGACCCCTCTAATCCCACCCTCCACCTTGTCCTTCCGGTCCCGCGCGAATTCCCCAGGGGAAGGCTGGTCTGCGACCTTTACTTCCCCTGGGGGCCGCATCGCGCAAGAACCACACTCCACGCTGTTACTTGAAGTGTAAAAGGCCATTTTATTAGGACAAGGTTGCAATCCTTTCAACTTTATTACATAGTACATAAATGCAATAAATATACTCTCCCCATCTCCTTCCGACTCACTCTCCATTCCTCTTTCTCAAACCATCTCACCTGTTTGACTCTTCCCCATTCACTCGATGACCTCCTTCCTCTACCCATTCTCACCTTCACTTGCCCTCCGCGCATCCTCTGTTGAATTTCCTTCATTGCCTCCCGCGCCCCGCTATCAGTTACCTGTGTACCGTTCCCCCCCCCCGAGGGGTGGATCCGCCCGTATGTGACTCACTACCCCTCCAAAGAACCGCCAACCAGGGAACCCCCGGAGGGCGGTTCCCTGCCCCACCCCCGTGTGCATCGAATGCATCCGCCACCCTGTGGCGTCCGGTGGCTGACCAGCCACCACCTTACCGCGCGTCTCGGGCACACAAATAACCTAATGCGAGGCAATCCCGACCAGGAAGATGCCCCCCATTCACGGTAAAGGACCAAGTCCACTTTTGTTTGCAATCCGTGTAATCCGACCTTCGTCGTGCCAAACCATGTCCGGGACAAGAGTCCCTCTTCGCCGGTGAACGACCATCCACCACCTGTTTCCGTGCCCCAGATTCCCAATCACATTCCCAATCAGTTGTCGGGAAGCTGCCTGCCTTTTTTCAAGGTGAACGACCATCCACCAACCATCACTGCATCCCGCAACAAAGCACATATTCCGGGCCATTTGTTGCTAAAGGTGCCCCCCCCCCATGGTGGCTGACCATCCACCACCATTCCTGCACCTCAAGGAAGTAAATAGGAATTCTGTCCAACACTGAGCGCGACGAAAGTACCCCTCCAGATTAAAACGGACAGCCACCCTCTGCTCGCCGCCAGTGCAACAGAGAAAAAATTCACAGGCCAAACATCCACCCCCTGCTTGCCGCTGGTGCAACAGAGAAAAATTCACAGGCCAAACATCCACCCCCTGCTTGCCGCCAGTGCAACAGAGAAAAGATTCACAGGCCAAACATCCACCCCCTGCTTGCCGCCAGTGCAACAGAGAAAAATATTCACAGGCCAAACATCCACCCCCTGCTTGCCGCCAGTGCAACAGAGATAAATTCACAGGCCAAACATCCACCCCCTGCTTGCCGCCAGTGCAACCGAGAAAAATTCACAGGCCAAACATCCACCCCCTGCTTGCCGCCAGTGCAACAGAGAAAAAATTCACAGGCCAAACATCCACCCCCTGCTTGCCGCCAGTGCAACAGAGAAAAAATTCACAGGCCAAACACAGTCTCCAAAAAGGCGCCCCTCGCCTCAGTGAATGACCATCCACCTTTTTGCTTGCCCCCCATTCGAACCGCCAGGATTCTCGGGCCAGACCTTGCTCATGCCAAGCTCCCCCTTTTCAGTGAACAATCATCTCCACATTGCGTGCCTCCATTTGAAAACAAATTTAAATGAACCGGAACTGTGTGCGTCACAAGTGCACCCCCCCCCCCGCGGTGAGTGACCACCCACCCATTTGCTCATTCAAGTAAAACAGATAGGATCCTTGGACCAAAACCCCGCTCATAGAAAAAAGAGCCCCGATAGCGGTGAACGATCATCCACCCCTTGCTTGCCTCCAATCGAAAACTGCCAGGACTCTCGCGGCCGAAACCTGCTCCTGTCAAGCGCCCCATGAACGGTGAACGACCATCCACCTGATCGCTGGTCTACCACCAAACCAAATTCGACTGGGACCGCAACTTTATGCGTTACCAGTGCACCCCCCATGGCGGATGACCATCCCCCATGCACTCATCCCAATTGAAACAGATAGGATTCCCAGGCCAATCTAGTTAGAGCCAAGTCCCCCCTTTTTCGGTGAACGGCCATCCACCTTCTCATCCACCTCCACTGTAATCCTATATTATTCAATGTGACCGACACCGTACTTGGGAAGTGCACCCCCTCCGTGGTGGACGACCCTCCACCCCATGCCTGAAATCAGCGTATCCAAAGATTCATGCGGGACCAAAGCCGCATGTGACAAGCACCCCCTCCAAGGTGAACAACCATCCCCCTCACAAGGCCGCCTCCCGTGTACACAGACAGCATTCTTGTTCTCCATTTCAACCTGCGCCAAGCTCCCCCATAGCGGTGAACGACCATCCACCTTCTTGCCTGCAACCAGTAACGGAAAAATCCGTGCCCAACTGTGCTGTTGACGAGATCCTCCTCATCAGTGAGTACCCATCCTCCCTCTAGCTTGTTTCCAATGTAGATAGATAGGATGCTGGGACCCCAAAACCTCCCTGATGCCAAGTGTTCCCTTCAGGATGGACGACCATCCACCCTCCTTTTGCCACCATCGTAGACAGATAAAAATAAATCAGGCTGAAACTTGGTTCGTGTCACTTGCCCCCCCTGCTTGGAACGATCCATCACCATGGCCCGCTCCCAATTGCTCCAGTAACACATATGGACGGGCCGCACTGCCCCTGCAGGTGACCCCCCCACCCAGCGCAACTCACTACCCCAACCTGTACCTCCGTCATGCAATGGCTCCCCTTGACGACTTATTCCGCTGCGAGGCCCCATGCCAGCACAGCGATCTTATTGTCACCATCAACCGCTTCCTCGCAACATGCCCCACTCTGTGCATCATCTCGTCAAGCCATACCAAACTCTCCCAGCAGACATCCGCCTCCCATTCGAAACGTTGGAATGGGTGACTCCTCATTTCGCATGCACCCTGTCAGCATCCAAACCCAAACCCTCAAATACGTCCCCCACATTCCTACATCCTCGTACAGCCCTTGGGCAACTGGCTAAATTGCCTCGTCTGACGGTCCACGCCCAGAAGAAAAAAGGGGGGGACCACTCCCGCCAGGCGACCACCCGGGGTCCTGCTCCCCTCCCAACTCCTGTAATAGAAAAGAACAATTAGTCCTGTCTGAAGTGCGGCCTCCGTCCCTCAGCCCCCCCGTCCGACAAATGTCCAGTCGCTACGTCAACCCAGAAACACCGTGACGAACACCCGCAACCCTGAAGCCTGCAGCCACTCCTCCCCCGCCTGTCAACTCTGAAACGGCCCCAGAAACACCCATACACGTGATCCACCGTAAGCCGTCCCCTTGCGTAGGAAGCCTAACACGTTCTACGGCAATGACTCCCCACCGTTCTTCGAAAAAGCAACACTCCCAGTCCCATGCCCCGATCACAAGAATATAATCTCAGTGCCTGCGGAGATCGCCCCCCCAACCGTAACCCTTAAAACCACCCAGATTCCAGGCACCCTGACAAACCATCCTCACAAAGTGCCTAAAGCACCAAAATCGCCCCGCTTGAGAATCAGGTGCCCCCAGCATGCACCCCAAAGTACACCAGCCACAACGCCGGTCACCCATCCATCCGCTGCCCAACGCTGATCACTGCAAAAAACCACCTCCAGGGAGAACTAATGCACCTCCAAGTCTCCTGTAACTCATGAGAAGAGCACCGTGCCAGAGTCTTCCCTCCACAGCCCTGCACGCAGGTGCCATATAAAATTATACTTCAAAAAACAGGGGCAGCATATCAGGCAAACCCACCTCCTCGGAGCGCAAACTTCACGCCCTACCACTCCTATGCCGAACTGCAGTATCTGCAGCATCCGTGGCAGTCATCCACGTCCACGCAGCCATCTACTCCCGCCCCCAGCGTCCCCGGGTCCAATCTTGCCTCCGCGCCGGACTCCCGGCCTCCTCCCTATGACAGTGAAACGTCATGGACCCCCATGGCCTCAACCCAACAGCCAGACTTCCTAGCCCCCTCAATCCCCCATCCGTCAGGCCGCGTATTCCACCTATTACTGTGTTGCAGCAATCGGCCTATCCGGCCCCCAAGCGCTTCTCACAATCCGAGAAATGCACCGGGACCCTTGGCAATGAATGTCAACCACGCCGAACCAACAAAAAACCCTTATTCTCAACAAACCAACTAGCACCCGGCGTGCCCTGTCAGTCCCCAGTCCAGTCCTATGCCTACCCGTCACCCAACCATGAACCGTACACCAGCCTCCCTCGTTCCCCCCACCACCCCCCAATGCACCCCGGCCAACCAGCCGTAGAACCTTATCCGTGCAGCTCCCCCTTTCGCCCCCCATCCATAGATCCGTACCTGAGAGTCCATCCAGGACCTCCTTCGCCTTTCCAGTCGCTGGCGTTCCCGCATTTTCCGTCCCCCCGTACGCCTGTTACCGTACTTGCCTCCTGTAGTAACACAAACAAACAAATTACCTGGAACCCCCCCCCATGGGCAACCCTCCTGTACGGCATCCTGCACTCCCCCAACCCACTCCCTCTTCACACAGCATACCCCGCACACATGTCCGCACCCTTCACCTCCTCAGCAGACCACCATGCCACACGTCAACTGTCACACACTGGTCATTGTGTCAAATAAATTCAGAACGCTGCAATGCATGAGCTGCGCGATTCCACGATGCAGGGCAGGCCGCCGCGGACACCCCTACTGCTTCGGGCCAGCATCCGGAGGCCGTTGTGCGCCCCGCTGGCATCCTCTTTGGCCGGAACAATCCGGTCCTGGATCCCCCCCACATCCCCCCACCAGGTCGCTCCAACCAGGTGGGGGCCGAGCACCACCGGGCCTCACGCCGTACTGGCGGTCCCTCAACACTACCCCAGGGCCCCAAACCCCACCTGCGCGCCCCAACCCCCCCCCTGGCCCTCCCACACAGCACTCCAACAAAGCCCCCGGCAAGAACAAACGTCGCCACACTCCGGGGTGACATGCGCCAAAACTGGCCTGAATCAACCACACTAGCTATGCACCCGCCGTATGCAGAAGGGTATGCAGAAGGGGCTGCAATAAAACACCATGGGACGCTCCCCCCCCCCCACGTGAGCACCTCCGCCCCCCCCCCCTGGGATGCAGGTCCGCGAAAGCCAGAAAGCGAGCCGCAGCCTCGCACTGACCCTCCCCCCGCCCACGTGCGTTCCAGCCGTGCCATGCAATTAGACATAAATACGCACAGGCGGGGCCCTGCTCCGCTATCCCCAACACAGGACAGCCAACTCACAGCAACACCGGACGGAGGAGGGGGCCAGAGCGCACCCGCTGGCGACGCCCCCCCTCTCCCAGCGGCCAACCTGCCCAAAACGCGGCACATCCCGGGCCCCCCGGGCCACCTCCCGCCCATCGCCGGTCCACTCGCACCTGAAAGTCACCCCCCCCCCTCCAAGGAATCGAGCAACGTGCAGGCAGGCAATGACAAAACCGGGCCTGCCGCCTCCCGCCCAAACTCCCGCCGGACGCCAGAAAGGGTGCCCACCCAGCATTCACAGCCCTAGACGCAGCATGCGCCCAGCCACAGCAAGACCCACGCTGCCTCCGCCCAGCCCTTCACCTGCCTAATCAACTCGCCGGCAAAAGCCCCTTCCAACGCCCGCACCGCAGATCGCAAACCCAAACCGGGTGCCAGCCCATAACCTCCTATAGCGGCACAGCCCTACGCCCTACAAACCAAGCCAGTAAACAAAATCTTCTCCCCGCCGAACGAGAATTCGGCCCCAGTCCCAAAGCCCCCGCCTACCGCCCACAAAGTTTTCCATGACCCTCCCGGTGGTGCTCAGGAGTTATGAAGAGGCTGTTTCCGCCACTTCCGACTCCTTATGGCCTCCTAATCCCACCCCTTCCCCTTGACCCCTCTAATCCCACCCTCCACCTTGTCCTTCCGGTCCCGCGCGAATTCCCCAGGGGAAGACTGGTCTGCAACCTTTACTTCCCCTGGGGGCCGCAATGGACCACAGCCAGGATGTGAAAAGGCTTCTATTTCCTCAGGAATTCACCGTTGTTTCACTGCACAGCACTTTTTAAAGTCAGCAGAGCTTCCGATCACCCTCGACGTGTTTTCTCAGCTTCAAGGAACAGGATCAAAGACAGGATTCGGTCGGGACTGGAGGAGCCGAAAATAAACGTGGCTACTCGGCCATTTTGTTGGCCACTCCCCCATGTTCACTCTATTGTTGATCCTCCTTTAGTGCCCTTCAATTGGGCTCCATGATGGGGGGGCAGTTCATGGAGTTCTAGGATAAACTTGCCCAAGGAAGAGGAAGAAGAAATGTTGTATAATGAAATATTAGTCAAAAAAACTAAGATTTACAAGTATTCCTTTTGAATCTTTCATCTGATCATTCCGCAAATACTGAAATGCCGGACAATGTTCATTCGTATCCGGGTTTGGTGCCCAGTCATTCAGAAAATTCTATCCTTCTTACATCACCTAATGTATTGGAGGAGCAAGGTTCCAACATCTCGGGGCGGGCTATGACTGCAATGGAGGCAGACGTGTTTGGGTAGATCGGGTCTCTTATGTAACCCGTCGCGACCGGGCCGCGGTATTGTTTGGAGGTTTTGGCGATGGTCGGGTGGGTTTGTGCGGCATGCGGGGATGCCTCGCGGCCCGTCCTGACGCTTCCATGATGCTGTGGTCATGGGGCGCTAGTCGAGTGCTGGGAGCGCTTGATGCAGTGCACACTCAGCCCTCACGCTATTGTCCCAGAACCTACCCTTACTAAGCCGGGGAGCATGGGTTGGATCGGGGTACCCCACCACCCAAAATGAGAGGCAAACTGCCAACCTCCCTTTACTTGCCCCTGATGGCGGGGAGCCACACGGCATTGTGCTACCAACGGCCAGTTTACCTGTACTAATATCCACCTGACAACTTTATAATGATTCCCCCTCACCAGGTATCGTACCTTTTTCAGCCGGTCCCACGGGAGCAGACTGTGAGGTACCTCAGGGAATCTTCTGGGGTAAGCCTTCTCCCTACAACAATCATTATCTGCATTGCAGCACTGCTATACCTTTATATCTTCATCGACATTACCGTTGCATGTTGTGCCACATAATAGTTGATCATGTAATTCCAACAACAACTTGTCTTGTTATATGCACGGTTTTTAATCCCTCACTACAGTTCTTTGTGTGTGTGCTTGCACTACAGTTGGGTATATTCTCCATTCTTGAAGACTTCACTGACGCTGACAAACATGTGAATTGTTTTCATTTTTACCCTTACAGGTTAAAATACTGCAGCAGGACCAATTGGCCTGCAAACCCAGTATTATCGACAACATAAGGTTGTATACCTCACTACAAATTTGATCCTTCACTAATAGTTTTCACTGTGTGGTACTGTTTAACTAAGGTCCTGAAGAATTGCCATCAGGCATGAAACATGTTGACCATACTTAAGGGTAGTAGCTAATTCTGCTCTGATAGTTCCAGAGCAGCTTACCTCCCCTTACACCCCTTTTAACAAAGGGAGCCAACCACGAGAATAAAGTAGGTTGTGGACTGGCTTACCTTTTTTAGACTTCACTCTCCTGTCACGACCACACAAAACACCCCCCCTGCCCTCTCACACGCATGCACCATATGGCCGGAACAAAAGATCTCCGATAAAGAGCCCCGGTTTCGGGAGCCCGTCAGACATTGCAGCGCCAGTCTGACGAGGAGCAGAACCCATATGATGAAGCATGACACCTAGCTTGCTGGGTGTGTGAGGGTTTTAGTTCCAACTAGGGGATTCCCCCCTCTTACTAGCACACACATTCCTCCTTTCTGTCACTCTTCCCGGGGAACTTTGTACCCTCTTCTTGTTACTAGTGTTTGGGTAGAGCTCTGCCGGAGGCTCCCCTAAACAGACTGTTCTCTCCAAGTACAATTGCTTCTGGAGGCTGCAACAACGAAGAGACCACACAGGACATTATGCTGCAACAGCGATGTAAATTCTGACTCACCTGAGCCCCGCAGCATGGAACATGAGTGCGGAGACCGATTACTGTGTGGTCCCGGCTGGGCAGGCTCCGTCTACTCGGTCCGTGGTCTGGCTGCGCCCACTAGGCCGAAAGTAATGGCGCAGTCCTGGCGAGACAACCATGACCGCTGGCTGCACGTCATGTATCTGCCCGTAAGTGTGTCGGCTGCCTCGTGAGAAAAGTGGCTAGAGCCCCTGCTGGACTGCCCGAATGCTCCCACCTGGGTATCACTGCCCCGATTGCGGATTGCTGCGCTGTGGAAGGCGGACCGCATGAAGTGATGACGCCCGGACTGCCTGACTGGCTGTTGCCCTCATGGCGGAACTCCGGTGTGCGACTCCCCGCCTCTGTTGTGTGCCCATAGGTAACTGCTCCGTTGATATGCGGCCGCGGGCTCGTTGACTGACGGGACATGCTTGGTTCCCCCACGGTGCCACCTGTGAGCTCCCGGACTGTGGCCTCCTCCGACCGGGCTGTGCGGGCACCACCTTGATTGTCTGTGTTGCCTCGGCCCGCGCGGCGTGATTGCAGTGGAAGGGCCCCCCACCGGCGTGCCAGGGACGACCTCTGGCTGAATTGGCTGCCCTCCACTAGCTGAGCGGCGTTGTCGCGGTGTGTGCAGCCTCTCCGCCAGTGAACCAGATAAGGGGAAAGTTTGCCCATTATTACTCTTGGGTGTGCCCGCTGGTGGGGGAGGAGATGTGACTGGAGCCCTGGTTGCGCTGCCGGCCGGCTGAGGGGACGAAGCTATTCACTGGCCTTTTGACACTCAAGGCAGGAGGGGCAGCGGGACCTTACATGGCCGCGCTATTTAGCCAGACATAGTTACTCTTGTCCACGCGGCATGCATTTGGGGCGAGGATCCCCCCGCCTGAGTAATTGCCTGCTGCATCCCACGGGCCATTACTCGACTCCACAGGCGTTCATATGTTGGTATAACGGATGGCGCTAGTGAATGCAACTACACACTGAACCCTATCTATGGCCCATGAATATTACACACCCTGCTAGTGCTTCTGTGGGAGCACAGTGGTGCTGCCTGGGAGTCCTATTACTCGGTCTTGCCTGCTGCATGAGACCTGTGAGGCTGCTACTCCTTCATACCTGTGATCGAATAGGAGCTGAGACGCAACTTTGACATCCAGCTGTCGTGCCCTGAGGCGGCGGGGAACCGCACGCTGGTGCCCCGGCGCTTGTGCGGACTACCTGGTTTGCTCCAGGAGGCACGCTCATTGATGCCCACTGTGGAATGCAACATGAACCCTGACCATGCGGGATCTCCTACTGAAGTGAACTGAAGCCCTACTGTCTCCTGGCGCCTGGACGGCTGGGATAGGTGGCTAGCAGCCTGATTGTGGAGGGGCCACGAGTGAGTGGTGGGCTGGGCCCCATGACCTCAGTTGCGAGCCATAGAGCGTTGGCCAGCTGCGACCTACTGTTACCGAGCCGAGGCTCACAACACTACTTCTGCCTTAGAGATATTGTGCCATACACCTGCTGGACGTGGTGCATGGCGGATATACGCGTTCTGTGCCTGATGTCGGGCGGCATCCGGGCGCGTACTGGGACGGGGGAGCGCAGAACCTACCACCGCAGTCCAAGTCTAAACTGGAAAAGATGGCGAAGCAGGGACTCATGGATCAAACTGCAAACAAGCTAGACACAGTGCTTGCTGCCATGGAGCGGCTGGAGGAAACACTCAACCAGAACCGCACCTCCCTGGAATCCAAAATTGACAAGGTAGCCATTGACCTTACCCACCTGCACGCTGATCATCGGAAACTAACAGATCGCACTACTGCCTTGGAGTCTACGCTTGCTGACATCAAATCCGCAGGTGAAACAAACAGATAGGCATGTGCAAGATTTGCTGAACTGTGTGGAGTTCCTGGAAGAAAGAGCTGAGGATGCCGAAGGGCGGGCACGACGCAATAATGAGCATCACACTTTGTCATAGAGCATGCGCACAGGGTTCTGACGAGGCCCCCCCTACCGGATCAAACCCACGGCCCATGCTCCTTCGGATCCTCAACTACCAGGGCCAAGATTCAATACTGCAGGAAACCAGGAAACTCCAAGATGTTCAAATCGACAATCACAAAATCATGTTTTATCCGGACTATACTATCCAGGTACAACTCCAGAGGTTTTCGTTCATGGAGGTGAAGAGACGTCCTGAAATATTCTTTGCTGTTTCCGCCCCGTCTATGAGTGGTTGCCAACGATAAGACACACTTTTTCAATACATCAGAGGAGGCTGAAGACTGGCTGGACACCTTCACTAATGCGGAACCCCGAGACCGTGCCGCAACACTGCCAAAGCTGAAAGGCCCATTTCGCTGCCGGCAGAGGGAGCCTAGGTTCACAGGAGCAAAGACACCGCCCTCGCCAACTATAGTCCCACACTCAGAAATTATTCGCAGTGGGACGCCCTGCAGGCGGTAGCAGAAATTAGCGGCTCGTTGGGGACTGAGAATGCGTCTAATTTGAGCCAACGAGATCTGTCCAGTGATGACGAACGGATATATGGCCTACAGAACTTACAGGACTCGACTAAACAGCCAGATGTCACCACGCAGACGGCGGACTTAATAGCATGAACACTACTGGCTCCTATCTTTGCATGGACTACGAATGGAGGGATTGGGTGTGTATGCGGGGAAGCGCCGTTATTGCCAGACTGGGCATCCATGGTGGACGTTAGTATCATACTACATGTGGGGCGGTGGATTTTTGCTGTATGAGTTGTTGCTATTGTGAGGATATTAATGTACGCCACTCTTTTGATAAATGCTTCTAGATTAATATACACAGCCAGACACACTTCTACTGTATTTTGCCTGATAATGGGGAGTCTCTGAGCTGCTAGATAATCGGACTGTTAGCTAACGAAAAGCAGCTCGAAGTACACCCCTCTGGATTGTTTTAACTGTTGTCTCTATATGGGAGTTTGGACGATTGCTGGTTGCATTTTCGCCCTTTTGGTATTGCATATGATTATGTTTTTGTTTTGGTTTTGTTATGAGACATCATCCATTATGTGTGGGCTCCAGCACTGGAATGTGCCACAAGTCATCATGCTGGGTAAATTAGTGACACTAGGCTACGTTCGATAGATACACCTGTCTGGCCACCACGGACACAGATTCCTTTGAAGGGTTGTTGTATGTATGTCTTCTTAAAATTGGTGCCTGGAATGTGAGGGGCATGCACAAGCCGTCACGTAGATACCAGATATATTCATACCTCAAACAACATCACATACAAATAGCTTTACTGCAGGAGACCCACCTGGCCAAAACAGAGGTACAACGCTTGCACCGCCCCTGGCACGGCCAATTGTATATAGAGGGTACTCAGCTTTTGCGAGAGGTGCACTGATATGGGTGAGGTCAGGTGTTCCGCTTACAATTACACAATCACAGGTAGATGCAGAAGGGAAGTATGTAATAGTTAGGGGCATGCTAGACGGCCGGCATGTAGTAATTGCATCACTATACGCTCCTAACACAGAACAAGCTGCTTTCCTAGACAGGGTGTCACACATCCTTGCACTGTGGCACGATGTTCCCATGTTATTAGGAGGTGACTATAACAGTGTACTTGATGTCTCACTAGACAGATCCTTTTCACCCCTCCAGGCACCAGTACCCACCACGCCATGAAAGTCTTGATTAACTGGGCAACACAATGGTGCTTGAGAGATGCCTGGAGGCACCGTTATCCTCGCGACAAATATAATTCCTATTACTCAGGGGCTCATAACTTGCATGTGCGGTTAGACCGCTATATGCTATCGGAAGTACTTCTCCCCATGTATCGTCAGCTTAGTATCTAGGCAGGATGCACTCTGACCATAATCCACACGTATTAGAGATGCTGTGGGAACACCCTTGGCCACCAATTCCGACTTGGCGGCTCCAACCTGATTTACTGCTAGACTCACCCTTTCGTCACCCAATACTTTGAGGACAATACCGGCACAGCTACAACACCTCAGGTAGAATGGGATGCATTCAAGGTGGTGATCAGGGGCGACTGTCTCGGTGCACAGATGGGCATCCGGAGACAATTGGAGGCAGACCTTACACGCCTTGAAACTGACATGCTCCCAAGAGAGGGAGACGTGATGGGGAGGGATACTGGACCTTTGGATCGTGTTAGGGAAGAGCACGCTAGATTGCTTGATTGTCTCCGTCATCTTAATTATGCAGCACACTCTGCGCGCACCCATCATACGGGGGACAAACCTGGCAGGCTGCTGTTGTGGTTGATACGACAGGACATAGCTACAGTACCTGTGACATCAATACACAATATGCAAGGAATCGTAGTGTATACCCAAAGAGATATACACCACGCTTTTGTGGAGCACTATTTCACGGTATACAAATCTTGTTTCACAGCTACGGAAGCTGATGTACAAGACTTCCTTTCTACCCTAATATTGCCACAACTGACGGAGCACCAACAGGAGGAATTGGATGCTCCCCTGCTTTCGGAGGAACAGAGAGATAGTATTTATTCACTTTCAAATGGTAAAACGCCGTGCCCCTACGGCCTGCCGGACGAATTTTACAAGGCATATTCAGATATACTGGTGCCGGAACTGTTGCGGGTATATGAGGCGGCTCAAGAATATTCAACACACACACCGACACAGAATGAGGCTACGTTAGTTTCTCTTTTGAAGCCAGGCAGAAATCCCGATCTCCTAGGCTCTTATCGCCCCCGCTGTTTCTGTTGAACACAGACTATAAAATCCTTGCCTCCACACTGGCCAGGTGTATCTCCCCATTTGTGCTGTCTCTAGTACATGCTGATCAAAATGGCTTTGTTCCCACCAGAAGCACCTCCCTAAACATTTGCAGGTTAGTAGAGAACTGGCCCCGCTCTGGCTGTCTGTTACTGGACCTGGAGAACGCCTTCGACTCGCTGGAGTGGCTCTATCTTGCGGCGGCCTTGTGTAAATATGAGCTGGGTGATGGATACTTGCAACTGGTGCTACTGCTGTATCAACGCCCCACAGTACGCGCTCGTACGGGCAAACTTTTGTCTGACACAATCAGGGTACGGAGAGGAACCAGGCAGGGATGCCCTCTGTCCCCGCTGCTCTTTTATTTAGCTATGGAGCCTCTGGCAGCTCTCTTCCAGGAGGATGGTGAAGATTGGGGCATCCCCTTGAAGGATGGTCTTCATGCAGTGTCCTTATATGCGGATGACTTGTTATTGTACGTAAAGGACCTACATGCAATACCACCGACAATACCAGCACTGTTCTGTAGCTTTGAAGCGGTATCGGGCCTCAGGGTAAACTGGGCTAAGTTAGGTGCCTATTCTTTCCGCGAGGATGTGGCCACAACGGATATCATGTTCAACGGGATTGCGCTTGACTGGTATCCGACCACGTTCAGATACCCCAGTATATACATCTACAGGTCCCCAGTGGACATACTGGAGGGTAATCTGGTTCGCGCTATCTCCTCCATAAGATCACAGATACAATTCTGGAAGACGCTGCCACTCACTGATGGGTCGCATCACCTTAGCCAAGATGATAGTATTGCCCAGGCTTTTATATTAATTTGCCAACCTTCCGGTGTATGTCCCGGTGAGGCTGTTTAGGGAATTAGAGGGGTTAATCAGAGGCCTAGTTTGGAATGCAGGGCGACCCAGGATAGTGTTACAGAAGTTATATGCACCTCCGGAAAGTGGGGGTTTAGCAGTTCCCCATCTGGAAATATACTATTTAGCTGCGCAGTTGCAATGGATCGCAAAATGGCTATGTGGCAAAAATTTACCAGACACGGCAACCGAGACAACGGTCTGGATGGAGGCTCATATATACGGACTGTTTCATCCGCTGGGCAAAGTTCCTCGCCCGACGCAGCTATATGTGGAGTTAGTGCATAGATGTTACAAGAGAAGCCTCCACCTCACAAAAGACACGATCCCATATGCTCCGACGCTGCCTCTTGTCGGGACGCCCAGAGGTAGAGACCCTATAACAGACACGACGATCATGACCTGGACTGCAGCGGGAGTAGACACGTTAGGATACTTAGATGTAGATGGCACCTTGTTACCTTTTGAGACATTAGCAGCGGATAACGGACTGCCGGTGGGCCAATTCCTTTTACACACAGCCACTATACATACACTTACGCTAGCATGGGGAGACATAACTGATGAGCCACCGGCACATCAGTTATTGCAATATCTACACGTAATGAGGGAGGGATCGCATGTGATACACTGGCTAGTTCAAGCCCTGCTTGTTCATGTATTAAAACTACTGCAGAGACTTTGCGCGCAATGGAATGAAGACAGAGGCCATCCTTGGAATGATAAAGAATGGGAACGTGTTTTGGCCAGTGCCACACACATACCACGTAGCTCGAGACTCAAACGTATACAAACTTACATACTACACAGGTAGTATCTATCACCAGATAAAATTTATAAATATTTTG
Organism: Lissotriton helveticus; assembly: GCF_964261635.1. Lineage (NCBI taxonomy): Eukaryota > Metazoa > Chordata > Amphibia > Caudata > Salamandridae > Lissotriton > Lissotriton helveticus. Next base: position 876,550,262 of record NC_136067.1, read on the forward strand.
CTATCAACACCTCCAAGTGCCGAGATGCCGTTCCCTAGACGCTGACCTATTACAAATGCTATGGTCCTATCCCTTGCTTTTACCCTACTGGCGCGCAATCACAGGCACACTTGCCGCATGCAGTAATACTGAGGTGCCTTGCACATGGGAACTCTGTATTCTGGGGTTTTCTCAAAAAACTAAGGCCAATAAAGTAACCCCCAGATTTTGCGACCTGGGCCTAATAACAGCAAAGCGACTTATAACTAAGCGTTGGAAACACAAGGATCTACCGGAAGTAGTACACTGGGGGAGGTCCCTAGAAGTCTGGGCACAGGCGGAGGGCACCACTCTATTTAAAGAAGAAACGGCTGGGCTGCGAAAATACCCAATTGCATAATCCTTGGACGGCATGCTTAGAACCCTCATATGCACTACTGCCGCTCTGCGGGAGCGCCCCGCAAGGTAGGCGTGACCAAACGTCCTGTAGGCTGCATAGAGGTAGAGGATGCGCTGTACCCAGGTGTCATCTTGACCACGACTGCTGTGATTGGTGCAGACCTCGCATTCCTCACAGGACGTCACACAGAAGTGGCTTTGCTACATGACACCCTTGTATTTATGTAAACCGCATGGCACACGAGAATAGTGGCCCACATTCCTTGTTTGCACATTAGCCTAGCTGTCACCATGCCCAGATGGCACATTGCACACCAGTTACATATCCTTTCAGTTCTTTGTTATCTCTTTGTTTTGCTTTAATATTATTTTTTATTAGATGTGGTTGTTTTGCTATAAAAATAGCTATCTAATGAGCAGAAATGGCATTTACATGTAAATTGATTTTGCTTACCCAGGTAGTGATCCATACTGTGAACTAACAATTGTGCCACTTATAAACAGAATACTTCTACATATATGGATGCATTACTCCATTATCAAACATCGACACGGGGAGGTGCACTTACTAGATCCACTCTGACCCCTGACTGGAGATAACAGACTGTGCGGGCTGTAGGTGCCCGAGGTGCTATGTAAATGTATGAGCACTGTTACACTGGCGACGCAAATGCTATTACAGCTTTGAGAAAGAAATGTTTTAGACTATATACGCACTGTCATACAACAAATATTATCATCGTAAGTGCTGACATGTATTGTTGCTAGTAATATATGTAACTGAAAAAATAAAATGCAATAAAGATATTTAAAAATCTCATATCTTCATTCCTTGAGAATCGATCCCTAACAGTCAAAATGGGACAATTTTGCTCGCCCACTTTTTCACTTCCATGCGGCGTTCCTCAAGGATCCTCGCTAAGTCCGACATTGTTTAATATATACGTGTCGGACTTGGCGAGGGTAATCAAAGCCCACAATATCAGCCTTACAACCTACGCCGACGACACACAGCTCGTCTTATCTATCCATCAAGACGGTGCTGATGTAGCCGCTAACTTTCAATCAGGCATGTTGGCAATAAGTGACTGGATGGCTGCCAATTGCTTAAAGCTGAACTCCTCTAAAACAGAGATAATGGTCTTCGGTAGACTGGAACCCATCTGGTCTCCCGTCTGGTGGCCTGACAAGTTAGGTCCTCCCCCCATCCCGGTCACCAAGGTGAGGAACTTAGGGGTAATATTCGATGATAAATTGCTATTTACCCATCATGCTAACAATGTGGTGTCCTCTTCATTTTTTATGTTACGGAAAATAAAAAAGCTACTACCGTATATCCCCAGTACTCATGCAAAAACACTCATCACCTCCCTAATTTTCTCACGTACAGATTATTGTAATGCTCTTTTTTTGAATGCACAGGCCAAAATTACTAATAAACTTCAGCTAGTTCAGAATGCGGCAGCCAGAGTCCTTCTCAAGATTCCCAAATTTCAATCCATCTCCTCCCATTTGCAAAACCTTCATTGGCTCTCCATCAAAAACCGCATCAGATTTAAGTCCCTCTGTATAGCATACAAAGCAATCAACAACATAGGTCCCGCTTTTCTCAGAGAGGCCTTTAAACCTAAAAACAACCCCAGAACCTTGCGCTCCTCTTCCTATCACTGTGTTAACATTCCCCGCACCCGAAGAGTCAACTGGGGAGACAGATGCTTTGTAATAGCCACCGCCAAACTTTGGAATTCTCTCCCCACTTACATCAAAACCAGCCCCACCCTCATGACCTTCAGGAGACAGCTAAAAACTTGGCTTTTCACTCAGTAAACTGCCCTTTCCGTGTAACCATTTCTGTCTGACTACTTTTTGATCTATAGCGCCGAGACACCCATGGGTATTTGCGCGCTTTAAAAGTCGCATAAATAAATAAATAAATAAATAAAAAAAAAAAAAGGTTCCAACATCTCATGTCAGAAAAAGGGACAGTTCCCCATAATGGGGAAATTACTTTCACCCAATAGATCTCTTAAAGGGGAGGCACAGCCGTTTTTTCCTCCGTCGCAGAATCTTCATGATGAGCCCAAGACAAAGCTTGATAATCTAAAAGAGGGCCTGAATGGTCCTGAAATTGGTCCAATTTCAAATATGCTGGACTTTGTCATTGTTTACGATTGTGAATTAGGCCCATTATATAGACACACTTTTACACTCATTATTGGAAATGGAGGCCCTGAGGTTGGTATCAAGTAATGATATTGGTAATGTTTTAATAAATTCCTCTACTATTTTTATTGAGCTCAACTTTCCATTCAGCTCCAAGATTATAGTAATGTTGAGCTTGAAGAATGTAGATTATTTCCTGAAAAAAGGTATTGATGTCTTCTGTGTACAGCCTATTATAGAAACTGACCATAACAGTTCAATGTTCAATTTTCAGGGTAAACCACAGGATCCAATACAGAAGGGGTCTTTTAACCCGACGGACATCACAATTTCTGTAGGTGGAGGCATGAGGAGGAGAGTTATAAATATTGTGGAGACGGAGTAATTGAGTGCTTGGGAACCCGACTAGGGAGATGAGCTAACTAATTGGAGTTTGGTTGAAAGTATACTGAATGGGACCAGCAGCATCACAAACCATCCACTGTTGCAGAGGTAACCCCGGTCTAGGTCAATCTAATTTGAAGCTGAATTTTGTAACGCGCCTTAAACCTTTAAATATAGAAAGCATTGCAGGAAACATGGGTCTGTCCTTATTTTACATATGATAAAAGTTTTTTTTAAAACATATATATATATATATCTTATATATCTTCTATATAAATAAAAATGTAAATGTTTGTTTGAAATCGCAAATCTCCGAAAGTTCGTCACTGATTGACACAACCGTGGGTTCGAATACGCGCGATTTTTTATCTACACAACGTTGGATTCCAATACACGTGTGTCGAATGCGCATGTGTTTTAAATCAAAAGCCTGAACAGACACATAAAAATGTCAATGTTCGTTTTTTCAAAATCTTAAATCTCCGAAAGTTCTTCACCGATTGCTTAGAAATGTTGACACAACGTTGGATTCGATTAAGCGCGTGTTTATATATATGTTTTAAAATTAGAGAGCGACCCCTTCGCACACCAGGGGAATAGGGTACTTATACAGTAAACAGAAAAACTTTCCCTTGGTGGACACACTGCATTTGAATACCCCCTATATTCATAGAAGGATTCCCGTATGGACACTGTGCCCTACACACTATAGTATACCCACACACAGATTATATCGTTCAAAAGTTTATTCTTTATTTTATATAAAAAAAGACCAAAGGTCTTGTTCACAGATTTTTACCTTAAAAACAACCGCACAAGTCATGCCCACAGTTAAAAATTCACAACTTCATCAACACAATTGTATACGCATAAATGGTTAAAAAATACATTGTTTTACAAAACGTTGTTCATCAACACAGATATCTGAAAAAGACAATAAAATTCACAAAAAGAAAAAAGAAAAGGGGGGGAGAGACATACAGAGACGTAATAATTACTCGTTCAGTATTGCACATCTGAGAACCTAACAATCTCAAAATCTAACCCTGGGCCCATTTTAATTTTGTCTACAGGATAGATTCGTTCTCTTCATTGCGCAGAGGTAGCGTCGACGCGTTTCGATGGCTATTCCAGATATACTGCCATCTTTGTCAAGACTAGATGATCGGTCTCTCCTAATTTCTGGGCACTGGTTGGTTGCCACTGACAGGATTTTTCCTGGTTACATTAAGGCTTTTTTATCATCAGGAAATCGCTCAAGAGTTCGCTTTTCAGACGATAGAACCTCCAATGTAATGCATTCCTTTGGAACGTTAAAACCTTTCATTGGGTCTGCCCTTTCTCTTCCCCCTCTGTTATATCCGATTATTACCTTGTCTGGATACAGTTACTCTTTGGGGTCTATGCTGGTGGACTCTGTTTCTTATCTAAGAAGGCAAGGATATGCTTTTAGTAAGTTCAATGCATGTTTACAGATTGAAGCACATTATTGTACTTAAGTAGGATGGGGGGTCTTTAATAGCGAGTTTCGTTCGCATTCGGAGAAAAGGTGCTAAGCATATCCTTGCCTGCAATGCGGTGCATACATGTCCCAGAAGGTATTGCAGCATCACGTTTTGGGAGTGGCTGTTGCAAGGACACGTGATGCGAATAAAAACCGGAGTAAATCATTGCAGGCTTCGATGATGTTTATGAGCTGCACAGGAAGAAGGGGCTGCAGTGCCTTGAAACGCGTTGGCAAGTTTTAATCAGAGGGAGAATCTTGGCAAGCTGCATCATACTGCTGGATAGCAGGAGAGAGGTTGAGTTGCTCTTTAAATGCTTGGGGCATTTGTTTCGGATATATATATATATATATATATATATATATATATATATATTCACTGAAAAAACCATAGGTTATACACCATATATAGTTAGGAATTAGCATTTACAAAACCTTATTTTACTCACACAAAACCATTGAAATTCGCATATATAGTTAGTTGCACTAACTATATATCGCGCACCCGCAATCCACTGCTGATCATGTCACATATTACATCATTCATGACATGGTCAGTGACATCACTGATGACATCACTGATGACATCTCAAATGACATCACTGATGACATCACTGATGACATCTCAAATGACATCACTGATGACATAACTGATGACAACATCCAGTGACTGTATGTTTCTGTAAAGCTAAAATATGTCTTACATATTGAAGAATGAGTGGATTTATAAGTGTCTGGATGAAGGATTTAGTAGGTGCATGACTGACTGTATGAGTGAGTGATTAAATGTGTCTCACTGAGTGCATGGGTTAGTGACTAAACTGTCTTAATTTGTGCATCATTATATCTGTTGTTTTGTAAACTGCTGCATGTGTTGATCAGTAGCTATATGAGTAACTATATGGGTTATTGATTGGTTGCCCAAGTATTTGTATGGGAGACTGAGTGTGTGTGTGGGTGGCTGGGAGGTGTTTGACTCTGTGCATAGATGTGTGAGCAGTTGATTCACTAGATGTATGGGTTCAAAAGTGCATGTGGAAACAGCTGTATGGGCGGTTGACTGTGTGCATGAGTGTATTGGTGAGTGAATGGATATCTCAGTGCTACATGTCAAAGTAATTACATATGTAAAACACAGTACATTTGAGAGTTGACATATATAAATAAATGTGCATAAGAGCCAGTGAATGTGTGAGTGGCTGTATGGATCATTGTGAACTTGTATCCGGGATTGTATAAGAGAGTAAATATGTGTTAGTATATGTTTGAATAAGTAAGGTGTGTATAACTGTATAGTTGAGAAAATGGAGGTGTGATTGATTCTTTGCATGACTGACTAGGTGTGTGTGTAACTTCATGGACCAGTGACAGTCTGTGAGTGTCTGTTTACACTGAGTGTATCTAAGGTTATATTAGAGTCTGAAGAGGTTCATCGTATTATCACATGAATGATGTCATCAGTGATGTGATCAGTAATGTCAAATGAGATGTCATCAGTGATGTCATCAGTGATGTCATTTGAGATGTCATCAGTGATGTCATCAGTGATGTCATTTGAGATGTCATCAGTGATGTCATCAGTGATGTCACTGACCATGTCATGAATGATGTAATATGTGACATGATCAGCAGTGGATTGCGGGTGCGCGATATATAGTTAGTGCAACTAACTATATATGCGAATTTCAATGGTTTTGTGTGAGTAAAATAAGGTTTTGTAAATGCTAATTCCTAAATATATATGGTGTATAACCTATGGTTTTTTCAGTGAATTTTCAAGGTTTTGTAAATGCTAATTCCTAACTATATATGGTCTATAACCTATGGTTTTTTCAGTGAATTTCAATGGTTTTTTAATAGCAAATATCAAAAGCTTTAAAATGTATTCTTTTTTAAATTGAAAAATATATTTTATATGTTTTTAATACAATTTTTGTATGTATATATTTTTTTTTTATTTTTTTTTTGTTTCGCTACCGGTCCGCGCACCGGGTAGCTTCCCGTTAGCTCAATTTGGTGCCGCGAACCGGTAAACGTTCCGTTTGCGCAACTGCCGCGTTAGAAAACAACATCGTGACGCGTCGCGTAAGGGCGACGCATCGCGTTGTCGCGTAATGCGTCTTATGACGCGCCACGTTAGCGCACCCAGAAGTGCTCCGGTGCGCGGCGCAGCGCCCCGGAAGTGATCCGGGGCGCGGCGCGGAGCGCGTAACGTAAGCGTAACAGGTCATGTTAATAAAACTTTTCATTGGTTCATTTCACTTTTGGTTTCCTAATGATGTAAGGCTAGGTCATGTGACCTAAAAATAACACTTTTCATTGGTTTAGAACATTTTTTTTCCCAAATGATGAAAGCCCCCACCTTTTTTCTCACTCTGACTTTCAACTTTGTGAGAGGAAGACCTATTTTGATTGATAAGAAATGGCTTCATTAGTAGCTGCAGCTGGTGCACCCCCACCACCACCACCACCTCCTAGGAAGAGAGGACCACCTCCTCAGGTCATCCTTAATGAAGAGGAGGAAGAAGAGGAAGAAGAGGAAGAGGAGCAAGGGAGGAGACAGTTTTTGCCTGAGGAGCCAAGGAGGTCCCATGTAAAGGATAGTTACATCTGGCAATTGTTTACATTTCCCCGGGGCCAAAAAAAAGTAAATGCCCGGTACGTCACATGTCTCATCTGTGACAAATCTCTGTCCAGAGGGACTAATAAAAAATACAGCTTTGGTAATTACACCATGCATCGGCACATGGAGAGGTGGCACCCTGTGGCGCAGGACTTTACAGCGTGACGCATCTGCCTAGATGCATCAAGTTGTAAATATGTCGCAACATAGCGCATCTTTTGCGCCGCTGCTGCGTCACAAAAGTGACGCAACGGCGGAGCAAAAGAGGCGCACGGCCATCATAAATCTGCCCCTAACATTTTAAATGATTGGTTCAGGATGCCGATAAGGTGTGGCCTATCCACAGGTTTGTTTGAGGTGAGGCCTACTCAGGGTTGCAGATGAAATTTAGGCTTGTTGAAGAGTACAGAGGACATAATACATGTGCAGGCCTACCAATGAAGTGAGTCATGTCCACTGCACTCTTGAACAAAGGCCAGACCTCCTCTGTCTCCCTGGACAGGCCTAAACCTCATCTGCACAATGTGATTCGTAATGTTAGGAAACACAGGTGATGTAATTGAAAAACGTGCACATTTTTTTGCTCATTTCACAATCACATCACCTGTGTTTCCTTTGCTTAGGTATCTCATTGTGCAGATGTAGTCTAGCATATCAAAGAGTACGCAGAAGATGAGCACTGTATGCAACAACTTTGACACTTACAGAAGCCTCAGCTTCTCCATGCCCCCTACACAGTCCTAAATATATACATTTTAAGCTGACGGTATCTTGTTGCAGATGAAGTGAGGCCTATCTTGCAACATGGTGCATCTTTTGCACCGCCGCTGCGTCACAAAAGTGATGCAACGGCGGCGCAAAAGAGGCGCACGGCCATCATAAATCTGCCCCTAACATTTTAAATGATTGGTTCAGAATGCCGATAAGGTATGGCCTATTCAGAGGTGTGTTTGAGGTGAGGCCTACTCAGGGTTGCAGATGAAATTTAGGCTTGTTAAAGAGTACAGAGGAGATAATACATGTGCAGGCCTACCAACGAAGTGAGTCATGTCCACTGCACTCTTGAACAAAGGCCAGACCTCCTCTGTCTCCCTGGACAGGCCTAAACCTCATCTGCACAATTAAAATTCGTAATGTTAGGAAACACAGGTGATATAATTGAAAAATGTGCAAATATTTTTGCTCATTTCACAATCACATCACCTGTATTTCCTCAGCTTAGGTATCTCATTGTGCAGATGTAGTCTTGCATATCCAAGAGTACGCAGAAGATGAGGACTGTATGCAACAGAGCAATGTACATTACTCACCTCCCTTGACACTTACAGAAGCCTCAGTTTCTCCATGCCTCCTACACAGTTCTAAATGTATATCATTATCATCATAGTGACTATGAAACTCTAGCAGTACATATTGTGAAACCTAAATGTCTTAAAGTAACAATTTTTTAACCGACAAACAAGTAAATTATTCTCCCAGATTGATGGTGAGAAGTGATATATTTATTTAAAGAAGCAGACACCTTTTTGTCATTGTCATAAATGTAAAAACCATTCCTTTTCTTTATGAACCATTTTCATGTCATAATTTGAAAACACAGCACAACTCCTATGTACAAGTACACCCTGTCAGTACTTAAATTTGCCAAGCACTCATGAGGGCGTATTTACAAGGACCTTGCCCCACCTTTAAAGTCACTTTTAACGTGGGGAAAATAATGTGAACGTGGCTCAAAGGCCTTGTAAATATGGTCCATGCTGACTATGAAACTCTATCAGTACATATCAAGTAACCTAAATGATTTCAAGAAACGTTCTTAAACACATCAAGTAAGCAAATTATTCACCCAGAATCATGGTGAAGTGACTTAAAATGCCCTAACACACATGAGGGCATATTTTACAAGGCCCTTGCACCACTTTTGCGTCACTTTTAACATAGGGAAAATAACATGAAAGTGGCTCAAACATGAGAGTGTATTTACAAGGCCCTTTCATCACTTTAGCGTCACCTTTAACATAGGGAAAATAAGTTGAAAGTGGCTCAAAGTCCTTCTAAATATGACCCATGCTGGCTATGAAACTCTAGCAGCACATATCAAGAAACCTAATTGACTTCTAGAAACGTTTTTAAACACATCAAGTAAGCAAATTATTCACCCAGATTCATGGGGAAGTGACTTAAAATGCCCTAACACACATGAAAGCGTTTTTTTAAGGCCCTTGCACCACTTTTGCGTCACTTTTAACATGGCTATGAAACTCAAAGAAACTAAATCTATTTGTAAAACACTTGACACAAAGCAACATTTTAAATGCACAACTTTCTTCATAATTTTCTCCCTAAAGCATACTATTCTCTATTTAAATTAAATGAATCTTTTCTCACCTTAGCAAATACTTTTTGAGTTTCAAAACAGTCTCAGACACACACCAATTTTTCTTTAGCAGAGCAAAGGGTATGCACTCCAGAGGCTGCAACCAACAAAGGCACAGAAATGCTGTAATTCATCACACATATCTCTCATGTCACCCAATCAAAACTCTTCCCTCACTTTATTCAAATCAACACCCTTCCCCCCTCTGCCCTTTCTGCCTTTTTTCCATAGCAACCACCTCCTGAAAGACCTGTCATGTTTACAAGTTCACACAACAATGTTTCAATTGAACTCTGAACTCTCAGTACACCTGCGTATCCAGTGCAATCTTTCATAAAATGATTTTTTCTTGACCATTCAAATTACATCTTTCAAAGAACTCATCCATGCACCCTAACTTTCTGTTTTCAGCAATCAAAATCCACCAATCACTGCTACTGAATCATTAGCACAGAAACTCCACAGTTTTTTTCATTACAAACTCCTACTGTTTCAACTGCCATTTCATTCCCACACTTCATCTGACTGCAGCAGAACCTCCTCTCACCATGTTTTCTGTCTGGATTGTTGGACATAGTTACATCCACTGGGCTCAAAGGTATGCTGATAACAGAAATTTACACAACCTCAATTTACAAAATGTGGAAATCAACTGGATGGGTCACAGAGGATTGAGATGTCACCAATTGATACCATTGGTGAAAACCTTTTTGCATTTGCCAAAACCTGACCTGTTAATTGTGCACTGTGGAGGAAATGACTTGGGCACTTTGACTGGGGTAGGTCTGGAAATGCTTTTAAAGGACACCTTTGAGCAATTGATGGCACTTTTTCCTCAAACTGCCTTGGTATATTCAAATATATGCCAAAGACAGAAATGGAGGTGGTCCAACCAATTTTGTCCACAAATTGAGAAATCGAGGAAGCATGTAAATAAGTCTGTTTCAGCTTACATGAGAGACCATGGAATGGGCTCCATCTACAACAATAACTTGCGTTACTACATGCAAGATATCTACAGAGGAGATGGAGTTCACTTCTCAGATTAGGGAAACAGAATTTCTATCCTGAATTTAAGACTATGTATTGGTACCTACTTATAAGTACCTAGAACTTACACAGAACCCAAAAGCTCTTTTCAGAGCTACCTTAACTATGATTACTCTTTAAAAATTTCAAATGTACCTTTTTTCACTAATTTTCACTTTTGTTCGCTTCCCGGTTCGCTACCCGGTTCGCGTACCGGAAGCTAACCTCGCGAAAAATTCAATTTTTTTTTTCTTTTTCGACATATATGAGCCTCCTCAGCCACCCTTAGAAAACCTAGGGGGTCAGGATACGTCTCCCGTGCCCCCTTATACCCATTTCCCACATTGTTTTTCCTCCATCTTGTGATTAAATACGACCAAAACACAAGATGGCGGACTCCCGTTACGCTACCGGTTAGCTACCCGGTTCGCGTACCGGGTAGCGCCTCTACCGCGAAAATTTTTTTTTTTTTTTGCCCCGCGGGACCCTTTAATAGCCCCCTCATCAATCCTAGGGGGTCAGGAGGGGTCTACCTTGCCCCCTTTCATTAATTTCCCCCTTCGTTTTTCTTCACCTCTTGTCTCTCAATCCTACCGAGAGACAAGATGGCGGCCGCTCCGGACTGTTTAGAATGTTGACAGACACCGGAGAGCCAATCAGCTTTGCTTCGCGAAGTTCCGTTACGCGTCAGGTACGCGAACCGGGGCGCTAACCGGAGCGCTGTTACAGATATATATATTTTTTTGAACCTTAATTTATCAAAATCCACTGGAGCACATATATTGAGACCTAGCAAAGGCACATCGGGCAAACAATATCTTCAATTTTGCCAAGTTTCGTGGAAATCCATTCAGCCGTTCGAGCTAAAAGTGAGTCCAACCGCCCTATGGAAAATTGCATGGGAAAAACGTGTTTTGGGACCCCCCCTTTTTTCTCGGCCCCCCCTTGACAAAACCCCCCCAAATTTTTAGGGGCTGCTCAGAAACAAAATGTTCCATTTTCCTGAAAATTTCAGCCAATTCCGTCCTCAAACGCCAAAGTTATTCGACATAGAATTTTCAAAAATCCCATAGAAAAAAATCCTAACTATATATACCTACTGGCGACCGCCAGTAGTTAATATATATATACATATATATATATATATGTATGTATATATATATATATATATATATATATATATATATATATATATATATATATATATATCACGCTCCTAGTTGCATCAACAGACGGGGCACAAACAGACGGGTGCCGTTTACGGTGATGCTCCGTTTACGTATCCACGCTCGATATTCAAAAAGTTCAGAAAGAAAATACAGCACTCGCGGGGTTAGTTGCAGCAGCAGCGGTTTATTTCACAGACGCGTTTCGGTAGATTACCTTCGTCAGTGTGTTTACAGTGATAGTATCTCAATACGCCATTTATTCAAATCGACATGTTTGGGAAATGAAGAAAGGACTGGCGCCCTGGTGTCAGTGAAAGACACGCGCCATCTTTGAATGGTCAAAAATTACGACAAAACGAAGCATGCCTGCTTATATTGACAGTGAATGTAAACAAAGCTTAAATCAAGAGATACATAATGCAAAACATTAAACTTGCAAAAACAAACTCTTAAAATGGCATGTATCCAACGTGAAGTAATATAGCCATGGATCAGCATAGGCAGCCTATATGCCGGCTGCTAGCAAGCTTCCACATTTCCAATATCAAGCCGTGTATCGGCAACCATTTAATTCATTCCAAATGTTCAAATTTAAACCGGAAAATCAAGCAGCAAAAAGTAATACAATTCATAAATCCATAGCCCTGCATAGTGCTTTAACAAAGTATAGTGACAATAAAGTTGATTTGCCCAAGTGGACCATTAATTCTTCCCCTGAATTCAAGCCATTTGGGGATTTCGTTTGTAAATCTATTATGTATCGAGACTCTAGTCTTCTGAGTTTCAACACTCTGTCGCCTCCTCTGTCATTGCTGTGTACACAGTCCAAGCTAAAGTATCGTAACAGATCCCTGTTACCCCCATGCTTGATGGCAAAGTGGCGAGCTACTGGGTAGTTCAAGTCCCTTTTGGCAATGGCCCGCATATGTTCTAATACTCTGATTTTAACACTATGAATGGTGCTCCCTATGTAACGAAGGCCACAGGGACAGACCAGACAGTAAACAGCGTGAGTGGTTAGACATGTCATGAATTTGGTTATCTTTCTTTCTGTTGACAACCCTTTGATGTTGTATGAGAGAACCCTTCTGCTAAAAGCACAAGCCTTGCACTTTTCCGCAAGGAAAGAATCCCCTCATTTCACTTAGAGAATTTTGTTTAGGAGTGGGGACTGCCAGGTGACTATGAATGAGGCTATCTCTTAGGGAACGGGATTTCCGAAAGGTTATTAATGGTCCTGTCGAAATATCTGACCCAATGATGTTATCTGTCCCTAGGATATGCCAGTTCCTCCTCATTATGGACCTTAACAGGTTAGCATCTTCACAATAAGTTGTAATCATTCTGAATTGTTTAGTCTCCTTCCCAGATTTCGCTGATTTCAATAGATCTTCTCTACACTTGTTTCTAGCTCTTTGTAAAGCACTTTGCAACACTTTAGCGTCATAACCTCTAGCTAGAAATCGATTGGTGCTCTCTGTTGCTGACAAATCAAAATCTCTGTATCTAGAACAATTTCGTTTTAGTCTGAGGAATTCCCCATAGGGGATACTGTTTACTAGTTTCCTCGGATGACCGCTGGACGCATGTAAAGTGCTATTGCCAGCGGTTGGTTTTCTGAAGAGAGATGTGACAATTTTACTGTCTATGATTTCCACTTCGAGGTCTAAATAGTTCGCTGCCACCGAACTTATGTCCCCACTGAAATGTAGGTTCAGTGTGTTGTCATTAAGATGTTCCACATAATCGGCCGCCTCACTTTCACTGCCATTCCAAATGAGGAACAGGTCGTCTATATACCTGCTCCACGACACAATTTTTTCAGACCACTTTGTGTTAGCCGGGGACCAGGCCACCTGCTCCTCCCACCAGCCAACAAACAAGTTCGCATAGCTGGGGGCGAAGCAGGAGCCCATCGCGGTCCCCGAAGTTTGTCTGAACAGTTCCCCCTGAAAAACAAAAATATTATTAAACGGACAGAACTCAGCAAATTCTAATAGCATAGTGTTATGGATGGCAAACTTGAGCGGTCTTTTCTTCAGAAAGTACTCCATAGCAAACAGGCCCTGTTGGTGATCAATGCTCGTATAGAGACTGGTTATGTCCAACGCTAGCAGACAATAGGATGGTTGCCAGGTTATAGATTCAATGTGGTTAATAAAGTCCGTAGTGTCTTTAATATAGGACTTTAATGTCAATACAACTTCAAACAGATAATGGTCCAGAAATTTAGATACATTTTCAGTTAGACTCCCCATAGAGGAGAGTATGGGTCTCCCTGGTGGGTTCAGGCAATCCTTATGCACCTTGGGAAGGTGGTAAAAGGTCGGCAAGGTTGGATTTATGGTTCGAAGGAACAAATGTTCATCACTGTCTAACATCCGTTTTCTGAACCATCTGTTGATGAGCTCATTGTATTTATGTATACTATCCTGATACACATTGTTCGTGGTAGTTTCATAGCATTCACGGTTCCTTAACTGACGATATGCCTCCTCAGTATATTGTTCCCGGGACATGATCACAATATTCCCCCCTTTATCCGAGGGTTTGAAAATCACAGATTCGTCCTTTTCAAGACTCTTCAGTGCTTCTTTCTGTGATTTTGTCAAGTTATTAAATTTGTTTGAGCAGGTAGGGTTAGCTCTGAATTTCAATAATTCCTTATTAACTGCCTCGCTAAAGGTGTCAATAGCATCAAATGGCATTTGTGGAAGGAATTGGGAAGTTGGCTTAAAACCACTGATGGGTGCTTGTTGTTCCACATCCACCTGTCTAACCCGTTGGCTCAAACTCATTGCGGTCTCTTGATCTCTTTCTTGTCGTAGGTCTTCCAATACCTCCAACGTTGTCAGATCGTTGACCGACAAAAAATCATTGTCATTCCCTTTGCCTTTCAATAGTTTAGTTTCTTTCAATGATGGTTTCAGTTTAAAGAATTTGTGGAGTTTAAGTTTCCGCGTGAATTTAAAGAGGTCTATCCTGGTTTGCATATATTCCATCCTATTTTGAGGGCAAAAATTCAATCCGAGTTTTAATACTGATTCTTCCGTATCTGTGAGAGTCTTTGGTGAGAGGTTAATGATTGTCAATTTCTATAACCTGGCAACCATCCTATTGTCTGCTATCGTTGGACATAACCAGTCTCTATACGAGCATTGATCACCAACAGGGCCTGTTTGCTATGGAGTACTTTCTGAAGAAAAGACCGCTCAAGTTTGCCATCCATAACACTATGCTATTAGAATTTGCTGAGTTCTGTCCGTTTAATAATATTTTTGTTTTTCAGGGGGAACTGTTCAGACAAACTTTGGGGACCGCAATGGGCACCTGCTTCGCCCCCAGCTATGCGAACTTGTTCGTTGGCTGGTGGGAGGAGCAGGTGGCCTGGTCCCCGGCTAACACAAAGTGGTCTGAAAAAATTGTGTCGTGGAGCAGGTATATAGACGACCTGTTCCTCATTTGGAATGGCAGTGAAAGTGAGGCGGACGATTATGTAGAACATCTTAATGACAACACACTGAACCTACATTTCAGTGGGGACATTAGTTCGGTGGCAGCGAACTATTTAGACCTCAAAGTGGAAATCATGGACAGTAAAATTGTCACATCTCTCTTCAGAAAACCAACCGCTGGCAATAGCACTTTACATGCGTCCAGCGGTCATCCGAGGAAACTAGTAAACAGTATCCCCTATGGGGAATTCCTCAGACTAAAACGAAATTGTTCTAGAGACAGAGATTTTGATTTGGCAGCAACAGAGAGCACCAATCGATTTCTAGCTAGAGGTTATGACGCTAAAGTGTTGCAAAGTGCTTTACAAAGAGCTAGAAACAAGTGTAGAGAAGATCTATTGAAATCAGCGAAATCTGGGAAGGAGACTAAACAATTCAGAATGATTACAACTTATTCTGAAGATGCTAACCTGTTAAGGTCCATAATGAGGAGGAATTGGCATATCCTAGGGACAGATAACATCATTGGGTCAGATATTTCGACAGGACCATTAATAACCTTTCGGAAAGCCCGTTCCCTAAGAGATAGCCTCATTGATAGTCACCTGGCAGTCCCCACTCCTAAACAAAATTCCCTAAGTGAAATGAGGGGATTCTTTCCTTGCGGAAAGTGCAAGGCTTGTGCTTTTAGCAGAAGGGTTCTCTCATACAACATCAAAGGGTTGTCTACAGAAATAAAGATAACCAAATTCATGACATGTCTAACCACTCACGCTGTTTACTGTCTGGTCTGTCCCTGTGGCCTTCGTTACATAGGGAGCACCATTCATAGTGTTAAAATCAGAGTGTTAGAACATATGCGGGCCATTGCCAAAAGGGACTTGAACTACCCAGTAGCTCGCCACTTTGCCATCAAGCATGGGGGTAACAGGGATCTGTTACGATACTTTAGCTTGGACTGTGTTCACAGCAATGACAGAGGAGGCGACAGAGTGTTGAAACTCAGAAGACTAGAGTCTCGATACATAATAGATTTACAAACAAAATCCCCAAATGGCTTGAATTCAGGGGAAGAATTAATGGTCCACTTGGGCAAATGAACTTTATTGTCACTATACTTTGTTAAAGCACTATGCAGGGCTATGGATTTATGAATTGTATTACTTTTTGCTGCTTGATTTTCCGGTTTAAATTTGAACATTTGGAATGAATTAAATGGTTGCCGATACACGGCTTGATTTTGGAAATGTGGAAGCTTGCTAGCAGCCGGCATATAGGCTGCCTATGCTGATCCACAGCTATATTACTTCACGTTGGATACATGCCATTTTAAGAGTTTGTTTTTGCAAGTTTAATGTTTTGCATTATGTATCTCTTGATTTAAGCTTTGTTTACATTCACTGTCAATATAAGCAGGCATGCTTCGTTTTGTCGTAATTTTTGACCATTCAAAGATGGCGCGTGTCTTTCACTGACACCAGGGCGCCAGTCCTTCCTTCATTTCCCAAACATGTCGATTTGAATAAATGGGATGTACGTTGTTACAACGCATGCTTTTACCACGCATGCTGTTATAGCGCAAGTTTTACAACGCAAGCCTCTACAACGCATTGCTTTGGGGGGTGCTGGATAGTGAATAGTTTAATTTACTATTCCAACTCCAGTCCCCGTGGATAGTAGGGAAGGTGTTGGATAGTAAATTAAAACTATTCCCTATCCTAGAGCGCCCCCCAGTGCAATGCGTTGTAATGGTTTTCGTTGTAAAACCTGCGTTGTAAAGGCACTGCGTGGTAAAAGTTGCGTGGTAAAGGATGTTTCCCGAATAAATGGCGTATTGAGATACTATCACTGTAAACACACTGACGAAGGTAATCTACCGAAACGCGTCTGTGAAATAAACCGCTGCTGCTGCAACTAACCCCGCGAGTGCTGTATTTTCTTTCTGAACTGGGAGAATATCGAGCGTGGATATATATATATATATATTCACTGAAAAAACCATAGGTTATAGACCATATATAGTTAGGAATTAGCATTTAAAAAACCTTATTTTACTCACACAAAACCATTGAAATTCCATATATAGTTAGTTGCACTAACTATATATCGCGCACCTGCAATCCACTGCTGATGATGTCACATATTACATCATTCATGACATGGTCAGTGACATCACTGATGACATCACTGATGACATCTCAAATGACATCACTGATGACATCACTGATGACATCTCATTTGACATCAATGACCACATCACTGATGATATCATTCATGTGACAATACAATGCATCTCCTCACATTTTAATATAACCTCTGTTTCACCCAGTGTTAAATACAGAATATAATTTTTGAAACCATTGACACACCAATACTAGTTACTACATACGCACTCACTGATTCCTACGTCTACACACACCTTCACTCATTCACCCATACTATCATTCATACATACAATCACTCATCTTTACAACACTATCATATGCACTCATACACCTATACAGACACTCACAGTCTGCCACTCATCCATGGAGTTACTCACACACCTAGTCAGTCCTGTAAAGAATCAATGACACTTCCATTTTCTTGTCTATACAGTTAAACATAGAGCACCTTACATTTTCAAACATATACTAACACATACTTACCTTGTTATACAATCATTGATACAAGTACACATTGATGCACAGAGTCACACACCTCCCAGCCAGCCACACACACACTCAGTCTCCCATACAAATACTTGGACAATCAATCAGTAACCCATATAGTTAATCATATAGCTACTGATCAAAACATGCAGCAGTTTACAGAACAACAGACATAATGATGCACAAATTAAGACACTTTAGTCACTAACCCATGCACTCAGTGAGACACATTTAATCACTCACTCATGCATTCAGTCATGCACCTACTAAATCCTTTGTCCAGACACTTATACTTCCACTCATTCTTCAATATGTAAGACACATTTTAACTTTACAGAAACATACAGTCACTGGATGTTGTCATCAGTGATGTCATCAGTGATGTCATTTGAGATGTCATCAGTGATGTCATCAGTGATGTCACTGACCATGTCATGAATGATGTAATATGTGACATCATCAGCAGTGGATTGCAGGTGCGCGATATATAGTTAGTGCAACTAACTATATATGGAATTTCAATGGTTTTGTGTGAGTAAAATAAGGTTTTTTAAATGCTAATTCCTAACTATATATGGTCTATAACCTATGGTTTTTTCAGTGAATTTTCAAGGTTTTGTAAATGCTAATTCCTAACTATATATGGTCTATAACCTATGGTTTTTTCAGTCAATTTCAATGGTTTTTTAATAGCAAATATCATAAGCTGTCGAATGTCAAGTACGTGGTAAGTGAAAACATTTTCGTGTTTATGCACACTGATCTGCTTTGAATGGTGCCCCCCCCCCTCATTTCTATTAGGAGTACTCTCTCTTTGCAGATAGTGAAAGGTAGTTAACGCAGGTCTTTGCCCCCATTGTAATCCGTCGTGCCTGCTTCTCTCTCCATTTGATTCATTGTTATCCAAGTATTTACTGTTTTAGAATTAGTTCTCTTTGGTTCATTCTCTATTTACAAACAAACACAGAGTCGCAATACTCTGTTTAGTCTTTGCAGATAACGAAAAATCGTGTAAAAAAAAAAGAAAAGGAATCGAGCAAAATCAGTAGGCCACTAATGGGATCTCTTTTTGACCTCGCTAAAATAGAAACATTAGGAACAACCCCTCATGACAAATACAAAACTAGTGAGATGAACTGAACTCCACACAATGATGGCTGCAAAACAGCTCGGCTCCGCCACCCACCCCGCCCAAAATAACGATAAAGAACGGCTGCCATGATTGGTTGCGGAATGACCACGACGGAGCTACGAAATGGTGCTGCTCTCATGCTAACCCCAGCTTCAGTCTGAAACATCCAGAAACACTGTAGACTACCAATTCGATCAGTTCCGGTAGCGCCCCAATGTAACCCGGTAGAGAAGAACTAGCCCTCCCCTCTTTGACTGATGGTTCTTGTTGCCTGTCCCTTCTGTTGTCATTTAACAGAACTATTTAGCCTGCTGAAAGGGGTTGTGTTCCGACCGCTGGTTGGTGGAGACATTTTGACTATATTCTGTACCTGCGTTGTCGCGTAATGCGTCATATGACGCGCCGCGTTAGCGCATCCGGAAGTCATCCGGGGCGCGCAGCGCGTAACGTAAGCATAACAAGTCATGTGACTTGTTAATAAAACTTTTCATTGGTTCATTTTACTTTTCTTATTGTAATGATGAAAGGCTTGGTCATATGACCTAAAAATTACGCTTTTCATTACTTCCGAACATTATTTTTTCTTAAATATATGTTATAATGTTCCAGGCTAATGTACTTTCCCGGAAATTTTACAACTGTCCTGCAAGTAAAATATATTCTTTTTTCGAGAAAAAGAGCGTTTCTTCGTCCCATGACGGAGCCGTTGAGCAAAAGAGGGTCGACCTGCTGTCTTAGTCGCCGATACGCCTGAATATGAGATTCTTATCGATCACTTTATGTTGCAGGAATAGAAAACACAACAGCCCTTGACCATTTATCTTTACTGCGTTCCTTCGTATTATACCTTTTACCCTTCATGTAATTGGTCTGCTTTATTTCACTTGCCTTTTAATGATTCTAAAACAGTGACTATTATTAAAAACTTTACCAATGTATATACTACTACCATGTTTTCTTTTAAAAACCTTTATTGTGAAAATTTCATTATACAAATACGAGCCTATAACCACGTGGGCCGGCCACGGAGCAAACTGTAATCGTATATGATGAATAGACATTTACACTGTAGAGGAACGTAACGGGCGGGCCATTACGTTGCAAGAACTAAGGTGTCTAACAGTTACGGAATCGGTGGACGTACAATTTATAATTAAAATACGACAGGGCCAGTTACAATAAAATTATCTAGATATACATTTTCGGGCAAGTACCATGGGTGACGTTAATTCGAACTTTCAACAGTACAGTAATCAATAACACATCAGAACTTAATATCAATAGGGATGTCGAAATATTCAATCAATTCTCGTCCCCGCCCGCCATTTGCTTCAAAACTGCATACGTATCTCGTGATTTCAAGGTTCTGCAACCAGTACACAACAAGGAGTTACGAGTCCCATTTATTCTGGCGCCATTTTGGGCGAGGACGGGCAGGTCCAGGATATAGTCAAAATGTCTCTACCAACCATCGACTATGATGATGTTCATATGCTGTATTTATTAGAGTAACACTCATCTGTCCACATGAAATTAATTTGCCACAATCTAAACATGTCATTTTAATCTTTCCAAAGTTCTTCTAAATATTTGGGACCGTTTCCCTTGCCTCTGAAGCTCTCAGTGCCACTTCTTTGATGAATGTACTAGCAGGTCAGGGGTTCTCCTCCAAATCTCTCTTTTATGCAGCACTATAATTAATTGGTGCCACCTCTCCATATGACGATGCATGGTATAGTTACCACAACTATATTTTTTTTCGGTTCCTCTGGAGAGTTCATCGTGGCAGATGAAGCGTGTAACGTACCGGGCATTTACCTTTTTTTGCATGTACAGGAAAGGAAAAAAAAATCGAGCGTCCGAGTTCTAAGGTGTCCCAGGGCCATTTTAGTGGACCAGGCCCAAATCCAAAGAACAGGCCGCCATTTTGAGAGTCCTGTTGCAGCCGCCTGTCGCTGTAGCATCAAGAGCAGCCGAAACTCAGCTGAATGGCAACTGAAACGGTAAAGGGGCGCCCCACTACAGCAGACGAGCCAGGCCCAAATCCAAAGAACAGCTATCTCACAGGCTAATGGGGCGACCCACGCCGAGTTTCAGCATTGTAGGATGACCACACAAGTACAGCAACTTGCTAGACATCACCTCGGTGCCATCCGGATCTCGGCGCCCCACTGCAGATGAAGTGCCTCTCAACTATGAAACCACCACGGTGACATCCGGATCTTGGCGCGTTGTGCTGCCTTCGGCCTATTCGCACATCGGTCCGCTACTGACGCCATCTCACAGGCTAATGGGGCGACCCACGCCGAGTTTCAGCATTGTAGGATGACCACACCAGTACAGCAACTTGCTAGACATCACCTCGGTGCCATCCGGATCTCGGCGCCCCACTGCAGATGAAGTGCCTCTCAACTATGAAACCACCACGGTGACATCCGGATCTTGGCGCGTTGTGCTGCCTTCGGCCTATTCGCACATCGGTCCGCTACTGACGCCATCTCACAGGCTAATGGGGCGACCCACGCCGAGTTTCAGCATTGTAGGATGACCACACCAGTACAGCAACTTGCTAGACATCACCTCGGTGCCATCCGGATCTCGGCGCCCCACTGCAGATGAAGTGCCTCTCAACTATGAAACCACCACGGTGACATCCGGATCTTGGCGCGTTGTGCTGCCTTCGGCCTATTCGCACATCGGTCCGCTACTGACGCCATCTCACAGGCTAATGGGGTGACCCACGCCGAGTTTCAGCATTGTAGGATGACCACACCAACTTGCTAGACATCACCTCAGTGCCATCCGAATCTTGGCATCTCAACGCCTAGTGGTATCTTCCATACAAAAAATATTGTTACGCTGCCTTTGGCCCCATTCGCACATCAGTCCGCAACTTAGACATCACCTCGGTGCCATCCGGATCTTGGCATCTCAGCGCCTTGTGGTGTCAGTCAGAAAATATTGTTGTGCTGCCTTCGGCCTATTCGCACATCGGTCCGCTACTGACGCCATCTCACAGGCCAACGGGGCGCCCCACGCCGACTTTCAGCATTGTAGGATGGCCACACCAGTGCGGCAACTTGCTACACACCACCTCGGTGCCATCCGGATCTTGGCATCTCAGCGCCTTGTGGTCTCTTCTACACCGGAAATATAGTAGAAAATATTGTTACGCTGCCTTTGGCCCCATTCACACATCAGTCCGCTACTGACACCATCTCACAGGCCAACGGGGCGCCCCACGCCGACTTTCAACATTGTAGGATGGCCACAGAAGTGCGACAACTTACTAGACACCACCTCGGTGCCATCCGGATCTTGGCGCGTTGTGCTGCCTTCGGCCTATTCGCACATCGGTCCGCTACTGACGCAAACTCACAGGCCAACGGGGCGCCCCACGCCGACTTTCAGCATTGTAGGATGGCCACACCAGTGCGGCAACTTCCTACACACCACCTCGGTGCCATCCGGATCTTGGCGCGTAGTGAAGCTGCAGCAGCTGCAAATAAGCTTCAGACAGTGTTACAACCGCTGCTCAGAACTCTCAACTATGACACCACCTCGATGCCATCCGGATCTTGGCGCGTTGTGTTGCCTTCGGCCTATTCGCACATCGGTCCGCTACTGACGCCGCCTCACGTGCCAACGTATTTTCTCCGCATTTTATACCCTATGCCGCATAACAGGTCATGTGACTTGTTTATAAAACTTTTCATTGGTTCATTTTACTTTTGGTTTCCTAATGATGGAAGGCTTGATCATATGACCTAAAAACAACACTTTTCATTGGATGAAAACTTTTTTTTTCCCCCAAACGATGAAAGCCCCACCTTGTTTCTGGATGTTTCAGACTGAAGCTGGCGTCACCATGAGAGCACCACCATCTCGTAGCTCCGTCGTGGTCATTCCGCGAGCAATCATGGCAGCCGCTCCCCACCAGAAGCCTGCAGGAGTCGGGGCCCCCAAAACTTTTGATGAATTCTCAAGGCGGAGGGGACGCTTTCGAGAATGGGGTCCAAGACCTAGCAGACAAGCGTCCGATTTCCAAGGTGTCCCAGGGCCATTTCAGTGGACCAGGCCCAAAAAGGAAACAGCCTGCCGCCATTTTGAGAGTCCTGTGACAGCCGCCTATCGCTGCACCGCAAGAGTGGGCGCAACTCAGCTGAATGGCGGATTTTGACACAGTGGACCAAAAGCGGACGGAATGGCAACTGAAACGGTAAAGGGGCGCCCCACTACAACAGACGAGACTCCACCTGGAGAGGCCCGTTCACGCCGCCTCCCCCGGGGCGCTCCACGCCGTTATTCGGAGCAGCATTGTAGGATACCAAAACCAGTGCGGCAACTTACTGGACATCACCTTGGTGCCATCGTTCTGCTGCCTTGGAACTATTCGCACAACAGTTTGCTACTGATGACCCACCCCCCGCGACGCCCCACGCCGTTATTTGCTGGGTGGCAACTTACTAGACATCACTTTTGTGTCATCTAGATTTCGGCGCGTTCTGCTGCCTTGGAACTATTCGCACAACAGTTTGCTACTGATCACCCACCCCCCGCGACGCCCCACGCCGGAAATCTGGACGTTGTGCTGCGTTGGGACTATTCGCACAGCCGACCGCTACTTCGTTGTTTTTCTCTAAAAATGTTTATATGTTATTACTATTTTTGTTTTCTTGTATATATTTATAAATTATTAAAGTTTTATAATCTTACTACTTTGTCGGAGTGCTATATATTTTTAATGTGACACATAATTGTAAAAACTTTGATGTACAAAGAGTCATCCCTGGAATCTTCCGCTTCACGCTCGGTCCCCTCCCCAATCACAATACAGGATGGTTTTCAGATAATAGCAACGCTTCTGCTGTGACGGATCTCATCGAGTGTGGGCCTTGATCTACTATAACTCCTTTGAAGACGGGTGATTCTTTACAGCTGTGGCTATAAACTACATCTGCAGGGCTAGCTGATAGCCTAGGACCGGCCTGGACAATCGGACACAGAGGAAAAGGAGTGTCAGAGGGTGCGGTAGTGAATAGGGCGAAAGGGAGGTGTCGGGCGGGCACAGGGTGTGATTCTCAGGGAAGAACAGCGCAGATGGGGGGAGGTTTATTACCCATGCATAAAACAGAGAGCGGGGGTGACCACTGCCTGGGGGAGATGCTTGCGAGGGTGGGGAGCCATGCTAAGGATCGACAGCGTGCACAGAGTGGATCTGGTCAAGGCATCTAAAATGGCTGCCGTGCACGACAAAAGTGTGGCATTTGAAAAAAGACAAGATGGCGCACACAATGTTTTTCAACAATTCCTGATTTCCTTCGAATCGAACGTTAACAGACGTTGGGGCATATTACCAAAGTTAAGCGATATTTATCCCTAACGATGCATTGCAAAGATTTTTTTACCGTCAGAAATTATCGCAGATAAACCTTGCTATTATCAAGGTTTATCGCAAATACGATAAAAAACGAGCGCAATGCATTAATATCGCTGAAAACTCCGCGATATTCATGCATTACCGAGCTAATGCTCTTAGCCATGTTATCCACCTCCCATTGGATAACATGGCTAAGAACTGCTCAGGGCAGCTGTTACTTTTTGGAGATATTCGCGCTTATCTCGAATATTTCCAAAAGTTGATAATAGGAGATAGCGATGTTAGCGACTGTTTCCAGTCGCTAACATCTTGGCATGCCCACTTTGCATGTCATTAGTGATAAATATCACTCACATGCAAAGTGGGGCCCAAGATGGTCGCTATCTCCTACTAGCCGTCGCTAACTGGTGCTAGCAACAGCTACGTAATACAGATATAATTTTATCTCCGCGAAGCGGAGCGCTGTTACAGATATATATCTTGTTTTTGAACGTTAATTTCTCAAAATGCACTGAAGCACATATATTGAGACCTAGCAAAGGCACATCGGGCTACCAGTCCCTAATATTTTACCAAGTTTCGTGCAAATCCATTCAGCCGTTCGATTATTATTATTATTTATTTTTTTTGCCCCGCGGGGCCCTTTTAAAACCTCCACATCAAACCTAGGGGATCAGCGAGGATCTACTATGCCCCCTTATGGTCATTTGCCCCTTCGCTTTGGCCTCCTCTTGTCTCTCGATCCTACCGAGAGACAAGATGGCGGCCGCTACGGACTGTTTGGAATGTTTACAGACACCGGAGAGCCAATCAGCTTCGCTTCGCAAAGCTCCGTAACGCGAAAAGTACGCGAAGCGGTCCGCTGTTACAGATATATATCTTTTTTTGAACGTTAATTTCTCAAAATCCACTGAAGCACATATATTGAGACCTAGCAAAGGCACATCGGGCTACCAGTCCCTACAATTTTGCCAAGTTTCGTGCAAATCCATTCAGCCGTAAGATTATTATTATAATTTTTTTTTTTTGCCCCGCGGGGCCCTTTTAAAACCTCCACATCAAACCTAGGGGGTCAGCGAGGATCTACTATTCCCCCTTATGGTCATTTGCCCCTTCGCTTTGGCCTCCTCTTGTCTCTCGATCCTACCGAGAGACAAGATGGCGGCCGCTACGGACTTTTTGGAATGTTGACAGACGCCAGAGAACCAATCAGCTTCGCTTCACAAAGCTCCGTTGCGCGAAAAGTCCGCGAACCAGTGCGCTAACTGGTCCGCTGTTACAGATATATATCTTTTTTTAAACGTTAATTTCTCAAAATCCACTGGAGCACATATATTGAGACCTACAAAAGGCACATCGGGCTACCAGTCCCTACAATTTTGCCAAGTTTCGTGCAAATCCATTCAGCCGTTCGGGCTAAAAGTGAGGCCAACCGCCCTATGGAAAACTCAATGTTAAAAACACGTTTTGGGACCCCCCTTTTTTCTCGGCCCCCACTGGACGAACCCCCCCCAAATTTGCAAGGGCTGCTCAGAAACAAAATGTGCCATTTTCCTGAAAATTTCAGCCAATTCCGTCCATAAACGCCAAAGTTATTAGACATAGAATTTTCAAAAAACCCATAGAGAAAAAAGCCTAACTATATATACCTACTGGCGACCGCCAGTAGGTAATATATATATATAGTGAATAGACATGGTCTATACTGATCCCCTATTGAAAACCAAATATTTGTTTCATTACATTTTCAATTTGTTTTGTATTTTTCAATAAAGCGTAAACCACTTTTACCCCTGGAAATGTATTTACAAACATTTCTATGAAAAGCAGACCAAAAGAAGTTACTAATATAGCCATGCTAATGACTTAATATCACTGAATCAGTATATTCCTTATTCTCAGATTACACCAACATTTTTAAGAGTGATTTCAGTCGCTCCATGTGTATTTCAGAGCTCCCTATATTAGTAACCCCTCAAATGCGCATATAAGAAGATCCCTAAATTACTCGTTATTTCAGCTATCTCTCATCTGAAAATCTTCATGGTATATATTCATTATCTTCCTGGTCTCGAACTGTCAAAATAGACAGAGGTCCATGTGTCAGCCTTACCTTTCCTTTCATTGTTGTTTATAACTTGTCTTAACATTTCATGACTTTTAATCAGCCATCTACAGTATCTCCGCCGTACGTTGCTCTCCTCTAATATCTCCTTCTCATTCTCACTGTTCTCCTACCACTGCTTCCCCTTTTGTGATGCGTTCCACCCAGGAAACGTACACCCTTGCATTTCCCTCAGTCAATTTAGCACCTGTCTTCATTTGTTACCCATGCAGTTCCCTATAGAATTTCCTCCTGTTACTCCTTACCTCTGATGGAGCAAGGTTGCATACATAAAGAAACTTGCTCGGATTCAATTCTCTCGAAATAACATGTAACAAATTAATCAACATGTTTTGTGAATACTAATAATTGCATTACTCAACATTTTAGTTATATAGGGGAAGCTTGCTTATCTATTTTACTAACCAGTAATCCGAGTGTCCTAAAATGGCCCCCGAAAACGCAAACCCTTTTGCGCATGCGTCTACTACATCTACGTAGTGTGACGTACTATGCTTTTTGTGGGAATTCTGTGCAGCTGCACGCTAGTGCCTAAAATGGCCACTTCAAACTTCACATGCTAATGCTTATGCTTTCGCTTAAACTGAACTTCGTGTGTCTTGCTAATCATTAATACTATAGTTAAAATAAAGTAATGGGGATAGAATAGACATAGTGGAATACAGTGCATTCATTTATTCTTGTATTCTAATGTGTTTTTCTTTGACTTTATTAATAGCTCATATTTGGGCCTGAAAGGTGCCTCAAACCCCCATCTTGAACTCGGTGCACGTGCGCCTTCAAACACTGAAATCCTTGAAGCTCTGTCATTTAAAAGCAGCGAAGTCCCGTCTTACCGCGATGTGCATGGGAAACTAACCCTGTGACCCGGAGGAAAGAAGAAACTGAATGAAAAATTATACATTGTATATAATTTTAAATGAAATAATGCTGGGTGGAATAAAATTCATGGGAATGTAAATTATGGGCGGGAACATTGATCAATTACATTGAATGAAAATGACTTCATACTGGTATGGTGTGATGATCTCTCCCTGTCTTTTTGACCAATTAAATAAAGAAAATACACAAATTTGCAACATTGGGGGTGGTACATGTCCCTGGAAATGGTATAACTAAGGTAGGCTTAGTCAGTTAGATTGTCCGACTTGTCACAGACCTGTCACTGACCCAACGTATGCTGAAGAAGGAGAATCGAGAGCAGAGTGCTGGTCGAGCACTTTAACAGAAGAATCAGGAGTTTGCTGAGGGAGAAGAATCGATCTACCCAGTAGGGGTCCAAGAGTAGCCATAGAAATGGTTATAGCGTGGCGTTGCACTTAGCCGAGGTTACCTGTCCTGTCCTGCACGTCTTGACCTGTTGGCTCCTGATTAGTCGGGACGTAAGCCAAAAGTGTATAAGGTGATGTATAATTTAGTCGAGGACCAAGGGCTGGTGGATGTGTGGGGTCACCTGAGACCACAGGACAGCGGGTATACATTTTATTCTTATCCGCATAAGAAACTGGTTAGATTGGACTACTTTTTTGCCCCAGCTTCAGCACTGGATGGAGCGACAGTCAGTGTCTACCCCAGAATTACGTCTGACCACGCTCCTATTGTAATGGAGACACAAGCTGATATAATTAGATCTAGATCTTTAAATTTTACATTCGACAGGAAGTTGGCGTTAAATAGCGATGTTGAAGCCCATATGGGATGGTGGATCCAGCTTTTTTTAAAGGAAAATAAGGGTACTGCCACGGTTCCTATAGTTTGGGATACCTTTAAGGTGGGATTTCGTGGAGAATGCATGAGCTTTACGTTTCACCAACAAAAGAAGGCTAGACAAGAGTTAGATACACTATATCAGCACTTAATTCAGTCTGAAACTTTATTGATGAATGGGGTGGTCAGAGGTCAGAACGATCTGAGTAACTTGGAGGATAAAGTAGCAAAAGAGAGAGCGAAAGTTGTGGGTTTTTGGTGTGTGGAGAATGCAAGGAGGTTTTTAACATCAAAGATGGAAAAACATGAGTACGGTGAAACAATTGGAAAGAGGCTGGCGGTACAGCTTCGAATTAAGGAGTCGGCTAGAAATATTGTGACAATGAAGGATGCTCGGGGGGTGGCTCATTCTGATCCTCAAGAAATAAAAAATAAAAAATTGGCAATTTTACTCTTTGCACAGCATAGAGGGATCGATGAGGACGGGTTAGATTGGTTAGAAATGTTTGAATTGGGTTTAAAAAAATTGGATCCAACAGTGGCGCAGGAATTGGAAGCCCCGATTATGAAGGAGGAGATGGAAAAAGCTGTAAAAAGTCTTGCTACCGGTAAAGCTGCTGGACCTGATCGAATACCTAGTGAAGTCTACAGACAGTTTTACAATATTATTAAGAAGGAGCTTTTAGTAGTGATGCAGGTGGCTCAGCGGGGCTTTCCTCCTAGATCATGGGCTGACGCTACTATAGCTGATTTTTGCAAGAAGGGCAAGCCGCCGGACTCAGTAGGGTCATATCGACGTTGATGCATAAAATGGGTTTTGGTAAAAAATGTATGGTCGCCATACAATCTTTATATATTACCCCGACGGCCAAAATTTCTGCTATGGGCTTACTTTCGGATTTTGTTAATATCACACGTGGAACACGCCAAGGCTGTCAATGTTCCCCTCTTTTATTTGCCCTTTATATTAAACCTTTTATTGAACAGTTGAATCGGAGTACTTCGATCCCACCTTATCAAGTAGCTGAGCATTATTTTCCTGTGTTTGCTTATGCCGACGACATCCCGGTGACAACGGTAAACCCCGGTATCGCAATTAAAGAAATTGAGCGGTTGGTCAAGGAGTTTGGGCGAGTGGCAGGATACAAACTGAATGAGTCAAAAATGCAGATTCTCTGTTCTGAAACTGTAGGATGGCTGGATGGGAGAGTGGTGAAGGAGGCAACATATTTAGGTATCCAACTGAGGGCAAATATGACTGAATTAGTTGAGGTTAATTGGAACACATTGATGAACAAAATTAGGCACTCGTTGGATAGGTGGGATCGTTTGTATTTAACTATTATTGGTCGCACTAATGTGATAAAAATGAACGTGTTACCAAAAGTGCTATATTTATTCAGGTCAATGCCCTTAGAAATTACTAAGGACAAGATACAGGTCTTGCAGGTGAGGTGTGGTAAATTTATTTGGAACCCAGGGAAACCGAGGCGGACAATGAAGTTTATGACATTACCATATATAAGGGGAGGAATGGGAGTCCCAGACTTTTTTTTGTATTATGTAACTTGTTTTTTATTAAAGATGAGGGTGCTTATTACTGGAGAGACAGAAGCCAATGTGGCTAATACCCCTTCTATTTTTGAAATGCAACTAGGGCCATTTGTGAAGCAATCATTTTTTAAGGAGATTGATGGGTTCTACTACAAACGGACTCGTTTCAAGGTAGTAATGGGCGCATTCAAGGTTTGGAAATGGCTCTTTAATAGAATGGCGATAGGGAAAATATCTTATTACACGCCTTTTAATGCACATAGGCTTCTTCCAGACATATTTTATGATGATATGGCAACAATCTGGCAGCGGAAAGGGGTCAGATGGCTAGGAGATATGTTTAAGGATGAAGGGATCTGCAAATCTTTTGAGGAGTTAAAAGATCAGTTTTCTTTTCCTAGAAACTTTTTCTTCAAATTTTTGCAAATCCGGGATTTTTTACATCGACAAAAAGTGACATTTCAGCAGAACAAAATTGTAGAAGCAGTTAGGAGGTCAGCTAATATAGGAACAGTATACCAACTGCTACTTGCTGGTAGGAGTAACGACTTCGAAAAAGTGAGGGTAAAATGGCTGGGTTTACTAGATGATCCAGAGAGAGATGTGGAAGATCTCCTACTCCTTTCCAAGGAGGCATTAATGTCGGCAAATTTAAAGGCCCAGTTCTTTAAGACTATGTATGACTTATATTATACCCCGATTTGAATGGCGAAATGGGGAGGGGGTAATAAAGGCAAGTGTTTTAGGTGCGGGTATGATGATGCTGGGGCAGTACATATCTTTGTTAGCTGTGTTAAACTTCAAGGTTTTATATTAGATCTTGAAAATGTTTTATCGTTTGTAATAAGAATGCCGGCACATATTACCCCTGCTATGTTGTTGTTGGGAAAAATACCGAAGGATAGGACTGTCGAGCCATTATATAAATATCGCCACTTCATATTTTTTGCAATGACCATAGCACACCTATGTATAGCCACTGAGAGGCTTCAGGAAAAACAGTCTGCTTTTCACCAATGGCGTGCTAAAATGTTAAGGGGCAGATGTATGAGGCCCTTGCGCCTCTTTGCGCCGCAATTGCGTCACTTAATGTGACGCAATGGCGGCGCCCTATTTACAACGTGACGCATCTAGGAGATGCGTCACGTTGTAAAGCCCTGCGCCATAAGGAGGCATTCCTGCGCAGGAGGGGCGTTCCTGCGCAGGAACGCCTCCTAAAAGTGGCTGAGTGAAATCTATGAGATTTCACTCAGTCACTTTCTACGTCAATTCCTTACGCCAGCTTGAAGCAGGCGTAAGGGTGACGCACCATGCATTGAAGAGGTGGCCCCTGTGCATTGCAGGAGTCATGTCGCACTTGCGACATGACTCCTGCAATGCGCCGCCCGTACGCCGAGATATGCGTCACGCATCTTCACTGCCTTGCACCATGGTGCGCCGCATTGTAAATGCGGCGCACCTAGGGTGGCGGAGCAGTGGCGCACTGTGGCGCACATTAACTGGCGCATCCCTGGGGATGCGCCAGTTAACATAAATCTGCCCCTAAATATGTATAATCTGGAGTGGGGCCTTTTTTCTATTAAGGGACCAAGGAAAAGAAGACTGGGCATTCAAATTTGGAGTGCGTTCCGTGATTACTATGAGGACTGATAAATGTTCTTTTGCAATGTTTTAGGGAAAAGCATTTGAAATGTGATTGCTTTACTTTGGTCGGTAATTTTTGCTGTGAATATATAAATAAATAATAAAAAAGACAAAAAGAAAGGATACTTCAAGAAAAAGAAAGAGAAGTGATAAATAAAAACAGAAGTGAGTTTATTCAGAAAATAACCCAATTAAATACGAGTCCTGAAGCATTAACGATCTCAGTGACCAGAGGTCATGTAGTTCCATTGTATGGAGATAAGCAAACTGGTCCTAAAACTCCCGTTCTGACTACTCCAATCATTCAACCTAGAAAAGAAAATATAATAGTTGATGATCAAGTGAATGTGAGTCAGTAATGTCTCTGATGGATTTACCAATAAGAGAACCAATGAATTATTCAATTAGAAAAGTTACCCAAGAGAGTTCAAGAGAAGTACAGATTGAAACCTCAACAGGAAGAAGAAGTGGTACTGTAGTAACCCCAGAAATAGAAAGGTGGACACGAGATATAGAGAAGCCTAAATCTCAGCCAAAGGTATTAAACATTTTTAAATGAAGGGTAGAATTGGAAGAAATGATAGCGGGAAATGTCGGACTAGAGAGATTGAACTTTTTTAGCGAAGAAGAATTGTTATTCATATGTAGAAGCATCACCCGAAATACAAAAATATTCCATGAGAAACTGATGAATTTGGCCTCAGAAATGGGAAAAGACATAGGTAAATCAAAAGTATTGCAAAACCCATATAGAGCAGAGTTTTCTGATAGAGACTTAGAGAACATGAATGTGTCAGGAAGAAAATTGCAGATAAAAGAATTATTGTCACTGTAACAGAAATTGGGAGATTTAAATAAGATGGAAAGCCAGATGGACAAAGAAAAAGGTAGAAGCACTGGCAAATCGAATTACATCTGCGTATTAATGAAAGACACAGAAAAGGTTGAAAGATTGTGCCCATGGGAGAAGTTCCAGAAGGAGGTTATGTACATGTCCCATGGTCCCGACAGGATATTTGATCATTTATAAATGATTTCCCAAAACTTGGAGAAAAACCAGTAAAATGGTACAGGCACGTTCAGAGGTTTGTGAAAGTTTCGAAAGTACTCTTGAAAGATTTAGATGGATTATTTGACATAGTTGTTCCTGCTGATTTATGGACTGAATGTAAAATTTCAATAGATTGGCCTAATGATGAGTAATCAAGAGATGCAAAAACAGGAGCCCCATCAGATAATATGATGAAAAAATACCATCAGGTAATAACTTATTTGAAGGGAAAGGTTCCTCCAAAAGAAACAGATTTGACAAAATTAGACAGAACCACCCAAAATAAAGATGAATCTGTACATGCATATTATGAACGCCTTTTAAACAGTACAGAGGATTAGAAAATATTGATAATAAGGACATGACACATTTTATATATCGTTTTGTGTCTGGATAAAACCAGAAATATCACAAATGATTAAAGAACATAAGTTGTGTTGGCAGGCAAAGCCTATAGATGAAATCCTCAAATATGCAAAATACTGTGGGGATGAAATTGATAACAGGCGAAAGAAAATAGAAGAAAAAGGGTAAACATCGTTTACAACGATGTTTTCACAACGCGGTACCTTTACACCGCGGCTGTGACAACGCAAGTCGTTACCACGACTTGCGCTGGAGGGCGCTCAAGGTCTAAATATAGTTAATTTACTATCCTAACACCTTCCCTAGGGTCCACGGGGACTGGTGTTAGAATAGTAAATTAAACTATTCGAAATCCGCGCCCCCCCAACGCAAGTCGTGGTAACGACTTGCGTTGTCACGGCCGCGTTGTAAAGGTATGCGTTGTGACGGTACGCGTTGTACCGTCATATATCCAAGAAAAAGTAATGTGGGCCCAAGTAAAATTGGCAGAGCAACAGGAACTTCAGCTAAGTCAACTGGCAAATAATCAAGGTCAAGGTGAAAGCAGTGGGGGTAAACATAGAGGGAAAATGAGCAAAGGAGAGGCAAAGAAAAGGTTTTTTTCCCTGTCACATGAGTGGAAAATTGGGGCATTGGAAAAACAAGTGTAAACTTATACAGAATAATAATGTCCAAACTCAAAATTTAAATCCGCAGAATGATGTGTCAATGAGACAGCTGCAACAGGTAATACAGAATTAGTTGCCACCTGCCCCTATGCCAGATTTTGTGAGTCAAGCCAAGTACAGTGTGGACACCGGATTTTGGGAGGGAAGTGGTAAGAAAAGCCCAGTAACTTCACAGTTTCTTTTACAGGACACATTTTTTAAGGAGGGTGATTATTGACGGTGCCTGAGAGGGGGAGAAAAGGAATGCATACTTGGCGCATCCTTACCGGTAGATCAGTTAGGTCCTTTTATTGAAGGTAAGGTTGAAGGGAATGACATCACCTTCTTGCTAGACACTAGCGCTTCCCGTTCTACTGTGAGAACAGCAGACATCCCAATCCTACCCCTCTCGGGAGAATCGATCCAAGTAGTGGGCGTTTCTAATAAACAGATTAGAACCCCTATTACCGAACCAATGGAGCTATATATTGGTAACTTTAAAGAAATGCACAAATTTGTTGTTCGTGATTCGAGTCCTGTAAACTTGTTAGGAAGAGATTTATTGTACAAAATGAACTGCACAATCTTTTGCACACCAGATGTTGTCGCAATTCAGATTCCTGACAAAGATGGAGTGTACAAAATCATTTACACAATTAAAAGAATGACCCTAAATGGGTTACCAGAAGAAATCCGAAATACTGTAAATCCTGAAGTATGGGATTCTACTGGTAAAGAAGTAGGTCTAATGGCAAATGCAGATCCGGTAAAGGTAACTGTAAAGGAAGGTGCAGTTTACCCAAATACTCGACAATGCAAAATAAGTCCAGAAATAAAATCAGGTGTTGCAGCAGAAAGTGAACAATTGGCTGAACAAGCATATTAAAAGACGTAGGGGTAGATTAGGATCGCGGACGGACTTGAGTCCGTCCGCGACCCCAGAGGAGGAGGGAACGTCTGCATGGGCTGCGGCGTTCCCTCCGTTCAGATTAGAATGTGACCGCCAGGGTGGCGGTCACATCCTCTATCTTTAACATTGCGGCGGGTGCAGCTTCAAGCTGCACCCGCCTCAATGTTAAAAATCCATGCATCGCATTTGCGTGCACAAAGCGGCAGGCACCGCGCGGTGCCTGCTGCTTTGTGCACGCAAATGCAGGGGGGGTACCATGGGTACCCCCCATGTGCAACCCCCACCCCCCCTTCACCAAGGGGGC
The DNA here is from genome assembly GCF_964261635.1 of Lissotriton helveticus. Classification (NCBI taxonomy): domain Eukaryota; kingdom Metazoa; phylum Chordata; class Amphibia; order Caudata; family Salamandridae; genus Lissotriton; species Lissotriton helveticus. Next base: position 876,584,815 of record NC_136067.1, read on the forward strand.
CCGCAACGGCCCCCCGAAGTGAATGTCCGTATGCTTTTCCACGGCGGAAAAGCCGCCGTGGAAAAGCATATCATTTCCTCCATCCTAATATGGCTGGCGGTGGGGGGAGGAGCCAAGATGGCGATCGGAACAGTCGCATAAACGCCTCGCTCCGAGATCCCTTCCTCCCCGCCGCCTATCCTGTCTTTAATCCTGATCGGGGTGTTCCGAATTTGGTTACCTGGGAAGAGCCTTCACTTACCGTCTTTTTCCGGGGCTCTGGCGTGCAGTGGTTTCTGCGTTATGCCCTTGTAACCTTGCTGGCCTTCCCGGCCCTGACGCCGGGGCCTCGAGTGCTGTGTCTGCCCGGAGGTGTTCGGAGTGCCGGCGGCCCGGAACCGCTGAAGAGACCCGATGGTGGGAGCCTGAGAGCCGCGAGCCGGAAGCGCCGGAGCGGACCCACCCCCGATGGTGGGCCACCCCGCATGCCTGATTGCCTGCCGGCCCGAAGAAGAGAAGCCGCGTTGTCCGGCACCCCTCGGGTGAGAAGCCCACTCCTGTTGATTGTCCCGCCTGGGATCCGGTGCAGAGCTCCCCCGAGTGTTGTGGGGAGCACGCCCGTTCTTCTGGTGACTCTCCTTTCTCCGCCGAGCGCCATCCGCCGCGGATCGGCTGTGTGTCCTGGGGCCTCCGGCACTCCTGGTGGGCTTGGCGGCGGATGCGACAATGGCGGCGGGCGATATGCACAAGATGGCGGATGGCCCCTCGGAGTGTCTTCCTCCTGGAGACAGGGACGTTGCTGCATTTGCTCTCCCCAGACCTCGTTTGATTCGGGCGGCCCCTACACGGAGTACTGTCTTGTTCGCCCTGGGTGCTCTGCGGATCGACCTGTCCTTGCACTGCCGGGACTTGGAGTTGCGGATCGCCGCCATGGTTGTTCAGCCATTTTGTGACGCGGTGTCGTCTCCCCGAGTTGGTATTGTTGAGACTTCTCCAGCTGCTGTGCTGGGATATCCGGCTGGGTGTTCGATTCCATGGGATCAAGTGGACCCGGTGCCGATGCAGCAGTATTTCCTACATCCTGATTTCTTTGCTTTGTGCTGGACAGCCCGGACTTTGTGCTTTGCCACGTGGATCTTTGGGTTACTTTTGCATTCTGACTGCTGCCGAGTTTTCCTGGCTGCCTTTTGTTCGCCGAGACGGTGTTCCGTGAAGATCCCACTTGCTTTCCTTGACTGGTATGGACCCACTGTATCATGCTGTTTCCTGGCCGTGGCGGGGTCTGGCAGCTCTGCTTTTCATAGAAGTGGACAGGGGTGATCGTGCCTGGGTGCCTGCGGGACTTTTGTTTTGTTAATTGGCATCTCCGTGCCTCATCATTTGGACAGTTCCTGTCTTCATCCTTTATGTAGGCTTTTCTCAGTATCCTTTTTTGACCTCGACTAGTGATCCGTTATTGCGGGTGGGGTGGTGTTCTGTATTTCGATCGCTGGCTCCCCTCCTCTCTTCTCTCCTCTCCTTCTCTTCCCTCTTTTTCCTCTCCTTTTATTCCTTTCTCTTTTTTCCCTTCGTTATTATTCCCTTTCTCTCTCTTCTATATTTCGGGTGACTCTGGGCGACAGGCATGCTGTTTAGTGGGATAGGCCATAGCCATTACAGTGATGTAGGGTGGGGGGGGTGTTTGTTCTTTTAGTTTGTTTTCTTCTATGGTCCCTTTTTTGCTTTCTTTCTAGGGGGTGGGCTATGTCCCTTTGTTCTTTCTCCTTCGTTTCGTAAGTGTCTGCACTTTCTCCTTTCGGGGCGGGAGTGCGGTCTATGCGGTGACCCATTTACTTGTTTGCTACGATTTGTCCTTTATTTCTGAACCTTTGATGGGCATTGGATGTATCTGGGCTTTGCTCTACTGTGGTTATTTGATTGCGTAGGGGGCTGCATCCCTCTCGTCCCCCCCCTCTTTTTCTGAGTATGTTGCATGACACATGGGTAGATATGGCTTCTGCCTCCTCTATACATCATAAAATGAAACCTTTCTTATCCTGGCGCTTACTGTGTAACGATTTCATTACTCGTCTATCCTGTATTCATCCTACCGTATACATTGATGTTGTTCTCTTTTGACTCTCCTGATTTTGCGGCCGGCCCTTGTGGTTGTAGGCCTGCGCTTGTACTTATACCTGTTTCTCAATAAAGGTTTTTATAAAAAAAAAAAAAATATATATATATGGCTGGCGGTGTCTGATAGACACCGCCAGCCATGTTAGAGCTTTTCCGCCGCGGTCGGAAGGCGACCGCGGTGGAAAAGCTGCGGACAGATTTTAAGACCCACCGCCATCCTAATATGGCGGTGGGTCTTTTGAGGCTCCGCAGCGGTTTTCCCGCATCCTCCGGGCCGGCGGTGGCTTCTGCCGGCCCGGAGGATGCGGGAAAACCGCGATCCTAATCTACCCCATAATGAGCAGTCCTTGTAATTCACCTATAATTGGCATTATGAAACCAAACGGAAAATATAGGGTAGTCCAAAATCTAAGAAAAATAAATAAAATTGTTGTCCTGTGTTGTCCAGTGGTACCGAATCCAGCTGTGATCTTATATCAAATACCATGGAGTGCAGGATGGTTCACTGTAATCGATTTGTGCCAGGCCTTCTTTTGCATTCCAAAACATCCAAAAAGTCAATTTGTATTTTCGCTTAAATTTGACGAACATGTGTATGTGTGGTTTCGTGTTCCTCAAGGGTACACAGAAAGTCCATTGATCTTTAATCAGATTTTGAAAAAATGTCTTGAATCTTTGGTACTGCCCAGACAGTCTGTCCTGGTGCAGTATAATGATGACCTATTCGTCGCGTCTAAAACTCGAAATGACTGTATTGCTGCTTCTATCGCCTTACTGAATGACTTGACTGAAGGTGGACATAAAGTGTCACCTGAAAAATTGCAATTTTGTACCAATTCGGTAAAATATTTGGGACACCAAATAGAAAGAGGGGTCAGAAGAGTAACTTCAGAAAGAATCAAAATAATCAGAAACATGAAATTGCACCAGACTCAGAAGGAAATCGGAATGTTTCTCAGAGTTGTAGGATATTGCAGGCAGTGGATTGTGGGATTTACAGTACTAGCAAAACCACAGATTCAACTGACAAAGAAACGAGCAAAAGATTCAGTCAAATGGGATGATGAAAGCATGACAGCTTTTCTAAAATTACGCAACAGTCTATGCAAAACCCCTGCGTAAGGTATGCTAGATTATTCCAAAGAATTAGCATTATTCTGTGATACAAGAGACAATTGTGCTCTCTCAGTCCTAACAGAGACACATGGCCTAAAGAGACGTCCTGTAGCATAATTTTCTGCCACTTTGGACCCAGTTGCAGCGGCATTACCAGAGTGCTTAAAATCTGTAGCTGCAACTTGCGTGAGTCTTTAACAAAGTGAATCAATTGTAATGGGACACCCTGTAACAGTGTATATCCCATATGCAGCTGTGATTTTGTTGACGCGAACTCGCACACAGTACCTAACTCCTAGTCGGCTGACTAAGTATGAGCGAGTTATTCTAGGTGCAGAAAATGTGACGATAGTCAGATGTACTATTTTAAACCCTGCAACCTTGTTACCTGAATCACACTTTGAAGAAGTAAAAAATTAAGTCGAACATGATTGTATTGAACTCACTGAATACAGTACTAAACCACGCCCAGATATACTAGAAGAACCTTTAAAAGATCCAGAAGATGAGCTGTTCGTAGATGGCTCGTGTATACATCATGAGGAAGGAGGTTTGAGTGCTGCATATGCTGTGTGTACATTGGCTGGAATAGTCGAAGCATCCTATTTGCCAGGAGTCAAGTCTGCACAAATAGCCGAATTGGTAGCGTTAATCAAAGCTTGTAAAATTGGGAAAAAGTATCATTTATACTGACAGTCAATATGGTTATGGGGTTGTGCATGACTTTGGCCAACTCTGGATGCAAAGGGATTTCATGACTTCTTCGGGAGCCCCTGTTAAAAATGGACATTTTGTAAAATAATTAATTGAGGTGATTCAATTACCAAAAGAAGTGGCTGTGGTCAAATGTGCTGCTCACCAATCTGGAAACAACAAAGTGACAGATGGTAATCGTTATGCTTACCAATTTGCTCAACATTGTGCCAAATACAAAATGGCAGTAAACAAGAAAATTGATGGATGTGGAATCAGCTGCCAACTTATGCTTTTAGGGGTGTAGGAACATGGGAGGAAGTGAGAGATTTACAAAATGAAGCAGAGCCCAAAGAGAAGGGAGAATGGGAGAAAATAGGGTGTCAGAGAAGAACTGATGATGGTGTAATAGTTTCCTTAGATGGAAGACCCATTTTACCTGACTGTATGCTTGCACCTATGGCAAGAATGTACCACGGAGACACACAAATAGATAGAGATGCAATGATAAGACAGTTCAGACAGGACTGGTTTAACGCAAGGTTCAGGAGCGTAGCAGAGAGTCTGTGCCAGAGATGCTTAATTTGTCAACAAATGAATCCAGAAAGGAAACTGTAGTTTGCTCCAGAAAAATTGAAAAGCAAAGGGTCCATTTATAAGACTCCAACTTGATTTCATTCAGTTACCTGCTTGTCGAGGATTAAAATATGTCCTTGTCATAGTGTGTTTATTCTCCAAGTGGGTGGAGGCCTACCCAACCAGGAGAAATGACAGTTTAACTGTAGCCAAACTCTTATTGAGGAAACTCATTCCTAGGTTCAGATTTCCAGTAACGATTGAATCAGACAGAGGGTCTCATTTTAATAATGAAATAATTCGATTAATCTGTGAAGCATTCAAAATCGAGCAAAAGCTACACTGTGCATACCGCCCAGAGGCTTCTGGAGTGGTAGAACAACTGAATGGCACAATAAAATCAAGACTGGGGAAAAATGTGTGAATCCACCACATTGGAATGGCCTGATGCTTTACCTCTTGTTCTGATGGGACTGAGAAGCATTCCAGACAAAACTACAGGCTTGAGTCCCCATGAGATACTCATGGGAAGGGCAATGAGGCAAGCATGTGTGCCAGGACACAAACTGTTAAATATATCTGATGATTTGGTATTGGAGTACTGCAAAGAGTTGGCTGACCAAGTGTATTCTATCGCTCATCAGGTTGGGGAAGATGCTGTGGACAGACAGTCAACTCAAGCACATGATTTGAATCCAGGTGATTGGGTAGTGATAAAAGATCACACCTGAGAATCTTGCCTAGCATTGAGGTGGGGAAAACCACATCAAGTCATATTGGTTACCACCACAGCTATAAAGTGCACAGGCATACCTAATTGGATTCATGCCAGCCATACCAAAAGAGAGACTGAACCTGATGGAACAGAGGCTGAAGGTTGTACAGCTGAAGGGGATCACAAGAATTAGATCCTGAAGTAGCTGATGATGAACGACCGAGCACAAGTCAGGACTATTGGATTCCAATAGTAGACATACCCGAAGTAACAGTAAGAACAAGAAGCCAAACATATTTAGATAGTCAGAGTGATAGTGAGAATGAGACAGGAATAGAAGAACACACTCAGATTACAGAAACCAAAGCAATTGACACATCTGAGGAGGATCAGATAAGGAAAGAGCAATACACTCAGACAGAAGAAGGTAGAAACAGCACTCATGAGTCTGAGAAGTGACAGATAGGCCCTAGAGAAAATGCACAGGCAGAAGACAATCAAGAAATTATAAGACCTGAGCAGGACCAGATAGATAAAGAAAAACGAGTTCAGGAAGAACAAGGTGAACAAAGTCAAAGCCAACAAACTCCTGAACAGGGCCAGACTAGTGTTGAAGAACCCATCCAGGCAGAAACGGCAAAAGTAATAAGCCCTGGACAAGGTCAGATAGAGAGGAAAACTGAAGACGTAAATAAACAAAGTGTGCCACAACAAAACGAAAATAAAAGAACATTTGAAAAAATAAAAGCGCAGTGCCAGATAAAAGACTCAGAAAAGGTGATACTTTGCCTAGTGTTATCAAGAGACTGAAATGTAGCCTTAAGACAATAAATGAAGAACCAGACCAATTAGATGAAATAACATGCCAGTCTGAACCATCAACAGAGAAACCAAAAAGGAGAAGTCCACGTTTGAAAAGACTAAATAATAAATTCAAAGGTCCTGAATGGACGAATGTAATTCTTGAAGATTTCGAGAATCTGGAAATAAGTGGAGACCATGATGAAGAATTGATTATTGATCAGCTTGATGAAGAAGTGAGACCAACTTGAAATTTTAGTTCACATTCTATAAATTGTGAAAGATTTTCAAAGAGGGGATTAATTCTCCTTAGTCAAAAATGGCTGATAATAGAGCTACTGGAAACCCGAAAAGAAATTGTATAAAGACATGTTGTAAAATATGCACATGTAGTATTTTGATAGTACTCATAGCATGGTTAGGACTGACAATAGCAATACCTTACTTGATGGCTGCTAATAAACAGCATGACACTAGTACACTTGGAAAACTAGCTAACCTTAAGCAAGGTAGAGTAGAGTTAAAAGCACCAGTTGAGACAGATTTACATCACTGTATCAATAGAAATGAGACAGATTTAAATGTTTTCGCTAACCTATTAGTACATTATGTAGAAACAATGGAAGTTAGTGATTGCTATGTTTGTATGAAATTGCCGACATCAGTAGCAGAAAGAGTGACATATCATCCTTTACCACTGACATATGGTATTTCATGTGGTATTTTAGCTAGTTTATTTTATTGAACTGGAGAGTTACAATATTATTATTCTAACTTAGATGTGATTTCTTCTGAAATTACTTTACGCAGAAACATGAACCCTGTCCTTAGCAGTAGAGATTCACAGTTTATGGGTGAAGATTTTCTAACTATGAAAACAATAGATATAGCTGAAGCACATAGAGATAATCTTACATGTAGATTACATGAAGAAGAGAAAATATTTTTGAATCTAGTAGAGAAAAGGAGACAGGATTTCCATACAAAAGGCTAATGAACCGAAACCTCAGATACCTAAATGGGCTGAGAGAGAAGATTTTATTGGAACTCGCAATACTCATGCTGCTATGTCCCTGGATCTTGAAAAGAAGGGGGAAATCTGTCTCCATAGGTTAAAAACAGAGTATAACAATGTATTCATTGGCTCCAGTGAATGTGAACTCAACTAGAGCTAGTTTTTCAGAAATTGTAGGTGATATATTTAGTGCATTGATACCTTCCATGGGAGTAATTCTAAATACACAGAGAATTTGTAAATTATCCACAGTGGTTGATCGCCTATCGACTTACACTGCTGGAGGATTTTTGTTGATCAATACTGAATTAGTTGCGATAAGATCTATGGTTTTGCAAAATCGACTTGCTTTTGATATAGTATTGGCAAAAGAGGGCGGAGTCTGTAAAATGTTGAAGGTGCAACATTGTTGCACCTACATACCTGACAAAAGTGTCGAAATTGGGAAATATGTCAGGAATATCACAAATTTGGAAGAAAAATTGAAACCACTGGAAGTAGACAGTGCATGGAAGAGACTAACTAATGGTCTCTCCTCTGTAGGTAGTTGGTTTTCTAATGTAAGAAAAAGTATTGTAGGTAAAATACTGATGCCAATAATGGGAATAGCCCTATTAGTCTTATTGATAATGATTTGGTGTAAATGCTGCAGAAACAGAAAGTGGTATGCAGTGAACGAAAAGGGAAAGAAGAGAAAATACATGAGATTCAACTAGAAGAATTAAAAGGGGATATTTACAAAAGAATTAAAGGTTTCCAAAAGAAATGAGGAAGAGGAAACTCTAAAGTAATAGATGAAATTCAATTGGGAAACTGCTAAAGTTGGCATCTGGTTCTAGAAATTAGTGATGGCATAGAATGCCATCAAAGAAGGGATTGATGGAGCTAGGTTTCATACGTAAAGAAACTTACTCTGATTCAATCCTCTCAAAATAACATGTAACAAATTAATCAACATGTTTTATAAATACTAATAATTGCATTACACAACATTTTATTATCTAGGGGAAGCTTGCTTATGTGTTTTACTAACCAATAATCAGAGTGTCCTAAAAATGGGAGCTGAAAACGCGAGAACCCTTTTGTGCATGCGTCTACTACATCTACGTAGTGTGACGTACTATGCTTTTGGTGGGAATTCTTTGCAGCTGCGCAGTAGTGCCTAAAATGGCTGCTTCAAACTTCACATGCTAATGCTTATACTTTCGCTTAAACTAAACTTTGTGTGTCTTGTTAATCATTAATGCTTTAGTTAAAATAAAGTAATGGGGATAGACTAGAAATAAGTGGAATACAGTGCATTCATTTATTCTCAAATTTGGGCCTGAAAGGTGCCGCAAACCCCCATCTTGAACTCGGTGCACGTGCGCCTTCAAACACTGAAATCCTTGACGCTCTGTCATTGGAAAGCAGCGAAGTCCCGTCTTACCGCGATGAGCATGGGAAACTAACCCTGTGACCCGGAGGAAAGAAGAAACTGAATGAAAAATTATACATTGTATATAATTTTAAATGAAATAATCCTGGGTGGAATATAATTCATGGGAAAGTAAATTATGGGCGGGAACATTGATCAATTACATTGAATGAAAATGACTTCATACTGGTATGGTGTGATGACCTCTCCCTGTCTTTTTGACCAATCAAATAAAGAAAATACACAAATTTGCAACATTGGGGGTGGTACATGTCCCTGGAAATGGTATAACTAAGGTAGGCTTAGTCAGTTAGATTGTCTGACTTGTCACAGACCTGTCACTGACCCAACGTATGCTGAAGGAGAATCAAGAGCAGAGTGCTGGTCGAGAACTTTGACAGAAGAATCAGGAGTTTGCTGAGGGAGAAGAATCGATCTACCCAGTAGGGGTCCGAGATTAGCCATAGAAAGGGTTGTAGCGCTGGCGTTGCACTTAGCGGAGGTTACCTGTCCTGTCCTGCACATGTCTTGACCTGTTGGCTCCTGATTAGTCGAAGGCCCTTCTTCTTTTCCAGCCCTTGGCCAGGGGTTGGTCCTCGCACCATTCTAGGTAAATATAAGTCTGTGTGGTATGTCTTTGTACCGTTTCCCTTTCTCACCTTTCCCAGGTACCGATGCCTATAAATGATATTTATAAGTATCTAAATATTTTTACTTTGATTGTCATTTTACTTCTTGAAAAATCCTTGGTTGCCATGTTTTGATACCTAACTCACAAAATATTGCATAGATAAAGTGTTTAAAACTTTCCCGAGTCTGTGGTTACTTTTATGATAAAAGTGAAATGACATACTACCTGTTATTCTAACATCCTAATCCAAATTTTCTAAGAGATAAGTAAGTATAAGTGACAAGATATTGATAAGTTATGGTAACTGGTATAAAATTAATTCACTGATAGGCAGGAAAGAAATAAGGTAACCGGTTTAAGGTGTGTAAAATATTTTTATGGGCCCAGGTGAGTATGGTATTAGAAAAATTATCCTGAGCCAGTAATCTCGCGCCATCACCTCTAAAACAGCCTCTCGGAGTGTGTTCATCAGCCTCATCCAGAGGGTCTTTCTATGACACCACTTGTGCTGTTCCTTAAATACTCAATCAATCATCGTAACAGATTACAGCTGCGACTCGTCTATGACACCACTTGTGCTGTTCCTTAAATGATCAATCATCGAAACGGATTACAGCTTCGATTCGTTGGAAACACGGCTTCCGTGTCCTACTAATGTAATTGCCATTTTGTAATGGTTATTCTGTATAAGTAATCTTGTGTCCCTTAAAGCAATACCCTTTCTTCTTGGCTATTTTGTTAAATCTCCAAGTCCAATCATATAGGTCCAGGTTCCGACCTATTCAACTGTTTTTAAATCACCAATATCTGAATCTCCCCTCTTGATCAGTTAAACCGTGGGCACCATCTTGTAAGGGTTAACTCGTACAGTCATACTCAATGATTTCCTGTCAGCCCTTGAGGACTCTATTATTTGACTTAATCACCCAACCCCAAATGTATTCGGACACTTTTCTTGCTCCTCCTTTGTAGTGAATGTATTTGAAGTCTATATGCCTCGTATATGTTGTTTGCCCTACACGATAATTATAAAGGCAAGACTTGCTGTCACCGTCCAATGGCAAGTAATGCTGTTTGGAAAAAATAAATTGTCCTATATCTGGTCATGTATTAAAGTACTTGTTCCATCCAAATTTACTTAAGGCATACGTGATATCTCTCACTTGTTGATAGACTTATGGGCGATATCCCTTATTCTTTGGAACCCTACTTAGTCAGTTTTAGTGCTATTTCATGTATCGTATTTTCTATCAGTAACTGATTATGCCTAATAATATAATTTACCCAATATTATCTTTGTCAACTCATAAATCTACAAGAACTTTTTAGTTCATACTAGAAATATCATTACACATCCACTCCATTACACCCTAATATCATCATATTTATTTCCATCTCTAAATATAGGAGAGCTCCTTTACCAATTACACTGTGGTTCCTCTACAGACAGTCAGCATCATACTTTCTACTGTGTATTGAACCTGAGTCAATTTCTTTCATACACAGTTTCCCTCAATGTGTTACTTCTTGTACCCTTCAGGAAGACGTTCTACTACTATTAGTTTAAAATCCCTTCCTCCCCTTCTTTCTGAAGTGCAGAGCCCTACATCAAAAGTAAGGAACTCCCTAGCTAGCAGTTAGTTATTTAACTACGGTGCTTTCAAAGGAAGTAGTGCAGTTCTTGTTCTATTTTGAGCCAGTTTTCTACAGCCCTCAATCTTGCTTTCCATTTTGATTCTGTCTGCCTTAACCTCAATTTGCAATGTCTTCCCCCCTCCCCCCGGGTCTTGGGTTCAGCCTTTGGATACCATGGAAATAGAAAATAATATTGTTGGGATGTTTCTCCCCCATGTGCTGATAGATAGGTCTTTTGCTATCTCTATTCCTCACTACCCTTTGATGTTCTTGGATGTGTAATTTTAACATTCTGATGGTGCTCCCCACGTATGTCATTTGGCAGTTGCAGACAATTACATAAACAACAAAAATGCTATTACAGTGTATGAGCTCATTGACATAGTATTTCTGTGCTGAGTTGTAATTGAAGTGCTTTCATTTATTTACCCTCATTTTACATACATTGCAGTCCAGGCAAATATAGTTCCCTTTTTTGCTGTTCAGGTATCCAATTCCTGCATCTGTCCCTAATGGAAGGTATGTATCTACATGCAACCAAACTCTTAACTGTAGCCCATCTTCTATAGGTGACCTTCGGTTTGTCAGTAATCCACTTAGCTAGACCTGGTACTCCAGGGAGTAGAACCCAATGTTTCTGTAGTATTTTATATATCTCATCGTGCTCAGCACTATATGTGGACACAAATGCCAACTTTCTATTTTCTTCTTTCCTGATCATTTTAGTTAATGTGCTACTTCTATTGGTTTAAAGAGTTCTCTTCTATGCCTGCTCCAACACTTTTTCCTTATAGCCTCTATGACACGGTCTTGTTTTAAAACCATCCAATTCATTCCTAAAGTCACTTTCCTCACTGTAATTTATTCTAATTCTCACCATTTCCCCTCCATCACATGTCTGGGGTGTGCACTTTCTGCTGTCAGTATGCTGTTGGTGGCAGTGGTTTTGCGGAACAGTTTGCTGCAGATCTTCCCCTCCTTCACAAACAACTCAACATCTAGAAATAGTTAAAGGCCCATTGTGGGAGGCAGTGTTCTCCCCGCACAACAATAGGCACCCCGGGAGTGCTGACTGATGGCCCCAGGACCATGTGGGCAAATTCATCAAGTGATGGATTAGGAATCCACTTGAGAAAGAAGCCCAAGGCATTTTAAAGGCCAAATGTTCAAGACCTGTAGTCCAGCGGAAAGTGTGCCTTATTCCTAATCTATCCCCAGAGCTTATTACCTTTCTCTTTAAGCAAGGCTGGGCACCTTGGAAGGTCTTTTAAAGCCAGCCAGGACTGCCTCCGGGAAAGGATCATCGACATGGCTGAGGAAGCAAATGTCAAAGAGCTCCCATTAGATATAAATCTACTCAGGGGTTGGAGCCAAAGGACATTCGTTCTTCTTGGAAATGCCAGCGCTGACCTCAATGCCAAGAGGCATTGAGTAATATTCATGAAAATTAATACTAAACTTGGAGATCTTGCTGAGAGAGAACCCTCTGAAATGGGGTCCTTAACTCTGAGGGAACTAGCCAGACGTTTGGGTCTTCTTCCTCTTAGGAAATCGTTCTAGGTCCCTTGCATTACCGTGCTTTGTGGAGAACAAAGGTGAAGGCCCTTTGGAGAAGAAAGTGGTATGGAGAAGAGGTATCTCTATATCAGGAGGCCAAGCTTGAGTTGAATTGGCGGCTGGAGAATGTGGATGCCTGGAATGGCAGGGCGATCTTTGGATGCTCCAAATAATTAAATCTGGAGTTGGATGTGGGTTTACAAGGTTGGGGTGCATGCTTGGGTGCACTGGACCCTGGGGGATTGTGTTCACACACAGAGAAATCGGACCACATACATTATTTGGAGTTGACTGCAGGTCTCTATGCCCTTATGAGTTTCAAACAATGTTTCTGCAATAGCATATATAAATCGCTTAGGAGGGACAAGATCCTCAGACCTGTCAGACTTAGCCAAGCAACTCTGGCAGTTTTTCTTGGAGCACAAGATCAGCTTGAAGGCAAAGTATTTGCCTGTAAAGGCAAATAGGACTGCAGTTGGAATTCAAGGTTTTTAAGAGATTTCAGTGACTGGAAATTGAATGGATCTTATTTCACGAAACTTTCTCAGATTTGGGGCCCACTAGATTTAGACCTCGTTGCGAGCAGGCTGACCTTTCAACTGAAGAGGTACTACAGTTAGATGTCAGACCAGGATGCTCTAGCTGTGACAGGCTTTCTTCAGACCTGGAAGGGGACCAAAGCTTGCACATTCCCGCCATTCGTGATGATTCAGAGGGTTCTTCTGAAGGTGAGGCAAGAGAGATGCTCTCATGTCCTAATATCTTCCTTTTGTGTATCACAGACATGCTTTTCAATGACCTTGGAGCCAGCTTGCGACATTCCTTATTTTCTTCCTGCTATGGAGATGAGGGATGCAGATGGAGAGGAACACATTCTGGGTCTGATGGGGACTTTGAGCCTTCTTGCTTGGAGAATATCATCAGATCTTGGGAAATGTCAGATCTTTCGGGAAGAGATGAGGAACTCCTCAGGGAGTCCTGAGCTCCAGGTACCCGCTATAGGTGTAAAGGAATATGGAAAACATAGGTACGTTGCTGCTTGAAAAGGGATTTGGATCCCCTAGAGGCTCCTATAGATGAAGTGGTCAATTCTTTGGTAGAGCAGTTTCATAGGGGTCTTAGCTACAGGGCGATACACTGCTACAGGTCCACAGTTTCTGCAGGACACAATTTAGTAAATGTCAGAAGTGTAGGAAATAAATGTTCTGGTCTGTAGAGTACTTAGGAGAATCAGGTACAGGAGACCCACAAGAACTAGGTATGAGACCCTAAGGGATGTAAATTTAGTTATATGTATGTTTTCCTTTTGGCCTAGTAATAGATATCTGGCCCTGAAAAAACTTTCTATGAAGCTGGCTTCCTTACTTTGCCTAATATCCAGTCATTGAGTATCTGATGTTAAAGCTTTGGAGATAAGTAACAGAGTATACAATGCTTTTTGGGTAACTTTTGAGATTATTAGGAGAATGAAAACAATGTCTGACACCATATTTTGCCAAAAGTTTGATTCCTGCAGAAAATTGTGTGTTTTGAATTCCATAAAGGAATATGAATCCAGGATGAGTGAGTGTCCCCCTGATGGTGCTGACCAACTTCTAATTTCCTTTTTAAAGCAGTTACCAGTGTAACTATTGCAAGGTGGGTGAAATGGACTATGAAATTAGCTGGTGGCGATTTTCAGAAGTTTCAGGCTCATCCTATGAGAGGGGCTATGGCTAGTCAGTCCTTCTAGAAAGGTGGCAGATTGGAGGATATCTTGAGGGCCATTGACTGGACTAATTCTAATATATTTGCAAAACATTACTATAAGCCAATTGAACACATGTCTGATGTGGTATTGAAGAGCTACCGACATGCACAATTGTAGTCTTGTAATGAAATAGTGACTCTCCAAATTAAATGCCAAGAATCTGAATTTCATTAAAGACACAGAGGCTAACATTATACCACCCTTCCATCCCAAAAGTGGAGACTCAACTTTTGGTAGAATGATGATTTAAAAAAAGAGGGAAATAAAAGGGAGTAAGAGAAGAGCTAAGAAAGTTTTTATGGATATAGATGAACATTTAATTGATGACTATCTTGTTGTTTTCTTGTTCTTCAAATTTTCTTTAGCTGGAGAGTAATGTTTCCCTTTCCTTTCAGATAATAACCAGTAGTTTGCTTCCTATAAGGAGGTTCGTTCTTCTTGGGTTTTGTGCTCCCAGTGGATTCTTTATCTTAGTTTATCCATGAAAGAGAGAGCAAGTTCCACATTTCAAGGAGGCAGATTGTTCTGTGCATGGATTTATTATTTTGAGAAATTATGGTCACCAGTACCCCTATAAAAGTGCTTTAGTCAGGGCCACTTGTGTTCTGTGGCTGGACTTATTATGTGTTATGGATGTTCTGTTCTAGGATACTTTCATTATGATGTAAATGGTCTTTCAAGAGCTGCATGGAGTGGCATTAAAGGAATAATGCAGTATGTTAGCCTCCATGTCTTTAATGAAATTCACTTCCTCTTGCTATTTAATTTGGAGAATGGCAATTCCCCAATTATTATGAAGAGAGACTCTTGATTTCATTAAAGACAATGGAGGCTAACATTATGCAATAACCTTTTATTGCTGTCCCAACATGCCGCCCTTTAAAGAACAAACATTACATTGTTGATAAAATATTACATTGAAAACTTTTAATCCAGCATATAGCTCCATAGCAACTAGATATCTTCCTCTTGATGCTGTGACAAAGAAACAAAGAATCATATTAGATCTGTACCAAAACGTTCAGAGTAAACACACACTTGACTTATCTTGCGAAATTCTCACGGTAAAGAATTATCTGGAAGAAAGGAAAAAATCAAGTGATACCAGCAGACAACTGAAGGGTAAAATAATTCATTACTTTTGCAAGAAAATAACATGTTAATTGATAACCACCAAAATCGACATTATTGCATAAACCACCAAAACTCTCACAACATAACAGTATGAAAAGGGAGTGGAGGGTGGGATAATGTTATTCTCCATTGTCTTTAATGGAATAAAGATTCTCTCTGAATAGTAACTGGAGAATTGCCATTTCATTACAAGACCAGAAGCTACCATTATGCATGTTTAGAGCTCTCCAGCACCACACTGTTCACATGCTCCACAAGCTTAAGGGAAAACCTTGTAAAAATGTTAGCACTTGACCGATATGCAACTTTAAAGAATGTCTGCCAATGTACCTCCTATCCTTCTACATGTCCTGCAATCCCTGGTATCAAGCGTGGTACTTCCGCTGCTAACTCCATTACTCCAAGGAACCACACCTGAGTGTTCCAAAATGGAGCTACTAAGATGATTCTGGATCGTTCCCTCCATACCTTGAACAATACTCTCTGAATTTGCGCAAATGGAGGGAACACAAAGCAATTCTCTCTGTTCCAAATCTGAAGCAAAGCATCCTCTGCCAAGGCGCTGGAGTCTGGCCTCCAACTCTCATACTGATATATTAGAAAAGTCAGTCTATCTGAAACGGGCCTTATAGATTCTGAATATTCTCGAAAGACACTGGATTCAGCTTCCAGTCGCTGGAATGCTTTAGGAACCTTGAGTTCCAATCTGCTCTCTTGTTCTGATGACCATGAATAAACTCTGCTTTCAACAGAATCATCTGACCCCAAGAAAAATACCAATTCTTCCTGGCTAGATCTGCAAGTTGTTTTGACCTTTCTTTTGATGAGCCACATGTATCAATGCACATAAAACACAGCCAACCGTAACGATCGCTGCTCGGGATGGTTGCTAGCTCATGTTACTGATGTTGATATGGCAACGTAGTATGCAGCAAGTGCCTTGGCGAAAGGGTCAGGCCTTTTCAATCACAGCAGCCATCCCCAGTCCTGTTTCTATTTCAAATGAAAGACACTCTGGTAAAAGAAGGAAGGGTCTTCCAAAATTGAGAGTCAAAGCCCTCTACAACCGCTTCAAGAGTGAGCTTGGCAAAGGCTGCTTGTGTCCTGCAGACACCCAGGGAAGAGAAAGGGGCTAATTAAATTCTTCCCCTTACTCAGCAATGTGCATCCCAAGCTTTACACAAGAAGTGGGGAACAACACCTCTGATTGCCTGTGCGTCTTTCAAAAGTCTCCACGGCCTCCGTGGGCAAGTACAAGATAACGATAACGCGCAGAGTGCAAACGGGCGTGAAACAATAAACATATGAAAAAAGCGAAACCACCTGAAACAGAGTACAGAAAGGGCTTGTGAGGTCTGGGGGCCGCATGCGCGTGGTGTATAGGGCGCTGCGGCAACACATGGACCTCAGGACACCAGTTTGCTTTTCCGCGTGGTCCGGACTAACTTGCCGGCCACGCCCCATTTATTATATACCCCGCGCGTGACGTTAACCCGCAGTCAAGGACATTACATTCCTTTCAACCTTTAATAGAACAAAACATGATAATCACACATGAGTCTCTGGATAGAATGACAATAACAAAAGTACGGTGAGGGCCATCCGGCCTGTTACCAGTCTGATGGATAGGAAGTCTGTGATCAGCCCATGGCAAAATCCGCCAGTCGTGAGGACGGGGTCGGATTCCTTCTCAGCCCATATCCCGCTGTTTCCCCACGGGCGGGTGCCCTCCGTGGGGTCTCCTGAGGTGGTGTTCTGGCAGGCCGGGGGTCAGCCGGAACATGGGGGCTGTCGACTCTCGGCGTTTCGGTGGCCAGGGGGTTTCCTGACAGGCTTTCACCTTGGGTGTCTTCTTTGCCTCCTCGTGGACTGCTGTTTCCTTCCGGTAGACTGGGCAGTTCTTGGTCGGGCTCTTGGCCTTGGTGATCTCCTGGTTGTGTGGAGGCTCTCTTGAAGAAAGAGATGTTGCCTGTGACAGTTTCCATGCCCCGCTGAGCTGTCATCATAGTGCCTGTGTGGCGCGTGACTGTCCATGGTCTTGGTTCAAATGGGAGTCTGAATTTGCTCCTTGGATATCTGTCTTTCACGTAAACTTGGTCTCTTTCTCGAATGGACGGTTCTTTGGCCCTGCGTCGGAAGCTGGCATAGTCATTTGACCGCCTCCTGTTGGACAGAGATCTCCGGGAGTTTGCACTGTTCGGGGTCCAGGTCGGATGGTTGGGGATTGTGTCTCTGACTACCCTCCCCCTTGCCGATGGACCTGCGGCAGCTTCAGTAGTGCGATGCGGTGTGAGCCGGTATTCCCTCAGGAACGTGTAGATTGCCCTCTCCAATGGGGCTTCTTCGGCATGTGCGATCCGGATGACTTTGTATAGAGTGCGCATAAACCTCTCTACCTCCCCGTTGGCTTGAGGCCAGCGGGGGGTGATTTTCCGGTGCTGGATTCCCCACTCTTTGAGGTAGTCTGCGAACTCTTGTCCCTGAAATGGTGGTCCGTTGTCTGTCTTGACCCATTCGAAGATATCGTGTGTGGCAATGACCTTCTCAAATTTCGCAATGACTTCCTTGGCTGTGAGGGTTGTCACGATTTCTACCTCCGGGTATTTGGTGAAATCGTCGATGATGACGAGCATGTATCTACCATCCGGGAGGTGCCCGAAATCTGCGCTTACGTGTTCCCATAGTTTCCGCGGGTTGTCTTCGGTGATGACCGGGGGTGGGCATTCAGGTTGCCCCGCAGCCTGGCACCATTGGCATTCTTTGACGGCTCGTTCCACTCTGGTGTCCATGTCCGGGAACCATACCTTGGCGCGAAGTCTACTCTTGGTCTTCACCATTCCTTGGTGCCCGCGGTGAGCTAGCTCAATTGCTTGTTGGGTCAGGCTCATTGGCATCACGATCCGTGGTCCCCTCAATAGGCATCCTTGGCTGTCAACGGACAGTTCCTCTCTCACTTTCATAAGTGTCTCTAAAGCGCTTTTCGCCTGCGGTGTCCTCTTGCTCAGTGATGTTTGAATGGTTTTCCAGTCGTTGTCCCGTAAGGCGTTGGCCACTAGTTGGAGGACTTCATCGCTGCGGATTGCTTCAATGATCATCTCTATGCTCATCGGCAGAGGTCTTGACCTTTCCCGCACCACTTTTACACATTCCTCGGTTTCCTCGGCATCCTCCTCTTCTCCACTGGTTGCCGCTCGGGGGTTCCTCGAGAGGTAGTCTGTGGGGTTCGTCGCTCCCGGCTTGTATTCCAGTTGGTAATCGTACTCCTGGAGTTGCAGGATCCATTTCTCTATTCGGGGTGGTGGTTTGGAGACCGATCCTCGGAATAGGGGGATCAGAGGCTTGTGATCCGTTGAGATGGTGAACGGGTGTCCGTACACGTAAAGGTGGAAGTGCCTGCAGGCCCAATGGATCGCAATTGCCTCCCTCTCTGTCTGGGAATACCGTTGTTCAGTTTCAGTCCGCGACCAGCTGGCGTAGGCAATGTGTGCCCAGTCTTCTCCTCCCTGGCGCTGTGTCAGCACGGCTCCCAGGCCGTAAGGGCTGGCGTCCACGGCTATGTTGGTAGGTTTTGCCGGGTCAAAGTATGACAAAGTCTTGTCCGCCGACAACGCGGCCTTGGTGCTTTGGAACGCTACGTCCTGTTCCTCTCCCCACTGCCAGGGGGTGGTGGACTTGGTGAGTTTTCGGAGAGGTCTGGTGAGGTTGGACAAATCCGGGATGAACCTCCCACAGAAATTTACCATGCCCAGGAAGCTTCGTACCTCCGAGATGTTGGTCGGTGCTGGGGCTGCTTGTACGTCCTTCACCTTGTCTGGGGCCATTCCTTGGTCCGAGAAGGTGTACCCAAAGAAACTGATTTTGTTTCGGAGGAATTGGCACTTCTCGCGGTGTAAAGTCAGGCCCGAGTCTTTGATTCTCTGCAGCACGCCTCTCAGTCTTTGGTGGTGTTCCTCGACGGTGTTCGTGTAGATGAGCAGGTCATCGCTGACGTTCAAAACTCCTGGGAGCCCGCTTAGAACCTCCCTGATGGTGTTCTGGAAGACTCCGGTGGCGCTGGAGATACCGAAGTTGAGTCGTCGATACCGCATGAGACCTACATGGGTGGAGAAAGTAGTTATGTAGCGGGAGTCCGGGTGCAGGGGTAACTGATGATAGCCTGACCGGAGATCCATTTTGGAGAACCACTTTGCTCCGTTCAACTCTCCCAGAATGTCATCAATGGTGGGGGTCAAGTGCCGTTCCCTCTTGACTGCCGCGTTGGGCAAATGCATGTCGACGCAGATGCGGACTTGTCCTGGCTGTTTGGGTTTTCGCGCCACCACGATTGGCGATACCCACGGAGTGGGCCCACTGACTTTTTCAATGATGCCTTGTCTCTCGAGAGCCTCTAGTTCTTCCTCCACCTTCTTCCTTAGGTGGAATGCTATTCTTCGGTGCCTGAGGGCGACCGGTTGAATGGACGGATCTATGTGGAGTGACACCTCTTTTCCTTTTAGACATCCGATGCCACGGAACGTGCACTCGAATTCTTCAAGGATTGTGTCCAGCTCTTCTTCTAGCACCGCCATTGCGAAGAATATGAGTTGAAGTCCTTCGGCCGTCTGACCGCTGAGGAGCATGCCGCTGCCTTCTTTGGTTACATAGACGGTCGTCAGGACTTTCCGGTCCTGGTGGTGAATTTCCGTTTGGAAGCACCCAATTAGCGGGATAGGGGTCTTCTGTCCGTATGCAAACACTCGGATCTTTGCAGGCCTCAACACTGGTTTTTCCCGCAGTTGGTGGTATACGTTTGCCGCCATGAGTTCAATCGAGGCTCCCGTGTCGATCGTTGCTCTTACTTCCTGTTGGTGTATTCTGATGCGGCATTTAGGGAGACGCCTCTTCTTCCTCTGTGGCTGATCGATGGCGAACACGTAGTGGACCGGGTAGTCATTGGAGTCATCGTCCATGTCTTCACTGTCTGGGCTCTCTCTGATGGCGTGGGCAGCCTCGGGTTTTTGTTTGGTGGACCTGCAGACCGCTGCGAAGTGGTTCATTCGTCCACATGAGCTGCATTTCTTCCCGCGTGCTGGACAGTCTTGAGCGCGGTGGGGCATGCCTCCGCAGTACCCGCATTCCTTTCGACGTTCTTGCGGCTTCCTTCCACCATATTGGCGTGACTGGGGCCGGACCACGTTGACCTGTTCGGCAGTGTTGGCTTGCTCCGTTTTGACTGGCCTATAGAGAGCCGCCTCCATGTGTGACGCTCTCGCATGCGACAGTTCTTTGGAGCGGCCTAGTTTCAAGATTTCTGCTAGCGGTTTCCCGTTTTCTTGAAGGATTTTCACTCTCAGGTTGGACGAGTAGCACCCTTGTATTATTTGACCGCGTATCTCCTCTTGTTCGTCACGAAAACCACAGGTGCTGGCGAGCTCTTTGAGCCTGCCGTGGAATGCATCAAGTGGCTCTTCGGCCTCCTGTCTTGCTTGCCTGAATATGAATCGTTCATAATCTTTACTGGCCATTAGCTCGAAGTGTGCGTTGAGCGCATGGAGGAGTGTGACGTAGGTGTGTGGCGTGGCTTCCACCAGGGTCTTGTAAATCCTGTGGATATCCTTTCCTCCCAGATGAAGGAGAAGCACCCTGCGGCATTCCCTCGCCGTGCCAGCGCTCTCAAAATAGAACTGCAACCGCTCCGTCCAGTCCTTCCAATGCGGCGCCAGGGATGCAGGGGCGCCGTCCACCACAAAAGGCTCAATGGGGGGAATGGCCGCCATGTTGGTGCGTGGGGTCGCTCAGAGCAAAGATGAGGTGAGGCTGGCGCTGTAGCAGTCACGGGCGACATCACCACGGTCTGCCTCGAAGAGGGGCCCCTGTGCGGTGCTTGTGCGGACCGGCCAGCGATGTTCGAGGCCAAAAACTTGCCACACAGTCGTGCCAGGAGGGAGGCCCTCCCCTGCAGGCTGTGGGCCTCGAGCGCTCTTACCCCTGTGCTTCAGATCGGGACAGCAGCTCCGCGCCCGGGGTGCGCCACAACTGGCTGCAGCTCTCCCATTCGCGGACACCTCCGCAGGGGGCCGCAGGGGGCCGCAGGCTGCGCACGCTGACATCCGCTAGTTCCAGCTCCTGGGGCGGACGGCCCGGACTGGGCCTACTGTGACCGGGGCCCGGCCGCCGGTCGAGCGTCGTCGCGTCACCTATGGGCAGATGGGATCGGCGGGTGGGGCACAGCACGGGTTCTTTAGACCCTCGTCGCCATTGTGAGGTCTGGGGGCTGCATGCGCGTGGTGTATAGGGCGCTGTGGCAACACATGGACCTCAGGACACTGGTTTGCTTTTCCGTGTGGTCCGGACTAACTTGCCGGCCACGCCCCGTTTATTATATACCCTGCGTGTGACGTATCACGCCTGCTTGCGCGCACGCCTACGTGTGCGGTTAACTAGACTGCTAACCCGCAGTCAAGGACATTACAGGGCTCACAAGAAGATAAGAAAAACTTACCTGCTAAACGGGAAGAACACAAAACCGCTGATGAGGTGAGAAGTAAACCCGTAACAAAGAAAAGGGTTAATTCTGACCGTAATTTGGAGGGATGAAACCAAGAAAACACATCTACAACCAAAAGTAGGTGAAGATGACAAAATAAATATTACATAAGCACTAAGTTCAAGAAATTCCATGACAAGAGATATTAAAGTACTTATCTTGTTGAGGAGCAGCATATAAAAGAGGTAGATACCTTAGTTGATGTGGAGCTATATGATTGATTAAAAGTTCTCCTTGGAATGTTTTATCTATGATGTAATGTTTGTTCTTTAAAGGACTGCATGTTGGGACAGCAATAAAGGGTTATTGCACTGTGTAGCATCGGGTTTTATAATGAAATCGCTATTCTCAATCCCATTTTGTGGCATTTCAGAACATTTGGGACAGTATCCCTTTTAGCCAGATGGTGGCAGCAAATCCCCATGTCTGTAGTGTAGTTTTGGAAAGTTGTTTATTGCAGCAAGATATCGCTACGGTATTACTGCTGAGTTCTCAGTATTGTGTGCCATAACTGAAGAAGAGGGAATTTTAACGGGTTTTCAAACAAAGAAAATGAATTTAGTGGCAGAAATCCGTTATTTAAAGTTAAGACTATATAGCAGAATCTTAAATTAAGTTGAATACACGCAAGATGGCTATCTATCCGAAAGGGATATTATCATGTCAGGGTCAGATTGGGAACACAGTTCGGCCGCCCACCCCACACCCAAGAGTGACCCACATTCCTGGATCACGCCTCTTTATGAAACAGCATTTCGCTAGTATCATTGGCCTAATTTTTTTAGAAATGTTTGACACACTATGAATTTTAAAACTCATCGAGCCATAAACTTTGTTCTATAAGCACAATATTTTGTCTGGCAGGCTAGGTGAAATAAAGTGGCCCCAAAGGTTCCAACTCCTGTGGGTGTACGAGTGAGGGAGTGGATGTGTGAGTGGCTCTAAGGAGCACTGAGTGTGTGTGAGTACTGGTACAGGGCTGTGAATGGGTGTGTCAGTGGTTGTACGGGTGTGTGTGTGTCGGCGTACAAGAGGTGTTATGGGGTGTACGTAGGTGTGTGAGTGGTTCTGTGGATGATGTAATCAGTGATGGCCTCAATGATGTGATTTGAGATGCCATCAGTGATGTTATTAGTGATGTCACTGACCATGTCATGCGTGATCTAATATGTGAGGTCACAAGAAGTGCATTGCTGGGGTGTAAGTGCTGAATTTCTCTGGTTTTGTAAGAGTGACATCTGACCCTAACAATAACATCCCTGTAACCTTTGGTTTTTTCAGTAAATTTTAAAGGTTTTTTGAAAATTATTTTTGCTAACTGTAACGTCTCTGTAACCTTTGTTTTTTCTGTGAATTTCGAAGGTTTTTTAAAAGCTAATTCCTAACTATAACCTCCCTGTAACCTTTGTTTTTTTCAGTGAATCTCTATGCTTTTTTCACTAGTAATCACGTTTGCCGAGTGGTGGACAAAGGAGGCTAGGCCTCCAACCAGCTTTCAGGAATCCAGCTGTATATGAATTACTGGAGGTAGCAGGAGGGCTTCTTGGCCCCTAAGGTCCCTCAGGAGTAAAGTGGTCTTCATCCCCCAATCAATAGTGCACCATGAGCCGAACCGTGTTTACAGAGTGGTGGAGAATGGGGCTTGGCCTCCAAAGACCTCTTGGCAGTCCCACTGTGTGGGACTTACTGGTAGTAACAGGAGGGGTAGTTGGTATGCATGCACATAGCAGCAGGGACACACACAATAAAGCCCTAACGAAGACCCCAGCCCCGATTGGGCTATTAGAGTGGGCCACAACATGGTGGCATTAGGGGTACAATTTAACAATCATTTTCAATAAAACCCCAGATTATTCTTAATGTTATCCATACTCCAGGTACCCTATAAATAAAGAAAAGCCTTTCGGTATACCTGTAGGTATTTTTAAATATATCTCTCTTCTGGATCCCTGCTTGTCCAGCTTGACATAATTTAATAATTACCGGTCCATTCATGGGTGAGTCCACCCTAGTGTTATTATCCCACCAGGGTGTGAATAGGCGCCAATGATGAAGCATGTCACGATAAGTGAGTGCGGCATCTAATATATATATATATTCAAGAGGTTGAGAGAAAGTATCTTCGTATATAGTAGGATACTATATAATCTTTTGATATAATCAGTTGCTATCGTGTGTAACTAACACATGAATAAAAGCAATACCTGACACATATGTTTCACTCCTATTAGAGCTTGTCAGAGAGACATAACTTTGTCCAGACACAAGGGAACACCCAGTATAAGTCAAATCAATACGTTTTTTAGGCTTAGAGAGGTGCATACATTATGCAAGAAAGGAAGGAGGGCGCTCAGGGTGGTTCCCAGGTTTTAGGTGGAGAATAGTTCCTTTATATGGAACTCTCTACAATACTATCAACACACTAAAACTTACCACTGGGTAGTAATAGTTAGGACCACGTTTCCATAGGAAGGGGATTTAATTGATTTGCTTATAACTTTGGTGCGTTTGGCAAATCTTCACAAACTTTTCCCAAAAAGTCTCTTCCATCACAGCTTCTTCCTGGAACATTTTGGGGCGATCCAACAAGAGGGGGCTGAGGAAAAGAGCGGTTCCAAAATGAGTTTTTCCTTATGCAATTTTTCACAGAAAACGTACTCACAGCTACAGCCAAAATGGATGAATGGAATTAGGGCATATTTGACAAAAGGCTAGATCTTTATCCAGAAGACGTGGCTTTTATGATTTGAGGTAAATCAACTCAGTAGATTTTGAGAAATTGTGGTCACCAGTACCCCTATAAAAGTGCTTACTGTTGACCTGGGGGTCAGGGCCACTAGTGGCCGAGCTCAATCAGACTCTAAGGTGGCATATACATTTAACAATCACTTGTCCAAGAATCTTTTTTACTATATTCTGATTGACCTAAGATTGTGGTCCTGAGGCGATGACATAGTCATATGGGAAAGAGTGGAAAGTAACCATGATTCCTTGTGCCTTACGACGCTTACGTTGTTCGACAAGCATCTAGTTGATCCTTCAATCTTAGTACTGGCGAAGTTGTGTATACATCTGATAGCCATCTCCTGAAATAGTGCCAGGTTGTAATGAAACCAGAAATCCTTTCAAACATTAGAGAGAATGTAAAGGTGATATTGCCCAAGATAACAGAAACAAGAGAAATGGAGGGTGACCTAACAGATTTTAGTCAAATGCACAAAGTGTTCTTTGAGAATATAGCAGCTTATTTTTCAACCCCCCCCCCCCCCATTACCACCACCATTAAGAAGCTTCCCTTGAAAAGCAACAGATGGGTTAATAGGGAGTGCAGGCATCTCAGGTGTACCTTGGCCAGGGCTATTAAGTTGAAAAACACTGCCATGATTTCAGCCACCAGAAAAGAGTATAAGCGTAGCATGCCCAAACTAAGAAAAACGGGAACAGCAATAGATTTCGGGATTTAGCAGACATGTGTTTATCTAAAGACGACTCACGCTTCTGGAAGCTGGTTGCCAGGGGCAAGGACTCAGTGGGCTTTGAGACCTAAAGTCATGTTTCCCATTCTGATTGGTATATCTACTTTTCAGGTCTGCAATATGATGAGTTTACTGCCACTACTGAGGGTGCACTGATGTTTAGTAGCCTCCAGAATTGTAAAATTGTGCTATTTATTTTAGAGAGTGTAAACCATTCTCTGTCCACTTTTATGAGAGGTTAACCTGAAGGCCAAAATGGTCTACCAGTAGACGTCTTTGTACATGATAATAATGTCTGGGCTGATTGTATATTCACTCTAGCCAATGCTATTGCAATTGGTGCCCCCATTCCTGGCTCGATGCAGGAAGCCAATATAATACTGGTATATAAAAAGGGTGATAAGTTTCAACGGGCAAAGTACATGTCCATTAGCCTTATTGATTGTGACAAAAAGTTGTCTGCAGTATGGTCTTAGTAAAACTCCAGCTCTGGATTTCTGAAAATGACATCATAAGTCCTCTTCAGGCGGGGTTTCAAGCTAAGACATCTACGATATACCAAGGGCCAGATGTATGACGGATTTTTGCATGCGCAAATGGGTTTTAGACCAGTTTGCACATGCAAAAATCCTGTTGGCCAAGTACTAACCCTATTTTGCGAGTCACAAATTGTAGACTCGCAATATAGTGTTTTGTGACTTACTATTAGGAAGGGGCGTTCCCTTCCTAATAGCGACCCCAAAAGCTATGCAAGACTGTTTTGCGACCGCAATTGCAGTTCCTACCACTTGCAGTGTGCCACCCTACTCAGAAGGGTGGTAAAGCACTAACAAACAGGAAGGGGTTCCGAGGTGACCCCTAGCCTTTGGGAATGCATGCGCAAAAATTTTTTACGGTCAGGCAGTGGTCCCAGCGACCACAGCCTGCCCTTAAAAAATTAAAATGAAAGGTTTCATTTTTATGTTTTTTAAATGCATCCCGTTTTCCTTTAAGGAAAAAAGGCTGCATTTTAAAACAAGTATTTGCAAGGCAATAGGTCTCGCATTAGGAAAGTTTGAGGTATTGGTATTGCAAATGACAAATATTTTATTTATGTGTTGGTATTGAAAGTAGGGAAATTACTAGCTTTGTCATTTACAATGCCAATATTTTTAACTTTTGCAAACGTGACACCTATAGCATTCTAATGCAATATGTGTTATATTTACATGACTTTGAAGTATTAATATTACAAATAACAATGGCTTTTATTTGTTTTAATAATTAATACTTATATAAAAGTTATTGTAATGTATAATGGCAATAGCTTAAACTTTTGTAAATAACTTATGGGAAGATTATGTTCAGTGTATTTTACTGTGATGAAAATCCAAGAACAGAAGTGAAATATTAACATTATTTTGTAACATTTGTAATAAAGCTTAAAACATTGAGAGAACATATTAGAACCAGTTGTTGTTGATTGGTTGCAAAGAGTGATGCTGTGGCGTTCAGTGATGCTGTGGCCTTCAGTGGTGCTGTGTGATGCTGTGGCCTTTAGTGGTGCTGAGTGATGCTGTGGCCTTCAGTGGTGCTGAGTGATGCTGTGGCCTTCAGTGGTGCTGAGTGATGCTGTGGCATTAAGTGGTGCTGTTGCATTGAGTGGTGCTGTGGCGTTGAGTGTTGCTGTGGCGTTGAGTGGCGTTGAGTGATGCGGTGGTGTTGAGTGATGCGGTGGTGCTGTGGTGTTGAGTGGTGCTGTGGTGTTGAGTGGTGTTGTGGTGTTGAGTGGAGCTGTGGCGTTGAGTGGTGCTGTGGCGTTGAGTGGTGCTGTGGCGTTGAGTGGTGCTGTGGTGTTGAGTGGTGCTGTGGCGTTGAGTGGTGCTGTTGTGTTGTGGGGTGCTGTGGCATTGAGTGGTGCTGTGGCATTAAGTGGTGTTGTGGCATTGATTGGTGAAGTGGCATTGAGGGGTGGAGTTTGAGGGTGGAGTTTGAGGGTGGAGTTTGAGGGTGGAGTTTGAGGGTGGAGTTTGAGGGTGGCGTTGGAATGTGGAGTTGGAATGTGGAGTTGGAATGTGGAGTTGGAATGTGGAGTTGGAATGTGCAGTTGGAGCGTGGAGTTGGAGCATGGAGTTGGAGGGTGGAGTTGGAGGGTGGAGTTGGAGGGTGGAGTTGGAGGGTGGAGTTTGAGGGTGGAGTTTGATTTGATTTTGAGGGTGGACTTGGGTTCTGTAGTTGTCTTGCGTGTGGATTTGGAGGGTGGATTTGGAGGCTGGAGTTGCAGTTGGAGGTTGGATTTGTAGGGTGGATTTGGATGTTGTAGTTGGAGGGTGTATTTGGATGTTGTATTTGGAGGGTGGAGTTGGAGGGTTGAGTTGTAGGGTGGAATTGTAGTGTGGAGTTTGAGTATTGTGAGGGTGAGGGTGTGAGGGTGAGGGATGGCATGTAAGGATGAGGGTGTGACGGTGTGTGAGGGTGTGGGTGAGGGGGTGTGAGGGTGAGGGTGTGTGAGGGTGACTGAGGGTGACTGAGGGTGAGGGTGTGAGGGTGATTGAGGGTGTGAGTGTTGTGAGAGGGGTAAGGGTGTGAGGGTGATTGAGGGTGTGTGAGGATGTGGGTGTGAGGGTGTGATGGTGAGTGATGGTGTGTGAGGGTGAGGGGGTGAGGTGTGAGGGTGAGTGAGGATGTGAGGGTGTGTGAGGGTGATAGGGTGAGGTGAGGGGGTGTGAGGGTGAGAGGGTGTGAGGGTGAGAGGGTGTGTGATGGTGTGTGATGGTGTGTGAGGGTGTGTGAGGGTAAGTGAGGGTGTGTGAGGGTAAGTGAGGGTGTGTGAGGGTGAGGGTGTGTGAGGGTGAGGGGGTGTGAGGGTGAGGGGGTGTGAGGGTGAGGGGGTGTGAGGGTGAGGGTTAGGGATTGTGAGGGTGAGGGTGTGTGAGGGTGAGGGGGTGTGAGGGTGAGAGGGTGTGTGAGGGTGAGAGGGTGTGTGAGGGTGAGAGGGTGAGTGAGGGTGAGAGGGTGAGTGAGGGTGAGGGGGTGTGAGGTTGAGGGGTGTGAGGTTGAGGGGGTGTGAGGGTGTGTGAGAGTGGGGTGTGTGAGGGTGAGTGAGGGTGTGTGGGTGAGTGAGGGTGTTTGAGGGTGGGTGAGGGTTGTGCACAGAGGAGACGAGTAGGGTGAAAAACGGAGCCATTGCTGGGACTTTTCTGGTAAAATACTTGATGAGAACCCAGGCCAGTATAATGCTGTCTTCTGCGTGCAAGTCTGGGAAGTAATGGTGTATTTGGCAGTGGTGCAAGTACGGTGAAAAACAGAGCAATTGCTGGGACTTTTCTGCTCGTAACTAAAAAAAAAAAAAAAAAAAAAAAGCTCTTGGCATTGCTGTGGCGGGTGGGGGGGGGGGGAGGCGGGGGAGCTGCAGCCTTTGAAGACTGATGCCTAGGGCTAGGCAGACAAATGGTGGTGCGCGATATGCACGGGGGGGGATACCAGAAACTAACCACTGAAATCTGCAAGACTAGTGTGACCAACTAAGCCCAGAGAGAGTGCAGCCACAACTAGTAACAATCCAAAAACATAACATTGTGCACGCAGATACAATCCATGCCTGTGACACTAACAGCTCTGAATTGTAGTGTAGTTCCTATCTTCCCAATAGGCTCTGCGCATTGGAATAATACCTACAGCAGTAAAGGCCTAGGCCAGACGTTAACTAGGTCTACTACTGTCGATACTAGACTTAAGTTTGGGGTTTGCCAGCGTAGCTCAGAGTTCGCTAGAAACTTTCTCGAATGTTCAGGAAAGAATTAACTCCCCTGATTAGACAAGAAGGGATTTAGTTTCTGACAACCATAGAACATGACAACTTTGCTCTCCCCTAATCAAGAGTGTATCTCCAGAGTCGTGTGAGCACAAGGCAATTATTTTACTCAGTCAGTACGTGCATTCTTAGTCTCATCAGATTGTAGAGAAAAGGAAGAGACGGGCGTGTTCAATAAAAAGGTGTTATTTATTGATCAGTCTCTTTTCTCGTACAAGAGAAATGGATCGATATTATTGCAATACTTATAGTTAAGTAAAGTGCATACATTAAAAGCAATAGTATAAAATAATACTGTAAAAACATTGATATGGTTTCTGAGCCATATGATGTTTAAAATGATTAAAATATATTTACATACACATATACATTTGACTAAACGTACTCAACTGGTGTTTCTAAATACGCCTACCCCGTGTACCTGACCTAAGTCTAATGCGTGGGCGGGAATAGAAAGTTACAGTTTAAGTTAAGTTTGTTTTTGCCAAGTGAATAACTAAAGAATTCTCTGTGAGGGGTTATTCAGTTCTGTACCTGGAAGTTAGGATGAATGAGGAATGGTATCTCTTTCTCTGCTCTCGATATTCCAGGCTGCCTGCGAGGGCTGCCCGAAAGCGCCGGTGCTGGGTCTCTCGGCAGGAGATAGCAGCGCGTCTCTCAGCGCGTCAGGAAGGCGGGGCTGCTGCCAGCGGGGTCTGCTCTGCTTCTGGGCTTCGGCAAGTATGGCTGCTCCGTCTCGTCACCACACGTGCGTTTGCATAGGGCAAGATCGGCAATATTTATACCTTAAAGGTGCCGAGATTGACGTAAGGATGGACATAGATACGTCAATAAAGATGTCATATGACTTGCTCGTTAGCACATTCTTTTACTGAAGTTCTCTGTGAAATCAAAACAATGGCCGCACGGATTTTCCAGGTTGTCATAGGTTTGATTTGTTATGAGAACGTCGTATGCCTTATCAGGGGCTGGAGGAATGTCGCTTGTCTAATTAGATCTCAAGCGTTATGACCTAATCAGATAACACGTTCCTGTGCCGTAGTGTGACTGCGTCAGATAACGGTATCTGCATCATGGGGGCTTTTCTTGCCTCATGGGCTGACTGTTAGTTAACTTGATAGTTAGTTTAACCAGAATAGGGTCAGGAATAGGGGGATTGATTCAGAACCTATAGGAATACATGACACCCACTCCACGCTAACTATGGTCATATTTACTAATCTATGCATAGTATAACATAGTACAACATACTATAGAGTATAGTGTATACCTCACCACCCCAAAATACATAAATGCATTTTGAAATTTTCAAATATACTGAAAAATTGCAGTCATATATATTGTATGCACTTAAGCTATGAATTAAACGCTAAAGTAAACACGCATTTGTAGACATTATTGCTTATTTGGTACATGAGAAATACACATGAAATGGCTCTTAATATGGCTATACAGAAAGAAAGTTCGAGACCATTTCATCACATAATAAAATATTTGTGAACATACCAGCGGGCAACTAAAGTTTATAAAGTATCTAAAAATAGAAATCTTAGTTCTCTAGGAATAGTTTCTTACTTTAAGCAGAAGATAAGTGTCCCGAAAATTTTGTAAAAAATAATTTGGGGCTGCTAAAAAAATTGCTGTCCGTGAACTGGTGGGAAAAATTGTTCATGTGACTTTATTTTTAAAGTTGAAGGCCGAATTCAGGGAACGCCGTGTGCGAGCTTGCTCAAAAGTCTCTATTTCTGTTCTGGAGAGAACATCATATCATTAAGGCTTTCGAAAAAACTGTCAACAGCTTCATGGGAAAGTTCCACTAAGTCGGAAATAGGTGTAACCATGCATTTGTGCGCATGATTGTCTCCATTGACATTCTGATTCGCATTGCTGACAGAAGGTCGTACCTGATCGATGCTGCTTTCATCTTGAACTTCACTACTCTTCAATCGTAGTGGTGAAGATTCCACGAATGCCGTCATCAGGATTGGCAGCCTTTGAGGGCAGCACAAAGCGTGAACCTTGGTAGGAACCAACAATGTATCTGCATCCACTGGCGCATCCGATTGTAGCGTCAGACAGGTGTCTAACACGCATTCTTCTCCGCATAGCAGACACCTCAATACAGGTAAAACACATCTTTGCCACATTGGTCGAAATGATAGAAACCAAGTCATGTTCAGGTCTCTAAGCCGGGAGAGTCCCAGGATTTTTGATATCCGGTCCCGGTATCCAATGGCTAGGATTGTTTCTTCCATTGTCGCGAGAGTTTGACCTGTGACATGGGTTGCCATAACGAAAAATAAGGACTAAGAATAGGATTCCTGCAATTAGTCCCAGGATCAGGGGAAGTCCGCCAAAAATCGAATGGACGAAATCTGGAAAAATACCCAGTATGGCTTTGAATGGTGTTAATGCCATCGAAAATACTGTCTTAAATACCTTTGAGACCCCAGTGGTATCAGAAATATTTAAGATTTCGCTCAGGATTTCCGCGAAATGTACGGGGGAATTAGTCGATAATAATGTATGTATCTCTGCAGTCGTCCTTGCGACTTGTAGATCATACGTTTCTTTTGATGACGTGAGCCTTGTAGGCGTCTGAAGAAGCACTGTTTTCATTCTGCTTAAAGTATCTATTCGAATAGAAGTAATTTTCAAACTGGGCCATGCCCTTGCCTCCCTGTCTGGAAAGGAGCTGGGGAACAAAGAACGTCCACAGCACTTGACCTTCGCAGTCGTAGTGACTAGATAAGGAGTCCCGGGCATAAGACTACAACATTTGCGGTCTACAATAAGAATGTAACTCCCATTATAGAGTCTTTGAAAGAATGGTTCTATTTCAGTTGCGGGTGCGCCTTGCTGGTGACATGAAAGGTTGTATGAATTCCCTTCACAGGCTCCATGCAAACTAATTCCGTTACACAGAAGCGTGCCGCTTAGTGACATAGCACAATTGTTGCCACTAAGAAACACTTTCTGTCCTTTATTACTGACACATGCATGTGAATAGGGCAGGTTCCAAGTTGTTTTAAGGTACCCCTTCCCCAATTTCTCGTACATGCCAGCCTGTATATATTTTTGGCAGTATTGAAACCTGAAGGTTGAGATTGGAATATTTATGATTCCGTGGATTATCCATTCACTGACAGGTCGTTCTGACATTGTCATTGGTAATCTTTCTAGTTTTTCAATGCTCAAGATTGTATAATCAGCACCCTTTTGCGCCATACCGATTTGTCTATCAGTAAGGTTAAAGATTTGGAATAGTGACGTTGTGTTGATTAAACGCCAAGGCACATAGCCTGAACGCAGATTTTGTAACGTCCAGCCAAGCTGTACAATAGAACGCAATTGTGACTGACCATGTTGTAATAACAGTAAGTCTTGCGATAATATATCGATTGCTGAAGACACAATGCTGTCCAATGAAAAAATTCTGGAGGACAGAGTCATTAACCCATTGTCCACTACAGAAAGTGATTTTTCCAAATTAATACGGTCAATTTCCCGTATTCTCTCTGCTGTTTCAATTTGATTAACCTTCCAGGCCTCATTGTATGCTGCATATACAGAGGCTGCTATGAAACGCTTTTGACGCTGTTTGCGTGGTCCCATTATGAAATCACGCAAGTCAGCACCATCAGTAAGTAAAGTTAGGTGTTGCTTAATTTCAGGCAGTGTGGAAGTTTGTAGCCACTGAAGGCATAATTTGCCCACACTGTAGGTTGTTATTATCCCTGGGTGATGTCTTTGGGGATATCTAGGGTCTGGCCTGGTCATTTTGAACCCCTGTGTTTTATTCAGGAATATGTCTTGACAGTTATTTGTATCTGTGGGCCAGATTAACCATTGTTTCCAATCAGGATGTGTTCTGTTTTGGTTTAATATATGGTTTACGTCTATCTCTTCATCCGTATCAGAGCTATTGCTAAACATTGTTGGCTTTGGAATAGACGGTTTATTTAAATCTTTGATTTTGGCTAGGCCAAGACAGGTGGTTTGTTGAACAGTGTCATTTAAAAATATCATTTGTTCTGGGATCATGCAAGCTCTAAACAAAGCTTCTAAACCCTGTACTTGCCATTCTTTTGTACCCCAAACACTTTTCAAATCAACATTTTTGTCCCAATAATCAAATCCAAAAGTATTCATTTCTTCGAAGAATGAATCTGAATATATCAACTTTGTGTTGGTTATCATGGTTTTCATCCCTGTCTTGTTTGACAATTTAAAATAAAATGTTTCAGCATTACTTGTGTTAAAACCTGAAAAATATGAATATTTGTCGTAAACGGTTCTTGAGCTCCCTTTTGGAGGTGTTGCACAATGTTCCCATTGATTATAATGTAAAACATTTCTAGGTTGTGCAGATTTATGTAAAAAATGGTTACCATAGTGGTTATAGCAATACATACTATCATAATTTGTAGAACCTTGCAAATAATCATGTTTTGTAAATTTAGCAGACATTACTAAGTCAGACATCATGTTATTAATGCTTTCGAAGTCCCAATCATCAGCAAATGAGTTTGGTTTTGCAAA
This sequence comes from Lissotriton helveticus, assembly GCF_964261635.1. NCBI lineage: Eukaryota > Metazoa > Chordata > Amphibia > Caudata > Salamandridae > Lissotriton > Lissotriton helveticus. The sequence goes on from NC_136067.1 coordinate 876,618,286, forward strand.
GTCACTCAAGGAGATCTTGATTTGGTGTGGATATTTCAGGATCTCGACCGGACCATAAATTTCATAGTCAGTGTTGTCCCAGGCTACCCCACCAGGTATAGGATTGGCTGTGAAGTTGGCTGAAGAAAGTTCTCTTTTCTCGACGTGTGAAGATGTGTGTGGTTTGAGGACCAAGTTGATGTTCTGACTTGCTGTGTCCATTTTAGCATATTTTCCCTCAATGAAGCGTCCCAAAGTTAATACCATGATGAGCCAAAGTATGAGGATAAATGCACCAAAACCCACCCAAAATTCAATCCATGGAGAAATCAGATATGTTTCTTTCAGTTGGTTCAAAAGTTCCTTAGCTTTGTCTTTAAAGGATTTTGATGATGGCTGTGTCTTTGATTCACTGAGGCTTTCAGAGGAATCATCGAAGTTGATGAAGTAGCCGGATGCAGTTCTGTCAATTGTTCCAATTGCTTCAGGATTTTTGTTACTTGAATTGTCACCTGATACTTCATTATAGATTGGTGTGTCTCTGCTAAATGTTTTTATTTGGGTTTTCAGAGGTCTGAGTTCTATTGCATTGTTGCATAGTCCTTGTTGTTCTTCTGTAGGCGTTTCGAATGTGATGAGCCTCTTTGTTAGGACCTCTGTACTGGTAGCAAACCTTGGTGTTCTGCTACTTATTGGGAGTCCACTTGGCCTACTGTTTGTTATCGGCCACATGTTGTGGTTTTACCAGGTCGATGGATACAACTCGGTTCTCCTTTTTACCAGCAAGTGGCGGTAGTACAACTGATCTTGTCCCGTTGACAGACAAGACAGGAACTGCTTTTCTGTAAGAAGGCCCAAATTCCTTCTTTACCGCGATCTTCTCCCTGACTAGATCCCCGACTTTTGGAATCCAGACAGGTCTTGCTGGGACAGGTGGTGATTCTTCAGTGGTTGTTGGCTGTTGTTTCAACTGTATGTTGCTCAGGTCTTTTCTTGTTTTGTTTAAGTCCTGCAAAATAGCCAAACGGTCTTTGACATCAAAGCTTTTTTCTTTAACCACTGAAGTCTGACTGTCGAGGTCAGAGATAATCATTCTAGTTCCAAATAATAATTCGTACGGACTGAATCCCTTCAGAGAATTTCTTGGCAAGTTATTTAGACTACGTTGGACACTTATTAGATGTTTGACCCACCCAGCTCCCGAACCTAATTTCCTTTCCGCTATAGATTGCTTTATGCCTTGGTTTTTTCTTTACACCATCCCGTACCCTCAGGAAGGAAGTGAGAAGATTCCCGCTGGACTGTGCTCATTCGGCCATGTTTCCCCCCAGGCTGGTGGGCTTGAGTGAAAACAATGGTCGAACGTAGCATGCTCTTAGCGTATATGCCATTTAGACTCGCAAATCTTTGTATAACAGTCCGGACGTCAGCCGAGTGCTGGTGATCTACATTATAAGTGGGAACTAGCCTGTATATGTTAATCGCAAGCCCTGCTTTTTATTGGTCATATTATCTGCCTTGATACGACGAGGTATTAAACTGTTTCTCTCCCCACTGCGATCTCTGTTGCAGTTTGGGCAGTTTTTTACAAACATGGTGTGATGCAGGCTCATGCCTGGCCACCAGTACCGTGATTGTAATTCTTCCAGAGAATCTTTCAGTTTGAGGTGTCCAAGACCCTCACCCATGTGTGCGTCTGCGATTAACAAGCTTCTCCTGTCCATGTTTGGAATCACTCTATCCCCCACTCCAGGGATTCGAGCAAAAGGGACGGAGTTTGCATCGATTATGTATGTATAATTGAGTGGATAGTTGATCGGTAACGCTGAGCAGTCGCCTTTTGATGACGTTTTTACTGCCAGCACTGTTTCACCGTCAATGTTTTTTAATGTACGCTTTTTTCGAACTACGGGAGCCGATTTAGTGGCTGCCGCTGCGGCTGTTTCAGCCAATGAATTCCCTACAACGTGAACGCCATCACGCTGATGACTCAGTGAGTGTGTCACGTGAGTCCTTGGTAGTTCTTTTTGTAAAAGAGCTATTTGTTCCCAGAGCAATTTCTGCTTTATTGGTGCATCTGTGTCATCTTTGTAACCGTTCTGAATCCATGTCTGTAAATCCTTGTTATATGATTTGACGCAGTAATATGAATCTGACACTATAAGTGTCGGGAATTCGCGATCCGCATTATCTAGCGCCATTTTCAATGCTATTATTTCAGTTTGTTGTTCTGAATTAGTTTCAACTGAGTGTGTTTTTGTTAATAGAGGTCTTAGTTTACCTCCGCGCCACACTTCTTTTGTAATCTCACATGTGGGGTTGTATGCTTGTTCTCCCCAAACGGAGGGTTGAGCATGTCCGTCTGTATAGATTACACAGGCGTAATGTCGTAGAGGCAGAATGTCGATTGGCAGAGGATACGTCTTTTCATATTTTAGATTTTTTAATTCTTCTAGTTCTGGATCAAAGTAGTAGTATACTTTGTCCGTTGTGATTGAATTCACCCATTGTATCCATTCCGGATTCAATGTTGTTGTTGGTAAATTACACGGTGTTGTTAATGCCTCAAAGGCTGATTCTGCTGTTCTGACTGTGATATGTCTACCGTCAGCTATGTCTTTTTCTCTAGCTATTGCGGTTTGAACTGCACGAATGATTTTTTCTGTATTACTGAATTTCTGTTCAGCTTCTGTGTACAAGTGTGATTTGAATGCAATTGGTACCTTTTCTCCCTCATTAGAGGTTAGGTATGTGAATCCGCATCTCCCTGGGATGACTCGAATCACAAGATTGCGTGTGTTATCACGTGTTTCTAATTTTGTTTTAATTAGCATGTCTGTTTGTAAGGATCTCAAAATTTCTGTGTGTGTTTGAGTCCAATTGGATCTTTTAAAGTCTGGTTTAATTAGATCATAAAGGGGTTTGACCCTTTCTGCGTAATTTGCAATGTATGTTCTTCCGAAATTTAGGAAGCCTAGAATTGACTGTAGGTTTTTTAGTGTTTTAGGAGCTTGGATTACGGCACATTTCTCTAGGAAATTGTCTGCCAGGCTTTTACCTTCACTTGATAACTCATATCCTAAGAATAGGACTGTCAGATGGGCAATTCTGGATTTTTTAAAGTTGAATTTGTAACCCTCTGCTGCGAACCCAAGTATTATGGTGTTCACTCTTTTCAAGTGAGTATCCAAGTCATCGTCTGTTAAGTAAATGTCATCGACATAAGATAATGCTTCATCATCATATAGTTGCAGTAATTCTGTTACTCTCGCTGAGAATACCCCCGGGCTGTTCTTGTACCCCTGGGCTAACCGACAGAATTGCTTTTGAGTGCCATTTACTGAGAATGCAGTTAAATATCTGCTCTCTGGTGCTATGTTTTGACAAAAGAATCCATTGGAGATGTCCAAGGTTGTTTTGTATTTTTTGCGCACTATGTTATTCATTAGTGCAGCACTGTGTGAGTTTTGCACTGCAAAGGTTTTGCAACATGTGTTAAGGTGTCGGTAATCCAAAACTAGACGATATGAATTGTCTGGTTTGGAGACCGGAAACAAAGGATTGTTCATTTGTGAGGTGCAAGTTTCAATCACCCCCTGGTATTCTAGCTGATCTAGTATTTCATTTACCTGTTTTTTAGCTTCTTGCTTAATTGGGTACTGCCTTTGTGCAGTAGGTTGTGATTTTAACTGGATTTTGTGAGGAGGAGAATCCTCATCCCATCCTACATGATTTTTATATAAAGCAGGTGCTAAGGCCACTGCCCACTTTCTAGCAAGTGTGTATTTTTTATGAATCGGGATTTGATTCGAGAAGGCAGGCATAATTACTTCTTCGCCATGAGGGCACTCCCTGACAAACTCTGGTGGCCAGTCTTTTTCAGCTAGAAGGATGTCATAACCCTTGGAGAGGTTATCCCAAAATAGTCCCCTAATTTTCCTAGTCTTATCTCCCTCTATACGTAATGTTATCTCGTATATCTTGTGGGGTTTGCTAACTCTGGTGTCTGCAGTTTCCACTTGAAGATATTCATTCGTGTCCACTGTCTCCAGATGATTCATAAGGACTTTGCGAGCTATGCTCACTTCTGCTGCGCTGTCTAGCATTGTCTGAGCCCACTCTCCGTTTTTCAGTTGTGTCCTCAGTATTCTCGGCATTGTTAACTACCTTGATACTGGCTACCTTCTTTTTTGGAAATTGTAATTTCTTTTTTAGCTGAGCAGGTTCCTTGTCTTTGGACTTGGCGTGCTCTTCTCTTTGTTCTGATCGTCCTCTTCTTTCCGATTTCTGCGAGGAAGTCTGAAAAGATTGAGAGGGACGTGTATCAATGTCTTGATATCTATCAGGTTTTTTAATATTATCCCTATTTCTAAGGTTATATCTTTTCCCAGAGGGGTCACTCTGGGGTGACCTGTGTCTCTGGTTCGGAGATTTCTCCCTTCGCCTAGGAGACCTTCCTCGGGACTGGAATTTCTTTTCTTTTGGATTGGATTGTTTGTTTCCATCCCAGTTCTTTTTTGGTGAATTATTATTAAAAAATATTTTTTCTGGACTTTCAGTCAGTTGCGGTTTTACTGGTATTCCACCTAAACTGTCTCTACCTAGTTCTTCATAGGATTTTTCTATGATTCTGGCAATTTCAGCTGGTTGGTCTGCTATATCTGTCTCTTTTAACCTCTGGCGGATCGCCACGTTTGCTGCTTCACCTTTTATATTGGCTAATAATATAGCCGAGACCTGCTTGAAGTCTTTCAGTAATTTCATACCAAGAGTTAAAGCTGGTTCTGGACCGTATTCATCTTGAATTTGTTTTAGCACATCTGGTATTACCGAAATGGATGGAACACCGTGCGTTTTTGTGTAGATTGAAGCAAAGACTGTACCCCAAGTGTCACAGTCCTCTATGTGTGGTGCGATTCCCATTGGGAGACATATAGTCAGAATCCTGTGTTTTTCTAGCGGGGTGGTGTCAGGAAACACCGCCTCTATTTGGGTGATTTTCTGTGCCAACCAGAATGGTATCTGTTCCCGTTTAGCCGGAACTTTACCTAGGCAGGATTGGATGTTCTGTGGTGTGATTTTATTTGTGTTCCCCTGGTGAGGGGTCAGCTGTGGAAGTTTAATCGCTGGCTGAATTGTTGAAGTCCGCATTACATACTGGACTAATTGTCTATGAATTTTTAGTAATTGTTTTAGCTGTATTAACAGCTCTCCTGTAGACATTCCTTCGATGTCTGGGAGTGGTGTGTATCCGGCTAAGACCGGCCACGTTGCTCCTGGTCTACCTAAAGGACCGAGCCTGGTGATGTGATTATTATGTATTAGGGCGCCATCAAATAAGAGCAAATGCTCTTGGAATTTGAGTGGTACTTCCACCTCCTCGAAAGGAGTGTAAATGTCGGGTGGAACCTCTATTTTGTAATAGTGGAAGTACTTTGTTACAGCATTTGCTGCTGGAAAATGTATCCATGTATAGTATACCTCTGTCTGCCGATATTCGTGTGCCTCAATTACGAATATGACTGTGCCACCTCTAGGTGTCAGTCCATTTTCTATAGGTTTTAAGGTTATAGATTTCCTTTTGGCGACCGGGATGAGTATTATATCCCCGTCCGCATCTAGTGCTGCAGTATCAGCTGCTGCTATTTCAGCTGCTAATCTAACTGCCTCTCTTTCTTCATCACTGTCTCCCATTTTACCGACAGGATGGTATTATGTTTGTTTGCAGATCAGGTTTCTTATGGAACAAAGATTAGATGCACAATATTTTGGAACAGTGTATCCTTCAACGTTGACTAAACCAAGAACCTTACATAGGAGTTCCCTCCTGCGAGGTTTTGGAGGATATTACCTTTCACCCACTCCAGACGTCTTTGGAGTATTTGGGAAAAGGGGTCTGAGTGAGAAAGCACGACTGAGTTACTCTAAATGTCTTACGTTAGTTTTATCGCCCTTTCCAAATGCGTTGGGCGCCATGTAGTGTAGTTCCTATCTTCCCAATAGGCTCTGCGCATTGGAATAATACCTACAGCAGTAAAGGCCTAGGCCAGACGTTAACTAGGTCTACTACTGTCGATACTAGACTTAAGTTTTGGGTTTGCCAGCGTAGCTCAGAGTTCGCTAGAAACTTTCTCGAATGTTCAGGAAAGAATTAACTCCCCTGATTAGACAAGAAGGGATTTAGTTTCTGACAACCATAGAACATGACAACTTTGCTCTCCCCTAATCAAGAGTGTATCTCCAGAGTCGTGTGAGCACAAGGCAATTATTTTACTCAGTCAGTACGTGCATTCTTAGTCTCATCAGATTGTAGAGAAAAGGAAGAGACGGGTGTGTTCAATAAAAAGGTGTTATTTATTGATCAGTCTCTTTTCTCGTACAAGAGAAATGGATCGATATTATTGCAATACTTATAGTTAAGTAAAGTGCATACATTAAAAGCAATAGTATAAAATAATACTGTAAAAACATTGATATGGTTTCTGAGCCATATGATGTTTAAAATGATTAAAATATATTTACATACACATATACATTTGACTAAACGTACTCAACTGGTGTTTCTAAATACGCCTACCCCGTGTACCTGACCTAAGTCTAATGCGTGGGCGGGAATAGAAAGTTACAGTTTAAGTTAAGTTTGTTTTTGCCAAGTGAATAACTAAAGAATTCTCTGTGAGGGGTTATTCAGTTCTGTACCTGGAAGTTAGGATGAATGAGGAATGGTATCTCTTTCTCTGCTCTCGATATTCCAGGCTGCCTGCGAGGGCTGCCCGAAAGCGCCGGTGCTGGGTCTCTCGGCAGGAGATAGCAGCGCGTCTCTCAGCGCGTCAGGAAGGCGGGGCTGCTGCCAGCGGGGTCTGCTCTGCTTCTGGGCTTCGGCAAGTATGGCTGCTCCGTCTCGTCACCACGCGTGCGTTTGCATAGGGCAAGATCGGCAATATTTATACCTTAAAGGTGCCGAGATTGACGTAAGGATGGACATAGATACGTCAATAAAGATGTCATACGACTTGCTCGTTAGCACATTCTTTTACTGAAGTTCTCTGTGAAATCAAAACAATGGCCGCACGGATTTTCCAGGTTGTCATAGGTTTGATTTGTTATGAGAACGTCGTATGCCTTATCAGGGGCTGGAGCAATGTCGCTTGTCTAATTAGATCTCAAGCGTTATGACCTAATCAGATAACACGTTCCTGTGCCGTAGTGTGACTGCGTCAGATAACGGTATCTGCATCATGGGGGCTTTTCTTGCCTCATGGGCTGACTGATAGTTAACTTGATAGTTAGTTTAACCAGAATAGGGTCAGGAATAGGGGGATTGATCCAGAACCTATAGGAATACATGACAGAATATCTGTGACAGCGTTACAGGCGGATGAGAGAAGGGGCAGAGGAAACAGACTAAGAAGTGTGGAAATCTAAAGCCGAGCTGGAGAGTGAGAGCGGACGCACTAAGGCTGGTCTGTCTGTGAGAGAAAGGCAGGCTGCAGTATTAAGTTATATCAAGAGAGGAGCTGGGAATGAAACTGCAGACAGAAGGTTTAACAGAAGTGCACACAGCCACTTCACAGAGAAGGAATAGCAGAGGAGGTATTGGTAGCAGAAATGAATACCAACGGGTGACACTGGTTCTGAGACGCTGCGGGCTCTTAACGACAGATGAAGTCAGCAGCATTCCTGGATTTTTTAAAGTTTGTCGGAGGGGAGGGGGGGGGCGTGGGCTTTGCAACACTCATGAGGCGGTTTTATACATTTTGGTTATCCATTCGTTGTGGGCAGGAGATGGGGAGATTACCAGTGACGGAGGGCGCAGACCTTTGCAGCTGTGAGCGCATTTAATTAATGAAAAAAAAGAAAAGGAGACACGGCCGGCCGGCCGTGAAACTGAAAGCACGGCCGGCCGGCCGTGAAAAAGCCTTTGATGCAGCAGGGGGCAATTAGGCGAGGAGAATGGCTGGGCTGAGGCAGAGCCCAAAGCCTTTGATGCAGCAGGGGGCGGAGCGGGAAGAGCTGCTGGCGGCACCAAGCTGACGATTTGATGCTGTGCACGCGCATTTTAACTCATTGCGCTTGCGCTTTGAGTTAACAGCGCACATGCACTGCATCAAATCGCCAGTCTCGGTAAGCTCTGTTTAAGCCCCTTTATATCTCGCTCCCGCTCAATGCGCATGTGCATTGATAGGTCACGAGACCTAAAAACTGCTTTATTTAAAAGCATTCCCAGACATGGAGGTCTGCTGACCACAGCAGGCCGCCATCCCTGGGAGTGCCAGCCATTCCCAATGGGGTCGCAAATTGCGACAGCCTCATTGATATGCATGAGGCATGCAATTTGCGACTTCATTGGGAATTACAAACAGTGTCTCAGACACTGTTGTACATCCCAATTTGCGAGTCGCAACTTTCTTGGTCATACATCTGGACCCAGGTCTTTAGTTTTATTATAATCTACCAGAAGCCTTTTTTGATTGGCGGGGCAACTTATATGTTGCCTTTGTTGATCTAAAATCCACCTTTGCCCTGGTCCCACGCTAGAGGCATACTCATCGCCTTTAGAACCTGTGGCAGGTTCTGAAGGTGATGCCATGCCTCTGGACATTTTATCTTTATTGATTAGGTTTCATGACAATACGTTTGCTCGGGTCAGATGGGGAGCACAGGTCCAATTGACTGAAAAGATCCCGGTGTTGAAAGGCGTATGTCAAGGGTGTGTATTGGTCCCTACCCTTTTCTCTTCATACTTAAATGGCTTGGTAGACCATCTTTCTGAGGTTCCAAAGGATGTCCCTTCCATAGCTAATGTCAAGACCCCAGTACTGCTATTTGCAGATGACACTTTATTAATTGAAAAAAACTCTGAGAAGTTGGTAAAAACTTCTTAACTGATTTGGGGGACAATTCGCAAGGAAATGGCGCAGCGCGCCACTTCTCTCAATTTAGCAGTGCCACACTGCGTCATCTAAAAAAACGCAGGATGCTACATATTTACAAGAATACAGCATACCCCTGTGTTTTCCCTTGCAATGGTGCTAAAAAAAGCTACCTACTGCCTACACAGACGCCCTTGCACCATAGTGCAAAGGTGCCTGTGTTGCAGAAAATCATCCCTGCAATGCAGGCACCCTTGCACCAAGGTGCCAGGGTGACTTTTTTGCTGCAAATTATTGCTTATGTGCAGGAAGGAATACTTTCCTGCACATAACCAATCTTTAAAGGTTATTTGCTCTTTCTCTATGTGCTGCAGAATGCAGCACACATAGAAAAAGCAAAACGAGGAGGAATAAAAGTATTGTTCCTTGAGGCGCCAATCTAGCGTCTGTTATTTAGTGGCATTAGTTTTTGGTGCTGCCTCAGATTTCCAGATCCTTGTAACTCTGGAGCAGCGTCAAAAAGCAATGGGTGTAGCTTTGGTACGCCCACACCAACACCCATTGCACAACCCCTTTCACGGAGACACCTGTGTGAAAGAGGTCGATATTTACAAAGCGGCATTAAGCCACATAATGTGGCTTAACGCCGTTTTGTAAATGTGGAGCAGGGCATTGGGCCACCGGAAAGTTGGAAAAAGTGATGGTGCATGCCCTTGTAAATACGTCCCTTGGTGTTTTCTTTCAGGAAGTGGCTAAGAGATTAATATAGCCAAAACGAAATTTATCGCACCCATGTAACATAACAATTTTAATGGCAGCTTAGATCTAGGGAAAAAGACAATAGAGAGGGTTACATCCTTTGACTATCTAGGCATCAAACTTTTGTCACATATGTCATGGGGCACACACATTAACATAGTATCTTTAAAAAATAGACAGATTGTTGGCGCCATTTTAAAAGAACACTGTGCCTTCTTCACAAAGCCAATTGCACCAGTTCTGCAGGTTTGTAAGGCTAAGGCTCTGGGAGCCATGCAATACTGTGGCGAGTTATGGGGCTTTAGTGACGCCTTGGACCCGGAGAGATCATATTTTTAAGACTAGTAACCTCACTTCCATCCAGCACCCCCCCTATGTGCCCTCTATTCTTGGATACAGGTTTAAAGAAGGTAACTCATAGGGCATCTTTATGTCCTTTGTTATTTTGGTAAATAATTGGGCTACCCCAGAGTTGGCTCATTATCCTGCTACCCTACAAGATAGCCTCAAGATAGATAGATTCAACAAAATCCCTTGGTTGAGTACAATAAAAAAACTGCTGGTCTCTCTAGGCCTTTTTGACTTTTGGTTCCAGCCAACTGCAGCCCAATTACCCTCTAAAGGTGCATTGAAAAACTGTGCTGGGTATTTACACTACAAGTTTTGGGCACTACACTGATGGGGATTTTTTGAAATTTAAATCTGTTCTTGGCTTAGAGAAGTATTGGGATCTGATCACAGTTCCACTAGACAGGTAACGATACCACCAATTAAGAGTGGGGACACTCTTTCTGAGGCTATTTACTGTAAAGTAGGTGGGATCAGACTATGTAGCCTGCTCTGTGATGACAAAACTGAGTCCGTACAATATGTGTTATGTGCTTGCCCAGCATATGCCCAGTTTCACTCCACATGGCTGGCCCCAATCTGTAGACACTGGGTACATCGTGCCATAGTGTTGCTTTGAGGATATTCAGAGACAACTCTTGTCCACTGTATGCCTGTGCTGTCACAAAATATTTAGGTCTGATGTGGGCAAAAGGAAGAACTGCCATCAAATGACTGTGATTGTTTTGCTGTGATTCACTGGAACATGGCTTTTTATCCATTTCTTTATACTTGTACCTATTTTTGTTTCGATGTGAGTAATTATGGCACTACCTTTGATTGTCATAGATGGCATACTGCTAATTGAGCTCTCTCTTCTTTTTCAAAGAGCTGTATTCTTATATTGTATTTTATCTTATTTTAGTGGAAACTTCTATAGCTTGCACCAAAATAAAGTCATATTTGACTTGACTTGAATATATGGGAGGGAGTGTGAGTAGGGCACCCTTCCCTGAACGCATTTTGGGCCCTGAGGACCCTATCACCGAAGGAGCGCGTATTTTAATTATGGGGAGTGGAGGCACTTGCCCCCATCCTCAAACCAATGTCGGCCCCAGGGACCCCAACCCTGGGGCCCAATGTATTAATTAAGGGTAGGGGGTAGGGGTCCCTCTTCCCTGAGCCTTGTTAAGCCCCAGGGATTCCATCACTCGGGCCTGAATCAAAATGAAAGGGGAGGCGGGGCATCCCCAGGGCCGATAACTTAAAAAAATGGCATGGAAGCCACACACACCCTTTGTGAGCCTTTAAAGGCCACAGGGACCCTATTCCCCAGGCAGTGACTCTAATTAGAAGGGAGGGGAGGCCGCGCGGCCCCTACCCTGAGGTTTTGACGGTTCCGGGGACCCCATCCCACCAGGTCCAGCTCAGTGACTATGTCCTGGGGAGCTGACCCCGGGGAGACAGTATTTTCCCTGCCAGCACTACCGGGGGCAGGGACACATATGTTTCCTTCTGGCGGGAGCATTTTTAATTCACCTGCCAAACCGGAGCAAACCTTTAAGTCTGCTCATAGCCAGCGTGAGGTTTAAAAATGCTCCTGCCGGATGAGTGCAGACTTCTGTTCTATTTCCCTGCACACAGGAAAGCAAGCAGGGAAACAGAACATATATTGCTCCGATCCACAGAGAACATGCAAAGAGAGCTGTTCCCTCCAGGCAAGAACAATGCCAGCTCCCACATATGCTGGGTCCGAGGAGGCCCTGGGGCTCCCACTGCAGCCCCTAACATTTGGCATGTGGGTGCCCCAGGTGGGCTTCAGGGCAGTTACCTCTACCCCATGTAGGTTTCCTAGGACAGGAGAAGGCCCTCTCATTTTAAAGTGCGTACGGCCCTGGAGGGTGAGGTACCTAGGGCCTAATGAGGCTCGGGAATGAGGGCCGTGGGGCACCGTCCCCTTTTTAAGTGCATTTGGCCCCAGGGGGATGGGGTCCCTTGGACCTAATGAGGCTCAGGGGCCTGCGACCGCATGCACCCCCTTATATTTGCATATTCTCCTGCGGGATGTGGTCCTTAGGGCCTAAGGAGGCTTGTAGATGGGGGCTGAACATCCCCTTCCCTTAGTTATGTACTTTTGTCATGGAGGATGGGGTCCTCAGAGCCTAATAAGGCTCGGGGAACTCGTGGTCCCCTCCCCTTTTTTATTGGTTTTTGCCCTGTGTATGGTGTTTCCGGGGTCAAATAAGGCTCTGGGAGGGGAGCTCTGTGGCCCCCTCCTCTCTTTTATGAAATGTTGCCCTAGTGGGATAGGTTCACTATTCCCACTCCAGTCTGTGTCAGAGGAGTTAAATGTACTATTCCCACTCCAGTCTGTGTCAGAGGAGTTAAATTTACTATTCCCACTCCACTCTGCAGGAGTATGGAAAGTGTTGGACTTCAAAGGAGTAACATTTACCATTCCCACTCCAGTCTGTGCAAAAGTAGGAAAAGCATTGTACTTCAGAGGAGTAACGTTCTCTCAATTAAATAATTAATAATACATTTATTTCCAATTAATTATTATTTAATTAACTTTCAACCCTAAACCTCTACATACCCAGCAGTGGCACACAATATATCACTTAAATTATATTTATTACACATTGAACATAATTAATAATCAATTGAATGATTGATAATACATGAATAATTATTTTTAATTAATTATACTTAACTTTCCACCCTACACCCCTTCAAACCTAGTAACCCACTCCGACAATATAAATTAATATTAGCCATTAAATAAAAAATTATAAATCACTTAAAATGACAAACTATTATTACAACTATTATTAATAATTATACAAACAATAATAACACATAAAATGTATATATGAACTAACACACATAAAGACAATAACTTTTTTACATTTTTACCGCTATAATATTGAAAACGATATTAACAATGATATTCTTGAAAACGATTTTATTTAGCTGAAAAATCAATATTCTTGACAACCATATCTCTGCATCATGTTTTTGCATCACTATATTTTTTTTCCAATACTTGTGCACCTCGATATTTAAAACTCAATATTTTGTCCAAATACCGACCCCATCTAAACCTTAAAATTACCATTACTTTCCTATACCAATACCCAACCATAAACCCTACAATTACCCTAATATATATTTATATATATATATATATATTATTATTACCTACTGGCGGTCGCCAGTAGGTATATATAGTTAGGACCTAGTTTCCATAGGAAATCCGCAACATTCTAATGGGAATAACTTTAGCGCCGGTTGATGAATCTATGTGAATTTCTCAAAGAAGATTGCCCGTTACGCTCCGCTCCTTCCCTGAAAGTTTTGGGTAGATTCGTGAAGCGGGGCCCGAGAAAAAAGGGGGGTCCCAAAACGTGTTTTCCCCATGTTATTTTCCATAGGACGATTAGACACGGCTACAGCCCGAACCGCTGAACGGAATTACAACAAACTTGGCAAAATGGTAGGGACTGGTATGCAGTAGTGCCTTTTGTTTAAATGATGTAAATCCCTCCAGTAGTTGTGGAGAAAATTGAATTTGAAATATTTTTGGGGGGGGCCTTGGGGGTCCTTGTGGGACCCCCTGAGCAGGCCTAGGGGGTCAGGTGCTTCTACCCTGCCCCCTTTGCGAGTTTTCTACCTTTGTTTCACTGCTTTCTTGTGCCTTGGTTCTACCGAGGCACAAGATGGCTGCCAACACTTCCTGGTTTGGAGTGTTGACAGACAGTGGCAGCCAATCAGCATGCCTTCCCGAGAAAGCTGCATGCTCATTTGCTGTCAACACTTCTAACCAGGAAGTGTTGGCATCCATCTTGTGCTAGTGTTGACAGACAGTGGCAGCCAATCAGCATGTCTTCCAGAGAAAGCTGCATGCTCATTGGCTGTCAACACTTCTAACCAGGAAGTGTTGGCATCCATCTTGTGCTCGGTAGACCGAGGCACAAGAAAGCAGAAAAACAAATGTGTAGAACACAAAAAGGGGCAGGGTAGAAACACCATGACCCCCAAGACTGCTCAGGTGGTCCCACAAGGATATTAACATATTTAAACGTTATCCTTGCAAATTCACTGAAAAAAACATAGGTTTCAGGCCTTATATAGTTAGGAATTAGCATTTAAAAAACCTTGCAAATTCACTGACAAAACCATAGGTTTCAGACCTTATAAAGTTAGGAATTAGCATTTAAAAAACCTTTGAAATTCACTGATGACATCACTGATGACATCAGTGATGTCATTTGAGATGTCATCAGTGATGTCACTGACCATGTCATGAAAGATGTAATATGTGACATCATCAGCAGTGGATTGCGGGTGCGCGAAATATAGTTAGTACAACTAACTATATAGAAGCAATTTCAATGGTTTTGTATGAGTGAAATGTCCAGAAAACTATAACACCCTTAAAACTTATAGTTTTTTGAGTGAATTTCAAAGGTTTTTGAAATGCTAATTCCTAACTATATAAGGCCTGAAACCTATGGTTTTTGCAGTGAATATATATTATGCTGACGAAGGTGCAATAAAACAAGAATCTCACCTGATCCTGGGTCTCGTGTTCTGTGCTGCAGCGGTTCCTAGAATTTTGGGTGCCCTTTGGTGTTGAACTTTTGGGAAGATATATATATATATATATATATATATATATATATATATATATATATATATATATATATATATATATATATATATTTCTCCCAAAATGCCTGAGCTTTGGAAAGTCACTCGACAGTACTGTGCCCTCCGGCTTAACCTTTTCCCTCTGCCTCTGCGCTCACACTTAATTACATTTGCCGACGCGTTTCGAGGTGTTACCCTCTTCTTCATGGGCTGCAAAAAATGTTAAGCCGGAGGGCACAGTACTGTCGAGTGACTTTCCAAAGCTCAGGCATTTTGGGAGAAATGTTATGCACGGCGGCCTGGCCGTGGGAAAGGCACCATCATCCACAGGAGGAATAACGCCATCTCCAGCTGGGTGAGGCCGGAGCATGAAACTTTTTCGAGACTCCTTTGGCACAGCGCTGTTTTCATAAAGAGCCTGCTGAAAACTCACACAACCTACTAAAGGTATTTAATTGAAGCATGATTCAAAAATGAACACTTGAACTTACTTAAAGAAAATAATCATCGTGTCATGGACTTCAAGTCCCAGCAATCAGCAGAGTAACGTGTGATGAAATGCACGCCTACCTGGGGGTTTGAAATAAAAGAAACCGGAAATCACAATGACACGAACATCAAGAGTCATTTTTTGCAGCCCATGAAGAAGAGGGTAACACCTCGAAACGCGTCGGCAAATGTAATTAAGTGTGAGCGCAGAGGCAGAGGGAAAAGGTTAAGCCGGAGGACACAGTACTGTCGAGTGACTTTCCAAAGCTCAGGCATTTTGGGAGAAATATATATATATTCACTGAAAAAACCATAGGTTATAGACCATATATAGTTAGGAATTAGCATTTACAAAACCTTATTTTACTCACACAAAACCATTGAAATTCCATATATAGTTAGTTGCACTAACTATATATCGCGCACCCGCAATCCACTGCTGATGATGTCACATATTACATCATTCATGACATGGTCAGTGACATCACTGATGACATCACTGATGACATCTCAAATGACATCACTGATGACATCACTGATGACATCTCATTTGACATCAATGACCACATCACTGATGATATCATTCATGTGACAATACAATGCATCTCCTCACATTTTAATATAACCTCTGTTTCACCCAGTGTTAAATACAGAGTATAATTTTTGAAACCATTGACACACCAATACTAGTTACTACATACGCACTCACTGATTCCTATGTCTACACACACATTCACTCATTCACCCATACAATCATTCATACATACAATCACTCATCTTTACAACACTATCATATGCACTCATACACCTATACAGACACTCACAGTCTGCCACTCATCCATGGAGTTACTCACACACCTAGTCAGTCCTGTAAAGAATCAATGACACTTCCATTTTCTTGTCTATACAGTTAAACATAGAGCACCTTACATTTTCAAACATATACTAACACATACTTACCTTCTTATACAATCATTGATACAAGTACACATTGATCTGCACAGAGTCACACACCTCCCAGCCAGCCACACACACACTCAGTCTCCCATACAAATACTTGGACAATCAATCAGTAACCCATATAGTTAATCATATAGCTACTGATCAACACATGCAGCAGTTTACAGAACAACAGACATAATGATGCACAAATTAAGACAGTTTAGTCACTAACCCATGCACTCAGTGAGACACATTTAATCACTCACTCATACATTCAGTCATGCACCTACTAAATCCTTTGTCCAGACACTTATACTTCCACTCATTCTTCAATATGTAAGACACATTTTAACTTTACAGAAACATACAGTCACTGGATGTTGTCATCAGTGATGTCATTTGAGATGTCATCAGTGATGTCATCAGTGATGTCACTGACCATGTCATGAATGATGTAATATGTGACATCATCAGCAGTGGATTGCGGGTGCGCGATATATAGTTAGTGCAACTAACTATATATGGAATTTCCATGGTTTTGTGTGAGTAAAATAAGGTTTTGTAAATGCTAATTCCTAACTATATATGGTCTATAACCTATGGTTTTTTCAGTGAATTTTCAAGGTTTTGTAAATGCTAATTCCTAACTATATATGGTCTATAACCTATGGTTTTTTCAGTGAATTTCATTGGTTTTTTAACAGCTAATATCTGTAGCTGTAAAATGTATTCTTCTTTAAATCCAAAAATATATTTTATATGTTTATGAATAATTTTTTTAAAAATATTTTTTTTTCTTCGTTCCCGCTTCGCGAATCGGGAAGCTTCCCGTTAGCTGACCTTGATGCCGCGAAATAGACCGCGAGCCGGTAAACGTTTCTTTACCGCAACTGCCGCGTTAGAAAACAACATCGTGACGCCTCCCGTCCGCATGACGTTTCACGTTGTCGCGTGATACGTCATATGACGTGCTACGTTAGCGAACTGGTACGCGAAGCGAGTCGCAAAGCGCAGGTTTCTGGAAGCAAACCGGGAGGCCCTGCAAAGCGCTTAACGTAAACACAGCAGGTCATGTGACTTGGTAATAACACTTTTCATTGGTTCATTTCACTTTTGGTTTCCTAATGATGTAAGACTAGGTCATATAATCTAAAATGAACACTTTTCATTGGTTGAGAACTCTTGTTTTTCCCAAATGATGAAAATCCCTCCTTCTTTCCTCACTCTGACTTTCATCATTGTGAGAGAAAGACCCTTTGTTACCAGTGAGCAATGGCTTCTTTAGTAGCTTCAGCTGGTGCTTCCCCACCACCTCCACCACATCCAAGGAAGAGTGGACCACCTGCTCAAGTTATAATTCAACAAGAAGAGGAAGAAGAGGAACAGGACGACGAGCACGAAGAGAGGCAGTTTTTGCCTGAGGAGCCCAGGACGTCTCACCGGAAAGAAAACTTCATTTGGCAATTTTTTAAAATTCCCAAAGGTCAGAAAAAAGTAAATGCAAGATACGTAACTTGCCTTATATGTCAAGATAGACTGTCCAGAGGGACCGAGAAAAAATACAGTTTCGGAAACTACACAATGCCTCGCCATATGACTAGGTGGCATCCTAACAACTACAGTGCTGTACAGTTTCGGAACGACCTAGATAATCTCCCTATTATGGCCAGAAGATCTGTTGTACCGGAAGTAACGGGACCAGAGGGCAGGGAGATGGTGCCAAATATACAAATGAGATTTGGTGAAGTAAAACAAGTCTGCGTACATTGCAATGGATTCATTTGCTACAGAGAAAGTAGCATCACTCTGATCAACAGAGCTATTGACAATCATATGCAAGTTTGTACGAAACGCCCCAAATAATAAATACTTTTTTTTTGTTTTGTTGCTCCTGTTGAGCCCTTTACAATGAATCGTTTTCATTGCCCCCTCCAAGAAAAACCCCAAAAAATATAAAACTGTTCAGAAAAATTCAAAAAAAGTAAAAAAATGTTCAGAAAAATAATAAAAAAAATATAAAACAACAAAAACAATAAAAAAAAAGTTCTTTTCAGAACTACCTCCCCGTTATTAAAAAATTGGTACAATATTTGGAACTGTGCCAACCTCTATTTCTCGTAGTTCGCTTCCCAGTTCGCTCGCCGGTACGCGAACTGGAAGTGAACCAAAACATTTAAAAAAAAAAAAGAACAGTAAGTATAAGGGAAGGAAACAGACACTTATGTTAAAAGAAAGACAGCTATAGGGGAGTAAACTAGAGATACTATTACCCGTAATCCACTGCTGATGATGTCACATATTACATCATTCATGACATGCTCAGTGACATCATCAGCAGAGGATTGCGGGTTTTTTGGCAACGTGCCTTATCCACGGTTTAATAACGCTGCCTTTTGCTTTATATAAGTTTTCAAATTGTATGAAATATATACCAATAGGTCGTTATGAACCTTTAGGTAGTGCTTTTCTTCATGAGGTCTGGTCGCTTCCATACACATACAGATGTTTCAAAGATGATCAAGAAGTTTATCTGAATGGAGAGGAATGCACTGAGACGCCACATCATTCACTAATGTGTAGGCACATACAGTTACACGGTTCATGCAACAAACACCGACCAAATATGGCTTGCGTGTTGCAAGGCACGCCAGTTCCTGCTATCATCCCCACGTTCAAGTTGTTGGAAAATGGTAGTTATTTGATGCTCAATAATGAAGATTGTTCTGGGTTAATTAAAAGTATTCCTTTTATCGTAGCAGTAAGTGAACGGGTTATTTGCTGCAGAAATGTTCTATTTCCTCCCACACATGAACATAGGGAGTTTTCAATCTCGCCACAAATACCAACCTTGGGAGCAGATTTCAACGGCATGGCAAGAATAAGAGCTCTTTTGTCTCAGAGAGAGGTGGCCTTGAGTTCGGCCCGTGAAACTTTCGTGCTTCACATAGCGAACACCCGTACAGAGGTGCAGACCCTTTTCAATACAGATTTGCCTTTCCATTTCAGCAAGATGGTTCGGACTATCTTTAACGCGTCCTCCACAAAGGCCCTGGCGCACTTTTTTAAAGTTGTTACCAGTGGTCTTGTGACTTCATTTGAGAAAATCTTTGGAGTCATCCCTGCTTTCTTTCATTCTATTTTTTCCACTCTGCTTCGTGGATTCCCATTTTTACTTGCATTACCAGCGGACGCTCTTGTGCTTTTTTACATTTTTAAATATGGATGTCCCTCCTGTGCAAGCTCCCGCCCTGCAGCTGCTGACACTGTTCCGCAATCGCATGCTAGAATATTATGGCACAATGCCGTTGGCGATATTAAGCACGGCATATGGATTATCTTTTCGATTCTCCTACTTCACCTGTGTCCAGCCTGTATTTCACTGCCTGACCTGTGATTTCGATTGGGCCATTGATTTGTGTCTCTGCGGACCGGTTTCTCCTGACGTCGACTTTAATCAGCTGATGACTCCTATCATTACTCACGAGTTGGTTTGTCCTGGCGAAAGGATTATGGCTGTGGCATTGATGCATGGACTAATTGGTCCCTGGAATTTACTGGCGGCAACACAGTCTTTCTTGGAACAGAGCTTTCTTGAAAACCCACCGAGCTGTCCTCTGATGGTGATAGAGGATCCGGTGCTGGGAGAGCACGTATGTTCTTTTCCGCTTTTAAATTGGATGGCTGAACTCTTTTCGGATGAAGACGGTGACTTCCTATTGGAGGCTGTTGCAGCTTATTTTGCATACACAGTTATGTCATAGACCTTTTTCATGTTTGATATGCTGAGTACTAGCATTTCATTGACAATTCATTGACTTATTTGTCAAGTTTTTATTATTTAGCTTGCCTATTGGCTTAAGACTCGATAAAGTACTTGGCTGTTTTATTTTTCTTTAGCATTAAATTTTCCTAGTTTTTAATGCTTTACCTTGCGGACCGTCCACATATAAACTTGCAATCTGCTCTCATGAGATGGCACTTCTATTATCTTATTCAGTTCGTTTCCGGATCATGAGGAGGTGTCATCTAGGTCCTGGATATCTTTACACCGTGTTAAGTTAGCATGGGCTCATTACCGGTTTAAACGCCATTTTTCCTTTTTTGCAACTTCTGCACACGACACTTAGTTGTTGCTTTAGCTTTCAACCTAGTAGTTCATCGTGGTTTACATGAGAATAATATGTTATTGCTCTACTATCTGCTTTGCTTGTTAAACTATATCTGTACAGCGAGTGCTGAAGTTTCAAGAACAACACGATACAGAATTGTTATGAGGTCTGATCTCCACGACTTCATACTCATAACATAAGTGCAACTTCTGCCAATTCTGGGCATGAGGCGGGTTTTATATTGCTTTGCCGAACACACATACACAACAGTTGATGCGGTTCACATGAAGAGAGAGCTGGTGTATGCTGATGTGATTCCTTAAAATCTAAGACACTAAAGTATGGGCACGCCCTAAACCAACACAAAGAGACCTTCTTAGCAAATAATATAATATGTGTATTAGGGAGGGTGAGATATAAGCAGCCGCGGGCCGTGGAGGGAGTTACGGTGGGGCAGGGAGGCGGGGAGGGGGAGGGGCAGGGTGGAGCCCTCTCCACCCTGCCCCTCCCCCTCCCCGCCTCCCTGCCCCACCGTAACTCCCTCCACGGCCCGCGGCTGCTTATAAGTGTTGCTAACTCTTATTCATTTACAGCATGTTAACATACTGTCACCATTCGCTTTTTATGTACTAGTAACTATGCTGGTAATTTTGCTACTGATAATATGTGTACTTGTATTATCTAAGATACTACGCCTGAGAAGACGGCATTAGTAAATAAACATTTCAAATACACATGTGTTCTTCTTAACTCCATGTTCTGGTTTCTAAGAAATATATAACGACCGACTGTTCATGAGTTCCACGTATCCTGAGGTACTATAATTTCATATTCTGGATTGTCTAAACATTGAGAGTTTGTTATATCCAATGTGACACTGTACCTAGCTTGCTAAGGGGTTTATAATTACTAAGGTGAGTTTTGGGGCACCCTAATTCGCCGAGGTTCCAATCCTCTGTCCACAGTTCTGTGTGAGAACAGAAACCCTGCGACAGGGGCACCCCCGACCCTTGCTGGAGCTTCATCACACTTGCGATACAACTCCAGCAATGCGCCACCTTTACGGCACAGATACATCACGCATCTGTGCTGTTTTTGCCCCATGATGCGCCGCATTGTAAATGCAGCACACCATAGGTGACGGAACAGCGGCACAGAATGACTAACACATCCCTGGTGATGCGCCAGTCATCATAAATCTATCCCTATGCTTCTTATCTTGTTAGAGATGAACCGCCATATGTATCATGAAAGTTTTTTGCATTTCCTAAATAGCGAACTTTAAGGAATAAATAGCGATTCTTTACCATTCCTAGTTTGCGATGAGCTATTTGCTAATTACAAATTACCCATTCATTTCCTTCATTTCCATAGGGCGGTTGGACTCACTTTTAGCTCGAACGGCTGAATGGATTTCCACGAAACTTGGCAAAATTGTAGGGACTGGTAGCCCGATGTGCCTTTGCTATGTCTCAAGATATATGCTCCAGTGGTTTTTACGAAAATTAACTTTGAAAAATATATATTGGGCTACATTGGCCTATATATATGTTGGAGCCCAAATGTATCCCAATGTAGCCCAATGAAGCCCAATGAAGCCCAATGTAGCCCAATGTAGCCCAAAGATGGCCGCCAGAGACAAAAAAAACAAATGTAGCCCAAATATCAGCCAGATGTAGCCCAACTATAGCCCAGTGACAGAATGACCAATCAGCTTCGCAAACCTCCGTTACGCGAAGCGGAGCGCTGTTACAGATATATATCTTTTTTTGAACGTTAATTTCTCAAAATCCACTGGAGCACATATATTGAGACCTAGCAAAGGCACATCGGGCTACCAGTCCCTAATATTTTGCCAAGTTTCGTGCAAATCCATTCAGCCGTTCGATTATTATTATTATATTTTTTTTTTGCCACGCGGGGCCCTTTTAAAACCTCCACATCAAACCTAGGGGGTCAGCGAGGATCTACTATTCCCCCTTATGGTCATTTGCCCCTTCGCTTTGGCCTCCTCTTGTCTCTCGATCCTACCGAGAGACAAGATGGCGGCCGCTACGGACTGTTTGGAATGTTTACAGACGCCGGAGAACCAATCAGCTTCGCTTCACAAAGCTCCATTGCGCGAAAAGTACGCGTACTGGAGCGCTGCCCGGTCCGCTGTTACAGATATATATCTTTTTTTAAACGTTAATTTCTCAAAATCCACTGGAGCACATATATTGAGACCTACAAAAGGCACATCGGGCTACCAGTCCCTACAATTTTGCCAAGTTTCGTGCAAATCCATTCAGCCGTTCGGGCTAAAAGTGAGGCCAACCGCCCTATGGAAAACTCAATGTTAAAAACACGTTTTGGGACCCCCCTTTTTTCTCGGCCCCCCCTTGACGAACCCCCCCAAATTTTCAAGGGCTGCTCAGAAACAAAATGTGCCATTTTCCTGAAAATTTCAGCCAATTCCGTCCACAAACGCCAAAGTTATTAGACATAGAATTTTCAAAAATCCCATAGAGAAAAAATCCTAACTATATATACCTACTGGCGACCGCCAGTAGGTAATATATATATATATATATATATATATATATATATATATATATATATATATATATATATATATATATATATATATATATATATATATATATGCTATTTTAAAAATACTTACCTGGGTGCCAAAGGCATGTGTCGTAAGGCTGAAATACCTATTTGTGTGGTAAAGACATGTCTGGTAAAGGCTGTGTGGTAAAGGCATTGTGTGATAAAGACTTTGGGCCTGATTTAGAGTTTGATGGGCAGGTTACTCTGTCACATTTCCAATTACACTAGTAATACGGCGGTAGAGATATCCATCACATTAGCGGCGGAGTAACCCACCTGCCAAACTCTAAAGCAGGCTTTTTGGAATAAAGGCTGTTTTCCATGTAATTGCTTGTTATTGCACTTACACTTTAATTCTAGAACAGCCCAGGGATGCATCTCTCTAGCTATTGCCTTTTGTGGAAATCCCTTTGTAGCTCAGCAGCTCAGCAGATGGTCAATCTTGGTCAGTTGCATGTGCTAATTGGACTTCTTTCAGTTCTGGATGCACAAATGCTGTATTCGTTTTCATATCCCTGTCATTGTAGCAAATCTTGCATCTTTCATACCGAAACAGCATAGTCAAATGTTGCCTTTGGATTCATATATGGTATAGTCCAATAATTTTGTTTGACACTGTTTTGCACCAGTATTGCCAAGCAGTCAATATGGTTAGGATCACAACCGCATTAATCATTTTCATAGATAGTGGGGACAAAAGACTTCTCAACTAAATATCACAACTATTCTGCATAAAGTGGACTAGGATTAACAATTAACGTAATAGTCAACTGACAGTGTGTTATTTGTTAGTATTTTGGTGTCCTAAAGTTTCAGCATTGTGATCTATTACATGTCAGGTTAGTTAGTAGAGCTGTGCTGAGGGTAAAAAAAGGCACACCATTTTAGCAAAGCACGTGGGCCTGTTTAGCACAGAAATTGCCACATGCAGAAACTAAGATGCAAAAATGGATTCAAAACGTCAAACAGATAGAAATACATGGATATAAAAAGTAAGAACAATTAAAGTACTCCATGTCATATAAACCTTGCCCGTGAGGGCACAGCAGGCCATTTAGGCAGAGAAATTAAGAGGCCAAAACAGCTTCCAGATTAAGGTAACGTCATGCAATATGAACCTTTTTCCTTAAACATTTTTTTTAATTTTAATTTGTTAGAATTTACTAAATGGACTAATGTAGCATACTCAAATATCTGGGTGTCAGAAATGAGAAACACATTTCCAGGGAGATGTGTACAATACCAGCATTAGACACTGAGAACTATACAGTGCTTTGTTTGTGGTGTTGTTGCAGGAGACAGGTATCAGTCTCATATCAAGAGACAGAGACATATTTCCAGGTGAACAACCTTTATAACGCAACTTTTAGCACGCAGTGCTATTACAACGCAGACTTTAAAACGAAAACCATTACAACGCATTACACTGTGGGGCGCTCTAGGATAGGGAATAGTTTTAATTTACTATCCAACACCTTCCCTAGTGTCCACGGGGACTGGTGTTGGAATAGTAAATTAAACTATTCACTATCCAGCACCCCCCAGTATAATGCGTTGTAATTGAATGCGTTTTAAAACTTGCGTTGTTACAGCCTGCGTGGTAAAAGCATGCGTTGTAACAACGTACATCCATATTTCCATCATCAGACTTTGACTCTAAACAATAGAGAGAAAGGCAGAAGAGGGAAAAAGAAAGAGGAAGCGAAAGATCGAAAAACAGTGACATTGGAATAAATATGAATGAAAAGAAGAAATAAAGGGACCTGCAAGAGTGAGATAAAGAAGCAGGAAGTGAATTGTGGTGGCAGAAAGTGTCATAAAATGAAATGAGGACCAGACAGTGCTGGTGTTCAGCAGCTCTGACATTCTGGCAGTCACTGAGAGCTTCTAAGAAACTAATGGGTACATTAAACATATAATATTCATTTTTATTTTATATAAGTAAAGATCACAACTGGATGTTTACCCACAATCTGGTCTGGGTCATGCGTTGTCCGACTAATGGGCCAGTGTTTCCAGAAGCCACAATACCATCACACATTGGAATTTGCAGTATGCAAGTGCTCTGGGAGCACTAGCACCTTTTATGAAGTTAAAAACTGAAGCCATGAAAATCTCCTTGCTGGGTGAAGACTTCAAAAGATTGAAGAAAAACAGAAATCCGGAATCAGATAGAAGAATTCTTGAGGAGTTAGGAGTCATGATCAGCAGGGAGAGGGAGCACTGAATCAAGCAGTTTTGTTGAGATGCACCCTCCAACCAGACTGAAGTCATTATATAATAAAAGGACAGGAAAAGGAAATGACAACAAGCAGCACATGACAGGAAACCTAATGGATTTGGGAAAACAGGTAGAAACTAAGGAAGAAACAGCTTTGATGGAAAAGTGAAAGAAGAGAGAACACAATCCTGAACTGGACTAACTACGAAGCAACTTTAAAAGTCAGCTGCAAACCCTTGGGAAATCATTGCCCTTTTAGTTTTGGAGAAGCAGCAAACAGGAACCCAGGGGCCTCATTTATGAGGCCTTGCGTCAGTTTTGCGCTTCCGATGCGTCACTTTTTGTGACGCATCGGCGGCGTAAAACATGCCTCCTGTTGCGCACTATTTACAAAGTGACGCATCTAAGCAGATGCGTCACTTGGTAAACCCCTGCGCTACATTATACCTGTGTCAGGTATAATGTATGCAGAGGGGGCGTTCCCCCGCAAAAAGCCTCGTAATAGTGACGCAGTGAAATCTATGAGATTTCACTGCGTCACTTTTAGGACGCTGTTGCGTCAAAATCTTGCACCTGCCTTACAGCAGGCGTAAGACTGACGCAAGCCCTTTCACATGGGACTTTCCCCAGGTGAAAGGACGCATTGCTGGAGTTGCGTCACTTTTGTGACACACCCCAGCAATGCGTGACTTTTGCGCTTACAGATACGTCAGAAATAGTGACGTATCTGTAACTCCTTGCGACATGATGCGTCATACTGTAAATATGACGCATCAATCATGTCGCAAGGAGTGCGCACTGAGAAGTGACACATCGCTGCTTTCACGCAGCGATGCGTCATTTCTCATAAATGAGGCCCCAGGAGCTTAGGAAAAGGCAACTGCAGGTGAACATCAAAGCCCACAGCTGTGTTCCATAGCAGAGACACTGCAGATGCAAAATGTAAGCATGGAAGATATACTTTTAGATTCATGTTTATTTTTTAAATGAAGAAATTAAGAGAGAACAGCTCATTTTAAAAAGTCAGATTTAAGACTGTGCTTGCAATCTATAAGGCATGGGCTAAAATGATTGACAAGCTAAACATTTTGACATATATTTGTTATAAATCTCTGCTGCACTCACTGCTTTCCACAACAATCTTCCAGGACAAATATTGTCAGAGAAGGGAACGTGCTAGTATTTAAAAAAAATGAAAAATAAATTTGTCAGCGAGCTATTCTGTTTGCTTCAGAAATTGCAGGACAAATATAGCCTTAAAAGGCAAAGTCATTTAAAATGTCTTCAAATTAGAGAGATTTTTTTTTAAATAAAATTGGAGTCGAATAAGATTTCAGTTACAAAGATTCCCATTAAACAAGCCCTAATGACTCACAGGGAAATCAAGCTAAGAACACTATACCGCTTTTTTTCGATCTCGAATTTGACAATATTGACCTGCAAACAACTAACTGCGCAGGTGTGTAACAAACACCCAGCAGCCCCCGTGGTGCATGGGAGCCCCCAGTCTTCAGTAGGTGAATGGGGCCCCCTCAGCTCTTCGGATAGTGAGCTGTAAGAGAGAGCCTTGCTCTAAAGCAGCTGCAGTGTGCCGCCTGCTCTGAGCTCCTCCCGCTGAGCCAGGACTGAAGAGAATCAAAGTAACAAGTTACATTGTTTCTCTTTAGTCAGAGCCAGAGCCAGGGCCGGAAATAGGAATGGAGTTGGGGGCCCTCAGAGACAGCATTCTCCACAGGGCACAGCCTCTGAGAATGGACGCAGCAGCACGGAGCTGACAGGGGCAGGAGAAGGATTGCAGCTCAAGGAACAGGATCATTGGAAAGTAAACAAGCATTTGCAATATATGGTTTTGCAATGTATGCATTTGCATATATGCAAGTCATATATGGTTTGGATTGGAATTATTAGTTGTGAAATTGTGTTGTGTGGATTGGATGTGGCATGTTGTGCAGTGTAATTATGTGGATAGTAACTGTGTGGTATTGAGTGTAGTGGAATTATGTGGGGTGGAAGTGTGTGTCATGGAGTGGGATTCTGTATCTTGGAGTGGGATTGTGTGTCTTGGAGTGAGATTATCTGGAATGGTATTTTGTGTTCCGAGTGGTATGTAGTGGAGTTGACTTATGTGGTGGCTGTTAAATATTGTAGCCTGATGTGGAATTGTGTGGTGTAGAATGGATGTATGCAGTGTGTTGTTGGTTTGAATTATGAAGTTTGTTGTTGAATTATGTGATGTGGAATGAAAATGTGTAGAGTTGAATTTGTGTGACCTGGAAGTGTGCGCTGTTGAGTGAAAATTAAGTTGAGTGGTATTATGAGGCATGGTGTGAAGTGTAGTTACGTGGAATGTTGCTACATGGCATAAACTAGATTTGTGTGGAATGTATTTATCCAATATGGAATAGAGCATAATTATGTCGAGGTAAATTATGTGGTGCTGAGTGGTAATATGTGGAGTGTAATTATGTTGTGTGATGAATTGTGTGGGGATGAATTGTGAAATTGTGTGACGTGTGGAATTATGTGGCATGGTGTGGTGTATAATGGTGCGGAGTGGAATTATGCAGCTTGTTGCAGAGTACTTTGTGGAGGGTAATTATGTGTTTTGGAGTGGAGTGTAAATATGTTGTGTGAAGTATAATTATATAGGTTGAAGTGTAATTATGTGTAGTTGAATTGTGTTGTGTGGAGTGTAATTATGTGGTTTGGAGTGGTATTAAGTTGTGTGGAATGTTATTATGTGATGTGGAATTATGTGGTATGAAGTGAAGTGGAAATATGTGTTTTTTAATTTTTAGGATTGTAATTATGTGGTAGGGTTAAATTATTTATAGTTGAATTGTGTGGCATGGATTTATGAGATGGTAGACTTAGCATAGTTGCCAAGGTTTCAGATTGCGATGTGTGACATTTTCATAATTTCAGTGTAATTATGAGTGATAATTCAACGACTATGAGTGACACTTTCTCGTGAGCAAAATCAAGCAATGAAGAGGATGAAAACATATAAGTATTAGAAATTACGCCCATTTGAGCAACTAGAAACTCTAAGAAAGTCACTGAACTAAAGTGCGCTAACAGCAGGCTACTGAAAACTGAGCAGAGTCAGACTGTGTGAATGTCACCCATTATTACAGTTAAATTATGAAAACGCCACACTTACCAATCTGAAACTTTGGCATCTATGAGTAAATCAGTGTGAAAATGTGCTCTAATTGAGGTGTATTCCTCTGCCCCCTCATGGGGACCAGCCTGCCCGGTGTCTTTGCAAACTTGCAAGCGCCAAGCAGTTTTCCAGCAGCTACATGTTAATGTAACTCTACAAAATAAATACATAGGATGTTCTCTGCAGAAATCAGAGGTTTGCCTTTGCCAGGTTACACTTACTCCAGCACTTTAGTGGCCGTTCACTCAAGTTCCAATCAGGCCTCCCATAATGTCTAACCTGTGGTCAGATTAAACATTCCAAAAAGAGCTGCTTTCATCTATGAGTAATCAGTCTGTTTCTGGGATGCTAAAATCACAGTAAGACCCAGTGACCTACCCTCTAGTGCCTCCTCAGTGATCATCTGTCTGAGGTAGGGTGCAACTGGGATCTAACGTGTTTTAGGACTATGTGGTCTAAACTGCCCTGGGCTATAGTGTTTCGTCCATTTAGCCAGGAGTGTGAGAGGAGAGGAGATCCGAAGCAGTATGTGCAGTGGTGCCTCTGATGCTCCCACACTAGAGTTAGGGTACAGCTCCCTGCGCCACGGTAGGCACCTAGACCCTCGGCACAATCAGTTCATCTGCAGAGTAAGTTCTGTTGGTGCATTAATACAACACCTGCTGGATGGAGGGAGATCTGAGGCCTCTTCTGTGTGTGTGTAAATTGGGCCTCATGGGCCTGCGACCAGCGGGCAGACGCCAAACTTGAGAGGCTGGATGAGCCAATATAGTAGACTGTTAGAGTATGCCTCTCGATGAACTCTAGTCAAAAGAGGAGCATTGAGGAGTGTGGGAGGGCCAACAGGCGTTGAATGGCTGCGAGGTGACTGACCACAGTAACAGTTGGAACTACGAGAGATGACTGGAGGCGCTAACCCTCTGAGGAGCAATAAATCATGGCAGTAAGGGGAGGGGAGGTTATGTCTATGCACTTCGAGAGTGTGTTGGGCGGTATCAATACAATGTCACCTGGGTACAGTTACGCTTTCAGAAACCATTGTCGCGCATTTAGCAATTACTCAATGTAACAACCCTAACCAGTGCAGCTATATATCTATCTTGCATCTGAAGAAATCAACACTCTGACACAGGTAAGAGTTACCAATACACCTAGGTCACAGGAGTTACGGGACCTTCACAATTAAAAAAAAAAATTCATTCCGGTATGTCTGCTGCTGAAAGTAGCTTTTACCGCCATGTGAAAGTTTAGAAGAAAACAGGTAGGAATCAGCCTGGAAACAGACTCCCGCATGTTATTCCTTTAATACTTACTCATCATTATTTCCGTCCCCCCATCATCAAAACAGCAATGAAATTGGGCACTTTGGCGCTGTGGTCTCATCATGTTGGAATCTTAGACCCCGGCTCCTCAATGCAGAGTGGCCTATTTTGGACATCGCTCCCCGCAGGGAGGCGGAGGTTATCCCAGGTCACAACATCACCCACTCCAGAGCTCTGGTGCCCTTCTCAAGCCCCTAGCTCCCATCAGGAACCAGTCCTTTCAGATGTCACACTCGAAGTGGTTGACCGTAGGGCTGCTGGTGCATGGCGCGCGCTTGCCTGCAACAAATCCTCCCGAGACCCAACTTTATGGACACACTACGGAAATACGGCAAAATGTTATGGGCATAAAAAAGAGACATTCATTACACTACTACCACACAGGCAGCTGTATTGCATAACGAAATATGCCGCATCGTGTTTAGGAGACAGGAGAAGCACCAGAAAACAGGCAGCTGCCACATGGAAAAAATTCTACACCAGCATTGATTAGCAGCACTGATACCCGAGGAGGCGCGATGCCTGTTATGCGTGATTTTGCATTTCAGTGCGGTGATGCGGATCACAACACTGAAATGTGTTAGTCTAATGCCAGTTGCATGGTACTTGGCAGGGCTGAATTAGGTGGCATGGATTTGGACAAGCTGTGCATGCTAAGGCTTTTATGTCATGGGGTATAAACGGGATGTTTCTCTATTTTTCTTTGTAAAAATAATATGGGCTGTTTCTTTACCTTCGGGTACATTTCTGAACAATTTGTTAAGCTGAATTGTATTGTTGCATTGTGTGCGCATGCAGGGAAGAACAAGTGTCTGGCAGACATGCAAAAAATCCTTCTACAACTCAGTATTAACTTCCACACTTCTAAGCAGTAATTCCAATCCAAAAATGTTACCTGTATGCTTTACAACGACAGTTAATAAAACAAGTAAGTGCTTTGCGAGCCTGTATAAGTAGCAAAGGTTTTAAAGGGACTTGTTTCGTGCAAAGTATTGCTTTTCCCAGTTCTCAGAAGAGATATAAATCATCTCCAGATAATAATAGGGTTGGTGCGATACCAGAATATTGATATGTGTGGATCTGGTAAGGACTGCGGGCAGCCAGTGCTTGATACACTATTTGCATAGGAAAATATATATATTTTTTGTTATCTTCCATTAGGTATTAGTAAGGAAGGGGGAAGAGAAGCATTCACCGTTAGCATTCGGTTAGTCTTAGGGAGCAAAGAATGCTGTGGTCTGTGGTAGATGCCGCCCAGAAGTCATAGGTATATGTTTCAGGAGCTGCCATTGAAAGAAAGTGGAAATCCGCTTTAGATGTTGCTGGTATTGATGGCTACTGTGCGGTTGCAGACTTCGCTGGGCTAACAGTGGGTGGGGAAATGCTACATTGTCACTGTAGGTTTAATTACATGAATCGTGCATTCCCTCTGGTGTTTGTCCTTCGGTTACTTGCTGACTGGTGCCACATGAGATCAGGTTTGCCTTTGACAGGAGGCATGGTTTAGTGGGGTACGTAGTGTAAATTAATGTTGTTATGAGGAAACAAAAACGGATCCCCTTGTACGTTTAATATTATTGTGTGCATCATGCAGAGGATGAAAAGTAGCAGGAACGGCTTTGATGCTGTAGAGGCTAGCAGGAAGAACTGTTTTTGGGTGGTCAGTTGAAGAGATTGTTTAACATGTTTTAAACTACTACAGTGGCATTGGGGAGGGCAGCAGCTGAAAGGCTCTGTCTTTACTGGTAGGCAGTGGTTAAATGGGGACCAGCCATCAGTCTTACTGTTGGTGGTGGACAGGGGAGCAGTGGGCGGCGGTCGCGGGTTTACAGTGATATCCGAGGGATGGTTTTAAAGGTGGGCGGAAAAGCATAACTGCGGGTTTCATAGGGGTAAGAGTAATGTTGATTGATGCGTTAGTAGCAGGCACGAAGGCAGTGGTCTGTGTTTGGAGGTGGTCAACTGAGAGGGCTTCGCTTGAAGGTGGGTCATCAAGTAGGAGGATGTGTTTGGTGGGCCGACTGGAGGCAGCGTTATGTAACTTTTCTGGAGGGGGTAGCAGCAGTATTTACTGATGTATGTAAATCACCCGATGAAAGGGCGGATGTGACCAATGGAGGAACCACAATCCTTTTTTTATGGTTGGGGTGAGCCCCTGCAGTATGGCAGGTCGCTGGCCTGAGAGCTCTTGACTGACGCGGAGAATGGGGGGACCCCTCCATGTACTTTGCAGGGGGGCCTCCTCAAGTTTTGTTACGCCACTGTAACTGCGCACAATGACCTGAGATCAATAAAGATAAGGTCTTTTTCCAGACTTCTTTAGAACTCAGTAGTAAGGTATTACTCTCAGCTAAATTGAGGATCCAGCATTATAAAATTATACATAACTAGATTATACTCCAACTGAGGGGCATATGTAGCGAACTGGAAAGCAGACCTGAGGGAATGGGCACTAGCACAGGAGGGGCACATACGTAGCACTAGGAGGGATGCCAAACTCCCGGAAGTATTACAGGCATGGGGGCTAATGGTCCAGGAGATAGGGAGGATCTCCCCGGATTCTACACAAACAGTGTCATCTGAAGTTAGTCACGTGGGGACTGCATCCCCCAGGCGGGGGGAGGAACAGGAGGTTACCCCTGATTGAAATGGTGTTAGAGAATCCTCTGGGTGGGTGGGCCCAGTGGGGGGTGGACATTGGGAGGGTTGGTGGGATTTAGTTAAAAGTTTGTATGGTTGATGCAGCCAATGTTTGTACTAATTGCTGATTTGGTATAAGCTTCCACGGCAACTCAAATTGGACTCCCTGTTGCTTTACAGGGATTGTAAGACCAGTGTCATCTGAAGTTAGTCACGTGGGGACTGCATCCCCCAGGCGGGGGGAGGAACAGGAGGTTACCCCTGATTGAAATGGTGTTAGAGAATCCTCTGGGTGGGTGGGCCCAGTGGGGGGTGGACATTGGGAGGGTTGGTGGGATTTAGTTAAAAGTTTGTATGGTTGATGCAGCCAATGTTTGTACTAATTGCTGATTTGGTATAAGCTTCCACGGCAACTCAAATTGGACTCCCTGTTGCTGTACAGGGATTGTAAGACCTACTGCTCGGAGTTATCTTTAAAGTATTACTGTATTATCATGTGCAGTGAACCTTGAAAACCGCAATAAAGAAATTAAAAACAAAAACTGAGGGGCATATGTCTGTAGTGTTCACGCAGCAGAGCAAGCCACTTTGCTGCGCTGCGTGAAAGGGAAAAGGTAGAAATCTGCTGTATTTAACAAAATACTACGCATTCCTGTCCATTACTTGTGCTGGCACCCTTTTGACTGCCTAACGCCAATGCATGGGTGCCTGTATTGCAGGTAGGATTGTTTTTATGAAGGAAGGGACACCTTCCTGCACAAAAACAATCATCTGAGACTTTTTCCTCTTTCTATGTATAGAAAGAGGAAAGCACAGGGAGAAGTAAAGATATTTATTCTTGTTACGCTCAACTGGAGAGGCGTAGCATCTAGATACAGTCCCAGGTTTACTAGTAATGGTAATCTGGGATTGCGCCAAAATACATTGGTGAATGAGTGGGAACACCCACACTCCACACATGGAACGTGTCTTAGGGGCAGAGTAACGCAACGTAGCGATTTGCGCTGCACTGTGTTACTCTGCATTTATCAAACCATGCAAGGCCAGGCAAGATGGCCTTGTGTGGCTTTTTAAATCCAACTTTGCTTTTGTGTCACCATTACACCCCTTTGTATGGCACGAGGGTGAACCAATCCTTCATAAATGTGTCCCGATATGATTTAAATGGGGAAGGAAGCCAAACTCACACTGTCCTCAATGTGGGGTCAAGGAAACCAAGATTGATTAAAAGTTCACCACATGTATGCAACTGTAGGAATTCTGGTTGGAAATCGCTTTTTGGCCACTGTTATGGGAATACAGATTCAAATAACTCTCCAGCTTGTTTAACTCAGTTCATATTTGATCCTGCTAAATGCTATCCATTATTGGTTGCCATGGTGGTGGTTAGACTCTGTATTGCTGCAGATTAGTTAAATCCTGCGCCACCCTCTCATTGCCAATGGCTATCCCGGTATTCATCTAGCTATTATGTGGAGGAAAGCCTCTACAAATGCAAAGGTGAAGGGGAAAGGTGATGAGGGATGAAGATATGGGCACCGCTCTCCAATTGGCTGGCCTGTCTAAACTCATGATGACCTCGACAGTGGTTAGAATTTATATTTTACATCGTATTATAATGTATCTCCAGCCCTAAACATTTACTATTTGTATTATTCTCTAATGAACTGTAGCAGATGTAATTTACTCAGAATTCCAAATTAATGAATGCAATATATGTACTT
The DNA here is from genome assembly GCF_964261635.1 of Lissotriton helveticus. Taxonomy (NCBI): domain Eukaryota; kingdom Metazoa; phylum Chordata; class Amphibia; order Caudata; family Salamandridae; genus Lissotriton; species Lissotriton helveticus. The sequence continues at coordinate 876,652,088 of NC_136067.1, forward strand.
TAGGATGTTTATTAATTTTCAATAAAATGTATAAATCTATACTAATATAATAAAGAGAGAGCCCAAACCTTTGAGGCGGGTAATCTCAGGAACCACAGCACCAATCACAACACCCAATACAGCGTTGAAAAGAGCAGTTGCAGCAGAAGGACATAGGCTATGCAGACGCCCACCATATACATTTAAAAGGTAAAAGAACCATGCCAGCAAAGTAGTCCCTTGTGGGCGTGTCTGCGTCTGCGTTGTGCTGTGGGCGTGTGCTGGGGGCATGACAAACGCTGGGGGCGTGTGGTACGTTCTGTCCTTCATGCCATGTCTCATATCGTGTGCTAATCCCACCCTGCTCCCTTTAAATACCCCTGCACCCCATGATCATAACCCACCCTTACTCCTTAAAATACCCCAACACTCTTAAACACTAACCCATCTTAACCTATAAATATACCCTGTACCCCAAAACCCAAACCTATCCCTAAACCCTAAAAATACCCCTGTACCCCAAAACCCAAACCTAGCCCTGAACCCTATAAATACCCCTGTACCTCAAAACCCAAACATACCCCTGAACCCTGAAAATACCCCTGTACCCCAAAACCCAAACCTAGCCCTGAAACCTAAAAATACCACTGTACCCCAAAACCCAAACCTACCCCTGAACCCTAAAATACCCCTGTACCCCAAAACCCAAACCTAGCCCTGAACCCTTAAAATACCCCTGTACCCCAAAACCCAAACCTACCCCTGAACCCTAAAAATAGCCCTGTACCCCAAAACCCAAACCTAGCCCTGAACCCTAAAAATACCCTGTACCCCAAAACCCAAACCTACCCCTGAACCCTAAAATACCCCTGTACCCCAAACCTAGCTCTGAACTCTAAAAATACCCCTGTACCCCAAAACCCATACCTATCCCTAAACCCTAAAACTACCCCTGTACCCCATAACCAAAACTATATCTGAACCCCTAAAATACCCAAACACCCCAAAACTTATACCTCAGTACCCCAAAACATATAACCCTATACCAATATTTACCTTATCCAAACATTAAAAAAAACAAGCTTTTACCATTCATGCATTTACATAGAATTTCGTTGTAAATGTATGCGTGGTAAAAGCATATAAAATGTAATGCCATGCGTTATAATGGCATTGCGGAGTCATGGTACTTTCATAATGAAAGTATGCGTAGTGATGGTATGGGGAAAGAAAGTTGCGGAATAATGGGTGTTTACCCTCCCCCGGTAAGTACATTGATGGCACGGCGGCCCACATCTCCAGCAACATACTCATATTTTTTCACCACCCATTTAAAAAATGCACAGGTCTCTCTCATTGATGGCCAGCACCGACATACACTTTTAGACACACCTCCCGCCACAAGTTCTAGAATTGCGAACTTTAGAGCTGGGGAGCTACGTTCGAATCTCGGCATCAGCTCAACATCCTGTGATTCCAGGCAAATCGCTTTGTCTCCCCGTGCCTACCACAAATGAATGTTTTCTTCTGTAATGTAAATTGTGCTCATGCCATGTTGTCGAGTTCGCGCTATATAATATTGCAAGGAAAAATAAAGTAGGAAAACTCGAGTTCACACACTACTGAACGTGCACTCTTAAGTGCATCAGCAGTGCACTGTGAATCGGAGCGTTTCACAGGCCTGTCACAGATAAGAAATACTATCAAAACGAAATCCTACAAAACAATATACTACTGGCCGGCAGCAATTCATACCCTGACAACGTCGGGACGTCAACAGCTGCGCACGGCTTTCATATAAAGATATTGCTTTAATCTATGCATATCGATTTAAATGTTCAGAATTCACCACTTGCAAGACCAAGTATTCTTATCTCTATCGATTAATAGGAAAAGAAAACCATTAAAACCATGACAAAATGACAATTTGCACAGACATTGACCATTTTAAGTTGTTTGCAAATGTTGCATGTAAAATAATGCTGAAAACAAAAATAGTTTAAGTAATGAGTTGTACATTAGCTTAGCAATTGTTAACGAGGTATGCGTTATCCAGCCACATAGATGCTTTTATGTGTCAGGTCCAATGATTCAGTGGACTAATGAATCTATGCTCGATCCTTAATGGGGAATCATTGAGGAAAAGCCCAATAGGCCTTTAAAAGCTGGGAACAAGAACTCGCCCCAAAGTCAAGTTTGAATCACGACCTGTTAACTCAGTATATCATCTTTCGACCCCAATAAAATGCACGTAAGTAAATGATGCAACAATTAGTATTTGTTATTCAGCGCCAATATTCACCAGGCAAATTAAAATGCTCTGTAATTATTATTGTGAGCACAAATGCCCTCTTGAATGCCATTTTTACAATTCTTTACCTTTCTGTTAGTCCATCCGTTGATTTGATCCCACTGTATATTTCATTGACTTTTTGGCAGTCATGTTCGCTTTGTCAGTTTTGCCTAACTCAAACATCTATTCACAGTTTCCAGCAAGAGGTTTCTATATTGTTCCTTCATTCCACTGTCGTGAGTATAGCTAAAATGTCAGTATGATTTTCTGACAGTGGCTTCATATCTAGATTAGTACATCTATGAATTATTCATTTTCTGGGTTGGATTGTTGTTGCAGTAGCCCATGAATATTTCAGAGAATAAGCTGGGGCACCAAGAAGCCACACAAACCTGTTCTGAAATCCTCAAATAATATTGTGGTAGGAGAAAAGTGTGTATCCAATCATTTTTTTTTAGTTCAAGTAAACGTTTATTAGAATAACAAAGGTGTCATTACAGAAAAAGAAATGAGGTACATTATCATCTAGAAAGCAATGTAAATTAGGTTACAACAATAAGTATCAGAAAGTAAAAAATTGCAGGGGAAAGAAAGAAAATGGAAGTGAGGCTTGGGATATAGGATATGTGAGGCAATGTAAATGGAGGTAAGACAATAAATATTATGTGAGGAAAAAAAAAAAGGTTCTAAAGAGAAGAAAGGAACGAAAGGTAATTTAAGGAGGTTTCGAAACCTCTTGCTGAAAAGGGGGCAGATGAGAGGAACGTTTGGCACAAACATCAAGGTAAATGGTAATGGGAAGCCATAAGGCGTGTCTTTTCGGGGCCAGAGTAAGTGGATAGACAAATGCAGTATCAAGTCTATGGTTATAGCAAACATTAAACCACCAAGCTTTAACAGTAATGGCATTTGAGTTTTTCCAATTAACAGTGATCTGTTGAAATGCAACAGCTAATAACAAGTCAATGATTTGAACATTTGAATCAACAGCAGCCCAAGAAGAGGAAAGTGAGCCAAGGAAGATATCAGTAAGAGAGAAAGGGAGAGAAGTTTGAAATATAGTATTGATTTGGTTCCATACTTTAGTCCAAAAGATGTATGTAAGGGGACAAAGAAAAAGCATATGAAAGAGCGTGGCGTTGGGGGTGGAGCAAGACCAACAAAGATCCGGAACCAAGGGAAACCTCTTATGGAGAAGAGAAGGTGTGTAGAGGAGTCGATTGTAAGTAAAGAATAGTGTTTGTGTCAGAGAAGCAGCTCTAGAGGATTTGCGGAGTTTAGTCCAAAGTTTATCCCAAAGGGAAGTTGGCCAGGACGTATCAAGGTCAGATTCCCATTGCTCTTCCACCGTGGATTTCGGCCGGGGTAACAGAGGTGTGCGAAAGGAATGATAGATGGAGGAAGCGGAGGGGCCTGAACGGAGTAGGGAATGGAGGGATGTAGTTGGGTTAAGAGAAACAACTGGAGGAAAAGAGTGAGAAAGGGTATCATATACGGACATAACTGCAGTTCTGAGTAAGAGAAATTTGCGAGCAAAGGAGGAAGGGAGAGAGAAATCTCGGCTAAGAAGAGAAAAAGACTTGAAAACAGTTCCATTGAAGAGTTGGGAGACCCAAACCAGGCCTCGTTGTCTCCAGGTTTTCCAGTAAAATGGCTTCTGGTTAATGAGAATGCTATTGTTATACCAAATAGTGGTGTTGAGGGAATCAGTAACAGAGGAGGGGGGAACTGGAGCAGATGCAAGGAGAAGTTTCGCAGTATATTTGTGAATCGGAGTAGAAATAAATTGAGGTTTGCGGGAAAAGGAGAGATATTCGGCAAAAGAGAAAGGAGAGAGAGAGAGACGTTCAAGTTCAGCCCAAAGGGGGAGAGGCTCAGTAGGATCTTTGAGCCAGAGGGAGGCTTGTTTCAAGAGGAAAGCCTTGTGGTGGGCAGGGAAATTTGGAAAATTAACACAGCCCTCTGATTTGGGGAGACGTAATCGTAGTAAAGACATACGCGGTTTCTTACCAGACCACAAAAAGGAGGAGAGGATAGTATTGATTTTAGTAAAGAATTTGGCAGGGATAGGAACAGGAATATTTGAAATGGTATAGAGGACGATTGGAGAAAGCATCATCTTGATGGTGTCTAGACGACCCCACCAGGAGAGGTAGAGAGGGTGCCATCTGGAAGTAAGGTCTGATAGTTTTTGGGAACATTGGCTAAGGCAAAGTGAGATGGTATCTGATATAGAAGAGGTTATATGCAGACCAAGATATTTTATATGGGCCGGGCTCCACTTGAAATCGGACGCCTCAAAATCAGATTTGAAGGTGAATTTGGTGAGGGGAAGGATTTCGCATTTGTCGTTATTCAATTTGTATCCAGAGAGCCGAGAATAAACGTTGACTTCGGCAAGGAAAGCGGGAACGGAATCAGAGGGATTGGAAATGAAGAGTAAGATATCATCTGCATAAGCAGCTAGTTTAACCTGCGAATGGGAAAGTGGAAAACCATGAATGTTCGGATTTTGACGTAGTTTAGATAGAAAAGGTTCTAGGGCCAAGTTAAAGAGGAAGGGTGAAAGAGGGCATCCCTGGCAAACACCTCTGCCGAGGCTAAAAAAGGAAGAAATCAAGCCATTGGCGCAGACTGCTGCTCTAGGGTTCATGTAAAGGAAGGAGATAAGGGAAATAAAATTAGGGCCAAACCCAAACCATTTTAGTGCAGAGAAAAGAAAAGACCATTCCACTCTATCGAACGCTTTCTCAGCGTCTAAGGCGATTGCAGCTAGGGAGTCACTAAAACGGGAAGACTTGGAAAGGACATTGAAGAGGAGACTGGTATTTTCGGTAATGAAGCGACCTTTAACAAATCCAGATTGTTCGGGGCCAAGGAGCTCTGGAAGAAAAGGATCTAATCTGATGGCTAAAGATTTGGCATATAATTTGTAGTCGATGTTAACAAGTGATATTGGTCTGTAATTTTTACAATATTGAGTGTCCTTCCCCTCCTTGGGTATAATGCAAATGTAAGCATCTGAGAAAGTGCCCGAGGATGCACCACTGGCTCTAAAGGAATCGAGGAGACAATGTAATTTGGGTAACAAAAGCGTTGCAAAATGTTGGTAAAATTCGACTGTAAACCCATCTGGGCCTGGAGCTTTGTCTCTTTTAAGTGAGTGGAGTGCAGTATGTAGTTCACGAACAGTGATGGGGGTTTCAAGGGTAGAGAGGTCAACAGGAAAATTGGGAGGGGGTCGAATGCTTGCCAAGAAAGTGGAGAGAGAATGATTAGAGGGTTGAGTTCCAGAAGAGTAGAGTGTAGAATAGAAACGAGAAAATTCTTCCAAGATATCAACATCTTTGTGTTGCAGGACTGAATTAACATCAAAAACAGACTCAATATTCAATTTGTTTTGCTTAACTTTCAAATAATTAGCAAGAACTTTCCCCGCCCTATTTTTCCCACCATAAAATTTCGAACTGGATTTTAGTAAGTAGAGTGAGGCATCTTCAGTGGACTGCTTGTTATATTTCATTTTGGCATCAACAAGAGCTGTTAAACTTTCCTGAGTGTGGGAGGTGTAAAAAGCATGTTCTAGGAGCTTGATCTGAGATAAAAGATCACTAGTGCGTTTACGAGCAGTTTTACGTTTTGCGGCAACATGTCTGATGATGAAGTCTCTGGCCGCAGCCTTGTAAGCATCCCAGATGGTGTGTTTAGCTAAAGAGGGAGTGTCATTGAGAACAAAAAATTCAGTAGTAAAATCGGTAAAGGAGGTAGTGAATTTGGGGTCAAGGAGAAGAGTGTTGTTGAAGCGCCACCTCTTAGGTCCATTGGAATTGGGTAGAATATCAATATTAATTAAAACTGGGGCATGATCAGAAAACATTATGGGGCCTATGTCAGCCTGGGTGAGGGATTGGGACATGTGGTGAGACAGGAAGATATAGTCGATACGTGATTGGGAGTGGTGCACCGGAGAGTAAAAAGTAAATTCCTTACAGGTCGGATTGCATATTCGCCAAGCATCAACAAGCTTGTGCTGAGAAATGGCGTGCGTAAAAAGCTTGTGAGACTTGTTAGGGACATAAAGAGATTTGGAGTGTCTATCCAGAAAGGGGTCCAAAGGCATATTGCAGTCGCCTGCTAAAATGAAGTTATCATCAATGCAATCAGTGATAGGGGAGGCAAACGTACTCCAAAAGGTAGGATTCCCACCAGTGGGGGCATAAACATTAAGCAGGGAAAGAGGGATACCTTTTGAAGAAAGTTTAACAAATAACCACCTGCCTTCAGGGTCAAATTCGGACTGTAAAACTGAATGAGAAAAAGACTTGCGAAGTAACAAAGCAACACCATTTCTTTTACCATCACCAGGAGCAGAAAAAACAGTCCCCACACAACCTCTTTTAAGCTTAGCAGCTTCAATGTCAGATAAATGGGTTTCTTGCAGAAAGGCAACATCCACATTCAGTTTAGCTAGATGGGAAAGAATCTTCTGCCTCTTAATGGGGGAATGCAAACCTTTAACGTTCCAAGAAACAATACGTATTGACATCAAGGAAAATTAATGAGGGAAAGCAGAAAAAATATAATGAATAAAAGTAAAGCCTCATAAACAGAAAAAATGGAGAAAAAAAAAAAGAAAGGAAACCAAGAGAGAGAAAGTAGGAAGTAATCAAAAGAAGCAAAAGTACAAGTGAGAATAGGATTACAGCAACATAAAGAATGGTTGAAGGAGAGGAAAGAAACGATAGAAAAGAGTGATATAAGAAATAAGAAGGAACATAGGAGAGCAGGAGAAAAAAGACAACAAGGAGAACGATATCAAAGAATGCGATGGAGAAAAAGAAAGATATAGGAGAATGAGTGAGCTGTGATAGAAAAACAGGTGGAAACCAGGATGAAGTGAAATCATCTAAATGGAGAAACATGAAGAGTCGTACACAAAATGTAATAGGGAAATGACAAGATGAAAAATGCGTAATAAAGAAAAGGAAGAAGCAAAATAGACTGTGAGTGAAGTACAGGAGAAAGAAATGTCTAAATATAGGAAACCAAAGAACGATGAAAAGAAGAAGAAAGAGAAGTGAGAGGAGAATAAAAAACAATCTAGGCGAAACTGACACCAGAATAATTGAAGAGGTCAGGAAGGGTACAAAAAAGAGAACAAATGCGAAAAATGGTAACATGGTAAAATAAGAGGGGAGGGGAGGTACTTACAAAGGATGTCGAAGAGGGAAGACGATCAAAAGTCGGGACAGAAGGGGGACAATACGGATGTAACGAGAGGGAGGTAAGACCAACCAACGAAGGGCGGGTACACAGGGCAGCGAGGTGTCCAACCGGGGAAGACAGAACGAAACGCCAAATGTAATCTGTGGAGAAAGGAGAGTAACAGGGTCAGAGAACGATAAACAGCGAAAATACCAACAAACATCATATCAACACAAGAAAAAGAAATGAATACAACGATTGCGGAAAACAAGGAAGAAAAATATAGACTCGGCTAAGAGTCTAAGAGTCTGGAACTAGGGAAATATGGGTAAACAGTGAACAAAATGGCATGAAATAATCAATGAAAACTACAACAAAAGTCATGGTGGAAACGGAGAAGAGGAACTGGAGAACTCCATGCCAGCAGAACCACAAGAGATAAGGAAACTTCGGAGTCGTACAGGGTCTTTCAAAAGTTGTAGTTTTGTTGTTATAGGTGACTTTAAATAGACAAGGATGGAAAAGTCCATATCTGGCTCCGATGGAACGAAGATCCGCTCTCATGTCAAGAAAGGCTTTACGACGAGCAGCCGTGGACTTAGCGTAATCTTGAGCAAAGAATAAGGTAGATCCGGACCAAGTAATACGTGGCGATGCTTTGGCTGCCAAGAGGACCTTCAGCAAGTCCGTGTACTCAAGGAAGTACATTATCACCCCTCTAGGCTTAGTTGAAGCAGAGATAGAGGAGGGAAGTCGGCCAAGCCTGTGAGCACGCTGAATGTTGAGTGAGGTATCCTCGGGTAAGTGCAGTAGCTTAGGAAGAAAGGATTTGAAAAAGGCAATAGGATCATTCCCCTCGCTGCCCTCCTTCAGGCCGTAGAGGCGTAGGTTATTGCGTCTATTCCTGTTTTCAAGGTCCTCAACCTGCTTTTGAAGAGAGGAAATCTGAAGATCCATGTGAGCAACCTTGGTAGCCGTTTCCTGAAGAGATGAGATATCTTTTTCCACGGTGGAAACCCTGGCGTCAATGTTGGACCAGTTGTCAGTGAGCGTTTGCAACTTGGCATTAGTATCTTCCATGTAAGGGCGCAAGGCTCGAATTTCTTCAAGAAGTAGTTCGATGGAAATAGTCGAGGAGGATTTCGAGGGGGAGGGTGGGTCCTTCTTCAACCTTTTAGGGTTAGTTTTTAATGCAACCTGAGGAGAAGCCTCCATGTCAGCTGTCGTGATAACAGGAGGAAGGTCTGTAGAAGCTTCCAGCTGAGCTAGCGCCGAAAATAATTTCGAATTTTTTACGTAGTTGCGCTTAGGGGTCTTGTCAAGACGCTGCGCCATGGAAATGCAGGTGGATGAAGCAAGTAAGTAGCACGGAGTGTAGCTGAGACAAAAAGGCAAGGGCTCAAGATTGAGAGTAAAGCCAATTGAGGGTCAAGCAAAAAGAGAGCTAAAACAACCAAGAGGAGCAGCCAAAAGTCCAGGTAATTACATGAAAAGAGCAGCATCCACAACGTGCCAGGGCAAAACTGCCTTCAAAGGAGCAAAATGGCCGCCAAGCCTGAGGAGAACGATGAAGTGAATAAAACACCATAAAGTCAGTGCCAGAAAAAGAAAAAAAAGTCACCTGTATTAATTATTAGAAGTCCTCGTTAAGAGATGAAGAAAAGCATCAGGAAAAATAAGCCATGGGAGCCGTTTGAATTGCGAACGGCATAAAGCACAGCTGATGCGAGCGCCGGAGAGAAAACAAAATGGCGGCCGCGACCGGGAAGAGCCGCGGCCGGAGTCAAAGCAGGCGCTCGTTCAAGAAGACGGCTCAATTGAGGAGCGGGGTCCGGCTGTAATGAATCCTGACCATTTCTGCCGCTGGGGACAGGTCTCCTTGGTGCGCTGAGGTGAGGCGAACCGCCGGTAATCTCCGGTATGGACGGAGCCTCTACGCCTGTGCTGCCATCCGCGTCGGGCGCTTAGCCACCGTGTGTATCCAATCATAAAGTAGAATTTTCATGGGTACTCTATATACTTGTGAATTTTTCATAGATTTTGGCATTTCTAATAGATGTATTTAGTTAAGTACAATCATATGTACAAAATGAAGTAGTTGTTTTAAAAAAAAGTAGGTCGGGGTGTAATTTTAAATACTCAAGATTAATTGGAGTAATTCAGTAATCATGCATTACTTTTGTGATGCGGAATTACCGATTCTAATGCCATGATGCCACGTCGCATAACCTATTCTCCGGTTCGAGGAAAATTGGAAAATTGGATGCTCGCACTGCAAAAAGCAATAAAACAATGCAAGTGCACGAACATGATCAGAATGGTCAGAATGGTCAGAGGGCCTTTTAAGAATGCGAGTGGCAGTACTTTAAATCGGGCAGCCAGGCCGTTCAGCATTTTGAGTCGATATTTTACTCGCGCAACCGGAAAATCAACTTGAAATGCATTATTGAGATGATATTTTACCCAAATAGACTGTTTGGTTATTTAATCAGTGCAAAATGCACTTTTTCTTCTTAAACAGGGAGGACGTGCACTATAGACTCAGATGCTACTGTACACGCTGTAGCAACTTCCTCTTCCTATCCTGGAGACTCCTCCCACTGCTTTGTCATCACTCGCTCTCTATACCTGTTGTATCCACATCATTGGAATCCTGGGGGCATATTTACAAGCCCCTTGCACCGCTAGTGCGATACTTTTTGTGACAATTTGGTGCAATTTGGTGCTCCATATCTACAAGGACACGTAAAGCCACCCTGCGTGGTTTTTCGTGTCCTTGTAAATAAGTCCCCTTCTCACACAGCACTTTGTGTGAGAGAGGCATTCCATTGTTGTTGCTGTAGGTATTCCCACGCAACACCCATGGATACTGCCGCATTTACAGATTTACGAGAAATCGTGAACCTGGAAATGTGTCAGAATGCTAGGTTTAGGGAGGCGCAACTAGGAGAGATGTTTTCATTTCTCCTAATTTCTTCCTCTTTCCATGCATTCTGCAGCACACATTGAATGAGGAAAACACCTCTTGTGATAGTTTTTGTGCAGGAAGTTATCCCTTCCTGCACAAAAACAATCATCGCCGCAATACAGGCACCCTTGCACCATGGTGCAAGGGTGCCTGTAGCCAATTGAGCGCCAGCGCAGGGGAGAGCAAAGGGCTCCATCATATAATTGTAGATATGACGCATCCCTTTGCTTCCAACGTAATGCAGTGCGCGCAGTCAAATGGCTTGCGGCACCGCATTTAGTTACTTTGTTGTAAATAAGGCCCTTCATTTTTGGGGGAAATTAAGTGAGTTCAATGCAGCACGCTGGAAAACGTTTGTTGTTTGTGGGATGACATGCAGCTGCATTTTGTTCATTTTTTGTTATTTTTTTTAATTTTGTATCTTTGTGGGTGGGTGGCCTGAATTTTGGACTGAAATACAGGGAATTATATATGTGAATTTCTTTTTTAAGGGCAAATGTTGGCACTTTTATGATGGTGAAGGCCCAAGGTTAAATATCCTTTTTTCCATTTTCTTGTGCGTTTTTGTAAAATTTATAATGATTTGTTTACCATTTCACACCTATGTTGTTTTACTGTTTGGGGCCTAGTCTGCCTTCCACTAGGCCTTGAGTGTATTTGTTATGTATGTTCACATTTTCACTGCTGCTGTGCTGTACGCTTTTGAAAAACATTTAGGGACAGTGGATGGCTGTGCATGAAATGCAAAAGTAAGTTATTTTATTTTTTGTCCGCACGTACCTTCTACTATTTTTGCAATCCTTTTCCTGCAATGCAACAAGATTTTTGGGGAGGTACTCCAGGAAGGACAGGACATCTGTCTTCTTTGTTCTCCATGCCTCTTTCTTTGCTATCCATTCGACGGTGGCCATTTTGTGTAGCCAGTGTGTGTGTTTGCTATTGCCATAGGCTGCCATATGGTCTTAGTTCTCCATGTCCATGCCTCTTCTTTGCTGGCCATGCAGTGATAGCCATTTTGTGTATGTGTGTGTGTGTGTTCATCGTGGCAATTTTGTCTTTGTTTGCTGGCCATGCAGTGGTAGCCATTTTGTGTATGTGTGTGTGGTCACCGTCGCCATTTTGTCTTTGTTCTCTATGCCTCCTTCTTTGCTGGCCATGAAGCAAACACCATTTTGTAGAGTCAGTTAGTATTTGTGTGTTTTGTGGTCATTTTGCCTTTGTCTTTCATGCTTTCTAGCTTCTTCCATTTCGTGCAGCCAGTGTGTGCTTCAATCCCTTTATTCCACTTTTGAAAGCCATTTTATAAGATCATTGATAGAAGAGGCCTATGCCTTTTTTACAAAAAAACATTTCTGATATATTTATTTGTGCCTGTGGCTGAATGTAATACAGTGTTTTTTATTGTATTATTTTTTTCATTTTTTTGCCTGCCTCCCAAAGATTCTCCATGGACCCTAGGGCCTGTTGGAGCACCGGCAATTATTTAAGTTTGCCAATGCCTAGGATGCCATGTTTTCTTTATTCTCTATGCCTCTACTTTGCTGGCCATGTTGCAGTGGCCATTTTGTGTAACCCATGTGTGTGTGTGTGCGAGCGTGTGTGTGCGGTACAGTGGGCATTTTGTCATTGTTCACTATTCCTCCTTCTTTGCTGGCCATGCTTTGACCACCATTTGGGGGAGCCAATTAGTGTGTGTGTACTTGGTAGCCATTTTGTCTTTGCTTTCAATGCCTTCTTCTTCAATGGCCATTAGGTGGACGAGCTACCGTCCAACATTATGTGCAGTCAGTTTGTGCTTCAGTCCCTTGATTCCACTTTTAAAAGCTATTTCCTAGGACCATTGATAGAAGAAGCCTATGACATTTTTGTAATTTATTTATTTTTCCTTGATATATTTATGTGTCCTTGTGGCTTATTGAAGCACAGTGTTGTTCTTTTTCTTGAGGGGGGGATTATTTTTGCATGCATCCCTTAGAGTCCATGTGGGCCTTGGGACCTGGTGGGGCACCAGCAATTATTTAATGTATTTTTTTAAAAACATTTTCCAGTGTTTGTGTTTTTTAGTGCCATATGCTGTTATATGTTCTTTGTTCTTCAAAACTTTGCTGGCCATGCGGCGACCACTAGGGGTGGGTGGAAAATGTAATTTCACTCATGGAATTGGCAACATTTTGTTCACTACGCATGACTCTTTAATATGGAGTTTCGGCAAATGTCCACCAATCGTAGCGCAGCGGAATTTTGCTCACATTCGGGCAACGCGATTAAACAGGAACAACGTGAGGCTCCAGCAAGCCAACGCAATTTCCAGTCAATATGAAGCCTTTTAAGGCCATTTTCTAACATGAACAGTCATTAACGGTTACCTTCAGAGGGCTGCTTCTTGCATAGATTTTCTACTGTGGTATGGGATTTTTTAAACTTTGTGGCGGCCATCTGCTCATAAAGGAAGGTTCCCAGCTGGACCTATTTTGCCAGAGTTGCTGTTCCAGTGCTCCATCATGAGGTCCTGCAATTGGTTGTCAGGCAACAGATGACATGTGTATCACTGCTCACTGGATCTCTTATGAGGGGGTCAGACAACAGCAATCTAAAGGTCTCTGCGCTAAAGAAAGTTTTAAAGGTGTTCAGTGGAAGGCAACTGTAGCGTTCTTCACCATGGAGAAATCCCAGATAGCAGCAAACATCTCGGAAGACTTTAACAGGAAGGTGTTTGAATGGCTTCGACTTGGAGGTCTCATAATTGGATTTGTTGCCACAGATAATGACAGTAATATAGTCGAGTCTGTGGCAGATGACGGATATTTCAGGGTGCTGTGTCTGGCGCATTGCATCAACCTGAGTGCTGGACTTTCTAAAAAAAAAAGGAAAACATAGTCAGCAACATACTAGCCACCTGCAGAAGAATCTGCACCTATTTCAGTCATGCTTTTAAAGCCCAGAAGCAGTTGAGGATCATTCAGCGTGCTAATAGAGTACTGGTTAAAGTCCTCATACAGGAGGTACCAACACGTTGTAACACTATCTATTGCATGTCACAGTGTCTGTTAGACTGATTACCAACTATGTCCTTCAAAGATGCTACAGGGAAAAGCACATGACTACATCAGCCTATACTCTGCGCTCTAAATCCTCATCTACCATGGAGCTTACCTTCTCCTTGACTATAATATTGACATGTGCATTTTTGCATTCTACAGGCCCTCTATTTGTCGACATGAAAGCTACATAACACTCCTGCTTACCAGAGCAGTTCAGCTCTGCTCCCAAGATGGACATTCTGAGAAGACGAATGCAGATGCACCACCCATTTTGGCATTTATAATATATACAGTATAATTTTTCTTTGCTTAACAATAACATTTTCGTAGAACTGTGTGGGTCCTCCATATTTTGCACTTTTTTCACCTCTAGGTAACATAAGCTAATTTGGGACTCTGGGGCTGAAGGACGGTTTGTAATATATTTGATAACTGAGCTGTGTCATTCCGACCACAACAGATGTAATGATGTGTCACTCATCAATTTTATCAATATTGTGTTTGTCTGTCTCTCACCTTTTCCCAACTCCCCTTTCCCATCCATTCAATAAACCCTTAACCGTCTTTCCCCAGGTTGTGTAATCTATTGAGATGTGACTTAAGAAATTCCACCGTAGATCGATCACACGCTTGGCGTAGCAGATGTGGAGACCGTGACACCAACTTACTATTGCAGGACCTTCTGAGCAATACACCACACCAGTCCTACTACCCCCGCCATGCATGAAAGGGACAACAGTACCATAGTGCAGTCTTACTTGGAACAATGTCTTTCCCAGGTAGTACTGGTGTACGCTATGGCTTGATTCACAAAGGTAAAGTAAAGTTATACTTTTGATGTAAGGTTACTATTGCAGTGTAACTGTACTACCAGCCAGTAACTTTGTGAGTAGTAACTAACTACTAGTAGTAACAGTAAATCATTTAAAAAAGATAAAAGTTACTTACTACTCGCAAAGGTAATGCTCCTAAAGTTAAGTTACTAATTGAAAAGTTAATAGGCGTAATTTTACACAGCAAGAGTAAAGTAACACCAAAAGTGTAACTTACTTTGCCTTTGTGAATCAGGCCTTATGCTGTTTACAAAATCAATGCAACATGCAGTAACCTTCTCCTGAATCCTTACTCCTGACTCGAGGTTTTTGGAAGTTTAGAATGAATTATTTTAACTAAATTAAATCGTTACTAGCTCCACTGATTTCTTTGAAGTGCTACCGCTAATTGTACTTTGTATGACGTTTTTTCATGGTGGTCTCTCAGTCTTGGATTACCCACTTACTCTGTGTCTCAGTTGCCTGTGATGGATAATCCTTCTGTATAATCCTAAAGTTGGAGTTCACTGTGCAAGCATCATCATTTAGAATGGGTAGGACTTTGTGAATGTCTTCCCTGTTAGCACTAGCCCACTACTACCACCAGCATTAAGAAGATTCTTTGGGAAACTCTGAAATAAGGTTTGGAAAGATTGAGAGATGTAGTAGCCATTGCTTAACCTCTTCAGGTAAGAGCTAAGAAGTAAACATGTTAAGAAATGTTTACTCAAGTTGTTCTCGGGAAGCAGAGATAGATAAATGAGGTTAAGATTTCTGTTAAATCTGATGGCATAGCCCTCTAGTGGTCAATAGTTATAGAGAATAGGAAACGGGCATTAACTAACTAGTATACACTTTGATAGGTGACTGGGTGCTGTAAAACCTCATCAAGCAATAAGTCAAACAGAACTAGACTGTTCCCACTCTGGTAGCGGGGTATATTGGATTGCCAGAAGAGGTAAATAAAGTAACCTACTGAAGAATAAATACATGGCAAGGGATTTCTGGTAGGGAAAATTTAGGAGGAAAACTCGATGTACAGTATAATATGTGACAATTTGAGAGGACAGCTTCTCATCAATGAATAAACCACAAAGTTACACTAAATAGCAATGAAAAGACAAAAGACAGATAGCGAGTGACATATATAAAAGAAATATCTTTTTTTACGTAAGGAAACCCTTCCTCTCCACCCATAACAGGCCAACCCCTCTCCCAAAGCAAAAACCCCAAATGTCCCTAGTCCAACCCTTTCCCCAACTTCCCTTCCTAGTTCCCACCCTCTCCATTCACAGACCCTACCACCAAAACAAAAGTACAATAAAAAAGGGCCTTGAGGGCTTCCATTTCGGACCTTAGGTGTGCCATATCTTGGTGTAGGTTCTGCTGCCCATGCTGGAGCAGCGCCATCTTGTGTAGGGTGTGGCAGAGGATGATGGGGAGGTGGATGGGAGTGTTCCACTGATCAACAGTAGACCCTGGCTGTAGGCGTTGCCAGCATTGGTGTGGCTGGGATGGAGGCAGGCCAGACTGGCAGCCCAAGGAACTGGAGGCATTTGTGTCCTCCTCCTTCAAGGACACCAGCTGGCATTAGTCAGCCACAACGGCCCGCAGCCTCTCCTGCCACAGCTGGGCAGTTATATCCTGCCCGGATGAGAGACCTCCAGCAGTAGCAGCAGCTATATCAAGAAAGAAAAAAAAAGAAACACAAATTGTAATGTAGAGCAAACACTTGTTTAAAATATAGTGACACAGTGGCAGGACATTGCTGGTCCGCTAGGGCCAATGGAAGTTTTGGTTTGATTAGTCACAGGGCCAACATTTTCCCACACATGCATCACATAATGTAATAGCACTTACTGCAAGGAATTAAGCCAGAATACCAACATAATCAAAAACTGATTTTCATAGTAAAACTGAACATTAATGAGTAAGGCATATATGCTGCACAATTAATAGTATATTTGACTGTAGTATATGTGCAACATTAATGGAATAATGCTGGCGGGTCTGCAACTTTGCTGCATGTTTTTGTGGTAGCTGTAATGGCGCGGTAATTTATTTATTTATTATAACTAATTCCAATGGTCTTGCTCTTCTCTGAATGCCTCTTCAATTCTACTCTGACTCCAAACTCAGGGACAGATTTAATGAATACTCTGTCACACATGTGACATATAATGGGTATCTTGTCTTCCGTAAGTAGATACACTCAGTGGCGTAACACAGGACCCCACAGCCCCCACGGTGCGGGAGGGGCCCCAAGCTCCAGGGGGCCCCCTCAGTACAGAACTCTGTCTGGGGAGCTCCTGAGTTAGTACAGAGGGTGCCCAGCCATGTACCTTGCAAGGGCCCCCCTCAAGTTTCATTACGCCAGTGGATACACTGTAGTGCAGCAAACAGGATATATTTTATTTGGCAAGTTTATCTGCCAAACTCTACATTAGGTACTAAGTTCTACATTATACCCTGGGCTCCATCACAAATTATTTTCAACAAACACCTTCACTTGGAAGTATGGCAAGTCACTCTTCAGTTAGAGAGATTAAGCTAAGCAGAGGTTTAGCTACGAAATGGTGTGGTGTCACTGATTATGTGCTGTGCTCTTGCTTAGTCACATTGATTGAGGAATAATTACCCGATGGAAGTAAAAAATTGGAACAAGCGTAAATCTGTAATGGAAGCCATGAAATAAAAGTTACTTGAGACATAAAATGTGGCACATGCCGAGATGGAATTGACATGTTTTGGTAGGCATGAACAGAAGGAAGAATGATGCAGTGAAGTACTAGTAGTAGGTGACTGAGTGGACACTGGTAAGCAAACGTTGTTTTCAGTTTGTATGCATTACAAACTTGGTAATTCTGCACAGTTAACTGAAGCTGATGCACAGTTCACTGTCTACACTCCAGCACTGAATTAAACCATGCTGCAGTTTTAGGTGTTGAAATGCGGGCACCTGTGCACTTGCCCCCGCCAGAACTGTGACGGCGCCCCCTCTGACCGCCTGGTCCTGGTCCATCCTTGCTGGCTGCTGGCACTGGCTGCAGCACTGGTGGTTTGTGCTCCTGGGAAAAAACATAATGCACCCATTTTAGATACCAGTTTAGCCACATAAGTAATTATGTTGCACAAAGTACAACAGTAATACCGCACTACACTTTGGTTATATTCTATCAAAACTATCACTTTGGGAGGTTTGTTGGTTGACAAGTTAAAAAAGCCAGGTTGTCAGGTCAACCAAAAAAAACTTTTTTATCCTAATGGAGGTATAAGACTGCAAAGGGATAAGAGTGAAACACAATGAGAGGGTGGAAGGGACTGGTCAATAAAGGACATATGGTATTGATTAATAATGGGATCTCATTCCTGTCCTGCCATGCTGCATTGTCATGGAAACTACTAGTGTACTGTATAAATAGCAACATTGGGGGTACATGACCATTGCCACTCTATCTCTCTGTTCCTGACTTTTTGACAGTTTGATCAAGAAAGCTTTCTCATCCAACATGTTTGGTGAATAGTTTACTTGGTCCTGCGATCATCTTCTTGTCGCAAAAAGAACAATTGATGGACAGAATGCAGAACAATGTAATACATTCACCCCAGTACAGAGATCTGGGCCTAACTCCATTGTTCTTTTGCTCACCATGCCATTCCAGTTTAGGCCCAGCCATATGCAAATCGGTCTTGACCCTGCACGCAATGGGAATAGTCCAGCCCAAACTGCCAGGCCAGGTCCTCATTGGACTGGAAACAAGCATCCTAGGACCGGTTTCGGGGATTTACCCCTCTTCAGCCAGGATAGCTTCAGTCCAGTGGCATGGAGAGCACTGGACCCACGTCTGGGCATACCGGTCCCACTCTGGGTGACAAATGCAAAAAGAACAATTGATGGACAGAATGCAGAACAATGCCATGCATTCACCCCAGTACAGAGATCTGGCCTAAATCCATCGGGTTTTTTTGCTCAATATGCCATTCCAGTTTGGACCTAGCCAAATGAAAATCCGTCTTGAACCTGCGCCCAATGGGAACAGTCCAGCCCGAACTGCCAGGACAGGTCCTCCCTGGAATGAAAACAAGCATCCTAGGAACGGTTTCGGGAATTCACCCCTCTTCAGCCAGGATAGCTTGAGTCCAGCGGCATGGAGAGCACAGGACACTTGTCGGGGCATACCCGTCCCACTTGCGGAGACAAATGCAAAAAGAACAATCGATGGACAGAATGCAGAACAATATCATATATTCACCCCAGTACAGTGATCTGGGCCTAAATCCATCGGTTTTTTTTTGCTGCCCATGCCATTCCAGTTTGGACCCTGCCATATGGAAATCAGTCTTGACCCGGCGCCCAATAGGAACAGCACAGCCCAAACTGCCAAGCCAGGTCCTCCCTGGACTGGAAACAAGGATCCCAGGGCCGGTTTCTCTTCTCTTAGCAGGACTATGCACGACATATAACAGGGGCAATGGAAAGCTTATTAAAAAAGCGAGCAGAAGAAAGCTATAAACAGAAGAAGGTCAGCTGCGGAAACAGGAAACATATAAAACAGGGTAATGCAAGAAAAACAAACATTAAAGGGGAGTTGAAATGAAAGTAAATATTACAAAAAGAAACAGGGCCATAACTTTACTAGTGGGTTGAGGTAAAAGTAAGAAATAATAATAAAGAAAACTTACTGGTGACAGCAGAAACATCTCTTGTAGTGCTGGTGGAGATGGTGGTGGTAGTCCCACCCGTTGCGGCGCTGGTTGTGGCAGCCGCTTTACCCTCGGATACCCTCTTGCTCTTGTGTGCTTTTGAAAGGAATAAAGAAGATAAAAAAATTATTAGTGGCTTCCTAATCAAGTAGCCTACTCCTAGTTTTGTAACCTAAAATTACATTTAGAACTACTCATGCATTGCAATAATTGAATCTAGCTTCTTGTCCCCCTTTGATGGGTCAAGTCAGTCTCCCTTTGCATACTGTATATCAAGGAGATTGAGACTGTATGAGGTACCTAAAAGCACAGAGAGGAATGCTAACATCACTGATATACTACTATCTTAATAGTAATAGGATTCAACATCCCTTCTTAATTCAGACCAACCGAGCACCTGGCTAGCTCACGCTGGAACATAATTCAGGCAGCATCATTCACTTGGTATCCACTCCACTCCTACGGTGCACGGCCTCCTTGTCAGGCTGACACCATACACCATTGCCCCCAGGGCACAAAATTATCAAGGGTTTTTGTTGTCCTATGCTCTAAGGATTTTTTTTGTGCAGGGTGGTGTCCCCTTCTTGCAGAAAAACAATCCAGGGTGCTGTGTAATGTTACAGCATTGCACCATGGCTCAAGGGTGCATGCATTGGTGGCAGGCAGCACTCTGTGCACCAGAGTAGGAAGAGCGCAGGAATGCGACATATCTTGATAAATAATAAATGTTGCATTCCTGCCCTCCATAAGGGATACAAATCTACAAAATCTGGGGCTACTATCTATTCTTGTCACCAATCTTGCTACATCTCTGAGAACTACTGCGGTGTTTAATTGGCTATTCACCATTACTTGTCCTTCACGTGTGTATATATAATTTCTTGCAAACGTCCTTTTATTGCTTTATTATGTGTCATTAATTGTGATTGTGTATATGAGTTACACTCCTATTATGTTTTTGGTCTCGTAATTTTGGCCATCTTTTCCTCCCTCCCACACTGGATCAACATTATGAGCCTTTATTTTCTAGGCCACCCAAACTGTACCATGGTATGTTTGTTATGACTTCAACTGCATTTGTTTTGTCCCACATACAGATACCCCCACTCTTGTCTCCGAGGAGACCTGTGCCCTGATGAAGGTGAGACCTCCAGCAGGTCGCACTCCGAAACATACGTCGGCACCACGACAATAACTTGGCGAAATCTTGGCGAAACCTATTTTGAACTGTTTGTGTTCCTACCGTCTCATTTGCCTCATCACCTGGAGGAAAAAATCCCTCTCAACCCAGTTTTGTAATACACGTCTTGTGATGCTATAAATTTCATTGGTTTTTTCTGTATATTTTTTTGGACTGTTATTCACCACTGAGACGTAATAACTTTATAACCAGTAGGAATTTCCTGTTTTTGTTTTCCATCTTATTTGAGATCTATAGGTTTTCGCCTCTCGTTATTTTTAGATTTTTTTACTTAGATTGAATGAATGGATCCCTGAAGGATCAGGACGCATGTGACTGAATGAGTATGAGTTGGAATGAATGTGTGAATGACTATTTTCCGTGGGGGTTTATTATGTATTTTCCATTGTGTTTTCCTTGTTATCATATGTATTGAAATGTATTAATTGTTTATTTATGAATACTGATTTAAACTTATTCATGTACTCACATCCTACTCTGGTTTGTTGATCTACTTTCTCCTGGGATGGAGACGCATATCTTAAGTGACTACATTAGCTCTGATTGATCTAATACAGGTGGAGATTTTTTGCTTTATTACTGCATTCCTGCCCTCTCCCTTTGATGCAGTGCAGCAAGCTGTCTTGCTGCCCTGCAGCTGCGTGAAATGTTGATCACTCTGAGCCCCGATGCACTCAGCCAAGTGTATAGATAAACCCTAGCTTATTATATTGCATGCCCACTTCTTTCAGAAGAAAGACAGTGGACACAATTGCAAGCATTCACTGATGCTAAAAGTGCATTTATTTATGTGAATGACACACACTAACATAAAAAACACTTGTCCGAGTATGGGACCATGCTCATAAATAAAATGCACCGGAGGACACATATGCACGCGATAATTGTTGCAAAGATATCTCTATCTATCTATTCTACATATCTATACATAAATAACTTTTATACAGGTAGATATACATACATAAACAGAATTAATACACACATGTAATTTGCAATTTGTAATGAACACCTTCATATTATATATAAACATATCATATATATTCTTCAAAGTTCTCTATTAGCTACAGCCATTTGCACATGTTTTTCAGCATTCTAATATCTCTGCAAATCCATTGCCTTTTTGCCATGCAGAGCTTTTAACTTAGATTTCACTGCCATCATTCATTATAAATTGTTTTAACTACTTAGACATATACTGTGCTCCTTTGCCTGTCATAATTGTTTGTGGCACGCCTTCACTTGCAGATAAAGTCAACAGGAACTTGGTACCGATTTCGGTGTTCACAACCACCATACACTAAGCTATTACTTACCTAGTGTGATTATATATACTAGTGTGATCATTGTATACTTCTATCCTGAGATAAATCTCTCAATGGTTCTAGGGTGCCCAGATATAATTTCAGGCATAGCTGAGATGGTACCTCCTAATGAAACAATGGGGGTTTAGTTTACACACTTCACTTTGTTACGGGCGGCAAAATGCTTGCAAATTCCGACAAGCTCTTCTACCTGGCCATCCAACTTCGGTTATGGGTATAGATTACACATGCTCACTATAGTCATCCCCACTCCCAGTTGTTCTTCATGGGCCAAATCAATTATATTACTAAGTGGTATTATTAAGTGGTATTCATTTCTCCCTGCTCCATCCTTATCTCGAGCAAATGTTCAATTAATTGCTGACATTCCACACTCTATTCTATTGATAATACCATTATTGTCAGCTCACCAAGAACTATCTTCTCCTTCACACAAATTAAGGCCATCTCCTTCTGGCTCTCCTCTTCCTTTCCCATGTTTCCTACATCTTCCATGAGAACCCTTAGCACTGGCACCTTCCTATCAATTTTTACACCACCTTTCCACAAAGGTCCCTTTGACAGCTAGTCTGCAGCACTATTTTTAATCTAGACAAGCACTAACACAAATTAAATCATCTCCTTCCAACCATCCATCTTGTAGCACTTGTAAGTGTTGAAGCAGGAAAATATGAGGACTAACAGTTTGTGGTCCATCCAACAATAAACAGTAAACCATGAGAAAAACTTGAAATGCTCTATCACTCAATAACATACCAGTGATTCTCTCTTTCACAGGTGATAAGACCTTCTTCACACCCCGCAGAACTCTTGTTGTAAGTGGAATCACACACCCTTTCCCTTTTTAGATCTGCATTAATATTGCACCAACCTTTTTGTGTGGCAACTGTTGTCACAATAGTTTGATTTTTTACTTTATACCATCCCAGCATAGAAGCTTGATAACAGTTTACTCATCATCCTTAGTCCACTTATGTTCATCATCCTTCTTCATGTCTCTCAAAGGCTGTACCTCCTCTTTACAGGTACAGCATTATTCTGTCTTACTTTATTCCTGTCTGCTTGCCAATCTTGATTAAAAGAAATAAGAAAACAATGATATGTACCATGTTTGAATTAATCCTATCTGCTGGCAATTATTCTGGGCTGGATTTGTGTCCATTGTTTGTTTGCTCACTGTGCTTCTACCGACATAAAAAACAATCTTATATTTTGAGTACATATAATTTGGCTTTGATGCCTTCTCCTAAAATACATAACTGATCTGATTCTAGCCATATGTCACACATTTCCTTTTCTGCAGCTACCCCTCCTTCTCCAAACTCCTCAAAACTTTATACAAGGATGCATCATTTTCCTCCACACAAAAGGTTCATTCTCCAAAGAGTCTCCTATCAGGTGTGATACATGATGCACTTATTCAACCCACCCGCTAAATCTCTGGGAGTAACTTCTGGGTGCCCATCAAGATGTGATCTTCCTTCTGCGTGTGCCCTTATGTGATTATTATGGCAAACGGCCTGATGCTGCGCCCTGATATGGGTGAAACTACCCAAAGAACTTATATACAAAACACCACATTGGGTCAAAGGGAATTTTGGCTTCTTGCGTTGCTTATTCCCCAAGATCCTCATGGCGAAGAGGGTGGGAAGGATTGGGAAAATGTATAAAGAATTCCAGGGTATTGTGTTATTGTCACCCTTGTGTGTCGGATTACCCCAATTCCATCTGACGGTTTGTTATTCCAAGGCTTTTGTCTATGCGGCCTGGTGGTCGGTCAGAGCTTCCTCTTAATTAACTTCTATAACGGGTTCTTTGATGCAGACCATCTGGTTAATTCTTGAATTTAATTTGAATTTAAAGGTATTTGTTGAGCGCTCGTATACCTAGCGGTTTCATGGTGCTGTGGGGGTAAGATACTAAATCAGGTGGCAAAAATGGTTTAGATGGTAAAAGCCTGTGAGAACAAGAGTGTTTTCAAGGTGCTGCGAAACTCCAAATAAGATGCTGCCATTCTAATGGAGAGAGGTAGAGAGTTCCAGAACAGAGGGGCGAGAACAGAGAACTTAGAACCTCCCATTCTGCTTTTCCTGAACCGAGGCACCACCAAGAGGGACAGAGAGGAGGAGCGCAGTTGTCTACTGGGGATATGGGGTTCAATTTTGGACTTAATAAAAGCCGGGGCTGTCCCAGCAAGAGCCTGAACCGTCATGCAGCCCATCTTAAAAGGGGCTCTTTCTCTGATAGGGAGCCAGTGGAGGGATCTGACGAGAGGAGTGACCTGATGTGATTTGGGTAAGCCGTAAACCAAGCGGGCGGCTTGGTTCTGCACAAGTTGGAGCCGCCGAAGAGCGTAGGCAGGGACACCATTGTACAGTACGTTACCGTAGTCTAAACGGGAAAGAACCATAGCCATATGAATCAACTTAAGAGCTGAGGAAGAGAAAAACCGTGATATCTTTCGGATGGTGCGCAAATTAAAAAAACAAGAAGAGACCACCATGCTGATCGGAGAGTGTAGGGTGAGGTGTTGATTGAGAGTAATCCCCAGTGTTTTAACAGAGGAGGAAGGGGAGGGAGGAAGGCCAAAAGAGGGGGGCCAAAAGGTAAGAGACCAGGGATTAAGTTTACCACCAGTGAGGACAAGCTCGGTTTTGTCAGGGTTGAGTTTAAGATGGTTGAAATTCATCCAATCCCTGATAAAAACCATCACCGACTGGAAATTGTGAATAGAGTGAGGAGAATCAGAGAGATTGAAAATGAGCTGGAGGTCATCGGCGTAATTAAACACCGTGACCTCCATCTTCTGCAAAGCAAAAATAAGTGGGAAGATATATAAATTAAAAAGAAGAGGAGAAAGAGAAGATCCTTGGGGGACACCACATTGCACTTTGTGTGCAGGGGCGGAGAAATACACCAAGTGAACAGCCTGTGTGCGGTCCCTCAGGAATGAGCTAAGCCAAGCCAGAGCAGAGCCTCCAATGCCTGCCGCCTCGACAAGGGAAAGGAGGATGGTATGATCCACCGTGTCGAAAGCGGCAGACAGGTCAAGGAGGACCAGTGCCTGTGGGAGATTGACATCTAGCCCCTCTCTAAGTGTGTCCATAACAGAGACCACCACTTTTTCGGTGGAATGGAAAGGGGGAAACCCTGCTTGGCATGGAGCAAGATAGCCGCTGTTCTCGATGAAGGAACTGAGGACTTTGGTGGCGTGGCGTTCAAGAACTTTGGCCAGATAAGGGAGAAGGGAAATAGGCCGATAGTTTGATAACGCTGTGGGATCTGCACCTGGTTTTTTCAAAATTGGAATAATAGTAGCTGATTTATGGGAGGGAGGAACAATTCCTGATTTAAGGGACTCATTAAGAAAGATAAGAGGAGGAGAAGGACAGGTTAGGAAAATATCACGCAAGATGTGGGCCGGGCAGATATCGGAGGGGGATCCAGATTTAACACAAGGAAGCAGAGAGAGAAATGTTTCCCTAGACAAGGGAGTTATATGATCTAAGTGATGAGTATTAAGTGGCGGGTCAAAATTTGAAAAAGCTGGGAAAGGGGGGGGGGGGATGTTGGCCTTAATGTCTACAATTTTATTAATAAAAAAGTTGTTCAATGAGTCACACAGAGATTGGGAGGGTACCGGGTTAGAGGTAGTCCTGTCCGAAGAGGCCAGTTCAAAAACTGTGGCAAAGATTTCCCTGGGTTGACCCTCTGCCCGGAGAATCTTGTTGGAGAAATAGCTGGTTTTAGTGTCAAGGATGGCTTTCTTGTACTCAGCCTGGATGGAGGTGTACAGTAGTTTAGAAGCAGTGAAATAAGTACGTCTCCAGGCACGCTCTGTTCGACGAACTGCCAGTTTTTTCTCCTTGAGCTCCGGGCTGAACCATTTGTTAACATCATGGGTGCGCCTAACCCTAATGCGCCTTAAAGGGGCCACCTGATCACAGGCGCTAGACAGCCATTTATTTATAGCCTCTGCTTGAAGTGGTGTGGAGAGTTCCTCTATTGCTGGACTAGAAGTTAAAAGAGAAGAGCAGAGGGAAGAGATGTCGGCTTTGCCCCAGTTACGTGCCCAGGTATTCTTAGGAAAGGAGGGTTTTTTGGCTAAACTTAAATCCAGGAAGAAGGAAATCAAGTAATGGTCGGACCACAAACAGGGAGTAACAATAGGAACAGGGATAGGGATGTTGAGAGACCAAACTTGGTCCAAAGTGTGGCCCTGAACGTGGGTTGGAGTATGAATATGTGATGTGAAATTCAGACTATGAAGTAATTCAGTGAAATCTCTAGAGGGGGCGCCTTCCGCCGGATCAGAGGGCCAAAAATTAAAATCTCCGAGTACCAGGACCGCCGAGTTGTTCACTGCAAGTGTGGCTAGCAATTCCTGAAAGGCCGGGAGGAAATGAGGCATGTATTGAGGAGGACGGTACATCAAAACACAGGTGATTGGGATTTGAAAGGAGGCAGATCGTACTACCAGGTCAATCAATCAATCAATCATAGCATTTGTATAGCGCACTACTCACCCGGATGGGTCTCAAGGCGCTGGGGGAAAGGGTCCGCTACTGCTCGAACAGCCAGGTCTTGAGTTGTCTCCTGAAGGCGAGGTGGTCCTGGGTCAGCCGAAGGTGGATGGGGAGGGAGTTCCATGTCTTGGCCGCCAGGTAGGAGAAGAATCTTCCTCCGGCGGTGGCTCTTCGGATGCGTGGAACGGCGGCGAGGGCGAGGTTGGTAGACCGTAGCTGGCGGGTGGGCGTGTAGAAGGTAAGGCGGTCGTTGAGGTACTTGGGGCCCAGGTCGTGGAGAGACTTGTGTGCGTGGGTGAGGAGCCGGAACGTGATCCTCTTGTTGACGGGGAGCCAGTGCAGGTCTCTCAGGTGGCCGGAGATGTGGCTGCGTCGGGGGATGTCCAGGATGAGTCGGGCGGAGGCGTTCTGGATGCTTTGGAGTCTTTTCTGTAGCTTGGCTGTGGTTCCGGCGTAGAGGGTGTTTCCGTAGTCGAGTCGGCTGGTGATGAGTGCTTGGGTGACCGTCTTCCTGGTTTCGGTCGGGATCCATCGGAAGATCTTGCGAAGCATGCGCAGGGTGTGAAAGCACGATGAGGAGACTGCGTTGACTTGTCTGGTCATCAAGAGTGAGGAGTCCAGGATGAAGCCCAGGTTGCGTGCGTGGTCTGTTGGCTTGGGAGTGGTGCCCAGGGCGGGGGGCCACCAGGAGTCGTCCCAGGCGGAGGGCGATGGTCCCAGGATGAGGACTTCCGTCTTGTCTGAGTTCAGTTTCAGGCGGCTGTTCTTCATCCAGTCTGCGACGTCTTTCATCCCTTCGTGCAGGTTGGCTGTGGTGGTGTCGGGGTCTCTGGTGAGGGAGAGGATCAGCTGGGAGTCGTCAGCGTAGCAGATGATGTTGAGGTTGTGTTGGCGTGCGATGGCTGCAAGAGGGCTCATGTAGACGTTGAAGAGGGTGGGGCTGAGTGATGATCCTTGCGGTACGCTGCTGGAATAGGTGGGTAGGGTAGTAGTTGAAAATGAAAGCCGGAACGAATAATCAGGGTGACCCCCTCCCCCCCGCTTTACCAAGAGGCTGATCTGCCCGTAGAGCATAATACGAGGCGGGCAGGGCTGCAAGTAAGTTGGGCAGAGAGTCCTGGCATAACCAGGTTTCCGTGAGAAACATTAGGTCCGGTTTATGGGTGTCCAAAAAAATGAACAAGTCAAGGTGATGTTTAACAGCAGACCGTGTGTTTAGCAGAAAGGCCGAGATGGTCGATGTCACGCTCACTTGGGGGAGGGGGGGAGTAGGACTAGTGGGGAGTCGGGATAATGAGGGCAAATTAGGTGGAAGCGAGGGCAAAGGATGGACGCGTGCAATACCCACATCAATGACATGCCCCAACGTGGCTTGATTTAATTTCCATGGGCCTTGATAAGCGCAGAGTTGGCCGGGGGGGTAGGAAACAAAATGGGCATAATGCTGTGCCCCTGACCCCGTCTGGCCGCGGACGGGCGCAGACGGGCTTACCTTAGGCGCACCTTTGGAGCGCAAAAGGCGTGTCCGCTGCGCTTCCGGTAACACATGCGCGCTTTATGTGGAGCAGCCTCGGGCCACTAGACCGCTGCCTGCGGTGTAAGCACCCTTCAGGCTACTCCCAAGATGGCGCCCGCACTTCAGCCGACCGGCACTAGAAGCCGCGGTGAAGGAACTACCCTCCACGCAATCGGCACAGAGAGCCGTGTGGGACCGGGTCAGGGAAGGCCAGACAGTGAGTAAATACACAATTACAGCAGTAAAAAGCAAAACGACAGACGAGGTAGCAATGTGCTACCTGCTAGAGGCAAAATGTTAAACATAGAAGTAAAAGTTAAAAGTTCGGCAGTATCGCTCACTGCACTTGTAAAATATGCCACAATGCCACAATGCTGTCTTTAGATTGCAATGCCCCCAATGGGATCCAGTAGCGGCCACTGTAGTGTAGTTCCTATATTCCCAATAGGCTCTGCACATTGGAATAATATATTCAGCAGTGTAGACGTAGGACTGAGGTCGACTAGGTCTCTACTGACTATATTAGACTTAAGTTTTGCCAGCTAGCTCAGAGGTCACTAGAAACTTTCTCGAATAAACGAGGAGGAGTTTAACCTCCCTGGATAGACAAGAAGGGATTAGCTTCTGACAACCATATAACATGACAACTTTGCTCCCTCGGAATAAGAGTGTATCTCTAGAGTCGTGTGAAAACAATAGACAGCTATTTCACTCAGTCAAGTGTGCATACTTAGTTTCACCAGAGTGCAGAGAAAAGAGAGACGGGCGTTTTCAATAAAAGGTTGTTATTTATTGAGCAGTCTTCTTTCTCATGCAAGAGAAATGAATTGCCACAATTGCAATACTCATAGTAAAGTAAAGTGCGTACAGTAAAAGGAGGATTAAGAAATAATACTGTAAAAGCATTGATATGGTTTCTTAGCCATAAGATACTTTAAAATAGATAAAATATATACATACTATTATACATTGACTAACGTACTCAACTGGTGCTTCTAAATACGCCTACCCCGGTGTACCTGACCTAAGCTTAATACGTGGGAAGGAGTAAGTAAGTAGCAGTTTAAGTTAAGTTGGTTTTGCCAAGAATCTGAATCAAGAATTCTCTTTAAGGGTTTAGTCAGCTCCGTACCTGGGTATTAGAAAGCAGGAGGTCTTGTATCTCTCTTTCAGGACTCGATATCTCAGTAACCCGCGAAGGTATCTGGAAACACCGGAGCTGGATTTCTCGGCAGGAGAAAAGACAGCGTCTCTCTCAGTGCGTCAAAGGGGAGGGGCAGCGTCCGTGGGCTCTCGCATCAGCTGGGCTCTCGGGCAAGTAGATAGCTGCTCTGCTTCAAAACCACCACCGTGTGTTTGCTTAAGGCAGCGTTGGTATATTTATACCTGAAAGGTGCCGGGTTTGACGTGAGGTTGGACATAAGACGTCAATGAAGATGTCACCAAGAACTGGCCATTCTTAGAGTGCTCACAGGAGTTCTAGGACGAAATCAAAACAAAATCAATGGGGAATTCCCAGGTTGCTGGAGGTTTGGTTTGTTTACAGAACTCGTTGTACTTGCTAGAAGCCTGGGGAAGTAGCCTTGCTTAATTT
This sequence comes from Lissotriton helveticus, assembly GCF_964261635.1. NCBI lineage: Eukaryota > Metazoa > Chordata > Amphibia > Caudata > Salamandridae > Lissotriton > Lissotriton helveticus. The sequence goes on from NC_136067.1 coordinate 876,681,249, forward strand.
GGACAGCATGGGCTATGACTAAATATGGATATGATTCTTATGCCTTTATAAGGATATTATTCATTATAACCACATAAGGGCATACATCAGGACTATCGAATTTAGGGTCCTAGATAGAACTACAACACCCACTCCACGATCTAATGTCCCTCATTACTTAAAACTAAGCAATAGTAAACATATATTGATGCATGTGTTTTTCAACCCACCCCAAAATACATAAAGTTGCATATTGAAATGGTATATGGTAATACACGAAAATGAGTAATGGTACTGTACGTTTTTCAAGCAGTGGTATCATTCAGTTAAAAAATGCATATATATATCAGCTGAATGAATTGCGAAAATTACACATGAAATGGCTCTTAATACAGAAAAGAAGGTCGAGACCATTCCATCACATAATAATACAAATTCTGTACATATGCTAGAGGCTGAGGTAAAATATTGTCTCTAGAGTTCCTAAAAATAGAAGCTCTGTTCTCTAAGAAAAGTTCTACTTTAAGCAGAGTACATGTGCCAGAAAAAGGTAAATATTTTGGAAGTGGAAAAAAAATAATTTCGCTTCAGGGGAAAAAATAGTTCCAAATATTTTCAGTAGCTTTTGTTTATCAAAGCTGAAGGCCAAATTCAGAGTTCAGGGAACGCTGTGTGCTCGTTTGTTTTTAGAAAGTTATTCTTTCTGTTCAGGGGAGGACATCATTTCAGACAGACTCTCAAAAAATTGGTCTACGGCTTCAGGTGAAAGTTCGACCAAGTTTGAAAATGCCGCAACAGTGCAGTCGTGAGAATGATTGCTATCATCGATGTCAGGATCAGCAATGCTCACAGAAGGTCGTACCTGGGTGATGCTGCTCTCACCTTGTACTTCACTACCCCCTAATCGTAGTGGTGAAGTCTCAACGAATGCCGTCATCAGAATGGGTAGCCGCTGGGGACAACACGATGCATGAGCCGTTACAGGACTTAGCAAAGTATCTGTATCCAATAGTACTGCTGATGGTAGTGTAAGACAAACGTCCAACACGCATTCTTCTCCGCATAGCATACATCGAAGCACAGGTAAGATGCAATTCTGCCAGATGGGTCTGAATGAAAGAAACCAGGTCATATTCAGATCTCTTAACCGGGCTAATCCGAGGACTTTAGTTATGCGGTCCCGATAGCGTATAGCTAGGATCGTTTCTTCCATCGTTGCTGGAGTCTTGTCTGTGACTTGGCTTGCCATATCGGAGCAGAAGGATCAAAAATAAAATGCCTGCTAGGAGTCCCAACAGAAGTTGTAGGCCGCCAAAGACAGAATGGACAAAATTAGGAAAAATGCCCAGAACTGTTTCGAAGGGTGTTAACAGCCCCGAAAAAATTGTCTTAAATGTATGTGGGATACCACTGGTATCAGACATATTTAGAAGTTGGCTTAGCATTTCTACGAAATGCACGGGGCAATTTGTTGATAAAAGGCTATGTATCTCTGCCGTTGTCCTTGCAACTTGCAGATCATACGTTTCTTTTGATGACGTTAAGAGCACAGTTGTCTGTAAAAGTACAGACTTTATTCTACTTAAAGTATCAATTCGAATAGAAGAGATATTCAAAGAAGGCCAAATTGTTGCCTCCATATCTGGAGTGCTGTTTGGATACAATACTTGCATACAGCAAGTGACCATGGAACTCATGCTCACGAGATAGGCTTTTCCTGGCACCATGCCACAACAGCTGTGGTCCACTATTAGAATGTAACTCCCGTTAGAAAGTCGTCTAAAGAATGGCTCTAATTGTGTTGCAGGTGTGCCGTGCTGGTGACATGAAAGGTTATTTGAAGTCCCCTCACAGGCCCCATGGAGGTCAATACCTGGACACAGAAGTATACCGCTTAGTGATTGTTTACAATTCTTTCCACTAAGAAATACATTCTGTTTCTTTTCACTGTAACATATGTGTGTATAAGGTAATTTCCATGATGACTTGATGTACCCTTTACCCAACCTTTCATACTGGCCCGCTGGTATATACTCTTGGCAGTATTTAAATTGGAAAGTTGTTATCGGAATTGTAATTATTCCGTGTATTATCCATTCAATGACAGGTCTTTCTGACATTGTCAATGGTAATCTCTCAAGTTTTTCAATGCTCAGAATCATATAGTCTACTCCTTTTTGTGCCAAACTGATTTGTGTATCAGTAAGGTTAAAGATAGAGAATAATGACGTTGTGTTGATTAAACGCCAGGGCACGTAGCCTGAACGCAGATTTTGCAACGTCCAGCCAAGCTGTACAATAGAACGTAATTGGGACTGACCGTGTTGTAACATTAGCAAGTCCTGCTCTATTATATCAATAGCAGAGGATACAATACTGTCCAGTGAATAAATTCTGGAGGACAGAGAAATTAACCCATTGTCCACAACAGAAAATGATTTTTCCAAATTAATACAATCAATTTCTCGTATTTTTTCTGCTGTTTCAATTTGCATCACTTTCCAAGCTTCGTTGTATGTAGCGTATATACCGGCCGCTATGAAACGTTTTTGACGCTGTTGCGTGGTCCCATTATGAAATCACGCAAGTCAGCACCGTCTTTAAGTAAAGTCAAGTGTTGCTTAATTTCAGCCAGTGTGGATTTCTGCAGCCATTCGAGGCAGAGTTTCCCTACACTGTATGTTGTAACTATCCCTGGATGTGGGGCGTGGCTTCGACGCTGCCGAGCATGGTCGCCTGAGCTCCGAGCTCCGGGCCGATCTCGGTATTTATCCTGACCAAGAAACTCCCCGGCGGCGCCACTGGCCCGACGTGGTTCCCGACTGCCACGGAGCACTCCGGCATCGATCGGTCATGAGAAGGGACCTGCGGCTGCCGTGAAATCGGCACTTAAAAGGGAGCCCGAACTGCGGCGGCCGGCCACCTTGCCGGGGCCTACTGCGATCCACTGATCCCCGGCCTCGATGGCGGAGGGGTCGCTTGGAGACCCGAACCACGTGGGAGTCCGGAGGACGGAGCAGCCCAGGATACGGCCCATTGGCGGGGATAGACGCGGGCACCTGGCGCTGGGGCCGCGCGCTGGCGATCCCGACCGGCCAGCGGCCACGGACGGGGGCTGTGGCGTCATCACATCGGGGCTGCAGAGTGGAGCGGACCCGGAGGGAGGCGCTGACTACAGCGGACCCGGCGGGGCTACTTCTTGGAGGTGCTCCTCTACCTTGCGACCGGCAGTTTGGCGCACCAGACCCACGGACCCCGACTGGGGAGCGGAGCCGCCTCGGAGCTGGGAGGGGCGCCTGGCCCGCTGGGGACACAGTGGTGGTGCTGGGCGACTGGAGGCTGCCGAGGTTGCAGATTGCCCAGGATCGGCCAGAGAGGGGCCCCGCCCTCGACCCGGTGCGGACGAGGGTGGTGGCGTTTTGATATCTACGCCAAAGACCCCGGGGCTTGGGAGAACTTCTGGCCCGCCTGCGCGGCCCTCTTGCACACGAGTGAGGGCCGGGGGGCACGTTGGCGCTCCCCCGGGCTCTGCCGTCTGGGTGTCCTGGCACTCTCCGAGGGACCGGAGCGGCCTAGCGTCACTGGTGGGCCTCGGTGACGGCCGCGGGGCCTAGCGTGGGGGAGCCCCCATTGGAGCACCGGGTGCCTGAGGCCCAACGGCGCCCCCTGGAGACATCTTGTGTGCCCGGTCCCGGCTCCCTGCTCAGTCAGCCTGCGGGGTGGCGGCTCCCATTGTCGCCCGGAGCACGCCTCGAGACGGACTTTTGGCGCTTGGCATCCGTGTGTGCCACGGTGGTACACCATGGGGAAGCCACGGAAGGGAGCGGGCACGGCGCCACCAGACCAGGCTGAAGACTCTCTTGAGGCCCATGAACTGCGGCCGGCGGATGGCCAGGCGACAGGGCTGCAACAGCAACAGATGGACCAGATCCTCAAGGCCATAGGGGACACGAGAGAGGCGCTACGCCAGGACATCGCTCAGGTCTCCACGGGCCTCGGCCTCCTGAAGGCGGACCACGACAAGCTCGCTGATCGAGTCAAGGCTGCGGAGCTGGTGCTAGAGACGCTAGAACAGGCCCAGAAAATGTCGGACGCCACCTTGGAGGACCTAGCGCGCAGGGTGCAGCAACTGGAAAGGAGAGCGGCTGATGCAGAAGGGCGCAACAGGCGCAACAACATCCGTGTGGTGGGTCTGCCCGAAAATGTCAAAGGGGGCGACATGGTTTCATATCTGGAGAACTGCCTGCGTGATGTGGTGGTCCCTGAGGGTCTGACGCACTTCTATACGCTGGAAAGAGCTCATAGGGTCCCGGCCCGCCCTCCAGCCCCGGGCCGTCCCCCCCGACCGGTGATAGCCCGGCTGTTACATTTCAGAGACCGGGACATTATCCTGCGGCAGGCTAGATCGGCTGGCCCGTACAAGGTGGACAACGCCTCTGTGTCACTATTTCCCGACTATTCCCAGGAGGTCCAGCGCTGCCGCTTCTCCTTCGTCGCTGTCAAGAGAGCTCTCCGCGACGAGGGGTTGCAGTACTCTTTGCTGTTCCCGGCACGCTTGAAGGTGCTGGTGGATGGAGTAGCGACGTTCTGCGACACACCGGACGACGCTTGGCAGTGGTTGGAACGGTACCGAGCAGGCAAGGATGGCACGGGTGCCTGGGCGGCGGCTGCGGAGGACCGGCCGAAACCACGCAGAAGCAGGCGCAACCGGAGACGAGAGCAGAACAGGCGGTCCCCATCGGCGTCCCAGACGGAACTGGAGAGGCAGGCCGCCCTTCAAGCGGTGTCGATCATCTCTGGAGTGGTGACGGAGACTCCGGTGGTGGACTCGGGCTCCCGGCTGGGCTCTGATGAGGCAGAGCTAGGAGGATCGGATGGGGGCTCGGAAAAGGACCCTGGGGAGTTGCCACAGGTCACCCCACAGACTGCCAATGGACTAATGGACGAATAATTTCCAGGAAGCTGAGCGAAGGACAGTAAGGGGGTGTGCTCGGCCGGTGGGGATGTTATTGCCGGGGTTGATAGGGTCTTGCTATCCAGGGCGCTGGGAATGACGCTGTCACCTGTTTTACTGGGGTAGTGCCGGAGCGCGCGGGAGCCCTGGTCCATTTGATGGAGCGGTGGTGCTGCTGGGGGGGAGGGGGAGGTCTATTCTTAATCGGGATCGGCCTCCTATGGTGTGATGGGTCTCTGGCTGTCCGGCCGGCTGGTGTGGAGCCACCTCCTCGATCTCACATAACTTGTGAGTCTCTGGTAATTCCCAGAGTTTCCCTCATTTACGGGGGTAGGGTTTGGATGGGTTACAACTTTTTGGCGCCTGTTCTGGGGGTGGGTGGGTTGGGGGTTGGCTGGGGTTGTTACAGGTTACAGGGGATTGTCAGTGTGCCGATGGGACTGTCAGGGATTGGACTCCGCTATAGGCCTATTGATGGTGGCTAGATTGGAACTGAAGTGTGTTACCTGGAATGTGCGGGGGCTCAACTCCATGAGGAAGAGATACAAAGTGCATGCATACCTAGTGCGCAGGGGGGTTCAGGTGGCTTTTCTGCAGGAAACGCACTTAACACTGAGAGGGGCAAGCGCTGCAGCGGCGATGGAGGGGGCAACTCTTCTATACTACCTATTCTGCTCATGCTAGAGGGGTTTTAATTTGGGTGCGGGCAGGTATCCCCTTTCAGCCCATGACGACGAGGGTGGACTCAGATGGGAGGATTGTGGCAGTGTTAGGGCGATTGGATGGCCGAGATGTTACGCTTTGCAGCGTTTATGCACCAAACTTTGATCAGGCCGCGTTCTTCTCTGCGCTGTCGAGGAGGTTGGCGCCTATGCTGATGGACACGGTGTTTATGGGGGGGGGACTTTAACTCGGTGGTGGATGTGGAGATAGACCATTCCCACCCACCGCTGGCTCAGTCAGTGGTGCGCAGGGTGGCCAAGGCTCGGAGGAACTGGCAAGAGCAGTGGGGGCTTTTAGACGCCTGGCGGACGCATCACCCCGTCGATAGGGACTATTCGTTCTATTCCACACCTCATGATCTACATGTGCGCCTCAACACTATTCTTTGTACGACTGGGGCCCAGGAGCTTACGCGCAGCAGCGAATACCTAGCGAGGACCATCTCGGATCACAACCCTTGCTTACTTACGGTCCTCTGGTCCAGACAGCGGCAGCCGATCCCCACGTGGCGGCTGAATCCGCTGGCACTGGAAGACCCGATATTTCACGCTGAAGTGCAGGAGTGCATTGAGCGTTACTTCCGCGAGAACACGGGTACTGCGACCGCTAGAGCGATCGAGTGGGACGCCTTTAAGGTGGTGATACGGGGCGCGTGCCTCTCGTCCTCGGCGGGGGTGCACCGGACGCTGTTGGCTGATGTCGAGCGGGAGGAGACCTCACTGCGGCAGGCGGAGAGGGATGGCCACGCGGAGGGGGGCCATAGGGGGGAAGTGTTGGCGGCTCGGGAGCGAGTTGCCGTCCAAGTGGAGAGGCTCCGCTGCCATGATTACCGGGAGTACATGGTCCGAGCACACGCCGAGAGGGATCGGGCTGGTTCGCTGTTAGCGTGGCTGGCCAACCCTCAGTCTAGGGGCACGCCAATACTGTCGCTGACCACTCCGGCCGGAGACTTGGTTCATTCACAACAGGAAATTAACGATCAGTTCCTGGCGTATTATTCGGAACTATATCGGAGCAGACTGTCGGTGCTACCGGCTGGATTGGATGCCTTCCTGGATGAAGCTCAGCTACCGCAGCTGGACTCGGAGCAGGGAACCGCGCTGGGCTCAGCTAATACCCTGGGGGAGATCAGAGCGGCGGTTAAACACATGGACAGAAAGAAAACGCCAGGGGGTGACGGACTCCTGGTGGAGTTCTACGCCGCATATATTGACCTCCTGGCACCCCAACTACATCAGGTGTATGGGGAGGCGTGGGAGCGGGGCAGGTTGCCGGTGTCAACGAGGGAGGCGATTATAGTGCCGTTATTGAAGAAGGGCGGGCTTCCTACGGCTAGAACGGCGTATCGCCCGCTCTCGATGCTCACTGTGGACTATAAGGTGCTGAGCAGGATCTTGGCCACGCGGTTGTCCGTCCATATGTGCTCTCTGGTACACCCGGACCAGTCAGGCTTCATCCCCACGCGGAACACCTCGACGTGTATACGGCGCCTGATACGGGTCATGGAAGTTGAAGGGGAGGGCCCCGCGGGAGCGGCTGTGCTCTCGGTAGATATCGAAAAGGCGTTCGATAGCGTTGAGTGGCCATATTTGTTCTGCGTGCTTCTTCGGTTCGGTTTAGGGGACGGTTTTGTCCACTGGACGCGGTTGTTGTATGAGTCCGCTACTGCTAGGGTCCGCACGGGCCGCTCAATATCTGCGGCATGCTCGGTGGAAAGGGACACCCGACAGGGTTGCTCTTTGTCCCCGCTCCTTTTCGCCTTGGCGATTGAGCCTTTGGCAGCACGGGCCCGACAGGGTCGGTACTATGAGGGGGTATCACTGCGCTGCGTATCGCACTATATTTCCTTGTATGCCGACGACCTCCTGATGTACTTGGCCGATGTGGAAGCTTCGGTGCGGGGTGCGCGGGCCTTGCTCCGAGAGTTCGGGGACCTGTCGGGGCTCCGTGTTAACTGGTCCAAGACCTGTCTATTCCCCCTGACCCCCCGTTGTGTCCAGCCTGTGGAGCTTGAGGGATTGCGCTGGGAATCAGATTGCCTGCCATACCTCGGAGTCCACATTTATCACACCCACTCGCTCCTCCATGAAGGGAATGTGGGCAGAGCCCTGAGGGGCATTAGAGGCAGTATGGGGTTTTGGCGCACTCTCCCGCTGTCTGTGGCCGGACAAATAGCGCTGCTGAAGATGGTGGCCCTTCCGCGCCTGCTTTATTTTTTTCGCACGCTGCCGGTGTGGATCCCGCTCTCCTTTTTTCGGATACTGCGATCAATGGTGATAGGGTTTATCTCGGGCTCTGGCAGGAGACGTGTAGCTTTGAATACTTTGCTTAGGTCCCGGGAGGAAGGCGGCCTAGCGGTGTCGGATTTTGAGTGGTACTATCTGGCGGCGCAGCTACAGTGGCTCACGCAGGCTGTGGCGCGGGAGTTTAGAGGTCCGGACAGCCCGCAGGGTCGGATTATACAGCGACATGTCCGGTCCTTCATCGTGCTCCAGCAAGGGCTTCGGTTGGATCAGTTGACTTTGGAGGAGCGCACCCTTCGCCAGTGCTGGCTTCGTAGCCAGAAGCGGGCGGGATGTCACATTCCATATGCGCCGGAGATCCCCTTGGGCATGTGTACTGCCCTCCCGCATGGTGGGGACTGGTCGGCACTGGCCTCCTGGGAAGATCGAGGGGTCTACATGATAGGGGACCTGTATAGGGACGGTGCCCTGCTGTCGTTTCATGACCTGCAAGAGGCCTTCGATCTCCCGAGGCGTGACTTCTTGCTCCATGCGGCTCTAGTGACTGGGATTCGGAAACGCTGGAGGATGGGGCTGGTAGAGCCTCCCACGTCGTTGGGCTGCCAATACGTTGTGATGGCAGCTGGCACTTATAAGGCCATCACCTGCCTATACCGGAGACTGGCGCTGGATGGACCACCTCCCCTAGATAGGCTGCGGGAGCGCTGGGAGGGTGACCTCGGTCGGCAGATACCAGAGACGACCTGGCCTCAGCTTGTACGTAGGGCCTGGAAGGGCACGCGCAATGTTAGGTTCCAACTGGTTAAATACTTCACTTTACATAGGGCGTATTGGACACCGGCCAAAATCCAACGGGTCTTTGGAGGCGCGCATTCGGTATGTCCTCGCTGCGATGCGGAGGGTGCTGACTTTGGGCACATGTTCTGGTCGCGCGCGGGGCTTGGCACATACTGGGCTGAAGTTATGTCTTGCTTGAATGTGGTTACGGGACGCCAGATCGACACGGACATGGGGACTTGCCTCTTACTCTGGTTCCCACATACTCCAGCCACGAAGATTACCAGTAAATTTTTCGATCTGGGGTTAATCCTGGCCAAGAGGGAGCTCACACTGCATTGGAAATCTAGGGGGGTGCCAGCTTCCTGAGATGGCGGGGGTGTCTCCTGCAATGGGCGGCTAGTGAGGGGTCTCTTAGATTACAATTAGCTAGGCGCACCGCTAATGATAAAGCGATGGAAGCGGCCAGGGCATGGAGCGCGCTAGTGGCGGACCTACAGTCCCATTCAGAAGTTGCTGAGGGTGGTGAGGCCGCCGTGCTGGCGAGCCAGGAGGGGACGACAGGGGTGGAGAGCGAGGGGGCAATGGTTGAGGATGCGGTATGCTAGGCCGCGTAGCCCGCAGCAAGCGAGGGTGGATTGCATGTGCCAAATACGATTGAGGATGGAATGGGTAACGAACACTGTTATGAGCAGCACCTGGACTCCCTCTCCGTTGGGGAGCCGAGATTGGAAATGCTTAGGAGAAGTCACTCGTTGCATCATCAAGGTTTATGACAAGCCGCAGGAGAGACAGTAGAGGGCACACTGACAAGGGGGGGTGGGGGCGGCGGGAAATGGCAGGTAGGGCTCCGTTAGTTGGGGATGTTAAAGACGCTGCATTAATGTGCAGCATGATGATAGAGATACATGTGGAGCGTGACTGTAAGCTGTTTGCACAAAACCAATAAAAGTTTGTTAAAAAAAAAAAAAAGTAACTATCCCTGGATGTTGTCTCTGGGAGTATCTAAGGTCTGGCCTGGTCATTTTGAACCCCTGTGTTTTGTACAGGAATCTATCTTGACAGTTATTTGTGTCTGTGGGCCAGATCAACCATTTTTTCCAATCAGGATGTGTTCCGTTTTGGTTAAAAATATGGGATACGTCTATCTCAACATCTGTAGTGCTATTACTGTCAGGTGTTGGCTTTGGAATAGACGGTTTGTTTAATTCTTTTATCTTGGCTAGGCCAAGACAGGCTGTCTGTTGAATGGTATCATTCAAGAATATTATTTGTTCTGGGATCATGCAGGCTCTAAATAATGCTTCTAGACCTTGGACCTGCCAATCTTTGGTACCCCAGATGGTTTTTGTTTCAATGTTGTTTTTCCAGAAATCAAAACCAAATGTAATCATTTTTTCATAAAATGTTTCCGAATAGATCAATTTAGTATTAGTCAGCATTGTTTTTACCCCTGTCTTATTTAACAGTTTGAAATGAAACGTTTCTGCATCACTTGTGTTAAATCCTGAAAAATATGGGAATTTCCCGTAAAATGTTTTCCGAACTGCTTTTAGGTGGAGTTGCACAATGTTCCCATTGATTATAATTAAAAACATTTCTAGGCTGAGCAGATTTATGCAAATAGTGATGTGCAAAGTGATTATAACAATACATTTCTTCATAGTTTGATGAACCCTGTAAGTAATCATGTTCTGTAAATTTTGCTGACATTACTAAATCTGACATCATATCATTAATACTTTCAAAGTCCCAATCATCAGAGAATGTACTAAGTTTTACAAAGTCACTTAATGAAACCTTGAACTGGTGTGGATACTTCAAGAGCTCGACCGGACCATAGATTTCATAATCCGTTTTGTCCCATGCTACCCCACCGGGTATTGGATTGGCTGTGACATTCACTGATGATAGTTCTCTTTTCTCGATGTGAGATGACTTGTGAGGTTTTAGGACCAATGTTCTGACTTGCTGTGTCCATTGTACTGTATTTTCCCTCAATGAATTTTACCAAACAAAGAACCATGATGAGCCAAAGTAGGAGGAAAAGTACACCTAACACAATCCAAAATTCAATCCATGGAGAAATCAGATAGGTTTCTTTGAGTTGATGTTGAAGTTCAGTTATTTTGTCTTTAAAAGTTTTTGTTGCTGGCATTTCTTCAGGCTCGCTTGGATCTTCAGAAAAGTTATCGAAATTGATGAAGTAGCCAGATGCAGTTCTGTCAATTGTTGGAATTGCTTCCGGATTTTCAGTTGCTTTTGTATTTTTTGTTTCATTAGCATAGTCTGAGGCTACATCTTTGTAGACAGGTGTTTCTTGATGAACTGTTGCACTATAGTTTCAAGAGGCACAAGTTCCATGGCATTGTTGCATAGTCCTTTTTTATTCACTGCAGGTTTATCAAATGTGATTAGTCTCTCAGTTTGAACCTCTTGTATTGTAGCAAGTTTTGGTACTCTGCTATTTCCTGGGAGTCCACTGGGCCTACTACTTATTATTGGCCACATGATTGTGGTTTTACCAGGTCGATGGATACAACTCGGTACTCCTTTTTACCAGCAAGGGGCGGTAGTACAACTGATCTTGTTCCGCTGATAGCTAAGACAGGTACTGCTTTTCTGTAAGAAGGCCCAAATTCCTTCTTCACCGCGATCTTTTCTCTGACCGGATCCCCAATCTTTGGCATCCAGACAGGCCTTGCTGGGACAGGTGGTTTATCTTCAGTGGCTGTTGGCTGCTGTTTTAACTTTACGTTGCTCAGGTCTTTTCTTGTTTCATTTAAGTCCTGTAAAATAGCCAAACGATCTTTGATATCAAAGCATTTTTCTTCTACCACTGAAGTCTGACTATCGAGGTCCTGAATATGCATTCTAGTCCCGAACAATAGTTCGTACGGACTGAAAACTTTCAGAGAAATTCTTGGCAGATTATAAAGACTACGTTGGACACTTGTTAAATGTTGGACCCACCCATCACCCGAACCTAATACCCTCACCGTTATAGATTGCTTTATGTCCAAGTTTTTTCTTTCCACAATCCCATTTCCCTCAGGATGGAAGGGACAAGAGTACCGCAATGCAATGCCCATGCTGGTCATGGCCTCCTTATAAGCTCGAGAGCTAAAAGCAGGACCCTGGTCAGACTGAATCATGCCAATTGCGTATGTGCCGATATGGACTCGCAAATCTTTTATAACAGTTCTGGCGTCAGCCGAGCGCTGGTGTCTGCAATTTTAAGTGAATCTAGTCTTGAATGTTAATGGGACGCATTTCTGCGTATAGATAGCCTTATGCTTTCTAAAAGAAGGGTCCTGGCATTACTCCAGCTGGTTCGCCACTGCTATCTCTGTTGCAGTTTGGACAGCCCATTGCAAATTTGTAGTTTTGCAGGCTCATCCCCGGCCACCAGTATTCTGATTGTAATTCTTTCAGAGATGCCTTGATCTCTCGGTGCCCTAGACCTTCACCCATGTGTGCTTCTTGAATCAAGAAGATTCTCCTGTTCGTGTTTGGAATCACTCTATCCCCCACTCCAGGGATTCGAGCAAAAGGAACGGAGTTTGCATCGATTATGTATGTATAATTGAGTGGATAGTTCATAGGTAATGCTGCACAGTCGCCTTTTAAAGACGTTTTTACCGCCAGCATGGTTTCCCCGTCTATGTATTTTTCTGAACGCTTTTTGTGGCTACGGAAGCCGGTTGAGTTGCTTCCGCTGTGGCTCTGTGAGCCAATGAATTCCCTGCAGCGTGAACGCCATCACGCTGATGACTCAGTGTATTTATCACGTGAGTCTTTTGTAGTTCTTTCTGCAAAAGAACTACCTGTTCCCAAAGCTTTTTATGCTTTATTGTGGCACCTGTGTCATCTTTGTAATTGTTTTGAACCCAGTTTTGCAAGTCATTATTGTAAGATTTGACGCAGTAATGCGAATCGCACACTATTAGTGTGGGGAATTCACGATCGGCATTTTCAAGCGCCATCTTTAAAGATCTTATTTCAGCTCGCTGAGTTGAACAGTTTCTGAGTGATTCAGTTTTGGTAATTAACGGTCTGAATTTACCCAAGCGCCAGCGACCTTTAACAATCGCGCACGCTGCGTTGTAGGATTTTTTCTCTACATCGTAATGCTGTGCAAATCTGTCCATATAGATTACACATGTGTATTGTTTGAGAGGCAGAATTTCGATTGGCAGATGATATTCTTTTTCATATGTTAAATTTTTTTGTTTTTTCATGTTCGGGTCAAAATAGTATTTCACGTCTTCTGCAGCAAGAGAATTTTCCCATTCGATCCATTTTGGATCTAATGCCACCTTAGTCATATTGCGTGGGCTTGTTAACGCCTCAAAGGCTGATTCTGCTGTTAAAAAAGTTATCCTTTTGCCTTGTGCTTGGGCTCTTTCTTTTGCTACAGCAGTTTGAACCGCATATACAATGTTTTCCGTAAGACTGAATGTTTTTTCAGCTTGTGTGTAAAAGTGTGATTTGTAAGCTATTGGTACCGTTTCTCCCTCATTAGAGGTCAGGTACGTGAATCCGCATCTTCCTGGGATGACTCAGATTACAAGGTTGCGTATGTTTTCGCGTGTTTGTAATTTTGTTTTAGCTAACATGTCTGTTTGCAATGATCTAAAAATTTCTGTGTGTTTTTGAGTCCAATTGATTGGTTTGAAATCAGGTTTTATTAATTCATAGAGAGGTTTAACCCTCTCTGCATAATTTAGAATGTATGTTCTTCCGAAATTCAGGAAACCTAGTATTGATTGTAAGTTCTTCAGCGTTTTTGGTGCTTGGAGGACTGCGCATTTCTCTAAGAAATTGTCCGCTAGGCTTTTGCCTTCACTTGATAATTCATATCCTAAAAACAGGACTGTTAGATGGGCAATTCGTGACTTTTTAAAGTTGAATTTGTAACCCTCTGCAGCAAACCCAAGTATTATGGTGTTTACTCTTTTCAAGTGAGTCTCCAGGTCATCATCTGTGAGATAGATGTCATCGACATAAGATAATGCCTCATCATCATATATTTGTAGTAACTCTGTTACTCTTGCTGAGAATAATCCTGGGCTATTCTTGAATCCCTGTGGGAGTCGACAGAAATTTTCTGTGACCCCATTATTGAGAAAGCGGTCAAATACCTGCTTTCAGGTGCAATGTTTTGGCAAAAGAATCCATTAGAGATGTCTAATGTCGTTTTGTATTTTTTGCGCACGATGTTATTCATTAGTGCTGTACTGTGTGAGTTTTGTACTGCAAATGTCTTGCAACATGAGTTAAGGTGTCTGTAGTCCAAAACTAGACAATATGAATCATCTGGCTTGGAGACAGGAAACAAAGGATTGTTCATTTGCGAGGTGCATGTTTCAATCACCCCCTGGTATTCAAGTTGATCTAAGATCTCCCTGACTTGTTTTTTAGCTTCTTGCTTAATTGGGTACTGCCTTTGTGCAGTTGGTTGACATTTTAACTGGATTTTGTGAGGAGGAGAGTCCTCATCCCATCCAACATGATTTTTGTATAATGCAGGAGCTTGGGCTACTGCCCATTTTCTTGCATATGTATATTTTTTATGAATTGGAATATGATTTGAGAAGGCAGACATAATCATTTCTTCGCCATGAGGGCACTCCCTGACAAACTCTGGTGGCCAGTCTTTCTCAGCTAAAAGGATATCATAGCCTTTTGAAAGATTATCCCAAAAGAGACCTCTTACTTTCCTGGTCTTATCTCCCTCTATACGTAAAGTTATCTCGTATATTTTATGAGGTTTGCTAACTCTGGTATCTGCAGTTTCCACCTGAATGTATTCATTCGTGTCCACTGTCTCCAGAAGATTCATCAAGATCTTGCGAGCTATTGTCACTTCTGCTGCGCTGTCTAGCATTGTCTGGGCCCACTCTCCGTTTTTCAGTTGTGTCCTCAGTATCACTCTCCGTTTTTCAGTTGTGTCCTCAGTATCCTCGGCATGTTTAATTATTTTAATACTGGCTACCTTCTTTCTTGGAAATTGTAATTTTTTATTTAGATGAGCAGGTTCCTTGTCTTTGGACTTGACGTGCTCTTCCCTATGTTCTGACCGTCCTATTCTTTCCGATTTCTGCGAGGAAGTCTGTAAAGACCGAGAGGGACGTGTATTAATATCTTGATATCTATCAGGTTTTTTCAAATTATCCCTATTTCTAAGGTTGTATCTTTTCTCAGAGGGCTCCCTCTGGGGAGACTTGTGTCCTTGGTCCGGAGATCTTTCTCTCCGCCGAGGAGACCTTCCTCTGGACTGGAATCTTTTTTCTTTGGGAGTGGATTGTTTATTTCCATCCCAGCTCTTTTTTGGAGTGTTTATATTATTTTTAATAAATATCTTTTCAGGATTTTCAGTTAGTTGGGGTTTTACGGGTTTCCCACCCAAACTATCTCTACCTAGTTCTTCATAGGATTTTTCTATGATTCTGGCAAGTTCAAATGGTTGTTCTGCTATATCTGTCTCTCTCAATTTCTGGCGGATCGCCACAGATGCTGCTTCTCCTTTTATATTGGCTAATAATATAGCCGAGACCTGCTTGAAGTCTTTCAGTAGTTTCATACCCAGAGTTAAAGCAGGTTCTGGACCGTATTCATTTTGAATCTGTCTTAGTACATCTGGTATTACCTTCATGGACGGAACACCATGTGTTTTTGTGTAAATGGAAGCAAAGACTGTGCCCCAAGTGTCACAGTCCTCCACATGTGGTGCGATCCCCATTGGAAGACAGATAGTCAGAATTCTGTGTTTCTCAGTAGGGGTAGTATCCGGAAATACTGCCTCTATTTGAGTGATTTTTTGTGCTAACCAGAATGGAATTTGTTCCCGTTTTGCGGGTACTTTACCAAGACATGATTGTATGTTCTGTGGTGTTATTTTGTTTGTGTTCCCCTGATGAGGGGTCAGCTGTGGAATGTTAATTGCTGGTTGGAGTGTTGTAGTCCGCATTACATATTGGACTAATTGTCTATGTATTTTAATCAGTTGTTTTAGCTGTGCTAAAAGTTCTGGTACTGACATTTTTTCAATGTCTGGATGTGGTGTGTAGCTGGCTAGAACCAGCCACGTTGCTCCTGGTCTACCTAGTGGACCGAGCCTGGTGATGTGATTGTTATGTTTTAGGGCACCATTAAACCAGAGCAGGTGCTCTTGGTAATTTAGTGAGATTTCCACCTCCTCAAAAGGGGTGTACTCTTCCGGAGGTTCCTCTATTTTGTAATAGTGGAACTCGTGTGTGACAGCGTTTGCTGCTGGAAAGTTTATCCATGAATAGAATACCTCTGTCTGCCGATATTCATGGGCCTCTATCACGAATATGACTATACCACCTAGTGATGTCAGTCCGTTTTCTATAAGTTTAAGAGTTATAGTTTTTCTTATGTTGACCGGAATGAGTATAACATTCGGGTCATTGTCTTGGAGACTTGTGTCATCCGCTAGGAGTTGAGCTGCTATTCTAGCTGCCTCCCTTTCGTCTTCACTTTCTGAAATTTTTACTGACAGAAAGGTTTTTGTTGCAGATCAAGTTTCAAGGAAACAAAGATTAGGTGCACAATATTTTGGAACACTGTATCCTTCAACGTTGACTAAACCAAAAACTTTACATAGGAATCTCTTCCTACTAAGTTCCGGCGGATTTTAACCTTTTACCCACTCCAGACGTCTTTTGGAGTATTTACGGTAAAAGTGTTCTGTGTGAAAAAGCACGACTGAGTTACTCTAACGTCTTGCGTTAGATTTATCGCCTTACCAAACGTTGGGCGCCATGTAGTGTAGTTCCTATATTCCCAATAGGCTCTGCGCATTGGAATAATATATTCAGCATTGTAGACGTAGGACTGAGGTCGACTAGGTCTCTACTGACTATATTAGACTTAAGTTTTGCCAGCTAGCTCAGAGGTCACTAGAAACTTTCTCGAATAAACGAGGAGGAGTTTAACCTCCCTGGATAGACAAGAAGGGATTAGCTTCTGACAACCATATAACATGACAACTTTGCTCCCTCAGAATAAGAGTGTATCTCTAGAGTCGGGTGAAAACTATAGACAGCTATTTCACTCAGTGAAGTGTGCATACTTAGTTTCGCCAGAGTGCAGAGAAAAGAGAGACGGGCGTTTTCAATAAAAGGTTGTTATTTATTGAGCAGTCTTCTTTCTCATGCAAGAGAAATGAATTGCCACAATTGCAATACTCATAGTAAAGTAAAGTGCGTACAGTAAAAGGAGGATTAAGAAATAATACTGTAAAAGCATTGATATGGTTTCTTAGCCATAAGATACTTTAAAATAGATAAAATATATACATTGACTAACGTACTCAACTGGTGCTTCTAAATACGCCTACCTCGGTTTACCTGACCTAAGCCTAATACGTGGGAAGGAGTAAGTAAGTAGCAGTTTAAGTTAAGTTGGTTTTGCCAAGAATCTTTATCAAGAATTCTCTTTAAGGGTTTAGTCAGCTCCGTACCTGGGTATTAGAAAGCAGGAGGTCTTGTATCTCTCTTTCAGGACTCGATATCCCAGTAACCCGCGAAGGTATCTGGAAACACCGGAGCTGGATTTCTCGGTAGGAGAAAAGACAGCGTCTCTCTCAGTGCGTCAAAGGGGAGGGGCAGCGTCCGTGGGCTCTCGCATCAGCTGGGCTCTTGGGCAAGTAGATAGCTGCTCTGCTCCAAAACCACCACCGTGTGTTTGCTTAAGGCAGCGTTGTTATATTTATACCTGAAAGGTGCCGGGTTTGACGTAAGGTTGGACATAAGACGTCAATGAAGATGTCACCAAGAACTGGCCATTCTTAGAGTGCTCACAGGAGTTCTAGGACGAAATCAAAACAAAAACAATGGGGAATTCCCAGGTTGCTGGAGGTTTGGTTTGTTTACAGAACTCGTTGTACTTGCTAGGAGCCTGGGGACGTAGCCTTGCTTAATTTGGACAGCATGGGCTATGACTAAATATGGATATGATTCTTATGCCTTTATAAGGATATTATTCATTATAACCACATAAGGGCATAAATCAGGACTATCCAATTTAGGGTCCTAGATAGAACTACAACACCACCACCTGTATAGCCCACCAGGAACCCTGTGTGATTTGCCGCTTTATGGGGACCAGCCTCGGACCGCTAGACCGCTGCCTGCGGTGTAAGCGCCCTTCAGGCTACTCCCAAGATGGCGCCCGTACTTCAGCCGACCGGCACGAGAAGCTGCGGTGAAGGAACTACCCTCCACGCAATCGGTACAGAGAGCCGTGCGGGACCGGGGCAGGGAAGGCCAGACAGTGAGTAAATACACAATTACAGCAGTAAAAAGAAAAACGACAGACGAGGTAGCAATGTGCTAGCTGCTAGAGGCAAAATGTTAAACATAGAAGTAAAAGTTAAAAGTTCGGCAGTATCGCTCACTTCACGTGTAAAATATGCCACAATGCCACAATGCTGTCTTTAGATTGCAATGCCCCCAATGGGGTCCAGGAGCTGCCA
The DNA here is from genome assembly GCF_964261635.1 of Lissotriton helveticus. Lineage (NCBI taxonomy): Eukaryota > Metazoa > Chordata > Amphibia > Caudata > Salamandridae > Lissotriton > Lissotriton helveticus. Next base: position 876,699,430 of record NC_136067.1, read on the forward strand.
CCAACTGTATAGCCCACCAGGAACCCTGCGTGATTTGCCGCTTTATGGGGACCAGCCTCGGGCCGCTAGACCGCTGCCTGTGGTGTAAGCGCCCTTCAGGCTACTCCCAAGATGGCGCCCGCACTTCAGCCGACCGGCACGAGAAGCCGCGGTGAAGGAACTACCCTCCACGCAATCGGCACAGAGAGCCGTGCGGGACCGGGGCAGGGAAGGCCAGACAGTGAGTAAATACACAATTACAGCAGTAAAAGCAAAACGACAGACGAGGTAGCAATGTGCTAGCTGCTAGAGGCAAAATGTTAAACATAGAAGTAAAAGTTAAAAGTTTGGCAGTATCGCTCACTGCACGCGTAAATATATGCCACAATGCCACAATGCTGTCCTTAGATTGCAATGCCCCCAATGGGATCCAGGAGCTGCCACCACCTGTATAACCCACCTTATACCCTATATAACCCAATACTAAAGTGTTGTCTGATTTTATCCTTGATCTTGATGCACAGCTTGCTTCCCTGCACAAAGGTTTTTAAATCATTTTAGGCCATGATTTTAATATCAAACTAGGTCAGACTTAGGCAGAAAATGTGTGCTCCGTTTTGACTGCCTTAGGATCGGGGGCAATAAGTGTCCGAGGGACAAGGGGGCCAGACTCTTTTACAAATTACTAAAATTTTGAACTCCTCAATACTGTAGAACTTTATGATCCATCATATGCGACTAAAGCTACTTTTGAGAGGGGGGAGTGTGCCTCAGTAATGGACAGCGGCGGCCGGCATAGGTAAGGGCGGCGAGGCGGGCAGACCTCTGATTTGACCACAAGGATCTCTTGGGCTGCCATCAAGGTAAGCCCTTACAGTGATCATAACCCCTTAAGCCCCAGCCGATGCTCCCGAGGGGGGTGGGAGGGGACATTTTAAAGACCATGCCTCCCGACTGGCTAGTTGTTAAGTCCTTGGGACTGCGCTTCGTTTGGAGAAATGTCAGCATGAGTGGTCTTCTGAGCAAAATCTGCCAGAGCCACCTCCCTGTGGTACTTGGCTCATTGGCCCACTAGGAGCCCTAAAAGGTGTTGTATCATACTGTTTTAATTGTCTCATGAAATGTTGATGTTTTTACTAAGCAATATAAATGGCTATATATAATGTGACATTCACATATATATTCACATCTCACATCAATGTTGTTTGTAAGGACTTGCCTTGTGACCACATGAGATAGAATACGTGATAATTCTGTAAACTTGATGCATGTCTCTATCACTAAAAACTTGTTTGTTGTGTAGTGTTTAAAGTTTTTTTCTATTATTCCCAAGCAGCCTTATTCTGTTGATCTGTTTGTTTCTTACACAACATCGCCTTCTCGGGCAGACACTCGCCCCTCTTGTAGGTTCCAGAATTCTTGATAAGATACGCAATAGAATGCTTACGTCCGAAGGGCATACACGCCAAACCACTGCCTGACAGTTTCTTCTTGACAGACACACAGTACCTGTTGGTTCCTGTTCGATGTGCATGACTACGTAGCGCTTGTCCTCTTTTACATAATTGCCTTGTAACTCGCAACCAGGGAATATTTGTCCTAGTTTTACTGGTGGCAAGTTTACCACCGTTTTAAGCTACCTTACTCCAATTGATAAAGACTTTTGATTGCTACTTATCGATATTTTATTCTTCCTTCCATCGTTTTAGATTGCCTAAAGTATCTATTCGGATGACAGTGTTTTCCGCAAATTAAAGCCAGGACTTATCATCAGGGAACACTGGCCCATTGTCGATATGTGGCGAGTCCACCACTGTTTGTGGCTACCATTACCATTCGACACGGACCATCATAAATACTTATGAGTATTTTAATTTTTCAACTTATATTTTTTTTCATTTTCAATGTAGCAAGAATGGTCAACCGGAAAATATAATAGCCACCATAATCTGATTCCAATATTACAACTACTTGTCTTCTTTTCTTCTGAGATAAAGCAATATCCAAAATGTATCTTAAATCAAGTAAACGATCAAGATCTCCTTGACCAATTGGATAAAAACATAAAGTACGCATAGGATTCACAATACATAAGAAAGAGATGATAAAACATATGACATGCAGGCATATCTCATGTCTAGCATTAAAGGGCATAAGATAAGTTTTCCGTTTTTTCTTCTGAGAACAAACCTTGCCCAGAATTCGTTAGATTCTTCAATCCACAGAGAACCGACTTGTCATCAAGCATTTGAATAAATAAGATGTGTATATAATTCCAAATTCATAGTAGAGATGAATATTTAAGCATTAACAGTACATACATAATTAATATCAGGTAGTAAAATGCATGTTAATCATGGCCAATTCATACATTATCATTTACCAGTTGCTAGAAAAGTTCAATTCCTGTTCTATCATATTCTGTTTAGTTTAACTATAGAACCCACCCTTTTTGCATAGATAGTTTCCCGCTTATAAACTCTTTGCATTTTAGTCAGCCACGGATGTATGACGTTACAACGCATACTTTTACAACGACTACCATTACAACGAATTTTTTACAACGCAAAAACTTTTACAACGCATACCATTACAACGCAAGATTTTACAACGCAAGTACCTTTACAACGCATACCATTACAACGTAAATATTGGTAAGTATATAATATTTTTTCTAATATAAATTATTTTAAATTATTAAAATATAATTAAATTTTAATTAATTTAATTTAAATATAATTTTAATTTATTTTTACAAATTAACTCAAAACTGACCCTGAACCCTAAAAATATTTTTTTTAATTTAAATTAATTTAAATTATTAAAATATAATTAATTTTTATTTAATTACATTTAATTAATTTAATTTAAATATAATTTTATTTTATTTTTACAAATTAACCCTGTACCCCAAAAACCCAAAACTGTCCCTGAACCCTAAAAATACCCCTTTACCCAAAAACCCAAAACTGACCCTGAACCCTAAAAATACCCCTTTACCCAAAAACTGAAAACTGACCCTGAACCCTAAAAATACCCCTTTACCCAAAAACTGAAAACTGACCCTGAACCCTAAAAATACCCCTTTACCCAAAAACTGAAAACTTACCCTGAACCCTAAAAATACCCCTTTACCCAAAAACTGAAAACTGACCCTGAACCCTAAAAATACCCCTTTACCCAAAAACTGAAAACTGACCCTGAACCTTAAAAATACCCCTTTACCCAAAAACTGAAAACTGACCCTGAACCCTAAAAATACCCCTTTACCCAAAAACTGAAAACTGACCCTGAACCCTAAAAATACCCCTTTACCCAAAAACTAAAAACTGACCCTGAACCCTAAAAATGCCCCTTTACCCAAAAACTGAAAACTGACCCTGAACCCTAAAAATACCCCTTTACCCAAAAACTAAAAACTGACCCTGAACCCTAAAAATACCCCTTTACCCAAAAACTGAAAACTGACCCTGAACCCTAAAAAGACCCTGAACCCTAAAAATACCCCTTTACCCAAAAACTGAAAACTGACCCTGAACCCTAAAAATACCCCTTTACCCAAAAACTGAAAACTGACCCTGAACCCTAAAAATACCCCTTTACCCAAAAACTGAAAACTTACCCTGAACCCTAAAAATACCCCTTTACCCAAAAACTGAAAACTGACCCTGAACCCTAAAAATACCCCTTTACCCAAAAACTGAAAACTGACCCTGAACCTTAAAAATACCCCTTTACCCAAAAACTGAAAACTTACCCTGAACCCTAAAAATACCCCTTTACCCAAAAACTGAAAACTGACCCTGAACCCTAAAAATACCCCTTTACCCAAAAACTAAAAACTGACCCTGAACCCTAAAAATGCCCCTTTACCCAAAAACTGAAAACTGACCCTGAACCCTAAAAATACCCCTTTACCCAAAAACTGAAAACTGACCCTGAACCCTAAAAATACCCCTTTACCCAAAAACTAAAAACTGACCCTGAACCCTAAAAATACCCCTTTACCCAAAAACTGAAAACTGACCCTGAACCCTAAAAATACCCCTTTACCCAAAAACTGAAAACTGATCCTGAACCCTAAAAATACCCCTTTACCCAAAAACCCAAACATATAATATTTTAAAAATAATTATATACTTACCAATACTTACGTTGTAATGGTATGCGTTGTAAAGGTACTTGCGTTGTAAAATCCTGCGTTGTAATGGTATGCGTTGTAAAAGTTTTTGCGTTGTAAAAGTTTCGTTGTAATGGTAGTTCGTTGTAAAAGTTGCGTTGTAAAGGTTGTTTCCCTTGGTAGATTGTCGGAGTCGTCTTGGATTTCCAAATGGCTAAGATTAGTGATCTTACTACTAAAGTTGCAATAAAGATAAATTGGCGTTGGCCAAGGGATATCTCTTTGCCTATATTAGCTCTGCCAAGGAGAGCGACTCAAGAATTGGGGGAAAAGTGAATTGACATTTTTTTCCAATATCTTTAAAGACACTCTGCTAGAAATGTATTAAGTGGCTTCATGTGAACCCCACATGCAGCCAATCCCCAGTTGCATGTCCGCATCTAAAGCAATTACGATCGGCAGTGGGAAAGATTTTGTGAAGTCTGTCAGGGGTATAATAGATCATCCATTTACTGAACCATGCCATCCCCCTTAAATTAGCAACTCTTACTGCCTTGCAGCTCATTTTATTATAACCCTGCCACTGATTAAGATTAAAGCGGCAGCCAGTGGAAGAGCCAACTCTCTCAAGATGATATAAAATCATCTGCTTATTCTCCACGGATTTAAATAATCTATATCAATTGCCCAGCCCTTTAGTTCTTAATACAAAGTGGGCCTTCCCAAGAAATAAGCCATTGCTCGTTTCTGTGCTGATTAAACCCTAGCAAAACTCCTTAATCCGTGCATAGCTGAAAACCAGGAATTTATTTTTTATTAATCATGTGATTTAGGATTTCATACCAGGATAAAACTTCTTGTTTTTAAAAAAGTCTTGTATTGTATGAAACCCCAGCTTTGCCCACTGGCCGCAATTCTGGGGAGACCATTGAAGCCCCAAAGGAATGCGTTCCTCTAATTTCATCTGAGGATGAAGCCAAGGGATTCCATGTGCTTCCCAGATTCTTTGAAAACGAGATGTGATAGCTCTAGGAATCTTGTAGCGTGACATTTTTTGTCATTTGTTAATACATAAAAAAGGGGCAAGACCAATCTCAGATTCCTTAAGCATTACGTTGAGAAATAATTGGCTTCAGACATATCCCCTGAATTATTATAGTTCAGATAATTAATAAGCGAGGCTTGATAGTATAAACATAAGTCCGGTAGGGCAACACCTCCATCTTCCACTTCTAATTGCAGTGCATGTACTCTTTTTCTCTGTTTTTTTGCTTGCCAAATACATTTTCTCATTTCCAAATAAACACAGTCGAAAAAGGATTTGGGGACCTTGATCATTATATCAGAAAATAAGAATAAAAATAGTGGGAGAATACTCATCTTAATAGGTGTGACTCGTCCCTTGATTGTTATGGGAAGATTGTTCCATTGTTTAAACAAAGTGCGCATTTTATTTAATGTAATAAAATTAAGCAAATATAAATCCTCGAGTTGAGTGGTCACAAAAAACCCCAGGGACCTTATGGAATTAGTTGTTGAGTAGTGTACCTGCATTGCAGAAGGCAGTATATCCAAGGAGCAATTGAAATGTAGTGCCTCTGATTTAGAATGATGTATTTAATATTCCCCAATCTCTGTAAAAGCCTTTATTTTAGAGAAGGTTCTCTCTAAGTTATCTTTATCTGCTGCTAGATAAAGAGTCATATCGTCTGCAAAAAGCTTGAGTTTGGCGAACCCAGGGACAGGGGCAACAATAGCACAATCTTACCTGATAGCGCATACCAAAGGCTAGATGAATAGGGAAAATAGCACAGGGGCTAGGGCACACCCTTGACGCGTCCCCCGACTAAATGAAATTGAGCCCGCCATGTTCCTATTAATAATTATAGAAGCCTTAGCATTGAGGTATAAGTTTTTTTACCACTTGGCAAAATTCAACTGGGACCGCAAATGTGTTCAAAACTGCAAATAGAACATTCCATTGCACTCTATCGATCACTTTTTCTGCGTCTAACATTATTATTGCTGCTTTAGTTTTATTAATACAAAAATAAGCAATCGCTTGAATTAAATAATGGGTGTTAGAAGCCAAAAACCTGCCTTGAAGAAAACCGTTTTGATCACAATGAATAAGAGATGGAGCGACTTGCGAGAAGCGATTTGGAAGAATTTGAGGAAAAATCTTATAATCGACATTCAGTAGACATATGTCGATATAAATTGAACTCTTCCTCCGATTTCCCTTGTTTGACAAAGCTAATCACCGCAGCTTGAGTAAATGTATCAGGAACTGTATCCCCTTCTAAAATCCCATTAAATGATGACAACAGGAATGGGTACTACATCTGGCCCACAAGCTTTAGCAAACTGAAACATATTCACTGCCTTAGTGGCTTCTTCTAATGAAATGGCTTTAATCAAAAACTCTCTCTGCTCCATAGATTATGTGGGGATATTTATTCCACCTAACCAATCTATAGCAGCCTCCAAGGTGGTATTTTGAGTCTCAGAGTAGAGCTCCTTGTAATGATTAAGAAAGATCTCTGAAATTTCGGGGGGATGTGAGGTAGATCTCAAGGTGACCGGGTCAGTTCTTTTTTTATACGGTTGGCATTGAATCTATGCTTGGCAGACCAGGCCAGGTACATACCTATGTGATTACTTTCTTCGTATCATTTTTGCAAAACTGAATCATAGTTCAAAATTTGCTTTGAATTAAAAAATTATTGTGAGTTAAGCTTATCTCTGGAAAGTTTAACTTTGCCTTCTTCAGTAAGTAAGGCCAAGTAACTTGCAGTTGCCTTGCACAGTTCTTTCTCTACCTGAAATCTTTTATCATTCTCTTTCTTTCTCCTTAAGATCGTATAAGCAATTGCTTCCCCTCTGAAAAAAGCCTTTAGAGCATTGCATACTGAAAACGCAGAGCCTGTATTAATATTCAGCTTTAAAATCTTCCCTAATACTTGGCGCACATGCGAGACCCGCCGTTCATCAATTAGCAGGGATTTATCAAATGCCCACCTATGCCCGGTCTTGGCTAGAGATTTAATTTGAAACTTAACTGAAAGTACTGCCTGGTCTCAAAAGGGATTTTCATGAATCTTGGACTCCGTTTGTAAGAGAGCATGGGAAAAGCAGACATGTATGAAAATACTTTAAATGAGAAATTATCGGAAGACTGATAAACTTTATCCAGAATGGCACATGTCAAAATCTTTTCCTTAATTATGAAGTCACCAAAGTTTACAATGATAGTTCTTGGATATTTGGCATTTGAATACTGAACTGCAGGTACACAGTGTATGATAGTGAGGTCCGTCTTCTGTGCTAGGACTTCGGGGAAAACGTTTAGAAATTAGGTTTGAGACAAGTTCTATTACTGATCGACCATTTTTGCTGCTTTCAAGGATCCCAGTTATGCGGAAATTGCATCTTCATGACTGATTTTCTGCATCATCCACCTTGATTTGCAAGTTGGTAAGTTCAGGTTGTAATTTGGTGACTTGGTCTGTTTGCCCAGGTACTTTATCTTCAAGGTCTAAGATGCGCTGTTCCGCATCAGTGGTGTGTCATGAGAGTTGCTGGATATAGGCTTGAACTGAGCCGAGCTGAGATTCCGTTTTCTTTTGAGCTTCTTCCTGAGACAGTTTCATACTTTTATGTTCTACCAGTATTTGTTGTAGCAGGATGTGTGAGGTGTCCTCTAGTCCAGCCATGCTCTTAGTGATTCCGGGCATGGGGGCAGTTTGTGGAACCGGTAAACTTAAGGGGGCAATCGCAGCTGGGGTTTCGGCTGTGTCTTCCGCAACAGTAGTGAATAGAGAAGCGTCAGGGAACAAGCTTCTTGTAGTCTCCCCAGGAGAGCATACATCTTAGTTGTCATGACTTAAAGTTGACTTAGGTGTAGTAGGGTAGGTCGATTTATGCTGGATCCCTGAATTAAGGCCTGAGAATAGTGGTTATGTGATTTGTTGAATGCCACCTAAGAGCGCCTTCATTGTTGGTACTTCGCCCATGTAAGGGGCGTGGCTTACTGCATGCGGGGGAGACTCCATTATATTGTGGGCGCCTTTAACTAACCCAGAGCTCCAAGCAGTAGCCGACTCTTGAGCCCCCTGTTACCCACCCAACTTTTTAAGGTCCAGTTTCCTCAAAGCCCCATTAGTGGAATCATTCCTTGGTTCACAACTAAATAACCTGAATTCCATTTCTTTTACAGAGGGATTCTGGCTGCGATTCTTTGTAAGCCCATATAGAGTTTGCTACTAGCCGGGTTTTAGCCATACTTTCGAGGGAGATTCTTTTCATGATCTTCTGCATAATTTCGGGGGGGGGGTAACTTAAAAGGGGGACACAAGCCATACCTAAACCTGGGAAGGCCGCTTCTGCGCCCACCCTCTGGCCCAATACCCACCCCCTGCAGTACCCTAATCACAAACAGCAGTCCAGGAGAGGAGTAACGTGTACAGTATAGAAATTGAAATGGCTAGCCTTGAGATGACTTTCTAAATAAGATACTTAAAGAGAGAAAAGGTGTTACCTCTGACCTGAGGATTAGATGTTTTTTGTTTTTAATCCTGTCAGGCCTCCGGAACTCGTGGATCCTCTTGGCTGCAATGCTGTGTCAACCCCAACTCCAAGGAACAGGCAGGCATCACAGCAGACCGTAACAGACCTGCCGGTGTCTGCCGAAGATGGTTTAAGCTATACCGCTACTTCCCTCTCTGGTGCAGCCAGCCTCTACCTCAATTAGTGCTGCTCTGTGCCGTCACACCTGCTGTGACCGCACTGACCAAACTGACAGCCGCTTGCAGCAGTGTGAGCTTCTACCGCCGTCTTCCACAGCAGAAGCCCCGAGCCTCACACCACACACCCGGCACATTTGCGCTGTGCATGAACGCCGCCATCAACTGCCTAGCCCTCTCCGCCTTCAGTCACGGAGCATGACGGGAGCTCCCGTCACTGTCACATCCCGACTGGAGGGGGTCTTTTGATTCCTTTTCGATTTGGTGAGTTTTCCTACACCTCATTTCTGTTTAAAGGTCTGTGTTAACACACCCCACTAATTCTAGATTACCTTACTTCACATAGGCTGTCCACATGTCATAAACCAGTCCTGAGGAAGACCTGCTGTGAAGTTTATTGTATTACGCATACCCTCTGGGTCGAAACGTGGATGCTTCTTGATTACCTCATGTCTCATCACCCTTATACTAAGAAGAAGGAATTCCAAAGGGTGTTCGCAGAACTTTATGTATTCAAAAAGGGACAGACCTACACTGATCTGTATTGTATATACTTTGATGCAATTTGTATTCTTTGGATATTTGTTTATAGCATGCATACACTTTATGTCACATGGCTCACTAAAGTCACACTGTTTTTGTTGTTTGTTTAGCTATCTGTGTATGTGACAGTCATATACAGTTGGCAATGAAGCAAAGGAATGATTTAGCTCACTTATAAAAACTGAATTATGAATTAATGTAAGCATATCTGTATTACGAACCTATATATTTTTTAGAATCATGTTAAAATGGTGTTTTTAGTATTATGTTTGGATGAAACTTAGATTTCGATTATAAATGATTAATTGTATTTTATAGTATGCTTTTATGGACATTTTGGATGATCCGAATAAAGCTTGATTTGATTTGATTTGACAGTCATATACAAAATTGACCATTATAAATAACAAACATATACAATTAAACTTACGTTTGCGGTGTGTTTTGACTTACATTCATGTTTGAAGTACTCACCAGACATTGATTGCTATTCTGGAAAGACAGTGCTGTGCTTTCCGGCTCTTGAATTTATTTTTGTTTACTAAGCAAATGTTTCACCCAACAGAACTCATTGTAGATTATATTTATTAACCTTTATCCCACTGCAGGAGCTTGGGGTTCAATATGCAGTAGATATCATTAAACTGGCCCCTGTACTCCTGTGGTGCTCAATATGGACTGATCTGCATGCCTCCCTAAACAGGGAAATAGTTAAAGATTATTTGTCTGTGATAGAGGTGCAAACATTCATTGGTTCCACCACATTAAGACCGTCTTAGTTGACCTGAGTGAGTCTCATCTCTTTGTAGAGTTTGAGGCCATGACTAAACAAGACACGGCTCAGGTAAAAACTTCTTTTAAATCACTTTGCCACCCACCAGAGAGGCCTGGGCTCACTAAAACCTCTTTCAAGGAATATGCCTCGCGTTGTTGTACCCCCGTTGTGGGACCACATTTGGACCAGATTGGGTTTCGTGTAGGGAATCAGAAGGTCAAAGGAAGCATTGGAATATCTGCAAATGCTGGACACCCCTTCTAACTGTGTCAATATATGCTCTTTTTTAAAATATGATGTCAACTGAAGGAATCTAATGTTGTTTTAATCTGGCACATACACTTTATATGATTAGTAGCATTGCGAGTTGTAGGTCCCACACAGCATAGGCTGATACTCCTGCTGGCGACTTGATGGCGACTGAAGATTTCTCTATTAGGCCCTATGTTCCACTATATGTGATGATTTTTAATGTTATGTATTAATGTTTTATCACTGTGTTTTAAACTCTGTATTGTACTTTTATGGTTACCTTGGTAACCCGAAATAAACTTTGACAACTACTACTACTACTATCGGACCTCTGGAACCACACCGTTCTATTATTATATTTAAACCCTTTTAAATGGCCCAAAGTGCCTTTACGTTCACCCCCTCCAAATATCTGTTTACTAATATGTGTATCTGTGATAAGATCCAGCATCATTCAAAATCATTTTGGTGTCTCCACTCCAAAAAGAATCTTCATTCCTTGCCCCATTAACCTTTCCTATCCCACAAATGTCATTAAACTCAAACCATTGTTTTTTTCCTTCCTAGGAAATCAATTTTTGTTCTCTCGTACCCTCCTATCTACAGCTTCTAAAATCTTGCCAACACCTCCAAAAATCCTCTGAAATGTGTTGTCAACCAAAAGAGTGGGAGGCGATTCCTAAATCCACTAACACTCTTGTTGCCATTTAACTAAAGCCCACATTCAGGCATTACCACTTCACCATCACTTCACTCTCGCTGTACCATTAGAATACATTTCCAATACTCATTTCTTCTATCATTCATCATTACCTTCCACTGGCAATACTTTGGCTTCCTTAAACACTCATGCAAACTGTCCTCTCTTTCTGCACTTGTGTCTCCAACTCATAGGTGGTGCAACAGCACAATCTAGTGTAGATTTATTACACTCCAGTGCTTACTCACCAAGAAGGGTTAACATGCAATGGAATGTAGTAAAAAACAAATGGCAATCAACTTTTGGGCACAAAAGGATTTTGTGAGGAAGGTTGAAGGGCATCGGTAAAATAGCATTACATCGTATGGAGGAGTGTGGCTCACTGATTAGAGCGGCAGACCCTGATGCAGAGGTCTGGCCCGGGACCAGGGTTCAATTCCAGACGCGGCAGGGTCCTGAGCCCAAAATGTCCACTGACTCGATAATTCTCGCCTCAGTGCCTATTCTAATCATGGGGTCCCACGCTGCAACTCTGGGCAATAGTTGCTTAATCTCCACTATGGCGGCCCACCCGCTGCGGGATGCCTGGCTTTCACCCTGGGGATACCCAGTAGGGGTTATCTCACAGGGAAAAACCAGGACGGGTTCCCAAGGCAAGCGCCTTGATGCCTTCGGGTGATACGTGCGCTATATAAGTCGCAATACATTTACATAGCGGAAAATCCTTCGCAGTCAAATACAATGGATCTAACAGAGTGGGAACAGCAAAGACAACTATATGATTCTAAATTAACCCAGATCAACTAAAGTAGTATAGCCTGGCATTGCATGGAATTTTTGCACCCAAGGAAATCTGGTGCAAACCTAGTGGGGCATTGGCAAGCTGAATTTCACATGATAGTTTCATGTGTAAGTTCACTAAATTAGACATTCAGGTGGCTCAAACTTGGATGGTTTGTCTGCGCCTTGAAATGTATACTGGAGGGAATACCCCGAGTACAAATCTTTGCACACACCTCTTGTTTGCCTTTCCGTCATGCTGCAAGGCTTTAGTATTACATTAACAAAACACTTTTAGTGCAAACAGATTTCCTTTTGTTATTTACAGCACTATATTTTATTTCATTGCCTCCTCTTGAGACGCCTGTTTTCCAATCTCAGAAAATCCCAACAGAATATGTTTTTCATTTCACCTAATTTAGATGAGTGATTGCACAAGATTGTACAGCATCAGACCTTGTTTTCTTTTCTCTGTAATATGTATTAATCATTTCAATCAACAGTTCAAGGGGGTAATCAAATATCACAGGTGTCAAAACATTGAGTTATTTGTACCAGCATAAATTAACCTGGTAAATTTACCACTACAACTACAAATTGAGGTACAGCTGTAAACACAAATGCAAATACGAGCTTCACTGCAGGTGTGCAAAACCCCTATGAATCATTTTCGGTCAATGCCATGTCCTAGGAACTTTCAGTGAGCCTGAATACCAGGACATCCAGGCTGTGGATCTAAGAAGCTGATTTATAATGGAAATCTATAGAACGTCACGTGGTAATGTGAAAAGAAGAAGGAATATACACCTGATAAGCGCTCTTCAGCCAGTGTCATTGGTGGATCTAACTTGGACTAACCCCCAGATGCATCAAGAACCCATTTTGCTATTCCTTAATAGCGAAAAATAACGATTCGCTATTAAGGAATATCAAAATGCAATGCATGAAGAAATCACAAAAAAAATTAAAATTTCTTAAAATTCCTTAATTGCGACTCGCAAACTTGCTATTTTTTAAACTTTAATGCATTGCATTTAAGGAATCTCAATTTGAGATTCCTTAAATGCAAGTAATCGCAATTTTGCGATTTCTTAATTTGCGATTTTTGCATTTGGGATGATGCATCCCAAATGCAAAAATACCAGGCGCAATGGGGTCGATTCTGAGAATCTACCCCTTTGCGAGCGGATTTTACCTTGATGCATCTATGCCTTAGTCATTGGATAACACCTAGATACTCTTGGTACGTGTGGTACTTACTGATAAAGTACTGTGATATGATGGCATATACAGTCATCCAATGTGGAAAGGCATTGTTATTGTGCATGGGGAAGGAGGTCGGTTCCTACATGTGCTGGTAGGGGACGGACCCTAATTTCCATTTGGCAATGTGGAGGTGGGGAGATGTGAGTTGGGTGGTGAAAGGGTAAGGCTGTCAGGGGAAAAATCTACAATCAAAATAAGTGTGGAGAAAGATGATTGGTTGTCTCAAGGCCAGAGTGTGGTGGGGAAGCTCATCCTCTGAAAAGGTGATTAGCAATTAACAAATATCGGTATTTTCCTCTTTATGAGAACTCCCTCTCCGGGTAGATGTCGGCCGCGGTGAGGAATGTGGGCCAGATGTGCAGAAGGGTCCCTGAGGCATCCTGGACATTGAAAAGAATGTTCTCATACAAAGTTTTCTTGTACAGCTCAGTAAGTCACTCATTGTGTTTGGGTGTCTGCGGATAGTGCCATAAAACCTTGTTTTCTTTGGCTTATTTTTAAGTTTTGCTTTTCTACCGTTCCACACAGCCTTGTAACCATGCAGTTGGATTTTCCATGCCATAGGACTGCTTTATAAATCAAATTATTCTCCTTAATAAGATCCTTCACCCTCAGGGTTTCTTCCAAAATCGAAAAGAGATCAGAAATAACATTTGAGACCATTATTTTTAGGTCCACTTTAGCCAAGACCTTTTTTGTTTAAGTTTGAAGAGAACGTTTATTAACAGCAAATATGCAATACCATTGGAATAAATACAAAAGATAGTCACTTTGCATATAACCATCAACAAGAAAGGCATAACAGGTAAGGAGTGAGGGGGAGAAAAAGAAAACAAGCAGGGAAAAAGAAAGAGAAAAAAAGAAATCTATATAACAATCCACAATGTGGAGAATAGAAACAACTGTATAACAATATCAGAATAATGCATACAGAATTAAAGAAAGAAAGGAAAATTAGTAATAAGAATACAAAACAATTCATGGGGGTATATGCACCTCTTCAATACGAGGATTATGCACATGCACGTTACTACTAGAGTCAGTGAGAAATGTTATTATAGGTAGCCATAGGAGATCCCTTTTAACATCAATTGAAACTGTATGAACATATGCTCTATCAAGTCTGTGATTGTGACAGATTCCATACCACCATACTTGAAAAGACACCTTAGAAGCATATTTCCAAGATTTTGTAATCTGCTGGAAGGCAACTGCAAGAAGTAAGTCTACTACCCTAAAGTCCTTGGAGTAAGATGAACAATCCTCAAAAACACTTCCCCAAAAAAGATTAAGGAAAGAAAACAGAAGATTTGTACAAAATATAGTGTTTATCTGTTGCCAAACTTGTGACCAAAAATCATAAACAAAAGGGCATTCAAATAACATATGTTTAAAATCCACAGGGGCAGTGGAACAGGACTAACATGTAAATGGGATGGTAGAATCCATTTTATGTAAGGTAGCAGGAGTAAACAACAGCCGATTATAGATAAAAAATAACATTTGAGTGGCATTTGCTGCTCTAGAAGACTTCCTTATTTTGTTCCAGATTTTATTCCAAGTTGAAATTGAAAACATAGTTTGCAAATCAATGTCCCTAAGACTTTCCACCTCTGTTGTGTCCCCAGTGTTGGAAAAAGAGGTTAAATGCTTGTATAGGTGAGATGCAGACGGAAATGCATAAAACATCTGATTCATAATAGGTAGTCGGGAAGAAGGCATGTAATTAGCAAAAGATTTATTGTATGAAGACTGAGCTACAGAAATGAAGGACAAGTATTTGGCTTCATATAAAAAAGGAAGAGAGCACCGCGATTGGGCCATTGAAAATGGAATGGAAACACAATCTTGAAAAAGTTGATGAATCCACTTGAGACCTTTAGCATGCCAATCCTTACAAAAAATGGTTTTATTATTTATTTTAATAGAAGTATTGTGCCAAATTGATGACTGTAAAAATTGATCTGTGGAACAGAAATAGGATGAAGTACCTCACATAAATGCCTAAAAATTGGAAGAGATAGTGATAAATGTCTAGAAGCAAAAGATTTAGGGCCAGATGTACTACCCACCAATTTGTGACTTGCGAATTGCGGTGCATTTGGGACTCACAATTTGAGACTC
The DNA here is from genome assembly GCF_964261635.1 of Lissotriton helveticus. NCBI lineage: Eukaryota > Metazoa > Chordata > Amphibia > Caudata > Salamandridae > Lissotriton > Lissotriton helveticus. The sequence goes on from NC_136067.1 coordinate 876,714,714, forward strand.
GCAAATTGGGATGTACCACAGTGTCTCAGACACTGTTTGCGATACATAATGGGGTCGCAAATTGCATGCCTCATTAATATGAATGAGGCAGGCACAATTTGCGACTCATTAGGAATGGCTAGCACTCACAGGGATGGTGGCCTGCTGGGGTCAGCAGACCACCATGTCTGTGAATGCATTTTTATTAAAGCAGTTTTTTTTTATGCAGCCCGTCTTCATTAAAGGAAAACGGGATGAATTTAAAAAAGAAAAATGAAACTTCTCAGTTTAATTTTTTTAAGGGCATGCAGCGGTCCCTGGGACAACTGCCTGCTCTTAAAAAATATTTTCTCACATACTCACAAAGGAGAAGGGGTCCCCTGGGGACCCCTTCCCGTTTGCGAGTGGTTTACCACCTGCTTGATGTAGGTGGTAAACTGCGAGTGTTTTGCGGCTGCAAATGCGGTCGCAAAACAATAGTACATGGCATGGTGACTCGCTATTAGGAAACACTGCCCTTCCTAATAGCCAGAGTTGCAAATGCTATTTTGAGAGTCAGTGACTTGCAAAATAGCATTGGTTCATGCAATTACCCTTTTTTGCTACCGCAAAAAAGGGTCGAACATCTGGCCCAAAGACTTTAGAAGAGAGAAAGGATGAGAAAAGGATGTTTGAAGGTCGGTCCATAGGGAAAGAGGGAAAGATTCTCTACCTGTAACAGAAAGGAAGACTATTTAAGAAAAAAGGCTAAATGATAAGTATGGAAATCTGGAAATTTAACAACCCCCCATGTTTAGGTTGTTTGAGTTTATGAAGAGACATCCAAGGCTTTTTATTATCCATAGAAATGAGGACAAAATGGAATAAAAAAAATTATATTGGGAATGAGGAATATTTATAGGCATATTCTAAATAGAAAATAATATTGCAGGAACTAACATTATTTTTATAGTATCAAGGCGACCCCACCAAGATAAAAACAAAGGATTCTAACGTGATGTAAAGTAAAGCAAAATTTATTGCAATTCTTTTAAATTTAGAGATATCGTATCCTTAATGGAATCAGTGAACCACAATCCAAGATATTTAATTCTATCTGGACTCCAATGAAAACAGAACGAAGCAAAATCTACATGAAAATTATCTACTTAGAGGAAGAATTTCACATTTACTCGCATTTAATTTATAACCAGAAATAGATGCAAATGCATCTACTTCCAATATAAAATCTGGTAAAGATGTCTTTGGATGAGAAAGAAAGGGTAAAATATCATCAGCATAAACAGAAAGTTTTAACTGTTTATCAACATAAACAATACCTCGTTTAATAGAGCGGATAGCATTGAAAACATCTGAAATTTGAATATCTGAGTCTAAAGAAGAAAAATCAATATTCTGGTTTGAAGGGGGAGAGATGGAAGATAAATACTGAAGAGGATTCTGGTGATCAGAGGGAGATTCCAGAGCGTACAGAATTTGAAAGAAATGAGTAAATTCCAAAAGAATATCCTAAATTCACGGATAGTACGATTAGAAGAAGTTGCAAGAGAGTCCATTTCAGCACGTTCTTTTATAATTTTAAGGTAATTAGCAAGTTAGCCAGAAGTTTCCCTGCCCTAATCTGACCACCATAATATAAAGCATTAGATTTGATTAGATGAGAATTTGCAAGTTCTGTAGAGATTTTAGTAAATTTAAATTTAGCAGTCAAGGTCATCAAGATCGGACTTAGACTTAGTAAGATAAAAGGAATGTTCTAATTGTTTAATACATGAATTGAATAATTTTAAATTGGTCGAAAACAAATTCCGTTTCTGGGTTACAAATGTCATAATGAAGTTTCTAGAGGCAGCTTTAAAAGTGTCCCAAATAAGCTGAGGAGAAAAATCAGGAGATTCATTTTCCAGAATAAAATTGTTAATGAATTGTTCCAAACCTTGCATAAATTTGTGATCTGAAAGAACAGAATTGTTAAACCTCCATTGTCTAGTGCCATGAGTAGGTGGAAAGAAATCGAAATCCAAGGTGACCACCACATGATCCGAAATTTTTATGGAGCTAATATCAGAATGATGTTGAGCAAGTGCCTTAGAGATAAACAAATAATCATAATTGAGATTGGGAAAAATGAACACAGAAAAAGAAGGTAGACTCTTGAAGTGTTGGGTTGTATAATCTCCAAGCATCAACAAGGAATCGTTTTTGTATTGCAGGTTATAACTTAGAGAGCACATGTGAAGGTATAAATCTAGATTTAGAGTACCTATCCATAATGGGATCAAAAACCATGTTACAATCACCACCAACTAGAAGATAATCATCATTATATGTCCTCAATTTAGGCAATACACAGTGCCAAAAAGTTCTATCCGGACTAGTAGGTTCATAAAGATTAACACATGTCAAGGGATTTTTTTCAACAGCTAAGGAAACTGAAACCCATCTACCCTCACTCAACGTCTTGAGCAATAACTTGAATATCAAGATGTTTATGACATAAAATAGCAACCCCATTGTGTTTCTCTGAACGTGGAGATGCAAAAACATGACCAACCCATTGTCGCTTAAGTTCAGTCAACTCTTTATCCGCTGTATGTATTTCCTGCAATAAAAAATATCGCCCCAGGAATATGGGATACAATCCTTTGACATTTTATAGGGGAGCCTAAACCTTTAACATTCCGTTAAATAAATCTTAAAGCATTCTACAATGCAGTGATAAAATAAAAATGATAAAACAGGTAATAAGAACAATAAATCCGTAAGAGCAAAACTAAATATGATGAAATATAATCATAAGCGTGCATTAACATAGCAAATAGATAGAATATGAAATAGATCTTAGAAAAAGAAAAGGAAGTAATAATACTGGGAGGAAAAAAGAAAATAAAAAAGATAGAAAAAAGAAATAAAGTAGAAAAGAAAAATGAAATGCGTGATGAAGAAATATCCAAGAAGAGGAATAGGAGCTGGGAGAAAGAAGAATAATAAAACAAATAAGTTAGAAAAAGACAAAAGCCATACAGAAAATGGAAAAATTGACATACCAAAAAACAGACACAAAAGTCGAGGGTGGTGAGGCCACATAAGGAAACAACACAGCCAGCTGGAGCTCTAAGGACAGAACAGGAGGGAAGAAGGACATCATCCAGATTGACGAGGAATCACATGAAGGACTTAGAAAAAAGAAGTATCTATCAAAAGAAAAACACCTATTATACAAAGGTTAGCAACAAATAATATACATTACAAGCAATGACAAGTGTACTGTAAATAAAACTAAACACAAATCAAACAACTGGTTTAGTAATCTCCATATCTTCCATTCTCCAGCTGTCCAGAAAACATTGTAATAAACAAGGATCTTCTTCATATGTCGAAGTCTTGTCCTTATAAGTAACTTTAAAAAGGCAGAAATGTATAAGACCAAATCTGGCATTGATACTGCGCAGCACTGGTCTCATGTCTAAAAACGTTCTCCTATCTGCTGTTGCCCTAGCATAGTCATAAAAAAAAGAAAAGAGTCGATCCTTGCCATGAAATTTTGCCTTTAACTTTGACTGCTTGCAGAACTTTCAGCAAATCCGTGTATTCCAAAAGGTACAAAATAAAACCTCTTGGTTGCTTGTGAAAAACGTATGTTGGGAATTATGACCTAATCGATGAGTCTGTTGAATTTTTAGTATTGGTGCATCAGGGAGATCAAGAATCTTGGAAAGAAATGATTGACAAAAGGAGAGAGGAGACGAACCTTTAAGTCCCTCTTCCAGACCATAAATATGCAAATTATTGCATCGGTTGCAATTTTCAGGGTTTTCAATCTGTTTCTGGAGATGAGGGATTTGAAGTTGAAGAGACAGAACTTGACTGACAGCTGACTGTTAAGTCTACTTTACTCTCTATTTGGGGAACCTTACTCTCCATATTGGGCCATTTATCATCCAAATTTGAAGACACAGATTAGTTTCCTCCATGTAAGGCCCAACCACCTGTATTTCCTCAAGAAATAGCTTCATAGATATTGGTGGAGGAGATAGAACTGGCGAAGGTGGGTCTTTTTTAACCCGTTTTCCAGATGAAAGCGCCAACAACCCAGTCAACTTGGACGTAACTTTAAAAGTAGGAAGTGGAATATTTGAGGACACTGTGTCTGTGGACGGAAATACAACACTCTGCTCTGGCTCCACCATATTGTCCTGAAGAATAATGTAAGGATTAAGGTCAACCACAGAGGGAGGACGAGGAGGAGAAATATGGACAACTCGAGGAACAGGCCAATACCTCCCCATACACAGACAGCAAAGAAAACAACGTGCCCGTTATGTGAAGGGAGATGAAGCTTGAGCAAAAACACAGTAGTAGAATAAAAGCAATATATCACTCCTCTCCTCACAGGTAGTCCATGCACCAGGCACCAAAAAAAAAAAGGAATGTACAATAAGCCTTAAAAATGTCCCTGAGGAAATACTGGCTTGTAGCTTGAAATAACCAATGACCTGTCAGTAAGAGTAGTTGAAAAAATTCAGCAAAAGAAGTGACATAGTGAGTAGCTGCCCTTTCTCTCGGCGACAATCCAGCTCCAGTGTTTCCAAGCTCCACTTGCGGGGTATTGGGAAATCGAGTCCCGAGACAAGACATACCAGACCTCCTTCATTATAAACTAAGGTATGGAGCTGATTAGACCCCAAGAGAAATCTTGGATAGATTCTCAGCAAAGAAACTAAACCTATGCTACACCACACTTACTTCTTCCCTCATAAAAGACTTAGGTTAGGTACATTGGGGTAGGCGTATTTTGGAAGCACCAGTTGAGTACTTTTAGCCCTTTGTTATTTATGTATGTATTTATCTATGATTTAGAAACCATACCATGCTTTTACAGTATTATTTTATAATAGTCTTCTCGCTGTATGCATTATACTTTGCAGCCTGCGTTACGATTGTAGCAGTTCATTTCTTTTGTATGAGAAGGAAGACTGTTCAATAAATCCTTTTATTGAAAACGCCCATCTCTCTATTTCTCTGCACCTCTGATGAAACGAAGCATGCACGATTGACTGAGTAAAATATCTATCTATTGTTTCCACGACTCTGAAGATACGTTTGTTCTTGGGGAAACAAAGTTGTCATGTTTATGCGGTTGTCAGAAACTAATCCCTTCTTGTGTATTCGAGAACGTTTCTATTGACCTCTGAGCTAGCTGGCACTCACAATTAAGATAGATATATTCGATAGAGACCTAGTCGACCTCAGTCCTATGTCAAATCTATAGGATATATTATTCCAATGCGCAGAGCCTATTGGGAATATAGGAACTACACTACACTTGTGTTTAGACCTCCCCCCGGAGCAAGGACCAGGTACTTGTAAACATCCACGGCTCCCGCTACATGTCTACAGGTTCAGGCTTCATTCATATTGTTTGACAGATATACTTTGATTGAGAGTGAACTGTTGATTTTTAACATAGACATATGGCAAAGTTACAAGGAAATCTGGCACATACAGGTGCAAATTAGTAAAAACATTTCATTACCTGTGGACACCAAGAAGTATTGTACAATTCTCCTCTTGGGTGCCTGATACAACATCGCCTGTTTTTGTTTAGTCCTAAAGAGGCTGTAATTTGTTCTGGCCAAACCGTGTTGACCCAATTAAGTGGAGGATTCAATCGAACTGTAATGAGTTTTGGACTGATTTTGGGCAAGGCAGAAATACTTCAAACAGATTCTCTTTTAACTTCTGCCTACTTGTTGAATATCTCCCAGAGGATCAGAGTTTGAGATGAAGAATGTACCACCTATGATATTGAATAGAACAATGAGATACAGGTAATGAATTATAGTGCTAATGTGTATATAGTGTTAATCTTGTACATTTTTATTTTGTATGTGTATATTTATGTCTTATAAAAAGTTATTGAATCAGGAAAGAATTGCTCAGGTCTAAGATACTGTCTGTCACTTACACAATAACCTTTCTTGGATATACACAAAAGATATTGGAAACATATGGTTAGCATAAATAATTCATGAAATTTATGATGTTGTTATTAAATCACAGTCCAATAGAAAGTTGTATGTCTACTGTGAGTGTGACTAAATGGTATTTGTTTTCAATTTATCCCCAAACTAGACTTTTTTTTCTTTTGTTCTTAAGTGGTGCCCAGGTTGTGTGGGGTGAGATGGGGAAACCCCCTGTGCTTTATATAGCAAGTTTGGTCTGGAGGTAAAGAAAAATAGAAATGTGACATACTTTCACACACCCCTACTGCTGATAAAGGATGCATTGTTTGCAGACTGGCCAGTGGCCGTTCGCAAAAAGATGGGGCCCCATCTGCAGAATGTGATGAGGGGCCCCAAGTATCTCATACCTTCAATATATCCATTGGCCTTGGGCTGGATGGGAATGCACATGAAGGGTTTTGGCGCCCCTGGGAGGTTGGAGGCCCCCCCGTGCCGCATGGGCTGCAGGTGGTTTTATTCTGACCCTAAGGTTGGCACATGGGAACTTTAGATGTCAGAGTGTACTATAGAGAGCTATTCTACTGTCTCTTCATAGAAAATATTGAAATAAAGTGATACTACAATTGAAATCTCAGTTATATTTACAAGAAACATTAAAGTAATGTTGGTTGTGAGGTTGCCGCTGGGGTATTTCAGTGTCATTTACCAAATAGGGATGGGCCATACTATAGGTCATCCATATTACATCGTTTTAGGCCTTGATTATGTGTGTCTTGAAGGGGCAGGTGCTATTTATTTCACCCTCTAAAACCATGGGGTCAGAATCGGAGACGTAAATAGCACATATTACAAGTTTTCTCTATTCGGTTGTGGAATAACAAGGAATTTGGTGCTTTCAACATCAAAAGTCAGATTTCCCAGTATTTACTACTTGTCATTTTTACCTGATAAATATTGCCTGGTTTGGTGTGCAATATTTACCAGGGGAAAACACGGGCTATGGTACACCCTAACACGCTTGCAACTTTGAGACCTGCACAAACAGGGGTGTGGATGGGTGGCACTATTAATCACATTTCAGTTGCAGATCTCTTCTCAGGGATTAGTTTGAGCAGAAGGTTTCCAGTGCTGGTACTTTTTTTATTTTTTTATTGTTTTCAGAAAAAATTAACATGGTGGTTGGAGACTGTGAAACATAGAATTAAACAGAGAGATGTACATCAGATACATAAATAGGGCCAAATCAATGAGTATCATAAAGCAATAAACTTTTAAGAAAAAACAGAGCAAAGGAAGTTATAAAAAACCATAAAGCAATTTTTAGTTAGAAAGCCAATTCTCAAACGGTGCCCAATTCTTTGAAGCAAACATACGTCTTTTCTTCCCTCTGAACAGCTGAACCGATGACTATAATTTATACCATGCAAGCATCCTTGCTTTCCAATGGGCAAAAGTAGGAGGCTTGACACTCAACCATTGTGATGTTATACATAACCTAATCATGGCCATTGAAATGAACAGGAAAGCTTGGATATGTATCGTTCTATCAGAGGCCATGGAATATTCATACCCGGTTATAACTAACTTCGCTGAGATCTTAACAGGAATTTGAATTAGCTGATTAATAAAACCTTCAATTTCATTTGGAAAACATCATAAATCAGAGCATGCATAGAACATATGAATAGAATCAGCAGAGAACAATTTACATCTAGAACAGGATGTCCCTTTGGCACTTCTGGCAGCTCCCCAATTAGCAAGCTTAGCAGGGGTATGATAAAGATTAAAAATTGACATATAACTTTGTGTACGAAGCATGCCAGAAGCTAATACAGACATTGATAATTCTAATGGGTATTTCAAGTCTATAGATGGAACTCCACATTTACCCGCCAACTTACTGTTGTGAACAGCTAAATCATAAGGGAGTTGCGAGAGAAAACATCGGTAGAGGACACCTAATCTAGATTTTCTCCGTATTAATTCGACTATGGTAATCTTGTCGAACATATTGGAGTTTCTAGGGAAGTTCTTGTCAAGAAAGCTTCTAAGCTGTAAATATTTAAAGAAATGGCTAGACTGCAGGTGAAATTTCTCCTTCAGATAAGAGAATGAAGCCATCTGACCAAGCTGAGCCAAGTCCCCAATATCCTTCAGACCAATAGCACTCCATTTTATGATCATACCATCTTGGAATATTAAGGGTAGCAGTCCTGAAGCATTAAATGGGGTGTAATAGTTAAGTTTTGAAATGAGAAAATGATGACGAATTCTTTGCCAAACCGAAAATAAGGCCCAACAGACCTTGAACTTTGTTTTTTTATAATAGCTTGGTTCAAGGATCCGGGTTAGGACGCCTTTAGCAGCATCACCCAATGATATTGCATATATAGATGGAGATATATGCGCAGGAATATCGACTGAATCGCCCAACAAAGGAATGCCAAAATGTTGTATTAAAGCTGCCCAATAGTAATATAGCAAATTCGGAACTGTCCAGCCACCGCGCTCGCGTGGTAGACAAGTCCATTTAGTCGACCTTCTTGGCCTACGATAACCCCATAGGAATCTTTGACAAATCCTTTCTGTCCTTATTAATGTTACCTTAGGGATTAAACATGGAATAGACCTGAAGAGATATAGAAATTTCGGGACGACTAACATTTTTAAAACGTTGTAGCGTCCAAAAAGAGAGAGATGGAGATGATCCAATCTCTCTAATTTAGTATGAAGTGAAGCAATAATAGGTAAATAATTTAAATCAGGAATTTGATCTACGTTGGCAGAAATCTGTACACCTAAATATGTGGCCTCCTGCACTACAGGAGCCTGTGACAAGGGCATGGTTATAGATTGAACGATTTGTGTCTTTGCGACATTTAACTTGTAGCCAGATATGGCACCAAATCGTCCTGCAAGAGTCTCTAAGGTACTAAACGATAACCCGACATTGTCAGTTAGAACCACAATGTCATCGGCGTATGCCAATGCCTTATACTCTACTCCCTGAACCCTGGCTGGGGAAATATCCCGGGACCTTTCAATCATACTAAGGAAGGGGTGAATAAACAAAGCAAATAGTAGAGGGGAAAAGGGACAGCCTTGTCTAGTCCCCCTACTAATTTTAAATAATCTGACTCCTTCCCTGAAATACAAATTGCAGCTGTTGGAGCCAAGTAAAGAGCCTGTAGAGCCTGAATGAAATTCTCAGAGAATCCTTTCCAGCGCATGACGGCCCACAGGAATCCCCAGGAGACCCTGTCGAACGCCTTTTCGGTGTCCAACAGGATCACTCCGAGGGATGAACCTGTGGCCTTGGCCCAGTCAAGGAGAGCAATGACACGCCGAATATGATCGGTTGTGTCCCTGCCGGGAATAAACCCGTGTTGACGAGTTGAGACCAAAGGGACTATAACTTTGGCTAATCTAAAAGCTAAAACTCTTGAATAAATTTTACTATCAGTATTAATGAGTGCTATAGGTCGGTATGACGAAGGGTTTAGCCCATCCTTACCTTTTTTCTTAAAAAGAACTATTACTGCTCGATGCCACGAGTCAGAGATAATCCCGGCTTGGGCAGATCTAAAAACATTGAGCATTTCCTGCTTGAATATCGATGAAAAGGTCTTATAGAACTCCAGGTGGATAAGATCAGGACCTGCTGCTTTGCCATTAGGGAGAGATTTTATAGCCGTTTCCACCTCCTCCCAACTAATGGGAGCTGAAAGAGCTTCATTCTGTTCCCCTGTTACCCTCACTGTATCTAAAGGATAAAATAATTGATCCAAACTAGTCCGTTGCTGTTGAATAATAATGGGGTCTTCTGTATATAAGCTAGAATAAAAATTCACAAAGACATGCATAATATCATTAGGGGTTTCCTGAATAGCGCCAGATTGGTCCATAACTCGAACGATTTGGTTAGCCACTGCTCTTTGTTGTAGTCATTTTGCAAGAACCTTGCCTGAATTTTCTCCATATTCGTACATCAAAGTTTGGAATTGAGTATATTTGACTGCAAGATCTTTATACAGTGGTTCAAGCAGATTCGACTTCGCTTTTGCAATTAATTTCTGGCTGCTAGAGACATCTTGACCTAGCCGGATGTTAGTGCTTAGATCAGTTTCTGCACGTTGGAGGGCTTCTAGTCTCTGATGCATTTTCTCCTGAGCCTGTTTCCAACGATAAGAAGCGAATCTTTTAGTTTCACCTCGCAGTGCTGCTTTAAATGTGTCCCAGACAACATAATTGGGGGCAGTCCCTCTATTAATACTCATGAATTCTATAATCCAAGCCATCATCTGTTCCTGATATTGCTCATCCAGGAATAACTTTCTTTCGAAGGTCCATGACCTGATCTGTTTGATAGAACGCTCCCAAAGGAGATTAACAGTTATGGGATTGTGATCAGATATAGTCCTGGGTGCGACTTCTACTTTAGTCGACCCAACAATTTGATCTGATTGGAAAGCATAATCTAAGCGGACCATTTTATTGTGTGGATTAGTATAAAATGTATAGCCATCCTTATTTTGACAATGATAATGCCAAACATCAATAAGGCCATGTTCTATAAGAAGGGTCTGAAGAGCCTTAAACACTTGAGGTTTTCGATCAGCATAGCCGTGGTATGTTAATATATCGATTTGGCTGGCTATATTAATATAAAAATCGCCACAAAACAGCATTGGATGAGGCCAGTTAGCTTATTCGATATTTAAATTCCTGAGAACTTGGGGGTCATCCAGATTAGGAGCACATATCGAGCAAATCGATAAAGGACGGTTATTTACTACCAATTCCAGAACTACCCACCTTCCAAAATTATCTTCTTTTACTCTTTTAATCAATCCAACCCCTGTCTTTAGCAAAATAGCGACGGCCCTAATAGTGGTTGTTTGGCGAGAGCAGGCAGCTAGTTCATACCCAGAAAATCTTAGATATCCACGATTACCCCAAGAAACATGGGTTTCTTGCAAACAGATTAGATCTATCTGCATAATTTGGAGAATTTTATGAAAAATCCTTCGCTTCTTAGGATCGTTCAACCCACAGATATTCCAGGTCGCACAGCTAAGCCTGTCCCCCCCTCCATTGGGAATCAGCAAAAACCAACAGCCTGCAAAGCCCCCTTCACTTTTAGAACACAAATTTAATTTTCTGGCCAGAGAGTTACGAAATGTCTCAATTAACACCACAGAAAGTACATTTTCTGAGCTTGAGCATGACTTTGCAAAAAAGAACAGTCTCCTGTCCACCACCCACCACCATGACACCACCCCCCCACGCCACCTCAAGACACACACCCACCCACCCCCCCCATCCCTCTCCTCCCATGTGGAGCAGCAGGACCAAAGTCCTTATGATGGTGAAGTTGGTGAGTACCCACACTCCGCTGTGTCCGTGCCCCCCCTACCTACACATTATAGATGACTCTTTATTCAGAGGCTAGAATATATTACAAAGACATACAATGGTCGGGCCATCTTATATCTCTACTAACTTCAACAGAAAGAATTATTCCTGTCCCATTTGACTGAGTTAATTAAGACTCTTAAATTATATAGCGTCCAGAAACTCCGTTGCAGGTATTTCCGCGAGAAAATACTTTGTTTGGCCCTTAAAAATAACTTTTAACTTGGCTGGAAAGAGCAGGAACGCCTGGGCTCCATTGGCTTGAAATGAAGTAATCAGCTGGCGCAGGTGCCATCGACATTCAACTGTTTCTGAGCAAAAATCGGGGCGAACAAAGAATTCACAATACTTAGCCATCCGCTTCTTATTTGGTCTAGCTAGGTCAAATATTTTCTCACGAGCAAGAAAGTTATTAAAGCATACTAAAATTGCTCGGGGATATGCATTGTTGTTATTGGATGAGGACTGCTTTTTGTGGAATGGAAACCGATGTGCACGCTGAATTTCCAAGTTCCAGTCCCATTGCGTGACTTCTGGGAAGGCTTCAGTGAACAGCTCCACTATGAACTGCCTAACATCCTCGCCTTCTTTATTTTCATCAATGCCCAAAATTCGCAAATTGTTTCTTTTTGCTCGATTTTCCAAATCAGAGAGTTTCCATAGGATATCGTTACGTTGTTCTTTAATCTCTATTGTCAGTTCTTTCTGGGAGACTGCAGCGTCTTCTAGAGCTGAAATCAGCTCCTCTGCTTCTCCAACCCTTGCTACTGTATCAATACATGTTTTAATCCCACGACGAAGAGAGGTTTGCATTTTGCGACAGGCTCCTTGTGTGCGCATGTTCTCTTGCCTAGTCGTCTCTCTGTGCATTATGATAGTTTTGTAGATTGTTGAGAGAGACACCTCTTCTGGAGCTTCTATAGAACCAGCTGAAGATTTTTTTCCCCCGGCCGCCATTCCATTGCTTGTCGCATTTTCTTCTTGTGAGCTTAAATCATTAGTCAGTGGTTTGGAGCCAGGGGCTTTGCGGGTTGTATTAATAGGATCGGTTAAATCCAAGTCCCTTAAAACCTCACTCAGATGCCAATCACCTGCTTCACTGTCGTAATCAGACCATTGAAGCTCAGGATCTTCATCTTCCTCTGATAGTGAATGGTCTGAGACTGAATAGAATTTATCAGTCGCCTCGCTAATCTCAGAGCCCCTTGTATCTACAACATGTTCAGCTGGAAGATCGTTGAGGGGAGATATCAATGGATTAGCACTTAGACCTGGCTCAAGAGTCATTTGATTGTTAGACTGAACTTCCTCTCCCAGAATGCATTGGGGGAGGCAGTCTAAAATACTGACAGGAGCAAATTTCGACATTTGCGCATATAGGACCTCAGCGCAGTTTTTGGAATCAGAAGGTGCTCTATTTCCCCCAGCTAAGGATTGCAGAGCTGCATGTGTTATTACAGCACTTATCTGTGAAGTAACATCAACAAGGGTTGCATCACCATCTTAAGCTGTTGTTGTTTGTGAATCTAGGGGTACACTCAACAGTTTTGTGTGTTCAGTGGCTGCTCCAAGCCCCCCTCCTTACCGGTCAAGACTTTCCTTCCTTTTGATCCCTTTGAAGCGCTCTGCAGTTTCTCGACATTCTGCACGCCGTCTAATGAGGTCACGGCTTTCTGCTTCGCTCCGAGTAAATCGCGGAGCTCTGGCACTGTCTGACTTTTTTACCCCGTAGCTGCCGCCGGAATCATGTTTGGAGAGAGAGACTTTGTGGGAGCTGCCGGACGTCCCTTCTCACTCGCATCTGCAGGGGCAGCCGCCTTAGGCTCAGCTTCTGTGTTCACCCGAGCCGAGGCGCGGGCTTTCAACGCTGCAGCAGCCGCCTTTGTTTGAAGCTTCGGAGGCATGTTGTCGAACGAGGTGCCTTGCTCGCAACAGGAATCACTTCTTCGGTCTGTGGAGTTGTGTAGGGTGTTGACCCAGGTGTGCGGAGATAGAAGCGAGGAGCTGCCCGCCACACCCAGAGCAGCTTAACGGTGAGTCTCAATCTCACGCAGCTCAATTGGCAGATAAGCGCCATAAAATACAGAAAACTCTATTAGCAGGTTCTTTTGACACACATATTATCCTTTAAAGTGCTCAGGGAAAGGAATATTGAAATTGAGCTAGGAGGATAGTCACGGACCAGAGGAGTCAAACACCAGCTTACACGGCCGAGATCACGGCCGCCATCTTGCTCCTCCAGTGCTGGTACTAGCACTTAATTATCAACACTGGCACTTATTACAGTCTGCCACATGATGGTGCTGTTTGTCTAATTTAGAAATGAGCACAGCAACATTTGCTTATCAAATTAACATACATAAAAAAAATGATTAATACTTGCCACCCAAGCCATTCTTATAACTTTGGGGGCCTGGAATAGGATGGAAGTGGAAGTGTGATGGTTAGTAGTTGTGTTGGTACTGTCATTGGCAGCGCTGGCTAAACGGAATTATGCCAAATTTGGAAGAAAGCTGAATCTTGGTCCAGAAAGTGTTTGGGGTCGATTCACAGAACTAATCTGAGATCAAATCCTAAACTTACTACTTTTGGTATTCACAGAAGGCATTTAGTAGTTGTAAAGTTAGGACTCCTAACTTTACTACTACTTAACTGGGACAAAATCCTAACTTTATGCCTTTTTGTATTCACAAAAGGCATTTAGTAGTAGTAAAGTTAGGAGTCCTAACTTTACTACTACTAAATGCCTTCTGTGAATACCAAAAGTAGTATGTTTAGGATTTTATCTCAGATTAGTTCTATGAATCGGCACCTATGTAACTGGGCTGTTAGGTTTGCGAGAGGCTCGCTAGAGCCCTGCAGTTGCGCAAAATAAAAAAATTAAGACATCTGAATGCCAACGGGGCTTTTTTACCCGTTGGTCATCTAACTCCTGTGGGGGAAAAAATTGAGTGTTACGGTACTATCAAACGAGTCTCTAGGGAGTACCACAAAAGTATTTTTCTTTTTTAAGGACAAAATATTTTTAGATTTACTCAACTCCTGTTAGGTTGGCTCTTAAAAGAGCCTTTGAGTAGAAGTGTGTACTTTGGATTTAGATATGGTTGATCAGGAATTGCTGGATGTTATTAATGAACACATTATTGCCATTAGAGGTAAAATGTACATCATCATCACGATATAGATCAGCTCATGAAAAGAAAAGGTTTAGTTGATATATTGAAGACATGCTGTGATCTGCTTGGAAAGCAAACAGCGTTTTGTTTATAAGTCTGCGTGTTTTCTCATACAGTTCCACATTTGCTAAAGAGTACTGCCATTTTATCCTGGCAAACGTTTGAAAACACAAAATGGTGTGAGGAAATTGAGTCATTAAGGATGTAAACGTCTCCTTCATCTCTATTTCAATTCGAACACCATTGAGGTGACCAATATCATTGCGTCCACGATGAATAAATATAAAAGGGTGATGCTCGCAATCACTAAGAGATAAAATAAGAGGTAGGATGATATTTCACCTTAAACCTCTTTCAACCACCCATATGATTTCAACGTTTGGTAAACCTAAATTATGCTCAATTCCATGCATCTTGGCATACTCTCGAGCCCAAAGGTATAACTATATCCAAGGATCCACACACAAAGTATCTTCTTTGATGAGTAACATAAACCTTGAAGAAACACTGAGTGAATCAAGCAAAATACAAAAATTATGTACTGGCTAACAACACTGTCCAATTAGATACAATTTCAGATTTTACATTTATGAAATAAACAGTGTGATTGGTTATATGTAAGATTGTACTATTAAAATAGCCCAAACTGTAGTAAAGTAGCACAGTATATAACAAATAGACTAGACTGTGGACTTTAAGA
Organism: Lissotriton helveticus; assembly: GCF_964261635.1. NCBI lineage: Eukaryota > Metazoa > Chordata > Amphibia > Caudata > Salamandridae > Lissotriton > Lissotriton helveticus. The sequence continues at coordinate 876,729,950 of NC_136067.1, forward strand.
ATATTAGAGTGTACCTACAAATATTTAAGTGATATTTACAGTCATATGACCATGTAAACCTATACAGTATAGGATCAGAAGGTAAACCCACCATTTATATGTTACGTTTTGGGTGCTTCCTTGAAATCATATGTCAAAGATACACAAACTTTTTATATGATAACATAAACTAATAGTATGCAACCTCAGAAGCACAATTGGGCTGTAACACACATTGCTATTGCATTATTTTTTCATTTACGCTACAAACCTAGGCCTATACTACTAGATTTATGCAAACATTTTTTATATTACCTGCAAAAATGCCGTGTGATTTAACATCTCATTTTGGAAGTAAAACTATAACACTAATGATAACATTAATTTTGAATTTGAAAGATTTGTCAGTATTAAGGATCCAAAACACATTACAAAAGACCAAAGGGTATATTTTAGGTACAACATGTTGTTAGTTATTATGATTTCCTTTTGGACTTTAAGTACAACTCCCACTTCAAGAGCACAATATTGTGATGAATGAAGAGCAGAGTGAAGAATGATTTGTATATGGGTGGGTGCAAACTGAGATGGTATGGCAAGCAAACGAATGATCGGTTGGAGTGCTACCCAGAGCTAATGCCAGGAGTTAGACTTACTGTAAGCAGCCTACCATCATCTTTTGTGTGTTTCATGTACCAAAGTGAGATGGGTATGGCCAGACGTGCCTCCTGTGCTCACTGTGTCACTAGAACCAAACTGAACCCTGCTGATGACCCCATAACTCCCGCGATAACAGTCCTTGGTTCTTTGTGTTCATGTTCAGGGAGGACCCGGCTTGGCAGTTCGTCCTGGACTGGTTCCACGAGGAGCACAGTCAAGACTGATTTTCACATGGATGTGTACAAAATAAGGTGTTATGGTGAGGAGAACAAGGATGGGTTTGAATGTTACCCTGAGCTATTGCCAGTGGTTATATGTAGTGCAAGCAGGCTCCCATCACCTTTGGTGTGTTTCATATAATAACCTAAGTGGCATGGGTATGCCCAGACTTGGTCCCGTGATCACTGTGTTACTGTATCCAACCTGTACCTGGCTGATGAGCCCATAACTAGCCTGAAACTGCTCTTGGTTTGCTTGTGTTTCGGTTCAGGGAGGACTTGGTTTGGCAATTCGACCAGCACAGTTTCTATGATGAGGAAGATGAAGACTACTTTGCACATGGCTGGGTCCAAACTGAGGTGGGATGGTGAGCAAAAGATTGATGGATTGGAGTGCTGCCCGAGCTATTGCCAATAGTTCTACTTATTGCAAGCAGCCTCTCATCATGTTTTGTGTTTTACATACCACCCAAAGTGGCATGGGTATGCCCAGACGTGAGTACAATGCTCACTGTGTCACTAGAACCAACCAGACCCCGCTCATGACCCTGTATCATGGGGCAAAACTGTTTTGGTGTTGCTTGTCTTTCAGTTCAGGGAGATCCTGGCTTTCCTGTTCAGCCTGCACTGTCCCATAAGAAGCAGGGTGAAGACTGATTTGCATATGGCTAGGGCAACACTGAGGTGGCATGGTGTGCAAACAATGATAACTTTCAGGGTTACTACGATCTATTGCCAGTGGGTAGTTATCGAAAACAGACCCTCATGACCTTTTCTATGTTTTCGGTGATAATTGAAAGCATACATTAGTCACTTAATTGTTACTAGTACAGGAACCACACTAAATAAAAAAAATTGCATTTGTTATATGGCCTTGTGAATAAATTGGTGAGCAGGTGAACTAGCCCAATTACCTTAATTGGGCTTGTTCACCTGCTCGAAGTCTTTGAGCCTACAACCATTTTACTTTCATTAGTTATTGGTCTTCCTTACCGCATATTGGTTTCACCCTTCGTAACCCGATAAATACTTGCCTAATGTATTAATCTCCCTAACGTAACTGTCTTGTAATGATGTGTTCAGTCTTGTTGCTTATTCTTATTTTATGTTGATCTTGCATTTATGTCCTTCCTTCCATCCTATTGTAAAGCAGTCTGATATCCTCCGGGATCTTGTTCGCGCTATATAAAACTTTATAAATAAAACAAAATATATATATATATATATAAAGTAACTGTTTCATAATTTGTGGTCTGAATACAGTAACACATAGATTTTTCTAAACATAAAATGTAAAAGTACTATTCCTTTACTATACGTATCTACACAATGTAACTTACCCGCAACTTGCCTACGACATTACTTTTCTTTTTAGTATATTACTACCTGCTCCTGCAAGTGAAGAGGTTGTAATACTATCCAGCTCTTTATTATAATAAAATGAAAAATATTTCTGAAAAGAGCTTTATTTTCTTCTTTTTATATCGTGGTTTTTTTTAACTATAGTTCAACTGAACCAAAAATGTTATGAAAAAACATGCACCCAACAGGGTGCGAAATAACTTGCTACAAAAACAAAAAACTATGGGTTTTGGGGAGGGCAGTGGTGAGCTATGACAAGCTCCCCTTGGATGTTAAGGTCGCTCTCCCCTGCGGTTATAACTGTTTGGCAATGTAAACAGTAAGTCGCTGTCCACCCATACAGCTCAACAATGTTCCGCTCCTGCCTCAGGAGGTTGACATCAACCGCAGAACCAGGTGGTGGAAAGGCAGCTGGCTGCGGTAATCCCAACTCCAGCAGATGTTCCCTCTTCCAGTTGGACCAAGTTCAGATCTCTTTTCCTTTCTGCCCCATCAAACGAGTGGAAAGCATGGTGCGGAGGTGCTTTTGCGTTCCGGTCGTCCCAAGGGAGTACTGCTGACTGCTTCCATGGGAGATAATCTTGTGACACAATGAGCATATTACATGCAGGGTGTTCACTTTTTTCTCACCCACCGGAAGAGTGAAGAACTGTGTGGTATATAAATAAATAATACCGGATCTAGGTTTGTCTGGACTTAGCAATAACAGATAGCTCAATAAATAAGAGTCAAGATTCGAGGTAGTAGGAGTTTGCAGGTTTAATACAGCATAAAGGACAGGAACAGGACAACCTGCACAGGAATAGGATGGCAGGGCCTGACAGGGGGGCCCCGACAGCTGCCGGGCAGGATCTGGGATGAGCGCGCTAACATTTAATAACAATACACGAACATATATACTAAAACAGTTGCATTACAATACATATGATAGGCGGAGCAGTGGGTGTGGTCAATAGCAGTCGCGAAAGATAAGGGTGAAAATGGGTGTAACAGGGGCGTATACATAGACATGTGATGCAAACGTAACAGAATATGTCATAAATGGGGCGGAAACATGGAGGGGGCTACCTAAGGAGCCGGGACCTCTAACCTAATGGTGCGTGCAAACTGACAATGACGTGTTACTAGGAGAAGCTGAGGGCTATGAACTCTGTGCTAGGAGCAGAGACTGAAGTCTGGAGAGTCTGGAGAGTCAGGGCGACATGTACCTAAACAGTATCTAGTATCTGATGTTTAGAGAACATGTTGATAGAATCCAAAAGTTATCGGGGTAAAGGCTAACGGACTCTAAGACTGGAGCATGCATTATTCTACATGTAGTGCGTGATGAAGAATATTAAATGACCATTAAATGCAGTATTTCTCTTACATGGAGACGTAAAGGCTAGACAATGACGGAAACTATTGATGCGATTCAGTAGCTTAGGAATGCAGAGAAGGAGGGCTGGACTGATAACTAGAATCATAACATACTCTTGGCAGACTCAGAGGCAGAGCCAGGCCGAGCCGGGCACTGTGAGGCAGGAAGTAAGTGAAGGGTCGAGGATACAGGTGGGGGCTGTATCGCTCCTCAGCGAGGGTTCAGGAGACAGGAGCTGAATCTGGTGTCCGGGCCCTTTTGAGGCCTAGAAACGGGGATTTTACAATAAAATAACGTGCACACTGAGAAACGTGGCAACGTAACTTTACATAGGCCTGATACTCGTAGCTTTCACGAGAACTGGAAACTGGCATACTAGTGATGGACACAACTGTAATTGCGTCTTTAATCAAACATGGGGGATACATATGCATATTTAATCATGCACACATAACATAAGATGGAGGACACGTAGGGACACAGAACATGGCAAAATTTACTTTTCCACATTCCCTCCTTGTCACTACGTTTCCATCAGGAAACATCAATATTCATGATACCATCTATCATTTCATACAGTATCATTTGCTCGTCTCGAATTTTCTTGGAACGGGATTTAGGACGGGACTTGGGACTAGGAATACAAGATGTAGCACAAATGCCGCAAATCGCAGGGCCACATTGTAAACAGAGGCAGCAACTGAATATGATCGCTACTGCAATACCCAGAAATGACAATACCTTCCATCCCCAGGCGGAAATTATATTTCAGAACCAACCGGACCATGTCCAGGTGCCTGGATCTTGGTGTAACATATGGGCAATTTTATGGAGTCTGGTAATAGCTGAATAAACAGACGGTGCGTTATTAGGAATGAAAACGCAGCAACTAGATCCGATGACTCTACAGGCCCCGCCCCTATCGGCCAGTATGACGTCAAGGACGAGACGATTCTGGAGCACGACAATTCTCATAAAGGATTGTTCTTCGGTTAAGTTACCTAGAGCAGAAGTAGTCTCAATCACTACTGCTTCAAGTGTTCTGGTTAATCTACGTATCAGTTTACTATTTACAACAGTACCTAAGTAGGGGAAGACACCTTTATTGATATCTATGTATTGTTCTAGAGCAGTTTCAGTATAATCGACAATCGGGAAATTTCTCTTGTGTCTAGTATGTACTAGGTGGGAATTCCTATGATAGTCAGGTGGGGCTAGAAAAACTGGTGGCAGTAGGAAGGCAATGTAACAGGTTCCCTCCCAATCGAGGGGCAGACGAACATATGCGGTCTGACCACAAACAAAATAAGAATGACGTGAAGCTTTAAAAATAGATTTCCTACTGTCACTATACTTGACAATAGTAGTACAATCACTATGGCCTACATGTACGGAACCATTCTTTCGGACACATAATTCACCTTTGACTGGTAATACTGACATAGCAGGTAAGTCTGGAGTAGTATCAGACTGAACATTCAGGACCATAAAATTCGAAGAATAATTACCTAAATTATAAACTTCATTTTCTAGATCTAACCCTGTTCTGTGGGGAAGACCTTGCTTGTCTGGAAAACATGTACTGTTAAGAAAAGACATATCTGTTAAGGATGACGTTAACGTGGACCATGCTCCACACGAACCATTATGTGAAAATGGATAAGGAAAGAGTGGCAGAACTCCCTTCGGTGTCTGGAAAGGGGGGAGTCGACCACACACCCAACAATTTGTGGCATTGCTGGTCTGGTGTGAATAATGTAACATGCGGACAAAAGAATTATTACGCATAGCAAGACGATAAGAGAGTTCATGAGGAGGTAGATCACTAAACGTGTGCTCTACTGTAACATTAGCAGACTTATTTACATGAGAAACTGAAAAATACAAATAAAATGCATAACTGGTGCAGGAAATCATAATGCTGAAATATAGCAGAAAACATAAAATAATAGTGCAACTTCTAGAGTTCTCACTAACTCTCTCTCTGTGGGGGTCTATTATATACATGTCAGAAACCGGTCTAACCGTTTCACCTAGGGGAGGACTTAGACAATCAAACTGGCTGACTTATTTTACTAGACCTTAGTTTAAGCTTATACTCCTGTTGCGGAGTTTTCTCTAACAGGGAAGGGTTCGTAGCAATGTCTTTTGCGGGACAGTCCTTAAGAATAGTACTTTGGCAGTCTTTAAGATCCTCGGAAATGTTCTTTGAAACAGGTTTCAATCCAAAAAATCTTTTCACATGAGACAGATGCACCCAGCCCTTCCTGCCTTCCAGCTTGACGGCAGTACGGGTGGCCAGGAGGACCTGTCGGGGTTCCTTCCAGCGAGGCTCCAGCGAACTTGAACGATCAAAATTTCGGACAAGAACCATGGATCCGGGAACGATTTCATGCGGTGCCACCTCGGTATTGTCTGGAAATGCGGCAGCAACCTGTGAACGACAAGAGTTGAGGGCAGACATCAAGGAAGCTAGGTAATCTGTCAGCATATTACTTGAAACATCGGTAATACTTCGGGGTCTAGGTGTACCCCACATGTTAGGGGGGCGGCCGAATACGACCTCATACGGGGACAGCCCTGATCTGGAATGTGCGACCATGCGCATATAAAACAAAGCGACTGGCAGAGCTACTAGCCAGTCCACACCTTTCTCTTTACATACTTTGACGATGCGGATTTTCAGGGTCTGATTATGTCTCTCTACGAGACCGGCTGCTTCTGGATGGCATACACAATGGAACTTCCACTGGTACCCTAACAAAAGGGAAACATGTTTCATCAACTCGGATGAGAATGGCTGGCCGTTGTCAGAATATACGACTCTAGGGAGTCCGTAGCGGGGGAAGAATTCACGAACCAACTGCTTGGCAGTGGTCGCGGCTGTGTAATCTGGGACTGGATATGCTTCTGTCCACCTGGACAAAGCGCATACAACTACAAGGACATACTTGAAACCTCGACATCGCTCCATCTGAATATAATCCATCTGGAGGACTTCAAAAGGGTGGTCAGGAGGCTGGAATCCACCTTGTTCCACCGGGACACTTTTACCTGGATTGAACTGGCAACATATCATACAGGTACGGACTTTCTGCTTGGCTGCAGCTCGTAAATGCTTGTTGAACCAAATGTTCTGGATACTGTCTAACATAGCTTTTTCTCCTAAATGTGCTGGACTATGTGCGGTATTGATAATGACTTGAACCATAGAGTCGGGGAGAAACCATGTGGCTCTACCCTTCGTTACCCATCCCTGATCTGTCTGGACCCCTCCTTGTTCGGACCATTTCTTGATTTCCTCGGGAGTAGCATGTAACTGGATATCTATGACATCTTGAGTGGGGTCCTTAACTGTCATACAGGTAGTCAGATCTGGAGTGTATGTCGGTGTCTTATTAACTGGAATGTCTGGTGTCTGTGCTGTAAGCTTGGCTGTGCGATCTGCTAGATCATTACCTTGAGAAATAATGTCAGTAACTTTCGTATGTGCCTTGCACTTCATGATAGCAATAGATGTCGGTAAGTGTATGGCATCTAACAGAGCCTGAATAAGGAGACCATGCTGAATCTTGGTTCCATGAGAAGTCATGAAACCTCTCTCCTGCCAGAGCACTCCAAAGTCGTGTACGACTCCAAATGCGTAACGTGAATCTGTGTAAACATTAACTTTCAGGTTTTTAGCGTGTATGCAGGCTTGTGTCAGAGCAACTAGCTCTGCTGCTTGAGCAGACAGGGTGTCAATACGGTGTGTTTCAATAACTTCAGTGTCAGTAGTCACTGCATACGCGGCTACTAGTTCTCCTGTACTTGTTCTCATACATGAACCATCCACATAAAGTGTCAGGTCGGGATCTGGTAATGGAATATCTGTCAGATCTTGTCTTGGCTTAGTCATAATGTTAACTACTTCCACACAGTCGTGTGTGGCAGGATTTGAATTAACTGACGGTAACAGTGTTGCAGGATTTAGAACGTTGCAGCGTCTGATTTCTATGTGTGGCTGGAACAGTGTCAATTCATAACCTGTTAAACGTGCAATTGTCAAGTGCTGAGTCTGTGTTCGTTTAAAAGAACTTCTACGGAGTGTGGGACTTGTACTGTCAAGGAATGTCCTAATACTATGGAATCACTTTGTCTGATAGCTAGTGCTGTGGCTGCAACTGACTTGAGGCACGCAGGCAGAGCCTGGGCTACAGGATCTAATGTGCTCGAAAAATAAGCACAGGGCTTGTATTGTCCTGCTTGATCTTGTGTGAGAACAGATAATGCTGTACCTTCCCGTTCTGTGACGAAAAGTGTAAAAGGCTTACTGTAGTTCGGTGTTGCTAGAACTGGAGCTTGGCATAGAGCTTTCTTTAACTCATTAAAACTAAATGTATGTTCAGATGTCCAAGGGAGGACAGTCGATACGGCTGCCTCCTGTGTCGTTAACTGTATCAGTGGTTTAGCTAGAAATGCATACTGAGGAATCCATTGTCTGCAGTAAGAGGTAAGGCCGATAAAAGCACGTACCTCCTTCTGGTTCTTGGGCTGAGGAAGACTCGCTATTAGCTGGATACGGTCAGGTGTCAACTGCCTACCCCTCTTGGACAGTAAGTGGCCTAAATAGATCACTTGCTGGACACAGAATTGAAGCTTAGAAGGGGACACCTTGTGCCCCATCTCGGCAAGGAAATACAAGACTGTAAGGGATGCTCGCTCGCAGGCACGTTCAGAACGGGCTGTGATCAGTAGATCATCGACATACTGGAGCAGGGCAGTGTCAGTTGGCATGTGAATATTGTCTAGTTGTCTCTTAAGTGCTTGACTGTAAATACTAGGACTTTCTGTGAAACCTTGAGGAGCGCGTGTGAACATATAGCTCCTTCCATTTAAACAAAATCCGAAAAGGAACTGGCTGTCTGGATGAATGGGGACACTAAAAAATGCGTTCTTGAGGTCTATGACTGAAAAAAATGAGGCTTCAGGATCAATGGCTGTCAATAGGGAAGAGATATCTGGGACAACTGGGTACTGGGGAATAATACATTTGTTAAGCTCTCGGAGATCAATCACTAATCGATATACTGGGGGTGCATTTGGATCAGTACGTTTCATGACTGGAATGATCGGAGAATTACATACATTGGAGTCAGTTTCTACAACTACTCCTTGAGCGATGAGCTCGTCAATAATTTTGGATAAGGCTGCTACAGCCTCAGGCGGCAGTCTGTACTGCCTGATTCGTGGTAACACTACACCTGGCTTGAGAGTCACACGATGGGGTGTGATTTGCATATAACCAACATCAGTTGGACCTTGTGCCCATAGATGCTGCGGAACATTAGACAATCTCGGATCAAAATCTCGTAATACATAGTGACCCTTGAAGTCACGTAGGAACAATCGTATTCCCTCTGGGGAACAGCAAATAACTGCACCTAATTCTTTCAGTGTCTTAATGCCTAACAGATTTTCTGGACATGACTTCGTAAGTAACAGATCAGTAGTGCGGGACAATGGACCTACTTCTAGAGTAACTGGCTTAGATATCTCGTTTACAATAGGTTTTCCTAAAAATCCAAGGGAAACATTTCTTGAGCCTGAGAGCGGAGCCCCTGGAACTTCGGCGTGACTAATGGTGGTCCTACTTGCCCCTGTGTCAATCAGAAACTTTCTGTCTTTCCCTAGTACTTGACTATGAACATAGGGACCCTCTTGATCTACAGGAATCTCGATGAGAGGCAAGCCTACCTCCCTCTCTAGGCTGTTTCATGAATATGGCTGATACTCTGGATACTCGGATTGTGCATACTGGTACATCTGCTGTGTAACATGCTGTGTTGCAGCAATAGGCTGCGGTGCTGGAACTGTCTGTTGTGCATTCTGTGGCTGAGAAGTCTGTGAAACTTGTTCTTGTCTAGGCGGACGTGGTCTTTCTTTAGTCTTACCGGTAGCTATGTTGTGTTTCAGAACTGCACACTCGTTTATGAAATGACCTGGCTGTTTACAATAATTGCAGTTCCCTTTAACGGGAACTGCAGGATGACTGGCTTGATTCGTACCCCTCTTCTGACTGTCTTGAGGAACAGATTGCGCAACTAGTACCTTCATTTTCGTGTCTTTCATACGTTTCCTTTCGTGATCTTGTTCTTCTCTGATTCTATTCTGGTGGTATTGAAGCATCTGTAACATCTGGGACGGGGTATTAGCTTGCCAGGTACTTTCGACTTTCGACTTTCAAAACTCGATTCTTAACTTGTGGACTTGAATTCTCGACTAATTTAGTAACAAAAAGATGAGGGTATGACTCGCTACTTGTCTTGAGGCCACTGTTTATACTAAAACATTTCTCGAATCTAGAATAAAAATCACTAGTGTCTTCGTCTTGTTTCTGTTTACAGGCTGAGATTGCATCCCAGTCTTCCTTTTTAGTGGCTAATAATCTTGGCAAAACTTGTATCAACAGTTCTGGTAATTCTTTACATTTCTCTCCTAGACCGGTACCTGGTACTCGTATCTTATCTTCAGCTTCTAGAACTGCCCAATCGATCTTTTTCTCTCCCACCTCCCAATCTTTTTTCTTGAGTTTCTCGTATACCCCTGCGGGCAACAGGACCTTTAACATTTTAATAATATCTGGATACGTGTATTCTCCCATACGGAGCATGTCTTTTAATTCTCGGTGGAACCCTGCTGGATCTTTGTCATGACAGGGAATTAACTTTTTCATCTCTAAGAGTTCCATCTTTGTAATCGGAGTGTAAACAAACACCCGTTGCATTTCACCACCCTCTGTCTTAACTGGATGCACTTCTCGTAACGGATTTTGTCTGTCTATGTAAAAGGGTTTACTTTCTGGAGGTGAGACATGAACAAAATGCGGGTTCAAAAACGTTCTATATTTGTGGCGCTGTTCTAGAATGACACTAATTAAATCGGTACCTAAACCTTTCCATTTATACTGGAGTAACTCGTTCAGGACATCATGTAACGGACCTGGATCAGAATGTTGACCCTCATACAAAGTAATGAGGTGCTGAATCATATACATACCCGCCAGTCGCTGCTCGGCTGGGGGCAATTTCAGAAACATTTGTGCCACTATTTCGTCTGGAAAAGTGGTAGAATCAGTAATCCATCGGACTGCTGATCGGACTAGTTCTTGTTCATGCATAGTACTTAACTCGCTATAACCGATTCGTGATTTCAGAATGTGATCGGTAGCTTGAAATACTTGTTCTAGAGAACCTTGTTCTGGTGCTGGATGATGTAAAACTGACTTGTGTTCTAGGCGCAAATGGCGATCTGGAAATCTAGATTTTCCTACATACGCTATTCTGGCGGGATTCTCGTCCTCTACCTCTTCAGTAGAAGAGTCATTTTCTTTCTCGCTTACTTGTGCTGCTTTACGTTGTTCGTGTAACTTTATTATTTCTTTACGAATTTTCTTGTACATACTCTCTATACTACTGATAGTCTTGTGTTTACCCTCGGCTATATTATCACTCCACCTTGTCAGAATTTTCATTTCGGCCGGATCTTTAGTCGGGTAATCTTGTTCTCTTATTAGACAATTAATCAGAAACTTTAATATCATGAGCTGGATCTCAGCTTTCCTTTGAGACATGGCTTCGCCAATACTTTCTGGATCATCCCCTGTACGGATGAAACGATATATTCTGTCTAGATCTCCTTTCATATCTGGTAGGGTGTCTAAATACCCGGTCACCCGTCTTACACGGATGGAATATATTACTGTACTATCATCACCTGCAACTGGATCATAGCGGCATTCAGTGAGAGCTCGTCGGATTTCTGCAACGGACTTAAATTTGGGCGTACGTTGTAACGCACATTCATGTAACTCGGCCAACGTTCTACGTTGGTGCGGTGGCGGGGTACCAGGAGGACCTCCTCCTGCGGCCCCTAAACTGGAATCGTCGACTGATACTCTTCGTACCAGCGCGGCGGGAAATTGTAATGTAGGCTGGACCGGGGGTACCGTAGCAGGTACTCCGGTGACTGGAGGAGCAGGATTTACATTATTTACAGGAGCTGGCGGAACAGGATTTGCATATTCTGGGACTGTGTCGTCCAAATAGGACGAGATGAAAATATCAGCTGCGGTCGGTTTGTGACGTAGCTTAGTCGGAACTAGTGGTGGCGGAAAATTACTGGATGCCTCCGGGGTCGCTTTTGGCAAGCCCTCGGCAAGAAGAGGATACATACCCTTGATGAGGGCATTCCTCTGTCTGTCTGACTGTTCTGTTTTAACTCGTTCACCTATCTCGATTAGTTCCCTTTCTTGGGCTCGTTCTAAGGATTCTCTACTTAGTTCTGACTTTCTGATTTATTTTTCGGTTCTTTTATGAGATTCTTTGCGCCATAACTCGATGGCATCCTTCTGTGACTGTCTGGCTTTCTTTTTCCATAATGCTTCTTCTACTCGCATGATGCACTCGGCATCCCATGTGCCTGATACAGGCCATCTATACTTTTCTTCTAACTGTTTGGTATACTCTACCCATAAATCTAGATATAATATGGCACTTATGCCATGCTTTTGATACATAAAATGACCTGGACTGTCCCTAGGCGGGACAGGAACTGCTGCTTCTAGCAGACCTTTTCTGGTTTTTAACTGACGTAATTTCGAGAATAAGGGCATGACTGAACTGTAATCTAGACACAATACAATACACAATGAACACGATAATTACTTCACATTCATACCACGACATTAAAATACATGAAGAATATTTAAAATAACAGTTCGAACAGAATACTACCTGGAATACTGAAAACAGAATACATGAATTTTCTCGAGAACAGAACTGACTAGAACAGAAACTAGATGCACTGCTGAAACAGTACGAAACTTACCGGTCTCATAAAGAGACACGTCAGGACCCGCATCCACCGAAGTGGACACTTCGTTTGTGGGTCTGTGTACCACCAACCCACGGACCAGAGTCAATTAGATTGACCCTGTCTAGATACTACCCCAGCAATGGTACTCACCGGGCAGCAAGAACGGAAGGCCTCGGACTGGACTGGACTGCTTCGACGCCGGACGGACGAACTTCGGACTTCTGTTACGGGTGGGCCTCCGGATACCTCGGACCTTGGACTCTCGGCATGGGCTCTGGTCGGGACTCGCCGCGTTCCTCCACCGCCTCGTCTGGATGCTGGACCGCCACCTCCGTCTCCTCCGTGGGCCTGAGGGATACTTGAAGCAGAAATATCTGCACGTGCACGGTATGGTTCCGTCACGGCTGCAGAGGGTCAGGGGGCCGGCGTGGCTTCACCGGCGCGTGGGGAAAGGGCAAGTCCCTGTTCGGGCGCCATTATGTGGTATATAAATAAATAATACCGGATCTAGGTTTGTCTGGACTTAGCAATAACAGATAGCTCAATAAATAAGAGTCAAGATTCGAGGTAGTAGGAGTTTGCAGGTTTAATACAGCATAAAGGACAGGAACAGGACAACCTGCACAGGAATAGGATGGCAGGGCCTGACAGGGGGGCCCGACAGCTGCCGGGCAGGATCTGGGATGAGCGCGCTAACATTTAATAACAATACACGAACATATATACTAAAACAGTTGCATTACAATACATATGATAGGCGGAGCAGTGGGTGTGGTCAATAGCAGTCGCGAAAGATAAGGGTGAAAATGGGTGTAACAGGGGCGTATACATAGACATGTGATGCAAACGTAACAGAATATGTCATAAATGGGGCGGAAACATGGAGGGGGCTACCTAAGGAGCCGGGACCTCTAACCTAATGGTGCGTGCAAACTGACAATGACGTGTTACTAGGAGAAGCTGAGGGCTATGAACTCTGTGCTAGGAGCAGAGACTGAAGTCTGGAGAGTCTGGAGAGTCAGGGCGACATGTACCTAAACAGTATCTAGTATCTGATGTTTAGAGAACATGTTGATAGAATCCAAAAGTTATCGGGGTAAAGGCTAACGGACTCTAAGACTGGAGCATGCATTATTCTACATGTAGTGCGTGATGAAGAATATTAAATGACCATTAAATGCAGTATTTCTCTTACATGGAGACGTAAAGGCTAGACAATGACGGAAACTATTGATGCGATTCAGTAGCTTAGGAATGCAGAGAAGGAGGGCTGGACTGATAACTAGAATCATAACATACTCTTGGCAGACTCAGAGGCAGAGCCAGGCCGAGCCGGGCACTGTGAGGCAGGAAGTAAGTGAAGGGTCGAGGATACAGGTGGGGGCTGTATCGCTCCTCAGCGAGGGTTCAGGAGACAGGAGCTGAATCTGGTGTCCGGGCCCTTTTGAGGCCTAGAAACGGGGATTTTACAATAAAATAACGTGCACACTGAGAAACGTGGCAACGTAACTTTACATAGGCCTGATACTCGTAGCTTTCACGAGAACTGGAAACTGGCATACTAGTGATGGACACAACTGTAATTGCGTCTTTAATCAAACATGGGGGATACATATGCATATTTAATCATGCACACATAACATAAGATGGAGGACACGTAGGGACACAGAACATGGCAAAATTTACTTTTCCACAACTGCCACACTACCATCTCTTTGAGCAGCTTTTGCCACTCCAGTTCTTGCTCCTCTAGAGCTATGACCTCCGCTTCCTCCTCCATTGCAGCATCACGAACAGCACAGGCTTCTCCTCATTCAGCCATGATGAACAATTTCACCAAAACACAGGAAAAGCTGCAACACAACTAGTATATTTTTGTACAGGTCACACGCAAAACAAAAATGATGAGAAATAAAAAACAACATTCCATTAGTTTAAAAGCAAATGTTTCTAGTCTATCAGAGGCTTCATTAGTATCGCAAAGTAAATGTAAATGTAGTGTACTTGTATAGCGCACGAATCGACCCCAGCAGGGGTATCTCGGCGCTTGTACGAATACCGCTGTGGAACCCTTCCTGGCTTTTCCCTGTGAAGTGCCCACTCCTGGGCACCCCCAAGGTGAAGCCAGGCATCCTAGCGTTGTGGGGCCGTTGTGGAGATTAAGCAAGCTATTGCCCAGAGTTTCAGAGTGGGACCCATGATTAGAATAGGCACCGAGGCGAGAATGATCAGGTCCGAGGAAATTGAGTGCAAGACCCGCCAAGGCGGGAATTGAACTCTGGTCCCGGGCTAGACCTCTGCATCAGGGTCTGCCGCTCTAACGATTGAGCCACACTTCTCCATAAAGTACCACAGTACGTCCGAGATAGTACTGCGGTACCAGCAGAAATTGATGGAAAATTAAATGTAAATAGAGAGCACAATCACTCTAGACAACACATTTCCTCCTTACAAACACTACTTGTTTTGCCTTAACAAACATACCAGTACTTAAAAAACTTTAAAAACAAACACATGCACACAATACTTTAGGCTTCAGAAGCGCAACCCAATTCTATCAACCTGAAAATATAGCAGTTGTTCAACTAATAATATTTATATGTACATTAATAACATAGGAACAAGTGTACAAACAATTCCAAGTTCTAAAAACCCACGGAATTTGCAAAAAAAACTAAAGTTATAGTTAGGGATTATTATAATAGTACCCCACTACACAACATATTTAAATTGCACAAACATCAGAAATACCATAGTTATTGATAATTTTGTTAGTCTTTAATTAAAACATTATTTGCCCTACTTACACTTCGGCCCACAGTGTCAAATAAAATTTCAACATTGCTCATACACTCAAGAAACTATTACTCGCCATATTTATATTAAACGTGCAAGATAATATCAGCACTATATCCTAGTGTATGTAAAAAACAGTCCTTTATAAATAGATTTAAAACATGTAATTTTATATCATAAATAATACATATGCAACTGGACCCCATCCTCCGGGGCCCGGCCAATTATTACTGGAGGAGGGGGGACAAGCAGCCCCCTTCCCCGGGCCTATTTCAGCCCCATGGACCCCACTCCCTGGGGTCTGGTCATTAAAGCGTGGGTGCCCTGGTGCCCTCGCAACGCACCCACTATCTCATTGTTGCAGGCTGCAGGGAAGCCCCAAGGTCCCTGCGGCACCAGCCGGCTCCCCTTCTCCAGCGGGTTTCAGCATTGCTCCCGATCACCTGCAGGGAGCAGCTAAAAATGCTGCTCCCTGAAGGCGGGAGCATTATTTAGGTCTATTTCCCTGCCTGTATCACTGCAGGTAGGGAAACAGATCTCAAGTCAACTCCCAGCTGGCGGGAGCATTTTTAAGCTCCTGCCAGCGGAGAGCAGACTTTGTGTTTGCTCTCACTTGGTGGAAGCTTTGAAATTGCTCCCTCCAAGAGCGAGCAAACACAGGTTGCCCTGCCAGCACCTGTGTGGGCAGGGAATCTGCTATTTCCTGGGGGTGGACACCCTGGGACACAGTAGGGGCCTTAGGGAATGAGTCCCCTGAGCCATTAATGGGTCCAGGAGGTGGGCTGTGTGTCCCCACTCACCATTGAATTCACAGCCAGGCCCCAGGGGATGATGTTCCCGTGCCTGCCGCGCGGCCCCCTTTGCTTATCTAGCCAGGCCCTGGGATATGGCCCGTTGTGCCAAAATGGGCCTAGGGAGGGGTGCTGCTTGCCCCCGTCACACTTAGGGCCTCATTATGATGTTGGTCGGGAAGCATTCCGACCGACTCCTTGTCAGAATTGTTTCTGGCTGACTCTGGTTCGGGGAGTCCGACCAACTGATTACGATGCTTCCGAAACACCGTTCGGTCGGACTCCCATTGACTTCAATGGGAGCCTATGTTCCGACCAACAACACAGGCTCCCATTGAAGAAAGGAGTGGTTAAGGAGAACCTTGCACCCTATGGCGGGCACCCCATGGGGCCTGCCACACTGCGCATGGTTGCAAACAGGGGTCCAATGTGTACACCCAGGGGCCCGAAACAGAGGCCTCCGGGTGAAGGGGGGCCTGCTATGGGCCTCTAAATTCAGTTTCCGACAGCCATTCCGTGCCTGACAAACCAATTCAGAAAGGCTGTCCGAATAAAACATCAGAGTCTCTGAATGCTGGTCGGAACCGAGTCGGAAGACCGAACGGTTTCCTTCCATCATAATCGGTCAGTCTGAAGTGTTTCCGAGTCGGTCGGAAACAAGGCTTCCGACGCGGATTAGGTAAATCCGAATGCCATTCAGAGCCTTTTCGACCAACATCGTAATATGACCCTTAATTTGTAATGCCTAGCCCTGGGGAATGGTGTCCCTGAGGCCATCATCGGCTTGGGAGAGAGGCTGCATGCCCCCTTTCACTTTATATTAAGGCCAGGTCCCTGGGGATGGGGCACCTGGGGCCAAAATTGGCCCAAGATGGGGCCTGCCTGCCCCCTCCCACTTAATTTGTAAGGCTGGGCCCCAGGGGATAAGGTCCCCCGGGACTAAATCAGCCTGGGAAGAAGGGCCACGCATTACCCCTTCCCCAATTATATTTATGAATTCACACCCCTGTTACCTGGCCCACCTGAGGGACATAAAGAAAACAAGTGCTAGAGCCTGCACATGTTTTTTTTCATTTTACCGCAGACCCTAAGTGGACCCTACCACCTGACCTAGGGGGGTCAGGGGATTCCTACCCTGACCCCTTCTGTTTTTTTTTGCGTTTTTTAGGGGGACTCAGGCTGCTCCAAGATGGCCGCCACTACTTTGTGGTTGAAGTGGGGGCACCAATCAGATCTCATTGTGAGATTTGTTGAATCCACAAAAGCTCCACGGCCTTAGATTTAAAAAAAAAAACTTTAATAACTCCAAAACTACTGAATGGATTTCCACCAAATTGCAAAAAGAGATTCTGCAAAATTTGGTGGTGTCATTCTATTCAGCTGTTCGGGCTGTAGTCGTCTTCAAAATCCCTTTGGGAAATTGCATGGGGAACTGTGTTTTTGGACCGCCCCTTTTTCTTGAACCCTGCTTGTCAAATCACTGTGAAACTTTCCAAACAGCAGCTGAAGTGAGTGGCAAACTAGTTGTGATAATTTGGTGAAGATTCATCAAACAGCGTTATTCCTATGAAAACTAGGTCCTTACTATAACTACCTACTTTTGACCACCATGAGTGAAGAACAGATAGAGTTTAGTGCTAGTAGGCAAAGATGTTTTAAGGCATGAGATAAGTGGGCTCAGGCCCAAAGCCATACTTATGTGGTTGTAATGGAATATGTGTCTGATTTTTTTCAGGTGCACAGATTTTCCTATTCACTGCCATATAGAGTTGTCCTATTCACAGCCATCTGAAGGTCTCCACCCTGTGTGCGGAGATTCTGCCCCACGGGCGGAAGACTCCTATTCTCTACCATGCGGTATCGCCACCCCAAAGGTTGAGTCTCCGCCCTGCGTGTGGCGGTTCCGCCAGACATATTATACAGTTGTAAGCTACATGTAGTAACTATATGGTGGTTGTTAGACCTGTCTGCCCCTTTGGTGTTCCTTTCCCATCATTATTTATTTTTTTCCTTTTTGGCCTCCATATGTTTTATTCTCTTTTGTGTCCATCAGGAATTTTCTTTTTTTGGAGCTGTCATGGGGTTAGGTGTTCCCTGACACCACCATTTCGCCTCCTTATTGAGGCCTAGTCTTCTACCTGAAACTTGAGAGAGAATCATGGAACCTAAAATGGTGGCCAGCAACTACCATAACGGTCATCCCAGTGAGGCATACCCATAGGACAACATGAAGAAGGTTCTGGAACCCTCTAGCAGGTTCTAGTGGTCTGAGGCCAGGCTATAAAGGCCAGTGACCAGGCAGCCAGGGTGTGCAGTCAAGGAGTGACCAGTGAGGAGGGAGGAGACTCGAGGAGGAGGATTTCACACTAGTGAGGGGGCACGATCGACCCTTGGGCCGGCTATATCCCTGCAAGGAAGTGACCCCACCTGAGCTGACCAAACCCCACTGGCACTGATTTCCAGACAAGTGCCAATAGACTCTGTAGTGAGGCCCGCAGTGGCTGGAGGCACTAGTGCGAGATCACCAAGTGAACCGATAAAAATAATATGCAAGAGCATCAGTATTGAGGATGGTTCCTGACGCGTTGTTCTGCTGTTGAAGGAAGAGCAGGGGACTTAGGAACAAGCTCTTGTGTCGGCGGAGAGTGAGCGAGTTATTTACTCACTGTATGTGGAAGCGGCACAACCACCTGTCATCCTGTCAAGAGAGGAGCGCTCGACGCCGTGTGCGAGTCCGGACTGCGGAGCGGAGGAAGCAGGGCCCAGCTGATCGGTGACTTCAGGCCGGGTAGCGTGGGAGCTGACGTCGGAAGAGGCGGGGTGACTGAGGTTGAAGGTCGGACGTGGGAGGAGCCCGCCGTCACCGAGACGAACACCCTCGCCGAACCTGTGAAGGCTGACTCTTCCGAGGGAGCCCGCGGAGCCAGACCATCCGGGAGAACAGCCGAGTGAACTTTCGGAGGTCTCCTAAACCCAAGTAAGCCGGGAGAGTACTCGGGAGGGGAGGAGAGAGTGAAGACCTGCCCCGACCCTCGTCGGATCAAACGGCACAGGGACTGTTCAAGTTCCGAACTCATCCTGACTGACATTTTCTGAGAGAGAGAACCCTCGTGAGACAGTTCGCACTGGGGGGTAATCTGTGACATCGGGTGCCGAACCGCTCTGGGAGGAAAAGGTTCTGTAGCACTAACGTGGTATTTCGAACACCCAGAGGTGGGGGAGCGAGTTGAGGGCTAAGATCACAGTTGAAGCCTGAGTTGCGGGAGGTTGTGGAGAACCGGTGGTATCACGAATAGACCCTGGTGAAAAATAGCTGGAAAAGTAAGATAAAACAGGGCAAGGGAACACTCTAACCTGGTCCCTCAGTTTATTAGGGTTGTGGCATGTACTAGAATTGATTGGCAAGTTAGTGATTATTTCCTTGTCTCCTTCAGTGCACATCTAAACACACAAGAGACCGTGGGAAGGTGTTGAAACTGTGAGAGGAAGCTGCAACAAAACAAAAGTAATGTAACCACTTAATTTTCAGTAAAGAAACCTGATTGTGCACCAAAGCCATTGTGAGAAAGTGTGGGGTTCCGCACATGTAAGTTGTAGGGGTTTTTCAATGTGATCTCTGCAACTGGGGGACAGAAGTATAAGAACTGTAATTTGGAATTTAAAGTGTACTAATCATTGAAGGTGATGAAATGTACTGAGCTGAATGTACTGTACTGTTGAAAGAAAAGAAACCTAAGCTAAAGAATTTTATAAAAGGAAACAGTATTTTTTCTATTTTGGGTGTGGTGTCCTTATTTTTGGGGGTTCGTCGCTGGGTTACTGCGGGTGAGTTTGTAAGCATTACACTCAAGCCTTGGGGGGTTGAGCTCTACCCGCTCTGTGCCAGGCTACCCTATGTAGTCTAGAGAAATCTAGGTCCAACATAATTGGTGTTTCAGCGGTGGGATCCGAATTTATGCTTACAGCCACCTAGAGGTAACACGGTGCGTACCCCAGGCCTACACCTGGAGATTTCTCCAAGCGGACTTCCTAATTAAATTTTTGGCTTTTCCAAATTTACTTCTGGCGGTGGGTGGAGGTTATCCTTGTATTACACCCTTCCTTGTTTTCTTCTGGACACCTGTTGGTTACTCCGTGACAAAATGGAATTTGATCTTGGGAAACTGGAGGCCTACACAGCGGCCCAGTTAAGAGATTTTTGTCAAAAGAAGGGGGTATTTTACAAAAGTCGTGCGAAGAAAAGTGAGCTTCAGACAAGTGTGAGGGCCTGGATGGAAGCTCACTTAGAGGAGGAACTGGAAAAGGAAGAGGTGGATAGAGACACTGTCATTGGGGCAGAGATGTTGTACCAAACTGAGGGGGGGAACCTTTTGACAGGTCCCAGGACACTCTCAAGGGAGGGCAGCAGTGTCTCTGTGAGGAGTCTTACCGAAGCTGAACTAGCGGACAGAAGGGAAGAAAGGAAGCTGAAGTGGGAGTTAGCTAGGTTGGAGTTGGAGAGGGAGGAACGGAGGTTAGCCCATGAATTAACTCTGAAGGTGCTGGACCTCAAGGCCTTACAAATAGGGACTCCCAATCCTTTAAATGGTGGCAGCGAAACAGAAGAGTTAACCAGGGAACCCAGACCCTATTTACCCAAGGATGTTGTCGCTAGCTACAGCGCGGGTGAAGATATTGCTAAGTGGCTAGCTGCCTATGAGGTCTCCTTGAGAGCCCATGGGATACTGGAAACTCACTGGGGGGGTGGATTGTACAAATACATGCCACCTGCTGGTAGGGATACATTGTTGGCCCTAGAGCAGGATAAACAAACCCACTACCCCACCATGAAAGTGGTGCTAATAAGGAAGTTTGGGCTGACTCCAGAGAAATACAGGCAGAAATTCAGGAGTAGTCACAAACTAGGCACACAGAACTGGGTGGATTTCCTTGATTACGCAAAGAAGGCCTTGGAGGGTTGGGTGAAGGGCAGCGAGGTAGGGGACTATGAGGGATTGTATGACCTCATACTCAAGGAACACCTACTCGAGAAATGTTTTCCCGAGCTGCGACAGCACCTGGTGGACAGCAAGCTGACCAGCCCCGGGAAGCTTGCTGAGGAGGCGGACATCTGGGCTAGTACCCGGGTGTCCTCAAAGGGGACTGGAGGGGATTCCCAGAGGTCCGGACAGGGCGCCCCCCAGAAGAAGGAGGGGGGAGATAACAAGAAGGAGTTCTCTAAAGGTCCCCAAAATAATTTTAAGGGAAGAGGATTCACCCCTAAGGCTAACCCACCCCGAAACCCTAATCCTGGCCAAAGCCAGCAGCCAAGGGTTGTCCATTGCTTTGAGTGTGGTGGTGTTGGACATTATAAAGGAGACGTGAAGTGCCCAAAGAGACCACCCCCTCCCACTGGAGGAAAGGCCCCGGGAGTAGCTAGTGTAGTGCTCGGGGAGGAGTTGCCCTTAGGTAATGGAGGGGAGTGGGCGGGTGTCACCTTAGTGTCCCTGGGAGATCTGGAGATTGTTCCTAAGATCCAGTTGCCCTCAAATACTACTAAGTATGAGCAATGGGTCACCATCAATGGCCAAAGAGGGGAGGCTCTGAGAGACACAGGAGCCAGTATGACTATGGTAAGGAGTCATCTGGTGTCTCCAGAGCAGATACTTCCACATGTACTCCACCCCGCCGCGATGGCTGACGGCAGAATGGGTCACTATCCAGTGGCCGAGGTTCCATTTGAGTGGGAAGGGGTTGCAGGTCTACTTCGAGTTGCCGTAAGCCCTGCCGTGCCAGTTGATTGTCTGTTGGGGAATGACATGGAGCACAATGCTTGGAGGGAGGTGGAATACCGGACTCATTCTGAGATGCTGGGTACACCTGACTGGGCCTGTGTCAGCACAAGGTCCGCGACTACCCGGAGGGGGAGTTCGCCTACGCTGGAGCCTGGAACAATGGCCCAGCCAGCTGCCAGAAAAGGGAAGGACTGTAGGCAGGAGGAGCCTGCTTTAACATCCCCACCTCGTGAGATGGACAGGCCACCTGCGGAGGTGGACCTGGCGTCCACAGAGGAGGATGTTGCTCCATTGGAGAACCTACCCATCCCTGCTGAATGGCATCTGGAAGGAGGTCCTACCAGGGAGGAATTCTGCAACGCCCAGAAGGAGTGTCCTACCCTTGAGGGACTGAGGCGTCAGGCCAAAGCCCAGGCAGCAGGGAACGTTACAGGGAGCTACCATATTTACTGGGAGGATGGACTCCTCTACAGTGAACCCAAGGCACCCGTGCATGGTTCATCACGGGCCTTGGTGGTCCCTCAACGTTATCGAGCCTTTGTTTTAGAACTGGCTCATGAGATACCCTTGGCAGGACACTTGGGTCAGGACAAGACCTTTTCCCGGCTTGTCCCCCACTTTTATTGGCCTCAGATGAAGGTGGCGTCCGACACCTACTGTCGGACATGTGTGTTTTGCCAGGCCAGTGGGAAAACAGGGTTGAAGCTGAAAGCTCCCCTGGAACCACTCCCTGTCGTTAGCACCCCCTTTGAAAGGGTGGGCATCGACATTGTGGGGCCATTGGATCCACCAACTTCAGCTGGTCACAGGTTTATCCTAGTTCTGGTGGATCATGCCACACGGTACCCAGAGGCAATTCCTCTGAGGACCATTACTGCACCTGCAGTGGCAAGGGCCCTGATGGGGATATTTACCCGAGTGGGTTTCCCCAAGGAGGTTGTGTCCGACAAGGGGAACAACTTCATGTCAGCGTACATGCGGGCTATGTGGAAGGAGTGTGGAGTTACCTACCGGTTCACCACTCCTTTTCACCCACAGACCAACGGTCTCGTGGAAAGGTTCAACAAGACCTTAAAAGGCATGATCAGAAGTCTGCCTGAGAGCCTGCGGAGGAAGTGGGACGTCCTCCTACCCTGTCTGCTGTTTTCTTACAGGGAAGTGCCACAAAAGGGAGTGGGCTTCAGCCCCTTCGAGCTTTTGTATGGGCACCCTGTGCGTGGACCTCTCAGCCTGGTGAAAGATGGATGGGAAAAGACTCCCAGGAAGCTTCCCCAGAATGTGGTGAGCTATATGCTGGCCTTCCGGAGCCAAATGGCTAAGTTGTGGAAGCAAGCTTCTGACAACTTGGAAGCCAGCCAAGCAGTGATGAAGGAGTGGTATGACCACAATGCTCACCCGGTGGAGTTGGAGCCTGGCCAGAAAGTGTGGGTGATGGAACCTGGAGAGCTAAGTGCCCTCCAGGATCGCTGGACAGGCCCCTTTGAGGTGAAGGAGAAGAAGGGTAAGGCAACCTACCTGGTGGACCTTAAGACCCCTCGACAGCCCCTACGGGTGCTGCATGCCAATCGCCTCAAACCCCACCATGAGAGGCCCGAGGTCATCTTGATGATGGTGACCGATGGAGCAGAGGAAGAGGAAAGTGCGCCTCTCCCTGATCTTTTTTCGTCTCAGGAAAAGGATGGGTCGGTAGAGGGAGTGATTCTCTCACCAACCCTAACTCCTGAACAGCAGAGGGATTGCCGCCAGGTCCTGGAGCAATTTTCCTCGCTGTTCTCCCTTGTCCCGGGAAGAACCCACCTGTGTACCCATGATGTGGACACAGGAGACAGCCCACCTGTGAAGTCTAAAATCTACCGGCTGTCAGACAAGGTGAAGGCCAGCATCCACAGTGAAGTCGCTAAGATGCTGGAGCTAGGAGTGATTGAACCTTCTAGTAGCCCCTGGTCCAGTCCGGTGGTTCTGGTACCAAAAGCTGCCCCGCCGGGCACCACTCCAGAACTGAGGTTCTGTGTGAATTACCGGGGACTAAATTCAGTAACAAAGACTGATGCTCATCCGATCCCAAGGGCGGATGAACTCATTGACCAGCTGGGAGCTGCCCAATACTTGAGTACCTTTGACCTTACTTCAGGGTACTGGCAGATCTCCCTTACAGATGGAGCAAAGGAAAGGTCAGCCTTCTCCACACCTGAGGGTCACTACCAGTTTTGTGTGGTGCCCTTTGGGCTAAAGAACGCCCCTGCTACAAATCAGCGGCTGGTGAACGAGGTCCTCTCTGGAATGGAGGCTTTCTCTGCTGCTTATCTGGATGACATTGCTGTCTTCAGTAGCAGTTGAGAGGATCATTTGTGTCACTTACAAGCTGTTCTCCAGGCCCTGAAACCGGCTGGCTTGACAATCAAGGCCAGCAAATGTCAGATTGGGCAGGGGTCGGTGGTGTACTTAGGCCACTTGGTGGGCAGGGGAACGGTGCAGCCCCTCCAGGCGAAGATCGAGGCTATCATGGCCTGGGAGCCCCCCAAGACCCAAACTGAGGTTCGAGCTTTCCTGGGCCTCACAGGATACTACCGTCGCTTTGTGAAGGGGTATGGCACTATTGTGGCTCCCCTCACTGAACTTACATCCAAGAAACAACCCCGACGTGTAGTCTGTACAGAGGCTTGTCAGCGGGCCTTTGACACCCTAAAGCAAGCAATGTGTACTGCTCCAATTCTCAGGGCCCCGGATTTCTCAAGAGAATTCATTGTCTAAACAGACGCATCAGAGCATGGCATTGGGGCAGTGTTATCGCAACTCAACGAAGAGGGCTTGGATCAACCCGTGGTCTTCCTGTCTAGGAGACTGCTTCCCCGGGAACAGAGGTGGAGTGCAATTGAGAGGGAAGCCTTTGCGGTGGTATGGGCTCTGAAGAAGCTGCGGCCATACCTGTTTGGCTCGCACTTCCTGGTACAGACCGACCATCGGCCCCTTCGTTGGCTGATGCAAATGAAGGGGAAAATCCCAAGTTGTTGAGATGGTCCATCTCCCTACAGGGAATGGACTTCCGGGTGGAACATCGGCCGGGAGTGGACCACGCCAATGCAGACGGTCTCTCTAGGTATTTCCCCCTTAGTGATGAGAACTCCCAAGGGGTTGGGTAGCTCTCCCCACTTTCAGCTGGGGGGGACGCATGTTAGACCTGTCTGCCCCTTTGGTGTTCCTTTCCCATCATTATTTATTTTTGTCCCTTTTGGCCTCCATATGTTTTATTCTCTTTTGTGTCCATCAGGAATTTTCTTTTTTTGGAGCTGTCATGGGGTTAGGTGTTCCCTGACACCACCATTTTGCCTCCTTATTGAGGCCTAGTCTTCTACCTGAAACTTGAGAGAGAATCAAGGAACCTAAAATGGTGGCCAGCAACTGCCATAACGGTCATCCCAGTGAGACAGACCCATAGGACAACATGAGGAAGGTTCTGGAACCCTCTAGCAGGTTCTAGTGGTCTGAGGCCAGGCTATAAAAGGCCAGTGACCAGGCAGCCAGGGTGTGCAGTCAAGGAGTGACCAGTGAGGAGGGAGGTGACTCGAGGAGGAGGATTTCACACTAGTGAGGGGGCGCGATCGACCCTTGGGCCGGCTATATCCCTGCAAGGAAGTGACCCCACCTGAGCTGACCAAACCCCACTGGCACCGATTTTCCAGACACGTGCCAATAGACTCTGTAGTGAGGCCCGCAGTGGCTGGAGGCACTAGTGCGAGATCACCAAGTGAACCGATAAAAATAATATGCAAGAGCACCAGTATTGAGGCTGGTTCCTGGCGCGTTGTTCCGCTGTTGAAGGAAGAGCAGGGGACTTAGGAACAAGCTCTTGTGTCGGCGGAGAGTGAGCGAGTCATTTACTCAGCAAGGAAGCAGGGCCCAGCTGATCGGTGACTTCAGGCCGGGTAGCGTGGGAGCTGACGTCGGAAGAGGCGGGGTGACTGAGGTTGAAGGCCGGACGTGGGAGGAGCCCGCCGTCGCTGAGACGAACACCCTCGCCGAACCTGTGAAGGCTGACGCTTCCGAGGGAGCCCGCGGAGCCAGACCATCCGGGAGAACAGCCGAGTGAACTTTCGGAGGTCTCCTAAACCCAAGTAAGCCGGGAGAGTACTCGGGAGGGGAGGAGAGAGTGCAGAGCTGCCCCGACCCTCGTCGGATCAAACGGCACAGGGACTGTTCAAGTTCCGAACTCATCCTGACTGACATTTTCTGAGGGAGAGAACCCTCGTGAGACAGTTCGCACTGGGGGGTAATCTGTGACATCGGGTGCCAAACCGCTCTGGGAGGAAAAGGTTCTGTAGCACTAACGTGGTATTTCGAACACCCAGAGGTGGGGGAGCGAGTTGAGGGCTAAGATCACAGTTGAAGCCTGAGTTGCGGGAGGTTGTGGAGAACCGGTGGTATCACAAATAGACCCTGGTGAAAAATAGCTGGAAAAGTAAGATAAAACAGGGCAAGGGAACACTCTAACCTGGTCCCTCAGTTTATTAGGGTTGTGGCATGTACTAGAATTGATTGGCAAGTTAGTGATTATTTCCTTGTCTCCTTCAGTGCACATCTAAACACACAAGAGACCGTGGGAAGGTGTTGAAACTGTGAGAGGAAGCTGCAACAAAACAAAAGTAATGTAACCACTTAATTTTCAGTAAAGAAACCTGATTGTGCACCAAAGCCATTGTGAGAAAGTGTGGGGTTCCGCACATGTAAGTTGTAGGGGTTTTTCAATGTGATCTCTGCAACTGGGGACAGAAGTATAAGAACTGTCATTTGGAATTTAAAGTGTACTAATCATTGAAGGTGATGAAATGTACTGAGCTGAATGTACTGTACTGTTGAAAGAAAAGAAACCTAAGCTAAAGAATTTTATAAAAGGAAACAGTATTTTTTCTATTTTGGGTGTGGTGTCCTTATTTTTGGGGGTTCGTCGCTGGGTTACTGCGGGTGAGTTTGTAAGCATTACACTCAAGCCTTGGGGGGTTGAGCTCTACCCGCTCTGTGCCAGGCTACCCTATGTAGTCTAGAGAAATCTAGGTCCAACAGTGGTAAATTACTATTATGACTCCGTCCTCTAAACTGAGGGGAAGGAGACATGCAAGTCTATTCTTTTGAGCACATAAACCCACGAATTTTGAGAACAGCCAAAAATAATAGAGTTACTCAAAAGTGTAAGAGTAAATTACACATGTAAATTACTCACAAGTGTAAGTTACCTTTGTGAATAGCCCTCCAAGCCTGGCAACTTGATAGGTGCCGTTTTTCAGGCATACTCTTGGAAACGTTTATAAATTGGAAAAATGTGTAAAGTACGTTAACACAGCGCTGTAAATCTTAAATTACCTGCTGTTACAAGGTGTTCCTTCTTTTTTCGTTTGTGAATAGGCCCAGGATGTTAGCTGCCCAATGAAGCCAGCAGCCTTACAAAACAACATTCAATATTTTTGCATTTTGAATGCATAACATTTAACACAAGATTTCCAAACTCCCCAACCATTCAAAGATATTTTTGGCACCGCCGCGCAAACCCTTCTTTAGAGAAGGACTGGAATTTTAGACTCTGCCCGCACCTGCCTTGTATGTGGTAAGAGGAGAACGAAAACAGAAGCACCGGAAAGCACGTTTAGGGTGAAATTACTGTTTATCTCTTGAAGCGCACATTATTGCTTCTCAGGTACAATGTGAGCGATTATTCCCTTCCGCCAAAGTGAGCGCCCGCATGCTTGCCTGCAATTGCTGTCATTATAGGCGAATTATGACCTGCAGGAGAGCATGCCTGACTGAAACAATTTCCACAAACTTCGACAATATCCTGAGCCAGGTCTTGCTCGAATATTCCATATTACTGGGAGAGGGCGGAGGACAGGGAGAATGTGAATTTGAAAATAATACCGTTTAGATGTTTTGAGGTTATCTGTTTACTGCGGTTGTGTGTACTACGCAATTCATTCATTAGCATTACTAGCGCTCCCGTACATTGTTTTAAGTTAATGCAAGCTTGAAATACTCTGTTTCACTTTGTTACAATTAGGCCCTTCGAATTTACATTCAGTTATTACATTCATTATATGTCATTGTGAGTAAAAATGCACTGCAAGGCAAGGACCAGTAACAGCATACCTGGACTACCCGCTGCTGACCTCCGTTACTCCAACGGTCAGTCTTTCTCGTCGCCATCTTGACGTATATAGTGTAATGCCTCGACAAATCAACCAGAAATCTATCAGATACTTGGCTCATTCAACTCGGGGTTTTTATATGTTGTAATGATGTCCTTTCAGCCCCCACAGAGTACAGGAAGCCAGGTAGGTGAGGAAGCGCTGTTTATTAACGTTCTTAACAGTTACGCTATACATAGAGCGCCGAGCGTCTAACTGTGCCCAGCTCCGATGACTGCTGCCGCTTTCTCTCGTTCGCGCGCTTTGCCTGCGCCTCGTTGCGCATGCGCCAGTGTTCCGCTCTTGCCTCGGCGCGGTGCATCATCACGCCGTGCGCCGGAGACTAGAGCGGGACACTACATATCTCCTTCTTTTCCAATAACACAACACAATGTTCCAAGTTAATAGTCACTCATATCATAGTCTCTGAACCGAGAGGGCAGGGTGACTGTCCTCCCAGTACGGGTTCTTCTTACCGGGGTGAGCTCTTCCTTGTTACCTTCACAGGGAAGATTCCTCACGTTCTTCGGTGTGCTTTTCTCTTCTTCCCCAGCCGGGGCAGCACTCTCCACTGTCCCTTCCTCTGCCTGTGCTCCTATTGTCACTTCATTGTCCTCTAAGGCAGATCTCTCATTCTGCCTCTCGTCACCTTTCTCCATCTCTTCCTCGCCGTTAGTTAGCCACCGATCCTCCTTCTCTTCCTCTTTACTTGCCGGCCATTGCATGATCCTGTTGACCTTTGCCATGCAGTCTTGGCACCATACTCTCCCATCACTGAGTAAAGCTGCTCTCCCGTACACATCTTGGACGTGCAGAGGTTTGCTCTACTTGCTTTCGCCTTTTCTTTGGAGGGTTGCTAGTTTGACCCTAACCCAATCCCCTCTTTCCAGGTTCGTGTCTTTGGTGTTGTGTCTTCTGTTGTAATGTGCGGCGTACACCTTACGGGCTTTCTCCAGGTTGTGCTGTACTACCGCCGGCGACCATTTGCTCGTCACAGTTTTCTCTCTCCATACTACATGGTCTCTCGTGAAGGGGAGTCTGCCCCTCAGGATCTGGAAGGGGCTGTACCCTAGGGCTGTTGGGGTGATCCTGTACGCCCACAGCATGTTCTGAACTTCCATTTCCCAATCTTTCCCTTGCATTATAGCCGCCTGTATGGATCCCATCAGTACACGGTTGAACCGTTCCACTTGTCCATTGCATGCGGGATGATACACTGCAGTGTGTTTGGACTTTATCCCGTTCCTCTCCATGTACCTGTTCCACTTATCAGAGGTGAACTGCGGTCCATTGTCACTCAATATAGTCCTTGGTATTCCTTCTCTTAGGAACAATGAGGTGAGGAATCTCAGCACCGTGTCTGTGTCCATGTTTTCTTGTATTTCTATCTCTGGCCATCTAGAGTATTTGTCTATGACCACGCATAGATATTTGGCTATGCCTCTGTTGTCGAGTACGGGCCCCAAAATGTCCACTGCTATATCTTCCCAGGGGTTCTGGGGTCGCTCAAATTCCCCCAACGCCGGCCTCAGTGGTCTCAGTATTTTATCAGCTCCTTGGCACTGGGCACATTCCCTCACTTGCCTTTCTATCTGACTGTCCATTCCTGGCCACCAGTACATTTGTTTCGCTCTTAACTTCGTTTTCACAATGCCGAGGTGACCTTCGTGGAGTTGATTCAGAAGCAGGGGGATAAGAGTCGCTGGGGGCATCACCTTGTCTCCCCGGTACATGAAAATGCCCGAGTCACTCAACGATATCTCCTCCCGTATCTCATAGTATTTCCTCAGATCTGCGTTGAGGTGCCTTTTTTCTGGCCATCCAGAGATCAGGTATTGTTTGACCTCCCCCATCTCTCTATCCTCTTCGTAGGCCAGGGCCCATTCTTGCCTGATGATGGTCTTCTCTGCATCCTCCATCACTGCTACCATCTCGTCTGTTTCAGGAGGGACTGCAGGTGCGTCTTCCATGGCGGAGGCTCGGCTCAAATAGTCCGCAACTTTGTTCCTTGTCCCCGGCAGGTACTCCACATCATAGGTATAGTCCAATAGCTTGAGCGTCATCTTAGCGATGCGTGGAGTGGCAGTGTCGTGGCTGCTTGAGGTTAGCACCTTGACCAAAGGCTTATGGTCAGTTTGTAGTTTGAAGCGGGTGCCCCAGACAAATTGTCGAAACTTGCCCATGGCCCACGTGACAGCCAGCATTTCTTTCTCAATGACGCTATATTTTTGCTCCGTGGGAGACTGCGCACGGGACACAAAACTGAGCGTCTCTACAGTGCCATCCGCCCTTTCCTGTGCCGATTCAGAAAAGGGGTGGTGATGAACAGAGTGTCTGAATTAAGCAGACCACTCTTACCCAGTCCAAAGATCAGGGCTTGATCCATCACCGTTATTTAGCTCACTGCCCCATCCCAGCTCAGAGCCTGGCTATATGCAAATTAGTCTGTCCCTGGCCCAGTGCATCATGGGAACAGGGCAGACCAAACTACCAAGAAGGTCCTGTGCCAGCACTGCTCCCAGTCCTCTTTCACTAGCATCCGTTGTCAATATGGTGTTGCCTGTAGGGTCATATCCATGCAGGGGTATAGCACCACTAAAGTCATTCTTCAACCCCTCGAATTCGCTCTGTGCCTCTTCATCCCAGATGAACTGCGATTTGTCTCTGATGAGCTAGCGGAGTTTGTGAGTCTTGGTGGCAAAGTGTCTGACGAATTTACTATAGTACTCCGCCATCCCGAGGAATGATCGCACTTGTTCCTTGTTGACTGGGGCACTGGCATCGCATATGGCTTTCACGTTTTGCCTTTTGGGGGATATACCACGGTTCCCAATTTCGTGTCCCAGATATGTGACGGTCGACATGCCCAGCCGGCACTTGCTCCACTCAGCTGTGAGACCGTTATCTTGAAGCACTGTCAGTACCTTTGTCAACTTCTCGTCATGATCTTCCTTGCTCGATCCCATGATCAGGATGTCATCCTGAAAGTACTGGACGCCTGGGAGGTCCTTAAATAAGCGATGCATTAACTTCTGGAACACCGCAGCCGCTGAGGCCAGCCCAAACGGCATGCGGCGGAATTGATAACACCCAAATGGTGTGATGAAAGAGGTTAGTTTCCTGCTTGGGGTGTGTAAGTCGATCTGATGATACGCTGATGTGAGGTCTATAGTAGAAAACCATGACACTCCCCTTGTCCTTGCCAGCATTTCCTCAATCCCCAGCAGGGGAAACTTCTCCACTATTAAGCATTTGTTGAGCTCGCGGAGGTCCACACATAGACGTACCTTGCCATTTGGTTTCCTGGCCACGACCAAGGGGGCCAACCATTCTGAGCTGTCAATCGGTTCTATAATCCCTTGTTCTTCCAATCTTTGGAGTTCTTGCTGGACAGCGTCTCTGACCGCAATGGGGATGTTCCTGACTTTGTGTGACACCGGCCGGGCGCCCTCCTTGAGGAGTATTTTGTGCACAAATTTGTCCAACTTCCCTACCGAGCCACCAAACACCTTGGGGAAGGTCTGCTTTAGTTTTTCATGCTGTGGCTATAGGCTGTCGTCTGTCAGCAGGATCTGTTCTTTGCCACCCGGATCTAGCTTGATACCGAGGTCGCCCTGGTCTCTCCAGCCTAGCACAGAGGGTCCTCGTTCTGCCACATACAGCTTGCAGTTCGCAGCTCTGCCTCTAAATTCAAATTTCAAGGTGCGGAAACCTACCATGGGAATCGCGTTTTCGGTGTGTGAAATGGGACGAATGTCCGGAGGATCTAACCGGGGACCCAGGATGGGCACGAAGTCTTCCTCCCATACTGATCGTTGCACAATGGAGTACGGGGACCCCGAGTCGATTGCAATGTGGACTTTCACTCCCCCTATCAGCATGTCTGTGCGCGGCTTGTCTGAGCGCTTGCCCGCCACGTCCAGGACCTGTTCCTCGATGCACAAGACCAAGTGGTCGTTCTCCAGGTCGTCTTCATCCGGGGCCTCTGACGAGGACTGCCCTATGTACTTCACCACAGGTCTCTTCCCTTTCTTGCGGCACACCTTCTCAAAATGGCCGACGAGGCCGCAGAAAGAGCATCTGGCGCGAAATGCAGGACACCGTTTGTCTTGGGCTGAATGATCCGCACTCCCGCACCTGTAGCACGCAAATTTGCTGTCCATGGGTTGTCTACCTGGAGCTGCTTGTTTTCCTGTCCACCTAGGATCTTGTCTTCTTTCACCCGCAGATCCCTTGTACCTCGTGGCTGAGGACGCTTCGTCTATCTTGTTGACCATCTGCCTCTGTGCACTCTCCTTTTTCGCTGATTCCGCACAGTGCTTTGAAAGTTCCGCTTTCTTGACCATGGCAATGACGTCTTTGAGTGAGGCCTCTCCTTGTGCCCACAACTTGTCCTGTACCGATTTGTTCGTGGTGTGCATGACAATTTGGTCTTTGATGTACTCGTCCTGTAGTTGCCCATACTTGCACGTGATGGCCAGTCGCCTCAAAGCCGCCACATAATCATCAATCGACTCCTCTTGCTCCTGCTTCCTTTGTTGGAAGTTGTACCGATCGACGGATACACACACCGCTGGGCGGTAATGGTTGTCTAAGTCCTCCAAGGCGTTCTTGAAAACGTCATCTGCTGCGGCTGGTCTCTCCGCTGGCACGATGTTCGCAAACACCCTTGCACCTTCCGGGCCCAGGTTGTGCAGTAGCAACCTTTTCTTCCTGGCGCTGGGGAATTCCTCGCCATTCTCATCTTCCAAGGCTCCCACATAGTTTTTGAAATACTCCTTCCAGTCCTCCCATTTCATCAAGGGTTCCCCCGGTCTGGGTAGGAATGGGACGGGCGCCATTAGTGACGTCATCTGGTTGCTCATTCTGGGCGCTGTTCTTGGCCCTTCGTCACTGTTCCCTGAGCTGCCTGGTGTGGTGGGACTCCCTTCTCCGTTTGAGACGTCCCCTTGGCTTTTGGGACTGCCAGGTGTGCTGGTAACGCCACTCCGTGCGCCACTAGGGAGGTGCGCCTTTTCTTCCTCCCTGTCACTGTCCCTTCTCTCTGCCAGGTTCCCAGATATGTGCCCCTCTGCGCGTTGTGTAGGCCTGGACCTGTTCTAGGTTGGTTGGGCGCCACGTGGTTACAGTTTGCTGTGGTCTGGCGCTGCTGCCGCGCTCTGTTGTAAATAGCGTCGTTTCTAAGGATGTGCTCACCGTGTGGTGTCCCTTTCCACTGACTCTGACCTGTTTTCCTTGCTTATGTCCTCTGTCTCGCTCTTCTTGAGTTGCTGTGTGGGGCTGGAGGGGTGATCCCATCCTCGTCGCCACTGTAATGATGTCCTTTCAGCCCCCACAGAGTACAGGAAGCCAGGTAGGTGAGGAAGCGCTGTTTATTAACGTTCTTAACAGTTACGCTATACATAGAGCGCCGAGCGTCTAACTGTGCCCAGCTCCGATGACTGCTGCCGCTTTCTCTCGTTCGCACGCTTTGCCTGCGCCTCGTTGCGCATGCGCCAGTGTTCCGCTCTTGCCTCGGCGCGGTGCGTCATCACGCCGTGTGCCGGAGACTAGAGCGGGACACTACATATGTGAAGATAAAATAGCATTTTTCCCATTTAAGTGCCCAAAGGGAATTTTGCTTTTCACTACAGCAAAAAATGTTAAACAGAAGTTACCAAACTGAACATGAAGGTAGGACTTTACACAGAGCAGATCCGTTATTTGGTTCCATCGAAATGGTGGACTAGTTTTGGAGACATTTGCCTTTCTCAAAAAGGTGTCTGACGGACTTGGAAGGGTGTTATGTTTTGGAACACTGGAACCCAGCGAAGTCATCTTCTATGAATGTACATTGGGACATTAGGCAGGGGTTCCATGGGATGGCTGGCAGTGGGCATGGACAGGCTGGAGCTGCGACTAGGTTCTGAACTGATTAAGGTTCTTTTCTATGTACCTGTATTTGTCTCATGTAATGCTTTCTCTAGAAGGATTGATTACCCAGAAAAATTGTGGCAGACAATGGAGTCCAGGTTGTATGTCTGTTTTTTCATTACTGGTCAAAATAGTTCCCGGTTGACTAACCTTTGGAAGGTAGCAGGCTCATTCTTCAATCCAATGGGCATCCCCTTGAACTGAAAGGACCTTTTCGGAATTGAGAATGCTGACACCACCATTAGGACATACTGCCAGTGCCCTAACTGGTCAGTGGGCTCATCAGCTCTGGGTATTGGTTGTGCAACAGTCTTAGTAATTGCATTGAGCCCCCTGTAGACCACACAGAACCTCAGCTCAGCAGTGCCACCTAGTGGGACAGCCTTGAATATTAGAACTCTTGAACCAGACTAGGGATTCTTGGAGGGCTAAATCACCCCAAGGTCAAGCATCATGGATAATTCTCCTGTGATATGGGCTCTCATCTTGTATGGTGGCCTGTAGATTTTTTTCTTGACAGGCATGCTGTCTCCGGTGTCATGGGTACACCAAGTAGTTAGCCTAGGTGTTGGCATGAATAGCAAAGCAAACTTCCCCAGCAGCTGGCAACTGTCGTTCTGTAGCTCCTCAGACTGGGAGAGAGTACAACCCCATTCACAGACCCATCCTTCTCATTATGTGACAGGAGACCATTCCCCTCCTCCTCTAAACCATTGGTCACAATGGGCATGGAAATTTCAGAACGGTCAAAGTTGGGTTTCAATTTGTTCACATGCAGGACTCTCTGAGGGTTCCTGATGGCTTCAGATCTACAAGGTATGGTACCTCACTCGTTTTCTCTTTCATCAGGTAGGACCCTGTCTATCTGCCTTGGAATGCCTCAAGCTTTACTAATCCAAGATACAAACTTTTTAACCAGGTTGGTACTCTACCAGAGTTGCCTTTTAGTCATACCAATAATTTAACATTTCCTGACTGCCTTAAAATTCTGATTAGCTTTTTTCATGTACTCTGACATCTTGCATCTCAAGGACAGCAAATACATGACACATCTTGGGCAGTTTTCTCGGGAGGTTTCTCTTAACTCATCTCTCAAAAGACTGTGAAGTCCCCTAATAGGGTCGCAAACAAAAGCTACAAGGGACTGAGGTCTTTGTAGAACATTCCTGTAAGCAAACAGTAGACATGGCTGTACGCGTCCCACTTCTGTCTTAAGGAGTCAGCTAAGCCCAAAATAATACCCTCCAGAGTTTTGCTCAAATCTGTCCACAAGCCCATTGATTTGGGGGTTATAAGATGTGGAGAACTTGTAAGTCACTCCTTACTCACCCCACATGGATTTCATATAGACAGACATTAAATGTATTCGCGGTCTGAAACTACCTCTTTAGTATAGCCTCCAGATATAGGGTAGTGTTGTCTACCACTGCCATGATAAACTTGGCTCCAGAAGCTGTCTTAGGGTTAGGGACCTGACAAAGTCCACCCCTACCCTCTCGACGAGTGTCCCTAACACAGGGAACTTCAACAGTGGTGCCCTGCACTTTCCTCTTGATTTGCTACTGGCCTGACAAGTCATGCAGGAATGGCTGAAATAATCTACCTTCTTTCTAATCTGGGACCAATAAAAGTGTTTGGCCAGCCCATTATAGGTCTTGGTCTGCCTCAGGTGTCCTGCCAAAGGTACGTTATGAGCAAACTGGAAAGGTCAAAAACTATTATGAGACCCCTATCAATCAAGCTGACCCATGCCCAAGAACCTTAGGCTCACCATAAAAGATGCCATCCTGCTAATAAATCAGGTGACCTCCAGTGGCATCTCCATTTTTCGGAGCTATGGCCTGTTGCTGAAAGCCTTTCTTAGTGAGACATCCAGTCTGCTCCTTGCAGACGTCAGCATGCAATGGTTCCCCCTGCCAACGAGCCAGCTCAGGCAGGTCAACCTGGTCAGACACCTCGTTCTCAGCGAGTTCCAGGTGTTCCTTTTCAGGTCTGGACGCTTCCTGTACTGTGGGAATTAAGGGGGCTGGCGTCCCATGCCACCTGCCTCTTTTCTTCCGGGGGGGAATGTGGTCCACCTTTTCAGACTCCAGGTCTCCTGATGACCTGCTCTGGCGCTTGTGGACAGCAGAACCTATTCAAGCAACCCCAACATCTCAGCATTCACCTTGAACTCTACTTCTTTACAGACAGCATGCTCAATGTCATTTACCAACAGACAGCCAACAGGAATAGCAAGGTTGACAGCTACTTTCACAGAGTTGCCCCACACCAATTCAGGGTAACCGTCACCACAAGATGGTAGCTGACCTGGTTGATAGCATTCACCACATGGTGGCACACACCAGTAATGATATGCTCTGAGGACACCAGCTGACACCTCATAGTAGTCATGCTGGCTTCTCTGCTTCTCGGCCAGGTAACATGCCATCCAAGCCACCCTGTAATCAATAAAAGCAGTCCTTGACATTTGTGTTTTAGAGTGTTAGTGGTGTTGTAGAGTCTTCCATATATAGGAGCTGCTCTTCACCTAAAACTTTGGAACTACCCAGAGTTCCCTACTTTCTTTCTTCCATAATTTATGTGCCACACTAATTCTTAAACGGGATTGCATTGACTTATACTGGGTGCTCCCATATGTCTAGACAAAGCTATGTCTCTCTGACCAGCTCTAATAAGAGTGAAACACATGTCAGGTGCTGATTTTATTAATGAATTGTTACTACTAGATTTATTATTAATTGTATAAACTTTTTTGTTTATTGATTGTTTTATTAATTTTATCCTGTATTAATTGAAATATTGTAATCTTGATCTAAATGTGTTATGATATGTATGTATTATGTTGTTTTTAACTAACTATGTATTAAAATCAAGACACCTACCTGTATAGACATCTTTCCTGTCTCTTTGGTTTCTACGATACCCTCCGACTGTATAATTATGTTTATGTTTATGTAGGATTGCCTAGGAACTGTTTTTTCACATATGCTGATTTTATTAATTACATTACTTTGTTATAAGCTACTGAATGCATTTACTCTAAATAAAGCAAAGGCACTTCCTTGAGGAAGTTTTACTTTGATGCCTAGTTTGGTGTATTATCCGATAGATGTGTCCGCAATGTGCCCTGTTAAATCCATAGTGAATAAACAGTTTTTTGGGGAAATTTGCATATTGATTTTTTGAATGGCACCAAAACTATTTACAACAAAATGTCAACTTTTCAATGGAAACTCTGACCTAACCATAACTTTGCAGGTGCTCTTTCCACTGGTAATGATAGCAAGGACAATGTTTGCATAGGAAATTGATTTTTTGGTTTGCTTATAACTTTGAAGCGGTTTTACGAATCTTTATAAAATGTTCCCAAAAAAGGACTAACTTATATCCCCCTCAGCTCCCTCCTAGGAAGATTTGAGGTGATCTGTCAAACGGCGGCCGAGAAAAAAAAGGGGGGGGTTTAAAATGCATTTTTCTCCTGTAATTTTTCCATAGGAAAATTGAACAGCAATACCGCAAAACCTGCTGAACAGAATTAAACCAAATTCGGCACAAAGCTAGATCTTGGTCCAGAAAGCGTGCGTTCTGTCATTTGGTGTAAATTCGTTCACTAGTTTTTGGGGAATTAAGGTTCAAAAGATTTTATTTGATTGACTGCCACTATATCAACAAAGATTTGGCGGCAGCCATTTTAGGACTTGGGACTCGGGCATATTATCAAGGGGGGTGATAGGCAATTTTTGCCGCTTTAGCGTCCGTTTTCGGCCGCTAAGCAGCGATAATACTATCGCCCTATTAGCAAGCTGTCGCTAACAGCAGTTAACGACAGCTTGTAGGCGATAGTGAGCGGTTTGGGGCCCGCTTTGCATGTCAGCGATATTTATCGCTAATGACATGCAAAGTGGGCGTACCCAACCTGTTAGCGACTGAAAGCAGTCGCAAACATCGCTATCGCCTATTACCAACACAGGTGTAGCGATGGAAATATTCGCGCTAAGCGCGAATATCTCCAAAAACTAACACCTGCTCAGACCAGTTCTTAGCCATTATATCCAATGGGAGGTGGATATAATGGCTCAGACCCTGTTAGCGATAATGCGTGAATATCGCTAAATTCTCAGCGATATTCACGGATTTTGTCGCTATCGCCGGGAATTTTATCGCTTTTGAGATAAATGTTGCTAATAGCACGTCATCTCAGCGATAAAATCCCATGATGCACAGCCATAAAAAAAATTCCGCTAACCCTACTTAGCGATAAATAGCGCTTTTTGTTGATAATATGCCCCTAAGTCCCCTGTCCTGTGAAAAAGGTGAAACAAAAACATACAGGGGACAGGGTATGGATACCCTGTCCCCCTAGGCCTGGCGGTAGGGACCTGAAGGACCCCTCCATGGCCAAAAACTGATTTTGATGATCAGGTCTGCCATTAAAGATAAGAGCATCTCTCGCCTTTTTTTTAAAATTAGCCACTCAGGGGGGTCTTGGTTGTTTTTTCATATGGGAGGGGGCATGCCTCCCCCTCCTCCAAAAGACAAAGGGTACCCCATCCCTTGGGGTTGATACTATAATTAGGGGAGTGGCATGCGCTCCCTTCCCGAGCCGGTTTCCAGCTCTGCTCCACTCATCACTGCTGGCTGTTGGCCACTCATTGCTTGCTGCCTTTGTGGAGGAATCACAGCAGAAAATTGGGCCAAAGGTTTCAGTGACCAGTTTCCGCAATACATGAGTTCATGACGACTCCCTGGCTGCAGCTAGCCTAAGCCACAGACATCGACTAACCAGTATGTTGGTAAGCTCCAGTGTGTTGTACCCTTGAAAATGGTACAAATTGACTAGAGTGCTATTTGTTTGGATAACATTGCAGTCTTTACTTCCAGCTGGGAAGACCACCTGACCCAACTGAAGAAGCTGCT
Organism: Lissotriton helveticus; assembly: GCF_964261635.1. Taxonomy (NCBI): domain Eukaryota; kingdom Metazoa; phylum Chordata; class Amphibia; order Caudata; family Salamandridae; genus Lissotriton; species Lissotriton helveticus. The sequence continues at coordinate 876,768,749 of NC_136067.1, forward strand.
TCCGGACCTGAAACAAGCAGGCTTAACTATAATGGCCAGCAAATGCCAGCTAGGACAGGGCTCTATGGTGTACCTTGGCCACCAAGTTGGTGGGGACAGGTGCAGCCTCTCCAGCTCAAAATCCAGACCATTGGGTGCCTCCTAAAACCTAGACCCACGTACGAGTCTTTTTGGGACTTACCGTGTACTACCATAGGTTTGTTAAGGGGTAAAGGAGCATTATTCCACCGCTCACAGAACTGACCTTAAAGAAATAACCCAAAATGTGATGTGGACAGAGGAGTGTAAGAAGGCCTTTTACACTCTGAAGAGGGTGCTGAGTATTATTATTATTATGCGTTCTTATATAGCGCTCGATTACCCGTAGGCATCTCGGCGCTTGCCTTGGGAACCCGTCCTGGCTTTTTCCCTGTGAGATACCCGTACTGGGCATCCCCAAGGTGGAAGCCAGGCATCCCGCCATGGGGGGGCCGTAGTGGAGATTAAGCAACCTGATGCCCAGAGCTGCAGAGTGTGAACCCGTGATTCGAGTAGGTACCGAAACGAGAATTATCGAGTCCGTGGATATTTGGGCTCAAGACCTTGCCACGTCGGGAATTGAACCCTGGTCCCGGGTCTGACCTCTGCTTCAGGATCTACCTCCTCTAACCAGTGAGCCACACTTCTCCACTGAGTACTGCACCAGTCCACAAGGCACTCTGCTTCAGCAAAAAGATTGCTGTGCAGACAGATGTTTCAGAGCATGGCAGGTGGCAGTGATTTCACAGCAAAAAGATAAAGGACAGTATCAACCTGTAGCATTCATCAGCAGATGCTACTAGCCAGGGAACATTGGTGTAGTGCTGTTGAGAGGGTTTTTGCAGTGGTTTGCCCCCTAACAAACCTGAAACCATCAGAAACACAAATCTTGATGGTAGGAATGCTTGCAGTAAGTCTAACCACTGGCAATCGCTTGGGGTACCATTCAAACCCATTGTCATTTTGCCCACTGTGCAGACTGATCCAGCGGGTTAAACGCCTCAGATACTCAAACACCATATACTCACCTGGGCCCATTAAACACACACATCCACATAGGCTGGCTATTACCCCTGGGGGTCAATTTTATAAATGCTTTTATAGATCAGTTATCTAACTTTCATAACTAATCTTTCACAGATCAAAAAGTTATTTCCTCTGGTCAATGGACCTATTAGTTGGAACTAGTTGATGGTGAAATTACATACGTTTTTATTTACCCTTCTTTATTGTAAACAATCACAGACTCGGGGAAAGTTTAAATGTTTCATCTAGTTAAATTCATGTGAGCCAAAACAAATACAGAACAAACTCCATTTCTCCTAGGACGAAAAGTCAATGAACCCAATAATCAGTCATCTATATTAAATGAGATTTCATAATGACAGTACCTCAGGAAAAGAGAGGATAGAGAGAGCAGTACAATGACATACTACACAGAAGTATAACTTCCTAGGATGGTGTGGAAATCAGCCCCTTGGCCAAGAAGCTGGATGGGTCTCCTGGGATAGATCAGGTGACAAAGACTTCATGACAGGTTTCAGGACAGGATAAATGACCTCTTCTAGATCTGAAGGCTGCGTCACACCCCTCTCTGACACTATCTTCCACCTTAATTCTTCCATGATCTTCTTCTAATAGATTACCTTCTCGATTCTTCGGTGATCTTCTAATTATTTGGCTAAAATTTCTAAGTCTGGAAACTGGCTCTTCTTCAGCATTCGTTCAGCTCTCGGACAGCATCCCGGTCTCTCGGCATTCTGATCTTGCTGCGACTACTGTTCTAACTAAACTACCTCAATTATACCCTTCTAATGAATGGACCACCCATTAATGTTTCAACTTCATGAAATTCCTAAATCTGATTGGACAGGCAAGGGCGGATGATCATCACACCATGCTAAATGTTAATATTTTTCTTTGGTTCTTTGTTTAATGTTCCCGCCCCTTAATTCATATTCCCAAGCTTTAGTTCCCACCCGTATTCACATCTTTATCACAAAAAAGTATACATATGATTTTCATTTCTATTCAACTTCAGGATGGCCAGCCGGCTCCCAGAACATGTTGCGAGGATGGCCTTGGACGGGATTCAAAAAACGACATCATGGGTTCCTGGCTTGTCTTTACTGCGCCTGCGTGTAAGTCACGTGTGGTGCGGACTCGGAGGCCCAAATACGAATTAGTAGAGAGGTCAAGGAGAAACGTATTAATTTCAAAATAAAATGATTTCACTGTATTCCACCTATCTCTACTCTAATACCATTTACTTATAAAGTCTCTCCCCACGTTAGCAATTAGTAAATAGCTTGTTTTAGTTTTAGCAAAGCAGATGCTTAGCATGTGAGCTTATAAGCGGACATTTTTAGAGTGACTGCGTAGGTGCAGAAATTTTCCTCCAAGCGAAAGAGTGTCATTCTACGTAGATGCAGTTGACGCATGCGCAGTACAGTTTCCCACTTTAGCAGCCATTTTAAGTTGCACTCGGGTTACTTGTTAGTAAAGCACATAGGCAAGCTTCATCTTGCTAAAATATGGAATGTGGTGCATATTAGTTTACACAATACAATATTAATACAGTGTTACAGGTTATATGAGAGGATTGCATACGAGCAAGTCTCTTTTATACGAGTCCTTGCTCCATCACACCTCAGATCAGACCCAGCGATATGCAAATAGTCTTGGGCCTACTTAAATAGGAATAGTCCAGTCCGAAATGCCAAGTCAGGTTCTGTCCGAACCTGAACACAAGCAGCCTGAGACTGTACCTGTTTGCGACTCATTTCCATGTTCAGACAGACCACAGGTCACTGAGGTGCTTGATGTAGATGGGGAAGAAGAATCCAAAACTGTAAAAAATTATCATATTTTTGTCATAGTCCCCCAATGTTTGCATGTATGGATTTGCTAGCTTGAGACCTCTGTGCACTTTACCACTGCTGAAGAGTACTAAAGTGTTTGTGCTTCCCTTCTAAAATATGTGCTGTACATTTGAACTCCCTATTTGGCCTATTTCACTTCCCTATAAGTCCATTGGTAATAGTGTCTTATGTGCACCTACAGCATTGAAAGTTAAATGTAATTTGTCGGCTGTTGCGTTACACCACCCACATATATGATTAAAAGCTATGTCTGCCTGGGGCACCACTGTGCTCAGGTTGGGCTTCAATTTAAATGCAATGCTGTGAAACATGGCAGGAAAAAATGTGTTTGCCATGTAGGAAAACAAATTCATATGTATTCAGTGCAGGGTGTTACTATATTAAAACAAGCATTTGCAATGCAATAGGTCTCGCATTAGGAAAGTTTGAGCTATTGGTCTTGTAAATGACACATTTTTTATTTATGTGTTGGTTTTGAAAGTAGCGAAATTAATACCTTTGTCATTTACAATGCCAATACTTTTAACTTTTGCAAATGTGACACCTATAGCATTTGTAATGCAACATGTTTTGTATTTACGTGACTTAGATGTATTGATATTAGAAATAACAATGGCTTTTAATTTTTTTAAATAATTAATACTTAAATAAAAGTCATTGAAATTTATAATGGCAATAGCTTAAACTTTTGTAAATAACTTTTGTGGAGATTATGTTCAGTGAATTTTATTGTGACGAAAATTTCTAGAACAGAAGTGAAATATTAACATCTTTTTGTGACATTTGTAATAAAGCTTGAAACATTGAGAGAACATATTTGAACCAGTTGTTGTTGAATGGTTGCACAGATTGATGCTGTGGTGGCGCTGAGTGATGTTGTGGTGGCGACGAGTGATGCTGTGGCGTTCAGTGATGCTGTAGTAGCGCATAGTGATGTTGTGGTGCCCCTGAGTGATGCTGTGGTGGTGCTATAGAGAGATAGAGTGAGGGCGATAGATAGAGGGAGGGCGATAGATAGATAGAGTGAGGGCGATAGATAGAGAAATAGAGTGAGGGCGATAGAGAGATATACAGAGTAAGGTCAATAGATAGACAGATAGATAGAGTGAGGGCAATAGATAGACAGACAGATAGAGTGAGGGCGATGGATAGATAGAGTGAGGGTGATAGATAGAGTGAGGGCGATACATAGATAGATAGAGTGAGGGCGATAGATAGATAGCTAAAGGGCGATAGATAGATAGAGGGAGATAGATAGATAGATAGATAGATAGATAGATAGATAGATAGATAGATAGATAGATAGATAGATAGATAGATAGATAGATAGATAGATAGATAGATAGATAGATAGATAGATAGATAGATAGATAGATAGATAGATAGATAGATAGATAGATAGATAGATAGATAGATAGATAGAGAGAGAGATAGAGAGATAGATAGAGTGAGGGCGCTCCACAGTTCCCTTTCAGTGTCAAAATTGCAAGGGCGCAGAGCTTAACAAGGGGGTGGACAAAGCACAGTGGTCCGAGCTGGAAACAATGTTAGTTACCCAGCTGGGGCCCCTATATGAAAGATTGAACATGATAGAGGAGAAGCTCTCCTCACACAGCAGGGCTGTGAACAAAGTCACATCTAAAGTTTAGGTTCTGCCTTTCTCACCCGAGTGGCAGCTCTGCCCAAGCTCTCAATGAGTGAGTCTCATGTTACATACATGCACTGTCACGTGCTTCCTCGCTTAGTATGCAGGGCGAGCGTGGTGCAAACCAGAGACGTTTTAAGGCATGGGCAAAGTGGGCTCTGGCCCAGGGCCCCAGCCTTTCATGGGGCCCCCTGATAGAGTTAGCTCGGTTCTGCAGAAAGTCTTGTCCTTGTCACCTTGAGTAATTTTTAAAGAAATTGTTATAAATAATGTTTTCCTTAAATACATTTCTTTTTAATGTGGTTGTTGTATGTGTCTATTACAAACATTTTGCAGAGAAATATTGTGCTTAGGTTTAATACAACTTCCATAAAAAAGTTTTTTAGATGAAAACAGAACCTCACATATGAGAAATAGGAGGCTGTCATAGTGATTATTTGCAGCAATATTACACGTCACAATCCCTGAAAATTAGATGTAAACACATTGGACGAGTGTGACCTGGATGAGTGTGACCTGGGCAAAAGGTACATAAAAAAGCTGAAATTAGATCATAAATTGAAAGCTATTCCTAGCAGGGCCCCCCCAAATACGTTTGGCCCAGGGCCCCCAAAATCCTTAATATATCCCTGGTGCAAACGGCTAGTGTGATAGATCTGGGAACTTTAGAGGTATTTGTGAAAAAATTCATGAGGCTCCCAGGAAGTCCTAGCAGTAGCAAAGCGAGGCGTCTACGTCCACAAATTACGTCACGCTGGTATGTGTGCTGAATAATGACGCTGCAAGTCATCTCCTGTCTCATCCAAGCAGCACATCTAGCGCTTCGACGCCTCGTCAAGGGTAGTAAGCGCTATGTAAATGCAATACAATACATCTAGTTTTGGCCCCAACACTGCTTAAGCCACACAGGTGTCTATTGCAGATTAGGTTCCAGAGCTGTGCAGATCCAAGTCTATCCTTAGCTGCCCGCACCGTGATCCTGCTCAGAAGCACTGGTAATGCCGGAAGATGGATCTGAGGACTGGACACACTGGTCGACTAACGCCGCAGCTTTACACTGCAGCTTATGCCTGTTTAGGAGCTGCTCATTGCTCCACATTAACTTTTCTCCTCATTCTGGGGCAGCTCAACTCCTTCTTCCTGCATAGGAGCTCCATTGTGTCTAGTAGGCCGGCTTTACCTTTCAGCTGGACTGCAGAAGGTGGCCATGCGTGTCCTCATTGAGACTTCTGTGCCCAGGGGTGCCAAGTGCTAGACGTCAATGGGGAAGCAGGTGGTCTACTTTTCCCCCTTTAATCCTGGTCACGTGCAGTAATGTCTATTTTTTATTCTGCTTATTAATTAAAGTTACTGACGCAGCACGCTTACATGATGAGCAGAAGTGGCATGCACCTTCTCCACGTGATTTTGCAGCTCTCTAGCGAGGAAGGGTGTTACATCCTAAATCTAACAGGGAGCAGGAAAACGCCGAAGATGTGCTGAGACGTGACGCAATGACGTGTACTTCTCAGTGTGCGTCACAGGCAAGGTGCCCTCTCCTCACACCTACCTCCTCCCCTCCTATTTGTAGCCTGTAAACTGCCTGTGCGTCTCGTGACAGTAAGTACCTCTTCTGTTGCCTCGGTGCCTATGTGAGCCTCTGGGTGGGGTAAGGGAGCTGGTATGGTTGGGCGGGGTCACTTACCACCCTTCCTTTAGCTAAGGTAGTGGGTAAGGTAGGTGATGTGCTATGGTTCACTGCACCCTCTTGTGTTGCCAAGAAGGCTCTGCCTTGCTTGTGTAGGTAGAATATCTTTAGTGAAGAACTGAATAGTATTTCAGAAGAGGACTGGGGGGGGAGGGGGTACATGTTCCAGATTGGTTAAGCGCAATGATCTATTGACCACATGGCTAACACTTTGTAAACGCGCATTATGCCTGTTCCCGTTCACCAGTGGAAATTGGTTCCTCTGCACCAGACGTGCCCACGGCAGTATTTGCAGGGTAACCTCTGAGTATATAAGTAAGATTTAGGTACATTTACTGTGTGTAAATCTGTGTTACATGGGTATGCAGAGGTATCAAGTCTAATGTCCGGAGTGCTGGTTACATGCCGGTTTCTGTAAGATATCCGTGTAAAACACATTTAGATGTAGTGATTTTAAAGCTTATTTATATGGTGGTTAGCCTGACCTCCTGACTGGATCCCTGCATACAAAGAGATTGATTGATTGGTGCAGACTGCTACACCGCTCCGAGTCCGCTTACAGAACAGAGGTCTCCGGTTTCCCAGGTCCAGGCTAGTGGCCCGTCCAGTCCAGGTTTTTTTCGTTTGTATTCTAGAAGTTGTGGTCCCGTTTCGGTTTCAGCCCTTCTAAAATCAAGACTACAAGTCCCAGAATACACGGGGAAAACGCCTGTATTGGATGAGCTACTCAATCATGGACTGGGAGGAGGAGGAGCTACGCGCGGATCCAAGATGGACGCGTGAGCACAGGGTTCCCGAGACCCCTTCCGCCACCCTCATCTATCCTAAGGCAAATCCTGATTTGGACGACGGGTATTTCTTGCTGATGCCCTGCTGATACCAAAAACTTTTTCTGTAATTCGATTTGGCCGCCGGGAACGGGACTTGCTGCACCTCGTAATTTGAGGCCTATAGGGTAGGCCAACCGGGGGTTTGAGTTCCCGAGATACCCAGGTGGCAATTGAACAACAACGGCTGGAGAGATACTTCTGCTGCCCCTGTGGTACTTTCGGTTTCAATTTTGGTTATTGTTGACGCCCCCTCGGTGCTGATCTATACTGCTGCCCTGGTCTGTTCGTTAACTCTACTTTTGCCGTCGATCTTCGCCCTTCCGACTTTACAGGCTTGCCCTAGAGGGAATTATTTTGGCCAGATCCCTAAGGTCCTGTCGGAGCTCGTCGCCTATCATGACGGGCAGGGCGGACTCTGAGAGGCGCAACACCAGAGGCCCAAACCGTGGGGGGGCTGCCCAAGCTCAGACTATAGATCGCTTTACTCGCCCGAAGGGATCCCCAGGTGGAGCAAACAAGGCCCTTGGGGAGACTGGTGACGATACGCCTGCGACTGAAGAGCCGACTTTAAAGGATGTCATGGGCGCCATTACCAGTATCCAGACCGCGATGGGCCAGCAATATGAAACACTAGCCACTAAGTTGGACACGGTGGCGATTGAGGTCAATCTTATCAGGACGGATTTGGGGCGAACTAATGAGCGGGTCAAGACCCTGAACATCAAGACGACAAGCCTGACTACGGATGTCTCGGATCTCCAGACCGAGGTCCGTAATCTCCGCACGGCGAGGGACTCGTTCGCCCGTAGACTGGACGATTTCGAGAGCCGGGCCAGGTGTAATAACGTTCGCATCGTAGGTGTCCCGGAGAATTCTACGAATGTGCCTACGGACCTCTTGGTGGAAGACCTTATCCCGAACCACTTGGCGCCAAAGGGCCTCAGTAATCTTTTTGCTGTTGAGCGTGCTCACAGGATTCCGGGTGGGAAGCCCAAGCTTGGTGCCGCTCCGAGGCCCATCATAGCCAGGATTTTTAATTTCCGAGACAGAGACGCTATCCTGCAGGCCTCCCGTGTTACTGGCCCTACCAAGTTTGAAAATGTATCGATCAGCTTCTATCTGGACTTTACGCAGGCTGTACAGAAGAAACGTATGGGCTTTACGGGGGTGAAAAGACGTCTTAGGGACATGGGACTGAAATACGCCATGCTTTTTCCGGCTCGCCTCAGGATTGAACATATTGACCGTGCATTCTTTTTCGATCGACCCGAGGTGGCCAGTGACTGACTGGACAACCTGCCGACGCAACATACCAGTCCGGAGAATTCGAGGGGAGCCGAGGGCGGCTTGGAAGAACAGGAGTAGTGAGTCTATGCAGACGAGCCAATTTCTGGACGCTTTGCAGTGGCTCTGTGATACTACTGTTTGTACGTTGTAGATACCCTGGGGTGGGGGGATTCGGGACTCTTCCTCCTCAGGGGACTTTTTTCTCTCTCTTCTTGTAGGTTAGTTTAATGGGGCGACAGGCACACTGCAAGTTGGGGTGGATTTTTTGTCTACCGCAGGGGTGCAGGGTGGGGGGTTGTGTGTTGAGGGTTCCTTGGGGGGTGGTGGGGGGGTCTTTTCTTGTTTGTTTGTTTCGAGGCTACGATTTGGTTGGTATTCTATCCTTTGTGCCTGTTTCGTGGTGGGGGGGACTGTTTTTTCTTTTCTGGGATGGGGGGTAGGGGGCTGAGAGTGTTGAGCTGGAACGTTAATGGTCTCGGGGATGGGATTAAACGGGGGATAGTGTTGCAGTATTTGAAGCGACACTCCCCGGATATCGTTTTACTACAGGAAACACATCTTGTAGGTAATACGTGCCACGCACTGAATAGACGACGCTACCGTTTGGTGGCCCACTCTGGATTCACTACTGGATCGAGGGGGGCGGGCGTCCTGGTTAGAAATTCCCTCCCCCTCGAGATAGATGATAGGGTGCTGGACGATAGGGGTCGCTATGCCGCTGTTGTGGGTCGATGGGAGGGAAGGACGATCTCCATTTTGTCTGTGTATGTTCCCCCTGGTCTACAGTCCACTACGTTTTCTGATTTGGGCGGGGTGGTCCTCGGGCTCCTCGATGGCTTGTTGGTAGTGGGTGGCGATTTTAATTCGGTCGTCAGTGGAGAGGAGGATCGTAGCCCTCGTAGGACCCTCCCCACGTCGCAGTTGTGGTTGGGGAATTTATTAGACACATTGGGATTGGCTGATTGTTGGAGGCAACTTCACCCTGGCCAGCTCCAATACACCTTTTACTCAGGAGCTCATGGCAGTCTTTCGAGACTCGATTACATCCTTTTACCAGCGGTGCAGATGGTCTCTGTAAGGGAAATTAGGCATTTGGCTAGGGGAATCTCAGATCACTCCCCACTCTGGCTCACTCTTGACGTGCAGCTAGAATCCGGGGGTCGGGTTGCTCCGATTAATCCGTGGCATCTTCGTAACCCCCGCATTGGTGCGGAAGTGGTTAAATGTATGGATTACTATTTTGCTGAGAATGAGGGGTCAGTATCCTCCCCTGTTTCTTTGTGGGAGGCTTATAAAACTGTTATCCGTGGTCAGACTCTCTCTTTGATTGCTAGCGAGAGGAGGCGCAGAACTATGGAAGTCGTGCAACTGGAAAACGATATTATTGAGTTGGAGGAGCGGATGGAGTCTGGAACTACGCCTGATGGCTTGCACTCCTTGGCGCTTAAACAGTCTGAATACAAGGCTCTGGTGACTGATGCAGCTATGGCAATGAGTCGTTAGCAGCAGGGGCGTCTGTATGATGTGGGTGACAAGGCGGGGAAATTGATTGCTTGGCTTGATAAACGGGAAAGATTGAATTGGGTGGTGCCTGTTATTGAGAGAGTGGATGGTGTGCGAGTGGTGGACCCGGTCGAGATAGTGGAGGTCTTTGCCCAGCACTTTCAGAAGGTTTATGCGCCGGTCTCGGACGGACCAGAGGAGGATTCACACCTGTTGCTCCGCGATATAGCGTTGCCTAGACTGTCGGACTCTGACCAGGAGCTTATAGAGGCGGATTTCTCCACTGATGAAGTAGCGCTCGCTATCCGTGCGCTCTGTTCGGGTAAGGCTTCGGGCCCGAACGGTATACAAGTTGAGCTGTATAAGCTGGGCCCAGACAAAATGGTGCCATATCTTCGTCGGACGTTTTTGGCATCGCGAGATCTCGGGATTCTTCCACGAGATCAGAGACTAGCGTCCATTGTGGTCATCCACAAGGATGGCAAACCTCGTGACCACTGTTCGTCCTATCGGTCGATCTCGCTTTTGAATGTGGAACCCAAGGTCCTTGCTAAGATCTTGGCAAGCCGACATGTTACGGTGATTGGTGATTTGGTACACCCTGATCAGTCCGGGTTTATACCCCACCGCAATACTGCACTCAATCTTCGACGTCTTCATGGTGTCCTGGCAAGGGCGGGGTCTCTTGAGGAGCCGGCCGTCTTGGTCTCCCTTGACGCCTCGATGGCCTTCGACACGGTGGAATGGCCTTATCTGTGGGCTGCCCATTTCCAAGTTTGGCTTTGGTCCTAAGTTTGTCGGGTGGGTTAGACTTTTGTATGAGCAACCACTGGCTCAGGTGGTGGTCAACGGAAGGGCCTCGGATCCATTTGTCCTTGGGCGTGGCACGAGGCAGGGCTGCCCTCTGTCGCCTCTCCTTTTTGCACTTGCTCTTGAACCCCTTGCTGCGTGGCTCCGTTGGGAGCCCTCGCTCCGGGGCATATGGTGGTCCCCTACCTTCGAGGATCGTGTGTCGCTCTATGCCGACGACATACTGTTGTACCTTACTTCTCCCCGTAAGTCATTGGGTGTTTTGTTTGAGGTCCTGAATTCTTTTGGAAAGAACTCTGGTTTGGTTATCAATTGGGCTAAATCCTGTATTTATCCACTTACAGGTGGACAGCCTTCTTTGCCTCGCGTTTGCCCTATACCTGTCTCCGGAGTTGGCTTCAAATACCTGGGGATTTACGTTTCGATGGACCCCAAGGTACGCTATGAGCGGAATTTACTTCCTCCGCTTGCCTGGCTTCGGTCGGATGTGGCGGCGTGGTGTGGACTGCCTCTGTCCCCTTTGGGTAGGGCGGCCTTGTTTAAAATGATGTCTCTTCCCCGGTTCCTCTACGCCATCCAAAACACGCTTGATCTGGTTCCGGCCGGCTATTTTCGGGAAATCGAGGGCCTCCAGAGGAGACTGGTTTGGGGCGGACGTCCTCGCATAGCATTGGCAAAACTGACTTTGCCCTGGTATGATGGCGGTATTGCTTTGCCTGATGTTAAACGCTATTACTGGGCGTCTCAGTTGAGTGCTATCAATCATGCCATGTATGGTCCCGTTCCAAATCCCGCTTATGAGATGGACAGGTGGCAATTGCCGGGGGGTGATTATAATAGAGCGCTCTATTCCAGGACAGCCAGAAGGAATCTGACGGGCCCCACTGCGGTGGCGGTACGTGTATGGGATAGTGCAACATCGGCCACGGGCTGGACGGATAAACTGACTAGAGCAACTCCCCTGTATGCAGCTGAGAGATTGGGTGTGCTGGATGGGCATGTCCCTGACAGCACTATCTCCCTCATATATAAAAAACGTATTAATGCCCGTTCGGACCTTCTTATACAGCTAAGGGATACATGGACTGGTGATGGCTTGGAGATAGACGATGAAGACTGGCAGGCTGCAATATCCTCCCCTAAAGAAGTTGCGATTCCGGCGCGTCTCCGACTGGTGCAGCTGAAGATTCTGCATCGTGTCTATGTCACGGGTCCACGGTTGATGCATATGGGTTATTCTGAGGATGGATCATGTCGGCGTGGTTGTGGTGTGCTTGCTACTTTCCTCCACATTATATGGGAATGCCCGGAGGTAGTGATTTTCTGGAATCGAGTGCATGCGGTGCTGAGTGAGGCCACTGGTGTTGGGCTACTCCCCGAGGCCAGACGCTGTCTGCTGAATATCTGGGAACCGAATGACTGTACGGTTGCTCAGACTCAATGGGTCACACTGGGCAACATGATAGCGAAGAGGGATATCGCTCAATTGTGGGGATCTCAGAGGGCACCACTGGTCTCGACCTGGGAAGAGAACATGGACTGGTGCATGTTTAGAGAAAAAATTGTGTACATCTCCCGTGGTAGACCTAAGAAGTGGGGAAGGATATGGGGTCAGTGGAATTCGTACCGTGGAGAGATATGTGATCCTCCCTTTGTTGAGTCCCCTGATGTTCCGCAATCTCCTTGACTGTACGTTTCGGTATTTTGCCTTACTGTTATTTGTGATGTATTGCTCACTCTCGATCCCCACTCCCCCCTTTTCCATGGTTTTTCTGTGCTTGCTGCTCATTTGTCTCCCCCCTATCGCATGTAACGGTCCTTATATTGCTTGGTTTTGCCTTGAACTCTTTTTTGTGATTTCTTTTTGTTGTGTATGTATTACAAAATATGAAACCTTTTATTATCCCCGCCTGCCATGAGCTCCGGATACTATCGAGTTTATACGCTGCCGGACCCTCGGGTTGTCGGCTGATGAGCTGTGTACTGCTTTGTTATTTTTTATCCGTCTAATTGACCGGCCTTGGTGGTTGTGGGTCTGTAACTGTACTCCTTTTTCAAATAAAGGTTTAAAAAAAAAAAAAAAATCATGGACTGGGAAAACAGAGAGCCGGAATAGACTGCTGTTTTGGAAAACGTCAGTGTCTCGTCAAAGCACACACCTGCGTGAGGCACGGGAGTTGTCCAGAAGTGTCTGACTCTTGAGCATCGGAGCCTCCAAGTGCTTGCCGCCGCTTCAAGGACCCGTTCATTCACTGGCACGCCTCCGCGTTTGGGCATACACAAAAACAACCTGCCTTCTCTTTCGAGATACACACCGGTGCTTTCAGAGTGTGAATGCTGAAATGAGTGCGAAGCCCGGGCGTGTTTGATGTCTCATTGCGAGACACATTGAAACCGCGGCGGCTGCAGCCCCTTCAGAGCCAAACTCCATCAAAAGCGCCCGCCTGTGATTCCCAAATGAGCTCTGGAGATTGGATTCAAACGGATTGCCTGGCTGGCAGCAAACTCCCCCATCCATGGTTTAGGCCTGCGATTTGGGGGGCTGAGGGGCTGGGGGAAGGTTAGGTTGCAATAAAAACAGGCCCTCACCCAAAGGAAAACAAGCCGTGAGCGTGCACATCCCGAAACCGGAAGTTCGGGAGCGCCACGCCTGTCGTGGGGTGGGACTTCCATCTTCTGCGGGAAGCCCGCGCCCATGGAGTGCCTGGCCCAGAGGAGCAGTGGTGACGCGGGGCTCCCATGCCTGAGGGAGAGCCCCACGGAGGCTGCAGAAGTCAGGAGTGGCCCTGATGCGGTGAGTGGGGCTTAGTTGTACTGGAGGTGGGGGTGGCGGCGGGGGCGGGGGGTGTGCGTGCGCGTGTGTGTCTCTGTATGTATGCGCTCATGTGTGTGTGTGTGCGTGAGTGTGTGTGTGCGTGCGTGCGTGTCTCTGTGTGTGTGCGCTTGTGTGTGTGTGTGTGTGTGTGTGTGTGTGTGTGCATGTGTGTGTGTGTGTGTGTTGGCTGTTACTGCATGCGAGAAGGAGACAGGAGATGGGCACAGCGTGTAACTGTACTGGTGAACGCGCGCGTGCCAATCTCATGTCTCCTTGAAAGCAGAGCCGGTGACTATAGGTCTCGCAGTTGAGACAGCACTTTCGCGCTGTAATCGCCAGGTGCGAGACCTAAAAAGGGCCCACTACATATTTTGGTTAGTATGCCCTCACAGTAAAATAAAGCCCATAACATTTCATTTTGTAGGCCTGGTTAAACCTTTAACTAATAGGCCTATATGGGATTAAAATCTTTATTTTCGACCTCTGCTAAAAGATATAGAAAATGTTTCAAAGTTATTTCCTGCTTAGTTTTAAAAATCTGACCTCATGGTGAAATCAGATGTATGATACTGTAAGCAGAAAAGTAACTTTGCACAAATGTACTTTAGGCTGCATCGCCAGAACTGACTTAAAACTAGATCTGCCAATCACACCTCCAGAGTTGGAGTACACAACCTTGACTGCCAGAGTCACTGACTACCTCAGAAGCAAATAACTTGCCTTTGAGTCTAGAAAAGACTCATGAGTGTTAACTGCTGGACACTTGGCAGGGATTAGCTATCTGGGAGTGAACAAAAGCAGGTGGAAGCACAAAGGTTAGTTTAGCTCACCTCTTTTGAATTGGAGAAGCTAGGGAAGGCTGTCATCATTCACATCTCTAGAGCTGAAATACCCCCTAGCCTGGAAGAGGTAAGAACCCTGGAAAACACATTCCAGCTAGTCTAGCCATCTTGAAACATTGGCTCCTGGGTAATTTTACAGTAAGGCAAAGTGGACGTGCTACAAAAGGAGATGGGGGACTGTCAGAAAATTGTTGGGATTGGCCTGTAGAATTTCTCCACTCCCTGTTGAGCGCGTAGGGTCAATCTTGCACCTACACTAACATCTTGTCAGAACCTTTTTGGACCTTGGAAGGCTCCATCTGAAGAAGAGACTCTGCTGGAAGAAGAGTCCTGACTCCTGGCTTCTGCTAGAAGAAGAAGACCTGCACAAGCGCTCAAGGACCCCTGCATTCTACTGGCACGCAGGGGCTGGAACTGCTCTCTAAGGCTCAAGTGGCTGCCCTCCGATTTACCTGCTTCAGGAACACAAAAAGCAGAAGAACTTCAGACTCCAAGAAGGGGTCCTGAAATCACTATTGCAAGCTTGATGGCAACAAAGCAAATCCCTCCCTCTCCTCCTACAGCTTCCTACAGCTTGAGTCAACACCTTACATGAGGTCAAGGATGATACTAAACGCTTGGACTAAGGGGAAAAGGGGTGCCTGAACAGACAGAGATAGCAAGAGATGCACTCCTACACATTGGTAATTGAAAGATCTGAACAGAATTCTCAGACACAGCATCTTGAGTCAGACTTATTAAACTTATTTCCATACCTACAGGTGAGAGAATGCAAAGTATTAGGAGGTCCACACACAGAAGGTAAGCATAAGACACAAATACTACAGGCTGGGACTTACCCAGTGCAAGCAGATGGTAGACTGTAACTAGCATGAAACCAACACAGATTCCCAAGATGAATTCCTCTGTAGTACCGAGACGAAAAGAGACTGGATAAGAACTACAAACTTGGCAAAAGGGTAAGCAAGACGGTAAAAGGCACAACAGAAGAGGAAACACTGGATCCACTGGAAATGAACAGGCAGAAACAATAAAAGTGAGGTAACAAGTCAAGTCAGGTACTTACAATGTGAGTAGTAAACACTCCCAGTAACTGCTACTGCCAGATAAGTGAGCTTAGTGTGAGTCAGGCCTAAACACTCTGAATTCCTCTATTGACTTGGAAGTGTGTCTGCATGTGCCAGTTCCTTTAGTGTCCAGGACTGCAACTCTGAATAAGAGAATTATAGTTTTTACATGTCAGGCTGTGTAATTTCCATTGTCCTATGTGCCATCTCTTCTAAGTTTGCCTTTTCTGGTGCCATTCTGTGTCCCATGATGTGACATAGGGCCCAATTGATAAAAGAGGGTTAGATTCTCCAGGAGACCTCGCTGAATCGGGAATCGGTGCCCAGAAACCTGAACTGAGGTGCTAGGGGCTGCAGCACTGAGCAGAAGCTTTCCCACAGGTGGAGCCTAAATATGCCGGAGAAACCTTCGACCAAGCCAACCTTCTTGGTGTAACTCACCTCCGCACCTATACAGTTAACCTAAAATTGCACTTAGGTCCTGGTCTACTGTGAACTGTTGCTTTCCCATAGTGTGTTACTGCTAAAGACATTTTTACCCTCCAAACTTTAAAAATCTATGTCTACTGGTCTTGTTAATCTATTTGATAACCGTGGCGTGTTTTGCTCATTAAAGTTTTTTTTTTTTCTAAATTAGTTTGGGAATTGTATTGCATTGTGTATGTACTTCAGAAGAGTTGGCACAGCTAGTACTCAGGGTAGTATGCACTTTTCTGAGGAATACCTTCTGCTCATGCCATAGCTTCCAGGGTCGAGCAGAGATTCTCTCCGAACTGTGTTTTGATATGAACAGGGTGGGTTTATTGAGTTGGCAGGAGTGCCCGACTTCCAACCTAATAACCCAATTTATGAAAAAGTGGCTATGATTTTCCTGACAAGTCACTCAGGGCATTGGCAAAGACAATACGCTTGACAGTTGCACTAAAGCATTGTAAAAGCAATAAAAATGCCTGATGGAGTTCCAAACAATTGAGAACAAGCTGAGTTGGCTTTGTAATGTATAGATATGACAAAGAGTTAAATGTGTGATGACACAATGTACTTTTTATTTGTTAAATTGGACCTCATACATTAACTTGGAGGCAGAAGGATACACCTAAAATGTCAATAAAAAGGAGATGAGACTGAACTACTCCTGTGGGTTCATCCAAGACGTGATTGCCAATGTCTCAACTGGTTGAAGTTTCCTGAACCAAAGAACGCAATGAACCAAAACCACCTAGAGTATGCATAGAATACAATATGTTTGTTCATGCAGGAACTAAAAAAAGGTATAAAGTATAAAAAAGGGAGATAAAAAAAGGAATTATCTATTTTTGTTTAAGATCATCAGCGGAGGCATGGACAAACTGTTTGGTAATCACTCAACAGAGGTACATACTTAAGAGACTGTACTAAACTTGAACAACTTGTGCATTAAATTAAGAGTCTTTTGATAATAAAGTCAAGTTCATGAAACAAAGGAGGATCGATACAACAATATGACAAGCAATTACTCCCCTCCCTGCAACAGGAATGGGTGAAAACTGAGACCATGCAATCTCCCCGTGGTCTCACATGGGCACTAGTTTGACCTATTGCTAAGTTATAGAAATGTTGTGGATTCGTGCAGGTTCTGGCACTTTTCTTCACAGAAATCTGAGGAAAATGCATGATTTTAGCCACAATTTGAAGTGAGCAGGGAATTCTTTGCAAGAAAACCTAGTGAGATGCACACATGCCACACCATCCTGGATTCGCCTGTGTCCAGGGTTCATTCAGTTATCTAGTTGCTGGCTGTTGCTTGGCATCCAGTGGGTTTATGCTACCAGAGAGGGCAGATTAAGGAAAACTTTTCCTATCCTCCAATCTTGCCCCTGATGCACGCCCCCCCCGCCCCCATTAGAGGGCGTAGTGGTCTTTCTGCCCCCTCCCATGAGAGCACAAAGCCTAAAATAAGCCAGCTAAATCATAATATAATTCACAAAACGTTTGTCATATACAGAGGGAGGCACAAATAATGTGATTTTGTAATTAAGGTATAGATATGTTTGTAGAGCTCCGAGAGAGGTCAATTGGCACTATAAGAATACGATGCATGTTATTATCTAACTCAATGGTATTCATTGTGATTACTTCAGAAGGATGGAGGGCTGAGGGGGCTTACCAGGAATCAAATTCTTAGCCATGGGATCAAACACAGACCCCTGAAGTGGATACACTGATCCAATGAGCCTGTATACCTGGCTCATTCACCAGCCTGGTGGCTGTAAATGTGATAGAATCTCAAGTTATAGTTTTGTTGGTCTACTCTTCGATGAGAATTATATGTTGTAATCCAAAATACATGAGGCAACTAGTTGGTTGTGAGGGGCCTCAGCCACATTATGTAGGGCTCTACACAATGACCTTTGGGAAGGCATATTTGGGACCGATCGTGCCTGCTGCTTCATGTTGCATTACTGCATGGTTAGTGAATTGTAGATTTGAGTATGATTAATTGGGGTTCAGGGGCTCTCTCTCAAACAAAACCATGATACTTGAATGGTCACTTAAATCAGAATAGGCAGTGTGCCCGTCATGGGGCATAGTGGTGCATAACATGACAATCCCAAATAGAAACATGTATTACCCAATACACTACTTGCTCTTTCTGCAGAAAAGTGCCAACATTGTCTTATGGACATTTTAAGGAGGGTCTGAGCTGGTTTGAGGATATCTTGAGATTTTCATGTTTAAAAAAAGCTTTGATGCACCAGTGACAGCATGATTTAGGTCACTCCTTAGGTCTAGTACATATTGATGTGTGTGAGAAACAGTCATCTTGTCACTTTTCCTCCTTGATCCTATATGCTGTTACCTTTAACCAATGGGGAATGGTATGCTTTCTATATTCCTGTTCTTGCCTTTGTTGTATGAATAGGCCTTGAAAAATATTTCTAAGCACCACAAGTGACACTATCTTTGTCAAAGCTTTACTTTTGTCAGAAAGGGTCGATACACAGGACCAGGGTAATGCAAAGTGAATCCAAACTTAAGTGAATAATAATTTAACAAAATGCTTTCTCTTCGTCTTTTTATCATTAGATTTATTCAGCGAATATAATTGAAGTTGCAACTGCAATATAGTTTGCAAAAAAACGAATACAGAACAGAAAATCAATTGGTTGCTCACAGTCCATAGATTATCAAATAAAACATACACGTTTAAAAACAAATAATCAAATAGCCGGTTCACCTAGAATAAGTAACTAATGTCCTCCATGAGAAAACACACTGTGGACTCAGAGAACAATCCCATAAATTGTGCACATGTCAAGACAGTTTCACATTAAGTTAAATAAAACTAACAGTGCAATTTGTGCCATGTTAGACTGAGCTTGTAGTCAAAAGAGCTCTAAGCAACAATAAAGCAGATGTGCAAAAAATGCCAGTAAATGCACGAAAATTAAACGCTTCTAGCAAACCTATCTTCAAATAAAAAAAGAGCAGCCCGAACCACAAAGGATCTGAGCAGAAAGAAGAAAGAGAGCTTCTGACAAAAATCTCCAGTCCTTTTATAATGTTGTGAACAATACAACGTATACAGACAAATATTGTGACATTTTAATATACATAATATACTGTTAGCAACCGATTTAGGAAGACATTAAATTCAAAAATGTCTCTTGGTTTCTGCCTTAACACATGCATTTAATTATAATTATAAATATGGGCACATGCTGTTGCAGGGATTCTGCAAAATCACAAAACTATGCTTCGTATTATGGGACCTTAGTAGGCAGAGACTGAGATATCCTACCACCTTAGTACCCATGAGCCGGGACCGACTAGCTATAGTGTCTCACTTGCCCTCCTACTCACTCACAGAGGAACAGGTGATTAGACACCCCAGAATACAACACTTCCAGATCTCTCAGAAATCGCGGTTGCAAGACACACCCTTTCGCTCATGCGCTTGTGCTTGTCGGCAATAAGATCTGACAGAGACACGGAAAAGTTTAAAATGTTTATTTTAACTAACGTGCTCTAGTAAGAAGTATGCGTGCCACAACCAGTAGAAAAACTAACATAAATACGGTCAAAATAGCAAGTAGTCCGTAAATCATAAAAGGAGCTGTCATGATATACGACAGAGTAGCCTAACCTCTCTCCCCTTGTATAAAAGCAAAATTATTATATATTAGAAGATCTCTGGATGTAAGCAGACCCCGTACCTCAGTCTATAGATGGTAGATCTACATCACAGATGCGGTCACGCTCTTCTCCCTGGAAAGATCCCTTTCCAAGTGTGTGTTACCAATCCGTGTACCCTCAGATGACCAAAGTATGTGTTCTCAAACAACAGCTGCATCTGTATGTTTTGTCTAGGTGCTAGGGCCTGACCAGAACAAAATAACACGGGGCATTGTTGTTTGACCTTGTTCACTATGTTAAGACTAAATCCCAGGAATGAACAAAGTGCAAAACCAACAGCTAGTTCCATGTGAAAATTTCAGTGTGGCACAAGCAAAATACATTTGTGTGCTAACGTGCGCAAAGCAGTAGACAGTCAGCAAAGTACTCATGCTAACATAGGGAAGACGACAAAGCCCATATGAACCACGTGACAAAGCATTCGTTATTCACATAATCATTTCAATGCTGTGATTCATGAGTTAATATGAAGATTTGCCACCTGTACTTTGCAATCAAGTAATTGAAATGATGAGGAATACTTGTTGTGGTGGCTTGTAAGTGTGAGGTGGTGCATGGGTAGAAGGGATTGTGAAGTCCTGCTGTGGGTAAGTTTCCTATGCGATAATGTTGGATTCCAGAGAAGGACGGTTGGAGTGGTAGCTGAGAGATGTCTGGATGGAGCTGTTGTACACTCACCTTTGCTATAGAATAATCTTACTTTACTACTAGATCCTTCTTGGTGTAGTTAATTGATGATACACAATTTAGGTGTTGGTCTTCTGTTTTCCTTTTTAAAGAATGTATGTTTTTGTAATGTAATATGTATATAAATCAATAGCATACACTACTACATTTAAAAAATGCATGTCTGTGGTTTTATGAAAACCTAAGAACTAAATAAAAAAGCCAGATAAAAATGGTGAGATGTCTTAATGTAGTTATGGTGACTTGTATTGAGTATGAGCCAGGCAACCTGGTGTACCACCATTGGAGTCTCTTGAGTTCTTGTTTAGGATGTCCTTTATATTTGTTGTTGCAGGTGTCCCATTGAGAGGAGGTCACCTTAAGAGATAAGGCTATTTTGTGAGGAGCTGTCAGCAGATGAAGGCTACCACAAAGTTTTTGTAGGTGGTGGAAAGCAGTCTCGATGACTGCATTAACGTGGCTAGTGAAAACTAAGTCAATATCAAGGAAGACTCTGAGAATGTTTGTCTTCTGTAACAGCGATTGAAGTAGGCTCAAAGAACGTGGACACGTGAAAGCAAAAGGTGTGGGATAGACTTAGACCCAGAGTGGGAACGGTTTTCTAGCTATTGAGACAGAGACAATTGACCTTACCAAATACTGACTGTGTGTATGGCTAGACAGACAGAGAGACAGACAGAGAGACAGACAGAGAGACAGACAGAGAGACGGACAGTTGGACAGACAGACAGAGAGCCAGAGAGCCAGAGAGACAGAGAGACAGACAGATAGATAGATAGATAGATAGATAGATAGATAGATAGATAGATAGATAGATAGATAGATAGATAGATAGATAGATAGATAGATAGATAGATAGATAGATAGATAGATAGATAGATAGATAGATAGATAGATAGATAGATAGATAGATAGATAGATAGATAGATAGATAGATAGATCAGTAAAAGTCTGTGCAAAACTACATCGGAAAAAAGTATGCGTGCTTTCAACACTGCATATATATTTGGCAAAAGAAATGAATCTTCAGAAAGTAAACATAGTGAGTCAGTGAGTACTGAATCTGTGTATTACATCAGGGCTGACAATGGGTGTCCGATGTGGCTTTTCAACGGTAAAAAGTACTCATGATTAAAGGGCCACCTGGAAAAGGTACGAGTAGTTACTTTGAGAGGCATCTTTGCTGGTTTAGCTAAAGTGCATGTCATTGGCCTGCGTGTGGCACACGGGTCAGGTGGAGTCTTGGTCGTCAGAACTAGCTTGCGAAAGGTGAAGCGCCTTGTGGATGACATCAACAAATTTCCCAAACCTTGCTAGGGTCCCAGGGTGGTTTGAGAAAAGGACAAGCCTCTGGCCACTTTGCAGATGCATGATCTTTGAGCCAGTTGTAAGGGAGCAGGCGGCGGCAGTCTCGATCGAGTTTGGGACAGCAACACAGCAGATGGAGCCAAGATTCGTTGTGGTAGTTGCACAGTCTGCAGGATCTTTCTTCCCTTTCCCTTGCCCATAAGGGGTTAAAGTCCATAACTGGTAGGGCAAGGAGGCGTGTGTATAGAATTTTACTGCGAGTATGGACAGCAAGCGCTTGATACAGGTAGGGCTGTGCTTTCCCAACTATGTAAGAAGCGTAAAGTGCCTCCATGTTGGAGGAGCATCATAGGCTGCTCAGGTCCTGTTCTTACAAGTAATTTGTTACCTGACCGTTAACTATTTTTTTCCAGACTTAGAATGGGATATCTGAATGATGGATGTTGCTAGCTTCAATTTTTGGATTTTTAATGCTTGTTCTATGTAGTCAGGCCACAGATTGCCAGTTGTTTCAAATACTGTTTTGAATTATGCCTTAAAGGAGTTCTCTGGAGCCTGTAGGATCCTGATGTAATATTTCAATAGGGCACCTTGGAATTCCAGGTCTTGTCTCAAGAGGCCTAGTTCTAGTCTGATACCATAAACTCAGAAACATCCACTTGCCCCACCATTTTTAAACATTGCATAAGTCACAAAACCGATACATTATGATTAAGGCTCCCTGTTTTTTACTACTTTTTACACATAAATACACACAGAAACCCATTTATTTTCCTGTCAGGATTTATTTTTAAACATGGATAAAAACGGAAATTGGATTAATTTTTTGAGTAATTCTAAATGTTGTAAGTCAGGGCTGGCAAGCAAATGGCTGTGCAGATTGACAGGCAAGAGGGTTAAAAATGAAAAGAAATTTAGTAAAAAGGCTTAAACAGTAGTAGATATGTACATGGCGCTGATACTAATTATGTGTAGGTTTTCATATAAGTGCAGTGATTTATCATCTGTGGGTTTTCATATCATTAAAATTTACAAGGCATTTAGGCATGAGGGCATATTTTTCGGTAAAATAAATGTAGAAATGTACTGGATTCAGCTTACTTTTACCACAAAACCCCAAATAAATATGGATAAATATAGATACAATTAGCAAAAAATAAATATGGATAAATACAGATGGAAAAGTCAAAGAAATAAATACCATAAAACCGGGAGCCCTAATTATGATATACAGATGTTGAGACAAAAACTTAATATACAAATCTATATTTTATTCAGATTATTTCAATTCGTTTTTTTACAAAGCCTTTTATAATTTATTAGAATTATTCCTTTACAGTATTATACCAACGAGCATTTTTCTTGAAAAACATTGCCACTCAAGCCTAGTAACATTATGTTAAAAACCACTATCTTACTACATCCATCCATCTACACATTCATCCTTGGATCAAATCACAGTTTTACCCAACAAAACATTACATATAAAAACAGTAGGGGGTCAGAACATACATGTTCATCATATATTGGCCTATATTGACATATTTTTTTTGCATATGACCTCTATAGACGTGTATATATATATATATATATAAATATTTTTGAACTCACCTGAGAGACCCACGAGGGCCGTAATTGCAGCATGCGTAAAGGCGCCAGTAAGCACTTCAGTTTGCATCAGTTGTCATCCTCATGAAGAAGGGGCCAGAGAGCTCTGAAACGCGTCAGGAATTTGAAAATTAATGGAGACGAAAATGCCGGTCTTTGGAAATAAAGGCTTCTTGTGAGCACCCAGCAGTTGCGTGCTTCCTTGCCTCAGGGCACTTTGGTGGATTTGTTAGCACGGCAGCCCGGCCGTGAAGGAAGCGCCACCATTGCTTGATGGGGCCCAAAAAGGTTCGAACTTTCCAACCTTCAGGCACAGCTGGGGAAATGAAAACGAACACCGGATTTCTTTTCCTAAGCCCACTGGGGCGCTGCATTTTGTATACTTGACACTGAACTCTGAACTGACCGCACTTGGGACAATGTGCTTGTTTTACAAACTACAGGTACCAGCATGCAAATATTTTTGAACTCACCTGAGAGACCCACGAGGGCCGTAATTGCAGCATGCGTAAAGGCGCCAGTAAGCACTTCAGTTTGCATCAGTTGTCATCCTCATGAAGAAGGGGCCAGAGAGCTCTGAAACGCGTCAGGATTTTGAAAATTAATGGAGACGAAAATGCCGGTCTTTGGAAATAAAGGCTTCTTGTGAGCACCCAGCAGTTGCGTGCTTCCTTGCCTCAGTGCACTTTGGTGGATTTGTTAGCACGGCAGCCCGGCCGTGAAGGAAGTGCCACCATTGCTTGATGGGGCCCAAAAAGGTTCGAACTTTCCAACCTTCAGGCACAGCTGGGGAAATGAAAACGAACACCGGATTTCTTTTCCTAAGCCCACTGGGGCGCTGCATTTTGTATACTTGACACTGAACTCTGAACTGACCGCACTTGGGACACTGTGCTTGTTTTACAAACTACAGGTACCAGCATGCAAATATTTTTGAACTCACCTGAGAGAACCACGAGGGCCGTAATTGCAGCATGCGTAAAGGCGCCAGTAAGCACTTCAGTTTGCATCAGTTGTCATCCTCATGAAGAAGGGGCCAGAGAGCTCTGAAACGCGTCAGGATTTTGAAAATTAATGGAGACGAAAATGCCGGTCTTTGGAAATAAAGGCTTCTTGTGAGCACCCAGCAGTTGCGTGCTTCCTTGCCTCAGGGCACTTTGGTGGATATATATATATATATATATATATATATATATATATATATATATATATAGATAGATAGATATATATATTACTTACTGGCGGTCGCCAGTAGGTAGTTATAGTTAGGACCTAGTTTCCATAGGAAATCCGCAACATTCTATTGAGAATAACTTTGGCGCCGGTGGACGAATCTTTGCGAATTTCTCAAAGAAGATGGCCTGCTCCGCTCCGCTCCTTCCCTGAAAGTTTGGGGGGGATTCGTCAAGTGGAGGCTGAGATAAAAGGGGGGTCCCAAAACGTGTTTTCCCCATGTTATTTTCCATAGGACGTTTAGACACGGCTACAGCTCGAACGGCTGAATGGATTTATAAGAAATTTGGTAAAAAGGTAGAGTCCGGCTCGCAGATTACGCTTTTCTTTGAATGGTGTAAATCTGTTCAGTAGTTGCTGAGAAAATTAACTTTGAAAAAATATATATTGGGCTACATTGGGCTATATATATGTTAGAGCCCAAATGTAGCCCAATGTAGCCCAATGTAGCCCAAAGATGGCCACCAGAGACAAAAAAAACAAATGTAGCCCAAATATCAGCCAGATGTAGCCCAACTATAGCCCAATGACAGAATGTTCCAGAGTGTTCTAAAGAACAACTAGAGCGCTAACAGTCTTACTTATGACAAACGTATGGCACACCTGAAGTCATCTTGATTGGAATAAAGTGTTAACACTTAAAACATTTAATTTGCAAAGGAACAAAATGAGGGGGTTCATTTTGCCATAGAAATTATGATTAGTGCTGAAGAAAGAAAAATTAGGGCACATTTTGAGTGACTTCTCAAATCCTCTTATATTTCATTAAAAAAATTCTGATATGCAGTCTCCCAAGATGGCCACCAGAGACAAAAGAGCCCAAATGTAGCCCAAATATCAGCCAGATGTAGCCCAACTATAGCCCAATGACAGTAGTTAGGACCTAGTTTTCATAGGAAATCCGCAACATTCTATTGAGAATAACTTTGGCGCTGGTGGACGAATTTTTGCGAATTTCTCAAAGAAGATGGCCTGCTCCGCTCCGCTCCTTTCCTGAAAGTTTGAGGGGGATTCATCAAGTGAGGGCTGAGATAAAAGGGGAGTCCCAAAACGTGTTTTCCCCATGTTATTTTCCATAGGACGTTTAGACACGGCTACAGCTCGAACGGCTGAATGGATTTATAAGAAATTTGGTAGAAAGGTAGAGTCCGGCTTGCAGATTACGCTTTTCTTTGAATGGTGTAAACTTGTTCAGTAGTTGCTGAGAAAATTAACTTTGAAAAAATATCTATTGGGCTACATTGGGCTATATATATGTTAGAGCCCAAATGTAGCCCAATGTAGCCCAATGTATCCCAATGTAGCCCAAAGATGGCCACCAGAGACAAAAAAAACAAATGTAGCCCAAATATCAGCCAGATGTAGCCCAACTATAGCCCAATGACAGAATGTCCCAGAGTGTTCTAAAGAACAACTAGAGCGCTAACAGTCTTACTTATGACAAA
Organism: Lissotriton helveticus; assembly: GCF_964261635.1. Classification (NCBI taxonomy): domain Eukaryota; kingdom Metazoa; phylum Chordata; class Amphibia; order Caudata; family Salamandridae; genus Lissotriton; species Lissotriton helveticus. The sequence continues at coordinate 876,794,592 of NC_136067.1, forward strand.
AGTATGGCACACCTGAAGTCATCTTGATTGGAATAAAGTGTTAACACTTAAAACATTTAATTTGCAAAGGAACAAAATGAGGGGGTTCATTTTGCCATAGAAATTATGATTAGTGCTGAAGAAAGAAAAATTAGAGCACATTTTGAGTGACTTCTCAAATCCTCTTATATTTCATTAAATAAATTCTGATATGCAGTGTCCCAAGATGGCCACCAGAGATAAAAGAGCCCAAATGTAGCCCAAATATCAGCCAGATTTAGCCCAACTATAGCCCAATGACAGTAGTTAGGACCTAGTTTCCATAGGAAATCCGCAACATTCTATTGAGAATAACTTTGGCGCTGGTGGACGAATGTTTGCGAATTTCTCAAAGAAGATGGCCTGCTCCGCTCCGCTCCTTCCCTGAAAGTTTGAGGGGGATTCATGAAGTGAGGGCTGAGATAAAAGGGGAGTCCCAAAACGTGTTTTCCCCATGTTATTTTCCATAGGACGTTTAGACACGGCTACAGCTCGAACGGCTGAATGGATTTATAAGATGTAGCCCAATGACAGAATGTCCCAGAGTGTTCTAAAGAACAACTAGAACGCTAACAGTCTTACTTATGACAAAAGTATGGCACACCTGAAGTCATCTTGATTGGAATAAAGTGGTAACACTTAATACATTTAATTTGAAAAGGAACAAAATGAGGGGTTTCATTTTGCCATAGGAATTTTATATATATATTCACTGAAAAAACCATAGGTTTCACAGAAACACACAGTCACTGGATGATGTCATCAGTGATGTCATCAGTGATGTCATTTGAGATGTCATCAGTGATGTCATTTGAGATGTCATCAGTGATGTCACTGACCATGTCATGAATGATGTAATATGTGACATCATCAGCAGTGGATTGCGGGTGCGCGATATATAGTTAGTGCAACTAACTATATATGGAATTTCAATGGTTTTGTGTGAGTAAAATAAGGTTTTGTAAATGCTAATTCCTAACTATATATGGTCTATAACCCATGGTTTTTTCAGTGAATTTTCAAGGTTTTGTAAATGCTAATTCCTAACTATATATGGTCTATAACCTATGGTTTTTTCAGTGAATTTCAATGTTTTTTTATTAGCAAATATCAAAAGCTTTAAAATGTCAAGTACGTGGTAGGTAAAAACATTTTCGTGTTTATGCACGCTGATGTGCTTTGAACGCTGCCCCCCCCTCTTTTCTTTTAGGAGTATTCTCTCTTTGCAGATAGTGAAGGGTAGGTAACGCAGGCCTTTGCCCCCGTTGTAATCCGTCGTGCCTGCTTCCCTCTCCATTTGATTGATTGTTATCCAAGCATTTACTGTTTTGGAATTGCTTCTCTTTGGTTCATTCTCTATTTACAAACAAGCACAGAGTCGCAATACTCTGTTTAGTCTTTGCAGATAGTGAAAAATCGTTAGAAAAAACAAAAGGAATCAAGCAAAATCAGTAGGCCACTAATGGGATCTCTTTTTGACCTCGCTAAAATAGAAACATTAGGAACAACCCCTCATGAGAAATATGAAACTAGTGAGAGGAACCGAGCTCGACGCCATGATGGCTGCAAGACAGCTCGGCTCCGCCGCCCACCCCGCCCAAAATAACGACAAACCCTATGCAAATATTATAAATATATACAACACACCAGCAAAGTAACAGGGTAAAACGTTTTATTAAATAACTATTTACATGGCAGCCTGCTGCAACATCGATCCAAATACATGCCGCCGTTCCCGGGATTTCTCCCCGACTACTCTGCGGCCTATGAGATGGAGAGGCCGGGGCGTTGACTAGGCGGGGCCTCCGGCCGCAACCACAGCGCCAACGATCGCTGCTGACGGAGGGGAGCCTTGCCGGTGAGACCACTGATCTGAAGAACCGCTGCCTGCGGTGCCTCCCTGAGCCGCTTGACGGAGGCCCCCGAGGGGCGGTGTGGTGGCGCGGACTCGGAGGGGACGCTTGGCTCCTGCCCACTCCCCAAGTCTTGTTGTCCTGGTGTGGCTTGAGATCTCCCCCGACATAGGCGGCCGGCTCCCGGGGTCCGGCGGAACTTTTTGCCTTTTGGTGACTCTTCCATTCTGGACCTTGTCCCACAATCCGTTTGACCTGAAGACACGTCCTGCGGTGCCCTGGTCCGACCATCACAAATACCTGCGCCAGGAGACGGCGTGGGGTGCACTGGAAGGGAGAGGCGGCGCGAACGAGCCTCCCCCACCTCCCCAGGTGGAGGTTTCACAGCTGCACCCCAGCGCTTCACTCGACGTAGGCGGCCGGCTCCCGGGGTCCGGCGGAACTTTTAGCCTTTTGGTGACTCTTCCATTCTGGACCTTGTCCCACAATCCGTTTGACCTGAAGACACGTCCTGCGGTGCCCTGGTCCGACCATCACATATACCTGCGCCAGGAGACGGCGTGGGGTGCACTGGAAGGGAGAGGCGGCGCGAACGAGCCTCCCCCACCTCCCCAGGTGGAGGTTTCTCAGCTGCACCCCAGCGCTTCACTCGGCAGCTGAGTTACGCCCACTCTTGCGGCACAGTGCCTCTCTTGGCCAGCTGAGTTGCGCCTGCTCTTGCTATTACAGCGTCTCACCCGCCATCCGGCTGAATTGCACCCACTCTTGCGGTACAGCGACAGGCGGCTGTCACGGAGCTCACGAAATGGCGGTCGGCTCCACAGACTTGGGCCTGGCCTGCAAGGATGGCTCTGGGCAACCCTGGAACTCGGACGCTTGACTGCTAGGGCAAGCGTCCCCTCAGCCTTGAAGATTCTACAAGAGTCACCGGGGCCCCCGACTCCCGCAGACTTCCGGTGGGGAGCGACTGCCATGATTGCTCGCGGAACGGTCACGACGTAGCCACGGGGTGCTCTCATGCTGACGCCAGCTTCAGTCTGAAACATCCAGAAACACTGTAGTATCGCGTTGTCGCGTAATGCGTCATATGACGCGCCGCGTTAGCGCACCCGATGCGCGAGGCGCGAAGCGCAGCTTCCCGGAAGCGATCCGGGGCACGGCGCGGAGCGCGTAACATAAGCATAACAGGTCATGTGACTTGTTAATAAAAATTTTCATTGCTTCATTTCACTTTTGGTTTCCTAATGATGTAAGGCTAGGTCATGTGACCTAAAAATGACACTTTTCATTGGTTTAGAACTATTTTTTTGTCCCAAATGATGAAAACCCCTCCTTGTTTCCTCACTCTGACTTTCATCTTTGTGAGAGGAAGACCTACAGTGCCTCGCTCGGCCACCTGAGTTACGCCCGCTCTTGCGGCACAGTGCCTCGCTCGGCCAGCTGAGTTCTGCCCACTCTTGCGGCACAGTGCCTCGCTCGGCCAGCTGAGTTCCGCCCGCTCTTGCGGCACAGTGCCTCACTCGGCCAGCTGAGTTCCGCCCACTCTTGCGGCACAGTGCCTCGCTCGGCCAGCTGAGTTCCGCCCGCTCTTGCGGCACAGTGCCTCACTCGGCCGGTTGAGTTTCGCCTACTCTTGCGGCTACAGCGTCTCACCCGCCATCCAGCTGAGTTGCGCCCACTCTTGCGGCCTACGACATGGAGAGGCCAGGGCGTTGACTAGGCGGGGCCTCCGGCCGCAACCACAGCGCCAACGATCGCTGCTGACGGAGGGGAGCCTTGCCGGTGAGAGCCACTGATCTGAAGAACCGCTGCCTGCGGTGCCTCCCTGAACCGCTTGACGGAGGCCCCCGAGGGGCGGTGTGGTGGCGCGGACTGGGAGGGGGCGCTTGGCTCCTGCCCCCTCCCCAAGTCTTGTTGCCCTGGTGTGGCCTGAGATCGCCCCCGACATAGGCGGCCGGCTCCCGGGGTCCGGCGGAACTTTTTGCCTTTTGGTGACTCTTCATTCTGGACCTTGTCCCACAATCCGTTTGACCTGAAGACACGTCTTGCGGTGCCCTCGCAATGCGGCCTGGTCCCTGAATGTGTGCAGGGGGACGGTATTGATTGGATCAAGATGGCGGCTTCACACAAAGCTGACTCAAGTGTTGCTGCTGATGCTATGCAGACAAAAACTGGTTTTCAGTTTGTACATTCTTCAGGATTTTTCCATCCAAGGCTGGTTGAGAGTTTGTAGAACGATGGCTTCAGATTTTCAACATACTACTCTTCAACATTCTTCATAAATGTAACAATGTGAGACTCACTAGGAGAACGGCCGTTTATCTTTCCTTTCAAAATGCTGCCAACAATATTTTCTGAATGGAAGACACCATCTTGTAGCATAAAGGGCTGCGTCAAGGGTGGTATTGCCCAGAATGTCTTGTTTTCTAGTGCTCGTAATGACGAAGCCAGAACTGCCGAAAGGGATTCTGGTCCTGCCGCTACTTATTGGAGACATTGAACTATACTCTGGACCTGCCTGGCCTCGACCAAAATGGCGCCAGTATGGGAGCAGCTTGCAACTCCTTATGACGTTCTAGTTACTTAGCCTTGACGTTATGGGGGATGTATGCGGTCTTTGTGCACATGGCGGGCGGGGAAGGGTACTGACTGGGAATACGGACAACCCTATTGATGTCGATTTTTCATTATTGATTATTGTATTAATAAAGCTTCGAAGTAATGTTACCCATGATACTCGCCCATGGTGTGCGTATGGACGATTTTATTGTAACTGATCCTGTTATACTTTCAATTAAAAAATCAACCTTCACTGATTCTGCAACCGTTTGTCACGTTTAGTTTTTTCAATTAAATGGCTCGCTTGTTACATACTCCTATACCCCTGGCTTTTGAAAGACACCATCTTGTAGAATAAAGGGCTGCGTCAAGGGTGGTATTGCCCAGAATGTCTTGTTTTCTAGTGCTCGTAATGACGAAGCCAGAACTGCCGAAAGGGATTCTGCTCCTGCCGCTACTTATTGGAGACATTGAACTATACTCTGGACCTGCCTGGCCTCGACCAGAATGGCGCCAGTATGGGAGCGACTTGCAACTCCTTATGACGTTCTAGTTACTTAGCCTTGACGTTATGTGGGATGTATGCGGTCTTTGTGCACATGGCGGGCAGGGAAGGGTACTGACTAGGAATACGGACAACCCTATTGATGTCGATTTTTCATTATTGATTATTGTATTAATAAAGCTTCGAAATAATGTTACCCATGATACTCGCCCATGGTGTGCGTATGAACGATTTTATTGTAACTGATCCTGTTATACTTTCAATTATAAAATCAACCTTCACTGATCCTGCAACCGTTTGTCACGTTTAGTTTTTTCAATTAAATGGCTCGCTTGTTACATACTCCTATACCCCTGGCTTTTGAAAGACACCTTCTTGTAGAATAAAGGGCTGTGTCAAGGGTGGTATTGCCCAGAATGTCTTGTTTTCTAGTGCTCGTAATGACGAAGCCAGAACTGCCGAAAGGGATTCTGGTCCTGCCGCTACTTATTAGAGACATTCAACTATACTCTGGACCTGCCTGGCCTCGACCAAAATGGCGCCAGTATGGGAGCGACTTGCAACTCCTTATGACGTTCTAGTTACTTAGCCTTGACGTTATGGGGGATGTATGCGGTCTTTGTGCACATGGCGGGTGGGGAAGAGTACTGACTGGGAATACGGACAACCCTATTGATGTCGATTTTTCATTATTGATTATTGTATTAATAAAGCTACAGATAAGTCAAGTACGTGGTAGATAAAAACATTTTTTGTGTTTATGCACGCTGAGGTGCTTTGGACGCTGCCCCCCCCCCCTCATCATTTAGATTACCACCGCCCATTGCACAAAAGCGTACCGGGCGCTCCCCATGCAAAAAAAACGATTTTTTTTGCCCCGCGGGGCCCTTTTAAAGCCTCCACATCAAACCTAGAGGGTGAGGGAGGATCTACTATGCCCCCTTATGGTCATTTCCCCCTTTGTTTTGGCCTCCTCTTGTCTCTCGATCCTACCGAGAGACAAGATGGCGGCCGCTCCGGACTGTTTAGAATGTTGACAGACACCGGAGAGCCAATCAGCTTCGCTTCGCGAAGTTCCGTTACGCGTCAAGTACGCGAACCGGAGCGCTACCCGGAGCGCTGTTACAGATATATATATTTTTTTGAACGTTAATTTATCAAAATCCACTGGAGCACATATATTGAGACCTAGCAAAGGCACATCGGGCTAACAGTCCCTACAATTTTGCCAAGTTTCATGCAAATCCATTCAGCCGTTCGGGCTAAAAGTGAGGCCAACCGCCCTATGGAAATTAACGTGGGAAAAATGCGTTTTGGGACCCCCCTTTTTTCTCATCCCCCCCTTGACGAACCCCCCCCCCAAATTTTCAGGGGCTGCTCAGAAACAAAATGTTCCATTGTCCTGAAAATTTCAGCCAATTCCGTCCACAAACGCCAAAGTTATTAGACATAGAATTTTCAAAAATCCCATAGAGAAAAAATCCTAACTATATATACCTACTGGCGACCGCCAGTAGGTAATATATATATTACCTATTGGCAGTCGCCAGTAGGTATATATAGTAAGGATTTTTTTGAATAGGGATTTCTGAAAATTCTATGTTGAATAACTTTGGCGTTGATGGACGGAATTGGCTGCAATTTTCAGGAAAATGGCACATTTTGTTTCTGAGCGTCCCCTGAAAGTTTGGGGGGGTTTCGTCAAGCGGGGGCCGAGAAAAAATGGGGGTCCCAAAACGTGTTTTTAACATTGAGTTTTCCATAGGGTGGTTGGATTCACTTTTAGCTCGAACGGCTGAATGGATTTCCACAAAACTTGGCAAAATTGTAGGGACTGGTAGCCCGATGTGCCTTTGCTATGTCTCAAGATATATGCTCCAGTGGTTTTTACAAAAATTAACTTTGAAAAATATATATTGGGCTACATACAGTCAGTCATGCACCTACTAAATCCTTCATCCAGACACTTATACATCCACTCATTCTTCAATATGTAAGACATATTTTAACTTTACAGAAACATACAGTCACTGGATGTTGTCATCAGTGATGTCATCAGTGATGTAATTTGAGATGTCATCAGTGATGTCATCAGTGATGTCACTGACCATGTCATGAATGATGTAATATGTGACATGATCAGCAGTGGATTGCGGGTGCACGATATATAGTTAGTGCAACTAACTATATATGCGAATTTCAATGGTTTTCTGTGAGTAAAATAAGGTTTTGTAAATGCTAATTCCTAACTATATATGGTCTATAACCTATGGTTTTTTCAGTGAATTTTCAAGGTTTTGTAAATGCTAATTCCTAACTATATATGGTCTATAACCTATGGTTTTTTCAGTGAATATATATATATATATATATATATATATATATATATATATATATATATCCACCCTCGATATTGGTGGTTGGAATTACTAAATCATTTGCATCTTTATTCTATTGTGTCACATTCTGTTTCTTGAATATAACTGCTACATAAATAATTTATTCTGAGTTATGCCAAAATTAATTTCTTTTATTGCCCAAGTATTTGTAGTATTTATCTCATGTTAAATTCTATGTTGCATGATTTGACTGAATCCCCTATATCGTACCGTCACGCATTTCAGTGGAAGACAAGGTAGAGATCATACACCTTCCTCAAGGCATTTTAAGGTACCATAATCTGAACCAAGGTGGTATGATAAAAAGGGGGGAACAGGAGTTCCTGCATATAAATATTGAGTGTGAGGGCATGTTGCTGATAACAGTTCCTCTGGGCCCTGGAATTTCTGTGCTTAACTCGTTTTCTGGTTCAACTTGGGAGCTCGCATCCACTTTTCCCTGGGTTGACAAGGAAGGAGTATTGGGCACATGCCTTGGCCTTGATGAGGCAATGAGTATCTTGTTTCCTGGACCCTCCCTGGGACACAATTTCGGGTACAGAGGGACAGCTTTGCCCTTAGCTGAAGGTTTTGGAGTTTTGCCGGCCTTTAGTGCTAGTTCCAGTTTATCAAGCGTTGTGGCTTTCTTGAGCTGTTTTTTTATAGGTTTTTCTTTGTTTTCCTGGTGAGTAGCTGGCAGACACTGCCCTCCTTCCATCTCACCTTGGATTTTGGATTTAATGGAGTACAGCTTGGTACTCAGATCACCTAGGCAAAGGGCCAGATATTGTAAAAGATCAATTTGAAGCTCCATTTTGGTTAATTGCCATTACAGCGCTCTGGTCATGACATCTTGGGAGGCACTGATGGAAGGCATGAGCAGGTCAGCCGGTTGAGGATACTCGGGGGGTTCATGCCTTGTTACATTAAGTTCTCTAAACAGCCTGGGGGTAAGCTTCAGAGTTTTTTTTTTAATTTGAGTTTTGAGGTTATGGTAGAGGGTTGCAAAGAAATTGCCTAGGTCTTGGATGAACTCATTTGCACTGTTTGCATCTGGGCCAGCTTGTTCGAGTGGAGCAATCTGAGGTAAGCAGGATGATTAGTGTGATTTGTGTGGACTTGAGCAATGGTCACGATTTTGTGATTTGCTGGAGCATTAAAGGTTTGGATCTTAGGCGAGGGTGCAGGCCTTCTCTTCGCCTGTGGCCTGGTCCCTATGTGTTCTTGATTCCGCTATAGGCTTGGGAGGGGGACTGGGTTAAGTGATCGTCCAATGCAGTGCCCCACTCAGCTTTGGGCAGAAGTGGTCCTGCACCTCTCAATTAAGGTTAAGGTGGAGTCCATTGCTGGGGGTTGGTTCAAACTGTTATTTTCTGCTTCTGTGCTTTTGTCACTTGAAGCGGCATGTGAGGCTTGGAAATATTAATAAGTCCTGCCTGAGTAGGCTTAGGAGGCGTTTGGGGAGCAGAGCAAATTTTCAAACATGGAGTAATGTCCTTGGTTGGTTTCTGGTGCCCCTCGCTGTCTGGATAAGTTGTAAGTGAAGGGTAAGCTTCCCCCTCATCTTTCCCCTCTGCCACTGTCTTGCGGCGATTTGGTAGCTTGCTTTTGTGCATTCTTGGTATTGTGATGGTTGGAGGGGATTTTACGTTCAGCTACAGTTTGTTGGCAGGTTGTCGGCTGACTGGTGGTTTGGTGGGCAGGAATGGAGCCACCCCATGATGTCTCATCCATAGAGAAGGGTAGTCAGATGATCGCCAATGTGGAGGCGAGGGAGCTCGTAAAGGGGGTAAACTGCACCAGAACCTAGACTGGCCATCAACCCCCTTTCCGGCTCGACCCTCCAGTCGCAGCGATAGTGAATCAACCACACCTCTCCCCTAGAGCACCTAGGCTAGCTTGGCCACTCAGACCCTCCTTTTTGATCACCAGGGGACCTGATGGACCAGCCTCTTAAAAAGCAGGTTACAAGGCAGCCGATGAGCCTGGCGGAGTGGGGGTCTTGCGGTGCGAGGGTCTTCCTGGTGCATAGTGAGTTAATGGGGTTGTGTCCGGAAATCCCTGAGTTGGTAACTTGTTTGGCTCACTGTTAGCGGGCAGCTGTCTGCAGGAAGGGCTGGTTGGGGGAGTGAGGGCTGGCGCCTGGGATCAACCGGCAGATGGAGAGCAGCAACAAGCCAGATTGGTGTTGGGTCGAGTTAAGCCGCTACACCAGGATAAGAGCCAGATCCCCTCCCACCACAGGTCGCACCTGCCTCAGGACAAATGGACGGCGGAAGAAATGAGAAAGCACGAGTAAGGGCAGGAGGGAGGAAGGTCAGGGGAATAAATGTAGTACAGGATAGATGACTGCGGCTCCTCATCTCCTCGACACCGCGCATCCAGATGCTGTAGGTCTTTGTGCTGTTTCCACTGGTCAGACTGTGGCCCCTGCACCCTGACCTTACTGCGGGTCGGTCTCTTTCTCCGTGACCGTCACTTCACTCCAGTACACACAGTACCCTGAACTCCACCCCGAAAACGCATCACACGTGCTCCATCAGCAACTCTGTTCAATACCTGTTACCCAATGCTAGGCAGCTCAACTAGAAATCTGTTAGAAAGTTGCCTACTCTCTGAGGATCCTCGGGATCGTTTCTTTAACTTTATGTACATCTTTGTGTTGATGTGTACATTTGGTAGTAAATCTCATGAGCTTCCAGAATACGAGTTGACATTATTACAAAGATGTTGAACATTTTAGTGAGGGGACCGATAGGCTCCAAAGACTATTGCAGTGATGTCAGAGCAGAAGGAGCCTATTTCAACTTGCTGAGTGTGCTTACTTAGCTCACAAAGAAAGGAAATTGTAACAGAGCAGTCACGTATTCCAGTACATTTGCGGTGTGCGACAGTCCTAAGCTATGGCAGTAGTTTAACAGACCTTCTGGATCAGAATTTGACTTTTTCAGTAGGGCTGTAATAATAGTATGCATGGGTTTCTTTATCACTGTAAGACAATAATGTTCTCTTAAACATCCAATTTATGTGGTAAATGTACCCCTAAATTACCTTAGTAGGTTTGTACTTAGAAACTGTACAGCACTTACAAATTCTTTAAAATAAACTTTTTGTATTGTTTCAATAAGGATGTGGAAACGTAAATAAGATTGATCATGAAAGATGCACAACAGTAATCACATTTTTGCATCGCACAACAATAACCCATCTTGTCCATTGGTCCCTGCAGTGTGCTAAATTCTCCAAGAAAACCTAATAACCATCTCCCCAAACAATAGAACAGTAGAGGTCCCAGGTTATGTTTAAAATAAATACATCAGAAAAAATGAGTACATTGACAAACTAATCAGGGGTCATTATTGCACAGATCCTGCGACCGCCCATCATCTGTCAAAGCTTCCTTGAACAGACAAGCTTAGAATTAACCAAGCATTAACTTATCTCATCACATAATATTGCTTGTATTCTAATGTAACAACACTATATGGAATTCTCCCATAAGGGGGGGGCAAGACCTAAGACAGAGTAACAGTTAATAACACCTCACACATCCATCTTCCTTCAAAAAAATAAAACAACTGTATGGAATAAAAATAAGTACAATATTTCACATGCTCGTATTTACATTCGTAGGAGCTGTTTTTCTTTTCCTCATTTAAATGCATTAGAAACTGAGCTTAGGCTAACATAAATTGTGTCTACGCTGTTCTCCTTGAATTTATGTCATACTACACCAGTGACAACTATTACTCTTGTTTCTTGTTCCAAATAAAGAATTGCGAGCTTTACCTAACCAAGGACATTCTAAATGTCCCAGGGTATTGTTGTACAATGTATCAACGAGCATGCTTAAATACATTGTGAGAGTGACTAAATCCAATATACTACAACCATAGGTGAATCCTATAATGTATTTTGTAGTAAAATGCTTCTTCTTGCTTGTTCCTCATTGGTGCATATTCGGAGAATCATGTACATGTTTAGAAATGTATGAAAGTCTTTGTCAAAAGTCCTATAAATGGATATATATTTCTGTATCCTGGAACCCCCTATTTCTCAGCTTTAGAAGGCAAATCAATGACAGAATGTATGTAGAACTTTACTGAGTTCTTTATACATAATGGCACTATACGATTTTGCTGATAAACCTATCAACAGCTTATCTCCTGTATTTTTCCTATTAACTTCTTATATGAAATTTCAAACTATAACTGGTGTCTGTTTCTTATTAGAGCGTTGCAGAGTTGATTTGTGAGCCCTATCACAATTTTATTTTTGCCGTATCCAATTGGGGAGCTCCAAAGTCCATCTTGTGACTACACAACTCCCAGTTCTAGCTGTTGCAGTGCATTGGTATGATTAATTAAGGTAAATTGGCACGCTAACACATTTATACTCCTTAGGCATACTGGAGGGGGCGGGGGGGCTAGCAACCCTTTCCTAATGACTGAAGCAACTTTCCACAGTTCCATCCACAACTCCATCTGCTACTGCTCTTTCTTCATACACACATTTCTCTCTGCTCTCACCTTCTGAACTACTATTTCTGGTCTCATTTCTATCAAAGTACAAGGTCAACGAGATTCTTGATATCCTTTTCCAGCTCCTGAAGTGTACCAGCACATGAGTTGAACCCTCCTCACATACATCAAACAATGCTTCCTTCCACCTAGAAGTACAATGTCTCAGATAATGTGAATGGTGTTTTTGACTTCCTTCTAAACTGCTTGCAAAGGGCAATGCTTCCCATGTGCCATCTTTCCATCCTCTGGTCTGGCAGCGATATATAAGATTTTGTTTACCTGCATGAATTCAGAGAGAACTCTGCCTCATCTTTCGCATTCCAAAACCATTTTTTCACTTTAACAAATTGCCCCACCTTCTTAGCTCCCATTAATTTCTGATACTTTTTTTAGTTTTTTTGTTACTTCTCAATTCATTCTTTTGCAGTGTCTCAGTACTAGTTCATTAGTTTTGACTTTCACATCGAGCTCGGAATAACATTATAGTATGCTGCTCCACCTTTTATCTCACAAAAGGGCTATGTCCTGTGGTATCATGTATGGTAACTCTGTATGACCACAATGTTTCCTGCAAATTATTCTTCCCACTCAAATGATCCAATTGAATTATACCTTTTATAACTCTGTTGATCCTTTAGGCAATTTTATTTCCGCTGGATGACATAACGTAAGTTTATGCTCAAAACCCAACTCATATAACAAACTCTTAATTTCTTTGATCTAAACCACACACAATTATCACTCAACAACACAGCAGGGGCTCCCTCCCCTGGCATTTTTCTTTGAATACATTGACCACCACAATGGAATCAGCATTATTTGCAACTTCCAACTCGGTCCATTTTGTGGAGAAAAAAAACATTATATCCAGAAAATACTTCAATTGGATTGTCCCGCAATACCTAAATCAACCTTATCCCAAGGCATGCTGGGACACAAGCGTGGTCTCAATGCTTTTAAATGTTTATCTGAGCTATCGCAAGACAAGCACTTGCTGGTCAGCGTTCAACTTCAGTATCAACCTTAGGCCACCAAAACTATTTTTTCATTTTTATTTTTGTATAAACTAGGCCTGGTCTTATGACATAACTTAATAATGTTTTTGGGGGTGAAGCCAACTGCCAAACATGTTGGTCACACTGTAATGGAGCTCTGCACTAGCCTATAATATCCTTCACAATATTGAATGGGAGAGCCATAAACTGAAGTTAGACTACTGCCAAGCAAGGAGAGTGTGTCAGAGAGCTGGTATTGGCAGAAGCGAAGACTGTGTAAGGTACACGACTGGGTGATTTCTTTTCTTTCACTGTGACCACGCCTGAGACTGAGCCAGAGCCACCTCCTGTCACATGAATGTCTGTGTTGCCCTGGGCTGGGCTCTCTACACTGGTCTCTTCTGTTTTATTGTAATATACAACTCATCTGCTGCTGGCTGAGACCTTAATCCTGTGGATGAGATGAGGGTCGGCCATAGAGCCTTACTGTGAGGGACCCTGCAGGGGCTTGCCATTCCTGAGGCACAGATAGTCATGTCTGTCCAACCACAGTGCCCTTGTTGAGAAACTAGCAGATGTAGCCATGGCTGACTGTCGGTGGAAAGGTCGCCAGCGAGACTGCGGTGTGGGAGAAGAGCCTCATCTCCAACCTGTACAGAGACAGAAAGGGGCTGCGCTTGCTCTGCTGTAACCAGGGTCACCACTGAGGCCTTGGATACCTGACCTGCTGCACAAGCAATGCAGTGGAGAACATTGCTACCGAAGTGATCCTGTGCCTGGGTCCGTGGTCAGCCTTCCTCCACTTGTTTGCGCACAGAATGGGACATGAACTTTACACATGGCTTAGGAGGCAACAAAATTTACCCACCTACAGTCAACCGGGCCTTTAAAGGGCTGCTACCACGACCCTCAAGATGCATGCAGCAGCTCTACAAAGCTAACTGTGGAGACAATCCCTTTGAGGGACACCACAGTAATTTGAAGCCTGTGGGCTCTACTGCCCCAAGTGCTCTGAACTGGATGATACATGCTGCTGGGTGAGGTGACCCCACAGTGACTATAGAGAATTTCACGGTTAGACTTCCATACTGCAATAACTATATGATGTAGTTACAATCCACAAAGCCATGCATATTCTTCTACTCGCCTCCATCCATGGTATACATTCACGACTTGATCGATTTGTCTGTACAACAGAATTACAAACTTGTGTTACATCAATCATATATCACCACAACATACTCTCTAACCACAACCCTTTTTTGGCGGCCATAGAATGTTGACACATATATCAACTTGGCAAATATTGCTAGTGACCATGGAGGATGCTGTGTTTTGTTATACGATTCAAGAATATTTTTATACATATTTTAATTAGTACAAAAACAGTGTCCTCCACATTAGTGGAATGGGATGCTTTTAAGATCATAATAAGAAGGTGCTGCATAGAGTCTACGTTAGGAATGATTCAAATCAAAAAAGATATGCAGCAATTAGCGTTGCAAATACCTGCATCCCTTGATGGAAAAAAGGATCAAAAACAACTGGAAAACATTTACTATGGTAAACTGGAGATCCTATGGTGCCATGACTTCAAATAATATCACGGTACAAAAGGGGGTGGTGATGGACGGAGCATCTGAATCAATCAAACACTCACACCCAGTCAAAGGATCTGGGTTGAATCCATCACCGTTCTTTAGCCCACTCTGCCACCCCAGTTCAGACATGGCTATATGCAAATCAGTCTGACCCTGTGCCTCATGGGAACAGTACAGCCCGAACTGCCAAGCCATGTCTTCCCTGGACCGGAAACAAGCTTCCGAGGACCGGTTTCTGGCATTCCAGCCGTCTTCAGCCCGGCTTGCTTGAATCCAGTGGCAAAGCGAGCAAGGGACTCCCGTCTGAGCATACCCTGCCACACTTAAGGCGGCCAAAAGCGGTACAAAAGGGGGTGGTCATGGACGGAGCATCTGAATCAATCAAACACTCACACCCAGTCAAAGGATCTGGGTTGAATCCATAACCGTTCTTTAGCCCACTCTGCCACCCCAGTTCAGACATGGCTATATGCAAATCAGTCTGACCCTGTGCCTCATGGGAAAAGTACAGCCCGAACTGCCAAGCCATGTCTTCCCTGGACCGGAAACAAGCTTCCGAGGACCGGTTTCTGGAAATTCCAGCCGTCTTGAGCCAGGCTTGCTTGAATCCAGTGGCAAAGTGAGCAAGGGACTCACGTCTGAGCATACCCTGCCACACTTATGGCGGCCAAAAGCGGTACAAAAGGGGGTGGTGATGGAGGGAGCATCCAATTTCTTGCGGAGTGCCTCAGGGGGTCGGCCTTGTCGCCCCTTCTATTCAATATATACCTTCAACCATTGATTGCACTCCTCAATCAACTGGATTGTCAGGTGTATAATTACGCCGACGACACCCAAATTATTATCCAATTGGATAATGCTCCTGGGTCGTCAGCAAGGCTGCAAAACATTCTCAAACATACAGCTAATTGGATGTCTCAGAACTCCTTAAAAATCAACCCCGATAAGACGGAGGTCCTACCAATCACCATTGCGGGCAATCCTTGGCACGACGGGTTCTGGCCAAGAGAACTAGGGTCGCCCCCAGAACCTGCAACGGTCGTAAAAAGTCTAGGCATTCAGGTGGATGACAAACTATCCATGCAGAAGCAAGTCACCATGGTGGTGGGAACATGTGTCGGTCTTCTTCGGCAACTTAGGAAAATCGCGCCACTCCTGTCCTTTTCCACCTTGAGGCGGGCTGTGTCCGCAATGATATTATCAAGGTTGGACTACGGCAATTCGCTTTATTTAGGCCTGCCCCAAAAACTTCTGGACAAACTTCAAGTGGTAATGAATGATGCTGCCAGGTTCATTTTTAAGAAGCCAAGGAGTTCGCATGCGTCCCC
This sequence comes from Lissotriton helveticus, assembly GCF_964261635.1. Lineage (NCBI taxonomy): Eukaryota > Metazoa > Chordata > Amphibia > Caudata > Salamandridae > Lissotriton > Lissotriton helveticus. Next base: position 876,810,352 of record NC_136067.1, read on the forward strand.
ACTTCTGCGCGCTTTACACTGGCTGCCAGTAAGGCAGAGGGTGCTCTTTAAGGGGCTTTGTGTTGCTCACAAATCGCTCTATGGAAAGGCGCCAAGCTACATTAAGACCGGCCTGATTCCATACAAACCGGGTAGGTCGCTAAGATCTTCTGAAGCAACTCTCCTGACCCAACCACGATGTAGACTGGCCACAGTGGGTGGTCGCGCCATCTCCAACACCCTCCCAGCAGCCTGGAATAATCTACCGGTAGATCTGCGGAAGGAATCCAATCTGATGACTTTTCGGAAGAAGTTAAAAACTGTTCTCTTCCAGAAAGCCTGGGATGGGCTATAACTTTCAGAACGGTCTCTTAGGAACTCTGCTGTGCTTACCTGCCAAGCGCTTAGGGACCCCTGGGTTATAATGCGCTATATAAGTCGAATAAAATAAATAAATAAATAAATCTGAATCAATCAAACACTCACACCCAGTCAAAGGATCTGGGTTGAATCCATCACCGTTCTTTAGCCCACTCTGCCACCCCAGTTCAGACATGGCTATATGTAAATCAGTCTGACCCTGTGCCTCATGGGAACAGTACAGCCCGAACTGCCAAGCCATGTCTTCCCTGGACCGGAAACAAGCTTCCGAGGACCGGTTTCTGGCATCCCAGCCGTCTTCAGCCCGGCTTGCTTGAATCCAGTGGCAAAGTGAGCATGGGACTCACGTCTGAGCATACCCTGCCACACTTATGGCGGCCAAAAGCGGTACAAAAGGGGGTGGTGATGGACGGAGCATCTGAATCAATCAAACACTCACACCCAGTCAAAGGATCTGGGTTGAATCCATCACCGTTCTTTAGCCCACTCTGCCACCCCAGTTCAGACATGGCTATATGCAAATCAGTCTGACCCTGTGCCTCATGGGAACAGTACAGCCCGAACTGCCAAGCCATGTCTTCCCTGGACCGGAAACAAGCTTCCGAGGACCGGTTTCTGGCATTCCAGCCGTCTTCAGTCCGGCTTGCTTGAACCCAGTGGCAAAGTGAGCAAGGGACTCACGTCTGAGCATACCCTGCCACACTTATGGCGGCCAAAAGCGGTACAAAAGGGGGTGGTGATGGACGGAGCATCTGAATCAATCAAACACTCACACCCAGTCAAAGGATCTGGGTTGAATCCATCACCGTTCTTTAGCCCACTCTGCCACCCCAGTTCAGACATGGCTATATGCAAATCAGTCTGACCCTGTGCCTCATGGGAACAGTACAGCCCGAACTGCCAAGCCATGTCTTCCCTGGACCGGAAACAAGCTTCCGAGGACCGGTTTCTGGCATTCCAGCCGTCTTCAGCCCGGCTTGCTTGAATCCAGTGGCAAAGTGAGCAAGGGACTCACATCTGAGCATACCCTGCCACACTTATGGCGGCCAAAAGCGGTACAAAAGGGGGTGGTGATGGACGGAGCATCTGAATCAATCAAACACTCACACCCAGTCAAAGGATCTGGGTTGAATCCATCACCGTTCTTTAGCCCACTCTGCCACCCCAGTTCAGACATGGCTATATGCAAATCAGTCTGACCCTGTGCCTCATGGGAACAGTACAGCCCGAACTGCCAAGCCATGTCTTCCCTGGACCGGAAACAAGCTTTCGAGGACCGGTTTCTGGCATTCCAGCCGTCTTCAGCCCGGCTTGCTTGAATCCAGTGGCAAAGTGAGCAAGGGACTCACGTCTGAGCATACCCTGCCACACTTATGGCGGCCAAAAGCGGTACAAAAGGGGGTGGTGATGGACGGAGCATCTGAATCAATCAAACACTCACACCCAGTCAAAGGATCTGGGTGGAATCCATCACCGTTCTTTAGCCCACTCTGCCACCCCAGTTCAGACATGGCTATATGCAAATCAGTCTGACCCTGTGCCTCATGGGAACAGTACAGCCCGAACTGCCAAGCCATGTCTTCCCTGGACTGGAAACAAGCTTCCGAGGACCGGTTTTTGGCATTCCAGCCGTCTTCAGCCCGGCTTGCTTGAATCCAGTGGCAAAGTGAGCAAGGGACTCACGTCTGAGCATACCCTGCCACACTTATGGCAGCCAAAAGCGGTACAAAAGGGGGTGGTGATGGACGGAGCATCTGAATCAATCAAACACTCACACCCAGTCAAAGGATCTGGGTTGAATCCATCACCGTTCTTTAGCCCACTCTGCCACCCCAGTTCAGACATGGCTATATGCAAATCAGTCTGACCCTGTGCCTCATGGGAACAGTACAGCCCGAACTGCAAAGCCATGTCTTCCCTGGACCGGAAACAAGCTTCCGAGGACCGGTTTCTGGCATTCCAGCCGTCTTCAGCCCGGCTTGCTTGAATCCAGTGGCAAAGTGAGCAAGGGACTCACGTCTGAGCACACCCTGCCACACTTATGGCGGCCAAAAGCGGTACAAAAGGGGGTGGTGATGGACGGAGCATCTGAATCAATCAAACACTCACACCCAGTCAAAGGATCTGGGTTGAATCCATCACCGTTCTTTAGCCCACTCTGCCACCCCAGTTCAGACATGGCTATATGCAAATCAGTCTGACCCTGTGCCTCATGGGTACAGTACAGCCCGAACTGCCAAGCCATGTCTTCCCTGGACCTGAAACAAGCTTCCGAGGACCGGTTTCTGGCATTCCAGCCGTCTTCAGCCCGGCTTGCTTGAATCCAGTGGCAAAGTGAGCAAGGGACTCATGTCTGAGCATACCCTGCCACACTTATGGCGGCCAAAAGCGGTACAAAAGGGGGTGAATCCGAAACCGGTCCCAGGATGCTTGTTTCCGGTCCATGGAAGACATAGCTTGGCAGTTCGGGCTGGACTGTTCCCATGAGGCACAGGGTCAGACTGATTTGCATATAGCCATGTCTGAAATGGGGTGGCTGAGTGGGCTAAAGAATGGTGATGGATTAAACCCAGATCAGTTGACTGGGGATGAGTGTTTGATTTGCTCAAACGCTCCGTCCATCATCCCCTTTTGTATCGCTTTGTTCACCCTAAGTGTGGCAGGGTATGCTCAGACGTGAGTCCCTTGCTCACTTGGCCACTGGATTCAAGATAGCCTGCTGATGAAGATTATGAATCCGAAACCGGTCCCAGGATGCTTGTTTCCGGTCCATGGAAGACATAGCTTGGCAGTTCGGGCTGGACTGTTCCCATGAGGCACAGGGTCAGACTGATTTGCATATAGCCATGTCTGAAATGGGGTGGCTGAGTGGGCTAAAGAATGGTGATGGATTAAACCCAGATCAGTTGACTGGGGGTGAGTGTTTGATTTGCTCAAACGCTCCGTCCATCATCCCCTTTTGTATTCAAATAATATCAGGCTAAGAGTGACAAGGAAGGAGTGAAACCAAGCAGACTACTATCCCAAATTACTAAACTTCTTTAGAACCAGACTCTACCACTAGCAATCACCACAACAAATGACGCTACAGCATACATACAAGCTGATATCAATGCTGCCTTCTATAATCACAATAGTACATTATATGGAGACACCAATGACCTTTCCAATTCTTTAACGTAGAGTTTATACAAAACCTGAACTTTTGTGAGCTCTCTGCAGTCACCTCTGACTCTATCAGTCAACAGATCTTGCTGCAGAAGATCTCAGGGGTCTTTACTGAACCAGCTAGAGAGATATAGGGGCATATGCAGGTAAATCCATTTTTGCGATTTGGAAAATGCGATTTTCGGCAAATCGCACTTTCCGAATCGCAAAATCGGATGTAGGTTAAAAATCGCTAATATTTAGCGATTCTCAAAAATTCACAGAACAATTGTGCGATTACCCAAATAGCGATTCCTTATTAGCGAATTCGCTAATAAGAAATCGCCAAAACGGGAAAGAGCAATTCAGGTGCAGAATGATGACATCACAACCAGGAAGTGTGAGTCCCCATGCTGCACCTGATTGCCTGCACCTGTTCCAGAGTCAGTTGCTGGCTGAGAGACAGAGAGGAGGGAGTGTGGAATTGCCCCTGACTTCAAACTTTGCAAAATGGAATTCCAGGGTGCTGAAAAGCAGGGTGGGGACAAGCAGGCTGATGAACAGAGCAGGAAAAGAAAACAGAAATTTTCTGAGGGAGTTGGAGTTATTGACAGAGGAGATGGTGAGGCAACATGACCTCCTGTTTGGGAAAGCCTCACTTCGTGTGCCTGAAGCCAGAAAAAGGAAAATATGGTCAGACATACAAGAAAAGGTAAACGCCACAAGCGTAACACATCGTACCACCGAGGACCTAAGGAAGCGGTGGTACGATAAGAGGCAACGGCCCAAGGAGAGGGTGGCCACAAGATTGGCAGAAGCTAAGGCAACTGGAGGTAGGAGCTCCACTACACCAGATCCGACCCCCCTGGAGGAGTTGATGGAGGCCACCCTCATGCCTGAGGCAGTGACGGGCGTGGCCGACCTGTACAGCTCTGAAACCATAGACACCACAGAAGGTAAGATGCATGCCAATATTGCCCAATGCATCCCCATCACACCCAGACTCCAAAAACCCCATGCATGAATAGTTATCCGGTCCATGTTTTGAGGATGACCCAGTGAGGCATAATGGGAAATGTAGTGCTATGTAATGTGAATTGGGGCAGATACACATACAAAGGGTACATAGGGAACAGTCACACTAGCAATGTTCATAGTACACAAAATAGACAAGTAGGCATGTAAATAGTATTTTCAAAAACTTTATTTAAAAATATTTTTTTATTTACACAAAACTCATGTGTGCTATTTTTTGGCAGATGGACCAACAATACAGGACACTGTTGCAGCAGTGGGGGAGACAGCTACAGCAGAGGACCAGTAAGGGCAGGAGAGCCAGGGTGCCACACGTGACATATCTTCCGCGCAAAGCAAACGGCGCAAAATTGTACCTGCATTGATACCAATGCCATCCGGGTCCATAGATGCAGAAGATGACACACAGACTGATGCTTCTCCAAGCACAACTCAGGGCAGATTTCAAACATCCGCATCAAATATGACTGGCAGTGGAGCCAGACAGAGGGCACGAGCCAACACCTGCAATGCCTCGTCAGGTTCTGAATCTGTATTTGCTGGGCTGGAGGGCCAAATGTTACTTGTGCAGCGCCTGCAAAGCAAAGGCATATCATCAATACAGCGTCAGCTGGCTCAACACAATTGGCACATGTCGGAGGTGAGACTTGGGATAACAGCAATAGCAACAGCCACAGAGGCAAATCTTAGTGAAGCTAAGATTGCTAGACAGGCCCACAGGCTGATAGAGGGACGACGTGGTTTCCTGCCTGCTTTCTGGCCAAGTGTTCTGTTCCTGCTTTTAATCCCACCTTCAAACCCACTCCTCGCGGCCCCCGCTGCGCGGGTGCGCTCGAGGCCAACATCACCGGGGACTCCCTGACAGTGAGAGGAGCCGCCTGGAGACGCGTTCCGCCCCTGCGGGACTGCGAGGACCAGCGGGCGCTGCGCCTGTTGACTCGCCGCAGCTGGTCCTCTTCCCGCCCACCTCCCGCCTGCGGGTTGGGCGTTCAGTGCTTGTCGCTGATAGAGGGATGACGTGGTTTCCTGCCTGCTTTCTGGCCAAGTGTTCTGTTCCTGCTTTTAATCCCACCTTCAAACCCACTCCTCGCGGCCCCCGCTGCGCGGGAGCCGCTCGAGGCCAACATCACCGGGGACTCCCTGACAGCGAGAGGAGCCGCCTGGAGACGCTTTCCGCCCCTGCGGGACTGCGAGGACCAGCGGGCGCTGCGCCTGTTGACTCGCCGCAGCTGGTCCTCTTCCCGCCCACCTCCCGTTATAATCAGATAGCGTCTGACGCGCACGCGGGACACGCGCGGGGCAAAGCGCGGAGCGAAGCCCGGGCAAAGGGCGGGCCGTTTGAGGCCGTTCGAGGACGTGAGAGACTGGACTGGGTCACCCCTCTAAAATCCACCTCCTGCTATCCATTCCGAAACGTATGTACGGTCTTTTCATTGACTTTGCGCTCGTGGTCTTTGTGATATTCTGTCTTGCAGTTCTTATACCTATGTCACAACTTTTTCCCCTGTCTTTGTATAATAGGAAAGATGGTGCTAACTAGAGGAAATAAAACCAAGGCCCCTGGGAGCGTGGGTAAACTGTTAGGCCCCATGGATGATTTTATTACCAAGGCAAACTCATTTATCGATCAAAGTATTTCTTTGATGGAGGAAAGGGTTTCCTTGGACTTGGCGTTTGCTAAGAGATCTTCCATGGGTAATTTGGCCAAAGCTAGAACCCCCGCCCCTGATAACAATGTAGGGCATAGGGCCCTTTGCGAGGGCAGGCGTAGCCTACCAAACAATGTGGACCTGTCGGCCTCCCAGCTCTCTGATTCCCAGACAAGCTCAGATTTAGAAAGAACACCTGAGCTAATACCTCAAACGTCTCCCCAAATTACATCAGATGAAAGAAGGCAAGCAAGAGGGAGGAGGGAGGGTGCAATAAGGAAAAGAAAGAACGATCCGAAAAATTCCATCCTCAATGAGACCGGGAATATCTCCAGTTTTCCACAGAATTCACCCCCTAGAGCAGAACAGCTGGTAGTTTCCGCAATGGTCCATCATCCCGCACATGACATTCCTGCCCCTATCAATCTGGAATCGCCCATTCTTCTATCCAGCAGTAAGGAATCATCTGATAGCAATAATTCCCAGCTGCTAAACAAGATCGCTGATCTATTAAAATCCTTTCTTCAACCAGTAGAAGCAACGTTAGCGCAACTGGAGATTCAGCTATCCAAGTTTGCCAATCTTCCACAATTTAACCAAGTGTCAGGGGCTCAAAAAATAGGGGGAAACAAACAGAATAAACAAACCTTCCCTAAGCCGGTACATACCCTCCCTAAACCTGCAAATACTCAAAAGAATGCACCTTTACCCCTAGTTGCAACAGCCAAATCAAAGAATAACAAGAGCACAGTGAATCCATCCACCAATGTTGCCAGTACTCTGTCACAGGGAAATGCCCTGTCAACAACAACACCCGCATCTAAAACAGTGATACCAAAAAAAGTGGCAGCTAAAACCCTGGTGACTCAAACTTTAGCCTCTAAATCCCCGGCCCCTGTATTCAACAGTGATGGCTTCAGGGGACCCACCGAAGTTAGACTTCCTGTTGACATGCCACCAGATGCATCCCCTTACGTAGTGGTAATGACTGGTGTGCCTGAGCTAGTGGACCACAATGCTGAACCTATGTGGTCTCTGAAAAATAAGGCCCAACACTGGCTAAATTCCAATCGTCCCATTCCGCCAACTTGGCAATGTAGGATTCTGACAGTACGTAGGACCCCATGGGTGGGAAATGGTAGAAAAACGATCCCGGGAGATTGCATTGTGATTACATTCGAAGACCCCCGAGTAGTAGATTATATCTGCTCTTGGGACCATTCGAGTGTAAATGGAGGTATAGGTACCAAACCACTTTCTTTTTTCTACCCCTCAAGACAATCTAACGGTCCTTTCTTTAACCATGACCCCCCTTGGGCTGTACCACCCCCTCGTCATTTTGAATATGCCAATACAAGGCAATTTGGGGGCCCCCGTCATCGTGACTACGATAGTTCCTGGCACACAGTGTGTTCGCGTTATCAGGGAGGAGGATGGGAAGAATGGGGTCCACATACGCTGAGAAGGGCTCATAGACAACCGCCCGCTGGGACCCTTGGTTTAGCATCCCGACGAGGAATAGATTTAGTGGCCTTGAAATGGTCGATTGACCATCAACGGTCACCGAATCTACTAATTCTAACTCATCCCAGCTAATTCCTAAAATAAAAACAATCTCTCTAATTAACGAAGCCGTAGTGTCAAAAGTAGACCCACAGCCCATACCCATCCTCTTTTGGAATGTGGCGGGTTTACGTCCCAAGATCGAGGACGGGACTGCCTTGCATTTCCTGGAGCCATGTAAAATAATTTGCCTCCAAGAGACATGGTCTACGACAGAGCTTCACCTCTTGGGCTATAAAACATACTTTACCCCAGCCCTCCATAGTACAATAGGTAGACCTAAAGGAGGGCTAATAGCGTATATTGCAAACACAATGAACCACCTAAAAGCGTCCATAGTCCACTCCGACCCTAATTTTCAAATACTCTCTCTTTCCTTTACGAACAAGGAGTCCATCCTCTTGATTAATATCTATAACAACTTAGAGGAAGACCAATTCCTGATTCTTCTACGTAATGTTCAGGAGAGACTAACCCAGCTTTACCGCTTGAAGGCTGGACAAGGGGCTATTTATCTTTTATGCGGAGGGGACTTTAACCTCCACCCATGCCCACAGGCTAAAACAAACTGCTGTGGGATAGCGGATGAATTTGATGCTCCACTAGTGCATTTTGCTCATACTAAAGTGGGGATTGCTATGAACAACTTGCTATCTGACTTGGATCTTGTAATAGCCAATAGCCTAAGTTCAGGTCTAAACTCCCTTCAACCGACTTATGTGGGTAGGGGACACCAAACGACAGTTGATTACATCCTCCTGTCACCTGGACTGCTACATATAGCTAGAGCCTTTCAGGTTATGGTTAACTCACTTAGTGATCATTCCGCTGTGAGGATGGATCTTCACTTGACTGATTCAATCCTCGAAACACAGTTATAGCAAAAACTCTTGCCCAGAACAAATTTTACCTAGGCAAACAAAATGGCTATACGCTAAAATGGGGAAAAATGAATCCAAATGAAATTACAAAAAAAATGGTAAATGTGGCATATCCTAATATAATTAAATGTTTGGATCTATCGGAAACTGATGAAGTAGTCCTAAACAATTTCATGCAAATATTAGAGAAAATTAAGGGTCTTCTCACTGCAAAACCGAGGACCGAGAACCCAAATAGTAAAGGGTGGTTTAATCATAGTTGCACCGTGGCCCTAACCAACCTGAAGCTGGCCCTGCATAACACACCCAGAGATGTGGGGCAGATTCAACTCCTTAGGAGGCACTACGGAAGGGAACGTAAATTAAGAATCCATGAATTAAAACAGAAACTTTGGGAAGACTTGCATATGAGCGCCGTTTCTAAAAACAGTGAGGCTTTCTGGCGAACTGTCAGATCACCTTACCTGACAGATAATAACAGTCCTAAAATAGAAGTGGCTATAGACGAAGACACATGGGTGTCCCACTTCTCTAATATTTTTAAAAACTCCTTAACAGTTGGTGGGACAGAAAACATACACCCAATAGTCGAATATCCAATACCGCTGCACTTTGATATTCCCAATCTATTAGTGGCACTGGAAACAAGCAAAAATGGGAAAGCTCCAGGCCCAGATGGGGTCCCAGTGGATCTCTTTAAACATAACTTGGATCTCTGGGCCCCCATCCTCACTAGAGTATGTACAGCAGCTGCAAATGTGGGACTGTTAAAATCCTGGACCAAGTCAATCATGGTCCCCATTTTTTAAAAAGGGGACCGCCAGGATGTGAAATGCTACCGCCCCATCTCATTGCTGGACTCTCTGGGCAAGGTTGTTGGCAGAGTAATACTTGAGCGACTCCAGCAATGGGCGGAGGAGGGAGGCATTATTTCCGACCTCCAGTTCGGATTTGGAGAGGGGTTCGGAACGGTAGAGCAGGCCCTCAATCTTAGCCTGATATTGGGCAAATATACCCAGGCAAAGAAGGACATGGTTTATATGGTCTACGTAGACCTGTCCGCTGCGTTTGATTGCGTTTCACACGCAAAACTCTGGACGGTCTTAAGGCAAATGGGAGTGGATCTCCCTCTTCTAGACTTTTTGAGGGAGCTCTATTCTAAAGCATCGGCAAGGGTGCGCTTTGGCATGAATGGAGAGTTGACGGCTCCTTTTGGAGTAGAGCGTGGAGTCAGGCAGGGGTGTGTCCTGGCCCCCTTTCTCTTCTCACTGTACACCAATGGCTTGGAGCTAGAGATGTTGAGGGGGGGTCAGGACCTCCCACGAGTAAAACAGCGCCTGATTCCCGCTCTGCTCTATGCAGACGATGCCGTCATCCTCGCGCGCACTCCGCGAGAATTACAGAAATCCCTGAACAGATATACGGTCTTCATGGGCGGTTTGGACCTACACGTAAACGTTAAAAAAACGTTTGTCATGACAGCAGGTAGTAGGAAAAAACGAGTAAAGGACATTTATCTCGATAATCAAAAACTCGAGGTAACCGCCCAGTATCCATATTTAGGAATCATGATAGACGATAGACTGTCTTGGAGGCCAGCAGTAGAGGCAAGATGCCACTTGTTTAGAAGATCTATAGCGGCCCTGATGAGCTTCTCCCAGAGACTGGGGAGGAGGGCACCAGTGGAGCTACTAAAAATCTACAGTGCTAAGTGTCAGGCCATTGCTATGTATGGAGCGGGCGTTTGGGGACACGTAGATGTTAGCGCCCTTCAGGTAGCTGAAAACACCTTCCTCAGATTCCTTTTAGCTACTCTGAGATGCACCTCAATCTATGCCTCTCATTTGGAACTTGGAATCCCTTACCTAGAGGATCTGCTCAAGATCCAACCATTGATGCTGTGGCTGCGCGTTTGGACTTCGGTCAAAAACGCTCTGACACAGACGATCGTGGCAGACACAATGGCTCTTGATCAATCCTCAAAAGTAAAGTGGCTTTGTTATATCAGAAACTTTCTCCAAGACCTTGGTCTTGAGAAATATTACTTCCAACCTGAAGCCATTATTGACCTTCCCAATGGAGTCCTAAAACAACTGGCCCTCAGACATTTAGAGACACTGAGATTGACCTCTGAGTCGTCAAAACCCTTGGTCCTTCATGCGAACCTAATTCAGGCTACACATTCTATCCAGCCGTACCTAACATTACAGATTAGTACACACGAGAGAATGTTAATGACAAGATTCAGATTGGATATTTTCTATAGATTGGTAGCATTTCCTGTGAGTCACAGTTGGGACTTAATCCTCCCTCCTTGTCACTGTGATGAGGAATCTAAACAGTCTAACTTACACACAATCATGTTTTGTAAATTCCATCATCCACATAGGAAAATTTGGCTATTACCATTACTAAGGAGTTGGGGATTTAGACAGTGTCGTCCTGCAATGCTACGTCTCCAAATGTTGGAATCTGAACATGTCTGTTATTTTGTCCTTAATTTCCTAAAATGTGTTATGAAGCACAGGAAAAATCTGTAAAAAGTACTCTGAATTTTGATCTAGCTGATCAAATGAAATAACTTGAGACTCTGTTTTAAAACGTATAAACTTGTCTATGTATGAATTTTACTGTATTTTCTTAAATTGTTCATTTGTTTAAACATCTAACTGTATTTTAAATGTTGCTTTTATGGTTTTCCTTTGTGAAAAACCGAATAAAGAAAATGTATTATTATAGACAGGCCCAGCGCAGGGAACAACGTCGCTTACACACACGCCTGGACCAATTTGCAAGGGCTGTGAGCCGCCAATCAACAGCCATATCTATGCTTGCTCGAAGAACTGTGAGCATGCACCATGAGATGGTACACTGCTGTCAGGACGTTGCCAAGAGCCTGGTGCAGGTAACCCATGCACTTGACCAACTGCGGGCTGCTGTCACTGGGGGGATTGTTACGCCAGGTAGCATAGACACTGATGGGCAATCCAGCAGAAGCACTCCTACTCCATCTATTCCTGCAGAAAGGCGTAGGAGTGGCCGTCAGGGTAGAGGTGTGGACAACAACACTGAAACTACTGTACAGGCTGAAGGAGGTGCATCAGGGCGTTCACGCCGTAGGTGAAGGTGCGGCATGGACAATGGCATGTTGTGAAGCAACACATGCCATGAGGACGACCTACGTTAAAGATATTTGGCCACTGTGAGGACATTAACATGTGCTAATTTCAAACCTACAGTCGCACTGTGTGACTTTGCATATCCTGCATTTATGGAAGTAAACATATTTTTTTAACAACAACATTAGTCATTGTGGTCTTTTATCTTACCTAAAAGTAGTTCTGTGTGATGTCATCACGTCTCATGCGCCCTGCAGCTGCCCCGGCTCCTCCTGCACGTCTGCGTTGGGGGGCTGGTTCCTCCTCATTGGATGTGTCGGAGCCTGTCAGATCCACGGGGGTGCCCTTCTTCATAGCAATATTGTGTAGCATAGCGCAGGCCACCACTATCTTACACTACGTCTCCGGGCTGTACTGTAGAGTACCTCCACTCTTGTGGAGGCAGCGGAAACGGCTTTTGAGGATTCCAAAGGTTCTCTCAATGGTGGCTCTTGTGGCTCTGTGGGCAGTGTTGTATCTCCGCTCAGCAGCTGTGGTTGGATTTCGGTAGGGTGTGAGGATGTAGTCACGCACAGCATATGCACTGTCTCCTACATGGAATAAGAATGTTGATGTTTAGTGAGATACTGCAAGTTGAAACATTTCATACTACTGTTTGTGTGTGCCATGAAATTACCTGGCAGGTATCCCTCTCCAAAATCGCCATTTATAAGTCTGCGATGTAAAGCACAGTATCTAAAAATGAAGGAATCATGAGTGCTTCCTGGAAATTTTGCTACTATATCGGTGATTAGATTTTTGGCATTGCAGACCACCTGGATGTTTAATGAATGGTATGATTTTCTGTTTCTAAAAATATACTCATTGTGTGATGGAGGGGACAGTGCGACATGTGTTCCGTCTACACAGCCAATCACGTGGGGGAATTGGGCAATTTGGTAAAAATCCTGTTTGGTTTGGTCCAGTTCCTGCTGTGTGTCTGGAAATTTGATGTGGTGATGCATCCTCTGCATCATAGCATTGAGGAAAGTGTGGAAAAAACGCGAAAGTGCGCTCCTGGACACCCCTTCTACTGCGGCAATTACCCCCTAAAAACTCCCTGACGCTAGGAGGTGAAGTGAGCACAACACCTGTATGTGTGTGGGAATGATGTGGGCCCTGTATGTGGAGTGCTCCAGCATGGGTGTCAGCTCCTCTATCAGCTCCAGGATACTTTCTGGATGCAGCCTGTAGTGCACATGGATGTCCTCCTCAGTGCGTTGGAAGAGGGTGATGCGTGTCCTGTAGATCCTCTCCTGGCGTCTCCTTCTCTCTTCAGCCTCTCGGATACGCAGCCTCCTGGCTATAACATAAAGCCCAGCCATTGTGAGAAGCCACTGTTGCATCATGGGCCACTTTAAATAGGTTGCACCTGGTCACCTGGCCAGAGTTGGTGGTAATTGAGAAGTGCAAAATTGCGATATTCGAAAATTCGCTATTTGCTAATTTTTCCTACATAGGAAATTGCGAATTCCCTTTTTGCGTGACGGTATTAGCGATTTTCACTAACACTGAGATGCAGCTTGCATATTCGCAAATTTATTCGCAGAATCCATTAATCGCAAAATTGCTATTGGCAAATTTTGTGATTAGCAATTTTGCATGGAACATTACTTACCTACATCGCATCACACACTTTTGCGTTCGCAAACACCCGAAATTCTGCGAATTTCGGGGTTTGCGAATGCAAAAGACCTACCTACATATGCCCATAGTCATTCCACAGGAGCACAGGGGTGGCAGAGCCTATTTACGAATGCATATCAATGTAATGAATCAGCCGGAAGGTAATATAGGTATACAGTACAATGTGGTGCTCTCAAAGCAATAAGTCTCCTTCCACCCTCAAAGAAACAAAGAAACTCTAAGGAAAACATCTCCGTCGAGTTCACAAATGACATGCACATATGCCGAGGCACACCAAATTAGTCCATATTGTAATGTAGGTAGTGACCAATGTAGTAATCATAGGAAGTCCGTAATGTATTCCTTTCTCTTTATTTTATTTTATTCTCAAAGATTCATATACAAAAACACACTGGCAGCCGACACCTGTTTCGTTCCATGGACTTTTTCAAGGCTAGATGGTATAGGCAAAGAAACCCGGCACTCCAAAGAACAGCGTGCCGGAGGTGAAAGTATAGGCGAAGATTCTGAATGTCTGTAAGCAGACGTCAAATTTGAAAAACAGTCATGCGTTCTTTCACAGTATTTGCCGGATCCCAAAAGTTGCAATACATCAAAGTCTCCAATGGTTGTAAATAGGTCTGTGGCCTGCCGTTATCACAATGAGTACCTGTATCTGCAGGTAAAAGTAATCAGCGTAGAAATTGTGTTTCCAGATAGTCTATGGATTGTGGCTAATATAAGATGCCTGTACCTCCAGGTATTCAAACTGTGATATAGAGGTCTACCACAGAGTCAAACTTTGGCGAGCACCTGTAACCAACTGGTGGGAATATATATCTCAGACCTGTTTTGAACAACCTGTAGACAATGGTGAATGCCATACTGTAATCCAGAAACGTGCTGTTGGTAAAACGATGGAATGCCACGGGGGCCGACTTATCACCAAGCCCTGATAAGCCTGGAACTGAAGCAAAGGAGACCACGCATACGTCCTTTCTGCTGTGAGCTCACCGAGTCGGTCTCTGTGGCATTGCAAGGTTTTACCGACAGCCCGTTTTGGGTTTACAATATAGCATCCACCATTGTCTACAGCTTTTTCGAAATAGGTCTGAGATATATATTCACACCAGTTAGTTACAGGTGCTCGCCGACGTTTGACTCTGTGGTGGACCTCTATATCACAATTTGAATACCTGCAGGTATGGGCATCTCTTATATTAGCCACAATCCATAGACTGTCTGGAAACACAATTTCTACGCTGATTACTTTTCTCTGCAGATACAGGTACTCATTGTGATAACGGCAGGCCACAGACCTATTTACAACCATTGGAGACTTTGATCTATTGCAACTTTTGGGATCCGGCAAATACTGTGAAAGAACGCATTACTGGTTTTCAAAGTTGACATCTGCTTACAGACATTCAGAATCTTCGCCTATATATTCACCTCCGGCATGCTGTTCTTTGGGGTGCCGGGTTTCTTTGTCTATACCAGCTAGCCTTGAAAAGTCTGTGGGATGAAACACGTGTTGCCTGACAGTGTGTTTTTGTATATGGGTCTTTGAGAAGACAAGAAAATAAAGTGAAAGGAATACATTACGGACTTCCTGTGATTACTACATTGGTCACTGCCTACATTACAATATGGACTAATTTGGTGTGCCTCTGCATATGTGCAAGTCAGCTAGAGAGATATCACCAGGTGCAGACAGTTGTATGATGGAACGATGAGTTCCACAACCCCGCATTTCTAAACCACATGGTCTGAATAACGACTACATCAGAACCATGCATTGCTTTACCACACATGCCTTTAACACAAATGTTCGTGGTAAAGGCAAGCATGGTAAAGGGGTATGCATGGCTAAGGCTGTCATCCCCTCCCCACCGCTCTAGGTTACAAACTCCCCCACCACTCTCCTGCCCTGAGGTGCAAATACCCCTACCCCCTCCAAACCCCCACGCTGTGCGCTCCCCCTGCTCCAATGCCTAAAACTCTGTCCCTTAACCCTATCCATTAAACCGGCACTGACATGCCCTGACCCAGCCCCATAAACTGCCCACCCTCCCCAAAGCCCTAAAAATGACCCCGACTACCCGTACCCCTCCCCTGAGACCTAATACCCTAACCCCCAATTTAAAAAACGACCTGAACACTCCCCCAACACTAAAAACAACTCTGACCCCCAGCCCTGAAAACCTCCCCCGACCCCCCTTCCCTGAAAACGTGCCCACCCCTAAAAACTAGCCCACCCACAGCCCTGATTAATAATTAATGCTTTTAAATGGGAGAATATTAAAATGAAGGGTTAACTTAATGATCAAGTTAACTCTTCATTTTTACTTTCCTCTCTTTTCAAAGTGTTGCATGCACAAACAGTAGGGATCTCGCTCCCAGTGGTTGGTAGACACAGTGCCATTTTTGTAAGTGAAAATTGCAGTCATTATCTGTTAAATGGGAGACATTTAAAGTGAGGAAACGTATTTCTGTGAAACATTGTCTTAACTCTGCTCTTAATTCAGCCAATTAGGTCTTATGAAGCATATTTCTTCACTTTAAAGTCCTCACATTCAAACAAATGACCGCATCTTTCCGTTATTAATATGACACCATGTCTACAGGTCACTAGGAGGGTTGTGTCATGGAACCGGTGGTTAAGACTTGACAGGTAAGCCTTACCCCCAACCCTGCCTTGAGTCCTAAAACTACCACCTTCTTCCTGAAAACCAATCCTCTCCCCTCCAAGCCCTAAACGCTTCCCTGTCCCCAGTCCTAAAAACTAACCTGCCCTCTCCTAAGCCCTAAAAATGACCCCGATCCCAACCCCCCTCCCTGAGCCCTAGAACGGCACCCAAGCCCCCGCCCTGACATCTAAAACCATCCCCTCCTAAAACCCAACGCCCTCCCTTCTAGCCCTTAAATCTTCACTGCCCCCCAAGCCCTAAAAACTACCCCATCCTCCCCTAAGCCCTAAAAACTACGCCGGCCCCCTTGAGCCCTAAAATCTTCCCTGACCCCACCCCAGCCCTGATATCAACCCAAATCCCCCATCCCTGAAAACAACCCCTATCCCCCAGGCTCTGAAAGCAACCACGACCTCTACCAGCCCTGAAAACTACTCTGACCCCCAGCCCTGAAAACTACCCCAACTCCCCCAGTCCTTAAATCTACCCGGACCCCCCCAGCTTTGAAAACATACCCGACCCCCAGCCCTGAAAACTACCCCAACCCATACCAACTACCTCCCAGAACCAGCCCCCAGCCCCACTTACCTCACTGCATTCTCTGGCTCTCCCGATCCTTCATGCTTTCTGCTTCCACCCGACAGCAGCTAGATCGTGCACTGCCTTAACCACGCATATGCATGCTTACGGCATATGCGTGGTTAAAGGCAAGCGTGGAAGAGTGTGTGTTGTGGGAACACACTTGGCTGAAACCTGCAGTGTTCTGACTGTTTCCCCACTGGGAGTAATATACCTGCTGTTTCTAAAGACACTTTGACAAGGGAGAAAATACAAATGATGATGTTTATGTAATGCATATAAACATAAAGTTAACTCTTTAGTTACATTTTCTCCCGTTTCTGAGTGTCTCCTTTACACACAGCAGGTATCTTTCTACCAGTGGCTGGCTGACATATTAATAACTAAAAAATACGCCCATTTCTTAAATGGGAGAAATTTAAAGTGCTTAAAAATGTGCCATCGAGTGCAGAAATGTTTTCTTTATTATGAACATTTTTGCAGAACATTTTTCTGCATTTTAAATTTCTACCGTTTAAGTTTTTTAGTTATTAATTTGGCATTAAAAGGTAAATGGTTGTTTCTATGTGTAGTACATGTAAAGATGCCACATATGGCAAAAAGTATGTCTTGTGCCACAATTTCATATGACGCAGGCACCCAGTCACCCATACACATATAACCCATTCCTTCACGCACATGTTCCTAGATCCCCACTGACAATGCACTCACTGACGCACATGACAGCCCTATCATAGTACCCCTAGTCACAGCATTTTTTTCAAACCATAGTATCGGGCTCCATGGACATTAGGTTTCAAGTCAATAAAGCTGGGATGGGGGGGACCTGGAATCAATGTGCAAGTTACTTGGTCTTCAGTAGCTCATGACAATTTTCACTGATCATCAGAAGTACTCTCATTACAGAAAAGGTTAAAGACCCTGCATTAACTGTTTTCCTGACCTTCACGTCTTTGGGTGATGTTTGAGTGTGTTGATAGTATGCATGCTGAAAATACTATAATTGCGGGTGTAAGAGATTACACATTAGGAATATTTGTAATGGGTACAGTCAAATACATGAAGTGTTTCACATCAAGTCAGACTTCATGATGTCTGATTTGATGTGGGGCTATATCACATTTTCCTTTAGAAAAGCGCATTGTTTTTATTGATTTTTTTCATTTATTGTGTTTGTCAATTCAGGATCACCATTGTGTGGTTACTGAGGAATGGCAAGTAAGGTCATTATAAATTGGATAATTGTATACCCATCCCCCAAACAAAAACTATCAGGATAAGGTGGAAAAGTAAGGGGGATCTCTGAGTTCTGAGGAAGACCGAACGACCCAACTGGGCGATTGAGAACAGCCGAAACATGTCGACAAGAGAATGGATAAGAGGGATGAAGGGGCATTAACACCCCCATTTCTACCCTCCTTGTTTTTTTATTCTTATCCAGGGAGTTGAATAATAAGGAGAGTTAAGGACATCTTTCAGGTAGTTTTACTTACTTTTTTATTCTGCAGAGTAGATCCCCATAAATGTGTGAGTGTCTTCCCCTATTCCCTTTGCTCCATCCCCAGCATTGGTCTGTGTAGGGATTTTGTAGCATGGCCAGTGATGAACGACAGGGAGTTGGGGTCCTCTTTTATGGGAAGGTGATAAGTGACTGCCATGTGCCTACAGTGGAAGTATTTAACCCCACCTTCCCCCTCATATAGTAGACTTGTGGGGATTAGGCTAGTGTGGGGAAAGGTTTTTACATCATTAGTGAGTCAGGCTGTCACGTTTAGTCATAGATAGAGAGGGAAACACTGTAGTGATCACCATTGAATAAAAAAGGAAGTATGGAGCGTGCAAGGCATAGAACTACATCTCCCATAATGCTAAGGGAGTACTTCACAGTCCCACCTCTCTTCCTACTTAAACACCACCTACTGACAGCCCGGTGCTTGAGTAGCAATCAGGAAGGCAAACCTCAACAGCCGGACACCATCACTCATACAACTTGCAGCCAGTCTCAACACACTAGGACACCAAGTAGCACACCTATACAAAGCCCTCCGACCCAAAAACACCAAACTCAACGATAAGGTCACAAATTTCTGGGGGGCTTTAGCAGGAAAGGAACTAAGTGAGGCCGAGAAAGCAGAGCTATGGAGATCGTCCTCTAGGAAAAAGATAACGGCAACGCTAAACCAGACCAAATTTTGACTAGTGCACAAGGCATACTGGACACCGGCCCGCCTGGCCTCCTTGGGGATCCGAGAGAGTGATGCATGCTGGAATTGTGACAAAGGGAAGGGAGACTTAGAACACCTTCTGCTCAGTTGTCCTAAGATCAGGGAATTCTGGGACAGAATTGGAACACTTATCAATGAGATCACAGGAGTAGCCATACACATAGATTTCCCGAGCCTAGTCCTAGGTTTTGCATCCCCGTCCATCACAACGACAGAAGATCGTGACCTCATTGACCTATTGCTGACGGCTGCAGTCAAAATAGTCCTAAGTAATTGGAAGGACACTTCGAAAGCCGCGCCCAAGGCATGGCTCAACTGGGTCACGTTCCTAAGGGGGGCAGACAACATCACAGCGAAACACTCTCCAAAAACTCACAGGCAGTCGAACATGTAGGGGCCCCTAGACCACTACCTATCATCACATAAACCCCCATAAGCGCAGAATCTAGACGACCATCGATGGGCGCACTAACAAAGGGAAACCAGTTTGCAAGGCTCCTCTCCTCTTTCACTTTCGACTTCTATCCCTCTCTATCCTCTCTATCGTCCGGGGCGTGGGACAAGATACCAACCAAGCATTGAGAGAAGGGGGGCAGCAGGAAACAACGACAAGCAGGACTTGGAAAACTGACATCCGAACTATTCGAACTATTCGAACTATCGAACTACCGCAAAGACACGGAAGGCCGGCGGCCAAACCCCCCCTGGCCCCCCCCCCCGGCGCCTTTTTTCTTTCTTTTTCCTCTTTCTCTTCCCTCTTCCTCCACTCATGTATACTCCATGCTCCATGTAAATATATATTTTTATACACAATAAAAATTACAGAAATTTAAAAAAAAACGAAAAAAAAAACACCACCTACTGACAACCCGGTGATTGTCACCTGTGATTAGTCGTCACACCAAGGCCATTTCTTACTCCTCTTGCTGCTAGCTTGTGTCTGGAGACTTCGAGCCCAAGTATCCTCTTTGCTGCCGGGGTTATCCTGGAAGAGAGAGAGACTGCTTCGGGCAAGTTTCCTTTCGCCGTGCTGGAGCGCAAACAGCAGTTTCCCTGCCTTCAAGTCGTTCTGTGTACTCGTGCTGGAGCATAGTTACGAGCCGCAATAGGGGCAGTATATTTACTTGTGCACTTTCCTTTTGTTGCACCGGAGGGCATAAGACAGTTTCCCCTGGGTCCAAGCCACGTTCTGTGTACTCGCGCTGGAGCGCGTTTACGAGATGAGGTAGGCTCAGAAAAGTGCTTCTCCTTGTAAACCATGGGTTAGTGTTTCCTCACCTTCAAGAGCCGTTGAGAGGCTCGGATTGTTTTTGATGCATTTCTTTTTTCTTGTTGCTCATCATAAACACGCTGTAACCGCGTGTTATCCCTGGAAGACTTCCCTTTGACCCATGTGGAATTCCTCACAGATACCAGAGGAATGCCTGGTTCAAGCTAAGTACATTAACAGTTGCACCTTGCAGGATGTTATAAGTTCAGTGTATTTGCTACGTGTGGTTCATACTTCTTGGAACCCATTATTGAAGTGATGCTTTATTTTATTTTATTTATTTTTGCATTTTGTGCCTTTTTCATATAAGGATAAGTGTGGCAGTATTAACTGTAACTGCATCCACATATTATTTACTTATATATTGTAGTTCGGGTGGTGACTTCATGTGTATTGTGTCTCACTTACAGGGAACACGGGGCTACAGTAGGAGTGAAGTCTACAACTCCAGAACATTTCTCCATTGAGTGTTTTCACAGCTGCACCTTTATTGTTTCGTGTATCCCTTTTTTCCCTTTCCGCTACTGTGGTGTTGCCTATGGAGTGAATATACAATACTCACAGGTGATTCCATACATGGGGAAAAGTTTATCTGGCGTCTTCCATCGCTCCCTCTGTATCCGACTTCCAAGGTTAGTGGTTACTTATTCTGTGTATTGACAGAGTGACAAGGCCACGGTTACCTACGGCCTGAGCGATGGATACCAACACTGTTCTCACCTCAGTGTTAGAAACATTAATCGCATTGCGTATGGAAGTGGATGCCTTCCGAGTAGAAAACTAAGAATTAAGAAATGAAATGGACACCATGAGGCGAGAAGTAGCAGGTCTGTCCCGCACCAACCCTACGGGTCCAAGGGGGGCCTCTTACATCAGGGACTGGACCTTACCACTGCCACTCACATCAGAAGGCGCATACACGGGGCATGCGGCTCAGTCCCCGGGAGGGGGAACTGATCCGTTCACAAACCCTTATATTATTCCCTCTCAGGCAGGTCCTTCCTCCATTCAAGTGATACAGCCTGTACAGTTGCCTCTTGCCCCTCCCGAGAGATTCTTTGGGGATCCCAAGAAATTTGGAATTTTTTGGGGTCAATGTAAACTGGACTTTATGTGCAAACCTGCAGTGTTTCCTAACAACCAGGCAAAGACGGCTTTCGCTATGTCCTACGTTGGAGGGAATGCAGCCAGTTGGTCCTTACCCCTAATAGAGAGACGATCCAGTTGTGCACAACTTTTCTACCTTTTGTGAAGAGATGCGCAAATTATTCTATAGAAAGGCACACCAGCTTTCTTTAGATAGAAAACTCATTAGACTTAAGCAGGGCACACAAGACCTACTCACGTACATAACCGCTTTCAACAGGTTCATAGTGGAAACCCATTGGCCAATCGAAAAAAGAACTTCCTTATATTATCAAGGGCTGAGAGGCGGACTGAAGGACACATTTGCTCAAGTCGTACATATGCCCGCTACATGCGACAAACTCATTGACCTCACTGTTCAACTGGATCCTCGGCTCCAGGAAAGAAAAGGAGATAAGCAGCAAACCGACACTAAGTTCCTGCTTCCCTGACCTTGGCCTATGACAGAAGAGCACCAGCAGGCCACCAATGGGACAGAACCAATGCAAATAAGTGGCATACGAGGGCCAATAAGCCAAGACGAGAGGTAAAGAAGATGAAGACAGAGATTATGTATGTACTGTAGAAAGCCCGGACATTACATTAAAGACTGCAAGACAAAAACCAAGTTGATTTATGGTTTAAATTTGTTTATTGAATTTTATCAACATACAGTCTGGTATTGCAAAAGCTGTATCGCAGCCAAAGTACATTTAAAACACAGGTCACAGCTAGGTAATCGTAGCATATGAGGAACCCAGTAAAATTAGAGTTGAGCATAACATAAAACACAAAGGAAACCTATCGTAACCCCTTACCCCACCCCGTCCCTTGTCCACCAAAGGAACAGATGTATTCAGCGATTGAGCCTTGTAACTGGAGTATGGATATTACTGTCTGGACGTTTGTGGGTCAGAAGCCGGAGGAGGCGAAGCTATCTTGGACAGGTGTTTACCCGGAACTCAGAGGAAAGAAGGGATAAGAAGGGTTGCCAGAGCTCATTGAACGTGGACTCCTTCTCTGCGAGTGTCAATGTCAGCTTCTCCATTCCTAGGACGTGCCACAGGCGGAGTAACCACCCTATGAAAGTAGGTAGTTGTGGTGAGCGCCAATGTGCCAGTATGTTTTGTACTGCCGAGCCAAGCGCTATCGCTATCAGTCGGAGGGACTTGAGCGGATAAGTCATGGGGTTTGGGAGGCCCAATAGAATATAAGCTGAAAAGCACGGTATTTGTGTGTCCAAGTGTTTGTCTACCTCATCCAGTACTTGAGTCCAGTATGTCTGAATATGCGAACAGTCCCACAACATGTGTACTAACGTGCCAACTTTCCCGCAACCCCGCCAGCAGTCCGCTGCCTGAGTGGGGTCTATTGAGTGAAGCCGCTCCAGAGTATAGTACCAATAGGTGACCAGTTTGGTAAGGTTTTCGGTCAGCCCCACTTGATACGCCGAGTGGCGGGCTCTATGATATATCCCCTCCCATTCTTTGTGGCTGAGTGATCTGCCCAGATCCCTCTCCCATCCTGCATGGCTAGCATTATACAGGTGTGTGTGTCTGTCTAGTGGCATTTTATATAAGTCCGAAATTAGTTTTTTGTCGGAGGTGCGGGTGACCAGCCACTTCTCATAAACGGAGAGGTATCTGTTGGCAAATGGCTGCACCTGGGTGTGGAGAGCCCAGTGTCGGATCTGGTAGTATCGGAGCCTTTCGATTTCGGGGAGTCCGTAATCCGATTTAAGTTGGTGAAACGGTATAATCCCGTCTAGGTCGAAGAGATGACCTAAAGAGCGCCATTCTGAGGCTCTCCACCGGGTGAAGGCTGCTGCATTTAAGACCCGGTTGAAAGTCAGGGTTCTCGAGCAATGGGGTGAGTGGCGAGGGAAAAGATGTGAGATTGTGTTTGATATTGGTCTGATCCCACGTTTCGAGAGTGACCCGGGTAATGTGGGACGCATATAGATTAGGTTGTCTGTGTATTCTCCGGAGGATGGGGAGTCCCTGTAGGGGTCTTGCGTCTACTGCCTGGTCCTGGACTAACCAGTGCTTCTCCAACTCTAGCCGGCTCCTATCGACCAAATGATGCAGTTGAGTCGCTTGGAAGTAGAGGTGAATATCTGGGACACCGAGACCCCCCCTTTTCCGGCGGAAGCATCGTCAGTGCCTGCTTCATTCGTGGTTCACGGCCATTCCATATAAATTGAGCAAGTTCTGATTGAGTCTGTTTTATCAAAACCTGTGGAGGTCGAAGGGGTATGGTTTGGAACAGATATAAGATCTGGGGGAGGATAGTCATCTTAACTGCCGCTATTTTACCAAGCCAAGAGAGCGGGTAGTGCTTCCATTGGGTCAACTCCTTACGGATTGTCTGCCGCAGCCGTGCGTAGTTGATGGCTACTGTGCTTGATAGGGAGGGAGCTAATTGGATCCCCAGATAGGGAATCATGTTGGTTGCCCATTGAATGGGATAAAGGGTCTGGAGATGCGCACGGGTGGATGGCGTTATGGAGAGGTCAAGTGCGACTGATCTATCCTTGTTCACTTTGAACCCGAATGCCAGCGCGAAGCCTTCCAGTTTTGCGAGGCATGCTGGGAGTGCGAGAAGTGGGGCCGATAAGGAGATTAGGACGTCGTCGGCGTACAGGCTGACAGTATGGATATAGCCTCCAAATTTAATCCTGGTGGTCGCAGGGTGATGACGGAGGCGGTGGGCCAGAGGCTCCATATGAAATGCAAAGAGAAGGGGCGCAAGGGGGCACCCCTGTCGCATGCCCATCTCTATAGGGAATTGGGATGACGACTGGCCATTGACACGGACTGTAGCTGTCGGGAACTTATAGCAATTGAGGATGCCCCCATACCCGCTCGTGCAAGGACCTGTTCTAAATATGGCCATTGCACTATGTCGAAGGCCTTCTCTGCATCGATTGTAAGAAACATGTACTCCTCTTGCGTCCGAGGCGGAGATGCGCTGTGATGGGTTTGAAGGTTCACATTTTTTGTATGGTGAGTGCTGCCAAGTCTTGGTAAAGGACTGGGGTCTGGCCGCGAAAGGTTAGGGGGTGCATCTGTCAGCCCTTTTGTAAAATGGTTTCTTTAGTTCGAAAGTCCTGAACACAGACTAGAATATTAGATGGCGGGGCCGTCGCTGGGCACGATGGGCCCACTCTGTGCGCCCTATCCAGTCAGAGGTCAGCATCAAGTGGCTTGCCCAGGATGTGATTGAAGAGCTCCCTAGTGTATTTAAAGATATCGCCTGTTTCCTCGTCATTTTTCACCCCTCGGATCCTGATGTTAACGATTTTCCAAGTCCTCGAGATGGGATTGTAGGTCTACTTGCTGATCGTGGATCCTGATGACTTCTTGCTGGAGTGTCGCCAGTTCTGTGTCTCTCCCGTTGCTTTTCTATTCTAATTCCATGACCCTCTCTCCGATGCTGTCCACATCTCTGCGGACATCTCTGATTTCAGCCGTGAGGTCACGTTTAAGTATTTGCAGGTCCCCGCGTAGTGTGACAAAGAGAGATTCCAGGAAGGCTTTTGTGATCGGCTCACCACCTTCGCCACCCATGAGTGCAGTCTGATCGGAACTTGCTGTTGATTCGCCTATTTGGTGGCTGCCCCGAGCCTTCCCAAATAAGTCTTTAAGGGTTTTCTCTTTTTGCCCTCTGGAGGAGGACACACTGTGTCTTGGCTGTCGATCGGCGCGGTCATTGGTGGGCTGCATGCGGGCCCACTCGGGATGAGAAGCGGCAAGAGTGGACTCTGGCGTGGCTTCAGTTCCCTCCCAGATAAAACCGGGATCCAATTGCTCCTTGTCAGGGGATCTTCGATGAGCTCCACTAGACGGGTCGCTAGAGGGCCCCTCCTACCTCCCCAGTCAAGCCAGTGGCCCTGCTTCCTCTTTGTCTTGACGGGGTGTAGTGGGTACCTGGGCCCCTCACCCGCGTCAGGTTTATACCGCTCAGAGGACCCCAGGGGTACACTGCTTCAGTTCCTGTCTTCCCACACCTGACCACCCTACAGGTGATGCACTCGTTACCTCCTCTCCAGTGCGCCCTGTGATTTTAGACCTTGCGCAGGGTATCCGGGTTAGTGAACTGCGCTGCCCTCTCGGGCCCGCCTCAAGATATCGAAGGCACCAGGGACTTTTCTGTTGAGCTCGGGGCCTCCCGCTGTCACTGTGTGCCGCCGCTCCTTGCTCCCCCAGTGGCAAACATCTACTGCCGCTTTCCCCATGGAGTGATCACCATCCCACCACTTGTGTTCCTCCAGTCGGCCTTCAGGTCGCCAAAGCTCCGCTAGGCCGTGGTGTAAGATGGCAAAGGCACCACCGCGCTGCTAAAGGATCAGCCGCCGCGAGGGCCCGCTGGCTTCTCCAGCGACACAGGGCGTGCGTCGCGTCAGTCGCTTCCCGGATGCTGTGCTGTGGTAGGCAGATTTGTCTAGGCACTCACACTGCAAAGCGCCAGGTTCCAGTGCGTGGGCCCCAGGCTTCTCGAAGATGGCTTATGCCCGGCGTCCCCTTCTCCCAGTGGTGAAAACCCACTGCGGCTTTCCCTACCAGGGCGGCCACTTGCTTGCTGCTTGGCGAGGAAGATGGAAGTCCGCAGGACCCCCAACTGGCCTCGGGGGCTCCGTCTCGCTGCAGGGCCGTGTCTTGAGGTAGGGGGATCAGCGTTGCACCGTCACACAACCCCATGTGGTGGGAGCCCGCCCGCAATCTCTGCCGTGCGGGGGATGGGCTACACCCCTCGTGGTCTTCAGATCTGGGTGGGTGGCGACTCCACTACCTATCCCGGCTCTCCTTCTGGACGCTCCCTTGTAGGACGGGCCGGTCATCGGCCTCAGTCCCTGGCCGCTGTCACTCCAGAACAAGGCCTCCTTGCGATTAGGCCGCGCCCCCACAGGCTCGTTCCCTGCGGTTTGGCTGTATCTGGCGCTGGGAACGTGGAATTTGCCGATTTTCGGCTACTGTGCCCTCCACTACAGTGGTCACCACATTCTGGCGTGGATCGGTGGTTGTCCGAGAGCTAATGATGGTGAAACGCCGGTGCTGTGTTGGGCCGCCGGCAGGAGAGGCAGAGCGGCACATCTGTTCAAGCCGCCATCTTAGCCACGCCCTCCCAAGTCGATTTATAAAGAAAGCAAAGGAACCTGGAACGTGCCTGTGGTGAAGTACAGCTCTGAGAATCCGGGAAACTAATGCGCTCAAACAAGTTAGAGACCCATTGTTTGTGGCCAGTAGATGAAGAGGTCTTTTCGGCCGTGGCCAATACGGTTCAAACTTCAGTGGCCCATATGATTGTGTGTGTTATGTTGGAGATACCTGGTGTGGAGCCCGTAGTAGTGCATGCACTACTAGATTCTGGGTCTACTGGTAATTTTATTGATCAGCAGTACGCAGAAGAACTTGGTGTACCCTGCTGGACCAGTTGAAAGGAGCCAAAGTGTTCACCAAACTGGACCACCGGGAAGCCTACCATATGGGACGGGTGCGGCGAGGGGATGAATGGAAAACGGCCTTTTGTACTAAATTCGGGCTGTACGAATCTCAGGTGATGCCCTTCGGCCTCTGTAACACCCCCGCCACAATCCAGTTTTTCCTGGATGAAGTACTAAGGGGCTTGTTGGCTGTATCATGTATTGTGTATATC
Source organism: Lissotriton helveticus (assembly GCF_964261635.1). NCBI lineage: Eukaryota > Metazoa > Chordata > Amphibia > Caudata > Salamandridae > Lissotriton > Lissotriton helveticus. The sequence goes on from NC_136067.1 coordinate 876,837,315, forward strand.
GATGACATCCTGATATACTTAGCTTCCTTAGAAGAACACATCCCTCATGTCCAGCGGTACTGGAACGATTGCAGTGGTTCGCTCTCTACGCCAAGCTGGAGAAATTTATTTTCCACGCTGCCGAAGTGGAGTTCTTGGGGTACATCATCGGACCAAACGGCCTTTGTACGGATAAAAAGAAGATACAAGCCATTATCCAATGGGAGTCACCCTCCAGTGTGAAGGCCTTGCAAAGCTCCCTGGGCTTTGCAAATTTTTACATGAGATTTATCAAGAAATTTTCCAAAATCATTCAACCGTTGACACACCTTCTACGTAAGGGAGCTGCTTTTCTCTGGACTGAATCTGCGGAAAAGGCTTTCCAAACGCTAAAGAACTGCTTTACCAGTTAAGACATCCTGATGCCAACCGGCCATTTGTGGTAGAAACAGATGCATCCTACTACTCTATTGGAGGAATCCTTTCTCAATGGCATCCCGACACAGGCCAACTCTATCCAGTTGCCTTCTTCTCCTAGAAACTGCCTACTTGTGAGGTGAATTACAGCATCACAGATAAGGAGCTGCTGGCAATAAAGAAAGCGTGTGAAGAATGGATACACCATCTAATGGGGGCAAAACACACAGTGGAAATATACACCGATTGGAATCTGCTCTTTTTTAAGAGTGCTAGAGCCTTAACCACTCGCAGCTCCGACGGTCACTGTTTTTCTCCGACTTCAACTTTGTGATCAGATACCGAACAGGATCACAAAATTGTAAGACAGATGCACTATCAAGACCCGCTCTTACTCCTGAACTCAGCCTAGCACCAGCAGAACACCCTGTCATACTTCAGAAGCCATCCTTTCCTACGGAGATAATGGCCTTGACAACAACACCTGATTTCCTGGAAGACTTAAAGAAACAAACCGAGAGTCTAGATGAACATGCCTGGGTATCCAAAGAACCACAGTACCTTTCCTCCCTGAACAATTTGCTGTACTACGACAAACGGCTATACATACCGGAAGGTCCCTTGCAACGGCAAGCCTTGCAATGGATACATGACTCCACGTTGGGTGGACATTTGGAAACACAGAAAACCCTACAGGCAATGTCTAGATACTTTTGTTGGGTAACACTAGAGAAGGACACTGCAAAATATGTCTCTGAATGTTCCATCTGTGCACAAGCCAAGGCACAGCACCAACGGCCTAGCGGATTACTCAGACCCATACCCATACCTCCAGCCCCTTGGCACACAGTGTCCATGGACTTTATTGTGGAGATGCCTTCCAGCTCAGGCCATAATACCATACTGGTCGTCATTGATCACTTGACCAAGCTGGGTCATTTTATTGCACTGACTAAATTGCCCACATCGGGGGAACTGGCTAGATAATTTTTGCAACACATAGTGCGCTTGCATGGAATACCATCAGTCATCATTACGGACAGAGGAACCCAATTCACGTCAAGGTTTTGGAAGGCGCTATGTGCTGTCATGAAAGTAGATGCCCGTCTATCCATGAGTTACCATCCGTAGACAGATGGCAAAACAGAGAGACCAACCCAAACCTTAGACCAGTACCTAAGATGTTTTACACTACAACACGAGGAAGAATGGAGCACACTTCTATGGACAGCAGAGTTCGCATTCAACAATGCGGACCGTTCCTCTCTGGGATGTTCCCCCTTCTTTTGCCTCAATGGATATCATCCTAACATGTTACCTTTTGAACAGCCCATAATATCTAGACATCCCACAATCCAAGAACATCATGCACACCTCAAGACGGTATTACAGAATGCCAAAACACTCTTAGAAGTAGCACAAGGCTGTAATAAACAATATGCAGATGGGAAGAGATCCCCAGAGCCCTCATATAAGGTAGGGGATAGGGTGTGGCTCAACACAAAACATCTGAAATTCAAGGGTAACACTCAGTTACAGCCTAAGTTTGTGGGCCCCTATCCAATCAACAGAATAGTCAACCCTGTCGCCATGAGATTAACTCCCCCTTCAGCTTGGCACATCCACCCTGTGTTTCATGTTTCCCTCTTGCGGCCCTGTCTCCCTCAAACCCGACTACCTGTGAGACCACAGCCACTGGAGATTGAGGAGTAGTATGAGGTCAAGAGTATTCTTGATTCCAAACTTGTCAGAGGACGGGTGCACTACCTCATTGAGTGGAAGGGATATGGTCCTGAGGATCGCTCATGGGAGCCGAGTACCAACCTTCGCTGCCCTGGGATTCTTAGACGTTTCCACTCCCGGTTTCCCACTAAGCCTGGTGGACCACCGAGACTTCAGTCGTTAAGAGGGGGTTCTGTCTTGTTTAGGCGTAGATAGTGTGGGAAACACTGTAGTGATCACCATTGAATGAAAGAGGAAGTATGGAGGGTGCAAGGCATAGAACTACATCTCCCATAATGCTACGGGAGTACTTCACAGTCCCACCTCTCTTCCTACTTAAACACCGCCTACTGACAACCCGGTGCTTGACACCTGTGATTAGTCGTCACACCCGGAAGACCGTTTCTTACTCCTCTTGTTGCTAGCTTGTGTCTGGAGACTTCGAGCCCAAGTATCCTCTCTGCCGCCGGTGTTATCCTGGAAGAGAGAGAGACAGCCTCAGGCAAGTTTCCTTTCGTCGCGCTGGAGCGCAAACAGCAGTTTCCCTGCCTTCAAGCCGTTCTGTGTACTCGCGCGGGAGCTCGGTTATGAGCCGCGATAGGCTCAGTACATTTACTTGTGCACTTTCCTTTCATTGCGCTAGAGCACATACAACAGTTTCCCATGGGTCCAAGCCACGTTCTGTGTACTCACGCTGGAGCGCGTTTACGGGCCGAAGTAGGCTCAGAAAAGTGCTTTTCCTTGTAAACTATGAGTTCGTGTTTCCTCACCTTCAAGAGCCGTCGAGAAGCTTGGATTGTTTTTGATGCATTTCTTTTTTCTTGTTGCTTATCACAAATGCGCTGGAACCGCGTGTTATCCCTGGAAGCCTTCCCTTTGACCCATGTGGAATTCCTCACAGATACCAGAGGATTGCCTTGTTCAAGCTAAGTACATTAACAGTTGCACCATGCAGGATGTTATAAGTTCAGTGTCTTTGCTACTTATGGTTCATACTTCTTGGAACCCGTTATTGAAGTGATGCTTTATTTTATTTTACTTTATTTTTGCATTTTGTGCCTTTTTCATATAAGGATAAGTGTGGCTGTATTAACTGTAAATGCATCCACATATTATATAGTTATATGTTGTAGTTACTTAGGGATGATGACTTCATGTGTATTGTATTGTGCTGTATCTCACAGGGAACACGGGGCTACAGAAGGAGTGAAGTCTACAACTCCAGAACATTTCCCCATTGAGTGTTTTCACAACTGCACCTTTATTGTTTCGTTTATCCCTTTTTTCCCTTTCCCCTTCTGTGGTGTTGCCTATGGAGTGGATATACAATACTCGCAGGTGATTCCGTACAAGGGGAAAAGGTTATCTGGCATCTTCCATTGCTCCCGCTGTATCCGGCTTCCAAGGTTAGTGTTTACCCATTCCATGTCTTGACAAAGGCACATAAAGTTTTGGTACTGTTTGGTTAATAATTGGGGATTTGCTGATGGCCAGGTCCCGAAAAGAGTGGAGGGTGTACAGGCCATTTACGTTCAAAAAGAGATTGATTGTACTTGGGTATGGGTGTATCACCTTTGAAGGCAGGAAGAGTGAGTGGATTGGGAAATTTTAGAATTCATTCAGCTCGAACTTTAAGGCTTAGATTGTCAAGATGTTGAATAACAGGTTGGCTATGCAGGGGATTAGTGAAGACATGTGCAATTGATATGGGTATATGGTTGGGGTTATTTGGGGGCAGGGGCAAATCATGGGACAGGTTACATTAATGTGTAGTGAATTATCAATTTAATTTGTATGGTTAAGTGCCATGGGGCAAAAACAACAGTTGATGGACAGAATGCAGAACAATGTCATACATTCACCCCAGTACAGAGATCTGGGCCTAAATCCATTGTTTTTTTGCACTCCACACCACCCCAGTTCAGACATGGCCATATGCAAATCAGCCTTGACCCTGTGCCTCATGGGAACAGTCCAGCCCGAACTGCCAAGCCATGTCTTTCCTGGACCAGAATCAAGCATCCTAGGACCGGTTTCTGGCTATCAGCCGTCTTCAGCCAGGATAGCTTGACTCCAGTGGTGTGGAGAGCATGGGACTCACGTCTGAGCATACCCATTCCACTCGGGGTGACAAAAGCAAAAACAACAGTTGATGGACAGAATGCAGAACAATGTCATACATTCACCCCACTACAGAGATCTGGGCCTAAATCCATCGTTTTTTTGCACTCCACACCACCCCAGTTCAGACATGGTCATATGCAAATCAGCCTTGACCCTGTGCCTCATGGGAACAGTCCAGCCCGAATTGCCAAGCCATGTCTTTCCTAGCCAGAAACCGGTCCTAGGATGCTTGATTCCGGTCCAGGAAAGACATGGCTTGGCAGTTCGGGCTGGACTGTTCCCATGATGCACAGGGTCAAGGGTGATTTGCATATGGCCATGTCTGAACTGGGGTGGCTTGGTGAGCAAAATAACAATGGATTAAACCCAGATCTGTGACTGGGGGTGAATGTTTTGCCATTGTGCAACATTACGTCCATCATCTTGTTTGTTTTGCTGTTCACCCTATGTGGGAAGGGTATGCCCAGATGTGGGTCCCTTGCTCACTAAGCCACTGGAGTCAAGCTATCTTGGCTGAAGACGGCTGATAGCCAGAAACCGGTCCTAGGATGCTTGATTCCGGTACAAGAAAGACATGGCTTGGCAGTTCGGGCTGGACTGTTCCCATGATGCACAGGGTCAAGACTGATTTGCATATGGCCATGTCTGAACTGGAGTGGCTTGGTGAGCAAAATAACGATGAACTAAACCCAGATCTGTGACTGGGGGTGAATGTTTTGCCATTGTGCAACATTCCGTCTATCATCTTGTGTGTGTTGCTAAGTGCCATGGGGTTCATTGTTGTAATATGCACCTCCTTCATTAATGCAGCCTTTTCTACACATTTTTGACCATCAGAGTAGTTTATATGTTCTGGTTGACAGCACATCTGTCACCAGAAAATTATGTAAGAATCACCAGGAGAGGGGTTTTGACTCCATCCACATGTTAAGAGCCAGGAATACATGCATTTTGGTTGGGTAGGTCGTGTGCTTGAACCAAAAGGTACTTGCCCTCCACACAGCTATGATGGAGCACTGTTTTGAGAAAAATAAAAACTGCTCAAATTAATGCCCCAGTAACACTTACTAATGGTGTGCTGTGTGACTAATGTGCACCAACACGAACACAATGGGAAATGCTTTGGTATTGCATGCACTAATGTGGAGACTAATGCATGAAAGACAAGGCCACATTTTCATTCTGCCTCTAAGTTTAATAAAATAATGCTATTTTTGCATATTAATGCTCTTGCTAGTAAACATAACATTGGGTTAGTATAATGGTGGGAGGTAAACATTGAAAAGTATATTTCGTGAAAATTAATAATGCTTGTGTTTCATTTATTTTAGAGAAAAGTATGGGCCTATATTTCTGCATCAATGTTAAGAGTTAAATGGATAAATACGAAATAATACGCTGAAAACCAAGCTCTGACAGAGAGTGGAGAGAAAGGCAGTGACTGGCCCTCAAAAAAAGTTGTGTGTCGGCCAAGTAACGGAAAGACGACCATGAGAATGAAAGGAAATGTACAAACTTCTTCCGTCGAAAGCGGCAGTGCTGAATAATAAAAATGTAGAAATTTGCAACATGTTGCCTTCTAGAGGAAATGTGTGAATAGTGTAATGCGAAAGTATACCAGACAAAGAACACTAAGAAGATGTGATCATGACTATGTTGGTGTGATAGAACACCCCCGATGTCAGCCAATGAGAAACTGATTTTTTGCAAATGTTTCAACTACTGTGGGTTGGACATGTAGGTTTTAGGGTATAACTGGGGTGCCCTAGGGGGTGTGGTTAGGAGTGGTTGGCAAGAAGCTTAGAGGGAGATTGCCGCTGTCCGTCAGTTTGCTGAGGTCTACCTGTTTGTTTCCCTGTTCCTGTCCTGTTGCCAAGTATCCTGATACTCTTTGTTCCCTGAAACTATCTTGGTGGACCTCTTACTATCTCCGTGGTCAGGGGGTGGTATTTCCTTATTTTCTTTAGGTTAGTATAGCTAAATGATTCGTACTTTGTATGATCAAGTGCAAATGCATTTTGTCTCTGAAACTTTGTCTCTTTGCCTATCCACTCCTTCATGTGCATTTATTCATTTTGATATGAGTTAGACACTGTTTGCATTGGTATATGTTCTATCTCTCTGTGATTAGTTCATTCAATGCCTTGTGATTCTGTACATGTAATGAGCCCTTATTTTACATTATTTGGTGATAAAAACTAATAACCTTATACTGAGTTTATGGTTATTTAGTGAGATAGATAGATAGATAGATAGATAGATAGATAGATAGATAGATAGATAGATAGATGGATGGAACTATTATTACCATCAACTTCTCAACTTTAGGTCCATCAACCAGAGGAAAGAAGTTGGTATGCAGGCTCAGAAAGGTATTTAGAGTGTTAGATACAAGTCTGTATAATGAACAACTGATCTATTTGTGTTCATTCAGTATGAAACTAAATACAGCGTCATTCAGCGGATAATGTGGGGTAAGTGTGTTATGGGCCTGTGCTGTGTTGTGCTATTATCGATTTTCGATCCCTGATTGGCGCTGGATCAGCTGTGATCATTTATTTATCCAGCTGCCTGAGGTTGAACTTTCATGTGCCCAATGACACAACAATGTAATGATAATAAAGGGCCTTAGATTTCTAGATAATTTATGGCATTTTTCTCTGGCAGCAGCACAGTGCAACTGTCACCTAACATTGTAACCTACACCAATATTATTTTACAGTTATTTGTTTCCACACAAATACATATCCATTCCAAAGCAATCTACTTGTAATACTTCACATTACTGAACAACATTATTTTAAGGCCAGAACTACTTGCATTGCCAATGCTTGTTGGATTGTTCCGCCGTCTCGCCCCATACTGATGTGTGGTGACCCCCTCAACGCCAGCTAATAAAAACCTCTTGAAAGCAGAGCTCGGTTACCTAAGCGAAACTTCACAGAGACTGCAGCGCACAGGTTTAAAGGCAAGCTTGTGTTTTCCCCCCATGGTGATGCCAGGCATGATTTGTCACATATCATGAAAGAAAACCAATATTTCCCTGTTTCTCGCCAGCCTCTCGCCGCAGAGCCAGCGGGAAAAAGCAGGGCAATTATTTTCTGCAAGACTGCACCGCACTGGATTTTTAATTTACCATCTACAAGAACGTAATATTGAACAGAAATGTTTTTTAAAAAATCATATAGATATTAGTGATAGCTGGACTGGAGCGGGTGCCAGAAAGACGAAATGAATGCACTTGTAATAGAGTTCCAAACCTCGCACACGCTGCAGTAGCATAATCATTGCACGCTTAAGAGTATTGACTCTCACAGAAAAGGAACACAAAAATGGCTTGCATGTGTAATGGCAGTGTACATGAGAGCAGATTCATGTTTATGTTGGGAGTTTTTTTCCGAGTGTAAAAGTGGGAATTATGTGCAGTGCACCGTTTGTGCATACGTGTTAGGTGCACAGGTTGTGTGAGGGGGCGCAGTCTGTGCGTACGAATAGGGTGTTGCGCCTTCATGTGTATACTAGTTTGGCTGTGCTGAGGTTCAGCACCTGTGCATCTGGACAGCTCCCTGACCACTGAAGCTGAGAGATAGGGGGAGCTGGCTTCGCCTACCGGAAGTGACGTCAGGGTGCCGCGTAAACAGTTGCTCCGCGAGCCCTGGTAACCGGGCACTGCCGCCGAAGCAACAGAGACAACAGCAGAGCCTCGGGGCAGAGGCAGCGAGAGGGCATCGGCTCGCAGCCCGGGCGGCACCAGACCCCCTCCCACAGCCCAGGGGGAGCATGGGAAGCGCCCTGCAGCAGCCCCGGCGCCCCTACCGCCCCCACCCCCTAGGAGCAGAGCCCTGACCGCGGTCTCACCACCCACCCACCCCACGCCCCCCTGCACAGAAACTCGCTGTGCCCCTAGCTGCAGAGGCTGAAGATGGCGACGGGCATGAACTGGCACCACTACTATACCGGCGGGGGCAGCGTGCCCGGCAGGTTCCCTTCGTCCCCTGCCACCCCCCAGCAGCAGCAGCAGCACCAGTCGGTGGGTGGACTGGAGTACAGTGCAGAGCTTCACCTGAAGATGAGCAAGAAGATCGCACAGCTCACCAAGGTACAGGCGGGCAGGGGTGCCGGGGTCAACCATGTGCTGAGGCACTGCGAGGGTAGCTAAGGGGCATATATCCAGGGGTAACAAGAAGATGTCGACAGATGCCCTGTGGGCATCAGAGACACATTTGGCAATAGGGGTAGGGCGAAGCCGAGAGGGGAAGGGGAGCCAGGGTTACAGCTGTTCAGTAGCACCCATCATTAAAAGGAAGAAGCTATGCAGGCAGGAGAAGCAGCAGCGACACTGTGAAGGAATGAGAATACCAGAGGCACGTGGGCATCTCGGCTTATAGTGTTACCATTCATAACTAGAGGAAATGTAACTGTTTGGAATGGTCACAGACACTGAGGTATTCCACAGAACAGCCCGAGTTGTGACAAACACTTTCTGTTGCTTTCGGAGAGAGAAGTTGCACAATTAACATTGCATTGTCGTCAATGTTTTGCTGTTTGTTCATTGCAATCTAATAAAGGGAATTTGCCATGCATCTTTGGGCACGAGTTCATGAGGAGCATTTGGCCGTTCGGACTTTACTGCCCACGTGCTCGCGTGTGGGTGTGTGTGCACGCGCTTTTTTTTTATTACATCACTTCTCCAAAGGCTTGTACTGTACAACCACATCATCAGCTTGCAGAATACGTTAAGAATACGAATGTTCCTTTCTTTAAATGTATTCTTATGTAATACGTTTGTGTGTGGGCGTTTCAAACAGTTAAATGATAATTCCTGTCGAATATTCTCTGAGAGACAATTGAATTGAAACCCTTTGAACATAAAGTGTAGAATAGCCAATGAGCATCTTTACAGCCCTGCAGTTGTCAGGTTATCTTAGTCAAGCTTCGTAGGACAGCAGCCAGCCTACACAAGAACGTAGATGGGGCATCCCATGTGAATTATGTAATATCTAGTGACAAGGAATTTAAAGTATTGGGCCCTTTATGCGATATAACTCACCGTGAATGAGCTCTAACGAATCTTACCTAAGTGAGAATGCAGAAACACCCAGCCAGTGTAAAAAGGTGACCATCACTACATTTTCCCTTAGGATTGATATCAGATGGTTGCAGTCAAGACATTCTAGGGGTCTCTACTGGTGATGAGAAACCCCCCACCCCCATACACCCAAGTGATGATCCTCAAAAGAAACCATTGGTACAAAGAACTAAAGTACAACAACCACAGGGCGGTAACCAATGCACCTAGTATGAGGTTAAAGGGAAGTGATGTAATGTTACTTGTAATGCAGGGCATTGTCCTAGGATGCCCTGACTCAGGAATGATTCTAATGGGTATTCCTGCTATTGCACCCTTGCAACAAACTTCCCGGGACCAATTTTCAAGATTGCACGGTACATCGCCTTATAGTTGTACGAGTGGTTTTACAGTCCTTATCGGCCACGATTGGGCTGCTGTATTGTATGCATCTCAAAAGACGACCCTGAAGGAGCAGTGTGTGCGTATTTGAAAAGAAAAACACCCATCATTGCAGTTGCTACAACATTCATTTAATTGTATTTGCCAAAGGATGATAACTGTCTCAAAATGTAGTGATCATCATACCTGCACCTGGTCCACCAGGAAAGGTTACTGAAGTATTCACTCTGTTCCACTCTCATTGGGTGTTAGTCTGGTTGCATGCATTTTCATATTACAGGGAAAGAGCTGGCCACGTTTGGTCTTTCCCACATCCCTACATGCAATATATGTAATATTAGATATCATTCTCGACGTGCTTGTAAGGACCAATGACTGCAAGAAACGTCAGCTGCTGACGTTCTAAAGTACCTCGGGTAGGCATGGACTCTGTAATTGTTTTTGATCAATCACCGTTGAGTGTTTCTTAAGTATGTTGTGTTGTTACAGTTTTTAAGATGAGAGACTTTACGATGATTTTATAGTTTTGTGAAATTACTTTCCACAGAAAAATACATTCTTGGTGTGACCCCGGAGAGTCCCTGATTAGTAAATTGAGTTAGGCATCCAGGGAGCATGCATATTTAAACTATCTTTCCATGTCTGTTTAATAATCCATGGAAAAAGTCTTAAGCACAAATGAATGTGTAGCAGTGATGGCATGCTGATCACAGTAAGAGCGCGCTGTGCTGCCCCTGTTCCACATACAGACCGTGCTTTTGTGCTGTGCCCTGCTGTGGTTAGACAGGACATTCCAGTGAGTGCCCCAAGGATCCAGCTGTTTATCTGGCATGATTGAAAGGCATTTACACAGCCTTCCTCAGGCGTGGGCATCAGCAGGTCTGCCCCAGGTGAACGGGTAGGACTTTATTTGCTAGTGTAATGATCTCCTCAGAGATGAGCATTGCTGTGTAAGCCTGTAGAATATTGATTGTGTTCCAGGGACAGGGGAATCCTTTAATTGTTTCCTTTTCCTCCTCAGCCATTTCCCAAATGGCCATTTTACAGATAACGACCTGCTCAGCGAAGATGACATTGTAACAATATCTGAAAGTGTGTGATCTCCGGCATTTGGGAGGTTGAAATGAGCAGATAATACGTATTTTGTGTCGGGGGAGGGGGGCGGAACTCAGAAGTGCTTACTGTCACTAGGGGTTGGTAGAGAGCCACAGCAGTTATCCATCTCACATTATTCTACCTCTTCTTTATTGGTTGGCTTTTGATCACTGCTTTGCCTTTTTAATTTTCTAAAGATTTTACATTCCCATATGTTTTCATTTTGCTTGCAGCTGAATTATTTTCAGTGCAGAAAGACGAGAAACAACTGGAGGCCAAATGAACACATTGCGAACTATACATGTTTGCAACGCTCGTCCATATCCCTTGTCGTTTTATATTTTCTTTCTCTTCAGAGCTTACGTATAATGATCTAAAAGGGATTCTGGAAGCATCTACTCCTGTTTTCATTTTACACCCCACATCCTACTTCATTGCTGTGTAAATGTTAGCCAAAGTACTGTTGAATGTGGAAACAAGAGCCCATTGTCCTAGTTCCAGCACCACTAATTGATCATTGCCTTGTCATGAGCATATTTCTTCATGGAACTTGTCTGCAAAACTGAGAGTGCTTAGAAGTGTGCTAACTGCAGGCATTATACGCTATCTGAATGAGTAAACATGATCTGTCTGAGGACAACTTCGATCTTTATAAGCAATTTAAACAGATCGGTTAGTAGTGAAATGTGAATGGATCACAAAATAGGCCCAATCTGAATCTTTTGAGGTCACTGGTATCTTATGTTCTGTGTACAGTATAGTCTACATATTTTCCTGCTTTCTGTAAGCTTGCATCGGCTGTTAGAAGAAATAGTGGCGGCAGACATGGCTCGTGGGATGGGGGCAGGGGGGCGGGTTGCGTGAGGGGGGCTGCGCTGGGGTCGTGCATATTTTATTTATTTTTTAAATCATAAAAAAGAAATATTAATAAACTTACTGTTGTGCCAGGTCCCGCGTCTCCGCTGCCCCTCTTCTCCGTCTCGGGCGAAAGCACAGCCAGGGCCCACTGACCAATCACAACGCTGCAATGGGCACCCAGGCTCCCCCAACCAATCACAAGCAGCATTGTGATTGGTGTTTAAGTGTTCTCGTTGGACACTCAATCAGGGAATAGGAGCCTGGGCTTGTCCTCCACGCAGGCTGTAATGCAGTTTGCATGTAGAATAGGGAAAGTGCGCATGACTGGTTTGGGCGGCCCAAGAGGGTCGAACAATCAGTCATTCCACACTTAGGAGTGGGCAAACCACTCCTGCCCTGCTCCATGAGCAGAGCAGCCCGCCTGCCTGCAAAGCAGAAGGAAGCATAAAAATATAATAAACAAAAGTTATTTTAATTTTATGCTTCCTTAGTCGCACTGTTTTAAAGCAGTGGGGCGACGCTCCTCTGCCATAGCGAAGTAGCCGCCACTGATAGAAACGACTGAATGAAGTATGAAATTAATTTTTTTTTGTAGTGTTTCTTTATACGTTTGCAGCCAGACCCCGCTGCATCTTCACTTCTAGTAAATACAACTGAGTAAATACATATATTTGATGTAGGAGAGGGGAGGCATAGCATTTGTTTTCTCATACTCTAGGCCAGGATGTCAATCGCTGGATGAGAGATTGCCACATAGATTAAAGAGTTTCTCAAGTCTACTGTTTACACTGATAGCAAAGACTTTGAAGCGTAGCTGAGTAGTTTGATAAACCACCTGTCTCCGAGGTTGTCCTGTCATTATAAAAACACATCTTGACACGAATGTTATTTGATGTATGGATTCTGTCAGCGTACCAAGAGACAAGCATGATTTATCAAAGGGCTTTCTTCATCTGATGCCTTTGGTGGGCACCTTTGAAAAATATGGCCTGCAGCACAAACACATGAATTTTGTATTCAGAGATTCTGTATTATGCTTTCGATTGAAGACCTACTGTTGTTAAACTTCTCCTGTGCGGTACAGCAAGAACACAGCGGAAGGCAGCGAGGCGACTTGAAACAAAAATCAAAGCTGAAGTTTTAGGATTCTTGGTGGTGGGAATATAGGGGGAAATCCAGAGATGGTGCGACCCCATAATAGCTCAAAAAATGTGGTTTGCATGTCTGAGTTTAGATCCACCGTGTTGGGTTTCAGTGACCTAAAACCAGGCAGTTACATCACAGACTCACATTTTAGGCTGTTTCGCTACTGTTCTTTGGCTTTGCTGTTTATTTTATTTTATTTAATGCATTTTTATAAAGCGCGGACTTTACCCAAAGGTGTCAGAGCACTGTACAATAGAACCAGTTACGTTACATGGGAGAACTGTTACAGGAATGGAACAAACAAAAATAGCATGCCATAGAATCAAAGCGACGCAGGCAAAAGGCACACAATCTCAAGCATAGCAAGCGCACACTGTACAAGCAAAAATATAAATATATGTGACAAATTTACAATGACTAAAGAACTTCCTGGTGAAAGATAGCAGGCCATAGAATCAAAACAACGCAGTCAAAAGGAACACAATATCAAACGCAGCAAGCACAGAAAGTACAAACAAAAATATAAATATATGTGACAAATTTACAATGACTACAGAACTTCCTGGCGGGGTCTGAGAAGGAGGGAATTAGTTCTGAAAGTGTCTTTGGAATAATTTTATTACATTTCTCTGGTTGATGGTCTGAACTGGTTGTGTAATTCGAATGAGGTTAAGCAGCCCCTGGATGTTGAATCCTAATGATGAACGTTTGTGTTCCCCTCTGTACACATTGTTGCTGTGCGAGGCAATGCCTCTGATGTATGATATTTTAGATGACAGTTGTCTCTGTGTTATTGATCAAACCTCTGGCTAGGAGATATTGGTGGCCTGCTGGGGTTAATTTAACTTAGTGTTCCCCTGTGTATACAGATGTTTACTGACCTCGGCAGCCACTCTGACATATGCTATTTGTGATGACAGTTGTCTACTTGGCATTGGTTTAGCCTGCGGGTAAAAGGAGTTTAATTTTGGTTGATGTTGTTATTTACAATTTACAGCTATTGGCCAGCTGTAGCGTTTTCTTTTATTTAGTTGTGTTTCCCATATTGTCCACCAGAAAAGAGCACATTTGATTGTTTTACTTGGGTGTGTTGTTTGTAAATTAGACCTTTCTGTGACAGTTTGTATGGCACAATGTCGACCCCTGGAATACCGACCCGTGGCTATAATGTGACTATAATAATGACTATATTCAATATTGTCAAGGTAAGTGTAGGTTGACTACTATTAACGCCAATATAGCAATATTGTGATATCATGGTCTTGTTCTATTCATAGATCGATACTGACCTCAATGTTGTGAGTTTGCGTCTCGTGGTTTCATTGACGAATGGATCCAGTAGCGTAAACACTTCTTGTCAATGAAAAGTAATCGGATCTGCATTTTTTGACTTACCAGACTGCTGCCAGTGGTTTCATCATGCGTTGTACCTGACTTCTGAATTTACTGACCATTGGCGGTTGATATAATCCAGAGAATAGTTGTTATTAGTAGCTTTTTAAGTGGTGCACTCTAGCGCAGGTCCGGCTCTAGCACTGGTGGCACCCGGTGCCACAATCGTTTTTGGCGCCACCACACCCCATGACCACCTCCTCGGATTCTCTCACTACCACCGGACAAAAGTTCCCCTCATCTCTCCAATCATAAGTTATTGCTAAACACAGTACCCAGGTCAACGCCCCCCTCCCCTGGTCAGCGCCCAGTGCAGCCGCACCTGTCACACTGCCCTAAAGCCATCCCTGCTCTAGCGCTTACCTAGTCACAACATTGTGTTCTGTTACTATTTTAACATAAGCTTAACAACCATATTGTAGTTCTAGATACATTGCACACATTGTTCAGTTCTCATTTTATTTCCTGGCAACTTTGCAGCAACATTAGGATAATGAAAGACCAGCTGCCTGAAACTTGTACTCTTTAAATTCCTTGGTTGTTCATGCGCCGTTTGTGACGTTCAGTTTTTGAAGTGGCTCACAATACTTTTTGTTCTACTAGTACAGCTAGGTCCTAGTCCCTAGGGAAGTAGTGCACTTTAGAGAGAGCACGTGGTATTGCGCGTCATCAAGTGCAGGTTATAGGATCACTGGTGGAAGTTTACAATAGCAGAAGTGGAGATTCAATAGCACAATTGTGATTAGACATAAGTTTCCTTTAGAGGTGTCATAAAAAAATGAAGATTCAAGAATTTACATATAATATATATATATATATATATATATATATATATATATATATATATATTAGTGAGAGGAGGGATCACAGTCCATTCACTGCAGGTCTCAATTTTTGTATTTTTTATTTTAGAGTTTTTATATAGCGCGAACTAGACCCGAGGCATCGGGTATCAGAGCGCTTTACATGAGCACCAGTTTTGTTACAGATGGACATATTCATTTTTGTTAGGCACGAGGAGGTTAAGCGTTTTGCCCAGAATCATAGGGTGTGTAGTTGTCTTTGCCGAGACTCGAACCCAGTTCCCTAGGACGATCGCGTCGACCAAGGTAGCCGTAAGGCTACATCCTCTCCCCATATACAATCTGACCACGTCTATACTTCTAAGACACTCATATACAGGATAATAATAAAAATGCGCACCCCAACAGATCCCTCTACTTCTCTATCTCTCCAACCACGCAAGTTCTGCACCACAATTATACACAATATCTCAGACTGGACAACCCAAGTGCAGTAACCATCTAAGCAGACCATATCATATACAATACCATAAAGGGGCCTGCAGGGCTGTTCAAAGCTACCAGCATGCTGAAAACCATAAAACTGCATGTCTGTCTCCCGCACTTCATCATCCAACACACTCCTACGCTCTGCGCCCCGTAACACGATAACCAAACTTCGGTGGGCTTCATGCACAACATGGAAACACTTCCCACATGTCAAGATGACATGGACACGCTGGTTTTCCTCACTTGCGTTTCAAATAACCTGATTGTAACTTTGTCTACTAACTGGGGTGCGTCTCCGGACCCCCCTCTGGGTTTATGTAAAATCAATAAAATTCTGTTTTAAAAAACATTTCAATATTTCCCACATAGGATCAAAACTAAATCAACATCCTTCCACCCACACATCCTATATGTTCAGCTTGCTACTCATGTAGGCTTGCTCTTCAGCGCCCCGATATAGGGGTACTAAGCGCTGTGTAAATGCTGCAGTACAATCAATCAAAGTCTACATTGCTCATCTTAACTTCGTTCTGTTGTTAGTATCCCTGCACCTGTAAATGTAATTTGCACTTGTATAGCGCCTATCACCCATGGGTCTCTAAGCGCTATACGAATACCAGTGTGGAACCCTTCCTGGCCTGTTCCTGTGAGGTGTTCACTCCTGGGCACCCCCAAGGTGAAGCCAGGCATACTAGCGTTGTTAGGGCTGGTGTGGAGATTAAGCAAGCTATTGCCCAGAGTTTCAGAGTGGAACCCCATGATTAGAGTAGGCACCGAGGAGAGAATTGTCAGGTCCGAGGACATTGAGCCCAAGACCCGCCGAGGCGGGAATTGAACCCAGGTCCCAGGCCAGACCTCTGCCTTAGGGAACTGCCTCTCTAATCGGTGAGCCACCTGTAGCTGCCCAGTAGTGCTAAACCACTCAACCTTTAAAGAAATACATGTTATTGTTGCCAAAGCTTAAATTGAACTCCCTGTTGGGAGTCATTAGGCTCGCTTTGTAGGCTGGCAGCTACGAGCCCCGCGTTTACATACATCACTTTCCAGTTTCCAGCACTGCGTTGACGTCTGTGCGCTAGGGTTTATGGACAGCCTGGGAGCGTGATGCGTTCTGACAGCGCAGCATAGCTGCTCTCTCTGCTGTGAATGGTGTAACCATGGCTCCCAGTGTAGGTGCCCTGATTTCAGCCACATGGTGCCCGGGGAAGATGAGATTCCACAACAGAGCACGAGAGCGGGCATCCGTGCCAGGAACCCGCAGTCAGAGGCCAAGACGCGGCGTACGGCCTAACAGTAATGGCTGCTAGTTGGCCAGGTTTGTGTGCCCCCTCAGACGTTCAATTCAAGCCGTGTGTCCCTAACAAGCTACAGTGTAATTCAAAAATAACAAATTCAAGTGAGAAAGAACCAGGGGACGAACCTTCTTGGTGCTGGCTTTTAACATGTAGGCAACCAGGCCTCCCCTTGTGTTGCAAAGCCTGCCTGTGGTCTTACAAATTCCACTTATCGAACATTATGCGCGGAATGCAGGGGATTTACAGAGGAGTCTTTGTTGTCTGTCGTTTTGTATTTCTTAAGTGGTTCAGGTAAGGGAAAAAGGGAGTTCGTTTTTTGAAGCTGTCAACACAACACATGACACTGGCATGCCCTGATTCAAGAATGTGCGATACTCAAGTCAAGGCTTGTTTTCAGAAAACAATGAAGCCCACCTTGGACATATAATATGTGGGAGAGTCATCCATATTCTGTGTTTACCTTTTAAATTGTGCAGTCCATTTTTTTACTCAATTCATACTTAACTTTCTTTTTTCTTACTTATAATCAGGAATATTCTAAATATCGCACATTTTGGTCCCTTCTCTTCTTTTTCACTGCACTTATAATGCAGGATTTTAACGTATCAACCTTGGTGGGGAGACCCTGACTTGGTCCTTGTAAAAGAAACGTAGTATATTGAAGCTCCTTACCCTATATCGTTATATGACCACCTCTAATGTCAGAAAAGTATATCATTTGATAGATTGTTATATTTTCGAGTAAAAAGTTAATTTTAGGCCAAAGTTCACTATTTGATATTTAACTATTTTGCAGTGTTGCATCAGTTCTGTTTATGTAGCGCTTAATAATCGTGATGACGTGCTAATGCCAGGTAGCATTCTACTCTCTAGGAATGCTATGGCAAGAAGAGGCTGTGCTTATCATGTTACTTTATGGGTAGTGTATTTAAGTCGTGCATGAGAGCCAAAGTCTTCGCTCTTTTTCTGTTTTGCTGCAGTGCCTATGCAATATTATATTTATAATAAACTTCATTTTAAATAAAAAGAGAACACCTTCAATAATGCACAATCCTACGTATAAGGTGTAGGCTGGTAGAATCGAGTCCCAAATGTTGAGGGACAAAATACTACATTGACTGGATATATATATGTGGTATTTTGTATTTATATATATCCAAATTCCTCGTCTCATGCACACGTCCCATGGATCAGGAAAAAGACGAAGCGGACCCAGATTGCTGGTGCTGTTATTTTATTTTGCTCTGTGCCCTGCACCAACACCACCAGTACGCGTTTCGGCCTCCCAAAGGCCTTTATCACATGACGCGCTTGATCATTGTTTACTTCTATTTTAAGTGGCAGTGCTATTAACAGGTGACTAAACTAATAGTAGACATAGAAGAGTCTGTTAAAACATCAGCACTAATAACTGCATATTACATTCGGTTAACCAATGTTAATTTCATTTGAAATAGTTTGATAAAATATCAATAAATATGCACCTATAAAAATAAATATTTAAATAGGTGCAAAAACTGTTAAAAACCTGTAAATGCAAGACGAGACAAAATAGTAAAATATGGGGTAAAAATACATACTAAAAAGTTCTTCAAATAAAAACCTTTTGTAAGTAAATATTCCCATCTGTACTAAAAAGTCAAGTGGGCCTTTTCGAACCTCAATGTCTGATCATCATTAAAGTGCAAGGGATAGTAATATATAGTGCCACCAAAAGGTATGAATGTGCAAAAATACAAGTGATAAATGGATAATGATAAAAACAAATGCAGAGGCAGTATTATTTAATATGATAACGTTTGTTCAGAACTAGACAAGTATGAAAATCCTCACTAGAATTAAGACCTTGAGGTGTTTTGCTGTCTAATTCCAGTATTTACCTTGTCTCCAGTTGTCTATGGAGAGCCTCTCGGTCACCCCCTCGTCTCAAAGGGGGGACTGTGTCCACCACAAAATACTTGAGGACACTAACATCTTTCTCATGGTGCTCTCCAAAATGCCTGGCAACGGGATATGACTGATCACCATTATTGATTGCCCTTATGTGCTGGAGTATTCTCTTGTGCACCTGCAGCTTCGTACTACCTACGTACCGCAAGCCACAAGGACACTCCAGCACATAAATTGCAAACTTAGTTTTACATGTTAGTTTTTTGTTAATGCCTGTAGGCTCATTTTTAAATGGTGTGTCATATTCTGTTTTGTTAATCCCGTACTTACAGGCCTTGCAAGTTGCACATTTACAGAAACCCTTGCTAGCATCCAACCACAAACTGTTAGTTCTTATCTCTGGACTGCTCCTGACCAAAGAATTACTCATGGACCTTGCCTTCCTGAATGTTATATTGGACAATTTTGTGAGACTGATATATATATATCATGCAGAACCTCCAGTACAAAGCGCTCTCAGGTCACACAATCCAGAAATGTCCCAATTTACAGAAAAGGGGATTTATTGAACATCATAAGTCCTCTGTGATGACTTTCAACCTAAAGAGGTCTAGACCTCTTTAGGTCAACCTGACATGAATAAAAGCAACCCCTGACATGTGTTTCACTCTCATTAGAGCTCTTCAGAGAGGTATAGCTTTGTCCAGACACAAGGGAGCACCCAGTATAAGTCAAAACAAAACCCTTTCAGGCATAGAGTGACGCATAGATTATGCAAAAAAAGCAGCAAAGAACTTTGGGTAGTTCTCAAGTTTAGGTGGAAAGCAGCTCCAATATAGAGCTCTCATAACACCAGCGACACTCTAAATTTGCTCACCTCAAATGTCTGCTTTTCTATCAAAGTCTTTAAGTGTACGATTAGCACAGTGCCATCCACGCCGAGATAGAAAGGGACAAAGTCTTTTACCATTTCCACAGCAAAGTCTTTAAGCATAGGATTAGCACAGTGCTATCCTTGCTGAGCTGTAAAATGGCCAAAGTATTTTACCACTCCATGCACAGTATTACAGCTTTAGATTGGTAAAATACCATCCAAGCCAACCTGAAATGACAGCAGGTCCTGGATGGATCTTTGCGAACTCGCTTGCCTCCCCTACACAGGGGACCCTATGTCCCTTTGGCGCCACAATATAGTACCCATAAGCCTGATGTATTACGCTAATTGTTTGGGCAGCCAGATGTATCTCTGCTGTGCTGGGGTTGCGAGTTGGGTATGCTCTTTTACTGTTATATTTGAGCTTCCCAACACATACACATGGCACCAAACATGGGGATTGCCCGCCAGTCTGCCCTTCCTGATGGACGGTGATCCAGCATCTCGGCCCACTCCACTCCCTCCCTCCCCATTATGAATAGAATATAATTCCTAACTTGGAATGTCCGGGGCATAGGCACGGCCAAGAGACACCACGCTGTCCATCAATACATCAGGAGGCAGGGAGACTCACATAGCCTTATTGCAAGTAACGCGTATAGCTCAGTGGAGGATCAGTGTTTCTTGAAGCATTGGAGGGGTGAATGCATCAAAAATATTCTCATTAGTTACAAGGCCCATTGGCAACTCTTCGATACTCCTGGCAACTGGACATTGGCCGTGCACTGTCTGCAAAGGAATGGAACAGAGAACTGTTCTACCCACTTAAGGTCTCCCGCAAATGCCCGATTTCAGTACATCAACATAATATATTATATAGAGCCTACTTAACACAAGAAAGATTGCACAAAATATACCCTGCCTGAGGCCCCTCACTGCAAGCCCCTGTGGCGAATATGATGCTTATGTTCTGAAGCTGTCCGTTTGCCGTTGAGCTGTGTGCAGAGGTATGAGTGGCCCTCGCCCGGGTTACAGGCCACTCAGACCTAGACAATGTTGCCAGCTGTCTGTTGGATCTCTACATGCGTAGAAGAGCGGGTGGCGCCATGAACCGACTCATAGATATGGCGATGCTACTTTTTAGGCACGCAATTGCATTGCAATGCATTGGAAGGCCCCACATTCCCACGGGTGGTACAGTGGCAGACAGTGACTGTTCAATGGGGCGGGGTAAAGGCAGTGGTGTCTCGCAGAGAGGAGAGGCGGGGTCTGATGAGGCGCCCCATTGCAGCCGCATGGGAAGGGCTCCTCTCCGCACTTCAGGCAGCCTCGAAGAGTGCTGATAGCTTTGTAGTGTGCAACACAGCCAACAAGATGTTTATGCCCCCCATGCAGCTGATTTCTTCTCAATCTCCCCCCTCGGCCCATCTGCGGGTTTATCCAGCACGACAACTGTCGGATAATTGCGCCCTGGATAAGTCATTACTGGTGTATCAAGGCTATGTATCTATAAAGTGGTGGAGTGGCTACTCTCCCACCTCAGAATGATTGTGGGCACGTCTAGGCCGCGCCTGCATTTACTACACGCAAGAAGGAACTAGGGCTCATTGTTTTTGTTCAAAGTTGGTTCAAAGTTGTTCATGGTTCAAAGTTGTTACACCATCACGATTCACTGGTCTACGCTGGTATTGAACATCTATGCTACACAATACTGCGATTCCACTGTAATGCTCGTCTTTTCCAATGTATATGAAAAGTATCAAAACCCAATAAAGATGGCATTAAAAAAAAAAGAGTGGCCTCCGCCTCCAGATGCACTAGCTGGTTTACAAGCCTGTCCGTTTATAATTTAAATCACAGAGGAAAATGGTCTCGTTCGTATCTGGGTGATTGTTGAGGGGTCGATAGCCTTCAATGATGCGATTGCTAAATTCAAACATTTTTCTGGTAGCGCCATGTGCGTAAAATGATAAAGGATGACATGTTTAAGAGGGGATTTTCTGATCTGATGCCCAAGTATGGACCAGCCAATTCGGCTGTGCAGCAAAACCTTGTTTTTTGTTGTTTCGAAGGTTACAAAATATACTAAAACAAATTCATACATTTTTGGTTTACGTTTACAAACTTTTTTCGTCAGACTGAAACATCGGTATTGCATTATCATTTATTTAATAAGCAACCAATCAAATACATTTTTATACAGTTTCCGAAAGTTCAAAATTTAACAAATATTTAGAAGGATCAAACTCGGGGAAAGATCTTTACGAAACAAGCAAGCGGTATACGGATCTTTATATAACGAAAAGCATTTAGTGTTGGTCTGTTGGTTTAGGGAAGGACTGACTCATGGTCTGGAGTGAAGAAGTGAGAAATTTGCACTCTGAAGTGAAAAATGTACACTCTGCATGTCCATGGAGAACCAAAAGCAACATGCAGTTGGCAGAGGGAGAGAAGGGGGAAAGAAACGTGCAGCCATATGGGGGAGGTGAAAGGGAGAAGAAACATTTGCTCTGTCAAGGAAGGAACAATAGCAACATCTTTAGTGGAGCATTAGGGGTAATTAGTTATTGACAATGGAGAGGAGGATTGAAAAATGTGCCTTCTGGGTCACAAAAGGGCTACAGTAGCAAAATGGGAGAGAGGTCGGGAAGAACCAGCCATCAAGAGAAGATGGGGATAATTGTTCGATGTCAGTGGGGGATAAAGAGAAGCCATAGTAATATGCTCTTTAGAGGAAGGTGTGGAATTGCCTGCTGCAGAAGTAATATGCTCTTTAGTGGTAAGTGTGGAACCGCTCGCTGCTCTTTGGAGAACGGAGAGGAGAAATAAGCCCTCTGAGAGAGGGTGAGAAGAGAGCAATGGTAAAATGGGCCCTAGAACGAGAGATTAGCAGTTCGTCTTTTGGAGAAATTGCAGGAGAAATTTGGACCCAGGATGCACTGACACCTGTCTCTTTTAGCATGGTTATCTGCTAATTGTTGTGTTTTATTGTGGCCCCTTTATGGGTAGTTGGGTCTCGCAAGCTTTCACACCACCAATGTATGGCTTGTCAGTTAGGTTATGGATTTGAAATGTGTCTTCCCAGTAAGATATTAATAATCGTTCTTTTTCTTAGCAGGAAGTACAAGATTTCTTAGCAGTAAGGAAGTCAAACTTGGTAGTCTGAGCTGGGGAAGTGCACCACACTTTTGCTGGTGTACCACACTTTTGCTGGTGTACCACACTTTTGCTGGTGTACCACACTTTTGCTGGTATTTCACCCTAGTAATATACAAGTACATATGAGAAATCATGTCAGGAGATGTCCAGTTAAAAAACCGTCTCTTATAGCAATTGTTCCAAGTCCTTGGGATGTTTCTCTTATCGCTCGGTGACCCTCTCTCATTGGAAAGATCTCACAGTCGTTATTTGGGCATCTAAAAGCAAACTGGGTCGCTCCTAAGAGATTGTTTTTTCTGGCTTCTGCAATCTCATGGGAGAGATTGAGAGTCAATTTCACAAACATATCAAAGGGACATAAAGTATTTATAATTAAATAATGTTTTCGAGAATACTTACCAATGTAACATTATAATTTAATCAAACATTGGAATCAAAAAGTAACCGTTGGTAGATAAAAAAAGATGTAGGTCAGCAATTTTTCCTTCCAGAACTTTGCTCTAGAAATTAAAATCATTTTTTTCCTTTTTCTACGTTAGTAATATCCAATCCATTTGTTCAGCTTGGGTGATTGTGTTTTCATTTCTGTGCACTGGCTAAACAAATCATAATTTGGAATTAATTTAAAGGTAGATCAAAAATACATTTGTTCAAAATGCGAGGATCTCATGTGATGAGTTGTGTGCTCACTGGAGAGTTTTATTTATTTATCGTACCCTTTCTCAATTTATGCTACAGTAAATAGAATATTGAAGCTGGAGCTCATATACTTCTAAGAATGATCATGCACAAATAATTACAGCTGGTTTGCTATCAGTATGAAGATGAAAAAAGGCACAATACAAATGGTGATTAAGTAGATATAATTAGATAGTAAATACATTTACAGATTCTCATAAATAAGAAAAATGGAAAAACACATCTTATTGATTTTTCATTTGTTCTTTTCCATTTTAAGTGCTTAAATGATAATACAATAACTGTGTAACAAATGAACTCGTAAGTGATCGTGAAATAGTCGTCCGACATTTCCTTTGGCTGGTAATGGACCAAGGCGAGTAAGCTCCGAAGGCGTGATTGTGAAAAAGTTAGCTGAAATTCCATTTACCTAGTGATGTTTCAAGATGAGTCAGCTTCTAGGGAGTAGTCCCCAATCTAGCCACTGCCACTTAACAAAATAAGTTGCCCCCTGTTGGCACACACCATAACCCTGATGAATGTATAAATCGATAAAAGCACAGTGATTCTCCCATTCCCCAGAATAAAGGTCAGATATATGTCTTATTCAAATCCATGATGTTCTGACCACGAACCACACTATCTTCATTCATATGCATGTACATATTGCAGCTCCATTCCCCAGTCATTTGTGGGTTAGAACAACCCCATAATTTCGCTGTATCCCTCTTCACAACCATCAATCCTTGGCTGACAAATAGTTTCTGATACCTGTTTGTGACTTGTGTTTCCCATAACCCCATTAATCCTGTTCGCATCTACAAGTTTAGTGTACGTGTCACAATGTCATCCAATGCATTTAATACCTGAGCCTAAAAAGTCTGAATACTTGCACAACTCCACAGTGCATGGAAATAGTTTCCGCTCAGACGACATGCCCTCAAGTACATTTCATCATCCAGTCCCTCAGACCTATATTTTGGGCCCTTGCACACTAAATTCTGTGTAGTTTTTAACTGGACCAGACAAAGCCCCTATCTATTTGGCACCACCGGATGGTGCATCTGTGCATCTTCCGAACATGCACCTTATAGGTCCCTCACATCTTGTACCCAGTATGTCACCTGACTCCCCGGATCTCTCTGTGTATTAGCCATCAGAGTGCTGTATCTCATTGGCCAATTCTTTCTCATAATCCTGTCCTTCAACAATCCACATTTTAGTGCTGATTCGTCTAGTAGGATCATCCTTTATGAGCGTGCGTTCACAATGCATTAAGTTGGAGGTATCTGACTGTCTCATTATTGCCAAGTAAGAATTCTGTTTGAAGTTGTGAAAATGATTTAACATAAGTGGTGCCCCACACAACTCCCAATTTATACTTATTACCTCACATCCCTTAAATCCTGTCCAGTCGTATAACTTTGGTAGTCGAGAGCCCACTCAGAGAGATGTCCCTAGTGTCAGTGTTCCCTTTGTGTCCATATCTCTCATGGCTGCTCCTTCCTCTGTTAAGTACGACTCCGTTGGGGTTGTCATAAGGCCTGTTGTAGAGTCTGTATAGGAACTGCCACAGAGCTATCATTTTAAATAGGACCGTTCTTCTCATCTATGAAAGAGGGATCTTTTTCCAGAGCGAGACATCTAAACTCAAGTCTTGTAAGAATGGGTTTAGCTTTTCTCTGTAGTCTGATGACACCCATATCCCTAAGTAATTAAAATGATTGTGCTCATCCCTGAGCGATATAGGTGTCGACAGCATGGCTGGCCATGCTTTTGACAAGTAAAGCATTGGCTTCATCCATTTGATTCAAAACCCAGACTATCTTACCTTAATCTCAAAAATGAACTTTAGCCTGTTTAAGATGTGCTTCGGTGAGCTACATACAGTAGTGTATCATTGCATTAAATGATATTCGCTTATTGCAGTTATCATACAAGTTCCATCTCTTAGTGGTGTCTTTGCAAATCCAATTATCTTAAGGTTCTAAAACTAAAGAAAATAGAATTCGGTAGAGTGGGCTGTCCGGTGTTGTCCTACTGTATTTTGGCGATGGATCCCATTTGGTCCCGTGACACTTACCTTTGCCAGTAGGTTATTGCATAGCAGTTTTGTCCGTGTTTTAATAGTGGGTCCAAGGCCCATTTTCCCAATATTGCAAAAATGAAGAACCATTTTAATGAGACAAAACCCATATCGGCATAGAGAGACATCAAGGTAATCAGCTCTGATATTAACACAGTAAATTGTTATACAGTCTATGAAGGTTGAGTCTTGTGAACCTGAGTGGTGGTCTGGGTGGGACAGTTCAGACAGAATCAGGAGTAGTCTTTTCATCAAAAAGTTAATATTTGTAATCCTACTATTGAATCGGAAGATGAGGGGGTAAAACATTTGGCCCCAGTGCTTTGCCTTTCTGGAGTTGAAAAATTGCAAGCCCCGCCCCTTCTTGGGGATTTTACACCAAATTTGTATTCTTCAGTCCAATGTCAGCCGCATAATGCCACTAAACATCTAGTTACATCGTCAGTTTCACTAGTAAGTTTGTAACTGAAGACATTCTGACAATAATCAGCAAAGGCCCCTCCTCCTTCTCGTCATCACCTCTTATGAAGGCACACACACCTTCACCTATTTCCCTAAATTCTTGCACCATCCTCGCATCTCCACAGCCATGCGACCATCTCCCTGGCCCTGTGGCCCATATCATATCATCTTCGCTGCTTATCTTGGAATCGTGAGCACACTTCCTCCCACAGCAGCGGCTTACATTCCTCCCGCTCACTGTGTAACTTTCATTCCAGCAGCGCATGCTGGCATTGGACGTGATCGTCCTCCCAGTCAACAATCTCTCTAGTAAGGGTATAGTAACAACAAAAGAGTTCATATGTAATGTAAAAAGTGCACGCGTTTTTCAAGTGCCCTTGAACGTGCTTCTGTGGCATTAATCGTCATTCAGACAAACAGCACATCAGTGACATTGGTAGATGAGCTAAATTAACACCATAGGAAAAGAAACTTTTTTTTATCCATGTTTGGCTACTTATTACAAAAAATCCAACAGTAAGAAGGAAATTACATTTCAACATCTACGTCAAACAGTTGTTAGTCCTGTTTCATAGTTCGCTTTAGATTTAAAATTGCATTAGTCTAGCTTCCTGCATGCTTTTCTTTATGTATAGCACCCCCTTTTTTGCAACTAAATGGCTTTCGGTGTGCATGTTGTCCCATTGGCATATGTGGCTTTCTTTTCAAAATGCAAAAACGAAAACCTGCCCTCAGAAGACATCCTTATCCTGATTCATCCTTCGCCTAATTAGCATTTTTTGTTTTTGTTTCTCGTTATGGTAATATGTTTCGTTAAAACCTATAGTACATTGTCTCTACCACTATGCAGAACAGCTGGTATCAAGTCGCTGACAATTTTTTTTTTAATTAAGTATAGAACAAAACCGTACAATTTTTTTGTTAAGAGAAATGTATTGGACAAAATTATTTGTAATACTTTCAACTTTATAACACACATGTTTTGTTTAATTTCTATTCCATATGGCAGCTTTTTAGACTGTGCGCGTGCACAGCGCTGTCGCGCGTTCATGTATTCCTTTCGTCGGGGCCTGATTGTAATTTCTTTCCTGTCAGCAGTTATGAGCAGCGACGTCTTTGATCACACGCGTTTTTACAGCACTTCCTGAGCAAGTGGCATTACTGGTGATATTTTAACATCACCCCAGGGAAGAAGGAAAAACCGCAGTTAGAAAAGTAATTGGCTGGCAGCTGGTGTGAATTCGTCAGATCCATTTGTGAACCTTGAAGCCAGGCCTTGATGAAACCTGTCGAGATTACAGCCAAATTCGAGCAGATACTGGAAAGTGAATGTTTATTCGCTTAGCAGGGGCGCTATTAGCTATTAGTACCCCGACGACATGCCGTGTGCCAAACAAGGGGCAGTGGAGCTGTGTTGTATAATTAGACTTAATGTGAGACGAAATATCGTTAGCCAGTTTCTCATTAATTCTTCATTGCCCCCATTACAGAGTATGTTTTGAGCTAACAATGCCAAACCTCATCTAAATCACCGGCGGGTGAGTGTAAATAACCGGGACGTTTTCCACCGCGGGCTGGGGAGTGACCGGAAATAGACGGACAAGGAGAGAGGAGTTCCGGTTATCTGTAATGTCACTTAGAAAGAAGCACGTGAAAAACATCCTCTTTGTTTACTGTTGCCCATCCACAATTGTATGTGTGTTGTACGTGGGTTCCAAACTCGTCCACTGTTCTGAACAGGCTTTTTGAATAGGGATATTTTGAACAAAGAAATAAACAGGGACTGAAGGAGGCAGCTCCAGGACTGTGCATTGTTACTTCACAGCCATGGAAACCACGATTCAGCTCTCACCTCTATGGTATATTTGCAGTGAATAACAGCAGTTTAAGAGCACTGTAGTGCGTGGCCATTGTACCCACATACAGCATAGAATTGCAGGGGTGTACCTGTGAATAGCTGGGATGTTTTTCACTGAGGGGTTCTGAACTGCTTCAAATAGACAAGAGCAAAGCTCCAGTTGTCCATAATTTCACTAGGAACCCAAGGCGAAACACATTCAAGCTATTAAACTTTTTTCCACCAATAAATGTATGGTGTTTATGGCCCCCAAATAATTTGCCCCAGGTTCCAACCCTTACGCAGGGGGAGGGTGGGGGCGTAATGGGGGAGCCATATATTACCTGTAATAAAAATAAAAAAAACCTGACCTACTGCCAACCACCCTCTTAAAAACGTTCCATCATCTTTCTCTTCAAAAAACAAATATAGCTGTCTTTCTTTCACCCATTTCCACTACCCTTTTCAAACCACGATTTCCCCACCCCTGCCCAGACAGCAAAATAAATACCTGGTCTCCTGCCTCACACCCCACACGCCTTAAATGGTATGCAATGCTAGGTCTTCGATCATCAGTTCAGGTCTTCCTAGTTTTATGCTGCTCGGTTCTTGCCAGACTCATACTTTTAGTCCTTTGAAAATGATCACTACCTACACCTACACCATCACCTACCCCACATACATTCTACACTGTACACCTACATCACTGCATACATGGTAGAGAGTCACTTACCCCATATATTACTACCTACAAGTCCACCTATATCACCATTGCTCACCACCACCTAGATTCTATACTGTCTCTATCTCACCTAAATTCCATAGCCCCAACTACACCCTAGATTCTTCAACACCACTGATATCACCTACACCTTACAGAATCCCCTACATCACCCCATACAGCTTCATCACCATAAACTACCACCACCTTACACCGTCTACAATATACATCATATACAGTTGTACGGGTTCGGGAGCAGGAGGGGAAGAAGGGAGCGAGTCTGGCACTTGAAGTAAGGATTTTAAAGAAGGCTTTATTTTCAAATAGGCTTTTCGCCTTCTACTAGTGAGTCTCAATCGAGCAAACTCGTCCGGCTCCATCCTTACGCCCTTGGGGAACGCTGGTAGTTCCAGGGTGCTTCTACCACGCAGGGGGTGAAAGCCCGCCAGACCGGAAGTTCAGCTGTGTCTTTCAGGGCCGATGTCCTCAGGAAGGTCGGGAAGGCAAAAGAAAGGAGAAAGAAAACAGTCACTCTGATGTTCCTCGTAGGACGTTTGGGACCGGGGAAGTGAGGGACACCAAGTGCGGAAGTGTATTTACAAACGGTCGATACCGTGCCTTTCGTGCTCGTGAGGGTAAAGGGTTGAGGAGACTATACACGTATCTACACACTGGCTGTTAGTCGTTCGGTTGGCCACTACGAGTAACCCAACCCGCCACTCTGCCCCGTACCTTTGTGAGCCACGCTCCTCCCGCGGGAACGTGGCGGGGCGAATCACTGATACGTTGGCCTCCTGGCTTGAAGTCCACAGCTGGGCTCGTCAGGGTTTCTTCTTCGCCGCACTTCGACTCCGTTCTCGCTCTCCAGTCTCTCACGCCTTCTTCTTCCTCCGGGGAAACACCGTCCGTGGTCTTCTGGGTTCCGCCTTCTTTTAGCTCCGTGACGACCCAGGGGGCGGAGTTTCGTCTCCCTCAACAGTGAAATTAAAGGGGTCGTGTCCCTTCTTGTCTTCGTCTCCCCACCGGTGCTCCGAGTCTGCCCGAGGCCACTCCTCCGGCCAGGGGGAGGTAGGCTGTTTGTCGGGAACAGAAAGGGGCGAAAAGGGAACAGCTGACCACCAGTCATTTGAAACATCAAGTTCATCACTGTAGGCATCACAGCGGTGCCCTGCCCCGTCACAACATTCTATATCTACAGCCGAGCTACATCACCACCTACACCCTATCTACATCACACACACCATCAGTTAAACACCCTACACCAATAATTATATTTTATGTCGCCACCTACACACTACACCATAAATGACTCCCATATCCCAAAACCCATATGTTTGTCGCAACCTATAGCCCCTTATATACCTAAATTGCATTGCAATACACTTCCATCTACACTCTATGCACTATATATGACAACCCACACCCTTTACAAACACTACACATCCACCATACTCACACTTAACCCTTACGCAATATGCCACAATCTTCACCCCCTTCACTTACACAGCTACAAGATCTATATCCTGGCAAACCACATACATCATATACCCCATACCACCACATATACCCTATAACACTACATACTCTATGCTACAACACCCCCTACTCCACCACCAACTCCTCATATTACCATCTGCTCCTTACCTACTATATACACCAGCACTTACTACCGACACCACCACCTATACCCAATACCACTACGATGCACTGAGGCAAGCACTTACAACACCACCTACTGTGATACCTATATCACCGGCGCTTTTGAACACCTAATAGCACCAACACCATAGTTACACCTGCCTCCGACAGGACCACCTGAATTCAATACCAGCACTCATGTATGCACCGGTACACAGTGTCTACATTTTCAAAGACATTGGAGTTCACAAAAGTTTGTTTGAAGCAAGAGAGAAGCCTGCCCAGTTGTTTCTCGTGCTTTTATTTTTTTAATTTAGTCTTTAGGTATTTTAGAGAGAATACAGTAGCAATATCCCCCAAGGGTGAGGGCACATCAACAAATATATTTACAAAAGGTAGCAGGGGTGGTTTGTAGGACAACCGGTAATGTCTTTGGCCATCCCCAGCACCCTGTGGAGTACCTTTTTATAGTAGCCTCTCCCACTGCACATTATGGCTGTTGTGTCATAAGCCCGACTGCCATGAGGAGGAATCGAGCTACAATAGAAAATTAAGATCTTTCTCAATCAATGACAGTGGCCGACCAAGCACCTTAGTCAGAGTCTAATCTGAATCCAGGCCCTGTCTCTGTTTAAAGGTGGTTTTGTGAAGCAGATGTAACAGAGATTCGCCTCAGCCACTCCTTGTTTCACATTATCAGGGTGTTGACTACAGGAAGAAAGATAAGTCTACCTTGCTGCTGATCACTAGTAAATTTGCCATAAAGTTACATAGGGTGACTATGACGCCTATACGTTCCAAGTTGGCTAGCAGCCAATAAGGTCCTGTGAGCGAGCAGCCAATCAGAAAGCAGTATTGTTTATTATATTTAGGCAATATTTCAACCTTATGCTTCACTGGCTCCTCCTAAGGAAATGGACTAGAAACACCTCGAATTATGTACTTCCATCATAGTGTACACAATGGCATGCCTCAGTATATTGCATAAAGTAATTATACAGTTAACAAGCGGCACTTCTTTCGTAGTGCACATAATAGTTTCTCGTTTGTCGCATTGCTGTATAAGGTGCACTTCTATCGCATCTGTATGACCTGCCCTTCTTTTGTAGTTTAACGATTACACTTTTGTTGTTATGTGTAATGTGCCATTCTGAAAGTTACAAGTATAGTGGGAGGAATATGTACTTCCCTGGCTGTTGTATGTACATATGAGTGGTGAAGGCATGCTAAGAAACATAGTAGCACTAAAGTCCTAGAATGTAGCCACGTAAGCTAATTGCTCTACTCCACCATCATTCTGTAGCGTGTAATTAAAATACATTTGTATGCTTGATCTGTACAACAGTGTAACTAGGGGTATACTGTTCCACGTTGACTCAACAGACTCGCAATAGGGGTCTGGGTGTGGTCACTTAGTAGTAAGTGCCCTCACCTACCGAATGTGGCATGCTTCATCATTGGGCTTGCTCCTCATTGGTCTGGCACTGCAGTGCCCAACAGTCACCACAAGGGGCTGCTTTGCCAGAGATCATTTTAATCGCCAGTGGAGGACTAGAGAAGTGATTGTGTTCTAGTCGGTGAGTGAGAAGACTGGAGAAAAATGTGAATTAAAGTCAACTAAAGACCTGGTGGGACTATCTATTCAATAGGGATCCAGGTATATGTTAAGACAAACACAGTCTGAGAAACCGCTGAACATAATGATCCACGTCTCTCAGATGTGAAGGTATACTATATGATGTAAGATCAAGTGAGTGTACATAGATCTTAGATACTGGTCGACCTGTTTTATGCCTTAAATGTCATGATACAACAAGTGGCATTTCTTCTGAACCATAGTAGTTACTTAGCTAATCTTCGTACAAGCGGGGAGCCTAAAATGTATTTGGGTTCCCTCACCTCTGTGGATGGTGTAATAATCCAACCAAAATGCGAAAGACAGTAAACACTCACATAGTTATGTGTATGCTCACCTAGAAACAGTGATCCTCCAATTTGTGGTTCCTCCACTGGCGATTAAGATCTCTGGCAAAGCGCCCTCTTACGAGGCCCGTTGGGCACCATAACTCCAGCCCAACGAGGAGCAACACCAATGGTGAAGCTTGCCACCTTCTGGTGGGAGGGCACTTGGTAGTAAGAGCATACGCCACCCGTGACGACACCCGGGCCCCTATTGTAAGTATTTTGGAACAGCATATCCCTATTTACACTGTACTTTAGAGGCAGATAATGCATACTGGACTGGATGTATCCTCGTCCTCCCAAGTATAGTACAACACCCAGAGCTGCTTCAATGCTTATCCCTCCTGGGAGCACTCCGTGTTCTCAAGAAGTGAATCGCCCACTCTTCCCCAAATGTACAGCCTCCAGTGCTCACAAGACACACATTATCAACTGCTCTAAAGAAGGACTTTTAGCAGGGCTCCCCTGAAGCAACACCCAATGTTCTCATGAGGCACATCACCCACTGGTCCCCAGGTGCACAACACCCAGTGCTTTAAAGAGGCACATCACCAAGTGCTTCCCTGATGCACAGCACCAAGTGCTGTCATGACGCATGTTATCCACTGCTTTCAAAAAGCTTATTAAGCAAGGCCCCCCGCTGAAGCAACAGTGCTCTCCTGAGGTGCATCACCCAGTGGTTACTTGGAGGGCATCACAAGTTTCCTGTTATGCATATCACCTTATGCTCCTCTATGCTCTCAGTCAATCACGTCATCTTGTGCCCACTCCTGCACATGATTATGTATGATGCCTTGATGTTTGTCTATTTATAGGTCTGTGTGTATGGGTGTATGCACCTACATTGGTTGAACTTGCTGGAATATTTTGCATGCATTGTGTTCATGTCTGCATGTTTTTATGCATTATGTGACCATATGTTGTGTGTCTCCGGGTGGAAGCAGTATACAAAACCCACTGCTTTGCCAATGCTTGATATTTTCTGCCCTGAGGTGTTCTTTATCTTTTGGTGCTGTTAATCATACATGGGTATTATGAAGTCTAATACACTGCAATCCTATGTTTCAGAAATAAACCTTTGTGCATATCTACAAAGACAAATCTCTTGTACGGTGGAGCCAGCATGGATCTAGGGCCAACATCTGTTCACGATTTTCTATTAGTATTTTTGCAACCAGTAAAGAATTTTACGAACTGACATGTATTAATAGGCTAGTGCAAAAAATTCTGATTCTGAGTTTGTCACAATACGACCTACCTCTTGAATATTGAGGAGACAGGTTGCAAATTGTTCCCACAACATTGGAGGCCATCACAGGCCTGGTGGCCTAGTAGAGTCTATAATCGCCTCTCAATAAAGCACACTTTTTTGCAATGCCTTTCCTTTTCCTTAAAGGAAACGGGCTACGTTTAAAAAAGTTTTACCTTGATAAAAGTATGTTTAAGAATTGACAGTGGTGCCTCGGGCCACTTCCTACTGCCAAGCAAACTTATTTTTTAGTATTCACAAAAGGGACCTCTTACCTTTTGTGAACGCATACCATCCCAACTTGGCAGTCGGTAATGTTTCACGTTTTGCAACTGGATTATGGTTGCAAAACACTGATACATCAAATACTGATTTGCAATTTGGTAGGGATGCCTACAACGCGCCTCTTCCAAATTGCAAATTGGTATCCCTTCTGTAAGCCATTTTAGAAGTCAGTATAGTTTTCTTGTACATTCATAAAACATTTTAACTACCGGAAACATTGAATATTTTGACCTTTTTAAAAAAAAACAGGCGAAACCTGTGCTGCTTTTCTTACTCTGCCTTCTATGATTTTTTGTTTTTAAATAATTCTTGGTGCCTGCAGCAGTTAGTGAAAATATTCAACTTTACTGCCAGTGCTGCCCCTATTCTCGACTAACCTTTGATGTGCTTAAAAGAGGGTGATGGTGCACGTAAATGTCGTAGACAGCTGGGGTGAATGGATTGTCACCAAAATGGCCAACGGGCCTGAGGTAAAAAGAGAACACGTCAATGACGTACTGTATTGTAGCGTGCGAAACAGGAAATGACTGAAAAGAAACATCCAGAGCTGCCACTTTAAAGTTGTAACTCATTTCTAACTGCGCAGGATCGTCTGTCGAGCACTTAGCTCTAACACCTTCCTCCCACTCACACGGAGTGGGTGGAAAGGATGATTAGTATGCTGGCTGTATAGAAGTTGTCAGTTTATACATGAAAGAGTGCGGTCTCGCTGGAGAACATATGGTCTTCTTTCATCAGATAATTTCCTGATCCTCCGCACTCCTCCCGAAGAGAAGCGTTGTGAACG
This sequence comes from Lissotriton helveticus, assembly GCF_964261635.1. Classification (NCBI taxonomy): domain Eukaryota; kingdom Metazoa; phylum Chordata; class Amphibia; order Caudata; family Salamandridae; genus Lissotriton; species Lissotriton helveticus. Next base: position 876,871,733 of record NC_136067.1, read on the forward strand.
ATTGAATGGATCGAGGTGGGTGCCTGGGCTCAGGCTCGCAGAGCTGAGCTGGCAGAAGCCTCAGCACAGATTGAATCACGACAGGGCCCAGGCCTGGCTATCTGAGGTCTGCAGGAGAGCTACTATCAGCATCTGATGACAGAGAGGCAGCCATCGAGGTCTGCCGGAGAGCTACTGTCAGCATCTGATGACAGAGAGCAGCTATCTGAGGTCTGCCGAAGAGCTACTGTCAGCATCTGATGTCAGAGAGACAGCGATCTGAGGTCTGCCGGAGAGCTACTATCAGTATCTGATGTCAGAGAGCAGCTATCTGAGGTCTGCAGGAGAGCTACTATCAGCATCTGATGACAGAGAGGCAGCCATCGAGGTCTGCCGGAGAGCTACTATCAGCTTCTGATGACAGAGAGGCAGCCATCGAGGTCTGCCAGAGAGCTACTGTCAGCATCTGATGTCAGAGAGGCAGCGATCTGAGGTCTGCCAGAGAGCTACTATCAGCATCTGATGACAGAGAGGTAGCCATCGAGGTCTGCCGGAGAGCTACTATCAGCTTCTGATGACAGAGAGGCAGCCATCGAGGTCTGCCAGAGAGCTACTGTCAGCATCTGATGTCAGAGAGGCAGCGATCTGAGGTCTGCCAGAGAGCTACTATCAGCATCTGATGTCAGAGAGGCAGCGATCTGAGGTCTGCCGGAGAGATACTATCAGCTTCTGATGACAGAGAGGCAGCCATCGAGGTCTGCCGGAGAGCTACTGTCAGCATCTGATGTCAGAGAGGCAGCGATCTGAGGTCTGCCAGAGAGCTACTATCAGCATCTGATGACAGAGAGGTAGCCATCGAGGTCTGCCGGAGAGATACTGTCAGCATCTGATGTCAGAGAGGCAGCGATCTGAGGTCTGCCGGAGAGCTACTATCAGCATCTGATGTCAGAGAGACAGCGATCTGAGGTCTGCCGGAGAGCTACTATCAGCATCTGATGTCAGAGAGGCAGCGATCTGAGGTCTGCCGGAGAGATACTATCAGCTTCTGATGACAGAGAGGCAGCCATCGAGGTCTGCCGGAGAGCTACTGTCAGCATCTGATGTCAGAGAGGCAGCGATCTGAGGTCTGCCAGAGAGCTACTATCAGCTTCTGATGACAGAGAGGCAGCCATCGAGGTCTGCCGGAGAGCTACTGTCAGCATCTGATGTCAGAGAGGCAGCGATCTGAGGTCTGCCAGAGAGCTACTATCAGCATCTGATGACAGAGAGGTAGCCATCGAGGTCTGCCGGAGAGATACTATCAGCATCTGATGACAGAGAGGCAGCCATCGAGGTCTGCCGGAGAGCTACTGTCAGCATCTGATGTCAGAGATCAGCTATCTGAGGTCTGCTGTTGAGCTCCTATCTGCACCCGATGACAGAGAGGCAGCCATCTGAGGTCTGCCGGAGAGCTACTATCAGCATCTGATGACACAGAGGCAGCCATCGAGGTCTGCCGGAGAGCTACTATCAGCATCTGATGGCAGAGAGGCAGCCATCGATGTCTGCCGGAGAGATACTATCAGCATCTGATGACAGAGAGGCAGCCATCGAGGTCTGCCGGAGAGCTACTATCAGCATCTGATGACAGAGAGGCAGCCATCTGAGGTCTGCCTGAGAGCTACTATCAGCTTCTGATGACAGAGAGGCAGCCATCGAGGTCTGCCAGAGAGCTACTATCAGCATCTGATGACAGAGAGGCAGCCATCGAGGTCTGCCGGAGAGCTACTATCAGCACCCAATGACAGAGAGGCCGCCATCTGAGGTCTGCCGGAGAGCTACTATCAGCATCTGATGACAGAGAGGCAGCCATCGAGGTCTGCCGAAGAGCTACTATCAGCATCTGATGACACAGAGGCAGCCATCGAGGTCTGCCGGAGAGCTACTGTCAGCATCTGATGACACAGAGGCAGCCATCGAGGTCTGCCGGAGAGCTACTGTCAGCATCTGATGTCAGAGAGACAGCGATCTGAGGTCTGCCGGAGAGCTACTATCAGCATCTGATGTCAGAGAGGCAGCGATCTGAGGTCTGCGGAGAGCTACTATCAGCATCTGATGACAGAGAGCAGCTATCTGAGGTCTGCCGAAGAGCTACTGTCAGCATCTGATGTCAGAGAGACAGCGATCTGAGGTCTGCCGGAGAGCTACTATCAGTATCTGATGTCAGAGAGCAGCTATCTGAGGTCTGCAGGAGAGCTACTATCAGCATCTGATGACAGAGAGGCAGCCATCGAGGTCTGCCGGAGAGCTACTATCAGCTTCTGATGACAGAGAGGCAGCCATCGAGGTCTGCCAGAGAGCTACTGTCAGCATCTGATGTCAGAGAGGCAGCGATCTGAGGTCTGCCAGAGAGCTACTATCAGCATCTGATGTCAGAGAGGCAGCGATCTGAGGTCTGCCGGAGAGATACTATCAGCTTCTGATGACAGAGAGGCAGCCATCGAGGTCTGCCGGAGAGCTACTGTCAGCATCTGATGTCAGAGAGGCAGCGATCTGAGGTCTGCCAGAGAGCTACTATCAGCTTCTGATGACAGAGAGGCAGCCATCGAGGTCTGCCGGAGAGCTACTGTCAGCATCTGATGTCAGAGAGGCAGCGATCTGAGGTCTGCCAGAGAGCTACTATCAGCATCTGATGACAGAGAGGTAGCCATCGAGGTCTGCCGGAGAGATACTATCAGCATCTGATGACAGAGAGGCAGCCATCGAGGTCTGCCGGAGAGCTACTGTCAGCATCTGATGTCAGAGATCAGCTATCTGAGGTCTGCTGTTGAGCTCCTATCTGCACCCGATGACAGAGAGGCAGCCATCTGAGGTCTGCCGGAGAGCTACTATCAGCATCTGATGACACAGAGGCAGCCATCGAGGTCTGCCGGAGAGCTACTATCAGCATCTGATGGCAGAGAGGCAGCCATCGAGGTCTGCCGGAGAGATACTATCAGCATCTGATGACAGAGAGGCAGCCATCGAGGTCTGCCGGAGAGCTACTATCAGCATCTGATGACAGAGAGGCAGCCATCTGAGGTCTGCCTGAGAGCTACTATCAGCTTCTGATGACAGAGAGGCAGCCATCGAGGTCTGCCAGAGAGCTACTATCAGCATCTGATGACAGAGAGGCAGCCATCGAGGTCTGCCGGAGAGCTACTATCAGCACCCAATGACAGAGAGGCCGCCATCTGAGGTCTGCCGGAGAGCTACTATCAGCATCTGATGACAGAGAGGCAGCCATCGAGGTCTGCCGAAGAGCTACTATCAGCATCTGATGACACAGAGGCAGCCCTCGAGGTCTGCCGGAGAGCTACTGTCAGCATCTGATGACACAGAGGCAGCCATCGAGGTCTGCCGGAGAGCTACTGTCAGCATCTGATGTCAGAGAGACAGCGATCTGAGGTCTGCCGGAGAGCTACTATCAGCATCTGATGTCAGAGAGGCAGCGATCTGAGGTCTGCGGAGAGCTACTATCAGCATCTGATGACAGAGAGCAGCTATCTGAGGTCTGCCGAAGAGCTACTGTCAGCATCTGATGTCAGAGAGACAGCGATCTGAGGTCTGCCGGAGAGCTACTATCAGCATCTGATGTCAGAGAGGTAGCCATCGAGGTCTGCCGAAGAGCTACTGTCAGCATCTGATGTCAGAGAGACAGCGATCTGAGGTCTGTCGGAGAGCTACTATCCGCATCTGATGTCAGAGAGGCAGCGATCTGAGGTCTGCGGAGAGCTACTATCAGCATCTGATGACAGAGAGCAGCTATCTGAGGTCTGCCGGAGAGCTACTGTCAGCCTTTGATGTCAGAGAGGCAGCCATCTGAGGTCTGCCGGAGAGGTACTATCAGCATCTGATGACAGAGAGCAGCAATCTGAGGTCTGCCGAAGAGCTACTATCAGCATCTGATGACAGAGAGGCAGCCATCGAGGTCTGCCGGAGAGCTACTATCAGCATCTGATGACAGAGAGCAGCTATCTGAGGTCTGCTGTTGAGCTCCTATCTGCACCCGATGACAGAGAGGCAGCCATCTGAGGTCTGCCGGAGAGCTACTATCAGCATCTGATGTCAGAGAGGCAGCCATCTGAGGTCTGCCGGAGAGCTACCATCAGCATCTGATGGCAGAGAGGCAGCCATCGAGGTCTGCCAGAGAGCTACTATCACCATCTGATGACAGAGAGGCAGCCATCAAGGTCTGCCAGAGAGCTACTATCAGCATCCGATGATTGCGAGTCAGCCATCGAGGTCTGCAAGAGAGCTGCTATCAGCATCTGATGACAGAGAGGCAGCCATCGAGGTCTGCCGGAGAGCTACTATCAGCATCTGATGACAGAGAGGCAGCCATCGAGGTCTGCCAGAGAGTTTCTATCAGTACCCAGTGACAGAGAGGCAGTCATCTGAGATGTGCCGGAGAGCTTCTATCAGCATCTGATGGCAGAGAGGCATCCATCTGAGGTCTGCCGCAGAGCTACTATCAGGCTCAGCAGCTGATGACAGAGAGGCAGTTGTAAAAAACATGGCTGAATATGAGACCTGTGCAGCAGAGGGAAGTCTGAGGGGTAACATCCATAAGAAGTGATTGTAAGGCTTCTTAGCCAGCGTTTTTACGTACTTTCTACTTCTACTGCAGCCATTGTTCTCAGTTTAATAATCTTTTGTTTCTCAAAGATTTTGAGGGCTTGTTATTGAATGATTTGATGCGCAAGAACCCTTTTTCTGCACGTAACCAGTTCATATCCTTCAAAGAACTTCAAAGGTGTCTATTAAACCACAGAATGGTTTAGACATGTTCTGGCTATTTCAGAAAAAGTCTGACTTAGGGGTAGTCAGTTAGATATGGGGCATTCACTGTGATTCAGGCAAAAGAGCCTCGGCTTTCTCGACTGTCGGAAAGCACTTCAGTACAGGCAAGCCATCACAGAACTTTCATTTCCATGGAATAAGAAGAGCCATTCTAAGTAGGGGCAGACAGTGCTTAATTTGAAAAAGAATAAATGGCAGGGACCAAAGAGTTTCTCAGAAGCCTGCCACCGGCACTCTCAAATGTTTGGGTTGCCAACAACCAAGGTTGACTAGCCTTAAATTAACCTCAAGCCTCTTTTGTCCAACAGTGTACACTCTCTGCCCCGTTCTCCCACTACTCCATACCCTTTTTATCCCTGCTTTCTTCCTTTAACACTCTTCTCCCTTCTATCTCTTTAAGTGTGCAAAATAAGTTCTGGTTCCTAAAAATAAGTGTTGTTGAATCCTACCTGCAACCACTAGTTCGAATTAAGTAAGCAGTGGGGCATAGCACCCAAAGCTGGTTTCACCTTTCTGATACCGCCATGACTGGCATGGTACTACTGGGTGGGGAAAAATAACTATGTCTCCATTTCACTGAGAGAAAATACTCAGCACATCGGATACTGATTTTTGTAATTGGACAAATGTTAGAACGTTTGCCTGTGAGAAACAAAACACATTTTGACCAACCTGCCATGCTACCATTACATGACAGGTTGGTCTGCTTTATCCCATCTTTAGGTCTCACTTAGGTAGTGCATGCTCTGTCTCTTCGAGACATGCTGTATCTACTCTGTGGGCTTTCAGCACGTCCATTGCTTTTCATTCCTTCCTTCGTGTGCCTTTCGAAATTCCTTGCTATTCAGTGATTAATTGTTGCAAATTGTCCCTCCTTTTGGTGTGTAGATCCCTCCCATGGACACTGGTCCTGTCACATGTCTCATTTCACTTCTGGGCATTTATGTTACTTTCGGCACACAATTTGTTTTGATGATTTCTGGCTGCAACACAAGCACTTGTGTTTTTAGTTGCTCCGTTCCTGTTGATTATTTTGTGGTCATAACACGAGCGAGCCCTCCAGGGGAGCCGACCTCAGATAAAAGCTGCTTAATGACTAATGCATGCGGGGTCAGTCTACAGAGGCAGAGGCAGCCCGGCTAGTGCCAGTCTGAGCGCCGGAGGTGGCGTACAACTTTCCTGCTGACAGCTTATCCTTTTAAACACAGTTGTCTTGCATTTCAATGTCTTACAGAGCTGTCTAGACAAACCCTATTCCGATAAACTACAGTCTGTGTGTAACGATATACCATCCTGGTGCTTAATGGAAACTGTAGTCCTCATTCAGCTCAGTTCAGCCCAAGTTCTAGACTACAATGGATTTGTATAATATTGATGCTGTCAACATGCTGTTTCTGAGCACTTTAAAGGCAAAAAAAACAAACATGATGTTGGGGTTGAGTGAAGAGCAATTGTTTATTTCAAATATATAATAAGAGAAACATGCATGTGTGTGCTTTCTGTGATATTGAATATCTGTGAACAATCATTGGCAAATATTTGTTATGTATAACAATATAGATAATATAAAAGTATTGTTGTTGGTTTCTGGCTGAACACAAGTGCTCGTGTTTTAGTCGCTTTGTTCATGTTTATCGTTTTGGGGCTGTAACACGAGCGCTTGTGTATTCAATCGCTACTGAGTTTACCCATCCCCATTTTTTTTGCAGTTTTATCTACCTGCAAGTTTTGGGGCGGTTTACATGAGCACCAATTACATTACACAAATCCTTGTGTGTGTGACCAAGTCTGACTGAGCACAGCCGAAATTCAGAGTGACCGCTGTGCAAGGACAAAAGGAGTCTCCCTGAGCCATTAGTGCAGGGACACTTCTTTATTATTTAAGGCAAGATGGTTACCAATTTTGAGAGAAGTTACCATAGCTGGTGAGTACCAATCAGCAGGCTCGACTGGTGGTGCGCACATGAGGTGAGATCTTGTCCTTCCACACATTTTTTGTAAGGGTAACACATAGATTGATGTAGCCTTTGTTTGTTACACTATCAAGGGTACATCCTTATATGTATAGGGGGTACGTGGTTAACGACTGTCATATGAAAAAGTTATTTTTAAAGAAAATGTAGGCAGTAAAGTGGGAGGACACTACCACTGATATAAATGAGGAGTGCTAAGGAAAAGAGTGACGGAATCCCAGCCTCCAGGTATGCAAGTATCCTCAAGATGAGGAGCCTTGGATGAACAGGTCTTTGGATTTATATTCCATTAGAGCAGGGAGCCTGCCAGACGAGCCGACCTCCTATAAAAGCTGCTTAATGGCTAATGCATGCAGGGTCCGTTTACAGAGGTGGAAGCAGCCCGGCTAGTGCCAGCCTGAGCACCCCACGAGCCATACAAAGATTCCACAGATGGCTTATCTTTTTAAACACAATTGCCTCACTGTTCAATGTCTTGCAGAGTTGTCTAGACAAACCTTATTCTAATAAATTACAGCTCATGTGCAACAGTATTTCATCGGGACATAACGCTATAGTCAGTGGCATAGACAATTCTCATCGCGGGCATGAAGTTCCTCTCCTGGACCTTTTTTTTACGAGCTCACTGCATAATGGGAACTGTAGTCTTCAGTTTGGTCCAAGTTCTAGACTACAGTGGCTTTGTATAATGTCGGCGCTGCCAACATGCCATTTTGGAGCACTTGTAATCGCCAAATAACGCGATGTTGAGGGTGAGCTCAGAGCATTTGTTTATTTCAAATATATAATAACAGCAGAAAAATGCACGTGTGTGCTTTCTGTGATATTGAATATCTGTGTACGATCATTGTTCCTCTTCATTTCCACCTGCCCTCTGGACCCTGTTCCTCCTTCCCTGCCCCGCCCTCCCGTCCCTGTTTCTTTTCCTCCCTCATCTCTGTTTCTCCCTCCTCGCCCCTGTTCATCACTCCAATCTGATTGCTAGAGTCAATAAGTCGCCTATGGGCAAGGCCTATTGGCTTTGCCAATGCTTGTTTCTAAAAGTGTTCATGCTGGGTCATCATTGTTCACCATTTTTTATTACCTGCAAAGAAAATAAATGCTGGGTCCCAAATGCTTTTTTAGGATCCCTTCTCCATGGATGCCGAATGTCGGGGTTGCTGAACACTTAAACTGCCAAGTCTTGATTACGCTTCATGCCTCCTTCCACCAACCCACACTTCCTGGTTCTTTATCTGACTCTTACATGTTCTTTTTCAGCCTTTCTTTCTCTGTTTGTCTCTGTCTTCCTATTTTTCTCTTTCCCTTCTTTCTCCCTTGTCAGCCATTCGCTTTGCTCTTCTGGTCCTAAGTCTGATGATGAAAAATATGTCTTGGTCCCCAACACTGAATGTCGGTGCCCATCACTTGCACAAATTATGTACTACTTCACAATCTGCCCCAGGTCGTTTGTTTGGTTTTTAGGTTTCGTAACCTGGCGAGGGGCGAAGCCCCTCCCAGATCGAAATCTGTTGTTTTTAATAGTGGGGTTAGAACCGCCTCTGCCTCTCATTGGCTAGCTCCATAAATGGAGGCTAGCCATTGGGAGGCAGAGGCTGTCAATCGCGTTTTCTCTCGAAAACGCGATTCGGGGGCGTTTCTGGTGCTTTTTTTAAGCCCCGCCCCTTTGTCCCGGGCCGCGCTGCCATTGGCTGCCGGCCCGGGACACCCCCGTGACGTCATTCCCGGGCCGCGCTGTGATTGGCTGCCGGCCCGGGACACCCCCGTGACGTCAGCCAATCACAGCGCGGCCCGGGACCTGACTTGTTCTCAGTTCCTTCTTCCTTCGCAAGAGCGTCTCGCACAGGAGGGGCTCGGCCGGTCTCTTGAAGAGCCGGGGGGAAGAAGCCTTGCTTGTACCTCCATTCCAGGACATTGTGTTCATCCTGTTTGATCTGTGGACGGCGGCATTCCACTGGAGCCTTGTCTATGCAACCTCCTACTCGTCTGAGAATTCAGGTTTGATCCTCCCCACCCAAGATTAAATGAGGCTACTTACCCCCCTGCCTTATCTTCAACGAAGAACCTAGATTTCGACACCAGCGAATAGGCACTGTGATGAGGCCAGAGGAAACAGACAAACATCGGAATTGGAGCGCAAATAAACACGTGTGTGATACACCGCCGTACTGAGTATACGTAAACCACGCGGCCATTTTGCAGTGGAGCAGTTGTTTCGCTCAATGCACCAAACGTCCTTCAGCAGCAAGCAAAGCGTTGTTTACGAGTATAGTATATACTTTTTTCAATATGTAATATTCATTTTCTTATTATTATTATTCAAGTCAAGTCAAAAAGATCTTTATTTCGGCAAAAAAAATTGAATAACATAGTTAATAATATATTACTTAATATATCAGAAATTAACAGGGTCTATCTTAAGCGTTTACTACAAGAGTGTTTACGCTTTGGTACAATGATATTACCAAATTATTTAGATCTACTGTGGAATTCTCTTTGTATTTGGCTTCGAGTCACTCTTTATAAAGATGGCCGTCTTCGTTGAGAATATTCGCGGCATTAGACCCTTAATTTGATCTTTTGAGCATATTAAAGACAAGTGTTGAGGCTTCCATAGTGGAAAGAAAGAAGGGTCACAGCCCGCAGAGCCTGGCCCAGGCGGAAATGGCGTCATGGTGAGCAGCATGTCGGGAGAGGTAGTATTTTGGTCTCTCTTTGCCCAAGCTACTGCACGGGTGTAGTCTGTCTGTGCATCCTCGCGGGCCGCTGACATGGCGGGAATGGAGCTGCTGTCCGACCAGGGCTACCGGGTGGACGGGCGGAAGCCGGGCGAGTTGCGCAAGATCCAGGCCCGCATGGGGGTCTTCGCGCAGGCCGACGGATCCGCCTACATCGAGCAGGGCAACACCAAGGCGCTGGCTGTGGTGTACGGGCCGCATGAGGTGAGCCTCGACTGTTGATGTTTTTTTTGTTTTTTTTTTGCAGTTTTATTTAGCGCGAACTGGACCCGCAGGTATTGGAGCACTTTACATGGGCACCGGTTTCATTACACAAGGACTCATTCATTTGTGGTAGGCGGTGGAAGATTGAGTGAGGTTCTGTTGTCTGTAACTTAAGCACAATCATCCTTACCTGTTGCTTGGCCATCATGTTATGTTAGGTCAACGCAGCTTGTATAGCGCATGGCTACCCCAGCAATGTAAATTGTTACACTGTGTTACTGCCGCACCCCGTCCGGTCTCCAGCAGCATTGGGGCGGTGGCATGGGAACTGTCCGCTTTTGGCTTGCTTCACTCGTCACCGAAAGGGAAACAAGTGCCCAACCCTGACGTCGCTAATGACAGAAGTTCCCCGTAAACGATTCGTGTCACGTAAACTTGCCACTTGGGCAATGTAGTTGTTATGGGATGCCTCTGCTACAAGACCAGGTTGAAGCTCACTTCTTTCAGGTTGCATACCTCTAAGAATTACCCATAAAGTCAAGATCGATACAATAAGCAATGAACTATTTTTGTATGTCAGCGTTTTGAGGTTAATAACAGAAAATCGTGTTAAGTGGCATACGTTTTCTCTTATGTTACACGTTACACAACTTAAACTGACCTCTCTTGAGCAATATGTCCTGCATTCACAGTTTTTAAAATGAAACTGTCAGCATTTTTTCTGTAGCACGAACCAGTATGAAAGTAAAAGTTGGATCTGCTTTTCAATGTCTGTGCTACTATTACCAATTCTAGGATAACGTGCTGGTTATAACACTGGCAGCAGTTTACATAACGAGTGTACACTTTATGGAAGCATGTATAGAGGGGTACTTGCTTGTTTGTAGTTGGTTTTGTTTTAAGCGGCGCTAACAGGAGAACTGGGCAGGTGCAAAGTACTGCCCCCTGACGGGAGCCCCGGCACTTATCTTTTTTTTTCTTCACAAATTAACCACATGTCAAAAGCACCATGTGTACTGTGCCCATTGGCGCTCAAAGCGTTACACCCAATTAACTGCCCCCAGCGCACCACCGAACTGTGCATTATTCACCCTCGAAATCTGACTGCCCACAGAGGCGAGTTTCCTTCTTATAGAGAGGATGACCCATAACCGCCAATGCTCACGACTTAGAAACTGGGGAACGAGGTTGGAGTATCGGCATCAGCGCAACAGCCTGTTATTCCGGGCAAATTTATTAATCTCCGGTACCTAGAAAAAAAAAATGTGAAACGTAACAGGTTCTCATGTAAAGCGCTCTAAAACCTTCGGGTCGGCATATGTGCTTTGACTGCTTGGTTTCCACACACCGCATCTGGGAAAGGTACGGTTAAAGGCCCATTTTTACCATGTTCGACCTCACAACTACACTCATTCTCCCCTGCCTCTCCATTTCCCTTTCTCAATACCTCGCCTTTCTACCAAGCGCATCGATGGCAATGGCTATTCTTTCTCCCCTCAAGTAAACTTAACAAACCCTCCAACAAATCTTTACCTCACACTTTTTATACCATGCACCTTGACTGAGCCTGGGTGACTGCGTAATTTCCCTTTCCAGAAATGGTGTAAAATGCACCCAAAAAAAACAGAACATATGCACTAGTACTCAAAATGCCAACTTTGGAATTTGGCCCTTTTTTTCTTTCAAAGTGCTTTATTGGATTTTATAAACAAAATAAAGTCGCTAGTATACAGCAATGCAGAACACCTGTTGGAAAAGGCAGTTAAAGTGAATTAATTACTTAAACAAAAATGCTTAATGCAGTATAAGGGAAAGAAGGTGAGAACGAAACACAAAACAAAGCATACAGTAAAACAAATCCTGACCATCATACAAAACATAAACAAGCATTTACAATGCAACGGTTTCGCCTTTGGAAAAGTTAGAGCTATTGGCAATGTAAAGGACAATGCCATTTATTTATCTGTTTTCAAAACCAACACATAAATACAAATGTTTCCATTTACAATGCCAATAGCTCAAACATTTCCAAAGGCGAAACCGTTGCATTGTAAATGCTTGTTTAAGCTAGAAGACAATTTATCAGCAGAAATACAGTTTAGCTAGAAAGTTACATTTGACCGAGGCCCACGCTGAGCTAGAAGAAACTCCATGTCACAATCACGTTTATATAATGTTTTTAAATTTGAAATCCCTACATTTTCAGAATCTACTGCAAAAGCTTTGCAGAGTCTGTACACCTCTTCAGCTGACTTCTCTCTTTAGCAAGAACACGAAGTTAAAACAAGCTGCCTTTTTGACTGGTGTATTTTTATATGCTGTATTCCAGTTCGTTGTATTTTTTTTTCTTGCATCTGTTTATTAGTTTTTCATTTTGCAATACAATAATAGTGCAGGTAACAGGTAACATAATTCCCAATTACAGGTGTAATGTCACATAAGTGACAGTGGGTATTGTCATGAACGAGAGACATAAGCCAAAGAGTTGGACAAAAGAATTGGAGAGGAGCCACCAAGGGGGCATGAAAGAAGGAGTAAATCTAAGCACCAAGCCCTGAATTTCCCATACGACACAACATTGCTCTGCAAGAAATGACAGGAGATCTGCACATTGACCCATTCTGAGGGGCTGATGAGTCTGTCATTGTAAATGGTGCAACAGTTTCAATAAAAAAAAAAAATAACTGTGCAACAGTGAAATAAGCAAAAACGACCATTTATGAATCATACGACTAAGGACCCCACCCATCTCCCACATCCAGCATATAAACACCGGAATTTCCATGGTTCCACCCTTGTTTGTACCTAATCGGGATATTCAACCAACGATGACCTGGTCCAATTAGGCTATGTATTCTTCAAGCAATGCACTTCGTATTGCACTATTTTAGCAAATATCTCCCCTTCTTTTTAGAAACCATGGGGTAGAGAGTGCAGTGTTGACAAGCCACATTAAAAGGCCTCAACGGATATTTGCTAAAATAGTGCAATACGAAGTGCATTGCTTGAAGAATACATAGCCTAATTGGACCAGGTCATTGTTGGTTGAATACTTTATGAGTGGAGGGCGACCTGTGTCTTTTTCCCTCTTTGCTCCTTGTTGTGTACAGGTACCTAATCGGGAACCTGGAGGAATGTTCTTAAGAGGGTAGTCTGTCAGTCATCAGTGTCCAACGGCGGATAGACCATATTGGGGAGGGGAAATGTAAATCCGTATTTGTAAAGCGCAAACTACTCACCCTTACGGATCTCACGGCGCTGGGGGCCGTCGTGGAAATTAAGTGAGCTATTGCCCAGAGTCACATGGTGCTGAGCTGAGCTGCCGCTGGAGCTGGGGATCAAACCGTGAACCCAGTGCGCCAAAGTCAGCTGCCCCGGCCGCTGCACCACACCTCTCCACAGGGTGTTATCTGTACCCTCCTAAGTCTGCGTTACTGTTAGAATCATGGTGAGTACTGGTCTGAAGTTCAGTCAGAATGGTATCCCAATAAGTAGCATGGGGGTATTTTTGTAGTCAAAGGTTATCCTCTGTATGTAGAGCATCACTCTCTGCTTGCACCCGCTAGTGCGTCCATACCAAAGGGGGAGGGGGGCTCAGGTGACTTATATCGATGAGTAATAAGGCGTATGGCCTCCAAAAAACTCTAAATCTAAGATAAGAGAGGTAGCTCTATGCCTTTTATGTCTGTGATAAAGACCCAGAAGGCATATTTCCCATTTGTATAAGTCAGAAAGCCCTGTGCATGTGGATAAGTGGGACGTGACACCCAGCCAATGGCTGTGTAAATGTGGGCAAGCCCATAGCATATTGAGCATGTCAGCATCCACCTGATGACAGCGAGGGCAATCAGCATCTGCTCGGTGGCAATAGCAATTAATTTAATCAGGGGCAAGGGAAGCCTTATGTGTGATATAGGATTGAATGAGCCTAAATCGGGCATTACGCAGAACATGCATTGGGCTTTCCAACAAGGAATCCCATTCCTTATCTGTTTAGGGGCGTGTCAAATCAGTCTCCCAGCGCTGGCATAATGGGGTTAAGCTGTGGGGCTGTGTGAGTCTGCAGCGAGTCAGTAAACCAACGGACGAGGTGTCTGCCCGTCCCCATCACATGGTGATATTGGATCGTGAGGTGGGTTGGATGCCCATGGGTCATGTTGCCCCATTTGTGTTGTAAGGATGCAATCAATGAATTATGTTACAGAAATGGACCAGGGGACAAACCTTCCCCTTCCATGAGCATCTCATAGGTGACTAGATTCCCCTACTGATAGAGAGTGCCCAGGGTATGCATGCCAGTGGCGTGCCACATGGCCAGCTCCGCTGCCAATGTGAATCTGTCACTCCTGGGTGTCTCAAGTATTGCCAGTGCAGGTATGTAAGGGGTCACGAGCCGGGTGATTCCAGGCCTTTTTCATAATGTAGATATGGCATGATATTATATGGTTTATTTTGCTGGTTATTTTGTAATAGTCTCCTAGGCAGATTGACACTTCAATGGTTTTCACTATTATATATTAAATTGCCGTATTGCTTTGTATTTTTAGAAGCTGTGAGTAACATAAATAGGCTTTCTCCGATAGTTTAAATATTTTTGCATATAAGAACTTAGGGCTACATGTGCGAAGCATTTTCGCGGTCAGTGACAACAGAAATGCTTTTACATATGTACAAAACATAAATTGCGATTAACTAACATGTTACCAAATCGCAATTTGTTGTTTCGAGTTGCTATTTGGAAAGGGCGTGTTTAGGACATCCCTTCCAAATACCAAATCTGAATGGGATAAATGAATTATGGTTGCAAAACATTCATATTTTACCAAATCCTTTAAGGAGGTGGTAACCCATGCCACCCTCCCCGTGATTGCTGCGATTCTTAATGAGTTTCGAATTGCGACCTACCTCATTAATATGCATTAGATAGGTCAATTAATGACCCACTAGGAATTGCTAATGAAACTCAAAGAGTTTCATACATAAAGAATACCGATTTCTTAATTGCGATTTAGAGAGAATCGCAGTTAGGAAATCAGTAGTCTTAATATTGATACATCTGACCCTTAATATTTTTGTAGTTGTTCTTGCAGGACTTGTTATTTTCCACTGCCCTTACCTGTTAATTAAACACAATTTATTTTAAATTAAATAGCCAAAAACAAAGGGCAATATATTCCCATCACCTTTGTTCTCAGGTTTGATTTCTAGTTTTACTTTATCCAACAGCTTTCTCGGCCAGTGTCCAAATAAACTTGCTACATTATACATTGGTGGGCTTTCTACTGACTTCAGATGATGCACTCCTTCAAATGAAGATGCAGTTACTTTGTGTATCCAACAGAACAGACCTTAAATCATCATCCTGAACTCCCAAACGTCTCACTCCTTTTTGTTGAATCATATTTCATGGATTGATTATTCAGGTTCACAGGGTACGATTGAGTGGTGTGCTTGCACCAGAGAATTTTTGCTACAAGAAATAATTTCAGAAAGTAAGGGAAGAGTTTACCTCATGTCCTGAAATTACAGAGCACAACGCTGTGATGGTAAAGACTGCTTTCTGTGTGATTGATGCTCAGGGACTGCATAACTCTAATCCCCTTCCCCCACTCATCATTAGTGTTGGAGAAGTACAAGGGACAAAGTTCCCATGGATCACTGACAGAATATCGTAAACAGAAATATTGTGTGGACAGAATATATTGTCAAAAATATCGAGAAGGTAAGTGCAAATAGGTAAGTATAGAATTACTATTCCTAACTCCACATCTACGTATCTTAAAGATATATATATATATATATATATATATATATATATATATATATTCACTGAAAAAACCATAGGTTTCAGGAGTTATATAGTTAGGAATTAGCTTTTACAAAACCTTTGAAATTCACTCAAAAAACTATAAGTTTTAGTGGTGTTATAGTTAGCTGGACATTGTTCACCCCCACACACACCCACACACTAGCTGGATGATGTCATCAGTGATGTCATCAGTGATGTCATTTGAGATGTCATCAGTGATGTCACTGACCATGTCATGAATGATGTAATATGTGACATCATCAGCAGTGGATTGCGGGTGCGCGATATATACTTAGTACAACTGACTATATAGGAGCAATTTCAATGGTTTTGTATGAGTAAAATGTCCAGCTAACTATACCACCACTAAAACTTATAGTTTTTTGAGTGAATTTCAAAGGTTTTGTAAAAGCTAATTCCTAACTATATAACTCCTGAAACCTATGGTTTTTTCAGTGAATTTCAAAGGTTTTTTTAAATGCTAATTCCTAACTATATAAGGCCTGAAACCTATGTTTTTTTCAGTGAATTTCAAAGGTTTTTTTAAATGCTAATTCCTAACTATATAAGGTCTGAAACCTATGTTTTTTTCAGTGAATTTCAAAGGTTTTTTAAATGCTAATTCTATTAGCGGATAACGTTTAAATATATTAATATCCTAGTGGGACCACCTGAGCAGCCCTAGGGGGTCTGGGTGTTCCTACCCTGCCCCCTTTTTGTGCCCTACACGTTTGTTTTTCTGCTTTCTTTTGCCTAATTCCTAACTATATAAGGCCTGAAACCTATGTTTTTTCAGTGAATTTGCAAGGTTTTTTAAATGCTAATTCCTAACTATATAAGGCCTGAAACCTATGGTTTTTTCATTGAATTTGCAAGGTTTTTTAAATGCTAATTCCTAACTATATAAGACCTGAAAGCCCACCAGGAATCTCCAGTATGCACCAGGGGACTGCATTGCAGAGAGGTGTAATTAAGCAACGACCCTTTTTACACCTCTCTGCAACGTTTGAAGAGGGGGAACTCATTCGCCCTGCATACTGGGGGCCCCTGGGGGCCAACTAGCCCACCTGGAACCTCCAGTATGCGCCAGGGGGCTGCATTGCAGAGGTGTAATGAGGCTATGCCCCTTGTTACACCTCTCTGCAACGCAGCCGCCTGGCGCGTTTGCAAAGGGGGAACTAATTCCCCTTGCATAATGGGGGTCCCTGGGGGCCAACTAGCCCACCAGGAGCCTCCAGTATGCGCCAGATGGCTGCATTGCATAGAGGTGTAATGAGGCCACACCCTTTTTTACACCTCTCTGCAATGCAGCCCCCGTGCATGTTTGAAGAGGGGGAACTAATTCCCCTTGCATATTGGGTGTCCCATCTTGTGCCTTGTTCGAACCAAGGCACAAGAAAGCAGTGAAACAAAGGTGTGAAACTCACAAAGGGGCCAGAGTAGAAACACCCTGACCCCCTAGGCCTGCTCAGGGGGTCCCACAAGGACCCCCAAGGCAAAAAAAATATTTATTTTTTTTAAAAGTCGCGGGGTACAAAAAAACAATAAAAAAATAAAACAACAATAAGAATAAAAAAACAGTTCTTTTCAGAACTACCTCCAATTTATATAAAAATGCTACATTTTAAAAAAACTCTGTCTTTCTTTTTTTCTCGAGGGTACGCGTACCGGTACGTGTACCGATACGTGTACCGGGGCGCGCACCCCCTCAAAAAAAAATAATAATAATGAGTGTGTGTGTGTGAGTGGTGTGTGTGTGGGGGGGTGGGTGTGGGGTGTGTGTGTGGGGGGTATGTGTGTGGGGTGTGTGTGTGTAGGATGTGTGGGTGTGTGTGTGGGGTGTTTGTGTGTGGATGTGTGTGGGGGTGGGGGTGTGTGTGGGTGTGTGTGGGGGTGAGGAATGTGTGTGTGGGTGTGGGTGTGTGTGTGTGTGAGGTGTGTGTGTGGGGTGTGTGTGTGTGTGTGGGGGGGGGTGTGTCAGAGGTGTGTGTGTGTGGGGGGGTGAGGTGTGTGTGGGGGATGTGTGGGGTGTGTCTCTGAGGTGTGTGTGTGTGTGGGGGGAGTGAGGTGTGTGTGGGTGGGGGTGTGTGGGTGTAGGTGGGGGTGTGGGGGTGTATGGTGTGGGTGTGGGTGTGTGGGGTGTTTGGGTGTGGGTGGAGGTGTGGGTGTATGAGGTATGGTGGGGTTGTGTGTGGGGGGGGTGGGTGTGGGGTGTGTGTGTGTGTCGGGGTATGTGTGTGGGGCACCCCCTCAAAAAAATAAAAAAATAATGAGTGTATGTGTGGTGTGTGTGTGTGGGGCGGGGGTGGGGTGTGTGTGTGGGGGGGGTATGTGTGTGGGGTGTGTGTGTAGGATGTGTGGGTGTGTGTGTGGGGGTGTGTGTGAGAGAAGTGTGTGTGTAGGTGTGTGTGTGTGTGGTGTGTGTGTGTGTGTGTGTGTGAGGTGTGTGTCAGAGGTGTGTGTGTGTGGGGAAGGGGTGAAGTGTGTGTGGGGGATGTGTGGGGTGTGTCTGTGAGGTGTGTGTGTGTGTGTGTCTGAGGGGGGAAGAGGTGTATAGGTGTGTGTAGGTGGGTGGGGATGTGGATGTGTAAGGTGTGTGTGTGGGTGTGGGTGTGTGGGGTGTTTGGGTGTAGGTGGGGGTGTGGGTGTGTGAGGTGTGTGTGGGGTGTGTGTGGGGGGTATGTGTGTAGGATGTGTGTGTATGTGTGGGATGTGTGGGTGTGTCTGTGAGGTGTGCGTGTGTGTGTGTGTGGGGGGGTGTGGGGGATGTGTGAGGTGTGTCTGTGAGGTATCTGTGTGTGCGTGTGTGTGTGTTGGGGGGTGAGGTGTGTGTGTGAGTGAGTGTGTGTGGGATGTGTGGGTGTGGATGTGTAAGGTGTCGGTGTGGGGTGTTTGGGTGTGGGTAGAGGTGTGCGTGTGTGAGATGTGTGTGGGGAGTGTGTGGGTGTGGAGGTGTGGGTGTGTGTGCGTGTGGGTGTGTGTGGGACGTACTTGTAGGTGCCTAAAACAGCCACAGAACCAAAAGCTCTTTTCAGAGCTACCCTACCTGTAATCACTCAAAATGGTTATTTTATTATTTATTATTATGATTATATAATTTTTTCACTATTTTTCCCCATGGTACGCTCCCCGGTACGCTCCCCGGTGCGCGTACCGGGCGCTCCCCCCGCGAAAAACGGGACCCTTTAATGGCCCCCACATCAAACCTAGGGGGTCAGGGGGGGGTCTACCCTGCGCCCTTTTGGTCATTTCCCCCTTTGATTTTTGCCACCTCTTGTGTCTCAATCCTACCGAGACACAAGATGGCGGCCGGTGCGGACTGTTTTGAATGTTTACAGACACCCGAGAACCAATCAGCTTCCCGTGCGCAAGTCGCGTGGCGCGCCCGGAGCGCTCCCCGGTGCGCGTACCGGGGCGCGGCCATAGATATATACATTTTTTGGAACCTAAATTACTCAAAATCCTCTGGAGCACATATCTTGAGACATAGCAAAGGCACATCGGGCTACCATTCCCTACAATTTTGCGAAGTTTGGTGAAAATCCATTCAGCCGTTCGAGCTAAAAGTGCAACAGACCGCCCTATGGAAATTAACATGGGGAAAACACGTTTTGGGACCCCCCTTTTATCTCGGCCCCCGCTTGACGAATCCCCCCCAAACTTTCAGGGAAGGACCGGAGCGCCGCGAGGCAAAGTTGCTGAAAAATTCAGGCAGATTCCTCAACCGGCGCTAAAGTTATTCCCAATAGAATGTTGCGATTTCCCTATGGAAATCAATCCTAACTATATATACCTACTGGCGACCGCCAGTAGGTAATATATATATATATATATATATATATATATATATATATATATATATATATATATATATATATATATATATATATATATATATATATATATATATATAAAATTTCTATGGCAAAATGAAACCCCTCATTTTGTTCCTTTTCAAATTAAATGTATTAAGTGTTACCACTTTATTCCAATCAAGATGACTTCAGGTGTGCCATACTTTTGTCATAAGTAAGACTGTTAGCGTTCTAGTTGTTCTTTAGAACACTCTGGGACATTCTGTCATTGGGCTATAGTTGGGCTACATCTGGCTGATATTTGGGCTACATTTGGGCTCTTTTGTCTGTGGTGGCCATCTTGGGAGACTGCATATCAGATTTTTTTTAATGAAATATAAGAGGATTTGAGAAGTCACTCAAAATGTGCCCTAATTTTTCTTTCTTCAGCACTAATCATAATTTCTATGGCAAAATGAACCCCCTCATTTTGTTCCTTTGCAAATTAAATGTTTTAAGTGTTAACACTTTATTCAAATCAAGATGACTTCAGGTGTGCCATACTTTTGTCATAAGTAAGACTTTTAGCGCTCTAGTTGTTCTTTAGAACACTCTGGGACATTCTGTCATTGGGCTATAGTTGGGCTACATCTGGCTGATATTTGGGCTACATTTGTTTTTTTTTGTCTCTGGTGGCCATCTTTGGGCTACATTGGGCTACATTTGGGCTCTAACATATATATATATAGCCCAATGTAGCCCAATATATATTTTTTCAAAGTTAATTTTCGTAAAAACCACTGGAGCATATATCTTGAGACATAGCAAAGGCACATCGGGGTACCAGTCCCTACAATTTTGCCAAGTTTGGTGAAAATCCATTCAGCCGTTCGAGCTAAAAGTGCGACAGACCGCCCTATGGAAATTAACATGGGGAAAACACGTTTTGGGACCCCCCTTTTATCTCGGCCCCTGCTTGACGAATCCCCCCCACACTTTCAGGGAAGGACCGGAGCGCCGCGAGGCAAAGTTGCTGAAAAATTCAGGCAGATTCCTCAACCGGCGCCAAAGTTATTCCCAATAGAATGTTGCGATTTCCCTATGGAAATCAATCCTAACTATATATACCTACTGGCGACCGCCAGTAGGTAATATATATACACACATATATATATACACATATATATAATATATATTGTCGTGGTACATATATGTGGAGTTATATATAGTAACACTTTGCTTACCTATAGAAGCTAACTTTCATAATGTTTTTGTCCTCGATAATCTTGACACAATATTTTGCCAAAACAGTGTTCCCTTTCCAGCTGTTCCACCCCCAAGTGGAACCCTGCTTGGGGATTGCAATCAAGACGCCGATACCAAGCAGGGATCCATCCAGTGGAACCAGGGATTCGTCTGGGGGAATGTTGCCCAAAGGAAACATCAGATTTTCGGCACCGTGGGGAGGCAATTGGGATGTTTACCCCAGTTTCACCCACAGAAATCTCTTTATAGCTTTGTGATAATTTTGGCTAAAAAAGGGTGGGTGGCCTACCATGGTATCAGGCCATGCTCCCACCCCACGAAGGACCTACAGTCTTTCTGACACCAACGGCCTACTGGAGGGTTCATCCCCAATGCATACTTGGGCTGGTGGGAGGGGGCAGAAAGCCCACTGGAAACAAGGGAAAATGGTAAAAAAGAAGGGGTGGGTGTGGAGTTGCACCCCAAAACAGCCCCGGCAGTCTTACTGGCCCCGGGAGGGCAGGCAGAAAGGCCACTACACCCATGGATGTTTAAAAAAAGGAATGGAGCGGAGTGGAGGAGGCCTGCAACAGACTATACTGCCTACTCCTAAAGCCTGAACGCTCTTCCTTTCACCTCTTCTTCCCCACTCCCTAAGGTGGATGATTGGAGGATCTACCCCCAATCAGCCCATAGGACTGCAAAAAGCCCACCGGAAGCCATGGATATAAAAAAAAATAGGTGGGAGCTGGCCTGTTCTGATATTATGTTGCAGTCCCACCCCCAAAAGCCTCCATGGGCCCCGAGCATCCTCATCCCAAACCCTATGACAAGCAAGAGGAAATTTTGAATTTTGGGGGTTTACGTTTGGCATATGGGCCTTGAGAGAGGGAGCAAATCCCCATTTCCTCTCACTATGGTGAATGGCAGTACTATTTAAGGTCTTTGT
Source organism: Lissotriton helveticus (assembly GCF_964261635.1). Lineage (NCBI taxonomy): Eukaryota > Metazoa > Chordata > Amphibia > Caudata > Salamandridae > Lissotriton > Lissotriton helveticus. Next base: position 876,893,245 of record NC_136067.1, read on the forward strand.
CAGCCAGCAAACAGGGTATCCTGTCAACCCTGGCCATTTCTGAAATCTAGGGACGTAGACAAATGCAGGGTGGTGTTGCTTATTTGTATCGCACTACCTTTTCTAAATCAGAACATCAAGCGAACGTCGAACTTTGGCTAAAATCATGCACTGTTTTCATAGTTCTGTGAGGGAAAGTACCAGAATCTGTGGGAATCCACAAAATTACACCCAATAAGCGTTGACACTTTTCTGATGACTCGGCCTGTTGCCCACAATCGGAAAGGCCACAAAACACAACATGGAGACATCAAACGTTTGCCCTGAAAATTGACCCATTTTGGTAATGTGGGTAGCTGCGGTATTTGGGCCCAGGATCAACTGCCAGCCAGGAAAACATACTAAATTGTGACATTTCTGAAAACTGGATTCAAGGGTGGTGTGTCTTACGTGGATCCTCTCTGTTTTCTCACCCAGGCACACTTGGGATTCCAGTGTGGTGCTACTCTGTTTTCTTACCCAGAGTGCCCTCCAAACCTCAAACTTTGGCTAAAATCACATATTGTTCTCACATGTCTGCAAAGAAAAATTCCAGAATCTGTGGGGATCTAAAAAATTCCCACTTCCATCCTTCTCCTGAGAAAAACAGTACCCCACTGGCTGGCCTGTCCCCTCTTAACAGGAATGGATAAAAAACTGTGACCATTGGAAGTCAATGTGGTCTTTACATGGTGCCTGATTTGGTCCATTCCTGTCTCAGATAATCGACTTAACCCCTTCGACGCTCATGACGAGCCCAGCTCGTCATGGAGTTTCCATTGACTTCAATGGAAATTACATTCAAAGCCATAAAACACCTTAGCATCCAAATGTTCTCCTGAATTAGATAATAGTATGGATAACTCCACCTTCAGAGCTGTACAAAATATCACTTTTTCTAGTCTCAGTATCTTGGGCTCATCTCAGAAACGCATGGTGACTTCATACCCAGTTTTTGTTCATTAGACTTTACCATATGAATTGCTGCGTGGCTGGTACACAATTGTTGGCTGTGGGTATTGTGTTTTGGTCAGCCAACAAACACTATATAGCCTTGTGACCAGAACAGTCTGATGGATACAACGGTGTAGTATTACTTTTGTAAATCGAACACTATCACCTACCTGTTTCACCTACCTGAATGTAATTTTTTTTTTATGTCAATGATTAGTTTATTTGGGCAAAATCTTAAGTGATTCTACACAAATAATGCCTCGTTTAATTCCAGATCTTGTCTACGTTTCATAAATGTACAACTGCCATGGCCACCCGTGATTTTCACAACTGTTTCCACCACAAACTTCAAGTAGGTAGAAAGCACAAATAGCCAAAATTGACTACCACTTGGAAAAATACAAAATCAGTGATGAAAAAATATTTTTTTACAACTCTGCTTGTTCCTGATGGAAAGATGGTGAGTTTAACACAGCAAACTTTTTATTGATGTAATTTTTAGAAAAAAAATACACTTTCCCGCACACACTTTTTTCTAGACTAGCAGTTCTTAACATGTAGTCGTTGGACCCCTAGATATTCAGGAGTTCCACAGACCCAAATGGCCTGTGGCCATTATATGTTGTCAATACTCAAGTATTTTGGGCTAAATAACTGTATGAAGCTGGTTTTTCCTTACTTTCATCAAGTAACCATAATACTTGGTTTACTTTATTCCCCCCCAATATACTTACTAATATTTTATATATAATACTAATAAAAAAAATAATATATGTTTAAAAAACTAATCATAAGCATTCAAAAAATATTGTTAGTCATAAGCGGATTTCTAGCTCAGGGCAGGGCATGTATGAATGTGCACAGTCACTCTTCACATTCAGAAACCTTCCAACCAGACCTAGCATTTGGCTGCTCAATAGAAACAATTTTGAATTGCTTTTGATTTGCAAAAAAATTATACACATCTGCATACTTAGAGAGCCAGTGTTCTAGGCGCTCCCTGATCTGTGCATGTAAATTGCCCAAAAGCCCCTTCCAGGTTTTTTTTACAGACTCTAACCACCTGCAATTTTTGTTTTGTAAAGGGGGCAAGTCTGCAATTTTCAGAAGAGCCAAATAGATCCACAGGCAGGGACCACTTCCCAGTAAGCAGCATGCTGGCATAAGGAGCACCTGGTCTTCTGTCTTTTGTGCAATTACTGTCTTTGTTACCATATGATGCAAAAACCCTGCATGGTCTCCAGCTTTGTCCATACGAAGCTCAACTGCTACCCTGTGCCTGTCAAAGGCCAATGCCAATCCAGTTACTGCTTCTGTCCCACCAGTTCTGCCAAGAGCTCCTATTTCACATGATTACCAATTGATTTGTCTATACTAACTGTGATCCCTCTCATATTTCAGTGTGCAGTTGCAGGAGAAAGTGGACGTGCTGAGTTCACACAGTGTGTATGTGTTTATTTTGTGTGTTATTGTTGAGGTACCAGTAGTAAAAATGACTTGGGGGTCCTTGGCTTCCAGTTGTAGTTAAGTAGGGTCCACAGAAGTCATAAGGTTAAGAACCACTGCTCTAGACATACATGTTGTTGTATAGAAACTCACAGTTTACAGTAGTAGGGAAGGCTTTTGATGTTTGTTTCCTCCTCTGGCAAAAAATAAGGGTAAAAGATTTGCACTATTAGAATTCTTGTTCATATTTATAGGTTTATGACTATGCTGATTACAATGTGGCATTGCTTATTCTGAGTACAGCTGCCTTGATTTGGTTGTGTTGACAAGCAGTTGTAAAGGCTTGCTAGGCCTGATTGATTCTGGATGCCACTGATCTGTACATTAGAAAAAGTTATGACTAAGGTAGTAAGCCTGGCTTACTTGTTATGAAACGCAGATGTTAAAGAATATAGGGGCATATGTAGGTTATCTCCATTTTGCGATTCTGAAATAGCGATTTTTAAGGAATCGCTATTTGAGAATCGCAAAATGGAATGTAGGTAATAATTCGCAATTTTTTTGCGATTACCTAATATTCCTTAATTGCGATTAGCAAATTGCGAATCGCAATTAAGGAATGAGTGTCCCATTCCTTCCTATGGGCCAAGAGGCCCATAGGAATGAAGGGGGGATACATTCTCAAATTGCGATTTTCTATGAGAAAATCGCAATTTGAGAATCGCAATTCCAAGGGTGCCAAATGGCGTTTTGATATGTAGGTGCATATTAGCAAAATAAGGAATCGCAAAAACTTGCGATTCCTTATTTTGCTCAAGCATTTAAGGAATCGCAATTTTGCGATTCCTTAAATGCTATGTAGGAGTCAATAAAAAAATGCGATTCAGGCTTAAGGAATCGCAAAATACCACCTACTCCAAGTAGATGGTATTTTGCGATTTCCTTTAAAAATGCTTTTTTTTTAATTCAAAGTGCCATGTGGCACACAGACATGCCCTTAGGGCATGTCTGTGTGCCACATGTACTTACAGGCACATTCCAGGGGTGCAACGGGTTGCACCCCTGGAATGCACCTCTGCACCCCTGGAATGTGCCTGTAAGTACATTTGCGATTCCTTAAGCCTGAATCGCATTTTTTTATTGACTCCTACATAGCATTTAAGGAATCGCAAAATTGCGATTCCTTAAATGCTTGAGCAAAATAAGGAATCGCAAGTTTTTGCGATTCCTTATTTTGCTAATATGCACCTACATATCAAAACGCCATTTGCGATTCGCAAACGCCGAAATTCGCCGAATTTCGGCGTTTGTGAATCGCAAACGGCTACCTACATATGCCCCATAGACCTTTCAAGGTAAACTGGTATTACACAGTGTTAAATCTTCTAGATCAGTGTTCGTAAACTGTGGGTGGCTACCTAGGGGTGGGTCCCCAGCAGAATTTTGGTGGGTCGGAAAAGTCCAGCAATTAGTAAAGATGCCTTTAAATTCTGTGTTTATCTTGTCATATTTGCCAGTGTGGAAACAGATAATTTAACAGGATCAAATCAAGTCACTTTACTTGGTGACGCTCAAATGATAACTATTCATAGAAACCCAATTTCTGTGAGTGCTACATAGTTTTATCAGTAAAACTGTGTGTCTGTGCACAGTTAGTGGCCATTTCAATAGAAAATGTGCTGTCTGTAAATGACAATGCGCTATCACACAATGCTTTAATCACTTTTAAAAATCGCCTCATATCATGTCCATTAAAGCTAGGTGGTTCACAGAAGTTTGTCCTTCTTAAAAGTGGATCGTGGTTTTAAAAGGTTTGAGAACCACTGCTGTATATATGTATTTTTTAATTACGTATATTACCTTAGTAAGTAAGGGTTTTGGTTAAAATATTTGAAAAATCCTGGGGGTAAATGATTTGCACTGTGCTAGTCCTTGCTATACCGTTTCAAGAGGGTCTAGCAGGTTTATTTTTAGGCTTTGGTAACAAAACCAAACATTTTAAAGTCCATGCATACAAGCGTATAAATATATACAAGCATGTAGGCATAGATATATGTATATTTATACATACATATATACATGGGGGATTTATTCCAGCCCTCTTCTGTGGTTTATTCGACTACCAGCCTTTGGCTCTGTTGTCACGCATTTATTGCATTTTGCCTGTAGCTCTGTGCACATCCTCCAGAAATAGTGCACTTTAAGGCTGGTAGGCTGGTCCTTTAGGTTTCCATTTTCTCATTTTATAGGTTCCCTTTCTTTTCTTTTCTTCTCCTTTTCATATTTTGCTTTTAGAGAGTACTGCAGCTCCCCAGACACTGCAAGTAGGCCGCTCAATTGTTGCTCATTTCATCTACAGTGTGCCGCCTCCCATGCAACAACTGCTTCTATTCTACACCAGATGTCCATCTATCTTGGAAGGGTATTGCTCATAGTGTATCATTGTTTTAACATTTCAAAATGGCCACCAGGCTGCTTCTGAACATAAAATACAATTTCACGGCAACCATCCACTCCTATGTTTGATTGCATTTTTTATTCCAAGCATATGCCCGCCATGTTTTAGCTGCAGCATGTTTTCTTCGTTTTTACTTTAATTTTATCTTGTATATGTTTGATAAGTTTGTATTTTATTGCAGATGGGTATGTGGGTGAATGCAAGAATGAAACAGTGGATGGATGAATGTATGCATGAGTGCCAGATTGCATGCATGATGTCTTACTGTGTGCTTAAAGCCCCCCCCCCCCCACACCCCCCGAAAGAAGAGGGATTTTCATTTATCAGTCCAAACTATTGGCATTGCCTATGCTGATGGTACTTTTATTTGCATTTTGCTTGGAGGAAAAGGAGTTTTTCAGGACAGGTGGGTTCCACTTTTAGTGGTGCAGCTATTCCATTATGCTCTTCTTTCTCTGCTATGGAGGATACACTTACGTTCATTTGTTCATTTAAATGTTTGTGTATGTGGTGTATTACTCCATATTTAGCACACTCACCTTCCACCTCCAGAATTTTTCCTCCACTCTACACTAAAGCAGGGAGAGATGTGCACTTAGGCTTCTATGGTTGTCTACAGGGAACGGATCAGTGCAGTGGCTACTAAGTTCTCTGTTCTTCTAGACAGAGCTCCTAGAGACGATGGTGGGGGCTTTCTGGATATTAACATTCATCGAACTAAGCATGGGGGCATCATTTGTTTCTAGAATATGGTGATAGACATGCCTTGTAGATGGGAAAATTTTGTTCTGGTGAGTGTAAGAGGATTTATTCAGCTTTGCCTTGTGGAGTTGGTCTCTCGCTGTAAATCCTGCTACACCACTCTGAATGTATTCGGCTGTGTTGAGAGTTAATTCGACATTTGCATTGGGAGAGGATGTGGGCGGTGTACCTGTTGGTGTAGGAACAGACGTGCACAAGCGGCCCGCTTGGAATGTTTTTTCATTAATTATAAAAAAGTCTTCCATTATTACCACTGTCTGTGCCACACACTGGCTGCCATCTTGGAATGGTTTAAGAATCTTTTAAAATAAGCTGCCTGCTGTTATATTAGTGGCAGGCAGTAAATGGAGCATGAAGGGGGCATCCAGGCGCTACTGGAGAGCAGGATTTTAATTGTGCAGTGGTTGAACATTAAAGGGGAGTAAGGAAAAGAAGAAAGAGACCGAGAGAAAATAGTCTCTTATGCACCGCAATGCAAGGTCTTGACATAAGCTGTGGAAGACTGCAACTCATCTAATCAAAATATGGTGAGATACAAATGTTCCTCTGGGTTAGAAAAACACACAAATAGGTAGACAAGCCATCCAATTAGGAGTGGGAACGGAGATAAGAACGCCATCACAAATAAGGAATGGACTCAAATCCCATTGTAAGTATATTGGATAAATAGGTCTAACAGGCTTCAGCTGTGTGTGGGCAGGAACTTCAAATGTCCTATGATCAGAAGGATGAGAGGAATCCTCTAACCTGTAGGTCATAGTTACTCTAAAGAGGAATCACTCAAAATAGACAATTAGGCTTTCAATTTATTCGTTTATTTATGTGTACTGTGGGTTTATTTTTTATTTGTGCTCATTTAATTGTCCCCTTATTGATCGAATGGATGCAATGGCCCTTCTTTGGTCTCACCTACAGGCAGGTTTTTCTACCTGTTGGGGACATTTTGTGAAAAAGGATGTGTGAAAGCCCAGTGGCAAAGGTTACCTCTTTGTCTTTCTAGTCTGGATACACAGAATATACTTCTGTGATTCCACTTTTGAAATCTTACCTTCATCAGCGAAAGTCTTAGGTGAACTTCAATTCACCAAATGGCATGGGGTACCGGAAGTGAAATCACTCATTTGACATTTAAGTTCATTCACCCAAAGGCGCTTACACGTGCACACACAATCGCACATACGCACTCTCTCTATCACATAAACATACTCTCACCTGCACGCTTGCACATAGCATACATCTAAAATATTTTTTTTACTTAACTCTTCTACCAGAAACCGTTAGACTCCAGCTAAGTATACTCCATTATATATTACACTGATAGTGAATAATATATTATAAAGGGTAAACAAATTGACAAAAAACAAGGAAAGTGGAACCCGTACCAAGGTCCATAAGGACGAGCGTACCAGGCTCTTATTTAGTTAACTTTTAGGCCAGGGTCGCAAATGCAGTGCCAGGGAATTGCAAGGGGCATGCCAGGGGTTGCAGCTGCGACCCCTGGCAACCCCTAAATGACATACGTGTTTCCCAGTACATTTCAGTATTTTACCTTAGTGTGTGGTGATGTAACAACCCCATACAATTTGTCACGTAAAAATTGTAAGTGATTAAATGAAGGAATGAAAGAATGTGCTAGTGTACTGAATTTGAAAACCTTGTCAGCGTTAGTGTGTGGTATTTGGTACAGTTTGGAAGGTTTAGGGTCGAGCCAGTGAGAGCATGCGCTAGTACATGCATCTTGCTTGTGAGACACTGTTGTGTGCAGCAAAGGACGTTGGGTCCGCCCGTGCTTACTATTTGTCTGCTTCTACATCACTCTTCTCTGCAGCCATTTTAATTCGTGCAATCAAAACGTCACTTACGCCACTGGCTGTGGAGCAGGCACCAAGCACAGATTGAGTCAATGTAGTCAGTACCTGTCTGCTGCGCCCAACGTGATTTAGGAACTATTTTTTTTGGGGGGGGGAGGCTGAAATGTCTCTTACGAATCTTGTTTATATCTTTCAGTTGTAGTTGTAGCATTCCATTACAGTGCTCTCTCTAACCCGTTTTGCTTGCCCTCAAATCCTCCTCCGCTCCATTTCGCTTTCCCATTTCTGTTTTCATCCTCACGCCCTCTCATTGCTTGTTTATTCTTACTTTCTTCCTCACAAAAAACAAAAATACTCTGACTTTTTATGAGCTGGTTCGACTAAGCAGCAAAACTGTTTTATGTGGACTCATGTGAGGTTTTATAGTCTCTAAAGCTTTTTGTCAACTCTTCAGTTTTTACATTTTTTTTGTAAATATTTTCCATGGTTCCTTGTTCATTGCAGCACCCAAGGCTCCCTACCCTTTTGCTCCTTACCACATTTGCTCTCAAACTCCTGCAGCTTTTATGTCCTCCTCCCACAACTCCCTGATCTTTTCCTCCCCTCACTTGCTGTCACCCACACTGCCTGTGCTGTGCGTTACTCCCCTTCCCTTCCCCTCCCCAATCCTCAGTTGCTCTCTTCTTCAAAAGTATACTAAATTCATGTATTCAGTGTACTTTTCTTGTGTATATGTGCAGACTGCCATGCGCCTCTGTTAACATCTGAAATGTTTGTGGATGTGTGCTTCTAACGCGCTGCATTATGAGGTATTACATGCTCCTGCTTTATGTATATGATTGTTTACACCCACAAACCAATGGATGCCCATATATTACTACTAAAGGTTGGCTTGACCATTGAAAGCACATATTTTTATACTAGCTGAGAGACCATTATAATTTTCTCAGCTTTGCTTAGTATTTCTGCTGTTCACGGTTAGGGTCCACCATACAGATTCTCCATTGATTCCAACCACTTTATGACTGTATTAATATGCAAGTGTCTGCGGTGTTACACTGTATTAAAATAATATTTTGTTTGTGAAGTCGCATTTTGGCCTTAGTTACTTTAACTAACTGCAAAATACTATCTGCCTTGTTTCTTTTTACCAGCGCTGAACAGCATTACCTGATAGCTCAAAGCATTTGCAAAGCCAATAGGGCTGCACATGCAAAGCCAGAAGGCGAGACCTATTGGCGTTGCCAATGCTTGTTTTATAATGGAAATCTTTGGCACTACTTCCCTCGAGTTGCAGTCTGTTCTCCAGTAATACTTGTGAACAAGCCAACTGGAGCAAGGTGGTTCCCCGACTGTGGCAGTGAAATGTAGCAACTGATGGTGGAAAACAGCTAGCTTCTTCTCCAACCTCTTACTTTTGCATCCAGCAGTGCTGGGAAGTGCAGTTTATGAAACCATTTAGTCAACAGCACTTTGCGTTGTAGACCTACATAGGTTTCCCACTTGACATATTGAAGTTAGACACACTGCTTGAGTTAGTTCAATTAATACCAGACTGAAACTTTATAAATGTCTGTTGAGTAGATGCACACTTTTGCGATGGAAACATGTATACAGATATGCGTATTTTAATCTGCTGCACATAAACATGGCAGAGAGATATAACCAATGTCTATGCATAAAAGTCTTTGCCGGTACATACGTGTGTGTTAAGATGTGCACTTTGCAACACATATACACCCTGAATGTATTTATTTATGTTTATTTATTTTTACTGAAGGCGTTGCGGGTCCTAACAGGATAAGTGGATCTTGTTTCGCCATTACCTGTAAAATGACACATGCTAGACAAATAAACGTTATATTCCACCATGTAATCTTTTTTATTTACTATTTTTTTTCTTTTTTTCCCGTAAATTAGAAGCTTGCACCCTCTGAACCTTCCCCCCCCCCCACCAATTCAAATCAACTGTGCTGCAACACCAATTCAAAACCAGGTCTAAGTAGCCCCTTGCCGAGATTAAGCACTGCTGAAATTCCAAAGACACCAGATTTAAAGACCCCCCACCATGTAATCAGTTTTACCATTTTCTTGATAATTATTGGAATGAAGTGATAATATATATATATATATGTTTTGTTGTTTTGTTGTTTCAGTTCATGTCCACAATTTTATGTCCTAAATTTGATGAAAGCATCGGATGCTTTGACGGGTTGATTTTTGCTCAGTTGTTCAGACTCTGCAATTGTGTGTTGCATTGCTAGGCTCTGTGTGGGGGTCGACAATCAGCAGGGGTTGAAAGTTTGCTTTATTAGGTCTCGCCTAGAGGGCTGCCATAGCTGTCTTTTTCAAAGACCTGCTGTAACAATACAATACAAAGGGTGGGCTTTGGAGGAGCACCTTACTTATCATTCAATAGCTTTCTTGTCTATCTCACTTCTTGGATCCTGGTTCAATGACTTTCCTCCCGATTTTTGTGTATGTCACTTGCAGAGAGCAATTCGGTCTCTGTGTTTTGATTTTATGGCATATATCCTTCCAGTGTTGACAGCAGACCTTCCATTACAGTGCGTTGAAGGGACTGTTTTTAGGTCTCGCCTGGCGAAAGCAGCGAATGCGCTGCTCTCGCCAGAGAGGACCTTTTGAAATCGATTCTCCGCCGTGGGCTCATGCACACGCCTGCATGGCCAAAGATGGCTGCTTTCACCATCTCTCCAATGCAGACAGCATGCGCGGGTCCGTGGGATAGTGGACAGTCAGCTGCCATCTTGTTCACGCTGGCGTCCTTCACCTCTGGCTCCGGCGTGCTTTCACTTTCGCGCGCGCGCAACGGACCCAGAGTTAAAGGAAGCCGGCGCACAACAATTTTCTTAGACTGTAATCTATTCGCCTGTATTGTAAAGTATCTTTGCAGTGGGCCCTCTATTTCTTGCCTGTGCTCTGAACGTGTCAACCGTTTGCTCCTTCACACTGTCTGCGATGTGCTGTATTTATCGGTGTTGTAAAGCCACGTTTCTTCATACCATGTTCTCGGAGTGTATACACAATCCTTCAATCCCTCCTTGCTCAGGCCCTTATGCGCATTTACATTGTTTTCTGGGTGTGTGCTTACTGCGTTTCCATGTGTTATGAAGCTTGGGTGTCTCAATCTCCTGTTTCCATGGTGTTCTTATGTCCCTTCCGCACAGGGAGTGTGTCCAGTGTGCACATTTGCATGAGGACGTGTCTTCCTCGCGCTGAGTTTAAAACAGTGCGTTCTTCGCACAACCAGTCGGGGCTTGGAAGGCCGTTCTGCCACACTGGCAGTTTCACAGTGGGCTATGTAGACTAGGGCGCTGCTTTCAAAGCTGGGTGGGCTGCCATGACTCAGCCATGGAAGACTCCATGGCATCATGTTAGGTGCGGCCTCCCGCAACGTGGGACTAGTTTGAACATTTTTGCCAGGGCCCATCGTGGTTTCGAGCTGGGCATAGCTCTTTGTGTGTGTGGGCTCCTTCTCCCTGGGTGGTAAAGTTGTGTCTCTCCCCTGCTACTTTCCTAGGTGTGCCTCGTCCCTTTTCCCTGGGCTCTGATGGTGTGTTGTCAATGTGCACCTTTCCACAGTTTTCTGAGCGCGTTACCGCTCCTGCATGTTGTGAAGGTGGTTGCAATCCCTGTATTCTTTCAGGTCCTCCCGTGCTCTGAGAATGCGCCCGCTACCCCCGGTGTTTTATAGAGTGTGTCTCTTCCACCTGGGCTCTGAGGGTGCGCCTCCTGTAATCTCCTTTCATCCGTACGTCCTTCATTGTTCCCGGCATCTCCTGCTGTCTGTCGCAGCCTGACAGAGATGCCGCCAGTTCCCGCCTCTCCTGGGTTCCCTTTACACTGAATGGCCGCCTTTTGTCCATTCCCAGTGATGGGACTTGCTGATTCTCTGGAGAGTCCCTAGCGTTAGCGGCTCTTTCTTTATTCATATTTGGGGCAGCTCATGAGAAATTGGATTCCATTTCCCATTAGCCCTCTGACAACTCCCCCCGATAACCCCCTCCGGGCATCTGCTTTCCAGACTAGTTGTTTTCATTCGCCAAACCGTGGGCACTGCTTCTCATCTCACACCAGTCGTGCTTCCATCCAGGCCAGAATTCCACCCCCTCCCTTTATTCACCAATTCCCTGTGTCCCATTGTTTTCCTTCTCTCATTCCTCTCCTGTTCATTGTCTTTCACTCTCTCTGTGCGTTCTGTCCCTTCTCCTTCTCCCCTGCCGCCTACTCCAACAGTGCAACCCTCTTTTCATCATTTCTTTCGGTCCATCATGCTTTTCTTGTTAAAGATGGCAGGTCTCCAAAACAAGTGCTGGTGTCGTCCACTGGCAACCACAGGCTCAAATTGGGTGCTGCTTGTCTCCATTATTCCTATGTTTCTGTCCAGGCCACTAGGTTCCTATGTTTTGCCAGATAGTCATCTTTCACCATGGTACGAACATGATCCCCCCAAATCCAGCACACACAGCACAACCATCCAATCAGTACACAACAGACAGATTTTATCACAAACACTCAATACACTTCGGATATGCATAATCAGCCAGCACAGTACTTTACCCAACATGGAGGGGGCGGAAGAAGCACATGGGCGACAGTGAGAAGCAAGAAGCGCTGGGAATGTGAACTACACAAAGGAGACAGCTGGAAAAAAGCATGCTCTCGTGGAATGCTCAACCAAAAGAGAACAAGCATTACAAATGCAATAGGTCTCGCCTTTGATTAAGTTAAAGCTATTTGGTTTCTTATAGAATACCATTAGCAAAGCAAATGGCTTTAACTTAATCAAAGGCCAGACCTATTGCATTTTCAATGCTTGTTTCTTCTTCTTTCTCTCTACCTGCTCCCACTTCCTCCTTATTAACAAATTAACCACCTTTCCCAGTGCCCACGTTCCCTTCCAAACTCCTTGTTCTCTGAGTGCCACATACTAGGCAGCTATCTTTAAAATGTTTTCAACCTGTTCAAGATGGCTACAAGTACGAGTGAAAGTGCACACATATTCAGCGGGCATATTTAACAGATTCCATTAAAAGCCTTTGCCAAATGCTTGTTTTTCCCCATATGAGTATCTGTGTTGCAGCTTTTCAACCCATTTCTTTTCATATCATGTTCCTTTGTGCTTTTTTTTCACACATTTCAGCATTTCCTTTCATTTAACTCCCTGTTTCTATTTTACATCTAGTTTGTTATATTAAAAGGAAAAAACACGAATTTAACTTAATTCTGATACTATGTCTCCTTTAATTTGGCATTCTGCATTAAGCCCATGAATTATTTTTTCTGTAGCACCCCACAGGGTACTCTAAAATGTTTTGTTCATTTTGTTTACAGGGTAACGAAAACACCAGCCAAGTCTAAAAAGCTTCTCCTTGACAACTGTGTGACGCTTGCTTGCATTTGGCCTTAAAACTGGAGCAGCCCAGGTGTTTTAACTACAGTATATAAAAGAAAAGCCCATGAGGCAGAAGCCTAATGTAGCAAAACTAATTGCACATGCAAATTTCTTCAGTGGCAATGCCTTGTTGACATCGATTTCTTCTATTCGGGGGTGGATTGCTGCTTTTGCATTCAATCATCATTCCAATGTTGTGATTCTAAACAGCCTTTATGCACAGGGCACTATGTGTACTGAAACCCCGCAATGTTACAGCTAAAGAATTTAAAGATATTTTAAATACTAACATTGAATGGATCTCGGCAAGGCACTTTTATGCAGACCATTTGACTGAAAAATGTTATATGATCCATAGGCTGTTTCTTAAACACCATCATTTAATTCTTTTTCATTTGTGATTCTGGCATAAGACATGATCTTTTGATTATAGTAAAACAATATATATGTATGTATGTATAGTCACTGAAAAAAAAACAAAGGGTAAAGTAACGTTATAGTTAGGTGAAATGTTCAGTAACAATGTTTTAAATTCTGAAAACCGCAGCAATTCACCAGTTATGGTTATTTTAAGTAACGATGACTCGTGCCCTAAGGTAACTTTATCTCGCACCCCTACCATGGACAGTTTTCTCATCAATAATTTAATTTCAAATGTTGCAGTGATATTTTCAATTATATTATGTAAGATGTCATGAGTAATTTAATATGTGGTGAATGGTGAGGACCCATCCCCTGGACACTGATGTTTCCTACCTGGGAGAGTGTGGGCAGGGAATACACATTTTCCCTCCCTGCACTCTCCTGCAGGAAACATAACACAAATTTGCTTCTGCCAGGAGGGAGCAAAGGAATGTAGCCGGCTTTCGTAGCATCCAGGATGGGTGCTGGAAGGGGAGCTGCGCGGGGACCTCAGGGCTCCCCCCTGCAGCCACGAAGTGGAAAAAAAAATGTGGGTGGGAACCCAAGTAAAAAGGAAATGGCTGGCTCCTGTCAGGATGCTGGCTGAAGCTAAGAGAGGCCACATGGGCCTTAAGACTCCAACCGGCTGACCAAACTTAATAAAAAAGAGTGCGTGCCCCGTGTGGGCACCAGATCACTCAGAGGAAAGGAAGAATGTTCGGCAGACGCCAGCACCCACAATGGGTGCTGACTGGGGAGCTGGCATGGGCCATGGAGGCCTTGGAACTGAGACCTCAAAATAATAAAATAAATAAAAAAGAATAATAAAGTAGAGTCAGGAGCCACTCATTTATTATTCAGTGTTGCAGGTAAAGAGTGAGCCATAATGCCCTTTGAGGGCTATTTAATTATATTTGTTGTTCCTCGTGGGCACCACCAACCATCTTTTTAATGTTTTGGAGGGCTGTAGGGAGCACAGCTGTATGCTCTTCATCTGAAGTACAGGGACCCCTATTGGTTGGTTCTATGTCTGCATTTTGTGGCCTGAAAATGTTTAAAAAAGACACCAAGACATGTTAAGGGTTTTATTAATAATGCTTTCTCGAAAATATTTTGTGATAATCACTATTACTAAACATTTAATTGCGTGAATTTATTAAATACACATTTGATTATAGTTATTGGTGACTTTTTGACAAAGCCAACAGGTCTGCTTTACATATGTTTTATATATGTTGATGTGCTGACCCCTTGATAAAGCCAATAGACCCACCGCTTTTTTATATTTTGGTAGTCTGATCTCTCTCTCTCTGTCTCTCTCTGTCTCTGTCTCTCTCTCTCTCTCTCTCTCTCTCTCGATCCATTGGTCTTTTGTTTTCTTCTGCCATTGTTTACCTTCACTCTGAGTGAAGTTATTCTACTCTTTTACAAGGGACACACGTTTTAATATGTGCAAGAGCCAATCAGCTCCTAAACCAATATTTTACAAAAAGGTGGCAAAACAATACAGCCATTGACAAAGTGTCATAGTTGCCGGTCACGTACCACTGGAGAACTACAAAAATGGCCAGCTCTCGCAACGCACATTCGCGGGAGTCAGCCGGAGAGTTTAAATACACCATAGTCCCGAGCTGAGACGCTTCGCGTTCTTGCTTCGAGACGTGGGGTGAAACTACTGATTTCTCTTACCTGTCTTTTCGGGGAATCGTTGCTGGAGTCTTTATTGTTCGTGTGGGCATCGGAGTTCTTCAGCCTCCGGGATCTTCATGTGAACCTGGCATCTTCACTCCCTGCCTCTCCACGTCATCTCAGGGCGTATGCTCCTCCTTCCTGTCGGCGTTTAGCTCGGGTTCCTGCAATTCCCTGTTGACTGCTCCCGTGCTTGCCTGGTAAATTCCTGTCCTAAAGAAACAAACTAAAGAAAAGATGCATAATTCAATTATTTTACTGTGCCCTTTTTCCCCAGTATAATTTACTTTATTAGAATATTTCTTTGGACTTATCTGATTTACGCTCTTAGTCTCTGCAGGTCCGCTTATTTCTGTATCAAAACAAAGAGAGGAGTATCCCCAATGAAGATATAGAACAGACTTGTCTGGAGGGTGAGTTTTCTGGCAAGAAGGAGAGCATTCATCCTTTTGTTTAAAACCCCTCACTCACCAACCTAGTGGTGACATGCTTCATCATCGGGGTCCACCCTGGCGGCCTAGCGCCACCAGGATGTGCTTCGACACCTGTACTACAGTGGAGCGGGTTGTGACTGTGGGTGCAAAAAAATTAATGTTAAAAATTGTCCTGGTTGTACTCAAAAATAAAATTTTTATTATGGAGCACCTGAACAATATTAAAATGAGTGATGGGCGAGATCCTGGTAGGGGAGTTACGACCAAGAGATCTCTATGTGTGTATGTGTTGGTTGGTCAACATGTTTCTACCAATAGGGCGTTCGCCCGGTATTCTTCAGGACCAAAAACAGGTGGACAGAAGGTGTGTGCCCCCTAAAAAGCACACCCTTTCGTGATCCCCTGTGTACCTCTTGGCAAATAGCCAGTGGTATTTATGCTCAATAAAATGAAGGAGCACGTGAAAAAGTGAAAAAAGAGACTAAATTATGGACTCTATGATGCTTCAACGGGCAGGGCGTAGGCTCTTTAACGCAAGGACAACATATTAGTTGCTTGGTTGAAGGGACCGAGTCAAACCTACTCCTATCGACCTCTGCACGGCTTATTTCTGTTCCATTACTCTTTGGTTCTTAGGATACCTGAAAATTTAGAAAATATAGTATTTAGGTCTGCTTGGAGTTAAGGTGGACACAACAAACATGTAAATTCTACGCCATGAAGAACATATATATTGGTTCATTACTACGTTACATAAGGTGGGTTTTTTCCTGTTTGGTACAACTTTCTTCTACATGGCATTTTCCCACTAATGCCCTAACTCAAATTAATAATTTTAGTTATTTTTTCTATTCTCTTTTCTAGATACACCAAACTCTCCTTTCTTATGTCAAGTGCAAAAATTCCTGGAAAGGGGTATAATTCAGGTAGAGACAAGTGCTTCTTGAACAGAACTAAATTGGAAGAAAACACACATCGCATACTTACCTCATTGCTTGCCTTTTCTCATTAGAGAGACGTTTTCTTGGCTGTTTGGTTTTGCTGCCTGATTTCGTCCAGAGAAGGGTGCAACGTTGGACCTGTTTCCCTCCTTGTTTTTTCCCTTCTTCCCTCATCTGTACTCAAATTGAATGTGGTGCAAAGGTTTAGATCTAGATTTAGATTTACTTTATTGTACAGTTAATTAAAACTCACAATATAAAACGTACATCATTAAAATCGTTATAAACTTAAAAACGCGTGTATTGTTAAAGGAAAAAGGTATTTAAAACCATATTAAGTTATCATTCTCGATTACAGTGTCTCTAACCCGCTTATGAAATTGAAAGTGTAAGTCAGCGTTCTCTGCGTGCTTTGACTTGGCAGGGCCTTGGCAAACTATTTCTTGATTGGCGAGTTATTACATGCTGTTGATCAGTGCGCCGTGTGGTTGAGTAAGTCTTGTAGACACAATGTCAAAAAACTTCGTCAGTCTGCAATTTAACTGGACCTCTTCTGGTTTGAAGCATATCATCACGGCTTGCCTGCAGCTTTTTACACCTTTTTGATTCCAAAGTGATCGAAATAGGGCACGCCTTATGTCTATCAGGTTAGGGCAGATACAGATTATGTGGATTAAATCCTCATTCCCTGATTTGCAAAGACGGCAAAGATGTTCGTCTGGCCTCCTTTTCCATGGTGCCAAGTGAGGTAGAATTGGTAGAATTCCGAAACGCAGGTTTAGAAATTTATCTTTTGTCTTCCGCGTGAGGCCCATTTTCAAATATTCATGCGGTTTCAGGACATTGTAATCTTTCAGCACAGCCCATCAATGTGCCCTCTTGGCCAGGGTTTCTTTATCTTCAGTAGATGATATTAATTTAGTAACTTTTGTTACCACCTTTTTGAAACTGTTATTGTCAGCTGATGGCTCCCAAAGGCTGGTTAGGTCCAGATATTCCAAAGAGTTTAAAAGGTATTTCTTAGCGGGTGAGTTTGATCGTATTGACAGTTCTGTCCATAAGTGAGCGTTTAGGGTTCCTTGATTTTGCGCCAGCATTTTATATAGGCGCCTCTTCTCTCTACCGTTTGTTTTTGGATGCCAAATTCAAGACGAATTTGGGCAGCAGACACATAATTTGGCAGACGGAAGATTGCCTTATATGCTCTGCTGATTATTTTGTCTAGGGCATTAGTGTCCTTCCCTTGCATGGGTTCGCTTCCGTATGTAAGCATAGGCTGGAGGCGTGCGTTAATCACCTGTAGGAGGGGGCCAAATGATCGATCAGGGAGAACTTTTTGTAACGGCTTCATTGAGAAATGAAAAGTAGTTCCCTTCCGTGCTATAGCCTCTAGCTGGGGTTTGAACGAGCCTCTGCTGTCTAATAATACGCCAAGGTATTTATAGTTGGTAACTTGGTCCAGCCTTTGACCATCCAAGGACCATGCCAATTTCTTTGATTTGTTGTAATTCACTGACATTACTTTAGTCTTGTTTAAGTTAATCTTCAAAGCGTTTTTTATTGAAAATTGATTAGTGGTGTCCAAGAGATGTTGCAGTCCAATTGGGGAACGGCTTACCAAGACCAGGTCTTCGGCGTAAAGAAGGTTTGATAGCGAGATGTCTCCCAGCCGTGGTGCGTGTGAATTGGTTTTGTCCAATTCTCCGGGCAAGTCTGCCAGGAAAAGATTGAACAACATGGGGGCAAGGACGCATCCTTGTTTTAGACCTTTAGTGGTGTTAATTTGTCTGGAAAGGTGCGTCCCGCTACCAAGTTTGATCTTGACCCAGGTGCAAAGGTTGACCAGGGGAGGTTGCAGAACCTTCATCATTTGTGTGGTGTTCCTTCGGATAAGTGAGTAAAAGTTTGATACCAGATCTGACTCGAAACCAGAAGACTGACAGCATTTCCAGGCTGATTGGCTTTGCCAGTGCTCGTTTCATTATTGTGACATTGAAAAGGGTCATTCCATCTGCTGTGTGCTTTAAATAAGAAAGCATGTTGGCTGAGGATGAGCTGAGAGCTGATACGGTGAGCTGGTCAGGTTCATGGGCGGCATCACGTGTTCTGATGGCTTTGTAAATGATGCAGCTGGTTTTGAAGATGGTGCAGGCTGGCAAGGAGAGCCGGTGGAGTTTCATCAGGGTAGGGTTGATATGATCATATTTCTCAGGGCTCTAGGTAAGACGTATTGTAGGGTGTATGATGCCTTTTAGAGGGCCCAGTATGGAGTCTGGAGCATTGGCTGGAGGTGATTGCTCACACAGTGTCTTGAACTCGGTAGCCACACTACATTAACTATAACTCACCACTCTACCATGCACTGTGTTCTCACTAATGATGTAATTTGCCATGTCATAAATGTTATTGTAAATGCTATTATTTTAGATGGCATTAGTGATATAAAATAAGTGTATAAGTAGTCCTTGGGGAAGGCGTAAGCTATAGTTAATATACTCAATGCACTGTGTATGGAGGTGCACAAGTTATAGCAATTTTCAAGGTGGTGCGCAAATCATAAACTAAAGGTATACGTTTAGAATTTCTCAGTTTTGTGTACTCTGTTTGGTTTCTGTATAAAGAATAAATAAAATTTTAGTAATATAACGGTGGTGTGTAAATTTTAAACTTAAGGTATAACTATAACTTTAGAATCTGTAATGTTTGTGTCGTTGGGTTGTATAGGAAGAACACATACAATTTTCGCAACTATAACAAAGGTTTATCCTATGGTTTTTTCATTGAATTTCAGTGTTTGTTTTTACATAAAAATGTGTTTCAAATCGTAGAGTTTAGTGTCATCAAGTGGAGTGTCATTAAATGTAGTGTGGTATAGTCGAGCAAAGTAGAGTGTCATACAGTGTACTGTCAAGTTAAGTCAAATTTCTTTATTCGGTTTTGATAGGTGCAAAAACCATAAAAGTACATAAAGCAATTTTTGAGCAGCAATGATTATTAAGTATTAAGAATTCAATTAAAATATTTTAAAAGTTAAGAACAGTTCATTGTTAAAATATTACAATACATACTAAACATTTATATAATCAGTTTTAAAAAGAATAAAAATTCATATGATAAGAAGAGATTAAATCCTAATTATTGGATATGAGTGCTACTTTAAATTGGATCTATGTCTGACAATAAATTTCAGGAATTTGACTATTTCCTTCGTTTTGCAATCCTCCTCCAATTTTTGCAGGGAGATGAGTGCAGGTCTACACGTACGAATACTCATGATTTTTAACATTGGAATCAACCAAAGGCTTCGTGGTTCATTATAAAATTTACAAAAAAATATGGTATGTATAGTAGATTGAGTTGAGACGTCGTCGCATGGGCAAAGTGGTAGTGCTGTCGCCCACATATTTATTTTAGGAAAAGTCACTAAACGAAAAAATAAATTCAACCTAAATCTGGTTAATAGGAATCTCTCATAGCCCGTGAGGTTCATGGTTAGGTAAGGTTGAATTCTGAGCGTTGTTTGTATTTGCAATGAATGCTGGACTGAGGGTTTTGCAACTTCTTGAGCGAAGCACAGTTGTTCTAGATGTAATAAACATTGCATTTTGAAAGGTTTCCTAGAAATTTCTGTAATTTGAATCGGGAAGTAAAATATTTTTCCATTCCGAGATCATGCAGAAATTTTTTGACATATTCAATCCACCCGATTTTATGTGCATGGTCTAAGTGGATACAATCCTGTAGAAAATCTTGGCACAGGGTGGTTTTATCGGATGTCCAGATTTGATGCCAGAGGAGGAGGGGTTGTATTTTGATGGTATCAGTCAAATAAGTAAGACCCAATTCCATATGGCACGAAAGAGAAGAAGTGCTTTGGGGGACAGCAAGGAGATATCTTATACATCTATTTTCTACTTTCTGCAACAAATCAATCTTGCCATAACCCCATACTCCTGCTCCATAAATAGCAACAGGGACACACTTAGCTTTATAGATTTCTAGAAGTTCCACTGGGGGCCTTCTACCCAGCCTTCGAGCAAAATTTTCCAACGCTACAGTAGCCCTTGTGAAAAGTAGTTTCCTGGATTCGATGGCCTGTTTCCAGGTAATTTTATGATCTACTACTATTCCCAGGTATGGATAAATATTAGTGTGAACGAGTTTAACGCTATTTAGAAACATTGCCTTCTTTTTCTTAGTCCCTGTGCTGGTCGACATGACAAAGGTTTTCTTTACATTTACATGCAAATCTAGGCTGGTCATAAAGTTATTATATCTGTTGAGTGCGCGTTGTAGCTCCACTGGAGTACGAGCCAGTATAACAGAATCGTCGGCATAGAGCAGGGCCAGTATGGGACGACTGTTAATAGTTGGGAGGTCCTGAGCACCCCTTAGCATTGGCTTTCTCCAGACCATTGGTATAAAGCGTAAATAGGAAATGGGCCAGAACACAGCCCTGTCTGACCCCTCTCTCTATACCAAATGGCGCTGTCAATTCCCCCCCTACCCCATACCTCACCCGGGCTGTGGCGTCTGAATATAATTGGTAGAGAAAATCAATAAGCGGCTGTTCCACCCCAATCTCAGCCAAGATTTGCCATAGTTTCGAGTGACTGACGCAATCGAAACCTGCGGAAAGGTCTACGCAAACTAGATATAAAGCTCTGCCTTTCGCGCCAACATATTTGCCCATTAATAAGGATACATTCAAGGCTTGTTCAGTGGTGCCCAACCCCTCCCGAAACCCAAATTGAATGTCAGACAGAATTTTCTTATCTTCCGCCCAAGCCTGCAGGCGCTCCAGAATAACTCGACCCGCGACTTTTCCAAGGGAGTCTAACAGGGATATCGGGCGGTAGCAAGATGGAAGTTGGCGGTCCCCTTTTTTAAAGATTGGAACTAAAATTGACTCTGACCATGAGTCCATGAGCCCCTCCGCACATGAGGCCCTCAGTATTCTAGTAAGGATGGGGGACCACAAATCTGGAGTGTGTTAAAAAAAATCGATTGGCACCCCATCGGCCCTAGAGCTTTTCCGTTTTTACTGGCCTGCCGTGCTAGTACCACCTCACTATGGGAAATATCAAGAGCTAGGGGGTAGGGGTTTTTATCAGAGTCTGGGATTGTCATATACTGAACTTGACCTGGTTCATATATATTGATTGGGGAGGAAAAAATGTGGGCAAAGTGCTCTACCCAGGTTTCTTCATCTATTGCCACATCCATTTTTGGGAGAAATCTGGTATCTGAAAGGAAAGGAGATTTAATAATCTGAAAGGAAAGGAGATTGTACTGTCTTACTATGTAGTATTGCAGAGTGGAGTGAAGTGTGGGCACTGTGGAGTGGCGTATAGTGATATACCGTACAGTGGAGGAGTTTACAGTGGAGTGGTATGAAGTGGATTGCTGTAGAGTGGAGAGGGGTACAATGCAGTGGCGTAGAGTGAGTGGTGTAAAGTGGAGTGTCGTTGAATGGAGTAGAGTGCAGTGCAGTAGAGTGGAGTGCTGTAGCAAAGTGTTACTAACTGGAGTGGCGTCTTACATAATACAGTGTAGTGATGTGTTGTATACTCTTAGAAAATGTCTTAGGTTGGAGTAGAGTGTTGTACAGTGTAGTGTAAGAGCATAGATTGGAGTACAGTATGGTATAGTAGCACAGTGTAGTAGAGTCTTGTGGAGTTGCATAGAGTGTGGTAGAATGGAGCTGTGTAGAGTGAGTGGCAAATAGTGAGGTAAAGTGTTGTGCTGTAGAGTAGAGTGGTGTGGAGTCCAGTGGAGTGGTGTAGCATAGAATGAAGTAGCTTGTTGTAGAGTAGAGTGGCATGGGGAGGAGAGGAGTAGAGCGGGGTGGCATAGCATATAGTGGAGTGAAGTGTCATAGAATGAAGAGGTGTATGGTACTGTGGCGTGGACTGGCATGTTGTAGAGTGTCAGAGAATGTCTTAGAGTGGAGTAGAGTAGAGTGCCACAGAGTGAATTACAGTGTTGTACGGTGGAGTGGCGAGGAGTAGTGAAACGTTTGGTACAGTAAAGTAAAGTGGAGTGGGATAGACTGTCGTAGAGTTGAGAGGCACAGAGTAATGTACAGTGGAGTGGCATAAAGTGTAGTAGTGGCCACAGTGAAGTAGTGTCCCATACAGTAGAGTATAGTAAATTGGTGTGGAGCGGCTTAGAGGGAGTTGAGTAGAGTATCATACAGTGGTATAGAGTAAAGTAGAGTGCTGTTCACTGCCATTGACAGGAGTACATTTTTGTACAGTGTGTGCTATAGGAGTAGAGTGTGGTAGAGTGAAGGTGTGGAACCTGTTAAGTGGAGTAAAATGTTGTTGAGCAGAGTACAGTGGAGTGGCGTGGAGTGAAGATGAGTAGACTAGAGTGGCATAGAGTGGAGTAGCGTACAGTGGAGTGGCGTACAGTGGAGTGCAGCACAGTGCGCTAGGGCAGTGGTTCCCAAACTTTTGACTCCTGAGGACCCCCATTGAGTCACCACTGGAAGCCGGGGACCCCCAAGCAATCTGTAGGAGTTAAATTTCAAATATTAAAATAGTAATTAAAAAAAAACACGTGTGCACACAAATCAAATACTCAAAGTACTAAGGATTTTGGGGCCTGATGTACGACCATTTTATTTAGCGACTCGCAATTGGCGACCCATTGTGAGTGGCAAATTGCGAATCGCTAAATGAAATGTACAACAGTGTATTTAACACTGTTTGGGATTCCCAATGGGGTCGCAAATTGCGAGGCTCATTAATATTAATGAGCCTCTCGCAATTTGCGAGCCCATTGGGAATGCCAGCCCTCCCAGGGATGGTGGCTTGCTGGGCTCAGCAGACCACCATGTCTGTCTGAGTCTGCTTTTAAATAAAGCAGTTTTCTTTAAAAAAAATGCAGCCCGTTTTCCATGCATTTAAAAAAAAAGAAGAACATGAAACGTTTTCATGTCATTTTGTTTAATTATTTTGCATGCATTTGCAAAGGGGAAGGTGTCCCCTGGGGACCCCTTCCCATTTGCGAATGCATTACTATCTACTTGAAGTAGGTGATAATTGCAAGTGTTTTGCGACCGCAATTGCAGTCTCAAAACATTTGTACCTGGTTTTGAGACTCGCTATTTGGAAGGGAATGCGCCTTCCAAATAGCAAGTTGCAAAACCTATTTAGCAAGTCGCAAAACAATTGCGACTCGCGAAGTAGGCTATGTACATGGCCCAATAGGTTTTTACATGCGCAAGCGGGTTCACAAACCCGTTTGCGCATATAAAAATGGGTCGCACATCTGGCCCTTAGTATTTTATATTGAAGGAATACCCCCTCTGTCACATGTATTTGCTTTGTTTTATAGCACCTCTCATACCATTGTAGGATGTCAGAGCACTTTACATCACACACATATAGAGACAATGAATCATACATGTAAATCAGTGTATAAAAAAATGTTACATAAAGTAAAGGGGACTACAAGGTGTATTCACATGTCATTCATACTGGTAGGCATTTTTAAAGAGTGCTTGGTCTGGAAAAGCACAAACTCAGGATTCAGAACATAACACAGTGGCTAGCACTGACTTTAACATTAAAAATGTATTTCTTCCCAAATAAATATTTTTTGCAGCATCAGGGTAATGATTGACTGGGTAAAAACATAAGTTACTAACTGGTACCATGCAGTTTGCAAGCAGCTCTTTGATGACAATTTATATGAGGTCCCTCTGCTAGATTACGATTTTCACTTATGAAGTGCACAGTAACAAAAGAATCTCTGTGAAAAAAGCAGTAACCACGGACCTATGCACATAAAATCTGCTTTTTAAAATGCATGTTGCACGTTCTTTGCAGTAGGCATATTAACCCTCTGTGCTACATTAGTTAAGTCAAAGCTGCCACTGTTCAAAACTCTCCTCTCTCTCCAGCAGGAACATTAATCACTGGCATTACTTTGACACTTTTATTGTTGCTCGAACTCTGCTAATTAATTAAGAAACTGTTGCTGTGCTTTTAAAACTGCTGCCGACGGACCCCCTGGGAATGTGTCACGGACCCCTGGGGGTCCGCGGACCCCAGTTTGGGAAACACTGCGCTAGGGTATAGGGGTGTAGCGTGGAGAGGAGTGGCATAGAGTGGAGTGGGGTAGAGTGTTGTTACATACAGTGGAATAGCATCAAGTAGAGTGTCATAGAGTGAAGTGGTGTTGACTGGAGTGGCATACAGTGGAATAGCGTGCAGTGCAGTGCTGTAGAGTGGAGTGACATACAGTAAAATAGCGTACACTGCAGTGGTTTAAAGTGGAGTGGAGTGGCGTACATTGAAATTGCATACAGTATAGTGGAATACAGTGGAATTGCGTACAGTAGAGTAGTTAACTTAAATAGCATAGAATGGAATAACATAGACTGGAATGGTGTACAGTGGAGTGGCATAGACTGGAATAGCTTACCGTAGAGTGGCATAGACTGGAGTACCATACAGTGTAGTGGAGTACAGTGGAGTGGCGTACAGTGGAGTAGCATTCAGTGGAATACCTTACAGTGGAGTGGCATAGAGTAGAGTAGCGACACTGGAGTGGTGAGCCATGGAGTCGAATAGCTCATAGTTGAGTGGCGTAGACTGTACTAGCGTACAGTGGAATAGCGTGGAGTGGAGTGGTTTGGAGTGGAGTGGTGTACATTGGAATAGCATAGAGTGGAGTGGAGTAGAGTGTAATAGCATACAGTGGAGTAGTGTAGACGAGTGGTGAACAGTGGAATATCGTAGATTGCAGTGGTATTGAATGGATGGCGTAAAGTGAAAAAGCCTATAGTGGAGTGGCGTATAGTGTAATTGGGTAGAGTGGAATAGCGTAAATTGGAACAGCATAGACTGCAGTGGCGTACAGTGGAGTAGTGTAGATTGGAGTGGTGCACAGTGGAGAAGTGTACAGTGGAGTGGTGTAGCGTGGACTAGCATACAGTGGAATAGCATAGAGTGGAGTAGGGTACAGTGAAGTTACTTATAGTGGAATAGCGAAGAGTGGAGTGTCATAGAGTGTAGAGGCATACAGTGCGGTGGCGTAGAGTGGAGTCATGTACAGTAAAATAGTGCACAATGGAAGGGCTTACAGTGGAATAGCATGCGGCAGAGTGGCATATAGTGGAGTGATGTAGAGTAAAGTGGCATACAGTGAAGTGAGGTACAGTGTAGTGGGGTACAGTGGAATAGCTTTGAGTGTAGTGGCACAGAGAAGAGTGGTGTACACTGGAGTAGGGTAGAGTGGAGTGTCAGAGTAGAATAGTATAAAGTGGAGAGGCATGCAGTAGAAAGTGGAATTTCTTAGATCGGAGTTCGGTACAGTGTAGTGGAGTACAATGGAATTACGTAGACTGAAGTGGCATACAGTGGAGTGGTGAAGTGTGGAATAGCATATAGTAGAGTTGCGTGGAGTGGAGTGGTGTAGAGTGGAATACCGTAGAGTGGAGTGTTATGGAGGTGAGTGGGTTAGAGTGTAGTGGGACAGACTGTAGTGCTGTACAGTGGAATGGTATGGAGTGGAATAGCAGAGTCTAGTGGTTTAAAATGGAGTGCCATAGATCAGAGTGGCATACAGTGGAGTGTTGGACTGTGGAATAATGTTTAGAATAGTGGCATATAGTGGAGTGGCATACAGGGCAGTAACATAGAGTGGAGTGCCAAGGTGGAATAGCGTAGAGTGTAGTGGCAAACAGTGGGATAGCTCAGAGTGGGCTGGTGTACATTATATTAGTATATAGTGAGTGATGTAGAGTGGAGTGGCGTACAGTGTAGAGATGTACACTGGAGTGGTCGAAAGTAGAGGGTCATAGAGTGGAATAGCTTGAAGTGAAGTATCATAGTGTAGAGTTGCGTACAGTGGAGTAGCATAGACTGGAGTAGCGTGGAGTAGAAGGGCGCACATTGAAGTGGTGTAGGCTGGAATATCATAGACTGGAGTGGCGTAGAGTGTACTAGCGTACAGTGGAGTGCTATAGAGTGAGTGGCACGGGGGGAGAGTGGAATGGCGTACAGTGGATTAGTCTTAAGTTGCAGTGGCATATAGTGGAGTGATGTAGAGTGGTGTGACTTAGAGTGTAATAGCGTATAGTGGAGTGGAGTGCCGTACAGTGGAGTGTGGTACTTGAAACAGACGCAACGGGAAAACTGTGTTGTACATTTCTCTCTGTTGGTCTCCTCTTATGCTGTGTTCTCCAGTGTCCCAGAAAATACTTTTGTACCAACAGGTAGAGAATCGCTTCAAGGTGTCACGGAAGGAATCTTACGGATGATCAGCAGGATTGAGTTGCCCAATAGAAATCATGAACTGGGAGCCGCGTCTTCTTACCTCTTGCCACTTAACCCAGTGGAAAGATTACTGCTACTGTACCTCCGCTATTGTGTATGTTTGTGCCTATATGCTGAAGAATACCTGGTCATGGAACGTAGCAGGAGTGGAGACATATTAATCCACCATGTGACTGCTGATGTCTGACTCTGGGAAGGGAACCGATAACCACCTCAACACTGGCCATATGATAGGTGGTGACCTCACACCGATGGTCACTGCGGATATGAATCAGATTTCCTATATCGGTTTGCTAGTGCATTGGCGCTAAAAAAAATAACCTGAGGTAGTTATAAAAATCCTGCCTCACTTAACTGAAATTCTATGATAATGATTTACATAACTATAAAGACCTTTGTTAGTAGGTTAGAATTACAAAAGGGCCCGCAAAAAATACGCTAAGCAGCAAATAATACTGAGGTGCTTCCGAACTTCCTGACAAGACGAACCTTAAATATATGTTTTCTACAATGACAATTCAAGCTTTGTCAGCGGTTCGCTGCCCATTGATAAAAAAAATTGGCCTTCGTTGTAGTGTGTGTATTTCAAGGTTGGTTTCACAGTGATCATATGAACATGTTGAATATTGCTGTTTGTTCTCTCACACCGGTTACCTTTTTTTCCCCTTTTCTTCCTGTCTTTCTTTCCTTTGCCAGAGTATCTCAGCGCCGAGACACCCATGAGTAGTAGAGCGCTATATAAATTATAATTTCCTTTCATTAATGGCTAATAGTGTTAACTAAAGTACATTGTTTCACTGTTTGAGGATGTATGATGCTCTCTCTGCCGCAGAGAATCGGCAGTTTTCAGTTTTCAAATAGAAATTCCATCACCATTTTATGGATGTGCTGCAAAGTGCCTTCGTGGTTTGAAAAAAAAATATGCAATCTCCATTTCCCTTTTTTGCGATTGCTTTTACTGTCAAAACCAGAATGCATTCATTTGACAGGGACACATATTTCAGCATATGTAAATGTCGCTGCTGCCCCTCTTGTTCTAAGGCGGCCTGCGCCTGCATGGAACGTTGTAATTATATGTTCAGTTGTGACTGTTTACAGCTGTGGTCTTGTAAATTGCCATTTTAAGAAATGCCCCAGTTACTGCAGTGACTGCTGCGATTAACTCTTTCAACGGCGGAATGAAATAGTGTGTTCCTCGCCAGCTGGTGGGAATTTCAGACTCAGATCTGCTCATAGAAACACCAGGCCTTGGACAGAGAAAAATGGTTGTTCTGGAGCCCCAGGCGTTTGCCTGCAGTCCATGTCCGTTCTTGACCAGAACATCTGCATCTTGAAAAATATCTAGGTGTAGGGTGAATGAGAAATTAAACATATTTTTTTTTCTCTACATGGAAAACATTTTCCATGTGAAAAATTTCCTTCCTACACACAAGGCACCAACACACTAATAGTTTTGTTTTTTGTATGAGTAAAACTATTGTGCGAGTTTGTGCTGAAGGAAAATCTATAGCCAATGGCAAGTTCGATAGGAGCACTAGACCTCAGCAAGTCAACACTATAATGTATTGGGTTGTCCACTGTGTACTGAATACTTTAAGTACTTTAGAAGTAGGAAATATTAATTGCCTCTTTCTAATTTTAGGATTTTTCCTGTCTAGCAGGAACTTGTGATTTGTTATTATGTATAATTATTTGTATGCTTGAATTTCCTAGAAACAGAGGTTTCTTCTATTTTTTCTATGTACATAATGTCATTGTTGGAATATATTGTAGTATTAATATTAAATTATATTTTTATAACACAATTTCCAATTAGTGTGAAATGTTTTCAATGGTAAATGCGTTGATTTTTTTGAGAGGATGTAGCCTTATGGCTAGAGCGCTCGACCTCGAAGCTGGGGAACCGGGTTAGTCTCGACAATAATGGTCAACATTCTGTGATTTTGGGCAAATCACTTAATCTCCCCGTGCCTAACAAAAATGAATGTGTCCATCTGTGACGAAACTGGTGTTCATGTAAAGGGCTCTGATACCCGATGTCTCGGGTCTAGTGCGCGCTATGTAAAACAAAAAATTGTAAGAAAAGTTGTTTGCTCTACTTTCATCAGCTCCTTGTCATGAGCTCTCATGTGCCCTGATTGAAGTACCACAACTTTTGGGACAAAACATATATTAAGGGAAGTCTTGTTAACTGGAGATAGGAAAGCTCTAAAATAGAAAAATAATATATAATTCCGCAAAGGATGGAAAGAGAATCTAATGAAAAAGCAAGAAATATAAAAAAAGAAAAATGAGGGGAGAAGTACCTAGAAAGTAATGAGATGGATAAAGTAAGTAGTAGTGGGGAAAAAGAGATTAAAAAAAGGTATAGTGAAGTAGGAAGGTCGGAAACCACTGAAATTAACCCGTTGCTAACTATAACTTCAACCCTAAGGTAACTATAACTCACGCCCCGCCATGCATACTTTTCTCATCAATAATTTAATTGCAAATGTAGCACAGATAATATCAATAATGTCATAGAAGATGTCATGAGTGATGTGATATGTGGTGTAATTAGCAGTGCATCACGAGGGCACAAGTTATAGTTACCTTAGGACTCGATTTATAGTTACATGAGATAACTATAGCTGTAACTGGTGAATTTCAGTGGTTTTCAGAGTTTAAAACATTACGTTGTTACTTATCATTTCACCTAACCATAACATTACTGTAACCTTTGTTATTTTCAGTTACGTTTTATTTATTTTTTGACGTAGAGCTATATTTAATTACTAGACTTAAATCCAAACCTGTCATCGTGTACCGTGGCTGCAGGGTCTGGGCAGCAGCCAGGCCCTGTAGCCAAACCACCCATTCAGCCAACCCCAGGCTGTGCATGACCTTCGGCCGTGTGCAGTTAGGGTTGGCCACACTACCTGGCCATCGTTCAGGCCCTGTGGCCATTCCCCCAAAACGCAGGCAAACCCACACTGCACACAGCCTTTGGCTGTGCACGGCGGTGGGTTGGCCTCAGGACCTGACCCTGGGGACCCCATCCTACAGGGCCTTTTTTATATAAAGAAAGGGTAGGGGGGGCTATGTGGCACCCACCACACACCTATTATGGCCCTGGTGACCTCAACCCCAAGGGCCATACATACATATTTTAAAGGAGAGGGTGCCAAGCCTAATTAGGCCCTGCAACCTTCATCCCCTAGGGTGGTATTTATTTTAAAAGGGAGGGGCACCTTGTGTCCCTCTCTCGACGAGCCTTTTTAGGCCCTGAAGATCCCATCTCATAGGGCCTTTTTTTATTAAGGGGAAGAGGAAGCCATGTGTACCCCCTCCCCAAGTCTTTTAAGACACTGGGGACCCCATCCCCAGGACTTATTTTAATTAAAGGGGAGGTGGGCTGCATGGTCCCCCTCACTGAGCCTACTCAGCCCCAGGTACCCTATACTCTATGGGTGCCCTGTTGCCCACACAGGGCACCCCGCATAATCTCGTTGGGGCTAAGGCCCTCTCAGCCCCAGCCGACTCCCCTGCATGCAGCGGAATCCAGTACAGCTCCCGTCCGAAGTTAGCTATTAATGCTGCTCCCTCAGGCGGGAGCAATATTTTGATCTGTGCATCAGTGCGGGCAGGGAAACAGATCTAAAATCTGCTCCCAGCCTGCAGGAGCTTTTGCAAAGCTCCCACCGGATTGCAGCAGACTTTGTCTTTGAACCAAGAGGGAGCAAACACAGGTTTCCCTGCCTGCGCCAGTGCAGGTAGGGAAAACGCGGTGTCCCGTGAATCGGGTACCAGATGCCAAAATTGCCCAGGAACGGGGGCTGTGTGCCTCCCGTCCCTCTAAAAAAGATTTAATGCCCTAAGGGATACGGTCCCCAGCGCTCAAATCAGCCCAGGGAAGGGGGCTGCGTGCCCTCGCTGCCTCATATAAATAAACGCCTTGTCCCCCCGTGCCCTAGCCGACTAAGGTTTTTTTAAAAACAATAAGCAATAAGTGTGGAAGTTGCGCTTGTTTTTTTTTTTAACGTTTTGCCACGGATTCACAGCAAAATAAAAATAAAACATTTTAGGTCCCAGGCAGTGTCAGGGTATCCTGTCCTAAGATGGTAGCCACCACTTCCTGGCTGAGGCGGTGGCAGCCAATCAGATCTTAGCAGGAGATCTGTTGGGATCCGTGGAGGCTCCACGTCCCTAGTTATAGAACGTTTCTGAGAATTAATTGCTCAAAAACTACTGAACGGATTTACATCAAAACAAAATTAGCACTCTATCTAGACCAAGATCTAAC
This sequence comes from Lissotriton helveticus, assembly GCF_964261635.1. Taxonomy (NCBI): domain Eukaryota; kingdom Metazoa; phylum Chordata; class Amphibia; order Caudata; family Salamandridae; genus Lissotriton; species Lissotriton helveticus. Next base: position 876,924,150 of record NC_136067.1, read on the forward strand.
TTTTTTGCCAAGTTTGATGCAAATCTATCCAGCGGTTTAAGCTGTAACTGTGCCTAAAGTTCCAATGGAAAAAATGGGGAAAGCAAGTTTTGGGACCCCCCCCTTTTTACTTGGCCCCGATTCACAGATCACCTCGACACTTTCCATGCGCTAACTAGTAAAAAAGTAGCACTTTTTTGGAAAGTTTTGTGGAGACTCGTCAAACTGTAGTGTAGTTCCTATCTTCCCAATAGGCTCTGCGCATTGGAATAATACCTACAGCAGTAAAGGCCAGGGCCAGACGTTAACTAGGTCTACTACTGTCGATACTAGACTTAAGTTTTGGGTTTGCCAGCGTAGCTCAGAGTTCGCTAGAAACTTTCTCGAATGTTCAGGAAAGAATTAACTCCCCTGATTAGACAAGAAGGGATTTAGTTTCTGACAACCATAGAACATGACAACTTTGCTCTCCCCTAATCAAGAGTGTATCTCCAGAGTCGTGTGAGCACAAGGCAATTATTTTACTCAGTCAGTACGTGCATTCTTAGTCTCATCAGATTGTAGAGAAAAGGAAGAGACGGGCGTGTTCAATAAAAAGGTGTTATTTATTGATCAGTCTCTTTTCTCGTACAAGAGAAATGGATCGATATTATTGCAATACTTATAGTTAAGTAAAGTGCATACATTAAAAGCAATAGTATAAAGTAATACTGTAAAAACATTGATATGGTTTCTGAGCCATATGATGTTTAAAATGATTAAAATATATTTACATACACATATACATTTGACTAAACGTACTCAACTGGTGTTTCTAAATACGCCTACCCCGTGTACCTGACCTAAGTCTAATGCGTGGGCGGGAATAGAAAGTTACAGTTTAAGTTAAGTTTGTTTTTGCCAAGTGAATAACTAAAGAATTCTCTGTGAGGGGTTATTCAGTTCTGTACCTGGAAGTTAGGATGAATGAGGAATGGTATCTCTTTCTCTGGTCTCGATATTCCAGGCTGCCTGCGAGGGCTGCCCGAAAGCGCCGGTGCTGGGTCTCTCGGTAGGAGATAGCAGCGCGTCTCTCAGCGCGTCAGGAAGGCGGGGCTGCTGCCAGCGGGGTCTGCTCTGCTTCTGGGCTTCGGCAAGTATGGCTGCTCCGTCTCGTCACCACGCGTGTGTTTGCATAGGGCAAGATCGGCAATATTTCTACCTTAAAGGTGCCGAGATTGACGTAAGGATGGACATAGATACGTCAATAAAGATGTCATACGACTTGCTCGTTAGCACATTCTTTTACTGAAGTTCTCTGTGAAATCAAAACATTGGCCGCACGGATTTTCCAGGTTGTCATAGGTTTGATTTGTTATGAGAACGTCGTATGCCTTATCAGGGGCTGGAGGAATGTCGCTTGTCTAATTAGATCTCAAGCGTTATGACCTAATCAGATAACACGTTCCTGTGCCGTAGTGTGACTGCGTCAGATAACGGTATCTGCATCATGGGGGCTTTTCTTGCCTCATGGGCTGACTGTTAGTTAACTTGATAGTTAGTTTAACCAGAATAGGGTCAGGAATAGGGGGATTGATTCAGAACCTATAGGAATACATGACACCCACTCCACGCTAACTATGGTCATATTTACTAATCTATGCATAGTATAACATAGTACAACATACTATAGAGTATAGTGTATACCTCACCACCCCAAAATACATAAATGCATTTTGAAATTTTCAAATATACTGAAAAATTGCAGTCATATATATTGTATGCACTTAAGCTATGAATTAAACGCTAAAGTAAACACGCATTTGTAGACATTATTGCTTATTTGGTATATGAGAAATACACATGAAATGGCTCTTAATATGGCTATACAGAAAGAAAGTTCGAGACCATTTCATCACATAATAAAATATTTGTGAACATACCGGCGGGCAACTAAAGTTTATAAAGTATCTAAAAATAGAAATCTTAGTTCTCTAGGAATAGTTTCTTACTTTAAGCAGAAGATAAGTGTCCCGAAAATTTTGTAAAAAATAATTTGGGGCTGCTAAAAAATTGCTGTCCGTGAACTGGTGGGAAAAATTGTTCATGTGACTTTATTTTTAAAGTTGAAGGCCGAATTCAGGGAACGCCGTGTGCGAGCTTGCTCAAAAGTCTCTATTTCTGTTCTGGAGAGAACATCATATCATTAAGGCTTTCGAAAAAACTGTCAACAGCTTCATGGGAAAGTTCCACTAAGTCGGAAATAGGTGTAACCATGCATTCGTGCGCATGATTGTCTCCATTGACATTCTGATTCGCATTGCTGACAGAAGGTCGTACCTGATCAATGCTGCTTTCATCTTGAACTTCACTACTCTTCAATCGTAGTGGTGAAGATTCCACGAATGCCGTCATCAGGATTGGCAGCCTTTGAGGGCAGCACAAAGCGTGAACCTTGGTAGGAACCAACAATGTATCTGCATCCACTGGCGCATCCGATTGTAGCGTCAGACAGGTGTCTAACACGCATTCTTCTCCGCATAGCAGACATCTCAATACAGGTAAAACACATCTTTGCCACATTGGTCGAAATGATAGAAACCAAGTCATGTTCAGGTCTCTAAGCCGGGAGAGTCCCAGGATTTTTGATATCCGGTCCCGGTATCCAATGGCTAGGATTGTATCTTCCATTGTCGCGAGAGTTTGATCTGTGACATGGGTTGCCATAACGAAAAATAAGGACTAAGAATAGGATTCCTGCAATTAGTCCCAGGATCAGGGGAAGTCCGCCAAAAATCGAATGGACGAAATCTGGAAAAATACCCAGTATGGCTTTGAATGGTGTTAATGCCATCGAAAATACTGTCTTAAATACCTTTGAGACCTCAGTGGTATCAGAAATATTTAAGATTTCGCTCAGGATTTCCGCGAAATGTACGGGGGAATTAGTTGATAATAATGTATGTATCTCTGCAGTCGTCCTTGCGACTTGTAGATCATACGTTTCTTTTGATGACGAGAGCCTTGTAGGCGTCTGAAGAAGCACTGTTTTCATTCTGCTTAAAGTATCTATTCGAATAGAAGTAATTTTCAAACTGGGCCATGCCCTTGCCTCCCTGTCTGGAAAGGAGCTGGGGAACAAAGAACGTCCACAGCACTTGACCTTCGCAGTCGTAGTGACTAGATAAGGAGTCCCGGGCATAAGACTACAACATTTGCGGTCTACAATAAGAATGTAACTCCCATTATAGAGTCTTTGAAAGAATGGTTCTATTTCAGTTGCAGGTGCGCCTTGCTGGTGACATGAAAGGTTGTATGAATTCCCTTCACAGGCTCCATGCAAACTAATTCCGTTACACAGAAGCGTGCCGCTTATTGACATAGCACAATTGTTGCCACTAAGAAACACTTTCTGTCCTTTATTACTGACACATGCATGTGAATAGGGCAGGTTCCAAGTTGTTTTAAGGTACCCCTTCCCCAATTTCTCGTACATGCCAGCCTGTATATATTTTTGGCAGTATTGAAACCTGAAGGTTGAGATTGGAATATTTATGATTCCGTGGATTATCCATTCACTGACAGGTCGTTCTGACATTGTCATTGGTAATCTTTCTAGTTTTTCAATGCTCAAGATTGTATAATCAGCACCCTTTTGCGCCATACCGATTTGTCTATCAGTAAGGTTAAAGATTTGGAATAGTGACGTTGTGTTGATTAAACGCCAAGGCACGTAGCCTGAACGCAGATTTTGTAACGTCCAGCCAAGCTGTACAATAGAACGCAATTGTGACTGACCATGTTGTAATAACAGTAAGTCTTGCGATAATATATCGATTGCTGAAGACACAATGCTGTCCAATGAAAAAATTCTGGAGGACAGAGTCATTAACCCATTGTCCACTACAGAAAGTGATTTTTCCAAATTAATACGGTCAATTTCCCGTATTCTCTCTGCTGTTTCAATTTGATTAACCTTCCAGGCCTCATTGTATGCTGCATATACAGAGGCTGCTATGAAACGCTTTTGACGCTGTTTGCGTGGTCCCATTATGAAATCACGCAAGTCAGCACCATCAGTAAGTAAAGTTAGGTGTTGCTTAATTTCAGGCAGTGTGGAAGTTTGTAGCCACTGAAGGCATAATTTGCCCACACTGTAGGTTGTTATTATCCCTGGGTGATGTCTTTGGGGATATCTAGGGTCTGGCCTGGTCATTTTGAACCCCTGTGTTTTATTCAGGAATCTGTCTTGACAGTTATTTGTATCTGTGGGCCAGATTAACCATTGTTTCCAATCAGGATGTGTTCTGTTTTTGTTTAATATATGGTTTACGTCTATCTCTTCATCCGTATCAGAGCTATTGCTAAACATTGTTGGCTTTGGAATAGACGGTTTATTTAAATCTTTGATTTTGGCTAGGCCAAGACAGGTGGTTTGTTGAACAGTGTCATTTAAAAATATCATTTGTTCTGGGATCATGCAAGCTCTAAACAAAGCTTCTAAACCCTGTACTTGCCATTCTTTTGTACCCCAAACACTTTTCAAATCAACATTTTTGTCCCAATAATTAAATCCTAAAGTATTCATTTCTTCGAAGAATGAATCTGAATATATCAACTTTGTGTTGGTTATCATGGTTTTCATCCCTGTCTTGTTTGACAATTTAAAATAAAATGTTTCAGCATTACTTGTGTTAAAACCTGAAAAATATGAATATTTGTCGTAAACGGTTCTTGAGCTCCCTTTTGGAGGTGTTGCACAATGTTCCCATTGATTATAATTTAAAACATTTCTAGGTTGTGCAGATTTATGTAAAAAATGGTTACCATAGTGGTTATAGCAATACATACTATCATAATTTGTAGAACCTTGCAAATAATCATGTTTTGTAAATTTAGCAGACATTACGAAGTCAGACATCATGTTATTAATGCTTTCGAAGTCCCAATCATCAGCAAATGAGTTTGGTTTTGCAAAGTCACTCAAGGAGATCTTGATTTGGTGTGGATATTTCAGGATCTCGACCGGACCATAAATTTCATAGTCAGTGTTGTCCCAGGCTACCCCACCAGGTATAGGATTGGCTGTGAAGTTGGCTGAAGAAAGTTCTCTTTTCTCGACGTGTGAAGATGTGTGTGGTTTGAGGACCAAGTTGATGTTCTGACTTGCTGTGTCCATTTTAGCATATTTTCCCTCAATGAAGCGTCCCAAAGTTAATACCATGATGAGCCAAAGTATGAGGATAAATGCACCAAAACCCACCCACAATTCAATCCATGGAGAAATCAGATATGTCTCTTTCAATTGGTTCAAAAGTTCCTTAGCTTTGTCTTTAAAGGATTTTGATGATGGCTGTGTCTTTGATTCACTGAGGCTTTCAGAGGAATCATCGAAGTTGATGAAGTAGCCGGATGCAGTTCTGTCAATTGTTCCAATTGGTTCAGTCTTTTTGTTTCTTGAATTGTCACCTGGTACTTCATTATAGATTGGTGTGTCTCTGCTAAATGTTTTTATTTGGGTTTTCAGAGGTCTGAGTTCTATTGCATTGTTGCATAGTCCTTGTTGTTCTTCTGTAGGCGTTTCGAATGTGATGAGCCTCTTTGTTAGGACCTCTGTACTGGTAGCAAACCTTGGTGTTCTGCTACTTATTGGGAGTCCACTTGGCCTACTGTTTGTTATCGGCCACATGTTGTAGTTTTACCAGGTCGATGGATACAACTCGGTTCTCCTTTTTACCAGCAAGTGGCGGTAGTACAACTGATCTTGTCCCGTTGACAGACAAGACAGGAACTGCTTTTCTGTAAGAAGGCCCAAATTCCTTCTTTACCGCGATCTTCTCCCTGACTAGATCCCCGACTTTTGGAATCCAGACAGGTCTTGCTGGGACAGGTGGTGATTCTTCAGTGGTTGTTGGCTGTTGTTTCAACTGAATGTTGCTCAGGTCTTTTCTTGTTTTGTTTAAGTCCTGCAAAATAGCCAAATGGTCTTTGACATCAAAGCTTTTTTCTTTAACCACTGAAGTCTGACTGTCGAGGTCAGAGATAATCATTCTAGTTCCAAATAATAATTCGTACGGACTGAATCCCTTCAGAGAATTTCTTGGCAAGTTATTTAGACTACGTTGGACACTTATTAGATGTTTGACCCACCCAGCTCCCGAACCTAATACCTTTGCCGTTATAGATTGCTTTATGTCACGGTTTTTTCTTTCAACAATTCCGTTCCCCTCAGGGTGAAATGGACAAGAGTACCGCAATTGCACGCCCATGCTGACCATGGCCTCCTTATAAGCCCGAGAGCTAAAAGCAGGACCATTGTCCGAATGCAGCATGCCAATTGCGTATGTGACGATAAAGACTCGCAAATCTTTTATAACAGTTCTGGCGTCAGCCGTTCGCTGGGGCCACATCCATATAAATCTCGTGCATGAGTCCACTGCAACCAAGATATATTTATAGTTACCATCCCTTTGTAAGGGACCGCAGTGGTCTAGATAAACACAGGCTAATGGTTTATCCGAGATTAGAAGGGGCGTCTGCGCTGGACGTCTCACCGTTGATACTTTCATTTTTTGACATATTTCACATGCTAGAACATAGTTCCTCGTTTGTCTTCTCATTTGTGGCCACCAGTATCTCTGTTTTAATAATGATACTGTGGCTGAGACGCCAGCATGAATAGAAGCAAGCCCTTCGTGTGCCGCTATTATTAGTCCTACCCTATGTTCCATGTTTGGAATTGCCCTATCCCCCACTCCAGGGATTCGAGCAAAAGGAACATTGTTTGCATCAGTTATGTATGAGTATTTTACTGGAAAGCCTTTAGGGAGTGGTTCTATCGAATCCTTTTCTGAAGCGCTGACAGCTTGTAATATTTCGCTGTCTATTTTTGTTTTTGACCGGGTGACGGCAGCTACGGAAGCCGTTTGCACAGCTGCCTTTGCGGCCTCATCAGCCAATGAATTCCCTGCAACGTGAACGCCATCACGTTGATGACTCAGTGTATGTATCACGTGAGTCTTTGGTAGTTCTTTTTGTAAAAGAGCTACTTGTTCCCAGAGCATTTTATGCTTGATTGTGCCACCTTTCGCATCCTTGAAACCGTTCTGAAGCCAGATCTGCAAGTATTCATTATAAGACTGAACGCAATAATACGAATCGCACACTATCAGTGTGGGGAATTCTCGATCGGTATTTTCAAGCGCCATCTTGAATGCTAGTAGTTCAGCTCGCTGAGCTGTACAATCTCCGAGGGATTGTGTTTTAGTGAGGGTTGGTTTAAATTTCCCTTCGTGCCAACGACCTTTAACAATCGCGCACGCAGCACTGTAAGCTTGTTTACCCCCTACTGCGGGTTGTGCTGATCCGTCTGTATATATTATACAGCCGTAGTGATCCAGAGGCAGAATTTCGGTTGGCGGAGGACATTCAAATTCATATTGGAGAAATTCTTGTGTTTTTAAGTAAGGATCAAATTCGTACACCACGTCTGTTGCAGCAAGAGAGTTAGCCCATTGTATCCATCTTGGATGGAGTGCTTTAGCATTTGGAATGCTTGCCTTTGTTACCGCCTCTAAGGCTGGTATTGGTGTCACGATTACTATTCGTTTACCTTGTGCCAGGGCTCGTTCTTTTGCTATAGCTGTCTGTGTTGCTGTAAGAATTTTTTCCGTTGGGCTAAATTTCATTTCAGCCTTAGTGTACAAGTGTGATTTGAATGCAATTGGTACCTTTTCTCCCTCATTAGAGGTTGGGTATGTGAATCCGCATCTCCCTGGGATGACTCGAATCACAAGATTGCGTGTGTTATCACGTGTTTCTAATTTTGTTTTAATTAGCATGTCTGTTTGTAAGGATCTCAAAATTTCTGTGTGTGTTTGAGTCCAATTGGATCTTTTAAAGTCTGGTTTAATTAGATCATAAAGGGGTTTGACCCTTTCTGCGTAATTTGCAATGTATGTTCTTCCGAAATTTAGGAAGCCTAGAATTGACTGTAGGTTTTTTAGTGTTTTAGGAGCTTGGATTACGGCACATTTCTCTAGGAAATTGTCAGCCAGGCTTTTGCCTTCACTTGATAACTCATATCCTAAGAATAGGACTGTCAGATGGGCAATTCTGGATTTTTTAAAGTTGAATTTGTAACCCTCCGCTGCGAACCCAAGTATTATGGTGTTCACTCTTTTCAAGTGAGTATCCAAGTCATCGTCTGTTAAGTAAATGTCATCGACATAAGATAATGCTTCATCATCATATAGTTGTAGTAATTCTGTTACTCTCGCTGAGAATACCCCCGGGCTGTTCTTGTACCCCTGGGCTAACCGACAGAATTGCTTTTGAGTGCCATTTACTGAGAATGCAGTTAAATATCTGCTCTCTGGTGCTATGTTTTGACAAAAGAATCCATTGGAGATGTCCAAGGTTGTTTTGTATTTTTTGCGCACTATGTTATTCATTAGTGCAGCACTGTGTGAGTTTTGCACTGCAAAGGTTTTGCAACATGTGTTAAGGTGTCGGTAATCCAAAACTAGACGATATGAATTGTCTGGTTTGGAGACCGGAAACAAAGGATTGTTCATTTGTGAGGTGCAAGTTTCAATCACCCCCTGGTATTCTAGCTGATCTAGTATTTCATTTACCTGTTTTTTAGCTTCTTGCTTAATTGGGTACTGCCTTTGTGCAGTAGGTTGTGATTTTAACTGGATTTTGTGAGGAGGAGAATCCTCATCCCATCCTACATGATTTTTATATAAAGCAGGTGCTAAGGCCACTGCCCACTTTCTAGCAAGTGTGTATTTTTTATGAATCGGGATTTGATTCGAGAAGGCAGGCATAATTACTTCTTCACCATGAGGGCACTCCCTGACAAACTCTGGTGGCCAGTCTTTTTCAGCTAGAAGGATGTCATAACCCTTGGAAAGGTTATCCCAAAATAGTCCCCTTATTTTCCTAGTCTTATCTCCCTCTATACGTAATGTTATCTCGTATATCTTGTGGGGTTTGCTAACTCTGGTGTCTGCAGTTTCCACTTGAAGATATTCATTCGTGTCCACTGTCTCCAGATGATTCATAAGGACTTTGCGAGCTATGCTCACTTCTGATGCGCTGTCTAGCATTGTCTGAGCCCACTCTCCGTTTTTCAGTTGTGTCCTCAGTATTCTCGGCATTGTTAACTACCTTGATACTGGCTACCTTCTTTTTTGGAAATTGTAATTTCTTTTTTTGTTGAGCAGGTTCCCTGTCTTTGGACTTGGCGTGCTCTTCTCTTTGTTCTGATCGTCCTCTTCTTTCCGATTTCTGCGAGGAAGTCTGAAAAGATTGAGAGGGACGTGTATCAATGTCTTGATATCTATCAGGTTTTTTAATATTATCCCTATTTCTAAGGTTATATCTTTTCCCAGAGGGGTCACTCTTGGGTGACCTGTGTCTCTGGTTCGGAGATTTCTCCCTTCGCCTAGGAGACCTTCCTCGGGACTGGAATTTCTTTTCTTTTGGATTGGATTGTTTGTTTCCATCCCAGTTCTTTTTTGGTGAATTATTATTAAAAAATATTTTTTCTGGACTTTCAGTCAGTTGCGGTTTTACTGGTATTCCACCTAAACTATCTCTACCTAGTTCTTCATAGGATTTTTCTATGATTCTGGCAATTTCAGCTGGTTGGTCTGCTATATCTGTCTCTTTTAACCTCTGGCGGATCGCCACGTTTGCTGCTTCACCTTTTATATTGGCTAATAATATAGACGAGACCTGCTTGAAGTCTTTCAGTAATTTCATACCAAGAGTTAAAGCTGGTTCTGGACCGTATTCATCTTGAATTTGTTTTAGCACATCTGGTATTACCGAAATGGATGGAACACCGTGCGTTTTTGTGTAGATTGAAGCAAAGACTGTACCCCAAGTGTCACAGTCCTCTATGTGTGGTGCGATTCCCATTGGGAGACATATAGTCAGAATCCTGTGTTTTTCTAGCGGGGTGGTGTCAGGAAACACCGCCTCTATTTGGGTGATTTTCTGTGCCAACCAGAATGGTATCTGTTCCCGTTTAGCCGGAACTTTACCTAGGCAGGATTGGATGTTCTGTGGTGTGATTTTATTTGTGTTCCCCGGTGAGGGGTCAGCTGTGGAAGTTTAATCGCTGGCTGAATTGTTGAAGTCCGCATTACATACTGGACTAATTGTCTATGAATTTTTAGTAATTGTTTTAGCTGTATTAACAGCTCTCCTATAGACATTCCTTCGATGTCTGGGTGTGGTGTGTATCCGGCTAAGACCGGCCACGTTGCTCCTGGTCTACCTAAAGGACCGAGCCTGGTGATGTGATTATTATGTATTAGGGCGCCATCAAATAAGAGCAAATGCTCTTGGAATTTGAGTGGTACTTCCACCTCCTTGAAAGGAGTGTAAATGTCGGGTGGAACCTCTATTTTGTAATAGTGGAAGTACTTTGTTACAGCATTTGCTGCTGGAAAATGTATCCATGTATAGTATACCTCTGTCTGCCGATATTCGTGTGCCTCAATTACGAATATGACTGTGCCACCTCTAGGTGTCAGTCCATTTTCTATAAGTTTTAAGGTTATAGATTTCCTTTTGGCGACCGGGATAAGTATTATATCCCCGTCCGCATCTAGTGCTGCAGTATCAGCTGCTACTATTTCAGCTGCTAATCTAACTGCCTCTCTTTCGTCATCACTTTCTGACATTTTATTGTTAGAAAGGTTATTCTTTTTGTTTGCAGATCAGGTTTCTTTATGGAAACAGAGATTAGATGCACAATATTTTGGAACAGTGTATCCTTCAACGTTGACTAAACCAAGAACCTTACATAGGAGTTCCCTCCTGCGAGGTTTTGGAGGATATTACCTTTCACCCACTCCAGACGTCTTTGGAGTATTTGGGAAAAGGGGTCTGAGTGAGAAAGCACGACTGAGTTACTCTAAATGTCTTACGTTAGTTTTATCGCCCTTTCCAAACGCGTTGGGCGCCATGTAGTGTAGTTCCTATCTTCCCAATAGGCTCTGCGCATTGGAATAATACCTACAGCAGTAAAGGCCTAGGCCAGACGTTAACTAGGTCTACTACTGTCGATACTAGACTTAAGTTTTGGGTTTGCCAGCGTAGCTCAGAGTTCGCTAGAAACTTTCTCGAATGTTCAGGAAAGAATTAACTCCCCTGATTAGACAAGAAGGGATTTAGTTTCTGACAACCATAGAACATGACAACTTTGCTCTCCCCTAATCAAGAGTGTATCTCCAGAGTCGTGTGAGCACAAGGCAATTATTTTACTCAGTCAGTACGTGCATTCTTAGTCTCATCAGATTGTAGAGAAAAGGAAGAGACGGGCGTGTTCAATAAAAAGGTGTTATTTATTGATCAGTCTCTTTTCTCGTACAAGAGAAATGGATCGATATTATTGCAATACTTATAGTTAAGTAAAGTGCATACATTAAAAGCAATAGTATAAAGTAATACTGTAAAAACATTGATATGGTTTCTGAGCCATATGATGTTTAAAATGATTAAAATATATTTACATACACATATACATTTGACTAAACGTACTCAACTGGTGTTTCTAAATACGCCTACCCCGTGTACCTGACCTAAGTCTAATGCGTGGGCGGGAATAGAAAGTTACAGTTTAAGTTAAGTTTGTTTTTGCCAAGTGAATAACTAAAGAATTCTCTGTGAGGGGTTATTCAGTTCTGTACCTGGAAGTTAGGATGAATGAGGAATGGTATCTCTTTCTCTGGTCTCGATATTCCAGGCTGCCTGCGAGGGCTGCCCGAAAGCGCCGGTGCTGGGTCTCTCGGTAGGAGATAGCAGCGCGTCTCTCAGCGCGTCAGGAAGGCGGGGCTGCTGCCAGCGGGGTCTGCTCTGCTTCTGGGCTTCGGCAAGTATGGCTGCTCCGTCTCGTCACCACGCGTGTGTTTGCATAGGGCAAGATCGGCAATATATATACCTTAAAGGTGCCGAGATTGACGTAAGGATGGACATAGATACGTCAATAAAGATGTCATACGACTTGCTCGTTAGCACATTCTTTTACTGAAGTTCTCTGTGAAATCAAAACAATGGCCGCACGGATTTTCCAGGTTGTCATAGGTTTGATTTGTTATGAGAACGTCGTATGCCTTATCAGGGGCTGGAGGAATGTCGCTTGTCTAATTAGATCTCAAGCGTTATGACCTAATCAGATAACACGTTCCTGTGCCGTAGTGTGACTGCGTCAGATAACGGTATCTGCATCATGGGGGCTTTTCTTGCCTCATGGGCTGACTGTTAGTTAACTTGATAGTTAGTTTAACCAGAATAGGGTCAGGAATAGGGGGATTGATTCAGAACCTATAGGAATACATGACAAAACTGCGGCGAAGTTAGTAGCTACCCAAAGAATAAATTTCCCGTGGACTCATGATCCTAACTATAACTACCCAGTGGCGATCGCCACTGGGTAATATAAATTCACCCAGTGGCGATGCAGTAATATATATTCACTGAAAAAGCCCAAAGGTTAAAGTGATGTTATTGTTAGCTGAAAATGTAAGTAAAACGTTCCATTTTAAACTAAAAAAAAACACTGAAATTCACAATATATAGTTAATTGTGCAGTATTCTCATCAATGATGTTGCTTCAGATGCTGCTTTGATGTAATCAGTGATGTCATAGAACATGTCATGAATGATGTAATATGTGAAGTAAAAAGCAGTGCATTGCGAGGGTGCAAGTTATAGTTACTTCAGTTAACTATATACTGGTGAATGTCAGGGTTTTTTTGTTTAAAATGTAAAGTTTTAACAGAGATTTTCACCTAACTATAATGTCACTTCAAATGTGAATTTCTAGGGTATTTTTTTTTTTTTTACAAAAAGTAATATTTTATTACTATACCTAACTAAGCCTACTCCGCCGCGTGCACCACGGTTTGCCACAGGGACTAGCCCCAGTCCAGGCCCTGCATCTAACCACCGTGGGTGGCCAACCCCCTGACGTGCATGTCCTTTGGCCTTGCGCTGTGTGGGGCTAGCAGCGTATGGAGAGAAGACTCTACACTCAACCCCACTGCAGACTTCTAACCTGCAAGCAGTCTTTGGCTTTGCCGATAGTGGCTTGGCCGCTGTGGCAACCTGCAACCAGGCTCTGCGTCCAACCTCCCCCCCCCATAAATTGGCCAAGACCCTGTTGCTATTTAACCCCCATGGTCTTGTAGTGCCCAAAGGACTGCCCTATTTTCCTCATGGTGCCGCGGTACCGTGGTTCTACCATGAAACCACACGGGCGAGCTGAGCCTCACGGTAGTACCACAGCCGCATAAAAAAAACCTGTTTAATTTGACTCTAGTGGTTGCTCCTCTGGAACCCCCACCGGCCACAAGGACCCAGGGAGGTCAAAATACCTCTACCACTTTTCTGGGTCCTTTTTTTAACGTTTTCTTCGACAAGGGTACTGAGTCCCTGAGTCATAAAATGATGGCCGTAACTTTCGCTTCATGCTGTGGCCAACCAATCATATTGTATATCTTAGCCTCTCTGTATCACGCCAGGAAATCTGATACTGTGTTTTAGCTTGCTGTACTACAGTGCACTGCAGAAGTACTGTGAAAGTAGAGTGTTGCCTGGTATATATACATTTTAATTTTCAAAAACTACTAAACAGATTTAGACCAAATCAAAAAAAGCACACTTCCTGGACCAAAATCGAACTTTCTGTCACGTTTGGTGTAATTCTGTTCAGCGGTTTTGCCTGTAGCTGTGTTTAAAGTTATTTTGGGAAATTCAATGGGGAACTGCATTTTCGGAGTCCTCCCTTTTTCTCGGCCAAGTAAGAAATCCACACAAGCCTGTAATTCTGCAGCAGCGATTTTAATGGCAATTCAAGCAGTCACTGGATAACGCGTTTCGAACAACGAGTTGTTCTTGGTCACATATATATATATATATATACTTCACCAGTCAGGAAAAGTTCTATCCTAAAAAGAGTCACTCACAGGGGTGAGTTTTTTCAATTATTTAATTTCTCGCGCAAACAAACACGTTTCGGCAGTCGCCTTCCTCTGTGTCATCAGGCGCGCCGGAAAAGGTATGCAATTATACATGAAAATCATGAAGGTGTAAAACGAACTACATTTCAGAAATCCTTCTTTGCTAATCAAAACATAGCGCCATCTTAACATAATTCTTGTCAATGCATATCATTACAAAACAAAATATTCAACCTATTGTGGTCGGTTCCAGATCTGCAAGTAGAATCTGACCGAACCCTGTTCGGTCACAATCCTATACTTAAGAATGGGAGCATGCATTCCGAATGGAATGCATGCTCGCATTCTTAACTGCAGAGGTGCAGTTCATCCCTGCACCCAGTGGCAGGCACCTCAAGGTGCCTGTAACCGGGTGCAGAGATCAACAGGGGGGCATCCTAGGTGCCCCCTAGGCCACCATTTGGTGGCCTCACACCCATGGGGGCACTGCTGGGGGCGCCAAAGACAGTTTGTCACTGCCTTTTTGTGCCAGAAAGAGCACAAAAAGGCAGTGGGTAACTGCCATCGTACTCCCACAGCAGAAAAGAGGCGACCGGGGGAGTACTGAAGGGTTTCCGGATGGCGAACGGACTCTCCGTGCCCGTTGTAAGCCATCCGGAAAACCGATTCAGATTCCTTTCCAACCAAGCCCATCAGAATGGCTCGGTTGGAAAGGGATCCAAACAGCACATTCTGATGCAGGCAGGAAGGCTCCGACTGACGGTCGTAGCCCTTCCTGCCTGCATCCGAATCGGCCCCTGAGTGTTATAGTTTGACAGGGCACACATCTTGACATGTATTGAGGATGATTGAGTGGCTGGCAGGATTTGGAGGGGGGGGCGTTTGTACTAGGAATGTATTCCTAGAACTTGAAAGGCACAATATGGAAAATTAGAGGGGGTGCTCTGGAGTGACATTATTGTTTCCTTTCATGGAAAGGGCTATGAATGTGATTTGTAGCCTCCATGCAAAGAGAGCAAGAGAAAATGGCAAAGTAAGTCAAATATTTAAAACAGTGTTGCTTTGGAGCATGGGATCATGGAAGAGAACTTTAAATGCATGATTTGTTGCCATTGCATTGACAGGCATTCAGACAGGACTTTTTAGATGCCATGACTCTTGATGCTTGTGCTAAACATCAGTGGCGCTTGCTTACATTACTTTCTCAACCAATTGCTGGGCCTGCAGTTGCACTTGGTGTCTCAAAGGCTCTAGCAATTGGACTATCTTGATAGCGCAGGCAGGCAATTGGCTTGGCTTGATAGCGCGGCTGTCACCAGACAATTATGTGGGAATCACTACAGAAGGGTTTTGGCTCCACCCACATGTTGGGATCCATAAGTGAGTGTCTTGATTGGACAGAAGTTGTGTGCTTCCACAAAAAAAGAGCTTGCCTTCCACACAGCTGTAGTCATATTGTTTTATTTATCCAACTGCCTGAGCTTGAACTTTCAGGAGCAAGCACATGACTTTACAATGCTCTATAAGTGTATTAGATACTTAGATAATGTATGTTGGTTTTCTCCGGCAGCAGCACAGATGGGAGGAGGGCAGTCATTAACCTATGCTAATTTTTAGGTTTGGCTTCCCAGTGCAACTGCCTCCTGACCGTTTATCCTACCCCAATATACTACAGTCTTTTGATTCCACCTAAAACCCTAAATACATATCCATTCCATGCTATTTACATGTAATGCTTCACACTACCATTCATCATTCCATTATGTCAGACCTATTGGCATTGCCAATGCTTATTATAAGGTCTGTATTTTAATTATCAGAAGACTTATAACAATTAAATTGTCATTGAACATTTGTTATATCTTACACATGCAGCACTCCAATAAAAACATTAATTTGGACTTTAAACGGCACAGCATTCCTACCCAGTACCATATTGTAGCATGTGAGATTGAACTTCGAGTAGAATGATCTATTTGGACTGAGTTGCTAGAGGCATTCCTTTAAACACTTGTTGGCAAAGCTAATAGTTAAATATAACGATGATCATTTGCATTTTCAGCATGCCAATAATATACAATTTAGATAAGAAAGCAGTGGTTATTTTTGAAGTATAAGAGCGTCAATGTATCTGTCACATATCAGTGACTCATCATATGCAGACATAAATTACTTTACAGACTTGTGAAAGGTATGTCTAGCAACTAGTGCTTAACTAAGAAAGTTATGATTCAGCGTTTGACAGATGTACCTATACCACCACATCTTAATTTGGCACATGACAGACACATATCATTGCAGTCTGTCGTGTGTGCCTTCCTGGTGTGTGGGGAATAATTCATATCTAGACATGGAGGGCTACATTTTCAGATCTGGCATGCAGAGTTTGTGAAAGGGCACGTTAATTGCAGAAACCTTGGTTAGTCATCAGGCAAGGTTGAACTGACATCTATCAGCTGCAATTTGGCAGCTCTGTTTTTAGTTGTATAGGGTGTGGGGTAGCAGAAGGGGACTTTTACATTTCAAGGACAGATTCTGCCAACCCTGTTCTTAATGTCATGTTTTCTATGTATTGACTTATTATGTAGTTTAGATATTAAGTGCAAGGAGCCATAAAGAAGAGGCCTGCATATTGTATATAGTTCAAGCAATAGCAGTAGGTACCAGCATTATTTGTAGTTTAAATGCAGGTCTCCTGACCTTTGTGTAGCAGAAACTGTATATAGTGTTCTCCGTGACTGACAGAGAAAGTGACTGGAAGACAAATTGTGCCTCGATATATTATTGACATTGTACCATAAAAGCTTAAATTACACACCATCTCTGCTAAAACCTATAATCATACTTTACCAACACATTGAAAGGTCTACTCCTGTGGTGAGGACGAAGACAGCCCATCTAATGCCGACTGTCCTTCACTCTCCACAGCAGGGGAGATAAATGCAGTATGTAAGGTATCACAATTTAGTCAGTAAAGCTTTTTTTGTAAATGATTGACTCTAGTACGGAAGTTAAATGGTAAAATAATACTGGAATGTCTCTAATTGATCAGAACTGCAACATTTTCCGGAGATGACTGCCTGCCTTTTATGTGTGCATAGATATTGGACAACAAATGTGGAAAATATATAAACCTTTTTTTTATCAGTGTTCTTTTGTTCTCTTGAAATAACTTATAATGTTCGCTATTATAGTCAATATCAAAGCAAACTTCCACAACCAAGGTGTAGTCATTATGGCCACCCCTTTGCTACGTGCAGCAATCTGTTGCCCACAAATATGTTTGCAGTCTATACATTCCTGCATCAATAAATCCATAGATAGTCATTTGGTTTTGCAGTGCAAGCCTGTAAAGTCTCTTGATCAAAGTATTTAAGTCTGGCCAGGCTTTTTTCTTCTTCTTTCAACTGTTCTGTTCTCTTGACAGCAATTTCATGTACTTGCTCTTTGCAGATTTTTTGCTCAGTAGGCAATGTGAAGTCTGGCACTGAAGCTACTCCTCCAACCACAGTAACCCTTGTTTACATTGATCAATGGTAGTAGACAATTAAGTGCTCATCTCAGATTTTATCACTACCACAAATTTCACTAGAGTTTCAGGGTAATTTGCAAGGCACTATTCAAGGGTTGATGAGCCACTCTACAACCTAATTTCAGTTTCAGTACAGTGTGCAGCTCCCTACCATCTCTCAGCTGAGTGTATTAGAGCAATAAGAGATTTTGGTATAATTCGGGTCTTATGTTGCTGATGAGAATTGATGACCAGTATGGGATTAAAAACAACAAATAATTAATCATTGTGGCCCTTGTCTAGACACACATTTGGGACAGCTGTATCATAAAGAAATAACCTTCAATTAACCATCCGAAGCCTATGATCAATATCATCAGGTATGCTACCCTTAACTGGTATGGACTTTGGGATTCTGGGTGAAATCACCAGTGCTTCGTGTTCACCACTGCGCAACACTTAACATGACTCTGCATTGCTAACTCTGACATTATCCTCCCATCCTATTAGAAGTCCAGAAGAACTCTGTCCCCCGCCCCCTCCTTATCCAATGAATGTTTTAATTCTTCTGGCTGTGTTTGGGCTATATAGTCTTATTCACCATTACAGTGAAACTTTCCACAAGTAAAGCAGATAACTCCTGCTTACTTCCTTTTCTCTCATCCCTTCATCACTTTTCCTTGAAAACCCATTGCCAAGATCAGTTCACCATTGTTACAATATCATCATAAGTAGAGAGAGACCCAGCAATGGAGGATCCAAAACAGCCTCAGTGTCATCACTTATACTACTAGATGTAACAACAGTATTACAGGAGAAACGTGGTGTTCTAAAAACTTTATGAATATCTCTGGTTGAAGGCAAAAAATAACACTTAGCAGTGAGTACCTTGTACCAATGAGGAATCTAAAGATTGCAACAGGTGTTACTGGAGAACACAGGGCCCACTAATTAGTTTGGCTACAGTTACTCAGGAGACGGTGAAAAAGTACAGATTTTTCAATAGGTTGGTAACACCCACAGGGAACCACCTCATCAAGGTCTACTCAGAGTAGTATTATTACATAAATTATTGACCATTCCATATTTAGAAATGCTGTCCTCTTGTTGTTTGTCTGGTGTCAATTCATCAAAAAATTGACAAATATACATAAAAAAGGAAGTTCACAAAAAACATTTGAAATTGAAATGAACTCAATACAATATCAGTCCAATTTCTCATTCCAATCATGCAACTTCTTCTTTCGGGTCCAGCCAATACACAAAAATTCCTTGGGAAGGCAAGTAAGTATAATTCCAAATTTTGCTTGATGTAGTGATCATTCAAACACCGACATTCTTTTCATAGATTTCAGTATAATGCAGGAGCCAAGGCATGATATTTCAAAGCAAACTTATACTTTATTCTTTACAAAATCCAACAGCAGCCCAGCCAATGTATTTTCAGCCTGATTCATCAAGCTAAATTGCACTTGCAAAGGGCAAGATTCTCAGAATCTTGCCTTTGGCGAGTGCAATTTTTGCATTTGGGATTCATCATCCCAAATGCAAAATTCGCTATTAAAGAATTCGCACATTTGCGAAGAATTGCATTTAAGGAATCTCTATTTGAGATTCCTTAAATGCAATTCATGGATCATTTTAAAATTGCGAAATTGCAATTTTGGGCCTCTATTTACCGAGAGGTCAGACCTCATGGTAAATAGCAAAAACTTAGAAAAATGCATTTAAATGCATTTTTCTAAGTTGCATGTTACACACACACATGTCCTTTGGACATGTGTGTGCCCAACACCAATGTAGATTACATTTCTGGGGTGCTACAGGGTGTCCTTTGGACACCCCTGCACCCTTGAAATCACATCTTTATTTGTGATTAGCTAATTGCTAATCGCTAATAAGGAATAACTCCCCATTCATTCCTATGGGCCTGTGGGACCATAGGAATGCATGGGGAGTTATTCCTTATTAGCGATTAGCAATTTGCTAATCGCAAATAAGGAACATGTAGGAATCGCAATATTGTTTGCAATTCCTACATGAATCCCGTTTTGCAAGTCCTTAATAGCGATTCCTTATGAATCGCTATTAAAGACTCGCAAAACGGGAGAATGATGAATCTGGCTGATAGTCCCTAACAAGGACTAGAAAAAATATTGTTCTTCTCACTTTTAGTGACTCTTTTCTGGATAAGGAAAGCACATAAAATGCAGCCGTAGAGTGAATGTATCCCCTGTGAGACCTGCTACATTAAGCAGAATAGCAACAAATCTAAACAAATCCTTATCCTTATCATCAGTAACATAAAACAGAGGAAGGTGAAAAAGTACTGATTTGGGACCACCTTATCAAGGTCTACTCGGAGTAGTATTAAAATATACATTACTGTCTGTTCCATATTTAGACATTTTGTCCCTTGTTATTAGGGTGGTTTGAATTCAGAAAAAGGTAGATGCAGGCTGATGAATTTTCAGTGAAATGTTTGAAACCAATTAGATCTCAAAATGGCATCCGTGCCAACCGTCTTTTAATGTGATGATTATTGTGTATTAGAGTACAATGAGATTGAGAAAGAAGATTATCTGTAGCCTAGAACATTCATATGGCTTTGTGCTTCTTAATTACTGCCCGCTACCAAAAAAAAGTTTAATTAGTATACAATACTGGGTTATAAAAACCAGTGCATTACAGAGAAAAGATGAGCATTATTATGAATCCGTAGTTGAAGGAAATCGGTGAATTATGTAAAGCACATGAAGAAATACTTCTCAACATTCATATCAACCACAGGATGACTGACACAATTATGTGCTTACCACAAATATGCTATACAGGAATTAGACTTGTCATATAGTCTTGTCTAAAATAGGTGGAAAGTGATTGTGGCAAAATTTGTTAATGTTTCATTGGTTAATTAATATTTTTGTAGATAGATATTTTATTGATGTCTTATATTCGCATTCAAAAAGGAAAAAATGACCATGAGAAAGTAGCGATTTCAAATATATATTCTACTAAAATGAAAACTACATAATGTAACCATCCTTGCTTTTTCTTTATATCCATCTCTCATTTTCTCTACCCATCGCCAATGTTTAATGCCATTTCCCTAGCTTCATTCCCTTCTAGTTTCCATTTTCATTCCCCATCACCGTCCTTCGACAAAGTGCAATCAATATCTAAAAACAATCTTGTCTGCTCCAAGACCACAAGTCTGTGAAAAGTCAAATAAATTATTTATATAACCAAGTGCCCAGATCCATCAACACCAACATTACAAACAACAGTCACTGACACGCTTGCAGTCACTCCTGCATCACCCACTCCTAAAAAGAAAACCTTACTTCCCACAGATCCCACAGATCTAACTCCCACACCTCTTCCATGGATCTCAATAACACATGAAAAATTCACGGGCAAGCTTCAAAAACAAATTGAGTCAAAGAACATTCTTGATAAAAAAAAAACAATCCTAAAGACGTAACAAAGAATTAATTGGTTACAAAGCTACTTAAAATTGTGAATGAGGAGTCACTAAGCCTTCTCGTAGGAGACAGTTAGCTGCATTGTACATAATATAAACTGGTATTCTACTCGCCAGGCCTCATATGGTGGTCAACATGATAATAACATTTAAGTAAATATGAAAGAGGGCATTGAAGCGTGTGGATGTGAAAAATCATCTCCCTAATTAAATAAGGTCACATGCTCAGTCAGACAGAGATCTCTCTTGTCCTCCCTTGACCATATTGTAATTGTAATTGCATTTACATAGCGCTTACTACCCCTGATGAGGCGTCAAAGCGATCTTTCAGCGAGTAGCATGCTACTCCGGAACCCAAAGGGGGTTAGTGGTGAACAAGTATAGGGAGATATGGGATGAATTTGAGCGGTGGACATGTGAGTTTGCTATTTGGATTGAAAAAGGATAGCATAGTGATGGAGAAGGAAAGGGTTTGCATTTATATAGTGTCTGCTACCCCTGATGTGGTGTAGAGGCACTTTTCGGTGGGTAGCACGCTACACTGGAACTCAAACAAAGATTAGTGTGGAATTAGTATAGGAAAATATTTAATTATTTCGAGTGGTAGACATGTTAGTCTGTTAGTTGAATTAAAAAGGATAGTGGAGGGATAGCAGAGGGAAGGATCTAGAAAGTGGTTTTTTTTTGGAGCACTTAGAAGTAGAAGGAGGTTTGAGATGAGTGAAGGGGGGTTGAAGAGGTGAAGAGTCAGAGAGAAGGGGTTTGAAAGGCTTATTTGGGATATCTGTATTGTGAAAGGTATGAGATTATGCAAGGAGGGGTAGAGGAGGGAAGAGTCTAGATAGGGTTATTGTGAGGATCATAGAAGGAGAATGGGGTTTGGGATGAGTCAGAGAGTGGAGGTACAGAATATATTGAGAGAGTTATAGGATGAGAAATAGGATAGTAAATTGGAAATGCTGAATTAGAAGTAAAGTAATAAATATAAAGACACATAGGTACATGGAAGTTATAAATGTATAAGGAAGGTAATGTATGTAGATTTAAGTTGTATTTAATAAAGTCAGACGTTCAAGTGTTGCTGTACTTTGTTAATTTATTTGTTTTATATTTTTTTTGTAACTTAATAGTGAAGCAATTGCAGATAAATAGTTATGATAACAATGTACTTATTTATGCAGTCACCTATATACATATATGTTAGACATAGAATAATACAACCATAATTAATGTTTACACTGTTTAAGCAGAACGAATGAATACCTATATATTTATAAATATAATTATTAAACACCTTTATACAAATCAATACACTTATCTAGGTACACATATATAGTCTAAATAAATGGTTATATACACAGGGATATACTGTATATTTGTGTTTGAGTATGGTGTTATGGGGGGAAGAGCCAACTCTTGAGTAGTCTTCTGAAGATAGGATAGTTATCCACTTAATTTCCTTTCCTTTCCTTTGATGAAAATAGGTGACTTCTCCACATAGCAAAGTCGTAGGCCACTCTAATCACTTTGAAACAATAAGCACTGTTTTACAATACTCGAGGTATGGATGCCAGAGAAGAGCTTCAAATTGTATGGCGCAAAAATACACATTTAGGTGCTTTGCCCAGCACACCAACTAAAAAAGCTCTGCACCAATTGCCCATCACTCAGTTTCTTCAGTGAACATGTATCCATCAAAATGAAAGCAGTCCCTGAAGTGGTAGGGGACTCATTCCTTTTTGAGAACACACAAGTGGTAACAGTTATCAAAACATCATTCCACCAAATCAGACTCTAAGACTTTACCTTGTATCACAATCTTTCCCACCCATAGTATAATTCAAGAATAGACCAGTTTCCTTCCTTGTACCTTTGTCTTCCATCATACCAAATGGATATACATGGATAGTTACAAAATTTGCAGTAACAATTCCCCACTAGTGACCCATCTTAAAAACCTTCCCTCCCTCCCATTAAAAGATAGAATCACATTCAAGATTCTGCCTTGCATATAAATGCATCAACCTTAAATAATAAAGGAAGCAATTGTGAAATATACACCACAATATGCAAAAGAATGTCCCATTGTCACCCTCAAAACTGTAATCACAAAGAGGGGTAACACACTGTCTGCCTCGGGAACAACTTGCCACGTCCCATTTCTCATGCAGTTGAGATGAGAGACCTTTCTGTTCCAACCAAGACTCAATCATCTCCCTTTTTCCTCCTCTCCACTATGTATTAATTCTAATATGCTTTGCCGTACTGGACATTATGCACATCTGTGCCTCACCTGTGTTCATATAATATACATAATGATTGCCTACCGGGCACTTACAATGAAACCATGAGCAAAACAATGGGGCACATGGAATCAGCCATGTTATCTGTAACCCCATTAGACCCTTTTTTTTCTTGTATGCCTGTTTGTTTACATCGCTGTTTCCAGTGTCGGTCTCTGTAACCATTTCTGGCTAGTCCCTCTCTAATAAATGTACCTACAGTCTCAATGTACAAAGATACATTAGCAATGTTTTAATTTTATGCCTCTGTGCTTAGAGGCAATTTCATGCTACAATTTTACACCATATAAACAAAATGTATTTAAACATCAATGATTTTCATGTAAATCAATTAAGAAATAATTATATTTAAAACAAAGTTTCAATTAAACAAATATTGAAGTTGTAGGAGTTGCATGTCAATTGAACTTCTCTGAAAAAGATCTATGAAGGGGCATTCATCTAGCACAAGCCAATTAAGAAACATTTTGTTTTTAATTTGCAACAGTCACTCAACTTTGCGTATTCGGGTATAAAGTACATGCATGTTTTCTTGTGTTGCAACCTCGCCATTGTATTTCCCTCTTTAACTATCTATATAATACTGTGCACCTGTATTTGCATTTCTTTATAGCTGCAATGCAAATCAGTCTGCATATCTTGTTTATGATCTAGGCACAAAATATGCAAAATGTGTAACTTTGCGATTCGTGGGCTATTTTTCATGAAAAAAATAAATCTTGGCATGGCTCCACGAATTGTCTGCCTATAAAAAGCACATGTTCAGAGTAAATGCCTTCTGATGTTTGGTGACAATCAAGGTGTCAATTGTTTAGACAACTAGTGATGAAGTTCTTCTGTAAGGATTTATACAGCAAAACGCTAATCTTAAAGAAACAGTTAGTTATAGACTCCTTGCCTTAGAATTACCCCCAGGTATCAGACTGGATCCGGAAAGGTTTTCGTCAGGAGTACCCCTGCGCGTCGATAACTAACCTATGTTTCTTACAGATATATCGTTACCAAAGGTAAGTGACTTGTTCTTTAGGTCCATTTACTTTCAATTTCCGGATCCTTCAACCAAATCTCACTATACTTTGTGAACACTAGATTTGTGGGCTGCGCTTGTATGGCACGCTTAGTGATGAATGGCTATTTTTTTGCAGGTATAAAAATGTGAATATAACATTGTGGAAACATGTAATATTTTACATTAGCATAAGCAACAGCCATTTTGGCTGTGGCTTCCATTTTGTTTCCTTCGTAATTCTTTCGTCCTCTGCTGTTCGCCTTTTCAACCTGCTTGTGTCATCAACTTTAGTTGACCTCTTTCGACATTGCTCAGTAATGTACGTGCTGGGGGTTTGTAGTTGATTGGTTACTGCTTCCATAAGGATTCCTGCTCCCCCTCCCTATTTGCTGACCAAGTGGCCGACCATCTGCCCTTGTTTGCCGATAGCTATTTCTGTGTTTAAACGTGTTCTTTCCATTTCTGTCCATATGCTTACATTGCAACAAAACTGTATATAAGGACAATGGTTTGTGAGTTCAGTGTACCTCCTCCTACAATACTTGAGAATGGTGTGTGGACGTGGTCTCGCTCATGAGTGATTAATAAACTTGTTGTTTTACTTCAGCTCCAGTGCCGATCTCTCTTTTGTTAGTCTTTGGACCAGTGTGATCACTTATTTTTGGGTAGATTTCCACAACATAATTGTTTCATGGTATCACTTTATCACCAGAAAATTGTTGTGTTGGATCAAGGGCAACACTTACTGTCTATTTCGTATTTATGTATGTAGTGGGTTTTTGAAAAGTGCACTACATGCATCCAAACATTGTTTCAAAGAATTCAGGGTTATTAGAGGGTAAACGTTTCTGGTCAGATAAGGGTTTTTGGTTGGGTGGGAAGATAATTGGATCCTTTTGGCTGAAAGTATTTGAGTAGTCTTATGACTTTTCCTCAACACAATGTAATCTTTGGTCTCCATGACTGCATTCAGGAGACAGTGGTCACAAATGGTGGACTGACTGATGATTGAAACGTGAACACCATTGAGAGAAGAGGACACAGGTAACTTGGTGAATTCTGCCAATGCCTTGCTCTTGTGGAGACTGAACTGGGTCGGTATGCGCTGAATGATCCCACTAGAATTAGCAGAGCTGGTTCGCTCAAGCTATGCCTCAGAAACCACAGGAAATGGGCTAAGAAGGAAAGAGCGACAATTCTTCCAGAAGAACTCCAAGCAGTGCAAGTAAAGGACATCCATCCCAAAGCTCCTCTCTGTGGGCCCTGAGAGATAAATATTAGTCACAGTTTGTCTACAGGGAGATTTAGTCATTGAGATCACAGGACATAGAAGATCAAATGAAAGTCCAGTAGTTGGAACTTGTAGCTTACGAACATCTCTGCTCAGGCACTTGGCTGTACCATTATCTTTGCATAGTACGGTAGCCACAGTGAGTAAATTGAGGCTTGTTTCTGAATAAGGTCAGAGCTGCTAGGCAATGTGAATACGACTAAGTGTGTGTTGGGAGGGGGGCAACTTGTCCCTTCAGTTGATTAAAGCTATTTTCAAACCAGGACATCCTTTCTGGAAGTAATTCCAGTCTCAGAGTGGCTGTCCGTTCATGTGACTGGTGTGAGTTGCCAGACTCCAGTTAACGGGAGGAATGGAAGAGACACCTCTTTCGAAATGGTGATGCTGTAACCAGTAATGTAGAGAGTATGTATGTCCTGATTTACTGCGACAAGTACCTCAACATATGGAGGCAGAAGGCTATAACAGCTCAGAAAGTAATTGTCCAGGGGCTACAAATGGGTGTGAGCCCGAGCATCTACCACTTTGGGTTTACATCAGTCACCGAACTCTCACCCATTTTCTAGACAATGCTTCCTATTTCCAAAGCAGAGTTTTAGGAGAGAGAAAGAGCATATCCATTCTATAGTCTTGTAAACACAGATGCACTGGAGATTATCTGTGAGAGCCAGTTATCACCAATTTGAATTCACAATGAGCTCAAAAGAACATATTTCACCCTCTGGAAGGGGTAGTCGTTGGTGAGACGTAGGCAATGACGAGGGGCTAGCCTGCAGTGGGGACCTTAATATTTTTATATTTTGTATTTGGGAGTAATACAACACAGTCCAATGCAGCCTGCAATCAAAATGACCAATTTGAACTATTATCTACAGTTTGGGGCTGAGCACCCAGTACAGTAGTCTCATCAGGTCTGACACAACCACATTTCCCCAGTCTATATCTGTTTAAGAACAAGCAAAACCACAACTGCAATTTTCCTGAACAATACTAACAAAAAATAGACTGACAGCAGTGGCAGCATTCACCCATTCTGGCAACCCCTCCCTCGACCTCCCAGTCTGTTTTCAAGAATGACACAGTAATATATTTAGATCTGTCTTTGTCAATCAGGACCCAAAAATATGTAGTTTTTGTATTTTGACAAGCTTCCATAACTTTGGAAAGGATAATCATCTCATTGGATATATTTAGTTTGCAGTGTTAGACGGGGACCCTGAGGGTCGGCCGGATACCGAGGGAGAGATCCCCGAGGGGGACCGTCTCCGGCGATCGTACAGACAAGTACCCTCCCTCCCCACAAACAGGCACCACACCAAGTCGAGTTCAAGGCTTTATATAAGGTTCTTAAGGCAAGGATATCAGCGATACAGGATAACTTGGACCCGGGGGTCCTCTCACTTCTAGTCTCTGTAGGGAAAGGGGGTAGCGGGACAGTCTTAGTACCGGATCGGTACAGGTGGTGGTAAAAGGCGAGCTCACAATCCTCGAGCTGGAGGGTCTGTGGATCGGGCCGCGGCAGCGCCAGCAGGCCAAGGTGATAGTCTCATAAAGCAGAGGGCCGCGGCAGCGCCAGCAGGCCAAGATGGTCTCACGAGGCAGAGGGCCGCGGCAGCGCCAGCAGGCCAAGACGATGGTTTCACGAGGCAGAGGGCCGCGGCAGCGCCAGCAGGCCAAGATGGTTTCACGAGGCAGGAGGGCCGCGGCAGCGCCAGCAGGCCAAGACGATGGTTTCACGAGGCAGAGGGCCGCGGCAGCGCCAGCAGGCCAAGTCACGGATGAGTTCTTCTCGGGTCTCTCGACTCCAGGATACAACTGCCTTCCTGGTCTGGTCCTGCCCCAGTTATAGGTCTGGTCCCCTTTGATGTCCGGACCCTCGCGCCTGGGGGCCGGGAGGTCCGGGATGAGGGAGTCCAGACACCCAGCAGGGGGGTGGAGCCAGCGCCCAGGCGGCCTGGGGTGATCGACACCTGGCGGAGGAGAGCCGTTGACGATTCCTTCTCCCATTGACTCGCCAAGTGGTCACTCTGCCTCCTGGGGGGAGGTTGGTGCCTCGATGTCGGGCCCGGCCGGGCCCAGGGTGAGGGTCGAGTTGAGGCCACGCGGCCTCGTGCTGCAGTGCCCCAAGATGGCGGCCGGGTCGATGTCGTGGGGTAGATGGTGACCCGGGCCAGCTGGGTCCGGAGCTGGTGTCTTGTAGTGGAGGGATTGCAGGGTACTTCGGGTGGTCGTTGGTGGACTCTGGCTGGGGATGCAGGGAGAGCCAGGGTCCTGGTCCCATTGCGGGGAGGGGGTACAGCTCGAACATGCGGCCTGTCCAACATGCGTCCCCCCCAGCTGAAGGCGGGGAGAGTCAGCCATCTTCCTGGGGACTCTCCTCGCTGAGGCGGAAAAAGCGTGACAGGCCGTCGGCGTTGGCGTGGTCCTGGCCTGGACGATGTTCCACCGTGAAGTCCATCCCCTGCAGGGAGATGGACCAGCGCAACAGCTTCGGGTTCTCCCCCCGCATTTGCATCAGCCATTGCAGGGGTCGGTGGCCTGTTTGCACCCGGAAGTGGGTGCCGAAGAGGTATGGCCGGAGCTTCTTGAGTGCCCAGACTACGGCGAAGGCCTCCCTCTCAATGGTGCTCCAGCGCTGTTCTCGGGGCAAGAGGCGTCTGCTGATGAAGACCACCGGATGGTCGACCCCTTCGGCGTTGAGTTGGGAGAGGACGGCCCCCACACCATGATCGGAGGCGTCCGTCTGCACAATGAATTCCCGGCTGTAGTCGGGAGCCTGGAGCACGGGGGCCGTGCACATGGCGGTCTTTAGCTTCTCGAAGGCTGATTGGCAGCCCGGGGTCCAGTTGACGGTTTTGGGGCTCTTTTTGGAGGTGAGCTCTGTGAGGGGCCCCACGATGCTGCCATAGTCCTTCACGAACCGCCGGTAGTATCCGGTGACCCCAGGAAGGCCCGGACCTCCGTTTGGCTCGTAGGGGGTTGCCAGGCCTGGATGGCAGCAATCTTGAGTTGGAGAGGGGCCACCAGCCCGCTTCCCACTTGGTGTCCCAGGTAGGTCACGGACCCTTGGCCAACTTGGCACTTGCTGGCCTTGATGGTGAGCCCGGCTTGCTGGAGGGCGAGTAGAACCTCCCGCAGGTGGCGGAGGTGGTCGGTCCACTGGTGGCTGTACACAGCAATGTCGTCCAGGTAGGCGGCGCTGAAGTCTTCCAGGCCCGCCAGTACCTGGTTTACCAGCCGTTGGAACGTTGCCGGGGCGTTTTTCATGCCGAAGGGCATGACTTTAAAGTGGTAGTGCCCGTCTGGGGTAGAGAAGGCGGATCGTTCTTGGGCCCTAGGGGTGAGGCCGATCTGCCAGTAGCCCGCTGTTAAGTCGAAGATGCTCAGGTAGCGGGCGGCCCCCATCCGGTCAATTAGCTCGTCCGCCCGGGGGATGGGATGAGCGTCGGTCCGGGTAACTGCATTCAGCCCTCGATAGTCCACGCAGAACCGGAGCTCAGGGGCAACGCCCGGGGCAGCTGCCTTGGGAACCAGGACGACTGGGCTCGCCCAGGGACTGTCTGAGGGTTCGATCACTCCTAGGGTCAGCATCTTGGACACCTCGGTCTGGATGCAGGCTCGTACCCGGTCTGGTACGCGGTATGCTCGGTGTCGAATAGGAGGGCTGTCCCCGGTGTCCACATCGTGGAGGCACCAGGGGGTGACTCCGGGGGTGAGGGAGAACAGGGAGGCGAACTGCCTCAGGAGCGTTTGGCAGTCTTGGCGTTGCTCCGGGGACAGGGCCTCGGAGAGCTGGACCCCTTCCACTGAGCCATCCTGCTCGAAGGCCCTCAGTAAGTCCGGAAGGGGTTCGGAGTCTTCTTCTGTCCCAGTATCGGTAGCCATTAGGAGGCTGAGTTCGGATCGCACAAAATGGGGTTTGAGCCTGTTGGCATGGAGGACCCGTAGGGGGTTCCGGGCAGTCTCCATGTCGATTAAATAGGTGACGGGCCCCTTGCGTTCGATTACCTTGAAGGGCCCGGACCATCTGTCTTGGAGGGCACAGGGCTCAACCGGGGACATCACCCAGACCTGTTGTCCAGGTTCGAACTCAATGGAGGACGTGTGCTGATCGTACCACCTCTTCATGTCCTCCTGACTGGCCTCGAGGTTGGCTTTGGCGGTGTCTCGGAACCGCCGGGTCTGGTTGCGGAGAGCCAGGAGATACCGGTAGATGTCCGGGGGAGTTTTCTGGGGAGGCTGCTCCCAACCTTCCTTGACTAGGCTGAGGGGGCCCCGGACGGGGTGTCCGTACAGTAGTTCAAAGGGGCTGAAGCCGAGGGACTTCTGCGGGACCTCCCGATAGGCAAACAGGAGGCATGGCAGCAGTACGTCCCACTGGCGTCGAAGGGGTTCTTCTAGACCCATAATCATCCCCTTGAGGGTGCGGTTGAATCTCTCGACCAGTCCGTTTCCTTGCGGGTGATAGGGGGTCGTGAATTTGTAGGTGACCCCGCATTGCTGCCAGAGGGACTTCATATATCTGGAGATAAAGTTCGTGCCCCTGTCACTGACGACCTCCCGGGGGAACCCCACCCGGGAGAAGATCCCCATCAGGGCCCGGCCCACCACGGGGGCCGTCACAGTCCGAAGAGGGATGGCCTCGGGATAGCGGGTGGCGTGGTCTACCAGGACCAGGATGAACCGGTGTCCTTGGGCTGTTCGAGGGTCGAGGGGCCCCACAATGTCTATTCCCACTCGTTCAAACGGGGTGGTGACGACAGGAAAGGGTTGTAATGGTGCTTTGATTTTTCGGCCACTTTTTCCGCTGGCCTGGCAGGTGGGGCAGGCCTTGCAGTGGTTGGTGACATCCTTCCGCATGTGGGGCCAGAAAAAATGGGTCACCAGGCGGTCGTAGGTTTTATCCTGCCCCAGGTGTCCGGCAAGGGGGACATCGTGGGCTAAGTTCAGGAGGAAGTCTCGGAAGCGAAGGGGCACCACCAGCACCCGACTGGCCCCTAGTTCTGCAATTTTCTGCTCGCTGTAGAGCAGGTCTTGGTCCCAGTAGATCCAGTGGGCCCCCGAGGTATCCCCGGTGCTCTGGGCCAGGGCTTGCTGCCGGAGTCCTTCGAGAGAAGGACAGGTTTGTTGCTCGGCCCGGAATTGTTCCTGCGTGGGGCCTCCCTCCTGCCGCCATTGTGCCAGGTCAGGGACGTCCCGAAGCTGGTCGGGTCCTTCTTCGGTTTGGGTCAAGGGAATGGCTTCTGGGGCGGCCTCCTCTGGGATGAGCGCGGGAGGAGGTTCTGGCCACTCGGGCTCTTCTGGGCTGGGGACCGCGCGGGCGGTCATGGACCGGGTCGTGACGCAGACCCATTCGGGGAGGCCAAGCATCCCCAGGTGCTCCCTCCGTTCGACAGCTGCCCAGGGAGAGCTTTCAAGGTCGTTTCCTAGGAGGCAGTCCACGGGGGCATCATCGCGGACAGTTACTTTTAACATCCCTGTTACTCCTCCCCACTCGAAGGGGACGCAGGCCATGTGGCATAGGCTTTCGGAGTTGTCGGCTGATCGAACAGGGCAAAGAATGTTCGGCAAGATTTGGTCTGGAGTGACGAGGTGGCGTCGGACCGCCGTTACACTGGCCCCGGTGTCGCGGAGGGCTTCCGCCCGGCGGCCATTGATGTTGACCCATTGACCGTACTTCTGTGTGTTGGCGGGAAGGGGGGCCCGCGGAATCATGTCTCTCTCCCCTAAGCAGACCAGTGCCATGGCGGCGGGTGCCCATTCAGAGGGATCGGTCTCGTACTCCTCTTGGTCTTCCGGGATTATTTCTTCCCCTAGGGCCGCCGCTGCAACTTGGCGGGGAGTAGTGTTCGGATTCTTTGGGCAGTTGGGATCACTGGCGTAGTGGCCGGGTCGCTGGCACCTGTGGCACGTAATGTTGGCCCGGAAACCGGCCCGGACGGCAGGGCTTCCCCGGCCAACCGGGGTCGAGGGGTTTCTGGGGGGTGACGAGGGGCCGGGGTCTCTCCCCCGACCCTGACTTCCTCCTCCCCCTCGGGGGCGATACGATCTGGATACTTCGCTGGGTGCGCTCCGGCCAACTCGGGTGCTTTCCCACCGGTCGGCTTCGGCGGTGAGTTGTCGAGGGTCGGTTAGCTTGCTGTCCAGGAGGTGTTGCCGGAGCTCCACGAAGCAGTTGTTCGACAGGTGTTCCCATACGATAAGGTCAAAGAGTTGGTCGTAGGTGGTTACTTTGTTGCCCTTGATCCACCCCTCGAAGGCTCGGCTAAAAAAGTTCACGTACTCCACCCAAGTTGTACCCGGAATCCGTTTGCAGTCGCGGAACCGCTGGCGGTACATCTCAGGTGTGAGCCCGTATCGAGTGAGGAGGGCGGCCTTCATGTGGTCGTAGGAGGTCATCAGCTGGTCCGGGAGTTGCAGCAGGGCGTCCCGCCCTTCGTTGACAAACCTCCCCCATAATCCGGCTCCCCAATCGCTTCGGGGAATCCGGTGGGAGGTCATTGCCACCTCATAGGCTTTAAACCACTGCTGGATATCATCGTTCTTGTGGTATTCCCGGATGACATCTTTGGGGATGTGAACCTTGGGTTCGGTCGAGGCAGACGGGGTCGGTCGTTCGGGGAGCCCGAGGTCTTTATTCTGTTTCTGAATCTCCAGTGCTTTGAGATTGCGCTCATGTTCGTATTCTAGTCTCTTTTCCTCTAGCTCCCTCTGTCTTTGCTTGTCTTCCCGCTCTTCCCTGAGTCGTAAGTGTTCCAGGGTTATTTTTTGTGCCAGCTTGAGTTCCCCATCCAAGCGAAGTCGGGCAAGTTCTAATTCGTGGAGTCTGGTTTTTTCTCTTTCTCGGATCTCTTCCAGGGAGAGATCCGTTCTTTCTTTAGTTGGTGCGGGGCTCGTTTCGGTTGTTTGTGTTCGGGGTACGGCCGTACCCGTTTCTGCCCAAGCTTCTAGGGCTCGTTTGAAGTCTTCCTTTGTGCTAAGACCTGTGGTTGGAAGTCCAAGTTCTATGCAATATTGCTTCAGTTCCCGGTGGTTGTAGTCTTCCAATTTTTCCATCTGAAATTTTTCCGTTGTTCCGCTCTCTATTGACATGGTTGTTGTGTGTGGTGGGGCGAGTGACTTTCTGTACGATTATGCGTAGGTTCGGATCCCGTCGCTGGCCACCAATGTTAGACGGGGACCCTGAGGGTCGGCCGGATACCGAGGGAGAGATCCCCGAGGGGGACCGTCTCCGGCGATCGTACAGACAAGTACCCTCCCTCCCCACAAACAGGCACCACACCAAGTCGAGTTCAAGGCTTTATATAAGGTTCTTAAGGCAAGGATATCAGCGATACAGGATAACTTGGACCCGGGGGTCCTCTCACTTCTAGTCTCTGTAGGGAAAGGGGGTAGCGGGACAGTCTTAGTACCGGATCGGTACAGGTGGTGGTAAAAGGCGAGCTCACAATCCTCGAGCTGGAGGGTCTGTGGATCGGGCCGCGGCAGCGCCAGCAGGCCAAGGTGATAGTCTCATAAAGCAGAGGGCCGCGGCAGCGCCAGCAGGCCAAGATGGTCTCACGAGGCAGAGGGCCGCGGCAGCGCCAGCAGGCCAAGACGATGGTTTCACGAGGCAGAGGGCCGCGGCAGCGCCAGCAGGCCAAGATGGTTTCACGAGGCAGGAGGGCCGCGGCAGCGCCAGCAGGCCAAGACGATGGTTTCACGAGGCAGAGGGCCGCGGCAGCGCCAGCAGGCCAAGTCACGGATGAGTTCTTCTCGGGTCTCTCGACTCCAGGATACAACTGCCTTCCTGGTCTGGTCCTGCCCCAGTTATAGGTCTGGTCCCCTTTGATGTCCGGACCCTCGCGCCTGGGGGCCGGGAGGTCCGGGATGAGGGAGTCCAGACACCCAGCAGGGGGGTGGAGCCAGCGCCCAGGCGGCCTGGGGTGATCGACACCTGGCGGAGGAGAGCCGTTGACGATTCCTTCTCCCATTGACTCGCCAAGTGGTCACTCTGCCTCCTGGGGGGAGGTTGGTGCCTCGATGTCGGGCCCGGCCGGGCCCAGGGTGAGGGTCGAGTTGAGGCCACGCGGCCTCGTGCTGCAGTGCCCCAAGATGGCGGCCGGGTCGATGTCGTGGGGTAGATGGTGACCCGGGCCAGCTGGGTCCGGAGCTGGTGTCTTGTAGTGGAGGGATTGCAGGGTACTTCGGGTGGTCGTTGGTGGACTCTGGCTGGGGATGCAGGGAGAGCCAGGGTCCTGGTCCCATTGCGGGGAGGGGGTACAGCTCGAACATGCGGCCTGTCCAACATGCAGTTTTTGTTTTTATGTAAGAATTGTTGTTTGAATTGAGCAAACATTTAGAAAATAAAGAACCCAGAATACAATGGGGCATATTTATCAAACTTTCCCGCAACAGAACGCAGCAAGCCACCTTGCTGTGTTGCGCTGCGTGACAGGGCAGGAATGTGCTGTATTTAACATTATACAGTGCATTCCTGTCCTTTCCATGTGCTGGTCACCTTTGGCTGCCTTGTGCCAATGCAGGCACCCTTGCACCGTGGTGCAAGGGTGCCTGCGTTGTAAACAGGATTTATTTTTAGCAGGAAGGGACAGATTGTTTTTGTGCAGGAAGGGACACATTTTATCCTCTGGTCTAGTATGCTAGCTTTGCTACAATCTCAGTACTGTGCATTGCTAGCTGTTATATGGGGCAGACTTCTTTGTCACTTCTGCAAAAGGGCAGTTTTTCAAGTAATTTACTGACAACTATAGATGGCACTGTGTTTTACTTACTTACTGTACGTACATAAGTTAGGAGATGAATCAAAATATGTCTTTGTGTAGGGTGCCAATTTTGTGTTACGTATAATGAAGAACAGATCAATACCAATACATGAATGCTTTAAAAAAGTAAAATTGTGTTTTTTTAAAGTAGCTATGGAACTATTCAGTTCTCACAATTGTTTTCTCTGCCATGCAGTTGGATCATGATTTAATGTTCATGAGATAGAATGAGAAGTGTACAAATTATGACATTTTGGTCTTAAAGAACATTTAAATTGAGTAATTTGTTTGTGTGTACAATAGTTCAAATATAGTTGCCTTCTCTAACTTTTGCCCCACAAATTCATCAAAGCATTGCAAGCAGCACTGTGACCTTCAGTATAACAAATTAGAAAAGAACCCGTTGTAGTAAGGGCTACTGAGTTATCAATTTCATGGAGGTGGCCTCAAAACACCACCTTGGAACAATTACTACTTGGTTGTGGTTTAGCTAGTCTTGCAAATGAGGTGGTGTGGCACTGATCAAAGCTATCAAATCCATCGAATTTGCACTTCACTGGATTTTATTTATTTATTTATTTATTTATTTATAGAGTTTTGTATAGCGCGGACAAGACCCGTGGGTATCAGAGCGCTTAACACGGAAAGAGATACACATATAGACATTATAATAGCATTAATAATAACAAATAGATATGAGGTAGAAGGCACTGTACTCAAAGATGTGATTAGATATAAATATTCCTATTGTCTGTGCAATTAGCAGTAGATGCTTAACACGGAAAGAAATTACATATAGACATAATAGTAACATTAATAATAACAAATAGATATGAGGTAGAAGGCAGTGTACTGTAAGGACGTGATTGGATATATATACTCCTATTAACTGCACAATTAGCAATAGATGACGAGCAGGCTTGGCTCGGGTCAGAATAGCAAACCTAGCTCGGTGAGGTAGTGTTATAAGGCATTCCAGTGCATCTCAAGGATGAAATGGATAGATAAATACAGTGAGGTAGCGGTTATAAAGTTTGTCTGTGAGATATAGTTATAGGTGTCTGGCCTCAGCTTGAACACGGCAACAGTCATTTTTCATGACGAGGAACAACCCTCTATTATTGTAAGTGATCGTCCCAGTCATCTTAATTTCCTATGTAGGGTATTTACTCATCAAGTGGCTCTTCAGTTCTCGTTTGAATGTCATTGTATTTTGAATCGTCCTGATGTTTGGAGGGAGTGAGTTCCATATTCTGGGGGCGGCTCCGGAGAATGCTCGGTTGTAGGTCTTTTTCTTGTGGAAAAAGGCTGGTCGTAGTAGTAATTCTTTTGCGCTTCTGGTTGTTCTGTTACCCCCTGATAGCTTAAGTTTCTTGGCTAGGTATCTAGGCGTGTTGTAGTGAACCGCTTTGTGTGTAATGCAGGCCATCTTCATTTGGATTCTGGCCTCGTAAGGTAGCCAGTTTAGTGCTTTCAGGTGCGGGGAAATGTGATCGAATTTTCTCGTTCCCGTAATGAGTCTAGCCGCTGCATTGAGGCAGGCTTTTAGTGGTGCAGTGGATGTTTTCGGTAGGCCCGCTAATGTGGTGCAGCCGTATTCGATCCTCGAGATGACTAGTGATTGGGTAGCCAGTTTTAGATCCGATTCTGAGATAAAGGGTTTCACTTTCCTTAAGTAATTCAAATGGAAGCGGGCGCTCTTGGCCATTGAGTTAATATGATCTTTCATGTCGAGGTTTTCATCTAGTGTAATTCCAAGTGATTTGACTGAGTTAACTAGGGTCGGGGTGCAATTTAGCGCCGTCACCAGTTTAGTCCATTCTTTAACTTCGGATTGGCTCCTTGTCGGTGAAATTAGCAGGAATTCTGTTTTCTGGGTATTTAGTTTCAGATGGTTTATTGTTAACCATTGCAAAGCTCTCTTTAGTGTTCTGTTCATTAGGTCAATGTCCTCAAGGGAGGCGATCTTTATGTATAGTTGCGTGTCGTCTGCATACATATGATAGGATACCTGTGATTTTTGAAGGATCTCCGTGAGAGGTTCTACATATAAGTTGAATAGGTCTGGGGAAAGCGTTGATCCTTGTGGAACCCCGATTGCATTGGGGCTCGGGGAGGAGATTGCTTGGTTAACCAGGTAACGCTGAGTCCTGTTCTGTAGGAAAGAATTGAACCATTTCAGCACGTTTCCGGACAGACCCATCCTGTCTTGTAGTCTGGTCATTAGCAATTCGTGCTTTACCGTGTCAAATGCTGATGACAGGTCTAGGAGGATCAGTAAGCATGTTTGATTTCGGTCTAGGGCTTGTAGGGCGTCATCAACAATATGCAAGATCGCAGTTTCAGTGCTGTGACCTGTTCTGAATCCTGATTGGCAATCGTCAAGTAGCGAAAATTTAGCGATGTGTTGACTTAGTTGGCCCTGCACGCATTTCTCAATGAGTTTGGCCAGTAGAGGGATGTTGGTCACTG
Source organism: Lissotriton helveticus (assembly GCF_964261635.1). Taxonomy (NCBI): domain Eukaryota; kingdom Metazoa; phylum Chordata; class Amphibia; order Caudata; family Salamandridae; genus Lissotriton; species Lissotriton helveticus. The sequence goes on from NC_136067.1 coordinate 876,960,922, forward strand.
GTCGATAGTTGTTCGGGTCTGTTACGTCAGCTGTCGGTTTTTTGAGGATGGGCATTATCTGCCCTGTTTTTAGGCAGTCAGGGAGGGTTCCTTGTGCAAGTGAGGCATTTATTATATCGGTCCGTATCGGAACTAGAGTGTGGCTGATTTCTCTTACACATTTTCCCGGTAGAGGGTCTTGGTAGTGGTTGTTTGGTTTAAGTTCCGCCAGTGTTTTGGCGATTTTTCCCTGGTCGTATAATTCAAATGTGTCCCATTTTGCCTTATTTTTTGTTTGAAGACCCTCTGCTGAGACATTGGCCTCATTTATAGGTGGAGGAAGGGTCATAATGTTAGTTGCTGCATTTGTGAGTTCAACTTCTAGCACTTTGGATTTTTCCGTGAAGTATGCAGAGAATTCCTCGCAGCTTATGGGTGTTTTTGTCTTCTCTTGAACCGTTTTGGCCAGTTTATTAGACTGTTGTTTTAAAATCTCGAAGAGCTTTCGTGGTCTGTTTAAGGCACTGTCCAATTCAGATCTGATAAATTCTTTTTTGGAGTTGATTATCCTTTTGTTATATTCTTTTCTTGTTTTTCTGAGGGCTTTCAGTTCAGGGGAGGAGGGATGTTGTCTCCATTTCCTTTCGGCCATTCTCAGTTTGCGCCTATCCTCATTCAATGACTCATTGAACCAAGGGTTTTTTGGTTTCTCTGAGACTTTTTTCAGTTTTTGGGGCATGGTATCATTGACGATATTGCCAATTGAGGTTAGGTAGTGGTCTGTCAGCTCATTGACATTTTGCTTATTGTAGGGTGGCTTCAGGTCTGTCTCACACCTTTCAACCAGTAGTTCAATATTAGCCTCTTTTGTGTCTCTGATCAGTTTCTTGAGATTGCGTGGTTGCACGGTCCTGCCCTTTTTCATTGTAGGTAACGCGAATGTTATGGTGTGATGGTCAGACCAATCACATGGGTCTATAGCGAGGATTGATGCCTCATCCTTTCTTGAAATAATCCAGTCTAAGGTCGCTCCATGTGAGTGAGTGGGTTGGTTGCAAGATTGTATAAGTTTTAGCTCACTGAGGAAGTCTTTAAGCGAGTTGACCAGTTTGTCATTGCCGTCATCCCAGTGCAGGTTAAAGTCGCCCAGGAATATGTTATTGGCCTCAGAATTAGAGTTGGTCGTTATGATCTCCATCAGTTGCTCTGTGAACTTTGCGTTCTCTCCTGGTGGGTGGTAGAATGCGTGCAAGTTGCAGTTTTGATTATTTGGTGTTCTCACCTTAATACCAAGGTATTCGCAGGATTCTAGGGGGTCAGATTGGAATTGGCAGACCTCAATCTCTGAACGGTGAATGCAAGCTATGCCTCCTCCCACATTCTTTGGTCTATCTAACCTGACGATGTTATATTGTGGGGGTATTAAGAGATCCATGGTAGGAGATGATGATTCATTGAGCCATGTTTCGGTGAGGATGGCCAGGTCAATTTCCTTATTAATGATGAGGGCAGCTATGTCTGATGCATGTTTAGTTGCCGAACGACAATTAAGTAGTAGGCAATTCAGGGGTTTCTGTGATTTAACAAGTTTTTCACTATCAGATTTGAATGCTGTTAGCTGAATATGTTGTAAATTTTGGTGAATTGCTTTCCTGTCATTCTTTCTGTACATTCTGTTAGAGTCGATAGGTACTGTTTTGATCTTCTCCTCCCTACTGCCGGCAGGTTGTTCATACGATCTGAGTAAGGCCAGAGCTTCTTCATTTGACAAGGGCTTGGTCCTGATAGGTCTGTTGGGTCTGAGTACCAGGTTCTGGATGTGTGAGACCTTGGTGTGCGTACTTATCGCCATCTCCCAGATTTTCCCAATTGTCTGTGAGATTTTCATCGAGTTTTGTGTCAGGTTGCCTACGAGCTTCTGGAGCTCATTGACTTCTTTCTGTGTTCGGGATGATTTCTTATGTGAGATAGGCCTGGTAGGATGAGTATTGCAGTTTGCTCTTCTCCGTGACTGATCTGTTCTCACTGCCACACATCTTTTCTTAGTAACCTCAGATTGTTTGTGATTTCTGGCTCTATTCGAGATGTCTCCATTAGTACTTATGTTATGGGATGTAAGGGGTCTTTTTGTGGATAGGGATCTATGGGACTCAGGTCTAGCATTCGGTGGAGGCTGGAGGAGGTCGAAATCATTTACCTTGTTTATTTCGTTGACTTCAATGAGGGACTCGCTTGGAGCTGGGGTACGCTTGGAGTGGGGATTAACCTCCCCACTGGGCAATACCCCTTGTTGTCAAGCAGCCAAATTCTTAAATAGGTGAGCGCTTTTGTTCAAAAGTGCATGAGGAATTCTACACAAAAAACTCTCCATTCTAAAGTGCCATCATAAATACTAAACCAGTTATTATGAAGTCAAATTGTAGTAGCATTAATGGAAACTGATCTACCTTGATACCAACACCTTGCCTGGAGCTAGAAGTTATAAGCAGAGTCCCCTGTCAACAACTGCCCTAAACTAACTGTCACAGTTAGAACCTACAGCATAAAAACTACAGGAGGGATCCATAGACCAAGCTAGATGGTGGTACTAGTAATTATAAAGAGCAATATCTATCAACTTTTTTTGCAGCAGGAAATCATAGAATATTCAAATAAGTTGATTAATATATCATACTAACAATGAATGTAGCCAAAATGACGATGTAAACCAACTGCAATTGGGAAAAGAAGGCCATTTATAGGAACATTTATTGTAAGAGATAGACTAACATTCTCATAAAATAAGTTAAGTTAATTTGTATGTGCTCAGTGTGCAAGGTGAACTCAAGGAATCAAACCAGGTTGGCGGACTATATAAATTTACGATTCTAGGGTACTCAATGTAAGCAAAATTCATATAGCTTCTACGGTAGTGTTCGGTATTCTATTCTTTTCAAATGCTTTATGGCCCTATTGGTGTTGACAGTGTTTCAATGCTCGGTGATTAGGTGGGTCATCATTAGGACCAAGTAGTTTGACTGTTACAAACTAGTGAACAGTGTTACTTAGAACAGGTATGAAGTAATGATTATGAAGAGTAACCTGGGTACACAAAGTAACAAGTCCTAATCAAGGTAAGATATTATCGGCAAGGCCCAAGCCTGGCTAAATGTATTTGTTGAGAACGTACAGTATCAAAAACATCGGAGCACTGGAGAATCTTCCAAGGCCCTCATTAGGGGAAGTATTTCAGCTGGAGCGGAAAAAAGCCTCCTTTATGCATATCTACCACTGCATCTCCTGCCTCAAGTTCTAAGAAAGATCAATACAGACCATGCCCAAGTCATTCTCATCTTCCAGACCTGGACCAGGAGAGTGTGGTACCCACTGCCATCAGCCTGCGCATTTGTCTTCTGATCAGGCTTTCACTTTGGGAGGACCTCCTGTCTTTGCAACTGTGCAGGGTCCTACATATGAGTTTCCTAACCAATGCCTCCATGCATGGAAATCGAGTGGCAGAGGCTAAATGCTATTGACTTGCCAACCGAGGTAGAGGATGTCATCCTTGGTGCTAGATACTCTTACACAAAAGATCTATGCTGGGTCCTAGAAACATTTGTTGCTTGGTGTGGTGCTTGACACACTGACCTCTCTAACGCAAGCTAGACTTTTTTATGTTTTCTTGTGGCCCAGCGGGGCTTGGCAGTGGGTTCATTGAAAGAATATACGTTGGCCCTTTTGGCCTTTCTATGTTTACCTGGCCGACTGTCTTTGTTCATGTCACCAGTCGTAATGTGTTTTATCAAAGGTTTGACTTTCATGTTTCCCCTCAAATTATTTGTCCAGTGGGATATGGCCTTGGTATTGACCTTTCTTAAGAGCATACCCTCTGAGCCTATGCACAACTGTTCTTTAAGACTCTTAATGCTAGAAACCATCTTTCTCATAGTCATTACGTTTGCACACTGGGTGAATGAACTGTAGGCGTTTTTGGTCCATCTGCCCTACACAACCTACTTCTGGACCAACTGGTAATGAGGACTTGGGCGATGTTCCTACTGAAGGCCGTGGCTTCTTTCCATGTTGGCCACCTGATTACTCTGTCAGGTTTTGTTGTGCCACCTTGCACCTCAAAGTAGGAGGAGAGCCTCCATTGTTTTTACACTAAGACGGCCCTGAGATTACATCAAATTTACGGAAGGCCATTGCATGGATGATCAACTCTGTGTGGGTTTCTCTTGGGAAAAGAAAGGGAAGGAGGTGCAATAATTCGACTCTGTTGAGATTGACAGCCCTCTGCATTAAATTCTGCTATGCAGTGGCGAAGAAGCGGATCCCTGACAGCCGATAGTTTAGTCCACCAAAGCCGCTACAATGGCTTTGGCATGAGGGTGCCTAATCTATACATCTGCCAGACTGCAAAATAGGCATGCGAATGGCCGAGGGCGTCTTGGTGCTGGCATCTGCTAAGTACGGTACTGGACAAGAGAATGTTTAAAAATAACATATCATAGGGGAAATGAAAACTGCCACATTTGTAGGTGTTTTCTAAAACAGAACAAGTTTGACTGACATTTGACTGACATTTGAGATGTCCCGGCAGATTGTTTCAGAGTTGACTGGTAGTGTAAACAAAGCTTCTACCACCCCATGTCAATTTCTTGATTTTAGGAACATTGACTATTCTGGAGGCTGCAGAGCACAAAGATCTTCTTGGTATGTACCAGGAGAATCCCTCCTTCAGGTACTCAGAGCCGATACCATGCAAAGATTTATGTGCCAAGCAGAGTGCCTTAAAAGCCACACTTTTGTTTTTTACTGGGAACCATTGGAGCTCCACTAATGCCTCTGAGAAAAACTTGAACTTGGGGAACTCTCTTGAGTAGGCTGGTCGCTGCATTCTGCAGTATCTGAATCTTCTTGAGTGAGCATTGATGGATGCCTAAATATACTGAATGACAGTAATCCAGCCTGGACAGAACCAGCACAGTGATGACTGATTTCTGTAAATCGAATGGAATAAAAGGGAGGATTTTTCTCAGTTTTCTGCTGAAAAAAACAAGAGGAAGTAAATGTATTAATCTGTTCAATAAAAGATAATCTGGAGCCAAAAATCACTCGTAGATTCCTGACTTTAGACACTGGAGTAGGAGCAAGGCCAGAGTCTGAGGCCACTAAGATTGGTTCCAGAAGGAAGTGTCCTTGCCAAAAAGAAGAACCTCAGATTTATCCTAGTTCGACTTGAGGCTGTTGTTGTTCATCCAATAACAACGGCACCCAAACAGCCAATACAACAGTGCACAGCCTCGGTTACATCACTGGAGATTGACACTATGGTTTGCGTATCATCAGCATATGCTACTGACAAGAAGCCAAATGTACGGATTAGTCTAGCCAGGGGACTACATAAATGTTGAATAGCATAGGGCTCAGTGATGACCCCGTAACAAACACCAAACGGTAAAGAAAAAGGCTTTGAAATGAAATCACCCAGAGCGACTGATTGTTCTCTGTCGGAGAGGAATGAGCGTACAAGATCGAGAGCTGATCAACCAATCCCAATCTCCGCTAGTCACTCCAACAGGACATAAAGGCTCACGTTGTCAAAGGCTGCAGATAAGTCCAACAGGGTCACTGCAGCCTTCCCTCCGTTGTCTAGAATGCTTTTTAGCTCCTTGGTAGCCTCTACCAGAGCCGACTCAGTACTTTGGTTTGATATAAAGCCGAATTGTAAACTATCCAGGATTCCATTATTACCCAAAAACTCTGAGAGTTCAGTGTTCATATGCTTTTCAATGATCTTCGCCGCAAAAGGAAGGTGAGTGATAGGGCGATATTTTTTTCCTCATTTGAGTCCAGTGAGAGCTCTTAAAGCAGAGGAAGCAAAGAGGCCTTTTTCCACTTAAAAGGAAAATTACGGAGTTGATAAAGGTATTGAGTAGAATAGTAAGCGTAATAGCTACCGTCCCTGCTATGTCATGTACAATTTTTGGCGTGCAGGAATAGGACGGGGCTCCAGACTTCTTATGTCCAATAAATTCTACTATTCCTTAAGTGGTAAGAGGAGGAAAATTACAGAATTCTATTTTATTGGGGTCTGTCCACTCTACCCCAGAAGCCACAGCTGTAAAAGAATGGCTAGAGTCCAATTTTCCAAGTATTTCCTCTACTTTCTTTTTTAAAAAATTCTGCCAACATGTTGCATAGCGATTGGCTGGGGGACAATGTACTACCGGTGTTGGGACTAGAAAGTACCCGGAGTGTTTTGAAAAGTTCTGTCGTAGAGTTTTTGGCTAAGTTGATTTTTTCCGAGAAGTGATTTGTTTTTTGAGCAATAATCAATTTTTTGTAGTGCTGGATTTATTGATAATATCTCATCCGTTCCTCAGTGCAGTAGTTTCTTCTCCACACTTTCTCCTTTCTACGACATTTCGGTTTTAGTGCCCTGAGTTTAGGAGAGAACCAGGTTGCTGTGGGCCTACTTTTAATACGTTTAGTTGTTTTGAGAGGAGCCAGCTTGGTGACTGCCGCATTTATCCATTCGGAATACCTAAATGATGCTACATTTGTGCCGCTCGTAAGTAGAGGCTGCGTCCTATCTAAGACGTCGATCAGTTCAGTTTTATTGAATTTGTTCCAGGCTCGAACCTTCTTGCCCTGTTCAGATTTTTTGTTTACAGGCAGGCGCGCAACACCCATTGGGCTCACGGGGCTTCAGCCCCCCCCGTCGTGTGTGTCAGCCCGGGCTGACACAGTTTCGCGGGTTGGGGCTGGCGAGCATCTAATTGCAGCCGCACCCGAGTAGTTAACAGGTCTTTAAAAGACCACTTACTTGTAAATGAGGCTTTTGTGAAAGAAAACCCGACGCAGACGGCAGACAGGCTTACATATTCCAGCTCTCTTACAATTAGGAAATGACGTGGGTTAGGCACGCTCTGCCATAAAAGTGGACTTGTACATTTGGTGAGCTAAACGCACAGTGACGATTTCCTCCTTGAATATGCAGCACATCTTGGTAAATATTTGATGGCGCTTTGGTTTCACTATAGTAGAAGGGCTGACATAGTTTCCTTTGGTAACTGTTTTGTCTTTGGGGCATTTTAATTGGAAGATAAGGTGTAAATAAATGACAGTGTAATCTGTGCTGTGCGTGCCAAAACATCACATGAGCGCAGAAATGTAAAACGTGCAATCTTAGTGGCTGTACTAGATGAGGCAAGGCCTTTGCATTCATATTATATGTGAAGTGTTTGAAGTGTTAACAGTGACATAATATTGGGAGTAAGAATAGCTCTTGTTTGCAGTCAGAGTGCTGCTACATGGGAATTATGGAATGTATTTCTGTATTTATTTTTCAATTTACTGAAGCATGAACCAGGCCCTGTTAGGCATCAGAGCTCTACTACCATTTACACAAGATGACATCATTGTGCGTTGGGGGCCTGTTTCTTGCTGTTGTTGTGCCCAGGCAGTTAAGTGTTCGAAAATAAAACTGCAACATCAAGGCCGCTTTTAGATGTCTGGGTCTAGATAGAACGTCACAGGCAGGAGTCGGTGAATTGCCATCAGCGTCACCATAAGTGACACAACATATCTGAGTAGTGTCTGTAGCAGTGAAAGATTATTCACTGAGATGATGGGGGTCCATGTCCTGTACCTCAGTCGTGCACATCCAAGTTCACGAGGAGTGGACACGGTAGCAGTGGAATAGGAACATTTCTGACTTCCACAAAGTGCTCAAACATTTCCCGCTCTGACAACACGGAGGGAATTCTCTTCTATAGCACACACTGCATATTAAGTCACATCTCGGCCATTCTTATTTGTATAATAAAATATTTAAGAAAACATTGGCTGAGAGAAGCGACGTATTGATCTGTTAAAGGTTTTCTAGTGCGCCCTGATGGGTTCGGCCTGGCTCGCTGACTGGTCTGTGTGATATATTCACAAGGCCCTGTGGCAACAGAAGGAGCCTCGTATGTCACCTGAACATAATATAAGGACATTGGCATTGAAAGAAATCCCTCCCTGTAGGAGAAATTGACAAGTTAGCAGGGCTCATACATTGCCCTGCTTCTTCTCCCTATTGCTACGACTATCTACAGCACTCCAATGCCTTACTAAATAAATGCACAAAACAGAAGAGCTTTAAAATGAACTAAACAAGGATTTCGTGATATGATGTTCTCCTTTCTCATAAGGGGTCAGGTCATTCCATATTGTGATTGAATGTGGTATCTCTCGCTGCTTGAATCCTGCCTACCTATCAGGCCACTTCTCACACAGGCACTTCTACAAAGGGGACTCTTTGTGCGGGTCTTATGTGGGTCGGTAACACCAAAATATGTGTTTTTAGTGCCTTCTTAAAGCAAGTCAAGTTGGACGGATATCTCAGCAATTCTCGGAGAGAGTCCAGATCTTACTGACCGAGTTGATTGGCACTTTCACTCTCCTCAGAGCGTCGCAACACTGCTTACTGAAGTAGCTGTGGGCGCTTTATATATGGTCTCAATCAATCAATCAGGTAGATGGGCCTGGGGCAGAAAAAGCTCTGAAGCCTTAATTTTAAAGTTGACTTGTGGGACTTTCAAAAACAATTTATCCTGAGTTCTTAGATTTTTTATGTTACGGTAGAGTGAGATTCTGCTGGATAGATAGAGGAGGACCAAGTACATATATTCTTCCTACAGCAGTGTATACATGTATACATCCAGCAGTCAAGTTTGAATAGGATTCCATCTTATAACTGGTAACCAGTGAAGGGATTTAGAGCTGCTGCTGTACCATGATCGCTTCTACCCAACGCTGAGACAGGTGAGACATTCTGGGCCATCTGCAACCGAGTGAGCCGTGAAGCTGGAGGGCCATTGTAGATGCAGTTATATTAATACAGTCTCAAGTTAAAAACAGCCCCCGCAACTTCAAGGCAGAAGAGAGTGAGTGCATGACGTGTCTCAAATTTGCTTGTTGGTAGCAGCAACTCTTAATTACAAGCCCTTGCTTACCTAGAGGCATGATCTGCGTCACATTTTGGCCTTAGATACTGTCTCTGTCTTTTGTACACTGACTGTTTGGGGAAGTTGCGAGGTGGGTGGCTCTCTCCTTGGTTCCAATTAGGATTATAAACGTCGGGGGATAGATGGAGTTCACAAAGAATTCACAGCTTTAATGTTCCTTAGTACTAATATACTACATATTTAGGTGCTTTTATTACACAGAATGCAGTAGTATACGAACCCATATTTCACAGGGATTGCCATTGAATATAGATTTCATCATCAAAATGATATCCCCCAAACCACTCTGCGGAGCTTTACATTGTGAAGAATATTGAGAGTATGTGGCTTGGAGGACCACATTATGCAGCAAGGTTATCTAATTTGTGTCTAAAAAATTGCAATTTTGGTGGCACATTATAAATATATTTTTTAATTTTTAGAGTTTTATATAGCACAAACTAGACCCGAGACATCGAGTATCAGAGCGCTTTACATGAGCACCAGTTTTGTTACAGATGTACACATTCATTTTTGTTAGGCACTGGGAGATTAAGTGATTTGCCCAGAATCACAGGACATTGAGCGTCGTTGCTGAGACTTGAACCCGGTTCCCCAGGTCCAAGGCCAACGCTCTAGCCGCAAGGCTACATCATCATTAGCTAGAAGCAACATTCTTTGTTAATTCTAAAGAATAGGTAGTAAAATGATATGGCAACTGTGGTAAATCTATAATTATGTGGTAAACCCCGAAGCCATTGTATCACATAAATCCGAAGTCCCTCACCATTGCCCACTGTTATATCAACAATTTATTCATGCAAGTATATAAAACCTAAACATTTTAAACAGGGTTTTCAAGCTAACTACCCAATACAAAGATGTAATATAAAACTACAGCAACGCCCATTGGTCTCAAAGGGCTTCTGCCCCTCCCCCCTGTCGTGTGTGTCAGCCCGGCTGAGACAGCGTCCCGGGCACAAACACAGCCACACCCGAGTACTTCACAGGACTTTAACCGCATGCGTGCGGCGGCTTTTTTCGCGCTGTGCGGCATTTTTCGAAAAGCCGCATTACATGACGAGCTGAGCTCGTCATGAGCATGCGAGCGGCGCAACTCATGACGAGCTCAGCTCGTCATGAGCGTGGAAGGGGTTAAAAGACCATTTGCTTGTTAATGAGGTTTTGTTGTTTTTACACCCCTTTTTAGAGAGCCCCTGCATCTCCACTCTGCATACTGCTGGAAGAATTAGCCCCACCCGAATTTTTTTCTTAGCCCCCCCCGAAATTTGTCTCTAGTTGCGCCTCTGTTTACAGGAATACAATCGACAGCCGTATGATATGACCAAATGATTGGTAATGTAGCGTCTGGATGCAAATGTAAGTTATTCGAAACACAACTGCCTTGATAGTCGGGTCCAGCATGAAGGGCAGTTGTCCAGATCCAGTCTAGTGCCTGGGTAAATTCTAGAGGTGAGGAATTTGCAGTTAGAGTTTTCTCCAAAAAGGACACCACCAAAGGTATGCAACTTGTTCATTGTGAAGAAAATATACAAATATAAATTTGAAGAAAAGTACTCCTTTTTTAAGAGCCACTTTTGTTTGTTTTGAAATAAATGTGAAATTACAGATATATTTTCATCACAATCTGCATATTTTATTTGTGCCACATAAAACACATACGTTTGGTGTTTTTTACATTTCTAATCTGTTCTTTATGAAATGTTTTATGGAAAAAAATGTATATTAGCTATAGGGTTATTATCTTTCTGTTCCTTATTGTCTTACTGATTTTCCCACGTGCACTAAGCATAGGTAATTTAAAATGAAAGGCCTAAACGTTACACAGATTGATGCTGGCACCTGTAAGGTTGTGAGGTAAGGCCTACCACGTGTGTGATGACACAGTAAAGGGACACACGGACTCAGATATGCAGTTAGCCGGAAAGACCACGAGCGGTCTTCCGCTTGTTTATTTATACCTAGGGGCGAGCCCGCCCCGAGGCTGCGTGTGCGTGCGTGCTAGAAAAGATACATTGTAGGTGAGAGCCCGGGTGGCTCTCTACATCCCTCCTTTATTTTAGTCCTTCTCAGCAGGCACTTTCGGAGACTCATGTTCACGGAGATGACCAGGCAAAGTCCAGCAACCGTTGACTCGGCCTCGGATTGGGCCGCAGATCATAGCGACGATTCTGGGTCCGAGGTAGCTCGCCAACCCCAGCCGGGGCTGTCCTTGGGCCATCGCTCGCATCTTCGACCCTTGGCTGACTCCGCTTCTCTTCAGGGCCGGGTGACATTGGCCTTGGCGGAGCGTCCACTCTTGGCGGAGTAGGTGCAGGACTAGGACAGTTGTCAAAGTCCACGTCTTCGAGGACTCCTGGTACCATTCTCTCTGCTCTCTGATGCCCGCCTCGGGCGTTGGTTACCTTCCGGAAACACGAGACATTTCTCGTCACAGCTTGGCCATCTCTCGTGGCGGTAATCATGGTCCCTTGTACTCGTTCCACTGTCCACACTTCCGGCTCAAAGGGAGTCCGAAATTTCCACCCAGGATGGCGATCCTTGACAATGACCACATCTCCTTCCCGGAGAGTGGGTTCTTTGGCATGACGATGCACACTGGCTTTGATGTTCGTGGTTTGTCGTCGGGACTGTATGGCCTCCGCATTCCTTTCTTCCGGTACCCACGTGCTTGTCGTGGGGATGCCGTCCCTTGGAGCTCGCTTGAACAGTACATGGGAAGGGGCACACTTGGTCGTCGAATGAGGCGTCTGACGATAGGCTCCAAGGAAATCGTCCAGAGCAGTCTCCGGGTCTTCACCATTGTCTACTGCTATCCTGAGTGCTCTATTTAATGTTCGCATCAGTCTCTCGACTTCCCCGTTAGCTTGTGGCCACAGGGGTGTGATTTTCCGATGTTTGATCCGGAGAGCTTCTAGGTAGACCTGAAACTCTCTCCCTTGAAAGGGGGGTCCGTTGTCGGACTTAATTTCTTCCGGGAGCCCCATCGTGGCGAACACTCGGTTTAAGACCTTCTTGACCTGCGGGAATGCAGTGGACGCGATGACTTCCACAATTGGGAATTTTGAAAAAGAATCGACCAGCACCAACATGTGCCGACCGTCCGGGAAGCTCCCAAAGTCAATGCTGAGTTGGGCCCACGGGGCTTGAGGTGCCTCTTCCGTGAGGACGGGTGCTGGGGCAGGGTCTCCACCCGTGATCGTACAGGCGTGGCAGGACCGGATCATATCTTCCACCTGGCTGTCCATCGCGGGAAACCACACTTTACTCCTCAAGCGGGCCTTGGTTTTAGCCATCCCTTGGTGTCCCACGTGGGCTAGACTCAGGGCTCGTTGCTGAAGGCCTTCGGGCATGACGATGAGGTGTCCGCGTAACACCACTCCCTGGTCTCCGATGCTCAGTTCATTCCGTACCTGCCACAACTGCTGCCGGGCATGACTCACCTCCGGCCGGAGGCAAGATGCGCCATCAAGAAAATGGGCCCAGCGATTCCCCTCGAGTGCTTGTCTAACCCTCACGAGGGTTTCGTCCGCTGCCGTGGCGTCACCAATTTCCTGAAGTGACATATTCTCCGGGCACGACGCTTGGCTGATCATGTGTACGATCTCCTCTACTTCTTCCCCTTCGTCTGGGAGGGCCTTCGGTGGGATGACATCAGGATGTCGCGACAGGTAGTCGGCGGGATTGTGTGCTCCTGGCCTGAACACCACCTTGAACCGGTAGCCCTGCAACTGGACAGCCCACCGTTCGATGCGCGGGGGAGCAAGCCGTGACGTCCCCGCAAAGAGGGGCAGGAGGGGCTTGTGGTCTGTGACTACTGTGAATTCCTGTCCACATAGGTAGAGGTGAAAATGCTGGCACGCCCATTTGATGGCCAAGGCTTCTCTTTCAATTTGTGCGTACCTGGTCTCAGTGTCAGACAGGGCCTTGCTAGCATAGGCAACGGGTTTCCACTCTTCAGGTCCGTACTCTTGTAGCAGGACGGCACCCAACCCTACTGGGCTGGCATCGACAATCAGTTCAGTGCGCCTTCGTGGCTGGAAGTAAGCCATGGTGGTGTCATCCAACAGACCGGCCTTGACGGCCTGGAACGCTTTGTTGGCGGCTGCAGTCCAGTCCCATTTCTGATCAGCACGTGTGAGGGCTCGGAGGGGTTCCGCTATGTCAGCTAGGTTCGGGATGAACCGGCCACAGTATGTGGCCATGCCCAGAAAACTGCGGACCTCCGTTTGACTCCGCGGGGTGCTGGCTGCTTTGATGGCTTCTGCCTTTTTGGGATCAACCTTCAGGCCTTCCCGCGTGAAGACGTAACCAAAGAAGTCCACTGACTCCTGGTAGAAGGCACACTTGGCGCGATGGAGGGTCAGGCCGCTGTCGGCGAGTCTTTGCAAGGTTGCCCTCAAGTTGGCATGGTGTTCTTCGAGGGTCGTAGAGTAAACGAGGATATCATCACTCAGGTTGATCACCCCCCGAAGACCAGATAGTACCTCTCGAATGGCGTTTTGGAAAACTTCCGCTGCCGACGAGACCCCGAAACTGAGCCGGGTGTAGCGACGCAGCCCCACGTGCGTCGAAAATGTAGTAATGTACCGGCTAGCAGGCTCTAACTCCAGCTGATGATAACCAGAGTTGAGGTCCAGTTTGGAGAACCACTTCGCCCCGTTGAGATCAGCTATGATATCATCCATGGTAGGAGTGATGTGCCTCTCGCGCTTCACAGCGGTGTTGGGAAGTCTCATGTCCACGCAGAGACGTATGGCCCCTGGCTGCTTCGGTTTGGGGGCGACTACCAGCGGTGAAACCCAGGGTGTCGGGCCCGACACTTTCTCGATTACCCCCAACTCTTCAAGCTTGCGAAGCTCTTCCTCCACTTGAGGCCTGAGGTTGAAAGGCACTCGCCGGTGCCTGAGAGCGACAGGTTTCACAGTCGCGTCGATATGCAGCTTAAACTTCTTTCCTCGGAGTTTGCCGAGGCCCTTGAACAGTTCGGGGAAGTCTTTCAGCATGAAATCCGCGTGAGCTTGGTGCACTTGGTTCGCGAAAAACACCAGTCCCAGGTCCTCTGCTGTGTGGCAGCTCAGGAGGGTGCCCTTCTTGCCTTCGGTGATGTGGAACTTGGTCACTGTGGAATATTCTCCGTTGACAACGGTGGTCTGGATCACTCCTCGAAGGGGCATAGGTTCCGTCCCTCCGTAGGTGTAGATGCGTGCCGCAGACGGTGCCAGTGATGGTTTCGGGGACATGCGCTCGTACTGGTCCGAGTCCATGACGTTCACGGACGCCCCCGTATCGATCAGCGCGTGGACACTCGTCCCATCAACTGAGACGGAACACATGGGAGGCGGTCGTCTTTTCGTGGATGCCCGGCTCACATAGGAGATGACATACACTTCGTCGTCTTCATCGTCCTCGTACCTGGGCCGGCGGTCTTGAGCCTCTGTGTCGGGAGGGGGTTTCTCCTGGTCGAGAGACAGCTGCCGGACACGCTGTGCCACAGTCCTGGCGCGCGGGCCCGCTGACCGGAATTTCCCTCCTCGGCAGACGGCGGCGAAATGATTAAGGCGTCCGCACTTGAGGCACGTCTTGCCTTTGGCGCCACACGTGGCGGAGGCAGGGTGATCTTCGCCGCAATACCCGCACTGACCGCCTCTCGGCGGGCCGCCTCGCGGCCTTGTGGGCGGGAATCGTCTGTGTACTGCATCCACTCGCTCTTCTTTGATGGTCGGGGCCCTCGCCGCCGACGGGGCAATCACCGGGGTGCGCAGCGCCATTTCCATCTCCTCTGCACGGGCATCGGACAGTTCATGCGATCTAGCCAGGACGAGGATCTCGTCGAGAGTGATTCCCGGTTGCCTCAGTATTAACTTCCTCAGCAGCTTGGACTTGCAGCCAACAATAATTTGATCCCTGATTTCGTCACGAGGATTGGTGAACGGACACGTGCTTGCAAGCCGTCGGAGTCGAGAGTAGTACATGTCGACCGACTCGGAGTCCATCTGCCAGGCACGTTTGAATTTAAACTTTTCAAAGTCATTGTTAAGCTGTGGATCAAAATGCGCATTGAGGGCCGCCACCGCGGCCTCGTAGTTGTCCTCCGGCCCAGTGTTGGGGAGCGACTCAAACAGATCATAGATTTCTTGACCCCCATACAGAATGAGGAGCGACCTCTTCACAGTTCCATCAGTCTCTCTGGTGCCCTTGAAATATAAATTGAGGCGACCGACCCACGCTTTCCAGCGGCTGGCAGCCGTCGCTGGGTCCGCAGATTCGCTAAATGGCGGTATGGGCGCCGCGCCGGCGTGCTGATGCGCGTGAGGCGCAGGAGTGGGGGGACCCACTGGGGCCATTGCTCCAGCTTGAGCTTGAGCTGGGGTCGGCGGTTGAGCTGCAGGCATGACTGGTGGCGGCTGGATCGCCTGCTGGGGGGGCTGGCCAGCCCCGTCTTGGGCCGCTCCGTCCTGGTTCATGACGTGGTGTCACACAGGCCGTGCAGGTGCTTTCCGGGTGCGAGCGTCGTGTGGACGGGCACAAGGTGCTGGGCGCAGGGGACGCAGACGCGGTGTGCGTGTGGTGCTTGGAGTTCTGGGCGGTAGCTGTTGCTTGCAAGAGTCCTTGTATTTGACACTGCTTGATGTGCCCCCACTATGTGGCTTCTTTTATTTTATTTGTATTGTGGGCCGCTAGTTGTGCCCCTTTTCACTGCTTTTCTGTCCTTTTTTTTTTTCTTTCCTTCCTCCTCTTCTTTTCATCCACAGCACTGGCGGCACGTGGCAGCAGCAGAGACGGGCGCTCTGTGAGCAGCGGAAGCAGGAGCGAGGCGGGAGGGGCCAGATGCGGCACTCAGCGCGTCCCGCTGCAGGGGCGCTGCATGCGCGCCTTCGCCGGAAGCAGCAGGCGGAGTCCCCTCAGGCCACAGGCACGTTGGGGATCCGGGGAGCACCAGCGGCCAGCCGGCGCCCTTCCTCCGCGCAGGCACACGAGAGGAGGCAAGGCGGGGCCGCGCAGGCGGGGCAGACGGTGCACTCACCCGCAGGATCCTGAAGCAGCGCGCCGGCTCCACGAGTCCCGCCGGCTGAAGGCGCTCCCTCACGGGAGACGCGTGGGCGGGCCTCGACAGCAGGGGACACCGGCACACACCAGCGGGTGGGCACCGCAGCCGGATGCAGGCAGCACAGCAGGCCAGAGGCACCGGGCACACGTGGGCAGAGAGCCGGCCTCGTCGCCAATGTAAGGTTGTGAGGTAAGGCCTACCACGTGTGTGATGACACAGTAAAGGGACACACGGACTCAGATATGCAGTTAGCCGGAAAGACCACGAGCGGTCTTCCGCTTGTTTATTTATACCTAGGGGCGAGCCCGCCCCGAGGCTGCGTGTGCGTGCGTGCTAGAAAAGATACATTGTAGGTGAGAGCCCGGGTGGCTCTCTACAGCACCGACATGGCCAGTTGAGTAAGCACACACTGAACTCCCAAATCAAGTTCAGACGTGTGTGTGCTGGTTCTGGCATGTTGTGGGTATGCGTATGTTCATTCAGATGTGCGTTTGCGTTAATTCTCAAGGGTTTATGCGCGTGCACCTGTGTGTATTTCTCAGAGATTACATATTTCTCCCCATCTTTCTCTCAGACCCTGAAGGGAAATCTTATCTTTTTCTGCAGCAGTTGAAAGGGATCATCTTGGAGATTAATGGTAAAGAGGGTTGCACGAGTAATCAAAAGCATGTTTTCTTTTAATTTTGAGCAAAACTAAATGTATTCCGTACACATTAAAAGAAAAAAACCTAAGCGTGAATGGATCCATACTTCATGAAACAGAATTGCATCCTATTAAGGAAAGCAGTAAAGAGAAAATAGATATAGTAGTCAGATATTTCCCAAAAATTCCCAATCTTCCCAAATTCATTTAAATTTGGTTTTACAACCAATAGCCTTCAACTGTGTCCAGCCGCGGTTGACTCAGACCGACTGGGCCGTGAACGCGCCCACCTTGCTACTAGCAATCGCTGCACGTAGCCTTCAGTCATGTGCAACAGGGGTTTGCCGCAAGCAACCAATCTGCAATGCATACAGTTACCAGCTGGCCATGGCGTTTGCAAATCAACCCATTTTTGGGCAAATCTACCAAATGGTGCCAATGTTATTAGCTAATCAAAGCTTGTTTGATTCACCCCAACCCCGTTAAATTGAGCTCCCACAGCTTGTCAAATCTGCGTGAAAGCTGAGAGCACAGCCATATGTTACACATACCAACACAAAACGGAACTAAGGGGCACATGCATCAAGGGTTTTTGCATTCGCAAACGGTGTGAATCGCAAAAATCGGCCGTTTGCGAATGCAAATCCCTTTTTTGGGATGCATCAAGCATTTTGCTTTTTTCGCAATTTAAGAAATCGCAATTTATTTGCGATTTCTTAAATTGCGATTGCATTTAAGAAATCGCAGTTTTGCGATTTCTTAAATGCTATGCATGATTTTTTTTTTATTGCAAATTCGCAAATAGGGAGAGGTAAATTACCATGAAGTAGACCTTCATGGTAATTTGCGAAAACTTTGAAAAATGCACAAAAGTGCATTTTTAAAAGTTTCATTTTACACACACACATTCCCCTGGGGCATGTGAGTGTGAAAAATGTACTTAAATCCACAATTCAGGGGTGCAAGGGGGGTCCTTTGGACCCCCCCTGCACCCTTGAAATTGCATTCTCATTTTGCGATTCCTTTATTGCGAATCGCAAAATGAGAATGTCTTCCCATTCATTCCTATGGGCCTCTAGGCCCATAGGAATGAATGGGAAGGGATTCCTTAATTGCGATTCTCAAATTGAGAATCGCAATTAAGGAATTTTTAGAAATCGCAAAAAATGTTGCGAATTTTTGATGCATTGCTTTTTGCGATTTCTTAATTGCGATTCCTTAATTTTTGCAATTAAGAAATCGCAAAAAGCAATATTGATGCATGTGGCCCTAAATTCCCAATTAATTTTGTGGGGATTTGTCATAGGGTCTCAGTGTTATTTGCAAATGAACACCTTTCCCTCCTCTTCCCCCCAACAGGTCTTCCCTTGCCTTGCCTACAGTTTAGAAAACATGCTAAATATCTGCCAGATTTCATGTGGATTTGTTAGTGCAGACTGGCACATCATTTTGACCTACTTTTAACTGTGCTCCCCTTTCACAAGAGTACCCTAAACATGATAAGCATCTGTTAAATTTTATGCAAATTCATGAAAGTTGAAGGCAAATCAAAAAGCACCTCTTCGACTGTCAATACATCCCTAACTTTTAACCATTCAAGGCCTGCCAGATACATGTTTTTGAAATGCTTCTTTTTGAGACCACTAGATGGATTTACACCAAACCAAGCAAAGGTACTCCTCTTAGTAAAGTCCTAGTTTTGCGCCACGTTTAATGTAATTCCATTCAACATTATTATTTTGTAGCAGAGAGCAAAGATTCCTATGAAAATTAAAATGGAGCCACCCACCCACCCATTATTTCCCATCTCCCAGAAAGACCTGCATGAAACTTGGTATTCTGAATCTAAACTTGATAAACATTGTTTTTTGGAAAATGCATAACAGACATGAAACCATAACTCACACACCACAAGCAATGCTCTTGACTTTACCTTTGCAGTGATGAGATGCAATTACAAATGTTATAAATGATCTTACGATGAAATAATATATCATATCATTAGCACTATGAAAAAGTATAATTTGTATACGTATGTATTACTATTTAATTATGTTCTGTTTTTATGTGTTGTTTATTATTGTCATAAATATTGTTGAGCTGATAATCTTTGAATATGGAGAGCAAGTTATTGTTTATTAGGTTGTTGTATGAGTCCTGTGGCTAAGCCCTGTGAATTACCCCTTGCAGAGGGAGTTGGCCAAGCACAGCTACAGAGTGCCAAATTCTTTTTTCCCCATTTTTTTAGGATTCACTAATCTTGTACTGCATTCATGAATCCTGAGACCTCCTGGAGAGTTCAGAGGGGTCTTAGGAAGGCTCCGGGGTTCGCAGCCTGCATGATGAATTACATCTGTAAAAAATGTATGTAAATGCCAGGGGATCCTTTGGAGTCTCCCAAATGGGCCTGAGGGTAAAAGTATACTTAGTCTGCTCCCTTATGCCCTTTTTTAATTTTACTTTTCTCAGCACAGTGCTCAGTGCATTATGTTAGGTAATGACTTGAAAAAACATTTTTTTCTGTGACTGCCAATCAATCAGCCCAGCACATTAGCAACTCTGCAGCCCGACACACCAATGTACAATGGACAACAGAGAAAATGCTTCCTCACCCAATTGACAGTTCACATATATCCCTAAGAACATTTCCTGGTCACCTCAAGGCCCATTTTAGACAATTCATGTACAATATGTCAGTAAAATAACTGTAGATATTTGGAAATATGGGAATAACAAAATGAAACAACCACATAGATGTAAACCACATAGATGTAAACAGCAACACAGATGTATTACAACACACACAATAAAACCAGAGAGCACAACAAAGCAACACATACACTTCATAAACAAATAATACAAATAAATGCAACACAAAAACATAGTAAACTTTCACACCACAACAAAAACACAACACCACAATATGTAACAACGTGAAGAAACAGCACAGGAATGCCACACTCTAATACAAGAGCAATAGAACACAGACATAATTAACAAACAGCAAAATATAAAGATGCAAATACCTCAAAACAATAGGAAAACAACTGTAACAATGCAACACAACACTACAGCTCAACATAAAACCCCAACACACCTAGACAGCACTACATAAAGAATACAACACCAGCAAAAAGCACAAACAACACAGCATAGCACAAAATCAGTGCACAGCACAATACCACCTCAAAGCAGTATATCAACAACAGACTACATTCGCCCCTTATGGCCACCACCCCTTTGATTTTCATAAAGTGGAGTGAGAATTTACTAATCTATATTCCATTGTAATAAATATAGTGTTTATGTTATCATGAAAAACAAACAATGTGTTGGTTCATAAATCAAATATGGACTGCTTTGTTGGCTACATAGTGTATAAGGATGGACTTCAACGGAGGATACAGTGCTGTGCAGCTCTCAGCTTGCGCCATCGGTATGTATAAACACTTGGGTCTATAAACATATACAATGTACATCAACTACAGTCAACTTCACACCTGTGCATATGCATATGTCTGTGTGCACACACATTTATTGAACGTCTGTGATCTTCTTGAACAAAATGCAGGGAACCATGAAATATTAAAAGTATTTCTTGGTTCCCTGTGAAATATGAATGTCATCATTAGAATGACTGCCCGCAAACCACTCTGCAGAAGATTACCACTGTCAGATGTGCTAGGATTATGCAACATGGGGTACTACATTATGCAGCAAAAGACACAAATGATATAGATCATTCTCTGGCTTTGTTAATTTCATCCACTTCAGCTAGAAACAACATTTTAGTGAAATATGCATATTATTATGAATATGTGGCAAGTGCAGTAAATCCATAATTATGCAGAAAACATGATAACGACATAATTACCCAACTCCACTGGCCCTCACCATTGCCCAAAGTTTTAGCAATTTTTTTTAATGAGAGATAAACAAAACCTAACCTTTTATACCCAGTCCTTGACCTTTTGTTATCTGCACCATGAGGAATACAGTGACGTTTATAAAGCACTCAGTCTTTGTCCTCTAGGTTTATGATGTCACCAGAATCCCTCTATGGCAGCATTGGGCCATATTACACAGTTATTTGTTATGTTTGCAGAAATAAACAGGCACACACACACAGACATTTGTGTGTGTATACATAGCCTCTTTTATCCTTAATTAGTACTCAAAAACGGAATCAACAGTGGTTTGTGCTCATGCTATTCAAGAAGACCAATTCCATTTATTTTCATTAATGGAAAGAAATGTTTTCATTTATAAAACAGTGGGAACAGGCTTCAGTGTTCAAAAAACATTTTGTATTTGACAAATATGAATATGTATAATATGCAGATGCTCTGTTTTGTCCTAGTAATTTAATACCGCTGGGCATTTTCTCTGCGTTTAGTTGCAGTAATGGGCCTTTCAAACAGTAAAAGGCTCCTTGAAAGTGATTCATTTAATTTCAGTTTCGTTACACCGCCTGTCCCCTGTTTTAAGAGAAGGGCAGCGGTACTATGAATTGGTCACTAATATTAATTTAATTTCACTTTTGTTCTACTGTCTCTCCAGTGTTTTTGGGAGATGAACAGCAATGCTTGATACTTATTTGGAATGTTAGTGTTGTCCTCGGATCATAGAACTATTGTTCTCGATAAGTAGGGTCTTGAGGGCATTGACATATGGTACTCTGCTCCTTTAAAAATAAGGGGAGAATTGTAAAGCGCTTTGATATCCTTCGGGGTCATGTTCGCGCTATATAAAGCTTTATAAATAAATAAATAAATCATCTGGCTGATATATATATATATTTTCACTGAAAAAAACAAGGGTTACAGGAATGTTAGAGTTAGGCTCAAATTTCACTCCTACAAAACAATAGAAATTCAGCAGTTATAGTTACCTGACCTAGTCCCAGCAATGCACTGCTTATGACTTATCACATCACTCATGACATGGTCAGTGACATCACTGATGACACCTTTTATTTTACTCGGGGGCTATAATGTAACCTAGAGTGAAAGACTGCGCTTTTTTTAAATTTTGCTGTGGATTTCCAGCTCTTCAGCATTCCCACAGCAATATTTTTTTTTAGAAAGTGCTTCTTGGCCCTCTCAGGGTCACAGGGGAACCCCAGGCTCACTGTTTGGGGTCAGGGTATTCCTACCCTGCCCCCTTTTATTTATTTAAAATGTTTTTTGTGGGAGTTGGCTGAAGCAGAGTCCCAAATGGCTTCCACCACTTCCTGGTTGAAGTGTTGGTAGCCAACCGGATTTCAGCGCGTGGACTGTCAGACCCTCAGAGGATTTACATCCCTATATAATCCAAATTTGGATTTCTTTTAATATCTCAAAAACTACTGAACGGATTTACACCAATTCACAAAAAGGTCACTTTCTGAACCAACAGCGACCTTTCTGCCAAATTTGGTGTATTTCTGTTCAGAAGTTCAGGCTGTAGTCATGTCTAAAATCCCTATGGGAATTTGAATGGGGAACACATGTTTTGGGACCACTCCCTTTTTCCCACCCCCGCTTTACGGATCACCCCGAAACTTTTAAGACAGTCGCTGAAGTGAGCGTCATACTCATTTTGGAAATTTTGCAAGGATTTGTCAAACGGCGCCAAAGATATTAGCAAAAGAATAAACGCTCTTCCTATGGAAACAGATCCTAACTATAACTACCTACTGGCGACCACCAGTAGGTGATATATAATTTATATTTATTTAACATTAATTATGTTAAAGTGAATGGACAATTCAAAAGGAATCTGTGGTCCCTGTCCTCACTGGAACTGCTCTTAAATAGGAAGTAGCTTATGCATTTTCCCTGATCTTTAGCTGTTCTCATTCTGAAAATATGTTCTGTTCGCTGCTTTACTTTTTATGGTCTGGCTTGACAATGCAGCTGTCACCAGACAATTATGTGAGCATCACTAGAGAATACCTTTTACTCCACCCACGTGTTGGGAGCCAGAAGTACATGTTTTGATTATGCAGAGTTTATGTCCTGCCACAAAACAGTGCCTGCCCTCTAAACAGCAGCTGTTATCATTTTGTTTATCCAGCTGCCTGAGCTTTAATTTTCAGGGGCACACACATTCAAGAGTCTCTGTATAGCCCATAAGGCTATTCACGGGACTGCACCAAAATATATAAAAGATTGAGTGGTAAAGTAAGTGCCCGGCAGAGCTCTCCGCTCTTCAGAGGCCTTTAGACTGGCCTCTCCTAGGTATAATCTTAAAACCAAAGGGGGCAGAGCTTTCTCAGTCCTCCTTCCACAGATCTGGTATGATTTACCGGAGTACCTGCGAAAGGAATCGGCTCTGCTTTCCTTTAGAAAGTCTTTAAAGACCCACCTGTTCAGAGAGACATTAGCATTGGCGTAGTGTCGTCCCGCTGCCCCTTGACCCGGTGATGTTAGTGACCCGTTATTTTTCTGGAAAGCGCTTAGAGACCTGTGGTGATTTGCGCTATATAAAAGTAAAATAACATAACATAACACATGACATTGTAATGCTGTAAAAATGTCATAGAGATCTATTTTTATTTATTTATTTTTTATTTATACAGTTTTGTATAGCGGGAACAAGATCCAAGAGGGTATCAGAGCGCCTTACATCATAGAGTATGAGGGATACAAAAGTAGGGGAAACAAATCTTCCTAAATGTGGTAGTAGCATGCTAAGACTGGAGTCCATAGTTGCACATAGGAGTAGTGGATAGTCAGAGCATCGAAGTAACAGGCAGATAGATAAACAATAAAACATACCGGGGCAGATTTACAATCCGCTGTTGCGTCACTTTTGTGATGCAGCGGCGGCGTAAACGTTTCGGACCATTCACAACGTGACGCATCTAGGGAGATGCGCCCCGTTGTAAAGCCCTGCGTCACATTATACCTGCGCCAGGTATAATGTATGCAGGGTAGGCGTTCCCATGCAAAAAGCCATGTAGAACTGGCGCAGTGAAATATACAAGATTTCACGGTGTCACTCTACGACTTCACTGCGTCAAAATCCCTATGCCTGCTCAGACCAAGCGTAAGGATTGACGCAGGGTATTTTACATGGGACCTACCTATGTTTTCTGGCACATTGATGAAGTTGCGTCACTTTTATGACAAACTCCAACTATGAGTCACTTTTCCTCCAACAGATGCGTCAGAATTTCTGACGCATCTGTGATTCCTCGCACCATGGTGCACTGTATTGTAGATACAGTGCATCCATGTTGGAGCAAGGACATTTAGAGGTGACGCAAGGGAACTGACACATTTATGCAGATGCATCAGTACCTTGTAAATCTGTCCCACTATGTCTTAGGGCAAAAACGTATTCATGTGTATAGTTTTCACTTCATATTTACATCAGGAGGTTGATGAGATTCAATGGATTTCCGGTGGCAGAGAGTTCCAAATCTTCAGGGCAATGCCCGCGAAGGCTCTATAGCTCGTTTTCTTTCTTTTGGAAGATCTGTGGGTTCAGTAATAAAGAGTTAGCAGTTCGTAAATGTCTGCATCCCCCTGATAACTCAAGCTTATGCACCAGATATATGGTGGTCTTGAAATATAGGGCTTTATGAGTCATGTACGCAATCTTTAGTAGAATTTTAGCTTTGGGCGGGAGACATTTTAGAGATTTTAGGGCTAGGGATATGTGATCCATTCTTTTCATATCAGTTATCAGGCTGGCCGCCGCATTAAGGGAGGCCCTTAGGGGGGCCATGTTGTGTTTAGGAAGACCGCAAAGGGTGAAGCTTCTGTAGTCAAGTCTAGTCAATACAAGAGCTTGGACTGCCAGTTTAAAGTAATCGTGTTTTGAGTTTCCTTAAAATACTCATTTGGTAATTAGCTCCCTTGGTTGCATTGCTGATATGATTCTGTATATGTAGGTGTTTGTCTAGAGTGACTCCAAGAGATTTAGTGGACTCAATAATGTGAGGTGTACAGTTGAAGGCTGTTAGATGCTTCATCCAGAGGTCGATCTTGGGAGTGTGCTTGGGGGGCTAAGAGGAGGAATTCCGTTTTGGCAGAGTTGAGCTTAAGATGGTTATCAGTGAGCCAGTTTTGCTTGTTCAACAAGGTTGAGTTGAGGGAGATGAAGTGTTCTGGGGAGGATATTTTCAGATACAGTTGAGTGTCATCTGCATACATGTGATAAAGAATGTTCACAGAGTTCAGAGCATTTGCAAGTTGTTCCAAGAATAAATTGAAGAGAATGGGGAAAGAGCGGACCCCCGAGGTACCCACATATTGACAGCGGAGGGCTGAGAGAGAGATTGATTTACCTTGACTCTTTGGGTTCGATTGTGAAGGAATGATGTAAACCATTGCAGTACAGGCCCTGATAGCCCCATCCTTCGTTCTAGCGTGGATAGTAAGCTGTTGTGTTTAACAGTATTGAAGGCAGAGGATAGGTCAAGGAGAATCAAAAGACATGATTCATTATGGTCTAGCATTTTAGTATGTCATCCATGATGTTAGTGAGTGCAGATTCGGTGCTGTGACCTCGACGAAAACCAGACTGAAGTTGGCCCAAGAGTCTCAATGTGGGTGCAGAGTTGAATTTGGATGCATTTTTCCAGACTTTTTGCCAGAGTGGGGATGTTGAAAATGGGGCAGAATTTTCTAAGGTCTGAGCTGTCAGCATTAGGTTTTTTTTAATGGGGTAACCTGTCTTACTTCAAGGCAGTTGGATATAGTGCCATGCAGTAAGGAGGCGTTAACAATCTTAGATCATAGTGGGAGAATGGCAGCTTTAATTTCTTCGAAGATTTCGGGTGGTAGTGGGTCACTGAAGTGGTTAGGTGTGTTGAATGTTAGAAGAATGGTATAGATGTCACTTTCCCTGAGTGGAGTGAAGGAGTGCCAGGAGGCATTGTTCTTTGGTATCTCTTCCAGGGGACCGAACCGGTCAAGGCGATTGCAGGAGAGTGAAGAAGCTTTCCCTGTGTTTGGAAGAAGCGCCCTCTTTGATTCTAGATCGATGTCAATGATTTTTGTTTTCTACAAGAAGAAAGTGGCCAATTCACTAGTTGAGGGAATGGTGTTACCATAGTTAAGCCTGTTAGGTGCGTTGAGCGATTTTTGTTTAACAATTTCAAACAGTTTTTTAGGACGGTTTTTGGCTTGGTTAAGTTGGGTTCTAAAGACATCTTCTGCATTTCTGACTTTTTTTGTTGTAAGTGTTCCTCACTGATCTAAGATGTTTTAGGTGTTCGGTGGAGGGTATGTATCTCCAAGATCTTTCGCCTGCCCTTAGGCAGCGGCGTTCAGAGTTAAAGTTATCATTGAATCTGAGTTTTGATATTTTGGAGGAAGTATTTTTTCTTGTAGCAAGGCGATAGAGTCAAGGATTCCTGTGATAGACGAATTATAGAAGTCTGTGAGGTCATGTTCATCTACCATGCCTGCTTGAAGGGTCATGACAGTTGTACATTGGACTGCTAAGCTTTGGGGATTAATGTTTTGAAGGTTCTTTTTTCCATTGTTTTATTATCTTGGGTTGGATCCTCTTCAGTGTCACCTCTAGGTTGATAAAGAGGTTGATGCTGTAATCGTCAGATCAATCACAAGGATTAATGGAATCCATTGTGATGCTGTTCCTTTTGGATATGATGAGGTCTAGTGCTTCACCCTTGTTATAGGTTGGGCCGAGGCAGAATTGTGTTAGGTCCTGGTCCGATAGGAATGCTTTTAGAAAATTAGCTGATTGATCATTTGGGTTTGTTCAGTGGAGGTTGAAGTCTACCAAGAAGATTTGTGACATTAGAGCAGTGGTTCCCAAACTTATTCAACCTGTGGCTCCCTTGACCTAATTGGCAGTTGGCCGTGGCTCCCCATCATGTCACTTTTTTTTTACCGGTAGGAGGATGTAAGCCAGACATCCGGAATACTTCCAGTTTTCGCCCCGAGGTTAATTGGGATGAAGCTGATGAAGGTATCTCAACAATCAGTAAAAATTATAATTGTGCAGTGATTATTAACCCAAAAATAAAATAGAAATAACCACGCCAGAGCACTCAGAATAAGCTCCAAAATCATTATAACAAGTTCAAGGGAAACTTTGTGGAATTGGACAAAAGTGGAGAAAATGTAAGCGCGTCAAGTGGTTTCATAACACTGCATTTTCTCTAGGTGAAATGCAACTTCAGAGCAGTGGAAGTACCAGTTCCAGATAAATAAGTGGTGCATGTCTTATCTCACATTTCAACAGCCAGGCCAACTATCTACATATATTCTTTTTCATGTAAATGAGGGATAATGTCCTTCCCTGACGCTGCCATCTGGATCCCTGGCATGCCAGGGATAGAGGGGCCGTCCAATACAAGCCAAATCATTTCATCACGGGGGAACTTCTTTCACTGAGGCCGAGAAGGAAAAGGGTTATTATTATTATACTAATAATGATGACATGCTTCGTGCCTGACCTTGGCTGAGGGTCAGACTGGGGCCAGGACACTAATCCAGGCTGCAATGTAGCCTATTTTCAATGCTGCAACGAGTTTGCCCACTTTAAATTCTGTCTCGTAATTTCTGGCGTGGACACGAACAAAGTGCAGGAATAGCAGCCAGCATAATTACATGGGCTTGGCCAGTCACGAGTTTGTCATGTCCAGTCCTCCTTTTTTGCAGTAAGCAAGAAGTTTTTTGGTCAGTGTGAAACCAACCTGTGTAAAATGTGAAGGGTCCTCAGAAGCGCTGCGCAGCAGAACACGGGTGCCAATAACGCTTGACAGTCTGCTGTGCATAAGTGGAAGATACGTGAAAGCACATCGGAAGCACGTCTGGCGGCCTTGTACTCCGGGGCCAAACCATGATTTTAGATTACACAGGTGCCGTTTGAAACTCCCCCGTGTGTTGCGCCGCAGCTGGGTGACATTTAAATAAGTTTCACTGTCTTGCTACCTTCAAGCAGACTGCTGACAGGTAGGGGCAGGGCGTCAAAAGACGCATCACTTGTTAATTGCATTATCACAATTACAATACGATTAGAAGCAGGCTATTTTTCCCACATCGTGCCGCGGCGCCCCTGGCGACCCCTAACGGCGCACCGGGGTGCCGCGGCGCACAGTTTGGGAACCACAGCATTAGAGGATTGTCGTTGGAAGTGATAATTTCCATGAGTTGTTCAATGAAGGCCAGATTGTCTCCAAGGGGATTGTAGAATGTGTGTAGTTTGCAGATAGGGCAGTTGTTGCTTGAGATGCTAATGCAGAGATATTCACTGGTGGGCAGGGTGACTGGTTCTGATTAAGATACATAAAGTGTATATCTGTGAATGCAGTCTATTCCCCCACCCTGCTTCAAAGTTCTGTCCAATCAAATTATGTCGTGGCCTGTGGGGGCTAGTAGGTCAGGGATAGGGGTAGAGGAGCTGTTAAGTCAGCTTTCCGTGAGGATCATAATATCAGGCTCATTTGTGAGGGTGAGATCGTAGATATCAGGGGCATGTTTACTAACTGATCTGCAGTTAAGACGTATGCATTGCAATTGGCTAGTAGAGTGGCTGGAGGGGATCTGGGGGATGTAAATGCACTTGAGGTTGTCACTGTTTATACCTCTGTGGTTATATTAGGATTCTCTGAAGGGGTTAGCTTGCAATGGCTTGGATTTGACCCAGGAAGGTCTTGTTGTAGGCTATTGGGCTGGTATATGAGAGGAGTAGTTCACGGATGTCACCGTTAGATAGATCAGCCTTCAGTCGTCTGGGGTGCATGGAGGCATTTGGGAGGGGTAAAGTTGTTGATTTGGGATGCGCAGTGAAGGGGTCTGGGGCAAGACATGAGCCTGTTTGGGAATTACAACCATGACCCCAGAGTACTAGTGTGTCTGAGCATGGGAAGATGCTCGATAGTGGTGGCTGTCAATTTCCGGAGGTTATCCGTGAGGAGGTGCAGATAGGCCGAGATCTCATCAAGGCGAGCTTCCTAATCAATATGGTGACAGTTGGATAAGGTTTGCGATGCGAGTTCCAGTTGGGAGAAGAGTTCTCGAGGGAGGGCCAGTTGATCAGATACAGTGTTATTATGGTCAAGGAGAGTGAGTGAGACAAGGCGGTCTTGAGGAGGGCTAATCTGAGGGGAGAAGGGAGTCAATGTTGGGAGGTGGGTAGGGGGCATGAGGGTTGTGGATAGGATGAGGACAATGAGAGTATGAATGAGTTATGTGGTATAGGATCCAAGGGTGGTGGATTCTTGTCCTCGGTATAGGCTGATGGCCAGCTTGGATGAGGCTTACTGGAAAGTAACTTGGGATGGGGATAGTGCAGGTGTGCGGGAGAGGTTACAGGGGTGATAGATCCCTGGTGTAACAGAATGGGGGCCTGGGAGAGAGTGCCAGTATAGGGCAACTAACAGTTTGGTTCGAAGGACCTGTTGTGGGTGAAGGCCTTGTTAATGCTAGGACAGGGTACTGGTTGGGGTAACGATCGTATAAGGTCTGGGGAGGGTTAGGGAGTGTTTGAGACACCCATGATGTAAATTGAGCTGTAAGAGTGAGATCAAGGCGATTAAGGTGAAATGAAGGGGGAGGAGAGCTCTTATTATTTACAGCTTCCTTGAGGATAGCGAAGATCTTATGCATTATAGTTAAATTGTCATTCAAGGCTTGGATTAAGATAATACCATTGTTGTAGAGGGTTATGGTGGCAGACGCATTGAATAAGGGCGAAGGTGAAGCAGAAAGTTTTAGGCCATATGGAATTTTCTTGGTGCCAGTGATACAAAGCGTGGAGTGAAAGACAATCCTCCATTTCACATGTTTTTTGGAGTAGAAGATGAGGTCATTGGTTACTTTACCCTTGATGGAGCAAACGTATATATTTGAAAAAATGTATGCTGTTTTTCTCTGGAAGCAGCACAGATGGGAGGAGGGGAGACAATAACCTACATGGAGTTCCAGGTCTAGCTTGACAATGCAACTTTCACCTAGCCTTTTAACCTACACCAATTCTACAGTTCATTGCGTCACGTTACCATACGTTCCTTAAAGGAAGGCATGTTGGTATTGCCAATGCGTGTTACTTTACTCCTGGTGTTTTTATTGCTGTGTGAAGGGCCCAAACTTTCTATGCATGGAGAGGACCATTTCATGTAGCACTCCTACATCGCAGTCTCTCATTTCAGTGACACTCCTTCTCTGAGAGGAGCCCATGATGTTTAAACGGCAACTTTTTCTGCCTATCCTCTTCACAGTGATTTGAAAAGCAAATTTATTTGTGCAAGACCTTTGACCCCTACCGCGTCTACAGTAGACCTGGGGAGTGATAGTAGGGAGATTAGGGTGGAGGGCAAGCACTAGTCTCAAATTCATAACCCACGTCAAAAAGTTAAACATGTATGTGTCTTCCTATTTTAGTCAGAACTAATTACAGTAATGAATTATTTGTTGTCACAGCAACTGTTGGACTTTTAGAACTTGTAGTGTGTCCCTTTCTCAATATTTTATAATGGAAACAAATTCCAAAAAGTCCCATGTTCAATGTAATGTTCCCTAAAATGTCAGGACTGGTTCAAATCGTCACACCTTACATGAAGTCACTTGGTAGCTATGTGGATATTTTGTTGAAAGTAGATTAAAATAGGCCTTACGTTTTTAATGTACACAGATCTGGAGAGGGAGCAAGCTAGCGAGAGAGAGAACAATAGAAAATAAGGATTCCAAGATCAGAGACTGTACCGTTTAGTAAACTCTATCAGGTAAATCCGATTCAGCGATGTCTCTTGGAAGATTTCTAGACTTGGCCAGCCGGGTGAACAAACTCACTCTTCCTTTTGCTGCTTGTGTAGAAAGTGTTTTTGTCATTCCGCAGATGCAGCCATCAGGGGTGTGGAAATTAATAAAATATCTACTTGTCCATGGGGCAGGTTACTTCATAAATCTAATTGTCCTGTAACAAAATCCACTTGTCCCTTTTGTGCCATGTAACGCGGCGACAAATTATGGCAGCAATCGCATTATACATAAGTGCTCTGAAATATTATCTCTGATTATGCCAGGGCTCCTTCCATAGTAGGGTTTGAATACTAGCAATTTCCTTGTGTTGCCACGTTTCCGCAGATCTACATACTGGGTCTGAAGGTAGTGGTAAGCAACAGTTCCAGGGTTGGCATGCTCTTTTGAGTCTGTGCTAACCCACTAACTTGCATGTTTTAAGGGTTTTCACTAACTCTTCTCTAATCCGTTTCCCTTACTGAGAAAGATTGGACATTTTCTCCTGACATTGGCAGCCATAAAACTACTTCCAGGGTTGGGGAAAAAGTGGTTGGAGGGAAAGTGAACTTGCAAACACTCAGATTTTCGCATGAGCAAATCTACACTTGGATATTTGCTCATGCTAAAATGGAGTTCACAAATATTTTCTCGGATTACTATTTCTTGGCCTACTTGTGTAAAGTCTTGAGAATTCACAAAAGTAGTAAATCTGTACTTAATGCTAGGACATGGGTGCACTTTTGAGACTTTATTTAGTAATTGGGCCCCTAATTAGGTCTGGCGTTAACCATGACCATTTGTGTTTATTAAAATTCTGTCTGTCTCTCTTGGTCTATCGGCTAGCTTCACAGTGAGTGACAGCATTCTGTTCTTTCATAAGGAGCATATCAACACACAATTGTTTTGTTCAGTGCCAGGAACTACTGTGCCAAGGAGTGCTTTTTTAGACCAAAACAATGTTTGCTTTTGCCAAGGCTTGTTATAATGGTGAGGGCCCGGCAGCTCCCACACCAATAAGGTTTTACAAAAACCATGCTAAAATAAGTCACACATTGACAAAACCAAATGGCTGACCATCAATTTCAGACTTACTGGCTTTACCAATGCTTGTTTATTTTTGTTTCCCATAATCTTATTAAAACTGGTTACACTGATTTTCCATTATAAATATTTTTGGGAAATGCTAGCATACATCAACACATTTTACTAAATGGTGTTGCAAAGAAACTGTACTGAAAATGTTACAGTAGTTTAGATAAATGTTTTTGCATTTTTTGTGAACATTTTATTTTGAAAGCAAAGAATCATCAATCTTGCTTTCAAGCTACTGCAAATATGTGCATCTAATCAGAGAGCATTCTGGGAGCAGTATACATAGCCTCATGTTGCTAAACATTGAAAACATTTGCATAGGTTTTTATACTGGAACAACAACTGTTAGTAGTGCAGTCCGAGATTACAACATTTACTTAAAGCGCTCACCCTAATAATAAAGGCTTTGCATTAACAATCCATCAATACAAGTTTGAACGGCATTAACACATGGACACAAAAATGACCTTAACTGCAGTCAATGCTTTTCCCTGATCTATAATGTGGTACTGTAAACTGGCAGCCAAAGGGTTTGTGTTGTAGGGGGTTGGGCCTACTTGTCCCAAGGACAAAATACACATGAAAATGTGTTGCCTTTGACCCCAAATAATATGTCCCGGGCTTCGGGCTATTGGAATTCCACATCCCTAAGCCATGAAGCCATATGACTGGCCATGGGAAACTAAGATGGTATTTTGCTGGAGATCATTGGACTAAGCAAGACACCTCACTCAGTGAAAGGTGCCACAACTGTGGTGGTCAAGTGCTGCATACAGAATGTTGTCCAGAGATGGACCTATCATGCCTGATGTGTTACAATCTTACTCACTTTGCAAAGGTGGTGTACATGTTAGGTGGTCATTCCATAGGTGTGAGGCTGGAGAAGTAGAAGATTGTGGCGATCAACAGTCCTAACAATAACCATGTGTTGATAGTTTTTATGTTGAAATCATCAGATGATAGCGATAGGTTCTTCTTTTGAGGAACAGTGAGGACAGCCGTGGGAAAATCAGGAAGGTCCTTGAAATGTGCAATTGAAGTCTGAAATATAAAATTTGGCAACAGTCATGGGCCCACATGCTATTGTGACCAGGCATTCCAGAATTGCTGTGACAGTCCTGTTTTTTCATTGTCCTGCTAAATTTAAATTAATTTAGCGCGTCCAAGGTTTCAGAGAGGTTCGACTGAATATAGAAAGACATGTTTTCATGTTTTTCAGTGCAGTTTAGTTAGCTTTAGTGTTTCGTTCTATTTTCTATGTTGGCGAATGTTGTAAATTAAGTCGATCTGTGTCCTACCCACACCTGCGCAACCTTATCGGTGACAGATAGTGTATATGGACCTTGAATCAACAACATCCAGAATGTATGCTGTTGATGGAAGAGCCGCAGTCCCACTGCAAAGAGTGTTTGTGACTGACCTCAAGCTCTCAGAGTAGCATAAGTGATGATTTTTACCTTTATAGTTATCAGGGAATACTCCAAGGCTGCGTCTCTTTTGAGGAATAGGTTGTGGTCACGATTTCATGCATACATGTTCAAGAAACACTAATTACCATTCTGGTTGAATATGGTAAGACCCTTCTAGACTTTGGATGCTTAAATGGGCACATGGTCAAGTTGTAGAACCATTCGCCATTTAACTAAGGCGCTGGAGTTACCCAACGATCAATGTTCCTGTCAGCAGTTGATGGCTAAGTTGATTGGCAATGTTGCTCCTGATTTGTGCATTCTGTTGATTCAATTGAAGGTTTGGGGTGATATAGTGTTACAAGCAGTAAAGCGATGTGATCCCTTTAAGAAATATCTTGCATGATCATCAGGTTGCAGTGTGACCTGAAGAGGGTTTTTTTGTACATATGGCGACTCTGCTCTGGGAGTGAAGCGTAGCACTGAAATTGAGTGCATGTTGTTTTCTCTGGCCCTAGTGACATTGGTGGTCTTAGTCTCTTTCAGAGGGCTCTGTCGTACACATATCACCTAACTTGTCTCCTCTCCCCACTTCTCTTCCTCCTCACTTCCTCTCTTATGTGCTTTCTGCCCTCCTTCTCCTCGCATTTCTTTCCTGGCCTTCTCTCTCCCACCAGGTCCACTCTCCTAGGTAGCACAGCACAGGACTCAGATTCTGTATCTTATGCCATCAACCCTCCTCAAGCATGGACACAAGAATACTACTGTATGTAATTGTAATAAATGTCCCCTTCCCAGCTATTTTCCTATGGTGCCCATGGGGCTCTTTGTATGGCTTTTTCGGAAAACCAATAAAAATGTGTTAAAAAAAAACCCTCCTTAAGAACTGAGATACTCTGACTAAACTCTGTCGAATATCTTTGCTCATTTTATATCTCATGCTTCATAAAACTGTACCTTAGGCAGATAGGAAATTCTGCGAGATTGTGGTATTTTTATCATAGCGTTGCTATTTGCATATTGCACACGCCTGTGGAAAGGATGCAAATAAGAGGAAGGGGCGTGTGAGCTCTGCTGTAAATGCCAATCTGTCCAGTTGTCATCACTGTTCCCAGATGTAGCTGCATTGATTGCACAGTGCAGCTCTCTAATAAGACCTTGACTTATTTGCATATGGACCACTGGGAATAATACCGCTGAGTCATCCTTACTAGCCCACAGGCTGGTTCGCGTTCAATGAGCTACAGCTCTGCATGTGGGTCAAACTCGATTACAACTTCAAAGCAATGGATGTACAATACCATACAAAAGCACAAACGAAACCACTGTCAATTCACGAACAAAGTGTGAATTATTGCGTACTGGTGTACGTGGCTCCTTCTCATGGATGTAAATTACGCCTTTTAGGCATAGGCACAAAATGGACGTGCTCGGGCATATGTAAATTGTACCCATCAGAAGAAATGGGTGTAAGATTGTGATATTCACAGAAAAAGCGAAATTGCACCTGTTTTCTACCCAGAGTTATTGGTATGCAGGAGCACTATTAGGACATTCGAAAATAGAAAACTGTTTTTATAACCTTTGATTTCTTTTTTCTATACTACGATATTTGTCCCCAGCATGGAGGGCTTCAGTTAATATGCTTGAAGTGAAATTCATAAATCCCATACATACATTATGAAAGTCATTCTCTTTTTTGTCAGTTCGAACAACTGCATGCGTTCAGTCTTTTTAATAATTTACTTCCAAATCAAAAATAAGCCAATAGGTAGGTGCGGTATGTGGTGGGGTCCTCTTGTTTCACGCTCTTTTCAATTTTGATAGTGTAATGAAAGGCATATCTGCCAATGGGATTTGTAAGACTCCTAATCTCTGCCCTGGAACTAGAATCGGGGATTTAGAAAAATATTACATTTAGATAAACTGGAGTTCTGCCAGATTAAGAAGCTCCAAATCCTACAGTCATATCATAATTTAAACACTGTGCACTACATGGCAGCCTTTAACTTCCCGAGTCTCTTTTTTGAGGGTTTTGACTTTTTTAGACTGAAAAAAACCCATTTAAATTGGTTCACCGAAGCACTGTTAATATGTAACAAGAGTAACATGTTACAGGGGTAAGTGCATGGCAGCTGGAATTGACGTGGACATGTTGTGCTTTGTTTGCATTTCCTTGAGTGCTCCTGGGGATTTCCATAAATGCCCTCTGAAAGTTGAACATATGCTTAACTGAATACCTTGTCCTTAAGATGCTCCCAGGCGACCCACTTCCTCTTTGACCCACGTTAGTGTCATATCAACCACTTTCAATAAAACAATGCAAAACGTACCATTTGTCAGATTACACTTACAAGAACAAGTTGGTGTGAAAAAGGGTTTGTGGTACAAGCTTTTCAAATAGGCAACTGGATTGTCGGTAGAAAAGAAGAAATACTTATATAGCAAGCCAGCCTGCGAGAACCCTCGTTGGAGCTCGAATCTGTTAGCACCACCATATTTCCCAGTTAAGGGAGCACAGCTCCAACGTAACATCATGTGTACAATATAAATGCTTACTTAAAATAGTTTCAAAGCACATAGTGTAGCTGCAAATATAACAGAGGAACAAAAACTGCACTTGATCTAGAAATACCTCTCCTAAGGGGTAAAATGAATCCTCTAAATGATACAATGCAACTATTTTGGACCCCAAACAAGAAGTAAACATATCGAATCAGTGTTGCTGTTTTCTTTTTTTAACTATATTTACCATTTTCACATTGATATGTGATTCAACAATAAAGATCTGAAAAATTCAACTTTCTTGTAAAGAAACACAATCACTTGATGTTCACGTGATTATCTGGTCTTATTAAACACTTTCCAACATGGCGGCCAGGATTACATTAAGGATGTCGGTTTTGATTCAAAAACAGACACAGATAACAACTCTGGTCCTGCACAGTAGTGGCTGCTACCGGACAGGGTGGTGACGCGGTGGGTGGCGAGGGGGAAGGAGAGAAATTACATTTTAAAAAGCACTTGCCTGAAACGGCTGGCCACCGCCTCTCCTGTGTCCTCGTCCTTCTAACTGTCCGGGCTGGCAGCAGGAAGCACCCAGGCACACAGGCTCCTCTGAACCAATCACAACGATGCAATGCAGCTCTGTGATCGGTCTGAGCGCCGTGGTTCGGCGCTCAGACGGGAATAGGGGGCCTGTGCAGAGGCGCAACTAGAGCAAAATTTCGGGGGTGGCTAAGAAAAATTTCGGGGGGGGGGAGGGCTGAACCTTTAATCAGTAGGCAGAGTGGAGCTGCAGGGCCTCCAACAAGGGGTGAAACAACAGCAAGGCCTAATTAACATTCAAATGGTCTTTTAAAGACCTGTGAAACGTTCGGGTGTGGCTGTGTGTGTGCCCGGGATCTGTCTCATCCCGGGCTGCCACACACGATGGGGGGGAGTGGGGGAGTGGACGGGGGGGGAGTGGGAGGGGGGGTGGGCTGAAGCCCAGTGAGTCCAATGGGTGTTGCGCGCCTGAGTGCCAGCACCCCAGCTCTGCTCAACCACCTCTAGCAGGCCGAGCCCCAATGGCCGCCTTTGTTGAAATGTGGATTGGGCTCTTGTCTGTCCACTGATACTGGCAATTAGAATTATTGCTAAAAGGTGAAGTGTCAGACAGTGTTCTCATTACTTTGTCAAAGGCAAAGATGGCCGGGCGGGCGCCACGGGAAGACCATTCTCTAGCTAGCTACTGAAATTACTGATTGGGCATGAGTTCAAACAAGATGCTCAAAACTGCACCACTCATTTCAAATTATATAGGCAAAGTGATGTCATCAACATAGTCAGAAAATAATTGCATGCTGCAAGCCTGCAGCTCGCTGAGCTCCATGGAATACCGTCCTTCGGTGTTCAACAACATTAAACAGTGTGTGCTTCCGCTATGCCAAGGCCACTAAAAAGCAATGCCTTGTGATTCGACTAAAAATCAGAAATATTGAATTTTAATAAAGGTGTGACGAGGCAGTTGTGTATCAAATCAAAAGTTTAGTGCAAGTTCAGCAACACTAAAATGCTATAGTGACCAAACACGAATGAGTGTTGCACCATGGCGCAAATGCCAGTGAGCCATGCTACATTTTGCACTCAAGAGTGACATACACTCAAGTCAGGCGGGCAACTAGAGCCAAATTTCGGGAGGGGGGGGCTGAAAAATATTTCGGGGCGGGGGGCTAATTCTTTCACCTTAGACAGAGTGGCTGTAAGAAGGGGTCAACACACAACAAAAGCCTCATTTGCAAGTTAATGGTCTTTTAAAGACCTGTTAAGTACTCGGGTGCGGCTGCAATTAAATGCTCACCAGCCCGCGAAGCTGTCTCTGCCCGGGCTGACGGACACGACGGGGGGGGCTGAAGCCCCGTGAGCCCAATGGGTGTTGCGCGCCTGGGCCTGTGCATGTTCCTCGCCAGGCTGTGTAATGCAGCCTGGTGGGGAACATGCAAAGGGCTCATGAACTGTTTGGTTGGCCCAAGAAGGCCAGCCAAACAGTTCATGCGCACTTAGGGAGTGCACACCACATCTCCCCCATCTCTGGCCAGCCCCGCTCGCCACTGACTGCAATAGGGGAAATAAAATGATAATAGTGATACGTTATAATCGTTTTATTTTTCCTTTTGAGCAGTGGAACAACACTTCTCTGCTTTAGCGGTGGAGCTGCCTTTTGTGCACTGTCTTGGCCTGTTTTTTTGTGTGTTTCTTCATCGTAGGATGTATCAGTGCTAACCCTGGTGAGATGTTCCTTAAGGAACTAGCACAGCACTTGCACTCCAGGTCTATACATGCGGTCAGGTCTAGGGGAGATAGTTTTGAAAGAAAGGAGCCTCCATTTCATGGTGCAGGTCACCTCCGATTTGCTGGCAGGGGGTAAGCATTGCTATTGAGGATGGGAGAATGATGTTTTTTGCCCTCATACATAAGAGTAAGTCTATTGCAATTAGAAAGCAATGCTGCTGCCTGCCTCATGCATTCTGTGCATGTGACCAGGTCATTATGCTCTAAGAACTTCCTTTTCCTATTAGCCAGTTACATGTGGTCATCATCAAAGATTATGAAAAAATGATTTGTGAACCATGCTCACCCTGATAAGTACTGTAACAGTACCATCAGCATCATAACTCCAAAGCGAGAAGGCAGGCTTGCCGTGTATTTGTCTGAAAATATACAGTTAATCTGTGACGGTAATAAGACAAAACCCAGACATTTCATGCCACCTACCAGCACTGGTTCATTCTTGAGGATGATGTCAAGTTCGGTGGGAAGCACTCTGACACAATTGTTAAATACTTCATTCACCACCATTGTTGTTCCACAACGTTGGAACTAGTTGAGCATCTTCTAAAAAGCCCACTAGTGACACGTACAATGAGTCCAGTTATAGGCCCAATTTGCTGTAACCTTCAGTGGCCAGGACTGTATGGAAACATCTTGCATGCAAAGTATCAAGGTATGCCTGAATCGGTTCCTATCGGATGGGCTACTTTCTAGTAGTCCACTCTCTGTAAGCAATGGACTAGACGAGAACATCACTGTTCTGGTTTTCCTTTTTGACAAGGATGAGCTAGACTGCTGCCCTCCACTGTTACCATGAATGACCAGTAAAGTGCAGTGCATAATCCCCTTATTGACTGAAGGTCTCGGCCTCCATGAGGGATTGTGGCTGGTGCAAACCCCCTGATTTCCTCCCCTTATGCACCTCATGGACCCAGATTCTGGCTGGGAGTGAGGGAGGCTGTCTTAGTGGGAGAGCTGGGGCCACCATTGTGGCCATGATGTGCAGATGTAGGATTCCTACTCGCACACATCCCATACACACACAGAACCAGATCAGGAAGATGGTCATTCTCCTAGATTGCTCCTAAAGTGTGGCACGGCCACCCTCCCACTCCACATCAGAGCCTCCTCCTCTCTTTTTGAATTACACAAGAAGCTGAAGGCTTGGCTTTTCCATTCACCATTACAAACCAAAACATCCTGCAGCAGAATCCAACTGGATTTCACTCCTGGGAAGGGAAGAGAGAGCTTCAAAATGTAGGAAGGGGGATACAGTCTCCCTATTTGAATCAACAAAAGGGTATCCCCTACCTAGTTTACCCATTCACTTCACAAAAGAAGCTTTGCTAGTGATATAAAAAGAAGAATACATTTTATTTTCTTTGGTAGACCCTCACCCATTCTAGTAGTGGCATGCTTTATCGTAGGGTCTTATCTTGGTCCCTCAAAACAAGGATGGGCTCATTCGGATTTCAGGGCAGCACTTTGATTATTTTTCCTAGTCGAGGAAAATAAAAAGATAAAAATGCCTCAAACCAACCTCGGTGTCCCTTTTTTTAAAAGGTTGTTTAGGTATGGTTAAAAGTAACTTCCTGGGAGGGGGATGTAATGTCCTATTACGGTCCTGTTATGGTCCTTTAACCTCTTCCATGATAATGACGAGCTGAGCTTGTCATGAGGCACGGTTGAGCTGCACTCATGACGAGCTGAGCTCGTCATGACCGTTGGAACTTTCACACGCGGGGATAATTTCCCCGCTGTGCCGAACGTTCCAAAACGGGTGTGGCTGTGACGAGCTCCGCTCGTCATGAGTGCAGCTGCACTGTGCCTCATGACGAGCCGAGCTCGTCACAAGCACAGCGGCGCCGCGCGCGGCCCTCCTCCCACCCGCACAGCGGGGGGGGGGGGAAACACCCCGCAGCGAAGGGGTTAAGGCTAAAAAGACACAGGGCACAGAAAGACATGCACAGAGAGAGGCAGCTGTATAGACAGAGAGTGAGGGAGATCGTGCAGAAAACGAGACTTGCTGCAGACACTCAACCCTGGGAATGGACACATTTTTAACAAAACAATGAAAATACCGACAGAGGAACAGGAGAGATGTCGGAGTTCAGAAGAGGAGGAGTTCAGAGACAGATGGGAAAAAAAGTTTATGGGCCTGCTTACTTATTTACAAATTGGAATGTCTGATAGACATTCCTGCGATATTCATGAAACTGAACTATTCCTCTGCCTCAATAACTCACATAGATAAGACCCGGGCATGTGAAATTAATTTCCGGCACAAGCTATCTTATAGGAAGCGACTTCTGGCACATGATTTCTCATTGACATTTTCTCAGTAGCAGCAATTTGATAGGCAGTGAAGCTACAGTTACAATATGTATAATGTCTGGTATTTCTACAGGAATGTGTTATGATGGGCTATATTTGGTATAATTTTAGATGGAGACATCATGGACACATTATTTTGTGGCATAAATAAAGTAGTCTGATATTCCTTTGAACAATCCATGGCGCTTTCCTAGTTAATTAATAAAATGAAAACTTTTGGAAAAACTTCCTGGTGCAACTAACATTTGCACAGGAATGCTGATGTATTTTTGCATCAAATTTACACCTGTTTACAAAATAATGGGGAATAACACCCGCAGATGCTACACACATAAAAAGTGCTTCCTGTAGGGAGCCCATTTGTCACTATAATAATTTCTGACAAATGAGGCAGCCCAACCATGAAGCTTGCCCCCCAGATATATGTGTGAGGATTCCCGTTACAATTTTTTTGTGAAAGCGAGTGTATCTTTGGATATATGATGCTGATACAGGTTTCTATAATTTGTGTAATGAGAGAGAGAGAGCGAGAGAAAGAGTTTTTCACTCTTTACCCATGTCATGCAGCATTGCAGAGGCATTTAACTAGTGATAATATCCCATGCAAATATTTGAGTAAGCACAATTTGTGCTAAAATCCTATTCATTGCTAGTGCTCAAACAGCCAAAAGTTGCATTTCGACCTGTTTTTCCAGTAATCCTTGGGCCTAAATTCCCCCATTAGAGTAAATCTGTCGTGTATACTGAGCCTAGATTTCTTCTGGTTAGTACATAAAAATACCTTTTCTGCTGCAGAATAATAGTGCTCTGTACTGTCACAAATCTTGAAGTATTTATTTTTTAATTTTTCAAGTGTTATATAAGCGCAAACTTGACCCGAGGGTAGCAGAGAGCTTTACATGTTATGCGGGGCAATATTTACTGACAATATATATTTCACTGTTTAGAACCTAGAGTTTAGAACGTGTGAGGTAAGTTCTTATATTGAGCAACCCAGAACATTCTGAGACTGTCAGCTTTTCCTGAGGCCTGAGACTTATATGGTGGACTCCACTGCGGAGTGCTCCCATGTTTAAAAGATGTGACTGCCTCCACTTCACGATCTGTTTTTACTACACCGTCACATTTAAGTTTCACCTGTGAAAGGCTGATAAGATGAGGCCAGAATGTATATTTTCTTGGCAATCAAGGCATATAGAACTTGAAATACATATAGTGATGATGCTTTATTTTTTGATGGAATTTCTCAGCACAATTACGTCACAGATTATAACCATTTTGAGTACATCAATTAAATAAATCTCCTCTTCAACAGTGATGTTTGCAGTTTGTTTGCCAACAACATTCAAAATATATTGATAGGTGAATTTATTGATTAGGGAGATCTCTTTCATAACTCTCTAAAATATGTTGCCTTGTAAGACAATATAATTGAAACATTTGCATTAAAATACATTCTTATACAATTTTAGAGACGGGAAGTCTTAGTGAGCCACTCTGATGTATTTTGCTGGGCTGTCCTGAATTAACGGATTGTCACGCAGGGATACTGTGGTTCAGGTAAAAGGGAGTCCGTTTTGAGTGCTTCCCAGCCCACAAAGTCATGTCCATTACCCCTCCTCCCTCCTTCGGGAAAGCGTGACCTGACTGTTTCTTTTTACGGGCAGATTTGCCAGCAGGGGAAAGGGCACAGTACAGTGTGGAAAGCAAAGACGGTATGCTCTTATTGGTGTAATCTGCTTGCTGGACCTGGGTTGACAGCAGGCGCGCAACGCCCATTGGGCTCAAAGGGCTTCACCCACCCCACCCCACCCCCTTTCGTCTGTGTCAGCCCGGCTGAGACAGCTTCCCGGGCACACACAGTACCGCACCCGAGTACTTCACGGGGCCTTAAAAGACCATTTACTTGCTAACGAGGCTTTGTTGTGCTTTCACCCCTTCTTAGAGCCCCTGCATCTCAACTCTGCATATTGCTGGAAGAATCAGCCCCCCCCCCCCCCCCCCCCCCCCCCCCCCCCGAAATTTGGCTCTAGGTGCGCCTCTGGTTGACAGGCTATTTAACTCGTCATGAGTGCAGCTGCACTGTGCCTCATGACGAGCCGAGCTCGTCACAAGCACAGCGGCGCCGCGCGCGGCCCTCCTCCCCCCCCGCACAGGGGGGGGGGGGGGGAAACACCCCGCAGCGAAGGGGTTAAGGCTAAAAAGACACAGGGCACAGAAAGACATGCACAGAGAGAGGCAGCTGTATAGACAGAGAGTGAGGGAGATCGTGCAGAAAACGAGACTTGCTGCAGACACTCAACCCTGGGAATGGACACATTTTTAACAAAACAATGAAAATACCGACAGAGGAACAGGAGAGATGTCGGAGTTCAGAAGAGGAGGAGTTCAGAGACAGATGGGAAAAAAAGTTTATGGGCCTGCTTACTTATTTACAAATTGGAATGTCTGATAGACATTCCTGCGATATTCATGAAACTGAACTATTCCTCTGCCTCAATAACTCACATAGATAAGACCCGGGCATGTGAAATTAATTTCCGGCACAAGCTATCTTATAGGAAGCGACTTCTGGCACATGATTTCTCATTGACATTTTCTCAGTAGCAGCAATTTGATAGGCAGTGAAGCTACAGTTACAATATGTATAATGTCTGGTATTTCTACAGGAATGTGTTATGATGGGCTATATTTGGTATAATTTTAGATGGAGACATCATGGACACATTATTTTGTGGCATAAATAAAGTAGTCTGATATTCCTTTGAACAATCCATGGCGCTTTCCTAGTTAATTAATAAAATGAAAACTTTTGGAAAAACTTCCTGGTGCAACTAACATTTGCACAGGAATGCTGATGTATTTTTGCATCAAATTTACACCTGTTTACAAAATAATGGGGAATAACACCCGCAGATGCTACACACATAAAAAGTGCTTCCTGTAGGGAGCCCATTTGTCACTATAATAATTTCTGACAAATGAGGCAGCCCAACCATGAAGCTTGCCCCCCAGATATATGTGTGAGGATTCCCGTTACAATTTTTTTGTGAAAGCGAGTGTATCTTTGGATATATGATGCTGATACAGGTTTCTATAATTTGTGTAATGAGAGAGAGAGAGCGAGAGAAAGAGTTTTTCACTCTTTACCCATGTCATGCAGCATTGCAGAGGCATTTAACTAGTGATAATATCCCATGCAAATATTTGAGTAAGCACAATTTGTGCTAAAATCCTATTCATTGCTAGTGCTCAAACAGCCAAAAGTTGCATTTCGACCTGTTTTTCCAGTAATCCTTGGGCCTAAATTCCCCCATTAGAGTAAATCTGTCGTGTATACTGAGCCTAGATTTCTTC
This sequence comes from Lissotriton helveticus, assembly GCF_964261635.1. Taxonomy (NCBI): domain Eukaryota; kingdom Metazoa; phylum Chordata; class Amphibia; order Caudata; family Salamandridae; genus Lissotriton; species Lissotriton helveticus. The sequence goes on from NC_136067.1 coordinate 877,004,301, forward strand.
TGGTTAGTACATAAAAATACCTTTTCTGCTGCAGAATAATAGTGCTCTGTACTGTCACAAATCTTGAAGTATTTATTTTTTAATTTTTCAAGTGTTATATAAGCGCAAACTTGACCCGAGGGTAGCAGAGAGCTTTACATGTTATGCGGGGCAATATTTACTGACAATATATATTTCACTGTTTAGAACCTAGAGTTTAGAACGTGTGAGGTAAGTTCTTATATTGAGCAACCCAGAACATTCTGAGACTGTCAGCTTTTCCTGAGGCCTGAGACTTATATGGTGGACTCCACTGCGGAGTGCTCCCATGTTTAAAAGATGTGACTGCCTCCACTTCACGATCTGTTTTTACTACACCGTCACATTTAAGTTTCACCTGTGAAAGGCTGATAAGATGAGGCCAGAATGTATATTTTCTTGGCAATCAAGGCATATAGAACTTGAAATACATATAGTGATGATGCTTTATTTTTTGATGGAATTTCTCAGCACAATTACGTCACAGATTATAACCATTTTGAGTACATCAATTAAATAAATCTCCTCTTCAACAGTGATGTTTGCAGTTTGTTTGCCAACAACATTCAAAATATATTGATAGGTGAATTTATTGATTAGGGAGATCTCTTTCATAACTCTCTAAAATATGTTGCCTTGTAAGACAATATAATTGAAACATTTGCATTAAAATACATTCTTATACAATTTTAGAGACGGGAAGTCTTAGTGAGCCACTCTGATGTATTTTGCTGGGCTGTCCTGAATTAACGGATTGTCACGCAGGGATACTGTGGTTCAGGGAAAGGGAGTCCGTTTTGAGTGCTTCCCAGCCCACAAAGTCATGTCCATTACCCCTCCTCCCTCCTTCGGGAAAGCGTGACCTGACTGTTTCTTTTTACGGGCAGATTTGCCAGCAGGGGAAAGGGCACAGTACAGTGTGGAAAGCAAAGACGGTATGCTCTTATTGGTGTAATCTGCTTGCTGGACCTGGGTTGACAGCAGGCGCGCAACGCCCATTGGGCTCAAAGGGCTTCACCCACCCCACCCCACCCCCTTTCGTCTGTGTCAGCCCGGCTGAGACAGCTTCCCGGGCACACACAGTACCGCACCCGAGTACTTCACGGGTCCTTAAAAGACCATTTACTTGCTAACGAGGCTTTGTTGTGCTTTCACCCCTTCTTAGAGCCCCTGCATCTCAACTCTGCATATTGCTGGAAGAATCAGCCCCCCCCCCCCCCGAAATTCTAGGTGCGCCTCTGGTTGACAGGCTATTTAACCTGATCTTCCCTGTCTGCAAGTCTGTGCTTTTGTCAGGGGCGGCTCCTCCTTTGAGCAGAGGAGCATCACCCCACTTAAAAATCCCTCCAAAGATGAAAATTAAAATGGCATTAATGACCTGTCCCGAGCCAACGTCAGGACGGGTGGGGGCCGCTGCTGAGTGACAGAAGCATGTCACTCAGCAGGGAGGAGGGTGGGCTAGTATTGTACCATTTAACCCCTTCCACGCGGGGCTAGTTCCCCCGCGGTGCGGGGGGGAGGCGGGCCCCGGTGCTCGTGACGAGCCCAGCACGTCATGCTGCACAGTTGACTTCACGACTCCGCCCACTCCTGTAGAACGCCTGCACAAGAGGGGAATTAGCCCCGCGTGGGCGTCCCGCGGCACTTATGAAGAGCTCGGCTCGTCATGAGCACAGCTCCACTGTGCCTCATGACGAGCTGAGCTCGTCATAAGCGTCGAAGGGGTTAAAGTGTGCAAATATCTTTTTGGCCAGCCATCTTGTGACGGGCAGCCACACATGCGCGCTTTAAACTTCTCTAACCCAGCTGTATTTTATTTACACATTTTGCATTGGAGCAGGTGGAAACTTGCCTTCTGTCTGAGTTCAGTAGACCCTCTTGGAAAAGCGGTACTTGTGCTAAATGTACTGAAATTTGTGGGATAGATGATGAAAAATCAGGACTCCTGGTTACCCTACTGCTTATGCCTTCTGTGTCACATCAAGCAAAGAGTTGACTGAAACTTGACTTTTGTGTGTGTATGTGTCTGTTGCTTTCTATGTACAATCAAAATGTGTGCTTGTGGGCGTATGTGTGCATGTGTGCATGTGTGCTTTTGCGCTTTGTGACTTTTTTTTTTTTTTTTTCACAACCAAGTTTATTAAGCAAATGATCATCACAAATGTGGCATCTCCACACATCAAGAACACCACAACAAAATCAATATAGCAATTACACAGGCAGCAAATAATAAAACAGATTCAGAATAGGCTTAGTATAGAAATTCCCCAACACCCTACCCTAACCCCCAACGCCACCCCCCCCCCCCATTCTAAGAACCCCCCCCCAACCCCCCCCACCACACGTGTATATATAGCAACAGGGAAGAGAAATATGTGGGTGTAATTCCACCAGGGCGTTATCGCTGCAGGCCAAGATTGTCACTGCGATCAAATGTCCTCCTCCTGCTCCGCCCGCTTTGTGACTTTTTAGTGGTGTGTGTGTTGGTGCAGGTCTCCACATCTGTGTCAGTTTCTCCACTGAGTGCCTGTGTACGTCTGCAAATCTTCAGGGTGTAGGTTCGTATGCGAGTTTAAATGTGTGTTCATGTTGGTGTGCTAATGTGTGTGTACATATATGAGAATGTGGGTTTTGTGTAGGGCTGTACAAGAATACCAGACATATTGGCTTTATTATTGCTTGTTTTAATTGTCTTCCATGTGACAACATAATCTCTTTTCAGGATACAGTTCTATGAATGTTGTCTTCAAAAAACAAAACAAACACAAAAAGTCCCTCTTTGTTCTGGTGATTGAGGATTGTATAAAGCTTTTCGCTGTTTAATTGATCGCCTTTTCATTGGCAGACCTCCTAGTCTCTCAGACACTTGCAAAAACTCTCAAACGTACACTAAGCCAATAGTATAACCGCCCATTACACTCCCCACACTGGAAGAACTCACCAGAATGCTTCAAACTTTAAAATCTTATTCAAATATACTTAAAACACATTTGCATGTACTGTACCAATTTCACGCTTACTGAATATTTTACTGGGACGCTGTGGTTTCTTTCCCTTTGCAGACATTGCCATTCTTTCCTCTATTTCGGGTTGCTAGCGCTACTTATTCCATCAACTTGATATACTGAATATAGTCTTTATCTTCGGTCGCTTGCTTCCGTTCAAAATGTGTTGCCATTTATGCGGTAAAACAGTTCTTTTCACATTTCCATTTGGTGATGTAAGTCACAACATAAAACAAGTCCATGTGTACGTTGAGGACACACACTTGTGTCCTTCAGGTGGTAGTTTTGAAGAAGACTTACGTTTTCATGCCTCTATCTAGATGCGTCTGAACATTCACCACATAAGGTCAGAGGAGAAGCCAGTGTTATGTTCCAAAACATGAGACTGGCACATATGTGAAACAAGGATTGTCAAACCAATAGGTCTGGTGTTGCATTTGGTGCTAGGGTTTTGGCTTCGTCAAAGCTGGTTTTGTTTTGTAATTTTTTTATAAAAACATTTTTGTTCGGGGAAATTCGAGGCTTTCTCCATTACTAAAAAAAATACAAATTCGCTAAGAGGAAAAAAACATTTTTGGGTCTAAAAAAAGGATGCACTGACACTGTATAGCAGTCCCTGGCACTGAAAGGTACTACGTGTGGTGTGGATGTGCTGTTTGTGAAAGAGTAGAATGCTGTCTCTAATAGTGAAGTTATCCAATGGCTGAAGTGTGCTGAACCACTGCCTCAAGTTTGAAGCTATGGTGAAAGGAAGAAATATGTGAATGACACAACAGAACCTATGGATGAAGAGGGCTGGCCGAAAGTCCCTATAATATAAAATGTATATATAATTTAATCAAAAGACCTTGGTTAACCCAAGACCCAAAAAGCAGTAATTCCTCAAAAGACTTTGTGAATATGCATCCACCAATGTGCCTTTCAAGATGATCTTGCCCAATCCCTTGTGCTATGTGCCGTTATCGCAATGCTAACCTGTCCTTATCTTAAGAACTATAGAATCAGGGATGTAAGAGTATTGATAGGCTGGTTATTCATAAGAAGCAACCAACAATATGCATTGGGATGCAGTGAAAGTAATGGCTAGGGAACCTACAGATACCTTTCCGGTCTGACTACCAAGTAAAAGGGTTTCCAGGAAAAGGTGTAACATATTTTGGCTTCCAATAAAGTCACAGTATAAACAGGGTGAGAGGGATTCAGCTCAAGTTGTTGCCGAACTATCCTAACCTAGAGGCTACCTTAAAGATGTTACCCTGGCTTCTTCCAAAATATATTCTGCAAAAGGTAGGCAACAGTGCTTGCAAATGAAAGAAATCATCAAAATTCCAGGCATTCCTGCTTAAATGTAAAAAAAAACCAATGTCTACAATTAAAAGGGGTAAGATAATGGTGTTTAGACATAATAAAGGTTGTTGGCCCCTGTGTTTTGGGCAGTTGTGCTGCATCTCTTATTCCCTAAGGGACACGCATCAGTTGTGCACCCAACACATCTACATGTGGGTACTCTGATTGTCCTCAAGTGAATGCTTATAGCACACAGGAGCCAATGCTAGGACTGTATACCGGTTCTAACCACTGTGGACCTGTACGCATGTCCCTCATGAGCTAAGTTCCTCAGTGTGTGTTTTTCAGCCCTCTTAATAGGCAGACACCGAGAAGCCTTCATGTCACCTTAACAGTCTTTAGCAGGCTCTTTCTCTTGTGGCACCAGTGTTGGACCTCTATTTTTTCCTTCCATGTCTCGGGCCCAACCTATGCCGTAAGGAGTACCTCAGTAATCCATTATCCCCTCTTCTTTTACATTTATATCTAGCCCACATTTACAAAATGCCTTTAGGCTGGAGATGTTTGGATGTTTCACAAGTGCTTGTAACTGAACCCTGACAAAACAGGGATTACAATTGCAAATATCTGTAGCCCTTTTGCACGCCGTAAGCTCAGGCCTCTTGCTATAGCACCCTTTCTGCCTTTTTTCGCAAATGATAAATAATTTGCACGGCTCCATGGAAGCTAGTTTCACTATGGTCTTAGAGCTAAACGTGGTTGTCCATGATAGTTGTGAATTTATTTTCTTAGAATTGATAACATAATGTTCACATACCATACCATTCCATAAATGGGAGTGCATTTCAGACATTGTTTCCCCACACATTTATAGTTTTTTTTTCCAAATCGCATTTACATAAAATTCCTGAATTTCCTATTAAACACTGTGTGTTTAAAATTAAAGTAACAGGTTAATTATGAAACTGAGTCCTTGGAGCTGCATCTTGTAGACAGGGTCTCAATGGATTTTGTGCAATCAATTCCAAGGAGGATACCTAATACAATTGAAATCATAAATATATGTCCTTTGCCAGCTCTCCTGTTGAAAATTCATTAATACTGTAGGACTTATGTAGTCTGGCGATCCTTTGGGGTTTTCGGCTGCTTCTTTGTGGATCAAGCTCCCTGTGGCGTCCGCCCTATCACCAGCAGTCCATTAACATCTGGCATTTTGTCATTGAAGACCATCAAGAGGAAGTACTTGTCTCTGCTGGCTCTCTCAGTTTATTCTCGGTGCCAGGAGGCCATTTACCTGGCAGATAAAGCACTTAAAAATACCATGTACCATGCAATAAATTGCATTTGAGGTGTTTGATGAACAAGCTCAATACAGTAGACAAGACAGTGGTTGCGCCTTCAGAGAATCATCATTACATATTTATAAAGAACTATCCATTTTTCTTCAAATCTCAGCATGTCGCCCAGCGATAACTTTAAGCAAATAAAACAGAATGTACAAAATAGATGGCATGGTCATAATGAAAGATATTAATGATATCTTAGAAACTTTCAGAAATGTAGTGCATCATCCTGCCAATAATTGTTAAATGCCAGCAAAGATTCTATGTGAAGTATTCTAATGAATTTGCGAGAAAATCATTTAGTCTTAATGAAATGGTCCTTTGCAAATGGTTTGAAATTACCCGTGACTAATAAAATGGACATTAGCTTGAATCATTTAATTTGCATTTCCATTTAGTTCATAGTTTTCTCCTTAATTTCCCTCACCTTTTACAGTAATCTAATCCTGCTTTTTACCACATTTATAACCTGTAAGTGAACCTAATTCTATCCATTACTGCAAGCTGAACTCTATTCAGAAGTACAAAACATTCTGTAACCCTAACCTTATCCCGAACTCCAGCCATTCCCTTCACTCTCGCTTTTTGCCTAAATTATAAATGTGCTCCTATTTTATATCACTATATTAACCGGTAAGTTTAACACGTACCCAGAACCTAACTTTAAGCCTTACTGCAAGTTGAACACTATATCTAACCGTAAACCATTCTGTAACCCTAACCTTGCACTGGCCCTGAGTAATTTCCATCACCCTCCTTTCCGTCCTTAGCCAAACAAATCACTGTCAGGCTTACCCTAACAGCCAGAGTATCCCTAACCGTATAGCTAATCTTTATCCCATCCCTAATTGACCACAGCTCTAAACCTAACTCTTGCCCTTCCGCGTACCTTAACAGTAATCCTGTCTCCTTAGCTTTTTTCAAACATGCATTCCTCCTCACTAATTGTTTTTCAAACCATTGGTTAGACCTACAAATACCTCTAATCGAATGACTTGAACTAGTCACTGATGGGAGAGTCTACAGCTGGACAGCTGGGAAATGCTTGAGCTTATGCACAGTCAAAGCTTATTGGCAATGAGAAGACCGGCAAGACGGTTTATACTGGAAGATCTTGTGTGGGTACATGCTTGGCAAGAAAGAGCTTTATAGATTCCTGGTGGACAGAAGTAAAGGACTGGGCATGAGCATGAATTAGGCCATTGCAAGAGATCCGCCCCCCCCCCCCCCAATATTAGATAGCCTCAACAGCGACATATGTAGAGGTGAGAAGTCTACCCATCCTGCCTGCTCCCCACCGGGATTGGTCCTAGATTTTGTTACTGTCAACTAAATGTGAAAAGGGCTCCCGGAGGATCCACACACAATTTTCACAGTGAATGTAGGAAATCTGGATGACTGTAATGGAGGAAAGGTTACTGACTAAGTAGGTTCATTGTGAATGTTTGAGGTAATAAATATTTGGGGGATGAAAGGAGGGGTGTTGACTATCCCTAGAGAGGTAAACACGAACTTAAACACACAGACTGGCATCAGACTTTAGGCTAATGGAAGGATCAGATGGGCCGAATAGCGGTTAATAAATGAAAAAAAATCCAAAGCTGGCCGACCATTCCATTTCTGACAAATGAGACAAATAGGAAAATTCTTCATGTACTCGAATGCATTCTATCATCCAGCAATTTCTTGTGTAATAGAGTACTAACAAGAACCATCGGCAGCTATTTCAAATTCAAACACCCCGCGATTACAGCGCGGAGACTGAAAGAAATGTTACAGGATAAGTGCAACATAATAACCAACGTGGGGACGCCTAAAAGGAAAGAGCAAATGAATAGATGCAAGGTGTTTGCATGCTTGCATTAGATGTTAGTTGCAGTGCAGTTAGGATCTCAACATCTGAAGATGATTACAGACAGATATCGGACAGAGATTGTGAAAAAGACAGCATTTCGGCGGCAAAGGCAGGGGAAACATTCAATTGAGTTAGAGTTTTGTAAAGAAATGAGAAATGTAAAGGGCGGTGTTGGAAAGTGGGTTATTGGTAGGGACAAATGTAGGTCTGCCACTGGCAATAAGGCCACAAACACATGGTAGGACTCAGCATAGGTCTTAGAAAATTATTCTTATGCTCAACCCTTGGTAGCTTGGCTGTGAGCAGACAGGCTTAACTTCAAAGACAGGTATGTAAAGCATTTAAAAACACAATTTCAGCAAATAATTAAGAAAACACATAGTTAAAATCCAATATCAATTTACAAAAATAGGAAATATTTTTATCTTTAAAATGACACCAAACGACAAAAATCCAATGTAGGGAACCAGCGATATGAATTTTCAAAGATTTAGCATTATATAGCACTTAGAAATATATAGCACCTTATTGGGATATCTTGTCGCGATAGACCGTCTCAAAGTCAAAGTTTCAGGCCGACCGCGATGGAGCCCTGAGCGGCTACCGCTCGCGGCAGGTCCTGGCCTCCGTTTCCACCTTCTCACTTAGAAACTTTTCTGGAGCTTTTCTTCTCGGGGTCCTTCGAAGCTCTCAGCCAGTCCGGAGTCAGTGAGGGTTCGACAGCTTGCCTTTCGACGAGCTCCCGGTCAACTTCCCCGGAGCAGACTTAGAACATTTTTCTTTAGCGCTTCAGGGGGGAATCCAAGCCGACACGCAATGGAAGGCAGACGGATTGGTGTTCCTGGTTGCTCCCAGTCACCTTTTGAACAAGTGAACTTAGAAACTTTTCTGGAGCTTTTTCTTGCGGGGTCTCTCAATGCTCTTCATGTAGCCGGATCCGGTGAGGGTTTGTCTGCTTCAGATTTCTTCTAGTCCCGGTCAATCTCTGGAAGTTGGAGTGATGGAGTTTTTAGCGGGACAAACCTGGTTGGATTGGCTGGCTCGCGGTTGAAGGCAGACAGCCTGGCTGGCCAGGTTGAGTCGGTCCCTCTATGGAGCTTTTTTTCAAAGTTGCTCCAAACTTCTTTAACTTCTTCTTGAAGTTCCTCAAGGGGTCCCAGAGTGTCTCAAACTCATTCAAAGGGTCTGGAAGCTCCAAGATGGTCCTTGAAAGTTGAGGACTTCAGTTCCCACAATCCACGGTACAAAACCCTTACAAATCCACTGGTGTTCTCCCGGTTGAGAATCCTTGGTGGTGATGTTCCAGGTGAGCTCTTTTAACCTGTAGCTTTCAGGTAGTCCACTCTTTAGTTCTTTTCCCACAAGATAATCCACAGGGCTGTAGTTTCAGATGGTGCAGTCTTCAGAGGTCAGGCCTTAGAAATCTTCGCACAGCAAAACTTGTCAACAGGGCACTTCTTGCTCTAGTAAGTTTCAAGCAGCAGATCTGAGAGGCTCTGCCCCTCTCAGATACTTATACCCAGTTATCTGGGTCAAGCAGGTGGTCACTGCTGACCAATGGAAGCAGGCCAACTCCCCAAAAATATGACCACATCCTGCAGAGTGTGGCATTATTTTGTTCCAGAGTGCACCAGATCTTCCAAATTCATAATGATTTCCAGCAGAGAGTCAAGAGCTGGCTAAACACAAACCCTATGCTGTCTTATTTCCATAGACTCTCCCCCTACCATCTGCACATACCTTCCCTAATCCTAGGTCTGGTTGCGGTCAAAAGTGTAGAGTGGAAACTGACACTGTGGCCATCCTCCTGCCTTTGAAGACCATGGTTTACGACTTCTCCCCCTGCTCTGGCATTCCCTCTGGCATTCCTGTGTAGCAGCACACTGCCCTCCCAGGAGAGCTGGTTAACCCAGGGGTTCTTTATCACCTCTTCAAGGCAGCCTGGCTAATCCACTTAATTCTGACCAATCCGGGCAGACCACTGGAGGGCTGAATTTGGAATTACAAACAAAAAAGTCTTATAACATCTTGTATGTACACTTTAGGAGAAATTCAACAATATGATATTGTTGGATTTATTAATACCATTCTGGGAAGTCTTTGAATGGTATTTCTAGCCTGTTCCTATCAAGAGTTATTACTTCCTAACCTCTTGCCATGTTAACCTTTTTGGCCTGGGATTTGCAATGGGGAAAATGACTTGGGCCATTTTTCCAGCACAAAGGCTCATAAAACATATTTTATAAGTACTTCACTGATTTCTATAGGACCCCCACCCCGTATGCAACTAGGGGAGGCTTTAGGGATTCTGAAACTGTTGAAATATTGCAGATCCTCCCTCCACAGTGCTCCTAGCATCAAAGTCGAATTTGAGCAGCACTTTACCACAATGTGGGGAGTGAAATGTGACATTTCACTTAACTCAGGGCATATAAAACTAATTTTATAAGGGTGTACCTTATAAATATCTGACCTCCCACCCCTGGGACACCTAGGTGAGACCCTGGGGGTTTCTAATTTGTCACAATAGTGTAGGTTATCCATTTTTAAGTCCCCCAAACCCCATAGTCGAGTTTGGGCACAATTTACTTTTTTAAAAGCAGTCCTGGCATCCAGGGCTGATTTTAAACTGACCTCAGGCTTCAGCAGTGCACACATGCAAATGCAAAAAAGAGCTGCTGGCCTCTAAACTGCAATGCCCTAGGGTACTAGGGACTACTAGGTAGTTTCCATCTCCCTGCCCTATTATATACTAGGGGCCTATATGGTAGGTCATGCCAATCACAGAGGTACCCCACCATACCATTGTGTACCCTAGTGTATGTAGATGTTTTAACTGTATTCTACTGTGTCTCTTTCAGCATAGCATTGGCCCTGGGCCTGGTTAGTCAGAGCCCCGGGTCAGTCAGAGTCAGTTACCACCAGTACCATTCAGCAAAAAGCTGGAGTGCCCAGGGCATAGGATGACTTTGCAACAGGCGGTATGAAGATTATCATAAAGTGTCCGCAGGAGAGAGAATGTACAAGGCCTACGTGCACAGTACTTCAGTCCTGGTGATAGCTTGATCATGCAAATCTATCACTTGGCTGGAAAAAATTAGCAGACAACACAGGTTTAGGTGGTGTTTGCTAATTTCAATAACATAACCACATCATAACCATCCTCCTCGGGACCCCAATGTTTTCTCAAAGTCCAGACTAAGTATTTCCCTCTAGAGAAATAATAAAGCCTGGTCGCGGGCCGCTGTTCCACAACTCTCCCACTGTACATTTTAAGCAATCCTATATCGCAATATTGTTTGTGAAAAATTAATTTAGGAAAATTGTTTTGGAGGAGCACTGACAATAGACTTTGTGCCACAATGATTCAAGAAAAGACCTGCCAATGAATGTAGACTGTGCAAAAAAGCAGCTGAAAACCTCTTTCATATAGTTTGCTTCTTTCCCGCGCTTCTAAAAGAGAGACAAGCTCTGTTGTGCAAACCATTTAATTTTGGGGGTATTTGGGCATGCAAATAAGGCTTCATTCAAGCATTCAAATCGAAATATATCGGTTTGAACATTTTACCTTGTAAAATTCTTGGATTCAGCAGAGAAACTTTGGATGGTTTAACCTAAGATTCCTTTAACATATGCTCTGGTTTTATTCCTGGCAAAGCGCTACGCAATTAAACAGCCTTTTTTCATTTTTGCATTGAACTCTTAATGGATTAAATGAATAGCCTAACAGCCTGGTAATTACAGTTTCTAACATTGGCACATTTCTACACGCAATAGTTTTAATTGTGCATAAAACAAATACATCTGAATTAGATTTGATTCGTTTTTTGTGCCTCTACAAAGAAAACCTAATGTGTGCCTTTATTAGAACTAGGGCTTTGGAAGGAAGTGTATATAGACTTGCAACAATAGGAAAATGCTGAGATGATGCCAGGTCCAATTCTATACATTTTCAATCTGTCCTTCCCACCTTTATGTTAAATTTGTCTCTTTTTATTTATTTTACTGACAATTTAATTGTGATTTACTTTGTCTATGAAAGCAAGAACCCACGGGTCTGAAAATGCTTAACAATAAAGTGAAACATACTTTGGTATGAAATTCATAAGAATTTCCCAAATCCAATGCATACTTTCATTATCTTACTTCTATCAGAGGTTGCATCTGATTCTGAGAGGTTGAAGCCATTAAATGCATCATTTCTGCAGTTACAGAAGCATACAATGTTAATTTAGAAAGTTTTTTGGGAAGATTTGTGTTGGTTACAGAACTAGGTAAAAGCTAGCATTATTTACACTTTTTAGGAAAACTCAAGTATAGGATTTTAGATCCCCAAACCTAAAACATTTGATGATGTACATGTTCATAATAGTTTTTACTGTAAGATAACCCTAGATGGTGAAAGGGTTAAACCTCATTTTCATTTGCAACTGATGCAAAAACGTATAATACAAAACAATGGTCATCTGTGCACCCCTACCTTTTCGGAGGAGATCTTTATTAGTTCAAATTTAGTTCTGAGTTACAATCTAAAGAGATCCCCCTTTTTGCCTTTTTTACTGACTTGCACAAAACGTATGGTCCTAAAAGACTGAAATCAGAAGGCTTGGTGATTGTGAAATAAAGGGAGCGTGAATAGTCTGTTTTTTTAATCTCAGATTTAAACTAAAGAAGTTTGATAGTATATGGCTAGCTTTCAGGAAGTTTAAGCATGAAGACCTTTTTCCCTTCTAGGTCTGGTTTGCCAGAACAGCTTTCTGTAGACCTAGTGTTACCAATTCTTTAAATTCACAGAGTGGGCTGTGTCTCCTTCCAGAGGAGTATTTCTCTCTCATCTCATGTTGTTGACTCATTTACCTTTCCACCTCCACCTCTAAGAAAGCTTGCATGGAGATGCATGATGGTCTATTTAACATCTCAAAAGAACACAGAATAATCACATAGATTTATGTCCTGCATGTATGCTATATAGAAACAATCATTTGTGTATGTTTTTTGTCCAACAGTAGATAACATGTTTTCAATGTTTTTATCATGAACAGTGTGCATGTTTCCCACACGTGTACGCATAATGTTAAGCACACACACAGGGTGCACAATCCAGCTGCTTACAACAAGCTCTGGCAAAGCCAATAGGTCTGTCTTTGATGGGAGAACGCCTGGAAACACACGCCAGCGCAAATTCACTTTGCATGCATTAGTATATTAAAGTCAGCCTTTATGGTGTTGCCAGTGTCTGTTCCCTTACGAGTCTATATTTTGCATTATTCCAGTTTGAACCCAGCCATATGCAAATCAGTCTTGACCCTGTGCCCCATGGGAACAGTCCAGCCCGAACTGCCAAGCCAGGTCCTCCCTGGACTGGAAACAAGCATCCAAGGACCGTTTTCGGGCATTCAGCCCTCTTCAGCCTGGATAGCTTGATTACAGTGGCATGGAGAGCACGGGACTCACGTCTGAGCATACCCGTCCCAGTCGGGGTGACAAATGCAAAAACAACAGGTGATGGACAGAATGCACAATGCTCTCCACACCACTGGAGTCAAGCTATTCAGGCTGATGACGGCTGATAGCCAGAAACCGGTCCTTGGATGCTTGATTCCGGTCCAGGAAAAACATGGCTTGGCAGTTTGGGCTGGACTGTTCCCATGAGGCACAGGGTCAAGGCTGATTTGCATATGGACATGTCTGACCTGGGGTGGTGTGGAGTGCAAAAAAACGATGGATTTAGGCCCAGATCTCTGTACTGAGGTAAATGTATGACGATGTTCTGCATTCTGTCCATCACCTGTTGTTTTTGCCTATATTTTGCATTATGCCATCTTTGTGTCTATTTATAAATAACAAAAAGTTGAGTTATCTCTACTTTTGTTAATTAACCCCTGTACTTCCTCAAAGTATGTTTGTTAACTGTTGAATAGCAAGTGTTTGGCTATTTAATCAGTCTGAACGTTTCGCCTATATATAAAAAGAGCTGGAGCATTTTGTACTGAGGCCTCAGTCTGTAAATAAATCTGCCTTCTCACTATGCAGCTGTGAAGCCGAGAATTAGTGGGGTGTTTTCAAGCAGTTTTTGTCTTGCGCTTTGTTATTTGTGTCTGAATTCCTGCATGAACTTTTCTCTGTGAGGTCTAAAAACCTTAATCTTTGGAAAAAAATCCGTTGTGCTGTAATCACTTCAGCTCCGCTCTGTTGACGTTTTCTAAACACCAACAATCACCACTGAGTTTTAAGTGCTATGTAGCAAAATGACATGCATGTGGAGTGGTTGTCAAATAGAATTATTCAAACCTGCTTTTCGGTCCCACACTGTGACAGTCAGTGATTTTTTTTAACTGTAGAGTGGTAATCTTTCGCCTGGGACGATGGTAAATGGATCATAATGGCATTTCAAGACTCTGCACCACCGGCTCTCGCGTTAGGTGGCCACCCCCCAAAACGGCTCGTTACCTTTTTTTACTGAAACAAAAAAAAGACTCGCTGTATATCAAGAGCGTGTTGGCAGCGCATAAAGAAAGCTATCCAAGGAGGTAGACACATCGCGGCATGCCGTTTAAAAGCATGCATTTTTAAAATATCTTCTTCTCAGCCTTAGCACTTAGCAGTGACTGGAGGATATGAGATAAGACTGCTTGAAAAGCCGAGGTATTTTTGGAAGCCTGTGGTCTCAAAAATCCATGGAGTGAAAAGGCAGCAGTGCCTGAAAGCTGCTGGAGTTCTCGCTCCTTTCCTGAAAGCTTAGTGCCATTATAGGCAACACTCCCCACCCACTGTCAGAGCATGCACGATGACATAAATAAATACACAACACAACTTTTGTTTGGGGAAGATATTGCTGCAGGTTTATTCCATACAAAAGTATGCAATATGGTGGGTTATCTTACGGGCGATCCAAGGGCAGGCAGCTGTAAACAACCTATGCTGCCCTGCCCGCCTGATGAGCCAAGCCCTGTGGAGAACCCAATCAGTGCTATACCTTATGGGGTGATCCTCTTTCCGGATCACGTGACACATTGGTCCCATATTACTCACGCCCCTTTCAGGGTGGAGCGTATCAAGGCAAGCCCCCGGTTGTTCAGGCCCACAACAGCCCGAAGAACTAATGGGGTGCCAACGTAATTCTTCCAAGGACCTCCCATGAGGCTCCTGTGGTTTGGCTCTGGCAGCCCTATTGTGCTCTTGCAGAGGTATCCTTCTGTACCCATATGCTTCCAGTTCGCCCTGTAACTCCGCCACAGCTCTGGAGGCAGCCCACGTCGCCGCCAGAGCCCCCCCCCACCAATACAGCTGATTTCTCACCTGCAACCTGCTATTCACCCCCAACTTTCCACAATGACCTTTGGTGTTCGTCTGGATTAGCCCATGCCTGATGAAGCAAAGCCCCATGGCTCTGTGAACTTGCACATGGCGCTGTTCAGCCTTCTCTGGAACTGTTTGACTGCCTCACATGACCTGTAGGAATGTGATGGCCATCCAGGAGGGAGTTCTACTCTTAGCCATAGCTATGTTACCCTTCCAGCTAATGTAGGCTCCAACCTCCTGCAACCTGTGGTTGCTATCCCTCCAGCACTTTTGTTCCTAACACCTGTTTTCCTAATTTATGGAACAGCAGCACACTTGTTTAGATGACCGCTTCCACAACCAGCCTGTCTACTATGGCTATGAGGGCGGGGAATTTTATGCATAACTGAAGCAACCCGTAACCTGCCCAGGGAGCAGCGTGCACATACTTTGTTGAAGTTGACCTGACATTCGTACCGGCATTTTCGATTGCTCAACCATGGAGACCAAGAATGCTCGTATTGCGCACTTTAGTGCAGCCACAGCACCCTGGGCGGAGCGACAACTTCCTCCATCTACCAGGCTTGCTTAACTAACGTTCGATCACGTGTCCCTTGGGCTCCATCCAGCTATAGATCTAGTTCACTTTATTTTCCCTGGAATGATTGCCCTCCCTTAAATCAAAGCCACATTTGGCTTACCTTTTGGTCACCTAAAGATTCAGGGTGGGACATACATATGGCCAGAGAGTTGTGCTTATATTAGCTATGATCATGTTAGAATCTAATATTCTCAGTTGCATGTATTGCCGCAGCCCCCTTTTGCGGGCAGCTGGGACTGCACTGCCTCACCGCACGCTACCTCCTACCTCATGCAACTCCATTATGTCCTTGTGTGGCCCTGAAAAGCACCTGGCAGGCTACTATCTGATGTACTAGGAGTAAGTGACAAAAAGAAAATGTGTCCTCTTGTACTTGCTATGAATCCCTTATTTCTTACAGAAATTACACCTGTTTGGTGGGAATGCGAGGTCTAACCTTAACCACGGCTATATCACCCTTCAGGTTAATATAGGCTCCAACCTTCTGCAACCTGTAGTTGCCGTCCTTCTAACACTGTATGTTCCTGAACACCTATGTCCCCAATCTATGGGACAGAAGCCCACTTGTTAGGTGACCGCTCCCACAACCCGCCTGTCTACTTTGGCTACTAGGATGAAAAGTTTTATGCTTAACTGAAGCAACCGTAACCTGCCCATGGAGTAGCGTGCACATATTTTGTTGAGGTTGACCCGACATTTGCACAGTCCTTTTTGATTGCTAAATCATGGCGCACAGGAATGTTCATAACTAGAAGTATGTGACAATAAGCAAGTGTGTCCTCATGCACTTGCCCTGTATCCCTTAATCCTTATGGGAATTTCGCCTGCTCAGTTCCCTCTGTGGTGAAACCGCCTAGGCTTTCCGGGTTTGCAATTCTGTCTGATTTAATCCAGTGTGCACTGTCTGCACTATAGTGCCTAACATTCAGGATTGACTAAGCCCTTGTTTACCCCCATACTAGATTATTCCCAAATTTGGGGATTCACACTGCCCACCCTGTGCAGCCCCAGCAGTGGAAAATTACCTGCTCCGTTACATTTTTAATTTCTTGAATATTGGACGTACCAAATGTTCTTTTCACATAGTAGCCTTTTGTGCTTGACACCTTGTTTCCCCAATTATTGGGACAGCAGCACATTATGTTGGCTAACAGTGTCCCCACTCAGCCTGGCTAATATAGCTATCCGGTCGGGGCATTTGAGCTTAACTGAAGCAACATGTCACCTACCCTCTGTTCTGGAGTGCACTTACTTCGCCCCATTGTCCAGACAATTGCACTGAGCTCTTTGATTGCTAAGCCCTGGTGAACACATTTATGGTGCCAATCTGGTTTGAAAGAATATATGTATTGTGCCCACTATTGGAGATGCCTCACCCTTTCCTGGAGGGACAACTTATGCAGCACACCAGGCTTGCTTAACTGCCGGCCGATCACAGATGCACAGTGCCTGCTATCCTGCTGTGACCCTAGATGCTTAAACCAGCAAGAGTGTCCGAATCCAAGATTCCCAGTTTCATGTTTAGCTGCAGCCCACCTTCAGTGGATCCGCTGGGACCTCTCTGCATCCCTGCAAATGACCTTGTTACTTAATACAGCCCCTTAATGCCCTTGCCTGTCACTCAACGACACCTGGCAACAAAATGCCCAGAAGCTTGGTGAAGAGGATTTTTGAGCCCAGCGTACTACAGTCTGTGTTTCCAGCATTTATCCTTTATAGGGGCTCCAGTTTGTGTGAAGTGTGGGTCACTGTCCCACCAAGGCATACCAAAAGCCTGTCCCACCTTGCACACAATTTTCACCTGGGCGTACCTCTAAATGAGAATGGCTCTACATAGCTGTAAGGCCAGACACACACACATATATTAAACCTATTTACGTTTTTTTGCCACTTGGCACCTTCTGGTTGGTGATGCAGAACCTCCTACCCATCAAAATGCTGGCAGTCTAGCTTTGCCGTCACACCACCCGTGTCCCTTGACTCACCCTCCATCCTCCTGTGCAATAGTCATACTGCTAAGTGGGCAATCAATTCAACATCCCTCCTTTCCCGCCAGACTGTTACCTGTTCAGTTTAATCTGTGGTGACTGCACCCAGACTTCCCAGGCAGCTTCATTGCTGACAATATGGGCAGTTTCTGACATTGAGGAAATCTCACGTTTGCAACTTGCAACTACAGCGATTATTTAAATTAAAATAATACTCTGTATCTGAATGAACTATGCACAGGTAATTGAAACGCTCACATGTGCAGTTGCTGTGAACAACAAGGTGGATGGCCAAGATGTTTTGGGGTGGGGCAAGTTAGCATAGCTAAATTATTCCTTGATGTCCTGTATGGGTTCAACCCCACTTAAAGAAATGCTTGCTTTCTTGGTGTAGGTGATGCAGCCTGCTTATACTACGCTAAGAACAGAGTGCACTTGCTCTGTGATCCCCTGGCTGCTTGTCTGGCCTTCTTTTACGCCCAGAGATACCTAATGGCAACGCTTCAATTCTGAAATGATGGGACTGTGCAAGAACTGTAATAAATCTTAGCCTACATAAATCACCCAACAAACAAGTTGGCCCTGACTAACCTGGTATTCTGGTGCCAGATTTGGAAAAGCGTTTCCCATGTTCTGTCAATTCCTGTGTGGTTCTGCGCACACTCTTCCCAGGCCATACAAGTTGCACAACTTAAAACTGCACACGTTCGCTTTTCCATCACCCAACCCATGCCCCTTTTTAAAACAACATTTGACCAACTTGCACAAGTGGTCTTTTGGCTGAAAGCCCAGTAGGAGCTTGCTGTGACTATGAGTTGGGAGCCACCTCACTGTGAGGGCCCCGCTTCTTGAGAGGTTAGAAAACGTGGCCTTTCCCTAGGGGCGTTTCTTCGCTGAATAATCTGACCATTATTCCTTAAAGAAATTCCCCATGTGCAGTTAAAACTGTGTAGTTCTGCCCACAATGCGCGGGTCCCATTATACTGCTATCAAGATTCTCAGCGTCATGTCATAATGCAGGCCACCAGTTTGTGTGCCCTGCCGGGACCCTTCGGCCTCCTGTCTGTTACCCCGGTATGTGATACATCTCACTTAACGTACATGCCTGTCAATCTACGCTGCCATAAAGGACCACTCAGACCAGCAGAGTGACCCAAAGACCTGCGATCTGCATTGTACCGTTATTTAGCAGGTGTGTAGATCCACTGCGATATCCTCATTGAGTCAGTTTCCATAAGTTTGTTTATAGATAAGCAAAGAAGGCCGCCTGTGCAGCACTCAATCCCACTGAATGAGTACCTGCACTGGCAAGATGAGGGCAAGAACCATATCTGTTCTACCTCATGAAAGAATTGCAACTCCCATATGAGGATTTGAAAATATTTAGTCGTGCTACTCTGTGGCCTATTGATTCTGACCAGAACACTTGCTCTGTTTTGTAACTGAAACATGTAACCTTTGCTTAGCATAGCGTGCCGCATAGTTAAGCATCTTCTCTTAATGTGTCCATATATATGACCAACCCGTAGACTTGCACCTAAAGTCCAAAACTCCACACAACTACAACTTTATCGCAGTGTTACATGAATATGGGCAACCTATCAAAGTACAAGCTCAGCAGCGTCACATAAAAATTTCATGCAGGTTATTGACTCACAAAACTGGGCAGCTAAAAGCTTGTACCGCCGTGGGACCCCTGCTTGAACTCCTGGCACAAGGTAGGCCTTAAGGACTAATTAGCATGCACAATTTTCACCTGTGCCTTTAAAAGTCCTTTGTCGTGCTGCCCAGTTGCCTAATGATTCTGGCCCCGTACTTGAAGCTGTCACTTCGGCGTTGGATTAAAACAATTAAGCAGAAACGTTGCTTAGCATAGTGCGCTGCATGGTTCAGCCTTTTCAGTCATAACATCCAATTATGTAATCAACACGTATCATTCCACCTACAGAAAGCAAGGACTATTGACTTTGCCACTGATAGATAGTTGCATAAGGTAATTAAGCAACTACTATGGCTTCAATGTAAAAATATTGAAAATGAGTCAATTCAGGAATACTGAGACTGTACAAGATCTAGAATGAGTCAATTTGAAGTTACATCACAGTCCCATACCTGCAAAACCACAACTTTCTCGCAGTGTTAATCTAGTTTGCGCACCCTGTGCGTGTGCACTGCTTACATGGCAACTCAGAGGCACTTGCAAATTACAGTGGCTGACCGGATGCTTTCCTGGCCTAACTCGAGTGCGAGGGGTGTCCTTGGACACTGCTCACTGCTAAGCTCGCAGTGTGTGCAGTGTGGCCCCCAGGAGCCGGCTACCTAGTTTACACTGAAGACCGGCGGCGGAACGTACAGCCGGATGGTGTGAAACTGGAATACCCCGTTACCGATCTGGTGGGAAGCACTGGGGAAGTCTGCCTGTGAGCCACATCCTGCAACAATGCAGGGGTGAGGGGTGTCTGCCTGCTTGCTTTCATGCTTGCCAAGCCTGCACAATGCTTGCTTCTTTCTAGGGGATGGGCCCTCTTCCTGCCATGCGTGCACAGCTACCGTGCCCACATGGGCGCCACACTGCCTTTTGGACTTTCCCTTTTTCTTGTAGGCTGAAACTGCTTGACTTGGATAACTTTGATGGGTCGACTGGTTCTCCTTTGATGGGTCTGTCGAGAGTGTGGACTTCTATGTGGAATTCCATGACTCCTGACAGTTCTTTTGAGCAGCCCTGCATCAGGATATCTTGCAAAGGTTGCCAGCCTCACAGAGACTTCACGAGTGACGTGCCTCAGGTACATGCATTCTGAATGGCGAATATTCCAGCTATTTAACCTATCATCCTCTCTGGGCCCCCATCGGCATAAGCTCCCTGGTGGAGACTGTCTGTGAAAAGGCTGGAGATATATTTCACAGCTGCCATGGTGGAAGACAACTGGACGAAGCCACTGCTTCTGGCAGATGCATACATTTACAAACTATCATAGCATGCTCCTTGAACTACAAGGGTTTTCAGAGTTCTTGAAGGATCTGTCTTCTCAAATGTATTGTGGCACAGCCATGAATTATTATTTGAGCTCTTATCTCCTCAGTCTAATTCCGTAATGTGCACATGCTCGCCAACTCTTTGCGCCTGATGTAGAAAGCGTGTGCTGACTCCTCTGGTTCTTGTCATGCATAACAAAAGAGGAAACATTTGTAGTCTGGGCTAGCCATACACTCCAACCTTTTTTTGAGGGCTGTAACAAGGGTTGCATGTGTGTGGGTGGGCCCTGTTTTGGGGACTGTGGGCGATAATGTGTTAATGTCTGCATATGCTAGGTAGAGTCCCAGTGGCCTCTTTCTGTTGTCTTCCACCATGGCAGCGGCACAATACATCTCTATTCAGGGTCGGATTGAGATCACAATTTGGCCTGGGCACTCCCAAAAAAGTAGCCGACATTCCCGGATCACACCCGTTCATGAAACAACATTTGGCTAGCCTCATTGGCATTGGGCTAATTTTTAGAGACATGTTTGATAAATTATGTCTTTTAAAACTCATAGAGCCATAAACATTGGTGAAAATTAGAAGCACTACATTTTGACTGGGCGGGCAAGGTGAAATAAAGTGGCCCAAAGTCCACAATTCCTGATCTGGCCATTTTTTAACCGGTATTACCAGTAAGTTCATGTACTTAATGGTACGAAAATTAAGAAAGCCACCTAAAGCTGGTATTTTCTCCTTTGATCGATATGTACTTTAAAGTTTAAACAGTAAACGTAAGGTGGAAGTAGTTTAAAATGTGGTCTAAAGCTGCTTTAATGATCCATGACTGATAAAGCTTTAAAACTAAACAAATGAGGAAAATCCATATTAAGAAGGAATGCAGACTTTTTTGATATTGTATAAAGAATTCTCTCTCATTGTTATGATTCATTCTTTGCAGACTCTTAAAACCTGACCAAACATAAGGTTCTTTTTTATTGTAGTTTTTATATGGGGTGAACTAGGCCCAAGGGCAGAGATTAATTGAGCACCTGTTACATTACAGAAGATGCAATTAATTTTTATTTTAAGCCTTGGGCAATTAAGTCATTTGCCCAGAATGAAAAATTTCCTAGCTAACGTAACGGAAAGTTTCAATCCAATTAAGGACTCGGAGGCGAGGATTATGCTATTCTTTCTTCACTTTATTGACTAGCAGCCATTTTAAAGTCAAGTAAAACAAACTACTATTCCCATGAAACATAGGGAGTAAACAGTTAAAAACAATAGAGTGTCTCTTCATCTGCACCAATCAGTGGTCTCCCTGGGTGCTGTTAGTCCTCTGTCCCTGACTACCCTTCCTCTTTCGTCACTCGGTCAGCCATCAAGGATGCATCACACATCTTGCTTATTGGAATCACCTACAAGGATCAAAAGAGAGCATAAGCGACAGGAGTGGCTAAGGTTTAACCCTGTGGGAAAAACATCTCAAGGACAGACACATGAGAACTGGACAATAGCTCCAAGCCAAGGAAAAGATTTACTTGCCCCAATACGAGGGAGGGAAGGCAGTCAAGGAACTTGTACCCTGGGTGGGATAATCCTTGCCTCTGAGTCCTTAATAGAATTGAAACTTTCCATTACGTTATCTAGGAAATGTTTCATTCTGTGTCAGGACCGAAGCAAGTACTATGCTCATTCAAAGCTTGTTCACAACCAAGTGAGCTATATCAATAACTGGTTTAAAATAAAACCGCTTAAAGTTGGAGTCTGAAGACCAGTCTGCTGCATTCAGAATGTCTTCCAGATAAATGCTAAGGAGGTTATGGCCCCTCTAGTAGAGTGCGCTCCAAACGGGCGCAAGTTGATACCAGCTTCCTGCATTACCCACCGAACCCAGCGGGCAATCGTGGAGGAGGACACAGCCTAGTGAGGCTTTCTAAGCAAAATGAGTAACTGGCGTTCCCCGGGAGCCCTGAACTCCTCTGACATCTCCTCATATGACTTGAGGCAAGATACCACACATAACTTCGGGGAATTCGGGAAAGCGGGATATGAGATGGATTTCGTCCCGCATTTGGTGCACCTATGGATAGTAAAGGTAACCGCTGTTGGGGAGAAAATCGTACCAGACACTCTGACATCCAAAACCTGTCTGCAAGAGACTAGACAAAGCAGCATGGCTAATTTTGCTGCAAGTTCCTTTCTAGAGAGGATTCTATTAGGTTGCCAGAACAGAAACAGGTTCAAAACCTTATTGACATCCCATAGCTGTGAGTATCGAGGTTCCGGAGGCAGATACCACGAAGCACGCGACACAGATTAAAGAATGTTCCCCAACCGGAGAGCCATCGGCCATGGTATGCCCAGCAGAGATGGCAGAACAGAACGTATTGATGGTCCTGTAACCTAGACCTCCTTCGCCCAGGGAGGCCAAAAATTTTAGGATGGAGGTCACATCCGGTGCCATGGGGTTGATACTCCGTCGCAAACACCAACGACACCTCCTTCTCCAGGTGGAACGATATTGTTTGACCGTGCTGTCGGCCCAAACCTTGGACATGAATCTCTCAGCAGCAACCGAAAGGCCTGGGACCGCCCATTGTCCCCTGTAATCCGCCAAGCCATCAGGGTCAGAGATCCCTGTTCGATCAGTGGATGAGGAACCCCGTTCGGATTGAGGAGGAGAGTTGGAAAGTGGGGGAGTGGTATTGGAAAATCCCAAGAAAGTTGCAGTAGAACCAGAAACCAGACTTGCAATCTCCAAATCGGCGAAATGAGCACCACGTCCGCTCTCTGCCGCCGAACCTGGGCTGTGACCCGTGTTATCATGGCAAACGGGGGAAAGGCATAGACTGTTTCCTCCTGTCAATTTTGCAGGAATGCATCCAACTTTTCTGCAAGCTGAAGAACCGGGGAAGCTGGTGATCCAGGTAGGAGGCGAAGAGGTCCACAGAGAAGGGACCCCAGACGCTTTGGAGATCCGCAAACTCCCCCGGGTGCAGTTTCCAGAGACTGCCAGCTGGTTGTCCTGACCGGGGAGATACTCCGCCGTGACAGAGATCTGATGATCTAGGCAGTACTGCCAAAAGTTTGCTGCGAGGTCTGAGAGGGCCGTCAAGCGTGTGCTTCCCAGATGGTTGATTTATCGGACCGCCAAGATATTGTCCATCTTGAGATGGATGCAGGACCGGATCGAGTCCTTGGTCCAGCACTGGATTGCAAATGAGCCGGCTAAAACTCCAGACAGTTGATGTGTAACTGTTGCTCCGAGGGAGACCACACACCTCCCGTGGTGAATTCGCCACACCTCGCGCCTGGCCTGGCAGGGCAGAAGTTAAGCAGAGGCCCTTAAAAGACCGGCCCACATGTCATCCTTAGGCACCAGCCCATCGCCCAATGCCCGACTGCCCGCCTTCTAAATCTGACCCTGCCCACGTGGCCAACACAGAGTGGAGGAGAGGGGCTGGGCTATCACACTGACAACGGAGAGTGGGTGGGAGAGTCAGGGGCAACTACACAGACAGTAGTCAGGAGAAGTACACGAGGGAGACAAATGAAAAACTTGCATTCTCGTTGTGTACACAAAAAAAAGTAGCACTTGGAAAAAAGAGCTTTGGAAGGACACTAGTAAAGCGTCTATGCTCCAAGAAAAGGACAAACACCGGAAAGAAACTTACGGAAGCTAGCGAATAAGAAACAAGTAAAGGAGAGTGACAATGAAACCAACCAATGGTAAGGAATGGCACCTCTAAACCCTCTGTAAAGGTGAACATAAAGGACAACACGTGCTGTTGATGCGAGACCTGAAAAAGGTCACTGAGTGGGGTCCCGAAGGGCCATCAGGGGGGAACTAAACATTAAAAGGAAGTTTGCCTGACAGAGCAGCTGTGCAGCATGGTACACAGTGGCAATGTTGCAAATATAACTAGAGTGGCTCTGATGGTTATATATGGAAATCTTTAATTAAACCAAACGCTGAAAGTAACAGGGAACTTGGAAACCGTGGATAACAACAAAGGTGTCGAAGATGCAAGGAGGCTTGCAATCAGCCCACGCTGCAGTTTATGAATAGATTTGTTGCGTTCCGAAGCATCATGTCCTGACATGACTGAAGAGCGAGGCGGAAGTTTGGTCGTTTGCTCGCGGATGGTTAGACAATATCAAAATGAAGGAAGAAAAGGGCACAGAGTGAGTTTACTGCAAAGCAAAGAGCTTTAACATCAACTTCAAAACTGGAACAAGACAAGATGTTATGGAAAGAGGTGGAGGTCTAAATGAGAATCAGAGGAAGGGAATAAGCGGATTGGTACACAATGAACTGCAATGAGCTACTGTGATAATGGCAATGTTAACCGTAGACATGTTTTAACTTTCTGAAAAATGGGTCGTTTTCGTTCTGGTGTATCAAAAAACTACCCAAACTTTTAAACAAAGAAAAGATGCACGTGGTCTCTTCCTTTAAGCTTGTGCGGACACAGGAAATGCATTCGGTGCAGTGGAACTGGGTCCAACTGCATCCCAGTTAAGATGTCGGTTTTTGCTACCTAACCAGGAAACTGGAGGCCTGGTAGGCACAGGTTTTATAATCCTGATTTGGCCTGCAAGGGAACTCCCTAACTGCTGAGACCACAATGTTACATCCCCTCTTTCTGCCATACATTTTTCAAACCAACAAGCTCCACTTTTTTTATTTGATATGGCTGTCGGTATTTGTTTTATTCAAGAATGTTAACGGTCGATGTTTATGGGTTTGAATGGTAAACTCGTTGTTTGGCACTATGTAATCATTTAAACATTGTAAATCAGCATGGGAGAACGGGTCATTTGCTTTACCTTTTCCGCAGATGTGGGCTGGGTTGTTTTTTGTTGTCCAGGGGGTACATTCCGTTAATGGCAGTGTTTATGTTTTGGCCCATATAGTGAGGACATGGCCTGGAACAAGGTGCTTCAGGTACTGTGCTTAACCAGGACCACCTACCAACGTAGGCGCTTGAAGGCGTTCAGATGCAGATGTCCCTTTTCTTCATGTCGGAATGACATATTATGCAAAAGGTAGTGCTAACAGGAACCTTTCCTAATTTTCCATTGTATTTAAAATGTTTCCCTTCTCTCGATGTATTAAGATTTTGACCACACATGTCCTGCAAAAAAGTATGTGGCCTCCTTATATGGTTCAGAACTTACAAGTATGTTACCTTAGTGGCCAGACCACTGGGATAGGTGTGTTCTGTTGTTTCCCCCTTGCGAAGCGTTGTTTGGTACTGAAGTAGAGGTGACATTGCGGAATGAATGAAAAGGCAGAGCCTTGGGTTATGGGGACTTGTGAATCCAGACTTACGCGTAGTTATTTACGCTGAGCAAGATAGCACGCCCACCAACACACAAAGTGGTTACCAGGGCCGGGATCTACTGCCCGCCAGTGCCCTGTTCCATACATGCTAACATTTTAGAACAGGGACGTGGGAGATTTCAAGCCAAAAATCGGGAGAATGAAAATTCCCCTTTGACTCATATTGTAGAAAATGCAATTTCAGCTAAAATAAAGCCATTTGTGGCTTGAAAAATAGGTAGTCTCCTGCCTGAAACGGGTTTATTGGCATGTATGCCGGTTCAGTGAGTGGAGCGAGCGAGACAGGCTACACCCCTAAGGTACTACTGCAGGAGAACAGAGGAGTGAAGAACCTCAGTTGTGCCAAAGTAACAATGCACTCACCGCGGCCCAGGAGGAGTACGTGGCCCACAATCGCCAGAGTAAAATATGGCCTCCGTGGAGACCTACAGGAAGTGACGCCTGTGCCTGCAAGAGGTATAAAGCTGCAGAGGCAGGCACTTTTCTCCAGAAATTTGTCAAGGGCATTGACAGGTTCTGGCGGGCTTGCCAGGACAAGCTACTGGATGCCTTGGGCCCAATCACCAAAATCTTGGACATGGCGGAGAAGGCCAAGGTGTCAGGCTCACCAAAGAGGCCGCCCTGTGCAACAGGACCCGCCTTGGAATCCCCTGAGCATCTCTCCTCTTGGGCACAACGTGTAGTGGTGTTTCTTGGAAACGCCAACAGCGAGATATTCACAGAGCAGCGCAGGTCCCTCCTGATTAAAATTGACCCTAAACTGGGGGACCTGGGCGATTCCAAGGCGGGTCCTGTTGCACAGGGCGGCCTCTTTGGTGAACAGTTTATTAAAGAGTTGGGGAGGTTCACAGTCCTCCATTAGGAACCTCTGTTTTTCCGAGGGGCCGGACGAAGAACGGCCACTCGTCCTGTAGTTTTGAAAATCCTGAACTCGTGAATAAAACTTTGTTGTAGCATGACGATTTTTATATCAAAAGACCAAGAATGGCTAGTACACTATGTACAAGCATTTTCGTCATATTCCAGTAACGATTTCACCTCGAAATCGTCATTTTCGTCCTGAAACCCTTGGCTTCCATTTTGTGTACGGCAGCCATTTTGTGGGTTGCCCTCACATAGGCTTATAATACAGCTAAATTCGATTCCAAAGGACACGTACACCTTGATTGACTTCTCTCTGACCTGGGCAAGCTGAAACCATTGCCCCAGGCCGAACCTGTTTGGTCAGTTCCTCTCCCAGTGGCCGAACAAGATAGCATCAAGGCACAACATGACTTAAACCCTTTTCATCGCACACACACCCTGCCTAATCTTGCTCAAACCTGTCCCTGTTTCTTTAACTTGAGGAGGAGGTACCCGTTTTTATTGGGGGTCCACCGATATCTGATGAAAATGTTGGGCCTTGCCGGGTAATTTGTTATGGGCTGGACGAACTGAAATGTGGGATTGTCATCATGACTCTGCTTTTTCTTTGTAGTGAAAATATGTGAATGGCCTACTGTAAATTTAAGAATGTTTGCCTGAAGCATAATATTTTGTATAAAAAGAGAAGCCTGGCTTTGTAAATTTGAGCAGTCTCCTGAGAATATACACACCGTGTTGTTGTACTTCTAGGACGCCTGTTACTTGGTTGCAGCCAATAAATTCTATCTTTGACTTCACCTAGAAGACTCTGAGTTTCTGTGGTCTGAATCAGGAAAGTACTCGAGGTCTTAGGGTGTACCCTGACACCACTGGGTTACCGGTTCGGTACCGGTTCTGAAAAACCCAGTACCTCAGCTGGCGCCCAACGTCGGGCGATACCAACGGTACCGGTCCAAGCCAGAGGTTCGTGAGGAGCTTCGTGTGAAAATTCTGCAGGAAGGCCGCCACTTCATCGACCCCTGCATGTCGACGTGGTCCGAAAGTCTTTGCTGCGAGGTACCCCGCTTCCCGACGGCTACAAAGGACTGCTGCCCTGGCTATCGCCCTGATTTGGACCCTTGATGTTTGGTAGAGCGAAACGATAGACGAGTCTTCTGGTGACGTCATTGATATCTCAGTTAAGTATAAGTGGAGCGTCTCCCAGTCCTTAGTTGGTTCTTAGTTTGGTATCCCTTTGGGATCTTTGATTTGGAACTTGCAAGTACCAAAGCCGAAGGACTCGTGTATTCATGAGAATATCGTAATAGATAATCCTTTGAAGTTTGAAGCTAGACTAGAGAGCGAAGATGCCTGGTCTTAGCAGACTTGGACATTTGTTTTGTCTTGGTTGTAATAATAGGGATTCCCGATTAGAGGACTTGTGTCCGGTTCCTCCGATTGGAACTCCAACTTATGAATTGTATGTGAAACATGGTGTAGGCCCCATCACATATAATGAAGTGTGGATCCGCAACACCAGAAAAGATGGTGTTTTACAATGGCCCCAATATGGTAGCTTTGACACGGAAATCCTAGATAATCTAGAAGTTAAACTTTTCAAGAAGAAAGCCCGGCCGGCGATGTTTGACTCTTTCCGCCTATTGCGTAAGGAAGCCAAACAGAAGGAAATTAAATTAGCGAAGAAAAATAAGAGCGAAAGGGGTATTTCGATAATGCAAGCTGCTATGCAGTTTAAAGATAACGAAGAAGAACAGATGAGTGAGCAGTTGCACAGGCAACGTAAAATGGTAATAGATAAATGCTATCCAGTTTTGCCGCATCTTCAGCAAGATGCAGCAAAAGAACTTGAAAAAGATCCCCTAATGTCACATTTGTTAAGTTCGCCACCCCCTTATGCGCAAAATGCTACGGCACCTCCGCAACCTTTAGTTGCGCAACCTTTGGTTGTCTTGCCTCCTGCTCCTCCACAACCACCAGCTGTTCTTCAGTTGGCTCCTGCTCCTCCGGTGCAGCCTCCTCAAGGGCCACCGGTTTTTACATCTGCTCCTCCTATACTTCCTACAACTTTAACTACTATAACGACTACCACTCCTGGTACTCCTCCTGACACTGCTTCTGCATCTGCCTTGCCTCACCCTGCTTTTCCGCTTGTCTTTTCATCGACTTCTCCTTCTGTTCGTCAGAGAGTGGCTAGTACTATTACTAGTATTCTATATCCTTTCTTTGGAGCGGCAAGTCCGGCTCCTGTCTCTGAGCATAAACAGTTGCGTAGTCAACAGCCTGATTCTAGGGAGAAAGAAACGTTAAATCATTTGGCACATAGATGGGTGACTGACCCGACAAAATATGGTCTAGAGTCTGTTATGGATGTCTTCCATCAGTGGGAAGCATCAAAACAGAGATACGTTTTTGAGAAAATTTGTGCTTTTCTGTGTGAAGATTTAGAGGAAAATGATTTGGACTCTAATCCACCCGAGTTGAGCCATGTATGGTTCGAGTTTTCAAAAGGCGTAATTGTGGGTTCAGATTTTAAGAAAGCAGTTGCGACGTTGTTGTCGCTTAGGACTGAAGGTGTTTCTAAGTCGTTGTTTGAGTCTGATTCTTCTGTCAAGAAGAAAGGAAGACAATATCCCAAGAGAGAAGTTCCCCCACAATGGAGAGAAGGGACCTAGCAGCTAACCCACCTATTCAGCCTCATTTCCAGCGTGTGTGGGTACATGTCCCATGGAAGCGAGCTGAAGTTTTGGCCCTGAAGCAGACATTACCTGATCCCCGTAAAAATCCCGCAGGGTATTACAAAGAGTTGTCGCAGGAGGGCGGAACTGTGGGGGGGACAAGTGGTGGCCCGTTGAACTGGGGCCGGCCCCTATCCCGGTCACTGAACTTAGGAATCTGGGAGTTTGGATGGATCCTGCTCTTAGTTATGAGGGCCATTCGAAGAAAATCGCGGCCTGCTGTTTTGGTATCTTGCGGTCGCTGAGGCCCATTCTTAAGTTCTTTGACCGTGGTACCAGGCAGCTGATAGTCCAGGCCACGGTATTATCTCGCCTGGACTATGCCAGCTCGCTTTTGGTAGGGACCAATGTGGCTGAGACCACCCGCCTCCAACGCGTGCAGAATGCCGCGGCGAGAGCCATTGTTGGCTTACCTCGTAGGAGTTCTGTCTCGGGAGTCTTGAGATCTTTGCATTGGCTCCCCATCAAATCACGCATCCAGTTTAAGGTGTTGTGTTTGGCGTTTAAGATCTTGAGGGGAGTAGGTCTGCCAATTCTCGCTGATCTCCTGTCGTGGTATGTTCCTTCCCGTGAACTGAGATCGGGAAGCCAAGCGCTCGCTGTGGTCCCCCGATACAGGCTGTGTCGGGTTGGTGGTCGCTCTTTTCGGGTTAGGGCGGCTGAACTTTGGAATTCCCTCCCAGTGGACTTGCGGCTATTGGATGACCTCTTGGCCTTCCGCAAAGCACTGAAAACTTTCCTTTTTAAATAAACTCTTTTATCTGTGTTGTGTTTCCGCTAAACTGTTTGCACATTGCCTGCCATGCGCCAGGACGCCCCTTAGCTGGGGCAGCTGTGCGCAATACAAAAGTGCATAACATAACATAACATAACTGCTGGGTCATGTATCATGAATTTAGCGGATATAGACATGTTGTTTGGGAACGTTGTTCCACAGCCTTTATGGGGAAAGATTCGTCATACAGATCATGATCAGGAGTTGGGTGACTCATGGGCTAATATTGCTGCTGCAGATGCCCTACAAATTGGTGGTGCTAAACCTGAGCCTTTAGTAGCAGAACTTCCTGGTAAGATCATTGATTACATGAAAACTATAATGCCTGCGATGCGTGTAAATTGGGATAAGTAGTCTGCGTGTATGCAGAAGAAAGATGAAACGGTGTCTGATTTCTTCACCAGGTTTGAAGAGACTTTTGTCGACCACAGTGGTCAAGATATGAGTGCAGAAGGTGGTCAACGGTTGTTCGTCGATAAATTTGTGCATAATTTGTTACCCGAGTTGTGTAAGAAGTTAAAAGATTCAGAGAGTTCATGGGCCGTTTCCTCTTCAGCGCAGATATTGGCTACTGCACAGTACTACGAAAATAGAGACAAAGATGGGAAAGATAGAGCAGAGAAGAAAACTAAGGAGTTAAAAACGAAGGTTTTGTTACAGCAAGCATATCCGCCACATGGTGGTCAGAATAGTGGTGCTCAGAGTAACTATCAGAATAATTATCAGCAGCCTCAACAGTTTCAGAGGAACTCGCAAAGAGTCGAGTATACTCAACCACGTGTCCCTGTACGTCCCAATCAATGTTCGTATTGTAAGGAAGAGGGTCATTTCAAGTATAGTTGCCCTGTTTTGTTACAGCGCGCAAATGGTGTTTCAGTTGCACGAGGTCGAGGTGTTCAACAATCTCCAAGAGGTAGAGGACGTGGAAATTTCCCCCAGAACGCTCTTCCCTTCCGCCTCAAAATTCTATGAATAGTTTTGATCAGCAGAATAACGCGTCTGGTAGGACGGCCCAGTACTATGCTGATGATTATTATGCAGAAGATGAGCATATGGAAGGTAATGATTGCTAGGACAGCCATAGACAAAGAGAGGGAGTTGTTTCAGTTCCAGTAGATCAGAGTGGACCTTATGTTGAGGTGATTACATCAGGTGTGTCAGAGCCTTTTCTGTTGGATACTGGTGCTACAAAGAGTTCTATTATGCACTCCAAACTCCCTGGCGCACCTTTGTCTGGCGAAACTAATGTATCAGTAGGTTTTTCTGGCGCCCCAGTTAGAAACCCAATTTCTGACCCTTTGTCCCTTTCTGTTGGACCTTGTGAATTGGAAGCACCCCTTATTTTAACGACAGGTTGTGGTGAAAACTTGCTAGGATTAGATTTGCTGAAAAGATTGTATGCGACTTTGTACTGTTCTCCTTCTGGAGTACAACTTACACTGGGTAAGAAAGTGGTTTCTTCAATGTATTTGTCAAAGGACAAACTTCCAACAGAATTGTCATCTCTCCCTAATATTCTTTGGGCTACTGGTCCTAATGATGTGGTTCTTTTGGAAATACCACCATATGTTGTGACATTGAAAGCCAATGTTAAAATGCCATGCATTCCCCAATATAAAATTTCTAGTGAGGGTGAAAAAGCTTTACTAGCGATCATTTATGATCTGATTGAAAAAGATGTAATTGAAGAGACAAGAGGCAACGTTTGCAATAGTCCTGTTCTGCCTGTTTTGAAGCGAACTGACCCTTCCCAGCCACCTGTTTACAGATTTGTGATTGATCTTAGAGAGGTCAATAAAATAGTTGTGCCACAATTTCCAGTTGTTCCTGACATTACTGCCCTATTGACTATGATTCCAGCTTCCGCGACCTGGTTTTCGGTGATTGACTTGAAGAATGCTGTCTTCAGCATCCCGATTGCAGAGGAGAGTAGGGATATTTTCGGCTTCAGTTTAGGAGGTCGAAGCTTCCGCTTTAAACGCACTCCACAGGGCTACTGTGAAAGTCCATCAATATATAGTCAAGCTTTAAAAACACAGCTTGATACGATTGTTTTACCTGATGGCGCTACCCTCATTCAGTATGTAAATGATTTGCTGGTTGCTGCAGATACTAAGGAAATCTGTAAAGAAGCCACATTGTCATTGTTGCGTCATTTGTGTGATTTGCATCACAAAGTGTCTCTTTCAAAATTGCAATATTGTCGACAAGAAGTGACCTACTTAGGTCATCTCTTATCGAAGGAGGGAAGGAAACTGACCCCAGAAAGAATTCAGGCAATAGCGAAATTGAGTGTGCCAAGAACACAGAGAGAAGTGCGTGCTTTCTTGGGCATTACGTCATATTGCAGGCAATGGATACCAAATTTTTCCTTGCTGGCCAAACCTTTGGTGGCATTAACTTGTAAAGATACACCGAATCCCGTCCCATGGTCTGAAGAGTGTCAGAAAAGTTTTTCTGAATTGAGCAGTGCATTATGTTTGGCTCCTGTGTTGGGTACCCCCGACTACAAAAAGCCCTTTACATTGTATGTCCATGAGAAAGAAGGTTGTGCATTGTCGGTGTTGACACAGTTGTTTGGAGACAAGCAGCGTCCTGTGCATATTTTTCGTGGACTTTGGATCCGGTAGCTAAAGCATTGCCGAGTTGTTTAAGAGCAACAGCGGCAGCAGCTGTTTCTATTCGACAGTCTGCTGGTTTAGTGATGAATAACACGTTAATTGTAATGGTTCCACATGCAGTGGACACGTTGTTAAACAGAACCAAGACACAGCACTTAACTAGTGCTCGATTGTCAGGTTACGAGTTGACATTGTTAGCGAGTCATGTGCACATAAAAAGATGCAACACACTTAACCCAGCTACGTTGTTGCCAATTGTAACAGAGTTAGATGATTCAGAACAGCATGATTGTTTTCTTAGAACAGAAGACGAAACGAAAGGGAGAATAGACCTCCAGGATACTCCTCTTGCTGAATGTGATGGTACATTATGGGTGGCTGGTTCATGCTTCAAGCTTCCGAATGGTGATACGACTGCAGCATATGCTGTCACGACTTTGCATACAATTGTTGAAGCTGCACGTATCCCACATAATTCAGCTCAAGCAGCAGAATTGATTGCACTTACGAGAGCATGTGTGTTGTCAAAAGGAATGAAAGTGACAATCTATACCGACAGCCAGTATGCATTTGGTGTGGCTCACAGTTTTGGACGATTGTGGAAAGAACGTGGGTTCCTGACTTCGCATGGAGCTAAGATACAGCATGATCAGTTGGTGAATGAGCTTCTTGAGTCACTTACTTTGCCCTTGCAAGTTGCGATTGTGAAATGTAGCGCACACAAGAAGGTGACTGATGATGTTGGTCGTGGAAATGCATTTGCTGACGAAATCGCAAAAGAAACAGCGAGGAATGTGATGAGCCGAATGTATGTTACAGGCCCTGCAAGATGGATTGGTGACGTTGGAATGTGTGAAGACACGATAGAGAGTGTGAAATCTATTCAAGCTGGAGCTACAGAGAAAGAATTGAGTGTGTGGAGAGAAAGTACGGGTAAATTGGATACAAATGATTGTTGGGTTGAATTGTCAGAGCATCAGAGATGGTTGTTACCCGATGCGTATGTGCTTGCAGTGGTTGCAATGGCCCATGGAATGGCTCACATCAGTGTGAAAGGGATTTGTAAATTGTTGGCTCCAGTATGGCAAAATGCTGGAATTCCTAAGTGTGCAGAGAATGTGGTCAAGAATTGCATGGTGTGTCTGAAATACAATCCTGTTAGGGGAACCCCAACTCCAGCTGGTCATTTTGCACCTCCTACGTATCCGTTCGAGGTTTTGCAGCTAGATGTCATCCACATGGAAAGGTGCAACAATTTAAAATACGTACTCGTTGTTGTTTGTGCCTTTTCAAGATGGGTGGAAGCCTACCCCCTAAAAGACAACACTGCCTTATCCACAGCTAAAGCCCTTGTGAAAGAGTTCTTCCCCAGATTCGGAATGCCTAGAATGGTCTGGAGTGACAATGGAAGTGAATTTGTGGGTCGAGTGATGAAGAAAGTATGTGAAGGGCTAGGCATCCAGCAGAAATTCCACGCTGCAAATCACCCCCAATCAACTGGACTAGTAGAATGCTACAACGGCACATTGAAACTTAAATTGGCCAAAATTCAAGCGAGCTCTGGTCTTAAATGGCCTGACGCTCTACCCCTAGCACTCCTATCCACCAGAATGACTGTGCATTCGCGAGTGGGACTTAGTCCTTATGAGATAGTTTTTGGCCGCCCGGCCAACATATGGGGAGTGCCAAGGCCCACCAAATTCAGTGAAATTGAACACCCTGTTTTGCTTGACTACTTGTACGAATTGACGGCTAAATTGCGTGTTTTACATCAACAGGTGCATGATACACTGCCTCAAGCCTCTGAAGCTCCAGGTCACCAGATCGATCCTGGATCCTGGGTTCTGGTGAAGAACTTTCAGCGAACAAAGAACGACCAGCCCAGGTGGACCGGCCCACACCTCGTCCTTCTTTCAACGAGATCAGCTGTTCGTGTAGAAGGGAAGAAGCACTGGATCCACGGCGTACACTGCAAGAGGGTGTCTTTACCTCTGCCGTACGACCGGTGGGTCCAGGAGGGTGTCGCCGACTCAGAGACTGAAACCGTGCCACGTTTTCTGCCTTTCAGTGATGCACGTGTAAAAGGAACACTTACTGAACAGGAGAGCGACAATATTTTGCAACCAGCTGTATCACCGTCAATTCGATTGGACACTACAGAACCTGAACTCCTTTTCTAAGACCAAACAGTACCTGGGAGAAAACGTTATAATTTGAGGCCGAGACCTATGGACAAATAAATAAAATTTTCCTTTTTGCTATTTTTGAAAGCGCAGCTCTCCCATCTGAGAAACTTGCTTATTTTTGTTTTTCGAACCGCCATCCGGGTTCCGTTGCTAGGGCCGCGATTGCCCAAAGTCTTTGGGGTGCAGCTGACGACGTTAGGTCAGTTCTGGTCGGTCTAAGGGAGTTGCCCTAGACTGACAGAAGCATTCCTTAGCAGAAACAACCTCCCATCGCAGGCAGCATTTTAGAGAGGATGGAGTTTTTCGAGATGGAGAGATCTGCCAAAACTGTGAACTTTAAAAACCGAATATGTAAAATGATGACAAAGAAAAGCTTTTTGATATTGTGCATTTTCATGTTATTCAGTGTGATGATATTTTTAATAGGTTATGTTTTATTCTCTTTTCGAGTAACATTTGCACCCACTACACCGCCCATACCTCCTCCTTCTACTCTTTCCCCACACTCTTTTCAACCCCTTCCTGAACACAAATCCGCAAGGAGATTAGAGTTTATTAATAACTCCTTTGTTCAGCTTTTGCACCAACACCAACTAGTAATGAACATGACTAACTGTTGGGTGTGTGGTCTTATGCCTCACACAACGGATAAGGGTATTCCCTATCTGGTCCTGCCATTCAGCCACAATGGTTCTGTGTGGGCATACCGAACAATGTTCATCTATGCACATGAAGTCTACCCCCTACGTTCTGTGGAAGACAATCCTAAGAATAGTGCTCTAGTTAAGGGTATAGTAGACATGATTAAGGAAGATATTTCCTACGAGACTATCCCTAGAGGTGAGACACTATCATACATAGGATGGAACGTGATCGGATATGGAGCTACTCTGAGTGAGAAACAGCAAGCTAAGAGATCTTCCCCGATTTGGATTGTACCCCATCAGGGTCACCTGTGTCTGCAAGGTACTGGCAAGAATCCCAGAGCTCAGCTAGGGAAAAGCATCTGCACTGAAACATATGTTTTTGCATCTCAGACTTCCCCTCCGTTCTTAGCAGCTAAGGGTACCTATTTCATCTGCCATGATAGAGCCTATACATGGTTGCCCCCTGACTTTTCGGGCACATGTTTTGTTTCTTTCCTGCTGTCTCCCACCTACACAGCGGCGGCAGATTACCACAAGACAAGGATAGTTAGAGGTGTCTTCAGCGAAGAAGACACTGCAGGACAAGAATTTGGGGACTTCGTAAAGGGTTTTCTGCCGTTCTGGGGACCCATGGGTAACAGCAGGAACATAAGGCAATTGACAAGGGTGGTTGAATCCACCGTGGTTGAAACTACCGGTGCCCTTAGTAACTTGACTGCTGAGCTCCAGTCGGATCGTCTCATGACCCTTCAGAACAGGGTCGCATTAGATGTCATACTTGCAGACCGAGGTGGGGTATGTAAATTGATCCAATCGAGTTGCTGTGTTTTCATTCCAGATAACGCTCCAACAGTGTACCAGGCCATCTCCAAACTACATAAGATTTCCGAATCTATTCATGTGGATAAAGGAGATTGGTCGTTAATGGGATGGTTCTGGGAACTGATATCCGCCTGGGGATGGAAAATTCTGATGGTCATTGGGATGGTCTTAGCCATTCTTTTCCTGTTCTGTCTGTGCGTGCAGTGTGCTCCTGCAAGATGTGGCCTCTGTGCTACATCATGTGTAAGGAAACCTGTATCAAGAGACGAACTAAGTACAAGGATGATGTTACAGCAACATCTCAATGACTTTAGGAATATAGACCTGGACTCAGACTAGCATGAGGATAGGTTAATTGCCTATGTAAGGGCAAAAGGAGGGTTTGTAATTCTGAAAATCCTGAACTCGTGAATAAAACTTTGTCGTAGCATGACGATTTTTATATCAAAAGACCGAGAATGGCTAGTACACTATATACAAGCATTTTCGTCATATTCCAGTAACGAGTTTACCTCGAAATCGTCATTTTCGTCCTGAAACCCTTGGCTTCCATTTTGTGTACGGCAGCCATTTTGTGGGTTGCCCTCACATAGGCTTATAATACAGCTAAATTCGATTCCAAAGGACACGTACACCTTAATTGACTTCTCTCTGACCTGGGCAAGCTGAAACCATTGCCCCAGGCCGAACCTGTTTGGTCAGTTCCTCTCCCAGTGGCCGAACGAGATAGCATCAAGGCACAACATGCCATAAACCCTTTTCATCGCACACACACCCTGCCTAATCTTGCTCACACCTGTCCCTGTTTCTTTACATATGTCTTGCTTTATGAGGAGGAGGTGCCCGCTTTTATTGGGGGTCCACCGATATCTGATGAAAATGTTGGGCCTTGCCGGGTAATTTGTTATGGGCTGGACGAACTGAAATGTGGGATTGTCATCATGACTCTGCTTTTTCTTTGTAGTGAAAATATGTGAATGGCCTACTGTAAATTTAAGAATGTTTGCCTGAAGCATAATATTTTGTATAAAAAGAGAAGCCTGGCTTTGTAAATTTGAGCAGTCTCCTGAGAATATACACACCGTGTTGTTGTACTTCTAGGACGCCTGTTACTTGGTTGCAGCCAATAAATTCGATCTTTGACTTCACCTAGAAGACTCTGAGTTTCTGTGGTCTGAATCAGGAAAGTACTCGAGGTCTTAGAGTGTACCCTGACACCACTGGGTTACCGGTTCGGTACCGGTTCTGAAAAACCCAGTACCTCAGTCTGGCCGTCCTTACCAACACAGGGCTCCAATCACGGGCAATATCAAGACCAGGCCCGCTTTGGCAACATTTACCCCACCCGCGGACGGCGAGCAAGAACAGAGTTGGCAGAGGCGGTGCCATCTCCAGTTCTGCTGGTGAGTGTTTTAATCTTCTTCCCTTTTAAGAGTCGGGGGCAGTCTGGCGTGTTTTTTTCCCAACTTGGACTTCCATTACGGGGGACGCCTGGGTGTTACAAACTGTGAGGGGTTTTCACATAGAGTTTCTCGGGGCACCTACACATCCCGTGGCTCCCCGTCTGCTCTGTTTTTCCGAGGCAGACTCTGCCCTGGTCGATCAGGAGGTCCAGTCGCTTCTGGACAAGGAAGCAATCGCAGAAACACGGTCGCACCACATAGGTTTCCTCAGCAACCTCTTCCTAGTGGACAAGCCAGACGGGGGAATATGGCCTGTCATCAACTTACACAAGTTCAACAAGTGGCTGGTCTACCGCCACTTCAAGATGGAGGGCATCCATCTGATTCGTGATATCCTTCGTCCCAACGACTGGATCGCGCGCCTTGACCTCAAAGACGCCTACCTTGCGATCCCTATCTTTCCGTCCCACCGGCGGTTTCTGCAATTTCTCTGGCGGAGCAGTACTTACGAGTTCACCTGTCTCCAATTCGGCCTATCCTCTGCCCCCTGGTGTTTCACCAAGGGTCTTTGGCCAGCGATCAAACGCCTTCGGGCATCGGGCATGCGGCTCATCGTCTATCTAGACGACATTCTTCTGATGGCTCAAGATCCCAGAATGCTTTCTCGTCACCTTCAGACAGCGGCAGACCTCCTTCAGAGCCTCGGTTTTGTGATCAACGAGGCCAAATCCACACTGACTCCATCTCAGAAGGTAGTTTTTCTCGGCTTTGCGGTAGACTCCGTGGAGTCCACTTTCAGCCTTCCCTCTCGAAAAATGACACAAATTTGTCACGAGATTCGGAGGTCTGTAACCCAGGTCCAGATATCCCTCAAGCAATTAGTTCGCATTATAGGACTTCTCTCGGCTTCCATTCAGGCTATCTTTCTGGGCACGCTCCATTACAGAGCCCTCCAGCGCCTCAAGGCTACGCACCTATGCAAGGGCCTCTCTTATTCTCACAAAGTGAGTCTGTCAGTGGACACCAGGGAAGAGCTCCAGTGGTGGCTCTCCCACATGGAGGCCTAGAATGGACGAGCCATTTTCGGATCCACGCCAGATATCATCATCGAGTCCGACGTGAGCAGATCTGGCTGGGGGCTGTTACAAAGGCAGTAACCCACTGAGCTATCCAGGGCTTTAAGTAGGCCGGGTCTCACTGGGTCTGAGCACTGGCAGTTTTTTTAAAGGGGCCTCGAAACGGATCTCTATCGGGCTCTGTTTTGTGCGCTGTTCACTGGTAGTCCGTTTTTTCCCAAACTTCAGTGACAGCAGTCTGCTGTCACTGCAGTCTGGAAAAAAGTGCCAGGGCACAAAACAGAGCTCGATAGAGACCCGTTTCGAGACAGCAGGCACATCGGTGTACCCTGGTCACACTACTCACAAGTGGAATGTTACAGCATGACGTCATGCCAGGTGAGCGTTGTAGGGGGAAGGGAAATCCTTTAAGAGAGTCATTTTCTCTCTGGATTTCCCTTCTCTTTTTGAAACTCAGGAGCAGCAACATTGTTTTGATGTCACCAGTGCTTTAAGTGGAAGCTTTTACTATATTATTTACAAGCCATAGTTGCTGTTATTTATCTTATGCAACTAACAACCATTGACAAAGCCAATAGTCCTGACTTGTAGGATCGATGTTACTTGTATCAAATACCTGGATGCAATGACAGAAACAGCAAAATACAAGTCGGGCCGCACACTGCTAAACACAGATTTTTAACGTACTGTTTTTAAGCCACGTCCTCAATTACATTGGCCACGCCCCTTTGAGAGACACCCAGTTTTTTCATCCCACTCAAAGCCCTGGAGCTATCCACATAAAATACAGTTCATCTGCATTTGAAAATTACTAACAAACACATAATTGCTCTCCAGCAGGATTATTAATCACCAGCGTTATCTGGGCATTTTGTATTCTTATTGTTGTCCTGCATTGGCCTTGATAATGATAAAAACTGTTTAAATGAAGCACACACGTATGTGTCCTGCTGGGCCTGTGCAGATTTTAAAAAGAAAAATATATAGTAACACAGTCTCTTACCTACTCCATTAGTCAAACTTTGTGTCACAGCCTTATGTGATAAGCCACTGCAAGGGTCAAGAAAGGTGAATAGGAATAAACAAACTTATTTTCTCCTGTGCTGCATAGAAAAAGAAATATAATCGCAGCAGGACAGTAAGCAAAGGTTACCAAAGGTTACCCTGGTCAAAGAAAGGATTTGTCGTCTTTCGCCATGCAGAGATGAAGGGGTGAAAAAATAAACAAAGCCTCGTTAACATATACATGGTCTTGTAAAGACCTGTGAAGTACTCGGGTGCGGTTGAGATAATCTCTAAAACCGTCTGTGTGTGTGCGCCCCTCGGCCCGGGCTGACACACGCGACGGGGAAGGGTTGAAGCACTTAGATCTCAAAGACGCCTGCCTTCAAGCCATCACTGCGAGGGCCAAGGATCCTGTTTGGGTGGGCCTGGCTCATGCTTGGGTGGGCCTGGTCCACCCGACCCACCCGCTAGAACCGGGCCTGATGGGCAAGGGTGGTAAGTGTGACAATCGGCCTTACTGGGTGCCTGATGTTGCTCCATTTGTTGAGCCATTCTTACCTCACCCCCCTCCATTGGGCCAGATTGTCCCAGTAGCACTGTCTTTCCCCTGACCCCTCCGCTGCCAAGCCATCATATTCAGGCAATGATGGTGGGGGAGGGCGGGAGTATGCAGGGACCTCGCTGAGGGGCTGGAATTTTTCTGGCTAGGGGCACTCTACACCTCAGCCCCCGCTTGAGCAGCAGTAGCAGTTTTGATTGGCCCGTTCATTCCAAAGCCGTCGCCCTGAGGCGATGGAGGGCTGAGGAGGGAGTGATGTAAGAGAAGTCTTCCTGGTGGGCGTGTATGTATTTGTGTAGGCCCCGCTGTGAGCAATATTTATTAAGCTTTTATTCAACTAGAGAGGAGGTGGCGTTACAGTCAAACCTGCTGACTTTGGAAGTAGGAAAACGGGTTCCAGTCCCAGTGTCCCCTCAACATCCTGTGATTCAGTGAACGCCTGATGTAAAAATTGATTTGATCTTGTGTAGTGTAACTGTAAATCACTCCACTGCCCTAGCGCCAAGTTCAGCCTATGTAAAACTATAAAAAGAGCAATTAGAAAAAAAACGGCAATTTATGCATGTTTTCAGATTCTGCAAGGACCAGAGCATGATTATTAGAGAGCGCTCTTTATATAAAAATATCCATATTATTTTTTAACATGGATTTTCTGTCTTTGTTTAGTTTAGCTATTAGTCACGGTTGAGTAAAGCGGCTTTAGAACACATTTTAAAGTGGTTTCACCATCGTTGACTCTTTAAAATAGGTACTCATCAGAGGAAAAAATATAGAATTTCTGTGATTTTCTTCATTGTCGCCATGGTCAGGATGTTAAAATACAGGTCATGTCAGTAAAAAAAAACAGCCAGGTGGCAACCCTAGCCAGATCAGGTATTGTGGCCCTTGAGACATTTTATTTCATTTCGCCCACCTGGCCAAAATGCAGTGCTTCTCGTTTTCACCAATCTTACTAATCCTATAGGCATTAAAATGCTTAGGTTACCAAACATTTCTCTAAAAATGACTCCAATGAGACTAACCTAATGATGTTTCATGAAAAGGCACAATTGGCGAATGTGGGCCACTTTTTTAGGGATTGCCCAGGCCTAATTGCAATCCCAATTCGATCCTGCATGTGTTGCCCCAAGCCTGTACCTCCGACTCGCTATTGTTTGTGTACGTACCTCCCTGCCCACCATCCACGGTCTGTCTACTTGACCACCTGCCAAGCCTCAGTTGTCTGTCTGTGTTCCCCATGCCCACCCTCCTGAGCACAAAGCTAAAACTAAAATAAAAAATAGAAATGTTTTGACGCTTCAAGCGCTGGCCGTGTCACAGCGTTTGTTTGTCCGCTTGCCTCCCAGCTGAAGCCCCGTTGTTCATTTACACCCGCCCTCTTGGTGTTGTCCATCTGCTTGCCTCACCTGCCCTCTCTCCCTTGTCTGTCTGCTTGTCCCACCCAGGCGCGCAACACCCATTGGGCTCACGGGGCTTCAGCCCCCCCTTCGTGCCTGTCAGCCCGGGCAGAGACAGCTTCGCGGGCTGGCGAGCATGTAATTGCAGCCGCACCCGTGTACTTAACAGGTCTTTAAACGACCATTTAGTTGTAAATGAGGCTTTTGTTGTGTGGTCACCCCTTCTCACAGCCACTTTGTGCGTGGTTGGAAGAATTAGCCCCCCCCCCTGAAATATTTTCAGCCCCCCCCCCCCCCTCCCCGAAATTTGGCTCTAGTTGCCCGCCTGGTCCCACCCACCTATACTTCACTGTTTATCAGCTTGCATTCGTGTCTACTGGCTTGCACCACATGTCCTCCCTTCATGTTGCCTCAGGGAGCACACAGCCACATTTTTTGTAAAAAGCACTATGACGCAGGTAGTGATGGGTCTGGTAGGCGCAACCTATTGAATTTGCCAGTGCTTGTTTTCTATGTAAATGAGCAAGTTCATTCCCATGGCGTCTTCGCTGATAATTTTCTGCCCCCATTTATGGATGCTCTGCTACTGCTTCTATTATAAACCAATTTTCCTCCATCTGTTTTTACATACTTAAAAAGATTTGGAGCAAGCATACAAAGTAATTGAAGACACAAAACAAAATGATAGGTAGCCTGGCCTCGTGTGTTGCAGCTCTATCGTCTTTGCTAAGACTTGTTTCGCTAAGGGTTGGATGACCGTAATACTGGAGGTTGACAGCATTTAAAAGAAATAAACCATTCTTGTGCAGTGGCATCTCCTCAGCTAAGGTGGAGGTGCGTTGCCCTACTGCTTTTCAGCAATGTAAAAAAAGGAAAAATAAAATGATATTAACTGGATGTTATTATTATTTTCTTTTTTGCTGGTAAGGCAGATTTGAGGGGCGGGGCTGCCCTGCTCACAGAGCAGGGGGAGAAGCGAGGGGCACTCTGTAAGTATGCATGACGGTTTGGACAGCCGTCTTGGGAAGGCCAAACAGTCATGCACACTTTGCATGTTCTCCACCCAAGCTGTATTACAGCCTGGGTGAAGGACATGCACAGGCTCCCAGGTCCTGTTTGAGCGCCGAACCACAGTGCTCCGACCATTCATGACGCTGCTGGCAACAGTGTCGTGATTGGCTTAGGGGAGCCTGTGTGCTTCCTGTTTCTGCTCCGGCTGGACGAAGACAGACGACGGACGAGAGACCCAGCGAGAAGGTGAGTTACTTTTTCTTTTTCTACGACATCTCCCACCCGCCACCCAGGATCCGTGTCAGCCACCACTGTCATTGTGAACTTTTTTAATGCAACTGTCCTAGATAGCATTTTTCACTGAGCCCCATTCCGGAGAACTGTGGTGTTAGCGCTGTTCTCATGAGTCCACTGACATTGGCCACTTAAGAATTAAGTAGGCATGGTAATTAGGGTCTTTACACCTGTGGTCACGAACTTTCTGCACGTCCTTAATAAGTAACACTCACATGTACTGGGTTGGACGTGATGCTGATTTAAGGGCTGTCATCTTGTGGCTAAACTATCATGACCATCTTTAAAAAGCAGCTAACAAAAACGGTGTGCATTTCAGTACTGCACAGGTGTCAGTCTCTCGGGTACGCAGTCAAATCGCCTGTATAATCATGCACACATAAGAATTACAAGTAAGAGTAAACTGGAAGCTGCTTTAAGAATATGCCAGTATTTATCTTCTAAAACGAGGGCTCCTGACATGCCTTCTCATGTGTTTTTTTCCCTTATCCTCAGCTTTCTTTCTTTGGCTACTGCAGCCTCAGCTTGAAGTTTTTATACAAATCCTGCTTTTATGTCATAAGGTGGTCACTGCAACTTTTGCTGTTAACTAATGCTTCTTTTAAATGGAAAGCAGCCCTCCTAGTACATTTGCTAGCCTTAGCTCTCCATCTTTCCAGCCTTTCTAAAGTTTAAGTTAATTAGGGCCAGATGTACAAACATCAGAAAAACTCATTTCCTAATTGCGATTCTCTCTAAATAGCATTTAGGAAATCAGTATTTCTGATGTATAAAACTCATTGAGTTTGATGTAGGGATTACTTTTGAGTCTCAAATCAACCTACCTCATGAATATTAATAATGTAGGTTGTGGTTTGGGACCCATTAGGAATCCTAACCATCACAGGGATTGGTGGCCTGCTGAGTTCAGCGGACCACCATGTCTGTGATTGCTTTATAATGTAACAATCTTTTTTTTCAATGCAGCCCGTTTTCCGTAAAGCAAAACGGGATGCGTTTAAAAAGGAAAAAATTAAACCTTGAAGTTTCAATATTTAAGAGTAGGCAGTGGTCCCATGGACCACTGCCTACTCTTAAAAATTGAGGATCCCTTCCCCTTAGTGAATGGGTATAAAGTATTAGGACCAGGTGTACATAGACTTCTGTTTGCGATTTCTTGATAGTGAATTTTTGTGTTTCGCTATTAGGAAATCGCAAACAGCTATGTACAACAGTGTGTTTTACACTTTTTACGATTCCC
Organism: Lissotriton helveticus; assembly: GCF_964261635.1. NCBI lineage: Eukaryota > Metazoa > Chordata > Amphibia > Caudata > Salamandridae > Lissotriton > Lissotriton helveticus. The sequence goes on from NC_136067.1 coordinate 877,048,626, forward strand.
AATGGGTCACAAGGGACCTGCCTCATTAATATTCATGAGGCAGGTTGTAATTTGCAAGCAATTGGGTATTGCCTACACTCACAGGGATGGTGGCCAAATGAAGCTGTTTTTTTTATTATGAAATGCAGCCCATTTTCCTTAAAGCAATACGGGATTCATTTGAAAAAGAAAAATTAAAAGTTTCCTTTTTATTTTTTTTAAGTGTAGGCACATGAACCACTGCCTGCTCTTAAAAATTGTTGGCACCCACATTCCCGAAGGGCAAAGGGTCCCTTGAGGGCCCCTTCCAGTTTGGGAATGGGTTACCACCTCCTTCACAGAGTCAGTAAAGTATGCATGTTTTGCAACCCCACTCCAGTCCAAAACACATTCATGCATGCCCCTGCGACTCGTTATTCGGAAGGGATGCCCTTGGCACGCCCGTTCCTAATAGCGAATCGCAACCCCAATTTGTGATTTGGTAATAGCTTACCAAATCGCAAATAGGACTTTGTACATTTAAAAATGCTTTTTTCAGGTCACAAACAGCCCGAATCACCAAATGGGGCCGTTTGCAAGTTGAAAAAAGCTCCGTACATCTGGCCCTTACTGTTTTCTGATCGGAAATCGTTCGCAAAACAATAATACATACCTATTCCGTATTTAGAATTGACGCACTAAACACACCCCTTCCAAATACCTAATATCAAATGCATAGTGCGATTCGGTAACAAGTTACCAAATCTTATTTTGTACATTGGAAAAAGTGTTTTTCTGGTCACAAACGGCCTGCAGAATCGGGCTGTTTGCGACCGGAAAAATGCTTTGTAAATCTGGCCCTCGGTGCCGTTTATCTCTAGGCAAGATAGTATGCCTCTTTGCTGCTTTCATTTGCAATAGCTTATCTTTTTTGTCTTATTTAGTGCAGCCTTTCATACTTTTTAGCAGCTGTTGCTCTTTATCTGTACATCCCTTAAGAGATTTTCTTAACTCAGAAATTAAACGCCGGAAAGCCATTGTGATGAGTTATTCCCGTCTCTATGGGATTTAACCTTGCCTACGAGCTCCATGAAGCACAACCCATTAACCCTACAGGCTTTGTTGACATTCTAGCATCACTTAGAAGTTGATTTCTGACCTTATCCTGGAAAGAGGCTGTCGCTGTGTTTCACAGACACCAGTTTGTACTCTGTACCGCTGTTCATTCCCGAGCTGTTATCAGGTTTTCATCTTAATCAGCTCTCCCTCTGCTTAGGAGACCTTGCAAAGTCTTGAAGCCTTAACAAATCCTACAAAACAGCAATGCTTTTAGGAGCTCTGGTCAACATTTTGGGCCAGATATGCATAGCTTTATTTTTGCGATTACATAATAGCGAATTTGTGCAATTCGCTATTATATAATCCCAAACAGCGATGAACAAATGTGTGTTCAACACATTTAGCGATTCCCAGTTGGTCTCAAATAGACTTGCCTTATTATTATTCATGAAGTAGGTCACAATTTACGACCCATTGGAAATCGCAAAAATCACAGGGATGGAGGCCTGCTGGGGTCAGCAGACCACCATGTCTGCGATTGCTTTTAAATAAAGCAATGTTTGTATCTTTGGAAATGCAGCCTGCTTTCCTTAAAGGAAAATGGAATGCGTTTCAAACTGTAAAATGAAAAGTTTTCTTTAAATTTTTTTGACGTAGGCAGTATTTAAAAAAGGAAAACGTTCATGCATATATTCACAAAGGGGACGGGTACCCTTGGGGACCCCTTCCCGTTTGCAAATGGGTTATCACAAATTCGAAGTTTGGCGTTAAAATGTGAATGTTCTACGATTTCGATCCTAAAACATTCACACATACCACTGTGAGTAGTCGCTGTTAAGAAGATATGCCCAAACACGCCCCTTCCTAATACCGAATCAAAAACCCATTTTGCGATTCGGTAATAGGTGACCGAATCACAAAATAGGGTTTGTACATTTTAGAATGCTAATTTGCGGTCGTAAATAACCCAATTCTGCAAATCGGGCCGTTTGCGAGCTCAAAAAAACGTTGTTCATCTGGCTCTTTGTTACTAACAGTAGACTTTGCTATAGAAACAATGCATACAAAGTAACCACTGGCAGGTGGGTTGCAGGCTGCACATATTGCTGTTACCAAAATCAGAGGGAATTCTTCATCCCTTTCCTCTAGAACCAAGACAGTATAAATACATTTTTTTATGCCTTTCAAAAGACGTGCCTATTTCATATATGTATATGAGTCACTTGGGCCCAAGGGCGGACTGGGAACCAAAACCGGCCCTGGCAAAGTGCTCGGCCGCCCCCCCACCCCCCGGGTGGGGGGGGGTGCGACCGGTGGGGCGGGTGCGACCGCACTCTATGCCAGGGCCGGTTTTCGGCTGATTTTGTTACAGGGCCGTTTTTGCAGCAACGGTGCAAAAACGGCCCTGTAACAAAAACGGCCCCCAGAGGTCCAAAACCAGCCCCCACCCTTGCCGCGCACCGGGGGATTGCCCGGTTCCCGCAACGGCCAGTGTAGGAGAGTAGGGTCTGCTATCATATGGTCACCCCAATTTTTGCTTTTTGCTTCACTGGTTTTCGACTTAATGTGGCTGTGGGCCTGCTAATCAGACCCACAGCCTGCTGTTCTCTCTCTAAATTCACAGACATGTACTATAGGTACATAACCAATTTGGTACTGGACACCTTATCAGCCCCTGTACAGTGCACTATAGGTGCCCAAGGCATAGATGCATCCAAGGCCTACCAGGGGCTGCAGCATATCTTTTGCCACCCCTGGCTGGTACTTAAATCGACACAACTGGCTGATCCCTCAGCTGGGGCAAGGTGGTGTAATCACCCCTTGCTTAGATATAGTATACCTATGTCTAAACCTATATCTGGACACATATATACCTATAAGTCACTCCTATGGCAGGCCTTAACAATCCTGGAGGCAGATTGCGTGGTTTTATGTGAGATGGTGCTCTAGCATGAGCTGAGCCTGTCTGCAGCGTTCAGAGCCATTTCCTTAGTGCTGTTCCAGTGATACTGCCATACCATATACTCTTAAGTGCATTATAATCCTCGCGGTTAATGCTAACTTTGGTTTGGCTTTATCAAAACATGTCGTGTTTGGTGTCATACACTTTGGAATACTACCCCCTCGCCAGTTCTGGCGAGGGGGGTAGCATTCCACCCTTCTAGAGGGAGAAGACATGTTACTTTATTTAAAACGCGGTTAATCCTAACCAGAGCCTCAGCATCACAAAATGGATGCTGCTGCCCCGACACAAGTCTTACCTCCTGCTGCTGACCGAAACTTGGCTGGGGAGGCCTGGACAAAGGGTTTCCTGTCACAGGGAGGTGCTACACCACCCCAGACAGGAGATAGTGGATTGGAGCAGGGAGGGGTTAAAGAAACTAGACACTGCCTGGGGCGCACAAGGTGTCCCAGGCAAAATCCAGTCAAACCGGTTCTGGGGCACTCCAGCCCCAGTCCTGGCGCGAAACTGGACAAAGGGAAAGGGGTGTAACCACCCCCTTCCTGGGTCCCACTCATAGGAGGGACCTAGCAGGTAATCCAGCCCCTTGATTTGGAATAAAGGCAGGAGCTGTGCCAATGCACATCAGATTATCCTGACTGAAACTTATGAAACGAAACTCTGGACCCTTCGACATCCTACTCGACGTGGAAGACTAAAGAATCACCCTTGTGGTCAAGGAGTGACCACACTGTGCAAACAGACACCATCCAGCGCATCACCGTTTGCTTTGTTGCAGTTCCCGCCGGAACTCGAGCGACAGAGATCGACAAGACCCAGCGTGCCTGCCTTCCAACAGCCTGATCCACAGTCCCTGCAAAGCTGAGACCCGTGGAGGCTACCTGGAGCGTGGGGCCGGCCATCTTGGAAAAATGACGAAGTGCTGACCGTGCAGCATCCGAGGCTCCCTCGAAGCTGTGCATTGGAGTTTGAGAAGCTCCAGTCCCGAGCAGCTTTTGCACCGAAGCTCACCCCTCCACACTCATCGAGTGCTGCGTGGGGCCCTTTTGCATTTTCCTGCTCGACGCTTTGGTCCGGTTGCTTTCCCGTTGGCTAGTGGCCCCAGTACCGACGAACCTTTGAATTTGCTCTGCTAGTCTGGTTGCTCCAGACTGGCCCTCGCTCCCCTGAAAAGGAGCACCCGCTCAGACCTTGCTGGTCCGAGTAAGAAGCGATCTTCGAATCCTGCGTGGGTTGCATTTGCCAAGGCCTGTTGACTCCGATCCGGAAGCCGACACCGCCGACAGCGAGAGCCTTCGTGGGACAGCTTGTGACTCACTCCAGGACATCCTTGGTGCCCCAGAGTCCACGTGGCAGCGGAGACAAGCTTCACGACAACCACCTGATTGCGCCCGACATTGCCTGGTTCCTTCCTGGTCACTGGCTAGTGACCCAGACTCTGTCCCCTCTGCTTTCAGGTACTCTACATCTTCGATCCACCCTTGGATCCAACCGGACTCTTCTCTACTGGCCGCCTGCAGAATCTTCATCTCCAGGCACCCTAGATCTTCACGACGAGACCCAACATGCTTTTGCACCTGTGCACCCGCTTCCTGTGGGTGAGGTAACTCTTGAACGCCGGTGCTCCTGTAGTGGTTTACACCTCTAGTGTCTAAGTCTAAAGTTTTGTCCTTCTAGTCCAGTCGGAAGACTCTTAAAACTGTAACTCGATAACTTTTACGCACCATTGACTTTGCATTGGTGCATGCGTGTGCTTTTAGCGCTGCACCCGATTCCCGCGGGCTACTCCCGTCCTAACTGCTGTTATTCCAGTGTAGTCCCAGCGATTCCCAAGGCCCTAGGCCTTACCACTGATCGATTAGTGATACTTATATCACTTTTGTGATACATGGTTTGAGTGGCCACCGGCCTCATCCATAATTGTGCAACTTTCATATGTTATACTGTGCTTTTGTTTAAACGCTTGTGCTTCTATACTCATAAAGAGTATAGAGGATTATTCTGAGAATAAATACATATATTTTTATAATATATAACTTGTGTGGTGTCCTTTCATTTGATATTACAGGATTGCATATGGTAAAACAGCTGGCTTCACCTGTCCTCTTGAGTTAAGCCTTTAGGCTGCTTAGTCCATGCTACCTCTAGGATAGCTTGTCTTTAAGGTTGACTTACAACCATCACCATAAGGGATTGTTTGAACTGATATAAGGTGCCCCCAGAATTGGAGACATCATACATCAGGCCAACTTCTCACAGCCAGTCCGGGCCTGCTTGAGCCTGTGGAATTTTTACCAAGATCTGAAGCTGCTTTTGTGCAGGAGGTACGTCACAATGTGGGTGTTGTATTTGTGGTCAGGCGAAAGCTGATGCCTGCTCCCACTTAGCCATTCTGTGAAATTTGTCCCAAGCAAGTTGAAAATGAGGGGCATCAAGGCACAGAAGTAACACAACATACGTGGGTGGTGATTTAAGTACTTAACTTTGTGATGGTTTAAGTGTGCTTCGTCAGCCCCATGGGCTTGTGTCTTGTCACCACTGTGTTGTGAAACTGAGGTAAGACAGTGATTTATGCAGCAGCAGTTCCTCCGTTGGAGGAGATGAACGCCGCCCCCTCACACTGCTGCGCAGAAAGCTGGAAAATAAAATGGTAACAAAAGGATTTTGTTACCATTTTATTTTTCAGGCTTTCTGTCGAACAGAGAGGGCAGGGCGGAGCCAGTTTGTCATTGCTGCTGATTGGCAGCGATAATGAGTGGCCCGTTCAGTATGAAGTGAGCATGTCGGTTTGGCTGGCTACCTTGCTACGGCCAAACCCACATACATAATTCAAACTGTCCAACCCGGCTCTCTTAGACAGCCGGGTTGGAGAGCAGGCAGAGGCTTTCAGTGCTCTCCTGAGCGCTGAGACAGCCTGCTCCAGCCAATCCAGACAATTCACTCATGCAGCATGTGAGCAGTGTCTGGATTGAATAAGGACCTGTGGGAGCTGTGGGTCCTCGCGCTCGGAGTCTGACGTGCTGCAGTCTAAGGTAAGTGAAACTTTTTTTCATATTTTAATGTTTGTTTATTTGTCTATGTTTTTCTAAAAGTATTAATGTCGACCTACCTTTTTTGTGGGTCACTAACCGCCACTGGATTTATGTGGGGTCCACTAAGGCTCTTTTGTATAGAAGGTTGTGCATACTATTGCAAGCCTCACACATTCCTAGTTAGTGCACTCTTAAGAGCTGTTTCTAGAGCCTAGATGCAACAGCCTCTCCAGCTAAGCTGTGAAGTTGGACGAGCAAGAACTAAGTAGACCCCAATCACTTAAAAGGCAATGTTTCATAGTACTTATTAAGTGAATAGAGTAACTTAGGGATGGGTGTTAAATTAAAGATTTGCATGTTCTGGATTTGCTACTACACTATTTCTTGCCAGACACTTTACCTTATCAGGTCGAACCTAAATCCATTCTGAGCTGGGGACATTCTCTTTCAAAATTGTATTTTACACAGAGCCAAATAATGCTAATTAGGTGTCAAAACTCTAACGTTCTGAAGGTGGATATCAGTAGTTTCACCGATTTGTTTTCAGTTTTGTCTAATGATACAAGTAAGCCCTAAAGGTTAGGCAGTCATTTAAAGGAAAAAGATATGTGTTTGTCAGAGCGCTTCTTGAACTATATAGGAAGGTGTAAAATAACATCGCAGAACCAGTTTACAAAAGGACAGTTTTTATGAGTTTACATAAAAAGCACACTGTAATTTGACAACAAATCAAAAGCACAGACAGTTGTGTGTACTAAAACAGTTTGTGGGTCCCTAAACGATATAATGAAAATCATCATGCTTTGGCATTTGAATTTAAATGTTTTTGTTGTTATTAAAAGATGTCAGATTATTCATATTATATCACCATAAAATGACACAGAAGAGCACAGTTTACTGCATTGCATTTATGCAGCTTTGTCCCTCCCAATGTCCATGACCTTTATTTTTAAATCACCCATCCCAAATGTTGCGCAAACGATGGGGTTAGCCGTGTGATTTAACATGACCTAGACACCTATGACGTTTATGGTTACCATATGTATAGTCTTATCTAGCTCAGTTTTTGCAATAATGTATACATGGAAGGGCCCAGAATTGGCCTAGAGTTGAGATTATCTGCAAAAAAGAATGTGGTAAAACTAGGACCACATTTTGTTCCCCATACCAGGCTCATTATCTTTCAAGGGTTGGGTTTTGGTGAGAGGATACCACTTGGAATCAGAGATTCCATCTCTTGGGATTCCTGCACCAAAACCATACTACTTGTAAAGCAGGTTTTGACGGCTACCTGAGGGACAAATGCAACAAGTGAACTTCTTTTCGTACAAGGCCCATCCTTCTGATGTTTTGGTTAATTTTAGGCTATGAAGCTTCTGCACTGTGGCATGTGAATGCGATCAAAAAAATCTGAATAAATAAATGAATAATATTTTCCACTGACTTGGTCAAAAGAACCTTTTACAGATGGCCACATGAAGGGCATATATTTATCTTCTCCTACAGAAGCTCTTCTCTTTCCCATCCACTACAAGCCAGTTGTTTTAGTAAGCCAGTTGTGATAGCAGTTGCTAATTATGGAGGCATCTCCAGATGTTTAGTGAAACTCCAACAATACCTCAGTGTCACCGGTGTCCATATTTTTTATATAATATTTCTTTATTAATTTTAGAAAATGCTCACTCACCAAAGAGCACATACAAGTGCCAAACCATATATGTAAACTAGCTAAAACAAAGCAAAACAGTGTAATTTCCAGCATTCAGGATGTGCGAACTTATACATGCCTTACATTGTATTGTATTGAATTGTAATTGTATTTATATAACGCTTACTACCCTATATGAGGTGTCAAAATGCTTTTTGGCGAGTAGCACGCCACTCCGTACCCGAAAAGGACTAGTGGTGGATTAGTATAGTGAAATGTGACATAATTTGAGCGGTGGCGTTGGATTGCAAAGGATAGTTGGGGGATAGAAGAGGGAAGAGTCTAGAAAGTGTTTATTGGGAGATCATAGTAACAAGGTGCTGTTTGGGATGAGTATAAGGAGAGATGGATGAGGTAAGAATCTCTAGAACTGGATTAGGTAGATCATAGTATTAAAATGAGGTGTGGGGTGATCCAAGGAGGGACAGAGGAGGGAAGCGTCTAGAAAGGGTTATTTTGGAGATCATAGTAGTAGAATGAGGTTTGGGATGAGTCAGAGAGTGGAGGTAGAGGATATATTGAGAGAGGTGTAGTGTGAAATATAGGGATTGAGAGAGTCAAAGTTTCTTTTTACTGTAGGAATAATGTAATAAATATATAGATGCATAAGTACATATAAATATACATAATTATATCAAGAAAAACAAATATCTAGATACATACATATAATCAAATTAAATGTTTATATAGGGATATGCTGTACATTTGTGTCTGAGCATGATGGTTATGTAGAAAAGAGCCAACTCTTGAGTAGTCTTCCGAAGATATGATAGTTATCTGTGGATCCTATGTTGGGGGTAATAAATTCCATAGTTTGGCTGCTTGAACTGAGCAAGATGTGCAACCTATGTGTTTTTCTTGTATGCTGGGACTTTGAGGCGAGGTGCCATTCTGGAGCAGACGTTCCTTTGTTGAATGTATTTGGTGATTGTATTCCTGATAATAAGTGGTCCTGTTCCATGTATTGCTCTCTGAGTGACACAAAGCAGCTTGAATGCAGATCTTCTGGCAACTGGTAACCAATGTAGGGCCCACAAGGCAGTTGAGAGGTGGTTTTGTGGCTTTACACATGTGAGTAGTCTGGCAGCAAAGTTCTGAATCCATTGTAGACTTTTCATAGTTGATAAAGATGATTTGTGGTAAAGGGCATTGGTGTAATCAAGTTTAGACAGTACAAGACAGATAGTGGCTTGGACCTTGTGTGGAAATCCCAAGTGGAGGAAGATGTGTCGCAGTGTTTTCATAGTAATGAAGCTTGATCTTGCTAATTTGTCCACTTGGGCATTCATTGATACCTTGGTGTCCATGGTAATTCCTAGATTTCTTACTTTCTTCAATATTTTAGGAGGTGGTCCCAGATCGTTAGGCAGGGCACAAAGTGGCTCATAATTTTTCCAATCGGCACATGTGAGTATTTGCATTTTGGAGGCATTCAATTTGAGATGGCTCCATGTCATCTACTGATCAACGGCTCTGAGGCAACTGAAGATTTGTGAGTTTCCAATGTCTTTGGGGCTTTTCAGTTTAAGAAGTATTTGCGTGTCAACTGCATAGTTATAGCATGTGAGTTGAAATTCATTGATGATTTCCGGTAATGACTTAATGCAGATGTTGAAAAGCGTGTGTAAGATGGTAGAGCCTTGAGTGACCCCTACTTTTGTGAAAAACGGTTTAAATGAGAAAGGTGGAAAATATATGACATTTGTTCTGTTTTGAAGGTAAGATGTGATCCAGTCGAGGGTAGTAGTCCCCTCTATGCCAGCTTTTTAGAGACTTTGGATTACAGTGACCTGGTCATCTGTGTTGAAGGCATCTGAGAGATCTAAGAGAAGTAGTGCAGCAACCCTGTTGCGGTCTACTGTGTTTTTAAGGTCATCCCAAATGGTGATAAGGGCTGATTCTGTGCCTCTTCCCGGATTGAATCCTGTTTGGAAGTCAGTAAGTATAGAGTTATCTTCAATTAATTGGCACATCTGGGTGAATGCTGCTCTTTATCAGTTTGCCCAGGAAAGCTCCCTTTGGTTTGTGGTTGGCAAGGTCAAGTGGGTCCAGGTTAGTTTTCTTTAATAATGGGCTTGTGTACTCCTTTTTTTAGGTCTTTTGGAAAGATTCCTGTAGTGAATATATGTGTGATCTAAGCAGACATTAAGATGTATCTTAAACCCTTGAGCATCTCGGCCAGTGGGACAATATAGATGTGCAAGAAAGCCAAACTCACCCTCGTGCTTGACTCTCCATGCTAGGACTGTCCAATAAAAAGGAGTCCATCTCGGTAAGAAATAGAATTTCAGTCAGTTATTGTATAGTCCGTAGGAGAGTTATCTGGTCCACAGCCTCACATGGTGCATAGAAATCTAGGAGAATCAATGCAGCTTAGCAGCCCATCTCTGTGCAGGTCTGCAGTTAATATTTGACCTTTAAAATTCGAGTCTCTGTAATTTGACATGCCAAGAGTTGCAGGGGCTACTCTGCTGAAAAGATGATAATATTCCAAGTAATTTTCAGTTTAACTGAGTGCTCACTTCAAGATTTTGGCCACTATGAGTTAGCTGGAAATCAGCCTTAGGTGAGTAAGGTTATTTGGATATGCATTCATGTGGTTTAATAAGGATGGCATCACTGCCTCCTTAAGAGTGTCTGAACCCTACCTCTTCTCCAATTCTTTTATTATAATCCATTATGCAGTCAGAGGCCTTTCCCCGTCTCAGAGCACTGCCACACACCAAAGCTATGTTTAGTTATGTGAATTTTGTAGGGGCCTGGTGACGCCTTTTGGTTACTTGTGTACACTGAAAAGCATTGAAGTGAGGAGGTCGACCTAGTTCAATACTGATGGTCATCGCTCTGATTGATGAGGTAGAATCATATCTGCCAAGACGTGGAACTCCCTTCCCTCCCACCTACGACTGACCCAGGACCACCTCACATTCAGGAAACACCTCAAGACCTGGCTCCTCGAGCAGTAGCTGCAACCCCCATCCCCAGCGCCTTGAGACCCTCACGGGTGAGTAGCGCGCTCTACAAATGTATTGATTGATTGATTAATTGATATCTGATGTTCTTCAATCAGAACTTTTTTTCTGCATGGAACATAACTTTCGGCTAGTTTGAAAACAGATTTCTGTAGTTTTCTGTTGAGGAGAGGCTGTTGAGCAGTACCTCCCACAGCATCGTAGGAAGGCTAAAACAACCTTATTGCGCTGATCGTAAGCTGTTTAAAACTGGTGCTCTCTCTCTGGCACTGATCCATGAAGAAGCTCTTTGCCCAGGTCTTAGACATCTGCTCAACAGGATACTTTGTGGATGCGTCTATTTCTCATAGCTTAGAACTCCTTGTTTCTATCATGGTGCTATGTGCCTAGAGACTACTCCTTCTCCTGTGATTGTAATTGTCTAGACTGCACTTGCTTTTCCTCTTAGTTCACCCATGTGTTGTGGGCATTACCTTGGCGGAGGCATCTGTTGATCTTCTGTCTTCTCTCCTACCTATATCTGTAGCCTAGCTGGTCCAGCCCTAAGTGTAGCTGATGTTCGTTGGTGGGTTCTGGATTATGTGAGGTTACCTTACCTAGATCTTTAATCCTAATCACTGTTCTCACCACCACCATTACAGCCCCTGTTGATCCAGGGGCCAAGTGTCTGCATGCTGCCAGTCTTCCATCTGCAGGCTTTTCTGTGTTCTTGTGTTATTCAAAGAAGCAACAGGTATACTGATAATGTCCAAACCAGTGCTTGAAGTGGCCCGGGACTGTCTGGTACTGAGTGCCAGGACCTATTATTTTGAGAGGGAGAGTACCAGCACTTCTCAAGAGAAATGTAATTTTTTAAATCAGAGAGTACCGGCACTTCTCAGAAACAAACAGGTACTCTGGTTCCAGACTACCTGCACTTCTATTTTTCCATTTCAAGCACTGCTACAAACTATAGCAGCACCTAGGAAAATAGTGGCTGTGTATTTTGAAGGCACATGATGATGCTGTTGGAATTGTGAAATACTACAGTGTTGGGCCATTTTTAGGTCTCGTGACCTTAAATGCGCGCAAGCGCATTGAGGAACAAGAATTCAAGTGCTCAAAATGCTCATGAAACCACCAGCTTTTTGCTGGCGTTTTCATGCAGTTCATGTGAACCACGTGTTCAAACATGAACGCGCATCAGCCTCCCTCCATTTGCCGCACATCAAAGGGCTTCGCCCAGAGTGCGCTCTGCGGCTTCTCGGCTTCTCCTCCCCTAACTTCCTTGCATTTCTCCTCCCCCTCCCCAGCCAGCTTCCCCCAGGCCGTGTTCCCTCATCCCTCGCACCCCCTCCTCCTTCAGCTTATCACATTCTTCAAACTAAAAATGCGTCCCCGCTTGTAGCATGCAGGGGCCTAAAGTGATTGCATTAACCAAACTAGTTTTCCTACCCAATTTTTTTTCCCGACAGATAAAGGTAAGTTGCATTTATATTTTCCATTTAAGGTATGTGCGTTGTATTGTGTATGTCTGTACGTAAACATCTACCAAAATCCCCCAGGATCAGAGTTCACTTACTTTTATTTATGCACTTTGACTGCTTCCCAGATCAGTGATGAGTGCTTGGCAAAGAATAAATAGTAATAATAAAATACATTTTCATGCAGATTTTAATAATGCTAATCAGTAAGTGGCCACATCAAAGGCTCTGTGCCACTTTCACCCACACAGCAACACTTACAGACACGCAACGCCACTCACACCCACGCAAGCCCGCTATCATCCACGCAACACCACACTCACCCACGCAACGCCACTCACCCAAACAACACCACTCACACACGCAACGCAACTCATCCACGCAACCCCACTCATCCACGCAACCCCACTCATCGACGCAACGCCACTCATCCACGCAACGCCACTCATCCACGCAACGCCACTCACACACACAATGCCACTCACACACGCAACGCCACTCACACACGCAACGCCACTCACACACGCAACGCCACTCACACACGCAACGCCACTCACACACGCAAGGCCACTCACACACGCAACGCCACTCACACATGCAACGCCACTCACACATGCAACGCCACTCACACACGCAACGCCACTCACACATGCATGGCCACTCACACATGCAACGCCACTCACACATGCAACGCCACTCACACATGCAACGCCACTCACACATGCAACGCCACTCACACATGCAACGCCACTCACACATGCAACGCCACTCACACACGCAACGCAACTCACCCACGCAACCCCACTCATCCATGCAACGCCACTCATCCACGCAACGCCACTCATCCATGCAACGCCACTCACACACGCAACGCCACTCACACACGCAACGCCACTCACACACGCAAGGCCACTCACACACGCAATGCAACTCACACACGCAACGCAACTCACACACGCAACGCCACTCACCGATGCAACGCCACTCACCGACGCAACGCCACTCACCCACGCAACGCCACTCACACACGCAACGCCACTCACACACGCAACGCCACTCACACACGCAACGCCACTCACACACGCAACGCAACTCACCCACGCAAGGCCACTCACCCACGCAACCCCACTCATCGACGCAACGCCACTCACACACGCAACGCCACTCACACACGCAACGCCACTCACACACGCAACGCCACTCACACACGCAACGCCACTCACACATGCAACGCCACTCACACACGCAACGCCACTCACACACGCAACGCCACTCACACACGCAACGCCACTCACACACACGCAATGCCACACACACGCAACGCCACTCACACACACGCAACGCCACTCACACACACGCAACGCCACTCACACACACGCAACGCCACTCACACACATGCAACGCCACTCACACACGCAACGCCACTCACACACGCAACGCCACTCACACACGCAACGCCACTCACACACGCAACGCCACTCACACACGCAACGCCACTCACACACACGCAACGCCACTCACACACACGCAACGCCACTCACACACACGCAACGCCACTCACACACACGCAACGCCACTCACACACACGCAACGCCACTCACACACATGCAACGCCACTCACACACACGCAACGCCACTCACACACGCAACGCCACTCACACACGCAACGCCACTCACACACGCAACGCCACTCACACATGCCACTCACACACGCCACTCACACACGCCACGCCACTCACACACGCAACCCACTCACACACGCAACGCCACTCACACACGCAACGCCACTCACACACGCAACGCCACTCACACACGCAACACCACTCACACACGCAACGCCACTCACACACGCAACGCCACTCACACACGCAACGCCACTCACCGACGCAACGCCACTCACCCACGCAACACCACTCACACACGCAACGCCACTCACACACGCAACGCCACTCACACACGCAACGCCACTCACACACGCACAATGCCAATAGCTCAAACTCTCACAACTGCGAGACCTATTGCATTGAAAATGCTTGTTACACAGAGCAGACATACTTGAAATGAAGTTTTATTTGACTGCAGGGCCACCTCCTTTTATCCCTCTCATAGAGACGCCCCGCCTCCCCATTCCTGAGCCAAACTCTCCATGCCACCTCTCTGTGCCACCTCTCTTGGGAAACCTACGTGACTGCACTTGGCAGTGCAGCAGTAGTATGGCGCGGCCTTGGGCGTCTAAAAATAAACATTGGTCCCATCCTGGATTCCATTAAACTGTTTAAAATTCAGAATGTGAAATTGTTCTTCCATGCTTTTGACCTCATTTCGAAGCATTCAAAGATTACTTAATGTCGTTACACGGTACAGTGATTGTTCTGCATTAGATTTTTGCGCATTTATGATGGCCACAACTAATGCCACATGGAAAAAATAAACACAATACATATATTTAATACAGTTCTTTGTGTGAAGTATTTGGAAATCAGTGAACATTGTTTTAGATATTACACTGCCAGATTTGATAATGGATTTCCACAGTTTGTTCTTTGTACGAAATGATGCCCCGAGCAATGTATAATTTATACTCTGTGCACAAGCCCTTAGTTACCACTTTCAGACCGTAGCAATCGAGCACCGAATGTACACCGTTCATCTAAAGTCAAGCGTAGCTTAATAAGCCACCCACACCTCAACAAGCTGTCGTTTAGGTGACGAAATGTTGCTTTCTGTAGTTAGAAGGAAGATAGATAGTAACAACACCTTACATCGAGGGGATTGTGTTCCATTAACGCCTCCTGTCGCATTTATGGTCCCTTAAGGTTATAAACACAGCCACAGTGTTGTAACCGACTGTCAGTGACGTCTTCCGCCTTTGATATAATCAACAAACGTGTTTGCTCCGTGGACAGCATTATTACAATACAGAAATGTACTAGAATAAATTCGAGTAGGTCTTACATTTATATGACTGCATTTTTCTCCTATGTGGCTCTCTTTTAAGTCAAACCTTGTTGCAATTATCTTTTTTGAGCTTTTAGTTTTCAACTTTTCGCTCGGGAGAACATATTCTGGCACTATCAAGCCCTTTTAAGGCGTTTTCTTTTTTTATGAATCTCCGTAATGTGCTGTGATATATGAGTGTCAAAGATTCTCATTGTGTGGTGACGATCGCGAGACAAAAATAGAAAATTACAGTGCCACAGACTATTCAGTACGAAGCAGTGCTAACGCGGGATTACTGGTTACTAATTATCTTACCAAATCCCAAACTATGTCGACTGAATCGTTGGTACCTGTCTTTGAGTAAAAGGTAATTTCGCAATAAGTCAATCAATTTAAGAACTTACACCACTCTAAATGACCACTGACCAATTTTTAAGTTTCAAAGATTTAATATAAAGTCAAAGATAACTGAAGATACAAACTTCTCAAAATGAGATTAAGAAGGTAAATCGGTATCACTATAAACATGAACTTCTTGAATAATCTAAGTCTGAAGAACAAGATAATAAGTACAAGCTCAAAAACCATAAGGGTTGTCAAAATAGATATAAGTTGCAATCTCAAAGTCATTACAGAAAAGAAAATTAAGGTTAGTCTGTCCCTACACTATTTTAAATGACATCCCTACTTAGCAAGATCTTAACCCTCTAGGTGTCAGCCGTGGTGACTTCCTAAGAAGATCACGCACTTCTCTTTGTCTCTTCTCTTCTAATGGGTCTCTCCTGATCAGCCTATCTGCCTACCCATCCGCTTCCTTAGGCTCCCAAAATCATCTGCTCTGCTCTCCTCCCGGGTCTCTTTCCCTAATACCAAATCACATTTCTGATAGGAACGCCCCTTGGGACGCCCCTCACGTGGTACATCTTTGCGCGGTAAACTCCATGATGGTACTCTTGAAGACCCTCGTTATAGTTGACCTTGGTTCCCAGGCTTCTTCTTCAGTGCGCTGATACCCCCTGAAATTCCTGGAAACTCCTACAGGCCTGCGCAAGGCGCCACTGAACAAAGTCCCTTTCATTCGAGCTGATTAGGACCCTCGCACCTGCATACAGCTCATCCTGCAGTGGGCCTCAAATTCCAGACTCCACCATATCTTTAGTCATAAAACACTCTCAAAGCTCTGTGCTGGACACCTCTCGACCTCTTCTCTAACGAGCACATGACGATTTACACGACATGACATTATCTTCTCTGGCCTACTTGATTTACATGCAGCAGGTCCCTGCACTCTTAAAACGTTAACTTGATTTAAACCGCAAACATTCTTAACTAGCATACGTTTCTAAAATAACACATCTATAAAGCATATACTTTTAACCCTAAGTTCAATAGTACATTTGGAAGAACCATGTCAACCTTATCTCACATTAATTTAGCAGCACGTTCAGGTTTGCTGTGAATTGCCCTAAGGCCTACACATAATACTGGATTTTCAAAGTTACATTTAATTCGGACATGATTCTTTTAACATGAGAACATGAGGTTTTCACATATATTCCAACATTTCTACATTAATCTCACACCGTTATAATTATAGTTACTCTACTTAACATTCTATACATTTCACTACTGAATATAAACCACTCTGTATATTTCACTCCTGGATATAAAACACTCGTGTGCAAAACATGTTTAAACTAACTACGTGCTTGTAAATATGGCGTACTTATACATTTTTTTTCAAACTTGTGCTCTCTCAGTAGCATAATAATTACCCGCAGTAATGGAATTTTTGTAGGCATGAAATGAATGATTGACAGATCTTGTGCAATGTGATGTCTCACGCATCCGTGTATCAGGCCGTCAGATAAATGACAGCAGTAACAAATATGGTGCCAGTCTTAATTTGTGTAAAAAAAAGCTGCATGGACCAAACAATTTTCTTTTTTTTTCATATCCAAACATTTGGATTGTTTCATTTGACAATGAAAAACGTCCCAACTACTTGGCATATAAATCAAAGAATATGATAGTTAAACATAGTCCGTACACTCAGATAGACGCAGACACTTTATTCTTAAAACACTTTCGGCCAGATTCATCATACTAAAATCGGCTCGCAAAGGGCCAGATTCTGAGAATCTGGCCCTTTGCAAGCGTTATTTTTGCATTTGGGATTCATCATCCCAAATGCAAAAATCGCTATACTAGAAATCGCTATATTGCGAAGAATCGCATTTAAGGAATCTCAATTAGAGATTCTTTAAATGCTATTCATGAACCTTTTTAAAATTGCGAATTCGCAATATGGGGCTGCTATTTACCGCGAAGTGTAACTTCGTGGTAAATAGCGAAAACTATTAGTGCATTTTTCTAAGTTGTATGTTACACACACACATGTCCTTTGGACATGTGTGTGCGCAACACCAGTGTACATTTGCATTTCAGGGGTGCTACAGGGTGTCCTTTGGACACCCTGGCACCCTTGAAATCGCTTCCTTATTTGCGATTCGCTAATTGCTAATCACAAATAAGGAATGACTCCCCATTCATTCCTATGGGCCTTGAGGCCCATAGGAAGGAATTGGAAAGCCATTCCTTATTTGCGATTAGCAATTAGCGAATCGCAAATAAGGAAGCAGTAGAAATCGCAAAATAAATTGCGATTTCTACATGCATCCCGTTTTGCGAGTCTTTAATAGCGATTCCTTAATAATCGCTATTAAGGACTCGCAAAAGAGGACAATGATGAATCTGGGGTTTTATTTTTAAGCTTTATCCAAGAAGATCAACACATCTTGACATCAGACGCCGTTCTGCAACTGCAGTTCAACTTATTTGAGATACCTACCATAGATTGAGAACATCAACTCTACAGAGGTGTTGTTATTTCATTGAGTTTAAATTGCCCTTGATAGAAAATACACACTTGGATTCTTTGTTACGTGTGATGCAATTAGAAAAAAAACAAATATTAAAGTCTGACAGTGATGATCCTTCAAATGGAATATATCACATTATGCCGTATCAGTCTTTATGCTCTGTTACTCATAAGTTTCATCAGACTTGTTTTGTTATAACTTTAGCTGCTTGTGAGATAACCTAGTCTAGTTTTTGCACAGTACTAATTTTTATGGCATAAAATCTTTAACATTTTTATTTTTTTAGTTATATTTTCCAAACACTATTATATATATCTTTGGATTTTAGTTTTCTGTGAGATTTGGTTCTGAAACAAGCAAACCTCTTTATATTTTCTGATTTTGAACCACCTGGGTTTTGGTCCTCTGCTGTGAATGAGTCTCACCATCTGCGTCTCACTCACCGAAAGCGTCTCTTAAATGCCTGTAAAAGCTAACCACAAGAATATTCCTCTTAAAATAAGGTCTCCTGTTCTGGAGAAGTGGGGGTAAGAGGCTCTGAGTGAACTGCATGTGAAACCATTGTGGGTACACATGTGAGGGCAGAGTGAGTGGGGCAACTGTCTAATTCAGCCCAGGATATCAGGCGTGGCCCCCGCAGGTAAGAGCGGCGGGGCAGGGGAAGGGACTCAACATACGACGACAAGGGAAACGTACATTAAAAAAAAGAAAACTATGTTTTTATTTTTTTTAATTGAAGTTTCCCTCGTTGTCGTATGTCAAATCCCTCTATCCCCTGCTCTTAATGCACGGGCCGCTCCTGCAGGATCTGCACAAAGATTGACTGTCACGTATGGAGCGTTTCAAACTCGGATATTGCCTGTACAGCCCTTATAATTTCCTTTGGAACTCAATACCTATTCCCATTTCATTTTGGATATAGTGAGTCTCTTCTAGTGCTTCACTGTGACTCTGTAGTGCTTTACCATACTCACTCTGTAGGTGAAATATGTGGCACATATATTAACTTTGCATTGATTCAACACAGTGAAATTATTTCCACATGCTTAATAAGGTCCCAAGTGCCAGTAACGTGAAAAAGTCTTTTATTGTTCGATTATTTAAAATCATTACAATATACTAACAATGTAAAAGAATTATCTAAAAACAAATAAGTTAAATTCCCTGCTTGTTACTACGAACTGGTGGAGCATAAAACCTTAAAAACAGTGTCACATTCTAGATATACAGTTTGAGTGCAACGTACATTGGTTTTTACATGGAAGGTATGTCCACGGCACCCATACTTTCGGGCCGACTGTTTTCTTTATGAGGCTCTATTTTCGCGGACAGTGCAGCTCGAATTAGTTCTATGAATTTCCCCAGCCGTGCAACTGTTTGAGTTGAAATTGAAGAAAAACACAAGTCAGAGTGCCAGTATAATATTAATTTGGGCACATTTTCACTTCGTCACATACTTTGCGGCTTTCAGTATTTTCCTGAGTCAGCACTCAAGGAGCTTCTGGCTGTGAACTACTCTGCTGAGCCAAGTTAATTACTCTGTTGGGCAGCAGGTACATTAAAGCCTTCCTCTGAGAATAGAACGACTCAGAGGGATTCAGCCTTCTCCTGGTAGAGGAGGAAAGTAGAGGCGAAATCTGAATGGGCTAAATAACTCACACTTATTGGCAAGCCTGGGCATGTCCTTTGTCTTGCAGAGATCAAGGGTGGCAGCCAGACCTCTGGCATCACTCACACTAGGGTCTCCCTTTCTAAGTTTCAGAGGGAGGGAACCCGTTTATTGTATTTGTGGCGGAGTTAACGACAGTGGAAGAGTGAATACTGATCAAAGCTTGATTGTGCCATCTTGGCAAAATTTGAGAGGGTGCTATCTTAGGCATTTTCACCTCCCATTCTTGTACATATTTTTTAGTTTTTGCGTAGTAGTTGATAGTGTGTGTAATAAAATAGTTTTCCTTTTGATAAGAAAAACCATTGTCGGGGCAGCAATTTAGGACATCTTGTC
Organism: Lissotriton helveticus; assembly: GCF_964261635.1. NCBI lineage: Eukaryota > Metazoa > Chordata > Amphibia > Caudata > Salamandridae > Lissotriton > Lissotriton helveticus. Next base: position 877,068,608 of record NC_136067.1, read on the forward strand.
TGTACCATTTCTGAATCCTGAGTCTCTAGGCCACCCTTATCTCTTCTGCTTGACTACCCAGAGAGTAAATTGCTATAAAAGGGTACTTGGTACCTGGGTGGGAGGCCTGCAGTATGGGAGCCCCAGGGCCCCAGTGACGATAGACCCAGTTGTTACAACTGGGCCCAATGCATCGTGTCTGTCTTGGGACTACCTGTCCCGGTTGTCTACACCACCCATGTTCCCTATATTAGGTATTCTCTAAAAATCATAAATAGCTTCCTGTTGCATTAACCACATTCCTTATTGAACAAACATTCGACTGGTTTAATAGGACAAACACTCATGTATTGGGTTTAATTACTGTAATGCACATTGCATTTATTAATATAATGCAACATAACAATTATGCTCTTTTTTAACCTTCATTCCTTTGTATTTCCAGGTGATTTATGCCTTAAATACTAGAAATGACGAGCATGAATCTGGTATACAAGCCATCAAGGAGGCGCACGAGGAGGAGATTCAGCAGATCCTTGCAGAAACCAGAGAAAAAATAATGCAGTACAAGAGTAAAGTTGCAGAGGAGGTGGATCTCAAGAGAAGGATACAAGGTCTGGAGGAATCCCTTGAAGAGCACAAGAAAATGAAGCAACAAGCTTTGGCAGAGTTCGACGTTTTTAAAGGCCGCGTAGAAGACATGCAACTCTGTGCGGAGGCCCAGCACGTCCAGAGAGTAGTGACTATGTCTAGAGAGGTGGAAGAGATCAGGAAGAGGTTTGAGGAGCGACTACGGAGCTTCATGCAGCAACAGCTGCAGTTTGAGAAGGATAAGCGGTCAGCCCTGGACGACTTGAGAGCCACTCATAGACTGGAAATTCAAGAGATTCTCAAGACTCAGAATGCATGTCTATCCAAGGGACAAGAGACCCTCGAAGAGATGCATCGATTGCAAATGGAGGACATGAACTGTAAGCTTGAAGACCTACGTCAGGAAAGGAAAAAACTTGTGGAGGATTATGAAGGTAAACTCAGCAAAGCACAATCTTTTTATGAACATGAGCTTGAAGCTCAGAAAAGGTCACAGATGTACACAGCCGAAAGTCTGCAAGCCTGCATGCAGAAAGAGGCAGAGATGAGAAGGGAGTTTCAAAGCCAAGAAACTGTTTTACAAAAGAATTTGGGAAAGCTTAAAAGTGAGTTTGAGGTTGTTCAGAATGAAGCAGAAAGTCTCAAGGAAAAATGCCAAAAGCTTCAGGTTTCTCTGAGCACTGCCGAAAACAATGCCCAGGTAAGCAGTATTAACCTCTCAATGTATTTGGAATGTCTTTTGCAAACAAGCTGCAAATATCACTGTTGAAGAGGAGATTTATTTAATTGATGACCTCAAAATGGTTATAATCTGTGACGCAATTGTGGTGAGAAATTCCATCACAAAATAAAGCATCATAACTATTTGTATTTCAAGTTCTATATGCCTTTTACCAAGTAAAATATACATCCTGGCCCCATCTTATCAGCCTTACACAGGAGAAACTTAAACGTGACGGTGTAGTAAAAACAGGACGTGATGTCTGAAAGGAACACACTATCCTGCCTACATAGTACTCTATATATTAATGAGATTACTAAATCATTCTTTTTCAGTTCTTTACATTGATGTTTGTTTGCATTTATTGACCCTTGTGAGTTATCTACCTTATACTCCAGCAACCGGGATGCTACCTTCTGGATGCTGCACATTGCTCCTACCTCCCTTCTCTTTTTTCACTTCTGCTCCCTACCTCTCTTCTCCCCTGGCAGTCTGAAGCATCTCTCTTATGGCATGTAGCATCTTGTAGGTCATTAATAAATACATGCACACAACGCCACACCAAATGAAACTGCAATAAACCTTCTTCCTTCACCACTCTAGGTTTACTACACTTATCACCTCCATTGAGAAAGCCCATTTTGCGTATCCACTTACGTCATTGTAAACCGGTCTTACCATTTAGATTTAGCTTTCTTCACAAATTCCTTCTTCCTGATCTACGCATAATCTTCCATCTCATAATCCATGCACTCCCTTCACCTTTTCCTGCTGCCATACCATTCTTTCTATTTCATTTGACTTGCTTGTGCCTTTGCCTCACTGTAACCATACCAAGCTGATCATTGTGATTCATCTGTGAAGGCGGAACTTGCTACCATCACCCCTTCTTCTTATTAAAAATAATGCTGTAATCCATTTGCCGTACGATTAGTTGTGTGATATGCACAGGAAAATCTTTCTAACTCCTTACAAGATAACAGACTCTTAACTGCTATTTATACATTTTCCATGAGCATTCAGTTGACTCTCTCTACCAACTCATTTTAATTTGGGTTGTACAATGCTACACATCTATGTCTACTCAATGGCTCAACAAGAACACACTTAACTCCCTAGAACGTACTTGGGCATCATTGTCCGAGATAATTGTTTGTGTAACACCGTCTTTCAAGAAAATCCTAACACCTGTATCATGTCATTCGTGGTCACTTGAAAATAAACTCAACTTCATTTCACTGAGATAAATAATCCACCAGCATCATAAATAATCCAGCAACACCACAATGATTCTGTGGTTTGTATCTAAATAATCCACAACCGCCTTCAAATCCCTAGTTGCCACACCTTTTGTAGCACCTGCATCTGCATTCTAGTCTGCTAAACGCTCTTAAGCCTTTATCAGTAACCACAGTGCCGCACAGTGTTTCTCCCACCCCATACATTCGCCAGCACGCCAACAAAATCATACTCTGACTCTCCATTAGGCAATGCTTTTCTCCGTAGGCCCCTAGTTTGTCATATCTTCCTCAGATCCACTGGTGGCACCAACTTGCTTCACCTAAAAAAAAAAAAAAAAAAATACTCACAGAGTTAATCTCTAATATGTGATGTCTTTACCACCATTGCACAGGCTTCCCCCCTCCTACCTTTAAAAGTTTACCATCAACATGTGATACAATCAAACCTCCCCTCTTTAGTGATTGCAGAACCTGTGACACTCACAATTTCTTGATCCCCTATTTCTTCAATTTCTGATACTTTCTGACATCCTTCACGCTTGAATTTCCTGGAGAAATATTCCCCTACCTAATTCTGCTGACCTGCCACATATTCTTCTCAGAAGTGATATTATTGAAGCATGATTTCCCATACGCCATCCAACAGATTATGTAGTGGACAACAATGTAACAAGAGGCCTGTGATTTGTATGCAAGACATTTTTGGCCTGATTCACAAGGGACTTGCCAAAAAACCTCTTCTCCCTCCCTCCTGGGCTTGAGTAGTTCTTCTCTGAATGTCCATGTTGTACAACAGCTCCTGGCAGCTAGCAGGCCTCGTGCTCATAGCATGGTACTTAAAGGAGCCCAAGTCTGAAGCTGCCTTCTTTTAGGTGCGTTTTTGTCCCATCTGGAACACCTCTACAGCTTCCTTTCATTCACCAAAGCATGCCATCTTTCGTATACTAATTAATAATGTTAGCATGGTGTACTCCAAAGCACTCTCAGGGTTTGAGCACTAAGACACATGCATGAATCCTGAATCTGCCTGTTGAGGTTCAACCCACCCACATCTGTCTGGGCCAAACCAGCCATAGCCCAGTACTCTTCAACCTAACTTCCTCCCGGTCAGGGACTTCTTGACATAAAAGCGCTCTGAGGTGACAAGAAGGTGAAGCTGAGCACTCTACGAAACAGAAAAAATAATTATTAATGGGCAGGATAGACCCCACAGCAGCCATAGGATGGGAAAAGGGAACTCCAACCACCTCTCCTACCTGCAAGTCCTGTTCCACCTTCACCCTTGATGTTCATGCGTCCCTCACTTCTCGGGAGCTCATAATTGCCCTTCTTCCTAACAGTTCTAACCCACTCTCTTTCCATGTGGTCTGATCTTTGTTATTCCTAGTTCTTTCATTTGTTTCTGCCTTTGATTCTCCTAGCTGGTCACGTCCCCACCACGTTAACGTCTCTTTTCCCTCAGCACTACTGACCTTCTCCTCAAAAGCCTCCATTTTGTAGTAACTGTCCACAGGTACAACTAGATAGTTAATTAACTTGATTGGTCAACATACACAGCCTCTCAACAGGACATGTTAGAAAATTACTTGTACATCTACTTAGTACAGACACAGCAAATATCGCTAATTACACGCCACATCCAAATATCCAGCGTACCCTTTCGAAGGAATATTGTACAAATATCAAGACAACCTGGATATGCTATATAGTTGTGTATCACATCGCTCACAACAGTAAACGTCTCTAATCTCATGCCATTTGCACACCACCCAGCAGTACAACTGAGACTATTGTACACACATCCACCACCCCAAAGATATACGAAATATGTGGTTATCACCATGCTCACAACTGCAGTGCCCTCATGTGCTTTCATACTATCTTGCATGTTACTTAATTTGTAGGGCCGCTTTCATCATGGATATTGTTATTACCACTATTAGAAATTTTTGTATGGTCTGTATTAGCTGTTTTCATCTTTTTGCTGCCCTTTTGCCTAATTATGAATTGAAATTATCCTTCTGAGTGATCTTTATCTAGGTGTCCGCCATGTTCCATTTTACACTTCATCTCTTTAGTCGTGTGCATCATTTATGTCCGTTATGGCCTTGTTTTGCGATTCCCTACCCCGTCTGCACCTATCCCCATGCTCTCCATTCCCCACGCCCTCTCTTCCCCGTCAGCCCCTTGATATGGTTCCGCAGCTTATTTAACATTATCATTTCTGTAATTTACTTTTCATTATTTCGTTGCAACGCTTTTGGGGGGTTTTCATTTCTGCAGTTTCATTATTGGAAGAAGATAAGGTGTTTTACTCAATAATTTAATATTTTACTGCATTATGTCTGAGTCATTTGATTACGGTGATTTTATTTATCTTACAGTAACATTGTCAATGTTCTTTATGCTATTGCATTAATTACATTTTTTACATTTGGAAACATCTCTTTCATAGCTATGATTTTACTCAGTTGTTCGGTGCCTATAGCCTGACAGTGTTTTAAAGGCATATTTGACCTCTTAGACATGTTGTATAAATTGTTTGAAATTTAGTTTTACGATAGTTCTGTGAAGCACAATGGCTGAAATGAATGTATCACCAAGAATAGATTTGTGTTACCCTCTCATATATTTCGAGACTGTTTCTTGTAAGTAGTAGGTTTACATATACATCCAGGGAACTAAAATATGATTTTAATTGTAATTAGTATTTATTTATTTATAAAGTTTTATATAGCGCAAACTTGATGTTAGTTAGATAAGCCAGTTTTCTAAGCCCTCATTACGAGCTGAACAGAGTGCTATCATCTTGGTGGATACCACTTCAGGTCCATAATTATTGGGTCTTGAAACTTCTGGCCTGACAATTACAGGCCTAGAGACACCATACCGGAACCATCAGCGGAGTGGTGGAGGCTGTTGGGAGCCACTTGCCCGGCACCACCCGCATATTTCAGCATGGAAGAGCAGTAGACGCCTCTCAGCTGAAGGAAAAAAAATAGATTTTTCTGCGCCGACACCTTTCGCCCTCTCACAGGCAAAAGGCAAAGCCCTTGGACTATTTACCTCCTGCTCCAAGCAGATGGTAAATGTTCATGGATAAGGGCCCATTTTTTCCCCTTGAAGGGATAAAAACATTAGACCCGGTATTGTCAGGTTTGCATGATAGTCCCTATCCAGGGGAAAGAATTCATAATTCTCTGTAACTCATGGGGAGATACCAACTGGGATTGTAAATTCTTCCTGAAGAGTTAACAGGGAGCTCGGAATGAGGAACGTTATTCATTGGTCCAAATACTCAACTGCAATGAGATCTGCTGAACTAGCATTTTTCTTAGTGTTACCACAGCTGAGGCCCTGGCTAGTGCCATTAATTCTGCCTAGCTCTCTATTTCTCAAGGAGGATTACTTGATGGAGTCCATTGTCACTATCCCTTCTCCAGTGGTGGTGATTCTCCATACGTCAACTATAGTGTCCACAGAATATCAGATGTTAGTGTAGCACACCAAAATTATACAGCCTAATTGTCCAGCAAAGGACAGTCCATGAAGTAACGTTTGATGTAAATAACATACCCCTGTCTGGGATCTATTTCTGAGTCTGCATATTTTGACTAAAGGCTACTCTTAGGACGTTTTTCAGTTAGGATCTTAAATTGTGGCTGTATTGTTTCATTAACTTTGATTATCTGTATAGATAACAGTCCTGGAATCTTCAAAGCCCATTGGTCATTGTTTCACTGTTAATTCTTTAAGCGGTTTTGACACTGAATGGGTATATTTCAGATGTGCGCTATTTAAAAGATTTTTCCAAGCTCTCACCATCACACCTTTTTAGGTTGAACTTTCGAGACCTCTTGTATATAATTTAGTATATATACTTTAGTTTATACTTTAGTATATACTTATATGTGTATGTACATTGTGGGCTTTGGAGATCATCCCTAGGACTTGTCTGCTTCCGCCTAGGGACTTTTTTTTCTGTTCAACTGCCTCTGTTTAACTGTCTATATAGAACACGACCAGCAGAGGTCAGTAAAATACCAGAATTGCTTTTTGCTGAGGGACTTTCTTTTTAAAAAATTTCTGGCAACTTCTTCGATTTAACTTTCTTGATAGAAAACGACCAGCAGAGGTCAGTAAAATACCAGAATCACGTTTGCATTCTACAGATTCCAGTCCATAGAAATTGTCTTCCACAAGCCCCCGTAGACAATATATTTTTCAAATCTTGTATTTTCAGTGATATGACCACCAAAGGCCCTAGTTTTATATTAAAAACAGAGCTTTGGACTATGCCATTTCCAGCTGAAAGGCAATATATTTCTCTCCATGTGTTCCCATACCTCGCGTGTCACGCAGTTTGGTGCATACTATATCTCCATGTTAAAGAACAGTAGATGTTTTAGCACCCAGGCTAATGTGCTGCATAACTAAATACATATACGGTCCCAAAGGCGAGACCAATTGCATTGCGAATGCTTGTTTAAATATCATGCTGCTGTTACAAAGTAGAGCATGCAACCGTCTTTGATTAGAATGTTGGAAAATCTCATGTTTTCCTATCTTTCTGCTACATATGACATTGGTTCTCTTTAACCGTATACTCCAATTAAGATGAAAACAGGCTATAAACTCATTTCCCTATTAAATTGTAAGTGCTTTTGAGTAACAGGCCTAATGTGTTCTGCGTTTAAACCTGGAATGGCCAATGTACTTCTGGATAGAAGTGTCTGAACCAGAGGTGCAAGATGTTACATTTGGCTCCGGTTGGGAGCTTTCCAAAACAATTAGTTGTGTTCAGTGAATCTACAGGAACACCCCTTGTGTACCTAACTTGGAAGAACACAGGAAAGGCTTCACATGAGTATTAAATGCTACCGGAACAAGAAGCTTTATATATGCTTGGATGTGGACCATGAATCTTTGCAAAGACCTTGGATCTGATGGGCCAGTGATAATCTTAATTAGATGATTAGAAGAGTTGTGGCTCTCATTTTTGACCCACCTGTTATTTGAAAAGTTCCCAGTTATTCACTTAGCTGTGATTTCTTTTTAATTGTCTTTAAAAGGTTTCACCATATTACATGTACATCATAACATGTAGAACTTCAATAAGAACTTGAGTGCAAACTGTGAGAAATTGGGTTATTAGTTGAGAGAGGTATGCACCCTCCGCAAGTAATATTAAAAAACGTTGTCAGGGTGAACAAGTAAAATCACTAAATACACCTGAGCTCAACCCTCTGGGAGCTGTGGCACAGAGCAGACAGCCTTAACTTAGAGGCAATGTGTTAAGTAATTATGTAGTACTAAAGCAGTAATAAAGTTGAACTGCAAAAAATACAAATATCATAACTAATTAGAACAACGCATTGAACATGAAGACACAAGTTCAAGCTGTGGTAGGCACCTGTTACGGAACCCTGAAAATGCTCTGGAGATTTCTCCCCCTTTTGTCCCTCTCCCACAGAAGGACCGTGGTCCAGGCCCTTATCACCTCTAGGCTGGACTACGCTAATGCCCTCTATTTGGGTCTTCCAGAATACCTCCTTGGAAAACTTCAGGTCGTGCAGAACTCGGCCGCAAGAGCTATCCTTATGTTGGGCCCCAGAGTCCATATCTCGCCACACCTAAAGAACCTGCACTGGCTTCCCATACGACACAGAATCAAGTTCAAAGCTCCATCCATTGCCTACAAGGCCCTTCATGGTTTAGGGGCCACCTATCTGAGGAAAAGAGTGAGCTACTACATACCTGGGATAGCACTCAGATCTTCTCACCAGTATCGGCTGAATGTGCCAAAAGTCAACCGTGTCCGATTGGGAGGACGTTCCTTCCAAGTCCAGGTCGCTAACCTCTGGAATGAACTTCCTTTAACAGTCAGGCAAGCGCCTGATATTCTGCACTTCAGGAAACTACTGAAGACATGGTTGTTCCAACAGTAGCTCGGACTCTTCCTCCGCACCCACGCCTCTTTCTAATCGTTCTGTCCGCTAGCGCCGGGACACTCAGCTGAGTAGCTGCACGCTCTATAAATATGTTAAAATAAATAAATAAAAATAAACAATAGAGAATAAATAGTGATGAAAATGACGCCAAAATCACAACAATCTAATAAGGAGAACCATTGATATTATTTTTTAAAGTTTTAAGTTGAAATAGTGCCAAGAAGCACAAAGTGCCAAAGATAGGACCTAAGCCCACGTTGACATTGACCGTGATGGAGCGTGGGTCAGATACATTAATGAGGTTTGCCTTGGAAAAAGATTTTACCTTCTGATTTTAGTTCTTTAACTCCCCATCCACCTTCTGGAGGTTCAGCCCTCTCTGATATTCCTCAGGTCCAGGAGTTTTTTTGAAATGGGTGCCTTAAGATACCACATTTATGCCTGCTATGACCGAGTGGGTGGGAATGTCCCCCGGGGACGCCCTAACCAATGTGGTAAAGGCTCTACCAAATTTGGGCTCTGTGCGCTGTTTGTATGTGTGGGGAATGTACCATGGTAATCATAGTGTCCTCTCACGTCTAACACAAAAATCCAGTTTTAGGCAGTCTCTGCACCCTCAACAGTTCACGCTTTACAATTATCGGATACAAATACGGGATACAGAACAAGCTCAGAGACAGAAATCTGGTAGAACAAAGCTGAGTTTTTAGCAACCAGACCGTGAATACAAACAAATTGTTTTGGCATTCTGTTTGCATCTTTTGAAGTGGACCCCAAACGTTATATGTTAACCCTGCAGACCTGTTACATAGAAGTTGACACTGTTATGTGAGAGGCCCTCTATGATTAGAGCCTGCTTGGCTGGTGGTAGAAAAGAAAGAGCTTGTCCAGATGTCAGCTAACATTTGCCTCTGACAGGGGAGGCCTCTTTGAAGTAGTCCCCAGTGGCATGGGAAAAATCCCAACAGATCTTTCATACATGTCTTAACACTCCAGCAGAACCTGACACTGTGATATCAGCAAGAGGCCAACTGTGATGAAGGCTAGTCTGGCTCAGAGGGCAAAATAAGGATGTAAGCCTGGGTATTAGCCGCACCTGCTTGTGTGTAGGGTAGTCCTCTTTGAAATTAATGAAGTCCTTGGGCCTAGCCACAGACTATCTCTTCATGGGCACAACAACACCTCACCACACCCAAAGCCCTTTGTTCCTGACCTGGCAGCAAGTTCACACTTTATTCATGCCTATTGAAATGCTAACCACTGAATGGCAGAAGAGGGAACGCAAAATGAAGATTTCGCTTCCAGGGACTTCAGGCAGCACAAATGTAACTTTTTGAAAGTAATTTTTCCAAAATATTTATTACAAATGTGACTTCACAAGTGAATTGAGCTTGTAATTAATATTTCAAAAAGTTCAAAAATTTAATTATCTGTTTCTTAGCCGGAGATAACATTTATTAATCTTAATATTGGATCCCACTGCTTACTAATGGAACAGCCAACCCTGCCACAGTGAAAGTAGCTTTTAGGCAGGAAGAACTGCTGCAACTTTGTGGTCTGCCTGAAGGGGCAAGGGCGTTTTCTATTAGTTGGTCCAGTGTCTCTTGGTTCTGTGATCTGTTTGCAGTGTGAAGCGAGGATCCAAGCAAGCAGTTCTGGGTACTTGACAGCAGTGTTGAAGATGAGCAGGCTTTTGCTGATGAATCTTCATATGAATCCTGTACCCCTGTTGAGGATGAATCTGTATGTGAATCCAGTACCCTCTTTGCAGATCGTGGCAGTCTTCAGTTGAGCTTTTGGGAAAGAGTTTGCACCTGAGAATAAATACTGTTGAGACAGTAAATCAGTAGACAGTGAATGAGTTGCTTGACATAGTCTAAAGTCACATTCTGGGAAAGATGCAAATTAAGAAATTTCAAGTGGGCTCTTTCCTTTAGGAATATCTCTCATTGCCATTAGGGCTAAGGATAGGGCTTCAGGCAATTTCACTCCCGGTCCTTCACGTGACCTTGATATTTTCTTTTTCAATGTTCCAATAATAATGAGGCATAGCAACAATCAGAGGTGATCCCAAAGCAACATTTTCTGACACTTCAACAAGATTATGGGGTTAGCGGAACTTGCAGAGTTTCACTCCATGGAATTCTGCAGAGTTATATAAAAACTCCACATGATGCTGCGGAGCTCCTCAAAGGATCAGAAATGTGCATGTCGCGCTGCTCGCACTGCAATTTAGAGCCAGTAGGGCGAGCAGCGCTGAAAAATCAGCGCAAACTGAACCATGCGGTGTGCAAGGGAGCACCTAATCAAGTTGATTTTGATAGATTTTACTGCCACTTGAGTAGGAATTCTACTTCAGCGGCAGTAAATTTACTCAAAAAACAGCCCTCCAACTGCAACCTCCTGTGTTAGAAACTGGCTCTAGAGGACGCCATGTCTCGCTCGCATTTCTGGAGCCTCGCAGGAGTAAATTACACGATACAGCTATTGGCGGAATTTGGCCAGAACTGCGTGTTACAGGAGTAACGCAGAGTTGCCAATCTCCACCAGTTCCGCAGGCAGAATGAAACATTCCACCCACCCCTGAACAAGATAGGCAGCTGTCACCAGAGTGCGCAAGAAAGAGCGTCAAGAGCACAGGAATAGTAAACAGTCCTGGGTAAATATACATTGAAAAGTTTTGTATAATCTGACAAACCTAAAACAGTGCGGAACACAATGTATTTTTCAGAGAAAGAAATACTTGTCCAGCTTTCATGAACCTAGGCAAAGGTTTTAAAGTATCGCTGTTTACTAAATCCTGCAGGGGTTTCACTTTGTTAGTATAATCAAAAATCAGTTGACTACAGTAGCTGATGTATACATTAAACACACAATAATTGAATGGGATAACTTGTAGATAGATAGCTTGGATGTGATCAGGAGACCGTTTTCCTTCTCTTGCTGAGATGTTGGACCTAGCTGTTAGAACACGAGGCAAACAGAATTTTCTCTAGAGGCTTTATGTCCTCATTTGGCCAGCTCATTAAATAAATAGAGGAAATGACGTTTGCATTGGTCCACGGAATCCAGCTTCACAAATCATTGTCATACTGAATTAGTATAGAACCACATAAGAAGACCAAAGTGTCCAACCGCCTGATTCATCAAGCTAAATTGCACTCACAAAGGGCAAGATTCTCAGAATCTTGCCTTTTGCGAGTGCAATTTTTGCATTTGGGATTCATCATCCCAAATGCAAAAATCGCTATTTAAGAATTCGCACATTTGCGAAGAATTGAATTTAAGGAATCTCTATTTGAGATTCCTTAAATGCAATTCATGAAGCATTTTAAAATTGCGAAAATGCAATTTTGGGCCGCTATTTACCGAGAGGTCAGACCTCTCGGTAAATAGCAAAAACTTAGAAAAATGCATTTAAATGCATTTTTCTAAGTTGCATGTTACACACACACATGTCCTTTGGACATGTGTGTGCGCAACATCTGTTTCAATTTGCATTTAAGGGGTGCTACAGGGTGTCCTTTGGACACCCCTGGCACCCTTTAAATCGCTATCTTATTTGCGAGTAGCAAATTGCTAATCGCAAATAAGGAATAACTCCCCATGCATTCCTATGGGCCTTTGGCCCATAGGAATGCATGGGGAGTTATTCCTTATTTGCGATTAGCAATTTGCTACTCGCAAATAAGGATTGTGTAGGAATCACTATTTATTTAGCAATTCCTACATGAATACCGTTTTGCGAGTCCTTAATAGCGATTCGCTATGAATCGCTATTAGGGGCTCGCAAAACGGCCCGTTGATGAATAAGGCTATAAATCTTTCTGAAGAGCTTGTGTAAAAATAGTAGGTGACTCTGTGTAACCCTGTGGACATGAGTCCATGCCATTTGAGAGCAGCTGAATGAGAAAGCAAACCAAAAACTGCCTCTAAGGGTGTATAGCTATAGAAAAGAAAGCAGAGCGTAAATCAGTACAAATAAAGCAGGGCTGTAGGCAGAATACATGAGAAAATGATAGCAGGGTTTTCTACAGCAGGAATACCGGACAATACAACAGCATGAATAGCTTGCAAATCTTTCACAAAATGACATGTTTTTTAATCAGGCTTTTCGATGGGTAAATAGGAGTATTGCAGATGCTTATAGAGGGAATCAAAAGCTTATGTTTTAATGGAGCAGCAATAGCTTGGCGGATTCCTTCTTCTGTCTCAGGGTGAAGAGGGTGTTCTAATTTGTCTTCATTAGGTACAACTAAATCACATGTCTTTGTAACACCAATTGCATCAATTGTTTTTCCCAACGTGTGTGAAGAGAGCCCAGTGGTTTTCAGGGCAAATTTACTAACACCAGTATTAACAAAACAAGACATTTGCTTTGCTGAATTCCAGCCCTTTCTAGTCTGTAGGGAGTAAAGCATTTATGGAGAGAGCAATAGTCTCCTCTTGGACTGTCCTTAAATTATTCAGAGGAGAAGGCTATTCATGACTGTCCTGATATCTGAATAGTGTTGCATTATTGTATCTAAGGGTTTGTAGAGGACAAATGGCCTTTGTGCCGCAACCAGGGTCAGCCTTCTCCAGGCAAACAAACACACAAAGGTTGGTGAACAAAAGCCCAGTTAGGATTGTAACATTCAAAAAGAGTTTGCAATTCTGTCCGAAAATTCGGGAAGTTTTCTTTGGTTTGTGGAAAAATATCTAGTAATATTAAAAAGAGCAGATAGAGACCAGAGAACATATATCTGACCTAAACCTCTTTCCTAGAGGCCAGGGTGCTTGCTTAATGGTAATAGGGCATATGGGTGAATGCTAGAAAGAACACAAAATCTTTTACTATCATCATCACTGTGGGACAGGGTTCATCTATTCAGTCGGAACATACAGCCTTTCTTTCAACAGTCAGACGCAGCCTATGCCAGTTAATAGTACGTGTATGTACCTGAGCACATTGAGAGTGTGATTTCGAATGGTAAGGGATTGAACAAGAGCAACTTGGGGTGTTTTTGGGTCAGTCTCACGTCTGGTCCTCGCGCTTATTTCATTACTGTCTGTCACAGAGCAAATTAATGCTCTGCCGCTTGCCATACTAGCTTGTACATTCTCCATGTGCTACTCCTGCTTGCTGCATCTTGACCTTCTTATCAGCTAGTGAGTGTTACTCTACTACTGGGTGCTACCACTGGCACCATCCACCGGAATTGAAAAAGACAAGATAACTCAGAAATCCTCCTGTCTATCTTCCTGGATGGTCTTAATCATTTGGGTGAAAAGCTATGGGGGAGGATGTGCAGTGGGGTTGCAAGTTCAGATCCTATCCCTCATGTGACTATTTGGTACCTCGATTTCTCCTGGATGTCCTAATGATCTCTTAAATGAGATTCCTGCTGGCCTTTCATTGCTTCTTTGTTCCAGTTCAGGAAGTTCACCCAGTGATCTGTGAGATTTTGTTTTTGGGTTGTTCAGTCTACATTTAAGAATTAGCTCATTCTAAACCTATGCCTGCTTCTACCATACCACACATAATGTGAGTGTGAGCCTTTCTAGGGGACCCTTTTTCTGTTTTCATTCTCTGGATCCCTTTTTCACCTAATGTACCCTCACTTTTTCCTGGAAATAGAGTTGGGTCGTCTGCTACACAGAGCTCCAGCTCCAGCTCAGTGATTTCGGGTGGGAAATGGAAGGGTTCCGTGAGAGGGTAATAATGGAGGTCAGAGTGTGCACTCTTGGTTGTCCAAAGGCCTCATGCAATGGGAACATATCCGGTCATGTTCACAGAAGTTGAGGCTGCTGAACACTCTTTCAGTAGGTATTGAACTAGGAGCCTGCGCAACTCTGCCATCCCTCTGGGGCACATTATACACACATCTCTATGTTCCCTAAACTCACCCCTTTCTTATTCAGCCATTTCTTCTCATTGTCTCCATCCTAGGCAACTTATATCCAAAATTAAAGCAACAAAAAGTACAGAGTGGGTAATCAATAGATTCCAAATAGATTCATATTTCAGATTTGAAATCCCATAAGACTGTTTAGACCAATGCCAAACTGAGCATTCAGCTGTCCTTCACCAAATTTCTCCTACGGAGAATACTCTGCCGTATCTTATCACCTGGAGTTGTTGAGTGGAGGTCCCATCCAGCTAGAGTAACCGTTTCCAGGGAAGTCGTTGCGATTCTCTACCAATGCAGCAAGTTCTGTCGATGAAGACTCCAATTCATGATTAGGTTGACTATGTGAATTGTTTATTGAAAGTTAGTAGTTGTGAGTCGTAGAAATTACAACCAAGAAGACATCCCCACAATGGCAATGGAGCGTTCCAAAAGAAGGTAGTGCACACATATATACTCTGTTATATACATAGTGACTAGTCCATCACATGACTAAAATGCTCTATAGCAATGGCTTAATTATCATCAAAAATATAATGATCTTACGAGAATTAGTGGATGGCCTTGACGAATAACAGAAATGGAAATGGTTTTGGCTGAGCAAGCAGGTTTGCCAGTTTCCATCTTAGGTCCCAAGGTACAACACAACTAATCACAGGGATGGACACATGCAGTTGGCAAAGTTAGCATAAGTAAGAAATAAAAGCTTCTGCTTGTTACAATTATGGTACATAAAATTTAGGGAACACGTAGTTTCACAGTCGTTCTACCACCAGTACTTTAATTGCATTATCTCTTTCATTCACTAAATCATGTGTTTCCTTGTTTCATCATACCCTTTTTTCACTGTTATGGCCTTGATCATGACCAAGTCATCACATCTTTGTTTCCCAGTGTTCACTGCCCTTATTGTCCTTACATTGGCCTGAATCTATTCCCACTTAAAGCCTTTCATCCAGCGTAAGGTAAACTTAAGCACCTAGGAAGATGAAAATGCTTTCTTCTTCAGTATCACAATGCTGCTGTTTTTCTGACTGTTAGAGGCTCTCTCTTCCTATGCTTAAGTTTGCAAAAGCAAATCCAATACATGTGCATAGAACCCTTAAAAGCATTTTCATAGGTTTTTCTAAGTCAAGAGTTTGAGAAATGATCTGCCTAGTTTCACATTTATATGGATGAATGTATTTACTAGCTCAGTCTAGCTATTTTGGGGTGACTGCTTTCCATAGATGTCAGGGAACGTTGGAACAATGAACAACAGATCCTTTCTTGCCAGCATCATCTGCCTGCACTGCTGAATTAATGAGGCAAGTAATGCACCAGCACCAATTCTCCATGCCAGGCCATACCGCTGAGTGTCTAATTAAAGTATACAAATAATTGATGGATGGAAGGCTGCATCCCAGTGCATCATTATTTTGCAACTATGCCACCTCAGTTAGGACCCAGCCATATGAAGATCAGTCTTGACTCAGGTCCAACAGGAACAGTCTAGCCCAAACTGTCAGGTCAGGTCCTCCCTGAACCAGAAAACAAGCAACCCAGGACCTGTTTCACCCGAGTTAGGGCTCATCTGCCAGATATAGCTTAATTCTAGTAACACAGTGTGCACGGGCCCCACGTCTGGGCATACCCGTCCCACTTAGGTTGACATATTACGGTGTCCAACAATTTGATAGAAGGTATGCTTGAATTAATCTTAGCCACTGGTAATTACTCCAGGCGGCATCTTAGTCCATCGTTATTTTACGCACCATGCCACCATAGTTTGGACCCGGCCATGTGGACCCGGCCATATGCAAATCAGTCTTGAGCCTACTCCAATGGAAACAGCCAAGCCTGAACTGCCAGGCCTGGCCATCCCTGAACCGGACTTGTAGTAGTTGATGCACAGCTAGTGTTTTCCTCAAAGTTTTAACTGAAATTATAAGATTGTTTTTAATGTTCGTTGGTGCTCTACCAGGAGGCGTCGCGGGTCCTACCGACGTCAAATAAACATTATAACGTGATGCTAGAGCAACTCTAGTTTCATCCCTGAGTAGGCACACATTGATTGTCGACCTCCCTTAAATGAAGAAAAGACGACTTAAATGTAGTTTCTTATGTTTCTTGGTTTTATTTTCTTTCTCAAAGTATTCTTGTTTCAAAATTTCTTTAAAGTACGGCAGATTCATATAACTGAAAATTAAGTCATTTTTCAGCGTTACAGTTCAGGCATTGTCTAATGAGTGTGTCCAATGCATTTCGGGCATATAGAAACCTAGTGTCAAGTCCCTGATGAAGGGCAGGTTTCTACATCCCTGAACCGGAACACAAACCAGTATTTACGGATAACATCTAATACATAGAGGAACAATTTTTGAGTGCTCCACTTGTGGATCCCACTATGACAGCACACTAAACAACAATAAATGATTTCAAGACGCATGCAAAACGAAAACAGAAGGAATCTAGAAGGGAAAGGAGGAAAACACAAAACATCAGTGTAGACCGTCTGGACACATTAGATTTCTTTAATTATTGCTAAAAAAATATTCTTTAGTTTTCTACTACTTTTTGTGCACTTTAGTAGGGCCCTGATAAAGAGTGTCCCAACGCGGGAGTGCCCACAATGGAAGTTTGTAACATCACACAATTGGGTTCTTTTCTGAGGAACATTTCCGTGAGCGGGCAAAATGCTTCAATACATTTATAGCAGGGGACTTCAATGTTTATATTTGTGGGAACAACATGGATTGTGCGCATTGCGCTAGATTACACATTGTACACACTCCTCAGAGCTCCTTATTAAATGTTATTTTGCAGGAATAGATCTAACATTTGCTATGAATAAGCTGCCCCCAGGGAAAACTGATATTGCCCCTACCTTTACTGGGAGAGGGTGTGAGACTTTTAATGACTTTATTTTTGTGTCTGCACCTTTCTACTCTTACATCGTGGACTTTTCCATGAAGGCCAGCACACACAGTGATCATAATCCTGTGTGTGTTTCAGCTGTATGGCCGCGGGTAGAAAAGTACCCCAAAGCGGGCCTGGGGGTTCCCCTGAAAGCTGTGGAAGGAGGGAGGGGATTGAAGTCAGGTCAAATTATTCCAAACCAGCTTTTTGAGTCCATTTTAATTCAGTGCAACAGGGGTTTGCTACCTGTTTAGATAGTGAAGCCAACCCAGTGGATATTATGGAGGCCTTTGGTAGTATGTCTGGTGCCATTGCAAACTTATTGCGGGCTCCAGGCAGGTGATTTTCGCACTCAGGACTGAAGTGGTTTGATTCTGAGTGTCCTGCACCCCAAGGAGACTGAAAGAGGCTCTGGGAGTGACACCTCGAGACCCTCTAGCTGTCAAGTATCATTGAAGAGCCTATAAAGTTGGCCTGGCCAAGCGTATGTCAGTCCTGAAAGACCTGGTCAGAACTAGTAGAGGCCACTAGCCTGGGCGATAGTGCCAAGTTTTGGAGCATCATTAACAACCCTTTTCAAGCAGGTGATACTGGCAATCTAATGGATTCCCATATACCAGAGGACGACTGGGTTAGCCACTTTGAGACCATGTTCCAGCTCAAACTAACCACTAGGGAAGGATCGGAAAGCATGGTTGGTAAACCTGAGGTCATATTACCAGCACAAGAGACCAGAGCAGGGATTATGGGTCTATAAAAAAGCAAGGTCCCAGGCCCATAAAGGATACCGCAAGACCTCTATATTGCGAACGTAGACACTTGGGTGCCATGTCTTACGGCATCATTAATGCGGCGGTCAAAGTTGGCCGCCCGTACTCATGGGCCTTATCGACCATTGCCCCTGTCTTTGGGGGATCGGGGTAGCAAACCTTGTTATAGAGCCAACTCCCTTTTGGATTCTGTGGTAAAGGTGGTGGGTCGTATGGTCTTACACCGGCTCGTATCCAGAGCGGAGGAAAATAAGATCTTAGCTGAGGTACAATATTGTTTTGCCAGGGTTGTTTAACAGTGGACCAATGCTTAAATTTATATATGGTCCTGAACAAGTATACCGTGGCACCGCTTTTGTCCACCTAGCATTTATGAATTTGTCCTCAGCTGTCCTCTTGTACGCAGATGATGCTGTCCTCATGGCTAGGACAGCTAGGCGTTTACAACTCTTGTTGAATTCTTTTGTACATTTTATGGAGGATTTGGACTTACTGGTCAACCACAGCAAATCATTTGTAGTGCAGGTGGCACCTCGTACAGTTAAGAATTATACTTTTAAAGTACGAATCACGTCAATTCCCAAGACAAATGTTTTTTTCTTATTTAGGAGTTGTGGTTGATGATGCCCCGAGCTGGGGCCCCTTGATTAGTCGCAAGAAAGTGAACCTGGCCAGAGCGACCACTGCATTTTTTAATTTTGCTTCCAGACTGGGTGGCAAACCAATTGGGGCCTGTCTGCAGATCTACAGAGCCAAATGTATCTCTAAGGTCACTTATGGGAGTGAAATATGGGGTTACGCTGGGCAGGGGGCACTGCAAATCGTCAAAATTTCTTTCTTGAGATGGTTACTTTCTGTACCGCAGTGCATCCCATCATATGTAGTGCACAAAGAACTGTGGTTGGCCTTTCTTTCAGACGAACTGGCTTTCCGCCCCCTTGGCATGTGAATGAAGACACGGATCAAGAAGGAAAACTTCCTGAGCAAGGATATAAGGATATTCAAACGGATTGCCTTCCACTTGATCACGTTAATTGTATTTGTCTGAGAAAGTATGTAAAAGAACAACTTTCTGGCTAGGAAGGGCAGATCTATTTGATAATCTGCAAGCGATCCGTAGGAGGGACTTAACCAGGTGTAACTGGGATAGAGAGGAAGCAGAGTTGAGAAAGCCAAGTGTGCGTAGGTACATCGTACTGAACACTGTGCCAACTACTGAACCATATCTTTTAGGGGTTAAAAGCAATCATGACAGCTTTTTATTAACAAGATTTCGGTTCGATCTTTTTCATTACCTTTTGGCCCAACCACGTGGTGCCCATAGAGGACAGGGTCTCATACCCTGTGGCTGCGGCGGACAGTCACCACAGGATATGATGATATGATGCACTTTTTAATGCTCTGTAGCTTTTATGAGGTTCCCAGAAAGTCTTTTATTATTTCTATTCTTAAAAAAGCATGTATTAAGAGGGTTTGACCTGCTTTTATCTTTGTGCAACTTCTTTTAAATGATTCAGTACTGTTTACGCGTAGCTTTTTAAGGGGTGCCATTAGGCTCAGATCCAGCTATGATTAACTGTGAGCGGGGTGGGTTGGGGGGGGAGGCTTTCTCATAAACCTTGTAACAGTGGGTCGAAAATGGTCGTTTTTTTTGCTTTTGTATCTCGATGGATTTTTATTGATGTTTGTTTTGATCTTTTGACTTTTATGGGGTTTTTTTATTGCACAAAACCAATTAAAGTAAAGTATTGATTGATTGAGTGCCCCAAAATGGGGAAGAGTAATTACTGACCCCAGTAAGTACTATTATTCCAGAGAGCTGTTTATTGGGTATAGGAAATACTTCCTATTCCTAGTACCCTCCAGCAAACGGAGACTAGCAAATGCGTGAGTTCTACACTACATTTCGAATGCATAGAAGTGTTACCCACAGCAGATTTTGACAGGTTTGGTCTTGCTGAAATTTACTGTGAAAAAAGTGCAGGGCATGCAATGTTTGCAAAGCTCAAATGACTATCCATTTTTCAAAGATTGTCAGGCTTCAGCATAGGCCTTTTTTATGGCTCTATATTATTAGAAAGTAACTATTTTTGTAATAGAATGACTGACTGAATTGATTGAACTTTGAATTCCAATTTCTGGTAAGTTAACTAATTGTCATTGAACGAACCCTGCAGCATTCAGGGGAAAGTGTGCCATCAGTCCCTAGGTGTATTGCTTTTGTTCTCATGGTGTGCTTATTTTAGCATCAGCCAGGTTTGCTCATGAATTCTGTATGTACTTCCAGGTCCTTCAGAAGCAGCTGGAGGATGTCAAGCAGGAGGAATCATCTCTACTCAGCAAACACAAGGAGGTGGAGACAGAGCTAGCAGCTGCTAAAGACCGACTGCAGCAACAAGCCACCGAGCTCGTACTGAAAGCCAGTATGTCTTCTCGTCTCACTGCACTCTCATTTTCAGACACCACATCCGATGTACTGTAAGGGTTCACATTATTTGTGCCATAGCCATTCATTCACATGATTGCCATATAGGAAAGACGGTTGTGTAAAATTGTACGCTAGAGCGCATGGGGCTTGCCTTGTCGCGAGAAAATTTCCCAGCAAATGATGGTTTCTTTATTTATCCACTCACATTTATAGCTATTTGAATAACAGTATGTGACAAAAGGTTTTAATTTAACTGACGGTTTCACCTTAAGTCCTAATAGAACGATAAGATGCCTGTGATGGCATATTATTCATTAACAAATAGAGTTTTCCCATAAGAGAAGCACACAGCGACCGGGTAGTGCTTGATGAGGGATTTTAATATTTTGCTACAAGGACTGTGTTCAAGTGTGCAACTAATATACGGAAATTGTTGTTAACTCCATGAGTAAGTTAGATTTAATATTGGATCTGAACTACGTTTGAAACAAAATAATTGCATTTTTAGTTTAAGTAAATAATATCTGTGGAACAAAAGAACTAAGGGCAGAAAGAGATTCACAAAATGACTCCCATTCACTGTGTAAGAGCAGTGTAGGGAATGTATTTATCAAGTACTTGTTCACCGACATAAGCATCTTGGCACTTGGAACGGCAGTGAAGCGACGAACCATAGAAAAGAAAACAGTGTAAAGTTAGCAAAAAAGTCTTTCTGAAGGTAGGGAGACACAGAATGGAATTAATGCCATTGGGGAGAGGAGTTGGCCTAACGGCTAGGGCGGTGGACCTCCAATCTGGGGAACTGGGTTTGAGTCTCGGCAATGACGCTGAACATCCTGTGATTATGGGGTAATCACTTAATCTCCCCGTGCCTAACAAAAAAATGAATGTGTCCTCATGTAACGCAACTGGTGCTATGTAAAGCGCTCGGATACCTGATACCTTCGGGTCAAGTTTGCGCTATATAAAACTCTGTAAAATAAAACAAACAAACAAACATTCCAGAGTTGAAGACCAAGTAGGGAAAGAGAACTGACACCTCACCTTAAGCATTTGGCTCATGAGATTAAGAACAGCAATTGTAGTTGGAGTGTAAACATCAGGTTTCACTGAGTTTTAGAGGGAGAAATGTGATAAAAAGGTGATTTTTTAATGCCATGAAAGACTCAACGCATAAGACAAAAACTCCTGCATTGGTTTACTGGATGCCAATGTAAGTGGATTCGTGCCTGGGTGACATGGTAGCCTGCAGACTAACTGGAAAATACATTTGGATGTATTTGTATTTGATTCAACAAACAGTCAGGTGGTTCAAGATAAAGGAGATTGCAATAGTCATTCCTGGAGCACCAAAGGATTTGACCTTAGCTAAGGGAAGGGCCTGTTACTATTGCTAAAGGCCAGGTGTCTCCAACCAGTCAATCCGATCCTGAGCTACCAGTAGCTCCAAGACACCTTCAAAGTAGCTGGCAGCCTTAATTTCATTTTTAAATAAGCACAGGGTCACATTTTTCTTTTAACATTAAGGGAATACTGTGTTTACTTTACATTATTATCATCAGCTCCAGATAGCAGAGCCTGGTAATGATCAGTGATAAGTCATATTTATTGTCCAGGCCGGGTCACAGAGGTGATGAGCAGAAGCACTGAGGCATTTAACTCTTAAAAAAAAGTCCTTGTTGAATCAATATATAAGCATGAAAACAAAAATTATGTTTCTGAATGCTTTTGAATGGGAGGAAATAAGAATGAAAAGTTACCTTAATAATTAACTTTTCATTCTAATTTTCTCCCATTTCAAAGTGTCGCATTTACATGCAGCAGGCTTTTTGCTCCCAGTGCCCAGTATACACTGTGCCATATTTATAACTGGAAAATAGTCATTTTTTCACATGGGAAAAATGTGAACTGTAGAAAACCTTTTCTATGAAACATTAAGTATTAATGTTTTTCTCCACTTTCAATTGAGGCAAAGATGTCTTAATGTTTTATGAAGCATGGTTATTCACTTAAAATTCCTCCCATTCAAAAAAAAAAAATTCTGTTATAAATATGGCACAACGTCTACAGGGTACTGAGAGCAAGATGCTTGGTGTTTGTAAATATGACACCTGGAAATGGGAGGAAATTTAAATGATGTGTTTTATAGAATCCATATAAACAAAGTTAACTCTTCAGTTTCATTTTCTTGATACAGTGATAAATACATCTATTATTTTAAGTTGGAAGAAATTCAAAGTGCAGAATTTTTTTCCAGAATAGACAGATCCCGGTGGTACTTTTGGGACTCGACGCGGAAAAAGCATTTGATCGCGTTGACTAGTCCTTTCTTTTTCTCACTTTAGCACACTTTGGCTTCTGTGACGAATTTATCGCAATGAACCGAGCTATCTACGCAGCTCCTAGGTCAAGGGTGTTATTTAATGGATAAAGCTCCGTACCCTTTTCACTTGGAAGAGGAACAAGCCCCTGTCTCCTTTGTTATTTGCCTTCAGCATTGACCTTCTGGCCACTCAGATTTGAGCTTACTCAGCAATCTGGGGTATCGCCTTTGGGGGAACGGAGCATAAAGTATCACTATTTGCAGAAGCTATACTTTTAACCCTTACTAATCTGACATCTACTTTAGCGAACCTCTTGGTAGACCCAGGCAGCCTTGAAACTGTGGCAGGCTTTCGGGTCAACACAACTAAATCTTGCCTCCTAAACTTAACCATGCCCCATGGGGACATGGAATCATTGGTGACGACTTTGCGATTTCAGTGGGCAAAGAAAGATATAACACATTAGGGGTCTAGATCACTCCCAAATTTACGAGCTTGTATAAGGCCAATTTCCCTCCACCTCTCCAGCACTATAAAGCAGAGCTTCGACGCTGGTCCACCCTGTATACATCCTGTCTCACCTGCATTAATGTGCTTAAGCTGAATGTCCTGCCGAGGGTGCTCTACCTCTTCAATGTTTACCCATAACCACGGAATGTGACTTTCTCCCAACTCTCAGCTCACTTGTTACTGTCTTCCTCTGGCATAACCGTCAACCCTGTATATACACTTCTCAGGCTGCTGAAGGAGCAGCGAGGACTGGCCCTCCCATATTTTCACATTTGCTATATCACGGCTCACTTAAGAGCTAAATGATCTCTTAAGATTCAGACAAGCACTGGTTACATATGGATAGGGCCGTAGTGGGAAGGGTCATATGGGACGTTCTATGGAAGCCTAAAACAGGGAGGCCACCAAATGCCTACCTCAGTACACCTACAAAACCACTCTGAAAGTATGGGATGAGGTGAATAGCAGAGTGGGTGGACAGTGTTCCCCTCTCCGTACAAACCCTTACATTTTAATCCTGCTTTCCCCCGTGCATTAGAACCAGGTCCCTTCGATGCATGGAGAGAAGGAGGATGCCTCACAATAGCAGATCTTTTTCATAATTGGGACTTCCTAACATTCGAGAATCGCAAAAGGGACTTCAATTTGTCTGATTCTGAATAATACCACTAGGACCAGCTGACACACTGGGTACAACACCCCAGTATAGAGCAGCAGCCACTAGGGAACTTACCCCCAGAATTTTTTTCCATATTCTGAACATTTGTCTTCACTTTAAATTTCTCCCATTTGTATTATACATGTAATGGGGCCACAAACGGCAAAAGGTATGTTCTGTGCCACAAGTACACATGACACAGTATCTCAGTCACCTACACACATATATTCCACTCATAGGCACACATGTACATATAGCCTCAAAGACCAGGATCTCACTAACACACATGGCATCCCTGTCATAGCGCCCCTTGTCAAAGTATTTTTTCAAACCGTAGCATCGGGCTTTATGAACATTAGGCTTAAAGTCAATTAAGCTGAGTGTGGGGGTGTCTGGTAACAACACAAGGGTTGCTTAGCCTTCAGTAGGTCATGGTGATTTTCAATGATCAGAAGTAGCACTCACTGCAGAAAATGTTGGAGACCCCTGTTATAGGCCCAAGAGTGTTATGATATCTTTCAGTATTATTTCCAATTAGCAACATTTCTGATTTGTTTTCATTAAGCTGGAGAAAACTGGAGGACGTTCAGCTGTTATACTTCAAACAGTAATGTAGTAACTTGATCGTGGACTGTGTAGCTTGATGGTGTACAAACCTGTGTTGTCAGGGTCAAAAATGGCGATGCAACAGAAAGATCTAATAAGCCAGGCCAAAGGATGAACTTAAATATTAAACAGGATTGGGGGGGGGGTGTAACCCGGGGTTAACCTACAATTGCCTGGTTGAGGAGACGAGCAGCAAGGAGGCAGCACTACTGTCTGGGTTTGCTCTTTGAAAAAGGAGTAAAACTGTGCTAAGCTGGAACCGCTAAGACCTACCCTGGTAAAGCGGTGCAAGAGATAGTCCACAGTATCAAATGCAAACATCAGGTTAAATAGAATCAGAGCAGCAGTGTGTCCTTGGCGGATGATGGATCTCAGTCATCAAGGGTGAGAGAAAGGGCA
This sequence comes from Lissotriton helveticus, assembly GCF_964261635.1. Taxonomy (NCBI): domain Eukaryota; kingdom Metazoa; phylum Chordata; class Amphibia; order Caudata; family Salamandridae; genus Lissotriton; species Lissotriton helveticus. The sequence goes on from NC_136067.1 coordinate 877,093,575, forward strand.
ATCTGTGTGCCAATACTGAGATGGATTCTCAACTGCCAGGGTGTCAAGTCAGTTAAACTCTTCCAGATGATAGGTCAATTGCTTGGCTATATTCTACTCTATAATTTTTTCCGAGGCTGGAAGGGGTGTGATTATCTTGAAGTTTTATACACAGATCTGTGTAGGTAGTCTTTTGAAATCAATGCTTAACTACTCCCATTTTCCAGTCCCATGGTATAGTTCTGGTGGAAAAAGAGAGATTGATGATGTTAGTCAGAATGGGGCCAAGAGATTGGGAGCAGGTCTGTAGACAAGACACAGAGCAGGGTTCGTCATGAGAGCCTGATCAGACCTGCCTCTCCAGAGGGAAGTGCAGTAGGACCAATTAGTCAAAGAGAAGAGAAAGTACGCTCTAAAGAGAAGGAAGCATTAGTTACAATGGAATGCACATTTTCAATTCTCAATTAGATTTGTGGATTTTGGAAGAGAAGAACTGTGCTGTGTTCTTATGTGAGCTGAATCCAGAATTTGCATGCAAAGATTGGTAGATTTAGCTAGAAAAAGGTGAGGTTATCAATTGAGATTTGTATTGTACGACATTGCTTTTAGCATTAGATCCAAGCCACTTAGGTTTCAGTTGTCCAAGAGTAAGAGGACATTCTTTTAGAGACTCTGTATACCAGAGGGTCTGGGAGACAGAGACTTAGGATGTATCAGAGAAATTTCCTGGTCGAGAATGATTGATAGAATGTTATTAAAATGTAGTAAGGCTACAGACATGAGAAGTAGTTAGGCTGTTGGGGTATGGGGACATCCTTTCCTATTTGATTCGGTTTAAAAGCCGGTCAGATTGGGATCTCACTAAGGTAGGAGAGTTAGGTCTGAAAAAATGTAAAGTGCCACTTAATGTACCTTTGTGTGTGGGTGGCTATAATTTTTGTCATTTCAAACAAATTAATTGCGTTAGAAAACTGATGTGCAAGATTATCATGAAAATGATCAGTATGCAAATTAAAGTCACCCAGGATAGTTTATCTAGAGAAACACAGAAGTGTGTGAGCTATAATATCATAAAGGTCAGGCAATGTTTAGGTTTAATGTAAAGGAGAATGATGGTTTAAAAGGATATGTTACATATTATCTGATGAAATTGAGCAGCTACTCAATAGCATTTTGAAATTTTCTTCTAAGTCTGAATCAGTGATTGTGCAGTGTATCAGGTCTTGGTGGACTACCATGGCATGTGGTTTGATCAATGTACAGGATTTTGTAGCCATCAGGGATGGCAATCTCAAAGTCATGGGCAGAACTTTAAACCAAGTCTCATGTATAAAAAGTGACCCAGGTCTTAAGAATGCAGGAGATTGGATATTTGAGTACAATGGGCAGGAAGTGGACATGCAACTAGAAGTGTTGCACTGTTTCGGTGCTGGTTTATACTGATCGATTTGGTGACAGGTAGCGCATTTGCAAGTGCAGTGAAGGAATGCTGAATAATATAGGGCAGGATGGTGGAATCACACCAAACCAAGCTGATGAAATCCTGAGTGCTGTTTACTGGTCTTATGATGAAGCTGCTACACCCAACATAAGGAGTGTTTCTCGATTATAAACAAGCTTACCTTACACAGCAAGGGAGCTGGGGAGGGTTGGGCAGTATGCTCTGCAGACACAGCGCAGATGGGCACAGACTGGCTTACCTTTGATGCGCTTCTGGCACACCACTTACACGGCCATGCAGTGCATATGGATAAGTGGTGTGCTATGGGCCTGCACATGCCCAGTAGTGTTACAGCAATTGGATGATCAAATCCCCACACAGCAAGTGTGGTTGCTTGGTGTGATGTGGGCCTGTACAACGAGAATATCACATGCCCAAAGACTGCGGAACCTCTGTCCCTGTTGGGCCGTTGTTCAGACAGGTTAGGGTCTACTAATGTAAACAACCCGTGAAACTCCAATGAACATTCGTAGTTCTTCAAGACAGCACCACTAGTGGGGTGTGCATGGGAGGGAGCAGAGGAACCCTGATGATCTATGGGTTAGGACACAGTGAGTTAAAAATTTGTATGTAAGAAGTGACACTAATCAAGTCAATGTCTGTAACAGAGTGACATGACAATAGGCAAACAAGAAAGTAAAGCAGTGGGAGTGTCTATGAGCCATTGAAATTGTTTCCAAAATACTAGAAATTACTCAAACCTGCCTTGATATTGTTTCCACGAAAGGTAAAATAAGCCCTCTAAAAATAAATTAGATGTTATTGGTGTCTGCGTTCCCAACAATTATAAAACAATTGTGTTGCAAGGTTACCATTGTGTATGTATATATTTATGTATGAATGTATATGGTATTTCTATAATGCAAACCTAGCCAAAAGGCAGCTGAGCACTATACAGGGTGAAAGACAAGCATATACTGAACGAGTGGTAGGAGAGGCAGCTGGGTTATTTATTATTAGTGCATTGTGATGTAGTGTTCGTTAAAGAGGCGAGACTTCAACTCTTTGACTAAACTGGAGTAGCCTTGGGTTGGTTCTAATGGATGCAGGGATGTTGCTTCAGATCCTGGATGTATAGATGGAAAATGCCTGCTGCCTTGTTTCTTTTTTACACTTCATAGTTTTCTGTCTGAACGTGTCCTTGGTGCAGGTGTGCAGAGAAACACCAGTGATGGAGAGCTTGTTGGCAAGATAATAGGGGGTTGCGATTACTTTGTAAATAGTGCAGGTGGGTTTGAAGATTGTGCATGCTGGTGAGGAAAGCCAATGGAGTTCCACCAGAATGGGGGTTATGTGATCATATTTCTTCATATCCTAGATCAGAACTGCTTGGGCATGTAGGATGCCCATTGTAGAGTCTGAAACGCCACGGATTAGGGCGTTACTACCAACCAGGTGCAAGAATACAAGAGTTTGAATAGCAGTTCTCGCTTTGCTTTCCACAGGAAACAGTTTCACTTTATTTAGAAAAGAAAGCACATGTGTGCATACCTTATACCTCTAAAACTGAAAAGTTGAAAAGGAAGTATGCTTGGTAAAAATAGAAGACAAAATTTCAAAATCCTTATGTTAAAATGCACATTTATTTTTATTTATTTATTTATTTAGTGTATTTTGTATAGCACGCAGCTACCCCAACGGGGTGTCCCGGCGCTCCTGTGTGAGTGTAAACTGGATCTGACTCAGATGGAACTAGCAGAATAGGAATGTTTTCAGGGCTTTTCGGAATGGTAGCTCTTCCTGAATCATCCGGATGGAGATAGGGAGCTTGTTCCAGTGGGAGGCAGCACATACTTGGAACGTTTTACCCCCAGAGCATACTTTTTTTAATCTGGGGGTGATAAGAAGATTTTTTGAACTGGATCGGAGGAGTCTGGCATTGCTGTAGGGACGGAGGCGGGAGGAAAGGTATGCAGAGCCCTTTCCCTTAACTGCCCGCTGGGCCAGAATTAGGGCTTTGAATTCAGCCCTTTTTTGAATTGGTAGCCAGTGGAGTCTTCGCCGATGTGGCGAGATATGCTCACGAAGGGAGATGCCACAGACCAACCGGACTGCAGCATTCTGGACCGTCTGAAGTCGATGGCAGAGGCCAGAGGCAAGTCCTATGTAGAGGCCATTGGCGTAATCTAGGTGGGACGTGATCAATGCCTGGACAATTTTTCTCCTGGTGTTACTAGGTAGGAAATAGATGAATTTTTTGACCGTCCTAATTTTAGAAAAACACGCAGCGGACACCGTCTGGACTTGTTTATGGAATGAGAGGCTGGGATCCCATCTAACCCCTAGGTTTTTTACTGATTCCTTGGGTGAAGGGGGCATGCTCAGGTCAAGGGGCCACCAGAGATTGGAGTCTAATGGAGAGGACTGGTGGAAGGAGAGGACCTCGTTTTTTTCGGCATTGAGCCGAAGGAAGTTGTTGTCCATCCATCGGGCGATGTTACGGAGGCAATTTTTTAATGGATCAAAGGTGGACTGAGTGGGGTTGTCATAGGAAAACAAAAGCTGAATGTCGTCAGCATACGAGGTAGCCTTTATTCCTGATTGAGCAATGATCTCAGCCAGGGGGGAGAAGTAGATATTGAATAGGAGGGGGCTTAGTGAGGAACCCTGCGGGACTCCCCACTTAAGCAGGCGGCTATCCGAGGTGTAGGGGGGGTGAACACCGCCTGAGTCCGATTCTTTAAGAAGGAGGCAAGCCATTCCAATGCCTTACCTTGAATGCCTTTAGACCGGAGACCGTCAAGAAGGACAGGGTGGGAAACGGTGTTGAACGCTGCCGACAAGTCGAGCAGCACCAACACCGCTCTTGACCCTTCATCCAGCTTCCATCTCACGGAGTCGGCCATCTCTATTAGCGCCGACTCGGTACTGTATCCAGGTCTAAACCCATGTTGTGAGTCATGAAAAGCACCGTGGGTTTCGAGGAAGCCAGCTAGTTGCTAGTGAACTAGCTTTTCAAGTACCTTAGCAGGGGCGGGTAATAGCGAGATTGGCCTATAGTTGGCTGGTTCGTTAGGGTCAGCATTGGGTTTTTTGAGAATGGGAACCAATCGGGCGTGCTTCCAGGAGTTTGGGAAAACACCTGTCCGAAGGGAGTCGTTCCATATACCATTCAAAATGGGGTTGAGAAGAGGGGCCAAGGTTTTATATTGTTTGGCCGGCCAGGGGTCAGTGGGTGAGCCTGATCTACATTTTAATAATTCTGCCAGAGAGCGTTCTAAGGCAATCTCTTCAAAATTTGAGAAGACAGGGTCAGAGTCTGAGTGGACTGTACATTTATCGATAGAGCCTGGGCTGTTGTTACATGGGAAGGAGTCATATATAGTGGCGATTTTTTCCTCAAAATAGTCCGAGAGGCGATTGCAAAGGGATTGTGACACTGGGGATTGCCGTTTGAGGGCCATAGGATCGGTAAACGATCTAACGGTGTTGAAAATTTCCCTAGTGGAGCCTTGTGCCCGGTTAATTTTCTCCTCCAGGTAGATTCTCTTATGATCGGTTATCCTCTTCCTATAGTCTTTAAGGGCTGATTTATATTTAAGTTTACTGTCTGGAGAGTATGATTGTCTCCAACATCTCTCCAGGAGTTTACATGCTGATTTGCATTTACGCAATTCGTCAGAGTACCAGGGTGCGGTGTGGGCAGCTCGGAAGGTTTTGATGGGCCTAATGGGAGCGAGAATATCCATGGCGGAAGAGATCCTGTTATTAAAGTCGGTTAGCCTAGAATCCAAGTCTGTGGCTTCTATGGGGGCGGCCGAAGTAAAATGAGCTGCTAAACTGTCTGGAGTGATCTTACTCCAGTTACGGCCTACTGTTTTGGCCGGGAGTCTGGATCTGTCTTGGTGGTGTAAAAGGATGGAGAAAGGGATGAAGAAATGATCCGACCAGATCACAGGAAGGGGGTCACTGATGAAAATGTCTGCCAAGTTAGAGCAGATCAGGTCAAGAGTATGTCCGGCCTTGTGGGTCGGGCTAGAGACCAATTGATTTAAACCACCATCAGATAAGGTGGAAAGGAAATTAAAATTGATGGGATCAGAAGCATTTTCCACATGGATGTTAAAATCCCCAAGCAAAGTAAAATTCGCATAGCGGGAGCTAGCCTGAAGAACATAGTCTAAGAGGACAGGGAGATGGGAAGCCTTGGATTTGGGAGGACGATAAACTAGTAGGCCTGAACATGTGATGTTGGCGGCGAGTTTAATGCAGAATGGTAGTGCTTCGATGGAATCTATTTGAGTATAGGGGGAGGAGGAAATAGTCCATTGTGATCTATAGATTATGGCTACACCTCCGCCCGAATTATGACTCTGTCTATTGGCACACAGGATATTATATTCAGGAGGAACAGCAAGGCATAGGGCGGGGTTGGTTTCATCCCCCAACCACATTTCAGTTAGAAAGAGATCCCACATGTTGTCCTCCAAGATTTGAGCTATGTCTTAAGAGTATTTAACTAATGAACGGCAGTTAATTAAGCCCGCTTTAATACTAATGTTGTTACTGGCAGGGGGGTGTTGAGCAGGTACCTGTAGGAGGGGGCATTGCTTCATAGAATTACATACCGCCTTTCCAAGGCTGCAGGGAATGTAAGGAAGGGGGTAGGTGCTGGGGTCGGGTGGTGGGATATGCGTGAGGTTACAATATTTGGGATTAAGAGTCATTAAAGACTCCTTACCGTGGGAAATGATGGGGATGGTGCCGGGACCAACTGAGTTGATAGCCACCATGGCCGCGTCATGGTCGCAGACGGGCGCAGACGGGCAGGACTCTGGCACGACTCCGGCGCGGATCCGGCACGTCCGCTGGTCGCGTCCACTGCACGGAGGCATGCCCGTCGCTTTTTATGCTGGCCACTAGAATGCGTGCTGACGCTGCCCCCACCCAAGATGGCCGCTGCGATTTTGAGCTCGCCCGGGACTGAAAGAATGCCCTCAGCGCCTGAGTCGGCTGAGACTCATTGATGATTTTTTCCTAACTGTCAAAGATGAAAAGAACATACAAAACACTGCCAATTTGTGGTTCAACTTGTGAAAAAAAAGAGAGTTGTTTAACTTGCTCTTTGAGCTTGTCTTTCTGGCCTGATGAGCTAGGCCCTATGCCCCTGCTTATTCCCCCACTTGTTTTCACTGTAAAGAATGTGGGCATCAAAGGTAACTGTTCTCTCAGAACAAATCGATATGGTTGTGAAGTCCTTTTTTTTCAGCTTCTGTTTCTGAAGTGTATTCTTTATTCCTTCACTCTTTGTCAGAAGCTTCAGATACTGAATGCCTTTCTTTCCTTTTAGCTGTACAACTGCAATTCAATATACGTTGAATTACCTGCCTAGCAGGTTCACATGCTACCGTTGCACTGTGTGGCCCAGATTTCCCTTGATTTCTGTTTCAGTGACCATATTTCTTTTGCCCTTGTTTTTCTGCAATGGCACCTGGTGAAATTGTGGATTATTTTCATATCTATTTGCCTGGTGAATAAATCTGTTTACACTCCCTTCGCCCACTGTTCCAATCCAGGGTTAGCTGGTACTCTCCAAGCTGCCAGCTAAGATCATCATGGCATAATCTGTCTGCGGTCCACACATTACATTTCAAAACGGGTAGATGCAGGGTTTTGTACATTATACTTGTTTCTTATTGGAATACCTTGCCCTTCCACCACTTAGCTGAACCTAATTTGCTCCGTGGAATAAAGTGGAATTAGGTATACTGAAGTGACGTACACTGAAATGGCATACAGCGGAGAGGCGTAGATTGGAGTCCCATACAGTGGGGTTGCATATACTGAAGACGGATACAGTAGAGTGGCTTATATTACAGTGGCATAGAGTGTAGTGTCATATAGTTCAGTGGTATACAGTGGAATACCATAGAGTGGAGTGTGCTAAGGTGGAGTAACGTCCTGTAAATATTGTAGAGTATATTCGCGTACACTGCAGTGGCATATGGTGGAGTGTTGTATAGTGTAGGGGCATATATTGGACTATTGTATACTAAAATAGCATTGGGTTGAGTGGCGTACTGTGGACTGTGGAACACTGGAGTGGTGTAAATGGAAATAGCGTACTCTGTAGTGGGGGACAGTGGAGTGCCATACAGTGGAGTGGTGTACATTTGAGTGGTGTTTCTGTAAATTCAAGTGCCATACTGTGTAATGTTGTAAAGTAGAGTAGCATATATTGGAGTGCAGTGGCGCAGAGCGGAATAGCATACACTACAGTGGCGTACAGTGCAATAGCGTATACTGGAGTAGCCTAAAGTGCCCTGCCATACAGTGGAGTAGCGTACAATTAAGTAGTGTTTACTCTAATAACATAGAATTTACTGGTGTTAAGTCTTGAGATGTACATTGGAGCAGCATTTAGTGGAGTATCGTACAGTAGAGTCATGTACAATTCAATAGGGTTAATTATGTAAGTGTAGAGTCTAGTGACGTACACTGAAGTGTTGTTTAGTGTCGTGGCGCAGAATGTAGATTTGTAAAGTGATATAGCATACAGTTCATTGTGGTGCTCTGCAGTGGCGTATACTGGATTTTAGTAGAATTGAGTGGCATAGAGTGGAGTAGCATACACTAGAATAACACACACACTCCAGTAGCGTACCATAAATTGGGGCATAGTGGAATAGCGTAAAGGGTAGTTGCATACAGTGCAAAAGTGTACAGTTGTGAGCAGTACTGTGGAGGGTGGACCAGTATACTGGCATACACTAAAGTGTTATAGAATACAGTTGTGAACAGTATAATAGTGTAGAATATAGTGGTGTAGCCTGGCGTGGCGTTCAGTGGAGTTGAGTGGAGTAGAGTGGAATAACGTACACTAGATTAGTGTACAATTTAATGGCATATACTGGAGTGGCATAAAGTGGAGTGGCATACTGTAAATAGTGTAGAGTGCAGTGGCGTAAGGGGGCCTCTTCTAACCAGGAGTGGCGTAAAGTGGAGTGTGCAATTAAAATGAAAGATATGGTAAAATTATGTGAAAACGTGATTGTTATAGCTGAAAAATATGAATTTTAATATGTAAATGGTACATTTCTGGCTGTATATTGTATTGTATTGTAATTGCATTTATATAGCGCTTACTACCCCTGACGAGGCGCCCAAGCGCTTTTTCGGCGAGTAGCACTCTACTCCGAAACTCATAAAGGATTAGTGTTGAGTTAATATAGTGAAATATGAAAGTAGTTTGAGTGGTGGATAGGTTAGTCAGTTATTTGGATTCAGAAGGATAGCGGAGGGAAAAGGTTTGCATTTATATAGCGCTTGTTACTCCTGATGGGGTGTTAAATCGCTTTTTTCAGCGAGTAGCACGCTATTCCGGAACCCATAAAACATTAGTGGTGAATTAGTATAGTGAAATATGAAAGCAGTTTGAGTGGTGGATATTAGTCAGTTATTTGGATTGAGAAGGATAACGGAGGGATAGAAGAGGGAAAAAAGGTTAGCATTTATATAGTGCTTGTTGCCCCTAATGGGGTATTGAAGCACTTTCTTGGCGACTAGGGTGCTACTCCGGAACCCATAAGGACTAGTGGTGAATTAGTATAGTGAAATATGAAAGTAATTTGAGGTGTACAAATACTGTAAGCAATTATAAAGTTACACATTGTAAAAAAAAGTAATTATATATATTGTTCTATGGTATAACATGCAAAATTCACAGTACATGTGCTTAGACTGATTATTTAATTGGTTGATAACTGTGTTTACTGGTAGAAAGCAACCATGTACATTTTATGACAATTTGCATTATTGTATGGTCAGCGTTTCACTGACTTCTGGGTTAGGGTGTTACCTGTAGTTATTTATTCATTTTTATTATTGTGAACAACCTATTGCCCCTTTTATGAAGTAGTAATAGGTTGACATTTTTGTTTTGAAAATTCTATATGTTATCGACCTATGGATTTAAAAATAGTTTTATACTGTAATAACTTTGCACCTATATGAGGAATGTTCCCACATTTGAGCAGACGTCTTTCACTAGTTTACTTGTGGAAGGAGTAAAGGGTTTGTGGTGTTGGCTGAAAGGGGTGTAAAGGACGATGGGGGTGGTCCCAAAATTTCCTAAATCGAATATATATAACATACATTTTATTTATTTTTTGTTGCACAAAAACCTGGAGTCGTATTTTGTTTTAATTTGGCAGTATTACATATTATGGTGAACACATTTTTATTTTGTGTAGTGCAGTTAAGTTATGTAATTATTTTATAAGTTTAAATATATTTAAAGCTAGTAATATTTGTTATTGTTGTATTTCTGCAAAATATTAGGTTATTTCGCAGTAGTAGCATGGTACATAGTTATCACAAGTCATTAGCTGATTAGGTAATCATTGGCAATATAAAAGTGAAAGGTAGTCATGTTGTTGTCAGTTCGAGTTTCCCTGTGTTATGTGTTATGCCATTCAATGTAGGTAAATATTAGGTTTGGTATTTTTCCCATACCTATTGCCCCTTTAGTAAAGTGGTAATAGGCAGGGTAGAATATTTATAAGTTTATATGTATATATTTTTTTTAGTTAGGAGTACTGCGTTCTGAATTGCTTTTAAAACTATTAATATGGTGTGCTAAAGTGTATTTTCAGTTTTTTACATATTTAAATCCATAAGTTGATAATTTCTACACATTTAAAAACAAAAAGGTAACCTATTACCATTGAATGAAAGCGGCAATAGGTTGTTGATAACAATACAAATTAATACTTAATTATATGCAACACCTTAAGCCATATGTCAGCAAAACACTGACTGTACAAGAATGGAAATTTGTGATAAAAATTATATGGCTGATTTTGACCCAGCTCTATGCAATTCAGTCTTGATCCTTCTCTGATAGGAACAGTCCAGCCAATAACCAGTGGCTGAAATTAATTCAAGCATTTCATCCATCAATTTTTTATAGTTTAGTGTGTCACCCTAAATGGTACGGATAGGCCCAGACTTAATCCCATACAGGCTGTGTCACTGGAACCAAGCTGTACCTGTCTGATGAGTCCATAACTAGAGTGAAACTAGTCCTGGTTTGCTAGTGTTCTGGTTCAGGGAGGACCTGGCTTTGTAGTTCGGGCGATTGGAGTAGGGACATGACTGATTTGCATATAGCAGGGTCCAAACTGAGGTGACATGGTGTGCAAAATAATGATGGATTGGGATTCCACTTTGAGTAATTACTGGGTGCTGAGATTAATTCAAGCATTCCATCCATCACATTTATTTTTATGCTTTAGAGATGTTATCAGCGCATGTGGCTGCTGAGTAGGCTAGCAGTAAAGTGACAAATAGAACACATAAAAATTTGTGTACGAATCATAACATGTCTGCCAAATGTTATAAATATATTTCACCCATGTTGATTACTAAGCTATTCAAATTGTATACATTAGAATTAGGTGGGAGAGACTCTCATGAATAAGGCACTCAAGCTGTAGCCTTGCTAACACATTCAGAAATGTAGTAAACATAATGCAGTACCAACAGTTGATGGACAGAATGCAGAACAATGTCATACATTCACCCCAGTACAGAGATCTGGGCCTAAATCCATCGTTTTTTTGCACTCCACACCACTCCAGTTCAGACATGGCCATATGCAAATCAGCCTTGACCCTGTGCCTCATGGGAACAGTCCAGCCCGAACTGCCTGAACATTAGAAGTTGGACTCTCATATTATATTGAATATATTATATTATATAGTCATTATATAAGGTAGACAGCCTTGACTGGAACACACACATATATATATATATATATATATATATATATATATATATATATATATATATATATATATATATATATACATACATACATACATACATATACATATGCATATATATACAGCTTGAGTGCCTTATTCATGAGAGTCTCTCCCGCCTAATTCTAATGTATACTATTTGAATAGCTTAGTAATCAACATGGGTGAAATATATTTATAATATTTGGCAGACAAGTTATGATTCGTACACAAATGTGTATGTGTTCTATTTGTCACTAAACATTGCAGTACACATAATGCAGTGCCTGTACTCAATGTAGACTTAAACAGTTTGATAACAGTATTCACAGACTGGTTGGTGAACTTGTATATGACCAGGAATAGCTGGCATTACAGTTTCCAAGCACTTGAATACAAAAATGAGGAGACTCCTGTATGCTGGATGGGCCACAATGTAGGAAAACTTAAAACAGCAATGTATTTATTTGCAAAAGGGGAGGCCTAATCATGTTTGAGTAATCCTCCTGTGCATGAAGAGGGGATGGTCTTCCCAAGGCTCACCAGTAGGGAAATAGATTTCTCAAACTGAAACTGCAATTTGATTTTCTAATTGAGAGTTCCTTGATGTATTTTGAGCTGTTTGAGGAAATCTTTGTCATGGGCCTACTTTCCAGTACTTGAATATACTAATGGTGGTGAGGTTAAAGGATCTGAATATTCTGAATATTCTTACAGAAGATAGGGGGGATGGGCGGCTTTGAGAGAAGAAGTTGGAGACTACTTCTCAAGACTGACTGACTACACAAACAGTGTTATGAATTAACATTGTGGGTACCAGACAAACAACTCAGACTGTAGGTCTTGAAATATAATTTATGCTTGAGAAAATTGAAGATAAAATGCCCATGCAGTTTATTTGAGAGTCACCAGGCACTTATCCAATTGTTCTAGATTCCACATCTTCCGTAATGTCCACCTTGTGTAACAGAGCATTGTAATTATGACAAGTTACGAAAACTATGGTAACTCTCAGCACCCCAGAAGGCTTTTCGCAAAGGTGGTCATCTTTCAGTTGGGTAATGCCATATTCGGGTGTTTAATTGGTACTAATAAGGTGAACTCTTTTCCCAGACACTGTTACAAGGTGTGAAAATGACAAACTAATGAAATGATAATATTACAAAATGTGCTGCATTATATACTTTGTCTTTTCTTGCCGCATAATTTAGTGAACCCTGCTGCATAATTTTGGCCTCCTCTGCCGCATAATTTCTGTGGCCCTGCCCATTGCTGTTGAATTAGTAAACAGTAGTGTTACCTGTATTATCGACACAGGCAGGCCTTTGTCTAATTGTCCTTATCTAATTGACAGTTCATTTGCTTAGTGTGATATTGTTCAGTGTTCATGTTCCCTAAATAAAACAGCATCTTCATAGTCAGGAGTAATATAAAGCTGGGGAAAGTATTGTCAGTTGCTCAGTACTAGAAAGAAAAACATAAATTAGCATTTTGTGAATTAAGAACTTAGAATAAAAGTAGATCTGATCCCCTTCAGTGCAGTCAGTAAGTCCCAAGTTTTGGCACACTAAACCGTGTCCTACCCGTAATCATTCCAGTCCAATCCTTGCTTCGTTGTGGCTAATCAGGAATTGTCCTACACCAATAGAAAGATGAATATGCCTGAATAAGCTATGCACCATAGGATTTACTCATAGAAACAATAACAAGGTGGTAGGTGGAAGGCTTGAATTAATCTAAGCCTCCGGCAATTACTCCAGGCCACATCCCAGTCCACAGTTAGTTTTCTCCAGGCCTGGAGCAACCATGTTAATCAGTGTCGGTCCTCCTCCAATATTAGCAATCATGTCCAAACTGCCAGTGCTCCCTCTGTACAGCAGCACAAGCAACCCAAGATCAATTTCAACCTTGTTGGACCTCATCAGTGAGATGCAGCTTGAATCCTCTGGCAGAGTGAGCTACTAGACCCATGACTGGCATAGCTGTTGCACTTGAGTCGCCATGCAGAGAGGAACTATAAAGTGAAGGGTAAAATTGTTGAATTGACTGCGTTATTTGGTAATCCGGATAAAGGAACACAGTATTGTGTCTTAGGAGCCGCAGGGTGCACATATACTGAATCAATCATTTTAGAGGTTGAACATTTCAGACTCATTTGTCTCTTCTCCCTTATAAATCATATTTGCATAAACTAAAGTTCAACCTTTACTTCCAGGTATTTGATAAGAAATGATTATGATTATTGACTCAGTGATTTGGTAATGCTGTTTGGAAATCAGCACAAAAGTAGGGTAACAAAACATATCTGTTGCAATTGTAGACCATACCAGAAATTAAAATGTAAATCCACATTGACTAAATTGAAAAATGGCAGACCTTTTCTTCCCGCATGCATGAACAAGTTGAAGAGGATTATGAACTGTAGTATGCACTTTTGTTGTTTTGTGCAGCACCTAGAAATAGTTATTTTTCCTTCAATAAGTGCTTTACAAGTTGTTGAAATCTGAATAGTTATTGATAGTGAAGCTAAGGGAGGGGCTTGCAGTGTTTGTCCTAGACAGCAAAGTCTGTTTCAGATTTTGAAGATATCCACATGAGATCAATTTACCTACTATGATTCAGAATGGAGCCCATTTACATAATGATTATCTGTGATATCAGGAATGATAAAAAGTTCTTCTGGACGTACATTAGCCACTCCTTACCTAAACAATAAGTGAGTGACATACATTAAATGCACCATCTACTTATATGCAGTTGAAATGTACACTATTGCATGCCACGTGTATGATTGACAGCATTTTTTGTCCAGTCAGGAGTTTTAATGTTAACATTTTCTTTTACCCGCAGGCCATATTGGATTGCTTCAAGCCACGCAAATGACACAGGAGGCAACAATAAGGGACCTGGAATCAGAAAAATCTAGGATAAAAGAGAGGATAGCTAGACTCGAAGAAGAAAGAACACTGCTGCAAAACAAAAACCAAAATCTGGATGAGCGGCAGCGGCAGCAAATCTTGGCCTTAGAAAAGGTAAATATATAAAATTGACAATGCTCTGTATCTACTGCTATAGGCAATTTTGCTTCTAGTTTTAAAACAATTTTTGGGCAAGAGACTGCTAACGAAGTTAGGGTATATAGTAGCACCTGCAATGCTGTCTGGAACGCAGATGACAGTTTACAGAATATTAAGAATTAGCAGGCTATATCAACAAATGTAACTTTATTAAACTTTCCATATCTGAGGTTCAATCAGAACCAAGCTCTTACTATGGTAACAGCCTCATATTAAGCAAATCACTGGCAATATCTGTGATAGAGGCAGCAGCATCAAGTAAATACAAGTTGTTGAACAACTTTCACTTGAATTTATTTTATTGTCCTTGCACACCTTGTTGATAATGGTAAAGATCCAGCACTGGATTTTGAAAAAGGCATCACTTTACAGATCATATGCAACAATCTTTTTCAAACTTCGATCTCCCAGTGCAACTGGTTCGTAAAATATCGTGCCATCATAAATTGCATTACATTATTATGATATACCAAAACTGAGCCATTTGCACTCGCTGGTTTGCTACTGAAGGTGCGAGGGACATTTTCACTGTCATCGATATCTCACTGCTTTGTGATCTGCAACAGGGATTCCGAAGATGGTCTTGCTTGTCAACTAGGAGAATAAGAGCCCTTTTCCATTGCTTAACGAAAAGACTAGAAAACAAACTATATCCATTAAAACTTCCCTTTGTTTTGTCTCATCCGGAGTAATCAAGGTGGCTAAAGCAAATAGGGCTTATTCAGATTCCTCTAGCTGTCACAGTGAAGATTACTGTTTGATATACTTCCCCTATCACAGTTCACAGTTCGGTGTTTCCAATCTTGAACAGATAGCCTGAATCCCTTGGCCTGAATCCATGAAGTCTAGAGTTTGAAGACGTAGACCTTTCAGGTGACTGAATACAGATCATCGCTTAGAATAGGAAGTCTTCCACTAGGCAGGTGTGCCTTCAGATTGACAAGATATTTGATCTACGGCCAGTGGGATTTCCAAATGCTTGCTCAAGCAAGATTCAATACATTTTGAAATGCTGCCTGTATGGTGTAACATCAAGACATCAGTTCAGCACAGGGAGGAAGCAAGATGCCCTCCTGAGAGGTCTAACTTTCCTGCATTCCTGCCAGACTGCCACATTTGACCCCCTCCCTATACAGTAAAGGTTCCTGTCAGCATCCTTGGCCTAGGATCCTCTATCACAGTGGCCTACTGTTCTATTTGGCAGCTTGGCAGGAGATGGGCGGTGTGAGGAGCAGAGGTAGACATAAGCACTTGCTTCTAACATCTGGTGTTCCCTCAAAGTTAGTGTGTGTGGTGATCAACATGTAGAAAACAAGAGGTGTTGGGTAGGTGTTCTTCTTCCCGGTGAGGCTGATGTATGAGAAAACGGGGGCATCAGCGGTTTGGTGACCAATAGCCTGAGGGCAGTGCAGAAGCTGGCACTCTGCGGTTCAGTTGGTTGCATGTCATCAGTTCTGCTCCAATGTCCTCTGGCCTTGGAGGTGCTGTGGCGGGGGCCATTCGGCCTATCAGTAGCTGTTTTGCAACACAGCCGGGTTGTGTCGGATCATACATCCATGGAAAGGTAGATCATGCTCTGATGCTGCACAGAGACTACAATAGAGTGGAGTTGTCAGAAATGTCTCTTAAAGCCTCTATTGCATACTCTGAGACTTGAAACAGACTATTCTTTCTTTACAGTCAGAAACTGCTAAAGCTCCTTCCTGCGGCATTTGTATAATGAATCTTATCGGGCAGCAAGAGCAACCTTAGACCCATGAGAACCTGGGTATGAAACAGGCTTTATGCAAATCGGATTCTCAATAGTATACAAGGGTCTCATCAGGACCGGGTAAATGGGGGACATCTGAGAGTCAATGCTCAATAGGCAATTGAAATGAAATTGTGATTATGTCTGATATACTAAAGCACTGCATCAGTACTGGGGCATAGACTCTATGCGGTGTGCTGAACGTGGCCTTCTTCCACACACAGTGATTAAGGTATCAACACCAGGGTCATTCCCCTTGATTGAGTACAATCTTTCCTCACTGCATTAAGGTGTGCATGTGCGCTTTAGTATATCAGACATGTGACGCCCTTGTATCTAATTAAGGGTTAAAACGTCATTATCACAGATGTGTAACAAACAAACAACGGAACTGTTGAAATTGTGACATAGAATTCTTTGAAAAAAATTATGTTGTTGTTTCTTACCAGTACATCGGCCTGTTTTCAATGCCTGATTTTTGTATTTATCATTGTTATATATGTGACACTGGGGACACATTACATTGTGTTTCATTTTGTACATGTGTCTTTATGTAATTTTTGTTGAAGTTTGCAGATATAAATTTCCTTTTTTCTTTCCTACCTGGTGGTCTGTTGTGATTTATCTTTAATATGTCATTTATTGCATGGGGTTGTTTAGCTTCTTAAATTGTGTATTGTTCAGCAAGTGACACCAATGAGAACCAGTGTTTCATAAAGCCCATTTCTATAATTAAAACTGTCATTCAAAACACGTGTTGGATAGAACACAACATTGCTAACAAGTTGCAAGTGTAATTTCCCATGGTGCATGGCTCTCACAGACCCATGACACAATGCATCACAAACATTCGAAGCATTGTACAAGCATCTGACAGTTCCAATGCTGCTTTCAAAGCTGTTTATTTGACCGTGTAAGCTGACGGAGAGCAATTTCACTATGATATTTCTAGCACCCATGAGTCAGATACTAGTTAATGGCAAAAGATGCGCAGATTCTCAAGTGAAAACATTTAATGCTGGCTAAGTGTACCCTATGAAAATAGTGCACATTTCTTTTATACAAAACACGACAGGTTACAAAAGTTTCTGGTGTACCATATATGGTGAGGAATGTTGGTTGATGCCGTTGGAGTCATAAATGGGTCTCAACCTCTTGTGGACACAGTATGGCCAGTGGATAACGTGTCCATATGTCCAGCATAGGGAGCGTGTGATCACTATGTGTGCTAGTCCTGATTCGCTATGTGCTCCTAACTTATGTGATATCTGACTTTTTATGGTGTTTTTGGGATCGCGTGTACCCCTCCGGCCATGTGTACTTGATTGGAGCAATCGCTTTTGGCACTTGTAATGTCGCTGCGCCTTTCTGTGGGATGTATCATGAAGTTCCTGCCTGAGTGTTTGCCTGCCAACTACGCACCCTCCCACCCGTGGCCTGTCAATCAGCAATCCTGGGCCTAGGTTCCAGGGCCTACTTGACTACATATTTGTGAGTCGAGGTTGATGTGAAGTTCACAATGGGTGATTCTGTTAATAAGGAAGACATTTCATCTTTAACTATGAATGCATCAATTTCCTTATTCAGAGATCAAAGCACCGACTCTTTTGCCTAAAGCGGCTGTATCGTGGTATTGCAAAACACACGCTAGACCTTGGCGGAAGTGGCAAGGTCTATTGAGGGATAGCACCCCTGTCAGGGATAGGCAGGTCTGGTACCTGACAAGCCTCTTTGAGAGATATTGTTGTCCAGCGCTTGCCATGCCATTCCCCATCTTTATCCGCAAGGAAGCACGTAACCGGTCAGAAGGCCCACCTTTTTATGATTGTAATAACCATGGTCTTCGAAGATTTGTAGATCATAACCCTTATAGCGGATAACCTCCCCTCGCCGCTACAAGCATAGCTTCGTTATCTTCATAGTGATGCAGGCAGAATATAATGTCTGGCAGCAGGAGCAAGTTCTAGTTGCATTGTCACGCTCTATGGGCCCTGTTAATACCGAAGTGGCTCTCCTAGGCAACATTATTTACTTGTTTCCTTCTTTACCAGGTGGCACCTCTCTGATGCGCATATTGCCCCATCTAGATGATTCTACAAATCTTCTTGCTTTTCTTGTAGAGTGATCAATTAGTTGTTCATTGTAGCATGGCGGGAGCTGAACTCCTCTAGATCCAGGCATCGCTCATCTTGACTAGACTCTAGTGAATCAACTTGTGCCCTAAATAATCAAGGTCTTCTTGCATGTCTCTCAGACTCTGCATGAGGCGTTTGGCACCTATGCCAAACGCCGTAGATGCAGACGCGGAGCGGTTCACTAACCGAACGACCCCAATTGAATTGAGCAATATAACAAAAGATTTACCGGACCGGCGAACGGTCCACGTACCGTCTATCTACACGACACTCCGTCTGGGGTTCAGAAACTCGATCCAGTGCGAGGCTTCCCCTTCCATCTATGCGGCTGTGAGTGCCATAGACAGTTATGGCTCCATCCAGTCCGTGTCCTGAGGAGAACCCATAATCCTTCTGTGGTTCGAAACGCATTGACCCCGAGCCTGTGATAAAGAAGAAGGGTGCAACTAGGGATAAAAATAATACCACGCTTTCCATCCCTAGCAGTGCAATCCTACAATCATTTCATTATCTAATCACTGGCTTTGTAAGACAGGCAGGCAGTATCTATGAACTTTGTTGTCCGCCTGGCTTCTGGTATATAATTTGAAGGACTGGCGCATATTTCAAAAAAATTGTTCTTAGGCATTGTATCAGTTCGTTTGTTGTAATGTATTTTTGGTGTTTTTGAAACTGAGTATTGATAGTGTACATATTGAACACGTGTATATATTGCGCACATTGTTTGTTTGAATGCATTCTTTATTGTTTGATATAACTGTTCTTTTGATGACATACAAAGAATTAAATGAAAAA
This sequence comes from Lissotriton helveticus, assembly GCF_964261635.1. Classification (NCBI taxonomy): domain Eukaryota; kingdom Metazoa; phylum Chordata; class Amphibia; order Caudata; family Salamandridae; genus Lissotriton; species Lissotriton helveticus. The sequence continues at coordinate 877,112,555 of NC_136067.1, forward strand.
GTAAAAGAAGATAAAAAACTAAAATAAAATAGTCGACCACTCAGTACTCAATAGGCTGGGTATGATCAAATGACAAAAAAGTAAACCTGACAGGCCATCTGTTCTGTTTGGTATAACAGACTCAGGGAGAGCAGGCAGTTGTCTAGCGGACCACTACCTTCTTCGGTAAATATATTGCCACATTATTTTTTAAGTAGCATAAGTGGACACAGGGTGCTTAAAAAACAACTTTCCTGTTTGGAAATGAAAGCGCAGAGAGGGAGGTCTTCTGTCCCATACAGGCCTCCTTCCAAGCAATTACAGCCAACAGAGGGTTTCAGTTTGTGCCATTCCTAATTATTATTAAACAAGAAGGTTGTATTGCAATCTCCAGCGACTAGGGGTAGATATCAGTTTGCAATGTGATCTGTTATCGCTAGTTTATGACTGGGAATACTATATCAGGTACATGATCATACCTACGTAGGAGTAAGTCTACATTAGTGATGTTGGTCCAAGAAATTATCAACACCCAATATGGAGGCTCTTACTGGTACTCTTCTTTTACCTCCTCTGATACAGGAATATTTACTTGGATAAGTCCGGAAATCTGGCTATCTGTGGCAGATATTATAACAATGCACACTGAAGGTATGTGGAACTCATGAGTAATCTATACAAGAAGCTGGTCCTTCTTAAGATTTATGCACCCAACATTGAATAATTGACCGATCGAGAAATCTGTTACCTGGAAACCGGGTGTCCTGATGCTAAAAAGAAACGAGCATTGGCATAGCCAATAGGTCTCGCTTTTGGGCCCTTATAAGTATTTAATTATGCAGCACAATATCCTTGGTGCAACAACATCAACTGTTGCATGGCTAAACACCTATAAGGTACAAGGTTTAGCCATGCAACAGCTGATGTTGTTGCACCAAGGATATTGTGCTGCATTACTAAATACTTATAAGGTCCCAAAGCGAGACCTATTGGCTATGCCAATGCTTGTTTACCCAAGTTACTCTCACTTGCTGTTCTTCTACCCATCCCACTCCTCATGGTTTCAACATTTTTTTATTTTCAGTTTTTTATTCTATTTTATACATTGTTCAAGCTGCTGCCAAGTGCGTCCAAGCCATTAACATCCTTTTTTACTCTTTTGTTTTCTTAATTTTTACATGTAGGGTTGTAAGATAACCCTCTGTTTGTTAGAACAGTAAATTAAAATGGCTGCCATGCATCAAGACACATGCGCACGCACGAGTCATGACAATTGCATGAAGCAAGATTCATGCAAGTATCATGATGTGAATATGCACATGCTTTATGACGCAAGGTGGCGGCATCCTTAAAATGTGTTTCTTTTAATAGAATAACTACTCATTTCAGTATTGTGGGCCCATAATACATATGTGTTTTGACTCACACGTTTGCATTCCGATGGCAACAAGCGTTAGCAAATCCTGCTGCTCATCCATTTGACGCAGAGACCTATGAGTTTTGCTAATCTTGTTATATTTCTGCATTCGCTTATTGCGTTGAACGAATCTTTCCATTTGTCCACAGAGAGGGCGTCTTCATTTCTTTATGCTAAGTGGTTATTTTATAATTACGGATTGTAAAAAGGCTCACAGTAACAACCCCTGGAAAATCTGTGGCTGATTAAAAATGTGTGCAGCTCGTAGAGACTACACAACTGCCTTCGTTTCAGGTACACGGAAGTGGACATAGGCACACCCTGCAGGAGTGGTAGGCAAACCCCAACCCTCCCTCCAGGTAAGAGCGTGCATTGCTCCTACACCAAGCTTACCATTGTTACCAAAGCCGTCCAGGTTCCCATGAACAAAGCACAGAGGATGTTCCCGCTGCACCTTGTAAAATGAAGCCTTTGGTGCCCGATAGATTCTCAACAATGCTCTTGGCTGGTTGCAAAATGGCTAATAATATAAACAGCTCAAACCACAGAATCTAGTGATCTGCTTCTAATGGTGGTAAATAAATCAGAGTGTTACCCACCATAACTGTTACTGTGCTGTTGCGAGATGGGCAGGCATGCTTGTGGCAGAGAAGGGACCAGAATGTTCTATAGTTGAGGAGCAATAGTTCCTCTACTGAGAAGATTCAAATATAATACATTTACATGAAGACTCACAAAATGAATATGACAATTTTTGTTAGTCACAAAAACTGCGATGAGCGCAATTGAATTTTCATCAATATTTAAAATAATAAAAGTTTTTGGCAAAATACAAAAAGATTAAGCATACTGTAGTTCATACTAAACTAAACAGAATGGGCATATCGAAAATATACTTTTGTAACATAAGTAGAAAGTGTTCACTCAAAATTTCTCAACATAGTCAACATAAACGATTTGCTAACAAGGAGAGAATCATATGAACCATTGACTTGCAGTAGTTTCCTGTACTTGGTTTATTGATCAAATGGCTGCCGTTCTACAACTGTGTTTGTTTTAAATGGCAATTGGGCATTCATGCGCCACCACCTCTCAAGACAACCCTGCACTCTTATTCACGCTAATTAGTTCACCAACAGCGCTTCAAAGCGTCCAACATGAAACACAAGTTCAATTGACTACTGTGTCTGATTGAAGAAACAGAGCCTGATGAGAGAAACCTACACAGGAAGCAGCCAAGCCCTAAAAAATGGTGATCTGCCGACAGACTGGCATGCACTCGCATGTTGTGCTTTTTTTCCTCTCTGGAACAAATTGGCAAGTGTGAATGTACAGGCTCCAAGCATCCTTTCAAAGCAACTAGTTCCGAATCTACTAAAAAGCTTTGGGCAATGGCTTCTCCTACATCTCCTAATAGAACGGCATGCCTTCCACCTCCCTTCCCCCACGGTACTGCAGGGACACCGAAGCTGGCCAATTGACTGTTGATTAGACAGGCGTGACACACAGGGATGCATTCAGCATAATCGATGTACGCGTTGCAAATGTAGCGAAGTCAAATTTCCATAGGAAGGCTGTCTTGGAAATTTAATTTAACAAGCATTGGCCGCGCGGCCGTAAAAGTAACGCCACACGGCCGTGAATGCGAAAGTTATCGCGATCGCGGTGAAAGCGAAAGTGATCGCGATGACACGCTAAAGCACGCGAGGGATGCGCGCGCAGCAGTTAATGGAGAGGCGGAGCGAGGGCGCGCACGCTTGTGCGCGTGACCGCAAGCTGGTGGCCGCTTTGGTAGCACTTCGAAAAGCCGCTTACTAAATGTCTCGCCATGCGCTGGCTCAGGTGAGACCTAAAAACGAGAAGTATAACTTAAATGAAAAAAAAACATGAATTTTCAGAAGTTTACAAAATAGTAGTATGGAAGTAGCCAAACGTGTCATGGCAAGGAATTCCAATGTTTTTCCGTCAAGAAAGCAAGAGCTGGGGCTATGGCCTGATGCCGATGGCGGCGGTCACAGATTGAGGAACGTCCTGCTTCGATGCGGACTCCCTGGCCCTCAGACTCCAAGAACCCTGTTGCCCCTTTCTGGGGGCCGATGCAGAAGGGTCCCTGCCCAGCTGGGACTGGGAGAGAGGGATGAAAGATAGGAGTGGCCACGTGGCCTCGCCCACAAGATTGTGGCAGCTTGCCCCGCTTAAGTTCTAGAGTGTGTGTGTGCGACTGAGCCACGTGGGGGTGATGTGGACAGGACCCCAGGTGCCCACACTGTTACATGGGTGCAATGGTGGTGAGTGCTGGGTCCGCTGCTGCCAGAAGGCGAGGTGTGACAATTGGCAACCCAACCTTAAGCTGCATGATGGTGAGACCTGGTGAGGCGGATGCATCCTGCTGTGGCGGTCGCTGCGAGGGCCCCTGAGTCACTGGATTGTGCCCCGGAAGTGGCCCATGAGTGCAGAGTGTGGACCCATCTTCCCCATATGCGATTCTGAGCACTTGGCAATTGGAAGTGTGCTGTGGGATGTCACGGAGGGGCTCTGCTGCGTGGGACTGTCCAGACTTGACTGTGAGTGTGATCCTGCACCATAGATCCATCCGGTGCAGCAGGCCTCGCCATATTGCTGCCTGTTGGTCATGGCTTGGTCCCCGGCCTGCTGAAGGACCCTGTGGCAGTGTCTTGGAGACTGCTGCATCTAATTTGAGGATATGTTGGGGGGGCTTGGGCTTCAGGAGTTGCTTTTTCTCACAATAACAGAAATCAACTAGGGGTAACCCAATATACTTATATATATTTTTCTCACACTGGCACCTCTATAAGAACTACCAAGCTGCAGATCGGTTGGACTTGAAGAGGGGCACTTCAGCCCTGTTCTTCCCGGCCCTCCCTACGTCAGACATGAGCAGGCATTCCAGACTAAAGGCTGGAGGAGACCCTATATGCTTGGCAAAACCATCCCACAGTGATGCTAAGGACCAGGAGCATCACCCCCTTGGCAATGGGAGCAGGGAGTCCTCGGCCACCCTGGACACTATCCTTCTGGCCATCAAGGATGCGAGGGTCGCTTTGGATCATAAGATAGATGCGGTGGTTGTCGATGTGGATCTATTGTGAGATGATCAACGTAAACTGGAAGAAGGAGTCTCTACTAATAAATGAGTGTTGGGAGACATCTTGTCAGAACTGGGAATGCTGAAGGAGAGGCTGACGCCGTTGGAGGAGTGTTCGAAGGTATTGGAGTACCGCACTGAGGATACCGAAAACAGGGGCCGAAGAAATAATATCCATGTGGTTGATCTACCGTAGAGATTTGGGGGGGTAGGGGGTGGGGGGGGGTGATATGATGTAATTTCTGGAAACCTGGTTCAAGGACAAAGTGACCCGGTGGGTCTCTCCCCTTTCTTCGCCTTAGAATGGGCCCATTGTGGTCTGGTGAGATCCCCTCCACCCGCCCCGGGGCGACGCTACGCCCTGTGGTAGCCAAGTTGTTGCATTATAAGGACTGGGACCAAATACTACGGCAGGCACATATCCGCAGTAAACTGATGTTGGACGACCACAGAATGATGGTATTTCCTGATCTTTGTAGAGAAGTGCAGAAACAGCGACAGTCGTTTATCAAGGCCAAAAAGCGCCTCCGTCAAATGGGTCTCCAGAATCCTACGTTGTTCCCTGCAAACTTTTTCCTTTCCACTGAAGGGGGAGTCTTTCACATCCCCTCAGTAAGTGTAGGACTGGATTGGCAAACAGCCGCGGTGTGGGGGCTCCCCCCAGAGGACCGTATGGTGAGCGGTGGCAGCCGTCTGCACTCAGAGAACAGGTCAGTGTGGAGTTGGAAGGTGCCCACACTCACACAAGTGCAACAGGATCATTAGAAAGTGATGGCGGCAGTGGCCTCTGTGACTCTTATGGGGGTGCACCCTATTATCCTTCTGTCGACTCAGTACCGCAAGACACAGACTTGGATGGTTCTTCGAGTTCCACTGTGGACTCTGGCCTGTAACTGCCCTGGTAACGCCTCGCTCCGCGGATGACAATATCTGAGCATTGTTGGCTGCAGTAGCTCTGTTGGATGGGGGTCTGGTTCACCTGTGGTCTTGTAGTCTCCAGTGAGGGGTTTCTCTCTATTGCTGCTTGACTTGTGCATGAGGAGTCTTGGAGGACCTATAAGCAGTAATTTTGGGCAGGTGGCTTGGGTGTCGACAGGGGCTGGGGTACGGTGTGATTGCTTACAGGGGTTTGTTGTTGTGTTCAACAGGTTGGATGGGCAGTCGTTGCTGTACTGTCCTGGGGCGAGGGGTGTTTGTCTAGGTCCTTCGGGTTGCTTCGCGCTCCACTGCTATGGGCCTGGTCATTGGGGAGGGCCTCCTTGACTGTCTAAAGTCAGTTGTGTTGAGTTTGTTGCTGTTATAAGATAATCACCTGGAATGTCAGGAAATTGAACGATATGTCAAAATTCTAAAAAGTCCAATCTTTTATTAGACGAAGGGGGATATACAATCCTCTACTTCCGGAACCACTTGACTGCTGCTGAGGGTCTGACACTTTGTAGGTGTTGGGGGAGTCAGGTATCTTGTACTGCTTACTCTACCTTTACAAGAGGAGTTTTTCTTTGGGTGCGCCCTGGGGTCCCCTTCTAAATCCTGGGGGAGGTGGTAGATAAGGCTGGACATTATGTTGTGATTAATGGTCGATTGAGGGAGGGATATCTGTTAATATCTACCCTCCTAATGTGGATCTGGGGCATTTTTTTGATGATCTGTCAAATGTTCTTGCCCCTTAAATGAACCATGCTGTGTTGTTGGTGAGGGGGAGATTTTAACTGTTTGGGGGACCCCAGGCTCGATAGATCTCACCTGCCATTGCCTAATTCCCAAGTATCATGGGTGGCATGGAAGTTAAGAGACTGGCAGGTGCCCTGGGGTCCCTTGGACACCTGGAGGGTTGCACACCCCCATCACAGGGATTATTTAATTTATTCTGGCCTCCATGAGCTCCTTGTCTGTTTTGGCACCTTCATGTGCATTCCTGGGGCTGTATTACAGTAAGTGCCACGTCGGCGCAACGGGCATTTGCCCCCACTTTGCGTTCCCCCTGGGCACTGTGGTATTACAGAAGGGGGCGCAGGCGCTTGGGCATCCCCGTCAATAATAACGATATCGCTGACTCACTTAAAGCACCGCGCTACCTTGAGGGGGCGTCCCCTCATTTGCATAGGGATGTGCCCGATGCAAATGAGGGGTTTCCTTTGCCTCTGTTCTTGCGCCATATTACCGACGCGGGCACAGAGGCAAAGAAGCTCACGGGGCACACTCACAGTGCACCACCTTCTAGGTGGCGCACTGTGAGTGCCCCCCCCTGAGAGCAGCCCTGTGGAGGGGGAAAAGGGGTCCTATTGACCCCCCCAGACATCCCCTTGCAGGCTGGTGCAGTCACTGCACCCACCTGCATGGGAATCTCTAATCCCCTGTAAAAGTGCAGTGGAAGCAGCCGCTCCTTGTTATCACATGAATGCACTGCCCTGGGGGCAATACAAGTTCGCGGCTGCACTGGATGCAGCGTATTCACCGCAATAAGGGCATACTTTCATTGTTTGCACCAGGCGCAGCTTTGAACTGGTGCGCCTGGCGCACACAGTGAAAATTCATAATACGGCCCCTGATGTACATGTGTCTGATATGAATGGGTAAAATTTGTCCAGAACGGTGTCCAATCACAATCCCTTTGTGTTGTCCTTGGCATGGACCCCCAAGCGCACATCAAGCCCCCATCTGGAGACTGAAAGTGGAGTCATGGATGGCCAGGTCTTCCGGCAGACTATTGAAGAAGGGATTAGGCACTATTTTGCAGAGAATGAACACTGCATCCGCACCATTAATGGAATGGGATGCCTTCAAAACAGTGATCAGGGGGTTGTGCTTTGCAGAGGAGGTGGGGGTGCGGAAGAACTGGTGCATGAGGTTGAGGGGCAGGAGCAGGCATTATGGAAGTTGAGAGGCAGCAGCCGTAGAACCCTGTACACCTTCAGTCCCTGCTGGATACCAAAGGGAGATTGGCTGAGCACATGGAGAGGCTCCGATATTTTGATTATCTGGAATATATCATCATATTGCGTTATATGCGGATGATATGTTGCTCTTTTTAAAAGCCGCTTGGACTGGTCCGGTGAAGTCAGTTTGCTTGCTAGATGGTTCTGGGGACGTCTCGGGACTCCATATCAATTGGCAAAAGACCAGCCTGTTTCCTGTTTGAGTGCAGGTAGCCCAGCCCCTGCTTCCAGTGGGGCTGCAGTGGGCACCTGGGTCGCTGAAATATCTGGGGGTGAGCACCGGGACCTGCCTAAAGGTAATATTTGGGTGGTGGTGACTTCACTGAGTGTGGGAGTGGAGTTTTGCAAAATGCTGCCTCTGTCTGGGCACGTAGCGGTTGCCAAAATGGTGGCTCTGACTGAGTTGTTTTAATATTTTGCTTCCCTGCCGGTGATTGTCCCTAGAAGCATATTCCTGGATATTGACACCCTGGTCACTTGATTGATATTCTCCAACAGCTGTCCAGCAAGTGCTTCACCATAATGAGGTGTGAAAACTGCTCTCCGAGCAGCGACGATGGCCTTGGTGTGGGTAGGAGTTGGGGTTGGCCCTGGAACTTAATTCACTTCAAAAGGGTCTGGTCTGCCACAAGTAAATATCTGGTGACACTTGGGGAGGACCAGCCTACGCCCCCCTAGTTAGCATGGCACCAAACCCAGTGGGAGGAGAGTTACCACGAGAGCCAATTTTGAGTGACCACACAGGAGAGGAATGCGGGAGAGTAAGTAAGTAAGTAAGTAAGTAAAGTTTATTGTGTTGATTATTTAAAATCTTACAATATTTGCACATTCGATAGGAAAAAGTCATATAAAAGCTATATTCATGCATAAAACAATTAAAAAACAATACAAAAATTTAAAAGGTTAAAATAGTTACATCTCCTAGTTTCCTTTTGACAATCTTAAGAAATTTTACAAACGCAGCATTTAAAGTAATATCATTTGAGTCCAAGCACCTTATTAGGGCCTGCCTGCATGTCCTTATGCCTCGTGCATTAAGTGGAATCTTAAGCAAAGTTTTTCTCTCCTGAGAGAGTTCCGGACAAATACAAAGAAGATGAAGGATATCTTCCTCACAGGCCTTGCACAATCTACATTCCGTTTGCGTTACTGTTCTTGCCCAGGGTGGACGATGGCACAGGCCTGGAATATTGCCAAATCTTGCATTGAGGAGTGCGTGTTTATTTGTTTCAGTCCAGGGAGTCACCAAATATTGTTGGATTTCTTTCTTTTTATAACCATTTATTATTGTCCAAGCATGTTTTCTTTTGGTAAGGATAGCTTTATCGTTTAGAATAGATAGAAAGCTTGCAGTTTTGTTGATTATCCTCTTAAATGATGTCTTGGTAATATTTGTATCCCATATTGACGTCACCTCAAACTCTTTTATCGCTTTCATTAGGTACAGCCCTGCCAGAGAGTTTGTGTCATTACTTAATTCTTTCCATAAAAGTTGCGATATTTCATTTTGGTGGTCAGTTTTTATTTGGTTCCAAACTTTTATGAAATGTGCTTGCCTTGTATAATGTTGATTAATTAGACCAAACTCCAACCTTACTTGTGCAGGAGAAGCGTTTACTGGAAGCCGAAATAACGCCCGATATACTCTGGTTATGTTTTTATTCAGGGTTTCAGTATCCCTACCCATCGCAGCTTCACTACCGTATGTGATAGTCGGTTCAAGTCTTGCAGAAATAATACTGAGAAGAGGGCCATTAGTTAAGTTGGGAAGTGATTTCTGCACAATTCTGAAAGCAGCAGTCAGTGCATTTGTTTTCCTTTGGATGTCCCTATTTTGTAATTGAAAATTGCCTTTTGAATCAAATAGAACCCCCAGATATTTATAGGACTCCACTTGCTCCAGCTTGATGTTATCCATATACATCTTAGTAGTGTGATTTTTTGTATTATTTTTAGTAACTACCATAATCTTGGTTTTTGAATCGTTTATGACCATACCATTTGCCTTAGAGTACATGAGAGTCCTCCTAATTAATCGCTGTAAACCCACTTTGGTATGGCTCAATAATATCACATCATCTGCGTATAATAAGTTTGTGAGCCGCTTATCTGCTAACTTCGGGGGGTGCGCGTTTTCATTGTCCAATATTGGCGTTAGGTCAGCAAGAAACAGATTAAAAAGAAGGGGAGCCAAAACACAGCCTTGTTTCAGGCCTTCATTTGCTGGAATTTCCTTGGATAATGTACTGCCGTCCCCCATCCTCACACTTACCCATGTGTCTGTGTACAAGAGACGAATCAGTTTTAGTAGTGAGGATGGTATTTTCATTGCCTCGAGTTTTTCCCAAAGTAAATTCCTGCCTACACAATCAAATGCGGATTTAAAGTCTATGAAACATAAATATAAAGGTTGCTTCCGTCTAATTGACTTGTCAATAAGTAGGGTAAGAATAAGAATATTTGTGGATGTACCCAAACCTTGAATGAAGCCAGTTTGATTTAAAGGCAATTTCTTATTGTCCGACACCCATTCTGTTAGTTTAGTCAACAGGATTCTGGCAAACAGCTTGGCGTCCGCGTCTTGTAGGGTGATTAGCCTATAGTTTTCTGCCAGTGCCCAATTCCCTTTTTTGAAAATTGGAGTTATTAGGGATCCTCGCCATGACCTGGGGACAGTTCCTGTTAATATGACTTCTAAGAATAATTTCTCTAGGATAGGCGCCCAAAGTTCAGGGTTTTCCCTAAAGAGTGCAAATGGTATCCCATTTGGTCCGGGTGCACCGTTTTTCTGTTTTTTTATTAATTTAATTATCTCTTCTTTCTCGACTGGTATTTGCATATCAAATTCTTTACAATGAATGGAAGATTCCATGTTGTTATAATTTTTATCCTCATAAGACTTATCTGACGCGATTGTTTGAGTAATATCCTGATTTAGGTGGTTCCTCAGGTAGATATCCCATTCCTGCTCAGTTAGCAGTGATGAGACTATTTGCTTATTGGGCCTAGCCAGTTGATTGATAATTTTCCAGAAGTCTCTTTGGTTCTTCTGCTTACTAGCGATAAGCAATTTTGCCCAGCTTTCTTGTTTTGCTTTAATTTTCTCACACCAAATTAATTTTTTTAGATTTTGATTTAGTTGCTTTAAAATTCCCATATTTTCTGCTTTTACTTCTGGTTTCTTCATTGACCTAATAATCTTGTTGCGCTCTTTCTTTAATTTCGTAATTGCGTATGGTAGGTTTAACTGCTGATCCTTGTTCCTAGGTAGGTCATTCCTACTTCGGTTCTTATTCGTTTGCCATTCATTTTGAGTCCTGATTAGTAATCCAGTGAAATATTCCCATTGCTCAATTCCTGATTCAAGTGCAGTATCTTTAAAGCTTGTTTCGAGGAGCCTTTCTATCTGCTCGTTCATTACTTCTTTGTTATCAACATTCCAAAATATTTTTTTATAGTTAGTTGTGCCAATTTGCCCATGAACAGTCCGATAAAGCTTATTTGTGTTTGGTCCGATGTTCATTGTAATTATTTGCTGGGCGTGGTCACTTTCCTTTACTTTCTTTAGTTGGTACAAAGTAATGCTGTGAAACATATATAATGTGGTCATAGTATAATCAAGCCTGGAGTGGGCATTATACCCAAAGTAACTATATGCAGAAGGCACATCCGGTTTAATTCTGCCATTTAGAATTCGAAGTCCCATTGCTTCAATATCCCTTACAAATTTTTTCCCCATTCTGTTCATATTGACGGAATTATCGTTGCCCAAGTCCTGCTCCGGAATTAGCCATTGATGATTTTGTGTTTGGGTTAAATCATCTCTTATGTGGGTTGACATAAGATTAAGGTTGAAATCCCCAGTAATCAAATAGTCTGCTAGCGGTTCCCCTAGCATCATGGTGATTAAAACATTATTTAGTGTTCCACAAATTGTTTCTCTACTTTGGTTATTTGGCAATATGTAGACAGTGATCAGATATAAGGTTTTAGTTTTTTGATTATTTGTTTTGTAGTTTAGTTTAACTATCAAAATGTTAGTGCTATTTACTTCCACTTGCTCGTGATGTGCCTGTAATGTGTTTGAAATAAATATCGCCTGACCCCCGCTAGCTCGCCCGAACCTTTGGTCTTTCTTGGCATGTTCGTAATAGCCAGCGTATCCATGTAAAAGAAATGGGTTGGTTTCCCATGTTTCTTGTAATGCTACAATGTGAAATGTATCTACTAGGGCATCAATTTGTGCGTTCTGGATCTTGCCTCTTAACCCGTTAATATTCCAAGAACACATTTTAATCAATTCTTTATTATTGCTCCTTCCTCCTAGTTGCAGGATACTACCGTTTCATTGTTTATACTTGGTGTGAAGGGCCTCATTGATCCATTTTTCATTTATTTCTAAACTTTTATCTTGTAAGGGTTGAGTTGGGGTACATACGTTTTTCATAGGTAATCTACCCAGTGCATTTTTTAGGACAGTAACTATCTGTGTTTCCACTTTATTCTGTTTTAGTACTGGATCGTCCCCTATAAAGGGAATAGGATAGACCTCAGGGCTATGTTTGGTTATTACTATGCCCCAGGTTTTGAATGTCAGACTCTCATTCAGAATCTTTTCCGATATTATGGGAGATGTTAGTGTAATCAACGTTGGGGTATGGGTACTGTTTATCCCCTCTATGAACTCAATCGAGATAATATCCTTACTTACGATTTTATTCAATGCTGGTATGGAGTTAAAAAGTCTAAGCGAGTTCCCACGGTTTAATATGTCGTGCCTACCCCTTGACTGGAATTCTGGAGTAAACAACAGTTTTACAGCAGATTTGGGATTCTCGTGAGGGGGGAGCTCGTTTATCTCAATTTGATTTGGCTTATAGCTAATTGTTTTTTTCCCCTCTGTACTTTTAATCTGTAGTTTATCCCATTCTTGTATACTTGGTGGAGCTTTCACCTCGTTCTCTCCTATCGGGGCCCCGTCTTTTATTGTTCTTATACTCAAACCTTGATTTAAGTGCGGAATCGTTATTATGGTTGATTTAATAGGGCTAGTTTCAGGGACTTTGTCAAAGTGACATTTATTTGGCTCTTTTTTCTCTTCTTTTAGATTTATATCCACTTCGGTTACCTGTGGCGGGATATCATGGGACCTGGAAACCTCTTTCCCATCAAGTAGTTTATGATTTTTCCTAGATAGGTTTTCAATTGCGTTGGGTTTCGGTATTTTTGTTAGTTCAGTCTTTTGGGGTTTGTCAAATATGGAATAGAAGTTGTTTCTACCTTTCCTTATATCTTCTGAAGTTGTTATTGTCTGGTCCTCCTCTGACAAACTTTCAACAGACCTTTTCAGTTTTTCAGTTTTTCTGGCTTTACGAAGTTTTTTTCTTTGTCGTTTTGACATTGTCGTGAAACCAGCCGTTTCAGTATTTATGTTGGTTTGGTCCCCATGATTAAGTTTACTCTTAGTTTCATTTCGTAATTGTTCTCTAACTTGGTAGACTGGTGAATTAACTATTTCATCGTGTAGATTTGGTGTTTGTTTTAGTTCAGTGCCTTTCATGTCGTCGTCGTCATTTCCAATTTCGTTTTTATTCCATTCCTTTGAGTTAGCTTTATCTTTTAAAACGTTATCCTTGCTGACTTGGATATTTCTTTTAGTATCTTCTAGTATGCTTGTTAGAACTGCCGGTAATGCTGCTAGTTTGTCCATAATGGGAATATAGATACTGTCAGTAGATGTTTTTTCGTTTTCTGACTGAACTCTGATTATCAAGTTGTTTAGTTGAGCAAGTTTGTTGTCAATTCCCGCCACATTATTTGCCATCATTTTTAATAAATCGATTTGTATATCCATTTTGTTAGATTGATAGTGTAAAGCTTCTAACGTGAGAGTCGAGGTTTGATAGAAGATATCCCATGGTATACCTGCTTCTTGTTGTTTTGTATCACCCTTAATGGGTTTAGTTAAATTAGTTGGATTTTCCATCTTGTATTTCATTTCCACATTTCTTTTTTCAGTACTATTCTTGGCTGTGACGTTGTTTTCTAGAGGAGCTTCAAGGTCCTCCCAGGAATGCTTATTACCATGTCCTCACCTCTGGTTGGACACATAGGCTTTGCAGAAGAGAGAAGGGTTTCCCCATCTTGGATTCTGAGACTAAGTTGCATTGTGGGACTATATCAGTAGGACACACAGGAACGACTGCAATAGTGGGTAGAGCTGCCACTAGGAACTTTATGCCAAGCATAAACGGCACCACAAGGCACCAGCCTCAGAACACACTCTGGACTTTGGACCAGTGGAATAACAGAAGAAGGACTGCATCTGCTGCTGTTTGAGACCTGGGAGGAGGCCTGAAGGACTGGACCTGCTCTTACTTGTACCCAGGACAAAGATGAGGACTCCATTGGTAAGTTGGCTGACCTCCTGCGTAGCTACAAAAACACAAGCTGTAAGAGGCCTTTTTCTTGAATAACCCAGCCGACCAGTAGCAACTGGAAATGGACTGATCCCTGCTGGTATGAGTCTTGATCCCAAGGTGCGGTTCCTGAGGTGCTGAGACCCGTGGCTTTGTCTAGCTGGAATTCTCTTAACATCTCTGGAAAGTTGGGACTTCCAGACCTCCAGAGGACTGGGAGCAACCACCAAGCAAATCTGCCCAATGTACAAATTCGCTGGGCTAAAGGAAAAGGTTTCTCCCACTTGGAGCTTCTCCATAGCAGCAAATCCATTTCAGCAGACGATTGGCTAGAAGGTATCCAGTGTTGTGAAACTCATATTTGGATGCAGCCTGTAACCTTGTCCAACTGGAAGATTCTGAGCTTCGAAAAAAAGACTTTGGGCTCAATCCCTGCAGATGGAGTATTATCCCTTGGCCTGGTGGGCGACTTCACGTTTGCCAGACCGAGACTACTCTGCCCTCCGGATTCATAAATCACTGCCTAGCTGGTGGTCATTTATAAAAGCATTGGCAGGAGCTGCTATCACAGCGGTTCCTGTCAATGCATTTTACTGTTTGCTAACCAGTTCTGTAGCAGACAGGATTATTTTTTTCTTTTCAAAAAGAAAATTCTGACACGGTATTTTTTTCTAAAGAAAAGAAGTAATGCTCCTCTCGCTATGAGAGGCTTATCCCATGGCAGGGGGTAGCATTATAATGTTTACAATGTTCCTTACCGCCAGGTTTAGCCTGCCAGTAAGAAACAGTAAAAAATGACTACATGTTTACCCATCTAGTTTGGGAGGGTGAAGATGTGACCATTACTCAGACATCCCTAACTCCCCAGGGCCATCGCAGATGTTTGACCATGGTGGGGGCAGAGCAGTCTCCACCATGGCCATACTTCATAATCATAATCAATTAAATTTGGCAGGCTGGCCACTATATTGTTGGGGAGAGAACTCCGTCACCATTGCGACGGAGTACCCTCTCCGACTTGTATATAAATCAGGCTCTAAGCCCCATCATAGAAATCTTGCCGGGCCAATGTGGGAGAAGAATCCGGATGATGAGAGAACTTCTGAAGGAATAAAATTTGAATTTTCCCGGTTTATCTTTTCCCACCCAAACAAACGCCTTCAGTGGGCCCTCGTCCAATGGCTATTTAGCATAGTTGAACTCTTTGTGGACTTAGCCCGCAGCCGTACCCTGCTGGAGGATTTCCACTTCCATTACAGAGACTAAGCTCCAAGGTAAAATCGCTGACCAGGGTGAATCTACTTGATGTATCCGACCTTTGCTCCATCGTAGTTGGCCTGTAATCACACTTAGGCCGTGGCCGAGCTCGACCTTAGACTATCATAAGTGCTTTACTTTTTCTAGGCGCCTTTTTATCATTTACATTCTTAAAATTCTGATTCCTAGTTCTCTTTTTGGATTTTTGTCATTTTGCTATCATTTTGCTTATTAATTTATTCTCTGGTTTTATAAATTGGAGTGGGCTTTTTGTTATGTTGTATCTTTGGCTTTTCACTGTTTTGGTACTTATAAATGCTTTACATGTATTCTTTAAACCTATCTGCTCTGTGTCATACTTAGAAGGGGTTCAGCTCAGGTTTAAATACTGAAATCTTTTACTGGATTAAACAGGTTAGTTATTTTACTACCTATGGTGGACTAACATCCACCCCAATTAATCATTCACTTTCTTACAATAAGAAGAGCTATCAGTTATCACCCTCGCCTCTCCAGTCAGCAGAATTCATACTTTTTAACTCCACTTCCTTCTGCATCCGTCCTGATCAATGTTCTCTGATCCCTTGTCCTATATTCATTTATGTGTAAGTGATGGCGACAGAGGATTAACCTGAATCAATTCCTACATATAAACTACATTTTCTTTCCTTCCTACAATCATTTTAGTGAGTGGGAGGAAGTGACAAGAAATACGCTTTTCCAATAATTTACTTTTTTTGTAATCTTGCTTATTTTTGTCAAATGCCCAAAATCTTGTAAAGACTTCCCTTCTGTCATTTGTTCTATTTTCTAAATATTTTCAAACATGTGGTGCAGTTTGTTCCCACCTATCGATTGCCACTGCAGAGTTACCCCAGATATAAGCTGCAAGAAGTTGTACATTTATACCACTCATTTCGGTAACATGGTCATTATAGGTTTTTCTCGCCTGTTTGTCTGACAACGAATGATTTCCTGAACGTTTGCTCTGTTTTACAGAAGATAAATGAAGCAAAGCTAAATCAGCAAGAGTATTATGAGAAGGAAATTAAGAATTTGAAAATTCAGTTCGAAGAGGAAGCGCAGCGGTTTAAAGAAGCTCAAGCAAAGATGTTAGAAGAACTATCGAGGAAGCATCATACTGCTCTTGAGGCAGCACAGAGCACAGCCTCGAAGGAGAAGAAAATGCTGCAGAATGTAAGTAATGGAGGTTGCTTCTGTTAAGTTGTGAATTAGACTGCTCAGTCTGATGGAACTCATTAACATATCTCATTCCCACCAAGCATATGGGTATTTCATCCACCGCAACACTGTTTTGGTCCTGAATCCTTCTTCAAGAAGACTGCTGCTTGGCCCATCACTGTTTAACCTCTATTACTATATGAGACCCACTTCCCCTCCTCTAACTATTTGCTAGGCACTAGCTAAATTTACCCATCCCCCCATTACATTAGTCATTTAGAATCTAGCCTCTTTTTTATCACCAAAAATAGTAGACTGCATTCATGTTTTCTTTCCCCATTTGCAAATGCTTATAACAAGGTAATGGCTAGTTAGATGCGTGCATATTAACCTCAAAGTACACAGGTGTGTGGATCTGGCTGTAAGAGGGACCAGGACTCATATACGATTCTGGAACAAAGGATTGCTGATGAGCAATCCACTGTACTGTGTTGATAATGCTTGTATCAAGATTCATGCAAACTGCTCCAATATACTGATTGCAAATTATACGTCTCTGGACGTTTGTACATGTCCCAAAACATTAATTTAAGAAATGGCATTTTGCCAGG
This sequence comes from Lissotriton helveticus, assembly GCF_964261635.1. NCBI lineage: Eukaryota > Metazoa > Chordata > Amphibia > Caudata > Salamandridae > Lissotriton > Lissotriton helveticus. The sequence continues at coordinate 877,129,465 of NC_136067.1, forward strand.
GATTTCCAGGAGGGCAGAACAAGATCTACAGTTATATCTGCCTGTCACTGTGATAGTCTTAAGGACAGTAGTGCAATAATATGCCAATTCAATTTTTAGACTCAGGCACAGAAAACATCAACTCTGTGATTTAATATTCTGTCCCTACTCTGAATTGTATTAATCTGAGTTCATATGCAAGGAAACTGTTTTTTATTATGCCTTGAATTTTACAGCATTATTATTTTAGAAATCTTTCCCCATCTCCGATACTTGTACTGACTGTGATGTTTTTATACCTTTTATTGCATCTTTTGATTAATATAATAAACATAGTTCTGAGTTACACTGTACTGTCTTGGAATTTAGGCTGGTTTGGGGATTTTGTATGTAGTACTGTTGGGTAGAGTGAGTAGCAGATTAAACAGGACCTGACCCTGTAACAGAAATTGGACAGATTAGGAGAGTAAGAGCAAGGTTCTTGCAGGGAGATGGGAAATGGTGCACCCTGTCACGGCAGTACTGCATGTATACCCCACATCTCCACTCCTTTCTGTTGCCAGCCAGGCAGCTGTAAATATTTCTACATCTTCAGTTTCCCAACACGTGAGAATGCTATGTAATGAAATTCATAATGATGCGAATATACCTATCTCATTAAACAAGACTGGTTCCATCTTTTCCTAAAAATATAATTGCTTCTAATTTTCCAGATATGTTTTGCCCATTGTGACGTAGAACCTGTAAATCAGAATCAGTTCCATATAGCATGCAGGGGCCTCTGATACTGGTGGCAGTTGAGCACTCACAAAGAGGTGATGAACAGAGCCCTGAAACTTTTCAGACACTCACCCCCAGTCACAGAGCTGGGTTAAATCCATCATCGTACTTTAGCTCACTTTGCCAACCCAATTCAGACTCATCCATATGCAAATCATTCTTGACCCTGTGCCTCATGGGAACAGTCCAGCCCGAACTGCCAAGCCAGGTCTTTCCTGGACCGAAAACAAGCATCCTGGGACCGGTTTTGGGGTAACACCCCTCAACAGCAAGGCAAGCATGATTCCAGTAGCAAAGTGAGCAAGGGACCCACGTCTGGGCATACCCTGCCAACTTAGGGCGAACAAAGCAAACACAAGGAGATGATGGACGAAGTGCTGAAACTATTCAGACACACCCCCAGTCACAGATCTGGGTTGAATCCATCATCGTTCTTTAGCTCATTTTGCCACCCCAGTTGAACACCCACACAAAGGCAGGTTCCCAGTGGTGTGTTGTTTTAGAGCAAAACCCCAGATCTGGAGCACACTGCTGAGGCATTGGGAATAATGTGCACAAGTGTAACCCATGCATATTAGTCGCATCTCTTGAATACTTTTGAAGGATATGGAATACAATACCCACATTCCAGTCTTTCTTAAATCATTTCATCATCTACGTTCATTTGCCTCTTACTTGGCACCAGGTCAAATTCATTATATTGGGTGATGTGTTGAAAAGAGTGGACTCCGACTATAGCATTTGACACCTTGTCCACAAAATTCTACTTCAACAGCTGCATTCTTTAGCCAAGATGCCAGATGCACCCGTAAGCTGGTTTGGTTCTTTCCTGCAGAACAGAAGCATGTCGTTTGGCAAAGTTAGTTACATTTTCAGCTTCATGGAGTTATTCGTGGATGCCTAATCATACACTGGGCTCCTATGAGTACAGTGATCTGTTAATACAGATCATGTGTAACCTGAGAAACAGAACCCACTGGAGGAATAGCTGTCTCAGTACTTCACTGTCAAAACCCCTTAGCTTTCTACAGTGACTAAATGAAACATATCCGCCTTCGGTCTGGGGATTTTGAGAAACATATCCTCCTAAGGTTTCAGGATTTAAACTCTTGTCATTGATGCTGTAAAATATGTCTTTGTTGGATCTGTGTGATGTCTGCATGTGAGGTGCTGACACTGAAAATTATCCATTGGCCAACAATGCCTGCTTCTCACCGCATCTGAAGGCCTTCAGAGAACGGGAGGCCAAGATAATTTTGGCAAAGGCAGTTAGGTACACCATGAAGCGCTGACTGATGCTGTCAGAAAATCTGATATGGAATGATCTTCTGAATGACCTACACACAAAAAACAAAAAGTGATACAGGAGGAATCAGTCAATCAATCAGGGTTCTTACAGAGCGCGGCTAATCACCCGTTAGGGTCTCAAGGCGCTGGGGAGAGATCTTCATCTTCCTTAAGGAAACAGTCCCACTTCTCACAGTGTTCAGAGACTTGATTTGTCTCCAACGCTGATCTCTTCCTCATCATTGTATCAGGTTCCAAAACTGACGAAGATAAAATGGGTGTTTTTGGCTTCATCTGCTAACCCTCTGCAGGTAGAATAGTTTCATCTACTAGGCTGGACGTATTCAAGACAAGCCCTCTACCCTCGGCCACAATCCAGAGGTGGCCTGTCGACACAGTTTGGCTATTCCAGAGGCTCTGACCCAGACACTGCCGACTCTGCTCCACCGCAGACTCCAGCCTCGGTGGTTTGTTCAGCGCCCAATCCGTGCCTTCTGTGCTGCTTCAAGTCGGATCCCACCTCAGCGCCATTTTTCACCCTCCAAGTGTGCAGAATTTATCCACGCGTCAAAAGAAACATTTTCATTGCGAACTTCCAGCAGAGCACCTTATTTTGGCTCAAAGATTTGCCCGAATGCCCGTATGAAGAAACTTTTGAGACAAGATTCCAATCTAACTGCGTCACACAGAGGATAGTGACTCGGAGGCTAATAACCCCTCCCCTCATGCCCTAGATTAATTAAACTATGGTCCAGCATCTGAAGTAAGATTAATTAAACTACTGTCCAATATCTGATGTGGGATTAATTAAACCACCGTCAATCGCACACCGCTATATTTTAAATGAAAACCAATGCATAATTACAGCAGCCGTGCTCCTGGAAAAGAACGCATTTTCCCAAGCTGATAGAATAACTAAAAATACATATTTCGCGGCAAATTAGGGAAATAGTGAGTTGTGACACTCTTGAGTGTTACATGTTATTCGTGATGGCTGTGGACAGCACAATTGTAGCCTGTCTCTGCTCTGCGCGTGACTGGCTCGTCACGAGCCCGCGCTCCGCCCGTCACATGAGTACATTAGGTCATTCACGTCAGCGTAGAGCCGTGGCCTGTTTAGCACGGCAGCAATTAGACATGACAGGCCGCGCGGCGATGTGGAATTTCAGCTGTCCTCAGCGGAGTGACTTCATTCACCCATTAATGTGGATTCATTGCCGCGGATGTAGCGCGCCCTTTTCTAATCACGTAAAAGCTAGTAGTCATTAAAGGCACATCTGACTTCGCTGGATATTATTACCACAGAACCATGATTACCATCGACTGAAACGATTTCGTCCGTTTAAAACATCCTAAATAAATATTTTGAGTACTGTATTAGTCTCTTTATAGTAACTGCCACTATTCCATATTCGATGTATTTCTTCATCTATTTATTTTATTTATTTATTTGCACAGTTTTATATAGTGCTGGCTAGACCCGGAGGTATCAGAGCGCTTTACAGGAGGATCAGTGAGTTACAGGTTCCATAATTACATATACAAGTATAGACATAAGAGAAAAGAAAAAACATGAGATTATTACACAATAATGTGAGAGTATTAGCGCGTATGCACGTTTTATGGGGAGTGAAGAGATAGAGGAGGAATGGTAAACGGGGGTGGGGAATGCAGGTAGGAAAGCACAACGGGGAGGCGAGGAAAACCATGTCCAATGTCCGGCTGGGTAGGTGCCAGCCGAGGGGTGAACCAGAGCCAAACTCCTCTTTAGCTGCATATGACAGCTCCATCGGGCATCAGCCAAAGTTGCTCGTGTAAACTATACGGCATCTACACTCGTGAGAGCTCAGCCAGTTGAAGTAGGTTACCAATAAATGAAAGGGGTGGTTTGAAAATCTTTCTTCGGTTGCTTCCCGAAAAGGCTGTCATCCCGATCCTGAAATGTACTGGATTAGTATTCCGCATGTTCGCCCCTTGCTGATTTATTACTCTCTTTTCCACTACAGTGATGTACTTGCATTAGGGAATGGTGATCAGATTCTGCAAGAAAGGTACCAAGCCACTTTGTTGCTTCAGGGTCTGAGGAAAAGCCATAAATTATCTGGTGAATCGCAGCTGCTGTCGTAAACTCAATATAGTTCTCATTCAGATTCATAATATTGGTTAAATATGGTATTTTTTGCAGCTTACACGACCTCCCTTGCTGCGTTCTTTGGGATTTTCACTGTGTCCGATTAATCATTTTCGGCATTAAATATAGCCAGGGCCACTGGAATTATGCGGCAGGGGAGCACCAAATCATGCGCCAGGGATGACTAAATTATGCAGCAAGAAAGGGCGAATTATGCAACATAGTGTAGCACATTTTTTTAATAGTCATACTTCATTATTTTTTTATTTTTACACATTGTAATACTGTCTGGGCGAATATTTCACCTCATTAGTAACACTTTAACAACCAAATGCATAAATAAGCAACTGAAAGATGACCAGTTAACCTTTGCAGAGGGTGTTTCAATGCAGATGAACACATATCAAAGCGACGTTTTTTAATAACTCTTGATCCGTATGAGCGAGAAACATTTTTGTTGTTGTTAAAACATGCCGATTAAGCAGTGGATTATATGACGAATACGGCCTTAAATAGAGCCCATTGTAGCAATCATTCCTACTTTGACTTTGATTGCTTGTGCAAGAGCCACCTTTTTCAACAGTGTATTGATGTGTACTGATGTGATGACTGTAGTTTTTAAAAGAAAGATCAGTGTAGTTGTCCGTTGACAGAAATTAGTCATATTGCACAAGTACATTTTTACTTTTTTCTGAAGTACAACTTGGTATTATAGGTATGGGTAGAAAATCAGCAGTACCCCACAAATAGCTGGCAGCTCTATGGCCTTCCCACGCTGCCCGGTCTTCTCGTTAGGCATAGGTATCCTCGCCATCTCTCCGTATTGCCAATTGAATCCCTCAAAGAAAAACCCAAAAGAACCACATTGACAGGCCTGCTTTTCTTAAAAACAGACTCAGTACTACCACCACCAGGTTTGTGCTTGTGATTCTTCTTGTCCCCACACACCCCAGTGTGCTCTTTCACATCCCACTGGGTGCTTGCATTACCTTTGCATGGTATATGACACATTTCCAACCACCCGACCACCTCCACCACTGAGAGTGCTATGCCCCAACACTGGTCTCCTAGGCTGTGGCAGTGGTGCATGAGGCGTCCTTGCCGCTTTCCTGGCGTTCAGGGTTAACCACGTTGCTCTGGGGCTCTCTGCATCTTGCTCTGCTTCTGAGCACCCTCCTGCTTGTGTAGTTGATCACTTCACCCGCCTCTCTACTCCCGCTGGTCTCCTCCGCTTTCCCTGGGAAGCCAACCCCTTCCCTCACCCCTTGGCTCTCATTAGCGTCCTTCGCTTCGCGGTCCTTGATCAATTCCCAACATCCTTCTCCTTCCTGCTCTCATGTTGCTTCTTCTCGCCGCCATGTCCTTTGAGCTCCAACATTACAATGCGAGAGATAGGCAGTGTTCTTTCATGGCACCACACCCATGGAGTCTAGTCCATTTGATGCTGCAGCGCCGTGGCTAATTACGTCGCCCATGTTGGATTCCCGACACAAGCCCCATTCTTCCTCACAGCCTGAGACTTAACCTTTTTGATTGTTGTAAGAAATTGGGTTGTTGGTTGACTGAGGTGTAAGCCCTGGTCAAGCAGCAACCACAATCCTTGTCAGGGTAGGGCACAAGCAAACCCCAGATTAACCTGTGCTCACCCCCTCGACAGTTTGGCACTGAGCAATCATGCTTAACTTAGAGGCAATGTGTAAAGTATTTGTGCAACACTTCAAACAGTAAAAGAATCAAAAACACCACCAAAGGAGGCCGCAACGGAGCTAGAAAAATAGAGGCATTTTTAATAAATAAAACAAGACCAAAACTGCAAAAATCCAATTAGTAGAACTGGAGGTATTGAATTTGAGAGCTTCTAGTGAAAATGGCACCAAAAAGCACAAAGCGCTACAGCGATATCTGATCGCCCTGGACATGTAAAAAGGGCCTGATTTAGATCTTGGCAGATGGGTTACTCCGTCACAATGATGACGGATATCCCATCAACCGAAATACAAATCCCATAGGATATAATGAGATTTATATTTCGGCTAAGAGGATATCCGTCACGTTGTGACAAAGTAACCCATCTGCCGAGATCTAAATCAGGCCCAAAGCCACAAGTTCAGGCCGACTGCAACGGAGCGTGGCTGTCTGCTGGGACTCAGTTAGGCCAGCTGAAGAGAGTACCTTAAATCATGGTTGCAGAGCTGTGCGTGGATCCGCGTGGAAGATGCGCTGTGCAGCCAAAGCAATGCATCGGTTCCGAGATGCGACGAGGGTGCGGTGCAAAGTGCTCTTGCATCATTGTCGCAGATCCCCCTCGACAGGGCTTGCAATGCAAAGTCTGGCGTCGGAGGTGAGGCACACAACTGGCAATGCGTCGGTTCTGTGGAGCTGCAAGGCTGAGTCCGGTGTTGTCCTTGAGGCTCCCATTGAGGAGCGATGCAAGAACCTGGGCTGTGGATGTGCCGCGCCGTTAGCCCGATGCGTTGGTTCTGAGGAATGTGGTGGCAATGCAGGTCTTTGCGACGGGACCAATCAACGAGGCAGCGGTGATGTGTCGGTTCTGCTAGGAGATGTGCTGCTCAGCCAAGGGGATGCGTCGGTTCTGCTCGGGATGCATTGCTCAGCAGAGAAGATGCATTGGTTCCGCTGGCAAGCACCTTAGACCCACTTCCAAAGGTCTAGGACTGCGGTTGCACCCCCTTGGCAGGGTAGACTCACAGGTGGCAGAGTACAGGTGCAGGTGTAAGGAGGTTGAAAGCCTCTTATGTCCCTGAGGCTTCAAATCAGGAGGCCAGCCAACTATCCCTTGAAGTCACTCTGGGTTCAAGAGATGCAGGTCCAGTCCTTCTCACCCAGGCACGAGGGCAGATGGTCAGCACAGTAAATCAGGAGTCCAGCTGAGTGCAGTTAAGCAGATTGGCAGTCCTTTAGCAGCACAGCAGTCCTTCTTCCTTGAAGAGAATCCACAGGCCAAGAAGTGTACTGAAGTGGTGGTGTCTGAGGTCCTTCTTTTATACACAGTTGTGCCTTTGAAGTGGGGAGAAGCTTCTAGAGATTTGCCTTTGAAGAGCACAAATGCCTTGCCTTCCCTGCCCGATCTCCAGACTAACTACAGGGGGTATGCTGCCCTTTCTGTAGAGATGGGACAAAGCCTATTCAGGTGTAAGTGAGGCTGGGCCCATCTTCTCCATCCTATCCTATTGGTGATAGCCCACTCAGTCACACCTAAACTCCCATTGTGTGTTGGTGTCTTGCAGGAATACACAAAGCCCAATTGTCAACTACACCCAGTCCTGTAACCAGAGACTGGCTGCAGGCACCAAATGTCTAAGGCAAGAAAATGCCAACTTTCTAAAAGTTCTCGAAAATTCGGGCAACCAATAAACCCTTGTGTGCTTGGGTACTCAAGATTATCAAGTGAAGGGGCCAACAATGGGTTTTACTTCATAAACAATAATGCTATAATAAATACTTGGGATGCTCTACTGTAGACTCATCAATACAGTTTCAATTTTAGCTTACCACAAAGAAATAAATCAATAGAAACAAGTGCATTTCTTATTTACATCTTTATAGTGTATTTTATACATTTTTGAGGGTACAGATGTTTGTTCAAGAACATTGAAGACCGAAGTTACACCTTCATATATAAGATATACTACTATTCAACAATGTAACACACCCATTTCTCTAAAATGTCAAGAAAACTGGCTTATACTTCCTGCCTAGATTTCCTCCTCTCACAATTAGTGGACAGAAATTACATTGAAAATGGGTTGATGCATCAAAATTTCGGTCTTTCTTATAATGAATCCAGAAGACCATCTTCAGGACAAAGCATTCTTTCGAAGATTAAGGACCCTTTCATGGGTAGATCCATGTAATCAAATTTGTGGAGCTTATCCAGAAAGGATGAGAAGATGGTTAAGTACCTTTGCAGCCGCCGTGAATGTTGTTGCGTGGTCCTTCACTTAATATGAAATAATTACTACATTTTTAAGCTCGTCTTGCTGCCAAATTAATCAACACTGCGTCTTTTACCAGTATTGAAGATTAAAGATCGTCCAAACGATGGCTGAAGACGCTGTGTTGGGTTGTCAATTAGTTTGATTTTACCTGGTAAATTATCTTGCAAATGCAGTAGAAAGGGGATTTACATTGACTGTTCATTGACAAACACCATAGAAAGAGGCTTACATTTGTAAATATCTCCAAAATGGAATATGATGGGGATTTACATTGGCCGTTCCAGGACAAACACAATAGGAAGGGGCTTCACATTTATTCACAAATGCAACCGAAGGAGATTTTCATTGTGAACTCTGACAAATGCAGTTAGGAGTTTGAGTTTGATACTTCTGTCCATTTTCTTAATCTGGCACTGGAAAATGGTTGATGTCTGCAGGGGGAGATTTAAGGTTCATATCATATACTTTTAGCCTTCCTAAAATATTTGTGGAGTCTCTTTAGGCAGAGAATGCAGTCTTGTTTATGTATTTTCATGTCAACGCTAACAGGTCCAACTTATTGATTATTAAGTGTCTTGACAAAAACAGTTGCTTTCTCATTTTACATTTTGAATACTTGACAAAGCCTATAGGCTTCACTTTTCAATTGTGAAAAGCCCATATAGCAGCATTGCTGGTTTTTAGGATTCAACCCTGCTGCTTGCAAAATGCCACACGGTGCTTTACAGATAGTTGAAGCAGGCTACAGTTACCGGGTTAGTTGCCCTGTGGATATTGCTTTAGCGTACAAGATTTACATCCTATTTAGTCTGCGTGGCCTCTAAAGAAGGGGATCCAATTTGTAGTTCCACCGGAAATCTTGTGATTATTTGCAAATTTGAGTATAATATTTAGTTGTTTGTTGATTAAAGTACTTTACCTTTTAAAAGAAAAATCATTGTTTATACAATAATTTATTGCATGTTGTTTTTGTGTGTTGCTCATTTCTGAGTTTCAGCACAGAACACCTTTCTGAGGCAGCCTTGGACAACACTCCCTCAGTACTCTGGGAGTCAGGTTTTCCATTGTGAAATCTTTAACTAAAGCACTAGTAAGGGTGTTTACATGTTCAACTCTGTTTGTTAAATGCAGGAGGAAAGGGTTTTACATTGACAACTCTGATAACTACATTAGGAAGAGATTTATGTTGTCAACTCCTTCTTGAACACCAGAAGGAGGGACTATACATTGTTTACCACTAAGATATCATTTAAAACAGATCTCTAGTTCTGGTCATATTCTCAGAATCACTGTGTGTATTTGTAATTTTATGTTAAGCATTTAGCTGTATGTGAATTATGTATGTATTATTCATACAGCACAAACGTACCCAGGAAGCAATGACGTGCTAGCAAACAATCTACAATATCATGTACATGAAGCAGGGGAATGACACACATACATTTCGCATTTTTAGACAATGGGAGATTAAGTGATTTGCACAGATGCCCATGATGTTGAACCAAGTGCTGAGGCTAAGAATCAAATCTGGGTCACTGCGCTCCAAAGTCAACAGCTGTTACCGCTAAGCCACACCTCCTCCCTTTTGCTTTTTAACCTCTTCGACGCTCGTGACGGAACCGTTCCGTCACGAGCTACGCGTGGGCTGTGCTGGTGACGGAACGGTTCCGTCACAACCCTGCCGCCTCGCCTGCGCGGCGCGAATTCCGCGCCTGCGCTAACGTTCTGAAGAACGGGCGGGGCCGTGACGGAACCGTTCCGTCACAAGCACAGCTCACCCGTGAGCCGTGACGGAGCGGTTCCGTCACAAGCACGGAACCGCCACGCGGCCGCCCCACCCCCTTAGCGCTGCGGCGGAATAGCCGCCGCAGCGAAGGGGTTAAAATTAAAAACACTGGGCATTTGAACAATTAAGATCATGGATCATTATTGTTTACTTTCGGTAGTCATATAGGGCCATATGTATGAAGGTACCCATTTGCGATTCTGATCGCAAATTGGTACGTATGTAATAAATCGCAATTAAGTAGCGATTCGGTAAAAATCGCTATTTAACTGTGAGATTCCCAATAGCGATTCCTTAAGCATAAGAAATCGCAAAAATCGCGATTTTGCGAATTTCGCAAATCTGCCAATCGGAAACTCAGGTGCAGCTTGATGACATCACAACCAGGAAGTGTGACTACCCATGCTGCACCTGAGTTGCTGAGTCACAGTCAGAGAGAAGGAGTGGTGGAGAGGGAACTCTGCAGTTTTCTACAGTATGGCTGAAACTGCAGACATGGCCAGCCAGGAAACTCAGCAGCAGCAGCAGAGGGAAGGTGCAAGGAAGAGAAAGCAGAAATTCTCAGAGGCAGAGTTGGAGTTATCAATTCAGGAAATGGTGCTCAGCCATTAGCTACTATTTGGAAAAAAATCATTGAGGGTGCCGGAGACTCGCAAGAGGCGCATTTGGGCTGAAATTCAGCAGAAAGTAAATACAGTGGGGGTGACACCCAGGAGTGTCGATGAACTGAGAAAGCGATGGTATGCTCTTCGCCAGCGCTCGAAGGAGAAGTTGTCTGCCAGGCTGGAGCAGTCCAGGAACACCGGTGGAGGGACCTCAACAGTCTCTGACTCTACACCTCTGGAGGAACTAGTGGAGGGGACCCTGCAACCAGAAAGTGTCACAGGCGTGGCTGATCTTGACAGCTCCGAGCAACAAGTACCAGGACCGGGTAATAAGCATGCCATCCCACCCCTGAAACCCCCCAAACACCCCCCAGCAGCGACCTAGGGGTAGGAGTAAATTTGTAGTCCAGAGCAGGTACACAGGCACACACAGTAATGCATTATGGGAGATGTAGTAACATGAACAGTGAAGTGGTGCCTTGTCACCCAGCCAGTCCCCAATTGCATGTGCACGCCAGGAAAGGAAAGTACATGACACATGTAACCCTAAACAGTGAAATTTATTAATTGCCAAGTGCAAGTGAGAACAGTTAATACATTTACGTCCACAGCACCATCTGGAACACAGCCTACGGGCAGTGGGACACAGGCCGAAAGTCCAAACTTAGGAGACGCAGGGCATGAGGAGAACACCTATGGGGAGGACAGCCCTGTCATCCCTCCTAAGCAACCCAAGAGACATGTAGTCAGACCACTACCCCCATTGGAGGACAAGGCCGAGGACAGCGATGTCAATGTGCACCCAGAGCCAACACAGCCACAGCAACAAGTCCGTGCACGTGCTGACCAACTCCCACAAGGCACAACCAGGCACAGGCCTCACACACCCAGCAGTGCTGCAGATCCGGGGGAGGGAACAGTCTTTGCCGGCCTGGAGATGCATATGTTGCAGGTGCAGCGCCTGAAAGCAAAAAACATAAAATCTTTACAGAGAGAAGTGAGGGCAGGCTTCAGGGGCATGACTGGTGAACTGACGGGTGCCCTGCAGGCACTCTGTCAAGAACTAAGAGCAGACCGTGCTGCAAGGCGCTGAGAAATGCAGCGCATGGACCTCTACACACGGGCCGTGAACCGCCTGGCCTCTGCCACCAATGTCCTCTCCAGGCGCAGCATACACATGCAGCGCGAGGTGGCACACGGTAGCCAGGACGTAGCTAGGGCACTGGTGCAGGTTACAGCTGCTGTAGACGAGCTGCAGGCAGTGCGTACTACTGGTCCAGGAGTCCTAACTCCCACTGAAGAGGACGCACTGTCAGGGCGGAACAGCACCACCCCCCCACCCATCATGGAGAGGCGCCGTAGTGGCCGAAACAGTCGGCCTACTATGCCTAATGAGGAGGACACTGTGCAACCACCAACAGGGGCTTCATCTTGCCAGCGCCGCATGTGAGGTACAAAGTTTGTGACCACTGGAAGGGGGCAGCTAGCCACTTGACTTGTACACTACCTCCTATTTACATACTTGCACAGTGACTTTAACATGTGCAGGAAATATGGAGTGTGATTGGGTGGCATTCGGGCGGTGTGACATAATTGATCCTGCAGTTAAGGAATTAAATACAGTCGCACACATGAGATCTTGCATTGTGTCATATTTTCTTACCTAGAAATAGTTGCATGTAATCTCATCTCGGCTCTGGCGCCCAGCTGCTGCACCAGCTACACCGGCTGGCATACGTCCTGGGCCAGGCCCCTCCATGTCTGAGGAATCCGATTCACTGACCTCCACTGGTGTGCCTTTCCTGGTGGCGATGTTGTGCAGCGTGGCACATGCTACCACTATCTTGCAACAGGTCTGGGGGCTGTATTGTAGTGCGCCTCCGCTCTTGTGTAGGCATCTGAATCTGCTCTTCAGTATCCTAAATGTGCGCTCAATGATACCTCTGGTTGCTATGTGTGCTCTGTTGTATCGCCGCTCCCCAGCGTTGGCAGGATTCAGGTAGGGCGTTAGTATGAAATCCCGGACAGCATATGCACTGTCACCTGTGGGGTGGGATGGATATGGTTAGTCACTGTACTGCACATGCTAGTCTGAACAAATGTGTCCTCTGTTCAAATGCATTTACCTAGTAGATATCCCTCGCCAAACTCCCCACTTGTGAGTCTACGGTATATGCCACTGTGACGGAAGATGAAAGCGTCATGAGTGCCGCCTGGGTATTTTACGACAATGTCTGTGAGGATGTGTTTGGCATCACACACCATCTGTATGTTCAGTGAATGGTAGCATTTGCGGTTCCTGAACACGTACTCATCCTGGGAGGGAGGGGATATTGCAACATGTGTCCCATCTATGCATCCTATGACGTGGGGGAATTGGGCTATTTGGTAGAAGTCCTGCTTGGTCTGGTCTAGTGCCTGTGGGGTGCTTGGGAAGTAAATGTGGTGTTGCATCCTCTGTACCATGGCATCAAGGAACACGTGGAAAAAGCGCGATAGTGCACTTTGTGACACCTCTCCTGCTGAGGCTATCACCCCCTGGAAACTACCTGATGCCAAGAGGTGTAGTGAGCACAGGACCTGGATGTGAGTGGGGATGGAATGTGTCCTGCGTGTGGGGTGTTCAAGTAAGGGTTTGAGTTCCTCAAGTAAATCATGGATACTGTCTTCATCCAGTCTGTAGTGTGTGTGTAGATGTGCTCCTCAGTGCGCTGGGAGATGGTAATGCGCGCACGGAATATCCTCCTTTGTGCAGCAGCTCTGAGTCGCATCCTCCAGAAATCACAATTTGCGATTTTTTCATTAATTCCATTGCGATTTCTTGATTTGCGATTTCACATTTGCGAATTTCGCACATGATGAAATCGCAAAATGAGAAATCTCTAGGAAATTCGCACATTTTTGATGCTCGCAAAATAAGGAATCGCTTTTTTTGTGATTTCTCATTTTGCGAGGCACATTTGCTTCTTACATTCGAAATAGTGAATTTTCATTCGCAAACGCTGTTTTTTGCGATTCGCAATGTTTGGGAATGAAAATTGGCTTGATACATATGGCCCTTAATGTTTAGTCAACTTGTTTAGATGCTTTAATTTGTTCTTCACACTACTCTTTTTTTAGTACACAGTTGATTTTCAGTTACAGAGATAAACTGGTAGTAACACTGGCTTTCCCCTTAAACCTCAGGAATGTCTTGCTTCAGTCACATGTTTGCTGACCAGTAACCTTTTGAATTTGAATGCAGATAAAACAGAGATGTTGGTTACATGGAATTATCCCTAGACTTAGACCTCCATTTGGCAGTCAATGGCTTAGTCCACTACCAGCCTCTATTTTGGTCATAGTGACCAAAAATGCCGGGTGTCATTTTCAGTGCTGAACTTACCTTCTCCGTGTATGTCAACAATATCTCTGGTACATGTCATTGCCTTTTGAAGAATTTAAAGAAAATTCTTCCTTGTCTTTTTATTAAAGGCGTGAAGTTGGTGACCCAGGCAGCTGTCTCATCCTGTTTGGATTATAGGAATGCAGTGTTGCTTGACTTACCTAAATATGCTCTTAGTCTGCTTTAGATTGTACAAATGCAGTTGCCACATCTATTATTTAATTCTACATACTTCTGTTAAAACCAAGTTGGTTTAAGACACTTTGTATGGTGCACAAAGCACTGGATGGCATTTGTCCTGAGTAGCTCATCTCTCAGCTTCTTTCCTTCTTGCCGTTTGATATATTTTCTTCCTCTTCTCCTGCTTTTTTGATTGTGCCCATGTTCCTTCACAGGCAAGCGCTCTTTCTTGGTTTCTGCTTCTATTTCTAGTACACCAGAGGTAAAGGACTCTGCCCATGTGAGTGCAGGGTGAGCAGCGTCCCACTGAGAGTGCAGGGTACGGCTAATCAATGCCAAACCTTTTTGACATCTCTAATGCTTATTAAGTAATAGAGTGATCCACATTTGGTAAGGGATTTTGGTACTAGGTTTAGTGAAACTAAGGCATTTACTTTTTTTGCAATTGCAAGCAGGGTTTGCAATATTATTTAAATAATTAATGCTGGAAAGATTTCTACTGGTAAGTGTGCATAGTTCATACAGGAAATTATGTTAATTATCTCTTCATTGGTGACTTTAGCTGGACAATATGGGGTGAACTGATCAAGTTATTTTAAATTTTTGTAGGTTTGCTTTTGTGGTTTTGGCTGGACTTTTCTAGCTTAGGCAAGTGATCCTATTGCTGTTAAATTAAATTCTGTTGTATCCCGAAATCATCTGTAGACTAGCATCAGATGTAATTAGGAGCTTACGTGGAGAGTTGACCTGATTTACCTTAGCAGGTATTTCAAACAGTGTCTTCGGTTTACTCTCAGTTGACTACACTCAGGTGTAATAAAGTTCCTTGTTCAACTCTGTGGCTTTACTGTAGTGCAGCGTGGATGAGCTTGCCCTTTTCATTCATTGATTTTTAAAAGTTTTGCTTTTAGTACTCTAAGCATAGTCCTTTCGACTTTGTAAAAGTCTGGTCTTCTTAGAAGCAGTTTTTAAATGGATAGGCTCATCATTTATTTCCTAGTCGTAAATGTTATGAAGCTCCATCCTCTCCTTTATTATACTATTACAAACAACAGTTATTAAGCTACTTTTTCTTTGAGGTTTTAAGGTAATGTTTGGCGGTTGTTTTAATTGAGTTGATTTAACTAAAATTTTAGTAATCATAGTGTGCTCTGACAATAATGTGGTTTGAAACTTGATTTTGCAGCGTTGTTTGTGAAGACTCAACCTTAAGCACAAGGAAGTTTGATAAAAAAAGAATGTCTACTTTACAAAATATATATTCCAGAGGTGTGCACTATGAAGATCTTTCATTTATTGTGTTGTGGACATATTCATAGCCTTTCGGGCATTAGAAGGGTTAGCAATTGAATCTCAAATATCCACAATCAAGGAAACCGTACTCTTTTTCCTTTTGTGCTTTACCAACACCGTAGTCTTGTTTTTGCAAGAGTAGTTATATTGTGTAACAAATGCACGAATTGAATTAATTGGTTTACTCATTACTGTTCACTATTGTCTTTTAATTGTGGAGATGTGCGTTTTTTCTTGGTAATGCAGTCAAGCTTCCCATTATGAATCCTCCAACCATATCATTTGATTCAAGTAATCTAGGCGGCATTTCAATATATTAATCTTCAGGACTTGCGCCTTATTTGATGTGGTATGCTGATTATGTGTGGTTGACTTGCTAGCTATGACTCTATGTTGCTTAATCTTATTTAATGAATACTGTTTTGTAATGCAGCGGACAGTCTCATGTAGATGGTAATTCTAATCCACTGAGAGCTAGTCAAGCTTGGTCCATTGAGGATTCTCCTTTTGCAGCCATTACTGATTTACTTCTTTCCTATTATGATTTGCATTGTACCTGTTCACACACATTGTGCCATAATTGCCAACATGGTTGCTTTAGTGGTTCATTGAAAACAGAACCACAAACATTTGTAAAATGTATCTTTTTTTTACCAACTTGCACCTAGCCTTCCTTTTCTTAAAGAAAATACAAGCAAAATGCACGATAAACATCTATTAACATTGTATTATATAATGTTATACATTATAAATCAAAGTAAAACATCACATTATTGTATCTACTAATTAATCGCTTCAATGAGTGAGCTACTTTTTTAAAATTTGAAATAAAACCCAGGACCAATAGGCAGGTTTTATTTTATTCTTCTTATAGCTTTCAAAATCAGTGTAGCAGTTGCAGGTTTATTACACCCTTTTGTATTAGTTTAATTCGTTTTCAGATATTTTAAAAACTGTGTAAAGGACTTATTAAGACGTGCAAGATGTATACGAGCATGTACAGAGAGTTTTTTAAAGAACTTCATTTTATCTCATATAATGATGTTTTAAAGTGCTTGAGTTGACTCGTAGGGTCTTGAGATGTTTACAGTTGTCTGGGATTCCAATTTGTGACCTCTGAATTTAAGATACTTGCTTATTCTGATTAGTATCAGCTGAATCTCAAGGATCTCTTGCAAGATGCAAGGGAGATACAGCATAATTTTGAGGTGTTTCGGAAAGCTTCTAGATTTAGTATTTGCTGTAGCTCGTTAATTGTAATGGGGCTGACCTCACAAGGAAATGTACAAAAGAAATATATCCCGCATACACTCTAAAAAGTCAGTCTGGAACTTCAATACGCTTCTGTTAATGTGCTCCTAGGTTGGAGGATACGTATAGGAAATATAAAGATAAACAAATAAACCCTAACCATTTTAGCAAGATGCTCCATGTAACAAAGCTAACCTTAATTAGAAAAGTAAACCCAATTAGAGCACTCTTTTCAAACAATGTTAACATTTTCTGGTGGATTACCCAATTAGCTGCCGAAATTTTTTTTAACAAGATTTTAAAAAAATAGAAGAGACACATTAGGGAATGTCTAACCTTTGCAGACTTTATACGTTACCAAATTAATACTTTTGTTTTATTTTCCAATGAGTCATGATGTGGTAGGAGATGCAAAGGGTTTTGTGGCAGAGTTATTACAGTTGGGGATAACTAAAACTACAGCATATAAAAAACTATGATAGATGCACGATACCCATGTGTTTAGGGACACTTACTTGTTTTAGTCATTTTTGGAGAGTGAAAACAAGGATTGAGGATATTCCACAGGAAGCGCCTTTTCTTGGTTTGGTGCCTTAGCACCTCCTTCAGAGCTGCGAGCACAGCAAATGTAAATAAAATTGTGAGAAGGCGGGGGTGGGGCCGTTCCTGCAAATTGGGAGCCGGGACGACTCGGCCTAAAGTATGGAGTGCGGATGTCAGTTTGGCTGGCTGGCTTGCAACAACCAGCCCGACATGAGCACTTCAGACCTCTCCATCCCAAGTAGTGTTAGACAATCAGGTGGAGCGCACGCACAGTCCCCCAGTCTCATAAGTACTCATACTGATTACTATTATAAACAGCATGAGAGCAGCTCCTGGATTGGTTAGGTTAGTTGGCTCTGCTCTGAGACCCCACGCTTGACTATCATCTGATGTTGTGGTCTGGAGGCGGCAAGAGATGACAAACCAAGTGACGTAGTCACTGTAACTGTTACAAAAGCTGCTGCATTGAAGCAAGTAAATGTTAAACTTTTTAACGTTGTAATTTTAACTTCAAAACGTTACGGTCAGCAATTTACTTTCAGTTTCCATTGCAACTGTTTTACTTAACCTTGTGTTCCCTAAAAGCGTTATCTTGCAGGATGTTGTTTCTGTATTATGTCATGTAGCACATTACTCTTGTACATTACATACTTGAACGGAGTTGTACAAGTTGTGTGCAATGGGCCATGATTGAGAGCTCTGGACCTGAGTCTGAAGGCACTGCCAGTTTCTCACACTACCTGTCAGTGGGTCAAAATGTGTTCAGAATACATGGTCATTGAATCTGTGATCTCTCTGCAGAGCACACACAGTAATAGTTTCATATTCCAGTTGCAATTGAAATACTGTGTAAATGTGTGTGAAGGGGTAGAAATTTTCAAAATAATGACAAAAGTAAAATAAAATGCACTGCATACAGGTGAGCTGGTGCATTGTATGTTTGGAGGTGGAGAAGTGAAGGTGATGCAAGAAAGTGCATTCAGGAGAGTGTGGAATGAAAAAAAAATGAGTTGTAAGCTATGCAGATAGACGAGGTGTGGAAAGAGAAAAGGGCATATGTATATCTCACATAAAGTGCACATAACTTGAAGACCAAATAGGTTTGTGATGCTTGGGTTGACATTAGCCAAAATACAAATTGCTATATCCTGGATGGGCACTGCTCCCCCAAAGATTGAGATGTGGTTGAAAGATTTGGTTGAATGGTCAGCGCGGAAGCAGTAAGAATGAAGATAGTGAGACGGGATGAGAAACTAGAGGACGATCTGCGGGCGTGGGCGACCATGTTGGCAGATATAAAGAAATTCCTATACACACTCCCCCAGAAGGCAGACAATGACTAGTAATATACTTCATCAGAAAGTGTGGTAGCTATGTAGTGAGTGCCAGGACCCAAAAGAACTCTGGGCACTGTATTTGGAAGGTCACGCTGGAAAGTTGTTGGTAATTTGAGGATGGGTGGGTGTGGGATATGGGTTGTTGGGTACTTACATAGTTATCCTAGATATAAAAGACAAGTTGGCATAACGTAAAGGATACTTGCGTAGTGTGTTGTTGTTCAACACACTATGTAGATTGTTTTAGTCCTTGTAATTCCTGCTTACCGATGTACGGTGTATGTAAATTGAAGAATGTAATTTCCTTAAATGCTGATAAAGAAATAAAAAAAAACTAAAAAAACTTGAAGACCAAATACTCCTTCCACAAGCCGCAGTAATATTTCAATGCATTCTCATTATTTCAGAACTGAAACATTTGGAATTTAATTATGTACGACAAAATTGTTGTTGATACTAATTTTTCTTAAACAGCTACCAACAATTTGACAAAGCCAATAGTACTGCCTGGTTTTAGGTGTATGTCATCCATTGTATTATATATCTGTAACAGAAAGCTCAGAGAGAAACCCTTTTCTTCTGTCTGTCTAGCTTTCTTGCTTCGCTTGCTACATAAAAGGCAGTCCTAACTTTTATGGTCCACCACTTTCAAATGTCACCAGCCACCACTGGTTTGGTATAAATCTGTCCAGTGTTTTTTTTACAAAAAACGTCCAAAAATGTATGGTCAAAAATATTTAGCTATAAAACAGTTTATTTGAGACCTGATTTGAGAGTTGAAAATTTGAATCTGAGATGGCAATATGATTGGCTAAGAGGAGTGGAAAATGCTTTCTCGCACAGATGTTTATCATTCAAAGTTCAGAATTAGTCCTGGTGGCCATATGTCAGAATGCACTTATATCATAGTCCAGCTCCAAAGGGAGTGATGCGCGTTTCCATACTTCTCTAAATCCACTACCAACCATACACTGACTCTTATGTTGATTAGAAGCAGAACAGGGTAAAGAGGAATAGATAAGGGAGGGAAACAGAGACACTAGACACCACCACTTTTCCTGGTTACACAGCTGGGCACTGTCTTCAGCTAGAGGTGCGTTGCTATCTAAAGACATGAGAAGTTTAGTGTTTGTTTTAGCACTCTTGCTACAGCACCGAATTACTCATATTGCATATGACATCCTTTAAGCAATTTTTGTGTTTCCAACTCTCTGATGTCTAATGAAAGTGTGTGTTCCTAGAGTTGAACCACAATTACCTTCTCTGAAATATTGATGAAGAATAGCTACGGCTATTACCTGTTTCTCATTTTGGACAATTACCTTTGCTGTTCTATGAACGCTCTCAAGGATTGAAATTATGTTCAACATGACCGGTTCTTCAATTGCAATTTAATAAATGCACATTAGAACTATAGCGTTCACCTGACATTAAGCAACCACCTCCATTACTGTAGCACTATATCAATTTGTTAATATCCCTGCATGTACCACAAGAAATATTTTCAAATTTGTACAAAGATGAGCATCCTTGTCACTCCTCTCGTTGAAATAACATGGTGCAAATGTATGCGTTTATAAACACAATTGTAGCAGCCTGAATCTTGTTCCCAAATGTTTGGAATATTACAGCTGTAGTTAATCTTGGAAGTCAACAAAAGACAGGATACAGAGAAGTATTCTAGGAAAATAGTCCGTAAAAGTATTTCAAAGTATATACCACTTAAACACAAGTATTTTCCTAGAATACTTCTCCAACAATAACTACATGTCTTACGTCATTCTGTGGCCCTCAGTCAGTTCAAAAGGTGTAGTCTGCCTTCTATATTTATGAAATATCCCTTTTTTTTGGTTTTATAAAATCTAGTCACCATACTTCTGGAACACTGACAAGGAAGAATTGATGTGCACTCCAAAAAACACAAGACAGGCAATGGGTAAACCAATCGAATTGCCCGTGGCTCCGTGGACGAGACTCAACAAGGTGGGGCCTGCATAGATAAATTGTTAGTGAGGCCTGGGTGTCCCCATTACTAGCATGGCACCTCTGCCAAACTGTGCTCTGCAAGAGAAATGATCTCCTTCACCATCTCCTCTTTTATCGATCTCAGACGCTGGCCAGCTGCTGGCGGGACCAGTATGGACTGGGATTTTTGGGGTATCGGTGACTCACCTCATGCTACAAAATCTACAACTGAGATGAAAGCATACCTCACTTTGCAACAAATATCCAGAGCGTCACAAAAGTCCCCAAAGGGATGCGACCAGTCAACTGAAGCATTCTACTACGTTTCAATGCACAATGGGGTTTCTGCTCGCACAAAGGGAAAATATTTACTATTGTGGCTAAACGAAGCCTCAGCAACAGCTATTCTCTGCCCCTGATATCTCTGCTCCACTGTAGTTGATCTCATTATCGTACAGCAGGCTCCAAACCAAGCCTCCGTGAGCGTGGGAAGTCTACCTAACACTCCTTCCTTCTCCAACACTAATGATCGATCATCATAGAGGGTCCTTCTCCCCTAGTAAAACTTGGATAGACAACACCTTTGCAGCTATGAGGCCCTACATCAGAGACCTGTGCCGCATGCAACAAGTAGGGAGCATCTGAAAATTGCTTCAGCAAATGTGCTGATCCACTACCTTCTGTGGTCAGCACTTATATAGCTCTAGAAGGGAGTCTTCCTTTTCTGTAAACCTACCACCGCCATCCCCTATACCCTTTTCTGTGAGGACTAACAATTTGGCTCACTCTGGTTCCAGACATTGGACGCTGCTGCATGGCGACCTGTCTCACCAACCTTCCCACTGGATAGTTAATTACTCCTACTGCCCAGAGGTACTAATTAGGGTCTTCAAGCTCCCAGTAAACCTTGTTCTGCCATGGTGAGAGGTAAACCTCAGAAAGAGACCTCTGTAGTGGAGATGTAGGGTCGGATTGCTCCAGGGGCAGGAGCGGAAAAGCAAGAAGAACCTCCACAGGAATGTGGAGGAGTTACCTTGATTCCAATAACTCAAGAATATATGTAGTACTGCCTTATTGAAATTCGCTCTGAAATTGTCTCTATCAAGACAGATCTCAAACCTTGCATTCAGGAGGGGCACAGGGCCATCACTGAACTTGGTAATAGGGTAGACTACCTGGAATGCTCTGCCATTGCCCGACCAGAGACTCAAGAGATGTTGTGGCACCGAGTTCAATAACTTCAGAAACAAAATGTTGAATTACAAAGGAAACAGGGACACATTGAAAGATGCATAATAATATCTGTATCCTATGGATTGCTAAGGAAGCAGAGGGAGATGTTGAACTTCGCCCAGGATGGCGAGCAATTTCCAGACACCCCAGAATACGCAGAGACATAGACAAGTCACTGAAAGAGGCGAAGGCTGATGTAATATCCCACCTTCAGAACATGAAAACTTAAAATACACTACCAGACGCTCTCTCGGCGGAAGAACTAACACTGGCACATAATTTATCATAGCCCTTGACAACCTGAGAGAAGGGATACGAAATTTGCAGGGTAGAGTGTTTGAGTCTGTTATGATTATTTGAGCTGTGGAAACCTCTAATGACAGGTCCCTTATCTGTCCTTCTTGCCTGGCCTCCCTCTCTTCATACTTATTTTTTATGCTAGACCATTGAGGTTAGCCTCTCTAGTTGAGACAAGTAACATGGTTGTCCCACCTATAATGTTTAGTTGAGTCTGGTAGGCCATGTATTTAGCGTCATCTCATATATAGAAGCCCTTGCATATATAGATTGCTGCCCCTTATCGCTCTCACAGGAGAGTATTTAGGCCTCAAAGAGCTATACGGTTTGTTGGAGCAGAGAGCAATGTATCTTAATACGCAGGTCTGTGTTCCTCCTTCACCAAGATGCCGATAATATATTGCTCCAAGAAACTCACCTTCTTAAGCAGGACTAACATAGACATCATTTGGACCTCTGAGGACAATGGTCGCACAGGAAGTGCCAGAAGTAGAAGGGAGCAAGCTAGAGGTCACAGCTACCTGACTACCTCCAAATGACGTCCATGAGGACCAATTTCGTATGAAGCATTCTAGATACCCTCACCAATACTGGACCTCTTGCTCCAGCAAAACAGCAGGTGTAGTCATATTATTGAAAGCACGCTAAGGACAACAACCCTTAGCAATTACCAGGGACAAGGAAGGTCACTACTTGCAGCTGAAGGTAAAAAAGAGTAGAACCACACTAACTATGCTCAATCTCTTTGCCCCTAATGTCGCACTCTTCTGTCTAACTCCTATTCAATGGGAGACTGACTTGAGTCTGCAGATTTTGGATAAAATATGAGAGGGTGTCTGAGAGATTTACATAAACTCCTCAAAATCTTCCACTATAAAGTACTGCACCAGTGGTACCTTACCCCAATACGACCGAGCAGAATGTAACCTTCACCCTTCACACTGTGCTGGTGCTGTGATCAATTAACTGGTAACTTGTTACACATCTGGTGGTCATTCGTGGTTTTTCAAACCCATTGGAAAGAGATTTTGGGGCATATCAAAGGGACCTTCAGTTAACCGATCACAGTTGACTCTAACATTCTGAACCTGGGTCACCTCCAGTGACTCTGAATGGCATGACTCACAATGTGTGGAAGTTAGTGTGCTATATCCCTGGAGCAGGCAAACAACTCATTTCCCTATTCTGCAAAAATAAAGATGCACCTCCCATTTAACTTTGGTTTATTAGCCTTTGCCACACACTAGCAATAAAACTAGTATCCCACAAACTCTCACTCTCTGAAAATAATTGTATTGCTTGTTGGAAACCTCTTAGTCATTGTGTGTTGAGACTACAATAACTATGTTTCACACCCACAGACTGAGTGCCCTCCAAAGTTTTGACTGAAACATGGGATGGACGTGAGGTGACCATACCCTTCCTGCACACCCCCTTTATCCTATTGTTGTTATGTTATTTTATTTTTTTTTTTTTATTATTATTATTATATTATATCCGTTGTGGGTAGTGTTTGATTAAACCATCATTTCTTTTACCCGATGTTACTTCATCCTGCCGAATGCAAAGGAGGTCTCTTTGAAGGGAAATTTCCCCACATAGCTTCTTCGCATCTGTGCTTCCGTCCTTATACAAGCCCCGCACATGT
The DNA here is from genome assembly GCF_964261635.1 of Lissotriton helveticus. Classification (NCBI taxonomy): domain Eukaryota; kingdom Metazoa; phylum Chordata; class Amphibia; order Caudata; family Salamandridae; genus Lissotriton; species Lissotriton helveticus. Next base: position 877,153,124 of record NC_136067.1, read on the forward strand.
CCCTCACTTCTTGCTTTCTGCTCTCCTGTCCAATTCACTCTTTTTAGTAGTTTTGGGTTTATGGATTGGGGGTGATAGGTATGTTAATCGGTGTATCATTTGTTTGGATTCTGAATCGCTATCTCCAAGATATTAGGACAGCTATAGGCTTGTATAATATATCAAGATGTACAACTACCATCTGTGTTGTTTTTGTCCGTCCATTGCTTATAACTTTTCATTATTAGGTTTCACCTTAACAATGTGCATGCACTGTCAGCAAAATCTATTGGCTCCGACGTCACTCTTGTTTCCTTGCTTCTGGTTGTTTAGTGCTTCCTTCCTCCAGGTGCTTCCAGTGTGTGTCCCTGCTGTGGAGCACAAACCTAGTACTATTTCCTGTCTGCAGTCAGTGTCCTTCCACTGACTGTGCGCTCCTGCAGGCGCTTTTAAAAAAAAGTTTGACATGCACTCTTGAAGAGTGCATGGGTTTCTAGTCGGTATCCCTCCTCCACCCGTCCTCATGTTGCTTGACCCCCTGCCCTCCTCTCACTATCGGTTATGTGTGCTCCCTACCTCCTCTCCTGCATCGCCCTAATTTTGCTTTCTCCATACCCCCACTTCTCGCTGTCTGTTATTGCTGCTAACTGCCCTTCTCCTCTCTTGTGTCGTTTCTGCTTCCACAATCCTCCCCCGCGCCTTCCTCGGGTTGCTTCCCCTCTGATGTCATTTGTTGCTGCTCCCTCCCTCCTCCCCCGCACCTCCCATGTGTGGCTTGCCCCCAAACACGAGCTGCTGTGCACAGTGGTTTAAAAAAAAAGAGCTATGATGCAGTCAACTCTGGCTGCCTCATATCGCTTTTTTTCTTTATTTTACGCCATGTAATACACCATCCCGTGCTGCTGTGCAGCATGACCTAAAGGAAAAAAAAACACTAAGACGTGGGCCACACTTTTTTTCTTATTAAAGCCATGATGCATAGCAGCTTGCGCTGCCCTGCAACATGTCTAAGAAACATTGATAACGTCAATAGATCGCGCATAGGTGAAACAAGCATTGGCTTTGCCAATGCTTGTTTAACTCAGGGATGACAACATGATGCATGTATTGTTTATCTTGAATGAAACTTGCAACGAAAAGTTTTTGGGAAAAAAAAGCATTGTGGCTTTTTTGTCAATTTGATAATATCTTAGGGGAAAGATACAAGTATTCCCGTTGTATAAATGTGTATAATAATTATGTTTATAAATATATAGATATTCTTCAGGCCTGCTTAACAAATCTACATATTGCCTATAGTTATATTATTAAATATGTAACTTGTATATAGGTCACTGCACAAATAAGTACATTTTATCATAGCTATTTATCTACAATGGCTTCACTATTGAATTATTAAAAGGAAAACGTACATATATCATAAAAACAAATAAATTAGTCTAAGGTACAGCAATACTTGAAAATCTGAGTTTAATACATACAACTTAAAGTGATTACACTGAATACTTAGGTTTTACCAGGACTACACGAAACATGAATCATTCTCATGTTTTGTTCCTTTTCCTGCAGTGCATTTTTCCTTTATCAGTTCATAAATAGTGCTTCATTGACACAAATTCCTATAGTATTTCATCTCCGGGACTCCTAGGCAGATGGCTGCTTTTGCTTTCAGATTCAGCAGTCAGTGCAGTCCTCTCACGCCCAAGTGCTTCACCTTTTCCTACCCTGGGGCACTCGTGGTTGCCTGTGCTTCCTCCATAGCTTCTGGCCCACAGGGGAACAGCTTTAGTGAAATAAAAGTCAAATTACTTTGGCCTCTATCCTTTCTCTGTCTAATGATTTATTCATATCGCCAAAGTGTGTATTATTAACGCCTTTGTGGAGCAAATCATTCAGTTTGAAAAATACTTCCCTTGTTGCTGTTTCCAGTTGTTTTGGCGGGCTTATCTTCTCTGAGTACCTTCTGGAAAAAAAGCAATTTAAGATCTTTCCACAGTTCACTTCATCCATTTAGCTTTCTTAGAGCTGGCATGCGCCATCTTTGCCCATTTCTTATTTATACTTTTAAGGGATCTTTTGGGATTTTATTTAGTAGCTTTGATGATGAACCATTCTGTGAATATAATCCTTTTTCAAAATCTCTGCTGGTATATCATTTAATCTGATTTAGTGGACAGCAAGCATTTAGAACATTACATCATCAAAAGCCTGTTTCATCACTAACAGATTTGGAATCGGTTTTTAAAATTATAGTTAATGCAGTTCTTTGTTATATACAGAACCTTTGCTCTTTCGTTTTTTTAATGTGTGAATCTTTGGAGAAATAGCAACATTGCATTTTTAAGTGTAGTTACATTATGATGTTTAATTTCTCATCCCCCACCCACTCACTACTCTTTCCACACACAACCCCCCTCTCTTTTCTCTGTATTCTCATACGACCTCTAACCACACGCACAACCTCCCACTGATTCTCTAATCCCCTATTTCCCTACTCTCCCAGTCTCCCTCTCATCCCTTCTCTCTCACCCTCTCCCACCCACCCTAAACTTAACTTCCTAAGTTAACTAATTTGATTTCTCTTGTAAATTCATTCTTATTTTTCTGATTTCTGATCTATATGGACGTTTTTGCAATGTTTATTATTAAGTGTTCTTGTATACTGTTTCTCCTCACATTCCTGTAAAGCGCTCTGATACCTCTGGGTCTAGCCAGCGCTATAGAAAACCTTTCAAATAAATAAATAAATGATATGTTAAAAATGCAGCTAGTAGACTCTGCAAGGTATACATTTCAAAGAAATAATACGTTAATGTGATCAACATTATCTACCTTACATGTAGCTGAGGAAGCATACCTAACACTTTGAAATAAGGAAATTATAAGATGATGATGAAAATAGAAGAGCTTAAGATCATATGAATAGAGGAAGTGGCTAAGGATCATATAAAAAAGTATTGAACAAAGAGGTGGCTTGCGCCAACAAACTTGGCTTTGGGGTTTTGAAGCAGAGCGAGGGAGAGATACTAGGGCAGCTTTCTCGGACTGTCTTTTGATAGATCAAATAAGTCAACCTACACTTGTTTTTCTTCAGGAAACAGTTACAAACTTCTTTTGAAATAATTGTGGTGCTTATTATGAATCTGGCTAAACTCATATTAGTTTTATGTACGGCATCTCAATACCATAATGGTCCTGGAGCGCTATATAACACTTTTAAATAAGGAAATATTTAAAAGCAAGAAAGTGTGTGCATGTGAGTGTGTGTGTTTGCATGTCTGTGTATATATATAAATGTGTGTGTGTGTGTGTATGTGTATGAACGTACAAGCATGTGTGTCTTAAATTTCCATTTATCCTCTTAAGCAGACTAGTAGGGTCTATATGATTTTAAAGAAGCAGGATTAACTCTCATAGAGATTAGGCTAAGAGCATTCAAGTGCAAGCTTCCCACACATAAGCTTAACAGGTGTATCATTAAGACAGAACGTGCAAGCCTCCCTCACACACAGGAAAATGTACACCATTGATAAATGCTTCACTCACAAAGGACATGTACAGTACGGGCAGGCTCAGTGCCAGCGTCACTCACAAACCGAACAGCTATGGACGGGCAGTATACTTTTGAGCATCTCGTGCAATATGTAACCACCAAAGCAGACCAAGTTTTCCTGACAGACACACCCAAGACATGTACGACATTGTACAGCAGGATTACAAGTGCTCTTACAGTTAGATTGAGTGAATTAAAGAATGATAGCATGTATTAGGATTTCACTGCCTATTTTATATTGCTGTGTTAAATGGCTTGACGTGCACTATCACCGTAGGTCTCTAGGCGCGTAACTGTAACAGAAATTAGCTGACTGCTTTCTTATTCTAAACAATATGGCAAAAGCTTGACCAAAAAGGCATGTTTTAGGTTGGAAACTGAATGCTTGAGTGGAAGACTCAGTGTAGATGGGGACAAAAATCTAAGGTCTCACTACCGCGACTGTACACGATGTGCTTCTTGAACCTTCATACGGATAAAAGGTACAAAGAGAAAGATCTTAGTGACTGCACAGGCGTCCTTCTTCTTAGGCGATTACTGATAACATCACAGGAATTGCTATGCAGACCCTTTTTAAATCAGCAGGGGTTAAACTGTACCCACAGCAGGACTCGAAGCCAGTACAGTTTTTGAAGCAGGAGGCTGGCATGGGTGCTCCACTAGAGCCCAAGAATCGAATGAGCCGCATTGTTTTGCATAACTAGAGCTTTTGCAAGAGAAATTTAGGACATTTCAGATAAATAACTTATCTGATAAAGAAACATCTGTGGAGGGCGAAGGAAAGGGACCGTGTTCAATTTCCTTCCAGATATGTAAACTTTTTTCAATAAAATATTTAATGAGATGATGAGAGATCTCCTGGGAGGTTTTTACTCTTGGCTGAACATTTAAAGTGTTACTTAAACCATTTAAAAAGAGGCAAATGAATGAAATCCAGGAATCCATTCTCCCTCATATGGTGCAGTGTTCCACTTCATGACTGGCTACGAATTTTAGGGAAAAAAATAATATTTTTCTTAAGCTGTGTTACAAAACATAAATAATAAATAGGAAAATAAATTAATAAATTAAATTGAAAAATCTGGCCACTTTTTGATGAGTTAATTTTCTTGTGCTAAAATGTTTGTTTTACCCTCCGGGTAGCCAGCGCTCTATAAATCTGAAATCATAATCATTTCTTAAAATTAATTGTTTACAGATTTCAATCTATACAGTAAATCCAATTCATTTGTAAATTGAGAGTGCCATTTTCACTCTGATCTATGTAATTTGATTTTAGCATTTTTCAGCTCTTGAGTGAAACATGGAGCTGATTTATGGCATATAGAGGAAGAAGCACCTTTAACAGTACCAGCATATTAATAGATTATGCATGTATTAGCGAGAGTACAGTGTTCTTCAGTTTCATTGTTAAGAGCAAAATAAGAGTCATTAAGTTAATTTGCTCCGTTATAATGGAACCAAAATGTTCTAGTTTGAAACATATAAATGCCCTAGGCCGCTGCGTAACATTTTATGCAGAAATGATCGGACCAAGCACATTTTTTAATGGATATACCATAATTATTAGTGTCAGAAGACCATAATTGGTCTAATATATGTCCTTCAATATGTGTTGGAGATTGTGGGACCTATTCACAAACTGCATTTTGTCGGTTTTGTAGTACTACAATAGTGCTACAAACAAACTACTGCTGTTCATAAACCTACATGCGGAGTTTATGCCTCCACATCCTCTCTTTTTCTGTGGGAGATCTACAGCTTAGTCTCCTCACATGTAAGTTTAAGTTTTAGAAGTAAGTGTGGGAGAGACAGGTGGAGTGGCTGGAAATGGGTAATACTTACTACTAAAGCAGAAGGGTTATGGGAGGAGTAAGGAGGGGTGAAGGGATGGTGAGGCAGGGGTTATGGAGGGACATGTACACACTCAAAAGAGTAAGCCCTCTGCTATTCCCAAACTGCACTTCTAAAGTTACTAGAGCATAAAAGGGACCCAAAACTGTAGTAAATTACTCAAGTCAGAGCTGAAGTAAGAGGAGCACCTTACATGGCTGACTATTGTTACTGCAACAGCTTCCCACAGAAAATAATGGAAGTACACTTGCAAAATAATGTTAAATTACATTTGTGTATTTAAAATAGTTAACCAAATAAATATAATAAAAATTAAAATAAATAGTACATATTTTGAACTGAATTGTAAAACATGTTAATATCCTTTTTGTATTTAAAAATGTATGTAAAAATACATGTTATTAGATATAATTTAACTCATTGTAATGATATATATATATTAATAATTATTAATGCCTTTTTTATTTGTGGTAGAATATTTTTTTTAACTTAAACTGGAAAAATATAATTTTAATATATTTTCATTAAAGATTTATTTCAAAATGTAGTTAATAGTTCTGTAGCATTTTTTACATTATTATTTAATATAAAAATAGTTTAGCAAACTTTTAACAAGTTCAATAAACCTTTTAAATGTTCCCTATACTTTACAATAGAGAGACTTTGCGGATGTGGTAGAGATCTTCATATGATAAATTATATGCAAATGTTCTCTATACCCTACCATAGGGAAATCTCCACCATTTGCACCGTAAGCTGGCACCCCTTAAGAGCATCCCTAACACTGCAGCATGTCGCATCCAAGGCCTAAAGACACATGATCACATCAACCACATCCTGATTGGTCTCCATTACCTCCCCTTCCCAGCACACACTATCTTCAAAACTAGTGACATCTTTTACATAGCCATCATGGCCAGCACCCACTTAAATTTCAGACAAACTCTCTGTGCTGGTGGTTCTCAAAGCTCACCTGTTCTGGTGGTTCTCCACACATCCACAACCTGGAACCCATCGGACTGCAGACTAAGGGGCAGATTTAAAGCCCATTGCGCCACTTTTGCGTCACTTTTAAAATGGGAAAAGTGACTCAAAAGTGGCGTAAGGGGCTTGTAAATCTGCCCCTAAGTATTGTAAAACAGACAGACAAGGCAGCAGGCCTTTTCTGTGTATGCACCCAGGATTTGGAACAACATCCCCATATTCATCAGGCCTCCCCCAACGTGGCTTCACTTTAGGAAAGAGTTGAACGCTCACCTGCATCACACTGCATCAACCGTCCACAATCAGTTACCTCTCCTATAACTCGTTGACATTATGCTTGTCGTAGATGAGTGTGTGTCGCTGCACTTTGCTGATACTAAAATATGAAGAAACTGTTTGCCTTCTCTAAAGCCGTTGCAGCATTCTGTAGATTCATTTGAAATAAATACAGAATTCACAGTTTATAATGTTTGTCCTGTTATGAATTTTGTGAGTTAAACTTAAGTTTACATTTAGATAAGCTGCAATTTCAGTCAAAAAAGAATGAAACACCTTTGCTGGAGAACCCTGATTTCACGCCAGGACAAGACACGGTGGCCTTTGCAAAATGGCGCCCGCCCGGGTGTCGCTTTCTATATCACCTTTATGCGGAGGGGGGCGTGCTGTCCTTTGCGGATTCTAGACAAGTGTATGGTCTGCCAGAGCCGGAACGGCTCAGATACCTCCAGGCCTGACACTGGGCATTTAATGGCCAGATAGGATCCTCAGCCGACCGACGTCTGTGGCCCTATGAGTACTGGTTAATCACACGGAAATCCGACAAAAAGCTTATCTCCGACCTATACGGAATGCTACAGGTTACATACACGCACATGTATAGTTCGGGGAAGGCACAATGGGAGAGGGAGCTGGGACGCTTGAAAAGCCTGTTCCTCTGGCTGACCAGAAGATCGATCCCATCGGACTGACGTATTCGCCATAGCGCTCCGGCCATCACAAGTAAGTGACTCTCGCCCTTTGGTAATTAAGCAAGGAGCAATCTGATACACTGCATTGCAGGTATCTAACTCTCCTACCCTGCTCCGTTTGTTTAGATTGAGCCATCACGCTCCTTTCCTGGCAAATCCATACAAACCTGATGGAAGCCCTGGACTTGATATGAAAGGTAAATATGTCCTACCCCCTCACTCCGGCACTCCGCCTAAGACAGACGACCGGAATCACTAACCCCACACCTTTTTTTTCCTCAGAAAGCACATCTATCAGCGTTTACTCACCAGTATTCCTGAACCTACGAGGAAATCAACATGTAGGTGGCTCGGTTCTTTCTCCTGCCACTGCCCGCGATTATTGTCACATGCAGAGACCTAGTCACATTATTTCTTCACGTCATTCACGACCCAGCCATGCAATTGCCTTAGACTTATTTCCATTCGATCACCAGAACGACCGCTTAGCCAGCAAGCCAATATTGATTAAATTATTTCTACCTCACATCCCATTGATCTCAATAGAGACCTTGAACTGGTGTTTATATCACTATCCCCTTCACTCGCCGATTACCCGCTCCGTCCAACCACACGCATGCCTGAACACCTCCTAGGTCACAATCTTCACCTCTTCACTCGCCGCAATTCTCAAGTCACTCGTTTTTTTTAAAAACTGTCTCCGACATGCCTAAAATGATATATATTTCCTTTTTTTCCTTCCCCCTTGCCTCCCATTTCCTTCATGTAAAGTAATGCGATAATAGGCATTGTGTTAATAACTGTTGTACAAAACAATAATGTTGATAATTCTTGTCCTGATGATGATGTCACAAATGTAAAAAGGCATCGAAACGTCGTCGACTAAAAAACCCCATATGCAATATGATAATGCTATATTATTTGATGCAATGGTATGGTTATGTTTAAGAGATTGAGTCTGTAGCACTGACCACAAGTATACAGACAGATTTTCGCTTTGCCGTTTTGGCCATTTCTTTGTTGTTTTGTCTTGATTGTTGTGGGTCACGGCTGTGCCCACTTGTTATCTTTTTTGGTTCTTAAAATTCACTTTATCAACCAGAACATTTAAAATAAATGTTCTTGTCCGGCTTGACAAAAGACATACTACTTATCAGGTGTATGATTAATGATTTTTGTATGTTATCTTGTCCACATGTAGGGACCACTGTTTTTTGTAAATTGATACTGCCCAAGGTCCCTCTGGCATACCTTTCAGGTTCCCTTGTCTTTGTGAAAACATTGGTCAAATTGTTGGCACTTACAGTGCTCCTGTGTTTGCAATTGCTTTATAACACACCCTGACTTTGTTTGTCTTACTGCCTGAGCTTGCTAGCCTCTAAAAGGATGTGGGGTCTTCATCCTTGGTCAACATTGTTGGCAGCTACAGGCGCCTGTTTTTTGCAATTGGCTCTATAGCGCACACTGGCTTTGTTTGTTTTATTGCCTGAGTTGCCTATCTTCTAAAGCGATGCGGGGTTGAGGTCATTGCTGTCTTTGTATGCATCCTGACTTGTCAATAAAAAAAATTAATACTAAAAAAGAATTAAAGCTATAGTATGTTCTATGTAAAAAGTTAATGCTTTAATTCGAAATTGCTGCTTTTTGACACTTCAATCTCTTCCTGTGAGAGATTCAGATAGGCACATGGCTTGGTTTAGGAGTCCAACTTCACATTGTTTATTTACAAATCCTGAAATAACACTCTTAAAGCGATTTACTCAGACACAACGTAAACCGCTATAATGCAATATTTAGTGTGAGAAAATCTGTTCAGAGGGGCGAGGAGTGGGCATGCCAGTGCATTTATGCCTTGCAAAGTAGATGAACATCTACAAACATACGGTAAGAGTTTATGGGTGTTCTCATTTGTATGTATAGCCCAGTATATTTACATCCACGGTGAGAACTGTAAGGGGTTCCTCCACGTGTCAAAATATTTCTCCTGTGGAGGAAATAAAAAAAGTTTTAAAAGTGCAGTTCCATTTGTGAAGTGTTTACATATGCATAAATGTACACCTGCTATATAGTTGCTTGTAGAAATGACTTCGCTTAGGAGGAACTTTGAATTAAAAAAAATCCAGAACTTCCTTGAGAAATTGTGACTCTTGCAGCTTCCTAGAAGTACACCTGGAATCTTCTGTGAATTGCAAAACAAAGTCAGAAATTTACTCTAAAATTAAGAGTAACGCTATTGGCTATTTAAAAACTCCCACCCCACAGTGATGTCATGCCTTTAAAATCATTAAAAAATCATGAAAATAAACTATGCAAATACCGGGATTTAACCTAAAATGTTCAGTTTGTAAGTGCCTAGTCAGATGCCTAAAAAGCAGTATTAACAGTTACTTTGGTGTGGGGCAAAGGCACGCATTATGACTTAATAAATCGCTGTAAACGTAGATGTTATAGGGTTCATTACTACATAATATTATCCTTTTCTCTTCTGCGATACATCCCCTGTCTATCCAATCAAATTGTAATATTTTCTCAAATTATTGCCTAACTCTTAATTAGCAGACGCATCAGAGGTAATAGTAAAAAGTACTAGATATGTTTTTCTCACCTTCATATAGTGCTTAACATAAGCAGATTTCATCTTTTCTTTCAGGAAATACAACAGCATTTTGAAAAGGAGAAGTTACTTCTAGAGGAGGAGAAGAAACAACTTCAGCTGCAGCTGGAAAACCTAAGAGAAGAACTGACTACCAAAATTACTTCAGCCAATCAGGAGGCAAGTACCCACATGCCTATCATCTAACTGTCAGATGCATTGGAGCACGTCTAATCAGTAATGATTATTTAAACTATATACTATGAGATTGAAAATAACAAAATGGATCGGCATCTCTGCTGTTGGAGGTCCAGTTTTCCCTTCTGCTGTACTTTGCAAATTACATCTGTTTGGCCCTTTGATGTGAAGTCACCAAAATTACAGAGGTATCACAAGTGATATCACAAGACTTTTTTTTTTTTTTAATGAAAATAATTAGTCCTCATAAGCCTCTTTAATGGAAAGAAAAAACAGTGAAGTTCTTCCACTTGCACATATTGATGGGCACCTGGATGCCTTTGCTCCTGTGTTTTTCAGCAGTACGGGTAGGTAAGAGTAGAGACAGAGACCGAGATTTCTGATGGCCCTTGGACTCAGACTCCATCTACCCTCTTGTCTTTGTGTCTGTCTCCTCCCTCTCACTTTCCAAAGGGCAGACAAGACAGCAAGAACCGAAACCCGAAAACCTGATGAGGCTGATAAGGCATAATCATAGGACCGCTGAGTCATTTCTATTGTCATTTAACACATCAAACCATTCAAAGAAAGAAAGCCAGAAGTTAACATCTCTAGTGCTCATCCTATCTAGGGTGGCTATGTATTTAATTGAAACCAACAAGTTGTCCAAACTAGGAGAGAGTGGGGACACCCATAACTTAAAGATCTCCCTACGCGCTAACAATGCAGCATAAAAGATAAGCTTTGCCTGACGTTTGGTAGGTTTAACTTCATGCTCCAACTGACCGAAGATAACAAGTAAAACGCTTACCTTAACATTCAGCTTACTCATTTGAGACAATCCCTACATACTTTGCTCCAGAAAGATTGTAATTTTCCAGCGAAGATTCCGGCAAGTATTTTCCCCATAATTCCACTGGAAGTGTGAAATCTCCGTCCTCGATTTCCACCAGTAGCCAGTAGATGGTCGCTAACTCCTTCTTTTGGCTTGGCTGTTGCTTTAAATTCCAGATCGTTTTGTTCACCTATCTTTGTTAGTGGGTCATAGAACCAACTTCACATTTGAACGTATTTAAACCTGGATAGGCGAAGGTTTGTTAGTTGGCTACAGCCCTCCCAGGAAATAAGCTCACCATCGCTTATTATCTGGTCCCATTGTGTAAGGCCCCCCTCTAACAATGGTTTAGCAAGAATGTCTTTTGTCCACTCAGGGGAGCCGGGACTATCCCAGATAGGAGCTAAAAATCTATAGTAGGGAATTTTTAAGGTTTTCCTAACACTATACCATGTCTCTGCAAGCCCACTCAAGATCTTCAGCCTGACCTTTTTAAAAATTTTGGGTCAGCATATTTGAATAGAAACCTCTCTTTATCTCCTGGCTCAAGATTCGCAATTGTGAACCACAGGCCTCCTGTCATCGAGGGACTTGGGGAGTTGAAAAGACACTTCCCATTTTTTAAAAGAAACGCCCAAGAATAAAAAAGTAATTCTGGCAAAGGCTAAACCTCCTTTCTCAATCCTTCTCCTCAGTTTCTTCCAAGCTATTCTTGGTCCTTTACTCGCCCATATAAAGAACCTAGATCACCTTGTAGCTTCTTTATCCAATCAGTCTTAAAAGGCAGGGGAATAGCGTCGAAGAGGAGGGTAAGCTTTGGGAGGATTACCATTTTGACTAAATTACTTCTTCCGTAAAGTGATAGCTGGAGATGGGTCCAGGTTTTTAGAAGTTTTATAATCTCCTTTCGGGCTTTATCAAAATTGAGTTTCGCTATTTTATTAATGTAATTGGATATCATCAGTCCCAGATATCTGACTTCATCCTTGCCAGTTACCCCCTCGATGTTCCAGGATATCATTTCAGACTTATCACTGTTGACCTAATAGCCTGAGACCTTCCCAAAGTCTGTCATCACAATACTTTTGGTCAATTAGATCCAGTTTTTGGACTTCAAAAGTTGTTTGGGTCAAATGTTAGTGGTTTTGAAGTTTTATGTAGGTGCTCTTTATATTAAATATTTGTTTCTTCTTCTGGCTACTCTTAGCATATTGAGTTTCGAAGAGGAGGAACATTGTTTCCAGTTATTCTCCATGACATTCAAAAATATTCTTTCTTCAAAATTGACTAGAAAACCACGTGGCAAGAGTTTAAGTCTTAGTACTTGAACTTTTAACTGGTGCAACTTCATCAAAACAGCCTACATGTATCTGTTATAATTAGAGAGGCATTGACATCTTGAATAGGGCATGCAAGAGGAAGATTATTCATGGCCACCCCTTCCACAGTGTTAATGCAAATACCGTTAGTGCCTTAACCGCATGCATGCGGCAGGAATTCCAGCCCAGTGCTGGACATTCCAATCGCGGGTGTGGTTGTGACGGACCTATTCAGTCATCAGCACAGTCCAACCGTGACTCATGACGGAATGGTTCCGTCACGAGCATGGAAGGGGTTAACACCAAGTTACCTCCTTTTTTGGGGGGCAGAGGCTGTGCTAATTTTAAAAACGAATCAAATAAACCTGGAGATGATCAGATCACTCTACAGAGGATGAATTACCAGTCCTTAGTTGATTACCTTTGGAGATCAGCAAATGCAGTGAATACACTTTTATGTAGATAGGTTAGCAGCAGTGTTGAATAGACGCATTGCCTAATTGGAACAAGGTAGTGCATTAACAGCTGTTTCATTAGGATCACCCAATTAAAGGCTGAAGTCCCAAAAGAAAATATTTGAATCTGAGAGAAGTGGATTCTTAACATGCTCCGTACATTGTTCAATGAAAATGTTAGGATCACTAGGAGGTCGTAGATAACACTTAGTCCGACAGTGGGTGCATTTCGTGAATTTATCTCTAAGAGTTGGCAATTGGACTATGGAGTAAAAGTTATTAGATAACTGTTTGCAGTGAATAGCATTCTTTTGAATTCTTTTCGTGCCACTTCATAATAGTATGCAGGTTACTATCTGCCTTTATAGCACATGGCCGACAAATATGTAGAAGAAACCGCAGTGAGGAAATAGCAATTTGGGGAAAACATGTATCATTGGATTAAATGGCATCTCAATAAGTGTTTGAATATCCTTGACAGTTATGTTGAAAGAAGTGTTCGATGTTCCAGGATAGTGGGAATGGGCATAGTGAGAAAAGGACACGATGAACATAATAAAGATGCATGTGATTGAAAGCCACCTTCAAGGCCATCAAGAAGGTTCTCCTTGGAGAGGAGAATGTTTCTTTTGTGTAGTCGGGGGTCATAGGTGCTACTTAGCACATTATATGCAACATACTAAAATTAAACTCCAGTATGGAAGTTGTTCAGCTTTCCTAGTGTAAGCAAGTATTAAGATTAGGCAGATCACCTTTATTATTAAGGTGAGTGAGGTTAGCAGATCTGATCATTTTTGAGTTGGGATTTGGCTTAGATAGGGTATGATAAACAATTTGAAGTGTGTACATAAGGAGATGAAAAAGAATCAAAATTCAGACACTTCGGGACATTAGGGCTGGTCTTTCTAAGCGTAATGCCACTCGAGTACTCAATCCTGTGGCTACTATTGTCAATTTCTGATGGCCCTGTGAAAATATCTGGCAGTAAGAGGAAAACCTTGAGGAAGAAGGGAAAAAAGAGGATGTATATCAGGGGAGAAAAGTAGGGTGGATTACAATAGGAAGTGGGTGGTAAATTATAGTTTATGAGTTCAGTTTGAGGATAACTATTTAACTAGGGGTGGGAATAGAAACGGGAGTGAGTATAGTAAGAAAGAGATATGTGAGTTGTGGTTGAGTTAGAGGAGATCAGAGGCAGGTAGCCTGGTTTAGCTATGAGAGGTGTTGTAAATCTTCATCCAGCCTCTCAAGAGGTGATAGATGTGTCCCTATAGGCACCCCGCCCCACCCCCCTTCCATGACGAGGAGGTAGAGGAGTGAAGAAATAGGGAGGCTAGAAGATGCAGGGAGGAAGAGGTGATAGATGTGTCCCTATAGGCACCCCGCCCCACCCCCCTTCCACGACAAGGAGGTAGAGGAGTGAAGAAATAGGGAGGCTAGAAGATGCAGGGGGGGGGAAGTGGATGCTAGATGGTGGCGAAAGAGGGGAGGAGAAATCAAAGTGTTTAAGAAGCGAAGGAGAGTGTATTTCATTGTGCAAATGGTTATTGTTTGGGTTTGTAAATCATGTTTGTGCATATAAGCTCTTTCCAGCCCTATTAGTAAGTATAGTTTACTGCTTCAGAATTGTGGTGGACAGATTATAGCGCCTTACTCTAACCCTCATGGTTACCATTAGCTATTGCCTAAATGTAAATATGTGATGGTGGAACATCTCCGGGCAAGGTTGGATGCTGGTCAAACGGCGGCGCTTATTCTGTTAGATCTCAGCGCCGCCTTTGATACGGTAGACCACAGCATCCTCCTGCGTCGGCTCGAGGAGACCGGCATTGGCGGTGTGGTATTGCAATGGTTCCGCTCCTTCTTAGACGACCGCTCCTTCTGTGTTGCCATCCCTCCCTTCAAGTCCAGTTACCATCCACTGGCCATGGGGGTTCCGCAAGGGTCCTCGCTGAGTCCCACGTTGTTCAATCTTTACGTGAGGCCGCTGGCTGATGTCGCCAGGCAGTGGGGCCTTACCCTGGTCTCGTATGCCGACGACACTCAGCTGGCGGTTACGCTCAGCGGGGATGCGGAAATTGAGGCCCCCAGGTTTCAGTCCGGACTGAAGGCGGTGGCTAGTTGGCTGACAGGCAACTGCCTTCAGCTAAACGCCACTAAAACAGAGGTGTTGGTCGTCGGGAAGGGAGTGGAGCTGTGGGGTGACCACTGGTGGCCTCCAGAGTTGGGTCCCACTCCGACCCCGGTATCGGAAGTGAAAAATCTAGGGATATGGCTGGATGCGGGCCTCTCTTTTATAGGCCATACGAAAAGAACTGCGGCCTGCTGTTTCGGTCTCCTGAGGGGCTTGAGACCTGTTCTCAAGTTCTTTGACGCCCCGACCAGGCAGCTGGTGATCCAGGCCACTATCATCTCTCGCCTGGATTATGCCAGCTCTCTCCTGGCCGGGGCCAATCAGGCTGAACTAACCCGATTACAACGGGTTCAGAATGCTGCGGCGAGGGCGATCGTCGGCTTACCAAGATTCTGCTCAGTGACAGGTGTCCTTCGCTCCCTACACTGGCTTCCGGTTAGGAAGCGTATTCTCTTTAAAGTCCTGTGCCTCGCTTTTAAAATCTTGAGAGGTACAGGCCCGGAAATCCTGTCGAATTGTTTGTCTTTCTACGTTCCTGCCCGTTGCCTCCGCTCCCAAGGTCTGGCCCTTGCGGTGGTTCCCAGATTCAGGCTTAGCCGCATGGGAGGCCGCTCGTTTCGGGTACTGGCTGCGTCAGCATGGAACTCCTTGCCTGTTGAAATCCGCTTGCTTGAGGACCTTCTGACTTTCCGGAAGGCGATAAAAACCTTCCTGTTTTAGTTGTCTGTATCCCTGCTCCTGTTTTAGCTGTTTAGTTGCCTCTTTTTACATCCCGTTGTGTTACGAGCTACCTTGTCTTTGCGCCGGGACGCTCCTTGGCTGGAGTCGCTGCGCGCACAATAAATAGACGTAACATAACATAACATAACATAACATGGCTTTTGTAGACTACAAATGGCACAACACATTACCTTTAGCGTTGCTTACTTATAGATCACTGTCAAAAAAGTACAGTTGTAAAAATGTGAGGTATTTACATAACCTACATTTTTAATAAAGACCTTAATCTGATATGTCCTTCATAAATAATAAACAGTACCGCAAAGTGACTGAATAAATACATGATTTACTGAAATCTTTGTAGTCAATTACTTGCTGCTCAAGACTATCCACTGACATCATAAAGCAGGGCACATCAAGTGATCTTTTTTAGAAGATTTACATAGAAGAATTGCGATAGACGCTACCCACCAAAATAATGATTTGGTCCAAGGTAAGGCAGTTCTGAAGACTATACAAAGGCCCGGGCTTACACTTTTCGACTGTTGGCCAGTGCAGAACCAGATTGGTACTGTTCTTCTCATTGATCGAATGAAGTAGTATTTTCCTAATGCTAATACAACTACAATAACTCCCTTCATTGTATCTTCATAAAGGTATCTCGTCTGGAAGACTTGGTGAGAAAAAGTGATCAAGAACTTGGCTTTGCTGAAGAGCAGATTAGCAGTCTGAAGGAAGCGCAAGAACGACTTCAGAAGGACTTGGATATTTCCAGAACCAAGTTGCGTGAAACCAGTGATTCATTGCTCAGTATTCAGGTAATCACAAAACATATTTGCACACTTTGAGAAAGGACTTTGTTAGGAATGATCAAAGTATCCTTTACCACAACATGTCCCAGAAGCTGTTGTTGTCTTCTTCTTCATATTTGTTGATTTAAACTGTTCACGTTTTGTCACACTCGATCCTTTTTTCAACCAGTGGTGTGTATGTAGGTTCCCACAGTCTGCAATAGCTTATCTTTGTCCTCTATTAGAGTGGATAGATGCTTTCTTGCGTCAGTAACAGTTGGAAGATAGTGTTCGGGTAAGGCAGAATAGAAGGGAAGGTCCAAGCTTTTCAAACATTGAGACACATTTAAAGGACACTGTTTAAGAACACACCACTTCTGACTACTGTAATGGCTTCTTGTCCTGTGGATGGAGGATTTCATAGGCGGTACAGGGGCGGAAGGCGAGAACAGTGGTCAATAATAAATGTCACAAACCTAAATTGTTCATACGGTAGGGACCTGATTACAAGTTGTGCGGTATATGGTGGGTTCTTTACTACACTCTGAGAATTACCATCACCCCATGTTGAGGTATTTACCAGGTATGGTAAATACTTCCCGTTCTAAGTCGTCATTGTGGAAATGAGGAATAACATGCAGAATTTTTTATAAACTTACCATGGTCTGCATATTCTGCCTTATTACTGGACCGTTTACCCCAATAAATGTCTGCAGTTTGATCTGCCAAAATCTGTCGGTGAAAAACCTGGGGTGTGATAATTATCACACCCCTCCGAATTATGTCCCTCACAAACTTCTGTTTATGGCAGTATCAGAAGTTAACCGCAGATTATAAACAAGTGCCCCATTGTTGGATGTAATAATTATTGCACCCAATAAAATCTGACACTGACATGTTCTGAATTCATGGAGTGCAAAAATTATCACCTACCCGAGTTTTGCCCTCTCAAATGCGGCAAAGTGTGTTTTTTTTAGTTCTTTTACTGCACATTTTCCATGTTCCACACATGTTCCCCTGAAAAAGTGAAGGAGAGTGGCCTGTGCATTAAAACTCAGATTTCCGGTATGTGCGTAATTACTGCACATAAAGGAATTTAATGGGGCTTTAATAAAGATTGCCATAGTGTTTCCCATTAGTTAAACAACTCCAGGAATTCTGACTGGCACAGTTTTTCACTTTAACTACCCCAGAGCCATTATTATTTACAATTACTAGAGAGGAAGGAAGACTTTTTCAAAGTGTCAGAAAATTCTGGTCTCTCCCACATCTTTCCTGATCAGTTCTTGTGCCCTCCTTCCGTATCTCTCCATCACCAAAACAATATTCCTGCTTATGACCGCAATGACAGCACTCTGTTGCCATAATAAATTGTGTTTTCTCTTGTCATTCTTCTCTTAGTATTCCTTCCAAGTAATAGATCTCTTATGTTTTTTTCTCCATACATTAGGATTTGAAGGAGTGTTTTCTTCCTTTTTAGTGCAATGTAAATGCACGTTTGTATCTTTAAATAAATAAAAGCAATAACAAGAGAAAACACTTGATATGCAAAAGTAGCATTATACATCTAGAATATCTTGTACAAAAAGAGCAAATGTGTGTAAATTACAAATAGCTTGATCCTATGAGCCTTGAAGATGCATCTTGATTATTGGTGAGCGAGTTACGTGTTTCCCAGAAATATAGATATCCGATTATTCCTTTCTCCATTCACTCAAGGAGTACGGATGGCTCGTGGCCTTTCGAAAGGTGATCTTTTAATACTTGTTTCACCGCTGAGGCACAGAACTGAATATCAAGCTTATATTCACCAGACATGCTTTGAATCCTAACCAGCATGCTGAAAAATATAATAAAGCTCTTTGCTTCCTACATAAAGCAGGAAATATCAATCCCAGTATTTTTGTACTCTACTTCACAATTGTTATATCTGTTCTGAGAGCTGAACAGAGAGCAGTGCTGAGAGCAGTACCAAGAACTTATCCAATCCTTCTCACATTCAGAGAAGGAAAGAATGCTTCACGTAATGCCTTATTGCACATTGTTGGACTCCACGCTACGCACATGGCTGGGCATCCTCGGCATGTCTATGGTTCTGGCATCTCTGTACCAGTTGTAATCTGAAGTCCTGCTGGGTGCTTTGAGCACACAACACAAAGGGAGACGGCTGGACTTCAGAGTTTAGCACAAAGTAGGTCAAACCTGGGCTTCATCTTAGCTTTTCAGATGAACACCAAAAACTCCAGGAGAGGGACGTGGACAAAACCCATAAAAAGGATGATAGATCCCGCCAGGAAACTATAGGCCTATAAGCCTAATAGACTCATAGTGCCCACACCATCAGTGCTTGCTTCGCCCATGCGCTCATTACACTTACATACCAAGGAAACTCATGAGACATATTTGTGGGAAACCAGTGGTGCAGGTTTATTTGCGTACAACACAGGTACTGATAGGTGGGTCATCTTACAGGCGATCCAATGCAGCAGCCTCTCGCTGACCCGCATGCCCAAGGAGCCATCTTGCACGGCGAGGCGATGCTCTGACGGTGCAGTACATTATCACTTATTTCGTTAGACTCCCGCCCCCCCTGTCAGGGCGGGAGATGAGGCACACCCCCGGTCGGTTCAGGCCCCCCGACCGCCCGAAGGACTAACGGGGCGCCGACGCTGTTTCCTGGAACCCCCTCGGCTCCAGGTTCCTGGCTCGGGCACCCTACTGTGCCAGGCAGAGGTATTTAGACTGTATCCTTCTGCCGCAGAGGTACCCCTACTGTCCATCTGCTTCCAGATCGCCCTGTGACTCCGCCTGCAACATAAAACAAGATCATTAAGGTATTCAAAAACTGTGCCCGCCGCTCTGCAGCTGGGTCAGGGTTCAGGGTGGGTTCAGCGCAGAGCAGCCTCGGACTAGGCGCGGGAACTAAAGGCCGAGCCTAGCTGCTGGCCCGGTCATATAACCTTGGACACGCCTCCCCCGTCCCCAGGTGAGCCCTCCCCATTGGCTGTTGGCTGGGGGGGCGTCTCAGGGGGGCGCGCTGCAGGCTACGCTCGCCCGACGTGTGGGACTAGGGCGCTGTCCCCCCATACTCCCCTTCGTGTCGTGGTGCCAGCGGCATAGTGCCCACACCATCAGTGCTTGCTTCGCCCATGCGCTCATTACACTTACATACCAAGGAAACTCATGAGACATATTTGTGGGAAACCAGTGGTGCAGATTTATTTGCGTACAACACAGGTACTGATAGGTGGGTCATCTTACAGGCGATCCAATGCAGCAGCCTCTCGCTGACCCGCATGCCCAAGGAGCCATCTTGCACGGCGAGGCGATGCTCTGACGGTGCAGTACATTATCACTTATTTCGTTAGACTCCCGCCCCCCCCTGTCAGGGCGGGAGATGAGGCACACCCCCGGTCGGTTCAGGCCCCCCGACCACCCGAAGGACTAACGGGGCGCCGACGCTGTTTCCTGGAACCCCCTCGGCTCCAGGTTCCTGGCTCGGGCACCCTACTGTGCCGGGCAGAGGTATTTAGACTGTATCCTTCTGCCGCAGAGGTACCCCTACTGTCCATCTGCTTCCAGATCGCCCTGTACTCCGCCACAGCTCTGGAGGAGGCCTCCGTCGATGACAGAGCCCCCCACCCACCTATCTACTTTCTGACATGGTTTCGTGCACCTCTATCATCTTCCCCTTTTGTTTCATGCACCTCTATCATAGTCCCCTTTGCCACACCACTATGGTGTGGACACACCCTTAGTTCCTTGGCCGCACCTCTACTGAGGATTGCGTAGACACGCCCTTAGTTACAGAAGCCGCACCTCATATGGGGATGCGTAGTACAGGTAGAACAGACACCTTTGTACACAGGGTGCTGTACTTGTATGAGCCTCAAGTGCTTTATAACATACTGGATACCCAGTTGTCGCATGGTAACGCCCCATCTGAACCTGCGCGCACTGGATTATGCTACAAGGGTAGGTCCCACTCACACGGGACTGGGTACCACAACATTGCTCTCGCCACCTTGGGACCTGCCTAACCCATAATTCACTGACTCAGGGCGCCCGCTTAATATGTACCTGGCCCAGGGCCCTCCACCTCTTGTGAATCCCGCAGTTTGAATTAAGCTGTTTGGCATTAGCTGTCAATCTCTACCAGGGGGCCGCATGTCCTCGCTTGGTCCCTGCTTCTCTGTTGCATTCTGCATGTTATTTGCAAGATTTGTCGGATGCTGATGGAAGACCTGAATTGAGCATTCTGCCTGTTATTTGCAAGATTTTATGGATGCTAGTGAAGACCGGTATTGGTCCCAGGAACCAAAAGGGATGGGTATGGCAGGCATCACGTTAATGCCTGCAGTGTAAAGCCATCATGTATCAACAGATGACTGCTTAAATTCGTGTTTGTTATAGCTTTACTTGCAGCTCATCACTAGAATCCTTCTAACGTACCACCGTGGACTGTGAAGGATATGGGACTCCTGTACCTTGTGACCCTCGCCGTCACATGAACACTATGTATACTGCTGTGATTACCCACTTACGCAATGTATTGTACCTGTATAATGTGCATGTTACTAAAAGCGCTCTACCATCCTGAATGAGAAGAGTAGTGCTGTAGGGAATGAATAGTGCTTCATCAAACGTATTTGGGTAAGTACAATGACAGAGAAAGACCTCTGGCAATCTTTCAGTGCCTGTACTTATATGTAGGATGAACAAGTCAAGGCATGACTGTCCTAAGTCACTGCCATTTAGCTGCAGTATTATCCTTGTACTTGTGCTTAGTACTCTTTTGTAACATGTAACCGTAATACGGGCACGGCATAGTAGTCATTATGACCATGGATATCCAGCAATCCTCCTTCCCGTGTAGTGTTGTAACGGTATCGTTGCTAGAGGCCTTCCAAGTGCCATGACCTCGCCTTCATGCTCCATCCTTCCCCTCAGGGAACTTAAGGTGTTATTTCAAGATGTCATAGTAGTACACCTTCCGTACTATCTGCTTGATGAACAAGCGTCAGCAGTTTTCGGCCAGTGCCTATTTGCCTTACTGTATTTGGTGCTGGAAACCCGTGATATGTGACCAAGCAAGCGAAGGCATTATGGAAGTCACCCTGTGATCAGGATTAATTGCTTGCTGCTGAACACAGTAGCCGAAACAATTATGACAGTGCATGTCCTAGCTAAACACTGCAAGGTCATTACCTGATGGCTATAGCAGATACACCTAACAGGTGGTGGTACTCCTATCCCTTGTAACCCTCGCCGTCTCATGTAACCCCTCATGTATACTGCTGTAATTACCCCCTTACGCAATGTATGTCCATGTATCGTGTGCCTGTTACCTCCAAGCGCTCCCCATCCTGCCTTGGAAAGAGTGGTGCAGTCCCTGTGAGTATTTGCCATTATTTGCAATATTATCCTTGCACCTGTGCGTGGTACTCTTTTGTATTAGGCGTGATCTGAAAGAACAAAATGTACTCGTTGTGCACACTTTGGTTTGTGCTCCACAGCCTCGCACGTTCCTCAAACTACCCCTGCTGTTTTCCCTTCGTCTGTTTCAAAGACCAACCATACATAATTTTGTGTCATTTACAATGCCAATTGCTCTAAATTTTGCAAAGGCGAGACCGTTGCATTGTAATGCTGTTATCTCTTCTCATACTTGGAAGACATCAAAATTGTCACTGTTGGGTAAATCCCCCCTGTTCCGCCATCCTTGCCTGAAGATGCGTCAACAGAAAGGATGGCAGTTAAAACCCTTTCCTTTCCCACGAGTGATTTATGCTCCGGAAACTGGGGCGGGACTAAGGCAAGACATGATGATATTTCATGACTGCTGTGTTACTTGCAGCACACACCAAAACACATGGGAATGTGTTTATATAAACACAGCAAGTTAACTCATTGCACAAAATGGCAGAGAACTGCTGTAGTTATGTTAACATTTCCTTTTCTTGCAATAGTTAACATTTACTTTTGTTGCAATAGATGCACCGTTTTTTTTTTGTTTTTTTTTTTGTTCACCCATCTAAACTACTACACATGTACGTTTTATTGCACACCACCCCTGTGGCATGGTCATTCCCATGTTTCTCCCACCTAGCCCACGTCTCACGCACTGGATTGTTCTTCCTGCCTACCTGTACAATCTTCGTTATTTCGATAGTATGGAAACCCTTGCTGTTATGGGAGTGTCGACCTACTTGGAAGTTGAACTGTATTCACAGAAATGGGGAAAACACAAACAATCATGTCCAGTACCGATCTCGTAAATTGCTTCTTTTCCTTGAGATTGGAATGATTATAAAACAAACCGTCGGAACCACTTTTATCATCTAAATGAGTTTGAGTTGTAAAGCATGAACAGAACAGATGCTGAGCAGGTCTAGTCTGACGCTTGCAAGCATTGGAGGCTTTGATGGCTTCCGCTGGACTGCTCGAGTGCTCATTGGCAGGCCTTCACAGAATCCACAGACCTCTCCTTTGGATGGCAATGGAAAATAGCTATGAGAAATTTAGTTCAATTACCGCGTATGAGGCGCCACATGATCCCTCCGTGATGCGCATACATTTTTCCGAGAGCTTCGAAAGCATTGATCCATAACGTTTCAGGTAAATCTGGCGTTCAGAAACACGTTACTGACCTAGAGAAAGAGGGCATTGGCTTTTTTTTTTTTTTTTTTTTTTCCATTAAAATTGCTTAATGTCGCAACGAAAGGGCTTAACATTGAAGCGGGTTTGCTAAGGAAACCCACATGGCAGTACATGGACGTGTTTTCCATGCAGTACTACGGTGACATTTGAATTAAACATCGTGACAAAGTCCGACCTGAGTCACCACTAGGTGCTTCTCTAACATGTCGGCAAGAAATTCCTTATGTATTATACTCGACTTCTTCCAGGCTATTGCCTACTCGCCCCCTGCCGAGTCACTAAATGATCCTGCAGATATGCCCATATAATAGTTGCCGGCGGAAGCTCTTTTCCCTGCCCTACGGTGTCCGCCACGTCGCACTGTTGCAGCAAGCCAAGCATGAGCATCTCCCGCTTCCTGACTTTTGCACTTTCTTACGTGGGTGGGCCTGAGCTGGCATGGAGTTTTTAAAACGTGCTATAAAACCGAGCATGAAGCGGGGCCGATTTGAATGAGCCCGCAACGCCCCTACCTCCTGCTCGCTGTATGAAAGAAATTCACATGCCATAACTCAACGACAATTATTCTGGTATCTATGCCTTGTTCATGTTGTTTAATTAAACTGAGATGTCATTACATTTTTCCAAACTGGCTTTGCCCTCTCCGAACCGGAGTAGGTACCGGATCTTCTCCCCCTCGCAGCGCTTCCCAAGGGCATTCCTACGGAGCGCGCCTCAGT
Source organism: Lissotriton helveticus (assembly GCF_964261635.1). Lineage (NCBI taxonomy): Eukaryota > Metazoa > Chordata > Amphibia > Caudata > Salamandridae > Lissotriton > Lissotriton helveticus. The sequence continues at coordinate 877,176,865 of NC_136067.1, forward strand.
GACATCAGTTATTGGTGACGTTATGTGAGCCATAGTGATCCTTCTTTCCCAGATAGAAGTAGTGAAAGGTATTGTGTTTGTAGCGCCTATGCTGTCCGTGACAAATACGGTCCCCTGCGTGTTGCTAATGAGTCCGTGCTCGGCCTTCTCAACCTTACATTCTTCCGAGGCCAGTATAGGGCAACATACATTGTGTGTGGGTCGTCTGTTCATTACAGTGCTTAGAACGGCAGATGAGGAACAGAGCGCTATGTAAATTAAAGATTAGTTTTCAACTAAGGGTTGTAGTGGATGTAAATATCAACGTACTGCCTATGCCTGCTCTAGATATGATGGACAGCCAATTAATATGGATCGAAATGGACGTGCTAATGTCACGCAATCCTGTACATAAGGGAATGTCATTAACAGCCTAAAATACAGCTTGTGGCATAAAACACCACACCCGTGTAAATCTCTTTGCGCACAGTTGAGTTAGAGGTACACTATATTCCCCGTGAAAGAGATACATAGACTTCGAGTACTCACCAGTGACCACTAATCTGGTGCCGGTCCCAAAGCACTTCACGCCAGACCCACCGCGCTACACCCTCTTACAAAACTGCAGTCCAGAGCACACCCCGTGCAAGAGAACTCCGGCGCTGCCAAACGGAGGCTCAGATGAGAGCCAAACTGAGAGATCAAACGTCACTCAGGCCGCGGATTCTAACGAGCTTGTGCTTTGCATCTCGTGAAACACTTCACAGGCTGAGGAGGGCGGAAGCAGATTGGCAATCCCATTTAAATTTGTTTTGTACTGAGACCCCTAAAATATATCTTCCCCAGGCCCGCTAAAATGGAGATGGTACTGGCTTAGGGGCATATCGTCTTTGTGGAGCGCAGCATATGCACTGTTGTCGGAAGAATGCCAGCTGCCTGAGTAGCTGTAAGACTCGGAGGACTGTGGGCCACATGGAGTAGTTTGAATAGCGTCTCGGAGACCATGTCTGCATTGACTGGGTTCATTATTCGCACTCCACAACATCGAGCCGAGTCTAGTGTGGTTATGCTAAATCAGTGCAACTTTTAAATCTGGTAAAAAATATTTTCCTTTTGAGGACTTACATTGCAGAAGCGACCTCCAATTTAAGAAGCACACAACAGGATTCACTTTTACCCTATTTCCGTGGTGTTCATTTTTATAAACTCAAAAGGATGAAATGCTCCATCATTTTTCCTAAGGTTCGAACCTGTGGCCTTCAAATAACAAGCCTTAGCCATACACCCTCAATCAGTGAGGTGTCAAAACAGCATTACAAAGTGAATGATTCTGTGCAATACTGAAAATAATAGCTGAGATTGCCTCGCAGGACACTGGCTAAAACAGTGATACTCAAAGTATGGCCCAGTGGGCTCTTACAGCTTCCCGCCCTCTACATGTGGCCTCCTGGTGAAGCTGTTTCCTAGAGAGAGCACTAACGTTCAGAAAGCTGATCACTAAAGGGGCAAGCGTAACTGGAGGGCAGTCGCAGGATGATGTTTCATGACGACAATCGGGATACCAGGCCCTGACGAGTTAAGGGATTACGGTACCACCTCATATATTAACGCGGTCCCCTCGTTATATTTTACAAGTTATCCATTCATTCCCTTACTGATTATTTACATCTTACGTTCCTCCTTACTGATTATTTACATCTTACATTCCCTCCGAATAAGAATGTCTGGTCGCAACTTACAGTCCTTCCGGGCTCGTAAGCAGTCTATTTGCTATCTGCCTCTCAGCCTTTAATTCCTTACATAAGGGAATGAGGGCACGTTCCAAACAGGGTGTAGGAGGACAACTATGATTGTGCTCGTGAACCAGGGTATTAGCTTGCGCGCCATCAGGCTGGGCCTGTAACCTCACCTTGTCCGACCGTCGCCGCATGCAACCATGCGCCCGGGCCGATGGAGATGCTGTATACAATCGAAACGGGACAACGCGCCTGAAACGCCCAGCGTGCGAAGCAACGTCCTACCCGCTAGGCACTCGGACAATAAACAATGTTAAGTTAAAACGCAATTTATAGTGGCATGTGCAACTTGATGCGGGCTACTGTCCGACTTCCCACCTAGAGGCTCGAACCGCCAACTCACTCGCCTGAAGCCCAACCCTTTACCCTTTAGGCCACGCGGCCACCGTGTGGACGCCGAGCCAGACACCGCCCGCTGTATGGAGGGACTGGAAATTATAACACCATATCTTAAACGACACAACCCTTCCCCATATTCAAACATGCTACTCAAACCCGCGCACTGTGTGGGCCCATATATAAAATGGAGATGCTGTATACAATCGAAACGGGACAACGCGCCTGAAACGCCCCGCGTGCGAAGCAACGTCCTACCCGCTAGGCACTCGGACAATAAACAATGTTAAGTTAAAACGCAATTTATAGTGGCATGTGCAACTTGATGCGGGCTACTGTCCGACTTCCCACCTAGAGGCTCGAACCGCCAACTCACTAGCCTGAAGCCCAACGCTTTACCCTTTAGGCCACGCGGCCACCGTGTGGACGCCGAGCCAGACACCGCCCGCTGTATGGAGGGGACTGGAAATTATAACACCATATCTTAAACGACACAACCCTTCCCCATATTCAAACATGCTACTCAAACCGCGCACTGTTTGGGCCCATATATAAAATCCTCGTGGCCCAAGCACCGTTCCCGACCCGCGCCACCATACACACGCCAGACATTACTAGCATACAAAGCACTACAGTCTTAGCGCAACTCGTAACGCCCTCCGCGCCTACCCCGCTGTTCCAAAACATTCTTTCTCCCTTCTGTCCGATTCCCGAGCCCCGCCGGGAGGCAGTGCCCCAAAGGCAGCTCACAGCCCCCGTGCATGCAGGCTCGTGGACAGAAATAAACAAACACTCACCGGAGACTCAGGATCGAAACCCGCCGCGAGACCACGACGAGCAAAACAGCGCTAGAGCCGCGCCGGAAACCCAGGATACGAATCAGCGCAGAGCCTAGGGACCCAGTTCAGCGCAGAGCAGCCTCGGACTAGGCGCGGGAACTAAAGGCCGAGCCTAGCTGCTGGCCCGGTCATATAACCTTGGACACGCCTCCCCCGTCCCCAGGTGAGCCCTCCCCATTGGCTGTTGGCCGGGGGGGCGTCTCAGGGGGGCGCGCTGCAGGCTACGCTCGCCCGACGTGTGGGACTAGGGCGCTGTCCCCCCATACTCCCCTTCGTGTCGTGGTGCCAGCGGCAATTCAAAAGGTGATGGCTCGCCTAGCACTGGCAAAGGTTCAGGAATGGATCGAAACTAACAACATCCTGTCTCCCCTTCAGGGGTGCTTCTGAGCACATGTTAGCACCTTTGACCAAGTTTTCCGCTTTTTATTAATATACTGGCGGACAGTTGTAAAAGGAAAGGGCAGTATGTACGTATGTTGATCTTATGTCAGCTTTTGACTTAGTTCCACGGGCAGTTGTGAAAGGAAAGGGCAGTATGTACTTATGTTCATCTTAAGTCAGCTTTTGACTTAGTTCCACGAAACAAGCTCTGAATAGTTTTACAGGACCTGGGAATGCCCTCCGATTTGCTTTCTCTAATTGTCAGACTCCATGAGGACAACTTTGCTCAAGTCCGCTGGGGCTCACAGGGTAATGCCACAGATTGCTTCCCGGTGGAAAAGGGCACCAGCGCTATTTTCCCTCTTTCGCAATGGAGTCTCACAATTTCTTGCCACTTAACCCTCAGTTGCCCCAGTTATAGCAGGTACAAGGATACCTATTTTACTATTTGCAGACGACGCGGTTATAATCTCCAAAAAACCAAGTGGTCTGCAGCATGCACTTTCTCGCTTTGAAGATTTCTGCAGCATTCAAGGATTGATAATCAGCACAACTAAAACAAAGTTCATGACTTTCAACCAGCATCGATCATACAGGAGTGCCATTACATTAGACGGGAAACCCATAGAACAATTAGATGTGTTCACCTACCTAGGAATCACACTAGCAAAAAAACTGACCTGGAGACCTCAAATAGAAATCATAGCCCTAAAACATCATCAGTTAGCAGGCTCACTAGCCAAAGAATTTAAGACCTCAATGACAAGCCGATCAGTCCGGTCCTGCAGATTTATAATTTATCATTCTAAGGTAGTGAGTTCTGTTTCTTTATGGTTCTGAACTCTGAGGCTTTGAGAATCTGACACCTCTTGTTGTATCAGAGAATACATTTTATCCAACAATCACTAGCCTCCCGCAAAGCACTCCACTCAAGCCTCTGCTCAATGACCTAGGTCAAAACTTTCTCGAAGATATAGCGGGACATCATCCTATTTTATATTGGCACAGATCATGGTCCACTCCTGAGTTGGCAAATTATGCTGACGCCCTCAGGGATGGCATTGAGGCGGACCGCTCTTTTAAGATCGGCTGGCATCTTAATATTAAGAATGCACTGACTAATATGAGAATGCAGCAACTATGAGAGAACCCAAGGAGTGCCAATTTCCCAACAAAAGAGAAAATGAAATGAAAGAACTTTATTGGAAAATGACGAGGGCCAAAAACTGTAGAGCAGTCGAGAGCACCTCACTCACAGGGAGGTTTCTAGAATTTAAACTCTTTCCACTGTATGAATTTTATAGGGAAATAATATCAAAGCCCTTTGATAGAAAATTATATTTTCAATTCCGTGTAGGTACCCTCCCATTAAAATCTTTTAAATGTAAGTGGTCCTCCACAGTAGATAACAAATGTCCCATCTGTCCAGACCCAACTGAAACGTACTCTCATGTCTTGTTTGTTTGCCCTCCTTATGCAGAGCCGCAAAATAAATGGCTCAAACAGACTTGCTGGAACCTGGGCACCAGACACTGCAGTTTTGCTTTGAGATTGCTGCGCTCAGATCCATCCTTGCAGTACGCAATTTCTGTGATGGATGTGGATCATAGATCAAGGATCATTGCATTGCCCCTTGCATCATTAAGAATTTGAAATGGAATCTAGCTGGTCCTACTGTGACCGATAGAACTATGTTTGTTGTGTTGGAGCAGTATTCACATGTGTATATGCTTGTAAGATTTTTTATACTTTTAAAATTTTAATTTTTTTAATTGTTTTTATGACATGTAATGTTGAAATAAAGATTTGATGATGATGAAAACCTATAAATTGCCCTTTCCAAGATGATGGTCCATCCATAGGATGTTTACAAAGGTTCCCAGTCCAAAATGAAGTTGAGTATTATCCGGTGAGGTCAGTCCCTGTTTGAACCATATATAAAGGAGGCGTTAATGATAGGGAGATGTCTCACAACACATTGGTTCTCAAATCTTTTTGTCATGTTCTTTGTCCCCATTGCTACTGCTTTATTCCCTTGATATTTTACTTCTAGCAGTTAGAAATGTTTATTGGATTATACTCCCTGATATCATACCTGGCAGTTTTTTCATCCCTGTTGTCGGAGGGAGTTTGATGCTCGGCTAAACGCAGCAGCTTTATCTCCAGTCAAGAGCTCCATGATATCAGAGGAAGTCTGTTGTACCCAATATTTTTTTTTTCACCTAAGAAGGAGCCAATGAACACCTTTCATGTATACTATTCTCTGCGGGGAGCACCGTGGCTACTGGGAAGAGTCACACTTTCCTCGGGCAGTCATGGACTCAACAGACCTTCTCAGCATGCATTCCTAGACCGTAGTGTCTGGAGGGGAAACTCAATCAACTACGTCCAAACAACAATTCTGCAGTGGCAGTTCGCACAGGTAACACTGTGGGGTGGGGGATTGGTGGGGGGGAGTACTAGAGTTTGACATACAACTGGAAAGTGGAGAGTATGGAAATAAATACATAAATAAGTAAAAAACAAAAGGAGGTCTCCTTAATGATCCATTGCGGGACAAGGAGAGAAAGGTTCAAAAAGTAAGCAAAGTCCCCAATGCCCCAAATGGGAAGACTAAGTTTGCAGCTGAATTCAAGAACCCACTAGTGCCATTCAATACAGGTTGATAATCATATTAACAGATGTTAAAAAATATTTTTACGAAACTTGTTTGAGTTTAAAAGATTTTGATCAATAGTTTATTCATAAAAAACACATTTTATGCATATAAGTGGCATACCAAACAAACATTAAAAACTGTGTCCACTACACAGTAGCAAGTTAAAACCATAAAATAACTTGAAGGAAAACAAAATGTCGACGCAGCGTTTCGGTATGTTGCAATACCACCTTCTTCAGGACAGTTCTCTAATTAAAGAAAACATACAATTATTGTTCATATCCACTTAATGTTTTTACTATAATAACACAGACATCTAATTATCTAATTCATTACTTTGTTGGTAAAAGACCTTCAACAGATTTGCTTCACGGCATGCATTACATTGAGAATCGAATTTTTTTTGTGTTTTTCACATGTTCACGGCACTCTTCAAGGCAAACTAGTGGGTCTCTAGGATTTTCACTGCTGTAGTTAAAAAGCCAGTGTCTTCACACTGGTAAACATTTTTTCGTACCCCCATTATTAGGTCTTTTAGTATTCTTGCATAATCATGAATAAAAGTGTTAGACGGGGACCCGGAGGGTCGGCCGAGTACTGGGGGAGAGGCCTCCGAGGAGGGCCGTCTCCAGCGATCGTACAGACAACTCACTTCCCCCCCACAGATAGACACCACACAAGGATGAGATCAACACTCTTTATATAGGGTTCGTAAGGCAAGGTTATCAGCGATACAGGGGATTCAGGACTCGAAGGTCCCCTCAATTCTAGTCTCTGTAGGGAAAGGGGTAGCGGGACAGTCTTGGTACCGGATCGGTACAGGGGGTGGCAAGCGAGAAGCTCACAATCCTCGAGCTTAGGAGTCTGCAAGGTCGGGCCGCGGCAGCGCCAGCCGGCTAGGACGAAGGTCTACAACGAAGGGGGCCGCGGCAGCGCCAGCAGGCCAAGGCGATGGTTCACATTGCAGAGGGCCGCGGCAGCGCCAGCAGGCCAAGGTGGTAGTTCGCGTTGCAGAGGGCCGCGGCAGCGCCAGCAGGCCAAGGTGGTAGTTCACGTTGCAGAGGGCCGCGGCAGCGCCAGCAGGCCAAGGTGGTAGTTCACGTTGCAGAGGACCGCGGCAGCGGCAGCAGGCCAAGATGATGGTTTTACGAGGGTGGGCCGCGGCAGCGCCAGCAGGCCAAGACGAAGGGTTCACAGGGCAGGGCTGCGGCAGCGCCAGCAGTCCGTCAAGGATGAGTTCTTCTCGGTGTCTCTCGACTCCAGGATACAACTGCCTTCCTGGTCTGGCGCTGCCCCAGTTATAGGTCTGGTCCCCTTTGATGTCCGGACCTTCGCGCCTGGCGGTCGGGAGGTCCGGAATGAGGGAGTCCAGACACCCAGCAGGGGGGGGGAGCCAGCGCCCAGGGAGGCCGGGGGTGATCGACACCTGGCGGAGGAGAGCCGTTGACGACTCCTTCTTCCATTGATCTGCCAAGTGGTCTCTTTACCTCCTGTGTGGAGGTTGGTGCCTCGATGTCGGGGCCTGGCCAGGCCCAGGGTTAGGGTCGAGTTGAGGCCACGCGGCCTCGTGCTGTAGTGTCCAAAGATGGCGGCTGGGCCGGGGCCATGGTGCTGATGGGGACCAGGGCCAGCCGGTACGGGAGGGTTCAGGAGCTGGAGTCCCGTTATGGACGGGTTGTCGGTTGCCTCGGGGGGTTGCCGGGGTGGTTCTTGCTGGGGATTCAGGGAGAGCCGGGTCCGGGCCCCGTTGTGCGGAGGGGGGACGGCCCAGCTACGAGGCCTGTCCAACATGCGTCCCCCCCAGCTGAAGGCAGGGAGAGTCAGCCATCCTCTTGGGGACTCTCCTCGCCGAGGCGGAAAAAGCGTGACAGGCCGTCTGCGTTGGCGTGGTCTTGGCCTGGACGATGCTCCACAGTGAAGTCCATCCCCTGCAGGGAGATGGACCAGCGCAACAGTTTCGGGTTTTCCCCCCCACATCTCCATCAGCCATTGCAGGGGTCGCTGGTCTGTCTGCACCCGAAAGTGGGTGCCGAAGAGGTAGGGCCGGAGCTTCTTGAGGGCCCAGACTACGGCGAAGGCCTCCCTCTCGATGGTGCTCCAGCGCTGTTCCCGGGCCAGCAGGCGTCGGCTGATGAATGCCACTGGCTGATCGACTCCCTCGGTGTTGAGTTGGGAGAGGACGGCCCCCACGCCCTGATCGGAGGCGTCCGTCTGTACAATAAATTCCCGGCCGTAGTCGGGAGCCTGGAGCACGGGGGCCGTGCACATAGCGGCCTTCAGCTTCTCGAAGGCCGATTGGCAGTCCTGAGTCCAGTTGACTGTTTTGGGGTTCTTCTTGGATGTGAGCTCCGTGAGGGGCCCCACGATGCTGCCATAGTCCTTCACAAACCGCCGGTAGTACCCGGTGAGTCCCAGGAAGGCCCGGACCTCGGTTTGGGTCGTAGGGGGCTGCCAGGCCTGGATGGCAGCGATCTTCAGCTGGAGGGGGGCCACCAGCCCGCTTCCCACTTGGTGTCCTAGGTAGGTCACGGACCCTTGGCCAACCTGACATTTGCTGGCCTTGATGGTGAGCCCGGCCTGCCGGAGGGCGTGTAGAACTTCCCGCAGGTGGCGGAGGTGGTCGGTCCAGTGGTGACTGTACACAGCGATGTCGTCCAGGTAGGCGGCGCTGAATTCTTCGAGGCCCGCCAGTACCTGGTTCACGAGTCGTTGAAATGTTGCCGGAGCGTTTTTCATGCCGAATGGCATCACCTTGAAGTGGTAGTGACCGTCCGGGGTAGAGAAGGCGGATCGTTCTTGGGCCCTGGGGGTGAGGCCGATTTGCCAGTAGCCTGCTGTTAAATCGAAGATGCTCAGGTAGCGGGCGGCCCCCATACGGTCAATTAGCTCATCTGCCCGGGGGATAGGGTGAGCGTCGGTCCTGGTAACGGCATTCAGTCCCCGGTAGTCCACACAGAACCGGAGCTCAGGGGCAACGCCCGGGGCGGCAGCCTTGGGGACCAGGACGACTGGGCTGGCCCAGGGGCTGTCAGAGGGTTCGATCACTCCCAGGGCCAGCATCTTGGATACCTCGGCCTGGATGCAGGCGCGCACCCGATCTGATACGCGGTACGCCCTGTGTCGAATAGGGGGGCTGTCCCCGGTGTCCACATCGTGAAGGCACCAGGGGGTGACCCCGGGGGTGAGAGAGAACAAGGATGCGAACCGTGTCAGGAGAGCTTGACAGTCTTGGCGTTGCTCCGGGGACAAGGCCTCGGAGAGTCTGACCCCTTCCACTGAGCCATCCTGCTCGAGGGTCCTCAGCAGGTCAGGAAGGGGCTCGGAGTCTTCTTCCGTCCCATTATCGGTAGCCGTCAGGAGGCTGAGTTCTGAGCGTACAAAATGGGGTTTGAGTCTGTTGGCGTGGAGGACCCATAGGGGGGTCCGTGCGGTTTCCATGTCGATTAAATAGGTGACGGGCCCCTTGCGTTCGATCACCTTGAAGGGCCCGGACCATTTGTCCTGTAGGGCACAGGGTTCAACCGGGGACATCACCCAGACCAGCTGTCCCGGTTCGAACTCAATGGAGGAGGCGTGCTGATCATACCATTTCTTCATGTCCTCCTGACTGGCTTCAAGGTTTTCTTTGGCGATCTCCCTGAATCGCCGGGTCTGGTTGCGAAGGGCCAGGAGATGCTTGTATATATCAGGGGGAGCTTTCTGGGGGGGCCTCTCCCAACCTTCTTTGACTAGGCTGAGGGGACCCCGGACGGGGTGTCCGTACAGGAGTTCAAATGGGCTGAAGCCTAGGGATTTTTGAGGGACTTCTCGATAGGCAAACAGGAGGCACGGGAGTAGCACGTCCCACTGGCGACGGAGGGGTCCTTCTAGGCCCATGATCATTCCTTTGAGTGTGCGGTTAAACCGCTCGACCAATCCATTTCCTTGCGGGTGATAGGGGGTCGTGAATTTGTAGGTGACCCCGCACTGTTGCCAGAGAGACTTCATGTATTTTGAGATGAAGTTCGTGCCCCTGTCGCTGACGACCTCCCGGGGGAAACCCACCCGGGAGAAGATCCCCATCAGGGCTCGGCCTACCACGGGTGCCGTCATGGTTCGAAGAGGGATGGCCTCGGGATAGCGGGTGGCGTGGTCCACCAGGACCAGGATGAACCGGTGTCCTTGGGCGGTTCGGGGGTCCAGGGGCCCCACAATGTCTATTCCCACCCGTTCGAATGGGGTGGTGACGACGGGAAAAGGCTGTAAGGGTGCTTTGGTTTTTCGGCCACTTTTTCCGCTGGCCTGGCAGGTGGGGCAGGCCCTGCAGTGGTTGGTGACATCCTTTCGCATTTGGGGCCAGTAAAAGTGGGTCACCAGGCGGTCGTACGTTTTGTCCTGTCCCAGGTGTCCGGCAAGGGGGACATCGTGGGCTAAGTTCAGGAGGAAATCTCTGAAGCGAAGGGGCACCACCAGCACCCGACTGGCCCCTAGTTCTGCAATCCTTTGCTCGCTGTAGAGCAGGTCGTTGTCCCAGTAGATCCAGTGGGCCCCCGAGGTGTCCCCTGCGCTCTGGGCAAGGGCTTGCTGCCGGAGTCCCTCGAGGGAGGGACAGGTTCTTTGTTCTTGCCGGAATTGTTCCTGGGTAGGACCCCCCTCGTGACACCACTGGGCCAGATCGGGGAGGTCCTGGAGCCGACCGAGTCCTTCTTCGGTTTGGGCTGGGGGACTTGCTTCGGGGGTGGCCTCCTCTGGGACAATCGCGGGAGGAGGCTCCGGCCACTCGGGTTCCTCTGGACTGGGGACGGCCCGGGCGGTCATGGACCGGGTCGTGACGCAGACCCATTCGGGGAGGCCCAGCATCCCCAGGTGCTCTCTCCGTTCGACTGCTGCCCAGGGAGAACTTTCGAGATCGTTCCCCAGGAGGCAATCCACAGGGGCATCATCGCGGACAGTCACTTTCAGCATCCCGGATACTCCTCCCCATTCGAAGGGGACGTAGGCCATTTGACATAGGCTTTCTGAGTTGTCGGCCGACCGGACAGGGCAAAGAATCTTCGGCAAGATCTGGTCCGGGGCCACCAGATGACAGCGGACTGCGGCCACACTGGCCCCGGTGTCGCGGAGAGCTTCCGCCCGGCGGCCATTAATGTTGACCCACTGGCTGTACTTCTGCGTGTTGGCGGGAAGGGGGGCCCGAGGGATCAGGTCTCGTTCCCCTAAGCAAACCAGGGACATGGCGGCCGGTTCCCACTCAGGCTGGTCGGTCTCGTACTCCTCTTGGTCTTCTGGGGTTTGCTCTTCCCCCAGGGCGGCAGCAGCGACCTGGCGGGGTATAGTGTTCGGGTTCTTTGGACAGTTGGGATCATTGGCGTAGTGGCCGGGTCGCTGGCACCGGTGGCAAGTAATGTTGGCTCGGAAGCCTGGTCGCATCGGGGGGTTTCCCCTGCTGGCCGGGGGCGGGGGGTTGCTTGCGGGAGTCACCGGGCCAGTGTCTCTACCCCGACCCTGGCCTCCTCCTCCCCCACGGGGGCGATGGGGCCCTTGGGCAGTTCTGTTCGGTTCGCTGGGCCCGTTTCGGCCAACTCGGGTGCTTTCCCATCGGTCAGCTTCGGCGGCGAGTTGCCGAGGTTCCGTTAGTTTACTGTCCAGGAGGTGCTGCCTGAGTTCGATGAAGCAGTTGTTAGAAAGGTGCTCCCACACAATAAGGTCAAAGAGTTGCTCGTAGGTGGTCACTTTGCTGCCCTTGATCCACCCCTCGAAGGCCCGGCTAAAGAAGTTCACGTACTCCACCCAAGTGGTACCCGGGATCCGTTTGCAGTCGCGGAACCGCTGGCGGTACATCTCAGGTGTGAGTCCGTATCGAGTAAGGAGGGCGGCCTTCATGTGGTCGTAGGATGTCATCAGATGGTCCGGGAGTTGCAGCAGGGCGTCTCACCCTTCGTTGACAAACCTCCCCCATAACCCGGCTCCCCAGTCGCTCCTGGGAATCCGGTGGGAGGTCATGGCTACCTCGTAGGCTTTAAACCACTGCTGGATATCATCGTTCTTGTAGTACTCTCTGATGACATCCTTGGGGATGTGGACCTTGGGGTCTGTAGTGGCAGGAGTGTTCGTGCGCTCGGGGGTCCCGAGCTCCTTGTTCTGCTTCCGAAGCTCTAGTTCTTTGAGGTTGCGCTCATGTTCGTAGGCTAGCTTCTTCTCTTCTAGCTCTCTCTGCCTTTGTTTCTCCTCTCGCTCCTCTCGGAGCCGTAAGTGTTCCAATGTTATTTTTTGTTCCGCCAATTTGAGCTCTCCATCTAAGCGAAGTCGTGCCAGTTCTAATTCATGGAGCCTGCTTTTTTCTCGTTCCCGGACCTCCTCCGGGGAGAGACCCGATCTTCTTTCTTCCGTCGGCGTGGGGCTTGTTTCGGGTGTCTCGGGGTTTCGTGTTTGGGGTACGGTCGTACCCGTCTCCGCCCAAGATTCCAGGGCTCGTTTGAAGTCCTCTTTCGTGCTTAGTCCTGTGGTTGAAATGCCTAATTCTATGCAAAATTGTTTCAGTTCTCTGTGGTTGTATTCTTCCAACTTTTCCATCTGGAATTTTTCCGTTGTTCCGCTCTCTTTTGTTGTCATGGTGGTTGTGTGTCGTGGGGCGAGTGACCCTCTGTACGATTATGCGTAGGTTCGGATCGCGCCGCTGGCCACCAATGTTAGACGGGGACCCGGAGGGTCGGCCGAGTACTGGGGGAGAGGCCTCCGAGGAGGGCCGTCTCCAGCGATCGTACAGACAAGTCACTTCCCCCCCACAGATAGACACCACACAAGGATGAGATCAACACTCTTTATATAGGGTTCGTAAGGCAAGGTTATCAGCGATACAGGGGATTCAGGACTCGAAGGTCCCCTCAATTCTAGTCTCTGTAGGGAAAGGGGTAGCGGGACAGTCTTGGTACCGGATCGGTACAGGGGGTGGCAAGCGAGAAGCTCACAATCCTCGAGCTTAGGAGTCTGCAAGGTCGGGCCGCGGCAGCGCCAGCCGGCTAGGACGAAGGTCTACAACGAAGGGGGCCGCGGCAGCGCCAGCAGGCCAAGGCGATGGTTCACGTTGCAGAGGGCCGCGGCAGCGCCAGCAGGCCAAGGTGGTAGTTCACGTTGCAGAGGGCCGCGGCAGCGCCAGCAGGCCAAGGTGGTAGTTCACGTTGCAGAGGGCCGCGGCAGCGCCAGCAGGCCAAGGTGGTAGTTCACGTTGCAGAGGACCGCGGCAGCGCCAGCAGGCCAAGATGATGGTTTTACGAGGGTGGGCCGCGGCAGCGCCAGCAGGCCAAGACGAAGGGTTCACAGGGCAGGGCTGTGGCAGCGCCAGCAGTCCGTCAAGGATGAGTTCTTCTCGGTGTCTCTCAACTCCAGGATACAACTGCCTTCCTGGTCTGGCGCTGCCCCAGTTATAGGTCTGGTCCCCTTTGATGTCCGGACCTTCGCGCCTGGCGGTCGGGAGGTCCGGAATGAGGGAGTCCAGACACCCAGCAGGGGGGGGAAGCCAGCACCCAGGGAGGCCGGGGGTGATCGACACCTGGCAGGGGAGAGCCGTTGACGACTCCTTCTTCCATTGATCTGCCAAGTGGTCTCTTTACCTCCTGTGTGGAGGTTGGTGCCTCGATGTCGGGGCCTGGCCAGGCCCAGGGTTAGGGTCGAGTTGAGGCCACGCGGCCTCGTGCTGTAGTGTCCAAAGATGGCGGCTGGACCGGGGCCATGGTGCTGATGGGGACCAGGGCCAGCCGGTACGGGAGGGTTCAGGAGCTGGAGTCCCGTTATGGACGGGTTGTGGGTTGCCTCGGGGGGTTGCTGGGGTGGTTCTTGCTGGGGATTCAGGGAGAGCCGGGTCCGGGCCCCGTTGTGCGGAGGGGGGACGGCCCAGCTACGAGGCCTGTCCAACAAAAAGTTTTAGAAATTTCAAGAAATTTAATTATTTAATACCTCATGTAGATAGAATGCCTTTCTCTTTGATTTACAGGATTTCTTTTCTGGTCGGTCTGGTTGTCTGTCAGACTCTTAAAACTGGTAATTTGCCAAGTTCTATTTTTGTTGTCTCACACTTCGACCTTTAGGAACAAATGTGAAACACATCCTATTATTTCGGATACCCCACCTTTCGTATCTAGTTCTGTTTTGTGCGGGTTCCCAGAATGGTTACCTGTAGATCTCAATTCCGTTTCTTATATTCAGAATTATTAGGCACCGTTGCTTTTTTTCTTTTTGCACTTGAAGGTTTAAATCTGTGATATCTGGCAAAAGAAAATGGCCTTCATTACAATTTTAGCCTTATTTTCTATTTTCAGTTTATTTAGCTAAATAGATCACAATTTTACCTTTATCGTGTCGTGCCTCTCTTTCTTTACGTATCGAGGAGCCACCGATATATTAATTAAAAATGCTGTGAAGGAAACCAAACGAATGTTCCTTTAGTTTTATGTTATTCAGATAATTCGTAATGCAGTATACCCAAGGTCCTTTATCTTAAGCTTACCCAGTTATTTATTTTCTGGCCGGTGATTCACCCGTGATTGTATCTTCCTCTTTGGATGCAAGGGATACCTGTCCTGCCGGTGGTTTATCAATTTCACCATCTGAAAACGAATGTAAAGTAAACTAAGAGATGCGGTTATATTGGCCACTATGTAATCTTCTCTCTTCTTCTTAATTTCATAACTTTTCTCCCCTCGTGTCTTATATATAGATTTTCTAGACACTGCGTACTCTCTCTGTTTGGAGATAAGTGCATGTAGTGCCTTAACTTTATTTTCTCCCGTTGTTTTACTCTTTTATCGGCTCTTTGTATGTGCCTTATGTCTCACGCATAGGAGACTAAAAACTCTCCCTTACCATGGGCGATTTCAGGTAACATATTCTACGCGGTAAGGATACCCTATTGCTGGGCATTGGAGATCCGATTTCAATATGTGTTAAAAATGTTTTCTTTTTTCCTTTAATCTGTCCGTTATATGTTCGCTATTGCTTGGGCTACCTCGGTTCTTTCACCCCTTGTTCTATTCGTGACTTTTTTAACAATAGTTACCCTCGTTTATGTCTTCGCGTTGTAGTAACAACTTAGACTCAGGACCATAAAAACTGTTCTACACCTTTTCTTCAGTTTAATACTTTCCCAGTATTTTTCAATTACTCTCTGGTTACCGCTCGCTTTGTTATCAGGGGCCTAGTTCCTTACGCTCACCTGAAAAATAATGGTCGGCCTCCCTGCTCCTCGACTAAATAAATAAAAACACTTACTTTTCACTTGCTGCATCCCTGAAACGGCGATGCTGCGAGTGCAATGTAAGTGCTTTTATTTATTTCCTTACTCTCCACTTTCCCGTCGTATGTCACACTCCACTACCCTCCCCCCCAGCCCCACCCCCGTCCGTACACAGCATTAGGTGTGCGAGACCCCACTGCAACTGTGGCAGGGTTGCTCCCAACTGCCATTGCATGATTTTGTTCTGTAATATATCAAAATTGAAGACAGTCTATAGTGCTGTAACATGTTTACACTTTGAAAAGACTGATTGAAGAACCTCAATTGAATTTTGAAATAGTTGCTCCTGGACACAACTGCATCACAACCTACTACATTTCCTTCCATGTTCTGTGATGTCCTCTCCATAGTGTGCCATAGAAAATGATAGACTATATTAATCAGATGTGTTGTAGGTGCTGGGTTTCATCTGAAGGTATCTAAGGTACCTAAATAATTGCTTGGGATTGTAACTTATGCCTGGAAGTCAGAAAACCCCTGCATTATGCAACGGATGTACAGACTGTAGCACGCAACTGGCTTTTGCAATGAGTTGACAGGAAGTCAGCAGCCATGGTGGTTGTCCCCCATGGTGCTTCAATACTTTAGAAAATTTCATAATAACATCCTAACTATAACAAAGGTCCTGTAGTACTGCATATATTTATGTGTTTTGGATGAATCAAGGGCAGAGAATCAAAACGGATACAATTACCTGAGCAGGATAAAGATGTCAGTGAATGCTGGAGTCTTTGGTGTGGATTGTATTAGTGGAATGAGCCTTTAGCTCATAGCTTTCCAGTGATAGGCTTGAAACTGGGAAACTGCCCGCTCTACCTAAGCCAGCAACTGCTGTAAATAGAGAAGGGTCTATCTGGGTTTCCTTGTACTCTATATTTGAGGATGCCATTGAGTGAAGAAAGAGGATGGGGTATAAGCTAATAAAGCCCTAATTAGGCAGTGCATGCTTTAGGAAGCATAACAATTTTAATTGTGCTTACCTGCTCCAACAACAAGAGTGGAACATGTGTGAATCTTTTCAAAAACTGGAGACAGGGATCTTATCATGCTTCTATGTGTGTCTTTTCTAACATCTGATCTGACAAACTTGAATCACCGGTATCCAGAACTCGTGTTTTATGATGGAAAAGTGTGTATAATCAGTGGGAAATATAAGTGTTCCTGCCACCCTTTCCTGTAATTCTCCATCTGAAAAACTTGAAACCCCAGACACATGCTCACAGCTCCTATAGATTCTTTAATCTCACAAGTTAAGAATATCCATGGCTTGGAAGTTAATATGAGTTTCTTCCTTGTGAACTATCAGTAATGTGAAATGTACTTCTGTTGTCTCCACACAGAGGATCTGTTAGGATCAACTAACTCAAAAACGTACTGATTCCTAATAATCAAAAAATTCACACTGTGTACGTTAGGTTGTCTGATGAAGTAGGGCAAACAGATTGCATGCATCTGAATTATGTCCTGTATCCTCATTAGTATGTGTATGTGATGGAAAAGAATTATCTTTAGGACAAGAACCCTCACTCACCCAAGTGTGACATGCTTAATCATTGGGTTCCCTCCTCACACCCGTACTGCAAGGTCCATGGTGTGGGCTACAACTCCTCAAAGGGGAGGAGCTGAGGTGTTTTGCAAGGATGAGCAAACGGAAAGGGTTAGCGAGGGGCAGAGTGCAGAAAGAAATAGATATATAGGTGATAAATAAATCTATCTCCAGGGGTCTGAGTAGGCTCTATTCAGTGGGCCTCTGGGATAGAGTTTAAAAAGAGGACTCGGGATCAAACAAATATATCCTTATCAAGGGTCGACATGTTTCTTCCCATATGTGGTCCCTTAACGGGATTTCAGGGCATTCATCAGGACCCTAAAAGTTATATGGTTACTCTGTGTCAACTCGTGAAAATGAGAAAAAAGTTGTAAATGTAAATTTACTGGCCACGCCGTTATCAAAGTGGCTAAGATAGCGATGACCCGTATTTTTCTGGGAACACCGTTTACTTAGTGTTCAGAAAAGTAGGGTCCACTCTCGAACCATACGGTATGTCTTGTGGTGCCCAACTGTTTGGTCTGTGCCTGCCCCACAACAGACGCCCCTGTGAGAGTGGACCACTGCCTACTCCTAAAAAAATGTTTTGATAACATTCACACAGGAGAAGGGATCTCTAGAGGATCTCTTCCCGTTTGCAAATGGGTTGTCACTACATTTGTGTTTGTGATAATGGCAAAATATTAACGTTTTGAGACCTGATTTTAGTTGTAATCGTTAATACAATGCATTCTGAATTGGTATTTGGAGAGAATGCCTGAAATACGCCCCTTTCAAATTCCAATTCAGTCACAAACTCAAATTTTGATTCAGTTATCATTTACCTAATTGCAGTTTGGGTTTCATACATAACAAAAAGCCTTTTTGCAGATGTGAATGGCCCGATTCTATGAATGGGACCTTTTGCCAGTGCAAAAAATCTTTGTACATCTGGTCATATATCCCAAGGTCCCAGCAAGAATACAATTGTTCTCTAACTGATGCCATTGCTATTGCATCAAAACAGGACGAGCAATCTATGCACTTACTTGAGGTCTGCACAGCAGCTTTGAATATGACAGAAAGCAGATATATCATGAAATATTAGTCTAGTAATTTGTTTTTTAAGACCTGCTCATATCCACAAAATGTCTCTCGGTCGTGCATTAACATACATCAGTATGGTGAAAGTTTTGCCATTAACACGTAGGCGATCAGGCTTTTTAGCCAGTTAGACCCAGTGGAACTGGGTCCTACATCCAGGTCAAAGCTACCTTACGTTTGTCCAGCACTAAAGCCAATGCAGAGCATTTCCTGCCTTCTTTAGGGTTATCTTGCATATAAAAAAGAGTGAAACCAGAGGAGTAGGAATCAACATGGCCTTAGGTATGTTTGAAAGACGTTCGTCTGGCAATTTCTTACATCTATACAAGTCCAGACCATATGTTGCAAGTAAGCGACAGATAATTGTATCTAAGGCAATTCACACATATAGATGGTCAACATTTCTGCATGTTTATAGAAGTTTAAGATCCTTAGGACACAGGTTTGAAATGTAATAATATATGCCTGGAATTCAGTGAAATCTGCGGAGTCTGTGCACAGCAGAAACGTCTTTGCTCATCCATGACCAGTTCACTTTAATCAGTCTTCCACAATTTCTTAGCACTCATTTCAGTATAATCTACTTTCCATAATCTCTTCATATGTACGTTACAACCATACCCATGTTTCAGAGGCTTTTATGATCTAAGACAGTAGTGTAAGTTCCTGTGGTGCACTGGGAAAGAGTTCCACAACTGCCTGTAAAGTATGGCATGGCAAGAAGTACATAAATATATCAAATGAGATAATGTCCCCTCTGTTATTGTATTGTTTTAGTTTCACGAATGGTGAGCTATCAAATAAGTCATCTATGCCGGTCAGTCCCAACCTATCCAATTTAATGGTTGTTAGCCAAAAGACTAATGGAGGAGCACAGCTGGGACCACCCAGCTGTCCCAGGCACGCTATGCTAGACCACATCAGAATGTGCTGCAGACTTTATTTCTCTATTCTTCCTGCATGTCCTATGCATCTGGGTGATCAGCCTTGTTCCAACTGTACCAAAATCAGACCTTACTACTAGATGAGATGAATGATGGCACCAAAACTCTGCGAAGTGAACCTATGTCATCAGAAATAGAGATCCAATGCCAGAACCATGAAAAAAACTAGCATATGATTGTGTTGACACTTCCCACAATAGCAATACTTGCGCTAGTGTGTTCACTAATATCAGCATGTTTTGTAATTTTTTATTAGCATTTTTGTAAAAATTCATCACAGGAACAATAATGATAATAGCATTCAACATGTAACAATTCATAGTAGAGAAATTAATACATTATAAGCAGAAATGTATATAGGAAATAAGTACTACTTGTTAGAAAATAGAATATATATATGTCAATAAATACGTAAATTAAGAATTGAATAAAGAATAAAGAAAGAAGAAGAAAAGGGCGGGGGGACTTTGAGATAATAGATAATGTGGACAGATATAAGAAAGAAGTGAGATATCAAATAGTATAATGTGACGTGAGATAGGGGAAGAGAAGATAACATAAGATAGGATAAAATAATATAAGATAGGATAAGATCGAATACGATAAGATAGGATAGGATAACCAGAAGTAGGAAAGAGTAAAGGGTAAAAAGGGGAAAAATATAATTGGACTAAGGTAGAGAAATAGTAGCATTGGGGGTATTAACATCAATATCAATACCACTATTCATATTCAAGAAAGGTGACCAAACCTGAAGGACTATGTCAGTTTGATTCTGGAGGTTGTAAATCACTTTTTCGTGTGATGCTGTGTGTATCATAGTTGTCAGCCATTCTTCTTGTGAAGGAGGAGATGTGGATTTCCAATGGCGTAAGATAAAAATGTTTGCGGTGGCCAGTGCTGTATGAAAAAGACGACGTTGGGGTTTGGAGTGTTATGGGGAGAGACGGAGATCATGAAAAAGTATATTAGCAGACGTAAGCGGAAGAGATAAAGGCATTGTAGATTGTAAGATTCTACCTACATAAGTCCAGTAAGGTTCTATCATTGGGCAGTCACATATAATGTGTGTGGAGTCACAATGGGTATTAGGGCACCTCCAGCAATTAGCATGTGAGAGTAAACCAGCTTCTGTAGTTTTGCAGGGGACCAATGCCACACATGAAGGATTTTGAAAAGGCAGAACTTTAGTGTCTAGCTTCACATGTGCCTTTGTCTAAATTTTCCAGTATTTCCTCCCATTCCACATCAGTGTAAGATACTGAAAGCCGATTCTGCCATTTGAGTTGTAGCGCCTGTGACAGGGGTTGAGAGTGAAGGTGCAGTGTAAAAATGTTGTAGAGACCAGATATTACTCCTTTATGTTTACTCCAAATGTTAAAATATGTGACTATGTGTGAAGTTTGAAGAATGGAAGAAGATGGAGGGAGGTGCTTTTTCAAACATTGTTGAAGTTGAGTATATTTAGGAGATTGATGTAGTGGAAGACCAAATTCTGCTCTAAGTTGTGTGAAGGATTTAAATTCACCATTGTGGAAAAGCTGATCTAGTGTTTGAATGCATGCTAGATGCCATAATGGCCATGATGGCACTTTCCGATTTATACGAATACTGGTATTGTTCCAAATAGGTGCTTTTTCACGAATGTTTGGATTTAGATCTAATAATCGGTGTGATCTTTGCCAGGACTTGAAGGAATATATTACAGGGGCAACCCGATTAACCCACAGGCCTCCGGGTATAGAGTACAATCGAAAACAAAAAAAATGTAGCCTACGGAATAGTTATCTGTCCATCTAATTTCCTAAGAATGGATACCATAAATTATCCATTCCATGAAAAGTCTATTTTTACCGGATTCAATCCAAAAAGTTATATGTAAGGAGTATCTCCAATTTTAATAAGCCATTTCAACACACTTAATCTACATGTATATGGTTTAAATATTTCTTTTTTATTAAACCATATTTTATCCTAAAGTACTGTTATCTCACATTTAACATTACTATACACACTTTATACATATATACACATACAAATACATTTACATTTATAAACACGTTATTTCGAACCCAATTTTTCAGGTTCTTTTGCCCTATTTATTTTTAACCAAGGATGTTTATCTACAGTATATTCAAAACATTCCTTATTTACAGATCACCAAAACAAACCAAAATCAAAAAGAGTGTCACCAGGGTAGAAGCTTTTAACCTATCTCTCTCTAGCACTCCTAATTAGTCCTTATTTCATGAACTAAGTCAAAAGAACTTTTTTTGAGTTGGTGTCTTCAAAAAACAGTGTTGACGCGTTTCAGCCTCTTATCAATCCAGGCCTCATCAGGAGTTAATGGGCAAATCAAATTCATACCTAAAAAGACCAGACATCTAAATTTACATTCTATATACAAAAAACATTTTACGGGGTAATATTCTACAGTTCTGTGTACATATATGATTACAAGCCTATTGTACCATAATCCATGTGGTATTTCTCAAGGTAAGTGGCATCGAAAATATTTTTAATAGTGAACACCCAAACGTGTCTTCAAAAAATCTAATTATAGAACCACAAATGTACGTGCCCGCCCTTCTATATACACCTACATGCAATTACCACCCCCTCAATGTGACCAATTAAGCAAGGGGAGGAATACGTACATTCAAATTCATGTATGACGTGCGAGTCGAGCACCAATCTCTTCCGGCAGGTTCTTTAATTTAGACTACAATAAAAACCAGTCCATAAATAAACCATCACTGAGCCAAACTTCACTAGCAAGAGGGGCTCTAAATTATATAAACACCTTACCTTACAGTGAAAGCCGCCACATTCCACACATTAGAGGTCCAATTCATCCATTCCGTATACTCCTAGGGACGAAAAACAGGCTCCATCATAATCGAGGCAACCATTATCAACTCTTACATTACACACCTAGCACAAAAAATGTCCCAAAGTTTATAGGCCAATTACCTTAGGTAGGAATCTTTAAACAGAAAAGCGGAAAACCTATCCGTTCTTTGCCACCGAAAACCGCCGGTCGGAAACTCTGCAACTTAAGTATACAGCCGCCGCGTTGCTTCCGCATTAAACAAAGACAACGGACTATCTCCACTAAAAGGAATCCAGCTCTCGTGTTGTTACATGCGCTTCCGCGCATGGAAATAAAAAGGGGTCACTTCATAACAAGATTTCAACGTCGGCCAACGTAGCTACCTTGGAAACTCGAAACCACGGGATCCACAGCAAATATCCAATTTATAATTCCAGATGACACATGCGTATACGCGCAAGGGCAGACAGTACATCGTCCAAAAGCGCAATCTATTCCTCTTTCAAAGGCCAGTAATAGTTTGGTGGGACTTGAGCATTGCTGATAACATTGGCTTTTTAGATTGCTGAGCTAATGTCAGTTTGGATAAATGCACCCTCAGGAGTGAGAAAAAGTTCCTGGTTAATGGAATCAGGACGTTAAGAAATCGGTACAAGAATGTAGGAGAAAAGTTTTTCTGACAGCTATCCTACCAGTGGTAGTGGTAGTTTCTCAATCGGTGCAGATAGCTTGTCCATCATATGTCTGAAATTGTATTTAAGAACTGCTTCACAATCCCTGTTTATTGTAATGCCCAAATAACATACAGAACATATGCTAGCAAAGTGGGACATCCAGGTCAGTGATCTTGATGGATGGTATCTGTGGAAATACATCTGACTTACTCCACTTTATGCAAAAGCCAGAGGAGGAACCTAATTTAACTACAGTACAGATAATAGAAAATAAGTTGTCTCATATAAAGGAGGATATCGTCTGCATATGTGGACAGCAGGCGATATCGAGAAAGTAATTTTATGCTCAAGTGGGTCTAAAGAAGGCCACAAGTCAACTGTGCAATTACAATTGTGGAGTTGCGACAGTATGCAATTGTGCCTCATCCCACTCATTGCTGTAAATGGGTCTGACAATAGGCTGTTAGTCCTCACCAAGACAGTTAAGATTGCACACAGCAACAAAACTAGTCAGAACGTGAGGTCCACTCCCAATTACATCACAATTCCTGCACAAGGAAGGACAAGCTTATGAGAATCAAATGCCTTCAATGCACCTGAAAAGGGCAAAGTAGTCCCATATCAGGATTGGATCAAGGAGATGAAGCATCAAAAGAGGGTGTGGTGAAAATAAATAGTTGCACAGCCTTTTATGTTTCCAACCTGATCAGGTAACACAACAGATTAATTCTGTTTGCACACAGGTTGGTAGAAGGGATAGAGTAGGCCATCTTTTGAAGGTCTTGACCTAGTTTTAACATCTTACCTAGTGGTAAACGCCAGCTTGCCATCTATGAAGGCCTCTTCATACCTGGCTAATAAAACAGGGCAAACTCTTAAAAAAAAAACTGGGGATCAAGGGTGAGGAGATGACGATGATCAGCCAACCACAGATCCATGGGACAGCTATGACATTGTACCCACCCCGGGTTTATTGACCCTGACCTTTACCCACCTAATCCTTCACCCCTGGGTGATGCAACATCCTTCCAGGAACTTATTGCGAGGCTGCGTATCTCCAGGTTTCCTTGCACGAAGACCCCATAGAGGATGACTTCCTCTTTGAAACACTCTCCCCTACTACATGTCAATATCTGCCCAAGCTAAAAGGGATGCTCAGTCACTCAGATAAAATCTTTTTAAAATCCTGTATGAGCATGTATTATTACACCACAAGTAGATAATAAATACAACGCTGCACTATCCACCTTACATCAAGGGCCAACTTCCCCCAGACTCCCCAGTGGTATCTAATAATTGCAAAAGGGCTAACTCTCAGACATCAGCAGATGCCCCTCCACCCAATAAAGAGTCTAAACACATTGATGATTCAGGGAAAAGGGTGGAAAAACAGGCAACTAACCATTTGTGAATTGCCAATACTCAGGGGTTCTTGGCAAGGTACAAAAGGGCCCATTGGGGCAAGATGGAGGAACTCCAACATCTCCTTGAGGATTGCAAAAAAATAGGCCTCCAAATTTTCCATGAGGGTCC
Source organism: Lissotriton helveticus (assembly GCF_964261635.1). Lineage (NCBI taxonomy): Eukaryota > Metazoa > Chordata > Amphibia > Caudata > Salamandridae > Lissotriton > Lissotriton helveticus. The sequence continues at coordinate 877,200,739 of NC_136067.1, forward strand.
ATTAATTTCAAACAACTCCATCAGATGTGCCCTCGTCTCGGCGTATACAGCTGCCAGGGATATAAATTTAAGTATACTGCTGCATAGACATGCATTAATACATATATCTGGCTTTAAGCTCGATGTACAGCAGACACTCCTTAATGTCCCTTTTGATCAACAACACTTGCTTGGTTCCCAAGTGGACCAAACATTAGAAAAAGTGAAGGACACAGAGGTTATCACATCAATGGAAGTGCTTAGGACTCCCACTCCTCATGCTTCCTTTCGGTTCCCCACATACAAAGAGGGTAATAAAACAACTTCATCAGATGCCTCTACCTCTTTCTGTAGGCAACAGCATCACACATCCCCCTCAAGAGGATATTACAGGGGCACGTACAGGGAGAATATTTCCAAAGGGCGTGGAAGAGGTGCCTTCACTCGCACCACACCCTCCACTTCCAAACAGTGACTCACTTTTTATTCCTCTCAGCCATGTAACGCCTGTAGGGGAATTCTACAAGTTTACTTCCCTTACTGGAAAACCATAACAACAGACCACTGGTTGTTGGAAATTATTCAACATGGTTATTGTATAGAGCTCTGCAAAACACCTCTAAACATCCCACCTCGCAGGCACATACACAAACAGCACCAAACCTTGCTCAAACAAGAAGTACAGGCTCTTTTGCAAAAAGGAGTCATAGACCTTGTTCCTCTACCACAACAAGGTTCAAAGGTATATTCTCTATTATTTCTCATTCCAAAAAAAGACAGTTCACATTTGCCCATATTAGACCTTAGCCCATTAAAGCAATACACCCTTTCAGAGCACTTCCACATGGTAACTCTTCAACATGTAATTTCTCTATTACAACAGTGCAACTTTATGTCTGCACTAGACTTAAAGGACACCTAGTTTCACATCCCACTACACCCAGCTCACTGAAAATACCTCAGGTTTGTCATAGCGGGAACAAATTTTCAGTTCAAAGGGCTTCCATTCGGAGTCACTACCGCACCCGGGGTGTTCACCGAATATCTAGTGGTAGTTGCAGCACATCTACGCAGAAAAAGTATTCATGTCTTTCCATATTTGAACGATTGTCTCATCAAAGCCAGTACACTTCAGTTGTGCCTACAACACACTCAGATCACTATACAACTTCTTCATCAATTGGGGTTTACAATCAAAACACACACATCTTCAGCCTTCACAGATTTAGCCTTATCTAGGTGCTATTTTCAACACACTGTTGGGGTTAGCCTACCCAAACACTGTTAGGATTCACAACATCACAGTGCTGCTACATCAATTTTACCCCAATCAACAAATAACAGTCAAAATAGTTCACTGAATTTTAGGCATGATGGTGTCTTGTATTGCAATAGTGCCATGTGCAAGACTACATGTGCGTCCATTGCAGGAATGTCTGGTGAGTCAGTGATCTCAGTCACAGGGTCAATTACACAATCTAGTGTTGATAGACAGCCAAACGCATCACTCTCTGCAGTGGTGGAATACAAATATCAACAGAACGGCTGCTCCTCGACGCTGTTTCCCAGATTATTCTCATAGCGGACGGATCCCTTACAGGACGGGGTGCACACCTACAGAATCACACAGTTCACTGTCTCTGGGACACTTAAGACCAGAGTCTCCACATCAACTACCTAGAACTTCAAACATTCCACCTAGCATTGAAAACATTTCTTGTCCACCTCAACACAGCAGCCCTGTTCTATTTACCAAAACGGGGACGGGGGCACTCTCTACAGTTATCACGCCTATCTCAGATGATTTGGTCTGGCCAATACAACACAACATTCACCTGTTGGCGGATCCTCTCCCAGGGATGGACAACAACTTTGCCGACCTCCTCAGCAGGATGCGGCAACAAGTCCTCGAGTGGGAACTCTACCCCAGAGTCCTCCTCCTCCCATACTTCTACAGGTGGGGATTTTCACGGATAGACCTCTTTGCAACCGCAAATGCCCATACTTCACCTTCAGGTTACCACACCCACTATCCAAGGGCAATTCTCTATGGATGAAATGGTCAGGTCTTCCATTTGTAGCTCGGAAGCTCAGGCAAACGTCTCTCACCCTCATTCTGGTAGCTCCCACTTGGGCTCAACAACATTGGTTCCCTTCTCTACTCAAGCTTTCAGGTGTGCCACATGAGAAGCTTTCCTTCAACCCAGATCTTGTCACATGGAGACGTCAGGCACCCAAATCCAAAGGAACTCAACCTTGCTCTTTAGCTCCTGAGGTCATAGAATTTGGTTGCCTAAATCTCCCACCAGAATGTATGAATATTCTCAAAGAGGCCCGTAAACCCACAACTAGAGCGTGTTAAGCTGCGAAGTGGAAAATATGTTATCTACTCCTATTGTAAACACATCGACCCATTTGATGCAACTGTATAAAACATTTTCTGCTATCTGCTGCATTTGCAGACTTCTGGACTAGCGTACACTTCAATACGCTTGCATCTGGCTGCAGTAGCTGCCTCCCTGCAAAACAAGTCAACATTTATCACTGTTTAAGATACCAGTTATTAAGGCATTCATCCTTTGGCAGAAGTTAGTTTATAATTGGACACATTATCATGTATACTTTTACATAATGTAATCAACATAGTCACCTCTAATGAAATTAAATGCAATCTTCATCGTCATCTAATCACTATAAATAATAAGTGTTAGTTTTACCCAGTACTGGTGGTGCTCAATTTACCAACCTTCGATCTGGAGGCCATTAACTTCTTACACTTAAATCGCTCCCTAGCCCCGCGCAAAACAAGCCCGCCCCCATCTCCGCCTAAACTCCACAGCTTATTGAGTATCTACACTTATTTTTCCAATTTAAAGCACTGGCGTAATGAGAGGACTCCCTAATAAAATGCCTCACTACTTCATTGATAGGGTCAGACTCCTCTCTTTGCATGGCGGTTGAGACCCTGTATTTAACTATTGACTCATCTTCTTACTGATGAAATCCAGTATCTCCTGTGGGATAGGTACCTCTTTCGACCGTATGTAACTGGGGTAGTTGCAGAGGGACAGACAGTGCCTAAGTGAAGTGTACACTGGGTGACTGTTGCAAGGAATAAATATGCTGAGTTTCTGCAGACCAGATGTTTCAAATGGTTCTTGAGATTAAGCACATGGCTTAAAGCAGGAATGTTGTGCATAAGTTCCTAAGTTGCAGAGGAGAGCGAAAAAGAAAACAAAAAAAACTAAAATAAGATAAAAAAAGGAACAGGGCAGTGGTCTCGCATAGGAATTTGTTACGTTGAAAATAAATAGTTCCTGAGACCATTTGACGGAAAACAGGGGATATACAAAAGTGTAAATGCGCGCAGTCCATGTACTGTACAAATATGGTGCTGGCACATCTGTTTTTAACAGCCTTAAAATTATTTCTGCGTCATCCTAGTGGTTTACCCACCCTTTGAGATGGGAAACTGCCAGGCCGTAGAGGTTTATCAATGCACCGTAAGTGACACAAACAGAAAAAGACCATGAGGCCTATTTGTTCAACCCACTTCCCCACCTCTTGCAGCACCTTGTAGATCAGTTTCTCCTTTTTAAGGGAAGGCCAATTCCAAGCAGAAGTCTAAGCTGACATTTCTACAGATAGTCTTGTATCACTACCCGTGATTTTCTACCTCACTTTCTCACCGGTCCAAGCTGGGGCTGACCTCCCAACCGGATGTGCTCTTGATTAAGCCAGTGTCCCTTTCCATATTACTTAGTCATCTCGCCATCAAATGTCTTTCTGTCTCAGAAACAGTAACTTGCGTCTTTGGAAAATGGGGGATTTTCACTTTCTGTGATCTACAGCCTGTTTGGGCATGGAGTTTATGTTACTGACCTGTTATTCTTTATATTTTAGCATGTGCAAATGATTCGGGTGGTGGTCATGCGGGAATTCGACTTTTTTAAAGAAAAGCCTTTTTTTATCTCTAATCCCACAAATGATTATTCCTAGGAAAGCGCCTGATATGGACTCCTTTACAGATGTCTGTGTTTTCTCATACAGAAAGAATTAGAACAAGAGAGACAGCAACATGAAGCAATACTTTCTCACACACGTGAAGAAGAGAAATTTAAAATAGATAAAATAGCCCGTGACATGGAGTTGAAATGGACAGAAAATCTCAGGTACTTTTTGGGTTTATCTTCCTGGTATATAGCCAGCCCCTGCACATACCACTGTATTTTAAACGGTGTGGGAATATCCTGCTGAACTTGATTGTGTGTATCTTGTTGGATTATGTTCAAAGTTACCTGGCTGAAGCTGTAAATAAAACAATAGAATGTGAGAACCTAGGTTACCAAAACATTAGAGCATTTCAGAGTGAATGCTATCCATTTCTCTATCAAGGGTACAAAAATAACGCAGATAATGAATGATGCTATTTACTCTACATTTCAAATTTCTTGAACTTTGAAAAGACATTTTTTGAAGTCCTTATCCTCGCCAAGTTATATTGTCTTACACTTTTAAACTTTTTGAAAATAGCTCCTGGTTTTCACTGTGTGTACATCTTGCACTGTTCCTCACAGGTGGACTATAAATTCTCTATGGTTTGATTACGAATCTCTTATAACTGACTACTTGGACAGAATTTGAAATTGTCATTGGCCAACTCTGATTCTTCTCAGCATCTTCGCAGCATTTGATTATTTTTCTAACCCAACTTTTCATTTGAACTCATTTCGTGAAATACAGATCCCAGCCTCTGTATACTTTTGTCCAACTGAAAAATGTGTCTATTAATGATAGTGTAATATTACCTTGTGCTTTTATGCCCTATTCTCTTGTGTAGTAAACTTAGGAAGTAATTTATGTTCTTAAACCATTTTAAACTGCATAGCAATTGGGAGGGTTGAATGCTTGTTTCTCTGGTTAAATGTCTCACCACTACTGGGTTACATTAGGGAGTACTCATTGAAACATATACTGAATTTTGCATTGTGATTAATTGGCTCTTATGACCCTCTTTGACATTTTTGTATTTTTCTGCACTATGTTATTCATTAATGCGGCACTGTGCTGAACTGAAAATGTCTAAGTGGAAGTGTTTAAATGTCTGTAATCTAAAACTAAACTAAATAAATTGTCGGGTTTCATGACTGGGAACAAAGAGTTGTTCATTTGAAAGGTGCATGTTTCAATCACCCCCTGGTATTCAAGTTGATCTAAGATCTCTCTGACCTGTTTTTTAGCTTCTTGCTTTATTGGATACTGCCTCTGTGCAGTAGGAGTGTTTTTTATAGGAATTATGTGGTGGGTTGAATCCTCATCCCATCCAACATGGTTTTTATATAATGCTAGAGCTTTGGCTACTGCCCACTCCCGTGCATATGTGTATTGCAAGTGCCTGGGAATATGATCTGAGAATGCTGGCATAATTACCGTTTCCCCTCTTGGGTAATCCATGACAAGGCAGGCGGCCAATCGTGTTCAGCTAACAGAATGTCATAGCCAAAAGTAAGGTTGTCCCAAAAGAGACGTCTAACTTTTCTACACTTGTCCCCCTCCATTTTGAGCGTTATTTCATACAATTTATGTGGGACATTTACCCTAGTATCAGGTGTTTCCACTGTGATATAATCATTCAAGTCTGCTGTCACCAGAAATTCCATCAGGTTCTGGCGAGCTATTGTTATCTCTGCTGCACTGTCTAGCATCGTCAGAGCCCATTCTCCTTTCAGTAGTCGAGCCTTCAGAATTCTGGGCATGTCTGATCTTTAGACCTGCAACCTTCTTCTTTTTGAACTGTGGCTTTTGCTTTGGCTTCTCTTCTTTTTTGGAAGTGTAATCTTGAGCGTGCTGCTTGTCTCTGGACTTTGTACACTCTTTTTGTCTTTCTGTCTGTCCTTCCCTCTCAAAGTTTTTCGATGAACCCTGAAAGGAACGAGAGGAAGTGTATTAGTATCCTGATACCTGTCAGGTTTCCTAACCTTCTCCCTATTCCTGAGATTATTCCTCTTTTCAGAGGGCTCCTGGGGAGGAGATCTACCTCAGGATTGAGATCTGTTTCCCTTATATGTTTGTTGCTTTTTATTGTCCCACTTTTTTTTTAGAAGAAGCAGGTGTCTGCTTGGTAGTATCCTTTTCAGGACTGCCCATTAGCTGTGGTTTTAAAGCTTTCCCACCCAAACTGTCTCTGCCTAATTCTGCATACGCAGTTTCAATTATTTTCGGTAGTTCATGTTCTAAAGGACTAAACTCCCTAAGGCATTGGCGGATAGCCACTGACGCTGCTTCCCCTTTTATATTCGCTAAAATTATGGCTGGTACCTGGGCATAGTTACCTAGTAACTTCATCCCTGAGTTCAGAGCAGGCTCTGCCCCGTACTCGTTCTGTATTTGTCTTAATACATCGGTTATCACTGCCAACAAAGGAATACCATGAGTTCTGGTATATATGGCAGCAAAGACTGCACCCCAGGTGGTATAATCCTCTACTTGTGGTGTCATCACTCTGTGTTTTTCATATGGAGTAGTACTCGGGAATATTGCTTCTAACTGTGTTATTTTCTGAGCTACCCAGAATGGCATTTGTTTGTGTTTTGTGGTCATTTTGCCCATTACTGCTTATTAATGTTTGTGGTTTGATTTTAGTTGCTGTACCCTGTGAATGAGTACCATTTGTTGCAACTGTTGCTGGTTGGACTGTGAAAGTCCTCTTGACGAATTCTGTCATGTTTCTGTACATTTTAATTAAATCTTTGTGTTGGATGAGTAAGTATCCTTGTGGCATTGTTTCAATGTCAGGATGTGGTGTGTAAGCCGCTAATATTGGCCATGTTGCCCCTTCTCTGACGAGTGGGCCTAATCTTACTCTTCTCCTTAAATTGAGTAGGGCGCCCTTATCCCAGTATAAGTGTTCCTGGTACGTGAGTGCAATCTCTGTCCTCGAACTGACTATATTCCACTGGTGCATCTCCTTCTGTATAATAGTGAAATGTCTGTGCTCTCGCATATACTGCTGGGAATGTAACCCACAAATATAATATCTCTCTTTTGTCTGATTCGTGTGCCTCAATCACGGAAACTACTAAGCCACCCCTGGCTGATAAACAATTTTCTATCAGTCTCTGGGTGACTGTATTTCAGAATTTTGGTGCAATTTTTATTGCGTTTGCATCTTCTTCTCCGGTTGAGACGTGTAGATCTACTACTGGGTTATCTCTGTCCTCAGTCATTTTTGTAAAGAAGAAGTTTGTTCAAGGGAACTAAGATAATGTTTTTATGCACAATTTTAGGAACACTGTGTCCTTCAAGCTTGAATAACCACCAGCTAATAAAAAGGATGTTTTGCCTACTCAGCTGTGGCGGAGTTAGTGCTCACCCACTCCAGACGTCTCTGGTGTTTTGTGAGTTGGGGTCTCTGAGAACAGCACGACTGAACTACTCAGATTCTACTGTTAAATAAGTACCCAACCAACGTTGGCGGCCCCATGTCATTTAGTTCCTATATTACCTATACAGGATCTGCGCTTTCCGTATAACAAACTGTGGGTTTGGTGGCAGACTGGTTCCGAGCACCCCCACAGGATATGCTAGCCTGTTATCATTAGCTAGCTCACAGTGCCACTAGAATCACCTCTTATCGGGGAGAGAATAGTTTCTGGCAACCTCAGAACATGACACTCCTGATCCCCCAGGATCGTGGAAACAATATACTACTTTTCGCTCAGTCACTCGTGCTCACTTAGTTTGTCTCAGAGATACACCGAATTGGGCGTTTCAATAAGGTTTTATTGAACAGTTCTTATTCTAGTGTAGAATAGATTTGCTGTAATAACCATTAGACAGTAGCAGAGATATATACGTAGCAGTATTACGAAAGTAAAGGCAGAGGCGGCTCAAGGCTCATGGCGGCCCTGGGCAGGGAGCGTAGGTAGGGGGCCCCGGAAGAGGGGGTCCGGGCGGGGCCCTAGGAAGGCAGGCGCGGAGGCCAGTGAAGAGGGGGGGTTAGGGTGTTTGGAAGTGGAACAGAGCCGGAGGCCGCCAAATCCTTGCCAGGGGCCACAACGCAAATATGTATCCATCCTCAGAGGATTATTATATTAAGGATATATATTGGCTTGGCGGCCCCTGGGGTTTGGTGGCAATGTGCAGGTGCACAGCTTGCACATGTCTAAGGCCGCCCCTGGTAAATGGATGGTACAGTTCTACCATTTAGCAGTTATCATGGATATATACAAGTACATGAAACACATAATAAGAAAGTGCGTACTCCTACGATGCCTCCCTAACTAGATGTACCTAAATGTACTTAGCATCGGTGTAGGTGTTATGTGTTATGCACTATGCCAAGAATCCCTCCAAGGTCTAGTCAACCCCATTACCTGAGTAAGGAGAGAATATGGGACGCCTTCCTGGTCTCGAGTTGGACACCCCGCAAGGGATGTTAGACCACAGCTAGCTGGAGCGTCAGCATGCAGGAACCTCAGCGTCTCTGGTCAGTGTCAGCCGGGAAGTCACTGTCTCCTCTCTCTGTCTAAGCAAAACATGATGTATATATACCCACAGGTCTCCCCACGGGTCCTACCTTGCTGTGTTACTGTGTCGGCCTAAAGGATGACGTTGGGCTTGAACTTTAACATAGATATTATACTGGAGATGCTCATCCTGCTGTGATTCCTGCTGTGCTTCCAAGAAACCTCATGCATAATGTATGAGTATCGAACTAGGGAAAAACCTGTGTTCTGAATGCAGTGTTGTATCTAGGCAAAAGGTCAGTCCTTATGAACTGTTACATATGAAATGTAGGGAAGGATATAGGTGAAAGGTTGCAGTGCTTTACCTGCACGTATAGAGGGTACCTATATGGAATATAACAATATAAATCCATATATACATACAGACTGAAGTGGCCTGATCTCTTGGGTCTGTCTGCACTTCTACGTAAAGGAAAATAGCATAGAGCTTTGGCAGTGTGTGATATGCCCTCAGGAGAATGGGATATCGGGGATGTTTGGAAGGGCTGAAACGATGAGGCACTGAGGCGAGGGAGAGAGAGACAAAGTGAAGGAAGGCAGGTTAGAGTTTGATTGTGGGTACTGGAGTTCGCATTTGCTCAGTGATGACTAATCTAGAGCTCACTTGTGCTGGGTGAAGCATTACTAATTAGTTTTGGTTCGGCAATGGCCCCTAAAAGAATAAACAGTGTGGGACCAAGGCCTAGAAGGGTTTTTCTTCTTACTGAGGGCCGAATTTAGCAGAGGTTGTTGAAAGGGTTGTATTGTGAGTGCAGAGAGAGACAATGGGTCCTAGAACCAATGAACAGTCTCTGTGGAAACGTCGGTGACCACCCAGGAAGAAACCAACCAGAGACACTGTAAATTTGACTATTGTGTATGTGCGTCAATAGGGAAGGAGGTTCCCAAGGTAAACTCTTGGAGCATGGAACTAAATCTAAGAAGATTTCCATCCTGGGCTTTCCTGGCATGTCATAGTCAAGTGATTTGAAGTCAGGGACATGTTTCTGGTGGATGATCCAGGGACCAAGGTGTCAATTAATATATCCTCCCAATTACCAAATAAGAAATTGATGAGCAAAGGTACTTGAATGAGGATAGTGTTGGCTCAACTGATGGACTTGGTGCATTAGGAAATGATCACATGCATGCATGCCAAGAAAGGGAAGATTTTGGAGTTAATGATACAGGATTTTATATTTTTCTGAAACTCAGCCTTGCTGTCTTTATGTGTAGACAAGATCTGCAAGCCATTAAAAAAGAGATGGCCGCTCATGGGCCTATGGCTCCCCTGTCCATGCTGACAAGACTGAGGGTGAGAGAGGGAAGAAACTCTCCATTTTACGTAATCATGTGATGGCAAGGGATTAATTATTGTCCAGAGAGGATTGTGATGTTCAGCCAGTGATATACTGGACTCTACCTAAAGCTTATTTGGCGCCCGAGACGTTGTGGCTCTGAGACTAGTCTGATGTTACCCCCCAAATTAGGAAGGTGAGGATATGTGTGGCATGTTAATGGTTCAAACTGTTACCAAAAGCAATAGTAAGACCCTGTGCATTTCTTTGGATTGCACTATTTTGTTGATTCCAGATGTCTTTTCTACCCCTTTGTAGGTCTTGGCCTAGCGAAGGCTGCACTTGCGCAGTCTCGCTGGCAAGATTTTATGTTTGTTAGTATGGGGACTTGAACCCGCCCCTCTTCTCCATTGGCTGGCTTCCTAAACGGAGGCCAGCCATTGGAGGAGAGGGGCATCACTCCGTTTAAGCCTCGTCTTTTTGGGATTCGGGGGGGTGTTTTTTACTTTCTTTCTCTCCTCTTCCCATTGGCTGGAATTTTACCTTCCAGCCAATGGGAAGAGGAGAGAAAGAAAAACAGGCCCCGAATCCCAAAATGACGCTGCATTTCTCCGAGGCATTCCTGCTTCGCCTCGGAGAAACATGGTGGTGTCATGGCGGAGCTCGCTTGTTTAAGATTCCACCAGTGCTTTGTTATCAGAAAAACATAGTACTACTACTAATAACAACAATAACAATGCTTTGGGCAGTCGGCGGGAAGGTTATGCATGGATTAGTAGTACTTTGGGACCTCCCGCAAAAAGCATCCAGCTGAGTGCGAGCATCTGGACAGCCAACCCTAATGCGGGACAAACAAAAAGAAAGGCCAGTTGACTGCTCTAATTGTGTAATTGTTAGGAACACAAAACACAAACGTACGTTTGTGACAGTTGCCTGATTTTAATATGACTGATACTCGCGACGGTGACGTGCAGATGCGCAGGCCATGTGATGAAAACGTTCACGATGTATGTGGTGTCGATTGTACGGAAGAGAATGGTCCCCTACCGGGCGCCGCCATGTTGGCATACGGAGAATCGCACTACCCAGGGGTCCTGGCTCCCATCCTAGCCGCCGTGTTGTTGTTTTAGGTAGCGTCATAAAATGCCTGCAGAGAATGTCTGCCTTTTTCCAAGATGGCGTCGATGAGGGAGAGCAACACCGGCTTGTGGCTGCACAACAAATTTGAATCCGTGGACGAGCTATGGGCGCCACCGAGTATCGCCTCCCACCTTACCGCCTCCGTCATTGACAACATCCGTCTCTGCTTCCACGGACTGTTCTCAGCTGTCAAACTGAAGCTGCTCCTAGGCATGCTGCATCTTCCCCGTCGCACGTCTTTTCTTCCTTGTGCAGCGGACGTCTCGTACAATCTGTTTTACTGTATTTTTCAAACCGAAAATATATTTGCAGCGACATTGCCAGGAAATAGTTTCCACTAACTTATCCTAATATGACACGTTAATCAATAATCAAGACCACGTCCACAATGTCTTTTGGAACTCATCATCGTTGTTGTTTACTGTAAAGGCATGCTTTCCTGTGAGCACAGCATACAGGGTAATTGGCCTTCTAGGCTGCAGAGCAGGCCATTCAGGAGGCCGGCGGCAGGTTTGCTTTGCTTTACCTAGCGTGCCTGTGTCTAGCAGAGTGGTGTCTTTTCTCCACTTACGAGCTGGAGTCGCACTCAGACTTGTGTTGGACAAGACTATGAGGTAGGAGGCGGGTTTTAGATTTCATTTCAGAGTTGTGTATCGTGGCCCACCCACACTCGCAACATTCACCTGCCCAGGCCTTCACATGTTGGGGCAAAGGGGTACACTTGTCCATGCCCCGCCGGTACTTAAACATTATCTGCTCATTTGTTGGAGGCTCGTGGGAGTGGGACCGGGGCACATTAGTCCAGTCACACCGGGCAGTCATGCTGGGTTCTCGTTCCTGAAATGTGTCCCTTTGAGCAGCTAAATAAGGTTTTTTTAAAAATGGAGAACATTCGTCCATCATTCATTCAGATTTTCTTATTCTGTCCCGCCTGGTTATGCTGCACCCTGAGCGTTTAAATAGCAGTTACATCTTACATCACATCAGAGGCCTCCTGGAAAAATCGAGCTGTATTCTGTTAGAAGCAGGAGTCATCTTTATACACAACAGCAAATGGTGAATAATTATGCATGGAGAATTGTTTTATTTTTTAGGTCTCGCTCTCGAGACCTATTGTTGTTGAGATGCCTCTCAAGGGAGACAGACCGGGGCACGCGCAGATTCTTGCAGATTCTGATTTGTGGACGCGCACGTGAGACGTGCCTGCCACAAAGCGTGCGTGGGCGGCGCCATGTGGCAGAAGCTTCACTCTACATTTACCTCCGGTGCCCGATAGCGCCACTGCCCATATCCGCACCCACCACTGTCCCGTCCCACACCACCATGCCCCATTTAATTATATTTATTACTTCATTTATGCGTTTTTATATAGCGCCGACTTTACCAGAAGGTGTCAGAGCCCTTCACAAAAGGAACAGGACTGATATAAGAGAACATTAGAAGTGAACAAATTATAAAAGCAAACGTTACATTACATGAGGCAAAAGTCACAATCGTGAGTGAACAAAGTACAAGAGAAAGCTAACGGTGCATTACAGGAGGGAAAACTGACATGTGTGCTGGTTACAAAAGCGTACAAACTACAAGTAGAGGTGTAATACTGCAATAAATGGAGGACACTCAAATACAAGAACAAACGTTACATAGGCAATGGTGGCACTCTCCACCACTCTCGCGCTGAGGATGAGCCCCCCCCCCACCGCCGCATCCCAACAGCAGAATCTCTTAAATTCCTCTCTACGACACAGCAGCCTCTGTTGACGGCCCATCACGCGCAGCAAAGCGCTCCTCCCCCACCACTACAGTACACCCCGGCATCCCCCACAACACCCCCGACCACCGTAGCAGTACCTCTGCGGCTCCCACCTCCGAGTCCTCTGCAAACCACGGCACGCCATGTGTCCCTGTCCCGGCGGCCTCCTCCCTGGGCCGCACGAGCTGCGCAGCACACACCGACCTCAGCACGGTGAAGCCTGCGGGCGCCGCCACTGGGCTCGACCCGCAGACCACGGAAATGTGCACGCCCACAATGCGTGCCCGTCTCTCCCACCCCTCCCCATTGAAGCAGCAAGGTGCCCATTGTATTCTTGGTTTTTTTTCAGATTTTTTTCTTAATGCGTTTTAATATAGCGCGGACTTTATCCGAAGGTGTCAGAGCGCTTTACAAAAGGAACAGAACTGATATAAGAGAACAATACAAGTGAACAAATTTCAAAAGTTACATTACATGAGGCAAAAGTGACAATCGTGAGTGAACAAAGTACAAGTGGTAGCAAACGGTGCATTACAGGAGGAAAAAGTGACATGTGTGCAGGTCACAAAAGCGTACAAAGTATAAGTAGAGGTATAATGCTGCAATACATGGAGGACGCTCAAACACAAGAAGAAACGTTACATAGGCAATGGTGGCACTTGTGCAAGTATCGAAAGCAAACAAAAAGTACGAGGTAGCAAATTGTGTGAACGCGCTTCCCACGAGAAGATTCTGGTCTGTGAACGTGCTTCACATGAACAGCTTTTGCGCGTTTATTGAATTAGAGTGCTCCTCTCTGGAAGACCTGCTGTGTTAATTATAGGTCCTTTCCGGGAGAGGTGCTATTAGTTATCACTGTGGGGCGCCTGTCGGCATGCTGTGATAATGACTTTCTTTGATCTGAGGGAGCATTGAAGATCTCGTTGTTAGGTCTCGCGCGCCGACAAGCGCTGTTAGCGCGCGCAACGCCGGCCAGCCTCCCTCGCGTTGAGCTCGGCACAGGAGCTGGCCGCGCGCCGACTAGCGCTGGGAGTGCGCGCGCGGCGTCAGCTTCCCTCGCTACAGGACCTGTGCACTCGCCAGCCGACAAGCGCTGTGAGTGCGTGTGGCGGCGTGCGCTTGTTTTCTTCTTTCAGTTCTCCCTTATCGCAGTGTTAGTCGGCCTTTGGAGCTGCTAGACCAGGTGCAGCCGAGAAACCCACAGCAACAGGAAGCGAGTAAAGTGAAGTGAAGTGAAAGCCGGACCAAGGACTTGCCCAAGAGACGTTCCAGCCAGTACCTGTGAGAGAACGAGAGCTCTGACAGCCGCAGTGTTTACTTCCAGTCAGCTGCTGGCGTGGCCGTCCTCGACCAACCCTTCAGCCTTAAAACTGCGCAGGCCCCGGGAAGAGAGGTAAGGGAGGACTTAACACTGCAGATCATTCATATTTGCGTAAATACGTTTTACCTCCCTCCTATCCATCTGGCCTTAGGCATTGACAGAGACTGAAAGATATCTCTCTTTCAGACCACAAGTGATTCGCTTTTTAGGTCTTGCTGGTGTTAGCAGCGCGAAGCGCTACATCCAGCGAATGACCTATTGTTGTCGACTTGCCGGGAATGTTGGATAGGGGATGTGCAGGCGCAAGCCCTCGGCGATTTCACTTCGTGGACGTGCACGCCCAGACCGGCGCCGTGCACATCTCCTGTCTCACATGCTGCTGGGCGGTCGCGCAGGGCCGTTTCCGATTTCAGCGTGTGTGCATACTTTTGGTTTAAAGTACGACAGATTCAACTTCTGCTTCTCATTTAATTTAAAATGCCTTTACGTGTGTTGATACTTCGCATGCATAGTCCCGCATGCAACTTGCAGGCACACACACGCAGGCACACGCGCGCGCGGAGGGAGGGTGGAGTCTGCGTCTATGGAACTGGGAAGCGCTGCAGGGAAAGCGCTGTACCTGATAAGATCACCGCTGCTGGCCCGAGGTTCTTACAGTGTGTGAACTTGCCCCCAACTTCACCGCCATGTGAGAGTGCATCAGGGTCGCCGTTAGAAGCACCGATAGCGGCCCGGGAAACTCGGGAGGCCGTTGCCTGCTCCACCTACGTCACCTCCGTGCCGCGCTGTGGTTGGCTCAAAGTTTCAGCGATTCCTGCCGCGTCATCGGAGGGCTGCGCCAGGATTGGCTGCAGCTCTCCAGGACTTCAGAGACATCACCTGTGTGCCGCGCTCCCATTGGCTTTACCCCGACGGCTTCACCGGCTTTGGCCGGGACAGGGAGAGTTGCACCGAAGGCCGGAGCATGACCGGAGGGGAAGGAGCCTCGTCCAGCACCGCCACCGCTTCCCAGGTAACGCTTCCTGATTGTGCACACTGGGAGGCTGTGGGAGAAGTAGTTTGAGACTGCCTCAATTACTCGCGGGCTGCGGGCCGGGGATTGCACAAACTCACCGGCGGATCGCCTATCTGATTGGTGGGTCCGCCTGAACTGCTCCACTTTGGGCATTTGTTGATAACTGCGGGCTGTCCACAGTGATGCCTCAGGGTGCACATTTCACCTTGAGAGCCGGGCACAGTCTTCAGACGGGACGGTGCGTGTCTGCAGAGCTATGCTTGGGGAACGAAGATCACACGGGGAAGGTGCACACGCTCACACGGTGTCTCACACTCCTCCGTTCATAAGTTGCGACGAGCTTCATGGTGGAGAAAGTGTATGCATGTTTTCATTGAAAAGTCAAACTCCTATATATTTTAAAATACAAATATGCTGCCTAGATCGTTCTCCACCCTCCAACTCCACCCTCAAACTCCACCCACCAACTCCACCCACCAACTCCGAATCCACCCTCCAACTCCACCCGCCACCCTAGACTCCACCCTCCACCCTCAAACTCCACCCACCAACTCCACCCACCAACTCCGACTCCACCCTCCAACTCCACCCGCCACCCTCAAACTTCACCCTCCAACTCCACCCTCCAACTCCACCCACCAACTCCACCCACCAACTCCGACTCCACCCTCCAACTCCACCCGCCACCCTCAAACTCCACCCTCAAACTCCACCCTCCACCCTCAAACTCCACCCTCAAACTCCTCCCTCTGACTCCACCCTCCGACTCCACCCTCCGACTCCACCCTCCAACTCCACCCTCCAACCTCAAACTCCACACTCCCGCCTCCAACTCCACCCTCCAACTCCACCCTCCAACTTCACCCTCCAACTCAACCCACCAACTCCACCCTCCAACTCCACCCGCCACCCTCAAACTCCACACTCCACCCTCAAACTCCACCCTCCGCCCTCAAACTCCACCCTCCAACTCCACCCACCAACTCCGACTCCACCCTCCAACTCCACCCTCTAACTCCAACTCCACCCTCCAATCTATCTATGTATCGCCCTCACTCTATCTATCGCCCTCACTCTATCTATCTTTCTACTACCCTCACTCTATCTATCTATCGCCCTCACTCTCTATCTATCAATCTATCTATCTATCGGCCTCACTCCATCTAACTATCTATCTATCACCCTATCTATCGCCCTCACTCTAGCTATCACCCTCACTCTATCTATCACCCTCACTCTATCTATCTAGCTAGCTATCTAGCTATCTATTGCCCTCACTCTATCTGTCTATCGCCCTCTATCTATCTATTGCCCTCTAACTATCTATCTATCTATCGCCCTCACTCTATCGCTCTCACTCTAACTATCTATTGCTCTCACTCTATCTATCGCCCTCACTCTATCGCCCTCCCTCTATCTGTCTGTCTATCGCACTCACTCTATCTATCGGCATCACTCTATCTATCTATCGATCGCCCTCACTCTGTCTATCTATCACCCCCACTCTATTTATCTATCTATCGCCCTCACTCTATTTATCTATCTATCGCCCTCACTCTATCTATCTATCGCCCTCACTCTATCTATCTATCGCCCTCCCTCTGTCTATCTATCGCCCTCACTCTATCTATCGCACCATCGCACCACCACAGCATCACTCAGGGGCACCACAACATCACTATGCGCTACCACAGCATCACTGAATGCCACAGCATCACTCGTCGCCACCACAACATCACTCAGCGCCACCAGAGCATCAATCTGTGCAACAATTCAACAACAACTGGTTCAAATATGTTCTCTCAATGTTTCAAGCTTTATTACAAATGTCACAAAAAGATGTTAATATTTCACTTCTGTTCTTGGATTTTCATCACAATAAAATACACTGAACATAATCTTCACAAAAGTTATTTACAAAAGTTTAAGCTATTGCCATTATAAATTACAATAACTTTTTTTAAGTATTAATTATTTAAAAAAATTAAAAGCCATTGTTCTTTGTAATATCAATACATCTAAGTCACGTAAATACAAAACATGTTGCATTACAAATGCTATAGGTGTCACATTTGCAAAAGTTAAAAGTATTGGCATTGTAAATGACAAAGCTATTAATTTCGCTATTTTCAAAACGAACACATAAATAAAAAATGTGTCATTTACAAGACCAATAGCTCAAACTTTCCTAATGCGAGACCTATTCCATTGCAAATGCTTGTTTGTTTTGTTTTCAACAAAAGGGTAGATATAAACATTTGTGTGCTCTGTGTGTGTGTGGCTCTCTCTGTGTGTGTGGCTCTGTGTGTGTGTGTGTGGCTCTGTGTGTGTGTGTGGCTCTGTGTGTGTGTGTGTGTGTGTGTGGCTCTGTGTGTGTGGGTGTGGCTCTGTGTGTGTGTGTGTGGCTCTGTGTGTGTGTGTGGCTCTCTGTGTGTGTGTGGCTCTGTGTGTGTGTATGTGTGGCTCTGTGTGTGTGTGTGTGTGTGGCTCTGTGTGTGTTTGTGTGGCAATGTGTGTGTGTGTGTGTGTGTGTGTGTCTCTCTGTGTGGGTGTGTGTGGCTCTGTGTCCGCTAATACTCTCTGCTACTCTCTAATGCTCACCTATTGCCATTGTAAATGACAATACCATTTATTTATGTTTTTAAAAAAAACAAAAAATGAAAAAAATGCTAATAGCTCTAACTTTAGCAAAGCCGAGACCATTGCATTGTAAATGCTTGTTTCAGAATGGATAGGGTAAATTACTGAATCCTTTTGCCTGAGAAATATTATTGTACAGAATAACTGGCTTTTTTATCTAAATGAATGGAGTCTTACTGCGATAGACTGTTATCTTTGTTTGTGCAGAATTCACTTTTCATTTTCGAATGCGTTCAATAAAAAGATCTGAATCTAAACACAAGCCTTTTTACAGAACTGCTTAAATTATACATCTGCGGTTCTTTTAATTACCATTATGAATCTCTGCTGGCAAGGACTCCGTGATCTGGTAGTGACAATTGTCTTGTTATTGAAAATTTCAAAACGTCTATTTTGGATCTGCCATTGCATACAAAAGACTGAAAAGATATTGCAGACCGAAAGATAACATGCTAAGATCTCTGCATAGATGGTGGAACAGTTCCTCTCAGTGAGCTTGAGGAAGAAACCCAGTTCCATGCAGTGTCTCATTCTCCTATTATACTTTCAAGTACTAAGACACGTACCCCACACATAATTAAAGGGAGAGGCAACAGACGGAGAACTAGAAGTGATCAGGCTATCTGAGTAGAAGAAATTATTGTAATCCGCAAAGCAGAGGTACAGAATGACACCCTAAAACGATTCCTCTAAAGAAGTGTTGGAAAACTCTCTCCAGCAGCTGGAAACAATGTCCTTATGGGCTATTTAGGATAGCCATAGGAATTGTATTGACGCACCAAAGAAACCCCAGAGTATATTTCAGGTACTTTCTATTCAAAACAAAAAATACTTAATGATGAAAGCCAATTCTGGATTTATGCTGCATCAACAAATTACTCAGAAAGCATTATTTTCAGATAATACCACCTTTTTGCTGCAATTGCTCTAGCAAAAAACACAGTTGATGGACAGAATGTAGAACAATGCCATACATTCACCCCAGTACAAGGATCTGGGCCTAAATCCATCATTTTTTTGCACTCCACACCACCCTGGGTTAGACACTGGCTATATGCAAATCAGCTCTGACCCTTTGCCTCATGGGAACAGTCCAGTCCGAACTACCAAGCCATGTCTTTCCCAGACCGGAATCAAGCATCCAAGGACCGGTTTCTGGCTATCAGCCTTCATCAGCCTTCATAGCTTGACTCCAGTGGTGTGGAGATCTTTTGACTGGGTGTGAGTGTTTGATTGGTTCTGACGCTCCGTCCATCACCCCCCCCTTTTGTACCACTTTGGCCGCCATAAGTGTGGCAGGGTATGCTCAGACGTGAGTCCCTTGCTCACTTTGCCACTGGATTCAAGCAAGCTGGGCTGAAGACGGCTGGAATGCCAGAAACCGGTCCTCGGAAGCTTGTTTCCGGTCCAGGGAAGGCATGGCTTGGCAGTTCGGGCTGGACTGTTCCCATGAGGCACAGGGTCAGACTGATTTGCATATAGCCATGTCTGAACTGGGGTGGCAGAGTGGGTTAAAGAACGGTGATGGATCAAACCCAGATCTTTTGACTGGGTGTGAGTGTTTGATTGTTTCTGATGCTCCGTCCATCACCACCCCATTTTGTACCTCTTTGGCCGCCATAAGTGTGGCAGGGTATGCTCAGACGTGAGTCCCTTGCTCACTTTGCCACTGGATTCAAGCAAGCTGGGCTGAAGACGGCTGGAATGCCAGAAACCGGTCCTCGGAAGCTTGTTTCCGGTCCAGGGAAGGCATAGCTTGGCAGTTCGGGCTGGACTGTTCCCATGAGGCACAGGGTCAGACTGATTTGCATATAGCCATGTCTGAACTGGGGTGGCAGAGTGGGCTAAAGAACGGTGATGGATCAAACCCAGATCTTTTGACTGGGTGTGAGTGTTTGATTGGTTCTGATGCTCTGTCCATCACCACCCCCTTTTGTACCGCAATTGCTCTAGATCATGCATATTTTATGTTGTAATTAATTTTATAGAGACCACATCGCTATAACCCTCCGTGGTTGTCTCAAGGTGACTGGTTCAAACTACTCAAAGCTCCCCCAGAAAGCGTAACCAATATATGTTGATTAAGCCAGGCCCGTCCACTTTGCATTTGTCAAGAAACAGAAAATATCTCTGCTTTGTGGGAAATGACCAGTGCTAATCAAGTTCAGATCTGCCCCCGGTCCCTGCAAAATGCATGACCTCAGTGGATTCTTATCTGCCTGGCTATGTCATTATGGTAACCCATAATTGGGTGATTAGCTGGTAACAGTGCTCTCTGACCAAATGACACTTTCATCAATGCTGTCTCTCCTGCACATTCTGCATGCACAGTGCTTTTGATTTAACACGAGGAACCATCTTGTGAGCTTGTCTACATACATTAACATGTCTGGGGCAATTGTCAAGAAAAGAAAGTTGGTAGTCGATAAGTACAAGCAAAAAATGCTAATTCTATCAAAGGAATACAAGGAAGTTGGAAGAAGCAGATGGTAAAAGGCAGCAGTCATGTCAATCTATATCACACTCATTTTTCCCTGCAGGTAGGTTGTAAACCCATTCCTACAACAGCAGGACCCGCAACAGAAACCTTTTGTGAAGAACGAGGGAATTCAGCGCTATTGACCTAAATCGACTTCTTTGTAAAGATAGACAGGAAATCCTTTAACCTAGTTGCCTTTTCAGGTCTCAATCACTCAGGAAACAGTTGTCATTAATGCATCGACCCCAAGATGAGAGTTACATTTGTGCTAGCTTACATGCAAAGATCATTGGGCGCAGGAGAGAAACCTTTCCCTGGCTGCCGTGGAGGTTAGCGTGTTAGAGTGTTAAGTACCATTGTAGTCATTTCTACTGACCATTCACAACAGGAAGATGAAGATTCTGTTTGACAACATGATTTAGATTTGAAAGCAGAGAAAAATGAAATTGCTCAAAAATTGTGGAACCAATAGATTGACATAGTTGAGTTACACTTCAACATACAAAGAGTGAAGAAATAGTTTATCTTCAGGGGCCCTTTTATCTTTGAAGACCAAGTTCTGATGTTAGAATTTGTGTAAGTCTAAGGCACAGTGTGTGTTTTAATGGGTTTAACGTGTATTTTAGAATTGTATTATTTACATTTTTTAGGAGCTAATCTTTCCTGAGGAAAAAAGTGCCAAAAAAGCTGTTAGTGAGGCAGGGGTGAATACAAACCCTGCCTTCTCTGCTGGATTACATGCTCCTCACTTCTGGCATGAGGGGACGGGCTGGGAGTCTAGTCTTGTGCAGATGAAAACTCGGATTGGTACCTAAGGTAGCTGAGTATGCATTTGCGTAGCCGACCTGAC
The DNA here is from genome assembly GCF_964261635.1 of Lissotriton helveticus. NCBI lineage: Eukaryota > Metazoa > Chordata > Amphibia > Caudata > Salamandridae > Lissotriton > Lissotriton helveticus. Next base: position 877,221,721 of record NC_136067.1, read on the forward strand.
AGTGGCATTCCGAACGCAAGCCCATTTGCGCTTTGGCTAGACCAGCGGCCAGTTACTGTACCCCAGGGTGGATAGGCATACTAGTCGGCATACTAGTCAGGTAAGCTGGGCATATGACATTCGGTAAGCTTGAAAACTCTGTCCAACGTCTAGAGCCATCTCTTTGCGAGATTGTATGCAGGCCATTTTTGGTGAAACTGAAAATCCAACTTAATATAAATGTGAAGAAACCCTAGGCTTACTTAATTTATTCGTAGAAGATATCCGCCCAGCTCACAATGTGGGTCATGTGTTGGAGATAGTCTGCTGTGACAGCAAACAATTCAAAGTCCAACCTGCATTCAATGAACCTCATTCTGTTCGACTGGCCGTTAGTTTACAGCAGAGTTGGCAAACCACCTTTAAAATCAATGAGACAGGCGGGGTATCACTGAGATGTGCCGGGCAGCGCTTCTTGGCCCCCTTCATGGTTGACTTCGTGGGATCTTGCTGGCCGTTGATGTGCAGATCGGCGAGTGTGTTTGGACGTTTCGATTTATGCAATCTTTGCACCACGAATTCTTTCACGCGGCCGGCCCCATGAGGGTTGTAGGCTTATCGCTGTGTCACTGTGACCCTTTTCTTATGTGTGTCTCGAACTGAGGCTTAATAAACAGAAGTTGAAATAAAATCAATGAGACAGTGAGAAATTGATGAGCGGTACATAAAAAAACACTTGATACTCAAATTTTAGAAACATCTAATGCACTGAATTTGAATCATAATACCAGTGGCTTACTCAATCATTATAATGCCATTCAGAGTAATGGAATCAATTAATTTGTGCCTCAGAAGTCCATTCTTCACCGTGACAAGAATAAATAAAAGCAAATGGTTCAAAACAGAGTTAAGTTTGATGAGAAGTATATTAAGGAATTTAGAGCATACCTGCAGATGGAACTATCTAGAAAAAGATGAAGCTAATTGGTCAGCATGCAATTATGAATATAAAAAAAATAATGTATTAAAGTGAAAGCTCTGCATTACGCGGACTGCATTCTGAAATCTGCCAATTTGGGAAAAACTTTTTTTTTAAGTAAATGGGGAATTAAACAAACACTATTCACTATGAACAGGAACTAAATGGACCCTAGTTTAAGAAAAGCTACGCTGGATCAGGAGTGTTTGAAACATTTCAGCTACGATATGTAGCAAAACTATGGAAAAGTGCAGCATTCAACCGACTACCCAGGACTGTCGAATCAAAGAATTAGCTTCATCCTTTGCAGGCTGGTTTACAGCTGGACATTATACTGAGTCTGTGTTTACAGCAGTGATTGATGATCTCTTGCTTTTGCTGACTGTGATAAATCCACCGCCCTCGTATTGCTGGAGTTCCCTTCAGCCTTTGCTACCGTTGACCATCACATTTAATACAAAGACTAAAACTCTTAGGCACCAAAGACAAAGCTTTGAATGATTAAAAAGTTGTGTTTCTGAGTGGTCTGCCAGGGTTGAACATAGGCCACTGTTGCCAAAGGTGAAGTATGTGACATGTGGAATCCCTCACGGGTCAGCACTGACCCCTTTGTTATTTAACCTTTACATGCTACCATTGGCATTTCTAATCCAGTTGTTTGGACTGAAGGTGCGCATGTATGCTGATGACATACAAATACTGCCCACAGTCGATGCCATTCCCGGCTTGTGTGCAGCTGTCCTCCATGACTGCATGTCTGGTTCAAACATGAATGCTGCAAACCTACAAGAAGTTGAATTGGGAAAACCCTAAAATTCTGCTACCGTACTTTCAAACAACTATATGGAACTACCCTTTTTAGCCAACATCGTAAGGACAGTCACTCACCGCAGGTCATACTGTGAAGAACTTAGGTGTTAAGACTGACGAAGGACTAACCATGGAGGATCATATTAGGCAGGTAACCGCCACTTGTTTCTTCCAATTAAGGTTCCTAAAAAGTATTATATCCTTCTTTTCAACTGAGCAATGAATTGTAATTGTGAGCACCTTTGTTTCAGCTGGGTTGGACTGTTGCAATGCATGTTAACTTGGTCTGACATTTAATTATATAAAGAAATTGCATTTAGTGCAAAATGGGGCAATTGGATTGATCTTTAATCGGAAATTTGAACCAATCTCAGCAGGCTTGGTGAAAGCACACTGGCTTCCGGTGGACCATCAAATTAAGTTTCAATTCTTATGCCTAGCACACAAGCACTATTTGGCACTCATCACAGTCCCCTTACTCATAAATGTTAATTTTACAGGCCAGATAGAAAGCTTCAGTCAGAACATGCAAACCTATTAAGTGTACCAAGAGTTAAGATGTGACCCAAGGAGGAAAGTTGAGGATGGCAAGCTGTGGAACACCTTGAGTTTCGAGCAGCGCAAAGAACCATCACTGAAGTTCTGAAAATCTTTTAAAACTTTTCCTATCAATAGGGAAAACAATGAATCAGTTCATACTTTTTTTTTAATGGTGTTAAGCTCCACAGTACCCACGGATAAATGTCTGTGCTATATAAAAAGCTATAAAAATAAATAAATAAGCACACTGAGCGCAGCATTTATGTGATTCAGGGACGTTTATAAGTTACTATCATCAGCCAGGTAGACCACAAAAGCAGGGTCAAGACTGATTTGCATATGGCTGGGTTCAAACTGGAATGGCATGGTGAGCAAAAAAACGATGGATTTAGGCCCAGATCTCTGTACTGGGGTGAATGTATGACATTGTTCTACATTCTGTCCATCAACTGTTGTTTTTGCACAGACCACAAAAGCAGACACCTAAGGGCCTGTCACAGGTAGGAACTTGACGAAATGAAACACCTGCTTGCCCAATGAGGTAAACTTTGAATAAATGCATTTTGTGTTACAGGAAAACCCCTTCTGCTAGCAACTACTACAGACCAGACAGTCTGACAGATGAATTTTAAATTTTCCGACCAGGGAGTATTGTTTATGCGTTTCCTCCAACAATGAATCATGCAGAAGGTCTACTGCTAACCTTACACAATGATTCGTAACGAATCAAACCTGGCTAAGTAAGTGAAGTACACATACTTGAGCCAACATCTTGATCAGCCCCTTTTCAAACACATAGTCTATCCACGCGTGCTAAAAACAGGTAGGAAAGAGTGGATCACAGCCTGACTTCAGTGAGGCTGGTTTGTGTCTTGGCTCTTGATGACATTAAATTTGGAGGTTTAGTAAATCCCACAGAGATACTGAATTATCATGATTCGCTAGAGTAGACCAGTTTCTTTAGCAGACACCCTCATACTCCGCGTGTCCTAAAAGGTTCTGATGAAAGACATATCCTTCAGACGGTATGCCATTATAAATTCAGTTTCACTAGAGGTGATGGGGCACCGACGTGAGCCAATTCAAAGTGCTGAAATTATATATTTTTCCAGGAAACCTACCTTCATAAATGTGATGCTATCAGCCAGGCAAGTACAAAGTGACCTTGAGAATGAGCGTCTTTCATGTCTAATGTGAATTCCAGTTGAATCGGCTTGCTTCACCTCAGACATTCTTTCAGAAATGAGCTCACGCAGAAACATGCCAGGCATAGTCTGCATTCCAAGTGAGGTTGACATCCTCAATGGGAAGAACCAACTCCATTTGCACATTGCGACTGTTCTTGCGCCATTTGGTCAAAGAAGCAGAGGACAGGCCTTTTCGGAGCAAGGCATTTACAGAGGGATAGTTGCAAGCATTCTATTTAATGTATGTATTTATTTGAATTTTTCCGGCAAGAACAAGACCCAAAGGCATGTCAAGTGCCATAGAAAGGTAAGCAGAAGCATCAGACGCAAAAGTAAGGTTCATTCCGCCAGAGTGGTGGCAATAGCTTAGGCCTATATGCTGAAATGTCAATATAGGATGTCTTCTAGAACAGTGCTTCACAAACTTTTTCGAACAAACTTTCGCAACCCACCTATCTTTAATGGACATGAGGAGGGCGATTTTTTTTAATGTAAATAAAGCATCGTGTGGCAGAGCCCTGATGTTTACAGACAGCATCTTTTTTAATTGAAATGGTCTCTAAATGTGCACAGACATACAGTTTTACTGATAAAACTATATTGCACACTAAGGATAATGTGTGGGAATCGGGTAGCAGTGAATATTAATCATTTGTGCATCACCAACAAGTTTTGTGATTTGTTTTGACCCTATTAAAATCTTTGCTTCCATCACACTTAAGAATCGAAATTTGCCTAGCATAGTAACGGTGAGTTTCAATTCTATTAAGGACACGGAGGCGAGGATTATGCTTTTCTCTCTCCGCTGTTTATTCCAACAAAACACATAGCAGCCAGAAAAGCATTCAATGTGAAAATACTTCTTACATATCCCAACATCGGGTATTAAGAACAACATCCAAAGTCAAAACCACATTAGAAAAACTACACATTCCATCAGTCCATGATAATAGTCCTTCTACAGTGTCCATAATCCTAAGGTAGGGCATCCATCTTGTGTTCCCTTCCTCTTTCTTCGCGTGAGTCACGCCAAATCATCAACGGTCCTGCTTTGCACCATCATTACCTAGCGGGAAAAACACAACAGCGTGAGCGTTGTAACCCCACTAGAATTTTGAAGTCCAAACCACATATACAATACTTATCACAGGAACTGCCACAATTAACTGAACTTAAATCAAAGCTGTTTACTTACATCAATACGGGAGGGATCTCCGCAGGAAGTGTGGGTGGGATAATCCTCGCCTCCGTGTCCTTAATAGAATTGAAACTTACCGTTACTACGCTAGGCAAATTTCGATTATATGTCAGGACCGAAGGCTTCAGATTATGCTTGTTCAAAGCTTACTGACCACCAAACTTGCAATATCCACTACCGGCTTAAAATAAAACCTTTTGAAAGTGGAATCCGAGGACCAATCTGCCGCACGCATCAGGTCCTCCAAACGTGCCCCTAAAGAGAAAGCCTTCGAGGCCATGGCCCCTCTAGCCGAATTAGCTCCAAACTGCTTAGTATCAATGCCAGCTTCCTGAAGCACCCACCGCACCCAACGGGCTATGGTGGGAGAAGATACCACCTTGTGCGGCTTTCGCAGAGCAATAAGGAGCTGACGTTCACCCGGAGGGCGAAAATCCACTGTGACGTCTTCGTACGTCTTCAGGCATTGCACAACACAAAGCTTGGGAGCGTCCACAAAGGCCGGGTAAGCGATAGATCTTGTCGCGGACTTTGTGCGGCGGCCCACCGTAAAGGTAACCCCATCGGGGAAAACACTCTCGCAGATATATCCAAGGCACGCACATCAGAAACTCTACGACACAATACCAAACACAAGAGCATAGCCAACTTAGCTGATAGCTCCTTCAGCGAAAGGTACTTGTTGTGTTGCCAAGAAAGGAAAAGATTTAACACTACGTAACGTCCCATAGGACGGAATATCTCGGTTCTGGGGGCAAAGAAAGGCGCAAGCCCCGAAGCAGCCTGCAAACCAAAGGCCCCGTTTAACGGCTCATGCGCTGCTGAAATTGCCGAACGCATCGCGTTAATGGTCCAATAAGCTAGACCGTCTGCCGCTAATTATGCCAAAAAATTCAGGATGTGAACGACACCTGCGACCAGGGGATCCAGGTCCCGTCGAAGACACCAACGAACCCACCTGGACCAAGCTGATCGGTACCTCTTTGCGGTGCTGTTTGCCCATGCCTTAGACAAAAAGGACACAGCCGAGCCCGAAAGGCCTGGGAGCGACCAGCGTCTCCGGAAAGCCGCAAATCCATGAGGCGGAGAGAATCCTGCATTATAAGGCGATGCAGGTCCCCCTCCGGATTGAGAAGAAGACAAGGGAGCTGGGGGAGTAGGATTGGAGAATACCAAGAAAGTTCCAGAAGAACTGGAAACCAAACTTGCGATCTCCACCAGGGCGTCACCATCACCACTTCCGCCACTGGAAGTCCAGGCGGGACGCAAACAAGTCCACCGAGAACGGACCCCACATGGTCTCCAACCAGTGAAACACCTGCGCATCCAACTTCCAGAGACTCGAGTCCCGCAGGTACCTCGAGTGCCAATCGCCACTTGATTGGCCTGACCCAGCAGGTACTCCGCCGTCTCCGACACCTTATGGGCCTGGCAGTAATTCCAAAAATCTTTCGCCAGATCCGCTAGGACCCGGGATCGAGGGCCGCGCAGATGGTTGACGCAGCGAACCGCTGCGACGTTGTCCATCCGTAAAAGCACACACGACTTTGCTGAGTCCCTGGTCCAGCAACGGACCGCAAAGGAGCCCGCCAGTAGCTCCAGGCAGTTGATATGGAGTCGCTGCTCCTCTAAAGACCAAGCGCCGCCCGTGGAGAAGTCCCCGCAGCGGGCACCCCAGCCTGATCGGCTGGCGTCCGACTCTATTACCAAGTCTGGAACCGACCCGAAAATTGCTCGGCCGTTCCACGCATCCATATGGGTGAGCCACCAGGACATCTCCCCTTTGACTTCCTCCGACAGGGGAACTAGCTGCTCGTAAGTCAGGCCCCTCCTGAGATGATATGCCTTGAGGCGCTGAAGGGCCCGATAATGAAGCGGTCCCGGGAAGATTGCCTGAATGGAGGACGAGAGAAGACCTACTACTCTGGCAATCTGGCGCAGGGAAGTGTGCGATTTGGCTATCGTCTGCCTCAGCTCGTGCTTGATTTTGGCCATCTTCCGTGACGGAAGACTCAGAGAAGCCTGCAATGAGTGCAATGAGTCCACAACAAAACCCAGGAACACAATCCTTTGGGAAGGAGCAAAGACGGACTTGTCCTTGTTGACAACGAAGCCCAGACCCTGCAACAGAGAAATTGTTTGGTTGAGCTGAAGTACCAACTTGTTGGGGCATTGGGCCATCAAAAGGATGTCGTCCAGATAGACAATCATCCGAATACCTCGACTCCGAAGGACTTCCACTGCTGGATGCAACAGCTTGGTGAAACACCAAAGAGCCGAGGAAAGCCCAAATGGAAGGGCCGTGAACTCGAAGACCTGGTCCCGCCAGAGGAACTGTAGGAACCGACGGTGAGGCGGGTGAATGGGCACCACTAAATACGCATCTTTGAGGTCCAAGTGGACCATCCAGTCGTTTGGCAACAGCACGTCCCGCAGAAGATGGATACCCTCCATCTTGAAGTGGTTGTAAACCAACCAGCTGTTGAACTCCCGGAGGTTTATCACGGGTCTCTTTCCCCCATCCGTTTTTTCCACCAGGAAAATGTTGCTGGGGAAGCCGTTGGGGTGCCGCGTTGATCGACAAATTGCCCCTTTGCGCAGCAGTGCCGAGACCTCCTCGTCGATCAACCGGGCATCGTCTTGGGAAAAGAGAATAGGACGCGGGACCTTTAACTGGCAGGGGCGGTCGTAAAACTCTATACGGAAGCCGCGCACGGTTTGAAGAACCCACGCGTCCCCTGTGATTGCCACCCAAGCCTCTGAAAAACATGCCAATCGACCCCCAATCAGAACCTGGTCCGCCGGGATTACACTCACGTGGGAATTGTTGTTTCCTGCGTCGTTTCTGAAGCCGCCTCGCCCTCGGAAACGCTGGCCTCTGGTGGGGTAAAAGTTGTTATAGTTGGCCGACAAATTGTACTGGCCTCTGCCGGAGCCTTGCCCTTTATTGGGTTGAGTCTGACCGCCACGGCCGGTCGTGAGGCCCCTACCACGACCGCCCCCCCTGGAGAAACGCTGCTGGAAAACCCTCTTAATGCTAGATTGGGCTTTGTCCAATGAGGTGAACGTAGAAACAAACTTCCCTAATTCTTTGATGAATGGATCACCAAACAGACCGCCTTGCGCCACCGCTCCCGCCTCCGAAGAGGCCAGGTCCCCCAACTTGGGGTCCAGTTTGATGAGCAAGAAACGCCGATGTTCTGTTGAGAGGGCGCAGTTGGCGTTACCCAAGAATATGACAGCCCTCTGCGCCCAATTGGACAAAACGTCTGGGGATATGGTGGAACCGGATACCTTGGCCTCCTCCGCCATATCGAGCATCTTTGTCAGCGGGCCTATTGTGTCCAACAATTTGTCTTGGCACGACCGCCAGGAGCGGTCGATGCCCTTACGAGGGTCCTTGACGAACTTCGCCATAAAGGTGGCCATTTTCCCATCCAACTCTGGAGTCATGGCGACCTTCCCCTCCAGTGCAGGACGCGGATATTCTCCCCTCAGGCAACTATGCGCCTCTTTTTCTAACGGCTTGCGGAGGCGCCCCGCCACGAACTTCGCGACCTTGTCTCCCGGAGCCCAAGCAGCCGACCTCGGGTGAATGATTTCATCCGGGTCAAGCATGCCTGGAATGTATGACATAATATCGACAGACAGAATATCTACATACAAAAATATCGACACAAAAATATCGAAATCAAAAATATCGAAATTATATCTACATAATGGTAAGTACAAAAATATCGAAAAAATAATATCGTTGTACAAAAATATCGAAATTAAAAATATTGTTTTTTTAAATGTATTAATAATAATTTAAAATTAATTTAAAAAAACATATAATTTTACAAATATTAACGCATGTTTTTACAACGCAGATACTTTTACAACGCATACCATTACAACGTAAGTATTGGTAAGTATATAATAATTTTTTTATGTAAATTAATTAAAATTCATATAATATAATTTAATTTAATTTAATTTAATTTAATTAATTTAATTTAAATTTAATTTTACTTTAATTTTTACACTGTACCCCTGTACCCCAAAAACCCAAAACTGACCCTGAACCCTAAAAATACCCCTTTACCAAAAAACTAAAAACTGACCCTGAACCCTAAAAATACCCCTTTACCCAAAAACTAAAAACTGACCCTGAACCCTAAAAATACCCCTTTACCCAAAAACTAAAAACTGACCCTGAACCCTAAAAATACCCCTTTACCCAAAAACCAAAAACTGACCCTGAACCCTAAAAATACCCCTTTACCCAAAAACTAAAAACTGACCCTCTGCCCTAAAAATACCCCTTTACCCAAAAACTAAAAACTGACCCTGAACCCTAAAAATACCCCTTTACCCAAAAACTAAAAACTGACCCTGAACCCTAAAAATACCCCTTTACCCAAAAACTAAAAACTGACCCTGAACCCTAAAAATACCCCTTGACCCAAAAACCCAAAACTATAACATTTTAAATATAATTATATACTTACCAATACTTACGTTGTAATGGTATGCGTTGTAAAGGTATCTGCGTTGTAAAAACATGCGTTGTAAATGCATGCGTTGTAATAGTTTTTGCGTTGTAAAAGTTTCGTTGTAATGGTAGTGCGTTGTAAAAGTTGCGTTGTAATGGTTGTTTCCCTATAAACACACAACCCACTACACATAAATAAATGAAATCATTTAATCACTTAATAATTATTAATTACCAATTAATTATTAATTAACAATATCAAAAATTAATAAATTAAAAATATTAACACATTAACTCTAATTTAATTTACTACTTAATATTATTTCATTACAAATTAATTATTAATTAACAATAACACTAAATTAAATATGTTAGCACAATAAATCTAATTAATGTAATTAAGTAATTAACATTAATTAATTACCAATTAATTATTAATTAACAATAACAATAAATTATATATCTTAGCACATTAAATATAATTAATTTAATTAACTAATTAATATTAATTAATTACCAATTAATTATTAATTAACAATAACACTAAATTAAATATATTACCACATTAAATCTAATTAATGTAATTAACTAATTAGTTTCAATTAATTACAAATTAATTATTAATTAAAAAATATTTAAAAATATATATTAATTATTTAATTATTATTAAATTACTTCCCACCCTATTCCCCTATAAACCCACAACCCGCTCTAATACTAAAACGCAAAATGTTAACATAATTACTAATTTTCAAACATACATTTCTAAACATATTTAGCAAACATATAAACAACATAATAAAATACATAACACTAAACAACAAAATTTCGATATTACTAACATACATACCTTAATCTCGATATTCTGTCTGTCGATATTATGGCACATCGATATACTATACCATCGATATTAAAACATCGATATTATTGTATATCGATATTTTAATTTCAATATTTTGTCTGACTACCGCATGCCTGAAGTATCCTGGGGCAACTCAGCCGCGGAGCCGTACGGGCGCCATGACCGCACAGAGTCCTCATCATCGTCAGTGTCCGCGGGGGAGAACCCTCCCGGGGAGGAAGGGGCTGTCCCGGTCTGCACCGAAGGTCCCGGGGCAGGGAGCGGCGCAGGGGCAGGTTCGGTCGCCTTGGCCAATAACGCATCCCTTAGGCGTTCGAAGGCATCCTTATCTACACCCCGCGCACCCTCCGAGCCTCCGTCCCTACACACCTTCTTAGGCGCGGGCGGCGTCCCCTCCAAGGGGACTGGGTTAACCGCCGGGGGTCCTAGAGGCGCTGGTGCCAACTTTGCGCACTCCTCCACTATGCGGGCCGAGAGTCTATCCTCCATAGGCCCCACTATCTCTTGCACACACCTATAGATAGATTGATCTAGCGCCACATAGAATTCATCTTCCCCCAAATACTGGTGGGTCGCCTCCTCCTCTACATAATACTCCTCTGCCATGACTGTTGCCCCTGCTATGCTGTGGGAAGGCAGAGATTCACACTGGCACCAGGGACCAGAGCTATGGGCTAACCGAAGGCTAGCAAGGCTTTTTGCACTGGCACACCAGAAAAATATAGAGGCAGCACCTCCCTCGCAGCGCGCTGACCCTCTTCTCTAAGACCGGGTCTATGCCGCCCCCTGCGCGCTTCAGGCTAAACAACCATGCTGCAAGCGGGACACTCCGCTGCTGGTGCTGGGAATACAGCCCGTAGGCGTCAACGCGGTAATCCGCTAGTACAGACCCCGCAGGGCGTGAAAAACAACACGGGGCAATACGACCCTTCCAGGGCGTCACGGTGAGGTGGCAGGCAAAGGCTCCGGCGCGGCTCCTCTCCTCAGCGCGGTTCCCGTCACTAAGGGAAACCAGCGCTGAGGAGAACGAGACGCGACAGCTCACTCTGGCGGTGAGAAAACACTGCCGCAATCCTGGGGACAGTCGCGTCAGGGGCGAAGACGTCCCCGCGACAATAAATCAAAGGGCTCTGAAAGGCAAATACAAACACGGCATTTTAACCACACAATGTTCCGCCTCAAGCCCTAAGCAACACAATACAGTAAGTAACACAGTGCCCTAAACCCGTAACACCCCCACAATCACAGAAACGAGGGAGAGCATTAGGAAAAGGCACTTAACTGGCTGCGAAGCAGCGAAGAAAGAGGAAGGGAACACAAGATGGATGCCCTAATTTAGGATTATGGACACTGTAGAAGGACTATTATCATGGACTGATGGAATGTGTAGTTTTTCTCATGTGGTTTTGACTTTGGATGTTGTTCTTAATACCCGATGTTGGGATATGTAAGATTTAATGCTTTTCTGGCTGCTATGTGTTTTGTTGGAACAAACAGCGGAGAGAGAAAAGCATAATCTGAAGCCTCCGGTCCTGACATAGAATTACAAAACAATGTGCTTTATTTTAGATTCCTAAATGCTGAATGTGTACAGTTCATTTACAGGTATTTAAATGTTATGTGTTACGAAAAATGACATGATACTCTCTTTCCTTTCATACTCCCTACACCCCAGCAAGAGTGTCACATAATTTACTTAACTTTTATCTTCTATGACTGCAGAGTGAGAGGAGCTTGAAAACATCAATCCCCGTGTTACAAACATAAGCAGCAATTTATCAGAAAGTATAGCCTGACTTTTGGCCTCTGTCTCAGAAGCACAGCAAATGCGAAAAGATAAATGCAGAATTTAAAGGCATCTTTATGTATTGCTTGAACTTTCGTGACCCACCAAAAATCGACATTGACACACCAGTGGGTCGTGACCTACAGTTCGGGAAACACTATTGTAGACCCCAACATGGTAAACTCTGCATACATTCATGAGTCATTACTACCTAGATTTGTTCTAATTTACAATGCCAATGACTCAAATATCATCTTGCAAAAATATTGTGCCCTTATTACCGAAAGCCAAAATATTGTGAGTTTAAGTAGGCTTAGGTGAGTACAGGTTTATAATTCTTAACCACACGTCCACGTTCCTTGAAGATATACCCGTATTTTTGGGCATATAAGACGACTTTTTAACCCATGAAAATCTTCTCAAAAGTCGGGGGTCGTCTTATACGCCGGGGGTCGTCTTATAAGCTGGTATACGGCGTGCTGAAACTTCAGGGGCAGGTGCCCTCTAGCTGAGCCACCGTGAGCTGCATCCCGGCCAGCCGCCCCCTCTCCCTGCTCTCATGCGTACTCACATTGCGTACTACCACTCCGATCGTCTTGGAGACAGGGAGGGTTGGGCAGACAGGGAGGGAGAGCTGACCCACCCAATCCAAGCAGACTTTGTATGCAGTGTGCACAGGAAATACCGGTACATCGCTTGCCGTGATTGGCTGGTTGTTGTATACTGGGATTGGCGATTCTGAGGGAAGGCAATCTACCTGGTGAGCAGATACATGTGGTGGTGAATACAGTACAGCACAACACCAGTATCTGTACCGGTTCATACAGTACAGCACCAGTACATACAGTACAGTATACAAATGGCTAACAGTCAAGACCCCATCATGGCTCCACCAGCAAGAAGAAAGAAATATGAAGCCAGTTTCAAACTTAAAGTTGTAAACTTTGCCATGGAACATAATAACTGTGCTGCTGCAAGACAATATGGAGTAACAGAAAAGATGGTTCGGGACTGGAAAGCAAATGAAAAAGCATTAAAGAATATGCCAAGGGGTAAGTGTGCATTAAGAAGAGGCACCCCACATTGGCCAGAACTCGAAAAACATGTAGCAGACATGGTGAATGAGAATCGCCAAAGCATTATGTAGTGACACAAATAAAATACGTTTGTTTGCACTTCAGTGGGTCAAATCTAACCCAGATCACAGCAACAGATTTAAGGCCACTGTATCCTGGTGTACTAGATTCTTGGAAAGGCATAATCTGGTACTGAGGCAAAAGACAAAAATTGCACAAAAATTACCTGCAGATCTTGATGCCAAAGTACATAGTTTCCATCGATACGTAATTCAACAGCGCAATACACATGGCTATGCATTAAGTAGTATCGAAAATATGGATGAAACTCCAATGAATTTTGATATGGTCGGAAATAAAACTGTCCATCCAAAAGGTGAAAAAACTATTTTAATTAAAACAACAGGACATGAGAAGTCCAGTTTTACAGTGGTACTAGCATGCACAGCTGATGTCGTCAAACTGAGACCAATGATTATTTTTAAAAGAAAAACAATGCCGAAACTCAAGCTTCCTGTTGGTTGTTTTGTACATATGAATGAAAAAGGCTGGTTGGATGAAGAAGGGGTAAAGCTATGGCTTGATAATGTATGGATCAGGCGACCAGGTGGACTTATTCAAAAACGTAGTCTACTGGTGTGGGATATGTTCAGGGCTCATTTAACTCCCAGCACCAAGCAAAGGCTGGCAAGAATAATCACAGATGCTGCAGTTATTCCTGCAGGATTGACATCTTTGCTACAGCCACTGGATGTGTGCCTAAACAAGCCATTTAAAGATCGCATTCGAGAACAGTGGAATGAGTGGATGGTTAGCGGTGAAAAGTCATTCACAAAAGGAGGAAACATGCGTGCTCCACAGTTGGATGTTTTGTGCAAGTTTGTCATAAAAGCCTGGAATGATACTGAGATTGAAACCACCTTCAGGGTATGGGATAAGGGAAATTTGCTAAGACATTCAGATAGTGGGGGAGACATATCATCTTGAAGAGTGCGCTGCACCCTATGGGTTTAATAGGCAGGCTGTTTCAGCGGCCCAAGTCCCCATCAAGGGCAGAGGGCAATTACTGAAAATTAAGAGTCTAGGCCAGGTCCGGAAGGTATAAATTCCTAAATATTTAATTGATTTTCACCATAAGGGGACAGCTGGGCACCAGCGGTGCCCTTTAGGCCTCACCATAGAGAAGAAGAATCTCCAGGCTGCGGGAGCAAGAGGCCTAGGAGTCCCCAAGAAAAAGGAGAATGTCATCTGATTACCCCTCGGTCTTCAAGCCCACTCCCCCACCTCCAGCCCAGTATTCGCGCATTGCAGCGTATGAGGCACACCAGTGGCTCAATAGCCAGAGGAAAGAGTAATGGGGAGAGGGGACAGCCCTGGCGCATGCCCCAGCGGATTTGGTAGGGGGCAGACAACACGTCATTCACCCGCACTTTAGCAGTTGAGTTGTGGTAGAGGAGAAGGACTTTTCTGCGGAAAGTTGCTCCCAAACCTGCCCGCAGGAGGACCGCCTCCAGGAAGTCTCAAGACACCATGTCAAAAGCCCTACGTAAGTCCACAAGGAGGAGGGCCAAGGCTCCATCCAGGTCCTGCGCCTGGGAGAGAGCAGCCTGCACTCAACGAATGCAGTGACGTGTGCTTCTGCCCGGCATGAACCCACATTGATCCGGGTGAATGAGGTGTAGTAGGGCACAGGTCAGTCGAGCCACCAGAATTTGAGCAAAGATCTTAATGTCTGCATTAAGAAGCGAGATTGGACAGTAGAGAAGCATCTATCTGGAGGCTGGCTCTCTTTAGGGATAACAACAATGGTAACACAGTCTAGGTCAGGGGGGGATTGCCTCAGCGTAGAAGTTCAGCAAGTGGGGCATTAAAATGGTACAGAACCTCTAATAAAAATAAATGAGGTAGTCGTTTGGGGTGAGGTTTTCCCGGTCTTGAGTCCAGATATGGCTTGGCCGACCTCTTCCTCAGTCAGAGGCTGGTCTAATTCATGGGCCAAGGAAGATGGAATAGAGGGCAGTGGAATATCCCCAATAATAGGACTCTCTATCTCCGAGGGGGCGTGGGATATCGTGTGTAAGGGTCTTGCTGGTATGCTGCAAAGACCTGGGCGATTGCCGGGCATCTCTTCCTGAAGAACGCCGGCCGAGTCTCTAATGGCAGGCACCACTGTAGTGGAGACATTGCGAGTCACCACCCAGTACAATATTTACTAAATGTGTCCCCAGATTTGTAAACTCTCTGGATCGAGGCCCTCCAGCACTGCTTTGCCTCCTTAAGGGCAAGCTGCTGCAGCTCGGCCTGCGCCAGCAACAGGAGGTGCTGTGTCTCCTCTTTGTCAGATTGTTGGGAGCGGTGCTCCAAATTAAGGATTTGAGTTTCGAGGTCAGGCACCCGCTTTTGTTGCAGAGACTCTTGCTGCCTCACATAGTCCTTCAACAGTCCCCTCATGGAGGGCTTGCTCGACGACACCAAGCCTTGATTAGCCTGAAAGAAGTTCTGCAGCTCCTCCTCTACAACTGCGGCATACTCAGGAGCCTTCAGAGGCCACACACTAAATCTCCCGATAGGAGGTAGAGTGTTTGGGTGGGCACCCCATTCCACTAGTATGTTGTAGCATCTTTAATAGTACTATAGTACTACAGTAGCACTACTAAAGTACTGAAAAATGCTTTTCACAAACCTACAAGCGTAATTCCTGACCTCCACCTCTCCTGTCTTTTCTTTGAGGAGATCCTTAGCCATGTAAGTTTACTACTTAGTAGTAAATGTGGGAGGGGCTATCAGGAGTGGTTGAAAAATGGGGCATGCTCAAATGGGAGGGGTTTAGGGAGGAGTAAGAAGGTGTTTAGGGAAGGTTAGGGAGGATTTTAGTGTGGGGAAAGCACCATCGACAATAGTATACACGTTGGGATTCATCACCATCCTCACTTTATCAGATCTAAAAAATTGGTATTCACAAATTTTACTTATAAAGTTACTAGAGCCAAAAAGGGTCTCTAAACAGTAGTAAACCCGGCACCACACATGGCCAACCACTGGAACTGCAACATCCGCACATAGAAAATAATGATGGTAGGGACTTAAAATAAAAAGCCTTGGGAAATGTCATAAATGGTGTCCCTTTTGATTGTAGAGAATTTTCCCAAAGTGAAGATCGCTTTGAGAGAATTGCTGGAACAAATCACATATTGTGTAAGAACTTATTTTGTTGCAGATCTAGGCAGAGTCATGTGTCCAAGAACCAATTCCTGGGGCAAGGTCCAAACATTCTTATCCTCAAAGGCTTCCCATTCTATAAATAGTTTTTAGACTCCTGGATAATTTACCCATTGGCTATTTACCATACACATAGTTCAGACATTAAGGATCATTCACTGCCAGTTGAGTGTTTATCTGGAAACAGATCCAGAAGTAGTGCTTAATTTGAGATTGTGGTCACCAGTGGGCCAGACTAGCATTGTTACCTGAAGTATCTACTGAAATGCTTCTGCTAATTCTCATTGTGACTTAAGTCAAAATGTCCCAGCTGGCTGCATGTATTGTCCATTTTCGCACCAAGGCCCTTGCATTTTCTTGTGCAGCATGTTGGTGCAGTTTAATTTGACTTGCAGTTAGTTTTACACACACATTCAGTTAAGTTACTGTTGTATTTCATGGTCCGAAAATGAAAAGATTTTCCTGCACAAATATTATAATCAGAATACCAACTACCCCTATATCGTTAAAGTATGGCTACATATAGAAAATCAACAATTTACTTTTCTTAATTCCACATCTAAATTACTTGATACAATGTACAACTGTATACCATAACGATACGTATCACCAAGGTGCAGAGATAAGAATAGCAAATCTCTACTCTCTTACCCTCACAATATAGTGATAGTCTGTAGTCTGGCTACGATATATTAATAGAACGATAATAAAAGCCCTGTATCTTTGTAGTTGCTGTGAGCAGCCAGGGTCTTGCTGAGTATAGACTTCACAACTCAGTTCATTTTCAATATAGGCATACTCTGTACTTTTGTGTGATTGTGCTTGATAGCTTACTGTTCCTGGCAGTGCCTGGTGCCTATGAGCCTTGCCATGGATTCTTAGCGCCTGTACCAAGTAGAGTTCAACCACCACAAGCATGGGTGATGTTGCCTCTTGCCCCAGATGCTGATTAGTACTGATGGAACATGGCAGCTTGCCAACCTCCAACTCCAGAAAATTGTCTGCAATTGGTCTCATCATCAGAGTGCCAGTTTATGCTAACCAGTACTACTCCAGTAGCACCTGTCTACTGATGACTGACTTGCATCACTGACTACAAAGCAGATTCGCTCCATGACGGTGTGTTTGACCGTTTCCAGTGGTCGGTCGGCTGTGCATAGACAGCACAGAGGAAAAGCGATAAGCCTTGACCCACTCAATCTCTCATCTCTAAATGATCTAAAACAGGCTAAAAGTTAAAGAACATTATTTGATGACATCTGTTTGGGCGGAAAAGTCCCTGGTGGCTAACATGTACCTCTCCCCGGAGTGCCCCAGCCTCAACAATGTCTCAATCCCGGGTTCAGATTTTTGTTGTCATGGAGCTCCATGATATAGGCTTGTCTCACGGATTGTGTACTATTTGGACCCGGCAGAGAACCCCAAAGCGCTACCCTCATATTGGTGAAAGACTACTGCCTTTGCATGAAGTTAAGTAGCATGAGTGTGCTGGTGGCAACATACCATATATTGATTTACCTGTGTCACTGGAGTGAGGCCTAAAGGCTTACTTATGTAAAGTCAGACTGCTGTGTACACATTCAACCTTGGCCTGCATCAGGTTAGTATGTAGTGTTGTAGGTAACTGTAATGGGTGGGTAAATCTGGCTTTTTGTGCTACAGTTGTCAGGGCCCAATCTTAGTGGTGGCACACATCCTCACAAATGGCTACACCCAAGAGCCATTATAGGGTAAGTTTAGAGAAGGATGGAGGTTTGTGCCTTTTTAATATGTATGTAGTTATGTGGAATGATTTCCAAGAATTCTATGGTGATTTTCAAATGCGTCGTATTTATTTATTTTCTCATGCATAGAACAACAAAAAGCAAAGTAAAGAAACAGCCAACACTTGTTTTGCCCATGTGGCCCATTGGCCGAGTACCTTTTCAAGGCAAGGTTCGTGGCAGGCAGTCATGTGTCATGGATTGTGAAGTGAACAGGTCTCTGCGGCCCCGGAAACAAACATGCATAGTGACTGACATGTACCTCTGCCTGGAGTGCAACAGCCTCAATGATGTTTTAATCCCGGGTTCAGATTTTTGTTGTCATGGAGCTCCATGATATAGGCTTGTCTCACGGATTGTGTTCTATTTGGACCCGGCAGAGGCCCCCAAAGTGCTACCCTCATAGTGGTGAAAGGCTACTGCCTTTGCCTGGATTTAAGTAGCATGAGCGTGTTGGTGGCAACATACCATGTATTGATTTACTTGTGTCACTGGAGTGAGGCCTAAAGGTTTACTTATGTAAAGTCAGACTGCTGTGTACACATTCAACCTTGGCTTGCATCAGGTTAGTATGTAGTGCTGTGAAGTGTGTGTACATTATTTTCATGTGTGCCTGTGAATGGTACAATACATAGAAAATGCAGTGACGTGCAGTGTGTGTGTGTGCACTATATGCATGTGTTGGGTATATGTGTTCCTGTGAATGGTACAGTATATAGATTATTGTGGGTTTCATTTTTGGAAACCCTTGGCTGATTGGAAGAACACGAGAAGGTAGAGAAATCCCCTCAGACAGATTTGTGAATTGCTGCATTATTGTTAAGCTGGGTAGGGCACACACTGGAGGAAGGAGAACCAGGCTGTCTAGTACACTTGAAAGGATGCTTTTTGATTAAGGGAGAGGTCACTGGAAAGAGGCTTTGGCACATCTTTGAAAGGAGATGGGGCTGATAAAAAAATCATAAAGAGGACATCTGAGGCCCTGGGGTAACCTTTTGATACACATCACTGTGACTGACATCCAGGTGTGATCCTCTGGTCACTCCAATGGCCTGTGTTCTGGGGCTTTCAGATGTGGAATAGTTCCTGCTGTGAAAGGCTGCTTCCTGGAGACAGGGGAGAAGGCACTTCAAAAGGAAGCAGGGCCCCAACATAAACTTCAAAGACTCAGACCCTAAATCACATTTAGTGCCTGGGAACGGATTATAAGAAGGGGAATTCAAAAATCCCCAATTGTCAACTGTCAAGCAGTCAGTTGGGCTGTGTGAGGATGGAGACGCTCTTCAAGAGTTCTACCTGTGACCAGGACTGTAGGCTAAGTCCAGCCAGTATCTCAGCTGGGTGAGGGTACATTATCCAGGGAATTCCAGACCCTGGAGTAACAGTGCCTGTCTGCTTGTGAAGACCAGTGTGACCTGTGAGGCAGAGGAGGGCGCTGAAGGGAGCAAGGTCCAGTGGGAGATCCTGGTGATTGGATCTCTCAAGCAAGGTACAAGGAGACAGCTCCCTCACAGATTGGGTCGTAGCCAATGTGCAGAGGGAAGTCTGTGACCCTGAATGCCACGTGGAGCCACTGGGAAGAAGGCGAGGAGTATGGTCCAGTCGAGACTGACATCAAGAAGAAGAGGCCATTGTGGTATCCTGTGCGGACCCAAGCCCCGACTGAGGCTCTGCACCAGGAGCATCTAATTTCTTCCACCCCCCTCACCTGTGGGGAGGATCCAAGAAAACTAACAGGCTTCGGAGGAGCATCGAGGACACCAGGCCGCTGCCCCCTTAGGACTGCGTGTGAGGAACTAGAGGACACCAGGCTGTTGCCGCTGCAGGGCTGTGTGTGTGATACTCATCAGAGACAGCCGCTGCAGATTCAGCGCCCACGGGGGGTTGCTCTCTGAGACTCAGTTTGTGCAGGTCCTACTGTTGCATGTAAGACTGATTTACAGGCAATAAGTCCCTGTGGGAACTTGCCCACCATATAGCGCTTCGGTGCTGGAACACTTTCAACTTTAATTGGAGTCAGAGTGAGAATCCTGAATCTCGGACTACTGGTGGGGCATAGCCTGAATGTCACCTATAGTGAATGGGGAATATCCACTACCACCAGCAAGAGGAGAGTGGGACTGCCTATTGAAACCATAGAGCCTTGGCCTCTGGGAAGTGTGTGTATTGTTTGAGAATGTCATACTTTACTTTGCGTTGGTATAAAAATACTTGTTTTTTCATAAAAGCAAGTATTTGCCGGTCCAATCATTTATTGCTGCTATTAAACATACTTTGAGTTATGCGCCTGTGTTCCCTACACCCCCCCCTCCAGTGTCCCGCTCTCGCCAGAGAAGCCACGACTACTTGACCAGGGCTATTACAGAGAGTCAAGTGTCGAAGGGGTACTGGTGCTCATGATCCATCGGGACATCGGAAGTAAAAGGTCTCAACCCCCACAGTTGGGTCCAATATCTCCCTCTTGCTCTGTGGTCCTCTGAACGGCATTTGACCATGCCTATCTCACTACCCAGGGTAAAAAACACTTCAGTAGGTTTGGGTAGGTGAACATTGGTATAGAAAAAAATGCTCTTTTTGGTGTTATGTCCACTGATACACATTAGAAGCAGTTCCTTGGATTTACAGAGAAAGGAGAAGTGATGGTAGTAAGGGAATGAGGTAAAACAAAGATAATGTACAAAATGTGTGGTGAATGACATTGTTAAGTGTTGCAGCATTTTGTGCGCTACACACTAGGTTTGATGGTTTAGAGCACCATAGGCTTGGGATATTCTCCATGCAGATGTGAGGAAGGGCTACTGCTGAAAGTGAGCTATTGCCTTCTCAGTTTGTTTTGGGTACAAGCACTTGTCATTTTGCAAATGAAGTACTGCCCTTAAGGTTTGTGGGAAGAGATTACATGGTCTGCAGTCATTTCTTCAAAGGAGACTGAAATAACTAAGCAAACGTGGAAAAGAAGGTGAAATTGTTTTGCAAAATTCTCAGTTTTATAAGTTAAAGGCATGTGTGCAGTATGGTAGGAGCTATCATCTGGTGAATGCATATATATAGACATGAGTAGCATTGTTTTAGAGTTATTGGTTTGTCCTCTTTTTTTAATTTTACAAGTGAGGAGACCTTTACCTACCAATGATGAGAGTCACCAACAACATTAATTTAGTTCACCTAACTGATGGGAATCCTTATTGGTGTTGGAACCTCTTAAACGAGATAAACTAAAATGGAAGCTTGAGTGACAAACATTCATTGATTACAAAGAAGAGGCTCACTTGATCACAGGCTCTTCTTGGGGTGACAGATGTAAGGGTCATTGGGAGGATTTTATAACAGCACACTGTTTTTGGGGTGGTTGGATTTCTGGTTAATGAAATCAACATAGTTGTTTTCAGGTGGTGAGGATTTCAGGGAGGTGCAGATGTTCGAGTGCCATCAACATCCTGATTTGGGCAATTGTGGTGGGTGAGAAGAGTGGCTTTCAGGTTGTTGGCTATGGGAGTTCTGCAGGCGCTTTATAGTAAAGACTTGCATTGTGGGCATTAGCATTACATTCCCTCTCTTATCTGTTTACATTACCATTTGCTTTTTTCCTTTGTGCTTTTTTTCCCTTCCAGTCAATGGTGGGTGTGTTGATGACAATGTAACTTGGAGTTTTTTAATCTTACGTAGCAGGGGCAGACATGTTAGTAACCAACTGTGGGTAACTACAAATGATATTCAACTATTAAACTAGTAAATGAAGAATACATTTTTTCAAAAAATCTAAAACGCCTGAAGCACTCAATAAAATGCTGAAATATATTTTGTTTAAAGAATTAATATATTTGCAATAACAAGTCCACACAATGCCTCTTTCATCATGATATGTCAAAGGATTTGCAATCTCCTAATATTAAAGTCCATTGTGCACTGCTTCTCGTGTCTCCACCAATGGCGGCAGCATGGATATGGGGTGATAGGGCGGGGCTATGGTGGGGGTGGGGCTAGAAGTGGATCGAAAATAATAAGAAAAAATAACTTACCTTACTGCCGCGTCTCACATCATTCTCTCCTCCTCGTCCCTCTGCACTGCCGGAATAGGAAGCACATTTAAGCTCCCCTAAGCCAATCACCTCACTGCAATTCTGCGTTGTGATTGCTCTGAGCCCCGTGGTTCAACGCTCAGCCAGGGAATGGGAGCCTGGGCATGTTCTCCACCCAAGAGAACATGCGAAGTGCGCATTAACGTTTGGCCGGCCCGAATGGGCCCGCCAAACATTCATGCACACTTTCAAAGTGTGCTCACCCCTCCTCCCCTTCTCCTGTCTTCAGAGCAGCTCCGCCCTGCAAAGCTGCAGCAGGAGGACAAAATAAAATGATAATAAACGTTGAGTTATTATCATTTCATTTTCCCTTCATTTCACTGCTTTAGAGCAGTGGGGCAACGCTCTTCCGCCTTATCGGAGGCGCAGCCACTGGTCTCCTCTTCCCTGCCACTTCCTCTCTCCTTTCTCATCCATGTCCGGCCCAAATAGTGCCACTTAACTCCCCCCCCCTTTCCTATGGGCTTACATTTGCTTTACAGTATTTCACATCTAGTGAATCTATTTATAGATCTCTCTTCTTTAATCATTTCTGTTAACGTTTTCCAAGAAAGTAATCGGTATAAAACCAATGTTGTGAAATAAAATTGTATGTGGGCGTAGAGAATATGTTTAAGAGCTTAGTTTGTCATTTTGTGATAAATGTGGCTGGGATAAAATGTTTTACCAAAGGTGATTCCAGCTACCTTCTGTTATACTTATTTCTTTAGTTTCTTCATTTTAAAATATCAATACCTATATCCAGCCACAAAAATAAATTGAAACCCCAAGTGCTGCCCTCGTCCCACTTTTACATATTTAAATTTTACAGAGTTTGTTCTCTAAAAATTAGTAAAAACCCACAAGGCTTAAGCAATATAACAGCTATGCAAAGGCTATATTTACGATGAACACTAATCACAGCTGTGTATGGGGTGTAAAAGTATGTAATGACAATAAAAATTGGGAATACTTTCTTAGTAAGACTTTGAGGTAAAGAAATTAAATTATGGCTCATGCCAAAGTAAAAAGCTTGCCTTAATGGAGCTGAAAGACTACAGTAGCATGAACATGCTTCATTCCATATAAATCCATATGAATACAACTCTTGTAGTCATTATTAAATAATATCAACACATACATTACACTTTCAGTCTTCTCAGGAAAATATCAGATGAAGCATTAATTTGCTGCACTACCCCCATTATATTTTTCTCCCACAGCGCAACTTCTATGTCAATTGATCAGTCACGCTCATAGAAGCTTTTTTTATGTATGTGATGAGAGGGTCTGTTACAAATTTAATAAGGAGAGATTGTGGAAGTGGAAATATTGATGCTCAGACTATACATGAGTTCCAACATGCTAATTTCTTTGAATTTATATTGACGGGTGAAAACATCTCTAATTTTGTGTGGTTAAAAGAAAACCTCTTAGCTTTGAATAAATTACCGATCTCCATAATTGGTCAAAGGACTAAAGATCCTTTTTTGACATTTGAAGGGGTTAACAAGATTACAAACATTCAGAAGAAACCTGCTTTGGGTCCAGACATTTGTAAATCTATGTTCTGGATGAATGGATCTAGGTCTGGGGCACCCATCCTTTCAATCATCCAGTAAACGTCATTAGTGGCACTATGCCAGTTGCAGGCCAAATGAGTTTCAATTTTGTTTCCTGGTCAAAACATACTCAAACAACAACAATGAGTTTGAAGACATACAGAATGCATATACGACATACAGAAAACAGTAACAAAGCACTTTAGCACATACTGGCTTAACAGCTAACCCTTAAAACATGTTATTTGAGTTCCAAGTGCAAAAAGATTTCAGAAGGCATTCCCAGCCATATCTGTGTAGCTGTGCTACTGCATAATGTATTATCTTTCCATTACCACAGGTCATGTATTTCGAAGGAGCTTGTGGTGGATCCCCCTCACCCCCACTCGAAGTCTGATGTAAGTGGTCATGGACACATATCAATCAGACTAGTGACATGAAGGTACAAGCTTCCAAAGGCTACGTAATTTGTTATTTGCTTGTCTTCTGTTTTCCTGATTTTATATAAATATAGATGATTTTTCTAGTCAAATAAAAGATTTGAGTTTTGAATTTAAAACTTCAGCTTGTTGAAATTTGTTTCCTGGTATCAAATTATAAAAATGTGCAAGAGGTATAGACTGATCTTATCTTTACCAAACTATTGTGTGAATTGAAAAATAATTAAAGTAATATCCATTAGGGATCTCGGTTGTATATAGTACTTCCAGATTCAGCCTTATTTTTTTGGATTAGTATCACGCCTGGATTCACAGAGCTCTGAGTTTGATTATGTATGCATGTATATGGTATTTCTATAGCATGAACTTAGCCAAAGGGCAGTGGAGCACTGTATATGGTCAGACCCAAGCTTAAAGTCAATGAGTAATTGTGATATAGTGTTATTTAAATAAATGAGTCTTAAACTCGAAACAGCTTTAGGGCAGTCCTGGTGGATACAGGGATGTTGTTCCAGATCTTGGGTGCACAGACGAAAAAGGCCTGCTGTCTTGTTTTTTTCCTTTTTTACACTTCTTAGTCTGCAGTCTGGTGGTGTCTTGGCTGCAGGTATGCCAAGATCCAACAGTAATGGTGAGCTTGTCTGCAAGTTAAGCAGGGTGCTGGTTGTGATAGCCAACTGTAAAGATTTTGCCACCGACAACACTGTAAATGGGTTTGGTGTGCATGTGTCATCCCAAAGGAACCAGGCAAAGTAATGCCAAACTAAGAGGCACTTTGTTAGTTAAACTCTTTGGTCAGTTCTACACTTTTCGACCCTCTAGGAAACTTGTACCCCCTTGCCACTGGTTGGTATGTGTCTATCACCACTAACACGTCAGACTTAGAGTGGGGATCCACCCCAGTCACGTTTGAAATACATGCCCTATGGTAATGGAAAGGCAAACAAACTTTATTTTCTTCATTCCTGCTTCTTATCGAAGTCACTGCGATACTGCCTGTAAAGTTATTTATCTATATATTTTTTTTTGGGGGGGAGGGGGGTTCTCACGAGGTGTCTACTATTGATAAAGGTAAGTTTCTTGTCTAAAATGGGCACATCAAGAAATCCTTTGTTTTTGCCTTGATTCCATAGTGAATGATTTTATTTGGAGCTGCTTGGTTCAATATGCTAAACTTTTTAGCAGTTGCAAACACTCCGTTCAAAATAACATTTTAACGGTTGCAAATACAATTTTGTATTTGCAACCGTTAAAATGTTATTTTGAATGTACTAAATCCATTTTAGGAGTTCATAAAGTTTTACTAACTCATAAAATGGGTTTATGAATGGAAAGTGTGTGTTGTGAGCATCCCTTCTGAATTGTGATTCGGAACCCTATATATTATATGGTTTGCTAATGGAATTTCGGTCACAAACAATTGATAAGTTACCCACTCCTAAGTTGGGGTGGCAACTCATTCGCAAAAGTGAGGGGATCCATTTTTAAGCCCTTCCCCTTTGCGAATGAGAGTGACCGCTCCAGGGGGCATGCACGGGTTCAGTGGACCACTACCAACCCTCACTCATATTTTTCAAAAATGAAAACTTTTTTTAACAGCAACCCCATTTCTTCTGAAGAAATGGGGCTGCTTTAAAAAAAGATTTTTTTAAAATCAAACACAGGAGTAATAGTCTGTTGACCATTTCGCCCACCATCCCTGTGCTTGTAGCCAATCATAGTGGGTCTCGCAAATAGTAACCTGCATAAAGCAGGTCGGTCTGTGACCCACTACAAATCAGTATTTCGCAAATTAGTCTGTTAGTATGTGGGTCAGTTCACAAAAAAAGATACTTGGCGCAAAG
Source organism: Lissotriton helveticus (assembly GCF_964261635.1). Classification (NCBI taxonomy): domain Eukaryota; kingdom Metazoa; phylum Chordata; class Amphibia; order Caudata; family Salamandridae; genus Lissotriton; species Lissotriton helveticus. Next base: position 877,247,501 of record NC_136067.1, read on the forward strand.
TTCGCGAACACTTTTTGCAACCCGTATTTTATCAAATGTAGCCATATGTTCATTGTAGATGGCCACAGGCCTGCTTCATCTCTAATGCACCTTTACTTTCAAGGGCAACAGGAATGAAGGCACTTTTTCTTCGGACAGGGAATGTAGTTTCAAAAGGCATAGTTCGTTTCACTCTCAAGGTGGATTTCACTCTTACCTAATTACTGATTCCTGACAACTGTGCCTTAACTCAAAAGGAAGTAACTTAAAATGTCAGGCCCTCTTGCTTTCTTCACCGTACCTCAGCTTTAAACATCTATTTTATAACCAGATAGTCTTGTGCCTTCATAGAAAAAATGCATGTTATTAGGATAAACCATTGTCAGTTTAGAAAAGTTGTAAGTACTAATCGTTTTAGCATGAGTGCCTAAAATGAAAGCCTGCATTTATCCTGATTGCCAAAACAACAAGTAAAAACAAATTGCCTCTAAATTATGCTCTGCAGTAGAGTCAACCATATATATATGCCACAAAAAACTTTTAAAGCATTATAAACTTTTTCTAATGTATTTTAATAAAATTTTAGGATCATTTTCTTTCTAACTTTGTCATTTTTTAAAAAATATACGTCATTAGAGAAGCAACTCATTAGACAATTATCCTCCTCCCACCCTTCAACATATATATATATTTATATATTTCATCACCCTCACATATCACGCGCACCATCCATACCAAAGCATTTGAATCTTTCCTGCATACTCTACAAACATCAAGTTTAATTGCACAAAAATGTTTACAATAATTTCTCATAAATCCCTCAAGTTTTGTATCTTGACATGTGTATAATATACGATTTTCTCCTCTTGTTACACATAGGTACAATACATTTTGTATAGATCTTACATTCTTTTGAAACGGTGTTCCAAAGAATATATCGCTGGTGCCGACACTCGTTTTGGTGATCCTGATTGCCTCATTGATTTTAAATTGTATATTAGTTACTATGTCCTTGAACAAAGCGAACAAACTACTGGTATAATGGTGTTAATTTGTAGTTATTTTCACGTTTTGCTGAAAAGACGTCTATTTTTGTGTTTATTATTTTTGTTTCTCGTCTATAAATGTATTACTTATTCATGGTACTGCCAGCAGACAGACTTTTAAATTGTGGGTTAAATCATTATTGCAGGTGTGGCGTACAGAAACATATATTTAACAAGGACTGTTTGTAACCCTTTAAAACTAAGCAATGTGTATGTGCACGTGTGGACACCAATATATTCTCAACTATGAACACATGTATGAAGTATGATAAATAGGTGTAAACCCACTGTTTATATGGGAATGTCATCTAATAATTTCTTTCATAATGATAATTTCATTTAGACAAGAGTGTAACAGGCTGCGTGAAGAGTTGAAGCTTCAACACGGGGAGGATAAAAAAAATGCCATTAATCAAATCATGCATCTAAAGGAACGGGAGATGATTGCAGCACGAGATGGATGGCAAAAGAAGGTGGAAGATCTTCTAGACCAGGTAAAAGTAAACCCTACAGTTCATTTTCAAAACAAGTGACATTTCAGCTATGTTTATGCAGAGATCACTATTTTTGTGAAATAGTTTACTAAACCTTTCATGGGAACACGTTGTGATTGTTTGACTGCCATAAGGATTATTCACTGAGTGACAACTAGATACAGTTTTCGATAGCTACTACCAGCATAGATTATGGGTTAGGATTTAAACCACTCACAACTTTTCTTTTAGAACTTGAAACCTTTTAAATAGTGCAAGAACACTCAATTTGAAAGTAGTTTATCCAACCCTTAGAAAGTCCACTAAATTGAGTATTCCGAATCATGAGGACGGTAGAGATTGAATAGTTGGTATGAATGGCTCTTTTTTGGCAACCTCTCAGACTTAGCACTTTTTTCCAGTCTAAATATCAACTTTGGTAGAGAAAGTAGCATTATAAAGTGGAACAAACATGCTTAGAAGTACATTACAGAAACCCAGCCGTTTGGGTTATTTTCTGTGTAGGGGTGTACCGTCTTGAACTGAGCCTGACCTTTCTCTGGTTTCTCATGGTCATTTTGGAGATTGGCTCTCCAGATGTGCAATGTTCCGATATCTAAGCAGTTCAAAAGGACCATGAATGAGATTAAAAAAGAAGATTCATTTTAGTAGAAAAGCCTCTCAGAGAAAATAATTCAAGTTTCTTTTCCCTCCTAATAGTGGGTCACAATTGCTTAGCCGGAATGTTTGGCATTGAGCATTGGTTTTTAGACATTACATGGCAGGTGAAGACAACAATTTAGTTTCACTTTAGTTGAATGATCCCTACTGTTTGATTCCTGTACCGTGTATCCAGTAGCCTCGCTTCTTCTGTCTTTCTCTGGCTGATCCTTTCTGCTAGCGCCTGGACACCTCCTCGGAAGTAGCTGTGCGCTCTACAAATGTATTTAATTATTTGATCATTTAATATTGTGCGCGATTCTCTCCCAAAGGAGCATCTGGGTGCTGCACTGCACAAGAAGAGAAAAATAGAAAATCTAAAACAGACAAGTGTTAAGCCCCTTCTTGAAGAAAGTACGGTCTGGGCAAGAGTGAAGGCTAAGAGGAAGTTTGTTCCAGTGATAGGGGGCAGTGTAGGAGAAGAACTGCCCCGCATCTTGAGGTGCTGATGCGAGTAATCACCAAAAGCACCTTGTCCGATGATCTCAGACATCTTGAAGAAGGGTAAGGATTTAGCCGCGACGACAGATAAGCTGGCCGCAACCTAAAAGAGCTTTGTGTGTCAAACACGCTTCCTAGTAGGCAACCAATGAAGCTTTCTAAGTATCGGAGAAGAAGCTAAGTGAGAAGGAAGGTTACAGATTAGCCGTGCAGCAGTATTCTGGACCACCTTCCCTTTCGACAGCAGAGTATCATTTACTGAGATCAGCAGGGTGTTCCCATAATCCAGGCCTCTGGTTATAAGATCCTGGACGGGAGTCATCCTGGCGGTGTCTGAAAGCCTTTAAAAGCCTCAAGGTAGCAAAACATATGCCGCAGGTGGATCTGACTTGATCTTTCATGGAGAGAGATTGATCCAGCCTCATGCCAGATTTTGTACTACTTGCTTAGGTGTAGGAGCCGAGTCAAGTTGTACGGGCCACCAATCAGTTGACCATATCTCGGTGCCTTTACCAAAAAGCATGATCTCTGTCTTGTCGCTTTTTAATTGGAGACAGTTGTTACTCATCCATACAGCGACTTCCATCGTGCAGTTTATTAATTTTCTCTTCACTTTGTCAGGATCAGGACCAAAGGAGAACAGTAGTTTCATGCCATCTGCATATAACACGATCTCCACACCGCAGGCTCTAACGATTTGGGCTAATGGCGCCACATCTATGTTAAACAAAGTAGGGCTCAGGCACGATCTCTGGGGACTCCCTTATCCATATACATCTGTCAAGACTTGAAAGAATCATCCAAGCAGACTTGTTATGTTCGGTGGGCAAGGAAGTCCATGAGCCAAAGTAACGCCCTGTCATATAGCCCTGCCTCTTGAAGCCAGTGAATAAGAATAGAATGATAGACCATGTCAAATTCTGCTGATAAATCCAACAATACCAACATGATCAGAGTTCCAACATCAAGGGAGAGCCTGATATTATCTGACACAGCCAGTAGCGGTGTCTCAGTACTTGGTAGCTCTCTAACACCCAATTGCGAGATATCCAAGATGCTGTTAGCTTTAAGTAAGGCTGAAAGTTGTTTATTAATAAACCTTTCTAAAACTTTCACAAGTAAATGTAATAGTGAAATTGGTCTATAGTGGGAAAGAACTGTTGGATCAGCAGTAGATTTTTTCAGCAGTGGAGATGCTGATGCACTCTTTCAGTCCCTGGGTACTTTAGCAGTAGTCAGCGAGAGGTTGAATTAATCTGTGACCATGGGAGCCAGGCATACTGCTAGACTAGCCAGAGGTCCTGTTGAAAACTGGACTTGGCGTGGAGAAGCAGATTCAACACCTGGTCTTCTGAGCAAAGTTCGAAGTCACACAGGCTACTCATAACCGAGGGGTGTAGAAGAGTAAGATCAAACTCATTCTCAGATGAGTCAGGTGACTCATTGCACAGCTCTTGTGAGGCCACAGTAGTAGAAGCGCTTGCCCTGGGATTCATAAAGCTATTCAGTTCTTTGTATAGCTCTTTCGAGGAGTTTTCAGCATTAACAATTGTAAAGGCCACGTATGCTTTCCGCACTGCTCTAATCATATTATGGTAGACTCTAAGCCTGGAGCAATATTCTCCTTTATCCTTGGGGGATTTGGTAAGACATCATCTATGCTCAAGGTGTTTACATACCGATTTCTCTTGAGGCAAATTCTCAGAGAACCACGGAACTGGACTTCTAGAAAAGGCAGATGAACACGCTGGTCAGATGTGTGTACTATTGAGGTGTAAAGGGATACTACATCAATGGTACATAATAACCATTGTTCATTCTCTTGATGGAATAAAGATCCCAGACATTGTAAATATGACAAACTAGAGAGTCTTTACGAATTGGTACTTCGTCATTTGCTAGTTTGCCTCCTTCAAATTCAGTGTCTATCATTACGTGTTCGTAGATATTGAGTACCGACCAGCGTATCGCCAATGAAGCTGATAAGGACACAGGGTTTCATCTATGGTCAGCAACGGTTATCAAGTTAAAATGGACCAAAGAATATAACTTTTGTCGCAAGCAGTTTAACCAGGTGTCATACAGGTGTGTGATGCACGGTTAATTTGTATACAGTTCGGTATAGTAATTGTGGGCATTAGATAAGAACCCACTTTTTTTGCCAAAGTATCAACAGAAGTAAAGAAATTGGTGAGAAGAATCTATTTATATAGAGATTAAACATCATCCAATAAGGCGGGATCAGTTGACATGCATCGTGTCTATAGTGGACCTCTGAACGTAAGGTTCACGTACGCCCGTTAAATGATCAAAATCGTGTTTATGTGGAGGCAAAGTATGCATCTCAGCTGTGCAAGTGTTCTGAGGACCTGGGACCAGATGTATGACCCACCAATTTGCGACTGCAAATTGTGTCGCATTTGCAGTGCCTGGTTGCTAAAAAATGAGCGCTTTGTTGAAAGCCTCCGGGATGAAGTTTCCACGTATTTTGAGATCAATGTTGCCTCAGTAGACTCTGCTGCCACCTCACAGGAGGCCTTTAAAGCGGTAGCCCGTGTCTAAATTAAACCTTATATTATCAGCACAAAAAAAGATGGTACTTGAAGCAGAAATTGCAGAAAACACTATCTCTATTAATGGCAGTAAGGATGGTGCACTGAGACGGTTAACTGCAGCGGTGGAGGAGTCGAGACAACTTAGATTGAACACAGCCAAACACAACTGGCTGACGATCCAACACCGCATCTATAAATGAGGTGACAAAGCGGGCCATCTTTTATACTGTCTTGCAACACAGGAACTTGCATTTAGAGTGATTCCACATATACGTCATAGTGATGGTGAGCTCAAGTTTCAAGTTTATTGGTATTCTTCTGTTAATTAAAACCATTGCAACATAAATATGTTTAAAGCAAATTCAATAGCAATGGTACCATCCAATGATTGATATGATAGAATTGACAGTTGTAAATTAAGATTGCATAAGAATGCCGTCGTATGTAAAGTTCCTTTCAGATCATAAAGTGTGAAGCAATAAACCATTGCAGATTTAAACTTAAAAAACATTTGTAAAAGATAAGTTCAATGACAATAGTGCCATGGATCTATCACAAGGTTACCATCTTCTGTTAAAATGAAATTAAAGTGGTGCCAACATGTATGTAAAAAGTATATCAAATCTTAAAGTGCAAGTTGAGTGATCCACTGTACTTGTCTACTATAAAAATACAATCCAATGTGATAGTGAGCTGGTCTCCAAGAATGCTTCAAACTCTGAGGCTTTGGCAGAATACTTGTCATCACCCTATGCAGACGGGGCGTGGCTTGGACGCCGATCGGGATGGCGGCGTGAGCTCGCAGCTCCGCGCAGAATCCCGCTAATTCTCCTGTTTTCGGAACCCTAGGCGACCCGGAGACGACGCTCCTGCCCTCTGAAGTGTGAGAGGACAGCTGGGCACACTTGGTGGACTGCTGGGGGACTGCCGCCCCCGAGGAGACCGAGTCGAAGTAGCGGTTGAGGTGTTGCCGAGGGTGCGAAGAAAATGGCGGCGAGGTGGGCGGACGGCCCCGAACTTCAGCCCTGAACCGAGTTGTCGCCGGCTGGCGGAAGATCCTGGCGAGAGATCCTGTAATCCGCTGACCGAGGCGCTAGGGTCAGCGGGGCTGTGCCTTGCGGCCAAGGAACGCTGCCTTGCCATGTCCGGAGCTTGGGGACCCTAGCTGGCCACCGCCCTGAGACTCATCCTATCCCCCTCAGGCTCCCGAGGGGGGCGGCGGAGTGAAGTGTGCTTCGCAGGTGTGACTCTTGTGCCTGTGAGTGTCGGTGGCGACATTGCACTGCCCGGTGCACGGCGAACGGCCCTGCCTACGGGCGCTGACGACAAACGGGCTCCTGGACCTGTGACGCAGCACCCTGGAATGGCGGCGACTGGAGGGCCGATGGCCGAGAGCCGCACTGAGGGGGACTCGGCGACATCAACTCAGCGGGGCGAGAGTCCCTCCCCGGAGCTTGACCGAGAACAACGGCTGCACCGGCGACTCGATGCCATACTTGATGCGATCGCCTCGACTAAGGACGCATTGCACCAGGACATCGCCCAAGTGGCCACGGGCCTGGGGCTGCTACGCGCAGATCATGCGAAGCTGGCGGACAGAGTTAAGGACCATGACCAACTGTTGCTGGACCTGAAACCATCGGTAGTGGCCGCGGAGCATAAGATCACTGACATGTTGGCCCGGCTGGACTCGTTGGAGCGGAGAGCGGAGGATGCAGAAGGCCGCAATAGACGGAACAACGTGCGGGTCGTAGGCCTTCCGGAACGGATTGAGGGGGAGGATGCGGTGGCCTATATGGAGACCTGGTTCCGCACTGTGGTGGCGCCGGAGGGGCTCACTCCTTTCTTTACGCTGGAGCGGGCCCACCGGGTACCCGCTCGCCCGCCGGGGCTTGGCCGCCCCCCCCCGCCCGATGGTGGTGAGGCTCCTCCACTACAAGGACCGGGATCTCCTCATTCAGCGGGCCAGGATGTCGGGCCCCTATGAGGTGGAGAACAGTAGGGTTACGATCTTCCCGGACTACACCCAAGCGGTCCAGAAAAACCGGGCATCGTTCCTGGCAGTGAAGAAGGAACTCAGGGAGGAAGGCATTCAGTACTCCTTGCTCTACCCAGCTAAGTTGCGGATCATGATGGATGGGTCTACGCACTTTTTCCAGACTCCGGACGAGGTTTGGCACTGGCTGGAGTTGTATAGGGCGGGGACGGACAGATCACATAAAAGTAGACGAGATGAGCCCAAGCAGCCCCGGGTGAGGCAATCGCAACGCATCAGATCTCGCAACAGGCGCCAACGGGAGAGGCGGGAGGCTCTAATGGCGGCGGAAAAGAGGGATGCACTCGCAGCGACGGCGGCCATTACAGGGTCGCAACAGAACAGTGAACGAGCAGAAACTAACTCGGGAGGGGAAGGCAGCAAGACGGATGAGGAACTCTCAGAAGCGGACAGTTCGAAGGGGCCGGAGGTGACCCCACAGACTTCGGATGGTATCTTTTGCGGCTGAGATTGGATTGGGCTAGACTGGGACTTCATGGTAGGGTGGTATCCTGGTGATTGGGGACGGGATGCCGGAAGGGGGGGCTCTGTGCTTCGGGAGGGATGGAGGCGCGGGGCGTGGGCTCCGCTTGCTGGGGTCGGCGGTGATTCACCCCCCTCGGGCCCTTAAGGCCGACTGTGGTGGAGACCACAGGGTTAGAGTGCGAGAAGTTGGTTCAAGGTTTGGATGGGGGCGGACATTGGGTTCGTGTGCTCTGTCCTGGGGAGCGGGGTTTGGGAAGTTTTTCTGTTTTGGGTATGTTCGGGGGGGGGCAACTGCATTGGGGGGGCTATGAACATTCGTTATTTGATTCGGACTGTACGAAGTTGGAATGGGGACATTACCTAATCTGAAATGCCTGACGTGGAATGTCCGGGGGCTACGAACTATGGTGAAACGTCATAAGGTCCATGCATATCTAGTGCGCAGGGGGGTTCAGATTGCCATGCTCCAGGAGACTCATCTCACTAAGAAAGAGTGTACTGCCTTGCAGAAAAGATGGAGGGGCCAGGTGTTTGGCACCACTTACTCAGCGTATGCCAGGGGGGTGCTGATCTGGGTGAGGGCGGGGATACCCTTTCAATTGCTGAATCAAGTCGTGGATCCGGAGGGTCGGTTTGTGGCAGTGGAGGGGAGGTTATATGGACGGGATGTGGTTTTCTGCTGTGTGTATGCGCCAAACACTGATCAAGCTCGATATTTTGATAGCCTCTCGGGGGCTTTGGCCTCCTTCCTGGCGGGCCCAATAGTGCTAGGGGGGGACTTTAACTCGATTACAGATGTGGCTCTGGATAGGTCCCATCCCCCTCTGGTGGACTCCCCGGTGCGCAGGTTGGCCACGCACAGGAAGGACTGGCAGGATAGATGGGGGTTGCTGGATGTCTGGAGGGAGCGACACAGGGAGACCAGGGATTACTCCTTTTATTCTGCACTTCATGACCTGCATGTCAGGATTGATTCGGTGCTCTGCGGTGGACCCCTAGCTCCGTTGATCTCCCATGCGGAGTACTTGGCTAGGACTATCTCAGATCATAACCCCCTATTGGTGCACATTCAGTGGCAGAGAGAGCGCTCAGTAATACCAACGTGGCGGCTTCGGCCGGAGACCCTTGAGGATCCTGTCTTCAACGACGCGGTTCGGCAAGGCATTGATAGCTATTTCGGAATGAATGCGGGTACGGCCACGAGTAGGTCCATTGAATGGGATGCAATGAAAGTGGTGGTGAGAGGGGTGTGTTTGGGTAGGTTTTCGAATGCTCGCACGGCTGTGTTGGATGACCTCATGAAAGCGGAAGATAAGTTGAGGGACTTGGAGCGCCGTAGGCCGGCTAGGCCGGACTTACAGGCCCAGCTATTAGAAGCGAAAGAAGTGGTCGCCACCGAGACGGAACGTTTAAGGTGCTATGACTACAAGCAGTATATCATCAGGGCGCATGCGGAAAGGGACAAGGTGGGTACCCTCTTGGCCAGACTGGCCAACCCGGAACTTAGGGGCTCCCCGATCCTCGGCATTCGTACTGCGCAGGGGGAGATGGTGTACACCCAGGCAGCGGTATTGGAATGTTTTAGGGGGTATTATGAGGAACTGTACCTGAGTCAGCTGGGAGTGGGGGTCCAGGATATTGAGGGATACCTGGGGGAGAGGCAGCTTCCGGTCCTCGATGAGGAGGACGCGAAGGAACTGGGCAGCCCGGTAACGCTCACGGAAATACGGGCGGCCATAAAGCATATGGCCCGCAACAAAACGCCCGGGGTGGACGGACTACCGATTGAATTTTATCAGCAGTATGCAGATAGTTTGGCGCCTAGGCTGCTGGCGGTGTACGCTGAGGCTTTCGAGGCTGGGGCACTGCCCGGATCCATGCGGGAGGCCTTGATTGTGCCGCTCCTGAAGCCTGGCCGGGATGCCGCGGATGTGCGGTCTTACCGCCCGCTATCCATGTTGACGGTGGATTATAAGATTCTGAGCCGAATTTTGGCCACCAGGCTGGCCCCGTATATGACGGGCCTGGTACATAGGGACCAGGCCGGGTTCATACCCACGAGGAGCACGGCGCTGAACGTTCGCCGACTGGTGGGGATAATGGACGCCATCTTGGACGAGGAGGGAGCCCCGGCGGTCCTATCTGTGGACATCGAGAAAGCCTTTGATAGTTTGGAATGGCCGTTCCTGGACGGAGTTTTAGAGAGGTTTGGTATGGGCGAGGGGTTCCGCAGGTGGACGAGGGTCTTATATGCTTCGGCGACGGCGAGAGTGCGTTTGGGCAGCCTGGTGTCTGCGGCGTACCCGGTGGGCAGGGGCACGCGGCAAGGATGTTCTCTGTCTCCCCTGTTGTTTGCTCTGGCGATGGAACCTTTAGCGGTCCATGCGAGGTCGGGTGTCAGGTATATGGGGATAGCCAGAGGCGGACAGTGGCATTATATATCGCTGTATGCGGATGACTTGCTCCTGTACCTAGCTGACACCTCGCGGGCGTTGGCCGGGGCAATGGGGCTGTTGTCGGAGTTCGGCCGGCTGTCGGGCCTTAAGGTCAATTGGGCGAAGACTTGTGTGTTCCCGCTGCGAGCGGGTTCGCCCGATCCTGGTGGCAACTTGGACGTGGTGTGGGAGCCATCTTGTTTCACCTATCTGGGTGTTCGCATCACCACGCAACCGCGGACCTATTGGAGGGCAACATTGGTCGCTGTGTCCGGGCATTGAGGGGCAGCTTGTCTTTTTGGTCGACCCTCCCGCTGACGGTTCTGGGCAGAATTGCACTTTTGAAGATGGTGGCACTCCCCCGCTTCCTCTATTATTTCCGAACGCTGCCTATCTGGATTCCCCAAGGGGTCTTCAGAGACCTGAGATCGATGATTATTGGCTTCCTATGGGGGCATGGCCGCCGTAGAGTGGCCCTGAACACGCTTCTCCGCCCTAAGGTAGAAGGGGGCATGGCTGTGCCTGACTTTGAGCTGTATTATCTAGCGGCACAGCTGCAGGTTCTTACACAGAACGTGGCTCGGGTGTTCAGGGGCCCAGAGGAGGACCGGGACCGGGGGATACGACGCCATGTACTATCCTATATTGTCATGCAGCAGAGGCTTGAGTTGCGGGCCCTCACCATGGAGGAAAGGACGCTCCGCTTGTGTTGGCAGAGGAGCCTTCGGAGAGCGAGGGCTTCGCGGCCTTATGCGCCGGAGATTCCGATCGGCATGCTGACGGCCTTGCCGCACGGGGGAGATTGGTCCCCGTTGCTGGCTTGGGAGGAGATGGGACTACAGGTGGTAGGTGATCTGTACATAGATGGGGCGTTGGCACCGTTCGAGGCGCTCCGGGACCAGTTCGGGCTGCCCGACGGGGGGTTCCTCCTGCACGCGGCAGTGGTGGCTGCCATACAGAAGCACTGGCAAGGGGGGCTCGCAGAACCGACGACGACTATGGCGTGCCAATATGTGGTGATGGCAGCAGGCACGATCAAAGCTGTGACGTGCCTCCATAATAGGATGCTGAATGAGGGACTGGAACCACTCCAAGGGCTCAAGGCTAAATGGGAAGAGAGTGTGGGCCGGCCCATACCGGATACGGCATGGGGACACATCCTGAGGCGTACGTGGAAGGGCACGAGAAATGCGCGCTTTCAGCAAGTGCATTTCTATGTGCTTCATAGGGCCTATTTAACCCCAGAGAAAATACAGCGGCACTTCCGGGTGCCGGATGCCCGATGCCCACGGTGTTCGTCTCTGGGTGCGGACATGGATCATTTGTTTTGGAGGTGCCCGCAATTGGGGACCTATTGGACGGAGGTAGGGGAACTCCTGAATGAAGTGTCAAACAGGGAGGTGGACTTCGATATGGCGGCGTGCCTGTTGCTCTGGTTCCCGCACACTAAACACACCAAGGTGACGAGCAAATTCATTGCTCTGGGTCTGATATTGGCGCAGAGGGAGATATCGTGGCATTGGAAGTCCAGGGGGGGGCCCTCGCTGCGTAGATGGAAGAATGAATTGCTGCGGTGGTCTGCCTGCGAGAGTGTGCTCCGGATGAAGCAGGCTGTTAAGTTGGGGAATGAGAAGGTTTTGGAAGCAGCGCGTGCATGGGAGCTAGTGGTGCAGGCTTTGCGTGATTCTTTGGTAGATGACGAGGATGGGGAGAATTGAGCCGGTGGACACCGCGGGGCGAACACAGAAGTGCTATATTCCGCGCTGTGGTGGATCCATCTAACTCGACAGGACGAGATGTACTCCTAGCAGTTGCCAGGGGGGGGGGGGCCTTGGGGGGGACTGGTTCATGGGAATTTGGGGTGGGACGGAAGCCATTAGAGGGTGGCCCACCTGGGTGCCTTAGCTCTATTAGGGAGGTGTGCACAATGTGGAGTATGGAAGGGCTGAGGGGAGCGGCCAGGCGAGATAGGGCGGTGGCGCCTGGGGGAGGCCCCGACGTGTGAGGTGTCACTGATTTATTTCTGGGATGGCTGACGGAGGTTTTGTTGTGGGTGGGGGGGTAAAAGCAGATACGTACAACGACTTTTCGACCGTGGTCCCCGTGGGACATGCACCGTGATTTTCTCCTATTGAATGTAACGACATGCCGCCCGGCCCCCGGGATGCGGGCTGAATGGCTGTGTTCAGTTTGGATTTATTATTGGAAGGAGGGGTATCACGAGTGCACTGGTTGATTGATTGTATCCTGTGGTTTCTAACTCTGCAATAAAAATATATTTGAAAAAAAAAAATCACCCTATGCAGACCACATCAAGAAAGAACTGTCCCCAAAGCCAAGGATCTCCCAGTGCACCCACTGGACACTGTTCTGAAGGGAGAATTACAGGCTCCTGTGCAGCTTGATGAAATACAGAAAGCCATTGTCTGTTTGAACTCTGGCAAGATGCTGGGCCCAAATGTGTTCCCCTGCCAAGTTCTTCAAACGGTACTCCTCTTTGTTGGACCCGCACCTCCTTACTCTCTTCGATGAGACAACAGAGAAAGAACAATTGACACACAATTGTTGTAGTTCATAACCTGGAAAAGAACTCTACTAACTTCGCTTCATATCAGATGATTACCCTGATCAACACAGAGGCAAAAATCTTAGTCATGCAACTACTGCAAGTAATCCATGCCCTTGTCAGAGTTGATCAGAATGGCTTCATGCCAAAATGCGGGACTAGGCTGCATTCGTCAGCTGCAGCTAATCTTTTGGAACCTTCGGCCGCATTCAATACGGTTGACCACCTCTCTCTGGTAAACTGCTTAGAAAGGATAGGCATTAAAAGATAGTAATTTGGGGAAGGATGTGGCGTAATGGCTAGGGTGGTTGACCTCAAACTGGGGAATCAGGTATGAGTCTCGGCAGGGTCACTCAGCATCCTGACATTCTGGGCAAATCATTTAATCTCCCCGTGCCTAACAAAAAAAATGTGTCCCTCTGTAAGGAACTGGTGCTCATGTAAAGCGCTCTGATACCTTTGGGTCTAGGTTGCGCTATATAAAACTCTCCCCCCCAAAAAATAAAGGTTCTGCACGCAAATTAATAAATCCTTTTCTGTCCAGCAGAAAGCAATCATGGCCTTGGACGTTTTTACCTCCAATCCATTTACGTTTCCATGTTGGGTCCCTCAGGGATCTTCACTAATTCTGACCTAATTTAATGCCTATCACCCCTTTAATTGAATTAGTTTGATCCTGTGGGTTCTCAGTGTTTTTTGGACTTTTGTCTACTGAACCCTATAAAATGGCCAAATATTTCAGAATGTGTATGACGAGGATTGCAAACTGGATGCAGAATTCTTTTTTTTTAAATTAAACTCAGAAAAGACAGAGGGAGTGCTATTCAACAAGGATCCCTTATTCTGGAATTGCTCTTGGTGGCAACCCAGCTTTTGGTCCCTTCCACTTCCGGTTCAGAAAGCTAGAAATGTGGGGGTCATTTTTTACTCAAATCTCACCTTCATTGACTACTCTAAGCAGGTGACCTCATCCTGATTACTCATGTTAAAAATGTTAAAGAAAATCCTGCCTTTCCTTCCCATCGAGCTCAGGAAAACAGTTATCCTAGCTCTTGTTATATCTAAAATAGATTATTGTAATGTTCTCTATGTGGGCTCCCAGTCACACCTTCTCAACAAACTGCAAACCCTTCAAAATGCTTCAGAAAAGAGTATTGAAGAATCTTCCCACGTTCTGCTCAGCCTTAAAAGCCATTAAAGATCTTCATTGGCTGCCCATTAGGGCAAGGATGAAATTTAAAACTATATGCTGGGCTTGTAAGGCACTGCATCAAGTTGGTCTTCACTTTCTCCAGGATGTCTTTAAATGGTGTGTCCCTTCGCATACTCTGATGTCTAGCAATGCCAGGCAGGTATGTGTACCCAGAATAAAAAGATGCCATGCTTTCAGGTTCAAATGACAATAGCGCCAAGACGCCTCTTTGGTAATCAGGTGCTCTATAAAATATATTAAGATAACATTACATTTTGGTCAGAGCCAATGGGATGTAGGAGAAAACAGCCCTAGCATTAATAGACTCAGTAATAGCCATTCATGTACCATATCTTACACAGGATGGACATCAGACCCTCCTCCTTCGACTAATCCGAGGCCTCCACTGCCACCCTAGACGCAGGCCTGAGTCTGTGGCGTACTGTCCTCTCCATTCCCAATTGAAAGAGGCACCAGACAGGCGTGTCCTCTCACCCCTCTCCTCTGTTCGCTTGGGTTCGGACGCCTGGCAGAGTGGATCTGTCAAGTTGCTTAACTGCTGGTATCCAATGGGACCTTGCCTAAGAGGACCAAGAACTGCTTACTTCAATGGCCTTTTAGTCAATGTGCAGAGGTCTGAGCTATCTATTCCTGGCTGCTGGACATACTACCCATTTACAAAGAGACCTCTGGCCTACAAATGAATTGTATCTAGTCTCACTAGTTCCCCATAGCTGGCCCTCGCCCTCCCATCCCTACGAATTGGTCCCTTACACTGACAGATGGGCCCTTTCAATATTTTGGAATCTTCTTTGCCACAGAACAGCAACAATCCTGGAATCTCAACATTGTTCCTTTATTGATAAACATGTGTAGGGAAATGGCAGGCCTGGTATAAACTCCCTCTATTGATTATGGATCAAGGGGCCCTAGTTAAGAGGGTGGCCTTGTTGTGATTATTGCATACCCTCCAAAACATCTGTTACACTATACCCTGCCCCCCCACTCTTCACCAAAATGAATGCACTACTCATAATATTTCTTTGATTTGGCGCTCAGCCCCAAGCCTCTCCCACCAAATGCTTACTTTGATGGTGGGTTGGAAATCCCATATATTTGCCTGAATTACTGGGCGTCACAACTGTTAGTAATCAATTATTGGTTATTTGGAGACCGGGATGATCCAACCTCCCGAATAGAGGAAGGCTACCTGCAGACTTGGGGTTTAGAAGCAATACTATATGACTTATTGGTTCCCAATGGAATACTGGAGCCAACACAGGCTCCCCTGATTTGCTGGCCCAATGCCCTTAAATGCATTAGATAGCATAAGGCCATTACCAATGAAACTGCTTTATGGTGGGGCTTCTGGCTTCCCCATATGTAAAAAATTGAGGGTTCTAAAGCATGAGACTTGAGTGGCATCTCAAAAATAGGTGTCATCTGGTCCGGCAATCATATCAAGCTATTTGACTTTCCAAAGAATTTACGCTACATAAAACTCATTTTGTCTCCTACTTACAACTTTTTCATGCCTTGACAAAATATGATTGCCTCCTAAAACAAGTCCCTGAGTTTAACTCACTCGAGCTCTGGTGACAATGGAACCCTTGGAGGGTAAGGGGATCTCCCGTATTTATAGGTCACTTGTGGTAAACACACCAGATCCCGCTACACATGTACTGGATAACTGGCAACAAGACCTTGGTCCATTGATAGATGAGAAGTGGCATGAGGGCTTGACCATATCAGCTAAGCTTAGACTGATTCAATTAAAAAATTGTCATCACGTGTACTACAACCCAAATAAGCTATGTCACATGGGGAGCAAAAAGATAACTGTTGTCCGAGATGTCAGGCTGTGTGCACTGGTTTTTTGTTTATATGATATGGGATTGCCCCCTCATTATTAATTATTGGGCCACAATATACAACACTCTTAGTTTTAGTGTGGGCTATAAACTAACACCAAACCCTAAACATAGCATTTTGGGAATCGAAGAAAAAAATTACTCCATGAACACCCACTGCCTAGTGGCCACTGAACTTATTGTGGCAAAACGTGATATTGCGCAACCATGGATCGCATCTGTCCCCCCAAGGATTGAAGAATGGACCTGGGACATGGCTATATGTTCAGCGGCTGAGAAATCAGTCTATACAGGTTGTGGCTACTCACGAATATACCACAAGACATGGGATGCATGGTGGGATCATCTAGACTAAATGTACCTGGCTTGAGAGAGCATTGGGCTGGATTGTAGAAGCTCTATGCTTGCTTCAATGTATTGGTCCAAGTTGAGAGAAATAGTTATGTATTATTTAACATAATGTTACAAAAGCAAATAAAAAGAATTCTAAAAAAAAGAAAGAAAGAAAATTAAAACAGCAATTCCAAAGACCTTCTCAACCATGGTTTGCTCATGACCCTAATTCGAAGAGGCGCATTATTCTCAAGATTGAAAAAGAAAGGAGGACTTTTAAGTTCCCCATCCTCCTAACTAAACTCAAGACTCTGAACAAAGACTACAAATAAATCCCTCTATGCCAAGTCTAATTGCCTGCATTCTGAGCTTTCACAATCTCCAAACCGTTCCAGGACTCTGTTTCAATGTGTCCATGCCTATATTTTCCCCATGTCAAAGTCCCCAAAGGAGTCAGTGCCAAATAATCCTGACAACTTTCTGGATTACTTTAACAACAAGATCCTCCTGATCCAAACACCCCTCCTCCTATCAGCACCACCTATAAATGCATCCCTTAGCCAAGGAGTTTAGCCTGATTCACTAAAATGGGGTCAAATCACCCCTGCACCTTGATCCTGACCTACCATCTAACTACCACTTGATTTCTAACTTTTCTTGGTTAGGCAAAGCGCTGGAATAATGTGCTTCCTTTCAACTCTGTGATCACATCCATTAATTTAACCTGCTCACAGTAAGTCAGTCTCTGTTAAGAGCTAGCTTTTGCATCAGAATGTGTTCACTCAAAATCCTAGACAAAGTTCACCACATTCTTGATGGTGCTGACATATGCTTCCTAATGCTACTGGCCACACTACCACCATTGACACTATTGACCATACATATCTGCTCTACCCCCTCGATCGGTGTTTTGGAGTCAAATATCCTGCCCTAAATGGGTTTGAATCCTTCCTATAAAGTAGTGAAAATTTAGATCAATATATCCAAACCTACTCTCATTTTATTTGGTGTCCCTCAAGGATCTATAGTGGCTCCCACTCTATGTATCCTTTATGTTGAATCCCTTTTCAAAAGTGCCCAAGAAAAACAGGTACACATCTACCAATATGCTGATGAAACCCAGGTCTACCATAAAGCCTCCTCTGTCCATGACATTTGTGCTCTTCATTCTTTCCTGCTCCACATGCAGACCTGGACGACTCATAACTGCCTCATGTTAAACCATCAAAAACAGGGTTTTCCTTTTCTTTTAAAGGTTCAAGACGTTCTTCAATCCACTCTTAATTAACAACCTTAGCATCCTTGACTTTTACCCTTCACTCTTTCCTGCTGTCTCTGCCCTTGGTATTACACTGGACTTAACCCTGTCCAGAATCCTCCATGTCAACCAATTCTTCAGATCAGCCATATTTATCTGCATGCCCTAAAAAAGATAAAACTGCTTTTATCCCCTCTACTTTGAAAAGTAGAAGCCCATGCTCTCTTTCTCTCTAGGCTTGATTTTGGCAATGCGGCACTAGTAGGTATCTGTCAAAGTGCCCTCATGCCATTGAAATTACAATTACGAAATCTAGATTTGGAATCTAAGAACTGCCCTTAAAGTGGCAAAAGTTCCATTGCTCACAATGTGTATAGAGTTGTCTTTCAGTCAGTCCCTTAAACTATTGGCCTATCTGGATCAGTCAAACGGTTTGAGGCATTGTCAGCGAAAGCCCAGAAGAGTATCCCTTTCCTGCCTTCATGTTTTGACTGTTTGGTTGTACCCTTCTTCCTCCTATGGACACTCAACCATCAATTTTTTTCTCAAATTCAATTCTTTTCCTCATACATGCATTGTGTTAATAGTTTTTTTTGTAACTGCAGCAGACATGTGTGATTTGTTTTCATCATTCCGTGCATGTCTGAGCCTATCATGGTCTAATTGTTTTATGTTTATATGACCACCAATCCCAGATGACCACACCCATCACCAAGACCACCACCAATACTACACCACCATCATTTATCCACTACCAACATTACCTCTACCACCAAAACTACCACTAACATCACATGCCTCTGCAGCGGGTAACATCCTTTACAACGCAAATTTTACCACGTAGTGCCTTTACGACGCAACTATTACAACGCATGTTATTACAACGCATAGCGCTGGCGGGCGCTCTAGGTTAGGGAATAGATTTAATATACTATCCAACACCTTCCCTACTATCCACGGGGACTGGAGCTGGAATAGTAAATTAAACTATTCACTATCCTGCACCCCTTAACGCTATGCGTTGTAACAGCATGCGTTGTAAAAACTGCGATGTAAAGGCATGCGTGGTAAAACCATGCGTTGTAATGTCATACATCCCTCTGCAGCAATATGACCACCACTAGGCACCAAAACCACCTACTATATCACCACTAATACACCACCAGTACCGCACCACCACTACCTTGCATTGGCAAAGGCAGTAGGTCTGGTTATAATGTGCTCTTGCATGGAAACATAATTTCTGCATTCCTTTGTTGACATAAATTATCATTAAACTCAGACCTTTTGGATATGCCTGTTTGGCTTTGCCTGTGTTTCTTCACTTTTTTCCTCTCCTGGATTTCCAGACATCACTCTTTGTGCCCCGATGGGGCTCCCACTAATCACATTGGCTGCTGTGTCATCTGTTCTCCTCTTAGAACAAAAAATGTAGAACTCTGACGGGTACCGTCTACCTTCTCACTCAACTTTTGATTTCCATGTCTTTGTCATCAGAGTGATGTGCTTCCAAAATTGTAGAATTTAAAGAATTTGGCTTACACTTGGAGAATTTTCCAAAGATTTGTGATTAGAATTTTATGACTTTTCTCCAAAAAGGAAACTTTTTTATTTAAATATTTTTAATTGCCATTTAGTTATATCTCAACAATAGATCAAAATCCTGTGTCTGCAAATATATAAGTGCATAAGACAAAGGTGCACATAATAAAATGACAAGATAACAAGCAGAATGGAGATGCAATTTGTGCACAGGTAAGATTCTTGTGTCAACAGCATTACAGATGTAGTGAATAAGGTCATTACAATCCCCAAGGTGATGCCAAATATAGAAAACCAAAAAAAAATACATTTGACGATAGCAACAGAAATGTTAAACAGCGAACCAGAACTTCAGGGGCAATAACGGAAGCACAATATCACAGGTAAAATTCAAACAAGAACAATGGCAGGAGCATCTATAGGAGAGGGCATAGAGAAGTAGGGTACACCTCTTGGCCAGACATTGGGAACCCCCAGTCCGGGTAATGGAGCCGTGTCGGTATGTCCAATACCAAATGCCTGCCTGCTCTAACACCAGAACACCTTGTCTAGTTCTCTAGCAGTGAGGTACCCATATACCCTGTGTTGTCTTATTGGGGTCGTCATATCTCTAATATTTCATGACGGGACATTGTATGCGGTAGCCATGTGTATTGTGTTACTGCCTGAGTCCAAGGACTTTTAGTGTGCCCCCCCACCCCCCTCCCCATTGTACCAACCTCTACTCCCACACTCCCCCTGGTGCCACTCTCCCAGTCCTAAGAAAAAACAAAAATTGTAACATAACAGCATCTCCCTCACCCTTGGCCTAGACAATAACAGGCATCGTACCACAATTTCCCCAACAGTGCAATAAGCAGCTAACAAGTGTCCTAGCATCAAATAGTCCTTGCCGAAGTCTCTGGAGGGTCAGGCCAAGAGTGATATGTTATGTTATGTTATGTTAATTTAATTCTTCTATAGCGCACGGCTACTCCATGGAGCATCCCGGCGCTTTGGCGAAGAATATCAGCAAATAAAAACAACCACACAACAGCAAGGTGCAGAAACAAGAAAAGGAAAAAAAGATCTATTTCCTATAAAGCCACGTTTTCAGGTCTTTCCTAAAAACAAGAAGACTGGGAGCCTGCCTCAGGGATAATGGTAGATCGTTCCAAGCCTTTGGTGCTAGATAGCGAAACGACCGACCTCCCATTCTTGCACGCCTAATTGCAGGAACTGTCATCATGGACAGACAGGATGACCTCAGGGTCCTGCTAGGTAAATACCGGGAAAGACGTTTTCCAATGTACTTGGGGCCGATGCCGTGTAGAGCTTTAAAGGCCACAGTCAGGCTTTTGAAAAGAATTCTCTTCGAGATAGGTAGCCAGTGTAAGGTGTTCAATAAAACAGTGGCACCTGCTCTTCTCGGGAGTCCAAAGATAGCTCGGGCTGCCGAGTTCTGGACTACTTGCAAACGGGTCAAAAGATATTTCGGTAGACCCAGAAAAAGAGCGTTTGCGTAGTCCAGTCGAGAACCAATCAAGGCCTGGACAATTATTTTCCTATGATTGAGTGATACTAAGGGAAGAAATTTCCTCAGCATCCGCAGAATGCCAAAGCATTTTCCTGAAAGACACGAGATGTGAGGCCCAAAAGACAGTTCACAGTCCACTATCACTCCCAAATTTTTGGCCTTGAAAGACACGTTGTCAGGGGGAAACATGTCTTGTGGCCACCAAGATTTCCAATTAGGATCGGGAGCACAGCCAAATAAGAGCAGCTCCGACTTGTCGGAGTTGCACTTTAAGCCATGACACCTAAACCACTCAAAGACCGCACCAAGACAATCCCTAATCTGTATGCCATTGAACAACCCGCCCCTATCACATGTGAATAGGAGCTGGGTGTCATCAGCATATGATATGATCTGGGCGCCAAACGACTCAGCGACTGCCGCCAGAGGGGCCATAAAGATGTTAAAAAGCATGGGGCTAAGAATGGAGCCCTGAGGGACTCCCACCTCTAGCGGAGCCATGTCAGCGGAGAAAGGGGGCGCCCAGATCATTTGCCGGCGGTCGGCCAGGAAGGATTTGAGCCAGTTCCACACCGTTCCAAGAAGGCCACATTCCCAGAGTCTTGCAAGGAGGCCATCGTGAGGAACAGTGTCGAATGCCGCCGACAAGTCAAGCATAACTAACATGGCCTTTCCCCCAGAATCTAGCACTTCCCTGATGGCATCGGTGACCTCGAGTAAAGCCGTCTCCGTGCTAAAATTAGCACGGAAAGCGGATTGCGAAACGTGCAACAGGTCGTTTCCTTCGATGAAACTGGAAATTGTCCTGTGCACGTATCTCTCGGCCACTTACGCCAGAGCAGGGAGAAGGGAGATTGGCCTGTAGTTGGCATGGATGAGGGGGTCCAAGGTAGGTTTCTTGAGCAGTGGTAGGATCATGGCGCGCTTCCATGCCTGTGGCACCACACCTGTAGACAGGGAAGAGTTCAGAAGAGGGTTTAGCAAGGCATTTAAGGCAGGTGCCACTTTCCCCAAATATTTGGCCGGGCATGGGTCTAAAGGGGAGCCAGATTTCAGACCTGACAAAAGATCCAAAGATGTATTAAGACCCATGTGAGGAAATTCAGAGAGGAAAGGGCCTTGACCCTCCACAAGGGATGATGAAGTTAAGTGACTCAAATCCGGTCGTGGGCAAGAGAAAGAGAGAGAGGCTTGGATAGTTGTAATCTTACTAACAAAAAAGGTAGCTAGTTGTTGTATCCAAGAGTCAGTGTGAGTATGACTAGGAGTACAAACGGCAGGAGAAGTAAAATCCTGAACTACTTTAAAAATTTCTTTGCCGACATTTTCAGCCTCATCAATACGGCGTTCAAAATAGGCTTTTTTTCCATCCCAAATTGACTGATGATAGGCTTTAATTACTGCTTGAAATTTCAGTTTTTCAATCGGGTCATAGGCCCGCCTCCAAACTCTCTCAGCCCTTTTACAATCCTGCCTTTGTATCCTCAGCTGGGGAGTAAACCACAGGGCCGACGCTCTTCGCTCACCTAATCTGAGCTTCTTTTCGGGGATTAGGGTCTCAAATCTGGCTATAAGCCATTTATGGAAGAGAGCAAGATTCTCTTCCAAATTTCCCAAAAAAGGACAGGGAAAGGTAATGAGAGCCTCCGATAACATATCCACCGAGAGCAGATGGAAAGGGCGTGAAATCCGCATGGCCTCTATTACTTCTCTCTCCCGAGTGAGGGCAGTGACAGGCAAAGAAAAGGAGATTAAAAAATGATCAGACCAGAGTACTGGCTGTATGGAGGATACAGAGATAGATCTTGTTGAGAATACCTGATCTAAGGTATGACCTTTATTATGAGTTGGTCCTTGCAAAAACGGAGACAACCCTAACGATGCCGTGATATCAATCAATTTCATAGCGTCAGGGTCAAGTTTGTTGTCCATATGGACATTGAAATCTCCAAGAAGAATACAATGATCAGATCTGAGACAAGGGACTGAAAGAGCTACTTGTAGTTCATCATAAAAAGGTCCCTAGATCCCGGTGTTCTATACAAAAGAATCCCGGTACAGGCCTGGAGAGGGGAAAGATGTAGAGTGAAGCCAAGGGCTTCACATCCCTGAATATTCTCTACCGGACAGGTTGAGCAGGAAGTATTCTTTTTCACAATAAGAGCTACTCCTCCTCCTCTGCCCGATGCTCTATCCCTCCTGAAGATGTTATAGTCCGGAGGGATGGCATTGGCCAGGTCAGGTGCAGAACAATCACCTAACCACGTCTCTGTCAAAAATAGACACAATATATTGGAATTCTGCAACAGACTCCAGATATTAAGAGAATGACAGTTCAAAGACCTGGTATTGAGAAGAAGACACTGGAAATGAGCGGCTGTATTGTCCTGCACGGTTCTGTTTAAAACCGGGAGACGCCAACCGCAAAACGGACAGCCTTTCCTTAAAGTCCGGCCGCCGGGAAAAATATGGGAGCAGTGGCCTCGGGGGAGTCGTAAGGCAAGTAGATGTGCCGACGTATAAATAAACATATTTATGAAACAGCACAAACAAGCAACCAAAAGAACAAAAGGCCGAACCGTCCTGCCCCGTCCGCCAACGAGACGCTGACGGGCGCAGACGGGCAGGACTCTGGCACGACTCAGGCTAAGCGAAGGCGCCCCCGCTGCGCGATCCCGCTGCGCTGGGGGAGGAGCTTTAAGTAGAAGACCCTAGCTGGCTCCTGCCCAGTAGAGCGCACGTAAGTACTGGCGCCTGAAAGCGACCCCACACCACTCCAAGATGGCGCCGGAAATAGACTCCCACCCCAGGAACCGGACCCGCTCGAGTAGCGGTGTAGGAACTATTATGTTGCAAGTGAGAGGAAGTTTTAAAATCAGGGAATACCAACAAAAAACAAAAACAAATAGCTAAACAGGAAATTTTCAAAAGCGATATCAGCGCTAAAAGCGCGAGGCGCCACTGCAGCAAAAACGCTACCTTATCAAGGCCGAGCCTCAAAGGGACTCGCCTTAAGTAGAAGACCCTAGCTGGCTCCTGCGCAGTAGAGCGCACGTAAGTACTGGCGCCTGAAAGCGACCCCACACCACTCCAAGATGGCGCCGGAAATGGACTCCCACCCCAGGAACCGGACCCGCTCGAGTAGCGGTGTAGGAACTATTATGTTGCAAGTGAGAGGAAGTTTTAAAATCAGGGAATACCAACAAAAAACAAAAACAAATAGCTAAACAGGAAATTTTTAAAAGCGATATCAGCGCTAAAAGTGCGAGGCGCCACTGCAGCAAAAACGCTACCTTATCAAGGCCGAGCCTCAAAGGGACTCGCCTTAAGTAGAAGACCCTATCTGGCTCCTGCGCAGTAGAGCGCACGTAAGTACTGGCGCCTGAAAGCGACCCCACACCACTCCAAGATGGCGCCGGAAATGGACTCCCACCCCAGGGACCGGACCCGCTCGAGTAGCGGTGTAGGAACTATTATGTTGCAAGTGAGAGGAAGTTTTAAAATCAGGGAATACCAACAAAAAACAAAAACAAATAGCTAAACAGGAAATTTTTAAAAGCGATATCAGCGATATGTCGGGAGAACCTATAACAAACGGACCCTAATGCGTAGTTCATACAGCAAAGCTGTCCCATCATAGTAAAAATGGATATCAAGGGATAACAAGACTCCTCCCTCCCCGCCCACCCCCATCGTGTATGAGCTCAGTCTATCACACTCACCAGCAATGGAAAGTTACAGAACTGGGGTGATCTTATCAGCACAATCGTGGACTCATCTGAGGTCACTGAGCTGGGGGCTCCCAGCACTGATTCCTGATCCGTATCAGGGGCCAGGACCTGAAATCTGTTGACGCCATGGTAGGAGATCTCCGCCACCGCCTGTGCCCGTCCTTAGCAGTCTGTTTCTCAGAGGGGCGAGATCGTGGCCAGCGTGGGCAGTGGCAGCACCTGGGCCTCCATTCGGACCAGCCCAGCGAATCAGCTCAAGTTGTTCCGGACAGGTCCTGTATCCCCTTGGAGTGTGACCATGCCCAGGCCTCCTCCAGGTAGGGGAAGAAATGCCTCGTGACATCATTCACAACCCTAAGCATTCCCGGAAAAAGTAATGCATATGTCAATCCCAGAGTACGTAACTGTACCTTGACCGCTCGAAAGGTGTTGCAACATCTCTGGATCTCCACTGTGTAGTCTGGTCTCGCTGTGATGTTTCTATTATAAGTTTAGGATAATTTTGCTCTGGATAGTTGCAATAGGAGATCTCTGTCTCTATAGCTGAGCAGGGGTGCTATCAGTGGACATGGAGGAGCCCCTTGTGGAGGGGGGTGCTTGGACTCCTATGTGCCCTTTCGATGGAGAAAAACTTTGGAATCCGGTTGGTCAGAACTGTCATTGTTTTATCAGACCTCCAGGAAGAGTTCTACTTTGGGCCCTCTGACTCCTCGATGAAGTCCAGGAGACAGATATTTTTGTGCCGAGAGGGCCACTCAGTGTCCTCCGCTCACACCTTGAGATCGTGCAATTCGTTATTAAGGATTTCAGTTGGTCTTCCATGTTTATCAGGGAGGGTCGCATTGAAGTCAAGGAGAATTCAGCTTCATCCACGCTCTCCATATCAGCCTGCAACAACTCTGTCTCTACTTGGATCTCCCCGAGTTGGGCCTCCATAGTTCTCTTAGAGTCTTGGCTAGCTTGTAGCACCTTGTCAAACATTCCTGCATGTTTTTTTAGCTTGCATTTCAGCTGGCGGATCGAGTGCACCGGTGTGGGGGAGACTGCCATATTAGCCATGATAGATTTCTGGAGCGCAAGCTTGGAGGCTTTCGCCGGTCCATGCGCCAGCAGCTGCCGTCTTCGGCGTCTGGATATTTGAAACAAAGAACGACTATGTCTTGATTATCAACAGTGCTCTGGGGAGGCAGAGGGCTTCCAGAGAGCCATTAGGAAGGGAGCAGCACGGCAAGTGAGTTACCGGGTACAGAGCAAGAGTTCAGTGGCATCCATGGCTCACACCACTGACCTCGCTGCGTGTGTTTCTGGATGAAGCAAGAGGGGGGAGGGCATCCTTCAGAGGTCAGCACTTTAGTGTTGTGGGCATAGGGGAACCCTTGAACCACAGAGCAGCAGACCATGCCACTACATTGCCAAGAAAGCGGTCAGGAAAGTTAGAATTGTTTTCAGGGGCCGTGCGCGAAGTGCCTTTCTGCCATCGCCAACAAGGAAGAAACCAGGAATGCCCCACAGGGATGTCTCTGGATACCTGTCACGCTTCTATCGCCAGGTGAGGTGGTCAGTGGGCTCAGGGGGGGGGGGGGAGAAGAAAGTGGTGACCCTTGAGTCTGGTCTCACAGTCCCTTTATCAGCACACAAGTATCAATAAAGGAGTACCTCCAGCCCACAGCTTGTGCCTTCCGTCCTGCTATAAGTGCCAAAGGGAGGTCCACCGCGAACCTACTCGTTGGGGGTCCTCCATAGAGCAGCCGCAGCAGACGCTACAGGTGCTGTAGCAGTCAGGGCCCCACAGTGCTATTCGCAGCCCTCCAATCTCTACCAGATCGCCATGCCACGCAGCCACTCTGGGCCCAAGGGAGGAACGAGCTGTCTGACTCGCCAGGAGGGCCCGCGTCCTCCTGCTGTATCATTTACACCTGTGCATGGGGAGGGCCGTGCCGATCAAGCGATGTCTGCTGGGCAGTTCAATTGGGCCCAATGGTATCGTGGACGAATGTATGACGTTACAACGCATGCTTTTACCACGCGGTAGGTAACTACGCAGTTGTAACAACTATCGCGTATTTACCACGCGTGGCATTACATCGCAAGTTGTTTCAACGACTTGCGCTAGGTGGCTCGCTGGACTTAGGAATAGTATAAATTACTATTCCTACACCAGTTAGCGCAACAGCAGGGAAGGTGTTGGATTTAAAATCCAACACATTCCCTTGTGTTGCACGCCACCTAGCGCAAGTCGTTGAAACGTTTTGCTATGTAAAGGCATGCGTGGTAACAACGCTGTCGTTGTAACGACCGCGTTGTTATTAACCTAAGTGGTATTGCCAGGGTTGTAAACGCTGTCTCCCATCATAGACGCCAGCGTTGGTCAGGCTCACAGTTTAGAGTAGGCCTCCCAAGGCCTCCCTCAGCAAGGCAATTAGTGTATTGGAGCGCAGCTGCGTCCGACTCCAGTGCAGCCACACAGCCTTGTCTTCATGGCTGGACAGGGCCTGTCTACAGGATGCCTTACTTGGCAAGGCGAGCAACATTCTCAAGCGCGGCTGCCTTAGTTCCCAGGGCAACCTCGCAATCTCTTGTGTTGTGGCTGCATGGGGCCAGTCGTGGGCAGCCGGCCACCGCCTCCGTACCCTGCTGCTCCCGGCCACTCTGTGTTGCAAAGGGGCCCGCATCCTGAGCCCCTGCAGCAAAGTCCAGTGAGGTGACTGCTTTTTGCCGGAGCCAGGGTGCAGTCGGAGCCATGAGGCAGGGCCTGTCGGGTAACTTGCCTGCAACCTGGTCAGCTCCATCAGGGGTCATTCGGGACACCCCTGTCCATCCACAGTAATGAGGAAGAGACTCTCCTTCGGTTTGGGGGACTCTTAACTACTCTCCGTAGTAGGATGAATGTAGATGGTCACAGTGTGGAGCGGAACGTTAAGAAAAAGGCGACTGATTCCGGCACCATTTTGGCCACACTACCTCAAAGGTTACTGACACTCTGGATGAAGTTCAACAAATTAATTTCACGTCTACTTATAATTCTCTCATCTCTGTCATTTCTTATTTTTGGCCACTGTGCACTCATGAGTATTATCATATACATATACCAGTACTGACATCATGAAGAAAAATGCAAAAGGCCAAATTCACACTCAAGTCGGAGTATTGCCTTTTATTGAGTTACGTGTTTAATATCATGAGATGCCAATTTGGAATGTTTTATTCTATGATAGAAATCTTCTATAGCACCATGCATGGATAAGCCCTATCTGATATGCAAATCAATGTCCTTGATTACAGAAGCGGCTGTTGTCCGGGCTGAGTGGTGGGGTGGCGGGGGATTGGGGATGAATGACGACTTTAAAACAACAAAAAACAAAGAAAAAAATAACTTACCTGGTTAATCACCGCTCTTCTGCTTCTCTCCAGCACAGGCTTCCAGAATCCCCTGCGGACAATCCTGACACTGCCCTCATGCTGCATGAGAGTAGCATCAGGATTAGACTATGCACCCTCGATTTGCGCTCCCAGAGAGACTGGGAGCCTGTGCCTCCTGTCTCCAACCCGGCAACGCAGCACGGGTTGGAGAGCGCTTCAGTGCGCATGTCGGTTTGGCCGTCGGGAGATAGCCAGCCAAATCCAAATGCGCACTGGCAACAGTGCCCACCACTCCCCCTCTGTGAGTCCCCCACGACGGCCCGCCCCAAAACTCGCCCGGTAGAGAAAAATAAAATATTATTAAACCTGGTTTATTATCATTTTATTATTACATTTTTGCAGCTGCTGGCGGGGGTAACGCTCCTCTGCCATAGCCGTGGAGCCGCCGCTGCTTGATTACGAGTGTCCCTGAAAAATTGTGGACCAGTGCAAACCCTTGTTTGGACTGGTGTCCCAATTACCGGTTGGTCAGATTTTTCAGACTTCTTAGGGAAGTTCAAACTTGCTGAAATTTACCAGGTGAAAAAGTCTGAATTTTGGTGCATGTAGTACCAAAATCCCCATAATTTGTCCCATTTCAAATCTTAAATGTCAGTATTTGTCACATGCAGTAAATAACGATCCCTGGGATGGTGTTATTTATCAGTGTGATAAAAACTGCAGTTACAGAGGCACTCGTGTTGTTACTAGAAAGGAAACATATCCTTGAAGTCATTGTAGAGAATTCACTGCTATGGAGCTCTGCAAATGTATCTATCAATTGTGCTGCTGGTTTTTACAACAGAAACAAATGCCATATTAATTTCATTATTATTTTTATTCTACAAATTATTTTCTTTGTGAACTAAGGGGTGGGGGAAAGAGTATTTGTGTGCTTGAAACTGATTTGTATTAAATCTTGGTATTCTCATGCAGTTAACACTCATTCACACTGCATTACATTTGTTTGGCTGCATTCATTGCCATAGATCATGTTAGTTTATTTGATTTGATACAAGTTAGGTTCCATGGAAAAACACAAAAAACAGACATGACCCATGTTAAATTTAACAGACTATAGGACGTGTAGAGGTTGGTGACAGCTGATTCTATTTGTGTGGTGCAGGTCCTTTTTTCTTGAACATCACAGGGGTATTGTCTTATGGCTTTCCTAGATAAATCAGTGTAAAAAGTAATAACTGGATCCTCGATTCCTACTGAGTTTAAGTTGTGTGCTCATGCAGATGCCTGGGTTCATGTGTTTTGGAGTGTGTGGGTTATACATGTTGGGGCTTCCATTGTGTGTATGAAGCCACGGAAGCAATAGGATGCTCCAGCTGCTCAGTGGAGATCAAACTGTGCTATCTCCCTTTGCAGCATGCCCCCACTGCTGCTTTCTCTGATCCCTCAGTATTCATTCTCAGGATGGAACTTGTGTACTCTGACTGAAACAATGCACCTGTTCCTGCAGGTCAAAGTGTGACCTGAGAGAGAACTTCACTTGCACAAACACTTTGGCATGATGGCCAGACCAAATGACACATTCAGCATAGAATAAGGAGTAGGGTATCTCCCAACTTGCATCATGTGTTCTATGCTGGATGCAGGAACCATCTACCAGGTATAAACAAGAGGCAAGCTGATAGATGGACTCACCTACTGGCTGTCATGCAGATGTGGGTACTTGAAAAATAAATTCACCATGCAAGTGTAGCTTTCACACCAATATTTGGGGCTCATTTTTAAATTTGAGGAACACTTAAAAGCACTAAGTGACTTAAGAACTTGTTAAAGTATCAATTCTTCACCTTTTGACTTTAAGAGCCTTTGCACAGCTTTGCGTAGAAAGATTCAGACGAGAGACAGAATCCATGGCTGTCTTACTTCAGTTGATAAAAACTAAAGATATTCAACTGCTACCTCTGCTGAGAAGCATATAGACAGACTTGCATACTGACAACATTCCTTGCTCTGCCACAGGGATCCCATATGCTGCTGTGAATTATTTAGCGATGGTGAGAGCAGGACTGGAGATTACATTATTCATCAACCCAACTCAAAGCTGAACACCGGAACACCCAGTACCGAAGGTTCAAGACCAGCATGTGACTTTGTATGAGGCACTCCATGTGTTTTCCCATCACTGGTCTGAGTCCCTGCATTCTACATATGTGAGGACACCATGGGATACTGCATAGGCACCCTATTATGTGGCCCCCATCCTTGTGAGTCCCTTCACAGACCTGAGGACATTTTGTGATCCAGTGAGAGGCATTTCTGAGGAGGCCCATCACCATTGTGAGCCTCTACAACCTGCAGGTGCAAGTCTTATATGTGATCTTGGGATCACTGACAGAATAGCGACAGTCAAAATATCGACTTGCCAAAATATCGAGGTAAAAATATAGAATGCCAGAATATCGACTTCCTATCTACAAACAGGTAAGTACAAAAATATCGACTCCAAAATATCGATAGGAAAAAATATAGACAGTCAAAATATCGAATTTTTTAAATATCTTAAAACTAATTTTAAAGTAATATATTAATAAATATAATTAATTTAAACATACTTAAAATACTTAAATAAACTTCAAATTAATAAATAATTAATTTAACTTAAAAAATACATATTATTAACCAAACAAATACAATATTTTTTCCGTAGGATAGCGAGAGGGTTAAATTTACTACTCACACTACAGAGAGCGCAACAGTAGGGAAAGCGTTGGATAGTGTAAGG
This sequence comes from Lissotriton helveticus, assembly GCF_964261635.1. Classification (NCBI taxonomy): domain Eukaryota; kingdom Metazoa; phylum Chordata; class Amphibia; order Caudata; family Salamandridae; genus Lissotriton; species Lissotriton helveticus. The sequence continues at coordinate 877,277,822 of NC_136067.1, forward strand.
TTAAAAATTACTATTCCCACTCCAGTGAGCGCAACAGTAGGGCAAACGTTGGATAGTGAGAGGGTAAAAATTACTATTACCACTCCAGAGAGAGCAACAGTAGGGAAAGCATTGGATAGCGTAGGGGTAAAAATTACTATTCCCACTCCAGAGAGTGCAACAGTAGGGAAAGCATTGGATAGCATAGGGGTAAAAATAACTATTCCCACTCCAGAGAGTGCAACAGTAGGGAAAGTGTTGGATAGCGTAGGAGTAAAAATTACTATTCCCACTCCAGTGAGTGCAACAGTAGAGAAAGCGTTGGATAGCGTAGGGGTAAAAATTACTATTCCCAATCCTGTGAGTGCAACAGTAGGGAAAGTGTTGGATAGCGTAGGAGTAAAAATTACTATTCCCACTCCAGTGAGTGCAACACTAGGGAAAGCGTTGGATAGCGTAGGGATAAAAATCACTATTCCCACTCCAGTGAGTGCAACAGTAGGGAAAACGTTGGATAGCGTAGGAGTAAAAATTACTATTCCCACTCCAGTGAGTGCAACAGTAGGGAAAGCGTTGGATAGCGTAGGGGTAAAAATTACTATTCCTTCTCCAGAGAGTGTAACAGTAGGGAAAGCGTTAAATAGCGTAGGGGTAAAAATTACTATTCCAACTCCAGAGAGTGCAACAGTAGGGAAAACGTCGGACAGCGTAGGGGTAAAAATTACTATTCCCACTCCAGTGAGTGCAACAGTAGGGAAAGCGTTGGATAGCGTAGGGGTAAAAATTACTATTCCAACTCCAGAGAGTGCAACAGTAGGGAAAGCGTTGGATAGCGTAGGAGTAAAAATTACTATTCCCACTGCAGTGAGTGCAACAGTAGGGAAAGCGTTGGATAGCGTAGGGGTAAAAATTACTATTCCTACTTCAGAGAGTGCAACAGTAGGGAAAGCGTTGGATAGCGTAGGGGTAAACATTACTATTCCAACTCCAGAGAGTGCAACAGTAGGGAAAACGTTGGATAGCGTAGGAGTAAAAATTACTATTCCCACTCCAGTGAGTGCAACAGTAGGGAAAGCGTTGGATAGCGTAGGGATAAAAATTACTATTCCCACTCCAGTGAGTGCAATAGAATGGAAAGTAAATACTTCATATATAAATATAAATAACATAAATATTAATTTCAATTACAAAATAATTAAATTATTTTAAAATGTTATAAAATATATTAATTAATCAATTAAAATTACAAATAAAAATTAACTAATGATAAAAATTACCTACTAATACTAATTGTTTACCAATTACCAATAAATGAATTTACAATATAAAAATAAATAAAAATTAGACACAAAAAAATATTTAATAAATATAATTACTTACAATTAAATTACTTCACACCCTATTCCCCTATAAACCCACAACCCGCTACAGAAAATAAATTACTAAAATTAACATATTTATCAATTAATCAATTAAAATTATTGACCGATTATATTTTAATTAATTACCAATTATTAATTATTTAACAATTAATTCAATATAAATAACAATAAATAAATTAACATATTTAATTAATTATAATTAAATTACTTCCCACCCTATTCCCCCATAAACCCACAACCCGCTACAGATAATAAATTACTAAAATTAACATATTTATCAATTAATCAATTAAAATTAATTACCAATTATATTTTAAATAATTACCAATTAATAATTAATAATTAATTCTAAATAAATAATATTAAATAAATTAACATATTTAATTAATTATAATTAAATTACTTCCCACCCTATTCCCCTATAAACCCACAACCCGCTACAGAAAATAGATTACTAAAATTAACATATTTATCAATTAATCAATTATAATTAATTACCAATTAAATTTTTATTAATTACAATTAATAATTAATTAACAATTAATTCTAGATAAATAACAATAAATAAATTAACATATTTAATTAATTATAATTAAATTACTTCCCACCCTATTCCCCTATAAACCCACAACCCGCTACAGAATTATATTACACAAAAAATAAAAAATAATATTAACTTACCTTAAATTCGATATTTTTGTTGTCTATATTATGTCTAGTAGATATTATGTCCATTCTATATTTTTGATTCGATATTTTGTCCATTCTATTCGATATTAAAATTTTCTGGTCGATATTTTTGTTGTCTATATTATGTCTAGTCGATATTATGTCCATTCTATTTTTTTTACTCGATATTATGTCTAGTCGATATTAAAAACTCGATATTTTGACTCTATGCCCTGATCTTGCATGTGTATCCATCACTCCTGTGAGCCCCCTGAAAGCTGACCGTAGCTGTATCTGACAGCCCACATTATTGATTCAACAACCGTAAGCTGTAAAGAAGACTCCATCTTCTCCTTCATGCCTGCAACCATCATCAAGATCAGTGAGGCTTTCTGCCAGCTGCATCGTCCAATTTGAATCTGCCACAATTGTGCACAGCATGAGCCCCCAAGTGCACGCAGTGAGGAAGCCCGATCAAACATCAACTGGTCTGCCCTTATTTGTATGGGACAGTTCCACTTACTGCACCCCTCCTATACCAAGATCAGCACATCTGACATTGCAGACTTCCTGAACTCCTCTGTGAGTTCCCAAACACTTCAAGGAGACTTCCAGTAAGATACAGAGCCGGTAGACAAAAGAATACTTTGTGCTTGACTAATGCAATGCTAAATTCTTGTATAATTGCAACCCTGATTTCCCCAGGTGCTCCAGAAAGGCAACAGAAAGGAGGTTGCTAAGATAGGCAACGTGAGCTATGTACAATAGAACTTCATAAAGTTTAGAAGAATGTTTGCTTACTAATAATGGTCTCAGTCAATCAATCAATCAGGTTTCTTATAAAGCACTACTACTCACCCGTGAGAGTCTCAAGGCAATGAGTGGGGGCAGGGGGAGGGTGGATCTGCGGTTCAGCCCAAGAGCCTTTTTATAAAAAGATATAACACTGCGTGGACAATCTGTTCCTTAGGAGTGATACAACCAAGAGTAAACCTTGACTTAAATCCTGATACCTCTGACAGACAAAGCCTAAAAGGGAGGCCTTTTGCATTTCTGTGAGCTTGCAGTAGTGTCCAATGTCTTCATTTCCAGGGACAGCAGCAGTATTTGTTACCTGGATTACCCACCTGCACCTGAGAAGTCGAATCGTCAAGCCAGAGCACTCGCTTGACAGCACAACATATATGAGATGAAGGTGGAACAATTGAGTCAGTGATAAGGATGTCTTGAATTTGCAAATTCGACCCTTTTCAGATTAGCAGCAGATATGTGTGTATCTAAGTCTTTTTGTTCAAACTGTTGTCTCCCTCTGTTTATGTGGGCAGCTTGTAATTACTCTCCAATGTTTATCCTTCCTTCTTTATCTTCTTTCCTTTTATGCAGTTGATTTCTGAATATGTCCCTTTATCCCTGTGATCTTTCCTTTGTAGCGGCACTGTCTGGGTGAAGCGTTACATAAATCTATCAGCAATGTAAGTGAGGCGTCTGCGCTAGGGCATGAATGCAATGCTAATGCTCCTGCACACTGTTTAAAAGCATTGCTTCAAAGCTTTCTCCTCCTGGGCCACACTGATAACGGCAATGCATATGTCCTGTGAATTGCTGCATCTGGTTAACCTGAACGTTCATGCCACATCCGTTCATTTGCACTAATGCATGTCACTTGGCATCCGATGCTGCTAAAGCCCGTAATGCATTCAGAATTAGTTTCACTGACCAATCAGATCAGGCTTGGAAGCTGTACAGTTTCATCAGAGCAAGCTCACAGTGCATGAAATGTAAGCTTTGATTGAGTTTATGATTTGCCACTAAAAAAAACCTTTCACCCCCCCCCCCTTTTTGAGTGGACCAGAGGTTGGGCAGAAATAGTTTGAAATCATAATTCAGCCATTCTTCAGAGAATCAGAGATGATTTATGAGGTTCCAAGACCAGACAGCTGCTGGGAAAACAATTAGGCATCTCACCTGTTTGTACATCTTGTGAAGAATGTGCATGAAATTACTCCAGTGGCTTGCTGTAATTTCCCTTTTGAAGAAGCATTTCCCTATAGCAATTACCTCAGATTCTGTTTACCTTAACACCAGGTGATAAGAGGAGAGGACAGCTCAGTAGATGGTTCAACCCTGTTACATTACAAGGTCCTTCTCTTAGACCTAAGAGTAGCATTCCAGATGCTCACCAGGATCTAGCTAGCAGGGGCAGCCCATAATTGCTGTAATGCTTCATATGGCAGTCCTTACTTGGACAACTAACTCTTCGGGACCACTCCACAAACACATTCATTTACCCAGATTGCACATGATCCACTGAACTCTATATTCACTGTTTTTTCAATGATCTAAGGTAAAATTCTCAGAGAAATCACAAAACCTCTAGTTCTTTGCCACTTCTAGCTGTTTGCCACTTCATCCGGATGGGAAGCCATTACCTTTCTTGCAATGAGTGAATATCTTGTAGAATACCATACTTCACTGCAGGAGCCAAAATGCCACACAGGCCTGGTCTATCAAAAGACCTACTGTAAACTGGTGAATACATAGGCTGTGATGAGAGAATTAACAATGCAGCTTACGGCTCTCTGAGGTCATGAGAGACAAAGTACTATTGCTCCAGTCTGCCAGCCACTTCTGGCCTAGAGAACTTCAGAAGAAAAGTTGCAGTTAAATGGAAGACAGTCTGCTCCATGTCAACATCCTGAAGACTTGTGTGATCTCCCTTGGGGTAATACTGTTTCTGCCAGTTCTCCTGGACAAAGGTTGCTATGCCATACATTAACATCAGCTCTGTAGGTTTCTTCATGAACTAGCAGCAGGGTACTAAGATCATCCATCTATTCCACTTAACCCTGCATAGATGCAAGTTTGAACTTGCTAGCACATGTCTTCTGTTGGTACCATCCAGCAGAGGTGAAGACCTTGGAGCCAGAGAGGCTAAGCACGCTTCATCACAACCTACCTGTATGGTGACTAAACTCCATGGTGTCAAGCATCTAGGCATGTGGAACTTTCCGAAGCCAAATGTTGTGTTTTCAACAAGGGGCTCATTTCTGAGAGGGTGGTGTCACGTTTGCACCATGCAACATGGTACATGCGTGACACAAACCTCTAAGTCAGATTTTTTAAGCCACTCAAAGTCATTTTGCATTGCTATGAGTGGCTTCAAAATCTGCAGTAATGCAACGCTGCATTGCGTTACTCTGTGGTGAGTAGGCATTACGAGGTATCTCTTGTCCATGGCCAGGCCAGAATCCTGCATGTACGATAGACGTGAAACAGTCCATCCCTGACACAAGGGCTGATCCTTCACCTCTCCCCTTATTTTATTTCCTAAAACTCTGATTTGTGTCGTTTGGTATTACGCACACAGACCTGTTAGATGGCCTAGCAAACTTACTGCATATTCGTTGTGCTGGTAGACAGTTCCCTCCTCTGCCCCTCGAGCTTTGGCATACACACTCATCGAGCTCCTAGGCATTCTGGCTATATATTTGTGCAAAGCTTACGTCATTTGAGACTTTAATTTTTTGTTTGAGGCCCTTCTAGCAGGTCAGAGAACGATTTTCTCTGTGTTTACTTTGTTCTATAGCTAACTTAAGGGCTAAAGAGAGTGACCCTTACAGATGGCTATGTCCTACGTCTCATTTTTGTACCACTACATTTAGTACAACTAAACTGTTAAGGCTTTGGTGCAGATGAATGATTTTTGTTCTATTTAATATCTTTTTCCATGCTACCTCTTCTTTGTCAGGACACAGAAGTCTCAATTAGGTCACACAGGGCCACATAGCGTTTTTTTTTTACGAATTGCTATGTGGTAATCGCAAACACTAAATTACAAAAGTGTGTTTTATACTTTTTGCGATTCTCGTTATGTCGCAAAAAGACCTACCTAATGAATATTAATGAGGTAGGTCTCCGTTTGCAACCCCTTGGGAATCTCAAAAATCACAGAGCTGGTGGCCTGCTAAGGTCAGTAGACCACAATGACTTTGATTGCTTTTAAATAAAGCAATTGTTTTTGTTTTTTTAATGCAGTCCGTTTTCCTTCATGGAAAATGGGATGTGTTTCTACAGGGTTAAGACTCTTGGTTTTCTCTTTGATAAGCTGGTTTATCAGGGAAAACAGGTGAGCTCTGTGGTCTTTTAATAAATCAACAATGGTCACTAGCTTTTATGTTAGTTGCTCTCATGGATACAAGGTCAATTTGGCAGTGTTCCTCTCTCTCGTGTAGCAGCATCACTATATATATATATATATATATATATATATATATATATATATGTATATATATATATATATATATATATATATATATATATATATATTACTGACTGTCCTGTGAATGGTTGGGGACGGTGGGGAATGCGATTTTGCCACAGAATCGAACAGCTAAAGAGCACTGTGGCTCTAGAATGATCTGAACAATTCTGCTGCAATATCCCTGCAAAGAAGAATATTAGGGCCATATGTATCAAGCCAAATTGCTTTTGCGAACGCCAAAATTCGCAGAATTTCGGCGTTTCCGAATGCAATTTGGCCAAATGGTATGTATTAAGCAAATCTGCGTGCAAAATAAGGAATCGCAAAATTTGCGAAATGAATGGGAAAGTATTCCTTAATTGCGATTCACAATTTGCTAATCGCAATTAAGGAATTTTAAGAAATCGCAAAAAAATGCGATTTTCTCCATACATACCAATTTGCGAATCTCAAATAGCGATTTCTTAAAAATCGCTATTTGAGATTTGCAAATGGGTACCTTCATACATATGGCCCTAAGTCTTTAGCTTAGAACTCTGTTATTTCTAAAACATGGATGTTATAATACAATTATCAATTACCTGAAAAAAGGCTGTCTCTTTTTCCCTGCTGGTTATATGGCCAAATATGCACAGCAGCATTTCTAACAAAAACAAGCACAAGGAAAACCTTAATTTATTCCTTTGGGATTTTAGAAGCTCAACTTTTCTAAATGATCAATCACATAACGGGCAACAGCATTATTGTATTTGTTAGAATGGGCTGTTACTTCAGAAAACAGATCCATCAGATAAATCTATAGCTTTCTCTTAAGGAATTTTCCACAGAAAACAACTAAGATTTAAATCTATAAATCAAGATGCTCGCCAGCTGAGAGTAAGTAGAGAAAAAGAGACTATGCTAACCTAAACTCTGAACAGCCCTCTTACATAGAAGACCAGTTCTGAAAAACAATGCGCACAAATCAGACATCCAAGAGGTTACTAAAAGGAGAAAGACTCTCTCAGATGTTTTAGGTACTTATGGCCAGTAAACAGTCAAATCACAATCTTCCTAAAATCATGATAATCAAAATGTCTCAATTTCTGGGCAGTAATATGGTGTAAATGATACACATAGATTGTCCGTAAGTGCAAATAACCTATAAGGGCAGCAACATTTGGTGCACATAGATCACTGCATACAGCATACTTCAGTGTACTGTGCAATCAAGCTGCTACGGTGTACAAATAAATTCAGTCCTGTGGAATGTCTTGTCAAATTCTAGAGACGGGGTATACGGAGCCGAGAAAAAAGGCAAGCAAGCTACATAACATGGTCAAACACTTAGTAGGACTGGTGAACTCTCCATTTTGAGATGTTGTCTTACCTGATCCAGATATCTGAAGCAGTTTCTCATGCTGTGGAAACTGAAGTGTTACAGAGGCATAGCTCACGGCGCACCAGCCAAATGATGACCATGTTACGCACTCCAGACTTTGTTTTTATTATTCATTGTCAGAAGTGTATATTGACAGGGCTCCACATGTTTTCATCCAATCAGATTGTAGAAAAAGATACTACTCTTAAATTCCCAACGTTAGCATGACCTGTGGTGGGAGCTGCCGTTTTGTTTAGATTTCGTTATTGCAACATTTGCAAACTGGGGTTTACTTAATTCCAAGATTATAATGAAATTCAGTTGGCCCAAAATATGGTGCCAGGCTACCATGGTATATTTGAACCAAAGAAAAAAGCTGTTACAGTACACCCATTATTACGTATGATGATCAAAATACAGTATTGGATAGGTAATGGACAAGGTCTGGATTCAAATGTAATCCTTAACAGGAGTTCACTAGGACAATCTAATGAGACAACAGGTATACAGAACATGCAAGTAGTCCAAAGACGTCATCTGTTTGTTTTCATTCACTTTTTATTTTTACCAAAGATTTCCAGCACAAGATTTTGCCAACACGTGTTTCGTCTATGCTTAGACTTTTTCAAGGCTGGAAAAAGTAAACATCATATATTCAATAATCTATATACATACAAATGTTAAAAAGACTATTACAAAAAAATAAAATCCTGCAAGTCATTTAGTTTGTCTAACCAATTCCAGTATAACAATGGATGATAAAATCCCACAGTAAATCTAATGTAACTCTATGCATTGATCAAATGTATTGTTTATCTTAAGTAGAAAACTAGAAACGGAAAAAAGATCAGAAATGAACCAGTGATCAAATCATCAAAAAGAGGACGATCAGATAAGCCGCAAATCATACAGAGGATGAGGAAAAAAGAACCACGCGTTTTTGATTAAATATGAAAAGTGAATATAGAAGGAGCTCTGATGTGTAAGGAAATACCGTGAACCCAAGTAAAATTAATCCTGTATAGAATGAAAACTAATAAATGAACCCACCGATATGGGAATAGTATAATGATGTAGTCTGATATGAATGCTTCAAAGGCCAATGTCCGTGTTCGCGCTCCAAAGCAAATAAGCATGTATTGAACCGGGCAGTCTGGCCAGAAAGAATAGAAAATAAGTTAGCAAGCTATATAGTCCTACACTTATTACAAATGATTAGACCTCGAGAAAGAGGCCAATACTGTTAACAAATGGCATACGTGTGAGAGCATATGTGCATACGCCAAAAAATATACCATATATGTATCGGTAGCACTTATAACGAAGTATAAGTATAGATCAAAAAGATAGGGGTCCGAGTAGGTATACTAGTTTCCTATTGGAAAAACTACACACAGAGGTACACCATTAGGTGACTAATACCCCCACCAAATCAAGGCACACTGGTGATGGCATCCAGGAAAAACTCTCTTGGCAGTTGGTGTAAAGTATCATAACAGTACTATGACCCGCTAGTGTTAAAAAATTGTTGTCTCATTAGACTGTCCTCGTGAATTCCTATTAAGGATTACATTTGAATCCAGACCTTGTCAATTACCTATCCAATACTGTATTTGAATCATCATACGTAATAATGGGTGTGCTGTAACCGCTTTTTTCTTTGGTTAATTTGTATGCATGTTAATTTCTAATGTGCTAATAGTACCTCTGGGTAGTAGGTGTATTAAGCTACTCTTGTACCCCGGTCAAACTTTAGCGATAGATTAGTTCACACTTATTTTTGGTATGGTGCAAATACGTTGTTCATATTGATTGTGCGGTCTTTTCCCTTATAGGGACCACTAATACCAATAATTTTTGGCCTCCCCCTTACTCAGATACAGTCTGGGGCAACGACGGAGAGAGCGTGGCCTCCCTTCCTTCCTGAGTTTGAGTCCAGGTGAGGTGAGGTCTTCTCCCCGGCAGGACAGGATCACTTATTGGATCCTTCTGCACGGCGGAGTTGTGAATCCATACGGCGTATCCTTTTTTTGTTATCACACTGGTTTACAGATATTGTTTTTCACTAAGCAGTAACAATGTTATGAACAGGGGTCCTGATGAAAGCCTTGGGTCCTTCCCAGTTAGGTTGAAACATGTTGGCCATTTAATGCAGTAATTTGCTTCCATACTGCATTTGTGCACTGTTCGTTTTGGTTTTAACTAGGAAGAGGACAGATTCCTAATAAAAATACTTTCCTGCCCTTTATCCTATTTTACTCTCACCACTTTTTCTTTGTTGCACTGCACTTATACCCATCCTGTGTCTGTCACTGGTCACTTAGTGCTTGTGGGCACTGACCCCGCTCTACAACAGGGTATATATGGGTCTCAATGATCTAGAGACTTTTTACCCCTGGAGGATGACCAGATGATAGAATTTGATCATACAATTGTTTGATGGGAATCCTAAGAACGAAGCGGGTTCTTTGTTACAATCACTTACACCTCTTTTTGATTTCAGTTTATCTTTATCCTACTCCTATTATCGTCTTCCATTAAGCCTGTGCTATGGATTGAGGGTTTTTGACACCCCATCATCACAGACCCCTAGGTTTTCTTGTGTTTAAAGTATTGCGTTGGGGGCTTAACCTAGGCTAGGTCTTTAAATTCCCCTATGACCCTCCCTTCCCTTTTTGTAGTATCCAGGAAAAACTCTCTTGGCAGTTGGTGTAAAGTATCATAACAGTACTATGACCCGCTAGTGTTAAAAAATTGTTGTCTCATTAGACTGTCCTCGTGAATTCCTATTAAGGATTACATTTGAATCCAGACCTTGTCAATTACCTACACTAATTCCATCCTTCCCAATCTTAGGATCCGATCAGCGCCAGGAAACTTACGGTGACAGTGCGCTCAAGAAATGTCTTATAACATAACATATCCAATACTGTATTTGAATCATCATACGTAATAATGGGTGTGCTGTAACCGCTTTTTTCTTTGGTTAATTTGTATGCATGTTAATTTCTAATGTGCTAATAGTACCTCTGGGTAGTAGGTGTATTAAGCTACTCTTGTACCCCGGTCAAACTTTAGCGATAGATTAGTTCACACTTATTTTTGGTATGGTGCAAATACGTTGTTCATATTGATTGTGCGGTCTTTTCCCTTATAGCCCTTATAGGGACCACTAATACCAATAATTTTTGCTTTAACAATGGTAAATTTGACCATGATTACTGCTGTTCTCTCTATTTGGTCCTGTGGCACAGGTGGTTCATTTGAAAGCAGCTTGTTTAGATCAGGGTGCATTGCATGCATTGGGGCTTTTGAGAAAGTGGATTATTGCAAGGGGTGGATGGTAGTTCATTAGTCACTTTTCTTGTTAAGTCTAGACAAGTTTCAATAATTTAAACCTGAGCTCAACCCCTTGTGGCTATGGCATAGAACAGACAGGCTTAACTTAAGGAAATGGATAAAGCATTTAGAAGTTCCAAAGCAGTTCAATTTATAAAAATAAAGAATATTTTAATGAACAAAATTACACCAAAACAACAAAAGTCCCAAAAGGGAACCAGCGATATCAATTATTAACTTTTTAAATGAAAATAGTGCCAAAAAGTGTTACGCACCAACTTCAGTCATCTAGTTGCACTTGAACCTGGGTGCGATTTCAGGCTGACTGCAGTGGAGATCGGGCCGGACACAGAAACCAGATTTGTCCCGGTCAGAAGTTTAACCTTCTGATGTAGTCTCTGAAACGGAAGTCAAAAATCCTTAGCAGGGAAGGCAGCAGGCTGTGGCAAGAGGAACTCCATGACTCCGCATGGCCGCTGTATGAGGTCCTGATAAAGCAATTGAATTTTGGTGGGAAAGCTCATAGCTGGAAAAATTCAGAATTTGCTCCCAAAGAAGGTCCCTCGCCTGCCCCATACTTTTGGTGCCTTTGCCCAGTAAAGATGTCAACGTTCGGACTTCGGCACTTTTATGAAGCTTGGCAAAGTTGCAAGCTGTTGCCAAACAGGGCTCCATGAGGCCAGATACCTTCGCCACGATGTCCTGTTAAAATAGATGGCCTGCTTCAGAGCAGCTTTGAATGGTGGTAGCTTGAATCTATGACTCACAAGCATAAACAGCTTTGTTGGATAAACTTGGCAGGTTTGTCCCAGTCCTCTGGAGGTTGTTGGTGCAAAAACGTTTCTAAATCCCAGGTTTTTCAGGATGTTAGGAGAAGTACACTTTGACACAGCCAAAAGTCTGTGGACCTTTCAAGCAGCACTTCGGGGTCACGACTCACTCCAGCAGAAGCCACCAGTTGGGTCCAAGGCAGGTCCAATTTAAACTGGTCAACTGCTCCCTTCAGGAAAAGGGCTTCTAGCAGCATTTTGTGTCCCTGTAGCATAAAAGGAGGTCAGCTAGCTGACCGTTGGAGTCCACTTGTTTATCAGGGGTGCAAGTGGGAGCAAGTCCTTCCTTTCAGATCTCAACAGCAGGTACAGTCCTCTTTTGTCTTCCATAGGTCCAGTAGTGTTCTGAAGAGGGTACCCAAGGGTGCCACATATATTCTTGGCACTAGCCAGTGGGTGGGGGTGACTCCTGGTCCCCCCCCTAACCAATGCGGAAAAGGTTCCCAGGGGTAATACTACCCACATTTGCAGGGGTTTATGTTTGTCCTACTCCAAACAATCTCGCAGTGGCCAGAGAAATGAGTAACCACTCCTCTGTGATCACTCAAAACTGATTCTCGGGGCAGCTCTTCTCCTATAGGGATTCCTGCCTGACTAGGACACAGGAGGGACCAGGCCCGAGTGTTAACTACATCTACCTGTGACTGAGTAGGCCTTTTTGAAGTTAAAGTTCTCAGCACAGCCAAAATGGTCATCCTGTCAGAGGACAGACATCGCCCCACACCCAAATCCTTAGTGTCAGCTCTGGGAGCAAGTTCACATTTCATCAAAAGGGCTATTCATTTGCTTGGTGACAGCTGGAAGCTTCTGCAAATGAGCTTCTAGAGGTTTTAGGAGATAAAAGGTGACTTTTTAAAAGTACCATTTGCAAAATATTTTCTGCAACTCTTGCATTACCAATGGATTTGGCTTATTATTAATATTTTAAAAAGTCCAAGAATAGACTTTGTAGTTGGTTCCTAAACTGAGATAACATTATTAATTTTAATATTGTATCCCAGTGCTTTCCAATGGAATGTCTAGCTCTGCTACAGGGAAAAATGCTTTTAGACTTGTCATTGTAAGAACATGTTTAACATTAAAAATGTTCATGTTCGACTTTTAAATACCATGCACCCTGGGCCCAATGGGCATTTGATACCTACTTACTGGTGACTTATTAATATTTGAAAGGATGGTTTAGGCCTGCCAAAAGGGACTATTTTGACAGGTCGAAATAGCAGTTTTACAACTGCACAGACAGGCTACAGCGGTAGGTCTGCAGTCATGTTTTGCATTTTCATGTTAGTGGTGGCACAATGTGGGCTGCAGGTCACTAGTGCCATTTAACTTATTGGCCATAGGTACGCTTCAAAGCAAATACTAAGGACTTGCACTGTGGTCTGGTTAGCAGAGTCCCAGTGCCGCATCACAAAAATGGGGGCTGGTGGTCATGCAAAAAGTGGCATTTCCTACAGGGCCCAATTTCTGTTTGTGCCAGACTTTGACCAAATGTCCCATTACTCTTCAGACAGGTACTCTTCTCTTATTCACAGTTCCACATTTTAAATGTTCCCAGCTTGGTGTGAAGGTTTTTTCCATCATTGCCTCCTAACCCTGGAACAGTCTCCCTTTGGTCCTATAAAAGATGATTCAATCCACAAGTTTCCATAAGTTTCTGAAATCCCACTTATTTTGTTAAAAGCCTACTGTAAACACTGTTTTTTCTATCAGTCAGTCCTAGCTCCAAGATGCCTCTGCACAACCTGTGCGCTTATAAGTATTTCACTCACTAAATCTTTCGCTACCAATGCTTCCAATCTCTTTGTTCCTTATGATGGAAATAGCGAGGGCAGGTGTCTATGACATCTATTGACGGCTTGCCTGCCTCCTGTCTTGTCGTTAAAAGCTATTCTGTCCTGAGATCCACCTTCCACAAGAATCACAGTTTTTTCAAGAGAATAAGTCTGTCCATGAAACCTTAAAGATGGTGACACAGACTGTCTGGCTTGTCTTCTACAGACACTGCTACAAGGCATTGTGTGTGTTCTTTGTGGTGTCCATAATTGTGTCCCCTTTGTTTTTAATTCATTTATATCTGTTTCTTTGCCTTTGTCTTTAATTTCCTTCTGTTGGTACAGAGTCTATTGTGTTTCAAATGGATTTTTCAGTGACTGAAGACAACAAACTTTCATGAAGATGTATCTTGATGCGAAGTATAGAAATAAACTATATTTTTCATACTATTAGGCATCAATTATATTTTGTAGCTCGCCAGCAAAGGTTTTAAGCTGGGGATTGCTTATGTCCCGTTTATTTCCTGCTTGTGTACCTCCCAAAATGATTTCGGATAATTAGCATGTCGCGTCTTGCGGTACTCAAAAATTAATAAGGAATTGGAAAAAGCTCGACATAGACAATTTTAACAAATTTCTCTGTAATGCCCCCATTTTAAAAAATACTCTTGATACTGACTTAGTAACGTTCCAAACATGGATCCGTAAAGCTACAGACACTTGCCTCCCTGCCTCCCGCAAGAGGATTAGTAATCACCGCCCTCCGGCCCCTTGGTTCTCAGACAAGTTAAAAGCTGAAAAAAACAAATGTAAAAACATGGAAAGACGGTGGAGAAGAGCCTATGCACCTGACGCCAAATCTGCTTATTTGCACGTCAAAAGGGAGTATCACTCTCTCTGTAACGCCGCGCGTGCTAACTATGTTTCCTTATCTTTATCTAATGCTAAGAATTATTCCAAAACATTATTTAAAATGGTAAAAGAATTATCAGGCACTGCAACTCAGCCTATTCCCCCCATTTTTAATGAAACGCAATGTGATGACCTTGCTCAATTTTTTACTAACAAAGTGGAAGTATCATATTCCACTTTGACTGGGAATATGTCATCATCTCCCGCGTCAACACCTCTAAACCCCATTCAGTTAATTCGGCCATTTGATGACAAAGCTTTGCTTGCTCTAAATACCACTAATACCACTAATAAAATAGATAATTGATCATTACTTGATATGACTTCCCTTAAACTGCACCTGGACTGTATCAAATCTGGTTCCCCTTGTGATCCTCTCCCTATTTCGGTACTGCAGCAGCTGGACTTGTCTACACTTGCGATCATTATGGAACTCCTTAATACATCTTTAAAGGAATCTTTGGTCCCCTTGGAATGGAAGCATGCAATGGTCATCCCATTATTGAAAAAGGCCAATGCTGACCCTACGATGTCGTCGAACTATCGGCCTATCTTGTTGCGTCCTGTATTTTCAAAAATATTGGAGAGGCATATAAATGGTCAACTGTCTCAGTTTGTTGACAAGAACAGGATTCTACATCCTTCTCAATCGGGTTTTCGACCTGGTCACTCTACGGAGACTGCTCTACTCGGCATAACCGAAATGTTGCGCCAAAATTTGGATGCAGGGAATACGGTCGCACTTGTCTTGTTGGATTTAAGTGCGGCCTTCAACGCGGTGTCCCATGCCGTGTTGATAAATGCCTTACAATCCATTGGGGTTACTGGCTCTGCACTTAATTGGTTAATCTCTTGTCTTACTTACCGTACGTTACAGGTCTTTTCCTCTGCAGCCAACTCCAAGACTCACTCATCCCCGTATGGCGTCCCCCAAGGGTCCATTCTTAGTCCTTTTTTGTTTAATATTTATGTTAGACCACTGGCAACGATCATGGAAGGAGCTGGGATGTCGTTATTTTCATATGCTGACGACACTCAGATTATTTTCTCACCTTCTGCGGAGAAAAATTCAGAGCCTTCTGCTCTCCGGGCTGGGCTGTGTAAAGTGGCATCTTGGATGCATGCCAATTTTCTCAAGCTGAATGGTGAAAAACGGAGGTCTTGGTACTGGGGAAAGACAAAGAGCTCTGGGGTCCACAACATTGGCCCACTGAAATGGGTGCAGTACCGCAGCCTTCCCATCATGTTCGCAACCTTGGCTTTATTATTTACGACTCACTATCTATGGGTCACCAAGCTACGAAGGTTGCTGCAACATGTTTCACCATTCTAAAGTGGCTGAGAAAAATTGTGTGGATGCTCCCTAGCCCTACTCAGAGACCCGTAGTCCAGGCTCTTGTTACATTTAGACTGGACTTCGGTAACCTCCTTTATCTTAGAGCTAATAAAAATGTCATACGAAAGCTACAGAGAGTACACAACTCTGTGGCCAGATTGCTTTGCTGAACTCCTAGAACAGCTTCTATTTCCACCTCCTTGAGAGACCTTCATTGGTTAAGAGTTGAAAATGAGATTAAGTTTAAAGCTCTGAACTATATGTTCAGAATTAAGAATGGCATTGCTCCCATGTATGTGCACAATTTAGTCCATCTCTATCTGCCTTCTCATACTCTCAGATCCGCTACTCAGGCTAAATTTCAAGTGCCAAAGATCAGACTTTCGCACAAGGGTGGCCATTCTTTTTCCTATTTGGTCTTAAGTATCCTTGCTTAGAGGGACAGACCTTTCTGTCTTGGAAGCTGATAACATATCCTGCTCATTTAACAGTTTTTAAGAATCAGAGGTGAATAACCTAGACGGTGCATGGTAGGAACACAGGTTCATCATTGTTCTCTCTTTCAAAGCTTTTGCTCCTGTTTCCAGTACCATCCATAGAGTGTTGTTGTTTCTGAACAACATGAGTGCTCAGGACTTTGAGGCAGTGAGCAGTTATTTTGGTATTGTTTCCGACTGTCCACCTAAATCAGAATCACAACCCCGGCGCTCCAGGAAAGAATTTAGGGTCTTTTTAGGATATTACGCCAACTGTTACTTCCAGACAACAATGGGTATGGCTCTAATCAGTAAGGCTGAGCCCATTCAACACCAAAGCAATGAAAATGCCAATACTGATAAATCTTTCAACACTCAAGTTTTTCAACAAGCGCATGACCTCATAACACTGACAGCCGGAAGTATTAAATACACTTTATTTTCAAAACTTTTTTTGCTATATCATTATAGTCATTTTTTATGATTTCATAGATAACCACTTGTGTAAACAAGTTAAAAAAACACGACCACAATTATTCACGAGGGAACAACACACAAACACAAAAAGCTAAGCAATCTAGAGTTTTCTCAACAGAATCATTCATACCAGTTCAATCACCCACACACAACGCTGGTATCATACCACACATACACACTTCTCAGACACACAACCTTGGCCTCATACCATCTTTGTCACTTTAATAAACCAAGGTCCCACACCAAACAACATCAGCTTAGGACTCCTTCTAACTGTGCAAAAACTGAAACATGAAAACAACTTGAAATTTAAACAGTCACAGCTTGACAATAATGCACAGAACAAATGATTATTAAACAAGATGTTTGTTTGGGAATAAACAACACCCAGGCGACGCGTTTCAAACCCTCTTCAATGTGGGGTTCTCCTCAGGACCAAACCGCACATTTCTTTAACACTCTAGCTCTTCGAATATTCAATGAAACTGATGCAGATATTATTATGGGGAAAGGGCTGGATCGTGTTTAAAGAGCCTGCTAAGCTGGTAACTGGTGGCTTATTTTCAATATGGAATGTGGAGGTAGCGTCTCTTAGAAGCTTTACACGCACTTGCAATGTGGCTTTCGACGCTACTATGTCACGTAATTGGATTCGGATTCTGGTTAGTTGTCGGTACACAACTCCGACCTGGATTGGCGGCGAATCAGACGCCAAACAGCTTTTCCCGTGTCTATTGTCCCAGATAGGCTCTTGGTAAACCAAACAGCCCTTGGTAAACACGATCCAGCCCTGTCCCATAATAATATCTGCATCAGTTTCATTGAATATATGAAGAGCTTGAGTGTTAAAGAAATGCGTTGTTTGGTCCTGAGGAGAACCCCACATTGAAGATTGTTTAGCTTTTTGTGTTTTTGTGTTGTTCCCTTGTGAAGAATTGAGGTCGTGTTATTTGAAATTGTTTACACAAGTGGTGATCTATGAAATCATAAAATATTACTATAATGATATAGCAAACATTTTGGAAAATAAAGTGTATTTAATACTTCCGGCTGTCAATGATATGAGGTCATGCGCCGTTGAAAAACTTGAGTGTTGAAAGAATTATCAGTATTGGCATTTTCATTGCTTTGGAACTGTTACTTCCGTCATTCTATATAGGGATTCATGGACAATTATTTTTGTTTCCATCAATGGTAGCCATGCTATAAGTGTAAACTATATTTTATGTTCATCTAAGGGTTTTAAGGTTCCTGCTTAGGACTTTGGGGCTGATTGACAGTTTGTCGGATGGACTTGGTCACAAACGTGACGGATATCTTGTCTGCTCTATTACAAGTGCCATAGGACAAAATGCACTCTGTTCTCTCTCTATTAGATTTTATGGCTTTTAAGTATATTCTGTCTATTAGTGGGCAGCTTTGGTTAGCTGTGCCCAAAAGAGTTGCTTTGATTTTTCAAGTCATGATAAGATGATAACCAAGCCCAACATATATGTTTTGCCGCATACGGAGTAGATTGAATAAATCGTACATTCTGCTGTTGCTGTTATATTCTGTGACAATGAGGTTCAGCTGCATGGCTTGCTTTAACACAGTGGCTTGAAGAATGCCCTTTTATTAGATTTTGCTTGTCTTGTTGCCAATGTCATCCTGAGCGATTGTATTGCTTGTTGAAGTAGGAGATGAAATTTGTAGATGGTAGTGTTAAGTTCTTATAAACTATAACGTATGATGCCAGTGTGCTGTTTTCATGTCTTGAGCTTCAAATCTGTCTTTGTAAGACGCGTCTTTGAATGCCAAGATCATAAACGTTAAATCATAAAATTATGTATTGATTTTCCTTTTGTGCCCACGTCATTTATCCTCTGGTGTGCTGCTGTTCTTGGCTTAGATTTCCCTGCTCAAACAGAACCTTGAGATGCAGCTCTCCCAGTCGCAGACGTCATTGCAGCAGCTCCATGCCCAGTTCAGTCAGGAACGGCAGCGCCTTACCCGGGAAATGCAGCTACTCCAAGAAGAACATCAGCAGAAGCAGAAATCCTTGCAAGAAGCCCATGAAATTGCATTCCAGAACCTGGAGGGATCTAAACATCTAGAACAAAAGGCATGTACCATCTTTTATACCATGCTGCTACTCTTCTGTCTTTGTTCCCTCTAACGGAATGCATGCAAGCCACTTGGCACTTACACCATTACTCTAGCAATTGCATCGCACGTATATAAGACAAAGTGAATGTTTAGTAAATCTATTTTGGAATTTTTTAAAGTGCATAATTGTGTGCATTTAAACTATTTACTTGTGCAATTTCTGTTTTGTATTTGTGGAAAAATAGATTACTGATCCGCGTTATAATTTTCTGCATCAAAATACAATGTAGATACACAAAATAACAAATTTACTATCACCAATCTACTCTAGAGAAATCAGCAGATGTGGCTGATTTACTACAGTCAGAATTTTAGATGAGGTACTAGGAAGGAGGAACATGGGTGATTCCATCAGAAAGACAGTTTAAGAAGGTGATAAACTCCCAAAAAGTTGTACAAGTCATAAACCCTCCCAGTGTTGATTCCACCCAGCCTGCACTTGTACACGTGCTTCCCCCAAAAATTAGAGAAAGTATGCAAACGGTGGAGAAGAGTTTACTGAACACATCCACACATTTGTGAGACTGAGGAAAAAAGTAAGTACCAATACAGGTCTCGCACCTGTAAGTGTGGGGTGGCAGTGGTGTACCTAGATGCCAACATCTTGCATAGGTTTCTTCGAGTATTTTTGTGCATCCCCTAAAAGTCTGAGATCTACACATTAAAATAATAGTGTGTGATGAGTAGGTTTCCTGATCTGAATCAACCTCTTTAAGTTCTTGGTGGTTCTAGATAAGAAAAGAGCAAAGTTGTCAATGCTTGCTTTACTCAAGCCCAATAAATAAAAAATATTCTTAATATGGAGTTCTCATGAGGTGATCAGCAATTTATCTGTAATCCATTAGAGTGGTACTATTGTTGTAGTTCTATCTAGGACCCTAAATTCGATAGACTTATGCCCTTGTGTGGTTATAATCAATAATATCCTTATAAAGGCATAAGAATCATATCCATATTTAGTCATAGCCCATGCTGTCCAAATTAAGCAAGGCTACTTCCCCAGGCTCCTAGCAAGTACAACGAGTTCTGTAAACAAACCATACCTCCAGCAACCTGGGAATTCCCCATTGCTTTTGTTTTGATTTCGTCCTAGAACTCCTGTGAGCACTCTAAGAACGGCCAGTTCTTAGTGACATCTTTATTGACGTCTTATGTCCAACCTTACGTCAAAACCCGGCACCTTTCAGGTATAAACATACCAACGCTGCCTTAAGCAAACACATGGTGGTGGTTTTGGAGCAGAGCAGCTATTTACTTGCCCGTGAGCCCAGCTGATGCGAGAGCCCACAGACGCTGCCCCTCCTCTTTGACGCACTGAGAGAGACGCTGTCTTTTCTCCTGCTGAGAAATCCAGCTCCGGTGTTTACAGATACCTTTGCGGGTTACTGGGATATCGAGTCTTGAGAGAGAGATACAAGACCTCCTGCTTTCTAATACCCTGGTACGGAGCTGACTAAAACCTTAGAGAGAATTCTTGATTCAGATTCTTGGCAAAACCAACTTAACTTAAACTGCTACTTACTTACTCCTTCCCACGTATTAGGCTTAGGTCAGGTACACCGGGGTAGGCATATTTAGAAGCACCAGTTGAGTACGTTAGTCAATGTATATAAGTATGTATATATTTTATCTATTTTAAAGTATCTTATGGCTAAGAAACCATATCAATGCTTTTACAGTATTATTTCTTAATCCTCCTTTTACTGTACGCACTTTACTTTATGCTAAGTATTGCAATTGTGGCAATTCATTTCTCTTGTATGAGAAAGAAGACTGCTCAATAAATAACACCTTTTATTGAAAACTCCCGTCTCTCTTTTCTCTGCACTCTGGTGAAACTAAGTATGCACACTTGACTGAGTGAAATAGCTGTCTATTGTTTTCACACGACTCTAGAGATACACTCTTATTCTGAGGTGGCAAAGTTGTCATGTTATATGGTTGTCAGAAGCTAATCCCTTCTTGTCTATCCAGGGAGGTTAAACTCCTCCTCGCTTATTCGAGAAAGTTTCTAGTGACCTCTGAGCTAGCTGGAAAAAACTTAAGTCTAATATAGTCAGTGGAGACCTAGTCGACTTCAGTCCTACGTCTACACTGCTGAATATATTATTCCAATGCGCAGAGCCTATTGGGAATATAGGAACTACACTACATGGCGCCCAACGTTTGGTAAGGCGATAACTCTAACGCAAGACGTTAGAGTAACTCAGTCGTGCTTTTTCACACAGACCCTTTTTCCCGTAAATACTCCAAAAGACGCCTGGAGTGGGTAAAAGGTTAAAATCCGCCGGAACTTAGTAGGAAGAGATTCCTATGTAAAGTTTTTGGTTTAGTCAACGTTGAATGATACAGTGTTCCAAAATATTGTGCACCTAATCTTTGTTTCGTTGAAACCTGATCTGCAACCAAAAAACCTTATGTCAGTAAAATGCCTGACGGAGACGAAGAAAGAGATGCTAGAGCGTCTCAACTGTTGTTGGAAGACACAACTCTCCAACAGAATGACCCGAATGCTATACTCATTCCGGTCAACATAAGAAGAACTATAACTATTAAACTTATAGAAAAAAGACTGACATCGCGAGGTGGTACAGTCATATTCGTGGTAGAGGCCCATGAATATCGGCAGACAGAGGTATTCTATTCATGGATAAACTTTCCAGCAGCAAACGCTGTCAAACACGACTTCCACTATTACAAAATAGAGGAACCTCCGGAAGAGTACACCCCTTTCGAGGAGGTGGAAATCCCACTAAATTACTAAGAGCACCTGCTCTGGTTTAATGGCGCCCTAAAACATAACAATCACTTCACAAGGCTCGGTCCACTAGGTAGACCAGGAGCAACGTGGCCGGTTCTAGCCAGCTACACACCACATCCAGACATTGAAAAAATGTCAGTACCAGAACTTTTAGCCCAGCTAAAACAACTGATTAAAATACATAGACAATTAGTCCAATATGTAATGCGGACTACAACAGTCCAACCAGCAATTAACATTCCACAGCTGACCCCTCATCAGGGGAACACAAACAAAATAACACCACAGAATATACAATCCTGTCTTGGTAAAACACCCGCAAAACGGGAACAAATACCATTCTGGTTAGCACAAAAAATAACTCAAATAGAGGCAGTATTTCCGGATACTACCCCTACTGAGAAACACAGAATTCTGACTATCTGTCTTCCAATGGGGATCGCACCACATGTGGAGGACTGTGACACTTGGGGCACAGTCTTTGCTTCCATTTACACTAAAACACATGGTGTTCCGTCCATGACGGTAATACCAGATGTACTAAGACAGATTCAAAATGAATACGGTCCAGAACCTGCTTTAACTCTGGGTATGAAACTACTGAAAGACTTCAAGCAGGTCTCGGCTATATTATTAGCCAACATAAAAGGAGAAGCAGCATCTGTAGCGATCCGCCAGAAATTGAAAGAAACAGATATAGCAGAACAGCCATTTGAACTTGCCAGAATCATAGAAAAATCCTATGAAGAACTAGGTAGAGATAGTTTGGGTGGAAAACCAGTAAAACCCCAACTAACTGAAAATCCTGAAAAGATATTTATTAAAAATAATCTAAACACTCCAAAAAAGAACTGGGATGGAAATAAACAATCCACTCCCAAAGAAAAAAGATTCCAGTCCAGAGGAAGGTCTCCTCGGCGGAGAGAAAGATCTCCAGATCAAGGAAACAAGTCTCCCCAGAGGGAGCCCTCTGAGAAAAGATACAACCTTAGAAATAGGGATAATTTGAAAAAACCTGATAGATATCAAGATATTGATACACGTCCCTCTCGATCTTTTCAGACTTCCTCACAGAAATCGGAAAGAAGAGGACGGTCAGAACACAGGGAAGAGCACGTCAAGTCCAAAGACAAGGAACCTGCTCATCTTAATAAAAAATTACAATTTCCAAAAAAGAAGGTAGCCAGTATTAAAATGATTAAACATGCCGAGGATACTGAGGACACAACTGAAAAATGGAGAATGGGCCCAGACAATGCTAGACAGCGCAGCAGAATTGACAATAGCTCGCAAGATCCTGATGAATCATCTGGAGACAGTGGACACAAATGAATACATTCAAGTGGAAACTGCAGATACCAGAGTTAGCAAACCTCATAAAATATACGAAATAACACTGCGTATAGAGGGAGATAAGACTAGGAAAGTAAAGGGTCTCTTTTGGGATAATCTTTCAAAAGGCTATGACATCCTTTTAGCTGAGAAAGACTGGCCACCAGAGTTTGTCAGGGAGTGCCCTCATGACGAAGAAATGATTATGCCTGCCTTCTCAAATCATATTCCGATTCATAGAAAATATACATATGCAAGAAAATGGGCAGTAGCGCAAGCTCCTGCATTATACAAAAATCATGTAGGATGGGATGAGGACTCTCCTCCTCACAAAATCCAGTTAAAATGTCAACCAACTGCACAAAGGCAGTACACAATCAAACAAGAAGCTAAAAAGCAAGTCAGGGAGATCTTAGATAAGCTTGAATACCAAGGGGTGATTGAAACATGCACCTCTCAAATGAACAATCCTTTGTTTCCTGTCTCCAAGCCAGATGATTCATATCGTCTAGTTTTGGACTACAGACACCTTAACTCATGTTGCAAAACATTTGCAGTACAAAAGTCACACAGTGCAGCACTAATGAATAACATCGTGCGCAAAAAATACAAAACGACATTAGACATCTCTAATGGGTTCTTTTGTCAAAACATAGCACCTGAAAGCAGGTATTTGACCGCTTTCTCAATAACGGGGTCACAGAAAAAATTTCTGTCGACTCCCACAGGGATTCAAGAATAGCCCAGGATTATTCTCAGCAAGGGTAACAGAGTTACTACAAATATATGATGATGAGGCATTATCTTATGTCGATGACATCTATCTCACAGATGATGACCTGGAGACTCACTTGAAAAGAGTAAACACCATAATACTTGGGTTTGCAGCTGAGGGTTACAAATTCAACTGTAAAAAGTCACGAATTGCCCATCTAACAGTCCTGTTTTTAGGATATGAATTATCAAGTGAAGGCAAAAGCCTAGCGGACAATTTCTTAGAGAAATGCGCAGTCCTCCAAGCACCGAAAACGCTGAAGAACTCACAATCAATACTAGGTTTCCTGAATTTCGGAAGAACATACATTCTAAATTATGCAGAGAGGGTTAAACCTCTCTATGAATTAATAAAACCTGATTTCAAACCAATCAATTGGACTCAAAAACACACAGAAATTTTGAGGTCATTGCAAGCAGACATGTTAGCTAAAACTAAATTACAAACACGCGAAAACATACGCAACCTTGTAATCCGAGTCATCCCAGGAAGATGCGGATTCACTTACCTGACTTCTAATGAGGGAGAAACGGTACCAATTCCTTACAAATCACACTTGTACACACAAGCTGAAAAAACATTCAGTATTACAGAAAACATTGTAAATGCGGTTCAAACTGCTGTAGCAAAAGAAAGAGCCCAAGCACAAGGCATAAGAATAACTGTTGTAACAGCAGAATCAGCCTTTGAAGCATTAACAAGCCCACGCAATTTGACTAGCGTGGCATTAGACCCAAAATGGATCAAATGGGTAAATTCTCTTGCTGCAGAAGACGTGAAATGCTACTTTGACCCGGAAATGAAAAAATTAAAAGATCTAAAATATGAATTAGAATATCCTCTGCCAATCGAGATTCTGCCTCTACAACTTTACGCCTGTGTAATATATACAGACGGATCAGCACAACCCGCAGTTGGGGGTAAACACAATTACAGTGCTGCGTGCGCGGTTGTTAAATGCAGGTGGCACGAAGGAAAATTGAGACCATTGGTAACTATGACTCAATCTGTAAAAGATAGTTCGGATCAACGAACTGAACTGCTAGCTTTAAAGATGGCGCTCGATATTGCGGATCGCGAATTCCCCGCACTAATAATGTGCGATTCGCATTACTGCGTCAAATCTTACAATAATGACTTGCAGAACTGGGTTCAAAACGGTTTCAAAGATGCAAAAGGTGGCACAATCAAGCATAAAACGCTTTGGGAACAGGTAGTTCCTTTGCAGAAGGAACTACAAAAGACTCACGTGATCCATACACTGAGTCATCAGCGTGATGGCGTTCACGCTGCAGGGAATTCATTGGCTGACAGCCACAGCGGACGCAAATAATCCGGCTTCCGTAGCATAGACGGGGAAACCATGCTGGCGGTAAAAACGTCTTTACAAGGCAACTGTGCAGCACTACCCCTGAACTATCCACTCACTTATACATACGTAATAGATGCAAACTCCGTTCCTTTTGCTCGAATCCCTGGAGTGGGGGATAGAGTGATTCCAAACACGAACAGGAGAATCTTCTTGATTCAAGAAGCACATATGGGATTAGGTCTAAGGCACCACGAGATCATGATATCTCTAAAAGAATTACAATCAGAATACTGGTGGCCGGAGATGAGCCTGCATAACTACAAATTTGCAAAGGGCTGGCAAAACTGCAACAGAGATCGCAGTGGCGAACCGGCCGGAGTATTGCCAGGACCCTTCTTTTACAAAGCATAAGGCTATCTATACGCAGACATCCAATAGGAGAAATGCGTCCCATTTATGTTTAAGACTAGATTCACTTAAAGTGCAGACACCAGCGCTCGGCTGACGCCAGAACTGTTATGAAAGATTTGCGAGTCCATAGTGGCACATACGCAATTGGAATTGGCATGCTACATTCTGACCAGGGTCCTGCTTTTAGCTCTCGAGCTTATAAGGAGGCCATGACCAGCATGGGCATTGCATTGCGGTACTCTTGTCCCTTCCATCCTGAGGGAAATGGGATTGTGGAAAGAAAAAACCGGGACATAAAGCAATCTATAACGGCGAGGGTATTAGGTTCAGGTGATGGGTGGGTCCAACATTTAACAAGTGTCCAACGTAGTCTTAATAATCTGCCAAGAAATTCTCTAAAAGGTTTCAGTCCGTACGAACTATTGTTCGGGATTAGAATGCATATTCAGGACTTAGATAGTCAGACTTCAGTGGTAGAAGAAAAATGCTTTGATATCAAAGATCGTTTGGCTATTTTACAGGACTTAAATGAAACAAGAAAAGACCTGAGCAACGTAAAGTTAAAACAGCAGCCAACCGCCCCTGAAGATAAACCACCTGTCCCAGCAAGGCCTGCCTGGATTCCAAAGATTGGGGATCTGGTCAGAGAGAAGATCGCGGTGAAGAAGGAATTTGGGCCTTCTTACAGAAAAGCAGTACCTGTCTTAGCTATCAGCGGAACAAGATCAGTTGTACTACCGCCCCTTGCTGGTAAAAAGGAGAACCGAGTTGTATCCATCGACCTGGTAAAACCACAATCATGTGGCCAATAATAAGTAGTAGGCCCAGTGGACTCCCAAGAAGTAGCAGAGTACCAAAACTTGCTACAATACAAGAGGTTCAAACTGAGAGACTAATCACATTTGATAAACCTGCAGTAAATACAAAAGGACTATGCAACAATGCCATGGAACTTGTGCCTCTTGAAACCCAAATTGCAACAGTTCGTCAAGAAACACCAGTCTACAACGATGTAGCCTCAGACTATGCTAATGAAACAAAAAATACAAAAGCAACTGAAAATCCGGAAGCAATTCCAACAATTGACAGAAATGCATCTGGCTACTTCATCAATTTTGATAACTTTTCTGAGGATCCAAGCGAGCCTGAAGAACAGCCAACAACAAAAACTTTTAAAGACAAAGTAACAGAACTCTTTCATCAACTCAAAGAAACCTATCTGATTTCTCCATGGATTGAATTTTGGATTGTGTTAGGTGTACTTTTCCTCCTGCTTTGGCTCATCATGGTTCTTTGTTTGGGAAAATTAATTGAAGGAAAATACAGTACAATGGACACAGCAAGTCAGAACATCAACTTGGTCCTAAAGCCTCACAAGTCATCTCACATCGAGAAAAGAGAACTATCATCAGTGAATGTCACAGCCAATCCAATACCCGGTGGGGTAGCATGGGACAAAACGGATTACGAAATCTATGGCCCGGTCGAGCTCTTGAAATATCCACACCAGTTCAAGGTTTCATTAAGTGACTTTGTAAAACCGAGTACATTCTCTGATGATTGGGACTTTGAAAGTATTAATGATATGATGTCAGATTTAGTAATGTCAGCAAAATTTACAGAACATGATTACTTACAGGGTTCATCAAATTATGAAAAAATGTATTGTTACAACCACTTTGCACATCACTATTTGCATAAATCTGCTCAGCCTAGAAATGCTTTTAATTATAATCAATGGGAACATTGTGCAACTCCACCGAAAGGTAGTTCGAAAACATTTTACGAGAAATTCCCATATTTTTCAGGATTTAACACAAGTGATGCAGAAACTTTTTATTTCAAAATGTTAAATAAAACAGGAATGAAAACAATGCTGACTAATACTAAATTGATCTATTCGGAGACATTTTATGAAAAAATGATTACATTTGGTTTTGATTTCTGGAAAAACAACATTGAAACAAAAACCATCTGGGGTACCAAAGATTGGCAGGTCCAAGGTTTAGAAGCATTATTTAGAGCCTGCATGATCCTAGAACAAATTATATTCTTGAATGACACCATTCAACAGACAACCTGTCTTGGCCTAGCCAAAATTAAAGACTTAAACAAACCGTCTATTCCAAAGCCAACACCTGACAGTAATAGCACTACAGATGTTGAGATAGACGTATCCCATATTTTTAACCAAAACAGAACACATCCTGATTGGAAAAAATGGTTGATCTGGCCCACAGACACAAATAACTGTCAATATAGATTCCTGAACAAAACACAGGGGTTAAAAATGACCAGGCCAGACCCAAGATACTCCCAGAGACAACATCCAGGGATAGTCACAACATACAGTGTAGGGAAACTCTGCCTGGAATGGCTACAGAAATCCACACTGGCTGAAATTAAGCAACACTTGACTTTACTTAAAGACGGTGCTGACTTGCGTGATTTCATAATGGGACCACGCAAACAGCGTAAAAAAACCTGTCATTGAATGGATAATACATGGAATAATCACAATTCCGATAACAACTTTCCAATTTAAATACTGTCAAGAGTATATACCAGCGGGCCAGTATGAAAGGTTGGGTAAAGGGTACATTAAGTCATCATGGAAATTACCTTATACACACACATGCTACAGTGAAAAGAAAAAGAATGTATTTCTTAGTGGTAACAAATGTAAAAGATCACTAAGCGGTACACTTCTTTGTGAAGGCATTAACCTGCATGGAGCCTGCGATGGATCTTCAAATAACCTTTTGTGTCACCAGCAAGGCACACCTGCAACACAAATAGAGCCATTCTTTAGACGACTTTCTAACGGGAGTTACATTCTAATAGTGGACCACAGCTGTTGTGGCATGGTGCCAGGAAAAGCCTATCTCGTGAGCGTGAGTTCCATGGTCACTTGCTGTATGCAAGTATTGTATCCAAACAGCACTCCAGATACGGAGGCAACAATTTGACCTTCTTTGAATATCTCTTCTATTCGAATTGATACTTTAAGCAGAATAAAGTCTGTCCTTTTACAGACAACTGTGCCCTTGACGTCATCAAAAGAAACGTATGATCTGCAAGTTGCAAGGACAACGGCAGAGATACATACCCTTTTATCAACAAATTGCCCCGTGCATTTCGTAGAAATGCTAAGCCAAATCCTAAATATGTCAGATACCAGTGGTATCCCACATATTTTTAAGACAATTTTTTGGGGACTGTTAACACCCTTCGAAACAGTTCTGGGCATTTTTCCTAATTTTGTCCATTCTGTCTTTGGCGGCCTACCACTTCTGTTGGGACTCGTAGCAGGCATTTTATTTTTGATCCTTCTGCTCCGATATGGCAAGCCAAGTCGCAGACAAGACTCCGGCAACAATGGAAGAAACAATCCTAGCTATACGCTATCGGGACCGCATAACTAAAGTCCTAGGATTAGCGCGGATAAGAGATCTGAATATGACCTGGTTTCTTAAATTCAGACACATCTGGCAGAATTGCATCTTACCTGTGCTTCGATGTATGCTATGCGGAGAAGAATGCGTGTTGGACGTCTGTCTTACACTACCATCAGCAGTACCTTTGGATACAGATACTTTGCTAAGTCCGATAACGGCTCATGCATCGTGTTGTCCCCAGCGGCTACCCATTCTGATGACGGCATTCGTTGAGACTTCACCACTACGATTAGGGGGTAGTGAAGTACGAGATGAGAGCAACATCACCCAGGTATGACCTTCTGTGAGCATTGCTGATCCTGACATCGATGATAGCAATCATTCTCACGACTGCACTGTTGCGGCATTTTCAAACTTGGTCGAACTTTCACCTGAAGCCGTAGACCAATTTTTTGAGAGTCTGTCTGAAATGATGTTCTCCCCTGAACAGAAAGAATAACTTTTTAAGCAACGAGCACACAGCGTTCCCTGAACTCTGAATTTGGCCTTCAGCTTTGATAAACAAAAGCTACTGGAAATATTTGGTACTATTTATCCCCCTGAAGCGAAATTATTTTTTTCCACTTCCAAAATATTTACCTTTTTCTGGCACATGTACTCTGCTTAAAGTAGAACTATTCTTAGAGAACAGAGCTTCTATTTTAGGAACTCTAGAGACAATATATTACCTCAGCCTCTAGCACATGTACAGCATTTTGTATTAATATGTGATGGAATGGTCTCGACCTTCTTTTCTGTATTAAGAGCCATTTCATGTGTAATTTTCGCAAATCATTCAGCTGATAATTATATGCAATCCTTTTTTCTGAATGATAACACTGCTTGAAAAGCGTACAGCACTAATACTCACTTTCGTGTATTACCATATACCATTTCAATATGCAAATTTATGTATTTTGGGCTGGGTTGGAAAACACATGCATCATTATATGTTTATATGTTTACTATTGCTTAGTTTTAAGTAATGAGGGACATTAGATCGTGGAGTGGGTGTTGTAGTTCTATCTAGGACCCTAAATTCGATAGTCCTGACTTATGCCCTTGTGTGGTTATAATCAATAATATCCTTATAAAGGCATAAGAATCATATCCATATTTAGTCATAGCCCATGCTGTCCAAATTACTTTATGCTAAGTATTGCAATTGTGGCAATTCATTTCTCTTGTATGAGAAAGAAGACTGCTCAATAAATAACACCTTTTATTGAAAACGCCCGTCTCTCTTTTCTCTGCACTCTGGTGAAACTAAGTATGCACACTTGACTGAGTGAAATAGCTGTCTATTGTTTTCACACGACTCTAGAGATACACTCTTATTCTGAGGGAGCAAAGTTGTCATGTTATATGGTTGTCAGAAGCGAATCCCTTCTTGTCTATCCAGGGAGGTTAAACTCCTCCTCGCTTATTCGAGAAAGTTTCTAGTGACCTCTGAGCTAGCTGGACAAAAACTTAAGTCTAATATAGTCAGTAGAGACCTAGTCGACTTCAGTCCTACGTCTACACTGCTGAATATATTATTCCAATGCGCAGAGCCTATTGGGAATATAGGAACTACACTACACTATAACATAAAAAGTGGATGTTGTTTTTTATTCTTATTTTTGTTGCTTCTTATAAATTTGGTTCATATGTTATAATGTTGCAGGAATATGAAGATCGTTTACAGCAGGAACATGTAAAGGAACTTCAGAGTGTAAAAGAGGCTCATAGGCAGGCCATGGAGTCTCTCCGGTTAGAAATGGAGCAGGAACATCAAACTCTGCGTTTTGAGCTGGAAGATGACGGGAAAGCCATGCTAGGTAACTACTTCATAGCGTTGTCACTGTGTCAAACGACGGCTAATGGGATTTTGTGACTTTGGTTAGTTGCTCAGCTAGGAGCATGGTTTTGTTGGCACTTCAGGAGGCAGTTTTGCAGTTGCTCAAGCAGAGACACGAGGCAATTGCTTGATAAACTGTCAAGCAGATTGTGAGAGGAAGGTCGTAAATTGATGAACAGGATGAAATGAACTTTTCAGCGAAATGGAAGCCTCTAGCATCTTAAAGTGAACGAAAGAGTTTATTATGCATGTCTGTCACTGATACACTTATAAGTCACTGCCAGGGTCTAAATCTGGTTATTCACAGCTATGTTGTAGCAACAGTTGCTTAAACATAAAGGAATTCGAGGCTGCAGATTGGAGGCCTTGCAAGAGAGCCTGTCATTGTGGCAAAGGATCTCTTTAATGGAGAGCAGAGAGCACAACTATGATGTGGAAAGGAGGGAGATGGTACAGAGGGAGGTGTGGATGGGTGGCAGGAGCCCAGGTATTATTTGTATATATTTGGGAGGGGTGAATGGATTTAAGAGGGGATGGTATGGGTGGCTGTCAGAACACTAAGTTGTTTTTCATATTTGGGTGTGGAGGAGGTGGTTAAAAGGGTGGTGTGGGTGGGTGGCAGGATGCCAGATATTCTCCTAGGATTCTTCTAATTCTGCATGGCAGGCGAAAGCGGGGTAGATGATTTGTGCGGGCCATTCATCACAGAAAATTGTAGGGTAGCAGTGAATAATGGGGATTATATTCACTGTGGGCTTCTGAGGAACATCATAGAAAATTGGAGCTTTGCTTGAGTTGTTAATTTGATGTAAGTCAAAACCACTCAGTGAAAATGATCCCCATTATTTAAATGACACATCTTTAATTCTATAAATGATTCATTGTGGTAGGAGGAATGGAAAACATTAATTTCTAAGTGTGTGTGTCCTTAGTAATGATTCACAAGATGAGACAAAAGGTGCTGCAGAGCTGTGGCCGTATAGGGCAGTTTTCCAGCAATTTCCCTGAACTGTGGCCCTGCTTCGTCCTAGAAAGGGTCCATTGAGCTCTGATGCATAGGGATACGAACCTTAAAGGTGCAAGGGTAATGGGGAACCTTTCCTTTCAATCTACCCATAGCCGAGTTTTTCCAAATAATACCCACCTGGTTCAGAAACAAAGAAAATTATTCGAACTGGTCAAACAGATGCTACGGGCGATGAATCTTACATACATGCTTATGTGCCTAGCCAGACTTAAGGTACTCCACAGCTCACACTTCTTCATTTTTGATTCTACTGAGACAACCTGGGACTGGGTTGCAGACAGTGCTTCATTTGTAAAAGAATACGTGCTAGGGTCCAAGGTTTTGCTCAGAAGCCCGCGGCCCACACTATTCAATGTCAGGGCACCAAATATCAAGGCTGCATACTCTTGATTACACCCCATACCTTTTTAATTCACAACAGTTCATACCCCTTAATCTCACTCTTATAGGTAGATTCCATCCCTTGTTTCTCCCATTATTAACATTTTACCGTCTTTTCCTCCCTTTCCCCCTTATGTATAATTTCTTTTCTTGCTCCGTGTGATGAGGAAAAATAATTTACGGTGCCCATAAATGAGTGCTGGTGGGCCACATCAGCAACCACTGGCTCAAATTAAGCACTGGTTGCAGCAAAGAAAGACCTGAAATACAAACCTCTCTCCACTTGCGGGAGATGCTCATACCTCCTGCAAACAGTGATCACGTTGGCAGCAGCAAACTGCGAAAACTCTCACACAATCAAAAAATCCCTCCTCACGGCACTCCTCGGAGATGGAAGGCAGCTGACGAAGTGTGAAACACAGTTGTAAGGACCGCTAACCTGTGGACCCTCAGGCTCTCAAAATCCTGCCTTAGAGGAAGCCTTGAGTTTAATGGTGGGCATTATTAGCATAACAGATGCATTAATGGTGTTATGGTGAGCAAGCATGGCCTATGATTCCAATTTCTGGTTATTTGAAGCAGAATTTGTCCATCCCTGGCATTTTTACATGGCGGTACTCAATCAAAAGGAAAAGCTGATGTTTAGGGACTGTGTATTTTCTAACAATGAAAACTGATTTGATTTTTAAAGAAAAAAATATGCTTTTTCGTAAAAGGTTTTTCTTTTGGAAAAATGAGTTTGATTGCTGGAAAGTGGAAAGTGGTTTTGATAGAAAAATATGTGTATTTTTAAAAACTAATATGCTAATGAAGACAAAATATTACAATTCTAAAACACATATAAAGTTATTAGCTGAATGACAATTCAATTTGAGTTGGGGAGACTTACTGCTGTGGTAGTACCCTTTGTGGCACACAGCATGTGATGATTTGAATTTTATTAGATCATACGCATTCAATATTGATAAACGTTTTCCTAGCATTCTGCTTATAACTTCATCTGGAATGTTTGGTGGGGACTCCTGATAAATCTTTCTTAGGGTGGTCATAGTGTAATGTTAACACATATCATCAGCATTTTACAGTGTCAGCAGGACTTTCCTTGAGCAGAATTAGCTTTCACTACAGAAAAGGTTGGAGATCCCTGCTCTATACCAATTACTTATTTCTTTTAAGTCGCGGGTCTCTTGTTCCGATCAACAAAACACGTGTCGGCTGGAGTTTTCATTAAAGAAATCATTAAAATGACTAATTTATGACATGTTTGTTTTTTCCTCAATATAAGTTATCTACTTGTTACACCGTATATAAGTGTGCCAGGGCTTGCTAAGAATTTTTGTACAGATCTGTGGATCTGAATTGTGGGGTGTTGGATGATTACCCCCTCACTGGGCACCTTTAATCAAAATTCAGCATTAAAAGAATATACACCGTAAAGATTGAGCGCCATTTCCATCAGGGCACAATCATCCTAACGAATTTTACTTTTCTCTTGTTATCGAAAAAGAGAGCTCTCCACTTTAACAACTGGCTTTCTTGGTGCTGATACACTAAACCATGCAGAAAAGGCCCTATTGGACCTTTTATTCACATCCCCAATAAAAATAGTTCTGAATAATTGGAAAGACTCGTACAAGGCATCATATAAATGCTGGATGAACTGGATTGCTCACCTTAGAGATGCAGACAATATCGCTCTTCAAAACTCATTTTGGCAACCCTCCCCTAGACAGTGGACAGTCTAGATGCATATTTCAGTACACATAAACCACCATGATTGACCTCGAAAAGTTTCTCTACCATAGGTCTTTCTCTCTAACACACATATTTGACAAACATCCAACATAAACTGGTGTAGGCCTCTTTATTGTCCTGATCGTACTATTTTTTCTTCTCCTATTCTTTTACCTGATTCTTATTAGTCTTATCTATTTTTCATCTTTTATTTCTCTTCATTTCTTATCTCTTGATCGTATGAAGATTAGCTATTAGTGTACAGTTTGATGTATCAATTTGCATTATTTTTTTCACTGGACCTATATAGTATTGGGTTAATAATCATTGTTTATCAGATGAACTGAAAATGTCATGTTTCTGCTCAACTGATGTATCAAGATAATTTTATATTGCTGTACACCTTATATCGTTTGTTGTTCTTTGTGTTTCTCTATTGAAAACAATTAATACAAATATTTGAAATGGGAACAGACACTGGTTGAAATGTTTGATCCGGACAATTAATAAGGACTTGAACCAATTAAATGCTGGTTTTGAGACATGTGCCTCAGTTTGAAGTGGAGTAAGGAGTTCAAAGACAACAGTGTTGAATGCAGTCG
Source organism: Lissotriton helveticus (assembly GCF_964261635.1). Lineage (NCBI taxonomy): Eukaryota > Metazoa > Chordata > Amphibia > Caudata > Salamandridae > Lissotriton > Lissotriton helveticus. Next base: position 877,312,378 of record NC_136067.1, read on the forward strand.
ATAGTTTGAGAAAGAGAAGGAGTGACAGTATCATCTAAATTTTCGTTCTCACACCTGTGGCCACACAAAATGTTATCCATCACCGAACCAAGGGCTGTTTATGTTCCATGTTGAGTTTTAAATCTCAATTTATGGCTATCTAGACGTTGATATTGGCTTAAATATGTTTGTAATTAGGTAACCACCATTTTCTCCAGAACTTTGGACAACCAAAGTAAGTCTTCAATAGCACAAACTTTTTATAGGTCTTCAGGGTCAATAGAGGTCTTTTATGAGCAAGAATTGATTGTTTCAAACGTAACAGAACTATACCCAGAACCAATGATTTGGTTGATAAACGACGATGGGCGCAATACTGGAAGGCATCTGATTGGCTGCCAGCGCAGATGGCATGTCATTATTTATTGCTCTTCTTGTGCAAAGCTGAGGTTAGAGAGAGCCTAATTCAAAATCAACTTAAGTTCTTCATCTATTGATACGTTCTCCTCCATATTCTGATATCTGCATGGGGCAAAGGTGTATTATGGGTGTTTCCTCCTAATCCTTCTTCTGCACACTGAAATAGTGTGATGTCACATGGTGTGAGGACATGCTTGTACTATGCCTTTTCCAATTTATATGAGCAATCCAGCTTAAATATTTATGATACATGCATATCCACTCAAAGGCAGATCCCCAGGCTTTGGGTGGATGTTAGTTGCCTGCCTTAGCAATTTTCGCTCTCAATTCCACCTCAAGCCTTCTTCTAACCTGCCCGATAACGCCTCTATAATTTATTCACCGATAACTCCTTATATTTAATTTAAAGGTCAGTACACATTTTCAGTACGAAACAGCATGTAAATCTAAGAACACTGAAGCCAAATATTTATGACTAGCTCTGAAATCATACCCACGACAATGGCTTGGGCCAGTGCTTAATTTGTAAACAAATAGGTGCCAGGGCTCTTGTCAGGAGGCCACTGCAGTTGGCACCACACGTTGCCCCTGCCATTCTACCAATGATAGTAACAACACAACTACTAACCATTACACTCCAAGTGTTACAATTTGGACTATTTCAGGCCACTAAACCTATAAGAATGGCTTGGGCAGCTGGTAATAGGCATTTTTAATGTATATTTAATTAATAATTAACTGTTGTTGTGGTCACCTCAAAATTAGCCACACACCGGCACCTTGTGGCAGACTTTCACTAGCACCAGTGTTGACATTTAAGTGCTGGTTCCGAGCACCGGAAAGCCCCGGCTCAAATTAAGCACTGGCTTCGGCTCTTTCGAAGAAGGAATAACTTTGCCTTTCCTCCTGGGCCGTATTATGGACACCGAGGCAAAAGAGCTGTTGGCAGGCCCACGCGGGGATGCCTTTATTACTCATCAAACAGAGGCAGGTACACTTCCAGTGAAATACGGAGCTGCAGTTTCAAGCCATAGTCCTTCACTAATGCGCTCTCCTCAATTGTCAAGAGTTTTCACTCTGCGCTGAGGTCAGCATTTCAGTTGTTTTTGTTTTTTTGCAATCTGATGTATTGTTCCAGTCAGTGTCCAGTGCAAACAGAAGCAGTGCGCCCAATGTGCAATTTGGGCATGGAGGTTGTTTGTTTTTTCCATAGATTGTAGTGGGAGCAGCCTGTTCTGGCATCAGCAAAAAGCACAGATGATGGACGAAATGCTGAGCAAATCAAACATTCACCCTCAGTCAGGGTTAACTCCATCGTTTTTTTGCTCCCAATACCATTCCACTTTAGACCCAGTCATAGGCAAATATTCCATCCATCTTTTGTTCTTACCCCGAATCTGGTCCCAGAATGCTTCTTTCCAGTCCAGGGGGTACCTGGCCTGACACTTCAGGCTGGACTGTTCCCATGAGGAACAGGGTCAAGACTGATTTGCATTTGGCATGGTCCAAACTTGGGTGACTTGGTGAGCAAAGAAAACAATGGATTAAACCCAACTCTGTGACTGGGGAGTGAATGTAGGATTTGTCCAGCATTTCGTCCAGCATTTCTCCTTTTTTGTTCTGACATCAGGTCACAGTGCCCACCACTAGAGCCTAAAAACAGTCCGCCTGAACTACAGTCATCCCTATAGCAAGTGAGAAGTAAGTTGGGCCCTTTGAGCGTAGGTTAAATATGTGGCCCAGCAGGGTGGAGGGAAACACCCCCATTGTGCCTCCCACATGTGGTAAAAGTCTGTCTGCTGCCTCTGATTAGGACCCTACATCAAGATGGGCTGATACTCCACACAATTCCTTTATTGGATACCAATGCCTGGTGTCTAGTTGGCTTTCAGAACCCCAGGTGCTCGAAGATTCAGCGTGAACCCACCAATCTGCCACCCTAATGGGACAGAAAAGCAGCCTGGGGTGTTAGGCTGTTGCCTAGTGCCAGGAAGGGCATGCTCTGCTCTCCCATTCTACTTCTGTCTTTTTTCCCTGGTGACCTGGTGGGCCTTCTTCCTTTGCAGGAGTGGGCAGATAGAGGTTAAACACCCCAGTCTGCTCACCCAGGAGGTTGAAAAGCAGATAAGACAAACAAGACAAAAGACAATTTAAAAAAAGCTATAGTGTGGTGGCAGACTTGTTCTTGTAATGTTTTGGGCTCCAGACAGTTCAGAGAGTGATTGGGGCACTAACCACTAATCAGCCCTCTGAGGAGACAGAAAGCCAACCAGGGATCCAGGGAAAAAAAATTAGCAATGCCGTAAGATGGTGTGCCGAACCATCTTGTCATTGGGCCTCATGTCTGCAGTATTTCTGACCATGGTAGCGGCAAAATAGATGCCTTAACCCCTCTTTGCTGCAAATCCCAATTTCCATTTACTTGCAGATACACAATCGTTTTAGAGACGCAAGCTCACTGTTGGAATGATTAAGCCACAAGTGTGGAGGAGGATAAAACTAGAAGTGCAAATATTACGTTAGACCAATTCCAAAGCCTTTTTCAGTAAAATCTATTAATCATAGGTCCAGTCCTCTGAGTAAGGGAACACTAGAACAGGGACTAAGACAGGGACTAAGACCCTAGGGAACACTTCTTGCCAAACAACACTATTTTAGGGCCAAGAACTGCCTATACAAGAAAGCATGAATGAGCAGGTTAAGATTAAATGGCCTGTACCTAAATACTCATCATATCCAAACATTGATCTGACATTGACTGATCTGCTCTCAGATGTGCAGTCCCATTTGCCTATGACCTGATCGCAAATTCTCTGCGTATTTCATACAGTATTGCATCTATGTGTTTTAGCCTCAAGGGACATTAGTTTGGTCAGATTTATCAATGGGTCTTTAGATGAAACACGTGTTTTTTTTGGGGGGGTTTTGTCCTCATTTGCCTCTATCGCACCATTTTGCTTTTCTCACCAGCCGAAATGTCCATAACCTCATTTGCTGACATGAGTTACCGACAATGGGGTAGCTGTAGGGCGCCCTGGATCAATAGCTCACACCATACCGGACCCTATGCACACCAATACCCGGTGGAGAAAAATCTACCACCATGGAAAGAGGTGCTATCAGCCGAGGCGGAAAAAATGCTTAATCATAGGACCCCTGGTCTAAAATAGCAATACTTTCACCAATTCCTGCCTGCTATGACCCTTTATTGTGCTATCTAACTTAGCCACATTTTTTACTGAAGATAACCAATCTTCATAACTTGGTGGAATCGGTGATACCCATAATTTACAGATCTCTCTGCGGGCCAATAAAATCGTATAAAATATAAAATTTAGATGATTCTTATTGCTTACACTTTCCGAGTCCATCAATCCAAAAATAACTAGTAAAGCGCTTACCTTAACTTGAATCATCAAAGAATAAGATAGCGCTTTACTCACGGCCATCCAAAAGGGCTGGATCTTTGGGCAAAGTAAAAACATATGGCGGTTGTCTTCTTTCACGCTGCCACACTTTGGGCATGCCACATCTCCTCCTCGACCAAACTTCAATAGCCTCCGGGGAGACCAATAAGCCCTGTGAACGGTGAAGAGAAGATGGTTCCTTCTAAGGTATGCAGGTTTTACTATTTTGTATAAAGTACGCATAGATACTTGCCATTGATCTTCAAGCGTAGTTGACAGCAAGCATCTGCCCCAAAGTTCATCTGGAAGGTTGAAGTTCCCATCCTCCATGTCCACCATGACCCAGTACAAAAGTGCGATTTCCTTAACTGGAGACTGCCTGGAGATCACTTTCTCCTCAAATTCGTTATAACCTCCAACTTTTGCACTAGAAGTTTGAAACCAGCTCAAGACTTGGAGATATTTAAATCTTGATATTCTTTGACCTGATATCTGGTTGCATTCCTCCCAAGAGATCAGCTGATTCCAAGCTGCTATTCCCGCTTCCCTCAAGGGTGTGGCCAACGCATCTTTGGCCCATTCAGGGGACCCCGGAGAATGCCAGATAGGAGCATAATGGCTGAAATATGGCAGCTTCACAGTTCTCCTCACTAGTCTATACCATGTCTCAGCCATGCCTCTTAAGATTTTTAGCCTTACGTTTTTTAAAGTACTCTGGGACCGTGTACTTAAACATAAAACCTCCTTCCGTTAAGTTGTGCCTTCTCAACTGGACCTCGAACAGACTGCCTACTTCTGAATTGGATGGTGTAAGCAGAAGCATTCTTCCATTTTTTAACATAAAAGACCAGGAGTACAGCAGCAGATCGGGTAACGCTAGGCCACCTTTTTCCAACCTCCTTCTCAGCTTCTTTCAAGAAATTCTTGGCCCCTTAAAAGCCCAAATGAAGGAGCTAATCTGACCCTGGAGTTTTAAAAACTAAGTTTTGGAGTAGGGGAGAGGAATAGACTCGAATAGAAACGTAAACTTCGGTAGGATTACCATTTTTATAAGATTAACCCGACCAAACGGGGTCAGAGGGAGATGCGCCCAGTTCTTCATCAGGGTGACCACTTCCTTCTTAACTATCTCGAAATTTACTTCGATGAACTTAGCGATATCCTGTGTAATCCTTACCCCAAGGTGTCTCATGTTCTTGGTGCATCTTATTCCATCTGCTGTGAGATTCCAAGTCATAATCTCAGTTTTTTGCTTATCAGTAGTGATTGTTAAAACAGCCTCAAGTGCACTATGAATCTCACTACTAAAGACCAAGATATTTTCTGCATATAGACCAATCTTTTTACTCCAGCCATTATAATTGAAAGCTCGAATTCCAGCATAGCCCCTAAACCGTCTAGCTAGTGGCTCTATATCCAGGTCGAATAAAAGGGGGGACAAAGGACAGCCCTGTCTTGTTCCCCTTGATATCTGGACTGGTTCTGTCAAGGCTCCATTAACTAGAACTCTAGCAAGAGGTGCAGCATATATACCCTCCAGCACTTTACATATATTCGAGCCCAAGTTAAGAGATTTGACTACTGTTTATAAAAAAAAAACAATTAACACGGTTGAACGCTTTAGCAGCCTCCAGTGCCATTACCGCTAAAGGGAGACTATACGTGGTGGCCAGATCTATTGCCCCAATAAGATTAAATGTCAATTCTTTCAGCATTCTCCCTCGGATAAAGCCCTTTTGATCTTCATGCACAACCAAGGGAATAACCCCATTTAGCCTTTCTGCTATGATCTTTGCAAATAACTTGTAGTCACAATTTAAATGTGACACTGGCCTATATGAATCGCAATTTTTGGGGGATTTACCAGGTTTCAAAATTAAAGCTATGGTGGCCTCTTTCCAAGAGTCCGGAAAACCCACTCTAGACATGAATATGTCATTAAACATGTGTAGCAGAATCGGTACCAAAATATCCGCCAGGGCCCTATGAACTTCGTGAGGAAGACCATCAGGTCCCGGGGCCTTCCCTTTCTTCCCCTCGCCTATTACTTTCAGTAGTTCCCCTGTGCTAATCTCTTCGTTCAGAAGCCTAGTATTCTCCATTGGAAGCTTGTTCCCTTATTCACTTTGTGATACCATGTGGACGAAATTAAACAAACACGTGTTTCAGCTTCCAATGAAACACATGTTTGTTTAATTTCGTCCACATGGTATCACAAAGTGAATAAGGGAACATGCCAGCAAATTCAGTCTTTACGGTCTTCACATCCAGAAAATAAACTAAATTAGACACAAGCCTATAGTTATTGCCTCTGAAAAAATGACCATCAATATAATGATAACATACCACAAACAAGCAGTAAAAGTTCCGAACGCAGGTACAAATTGCCCCTTGATACATATGTACCGGAAAATATGATAGGTCTAACTCTAAGGAAAATAAAGTGAATTTTGGCTACAGGTCCTGTTTCTGGGTTAGTGCTGCCTTTCACAACAATGCTGCCAGTGTCCTGATAAAATATGGTTTTACCTAATAAAAGATTGTCACCAAACTATCAGCAACATCCTTCAAATTCCTGTGGGCATCCCCTTTTACTCAGGTAGAATGTTGCTGGTTTTGGATCAAATTAGAAGACTTGAATTTCCAAGAATTTCTAAGCCAGGTGGAAGTGATATGTTTTTAAGAAACATGGCTTCTGACTCCAGTAAAAAAAGAAGGGTACAATACTTAGTTACCACCTGCAGTAAAGAATTTGAGAGGGCGTGTTTCAGGTTCTTTGTTGGTATGGATTTCAGTCACTGTGGTAAGTAAACTCCTCTCTCTTTCATTTTGCACTCAAGAAAGTTTACCATTTAAGTCTGGATACAGAACTTTGAAGCACAAATCTTTAAAGTTTACAGTAGGAATATGAGAGATAAAAGCAAAGAAGGTATTCTTGACAATCTCTTGTTGCACTCTACTCACAGCAAATTGGCAGGCTAGGTTTGCATCCAAAGCCACTAGCTTTGACAGATGGTGATTTTAATCTTGCATATTGTGACTAGGTTTTGGCTGATTTAGAGTTTGGTTGTGCCAACGAGAGCCATGGGTCATGGTCATAGTTGCAGTAAATAGGAACAAATATGATGGAATGCTTGAATTAATCTCAGCTACTGGTAATCACTTGGGTCCATCGTTCTTGTGCACACCATGCCACCTCATTTTGGACCCAGCCAAATGGAAAACATTCTTGAACCTGCTCCAGTAAGAACAGTCCAGCCCAAACTGCCAGGCCTGGTCCTTTCTGAAATGGAACACAAGCAACCCAAGAGGGTTTCACCCTTATTAGAGCTCATCAGTCAGGTACAGCTTGGTTCCAGCTTGGTTCCAGTGCCTCAGTGTACATTGGACCCACATCTGGGCATACCAGTCCCATTTAGGGTCTCACGTTGAAATATACAAAAAGTGATGGAATGCTTGAAAGAATATTAGCCTCCCATTGCATCATTATTGTGCACACCATGCCACCTCAGTTTGAACTCTTCCATATGCAAATCAGTATTGACCCTGCTCCAATAGAAACAGTCCAACCCTGACTGCCAGAACAGGTATTTCTCAATTTGAAAAGTGATTTTGAAGTTGCACACAGCCCTGGTTAATTGAAACTATGAAAACCATGGGCTTTGTCTGCGACTACCAATTGTAATAAAAGTAATTGTTACCATTTTACATTTAAATATTGTAGCATGTTGTCACCATGCACGTGATGGCATTGTGACAAAGGACTCCGATATTGTTAAGGGTATTTAACAAGGCTCTGCTCAGGGAGGAGCCTAGCGACGAACGAAGATGGCCGCATAAGCTCTCGGCTCCGTCGACCTCCTCCTGCTGCTTGAATATCCTGCTACAAATCCTGCTTTTTCGCCTAGCTCCCGTGTGGGTGACCTGTTGCTGATACTGGCAGTGTGGTCCTGGGAAACTTACGACCCGGATTGCCGGAGCTACATCGAGTGGAAGTTCTTGGCCTAACGCTGACCGAAAACCGGGACCTCGAGTACTCACCCTGCCGGGTTGTAGTGCAACAACGACGGCCGGGGGACCCAGACACGGTCCGGTCGATAGGAGTGGAGAGCAACCTGCCCCTGTATTGGTGGAGAGCCTGCGGTTCTACCTGCATTGAGGAGGTGTAATGATCCTGTGAGGGCTGAGTGGTCGGGGGTCCCCTTCTCGGCGTTCCCCTCCCGCCGGGGTGGGGCCCCCGTCCGAGAGGCCTTATCGCTGCTGTTCTGTGTGCCTCCTGCCCCCGCCTGCCCTCATCGCACTTCGGTCCCTGGGGGAATCGGGTGACCCGAAGGGCGCGCTGATGTCTGGAGTTGATCAGTTTGCGGGGGTGCGGGGTGAAGAAGAGCCATCATTGCGAACCGTTGTGGCCGCCATTGAGGGTCTGTGCTCCTACATGGTTGCTCTCCCACATAAGTCGATCGCGGATGTCGCCGAAACTGCCCGATCGCATAATGACTCTGATCTGTCTGGTCCCCCTAAGCGAGCCGTTTCTCCCACTTTGATCCCAGAATCTACGACTCGAGGCCCATCTAGTGTCGGAGCATGGATAGCAATATCTGTACCACAGTGTGCGGCTGTATCTGTCATGGTGTATCGCCCGTCCAAGTTGAGGAGTCCGCATGTGGTCGTGTTTACGTGCTTGTCCCCCAATGACTTTATTGAACCTGTGACCCGACGGAAACAGCGGGCATCTATCGACCGTGTGAGCTGTGTAGTGTGTTGGAGTATGGGACGGTCGGGATCTGGTCGCACCGTGGCGTGTGTCATGGCGGCTGAGGATTGTGGTGGACTGTGGACATCCGTTGGGCTCGCCGCACAGATTCGGGGACTGGCTGGACTTTTGATTTATCCTGTGAATAGGCGGGTGCGGTGTGTGGAACTCATGGTGAACACTCGTAGAGGTCAAGGGTGAGACTGAAGTCCGACTCGGATGCTAGGGGTTCGTGAGGGACCCGGGACCCGCCATTTTCTTGTATTGGGGGCGGGGCGGTGTAGGACGTCTTTCCTGGGTTCTACCGAATCTACTTTGCTTGGTTGCTGATTGTTTAATGACCAGGACTGTGCGTCGCAGGAGGGGGGTAGTGTGACCGGGGATGTGTGATTCTCCTCCTCCCTTAACTTTTCTTTTCTTCTTTTTCTGTGTTTCCTTTCTTCATAAATCTCTTTTCTACTATATTTCGGGTTTTTGGTTGCTGGGCGACAGGCACGCTGCTAGGGGAGTAGGCCGTAGCCATCTGCAGGGGTGCAGGGTGGGGGGTAGGGGGTGGGGTATTTTTGTTTTTCTGTTCTCTGTTTCTATGGCCTTTTTCTCTTTTTAGTTTGACTGGACTTTCCTTTTTTCTCTCCTTCCCTGGGTTGGGGGACAGGGTATCGGGTTACTGTTTGGGCTTTTTGGGCGGTGCTGGGACTGTGGCCGCTCAGCCTCTCCTGTCATTGGATTCATCGGGTGGGGTATTAGTCGGAAGTCTTCAGTAATGTATGCTTGCTTATATTACTTGCTTCGAAATGTGGTCGTCTCTACAGTTGGACATGCTTCCCTGCCTACCCGGTGACTGTATCTACTTTAGATCCCGTAGCCGGCCCCCTCCTGTTTTCTTTTCTCTCTCTTCTTCTCGTTAACATATGGAATTGTATTGCGTATTTACCATGTATATACTATTTTATTTTAAAAATTGACCTCTCTTATCCTGAGCTGCTCTCCTGGGTGTGCCGTAACACTTTGATGCTCTAATTTTGCTGCCATGCCTCCGGGATGTTTGGCTGAATAGCTGTGTGCACCCTTTTCTAAATAGAGGTCTTCAAAAAAAAAAAAAAAAAAAAAAAAAAAACAAGGCTCTGCTCTAGTCTAATTTATTTTTGCTGTATATACAAATGGTCTTGATGATGGTTTAAAAGGGATCAAATCTGATAAACCCAGACTGGGTTCAGATCTAGCCACCCTTTTACTGCATGCCAGTGCCTCTGTCCTATGTACGCATACAGAAAATGGACTGGAGTCATCAGGTGCAGGGTTTGAACAATTTTACCTTGAAAGCTTATTATTAATTTTGAGAAGCCTAGAGTCTAGCATTATGTCGCAAACAAAACCTGAGGAAAAAGATCTGCCTGAATAGAAATCCTTTGGTTTAAGTTAAGGACATTGATTACTTAAGCCTCTGGTCTGCTTTGTCCGCCAAATATTCCACACCGATAAAAAAAAGTATTGTAACATCTTCACCACAACTGTAGCTGGACTGCAGTTTTTCAACCAGAATCTTGGTGATTGCACTTTCTCAGCAGCTTTAGCTATCACTAACTTCACCTGAATTTTGGAACCTTTGCAGGGCACTATATGAATCTGAATTTTGGGGGCTGAGTGAAGTAAAACGTTTGTCTATTGTAGAAACAAAGATTTTAGACTCCTATTAAACCTCCCTTAATCTACACCTACTTGTTGCATGAGGAATTAGGTGTTCTAAGAATCTTGAACTGAGCTGAACATCGAACTCTACTTTTTAATATATGACTCTGGATTAATTATTAGGGAGCAGTGTTCAGAGATATTATGAGAGATCTTCTTTCTAAGGAGGACATTGCTTCACTTACATGGATTACACACATAAAAAATGTCTTATAATAAAGGTGGCCTGATATTGGTCTCCCCTGATACATTGTGATCAAGAAATGGCTGTATTATTATTGTTATTATTATTTATATGGTGCGCAAATCATCCCCCAAGGGATCTCTCAGCGCCCAGGAAAGCAGGCGACCTCCTACAACATTACTACCTTAAAATAGCCAGGTTTTTAGGTGTTTCTTAAAGATAGTCAGGGTGGGACATGCCCGCAGATCTTCTGGCAACGCATTCCTGCGTTTGAAGGAGCCTTTGGCCACTGGATCTTAGCTGCCGGACCGCGGTATACCATTCTAATTTCTTAGTTAGGTATCTAGGTCCCCGTCCTTGAAGCACTTTGAAAACTAGGCATAAAAGTTTGAAAACTGCTCTTTTCCTGATAGGAAGCCAATGTAACTCTCTCAATAGTGGCAGAGATGGAGTACGTGCTGGCTTGTTCAATGCCAGGCGTGCCGCTGTATTTTGAACAACTTGTCTTGAGAGCAGGTCCTCCCTCATCCCCATCAGTAGAGCGTTTCCATAATCTAGTCTACTAGTGCCTGTATCAGGACCCTTCTGGTGGAGAGAGGAATCCATGGAAAAATCTTTTTTAGTGTACGCATCAGTCCAAAACACTTGCCTGATAGGGTCTTAACATGCTCCTCCATAGATAGGTTGTCCATTAAAATTGTATTACCAAGACGAACTGCATTGACTCTCCCTGCCAGCCCGCACCATCATCTGCATTATTTATGAAGACATCATGACCAGCCCCCCCCTTTATCTTGCATACAAGTGCACCATCTCAGATGATTCTCAACACACCTCCCTCCAGGACACCATCTGAATACAGACTACGAAATGCAAAAAAGAAAAAAAAACAAGACAATGGGTCTTTCCCATCTATGCACCCAGGATCTGGGAACAGCATCCCTGTATCCATAAGATTCACCCCCAAACTACATTCCAATGCATTAACAGTCGACAAAACAGTTATTTCTCCTATTACTCATCAACTCTATGTTGTACTTTGACTTTGTACAGTGCTACGTAGCCTTTTGGCTAGCTCTGTAGAAATCATACCTATATACATACAAGAAAAAGTGCAGAGAGTGGAAGTAGTCCTTGTATCGATATCTAGAGGCACCGCCTATGTCACCCCTAAAAAGCAGTGGGTTGCCGACCGTACTTACCTGGGAACACCGCTTGCACATGACCGCTTTATGTCATACATAGGGTGGGAATATTGCCAAACGATAATTAGACCAGGAACTTTAAATCAGCTCTACCTCAGCCTGGAACTCGTCTTTTTCAGTACAGCATGATTGAAACTACCTTGCAATCCTTACTATTCTGCCCATTTTATGATAAACCCAATAATATATGGCTTTTTCTATTTACATTAATTTGTATGCTCTTATACTAGCTCTGAATGTTTAAACTCTGCCTATCAAATTAGAAGGAAAATTCAGACTATGAGAATAATCGAGAATGTTAACGTGGGCAATATTTTATGTATAGATGAATTATATTTTCTTACATTATTGTATTACAGGTATGCCTTTATTTATCCTTCTTTTAATGTTTTTTCATGTTATCGATTGTCATTATGTTGAATGGTTTATTGGGTCTTTTTATATGAATAGACCAACTAAAAATAATAATTTAGCTGGCATATCCATGCATTATCATCATCAAGAGCACAAAGGAGTGTTCCTACTACCATTCCTGGTTTTGCCTTAAAATATGTTTTTAAAGCATTTAATCAGAATTGTTCAGGAGATATTCTTTAGGGCATATCTTTACTGAAACATTCTGTGCTAAGCCGCACATGTTGCTGGAAACTTTTCTGTATTCTTTTTGGATTACTAGTGATGAACTCAGTGATGTTTGTGATTGGTGAAAACAAAGATCATTAGAGAATAAGAGCTTAATAAGTAAGTCATGTCTTAACTTTTCGGAAGTGGTGTTGGATTTTTGTATTTGGATTGTATATTGGATGTAATGAATACAAAAGTGGACAAGTATTTCCTAATGTACTAATTGTTGCTTTTCATAATTAGCCTCTCTACGCTCCGAGCTAAATCATCAACATGCAGCAGCAATCGACCAACTGAGACACAGTCACCAGCAAGAAATGGCAGCAGCTACTCTGGAAGTAGAAAGAAGTATTGAACTTAGCAGGCGGCAGGTAAAAAGGACTTAAGTATTATGTGGGGGCTGGAACTCTCTTGTGGCTCTTCTCAACAAATTATTCATAGTTTACAAGTAAATATAACTAGATAGGGTCTTTGTTTGAGGATCACAGACATGGTGTAGGATCTGCTCGAATTCGATGGAGCAGACCCATTCCTGCTCTCAAGGCAAATCCTGCAACAGGTTTTCTTTGCGATCAAAGTCATTGGTAAGTTGAAGTCTAAATCAAAGAGGAAACAATAGAAGATAAAGCAGGACTCAACCCCACCCCACTGCTCTCTATCTAAAGAAAAGTTGTAATGTAATCAAGGTGCCACTCAAATTCACTTCTTATCCCTGATTGACGAGCTGATCCTGCAGTGGATTCCGATGCACCTTCAGTCCTCTGGATCTTCAGCGACACTGCAGCAGGTCGAGGCCTGTAAGTAGACTATGTTGCACATTTCTAGCATTCTGCCAGCTCCCTCTTGTGCACCTTTGGGACCCAAGGATCTGCAGTGGGCTCCAGTGGGATTACAGCCAATGGATCCATCCTTGGCACCGGCTGAGCCCCTAGAACCTCTTCTGCATCAACGCCAGTGCTCACTTCCATTTTAGCTCTGAGACCTGCCCCATCCCTCTTTCATCAACACTGGTCCTGTCATCCCGGACACTGAAGAGGGATCAGATTCCTATCTCCAAGCTAAATCTGTCTCGACCTCGACCAAGCTCATGCTCTGACTCCAGTCCTGTGCACCTAATTCCTGTACAGCATGATTCAGACAATACATTTCCAATATCATGGCTCTGTCCTCAAAGGCTCCATCATATTTTTGGTTATGATTCTGACCAGAGTTTACCACCACCCGAAGAATGAGAGTGGTAATGATAGGCTTGATACTTCCCTGATACAGTGTTCATTCCCGCCCTCCCCCTTGGGCTGCTAACAGTAGAGAGTGCTTCCTTTGCTGTGGTAATTATATGTGCTTCTGAGGTCCTGTACATTAACAACCTTTTTTTGAAGTTAAGATATACTTGCTTGCAGAAGTTATGCAATCTGGGCCTGCGTCCTGGAAGCCCTTACTCTAATTCAACAAAGCCCTAACAGACACTCATATGGGCAAATGGTCTAAGTCTTGCTCTTGCCTACCTTTGAACAGGCAGGTGTTCAGACTTCACAGTCTGATGCCTTCCTTACACAGCACTCTACTCTTGAGAGGTTGGTGGTACAAGCTTTCACCAGCAAGGTTAACCGAAGTTCATTCCCTACCACCCCTCGAGACAGAGAGGTGTAAAAAAGTCCGGCTTTTGGTAAATAAATCATTTCTTTAGCTTTCTTATCTGTGAGTTCAGCCAATGTGGTTGGCTTATTAGGCCACTAGATCTTGCCGGCTGTCCCAGAAGAGCTTAGGGCCTCTTTGGCTAAAATCATTCAAGGTGGTCAGGATGTAGCCAAGTAGACGGTTTGTGTCGGTCTCGAGGCTACCATTGGTATGGGGCAAGCAGTCGGTTTTAGTAGGGGCTTTATCACCATGTATGGATAAGATCCACAGGCTTTTCTAGAGATGTACTGGCTTCCCTTATTGATATACCCTTTGATGGCTCCTGCCTATTTCATGAAAAAGCTGATTCCAGCCTATAATGCTTTGAGGAAAGTAAGGTTAGGGCACATTCCTTCGGCCTTTATACCCCTGCCAGACAGTTACCTCATCAGTTTCAGCACTGCTGAGGCTACTCCAGAGAGTTGGCACATAGGGAAGCACCAGGCTCCCTGCTGTAGTTATCCAGTCCTTTCATGGCTGGGGACTGGTACCAGGCAGAAAACAAGGAGGTCATCGGGGCACAGCTTTTCCAAGTCCCCTCCTGTTCAGCATCTGCCTTCAAGCAACTTTAGTTTGTCCTTAGTGGTGCACAACCACACTATAGGAAGCAGGGTCCAACGTTTTTTTCCAGGGTCAACCAGATCATCCAGCAGGAGTAAACCCTTCCGTTCCTTTTGGACCCACTGCAGCTTCCTCCCTCATCAGGTATGCCCACATTCGGATACTCGTCTTCACTACCTTTATGACTGGCTGTTGAAGGCGAGTTTGCCACAGTCCCTTGTACGCCACCTTCTAACGACAGTCAACCTTCTCAGATCATTGAAGTTCTTGATCAACAAGCCAAAGTCATACCTGATTCCTTTGCAGAGTTTTCCTTTTATGGGAGCTGTCTTGGGTACGGTTCAGTTCAGAGCTTTTTCTCTGTCACAATGATTCCAGAATTTTCAGGCTTTGGTCCTGATGGTTTAACCTCTTTGCTGGATCTTGATGAGAGCCGCTTTGAGGCTTCTTGGCCTGTTGGCCTCAAGCATCCTCCTTGTCCACTTTATCCCAGTAGTTTGACCTGAAGTCTCAGCGGGTGTAGCACCAAGAAAACCTGTCAGAGATCATCCAGATTTTGAAGGAGACTGCAGAAGATAAGCAGTGGTAGCTCCTCAACTGCAACCTGACCACCACTGGTCCGGGGAGGTAATCTTGAATGGGAGGAGATCAGAAGTGTATAGTTTCCAGTTAAAATCTGCCTTCCTATCAATCTGTTGGAGTTGCAGGCTATTCACCTAGTGTAGAAGCTCTTCTCACTATCCTTCAAGAAGAGGCTGGCACAAGTTCTTACGAACAACTGCATCACCATGTGGTATTGTCTGATAAAAAGGGTGGAGTGGGGTCCTGGGTCTTGTGCCAGGATGCTCTGCACTTTGGAGTTGGCTGGAACGTCAGAGCATCTCCCTGATTGTGAGCAACCTGGCAGAAAAATTGAACGCTAGGGTAGACAATCTCAACAATCTGTACTAGCCAGATCACGATTAGCAGCTACACCCTGAGTTGGCAAAGGGTGCCTTCAGACACCTTAGCTAGATTTTTCTGCTGCTGTCGACAATATGCACTATCCAAACTTATGTGTATTGGAGTTCCTGTGAAGGCCCTCCTCAGGACATGCTTTTCCAGTGGGTTTGAACATCCGACTCCTGTATGCTTTCCCACCTCTCCCTCTCCTGCCCAGAGTTTTGAAGAAAATCGGGAACGACCTGGCCCAAGTTGCTCTAGTGGCCCTGTACTGGGCTAGGAAAGTGTGGTACCTGAACTTCTCAGCATGTGCGTCTGCCTTACAATCATGCTACTACTTCGAGAAGAACTTCTCTCACAGCAGTTAGGCAGGGTCCTGCACCCAGGCCAATGCAATCTACATCTTCAAGCTTAGAGTGGCGGCAGTAGACTGTGTTTGATCTGCCCCCTGAAATAGTGGATTTCATCCTGGGAGCCCTCTACAAAATCTGTTTACGCAGGACTTTGGGACAAGTTTGCAGCTTGATGTTTGCTCCCATAATGCAGACCCGTTACAAGATACGCTGACGGATGACCTGCAGTGGGCACTGATAAAAGTTACCCGCCAGCCCTTCCACCTTTTTGCATTTACTGCACCAACAGTCCTTGTTTAACTCACCTGTTGTGATACAGTTAGGTCTGTGGCTAAATAAACACTTTGTTTTTTCTATATGGGAAATGTGTTACTTCCTTAAATGTTCATTCTTCTTGGTTATTGCCTGTTGGAACCTGGGATGTCAGGTCACCTAGGGTAGCCTGGCCTAGGGTAAGACATGCAATTCTAGAGGCACAAGTGTGAAGGTTGCAGACCACCCAGCAGTAAATCCACGCAGTAACACTTAAAAAGGACACTACACCAATTTGTTGGAAAAATATGTACTGGTTTATAAAAATAATATACTCTGCTCTTTGGTTTCAAAATTTACAATTTAGGCACTTCAGTTTGTCATGGAAGCATTAACTACACTTTTAAGTTCTAAAACATTCACAACCAGCATTTACAGTACATTACATTTAGTCAGACCTCTTAACCAAAACTGGCAGGTAACTCTTGTACTTCAATAGCTCAGTTATGCATTTACTGTACTCTGCTTTACTCTATAGCATCTCTCATTAAAGCATTACTTTAAAGGAGGCAAGATCAGCACTTATGTTAGATCAGGTAAGCAATTTCCTTTACATGGATGACTCTACAATTCCCCTTCTTAGCTTGTTAAAGAAGAATTGGTTATAACCACTTGAATCAGCTTTCAATAAAGCCCTGTCAGGGATTCCTCATGGACGCTGTACTCCCGGGGCCAGAGTCTCAATCTATGACACCAGTTAATCTTGTGGAAGTCACTCCCCCACGTGTTTACCTCCTTACTTGTAATTGTCGATGCTGGAATCGTCCTGCGCCAGAAGTAATGGGGGAAAACAGCCGATATGGCCAAAGTATCGAGTGTGGCAAGGGCTTTCTTGCTTTTCAAAGCTCCCCTGCTCTCCCTCCCCACTCGGGCCAGCTCCTCTGCTTGGCGCTCGAGCGGAAGGTAGGCCGATTTCTCAATACCCCCAGGCCGCCACCGGGCCCCTCAGCTTCCCCCTCCTTGCTCGGCCAGCTCCTCCGTGTGGCGCGCGAGCAGAGGGAGAAGGCGGGACACTCACTCTGGCTGCTGAGGCAGCCGGCGCTCCTCCGTGATGATCGGCGGGGCCACTACTCTCGCTGACATGCGCGGTAGCGCTCGCATTGGTGCTGCCTCACACAGTGCCCGCTCCCAGGAAGGACGCTTTCCACACGGGCCTGCTCGGTCCTAGGCCCCTCCTGAGGGGATGGCTGCGACGTATTGGGCATGCGCGAAGGCGCCTTCACTTTCCCTTGACAACCGGGGCGCTGCAGGCAACGCGTCTGAAGCGCGGTAGGCGCCCCCGGGGTCTCGCTCACAGCCGAGGCGGCGCTGCCTCAAAGAAACCGGCACCCCTCACCCCTCGTCAGTTCCCAAGGAAATCAGGGCATCAGCTGACTGCACGTCCGGCCAGGATCTTCTGGGACACAGGGGCACAAGCCTTCCCCCACACCCAGGAAGGTAGGAACAGCGCTGGATCTCTTCTCACTTCAGCTCCCACTTCCTAGCCCTACAAAGTCCTTTTACCACTCAACACTGAATGGAGGCTGGTGTCAAGGGATGAGGGTTATTCTTTCAGAGTTCCTTCCACTGGGCAGAGGACTGCGCTCCACAGCGCCACAGTCTCCTTCTCCTGTTTACACCCCACTATCTTTAAGCTAGGGGTTAGTCAGGCGCCCAGGGTCTCCAGCCAGTCAAAGCAGCAGGGATAGGACAAATAACCCAAGGGAGGACGGGTGGTGAATCAATAGGTCCAAACCTCTGACTAGCCTACCCCCACCTTAAGCTACAGCCTGTCCTCCAGCTGACTCTCTCAGGAAGACAAAATGGCTGACCAGCATTCCGCCTTTTATAGGCTGACCCTCAGAAGTCCAGAAGGGACCAGAGGGTTCTGGAACGCCCTATTCTACTCTATGGGACAGGTTCTGGGTATGACAGTTGAGACAGTTGGTAGCCACCATTTTGTGACTCCAGCAATTTCCCTGTCAGAAAAGGCCTCTAGGCCTGAGGTGAAAGACTATGAAGGGGGAAAGAACACCTATCCCCTAGACCAACACCTTAAAAAAATCTAGTGGACACAAAAATTAATAAGGGCATGAGGGGCAAAAAGGGGACAAAATAAATAATAAATGGGAGGGACTACGCAAAAAGCCAGACAGGTCTAACACGCGTCCCCCCCAGCTGAAAGTGGGGAGAACTACCCAACCCCTTGGGAGTCCTCATCACTAAGGCGGAAATACCTGGAGAGACCGTCTGCATTGGCGTGGTCCACTCCAGGCCGATGTTCCACCCGGAAGTCCATTCCCTGTAGGGAGATGGACCATCTCAGCAACTTGGGATTCTCCCCCTTCATTTGCATTAGCCAACGTAGGTGTCGATGGTCAGTCTGAACCAAGAAGTGCGTGCCAAACAGGTATGGCCGCAGCTTCTTCAGAGCCCACACCACCGCGAAAGCTTCCCTCTCAATTGCACTCCACTTCTGTTCCCGGGGAAGCAGTCTTCTGGATAAGAAGACCACAGGCTGATCCAGGCCCTCCTCATTTAGTTGCGATAACACTGCCCCAATGCCATGTTCTGACGCATCTGTCTGGACAATGAACTCCTTGGAGAAGTCTGGGGCCCTCAGGACCGGTGCTGCACACATTGCCTGCTTCAACTTTTCAAAGGCTTGCTGACAAGCCTTCGTCCAAACTACCCGTAGAGGTTGTTTCTTTGAGGTGAGCTCTGTGAGGGGCGCTACAATAGTGCCATACCCCTTCACAAAGCGACGGTAGTAACCTGTGAGGCCCAGGAAAGCTCGGACCTCAGTCTGTGTCTTGGGGGGTTCCCAGGCCATGATTGCCTCAATCTTTGCCTGCAGGGGCTGCACTGACCCCCTACCCACCAAGTGTCCAAGGTACACAACCGACCCTTGCCCAATCTGGCATTTGCTGGCTTTGATGGTCAATCCAGCTTGTTTCAGGGCCTGGAGAACTGCTTGCAAATGTTGCAAATGGTCCTCCCAACTGCTACTGAAGACAGCAATGTCATCCAGATAAGCAGCGGAGAAACTCTCCATTCCGGAGAGGACCTGATTCACCAGTCGCTGAAATGTGGCAGGGGCATTTTTGAGCCCAAAGGGCATCACACAAAATTGGAAGTGTCCCTCAGGCGTGGAGAAGGCTGACCTTTCCTTTGCTCCATCTGTCAAGGAGATCTGCCAGTACCCTGAAGTGAGGTCAAAGGTACTTAGGTATTGGGCAGCTCCTAGCCGGTCAATTAACTCATCCGCCCTAGGGATCGGATGAGCATCAGTCTTTGTAACTGAGTTCAGTCCTCGGTAATCCACACAGAACCTCAGTTCTGGTGTGGTGCCTGGTGGGGCGGCTTTTGGCACTAGCATCACCGGACTGGACCAAGGGCTGTTGGAAGGTTCTATCACTCCTAGCTCTAGCATCTTGGCAACCTCTCCATGGATGCTAGCCTTCACCTTGTCTGACAGCCGGTAGGTCTTTGACTTCACTGGTGGGCTGTCTCCTGTGTCCACATCATGGGTACACAGGTGGGTTCTTCCCGGAACAAGGGAGAACAACGAAGAGTACTGCTCCAATATCTGGCGGCAGTCCTCCCGCTGCTCAGGAGTTAGGGATGGGGAGAGAATCACTCCCTCCACCGACCCATCCTTCTCTTGAGACAAGAAGAGATCAGGGAGAGGCTCGCTTTCTGCTTCCTCGGCACCATCAGTCACCATCATCAGGATGACCTCTGGCCTCTCATGGTGGGGTTTGAGGCGATTGGCATGCAGCACCCGTAGGGGCTGTCGAGGGGTCTTAAGATCCACCAAGTAAGTGGCCTTACCCTTCTTTTCCAACACCTCAAATGGGCCTGTCCAACGATCCTGAAGGGCACTTAGCTCTCCAGGTTCCATCACCCACACTTTCTGGCCAGGCTCCAATTCCACCGGGTGAGCATTGTGGTCGTACCATTCCTTCATTACTGCCTGGCTGGCCTCCAAGTTGTCAGAAGCTTGCTTCCACAACTTGGCCATTTGGCTCCGGAAGGCCAGCATGTAGCTCACCACATCCTGAGGAGGCTTTCTGGGAGACTTTTCCCAGCTATCCTTCACCAGGCTGAGAGGTCCACGCACAGGGTGCCCGTACAACAGTTCAAAAGGGCTGAAGCCCACTCCCTTCTGCGGCACTTCTCGGTATGAAACCAGCAAACAGGGCAAGAGGACGTCCCATTTCCTCCGTAGGCTCTCAGGCAGACTTCTTATCATGCCCTTCAGGGTCTTATTGAACCTCTCTACCAGTCCATTCGACTGGGGGTGATAAGGAGTGGTGAACCGGTAAGTCACTCCACACTCCTTCCACATCGCCCGCATGTAAGCTGACATGAAGTTGGTCCCCCTGTCGGACACAACTTCCTTGGGGAATCCCACTCGGGTAAAGATCCCCATTAGGGCTCTAGCCACCACAGGTGCAGTGACTGTCCTCAGAGGAATTGCCTCTGGGTACCGTGTGGCATGATCCACCAGAACCAGGATAAACCTGTGACCAGCTGTTGTTGGTGGATCCAAGGGCCCTACAATGTCGATGCCCACCTTTTCAAAGGGGGTGCTAACGACCGGAAGTGGTTCCAGGGGAGCCTTCAGCTTCACCCCTGTTTTCCCACTGGCCTGGCAGGATACACATGTCCGACAGTAAGTGTTGGACGCCACTTTCATCTGAGGCCAGTAAAAGTGGAGAACGAGCCGAGCAAAGGTCTTGTCCTGGCCTAAGTGTCCTGCCAAGGGTATTGCATGAGCCAATTCCAGGAGAAAGGCTCGGTATTGCTGCGGGACCACCAAGGCCCTTAATGAGCCAGGTAGGGGTACCTTGGGTTCACTGTAGAGGAGTCCATCCTCCCAGTAAATATGGTGGTGTCCCGTAGCATCACCTGCTGCCTGGGCTTCAGCCTGACGCCTCAGTCCCTCAAGGGTAGGGCACTCCCTCTGCCCCTTACAGAATTCCTCTCTGGTAGGTCCTCCCTCCACATGCCACTCAGCAGGGATGGGTAAATCCTCCAGAGAGTCTACTTCCCCTTCCATGGACTCCTGGCCCACCACCGCAGGTGGCCGATCTGTCACATGGGGCGTGGAAGCCGAAGCAGGCTCTTCCTGTCTTCGGGTCTGTCCCTTTTTGGCAGCAGGTTGGGCCATTGTTCCAGGCTCCAACCCAGGCGAACTCCCTCTTTGGGTAGTCGCAGACCGTGTGCTCACACAGGCCCAGTCAGGTGTACCCAGCATCGCAGAGTGCGTCCGGTATTCCACCTCTCTCCAAGTGTTGTGCTCCATGTCATTCCCCAGCAGACAATCAACTGGCACGGCAGGGCTTACGGCAACTCGAAGTGAACCTGCAACCCCTTCCCACTCAAAGGGAACCTCAGCCACTGGATAGTGGCCCATTCTGCCGTCAGCCATCGCGGCGGGGTGGAGTACATTGGGAACCACCTGCTCTGGAGACACCAGTTGACTTCTCACCATAGTCATACTGGCTCCTGTATCTCTCAGAGCCTCCCCTCTCTGACCATTGATGGTGACCCACTGCCCATACTTTGTAGTATTTGGGGGCACCTGGATCTTTGGAACCATCTCCCGCTCTCCCAGGGACACTAAGGTGACACCCGCCCACTCACCCCCCTTATCTAAGGGCAACTCCTCCCCGAGCGCTACACTAGCTACTCCCGGTGGTTTTCCTCCGGTGGGAGGGGGTGGTCTCTTTGGGCATCTGACATCTCCCTTATAATGTCCAACACCACCACACTCAAAACAGTGGAGAACCCTTGGCTGCTGGCTTTGGCCAGGATTGGGGTTTCTGGGCGGGATTGCCTTAGGGGTGAAACCTGTTCCCTTCCCTTGGAAACTGTTTTGGGGACCTTTAGAGAACTCCCTCTTTTTGTCTCCCCCCTCCTTCTTCTGAGGGGCGCCCTGTCCGGCCTTTTGGGAATCCCCTCCAGTCCCCTTTGAGGACACCCGGGTACTTGCCCAGATGTCCGCCTCCTCTGCAAGCTTCCGGGGATTGGTCAGCTTGCTGTCCACCAGGTGTTGGCGCAGCTCGGGAAAACATTTCTCGAGGAGGTGCTCTTTCAAAAATAGATCATACAACCCCTCATAGTCCCTCACCTCACTGCCCTTGACCCAGCCCTCCAATGCCTTACGTGCGTAGTCAAGGAAGTCCACCCAGTTCTGAGTGCTTAACTTGTGGCTCCCCCTGAACTTCTGGCGATACCTTTCTGGGGTAAGCCCAAACTTCTTTACCAATGCTAGCTTCATGATGGGGTAGTTGGTTTGCTCCTCTGGTTCCAGGGCCAGCAAGGTGTCCCGACCAGTAGGAGGCATGTACCTATACAAACCACCCCCCCAGTGCTTCTCCTGCACCCCATGGGCTCTTAAGGAGACCTCATAGGCAGCCAACCATTTGGCTATGTCATCTCCCTGACTAAAGCTAGCAATAAGGTCTTTTGGCAAATAGGGTCTGGACTCCCTGGCTGTCTCTTTGGATTCGCTGCCACCATTTATTACAGGAGAGGGCCCCCGTTGCAGGGCCTGGAGTTCCAACTCTTTCAACCTGAACTCGTGAGCCATCCTCCGCTCCTCTTTCTCCTGCTCCAGCTTAGCCAACTCCCATCTCAATTGCCTTTTTTCCCTCCTGTCAGTAAGCTCGGCTTCAGTTAAGCTTCCCCCAGAGACGCTACTGCCCTTGCTGGAGTAGGACACTGGTCCTGGGAGTAGGTTTTCCCCCTCAGGGTGGAATAATCCCTCTATCTCCACAACCGTGTCCCGGTCTGCCCCTTCATCCTCCTCCTTCCCTTCTTTGTGTGCCTCCACCCAAGCCCCGAGACTGGTCTGGAGTTCCCTCTTCTTGGCACCATGCTTAAAAAATACCCCCATTTTCTGGCAGAAATCCTTCAGCTGAGCCACAGAATAGGTATCTAAGTTTTCTAGTGCAAACTCCATTTTACAACAGGAAATACCAAGTTATACACACCAGGAAATTAGAGTTGCAAGGGCAACCTAAAGCCACCTCCACCCCACCACCAGGAACAAATTTGGAAAAACAAAAGGACAAATTAGGAGGGCCGCTAGGAGAAAACTCCTGGTGTAGGCTTAGTGTATTACGTTCAATTACTACTGAGTAGCTGCAACCACAGTCAGGATCCCACCGCTAGGCACCAATCTGTTGGAACCTGGGATGTCAGGTCACCTAGGGTAGCCTGGCCTAGGGTAAGACATGCAATTCTAGAGGCACAAGTGTGAAGGTTGCAGACCACCCAGCAGTAAATCCGCGCAGTAACACTTAAAAAGGACACTACACCAATTTGTTGGAAAAATATGTACTGGTTTATAAAAATAATATACTCTGCTCTTTGGTTTAAAAATTTACAATTTAGGCACTTCAGTTTGTCATGGAAGCATTAACTACACTTTTAAGTTCTAAAACATTCACAACCAGCATTTACAGTACATTACATTTAGTCAGACCTCTTAACCAAAACTGGCAGGTAACTCTTATACTTCAATAGCTCAGTTATGCATTTACTGTACTCTGCTTTACTCTATAGCATCTCTCATTACAGCATTACTTTAAAGGAGGCAAGATCAGCACTTATGTTAGATCAGGTAAGCAATTTCCTTTACATGGATGACTCTACAATTCCCCTTCTTAGCTTGTTAAAGAAGAATTGGTTATAACCACTTGAATCAGCTTTCAATAAAGCCCTGTCAGGGATTCCTCATGGACGCTGTACTCCCGGGGCCAGAGTCTCAATCTATGACACCAGTTAATCTTGTGGAAGTCACTCCCCCACGTGTTTACCTCCTTACTTGTAATTGTCAATGCTGGAATCGTCCTGCGCCAGAAGTAATGGGGGAAAACAGCCGATATGGCCAAAGTATCGAGTGTGGCAAGGGCTTTCTTGCTTTTCAAAGCTCCCCTGCTCTCCCTCCCCACTCGGGCCAGCTCCTCTGCTTGGCGCTCGAGCGGAAGGTAGGCCGATTTCTCAATACCCCCAGGCCGCCACCGGGCCCCTCAGCTTCCCCCTCCTTGCTCGGCCAGCTCCTCCGTGTGGCGCGCGAGCAGAGGGAGAAGGCGGGAAACTCACTCTGGCTGCTGAGGCAGCCGGCGCTCCTCCGTGATGATCGGCGGGGCCACTACTCTCGCTGACATGCGCGGTAGCGCTCGCATTGGTGCTGCCTCACACAGCGCCCGCTCCCAGGAAGGACGCTTTCCACATGGGCCTGCTCGGTCCTAGGCCCCTCCTGAGGGGATGGCTGCGACGTATTGGGCATGCGCGAAGGCGCCTTCACTTTCCCTTGACAACCGAGGCGCTGCAGGCAACGCGTCTGAAGCGCGGTAGGCGCCCCCGGGGTCTCGCTCACAGCCGAGGCGGCGCTGCCTCAAAGAAACCGGCACCCCTCACCCCTCGTCAGTTCCCAAGGAAATCAGGGGATCAGCTGACTGCACGTCCGGCCAGGATCTTCTGGGACACAGGGGCACAAGCCTTCCCCCACACCCAGGAAGGTAGGAACAGCGCTGGATCTCTTCTCCTAGCCCTACAAAGTCCTTTTACCACTCAACACTGAATGGAGGCTGGTGTCAAGGGATGAGGGTTATTCTTTCAGAGTTCCTTCCACTGGGCAGAGGACTGCGCTCCACAGCGCCACAGTCTCCTTCTCCTGTTTACACCCCACTATCTTTAAGCTAGGGGTTAGTCAGGCGCCCAGGGTCTCCAGCCAGTCAAAGCAGCAGGGATAGGACAAATAACCCAAGGGAGGACGGGTGGTGAATCAATAGGTCCAAACCTCTGACTAGCCTACCCCCACCTACAGCCTGTCATCCAGCTGACTCTCTCAGGAAGACAAAATGGCTGACCAGCATTCCGCCTTTTATAGGCTGACCCTCAGAAGTCCAGAAGGGACCAGAAGGTTCTGGAACGCCCTATTCTACTCTATGGGACAGGTTCTGGGTATGACAGTTGAGACAGTTGGTAGCCACCATTTTGTGACTCCAGCAATTTCCCTGTCAGAAAAGGCCTCTAGGCCTGAGGTGAAAGACTATGAAGGGGGAAAGAACACCTATCCCCTAGACCAACACCTTAAAAAATCTAGTGGACACAAAAATTAATAAGGGCATGAGGGGCAAAAAGGGGACAAAATAAATAATAAATGGGAGGGACTACGCAAAAAGCCAGACAGGTCTAACATTGCCCAATTATTATTTTATCATTTTTTCTTATAATGTATCAGATTGTTATGTTACAAAAGCTATGGTTTTAGCAGTGTCAGGTCTCCTCATATAGTCGTGGAATAGATGGGCCACAACACAATACAAGAGAAGTTTCTAAATGAAGGAATGCTTTTTTTATCTTCTAAATTTGACTTTCATCCCTTTAAAGATTCATGGATGGTGTCAACAGTTTAACTCTCAGGAGTTGTCACCTACAAATTTTACAATGCCTCTACCCCATGCAACAGCAACCAGCCAACTGTTAGCTGAGGCCTCTGGAGTTAGCTGGCCCCAAGATGTGACAGGAACAAGGCCTTACATGCCATAAGTAGGAGGGATGTAAAGTAAGGGAAAGTACAAGTGGTAATATCGGTTTTCCTGCCCGAAAATAAAAGCTTGTTATCAGCAAACCCTGGACTGCACATAAATGCATGCTCCAAAAAGGCATGGATGATCAAGGGTTGCAGTTCTAGGACTGAATCAGTTATCATTATCCAACATGGTAAAGAACAAAAAAGAAAAAACTAAATCCCAAAAAGCAGCTTTCTTTAGGACAGTGGCAAAAGCACATCTACCATGAAGATACTCCAAAATAATTTTCAGCAGTAGTACCTTAATTTTTCCAAGGCAACTCTTCCTGAGTAGGTCCTTTCATATTGCCTGTTCTGAATGACAGATGAGAGCAGGTTATCCAAACATGATCTCCCTCTTGAAATGATATCAAATTGTAATAATTACAATCTACCATTTTGTATTAGAGCACGCTCCTGAAGTGGGATCTGTAGGATGTGACCACCAAGGGCCATCTTGGACTAGAACAGACAGGAACAGGGCTGCTTATTGTTGAGCTGTCTCCCTCAGTTGATTGTTCAATAAGTGCTGTCACCAAGTTTGTTAAAGGGGACCAAAAGTCCTTATCCAGAGTGTGTGAAATTCCTTCCTCTTGGCCTGATGCAGATAAGTGTAGGCATTGAATGGCAAGAGTCCTGAGTTGGGGTTCTTCTTCGCTGCTCCAGGAGGCAGCACTCCATGATTTCCCATCTGTTGAGTAGAGCCAAAAGGAGGGACTTTGAGGGAGAGTTTTGATAAAAATCAAGATCCCAAAAAAGGGAGGCCTATATTGGAGAAGGTTATACGCACTGCACAGTGTGATTGAAACTGGACCAGCTTCTATAATTGGATTCAGTGAGGAATTCTCAAATGCGGGATAGCATGATAACATTTTTAAGGCCAGAAAGGACCCAGAATGTGTAATTGAGACTATATTGCAGATTGAGTATGATGTTAGGTTTAGGTATTTTCCAATTATGTCGTCCAACCTAAAAGAAACAAAATCATTGAACAGTTTGACAATGTGGAATGCGAAAAGCCCTGTAGAATGTGTCAAAGCAGTTTACGATGGTAAAACAGTTTCATCTGCTTTCAGACTTTTGATGAAAACATGATGTTCTTATCCACCAATTTTGATGTATAAAGGACCAGGTTCTCTTGTCACCATATATGTTTTACAATTATTTTGTTAAATAAACATAATTCTAGGTAGGGCCACTTTCCAATCTGTCTGATCAAGTTTGGCTAATTTAGTGTTGACATTATTGATTAATGTAGTTAAATTAGTAAATAAGCAAAGGCTATTGTAATTCCTAATTCCTACCCATAATAGACCAGAAAGACACCTGATGGAATAAGTTTACGTGTGTATCTGATGTATGAAGCATAAGCATGGATACTAAGCAAAAGAGCACTTTACAACATGAAACTGTACTTTGAAAGTGCGAGAATGTTGAGGGTTTGGGGGAACAAGAGAACTGGCAGGGGAAGAGAAATACTCGAATTACAATATGGAGAAGGTGGTTGGTACACTGGATGGGATGCAGTTGAAACAGAAGTAGGAGTGGGATGCTTTTGTCGAAGGTTAATAAGTGAATTACTTTGGGGATGCAGTGGGGAGCATAATGTAAGCTAAAGGGTAAAGAGTAGTTATTTTAAAGTAGATCCAAGGTGGTTACATTGTGATGAGGTGTTGCTCGAATGGAAGAATTGGAGAAGGAATTGGGACCTGCCAGATCTGGACTTGGATGATGTTCCACACCCAAGCATAGCTGGAAGAGGCCTGGCAGTGTCGCTTTTCCTGTCTGCATTTTTGGCTTCCTGTCTAGCATAGCTGCTGCTAATGTATTAGGTTTAGCACAATAAAGGATAACAGACAGATGTGGTGTACTTCAATTCAATACCCAAATATTTATAGCCCATGTTACATTTCATGTATGTGTAGTTCAGTTCATGCAGTTGCCCAATGCTCAATCCCTGGGTAGTATCATTACACTTTTCCATTTATCTTGGACAGTGTGTTTTTTTATCAGAACATTAACACCATGGTATTTGAGGGATTTATGACCGTCACTTGTATTTGACGGAAAAGTCATGTTTCGGTAAACAATCTCCAGTCCTTTAGGTCTCCTCAAATGTTCTGTCCACAATACTTTTAATCATATGCATAGCTTCAGCGATTGCCTGTTTTACTGTATCTGTCTGTCTTGGGTGTCCTTTTGGTGCCATTCCATTGCAATACAGTGTTTGTTAACAGAAGTGTTCATCAAGTTGTTGTAAGTTTCAATTTCCCGCATTTACATTGGGGTAATAGTCCCAGCAGACAGGCCCTCGGGTATCAGGGTATATTTGTTGGTGTATTAGGTACCCACCTTATCGATCACATGGTTCCAGGATTCTTAAATCTTAGGACACTCCCATATAAATTGAAAGAATGTTGCCTCTTTGTGTGGATAACTCGGCAGGTGTCATTTTTGATGATGTCTATTTTGTGCAGCGCAGCAGGAGTCATGTATGCATGGTTTCTGTTCCATAATTATATAAATAGAAATAAATAAAATAGTGACTATCACTCTAAAGCAGTGATCAAAGCTACAAAGGTTCATCACTGATGCAGAAAACTCCCTTGATTTAGGCCTCTTATTGGTTTCCACATGACAAATGAATATAGTCAATTTTTCAGAATCCACTAGAAGGGGCTCAATTCCATGGACACTAATTACCTTTCACGTAGAACAGCAGACATTGCCTTTTCAAAACTAATGTCAAATTATGCTCATTCTGACAAAACACACAACTGGGACAAACCACCCCACTGACCTCAGAGAAGTGTGACCAGGCGCTCCATGAGGAAGCAATCACTCTGCGAACATACACTTAGAATGAAAAGGAGTGAAACCTACCTACTCACATTGGAGAGCACACCTGAGTGTCCTGAAGGAGATCTTAAAACAGTGGGACAACCAGATATACCACTTTGTATAGCAGAACTGAAAATGGCATCTTAACTTCTTAAGGATGACCGAAAGGATGACCGTCCTGCTCCCAGCAGAAGAGGTCGCTCCACACGCTGCTCCCTGCCTCGCCCGGTATCGTAGCGCTTACCGCCAGACTGCTGAGTGCCTATCTCGCCTTGCACCCACAACTGCTTTAGCCTGCATAATTATTTATTAGAGTTCGTAGCGCTAGATTGCCCCACCTGTTTATTATTATTTATTAAATTGCTGATGTAAATTAGATCGTAGCGCTTGATTGCCAAGGTGCGCTTGTACGATATTTGAACTTGTGCTGGGCTGTCTGCAGACTTATTTGTGCCTGATTGTGCTGGCGCCACTGCCATTTGCATCGCGCTATTTACAATTGTGCCCCAATCCTGTTGCGATATTGGCTTGCTGCCATTTTGTTTTTTGTTGTTGTGTTGTGCCTCCCTGCCCTGATCTCCACCCCGCTCCCGCCTCCCAGCTGATCCTCCCTCCCACTGATACTGTTTATCCCCGCTCTGCCGTGGTAGGGCTGTGACCGTCCTGCTCCCAGCAGAAGAGGTCGCTCCACACGCTGCTCTCTGCCTCGCCTGGTATCGTAGCGCTTACCGCCAGACTGCTGAGTGCCTATCTCGCCTTGCACCCACAACTGCTTTAGCCTGCATAATTATTTATTAGAGTTCGTAGCACTAGATTGCCCCGCCTGTTTATTATTATTTATTAAATTGCTGATGTAAATTAGATCGTAGCGCTTGATTGCCAAGGTGCGCTTGTACGATATTTGAACTTGTGCTGGGCTGCCTGCAGACTTATTTGTGCCTGATTGTGCCGGCGCCACTACCATTTGCATCGCGCTATTTACAATTGTGCCCCAATCCTCTTGCGATATTGGCTTGCTGCCATTTTGTTTTTTGTTGTTGTGTTGTGCCTCCCTGCCCTGATCTCCGCCCCGCTCCCGCCTCCCAGCTGATCCTCCCTCGCCCCTCCCCTTCCACTATCCACATATGACAGATGCCTACGCGTGCAGCGTTCACGCGCAGCGGACGCGCCGAATGCGCGCCAAAGGTAAGCCCGTCTACGCCCGTCCGCGCCTGGACCGCGCCCAGCGCCAGCCCCCCTGGTCCACGCAAATCCCATTCCACCCGCATAACATACGACGCCGCAACCCTCTCAGCACTTAACCCCAGCCCACTCCCTAACTGCTACCAAGCCGCTCCAGGACACACCCATGGACCCTTCACCTGCCACTCCTGCAAGTTCGACTGCATCAGGACCCACACCAAATCCACAAACTCCAAACAGAGCTCCGACACTAACCACCTAAAGTGCTTACTGCTCAACACCCGCTCAGTCCATAGACACTCCATCGAACTCTGGAACCTACTCGACACTACATCGCCAGACGTCGCCTTCCTTACAGAAACTTGGATGAACGCCTCATCAGCCCCCGACATCGCCATAGCCATCCCGGACACCTACAAGACCATCCGAAAGGACCGCATCAACCAAACAGGAGGAGGCATCGCCATCGTCCATAAGAACACCATCCGCATCACGACCAGCTCCGACGATAACCTCGCTACCGCCGAACACCTTCACTTCCAGATTCACACCGACCCCAAAACCACATTTAGAGGCACCCTTATCTACAGACCCCCAGGACCCCGCTCACAATTCAGTGAAGACATCGCTGACTTCATCAGCCCACATGCCATCCCATCCGAGAACTACATTCTACTGGGAGACCTCAACTACCACCTGGACAAGAAAAACGACAACAATACCACCACCCTTCTGGACAACATGGCCAATCTCGGACTCAAACAACTTGTTGACACCCCCACCCACTCCGCCGGACACACGCTCGACTCTATCTTCACCCCCAGCAAGCACATCTCCTTCGATCACACCACAGCTCTCCACAGGACGGACCACAGCTGCGTTCACTTCCACTACAAAAAATCCACGTCCCATAACCCCCCACAACCTATTCCCCGAAGAAACTGGAACAAAATCACCACCGACCAGCTCTTCTCGTCGCTTCAACAAAACACTCCTGCCAATTCATCGGACCCAAACCAAGCAGCCACCAACCTCACACAATGGATCACCCACAGCGCAGACGAACTAGCACCCTTGAAAAACCGTCTAATCAAGCAAGGGAACAAAAAAGCCCCCTGGTTCAACGATGACCTTAAGAAATCCAAGAAGCTCTGTCGGACTCTCGAGAAAACCTGGAGAAAAAACCCTACCACTGACAACCTGGCCTCCTTCAAAAACGCCACCTGCAAACACCACCAACTCATCCGATCCACCAAGAAATCAGCATTTAAGGATCGACTTGACAACAATACCCAAAACAGCAAGGAACTATTCAACATCGTCAAAGAATTCACTAACCCCTCCGCAGGCACTAACGACATCACCCCCTCCCAAGACCTCTGCGACTCTCTATCATCATTCTTCCACAACAAAATCGCCGAAATACACAACAGCTTTCAAAACCAGTCCGAAGACCGGCCCACTCCACCCACCTCCGAACCAAAACCCCCCTCTAACAACCTTTGCGCCTGGAACCCAATCACCACTGAAGACACCATCCGCCTGATGAATTCCATCCACTCAGGATCGCCAACCGACCCTTGTCCCCACCACATCTTCAACAAAGCAGACTCCATCATCGCACCCCATCTCCGAGACGTAATCAACTGCTCCCTCAACTCCGCCACCTTCCCAGAAAACTGGAAACATGCCGAACTCAGCGCCCTTCTGAAGAAACCCACGGCTGACCCAACCGAACTTAAGAACTACCGCCCCATCTCACTCCTCCCATTCCCCGCAAAGTCATCGAGAAAGCCGTCAACAGTCAGCTCGCCGCCTTCCTAGAATCCAACAAATCCCTCGACTCCTCTCAATCAGGCTTCCGAGCCAAACACAGCACCGAAACCGCCCTCATCGCAGCAACAGATGACATCCGAACACTACTGGACAACGGAGAAACAGTTGCTCTCATCTTACTTGACCTATCCGCAGCCTTCGACACAGTCTGTCATAGCACCCTCATACAACGCCTCAGCAACATCGGAGTACAAGGAAAGGCATTGGACTGGATAATATCGTTCCTCACCGGAAGAACCCAGAGAGTCCGCCTCCCCCCTTTTAAATCAGAGGCCACCGAAGTCATCTGCGGCGTACCACAAGGATCGTCACTCAGCCCCACCCTCTTCAACGTATACATGAGTCCCCTCGCATCCATCGCGCGCCAACACAACCTCAACATCATCTCCTACGCAGACGACACCCAGCTGATCCTCTCCCTCACAAAAGACCCAAACACCGCCAAAACCAACCTACACGAAGGAATGAAAGAAGTAGCCGAATGGATGAAGAACAGCCGTTTAAAACTAAACTCGGACAAAACAGAAGTCCTCATCTTAGGACCATCCCCCTCTGCCTGGGAGAACTCATGGTGGCCACCGGCCCTCGGAACCGCACCCATACCTACAGACCACGCACGTAACCTGGGCTTCATCCTAGACTCCTCCCTCTCGATGACCAGACAAGTCAACGCCGTCTCATCATCTTGCTTCAACATCCTACGAATGCTCAAAAAAATCTTCCGTTGGATCCCCACCGAAACAAGAAAGACAGTCACCCACGCACTGGTCACAAGCCGATTGGATGACGGCAACACCCTTTACGCCGGAACCACAGCCAAACTACAGAAAAAACTCCAACGCATCCAAAACGCCTCAGCCAGGCTCATTTTGGACATCCCTCGGCAAGCTCACATTTCCGACCACCTGAAAGACCTCCATTGGCTCCCTGTCAACAAGAGAATAACGTTCCGTCTCCTCACCCACGCACACAAAGCCCTCTACGACCTAGGACCCGAATGCCTCAACACGCGTCTATCCCTCTACACCCCCTCCCGCCAACTACGATCGTCCAATCAAGCCCTCGCCGCAATCCCGCGCATCCACAGATCCACCATGTTATGTTATGTTATGTTATTTAAAATTTATAAAGCGCACATACGCCCGAGAGCTTCTTGGCGCTGGAAAGAGATAAAAAAACATAACAAAGGGTGAATCAACGAAAGTCTCTATTTCAAATATGCCAGTGTGAAGAGGTGAGTCTTAAATGCCTTTCTAAAGGCAAGAAGGTCCTTGCTCTGTCTGAGGGCTAGCGGCAGAGAATTCCACAGGGTGGCTGCTAAGAAATGAAAACTGCTGCCTCCCTGTCGTTTTCTCTTAAAGCGTGGTACCTCAAGTAGGCCTTTGTGTGCTGATCTCAGACTACGTGAAGGAACGTATCTTCCAATCAACTGCCTGATGAATAAGGGGCCCTTGCCTTGCAATGCCTTAAAAATGATGCACCCAGCTTTAAATTCGGCTCTTTGGGCCACAGGTAACCAGTGCAAGGTCTCTAAGCCTAGTTTGATCGATTCCCTTTTGGGTACATTGCAGATCAGTCTGGCGGCCTGATTCTGCAGGTACTGCAATCTTCTAAGTTGGCCTACCGGTAGGCCAAAATAGAGACTGTTTGAGAAATCGATATGGGAGAGGACTAGGGCCGTGACCACCTGAATTAGGGCGGTGTGGGTGAGGAAATGTGCGATTTTCCTGATTTTCCTCAGTTGGAAAAATCCAGA
Source organism: Lissotriton helveticus (assembly GCF_964261635.1). Lineage (NCBI taxonomy): Eukaryota > Metazoa > Chordata > Amphibia > Caudata > Salamandridae > Lissotriton > Lissotriton helveticus. The sequence continues at coordinate 877,345,670 of NC_136067.1, forward strand.
GGAAACCACGGTTCCAATCTGGGATTTTAAAGTAAGGTCCTCATTGATGGTAACCCCCAGGCTTTTTACCGTTTGAGATTTCTTTGGGGGGAGGCCCATGTCAGCAGGCCAGAAATTAGGGCTCCAACTGATTTCGCTCTTACCGGGCAAAATCAGCTCAGTTTTCCCCGGGTTTAATTTGAGATGATTTAAAGACATCCAACTCTGGATAAGGGTCATGGTGGCCTGAAAATCCTCCACAGCATTTAGAGAGTTGAGTGTAAAAACAAGCTGCAAGTCATCTGCATAATTGTATACAGTGACTTTGTGCTTTCTTAAAGCAAAAAGAAGGGGCCGCATATACAAATTAAACAATAAGGGAGACAACGAAGAGCCTTGGGGAACCCCACAAAAGGAATTGATTTTAGCAGCAGAAAAAGAGCCTAGGCAGACGGCTTGGGTGCGTTCAGATATGAACGATTTTAGCCAAGCCAAGGCAGAGTCTCTGAGGCCTGCCTGTTCGACACGGTTGACCAGAATGGAATAGTCAACCGTGTCGAATGCCGCAGACAGATCAAGAAGCACCAGGGCTTGGTGAAGATTTTTGTCAGCATTGGACCTCAAGGTGTTCTGGACGGCCAGTATTACTGCCTCAGTAGAATGACCAGGCCGGAATCCTGCTTGGTTAGGTTGAAGATAGCCCGATTCCTCCACAAAGTTTGAGAGGCAGTTTGTAACATGGGCCTCCAACATTTTGGATAGGAAGGGCAGCAGGGATATAGGCCGGTAATTCGTGAGGTCCAGCGGGTCAATACCAGGTTTCTTAGTGAGGGGTATCAATAAGGCCTGCTTGAAGCTGCTGGGCACTATCCCCGAAATGAGAGAGTTATTAAGCAAGGGTATCATGCTATTAGGGATGGCTCGACCAATTTCCCTCATAATTTGAGGGGGACAGACATCCATAGGGGAGCCTGATTTGACTCTAAACAATAATTCTAAAAAGACTTGCAAATCAATGGAGGGAAAAGAGTGTAAAGTTGAGGGATTAAAAAAGATTTCGTCCACAGGGGCGCAAGCTGGGAGTGTGGAGATGTTCTGTTTGATCAATAAAATCTTTTCACTGAAGAAGTCATTCAGGGAGTTACATAGTGCTTGTGTAGGAACTACCGGAGGAGAGGTTCTGTCATCGTTGCATAAGTCGTTCACTATCCTAAAGATTTCTTTCGACTTATTAGTAGAGTTTAAGATTTTAGATGAGAAGTAGGCGGTCTTATGGTTATGTAGAGTTTTTTGATATGCCTTCCTGGCTAGGCAGTAAGTAGCCCTGGCTAGAGGGCAGTACTGAGAGCGCCATGCCCTTTCCTGTTGCCTCACTTCCAGTTTTAATTTTTTGAGCTCAGGTGTGAACCATTTGTGTGCGTCCGAGCTCCTAGAGCTACAAAGACGCGTGGGAGGAGCATAGATGTTAGTCGCTCAGGTAAGCCATTCTTTAAGCCGGAGGTCGGCCTCCTCCACATTAGTAGTCTTAGGAGGGAGGGAAGTATTTAAAAAATTTTAAAAAGCTGCCATATCCATGGAAGTCCATTTCCTAATGGTCTTATTGGTTTGTAGCTTAAATTGAGTGGTCTTGTCTAACTGGAAAGAGAAACTTATGCTATAGTGATCAGACCAACAGCAAGGTTTTATGTCTATCGAGGGTAATAGTAAGTTCGAGGACCAGATTTGGTCAAGACTATGACCTTTCTGATGAGTCTCAGTGCGAATGTGTTGTATCAAATTGAGGTCATCAAAAAGTTCTTTCATCTCTGCTGCTTGGGGATCTAGCGATGTATTGTCAAACCAAAAATTTAGGTCCCCGACCAAAAGTAGTTTAGAATGGTTGGTGACCAACGGGGCCAGTAGCTGTGCTAGGGTAGATGGAAATGTGGCCATAGTTTGAGGTGGGCGATACAATAGCACCAGTGCAAGTGATCCATTAGGAGTATCTAATTTAGCGACGATATTTTCTGTGTTGGATAAAGGCAAGGATGACAGTTGTCTAAGTTGGTGTTTCTTGTGAACAATAATGGCCACTCCTCCCCCAATTTTCCCTCCCGGGCGTATTGCTGACAGAATGTAATAGTCAGCTGGTAGGGCAGCTAGAATGTCCGGAAGTGAGTCTGGGGTGAGCCAGGTCTCAGTCAGTAGCAACATATCAGGTTGTATGTCCGTTAATAACAGAAAAATGTCCGCCTGATGTTTAATCATGGAACGGGTGTTCAAATGGGGGGAAGATCCTTCTCCTACTTAGCGGCTAAAACCTGGAATTCTCTCCCCACCCACCTCCGCCTCACTCAGAACCACCTCTCTTTCAGAAAGCAACTAAAAACCTGGATATTCGATAAGTAAATTCACCTTCCTCCCCCAAGCGCCTTGAGACCCTCTGGGTGAGTAGTGCGCTATACAAATTTCTGAACTTGAACTTGAAGGATGAGAAGGGGTAAATGTTCAATACAGCAGTCTTCTTCAGCTTTGGGAGACATACTTGTACTACAGTTTCGCCTCCGTTCTTTCACTCAATATGGCAATGCAGAAGGTTAGCGACTTCAGAAGGCCAATATGATTCTTCTCAATTACCTGGGTCTGCTATGGTTCTCTTTCCTGACTCAGGTTAATCTATGAGAGTTTCAGTGTGCTGTGCTCTTCCCCATTTAAGGGGATGGCTCCTTCTCCTCAAGTCTTCTTTGAATTTGTGGCCATTCCACTCAGGAGGCTAGTGCAAAAAGAAGAAGTTTTAGAGTTTATGGCAACTTTAATAGTACCTTCTACTAAAGAGACTTATCTTTACAAATAGAAAAGGTTTTCAAGATGGTATCTGCAGAATCAGTTCAACCTTAAATGTTTTGTAAATTAGGAATTTGGAGTAAAATAGCATCAGTTGGTGCTACTGAAAAATACAATACCATGTATTTCTTCTTGGAGATGTACCTGCCTCTTTATACGTTCGGAAAGTGATACCGCTAATATTAATAAACCAGCTGTTTGAACCAACCATTGCTTTAAAACATATATTGCTTAACTCTTTGGTGAAACAGTGATTGAGGTTAATGTTTTTCTCTTCTCAGGCCCCCTTTAAAAGGCTTTATTTCAAAGTAATGTGTTGCTCAAAACAACATATTTTGACCATGACCTGATTTTACACCTACCATCTTATTTCTCAGGGCTACGTCTCGTCCAAGGAAAACACATTTTACATAGGCTTCTGAAAGAACAGCTTTCTTTTTTCTCTGAAAGAGATTAGACCTTGAGCCAATTTGTGATTCTTGACTCTATTAATTACAAAATCCTGTTAATAATGTCCTACGTCAAAGCGGGTGGCATTGATTTGTATTCACTGAAAAAACAGTTAAAGGCTAGCTATGATTCAGCGAACACAACCCCAAAATGGCTCTTAAATTCGTTGTTTTTGTATGCAATGCACACCATAATGTATGCTGCTGCTATGCTCAGTACACCCAATGCTAAACATCCGTGAAAAGAAAAGCTGTCCACCAACAGCAAAACAAGATGTGGGTGCGAGTTACGCTGTGTGTTCACTGCTTACCATAATCAACACTGTTTTTTCAGGTATCTGTTTGCTGGTGCATAAATAATCTTTAATTGCTTCCACTATCCATTGCATCCTATAAGAGCTTGCACGCCGCCAAAGCATTGATGGCTACACTTTTTTTTTTTTTTTTTTGTGATTTTCAAAAAATTCTTGAATTCAAAAATTTGAAAATTCACTCAAACTTGCACATTCTGTAAAATCGTGACCGTTTCCAAATACAAAATTGCTGCGTGTTTGTGCAGATTTTCTTAACATTTACAAATTCATTGAGTTGTATGTGCTTTTTTGACTTTTTTTTTTCATTTTCAAATGATAATATCTAAACTAATGTAGAGATTTACACCAAATAAAAAAAAACATGATTTCCCAGTTGAATTCTGCTTTCAGGTTTATTTAAATCTGTTCATTGGAATTTGTTGCTACAGAGAGAAAAAAATTCATATCCAACTTTAAATTAGAAACACAACTTCCCATCGCCCTCCAACTACTCTTTTAACTTTATCCCCTGACAGATCTATTGCCCTGAAGATTAAGCCCAACTTCAAACCCGTTGCTGCGCATAGCAAAGGTTGTGCATAGTGTGGGCTGGATCCATAGGCAGCTGGAGTCAGTACCACGCAGACCGCTTCAAGTAGAGCAAGCCTTTTAACATGAGCATGGGAAAATAAAAATTGTGCAGTGTTTTACTGCTCTTCTACTCTCATGTTGTTCTCTGTGTTTATGAAGCATTCTCTTTTAGATCCATGAGCTGATGCTAAGGCAGACTTTTGGAAGGAACAAATTCCATCATATTAAAAATTTGAAATACCTATTTCTCTTCCATGTTACAATAAAATTGTTGCAAAACAAGGAGTATTCTAATATATCAACTAGGTCGAATGGCTTTATGTATTAACGGTGTCATAAATTTTGTTAGTGCCAAAGGGGGTTCACAGTCAAGCCAAGGATTCTGAAAAATAGAATAGACAGTGTTCCTCATTACCAGATAGGTGGAACAGATGGAAATCGTCTGTGCCTGATTCCAAGATGGTCGCGTTTTTGAACAAGTGTTGCTTCTTGGTGTGGAAGAACTAGACCAGATTTGACAGTGTGCTAATTCCACCGTATAAAACTGCAGGAAGCTTTGGCAGCAAAAGCCAAACCTCATTTCCCATAATGTGAGAATACAATGCTCCCCTCTGCCGGAAAACACCTCCTCCTTTCCTACCCTATTTTACCTATTCCGCCCATCTCCCTCTTTCCCACCCCTGCTCAGTGCATTTGGTAACTGTATGCGATAACCTCCACAAGATTGATTATTCTGTGGGGTTTTACAACTGGAAAAATCGGTCTTACCCAGTAATTCCCCATATTCTGGGGTACTGTGGTGGATGTATCGTACCTTAATAGTAAAAATGTATGTGATTTTACAGTGTCCCCAGTTACATCCAACTTGGAATGAGGGGCAATGTACCATATTATACTGAGAGTGTGATGCAAGAAAATATTTGCTGCACGCATTGCACAATGCATTTTGATTGGGATACCATAGAAGACATATGTTTATGCTGTTGGTTTTTCTGTCTGTGCTTATCTCCCTTTCTCAGCATGTAAAGAAAAAAGGTCCCTTAGTGCAAAGAAGTGGAATAGCCTTTTTGACTGTAATGAAAAATGGTTTACTTAGTATTTTGGGACCCCTACATAAATGTTTGTTTTTCTTGAATAACAGGAGAAAGAGTATGTGGGGCAATTATCAATCCTACAAGACGACATGCGGCATCGTGACCGCCATATCGCCGAGCTCGATAAAGAGGTGATGAAGCTGCACGAAAATATAAGTGCTTTAACGAAGGAATTAGAGTTCAAGGGGAAAGAGATTCTTCGAATACGAAGTGAAGCCAACCAGCAAATTAGGTATGTATTGTTGTCTTCCCAAAGCTAACATAATCCCTTTAATGGGAATGTAAATCCTTGGTGGAAAGAAGAGTCAGAGGTTCTTGTGTGGGTGGAAGGAAGGTAAGATGTATGAAGCACAACGCACCATGGTTTAAAACCACAGAAGTTAATTTGACATTCTTTCAAAGGATTTTTATACGTCACCGTAAGGAATAGTTGACCAGTAGCGATCAATTTAAAATGCTCTTTTCATAGAGTGTGTTTGAGTATATATATATATATATGTGCACATATCATCTTGTGAAGTAGCCTCAACATCAGAGCTGCCTTTGAATTGAAGCATTGATACCGCTGCATTTTATGTAATGTGAAACTGGATTTTGCTGAAGCTTAAGCTTGTGTAAATTGATCTAGTCCAAATCCCTGTAACACACTAACAATTCCAGTGACACTTTGCAAAAAAAAAAGAATTAGAACCCTAAACCATCATACCAAATTAATCTTAATTAAGCATGCAAAAACTCCATGATATCTCCCCCAATAACTCGGCAGCTGGAGATAGAAATACCATTGGCGGCTGTGGGTGGAAATTTACCAGAGATTACAAGGGGGACCCCGAGGGTCTCCTTGGAAATGAGGATTTACCAGGGTAATCGGGATCAAAATTATGATCCCTCATTTTCCATGGTATTTCACCCAGAAACTCCACCTACTTCGAGTAGCGGAGTCTCTGGGTGAAAAAGAACTGATGTGCTGAGTTACAGTGAATATTGTAATCCTGATTCTTTTGGTTGTTCCCACTATTGGCTGAATCGGAGTTCCTGGGGACTACATCATGGGGTGCTACATGTTAGAATCCACTTCCCCATGTTTCTTTGTGATTTTATTCAGATACTGTTAGTAAAAATATGAACTGCAGTGTTTGTGACTTTATCATTCCTACCTTTATTTTCCTGTCATTTACATCTTGGGAAAACAAACTTTTTAACAATGGGAACAAACAGTTTAGTGAATTGACCTCCACAACCTAATACGATATATGTCTATCTCTGTGACTTGTCATTTCTGTTGTTTATTTGCCTCAAGATTATCATACTTCCTGTTGGCAGTTCTTTAAAATATGCAAATTCGTTTTATATTAATTATTTCAGAATTATTTGCCTGTGCTTCATTTTGCAATTAAGCAAACTCTCTATACCCAACCATGTCACGTTGAACTGAAGATGAAAGCCAGTGATAAACATTGCCCTCAACCTTAGGAGGAGCTTGTATGAGGCAGTTGGTTGAAAAATAAATAACTACGTTTAACTTGGTAGCTTTTCCTTATTGGCTCTCTGGCACACATTTCAATCTGGTACATACGGATCACCAAACTGAACTTGGTTTGAGCAAGGGTAATGCAGATCATAAGCTCAAAACATTGGGTCGTAAACGTTATTTTAACTTTCAGACAGCATTGATGTTGAAGGGTAGGGAGGCTGGCCCACACTGCAGTTTTAGAAATGCAAGACAGGCAGGGCTGTCTTGTTTCTGGGTCATCCTATGATTTTTTAATACATAGTAGAGCTTAAAGTCCAGCATGCTGTCTAGATGATCCTTTTGGATGGCCCACACAGGTGAGAAATGGATGTGAAGATTTAGAAGACATGGGTGACATCCAACAAAAAATAACTCAACATATCCTGTTTGAGGTAGACTTTATGATTGCAACCAGTGGTAGTTTGCCTTTGCCACATTACTTTCTGCATGAAACACAGTGTGCATTTGACTGACCATGTATCTCTCTGGTCTGTGATCACTCTGCAGTGCGTGGGAAACCTACAGCCAGGGCCGGCTCTAGGCTCACGGAGGCCCTGAGCGGGGAGTGTAGGTAGGGGGCCCGAGGCCGCCAAATCCCTGCCGGGGGCCGCCACGCAAATATGTATCTAAGGATATATATTGGCGTGGCGGCCCCTGGGGTTTGGCGGCCCTGTGCAGGTGCGCAGCTTGCACATGCCTTAGGCCGGCCCTGCTAAGGTCCTTCATTGGAGAGGGGAAATACAGAGCCCTCTGGGCTTAGTGGCACCTGAATGAACCTCTGAACCTCATTGCGAAAATGACACCAGAGAAAACACAAGAGCTTGAACATCTGATTTGAAGTCGTCGAGGGGGGGAATGTTTTTATTTGCCTTAGGATTCTCATTTGGAAGTTACCCCCTTTAGTGGCAGTACTGATGTGCTCCTGCATGTTCAATTTCTTGTCAAGGGTTATTGCTAGTGATCTTGAGGAATCTATAATGTGTTGAAGGTATTTAAGTGCTGCTAGTTGGTTCATCACATACAATAATGCCGGTACCATTCTAGTTATCACCAGTGGCACGTTCTCTCAAAAACCGGTCTAGCCTATTACTATACAGGATAAAGAGTATGGGGGCCAAAATACAGCCCTGATGGACCCCCCATCCTAACTGAAAGTGGGGAGTTTATTCTCCTGTGGGGCCAAACCTCTCTGAAGCCTCTAGGCCTGTGCGCAGCTGGAGCAGAAAGGCTACAAGGGCCTCATCCACTCCCATGTCCCTCAGCACAGCCCACAGTTTAGATCTATCCACTGCGTCAAATGCTGTGCTGAGGCCTATGAAGGCAAGGTGTATGGTGCCCTTTTTAATAGTTACATATTTATTAATCACCAGATAGAGATTAAGGGGGTCATTAGGATGTCGGGCGGATTGCCTCCGCCAGGGTGGCGGTGGCAATCCGCCCGACAACCACTCTCGTTTTCCCCTCAGCCAGATTAGGATGGCGGAGGGGACAGCGGCGGACGGAAAGACCGTCCGCCGCTTTACCGCCGCGGTAATAGATTAATATGGTGGCGGTGTCCAATGGACACCGCCAGCCATATTACAATGGCAAAATGTAGGGGCCTTTCCGTGGCGGCAATGCCACCACGGAAAGGCAGGCGGAGATTGCTGGGGGGCCCCCTGGTTGCCGCCACTGTCGGGGGGGAACATGGGGGGTACCTGCAGAGCGGCAGGCACCGCGCGGTGCCTGCCGCTTTGCATATGTAAATGCGTCAACTTATGTTTTGCATTGTGGCGGGCGGGCGGGTGAAACATATAGGATGTGCCCGCCACTGTGGCGGGCACATCCTAATACCCTCAACGGGACCCCCGCCCTTATGGCGGGCGGTCCCGATCTCTGTTAGGGTGGTGGGCGGACTTTGTCCGCCCGCCATCCTAATGACCCCCTAAGTTTCTGTTCAACTGTCCTCCGGCCTAGCCAAAATCCGTATTGGATGTCGGACAAAATTTCTTTGCGATCAGACCAGTCGCCCAATGGTTTTAGGAGAATCCTGCACAGAACCTTTGTCTATTAATGATATTGGCCAGTGGGTGCTTTCAGTTGCCCTTTTTAAAAAGAGGTACAATAATTGATTGCTTCCATGATGTAGGATGATGGAATATGGCCACGGGCTACAGAATTCAGGTGTTGACAGATGAGTGCAGTCCAGAGGTCCTTACATGATTTAAAAAGATCTTTGGGCACCCCATCAGGTCTTGGCGCTTTCCCTAGTGTAATTCCCGCTATGCCCTCTCTTACCTCCTTTAATTCATATGTCAGCAGCAGCCCCCACTCTGGGACTGGATAAGAGCTAGGTACGCAGTCGCTGGAATAAATATTTTCAAAGTGTGCCACCCAATTCTTGGCTGGGATGGTTTGCTCATGTTTATGGGTTTTTTTAATTGAAAAGTGGATGGTTCACAACTCTCCAGAAGGCGCTAGACTAGTTCTCTTTTCACGTGCTTACTTTAAATCCTCCCATGCACTTTTTGTAAGTTGGCTCATCCTATCCTTTCGTGCTTGCGCAAAATTCCTTCTGACCACTTTAACAGCATGCAAATTCCTTGGCTTTTGTTTAAGTTCTTATAAGCCTTCGTGTAGAGCTTGTCAAACCAATTGGGCCTTCCTCATTAGATTTCAATGTAGGACTAAGAAGAACTCTCTGTACCTCTCTGCAAATATTGGCGTACACGTTCAGAATGGCCGGGTCTGGAGAGTTGGGGTTTAGACACGCCTCAAAATCATGACTGCACACCTTAACCAATTTCCTCAAAAATCCTCAGAAACTATCCTGCCCCAGCCTATCTGCCTGCCCTGCTCCTTTAGTATAAGGGGATTGCTAAAAATGTTAGAAGGCTTCTCCTCTAAATCATTCCAGCCAAATTCTGCCAAAAGAGGGTTATGTTCACTCAAAATGCTCCAAAAGGTCCTGAATCCCACTAGAAGTGAGTACAGATTTACAGAATCATAGATAAAATCAATGGTGAAGGTCACTCCCCTACCCTTAAAGGCTGGTGCTGTCTTATGTGAACCATAATCCTCAATGCTTAGTAAGTTAATAAGATTAAATTCTGATAGGACGAGGTCAATCATATCGCCTTGGCGTGAATGACAAAAATGAACCTTTTCGCAACCCACTTCAGAGTCTGCATCCCCCTTGTTAACAGTACAGGTCGTGCATGGGTATAAATTAAAACCCCCAGTAAAATATTAAAAGAGAAAATCGCCAGTCTTTTAAAACCTTTTCAAAAAAATGTCTTAGCTCAACTTCCAGAGCAGCCTTTTGAGGAAATGATATAAAAACTCCCAGAATAATCCCTTCGCAACCTACCCTTAGGCTCACAAATGTTGCTAGACCTCCCTTAGCACTTCCCTGGTTTGAGGCCTCCGCATTTACCTTAAAGACGACAAAGCCATCCATAAATAATTGCCCCCTGCATCTCAAGTCTCCTGAAAGCAGAGAATATCAAAGGATTTACACATATCTCGCCCCTTCTCATCCGCCAGAAAAGAGCTTAAGCTAGCTATATTCCAGCTAATTATATTCAGCAAATCCTCAGGGCATGTCAGGGGGCCCATGGCTTCTCTTTTTTTTAGTTTTATAAGCAAAGTTTATTAAGTAGGAAAAAGGGAAATAACAAGAAGCATGTTCACAATATACTATAATAATGGATCACTGACACAATATCGACGGAAAAAATATCGACCTACACAAAAATGGACGTTGGAATATCGGAATCAAGAATATCGACAGCCTATTTACAACATGGAAAGTACAAAAATATCGAAACAAAAATATCGAAGTTAAAAATATCGTAATTAAAAATATCGTTTTTTAAAAATAAAAAAAAGTGTAAAATAAAGTAAATAATACTTATAAACCAAATAAACATAGTTAAAAATATTTAATAATGTTTAAAATTAATAAATAATACATATACAATAATATAACATTAATTAACCATAAACATAAAAAATATAATATATACTTACCTAATAATAGGTTTTATTATTTTAATAACTTATAAATTATTAAAAAGTATTATAAATTACAAATACATCTACACACATCAAACAATAACATAAATAAAAAGTAAATAATTATATTTAATACATTTAATAAATTAAAGACATTAAAAATACTTTCAATATTTTTAAAATTAATAAAATCCTACATTATCAAAAATAATAATACAGGGGGCGTGGCTTGACGGGCGAAGATGGCGGTCGCAGCCTTGTAGAGCTCCCGCCGGCCTGGACATAATCCGTCTGCTTATCCTGACCCCTGAGCCCATTCGCCATTCCTTAGCGGGGCGAGTGTTGGTGGTGGCGCTGAGAATCCTCCGGCTCCACGAGCGGCTTCCCTGGGTGACCCGGCGGGGCTGCGCTGCTGACGGAGACGTGCGGCCTGGTCTTTGCCACCGAGACCGGGGCCTCGATTTTGGAGCAGCGGTGGAGAGCGTTGCTGGACCGGCGGACTGTGTGGCTGACGGGCTGGCCCTGGGCGGCGGAGGCTCCGAGGTACTGTGGCTGGCACCGGGCTGTCTCGCTGCACACTGGGGAGGCGCTTGGAGTGCCTGGAATTCGCGGAGGCCTACATCGCTGCCGGTAAGCCGGGACCTAGATTTTCGCGCTCCCCGGGCCGGCCGCAGCCAGGGCCGGCGCTGATTGCAGGAGGTGCCTGGGTGCCTCGGTGACTGTGGAGACTGCGGCCGGCGGTGAGTGGCGCTGCTGGGCTTCCTTCAGAAGCGAACCCTTGGGCCACACTACGAATTGAAGTGCAGGACCTGCTTGAGGCTGCCTGCGAGCTATCTTAATCCTCCCCAACACGCGATTGGCGTGGCTGGCAGGGGGGCAGTGGAGACACCCAGAGACCCACGTGGGCCGCGGGATTCGGAGCGGTCCACTGAGTGGCCCACGGAGTGGCCGGAGGGAGGGAGTGGTGACCGGCCTACATTAGATCAGAGACGCTGCCCGGGCTTGGCTGGAGTCCAGTTCATATCCGGTGGCTGCGGTGCCACGGACAGTCCCAATAGTCGGTGGAAGACCTCCTACGCTCCTTTGCAGATCCTTCCCATACTGTGGCCCTACAGCTACGCACAGCCATGACCAGGGGAGGTGGTGGCCCGCCTAAGCAGGGGCCCATCGACAAATTTACAGGGCCCAGCGGGGGGTCTGGAGTGCCCGGTGGCGGTGGTGGAACGGGGCCAGATAATGCGGCGCTCATGGCGGCGATCACCCAGTCCAGGGATATGCTTGACGCAAAGATTGGGGCGGTAGGCGCGGATGTCACCCTGTTGCGCCAAGATCTGCGAAACGCCGTGGAACGAATTACGGAGATGGAGTCGCGGATCTCGGTGGTGGAAGACGATGTGGGGACCCTGAAACGCAAGATGGCTGCGATGGAACACATCCAAAAGAACCTAGCGACCCGAGTGGAGGACGCTGAAGGTCGCGCGCGTAGAAACAACCTACGCTTTGTTGGTTTTCCGGAGAGGTGTGAGAAGGACAATATGGAACTGTTTCTAACCCAATGGCTAGAAAGCTGGCTCCCCTCAGGGGCCCTTTCCAATTGCTTCATCATTGAACGAGCACATCGCGCCTTGACACAGCGACCGCCGGAGGGTGAGCGTCCCAGAGCTGTAATCGCCAGACTGTTGAACTATCATGATAGGGACGTTATCCTACGAGAGGCGAGAGCCAGAGACTCCATTCTGTATGAAAATCGGAAGATCATGATCTTTCCCGACTATACCAGATTAGTGCAGCAGCAGCGCCGTTCCTTTCTAGATGCCAAAGCCAAATTGCGAGGTCTGAAGATTCAATATTCCCTGTTGTACCCGGCCCGCCTGCGGGTTGTCTATCAGTCCCGGACTCACTTTTTCGATTCTCCTGAGGACGTCTTCAAGTGGACCGACGAATCTGTGCCGATCAGGCCGCATGCCCAGCCGGGTCTGAATCCCGGTGCCCCTGGAGGTTCGTCGCAGGAACAGAGAGGTCAGCCGGTCCGGAGCGGACGACATCGGAGGTCCCGGTCGAGGAAGAGGTCCGCATCCGCCAGCGCGACTCAGGATAGCGGAGCTATTGCATCTGACCATTCCGAGGATAATTCTTGAGACCCTGGGAAGGGACACGCTACTTGGCTGATGCAGTGGACTCTGACTACTGAAGAGCCCACGGCCGGGCTTCTTCCCTGGGACGTGAGGGCGCTGCCCACAGTGTTTGTTCTTGGGGGTGGTTTAGCTGTAATTGGAGTTGCGGATGGAGGTTCAGGGGTGACTTGATGGGGGCCTCCAACCACCACACGATGTGGGAGTTGGCTAGGGGAGGGGTGGGCTTTACTGTTTCCTAAAGGGGGTTGGGATCCATTGGTATGGTTGGTCTTGGGCCCTCTGTTTTGGGCCCGGGGCTGCCCATGCCGCGACAGATACTTCAGTGTTCTATGAGGTATAGGGTGGAGGGTGTTGGGGGCAGGGGATAGGGGAGGGAACTGTGGAGGTGAGGATGACTGGGAGGGGAGGTCAGATGGGAGTTGTTTTTGTTGATGTTGGGAGGGTCTGGGATGGGCGGGGGGGGGGAAATGCACGTGCTGCTTATAAATGTTCTGAGGACCGTTCGGGGTGTGTGGGGGTGGCGCGGGGGACCTGCCTGTTGGATCTCACTTGACTATGGCTGACTTGACTCATGGACTCCCCGGAGAGTCCCTACGGATAATCACCTGGAATGTCAGGGGGATGCTTGATGCGATTAAACGAGGAGCTGTTTTGCGTTGGGGGAAGAGGGAATCTGCTGATGTGCTCTTGCTCCAAGAAACACACATGATGGGCTCTAAGGTACTTAGCTTGCAGAGGTTTGGCTATCATCAGGTCTTCCATGCTGGTTTCATCAGGGGGTCCAGAGGTGTTGCTATTCTGGTACACCGCAGGGTGGCCTACGTCCATGAGAGGCAGTGGGCGGACCCACAAGGCCGCTATATATTTGTTAAAGGTATGGTGGGTACTGAGCCGGTGGTCTTTGGTAGTGTCTATGCCCCTCCCCCCCTGCAGTGGGCCCTGTCCGAGAAGCTATTCACGGTGTGGGAGGATATCCCGGAGTCCTTGGCTGTGGTTGGGGGCGACTGGAATGCGGTGATGGATGTTTGTATGGACCGTCAGAGGCGACAGGGGGTGCTTGCTGGCTCTTTCCCAGTTTCCCCTACCCGATTGCAAGCTGTGGCTGAGGGATTGGGATGGGTGGATGTATGGCGACATATGCACCCTGCAGCGCGCAACTACATGTATGTTTCAGCGGTCCATGGCTCGTTCTCGAGACTGGATTATGTGTTTGTGCCTGGTGCCTGCCTGAGCAGGGTGCGCGAAGCTGCGATATTACCAAGGGGACTGTCAGATCATTCCCCAGTGTCCGTCAAAGTGGGACTCCTTAGGAAGCGACAACCCTTCCGGTGGAGGATGTCCTCGTGGCATCTTCAGCTGCCCGGCTATGTCCAACACCTGCGGGAGGCCATCGCCCATTACTGGCGGGAAAATCTAATAGAAGGTATGGACGCAGCGGTGGTGTGGGAGGCTATGAAACCCACTATAAGGGGGGTAGACATCACGTGGTGTGCTGCGGCCCGTCGCCGAAAGCGGGAGTCGACCACTACGGCTGCCAAACTAGTGGAGGACCTGGAGCGGCGGAGTCGGGGTGGGGGAGACGAGGTAGTGATACGGTTGCTTCTCCAGGCACAGCAGTCCTATGCTTCTGTATTGATGGATGAGGCTAGGCAGGCGTGGTTGGCCACGCGGAGCAGAATATACCAATGGGGAGATAAGTCCTGTACCATGCTCCATAGGTTATGTCAGCATAGTCTTCAACCGATCACACTGCCGGGCCTCACTGCTGAGGACGGAGTAGCGATTACAGACCCGGCTGAACTTGCGGCGAGCTTTGCCGATTATTTCAGGGCACAATATGCCCTGCGAGACTGCCTCCCCGTGAATGACGTAGCTAAATTCATAGACGACTTAGCGCCTCGAGCTGTATCCGGTGAGGCCAGGAAGGCACTCGATGCTCCCCTTACGGCTGACGAACTGGGGGAGGCACTGGGCCAACTCAATGTAGGGAAGGCACCTGGACCGAGTGGCTACCCCTGTGAATTTTTTAAGAAATTCCAACTCCTCCTGGGACCCCACTATCGGTGCGCGCTGGAGGTTGCACGCGAGCGGGGTAGGTTGCCTCCTGACTGGCGTCACGCTGAAATTGTGGTTTTCCAAAAGCCGGGTAGACCCCCTGACAGACATGACTCGTATCGCCCTATCTCACTGCTAAATATAGAGGCTAAAATACTGGCAAAGGCACTAGCAAAGCGTTTACTCCCATATATGACGGACCTGGTCCATCCTGACCAGGCAGGCTTTATGCCTCATCGGGCGACACGGCATAACATCCGGCGCGCGCAGGCAGCGGTGGATGCCATGGGGGCCACGGGGGAACGAGCGGCTTTGCTACTGGCAGATATTCATAAGGCTTTTGATTCAGTCAGCTGGGCGTACCTTTTTGCGCTCCTGTCTCGTCTTAACCTGGGCCCGGTGTTCCTGTCCTATATTTCACTGCTGTACACCGATATTACGGCGTCCGTGCGGGTTGCTGGGGCCATCTCGGCGACGTTCCCCATTGGACGGGGGACCCGTCAGGGGTGCCCATTGTCCCCATACTTATTCGCCCTAGCCATGGAGCCTCTGGCCGCTTGGGTGCGCATTGACGCACAGATCCGGGGCTTTGTTTGGACTGAAACTCTTGTCGATAGAATCGCTTTGTATGCGGACGACGTCCTCTTCTTCCTCACAGACTTGAGTCGCTCGGGCCCCGAGTCTTAGAAATCATGCGCATCTTTGGAGAGGTCTCGGGCCTCTATTTGAATTTAGGCAAATCCACCGTTTGGGTACTGGGGGGGCGCAGAGGAGACAGATCCCTGGGCAACGGGCTTACAGTTGGCAACCGGAGGCTTGAAATATTTGGGGGTGTTCCTCTCGGAATCCATCCACACCACGTGGGAACGCAATGTTGTGCCTGTGTGGGAAAAGGTTCAGGCAGATATTAAAACATGGTCCCGGATGCCTCTAACTATTTTCGGCAGATCCGCAATATTCAAGATGGTGGCTCTTCCGCGTCTGTTATACCAGTTGCAGAACTATCCCCATCTCATCCCTCCCCAGTGGTTTCGGCAGGTTAACTCTGCATTGGGTCGCTTCCTGTGGGCTGGGGGCGCGGCCAGGGTGGCACTACGGACGTGCTTCCTCTCCACGTATTGCGGTGGCTTAGCCACCCCTGATCTGCTGTCTTATTACCAAGCCTCCCAGCTGCTAATACTCAATGAGTGGTGGTATAGTGACAGGGGAGACCCGGCTTACGCCCTGGAGCGCTCATTAATGGGAGATAGTACACTGCACACGATTCTTTATTCAGCCCGGTTGCGGCGGACACTGCCGTGCGTCACGAAAACTGTCTTTGCCGTGTGGCGGCAGGCGTTACGACGCATGGGTTGGTGGGGTAGACTGACTGCGGAAACGCCGTTGTGGCATAACGGACGACTCCCCGAACTGTCCACACTGCCGGGATTCGACGGCTGGGAAGCGATAGGGATTTCGACGTTGGGACATGTCATGTCCGGGGTTACTCTTAAATCATTCCAGGAACTCAGTGCTGAGTTCCATATGCCCCAAACCCAGTTCTTTCGTTATTTACAATTTCGTCATGCACTTACTCCCAGTATTGCTGATCTGGACTCGCTCCCTGAGTTTAGCCCTGTTGAAGCGAAAGTATTCATGGGAGATCTTGGAGATAAGAAGGTCTCTTGCATCTACCAGACGATGGTAACTCATTGCTCCTCTACCCTACTCCCTCTGAAGGCGGCTTGGGAGGCTGACATCGGTCCCCTAGATGAAGATGACTGGAGAGAGGCCCTAGAGTCCCCGCGGGGGACCGCGATAGCAATGAGGCTTAGACTGATCCAGTTCAAGTACCTGCATAGGTCTTATTATACTCGGGAGCGGCTCTGGAAGGCTGGACTAATTGGGTCGCCGGAATGTCTGCGGTGCGGCGCTGCTGTGGGTACGCTGCTGCATACGGTGTGGTCATGTCCTAGACTGATTGGATTCTGGAGGGGTGTATGGAATTGCCTGTCTGAAGTCCTGGGATGGGACCTTCCACGCACTCACCGATTAGGGCTACTCCATATCCTTGAGGGGGTTGGTGGGAACTTATACAAACGCCACTTATTGCTCTTGGGGTAGGTAGTTGCCAAACGAGACCTGGCCCGAGCGTGGAAGGGAGATCGAGCCCCCCCCCCCTGTGTGCATGGAGAGCCGGCCTGGATTATTATATGGGGCTGGAGCGACCTGTGTTTGAGGTGAGAGGCTGCCCCGTAAACACTTCAAGATCTGGAAGAGGTGGGCAGACTATAGAGAGCTGCCTTTGGATCCCCCTGTGGTACATGAGGAAGAAATATAGGTGGGGGTACCATGCGGGCCTGTACCTGTGTCATGCCTGTCACGCTACGAACAAGTACAACCGAGCTTCTATTGCACGTGCATGGGGTTAGGGAGGGATAAGGGGCGGGTAGTGGGGCAGTTGGGCACTGGGAGTTGGTGGGGTAGGGGTGGGGGAGGGGGCTCATTTTCTTGGTTTATTCTACTCTAAATTGGTTTAGCTATGACAATGTAAACTGTACTGCTATGCCTGGTGGAGCTCTCCTGACTGTGGGGAACCACTTCTTTCACTCTGCTCAGCTCAATCAATAAAATTTTGTTGTGAAAAAAAAAAATAATAATAATACAAATATTAAATAGCTAAATAAATAAAATTACTATTCAAAGTCCCCAAAAAATGATAACATTAGATAGCGTAACACTTAAAATTACTATTCCAACTTCAGAAAATTCAACAGTGGGGAAAGCGTTGGATAGCGTAAGGATAAAAATTACTATTTCAACTCCAGAGGGGGCTACAGTAGGGAAAGTGTTGGATAGCGTAGGGGTAAACATTACTATTCCAACTCCAGAGGGTGCTACAGTAGGGAAAGTGTTGGATAGCGTAGGGGTAAAAATTACTATTCCAACTCCAGAGGGGGCACAGTAGGGAAAGCGTTGGATAGCGTAGGGGTAATAATTACTATTCCAACTCCAGAGGGGGCAAGTAGGGAAAGCGTTGGATAGCGTAGAGGTAAAAATTACTATTCCAACTCCAGAGGGTGCTACAGTAGGGAAAGCGTTGGATAGCGTAGGGGTAAAAATTAATGTTCCAAATCCAGAGGGCGCTACAGTAGGGAAAGCGTTGGATAGCGTAGGGGTAAAAATTACTATTCCAACTCCAGAGGGGGCAACAGTAGGCAAAGCGTTGGATAGCGTAAGGGTAAAAATTACTATTCCAAATCCAGAGGGGGCAAATAGGGAAAGCGTTGGATAGCGTAGAGGTAAAAATTACTATTCCAACTCCAGAGGGGACAACAGTAGGGAAAGCGTTGGATAGCGTAGGGGTAAAAATTACTATTCCAACTCCAGAGGGTGCTACAGTAGGGAAAGCGTTGGATAGCGTAGGGGTAAAAATGAATATTCCATCTCCAGAGAGGGCAACAGTAGGGAAAGCGTTGTATTGCGTAGGGGTAAAAATTACTATTCCAACACCTGAGGGTGCACCAGTGGGGAAAACGTTGGATAGCGTGGGGGTAAAAATTACTATTCCAACTCCAAAGGGTGCTACAGTAGGGAAAGCATTGGATAGCGTAGGGGTAAAAATTACTATTCTAACTCCAGAGGTGCAACCGTAGTATAAGTGTTGGATAGCGTAGGGGTAAAAATTACTATTCCAACTCCAGAGAGTGAAAAAGTAGGGAAAGCATTGGATAGCGTAGAATTTAAATATATAATACTTATAAAAAAAAGTGTATTTAAAATAATAAATAATTTAATTGTTTAATAACTCTACATCATTTACGAATACCCATTAATAATTATTAAAAACATAATTACAATTAAATAATTAATTAACAATAAATTAACAATAAATACCAATAAATAATAATTAATAAATATTATTCACCAAATAATAAATATTGAACTATAAAATATTTTTATTACAATTTTTTTTAATTATTTACAATTAGTTCACAATTAAAAAATATTAAACAATAAAATTATTTTTCATACCAAATAATACTTTTTATGAAACATTGATTACCAAATAATTAAAAATAATTTCCAATTAATAAAAAATAATTACCAATTAAAAACATTAATTGCTAATTAACAAAATTAATTACTAAATAAAAAATTAATTACCAACTAAAACAAGTATTTGCTAATTAAAAACATTAATTACCAATTTTACCAATTAAAAATATTAATTACCAATTAAAGCAATTATTTACCAATTAAAAACGTTAATTACCATTTAGAAAAATTAATTATCAAATAAAATAATTAATTGCCAATTAATAATCAATCAAAAATAAAATATTTACCCATTCCAATAAATAAAAATAAATCATTAATTATTTATAATTAAATTACTTTCCACCCAATTCCCCTATAAACCCACAACCCGCTACAGAAATAAACACAAACATTAATTAAAATTAATTTATAATTCCTAAAAATTCATAATTAATTTAGTATATTTAAATTACTTCCCACCCTATTCCCTATAAACCCACAACCCGCTCCGGTACTAAAACATAAAATTTACTTAAAAATAATATTATTAATATATAAAAATAATACACATATAATTTAAAACAAGTAAA
The DNA here is from genome assembly GCF_964261635.1 of Lissotriton helveticus. NCBI lineage: Eukaryota > Metazoa > Chordata > Amphibia > Caudata > Salamandridae > Lissotriton > Lissotriton helveticus. Next base: position 877,365,208 of record NC_136067.1, read on the forward strand.
ATACTTAACAAAAAAAATATTACACATACATAATACAATACATAACAATAATACAAATATCGATATTAGTAACTTTGATATTACTTACATCGATATAAAAAAATTCGATATTACTTACCTTAGGGTCGATATTCTGTCCAACGATATTCTTGACCTCGATATTATGTACCTTCGATATTTCCAACACGATATTTTTGTAGGTCGATATTTCAAACTCGATATTTAGACTGTGCACATATAATAACAATGCATTGAAAACATTTGAACAATAATAAGATGGAACAGGAAGATTTTTGCAAATATATGTTGAAGACAGGACAATAAGGGGAGTGAAAAAGAAAATAGAAAGGGCAAAAAAATAAAAGCACTTCTCATGTAATGAAATTAGCATTATTATAAACAGTAGTGGGATTACAAAAATCATAGAGTACATAATATCAGTGAAATAAAAGAGCAAAACATATTACTATTGGTATGGAAGCTCTGAGAAGAAAGATAATATATTCAAGGAGGTTTAGATACTTCATCAGTTAAGGGTTGATGTATGAAAGTCCTTGAAACTGAGGAATCAAGAAAAATGGTTACTGTAGACCAGAGAGAATTGGGTTTAATAGTAAGAGACTTTGGGACAGTATATGCTCTATGATTATAACAAACACCATACCGCCATGCTTGAAAGGAGATATGCAGAGCATTCTTCCACTTTTTAGTAATCTGTTGAAATGCAACAGCAATTAATAAGTTTACAGTTTGTATATTAAAAGTACAACAATGCCATTCATCAGAAAGGCAACCTAAAAATAAATTAGTAAAGGATAAAGGTATGTGTATGAAAAATAGAGTTAATTTGTTTCTATACTTGTAACCAAAATTGATAGGTGATGGGACATTCAAATAAAATATGTTTAATATCAGAAAATAATACAGAACAGGACCAACAAGACGCTGAAGTAGCGCTATCAAATTTGTGTAAAGAAACAGAAGTGATTAGAAGGCGGTTATAAATAAAAAAGCGCATATGAGTTGTGTTGGCAGCGCATGATGTTTTGCGAATTTTAAGCCAATATTTTGTTCCACAAACGAATAAGAAAGGAGGTGTGTAGATCTGCTTCCCATTGTAATTCTAGGGTTGATTTTTGGCGCTCAACAGAGAGAGAGGTAAGGTGGGTATATATATGAGAAGCAATAGGGGCAGTAAGCAGTAATGTTGTTATAGGTGAATTAGGAAGAGGGGAAATGGTTAACAAACAAAGGGGTTGATATGAAAGAGGGAAGTGAAAGATGGATTGAGCTTTCGAAAAATAGATAGGCGAATGGTTATGTATTAATTGATGAGACCATAATAGACCTTTATTTCTCCAGGCTTTTCAAAAGAGAGTTTTATTTTTAATTTTAATAAATGTATTATACAAGATCGATGATTGAAGGAATTGACCTAGAGGTGAAAGAGAAGAAATATAAAATGGACGTAATATTCTGCAAGCATTTTTGAGAACTGAAATAAACATGGAAGAAGGGAGTTGAGTAAAGGGCAAAAATTCTGCAAAAGAGAAAGGTTGAATAAAAGATAACTCCAATTCTGACCATAAGGGAGATGGAATTGTGGGTGGGCCATCTTGAAAATTTATTGACTGTTTTAAAAAAGAAAGCATTTTGATAAGACTGAAAATGAGGAAAATTAACCCCCCTTTACTGCTTTTGCCTTTGTAATTTGGATAAAGATGTATTCCATAAAAATGCATTGAGAATCGAATAAATTTTTTTAAAAGTAGAGGTGGGAAAGTTATTTGGAATTGCCGAAAGATAGAAAAGAATGATGGCGACTAACATCATCTTAATAGAATTTATTTTCATGAGAGAAATAGTGGATTTCATTGTGAGGTAAGGTTAGATAAAGTAGACAGTAACATAGTAGTGTTGAGTGATATAGTGTCTTTTATAGAAGTAGTGTACCGAAGGCCCAAATATTTAATTTTTGTCAGGCTCCAAAGAAATCCTGAAGGGAAAAAATCTTTTTTGATACACCATTTGGTAAGTGGAAGGATTTCACATTTGCCAGAATTAAGTTTATAACCTGAGAGTGAGGCAAAAGTGTAAAGTGGATTTAAAATGGGTTGCAAAGAAGAATCAGGAGAGGCCATTATATAAAAGAATATCATCAGCCTAGACTAAAAATGTAATTTGCTTATCTCCATATTTGAATCCTTGTATGGCACCAATTATGCAAATTTTAGATGGAAAAGGTTCAACAGCTAGAATAAAAAAGAAGAGGCGATAGGGGACAGCCTTGTCGTACACCTCTGTATAAAAGAAAAGGAGAGGCGATTAGGCAATTGACAAATATAGATGCTGAAGGGGAAGAATATTAAAGAGAGACTGAGTTAATGAACTTTTCCCCTAAACCAAGCTTTCTCAGCATCCAAAATGCTGCTAAGGAATGTTTATACGCTTTAGAACTGAGAAGTTCTGTGGATGACATCGATCTCTTGAAGAACATTGAGCAGACTTCCTCGTGGCCTATCTATTTCTTACGTGTGGAGACTTTTTCTCGCATGGGCACACTATAACATCAAATTACAACAGTAACACCTAATGTATCAACTTTCCATCACTTTTATTCTTAATTATAAGAGTTCATATTTTATAAACAGCATAATTTGAATCAATACATCACATATACAATTTACAAATTCATATCTATAAAGTTATACCAGATACATTTTTAATGACAAAATACATGGCCCCTGGACTAATTTATATAAATACATCCATCTCACACTCATTCAAACACATTCAGACTTCATACGAACTTCATAAATATAGCATCTGAATAGGGTGGAGGTTGTGATTGACAGAAAATCCTCCCCGACCAGATCAAATCTAATTTTCACAGCACAAGGCTGAGCACGAGGTTGACGCTCGTTTCGGCGGTATGAGAAGAGTAGTTAGACCACCTTCATCAGGACCTTTCCAGATACCCACACGTTTTTTCACCAACCAGGGGACACAAGAAGAAAGTAAAGTCAGAACTAGTCGGCAATTATATTTTCACTTATCGAGTTGAAGCACTTTTCTCTTGTCCTAGGGGAACTGCCAGAGTTCATTTTGACAGGGCTTACAGAAACACGCCCTGAAACGTTCTTCCCATTGGCAAAACGAGCAATAATAAAGCACTGTGCACACTCTTCTCCTGAGGATTGCTTCCAGGCAGAGGCAGAGGCAACCCGAATATCCTGTACCGGTAGTAGTTGAGAGTGCTTAGGTTAAGCACAGCATGACATGCAGCAACAGCCAACAGGAAATCGTCAGCAACCCTCGTGCAGCAAAGGATGCTTGGAACTGTGGTCCCTGATCCCCGGTTTCTCTGCTTCGCGTCCTGCACTGCGGGGTGTCAGACCCTTTTTTTGGCGTCTTCAGGTGCGGCAGGAAATCGTCATCGGCCCTCGCACCACAAATGATGCTGGGAAATGTGGTCCCTGGCCCCCGGTGTCTCTGTTTCGTGTCCCGCACTGCAGGAAAGTCTTTATTATTGCTCGTTTTGCCAATGGGAAGAAAGTTTCAGGGCTGTGTTTCAGTAAGTCCTGTCAAAATAAACTCTGGCAGTTCCTCTAGGACAAGAAACAAGTGCTTCAACTCGATAAGTGAAAATATAATTGGCGACTAGTTCTGACTTCACTTTCTTCTTGTGTCCCCTGGAACGTGTGGGTATCTGGAAAGGTCCTGATGAAGGTGGTCTAACTACTCTTCTCATACCGCCGAAACGCGCGTCAACCTCATGCTCAGCCTTGTGCTGTGAACATTAGATTTGATCTGGTCGGGGAGGTTTTTCTGTCAATCACAACCTCCACCCTATTCAGATGCTATGTGTATGAAGGTCGTATGAAGTCTGAATGTGTTTGAATGAGTGTGAGATGGATGTATTTATATAAATTAGTCCAGGGGCCATGTATTTTGTCATTTAAAAATGTATCTTGTATAACTTTATAGATAAGAATTTGTAAATTGTATATGTGATGTATTGATTCAAATGATGCTGTTTATGAAATATGAACGCTTATAATTAAGAAAAAAAGTTACAAAAATGGAAAATTAAATTTTACAAAGTATATAAAGAACTGACATAATAAAAGTGATGGAAAATTGATACGTTAAGTGTTACTGTTGTAATTTGATGTTATAGTGTGCCCATGCGAGATTAAGTCTCTTTGGTTTCTTCCCCTCTTCTCCCTGGTCTGAAATTATCATCTCTAGAGGAGGTCCCCCATTATGCAGTGACATCGATCTCTTTACATCGATCTCTTTACTGTAATACCATATTATCAATGTAATGAGAGTGAATGCTATCCCTATATATATATATGATTTTATATATGATTTTTTAATTATTTTTATTAACAGACTTGGCAATACATTTAGATATCATACGACAGATTATGATCTATATATATATATATATATATATATATATATATATATATATATATATATATATATATGAATGAAAACAAACTTCTCCACAAAAAGAAGAACAGCAGCCACACGGGGGGATCCTTTGGAAGCACCTTTATTCATGTTTTAATGGTGAATGCATTTCGGCAATTTTATGCCTTCGTCAGCGCCCAAGATGTATCGCACGCACTTCCAATCTCGCTGAATGTTCAAAGTCAGCCGCACCCTCTTGATAAAGCGAGCGGCCACGCCCCTTGATGTCATGTCACGCACCTGTTACACTTCCTTGTATGCCACGGAACTGCAGCACCCAGAATACAATGCAGGATTCCAGGTAGGTAGCGTAGTAAAGTCTCAACACAATGGTTTGGGGCGTCACAGTGACTGGTGAAAAAAGGGAAACTTAAGGTGCAGTCTTGAAAACCTTGAACAAAGTTTCTCCCTCGGGTCCCCAACACGCCTTAGCCAGTCAATCCAAGTGTTCATAGCCACAGGGGCAAGCCTGTTAAAACTCGCCCAAGGTCAGGTCCAATACCTGAGCACTGCTTCATTACATCCTGGACATCCTGGCGGGCTACGGAGCAAACCAATACCTTGGATATAATTACAAACACCGAAGCTTTTGCCACTGTTCTCCAAGTCACTTTAGAAGGCGGGGCCGCTGCAAGCGCGTCTCTGGCTGACGCAAATTGAGTGAAAACAAACTTCTCCACAAAAAGAAGAACAGCAGCCACACGGGGGGATCCTTTGGAAGCACCTTTATTCATGTTTTAATGGCGAATGCATTTCGGCAATTTTATGCCTTCGTCAGCGCCCAAGATGTATCGCACGCACTTCCAATCTCGCTGAATGTTCAAAGTCAGCCGCACCCTCTTGATAAAGCGAGCGGCCACGCCCCTTGATGTCATGTCACGCACCTGTTACACTTCCTTGTATGCCACGGAACTGCAGCACCCAGAATACAATGCAGGATTCCAGGTAGGTAGCGTAGTAAAGTCTCAACACAATGGTTTGGGGTGTCACAGTGACTGGCGAAAAAAGGGAAACTTAAGGTGCAGTCTTGAAAACCTTGAACAAAGTTTCTCCCTCGGGTCCCCAACACGCCTTAGCCAGTCAATCCAAGTGTTCATAGCCACAGGGGCAAGCCTGTTAAAACTCGCCCATGGTCAGGTCCAATACCTGAGCACTGCTTCATTACATCCTGGACATCCTGGCGGGCTACGGAGCAAACCAATACCTTGGATATAATTACAATATATAGATCATAATCTGTCGTATGATATCTAAATGTATTGCCAAGTCTGTTAATAAAAATAATTAAAAAATCAAATCAAGGAGCAAAGACTTCCTTATCACTAAACTAGTATCATGGAGTATGAACTGTGTTATTAAAGTGGTAGAGTTACAGATTGTGTCATCTTTGAAGGTGAATGACAGACACCTTTATTGCTTCTTTTATAGCTCACACATCAGCCCAGGGATTCAACCATAGGAATAGGGACCATCTGATGGAGCCCAGAGGATCGGGTTTTCAAAGGGCTGGGAATCAGACTGGTATGTTGGGGATATGTGTGAAGAGGTTTATTTCAGAAAGTGGATGATCAACCATATTTTCAATATTTTGCAGGCAGACTTTAGTCAGAGCAATTGAGTACTGACTATATGGTGGTGAAAGCCTATTTTAATACATCATCTCAGTATCTCCACGCATATTAGGGACTGCTCTGAATTCATTGGCACACTTCACGTGACGGCCTCAAGATTCGATTTGTACTAAGGAACAGTGACAAAATGTTTTTTATTTGTAGGGAAGTAAGATGTCCACTTCAGGTTCTCCACCTGCCGTTCCACTGTCATTCAGATTTACCCATTGTAATCCATATGAAATTATATTTAGAGAGTCAGGACTTCCTGCAGGACAACATTATTCATTCATGAGATTTCATACATTCATCCTTTGGAGGTCAGATGTTGGACTTCATCCTTCACTGATTTGTCTCGCCCCAAGTGTAAATAATGATATTGGTGAAAAGATGAGTGATTCAAATAATTTATCAAAAATGAATTACTTGTTTATCAACTATTACTTACGAAACATCCTGTTGCTCCTTACATTTGTTGTGATATTTTTAGACCTTACATCCTCTCAATGGGCCTGTAAAATGAAACAGTGCCAGCCAGACCTAACTATAAATCAACCACGTTATACAATATTAATTGATACAAGTTTGTGTTCTTACTGATTAGAAAGATTGCTTTTCCATTGTAGTGTACTTAATTGTTTTGTGGGAGACAGAGTGTGTGTGTGTGTGCATGTGTGTTTGTGTGTGTGTTTTTGTTTGTTTGTATTGGTGAAAAGATTCATTATTAAGCTGACCTCATGCTGTGAGACAAACCCACAAAACTATTTTGAGGTCTGTTTTTTTAAATTTTGATCTTTAAGTCAATCCCTTTTGCTGATCTGGCTTGACACAGCTGTCACCAGACAATTATGTGAACAACACTAGAGAAGTGCTTTGACTTCGCCCACATGTTGGGAGCCAGGAGTACATGTTATGATTGGTTAGAAGTTGTGTGCGTCCACAAAAATAGTGTTTGCCCTCCACGCAATTGTGATCATTTTGTTTATGTATTAAGCTGCCTAAGCTTGAACTTTTAGGTCCACCCACAGGACATTCGTTGCTATTAAAGGATTTCAGATAGTTAGATAATTTATGTTGTTTTTCTCTGGCAGCAGCACAGATGGGAGGATGGCAGTCATTATTTCCCGTGGGTTTTTAGGTCCGGCGCAATAGTGCCACTGTCACTTGACCTTTAAATCTACACAAATACTATTCTACAGTTCTTTGCTTCCACGCAAATACATATCTATCTCCATGCTATTTACTTGTAATGCTTCACATTACCATGCAGCATTCATTTACAGCAAGACCTATTGGCATTGCCAATGGTTTTTATGGATAGTGTATTGCACTCTTTTTAACTTCAAACCTTCAGCATCTTTGAGCAGCAACCATATATAGCACAAATGTAGTACCCTCTCAGTTAAGAAATATAAGAACAGAAATGTTCCAAAATGTTTATGTACAGCCCATTTTGTGTCAACTGGAGGATAGTTAATCAAGAGAAATCATTAGCTATTTAGCTTATGTTGGTTGCTACACGTTTGTATCTTTTTTCTCTTCTTGAAAGCTTCATCTTAATAACATTTCTGTCTTGTGCTGTTTGCTTCCAATCTTCTCTTTATTCTCTGCCAAAAGTCTACAGCTTGATCCTATGTATTTGCTGGTTTCTGTTGTTTGCTCCCAATCTTCTGTGTTGTGTTGGTTTCTGCCAATCTATAGCTATTTTCCATTCTCAAAAATTACAGCTGGTTTATAGATCTATCTATGTTGGCTGTCCCCAGTGTTTATCTTTACTCTCTTGAATGCTGTATCTTGATCATAGTTCTGTACCATATTGGTTCTACTAATTTATATCTGTATTCTCTTCTTGAAAACTGCAGCTTGATCATATTTCTGTTTTGTGTCCGTTGCTTTCAATTCTGCTGTTACTTTTTTCTTCAGTCTTACATCTTATTCATCTTTTTCTCTATGCTAGCTGATCTTTACTATATTGTGTGAGTTTCTTCTTAACTCAGTGAGCAAAAAGGCTTAGAGAAGAAGCCCTACCACTTCCCAAGATATTTACATGCACCAGTCACGCTATTTAATATAGGCTTACATCGCTCATTGCTTTCCAATAAATATTTGACGTTAACTTGCAATGACTGGAGGGCTATGTAACTTCCATCCTGCTATTTCCTTGGCTTCATCACTGAGAGACTCTAGCATAATCCCTTTCCTTTAGTGGGAAGAACACGATAGTAGACCCGAAGTGCACAAGGGAGATTCCACTTAGAATAAATAAACTTCAGCAACTCAGCTGGTGTGTTTTTCACCCCAGAAAGGTCTGGCCATGAATCTACTGTAGTGGCTTCAATTAATTTTCTTGTATCGTAGTAATTATTTTAAACGTGCATTTTAAATGCAGATCTGTAATGCAGTCTGCTTTGTAGAATTCCAAAATATCATTACAAATATTGCTATTTCTAATTGGGTAATTAACAAGAAAACTAGTGAGAGCTTGTTTGGGAGAAGGAAGTCTTTTTCATCTGGATAATCATTTCTATTCCCTGAAAATACAGCTTTGTTTCTTCCTATCTGGTGCATATTCTGAACACTGCATCTTTTCACCAAAACTCTATATTGCTTTCTCAGCTTTTGCATCAACTTTCTCTTGATTTATTTATACATGCAGGGCCTATGATAATTCAAAGTTCCCTGCAGTGCCTTTTTTTTAAACCTACCTTTCTGATTATTCGATCTTTGTTCTTATTTAAATCACATCGCGAGAGATTTCTTGTCTCTGGCCCTCATGAGTCCTACTAATACCTAATTCTTTAATTCTCTGTCTGTACTGTCATGTTCAATAGTACAGTTTAACTCCTGTTCCTAGTCTTGCATTTTATCTACACGGTTGCTCAACATTGCAGTATGTTTTATGTGCTACCACAGGAGAAAAGGTGATGAATAATGTTGTTTCACATTCATAGAGCATAATAAAGCAAGATAGATAAAAACATGTATATTTCATTTTAAAAAGGATTCATGAGCAAGATTTAAGCAAGAGGCACGAGGAAGATCTGAATGACTTGACAGCTGACCACATCAGGGAGAAGCAGTGCATGCTTGCAGATTTTAATAAGACTCAAGAGATGCTTCGGGATCACATTTCGGCATTTCAAATATCGTAAGTTTGAATCCATTATGTAACGACTGAGAACTGATAAACTTACTTAAGAATGTTGTGATATCCGGTTGCATCACTCATTGGCTGTAAAAAAGTGAAGATTAAGTGAAGCGCATTCGAGACAAATTTCCACTTCCCTTTTGGTTATTTGGGTAGTTACTGAAAACTGTTGCAGATGTTTCTCTAAGAGTAGTGAAAACAATGGAAACACAATGAACACACAACAGACATTAGCTTTATACTAATGCTAGGTGAATGTACTCAATTTATTTTACACAAATATCTTTGATGTCTCCAGTGGCATGCTTGTGTTAATACCGAAAGAGATAGTGTAGGAATATTGCCTTGACACTGTGCATTTCCATCTGCTGGACAATCAAACAATGACTCATCAGGCAAGGAGAGTCTTCACCTTTAGATTTGGCCACATTTATTTTTAATTCTATATGATTTCTCTCTCATTCGATCACACCGCACCCGTTCTTCATCTTATACCATGGAATACCCCAATAAATGGAAAGATAAAAGGGTACTTCCTTTGCCCAGCATTTCACATTACAAGCGAACATTCATTCATATGGTAAATGTATCTGCATGGTGCAAGCTTACAAACTTACTCTTGTCCACGGTACATTTACAACAGGTCCCAGGATACTTGTTATCCACTGTACACTTTGCTAGAGGCACTAATGTTTGACCATGAAGTAAAGGAAGTTAAACACCGCCCTTTGTGAAGAATATTTTCTCTGTCTAGTCCACACAATAGCATTTGTGCTTGTAAAAGATGGGGCTAGGATTTGGACATAATATAGCTAAAAGTGACTGACAGCTGTTTTGAGGAATACAGTGTGAAGCCCCGCCCTCACACCTGTCAGTCTTGCTTCACACAAGGCTTTGTTTGAAGTGACAGGTTGTTGACAGGTAAGGTAAATTAGACATGGCACTTGATCTCCGCATGTTATGTCCTTTGACAATATAAATTCCTAATTCTGTCTCTTATCCCTCTCAAGTCAACTGATTAGTTTTGAAGTGGGTACATTTTTGGCTTCTACAGTGAAATAATAAAATACTTTTCCAGAGGTAGCTCGATTTAATGTCTTTGAATGCTCTCTCTGGATACAAGGAAAAGGTATGGAATGGTTGAAGTCATAGACATATCCTAAAGCTTTCTTTTAATTATTTGTAAAATTTGGATGGCTGCATTAATTATCCCTTGAGTGTTTTAGCTTTGTGTTTTCAAAAAGTGTATATATAAGAAAACATACTATGTTGTTGTATTAATCGATGTGCAGAAATGATTGCTTTAGGGTGATCTAAATGTGTTCGTTGTGTGTTTTTATGGTTAAATGTTTTACACTGAAATAAAAGTTGTATTGACTATAAAAATCAAACTGTTACAGAGCACGGCTTGGAGTTAATACCAAATATACCAGTTTGTATGTGTTTTTTATTGTAAGAGACATACATGAAAATATTCAGTGAATGATGTACTCTACCTGTTTCTATAAATAGAAAAAGTATGTATTTCTTCTGTATAAAAAGCTAATCAGACTCCATATGAAGGTGACGGATAGCTTCACAATTTTTGAGAAACAATAGAGAACAAAAAAAGTTGTTTTTTCACCCTAAAATTAGAGGTATTTGAAAAGGTAAGAATTAGCTGATAAGATAATATGGAAGCTGTCAGTGGCTCTACCAAATGTGCTAATGTTTTCAAGAACATACAGATGACTGTTTAGTTCACCAATACCAGTTTACATGCAATGGGAAATGATTGTATATAGTTGACTTCATTCTGAACATTTCTGGAAAGCCAACAGTCAGAAAGTATCCACAATGCACAGTGTGAAGCCATCACCATCCCACAATAACACCTCAAGTAGACACCTATCAATTTCTATTCAGACACTGTTATTATAGTGTGGATAATAGTGCAGAGCTGACATCTTCTACACCAAAAAGTAAGTCACACAGTTCCTGGTGCACCAATAATAATGTGAGACATCTTGGTTTACTACAACTTCCTTGCTCATGTCCTAGGTGGAAAGAGGATCACAGATTCTCTGTTGGTCCTAATATTCTTGACTTTTCCATGTGTACAGTGATGAGAAGTAGAAAAGGAAGGAGATTTTGCCCCACTTGCTTCTAAAACATAATATGTTGTTATAGATTGCATGTTTTCCCAGCATCATGCTGGATAAAATGTTATGTGGAACTATGACGAAACAATTAATGGGACAGTGATATCAAAATCAAATCCTTTTAGAAAGGTAACTTGGACTGAAAGGACCTGCTGCAGAGTTAAATTCATATTATCTATTACCTTTATCGCATTTATGCGATATGAAATGTATTCTAACTGATCCCATCCATTCACACCTCTTCAGCGGTCACCTGAAAGGAATTCCAAGTAAGGAGGAAACTCCTGGAACCTTCCAGGTGGGGACAACTATGACAAAATAGACCGCAGCCCTAAAGAAGTTGTTGACCAAATGATCCGTCAAGGGAGGAGGTTCCCGCTGGATCTTGAAGACCTGAACAGAGAAGGTCTATAGTGGTACTGGGAGGCCTGGGAAACTTTTGCACCGCTGAGGCAGGCATTCTCTATTTTGGATTTTTAGTGCATGGTACTCAGCCATTTTAATTTTTTTTTTTTTTATGTTTAAAGACCTTTATTGTACAGAATGCGTTACACACAGCACATAGCTTACAACCCCTGGGGGCCAGCCACGTAGAACGATAACCGTATGAAATATTGTCAAGTTAACACAGCCGTTCAGCCGACAACCCTGGGGTCCGGCGGCGCAATGGTGTAGAAATACGCTTACATAATATATCACACATCTTAATAAGTAAGCAGGTCTGTAAGTTTTTATCAATTTTGTAGTATAACAATGTTGCCTTGGCATCTTCACCATATGATCAGTAGTCCGCGCCTATGCGTAAGTGTGGCGGGTGGTTGCGTCAGTAAGTCTCTCGTGGGGGCGGGGGGCAGAGAAATTGGAGAGCAGTCCCTTGCGATGCATCAATTGTGTTAGCAGATATGTGTCGGTATAGCTCACTGTGTCAAAAAGGAGAGGCTAGCGTTGGCGGCAGCGTCCGGCAGGAACTGCCATAGCCATGGCTGATGTTTTTAGTGAGCTTGTGCATGTGGTGCCCCTCAATAGCGGTGGTGTAAGCGCGATGGCCGGGATCATAAAACACAACCCGGATCTATCTGCCCGTCTCCGGGCAGTACGCGCATCGGCCATTCCCCTCAGGCCATGCGTTTAGGGTGCCGTAGCATGTTGGTACAAAAGGGGGGGCTTGATTTGTCGGCCGGAATACGGTGTCTGAAGTCACTTGCGCAACATGCACAATGTCTTTGACAATGAAAATAAAAAGCCTGGTCGGAAAACAGGACCAGTATATGTGTAAATACGTGAACCATAACATGGGGGTACGTGAAAAGGAGGACAATGAATGGGTAGGCGCACCTACGTGCATGAGAAAGAGGAAGGAAGCGTTGCAGCTTTAGTGAAGGTCCGGTGGCTGGGAATTGGGATAGAGCATGGTAGTAACTTGTTCGCGCGGGGGGGGCCTATAGCAGGGGCGCATTGATAATGTCTTCAGAGTGCGGCTAGCGTGCATGGTACTCAGCCATAGTATTGATGCAAAAAATTATGTGCCCAGGAAAGGAAGTACATCACTATGGTGAAAAACATGGAGTGTGAAGCCTGAGAATTCTATTAGCTAGATCACATCACCAATAACTGGCTCCCTTTCACATTAGAACACCCTACCTGACCCATTCAAATAGTGAGTGTGCCCGGTTCTGAAGAGGAGAGAATATCCATCCCTACTGCACTGAAGAATTTCTTGAGACCTGCCAGAACTATTGAGGAGAGTGTGACCAATGTACACATAATTGTCACCGCTATCAGGGCTAGCTTTAGGGTGGTATTACCGATGCAGTCGCACTGGGCGCAGACCTAGGGGTGGGGTGAGGGCAGGAGCATGGACCTCGGGGGGGATGCTGTGTTTACCAATAACCTACGATTTAAAAGCACCTACTGTAGAGTTTCTTGTGTGTCCATCTATCAGGCAGCAATAAAACTGTCACGTTAACTCATGTGATTAATTTTCCTGCTAGAGAGAGAGAGAGATCTGAGTTTTAAGAATAGATCTGTATTTTATGTGGCCAGCTGAATGGATTAGTAGAGCCAGTCTTTACTAGCGCTTTAAAATAAATTAAATGTATGTGAGAGAGGGGCTATGGAGAGATTAGGGTCTCTTTTGACTCGTGAGGGAATCTAAGGAGGAGGTCATGGGGGTGGCAAAAAACACTGTTGCACCAGGCACCACCTGCCCTAAAGCCGGCCCTTCCAGAAATAATGACTTTCTCGAAGTAGCAAAAGATATAACCACTATATTTCTTAAACTGGGTGACAAATATAAGGGTATCCATATTGTGTTTTTCATAGATGACAAAATACCCCAGAAGCATCTCCAAGCAGATAGATGTAGAAAATGTAAAACGTTTCAGAAAATAGCATTGGGCAGCTTTAGATTGCTCACACAATTTAGTTATCAAAGTAGCACACTCAGTGTATCCTACTCTTAAATTGTACAGGCATTTGCAGGGTGCTGTAACACTGTCACCATGATAGCTGAGAAGAGCGATCAACAAAACTAGAATCAAAGATTACAATTATATCTACGACTCGACCCTAGGGTTTGAACCCTAAAGATTATACTAATTTTCATGAACTGCTGGTAAATATTGTATTTCTAAACATTAATCAGACATGATGTGTATGTATTTCTAAAGTGCCATTTATTGTTGCTAGGTATGGAGCAATGAGATACGACAAGTAGCTACTATGTTATTATCATATATTTTTTTCGCTTTGTGTTTGTTTAACTTCTTATATGATTAGTATTTTACACCTTCTCCTGTTTATCTGGTCTACTTCTGTGTACGGGAAACATCCTTTACAACGCAACCATTAAATCGCACTACACTTACAACACAGTCATTACATCGCAACATCCTTTACAACCCATGTCACTACAATGCAGGCATTACAACGCATACCATTACAATGCATACCATTACAACGCATAGTACCCCTACACTATCCAACACTTACCCTACTGTTGCACCCCTTGGAGTTAGAATAATAATTTTTACCCCTACCCTATCCAACACTTACCCTACTGTTGTACCCCCTGGAGTTAGAATAGTAATTTGTACCCCATACTATCCAATACTTACCTGAAATGCAATGTAATGGTATTCGTTGTAATGGTATGCGTTGAAAAGGTATAATGCGATGTAATGGAATGCGTTGTAAAGGTAGTTTCTAAAAATGCTATGTAGTGTCATGCGATGTAATGCGTTGTAAAGGTAGTTTCTAAAAATGCTATGTAGTGTCATGCGATGTAATGGAGTGTTGTAAAGGATGTTACGATGTGAAAAACTGAGTTGTAAAGGCATGCATTGTAAATGTATGCATTGTAACGTCATACATTCCTGTGTACAGCACTCTGATACCCTGACGGGTCACAATGGTATTCGTTGTAATGGTATGCGTTGAAAAGGTATAATGCGATGTAATGGAATGCGTTGTAAAGGTAGTTTCTAAAAATGCGATGTAGTGTCATGCGATGTAATGGAGTGTGTTGTAAAGGATGTTACGATGTGAAAAACTGCGTTGTAAAGGCATGCATTGTAAATGTATGCATTGTAACGTCATACATTCCTGTGTACAGCACTCTGATACTCTGACGGGTCACAATGGTATTCGTTGTAATGGTATGCGTTGAAAAGGTATAATGCGATGTAATGAAATACGTTGTAAAGGTAGTTTCTAAAAATGCGATGTAGTGTCATGTGATGTAATGGAGTGTGTTGTAAAGGATGTTACGATGTGAAAAACAGCGTTGTAAAGGCATGCATTCTAAATGTATGCATTGTAACGTCATACATTCCTGTTTACAGCACTCTGATACCCTGACGGGTCACGTTCACGCTTTATAAAACTTTTGAAATAAGTAAACAAATAAAATAAATATGGTTTATTTTTCATTATACTGCTAGCATCTTTGGATACTGATGAACTTAAATTACTAGCCTGGCTAAGCAGTTATACATTCATAGTGCTGAACTGGCTAAACAAAATGACCGAAAGCTTAATTAAAGTAGAGTACAAATATTGACAATATACCTTTGTGGTGACACTGACCACCTCTCTCTTGGCAAATCATTGGAAATAGGTGTTTCCTTCATTACCTGAACTTCAATTTCCAGCATTTCGCTTTAGGGCTAGCAGCACCATTCTTCTGCTGACCTATAGCCTAAATGGGGGCCATGATACTGCCAGTGACACCTTTTTACCCTGTGGGATTTCCTTCCTGACGTTAAAGGGATCAGACATTCCTGAGACAAATGTGCATTTTTGAAAACCTGGAAGCTAAGTGGTGGAGACACCCATGCAAGTTCAAAGAAATGGATTGGAGTGTGATGAACCAGCATTGAGAATTTGCTGAATTTTCTTCAAGGTAGCAATACCATAACTTGTGTGGAATAAAAATCAGACTTTTTTGAAAAGCCTCTGCTGGAGAACCTGCGCAACCTTTTAAGCGTCCCTGAAAATGTCTCAACATCAGTGGCTTCAACTTTGTGCATTTCAGTCTGCTCTGAGATTTTTGCCTGGAACACTATAATGAGACTACTTTCTAAATGATTCCAACCGTGTGCAATGCATACACCCATATGCTAGTCAGTTACAGACATCAAGAACATCGCTCCATGATTACCACCCTTAACAATTTTTTTTATGTAAATGCTTACTGTGGGACTAATCACCAACTTGTATTTGGTCATACTCACCTGCAGTAAAATGGTTTTATTATCATTTTATTTTCCAGTGGGGTGACGCTCCTCCGGCATAAAGGAAGAGCCGCCCCTGAGTGTTATGCTTTATTGTCTATCTTCATTATTGTATTCAGACATGCTTTGATGAATACATGCTGTTCTTCATGCATTGATACCTACACTATACCTACATTATACAAAAATAGAAAATTCAATAAAGCAGGTTAAAAAAAACAAAATAGTACATTGGATCATCCACCCAAACTCATCCTAAACTGTTTTCTTCCAGAAGAAAATCCAGGAAAGTGTAAAAACTCACTTTTAAAGATTATTTGACCCCATTTTCATCTATACTTTTTCTCTAGTCATGTGAATTGTTAACTCTTTCTATTGTTAATTATTCGCATTCGATGTGGCAGGCGCACACTATATGAATATCTTTAATAAATAAATATCAGCTATGGAAGGAGTATACTACAAAGAATACAGGGTGCAATATAAACTAAGTAATAACATAACCCCAGCTGTAGATGAAAAAAAAGGATGTAATAAGCTGCCTTGGTTGTATGCTCCCATATGAAGGCCCTCTGCTTACGCCTCCAACCCGTTCATGGTATGAACCACTGCAGTGACTTGTATTAGTATGGTTAGATGCCGATATAATATGTTTCCAACTTCGTGAAAGGGATCACGCTCATTGTTACACTAGATGTGTGCCATTGCATTTCAGAGGTATATTGTTTTTGTTTCTGCAGAAAGCATTGTAATCATGATTTTATTATTTAGTTGAAGCTCTTTATTTTCTAGTCGTAAATCACGCACACTTTCTCGATATTATAGAATGAAATACTCTGCTTGATTATAAATGTTAATATTTGTTCTCCTTTGGCCTCGTTTTATAGTTTTATCATTTCGGCCAAAGTCTTTTTGAAGATGAAATTCCCTATCCAGGACCTCACAGTTCAGTCATCAGCTGCCAGGTTTCACCTGCAAAATATGTTGATCCAGGTCAACTTACAGTTCTGTTCACATTCTAGACACCCATTAGTTTGCTAGTTATGCTGTACAACAGTACAGTTGCCCGAGCATTGAAGCGTGTCATTGAAGTCATCAGTCTTTGTAAAATACCTATCCCTCTCCTAGTAAGAGATCAGAAATGGACATGCTGTGGACTTGCTTGTGCTACAACACCCATCTTTTAACCTTCTCAAATAACCACCATCAGTTCCTGTTTTCCAATCTATTGCTTGATTCAGGAATGTTTTGTTTTCTTTCCTAACTTCTAAATTACTCACCAGCGGACATTGTAGCATCCCAACAGTCCAAAGTGACTCTGGTGCAGAGCTTCTGAATATATTGCCTAGTACCACTTACACTCATGTTTTTGTCTACTTTTAAGATTAGAAGAAATGGAGGACAAGTATCAAAACCGAGAATCTCGACCTGAAGACTTGCAGGTTATCGCTGAGCTGAAAGACATGATCGCAGAGCGGGATCAGCTCATAAAGAAGCTGATTGTAAGTTGTTTCTTTGCTCTACATCTACATTGTCTGACAGACCCCTGCTAGAACCGGAGAGTATTTGCAATTCAGATCCATTATAATAAATCATTTAGTGAACCCTTAGCTGTTCATTGGTTCATAAATAATTGCCTACTTTTTAGGTTATTTATGAAGGAAGCATTCCCAAGCATACCATTTGCATGTTCAATATTTATGTTTCAAATTTGTTAGAAGTGGTTCACACCGTTCGACTGCTCTCTAACTCGTTGATCATTAAGATTTCGTACCTTGTGCCTCTTTCAAAGGATGACAAGAAGTTCTACCAGCTGGAGCTTGTGAACAGAGAGACCAACTTCAACAAAGTCTTCAATGCGAGCCCCAACGTAGGCGTCATTAATCCTCTGGTAAAAGTAAGTACCTTTGTCTTCACGTTTTTAAATACAAGAGCACAAAGTTAGGAGGCAGTGAGCAAAGTTTGTTTCTTTGTGTGACCTACATATTTTCAAAGGCGCAGGCATGTACTTGTTTAGTTATGCAAAGCCACAGAATAATCATCTCCTACTAATCACACAGTATTCTGCAATTTTATTGTGTTGCTGTTCACCTACACTGCCTAAAAGTCCTCTGAAGTAGCTGGTGAATGACATACTGGGCCTCAATACATTGTATGCAATAGTTTGTACTGAACTCTGGCGGACAGAGGACTGTTAGTAGCATACATCCTTATTAATATATATCCATCCATCATGGGGTCTCACCGCCAAGCATAAAAACTCATGACCCAATCCTTTGGTTATTTTTTTTACAGGATATAAGGCAGAAGGCTCAGTTTAGCAGACAGGTGCCATATACTCAGGAAGATATCCTTGTAATTTCCCATCCAGTTTAGCAGTCCTCTAAATGTTTGTATTTTCCATTGAAATGTCTCACAAATTGTCATCTTTGTAGCAAATGTATTACATTACCAATAATTCATATCCTTTTTTTTTGTAGATGTAAAGTGCTTCCTTGCCCTTTTGGCTTGGAAGGCGCAATACAAAACCTTACTGTGTAAACAAATAAATAACACGTTAAAACACTGGGAGCCCTCTTCGCCAAAAACATTGTATCTGAACCCTTAAAAACATGCCTATGTGTGGGTACTTATCCCTATTTGATCTTTACAAACATTCACAGAAGTATGCCTGGAAGACTGCACTGGGTGTTTCTTATGGAAATGTCAAGCAGCTATTTCTGAATTCTTCTATATTCCCCTATGTTGAGGTCTCTGTAGCAGAGAATTCAGCACAGGTGGAATGGAAGCTCCTGTGCAAATGCACCTATTCTTTGCGGGAAAACAATTTTCCCTGCAGAGAGAGCCCTTTCTTTACACCTCCACCAAGTCTGGGGGTGATACGTTCACTGTCTCTTCCTGGTAGGGGAATAAATCTCTAACCAATTTCATGGTGGAAACCCTCAGCAGGGAGTTTGAGAATGCATACAAGCATACAAGTTTAGGTGCATTACCAAACATTCAATGCAAACCACGCCTTGAAAATGCCCCTTTTCCTCCCAATGAGTGGACTTTATTTCCATTTATGATCAAATTCACCCTGGTAAATATTGCCCTGCTATTATCAGTGTAGCCAACAGAGTGTGCCTTCTTAGCTATCTTTAGAGAGCATGATTATTTCCCAACATGCATATACATCTTGAGGATAGGAAAGACCAACTGATGTATGGAGCAAGTAGTAGGTATCCGAACAACGATGTCTGCAAGGGTGTGACTATGGTACAGATACGCCTTCCATATGTTGCACTGTGATGTTCACATTGTCAGTGCCAGCAACAATAAGTAAGGTAACTTCTGTGCTTCTACCCTCGATTTCCAAAGTTTTTTCAATAAGGTCCACCTTCTGCTGTTAGTGAAAGGCTTCTTGAAGGTGAGGTAAATTATTGGACTGTTAGACAACAAGCTAGGTAATAAAAAGACTGGAGCGAGCTACTGTAAAATGTGCAAGGCCTTTCACCAGTAGCAGAGTCATGTGTCAGACCATTAGAAAGCTTGCCAACCTTGAAACATCAAAGCCTGCTGGCCAGATACTGTCCGATGCTCTCATAGGAGATTTGAAAACTGAATTGGTTTAGTTGCATCAGAAGTTTCAGACTCTAGTGATTACTGAATTAAAAACTTTGGGGCGCATCAAGAACATTTCCTCGTTTGCAAATGAATTTCTGACTGGTCTTTTGATTCAAAATGAAACCAGAAAGTAACATAAATAATATCAAATCTTATAATTGAAAAAACGCGGTGACATAAGAGAAACATACTTATAATAACTTGTGCTTCACTGTGGATTGTTTTAGATGTTTGGCTATGCATGAACAAAAGGTGGCCAACTATATCTTATGCTGTTGAAGAGAATCATGTAGATATTGAACAGTAATGGTGACATTACCATTCTTTGTGGTTCTCGGCACTCATTCTAGATGACCTTTTAAAGAAGTCCCCCTGTCATACCTGTATGGGACATTTTTCAAGGAAGGCAAAAAGCATTATTGGAAGGGTCAAATGTGAGTTGGAGGTAGACCCTATGGTTATTGAGCAGCTGGCTGCTGGTGGAAGTGCTAGCAATGATAATACAGGTTGCTAGCTGCATTTCCGTTTTAAAGTAAATTCTGGGAGCATAGACAGGGTGAGGGGAAAATTGAACGCGGAGGGAAAAAATGGAACAAGAAATAGTTTTTTTTTTTTTTTTTTTTTAAACATTTTTATTGAGTGCAAGAAATGATATCATTCATTACAATTCCATTCGATATTCAACATACAAATACAATTAATAAGA
The DNA here is from genome assembly GCF_964261635.1 of Lissotriton helveticus. NCBI lineage: Eukaryota > Metazoa > Chordata > Amphibia > Caudata > Salamandridae > Lissotriton > Lissotriton helveticus. The sequence continues at coordinate 877,385,634 of NC_136067.1, forward strand.
GCAACAACAAAAACTGAGGAATGCCAACAACATATACTTAATTGTTAAGCCTATATTCCACATTAGCTCTACTATTACAGTAATAAACTACAAAAGCAGATAGACAAAATTTAAACTAATCTAAATCATACATCTTGACCTTCGAAAAAGTGCATCCATATCCTTTCTTTTCTCCGAAAAGCTTTAGGGCCCCTAAGTTTAGCTAAAGCAAATTCCATAGTTCTAATTTCGTAAACCAGAGCTAGCCAATCCGCTACACTAGGGGGTTCTTTAGAAATCCAACCCCTAGCTATTGTTAATCTAGCACATGCTAACAAAATCGTTAAGAGATCCTTATGAGGGTAGTTCTTTTCTTGGATGTCTAATAAAACCATTTGTACTGTAAGATCCGATGCGTTTATCTGGTTGAATTGAAGATGGTAAGATATGCGATTCCAAAAATTGGAGTGCACAGGGCATGAGAATAACATGTGTTCAATTCCAGCCGCATCAGTGTTACATTTAGCACACCTAGATTTCTCTGTCAGCGAGTTGCCATGTGTCCAGCTAGATATTCTTTGCGGCGTATAATACAATTCCGTAATTGTCCTATATAGCTGCATTTTCAACTTAGAGGAGTGAACTATTTCACTTAAGTGAGTTAGGGCATTTCCAATCTGTGCAGAATTTATGTTTTGATTTAATCTCCGAGACCATTTGGCTGCGATTTGAGTTGTATTTTCGCCCTTCTCCTTAATAAGCCATTGATATCCCAACCTGATTAATGATTTAGTTTTTTCTGAGTAGATACCTTCAATAATATCAGATTGTTTAACTTGCGTTATTTTCAGTTTATTACAGAAAAAATCTCTTAGTTGTCTATATTTAAAATGCATGTCATCCGTAAGCCCGTTAGTAATTTTTAGATTCTCAAAGTCCCTCAACCCAGTAGTACAGTAAAGATCTCCTAATGTAGTTATATCCTGTCTAATCCATCGATTACCCAAACCGTCCGAAAATATGTCAGGAAGGCCCGGATTATTCCATAATCTAAGTTCAGTGTTGAAAAATGAACTATTACTAGTGTGCAGAATTTTATCCCAAATTCGTATGGCATGTTTTGCAATCTTAAACTTTACTCTTTTGAAATAATTTGGATCATGGACCCGTAGTAGAAATTGATTAGCATCTGCCCCCAACATGTATTGATGAAAAAATAGAGAAGGGGTATTTTTTAATAGGCTCCTGGTGCGTAAAAGAAAAGTAGCTAAGAAATATCGGTTAAAATCCGGCAGCGTTAGACCCCCTTTAGAGACTGGAAGTGTCAAAAATGTTACCGCCCTTCGTGCTTTCTTATACCCCCAGATAAAGCTACTACAGATGCCATCCAATTTCCTAAAAAAAAGCTTGTTTGGTTGAAGCGGTATGGATCTGCACAAATAAAGGAACTTAGGTAAAATTTTCATCTTTATCAAGTTTAATCTCCCTAACAAACTCAAAGGTATCTTGTGCCATTTTTTAAAACTCGCAGCTGTATCTTTAAGGAATGACCCATAGTTTATTTCCACAATTTTCTCCACTTTGGCAGTAATTTTAATACCTAAGTATACGGCTTCATTACAGGTTTTGTAGCTACATGTAGCCGGAGTATAGTTGAGTATAATTTGGGTTTTGTTAACATTTAACTTATACCCGGAGATTTTCCCATACTTATGTGCTTCTTCTATAATTGCGGGCATAGATTTACAAACATCCGATGTATATATTGCGATATCATCCGCAAAGGCAGTTAATTTAAGAGTTATATCCCCATGTTGAGCTGGAATTATATTGATTTGATCATTTAAAGCATTTAAAAAGGGTTCTAGAGATAGAGCAAATAATAAAGGGGAAAGAGGGCATCCCTGTCTTGTACCTCTTGCAATCTTGAAGTCGTCAGAATCTATACCTCCATAGCTGATCACGGCCCGTGGATCATCATAGAGAGATTTAACCCAGTCTAAATAAAAACCATTTATGCCCATTTTAATTAGTACTGACCACAGATATTCCCACCCCACTCGGTCAAATGCTTTTTCAGCATCTAACATTATCATACCGAGTGGGGTGTTAGTCGTTTCAGCTACATCCAAAGCAGTTATGGAAGTATTGACATGCAATGTAGTATCTCTGCCAATCACAAAGCCATGTTGTTGGGAATTAACAATATCCGGCATATGGGGTGCTAGCCGATTAGCTAAAATTTTTGAGAAAATTTTCACATCAGAGTTGAGTAGAGATATGGGCCGATATGAGCCGCACTCATTTTCCGGTTTTCCCTTCTTCAGAAAAAATATGATTTTAGCGAGTTTCCATGAAGGTGGTGATTGTTTAGAGACAATAATTGAGTTAATAACTTTCTGTAATAGTGGAGCCAGTTCAGAATAGCACAATTTATAAAGTTCCCCTGGTATGCAATCTTCACCTACCGCCTTACCTAATGGTAAATGGTCTATAGCCAGTTTGATCTCCTCAGTAGTAATATCAGAATTTAATTGCTGAATTACTTCGTGATTTAATGCACGCGATGGTCTTAGGTATTGATCTAGATATTTTACAACCTCTGCTTCGTTCGATGGCTCCTCTGGGGTATATAAATGCTGATAAAATTTAACAAATTGATGTAATATTTGATCCTCTTGTCCATAACTCACTAAATCTGATCCTATTATTTCCTTTATTCTAGTTTTTGCTTTTCTATCTGCCGTTTTAAAAGCCAATACTTTTCCTATACAATCACCACCTTCATATTGATCTAACTTATATTTATGTAATTTAACCGCGTATCTTTCTCTCAGCTCTTTTCTGAGTCCAGCTTGCAATTCCACCAGTTGTGTTCTAAGCCCCTCAATATCGTTTTTTGAATGCAAAGTCGCTTCAGCCAATTGAGTTTCCAGGTCCAACAATTTAGATGTCTTATCTTTATTTTTGTTATAATTGTCTGCATTGAGCCTGTATACATATTGCTGGACACACCCTCTAATGCTACACTTACAAGCATCCCATACCATATTGATACTAGCCGTATCAACATTTAACTCAATAAATTCTTGTATATGTTTTTTAATTAGTGAGATAAATGTTTGGTCAACTAGCAAATGTCTAGGAAAAGTGAACTTTCGTGGTTTTACGTTCCGATTTTCCAAATTAACATCCAAAAGAAGAGGGTTATGATCCGATGTGACTTTAGGACAGATTTCAATCGCACACTTTTCTAAAGTTTGTTGCGAGGCCCATACCATGTCTATCCTAGAGCATGATCTGTGCGGGGCAGAATAGTAAGTAAAGCCGGGCACCCTGGGATGTTTGGACCGCCATATATCTCTAATGTTGTTTAATCTTGCAAGCTCTAAAATTGCAGCTCTTACTTTATACATTCGTTTGAAGTTCATTGGCCCCGTAGAGTCAATTTTATAGTTCATAACACAGTTAAAATCTCCAGCAATCATGGTTTCCCCTTCCCACTCTAACAATTCTAAGCTTAGGTCTTCATAGATTTTAGGTTTATCAATATTTGGGCCATATACCACACATAGTACCAGCTTAACCTTCACTCCTTGCATCTGTGCTATTACCCATCTACCTCTGTTATCAGAGGCCGTTTTAATTATCTCTATTGGAAGCGTTTTTTGTTTTAAAATAGCGACCCCCCTTATAGTCTCATTTAAAGAAGTACAAATAACCAATTCATAGCCTAGTTGGGTTAACACCTTTCTATCTTGATATTTTATATGAGTTTCCGTCAGCAGCACTATATTAGGATTATACAGTTTAATCTCTTCCTGTACTAATTTTCTTTTGCTTTTACTGTTTAGGCCGTCTACATTCCAACATAGGATTCTTAACTTAAGCATTTATTTGATATAGATCATAGATATGTTGTTTTCCTTTTCCTCGATACGTTTTACCTTCGTTACCTTTTCGTTTCTACGTTTATTAAACAAAAATATATCATCAAATCTTGCAATCATATTTTTTAGCTTTTTCACCACTCCCCACCCACGACACCCGTTGCCACCCCTGCCCTTGTGACAACCCCACCCCCTCCCTTGCGGCTCCCTGTTTCTTGGGGGGGAGCTCCCCTCTAGCGTTGCTGCCGCTAACATGGCAGCGCAGTGAAGAAACATGCATGAGTGGCTGCACTAACCATAATTAAATAGAAATAGTTTAAGGTATAATAAAAGGATGGAAAGAAGCATCTCAGCCTTGGCATAGTGGATTGTCGGTTGCATGTGGCATCTGGCATTGGAAATGAAACCTACTACTCAGAAATGAAGTGGACATTTGAGGAGCAGCGTTCTAGTCATGAAGATTTATAGAGCAATTACAAAAAAGTCATGAATCTAGTAGAGACCTCAGCTGGCTACTAACTGGAAGAATTATTTTACTTAACTCTATAGATCATGGAGCCATTCATATAGTTCACTTTCTAAATTGAATGAATAACTGATCCATTCCAGTGGTTTCCATGGCCCGAAGTTGAGCTCTTATGAAATTAGAACAGTCTAAATTTCTAACGCATTCTATTTGGAATCTTTTGGAATTCCAGTAGGGATTTAACATTTTCTTTCAGGGCTCTGTAAAACATCGATTAAAAAAAGTGCACACTTGTTAGGGTAAGAGTACTTTGAGGCATCAAAGTTTAAATTCATAAATGAACACAACTCAATTTATTTTAGTCTTGATTTCTGGTTTGTTTTTTTGGAACTCCTTCCTGGAATCACAAAAATCCACAAATGGCTTAACTGATACCCATGGAGCAGAGATAAGTGGATGAAAAGGAGCAAGTTTTGAATTACCACATGTGGCTCCATAATTCACAACTAAATGCAGCTCGGATTTCACTGGAGCAAACAGCACGAAAATAGGTTACATTAAATTATGTACTAAAAAAAGAAGAAAAAATACCTTGTAGGCAGTATGTCTTCCTAAAAGGGTAAACATGTAGTAATGAATTGCCAGGTTTCAGAATATGTACTAATTCCTTTCAATATTAACAGAACCAACTTAGATAAAAGAAGAGCCAGGCTTCCCAGTGAATATATTGCCAGTTTTCTACTAAGGAAACATACTGTTCACATTTTGCTGTTTTATATTTTTTGGTAGACATGTAGTAGGCAAATGTCAATTAACAAAAGTGCAATTTTGTCCTGCTAACTCCCTTTTCCACTAGGTAGGAAATCCTGCTCTGGCAGGCCAGGATGAAGATTTCTTATTAAATAAATGGTGCTGTTTCAAGGTTTTAGCGACCCTCCCTTTGCTTATGCATTGCCCTCTCCTGCGTGAGGACAGAACTCATAGTGACCACTGGCACTGCTTATGCCCACTATTTGTCTCTCACCAACCATTCCTATCATAGTAAGAGATGAGAATTGGGCATTCTGTTGTTCTGGTTCTCCTACACATTCACCTTTTGACCTTCTCAAATAACTACCATCAGTTCCTGTTTTCCATTCTAGTGGTTGATTCAGGAATGTTTATGTTTCTTGCTTAACTTCTAAAATCCTTATTTTTTTATATCTCAATTTTTCCAAGGAAAAAAGGTAGGACGGCCACACTTTTTAATTTTCTGAGAACTGCACAATTATTTTACGTCAGGATTTTAGAATGAGTTTCAGAGGTCAGTCATTCATTTGTTGCTAACCCTCATAAAGCTTGTGTTGTGTCTGGGGGGCTTGCACCAATGTCTTTTAACTATCATACGCTCATATCAGCATCTGGAAATGAGTTCATGCTGCAGGTTACATTTAACTTTATTACAGGATGCTGCAAAGAAGAGATTGATTAGAGCAACTCTGCACTGCAGCCGACATAGTCCTTTGGTAGTGGGTTGATTACTTGTACCCTTTTCAATTGTCTGGTGATACTGGTTCGGTGGAAGAATTCTCCAGATCTTCAAATACTGTATTGTCTTCACTGAAAACATTCAGTTACAATACTGGAAATTGTGGAGTACCAGGACTCTTTTATTCCTTAGAATCAAAATCCACAAATTACAGCCAAATGGTTTCAATACAATTAAAATCAGAAAGGAAACCTTTCAGAAAAGCTGAATGACAATGATGCCAAAATCTCTCCCCCATCACTGCAAACACTCGCAAAAGAACAACACAAATAATATCCTTAAATCAAAATTGCCCTGTTTCAAGAAACTGCAGATTGCTTGAACCCACCGTCTACTAGTACTTTAGCTCATCAACCAATCGAGCACAACCTCTCCACATCTTCAACATCTTGACTCCAGTCGAAACAGCATAGGCGTAGCTAAGTCTGTTACTGAAACGATGTGGACAATGTGATACAACCTACCATTCCTATAGACTCACATTTTATCTTTGACACCGAAAACTCTACAGATTTATGGAACACATTCATTCTAATCACCCTAACCTCACTAGCCAAAACATTCTCTTCAATAATCCCACCCAGCTACATAAAGTGTTCCATTCCAGCTCAACAAAGTAAACCAGACCCTGCTGCTCCTGTGGCTAACTAACATAAATGCATCCTTCACCTCGGGAAAGGTACCAGACTCTCTACGAATTAGCTATGTAAAATCATTAAAAAACACATGCAGTGCTGCCTTGAATCACTCCAGCAATCGCTGTTCCATCACCGGCCTACCCATCTAGACACTACACTGCAAAATTGTAGTGCCACTCCTGGGACTTATAAGTGGAGATGGTGGATCTAGAGTTCTATTCCCTTTCATGTAGAGACAAAAGGCAGGTTTTAGTAAAATATGTATGCCCACCACCAAAGCACTATAACCAAAACATAGAACATGTATTTTCTTTTGGAATTTGTATAATAAAGAAAATTCATAACTAAATGAATCTTCTTTTTTCCCTTGCCGGAATTAAGGTTGTTGACCTTTGCGTCAATTTATGATTTGGGAAGTATGACAAATATATTGCACCTTTTTTCATCAGTAGGGGGGAGGAGTTGGCCTAAAGGCTGGGGGGTCGTCCTCGAATCTGGGGAACTGGGTGTGAGTCTCGACAACGACACTGAACATCCTGTGATTCTGGGCAAATCACTTAGGGCCCGATGTAGGTAAATCTTTTTTACCACTTCTTAAATACCGATTCATACCGAATCGGTATTTAAGAAGTGGTAAAAAAGAGGAGGGCAGATGTAGGTAATTGTATTTTTACAATTACCGAATCGGAAGGATTCTGTATTTACCGATTCGGTAAATACCGAATCGGTAATGCCCATTGATTCCTATGGGCATTGAAGCCCATAGGAATCAATGGGCATTACCGATTCGGTATTTACCGAATCGGTAAATACCGAATTTTGCAAGGGTGCAGGGGGTGTCACTTTGACACCCTCTAGCACCCCAAAGACGGGCATGTGTGCCATGTGGCACACAGACATGCCCTAAGGGTGTGCATGCACACCTGGATTCGGTATTTCACCACCCAATTGGATTGGGTGGTAAAATACCGAATCTAAAAGGCCACTGGAAACAGTGCTACCTACATCAGGAATTTTCCGAATCGGTAAAATTACCGATTCGGTATTTTACAGAATCGGTAAATTTACCAAATCGGTAAATTTACCGATTCTGTAAAATATAGCCCCCTACATCTCAATGACCAATTTACCGGTCGGTAATGGCCACCTACATCGGGCCCTTAATCTCCCCGTGCCTAACAAAAAATGAATGTGTCTACACGTAAAGCAACTGGTGCTATGTAAGGCGCTCTGATACCCGATTCGGGTCAAGTTTACGCTATATAAAACTCCGTAAAATAAAACAAAATAAAAAATAATAAGTGTCAAATGTCCATTTGTGTTTCGGTTTTGACAGCCATCTATACTTATCTGATGCTTTCACAGAATAGTTATTAGTGTGGTGTTGAAGACAAATAACTGTTTGCGTTTTAATAATTTCAAGACTTTCACCAAACATGCTGAAACTATGCCTCATTCTGCACATCTTAAAGATTTGAACAGATCTCCCTCCTATCTTTGCACCTATAGACCATTTGTTTACAGGTCTTATTTTAGAATATAGTTACATGTATACTCTTACTCTCTTGCATATCTTTTTCTCACGCTCGTAGATCATTGAAGTCACAAAATATTTAATATTCGAATAAATATCCAAGTCAGCATGAGTACATTCTTTACCTTTAGAAGATAAAAAATAACTTGCCAAGGCGCAACCCTTTCTTTATATTTAAGGACCTGGGATTATCATGAGTTATCCGCATAAGTGGTTCTTTCTGATTCCTTTAGAAAACAATTTCTGCACTTTTAGGAGATTGATGAATGCCGTCTCAGTTTGTCAGTTGTCATATTTGTAGATTCTCCAGTATTGGATCTTTCATAGATTCGCATGCTTGTATCATCCTCGTCGTCGTAGTGGGAGTCCCACGGTATATACACATAAGCAGTACAAAATTACCATAGGCTACCATGCAATGAAAAGTCAGTGCCATAGCCTATCCACCTTCTTTTGTAAACAGAACCAAAACCAATCAACAGCCAATCAGGCGACAGCTCCCTCTAGAACAATCCCAAGAGAGGATAGGTTCCTCAGATTTTCTACCGCACGTCTTGTGAACGGGAGTCTCCCTGAGCTCTGCTCAGTTTTTCTCTGTTTCTTCAAATTTCTCGCCAATATTTCTTCAAACATGTCTGAATCTTCTAAGAAAGGTCTCTTCAGGTCATGTGGATTGTGTGGAAAAAAGAGGATGCATTCAGAAGAACCACATAAGGACTGCATATACTGTCTTTACCCACAACACAAGGTAAAAGATTGCAATATATGCAGAACCTTTTCTACTAAAACAGGGAGGGTAGACTACTGATTTGGCTTAAACAAATTAAGGCAAAATCTGATGTTCTCTCTGAGGATGAGGAAAGCTCTACCTCATTGACATCTAGAGAAACACCTAAGAGGAGAGAAAGAGCTCTTGATTCTCCTGAGGTTTCAAAAAAGAAGGGGGGCGTGGCTACGAGCGCGGCAATGGCGGTCGCAGCTTCCTAGAGCTCCCGCTTGCCCGTGCCTTATCCGCCCATTTATCCTGTCCCCGAGCCTCTGCCACACTCCCTAAGCGAGGCGATTGCTGCGGGGAGCTCTGGTCATCCTCCGGTGCGGTCACTGGAGACGTCGGCGCCTTGACTGCTGCGGGGCGCTTGAAGACGGAGAGCGGCCTGGTGCGGCGCTGAAGCCGGGTCCTCAATTTTGGCGCCCCCCGCCCGGGAGACACCTGAGTGGCGCGGCGGCCTTGCCGCAGTCTTGGGCTGCTAACGACCCTGCAAGACGAGCGGGGGCGGGTTCGTTCCCCCCCCTGTGACCCGACTGCGGTGCCACTGCCTTGAAGGGGCGAGGGTCGCCCACAGCCTACGAGGGGCCTAGCGGACCCGGCGGAGCCGGGGCCTCAATTTTCGCGGCTCCCGCCCGGGGTTGGCTGGGTGCAGCTCCTGACCGTGGAGGACACCTGGCTGCTGCCTCTCTGCGTTGGAGGCTCACTTCACGGCGGGGTGTCGGTCGGCGGACCCTGTGGCGGGCGGAGAGTTGTGGACGCCCCCTCCTGGACCCCCAAACAACGCTGGCAGTGACAACTGGCCCCGGGTGGGCAGCAAGTGGACGGGCCCCATCGATCGCCCTGGGGCCACGAGTGGTGAGGGGGTGTTTCCCGGTGCCTGCTATACCTTGCCTGGACTGAGACGTGAAGGGGGACGCCGACTGCCCGCTTCTGGTGGAGGGTCGTGCCTGGTGGACGGAGTCCCCACTGGAGTGGAAGAAGAGCGTGGGGATCCCCATTGCCACGGCTGTGTCGATTGTTGGAGGCCCGTGGACAGGCGGCGATCATGACCCGAGGTGGGGGCGGCAGCCAATCTAAGCAACCGACCATCGACAAATACACGGGGCCAACTGGGGGACCGGGCCCGTCGGGGGGGGGTCAGCATCCGCCGCCCCCCCGGATAATACCGCGCTCATGGCCGCCATCACCCAATCCCGGGACACGCTGGACGCTAAAATTGGCGCGGTGGGCGCAGATGTTACCCTGATCCGCCAAGACCTGCGGAATGCGGTGGCGCGGATTACTGAGGCGGAGTCCAGAATATCTGTCGTGGAGGACGATGTTGGGTCCCTGAAGAAACGGCTGGCGGTGGTGGAATCGGTGCAGAAGAATCTGGCGCTGCGAGCTGAGGATGCTGAAGGTCGCGCCCGCCGCAACAACCTCCGATTTGTTGGTTTTCCGGAACGGTGCGAGAAGGGGGACATGGCGCAATTCCTTACCCAGTGGCTGCTGAGCTGGATGCCTCCGGAGGGCCTGTCCTCGTGCTTCATCGTTGAGCGCGCCCATCGCGCCTTGACCCAACGGCCGCCGGAGGGTGAGCGGCCCAGGGCGGTGATCGCTCGGATACTGAACTACCACGATCGCGACGCTATCCTGAGGGAGGCGAGGTCCAAAGATGCCATCCTCTATGAAAATAACAAGATCATGGTGTTCCCCGACTATACCAGAATCGTACAGCAGACACGTCAATCCTTCATGAATGCCAAGGCGAAGCTCCGCGGTCTGGGTCTCCAATACTCCCTGCTGTACCCGGCCCGTCTGAGAGTGATTTTCCAGTCCAAGACTTTGTTTTTTGATACTCCGGAGGAGTTGTTTCGTTGGACGGATGAAACTGTGGCGCTGCGGCCGCATGACCAGCCGGGATTGAATCCTGGATCCTCGAGGGGTTCCTCACCGGAACGCAAAGATCACCCTTCCAAGGGCAAGAGAAACCGGAGATCTAGATCGCGGAAGCGTTCGGCCTCTGCCGCTGGTGCGCCGGGAGGCCACAGACCCGAGGACTCTGACGTATCCGGGAAGTGACACTGCTGCCTTCAGGTACTCTGTGCTCCTGGCTGGGTAGCGTGGCTACTGAGACTGAGTGGAATGGGGGCAGTGGCCCGGCGCCTTGGACGCTTTCCTGATGCCTCGATGTCTTCTTGTTACTAAGTTCGTGAGATTGAGTGGGGTGGTGGGTACTGGCTCGGGTACAGCCGATTGGGGGCTGTCCCACTCCTACCTTGTAGGAGTTTGTTTTTGGGGGGGGGGGTAGTGAAGATGGGCCTGAGGGAGTTGGGATCCATTGGCATGGTAGGTCCTGTGCCCTCTGTTTTGGGCTCGGGATCGCCCATGCCGCGACAGATGCTTCATGGTTCTGTGAGGTGTAGGGGAGGGGGGTTGGGGGTGTGGGGAGTTGGAAGGGGACTGGCTTTAGCAGCCCCTACAGTTTTTGGGTGTTTGGGTGGCAAGGGGGGGATGCACATGCTTTTTATGAATATGCGACTGCTGTTGAGTGGTGGGTGGTGTGGACACGAGGGGCCCTCCTGGCGGACTCCATCAGACTATGGTTGATACTATGCACAGACTCCCTGTGGAGTCCCTAAGAGTTGTCACGTGGAATGTCAGGGGGTTGTTAGACAAGGTGAAACGGGGGGCGGTCTTGCGCTGGGGGAAGAGGGCCTCTGCCGATGTGCTTCTGCTTCAGGAGACTCATATGATGGGGTCGAAAGCACTCAGTTTGCAGCGATTGGGCTATCACCAGGTGTACCATGCCGGCTTTACCCGGGGGTCCAGAGGGGTGGCGGTGCTGATCCACCGCAGGGTGCACTTCGTACATGTGAAGACGTGGGCGGACCCGCAGGGTCGCTATTTGTTTGTCAGGGGCACGGTGGGTACAGAGCCCGTAATTCTTGGGAGTGTGTATGCCCCCCCCCCCCTGCAATGGGCCCTGGCTGAGAGGATTTTCCAAGTATGGGGGGATGTCCAAGAGTCCCTGGCGGTGGTTGGGGGTGACTGGAACGAGGTGATGGATGCTTGCATGGACCGCAGGGGGCGCCGAGGACCGGGAGGGCTAGACCCCCCTCTTCCCGTCTCCCCTCCCTCTTCGAAGCTGCGAGCGATGTGTGATGCCCTGGGCTGGATGGATGCTTGGCGACATATGCACCCTACTGCACGTGAATATACGTTTGTGTCAGCGGTGCATGGTTCCTTTTCTCGCCTAGATTACTTGTTTGTTCCCCGAGTGTGCATGAGCAGAGTGCGTGCGGTGGAGATTTTGCCTAGGGGGCTGTCTGATCATTCCCCGGTTTCGCTCGACGTAGAACTTTTCAAGCCACGACAGCCCTTTCGATGGAGGATGTCCTCTTGGCATCTCCAGCAACCTGGCTATGTTAAGCACCTCCGGGAAGCTATTGATCACTACTGGCGGGAGAACCTGGTTGATGATATCGACGCGGTCGTAGTGTGGGAGGCCTTGAAGCCCACGATGAGAGGGGTGGATATCGCTTGGGCCTCGGCGGCTCGTCGGGATCGTCGCGAGGCGATCGTGGCAGCTGCGGCACAAGTGGAGTCTTTGGAACGGCGGAGTCGGGGGGGGGGTGACGATACCGGGGTGCGACTGCTACTCCAAGCGCAACAATCCTACGCGTCAGTCCTGCTGGACGAGGCCAGACAGGCGTGGCTGGCCACACGGAGCAGGATTTGCCAGTGGGGTGACAAGTCGAGTTCTATGCTTTATAGACTCTGCCAATATAACATCAACCCTGTCACCCTGCCCGGTCTTCTGGCGGAAGATGGCACAGCCATTACTGACCCTGTCCGCCTAGCGGCGAGTTTTGCCGCCTACTTCGGAGCACAGTATACCCCATGTGATAAGTTGACGGGTGAGGATGTTGCCAAGTTCATCGATGACCTACCTCCTAAAATGGTGTCGGATGATGTCAGGGAATCTCTGGATGCTCCTCTCACGGCGGAGGAACTTGGGGAGGCCCTGGGACAGCTCAATGCGGGTAAAGCCCCCGGGCCGAGCGGTTATCCCTGTGAATTTTATAAGATATTCTACACGCAATTGGGACCCCATTTTCGGTGTGCCCTGGAAGCGGCACGTACTCGGGGCAGGCTACCGCCTGATTGGCGCCATGCTGAAATCGTGGTTTTTCCGAAGCCAGGTAAGCCCCCTGATAGTCACGACTCGTATCGCCCCATCTCGCTGCTCAATATAGAAGCCAAGATACTGGCTAAAGCCCTGGCAAATCGGTTGCTTCCTTACATAGTGGACCTGGTACACCCCGACCAATCGGGCTTCATGCCCGGCAGGGCTACACGCCATAATATTCGGCGAGCGTGGGCTGCGATCGGGGCCATGGGAGCCATGGGTGAGCAGGCTGCTCTGTTGCTTGCAGACATTAATAAGGCGTTCGACTCGGTGAGCTGGACTTACCTGTTTGCGCTCCTACCCCGTCTCAACCTCGGCCCTGTTTTTCTATCCTATATTAAACTACTGTACACAGACATCACGGCCACTGTGCGTGTTGCAGGGGCTGTCTCGGAGACATTCCGTATTGGCCGGGGTACCCGACAGGGATGCCCTCTCTCCCCCTATCTTTTCGCCCTGGCTATGGAGCCGTTGGCCGCCTGGGTGCGTATAGATGCGCAACTCCGAGGATTTATGTGGCCCCAGGGCCTCTCCGATAGGATCGCGTTGTACGCGGATGACGTCCTTTTCTTCCTGACCGACCTGCGTCGCTCTGGGCCGCGGGTATTGGAAATAATGCGGGTTTTTGGTGACGTATCCGGCTTATACCTCAACCTCAGCAAATCCACCTTGTGGGTCCTGGGTGGTGGTGCAGTATCGGACCCCTGGACGCTGGACCTGCAAGTGGCCACTGGAGGCCTGCAGTACCTAGGGGTGTTCCTGTCTGAATCCGCGACCCTCGCGTGGGAACGCTCGGTGCTGCCGGTATGGGAGCGGGTGCAGACCGACGTTAAAACATGGTCCCGGATGCCTCTTAACATCTTTGGCCGGTCCGCCATCTTTAAGATGGTGGCGCTTCCACGCCTTTTATACCAATTGCAAAATTATCCCCACTCGGTGCCGGCTTCCTGGTTTCGGCGAGTGAACTCGGTCCTGGGGCAATTCCTGTGGGCCGGGGGTTCGGCCAGGGTGGCGTTACGCACGTGCTTCCTCTCTACATACTGTGGGGGACTCGCCACCTCGGACCTTCTGTCCTACTACCAGGCAGCTCATCTCCTCGTCCTTAATGACTGGTGGTATGGTGATAGAGGCGACCCGGCATATGCATTAGAGCGTGCACTTATGGGCGATAATACCCTCCATATGCTTCTCTACTCCGCCCGGCTGCGTCGGGGCTTGCCTAGTGTTACGAAGACAGTCTTCCTTGTTTGGCGTCAGGCATTGCGACGCATGGGCTGGTGGGGTAGGCTGACGGCGGAAACGCCGCTGTGGCGTAATGGCAGGTTGCCAGCCCTGGCCTCCTTGCCGGGTTTTGGTGGCTGGGATGCAATCGGGATATCGTCGCTGGGTGATGTGCTGTCTGGTGCTGCTCTTAAGTCGTTCCAGGTCCTAAGTGAGGAGTTCCACTTGCCGCGGACTCAGTTCTTCCGTTACCTGCAGCTGCGGCATGCACTCACACCGTACATTGCCGACCTGGAGTCGCTCCCCGACTTTAGCCCCATTGAGGCGAAGCTGTTCATGGGGGAGCTTGGGGAAAAAAAGGTGTCCCGCATTTACCAGACTATGGTCACCCACTGCGCCTCCGACCTTCTTCCCCTGCGGACGGCATGGGAAGCTGATGTCGGGTCACTAGACGAAGATGACTGGCGAGAGGCCCTGGAATCCCCGCGTGGGACGGCGATCGCGATGAGGCTCAGGTTCATCCAATTTAAGGTCCTCCACAGGGCCTACTTTACGCGTGAACGCCTCTGGAAGGCTGGACTGATTGCATCGCCGGAATGCTTGCGTTGTGGTGCGGAGGTTGGCTCGCTGCTCCATACCCTTTGGCTGTGTCCTAGGCTTGCTGGCTTTTGGAGAGGTGTGTGGAGCTGTTTGTCTGAAGTGTTAGGATGGGACTTGCCCCGTACACATCGCTTAGGTTTGCTTCATATTCTCGAGGGGGTGGGAGGGAATCGCTATAAGCGCCACCTACTGCTGTTGGGGTTGGTACTGGCCAAGAGAGACCTAGCGCGGGCGTGGAAGGATGAACGGGCTGTGTGTTTGGAGGGCGGGTCTGGACTTTTGCATGGGCCTGGAGCGCCCTATCTTTGAAGCGCGTGGGTGCCCCCGCAAACACTTTCGGATTTGGAAAAGATGGGCTGAGTATAGAGACTTGCCGCTTGACCCCCCCGTTGACCCTGAGGAAGAACTCTGAGCTTCCCCCTTAGTGTAGGCCTGTGTCTGGTGCCGGACCGACCACTCCATACGTCTTTACAGCTGTTTCTTCTTCGCATGTGCATGGGGTTAGGGAGGGATTGCGGGGTGGGATTGGTTGAGGGCGGTTGGGTGTTGGGGATGGGAATGGGTGGGAGTGGGTTGCTTAATAGCGATTGCAATATGTTTGACTCAGATTTCAATCCTGTTTTATGTGATGTCTTCATCTGCGTGGTGGTTTCTCCTGACTGTGGGGTACCACATTCATTGCCTTGCTTGATTATTCAATAAAATCTGTTGTGAAAAAAAAAAAAAAAAAAAAAGAAGACATCAACTAAATCTCATCATGAGGAAGAAAGTACCTCACAAAAAGGAAAGCCTACATTTCCTTCTGAGGAGAAAAGCCTTAAAAAAACCAAAGACAAATATTCTTCTTATCATTCCATGAAGATATGTGTCTCTAAGAAGCTTTTACCGCCGACGGCGTTAGTTTCCAAGACTTCGTCATTGAGAAAATCATCTCCAAAGCAAGTTTCTCCTCCATCGTCGTTGAAGAAATCTCCATCGCCGCAACAGATTCGACGACGGTCCCGTCCACGAAGCTTCAGGTGGCAATGAGTACAGTACGGCCGACGATTTCATCATGGACGACAACATCAACGACGACAACCTTTTCGTCGGCATTCTCGTCGATGACCGGGGTCTCGTCGACGATGGTCATCCCGTCGACGATGGTGGTTCTGTCGACGTCTACGGCTGCGACGATCTCGTCGACGATACCGACGACAGTTGTATCTGGTCTAATCATGTCCTCGTCAACGATGCAGACACCTTTACCGTCATCTTCTCTACAGCTTACACCATTATATCCACCGACGATGTTCTCTTTGACGACACCGTCGACGAGACAATTTTTACAGAATCCGGCAATAATTTCTCCTTTACCTCCTTCAACATTCCTGGAGGAATCTGATGATGAAGGGATGTTTGGACCAACAGATAGTCGTTCACAATTACATGTGAAGTATCAGGAAGATGATGACGACGACTATGGTGGATACTATCAACGAGAATATCCCCCTCCTCAAGCAGAAATGCAATATATGGAGCCAGTCTCTGAACCTATGGTTCACATTCCTGTTGCAATGAGTCAAGATCTGCAGGATTTGTTACAAGACTACCGTACACGTTTTCCTTTGGCTCCTGCTCCTCCACCTTCGCAGCCACCACTGCCTGCTGTTCCTCAACCTCCACCGGCAGTCAATACACCACCTCATACTTCTGTGCCGGTATCCGCACCGTCCCCGAGAGGAGATACTAGTGGACCACAACTGCATCCAGATACCTCTGAAAGGGGGGGGGGGATTAAGATACCCCTCCTCAGAAGGGGGCTCAAACAGGAGACAAGTGGGATGACTACGTCATATCTACACCAGCTTCTCCATCTTCTGGTAGAATCTCCGCCAGAGGACATCGGCGGCTTTCATGCTTTAATTGAGAGAGCAGCAGCACGCTTCTAACTATCTCTTTCAGTAAAGCAATCAGATTGCTTTCTTTATGATTTTAAAGACCCAGCTAGGAAGTCGATTAGATCTATCCCTATCGTTGATCACATATGGAAGGAAGGAGTGAAAGTGATGAAAACACCAGCCACCAGCCACCGGTTTTGCCTACAATTGACAAAAAATACAAGGCTCTGGACGATGCTCCAGCATACCTTATAAGTCACCCTAAACCTGATTCTGTCATCTCACAGGCTGCACCGCGAAGATCGAGGAATCCTCTAACGCCTGTCACTGCTCCACCTGACAAGGAAGGGAGGCGTTTAGATAATATTGGAAAGAGATTTACTACCACATATGGGGCAACTGTTCGAGCGGCCACCGTTATTGCGATTCTAGCCAGGTACGATTGGCAGATGTGGTCGGATATTGCCCAATTTTTAGAACTAATCCCCAAGGACAAAAAGATAGATGCAAGGAAAATCCTGCTTGAAGAAAGGTCGTCCTCCGAGATTATAGATGCATCCATGGATATTGCGTCTTTGGGTTTCCCCCAGCTGGCTGGGGTGGCTGTTTTGAGACGTCAGGGTTGGCTAAAGGCAACCATGTTCTGCCCTTAAGTACAAGGAAGAATTTTGGATATGCCTTTTGATGACGAGTCACTCTTCGGCAAGCATGTTGATGATGCTTTGCACGCCATAAAAACAAATACGGATACTGCTAGGGCCCTAGGAGCGCTACAATACAGGAAAAAACCCTTTCCTGGAGCGCAGGGCAGAGGAAATTATTCCTTTCAAGGAGGTTATCAAAGGTACCAACTGCAATCATACGCCTCCTACAGACCGACCTATCAGCAGCAACAACAATATCGCGCACCACCACAGGCGGTTTATTCCAGACAGCCTAGAAGAAAACAACATGTTTAACCTAGACACACAGGCCATAAGCAGTGATGATGCTTCGCCGCCTGCAGCTCCTCTGAATTCCAGAAAGAAAGTCCCTCTCTCCTTTTTCTTGGACCAATGGAAAAATATAACATCAGACAAATGTATCCTAGATATAATAAGGTGTGGCCATACCGTAGAATTTACCACAATGCCACCTCACCACCCTCCCCAAAATTGCCAACTCATCATCTCCATGTATTAAAGAAGGAGGCTTTAATAATGCTGCAAAAAGGAGCACTCGAGATTGTTCCACGTTTTCGGAAAGGGAAGGGATTTTACTCTCGCTTTTTCCTCATAAAAAAGAAGAGGCTGGGGGACCCATTTTAGACCTCAGAAAACTCAACAAATACCTGTTGAAGAAATCCTTTCGCATGGTCACTCTTCAAGAGATTTTACAACTTCTGAACCATTCGGATTTTTTAACCAGCCTGTATCTGGAAGATGCTTACTTCCATATCCCGATTCACCCCAAACAACGCACGGTTTACAGTGGCAGGCGCGCATTATCAGTTCATGGTCCTTCCATTTGGCCTTTGCTCAGCTCCACAGGTTTTTTACCAAGTGCCTTGCCCCTGTGACAGCCGTCTTAAGACTGAAAGGCTTACAAGTCTTCCCATACCTCGACGATTGGCTGGTAAAAGCTTCCTCTCTTTGTCAGGCTTCAGAAAACATCTCTTTCTGCCTACAACTGTTACGTTCTCTGGTGCTGGCAGTCAATCTTCAAAAATCCATTCTAGTTCCTTCTAAAAGGTTAATGTTCCTGGAGCACTGAGAGACACTCTATTATACAAGGTATACTTATCAGTGGAAAGAAGGCACGCCATCTTGTCTCTGGCTCACTACCTTCGCAGAAGAAAGTGCTCTTCTGTTCGTCTCCTCAAATCCTTTCTTGGGATGTTGTCTTCCACGATTCTCATGGTTCCTCATACTCGACTGAGAATGAGACCACTTCAAGAGCAATTAGATGCCCAATGGCTTCAGATATCAGGATAATTCGACAACATAGTTCAGATAACTCCGATCATGAAAGAGGCACTTCTTTGGTGGCAATCTCCTCACAGTCATTCCTTTCTCCTCTTCCAGAGTTTGTTCTGACAACAGATGCATCTTTTAAAGGCTGGGGACCGTATCTGCAAGACCTGCAAGTAAGTGGAAAATGGAGTCTCTCTCTCTCCAAAATGCATATCAATTTTCTGGAACTGTGGGCGATTTCTCTAGCCCTTCAATCAATCCTCCCAAGGATAAAAGCATCCTCAGTCCACATACGCACGGACAACACTAACTGCATTCATTACCTCAACAAGCAGGGAGGGATGAGATCCCTGATTCTATCTTGGAAAGCTCCGAAGATATGGGAATGGGCATTACAGCATCAGATAACTAGCAAACTGGAGCATCTCCCAGAAATAAAGAACAACCTAGCAGACACGTTGAGCAGGTTAACTCAATCGAACCACGAGTGGGAACTGAACCAAACGGTTCTCAACAGCATATTTTGAAAGTGGTAAACACCCAACTTGGACCTATTTGCATCTCCAGAGAACCAGAAATGCTGGTTCTATGCCAGCAGCAATCCTCAGCCAGGATCATGAGGGAATGCGTTTTCGATCAGATGGTCAAGGATCTTTGCGTACGCTTTTCCCCCAAATCCTCCAATCTCGAGAGTGTTGATGGAAATGAAGAGGGAACCGTGCCAATTCATCCTCATTGTCCCACGTTGGCCTCGTCAACACTGGTTCACAGAGCTTCTCCTGCTATCGCAGTCCAGTCCTTATCGCCTTCCTCCATCAATCACATTGTTGACGATGAACAAGTAACAGATCCTGCATCCTCATCCAGCTTCGCTGCAATTGCATGCCTGGAACCTGAGCACAATGAGTACAAGGATTTAGACATTTCTCAAGATTGTAAATTTATTTTGTCAAAGGCAAGAGCTGAATCGACATCAAAAACATATAGACTGAAATGGAAACGTTTCTGCTCTTGGTGCCATCGCAATAGTGACTCTACCGCAGAAAAAATCCTGCCTTACCTTTTATCCCTGAAAAGGTCAGGTCTTGCTTATGCTTCAATAAGAGTACATCTTGCAGCTATCTCTCGATACAGAAGGACATAGGACACCTCTTTTCTCTGCTCTGCTCGCATCATCAAACAGTTTATGAAAGGCCTTTTCAAATCTTTTCCTCCTATCAGGCCTCCTCCTCCTGAATGGCGCCTGAAGATAGTCTTGTCACAATTAATGAAGCCGCCTTTTGAGCCGATCCACAAGTCAGAGCTCAAATTTCTCTCGCTTACATCGGCTAGAAGAGTAAGTGAAACCCAGGCCTTCACCATCAAGGAACCTTTCTTACATTTCACAGAGGATTTTGTAATGTTACGAACAAATCCTCAGTTTATTCCAAAGGTGCCATCCCAGTTTCACCTCAATGAGCCAGTAATTCTACGCACCTTTTTCCCACATCTTTCATCTCCAGTGGAGAAGTCTCTTCACTCTTTAGATGTAAAAAGGTGCCTTAAATTCTATGTGCAAAGAACTAAGAACCTACGCAGAACAGATCAACTCCTAGTATCCTATGGACCTGTTAAGCTAGGATCTGCTGTTACAAAAAGCACTCTCGCACGTTAGATTGCTTCTACTATTCAACTATGTCATGTGAAAGCGGGTAAACCCCTTAACACCAAGAGCAAGGCGCATTCCACAAGAGCAGTATCTTCTTCTGCTGCTCTCTTTGTTGGTGTCCCTCTAGACAAGATTTGCCGTGCCGCTACCTGGAAGAATGCTCAAAACCTCACGCGGCATTACTGCCTGGACATGGCATCTTACAGCGAAGCAGCAGTGGGGCAGGCAGTTTTGCGCCATCTGTTTCAATAAGGTAGGCCTCTATACGTAGAGGTATTTTCTGTTATCTAATATATATCTATATATATATATATATATATATATATATTTTTTTTTTTTTTTTTGGGGGGGGGATTTGGAGGTTTATATACATAACAACACGCTCCAAACCAGACTCTATCGAAAACCAACAGCGGGGAATGCTATTTTGCATGCAGCGAGTTACCACCCAAAGAGTCTGATTAAAATTTTCCATATGGCGAATTGTTACACCTGAAAAGAAACTGTTCAGTAGAAACCGACTTCCAACAAGCCAAACAAGATGCCAATGATAGGTTCTCGAACAGGGGATATTCCAAATACCTATTACGACAGGCTTCTGATAAAGCATCTGAGATCAACAGGAGGGATCTCCTAGTGCCTAAAAATGTGCCTAAAGTGGAGGAGGAGGTGAGAATGATAACCAAATTCAACACTAAATCAGGCGATCTGGTCCACTCTTTCAAAAAGAATTGGCATATCCTAACAACAGATAGCGTCCTTAAGAAACATCTATCCAAACAGCCCTTAATAACATATCGGCGCTGCCAGTCACTATCTGACCATCTTGTAAATAAACCATTTCTCTCCAGAACCAATGCCCACCAACCGATCGAACATAAAGGGTTTCTTCCCCTGTTTGCGCTGTAAAGCTTGCAAAGGAAGTAGAAATTTTTGGGAATATCCGGGTAGAACAGGTGAAGAGAGACCTAACAGAAAAATTAACAAGCTGTTAAACTGCAATTCAGAATATACTGTTTACTGTCTGGTGTGCCCATGCAAGAAAAGGTATATAGGCAGCACCATCAACCCCACAAAGCTTAGGATATTAGAGCACATGTGAGCAATTGTTAATAAAGATAGGGCATATCCGGTTGCTCGTCATTTTGCCCAATTTCATCAGAGTAACAGAGATCAACTAAGCTTTTACTGTATTGATCAAGTAAATCGTTCTGAACGAGGGGGAGACAGAGAGAAGGCACTCAGAGTTTTGGAGTCAAGATACATCATTGACTTAAAAACGTTGACACCAGGGGGCCTCAATAACGATGAGGAATTGTGGGTCCATCTCTGAATATATACATGGGATCATGTATATAGTGTTATATTTATCCCTGTACTACCTATGTATAACAAAAATAACTTCCTGCAGCTGAAATCAGGCTTTCTCTCCGACATCACTTTAAACAAACGATTCCAACACAATACTTTAGCCCATACAGGGCTACACCAAGAAAACAGAGGAATAGAAAAATAATAATAAAAAAAGAATACATTGTTTGATATAACAAAGATGTATAGGGGGATACACCCCGGTAGGTCTTAGAAACTAAGAATCATGAATGATTGAATTATGGCCTAATATCTTTGTATTATATTCCTCATAAAGTATTAGATTGTAAAAATATTGTGCACTCGAATATTGAATTGTTTGTTGTCTGTAATGTTTTTAAATCAGCACTATGCACTTTATTTTATCACGCCATTGTTGAAGTTTTAGCCTGTAAATAGATGAATAGTATACACTAAAAGATGGCCGCCACGTTGACATAATGGAACATCTTCAATGTCAATGATTGTAATTCCGGTCTATAGGCTTTAAAATGGCGTCACTTTACAAACACAAACTGACACTGACGAAGCTGGATTAGCGAAACGCGTCTGTCAGGGGTGAAGGGGGGTTTGCATTTAATAAATTTTTCATAACGGATTCCAGTGTGCTAGCCATTTTTTCAACTGGATAGTTGGATGTGTTGCAATATATATATATATACATATATATATATATATATACGCTCTCTGTCCCACTTGGAAATCAGGGCACTCGCGGGTGGGTGCGGTGTGCGGTAATGGGCGGCCGCAGTAACACAACGCTCAGCTTTAGATTTGGTTTTCTTCTAAAGAACCGCACTCGTGGAGTCAAAGTTTGCCGTGCTCACACCATCAAGTCTTTAATCACAAAGTTTAACAGACGCGTTTCAGCATACAGCCTTCGTCAGTGTCAAATTGACACTGACGAAGGCTGTATGCTGAAACGCGTCTGTTAAACTTTGTGATTAAAGACTTGATGGTGTGAGCACGGCAAACTTTGACTCCACGAGTGCGGTTCTTTAGAAGAAAACCAAATCTAAAGCTGAGCGTTATATATATATATATATATATATATATATATATATATATATATATATATATATATATATATATATATATATAATGTTGTACAACGTTTTTATTCTTGTCAATCTATATGTGGTTTAATATTCTTTCATTATGAATGTTCCTATTTTTGCATGTAAGTTATAGCCCACCATCCCCTATGGTATAAAAGGCGATGTACAGTGATATTAAACATGCATGTTTAGGAAACGGCTAGCTACACTGATACAAGCATGTGAATCTATGAAAGATCCAATACTGGAGAAGAAAATGAGTTACTTACCTGTAACTACGGTTCTCCAGTATTGGTATCTTTCATAGATTCACATGCGACCCACCCTCCTCCCCGGAGAAGCTTACTTTATTCTGTAAGGTTTATACTTGCACGCTTGTGCTGTAAAATCTGAGGAACCTAGCCTCTCTTGGGAATGTTCTAGAGGGTGCTGTCACCTGATTGGCTGTTGATTGATTTTGGTTCTTTTTACAAAAGAAGGTGGATAGGCTATGGCACTGACTGTTCATTGCATGGTAGCCTATGGTAATTTTGTACTGCTTATGTATATATATACTGTGGGACTCCAACTACAACGATGGGGATGATACAAGCATGTGATTCTATGAAAGATACCAACACTGGAGAACCGTAGTTACAGGTAAGTAACTTATTTTCTTAATCATCAATAGAGTGAGCTGTTTGTATAATATTTGTGAACAAAGATCCAAATAACAAACAAATAAGTTCCTCCTTGTAAGTGATAGAGCTCAATGCACGTGAGTCAAGGGGAAAAAAGCTATGGAATTTGTGGAACAGCTCTAATTTGATCAACTATTGGCTGGCGCAAACAAAAAATCACAAGTCCAAATGTCTCTTTACTTATAATGTCCGCCCTATAGACAATATTAGTTCCAATCCAAAACTCCAAAGTATCAATGTTTTGACCCCTAATCAATACTTTAACAGTTGGTTTTCAAGAGAAAGGTATAGTATAAATGCACCTTAAAAAAATTAGGAACATAGATCAATACCACATGTGTAAATAATTAGGACTGACCAAAAAGTAGAGGAAAATCTTATCTCTGCTCAAATGGAATTTATGCTGGAATGACTAAATAAACATTACATTAGAAGCTGATTGTGGTGATACAAATATTGCATACAAATGGGAGGTGGCAAGTCTAGTGGGCAAAGTTTGTGATGGAGACTTTGATAGCAAGAAGCAAATGTATTTAGCTTCTGAAATAGAAAAATAGGATATAAACATTTTTAAGTGGTGTGAATAATTAGAGTGAGAGTGCAACATACAGAAATGTACCTCAGACATGTACCAAATAGCTATTGGCAGAAGTGGTTAACAACTTGCCCTGGCTCTGTAAATAACAAGCATTTGCAACGCAATAGGCCTCGCATTTGCAATAGTTTAAGCTATTGGCATTGTAAATGACAAGGCTTTTAATTGATGTGTTTTGATAATTAACCCATAAATAAAAGGCATTATCATATACAATGCCAATAGCTCAAACTGTTGCAAATGCGAGACCTGTTTCATTACAAAGAAGCGGTCGCCATTGTCCCGGCCTGCTAGGTAAGTGAAAGTGTGCATGGCGCGCTGAATGTTGCAGTAAAGCATGGCTTGCCTGAAGTAGGAGAAACTCATTAAAGAAAATAGTGCTTACAGACTAAATAAGACATACCCTGTAACAACAGAAGTAATAGGGCCAGTCCTCATGGGAGGTTACAAATGAAGACAAGGCGGTACTAAGGAGGGACTAACAAGCCTAATAAGGAATCAGAAGCCAGCATTTACCAAGGACAATGACACAAGCCAGTGAAATATATGGGTGGGGCTTCAAGTCTATACCCGAATACAGCATGCCTCGCAGAGCAGCACCTGCGCCGCCCAGGCTCGACCTAAAAAGGAAACATAATCCTGAAGGCCAGTTTGATATGAGAACCAAGTGCCCTCAAGCGAAGGAAAAGAAGATGGCACTCTCAAGGGATTCACACAAACTAATTTAATTACCATATGGCCCGTATTTTAAGTCACAAATTGTTTAACACAAAATTAGATTGAAAAATATCTAAACCCCTTTACTAGAAGAAAGACATCCACAGACAGCCTAGAATTCCACAGCAATGTTGGAGCTGTCATTATTAGGTAAAGAAGTACTTGAAATGGGGGGTCTAGGAGAAAGACTTGTGTCCAGAGAGAATAGAACATGAACAAGCTGCAACAGGATTGATGCAGTCATACTAAAGCAAAGGTATCCCTACAAACTGACATAATATAAACTGTTGATTCAAATTATAGAAGTATTTCACACAAAAATTATTATACAAACCATTTCTATTTTTTAAAACACTTGATCAGTCCCGATATTTAATAAGAGCCTGGAATACAGGACAAAAGTGATATTTGTCCAAATTTTAGAGCGAAAACTTAAGTTACCCAGTCCAACAAGGTAGCCAGACTGAGTTTGTCTGATAGAATATCAATGATAACAAACATCATATGGACAGAATAACGTATCAAAAATATAGAGGACCATAATGTCGAGAAGGTAAGTGCAAAAAGGTAAGTATATATTTACTATTACTAACTCCACCTATACGTACCTTTAAGATATAGATATTGTCAAGGTACATATATGTGGAGTTAAGTATAGTCAAACTTTGCTTACCTATAGAAACATACCTTCATGATATTTTTATCCTCAATATTATTGACACAATATAGGCCAACAAGCTCTATTTAACTGGGAGAATTGTTGGCTTTAATTTAGCTTCATACCAACTAAAATTGCTCCCACTTCAGTTCAAGTCAATAGGAAAAATAAATCCCTCCAATTATGTTTTTCGAATTCTCCCTCTTAACGGTTTCCAAATGTTGCTATGGATACCAATTAGGCTTTGAGGTGGAAAGGCATTCACCACTGAGTGGGGTGTAGAGTGAGTGGGGCAGTTGAAGGGCTCGGCTAATATTCAGGCATTTAATGGAATCCATGCAGCTCTGTACCCAACTCAAATTTCACTGATCAGCCATAGGTATTTTTTAAACTGTGGTAAACTAGTGCAATTTCGCATAACGTTCTGAACGTACTCTATAGAGAAATATTCCAGTCCTGTCATGAAGTGCCACCCAATGAGAATAATATTCTCTCACATGCCTTAGCACAGTTTTGAGAGAATGGTGCATGTTTCAGTGTAATTACCATAAACAAATTCTAAAACACCTGTGGTGGTGAATGCATTTCACACAATTGTAGTGTGCTTCATCTTTAGTCAAAATCGAGCACACCCCAATTGTTTTACACATGTGGGGAGATGGAAATTAGGTCTCAGTTTGCTAGCACTTCAACTGCAGAATGATTTTTCAGATAGAGACTTCTGACTGCAGATTCCACAGAATATTCCCTCAGGCATCAGGCTGGATCTAGAAAACTTTGAAGCAATACCACTGTGCACCAAGAGGTGTCACCTGTGACTCCGTGTTGACGCTGTCCACTGCTGAATGTGATGTAAGCTGGCCTATGTTCCTTTCTTTGTCGTTCCAACTGGTTGGGATCCGTAATTACATCTAGTCTCCCAAGACCATTTTTGAAAAAACGTTTTCCATTGTGCCAGGTCCATGTTACTGATGTCTGTGACTGATCCCTACTTGGTCTGCCTGTGGTGTATGAGGTGTGTTATCACCATTTATAACACAAGCACTGTCTATAAATGTGTGATTCATTTTCTTCATCCTGCCACCTCCAACAGCCGCTGCACAGCCGCATGTTCCGGTGCTCCCTCTGGGACTAAGATGCTGCAGGAACCGCCCTAGCCCCAGTCAATACTGCATCAGCAGTTGTAATAGCGCTATGAATCTGTTATTGATAAACAGATCCCCGCCATCTAAAAAAGCTCCTTCCCACCATCTTAAAAAGGTCATATCTTTCAGCATATTTTAGAACGGTCTCAGGGGCCAGTGGAAAAGTCAGTGCAATGAAGCTCAGTTCAATACTTAAATCACCACTTTGTGCCTTATTCCGGTCATCTGTCGGATCAAATAAGGAACCCCTATACTGCATGCGGAGACCAATTGTTTGTATGTGACTATGGGCCTTTAAAAAGGGGACTGTGTAGGTTGGGGTAATGCATCGCCCGTCTTTTGGTGGAGGACTTTCCTTCACATGGTGAGCAGTGATTAAGAAGACCGGTGATATGGTAATGGAGAGTTCTCCAAATATCAGAATCAATGAAGGGGGTCACGAGATCTAAGATAATTATATTATTCAGTGGACACTCTGGGTCAAAGTGGATTTTTCTCAGGACAAATACTACAGTAAGGCTATTGTTGGCAGCCGTTTAAGGCTATTGTTGGCAGCCGTGTTATGGCACCAGCACAGATATGTACAGTTTACAAAAAATGACCTAAAAAGGGCCTTGTTGCTATGGAAAAAGGAGCACCCAAAGAGCAAAACGTTTTCACTGACACTCTAAAAGTACTTGCGCAACAGCAGGTGTGGGATTAGAGTTGGGATTAAAAGTAGCAAATTACCCAGAACGGAGTAATTGGCGTAAAAGATCTTATGCCTGTTAATGAGGATCCGGTTAATGCCAATAATAAATGCTTAACTATCAGCTGGAATGGTCCCAGAACAACCGAAGAAAGGGGATAATTCTCCCATGCCCCTTTGAAAACAGCCAGACTAGATCCAGGCTGGACTATGCGAATGTGCTCTATCTTGGACTCCCTGACTATCTCCTGTCCCGCTTGCAGGTGGTACAGAATTCTGCAGTGCGGGCAATTTTTGGTCTTGGCCGGAGATCCCATGCATCAGGGATCCTGCAATCGCTCCACTGGTTGCCCATTTGACAGCGTATTGTTTTTAAGACCCTCACTATCGCATTCAAGGCCCTGCATGGCAAGGGCGCGCAATACCTGAGGAACAGGATTGGCTTTCACCATCCAGCCAGGACCCTTCGCTCAGCTTCACGGGCCTTGGCCAGAACACCGGCCATAAAAAGGCCCGAACAGGAGGGCGCTCTTTTAAATATCTGGCGCCTAAGGCCT
Source organism: Lissotriton helveticus (assembly GCF_964261635.1). NCBI lineage: Eukaryota > Metazoa > Chordata > Amphibia > Caudata > Salamandridae > Lissotriton > Lissotriton helveticus. The sequence continues at coordinate 877,413,379 of NC_136067.1, forward strand.
GGAATGCGTTGCCAGTGACACTAAGGAGGATTGGCAATCTCTTATCATTCAGAAAAGAGCTTAAGACATGGCTGTTCAGCCAATAATTTCACCTGTGTCCTTCGTTTTGTGCCTGGACGAGTCTGTCAGCGCCGGGACACTCTGTCTGAGTAGCTGAGCGCTATACAAATCCCCCAATAACATAACATAACATAACAGATGCCTCAAAGATGAAAAATGATTGCCCATCACCTAATTACTAGTTATAGCTAAGGTGATGGAGACACTCCTACCTGGCATAATTTTCTCGACATAAGCCAAGCTGGAGATTCAGCATAGAATGCCTGTTTGTGGATATTATCAATAAATTACAAGGATAAAGGGCAGGAGGGATCCTGCGTTTAGAAATCATTGTGTCTTTTGACATGGTCAAACATGACATCTAGCTGTAGCATCTCAATGCTGTGGGTTTGGCGACAAAGCATTATCCTGGTTCACTTCATTCTTGGAAAACAGATTCCAGTCAGTGACCACTACCCCTTTTGAACCGCCCAAAGTCTTCTACTTGTGTTGCAGTACTGACGGATATGTTTTGATTCTGGTTTTGTTTAATGTTTACATCCAATCCATTTTCTATCTGGTCAGGTCGTTTAGCTTTGCAACACGATGATACCCAGCTGCTTCTTGGGTTTCAACAGTCCTCATCCAACTCCATCAGCAGGTTAAAAGATTGTGTAATTGGCATTCAGAAATGGATGCAAAATAATTTCTTTAAAATGAATGAAGAGAAGACTGGGGCACTAGTAACTGGGGGCAATTCAGAGTGTTGGGGTCCCCCTTATTGACCCTTACCAGTCAGCCTCTCACCTTTCGTTGGAAGGTAGCTCAAGAACCTGGGATTCTTTTTTGACTAAGAACTTTCCTTTTGCCCTCAAATTCTAAACCTTTGGATGACTGGGTTTTTGCAAATTAAAATCTTGAGGGTTGTTTGTTTGTTTTGATCCCCAGTGAGAAGCTCCTTCTGTATCAAGTAATTTCCAAGCTTTCACGTCTCCAGAAAATGACTGTCAGGCTCGAAGCAGGTCTTTGGAAATTCAACCATGATTATCAAGTACAGCACACCCTTAGCTGGCTCCCTATTAAACTAGGTTCCATCTGAAAGTTGTCTACCTGACCCAGACAGTTTATTTGAAAATTGGACCTCCCTGCGTAACACGTCTAGTGACTCCTCACCTGCAGGCAAGTTCACTATGATGCAACTCTGCCTCCATGCTAACAGTTCATTGGTTGGTTCTCAGGTGGGGGCAGAGCGTTTCATTTGCTGCGTCCCAAGCAATGGAATGCTCTACCGCTGTGTGTACGCACTATCCCTAACTTCAGGTCTTTTAAAAATGTTGTAAAAATTCACTTTCTCAGCCTTAGCCTTTGTATTGAGATTGGCTAGTGATTCTCCTATGTTTACTTATTTCTCCCATCTTTATACCTTTATACCTTTCCCCTTCTGATCCTAGTGCACAAATGTTTAGGTGAATATTGCACTCACTAAATAATAGTAGTAAAAAAATATTTATTTCGGCACATAGCCATAAAAGAATAAATAAAAGCATGATACATAAATAAAAAAAACTAAAACTATATATAATAAAAAGAAAAAATGGGCATCTCTAGTAATGGTCAAATGTCAAAATAGGGCAGTAGATTATAAGTGAAAAATATCTGATGCTTTATGTAAAGAGAAGGAGTGGACTGCGGCCATATCAAAAATAGACCACTGAGTCAGTGATAAGTAACATCTACAAAATAGAAGAGGATGAGTTATTAAAGTGTCATTCATTGGCAAGTGAAGATTTGCATAAAGAAACAGACTGTGAAGCTTGGAAATCTCTCCCACTTGAGAAGTGTTAAGAATAAAAAGCAGAGGAACAGTGACATTACGGACAGACTGGGAAATTAAAACTACAGTTTTTCCTTTTTCAAATAGCAAGCACTTCACATATTATTTTAAAGATGAATAACATTATAGCCCGTTGCCCTAGGACATACCTGTCATTTAAAGCCCTGTATGTGAGTTAAAGACTTGAGCCCCAGGCAAGAGCCAATAACGGCAGAGATAGCTTTTTACTCTGATAAAATCTGCCAAATGGCAATAATGCTATTTGACCATTACACCTACTGAGGGTATAATTTTCTAAATCAACGAGAGAGAAACAGAAAGAAACACTTTGACATGTTAGAGGACACTACCCATATCAGCCGTAATTTGTCCTCTGTGAAGCTACTTCACTGTCATCAGTGTAGCACTCAACATTCCAATGTTCTAAGTAGGTAACAATTATTTTTGAGAGCCATTTTTGCAAACTAATGTATTAAATTAGATTGTTCTTCAATACTTTCAGTTTATTCACCTACATGCAATAAACTTAATGTGTATTAGTTTTCTCTTAGAACCCATGCAAAGTTACTTTATTGCAATGTCTCTATTTTCTAGGTTTTCACCATATAATTGTGAAAAGTTACTAAAAGGGCAAACATGTTAAAGCGCTAAACATATTTTGCAATGTTCCTTTCTCATCATTTACTGTATGAACAAATGTGACGCAAGGAGTCTTCCTCACATCTGTTGTTTTCATGCAGCAAAAGAAGAAGAATGATAAATCAACTAACAGGTTTGTGAGTGTCCCTAATCTAAGTGCCACGGAGAATAGCACAGTGGGCAATGGACATCCTACACGCCTGGAACCAATCCCCAATTCACCCATCCACGATATTGAGTTCAACAGCAGCAAACCACTTCCTCAACCAGTACCACCCAAAGAGCCCAAGACGTTCTTGAGGTGAGCAGTGACTCACCAGGTATATTTTTATATTTAGGCTACAGGCTACTTTCATATCCTTTTGGATCTAAATGAAACCCATTGCTTTCATGCCTGAGGACAACAGCTCTTTCTGTGGGTTTATTTTATAATATGTATATATAGTAAACCTCTTTACAGTACTCCTTTATTAGTGTACAATTTGTTGAAATGTGAAATGTGTTCCTTGTATTTATCTGTAAGATGTAAAGTGACATAAGTGTTAATCTATTGATATTATTATTGTGTTTGCAAATGTTTGTCAACAAATTGCCTTCAGTGTGTTGAGTTTTTGTCAAAGCACTTTTGTATTCCTTATTTTACTAGTTTTTTAAATATTTTGCATGACAGTTTTATTCTGTTTATTTTGCATGGATCCCTATCATAATAATTGATGGAAATAAAGGAACTATGATATTAAATATTGGCTTGTGCATTGAATGCATAGTGTCCATAGTAACTGCACTACCCCCTACGAAAATCTGCAGATGTTGTTTTTTATAGCAAACCATTTCTGCTTGTCATCTGTGACCCCGCGACTTCTGTTCAGGCTTGTAGGTTCTTATGAATGTTTCCGCTTCAAAGCGTAGTGTCAGGTCCATTGGCTGTCAATGTTATGTTTGTACAGCACATTCTTCTGATAAATTCAAGTAAAGACCCCGTACCTGGCCCATGGACCTCCACCATCCTATGTGGCATTATTGTCACCAGGATGATCTAGATGTAGACATTACATGTGATCGAAAGAAAAACATAACCTAAACAACATCTGTTATGTGTTTTGCCAATTCTATGTATATTTCACATTGTTGTTTCTGCTTTGCATGTGCCTGCATATGTTTAGTGTCAGTAAGATGCATGTTAGCCTGCATGAAGTCCAGGATTGGCAGACATTGGAATGTCTTTGAAATGCGTTTTCCCTGTGAGATGGTATGTATTTTCACTCTTGTTTTATGTGTGCTAACAAGCCAAAGAATCTCATTAAAAAAAAGCTAAAATAATTGTGTTTCTTTGCATCCCTTGGTCTCCAGCAAGAGACTTCAAGGCAGAAATTTATTACAACTTTAATAAACCTTTTTTATATAAACAATTTCGAGTTCATGAAAATAGAATGCACGAGACTCCTTCTGTGGGACCCTTAAATGTAATTTATGTATAATCCCAAAGTGTGTTTCTGTTCAGTAAGTGAAAACATTTCAGCACATTTCTGTATTTGCATGATTGTTACATCATGCTTCTAAAAACAACTTCAACAAAAAGGATGCTAAAAGAGGGACTCTTTAAATTGACAAAAATGAGGACGTACATCAAATTAAAAAAAACATAAGTCTACTAACTACAAGTGACTTTATTTATTTTTTCAATTAAATATTCGTGAATTTCGTATAAGATGTACACTTAATATTGCACTGGGTGTGCTGCTGGTGCGCTCCAATGGAGTGGATGATAGGGTACACAAGGATTATACATTTTACAATAAACTCGTATTATGTATGACTTGGGTGGTGCAGAAGGCCATGGGAACTGAAAATGTAATCATGTAGCAGCTGATTACTTTTCTCCAGACCGTTGTGCATTCTGGCATTTTGTATATGATGTTAATATTTATTCTCTTTTGTGACTTTAGCCCTCACCAGACTGATGGTTCACCAGTGACTTCGACCGATCCACAGCACCAGGAATGGTTTGCCCGATACTTCACATTTTGAAAGACAGTTTTTTATTCCCTTTGTGGCACAGCCTTCGTATGGACTATTTTTATGAGCATGACTTCATACAGAACCCCACGTGACAAGCTTTGCTGTAACTCTGTCAAACACTGTGAACGAAAACGTATGTCGCTCCGATTTAAAAAAAAAAATGAAATGCACTGTATTTCTTGTGCTATTTGTTGGAATCACTTTACATTGTATTCTATAATGTGTGTATTAACTATCCCTGTTATTTTTATTATTAATCGAAATGGAAAAATCTTGAAACTTTGTAATAATTGCATAATAAATTTTGTTAGAACAAATATTTTCTGGTTTGAACCTTCACTGTTAATATTGTATGTATGTATGTATGTATTCTTCTTAAATCAGCCAAGTCAGGATCCCCCAAAGATCTTATCCCAGCAAAAATGGTAACAACTCTTGCCCTAGAATTGGCAGGACCCCTCATAGCCGTCTTCAATAAATCAATCACAGAGGCCAAACTTCCAAAAGAATGGAAAGACGCCCAGGTCATGCCCATTAAGAAAAATCCCAAACTCCCACCAGATGTAATTACTAATTACCGGCCCATATCTCTGCTCCCAACATATAGCAAACTGTTAGAAAAGCACATAAATAAACATCTCTCATCCTATGTTGAGACTCACAATTGCTTGGACCACTCCCAATCAGGCTTCCGCCCCCATCATAGTACGGAGTCTGCCTTGGTCAATGTGATTGATGATATCAGAATGCAGGCGGATGGAGGTTCAGCAGTAATTTTGATGCTGCTCGACCTATCCGCCACCTTTGACACTATCTCACATCACATTCTACTAGAGAGATTGTACTCCATAGGCATCCAGGACAGGGCCTTGGAGTGGCCAACAGACTTTCTTAACCCCTTCGACGCTCATGACGAGCTGGGCTCGTCATGCAGTAGCCTCCCAGCACGCTCATGACGAGCCCAGCTCGTCATGAATAATGGGTTTTTGTAAATCCCAGCGCAGCAGCAGAATATGATGAGCTTCCAAGTGGTTAAGGATCGATGCCAAACAGTGAACCTCGGCACATTTAAAGCTAAGACCACCTCTGTCACCAAAGGAGTTCCCCAGGGCTCCTGTCTCAGTCCCACCCTTTTTAATGTTTACATTGCCCCTCTGGCTTCTCTGCTTAGGGAGATCGGGTTTATCCCGATCTCCTACGCAGATGACACACAACTGCTTTTGGCCTACGACGCGGACACGCCTAACATCCAAAAGATCTTCTCTAAGGGCATGATCAAGATCACGGCCTGTATGAGTCAGAATTTCCTGCAGCTCAATACGAGCAAAACAGAGATCATGCTATTTACAGAGGCAGTCACAAGCTGGTCCCCTAGCTGGTGGCCACAGGAACTAGGTACTGCCCCTATCCCCAAAGCAGTAGTAAAGAACTTAGGGGTACTGGTAGACAGCAAGTTAAACATGGACGAGCATATAACATCAACTAAGCGCTCTTGTTTCCATGCCTTGAGCTTTCTGCGGAAGGTCTTTCATTTCCTTCACCTTTCCACCCGTAAGACTCTTATACACGCTCTGGTACTCAGCCGACTAGATTTTAGCAATGCCCTCTTCATCTTGGCCAAAGATTCTGCTTTACAGACTCTCCAGGTGGTTCAGAATACAGCAGCCCACTTGATTACAAATTACCCTCGTCGCTCCCCATCCATTCCCTTTCTACACAAGCTCCATTGGCTCTCCATACGTAAACGTGTCCACTTTAAAGTATGCTGTTTAGTCTTCAAAGGCCTCCACCAGCTGGGCCCAACATACCTAGCCAACAAGCTAATCACATACGCCCCAGCACGGAAACTACGGTCTGAGGGCAAAGGCCTCCTGGTGATACCCCGCTTTAAAAAAACAAAGTGGGGAGGGAAAGCCTTTTCCCACTTGGGACCCAAAATGTGGAATCAGCTCCCAGAGACATTACGACTCAACCACAATTACCTAAGCTTTAGAAAGAACCTGAAGACCTTCCTGTTTTAAGTCATCAAATTACGCTTCCACATTCTCTAGCGCGGAGATACCCCATGTGGGGTGAGTCATGCGCTTTACAAGTCATCTAAATAAAAAATAAATAAATGTATGTATTATTCTATGGTAACAAAATGTCAGTCAGTCAGTCAAAAAGCTTTATTATCGGTTAAAAATCATAAAAGCAAAAGTAACAAAATGTAGCACAATCAGATTGGTCAGAAAAAAGAATGCGATAGTTCTCAGACTGAAGTAGAAGAATCGCAAGACGTACTGAATGCAACAGAGGAGCGTCAAGTTTGATATAAGAGTCCGAGTTTCTTGGTTTTATTGGGTATGATTATTATGTATTTTTTTTTATCTATTGATTTGATTATTTTATAATGCACTAAGGCAGCAACTAGATGCTTCAGGCCACACTAGAGTGGCAAGGGATGTGGGAGAGGAACAACGGACAGGGGGGGATATGTCTTTGTTGAAATTAAATAAACAGTGCCCATACAAATTAATATTCTCATGACCAGAGCTAACTGAGTTGTTTGTGCTGCAAGAGAGGCCAAACAGAACGATCCAGGGGACCCGACGGAAGGAGCAGTACCAGTGTGCGCATCATGTTGATTATGTTCATCAAGACAATCTGTCAGATGGTTACATGATCCAACCATACCACAAACCAGTTTCATCTTAAACTTGAAGGAGATGGTCTATCAGCAAAGTCACTAAATTGTTTGGGATGACATGTTCTGAAAATCTCCCCCATGAGAAATTTCTATGTTGACTTGGTTGTATTTTCCACTTGGAAAAAAAGTAAATTCTGCCTCCTTTTGGTATAGGAAATGTATGCTAGTTTAACAAGGTTTAGATTAACTTCTTTTCTCACAACCAAGGAAACACTCTATGGTCTCCCAGACACTACAGTGCCATCCCTTGGGGATATTGCAACCACCATAACACATCTCATCCAGGGCCTGAAGAAATATGATCACATCACCCGTACTCTGATAAAGCTCCATTAGCTCCCCTTGAAAGTATTGTCTTCAAAATTAGCGGCATCATTTACAAAGCCGTAACAACCAGTACTCCCGCTTATGTTGCAGAGAAGGTTCTCCACACACCTGCAGCTAGGACACCATGTGATTGTAGAAACAAAATACGTACAAAAGAAAAAAGAAGACACGAGGCGTTTTCTATCTATACGCTCAGGATATGGAACCTGTTGCGTAACGCCCATAGGGCTCAAAGGGCTTTAGCCACTCCCCTCCACATCACCCCCCAAAACCCACCCGTGTCGTGTGTGTCAGCCCAGGCTGACAGCTTCCCCACACACAGTTCTTGAGCTGCTGTGGGCTAGATGGTCTGATGTCTTAATGCAGCTGCACCAGAGTATTTCACAGGTCTTTAAAAGACCATTTACTTGATAATGTGGCTTTGTTGTTTTTCCACCCATTCCTAGAGCACCTGCATCTCCACTCTGCCTATTCCTCAAAGCTGCAAATTACTTTTGCTGCCACAGTGTGAGAATGCATTTCCTGAAAAGTAACTTAGGGCTTTTTTTTTTTTGCAGTTTTATCCATCTCAAGCTTCACCCGAAGGTATTGAGGCACTTTTGCATGAGCAATTATATTTTTACTCATCTAATTTTATGTCTAAGACACATTGCTTGAAGTATTAGCCCCCCCGAAACTTGGTTCTAGTTGTGCCCCTGTATGGAACCATGTGTGTGTATCTATTAGGGGCCAGATGTAGGAAGCCTAATTCCGGTCGGTGACGGCCGAAATTCGGTAATTTCGGCCGTTACCGACCGGAAATAGGCTTTTCATATGTAGGGGCCTAAATTAAGGATTCGGTAATTTATCGAATCGTAATTTAAGGAATCGGTAAATTACCGAATTCTTAAATACCGATTCGGTAAATTACCGAATCCTGATATGTAGGGAGCACTCAAATGAGTGATTTTCCCATTTTAGGATTCGTTATTTCAAAAACCCTAAAAAATGCAAATTTATGCAAATAATAACAGTGTCATGTGGCAGACATACATGCCCTTAGGGCAGGTATGTGTGCCACATGTGCACCCATACACAAATCAGGGGTGCAACAGGGTGTCAATGTGACACCCTGCCACCCTTCAATGTTTCCCCCCTTTTACGGAATCGGTATTTACCGATTCGGTAATTCCCATTCATTCCTATGGGCCTTAAGGCCCATAGGAATGAATGGGGAATACCAAATCGGTAAATACCGATTCGGTATTTACCGAATTTTACAGATTCGGTAAAATTTACCGATTGGATACCTACACAGCATTTACCGATTCTAAAATACCAAATAGGTATAATCGGTACTTTAGAATCGGTAAATGCTGATTATCTACATCTGGCCCTAGGACTGCTATAATGCTGCTTCACTTTAGGAACGACTTGTAGACTCAACTCTTTAAAGAACAAATCACAATGCATTAACTGTCCACAACTCAGCTGCATCTTCTATCACTCGCCGGCTTTAAGCTTGCCTTTGACCATGTACAGCACCCTACTGCCTTTTGGCCATGTTTGCGCTATGGAAATACCATATGCATACATACATCAAATGCTCAAGGATCTCTTAATGATTTAAGTAGCAGATGTTGGAAACCCTATATAAAAAATTATTAAAAGGAAAAAGCACATTGAATACAACTCTAAGATAAGATAGCATTTCTCTGACTGAGAATCCTATTAAGTCTTATTTATTTATCAATTAAAGTGCTTCTGCCCACAGTACAAAACAGTGTTGACTTTCACACATAAAATTAGATGAGTACACATGTAATTACGTCTTCTGAGTTGGAACACAAAGTATATTTTTGATACCTCACCTTGAATTTTTTTTAGTATTGTACAAGAATTTTTAAACCCTTTGGGAGCCCTTATCCTATCCTCTTTCTCAGCTGTTGCACATCATCTTGCATATTTTTGCCACTTGTATTCAAACCTTTGTTATGTTAGTCAAATATACCTGAAAAATGAGATGAAACCTAACAGTACATGTTTTATTTATTTATTTATTTATTTCGAGAGTTTTGTATAGCGCAAACAAGACCCTTGGGTATCAGAGCGCTTTACAATGAGTGAGGTAGATTAGGTACAATCAAGCATATTCCAACAGATACACTTTTCTACAATAGAACTATGCCTTGTTAAGTAACGTCAAAAAGTACATCTAAGTAAAACAGAATACACAGTTACCATGGTCTAACATGGAGCTTCAAACGAATTGACTCGTCTACGGAAGGTATATGCTCATTAGAAAAGATTTTAATTCCCTCATGAATGATTCTGTGTGTGTTATTTTTCTAATGTTTGGTGGGAGAGAGTTCCAGATTCTGGGTGCTGCTCCTGAGAAAGCTCTATCATAGGTTTTCTTCTTCCGAAAGATGGGTGGTTTCAGTACTAACTCCTTGGCACTCCTCGCAGGTCTGCTTCCTCCAGATAGTTCAATTTTCTGGGCCAGGTATCTAGGTGTCCTGTAGTGAAGCGCTTTGTGGGTGATACATGCCATTTTTAGTTGAATTCTGGCTTCGTACGGTAACCAGTTTAATGCTTTCAAGTGTGGAGAGATATGGTCGAACTTTCTCGACCCGGTGATCATTCTTGCGGCTGCGTTGAGGCATGCTTTTAGTGGAGCTCTGGAGATTTTGGGTAGGCCTGCTAAAGTTGTGCAGCCATATTCAATCCTCGCGGTTACCAAGGATTGGATTGCTAGTTTAAGATCCGCCTGAGAGATGTAAGATTTCATTTTTCTGATGTAGTTCAAATGGTAACGGGCACTTTTTGCCATTGCTTTGATGTGGGTTTTCATTTCAAGGTTCTCATCGAGTGTGATTCCAAGCGATTTCGCCGACTCAACTAGCGTAGGGGTGCAGTTAAGCGCCGTGATCATTTTTGACCATTCCTTAGACTCTGTGCGGTTCTTAAGCGGTGAGATTAGTAGGAATTCTGTTTTCTGGGTGTTTAGCTTCAGATGATTGCTCGTTAACCATTGTAATGTTGATTGTAAAGCCTCGTTCATTATCTTGATATCTTCCAGAGATGCGATTTTAATGTATAGTTGTGTGTCATCCGCGTACATATGAAAGGCTATTTTTGAATTTCTAAGAATTTCCGTAAGCGGTTCGACATACAGGTTAAACAATGAAGGAGATAATGTAGATCCTTGGGGAACTCCAATCGTGTTAGGACATGAAGTCGATAATTTTTGGTTGATCAGGAATCTTTGCGTTCTATTTTTGAGGAAGGAATCAAACCAATTCAAGACATTGCCCGCTATTCCCATCCTGTCCTTGAGTCTGTTAAGCAATTTTTCATGATTTACCGTGTCAAATGCAGAGGACAGGTCTAGGAGGATGAGTAGACATGATCTTTTTTGGTCTAGGGCCTGTAGAGCATCGTCGACTATATGTAGGATTGCTGTTTCCGTGCTGTGACCTGTTCTGCTCCCAGATGATCTCTTACCCACATTACCATACACAGTTGGCACTTAACAACCACACCATCCCTATTTTAAGAAGCTAATTATCAAAAGTCATGTTTCTTTCTGACCTAAAAAGACTTGTCTTGAAACGTTTACTAAAAAAGCCTTTCTTAGACCCATCAGAGATAGTAAGGGGCCACTTTATTTCAGGACGACTATACCTGGCAAAACTAATAAAGCTAGCTGACACAAAATAATTGCAACATTATCTGGAAGGTAGTAGCTTCCAGGGTAAACCTCAGGGTGGTATATGCCGAGGGAGAGGGGTACTGAGCCAGTTGGAATAGTAGCATTGAACAGTGATAGGGTTTTCAGTTTGTGGAACACATCGACAGCTTTCAGTGCTGTCTATCATTAGGCGTTGTTGGAAACAGTTGGCCAGACTGGCATTAAAGGAACACAGCTGGATTCATTTTTTCCATCTGGCTGTGCGGGTTTGAAAATGATTTGTTCCAGAGGTATTAACCATTTCTCCATTGTTTTGTAATATTTACTTGCTACTTTTTACAAGACTGATTAGTTAATTTTTATCAAAATGTTTTAACTATATTGATGTCACCCAAGTCATCCTTCAAATTTTTAGAAAGCAATAACATTGAATTATAGATCTAGTAGAAGCAATGCACTCTTCCGTGTCTCACCTCCTCTTTTAATAATCACATACGAGGATCTGAGGGCTAGTAGAAGAAATGGGAAACAGGTAATGGGAAAAGACAGCAAACTGAGACACTGGATGCCACTGTTCCGACTCGCGTCTCTGGTAGGCACTGGTGTGTGCGGGTCAAAGTGGGTATCTAAAGGCAATAGGAAATGTTTTAGTAGCTTTCTATGAAGTTCTGTAACTAGCCTCAGTAGTGAAAAAGATATACCTTAACTGTTTTTTATCTGACCAACTATCTGTGTATTTGATATGAAATATATATTCTTGAAACTGAAGTATAACAAGAGATGAGCACCTTTCTATATGTTTATCAGCTAACTGAAGCTTTGTAACTAAGCTCTCTCTGATGAAGATAAGCTTAGTTGTGATGAATACTTCTAACCACAGATCCCTCATCTTTCAAATATTCCCCAGGTACCAGACCAGATCTGACATTTTTCACTGCAGTGCTCCTGCGCACCACTTGGTGGTGCTGTGAGACTCTGTGATGGCTGTGTACTGAAGTATACAGAAGTGACCAAGCACCAACCCTGCACACTGATGTCAGTTCCATTCTTTACATGCCTTTGAACACAGATTTGAAGCACTGCTCCCTCTTATTTTTGATCTTCCGATGACTCCACAGACTCAGGGTGCAAGGGAAGATGTCTCCTACTAAAACTACAGGTTTCAAACCATGTCATGACTGCATGAAACTGATGTCTATCACAGACCCACACAAAGTGTGCCTTTGGTGTTTGGGCTCGGGGGACGACTCAAAGTTGTGTAATGAGTGTGCCCTCAAGTACCTGAAAGTGATCCAGGATTGTGAAGCGAAAACTGTACATCGTGGAACACAAGTAGTCATGCTCTTTGTCTAATTAGTGCTCCAAGTCAAGGGCGCTCCCAAGGGTGTTCCTGCGAGAAGTCTTCTTCGCTGTCAAAGTAATCTGGTTAGTTGAATTCACCTTCACGGTGCAGGTCACCACAGCCACCAGTCCCCTTCCCTACTGCAACTGCCTCCAAGCTGTTTTATAGTGCCACTAGTGGCGCACACCCGCCCTGTGGGAGGGAGGCAAGATCCAGCACTTACTCCCAGGGTGGTCATCCATCAAATCTGACAAATCATTTAGCGTGGTTATGCCTTATCCTTTTTTCTGCCCTGCTGCACCTTACTTCTACACCAGAGTTGCTCCTTGCGAGGGTTGGGGTCTCGAAACTAGGTATGGGTTGTCACTCTTGCTATTTCCTTGTGCCGAAGAAGGAGGAAGGCATTTGATCTATCTTGGACCTTTGCCCTCTAAATGCCTTTTTGCAGAATGATAAGTTAAAAATGCTCACACTGGCCCAGATTCTGTTTTCTCTGAGCCAAGGCCACTGAATGTCATCCTTGTACCTGCAGGATGCGCATTTTCATATTTCCATACTGCAGTCCGACAGATGTTACCTGTAGATCAAGGATTAGGCCAGGAGCATTTTCTGTGTACCGTTTTCCCTTTCAACCTCACCAGTGCCCCTTACATGTCCACAAAAGGGAGGTAATGGTCGCCGTCCATCTTTACCAGTTTTCCCTTGCTTCAATAACTGCCAATTGAAGGCGGTGCTACAGTCAGTCGTAGACTACCATCTGACATTGTTGGGGTTCTTGATCAATGAGCCAAAGTTGCACCTGACTCCTTCGCAGAATCTTCCCTTCACAGGAGCAGTCTTAAATACGGAGTAGTTCAAGGCTTTCCTCCGTTGCAATGATTCCAGGGCATTCAGGCTGTGATCCCAAAGATTTGGCCTTGATCCTGGGTCTCGGGGAAAGCAGCACTAAAGCTTCTTGGTCTTTTTAAAAACTCCATCATCTTCCTTCTGTACATCGGCAGGTGGCATATGCAGGCACTTCATACGAATCTCAAATTCCAGTGGGCACGGCATCAAGATAATCTGGCAGATGCCATTCAGATTTTGGAGACAACTGTATGTGATCTGCAGTGGTGCATGATCGACAGCAATTGGATTGGCGGCAGCCTCCTCTCCCTTCCCAACCCAGAACTGACAGTGGTGATGGATGCATCACTGCTGGGTTGGGAAGGTCATCTGGGAGAAGTGGAGATCATAGGTCTCTGATGGAAACCCAGCTCCACATCAATCTGTAGTAATTGTGGACCATTCATCTGGCTTTGAAGCCCTTGATGCTGGCTATCAGAAGGAGACTGGTGATGGTTACCATGGACAACAACACTGCAATGTGGTACTGCAAGAAGCAGGGTGGAGTATGGTCCTGTGCCAAGAGGCTCCAGAGTCTCCTCTGGAGTTGGCTGGAGTGCCAGGGCATTTTCCTGGTTGTGAACCACTTGACGGGATCATTCAATACGTGGGCGGATGAACTAAATCATTTGCATCTGGTAGAATTTGAATGGTATCTGCCTCCAGAGGAGGCACAGGCCATCTTCCAGCAGTGGAGAGAACCTTGGCTAGATCCTCTTGCCACCGCTGAGAATGGGCTGTGCCCATTCTTCTGCGAGTTGGAGTTTCCGCAAAGAGACTCGCTAGAAGACGCATTCTGGTTGGCATGGAGCACAGGACATCTATACACCTTCCCGTCTCTGCCTTGCCTGCCCTGAATTCTGAGAAACATCAAGTACTACCAGTTGCAAGTCATCTTTGTGGCTCCAGATTGGGCAAGGAGAGTGTAGTACTCTGAGCTTCTGGGCAAGAGCATCTGTCCTCCAATCAGTCTGCCCCTTAGGAAGAATCTTCTGTCGCAGTAGCAGGGCAGGGTTCCTCAACAGAACCTGTGCATTCTATACCTCCATGCCTGGTGATAGAACTACTGTAGTTTACTGCATGTGACCTGACCTGAAGTTGTGGATGTCATCCTTGCTTCAAGGTGCTCTTCCACAAAGGATAGGGTAATCAATGGAGAGAGCGAGGGTTTTGAGGGGCGAGTCCCGTCCCCAACTATGTAACCAAGAAAACAATGTGGACTAGCCCGCTATGTGGAAGTAGTGGAATATCAATTGATATTCCAGGTCACTTGTGAGTATAGCTTATCAGCTGGGCACAATAGGTTTTGTTTATAAACCCCTCACACACCAACCTGGTTGGTGTCATGCTTCATCATCGGGGTCCAACCAGGCAGCCGAGTGCCGCCTGGTTGTGCTTCTACGCCTGACTACAGCGGAGCAGGTGTCGTGCAACAGTGTGATGTGGATGAAGGTGAGTAATAAAATGGACCTCTGGGGGTCCTTACCCAATATTTTATTCGTGGTGGCCCAGGGTGTAAGATAAAATTATGTGATGCAACTACAAGTAGAAAAATTATGACTACTTAGTTGACTAGGTGTTGGTGGTCTACATGTTTCAGTCCCTGAAGAAAAATAGGCGGGACTTTCGTCAGGACCAGGTAGAAGTGAGTGAGTTACGAAAACCTTTTAGTGCTCCCTCATCCAGTTTTAAGACACTTTTCTTTCCACTCATTTTTTTGCACTGCGACATCAGTCACTCTGTTTCATCTATATATTCTAAACGCAGAGTAACAAGACCATACTGAGGCCTGTCTGAGCAGGTGAGGGCTTTCACCATCTTTGTCCTCATCTGTCAAGGGCAGGGGCTCTACCGTGTTGGTCAAAAAAGGAATCCCAAATGATGAAGGGCGGTTCCGTGCGGTGACTGATGGGTATCCTCAACTGACCATTCAGGAGGTCTGGGGTTTGACCTTGATGTATAGGATAGATATGGTGTCTGTGTTGGGTGTCCTTGTCACTTTAGTGTATATTTTTATGTTTAGACCCTTTGATACTTGTGTGTAGGAAAATGTCAGTAGGGAACATGTCAAAGCCTGGTCTCTAAATTTCCCTTGGGCCCCATTTTGATCGTTTTGTTATTTCTTCTTCAAACGAAGAAAGCCACAGACTCTGAGTCTGATGGAGAAGCTAAATGATATACCTCTAGAAAACACATAAGAGTCTTCTGAGGAGAAAGGAGAACAGAAAAAAATGAATTCAGGAAAATCTAAAGAGGGAGAGTCATCATCTTCCTCTCTACCTCAAACTCCTCACAAAACTACCTTGGAAAAGAAGGCTCCGTCGTCGTTGCCACCGCCGAAATCTAAGGAAATTCCTGTCAGATCGCCGACTAAGGCGTCGACGACTCCGACGACGATCTCGTCGATGACGATGACAAACCCGAGGACAACTGCGTTGTCGACAGCGATTATGACGACGACTCCATCGACGGTGAGTGTGAGGCCATCATTGACGTCCGCATCTACGTCGTCGACGATCCAGTCGACGATCCCATCGACGATTGTGCCATTGATCCCATCGACGATTCCCTTGTCGACGAGCAAGTCGTCGACGGTGACAGTTTTCAGATCTCCAACGACGAAATCCTCAACATTCATATCGATTAAACGGTTTTCTCCGTCGACGGGCTTGTCGACGGGCAAGAAATCAGAGTTTTCAACACCAAAAATTTCTCCCATCCACTATTCTGGATTGTTAGGATTCTGAGGATGAAGTGCCTTATGGAGTAGCCTATAGCCCCTCTCAGCTACACATTAAAAGTCAAGAGTCAGAAGAAGAAGACTTTCAAGAAATACAGGAATTCTCTTGTAAAGATCGTCCGGTACAGGGTTCAAGGCGTTATGAATCGTTCCATCAAGCATATAATTATGAGGAAGAGGAAGAAGTGAATCCCAATGTTCAGGAGCAATCTATGTCAGTGCCTTTATCCTTAATATCTGATTTAAGGCACATGATAGACAGTTCTTATCGTCGTTTCCCAGAGGATAATGCTCCATTCTCAACTTCAACAAATGTTCCTCAGACTGTGGTTGAAACACCAGTGGCTAAATCTCCGCCTCCAGTTCAAAGAGTAGACACCCCAAAAATAATAACTATTCGGGATGAACTAATGGAAAGCGATCATGAAGACCAAGCAGAGGAAGGAGAAATTCCACAAGATGACATAGTAGGGGATCAATGGGATCAATACATTGTTCTAACATCACCTTCATCACCGTTACCTCAAGCGAGTTCTCCGCTAGAGGACATTGCCAGTTTCCATGATCTAATAGAAAAAACCTCAAAAAGGTTTCAGCTTCCAATGCCTGTTAAGGAAAACAAATGTTTTCTTTATGATTTTAAGGACACGTCTCGGAAATCTGTAAAAGCTATCCCGATAATCCAGCATATATGGGATGAAGGACTGAAATTAATGAAAAATTCAACCTCAGTACCGGCCTCAATTCCTAAGATCGAGAAGAAACACTGTGCTCCAGAGACCTCCCCAGCGTGCCTGATTGGACATCCATGTCCCGAATCCGTTGTTACGCAGGCAGCACAGAGGTGTTCCAAAAATCTGGTCGCGACCTGTTTGGTCCCCCCTGATAAAGAAGTAAAAGGATGGATGGTGTAGGAAAACGCTTTGCTGTAATGGCAGCAGCTTCTATCAGGGCAGCAAACGCACTGGCACTAATTAGTAGATACAATAGGCAGATGTGTTCGGACATCGCACCAATTCTGTCCCACCATGGATGACAAAAAAGAGGAAGCAACTACAATTCTTCAAGATGGACCCAGAGCAGCGTCAGAGTCCATCGATATAGCAATGGATATTGTGTCAGTGGGCTTCAGACAGATGGCTGGAGCGGTGGCGCTTTGTAGGCAAGGATGACTGAAATCAACATCTTTCAGACCTGAAGTCCAGGCAAAGATCATGGACATGCCTTTTGATGGTGAGAGTCTGTTCGGGAAGCATATTGACGAAGCGCTTCAAGGAATAAAAGCAGACACGGCTAGAGCTCTGGGCTCTTTACAACAGGGCCGTTTCCAATCTTTTCGTGGCAGAGGATCGAGAGGACGATACCTTCAGTGCTCCTCCTTTCAATCAAACAGGTACCAACCTTACAATCAACAGGGGTACTGTCAGTTCTCCAACAATCAGCAGTATCGGTCCTCTAACACATCATATCAACAACAAGGCAGGAGGAAACCAGCTGCAAGAGGAAAGACACAAGACGCTGGTCGAAGACAGTGACGTTCTTCAGGCGCCGCCGGCCCCGTCTCATCTCAAACAGTTCCATTACCTCTCTCAATTTCTAAATCAGTGGCAGTCAATAACATCAGACAAATTGGTGTTGGATATCATAAAACAAGGCCACACACTGGGAATCTTACAAAAACCACCTGTTCACAGAAAACAAAACCATCTTTCATCCCTCAAGTCAGAAATCGTAGCTGTCATTGTAAAAGGGACAATAGAAGAAGTTCCCACAGAACAACAAGGGAAAGGATTCTATTCGCACTTTTTCCTAATAAAGAAAAAAGCAATCTACTAAATAAAGGCAGGTAATCGACCTCAGAGATCTGAACAAATACAAAAAGAAAATTTCGTTCCGCATGCTGTCTTTACAAGAAATCCTCCTTTTACTTCGCAAAGGAGATTACATGGCTTCATTAGACTCTTGGATGTGTATTTCCACATCCCAATTCACAAAAAACACAGACAGTATCTGCTGTTCATGGTGGCGGGCGCCATTACCAGTTCAAAGTATTTCCCTTCAGCCTCAAATCTTCCCCAAGGGTGTTTACAAAGTGTATGGCGCCAATCGCAGCACACTTGAGGCAGCAAGGTCTCCAGATATTTCCATATCTGGACGACTGGTCGATAAAAGGTGCATCGTTCCAGGAAACGCATCAGTCCCTAATGAATTGCATGGAGCTTTTCCGAGATTTAGGTCTTCGGATAAACAGAGAGAAATCTTTCCTTACTCCGACTCAGTCACTTCAATTCCCAGCCGCGGTCGGTAATGGGTGTATCTGCAGGGCGGTGATGTGGGGAGGAGCAGGGGCAGGGAGGGGGGTAGTAATCCATGGATTACGGAGCTTTACAGGTAAGTAAACATATAAATAAATAAAACAAATTTCATTGCACGCACTGCATTGCATTTGGGGATGCAGTGCACGCAACGAAATTCGTTTTATCTCAGCTCATGAGTGCTCCGTTCGAACCGATTCACAAAGCTGAATTGCAGTTCATATCATGGAAAGTAGCCTTACTTCTTGCTCTCACTTCAGCCAGGAGAGTCAGCGAGATCCAAGCTTTTTCTATTACGGAGCCATTCCTACAGTTCAGACAGGATAAAGTAATTCTCAGGACAAATCCAAAGTTTATTCCTAAAATTCCTACAACTTTTCATCTCAATGAACCAGTTGTCTTGCCTACATATTTCAAGAACCCTTACACTACAGCAGAAAAACCTCTGCATACTTTGTACATTGGGAGATGTCTAAAATTTTACATAGAGAAGACAAAGTCATTTCGTAAATCAAAAAAACTGTTTATAGCTTATTCTGGACCCAGGAAAGGTTTGGCCCTTACAAGATCTTCAATTTCTCGATGGATTGCATCCGCTATTGTTTTCTGTCATGCAAAAGTAGGAAAACCCTTGTGCACAAGAATGCGTGGTCATTCCACTCGAAAGATGGCAACTTCAACAGCAGTGCTAGCAGGTGTCTCGCTTCCAGACATTTGCAGAGCGGCAACTTGGTCAAATGTACACACGTTTACCAGACATTATTGTCTGAACACAGAGTGAAAAGCAGATTCAGCAGTGGGTCAAGCAGTTTTGCGGCACCTGTTTCACTAAGGTATTTGTCTTTCACTATATAGTTTGTCAATTATATGATTGTGTGTATATATATTTTTATATACAAAAAGATTTTTTTTTTTAGGACAAAGCAGAGCCCTGAGCCTAGTAACGCTGTTTGGAAGAAGGACTGCTATCTATTCTGATACAAGCATGTGAATCTATGAAAGATTCAATACTGGATAAAAAACGAGTTACTTACCTGTACACTATGGTACTCCAGTATTATCTTTCATAGATTCACATGCGGTCCACCCACCTGCCCGTTTCTTTTTAGGTAGACCGCCTTTATCTATGGTTTCTTCTGTAGCTCACTGTTGGGCTGTTGGAAATCTGAGGTATGGTGGCTCTGCTGGGGATGGTGTATCTCAGGGTTGGCAGCTGATTGGCTATGGTTTGGACCACATAATGAGGATGAGAGGTTACCTAAGGATTTGCTACTCTATGGTTTCAGGCAGTTTTTTCTTTTACTGCTATGGTTATTCATTTATCGGGAGACCCCCACCATGACGACGGGGAAGATACAAGCATGTGAATCTATGAAAGATAATACTGGAGAACCATAGTGTACAGGTAAGTAACTAGTTTTTTTACTTATCTTTGGTAACTTCCTTTCTAATGGACACTCTAACTGCAGATTCCTCACCGTCCACCCACCTCCCTGTTCTGTGGAGTGGCTTCTTTTTGCCATCTATAAAGGTCCCAAGTTCGAGATCTGCACACTGATGCCGACAATTGTTTTATACTCTATGTCTGAAGGTGCAAATAGAGTGCAAGAAACTGCCATCAGCATGCAGGGGTGGCACTTATATGCAGCACCGCTCTTGTTATTTCTGGAGCGGTACGGAGCTAGCATAGAGCTGCATGGTGCGACCTAGAGTTGCATGAGAACCTTGCAGCGAAAAACATCCAGATCGAGGGCCAGATGTACGACCATTTCATTTTGCGAGTCTCCAATTGCGATTTTTTTTGCGACTTACAATTAGTGACTCGTAAAATGCAATGTGCTAATGTGTATCTGAAACATTTAGTGATTCCCATTGAGGTCGCAAATGTTCTACTGCATCAATAGTCATGAGGTAGGTCATAATTTGGGACCCATTGGGAATGGCCAGTAATCACAGGGATGGTGTCCTGCTGGGGTCAGCAGACCACCACGTCTGTGAATGCTTTTTAAATAAAGCAATTGTATTAATGGAAATGCAGCCCATTTTCCTTAAAGGAAAACAGGATGCATTTAAAAAATAAACATGAAAAGCTACCTTTTCATTTTTTAAGAGTAGGCAGTGGTCAATGGTACCACGGAATGCACTTAAAAAATGTTAGTACCCTCATTCACAAAGGGGAAGGGGTTCCATTGGGACCACTTGTCATTTGCAAATGAGTTACCACCTACTTCATGAAGTCGGTAATATATTAATGTTTTGTGAGCTCATTCCGGTCGCAAAACATTCATAAATGTCCCTGCGACTCGCTAGTAGGAAGGGACGACCTTGGCACGCCTCTTCCTAATACCGACTCGCAAACCCTATTTTGCGAGTTGGTTAATAGGTTACCAACTCACAAATATGGGTTGGTACATGCTAAAGCCATTTTAGCGGTTGCAAGCGGCCCGATTCTCCGTTTACGACTGCTAAAAAGGTTTGTACATCTGGTCCCCAGTCTCATGCTTGTAGTATATTCTAAAGGTGAGGAATCTGCAATTAAATAGAGTATCTGTCAGGAACAGCATTACCAAAGGAAAGTAACTTGCTCTTTGGTACTTGATTCTTGTGTCACTGGAAGTTAATTAACATGTTTATATTCTGTGATTCCTATTAATAACATACATGTATTACGGGCTAAGAATTCCTTGTACCGTACTCATATCGATAGATACATATCATGTGTAACTCTTATCTTGAAGTGAAATGTCATCCTGTTACCCCATGAAATGACTCCAAGTTGAAAATTAAACAATTCTTGAGCCTTATGCAAGGCTTAAAGTCGAATATTCAAAATAGTTCACAGTTGCTACTCAATACTTGATTTTCAGACTACTTCTCAGCATTCAAAACATATTCCAAAAAACTCTAAAGAAAGCAACAGTTTTTTCCAATACGAAATCCTGATGTCAAAATAGCAAGTTCCTGGCTGCAGCAACATTTAAGCTTGATTGCTTAGCATGGGCACCGTGAAATACGAAGAAATGTATAGCTCGAAATTATGAATTGCAAGGGAGTTATGTTCTCCCCTATTGATTCTTGTTCATCATTTATAAGCAAGCTGCTGGATTTGACTAACGAATAAGCCATCATAAGCATATTTTAAAAGGTTAAAATTGGAAGTTCGAAAAACGATAGAGACTTCCGGAGAATACTGATAACCCTTTGTCTTCAAATCTTATTTTATTGTATTATCTTATTTCATTGTATTATTTTATCATATATGTATAGCGCTTAACACCAATTTGTGGGGTGCTGAAATGCTTGTTCACGCATTTAGAACGCTATTGTGTGAGGTTGGAAGAGTGTTGTGTTTGCTTTAAACCTATATGAGAAGTGTTTACATGGCATGCGTGATCACCATTATGGTGCAGTTATGGTGTTCAGCGATGCAGCTCTTGGTGAGATGGATGAGGAAGTGTGAAATATAGAAGCACATTTTTTTAACGTGTGTTATGCTTACAGCTCTGATTAGCTGTCCATGTGCCTTTGTGTTGGTAGTTTATCCTGTATGTTCTTTATCTGATTACTTATAGTGACTATGACAGGAGCTCATTCATAATGTGATCATGTGAATCCAAGAGAGCTAATTGGCTGATAAAGAGTGAGGGGTATCACTAGATAAGACTGACAGTACTCCATTATATGATTGCTATAACGAGATGTCAGTTGAAGATATTTGTCAAGATGATCTGGGTTATTTTCATCCTTTTTGTCAATATAAGACATCAGTGTCCATAATATTTGACTATTTGGGACCTGCAGGGTGGACTGTGTTAGAGTCTGCCGGTGACCTTGAAACTGTGGCAGAATTCTTTGGTCTCAGCAGACCTACCTGGTTAGTAATGCGCAGTTACAGAAGTAGTCTTTATAGTCTATATTTCCGCCATCCAGTTGCCAACAATGTTGAGGAGGTCCATTCATACATGAAATGCTTGTCCCATTGAGAGCGAGGGACCATGTAAAGAATTGATATATGATGACATGGATTGTATCAAATTGATACTGGGATGATCTTCATAAGGATTACAGTAACTGTCCTCCATCTTATTGTTAGAGGTAGAAGGTATGGTAGACATAATTTACTATGCCTGTTAAGCTGCAAAGTGGGTCTATGATTAGAGTCCCATATATCATTAGGCAGGTTGTAGGTCTTCACAAGCAGAGTGGCAGTTGGTACTTCTACGATTGATCGGCGAAGCGTAGTTATTATATTCCATCCATATATAAAGGTCACTGTTAGATGACATTGGATGGAGCGCCCCAATGAGGGTTGAGTGCCTAAGTCGATCTTCTTGGCATGATGTGCTAGTCTAGACTGTTCCTTAGCCATTGACAGTACATATATTGGTAGAAGGTTTATCGTTCTAGGTTCTAATCCCCGGTCAGTGGTTGATGTCATTTTCATGGGAAGAAAGATAGTTTCACCTCTCATCTGAACTTTAAATGCTTCAAACCTTGTCGGGCAGTGATTCCAGAGCGTGGTGGTTTATATTAAGAATGCGGAGCCATGTGTTGATTTCTTATTGTCAGTTGATATGGCGATCTGTGGTGCTAACCTGGGGTGCAGTGTCCCATTTTGTTTGTATTGTTTACATTAAATTTAGTGATATAGTTGTCCTTTATCTTGGGAGGCTCTGTGCACAATGCAGATTACTTTGAACATTGATCATTGAGCTTGGGAGCCAGTGAAGTGTTTGCAGGAGTGGCATCATGTCTTCTCAGGGGTGAAATCCGAGAAGGTGCCTTGCTGTAGCATTTTAGATTCGTTAACTCTGTGTATAATGAAGCAGGTGGCACCAAGCCACAGGCTTTAGGCATAGTAGAGCTTGGAGATCGTAAGAGTGAGGGTAGATTGTAGTTTTTTGTAGGTACTAAAGATATGGGAATACGCTTTGCTGCATTCTCATTGTGCAGAAGGTTGTCCTTCTGCCCTCATTGACTTGTGGTAGCAGGGAAAGATCTGTTTACTCTTAGGTTTCTCACTTTTCTTGACTATATGGTGGGGTATCCAGGTCACGATCTCTGTATTTGCAGTGTTGAGCTTTAGGTGGTTAATCATCATCTGTGCATCTAAGGCATGGAGGCAATCGCCAAGTCTTCACCTGTAGAGGGCCATCCATTTTTAGATTGATTTGCATATTATCTACATAGCTGTAACTTGTAAGGTTGAATCGGGGCACAAGTGCTAAATAAAGAAGTGGGGGGGGCGCTCAAAGACAGGAAGTGACGTCACGACCGGAAGTGATGTCAGGAGAGGTAAAAAAAGAAATTGTCTTCTATTAATGGAGGTGCATTGGGGCTGGTAGTGCCTGGCCAAGACAGCTGCGACGCATGCTTAAGAGTGGGGAGGATGTGTTTGTGTGTGTGGGATGCCTGAGTCCATGCGCGCGCTTGTGTGCGTCTGCTTTATTTCTGCTTAAGCACTGTAATTTGGCACCGGATGTTTTAGCAGAGAGCTCTTTGCTACTCTGGGTATGTTTTTGCATGCAGGGCATCTTTGCTGGGGGGATGGCGTCCACCTGGTAAAATAAGTGGGGGGACGCCATCCACCCGCGTGGTACGGCGACTCGAGCCCTGGGTTGAATGTTATGATCAAGTCCAGTAAGGGGGTTTGTTAGATGTTAAATAGGAGAGAAGAGGTGATTGATCCCCGAGGGATGCCACAATGTTGAGTGTGAGGAGCGGATACAAAAGTTGGTATGAAAACCAAGCTTAGTTTGTGTTTGAGGAAATCAATGTTAGATTAGAGTCTGGTGGGGAACAGTGTCATATGCTGCTGATAAGACCAGACACATTAAGGCAGCCACTGTCCACTGTGAGTTTTACATCGCCCCATATGGATGCAAAGGCTCGGTGTCCCGATGCTATCCTAATGTGCTAGCTGTTATCCTTTTGTCTTTTCTTTGGATTTTGGGGTGGCAGAGTATGCTGAAGGTATTCAATGACCATTTTGTGGATTCAGCGCCTACCGGGTAAGGCTTATATTTTTCATTTGTTCATAAGTGATGATATAGAAAACTTCTAAACCACGAAAGGAAAAGGGAAGATTAAAGGGTTGGAGGGGTTGGAAAATAAGGTGAAATTGTGCAGAGGGAGCAGATTCATGGTTTGGTTATCTTTTGGCGTCATGTTGTACTTCACACAAGGTAAACATTTGTCTACAGCTCTCACCTTTCAAAAAGTGCAGACATACCACAGAGCTCTGTGGCATTATTTGAAGGATTAACTTTTAGTAAATGCATGCCTATGACAGCTTAATAGGCTGAAAGTTGCTCATGATAATGAACTAGGAATACGCACTAGTGTCGGCTTGGAGACCAAACCTCTCACAACACCCCCAAAACATTTAAAAAAAAGAATCTGAATGAGAAACTTTCTTTAGTCTCCAAATCCATTTAATCAGTGGTTATGGCGGGCTGCTTCCACTCTCAAAGAGATGCAACACATAACCCCTAAGCTTGCTGTACCTCCTCTGATCCATGAAAACATTCAAGGTATCTTTTCAAGAACACACAAAACTAATTAACTTCACTGAGGCACCTGATTATTTGATTAAACGTCTTCTAATGCTACAAAATGAGTACCGAGGCCAGCACTCCTGACAGATGTTGCTGTGTTCCTTACTATGCTTGTGAAGTCAGAGTTAAGCTGGAATTATGGCAACAGGTCCACTACTTTGTAAACCCCAGGCCAAACCACAGTTGGGAGGCCCATGAGCAAGAACAACATTGTGCCGCTGGTCAGAAAGAATTATGAGGTAACCAGGTTTGTCATAGGAGGAGTCTGGAGTGACAGTGATTGCAATGATCTAATTAGTGTGTTCTTGCATTGGAGTGCCTACTGAGAGTGGATATGTATGGCTCTGACATGTCCAAAGAGGTAGAAGACCATCAGCTAAAGAGCTGAGAGGAAGAAGCTTGTGGGGAGCTGCCCACCATGGCCGTTTCTAGGTGTTTTGACACCCTAGGTGAGAATTGAAAAATGCCGCCCCTCCCTTTTACTACCATCACTCTCTACCCCTGTCATCCAGGTGTTGGGAAAGAGAGGCCTACTTTGGCACCTCTCTATCTAGTCTGGACTGACAAATCAGTATTAAAATTAATCAATTGTTGCGACTATGTAAGTGTTATTGCCCTGTTTTGAGGGTATTAACTCAGTTATGCTATCATGGGCTTGAGTTGGGAGAACAGTAGGGCTACTGGCCTCTTCCACCTCCAATCACACCCAACACAGGTAGATACCCACAGGGCTTTGTAGGGGAAGGGAAATCCTTTAAAGAGTCATTTTCTCTCTGGATTCCTCTTCTCTTTTTGAAACTCAGAAGCAGCAGCATTGTCGTGCTGTCACCAGGGGTTTAAGTGGAAGATTTTTCAATATTATATACTAGCCATAGGTGTTGCTTACTTATCCTATACAACTAACAACCATTGACAAAGCAAATATTCCTGACTGGATGAAATGACAGAAACAGCAAAATAAAAGCACACTATGCTAAACACACATTTTTAGCTTACCTGTTGTAGGCCACGCCCTTAGTTACATTGACCACGCCCATTTGAGAGACCTCCACCCACAGTTGTTATTCCATCCCACTTAAAGCCCTGCAGGGCACAAATTATTGGATGACTAATTGGCATATTTAATTCACAGTGGCGTCATAGTAATGTTAAACCCTCATAAGATTTCCCAGTTTTGAACCTAGCTATCTTACAAAATCGCCCATTTAGCATGTTTTCACACAAAAGTGAAAGGATCATATTTTTTCTTTTTATAAATCACGTAAGCTTTGCACATTTCATTGTGAAATTGAGCTTAGAAATGCCGGAAAGAGACAGAATTTTTAAACAGACGTAAGGAACTAAACAGCGTTTGGAGGATAAACAAGATATGTTGTGTGTAGTTTTAACAGTCAAAGTTGCTGCTAATTCATGTTTTTTTCTGCTGTTGCTCCTTATCCAGCGGCAAACGCTACACATTTGGAGTTAACTTTGTCTCGGGTAAGGAGAGCAGTCTATAGCGAGTGTGAGGGGACTTCGAGCAGCTGCATCCCCCTCAGACGTGTATCCTGATTGAAGATCATTTTGGCGAGGATCTTTAGTCCAATATAACTGAACAAGACTACAATTCGCAGGATGCTCCGTAGCGTTTCATACATTGGACTGGGACCTGGGTGAAATAAAGTCCTCAACAGGAACTGCCCGCAAGCTCTGAGGGCAGAACCATTACATGTGGGGAAGAAGAGCGTCCAACCTGTGCCTGGGGTGTCAAAGGGATGAAAGCGCTTCTAGAAACCAGAATTATAGCTTTTGGGAAAAAACAGCACCTCCACATGGTCACGTGACTTGCTATCGGGTACCCAAACACCAGAGGGAGGGCAGGACATCGACGGGATCCAAGCATTCTGCATGGGCAGTGGGCATTACTGTACTGTAGCTTCATTAGATGCACTGCTATAACAGGCACTGCTGGCCTCGGAACACTGCTCTGCTTGGCATTTGGTACTGAAGTCTGCTCAGCTGGGCACTGTTACAGGAGCCTGCTGGGCTGAGGACACTACTGCCTCCGCAAGGCTAGAGGAACTTCTATACTGACATCTACTGAGCTGGCGGCGCTGTGCTGACTGACTTCTGCTGAGGCAAGGGCACTTCTATGCTAGGCACTGCTGGGACTGTTTCTAGTGCTGTTTACAGATGGTGTGAAGCGTTACAATTATGAAAAAAAAACGACGAGATGCGCTAAATGCATTTTGCCAATGGTAGCCTCCACATTTCACTCTAATCACAGTCTCTCCGGTACGCTGTATTCTAACGAGTACAGCACAAATAAAAGGGGTATACCTATATAACAAACGTTCACACACACATGTTTTTTGCCGCCCTACCCCTTTTGCCGCCCTAGGCGGCCGCCTAGCCTGGCCTAATGGTAGAAACGGCCCTGCTGCCCACATGGTATTCCAGTCAGGCTACAGTCCTACATAGTCTAGAATGGGGTTAGAAGGAATGGAAGAGTTAGAGAATGTTGAGAGGACTCCTGAAAGAAGATGGATCCACTACTGGACAGGGACATCTTAAGGATTTTGGGGGCCCTGGGCCGAACATATTTTGGGGGCCCCTTTTCAGAACAGCTTTGAATTAATGATCCAATTTGAGCCCCTGTTTCCAACGCTGTTTCCGCTTCCTCAGCTGCGTTAGTGATCCAGTTTGCATCATAGGCATTAGCATATAAATTCCTGATGTAAATGGACGTGCACAGCTGACAGCGGTAGGATTTAGTGTTTCCTGCCCTGCTACTTGGTTTTTAATACTTTTTAAATTGTATATGTGTGGCTGAATTACACTGTGCTTTTTAACAATTTTACCTACTAACGCACACTTGCACTTTACTTTATTCTGCTTGCCTACATCTCCTTAGCTGCTCCGATGCGTATCTCGCTTTTCCTCTAGTCCTGGTCTGTCGCAACTGATACACCGATTGTGCAGAGGGCTGGGGCTACTATCAGGCTCTTTACTTCCGCCCACACAGTTTCCGCTTCCTCAGCTGCATTATCGATTCAGTTTGCATCATAGGCCTTAGCCTATATATTCCCGATGCAAATGGATGTGTGCAGCGGGCACACAACTGGCGCACCAAAGGGAAGCCCGTCTGCGCCGTCAGCGTACGGCGCTGGCCATGCTGCCCAGTTACCCTCCGGTGAGTTTCTTCCACTATATTACAATAGGAAAAAACTGTTTAGCCTTAGGCAGCTACCATTATGTCAGTGTACAGTGGCTGATCCAAGCTTGGAGGTAGACTTTCAATGCAATAAGTGCAACTAGTCTCTCCTCCAGCCCAGGAAACTCGCACCCAAGATCCTCCCACGCAACAATAAGTGTAAAAACAATAAGAAAACAGAGAACTTAAAGGCCACCCTTTTAAATTGTCGCTCTATGCAAACGCATGAACCACACATTTATCCTACTTTTAGATGAACAGCCTGATCTTTTATTTCTCACTGAGACCTGGCTGTCTGAAGCCTCCAACCCTACAATGACCTCGGCCATCTCTACGCGTTATAAAATCCTCAGGAGGGACTGACCCAGTGGGAAGGGGGCGGTGTCACCATAATTTACAATCAAAAACTAGACTGCTCTCCCATCCCGATAGAAAACATTGAGGGCGCAGAGTCCTTAGGCTTCCGCTGTACCTTATCCCCCATCATAGCAAAGCTGGTTTTCTGATTTACAGACCTCCCGGTGCAATTGGAAATGTTATTACTACTCTTAATACAGCAACCATCTCCCTGGACTTGAAATACAACAACTGCCTTATTCTGGGAGATTTCAATATACATATGGACAATGGAAAAGACCCTCAAACAATTTCCTTGTTGGAGACGCTGCAGGCCTGCAACATGTTTCCATCTATTTCTTCGGCCACCCATGAGAAGGGCCATACCCTAAAACAAATCTTTCACAACTTTGACATAACAGTAAGCCTACCTCTTCCGATTACCTGGTCTGACCACATCCTATTAAAATTCATCATTCCCCACTCTGCCACAGCCCCTCGGGCTAACGCAGGGCAGAGGGTCATTAAATACAGAACCTTCCATAAAATATCCATCCCGATGTTAGCAGACGCCCTCGGTCGTTCTTCACTGGAGCTGTCTGGCTGCTCTAACTCGGGTGCCCTCCCAATTGATTCATGGCTCCGAATCAACATTGGTGCAGCAGTACCGGTTGTTTCCCGCTCCTCAAAGAGATCTTCCCCACCAGCTCCCATGGTTTAACGATTCCCTCAGAACTAGCAAAAGAAATTGTAGAAAAATTAAACGGGAATGGCACCTGAGGACAGGAAGGTGTATAAAGACATCTTAACCACATCGATGCTATGCATTTTCCCCTCCTGTGCTGAGTTTTTCTCATTCCCATGTTTCATGACGAGCTGGGCTCGTCATGAGCGTGCGAGGAGGCTACCTCATGACGAGCCCAGCTCGTCATGAGCGTGGAAGGGGTTAAAAGTTCATTACATTCTCGTGAAGGCAGCCAAAAAAAACTTCTTTCAAACCAAGATAGAAAATGCCCAAAATAAGAGTAAGGAAATCTTTGGCATAGTTAAATCCTTTACCACCCGAAAGCCGGCATAAAGGAAGGGCCATGCACGGAAGATTCGTCTAAGCAAATAGCTCAATTCTTCCACGAAAAGATCTTGGTGATCCAACAAGCCTTCACTAACATCTCAGAGGAAGAACTGACCTTCTACCTTAGTTCTAATAGCAAATTTCACCTCTTGGATCCTCCATCTTTATCAGCTTTCCCTGAGTTTCAGCTTGGAGAGTCACTGACCCTTCTCCAAAGCATTAAGTCTGGCTCTGCTACGACCCATGTCCAGCGAATATCCTGAACCTATTAGCTCCCACCATAACCCCCACGGTAAACCAGCTCTTTAATGCTTCCCTCTTCTCAGGCAACATGCCAAAATTATGGAAGAATGCTAAGATTCTTCCACTGATAAAAAAGGCTAACACCAAACCGATGGACCCTGCTAACAACAGGCCAATATCCCTTCTTCCGGCCCTCTCTAAAGTTTTATGTAAACAAGGCCCACCAAAAACACATTGAAGACGGGAAGCTCCTTCATTAGTCCCAATACTGTTTTAGGGCTAACTACAGGATGGAGTCCTCTCTGCTGGAAGTGACTGAATTTCTCAAGGGTAAGCTGGCTTAGGGAGGCAAGGCTATTCTGATACTGCTCGATCTGTCGGCAGCCTTCGATACAGTCTCACATGAGAGGCTCCTGGAGAGACTTGCTAACATCAGCCTGGGGGGGACCGCCTTAACATGGATGTCATCCTTCTTGGCAATTAGATCTCAGGACATCTGGCTCCCCCCTTTCTCATCTCCGGTTCCGGCCATGAATATAGGTGTCACTCAGGGCTCCATTCTCAGTCCTACCCTTTTTAATATATATCTATCCCCCCCTTGCATCTCTGGTAGAGTAAGAGGGCGCCAAAAGTGTTTCCTATGCTGATGACACTCAGCTGATTTTTACATGTGACAAAGGAACCGACTTTGATGGGGCAATGATTAGGTCTTGCCTCACAAAGGTCTTTAACTGGCTGAAGATCAATCAGCTGAAATGCAATCCTGACAAAACTGAAGTTGTTTTCTTTGGTGATCCAGAAACGCCTGACTGGAGCTTTTGGTGGCCAAAAGATCTGCCATCACCGCCCACGGAAAAGGAGAAAGTCAAAAACGTAGGAATTGTCGTAGACAAGATACTCTCCATGCGCTTTCAAATCTAAAATTTAACTGGCGCTTGATTTGGCATACTCCAGATGCAAAGAAAATTCCTGCTACTGTTACAGCTTGAGAGCAGAAAGATCATGGTGCAGGCTCTGGTGCCAGCAAAGCTTGACTATGTCAACAGCTTGTACCTCTGTCTTATCAAATCCCTTATCCAGCGCCTACAAGTGGTACAAAACGCGGTGGCCAGAGCCACCCTGAGACCTAAACCGAGATCTAGTATGACCCCTATTCTTAAGTCTCTACACTGACTCCGCATAAAAGAACGGATCGACTTCAAAGCGATGACCATCTTCTTTAAAGCTTTCCACGGCTTAGGAGCCGGCTGCCTAAATAAGCGCATTAATCGCTACACAACATCTAGACCCCCTAAGATCTTCCAATGCCAACCTGGCCATAATGCCTAAAATATTCTGTGCCCACACTGGGGCAGATCCCTCTGCTTTCTCGGTGCAAAATGGGAATAGACTCCCTGAGTCTCTGAGACTAACCACAGACCTACTCTTTTTCAGGAAGAACTTAAAAACCTGTGTGAGAAGTTGGCCTGGTATATGATGTTCACTATTCTAGTGAGCACCTTGCACCAGTCCAAACAACCCTTATGGTGATGGTTGTAAAGTCAACCTTATAGACCAGCTATCCTAGTGGTAGCATGGACAAAAGCAGTCTTAGGCCAAACTCAAGAGGGCATGGGAAGCCAGCTGTTTTACCATATGCAAACCTTTTAATACCAAATGAAAGGACACCACACAGGTTATATATTCAAAATATATATGTATTTATTTCTAAATAAATCCCCTTAACTCTTTATGAGCACAGGAGCACAAGCGTATAACAAGAAACTTAATATAGCATACAAAAGTTGCACAAATATGAATAGGCCCTGGTGGCCCGTAAAACCATATTCTAAAATAGTGGTATAAGAACCACGTCACGAACAATGGTAAGGCCTAGGGCCTTGGGAATCGCTGGGGCTACACTGGATTAACAGTAGTTAGGACGTGGGAGGCCCACAGGATGCGGGTGCAGTGTCTAAACGCACACGCGTGCACCAATAGAAGTCAATGGGAGCGTAAAGTTAGAAAGTTGCAGATTTGGAAGTCTTCCGACTGGACTAGAACTTAACCACTTAAAACTAGGACACTAGGGATGTAAATCTCCACAGGAGCACCGCAGTACTCGCGTTACCTCACCCACACGAAGCGGGTAAATAGGTGTCAAAGTGTGTCGGGTTTCGTCGTGGAGTTCTATGGAGCCTTGGAGAAAAGATGCTGCAGGCGACCAGGAGAGAAGAGTCCGGTTGGATCCAAGGGTGGATCGAAGATGTAGAGTACCTGAAAGCAGAGAGGACAGAGTCTGGGTCACTAGCCAGTGACCAGGAAGGAACCAGGAAGGAACCAGGCGATGTCGGGAAGCAATCAGGTGATGTTGTGAAGCTTGTCTCTGCAGCCACGTGGACCAGGAGGTGTCGACGACGACCAGGAGCTGGATACGGACTGTCCCACGAAGGCTCTCGCTGTCGGCGGTGTCGGTTCTCGATTCAGAGTCAACAGGCCTTGGCAAATGCAACCCATGCAGGAAGCGAAGATGGCTTCTTACTCAGGCCAGCAAGGACTAAGGGGCTTCTCCTTCGCAGGGAAGCAAGGGATAGTCTGGAGCAACCAGAACAGCAGTGTAGGTTTCGGATTTCATTGTCACAGAGGCCACTAGCCAACGGGCAAGTGACCGGACAGACACGTCAAGCAGGAAAATGCAAAAGGGCCCCACGCAGCACTCAGTGAGTGTGGAGAGGTGATCTTCGGTGCAGTTGGTGCTCGGGGATGGGGCTTCTCAATCTTCAATGCACAACTTCGAGGGTGCCTCAGAAGTTGCACGGAAACCAATTTGCTGGCTTTCCAAGATGGCCGGTCCCACGTCTCTCGTCGCCTCCACGGGTCTCAGCTTTGCTGTGGCTGTGGATCGGGCTGTTGGATGTCTGGAAGTCCGGGTCTTGTCAGGCTCTGTGTTTGAGCCTCAGCGGGAGCAACGACAAAGCAAACCGTTCAGCGCTTGATGGTGCCTGCTTGCACAGGGTGGTCACTCCTTGACCACAAGGGAGATTCTTCAGTCTTCTACGTTGAGTAGGATGTCGAAGGTCCAGAGTTTCGTATCAGAGTTTCAGTCAGGATAAATCAAAAGTCTTGGGACACAGCTCCTACCTTTATTCCAAATCAAGGGGCTGGATTACCTGCTAGGTCCCTCCTATGGGTGGGACCCAGGAAGGGGGTGGTTACACCCCTTTCCCTTTGTCCAGTTTCACGCCAGAGCAGGGGCTGGAGTGCCCCAGCACCGGTTTGAACTGTGCTATGCATGGGAAACCTTGTGTGCCCCAGGCAGTGTCTAGTTTCATTCAGACCTCCCTGCCCCAA
Organism: Lissotriton helveticus; assembly: GCF_964261635.1. Classification (NCBI taxonomy): domain Eukaryota; kingdom Metazoa; phylum Chordata; class Amphibia; order Caudata; family Salamandridae; genus Lissotriton; species Lissotriton helveticus. The sequence continues at coordinate 877,446,612 of NC_136067.1, forward strand.
TCTACTATCTCCTGTCTGGGGTGGTGCTAGCACCTCCCTGTGACAGAAAACCTATTGTCCAGGCCTCCCCTGCCGGAGTTTCGGTCAGCAGCAGGAGGCCAGACTTGTGTCTGTGGCAGCAGCATCCATTTTGTGATGCTTAGGCTCTGGTTAACTTTAACCGAGATTAAGGTTAGTAACATGTCTTCTCCCTCTAGAAGGGTGGAATGCTACCCCCCCGTCACCATAATTGGCGAGGGGGTAGTATTCCAAAGCGTATGACACCTTACATGACATGTTTTGATAAAGCCAAATCAAAGATAGCATTTAACCGCGAGGTTCATAATGCACTTAAGAGTATATGGTATGGCAATATCCTGGAACAGCTATAAGGACATGGTTCCGAAAGCTGCAGACAGGCTCAGCTCATGCTAGAGCACCATTTCACATAAAACCAAGCACTCTGCCTTCAGGATTGTTAAGGCCTGGAATAGGAGTGAGTTATAGGTGCATACATGTCCAGATATATGTTTAGACATAGGAATACTATATCTAAGCAAGGGGTGATTACACGACCTTGCCCCAGCTGAGTGATCAGCCAGTTGTGTCAGTTTGTATGGCCAGCCAGGGGTGGCAAAAGATATGCTGCAGCCCCTGGTAGGCCTTGGATGCACCTATGCCCTGGGTACCTATAGTACTCTGTACAGGGGCTCATAAGGTGACCCAATCCAAATTGGTGATGTACCTAAAGTACATGTTGTGAATTTAGAGAGAGAACAGCAGGGCTGTGGGTCTGATTAGCAGGCCCACAGCCACATTAAGTCGAAAACCAGTGAAGCAAAAAGCTAAAAATTTGGTGACCATAGGATAGCAGACCCTACTCTCCTACATAACCCCCCCCCCCCCAAACGCAGGGACATTAAACTTAACCTTGACCAGATAAGTCTTCATGTTCTAAGTGGTAATACCTGGAAAGAGAGACCATCTGCATTGCCATGGTCAGTCCCTGGTCTGTGCTCCACTGTAAAGTCCATCCCCTGTAGGGAAATGGACCACTTGAGCAGTTTGGGATTTTCACCCTTCATCTGATTTAGCCACAAGAGGGGCTTATGGTCGGTCTGAATCTTAAAGTGAGTGCCAAACAAGTATGGTCTCAACTTCTTCAGGGCCCAAACCACAGCAAAGGCCTCCCTCTCAATAGTTGACCAACGTTTCTCTCTAGGGGTCAGCCTTCTGCTAATAAAAGCAATGGGCTGGTCTTGACCATCTACATCAAGTTGTGAAAGCACAGCTCCCACCCCCAACTCAGAAGCATCTGTTTGGACAATAAACTCTTTGGAGTAGTCAGGACTCTTCAAGATAGGTGCAGAGCACATGGCCTTCTTCAGGTCATCAAATGCCTTTTGACAGCTAACTGTCCACTGAAACTTTTTTGGGCATCTCCTTGGATGTCAGATCATTGAGTGGTGTTACAATGGAGTCATAATTCTTGACACATTTTCTGTAGTACCCAGACAGGCCCAAGAAAGCTCTGACCTGTGTCTGGGTGGTTGGAGGAGCCCAGTCCTGTATGGTCTGGATCTTACTCTCCAGTGGTTGAACCTGACCCCCACCTACAAGGTGGCCCAGGTACACAACCTTACTCTGCCCTATCTGGCACTTTGTGGCCTTGATAGTTAGGCCTGCCTTTTGCAGGGCCTCTAAAACCTTCTTCAGGTGGATCAGGTGATCCTCCCAGGTTGAGCTGAAGACAGCTATATCCTCAAGATAAGCTGCACAAAAGTCATCCAACCCAGCAAGGACTTGGTTCACCACCCTTTGGAAAGTGGCAGGAGCATTCTTCAGACCAAAGGGCATTACCACAAATTGATAATGACCTCCTGGGGTTGAGAAAGCAGTTTTGGCCTTGGCATCCTCAGCTAACCTGATTTGCCAATAGCCAGCTGTCAAATCAAATGTGCTCAGAAACTTGGCAGAAGCCAATCTATCAATGAGCTCATCTGCTCTTGGAATAGGGTGAGCATCTGTCCTATTGACAGCATTGAGACCTCTATAGTCCACACAGAACCTCATCTCTCTCTTACCATCTTGGGTGTGAGGTTTTGGCACAAGGACTACTGGGCTGGCCCAGGGGCCCTCTGGTGGCTCAATTACTCCAAGTTCAAGCATTTTCAGCACCTCAGTCTTTATACAGTCCCTGACATGGTCAGGTTGGCTGTAGATCTTACTCTTCACAGGCAGACTGTCACCAGTGTCCACCTCATGGGTGCACCAGTTAGTCTGACTAGGTGTTAATGAAAACATATGTACATGGGCCTGTAGAACTTGTCTGCAGTCCCATTACAGCAGGTCAGTGAGGCTGCCTGCCAAGGCCACTCCATCAACTGAACCATCATCAGGGTTCTGAGTCAACAGGTCTGGGAGAGGGTCACTCTCTTCCTCCTGTTCCCCATCTGTAGCCATGAGCAAGCCCATGTCTGCCCTGTCCACATATGCCTTCACTCTGTTGACATGGAGCACCCTGTGGGGGCTCCTAGGGGTGCCAAGGTCAACCAAGTAGGCGCCCTCTCCCGTTTTCTCAACAATGGTGTGGGATCCAGACCATTTGTCCTGGAGGGCTGCTGGGGCCACTGGCTCCAACACCCACACCTTCTGTCCTGGCTGGTACTCAGTCAGCACAGCCTTTTTGTCATGCCAAGCTTTCTGGAGTTCTTGGCTGGCCTCAAGGTTTTTGGAAGCCTTCTCCATGTATTCAGCCATCCTGGAGCGGAGACCAAGTACATAGTCCACTATGTCAAGTTTAGGTTTTTTGAGAGGTAACTCCCATCCTTCCCTCACAAGACATAGGGGTCCCCTTACAGGATGCCCAAACAAAAGCTCAAAAGGGCTGTAGCCAACCCCCTTTTGTGGGACCTCTCTGTAAGCAAACAGAAGGCAGGGTAAAAGGATGTCCCATCTTCCCCTAAGCTTTTCAGGTAACCCTTTTATCATCCCTTTTAGGGTCTTGTTGAACCTTTGAACAAGCCCATTGCACTGTGGATGGTAGGGTGTAGTGAATTTATAATTAACACCACACTCCTTCCACATAGCAGTCAAATATCCTGACATGAAGTTTGGACCTCTGTCAGAGACAACCTCCTTTGGAAAGCCCACTCTGGAGAAAACTCCAAGTAGGGCCCTTGACACAACAGAAGCTGTTGTGGTCCTCAGGGGAATAGCTTCTGGATACCTGATGGCATGATCCACTACCACCAGTATAAATCTGTGCCCAGATGCTGTTTGGGGGTCCATTGGGCCAACAATGTCTATCCCTACTCTTTCAAAGGGTACCCCCACCACAGGTCATGGTATGAGGGGGGCCTTTGCTGTGCCACCTGATTTGCCACTGGCTTGGCAGGTAACACAGGAGCGACAAAACTCCTTGGCATCTTCTGACATGTGGGGCCAGTGAAAGTGAGGGACAAGCCTGTCCCAAATCCTGTTCTGGCCTAGATGTCCTGCTAGGGGAATATCATGGGCCAAGGTAAAAAGGAAGCCCCTAAATTGCAGAGGTATGACCAACCTCCTGGAAGCACCTGGCTTGGGGTCTCTAGCCTCTGAATAAAGGAGCCCTTCATCCCAATACACTTTATGGGTACCTTGAGCATTCCCAGCAGCCTCAGCAGCAGCCTGCTGTCTGAGGGGTTCAAGAGAAGGACAAGTTAACTGAGCCTGCCCCAGATCTGCCCTTGAGGGTCCCCCTGTCCCAAGAAACTCAACCTGATCAGGTTCAAGGTCTTCTAGGACAGTTCCCTCTTGGATCACAGAATCATCCTCCTGGGAGGGCTGATCCTCAACCTGAGGCAGGGGGAAAGGCACTGCCTTAACCCTCTTGCTCTTTCTCTTGGGTTGTGTCTGGTCTATAGTTTCAAGATCCAGCACAGGTTCAGGTAAGCACTTTTTGGCCTGTGACCTGGCCACAGCAAGGACATGTGCTGAAATACCTAGCATCTCTGCATGAGTCTTATACTCCACTTCTGACCATACTGAGTTTTCTAGATCATTGCCCAAAAGACATTCAACTGGGAGGTCTGCACTTACCACAACTCTTTTGAGGCCAGTTACCCCTCCCCAGGAGAAATTAACAACTGCCACACTATGTGTAGTAGTGACATTGCTAGCATTGGTCACTAGGTAATTATCGCCCAGTACAATCTGTCCAGGGTTCACAAAGTTAGGTGTCATCATAGTGACACTGGCACATGTGTCCCTGTAAGCTTGAGACACTTTGTCATTTATCAAAAGTGTCTGTCTGTACTTGCCCAAAGTATTGGGACTCACAGTAGGTGACATAGTCATGTCCAAATCACAGATCAAGACAGCCTGATGTAATGATTTCCAGGCAGGTTCCGCAGGAGCGTCAGGAATCCGAAGATAAATCCACAGCCTTCCCCTACGACCTTCCGACTCTATCAAACAGTAGAGTATCGAGAGGCTCGCCAGGGGAAAACAGGGAGACAAAACAAGGAAAGGTTGGGAAGGGAAAAAAAGAAAGCTTGACTGTAATCTTCTGCGTGATCGTGTAACACACAGTAAGGAATTCTGGTGGACGTAGGGCTGAAAGAAATATACACGTTACTTGACAACAGTTTCTAATACACATATGTTTCTATGTTTCTCTATATCAACATTACATACCACCAATGTTTTGTCTAAGCCTCAGGACAGATGTATAGTAGGTGTGGGAATTCGTCTTGAGCTATAACTAGAGTGATAGAACAAAAATTAATGACAATTCTCCTATGACTAAGAACATGTAATATTAAGCTCCTAAGCACAATGCTCTCACTTGGTTTGATGTACAAGACTGTCCGATGGTGGTAATCAAAAATACACTTGACAATAATCCAATGCCAACACCAATACTGTGCAAGGACATCTATAAAACAAAACACATGTATGAGAAATCTCTAACTGTCAATGCTTTAGATAAACAAGTAGGCAGCGCACAGCGCTGTTACCGTGATTCTTAGATGTGTAGTTGGAATCTTGCACCCCTAATAGAGTCCACGCAAGTATCCCCAAATACGGATGGATGCTGGCCCAGGAAATGGATGTTGAAGGGGCTAGCCGTAAGACAGCCAAGTAATGGAAGGAAGGGACAATCAATGGGACTTAGCCGGATGGCGGAGAACAAGCACAGCCTTCGGGCGGTATGCAAAATAAAAACCTAAATACCTAAAAAAACAGGGGAGACACACACACACCACCCGGCCGGACGGCGGAGACCAAGCCCGGCCGTCGGGCGGAGCAGCAGACTTTACGGGAATCCAGTATTGCCTCCACTTCATACTCCTCCGAGTCTTGGATGATCACAGGAGCAGGTCTTTGGGGCAATCTAGTACCCGGTTCAACCGGCTTCAATAGCGAAACATGGAACACACGGTGATTCTTGAATGAAGGGGGAAGTTCCAGTTTCATGGCCACAGGATTAATCATCTTCACCACCTTATACGGGCCAATGTATTTGGGGTTAAACTTGCGTGGACCCCCCAGAGCTATGTATTTTGTGGAGAGCCAAACTTCATCTCCTGGCGTGTAAATGGGTTCTAACCTCCTGTGTAAGTTTGCCCCTTCTGTGTACCTCACCTTTGCCATCTCAAGACAGTCTAAAACATCCATATATACCTTATGTAGTCTCTCTATTCTGTCAGAGGCAGCGGGAGTGGAACAATCAGTAGGGGTCCCTGAAGGCAACAACTTGGGGTGATACCCATAAGAACAAAAGAATGGGGTGGTGTTGGTAGATGAGTGTGGACTGTTATTGCAAGAGATCTCAGCTAGCCACACAAACTCATCCCAATCCTTCAGGGAGTGCAATACTTGATTACGTATGTATTGTTCAAAACACTGGTTAACTCTTTCTGTTTGTCCGTCTGTCTGGGGGTGATGGCTTGAGGACAATCGGACCTCGATCTGGAGCAAAGAACATAAACACTTCCAGAAACGTGACACAAATTGGACACCTCTGTCAGAAACCAAGACGGAAGGGAACCCATGGAGTCGAATTATCTGTTGCATAAATACAGAAGCCAATTCTCCTGCTGTGGGTAACCCCTGTAATGGCACGAAATGGGCCATCTTCGTGAACAGATCTACCACTACTAACAAGGTGTTGTTCTTCATCCTAGTGAGAGGTAACTCGACTATGAAATCGAGAGACACAGTATGCCAAGGGCCAGGAGGGGAAGCTAGCGGCATGAGTAGGCCCACGGGATTAAGACCTGATACCTTAGTCTGAGCACAAACGTGACAAGTCTTAACATAGGATTCTATATCCTTGAGCATTTCAGGCCACCAAAACCGGTCTCTCAAAGCTTTGGTAGTCTTCTTGATTCCTGGATGGCCTGCTACAGGATGAGAGTGGTACCATTGCATAGCCTGTTCCTGTAACTCTTTAGAGGGTAGAACCACTCCCCCCTGGACACAAGCCAATCCTCCCCTTAAGGACACTTCCCGGGAACCCACCAAGGATGTCACTTCCACTGCGGCCTGACTGCTCTGCCCTTGAGCTAGAAAATCATCTTCAGTCGACATCCCTCCTATTATACTAGTTCTGGGGATGATGTAAGTTTGTTCTACTACATCTGTAGGGGAATCAAACCCTAACCGTGATAGAGCATCTGCCTTGCCATTTCGTCTCCCTGGTCTATATTGGACGGTGAAGTCATACTCGCTGAAGAATTGTGACCATCGCAATTGTCTCATAGAAAGAGCCTTGGCGGATTTAATGTATTGCAGGTTGCGGTGATCTGTATACACCACAGCTGGATACCTGGCCCCCAGTAAATATTGCCTCCATTCTTTAAAAGCCTTTTTAATGGCTAGAAGTTCCTTATCTCCCACTGCGTAGTTGTATTCAGCAGGGTTGAACTTATGTGAGTAGTAGGCTACTGGATGACACTCGCCAGATTTCGTATCAATTTGGGACAGTACTCCTCCCACTGCCACTTGCGATGCATCCACCTCCACTAGAAAGGGAAAGGCTGGATCAGGATGTCGCAGGACAGAGGCACTGGTGAAGGCCTTCTTCAGAAGATGGAAAGAGTCCTCAGCCTCCGGGGACCACACAAAAGGAACTCTTTTCCTCAACAAAGCGGTGATGGGCGCCACAAGGGTAGAAAAGTCTTGAATGAACCGTCTGTAGAAATTAGCCAGTCCCAAAAAACTTTGGATATCTCTCACAGTACGAGGGGCTGGCCATGCCAATACCGCTTCAACCTTGGTGGAATCCATACGAAGACCCCAAGGAGAGATAACATACCCCAAAAAGGGAACTTCTTGTGTGTGGAAGGTGCATTTCTCTAACTTGCAATACAGGCGATTTTCCAGTAACCGTTCTAATACATTGCGTACATGCTGTACATGTTCCACCATTGAAGTGATGAGTTCAGGCCTCAGCAAGGCCCAAAGGTACCAAAAGGGTTCGCCCTTCTGTGTACAAAGTCCTTAGACTTACAAATGAAGTTGGCAAGGAAACTGGAAATACAAAAACATAGTTTAATAAACCTTTAAAGGTGGTGATACAACCTCCACAACACTTCTACAGTATTGTACAGAGTAGCACACTGAATACAAGCACATGGCCCCTTTTATACACAGTGGAAGGGGTTCAGCTTACAGCTTAGACAGAGGTTACAACCACGTAAGGACATTTCCAAATATATCAATGGGTGGAGCTAACAGTATTTCTAGAACATGGGAGGGCTATGCTAATAAGGAACAACTGTTACTTCTGCTGAGCATGCGCTACACTCTCAAGAAGGACTAATAATAACTGTTGCTAGGTAGAATCCACAGTGTAACTGGCAGAGAGGTAGGACAATCAGAACATTGAGCACATGGCAATGTAGGGCATGACAAATGGCGGACTCGAAATACAAAATGGAATCCCTATACTAGATATTTGGACTGATGCATTATGGCTTCAGCTAATGCTTAATAATACCGTTGTTTTATTTACAACAGACGACCCTTTCAGCGTTAGCTGAAGCCATTCCATTTCATAGGGTAGTCATCAAACTCATCTTGAATGTCAATGCTCATAATGTTAGAAATCTCTTTAGTTAGACTCTTTTGATAAGCAGCTTCGGAAACAGCTTTCTTATTGGGTATACAAGAAGTAATGCAAAGAGAACATATAATAGGACCACATTGAATACACATACAGCAAGTAAAAAGAATTACTACTATTATACAAAGGCCAGTGAGGATCTTCCAACCCCATGTAGTAAATAAGGTCCAAAACCAACTAGAGAAGGTCCATGTACCATTATCTACATGTATGTCAGCAGCTATTTTATGCAGTTTATTTATGGCATTATAAACAGAAGGCGAGTTGTCTGGGATGAAGACACAACAGCTACTTCCAATAAGTCTACAAGCTCCTCCTTTTTCTGCTAATATGACATCTAACACCATTCTGTTTTGCAGGGCAACAATTCTAGTAATTTGCAACTCTTCAGTTACGTTTCCTAGTGCTGCAGCAGTTTGGTTGGTCACTGCCTCTACAACTCTAGTTAATCTTCTTATCTTTCTACTGTTTAGGGCAGCTCCAACAAAGAAGAATAAACCTAGGTTAAAATCTACATATTGCTGCAAACTAGTGTCGGTCTGGTCCACATCATCGATAGATAAAGTACGTTTGTATCTATTCACAGTGGCATTATTCAACAATTTCAAGTTTTTATGATAAGTGGCAGGTGCTAAAAACACTGGTGGTAATAAAAACGATACATAGCATACTCCTGACCAGCCAGCTGGTAATCGATAATATCCTCTATTACCGCATACAAAATATGTATTATGGGATGCTAAAAATGTGCTATTATTCAGACCATCTATATTTAAGACTTTAATACAATCACTAACACCTACAGGGATGTACCCAACACTTTGTACGCATAAGTCCGCTTGTGCTTGTGCAACTGAGGTCACACATTTTTCACTTTCGACAGTGTCTCTAGTGTTCGTAAAAATGTAGGGAGTAGACTCATTGTCCGGTCGATATTCTTCCCACTCCCATATAGTTCCATTGGCTTGTGGATAGCCTTCTTTATTCTGGTGACATTCTTTATTTAATCTAAAAAGTAATCTTCCAACAGCAGGCTTTCTTGTGGCAAATAGAAGAGTATACCAGGCACGACAAGAACCATTATGAGAGAAAGGGAGAGGTATAAACGGTGTTCCCCCCTTCTTCTGGTGCGCTGGCATCATACCACATATCCAGCAATTTGTTTCATTTGTAGCAGTGTGGGTATGATTTAGCATCTGAATGAAGGTGTTATTTAAAAAGGACAAGCTGTGTTTTGATTCCTGATAGGGGAGCGTATAAAAGAAATGCTCCTCTGGCACCGGTGTAGAAACCACATATAGATCACGGGCAGGAATTACATCCTCAACAAACCACGTGATAATGGCAACAACTGCCACACTAGCAATAAATCCAAAGGCGCAGATCACTTTCTTTCTCTCCATGTTGAACAAATGTCTCGCAAATCTTCCTGAAACTAAAAAAAAGGCTGTCAGAACTCTTCCCCCAAGGCGGCTGTTGTTTTCTTCACCAACGGGCCAAGACGGGTGTCACTACTCTAATGCAAGGCTGATCCCCCCCCCTTGCCTCATCGGCTCTCCGTTGCACCAACCAAGAGGCCGTTCTGACAGCAGTCTAAACAGCAGCAAACTTCTTCCTGGGTCGAAGGTTGTATTTTCGTACTCCAGAAGTCGTCGGGTCCGGGAAGAACTCCTCTTGCTCATCAGGTACCACAGCAGGGCCTTTCTCTGTAGTCAGGATTTCTCGATGGTCAATCAACACGGCAGGCTCCACCAATCCGGGTTGAACTCTGCGACAATGAAGGGAATGAATCCAATTCTTCCGGTTGGTCACTCGGACGGCCGTTCTTGTTGCGAGCAGAACCTGCTCGGGACCGCACCATCGGGGCTCCAGGCCACTCGTCCTCTCGAACGCCTTGATGAGGACGAAGTCACCGGGTCGGAGACTATGGCCCTCACCTGTGGACCGGTCAGGGAGTGCTTCTCGAACCTGTTGATGAATAGAAACCAAGTTATCAGTTAATTGTGCCAGATAGTCATTCATCAATACACAAGGTACATCATATACGGAACTTGGTTTGGGCACTCCCCAAATATTCATGGGACGACCAAACACCACTTCATACGATGTAAGGCCGGTTCGGGAGTGTGGTACTGATCTTATTGACAACAATGCCAAAGGCAAAGCGTCGGGCCAAGTCAGAGAAGTGGAAGCCTGGATCTTTGCTAGTTTAAGCTTCAGTGTTTTTTCCATTGTAGCGTTCCACCAAGCCAGCCGACTGTGGATGGAACACTGCATGAAACTTCTGTTTTATCCCCAGACCTCTCAGAACGTACTTGATAACGTCTGCTATAAAATGAGGCCCGTTATCACTCCATAATAGTCTACAAACACCATACCTAGGGAAGAACTCCTTCAGTAGCACCTTTGCTGTAGTCATTGCAGTATTGTCCTTAGTAGGGTAGGCTTCAATCCATTTACTAAAAGCACACACCACCACCAAGACGTACTTTAGATTATTACAGCGTTCAAGTTGGATATAGTCCATTTGCAGGACTTCAAAAGGTGCAGTAGGTATTTCAAATCCTCCTGCTGGAGTCCGTGTTCCTTTCCCTGGGTTGTATTTAAGACAGATCATACAGGTCTGTACCACTCTCTTGGCCGTGCTAGCAATCTCTGGATGCTCCCAAACTTGCGCAAGCAATTTCACAATCGCTGAAGCTCCAACATGTGCTAGCCCATGTGCCATTTGAACCATGGGTTGGACAAAAGCTGTGGGCAACTTCCACCTATCCATTTGTTTGTTGCGCCAACAACCTTCATCATCCAGTTCTCCATTTTCAGACCATTGCTCTCGTTCTTTATCAGAAGCAACTCTCTGTATTTCCCTCACTTCTTTCCTAGCATCATGCCATCGTTCTGCTTGTGACTTTACAACATACATTGAAGTGGAGTCAGGTCTCATTGCAGTTTCTCGTGCTACTTGGTCAGCGAAAGCATTTCCTTGCCCTACTTTGTCAATAACTTTCTTATGTGCACTGCATTTCACTATAGCTATCTTCTTAGGAAATGTCAGGGCAGTCAAAAGATTGTGCACCAATTCTCCATACATAATTTGTGTTCCGTGTGATGTCAGAAAACCTCTTTCCTTCCAGAGCAGGCCAAAGTCGTGTGCTACTCCGAAAGCATAGCGGCTATCTGTATAAATATTCACACACAACTCTGCACTAAGCTCACATGCTCGTGTCAATGCTATCAGCTCCGCTGCCTGGGCTGATTTCTGTGGTATGCGTGCTGTTTCCACAATGGTATACAAAGTAGTGATGGCATATGCTGCCGAAGTCGTACCATCCGGTAGCTTCAGGCAGGAGCCATCCACCCATAATACTCCATCTACATCTGAGAAAGGCGTATCCTGGAGATCGATACGACCCTTTGTCTGTTCCTCAGTCACAAAAATACAATCATGTGCTTCTTGTGCCTCAGGCTGAGTCGTCAGGAATGGTAACAATGTTGCTGGATTTAACGTAGCACATCTCCTCAATGTGATATGGGGAGCCAGCAACGTTAGTTCATATCCGGTCAGACGGGCACTTGTTAAATGCTGCGTCTTTGTTTGATTCAAAAGGGCATCAACAGCATGGGGAACCAACACTAACAGCTTGTGAGATAACACTATTCCCTCACTCTGACGTATTGACACAGCTGTCGCTGCGACCGAACGAAAACACCCCGGCAATGCCCGAGCGACAGGATCGAGCAATGCCGAGAAATATGCACACGGACGCTGCCTGTCCCCATGCATCTGTACTAACACAGATGACGCACATCCATCTCTCTCATGTACATATAATGTGAAAAGTTTCGTGTAATCAGGAGTGCCTAACACTGGTGCTGAACAAAGGGCCTGACGTAACTGTTGGAAAGCGTTTTCACATTCATCTGTCCAAGGAAGGGGAATTGGAGTGTCTTTTGTCAATAGCGCTAACAGTGGTTTGACTATATGTGAAAACCCCAGTATCCACTGCCTACAAAAGGACGTAAGACCCAAAAATGCTCGAACATCTTTCTGTGTAGAAGGTGTTGGTGTGTCCAGGATGGCTTGGATACGATCTGATGTAAGTGCACGCCCCTCCTTAGACAAAAGGTGGCCTAGGTAGGTCACCTTAGGTCTACAGAATTGCAATTTCTTCTTAGATACCTTATGATTGTGAGAAGCCAAAAAGGAAAGCAAGGACAACGTACAAGTCTCACATTGCTCAGGGGTGTCAGCAGCCAACAAAATGTCATCGACATATTGAATAAGCACTACCCCCTCAAGCAAGACAAAGGAATCCAACTGTCTTTTCAATGCCTGACTGTAGATACTAGGGCTCTCAGTATAGCCCTGTGGAATTCTACAAAATCTATACGATCGATTATTCAAAGTGAAGCCGAAAAGGTAACGGCTATCAGGGTGAATAGGGATCGAAAAGAAGGCGTTCTTCAGGTCGACAACCGAGAATGTTGTCGCTGTTGGTGGGACCAAGGTAAGGAGTGTCGTGATGTCAGAAACAACAGGGTATTGGGGCACCACTATCTTGTTCACCTCCCGCAAATCAATAATAAATCGATATACCCTAGTATCAGTGTCTTTCTTCAAGATTGGTAAAATAGGACTGTTACAAACATTGTATGGGACTTCTTCCACCACCCCCACTCGGATGAGATCCTGCACAATCTGTATGAGCGCCTCCTCACCCTCCTGTGAAATCCTATATTGAGGCAGGCGTGGTAACACAGCTCCCTCCTTCACACTAATGTGAACCGGAGGAATGACCATCTGTCCCACATCAGTGTCTGAAGTAGCCCACAACGTGTGAGGTAAAGAGGCTAATGCAGCACTTTCAGCGACCATACACACTCTCTCTTTTGCAGGGTAATTGTCATTTAAAATCACGCGTACTCCTTCAGGGGAGCAGCGGATTGTGGCTCTAAATTGTTTCAGCATGTCTAGACCCACAATGTTGTCAGGCGTGTTTGAGGAAAGCAAGAATGGACATGGTGCTGTAAATTTGTCGACATGAAATGCAAGGGGTTGAGATAATGGGCTAAGAGAAGGTGTTCCATCGAACCCTACAGATGTGATCGTTAAGCCAGACAGGGGAGCCCTCGGAACCAATTGTTTAGACAAAGCGCTACGAGTAGCCCCTGTATCAACCAAAAACTGATCAGTAGAACCCAAAACATGTGCTGTAACATAAGGACCCCTCTGATCTACTGGTACTTCAACTGATTCCTCCCCCCATCCTACGCAATCCTATGCATATTGGGAATCATGACTTTCGGGGTGCACATAGTCAGACATCTGATACTGATTTTGTCTATCAAAGGTATTAGACCCTCCTTGTTGTTGCTCCCTAGATTCGAATCTAGCCCTGTCATTTAGGTTACCTCGTGGTCCAGAAAACCCCCCACGATTTCTCCCAAAACCTCTACCCCGTCCCATAGCCCTGTGTTCTCGCGCTAAAGGACACTCATTGGCCCAGTGGCCTTGTTGCTTACAATATGCACATTGATCTTTAGCCAAGTCTGTGCGGTTATATGTAGAATCATAAAAACCCCGACCACCTCTATTATTTCCTCTCTGGGGTGGTCCATACACTTGTGCTAACATAACTTTTGTTTTCAAATCCTTAGATTTCTTATCTTCATTACTTTTTGCTTCTAATTCCTGACGCTCGTAATACTGAGCCATTGTCAGGAGGGATGCCGGAGTCGAAGTCGTCCAGGAGCTTTCACTCGCTTTCAACCGAGCTGCTACTCCCGGTAATAAATTCGAAACATATTTGTCTACAAACATCGACCCGTGTCATCCGTCAGAGACTGACCACTGAAATCGTGAAAAGTTTCTTCAAATCGCGTAAAGAAGTCAGAAACTGATTCATCTGTCTTTTGCTTGCAAGATGCTAACATAGTCCAGTCAATCTTTTTAGGGGGAATAATCGTCTTTAATTTAATCAAAATAGCAGCAGGGAGGTCTAGAATGAGCTGGGGTGGTTTCTGCGCAGGTTTCCTAGCTCTGTCCTCCTCCTCAATGTCTTCCCATTTAGCTTTAAACGTCACTAAATCATCAATTTTCCGTACTGATCTCCACATGTCAGGGGGTAATATAAGACCAAAGAATAAATCAACGTCAGCTAATGTCATAGTACAAGAATTCAAAGCCCCCTCAACTTCCTCATAAAAGGCAGCAGGATTTTTCCGTGGGTCAGGTAACGCTTTCTTTAAGGCCATAACATCCGCTCTATTCCAAGGAGTATATACCCAATTATAGATAAAATACCCTCGGGCATCAGCTGAATCTTTATCTGAACTAGTACCCGCTCCTTTAGGAGGAACATACAAAGGCGCTGCCTCTCGCATAGGTTTAACATGCACAATATCGACCTTATCTGAAGAAAAGATAGATGATTGTTTCCCGTCGCCACTCAAACCCGTCTCTTTGTCGTCCACCGTCTTTTGTCGTTTTTCTTCTCGTAACCGAGACGCCTCATCCCGCAATACGAATAACCGTCGAACTGCATCAGCTGCCTGGGAAGGAGAAAAGAGACCTTTACGCAATTCTTTCTTATCTTGTATTATGTCATCAGGTTCAAGAACAGGAGAATATTTTCGAAAAGCCCCGACTACTTCATCAGAAAAGGTTTCAAGAAAATAAATTTTTTCCCTGTCCGGCCATTTTTCAAGAGACAACAATATTTCAGCAAGAGGAATTGTACCCTTAAGAATACGATAAGAAATTTGTCGGAGCTCCGCCATACGATCAGATGTTAGCTTAGACCGCGTGTCTACCTTATCTTTAAATGATCCAGAATCCTCATCTTCCCCTTTCGGAGCAGACGGGCCAGCATACGGAGGCGGAGAACGATCTAGTAATGAAAAATCATCATCAGAATTATTAAGGACAGGATAAAGAGGCCGACGAATGGGATATTGGCCAGATATCTGCAATCTACGTTCCTTTTCCCGTTTTTCTTCCGCGTCTTTTTGTTCACGTTGTCTCATTTCTTGCGCCTTCTCACGCACATTCTTCCTCTGCTCTTTCTCAATCAGCGCATGTTCACGTTTCTCACGCTCACGTACTTCTTTCACCCACATTCGCACACTCTCAAACATATCTTGTCTCGCTCGGCGCTTACACAGGCACTGTTCCACATACTCAATTTTGCGCACATCAAACGAACCATACAAAGGCCATCTCAACTCAGGATCCTTCTTGGTATACTTCCTCCACAATGTGCTGTACATTATAGGGGAAAGACCAAACTTAATATACATGTCCCTATTCGGCGTCCCTTCTGGGGGAGCCGGCTGCGATTCTTCAAGACTTAACCGGTTTCCACAGCAGCACCACTTACGTAGTGCGCTAAAAGCAGGCATGCTAGAAATAGTGCGAAATACGCAATATTATACAGAAAAATGGCACTTAATCGTTGCGCCGCTCACAACCATATGTTGGAGAAAAATCTCCACATTGCCTACCTATATGTGTTGCAACGCATATATACCCATATTCATAATCATAATATGATCGATCATCCAAACATCTCCATATTCATATCCATATCCATAAGCCACAGCAAGCGTATCCTAAAACTGCCTTGCTAATCACTGGCTACCATAAACACTCACAGTAATTACCATACATTGGTCCTTACCAAGCACGAGCGTCCAGATTCCACTTGCCAAGTTCCACAATTTGCTCAAACAGCTTATCCACAGCAAACCGACAGAAGAGGTCTCAGTCGAAGACCGGCGCCACCCAGATGGTCAGATCGGAAGGAAGGAATAAATACCTCAGGATGCCAGGACTAAAGACGCCGCTGGCAGTGATCACTTCCCCGGCAGAGTTCCATTCCTTCATCACGACCAGTCCTTCGAGCCTCCGAGTCGCCGATGAGCCCCACGTGACGGGCGCCAATTGATGAGTTCAGGCCTCAGCAAGGCCCAAAGGTACCAAAAGGGTTCGCCCTTCTGTGTACAAAGTCCTTAGACTTACAAATGAAGTTGGCAAGGAAACTGGAAATACAAAAACATAGTTTAATAAACCTTTAAAGGTGGTGATACAACCTCCACAACACTTCTACAGTATTGTACAGAGTAGCACACTGAATACAAGCACATGGCCCCTTTTATACACAGTGGAAGGGGTTCAGCTTACAGCTTAGACAGAGGTTACAACCACGTAAGGACATTTCCAAATATATCAATGGGTGGAGCTAACAGTATTTCTAGAACATGGGAGGGCTATGCTAATAAGGAACAACTGTTACTTCTGCTGAGCATGCGCTACACTCTCAAGAAGGACTAATAATAACTGTTGCTAGGTAGAATCCACAGTGTAACTGGCAGAGAGGTAGGACAATCAGAACATTGAGAACATGGCAATGTAGGGCATGACAAATGGCGGACTCGAAATACAAAATGGAATCCCTATACTAGATATTTGGACTGATGCATTATGGCTTCAGCTAATGCTTAATAATACCGTTGTTTTATTTACAACAGAAGGAGAGAAAATCAAAAGATCATCTATGTAGGCAATGACATATAAGTCCAGCATGTCTTTCAACACTTCATTTATAAAAAATTGAAATGCTGCAGGAGCATTGCAGAGCCCAAAGGGCATCACGAGATATTCGAAAAGACCGAATTTGGTACAAAAAGCGGTCTTCCATTCATCCCCCTCCTTGACCCTCACAAGATGGTATGCGCCACGTAAGTCTAGCTTGGTGAAGAATTGGGCATTGCAGATTCGGTCAAGGAGAGAGGCGATCAGAGGTAGTGGATATATATTCTTTATTGTGACGTCGTTCAGCTTCCTGTAGTCGATACAACAACGAAGACCCCCTTCCCTCTTGGGGATGAAAAAGAGAGATGACGAGGCTGGGGAACGGGAAGTCTAATGAAGCCCTTTTCAAGCATGGTGTCCAAATATTCTCGTAAATACGCATTCTCTTTTTCTGTGAGAGCATATACCCTGCTACAAGGAATCCTTGCCCCTGTCTCTAGGTCAATGCGGCAGTCATAAACCCTATGAGGAGGGAGAATCTCGGCTTCTTTAACATCAAAGACTGTCTGCAAATCTTGATAACAGGATGGTAGTTCAGAATCACCCTCTTTACTTGTAATATTAGAGGGTACCTTGTCACTTGAGGCTCCTACCGCTTGCGCCCCTGATACTTGGGGAAAAGTTATCGTAGAGGTTTCCCAGTTTATATCAGGATTTTGGGATCTTAACCACGGAATACCCAGGAGCACCGGGAATTGTGGAGAACAGATAAGATCAAACCTTATTTCTTCCTGATGTTCTGGTTCTATAGTCATGTGTAGGAATGTTGTGTGATGTGTTACGGGACCTGAAACAAGTGAGCTGCCATCTATAGTGGTAACATGACTGGCTATCTCTTTTTTAGTGTAGGGTATCATGTTTTCTTTGGCCCACTCCTCATCCATGTAGTTCCCTGATGCACCGGAATCCACCATTACTAACACATGTAAATCATGCACTCCGTGGGACAGAAACGCTGACACATAGAGGTGATTTGTGGGGGTGCGCTTATAATCTGAGGAAGAGACTGTCAATCCAGACCTAC
This sequence comes from Lissotriton helveticus, assembly GCF_964261635.1. NCBI lineage: Eukaryota > Metazoa > Chordata > Amphibia > Caudata > Salamandridae > Lissotriton > Lissotriton helveticus. The sequence goes on from NC_136067.1 coordinate 877,464,321, forward strand.
CCGGAATCCTTGTCTCACAGGATTCCAGGCTTCCTAGTTGCCCGAATACTTAGATTGTGCGGGTTTAACAGGGCAATCCTTCAAAAAGTGACCCGCCTTCCCACAATACAAGCAAAGTCTAAGTGTTTGTCTTCTCTGTCTTTCTTCTGGCGTAAGGGGTCCTCTTACTATGCCTATCTGCATAGGCTCACTCTCATCACTGGTCTTTTCTACTATACTCTTCTTTTCTCTAAGAGGCAGATATCTTGCTTCATGTTTACCCCTCTCTTTCTTTCTTTCCTGGATGCGATGATCTATCTTTACCACCAAGTCAATGAGATCAGTACAGGAAGTTGGTAAATCTACTATCTGTGAGAGAGCATCCTTTAAGTCTTCACTTAAGCCCCTGTAAAACATGGCACTGCGTTTTTCTTCTGGCCAGTTGGATTCTACTACTAGCCTACGAAAGGAGGTAATATAGGCTACAAGATCTTGATTACCCTGCTTCAGACTCAATAATTCCGTATCAGACGAATGGGTATAGACATGTCTATTGAATAATTTACGAAACTCCCTCCTGAATGCGGTGTAGCTATGTAAAAGCAGATCATCTCGATCAACCAACGGTATGGCCCAATCAGCGGCTGCCCCACTGAGATAGGAAATCACAAAGGCCACCTTTGCCTGCTCAGATGGAAAACAATTAGCTTTACAGGAAAAATGAAGCTGACACTGACTAAGAAAAGCGGCACACCGTGCTGCATCACCTGCATAGCTTTCAGGGGGTGCTAGAGGTAGGGAAGGAGGTGTGGTGACCTGAACTACTGATGTACTCCCCCCCGTAGCCCCAGCAGCATGTTGTCGTTGTAACGTGTCCACCCTAGATATTAACGCCTGGGTTTCAACCTGCAAGTTCCCTAACATACTAGCTACATCAGATAGAGAAACAGCTTCAAGATCCATGACGCTCGGGCAGAACAAACCACGTGGGCTTTACGTTCTGTAATGATTTCCAGGCAGGTTCCGCAGGAGCGTCAGGAATCCGAAGATAAATCCACAGCCTTCCCCTACGGCCTTCCGACTCTATCAAACACTAGAGTATCGAGAGGCTCGCCAGGGGAAAACAGGGAGACAAAACAAGGAAAGGTTGGGAAGGGAAAAAAAGAAAGCTTGACTGTAATCTTCTGCGTGATCGTGTAACACACAGTAAGGAATTCTGGTGGACGTAGGGCTGAAAGAAATATACACGTTACTTGACAACAGTTTCTAATACACATATGTTTCTATGTTTCTCTATATCAACATTACATACCACCAATGTTTTGTCTAAGCCTCAGGACAGATGTATAGTAGGTGTGGGAATTCGTCTTGAGCTATAACTAGAGTGATAGAACAAAAATTAATGACAATTCTCCTATGACTAAGAACATGTAATATTAAGCTCCTAAGCACAATGCTCTCACTTGGTTTGATGTACAAGACTGTCCGATGGATGTGGTAATCAAAAATACACTTGACAATAATCCAATGCCAACACCAATACTGTGCAGGGACATCTATAAAACAAAACACATGTATGAGAAATCTCTAACTGTCAATGCTTTAGATAAACAAGTAGGCAGCGCACAGCGCTGTTACCGTGATTCTTAGATGTGTAGTTGAAATCTTGCACCCCTAATAGAGTCCACGCAAGTATCCCCAAATACGGATGGATGCTGGCCCAGGAAATGGATGTTGAAGGGGCTAGCCATAAGACAGCCAAGTAATGGAAGGAAGGGACAATCAATGGGACTTAGCCGGATGGCGGAGAACAAGCCCAGCCTTCGGGCGGTATGCAAAATAAAAACCTAAATACGTAAAAAAAACAGGGGAGACACACACACACCACCTGGCCGGAGGGCGGAGACCAAGCCCGGCCGTCGGGCGGAGCAGCAGAAGGGAGACGAGTAACAGAGCACCAGTAGAGAGTCTAAGGGGGAGCCGTGTACAACACGCCAAAAACACGCAGGACAGAGGACTTCCGTCTACAGACACCAGGCGGATGAATCAAACAGGAAGTCAGGCACAAGGAACAAGACGGAACTGTGAACAACGGAGCTAGACGCAAGAACGTAAAGCGTCGCTCCCAGGGCTCAGTTAAGATTTATAGTGGTTTCCTTAAAGGGACAGTACATTGAGAATCTCGGGGCATGACACCTGAGTAGGAATCCTGACTAGGCCAGGATCCACCTCAGTACCCATGGTTAACACTACTATAGCCTTGGGTTGGGAACTACCACTGCTGACTGTACTAGGGGGTGCAGGTGCCTTAGGGGCTGCAGTGGTAGGGGCTGTACCTTTCTTGGTGCACTCACTAAACCAGTGAGAGGCAGTTTTACAGTAGTTACACCAAGGTTTCTTTGGACCTTCTTTATTTTTCTTAAGAGTTTTGGGATCCCCCCTCTTTAGAAGTTATTTGGGGCCCTGAAGAAGACTTCTGGTCTTTTTGCTTTTGATCTCCACCCTTTTGGTCTGCCTTCTTCTGATCACCACCTTGGTTCTGGGGTCTCTGCTTAACCCTGGTTCTGACCCATGTGTCTGCCTTCTTTCCCAATTCTTGGGGAGAGGTCAGATCTGAGTCAATCAGGTGTTGGTGCAACAACTGGTTCTGACAATTATTAATCATTTGCTCTCTCATGGTCAAATTATACAATCCTGTATAGTCCTTAACCTTACTTCCCAGTAACCAACCTTCCAGAGCCTTAGTGGCACAATCAACAAAAAGCCCAGTCCTGACTCTGTGTCTTCTGGGTATCTCTGAACATTAACCTGTACTGTTCAGTGGTTAAGCCAAACCCATCAATTAGAGCACTCTTCAGGACAGAGTAGTTTTTAGCATCCTCATGACTAACAGTGAGATGTTTGTCTCTTCCTTTTTCTGAAAAGGAGAGCCACAAGATTGCTGCCCACTGACTCTGGGGAACCTGCTGTACCATGCAGGCACTCTCCAAAGCAGTTATCCACTTGTGGATGTCATCCCCATCTTTGTAGGGGGGCACAATCTTACTCAGGTTTCTATGATCATAGGACCTGTCTTTATCCTTGGGGATATTGCTGCCACCAGTGGAATCTAATCCACTTAATTTTTGCTCCCTTGCTAAAGCAAGTTTAGTTTGGGCCAGGGCTGTTTCCTCTTTCTATCTGAAGTTGGACAGCTCTCATCCTAGCCTCATGTTCTCTTCTCTGGGGGGAAGTCATTCCCCTTTGAGAACCCCTTGAGGCATTAGAGAGGAGACCTTTCCCTTCTATTGCCTGGGAGAAGTCTATAATTAGGCCTGGAGAGGTGAAACCCTTCTCCATTCCCATGTAAACTTAGGTTAGCTTGGCTAAGCCTCCTGACTTCTACCTGGCTACCATCTCCATCAGAATCTACCTCCTCCTCTTCCTCTTCTACTTCTGGTTTAGAAGCCTTCTCTAGATCACCTGCCTCTAGGACGTCAATCAGGTGTTGGATGGTAGGGTTGGAACCCTGTTTCAACTTCCTGGAGGTACACAATGACCTCATCTCTCGGAAATTGAGCATCTCATATCTGGAGGGTGCCTTGGGATGGTCACTTACCACAGGTAGAGAACTAGGTTCACCTGTGCCAGATATGTCTAGTGAGGTGTGATGTGTGCACCTACCTACACTGAGTGTTTACCTACTAGAACCTCTCTAGGAGTTGTAGTCAGGGTGTGCTAGGCCCTTTCCTCTACAACAACTAAGTTCAGTATAACTTAAGTATTTATTTTAAGCTTTGTTATATGTACCTAGTGTGATCTTTCAAATGATATCAAAGATTACAATGGTAAAACAACAGCAAGCTCAAATCCCAACCGCTGCACACCAATGTGAGATGTTGGCCTGGTATATGATGTTCACTATTCTAGTGAGCACCTTGCAACAGTCCAAACAACCCTCATGGTGATGGTTGTAAAGTCAACCTTATAGACCAGCTATCCTAGTGGTAGCTTGGACAAAAACAGTCTTAGGCTAAACTCAAGAGGGCATGTGAAGCCAGCTGTTTTACCATATGCAAACCTTTTCATACCAAATGAAAGGACACCACACAGGTTATATATTCAAAATATATATGTATTTATTTCTAAATAAATCCCCTTAACTCTTTATGAGCACAGGAGCACAAGCGTATAACAAGAAACTTAATATAGCATACAAAAGTTGCACAAATATGGATAGGCCCTGGTGGCCCGTAAAACCATATACTAAAATAGTGGTATAAGAACCACGTCATGAACAATGGTAAGGCCTAGGGCCTTGGGAATCGCTGGGGCTTAGCTGGACTAGCAGTAGTTAGGACGTGGGAGGCCTACAGGATGCGGGTGCAGTGTCTAAATGCACACGCGTGCACCAATAGAAGTCAATGGGTATGGAAAGTTAGAAAGTTGCAGATTTGGAAGTCTTCTGACTGGACTAGAACGTAACCACTTAAAACTAGGACACTAGGGATGTAAATCTCTACAGGAGCACTGCAGTACTTGCGTTACCTCACCCACAGGAAGCGGGTGCATAGGTGTCAAAGTGTGTCGGGTTTCGTCGTGGAGTTCTATGGAGCCTTGGAGAAAAGATGCTGCAGGCGACCAGGAGAGAAGAGTCCGGTTGGATCCAAGGGTGGATCGAAGCTGTAGAGTACCTGAAAGCAGAGGGGACAGAGCCTGGGTCACTAGCCAGTGACCAGGAAGGAACCAGGAAGGAACCAGGCGATGTCGGGAAGCAATCAGGTGATGTCGTGAAGCTTGTCTCTGCAGCCACGAGGACCAGGAGGTGTCGACGACGACCAGGAGCTGGATACGGACTGTCCCACAAAGGCTCTCGCTGTCGACGGTGTCAGTTCTTGATTTGGAGTCAACAAGCCTTGGCAAATGCAACCGATGCAGGAATCAAAGATGGCTTCTTACTCAGGCCAGCAAGGACTGAGGGGCTTCTCCTTTGCAGGGAAGCAAGGGCCAGTCTGGAGCAACCAGACCAGTGGTGCAGATTTCAGATTTCTTCGTCACAGAGGCCACTAGCCAACTGGCAAGTGACCGGACAGACGCGTCGAGCAGGAAAATGCAAAAGGGCCTCACGAAGCACTCTGTGAGTGTGGAGAAGTGATATTCGGTGCAGTTGGTGCTCGGGGCTGGGGCTTCTCAATCCCCAATGCACAACTTCGAGGGTGCCTCAGAAGTTGCACGGAAAGCAATTCGTTGTTTTTCCAAGATGGCCGGTCCCACGTCTCTCGTCACCTCCACGGGTCTCAGCTTTGCTGTGGCTGTGGATCGCGCTTTTGGATGTTTGGAAGTCCGGGTCTTGTCTTGCTCTGTGATCGAGCTCCGGCGGGAGCAACGACAAAGCAAACCGTTGAGCGCTTGATGGTGCCTGCTTGCACAGGGTGGTCACTCCTTGACCACAAGGGAGATTCTTCAGTCTTCTACGTTGAGTAGGATGTTGAAGGTCCAGAGTTTTGTATCAGAGTTTCAGTCAGGATATATCTAAAGTCTTGGGACACAGCTACTACCTTTTTTCCAAATCAAGGGGCTGGATTACCTGCTAGGTGACTGGATGATGCAACGGGTAAGGTCGCAGGGCGGCTAGTCCTCCAAAAACTTCAGAGCTGGGCAGCCGAAAATCAAATACTGTCAGATCTACAGTATGGATTTCGTGAGGGTATGGGGACGGTAGAACAAGCACTAAATCTGTCCCTACTAGCGGGTAAATATGTGGGGGCGAAGAGGGGTAAACTCCATCTGGCATACGTCGACCTGTCGGCAGCTTTCGACTGTGTGTCTCATTGTAAGCTGTGGAATATCCTTATTAAAATAGGCATAGACCCCCCTTTAATCCGCTTCCTGCAAGACCTTTATTCAGGAGCATCAGCCAAAGGTCCGCTATGGCACGGGGGGGGGAGTTAACCAGGTCTTTTGACTTGGTGATGGGAGTCAGACAGGGCTGTGTGCTGGCTCCCTTCCTTTTTAACCTGTACACAAATGGTCTGGAGGTGGCAATGCTAGAGGGCGGTCAGGATCTCCCCATGATTGGCCGTCGTCCTATTCCAGCTCTGCTCTATGCAGACGACGCGGTCATAATGGCGCGGACCCCCTGCCAACTACAATTGCTGGTCAACAGATATTGCCAATTCATGGAAAGCCTATATCTAAAGGTTAATAACAAGAAAACCTTCATTATGCATGTTGGGAAAGCCACTAGCCATACAAAGGGTATATATATAAATAACATCAAGTTAGATTGCACAAAAACATACCCCTACCTGGGAATTCTGATCGATAATAACCAAAACTGGAGACCAGCTATTCAAAGTAGAAAACTGTCATTCCTTAGAACAGTTACGGCCCTGACAAAGTTTGCCCGGAATTTAGGCTAGCGTCCGGCACGCGAACTGCTCCAGATTTATCACGCTAAATGCTCCTCAGTAGCTCTCTATGGAGCAGGAATATGGGGTTTTACTGCCACCGCATGTATACAAAAGGTGGAAAACTGTTTTCTAAGGTATCTTTTAGCGGCCCCCAAAAGCTCCCCGATCTACGGCTGCCACGTGGAACTAGGTATGGACTATATATCTGACATCATTGCCATCCAACCGATCCTACTGTGGCAGCGTATATGGCAGACAGATGAATGTAAGTTTACTCGCTCTTTGATTATCGACTGCCTTGCCCTAGAAAGATGGAAGAGCATAACATGGCTGGATTATGTTTCATAATTTTTCACTGATTTAAATTTAGAGTCCCATTTTACTCATCCCGAAACCATCGTGGGCATAGCTCGAGCCACTCTGAAACACGTATGTTTATCCCACCTGCGTGAGCTCCGAATGGCAAGAGAGATTTCTAAACCGACTAATGTCCATCTTTTAGCAGTACAAAGCTCTTGGGGGATTCAGCCTTATTTACTGCTAACATCTATCTCATATTACGACAAATTCTTGCTGACCCGGTTTCGTTTCAACATTTTCCACCGCTTAGTGACTGTTCCCAAGACCAATGATTGGTCCGCAAATCTCCCCACCTGTCCTTGTGATGGGCAGTCAGAACAAATGCTTCTCCATGTAACGTTCTTTTGCAGTCTCTATGACCACCCACGGAGAATTTGGATTTTACCTCTAGTAAAATACATGGGATTACGCCAATGCCGTTTGGCGCTCCAAGCTTTACAATGTATGGACACAGAATTCTCAATTGTCCCTATACTCTGTTTTTTAAAATCATGCATTAAATTCCGAAAAGATTATGATTAATTTTACATTTAAAGTATTGATTACACCACCGTGTAACAAGTTCCAGAAATCATAGCGTGCTTAGTATCCTTTCTTTGTTGTGTACTAAGCATAGATTTCTTTTTTTAATGTATTAATTTAGCCCTTATTTACTTTGTTTTATCTGCACTCATTTTAGGAATTTGTTGTTTTTTATTCTGTACACTTGCTCTGATTCGTTTGTACTTTTATGGATAAGTTTCCTTATCCGAATAAAGTTTTATTTGATTTGATTTGATTTTGACTGGATGAGGAAACTGACCCACAGGGGTCCATGTGCTGAATGGTCCGCAACTATCTCAAGCCCAAGGTACTAGCAGTCAGACAATTCAAGGGCCCCCTGTCCATGCCTGCAGTCAAACAGTACAAGGAGAAGAGGATGGAGAGGAGTCACAGAATCCAAATCCTGTGATTGAGTGCAGAAAGTAAGTCTCCAAACCAGCTATCTCTTCTTTCACTTTTTGACTTAATACTCGTCTTTGGCCCTGTACAGCTTTCTGTTGCGTTTTGGCTAGGTTTGCGCTATTGAAATACTACTTACATACAAATGAAAATGTAGAGTTTGGCAACCAGGCTACAATGCATGCATTATTGCAGCAGTGTGAAACTTATACGTAAGGGTTCCTGCACAATAATAATCAGTCATGAATCGCTTTATTTAGATCTTGGCGAATGGCATAGTCTGTCACAAAAATAGTGGATGTCTCATTACCATATTACAAGTACAGTTATCCTACAGCACTTGTAATATGGTGGACAGTGTATCTTCCACTTTCTGACAGAGTATCCCATCACCAAACTGTAAATAAGGCCCTAGGGTCCACATGCATCACGGTAAATTGCATTCGCAAACGGTGCGAATCTCATTTTTAGGCCGTTTGCGAATGCAATTTCCTGATTTGGGATGCACCAACCTTTTTCAGAAATTCGCAATTTAAGAAATTGCACAATTGCGATTTCTTAAATTGCGAATGCATTTAGGGAATCTCAATTTGAGATTCCTTAAATGCAATTGATCATACTTTTAGAAATTGCGAATTTGGAAATTAGAAATGCAAATTACCATGAAGTTGACTTTCATGGTAATTTGCGAAAATCTAGAAAAATGCTTTTAAATGCATTTTACTTTGTTACATGTTACACACACACGTGCCCTTGGGGCATGTGTGTGTGTAAGATGTATCCAAAAGCAAATTTCAAGGGTGCAACAGGGTGTCTTTTGGACACCCCTGCACCCTTGAAATTGCAATCTCAATTTGCGAATTCACAATGATGAATTGCAAATTGAGAATGCCCTCCCATTCATTCCTATGGGCCTCTAGGCCCAAAGGAATGAATGTGTAGAAATTCCTTAATTGCGATTCTCAATTATAGAATCGCAATTAAGGAATTTTAAGAAATCGCAATTTTTTTGCAAATTTCTTAATGAATTGCATTTTGCAATTCCTTAATTGCGATTCCTTAATTTTCGCAATTAAGGAATTGCAAAATGGAACAATGATGCATGTGGGCCTTAGTATATTAACCAAAATGTTGAGGCTGTATTTGCCCGAAATACATATACTAAATGGATCCAGAAATGTGAGCCTGTTCCTCTATAGATTAACATCAAGGGAATAAATATGGCACACCTCTAGGAACCTGAGCGACATTGAGATCACATTAGTCCACAAGAAGCGTCCACTGGCGTCTAGAGTCAAATAGTTACTCTGTTTTACTCACCAGGCTACTACCAATCTGTTCCGCGGTGGTCTGAGCAACATGTCTAGGTTGAAAAGCAGATCAAAATCTTTGGTGTTTGTATGACTACAGGATTGTTCCCTCTGCCAGACATGCATGACCCCTGAAGCGAGAATAAAAAGGGTACCTCTGAAACTAGAAGGACCCAGATTCAGGTGAGAGTCTTACACCTCATTGATATGCATGGAATGTATGTAGAGAAAGGCAGGGATACATAGGTGCAGGGATACATAGGTGCAGCCCTGAAGAAGGCCCCAAACCCACATAGGCAAAATGCGAGTTCCTAAACATTTTGGCACAAAGCAGGGGTGATTGAGATACTAATGATTAATTAGAACCCTGTAATTGGTTTTAAACATGCCCTTGGTACCCTATTAATAAATAGTAAAATCTGGCTGGGTATACCTTGTGGCATTTTAAGTCTCTTTTTTTTCAACGATATCCCTGCTTTATCCAGAAAAATACCTTATATAAGAACTCCCATTTGTGGTTGAGTCCGCTCTGGTGTTACTGGTACTATCCTACCAGGGTGTGGATAGGCGCCAGTCAAGCCACTATTTAGTGGGGGAGGCATCTTGGTTGCCCTTTTGTGCATGGATCCCGCCAGTCTAACCATGTTTTCTTTAGTCCCTTTCTAACTCAGCATTTACAGAGAATGCTTTTGCATTCAGGAGAGTAACTTCTGATTTTGGGACATGCTTTCATAAAAACAAAAAGGGGTTACAGAGAATTTTAGGTCCAAACAGCATCTCACTGGAACAACAATCCTACTGTAAGAAAGTGTGTTATTATTTGCAACGGATATGAGTCCTTCACAAGTAATACGTCTGCAAACTTCCCTTTCCAATGAACCAAGAACCCCATTGTATACTTGACTCTCTCAGGGTATTGAAGCAGTCCATGGTCTATTCAGTGGAGGAGGTGTGGGCTAGTGTCCCCAGCTTGCTGGTATGCAACAGCACTCTATAAATCATTGTGCAGTCTTTGCTTTTTCTTATAAGAATGAAAAGTACCTTATTGCACATACATTACCAAATACTATGCATTAACTATAAATATATACAATCAGATAGATGGTAATATCTTTAGTAGGGCATGCTGAGAGTACTCTTGAGAGAAGACAGATCTCTTTCTGGTTGGTGAAACTGACCCACGGAGGTCCATGTACTGGACAGCCTGCTACTAGCTCTGGCCCAAGGTAGATTTATCAAGGGCGCCACTGTCAGTACCTGTGCTTAAAAAGCACAAGGAGAAGAGAGTGGTGAGGAGTCACCGGAATCTGAATGCCTTGATTGAGTGTTGGAAGTAAGTGTGTGATGCGAAACCCAGTCAGGTGGGCATTGGGTGGGTTACTACTTCACAGCTATATGTTGCACACACAACACTGAACAGTCAACAAACCACCTACCATTCCTTTCATGCTTGTCTTTGACCTTGTACGGCTTTTTCGTCTAGGTTATTGCTACTGAAATTCTACATATATACAGACAAAAGTTCAAGGCACCTAGCACATAATGCATGCATTACTGCAGTAGTGTGAAACGTGTACATGAGCTTTCCTGCACAATGATAGTCAGAGTTATTAAGGGCCTTATTTAGAGTTTAGTGGATGGATAGTACGTCACAGATATGGTGGATTTCTCCTATGCATATCATAAGTGCAGAGGGTGTCCAGTGACATTGTGGGCATTCCTCAGGCAAACCAGTTACGATGCTTGCATCAGGTTTTGAGCTACATGAATAGGCTTTCCTGTTTTCAGTTTCTATTTTTGGTAAATTCTGGTGGTGTTTTGTCAGTGTTTTCCAGTGATTTCAATACCTTAAAAAAACAGTGCTTTTCAGTGGTTACTCATTTTCGCGCCATAAAAATCAATGGAAACGGTGTTTTACCAGTGTTTATGGAACGCTTTGCTTTTATTATTGCTGGCTTTCTTCATTGATGCATGGTATATGACAGTGTACGTACAGTACAGTGTATATGAGGGCCAAATACATTTTTACAAGTCAAATGTATTGTAGTACACCTTACAATATTTATTCAGTGATTCTTTGGTCATTCGCGCTCTCTCTTTCCTTCCCATGTATACTTTTATTTGTGAAAAGTCCCTCTCGACATTGGCACTTGTGACTGGCAATGCCAAAACAGCCAGTACACAATTTGCCAACTCTGGCCACTAACGTAGCTTTCCATGCCAACCAATTGGTGAAATTGAAGAACACATCTTTGCGGCATAGCATAAGAATCCATTTTGTGCTTTTTTTTAAATTGGTTCTGGATGTATCTTGTAATGTGTTCTTAGCTTTAATGTTTTTGGGTACTGCTAGAACGTATCGCATGTTTCGCTGGACAGTAGCTTCATGCTTTTGCCAAAGATACTAGGATTCCAGTAGAGTTTGCTCAGTGAACTAAAATACTGTCTCTGTCACTCAGTGGTAGCTAGTGATGTTTGAAAGTAATGGGGTGTAACATTCATCTTCAACTTTCAATGAATGAGCAAAGTGAGTGACACCAACTGACCGAAGGGATTTTGAAGATGAAGGATATTGTCTCCTCATGAACTAGGCATACAAATGTATGCAGACGGGCTTTACATTATTATCGTTAACTCACAACATAATTCTGAAGTGGTGGGGACTTACTTTTTGTTTTCATTTTACATAATTGCTACAGCACTAGCAAGATTTTTTCAGATTTGCGCTTTTTGTTTGTCAGACAATGATGATGGAGTTCAACTGAGTACCCAGATCATAGTGACTAGTGGTAGCGGTTATGTCATGAAATCATTGTGTGTGCGCTAAGATGAAGCAATCGTTATATAAGTCTTGTGGGAGCAGTTTACACTGAAATACACCAAATGCTGCTTTAGTTACAAAAAAAGCTGTGCCTTTCCATTCATACGCACATGGGTTAGTGCCATCTATAACCAGAAAAAAATTCCCATTTCGTTTGAGATGGGCAGTGGCGCAACTAGACCCAAATTTCGAGGAGGTTGTGGGCTAATAAAAATGTCGGGGGGTTGGGGTTGGTAATTCTTCCAGCAATCTGCAGAGTGAAGTTACAGGGTCAGAAGAGGTTGCAATGCAACTGGTGCTCATGTAAAGCGCTCTGATATCTCTGGCTCTTGTTGTCGCTATATAAAACACTGCCCCCTGAAGATTTTATATTAATACATGCCAGATTTTCATGATAGCTAAGTAGCAAAAATTCACACACCAATTATAACTGGAATTCCGTAACATGGTCAGTACAGTACAGAAAATCTGGCACTGATTTGTTACTACTGGGCCTGCCTTGGGTTAGAAGAACTTGCTGGGGCTCTCCCGTCATTTAACCATGAAAAACCTTAAGCTACCATACCTTGAGCCCGGTACAGTGCCTGCTAGAGGGGTTCCGTGACATACTGGGGTGCCAGAAATCATCAATGCGGCACAGAACAACCCATGTCAGCACTCCTGCTAACAAGAGGTGACCAGATCCATGTGCGTCCTCCAGTCCCCGCCTACACAGAGCACTTCCTGGCTCTGTAAGGCCATCTGTTTTACTTCCAGTGTTTTTGTGCATTTTATTTCAAAGGCCAAACAGGACAAACTGAGTGATTTGACCCATACAGACACAAAAGGCCGTAGACAGACAGATCGAGTGCACCAAGAAACTCGAGGCGCAACTAGTGTCAAAAATAGGGGGGGGGGACGGCTAAGAAAACATTTCGGGGGGGCTAATTCTCCAAACAATTGGCAGAGTGAAGTTGCAGGGGCTCCACGAAGGGGTGAAAGAACAACAAGGCCTCGTTAACTAAATGGTCTTTTAAAGACCTGTGAAGTGCTTGGGTGCAGTAAGACAGATGCCAGACCACAACAGCTCCTCTCCCCCCCACGTGAGCCAGGCAGGGGGCCTGGTGTTGCGCTGGCCCTAGGGGTGTCCAATGTCAGAAGAGGTTGTAACGCAACTTGCTGGTGCTCATGTAAAGCGCTCTGATACCTTTGGTTCACTTTTTTGGGGAGACTCCGGCAATATTCTCAAATATTCCCGATTTTGAATGAATGAAATAGCTGGATAGTGTTGTTTTTTGCGTTTCAAATTAAAGAAGTTGTTGAATTCAGTGAAAACACGGCATTCAGTGAAATCTCAATGTAAAATGACCCCAGAAGAAAGAAAACCACAGGTGCCAAATCAGTTAACAGCCCTAAACCAAGAAGTCAACCCGGTGATGAGCTGCCTGGAAAAGACTCTTCATCTTTGAGGGTATGGGCCATTACATTAATAGGTGCAAAGTAATAATTTAAAGATTTGCCTGTCCCAGGGCAGCTTTCTTAGTGCAAATCCATCTACCTCTTCATTCAGAAAAGCAATTTCTGCGGGATTACGTGTTTTAAAATCACAACCAATAGTAAGTCTAAACAGTTAATGTCAGAGCGGCGCATTCTCCTCTGGGAGGTTTTATCTAATAATAGGGCAAAGAGTGCGGTGTTTAGAGAGGGGCCGGGAGAGCCCAGCCTGTGTTTAGCCAGGTAGTTTGCATGACAATTTCACCTGTGGGTGGTTTGGGGATTAACCTGAGTGTGAATTGTAAAGGGACCCCCGGCACTCATCCGTCTGCCTTGCCTCATGCTGGGAGCAGGAATGAGGAACTGCGTGATTTAATCAGGAATGCTAATGAAAGAATTCCGAGGAGCAACCAGCTCACAGCGGCAATGCTTTCACGAAGAATGTATTTCTGCGGCATCCGATCCTGAAGCCTGTTTGGCTGCTTCGCTATCAGAGATTCATTTATTTTTTTATTTTTTATTATTGCCCCATAGGGTGGAGCGGGCTGCAGCACACCAGGCTCTGGTTCCGGGGGACAGAAGGGGCCCGTCACCACTGAGTCCGTATGTGGCCCTGCACATGCAGTGCAGCGGGTTGTGTGCTGGCTGCATGGTGTGTACATTAGTTCGCCTCACCCTTGCACCGAGGGGAGCTGGGGGCTCGGCGTGCAGCTCGTGCGTGCCCCACTCCTTTGTTCCTCTGGGTGCAGCAGTTATTGCCCGCGCCCCACACTTCTCAGGCAGAAAACACCCGACCCTTCTCGCCACAGACGCGCCTGGTATGCCCCTGGCCCTGTGCTGCTCACACTGTGTGGCGCGGCTGTCATGGCCCTCTCTTCAGAGGCTTGACATGTGGTGACCATGCTGCGTGGGGTTACAGCCAGGCCTCCACCCCACATGCATGCATGGCTGGCTGTGTGTCTGTCCCTTAGAGTGTCGCTGCCGCCGCCCACCAGACTTCCCTAACTTCCATGACCTCCCCAGATCTGTTTAACAGCTACGATCCCCCGCTCTACAATTACTTGACACCGTGACCCCCTCGCCCAGGGGTGGGACCCACAGTGTTTACATTGCCGTGCCTGGGGTTCACGCTTCCTGGCGTGGGACGTCCTTGACACCCTCTCACGGGTATCTCCTGTGCTGCCCGCTCTCGGGGCACGAACAGTCGCAGCCCTCTCTCCTCACACCATGCATATTCTGCCTGCCCCTTGCTGTCACACATACTGCCACTTGTCACATTTTGCCACTCGTCCTGTGTTAACCGTGGCTTGACGCCTGCCCTGCTCTGCTCGAGCTCACGGGTCTCCCCCTTTCCACCTACCCATCTCCAAAGGGCCTGACAGTTCACGTGCTGCTATTTGTGTTTACCACTTGCCTATATTCCCACTAAGAGCGTAATCCCATGACAGGCAAAATGCATGGCCCGCCCACCCCCGAGATTTGTCTTAATGCGCCTTTAAGTTAAAGGGTAGCCGCTGCACGCACATTAAGACAAAGTAAAGATCTTTAAAGCACACATTCACATTGTAAGGATTTGGCTCCACCAAGTGGCCAAATGGTGCAACAACGGGGCAACAACTATGCAAATCAGTGACACTCGGTTTAAACCGAGTCAGCTGATTTTGATCCGGTAATGTATTATCGTTCAGAGTCGGTTTAAACCGAATTCCGAACAGCCTATACATGAATAAGAGAGAGCATCGCTACATAGTTATGCCACATACACTGGCAGGAAGGCAAAAGTTTGCTAAGGATTTTAACCTCTTTTCCTGCTTTCCACGTGCGGTTGGTGCAATTGATTACTCTCATGTGGTACGTCAGCCACCTCGCCACAATGCACACATCTGCAGCAACCAACACTACTGGCACTTCATCAATGTGGAAGGTGTGTGTGTGCAATGCCAGTGGCTGCTTTAGTGATGTGTATGTAGTGTTCCCAGGCAGTACACATCATGGATTCATATTCTTCTGCAGGTCACCTCTAGCCCAGCAGTTGGCAACAGGAGAATTTGGCAACATGTGGCTTCATGGTAAGTTCTCAAGTACCATACAAGTCTGATATGTATAAATGTTGTTTGAATATCCACAACCATTACAATTTACACATTTTCATGACACATACATGACCCCCAAATGCACTGCATGTACCATTCCATACATTCTGAACTTTACAGATGCAGAAGGGACATGTATAAATATTTCCTCATTTTCCTCCTCAGGTAATGCTGCGTATGCACTTTCCTCATCTCCTCACATCATACAGACGTACAATCACTGTATCTCAGCATGGGTACATTAGGGCACACATTCGTAACTGAGCCATCATAAAGCACACTTTTGGTCTCTTAATGGTAGAATTCAGATGTCTTGATCATTTGTGTGTGTGTGGGGGGGGGTGCTACTGTACTCCCATGTGTGCAAGGTAATGGTAGCCTGTTGTGTCTTGCACAACATTGTAGTATGTCAAGTCTTACACATACCTTTGAACCCTCACCAAGGTCTCAATTCTGGGAACTGGGGTGTTGTCCCAAACAGAGGGCAGGGTATGCACATGTGTTACCAGCTGGTTGACACTTTTTTCTCTTGAGCCACCAGTTGTGTTAAGGCCTTTATGTGGTGTCACAGTCTGTTATCAATAATGAGTGATAGACATTTTAACACTCTGCCCATAAATTCCATCCTGAGGCTATTCTGTAAGCCATACCTAATGTATGTAAACAACAACTGTTGTCAAGAATCAAAAGACAGGCAGTGCAACACATTTCTAGCATATGTTAGTAATTAGTGTGAGCAAAGTCTCAAAGGACTCCATTGCCCTAGGGGAGTAAATGTCACTGCATGTGTAAAATGTCCCCAGACAGTGGACATCTAAAAATGTGTCTGCACCAAGTGTCACTATGAGTCATGTCTA
Organism: Lissotriton helveticus; assembly: GCF_964261635.1. Lineage (NCBI taxonomy): Eukaryota > Metazoa > Chordata > Amphibia > Caudata > Salamandridae > Lissotriton > Lissotriton helveticus. The sequence continues at coordinate 877,480,548 of NC_136067.1, forward strand.
TGCATAGAGAGTGAGGATTGGCATTATGTACAACATGGAAACCTACAGGAATATGTACAACAGATGAGATTACAATTATAGATACAAAATATCACATTATGAATTTTGGGTTACACATACTACAAAAATCATGTCTTCCTCATGGTGTATATGTGCCACCCTGTGTGGCACACTGTACCTTTTGAAATGGCCCTCACTAACATATGTTACATGGGGTGACAGCAAGTGACGGCAACTTATTTGTCCATTCACTGTATATCGAAATAAAAAAAACGACATAATGTTAATTACATTTTGAACTTAATGTCAGCGGTGAAGACACAACAGTCCATGGTGCTGACCCAGTGAGTACCTGTGGAAGGGATCAGTGCACTGCTGTGAATTAGCAAACAATTTTGTCCATTTGGGTGCTCCTCGGGTGGGGATGATCTAGTGTTTTCCAACATTGTATCATGATGGGTAGCATGATGGTATAGTCACATACAACACACATTAAATATCCAAGTTGCATATGTGATGTACTTAGACAGAACTGAATGCATTAGGGTAAGTATCTGTGGAGTTGTTATTAGGAATCAAAACATTAAACACGTGTAGATACAGGTAGGGAAAAATATATTGTATCTGTGTGTATTGCTACTTATGTGGCAGTGTATAAATGTCTGTTATACATACATTGTATGCTGCAAGTTTACCTGTGTAATGACCTGGGTTATCTCTGCGCAGAAAGAGACTCCTTCATGCGCACAACTAAAAAGTAAAACGTTTATTGGATTTGTGTGTATGATGCTGAAGGTATCACACATACCAATAAAGTTAATGTGCAACAATTATTATAAGTAGGCTGTTCGGAATTCGGTTTAAACCGACTCTGAACGATAATACACTACCGGATCAAAATCAGCTGACTCGGTTTAAACCGAGTGTCACTGATTTGCATAGTTGTTGCCCCGTTGTTGCACCATTTGGCCACTTGGTGGAGCCAAATCCTTACAATGTGAATGTGTGCTTTAAAGATCTTTACTTTGTCTTAATGTGCGTGCAGCGGCTACCCTTTAACTTAAAGGCGCATTAAGACAAATCTCGGGGGTGGGCGGGCCATGCATTTTGCCTGTCATGGGATTACGCTCTTAGTGGGAATATAGGCAAGTGGTAAACACAAATAGCAGCACGTGAACTGTCAGGCCCTTTGGAGATGGGTAGGTGGAAAGGGGGAGACCCGTGAGCTCGAGCAGAGCAGGGCAGGCGTCAAGCCACGGTTAACACAGGACGAGTGGCAAAATGTGACAAGTGGCAGTATGTGTGACAGCAAGGGGCAGGCAGAATATGCATGGTGTGAGGAGAGAGGGCTGCGACTGTTCGTGCCCCGAGAGCGGGCAGCACAGGAGATACCCGTGAGAGGGTGTCAAGGACGTCCCACGCCAGGAAGCGTGAACCCCAGGCACGGCAATGTAAACACTGTGGGTCCCACCCCTGGGCGAGGGGGTCACGGTGTCAAGTAATTGTAGAGCGGGGGATCGTAGCTGTTAAACAGATCTGGGGAGGTCATGGAAGTTAGGGAAGTCTGGTGGACGGCGGCAGCGACACTCAAAGGGAAGAGACACACAGCCAGCCATGCATGCTTGTGGGGTGGAGGCCTGGCTGTAACCCCACGCAGCATGGTCACCACATGTCAAGCCTCTGAAGAGAGGGCCATGACAGCCGCGCCACACAGTGTGAGCAGCACAGGGCCAGGGGCATACCAGGCGCGTCTGTGGCGAGAAGGGTCGGGTGTTTTCTGCCTGAGAAGTGTGGGGCGCGGGCAATAACTGCTGCACCCAGAGGAACAAAGGAGTGGGGCACGCACGAGCTGCACGCCGAGCCCCCAGCTCCCCTCGGTGCAAGGGTGAGGCGAACTAATGTACACACCATGCAGCCAGCACACAACCCGCTGCGCTGCATGTGCAGGGCCACATACGGACTCAGTGGTGACGGGCCCCTTCTGTCCCCCGGAACCAGAGCCTGGTGTGCTGCAGCCCGCTCCACCCTATGGGGCAATAATAAAAAATAAAAAAATAAATGAATCTCTGATAGCGAAGCAGCCAAACAGGCTTCAGGATCGAATGCCGCAGAAATACATTCTTCGTGAAAGCATTGCCGCTGTGAGCTGGTTGCTCCTCGGAATTCTTTCATTAGCATTCCTGATTAAATCACGCAGTTCCTCATTCCTGCTCCCAGCATGAGGCAAGGCAGACGGATGAGTGCCGGGGGTCCCTTTACAATTCACACTCAGGTTAATCCCCAAACCACCCACAGGTGAAATTGTCATGCAAACTACCTGGCTAAACACAGGCTGGGCTCTCCCGGCCCCTCTCTAAACACCGCACTCTTTGCCCTATTATTAGATAAAACCTCCCAGAGGAGAATGCGCCGCTCTGACATTAACTGTTTAGACTTACTATTGGTTGTGATTTTAAAACACGTAATCCCGCAGAAATTGCTTTTCTGAATGAAGAGGTAGATGGATTTGCACTAAGAAAGCTGCCCTGGGACAGGCAAATCTTTAAATTATTACTTTGCACCTATTAATGTAATGGCCCATACCCTCAAAGATGAAGAGTCTTTTCCAGGCAGCTCATCACCGGGTTGACTTCTTGGTTTAGGGCTGTTAACTGATTCGGCACCTGTGGTTTTCTTTCTTCTGGGGTCATTTTACATTGAGATTTCACTGAATGCCGTGTTTTCACTGAATTCAACAAATTCTTTAATTTGAAACGCAAAAAACAACACTATCCAGCTATTTCATTCATTCAAAATCGGGAATATTTGAGAATATTGCCGGAGTCTCCCCAAAAAAGTGAACCAAAGGTATCAGAGCGCTTTACATGAGCACCAACAAGTTGCGTTACAACCTCTTCTGACATTGGACACCCCTAGGGCCAGCGCAACACCAGGCCCCCTGCCTGGCTCACGTGGGGGGGAGAGGAGCTGTTGTGGTCTGGCATCTGTCTTACTGCACCCAAGCACTTCACAGGTCTTTAAAAGACCATTTAGTTAACGAGGCCTTGTTGTTCTTTCACCCCTTCGTGGAGCCCCTGCAACTTCACTCTGCCAATTGTTTGGAGAATTAGCCCCCCCCCCCGAAATGTTTTCTTAGCCGTCCCCCCCCCCTATTTTTGACACTAGTTGCGCCTCGAGTTTCTTGGTGCACTCGATCTGTCTGTCTACGGCCTTTTGTGTCTGTATGGGTCAAATCACTCAGTTTGTCCTGTTTGGCCTTTGAAATAAAATGCACAAAAACACTGGAAGTAAAACAGATGGCCTTACAGAGCCAGGAAGTGCTCTGTGTAGGCGGGGACTGGAGGACGCACATGGATCTGGTCACCTCTTGTTAGCAGGAGTGCTGACATGGGTTGCTCTGTGCCGCATTGATGATTTCTGGCACCCCAGTATGTCACGGAACCCCTCTAGCAGGCACTGTACCGGGCTCAAGGTATGGTAGCTTAAGGTTTTTCATGGTTAAATGACGGGAGAGCCCCAGCAAGTTCTTCTAACCCAAGGCAGGCCCAGTAGTAACAAATCAGTGCCAGATTTTCTGTACTGTACTGACCATGTTACGGAATTCCAGTTATAATTGGTGTGTGAATTTTTGCTACTTAGCTATCATGAAAATCTGGCATGTATTAATATAAAATCTTCAGGGGGCAGTGTTTTATATAGCGACAACAAGAGCCAGAGATATCAGAGCGCTTTACATGAGCACCAGTTGCATTGCAACCTCTTCTGACCCTGTAACTTCACTCTGCAGATTGCTGGAAGAATTACCAACCCCAACCCCCCGACATTTTTATTAGCCCACAACCTCCTCGAAATTTGGGTCTAGTTGCGCCACTGCCCATCTCAAAAGAAATGGGAATTTTTTTCTGGTTATAGATGGCACTAACCCATGTGCGTATGAATGGAAAGGCACAGCTTTTTTTGTAACTAAAGCAGCATTTGGTGTATTTCAGTGTAAACTGCTCCCACAAGACTTATATAACGATTGCTTCATCTTAGCGCACACACAATGATTTCATGACATAACCGCTACCACTAGTCACTATGATCTGGGTACTCAGTTGAACTCCATCATCATTGTCTGACAAACAAAAAGCGCAAATCTGAAAAAATCCTGCTAGTGCTGTAGCAATTATGTAAAATGAAAACAAAAAGTAAGTCCCCACCACTTCAGAATTATGTTGTGAGTTAACGATAATAATGTAAAGCCCGTCTGCATACATTTGTATGCCTAGTTCATGAGGAGACAATATCCTTCATCTTCAAAATCCCTTCGGTCAGTTGGTGTCACTCACTTTGCTCATTCATTGAAAGTTGAAGATGAATGTTACACCCCATTACTTTCAAACATCACTAGCTACCACTGAGTGACAGAGACAGTATTTTAGTTCACTGAGAAAACTCTACTGGAATCCTGGTATCTTTGGCAAAAGCATGAAGCTACTGTCCAGCGAAACATGCGATACGTTCTAGCAGTACCCAAAAACATTAAAGCTAAGAACACATTACAAGATACATCCAGAACCAATTTTAAAAAAAGCACAAAATGGATTCTTATGCTATGCCGCAAAGATGTGTTCTTCAATTTCACCAATTGGTTAGCATGGAAAGCTACGTTAGTGGCCAGAGTTGGCAAATTGTGTACTGGCTGTTTTGGCATTGCCAGTCACAAGTGCCAATGTCGAGAGGGACTTTTCACAAATAAAAGTATACATGGGAAGGAAAGAGAGAGCGCGAATGACCAAAGAATCACTGAATAAATATTGTAAGGTGTACTACAATACATTTGACTTGTAAAAATGTATTTGGCCCTCATATACACTGTACTGTATGTACACTGTCATATACCATGCATCAATGAAGAAAGCCAGCAATAATAAAAGCAAAGCGTTCCATAAACACTGGTAAAACACAGTTTCCATTGATTTTTATGGCGCGAAAATGAGTAACCACTGAAAAGCACTGTTTTTTTAAGGTATTGAAATCACTGGAAAACACTGACAAAACACCACCAGAATTTACCAAAAATAGAAACTGAAAACAGGAAAGCCTAATTATAAGTAACTGTCTCACGAATACTTCTAGGAAGCATGATAAATAATTGACAAGGAGAGAATGGCACTGTTTGACATGTAAATGGTGAACTTACACATCCTATATGTAATGTTTCTGTATGTCATTTACTGTGTATTGTCATTGATTTCTGGCCCGATCGTGGAGTTTCCACCCTGTGTGCAGAGATCCAGCTCCGCACACAGGGCGGAAGTTTCACACTTGTGGCGGAGACTCCACAATCAGGCCAGAATCCAATGAAAATACATAGGTAGTGAGATACTGGAAGTTCCATATAGGACGTTTTCTTATCGAAACTTTTCTGTTCCCAAAGTGTTAATTGCTGCCTGCCTAGGGCTACTGTTTGAATGATGCCTAGACCATGTATAGCGCGGGGACACACTGGCAAGTGTAACCAGGCGCTTTATAAACTCAGTATTATTATTATTAAGTTGAAGGCAGCCATTTGTGTTAATTCTATGCCATCCTCACCTCAAATCAACATCCTCCACTATCCTGCTGCTCTGTTCATCTATCCAGTCTCCAAAAATATTGAGGGGCTTGATGACAAGGCACCCCCTTTCAGTGAGTTTGACTTGAACTTCTTACTGAAGAGTTGCTTGATAAGTACCCTCACCTTAATGGTGGCTCAGCTAACCAATTGACTAATGCAGCGCATAGACAAATCTGGAGTGATATCGCTACACGCTGCAGTGCAGTGTGTAAAACCTATTAGAATTGGCTATTACCCAATTAGCATGTTTAGTTTACTAGCAAGTCCCGATTAAAGTGGCTCTACCTGTGCCCAGGGTCTGTTAATTAAATGCTACTAGTGGGCCTGAAGCACTCATTGTGCCATCCACTTAAGTAGCTCTTTAAACATGTCTCAGGCCTGCCATTGCAACCTGTGTATGCAGTTTTAAGCAGCCATTTTTTACTTTGCTAAAGACACCTTTGGCCACGCCCAAATCTTCCTTTTTAATACATATAAGTCATCCCTCGGGTAGGCCCTGGACTGTCTAGAGGGCAGGATGCAATGTATTTGAAATGTTGGACATGTACTTTTAATTTTTAAAGGTCCTGGTGGTGAAAAACTCTAAAACAAATCTTGTTTTTCACTGTTAAGCCTACCTCTCCCATAGGATAACATTAGTTACCTTATTACATTTAATAAGCAGTAACTTCCAAATGGGAGCAGGTAACCAGTTCATGTTTGGTATCTTTGGAACTTAATAATAAAATCCCCACATAGTAAAGTCAGATTTTAACTTACTATTTTGAAAATGCCACTTTTAGAAAGTTTACAAAAAGAATATGTTCCAGGTGGATTTATTTCCACTACACTTAATCCTTATGCTGGTCAAACAACTGATACAATAACTTTAGCCCAATATTCATCTATAAAAAAAACTGTGACGAAATGATGTAAACACAAATATATTTTTTATGAAAATTGCATCAGTAGAACATCATATCCATTATACACGATTACAGTACAAATAACATTTTTGATTCAGCAGTACATCAACAAACACACACTGACGCCACCTTATGACCCTCGTCTTCACATTCATTACAATTTAAAGAGCTAAGGAAGCGCAAGAATACTCCTAACTATACAGGTCCAAGACACATAAATCCATGACATATGTCAGGACTGTCCAACCTAGAGCAGGAAAGAAGTTATCACCATATACAGTAGTAACCAAAACTTGTGTGAACCACAAGAAGATTGGTAGGCAGTGTAAGGTACTGACACAATCTGACCCTAAGATGGCTGTCAAAGGTCAAAATCAGGATCAGCAGGTTAGCTCTCTAGTGCTCAAGCGCAATTACAAAGATGCAGGTGGAGCGTCCGTGGAGTGGCGCACTTCACCTGAGAATTTCGGAGAAGAAGACGTTCCTGACAGAAGCGCCGCGTAGATGGCTTAGGGAAGCCGTTTTCCGTCGCGCTTCGTTACATGAGAGTTTTGGCCTGAATACATAATTTCTGAGTTCTCGTCTTAACCAAGTAAGACAGTTCCAGTTTGTTTCCTGTTGCATGCGCATAGAAAATTCTGAGGAGTAGCGGAGGGTCGAGGCATGCGCAGTTTGACAAGTAACGTTCCTTAGAGTGAGAGTGCTGCTAATATATTTCTCCAAGAGAAATCCAGCGTCAGCCGAGTGAAAGTAAAAAATTACCTAAAGATAGAATTAGAGCTTAGCGTACGCATGGTGACATTGGGCCAAGGAGTGAAATTGCAGGCTATATGAAGAAGGGAATATAGACAGCTGCATACAGGCACTACGTATTTATGTTGAATTCAAGAAGACTTAATATTAGTTATTGAGTAAAAGATATAAAAGAAGGTTACAGGGTTAGTTTCCTTCTACACAGAGTATTGTTGTCAAAATATAAAATAATACATATGTATAAAGAATGAAAAGGAATTAGTCAGTATCTCCTAAAATAGGTGAAGCTACACAAGAAAAATATCATTACTTACCAAATACAGAATCCCAATTAAAGGCAGCTCCTGTGTTAAAATAGGTGAGGAACCTATAAGAGAAATAAGATTAGAGATTAGAATATTAAGAATTCAGTTAAGTATAACCTGTGAAACAAATTTAGTTACAGCACACAGAAGCAAAGAAAGAACAAGAAAAGAGGAGGAGCATAGGTCACATAAAAGCGGAGTAGGTGTGCAAGGTAGAAAACAAATTACAAGAAAAGAAAAAGAGAAGGAAGGAATAAAAGTTGAAGATTGTTATTTCTCTGTTACAGTGTTGAACTCAAACTAGCCATGAAGAAGGCAAGAAGATAGACGTCTGAAGCTTAGAAAAAGAAGTCAGACGCGGTGTAACTGTCTCTTCTCTGTCCCATCCCCTTTCTCCCGTGGGGTTCAATTGGCTACTATGTTTTGATATGCAAGTGGCTGAGGAATCCTAGGAAGGAATTGGGAACTTGCGACATTCTGCTCCTGTGCACGGTGAAGAGCACATCTTGACAACATATCAATCATCACATTTCAATTATGAAATAAGGACTCCAAGCACCATGCAGTGTTATTGGTTTGTAGGAGAGGACAAATTGTCAATGTTTTAGTCTCATATGGCACATCAGGTCCGCAAGACCATCCTCTGGACCCAGTATTGCGAAGGACTGAAGACTATCGGTACTGTCACAAAAAGAAAATTCAATAAAACAAACTAGCACTACGTCATTGTATGCGTTGCTTGCCCAAAATACATCACCACAATAACAGGAGTCACAAACCACCAGGAGTAGAGCCTGTGTGATAACTCCCTGCACGTTAGGTTGAGTCCAGGGCGCATGACTACTTAAGCAGGCTACGCTGCACCGGATGTTTCTTCCGGAAGTAATCACCAGGTCGAGGGTTCGAGGACGACGCGAGACTGAAGGTAGGCATGATGGAAGCGCTTGCCGCGTTGACAACATCAAACGGGCAATTTGGGTGAAAGATTGACGTATTCGCATCTTTCATTTATAGGGAGTCTTTGGACAACCGGTCTAGGCTACACCGCAGATCACGGGAAACTTGAGATCAACCCTTGGGATACTTTTACTTCGGTAAGCCGGTGAGCCACATAGAGCTAGGGATACGTTTTTGTGCTCTTAAAGTTTCTTGACTGACATAAGCACCTATTTAATCTACAGCACCGGATACGCTTGTTGAACTCTTGAAACCGTCCACAACTGTGTGTGTTGGGCGGGTAAGTCGCGATTCTTTGATTTTGACATTGGGTGCAATTGAGTTGCACGTATTGTTTACCACGTGGTGTTTGGTGTAAGGTACACATACGAAAGTAGGGTGTTTTATATTAAGGTTGCACTTCAGGATCACAATATTTTAGCCCCCGAACACTGTTCCTTCACATACTGCAGCTGAGCTGCTATTTATGTCATGACTCACTTACCTTTTTATATTAACATCGTGCAGACTTTCACATGAAAATACTGACATTCTCATTATGGCGATTACTATTTTTGCAGTGTTTGAAAGGCTACTTTGAAGTGCTTATACACAGAACATCTATTGAAAATCAAGAATTTAAACCGTTTGTACAAAGGACCACCCCTGAAGAAGGGTCCAGTAGTGACCCGAAATGCATTGGGATATGTTTTGATGTTTATCATTTATTTAAAGACTTTTTTGAAAGGAATGAAATATACATATGTGACTTAACAATGTATCAGTCAAATCGTATTTTACTCAATTACCATTATTGTATTTGTTGAAATCACATGAATAAGATGTATCAGACATAGTAAAAACGACGTTGATTTTGAACCAGAACTTTTGTATGTTATATGATGTTGAATTGGGACAAGTATTTATAAATCAAGTTCACATAATTTTTTGAAACCTTCAATGGACTCAGGTTGAGCTCCCAGTTAGACCTGGTCACACTAGGTCCTTACAGAGCTGTTTGACAAAGAATTGTGGGCACAATTCCTACTGGGTTAGCTCCCAAATTAAGTAAATTTTTGTTATATTAGACTAATTGGTGGAAACTTAGCAGGTGTGCAGGCTAGACCCATTACATTGCAGCTTAGAAAAAGAAGTCAGACGCGGTGTAACTGTCTCTTCTCTGTCCCATCCCCTTTCTCCCGTGGGGTTCAATTGGCTACTATGTTTTGATATGCAAGTGGCTGAGGAATCCTAGGAAGGAATTGGGAACTTGCGACATTCTGCTCCTGTGCACGGTGAAGAGCACATCTTGACAACATATCAATCATCACATTTCAATTATGAAATAAGGACTCCAAGCACCATGCAGTGTTATTGGTTTGTAGGAGAGGACAAATTGTCAATGTTTTAGTCTCATATGGCACATCAGGTCCGCAAGACCATCCTCTGGACCCAGTATTGCGAAGGACTGAAGACTATCGGTACTGTCACAAAAAGAAAATTCAATAAAACAAACTAGCACTACGTCATTGTATGCGTTGCTTGCCCAAAATACATCACCACAATAACAGGAGTCACAAACCACCAGGAGTAGAGCCTGTGTGATAACTCCCTATCTGTGACCAAGCTCAAAATAACACCCAAACACTAGTGAAGAACAATAAAACAAGTTATAAAAACCTATATTCAGGCGCATTTCACAACCAATGAGGTGCAACAACATACTGCACCACAAGATACTGACAAATTAGCTCCACATGGGAATGAGGGGCTCCACAGACGCCGTATGCATCAAAATGTTTCAGCTAAAAGTAAGCATAATTCAATTAGAACCAGTTCTCCAACTGAAAGTACCCAAGATTCACATTGGATGGAGAAAGTATAGAATATCTTACCCATATGTGGTTTTCTTAACTCAGGAACAATAATCTAAAAGTGCAACATAAGTCCATCAGGAAAGGAGAATGAACTTGGGGTCGCCTTTTTGGTCTGAGGAAGTCCCCTTACTGGGAAAGGCTGGCATGGTACACATTTCCCCCCATTGCACCACTAGCCGGAGATCAGGGGCATAGAGCCCACAATGCATTATTGGACCGACCAATGCTCAAGTGCAGATGTTTTAATGAATCGGCGGCATGCCTGGGGGGTGGGGAATGAGAGGGGTTTGGAGGGAGTTGGGAGGGCGGGAGAGGGTTTGTTGGGTATTCTTTGCACAGGGTTATTGGGTGGGATTTAGGGCTGACGGAGTTCACTGGCGCACACTGCAGTATACAGAGATGGGGGTGGGCGCTTAGTTCGGGTCTGTAGACCCTTATTTCCTCAACAGGTGGACTGCCAACAGACACAGGGGGTTCATCCTGTATTTACTGTGTTCCAAAGCATTGAATCTTGAGATGGACATTATGTCTTGCCATAACACCCTGTGGGCTGGTTTATTTGTCCTATTGTGATGTAATAACATTTGTTTACAAAACAAAATAAGTCCATCAGGAAAACATACCAATATGATACAGACACATATTGCCTGGGAATCGCCCAAAATCAAAATATTACTTACTTGTATCGCCGACTTATTGGTTCAAAACTAACTGATACCGTAAAGCGTTCAAACTTCAGAAAGGGCAGGATGTATTTAAATGCAAAGTGCCTGGACATGTGATGCAAGTAAAGCGAAACTAATACTAAACTCTACGGCCATCTTTTTGTTTTTGATAATCAACTTTATTAGGTTTATAAGAACAAAGAAATCGTCCATCTTGCAATAGCCAAAAGAGATCTATGTACAAAAGCAAACACAAATGAACTGAGGATTCACCTAGCTGCAATAAATGAATGTGTGTCAAATCAATCAATCAATCAATCTATTCGTAAAGCGTACTACCTACCCGTGAGGGTCTCAAGGCGCAGAGGGAGAGGTTGCTGCTACTGTTCGAAGAGCCAGGTCTGGAGAAGCTTCCTGAAGGTGAGCAGGTCCTTGGTCTGCCGCAGACGGGCGGGGAGGGTGTTCCAGGTCTTGGTGGCGAGGAAGGAGAAGGATCTTCTGCCTGAGGTTGTTCGTTGGATGCGCATGACGGCGTCGATGGCGAGTCTGGCGGAGCGGAGCTGGCGGGCGGGGGTGTAGAAGCTAAGTCTGTTGTTCAGGTAGGCTGGTCTGGTGTTGTGGAGTGCTTTGTGGGCGTGGGTGAGGAGCTTGAAGGTGATCCTCTTGTTGACGGGGAGCCAGTGTAGGTCTCCTAGGTGGGAGGTGATGCGGCTGCGTCGAGGGATGTTGAGGATCAGGCGGGCGGAGGCGTTCTGGATACGTTGCAGTCGTTGTAGGTGTTTGGTCGGGATTCCTGCGGAGAGTGCGTTACCGTAGTCCAGCCTGCTGCTGACGTGGGCTTGGGTCACCGTTCTTCTGGTTTCGGTCAGGATCCACTTGTAGATCCTGCGAAGCATGCGGAGGGTGTTGTAGCAGGAGGAGGAGACGGCGTTGACCTGCTTAGACATGGAGAGGGAGGAGTCGAGGATGAATCCTAGGTTTTGTGCATTGTCTGTGGGTGTCGGAGCTGTTCCCAGTGTGCTCGGCCACCAGGAGTCGTCCCAGGCAGAGGAGGTGGGGCAGAGGATGAGGACCTCCGTCTTGTCTGCGTTCAGTTTCAGGCGGCAGCTCCTCATCCACTCGGCGACAGCCTTCATTCCCTCGTGAAGGTTGGTTTTGGCGGTGTGCGGGTCCTTGGTGAGGGAGAGGATGAGCTGGGTGTCGTCGGCGTAGGAGATGATGTTCAGGTCATTATATAATAAGAAGGTATATCCATTGAAAATTGAACAGTTAAAGAGGACAATTAAAAACACTAAACAAATTAGTCAATGTAAGAAATCAATCCCAAACAGGCAACAGCACACATCTAAGAATGGAAATTATAGGCGTTGCCGATGGCTGTGGCGTATCCCGCATGCACATAGCCACAGGTGACCACTGCCACCGTCTCGTTGTAATGCTGCTGAGAGCTGCTCGCTGATCTCTGGTGCGAGCTCAACAAGAACGAGTGGAAGCGTTTAACTGTCGGAGCTTTGTGAATATTTGCTCTGCGTTGTTTGTTGTTGAGGGAAGGCTCGGGGCATTTTCGTCGCCCGCTTGGTCCCGGAGTTCTGCGGCTGCGGTCTGTTGCCTTTTCTCCGCTCTCAATTTCCCACGTAGGGATTACTGGAGGAAGGCGCGGCAGTCCACTGTTTACTGAGGTGCTGGAGAACTAGGACACCGGACAGCTAAATGCCAAGGCACAGAAGCAAAACCTAGCAAGTAAGAAGGGGATGATGGGATTATAGTGCTGCTTTCTCTGCTTGCTACAAATCTGCTGCATAACTGAGAATGGAGAGTGCATCATAATTTCAGGACTGTGTTGGCAGTACGAATGGACAATTAAAATAGTATTTCTAAGCTGGCTGTAGGCTTTTTTTTTTGCTCTCTCAGTCGGGTGCTTTCATTTCTAGTCTCCTGCTTGCAAAAACTTTCTGGTAGGAATAAAAAGGTATAAGGAATATTTTTTAGGGTATTCTAGCTTCTTTATTTGCACGTAGTAATCAGATTGATTAGCAATCTGGACGTTGTGCGACACACAGCTTTATTTCAAATGTTTGCAGTCTGATCTCCTGGGTCTATTGTTAGGATGGGGAAACACTTAAAAATCACTAATGTTATGGCTCATGTTGATTCAAATGTGGCTCTGAAGTCTAAAACCCGAACAACCCAGATGACGATTTCCTCTGCAACCGCAAGAGCTGAACGCTCCCAGAAAGCTCGTCGGGGGTCAGCCACAATCTGAACCCTGAAGATGATCTCTTGGACCATAGGGTGGGGGCCCATGGGGGGGGGCAGGGAGTGGGGAGTTAGGAGAGCCCTGAAACCACCAATTTGCAGGAGCTGACTTCGGACACAGGGGCTGAAGGACTGGTTCAGCCTTGTCACAACCGGAGCGAATCCGGTGGCAGATAATCAGACATCAGGGGGCTTATAAGAAATACTGAGCCAGGATAATATGCAGGAAAATGTCTCCATCACATCTCAAAGCAAGACTAAGGAGTAGCCCCTATTTCTGAAAACTAAAATGTCTTCACTGCCTTCACAAAATCAGAATCTAGAACATGAACTTCGGGATAAATCTCAAGGGTGGGGTCCGTTAGTCACCCAGGGTCTTGTCTCACCTTCAAGGCCACTGGAGCACCTATCCTTAATATCCGTGGCAGAGAAAATTGTGGCAGAGGGGCAACAAGCTCATCAAGGCCCGGAAAATCTTCCGGGAGATCAGCTATTAGAGTCCGGGTGCAGCTTTCAATGTGACATCAAAACCATATTAAATCTTATTCTTGAAGAGATTTAGGAGTTGAAAGTGACAGAAGCAAACGAAATAGCAGTGTTACATTCGCACCTCTCTAAAATCGAAGAAGCTGTTGGTTCTCTCCCAGTAAGACTACAGGAAGCCAAATCTAGGGTTTCTCTCCTTGAAGATTAGATTATCTCAATGCAGCAGCAGGCCACACTAGATAAAAAACAGAAAATCTTTTTGGAAACCAAGCTGGAAGAGCTGGAAAATCATTCTCGACATTCCAACCTGCATCTGGTCGGAGTCCCAGAAGGCTGCAAGTAACACAAATTCTCCAGTGGGTGGAGTCATTCATCAAGGATAATGTGCTTCCCGAGTTCTCTGGTGACCTTACTATCACGCGAGCACATAGAGTCCCAGCTCAGCCTTTCCCGAATTCATACCTACCTAGAACAATCCTAGTCAACTTTATGGACTACGAGTGAAAGAACAGATACTTACCAGAGCCATCCAAAAGAAGCAATTTTCAACTCGGGAATTTCCAAGTTGTCGTATTTTTTCTGACATGTCTGCAGCAGCAGCTCATCATTGGAAATAATTTGTTAAGCTTCTCTATTTGTTCAAGGCTCAGGGAGCCCAGGAGGCCATAGCTCAACAATTAAAGCTCTGAGTTTTGGTCCAAGGGAATTTCCACACATTTGCAAATCTTGACAAGGCACAGGAATAATTGCAGAAAATAACCATGAAGAAGTAGAAACCCAGAAAAGCTAGAAAATACGGCGTAGACTTGAAACTTGAATATGACTTTGCTTTTTTCTTTTTTTTTTCCTCTATATTTATTTCTTTTTCTTTCTCTCTGGGGGGCAAGGTAGTAGGTCACATTAGGGTGCAATAACATGGCACCCGGTTGAGGGTTTTTTCAGGGTGTGAAGGCAGGGGGAATGGTGGGCTATTCCCCAATCGCCTGGTGTGTGAAGAGTCAATGGGTGCAGAAAAGAAAGGGAGAGGGCGGGATAAGCGGGGAGAATGGGGGGTGTGGCGCAAAAGCAGTTTAAAAGAGTAGAATTGGAGAACAAAATGTAACCATCAAAATAACCTTGGGAGCAAAACTACACATACGAACACAACAAAGATGCATAAAAAGATATGGCTACGATCATTGGCCTTATTTTAGGAATCAATATGGATATTAAAGTAAGGATGATATCGATGAATGTTAATGGAGTGTCCAACAAGAAGAAATATGGTGGGATGATTAGATGGCTAACGTCCTTTTTTCCCTCAAATTTAATATCTTCAGGAAACCCATCTAAAAATGAATAACCTAAACGTTTTATTCCTAAGTATTACTCTAAGGCCTTTTTTGCCTCCGCAGGGTTAGCAGTCAGGGGAGTAGCTATTTACTTCGGACGAGGGGTTGACTGCGAGATACTTCAAGTTACGAGAGACCCTCAAGGGAGTTGGATATGGGTCATTGCTAGGGTAAATGGGATGCCCTATAATCTTGTAAATTATTGTGCTCCAAGGGATGATGATCCTGCACCTCTCATGGATAGAGGTGTAGAAAACCCTATAATATTAGGAGGTGATTTCCATTTTATTTAAGATTTAAAAAGGGATACCTCTAATAGAGCAAAAAAACTATCTAGGCCAAGGACAAAAAAAGTATTAAATTCTGTGAAACAGGATTCTCTTCTTATAGATCCCTGGCGTGAGGCACATCAAGGTAATACACAATTCACTTACTATTCTCATCGCTTTTAGTCAGCTTCCCATATTAATTTTATTCTTATCCCTCGCTACGTTAATTGTTTAAGCGCTGAAATCAGAGCCAACTCTTTCTCCGATCATTCACTAGTTATAATTGAGATTAAAGCAGAGGCTGAAAGGTGGGAGAGGTCCAGGTGGCAGATGGATCGGCTCCTCCTTTCGAACCCTAAACGGGTTGAGGATACGAAAGAATGGATTACCACATTTTTTCAGGAGTATAAGGATACAGCGGCCCTCTTTTTAGTCTGGGGAGCCTTTAAGGCTACATTGCGAGGCCAGATGATAGCCTTCTCCTCATCACAAGATAAGATCCGGAGGCAGCATATATTAAAACTACAACCGACTGTTGATACTGCTTTAATGCAGAGGGATAGTGACAGGGGGCAGCATCTGGTATTGGAGGAAGAATTAACTAAAGATTAACAGGAGCTAAGAGAGTTATTTATCCTCAAAGAAATATCTAGCCCCCGGACGTATCAGCAGGTCGTATATGAAGAGAGCCAGATTGTCGGGAAACTGCTTGCATGGTCAAGCAGAGTCAAGCAGGAGTCTATGTTAATTACAGAATTAGAAGATCCAGAGTCAGGGGTACCGACATCCGATAAGTAAAATATTGCAAACATTTTTGTTGACCATTATCGCAAGTTATACGCAACCAAGTATATGGTATCTACGAGGCGATGAGCCAATATTTTGAGGGCGTTAATCTCCTGCAGCTGACAACGGACCAGATATAGGAAATAAGTGTGGAAATCACCCCGACTGAATTAAAGAGTGCCCTCGCCTCAATGTCAAGTGGTAAGGCCTCAGGAAATGATGGCTTTCCAATAGAGTTTTATAAGGTTTTTTCAGAGGAATTAACACCGTTCTTGGTAGAACTTTTTAATTTTGTGAGAGGGGGAGGGGAAGTCCCATCTTGCTTTAAGGAATCCACATTAGTTTGTTAAAAAAGATAACAACCCTAAAAAAGTTAACTCGTATGGGGAACAGCGTTTACAACGCAACTTTTACAACGAGGTACCTTTACGACGCAACCATTACAACGCAACTTTTACAACGACTTGCGCTGGGGGGCGCTCTAGGAAAGGGAATAGTTTTAATTTACTATCCAACACCTTCCCTACTATCCACGGGGACTGGAGTTGGAATAGTAAATTAAACTATTCACTATCCAGTGCCCCCCAACGCAAGTCGTTGTAACGACTTGCGTTGTAAAACTTGCGTCGTAAAGGCATGCGTTGTAAAAGCATGCGTTGTAACGACGTACATACACTCGTATAGACCAATCAGTTTACTAAACATAGATTATAAAATACTAATGAAAATCTGGGCAAATCTATTCTCTCCAATAGCAGAGAAGGTAATCCATAAGGATCAGACGGGATTCGTTTCAGGAAGATACATGTCATCTAATACTGGGTTTTTAGTTTAAGCACTCAACTTTTTTTTAACTCAAATAAATTACCTGTCTTAATTATGGCGGTCGATGCTGAAAAAAGCATTTGATTTAGTTAACTGTGACGCTCTTTTTGAGATTCTTAGAAGGGTGGTATTCACAACATAAATAACACAAATGCTGGGGAACCTATATCAAGAGGCTCGGCTCAAGTCTTTATTAAATCTCGGTTAGCAGGAAGGGTGGATATAAAGCGAGGAACCCCCAGGAATGTCCTCTATCCCCCATTTTATTTGCTTTTTTAATGAGCCACTTGCTGCAAAAATGAGGGCTAATCCCCAGATACAAGCGCCTCTGGTAGGAATGGCCAAATTAAAACTCTTTGCAAACGATATTATTCTCTATCTTAGGCTGAAGGAACGGAACCTCAGTATGACCTTGACAGAATTTAAGCGGTTCGAATCTATTGGGGGATACAAAATTAATCATAATAAAACAGAAATCTTGCTACTTAACGCAAGTAGTCAAACTCTTCCTAGGTTCTTGAAACAGTAAACTCAATCCCCAGACCCTATTCGATTCTTAGGAATCTATGTCACTAATAGTTATGAGGAACTTTTTAACCTGAACTAGTTAGCGATGATTACAAAAATTAGGAATCTATTAGATAGATGGACTCTTCTCCCACTCACATTAATCGGCAGGTTAGCCCTCATAAAAATATCCATTTTACCATTATTAACATTTTTATTTGCAAATGTACTGATTAAAGTCAATATGTCATATTTAAACGGTTGGAAGCCTTGATTTGTCAATTTATTTGGAAGAAGAAGGCATCACGAGTGAGACTCCTAGTACTTCAACTCGACATCAGCCAGGGAGGGTTGGCACTTCCCCAGGTGCGAACCTATTATTAAGCTACTTTTGTGTGATATGATGGTTCGAATATTAGATGGCCCACGAATCATTGAACAGTTTTTTTGTAGACAAAATGGTGCAGGAAGCAGAATCGCAGACTTCAGTCTTTATTAAAACGGCTAAACTTCCTAAAAAGACTCGATATAAGACACTACACGGTTTTCTGGATAGAATACGCTTGTTTTATAATATGAAGGCAAATACTGCGGGATATGAGTTTTTGAAACTTTCAGAACGCAAAACACTGGTACTTTAACTGCCAAGTAATCAGATAAGGTTCTGGAAAAGCAATGGTTAGAGGGAAATAGGCCACGTTATAGTAGGGGGGAGATGTTTAAAATGGCAGGAGATTCAGGCTAGATGTGAAACTAGTTGTAAGCCGTCTTTTTTGGGCGTCTTCCAGATTACTCAATTTGTGAAGAAAGTATGTTTTCCATTAAGTTCTGTCCCAGTGCCCCTATTATCAGCCCTTTTTAGAGCTAAGCTAAGGGGGGTTGGAAATTGGTACAGACGTTTGCGGAATCAAGGGCAAAGCTCTTTAGTAACAAGCTTTTTAGACAAAATTTCCTAAGAAACACAGTGCATTTTTTCAGAACAAGAGTGTCAGAAGATTTCGCTGCAGGACTATAAAGTTCATTGTGGTTATGCAGTTAATCTGTCAGGCCAAAACCTGCCATTCTGCATGTTGGTTAAGATACCTATTCACGGTGTTGGCCATCAAAATTCATCTGTTTTCTTTGATCTTGAGCAAGCGATCCACATTATGTTAACGGTTAGTGTTTTTTTTTTTTATAAATCTGTTTTATGCAGAAATACCAAGAGGAGGGTGTACACGTACACAGCACCAGGCCCACAACCCTATGCAGGGCCGGCCGCGTTGTAAAGGAAAGCATGGGGCGACTTTGGTGATGGAGATCATGTAAGCATTACACAACAAGTCGCCTATAACCCTTATTCAACATGCGTATTTCCATAACAAGAAAAGAGAAAAGAAAAAGAGGCAAAGAGCCTGTAGAAGAGAACAGAGGGAGGTTGCTGAATAGTATAGAGTGGTGAGAAGACAAAGAGAAAACCAGGGGTGAAAGAAGGGCTAAGACAGGGGGCTTGAATGTGTAGTGCAAAACGGGGAAAGAATCGCATGGCTTGTAGTCCTGATCAGTGGGGACCAAGGCTGGTGCGGGAGAGAGGGGGGAGGCGGTCTGGGTGGTTGGACGGGGGAGCAATGGCGTGGAGTGAGCGAGTTGCCTCCTGCAGCATATCATGTGGGACCGGGGGTAGGACCATTGTGGTTATGCAGTTAATGTGTCAGACTCAGGTGGAAGCACAGGGTCTTCGAAGAGGCGTAAAGCCCCGGAGCTTCGGGGGTAGAAGGCTCGATGCTCTATTTAACAGAGATAATTGATCAGTGGTTGCAATATTTTAGTGAATCGAGTGTTGCAGGACTGCAAGCACGCAATGAAGAGCTGCATAGTCACTATATGCCACGAGAGCATGAACCAGATGTTGATGGGGGGGTCTCTGTTTTTTTCCAATACAAAGCAATGAGCTGTTTAGCGGCCCCTAGCATGTGGAGAGCAATATGCCAATCACTACAGGTGAGCGCTCGCAGGTTGTCGGGCTCGAGGCCTAGCAGAATTGCGACTGGAGATTCAGGCAGGGGGAAGACAAGCACTACTTTAATATGACTAAGAACCTCTTTCCAGAATAGGGTCAAGAGCGGGCAGGTCCACCAAATGTGAATAAAGTCACCCGGGGAGCTCGAACATCTCCAGCACGACGGAGAGGAAGCGGGAAACGTCTTATGCAGCCGAGAAGGTGTGTAATACCATTGCGTCATTATGTTATATGCAGTTTCCCGTTGTGATACACTGCGAAAGACCTTCAATATGTCCCGCCACAGACGACACCAGGTGGCAGGAGCAATGGCGGCAGGGGACGCCAACTGCTATTGCCGTTGGTATGGGTGAGTGGCTACTAGCGGGGGATGCTGTAAGATCTGATAGGTCCGAGGTATGAGTCCCTTCGAGACATCGAAGGAGCGTACTAGGCGATCAAAGGGGCTGAATGCTTGGGTGGCGGCTTGCTTCAGGATGCGTGGATAGCCAGTGGCGGAGCTATGCGTACTGGAGCCTGGCTCCCTCTGGGACTCGCAACTCCTCCTTGCATTGAGCAAAGGTTTTGATTGAGTCTCCCGTGAACAAATCCCGTATCATCCTGCAATCTCCCGCCAACCAATTAGAAAAAACCTGCGGTTTAAGAGCCGGCGGAAATAGTGAATTGCCTGCAATGGGCCTGTGGGGGGAAGGGAATGTAGTCAGCCTCTTGGGAACAGCAACCCTGTCCCAAACGTCCAACACCGTCTTGGTGGGTACGGCAATGTAAGCGCTATGGGAGCGTGCATTCCGATGTAGCCTGGCAAGGTACCAAATGGTTCCTCCAGTTACCGTCCTATCCATATGGAACCAAACCTTTTTGCTCTCTCTCACTGTCCACTCTGAGACAAAGAGAAGGTGGGAAGCCAAGTAGTATTCGAGCAGGTTGGGGCACGCAAGCCCTCCTCTATCGCGCAGGAGCATGAGGATTTTGTTGGAGAATCTTGGCCTACCCAGATAAAGCCTGTGATGACCCGCTGCAGATTTTGGATTGTATGGGGTTGGGGAGACAGTGGAATAAATATAATATTTTTGGAAGGACTGACATTTTGATAGCGTTTAGGCGGCCCAGCCAAGAGAGGGTGTGGGATTTCCAAACCCTCAGATCCTCAAGGACTGATCTCCTGCACTCCCGCCAGTTCGTTTGGGACCAAGTGGCATGTAAGGGGGGTCAGCTGAAGCCCCAAGTAGCGTATGTTGTTAGTAGCCCATCGACAGGGGACAAGGGATTGCAATGCAGGTATCTCCTCCTCAGGAATCGTTAGGTTCAGGGCCCAGGACTTTTCATGGTTAATTTTGAGGCCTGAAGCCAATTCAAAGGACTGCAACAAAGAGAGAATTGCCGGGAGAGATGTGTGCGGGTGAGATAGCATGAGAATAAGGTTGTCAGCAAAAAGAGCTACCTTATGTTGTTGACCTCCATGGGGGATGCCATGCACGTCCGTGGCCTGTCGGATCATCATGGCCAAAGGTTCTACCACGAGGGCGAACAGCAGGGGGGAAAGGGGGCCCGCCGAATGGAGATGGGATATGTGTGTTGGCCGTTGACTCACACCTGTGCCTGAAGGGAGAGGTAAGGGGCCATGATCCTAGCTATCATGGACAGGCCTAGTCCAATTTTTTGCAGCACAGCCCGATGGAAGGTCCAGTCCACCCGGTCCGCATAGAGCGACAGCAGACATGCCGGTATGTTCCAGTGTTGCGCCTTCCCTTCGAGGTGGGCGATTCTACGGACATTGTCTGCTCCCTGACGATGTCGGACGAAGCTGACCTGGTCTGGTTCAATGAGCCCGGGTAAGTGTGGATCAAGCCTTTTGGCCAACATTTTAGTGTAGATTTTAAGATCTGTGTTCAAGAGGGCTATGGGACGAAATGAAGAGCATAGAGTGGGGTCTTTTCCCGGTTTGGGAATGAGGACAATCTCTGCCAATCCCATTGAAGGGGACGGTCCCTCCGTTTCAGTGAAGGAGTTGTATAGACGAAGGAGGCATGACTGGAGTTGTGGCAGGAACATGCTATAGAAGGATAGGGGGAGGCCGTCCGAGCCCGGTGATTTCCCAAGGGGTAGGTTTTTCAATGGGCTCTCGAGCTTCTCCTGGGCGAGGGGTCCCTACAGCTGCTTAGCATGATAGGAACTGATTGAAATCCAGGGGCATTTGTCTAGGATATCTTTTACCACACCCGGGGGGGCGGCTCATACTCCGCATAGAATGTCGAGTAGTACGCGTGGACGGCTTCGCATTTGGGTGTTTATGTGGTGGCCAGTCTGACCCTTGGCTAAATTTGCTTTAGCCGCACGCACTCGTAGACGCCTAGCCAAGACCGTACCAACCTTGTCCCACCCCTCAAAATACCGTTGCTTCAACATTAGGAGTGCTCTCTCGGCCTTGTTTGTGCGAGTTGCCCGCGAAGGTTCGCAAGGGGGCGTAAGTGAGGGGAGCTACTGATCCTGCCTCTCCAGGGCCCTGATATCCCTGGAAATGTTGTCCTCCGTGAGGCACGCCTCGTGCACCCGTGCGATTGCAAGAGATATAATATGACCGCGGATCGTGGCCTTGAATGCATCCCACACTACAGGGAAGGGTGTTTCAGGGATGTCATTTGTTGCGAAGTAGGAGTCGGCTTGGAGACTTGCCACATCGGTGGGGTAATGAAGAATGTGCGGTGACAAGCGACAGTGGGGGGTCCGAGGAGTGCAGGTAGATGGGTCCTTGATGAGAAGTTCAAGATGGGTGTGGTCCGGGATAGAGATGTCCGACATGGACGCCGAAAGTGACTCGCTGATTAGAGCGTGGGAGATAAAGATGTGGTCAATGCATGTGTACGAGCGGTGCATGTGTGATTAATACGAATACTCAAGCGTGTCAGGGGAGCGGTAGTGCCAAAGAGTCCAGTAGGCCAAGGTCCGACAGCTGCCTCTTGACAGCCGAGGACATAGCTCCTATCCCTTGGAAAGAGTCATCACTGCGATCCATTGTAGCATCCCAAAACAAGTTAAAGTCTCCCCCTATGATTATTGAGGGGTCTGCCTGTGGGATCTGTTCCCGCAGGGTCGCCCGGAGATAAGAGTCCTGCGCCTAGTTGGGTGAGTAAATATTGCACACTGTGAAGAGACGATGCCCAATCATGACTCCAGCCTTGACAAAGCGGCCACCCTGGCTACGGATAACCCTAGATTCCCCCTGCCTGATGCCCGGTCTACAGAGTATCACTACTCCAGCCGTTTTGGTGGGGGCTGCAGCCCAGAATTGGAGAGGGTAGCGGGGTGAGCCATGCGGGGGACATCAGCCTTGAGGAGGTGGGTCTCTTGGAGAAGAATGATATCTGGATCGTGCTGCAAGAGATAACGCCATATTTGATGTCGCTTATTGGGGGAATTGAGTCCCTTAACATTAAGGGACAGGATTTTCAGGTGAGGAGCGACAGCCATAATTTGGTCAGAGTCTGGCCAAGTCCATCATGCCACTGCAGGGAGCAGAGTGGAGAGATGTTGCTCCCATTGCAGGGTGAAGATCCCCTCGAGGGGTGCCCCCGCCCACCATAGGAAGGGATACAGAGAAGATGGAGGGAGAAAAGAGAAAAAAGAGATAAACAAATAACTAAAACATATTCAACCAACATTGGCCTACCAGGCCACAGTGTCCTGTGTCCTGGTCAGTCGATGCCTGAAGGCACAAGTGATCCCGGAGAAGTCACTCTCCCAGGAACAGGGAGGGGGTGGGTCTCCAGCCGTAAGGGTTGTTTTCCAGGTGGATGGTCCGGCACCTTCAGCACTGCAAACAGGGGGCTGGGGTGAGGGCTACTTGGGGGCCAGTTGCCAATGCCTCTGAGTCACGAGACAGATGCAAAATGTAGTGTCTTCCGCCACCGGCGAAAATGGGATTCAAGTCCGTCAGGTGGTTGAAGGTCGGGAGCTGGCTGTGGCGCGTTCTCCTTCCATGGAGCGGATGTGCTGGATGAGCTCATTCTTGGCTTGGGAAGACGTCTGCTCTACAGTGTGCGAGAGGCGCCGGTTACGGCGTATCGTAGACCAGGATGGTTTGGCAGGGGCTCAAGTGAGAGGTGGAATGCACGCAGGGCTAGCTGGTGGTGACAGGGAGATGTGGAGAAGTTGTACCGCCTCCTGGAAAGACCTCACCATCCGACGTCTGGATTCCCACTGGAAGATGGGGGCAAAGGGGTGGCCCCACTGGTATTGGATATTTAAACTTTTCAGCTTCTCCGTCACAGGGCGAAAATCTCTGCGTCTCCGGAGCAAGGTCCTGGAAGATCTGAATTTTAGCTCCATTATAGATAAGCTCTTGCGCGTGCCGCTTTCAGAATTGCCTCCTTCTCTGTGAAGAAGTAGACTCGGGTCAGGATATCAGGGAGAAGGCCCGGTTGACCGGGGGGCCAGAGACTCAATGAGCTCGGTCCAGGGCCAGCGGGGAAGTGTCAACGTCTCCCCAAACCTCATGCAGGAGCGGCGCCACATAGGTCATGATGTCTGTCCCCTCGGCCCCTAAAGGGACCCCCCCCCGATACGGAGATTATTCCATCGGCTCCGGTTTTCCAAGTCCTCCTGCTTCAGTTGCAACTCTATGTGTTGCTCCTCCAGGGTGGCCAGGGGCTGCCAGAGTTGCTCTTGGTCCTCTGTTGGTGCATCTATCGTCTTCTCGAGGCCATTCATTCACTCTCCAAGGTCAGTGACCTCTTTCCTGAGCTCTGGAACACAGGAATGGACCTCCGTGCATAAGGATCCGATTTCAGTTTTGAGCTCTGACATGAACCTAGGCATGAAAGCCTGGGTGACAGGTGGTGAGTCCCCTCCATTCTGTGAGGCCATTTCTCCGGGGGCTGCTGTGCCCGCTTTGCCCCACAACGCAGCAACAGGGTTGTCCTTCTGGGGTGCCGTTGCGTCCTTCGTTAACTTGGTGCGTGTCACCTCCCGGCAGGAGCCAGTGTCCACCAGTGCCAGGAGTGTTAGACAAAAGCAGTTGTGGGGACGTGGAAAAGGTGGCGAGAGCTGCAGCTGTGCCCGCTCCGGTCCAGATGCCTAGGGCCGGGGCGTGTCAGGTGGGGATCTACAAGCAATATGGCGCGGGCCAGTAACAATTCAGAGCACCAGGGTGTGACCAGGCCCTCGCCTATAGTGCGTTCGCACTTTCGTTTGTAGTTCAAGGCCTCTCCAGGCCGCGCCACCAGCACCGCACAGTCAAATCAGTTGAGGCCTCCGAGAGCAGGGGCCAGCTCAGGCCCTTTGGGACCATGCCCTGTGGGAGGTGTAGGGGAGATTGTTGGGAGGGCCTGTCCGCACGCGTCGGTCGACAGTTTCAGTGGCGCACGTGGCCCGCAGCAGTGATATTTCTCCACTATGTCGCACAGGAGCTGCATCTTACTTGTTGCTCATCTTACTGATGTCACGGAGCCCAGGGCCCCGCCCATTGATTCAGAGAACTGTAGGCTGCCGTGTCTCGTGCCCCGGAGTCGGGCCACCACAAGGCCCCAAAGGCTACTAAAGAGGACCAGAGGGCCGCCCGGGCAAAGGCAGTGCAGGGCAGTAGCCTCAGTGTTTCTGGTCAGCCGCTCCACCCGAACCTGAGCGGCCCTGCGTAGGGGCGAACGCACTGGGGGCAGGCCAGTCTCCCCGTGGTCCGGTGTGTCGCGTCCTGGTGCGGCTGGTACAGGCTGGGAAGGCCTCAGGTGGGCCCCCTCACAGGAGTGTCCGTGGGCTGCTTCAGGGAGATAGCCAGGCAATCATTTAGGGTGTTCTTCTCACAGGGGCAGCGGCAAGCGTACCGGGGTTGGGCCAGTCTCTCCGCAGTCCCCGACCGCGCTATCGGGTGTTTCGCGGCCCGGCGTGGCTGGCACTGGCCGGGAATGCCTCAGGTTGGTCTCCTCGCAGACGTGTCTTTAGGCTGCTTCAGGGAGGTGGACGGGCAATTGGGTGGGGTGTGCGTCTACAGCGGCGGTCTCCTTACAGGGGCAGCGGCAAGCGCACCTGGGTCAGGTCAGTCTCCCCGCAGGCCCCAGCCGCATGGTCCGGTGTGTCACGGCCCGGCGTGGCTGGCACAGGCTTGGAAGCCCTCGGGCGGGCCTCCTCTGAGGGGTGTCTTTGGGCTACTTCAGGGAGGAGGCCGGGCAATCAGGCAGGGTATGCAGCCACAGCGGTGGTCTTCTTCACAGGGGCGGCGGCCCAATTCCCCCTCGCCTCCGTCAGCAGGGCCCCTGCGCGCCATATCCAGAGCATGTCAAGATAGGGTCGGATCCGGGCCCTCAGCAGTCGGGGTTACCCTATACGCCACCTCCATCCATCGCCAGCCATTCAATAGCACCACTCACCGCCATGATACCTAGCCACCAGCCGTCTGCCACGCCAGTTGTTCGCTCCGGGCTGCCTCCGCCACGATCGGGTCCACGCCTGGATTCAAGATGGCGGACAGCCGGGGCGGCCGGGGAGTGCCCTATCGGCCATCTGCACCTCCAATGCGTCCGCCGCCACTAATGCGCCAGTGCAAGGCGGCCGTTCCACTGCAGCAGGTGAAGCCTCAGTTTGCGAGACTCTTGTTGGATCATTGTTTACATTTGAAACTTTACTGACTTGCATATGGGTTTCACTAAGAAAACGTGCCTATGTGAAACCACTCGAAAGAAATGCTTAATCACAATTTAGCATGACTAGGTAAATTTAACATGTGACCACACAATAGCCTTTCATGCACATTGCCTATAAATATTTTTTAAGTCTACACCCTTCGTATCAGCGCGAACGAAGCAGACTACATATCCCATGTCACCCGGTAGTTCTTGACGTAGTCTCGTGAGACCTCGCGAACTCCGGGACTTCGTCCGAGAACCCGGAAGACCGCGTCTGGATACTCGGGTGAAAGAGGTGTATTTAACCACCTTCTACTTCCCGTTCGGTACCTCCCAGACGGCTTTAAAGACCGTCAGAGGTACAGACGGAGAGGTAAGAGAGTGCGCTCTTATGCGCTGTCACATTACGATCCTCTAAGATATTGGTGGTTACTATGGTTTGTTCTCCCAGTCTCAGGCTACCATTGGGCGTTTATTCCAACTTACCCATTACCTAATCAGTGTCTAATCAAGTTTAATAATCGTATGGGCTCAGATATTATCAGTAGTTCTCTCTCATGTTTGTATAATAATGTCCACGTATTCAGGTTTGCACATCATACGATGGATTATGTATCATGATCAGATTCGATCTTGCTGCGGGGTAATAACGTCTCTGGGAGTTTGATGGTGACTACTGTCGATGCTTAGGGCTGTTTTTCCTTTTGGCAAGTAATGTATTCGGACAATATATACTACAAATAGTAATGTCCATTGATGAGAGAGTGTGTAGCTGTACTTGCCGGGTTTGTTGTGTCGAGTGCCCGTGGCAATTGTTTCTGTTTTTAACGTTAAGGCATGTTACACCACAGAAATTTGAGTTCGGTGTATTTTTCCTTTTAGAGCGGTGCCTGGTTTATCCTGAGCTGTTGCCAGGTGGGGTGAGGTTTTGTCCTCCATACTAACAAGGTAAGATGGAGTTTTGCCCCATTGATTGGGTGTGTGTGTGATGGTTCAATACTTTCTTACCACGCATAATCAGAGAACTAATAG
Source organism: Lissotriton helveticus (assembly GCF_964261635.1). Taxonomy (NCBI): domain Eukaryota; kingdom Metazoa; phylum Chordata; class Amphibia; order Caudata; family Salamandridae; genus Lissotriton; species Lissotriton helveticus. The sequence continues at coordinate 877,507,696 of NC_136067.1, forward strand.
GATATTCTTTTTTCAAGATTCATTTGTGTACTGTGTCACTTTATTTTTCAGATCATTGTTGAGTCCACGAGGAATTCTGGATTGTGAGACGTTAGACTCACACTATATCCTTTTTTGTAACTTTGCAATAGCAGTAGCTTTATTATCTTTAGAGGTCCTGATGAAAGCACATGGTTGAACCTTTTGCCGTTGAGTGCTGAAACATGTTGACCACTTCTGTTGAGGACAGCTATTTGTTAAAACTGGTCCTTGAGTTCTGTTTTTAACCTTTGATCGTGGCAGACATCAATAAAATTCATAGTCTGTTCACGCATCAATTTTACATTTTTTCACTTCACATTTGCACTGCACTTAAAATGTGATCCCATACACTCTATCTTGCTCATCTTGGTAACTATACCTTTTGACATCCGAGAGCTCTGATATCTATAGAGCAGGAATGTCATTCTATACAAAAGGATACCCACATGATGAAGCTAATCACCAGGCTTGGTGAATGATGGGAATCCATACACAAGTTTAATGTCATTTTGTTATATTACATTTTTTGAATCTTGTTAAGAATTATTCTTTCTTTTCTCTTATTTCTAGACGCTGGTATATATTTTGTGTTTACATGTCAGTTTGGGGCTGCATATTCCAGTTGGTCTTAGAACCTTGGCCTCTGACCCTATCTAAGCTTTTTTGTGTGTCTTGAAGCCTCAGTGTCGTCAGCTCGCCAGCGGGGGTCCCTCACCCTCCGCCACTGGTGCGCCCCAGAAAGCGGCGCCAAACAAGCCCCAGCTCCGCTTTAACAGCTTATGAAGGTAGCAATCTGCCGGAGCTCCAGCGGCGTGCATCTCACTCCATTCGCAGTGAGACTACGCCCCCCCAACATTTAGTGCTTTTAACCACTTCATGAACAAACCATTTCAGCGCAGTTGGTGCATGTCATATGTTTACATAATGTTCAACAAGTAGGGCATTTGACTCTTTACAGCGAATGCGTGATTGATGTTGGGTGATTCGTTTTCTCACTTCTTGAGTTGTTTTACCAATACAAATATTACACAGAGACATGCAATGCAATATATGAAATTTTTAGAACAACAATTAGAATGACACTTTAGATTCCAGGATCTCTCGTTCAATACATAAGGCTTTACCACGGACGTTGTGGTGCATGCAGAACAATTTCCATGTGGATGCTGCCCACAAATTGGTGTTAGCCCCTACATCTGCTTGAATGACAATGATTTTGGATAATTATAGGCCCTAACCAACAGCTCCCTTCAAGTTTCCTTTTCTCTTATAGCCAAACATAGGTTTTTCACAGTATTCTTGAGTGGTAACGATTAACTGCCTATTTTTTAGTATAATCTTTTTGATCCTGTTGGATTGTGCCAAAGGTAGTAACACAAGTAGGTTGTCTGTGTGGGTCTCTCTTTAACCTGAAGCAAGGAGTCTTGGTCATAATACCATGCTCACTTAAGGGTCTGTTTAACTAAAAGGTAGGAATATCCTCTTGATGCAAGTTTTTCAAGCAGAATCTTGGCTTTAGTAAAATAGAAATAATGTTTAATTCTTAAAACCTGCCCAAATGGGAGGTTATCCCTAAGATTTCTAGGGTGATGGCTTGTATAATTCTAAGGTGATGGCTTCTATATTTCAACAGTGTGATTCTAGCTTTAGGCTTGTATATAACCTCATATGGGCCATCACTGGCAGAATGAGAGGGAGGAGCTGGGCACAGCCCTACTTAGACTTGAATAGTCACACAAAGGGCAGCATAACCGCTATAATTAGTCTTGCGGCAGGGGAAGCAGGAAACCTGTGCCCTTCAAAAAGAAACCTGTTGAAGCTTCTCCCACTTCAAAGGAGGCACCTGTTATAAATATTGGACCTCAGAAATCAACTCTTCAGTACGCTTCTGGACCTGTGGAGACTCTGCAAGGAAGGACTGTTGTGCTGCTGAAAGGACTGCCACTCAGCTGGACTGCTGCCCTGCTGGAATGCTGCCCTACTACCCTCCTGCCTGAGTCAGAGGAATCGGACCTGCACCTGAAACCAGGACTCCCAGAGTGACTCAAAGGGCTAATCTGCTGGCATCCTATTCAGAACTACCTGAACCAGCACCTAGATCCAGTTGGTGTAAGCCCCTGACCTCTAAGTAGTACCCCTTAGGACCCGGACACTTGATGTGGCCTCAGTGCAGCTGAATTGGAGTTGTTGGGCTCTTCGTAACTGAAACGGGCCACCAGTTGGTGCCAAAACATGTCAATCGCACTGCCCGCCAATGTGAAGTTCCGTCAGCTCGAACCTTTACGATACAGCATTGACCGCTCAAAGGGAGCGCCTCTGCGAAGCTCTGGCCCGGCCATTAGCGATGACAACAGATCTTCGTGCCACAGCGAAGACTGTCTGCGAAGCCGGGACTGCTCTTCGCACTACATCGATGACCATCTTCGACTTTCCCCTCCTCCTAACAGTCCCCTCCACCTCGAACAGGACTGTTTGCGCTGGACTATCCAACTCGCCCTCAATTGCGGTCAGCCTAAACTTGTGACTTTCTCCCGGTCTCATTTAAGTTTTTACCACTGCATATCTCTGGTTCTACTGATTGGACTCTTTACCGCTTTAGTCTTGATTTATTTATTTAAATGTTCTCTATTTTTTTTAAATTGGTGTGGTTTTTTTCTTGTGTTGTGTTTTCACTTAATTTCTTTTTGAAGTGCTGCATAAATACTTTACACATTTCCTCTACTTTCAGCGAGACTGCTTTTGTGCCAAGCTACCAGAGTGTTAGGCACAGGTTAATTTGAAATGTGCCTGTGCCTCACCCTCAGAATGATTGTGGTTGCTGCTTTAGTAGGATTTTACAACCCTCAACCAGTTACCCATTGTCTCACAGTATGTTTATCTTGATTTTGCGGAGCAGCACAAGTACAACAAACAGAATCTAGTAATAATGACTGGGGGCCTAAATAGAAACAGCACTGGTGTGTCAACAAAAAGAGATAGAGTCTAGCATATAGCCTTTGTTTCAACAAATTGAAAAGCTCCAACTTTCCCATTAAAATGTTCACATTTTTTCTTTGTGAATTAAATACATTATTCCATCATTTGTGTATCTGTTGGAATTATACTTGTGTATTTATTTTTGGCTAATGTTTGGAGGTTTAGAATTGTGTTGGTGGGAGTCCCTGACTTTCAATGGTAATTCATTAGGAGTCCACAGAAGTCAAAGGGTTCAGAAAGATTGCTGTAGACAAACACACAGGTGCCAACCTCTTAAACAAAAAAGCTTTGAATGCGTGTGAATCACATGTAGTGCAGTCCCAGCCAAAGTGCTGCATCCGTTCAAAATATTACCAGTACACCAGAGATAACTTTCTGCTTCCCACTATACCCTAAAACGTACTGGTTACAGAAATATCTCTGCATTAGGTATCTTAACTCTGCAAGGTATTTTAAAATTATATCTGCTTGTGACGGATTAAGTAACCCAGAACCGAAGTGCTATCATATTCAGTGGAGTTGTGAACCTCCTGCTTTAGCAGCTACAGTGAGGTGGAGTTATTAATGGGACTCTTCTGCCTGCAACTTGGCAGATAAAGGCTCATAACACGAAAGGGTGATCAAAAGAGTGGATGGATGAGTGAAAGAATCGATGGATGAGTGAAAGAGAGAGGGGATGATGGATGAGTGAAAGAATGGATGGATGATGAGAGAAAGGATAGATGAGGAAAAGGAAGGATGGAGGATGAGAAAGAATGGATGAGTGAAGGCACGGGGATGATGGATGGATAAAAGGGTGGATGGATGAGTGAAAGGAGGGTGGCGGATTAAAGGATGGACGGATGGATAAGAAAAAACTATGAATGGGTGAATGGATGGATGAGTGAAAGAGAGGGTGGGTGAATGAGTGACTGAAAGAATTTATGGATCAGTGAAAGGGAGGCTGAATGGATTGACAGATAAGTGAAAGCTTGGATGAGCGAGTGAAAGGATGGATAGATGAGTGAAAGGGAGGGTGAATGGATGGAGGAAAGGGTGAAAGGACAGATGGATGAGTGAAAGGGTAAATGAATGGATGAGAGGATGAATGGATGTGTGAAAGGAAGGATGGTTGAGTGAAATGATGGATGAGTGAATGGAGAATGACTGGATTGAAAGGGTGGATGGAAGGTGTGGAAGGATGAGCGAAAGGATGGGTGAATGACTGAAAGGATGGATGAGTGAATGGGTGGATAGAGAGATGGATGAGTGAAAGGATGGATGGGTTTGATGGATAGGTTTGGAAATGGCTAGGCAGATAGTGAAACACAAAGTGATGGATGAAGGAATGAATGACAAACTGTAAAGATGAAATAGTGGATAACCACCTCATCGCCCCATTCTGGACTCTCATCAACACATCTCTCACCACAGGTTGTGTGCCGATATCGCTCCTACTAAGACAAATCACACCCTTCCCCAAAAATACCAGCGCTGACCCCAGCGATCTTAACAACCTCAGACCTATCTCCAACCTCCCGTTCCTCGCCAAGACTTTAGAAAAATGTGCCTTACAGCAACTCAATTATCATATACAAAAATTCTCCCTCCTTGACACTTGCCAATCCGGTTTCAGGAAAGGCTGTAGTACTGAAACGGCCATGCTGAACATATCTGATGACATTCACAGAGCCTTGGACGAGGGTGACGCCTACCTACTTATTCTACTTGACCTATCTGCGGCATTCAATACGGTCAATCACCCAGCCCTACTTGAGTCTTTGAAGTTGCGTTTCAGTTTGAGTGGCACGGTACTTAAATGGTTCTCTTCCTACCTTCAACATCACTCGCAACAAATCAAAATTAACTCTTGCCTGTCTAAACCCACTCGGATAAATCTTGGCATGCCTCAGGGCTCAATTCTATCCCCCTCCCTTTTCAATCTTAACAGTAATCTTAAAACAAGCAGAGATCAAATCCACCTATATGCTGATGAAACCCAACTTTACTACAAAATAAAATCACCCAGTGACATTCGACATCTCAATGACATTTTGAACAAGTTACAATCCTAGTTTTACGCAAATAACCTAAAGCTAAACTCCTTCAAGACAGAAGTTATTCTTTTCTCCCCTAAAAGTAACCGCCTTCCAATACACGAATGGCTCATTGACCTAAATGCCTTAAATTGCTCCCTTACTTTCTCCAACTCTGCAAAATCCCTTGGCTCAGTCCTGGACAACAACATGTCAATGAAAGAGCACATCAAGAATACAGCTAAAGACGCACTGTACACACTCAAAAACCTCAAGAAACTTAAACCACTTATTCCCGCAGATGATTTAAAAAATGTGGTGCAATTCATGGTCCTCTCGAAACTAGACTATGGTAATGCCACTCTAACTGGGACACCTAAAACTCACCTTGCCCCCCTGAAATCTGTTCTCAACCTGGCAGCCCGGCTCATCTCAGACGTTAAACGATTTGAGCACATCAATCCTGTACTCAAGAGCCTCAACTGGCTTCCTATTGAAGGTAGATGTACCTACAAGACTGCATGTATCATCCACAAAGCCCTTCACTCTCATACACCTAACTACTTAGAAAACAAGCTGAGGAAAGCAGGAACCACTAGATCGTTGAGAAGCTTAAATGCTTTTCTGCGCCTACCTCCCATTCTAAAAAAGACAGCAACCAAGTTGCGCTCTTTTTCAGGAAATGCTCCAAGCATATGGATCTCACTACTCACGTGTGACCTTCGATGCAACCCTTCCTTCAAGAAAAACCCGAAACTCCTACTCCTCAACAAATACTTTAACTCCTATGGATCTTAGTAAAGTATCGCTTGATCAGACCTAGACCCTCTGTCTGAAGCAGCGGTTCTCTCTTTCTTTTTGAGCTTGTCTGACTTTTAGATCCTCTCAAATTGTGTCTCTAGTGTTGGTCACTCAACGTGCACCTTTGATGGGTACCATTTGTCTATTGTACTACTGTCTCATATGTTCATTGCATGCCTGCATTACTGTTTGCTATCAAGACCATGTAAAGCGCTCTGACACCTATGGGTCTAGCTAGCGCTATAGAAAACGTATAAATAAAGGAGGTGGATGGAAGGATGAATGAATAGATGCTTGGATGGAAGAGACAAGAGAGCTCTTCTGGGGAGTGGCGTGATGGTTTGCTTTGTTTGCTTGGTGTCCTAAGAGCTTTGGATCGAAGTGGGGGTACTTTGCTTTTCTGGACAGTCTCTTGATCATAGATGCCCTTGGTGCCTTTTTTTCTTTAGAAGTACATTGTTTTCCATTTCCAGCGCTGCCCACTTGGCCCTTTTGGTCACACTTAAAGCACTGCAGTCTGACTTCTGCCTACCCGGGGCTCTTTTTGAGACTCTGTAGCGCCTCCAGTCACATGCTCATCGCCTGACACTAGAACTTGCACTTCCTTCAAAACATGGGCTTCTGCCGGCCACTCATGTGCCCCAAAACACACTGAGGTCTTCTCAGACATTAATATAGCCCATGCCTCCGCTCTACTCTGCTGCTTGTAGCGCTTCTTCTGATTCTGCCAGCATGCGGAATTCATCTCCCTCGTGTATTGCTGGCAGCTGGAGTTGTATCTTCCCGCGCCAGCCAGCTCTCACGCTCCATTTGCCAGAAGCAGCTGGTTGCAGGTTTCCGGCTTACAAAGTTTCAGGACACACAGTTATGAAGTGTCGGTCCCCTTGCGGCTGAGCGATGTTTTCCGGGGCAGTTCGGCGACCTCTTCCGGTGCAGCGTGGTTTGTTTTCATCATTATTGGATGGCCGTGCTGCTCGTTCCAACCAATCACTGGAGCTTAGCGGGAGGTGCAGCCAGACAGACACTCCCAGCGCGGCGCCCTGGCCTGTCCATCACAAGAAACCCAGCTTTCCCAATTATCTCTCTCTGGTTGGCGATGTTTAGAGTTGGAAGCGAAGAAAAAGAAGAAGCCTGGTGTTATTGGGGCGGTAGGTAAAGTGCACGCTCGGGTTTCTCCAGATTGTGAGGCTAACATCAGTGTTTCCTCTAAACAAACTCAATAGAAATTAGAGCAAAATAATTTCACGGTGTCGCTTTGGGCACTTAAGTTTTGTTATTATTTCAAAGTTGAAGCTTGTACTTCAGTTTGTCAAATCTATGTTTGACGCTGTGCGCTTAAGTTCCACAATACTGCTTGAGAGTGAAAGTATTAGGTAATGTGATACATTTGAATGTTAAAACAATTCGCGCCACTGTGTATGAGCCTGTGACAGCAGCGGCTAACCTTCACCGCCCATTGCGCAGGTGCTCAAAGTTGCATTGTTGCTTCCGTGTTTATTTGTGACAGGTTCACTACATTTGATCAACATCCATCCCTCTCAAGCGAATTGCTCCTTTAGCAGGAATAATAGCGTTTTTTCAAGCTAACCAAAGAAGGACATTTTGCTTAAAAAAAGTTGCGTAAAATTTCTCTCCATTCGATATGCACATGGCTGCCACGCAGGTCCCATGTTATGTGCAGCACCTTACTTTATAACTATGCCTGAAGTTTTTAGATAGCCAAGGGCATTTCTCGTTTCAGGGATATGTATTTTTGTGTGGTAAAATGTGAGTAACATCCCTTGATTCTGGGCAAAACCCTTAATCTCCCGGTGGCTCCCCCAAAAATGCATGTGTCCTTATATAATCTAACAGGTGCTCATGTAAAGCTTTCAATACCTGGCCGAGTTCGCGCTATATAAATTAAACTGCAAAAAACAAAGTATGAGCTCAAAGTGCTATTGGTTAAAAAGCCAACATGGCATAGTGATATTCAGCTGCCGTTCTTCTCACGGTTTATGTTTACGTATTCATTTACATGCCCACGGTGTGGGGCTTTCACAAAGTGTGCTGGGCAGGCAGGTGCTTAGATGTTTTCTAAACTTGCACGTTCATGGTTTACAGCGTAAAGCACTGTCAGATTATTGTTGTGGCTGTCAGACAACGCAAAACTGGCAATGCGCAAGGCCAGCAGGCATCAGGCTGCCTAAAGAGCTTTCTCTTAACAAGACCGACGGGAAGTGCAGGACTGGAAAGCAACACGATTGGTATAGTGCAAGGGAGTTATCACAAATAACGTTTCATGGCTGGCTTTGTGTGTTACTGGCAAGCTCTGTGCCAGTCGGCATTGCAAAGGGTCCATGGCTAGTATTGCCGACTACTGGGAGTCTGCTTGACAGGCAGATCGCAATGTTGTCTTCATTGCCAGAAGTGTGCAGGGAAAGCATAGATGGCTTAGGGCTGCACGAGCATTGGTGCACAATGACACGTTTGTACACAAATGTCACTAGGGCTGATGGTGTGAGGGGCAGCTTGAAGGACTGTCTGTGCAAAGCTACTGTTGGCTCGCTGTGCTAGGCAATCTGTTTACATTTATCAATGTATACCCACAATTGATACTCCAGGGAAAAGCAAATAAGGAAGGAAAATGAAGAAACCTTCTGTCAGGTGTGTGCTTACTCTCTTGGTCAGTATGTGCTCCACCTCAGACAAATCCCATCGCTCTCCGTCTTCGCAAGAAACCTCAAAACCTGGCTCTTCGACAGACCCCCTCCTTGATGGACTGGAACCTGCAAACACCCCCCCTCCCCCCAACCCCTCCCAGAGCCTTGAGACCCTTACGGGTGAGTAGTTGCTCTTAACAAACACGTGATTTGATTTGTATGTGGTGTTTGTTTACAATAAAGGATGCAAAACCCTCATTCACCCTAGCGTGGCGTGCTTCATGATAGGGCTGGCTTTTCACTCATACTATATATCTTTGCTTCGAGTGGGCTCAATTGCCTTAATGAAGGAGTTGTCAAAGTTAAGATGGTGTTATTATGGACACTATTACAGAAATGGAATCTAAAATTAACTAGATGCCCGTCGTAGACTTCACTATGGCTGCCTCTTAGTAAGGGTAACCACAAATAGGGGAAATTACAGTGACAGCAGTAACTAGAGTGTAGTCACTAAATGTGGGAGTAAAGACGCCAGACCCAAGGTGAGTGATTTGAGCACATAAGCAGGCCAGGAGCAGAGGAGACTGGGAGGCTCCACAGTAGACCGTTAAGGAGGCCACTCCTTTCCAAGGACTGGGTAATGGTTGTGGATGTACATGCATGAGTGCAAATTTGCGTGTTGAAATGCACATGATTCGATGTGTATGCATGTGTACACATTTTTGTATGTGTGTATTCCTCTATGTCTGTTATTAAATTCCTCCCTGACAGATGGTGTTACTCCTATGAAGCTAAGCCCGGTATCTGAGATCACCAGATGTTTATGGTGCCCTCCATCATAAGAGGTTCATCTCTGGCACTATTGTTTCCAATCCTAGCATAATTGTGACCGCAAGATAATAGCAGTCACCCTTCACATATTTTAGGGATTATGGTCTTGTGTGGGAAACTGGCAGCCATTTTTGATATGTTGTGACCATCATGGAACGAATTGTGGCCATCCCTGGCATAATGGTGCCCAGTAGTGAAATATTGTGTTCATCCTGGTCATGATATGCAACGTTGGCATAACAGTTGGCCTGGCATAATAGTGGACATTACTGCCATATTTTAGGCATTCTTGGGATTATGGTAGATAGCCATGTCATTTGATATTAATACTGGGCATCTAGGGCAGAACCTTTATGTGAGGCATTTGTATATCTGATTAATTAATAAACATGTATGCTTCTTTCAGAAAAAGACAAGCATTTCTTTAGAAAATTGAGTTTGTTTAGTCAAAAAGAAAAGTCGTATTTGATATAAGAAAATATAAAGTTTGAAAGCGTTTAAAGCAGATTTTCGAATAATAATTCACATTGAGTTAGGAAGATATATTGCTGTGGTCTTGTCTGTTGTACTAGAAAGCACTTGCTGTTTCAGGTTGTTATTTTATTACGTGTGTCTCAAGAGAGGGTACCCCACTATCGCCAGGGAACAGGGTACAGAAGACCTTAAGTCAAAGGGAAATCCCTGGGGGACACTCGTTTTGTTTTACTGCCACTTTGGCCACACACAACTCTAGTCTCATTAGCCAGGTGGCTGTATTCTAGAAAGTATAGTAATTTCCACAGTCAAATTGAGTCGTTCACAGTCTATTTTAATAAAAATATTGTACATACAAAATACATAGGTGCTAGAGTGCCATATTTAAAACATTTCTTTTATGAAAACAATGAATAAAAACAAAATAAATCACAGTAAATGCAACACAATATACAGCTCCACGTGTGGGATTTAAAATCAAAATCAAAATAACAGTAATCTAGAGCAAAACACATAAAAGCATTACAACATTTCAATAACTCATATAGACAATTAGTAAAAAATGAACCTAGTAATCTAAACCCCCTTAGTTCTAGTGTGGTCACTTGATCTATTTGCCACTGGTTTTCACTGGATCCAAAAAAGGCTTGCAGAACTTATACATTAGAGTAAACAACAGTAACACTCTTTCATGTACATCCACTGTTTACTATGCCCTGGTTGGATTCTCCGTATTTACAAGAATGCGTCGACGCGTTTCGGTGCAAAGAAACTGATAAGTTAGCACCTTCTTCAGGACTTCTTTGGTCGGGGTTTCTCACTTGAATATACAGTGACTCGCACCCTCTCTGCAATTATATGGAGAGAAAGACAGGCTGTCACTCACTTATAATGTATATTATTTACTTTTCATAAATAAGGGTTGGTTACAATGACAAGCTCAGGGAGTGATATCCCTCCTATCCATTATCTAAATCATATGGTTTGTTAATATACATATCCCTCCTATCCATTATCTAGGTCATATGGTTTGTTTAAATACGTCTATGTTGGCCACTAGGTAAACATGCCTTATGTATTGAGATACATCTATCTTAACAACTAGGTGAACCTATCTCGTGCACCGTGCATGATACATTTCATCAGTTTTAAGTTTCCACTTGGTTTCAGCCAAGACCCTTATGATTATCGATTGACCCTCCGAACACAATATGCTGTGGAAATTAGTAGATTAGGGGTCCATGCGTGACACTTTCACTCAATTCTATGCAGCTGCCAACCACTCTTACCCCATCTATGTTGAGGGCGATGAAAATAAGAACCATCCAAGAAGCTTTAATTGACTTCCTCCCTGTCACATCTCAGGGGTCCCATCTGGTATTTTCTGGGGACATATACAGTTATTTTAGACAGTGTGTTCTTTTATATTCTGTTTCTACCCCAGTTTGTAGTCTACTAAAATATTTACCTCTATTTTCTGGTCAGGACTTCTTGTATTGGGTTAACTTTTCCTGTTGCTTCACTTTTTTGGTAGATTAGATTCAGTATCTGTATAGATAAAATACCACCTTATATTTTATTCTGGGTAAGGGCCCAATTTCAGGAAGAGGGACCTGCCCTATTGCTTAGCCAATTCTCATTGTAGTGTCTTACCTTAAAAACTTTTAAAACCCTCCTAGAACGGGCATAGTATTTACGTGATCCTCCTGAGAACTGGATGTGTTCTGTTAAGGAAAAATAAATACAGGTTTCTATATTATTTGTATCCTGGACCTGCTTTCTCCATATCATGTTGTCCGTTTTTTAATAAAAGCAAAATTGCCCCGTTTTATTTCTATCTCTCACAGGGTATCTCTCGACATATTGTTCCTGTTTTTATTTTATGTTATTTTATTACTCCAGTTTAGCCATTCAGAGTGATAATGCTTCCTGACATTTCTGCCAGTTACCCTGTCTGAAACGTTGGGATGATCACTATTGATATGTGTTAGACCTGGCACCTTGGCGTGGGTCTCCCTACCATATTTTGCTGTTGCCTCATGTGTTTTTGCTGGTTATAGATACTTTGGGCACAGGGCCACTGCTGTCCAGTGCCACGGTGCAGGTGCCTCCTATGGTAAATTGATGTATGGATTAGGGACTCCATGATTGGCTGATTTGGTTTACTTGTCAGACCCTAGTACAATGCACTGTGTGTGCCAGGCCTTGTAAATCAAATGCTGCTGGTGGGCTTGCAACACTGGTTGTGCCACCCACAGAAGCAGCATGTAAAAGTGTGTCTCAAGTCTGCCTTGCAGAGCCTGTGTGCAGTCTGGTACTGCCATTAACTGGGCGAGTGCACCCACTTGCTAGTCCCTAAACCTTCCCTTTTCTGCATATTACTCACCCCTATGGTAGGCCCACGGGCAGGGTGCATTGTAGGTAAAAGGTAGGACAAGCTCTGATGTGTGTGGCATGTCCTAATAGGGAATTACATCCATTTTCGTTTTTCACTATTGCAAGGCTACCTGTTCCCCATAGGCCAGAATGGGCAGTTTGATTATAACATCTTATAATCCTAACTGACTCGGGGACCCAGGTAAAAATTCGAGTTTATTATGCCTAAATACAGAATGATAAAATACATATTTTAGTGAAGTTAGTTTTAACATTCTGTTTGAAAATACCACTTTTAGAAAGTGGGTATTTTCTTGTCTAACCATCCAAGCCTGCCTCTGCTAGGTTGTGTATTCATTGTCTGGAGTTTGACTGACAGGGGCTGGGGGACTCCAGGAGACAGGGTGAGTCAGCACAGGGCTGAATAGAGAGATCTGCATGTGGATGGGTGGGAGGAGTTGCACCTGGGACCTGAATAGGGCTGTGCCTTCCCTCTACTATGCTGGCTCCACCCCCTGTGGTGCATCTGATGACCCTGGCCTACACTGTGAAAGAAAAGAAGGAGTCTTGTCAACAACGTGCTCCAGGACTGACCAGAACTGGTTTGGACTAGGCAAAGGCCTATCTGCCTTCAGAGAACAAAGAGAAAATGAGTGTAAAAGGGGGGACCCAGTCCCCAGAGAATTAGATCACTTTTGGGAAGCAAGAAGAAACCTTTGTTGAGGAGAGGAACCGAGGAAGAGACTATCCCTAAGCTGAGTGCTGTCTGGGGGATTGGCCTGCAGTGGTTGCCGGACTGCCAAAGAAAGGAGAAAGAACTTTGTTTATTTTATTTTTATTTATTTTGAATGTTTTCTATAGCGCTAGCTCCACCCGAGGGTATTGGAACGCTTTACATTTGCATGGTAATAAACAGGAAAGAACAACAGTTGTTATGAGAGAAACAATTATACAAGGTGGTCTAAAAGAGTATCATGAAAAATGTAGAGTTTGTAGTGAGAAAGGGAAGGAGAGGATAGTCCACCAACTAGTAGAACAAATATGTTGTTACAGAAAAACTATTTTACAGTATACCAAGGGAGGGCTTGGAGAACATAGTAGTGCAGGGGGGATTGGGTAGGTGAGAGGGGTGGGATGTGAAATAAAAATGGTCTGGGAAGGGAGGAGTGAGGGGTGTGGAGGGGTCAGGGAGGGGGGTTTAGGTGCGAGAGGGAGGTGGTGGTGCATAAGGAAGGAGAGAGAAAGTAGCCAGTACGGAGAGTGAGGGATTAAGTCCCACAGTATTTGGTGAGCAGGTGTATTTTAAGGTCTCTTTTGAAACTGACATACGAAGGGTTACATCGACGATCTTTAGGGAGGGCATTCTAGATGTTGGGTGCCTTGCCAGAGCAGGAGGAGGATTGGGAGTTTTTTTTTTGAGTAGTGGGGGTATGAGGAAAGAGAGTTGGTGCTTCTCAACGGTCAGGCGCAACCAGCTTTATTGAGTTTGGTTGAGAGGTAAAGTGGAGTCTTTTGATAGAGGGCTTTGTGCGTAATTCAGGCAATTTTATAGGAGGATCTGCCTTCGATGGGAAGCCATTTAAGGTCCTTGAGGGCAGGTGAGATATGGTCAAAACGTTTACAGTCAGTTGTTAGTCTGGCCACAAGGTTGAGGACAGATTTGATGGGGGCAAGGTGGATTTTGGGAGTTCCGGAGAGAAGAGCATTTCCGTGGTCCATTATTTATAGGACAATAGACTGGATAATTAATTTGAAGTCTTAAGCTGGAATAAAAGGTTTGATTTTTTTGAGATGCCGGAGTGTGAAGAGTGCTCCTTTTGCCGAGTTCTTTATATGGGAATTCAGCGTAAGCTTACTGTTGATGGTGATGCCAAGAGATTTGACTGATTCGGCGAGGGAGAGAGAACCGTTTAGGCCATTAAGGTCAGTGATCCAAGTTTGAATGGGGAGAGGGGTTGTTTTTGGGAGAGAAGAGAATGATCTCAGTTTTGTTAGGGTTGAGTTTGAGATGGTTGGTGTGGAACCAGGTTTGGATCTTGGTTAGGGCAGTGTTAAGGTGTAAGATATCAGAATGGGATTTTATTTTATAGTACAGTTGGGTGTCATCAGCATACAGGTGATAGTTAATTCCGGCTTGTTTAAGTATGAGGGTAAGGGTGTCCATGAAGAGGTTGAAGAGAGCAGGAGAGAGGATAGATCCTTGGGGGACACATAGGGAGACAGATGTTGGGCGAGAGAAGCAGTTTTGAATTTTGATTTGTTGGGTTCTATGTTGGAAGTAGGAGGTGAACCAGTTTAGTCAAAACAATAAAAGAGTGTGCCTTCTTAAGAGAAGAGCGAGCATGAAGAATTAAACTTGATTCTTTAGAAAGCCCTCACTCACCAACCTGGTTGGTGTTATGCTTCATCATCGGGCTCCACCAGGAAGGTCGAGTACCTCCCCGGTGTGCTTCAATGCCAGGATTACTGCGGAGCAGGTTAGTGTTGTCTGAGTAAAAAGTGCAAGTGATTATGAGGTGAGTTTTAAAGTGTCTTGGTTGTTTCCAAAAATAATTGTATTCGTCGGCCAACCAGGCACGGATAAATACAAAGTGAACGATATATGTGCAGGATAGATTGGTCAGCTATGTCTCACTGTGTGTGGTCAACATGTTTCTGCCTATGTGATGCTACTGGCTTGGCATTCTTCAGGACCAAAGTGTAGACTCTGGCGATATGAGTGCGCTAAGGCTCACCCTAACCAAGGCGTCTAAAATGTGAAAAGAGGAAACAGAATTTTTTTTTAACCTGCTGTTACTGCGGGATCCTTCTTAATTGTAGGAACACAACATTTATCTTAAATGAAGAACAGACACAAACAAACACACAAAGAAAGAAACAATTGTTTAAAATGTAGTAACAGTGCGTTTGTTGATCGAGTTTCATCATGCACTCGTGCTCTTCTCGAAGTGCACTGTAACTTTAACTATAGGAGCTATGGTGTACTATAGTGAGATAAGGATGTGCACATATTTTTTCACATTATCGCTAGTTGTGGTGGACAGGTCCACTCGTAATGTGAAGGGACCTTGTTTGTAGCACTAATTCACCTGCACGCCTGCTTGGGCGTTAACGGTATCATTGCGTCAGTGTATAACGCTATCATTACTCTTAAGGAACACACTGGTGCGGTTTGGCGGGTGATAGAAACAACAACATAGGAAAACATCTTACATGTGGAGTGACCATTAATCACACCATGGGTCTCGGAAGGGGTGGTGGCTAGTAGGCACACCCTGTAGGGAAGAGAAAGGCAATGAGGGGAAGTTAGGTCCTGTCCCCAAGCTGTACGCAAGTTACTTATCTGGTTGGAAGAGCTGTTGCAGATTTTCAATCACGTCGGCAAAGCCAGGCACCCGCTCTGTACCTGATGCAGCCCTCAAAATACCGGACCCCGTCGATGGGTGGTCTGGTGTTTCACACGATCTTTTATGGGGCTGTGGAAACCGGTCAAAGCCACCCAGTTTGTGCGTCTGCATCACTAGAGGCGCCATAGTGCTCTCGTCATTGTGTGCGTTGAAGACGCTGCGTAAATTGGGCCAATCAGGGCAGTGGAAGTTTAGTCATGTGCCCCGTGGCATCCTATGTACTACTAGACCCCTAACCTCGGTCTTTCCTATGGTTTATTTAACCAACTTTATTGACAACGAGGGAACGTGATGTCGATTAATTTAAAGACATTTGGCCAAACATGACATGGCTTTTATGATTGCAAAGAGGAGAGTATTAAAAAACTAGGGAAAAGCCGTCAGGTCATTTGTTAAAAATACGATTTTGTGTACATGAAATACATGATATCTAGGCAGTCAAATACAGTTATTAGTGCAGGCGCGATGATAATAGTCATATGTGCATGAGTGGTATGCCACATCTTGTGATTGTAGAAAGCCTGTCATTGTTAGTGTGCATCTAGCATGATAAGTCCCCCAGTATTTAGTGAGCAGGTGTATTTTAAGGTCTCTTTTGAAACTGACATACAAAGGGTTACATCAAAGATCTTTAGGGAGGGCCTTCCAGATGTTGGGGGCCTTGCCAGAAAAGGAGCGGGATTGGGAGGCTTTTTTTAGTAGTGGGGGTATGAGGAAAAGAGTTGGTGCTTCTCAACGGTCGAGCGCAACCAGCTTTATTGAGTTTGGTTGAGAGGTAGAGTGGAGTCTTTTGATAGAGGAATTTGTGCGTAATGCAGGCCATTTTATAGGAGGATCTGCCTTCGATGGGAAGCCATTTGAGGCCCTAGAGGGCAGGTGAGATATGGTCAAAATGTTTACAGTCAGTTGTTAGTCTGGCCGCAAGGTTGAGGACGGATTTGATGGGGGCAAGGTGTATTTTGGGAGTTCCGGAGAGAAGAGCATTTCCGTAGTCAATTTTTGATAGGACAAGAGACTGGATAACTAATTTGAAGTCTTCAGCTGGAATAAAAGGTTTGATTTTTTTTTTTTGAGATGCCGGCGTGTTCGAGTGCTCCTTTTGCCGAACTCTTTATATGGGAATTCAGCGTAAGCTTACTGTTGATGGTGATGCCAAGAGATTTTACTGATTCGGCGAGGGAGAGAGAACTGTTTAGGGCATTAAGGTCAGCGATCCAAGTTTGAATGGGGAGAGGGTTGTTTTTGGGAGAGAAGAGAATGATCTCAGTTTTGTTAGGGTTGAGTTTGAGATGGTTGGTATGGAACCAGGTTTGGATCTTGGTTAGGGCAGTGTTAAGGTGTAAGATATCAGAAAGGAATTTTATTTTATAGTACAGTTGGGTGTCATCAGCATACAGGTGATAGTTAATTCCGACTTGTTTAAGTATTAGGGTAAGGGGTTCCATGAAGAGGTTAAAGAGAGCAGGAAAGAGGATAGATCCTTGGGGACACCGAGGGAGACAGATGTTAGGCGAGAGTGGCAGTTTTGAATTTTGATTTGTTGGGTTCTATGTTGGAAGTAGGCGGTGAACCAGTTTAGGACAGTGCCATTAAGGCCGAATCGATCTTTGAGTGCATTGAGTAAGGATGGGTGGTTAACTGTGTCAAATGCAGCAGTGAGGTCGAGAAGGATGAGTAGGCAGGTCTCGCACTTGTCCAGGGCAAGGTGGATGTCGTCGACCTTGTTAAGCAGTGCAGTTTCAATGCTGCAACCTTTGAGGAAGCCGGATTGTAGGGGGTCTAGTAGGTTGTACGTGTCAATGTGTTTGTCCAATTGAAGTAGGGCGCATTTTTCAAGGGCTTTGGAGAGGAGGGGGGAGGTTGGAGATAGGACGGAGGTTGTTAGGTTCATTAGGGTTAGCCTTGGGGTTTTTCGGGATCCGAGTGATTAGTCCGAGTTGGAGGGAGATAGGAACACTCCCTGTTGAGCGGGAGGCGTTAATGATATTGGTCCAATAAGGGACAATGACGTGCTTTAGATCTTGGACAAGGGCACATGGGTGAGGGTCTTTTGTATGAGAGGATGGTTTAAGTTTGGATAGGATGTTGAAGACTTCCAGTTCAGAAACGGTGTTGAAATTCTGCCATGAGGCATTGTTTTTAAGCAGTGGGTTAGTGAGTTAGGGTTCCGGAGGAGTAGATGATGGAAGGAGAGGTGAGGGGGTCAGGGGTGGGTTCAGGGGGAGGGGTGGTAATGGTGTAGTATCCAGGGGATATTGAGGGGTGAGCGAAGAAAGGCACAATCAGTTTTGGCAATTTTTTCGGTGAAAAAGTTTGCAATTTCTTCACATTTGTTAGAGGAGGCCAACCAGTTGGAGGGTGCAGGGGAGGTTTGCTTTCTAATAATGTTGAACAGTTGTCTGGGTCTGTTCTTGGCACAGGAGAGTTGCAGATGAAGAAGAGATGCTTTTTCAGAAAAGATATGTTTTTTGTAGGAGGATCTTGCGGTTCTAAGGAGAGCGAGATGGGAGAGGGAAGGGTGTTGTCTCCATTTTCTTTCAGCAAGTCTAAGTGAGCGTCTTTCTTTGTTGAGGTCTAAGGTAAACCATGATTTTGAGGGGAAATTTTTTTTAGTTTTAAGTTTCGGAGGGGCAAGTTGATCTAAAACTTCTGAGACAGTTTTGTTAAAGTGCTCAAGGAGTTCATTTGCATTTGAGGAGGGAGGGGTGAGACGAAGTTGGGTTTGTAGTTTGTGTTCCAGTGCGCCAGGAGGCATTTGCTTAAGATTTCTGGTCATAATCGTGGTTGTATTATTTTTCATTGGGGCGGGTGGGGCTGGAGGGGAGATCGTGAACAATATAAGATGATGGTCCGACCAGTCGATATGGACAATATTAGATAGGGATGTCGAATCAGAGTTAGAGAGAATGGTTTTGAGTAGCTCCTTTGGCGTGAGTAGGGGAGTGGCAAAGTTGTTTGATGTCGCTAATCTCAAAAAGATTATTGAGAAGGTTGATTGTGGGGTCATCGGGTTAATTCCAGTGAAGGTTAAGATCTCCTAGGAAGAGATTTTTGGAGTTGGAAAGTAATGATTTTGTTAGAAGGTCAGATAGTTCTTCGGTGAAGGGAAGGGGCTCACCCTGTGGGTGGTAGATGTTATATAGTCGTATTGGGGGAGAGCTTTTCATTTTGAGTTCGGCTCCTAGGTATTCGAAGGTTGTGTAGTCTGTGTTCCTGATTAGGGAGAGTTGTAGTTCTTTTTAAAAAATAATTGCCAGTCCACCCCCTATTTTTTCAGGTTTGTCTTTTCTGAGAATAGAATAACCGGTTGGGGGGGGGAGAAGGCCAAGGATGGGTGTTGAGTGATCCTTGAGCTAGGTTTCCATGAGGAAGGCAATGTCAATATCTTCGTTAAGGATGGTTTCCGATATTTCGGTCGCATGTCGGACAGCCGAGCGGGAGTTCAAGAGCATGCAGGTAAAGGGTTTAGGATTGGTATTCGGGGGGAGGGGGCATAGGTGAATGGCGTTAAGTTGAGGGGGGATCTGGGGGAGCTAGGAGAATAGTGGATTCTGCTAGTCCCCATGATAACAGGAATGTTAGAGTGAGGGGAGGAATGATCTTTAAGTGGGGGTTTGTTAAGGTAGTAGTTGCAGAGGTCAGAGAGGTTGGGGGCAGAGTAGACACTCGAGGTGCGAAGGGGGTCTGTGTGAACGGGTCTGTGTGAACGGGTGTGTAGAGGCATTGTTAGCCAAAGCTTGGGATATGAGCGTTTTCGAGGGCTAGCATATGGAGTGGAGGAAAAAGGGGGGGGGCGCGGTCTGGGGTTGTAGGATTTGAACCAAACGAAATCTTCTCTAAGTTGGGTAAGTTCAGTAACCGGGGTGGAGATATTGCAGTCTAAGTTGCGAAGTGTCTGGTTAAGGAGAGTGAGGAGGGAGGGAGAAAGGGAGAGTGTGAGGGGTGTGAGGAGATGTGGTAACAACGTTGTGGGTGTTAATGTATTTCGGGTAGGGAGGAGGAAGGACAGGAAGGGCTATGGGCGTTAGGAGGCGGTTAAGAGGGGATGGAGGGGGGTTAGGGAGGTGATAGGGTGTTGGAGGGGGACGGTCCTTAGGGGACATGGTAGTTTGGGGGAGGGTGACTGAATTAGAGGAGTTGAGGGGGGTGCTACTTTCATTCAACTTGTGAAGGATCTCCAAGGGCTTGAGATAGAGCTTGCCTCCTGCTGAAGTCTCTGGGACAATAGACTTCATCAACCAGCTCCCCAAGAGTTCTTTTGAAATGCCTGCTGTGTATTGGGCCTTTTGAGAGACTGCGTGTCGCAAGGAGCTGGAACCGCGACTCACGAATAAGAAGAGTATCGCTGCCGCTGTTGTTGCATCACTGAAGAAGGGTGTCGCCGCTGTTGCATCGCTGAAGCGCCTCGCATCGTAGAGGATCGACGTCGCATCAGACGCCGCCGCATCATCTGAGAAGCGTGTCGCAGCCGCTGTTGTCGCATCACTAAAGAAGGGTGTCGCCGCTGCAACTGTCACATCGAAGCGCCTTGCATCGCTGGAGAAGAGGATCGCCGTCGTATCAGAGGCCGCCGCATCACCGGAAAAGCGTGTCTCAGGCCCTGTCGCGGCTCAGAAGAATCGTTGCATCAAGGAGAAGACGCCGTTTTTGTTTCATTGCACCGGATCTTCATCGCATCACGGCGCTGCTGGTCGCATCGCTGCAGGAGCGCAGTGAGAAATCGACGCATCACCTCCTCATGCCGAGAAGAACCAACGCATCCCCTACGCATCAGTAGGGACCCGACTCATCACCGTTCTTGCGTGTAAGGAACCTACGCATCACCTTCCCTGCAACACTTTTGTTGTATAGCGTTACGCATCCAAAGTAACATTGAATTCAAAGTGTAGCATTTTACATCTAAAGAGAACTATGCTATTTCTACCATTTTTAAGTACAGTATTGTGAATTTTTGTTATTTGTGGTCTTGTGCAAGTCTATATAAAGATACTTATTTTTGATATACAACTTGTGTGGTGTCCATCTGTAGTGTTGTCACTGGATTACTGTATGTGTTCACAAATGCTTTACACACTGCCTCTGAGATAAGCCTGTCTGCTCGTGCCAAGCTACCAAGGGGGTGAGTAAGGGTTATTTTAGGCGTGTACCCCCTTACCCTGACTAGACGCTAGGCTCCCTATTTGGTCAAAGGTACCTACCTCTGCCAACTAGAGACCCCCAAATCTAACAATATGCCTTTGTGGCGTGGTCACTACTATCCGGAATAGTTATTATTGTCACAATGATCAAATTTGTTTATAACTCAGGATGATTTTTCCCTGACCATAAGTAGCTCTTATTTTAGACAAGGTTGGACACTCCTGGTCTAACCCAAAGGGGTCTAGAACTTTCATCAAAATTGAAGCCCATATTGGGTCTGCCCAATTTTAAACAAGTTACCCATATCAGGACCATCTGTATATCGGCTTCTAAGGATTGGAGCAGCAAGCATCTCTGCCAACTTTTACAGAGGAAAAAAGAGCGATTGCAAGGGCAACAGCTAGTAAATACACTGTTCTCCTAGATTTACACAACGTTTTCAAATTAATCATTGCATTGCAGAGGAGTGATGCTTCAGGTGGTTTGTTATTTTAGATTATTGTATTTGTTAATTGTGTTCTTTACATATTTGACTTATTATTTTACCTAACTGTTTTAAACAGAAATGCCTGTGACTGGAATGACACAACCATCACAATTTTGCCTGATGCTGGTGATACAATCTTACCGTGACCAAGATGGAAGAAATTATTTGACTCCTATTTAGTAGCGATAGGTGGTGAAGAGTTTTCTGCATCCAGGAAACCGGGTGTATGTATTGTAACACAACCTTAGTATGGGGAGGAGGGGTATTTATGACGTTTGGAGGAGTGAAATATAGGGAATGCTGAAAGAAACCCATGAGATTATATAAACTATAAGTAAAAATGTTGGAACAGCATTTTGAAAAACAGCTAAATGTTTTTGAGAGACACCCATTTTTATGTCCCGCCTAGCGTTGCAGCGCATACACTGCTCGCTCAGCGAGATTTGTAGTTAGAGAGGAGTTTTAAGAAAGGGGTTTGAAGCCTGGCCCCTCATTTTCATGGTTTTGTGGCCACTGCCCTTTCCCTTTTTCAGACAGCCCATCCGGACAGGCTCGACTGCTTCACGGCTGTCCTGAAGCATTTACTTATCTTTATGGATCCATGTGTTTCTAATTAGCATGGAGGAGCACACTCCTCCCCCACCCCGGATTCTCAAAGAAAATAATCTTAGTTTCCTAAATCATTTTTTCCTTTGAGAGGTCGGGGGCAGTGCGTGCCTCCGCGCTAATTAGAAACACATGGCCCCATAAAGATAAGAGATCGAAGACGAACATCACATTCTGCACCATAACACACTGCACCACCCTGCCACATTAGGTACTACACTGATATGTTTGAAGCTGTGCTATAAAAGAGCGTTACTACGGTAGGAAGTCTTTCAGTCCTATGAAGGGGCAGTGCCTAGGGCTAGACAACTGTCTTGACTGTGGTTTCTTGTGAACATTTCATATTTTTAAAACATGCATTGAGTTTTGTTCACGAACGGCATTAACACTTTTAAGAAAAATGCATAGCGCCACGAAGCCCGAACGGCACAGTGACTGTATAAACCTGGCCGAGAGTCCTAGTTTGAATTGGTATTGTGATGGCACAGGTCACGCACTAATTGCCACCCATGCCGGGGATGGGGGCTTTGTCAATCCGTATTTCTCACGTCTCAGTTATTTTTGTAAGCTGTAAATGGACACTCTCGGTGCGCAGCGTAATTCTGGTGTGCCGCATGCCTGGAGAGTTTGCAGGACTGGCTCTTCCTGTTCTCTTGGGCGTAGTCAAGGGCAGTGAGAGTGTAGGAGGAATTTGCCCCGGGCGCCTCTGCTTACACGCCGCTGCTGACATGCCGCTGCTGACACCACTGTTGACACGCCGCTGCTGACACCACTGTTGACACGCCGCTTGCTGACACCACTGCTGACACACCACTGCTGACACACCACTGCTGACACACCACTGCTGACACACCGCTGCTGACACACCGCTGCTGACACACCGCTGCTGACACACCGCTGCTGACACACCGCTGCTGACACGCGGCTGCTGACACACCGCTGCTGATACGTCACTGCTGACATGACGCTGCTGACACATCACTGCGGTACAGATAAAGACAGGAGTAAGACCCATAGACCATGTCGGAACTGGGTAGGGTATACATGTAGAAAAAACAATGTTCCAACAGGTTTCACTTCAAAGGACAGTTTAACATGCATGCAAACTGCATTACATAAATAAGAAACAAGGAGACTCAATAAGAGTGTTTGAAGGCTGTTAATCGCCAAAGTTACATCACACGGAATTACACAAGGGCATACAGTTAAAGCAGCACTGTACAGAGGGAATCTTGTGACAACCCGAAGGCACTTGGTGTGTGGTGATATTTACAGGTGAGTAAAAGGTGACGATGCAAGTGAGCAGAGTGAACAGCGTGAACGGCGCAAAGTGAACAATGATGAAAATATATACAGGTAATAAATATAGGCACAACTCCTCTGCTTTGCTCATATTCAAATGAAAATGCCAAATAATGATTGCTAATGTAGATATTTATTACCTGTATATATTTTCATCATTGTTCACTTCGCGCCGTTCACGCTGTTCACTCTGCTCACTTGCGTCGTCACCTTTTACTCACTTGTAAATATCACCACACACCAAGTGCCTTCGGGTTGTCACAAGATTCCCTCTGTACAGTGCTGCTTTAACTGTATGCCCTTGTGCAATTCCGTGTGATGTAACTTTGGCGATTAACAGCCTTCAAACACTCTTATTGAGTCTCCTTGTTTCTTATTTATGTAATGCAGTTTGCATGTATGTTTAACTGTCCTTTGAAGTGAAACCTGTTGGAACATTGTTTTTTCTACATGGACACATCACTGCGGGCACATCACTGCTGGCACCCCGCTGCTGACGCACCGCTTCTGACACGCCACTGCTGACACGCCTCTGCTGACACGCCACTGCTGACACGCCACTGCTGACACGCCACTGCTGACACGCCACTGCTGACACGCCACTGCTGACACGCCACTGCTGGCACACCACTGCTGGCACACAACTGCTGGCACACCACCGCTGCTGGCACACCGCTGCTGCATCGCCACTGCTGTGCACGCCGCTGCTGTGCACGCCGCTGCTGGCACATCGCTGCCGACACACCCGCTGCCGACACACCCGCTGCCGACACACCCGCTGCCGACACACCCGCTGCCGACACACCCGCTGCCGACACACCCGCTGCCGACACACCCGCTGCCGACACACCCGCTGCCGACACACCCGCTGCCGACACATCGCTGCCGACACATCGCTGCCGACACGTCGCTGCTGCTGACACAGCCACTGCTGCTGACACAGCCACTGCTGCTGACACAACCACTGCTGACACACCACAGCTGTGCTCCCCAGTGATGAAGGCAGAATTCAATGCAGCCAAATTTGAAAGAGGTGGACATGCACAGCTCATTGTGTAGAGATCACAGAACTAAGTGTCAGTAAACAATCCAGCACAATTAAAAAAACATTAAATGCATGTCCGAGAGGAGGCTATGGAGAGGTGAGGGGCACTGTTGGAAGGTGGAGGTAAGGGAATCCTGCAGAAGGAGGTCATGGGTATAATAAATCCATATATAAAACCATATCTCTTGGGTTCTTTCCTTTTAAAACAAAAGGAAAGGGCACATACAAAGGCTTACAGCAGGCACCTCCAGCACTACAGCCGACCCTGGCACTAAGGCAGATAGATGGTATAGGGAATCAGGGTGGTGTTGATGAAAAGACGGTGGGGCTGGCACAGAGTCAATAGCACGGCCTTCCTGTATAACTGACAGAATCAGGATTTCAACCTCCCTCTGCTCACACAGGAATCTTAACATTTTAGAAATAAACTATTGACAGCTTGCACTCGTTTCTCAGAGGGATTGTCCGCATGTGACGAGTGAAAAGAAAATGTTTTCTCCAAAAATCGAGATACCAAGTCCAGTGGTAAAACAAAAATCCCCTAAGTATGCCTGGAATGCTGTGCTAATCGCATATTTCCTGGGGTAATATAGCAATAGGTAATGTCATGTGACATCTTGCATGGACTCCTGTTCTCCCCGTGCATAAATCCACATAGTGTAAAGGAGACTAGAGCCCAAGCCTCTCGTGAAAATGCACTTTTATACCCTGATGCGAAAACATTATTTTCCCTACATTCTTGCCAATTCAGGCGGGTGTCTGTTCCCCTTCCCACCCTGTATTCTGACCAGATCCAGGGCTGGAATGGGTCAGACTGGAGTTTGGGAATTGATACAAATATATATGTTTCTGTGCATTCACAAACTTGCAAGGCAACCCATGCATCCTAACAGATTTCAGAAGGTGTGGCTGGAATGTCTGCAAGTTAACATAAACTGAGACCTTCCCCTTCATGTTCTTCTTGTGGCGCATTGAGAAATCCATTCACTATTCATTGGGTTTCGAGGATAATATATACATAAAATATCTGCTAAAGAGATAAATGTAAATGTGTGTCCTAAAACTAAGTGCAACGCCAATGCAAGGTTTTCCACCCAGCACTTCCAAATTCCTTTCGTGGAACAAAGTAACGTTTCCAAAATGGCCCCACACCTTTCTCGAACGCTAAAGATGTTTTTGTTCGATGGAATAATATACCTGTTAACTGCCTTCTAAGGCTAGCGGTAAAAGTGAGGGCAGCCCTGGGATTATATGAAGTGAGTATAGGTTTGTGTGTTTAGTGTGTTTTGTCATGTTCTTATTGTGTTTGTGGTCTGAATCGTGTGTTGCGTATTTTTTAGTGTGGGGCTTGGACAAGCTTTTTTCATTTTCTAAATAAATATCAGCACATTTCTGAAGCCAGGTAGTTCAGCCATTGTGATGCTCCGCAATCCCTCATCAAGCACAGCCACAGACGTGCATTCTCACATAAGTACATTCTCCAGCACCCAACCCAAACACACACCACCACCTATCATACCACACAACCATACCAAACTATACACCCCAAACCAAAAGTTACGCAACTGTGCCTCACTAAACTCGCCACACCCTGAGCAGAATACGGTCTTCTCCATGCCTTATTTCCCCATCTCACATGTCTCGTCATTTCTGCTTCTCTCCCCCCACCACACTTTTTAGGTCTCGCCTGTTCTATCCCGTTAGGGATTGAATAGGCGAGAGTATAGTAAGTGGTTCAAAAAGTCTACCAAACTGCGGATCGCGTACAGTTCATGTGAGGCGTGCGTGTGAGGCAGGTGCGTGCACATCATCGCCAGCCACATCCAACACCATGCCTCGGCATCAGACTTCAAAGGAAGCCGGTTGCACACCACCATTTGTCTGAGCCTCGGCATCAGCCTTCAAAAGAATCTGCTCCCAAGCCGCTCCCCCACCCCCCATCAGACTTCAAAGGATTGCGCTCCCGCACCCCCGCCACAGCAATGCCGAGAGCTTGTTTTATTTCCAGCACTTCATGTACATTACATGCACATTAAATCATGGCTGCAGGAGTCTTCTTGTGCGCTGCTGAACCAAGTAGTTTTTTAACACTCAATCATGGCAGCACCCCGTCTTGTGCGCTGGTCGCCTTTCATGTTTTATGTACTTTGTTTTGATTCCCCCCCTTACTTTTGTACCAGCACTTCAAAGTTGTCAGAATGCTGACTCAAATCCAGTTCCCCTGCATCAAAGTCGCCTGCTCCAGCCATTACGCCAGAGCCTCTTCATTGCCCAGTTCTGCCTGATCAACCCCCCCCCAAATCACAGGCATAACGGGACCAGCATTTCCCTGAAGGTCACTTTATCCACTGTATACGGAGGAAGCTCTTCAGATGGGTGGAGTTGTGAATAGTCCACAATACCTTAGATGTTTCCCCAGTGCTTACTTTGTAAAATATTAAGCGCCAGGGCTCTGACCAGAAGGCCACTGCAGCTTCCACCACCTATCGCCCCTTTCATCGCCAACACTACTAACCATCTCTCACATGTAAATGCGACAGCTCAGATTATTCCAGGTCCCCAAAGCTAAAGGAATTGCTGGGGCAGCAGGTATTAGCAATTTTAATGTATACATTATTCCTAAACAACTGTTCTGCTAACCTCTAAATTAGATGAGCAGTACCACCAAATGGTAGACTGTTCTAAGTATGGTGTTAACCATTAGATGCCAGTGCCGAGAGCACTGATGTTCCCGCTGATGAAACAAAAAAGATCTCCGGTTGCAGAGATCAACACTGGCACCACGTGAGGCTCTGCTTTGTTTGCAGTTTTTTACAGCACAAACCCGATTGAAGTCATTTCGCTGGAAACACACACTACGTTAAATTGCTCATATTAACAATGGCCAGTTCATAAAATTCACCTACAGTTTATATATTGCTGACTTTTCAGCAATTCACAATATTTTCTGCCATATTCATTGGAAGTGGTTTCTGCCAGGCGTTCCCAGAAATACTCACATTTGTGTCACTCTGTACTTGTATACACTTCTGCTAAAATTTGATGTAACATGCATTTATAAATGTTTCTGTACAAAAAACGTATTTTTTCCCTTTAGAGAAATGGCCACTCCTACGCCTCTGCCACTTCTTAGGATGTTCCCTCCCCACTTGCCGCCTCAAAATTGATTCATTCCTGCCTTTCACATTCACTCTATCTATCTATCGCCCACACTCTATCTATCGCCCCTCACCCTATCGCCCCTCACTCTATCTATCGCCCCTCACTCTATCTATCTATCGCCCTCACTCTATCTATCTATCGCCCTCACTCTATCTATCTATCGCCCTCACTCTATCTATCGCCCTCACTCTATCTATATATCGCCCTCTATCGCCCCTCACTCTATCGCCCCTCACTCTATCGCCCCTCACTCTATCGCCCCTCACTCTATCGCCCCTCACTCTATCGCCCCTCACTCTATCGCCCCTCACTCTATCTATCGCATCACCACAGCATCACTCATGGGCACCACAATATCACTCAGGGGCACCACAACATCACTATGCGCTACCACAGCATCACTGAACGCCACTGCATCACTTGTCGCCACCACAACAACACTCAGCGCCACGCCAGCATCAATCTGTGCAACCATTCAACAACAACTGGTTCAAATATGTTTTCTCAATGTTTCAAGCTTTATTACTAATGTCACAAAAAGATGTTAATATTTCACTTCTGTTCTTGAATTTTCCTCACAATAAAATACACTGATCATAATCTTCACACAAGTTATTTACAAAAGTTAAAGCTATTGCCATCATAAATTACAATAACTTAAGTTTAATTATTTAAAAAAATTAAAATCCATTGTTATTTGTAATATCAATACATCTAAGTCGCAACACATACTGCATTACAAATGTTATAGGTGTCACATTTGCGAAAGTTAAAACTATTGGCATTGTAAATGACAAAGCTATTAATTTCGCTATTTTCAAAACCAACACATAAATAAAATATTTGTCATTTACAATACCAATAGCTCAAACTTCCCTAATGCGAGACCTATTGCATTGCAAATGCTTTTTTCTTTTTTTTTACTTTAATAAGTGCAGCGCCGTCTTTACGGACACCGTACTATGCAATGCAATAGGTGTTGCTTTTGGTATTGTAAATAACAATGCATTTTAATTTTTTTAAAGGCATTGCCATTTACAATGTCAATAGCTGAAAATAATGTCACTGCAAGACCTATTCCGTTGCAAATGCTTGTTTGAGAGGCAGTCAGGCAAAATTGAAAGTATAGGTAACTGTGTCCCCTGCTTAAAATTTTTTGCCAGCACCTGCAAATTTGGGGATTTGACAGATTTGTTGATTAGAAACCTATTTGTGAGATTAATGAATGACTTTAGGGTTAAAGAGAAACTTTTGGCTAGGAATACTAGTCTGGAAGATTCAAAAATTAAGGGAATGGAACATATAAATGAGGAAGGATGGACGTGATGAATCGGAGATGGCTATGGTACCCAAGGTTGAAAAACAAAAGCAAGCAAATTCTTTGAAAGAACAGTCGACCAAGTCTGTTTCAAATAAGTTTAAAGGTTATCGCTGCTTGAGTATTCAACATAGAGGCAATAATCCTAATTTTTTGTGAGAAATGCTATTTGCCAAAAATGTAGAAAAAAGAAAAGGGACATACTGTATGCCTGGGTGTGTAAGAATAATTCGGAACAAAGTGTGAGAATACCACTGTTGATCAAATGGAGGAATTGAATGAAGGTGAGAAGAACATGGTATTTGCTGTCAAAGAAGCGGAGAATGTTGACATGATGGAGCTGGTTATGCCTTAGTGTAAGATTTTGATTGGTAGGAAGGAATTGTGTGTTTGATTCCAGATCACCTTACACGTTAACTGATGATCGCATGTGGGGAAAAACGTTTGCTAAAGAGAGTATAAGGCTGTTACACCCTATCATTAGACTTTTTACTTATGGTGGTACCACTATTGATGTGATTGGATTAGTGCCCATGCAAATACATTTCAAAGGTAGGGATACTTGGAGAAAAATTATAAGTTGCCAATAAGGGGGATTGATTGTTAGGTTGAAGTCGCCCAAGAGATTTTGGTATCACTCTTAATCCCAAGACTAAAGAACACGTTTTGCTAGTAAGAGATTCAAAACATGTACCTGACATCACTGACAGATTGCAAGGAATTTTTGAAGAGTAGTTGTGATGATGAAAGTGTTTTGAATGTTGAATAATCCTTAAGATGTGGCGCATAAAGTTCGGAAGGTGCCACATCCTATTTTAGACCTATTGAGGATGGAATTAAAGAAATTGATGGATACGGAGTTGATTGAGAAAATTCAATTCTTAGAGTGGCTGTCTACAGTGGTGTGGCACCTAGAGACAATGGGAAGAATTTGAGAATGAGCCTAGATTTGCGTGATTTAAATAAGCATATTTGGTGGATTACCTGTATATATTTTCATCATTGTTCACTTCGCGCCGTTCACGCTGTTCACTCTGCTCACTTGCGTCGTCACCTTTTACTCACTTGTAAATATCACCACACACCAAGTGCCTTCGGGTTGTCACAAGATTCCCTCTGTACAGTGCTGCTTTAACTGTATGCCCTTGTGCAATTCCGTGTGATGTAACTTTGGCGATTAACAGCCTTCA
The DNA here is from genome assembly GCF_964261635.1 of Lissotriton helveticus. Classification (NCBI taxonomy): domain Eukaryota; kingdom Metazoa; phylum Chordata; class Amphibia; order Caudata; family Salamandridae; genus Lissotriton; species Lissotriton helveticus. Next base: position 877,537,488 of record NC_136067.1, read on the forward strand.
AACACTCTTATTGAGTCTCCTTGTTTCTTATTTATGTAATGCAGTTTGCATGTATGTTTAACTGTCCTTTGAAGTGAAACCTGTTGGAACATTGTTTTTTCTACATGGACACATCACTGCGGGCACATCACTGCTGGCACCCCGCTGCTGACGCACCGCTTCTGACACGCCACTGCTGACACGCCACTGCTGACACGCCACTGCTGACACGCCACTGCTGACACGCCTCTGCTGACACGCCACTGCTGACACGCCTCTGCTGACACGCCTCTGCTGACACGCCTCTGCTGACACGCCACTGCTGACACGCCACTGCTGACACGCCACTGCTGACACGCCACTGCTGACACGCCACTGCTGACACGCCACTGCTGGCACACAACTGCTGGCACACCACCGCTGCTGGCACACCGCTGCTGCATCGCCACTGCTGTGCACGCCGCTGCTGTGCACGCCGCTGCTGGCACATCGCTGCCGACACACCCGCTGCCGACACACCCGCTGCCGACACACCCGCTGCCGACACACCCGCTGCCGACACATCGCTGCCGACACGTCGCTGCTGCTGACACAGCCACTGCTGCTGACACAGCCACTGCTGCTGACACAACCACTGCTGACACACCACAGCTGTGCTCCCCAGTGATGAAGGCAGAATTCAATGCAGCCAAATTTGAAAGAGGTGGACATGCACAGCTCATTGTATAGAGATCACAGAACTAAGTGTCAGTAAACAATCCAGCACAATTAAAAAAACATTAAATGCATGTCCGAGAGGAGGCTATGGAGAGGTGAGGGGCACTGTTGGAAGGTGGAGGTAAGGGAATCCTGCAGAAGGAGGTCATGGGTATAATAAATCCATATATAAAACCATATCTCTTGGGTTCTTTCCTTTTAAAACAAAAGGAAAGGGCACATACAAAGGCTTACAGCAGGCACCTCCAGCACTACAGCCGACCCTGGCACTAAGGCAGATAGATGGTATAGGGAATCAGGGTGGTGTTGATGAAAAGACGGTGGGGCTGGCACAGAGTCAATAGCACGGCCTTCCTGTATAACTGACAGAATCAGGATTTCAACCTCCCTCTGCTCACACAGGAATCTTAACATTTTAGAAATAAACTATTGACAGCTTGCACTCGTTTCTCAGAGGGATTGTCCGCATGTGACGAGTGAAAAGAAAATGTTTTCTCCAAAAATCGAGATACCAAGTCCAGTGGTAAAACAAAAATCCCCTAAGTATGCCTGGAATGCTGTGCTAATCGCATATTTCCTGGGGTAATATAGCAATAGGTAATGTCATGTGACATCTTGCATGGACTCCTGTTCTCCCCGTGCATAAATCCACATAGTGTAAAGGAGACTAGAGCCCAAGCCTCTCGTGAAAATGCACTTTTATACCCTGATGCGAAAACATTATTTTCCCTACATTCTTGCCAATTCAGGCGGGTGTCTGTTCCCCTTCCCACCCTGTATTCTGACCAGATCCAGGGCTGGAATGGGTCAGACTGGAGTTTGGGAATTGATACAAATATATATGTTTCTGTGCATTCACAAACTTGCAAGGCAACCCATGCATCCTAACAGATTTCAGAAGGTGTGGCTGGAATGTCTGCAAGTTAACATAAACTGAGACCTTCCCCTTCATGTTCTTCTTGTGGCGCATTGAGAAATCCATTCACTATTCATTGGGTTTCGAGGATAATATATACATAAAATATCTGCTAAAGAGATAAATGTAAATGTGTGTCCTAAAACTAAGTGCAACGCCAATGCAAGGTTTTCCACCCAGCACTTCCAAATTCCTTTCGTGGAACAAAGTAACGTTTCCAAAATGGCCCCACACCTTTCTCGAACGCTAAAGATGTTTTTGTTCGATGGAATAATATACCTGTTAACTGCCTTCTAAGGCTAGCGGTAAAAGTGAGGGCAGCCCTGGGATTATATGAAGTGAGTATAGGTTTGTGTGTTTAGTGTGTTTTGTCATGTTCTTATTGTGTTTGTGGTCTGAATCGTGTGTTGCGTATTTTTTAGTGTGGGGCTTGGACAAGCTTTTTTCATTTTCTAAATAAATATCAGCACATTTCTGAAGCCAGGTAGTTCAGCCATTGTGATGCTCCGCAATCCCTCATCAAGCACAGCCACAGACGTGCATTCTCACATAAGTACATTCTCCAGCACCCAACCCAAACACACACCACCACCTATCATACCACACAACCATACCAAACTATACACCCCAAACCAAAAGTTACGCAACTGTGCCTCACTAAACTCGCCACACCCTGAGCAGAATACGGTCTTCTCCATGCCTTATTTCCCCATCTCACATGTCTCGTCATTTCTGCTTCTCTCCCCCCACCACACTTTTTAGGTCTCGCCTGTTCTATCCCGTTAGGGATTGAATAGGCGAGAGTATAGTAAGTGGTTCAAAAAGTCTACCAAACTGCGGATCGCGTACAGTTCATGTGAGGCGTGCGTGTGAGGCAGGTGCGTGCACATCATCGCCAGCCACATCCAACACCATGCCTCGGCATCAGACTTCAAAGGAAGCCGGTTGCACACCACCATTTGTCTGAGCCTCGGCATCAGCCTTCAAAAGAATCTGCTCCCAAGCCGCTCCCCCACCCCCCATCAGACTTCAAAGGATTGCGCTCCCGCACCCCCGCCACAGCAATGCCGAGAGCTTGTTTTATTTCCAGCACTTCATGTACATTACATGCACATTAAATCATGGCTGCAGGAGTCTTCTTGTGCGCTGCTGAACCAAGTAGTTTTTTAACACTCAATCATGGCAGCACCCCGTCTTGTGCGCTGGTCGCCTTTCATGTTTTATGTACTTTGTTTTGATTCCCCCCCTTACTTTTGTACCAGCACTTCAAAGTTGTCAGAATGCTGACTCAAATCCAGTTCCCCTGCATCAAAGTCGCCTGCTCCAGCCATTACGCCAGAGCCTCTTCATTGCCCAGTTCTGCCTGATCAACCCCCCCCCAAATCACAGGCATAACGGGACCAGCATTTCCCTGAAGGTCACTTTATCCACTGTATACGGAGGAAGCTCTTCAGATGGGTGGAGTTGTGAATAGTCCACAATACCTTAGATGTTTCCCCAGTGCTTACTTTGTAAAATATTAAGCGCCAGGGCTCTGACCAGAAGGCCACTGCAGCTTCCACCACCTATCGCCCCTTTCATCGCCAACACTACTAACCATCTCTCACATGTAAATGCGACAGCTCAGATTATTCCAGGTCCCCAAAGCTAAAGGAATTGCTGGGGCAGCAGGTATTAGCAATTTTAATGTATACATTATTCCTAAACAACTGTTCTGCTAACCTCTAAATTAGATGAGCAGTACCACCAAATGGTAGACTGTTCTAAGTATGGTGTTAACCATTAGATGCCAGTGCCGAGAGCACTGATGTTCCCGCTGATGAAACAAAAAAGATCTCCGGTTGCAGAGATCAACACTGGCACCACGTGAGGCTCTGCTTTGTTTGCAGTTTTTTACAGCACAAACCCGATTGAAGTCATTTCGCTGGAAACACACACTACGTTAAATTGCTCATATTAACAATGGCCAGTTCATAAAATTCACCTACAGTTTATATATTGCTGACTTTTCAGCAATTCACAATATTTTCTGCCATATTCATTGGAAGTGGTTTCTGCCAGGCGTTCCCAGAAATACTCACATTTGTGTCACTCTGTACTTGTATACACTTCTGCTAAAATTTGATGTAACATGCATTTATAAATGTTTCTGTACAAAAAACGTATTTTTTCCCTTTAGAGAAATGGCCACTCCTACGCCTCTGCCACTTCTTAGGATGTTCCCTCCCCACTTGCCGCCTCAAAATTGATTCATTCCTGCCTTTCACATTCACTCTATCTATCTATCGCCCACACTCTATCTATCGCCCCTCACCCTATCGCCCCTCACTCTATCTATCGCCCCTCACTCTGTCTATCTATCGTCGCCCTCACTCTGTCTATCGCCCCTCACTCTATCTATCTATCGCCCTCACTCTATCTATCGCCCTCACTCTATCTATCGATCGCCCTCACTCTATCTATCTATCGCCCTCACTCTATCTATATATCGCCCTCTATCGCCCCTCACTCTATCGCCCCTCACTCTATCGCCCCTCACTCTATCGCCCCTCACTCTATCGCCCCTCACTCTATCTATCGCATCACCACAGCATCACTCATGGGCACCACAATATCACTCAGGGGCACCACAACATCACTATGCGCTACCACAGCATCACTGAACGCCACTGCATCACTTGTCGCCACCACAACAACACTCAGCGCCACCACAGCATCAATCTGTGCAACCATTCAACAACAACTGGTTCAAATATGTTTTCTCAATGTTTCAAGCTTTATTACTAATGTCACAAAAAGATGTTAATATTTCACTTCTGTTCTTGAATTTTCCTCACAATAAAATACACTGATCATAATCTTCACACAAGTTATTTACAAAAGTTAAAGCTATTGCCATCATAAATTACAATAACTTAAGTTTAATTATTTAAAAAAATTAAAATCCATTGTTATTTGTAATATCAATACATCTAAGTCGCAACACATACTGCATTACAAATGTTATAGGTGTCACATTTGCGAAAGTTAAAACTATTGGCATTGTAAATGACAAAGCTATTAATTTCGCTATTTTCAAAACCAACACATAAATAAAATATTTGTCATTTACAATACCAATAGCTCAAACTTCCCTAATGCGAGACCTATTGCATTGCAAATGCTTTTTTCTTTTTTTTTACTTTAATAAGTGCAGCGCCGTCTTTACGGACACCGTACTATGCAATGCAATAGGTGTTGCTTTTGGTATTGTAAATAACAATGCATTTTAATTTTTTTAAAGGCATTGCCATTTACAATGTCAATAGCTGAAAATAATGTCACTGCAAGACCTATTCCGTTGCAAATGCTTGTTTGAGAGGCAGTCAGGCAAAATTGAAAGTATAGGTAACTGTGTCCCCTGCTTAAAATTTTTTGCCAGCACCTGCAAATTTGGGGATTTGACAGATTTGTTGATTAGAAACCTATTTGTGAGATTAATGAATGACTTTAGGGTTAAAGAGAAACTTTTGGCTAGGAATACTAGTCTGGAAGATTCAATAATTAAGGGAATGGAACATATAAATGAGGAAGGATGGACGTGATGAATCGGAGATGGCTATGGTACCCAAGGTTGAAAAACAAAAGCAAGCAAATTCTTTGAAAGAACAGTCGACCAAGTCTGTTTCAAATAAGTTTAAAGGTTATCGCTGCTTGAGTATTCAACATAGAGGCAATAATCCTAATTTTTTGTGAGAAATGCTATTTGCCAAAAATGTAGAAAAAAGAAAAGGGACATACTGTATGCCTGGGTGTGTAAGAATAATTCGGAACAAAGTGTGAGAATACCACTGTTGATCAAATGGAGGAATTGAATGAAGGTGAGAAGAACATGGTATTTGCTGTCAAAGAAGCGGAGAATGTTGACATGATGGAGCTGGTTATGCCTTAGTGTAAGATTTTGATTGGTAGGAAGGAATTGTGTGTTTGATTCCAGATCACCTTACACGTTAACTGATGATCGCATGTGGGGAAAAACGTTTGCTAAAGAGAGTATAAGGCTGTTACACCCTATCATTAGACTTTTTACTTATGGTGGTACCACTATTGATGTGATTGGATTAGTGCCCATGCAAATACATTTCAAAGGTAGGGATACTTGGAGAAAAATTATAAGTTGCCAATAAGGGGGATTGATTGTTAGGTTGAAGTCGCCCAAGAGATTTTGGTATCACTCTTAATCCCAAGACTAAAGAACACGTTTTGCTAGTAAGAGATTCAAAACATGTACCTGACATCACTGACAGATTGCAAGGAATTTTTGAAGAGTAGTTGTGATGATGAAAGTGTTTTGAATGTTGAATAATCCTTAAGATGTGGCGCATAAAGTTCGGAAGGTGCCACATCCTATTTTAGACCTATTGAGGATGGAATTAAAGAAATTGATGGATACGGAGTTGATTGAGAAAATTCAATTCTTAGAGTGGCTGTCTACAGTGGTGTGGCACCTAGAGACAATGGGAAGAATTTGAGAATGAGCCTAGATTTGCGTGATTTAAATAAGCATATTTGGTGGATAGTTAACTGTTGCCGAATAATGGACAAGAGCTTTCTTGAATGCTCGTTTGTGTAGATCAAGACCATACACTTTAAAGAAACACAGAGGCCCTGTCGGTTTCTTGATGTCATTAACACACAAGTTGGCCTGGGTCCTTCGCTTGCTATTCTACATCAGTTATTCTCCTCCCCTTCTTCTCTCTTTCTCCACCCCTTGAGTATTAACAGACACAATCAACACAAAATTCCCTTCCACATAATTCCACTCCACAACACACAATTCTACTCCACATAATTACAGTGCACTCAATGCCACATCATTACTATCCACACAATTACAGTGCACACAATACCACATAATTCCACTACACAAATACACAATTTCACAACTAACAATTTCAATCCAGCAAATATAATGCCACTCCACACCACATACGTCAACTTCAAGTCATTCCATAACACATGGGTAAAAGACTGTAATTTACAACGGCAATAGCTCTAACTCCCGCAAATGCAAGACCTATTGGCTTTGCCAATCCTTGTTTAGTAGCTTATCATGTCTTATTTCTTGTCCTTATTGTTCGTTCAACTTGATATTGCTTAAGAGGTTCTGACATGTTTCTGCTTTATCAAGTTAAGAATTTCCTTTTTAAATATTTTGTAGGATAAATCATGTATTTGAATACAGAACAAATTGCATTGACTGGACAGGTGTTTGAGTCATACATCGTGGAGCACCACCAGAAGGATTTGTTGCAGATCTTGAAGGAAAATGATGAAGAGGCCCATTATGCAGTTGTCGTCAATGCCATGACCCTCTTTGAGACTAACATGGAGATCGGCGAGTATCTGAATGCTTTTCCAAATGAAGTGCTTCCCATCTTTGACAACGCTCTACGCCGAGCAGCCATGACCATTCTGCAGTCTGCATCGCAGAGTGAGGACATGATCATGAAGCAGAATCTACATGCCAGGATCGCAAGTAAGTCCTTGCCAGACCTAGGAATCATTTGGTGGAACAATATGCTCATTATTATTAGCTATTCTACTATGTTTAATGGTTTTCTTATAGTGTAGCGTTTGCCATTTTCTTGACCTCACGGAGATTTGGGGTTTTACAGTATGCACAGTGTCCCATGAGTGTGTGTTTTTCAGTCATGAAAGGTTCTGGAAGGTGATGTTGGCATTATGTGACCTGGTCTTGAACCAAACGTATGCAAGAGTGATCAGTGATTCTAGTGTTTTTCTTATTGTGTACATATAAGTGAGATAACTCACTGGGCCAGTATGGCTATAGTGTAGTGTCAGCATGTCCTTTTTTCCCTGTCTTGGTCTGTTTTCCTACTCCATAGTGAATCTGTGTCTCTGTATTCCAGTGTGCTTAGCTGTGTCTCACTAACCCATTTTGCCTATTCTACCCTAGTGTCCTGCTTCAAGCTCATAGTATTAGTGTAGTCCTTTTTCTGGTATAATTCCTGTTTCAGTGTCAAGGTTCACTCTACCAGTGTCCTATAACAGTCCGAGTGTTCACTGTCCCATGTCCCCAACCAAGTGTGTATATAATTGCATAATTAAGCAGATGTGCCAAATTTGCATATGTTTATGTTAAGCTTCTGTAATTTACAATAGAGATTTAGGTTACTCGCTGGTGCTTTATTCTCCAGTTGTTAAGGTAGTTAATTGGAACAGTAAACAAGACATTAAGTTCTAGTGTTCCCTTCATGGTCAGGATCCAGTTATGTTGTGGCTAACCCTGGACTGAAATAAACACTGGTCTTTATATCACAGGTTGCACTCCATGCATTTTATTCAACTTTCACAGCAAAACTAGATAAGCACGTTTTATTCTTCATTCCCCCTGGCTCAGTAGGGATGCATATCCCAAATTGTATTTCGTCTCATTACAGATGCCCCAGCAAAACTGCTTTCCCTGCGCCACACGTACTGTCATCAGGACTACATCTCTCAGAATGCTCAGTGCCTCACTCTCATGATCACCCACTAAAACACTGGGGTCTCTAGGTAGCCCAATCCCGATTATTTCTACCATCTTCTAAGGCAAGCGATCCCCTAAGTTGCTTATAAAGAGACACCCCCCCCCCCCACTCCTTTTTAGGTCGAGGACTGCGTCGCACTGCGTAGCAGTGTGGGCGGAGCTCCAAGATTTTATGTTTCTTAGTTAGGGGGCTTGAACCCGCCCCTCTTCTCCATTGGCTGGCCTCGTAAATGCTGGCCAGCCATTGGAGGAGAGGGGCGTCACCCCCTTTAAGCCCCATCTTTTTCAGATTCGGGGGCGTATTTTTTAGGCTCTTTCTATCTGTGACGTCATCCGTCACTCAAACCTAAAAAACACGCCCCTCCAGTCTGAAAAGGAGGGGGCTTATCTGCAGCTGCTGCCACCAGCTTGTTTCCTTTTACTTATGGGACTTGTAATCCTGTTTTACATTGGAATAAACATCACGTGTGGACCTGGATAACTTGGCAGGGTTCTATATTTTACTTTTAGATATTTTTGGAGGAGTGCACGTTTGATAGTCCATTGCTCGGTTAAATGAATGAGCCGATCGCGGTTTTGCCGAACAGCAAAGCGTCCTGAATGGGGACGTAGTCTGAGAGTAGAGTTAGCACTCTAGTTTGAATCTGTCCTTACCTTGCACGTTTCTAATACCCGCCCAGTTACAGTCCTTTCTCTAGCTCCATGATGAGGAGGAAGCCACAACTGCGTTGTGCTGATGGCATAGTCCCTTTTCCATTTTCAGGCATACTGTTTTTCTGCACTGTCCGTCTTCAGTTTCCATGGTGTTGAGCATCCACAGGTTCACGAAGACTGCACCGGGCTGTGCCCGGGGGGAGCCCGAGCCCCTCGCGCTCTGGGCAAAAGGTAAGCAGGGGTTTTAACGATTTAACGATTGCTCAAAAACTGCAGGTTCGAGGCGTAAGAGTGCGGCAGAAGAGAGGAAAAGCCAGAAGTGCTGTTGCGCATGTGGGAAAGGTGGGGAAATCAAACGTTTGTGGTTGTGTGAGAGCGCGAATTTAGAAGGGTATGTGGGAAATAGAAGGATAATCTCAGTAACTTGAGTGCTGGTTGGGGAGCTGAGAGCAAGGAGAAAACATGGAAGCAGCGGATCGAGAAGTGGAGAGATGCTAGGTAAAGGTGAGAGATGTGAGGCTGTGAGCTGAAGAAAAGGGAATATCTGTCACTAAGCCGGCTTTCGAATGAGGGTGAGACTAGATGTTCAAGCGAGTGATCCCATTAAAGTGAAATGGGAATAAATATTTTTGCGAGGGTGTTTCCGGTTTGCAAGGAGTGTCACCTTCTGGAAGTCTGTGGAGGGGTGTTTTAGGAGGTTGTATACATTGAAAAGATGGTGTAGGTTGGCCAGCAGGAGAGGGCTCAGAACGAAGAGTAGTATTGGAGGGAAGATTTGGGGACCAGAAGAGTTATCCTGCAAAAGTAAAACTTGGCATAGGGGATTTGGAGCAAATACAGCAGAGTCTACACAGGAGAAGTAAGAGCTAAACGGGTGATCGTACATGTGAGAAATATCTGTGCCCGAAATATGACCGTGTAGGGAGTGGCAATATTTGGAGAGCGAGGTGATTGCTGGTGACGGGCAGTAAGACATGAGGAGCGAGTAAATCTGAGAGCGATGCGAATGAAAGAGAGATGACTATCAAGAGTTTGGAAGTTAAAATGCGGGAACATTTTAGTTGAAATTGGGAAGGTACTGCATGTAGAGGGGAGAAATTAGGTTTACATACATGATATCGGGATGGAATGAGGGTGCGATAGAGCCCAAGCTACAGAGTTGACTCAATTGGGCTCCATAGCAAATACATGTGGCCATAGGAGCTTCAGTGGCCACAGGAGCTTCAGTGGCCACTATGATCAATAGTGTTGCCTTTGCATACCACAAACTCAGATCTACATATACCAGTTCCTCTCATAGGGCGTTACTATTATCATTTCTTTACAGTCTCCTGCTGAACTTCCATCCATCCATCCAACCCTCCCCTAACCCTCTCACTTCTACAAATTTTCTCTTCTCAACAATTATCTTTCTCTGACCTTCACCTCTTCCCTAGTGTTATGTCCACCTTTTCCATTTTTCCTTTTCATGTAATCTCTTGCCTCTTTTGACAGTTTTTATCTTACATTCACCACTCTTTCTCTCACATCCATCTTTTTGAGTTTTCTTTCACCTTAAAATCTTCCCCTTTGCACCAGTTTCCCATTCTTGTGTATCATATATCTCATTCTATCAGAGAATTTCACTCAGTTACAGCTCAGCTGCTTGTCTACCTCAAAGTTGTTTATTTCAGTTCATTAAAACCATAATATTTTACACAGCTAGACCAATGACATTTTTTTTACAAATTCATTAAATGTAAGCAACTTCTTTCTAGCATTAGAATACATTTTGAACATTGATCAGTTAAAAATACCATGACTAAAAATTATAAAAAGCATATACTTGCGTGTTGCAATATTCATTACGATCAGCTCCAATGTAATAACTTTATCAGTTTGTTTAAAGGCCGTTCGTTCTCCTGCCTTTGTCTATTTTATAGTGCAAGCGGGTTGGTGCAAAATCACCTTGAGACTAAAAAAGTAATTAAATAACAGTGCCCCTCCTGTTTCACCTGTTTAAAAATGTTCAATTGATATAATCATGTACGGTCATTTAAAGTGCTTTTGTAATAGAATTAAAACCAGGGTACATCTAAAAGGGCAGACGTCGCTTTTAAATAGTTGATAGATTACATAATATTCATCCGTACCTTTGCTGTCAATAACTGATCCGCTTTAAGATTTTTTTTGAATAAAAGCTGCTATTATTTGAGGAGTCTCCTCTTTCATGCGAAAGAGCAAGGCGTGTCGACCAGTTCTGATGTCATGTAAAATTAAAAAGTCTTTTCAGTAAGATCTTGTTTTCAGTTAATCATTTGGGACAGATATGTGTTGGGCTTTCCTTGTGTCTTTGACATAGTCTGCACTTGGTATCCTGTGGTGTCTGATGTCATTTAGGGATATATTCTAATGTTTGACCTACACCAACTCGTAGGTGAAGAAGCGTATTTTTGCAAAATTATCTTAATAATGTTAAAAATTTCTGTTGGCGAGGTTGCTTCTAAGAATCAAATATTGTCCAGGCGTGTCTTCTTTCACTGAGTTCCTCTTTATCTTTGTGCCATGACAACATCCTTATTTGTTTAATTCTTTCTTCCTATCTTCTTCTTTCACTTTCATGTTTACCAGTGCCCCGCTCACCATTAAGTCCAACTCTTAATCTCTTGCCTATGCTTGTGATCCAGTGATTGTGCCCGCCGTTTTCGTGCCTCTGTTTCCCTGCTTGTGATCCGGTGATTGTGCCCGCCGTTTTCGTGCCTCTGTTTCCCTGCTTGCTTCAGGTGGGTAGGGATGGAGCCTCTGGTGGGGGATGGAGGGGTTGAGTGGCATCTGTAGGGGGAGGGATAACTGGCCCCGAGATCCCATCACCCTGGCCCGCAGAAGCCTGCCCTGAGGCCAAGCTTCCAAGACCGCCGGGTCAGGCTCTTCCCAAACACTGCTCGAGCAGCTCCCCATCGCTTCTAAGCACTATATGCCCACTAGACAAATGACGAGGAAAAATCATGTACCTGGACCCTGGGAGTAGAATATAAAGGAGAAGAAGGGTGTCTGCTAGAAAACTGAACACATTGCTGCTGGTGAACCTTACAAGTATATACATGGCACAAGGAGAGAGAGAGAGCACCAACAGGTTTTCACCCTTTCAGCCATTAAAGTGGTTGTCACTCTGGCAAGATGGTTTGTACCATGAACTCACCGCTGTAATGTAGAGGTTTCAATAAAAGGCAGCTCACTGTTCCTTTCTTCTGAGGTCGATAAACTGAGTACTGTTAAATGAGCTGTTAACGGCATCTTTTATGTGCTTGCTCCCCTGGCTGTGATTGCTCCCCTGCCCCCTGGCTGTGCTTGCTTCCCTGCCCCCTGGCTGTGCTTGCTTCCCTGCCCCCTGGCTGTGCTTGCTCCCCTGCCCCCTGGCTGTGCTTGCTCCCCTGCCCCCTGGCTGTGCTTGCTCCCCTGCCCCCTGGCTGTGCTTGCTCCCCTGCCCCCTGGCTGTGCTTGCTCCCCTGCCCCCTGGCTGTGCTTGCTCCCCTGCCCCCTGGCTGTGCTTGCTCCCCTGCCCCCTGGCTGTGCTTGCTCCCCTGCCCCCTGGCTGTGCTTGCTCCCCTGCCCCCTGGCTGTGCTTTCTCCCCTGCCCCCTGGCTGTGCTTTCTCCCCTGCCCCCTGGCTGTGCTTTCTCCCCTGCCCCCTGGCTGTGCTTGCTCCCCTGCCCCCTGGCTGTGCTTGCTCCCCTGCCCCCTGGCTGTGCTTGCTCCCCTACCCCTGGCTGTTCTTTCTCCCCTGCCCCCTGGTTCTCCTGCCCACTCGCTGCTTTTGTTCTCCTGCCCCCTGGCTGTTCTTGTTCTCCTGCCCCCTGGCTGTGCTTGCTCTCCTGCCCCCTCGCTGTGCTTGCTCTCCTGTGTGTGTGGCTCTGTGTGTATGTGGCGCTGGGTGTGTATGTGGCTCTGGGTGTGTATGTGGCTCTGTGTGTGGCTCTGTGTGTGTGGCTCTGTGTGTGTGTGTGTGTGTGTGGCTCTGTGTGTGTGTGTGTGTGGCTCTGTGTGTGTGTGTGTGGCTCTGTGTGTGTGTGTGTGGCTCTGTGTGTGTGTGTGGCTCTGTGTGTGTGTGTGGCTCTGTGTGTGTGGCTCTGTGTGTGTGGGGAGGGGCTCTGTGTGTGTGTGGGGAGGGGCTCTGTGGGTGGGGGGGGGGGCTCTGTGTGTGGGGGGAGGCTCTGTGTGTGTGTGTGGGGGGTTCTGTGTGTGTGTGTGGGGGCTCTGTGTGTGTGTGGGGGGGGGCTCTGTGTGTGGAGGGCTCTGTGTGTGTGGGGCTCTGTGTGTGTGGGGCTCTGTGTGTTTGTGGGGCTCTGTGTGTGGGGGCTCTGTGTCTCTGTGGCTCTGTGTGTGTGTGGGGGCTCTGTGTGTGTGTGTGGCTCTGTGTGTGTGTGTGGCTCTGTGTGGATAACTTTTTTTGTAGGTGGCTCTATGTGTGGGTAGCTCTTTCTGTGTGAGGGTGGCTCTGTGTAGGGGGCTCTATGTGAATGACTGTGTGAGGGTGGCTCTGTATGCGTTTGGGTGGCTTTGTGTGTGTGGCTCTGTGGGTATAAATGCAATAGGTCATGCATTTGCGAGCGATTAAGCTATTGGCATTGTAAATGACAATGCCATTTATTTAACGATTAAGCTATTGGCAATGTAAATGACAATGCCATTTATTTATGATTTATAAAAAAAGTCATGAGCAATGCCAATAGCTCTACCTTTAATAATGCCGAGACCATTGCATTGTAAATGCTTGTTTTGTATGTGCTGCAGCATCCAGGTGTCTAAGGATGAATCTTTCTGATGTTTTTTCCGAGATATAATATTCTTACTGAAATAATCTGAATTGCAGTACCTTGTGTTTGCAGCAACAGGAAACCTGTTTCGACTAACTTTCCAGCCAGTCTCGGCGATCTCAACCCTCAACTCAAGTTCTCATTTAGTCTTCTCTCTCCTTTCAAGGCTGGTCCTGTGCTGTATTGACATTTTATGTAACGAGGAAATTACTTTTCTGCCATTGTGTATCTTTTTAGACACAGCTAGCACGTTTATGACCTTTGACTTAATAGGAAAACCCTTTAACAGCCTTGGCATTGTGTGCCTCATCCTGTAATTAGTGAATAAGTCAAATGTGTTCACTTCACTAATTTTGTCCTTACAAATGAAATTACCAAACAGCCACATGCCTTGTTTTTCCAGCAACCTCTTACACACTTTCTCTTACTTGATTTCAATCTTGGAATTATTGATTCATCCCAGTAATGGTGATTAAGCCAGTTTCAAGTGTACGCAAAGCTCATCCCCCATCTCCCAAACTTTTATCTTTTAGTATTTCACAGAAGGCTGTCTGACTAGGACCCCATATAGGGGTACTATTCGCACCAAAGACCTCTTGGCATGCAGATATGGGGGCACAGGTGCCTCTGAATGCTAAGCACTTTTATAACTGGCCTGGGAAAACGGATAATGTGTCTTGGAATCCAGGGCCTCTAGCCCTCTATGCTGTAAGTCTTAATCAACACCTCTCACTAAACTCATACCTGCCTACCCACCCAGGCCGTACATCTTCAGATCTAAGCACGATTATGTACTGTGCCATCAAGTGCACTGGTATATTCAGCAACAAATAGAGAAATTTAGGCAGTACCACTATCTTCAGAAGAGAGATAGAACTTACCAAAGAAAGCAGGAGCTTGGTCCTTCTCATTTTAAGTGGTGAGAACGTTTTCATGGCTCTCCATATTTCCTCTCCCATAATATGCCTCAACTTATATCTACCCCTATATATCTTATTTCATTCATCCGTCATCTAAAGCCCAAACAAGACCCACCTCTGCAGTATGATCTGATAATGGCATCGACTCAGAGTTACCCAAATTTATGTTTAAGCCAGAGTACTGGATGAACTTTAGTATGGCTTCCACCAGAGGTTAACAGCAGGTTTTTTTAACAACAAGAATTGTATAATTTGCTTTCATGTTGAGCAATACCCTATGCATGTGAAACCTAAGCCCCTATGTAGGTTTTTCTCTCTTAAAAGACATGCAAGTGGTTTTAAGGCTATCGCGAAAACGAGAGGAGATAACTGGCAAAACTCTCTTGTGACTCTGTGAAGGCCAAAACTCCGATGTTACCCTATTCATGTGGACTTTTGTTGGCTGTGCGTACAAGAAGCACACCCACAATAGGAAACGCCACCCCACCCTTGTCCTTTCCAACACGGAAACCAAGTACAGCCATTCAACCGAATCAGTTGCCTTTTTGGCATATCTACTTTCCAGCACATCTGTTATCCAGATCTACTTAGTGTGCAGCAAAACACACACCCTTCTCAAATTAAGGGATGTAGATCATCCCGTAATAAAGCCATACGGGTACAGCAGACCAAGAACTGGCATCACTAGGGACCAGCGTATAAGTCAGAACTTTGGCCACGATTTTACATTCCATGTTTATTAATGAAAGGGGTTCTATATGAACTGCCAAAGTTATATAGCTTACCAAAGCTTGATTTAGTTGTGGCCAGCAGCCTGACCTTCTAAAGCGTCTATTCATAAATTGCTAAAAAGTGTGGAATCAGTTTTGCCTCATATTACTGATAGAATTCTCTAGTAAACTCATCTGAGGATCCAGCCGTCCTTTCCACATGCCCCTCAAGCAGTTTGAAATGGCTTTGGCTATTTTCTCTGCCAATATATACACTATAGTCTTCTGTCCATTGCAACGCCATCCAGTCTAGAAGGCTTCTAATCTGCTTTAAAGTTTATATTGACTGGGCTATATAAAGGTGTCTTTAATAATCCACAATCACTTCATTTATGTCCACATCATCCACCACTATTTCACCACGCCTTTGAGTGACACCAGGGATAGTTTGCCTGTGTAATCGAATTCACAGGAACCAGGCCATTGTACGCCTAGGCTGCTTCCGTTCTTCTTATCTTTTAGCTGCACCTCACCGGCCGAAAAATGCTAATACCTGGCTGACTACCTTTCCAAATTCCTCCACGCCTGTTCTCAATGAGCCCAACAGACCTCTATCCCCGGACCTTATGTAATCTGATTCCAGGTTTTTGACTTTTTCCATTGCAGGTGGATTCCTTAGTGTTGTGCTGCAACTGGCGCCATGTAGCTAAAAGCCCAAATGATTCCTGAACCTTCTCCTTAAGATACTTACAGTGGCCGTGGACCCATCTTGGGCGAAATCCTTGATTGTGTTAAAATTTGCAGCCTATAAAAAAGGGAACTACAGTTTTCATTGCCAGGTGCTATTTATGGTTTTCTATTAAACCATAACCAGTGGATTTCAGTGTGTGTTTTCATGCTTCTTTCTGTTCTGTAATTTCATTAAACTTTAGTATTTTCAGTGAGAAAATGTATATCTTCTAGTAGGTGCACTATGATAATATTATGGTATTTGTAAAGCAACACCCTTGCATTTCGTGGGTAAAATGAATGCCGGATAGGAAAGAGGATGAGTACTGGAGTCAATTTCTTTGAAAAATCTGAGTGCCATAAATTTGTTGGTTCCTATTACACTCTTTCTAGTGATCAGATGATAAATGGTACCCTTCTTTTATTCAGAGCACGTACCTTGGATGTTGTTTTCCAAGATTTAAACAAAATTAGGTATTAGTTCTCAATTCAGTTTTCTGAATAATCGATGTATTGGTAGCATAGTTTTATTCCATTGTTTAAGGGAAAACATTAACAAGTGTGGCAGATAAATAGAACTTGAAGAGAAAAATATTTTGAACTGAAATATTTTCTGATGAACATTATCAGAAAATTCTAAAACCTCATTGATATAATGTGAGCATCATCGTGATTAATTTAATCGCCTGAAGGTGTGTGAAAGAGGTGAGTGTGACTTGAAGAGAAAGAACGCTTGAAATGTAAATATGTTGCTCTAATTTAATGGGGAGTGAAATTAGTATGTAAACATTTAAAGTATGCAGTTTAAGGCAATAGAACATGTTATATGGAATATTAAAGATAAATGCAGCATGCTTACCACAGGATGAAACAATTCAATGTGGTATTTGAGAACAATTTAGTTAAGGTATTGTTAAATAGAGGCTTTGAAGTCTTTGGAGATGTTTTCCTTCATAGTTTAAGAAACCATGGGCTCTGTTCTTGTATTTGGGTTCATAAAGTTGTATCTAACTCCATTCAAGGTGTATTTCCTTTTGTCCCTCCATACCCCTGATATGTCTATTCTCCATTCTTGGGATGGAATAGTCCCTCACATGGTGACAGACAAGTGCCTCAGCTGCAACACGGGCGAACACGGATCATGCATGTGTGCCATGACATAGGGCTATCTTGCGGATTGCAGTCTTATTGGACTGGGAGAGGTGCCTAAAGTGCTACTCTCATCATGATGAAAGGCTCCTGCCTTTGCCAGAAGTTAAGTAGCACATGCTTGGTGGTGGCAGTGATTAGCAGAAGTGAAGAGACCTTTTTACCTGTCACTGGAGTGAGGCCTACTGGCTCACTCATGAAAAGTTGCGCTGCTGTGTGCTTAACTCACCCTTGGCCTACATCCAGTTGGTCTGTACCACTGTGAAGCCGGTGTGTGCTGTTTGTATGTGCTGGGTGTGTGTGTGACTGTGAATTGTACAATACATGGAAGATTCTGGGTTCCCCTTTGGGAGACCCAGATTTGCCTGGATGTGCATGAGGAGGTAGGCCTCAAGAACTACTTACAAATAGTAGCCGCTACCGCTCCCCGCAGACTCAGGGCTCATAATTCTTTCGGGAGTCTGATCGCACGGCCAGAAGAACCCAGGTGAGCTTGTTATGCCACATAGTGCTTCGGGCTTTGGGATACTTTTGACTTTTATCAGAGTCTGAGTGGGACTCCTGAGACTCAGACTACAACTGGGGCTTAATCTAAATGTCACCTCTAATAAATGGGGAATAACCTTTACCACTAGTGAGTGGCAAGTGGGACTATGGGTCCTGCCCATTGAACACTAGAGCCCTGACCTCAGGGAGTTGTGTGTATTGTTTGTGGATGCTGTATTTAACTTTGTATCCATATATAAATATTCCTTTTTTCCATAAAAGCAAGTATGTGCCTGGGCAATCCTTTATTGCTACTATTGAACTCATTTTGAGTTGCGAGTCTGTATTCACCCCCTCTATCTTCCCCACCTCTCCCGAGAAACCTTTGACTGCTTGACCGTGCTACCACTGAAAGTCAAGTGCTGAAGGGGTACTTGGGCCAGTCGCTCAGGATGTATAGTAAGCTGGGCCCCGGGACATCAGGAGTAAAAGACCTCAAACCCCAAAGTGGGGCCCAGTAGCTCCTGCTTGCCCTGTGGCCTTCTGAAGGGAAGTTCTAACATTCCTATTTTCCTTGCTATGTCCCCTCTTGGTGTGTTTTCTCTTCACACTGCCATGCCTCTACCTCAAGTGTCTCTCTCCAGTCCTCATGTATATTTTCTCTCCCCCAGTCTGCCTCTCCTTCCTATTTCAGTGTCTTCTCCCACTCCCAATAAAATACTTTGCTATTGCTTGGATTGCAATCTTATTTTCCCCACAAGTAGCTTCTTTTTGCCCGTTGTATTCCTTCTCTTACTCAGTGTTTGTTTACTTTCCGAATAGTTTATCACTCTCCTTTCACAGATATCTACTCAAAGTTGCCTATATTAATATACTCTTCCCCCATTGTGTGCAACTTCTTGTGCTGC
Organism: Lissotriton helveticus; assembly: GCF_964261635.1. Lineage (NCBI taxonomy): Eukaryota > Metazoa > Chordata > Amphibia > Caudata > Salamandridae > Lissotriton > Lissotriton helveticus. Next base: position 877,555,980 of record NC_136067.1, read on the forward strand.
CATTTGTCCCCTCTCCTTCAATTCTCACACCAAGTAGCAACTCTCTCTCTCTTGAAATGTCTCTCAGCTTCTGCGAACTCTCAGTACCTCCATTATTTCTGCATTCCCCAGTTTGTATTTCAACCCTGCGCCTACCCTGACACATTCAGTATATTTTTATCTTGCTGATGTCCGTGCTCTATTTGCCAGGATCTTTCTTTTCCCTCAGTCTCCTTTGCATCAGTGTGCCTCACACGTCTCCCCCTTCTATCTGTGTTCTTGCCCCATTTCTCCCTCTCCTTCAGTATTTCTCTTGTGTACCAATCAGAATCTATTATCCAACAGTCTTTCTGTGCTAACTTTAATTGCCTTGTGTCTATCTCGCTTTCCCGCTCCTTCATACTGTGTATCAATCCTATTTGCTATGTTTCTCCTGCCCTCTAGTTTACTGCTCTGTTCTCACAGTACAGCATATCTGTACTCCTTTCTAAGGTATAACATCTGTCCCTAACTGTATCTCTTTCCTGTCCTCTTCATCTTACTCCTTTTGCCACTCTCTCTCTCTGTATATGTTTCTGTGCTCTTCTATTCCATGTCTCATTCCCTCTTTCGTGCTGTTCTGTATCACCACTGTATCGCATGCCTGTTGATTATTTTTCCATCCCACTGTCTCTGCTCTTCCTTCAATGTATTTCCTCCTGCCCTAGCTTGTAGCCTTGATGCTCAGGCTAGGTAGATTCACGTGGGGACTGTGGTCCTCCGTGTAGGCAGGTCCAAGAATAATGTGTCCAGACGTGGAGTTCAGATACAGCATACGCCCGATTGCTCACTGATAGGTCTACACAAAGCGTTTTATAGAGCATTATTGGGGGGGGCGGGCTATGTGAGCTTGTGCAGACATATGTGCTGAAGGGGGATGGAGAAAGGGAGCTTGAGGCTAAGCATCAATTGTTCCAGAAGGAGCTGCCAGCCTGCACAATGAGTGTGGGCAGATAAACGTTGTGTACAGCTTGCATGAAAATATTTAGAAGTTTGCCAGTAGGGACTTAATGCTGTAATTACCAAATGTATCGGTAAAATACTTGTCAGCGGTTTGCCGAATGACCAAAGGAGAGCATTTCCCATTGGAACCATTCACATCTGCTAAATGGTTTGATTAAGTTGTTAAACGTCCCTTAGCCCAACTAAACTATAGCTCCCATATCGTTAGCTATCAAGAACCTTATTCACATCTGTCAGATCAGAACGCTAGCAAACCCCAAATTAGCACACCAAGTGTGCCTAAATAAGCACTCAAGCAGCCCCTTCCAAACCAGATGCTGTTCTCACCCTCTGGTCAGTCCCTCTGCCTTTCCCCAAATCACTCCACAGCCTGCCCAAATCAACCAGAATTATTTCCACTTATATGAGTAACGATTAAAAGTAACTCAAGTAGATCACAGTTGTAGTTCCTTCTGTGGTTTCTGCGTGATTCTTGCTGCTGGTGTTTCTGCCATTTTGGCTGCTGTGATCGCTGTCCAGACCTTGCTGTTGTGGTAGCTGAGACCACACCTATCATGCCAGATGTTGTTGAAGTTGATGTGGTTGCTGCTGTCCCTTAGGTTGAAACTTATTTTCTCTCTGCCGTAATTTCAGCTATGATTACATCTGTGGTTCGTGTTGCTGTCCCTGTCCTATTGTCAACTGTAGTAGTTGCTGTCGCCTCTGCTGTGGATACAGCTAGGGTGAAAGTCGTCTTCACAGCTGTTCTCCATGATGAGCTTGCACCGCTTGATGATTGTGGTCGAAACTGTTGTATTTAGGGTAGTGGCTCCTGTAGGTGTTGCTATGGGACCTACTGTTGTCGAAGCTATTGTTGTACTGCCGGCTTTCGTCCCTTCTGTGATTACAGCTGTGATCTGATCTGAATCAGTCCTTGTGGTTACCCTTTCTGCACTGGCAGCTGTCATCACTACTGTCGTCCCGTCTGTGATGGTTGTTGTGACTACTGCTGTGTTCCATGTGGTGCTTCCAACTGTGGTGTTTTTATTTCCAATTTGCAGAGCTGTTACTGTTTTAATTAATTTTGTATGTACATGCTGGGGTCTACAGCCTCCAAGAACGGGCATCATGGCAAGAAACAAAACAGATATTCCTCCCTCCCCACCATTCATTTTTAGCAGTAGGACACACTTTTTTTGTTTTAAATACATTTTTATTAGCAGTTTGAGCACAACAATAATACATAATGTTGCAAGATTAATAAGAGTTTCAGATGGGTATTCAGTTCCAGACTGTATTAGTGAATGTGCTGCATAGTGCAATATTCGGGTACATTCTAATGAATGCTATGCCTCTCTTCAAAGGCTATTTATTGTTAAGGCATTTGTGGTGAAGGGGTCTACTCGCAACAGTGCTGCGTAAACAAAATTTGAACAATAAGAAAGGAAACCTACTTAAATATTCCCCCCTCCACCCCAATAATCTCACCACAGAACTTGCATTCATATTCCAGATGAGGAGACCGTCATGGACATCAGAATCTGAGAGGCTAGTACTATACTCACATTTTCTGTTGTTAGAGGGATGTGTGTACATGAGGAACAGTAGGCTGGAAGTAAACTATTGGCTTGTCGCTACGGATACCATGGTGATCTTGAATTTTTTCCAAATATATTAATCAATGGGACCAGGAGTCTAGGGTGTCCTGGCATCCTCTTTGGCATTCTCAGTGTAGTCATGAAGGATTGTTTCCCATTATGCTGTCAAGGGTGGTTTTATCTGGCCCGCTTTCCGCTTGGTGGAGCATTGTACTCTCCTCCTGTGCTCATTTACATTGAGTGACCCTAGGGGGCTCGGGAGATTTTTATTTTATCTCAAACCAATCGTTTGACCAAAAGCAATGAGGAAATCATGTTGTGACTTTTTTGTTTTTATGACTGGGATATACGCCTAGGAGGAGTGTTGTGCAGTGCGGACATCTGTTGGTTTCATGGCTTGAGTGATATCAGATGAGATTGTTCCCCAGAATGTACATAATTCAGTATTTGTCCACAACATGTGGATCGTATCCGCCTTGATAGGTGGCAGCAGGGGCATCTACTGTGGTCGGTATATGAGGTTTTGTCGGGGGGGGGGGGGCGGTCAAAAAAGTTCTATGTAATTGAAAGCAGTGGAAGCAGCACTGCTAAAGACCTTACAATAACATTCCAAGACTTTCAACCAATCGCAGTCGTTAAATACCTGCCCCAATGAACCCCCCAAATGTTTCTAAGCTTTACAAGAGTGAGTAAGTGGTGAAGCTGAAGTGCCCTCTATAACCAGGGGATTAGGTGTTGCTGTGCCTTCTGGTGTGTAGCATGTTAGGAAGGGGGTTGGTGGCAGGTTCCAGATCTGATATCCTAGTGTTTGGTTAGCACCACCCTAACAGCACTATATATCGGAAAAGCCCCACCATGTAAGCAGTACTGGTCTAGGAGCTCTGGGAAGCTCAGGAGAGGTCCATCCGAGAATAGAAGTAAGGCAATGCCAGCCCCCCCTCCACCCCCCACCTTCCAGGCCCACAGTGCTCTAGTCTGGTGTATGTTAGCTCTAAGCAGAAGGAAGTCCTCTGAGTGGAAGAGATGGGGAATAGGGACTCGTTTTCAAGTGTCCAGGAACCCCCATTTTAAGCAACTCTGAGCTGCGTGCAACCGAAGCAAATAGGGACCGAGACTGACCACTCCAGGGAACTCCTTGCACATTGTTTGGGCCCAGTCTCCCATTAACGGTAACCAACCAAATAATATGCAACCCACTAGAGTTGCGCCAGCAAGTAGTAGATGGAAACGTTAGGTGCTCCAGTGCCGTCCAAAGTGCGGCAAACGTTCCCTCATTTCTCGCCTGTGCTTGGTTTTATTGAACGCAAAGGTGATAGCAGGAGGCACACAGTGTTCCTTTTGTTACAGAATATAGGTCTCAGCACCCTGTGATTTACAGAAGTAGTTTACTATTATCAGTCTTCTGCAATTTCAAATGTACAAATCCAATGCCTTTGCTTTCTGTTGATAATTTGAAATGTTTAAATAGTTACTGAAAGCATTTTTAAGATCATGAATTGTGTTTTTTTAATTACGATAATTATGCGCCGTTCCTTTTATAGATCTGCTCGTTTGTCCTGAGCTTACCAGGGAGCATATTCCTAAAACCAATGACGTTGGGCGCTTTCTGTCGGTGACTGGGACAGTGATTCGAACCAGCTTGGTGAAAGTGTTGGAATTTGAAAGAGATTATATGTGTAACAAGTGTAAGCACGTACTGACGGTCAAAGCTGACTTTGAGCAGCACTACACTTTCTGTAGCCCTACCTCCTGCCCTAGTGAAGAAGGCTGCAACTCAAACAAGTTCATATGTCTCACAAGCTCATCATCTGCTCCGTCCAGCTGCAGAGACTACCAGGAAATCAAAATTCAAGAACAGGTACCCAGAACAACATCACTCCTTATTGTTTATAATGGAAGAGTTGGTCTTTTTTGATGAAGTTTCTCTTTTAAAAATTACAATACTAATATTTTCTTTGGGTTTGATTGAAGTTACAATCAGATTGTAGCGTTATGTGAAAATGATTCAATTAGGAATTATGATTAAAAAAATCTGAGCACTGAAATAAAAATATGCATCTATATGCTGGCAATTTTTTCATAGTTGGCCGGACTTCATGACCATAGACTTAAACGTAGACCTAATTATGAAAAAGCGTATGTGAACTCCACCCCCTACTCTCAGTGTTAAAGTGGAGATCACAGCTGAAAACGAAAAAGTGCATAATCTGCGAACCCTGGTATCCTTTCCTTCCCCCCCGAACCTATCCCATCCCTCATGGAACTTCACTTAACATCTTTGAGTCATGGAGTTGTGTATGAATAATGTAGCTTGTACTAGCCAACAAAAAACATGTTCCCATTTTGCAGCCATCATTGGGCAGTCCTGGTCTTCCGCAACGGTACACACTGCCTACTAGGCTGAGAGCTCTCTCATGAATCTATTACATATAATCCATAATCTGAAATCCGACGCATCTACACCACTCAGCAATAGAGAATAAAATATTTCCCCACAACATTGTATCTAATGTGCAGCACTGTTAGATTGACTTCTCATTATTGATTAGTGTGCATGGACGGACTTTATAGAAATGCCTGATCTCTCACTCTCTGGAATAGTGTCGCAAATCTGTTGTGTTTATTAACTAATATAAATTATTATTAACTGCATACTAACCTGTAATTAGGATCTGTAGCTGCTTCTTGCGTAAAACCCACCACAGATGAGATTGTGGCCAACTTCATAACTATGGTAGTAATCTGAATTTATTTAGGACTCCCTATTAAAGCATAAACGTATTTTAAACACATGCTCCAAAGGACAACACTTTTCTTTTTGTCAAAGATGTTGTTATTGAGGTTGTAAAGAAGGAACAGAAAAAGAAAAAAGCATGTGACAATCCCGCACAACTTCCCACGCAGGGGGGCTTCATAGAAGCAAATGACAAAGAGGCATGTAGCATGGAAAGTCACCTATATTTAGTCCGTAAGGCTCAGTCCAGAGGAGGCGCATGAGACACCCCCAAGCATAGATATAGAGACCCCACAGAGTCGGGAACCGAGGCAGGGGGTGTGGCTGTGCGAGTGCAGAAGACCGTGAAAAGGTGAGCATTCTATATTGCGCTAGACCTCTTGTTGCTTCAGCTAGTGGCAGGGTGTCACAAAAACACGAACCAGGAAACACCCCCCCCCCCACTCCCTCTCCCCCCAGTGGTGGTGGCAACATCCAAGCTCATTCATTCATCCAGTTATCACATTCAGACCTGAAACAAATGGAGAGCCCGTACCGTGGATGGGCATACTGCTGATGGCAATCCCTTAGAAAGAAAGCGGACCAAAGGGCCCCAGCGGAACATGAAGTTCTTGAAGTTACCCAAGAAAATATCCGCCATGCGTTCCATGCTCAACAGCTTCCATAATCTCGCATGCCACTGGAAAGTCGCCGGGGCCTCTGGTTTCTTCCAAGCCGCGGCTAAAGTGAGCTTGGCAGCTCCAATACACAGCCATAGTATCTTTTTGTCAGCCCTAGTCTGATGTTCGAGATCTGGGTCCCGAAGGCCCAGCAGAATATGAGCCATCGAGTCCGCAATCGGGTTCCCCAGAATCTCCTTGATATGGGATCGGATCTCCTCCCAGTATGGGCGGATGATCGGGCAGTCCCACCAGGTGTGGCGGAAGTCGCACAAAAGGCCGCAGCCCCTCCAGCATCTATCCGTAGAGTTCGGGAAGATCCGATGCAACTTGGCGAGGTACAAGTACCAGTCCATGAGAGTCTTAAGATGTGCTTCCCGGAGTTCCACCGAATGATTGTGTGCAGCGATGTCGCGCCATAGGTGCGACCATTCCACGTCCGAAATATCGCGCCCGAGGAGTTCCTCCCAAAGTCCCATATAGTGCGGCCTTGGCGATACGGCGGAAGAGAGAAGAAGGTTATAAATGAATGAGACGACGCCCTTCATAGTGGACGTCCGGGAGAGGAAAGCTTCGAATGGGGCGGGCGGTCTCGTGGCCGCCTCCCCGACCGCGGGTGACGTAGTGTCACGAAGTTCCAAACGCTTTGCAGAGGCAGACTGTAGCTATTCCCAATCTCCCGCCGACCGGTGTCGCAGCGGTTAAGCTCCTAAACCAGCCGAGAGGGGAAAGGGGAAGTGGATAGAGAGAAGAGACACTCCTGTTGCTGAACGCCCAGGTCTAAGTCTGAAGTCTTCTAGCTGTTTCTTCTGACCGTCTTGGCATGGGTGTCTAATGCACAGAAAAGGGGAATTGAGAAAACACACCTACCAAGATACTCTAATTGCAATTCTATAATAAGCACTTGTCCTACCAACTGGCGAGGGAGTCTGCGCCTCTCTTCTGTATTTTAATGCTTTACTGGAAGCCCTGGCTACAAGAGAAAGACCTTATTACTAATGAGCTAACTGGCAGTTCACTCTTGAGGAATTATCTAAGATTCACTTTGAATTACCCATGAGCTTCTCTTTTGCAGCGGTGTACTAATCACTGTCTTCAAGTAGGACTTTTTCAGGAACTATTTACAAGAGAGTCTGAGAGTAACAGCATCCTCCACAAGCGCGCAAAAAGGATAGGGGTAGGAACAGAGGGAAGGAAAGAATAGGAAAAGCGCAAGCTGGGAGGGAACGATAATTAAGCAAGCTGACTGCTCCTCAGCGCAACAACTGTAGTCTTACTGTAGGTCGGTAGCTGAAGTGGCACAGAGTCTGTAGCAGCTTACTCCTGGGCTCTCTCCTGACTCGGTTCTGACAGTCAACACCAATTCCGGCATTGGGGCTCGAGACTGGAGTAGCTCTCTGTTATCTCCGGTGTTGACTTAATTCTCGGCCGCTCCAGAGGTGCGCAACAACCAAAACTGTGGACAAGGCTGCGCGGAAGTCTCTGAAGGATTTACGACTTCCCAGAAAGTAGAAGTGGCAAATAACTCTTAACCCAAAAGACTCTGAGAGGATAGACGCTCGCTTCCTTATCTTAGTAGCTGTAAGGAACGAACTCGAAATTATTCCTCCTGCTAATACTATTTAGCGGAGGATCGAACTCAGGCTGGCTTCTCAGGAAAAACGTTTGTTGAAGTGCGCAGCAAACAGCGCTCGCGCTCCCCTCGAACACTATGTGGCATAGAATGGCAACCGCTTCCTTTACCGTCCATAATGGCGGCCATCTTAGGAGAAGTTGCATTACTAGTTACAGCAATGCCACACATTTACAGTACTGGGTTTAATGCTCACTCGTGGCCGCTTGCACCCTACCTGACTCACTATTGACGCCACGACATGACTCCTGACACGTACCCCAATGGAGCAGCTGGATGTAGTGGAACCGTTCAGATATTGGGACTCCGTAGTCCCTCATGCAATTTTCAAAGGTGAGTGGAATACAGCCATGAAACAAGTGCGTGAGCGCATGGCAGCCCCCTTCCCTCCAGGCGTCAAAGGGGCCCTCCCGCAGGGCTGGTGGAAAAGCTGGGTTGAAGTATATAGGCATGAAGGGGGACGGGAATGACGTCCATCGTTCATCACCAGATACCGTATCCCACACTTTCAAGGTAGTGCTGGTGGGAGTACTAATGGTATAGTTCAACTCAGCAGGACTTAGTTTTCGAGATCGATATGCAACCGGATGAAGTTGCCCAGTACTCCTGTGTCTCTGAGAGAGAACTCCACCAATGGCCTGGTCGGAAGCATCAGCCTCAACGAAAAAAGGTTCAGAAGGATCAGCGTGTAACAGAATTGGTGCTGAAATAAACTTTGCTTTCAAATCACAAAAGGCTTGTTCCGCTTCTGGGGTCCATTCAAACTTCACTCCCTTCTTGAGCAAGCGAGTAATGGGGACAATGAGTTGAGAGAATCCCTGAATGAGGCGACGATAAAAATTGGCAAAGCCTAAAAATCTCTGGATTTCTTTAACATCTTTGGGTGAAGGCCAATTCTCCACTGCTCCAACTTTTCCTGGGTCCATTATCACTCCTTGTGCCGAAAGGACAAACCCCAAAAACTCCACCTTTGCAGCACTGAAGACACATTTCTACAGCTTGACAAAAAATGTATGGGTTTGCAGGTGTTCCAGTACCTTTCGAACATGTTCCGGATGATCTTGGGGGTCCTTGGAGTAAATCAAAATATCATCTAAATAGATGATAGCAATCTTGTCAATTAAATCCCCCATCACGTCATTGATGAAATGTTGAAAAACTGCAGGGGCATTGCAAAGGCCAAAGGGCATCACTCTATATTCGAAGAGGCCAAACTTAGTCCGGAAGGCGGTCTTCCATTCATGACCCTCCTTCATACGAATGAGATGGTACGCTCCACGAAGATCTAATTTTGTAAAAACCCGGGCGTCTTTCACTTGATCTAGGAGGACCGAAATCAAAGGTAACGGGTATCTATTCTTGATGGTCACCTGGTTTAAGGCGCGGTAGTCAATGCAAGTCCTTAGAGTTCCCTCCTTCTTAGATATAGAAAATAAAGGAGAGGACACAGGGGACTGTGACGGTTGAATAAACCCATTTGCCAGGTAACGGTCTAAGTACTCCTTCAGATGTGTATTCTCGGCTTCAGTTAAAGCATATATCCGACTGCACGGAAGAACTGCCCCGGGTTCTAACTGAATAGTGCAGTCATAGGAGCGATGTGGTGGCAGCAACTCTGCCTCTTGCTCACTAAAGACAGCTTCAAATTCCTGATATTCCTCTGGAATCTTCACTGAATCAATGACTCCGATTGACTGTCCTCCAAATGAGAGCATACTCGCTTGCGATGGATCCAGAGGGCTTTCTTGCTTCTGATAACAATGTTCCTGACAATAAGAAGACTTCATCATCACCGTCCGATTCTCCCAATCGATGGTGGGATTATGCATTGTCAACCAGGGCAATCCCAAAATAAACTGGAATTGAGGAGCGTCAATGAGGTTAAATTGCAGGGTTTCTCGATGACCGTCGGCTTGTGTTAACTCCAAACATTCGGTGTGGCTATCCACTGCTCTTACTGGTTCTTTTTTCTCCTTCGGAATTGCTTTAATTCCCAATCGTTGAGCAAACTTGATGTCACAGAAGTTGCCTGTGGCCCCAGAATCCAGCATAATGGCCACACTTGGAAACTCAAATTCTCGAAATCTCAAAGTCATGTGCAGGACAACATGAGGTGCCATAGACTGTAAGGTGTTTATGATTAAATGTGCTTCAGGAGTCGTCTTCAATTCATTTACCACCAGAGCGACTCCGTTTACTGATGGCTGGAGTCGTTTCCCTTTACTGGAGTCTTCGGATGTCTTGTGCATTCCTTGACAAAACCGGTGTCGCAGCGGTTAAGCTCCTAAACCAGCCGAGAGGGGAAAGGGGAAGTGGATAGAGAGAAGAGACACTCCCATTGCTGAACGCCCAGGTCTAAGTCTGAAGTCTTCTAGCTGTTTCTTCTGACCGTCTTGGCATGGGTGTCTAATGCACAGAAAAGGGGAATTGAGAAAACACACCTACCAAGATACTCTAATTGCAAATCTATAATAAGCACTTGTCCTACCAGCTGGCGAGGGAGTCTGCGCCTCTCTTCTGTATTTTAATGCTTGACTGGAAGCCCTGGCTACAAGAGAAAGACCTTATTACTAATGAGCTAACTGGCAGTTCACTCTTGGGGAATTATCTAAGATTCACTTTGAATTACCTGTGAGCTTCTCTTTTGCAGCGGTGTACTAATCACTGTCTTCAAGTAGGACTTTTTCAGGAACTATTTACAAGAGAGTCTGAGAGTAACAGCATCCTCCACAAGCGTGCAAAAAGGATAGGGGTAGGAACAGAAGGAAGGAAAGAATAGGAAAAGCGCAAGCTGGGAGGGAACGATAATTAAGCAAGCTGACTGCTCCTCAGCGCAACAACTGTAGTCTTACTGTAGGTCTGTAGCTGAAGTGGCACATAGTCTGTAGCAGCTTACTCCTGGGCTCTCTCCTGACTCAGTTCTGACAGTCTCAACACCAATTCCGGCATTGGTGCTCGAGACTAGAGTAGCTCTCTGTTATCTCCGGTGTTGACTTAATTCTCGGCCGCTCCAGAGGTGCGCAACAACCAAAACTGTGGACAAGGCTGCGCGGAAGTCTCTGAAGGATTTACGACTTCCCAGCAAGTAGAAGTGGCAAATAACTCTTAACCCAAAAGACTCTGAGAGGATAGACGCTCGCTTCCTTATCTTAGTAGCTGTAAGGAACGAACTCGAAATTATTCCTCCTGCTAATACTATTTAGCGGAGGATCGAACTCAGGCTGGCTTCTCAGGAAAAACGTTAGTTGAAGTGCGCAGCAAACAGCGCTCGCGCTCCCCTCGAACACTATGTGGCATAGAATGGCAACCGCTTCCTTTACCGTCCATAATGGCGGCCATCTTAGGAGAAGTTGCATTACTAGTTACAGCAATGCCACACATTTACAGTACTGGGTTTAATGCTCACTCGTGGCCGCTTGCACCCTACCTGACTCACTATTGACGCCACGACATGACTCCTGACACGTACCCCAATGGAGCAGCTGGATGTAGTGGAACCGTTCAGATATTGGGACTCCGTAGTCCCTCATGCAATTTTCAAAGGTGAGTGGAATACAGCCATGAAACAAGTGCGTGAGCGCATGGCAGCCCCCTTCCCTCCAGGCGTCAAAGGGGCCCTCCCGCAGGGCTGGTGGAAAAGCTGGGTTGAAGTATATAGGCATGAAGGGGGACGGGAATGACGTCCATCGTTCATCACCAGATACCGTATCCCACACTTTCAAGGTAGTGCTGGTGGGAGTACTAATGTATGCGTTCTTGGGCCTATCCCCCTTGGGTCTCCACACTAGGTCCCATATCGTTCTCCCCGCCACACTCCTGTCCATATGCAGCCAATGTTTCTCCGAGGTCTGTTGGGACCATTCCACCAAAACACGTAGCTGCGCCGCCTTGTAGTATAAGTGCATATCGGGGAGACCCACTCCACCCTCTTTCCGTGGCCGACGGAGAGTGGTAAAAGAAAAACCAGCCGTCCCCCCTGCCAAATGAAACAAAGCATTTGCGTTTTGAGACGACGGAAGAAGTCCATCTCCAGGGGGATAGGAAGTGCCTGGAAAAGGTATAAGAACTTGGGGAGGAGGGTCATCTTGAGCGCATGGATTCTCCCCAACCACGATATGTACATCGGTTTCCAGCGGCTGAGGTCGCCCTGTACCTTTGCCAATAGTGGGGGGAAGTTCGCGGAGTACAATTTCCCTATCGTGGGAGGCAAATGGATACCCAGGTACAGGATAGAGTTGGAAGCCCACGCCAGCGGCGTTAGCGGCCGCAGTCGGTCCACCTCCGCCGAGGGAAGCGTGAGATTGAGAACATAGGACTTATCATAGTTAATCCTAAAGCCGGCCACCTCCTCGTAGCGCGTCAAGGCGTCCTGGACGTGTGGAAGGGATTGTGCTGGGTCCACAAGGGAAAGGAGAAAGTCATCAGCGAACAGGGAAATCTTGTGTTGCTCCCCGTAAAGGGAATGCCACGGATCTCCTGGTGCTCCCGTATGGCTAAAGCTAACGGCTCAATGCTCAGGGCGAAGAGCAGGGGGGGAAAGGGGGCAGCCCTGCCTGGTGCCTCGTGAATGCGAGAAAAATGCCGACAGGTGGCCATTAACCGACACTCTAGATCGGGGGCTGCTATAGTTTGCCCTGACCATCGATAGGAGTTTAAGCCTAGAAGCCAAAGGCCGACAGGGTGTGGAACAAAACGCCCCAGTCCACCCGGTCGAATGCCTTTTCTGCATCAAGGCCCACCAGGACCGCCGGAATCTTGAATCTATTAGCCTTCTCTACTAGGTGTATCACCCTTCTGGTATTATCGTGAGTCTGGCGACCCTTAATGAATCCAGACTGGTCCGGGTGAATGAGTGCCGGCTTCAGGTCCTGGAGCCTGTTCGCAATGATGTAGGAATACAGCTTGGCATCAAGATTGAGAAGGGCTATTGGTCTATATGAGGAGCATTTAGATGGGTCCTTCCCCTCAGCCATGGATCACGATGTTTCCCCAGGCCTCAGCCATGCCATTAAAAAGGCGCACCAGAAAGTCACCTAACTCGGTGGCAAAGGTCTGAAAGAAGAGAGCTGTATAGCCATCTGTCCCAGGCGCCTTATGGGGTTTCAGAACCTTTATGGCTCCCAAGACCTCTTCTCTAGTGAAAGGGGCCGCGAGTACCTCATTCCACTCTGTGGAGACCTGGGGGAGTGGGAGGGCGCTTAGGAAGTCTTGTTGTTTCTCGAGGTCAAGGGCATCTCCCGTGTAGAGCGAGGTGTAGAAGTTACCGAAAAAAGGTCAGCCTTGACCTTGTCGCGGTGCTGCACAGTCCCTGTTGTATCTCTGATACCCCCTATGTATTCCTTCACTCTTTTGTGTCGGAGCTGTCGAGCTAAGTGTTTCCCTACTTTGTTCCCTTGGGAATAGGATAGGCGACGCAATTTCAGCAGGGTAAACTCCGCTCTGTTATTATAGTGAGCCCTCAGTTTCCCCCTGACTGCCGTTAGTGGGCGAAGTGTCAGCCTGGTAGGGTTTTGTTTATGTGCCTGTTCAAGAGCGAAGAGCTCCTTTTCCAATTCTTCATGGTCCTTCCTCCGCAATTTATTAAGGTTAGCATTGAGGGCCAAGCAGGTGCCCCTCAGAGATGCCTTAAAGGCGTCCCATGTGTTAAATACCGACGTATCTCGCACTGGGTTGAGAACAAAGAACTCACGAACGGCCTTGCGTAGTTCCTTACATGAGGACTCATCTCGGACAAGAGAGGCCGGGAAGTACCACTTGCATTGGCCGTCTCCCCCTGCCGACCAGTGGAGGCAAAGAGCGAGCAAGCTATGGTCAGAAACCGAAAGCGGGAAGATTCTGGCTTCGCGGACATCTCCTCTAAGGGATCGACTTAAAAAATGTGGTCCAAGCGGGACTAAGAGTGGTGGACATGGGAAAAGAAGGTAAAGTCCCGAGAATGGGGATGGAAAGATCGCCAGCCGTCCACTAGTCCCATGGCACCGATCAGCCGCTGCGTCTCAGCGGAGAACAGACCAGTATCGAACCTCTGGTGGTGAGAGCTATCCAACTCCCTATTCCAGACCAGATTAAAGTCCCCCATCACAAACAGGGCCCCCTCAACAAAGTCCTCCACCTTTTGCAACAGGTCCTGAATATACCCATTTTGGCCCACATTCGGGGCATACAGAACCAAAAATGTGCACAATTTGCCATGAAGCAGGCCATTAACCATGAGCCAGCCGCCCTCCTTATCGCCACGCACACCCAAGAGCTGGAAGTGGAGGACAGAGCGGAAGAGAAGGGCCACTCCCCTATGCTTTGTGGGGGAGACGATCTGTAAATAAGGGGAAACTGCTTATGTTTAAGGCGGGTCTCGTCCCTGTGCGCTAGGTGGGTCTCCTGAAGGCCCACCACATCTAACTGATGGTCATTTATATATCTCCAGACTTTCTGGCGTTTCTGTGGGGAATTCAAACCCTTCACATTCCATGTTCCTATTGTGATCGGCATTACAAATCAGTGACCCCCTCTCTCTCCACCAGCAGGCACATACCAATCGGTTCAACCCCCTACCTCCAGCCCCGCCACCGCCCGGTTTGCAGTAGTGTACAACAATAAGCACCCTTACATAGAACAGGATCCAGGACTTCGTACCTCGTCCAACAACACGGTCCCCTCCTCATCCTTCCCCCCAGGCTCCCCACCCCCCCCACAATCCGACCTCCCGCAGCCATTGAGTCCACCCCACCTTTCCTCCCCCCTCCGCACCAGGACAATAGCACCACGCAGCCATCAAAGCAGCAATCTCGTCACAGCGGCCCCTCAGTGCCCCAGAACTCCACCCTAGTCGGTCAGAACGCATACACACATCATACCTCTAACTGGAAACTGTATACACCCATACACCTTGGCCATCACCACTGCCGCTCCACCCCTAATCCCCCTCCCCCCCCAACAAACCACCCAAGCACCCTCCCCCAACCCAAGAGACTTAACCGCAAAACATCATGGCCAAACAAAGCAATGAAGAGTCTCAAAAAGAAGCAAACAGTGCAGATCAGAGGGATTGACAGTCCCATATTGTGGACGTCCGTTGGTACCCTGAGAACGGGGGGTCGTGGCAACAGTTAGTGTCCCCCTAGAACTCCGGACCGGGGTGTCTTCCCAAAAGTACATAAATACCCACAGTACCTGAAAGTGAGGTGTCCCTCCGACGCCAGCCAATCTTCCTTCCCGGGCTCAGGCCGCTCCAGAGCTATCCTGCGATGGCGACACCGTCACCGTTGCCACCGAGGCAACAGCTGCACCCCTCTCCTGCAGGCTGACCGTTGGATCCGGTCTCCCCGATGCAGCAGCCCGACCTACTCTTTGCCAGGATGGGGAGCGCCGTCTCCGTCTCGATGGAGAGTCCCCTCCATTCGGAGCAGGGGCAGAATCATTCAGGCCCAGGAGGTCTTTAGCATTCTTCAGGGATCTGACTTGAACCAACCTATTCTGCCATCTGAAGATAAGGCGAAAAGGATGGCCCCAGCAGTAGGCCACATTCTGGTCGCGCAAGAAGGCCGTCACAGGCCTAAAGTCACGCCTCTTCTGGAGCGTCGAGGCCGCCAGGTCCTGGAACAGCTGGGGTCGATGGTTCCGAAATTGCACAGAAGAAATCCCTCGGGCTTTCCGAAGAATACGCTCCTTCAGTTGGAAGTCGTGGATGCACACCAGGATGTCAGGTGGTGGAGCCCCCGTGCCCCTCGGCAGACCAACTCTATGGACCCTGTCCATACGGATTTCACGGAGGTCATCCTCTCCCAGGATCTGCAGGAAGAGGGCCTCTACATGGCCCCGTAGGTCTCCCGCTTCACCGTCCCAGGGCACGGCTCGGATGCGGATGTTGTTCCGGCGGGACCTATTCTCCAAGTCCTCTGCGTGGGCCTGGAGGTCCAGATTCTGCTCTGTGAGCCGGAGTACATCTTGCTTGAGTTGGTGCACTTCGTCGGCCATCCCTAGATCATGATCCTCCAGTATGGCCACTCGCTCCCAAATGCCATCTACATCCCTCCTCACCTCACGGAGATCTGAGACGAGCTGGGAGCGGAGCTCGGAGATGTCCTCCTTTATGGCAGAGAAAAGTTCCAACATGAAGGCCTTAGTGGCGGGTGCGTCATCGTCCTTTTGTCTGGGCGATGCGCTGGGACCCGGCGATGCCGTCTGCTGGGCCCCTCTCGGCGGGGCGTCCTTGCCTGGCTTTTCCTTACGGGGTTTGGAGGACATCGCGCCGTTCCTGTTGTACCACTCCAGCCAGGCAGAGTGTCAGTTCAGACCTTTTCCGCAGGTCTAAGCCTCCCAGCTCCCACGTTCGCAAGCCACTGCCAGCAGTCTCAGAGGATACTCCTGCTGTCGGGCCGTCGGAGCAGACCGCCTATGAGTGCTCCGCAGTGCCAGTCCGCTCCGTCTCCAGGCAGCTCAATGGAGATCGTAATACAACGTGCCGCTCCACGTAGACCGGGCCACGGGGTTGGCTTCTGCAAACGGCGGGTCAAACCTTTTCGACCTTCAGCCGGTGTGGCTTTCCGCTCGGGCCGTGAGTCGTCCGTTCCGCGGGATCCGGGTCAAGCCTCCCGTCACTCACCACTCCAGTATGGGACAGTCCTCCTCAGATGGCCGGAGCAGTCGGCCCCCGCAGGGGTATTCGCCCGGGTCAAGGGGGCCACAGTACGCCACCGGCTACTCGTCCCAGTAGGCGCAACTTGGGACCAGCGTGTGTGCGCAGCAGCTGCTGCAGCAGGGGGCTATTCACAAGATGACCTCGGGAGCAGCGCCGTCCCCACCAACTCGAGACGTCGCCAATCACGGCTCGTATTCCGGTGCAGCTCCCTAATGTAGGGCCGACCCACCGTGCTGGACTCCAGGCCACTGATGCAGGAGTTGGGACCCCAGGCGGCGAGAGAGACGGGGGGGGGGGTTGCATCCCCCCGCCAGGTGGCCCCGATGACCCTACTGCAGTCTATGCCCCTTCCTCACAGGCGGCCCGGGCAAAGCGACCCTCCGTTGCAGAGCTGTGGGCCCCGGCCTGGTAGGCCGCGCTGGAGTAGCACCCTCGGCCCGATGGCCGCGCTAGGTCTTAGGGAGGGGCCGGCCCCATATTTGATGTATGCCCCTGCAGGCCTCCGGGTGGGTCAGGTCCCCCGCGGCGCCCGATCTCACCCGTCAGAGAGCGCTCCTTCGGTCTCAGCGGGGGAGCGCCAGAGGGCCCAGCTCCAGTCCCGGGCGGACCCAGCAGGCCCCGAAGCCGCAGCCTCCAGTAGTCCCCACTGCCGCCGATCCCGGTCTAGGGCTCAGGTCACTCTCAGATGACGGGCCGCTCTGAGTGCAGCTGTTACGGCTCCCGCACTCCTCCGCCGCAGGTGCCACACGCGGCGATGGGACAGCAGCCGGGACACAGGCGGGAGAGCCCCGGGGGACCGCCCCGGCTCCGAAGCACGCGCTCGTCCCTCTGCGCCCCAAGGGCAGCCCAGATCACAGGCCGCCGGGCAGGCTGCGCCTCCGAACTCCACGCTCCGGGCACCGGGAGCGACGGAAAAGCCACCAGCGGGACACCCACAGTATCGGGAAGCCAATTCGGCTATGTGGATAGCTAGGTGACGGCCCCGGGAGGGTGCTTCTCAAGGCTATGCGGGTCACGGCGCCAGAGGGACTTAGAAACACGTCCTACTCCGCCGCCATCTTGGCCACGCCACCAGGACAACACTTTTAATATAAACTCAGTTAGGTCAGAAGCTCAGTATACATCGAGTAACTGTAGACATACATTATACATACTATATTTTGCCACAGTGAAATCAAATTTCAACATAACATTGTGCATGTGAAAATATGTGTTAGGTAGTGCATAACATCACGGTTTGTAAACTATTAAATCTGATCATGATAATTTTTGGTCCAGAAACTTAGTTAGCAGTAACTATCTTGTTCTGATGACTTCCTCGAATGTGTCTCAGGTAGCTTAGAGAAGATATCTCAGAATATACAGAGCAGCTGGTAGAGAATATTAGAGGTTAATAGAGCAGTGGTTTTTAGACTGTAGTTTGTGGACCCCGAGGTGTCCGCAACGCTGCCTTAGAGGATCTGTGACCATTTAGAAAATTAAATAATATTTGCGTGTTTGTGTGTGCCTGTGTGTGTGTGTATGTGTATGACGCAAACTTTCAAATTGACATTTTAAAAACTTTCTATGAAGGTGAAGAAATGTGAAATTGGAGGCTAAATATCACTTCAATATCCTTAGTTTGACTCGTGCGAGCAGATCAACTGCAACAAACAGTGTATAGTATGGACGATATATGAAACCTAGAAACAAGAGCCTGCATCATGAGCGGAAAGAAGTGATGTTATAGTCTAGCATATTGCTTTGTCTTTTAGAATTAAAAACCTAATTTAGCTCCAACCTTCCTAAACAAGTAGGATTTAGATTTTTCTGTATTTGTGATTTGAATAAAATATATTGTTTTGAGGTTCAAATCGTAGAAATTGCTCAGGGCGGGTCCCCGGCTTTCAGCACTGATTCAGTGGGGATGCCCGGATTCCAGTATTGATTCACTGGGAATCCACGTAAGTGAAAAGGTTAAGAACTGCGGTCCTAGAGTAAAAAGTATGCGTGGGGTGGATGGGGAGGGAAAGCAAGAAGGCTAATACAAGGTGATTTGGGTAAGCGAGTTAGAAAAGACAGCAAAGTAAATAAATACAGAGAAATTTCAATTGTCGAAATAATGAATGAAACTTTATGGCAGCGTAGGTAAACAGATGGCGATTAGGAGACGTTTTACTAGAAATAAAGGCAAACAGTAACATGTTGTTGCTGAAGGGTGTGATTGACACTTTATGCCTCAGAAAAAGCAGCTAATAAAGAAGTAGCAATCTGTTTAAAACATTTTTTTAAAGGGTTAACTTTGGCTTTTAGCCCAAGGTATTCACTCTTAGCTTGTATGGTATAGTAGATGATCCAGGCCCTTGGATAATCTATTAGTTACATTGTTGCCATTACATAGAAATCTAACTATTGTTGGTGCCCAGGATTGATTGTTTACACTCATTTCTCTTTATTGATTTTACTATGAAACAAAATACAAAGCAGTCCTAATCCATCTGGAAATATGACCAAGTTACGGGGGTTGCCCAGCAAATTGTAGCCTGATTAGAATAGTAACAACCCTCTCCTCCTGTTACCTAAAACACAGGCACATATTTAATGTGACCTGAAGAGATGATACAGAGAAACAAGCATTTGCAATGCAATAGGTCTCGCAGCATTAAAGTTTGAGTTACTGGCATTGTAAATGACAATGCTTTGCATTAACTTTTTTTTTATTTGCAATTGGTATATAAACATTGTTTGTGAATGGTTAGCTGTTGCTTATGCCAAGCAAAGTTGCCAGTAATATAGAGTGCTAGTTTTGCTGTGCTGAATAAATATAGGCGTTGTTCGCTACGCCTTTGTAATGGAAGTCAACAGACATAGTCAATGACCACAAGTGTTTAACTTGTAGCAGTGCAGAGTGATATGTTGTAGATTGTATGCCTTATTTGAAGTGGGGGGGGGGGACGGGACAGGACATAGGTTAATAAAATACCAGACAATGTAAAATTCAATATGCCACAAACCGTAAAAAGGATAAACAATAATTTAAAAAACACAACTTGCGAGGTGTTGCGATGTAATAACATTTTTCATTTATGCCCCGAGACATCATAACGGGGCGAGAGGCGCAGCTCCTGCATAATTAGGTGGTGTCCGTGTGTGCACGGCAGTGGTGGTGTGCGTGTGTGCGTGTGTGCATGGCAGTGGTGGTGTGTGTGTGTGCACGGCAGTGGTGGTGTCCATGTGTGCATGGCAGTGGTGGTGTCCGTGTGTGCATGGCAGTTGTGGTGTCCGTGTGTGTATGGCAGTGGTGGTGTCCGTGTGTGCATGGCAGTGGTGGTGTCTGTGTGCGCATGGCAGTGGTGGTAATCAGCGTGCAAAGAACAGCGTTTCCTGGCAAACTTTTGTGCGTGGAGATGTAGGCACGCACGGCGATGTCTGTCTGGAAGGGCCGATGCCGTCCTGTTTTCAGGAAGTGCATCACTTTGAAGAGATGTGTGCAAGTGCTCCGTTTAGACTCCCATCAAAGACTTTAAAAAGCAATAAAAGACAGAGCACTTTAAGCGCGCGGGGCGGATGTTTGCGATTGCACTTTAGGTTTCTTTTTTCATAATCGGCAGTGGGTTGGCTTTAGTGTAATTTCATTGTCAAATCCACGTTTACACATTTCTTGCTCAGTCTGTCTTGCGAACTTGAGGTTACATTTGTATAAGATGCGCCCGTTTTGCACGCTGGTTTAAAAACATTTCCCGAATGAAGCCTGCCGGCTCCAGCCCTCCTCTGCCTTCGCCTCTCCCGCACTCAGTATCCGACATCAGCCTCTTTAGCAGCGCCGCTCGCCTCTCTGCAGACTCCCCCTGCATTCCAGAGAGGCGCGCGACGCGATCCGGTCTATGCTGTGGAGAGAAGAAATGGCCGCGCACAACGTTATCCTATGGGACAACGGTGCGCGCGCGGCCAGGTCTTGTCTCCACATTCCAGCTCGTTGTTGGCTGAGACGACAACTATAGTTCTCTGGCGAGAACGCGATTCGCGCGTTACTATCCGAGACCTAATGAAGGAACTATCAGAATGGAAAGGCTTGGCAATGCCTAATTCACTTTCCACAAGATCCAGCCATTGGTAATCTGCCATAACACTGGGAGCAGATTTATGGACCTCTAAGAGAAGCGTTATGCTAAGTACACATTCTGCCACAGATGCCAGCTGAGTGCGGCAGGGGGCCCTTCCCTGCACTATAAAAGTATTTAATGCAAAAGCTTGTGCTTTTGTGCAATGCGTGAAATTCCGGAGAAAACACAAAACAACCTATAAAGTATATTCTTAAGCCATATATAACTTACCAAAAATATCTCTGCTTTTACAGACACGCGGGGAGGATTGGGGAGCAACACAGCGCTGATGGCTGGGTATTTAAGCGGGGGAAACCACGCCAAAGGGAGAGAGCTAGAAAACGCATGCACTTTCATGGAGTGCAAAAGGAAAATGAAAAAAAATGTTCCCTAAAATTGAGCAGTGGGAGGATACAAATCTGATAATCAAAATAATTGTAAAGAGGGTATACTGCAGTTGAGTGGCAAACACAAGATAAGGGATGCCATCAAATAAAAAGAAAACAAATGAGAGTGACAATACAGCCAGTCACCAGTAAGCAATGGTTGGGCTGTAAGCCCTTTGCAGGTTCATAATCGCTATTTCACAAACAGACAGCTTGTGCTATCAACTAGGTAAAAGCAAGACCTAAAATCAGCAACGGCAGGAACGCACTGTCAACCAGACATGTCAGTATATTCGTTTTCTAACGACAAGCACCCAAAGTAGGGTTCTGTCTTCAGGAAAAAAAGTATGGCACCCGCGCTCCACTCCTCATGTTGGGAATTTCCTCACACACAATGGTGCCATTTGTTGACTTTTGCTGTCATGTGGGCTGCTTTGTACACCTTTGTTGACTTATGGTTTACATGGGACAGGCAAAGCACCTGCAGCCGATTCGACAGCATCCTCGCCACCATAGCATGGGACGAAAGCGAGGTTTTCCAGGGCAAAGCACTTTCAATGCACATTGCTGCTGTGCGTGCTACTGCTCTGGCACCTGCTTCTCCATCTTACCCAAAGGTGGACCCTACAGCAGGAGCATGTTCCTCTACCTCCAAGGGGCATGGCCCTTCTGCATCTGCACTAAGCTGGTGATGGGCAGTAAAGAGACTCCTTCTGTTTCACAGATTATGCTTCCCTTAAGGCAAGAAAAGAAAGAATGGGCCAACAGCACAAAAATGATGTAAAAGCAAAACGAAATTAGAATATATTTGGAAGCTGAGACGTCACTGGCATGTGACTGACCCTTCCCTAGTCCTCCTGGCCTATCAGAGGTATAGCTCGGTTGTAAAATCTGCCAATTTCCTTAAAACCCAGCGAGGCGACTAGGCTGCATTTTGGGTAAACAGCTATAACCGGGAAGCATACCGAAGTTCGCGCCACTCACAAATGAGTGGATTGTGTGAGAAATATCAGTTTTGTGACGCGTTGGAAAGCATACATACGAAAACCTTTTTTTTTTTCTTGCTCTTATACTGGTTTTTCTCCTAAAACATAATCAAGCAGCCAGCGAGTTGCACATCATGTGATATGAGGAAGCACTGTCAAAACTACTTCCCCATTGGTTACTGATTTATGATGTTTACAGAAGCCCAATTGAGGCCTCAAGCTCATGCTGATATATGGCAGCTTGGATGTAAGGCTCACAATGACTACATAACCGACATAGTTGTAAATAAGATTCACAGCAGCACTGGTGCATGTACTCTCCACAAACGGGTATCTGTAGAGAGTGCTAACAAACTAACAGGTGAGCTTAGACATTTAGCAAAGCTGAAACACAAGAAGCTAGCAATTTCGAGATAATGAGTCAAATGTCTGAACTGAATAATTTGAAACAAAATCATACATCAAGAAGAAAAAAACGGAAGGAGTAGTTTCTGTCCTGTAACTCCAGTTCTGTAGTAGGGGTATCTCTGTTATAGTCATAATCTAGTGAATAGTCCCGCCCATGTGCGTGGACCCCGGAGCAATCAAAAATAATCTCTTATAGTGTCAAAAAAATCAGAAAAGCATAGACACTTAAGAGAGAATTTAAAGACAGATAATGCAGCCTAAAAAGGTTACACTGTCCAGTACTTCAACTAGAAATTCCACCACAAAATCCACAAAACAGCAAAAGCCTGTACAGATTTCCCTTGCTTTAACAGCAAACTCCCTCAGGAATGATAGAGAGAAGAACCTGGACAGACAAGCCCCATAGGCTGCCATTATGTGGCTCAAAACAGGATACTGTGCCTTTAAGAGAATCTTCCAGAACCTTCTCCCAGTATCCCAGAATGCATAGCAGGTCCAACTTACTTTCAGTTCTTTTTGAAGGCGTAACACGCCAGACCTGTAGCATTCCATAAAGGAATATGTCTCTCTCCACCGGGGAGGAGGGAGGGCGCTTATGACTATAACAGAGATACCCCTACTACAGAACTGGAGTTACAGGACAGAAACTACTCCTTCTGTAGTAGGGGATCTCTGTGTATAGTCATAATCTAGTGAATATAATGGCAAGCCCATCCCCACACCAAAGCGGCGGTGGAGAAAAGAGAATTAACGCCACTACTGTGCGAACAGATTTCGCAGCGAAGTCTGCCCAACCTGAGCGTCTGCCCTGGCATCAGAGTCTAGGCAGTAATGCTTAGCAAAGGTATGAACCGACTTCCAAGTGGCCGCCTTGCAGATTTCTGCAATCGGAACATTACGGAGCAATGCTGTCGTGGCAGCCTTGCCCCTGGTGGAATGAGCCTTAGGCTTACCTCCTAAGGTCTTATTAGCTTTTTGGTAACACAGCTGTATGCAGGACACAATCCACCTAGAGATAGACTGCTTCGAGGTCGCAAGACCCGTCCTGACTGATCCATAATTGATGAATAATTGGTCTGACCTACGAATATCACTGGTTTTATCCAGATAAAATTTCAGCACCCTCCTAACACCCAGGGAATGCAAAGACCTTTCCGCTGGAGACGAAGGATTCTGAAAGAACGTAGGTAAAGTTATAGCCTGGTTGATATGAAAATCAGAAACAACCTTGGGAAGAAACTTAGGGTGAGTACGCATAACAACCTTAGCAGCATGAAATACAGTATAAGGTTCTTGGCAACACAACGCCTGAATTTCACTCACCCTGCGGGCCGATGTAATGGCCACGAGGAACGCCGCCTTCCAGGACAGGTGCTGCAACAAAGCCTTATGAATAGGTTCAAAAGGCTCCTTCATCAACCTGGACAGCACCACATTCAAGTCCCATGAAGGCGAAGGAAGCCTGACAGGAGGGAATACTTTCTTCAAGCCTTCTAGAAAATCCTTGATCACTGGGATCTGGAAGAAGGAAGTCTGTGAAGGGCATTTCCAGTAGGCAGTCAAAGCAGCCAGATGAACCTTAATGGAATGGACATTAAGGCCAGACTGCGCCAGATGTAGCAGATATGGAAGGATGACATCTTCCTTACATGTCGTAGGGTCATAGTTCTTAGACTTGCACCAGATGCAAAACCTCTTCCACTTGTAAGCATAAGAAGTCCTAGTGGAAGGTCGCTTAGCCTCCTTCAGTATGTCCATACAATCCTCTGGGAGATTCAAATGGCCATATTGCACTATTTCAGGAGCCATGCCGCCAAACTCAAAGACGAGAGGTTGGGGTGCACCATCCGCCCCCCGAACTTCGTGAGAAGGTCCGGCCTGCACGGCAGCTTCATGTGAAGAAGGAGAGACCGGTGAAGCAGGTCCGTGAACCACCACTGTCTGGGCCATTCCGGGGCAATCAGAATCATCTTCGCCCTGGATTGGGAGAGCTTGATGAGAACCGCTGGAATCAGGGGAATGGGTGGAAAAGCGTACAGAAAGCTGTTCGACCAGTTGATCCATAACGCGTTCCCCAGCGTCCCCGGCTGGTAGTACCTGGAGGCGAAGTCTCGGCATTTGCTGTTTTCGGCGGTGGCGAACAGATCTACGTCTAGAGTCCCCCACCTTGCGAAGACTTCTCCTAGTACTTCGTCGTTTATGACCCATTCGTGGTTTTCCTGAATCAGTCTGCTCAGCTCGTCTGCCTGAACATTCTGCACACCTGGCAGATGAGTGGCCGTTATCGAGAGTCCTCGAGCCAGCAGCCAATACCAGATCGCCTGCGCCTCCTGAGACAGAGTGCGTGATCTCGAGCCCCCCTGCTTGTTGAGGTAATACATCGTGGTCGTATTGTCCGTCTGTACAAGCAGAGAGTTGGTCCGGAAGGACGGTCGAAAGGCCTTCAGCGCCAAGTGAATAGCCCTGAGTTCCAGGAAATTGATGTGGTACGTGGACTCCGACGGAGACCACGTCCCTTGAATCTGTAGGTCTCCGGAGTGCGCTCCCCATCCCAGGAGAGAAGCATCCGTCACGATAGTCTGAGTGGGAATGTCCTTGTGGAAGGGAACCCCTCTGAGGAGATTCTCCGCTGAACACCACCACTTCAGGGACTGAAGAGCATGCAGAGACAGTCGTATCTTGTCGTCCCAAGAACCTCTCCTCTGGTCCCACTGATCTTCCAAGCACTCTTGCAGCGGTCTCATATGCAGCCGTGCATGTGGCGTCAGGAAGATGCAAGAGGCCATCGATCCCAGCAGAGAAGACACCGTCCTCACTGTCGTGGATGAAGCGGACAGGAGAGCCTGAGCCTTCCGAAGGAGTGATAAACGTCGCTCTTCCGAAGGAGACACGCTTGCCG
The DNA here is from genome assembly GCF_964261635.1 of Lissotriton helveticus. Lineage (NCBI taxonomy): Eukaryota > Metazoa > Chordata > Amphibia > Caudata > Salamandridae > Lissotriton > Lissotriton helveticus. The sequence goes on from NC_136067.1 coordinate 877,580,963, forward strand.
ACAGTGTATCGATGGAGGCTCCCAAGTACTGGATGCACTGGACCGGAGTCGGGACAGACTTGGACATGTTGATGTGCAACCCCAGCTTGTTCAAGAGAACGCACGTCTTCTGGAAGTGTGCTTGAGCTTCCGAGAAGGAGGAGGCCTTGATCAACCAGTCGTCCAGGTATGGGTAGACAAACACCTTGTTCTTCCGCAGGTGAGCCGCTACCACTGCCATGCACTTCGAGAACGTCCGGGGCGCAGACTTCAGCCCGAACGGAAGTACCGTGTACTGATAGTGATTGGTGCCGACCTGAAATCGCAGGAACTTCCTGTGTTTGTGTGCAATGGGCACATGGAAGTACGCATCCTGTAGGTCTATGGTGCAAAGCCAGTCTCCCCGTTGCAGCTGAGGATAAATCTGATGCAACGACAGCATGCGAAACTTTTCTCTGCGAATCCATTTGTTTGCCTGTCGCAAGTCCAGAATGGGCCTGAACTCGTTCTTGTCCTTCTTGCGGACCAGAAAAAACCGAGAGTACAGACCTCTTCCTTTTTGAGACAGAGGTACGTCTTCTATCGCCCTTTTCCTTAACAGGATATCGGCCTCCGCCTGGAGCTCGCGCAGCTGATACTGCGAGCTGACCGGGGGAATCGATGGAGGAGGGCTGGTGAACCGAAGACTGTATCCATTGCAAACAATATTCAGCACCCACTTGTCCTGAGTAATTTTTTTTTTCTCCACTCTGCCAGAAAAAATTGAACGCTTCCCCCCACCGGAGCGGCTAACGGACGAAGGGGAAGTAACAGCTCAGGGTCGAGACCCAGCCGGGCCCTTGTTCGCGGTAGAGGACTGCTGTCCACCTCTACCCCTCTGACGTTTCTGGAAGGGCCTGCTGTTGTTGCTGCTGCTGCTGTTGCCCAGAAGACTGTCCCCTTCCTCTACCCTGCGACCCGAACCGTCGTTGGAACTGGCGGTAGGGTTTCTTTTCTTTGGGCTTCTCCAAGCCCACAGCCATCAGGGTTTCAGCCTCGGCCTTCATCCTGGCCATTTCGTCATCTGCGTGTTTCCCGAAGAGGGTATCGCCGAAAAACGGCAGATTTGCCACTCGTTGTTGCGCTTCAGGCTTGAGCGACGTCAGTCGGAGCCAAGCATGGCGTCTCTGATTGATACCATGGCAGTATCCATGCGCGGCCAACAGGGAGATATCCGCCGCGGCGCTGATGGCCTGGTTCGAAACCAGCATCCCTTCCTGGACGATCTCCATGAAGTCCTCTTTCCTGTCACGCGGGACAAGATCCGCAAACTGTTCCATGGAGTCCCACAGTGCACGGTCGTACCGCCCCAACAACGCCGAGTCGCTGGAGGCCTTCATCGTCGTGGAAGACGTCCCACACGCCTTCCGTCCAGCTGAGTCAATCCAGCGGCTCTCCTTATCCGGAGGCACAGTGGAGGACGGGGAGGTAGCATGTAGTTTCCGAGCCGCCGTCACAATCACCGAATCAGGTACTGGGTCCTTCCGTAAGAAGGCCGGGTCCGACTCTGGAGCCCTGTACTTCTTGACAAGCCTGGAGGGAGCAGCTTTCACCACCGCAGGCTCGACCAGTCCTGGCACCAAAGGCAGTAGGGGACGAGACAGGTGCTTCGTGTGCAAAGTCTCGAAGATCACAGAAGTCGTGGGCGTAGGGGCCGTCACCTTGATCCCCGACTTCGCAGCCCCTCTCAGGAGAACCTCCTGGAACGTGCCAATGTCATCTATCGGAGACACCCTCGTCTCCGGTGAATCCGACAATGTAGGTGAATACGAACGGGTCCCAGAGGCCGAACGGGACCTGGACCTATGCCTCCTATGGCGATGTCTGGATCTCGAGGAGGATCCGTGTCCACTCCTAGATCTATCTCTCCTCCCTGAGCGTGACCTCGATCTCCTGGGTCTGGGACGCTCCGCCGGCTTCCCCGGGTCGGACGTCTTGGGCTTAGGAGGAACCTTCGACTTAGGAGTCTTCTTCGGAGGTGTCGGAAGTCTGGGCATCGACACCGATCTCGGTGGAACCGGAGGAGGAGCACCCGGCACCGGGGCCTGCGGTCCGGACGGAAGAGCAGGTAGAGGAGGCAATGGAGGAGGAGTCAGAGCCCTCGGAGGAGGACCTCTAGGCAAAGGAGGAGGAGGAGGTGTAATAGTCTTCTTAGGGGTATACACCTCTGAGTACGCCGTTCCCGGCGAGCCACCATCCCGTCCTGACTGAGGGGAGCCCCCCACAGTCTTCGGCCTGTCCTTACGACCCCCTGACGTCGAAGACCGGTGTTCAGACGTCGAACGTGGTCCCCTCGACGTCGAGCGGCCCTTCGGCGTCGACCGTTTCACACGCCTCGGCGTCGACCGGCTTCTATGCCTCGACGTCGACCCCGACCAGATGGACGATCCTCTAAACCTCGACGACGGGCTCTGACGCCTCGACGGCGACCTCGACCGCCTCGACGACGACCTCTTCGATCGCCTCGACGTCGACCTCGATCGCCTCGACGTCGACTTCTTCTGCGCCGGAGACTTCTTCCGCCTCGACGGCGACCGCGCCCTCTTCGACGGCGGCCTCGACGACGAGGATCCCCTCGGCGACGACGAGGTCCTCGCCTTCGACGGCGAACGGCGGTGTCGCCTCGACGGCGAGCGCCGACGCCGGGTCCTCCGATGCCGTCCACTCGACGGCGACGACGAAGAAATCGACACCGGGTTCGACGGCGGCCTGTGTAAGTCCCTCGACGTCGACGGGCGACGTTTTCTCAACCCAGAGCCCTGGGGAGACCGAGAACTGGCCGTGGACCTTCCTCTCGACGTCGTGGTCAGAGCAACCGACCCAGACGGAGACCGTGGATGTTTGCTGGACTTCCTGCCCCTGGGGAGCCCCCAAGAGGCCTCAGCATGGGCAGTAGAAGCCCTTCCAGACCCACCTTGAGCCTTCAGTCTTCTTTCTTCCAGGCCCTGAAGTCTAATCTTCCTCCTGTCCTTCAGGGTCCTGCCAGAGAAGCCTCTACAGATCACACACTCCTCGGGGTTGTGGGAAGAGGGAAGGCAGAGGATACACACCTCATGGGGATCTGACTTGGCCTTCTTCCTGGAGCACTCCGGGCATTTGTCAAATAATGCAGGCATTATGGACAACAAAAGGGTGCAGAAAACCAAGAAGAAAATCACCAAAGTACTTTAAAATTACACAAAATCGAATTTAGTGAAAAAACACCAACAAAACCCTTGAAAAGGGAGAGCTCAATGCTTCAGGGTCCTGCTTGCAGGAGCCGGAAAAAAGAACTGAAAGTAAGTTGGACCTGCTATGCATTCTGGGATACTGGGAGAAGGTTCTGGAAGATTCTCTTAAAGGCACAGTATCCTGTTTTGAGCCACATAATGGCAGCCTATGGGGCTTGTCTGTCCAGGTTCTTCTCTCTATCATTCCTGAGGGAGTTTGCTGTTAAAGCAAGGGAAATCTGTACAGGCTTTTGCTGTTTTGTGGATTTTGTGGTGGAATTTCTAGTTGAAGTACTGGACAGTGTAGCCTTTTTAGGCTGCATTATCTGTCTTTAAATTCTCTCTTAAGTGTCTATGCTTTTCTGCATTTTTTGACACTATAAGAGATTATTTTTGATTGCTCCGGGGTCCACGCACATGGGCGGGACTATTCACTAGATTATGACTATACACAGAGATCCCCTACTACAGAAATATATTATTACAAATTTGACACAAATAGGAGTTGCAATTGGCAGAAATAATTTTGCAACATTTATGAGAAATTCAAAACCAATTTTAAACCCATTCTAGTCACTTGCTGTAGAAAAGTCTGGTCTAACCTCGTCTAAAACCTGTATCCCCACAGCCCTGCTGAAACTCACACATGTTCAGAAAAATAAACAAAACAGAAAAACACATCCTTTATGATAAGCAAAGACCAAAAAACAAGTCAATGGCTGAATTAAAAAGACCACAAAAAAGTTAACAAAATCTTGGACCCAAATTATAATTTGAATGGGAACCTGAAATATATTTCAGCATCCAAAACGCCCTACTGAAACTATTCAACCTCCTCATTCAAAATGTAACACCATTGGTGTGTGCTCCGAATAATAATCCACAGGCAAATGTGCATCAAGCACAGGCTGACTGACCTACGGTGAACTAATAAACACAGACTGCACCACTCAAACCAAACACCCACCAAGAACCCGAGAGAAGTAAAGAATGCAAGACACTTCCTCCTCCACTGCCCTGCACACAAAGACATTCAGAACTCTAATTTTTCCACGTTTACGTGGAAAATATAAACTCTGTGGGCAACCGAGTAGAAAAACTCTGCCTTATTAACACAGAAATACCGACAACAGCAGAGAGAGAAGCAAAGGAAGCGCCTGTATGCCCCCTGAAGAGATAAAACACAAAAACATGTATATTTCACAGCAGGGAAAGGTAATGTACAAATTGTTATTCATCTGTCAATTATTGTACCCTTTGTACTTACTTTGGCAATACTTGTCAGATGTGTCATACCAATAACTTTTGGGGGTTTGTTCTTTCTTGTATTGTTTGACCAGAAACGTAATCGCCATCTGACCCTAAACCTCTCCTCTTGTCTTGACCTTACACGTATAAAGCAATAAATAATTGCACACAAAGAGGCATGCCAGCGTCTCCCAAGCATGGAGGTAAGATATGAGCCTAAGCTTCCATCTCCCCCCACAAAAAAAGTGCATGATCACTAACATACACATATACAACCCAGAATGAAATCACGCACATACACTCAGAGAAAATTAAACTACCACAAATAAACCAAGAACTAAGCATTAGAATAAACACACACTCTCAACGGAATGCACACAGAGAGTCTGAATCCTGCACAGAGACCTGGACTCAAAGTTGGGTCTAGGGAAACACTAGTCACTCAAAAACATACCAACCGTGGTAAACGGATAAGCATACATACAAACATGCCAACGCCAAGAGATGAACTTACGAATACCAAGGCCAAGAACTAAGCAGGCTTCAATGTAGCCATGCAAACAATGTATACAGATAGGAAACATACTGACAGTATGCTAACATAAGAGCACAGAGAGAACCACTCATACATTTATACACTGACCAACATATTAACATCTGAGTGCATAATCACACACACCCACCAAAGCGCACACATACTCATTTATGGCAAGAGATGTGTCTCTACAGATCCACATGGAAGATGAGCACAGATTTGCACACCCCACTCTGGAAAAACACAAACATCAACAAAGCCATACAGCCTAATAAAAAGATACATTTAAGTAGTCCACCACGCTCGTTAACGTCATAGTTAGAAAGCACTGTCTAAATGTATGCACATCTACAAAAACAACCCAAACTAAACCCTGTGTTTTCATTAGGGTTCTGTTCTCCATAATCAAGAAAAGAACAATGACTGGGCACTCTGTTGGCCTACCATCAATCACTGACAAAGGCAAAAATGGAAATTGCGGCCTACCGTGGGCTGAGGCTGCTTCTGTGGATCCATGGGCATCGCACCACCCCGTGTATCTCTTTGTTCCGTGAGAAACGGCTTCCCTTCTCCCTTCTCTTCCGTGCTGCAATCATTCGCATGCCCTGAGTAGAACAAGGGTGAAATACAGCCTAACTGACGTCGCTCTGGAGCCTGCAGTGGAGCCCGTCGGCCTGGACCGCGCCTCGGAAGAGACGCCGGAGGGCAGGAGCGTGACGCCGTGAGCGTGCACGTTGGCGTTCACAGACCTGAGTCGGCTCGTGCCCAGGTCTGGAGCGGCTCGTGCACAGCTCTGACTCCCTTGGGACCTAGCAAAGTGACTATAAGTCTCGTTGGCGGCAGCGCTTCGCGCTGCAACGCCAGCGAGACCTAAAAACATAGCTCACCTAGTCATCATGTTGCAACTCTCTACATATGTTACAATATTGGAACATTGGAGGGTGGCAGGTAAAAGGGACTATAGGGACAATACTGTTACCCCTCAAATGTTCCCACATTAGAGTCAGAACTTCTGGCAGGGTCTCAGTTGTGGAGGCTAAAGCTCCTCTCTTAATTTAGTGAAATATTGTAATATTTGAGCCCAGCTCACGGTGTAGTTATACTCTATTCATGTTAAACTAGGTATGAAGTGTTCAACTACTACAGCACTCTCGACATTCTATTGAATTAAGTCAATCGGTGACCTTTTTTTTTTGCAGTATTAAGTGATACATTCTCTTGCCATATGAGTGGGTAAAACCTAATTCTGATTACCATGTTGGGTCTGCAGAAATGGGGAATCAAAAGTCCCCCTAATGTGGATTAGGAAATTCTTTCAAAACGTCTGGACTACAGAACAGCACCATAGGATGTGGGTGAAGGTTCCTCTAACTTCTAGGCATCATCACCAAATTTCAGATGAGGTTGGAAGATGTGGTGTAGAATTACCTGCATGGTGTACCATTGATGCTTCATCTTCTACGCCAATTCTCTGTGGGGGATTTTTCTGTATGCAATGGGGGTCTCTGACCAAAGCTTTATAAATGCATCATCAGTAGCTACCCTTTCCAGATTTCTCCCGCTAGTCTTGTTAAGACTGTATCTTTACTTGATTTGTCTCTTCCAAATGCCCCTATATATGTTAGAGATAAGGCCACTGGATCCTGAATGAGTCTGGACTCGTTTTTCAAATTGGTTGTGGAGCTGGTGGCAGCTTTTGCGTTAAGTTGGTGAAGCAATATTGAAGCCTGTCTGTTTTCCGAATGGTATCATCTGTTTTACATTGCAGAAAATATTTTATCCAAACCTGATGGAATGAGTCATGGTTGTGTGGTATCGGGCTATGAGGAGGGGAAGGAGGTCAATCCTCCTTTTTCAGCAGTGTGGTCCCTCACTGTTTTGCAGGCACCGTGCTTAAGCACCAACCACAACTCGGCCCATGAAGAGCCAATTTTTCTCTCTTTCTCTGACTGTCCATGCCAGGATGAAAACTAGATGAGTGACCCTGTAATACTGTAGGAGGTCAGGACAGGCCCCCCTCCCTCTGTTCTTAGTTCTGATACATCCAGAAATAGCAATATTGCCTGGATCTTATTTCTTCCAAACTTTCCACCAGGTATGTTAGTTTCCTGTCATTGTCATGCTTCATCTCTCCTTAATGAAGCTTTGCTCTATTAGGCTCTGCAGCAATCTCTCCAATCCGTTCGTTGCTCAACATATTTAGAAATATTTTTGCTTCTTGACTCAAGAGGGTTAATGGTTTGTAAGAGGCTCTTTCCTTCAAGATATTTGCCATACTTCAGTATGAGGGTTTTGTCTGTTTCAAACATAGTGAGGTTTAGGCCTGAGGATTGTGCAAAGGTATTCAAGAGGACCACCAGTTAAATGCCAAGTTGAGAGAGGAAGGTTTCACGCACAGATATTGAGAAGCCACTCGGATCCGAGGTCTTGTTGGGTTGTGTAGATTTCAGGGCTTCTTGTAATCCAGCCTAGTTTTTGGTCTTCCTGAGAGAGTCCTTAACCTCGCTGGTATAGCTGGCTGAGTGCAACACTCCAAATTTGTCTGAATGTCTTCCTGACACTCTGTACCCTTAGCGTGTAGGGCTTTAAAAAAAATCCCTGAAGGCATCCTGTTTGTCTCATTCTCAAATTGCCTGAGAGCCATCTCATCTTCTGACATTGGCATTTTGCCTTTTCACAGCCTAGTCTTCGGGCCAGAAGGGTTCAATTTTGCCTCCCCTTTCATAGACTGTTTCAGAACCCGTTCAGAGCCCTTAGGGCAGACAAGGACTACTAGGCTTCAACCGTACTGCTTGAGGTTGTTTGGCACTGGTGTCCTGGGGCCATCCAGCTATTGCTCTGCAAACTGCCTAAGTACCGCCCTTTAAACACTTGGCTCAAAGGGTAGCAAGTGCAAGCATTAACAGCCTTCTAAGGAAGGTAGGTGGGGAACAAGAGCTCAGAACTTAATATTGGTCAACGGACACAGTAACTTAATGTCCAGGCCAGTGCTGGTTGTCTAGTAAAAGTTAATTCTTTAATCATACAACAGAACTAAATAGTCCACACTGTATTTATGGTAAGCAAATACAGGTTTGTAGCCCTTGTTGTGTTCTTCAGATGGTGCTAAACCATCCAGCTCCATTATCTTCTCCCTATCTGTAACCCTAGGAGCTACACTCACAAATATCTGGTGGCAAAGGCATGAATTAGTTACAGGTGCAGATTATATCACTATTACCCACGTGGTATTTAGAAGCGCAGCTTAGTCACTCATTCTTACCCTGGTTTACTTTTGGCAGAAAGCCTTAAGTCCTTGCAGAGCAAAAGGACCTAGATGCATTCCAAGTAAGTAGAGTGTTTCATTCCTTTTGCTCCCGTTAAGGGAGAAGCCTCCAAATGCCAATGCGCTGCTGCCCGCAGGTTGGGTGGGAAGATGGGTGCTGGGTGAATGCAGTACCACAGGTCTGAGTTTCACTGCTCAGCTTCTCCAGCAGATGCAGCCTCCCTCCTAATCAGGTTCTCATTGATGATGTGCAGTGGCAGCACCCAGTCAGGCTTACACTGGCTATGTATAGCAGTGGATTCCAGGCTCATAATGGCGACAGGGTGTGGCAGCCTCCAGGGTGATCAGGCTCACACAGCAGCAACATGTTTTCTTGGCCCTAGATCACTTCAGCAGTCGTTGGACAGAGAGACCAAGAGCATGACTCAAAAAAAGGTTTGCTCCTGGCTTCGCTGTCTGATTCTGTCCACTCCCATTGGTACTCCTATAATCTGGAACATGCTGGGCTTCTCCTCCTTAACCGTCTCTCCACCGGCATGGCCAAGCATGTAAGCAAGTAAGCAAAGAAAAGTAAGCAAACAGGCTCCTAGGCACCAACCATGGAGACCCTCAGCTCCTCCAGCAGAAAGTGCAGGCTTCAATTGGTGTCCCCTCACCTCTGGCAGAAGGGCTGTTGGGCACACACCGCACACCAGCCTTGGCCCCACCGCGTCTTATCTGGTACTCTGCCAAACACTCCCTTCTTTGGTCATGAAGAACCTGGGGATGCAACAAAGTGGGGTGGTATGGACTCTAATTAAAAAAACAAAAACCTTTTATTGCATATAAGTCAAAAAATGACAGTAAGCATTAACCTTGCAGCATTGTCATATTCAACTAGTTTCCCAATACTCTCCAAAACCCCCCAACCTCCCCACCCACTCTTCAGTAAATCACAGGTCAATATTAGACTCAAGGTGCCTGTTAGAACTGGGATTTCTGGTTGGCTAAGGCTTACGCCAAAGCCAGGCAGAAACCACCATTCTAGTCAGGGCAAGGAAGTCACACGCCAAGATAACCCCTGTTCGCCCCCTTGGTAGATTGGCACGAGCAGACAGGCTTATCCCGGAGGCAATGTGTAAAGCATTTGCGCACGCACACAACAGCAACAACATCCTAGGCACACCACAAAAGGAACTCCACACAAGGTTATATAAAAATAACTTTTGTATTGTCAAAACACATCAGATAGTAATCACATAATATACATTGTGACAACTGGCACGGGCAATATTCACAAGGGATTATTTACACCAGGACAAGGCCATGTGGGCTGCTGTCAGAATCAGCTCTTAGTAGAACTAGCACTTAGAATAACTGTAACACCACATAACAATTATAGACCACAACCAGTAACCACTGGTAACCGGTAGGTACACACTGCGCAATACTAATAACCATAGGCCTAGATCACGCAGGACACATAACCTCTCTAGTGTAACATACTAGGCAAAGCAAACTTCTAAGCATGAGCACCTTTAGAAGTATAACACAAGCATAAAGGCAAAGCACATTACGCAGCAATCACATTTAGGCCTAACCAGTAAAAATACAGTAGGCAATCTCCTCACTAGTCTAAACACATTAGACTCTGCCTCCTAAGAATAAATCACATTTAGGGGCGTAACTCACAGTGAAACATAATCTCACGAACATTAACCTACATAGGTAAAATAACCTCATAATCATAGAAACATCACATTGCGCAAAAATCACACCAGGCAATTACCATTATAAACATAGTAAAATCACATTGCGCAAAAATCACATTAGGGCCTTGCGCCCTACCCACAAACCAGCCCCCTGGCCAACTGGCCATCCCAAGAAGGGGCTCAAATGCCCCGTGTTCAGAATGTCAGGGCGCGCTGCCAATGCAGCGCCAGTCAGGGGTGCGCCACCGGCGCAAACCTAAACGTTGCAGCTGCCCACTACTTGCTGGGCAGCTGGGAACAATCCCAAGGGCCTAAACGCTGCAGCTGGCACTAAGTGCTGCGCAGCTGTGGAAGGCCTGGCACCTCTGTGCCATCTCTGTCCCTCTCAGGGACTCTCTCAATTGCTCCTAAACGGTGCAGCTGCCCACTACTTGCTGGGCAGCTGGGGATCAGTAAAGCTGCAACAGGGCCCTCACTGGCCCTTAGGAGCAAAGACTGCGCCACAGGCTCTCACTAGCCCTTTAACAAAATTGCGCCATACTGAGCCACCTGGCTCTCAATGAACTGTACCCCAGGGGCCCACTGGCCCCTTAAACAATCACAGGTGCCCCCAAACGTTGGAGCTCTCAGGCTCTGGCCACAAAAATGCTGCTTGGGCTCTCACTGGCCCTCTATAAACAAATGTGTCCAACGTTGGAGCCACGGGGCTCTAGAAATACACACATGCCCTTGAGCCTCTCAGGCTCCTAAAACAAATATGGCCCCGTCGTTGGAGCCCTCAAATTGTCGGAGTCCCTCTCGGGGGACTCGAAGTAAACTATGCCCCCAAGAGCCTCTCAGGGCTCCTCACAAATGCCACCTTTCGTCGGAGCAGCCCGCTATCAAGTGGGGCCGCTCAAAGAATCTGCCGGGACCTCCACGGTGCCTTTAAAGGACCATGCATCCGTGGCCGCTCTATCACACAACCTGCCCCCGACGTTGGAGCGCCCCCCTGGCAGGCGGGGGCTGCTCTGAAGAGGATGCTGACCTGCCCCCTGCTCAGCCCTCACTTACCGGCTTCGGGGACTTCTCTCTTGGTGGCAGCCGCCGCTGGACTCCTCCGCCGGGGCTCTCCTTCGCTCACGGGAGCCCTGGCGGCTTCACTGAGGCAGCGGGCGGGGCTCTCTATCTCTGGGGCTCCCTCCTCTGCATGGGAGCCCCGCAACACTGGCGCTGGGTTGCTGGCGGCCACGGGGCTCTCCCTCACTTCTGTGAGCCCCGGGCCGCGATGTCTCGGCCGGCTTTTCTTCCAGTTTACGGAGGTGGGGTGGCCTCCCGTTCCCTTCCTGGTTCTCTGGCTCCTCCCCGATGACGCGGCGGGAGGCTCGGCCGGTTTGGCCAATCCCAGCGCGGCCTTCGGTGGATGCCGGCGACTGCCTTCTCTTGGGGAACTCGGCCACGGCGGTGATTTTCCCCTGGCAGACGAGGGGTGGGCACCCTCGAAACTATACAAATATGAGCCAACCCTGCATGGTGGGCTCCTGTGAGGGTAACAAGAGGCGCTACCAAGCGCTTAGGCAAAATAAAGCGCTCCCAGGCGCTAGTGTAAAAATAAAGCGCTCTCAAGCGCTAGGGGCCAAAATAAAGCGCTCCCAAGCGCTACAGGCAAAAATAAAGTCTTCCAGTCCCCCAGGCAAGGCAGAGGGGTCACAGTAATTCCTCCAGCAATTCAAAGCATCCAGGGGCTGGGCAGGGCCCAGGGAAGCAAGCCTTCACCTTGGCCCAAGCAGCAGCACGCCCCTGGTAGATTCCAGTCAGAAACAAGAACATTCTACAAGAGGTCACAGCCTCTTTTTATACACAGAATCCTTTGTCTAGCAGGGTGCAGGCAATGTGAGAACCAGCTACAACTGGTTATGGGGAACTCCTTTCACTGGCCAGGCTAGGGACATCAGACGCACCACAGGGGGTGGAGCCAGCATTGTGTGGGCAAAGCCCAGCCCTATTCAGGTCCCAGGTGTACCCCTCCCTCAAATCAGCATGCTAATCTCTCCATTCACCACCGGGGCAGACCCATCCTGACTCCTGGAGCCAGGCTCACCAGCCAGCTCCAGCCAATCACACGCCAGACACAAATTACACTAACATGCCAACTTCTAGAAGTGGCACTTCCACACTAGACACATTCATGCCGCATACATCATTGCGCAGCATTCAATCTCACGAGTTCGCACATAGCAAACTCGACCCTGCACTCCCCACGCATCAGGAACTACCATGGTCACACATATTCCCCATGCATTCCTATGGGAGGGCAGGTCACTCTCACCACACACACAGAGAGCGCACGCACTTTACACTGAACCACAGTGAAAAAGTGCTCAGAGACCTAAAATCACCAACACCAGGTTACAGAAATAGGCTAGGAAAAAGCAAAAAGTTTTTCGGGGTGAACCTGCCAAAGGGGTCGAGTCCAACAGTGCCCATGACTCAAGATCCCATCTCCGTTCCCTTCAAAAGGTGTACGCAGTCCACCCCAATAGCTATTTAATTTCTCCCATATTTTGTTCCATTTTTTTAGGACAGCCCGTGCTTTCATAGACCACTTTCTCCGCCAGCATGCACCATTGCAGATTACGCTTCCAATCATTCTGTCGTGGTGCCAGTTCAGCCCTCAATGGGCCCTAATTTTAAACACATTTTCCAGACGGGTGATGTGGGATCCACTATTTAAAACATAAGAGCCAGTTTGAGTTGGTTCTATTGGCAAGTGTCCTTCTTAGGCTTCTCTCCAGACAAAGCCTTTGTGTAAAGGGATGCTTCAAACAGCAGATAGCTCTAGGGTGCCCTTCAAACAGTAGCGCCCACCACAGGGGCACAGTGAAGTGTGATTTCTCCCCAACTGGCTGTCATTCTTTCTGAAGCAGCAGTAATTGGTGGCAAATCAATGTACAAGTCAGAACTTTAAACAAAATAATAATGATATTAATAATAATAAGCAAGCTTGTAAAGCGCCTGGTTACACTCTCTAGCGTGTCCCTGTGCTTCGGCACAGCCTCGTCGCAAGCGCAATAGTAGGAATCAGTGTCCCGAAGACCCTATATGCGGACGAGCCAGATTTTCAGCGTCTTCCAAAAGAGTAACTCCGAGGGTTCATTTCGCAGAGAGAGGGGGAGTGTGTTCCAGTGCTTAGAGGCCAGATAGCTAAAAGAGCTAGCTCCCATTCTTGCTCTTTTTGCCCTAGGAATCTTGACCCGCCCGGTTTCAAAATATCTCAGATGTCTGGTCATAATGTAAGGCGTAAGAAATCACTTGTACAACAGAAATTGCAGTCCTACCCATCACCTCTAACATCTACAAGGTGGCAGTGCTCAGGAGGAACTGATCAGCAGCTCTTTGCTAGTCTTAATTGAATTTCAAAAGATAGCCCCGTCCTATTCTCCTCACTTCAATGACTGGACCACCACCCTCCAGCCACAGGAATACAGGTAGTACACTTCCACTGCCTTGGGAAGCTGTCCTCATTCCTCATATTGTGTCATGCTAAAACAGGAACATGAAGAATGTATCTATCTGGATTCATTGCTCAGATGCACTGACCTAGAGGCCTAGAACTACGTATTTACTGCGGTATATTGCACACAAACAAGCACTTGATGTACTCATTGGATGTCAGTGCAAGATTCTGGGTTACTCGTAGCAGTGGAACTTTTCACTCTCGGTAAGTAGGTCACACACTCACTGAAAAAGATAAAAAGGTATTGTAGCCCTCTGTCTGGCTTTCTCCTCCAGGCCACAGGATCGATCCATGCCCATCCAAACATAAGTCTGACTTGTTCTCTACTGGTGTTTTCTTATTTATCCACTTTATGGACTCTGTCTCTAGTTCACTGAGCTCAGTTGTGTGAATATTCTTGACTAACCATCTTCTGTCTTGCTATGTCCGCTGCCACTTCTGTCCACACTCACATTATTGCCATGATCATATCCCAGGTAAAAGCTGGAGCAACATCCGAGGCACGCGTAGGCCGTCCTAATGGCCTGAGGGGCCATACCCACTCACCTTTTGGACACTGTAAAGAATATTTTTCAGGCTGAGCAAAGGTCAGCCCGACAGACACACTTTATTTTCAGGTCAGGCAGCCAGGAGCTAGGCATGCACTAAATGCGCAGGCTCATGGCTGCCTAAGCTGAACTTTGCCGGGCTGAAGAAGTCACAGCTTCTATGGGCATGACATCTACAGCTTGGGAAAGCACCTGGAGGCCTTACCCCTCTTGATGAGAAGGAGCATCACTGACTGCCTCGGACCTGGGCACATCAGATTCTAAACCCTGAAGTGCCCAAGGCTGAGTGTCAGTCACTGACACCTCGTCACAGAGGTGGGTGGGGTCAGCAGTTTCACTGACCCCATCCCACTCTGTGATGAGTGAGGAACTGCTGCCTTCCCTCATTGACTGGTCTAAGGTCAGCCAATGAGGGAAGGGTGCAGTTCAACCCTCGTGGTATTTCTAAGGCAGAGCTACACAGGCAAGAACTAATATTATTATTATTTTTTTTAATATAATATTATTATTGAAGGTAAGGTATGACATTTGAAAAGCAATTTGCACATATGTTAGCAATCTGATTATGGTACAGGAAATTCTTGATACAAAAAGAAGTACAGGATAACATTTTCAGTCTCAATTCTAACATATTCAGGCCCCTGTGTCAGTAGTTTCCCTCGTCTTCGGAGGCTCGCATATCCCTTCCCTGTAGGTATTCCATTTTTCCCAAATCTGCGTACATTTGATGGGGCATCCCCTAGCTTAATATATGGACTTTTCGGTAACCATACACCAGTCCATGTCTTTACCCCATGCCCCTATACTCAGTGCGGTCTGAGCCTTCCAGAATCTCGCAATATTTCGCTTTGCCACCATCAACCCCAACGTTCCCCATATTCTTTCTTTGGAGCTCAGGTCGATCGTGCCCCAGGTTTTGAGGATTGCCAGCTTTATGTTGCATTCGATCCCCTGCCCCAAAACTCCTTCCATAAGTCTCACTACCGCCTTCCAGTCCCCTGGACAACTACACATTCCCAGAGTGTGTGGATAAAAGTTCCCTCCTGCCCTCATTGTCTTGTGCTGCCACCGTCTGATCAATATCCCATACGAAGAACAATTTTATATGTAATGTTTGGTGTGTGCGTGAATATATGGGAGTGAGTGTTGTGGATGGATGTTTGCATGCATGCGTGAATACATGAGTGTGAGTGTTTGCGTTTTCAACCGACCACCCCCCTCCCTGCTAATAGTACAGGCCGCCACTGATGAGGGCTTGTTGGCTTTAAAGAATTTTCCCATTTTCTTTACCATTGCGGTTTTGTGCAGTAGACATCAAAGGGTGTTTGCTTGTACCCTCCACTACCTTCTCAACAACCTTCTAGCGCCCCACCTCCATCCAATCTATGTGGGTATGGTCAGAAATCCATATGTCTGGAATGGCTGCTCTGGTGAAGAAACAGAGGAGAGTGCAGAATTGTTGTCATTTTATCTCTTCCTCCATTACTTAACGTGCCTCCAGGCAACTACACATTAGCTTTCCAGATCATGCAGCGATTCTGTAGGATCTCAAGCTTTGATGATACTAAACTCCAAAATGAGAACTGACAGATTGAGAAGTTGCTACTTCAAGACAACTTCTGGATTGCAGAAATCCGGAAATTTATAATAGAAGAATTTTAGCAAAATAAGGATTCCACTGATTTTGCTAAAAGCAACCCTATGTAATAGAATCACACCCTATGGAATTGCTCAATCTAAGCGAAAATGCGAAAAAGTATCAGCTTGTGAAGCAATGATAGCACTTTTTTATCCAAGCACACAATGGAGCGCTGAAAATATGAAAGAATGCCAAGAACACCCATAGGACATGTACAATGATGCGGAAATGCCACTATCGCTGAGGAAAGATGGTATGAGGAAAGGCAGTTTAAGGATAAGCTATTAGAATTATCAGCGGAGGAGACCGCTAACAAAAATAAGATAGTAAGACATGGAGATCCTGATTGGAATTTAGTAACAGATGAATCTAGTAGAATAGACACCGTACTTTTGGATCATTATATAAAATCAATGAAGCAGGTCATGACATTTAAAAAGGAGCGCTGGGTCACAGCACTCACCTTGGACATTTCAACTCCAGTCAAACAACCCACCCTACCCCCCAAAAAATGTTGTCCTATTTGGTGGGTTGTTGTATCTGCATTACCAGCCTACTCTGCACCCACAACAGGCTTCCCAGCGCTTTCAAACTGGAACCGTGGGCCAGACGGTCCACCACCTGGTCACCAAGGTCATAGTTCATCCCAGTCTTCCACCCATCCGGCCAGTACCTCCAAACCTCTCTAGTATGCCCTTATTAGTGCGCAGCTACCCTGTAGGAGGCAGGAATCAGACACTTGCTGCAAGGGTGGCAGCAAATCACACCGGACAAATGAATCCAGTAAATTGCCCAAAGGGGCTATTCCCCGCCATTTCTTTTCAACCCACTGCACCTGTTGCCTACTTCAGACCACTTCTTGGAGGTCCATATGTTCTTCTTCTGGCCAAAGAAGCCATAGAGAGGGCACCAGACATAGAAAATGGGGCTGAGAATTGTTCCTTCTACTTTCCTGTGCCGAAGAAGGAGGCCTCCATTGTATCCTAGATCCTCTCCCCCCTTAATACCTTTCTGTGCAAGGACAAATTCAAAATGCTCACCCTGGCCCAGCTTCACTGCACACTAGAGACTGGATGGTGGGGTTGGTTTTGCAGGATGCTTATTTTCACATCCCTGTCCTCCCGACCTGCGATTCACGATGGGCCACAAAGACATTCAGTTTACTGTGCTCCCCTTTGGCCATACCAGTGCCCCTCTGGTGTTCACAAAGGTGATGGGGTTGGTCACTGCCCATCCTATAAGATCGAGGGTACCAGTCTTATCCTACCTGGACTGCTAACCAGTGCTAAAGTGCATGTGCTCTCTACCCTAAACATGGTTTGATTGATACATCCCGATTGGCACATTTAATGTACTTATAAGTCCCTAGTAAAGTGCACTACATGTGCCCAGGGCCTGTAAATTAAATGCTACTAGTGGGACTGCAGCACTGTTTGTGCCACCCACTCAAGTAGCCCATAACCATCTCAGGCCTGCCATTGCAGAACCTGTGTGTGCAGCTTACACTGCCATGTCGATATGTCATTTAAAAACCCTTGCCAAGCTTCAGACCCCCCTTTTATTACATCTAAGTCACTGCTTAGGTCGGCCTCAGGCCCATAGGGCAGGGTGCTAAGTAATAACAAGCATTTACAATGCAATGGTCTCGGCATCATTAAAGGTAGAGCTATTGGCATTGCTCATGACATTTCTTTTTTTTTTCTTTAAATCATAAATAAATGGCATTGTCATTTACATTGCCAATACACAGCACTCTGCACTCAACAGCACACAGCACTCTGCACTCACTACTCTGCACTCACTACTCTGCACTCACTACTCTGCACTCTGCACTTACTACTCTGCACTCACTACTCTGCACTCACACTCTGAATTAACGCCTCCCTGCAGGTAATGTACGTTTTCCCCATTTTGTTGCAAACAAAACCCTTCAAATGTCCTAGGAGGCAGCACACTACAAAAATAATAATGGCGTGATTACAAGTGCGCATGCTTCTAAGGCACCCTACCAGCAGTGTGTCGCCCTGTCCGGCCCGGGAAGAGCCCTGCTATCTTATCGAGCCACTCACTCTGCCAGGTCTGTAAGAATGGACCTGGAGGTGAGACATGCACACAGACGTTTTAAGGCATGGGCCAAGTGGGCTCTGGCCCAGTGCCCCTGCCTTTTAGGGGCCTCCCTGATAGAGGCAACCCTGTTCTACAGAGTCTTTCCTTGATGATCTTGAATAATTCTTAAACAGATTGTTTTAAATAAAGTTTTCCTTTATTTTTAATGTGGTGTGCGATGTAAGAGTATATTACAGACATTTTGCAGATAAATGTGTTTATGTTTTATGCTACATGACCTCTCCTAAGAGAAATAGGAGGGTGTCATAGAGATTATTTGCAATAATATTAGTGAGCTGATGCTGTGTTACAATATTGTCTCTATCCCTGAATATTAGATGCAAGCACATTCACAATGTGGATGTGTGTGCATGTGCACTCAGTGACCTGGCCAAGGAGGGCACGAAAAAGCTGAAATAAGATAATAAATTAAAGGTTGTTCGAACAAGGGGCTCCAAAATACGTCTAGCCCTGGGCCCCAAAAATCCTTAAAATGTCCCTGCATGCACACCCTGTAATCTGGGGGGCATACCTAGCAGGTCCTGTAGGAAGTGTGCTGGGCACATTGGCTGGCGGAAGCAAGCCCTGGGAGGAAATGGACGACCCATGGGCTTTAACGGGTCTTAATATCAACGTGCACTTAATAGACTAACAGCATAAAATCATTCTGGAAGGCAGCAGTATGTGTTCAGAGGATCGTGTGGCAAGAGGAAAGGAAAGTGCTCCATCTGGAAAGTACGTTTGTTCTGTCCTTGAATGATATATTAATGATACACATATTTCATCATTTTTTCACATATAGATATATTACGGACTGGTGTGCAGAACCTTGGGGCATTCATCTCGAGTAAAATAACCCCGCATCACCCCCGCCCCTCGCCACCACCCATCCACCAGGCGCTTCAATGGAGCACAGCCCCGCGGGTCACCGGCGTGGGGGGGGGGGTGGGGGGTGGGGAGGGTGGTCATTCATGGTCAGTGGTCTGTCTTCACATACGGACTGAAAGCCACACCGTCTGTCACACGGGACCTCACAGAGCCCTCTGGTTCTAAATCTTATCATTCATACCAAACCGGAAAACCAGGAATTATCGCTTTATACATCCAGCTACACCGGAAACAATGATACATTAGGTCGCAAAGCAATGTTTCCAAATGCACTGCAGAACCCAAAAAATAGGGGTCATATTATGTATCTGTATCTCATAACGTGTAGAATATATGCGACTAACACATTAAAACAGTGCAAATACCAGTAACAAAACATATTCTGCGGTGCCTGCCCAAATCTCGGAACACAGTTACTGCAAACCGAAAATACTGTGTGAGGTGGTATGGCCAGCTGGCTCAGACCGATGGAATTATTAGAGATGATGGTCGACGACCCCCCCCCACACACACACACACATACATACTACCCCCCCGCCTCCCCTCAACCCCCACCACCACCAGTGCACATACACGGTATGAATGGAACGAGGAAAAGGCTGAAATACACCATTGTCATAGCTAGTATTTCCTCTAACCATTCATAATTTGGTGCAGAAAATTGGAACGTATTTAGGGATTAATGCAAGACATTTGTGTGTGCAATTATTGCGCAGAACAGCCAAACTGACTTGGAGGGGGAAAAGTGTTTAAGCCTCAACAAAATATGTTTGAATCTTAACAGAATATAGCTGAGCTTCCCCCAATTCGCCTGTTCACTGTCAGAGACATCTCATCTCCCAAGGCCCTTAACTCTCCTTGAGGTAGTTCCGAATTTGCCTAATTTAGGGCACTTGAGTCTATTTTCTTTAGAAAATAGCCCAGTGCTAAAGTTGATCTCTTCAGTTCAGGCACCGCATCCACCATATCGCAGCGGACACTTTACATCTCAATCGGAGATTGCAACTAACACAATGAGTTGATTATGCCTAACAAAGTGCTGTGAAGTGGTGGTAAAGGGGCGCGTAGGCGCTATAGAAAACAAAATAAACACGCACGCAAATAAATAAATACATAAATAAAGATTTAGAAATTATATTTGTGGCATCCCTCGCGTTGCTGTAGCTGTTAGTGAAGCGTGCTAGGCTACCCCTTTGCCCCCAGACCCCCACTGAGTAGCCCGAACATGCTGCAGGTGACTCTGGGTGTACTGTAAGCATATTTCCCAGTCGGTGGTCGGCATTACATATGTGGCTGCCGGATGCCTCCTCAGGGCAGCTGCCCAGCACCTCAGTCCAGGGCTGTCGAACTCAGAGCCTGACGGACGGTACCGGCCACGCGGACACACAGGCACGCGACCTGGGGCTTCCGTGAAGAGGCGCTCTGGGACAAAATAAACAAGCACACAAATAAATAAATACATAAATAAATGTTTATAAATTATATTGGAGGCATCCCTCGTGATGCTGTAGCTGTTAGTGAAGCGTGCTAGGCTACCCCTTTACCCCCAGCCCCCCACTGAGTAGCCCGAACATGCTGCAGGTGACTCTGGGTGTACTGTAAGCGTATTTCCCAGTCGGTGGTCGGCATTACATATGTGGCTGCCGGATGCCTCCTCAGGGCAGCTGCCCAGCACTGCAGTCCAGTGCTGTCAAACCCAGAGCCTGACGGACGGTACCGGCCAGACGGACACACAGGCACGCGACCTGGGGCGGGACCCGGCGCGTGTGGGCTGTACCTGTGCTCGGCGAGGTGCTGGCGGGGTTTCTCTCACAGCCGCAGCTGGCGGGGCTGCTAGAGCGCCAGGTGACGAGGAGCGTCCCGCTTGCCGGCCGGCGTCCCCATCCTCTTCCAGGGCTCCTGCCGGCGGCGTCCCCATCCTCTTCGAGGGCTCCACCGAGAAAGGCGACGTGTGGGACCGGCCAAGTCTCCGAAGGGAAATAAACAAGAAAAAAAAAAGAGCAGGAAAATGGCGGCAGCAAAGCCCCATCTCTTTCGGATTCGGGGGCGTGTATTTGTTGTTTTGAGTGACGGATGACGTCACTGGCGAAAGAACAGCAAAATGTACGCCCCGTATCCGAAATAGACGGGGCTTGTTTGGAGTGACTCCCTTCTCCTCCAATGGCTGGCCTCCGTTTAGGAAGCCAGCCAATGGAGGAGAGGTGGAGGAGAGAGGCGGGTTCCAAGCCCCGTCTGCGAAAGCGCAGCCTTTAGGTCCTCGACCTAAAAAGGTAGGACATGTACTTTTACGTTGTATATGTCCTGGTAGCGAAACAAAAACCAAACTTGTTTTTCACTACTGTGAGGCCTACCGCCCTCATAGATTAATATTGGGGATTCCTTATTACATTTAATAAGCTTTAATTCCTAATAGAGAGAATGTAGATCTGTCATGTTTAATGCCTATGGGATAGTAATGATAAATCCTTGTTATGGTAAAGTTGGATTTGTTGTTACTATTCTGAAAATGCCACTTTTAGAAAGTTAAAAGAACAAATGATGGCCGGAATGCTAAACAAACCAAACGTTTACCCCTAGTCACAGATCTGGGTTTAGTCCATCTATTTTTTGATCACAACGCCACCCCAATTTGGACCCAGCCATATGCAAATCAGTCTTGACCCTGCTCCCCGTGGGAACCGTCCAACTTGAACTGCCAGGCCAGGTCCTCCCTGGACCGGAAACAACCATCCTGTGACCGGTTTCGGGGTATCACCCATCATCAGCCTGGCGTTGAAGGCCTTTTTCCTCTACATCAAGGGACAGCTGCTGCAGGTTTTCCTGCGCAACACCACATACCACAACAAATAAGGCAGCTTGTGGTCTTGGGTCCTGTGCCAAGAGACTCTCTGCCTCTGGACCTGCCTGAATCATTACACGATCTTTCTGGTGGTAAACTACCTAGCGGGATCTTTAAACACCAGGACGAACAAACCCTGACGGTGGCACCTAGAGGACCACAAATGGCAGTTACACCCAGAGGTGGCCCAGGACATCTTCCAACAGTGAGGAGATGCCTCGCTCGATCTCTTCGCCACCACGGAGAATGCGCAATGTCAACACTTTTGCTTGCTGGAGTACCCAAGCAGGCTGTCTCTTGGAGACTGATTCTGTAGAGTGGAGCGTAGGACTGCCATTTGCCTTTGCATCGCTACCTCTACTGCCCCGAGTTCTGAAGATTTGACTGCCCCGAGTGGCTCCAGATTTAGTCAGGAGAGTGTGGTGCTTGGAGCTTCTGAGGATGAGCATCCATCCTCCGATCAGGGTGCCACTTCAGGAGGATTTCCTCTCCCAATAGAAGGGCAGAGTTATGTACCCAGGCCTGCACAACCCGCACCTTCATGCCTGGAGATTGACTGATAACAGTTGATCGACTTTGACCTACCTCCTGAGGGAGTTGATGTAATCTTGGCAGCCAGGTGTCTTTCAAAAAAGCCTGCTCATGCTGAATGGTGGGACAAATTTATTGTTTGGTGCAGTAACAATCAGTTGACCTGGTACAGGTAAAACTGTTGGATATCTTGTTGTTTGCATAGTTGTTAGCCCAGCAAGGACTAGCTCTGACCATAGTTAAAGGCTAGTTATCAAGCCTTTCTGCCTTTTTTCATCTGCCCTGCCAACCTTCCTTTTTCAAACCATCGTCTGTGATGCATTTTCTAAACAGTTTATAACATATTTCCACCTAAGCCCTTTGTTTGGACCCCAATGGGCACTCCGATTTAACATACCAGGGCATATTGGGAGGACAATCAGATCTTTGTGGGAATCTCTTGGGATAAGAAGGGCAAAGCGGTGCAGAAACGGACCATCTCTCGATGGCTAGTCTCCTGCATGAAGGCCTGCTACGCATTGGCTATTCAGCCTCCTCCTGGATGCCTAAGGTCCTACTCTGCCAAGGCTGCCACCACTGAATTGGCACACCAAGTACAAAGTTAAAAAGGTTGAGACAATCCCCTAGCAAAAATCTTGGCAATTTGTATTGTTTTTGACAATTTGCTGCATTGTGTAGAATTAATTCTTCTCTTTTTCCCATTTTCTCTTTCAAATAATATGAAAATTCATTCTTTGTATTGTCAGTTATAACTGAATTTTAATGTGAAGTAATGAAAGTGTGCAACAGTGCATACAGTTCTATTGTAAAAGACCACATACTTATTACAAGTAAGGTGGAGGTGTGGATCTCGTGGTCCATGAAGGCCAGAGCAAAGGTTTGATCTAGATAGCTGAAGTTTGGAATTAAGTTCCATCTCAACTAAGATCTGTGATTGAATATGGCCTTTTTCATAGAGATGTGGATGTTCTCTCTGGTCATTGGTATTTCAAAGACCAAAGACTGCAGCTTCTTCTGGGTTTTAGAATCTTATGTACATTGTGAGTAATGATGTAGATATATATATATATATATATATATATATATATATATATATATATATATATATATATATATATATATATAGTAGTATATTATTGATAAGGTCTTTTTTGGTACTATTACAGTCGGTTCTTCTGGTCATATTTGAGTAAAGAGTGTCTAGAGAAGAACTACCAGAATGGTAAAAGTCCAATGGCAAAAACCTCCACAATATCCCGGTTTATAGATTATCGGAAACAAAAGTCTTAAAGGACATCTGCATTCTTCAAGGGATTTAGAGATGATACTAGAGTCTAGAGTTGTCAAGTCTCACCCATTATTCACCATGTAAGGCTGGACTTTAGCCCAGGTAGAAAAAAATAAATATTTAAATTTTATGAATACACAAAAGCCATCCCAGTAGTGTACTAACAAGAGAAGAAGCAGTATTAAAGATTTCTGGATCAGATGATGAATAAATAAGGGTTATGCCGCAGATCATGTCTTTATTTCAGTATTACCATACTTGTTCGTAGTTGGTGGATTTTTCTCTTGATGCACTTTCCTTCATGCTTTTCTTGATGCTAGGTTCAGCGTCTCTCAGTTGGGTGCATTCCCCGCTCCATGATCGTAGTTCTGGAAGATGATTTGGTGGACAGTTGCAAGTCTGGTGAGCATAATACACACCCATTTCCAGAAATACATAAGAACTACCAATTTCAATTTTAAGTATGTTAAATAATCAATATCTGGTGTACTTTAGTTCATAAATAAGTATTAATGTCTTGTGGCTGACTTGTATAGATGCATGTTGATTTAAATATTGGTAGTGTAGACCTTCTAGGTGAAATAGATGGTCCCAAAATACATAAATCCTCCGATAGTTTGGTTTTAACAAGACTTTTAATGTACTTCTTACACCTTTGCTTCTGTGTCAATCAACAGTGTAAATGCTAATGGTTGGTTCTGTTGAGAAAGGTAGAATTACTTCCACCAGGAAAACCAATCAATTGCATACAGTCAACCTTGAATATCGTACAAACACAAGAAACAATAAGACTGATGTTATAGACTCAAAATGTGATCTAGAAGTTTACCTGATTTGGATTTTCATGGTACATATGGAGGATTTTCGGAGTCTATTGGAATCCCTCCCCTCCTTATAGCAACCAAAAGGCCCATGTATACAGGCTACTCTGAAATATATTCATAGTACTGAAGAAGACCCTGGGTGATGTTTTACAATTACACTCTGAGACTAGAGGTCGAAACGTCGACGTACAGATCAGGCATTCTGTACTAGTATTACACATATCGGTGCTAAATAATAAGGCTATATGTGTTAATATGCATGCTAAGTCTATACGGATGCAGAATTAAGTGTTTTCTACTATGTGTATTGTGAATGTTAAACGTTTGGATTGTGTCTACGTAATTATATGGCACATTTATGTATGTAAAGGTATATGTTGTTGAATTGTCTTTTGTTTTTACATATTTGTATTTGTAGTGTTGCATACGATATATGACTACCATTGATTTGTTTCCCTAGCGGTCAGGACACATGTAAAAAGTCTTGAAGCAATTCTAACTTTCTCGACAGAATCAACCATTAGCATATACTGTTCTAGTTCCCCAGGTTCTGTGAGATACTGGCATACCCCGTCAATCTTCAGTGATCTTTATCAATCAAAAGCAACATTTGTGTATTTGTAAGATTGTTCATGAATCTTTAGATTTGTTTTATTTATTTTTTGAGTTTTATATAGCGCAAACCTGACCCGAGGGTACCAGAGTGCTTTACAAAATTTAAACAAGCATCATTTATGAGGAATACACAAGAAAAATAGTAGGCATACGCAGTAATAATATACAATAGAAGTTGGAACAGATGGTGGATAAATTTCAGAGGTAGAGATTGTAGTTTTTTTCAGGGGTTGGAGGACTAAATTATCACTTATTTCCAGTGGTAGTAATGCTCGGGATCTTTGGTGGTTAAAAATAAAGTGCATAAAAAGCAAGGAGGGTGTATTCAGGTATTTATTGAGAAGAAATAATTTGGTTTTTATAGCAATGACTAATTGTTGAGTAGTTCCTGTGGTAAAGCATTCCAAATTCTAGGTGCATTCCTAGAGAGAGAACGGACGAGTGATTCTTCTTTTCTTTCTTAATTTTGGGAGGAATTAGAGTAGAGTGTTTGAGCTTCCCAGAGGCCTCTTTCGTCCAGCTTTTGATAGTTTGTTTGCAAGGTACTTTGTTTTTTCAGTTTAAGGGACTTTGTGGGTTATGCAGACTGTTTTGAATATGATTGTTGCTTCAATTGGTAGCCATTTTAGTTTCTTAAGTGTGGGAGTGATGTGATCATAGCGCCTCTTCCTAGAAAGAAATCTAGCCACTGCATGAGCATAGACTTCATAGGGATAAGGTTCTTTTTTGGAGTAGGAGGGATTGTTGCATTACCTAGTCCAGCTTGGAGAGGACTGGAGATTGTATTACATACAGTCTTTAGATTGTCAAAGGGGGTGAAGGGTTTGATTTAGATTTTCTAATTTACTTATTTATTTTGGGTGTTTCAGCATGTGCAAGGCCTTTTTTGCTGAGGCATTTATATAGTCTTTTATGCTGAGGTTTTTGTCAAGTGTAATCCCTAGCAACTGAACAGAGTTGGAGATAGATAGTTTACAGTTTAATGCATTGAGGTTGCAAAGCCAGTTATGGATAGCAAAGGACTTTTCCTTTGGCTGGATGGGGAGGAGTTTTGATTGTTGGGGTTGAGCTTTAACTGGTTGTTGGTCAGGCAGGATTGTGCCATGGAGAGACTATTGTTCAGGTGCTGGATGTCGCTATACGACGAGATTGTGGGACTGATACTGCTTGTGAGGTGGAATTGTTTAATTTGATGAAGTGGGATCATTGGTTCAGGTATGAGGCGAACCACTGAAGGACAAACCACGGATGCCTGTATGCCATGAGAGGGTGTTTAGGAGAATGTTGTGGTTAACCGTATCAAAGGCCGCTGAGAGGCCCAGGAGGATTAAGATGCAGGCCTCACCATTGTCTAGAAAACTATGTATGTTATCAGTAATTGTCTGGATTTCAGTTTCTGTACTGCAGCCTTTCCTGAACCCAGATTGAAAAGTGTCAAGTAGGCTGACATTTTCAATGTGGGTGTTAAGTTGTGAAAGCACACCTCTTTCAATACATTTGGCAAGGAGAGGGAGGTTAGTTATAGGTCTGTAGTGTTCACTCTGTGGTTGTAAACATAATATGCGTCTGCAGCACTGGTTCTTAAGCAATGATATGCGTTGATTGTTTCTTGTGCTCGTTTACTTCATTTACCTGGTGTCCAATGCTGATTAGGGAATGCTTTGTTTAGTGGTGGAACTGAACATAAGGTGCCCAACTGTTTAACTGTCTTGCATTGCAAAAGGTAGAAAAACATCTCCACCTTCTTTAACACTTCTATGGTGTGAACAAATCATAGCAAACACTAGGAGATGATGGATGGAGCGCTGAAGCTTTTCAGACACTCACTGCCAGTCACAGATCTGGGTTGAACCATCATCGCTCTTTAGCGCACTTCACTTGTGCTTTGGTGTACTACAAGAGTACACTGTAGCACACTGAAGCCACTACTGGGTCTTTCCTTGGTCTTCGTTTCTAAAGAATTGTCTTTCTCAAATTGAATCTGTGGTTACCATATTAATTATTTTACCATGCCACTTGTGGACAATCTTTCATCATCAGCAATTGCAGATGATTATAGTTTTTTAGGCAGTTTTTCTTCTTCGATTAAATTAGATAACAGTTGTTTGAGGTAATTGTTGTGCATTCCATTTTATGGCTAGTCTGCTTCCCATTAACTCTCCAAACTAATAGCCCCTTTAGACTTTGTAGGCACGAATATGACCTTCTGTATGAGATGCTTGCAGTATTTCTGTGCCTTCAGCCACAATGTTGCTGAGGTTTGGTTAAGCGACATTGTTGTTACCTTCTGTATTCCTATTATATGGCCACTTTTTAAGCGGGATTTAGTGTGTAGCAGCTTATGTTCATTGGAGACGAATGTTACCCTGTGCATGTTGAGCACAGAAATCCAGCAGCACTTCAGAAATCTGTGATGCAAGGTGAAAACGTAACCGTCACTGAATAGTAGGGATATCACAGGGTTGTTGTATTGGATGACTCCAAATATTACAAGAATGTGATTGGCAGCAAATAGTAACAACTAGGGTTTGATATACTGCTCTGCAGTTTCTAAGCACTGTAGAAGTGATGATATTAGCCAGTTTCAAGATGCCTAATTTACCTATTGGCTAGTTTGCTTCTAGTCAAGTTAATTGTACTGCATATACTCACCTTAGAAAGTTAGAAAGCTTAGTCGACCTTGTTAGGATTAAAACCTGTGACTAGCTTTCAACTCACTGAGCTATCCAGATGGCATAACTCCGAGATCAGTGACTTGGTTATAGCGACAGCATTGTGTTGGTATGGATGCAGAGCCATAAATATTTGGCAAGATTGTGGTTGACCGCTAATATTAAGTTTTATTATATCCAGCACTTCATACCACACTTCTGCTGTGTCAAAGCACTGTAAATAACACTTATTACCTTTAGCCATTTATTTATACTCCATTTACCTGCTTCAGAAGGATGGAAGGCTGAGTCCGATTTGCCAGGAATTTGTTACTTCCAGATTACTGCATGTTTCAGTGGTGAGCGTTCTCGTCTCTGATCCATCCTGAGCCACTTTAAAAAAAATAAAAAATTACAGGGGTGCCCCCTTCTACCAAGGATCCCTCCCCCCTACGACCCCAACACATTTCGTCACCTTCAGCTACTACGATGTTTAATTAGGCAATGCAGTGCAGACAGCGAAATGCTGGTCAACTAAAAAACAGCAGCACAAAGTCTGCATACCCTTTGGGACATGACCAAAGAATGTGAAAATATGATCCAAGGTTGCTACAATCTCTCAAGCAGAGTTTGCTAGCATGTGTCCTATCCGGCTTGGGGATTTAAAGTGCCTGATGTCCATTTTTTATTGACAGAGACTGTATGTGTCTATTTATCTCCTAATATGTTGTCTGAGCACTGTAGCCCCAAACATTTTTCTAATTTCTGCTGATTTTTCTTATACACTTGCCTTTTACTCCTCCCGTCCACTCTTTTAAATAAGATAGGATGCTGACAACTGACCTCTGACAGCTAACAACAACTTTAATTTATTTGTTTGGGTACAGGCCATAGTTTCACTTTTTTTTTTTAATTTAAAATATTTTATTGAACAAAAGCAGAGTAAGTAATCAATTGGCAGTCATGAGGTACAAAAATTGACATAGAGGGTATACATTACAGCGGTGCATCACAAGTGCGAGTTCAGGGAGGACCAGTCCTGGTCATCGCCATTTCAGTTGTAGGGGAAGTACAAAGTTCGCCTCTATATATATTCCAATGACCCCACTTCTTATCCCAAGTTCCAGGACACCTGACCTTGTACACAGTTTTTTCAGACAACATACATGTATCCATTGCAGCGACCCATCTGATCAAGAGCGGAGTATTAGGCGAGCATAGTTTCACTTTTTATGGTTGAACTCAAGCTTTTGTTTTTGCAACGGCTAGAAGGTGGGATATTTTTTTTAATTAATTGAAGAGCAAGTTGGAGTCCTTGTTGAAGAAGCAAACCTAGAATTGCTGTTAACAGTTGTGAACCCCGAGGAGAACAGGAGGTGCCTCTTAGTGGTGTTGACTGTTTTAGTGAAAATTACTCTGCTTTCACTAGGAAAACAAGCGTATCAATTTTTGGCTCCTTATAACTGGTTTTGTTTCAGGTGATGACTTGACTGTATATGGTGTGGTGATGCACAGGTGGAAACCCTTTTGTCTTGACAAGCGCTGCGATCTGGAGATTGTACTCAAAGCCAACTTCATTGTCGTTAATAACCAGCAGCCCACTGGGGTCATTATCAATGAAGAAGTACGTAAGGAGTATGAAGACTTCTGGGACAAGCATAAAAGTGATCCTTTAGCAGGTGAGTTGAGGAAGATGTGGTGTGAATTCTTTGATTTCCTAAATATTCCAGGTAAAACTATTCCCATCTTTCGGGACCTTAATTTGGACAGTAGATTTAATAGAAGGGTGGTAAACTGCTAAATCTGACCCACTGTCAGAAGCTCTTCTAGAGGGCCCGGGACATGCAGGAGCTACTGGGCCGAATTGTGGGGTTTGATATCTTATACTCCTGATGTTGCGGGCCCAACCTACTATGGATCCTTAGCAAATGGGGCAATTACCCCTTCAGCACTTGACTCTCGGGAAAAGTGTGGTTTGAGACTCTTAGGAATAGTGTGGTCTGAACCGCCAGAGGCTCCCTCGGGTGGGGGAGGCGGATACAGGAGGTGGACATGGGCTCACAACTGAAAATACATGCAGTAACAGCAATGAGTTAGTGTCCAGCCAAATACTCACTTTTATTGTAAAAGAAGTATTTATTTTTACCGCTACTCACAAAAGGAAATACAACATTCACAATCAACTACACAGTCCCCCTGAGGTCAGGACTATAGTGTTTCGTAGGCAGTTCCTTGTGTCCCACTCACTTCTCGCTCTAGCGATAGTGGCACCACATTCACTTTAGGTAACATCCAGGGTACACCTCACTGTTAGTCAGTGTCTCAAGAGTCCTTTCCGACTCCATTGTAAAGCCAAAAGTGTTCTAGCGCCGAAGCACTATCTAGCAATCAAATTCCCCCAGGCTGTCTTGGCCGAATTAATAGCACCTGCAGAATCAGAGCGTCAGGAGTTCCTGAGCGCGCCCCCTACCCTCCCAACTGTGGTGCCAGAGCGGCAGTGGCTGGTTCAGATGAGTTAATTGCATGCTGCCCAGATTGGCTGCACTTGGCAATCCCCGACTAGTTCCTCACACACGTTTGCGCTCCCTCAGTAACCAGTGGTTCTACGTGACTCCTCCTGGCAGGGTACATTTTTCAATTTGTCCTTCAATTAAAAAAAAATGATGCAAAGTTCCTAATACTGGTCCTGCATCCCGATGTAGATGCGTGGGATCTGACAACAGCCTCACTCCTCTGGCGAAGCTCCCAGTTAGGTTTCACTTCTTGCTAGTTCTGGTGACCGCCTTCTGGATTATGGGGTCATCATATCTGTCCTGTATATGGGTACCATCCTGATCGACACAGCAGATGCCTGCATGGCTGCCACTCCTGGTATACAGAGTTGCTGGCTGTTCACCACGCAAGGTCTATGGCCCACTCCACATGGCAATCCTTCCACGGGAGCCCCTCCTGGTATACGGGGTCACCAATTCCTCACTGTGCACGGGCTCCAGCCTAATTGGCACTGCAATGTCCACAGCTCCCTAGACAGCGGCCCTTCCCTGGTATACGAGGGTTGCCGACTCCATCCTGCACATACATGTGCTACAACCCGATCGGTGCAGCAGCTGTTATTCACACCTCGCTAGGAGAATCTTTTTTACAGAATTCCCCACTTGACTTTGCTCCCTCCAACACTCTCCTCTTCCTCACAGAGCTCACTGGTCTCAGTAGCGGCTGTTACCGGACAGGAGTGGTGACCGGGAGGGGGGGGATAAAAAATAAAAACACTTAGCTTTTTGCCAGCTGCCGCCTCTCCTCCATCTTCTTCAGCTTCCTTCTTCCTGCAGTCCCAGCAGCTAGAAGCACCCGGCGCCCAGCTTCGGCCCAGCGTTGTTTAGTCTGAGCCCCATGGATCGGTGCTCAGACAGGGACTGGAAGGGTTTGCATGTTCCACGCCAGGCAGTGTAATGCAGAATGCGCATGACTGTTTGGCCGGTCAAGCAGTCATGCCCACTTAAGGAGGGAAAACCACTCCTTCCCTGTTCCTCCGCGCCTGAGAGCCTCTGAATTCAATAGGAATAATATGATGATAATAACGGTATGTTATTATCATTGTATTTTTTCTTTTGAACAGTGGGGCGACTCTCCTCCGCCATAGCGGAGGAGCTGCCACTTACTGGACTTAGCAAGAAAGCAGGCGCTGGTGCTACAGGCTCCAGTGAAGGCTATCTTGGGTTCCGTGGTCATTTCCCCCTCACCCAGCAGGGAGACTAGCAGGCCCCAGTCTTGGTCACAGGCAGAAGTCTGGCAGAGCTTCTCCTCCTTGCACAGCCCAACTGGCTGTTTGACACTACTTGGAGTCCCAAGCTTCCTTTATATTCCATTTTCAGAATCCAAATATGATTTAGAATCTGAGTCATTGACGTTTATGTTGGGGGTCTGCTTCCTTTTTAAGTGCCCAATCCTCTGCCCTGTCTTCCTTTTGAAAGCAGTTTGTCGCACCTGGAGTGACTTCAAAGCTGCTAGCCCCACAACATGGGCCATGGGAGTGACTAGAGTTCACACCTGTGTCAAACACAGAGATCTGTGTATGAAAAGGTTACCCCAGGGCCCGAGCCTTACTCTTTGTGATTCTTATTGGCCACATCTTCATTCCCGAGATGTACCCAGGCTCCTTCCTTGTGGCCTCTCTGAATCAAAGAGCACCCTTTGTAGTGTATCGGGAAGTCTGGCTCTCCTTTCTCCAGAGTATCGACCCAGTTTTCAGGAATGCAGCAGTACACAAATCTGTCTTGGGGGTTGGGGGCGGAAATATCCTGTACCGCCTTATGTTTCACCATGCATGCACTAAGCAGAAGTGGTGCCAGTATGCGACGAGTAAGCAAACAGATGGAATGATGGGAGAGAACAGGGACGGGGTGTGCAATAAAGCTGATCTCCTATAGAAGTTTCACTGTGCAACCACACAAACCATGTATTTGCCCGACCGACAAAGCAGGCTTAACCTGCAACACATGCGCACACACACACACATCTCCCCATGAAACTGGAACACAATCACCAAAGCTGCTACTACACTGTCCATCCATAGCCGCTTCCAGAGCACCTGCTCTGTACTACACAATAGGATTGAACGCCACATTGACGCACAAAGCTAAACTGCCCTGCAAAGCTTCAAATACACAAAAAAGGACAGTCCACTGCCATGAGAACTCCTGCATATAATACATAAAAGGGTCACTACAACAATTTGTCCAAATTATAAGTAGCACCAAAACACAGATACCACCCTCTCCCATAAATATATTTCATGCCACCAATTCATAAAATTAGTGTGCGCTCACACCACTGTCCGCTTCACACACCACATGGGTCCAGCTGACCCCAATATATTGTCATTTGTATGGCAGTCTCTGCACCATACAGCACAGCCTCCATGCGCCCCCAGGCACGTACAATCCTCTTGCCAAGTTAGGACATTATTCCGACACCACAACAGCCAATGGTGCATGCATTACATGTGTACACATAGAGTACCAACACGCTGTTCACGTTTCTGTAAGCTGTACACTACACAACAGAGCATCAAAATGCTCCTCAACACACACACCACTCAGTACAATGATGTGATGCTACACAATTTGCAGCATATGTATATATTTATACACGCACACACATATCCGTCTACACACACACCTACATGTATATTCCTCCTCCGCTAGCCTGACATGTTACCGAGCTTTGCACTGCTCTGTACCGCCACCAGCATGGCCTTGCATCGCTGCTCAGGATCTACAACGCAGCAGATGCCCCGTGCACACACAGCTGTGCACACAGCCGCGCAATCAATGTGACACAACAGGTGTCCGGTGCATACAACAAACATGCGTGCATATCACGATACATGGGGAGTCTTTAGGTGCAAAAAAACAAAAAACACATTGCTCAGATCCCATCTGACCCTCCATAAATCAAAGCATTGCAAATTTAAAAATGCAAAACCATTGCAGATACAAGAAGGGGCACTGGCCACTGAGGATGGTGCTGAATTGTCCACAGAGAAGACGCCCGTGAGCTGGTCAACAACATCTTGCAATGTGAAACTCATTGAAACAGATTTATACCTTGTGGAAACCCAAAGCCTCAGTTTCTGCCTTCACGGTTCATGTCGCCCTACCATGGTCTTACCGGGTCCACTTAAATCTGGATCCTGCTCCACTCACGTACCCTAGACATGCCAGTACTGGACTCCTCCACTTTGATTGCTGCACTGGGCGCTGGAAAATGTGAGCTGTAGACCTGTTTACTCACCAATTAGAAAGGAGGGGAACAACTCAAGATTGTTCATTACATAAATGTAAACATATGCTGATGTTATAATGTGCACATGGCTCAGAAGGCGGTATTAGAACACAGTGTAAGAAAATTCCTGTGTGCATTAACTATGCAATATAGGGGTTATGGGGCAAATCATTAGCCAGCCATTGGCAAGGCTAATCTATATAAGTAATCAACTCATGTAGAGGCTGAAGTGGATTAAAAACTGCATAAAACAGCCAGTAATCTGCTACATGCTTTAAGTTTTTCAAGTCATCTCCTCGTCCTCGGGCAAGAGGGGGTAAACCCTTCCTGTCCCAAGTGGGACCCTCACGAGGAGGCCATAAAGGATAGCCATGGGTTCCCTGGATCATGCAGTCCATGTCTGTCAGCCATCGGGGAGAAGCACTCCCTGATCAGACTATCTATATAGCCTCTGGGAACGTCTACCTCCGGGATCCCCTGTACCCTAAATTTGTTCCAGCTGGACCAGTTCTCAAGGTCTTCAACCCTAGATGAGACCATAGTCATCTGAACTTCCTGGCATGAGATCTGGGTTTTGACTGCTTCAACAGCTGTTTGGAGGCTTTCCTGCCCTTTTTCGACTTTTCCGCATTGTGTGTTTAGACTATCAATAATCCTCAATACCATTTTCAGGACCACTTGAGCCTTTGAGTGAGCGGTTTTAAATGCCAATGAATCTTTGCGGTACTCTTCCCTGTGTTGCAACAGAAGATTATGGATGGCGGCCAATGTAGGAGATAATGAAGTGGCCCCAATGGTGAATGAGACGGCAGGAGGATCTGGTGCTGAAAGGGTAGTCCAAGGTGCAAGTGAGTCACTGAGATCTGTAGAAGGAGGGATAGAATTAGTTGGAGTAAGTTTGATGCCATTGGGGTCCCACAGTAATTCTTCCTCTGTGGATATCTTAGAATCCAGTGATCCCTGCGCAAAGACTTTAGTGAGGCTCGCCTCAATATTCGAAGCCCCTGTACAATGATTTTGAGACAGGGCCCTAGTTGCAGCCAGACCGGCCTCCTCAATATTTTCAGGATCAGACTCTGACACCCATCCAGAGTCGGAAAGAGAGAAGATCTCAAGTGGTTCCATCAATGCAGTTTCAGACACTGGCAGTCCAAGTTGACGCATCTCTGATTTTGAACACTCAGATTTTAAGAGTGCAGAACCCATTGAATCTCCAGAAACAGTCAAGTCAGCACATCCATAACAGTGGTATCTGTACGAGCCATAGGTTCTCCGTGAATACGGGCCTTCCGCCTGTCGCTTCTTGAAGAGGTACATGACAGCAAAGGAGCAATGAATCTGTCCAGAGTCCGCTTAGACGTAGGAACAGTTACAAGTGGGGGATCGGATGGTTGAGCCGTCGCTGAGTGCTGAGGCCCCAACAAAGTACGATCCAATCGTAATGGGTTATTGCTCCAGATGGAACCAGAAGGGAACACTGGCCCATCTTTACTCGTAGGGTTCTTGCTGCTACCTGTGGTGGAATTTCTCCTGCTGCCAATGCCAGCATCCCACTTTGCACGCAGGTTTTTCCTTCTCGCCCCAGTTTGTAATGAACAATATTTGATGAGGATGGTCAAATGTATGCAATGAAGCCCCAGCTTAGCAGCTGTTTTCGTGGCACCTTTTTTGAGTTGGAGGAGCAAAGTAACCGGATAGGAAATGTACCGAAATGAACCCCCCCCGCCCCTCCCCCCCCAGAATGCGGGAGGTCACCATATCCTCATACCCCCAGTAGACTGACGTTGTGCAATGAGGGCCAGCAAGAGAACAAAAAGTTGTGCTAAGCCTAATAGTGATTGCAGCACGCTTTGCAGTTTCTGATGTTGTATCCCCCAAGGCAACTAGGTAACTAGCAGAGATTCCAACTTTTGATACAATGTTTCCCTAGGTACCTGTACCCATTTTCTCTCCTTTGCTTTCTGGCGTCATGTACCCAAGGCGGTAAGTAAGATGGAAGTTGCAACCTGTTCAGTATTCTCCAAGAGGAGTTAGAAGTGGGTCCTCCAAGTCCGCCCACTTGAGGCGAATACCAAGACTGCTCCTAGAAGGCCCACCTAGCGGGCTGTGTAGGCGGGACAGGCTCTGTAGTCACTCCGATGGTCCTGGAGAATTAATCCCTCCGGCGTGTCAGCAAAGGAAACGCTGCACCTTCGCCCACCATTATGATCCAGAGTGAGGCTCCGTTCTGATCCGAGGCAGCGCCACCCACATCGGATCCACCGATAGAATGGCTGGGCTGGGCTGGGTCAGCGTCAGGTGTCGGCAGTTGGAAAGCTGGATTGATGAAGGAAAAAGGCAGATGGGGCAAGAAGTTCTTCCCCTCGTTCTGAGAGCATTTTACTGCCAATAATAGGGTGGCCTCTGCAACCCCTGCAGCTGAGAATTATGCCTTGGGTCCTCTGTCTCCGGAGAGAGCTCAGGCCCGCATATAGTGCTGTAGTGCCATCTTGGCCTCCCACCAGAATTGAAATAGTTTCAATATTATTTACAAAAAAATTATTATTGTTACTCATTTTTTTTTTATTTAAATCTGTTTTATTGGTACACGTGGCATACAATTACATTTCTTGTGTGCATAATTCAAAGGGGAAACAACAATTGGAGTAGTTTGTACATCATCAATGCGAATGTTGGCGACGGTAGAAAGTCAATAAATGCACTCACTGTTAAAAAGTACCATCCGTTATCTTGGGGCGGTCCCTGCATTCACCAAGTCATTCGCTTCACCGCTGCTGTACAGTGTGATGCGCTCTGCCTGCCTTACTATGGTGCCAGACCTCACCCGTCAGGGCGGGTAGCCTGATGGCCAGCCGCACCCCCGGTATTCGCGACCCACTGGTTAGTGATGTAGCAAGTTGTCCCTCAGTAGTGTGAATAACCAACCGTGCCCAGTTCCAGGCAACCTGCATATGTGCTGTGGTCGGCTAGGAGGTTCAGTGGAACGCCTCCGTAGGCAGAAGGTTGCGGCAGTGGCTTGCATGTGTGCTGCACTCCTGTGTTTAGTCGCCGTGTGTCGAAAGTGAAAGGTGTAGGTGGGAAAGGCAGATCCAGCGTGGACAACTGGGGGGTGTCCTCTGCCGTAAACGCCACCAATTCAAACTGGGGAAAAACAGGAGAGTAGGTGAGGGTGTGAAGAATCCGATCTCGGAGTAAGGGGGGGGGGGGGGTGCTGCAGTGTTGGTTCTGTCTAGGCAGTTTCGGGTGTAGTAGTCTCGCGGGGTGCCGGCCTTGAGTGTGTTCGGGGAGGAGGTACTAGTGGTGTTTGGTAGCTCTAGGTCTCGGGTGGGGGCGCATCGGTGGGGCCGACTGTGTATGTGGGCTCCGCTGACAAGTGGGGGGGGGGGGCAGGGCAAGGCGGGATGGGCGGAGGAATTGGGGGGGGGGGGATGGAGAGGGAAAAAGGGGGGGGGGAAGGTTATGGGGGCGAGCGGTGGATTACTGGGGTGGTATTTCATGTCCTTATATGTGTGGCTCCCGATACTCCCCTTTCTCACTACTCAGTCTGTAGTTCGGACCTGTCCCCCCCTGTCCACTGGGGAGGAGCCATCTCCTTACAATATCCCTTTATCGTGGCAGGCCCTGGTGAATGCTCTCAGGAAGCCCTCCCATGCCTGGGCTATCGGTGTGGCCCTCCGCCCAGCCGTCTCTTCCCTACGTAGCACCGTGCCCTCTGCGGTCGCCCAATAGATGAGGGAGGCGCCCCAATGTTTCGTCAGGGGCGGTTCCGCGGCTTTCCAGTGGCGGGTTATGAGTCTTTTGGCGGTTATCAGCCCCAGATCCCAGAACCTCATGTGTGCTTTGTTATGCTTGGTCCTGGTGAGGAGGCCCAGCACACAGGTGTCCCAGTCGTGACGTTGTCCCAGCGCAGTCCCTTTTGTCAACAGCGTGGTGACATCATGCCAGTACGTCCGGAGCTTGGGACATGCCCACAGCATATGCAGGAGATCCGCATCTAGGAGCGCGCATCGCGGGCATTCGGAGGTATTCAAACCAAAGTAGCGGTTAATCTTGTCCGGGGACAGGTATGCCCTATGCATGATATAGAACTGTATGATTCTGAATCTCGAATTGCGGGGAACGCGTTGCGGCCCCTCTAGGATCCTCTCCCACTCTTTATCCGACCAGTCCCTCCCCCTGTCTGTGGTCCACCTGTCCCTGAGCGACTGAAGGGAGGCCGTTGTGTGGGACCTCAGCGCCTGCGTTAGCCAGTGCACAACGTGCGACCCTGCCCCCATTATGTGCAGGTATTGTATTAAGAGGTGGGTCTCGGGTTCCACGGACATATCGCCCCAGTGTTCCGTTAGGACCCGCATCATTGATGCATGCATCAGGAATTGTCCCGCCGGCAGTCCTGGATTCTCCACTAGCCCCTCGAACCGTACCATGGCCCCGTCGTCATACAAGTCCGCCAGATTATTATTGTTACTCATGTATCTCAAACGGCTAGCAACAACTGAGAAAGCCAGTAGTCATGGCTGCTTTTAGGTGAATGGCTGTTTGTGTTATAAATCTGGATTCAGTAACAGAAAGCTCAGAGATGAACCAAAGTAACTTGTTGAATGGCACATTATGCGAATCTCAGAAATGAAGTTTACGTGTTATAGACCCTTCCTCTGCTTTTTTTTTCATACTACTTAAAGCCAACCCACTACCTCTTTTTCAGCCCTCCCAATTCCTAGCAGATTTTCTGCTCTCTTCCTTGTTGCCCATAACTCGATTATCTGGTATCTTGATGGCACCACTGAACCAGGGTCATTAGCAACCGTGGTTAATTGGGGCACTCAATTGCTTTATTAAAACACTGTCTACAGTCTTGCTCTAAGATAAGCTTCCCCCAGTGATCACTTATGTGAATGGAGTGAGGGGTTGTATCATAACACACTCTAAAGTCATACCCTGTAATGAATCTATACGTGCCTTGAAAGTTCTTTCAAATACAGCCATGCATCTGAAAGTCTCCTCGGTACAGTCACTACCAGCTGCTGCCCTAAACATATCCTATTGTGAGCACCTTGCCCCCTCTGCTACTATCTATTTTGCTTTAGCAGTCATTCTCACCGGTTCTTATGCATACATTAAGATTTGCTCTATCCCATCCCCTTTCTTCGTACTTACATTTGCTGCTGAGCAAATCGGCTGATACTAAATCCTGCTCTCCCAGAGGAAAGTGTTTAGGTCTTAGTCGTAATGGCTGTACAGCGGTCCCATAACATGTATCCTGATTCCCTACACAATCTGCAGGATCCGTGCATCTGACTTTAGGTGAAGGCAGTTCCATAACAATTGCCCAGAGCTGCCCTTCACTTTACAAAATTAGAATCTGATTTTATTGTACAATGATTAAAAACCATTAAAATACAGTACAATAGCGCAGACATCTATACAAGCTATAAATAAAACAAATAACCATTCACTCTAAAACATCGTTCTATTGCCCTTGACTGGCATTTGAAGCTTTAGATGCCTGTAGGCAGAATGAAACACACTAATGACCTCAGCTACTGATTGTAAATATGGATATCTGCTGGACCTTATGAACGCCTTCACTGACTGCTGTACACCAGCATACAAGATGTTGTGGTCCCACAGTTAATATCTGCTTCATAAAAAATTAAAACGCGTTTCATTATAGCTGTAAAGTACCTGATGCGACTAGACTGAAGTACTAGAACAGGGGCTTGATAATAAAAAAGTTAGCATGCTCCTCGCTATAGTTTTGAAGTACCTTGTGGAACCAGTCTACAGTGTTGTAGTCGGCGCTTGATGATTTCTAGGGTTATTAGAGGAAGGGTCCAACCTTAACTTAACTATTGCTTCAGAATTACCAGTTGCCTCTGCCTCATTGATGTCAGGCTGTATGAAGGCTCCCATCATAAAGCAAGTTTAAAGGGACTTGAGCGGCAAGTCCAAAGTGCTGTATCTGCCCTGGGGAATCTTGCTGGGTCACCTCAGAATACCCACTGAGGGACAGCCCTCATGCATTCCCTTTGTCAGCTACATGTAGGGATCATAGAGCATGACTGGCACCCCCTTCAGCTTGCAGGGTTAGGGTCTTAACTTTGAAGAATTTCTGAAAGTGTGCTGATCGCCTACTGGATTCCTTTTTCATTGCAAAGCTTTGTTGCATGTCTGGCTGTTTAATTGCATCCTCTATCAGATGCATGAGGCAGAGCAGATTGACCTCTATGTGCCAGCCCTTTTGAAATCCTTTTTGCAAGGGTGGTACCAGCTTTTTTCGTCCAACCATTTTTCCATGTCCTGGTTTAGAATGCTTGCATAGAATTTTTCCTTTTATGTCAAAGAGGGCAATCAACCTGAAATACTCTGGGCTTATGTGGTCCCCTTTCTCATAGATGGGTACTAAGAATGATCCCTCCCAACTGTCTGCAATTGAGGCACAAAAGCTATAAGATTGGCAGACTGGGGACTTCTGTTTGGGAGCCCATTTAAATATTGCTGAGGGGGTGCCATTCGGCCAGGGGTGCCATTTGTGTGCCATGCGACGATCACCTTTTCCACTTGACTTGTTATTTCCACCGGCTTATCCTTTTCCTCACTAGAAGCTGTTACGAGCGTAAAGCTGTTTGGTGATGGATCATTATATAAGAGTTTGATATGTGTTTTCCAATTAGCTGGGGCGATCTTAGGCCTTTCTGAAAGATTTAACTGTTGCCATGCCATTTATCCATAACCAACATTTTCTTTTCGCATTTGATTTGAGTGCCCATCTGTTAGCCTCTTCCTCCTTTTTACTGGCCTGCATCATTTTCCTTTAAGTCGTTCCAATCCAGTTGACTCTGTTTCTTGCGATCAAGTTGTCACCACATTTTACTCTGAGGGCTTTATTCAGTTTTGATTTTAAACTACTTATTCCCTGGTTGAGCTTTACAAGGTGTGCCTTGCTCTTTTCCTGTTTGTTGTTTCTTGTCTTGTTCTGTTTTTTACTGGCCCCTTCAGCCTCCTGTAGAATGATAGCTAGGGCGTTCCATTGGACCTTCACTAAATGGTCGCCCTGCTGCATTCCTCAGGAACCCCTCTAGGAACTGCTCCAGTGGTATCCTGTTGGAACTCCATGAGCCATCTTAAATTAGTTCCTTGCCGAGCAACACAATAAGTACAGTCCAATTGTTCGTATATATCCAAAGTTTTTCAATCCCAAAATTCCATATAGGGAGAGTCACTTCAATTATAACACCAAGGTATGTTGTTGTTTTGCAGC
This sequence comes from Lissotriton helveticus, assembly GCF_964261635.1. Lineage (NCBI taxonomy): Eukaryota > Metazoa > Chordata > Amphibia > Caudata > Salamandridae > Lissotriton > Lissotriton helveticus. The sequence continues at coordinate 877,621,399 of NC_136067.1, forward strand.
ATCAGTCCAATTTTATTACATACTTCCTTCCATCAATCAAAATTGGCAGCCAACACGTGTTTCGTCAGGCATTAATATCATGCCTTTTGACTTCTTCAGGGCTGCAAGCCAAGAAGATAATAGTGAGACACTATTTACAACTCATAAAACTTCAAAACCTGTCTTTTCTAAAATTAATGGGTAAAGTCACCACCTACGTGCAAAGCCTACTCCTGATACATCAGTGAGTTTGGATTAAATAAAGAAAAAAGAAAAAAGACACCCTGTAAAAATGGTGCATACCCTGGTGTAAGAGAAAACAAGAAAAGACCCAAAGTCCCAAATCTGTCAGGAATAAATAGAATATAATTTATTTACCAATTCGAGTATTTCTCTGATCATATAATTTCCATTAACATAACCAAAAATCGGGTTCTGAAACGAAAGGAGCCCATCCTTAGTCTCGCATCGACCACTGAGCCACTGTATTCATCAAATGTAGTAATATACTCACTCAAGCAAAACAAAATTGTAACGTGTAAAAATCTTCACTTATTTGTGTCCACGGTTATATCCCAATATTCCAATGTATTCATGTTATTTATATCCTGAAATACAATAAATATAAATTCCTCAGTAGGTGTCCCTTAACTGTAGCGTAGGGAACACATATTAGTCCACACTCGTCGTATCACTCACCTAATGATGTTCTTTTCAATGCCGATAAAAAGATCCCAAAATATCTCTGTCTAACGGTCAAGGGCTGTCAAATATCCAGACAGGTATCAATACGTGTACACATGTCTCTCGCTAAGGTCAAGAAAAGCAGAGAAAACATACCATTCTTAAAAACTACATCAAAAACTGTAACTTGAACTAAACTCAACTTGTATTCTATAAATAGTGCTTACCTATCGTGAAGAGCGTGTACGCTCTCTCTGGTGTCAAAATCGGCTACTGGCGTGTATCTCTGGCGCCTTGTTCTATAAATAGCCGGTTTCTAAACATAAGTTACATGGTCGCCATCTTGTAGTGGTTAAAATCTCTGAGAGGATAAAGGAGTCTATCAACAAAAGCAAGTTCGAAAAAAGGGGACGGTCTCTTATTAAACGCTATTGTCAGGTTCTTAGTATAAGCAATAATACGCTAACTTTCCTTGTCCAAAACGATGATATTTCTACGAAAAATTCCCTTTCATGTCTATGGCTTCATAAAACAACTCTTTCGGTCTTATTTCGATTCAAGTAAAAAAGTAATCTATTAATTGAGTTACTGACAAAAGTATTTAAATTGTTGTCAAATATCGATTAAGTGTCACAACGTGTATTCGAACTCCTATCAGGTCCACTTTACAATGCCACCGTTTGCCGAGTGTGCTCCAGTGTCTAATCTAAAAGTCTGTAAGTCAGATATGTCACTCGCAGCAGAGCGAGACCCAAGGACTACTCACACACATTCCAGAAATCCAACCTTCGGGTATATATGGAAATCACATAAAGTGTATGTATTTTAAATATACGGGGGTAAAGAAGAAGAAGCTGTTTGAAAGACAGAAAAAGGATATCTCAATCACCTGATTATATTCCTATAGCCTAATTTTCTCAGGCAACGTATACTTTACATAACAATACAAACAATAAAATTTTGATTATTCAGAAAACATTAGTTAAGTAAACAGAGGCTACAATAGTTCGTTTTTACATTTCTCAGTTGGAACTATATGCAATTTAAATTGCACTTCTCTTAAGTTTAGAAACTCTGTCACAGGCTTTAGTAATAACCTTAGCTTCATAGCCTCTGTTTCTAAATCTTTTAGTCATATCCTTAATGTTAGTATCAAAGTCAGTATCGTTAAAGCAGTTCCTCCTGGCTCTCAACATTTCACCAAAAGGAATAGCTTGAATTTGGCTCTTGGAGGAAATTAATGGAGAAATTAATGAAATTGAGATTATTAACCTTTCATCTGTTGAACTATCAGAAAATATGATGTCAGTATTAAAGAAAGGTTTGGGATATTGTCCAACTGTACGTGTGGATTGGTTTTTGACTAAAATTGATTTATACAAGTTCTCAAGACTATTGAAACTAAAAAAACATTTTTCTAGACATGAGAGCAGTAATAAAATAGTGGCTACTAAACCATTTATTAGTAATCTTACCATACAAGAAGTATATGATACTAAATTACTGCTGTCGCTGACTGAAAATGAGGAAGACCCAGTAACGGTCAGCTCACTTTTGAGGGACCTGGATATTAATCCAGGTTATGCGCCTACTAGTGGGCTTAAAGTGAAATCTAAGTGGACACCGCAATTATCAGCGGGAAATGTGGTTGATGCTTTTTATAAATCAGTAACTGCGGATATAGACAACTTGATAAGAAGAGAACGTAACAACAAGAATAGATTTATTGGAGGTAACTTAACACATGATGAAAGGCTAGCTCTCAAGGAACTTTCATTGCTATCTGATGTGATAATACGTATGGCTGACAAAGGTGGCAACCTTGTTGTTATGAACAACGAAGACTATAACAGTGAGATTCTATCTCAAGTAAATGATTCTAGGTATTATGAGAAATTAAGTACTAATCCTTTACCAATGACTGTGGCTATGATTAACACTAAGTTGAAGGAATGGTATGGTCGTTCATTACTTGACCATGAGGAATACTGGTATTTGAGAGTGGAATGTCCTAGGGCCCCATGCCTATATACTTTGCCGAAAGTCCATAAAGACCGCCAGAAACCACCAGGCAGGCCGATAATATCAGGAATAGGTGGACCCACGGAAAAACTTTCACAATTCATAGATGTATACTTGAGACCGTTTGTCCAAAACCTATCGTCCCATATTGAAGACACAAAACACATTCTCAACATTATGAACGATGTAACATGGGAATCTGATATGATTTTAGCAACATTAGATGTTGTTTCTTTATACAATAATATCAACCATGAGTTGGGCATTCAGGCTTTAGAACATTTTTTGAACCTAAGACCGGCTGAATACCTGGATCATACTATGATGCTCTTAGAGATGACTAAAATGGTATTACAGAACAATATCTTCCTTTTTGATGATACATGGTACAGACAGAGACTTGGGACTGCGATGGGTTCCAGATTCGCTCCGTCCTTCGCGAACCTTTTCATGGGACGCCTAGAGGCGGAGTGGATCTGGGGCCCAAAAGGTCAGAATTGGATAGATCATATCTATTATTGGGGAAGATATATTGACGATTGTTTGTTGATTTGGAGAGGTTCCTCAGAAGAACTTAGTACTTTTTTTGCCTATCTCAACTCCAATAATTTGAATATGACATTCACCACTCACTTTGATAAACAACATCTTACTTTTGTGGATATTGAATTATTTGTGCAAGACAACAGACTATGTAGTCGGATGTTCCGAAAGCAAACTAGTTGTAATGCATTACTACGGGCAGATAGTTGCCACCCAAAGAGCCAAATTCAAGCTATTCCTTTTGGTGAAATGTTGAGAGCCAGGAGGAACTGCTCTAACGATACTGACTTTGATACTAACATTAAGGATATGACTAAAAGATTTAGAAACAGAGGCTATGAAGCTAAGGTTATTACTAAAGCCTGTGACAGAGTTTCTAAACTTAAGAGAAGTGCAATTTAAATTGTATATAGTTCCAACTGAGAAATGTAAAACCTAACTATTGTAGCCTCTGTTTACTTAACTAATGTTTTCTGAATAATCAACATTTTATTGTTTGTATTGTTATGTAAAGTATACGTTGCCTGAGAAAATTAGGCTATAGGAATATAATCAGGTGATTGAGATATCCTTTTTCTGTCTTTCAAACAGCTTCTTCTTCTTTACCCCCGTATATTTAAAATACATATACTTTATGTGATTTCCATATATACCCGAAGGTTGGATTTCTGGAATGTGTGTGAGTAGTCCTTGGGTCTCGCTCTGCTGCGAGTGACATATCTGACTTACAGACTTTTAGATTAGACACTGGAGCACAATCGGCAAACGGTGGCATTGTAAAGTGGACCTGATAGGGGTTTCAAATACACGTTGTGACACTTAATCGATATTTGACAACAATTTAAATACTTTTGTTAGTAACTCAATTAATAGATTACTTTTTGACTTGAATCGAAATGAGACCGAAAGAGTTGTTTTATGAAGCCATAGACATGAAAGGGAATTTTTCGTAGAAATATCATCGCTTAGGACAAGGAAAGTTAGCGTATTATTGCTTATACTAAAAACATGACAATAGCGTTTAATAAGAGACCGTCCCCTTTTTTCGAACTTGCTTTTGTCGATAGACTCCTTTATGCTCTCAGAGATTTTAACCACTACAAGATGGCGACCATGTAACTTATGTTTAGAAACCGGCTATTTATAGAACATGGCGCCAGAGATACACGCCAGTAGCCGATTTTGACACCAGAGAGAGCGTACCCGCTCTTCACGATAGGTAAGCACTATTTATAGAATACAAGTTCAGTTTAGTTCAAGTTATAGTTTTTAGGTCTCGGCTAGCCGCGCGAAGCGCGTCTCCGCCGAGCCCCTATTGTCGGCATGTGAGCTTCCCAGGAGACAGTCCTGGCCGCGCGCATCGCCTTGGAGGCGATTTGAAAGTGGCACGCGCTGACTGGCACGCGCCGCGCTCGGCCTGGCTGTCTCCTGGGAAGCACAAACATACCCAGGCACACCTCCCCCTGCACGCATGCGCCCACACACACACACGAGCGGAGACAGACACACAGACAGATACACTCCCCCCTCCCCCTGCCGTCGCACACAGAGACACATACACAGGAGCGAACATACACGCACACACGCGCACACACACTCACACACACGAGCGACCCCCAAGGCCCACTTACCGCCAGTGTGTTCTGTCGCCTCCGCGGGGCTCTCCGGCATGGGAGCCCCGCATCACGCACTGCTCTTGACCAGGAACTCCGTGGGCGCGGGCTTCGCGCACAAGGCGGAAGTCCCGCCCCCACGCTAGGTTTCGTTTCGTTTTGGAATGCGCGCGCAGATCGCATCTCGCCTGATCTCGCAGATCATCTCATCTAAATGCTTGTTTTCCTACTGGAGCTGAGCATTAGTGACAAATGTTGTGGTTTAATCAATTTCCGGCCATTCTGCCATGTCGTTACTTATTAACGTCCCCTATTGAGCTACCACCAGCGAGGTTACCTACTGGAATTCAGCCGAACTTTGATCTTCTCTCAGCAGATTTATTTCAATCATTTTCTCAATACTTTTTGTGATTGTGCTGTGTTCAAGTCCAAGGGCCGCACTTCGGAACTTAAGTTGTTTGTCTGATTCCACGCGTATTTTTTTGACGTTTGGTGGTAGCATTTCTTTTCAAGGTAGTGCACGTTTCCATTCTTTGAACAATGTTTCAAATGAGCAGTAAGACTTTTTTTTATTGGGAGGAGAGTGTGGGGAGGGGGAGGGCAGAGAGGGCGGGGGGTGGCGCCTGCTGCAGGTTAGCAAGGGATGCTGCTAGTGGAGGGTAAGTTGTGGTGTGTCGGAGGTGGGTTATGTGGGCCCGGGGGGGCGTAAGGTGACGATGAAGTTATCGGGTTTTTGGGGGGCACTGAATAAGAGAGATGAAAGCGCAGAGTGACTCCGGGGGTGGTCGGTCAGTGGGGGCGCAGGGCGGCAGTGGGGTGTGCGCAGGGCGGCAGTGGGGTGTGCGCAGGGTGGCAGTGCGGTGGGGGGGTGCGCAGAGTGCTGGCGCACAGGGCGGCGGGGCGCCGTGTGCTGGTGGGGGTGTCTGTGGGAACCCCCGCTGCACTCTGCCCAGACTCCACTCCTGGCACAGTGAGCCGCTGTCTCTGCTCACTCTCCAGCCCTGAGACTGCGGCCTTCCCCTGGAGCAGCACTAGTGTGGGCAGAGCCACTCCCCCAGGGACACGGCCACGCCCCAGGTGCCCGGTCACTGCCCCAGTCCCAGAGTGGGACGGGTCCTGCACGGGCTCAGCCCTGTGCGGTGTAGCGAGTGGGCACTGCCCTCTGTGCCCCTAGCGCTGCCCCAAAGCTGGTATAGCCCACCGTCCCTCGCAGACCTGCCATAACCTCATCCTTAGAAATAACAGCTTGGCATGTATGACCCCCTTCTGCACCTGCTGTAGCCTACGCGGAGGCAATGCCCGCTGATGCCGCGCTAGGGCAGACTATCTCTGGAGAGCATGCCCCTTGTGCCACTGGCACAGAGAACGCACCCCACGGCTTCCCCTGTGCTGGCATGACCCCTCCTGACCCTGACATAACCCTCATCCGATTAGCATAACCCAGGCACGGTCTCCAGACCTCGTTTCAGCACACTTACATTGGCACACTCACCACATGCCCCCGGCACAGTCACTTCTGCCCTGGCAAGCTCACCCCTCCTCCTCCCCGGCCCAACTCCTCGTGCCTCTGGTACAGCCCCTCCCTTGCCTGGCAAAGGCTTGGACCTGACACTGGGTCTTGCTACATCACCCCCTCCCCAACTATGAGACAAACCGTCCCAAACTGGCACCGCCCACAGACCTTGGGGCAGCGCCCCCTTCCTGGTTGGAACTATGGGTATACACGTGCTCCAATCACAGGCCTGTTTCTGAACAAGCATTTGCAATGCAATAGGTCGCGAGTTGGAGCTATTGGCATTGTAAATGACGATGCCTTTCATTCATTAGTTTTGAAAACCTGCAAGCGGTGTATAAACTCGCACTTTGTACGTATAGTCCTTGCTTGCGAGAAGCAAGGCTGTCAGTAAAAGAGACTGCCAGCCTTGCTTCTCATAAGCAAGGACTATAAGTACAAAGTGCTTGTTTACGCACAGCTTGCAGGTTTTCAAAACAAATGAATAAAAGGCATTGTCTTTTACAATGCCAATAGCTCCATCTCTCGCAAATGCGAGACCTATTGCATTGCAAATGCTTGTTGATGTAGTTTTTAAGAATGGTATGTTTTCTCTGCTTTTCTTGAACTTAGCGAGAGACATGTGTACATGTATTGATACCTGTCTGGATATTTGACAGCCCTTGACCGTTAGACAGAGATATTTTGGGATCTTTTTATCGGCATTGAAAAGAACATCATTAGGTGAGTGATACGACGAGTGTGGACTAATATGTGTTCCCTACGCTACAGTTAAGGGACATCTACTGAGGAATTTATATTTATTGTATTTCAGGATATAAATAACGTGAATACATTGGAATATTGGGATATAACCGTGGACACAAATAAGTGAAGATTTTTACACGTTACGATTTTGTTTTGCTTGAGTGAGTATATTACTACATTTGATGAATACAGTGGCTCAGTGGTTGATGCGAGACTAAGGATGGGCTCCTTTCGTTTTAGAATCCGATTTTTGGTTATGTTAATGGAAATTATATGATCAGAGAAATACTCGAATTGGTAAATAAATTATATTCTATTTATTCCTGACAGATTTGGGACTTTGGGTCTTTTCTTGTTTTCTCTTACACCAGGGTATGCACCATTTTTACAGGGTGTCTTTTTTCTTTTTTCTTTATTTAATCCAAACTCACTGATGTATCAGGAGTAGGCTTTGCACGTAGGTGGTGCCTTTACAGATTAATTTTAGAAAAGACAGGTTTTGAAGTTTTATGAGTTGTAAATAGTGTCTCACTATTATCTTCTTGGCTTGCAGCCCTGAAGAAGTCGAAAGGCATGATATTAATGCCTGACGAAACACGTGTTGGCTGCCAATTTTGATTGATGGAAGGAAGTATGTAATAAAATTGGACTGATGCTGCAAAACAACAACATACCTTGGTGTTATAATTGAAGTGACTCTCCCTATATGGAATTTTGGGATTGAAAAACTTTGGATTTATACGAACAATTGGACTGTACTTATTGTGTTGCTCAGCAAGGAACTAATTTGAATTGTCTACCTGGAATTGTTATTCTGGGTTTGTATGGAAGAGGGGTGACCTTCCTTTCTTTGCTTTGAAGCATATATCATTATTATGAATGTTATACTGAATGTCATACTCTTGTTGAGCGCCTATATATATGCCTGGTCATCTCATTATATTTGCCATGAGCCATCTTATTCTCCTAATGGGTTCCAAATCCTCGTTTGCCAATGTAGTTTAACTTAAGGCGACAAGTGCCCCGGGAAGTTACTTTACATTTCAATATTCGGCGCCCCAGAGTACACTCTGCGCAGGCTGCAAACAGTGCAGAACTGCGCAGCCCGTCTATTGCTGGAGATCCCTCGCAGAAAATCAGTGAGGGCCGGACTGGTCAGCCTCCACTGGCTACCGGTCCGCCAAAGAATTCTATTTAAGGCAATGTGTATTGCCCATCAAGCCTTCTGGGACACTGGCCCGAGTACTATTCGCAACCTAGTCACTCATTACATCCCCAACAGAAGTCTTCGCTCCAGCCAGACCTTTCTAGCAGTGACTCCCAGAATAAAAAAATCCATATCCGGCGGCAGGTCCTTTGGCCATAATGCCTCCAGAACTTGGAATGCCCTTCCACTGCACCTCAGGGCCAATTCCAATCTCACTGCGTTCCGCAAACAGCTTAAAACCTTCCTTTTTAACTCACCGTTTTAGACCTTCCCCTTTGTCTCTCTGGTAGGTTTTGGTTATTGCTAGCGCTTGGACGCCTCAGGGCAGCAATTCGCGCTCTACAAATCCACATCAAAATCAAAAAATCAAATATTGGGCGGTCGCTGACCAATGATGGATACACCTCAAATGTAATTATTTGATAGAAATGGGCTATTGATGCATGCCCACATATAATCAGACATGGCCATCCTGTTGGAAAAATGTGTACAGGCAGCAGGGGAATCTGACTCAAACCTGCCATTCAAGAGACTTCGCCCCAGGTTGTTTAGGCAGTGCTGATTTCCTTGCCATGCTTGTCAGGTCTTTGAAATTCCATCTGTAACTCAGGGTTATTCAGAGTTTGATTGTCAAGCGCCTGCCATGTATTGCTTGCCCCTATGTACATTACGCTGGCGTTGATGGTGCATAGCCATAGTGATTCTGAATTTACAGTTGAAGAGGGAGTAGGTCTCACCCAAATAGTTCCCTGGACGGTTGTAGGTACCCTTGGCAAAAGGTCCTATGTTTAACCTACCTCATGTTATGAAGAAGGTGGCAAACCTGTGCCGTCTGCAACTCAGCTGGCATCTCCCTCCTTGCCCAGCCTGTCTACAAAACATAGGGAGAAATCTTTCCTTGTGAATTTCCAAACATGATTAGAAGCGGTGTACAAATGTACCCGTGCCCTTCATAAATGAATCATCAAAAAACGATCCTTGAGCAACTGGTCCCGTCTGAGGTAGCCAGCTCTGACCATATTGGGTCATCTCTTAACAGAACTGAGCTACATCACTAGTAGGTGTTTTCACAACTGGCCTTGCCTAAAAGGCATATTTTCCTCAGATCTTAGCCTGAGTGGATTGTGAGAACCACCTGGGTGCCTATTTCTTTTGTGGCTTCTGTGGTTTCAGAAATGTTAGTCATTGGTTGATGTTATTTATGAGTTCTAACAAATACAATAATTGACCCGATTAGGTCTCTAGGATCTATTGATCTCCTTGTTAGGATCTTCAGCGAATTTACCAGTGAATATCAGAATGTTTGGCTCCATCTCGGGTGTCCCAGATACTTTTTCATCACTGCAGATCTTGGGCTCTAATCCGAACTTGATTGTCAAGAGTTTTTTTTACATAGCTTACCATATGGCAATTCCTGGACCTCTACTGTCCCTCCGCTGAGCTGTCAGTTATAGTCATTAGTAGTCTTATGAATCCTTATTCTGGTTGTTGTACCTGAAGTCAATTATCACTTTTATGTGTGCACTGGATTGTTCCTGCTCCTGGTTAGAAAATAAGTGCCTTGGAAATACAGCACTAGATATAAAGGTCCTTTTGAGCTTCTCAGTTGTTTTAGGATGTCACTGTTTCATCTTGGTCTTGCAACTTTTCTGACTATTTTGTACTTAAGGGGCCATCCTTGTGGCCCAGGTGGCTTTTTCTGTCAGATTGAGGGGTCTGTGGGACCATGAAGAGTACATTTTTTGTAGGTGCCTCCAAACTTGCTTCATTGCTGCTGAAACTGCACTGCATAATGAACTGCAGACAGCCTCATCAATAGTCTTGCTAATACCCTCATTCACTGCTTAAACTGTCTCTTGTTCCTCCAGGCAGTGCTCTCTACTAATGGTGGGCTGCTGTCTCTCGCTGCCCTCAAGGCCATGCCTCAGGGCACAGTCTTCTAGAGAAATAAAATCACTACCCTCCAGCAATGTACCAATGAGTAAGGATACATGAGCAGGGATTATCCGGTGGAACTGAGGACCGCCAAAGCATTGTGAGGCTGTTACTCTGACATCTTCCAAAAACTGAGGTTTGATGCATAGAGGAAGTAAGGTATTTGTTTTCCCTTATGTAAGCAGGTCCCCAGATCCCCCCCAAAAGAGTGGTTGGTGGTGGGGTTTGATACTTCTGGTGAAGCTCAGTTATGTGCAGAGTAAGAGCTTACATTTTCATGTTATCTACTGTATGCAAAACTATTTTGGATGGTAAGCGAGTACACTGTTGGGATGTAGTGTCAAGTATAAATCTAGCAAAAAATTGAAGTAAGGGGTTATTTGGCAGCTTAATAATCTAAATATATTCCTCGGACTAGAATTGTATATGGCCCCCATCATTAAAATATATTTTTTGAGTTGAGAATCTCTCCCCCCTGCTCCATTTTAAGACCCTTCCTTCTTTCCCCCATAATTGAATTTGGAGTATGGTTAATGTAATTTTTAAATCCTAATTTTAGAGTTCTGTTTTTAGAGTTATGTTTCCAGTGATGCTTCATTTGGTAAAGGGACCGCTTGGTAAATGTGGTTTATAATTTCTTTTTATTTTGTGACAAACATATTTTAAACACAGATGAACACAATAGGCTTTAAGTTTTGTATGTTCTCAGCATGGGATGTAAATGTGACTGGGTGTCTGTATTTGGATAGATTTGGCCTCTGACTGTAGAAGAAAAAGGACAGTTGGCATGACATTCTTGTATGTTGCAATCCAGCTCCAGATATTTATATTTAGTAATAATTGGTATTTTTTTTTTTTTTTTTTTAATAAAGGCTCTATTTCTGCTTACTGGAGTGTTGTTTCCTTTGCACCTCTTCAAAGCAGTTAATGCTGCAAAGCTAAAATGCATACATTCTCCCATTTCCATCTCTCACTTTGGCCTTTATGACTTTAGTACAGAGCTGCAGATGACTCTTTTCTGGGTTTTGCTAATTTGTACTCTTTTCTGTCAGCTATTAGTATAAAGATTTCCTTTACTGTTTCTGGTTTTTATCTCACAATGAAACATCTGTTAGAATAAGAAGAGCCCATGGCAGATTTAGACGCCTTCGCCCGGGTCGCCGGATTCAAAATGAACACGGACAAATCAATAGCCCCGGATCTCTCACTGGCTCCCCACACTCGGGCATACCTGCAGAGCCTATTCCCCATTCAATGGGCAACAGACACAATCCCGTATCTGGAGATTCAACTGGCCTCCTCACTCCCTGCTATAGTCACTACCAACGATGCCACCCTCCGCGGGAAGATCCGAGGAGAGATCAACCAGTGGAGGCATTACCCCCTCTCCTGGTTAGGCAGGATCGCGGCGGTCAAAATGACTATTCTACCTACGATCCTCTACCTTTTCCGGGCCTTCCCGCTGCAACCACCTGCCGGGTGGATTCGGCAGACACAATCCGACCTAGCCTAATTTATTTGGCACGGACGAAAGCCTTGAATGCGAAGAATGTTGGTTACGCTCGCCCCAGAGATGGGGGATCTAGGAGTTCCCGATCTTCGCTTGTATTATCAAGCGTCGCAATTGCGATACATAGTTGAATGGAGCAAATGGGAATCAGAGAAACACTGGCTGTTTCAAGACCAGGCGGTAGCAGCAAGACCACTGCAGGAAATCCCTTTCCTCCGCAAACCCCACAGACCCCCTGACCTGTATGCCTTGCATATAACGCGGGTCCCTCTGGAAGTTTGGGATGCCACTAATATTGCACATGGCCTCGCCACCTTCCCCTCCCCACTCACTCCACTAGTCGATAACCCTGACTTTACCCCGGGCGCAGGGGCGAAGGCTTTTGCCCATTGGAGGTCCACAGGTTTTCGCTGCTTATACCACATATATGGAGCAGAGGGGGTCGTCCCCTTTCCTCAATTCAAACAGGAGTATGGCCTCCCAGAGACCGAACGGTTGCACTATTTACAAGTGAGACATTGGGCATTGCAGCCGCAGGTACGCGCAAGTGCAGATAGGCGCCTCCTCCCATATGAACGATGGCTCATCTCCCGTACGTCAGACACCAAACTCATTTCTGACCTCTACAAGATGCTATAGGCTGCACAGACGCACATACACAATCCAGGCAGGGAGCGGTGAGAGAGAGAATTGGGTAGGACCCTTAGCCGCCAAGAATGGGAGGGGATCTATTACAGGGCCCAACACTCTGCATACCACATGGGACTCACAGAGACTTTCACGAAAGTGGTGACATATTGGTATTATACCCCGGAACGGCTACATGCGATGGACCGCAGTCGTGAAGCGACTTGCTGGCGTGGCCGTGGCCAGGTTGGCAACCTGGTACATTTGTTGTGGGACTGTGAACAGATTCAACCCTACTGGGCGCAGGTGCTGGATGAAATAGATAAGCACTTTGAAACAGAACTCCCGCACTTCCCGGCATATATCCTGTTAGGTCTTCCTAACTCCCTGACCTACCCTTTGCGCTCCCGAAGAGGCAGACAGATGGCTATCGCACTGGGCTCTGCGGTACAAAATATACTCCAATATTGGCGTACTCCCACCACACCCTCCTTTGTGGGCTGGCTACATCGATTATGGCAGGTGCTCGGAATGGAGAAATTGTCACTTACTATGGCGGGGGAGGGGGACAAATTTGAGGTCCTGTGGAAACCATTTACGTCACTCCTGACCACCGAATTTCAGGAAATCACATGTCCCCGATATCTTAGACTGTTGAGACTCACGGAATCAGGGAAGGCAGATTGTTAGGATGGTCATGACGGAATTGGCACGGCTAGATGAGGAAGGGGAGCTTTTTTAATAGGAGGGAGACAAGGAGCACTGGACGGGAGGAGGAAGGGAGGGTTCTTTGGGATAGAAGGGTTGGGTTTTTCTATTTTCCGTAGTTTCTTCTTGTCCTTTCCATACCATGCACGAGCACTTGCCTGGTTTTACTTTACACAATGAACCCATATCCATAATGGCTTTTACTTGATTACATGTCTGGAATTTGTAGGTTCACAACTCAAATGTACATGGAGATGTTTGTATGTCTTTCTATTTGATCTCAATAAAAACAGTTAAACCATAGAATAAGAGAGCCTCCTGTCTCTAGTGTCTAAATTGACTAGAAAAATGCAAAAGGATACGGGAATGTTACTGAATGTTTAATGTATATTTTGTCTCATCTTTGTCCAAGGTAGGAATGAAATCCTGGCCAGCTTATGCCCTCAAGTGTTTGGCATGTTTGTGGTGAAGCTGGCTGTAAGCATGGTGTTGGCCGGAGGTGTTCAGAGGATTGATGCTGCAGGAACACGAGTTAGAGGTTAGTAATCCTTTGTACTTTCTAAATTGCCGTTAATGGTATTAATTTAAAGATTATCTCTGTTAACCACTTCATCAACTTTATTGGTGCTCAAAATAGTCCTCAATTTTGTTAAAACTTTAATGTAAACAATAAAATGATAGTAGAAGGGCATCCAAAGTATGAGTAGTATAAAAAGAATAAAAGTTACAACATATTCAGCCCTCAGTCTAACTATGTGGTGAAATTGTTAACAGGGAGCCTGAGATTGGGTTTGTTCATTATGGCTCCTTTCTATGAGCTCTGCAGCGCCACCCTCGCACCTTTCTGTATACGCATTGATACCACCGTAATGTCTGAGAAAATATTCCATATAGGGGCTAAACTAATCCTCCCCTAACTGACTGTGGGAGGGGGACTGGGAACGGGCGCTGTGCTGGGCTCTGTGCTGGGAACGGGCGCTGTAGCAGGAACAGGCAGCAGACCAGTATGTTTCTTTAAACTCTGCTTTATTGTTAAAGTGCGCCTGGTTCTAAACGTTAGTCTCTCCCTTGCAAACTCCAGCTTGTCCGTGGTGGTGGTGTCTTGCTGCCGGGGTGTCTTCACGTCGTCTTTTCCACAGTGCAGCGTCTCCGGAACCCAAGGAGAAAGGAGACCAACAGAGGGAAGCCGTTAGTTTCAAGACTGATACCGTCTTTCCCAAAGCAGGACCGTGTGATTGTGAGGGAGCACCCGTGATACAACTCCAAAAGTGCTCGTGCATACGAGGGGGGAGTGTTGTGAGGAACGGAGAAAGGGTAAGGGGGTTTGGAGGTAAGCGGAAAGGACTCAGGAAAGATACGCACTGGGGTATCTACACTATTTACACTGGGGCGCTCTTTCTCCCCACCCAGGTTGCCCAACGCCGCCGTACCTGAGAAAGCCACACTCCTCCCTCGGGAGTGTGGCACGGCGATTCACGGGGTCGTTGGCCTCCTGGCTCTCCTCCGCTCTCGGTTCTCCCGTCCTCTCGGTCTTCACCTCGCTTCGCCTTCGGTCTCTCTTCTCCGTCTCCGTCTTTCTCCTCCGCGGTGACGTCACACGCCGCATACAGAGCTTACGTCCCTGTCATCCATCCAGGGCCTCCTCTGTCATCTGGGGGCGTGGTCTCGTCATAGTCATCACACGCCCACTTAAAGGCGCCCGCCTCAAAATCCTCGTCTTGTTCCGGCGGTGTTCCCCATTCTGCCCTCGATGTGCCAGTCTGTCGGGAAGGAGGGGAGTTAGGGTCAGGGGTCCACCAGTTCTCCGTGCCTCCCGTCCCGACCCTATTACACTGACACAATTCAAAAAGCCTATGAGGCTGTTCGCATGGAATGATACCCATGTAGCTGCTCTGCATAAGTGTGCAGCCTTGCATTGAATCCTGAGAAAGCTTCCATCCACACAAGGCAGTTCTGATGTTATTTGTCTCACGCGACAGCCATGGATACTAGGAGGCTTGAAACACCCCAAATCCATTGCTTCCCAACTAGGCTCCTAGCGCTCAGCATTTTTATGTCCCCGTATGTTGCATACTGATCGTCGACCAGATTTCACTTCTGCCTGACCGTTTTTGCACCTCATCATTTTGTATCAGTGACATAAGGGGAATAATTCCCCAAATTACGCCACTTGCGTAAACACCATTCACGGTACAAAATGGACCATGAACGCACAGGAACAACACAATACGTGTAGCTGTTGTTGGCGGTGTTCTTTGTTTAAATGCATCTATGCACAAAAATTGCATTTCACTTTAAAATATAGCAAAAATGATGGATTTACATCTATCATATTTTTGAATAATTTTGCCATAATTTAATGTAGTTACGAGAAAGCAAATTAAACGATTTGTGAAAGCCCATAGTCACTATCCATAGACTTCTTGGTCTACTTTAATTGTTGTATTTGATTGTTTTATTTCCTCTATATGTCCAGCATTATTTCCTCGCCCTAATTTCTGGCAAAACTAGGCAAACCATCAATGAAATAGAAAACATGGAAAGTTGTATTATTAGCGTATGTTTAAGTTTTGGAAGGGGACTCATGTTAACTCGATAGAAAATTATTGCTTATGAAACATTGCCTTGAGCAGTTTAGTTTGAAAGAGTTCAAGAATTTCCCTATTTTACAAAGAGCTGGCAACATTGATGTATATCAGTATGTTTCCAACAATATATTTGCATTAGGGAAAAAACAATGTATTTATGCAAAAGTATTAATTCTATTCAAGAAAACAAGGTGTAGATGAATCCATTGATAGATAAGTATCTGTTCTATTATGCAAGCATCTACTGGTGGTTCTGATCAAATAAATTACAAATGGGTATTAAGTGATCAAATTTTGATGAAAACCAATAACAAAAAAGTACAGTAGAGATTATATGCCAATGCTGATGTAACTCTTCATGCAGCTACTGACATGGCTAAAGGGAATGAACATTTTGTTCAAGGGATTAGAGATGAGCCTAAATTAGGTGCTGGGTCACAGCACGGAAACCGCACTCCTTAGTGTGACTGAACACCTCCGGGCCATCCTGGATTCTGGGCAGACAGCAGCACTGATCTTGTTAGACCTCAGTGCTGCCTTCGATACGGTTTCACATGAGGTCCTGCTTCACCGATTGGAGATGGCAGGGGTTGTAGGACAAGCCCTGGTGTGGTTCAAAGCGTTTCTGACTGGTAGATCCTTCCGGGTCTCCACCCCTCCGTTTTTGTCCACAGAGCGAGGCATTGAGCAGGGTGTGCCCCAGGGCTCCACGCTCAGCCCTACACTTTTTAATCTGTACGTTCAGCCACTGGCTGAGGTCGCTAAACGATGGGACCTGTCTATAGTCTCATACGCGGACGACACTCAGCTAGTGGTGATGCTGAGTGACGAAGCCGGGGTAAATGCGCACAACTTTAAACAAGGCCTTACTGCAGTAACTACATGGATGACAGCCAATTACCTCCAGCTTAATGCCGATAAGACCGAGGTGCTGTTAGTTGGCAAAGAAGTCTCAGCTTGGGGCACTGAATGGTGGCCGAACATTCTCGGCAATCCCCCGGAACCCAAAAGCGAAGTTAAAAACCTTGGAGTCTGGCTTGATTCCTCGCTGAGCTTCGTCACACACATGAAGAAAGTCGCCGCCACGTGCTTCGGAATTCTGCGGAATCTTAAGCCAGTACTGAAATTCTTTGACCCCCCTACGTGCCAGCTCGTGGTGCAGTCCGCCATTCTTTCCCGGTTAGACTACGCAAGCTCTCTGTTTCTGGGGGCCAACCAGACTGAGAAGGGGCGTTTACAACGTGTTCAGAATGCAGCTGACCGGGCTTCCCCGGTTTTAATCAGTGACCAACACCCTTCTAAAGCTCTACTGGCTTCCTGTGGAGAAGAGAATTCATTTTAAGACCTTATGTCTTGCTTTTAAGATTTTGAAAAATGCCTCACCACCCATGCTATGTCCCTTAATGACTATGTATACTCCTCGGAGAGCCCTCAGATCAGAAGGACAGTCTCTGGCTACGGTTCCGCGAATAAAGCATGCCCGGATGGGAGGACGCTCCTTCCGGTACTTGGCCGCAAAACTCTGGAATGCATACCATCACAGATACGTGGCTTACATGACCTCCTGGCCTTTAGAAAGGCAATCAAGACTCACCTCTTCTGTTAGGGCTGGTTACGTTATGCTCTCATGTCCATCGGCGGCGTTTGCCCTTTTCTTCTCTTGATAAGCGCCGGGACGCCCCTTTGCTGGGCAGCCGTGCGCTATATAAAAACTTATAACATAACATAACATAATACCATATCCAAGACAAGTTATGATGGTTGGTTTAAGAAAAACACCAGTATATGGGCGGAAACAAAAAAGCCTTGTAATCTGCTACATGTGTGGTAGTCCCACTCATTTAGACAACTCCAAAAATGATTGTGCTCTTCAATAAATGTGTTCAAAATGGGGAACAAAGAACATAATGATATTATGGAGGAACTCCAGTTTCAGAACAGTGAACTTAGTAATGGAAGATGATGCCAAAATTGTTTTCTGAACTAACGACACAACTGCCAATACTGGACTCACTTGATTTCTAATAACCAAAGATCTGTTATGAACAAAACATATCAGTCTGATGTAACATTTGTTACTAGTTTATTTAAATGATTTTTTTCAAAAGATTTCTTATTTTTTCAAAAGACTTTCTTGTGCATATCTCAAATTTAAATTGTTTTCTGGGCAGTGTTGTGATCCTAATATACTTGAGTGTGGGGGAAAGAAATGAAATTGAAAAGATAAAGTCTTCCTTCTTGTGTGATAAAAGTGTATGGTAAACCTATTATTGTGTTTGTATATTCACGTTCTTGATTTACCATTCTGAGAAGAGAAGTGGTAGATACACATTGGGTAAATTAAACATTGAACTCGCCTGGCGGTCACATTGATCTGAAGATCATTTTGGATATTTCTGGTATGATTTAGATTTTTCTGGTAGGAATACCTGAGAGAAAGTGTATGTTTCTGAGCATGGTCAGTTTTTCTTACACTGACCTCATCAAGAATAGGATCACAGAGCTAATCCTCCTGTTTTCATTTTAAATGCTACAAGTTCAAAAGTGATCGAACGAAACGCTTCTGCTACTCCAGAGTTGGATGAGGTTATGGCTAATGTGAAAGAACAGTTTGGTCCAAGATCCAGTGAGACGCTGAGAACATTTTAATATTTTAGCATCACATTGTTTTGAAAGAAAATACAATACCTGTAAAACACGGAGTAAGAAATGTACCTCTTACATACAAATATAAATTTAAGGAAATGTTGGTGGGCCAGTATAAGAAAAATATAATTGAAGCCCTAGAGACTTAACCATGAATATCACAAAGTGTCAGGAGATTTAAGACTAAGCATGGGCGAATTTTGCGAATTCACGAATTTGCGGATTTGCGAATTCGCAAACCGCAAAATTCACGAATTTGCAGATTTTTATATTTTTGTTTGTTCGCGGGGCGCTTTGCGTGTTCGCGGGGCGTTTTGGCATGTTCGCGGGGCGCTTTGCGTGTTCGCCGTTTTTTTTTGGGCGAGACCGTGATGCGCCCTCTGGTTCATCACTGCCACCCTCTCATTTTTTATGCCCTTCTGCCCTCTGTACCACTCGTTTTTGTGCCTTTCTGCCCTCTGCCCCACTCGTGTTTGTGCCCTTTTGCCCTCTGCCCCACTCGTTTTTGTGGTCTTCTGCCCTCTGCCCCAATCGTTTCTGCCCTCTGTCCCACTCGTTTTTGTGCTCTTATGCCCTCTGCCCAACTCGTTTTTGTGGTCTTCTGCCCTCTGCCCCACTCGTTTCTGCCCCCTGTCCCACTCGTTTTTGTGCTCTTCTGCCCTCTGCCCATCTCGTTTTTGTGGTCTTCTGCCCCACTCGTTTCTGCTCTCTGCCCAACTCGTTTTTGTGGTCTTCTGCCCTCTGCCCCACTCGGGGGGGGGGGGGGGTCTTCTGTGCGAGTTCAAGTGCCTCTTGTGTGTATAAATGGTCAGAGACCGATCAGAGCAGCAGATGAAGAGAAAGAAGCTCCTGGTCACAGGAACAGCACGGGGATTGCGCTCGTGAAAGTTAAGGATGCAAAGGCCTCTATCCAGCATCACAGCTGATTTTCGACGGTAGATTTCGGAAGAAGGCACACCTTCCCAGCCTCGACGACGCTCACGATTGTTTTTGGGCTGATGAATGCGTCACTGAATTGAGCTTCAACTAGTTCCAGCGACTATGTGTGTGTTACTATGCAATCGCGCCCAATGGCGCAGGGGTCCCTTGAGTGAGCTGTCCATCATAGTGGGTAAACGGCGGGAAGACTGTGCACACCGCGAGTGTGTGGGCAGGGCTTCCATGCGAGTTCACATGCCTCTTGTGTGTATAAAAGGTCAGAGAAAGATCAGAGCAGCAGATGAAGAGAAAGAAGCTCCTGGTCACAGGAACAGCACGGGGATTGCGCTCGTGAAAGTTAAGGATGCAAAGGCCTCTATCCAGCATCACGGCTGATTTCCGACGGTAGATTTGGGAAGGAAGCAAACCTGCCCAGCCTCCTCAACGCTCACGATTGTTTTTGGGCTGATGAATGCGTCACTGAATTGAGCTTCAACTAGTTCCAGCGACCATGTGTGTTACTATGCAATCGTGCCGAAGGGCGCAGGGGTCCCTTGAGTGAGCTGTCCATCATAGTGGGTAAATGGCGGGAAGATTGTCCACACCACGAGTGTGTGGGCAGGGCCAAACGGGCGGGGCTTCCATGCGAGTTCACATGCCTCTTGTCTGTATAAAAGGCCAAATAAAGATCAGAGCAGCAGATGAAGAGAAAGAAGCTCCTGGTCACAGGAACAGCACGGGGATTGCGCTCGTGAAAGTCAAGGATGCAAAGGCCTCTATCCAGCATCACAGCTGATTTTCGACGGTAGATTTGGGAAGGAAGCACACCTGCCCAGCCTCCTCAACGGTCACGATTGTTTTTGGGCTGATGAATGTGTCACTGAATTGAGCTTCAACTAGTTCCAGCGACCATGTGTGTGTTACTATGCAATCGCACCGATGTGCGCAGGGGTCCCTTGAGTGAGCTGTCCATCATCCTGTAACTATTTTAGGATGGCGCCGGCAAGCTGCCAGCGCCATCCTAAAATAGTTACTAAATTAGCTTCATCAGGAAGCATTAATAGATAAAATAAAGCAGGTGCTCGAGCACCTGCTTTATTTTATCTATTAGTGCTTCCTGTTGAAGCTAACTTAGTAACTATTTTAGGATGGCGCTGGCAGCTTGCCGGCGTCATCCTAAAATAGTTACAACAACTTTAAGCTTGAAGGCTTGAACTTTTGCCCCCCGGATCCGCCGCTCGCGGATTTGCGGATTTTCGCTAAATTCGCGGGAGTTCGCGGATTGCGAATTTACCGAAAATCCGCGAGCGGAACGATTTTGTGCTCATGCTTATTTAAGACATTGTATAGACCAATGGAGACTTAATGAAGAAATTTGGATAGACTCTCACCCATTCCCCAATTTACATGAAATCGTATTTACATTGATCTGGGTCTCGATTTTCATTATATGTTAGATCTAGCCAGCCAATGCATAAAATCAAATTGCTTTTTAAAAGGATTTCAAGTATTTGATGACGTTTATCACATTAGAATATATGTTTTTTTAATTGTAGGATGCCTTTTGGTTTGGACAGTGCAGCCTCAGTTTCCCAAGATTAATGTAGAAGACCTTAGAAGGAATTCCAGGTCTATGGCTTTTCAGAAAGATATCCTGATTTTTGTAAAAGGTCTTCTGGAACATGAGAGGAATTTATCTTATGTTTTAATGGCTCTTCAGAAAAGAGTTGTCACTATCGAAATTTAACTTTTGCAAATAGGAAGTAGAATACCTAGGGCACATGATCAGTAACACTATATAAAGTTTAAGACTTTTCATGTGAAGCTATACTAAAAGTACTTCTGCCGACTACAAAAGAATAACTTGTAACTTTCCATGGTTTGACGCAATTCTTTTCTTAGTTCATGCAGACTTATGCTATCAATGTGAAACCATTGAAGTGTCGCCCTGGGAAAAACGTTCAATTTATTTGGGGTGGGAGTCAGTGAGGCTTCTGTATATTGAAGAATAAGACCGTCCATACCCCTTGCTTGAATTCTTTCAATGTGTCATACCTATAGATTGAAGAAGCTGTGGTTTAATGCAGGATAATGGCAAAGATCACTGGTTAATGCCATATGGAAACAGAACACTGAGAGAAACTAACAAAAAAATATTACTCTGAAACTTTAAGGGTGTTACTGGCATGTGTATGGAGAGCAAACCACAACAGAATGTGTTTGTAGGATACAAAATGTATCATGAAACCAGACCACAAACCTTTAGTTAACATGTTAGTACCCACAAGAGGAAGTACTCTGACCGCTATGTTAGCAAGACTTGCATCAAAATTGCTTGCTCTCCAGTGCCAAAACGAGTATGTTACAGGTAAAAGTAATGTACGTCCTGATTGTATGTTTAGGCTACCTACCATTTAAATGGGCCTATTACTAATGAGTCCAAGAAATATGAAGTTGCCCCTACTTGTTCTGTGTGAGTATGTTGGAGTAAAGTAGTGGAGGTGTTGGTGTGATATCAAAGAGGTGTGGTTTAATCAAGAAGAAAAAGATTGCATATTGGTGGTAGTGCAAGAGTATGCGGGAAAAGGTTGGCCCTTTGAATGTGATATATTGGGTGAACTTAAAAGTTTCTTCAAAATATGAGATAAACTGGCTACTGAAAATGGCCTTCCACTTATGGTGGATAAAATCATTCCTCTTTTCAATTTAAGAATGAAAACAAGGTATTTTGCTCTTGTGGGCTATATGCATGGGGATGTCAGGAACCAGAAGACATTTGCATGAATACTTCTGGTGGCCTGGTTTGGATGGAATGGTTGATAAACAGGTGAGACTGTGTAAACAATGTTATGGCAATGCACAGTAATAAGTCAGCTAAAACTATTGTTGTTAAGTCTAGTCCTGTAGAATTGCCTGAAGGTCCATGGAGGAAGTTGGGCATTAATATTGTTGGTTCATTCTCTATTGTCCGGAACAGTAGTCACATGGGATAGTAGTCGTGGACTATTTTTCTGAATAGCTAGAAGTTTGATGGGTTATTAAAGTTACATTGGTGAATATTGTAGAATTTTTAGAGTTGTTCTGCATTGATGCTATTCCAGAAGTCAATGTGTCAGACAATAGCTCACAATTGTTTAGCTCTCGGATTAAATGTTTCTTTAACAGATGTGGGTGGGATAAGCAAAAAGGACCTCTGTCTCAGAGATTCAACAGAGTGATTCAAGATTTCATTCAGATAGGGACCAAGGGTGATAGTAACTGGAGGAAAGCTTTGCAAGCTATTCTAGTTACCTTTAGAACTGTCCCCAAGTTCTCTCCTCTGTAACTCCTTTTCAACTCCTTTCGGCGCC
The DNA here is from genome assembly GCF_964261635.1 of Lissotriton helveticus. Classification (NCBI taxonomy): domain Eukaryota; kingdom Metazoa; phylum Chordata; class Amphibia; order Caudata; family Salamandridae; genus Lissotriton; species Lissotriton helveticus. The sequence continues at coordinate 877,643,989 of NC_136067.1, forward strand.
CAAGCCAGGTTTCAGATTGGTGCCTTTGTGGTTAAATGATATGTGTGGAAAAAATTCACAAATTCATTATCGCAGCATGAGGAATGCTGTACAGATGTACAAGCACCACATGTGAGGAAGGGAGATTGGGTGCCGCTAAAATGTGATACTGATTCCAGGAAAGGATCAGCATGATGATCTGATCCTGTTCAGGTTATCAATATGTCCCAGAATGCTGTGAGAGTATGTGGTGGTGGTGTAGGAAATTTAGTAGGGTTTCACTGTGAATGGGAAATCTGCATGACCCACAAGTACCTATTTGCAAGAAGAGTTCAATGATGCAAAAAGGATATCATTGTGTGTTTGGATTTGTCTGAACCAGAAGTTCAATTTGAATCTTCCTAACCAGGGGGATTTTCCAATGTGATAACACTGTCTGAATTATCAAGGTGGCATGTCAAGGGCTCAGAACTCTCTAGTAATGCACAGAATGTCGGGAAGAGTTTTTATTAACGAGATGCCATTTCAAGTTACATGATTGTGTTTTGAGTTAGAAGATCGTCCATTTACTTTTCATATGTATTTTCACTTTAAAGTCTTGAGTTCATTCTTTTATTTTTGACTATACTGTTATTCCTACTTTTGTAAAATATAGTACATTCGTACCAATCCTCTTTCTTTGCTTCCTTTTGAGGAGGGAACCTTGTTTTAACTTATGCGCATGATGCATGTCTCGTGCGGGGTGTCATATGATAAGGAATGTTCTGAGGTGGTGATAGTTGGAGGATGAGAATCTACTGTCTGGGCCATAGCCATCTCAGAAGTGGAGCTTCGATTGTGTAAACTGTTAAACTTGAATATTGTATCTTTATTTATGCAAGAGTCACTGAAATACCTTTATTGTTGCATGCTACACATATGACAAGCACAAATGCTTTTTACTGTACCCATCACCCCCTTGTACAAATGAAAACTACCTACAGTTTATCTCTTTTCTCACTATGCTGTAGGCAATATAGCCAAGTTATTCTACACTGCATTACTTTGTAGCAAGTATTGCTGTTATGAAGTAAAGGTTCGGCAATGCAAATCACTTTTATCGATTACGGAGCTTCAGTAGTACTCCAGCCTCACCATAGTTATCTGTCAGTTACCCGATATTCAGAATATCAAATTAAAGTCCAGTATCAGTAAAAGGTAATAGAGGCCTATGCATAGGATGTGCACATTGTCTGCATGTGATGTTGTGGGTGTATTAGATGCTTCTTCGATCTACCACACCATGAACCAACAACTGAGGCAACTAGGGTCTTGAGAGTTATTAATGGCACTATATGACGCCTCCCTAGATGCTCCATGTTTGGAAACGCTGCTGATCAAGGGAACAAGCATTTACGTCACCTGTTTGAAGTGGACCTTCACATCCCACTGCTGAATTACACCACTCCGATTACTGAATTGTATGTGAGAACCCATTATACTCTGACCTGCCTCCATCCTGCATCTCTGGACATTCCCTCTTAAGTTGCTGGAGTCTTCTGTCATATTTATGCTGCCGCCCCCAGTACCCACCGTACTTAGGTTCATGGCCCTGCTGCTAAAAGGCTACTAATATTTGATAGAGTGGTATGGTTCCTGGGCTGGTTTTCCAGAAATAGACACCATGCCTACGGTCAACCTGGAGACTCGAATGAGGATATTTTCAGCAATGCTCATGTGTTCTCAGAGAGCATTTCACATGTGCAGCTGTTAACACAGCCAAGAAGAACTCACCAAGTTGTATCATTACTTGCTGCTTTGAGCTTCAGTAGTCCAGACAGGATCTCATGATGGCAAGGAAGGATGGTCTGTACTCCTGCATGGGCAACACGGTCCACATTTTCGTTAGCTTCCGTCAAGAAACTAATTGCCGAAGAAAGTTGTTTCCTTCCCTGAGGCCAACTGTGAGAACATTGGACATCTGCTTTGGTCTGCTTCATCCACTATCATGAACATCACAGTAGATAGCAAATACAATTTAAAGTTTACATTTAATTGCAAAAAAAGTATAAATACATTCTAAATGTATTCATTAACATTTGCAACCAAATGACCAAGCACCTTTCCAAGTTTGAACTCCACTAATTGCAGTTATGTCACAAAAGGAGATACAATATATCATTCCTACATTGTACAACTGATCAAATTTGCTCAATCCATAACCTGCAATTGCAAATATATGTGTTTCTTTTATGCCCATGCAGAATTTACTATGCTGATGATGAACAAAAAGCCAGATTTAGACAGATTCAATACAGGACCAAAAGGCCAAAATATCATGTGGCTAGATATTTTGTTTAATATATATATAATATTAACCAAGTAGGAGCTCTGGTGCCGCAAACCATATATGAACTAACTTAGAGGAGTTAATTTGCAATCCATTTTGTTACATGTTGTTGTAATAATTGCTTTCCACTAAGTACACTGAACACAGGTGGATTGAGTTAGATTCAAGATGTAGGACTTCTATTAGTTTCTCTTTACCAACCTTGGGGAAATCTTACTAAAGACTATCACCCAGATAAACGTTATAGTTGTGCACTATGAGACTATGAATAGAACACAACAGAGCAAGAAAATATGCTACCAGATCGGGGGGTACTCAAAGTGGAACATGAAATATCGATGGAGTCAATGGATTTCGTTAACATGCAACACTCTCTTTTCTAAGTGTCCCCTGAGACTTTATCAAGAAGCTTGGTTTGCAAGGTATTGAAATTATCTGCAGACACTGGCCTACTTGACATATGTATTCTTTATAAAGACAGGTTTAAAAGAACATACATGTTCTGAATTTGGTAATTGATGAGGTTGACAGCTACCCAAACTTTTTAGCAATGCTGTAAAACATTTCGGTCTGTTATTTCTGTAGATAAGTGTTGAAGAGGATTGTAATTCTCCAGATAAAAGCATCAGTTGAGTCCAAAAATCCCTTGAGTAGAATCATTATTGTGTATTGTTGGTTGTAAGGGAATTGGGCATATCTTTATTATCAAATAATGCTGATACCTGTGTTCTTTCACAACAAGAACACCAAACACTATTTATCCGATTCCCCTAGTTCCAGAAGTGACTGCCAAATAGAGACAATTCAAGACTGCCATGATTCTCTTACTGCCTGTGGTAATGGTAGTTTCTGTAACTACTTCAGCGGTCTATTAAGGGTCACACTTTTTTGCCTGGTTCTTATAGAACAAAATCTCCCACCCCACTATGCCATCACTGAGCTTCACTAACTGGATCCCTATTTAATGCAGTATGGCATCTAAATATTCTTAAGAAATATATGAATATCCTAAGAGTTCAGATTCCCTTCCACTGGCTCTTCCTTCGTGTTTAAGTGGCAGGGCTCTGCATTTGGTGCTTAAAGAAACAGGAGGACCTCGGGAACTTGCCAAGAAGGGAGAGTACTACCTTTATTTGACCAAATCCGCCTTTCAGTTTTCTTCTCTTAAATTATAAATGGCCTCCTTTACTGCTTACAAAAATGTTGTACACATGCATCTTTTCTCACCTTCCTTGTGGCCAAAGTTGTCATGGAGGGGTCTTAAGGAAGTCTTATGTCTGCATTTTTATAACCAAAAATACGAAAGGAAACGTTGTTTCTTATAGGCATTCATTTTTTTAGGGGGGGGGGTCTCAAATTAGAAAGCGTATTGTAAAAAATTAGATGGATGTTTACGTGGAGGTATTCTGATGTCCAAGTTGGAGACCTAGGATGATTAAGTGTAGGCAACTTTTCTATTCAAAGTCTGCTCCGTTTTGTTCAGTTAATGTCTTCTATCTCATGCAATATCTGTCGGTGAGAAATGTTTAATGTCAAAATATTGATCGTCTGTACAAAGGAGGATATGAATCTCACTCAGGACATCTCAGTAGAATGTGCCTGTCTAATCTATCCTCCGTCGGTCATCAGAAATATTTCAATACTGGGTGCCATGCTTAAAATTATTTTTGGGTGAGGAATTGATTAACTCCATTCCTAAAAAAGTAGACATTCATTTGTGTTTTTAAAGTATTAATACTTCCGTGCTCAAACAATGCGGAGTTAATTCGTTTGTGAACAGTCAGTAGGAACCACTTAGTGAAAGTCTGCTATGACAATGTTTTAAAAATGCAAAAGCCTATTCATTTTTCTCACATTATCTGGATGCAGCCCAAGTCGTCAGACTTCTTCTGAATTTGTATGATAAAGTGTAGGTGCCAGCCTATGGTATGCTACACTCGAACCGTATTTGAACATTACCTCCTTGTGAGGTGTTGCCTGTATTTTTTTACATTGCATACTTGGTGAGCTGAACACAGTAGGGTGTTCAATTATTAGCAGGTTTTGCTTGGTATTGTGTGACGTAACAGCTGTTAGAATGAGTCTCCCTTACCTCTAAAAGTTTGTATTTTATCCTAGGAGAATCTCATCTTTTGCTTGTTGGCGACCCAGGCACCGGAAAATCACAATTTCTTAAGTATGCTGCAAAAATTACACCAAGATCGGTCCTCACTGCTGGCATTGGATCCACAAGTGCAGGTATTTAATTGAGTAAAAAAAAATAGAAGCAAACTTCTTGCTATGATGGGTGCAGAGTGTTTATGCTACATGTAAATTATTTGGACAGTATTGTTTTCTTAGCACAGCATATCTAACTTTCAGTACCAAAAATAATTTTTTGAAAAGCCTAGACTTTTGATGGGGTACGGGGTGGGTGTGTACAAGTAAAATGAAACAACATCACTATATTTTCCTGGTTGAACAACTGTAAGTGTCAGCCCCTTAGTCATTAACAATTGTTGTGGTCATATCCCTCCACCAAAGAAGTACAAATCTAATTGTCACGCAGTCGACCTCACAGAGATCTGGTCTGATGACCGCTCTTCCTTGGTTGTCAATAACTCCTATCTCAAGACCACATAAACATCCTTAGAAATAGCAAGGAAAAGAGAAGGAGTGAGCATTAGGTCTACCTGTGGAACATTGCCCAGTGGCCTGGTTCAAATCAGTCCTTCAAACACTTAATGGGTACATGACCAACATGCAAATGCCTTTATATGTAAATGGAGTAGTTCCTACACCCAAATCTCTTGGCAAACTACTGCTCAATTTAGAGCCTACAAAACCTAAGGAAATCATGGAAGGAGTTGTTTCTAGAAAACTCCGAGATTACTACCTCCTCTATGAAAAAGAGATTGGATTCAGATCCTCTAGTTGCATGGAATCGGTCTAGACCAACATTGGACAGAAAAATCATTAACAAAGATTAAATAACGGTCTTAATACTCCTTAGTCTCTGCAACTTTCCACATGGTGGGGCATGTAATCCTCTATTGGTTGGAAAGCTGGACAGGGCTGGCTGGATCTTCCCTGGATACAGTTTTCATCTAGCCATTCACAGAATATGAAGTTTGGTGCAGTGGAACGGTCTTCCTGACTAATGTTATGCTATGTACCCAAGTGTTTACTTCCTTGCCTCGCTCTTAGCTGTTATATAAATCTACATACTCCCTTGGTGCAGCTAATGGAACCCCAGAGAGTGAGATTTTAAGTTTACACCTATGACACCCAAATCACTTAAGACACTGAAAAGCAGACTGCAGTCCTGCGCTTGTATTCACTCTCGCCACTTCATGAAGGAGCGCTTTCTGCGCATGAATAGAGCTAAAACAGATACCTGGATTGGGAATAACAAACCTCTGTATTCTGTTTGGCCTCAGAACATTCCCATGTACTTCAACAGAGATTACAAACTTGGGACTCCTCTTTGAAGTCAGCCTCTTCTTTATGTCTCAAGTCAAGGCTGTAGCAAAATGTGTCAACATTCAGCTGCCCATCCTACAGACAATTTTCCTGCTACTCCAAACCAACAACTTAGTGGAGCTTCCAAGGCTTGTGGTCTTGGTATGGTGTGATAATTACCATGTCATCTCGTCTGAGATCATAAAGTACCTAATTGAAAGCTTCAAAGACTTAAATACCATGTAGCCAGAGTATGTCTGAACCGTAGCAATCTCAAATACATTTCTCCATCTCTAAAAGCTCTACAGTGGCTCTCAGAGAAAGCAAAGATCAGGTTCACGGACCTCTGCACGGTCTACAAAGTGAAATGAGGGTAAAGACGGAATTACCTAGGCCCAGTTCCGCCCAATTACATACAGCCAAAAAAGTTCCATTCAGTCACTGCACATGCCCTAACCCAACTCACTTTCAAATGGTTAAAGCCTGGCTGGAAATCCTTTGGGGACTAGAGTCCCAAACTTTAGAATGCTTTGAAACCTCTTGAGCGCTGAACCAAACTAGATGCTCTTTAGAAAGCGATTGAAAATCAAGCTCATCAAACCTGCCTATAACTGACTGTAGGCACAAAACAGGTTGCAATGAAGATGTTGTACAAGGTCTCACCTTCAGATTAGACTATAAAATGCCTTCACCTTATGGACTTAGTTTATAAATAAGACCCTTCGCCCTCTGAAATAACCGCAAAGAGACATGCAATGTAATGCAAAACTTTCAAATGATTAAATAAAAAAGAATATTCTCTTGAGATGGCATCAGCATATTTCAAGTTATGTCGCACTTTCCATATGTAATGGGGAGCTCATTTATGATATTTTGTGCATAATATTTGCAATTACTGTCCAAAATGTTTCAAACTTTGAATAGACTTCTAAATGTGTATACATGCTTGAAGAACTATTATGAAACTACATAATCCGCACTATCTTGGCTGCAGTACTAACATTAAAAGACCCAATTTACCCTTGCGGGCTCGTGCTGATAATCGATTATAAAAAGTGTGCCAACAAGGGAATTTGTTCTATTAGAATCAATCACAGATTATAGACTTGTAAGTTATTCACATCTAGAAGTCTATCCAACAAAATTGGTATCTGTCCACTATTATTTGAGTCTCTCTATTCAAGACAAAGAAACAAATCAGAATGAAAATAATGTGCTACACGGGATGTTTGTTTTATGAAAAAAATTGATTATATTTATGTATTTTCAAGGGTACAGTTCAATATTTAAAATTGATTATACAAAGCTTTTCAAATAATTTTTTTCCTCTTTACCTTTGCTGCTTGCTTAGTTAGGGTTAAAAATCAAAGCTATTTTGTCATCCTAAGTGTGCTAGGTGATAAAGAAAATATGCATTACATATTGCACATCAAAGCCAAATATAAGGAAGTATGAAAAAGGAAATTATCAACCTCTTTAGCTAACACAAAAAACCTGGTGCCAGGTTCAACAAATTCACACCTACAAAGAGGCATGTCTTGAAGCCCACAGCATGCAATGAAACGTAGCTGAAAACAGTAAGTTAAACACAGCCTTCACCCCCATCTCTTATACCATAGGGGCCCTTGACCCAAATCCTTAGTGCTTTCATCTGGACCATATCTAAACACCTAGATGCTGCTGCTTTCCGTCATGTAAAAATGTGTGGACTGTGAGAGGTCCCATTGCACCAGTTATTGGGGTAGTAGCCTCTCAAAGATAGAAAAAGCTAGCTGAGTATTGACAACTCTGTAGAATAACATTGTCCTGGAGAGCAGAATCTTCCAAGCTGATGATTTAAGCAACCACGCTTGAAGAATGTGGAACCACCTCATAAGGAGTCCTCCATCTTGGAGTTGGTGCTTTTTTGTCTTAGGAGTCAAATGGAAAAAACTAAGTAAATTAACAAGGACCCATTAGAAAGACAGAGCACAAGGTGGTAAAACCCTATGCAGTGAAAAGTAATAAAATGTATGGAAGGAGTAAAAGTACTGTTTGGTGAGCTCTGAATAGAGATAAAATAAAGACACACAAACAACAATTAGGTTTCTAAGCAATGACGCTTGCACAGGCTTAAGCAGTGGAGACTGAAAAATGAGGCATATGATGGCGAGCGGGGCAATTTAGGTTTTGCAACATGACACACCAGCCATATGAAACACCATAGAGAAATTCCTTTAACCCTAGCATGTTTCATTAGGATAGAGATCACTCTGAAAACATTACTCCCTGCTCCTCCTTCACAAATGGCGATAATGTAGATAGTCTGCCAAATAGGTTTGTAGTGTGCCTCCCATCCCAGAGTGCTTTCTTAAGGCTTCGCCATATCTTTGTTTATTGACCCTAAGTAAGCTCTCTGTCCATCAGAGGATCCCATTTGTCCTTGTAGGGGTGAGTTTTATCAAATGTTGTATCTATCAGGAGTTGGTACGATGCAGGAATGTTTCACTTATCCCCAGTAGCTTTGCACATAAAGTTCTCCACAGGCGTGAGTTCTATAATGCTTGTCACCTCAATGGAGGGCTTTTATGCCCAGTGTCAGACCTGTGTATAGTGTATTATCTCCATTTCATTGAGACAGAATTCTCTTTTACAATCCATGAAGGATTTACTGTGACCCCTACTAAACACATCACTGAGCATGTGACAGTCACCCTCTCACCAGCTGTCGAATGGGCCCGGCATCAGTGCAGTAGTAAATGAAGGATTAAAATGCACAGGGGCGTGGAGGGAGAGATATATATATAGTTAACTTCAGTTGTTTGTTCACCTCATCCAAGACATTAGTGTTGTCCTTGTGGATGACCAAGTTATACATTAGGCAGTCTGTCCTGTCGGGATTTCATATCCAGTCCCACAGTGAGGGTCCTGACTCTGCCCTATTGATATGCACTCATATTTTCTCAGATTCTTGCGGATTCCAGTCTGCTAGGACTGTCAACTGCTCTGCTAATAGGTGCGCATATTCAGAAGAGCAAGCTCTCTTCTTTCTCTTGGTCTGCACAATACTGTATATGCAACTTTAGGTCTCCTCCCTCCTCAGATGTATTTCTAAATAGTACTCTTGAGATTATCAAAGGTGGTCAGAGGCACCAACAGAGGTCGGAAACAGAAACAGCCTAGGAAAAACATTAATTTTGATGCTATTCTTTTTGTCCAGCCAGGACAGAGTTAGATCGGCCACCATCGTAGGCTTCCTCATATTTCTGTTATGAGAGGTAGGAGGTTACGTTTGCACAAATCCGTAACTGCTGATGATAATTTGATCCCCAGATAGGTAATTTCTCCCGTAGCCCACTGCAAACTTGAATGTTCCTTAATTGTATTAATCAAGGCTACGTCTTTAAGGAGTGGGGCAGGGTTGGATAAGGGAATTGCCCTCATCTCAGACTGTATAATCAAAGAAAGCAATGGGTTGTTGACTATGACAGTCAGTCCTGTGAATATGTGGGGGAAAAAGATATGATCTCACTGCCACGCTGTTCCCTCTAGACATCGCAAAGACTTGTATTTAAATGTCTTTGAGAAACCCCATCACGTGTGCCCGTTCAATTTTACTCGGAGAAGAGTTCCAGACTATGCTGAAGTCTCCCTCTGCAAACTCGGCCATGGTGTCTACCACCTCGCAGAGCAAGGTGAACTGACCCGTGTTCTTGTTGTATACTGTTATTATCATAACATTCCTCCCCGCTAGTAATCAACATAAGGTACCTACCTACCCTCCTTATCTCTTTTGAAATCCACTGAAATGAATGGAAGACATTTATGGAGAAAAAGAGCCACCCCGGTGTGTCGTTTGTCATTGGTGTATAAAACTTTTGCAAATATTGCCTATTTTGGAGTCTAGCCTCTGTTTCTTTAAATGAGGTTCTTGGGGGGCTACCATATCTAATTTTACTCTTCCTATGTAATGACAGGATTTTGCGCTTTTAAATTAGGAATTCAATCCCTTAATATTCAAGGTTCGTGCTTTCACCAGACAGTGGAGTGGAACAGAAGTAAGATCCAAATGGGCACCTGTAAAACACTCCCTTTATTAAGCCCCCAACAAAATAACTCAACTTGGAAACTGAATCAAAAGGATAGCATAGAAAAAGCGTCTGACAGTGCTGTGAATAAACCCTACATGTGGGTTTGAAGCCCCCTTGTCTACTGCCTCTACTTCCAGGGGGCATTTTGCGCACTGATTGCAGGGCAGTCTGTGTATTTTTTGTCTCTATTTCCTACACAGAGAGTTCTTTATGAAGTCATGGTTTCTGGTTTCTTTGGCGAAAGTCTAGTTTAAATTAGTTATTTAATGCTCCTGGTAGATTGTTCCTCTCCATCGCTGGGGGTGCGGTGCGTGCCATTTAGAGCTCAAGGAGGCCTCTCCCCTCTGGGCCTGGATTCGATGGCCCTGCCACGAATCCAGACTCTCCTCTGTAAGCTGAAGCCCCGGAATGCTGGCTGCAACATGCATGTTTCACATGTGGTGAGACTTGGTGTTTAATTCAAAAGCAAATCCAAAGGGGAAGAGCCATTTGTATCGCATTTTATGGTATTTAAGGTCGTTTTTGAGAAATGAAAGAATTGCTGCCTTCTGGCAAGTGTAAAGGTGGCAATGTCTTAAACAAGCATTTGCAATGCAATCGGTCCCGCCTTTGGGACCTTATATGTATTTAGCTATGCAGCAAATTAGCCTGGCTGGTGAAACATCTACTGTTCTTTAACATGGAGGAAACGTAATCACCCAACTGCGTGACACTCCAGGTATGGGAACACATGGAAAGAAATATTGCCTTTCAGCGGGAAATGGTATAGTCCAAAGCTCTGTTTTTAATAAGTCCTTCGGTGGTCATATCACTAAAAATACAAGATTTGAAAAAAATATTATTGTCTACGGGTGCTCGTTGAAGACAGTTTCTACAGACTGGAATCTAGAGAATGCTAAAGTGATTCTGGTATTTTACTGACCTCTTCTGGTTGTTTTCTATCAAGAAAGTTAAATCAAGGCAGTTGCCAGAAAATTTTTAAAAAAGAAAGTCCTGCAGCAGAATGCAACTCTGGTATTTTACTGACCTCTGCTGGTCGTTTTCTATCAAGACAGTTAAATAGAGGCAGTTGAACAGACAAAAAGTCCCTAAGCGGAAGTAGATAAGTCCTAGGGCTGATCTGCAGAGCCCACAAAGTACATACACATATAAGTATATACTAAAGTACATACAAGAGGCCTCGAATGCTCGACCTAAAAAGGGCTCAATCCTAGCCCTCAAATCATATTTGATCATGTTCTCTTGTCACCCTCTAAACTTTCTCTTTGGTTTGCAAATTCTGAAATGTCGCTAGCATTTCTTGAGGTCTGTTTGAGTAAGTGGAAGGTCTGGATCCCACTCTGTCTAGTGTGATGCTTTCTGATTCTGTCCTCGGCAGCATGACAGAGAGCCTATCACAAAAGTTTCTATACTTGCGCCTTCCCTAAGGTGTTGTATTCAAATGTTGTCTCTTTGAGCCCGGTTTACAAGGTCCTCCAGTTTCCGGGTGATCTCTTCTTTTTGGGCAACTGTGGTGTTACAACTGTCCTCCAGGTCGGCACTCCTCTCTCTTAGTGAGTTGATCTTCCCTTCCACTTCAACCATGTCAGTCCCGGATGAATGAGTATCTCTCTGGAGTACTGCAATTTGTTTCTCCCAAGTCTGTGGGAGAAACAGGTGTGGCTGTGAGTTCTTTGATTAAATCATTTTTGAGTTCTTTCTGAAGTTTGGCCTTAAAGGACTGGAGACTGGCCAGGAGATCTGTTTTGGTTAAGGCCATGTTGGGCATTGCATCTTTCTCTCAGTGCACATATCGTTTGCTGTCTTAGAGGGGTTCTCTCATTGGTGTCTAGTTTATTTGAAGAACCTCTTTAGCTTTCCTTGAGTGTGCTCCTTGGGAGCACACAATTCAAGGAGCCCTCCGTAGCTTCCCTCTCAGGCGCTACTATGCTTTGTCTATCAGTTCAGGAGTTGTCTGTCCACCTTTAAGAAGCCCCCGGTGTGTCCATACTTTTTTACCAGGCACATATATTCATATCACCACGGTGTGACTGGTATTACCTCTCTCTGTCCATAAACTCTGTATAATCCATGCAAGTCAGCATACCCTCTGCCCTTTTGCTCATTCAGCAGTCATAGAGCCATCAATGCTTTTCTGGCACCATCATGAAATATGATCATGAGTGAGGATTTCAAATTGTCAGGGCTCTTCTAATTCCTTAGGCCCTCATTTCCTCACTTAGTCTGACCATGTAGTATATCAAATTCACCTCACTGCTGGGGGTGTCCCTTCCCCCACCAGGAGCGTGAAGGTGGCTCTCCTCCCGTCTTTATAGTAGGTGCTCCATTTTCATCGACTGCCCTCAGGGTAACATCTCACTAAGGGGGGGTTCATCAGATCCAGACCCTCCGTTGATGTCCTCACGTTGCTGGCAGGAACTCTCCCCAGACATCTTATCACTCATCCCTGCCGCTGTCGACTCAAATTCAGCTCAATGTCTTGGGGTTGCCTCAGTGCTTCACCTCTCTGTCCTGAGTAGGAGGACGCCCTCCCTTGCTAGTTCTTGCCAATACCTTTTTCCCCCAAGGGGTCATGGATTGTCACCATCTTGTAGTTCATGGATGTCCAGGGCATAGCAATCCCAGCACGGCTCTTGCAGCCGCCATCTTTGATCTCTTTTAGTCCCAGGGGTTGTTCTGGATAACATGGATTCTTTAACCGTCGAAGAGCCATATGAGGTGTGGGGGGCTGGGACCCTATTTTCCTGCTCTACCATGTCCGTGAGGAGCAATTTCTGTACTGTCATACATATGCCTATGGGAGACCACCACGCAGCTAGGTCAAAGAGCCTCTTGTGCTGCATCGAGACTCCGCCTCAATTGGAAGGGTTTTACTTGTCACAAGGGGTTATTTTTGCAGGTCGAATTTCTGTTTTTTACACTGCTACAGACAGGCTACATAGGGTAGGCCTGAAGCCATATTTGCACTACCATTGTAGTAGATGGCACAATCGGTGTTGCAGTCTACAAATGTCATTTTAACTTCCAGGCCCTGGGTGCATTTTCTACAACATATACTTGGCACTTATAGGCAAGTTAAATGATCCAATCAGGAATAAGCCAATTAAACCATGTTTAATGGAGTAGCACAGGCACTGCAGTACTGGCAAGCATGGGTAAAGTGCTCAGAGTTCAAAACCCTGCAGAAATGTAGGGCCCATCTAAAAGTGAAAAATCTGAGTTGACCACGCAAAAAGGTGGATTTTCTATACTCTTCATCCTTGCCCAATCGAAGTTGGTGCTTTGTTTTGTTTATGTAAAACTGATACTGCACATCTTGGGGCCTACAAACTTTAAAAGATGCTGCTGATACTACCTTAGAGAGAAAGTGAAAAGAGTGGATTGGTTACTTTATGCTTCATTTATCACTAAGAAACATAATTACCTGTTTTAGGTTCCCTCTTGCACTCAGGTAATTTAGTCTTTTTGCATATTCCTCATATCCTGTTCTTCACTGCTATAGTGCTGGGAATTTTATTCCATCAGCCTCATGGCATCTAGACTTCCTTTCAATTAAACCCGGAGCACTTAAAGCCATACCAAACAAGAGATGCCCACATGCAGGGATAACCCCACCTGTACCATGCTCCCTATGATCAACTTGGCGTTCATGCTTCTGTTCCTTTTCTGTGGCTGGATGACATGCAGTCAAACATGGAGCAGAGGGCTACATGAGCAGATCATGTTACTGAGTAAAAGAGTTACTTGGGTGAGTTCCTTGCACGTAAATCGTAGTTCAAGGTACTCCCCGTTGATACCTGTGGGGAAGGGTCCCAAGCAAGGTCTGAAGAAGCAGCAGTGTGATCCTTAGTGTGAACCAGTGTGAACCTCGCCAATCTCGGACTCAAACAACTTGTTGACACCCCCACCCACTATGCCGGGCACACGCTCGACCCAATCTTCACCTCCAACAAGCACATCTCCTTCAATCACACCACAGCTCTCCATTGGACGGACCACAGCTGCGTTCACTTCTACTACAAAAAGACTACCACCCACAACCAATTCCCCGCAGAAACTGGAACAAAATCACCACCGACCAGCTCTTCACATCGCTTCACCAAAACCCGCCTACCAAATCATCAGACCCAAACCAAGCAGCCACCAACCTCACACAATGGATCAACCGCAGCGCTGACGAATTAGCACCCTTGAAAAACCATCAAATCAAGCAAAGTAGCAAAAAAGCCCCCATGTTCAATGATGACCTAAAGAAATCCAAGAAGATCTGTCGCACCCTCGAGAAAGCCTGGCGAAAAAACCCAACCACTGACAACCTAGCTACCTTCAAGAACGCCACCCGCAAACGCCACCAACTGATCCGATTCACAAAGAAATCAGCATTCAAGGATCGACTCGACAACAACGCCCACAACAGCAAGGAACTATTCAACATCGTCAAAGAGTTTACTAACCCCACCGCCGGCACCAACGACATCACTCCCTCCCAAGACCTCTGCGACTCTCTAGCCTCGTTCTTCCACAACAAAATCGCTGACATACATAACAGCTTTGGAGACCAGTCCGGAGACCAGTCCACCCCACCCACCTCCGAACTTAAACCCCCCTCCAACAACCTTTGCGCCTGGAACCCACTCACCACTGAAAACACCATCCGCCTGATGAACTCCATCCACTCAGGATCGCCAACCGACCCATGTCCCCACCATATTTTCAACAAAGCAGACTCCATTATCGACCCCATCTCCGAGACGTCATCAACTGCTCCCTCAACTCCGCTACCTTCCCGGAAAGCTGGAAGCATGCCGAACTCAGCGCCCTCCTGAAGAAACCCACAGCAGACCCCACTGAACTTAAGAACTACCGCCCCATTTCGCTCCTCCCATTCCCTGCCAAAGTCATTGAGAAAGCCGTCAACAGTCAGCTCGCCGCCTTCCTCGAATCCAACAAATCCCTCGACCCTTCACAGTCCGGCTTCCGAGCCAAACACAGCATCGAGACCGCCCTCATCGCTGCAACAGACGACCTTCGAACTCTACTGGACAACGGAGAAACAGCTGCCCTCATCCTACTTGACCTCTCCGCAGCCTTCGACACAGTCTGTCACAGCACCCTTATACAACGCCTCAGCAACGTCGGAATACAAGGAAAAGCATTGGACTGGATCATCTCGTTCCTCGCCGGAAGAACCCAGGGAGTCCGCCTCCCCCCTTTCATATCAAAGGCCACTGAAGTCATCTGCGGCGTACCACAAGGATCATCACTCAGTCCCACCCTCTTCAACGTATACATGAGTCCCCTCGCATCCATCGCGCGCCAACACAACCTCAACATCATCTCCTACGCAGACGACACCCAGCTGATCCTCTCCCTCACCAAAGACCCAAACACCGCCAAAACCAACCTACATGAAGGGATGAAAGAAGTAGCCGAGTGGATGAAGAACAGCCGTTTAAAACTGAACTCGGACAAAACGGAAGTCCTCATCTTAGGATCATCCCCCTCCACCTGGGACGACTCGTGGTGGCCACCGGCCCTGGGAAACGCACCCATTCCAACGGACCACGCACGTAACCTTGGATTCATCCTGGACTCCTCCCTCTCGATGACCAGACAAGTCAACGCCGTCTCATCATCATGCTTCAACATCCTACGTATGCTCAAAAAAATCTTCCATTGGATCCCCACCGAAACAAGAAAGACGGTCACTCATGCACTGGTCACAAGCCGACTGGACTACGGAAACACCCTTTACGCCGGAATCACAGCCAAAATACAGAAAAAACTCCAACGCATCCAAAACGCCTCAGCCAGACTCGTCCTAGACATCCCCCGCCAAGCTCACATTTCCAGTCACCTGAAAGACCTCCACTGGCTCCCCGTCAACAAAAGAATAACGTTCCGTCTCCTCACCCACGCACACAAAGCCCTCTACGACCTAGGACCCGAATACCTCAACACACGCCTGTCCTTTTACACCCCCTCCCGCCAACTACGATCGTCCAATCAAGCCCTCGCCGCAATTCCACGCATCCAAAGATCCACCTTGGGGGGAAGATCCTTCTCCTACTTAGCGGCCAAGACCTGGAATTCTCTCCCCATCCACCTCCGCCTTACACAGACCCACCTCTCCTTCAGAAAACAACAAAAAACTTGGATATTCGATAAGTAAAGTACCTCCCCCCCCCTCAAGCGCCTTGAGACCCTCTGGGTGAGTAGTGGGCTATACACATTTTTGAACTTGAACTATTTAATGTGCTTGAAAATAAAAAGCTCTTGGGTATGCCTTCACCAAACCGGGCGTCCGGTCTGTTGTCATTGTCCAATGCATAATGTGTACAGGAAGTGAGAAGGTATCTCCCAGTTGATGGAACTACGTCAATCGGGTTTTTTTTGGAAAGCCACAAAATTGCCTCATTTCTAACATGTGCTTGAATTTGTCTGCATAAGAAATGCTTTGAAATATGTAGGCATCAAAAGTGCAAGCAGTGACTCCGATGTTTCCCTTTAGGAGTCAGTATTGCACTGTGTGGTGTTATTAATAGGTCTCGCATTTACACCAGTTTGAGCTACTGACATTGTAGATGACAATGCCTTTTATTTTTGTTTTCGTTTTTAAAACATAAATAAAAGGCAGTCATTTACAGTGCCAGTAGCTTATTCTCTCGTATAGCGAATACCTAGGTATTCTATATATCTTCAGTGAAAGTGACCTCACACGTATATCTGCAGTGATAGTGATCTCACACCTATATCTGCAGTGATGGTGATATCACACCTATATCTGCAGTGATGGTGATCTCACACATATCGGCAGTGATGGTGATCTCACACCTATATCTGCAGTGATGGTGATCTCACACCTATATCTGAAGGAATGGTGATCTCACACCTATATCTGCAGTGATGGTGATCTCACACCTATATCTGCAGTGATGGTGATCTTGCACCTATATCTGCAGTGATGGTGATCTCATACCTATATCTGAAGGAATAGTGATCTCACACCTATATCTGCAGTAATAGTGATCTCACACATATATCTACAGTGTAATGATCGAACACCTCTATCTGCAGTGATGGTGATCTCACCTATATCCGCAGTGATAGTGATCTCACACCTATATCTGCAATGTGGTGATCTCCCATATATCTGCAGTGTTTCGTTTTACTTTTCATAAGTCTTTATTTCGGTATAATTAACCATAAAAGACATCACAATATGAAAATCACAGTTTAAAACATACAGCAAAACATAAAACCACTATGATACATGATTTGCATAATTCATGATACTTCACAGTAATGTACAAAGTAATAATAACAATGAACTATCAGGCTAACTAATGCTGTGCAAATATTTCCCTCTAATTAACCAGGACCATCCTAGAAATTTGGCTACAGATATGGCCACCGGGAGAGTTGTTACCGTCCCCAACAGCCTTAGAGCTTCCCCTGCCCTTCTCGTTTTCAACAACTGGCAGATCGGTTTTAGCCATTTTATCCGTGGTCTAGCATATGCAGAGCAAACAAAGAAAAAATGGCTCACGGTTTCCCTCTGTTCTTTGCAGCATGGGCATGAGTCCCCTGTGCCCCCCCTCCATTTCTGAGTAAACGACCTTAGGGGTAACGTTCCTACTCTAAATTGATGGAAGAGTTTCCTGTCACTGCTCTTTAGTATGGCGTCCCAATAATTCTCTAGGCTTGTATCCACTTTGTGGATCAAGAATCTGCCAGAAAGGGTTATTGAGCTATGTTCTATAATCAGCCTATATCTATAAGCAGCCCAAAATTGATCTTTAAAATCCTTCTTTCCAGGAAACACACTGTTCCTGGGATCAGACCATAGCTGGTCAAGACCCATATCTAGCAAGGTAATTCTGACCGCTCTAAACCAAGGAAGATTGCCACTACCTACTAGACGTCTGAGGTCTTCAATGCCCTCAGCAAAGGAAGCCAGTTCAGGGGTCACCCAAATTCTCCTCCATAAAAGGATTATTCTCAATTTAGCTAATTCCTTTATTGGATAACAGCCCAAATCCAACATGCGTGGTAGCATAGGGGTCGATTGGGGAAGACCCACCAAGTTGCGTAGAAATTTATTTTGCAATTTCTCAAGTTGGGACAAATTGGCATAACCCCATAGGTCCGCTCTGTATGTAATAGCCGATCTAATCTTGATGTTGTAAATTTTTTGTGCTGGGCTCACCCTTTTTGTTAGCGAAGATCTTTGCTCCTTTACCAGTGTCCCGCTCAGCTGTGAAAATTTTAGAGACAAAACGTCTAGCTGAGCAGACCATCTTAGTCTGTGGTCCAAAACCACCCCCAGATAGGTCATCTCATGTACCTGTTCTAAATTTACGCCATCAAGTCTAACTTGTCCCAATCTTGATCTATCTTTTGTAAATACCATAAACTTGGCTTTGTTTGTATTTATTTGTAGGTCATTGGCAACACAGAATTCCAAAAATTTGTTGAGGGCCAATTGTAACCCCTTTTGGGTTTTTGAGAGTAGAAGCGTATCATCCGCAAAAATCAATAGCGGGACCTTCATACCTCCCAAACTAGGAGCGTCAGTAGGGGTATGTAAAAAATAATCAATAACTCTATTGATGAAGAGGAGGAAAAGGGTTGGGGCAAGGACGCATCCTTGGCGGACTCCTCGGGTCACCGGAAACTTTTTGGTGACTTGGCCCTGCATACCCCAACGGACCTGAGCATAATTCTTCTCGTGGAGTCTGACAATTAAAGCCAACAGGCCCAAAGGCATGCCCATATGTGCCAAGGCCGCCCACAATTTGGTTCTAGGTACCAAATCGAAGGCGGACTTGAGGTCTACAAAGGCCGCGTAAATCACTCCTTCATTTAGGACCACCACCTTCCAATAGATTAATAAAAATCTAAGAATCTGGTCTATTGTACTTACGCAAGGCCTAAAACCGGCCTGCAGTGGTGATAGTATAGACTTATCATCCATCCATGCTATGATCTTAAATAACACCATCCGAGAGATGATTTTTTGGATGGCGTCTATAAGGCTGATTGGACGATAATTTGTGGGTAGGGAGCGGTCCCCCTTTTTAAAGATTGGGATAATTTCCGCCCCCTGCCAAGAGTCTGGTATCTGGGCTCCACCTGCCACCACATTGGCAATCTTCAATATATATGGAGCCCAGACTGCCGGATCTGATTTAAAGAGATCAGAGGGAATGCAGTCTATACCGGGTGCCTTCCCACCTTTGGTCTGATTTAAGGCCAACTCCACATCAGAGAGATCGAAGAGGGGGACATGACTCGAGGAACTTAGATAGACCTCCCGTAGACTTGCAGCATAGTCCACTAGAGGGCCAGAGTCGCCAAATTGCACTCCAAAATGTGCAACCCATCCTTCTTCGGTTACATGGTTTGAGGGGAGCTGGGATTCATATGAATTCCCCCATTTAAGGACATGCCAGAACCTTGATTGGTTGGAAGACAAGCTCGCCTCGTATAGGTCCTGCCAATGTTTCACATCCCAGGCCGACTTGGCCTCATTCATATCTGCAGTGATGGTGATCTCACATATATCTTCAGGGATAGTGATTTCACACCTATATCTGCAGTGATGGGGATCTCATACCTATAGCTGCAGTAATAGTCATCTTACACCTATATCTGCAGTGATAGTGATCTCACACCTATATCTACAGTGTGGTGATCTCACACCTATATCTGCAGTAATAGTGATCTCACACATATATCTACAGTGTAGTGATCTCACACCTATATCTGCAGTGACAGTGATCTCATACCTATATCTGCAATGTGGTGATCTCACATATATCTGCAGTGATGGTGATCTCACATATATCTGCAGGGATGGTGATCTCACACATATATCTACAGTGTAGTGATCTCACACCTATATCTGCAGTGACAGTGATCTCATACCTATATCTGCAATGTGGTGATCTCACATATATCTGCAGTGATGGTGATCTCACATATATCTGCAGGGATGGTGATCTCACACCTATATCTGAAGTAATATCTGCAGTGATAGTGATCTCACACCTATATCTGCAGTGATGGTGATCTCACACCTATACCTGCAATGATAGTGATCTCACACCTCTATCTGCAGTGATGGTGATCTCACATATCTGCAGTGATAGTGATCTCACACCTTTATCTGCAGTGATAGTGATCTCACACCTATATCTGCAGTGATAGTGATCTCACACCTATATCTGCAGTGACGGTGGTCTCACACCTATATCTGCAGTGATGGTGATCTCACACCTATATCTGCAGTGATGGTGATCTCACACCTATATCTGCAGTGATGGTGATCTCACACCTATATCTGCAGTTATGGTGATCTCGCACCTATATCTGCAGTAATGGTGATCTCACACCTATATCTGCAGTGATAGTGATCTCACACCAATATCTACAGTGATGGTGATCTCACACCAATATCTGCAGTGATGGTGATCTCACACCTATATCTGCAGTAATAGTGATCTCACACATATATCTGCAGTAATAGTGATCTCACACATATATCTATAGTGTAGTGATATCACACCTAATTCTGCAGTAATAGTGATCTCACACATATATCTACAGTGTAGTGATCTCACACCTATATCTGCAGTGATCGTGATCTCACCTATATCTGCAGTGATAGTGATCTCACACCTATATCTGCAATGTGGTGATCTCGCATATATCTGCAGTGATGGTGATCTCACATATATCTACAGTGTAGTGATCTCACACCTATATCTGCAGTGATCGTGATCTCACCTATATCTGCAGTGATAGTGATCTCACACCTATATCTGCAATGTGGTGATCTCGCATATATCTGCAGTGATGGTGATCTCACATATATCTGCAGTGATGGTGATCTCACACCTATATCTGAAGTAATATCTGCAGTGATAGTGATCTCACACCTATAGCTGCAGTAATAGTGATCTCACACCTATCTGCAGTGTAGTGATCTCACACCTATATGTGCAGTGATGGTGATCTCACACCTATATGTGCAGTGATGGTGATCTCACACCTATATCTGCAATGATAGTGATCTCACACCTATATCTGCAGTGATGGTGATCTCACATATCTGCAGTGATAGTGATCTCACACCTCTATCTGAAATAATGGTGATCTTACACCAATATCTAGAGTGATGGTGATCTCACACCTATATCTGAAGTCATGTTGATCTCAAACCTATATCTGCAGTGATCGTGATCTCACAGTTATATCTGCAGTGATGGTGCTCTCACACCTATATCTACAGTGATGGTGCTCTCACACCTATATCTGCACTGATAGTGATTTCACACCAATATCTGCAGTGACAGGTGGTCTCACGCCTATATCTGCACTGATATTGATCACACACCTATATCTGCAGTGATAGTGATCTCACACCTATATCTGAAGTAAGGGTGATCTCACACCTATATCTGCAGTGATGGTGATCTCACACCAATATCCTTAGTGATTGATCTCCCACCTATATCTGCAGTGATGGTGATCTCACACCAATATCCTTAGTGATTGATCTCCCACCTATAACTGCAGTGAAGGTTGATCTCACACATTTTTACTGTTAGCACACCACTACAGCAAGGCCAAGAGAAAGGAGCTCCTTGGGCGTGAAGGGGCGTCTTGAGACCTAAATAAACAACAAAGGAAAGCTGGACTCTGGTGTTGAGTAGTGACTGGTTGAAGGGAACCTCGGCGGCTGGCAGAGAGGGGAGATGGTGCACACGTGTGCTCTGGAGGCAGAGGGGGGAGATGGTGTATGTATATCAGCACAGAAATCTGTTTAAACTAAACATTAGATTTAGGGGGAGGAAAAATACAGTATTCTGAACGTTTTATTTCGGTGTAGACTGTGCGCTGTGCTGTTTTGTAATGCCGTCCCTGGCAGACAATCACATTTAGAAGAAGAAAAACAGACTTCGGAAACATGCTCCGTCACTACACGTCTCCTTTAGATAAGAAATACCCTCACGACAGCCGTTAAGCAAACGATCCAGTCCAGATGGGCCGTCCCAAAAGGAGACAGGGCGGTAACAAAGAAGCCTCATTTTCAATCGGAGGCCACCGTTTAGCATGAATGATGACGCCAGAATGATGGGCGGGGCTTTAAGTGCCCTTCTGAAATCTCCTCTCCACAATATGACTCGCAGAGCGAGCAGCGCATTCGTGCTGAAACGCTAGGCGAGACCTAAAAAAGCATGTGAAAAGCGCTAGAGATGATTTTGATCCAGAAAGTATCACAGGTCTTTTTTCCATTTTGAAGTTGTAGTTTATCTGTCTGCATTAAATCGTGGCATACAAGGGGAACAAGGAAGTCCAATTTCCTGATGAAAGTGCGAACCTGAAAAAATATTTTGACAGATATGGAGGAATGCTGGAAGCCAAAGATAAGAGTTCTCTGCCCAGTTGATGTTTTCGCAGCGACCGCTGCGTCCATGGCAGGACCTGTTCCAGGAGAAAACTAAAATGTGACTTCAGGTAGCCTTTATATTTTTCCCCAAAAATAAGACCGAACCCTGAAGTGGGGGACCATTTTCTGAAAAAAAACATAATTAAAATCCCCTATGTGCTGGGATTTCACTCCGAGTGCATGGGGGACGTTTATGGAAATGTTCTGTCTGTATGGGACTGCTATGTTTAACATTGCAAACAAACATGACAAAAACCAGCGGGAAAGGCATCGGGCCCCAAGCAAGGAGCTTCCTGAAGGCTAAGCTGGTGGCAGCTTGGCTGATAAGAAATCTACTTTTTCCAAGCCTGTAACTAGGATGGGGAACTCAAGAGGATTCAGACAAGACATTGCCAATTTTTTGGCAGAAGTCCAGTTACTTCCATCCACTAAATGCGACCAGAGGTCTTCTATTACCAACTTTCAACCACTTTCCTTAGCCCAAGTGCAGCCATAACAGACATACATTTGATAAAATTGGAAAAGAAGGGAAGTGGCTATAGTGCAGTGTTGATATATAGATATATATATATATATATTTCACGCTTCTTCGCTGTCACACGAAGAAATGGGCGCACTCCCTCTGAATTCCAGTTTGGTTTATTATAATCCTTTTAGCATGAAAGCAAACGATCTACGCGTTTCGATGCTACAAGCATCTTGCTCACGATCAACTTCTCATTTTTTTCAAAACATTTAAAGCAATCAAAAAAAGATTTGTTATTACATCACTTCCTGTTTCCCGATGCTAGGCATTGTGGATATTGTAGTTTTTATGTAAAAAGAGTCTCTGGGTAGATTTATACCATTCATTTAACGGAAAATAAAAACCCCTTATTTTCAGTATTGCACTCTTTTCAAGTCTTAAAGACAAGTGACATTTTTTGTTTTTCTTTATGTGATTTTTTACTCTTTTTTTGAGTCTTTAACCATAAAGTTCCTTAATTTCATTTGTAATCCCTCCAGTGGGATTTGTCATCTTTATTATGTTCATTTAGTGGGGTTCTTTGCTTTACAGAATCTTTTTTGTTTCTCATTTATTTTCATGATTTTTGTTTTCCAGCTTTTCGGTCTCTTCCCTTCTCAAGTGTTCTATAATTTTTTCAGAGATGAATGTATAACTCCTCCGATTGATTGAGGCCATACGGACTTAAAGTTCTGAAGTTTAGGATGTGGCGTGACTCCTTTTGCCTTAGAGCTTTTTTTCGGTCTCCTCCTCTAATATTCTTTGGTATTGTTTCTATGCCAAAGAATTTCAGTTTCAGCCAATCTCCATTGTGTTTTTGCTCCATGTGTTTAACCACCGCGTTTGCTCTGTCCTTATGTGTTGTTGCTCTGGCATGTTCCATTATGTGTTCTTTTTAATTCACCTTTTGTACTGCCCACATACATTAAAGGGCAGGGATACTCTATCCCATAGATTGTGTACTCTGTTTTACAGGTGATTAATTGGCGTATTTCCCATTTTTTGTTGTTGGGCATTTCTACTTCCTTTGTTTGTTTTGCAATTTGACACATTTTGCATCCATAGCATTTGATGAAACCGGTGGTTTTGAGCCAATCTTTCTTCTTTTCTTTTTTCATTTTGCAATGACTGTGGATCAATTGATCCTTAAAGTTTGGCGCTCTCCTGTAGGTTACGGTTGGATGTTTTCCAACTAGTTTCCCCACTGTTTCATCTAAATGTAGGATCTTCCAGTTTTTTCTCAGGATGTGTACCAACTCCCTGCTATTTTCGGAATAGTCTGTAATGAGCCTGATTGGTTCCTGTTCAATTTTGTCTTTGTTCTCAGATGAACGTTTTAGGCACTCAGTTCTAGGTTTTTCATTTGCCCTTTTCCAGCATTTCTCCACATTACCCTGGTTATATTTGCGGTTCTTAAATCTCCTTTTTGTTATGATGCTGTGTTTTTGCCATTCTGTTTCTTCACTGCATATCCTTCTAATGCGGAGAAACTCTCCATAGGGAATACTTGAGATCAGAGGTGCTTGGTGGAAACTTGTTGCTTCCAGTGTTGCATTAGTTGCCGTGGATTTTCTGTGCAGGGTAGTTTGGATGTGATTGTCCTTGATGTAAATGCGTGTGTCTAGGAACGTTACTTCTTTATTATTGATTTCGTATGTAAAGTTCAACCCTGTCATGCTGCCATTGATGATTTTATAGTAGTTTTCAAATTCCTCTGGGGTTCCATCCCAGATGATCAGTAGGTCATCTATGAACCTTATTCAGCAAATGATTTTACCAGTGAATTGATCGTTCTCTGATGCCCAAGCAATTTCCTTTTCCCAGTAGCCCATTGTGAGGCATGCGTAATTTGGGCTGAAAGAAAAACCCATAGCGGTTCCATTACTTTGCCGATATAGCTCCTCTCCGAATAGAAAGATATTTTGTGACAAGCACAATTCAATCATATCCTGTAACATTTGATTATGATTTTTATATTGAATATTTCGGTCTTGCAAAAAGTAATTACATGCTTTCATTCTCATCCCAATGTCATTGTTTATATTCGTATACAAAGATACGACGTCCATTGAGACCAGTTGGTAGTTTTCATGCCATGGAGTAAATACTCCATATAGGGAATGAGCGTGACAGAAGAGGAGTGAGAGACTAAAGGGACGGAGAGAATGAGACTAACAGAGAGGGAAGGGGAGTGTAGAAGTAAGAGGACAGAGGGAATAAGAGAAGGAATTAGTGAAGTGGAGTAAGGAGAGTAAGGGAAGGGAAAACAGTGAAGGAGTGAAGGAAGGGAAGAGAGGAAAGAAAGTAAAGGAGAAGGTCTGAAAGAAGATGTGTGGGAGTATGGCTCAGTTATAGGGAGTGAGTGTGATAGAAGAGGATTGAGAGACTAAGAGGACGGAGAGAATGGGGGTAACAGAGAGAGAGTGAGAGAAGGGGAGTGAGTAAGTTAGAGGACCGAGGGATTGAGAGAAGGAGTTACTTAAGGGGAGTAAGGGAAGGGAAAAGAGTGAAGGAGCGAAGGAAGGGAAGAGAGAGGAAGGGAAGTAAAGGAGAAGGTTTGAAAGAAGGTGACTGTGGGAGTATGGCTGAGTTATAGGGAGTGAGCGTGACAGAAGAGGAGTGAGAGACTAAAGGCACGGAGAGAATGAGGCTAACAGAGAGAGAATGAGGGAAGGGGAGTGTAGAAGTAAGTGGACAGAGGGAGTAAGAGAAGGAATTATGAAGTGGAGTAAGGAGAGTAAGGGAAGGGAAAACAGTGAAGGAAGGGAAGAGCGGAAAGAAAGTAAAGGAGAAGGTCTGAAAGAAGGTGAGTGTGGGAGTATGGCTCAGTTATAGGGAGTGAGTGTGATAGAAGAGGAGTGAGAGACTAAGAGGACGGAGAGAATGGGGGTAACAGAGAGAGAGTGAGAGAAGGGGAGTGAGTAAGTTAGAGGACAGAGGGATTGAGAGAAGGAGTTACTGAAGTGGAGTAAGGGGAGTAAGGGAAGGGAAAACAGTGAAAGAGCGAAGGATGGGAAGACAGAGGAAGGAAAGTAAAGGAGAAGGTCTGAAAGAAGGTGAGTGTAGTAGTATGGCTGAGTTATAGGCAGTGAGCGTGACAGAAGAGGAGTGAGAGACTAAGGGGACGGAGAGAATGAGGCTAACAGAGAGATTGAGGGAAGGGGAGTGTAGAACAAAGAGGACAGAGGAAGAAAGAGAAGGAGTTAATGAAGTGGAGTAAGAAACTGCACATTTTAATTGGTTGTACTTTTGAACACTTTAAAAGTCACATAACATTCACCCATCCCCCCAGTGCTCATTTCCCTGTTATCATGGTAACTCCCTCCTTACCCAGCACACAGTTCAGAAGTTCATCATACTATGTTGCAAAAAAATGCAGCAAGGGTGTTTGACCTCTCAATCTACCAGCTAATCATGTGCAATGTTTCTTGAAATGACTTTTCCTCAACCATTGAAATGACTTCTTACAACAACAAAAAAGCATGCACCCTAATTTTCAGTGCTGAATTTTTAGAAAGCACCAATCATTTTTTGTTTTTCAAGTGCACTGAATCTCAACCACTTTTTTACATAACTCCTACTTTCAAACTGCCATTTCATTTCCACAACTCATCTGAATACAAGCACATCTACCTTCAAGATGCCAAAAGTCTGGTTTGTGGGTCATAGCTTTGCCCACTGGAGTCGAAAATATGCAGCTAACAGAGGTATTTACAACCTTGATTTACCAAATGTGGTCATCGTATGGATTGGACAGAGAGGATTGAGAAGTCACCAATTGATACCATTGGTAAAATCCTTTATGCATTTACCACACCCTGACCTCATATTTGTGCACTGTGGTGGCAATGACATGGGCACTTTGACTGGGGTAGGTCTGGAAATGCTTTTAAAGGACATCTTCGGGCAATTGATGTCACTTTTTCCAAAAACTGCCTTGGTATTTTCTAATATATGCCAAATGCAAAAATGGAACTGGTCCAACCAATTTTGTCCACAGATTGAGAAAGCAAGGAAACATGTGAATAAATCTGTTTCCGCTTTCCTCAAAGACTATGGTATGGGTTCCATTTACCACAACAACTTGCGTTACAACGTGCAAGACATCTATAGAAGAGATGGTGTGCATTTTACAGATGAGGGGATTAGAGTTTTCCTCTTGAATATAAGACTCTGCATTGGTACCTACTTGTAGGTACAAAAAACACCCACATAACACAACAGCTCTTTTCAGAGCTACCCTACCTCTAAGCACTCTAAATTATTTTCTTGCACTATTTTTCCCCGTGGTGTGCTCAGGGTTCGCGTACCGGAGAGCGCACCTGGGAACGCACCCAGCGCTTACCCCGCGAAAATTTCGATTAAAAAAAAGAGTTTTTTTGCCCTTCAGGGTCCTTCTAGGCCCCCCTCAGAAAACCTAGGGGGTGTCTACTCTGCCCCCTTTTAATTATTTCCCCCTTTCTTTTTCACCTCTTGTGTCTCGATTCTACCGAGACACAAGATGGCGGACTCTCCGGACTGTTTAGAATGTTGACAGACACCCGACAGCCAATCAGCTTTCCGCTCGCGCACTCCCGTAGCGCGCCGGGTGCGCTCCCCGGTACGCGTACCGGTGAGCGTTTGGAGCGTGCCTATAGATATATGTGTTTTTGAAGTTCATTTTCAAAATAACCACTGGAGCAATTTTCACCAAATATAGCAAAGGCACATCTGCGTACCAGTCCCTACAATTTTGCCAAGTTTGGCGTAATTCCATTCAGCGGTTCGGGCTGTAGACTTGTCAGACAGTCCTATGGAAATTAACATGGGGAAAACACGTTTTGGGACCCCCCTTTTTTCTCAGCCCCCACTTCCCGAATCCCCCCGAAACTTTTAGGGAAGGAGCGGAGCTGGCCAAAATTTTGGAAAATTACCCACAAATTCCTCAACCGGCGCCAGAGTTATTCCCAATAGAATGTTGCGGATTTCCTATGGTAGCTAGGTCCTAACTATAACTACAGGTTATATATATATATATATATATATATATATATATATAATATAGTGTAGTTTCTGCTCCTGCCAAGAATTACAGCACTAATTGATACTTCTAACTGCAGATTTCTCATCTTTAAAATATCACCAGGCGCTAGACTGGATCTTGAAAATGTAAAACAGCATTGTTCCCACTCACCTGTAGGTGACAGCGTGCAGCTCCGTGCCAACTTCATTCAACCACAGTCGTGACAAGCAGGGCAGCATGTATGCGCTACCTCTGTGCACTGATGTCTGTTTCTTTCTTTCAACACCTTTGTACGTGGATCTGGAGGTCGCTCCCAACCTTTTCCTTATCATGTGATAAGTTTATATTTTCTTGGAATATTGCTTTTTCCGGTGTGCAAAAGAACTATGTCCCATCCTAAAACTACAGGGTTTAAGCCATGTAGGGACTGTGACAAATAAATGTCTGTGACCGATCCCCACGAGGTGTGACTCTGGTGTTTTGATTCAGGGCACTACTCCAGATCCTGCGAGGAGTATGCTATCATGAATCTGAACATGACCAAGAAAACAAGTTGAATGTCGTCAAATACCCAAAAAAGTCTTGAAAATCCTATTCCCACTCAAACTTGAAGGCACGGACCCGTTCCTACTTTTGGGGCGTTCCCATGAAAGGTCCTCATCGTGGTCCAAGTCTTCCGGTAAGATGAAGTGGAAGCATGAAAAGGCCAAGTGGGACTAGTCCCAATCCCGGCACAGCCTGAGAACTCGCAAGGACCTCAAAGTGCCTCTCGGTCTCATTCCTGGTCACCGGCCGATGAGTTGATTAAGCAGCTGATCCTGATGCACCCAGCTTCAGGAGCAATCGTCAAGATCACAACAGATTGAGGCATTTAGGGAGGTAAAGATTTGCATAGGCCTCCAGTCGGGTTACCCCTGGCAGGTCCGTCCTCAGAGCAGCGGTGTCAGAACCTGCATAAGGTTCAACAGTATGGTACCAAAATCCACGCTGGTACCTCTGACATCAATGCCAGTCCCGAAGCAGCCAGAGGAAGGTCCCTTTCCAGTAGTCCCATTTAACTCAAAGCCAAATTCATCTTGTCTCTGACCAAGATTGCTTCCCAAATCTGTACTGACACACCTGGTCCCAGTTCAGATCAACTCGGCCAGAGCCATGCCACTGCCTCAAAGACATACCTCTGCCTCAAAGACATACCTCTGCCTCAGAGCCACACCCCAGCAAATGTTTAGTTCTGACTGATCAGAGTCAACTAGCCTTTGGTGAAGAAAATGATGATCAGGAATATTTTCCAAACACCATGATGACAATCTGTACATGGATTTACAGATGACCAGTGGGTTAGACACTTTCCCAGATGCTTGGCTGTTTTCGTGCCCTGGGTTACTTCTTTGCTGTGGTCATGAGACGGGCAGTAGTTATCAGACTAACAGCTGCCAACTATGGAAGGAAAAACTACAGAAGCCAAAACGAATGTCTTAACTGACGTTTTGCAGCCTGGATAGAGTTACTCTGAGACACTTTTACCATTCGATGAAGCGCTGATGGACAGCCAAATGGGCATTTCTAACCTGTTCTTGCCCACCTGTGAACAGGCAGGTTTGCCAGGCTACTGTGACTTCTGGATGCAGCACCCTCCCCAGAAAGTCTGGTGGTTCAGGCGTTGGCCAGCAGGGTGAACCCTAATTCATTTCGTACGACTCCCCTGGACAGAGTCAAAAAGAATCTGCATTCGGGGAAACTGATGTCTTCCTCGGCCAGCCGAGCCCTCTCGCCAGTCAGTTCCAGCTGTTTCTAGGGAGAAATTGCAATGCTTAATGGGATATGGTCGGCTAGATCTTGCCAGCTGTCCTTGAGAAATTTTGGGCCAACTTTGCTCAAACCATCAGGATGCAGCCAAACAGATCATCCACTCTGGTCTGGACACCACTGACTTTTTGGGCAGAGCAGTCGGCACTAATGTGCTTCAATGAAATCCGCAGGCTTCTCTAATGACATGCAGGCCTCTTTGATAGATATGCTGTTTGATGGATCCCACCTATTTGGTGAGAAGGCTTATTTAGCATTGGAGCGCTTTAAAGAAAGCACAGCCATGGCACGCTCCTTAGGTCTTTCCACTCTAGCAAGACCGCACCCGTAACAGTTTCACCTCCTTTGGGCCTACTTCAGATGTTTTGCGTACCAGCAGCACCAAGGCTCACCACCTATGCAATAGGCACTCCTTCCCTTTCAGGGTTGGAGATCAAGCACAACATTTCTAAGCCATCAGGTGCAGCGTACTTCCCTGTCCCCCCCACCCCTGCAGCATTAGCCTCCAAATTGCCCTCAGTCGCACACGACCACCCTGTGGAGCAGACATTTTCTTAAAGATGGCAAAATATAACATTCAAGAGGTGGGTCCTTCAGATCTTTTCAACCCGCTGCATCTTCCATCCACATCGGAACATCTTTCAGAAGAGGACCTATTCACCCTGCACAAAGAAGTGCAGACTGTTGGCCAAAGTAGCCATAGAGAAGGTTCTGCCCTAGCAATAGGGACGAGCTGGTAATCCTGATATGTCCTTGTGCGGAAGGAGTACAGAGGCCTTTGTCATATTTTAGAAATTTAACTCTGAATGACTTCTTGTGGAAGAACAGATTCAAGATACTCAGGTAGGCCCAGGTTGTCTGCCTTAGATCCCTATGACTGGATGGTGTCTTAGGACCTGCAGAAGACCAACTTTCAT
Source organism: Lissotriton helveticus (assembly GCF_964261635.1). Classification (NCBI taxonomy): domain Eukaryota; kingdom Metazoa; phylum Chordata; class Amphibia; order Caudata; family Salamandridae; genus Lissotriton; species Lissotriton helveticus. Next base: position 877,674,495 of record NC_136067.1, read on the forward strand.
GTACTCATCCTTCAGTACCACAGATGCTACTTGTGATTCAAGGTGGGCCTGGAGTATTTCCAATTTGTCCTACTCCCCTTAAGCCTCACCAGTGCGCCTCGTGTGTTCACCCAAGTGATGGCGGAGGTTGCAGCACACCTTCAGAAGTTGGGGATTCCAGTTTTACCCTACCTTGACAACTAGCTGTTGAAGGCTTTGGTGTTTACTATAAACATGCTGACGTCACCCTTGGCTCCTTTGCAGAGAATCCCTCTCATTGGAAATATCCTGGATACTCTGCAGTTTAGAGCCTGAGTCCTGGATGTTCAGGCTATGATCCTGATCTTTCAGCTTCGGTCCAGGATCTCAGTGAGAGTGGCTCTGATGCTTCTGGGTCTGTTGGCCTCCTGCATCCTTCTCGTTGATTATGCAAAGTGGAATATAAATGCTATTCAGGGGAACCTGAAGTCTTGGCGGATCCAGCAGCAGCGAAACCTGTTGGATTCCATTCAGGGTTCGGAGGAGACTGCACAAGACCTGTAGTGGTGGCTGCTCAACCTTAATTGAACCAGTGGTAAAACCCTCTCCCTTCCCGCACCCAGAGCTGACAGGGGTGACAGATAAGTTACTGCTGGGATAGGGAGGGATCTTATGGTAGGAATGGAGATCAGAAGACTCTGGTCTCCTGCAGAGACCATTCTCCACATCAACCCGGTGGAATTGCAGGCCATTTGCCTGTTGGTGAAAGCCTTCAAAAAGTCCATCAAAGGGAGGCTGGTTCAGGTTTTCATGGACAACACCACCGCCATGCGGTACTATAACAAGAAGGATGGGTGGGGTCCTTTGCCAAGAGGCTGTGGAGCTGGTTGGGGTATCTGGGCATTTCCCTGGTTGTGATCCAAATTGAACCAGTGGTAAAACCCTCTCCCTTCCCGCACCCAGAGCTGACAGGGGTGACAGATAAGTTACTGCTGGGATAGGGAGGGATCTTATGGTAGGAATGGAGATCAGAAGACTCTGGTCTCCTGCAGAGACCATTCTCCACATCAACCCGGTGGAATTGCAGGCCATTTGCCTGTTGCTGAAAGCCTTCAAAAAGTCCATCAAAGGGAGGCTGGTTCAGGTTTTCATGGACAACACCACCGCCATGCGGTACTATAACAAGAAGGATGGGTGGGGTCCTTTGCCAAGAGGCTGTGGAGCTGGTTGGGGTATCTGGGCATTTTCCTGGTTGTGATCCACATGGCAGGATCTTTGACTGCCAGGGCGAACAAACACACCCTGGTGATCACGTATGGTGTTTACATCCAAAGGTGGCACAGACCATTATTGGGGAGAACTCTGCGTAGATCTTTTCACCACTGTCAAAGTCACGCAATGTCAAAGTTTGTGTGTCATGAAGTTCCCAAGAAGGCTTTCTCTTGGAGATGATTTCCAGACAGTGGAGCACAGGACTGCTGCACACCTTTCCGGCGCTGCCTCTTCTGTCCCGAGCTCAGTAAAATACCAGGAATGACTGGGCCCAAGTCATCTTAGTAACTGTGATGTGGGCAAGGAGTGTGCTTATAAGCATTTCTGCGGAACCTTATGTAAAGCGCTCTGATACCTCCGGGTCTAGCCAGCGCTATATAAAACTCTCAAAATAAATAAATAAAATGTGTCCTCTGGGAGTATCTCCTGTCACAGCAGCCCAGTTTGGCACCCAACCCAGCGCAATTTGCACATCCATGTATAGAGCAGCAGCACTTGACTACGTTCCATCTTCCTTCCCAAAGTTGTGGATGTCATCCTTGTTGCTAGGCGTCCCTCTACAAAGTCTGTTTATGCCAGATGCTGGGCTGTTACAGATCAAAGTGTTGAATGTTTTGTTGTTTGTTTTTGGCTCACCCCCAGCAAGGTCTTGCTCTTGGCGCCATTAAAAGTTATTTGTCGGCCTTTTTACATTTGTCAGACCTGCTGTCCTTGTTAAGTCCCCTGTTGCAATGAGGTTTCTAGAAGGTTTGACTTGCGTTTCCTCCCAAGCCCTTTGTGATGCCACAGTGGGATCTCAATTTGTTTCTCATTTTTCTTACTTTTGAACTGATACACAGCTGTCCACTACATCTCCTAACTCTGAAGACTGTATTCCTGGTCGCGATAACTTAACCTTGTCATAAAAGTGAACTCCAAGCTGTTTCTGTGTAGCTGATTTAAGCCACCTCTTTCCCAGCTAGAGTGATGTTGAGGACCAGGGCAACATTTTTGACCGGGGCTGCTACTTCCACATTGGGCATTCCAATACACACTCCCAATGTTTTTTTTGCTTTCCTCGCCCATCAAAAGCGATCGAAAGACTCCAAGAGGGCCTCTAGCTTTTACAGCGATTGCTTCAAACATCATTGGGTGGACGATCAAACTCTAGGAGTATATCCGGGGGCAAAGAAAGGCAAGGCAGTCAAGAAAAGGACTCAATCAAGGAGGATAGTACTTTGCATTAAGATCTGCTACGCCCTGGCCAAAAAGCAGCATCCGGAAGGATTTAGGGCCTATTAAACCAGGGCCAAGGCTGCTTTTACTGCATTGGCATACAGAGTGCTCGTTCTCAACATCGGTCAGGCTGTGACGTGGGCATTAGTGCATATCGTCACAAAGCACAACTTCCTTGACAGTAGATCTGAAGGGAAGGGCATTGCGTGCCTGCAGGACTTTTTAATTTGAACCACTGCACAGATCCACCACCTTGGGAGGTACTGCTTTGGCATTTCTTCTAAAGGTGAAGAATCTAATGTTAGAAGTATCCATTGGAAGAACAAGTTACTTACCTCTGAAAACTCTCTTTGTTGTGGATACTTAAACTGCAGATTCCTCTCTGCGCTCTCAATTCTGTGGAATGGTTTCTTTTGCAATCTAAATAGGTTCCACAGTAGGAATCTGCACACTAGTACCTCTAATTAATGTTGAGCAATGCGTACGAGGGTGCAAATAAGGTCAGCAGAGAAAGTGATGTCAGCCTGCCTGTCTCTTCTGGGACAGAATAAAGTTGATGTGTAGCCTCACAATAGCACCTACCACAGTGAACAGAGGCGTAGCTAGAGCTTGTGGCGCCCGGGGCTATCCCTCAATTTGCCACCCATGGCAAACAGTAGCGCGCCACTGCAAACAGTGTGGCTGGTGGCAGCGCGCCTCTGAAAGGGGTGACTTTCACAACGTTATGCCACTGCAGTAATTTCAATCATCATGTTTGTACAATCATTTTGGAATCGTCTATAATCCTGATTTCACATAGAACATATGAAATAATATTACTGTATACATGGATTAAGTAAAAACTTGGTGACATCAACCAGATCACGTTTGGATATTTGAACTTTATGACCTTAGCAGCCATTCTGCACATAGGAGTGCTCAAGTTTCTCCCCTTACACATGTAAGGTATCCTAGTTAGTGCGCCTCTGTTGCCAGCGTGGGCTGCTCCAGAGTCCCATAGGCTTGGGATGCTCCCAGCAGTCAGATGCAATGTGTGTCTATTGTTGATTGATTTCCCACTGCGCTCTGTAAGTCAGACAGCCTGACGTCATGGCCCAGTCAGTGGTAGGGCCCAATTAGCTACTACATAGACAGCCCGTCGGGGCCTGCCCCAGTCAGGTTGTGCAACACACTTTGTGGCCCTAACGCAGCGGGTGGAAGTGATGTCACGTCCTGCTGTAGAAGCACGTATGTGGGGCAGTTAGCCGGCTGCTGAGTGCTTGGCGGCATTAATCATGGTCCTCAGGGGCCCAGGGCTGGCTTGCATCTGGCCTGCACTGAGGAGCTTAATATCTCTAGAACGTAGAAAATGGGTGTAATTGCTGGTATTTATGTTTCCCTTGACTTCGTTGCTTTATTTTACTTAAGAGAAAGTGTCACTCATAGTCATTGAAATGTCACTCCTAACTACACTGTAGTAATGACAATGTCACACATAGGAATCAGAAACCTTGGTAGTTATGTAGGACTTGTCTTGTGCCCACTGCCTGCCACTCACCAAAGATCCTTTCCTCCCCTTGTATCTCTTTCCGTCCTCAGACTCCACTACTCCAGGGTCTCTATCGTAGGGGTGGTTGGTTCTGCCGCCCCCTGCAGCAAATCGCCCAGCCACTGCCCCAGAAGTGTTGCCACCCAAAGAAGATCAAGTATAAGCACAAATTCAGCCCAACGCAGACCATTGTCAGACCAAAGTTTAAACTCTCAAATTTTGCAAAAGAAGTCTACATAAGACATTTTAAGGATGTATCAGTCTGACACATGGGGATAATACTGAAGGAAAGGAATCTATATCTAACATATGTCTCTTACAGATACATCATTACCAAAGGTAAGTAACGTGTTCTTCCCTACCACACTATGCTTTAGTTTCATTAAAATATCACCCTTCTCCTTTAAAGTAAGGTTGCTTATGAAAGTTTGTTGTAAAAATTGAGTTATGGTTCTAAAACGTTTAGGAAGTATGCTGTAGAGAATATGAAGGAATTAGAGACAATCTGGTACATCTGATGGAACCGGACTGAGCTGGTCCTGTGTGGAAAGCAAGGTTTATTTTCTTCTATGTAGTTGCTAGATCCAGATTTTTTCTCCGCTTTACAGGTAGGGAAACTCAAATAGGTCATATTTTTGTTGAAAAAGACTTTAATAGCATCCTACTTCCCCATATTATGTTGAATCCCCCCCCCCCCCCCCCATGGTTGGTATGCCACAGTCTTTTGTTTTTTGGCTTTATCATCTTGTGCAGTTATAGTGCAGTAAGTTTTTTAGTTTTTTTCCAGGTTGTAGTAATCTATCTGTGCAACTGCTGTCGTCCTTAAAAACATCAGGCTAACCTGTATATAGATTTCCTTCAAAACACGTGCATGTAGGCTGGAGGAGGGCTAGACAGGGTTCCAGAAGTACCGTACAACTTGGATGACAGTGTTTCGGACCTAGATAATACTTTGACCATTGAACTAGCCTTGTGACTCCTAAATATTGGACTGGGAATAAGGGGTTTGATTAAGGGGGGGGGGGGGAAGTCCTAGCTATTCAACTTTCATCCCTGGAAAAACTGTTCAGTCCGTCATTGTGCCTGGGGCCTCAAAGCAGACTGCCATCATCTAATCCTGCTGTCTGTAAATCACTTACAACTTGGAAAAATATCCGTCTTGGGGTCAAAGACTATTCTGCATCGATAATAACTCGGACTAAAACCTGCTTATATCAAACGCCCTTTGAATTTGGGGCACGAACTTCAACTCGATAACGTTTATTCATTCAGAACATTATTGTGCACTGACATGAAATGGAGGGTCCGGTATTGAACAATTCTAGTAATGTGACTAACCAGACCCGGAGAGTGAAGGACACAAGCCGATCAATGGAAAGCTTTGCTGCTGTTCATGGTTGTGGATGCTAAGGAAGATGATGGATGGATGAATAAATGAATGGCATAAGCGGATGGCAGACGTTTCTGATGAGGATAATATAAATTCACTAGTTGAATGCGAGAAGCATATGGTGCCTTGAGACCAGATGACCGGAATGGAGCGGTTTGCGGTTGAACTCAGACTGAAGTCCAAATGCGTCCCATAGTCTGTGGTTCTTTTTATTGTTTTGTTTTAGGGGATAAAGGGGTTTAGGTGGGGGAAAACCTGCACGAACTTTAAAAACTTGACGGTTCACTGAAACACTGGGTCTCTTTTGCAGCACGAGCAGACACAGAAGTAGCACATGCCCTCAAGTTGTAGTGTAATTGGACCTTTCACTTCATTCAAAATATTGAAATCTATTATTACAAGCGCTCTGATTTGAAGTATAAAGTGTTACATTCGGAATAAAACTGTCACTACGGATGGATAGAGGCAGCCGACAACCTCTCAAGTTTAATATTTTGGCAAAGGAGGACATTACCACAGGTCCATAGGGTTGGATGTAGCAGCGTTTGTGGAGAAACTTGGTTTGTGAAATGTTGGATGCGGTAATAACGTAAAAGATTATAATAACCTTTTCCTCTTGGCGGACCTGTTACTGGCCTTGTAAGGAGTAACTTAACTGACTGGATTACTTGCACAGTCTTACTGATAGGTACTGACCTAAGTAGTGCACTCCTATGGTCACACCACCTTGGTTACATTTCTAAAGGTGTATTTCTTTTTGCAAAAGTTTGAGTATTGCCCCTATGTAATGATGTGAGAGCCAGGAGGCCCCAAACACGGAAGGTTACAAATGCCACATACTTCGACATAAACTCACCTTAAAACACTTGCTGGTCACCAAGGGACACCCACACGCAAGAGAAGCAGGCTAAAGGATAGGCAAAAGGGCCCAGCCTTGACGCTCGTGTCTCCTCCTCTCTCTCGAGCTTCAGTCAGACTCAGCAATCCGAGTACCTGCACGCCCGCGCCAACAGAGGCAATGGAAAAGTTTTTAAAATATGATGACCGGCCTGCTCCTCGCAAGATGATTGGTCGATTCTCTCTGGTGGCAGGCCTGTCAACAGGAAGCAGGGCCGTCATAAGTAGTGCGTTAGCGCTGTTAAATGATTAACGGCTCTGATTATAACAGCTTCTCTGTGGGCGCCGCAGGAGCCACTACTTGTGCGCGCACAGCTACGGCCTTTAAAATTTATTTGGGGACACTGACACTACTGTAGTGACTGACAGTAGTGTCAGTCAGAGTCCAAATAAATTATAAAGGCCGCCGCCACCGGCCCCCAGTGCCGCACGGCCACCACCCACAAATACTGTCGCCTGGGGCGGACCGCCCCCCTCCCCCGACTGTGAAACACCTTAGAATGTACTTTTTTACAATGTACTGTGCAATCAGGGTAATATGAGGAACAAAATCATAATTTGTGTTTAGTGCACACGTAAATGAAAGTTCATATTGGAAAGGAACGCATATTCAAAAATAGTTGTATTTTATATTCCATGTGTTTCTCAAATACAAGGATTATTTTTAATAAACTTTCTACAGCCGTAAGAAATTTTTCACATTGTACATAGGACAATGCAAAATAGTTTAAGGATGAAAGTTTGCTTTTGCTTTCTTTGTTTTGTTAGTAGTTGTACAGGCCAGTTGCTGTAAAAGAGGAATTGTCAATGGTCACATGCAGTCCATGTGGGATTCTAACATGATGTTAAGTGAATTTTCTGACGTGGGTGGCCACCCCTTGGATGCAGAAGGCAGGACTTCTGAGGAAATCAAAGATTGTAAATTAGGATTGCTGCTGTCCATGTCTTCTAGTTTTTCGCTGTTGTCCTCCCAATTGATGTGGAATCGGGTAACCCTTGGATTTGATGCCAAAATATTTCTCTGAAGCTGGTGAGAGAGGAACAAATAGAAACCATGTTAACTTTTCAAACTATAGAACGCAAACAAAGAAATGGACAACTGAAGAAGCATGTGGTGCAGGGTTGGGCATCAATGACTACACACACACACACGTTGATCACAGTTACGCTACTTGAAATAAAGTTCAACACGGAAACCAAAACACTTCTCAGATTAAAGACCTCCTAGGAAATTAATCTGCATAAATTCACTGAGGAGTTCTTGTAGAAGCGCCTCCTCATATTTTAACGATATCCTTTTGAATGACCACAGTACCATTTCAACTTCAAAGTCATGTAAATGTTGCTGTGCAAACTCGTACTCCTGTACTCTAAGTGAGACAACCCTAAAGCGAAATTGCTACTATATGAAAACCTGTTTCCAACAACCAAACATAGATTTCGCCCTATTCATTTTCAAGGTCTCTTTCCCCAACTAAAAGAAATTGACAAATCTTGGCCAAGGACTTATTCTCCTTTAGGATCATCAATGCAATTATCAAACGATTTAAACATATCTCGGGCTCCCATGCAGACACAAGACCTCTTCACCAACCTAAATGCTATCAGAATGGCAAGGACCATCAACATATTTGGCTACCCTTTTTCAATGTTGTCAATTTCGTCCTTGCCTAGGCAAAATAAAGTGTCACTTTTTCCATATGACTCTTCTAAGCCTTTCTCTTTTAAAATTGCCTCTACTCAAATGAAAGGACTTCACCCCTGAGTTGTAATGGAGTAAAGTGAGTACTGGCAGAGGTCTCCTGTAGTGACATTACTGCATCTTAGATTCTATAAAAGACTCAGCCTGGTTTTGCGGTGCAGTGGGAAGATGATAGGTCCAATTAACAAGACTTTTCTGAAACCACTTTGAAAAACTGTTTTATGGGGTCTAAAGTGACTGCACAACCATACTCGTGAACAAAACTAAATTATTGATGGCTGTGATATTCCTTATTAATAATAACTGCTGCCTCTGCTTGCCAGACCAAAGTAACAAAAACAAATTACAACACAATCGCGGCTTAATAAAAAAGGTGCATAGTGAAATGGTCTAATGTGATAGCCAAGACTGCATTCTATCTTGATTTTAAATCTGGAATATGTGAATGTGCTGCCCGTGACTCCCCAGCTCTCTCAAACTCAAAAGCATTCATAAAGATCTTGAGTGGTGGACGTATTACCTTTGCGAAGTCTGGTTTAACAGGAGGGTTTTCTCTCAGCTCCGCTTCTGTGTATTCATTGTTCACGTAATATCCAATTCTGATAAATTCTTGACCTCGATAGGTGCATGTGATGAGAACAACTGTGACACCCACTGCATCCGCATCTGGAATGAGTACTGGGTTGGCTGCATCAGCCTGGAAAGATGAAAGCAGCACCAAACAAAAAGGAACTGAGTAGAGTGAACACATACAATTACCCACAATCTGTAAATAACACACTAATGTTAATTATTTAATAGGTGTGGAACTTCAGCAAGGCAAAGAGTCATTGCGGTAGGTGCTGGTGCTTTTGCCATTGTCTTGAGACATTGAAACCCTCTTAGCCTTTCTAAAGTAGGTGTTGGAAAGAGTTGAATTTCTACTTTTGAATTCTTTTGTATAAACTACCAAATTGTTCATAAGTTTTTATTTTTTTCAGTCGTTAATCCGGTCTCGTGTAAGTAAGGCTTCTTATAAAAGGTACTGTAGAAATAGAAACCAAGTCCTCAAAAATAAACCTATGTACTGCTGATAAACCGTTAAGTTTATTCTTCCAGGTACAAGGAACCAGTGAATATTTACTACCAAAATGTATTATTAAACATACTTTCCATTTCTTGTTTCTAACAGTTTTATAGCAAGTCTGATAACCAGAAATGTTTGACTAAAACAAAACATTTAGGGGATCAGTGGGGACAATATTCTGCATTAATGACGGTTTTTGTAGCAAACATTTCTAGAAGAAAGGCTGCATATCTACATTACTTTTACATACTTGTGCCAACTGCTGATCTGCATGATGGGTTTGGAAGTATTATACACTTCTAAAACACAGCAGGGGCAACCTCTTTCGCCTTTCCTGTTTTGTCAGTAACTGGACAGGATTCAAATCGGTCCCATAATTTAGGGTGGCCATCCCATTATTCTCGTTTTTATTTTTCCGTTTTGTCAGACTGAAATCTTTCAAAAGAAATTGTTGCTGTCTTTTTCAGTCTCTGCTCTTATTGCTTGGTTTGACATATGTTCTCATAAAAGACATTGCAAGACAGGCTGAAGTGTTAGGGACCAGTTAGGACGATGATAAAGTTTGTCAAAGACTACTTACACTGGTTAAAAGAGAGTTTCCTCTTTTGTCTTGCCCCTTTCTCCAAACAATATTGTCAGTCATCCATTGCTTGTGAGTCACCCTTGTGAGAGTGAAACTAGATGGTTAGCAGACGTTTTAATTTCGCACCTGGTTCCAGGCTATTTGGTGACTGAAAATAATGCCTCTGAAGTACTTCATCTACCCGAGGTTGACAGCTTCGTAAGGAAATGTCTCAATGTTTTATTCTTGGGGGAAAATCCTTTAAAATGGGATGTTGAGCCATCCTCCATTCGAGACTGCTCTAATGCTGATGGGTATACTGACAAAATTGTACCAATAGTTCTGTTCACTAGGTTTAGCTGGCTTCACCAGTTGAAATGGTATGAGCTAAACCCTTAACTTTCTTTTTGGGCACTTGTCCTCTGCACTGGTTGTTCCTGGTAATTATCTGCTGAATTCATAAAAAGGCTATCTTTTTATTCTTCTGCCAACAAAGCAGAAAACAATAACGAGATCAGGAATTCAGACATTTAACTGCTTTCTTTTCTGAGCCCTTGCCTGTGACGTGTGCATTACCCTTTTGGCATTATCTTTTGGTGTTCAATGAGGCAGTGCAACAATGCTGCCAAATCGTTGAGTTTTATGGCCTTCATTCTCATCTCTCATTACTCCATTAAGGACAAAGCCTTTTACAGAGATAGTATGAGATTATCAGGGATGTATTTAGAGGTTCTGAGCGCCATCCCTAAGTGTAAACCTAGCGTAATACTTGCCTATTATTTGAGATTTTGAGGTAGAATCAGGAGTCATATTTTTGTTGGTCTAGCTCTTCAAAAGAGGTTCTGCAAGCTCTCAGTGCTCAAACCCGGGGATTAGTATCCCTTTTATGCTCCTCAAATTCATACAGGACAATAGGACGCCTCTAAAGCTGGGTTAACTTAACACCAGAAACTGTTTAGGACAATTTTCCCTGAAAAATTGAAAGCATAGTGTAGCAAGTTTAAAAATTACATCTTTGTCTCTTCAATTTGCACAGTCTGTGTGCAGTGCAAATACTGGGGTGACAATTTTGAAGACATTCCCTCCACACTTCTTCTCCACACATAACAGAGTCACTCCTGAAGCCAAACCAAATGGATAATATCAAGAAGAGCACTGTAGAGTAGCCTCCTCCTGCTTCACCTAATGCTTGTAAATAGCGGAGATATTTTCCTTTGTTGAACTGGACAACTGACATTGACACTAACCCCTTTTAAAAATGTACGTGTCGTTTGATGTTGCTTTTCAATATATATGCTCAAACTTCAAAAGGATCGATTTCTTTGAGCGTAACACATAAGTGACAAACATGAAGGAAACTATTTGCCAGTACACGTTGACACTTTTTACAAACTTGCATAGAGGTGCCTGTTCCCATGTATTTCAGATTAGTAACGCCATTGTCCATAATGTGGCCACTATGTGTTTTCCCTCAAAATGCTACATTGTGTTTTAATTGCATCTATATAGAGCTTAATACCCCCGACGAGGTGTCAAAGTGCTTTTTCGTCAAGCAGCACGCTACTCCGGAACCCATAAAGGATTAGTGGTGAATTAGTATAGTGAAAATATGAAAGTAATTTGAGTGGTGGATATGTTAGTCAGTTATTTGGATCGAGAAGGATAGAGAGAGGGTAGAAGAGGTAAAAAGGTTTGCATTTGTATAGCGTTTTCTACCCCTGATGGGGGGTTGAAGTGCTTTATCGGCGAGTAGCACACTACTATGGAACCCATAAAGGATTAGTGGTGAATTCGTTTCATGAAATTCATTTGAGTAGTAGACATGTTAGACTGCTATTTGGATTGAAAAGGATAGAGGAGGGATAGAAGGGAAGGATCTAGATTTTTTTTGTTTTGGAGCTCATAGCAGTAGGAGACGGCTTGGATGAGTAAAAGGGAGGTGGAGGGGGAAGAGTCAGAGGGAGGGTTTGGATAGGCTTGTTTTGGGGGATCGCAATAGTTAAAAGAGGTATTAGATGATGCAAGGAGGGTCTGGAGTAGGAAAGTCTCTCAAGAGTTATTTTGGGGATCATGGTAGTGGTATGGGGTTTGGGATGAAAGAGTGTAGGTAATGGATATATTGATAGAGGTATAGGGTGAGAAATAGGCTAGTGCATTGGAAAGAGTAGTAGAAAAAGGTTTGAGATGAGTCAGAGTTGAGCTGGAATATGTATTGCGAGCAGTATAGGGCGAAAATAGGGTAGTGCATTGGATATGCTGAGTCAGAAGAAAAGTAATAAATAAGTAAAAGTAATAAATATATAGATCCAAAAGTAATAAAGAGATAGATTCATAAGTGCAAGGATCGTATATAGCTGCATAAAGGAAGGTAGTATACGTAGATTAAAGATGCATTAAATAAACTCTGGCTTTCAAGTGTTGCTGTACTTAAAAGCAGTTATTTATTTTTATATACATATGTTTTATAGATCAATAGTCAAGCAATTGTAGATAAATAGTTATGATACAAAGATTGTTATTTATGCAGTCATTTATATACATGTTAAAAACAGAATAATGTAACTGTCAGTAATATATACATTTGTTAAGCAGAACTAATGAATATATATAATACTTTTTTTTAAACCAGTATTCTACACATTTATACAAAGCAATACACATATACAGGTACATATCTATAGTACAAAGGAATGCTTATATACAGAATGATATGCTGTATATTTATCTGTTTGCGTATGGTGGTTGTTGAGTAGTTTTCTGAAGATAAGGTGGTTATCTGTGGATCTTATGTTGGGGGGGGGGGGGGTAAAGAGTTCCATAGTTTAGTTGCTTGAACAGAGAAGGATGTGCCACCCATGGTTTTTTTCTTGGGATTTTGAGGTGAGGTGCCGCTCTAGAGCGGATGTTCCTTTGTTGAATGTGTTTGGTGATTTTATTCCTGATGAAGAGCGGTCCCATTCCATGCATCGCTTTGTGAGTGATACATAGCAGCTTGAACATGGATTTTCTGGCAACCGCTAACCAATGCAGGGCTTTGAAAGCAGGGGAGATGTGGTCTCGCAGTTTTATATGTAGAGTAGTGTGGCAGCTGAGTTCAGAATCCGTTGTAGTCTTTTCATGGTTGTTAAAGGTGATCCATGGTAGAGGCTATTGGTGTAATAGAGTGTGGACAAAACAAGGGAGATGGTAACCTAGACCTTGTGTGGGAATCCCAAATTAGGGGGGAAGATTTGTCACAGAGTTTTTATAGTAACAAAGCTTGATTTTGCTAGTTTGTCCACTTGGGCATTCATCGATAGCTTGGAGTCCATGGTCAAACCGAGGTTTCTTACTTCCTTTGATATTTTAGGTGGTGTTTCCAGATCATCAGGCCACATGGTGAGTGGGTCACAATGTTTTCAACTGCCACACATGAGTATTTCTGTTTTGGAAGCATTCAATTTGAGATTGCTCCACGTCATCCATTGATCCACAGCTCTGAGACAGATGAAAATTGGTGAGTTTTGAATACCTTTAGGCAATTGCAATTGAAGGAGCATTTGTGTGTCATCTGCATAGTTATAGCACGTGAGGTGAAATTGGTCAGTGCCGGTAATGACTTCATGTAGATGCTGAAAACCATGGGTGAGATAATAGAGCCTTGAGGGATCCCTGCTTTTGTCAAGTACAGTTTGGATCAGAAAGGTGAGGTATGGATGACATTAGTTCTGTTGCAAGGGTAGGATGCGATCCAGTCTAGAGCAGACCCCTCTATGCTGGCTTCGTGGAGTCTTTGTATCAGAGTGTTATGGTCAACTGTGTCAAAGGCAGCCAGGAGGTCCAAGAGAAGTAGCGCAGCAACCACGTTGCAGTCAACTGTGTTCTTCAGGTCATCCCAGATGGCAAGGAGGGCAGATTTTGTGCCTCTTCCTGGACAGAATCCCGTTTGGAAGTCTGAAAGTATGGCATTCTCTTCAATGAATTGTGACATCTGGGCGAAAGCTGCTCTTTCTATCAGTTTGCCCACGAAAGGTCCATTTGAAATCGGTCTGTAGTTGTCAGGGTTCAGCTGGGCCAAGTTTGATTTCTTCAGTAATGGGCGTATGTATGACTGAGTTTTTCTGGAAATATTCCAGTAGTTAAGGAGTTGTTGCTGATTCTCCTTACTGGAGTGACAGTAGAGGTTGTTAAAAAAATTGTCTTGAAGGTTTGCGGTGGATACGTGTAAGAAGGGCTGCCGGCAGGCCTTTTGCTTTGACCAGGTCCATAAATTCATCATGTGAAATGTGTTGGAAGGAACGGAGAGGCTGGGTTAGAGTATTCTTGGAATGTAGCTTTGTAAAAGGGTTAATGATGATGCCTTTTCTCTGTTTTAAGTATGAGTTCAACGGGTCTGCTTTGTTCGCGTATTGATTTGCCAGTTTGTCTGTAAACTCTTGAGTAACGTGGAAAAGACCCTGTAAATCGAAGTATTAATGATAGCTGATAGCTTTTTCGGAATATCTCCATATCTTCCGCATTGCTATGTCAAGCTGTACTTTATTCTGTATGTTTAAATAAAAGAAAAATAAACCTTCCTCTTGAAGGTTCATATTCTCATCCCTTTCCACTTTCTGACCATCCTTTCGCCACTCACTCTCAGGTGCGGCTTTCCTTTTGTTGTACTTTCCTTTCTCGTTCCCTCTGCACCACTTGAAAAGGGGGGATGCTAAACGGTAGTATCAGATGCATGCAGGTATGACTGGCCAATGGAGGCTAGTTTTAACATTCTTACAGCCACCTATATCCAAAAGTACTGGGCGTCTGGTGAAGTAATGACAGCCACAGTGTACTTTTACTTATGTTTATACAGTAATATAGGAAAGGGGCACTATGGCACAGTACAAGTTGTGTTTATGTTTAGTAGAGGCAATTTGAAGAGCTCAAGTCATATTTTGCAATCAGCCATGAGTTTTTATATTTGAAAACTATCGATTGTGAAATTTTAATAAAGCATAAAACTAAATGGTATGTTCTTATATTTAGGTCAAATTCTGTGCAAACACTGCACGGAGGCGTAGCATCCAAAAGATTCATCCTGCACCACTCTCCCCCCAATAAAATGTTACCTAAAGGACTCCATTCCATTCTCCTTAATATTATTCTTTTGAGGAGGAGGTGCTTGAAGGGACGGAATCTTGTTTCCTGGAAGTGTACCCTGTTTCAAGATAGCCCTATCCATTCATGATCTATGCAAAATAGTGAACCCAGAGTTTTTGTAATTTTGTGTAAACTAAATGGATCGTTTTAACTGTATATTTCATTGTATATCAACACCACGACCATGGAAACAAAACAGCTGGGAAAAAGTGTATTTCAATTAAATTTAACATCTTACCAAATTGTGTTCCTAATACTTTATTTTAAAAAAAATTGCCAATCACTTTCATGTTTGACCCCCCTCACCGCCACCACTGGAAAAGCCTATTCCCTGGTGGAGCGTGAAAAAAATACTAACTTTAGTTTAAAGTCTTTTATGAAGTGAGGTCCCAAAAGTTGTTATCCGATAGAGACTTCTTGCCGCAGATTCCTTTTCTTAGATTTATCCCCAGGCGTCAGATTGGACCAGAGTTTTTTCATGAGCAGTATCTCTCCACGCCAGTAGGTGGCTTTGTTCAGCTCCGCATGGCTTTGTTCACGT
Organism: Lissotriton helveticus; assembly: GCF_964261635.1. Taxonomy (NCBI): domain Eukaryota; kingdom Metazoa; phylum Chordata; class Amphibia; order Caudata; family Salamandridae; genus Lissotriton; species Lissotriton helveticus. Next base: position 877,689,744 of record NC_136067.1, read on the forward strand.
CGTAAATGTCTTACACAGTGCTTATATAGGCACCATCCCAATGTACTGTCAGTTCTTTTCTTTCCGATCCAGTCAGTGCAAATCCAGAGAGCTACCCCCATCACTTTCTGACCAGCTTTCTTTCGACTTTTGTTGAAGACTTTTTAGAAAGTCTTATCCTGGTGTGGCAGGATGGCCTGCTTGAAACCATGTAGTGCATGCCAGTGATTGCTGTTGGTTATGGACCCGCACCTTGTTTGCCTCTGCCACAAGCACAACGTGAAGACATGCTGACTGTCATGTGATGAATCTGAAGGCCTTGATGGAACAATCCCACAAGCTCCAGGCGGCTCACCGTGCAACAGTCTCGGTCTCTGTCTTGGGATCAGACTCAGAGCCCAAGATCTTTGTTGCACTGAGTCGTCAGGTCACTCAGGTAAGTCTTACCACAAGAAGAAGCATGAGAAGTCGAAGAGGTCTTAGACGTCACCTTGTCCGTCGGCCGATGAATCGTCGATAGAGTCCTGGCTCTGCGGTTGAGTCAACGCCTTGGCCAGCTCTGTGCCTCCCTGGGATTTCGGGAGCCACAGCAACCCTCGCTCAACTTCAGGAGTTTTATGAGGCCATGCGCCTCATATTTCATGTGTGGAAATTGAGCAGCGACAGTTGTCAACTTTCGACCTGGCAGCCAGGCGTCCCTCCACCAAAACAAGATACGCCTGTCATTGGGGCAAGTTTTGGGCATGGTGTGCAGGGAAACAGTTTGACCCTAATTCTGCCTCCCTTTCTAAGGTCCTTTTTCATCCTTTCCCTTGCCAAGCAGGGCTCTGCTGTGGGCACCTTAAAGGGCTACCTTACTGCTATCTCAGCCTTTCTGCAGTTGCCGGACCAGCCATCCCTCTTCAAATTTCCTATTGTACATAGGTTCTTGAAAGGTTTGCAACATATGTTTCATCCTTAACCATGCCACAGTGAGACCGTAACCTAGTCCTGATGTTCCTGATATGTGCTCCCTTTGAGCCATTGGACAACTGTCATCTCAGGCTCCTTTCCATCAAGAAGACCTTCCTCGTAGCAGTAGCAGCTGCCAGGATAGTCATTGAGCTCAAGGCTTTGTCATCCAAGCCTCCATACCGGAGCATGTGCCCAGACAAGCTGTTTTTTTTGCACTAGAGCTTCTTTCTGCCGAAAGTAGTTACTCCTTTTCATGTAGACCAGTCCATCACCTCGACTACTTTTTACGCTCCACCACATCCCTTAAAGGAAGAGGAGCGACTTCACAGACTGGACCCAAAAAGAGCATTTCCGTTCTACTTTGACTGCACAAAAGAGTTCTGGGTGCACGACCAACTCTTCGTGGGGTTTGTCGGAGGGAAGGAAAAGGCCGTATGGAAGTGGACCATCTGCTGATGGATCGCGCTCTGTATTAAGATCTACACTTTGGGCAAGAATCAACCCCCTGTGCGTTTGTGTGCTCATTCTAACAGAGCCAAGACTGCGACCACTGCGTTAGCACGTGGAGTTTCAGTCCTGGAAATCTGCAAGGCAGCCACGCAGGTATCTCTGCACACGTTTACCAAGCACTATTATGTGGACAGTCAGGTCTGTTGGAAAGGCCCTTTGCCCGTTCGGTCCTGCAGGACATTTTCGTGTGAAACTATTTCGCAGACACACCTCCAGGGCGGTATTGCTTGGGTATCTATTCTATTGTAAGCAATCTGTGGCAAGCAGTCTCAATTAGATGAACCCGTTACTTACCTTCGGTATCGCCATATCTAGTAGAGATTCTATCTAACAGCAGATTTCTCACCGATTCGCCCACTCTTCCCACTCTGCGAACTGATTTCTAGCCACCGGGCTTTCCCCTTTCAGGGCCCTAGTTTTCAACACCAGTGGTCCGTTTTTTTAATGGCTCCCGCTTCTGCTAGGAAAGTCTGAAAAAGGTACTGGTGTCAGAGTGCTGGGCTGGAGCCAATGTAAGCACTGCGCATGTCACTTCCGGCGCGGACACCACGCGGAGCTGAACAAGCCATCTACCAGTGCACAGTGGTACTGCTCACGCAACATTTCCGGATCTAGTCTGATGCCTGGGGATAATTCTATGGTATGGAATCTGCTGCTAGATTGAGTCTCTACCAGATAAGGCGTTACTGAAGGTAAGTAACTTGTTCTTTAGAAACAAGTCTGAAAACATTAATGAAACTGTTTATAATGTAAAAAGACTAGACTGTTTAATGGGCAACCTACAAGGAAAGCACTCAAAGCATTGCCCAAACGGTGAGCTCGCTGTACTAAATACGTGTGCATGATGGATTTAGTCTCTAGTCATTGGAGGGATTGGTATTTCAGGGAAAACCTCTGGCTAAGAGTCACACTGCATAATCACCATTTCTTGCATCAGACTCCCTGCCTATAGCACACAGTGGGACTGTCATAAAACTGGAACTACTCAGAGAACACTCTAATTAAGGAAATTATATAAAGAAAAAAACTGATGCCTATCTGACACAAATCTGGAATTTGAGTGAAGCTTACACTGGAAGTGGTTTTAGGTATGCTTAAGCAGCTGTCCTGTTTTGTTACGTGACTGTGAATATGTTTTCTGAGCTCCTTGGGGGAACACAAAATAAATTACGCACTAAAAGTTTTTCAGATCTGCTTCCAGGTTGAGAAAGCATCTTTAAGCAAATCTTCTACAATCAACCTTTTACTTCAGATGTCCCTAGTGCCTTTATTATTGCCCATGGAAATCTGGTTCACAATGCTTTATTTTCAGAAATCAACAATCTATATTCTTCAGTCAACCATCTCTGCTGAGACAGGGCTTTCAGGGTGACTTTTTTGCTCACAACCAGACTAGCAATTTCATAAGATGCAATATTTTTGTAATATAAAGGATGTGATTAGGCCGTTGACTCCTGCAGGTATACTTTATTCTAGAAAGTCCTACTTTAAACCCGGAAGTAATGGTTGCCTAACGACGGTAGCCACACTTGTCATCAAGGGCAGAGTTGTATTAAAATGTGCACCTCCTCCAGAAGACAGAACTACTAGGCAGGCCCATGAGAAGGTCTTTAGGGTTGGGCTGAAATACATTTTGAAGAGGAACACCAAACCAAAAACAAAATGACTACAGCACATGACCTCTTGCAGACTCTTCGACACATTCTCTGAGAGCTTGAAGGAAGAGTGAAACTTAGATACGCAGGTTGCCGTGTTCTGTCACTAGCCCTGGACCATTGTTACAATGGTCAAATTGCTTAGTGGGTTGGGAGATGGATAGTGATTTTTTTTTTGGGGGGGGGGGGGGGGGAGGTTGTTAAGTGTGAATATTGGGTGCGCATTTACGAAAGCAGGCAGTTTAAATGGCAATTGTGTTAAACCTTTTTATTCCTTGGTCTTATTTGCAGTTGTTGGCTCTGTACAGTTTAATGAAAAGGCCAAAAATATCTCTGCCATGCCTAGGGTTTTTGTTTCTCTTTGCAAGGGTACGTTGAAAGGTGATGTGGGTACTTGAGGGCTGGATAATAGACCCTCTAACAGTAAAACATAAAAGTAAAAAATAAGACGATACACGTAGCACATTTCTGGTATCACTAGAATGTAGGTGGCACAGAAAGTTAAAGGGTGTCGCGGGGTCGGGGGTTCATACATGTTTTTCCTTTAAAAGGTGTGTTTTCAGGACAGTTCTTAACAGGCTGAGGAAGGAGACTGCTTGCAGCTTGAGTGAGTGCTAGGAGGATAGGAGGCTTTAGGTTTTGAATCTGGATGTGGGGCATCGTGGATCAAGGGTGGTTAAGAGGCTGCAGGTGGCAAAGCGCATGTTTCATGTAAGTTTGAAACCGCAGAAGAGGGATGTATATATATATATATATATATATAAAAAGACAGCAAAACAAATATTTAAATACATGTTTGAGCGCACATTGATATCCCAGTAGACAATGTTTCACTTTAGACTTGATGGACCTAAGCACAAGTTATTCAGTGATCATTTCACATTACTCTTTTAATGGAACTTCTCTTGTGATGAGTGAACTTACCTGGAATACAAACATGTGCCTTCCTGCAGGAACTGGTCCCACTAACACGGAGTCTAGTACTTGGTCATACTCCTCGCTTTCAGCAGAACCCACGTATATTATTTTCCATTCCAAGTCTGCAGGGAGAGAAAGTCAATCATTTTATTTTTTTGTGTTTAATGTCAAAGGGGGTGGAAGTGTTCTGTTAACACTATTGAACATTATACTAACACTAACAAAGTGCTCACAAGCGCACAGTTCCAAGGTATGCACAATGACAAAAGTGTTGACTTATTACGCAACCCATGATGTGTGAAGGTCATTATGATTTGACTCCATTCTGACTCGTTCTGGTTTGAAGACCTATTTTTTTTTTTTTTTTTTGATGAAGAAGAGAAGGTGGTGAATATTGTTTTTTTTTTTTTTTTTTAAGATCAACGGTCCCAAACTTTATTTAGTTTCACAGATAAGAAGGCAATTATTCACACAATGTCATAAAAAAAAAAAGAATAACTACTACAAACGGTACCCAGCAAGTATCACATTTCGACATGTCAGTTATACAGGAGTGAAAATAAACAGTAGCCAGGGGAGATGCATTAGTCCGCAAGCGGCAGTGCCAGGAAATGTCTCGGGCTGTAGTGCTCGTGGCCCGCAGCACTGCAAAAGGACCAACGTGGTCATGAAAGTCAACAAACATTGTCCTGGGTCGCGTTCCCTGATTGGCACAGTAGCAGTCAAAGGCAGGATCATATCCCACTTAAGTCATACGGTTTCAGTCTCCTGTTCCTGGCAATGTCCAACAGGCATTGTGTGAAAAATGAACAGGGAGGGGAAATCGAGCATTATCATGAGTACAGCATAAACAATCTCTTTGCCAACCAAGAGACATAACTGGGAATCAAAAGAAGGGGGGGGAGGAAGAAACATTTCAACAACTGTTGGACTAGTATTTGTGTGTACAGTAGTGTATCAGTGATCCTAGCTGTGTGTGGTGCACCCTATGTGGGCCGTGTGGGAGAGGGGGCGGTTGAGAATGTAGTGTCGTTGCGGCTGCAGGGCAGGGAGGGGGGGGGGAAAGGCGGGGGGGACAACAGGGGACACCTCCCCCGGTGGGCAAGACCCCGGTGGCCGGGGGAAGGGAAGGGGGGGGGCGGAGGAGAGGGGGAGGGGGGGGAGCTCACGCCACGCCTGGACAGCAGTCAACTGGGCCCTCACTATTCCGTGTCGGGGCGGTCACGCTATACCGGCCTGGGTGCACGCTCGATGGTACGCGGTCAGGGTAGCGTCCCAGTCGCGGGCGATCGGGTACTTCCGTAGGTCCGCAGTCTCCTCCCTGTGTAAAGACACACTCTCCGCGCAAGCCCAGTTGCCAAGAGAGCGACGCCAGTCTGCAGGGCGCGGTGGGGTAGCACTCTTCCATCGTTTCGTGACGAGACGTTTAGCCGTAATGAGTCCTAAGTCCCAAAAACGCGCCCGCAGTTTGGTTTGTTTGGTTCTCTTGTAGAGTCCCAGCAGGCATGCCTCCCAGGTTTTGGGGAGGGTGTCACCCGTGGCCGCCGTCAATGTGTCAGTGACCGCCGACCAGTACAAGGCAAGGTGGGCGCAACTCCAGAGTGCGTGCAGGAAGTCCGAATCCAGGAGGCCGCATCTGGGACACGCCGACGATGTGAGTCTGAAGTAGCGATTCAGTTTGTCAGGAGACAAATACGCGCGGTGTATGATGTAATATTGGGTGGTCTTAAATCGCGCGTTGGGAGGAATATTCCTGGCGCCCGCTAATACTGCGGCCCACTGTTTGTCAGTCCAGTCGCTACCCCGGTCAGTCGTCCACTTCTCCCTCAGTCTTCGAGAGGAAAACTGAGTATGACTGTGCAGCGCTTGTGCTAACCAATGCACTATATGGGAACCATCACATGTAGATACTGGATAAGCATATGTGCGGATGGCTCGTGTCCCATGTCACCCCATGCCTCCGTCAGCTCACGGAGAAGTCTGGCATGTGTCAGAAATTGGCCCACCGGTAGACCGGTATCTGCGGCCAAGGACTCGAAGGGCAACAGCTCTCCGTCGCCATACAGGCCGCCCAGTTCGTCCAAGTCTGCCGCAGTCCAACTGCGTAGCTCGGCCGAGGACAGCACGCTAGTGCCCAAGGGAGTCCCCAGTAGAGGCAGGTTCGGGGCATAAGGCACCGTACTGTTGGTAAGTCTGAGGCTCCGCATAAAGCACTGCTTCGCGACTGCCACATGGACCTGAGTGGGGGGCCGGCCCCGCGTCAGGGGGTGGAAAAGTGTCAGCACCTGTACGGGGGTCAGGGTGGCGTCGATCGTGGCCGTGTCCATCAGGTTCTTGCCACTCAGCCAGTAAGCGACCCATTGTAGCTGGGCTGCTAAGTAATATAGCTCTTGATTGGGGACCGCCAAGCCTCCAGCGTCCGAGGCCGCGTAGAGGGTCTTCAATGCCACCCGGGGTCGCCCTTTATTCCAGATGAGGCGCCTGGTGAGGGCTTCCAACCCTTGAATATGCGTGCCGGCACATACACTGGCAGGTTAGTATAATAATAGAGGAGCCGGGGGAGCATTATCATCTTGATTAGCGCCACTCTGGCCGGCACATTCAGCGGGAGGGAGTTCCAGAACGTGATCTGGGCCGAGAGCGAGGATATGGCTCTCACTAGGTTGTCCTCCAGGAGATCCACTGGGTCTCGGTATATTAAGATCCCTAGGTACCTGAATACCGTCGGGTGCCACCGGAGCGTCTCCCCCATCATGCGCACATCACATTGTGGCATCTCGTCACTGAATGCATATGCCCCCGATTTGGCCCAGTTAACGCGGAGCCCCGACATGTCCCCAAACGTTTGAAAGATGTCCGTGATTGCCTCGGGTATACAGGTGAGGTCCCTGATATATAATAATAAGTCATCCGCGTACAGAGACACCGAATGAATGCCATCCGCCAGTGGGATGCCCCAGTTGTCGCCGGAGGTGCGGAGCAGTTCTGCTAACGGCTCCATCGCCAGGGCGAATAATAGAGGGGAGAGGGGGCAGCCCTGCCTGGTGCCCCTCCCAATACGAATCCTGTCAGAGAACAATCGCCCAGTCCGGACTCGCACCTCAGGTGCCTGATAGAGGAGCCCCACCATCTGGACATAGGCGTCGCCCAGCTCGTACTTCTCGAGGACTCGGAGGAGATATGGCCACTCCACCGAGTCGAACGCTTTTTCCAGATCAAGTATGATGCATCCTGAGCGTGGCCAGGTGGGGGTCGCATACCGTTGGACTCTGAAAAAGCGGCGCAGATTGTAGGACGTGCTCCGGGTGGGCACAAAGCCGTTCTGATCAGAGTGTACAAGTGTGGGGACCAGCGGCGCAAGCCTCCGAGCCAGTGTCGCTGCTAAGATTTTGTAATCAGTGTTGAGGAGTGCCAATGGTCTGTACGAGCCGAGCTCGTTTGCCTCTCTACCCGGTTTTAGTAGGGAGACCACGTTAGCTTCGTTCAGGGACGCCGGGAGTTCAGCATCCTCCGATGCTGCCACATACACCCTCAACAGTTCCGGTATTAACACCAGTGAGTAGGCTTTGTAGAACTCAGCCGGGAGTCCGTCAGGGCCTGGTGCCTTGCCATTGGAGAGGGAGAAGATCACCTCCCGTAGTTCCTCACTGGTAAGCGCAGCACCCAACTCTGTCTGGTGGCCAGTAGTAGCTACCGGGAGTTGCAGTGCCGCCAGATAGTCCGTGATCTCCGCCACTGTGGCCCGCAGCCGGGAGCTGTATAAGGACCTGTAATGCGACGTGAACGCTTCGTGTATCTGCTTCTGGGTGTAGACCTCAATGCCCTGAGCCGTGCGGATCGACAGGACCGACGCGGACTGGGTGTCTTGTCGTACCAGCCACGACAGGAGCCTGCCAGGTTTATCGCCTGTGTTGTGGGTGCGTGCGGAGTGTGCTGCGAAATTAATGTTCTTCAGGCGCTCCATCAAAACAGCGTGATCCGCCCTGGCCGAGATCAGCTGGGAGTCATCGCCCTCTGCCGCCTCTCGTTCTTTGTCTAGCAGTGTCTCTTCCGCCCGTATCAGATCTCTCTCCACCTGTCTTCGTAGGCCCGCCTGCACACCGAGGCAGCCCCCCCCCGGGTCACCGCCTTGAAGGCGTCCCACTCGATTCTCGGGGAGGAGGCCGAGTCACTACTGTCCTCGAAATACTGTATTATCCTCCTGGACAGCTCCTCTCGGAATGGGGTGTCAAGCAGGAGGTCTGGTTGTAAGCGCCACGTGGGTACAGGCGGTCGTGGGCGCCTCCATCCATATACTAGAGTGTGTGGGTTATGGTCTGAGTGCGTCCGCCCCAGGTAGTCAGTGTCTGTCACGGAAGGGATCAGGTCGCGGGACATCATGTATCTATCCAGTCTGACATGCAATGAGTGGGCTCCCGAGTAGTAGGAATACACCCGGGCGGTAGGATTCCTGACTCGCCAGGCATCTTGCAAATTCCACTGCGCCGCCCAATCAAGTAGGGCCCTGGAGGCTGCCTGCGCCGGGGCGGTTGTCGCTGGGGGGGGACGAGCGGTCAAGGGAGACATCTAGCACGCAGTTATAATCCCCACCTAACAGTAGGGGTACGTCCGGCCAAGGTGCAACTACCGCCGATAATCGCGTGAAGAATTTCCCCTGCTCGACATTAGGTGCGTAGATGGAGGCTATGACTATCTGCTGCCCGTCTAGTCTGCCCTGTATGAAGACATAGCGCCCCTCAGTGTCAACATTGCTGTGTGTCAGTGCGAATGGAACCCCGGGCCGAACCCAGATCAGGGTCCCTCGTGCAAACGCTGAAAAGGTCGTGGCGAATATCTGCCCCCTCCACCTACGGCGAAGTGTGGCTACCTCAGTGGCGACCAGGTGTGTCTCTTGTAGTAGTGCAATCTGGATCTGATGTCTTTTAAGATAGGAGTACACCTGATATCTACGCGAGGGTGTGTGCATGCCCCTGACATTCCAGGTACAGAATTTAAACGTAGTCATCACAGTATCCATTGCGGCCAAGCACTCGCCCCCAACCCCCAGCCCGCCCCGCCCACACACGCACAGCAGCAGTTATCAATGACCACTTTTCCCACCCGCCATCCCACACAGACCCAGGAATGCACGTTGTAACACTTCAGTACCAACACTAGTCTCAAAAGGAGAACTTCAACAGAACCATAATACCAAAAGGGCAACTACAAAACAAGTCGCCGCCCAAACGCTCTATCGAGCTCAATCAATCCGTGAGTTCAATGGGGGGATGACAAAGTACGTCGCTCAGGTAAAACAAGTTAATTTGCTATGCCAAGGGAGCCGTTGTGACTCCCCTCCACGGGCAGTGGGTCAAAGGGTCCCAGAAGACAGTGGCAGCGCCCGCAAACAGGGTCAGAGTTCCCAGTGTCACTGGACTCGGAGGTTGAGTTCCGGGGGGGGGACCCCATCCGTCTTTCCCCCGAGGGGGGGGCACTCACCTTTAGGGGTCCGTCCACCCCGCCAATACAGTGTTTCCGGTGGTGCTCCAGTGGGACAGCTCCGGCCTCCCTCCCGGCGGCCGTGGCGGCTCCGCGTCCGTCTGGCAGGTGGGGGGGTCGGGAGCAGAGCACAGACCCCGGGGAGGTGGCCGGTCGGATCAACCCTGGAAGCGAACAAACTGCTCCATGTTGCCAGTTGCAGTAGCCCAGCCAGGGCTAAGGTGAGGAGGATTGCTATGCTATCAAGTCCGCCGTTTGGGGTGTGACATCCGGTAGGCCCTCTGTGTTCGAACCATCCGGCAATCCGTACAGGTATTCATCGTCTTCACTCTCGCGTGGGCTGGCGTTGGAGAGCAGGATGGGTGATTGTGACCCACTGATCTCAGCTGCTATCCGGAGGGCCTCTTGCCGTTCATTCTGAACCTGCTCTGGTGTGGGACCGATCTCTGTGTCCGCGGTCGGCGGTCTGGCCCCCGAGGTGCGCCGCTGTCTCCGCCTGTGGGTACCTCGATTTCTGCGTCGTTCCATCGGTGCGGACCCGTGGTTCGTGTCCACCCCCGAATCCAGCCAGGTCGCCGCCGCCTCCGGAGTATCGAAGAAGTGGGTCTTGTCCTATGCCACCACTCTGAGGCGCGCCGGGAACAGCAATGAGTACTTGAGAGCCAGACGCCGGAGCCGTTGTTTCACCGCTAAAAACGATTGACGCTGTCGTTGAACTTGTACCGTATAATCAGGGAAGAACATCACCTTGGCGTTGTCCACCTTTATGTCTGACAGTTTCCGTGTTTCGCGTAAGATGGCGTCCCGATCACGGTAGTTCAGCACTCGCATAAGCATTGGTCTCGGGTTGGAGCCCTCCGGGGACGGTACTCTGTGCGCTCTTTCCACTACAAAGTGTGGTGACAGCGTGCCCTCCGGCAATAGTTCTCTGAGCCAGGTCTCCATGTGTTCCGCTGTCTCCCTCCGCTCCCATCGTTCCGGCAGGCCTACTATGCGCACATTGTTTCTTCTGGCCCGTCCTTCCGCATCCTCCGCCCTATCCTCGAGGAACTCCACCCGGTTGAGTAGGTCACGTACGTGCTTATCTGTCTGCGCCAGCTTGGGCGAGGCCTCCGCCATCGTTTGTTCCAAGGCCGTGGTGCGTTCGGATAGTTTCTTGTGGTCCGCTCGGAGATGCGTCAGGTCCACTGCTACCTTATCGATCCTGTTTTCCAGTGACGTACGGGTCAGCTGCACGGATTCTTCCAGGCGCTCCATGGCCGCCAGCATAGTGTCCAGCTTGGAGGCGGTTTGGTCAGCCTCTGAGTTCTTCGCCATCTTTCAGCTTGGCGGGGTGCCTCCAGTGCCGGCAGGCAGGGTGGGCCGGAGTCACAGCTTGCAGCGAGCCAGGGTGGTGTGTCCACTTTCAGCGTCTGGGGCCCCCGAGTAGTTGGCTCGCCGGGGGTATTTCTCCCCCCCCCCTCTCCCCCCCCCCCTCCCCCCTCTGGGTCGCGCCGGGGAGGATGTGCGTGTCGCGGCCTACCTCTCAGGGCCGGATCCCCGGTCTCAGGTGGTTGGGTCGCCGACCGGAAGTGAGCCCTGGGCGGGCAGAAGCCGGGGTTGCCGTCGGTCGGAGGGTCTGTCACTCCGATCTGCCTAAAAATTATTCTGGCGGCGGATTAGGCTCCCGGGTGCACTCGGTGTGAGTTTGGGCTCGCCACCGCAGGATATGGAGGAGAAATGGCCCGTGGTAGGGGAGCTTCACTCGGAGCTCAGCCCGGGCACGTCCGCTCACATCGCGTGCTTAGCCACGCCCCCCTGGTTTGAAGACCTATGCTGGGATCAGGACAGGTGTCTTGGATTTTTCTGTTTGAAAATTATCAGTAACATACACGACACGTGGGATGTCTTGAGGTCTTCTCTTCTGCTATTTATGGAATGTGTTGAGCATGGCCTGGCTTGGAACTATTGTTGTTTTTTTATTGAGGGAAATTAATAAATAATTGTTACAAACAAAAGGTATTTACTTAGGCGTTGAAAAAGGCCAAAGCCACTTCTACCTCAATATATGGAAGTATGTTGCTGTTGAACTTTAGCAAACTGAATCATTCTGCACGTATCTCCATGGTAAGATCTAAGGACTAGGTGCGCATTGCGGTTTTGTACCAAGGTTTGATGAAATACCTAAGTGACAATGCCATGTGGAGAGAGGTGCCTGATGTGAACTAAAGTGACAAGTTGGTGTCTTCCATTTCTGATAATTTGCAAGGGTATTGGCAGACCCAGAAGCAGTCCAAGTGTAAGGTAGCGGGACGAAGATTCAGTTTGGAGCAGAGATCCTGCATAGTAGTGGAACCAAGGCTTTGTGTGAATAGGTAATGTTGCACAGAATCAGCTCATGGATGGGCTACAGTACATTCTAAAAATCAAAGGTGTTATTCCTTGGAAGTGCTTGGCTGATTAAAAAGCTGGTAATTCTGTATATTAATAACAACAGCATGCCAAAATCCTTAAAGAATTACTGCAAACATTCGCACTGCCAGACAAGATATGAATAAGTGTAGGATACCCGAATATGATAATATGAGTTAAAAACCAGCCTCCTTGGCTTTCCCTGATTTAAAGTTGACAAAAAAGCAGTGCAGTCAAATTGGATCGTGATCTTTGTGAAAGTTTATGGAGGGTAGAACAATCAAGAAAGAACACAAACCCTCACCCACGAGTGATGGTCCAACTAGTTGCTAACTAGAATTTATTATTTCTCTAACCTGGATATGGAGGCAGGGTACCATCGAACGGAGCTTTACCCACACTGTATGACTACTTTCTGCCTATCGTGTTTACCTCCATAGTTTTAGGTTATCTTCTGCAGTGTAGGTCACATAGGATTTGATCAGGGAACTACTATCTATCGTCTCTAATGTTATCAATATGAATGATATATTGTTGTATGAGGACAGGATAGCCTATAATAGAGATTGGTGAATTTCCCAGTGGCTAATGATAAGTGGTCTGACAGAACAGATCAAAGAGTGAAAACAAAAAGTTGATGTTACAATTTCTCTGGTAAAGTGTTCAGCAAATTAAGCCTATCTACCAACCCAAATATCACAAGAGATGTTAAGAAAGATTGTAGCACCCACAAAAGCACTCACAGAAAAAGCTTAAGCCAATTAAGTCTCTTGATGTGGTAAATTTATGTGGTGGTTTCATCTAAAATGTGACAAATCGCTCCCAGTTTTTGCAGATATAGTTTGATTACCATGCTAAGGCATTAGAATTACAAACAAGAGGAAACATTCCAGTAACTGAAGAGGTGCTACAGGTGGACATAATCAAGCCTTATTTTGAAAGGCAGACTCGAGAACTGGTGGTAGAAGCCAGTCCACATGGCCATGTGTGGTCCTGGTGCAAACATTTCTGGCTGGTCATATGTTGTGGTTTAATTGCTCATGAACCTAGGAGACAAACTCCGTCCCACTTCACAGGGCACTGTTCGCGGTCCCAGGTGTGGATTCAGGAAGTGATAACTTGAAGGCGGCGGGTTGGAGTCTTAACCAATAATTATATTTCAGTGTTGTATTTCTAATGTACAATGTTTCACAATACATTTATTCACCTTAACAGCATACTGTATGCTATATAGGGAAGTAGGAAAAAAACTACTTTAAAAGCATGAAACTCTAAGGCACTGAAACAACGAGGGGAAAAGGATGTAATGTTCTATGTTTTTGTCGTACAGAAGGATGTCATCAATTATGGATGGTAGGATTTTAGCAACAAAAGCAGGGCTGTTAGTGTCGTATTAGTGTCATATTTGTAGTCAAAGTGGCAATATACCATTGACTTACTGTTGGTTTTCTCGTGGCAGGCTTTGATTTCAATCATGGATGGGGTGCAAAGGTCAGGCAAATAAGAAAAGGTATGCAGTTATCTAGTTAATCCTGTTTGATGTTCGGTGTCCTCCTTGTGGCAATCCTGTTTTGGTGATGCTGAAAACATGACTTTTGACTTGGCTGTTATATTTGGTTAGACTGTCTTCTCGTTGTTCCACCAAATTGTTTAAAAAGTTCTTCAATTCAATAAATCTTTATTCGGATCCATTTATCGAATCCATAAAAGCACAAGTCCTATCTATCAATTTACAATACACTTTAAAAATCTTTGAAATACATAAAAATACAGTTTCTAAGATAAAAGGAGAAAGAATGGCATGTGGATTATATACAAAATAATTATCATTTGCTTAGGACCATGTTTTAAACAGTAAATACTGAGATTCAGCCTTCATTCATCGTACATGGTAGAACGTGCCCGGACAGCTGCTTTCAAAAAAGAACATACTCGAATGACCAGAACATCATCTTCCAAGCTAATAATTTTGGTATAAGCTGATTTATGGTCAATAATAGAAGTTATCTTAAAAACGGGATTAGAAACTATTTAGTGTACATTTGATCAAAATTACAAAAGAATAAAAAATGTACCATGGTTTGTTTACTACACTAGTTACATGGGCACGTCATTTGCTCAAGTTTAATAGTGTACCCCAATGGGAAACAAAGCATATATTTCATAGTATCTGCTCTTAGCCGAAACAGTAATTGTCTTTCCCAGCGACTAATGTTCTTCAGAAGGTATCCTGATGGTAAAATAGATTAAATATTTTCTATCAACATGTACCTTCCCACTGACTGTTTGGGCATCTCTTCTGCTTTTCTTAACATGTTATACTTTTCATATAGCATCCCCTGTAGTGATTTTTTGTTCACACTGCCCAGATCACTGGGGTTTAAAAAGAGGTGCTCAAGATTTACACTCGATAGGCTTTCTCGCACGGCCGAGAGCCATGGTATTTCCAACCCCTTATCACAACTAAGGCAGTCAGAAATTATACTTTGTGTTAGTGTTGCCGCAGGATTCTGCCATACTTTGAGCCAACAGATGGCAGGCCGGGCTCTGAAAAAAGTCCTCTATATATGTTAAATTCAGCTCCCTGTGACAAATATATTTATTTAGATGCAGTAATCGGGGCACCTAACAATTTTCTACAGAATCTGTTCTCCTCGGTTTGGATGCCCTTAAAAAGTTCTATAGACCATTTGTGATATGGCCAAAAATGAATAGTATCCCTCTCCTCTCTTGTTGGTAGGTCTTGTTTCTTCGACAGGGGATCTGTCCTCAGTTATATAGTTACTGCAATAGGGAAGCCACAATACATCCATATTTATATCCCTGTTTAATAAATGTGTCAGTCAGGCTTTTTTTTTTAAACAAAACACCCAAGTGCCCTATATGTATACCACCCAACAGAAGAAGTGCCCTGATTTTAGGTCTTAAAAACACTGGTCTCTATGGAATGTTACTTAAAGTATCTTAATGTAGACATGGAACCTCACCTTTCTCCCCAAATGCTACTTTCTTCCACTTTGTGGTGCTGAGGGACACATCATGTTATCATCTCCTTCTATGGCCTACATCAAAGTACTATAGCACCAGAAAGACTGGTATGAAGGCAATACAAAACCGCACATTTAACTTTTAACAGTCCGTGCAAAATAATTTATATTCATGATATGTAAATTCTCACTTGAAATTATTATACATTTGCAACTTGTTTTTCTTCGAAGAAGTATTTCTAGTCACGAGGTCTACGGGACTCCTCCTATAGTCTGTATTGCACATGGTCATCGGATCCATTGTTAGATTGTTTTTTCCCGCCATCGAGTTTGGACGTCCATGTCAGAACTCCAGGATCGAAGCTTCGACACGTTACTGCGGCATCCTTCGATGGGTGACTTGTCAACTTTCGACGGATAATACAGGAAAACAACAACTACTGGTCTTTTTTGCCACCCTTTGTTCTGCCTGCCCGGACTCGGGTTTCAACTTCAGCTTCCAACTTCGTCGCCATCTTCTTTTACTCTATGCACACAGAGTGATGGAAAAAGACTGCCTTCAGCTTCTGCTCCAGGTGCCACGGCAAATACTCTAGGCAAGACAAACACCCGGTCTGCAACCTCTGCCGGTCGCGGAAACATTGTGTGAAGCATGCTAGGCCTTTCTGGCAAAAAAAACTCTGTCAACCTAGAGAACAGCACTGAGTACATACTACAATGCAGATAAGTCGAGCCCACGATGCACCCAATATCTACGGGGTCCAACTGCAAAGCCTCCACACTGCGGAGGATGTTAAGTAGGAAGCAGAACCCCAGGAGGCACCAAGGGATGCTCCCATCCTACTCGCCAGCAGTGGAGATGGTTCCGAATTGGACAATGAGCCGGAAGACCCAATTAGGCACCTGGGTACATTAACAAAAGGCTCACACGCCCAAACAAAAACGCACACACTGGCTCACGGAATCCCACTGCTCTCGGGCCATATCGGTATCCGGCACAAGGCAAAGGAGCAGACACTTGTCCCTCCACCTAAACAGACTTTTAAAGGCACCGAAAAGTTAAAGACATCGACCAGTATGAAGTCGAAGGCCCTTTCGGAGTCTGTGTCAAAGACTCATACAACTCCTGAAAAGCCTTCCAGGGCTTCAGAGTGGAATTCACTGCAACAAAACATGGGATGTCCTTGGAGCAGAAAACTCCCACAGCGCCCAAGACATATCACCAAGCCAAGTCTACCTAGGCACAGAAAACATCTTCGGCATCCAGACACTCTGCGTCCACAACACTTTTGATGCCAATACTTGCAAGGACAGCGACAGAGCCAAATGAACGGCTGGTTGAGCCTGTCCTCACCAAACTGCAGGTACACCTCGATGCTAGACAAAAGACACTGTTTATTATCCTGAACACAGGAACAGTGGTTACCAAACCACTTCCTCCACCTACAGAGACACTCCTAAAGAGGAGATCATGGGGCCACAGCTACCAAAGCCTCCATGCAAAAAGAGAAAGGACAAGAGTACTAGCCCCATACAGTTTCCTCTGGAAGTACTACCTCTTCCACCACCTCCTCCACTTCCACTGATGCCAACTCCTCCAGTTTATCCAACACCACCATGATGCTCACCTCACGGTCACCCACAGCCTCATCCTTAGGAGAACATAGCCCAGGTCACCATATTGACCTCTATGATGCACCGTACTCCCCTAATCTACAACATGACATTGGAGATATTGATCAGCCATGGGAGGACTATGATGTTGACCCTCGGGGAGATACAGACCCAGATCTATACCCTTCTAAACCCTCACCACCAGACAACACTACTACTTACAACGAGGTTCTGCGCTGGGCTGCACAATACCATAAAGGTAGAAATGTAAATCATCTAGAATGAAGACGGTTTTCTTGTTGAACCCCTCTCTTAATCCCACTGCACTGGTCAGTTCTTGCCAATGTTGAAGGGCATGCTTAAACCCACAGCTGAAATCTTTAACCAACCCATAAAATCAAGGGTTAGAACACCACAGATTGACAGAAAGTACAAACCATCGTTAATTGACTGCACTTACATCCAAGGTCATGTCCTGCCAGACTCACTGGTAGGGCATATAGTTAGGAACCAAGCCAACTAGAAGGGTACTGGTGATTCTCCTCCAATGATAAGAAGAGCAAAAAGTATGATGCAGCGGGTAAGTGTGTGGCAGCCCAAGTAGCAGGTCACCTTAGCATAGCGAATTCCGTGGGCCTCCTGTCTAGATATAACAGGGCACAATGGGATTAAATGCAGGATTTACTCCAGCATATCCCTGACCAGTATAAGCAACGAAGGTCAAAACTAGTAGAAGGAAAAGCAACATCCAATGCCACAATTCAATGAGCATTAGATGCAGTAAGCATCAGCATTGTTATTAGGTGCCATGCTTGGCCCAGAGTATCAGGTTTAAAACTTGAGGTGCAACAGTATCTACTCAATCAATCAATCAATCATAGCATTTGTATAGCGCACTACTCACCCGGAGGGTCTCAAGGCGCTTGGGGAGGGGGGGGTCCGCTACTGCTCGAACAGCCAGGTCTTGAGCTGCTTCCTGAAGGCGAGGTGGTCTTGGGTCAGGCGGAGGTGGGTCGGGAGGGAGTTCCAAGTCTTGGCGGCCAGGTGGGAGAAGGATCTTCCTCCTGTTGTGGCTCTTCGGCGAGGGCGTGGCTGGTCGATCGAAGGTGGCGTGTGGAAGCGTAGAAGTTGAGGCGGCTGTTGAGGTAACTCGGGCCTTGGTTGTGCAGGGCTTTGTGTGCGTGGGTGAGGAGGCAGAAGGTGATTCTCTTGTTGACCGGGAGCCAGTGCAGGTCTCTCAGGTGTCTGGAGATGTGGCTTCGTCTGGGGATGTCGAGGATGAGTCTTGCTGAGGCGTTCTGGATTCGCTGGAGTCTCTTCTGGAGCTTGGCGGTGGGTCCGGCGTAGAGGGCGTTGCCGTAGTCCAGACGGCTGGTGACGAGGGCCTGGGTGACCGTCTTCCTGGTCTCGGTGGGGATCCACCGGAAGATCTTACGTAGCATGCGCAGGATGTTGAAACAAGACGAGGAGACGGAGTTGACTTGTCTGGTCATGGAGAGGGAGGAGTCCAGGATGAAGCCCAGGTTGCGTGCGTGGTCTGTTGGTTTGGGTGCGGAGCCCAGGGCGGGTGGCCACCAGGAGTCGTCCCAGGCGGAGGGCGAGGAGCCCAGGATGAGAACTTCTGTCTTGTCTGAGTTCAGTTTCAGGCGGCTAGTCCTCATCCATTCGGCTACGTGTTTCATCCCTTCGTGTAGGTCGGCTCTGGCGGTGGCGGGGTCGTTGGTCAGGGAGAGGATCAGCTGTGTGTCGTCGGCGTAGGAGATGATGTTGAGGTTGTGTTGGCGTGCGATGGCCGCAAGGGGGCTCATGTAGACATTGAAGAGGGTGGGGCTGAGCGAGGAGCCTTGAGGAACGCCGCAGATGACTTCGGTGGCCTCTGACCTGAACGGGGGTAGGCGGACTCTCTGTGTTCTTCCAGCGAGGAAGGAGATGATCCATTCCAGTGCCTTCTCCTGGATTCCGACGTTCCTGAGGCGTTGCACTAGGGTGCGGTGGCAGACAGTGTCGAATGCCGCGGAGAGGTCTAGGAGGATGAGGGCCGCTGTTTCACCGTTGTCAAGCAGGGCACGGATGTCATCGGTGGCAGCGATGAGGGCGGTCTCGGTGCTGTGGTTGGCCCTGAAGCCCGACTGTGAGGGGTCGAGGGATCCATTCGTCTCGAGGAAGGCGGCCAGCTGCTTGTTGACTGTCTTCTCGATGACTTTGGCTGGAAACGGGAGGAGCGAGATGGGGCGGTAGTTCTTGAGTTCGGTGGGGTCTGCTGTTGGTTTCTTTAGTAGAGCGCTGAGTTCGGTGTGCTTCCAGCTCTCAGGGAAGGTTGCGGTGTCGAAGGAGGCGTTGATGATGTCCCGTACTGAACCTACCATTTCATGGGGAACCCTTATTTGGCCCCCAAGTAGATGAAATGCTAGATAAAATACAAAAGGACACCAATACCTCAAAAGCCATGGATACCCTTCAAACCTACCAACAAAAGAGTTCCTTTCGGAGTGGCCAATGCAGAGGGGCATCCAAAACAGTCACCTCCACAGACACATCCACCCCTCAAAAGACTCAAAGCCCCTATCACTTACAGCACACTAGAGGGTCTTACTATAGATCGCACTGCATGGGCCAGCAAAGGCTGAGGTCGTGGATCCATTTCGAAAGGGACCACTGCCACTAAACATTGACTCTTCGCCTCCCCCTCCACTCTTAACACCAGTAGGGTGGTGACTACAAGACTACCACAAATAATGGATTACATTAGATCAGTGGGTCCTATCAATAATAAAAGTTGGCTATTGTCTCAAACTTACGTCTCAACCTCACTTACGTCTCACCCTCCCAATATCCCACCTCGAACACAAACTACGTCAAAAGAACACCTCTCACTCTTATCTTACTAGAGGAGATTCTAGCTCTACATCAAAGGGGGCCACATTGCCCGTCCCAATACAACACCAGGGGCAGGGGTGTACTCCCTATACTTTCTCATTCCAAAGAAAGCTGGGACTTTATGGCCAATACTAGACCTCAGGGCCCTCAACAAATTTATTCTATAGGAGCACTTCCACATAGTAATGCTCTAGAAAGTCATTCCATTATTACAGCAAGGAGACATCATGTCAGTCATAGATCTCAAAGAAGCCTATTTTCACATACCAATACATACAGACTATCAGCGCTACCTCCGCTTTCAAGTAACTGGCCAACATTATTAGTTTGAAAGTGTTGACATTCAGAGTAGGTACTGCACCAAGGTTATTCACAAACTGCCTCCCAGTAGTATCAGCTCATCTCAGAAGGGAGAGCATGCACATATTCCCATACTTAGAAGACTGGCTGATCAAGAGTGCAAACAGACAACGTCTTCAGGACACTCAAAGGGTTATCAACCTTCGACACAAGCTAGGCTTTACACTCAATACTACAAAATCCCACCTAAACCCTTACAAGTGCAGCCGTTTTTTAGTGCGACACTAAACTCTACCACAGCACAAGCATGTGTCCCGGTCTTGCAAGAGTACACAGATCCAACTTGCTTTGCCTCTTTTTCAATAAAATTGTTACATAACAGTCAAAACAGTACTGAGCCTTATAGGCATGCTGGCCTCATGCATCTCTATAGTGTCACATGCGCAACTGCATACGCGCCCTCTACAGCAATGTATGAATGGAAAAAAAATTATTGCACAATCACTTAAAGCCATTTGCAATATTTCTTACATTTGTAAATACAAAACATCAATAAAATTCGACCTGAATACCATAGTAAAGTTGTTTAAAAGTACTTATTTGTTTTAAAAGAAGAAAAGGAATGATTTTAGCAGCATTTAAAAAATAAGTATCAAATTCTGTATCTTGAAGTCATCAGACGGCGGAAGTGTGAAGCACAAATAACATCTAGATCTACCATCGTGTGTCTTAGCACCACTATGTTTAATATGACTGACTGCCGTTGATGTTAAAATGGGAGAGCAGATCTATTTCCTATTGGTTTGCATTGTTACTGTACAAGCTCTTCAGATGTCGACCGGGCTTTCTTTATCGGAGAGCCTAACACACTACTCAGTCATGTATTTACCGAATTTGGCTATATCTGTTGGTGCTGTGCAGGCGAACAGAACTGATACTGCTTCATTGCATGTCCAAACCCCTTTAGATAGACATATCGGTTTTAGCAATTTCTGACGTTGTTGAAGCAGGTCGCGGCAGCAGCAGACTAAATGTAGCAGAGACTGCTTTTTATAGTTGCAGATTCTGCACCTGGATATAGAGGCCAGGGATTTCCATCCAGGGTTTAGTTCTTTAGTTGGAAGGGGCGCTAGCCTGGCCCATTGATTATGTTTTTTAAAGCCTTCCTCCCCACTGCTTGCTTCAGATAAGGCTGTATTGTATGTTCCTTATATGATGGGCTGTGTAGTTTGCTAAGTCTGCTTCCTGTGACAATTGTTTGATATGTTTGTTGAGTGCGTTTTTGATTGCCACATAGCTTAGGCCCTCTCGTCCCCAGTTTTTGTGTTGTCAAGCCCAGCGTTTCCACTACTTCCTGCATGTAGGTTTTCCATGGATTAGTTGTCCCTTCGTAGATGGGTATTAGCATGCTCTTTAGACTTCCAATTGGTGCTTTCAGCACTTGATAATAATATTTTGCCTGCATTCCCAGGCATTCATAGTTTTGTTGCACCAGACCAAACTCTAAGCGAATTAGGCTATTCCGGGTCTATTTTGGTAGCTTAAATATGCGTTTGTACGCCTGGCATTGTGATTTCTTCAATATGATGTCCATTTTGCCTGGGAATACCTGCTGTGCATAGCTCGCCATTGCCCTTATTTTGGACTGTATAACTCCTCTTATTGGGACTGTTGGACTAAGCAATTCCTCGTGGAGTTTCTACAAAGCACAGATTGTCGACTGCGCGTTTTAGTTCTTTTTTTGTAAATCAAAAGAGGCTTTCCCAGTATTTCTAAGCCATGCTCCATGATAGTTATATGATTTTTTGGTTTTAATTATCTCATTGGCCACTTTCCATTTAAGCAGTCCTTTTTTGCGCAGCGCCCAAATATCATCACTTTGGTCTTTTGTGGGTTTATGACCCTTGTTATAGATGTTAAGAGCATTTAGTCCTCTTTAGAAGCCGATTTTGGTGTGGTCCATCACTACCAGGTCGTCTGAGTATTGTAATATTTGAAACTTATCGAGGCCTATTTCCGGACTGACGAGGTTGGCATTTTGAAGTGTCTTCCCTAGATCTGCTGTATACAAGTTAAAGAAAGTCAGGGCTAGAACGCAGCCCTGTTTTAGAACCCTTGTCTGTAAAGCATTTCTTTGTTATTGTATTGTCTGCTAATTTAACTTTGTCCACGTTTTACTGTATGAGGAGATGATGGCACTCAAGAAGCCTGCTCCAATATCCCAATTTCTTAGCTTATTCCAAAGCTTATGTCAACAGACCCCATCGAATGTCGCAGAATAGTCGACAAAGCCTGCTTTTTTTGTTTTTGATGTTAGCTTGCTGGCTCAGGTAAGATTCTGCCACTATGTTGTCAATGGTTGACCCTCCTTTGCGAAACCCTGTTTGACATGGGGGGAGGATTTCTTTGTCTTCAATCCACCTTTTCAACTCAGCCAATAGGGTGCTGACATAAGCTTTCCCTTCAGTGTCCAGTAGGGCAATCAATCTGTAGTTTTTTGGTTATGTGTTGCCTCCTTTCTTGAATATAGGTTGTAGGAGTGAGCCATGACATGATTCCGGAACACTGGCTTGCAGGCGACACTCCGTGAATAGGGTGGATAGGACCCTTCCCCAGTATACCGGGTCTTCTCTGAACATGCCTCCCGGAAGCCCATTGGGACCCGGAGTCCCGGCTTTTCTTATCTTTTTTCTTATCTTCTGAACAGCGGGCCATCTTGATCATTGCTACCGGTTTCTGACCTAGGCTCGTCTTTATCATTTACAACCTCAACTAGGCGTTCCTCTGTGCTCGCCTGCTGAACGTACCCTTTATTTTCTGTATAGATTGTAGCTACGTGACTTAGCCATACCTAGGCGGACACGGAGTTGCGTCGATCCACTTTATCATTTTCCAACTGGGCAATGTATTGCCAGAACTGCCGGTGATTATGGTCCTTGGCTAGCTCATGAAGTTTAATCCATTCTTCCTCAGGATTCGACTGTGTTAAGTTCCATATCAGCTGTTTGCGCTTTAAATTGCGATCTCTACATCTGTACTTGGTGAGCTGTGTTCCGGTGATTTAATTTTGCTCGTTTTAAATCTCGGTTTACTGCACATGCGCCCTCTACAGCAATGCCTACAGTCGCAATGGTCCCAGGCCGTGGGTATATACAAGATCTAATGTTGATAAGGATAGCGACTCATAGCTTTCTGTAGTTGTGGAACAGCAACAATCTTTTGCAGGGTCAGCCCTTCAAAGCCCCTATCCCACATTTCACCATTACAACAGACGTTTCCTTAAAAGGATGAGGGTCACATATGCAGCATCTCACAGTATGTGGCCAATGGTCTCCAGTGCATAAATATCTACAAATCAATCACCTGGAGCTTCCAACAAATTCAGTTAGCTCTCAAAGCTTTTCAATATCTTCACCACTTAATAGTTTTAGTTCGTACAGACAGCATTACCGCCATGTACTACATTTAACAGGGAGGCACACATTCTGTACAACTCTCCCGCATAGAAGAGTGCATATGGTACTGAGCCACACATCACAATATCCACCTCCTAGCAGAATGCCTACCACGGGTGGACAACGACTTCGCAGAAATGCTCAGCAAAACGCAACAGCAGGTACACGAGCTGTAATTCAATACAACACTGCTCCACTCATATTTCCAACGGTGGGGAACCCAGGAGATAGACCTCTTCACCACACACCACAAACATGAAATGCTAAAGCTTCGCCAGCAGGTTTCCTCACCCACAATGCAAAGGCAGTGCCCTATGGATCAACTGGTCCGGGATATTTGCCTCCACTTTTCCTCCTCTCCCATTCCTTACGTGGTTCAGAAGCTTACTCTAACATTCCTCATATTAATTCCAATGCCCCATCAAGGGCTCGACATGCATGGTTTATAACCCTACTACAACGATCAGTTGTACCTCACGAGAAACTGGCAATCTGGCTAGATCTTCTAATACCCCAATCCCAAACAGTTATATCTAGCGTTCTGGCTCCTGAAATCCTAGAATTCAGTTACCTTGATTACAAGAATGTATGACCATTCTAAAACAAGTAGGCAAAGCAATCACTTGAGCCTGTTCTGCAGCAAAATGGAAACAGTTAGTCCATTACTGTCTAAAAAAACAAATGCAACCACTTTCCCCTATAATATAAGACATTTTCTGCTACATTTACCACTAGCAGGACTTGCATACACCTCTGGTAGGTTATACCTAGCAGCACTTGCTGCCTACATGCAGAATTGACAAAGATGTCTTTATTCAAAATTCCAGTTAATCAAGCTTTAATGGAGGGACTAAAAAGAGTAATTCCTCCCTCTATCCCACCAGCATTCACATGGAATATAAACATTGTTCTTGCCAGGCTTATGGGTCCTCCTGCTGAACCACTGCATTTATGTGATCTACAGTTCCTCACATGGAAAGTAGCATTTATAGTCGCCGTTACATCACTCAGACGGATAAGTAACTTCAAGCGTTCACGCTTGAAAAACCTTTTTTCCAAAGTCGTCAAGATAAACTAGTACCAAGAACAAATCCAAAATTTCAACCAAAAGTAGTTTCTACTTTTCACATTTACCAATATGCAGTTCAGACGCTAAGTACTTTCCCCCACAGTGTAGTAAAGTATGTGGGATCATCTGAGTTAAGCCCATAACAGTTCAATAATGGAAGAGGTGTGGCGCCGCGGCTAGGGCGACTGACTCCGGAATCTGGGGATCACGGTTCGATCCCCAGCACCGGCGGCAGATTAGCCCAGCACCATGTGACTCTGGGCAATAGCTTGCTTAATCTTCCCGACGGCCCCCAGCGGCTAGATACCTTTGCGGGTGATTGTGCGCTTTACAAATGTGGATTTATTATTATTATAATGTGATAGTATGTGGTCCGACTCTGCCCCTCATGCTACTATAGCGGCCTTGTGAATGCCTGAATGGAACCCATAGTTACATATGACACATTCTTCTTAATAAGTATCGCTGTACCCTTGGCATAAGTGGAGTATGAGGAACTGCATCGATGTCCCGCCCAGCGACCTGCAAAGGTAGGAGTAACCTGGTGATTAAAGTGAGTCTCTTTGTGGAAAGCTACCTGTATGTTGTGTCTATCGAAGTATGCAAGGATATGTCTTCATTTGCATGGGTTATTCAAACCTTGAATATTCCAGGATAGGAATTGGAGTTCAGAGTGGTTCTTTGGTCAAGTTATGAGTATTACAGAGTGTAATGATAATCATGTACAATCTTGTCGCATGAATAAGCACATGTATACCAATGACTGTAATACACCAGTTATATTCCTTTGCATTTTCTATTTCCATTTGCGAGATTTGTAGAGCGCGACAGCTGCCCCAGCCAAGAGGCGTCCCGGCGCTAACAGCAAATAGGCAACCACAACGCTAGGGGGAACCAGAGCAACCTACACAGTGGGAAAGAGAAAAGTTTTAATAGCTTTCCTGAATTCGAGAAAATAGCTTAGGCCTCGAATATGGAGGGGCAGTGAGTTCCAAAGAATAGCCGCTCTGTACCGGAAGGAACGGCCTCCGGCCCGGGTCCTCCTAGACCGAGGAACCACTAGCAAATGTTGGCTCATGGAGCGAAGCGGACGGGACATAGAAAGAGAGCAGATCAATCAAAATGTTAGGGGAGGCGAACTTCAAGATTTTGAAGGCTATGCAGAGAGCCTTGAACTCAATCCGTTGAGCCACAGGCAGCCAATGAATGCGACGGATTGTGCTAGTCACCGAGCAAACTCTGCGCAGACCCAGGAGAGCTCTTGCTGCAGCGTTCTGTACTCCATGTAGCCTGTGTACTTCTGCCTTATTAGCCCCCAAATACAGAGTTTGCGTAATCAAGCCTAGATGTACTCACGGTCTGAATGATGGTCTGTCTGGTCGGGGCATCAAAGAAACCCAAAATAGGTTTACGTCCACGCAGCAAACCAAAACAGGTGCCGGCCACTTCTTCGTTTGGATCTGGAAACTGAGAGGTGTCCATCCAAACCCCCAAGTTCTTGACAACCTGTATAGGAGGAGGGGGTGCGTAGATTAGTGGGCCACCAGTGCTCATTCCATAGTCCATGATCCCTACCTACCAGTAACACCTCCGACTTGCTGGCGTTTAGCTGGAGGCAGTTAGCTGTCATCCACCCGGCAACTACAGCAAGATCGCCTTGAAACTTAGAGGCGTCGTGCTTAGAGTTGCTAGAGAGGGCTACCACCAGCTGAGTGTCGTCGGAGACCACAGTCAGTGCTCTGCTCTTGGCAATTGCAGCTAAAGGTTGTACATACAAATTGAAGAGCAGAGGGCTCAGAGAAGAACCCTGTGGCACCCCATGCTTGATGGGGAAGGCAGAGGAGGAGCAATCACCTGATAAGTCCTATCAGAGAGAAATGATGCTAGCCACTTCAAGGCAAGGCCACTGATGCCGTCCTCTTCCAACCTGCGCAACAGGATTGCATGGGACACAGTGTTGAATGCGGCACTGAGATCCAAAAGGATCAGTGCCGATGTCTGTCCTGCGTCCAACTCTGTCCAGAGATGCTCTGTCACTGCCAAAAGCACCACTTGGTGCTATGGCCGGGGTGAAAGCCATTTTGCGAGGGATCTACAATATTATTGAGGTTCAAGTAGTCTGAGAGAATGGAGTTAATATATGCCTCTATGATCTTGGCAGGTCATGAAAGCAATGAGATAGGCCTTAAATTCTCTGGGTTTTTTAAGTCCAATGAGAGTTTTTTAAGCAATAGGATCACTCTAGCTTGTTTCCATGCTGTGGGCACAACAGCTAAGCTGAGCGATTTGTTGATCACTTGACCTAGGAGAGGAAAAATCGTTGGTAAAATGTTCCTAAAATGATCCGGTTTCAGTGGGTCGGCCGGCGAGCCTGACTTTATTTTAGCGCAGAGGGCAAGTAGGCGGTCCTCCTGAATCTGACGGAAAACTTCTAAGGTGGCGGTCATGCCATTGTACTCCTGAAGATACAACCCTAAACCCCCCTCCCACAACAACAACCCAAACTTGTCGGAGTCAACTCTCCCGTCCCCCTCAAACAATAAAACGTAACCCCACCAAAGTACATATAGCATGTATGGGAGCTTTTTGCTTTCTGCAATTCTCAAGCATGTTATCTCTACAAGAGGATCCCATCTATATTTTATAAGGAACATTAACGGGGATGTTTTCCCATCACAACCCTTCCCCATAAGGATGCAGGTGGATAGAAAAAGAATAGGAATGAGTAAATGTATATAGTTGCAACCGCCACTGAGTAGAGTTCAATAATAAGAAATTACAGAATCAAAAATAATTACAGGGATTCTCCCTAGGAGGTATCACCAGACGGCCCTGCAACTCTTCTCCCCCCGTGGAAGCATAGGTGGAATAAAGAAGAAGGGGCTAGGGGTGCCCAGGAGTATAACTTATATTATTCCCAAGGACCTATCTTTGTATTCTGTGCCTGTCCCGTTATCTCTCACAAAAAATAAGTTGAGTACTAAATTGAGCTACAGTTCAGCATACCATCTTGTCATGATGTTGCGGGAATCAGTTTCAAAGATTGGTACCACAGTTCACCGTATTGTAGCTATACCATGGACCAGCGAAATTACTATAGCCTTAATCACTTATCTTTCCGATGAAGATGATTATCCCTGCTATGATAGGGAGCGCTAAGGTGAGCGAGCTGAGGCAGATTCAGCCGTATTTCGGGGATGCGTTTAAGAAAGTCTTCTACCTGTTGTGGATTGTTAAAGATATGCTGTTTTCCTTGATGGGCAACTGAGGTGCGCTATATTCAGCATGCACTCTTCTTGCAGTACTCTAATCATCCAGTCACTACCTCATACTCCACTTATGCTAGGGGTACAGCGATACTTATTAAGAAGAATGTGCCATATGTAACTATGGGCTCCATTCAGGACACACAAGGCCGGTATAGTATCATTTGGGGCAGACTGGGACCACATACTATCACATTATTGAACTACACTGTGGGGGAAAGTACTTAGCATCTGAACTACATATGTTATATGGGGGGGATTTTAATACCAATAAAATAATTTGAAGTGGGTCAAAGGGAATATATTTACTGACCTGACATCTCACTTCCCTCCTATTGTCATATCAAAATACAAAACAGAGATGCTTCAGTCCACTGTGTGTGCTACTGTACTAGTAACTGAGAACCAGCAGGGATTATACAAGCGAGATACACTGCACAAACGCCGAGCCCTTCCAAGGCACCACCTACTCCATAGAGGAAGCTTGTTGCAGCCTCAGCTACAGCCTCAGCTACAGCTACAGCTGCCACGTCTCGCCGGACCTGCTTCGCGGGTACCGCTTCGCGGCTTGTAGCGGTTTTCAGGACAGAGAAGGGGCGCTTACCTGGACTGACCGGCAGGGCTGCGAGCGACAGCGGTGGACTCCGAGGACCAGGAGTCCCCGCGCGCCCTTAGTCCAGCTGGGCTGCTCTCCCTGCCGGCCCCGCCCTCACCTTCACAGCGCTAAATACCGCCGTCACCTGGCCTCCAGCGGATACACTGCACAAACGCCGAGCCCTTCCAAGGCACCACCTACTCCATAGAGGAAGCTTGTTGCAGCCTGCTACAGCTGCCACGTCGCGCCGGACCCGCTTCGCGGGTCCCGCTTCGCGGCTTGTAGCGGTTTTCAGGACAGAGAAGGGGCGCTTACCTGGACTGACCGGCAGGGCTGCGAGCGACAGCGGTGGACTCCGAGGACCAGGAGTCCCCGCGCGCCCTTAGTCCAGCTGGGCTGCTCTCCCTGCCGGCCCCGCCCTCACCTTCACAGCGCTAAATACCGCCGTCACCTGGCCTCCAGCGGATACACTGCACAAACGCCGAGCCCTTCAAGGCACCACCTACTCCATAGAGGAAGCTTGTTGCAGCCTGCCAAAGTACCAAAGTACATATAGCATGTATGGGAGCTTTTTGCTTTCTGCAATTCTCAAGCATGTTATCTCTACAAGAGGATCCCATCTATATTTTATAAGGAGCATTAACGGGGATGTTTTCCCATCACAACCCTTCCCCATAAGGATGCAGGTGGATAGAAAAAGAATAGGAATGAGTAAATGTATATAGTTGCAACCGCCACTGAGTAGAGTTCAATAATAAGAAATTACAGAATCAAAAATAATTACAGGGATTCTCCCTAGGAGGTATCACCAGACGGCCCTGCAACTCTTCTCCCCCCGTGGAAGCATAGGTGGAATAAAGAAGAAGGGGCTAGGGGTACCCAGGAGTATAACTTATATTATTCCCAAGGACCTATCTTTGTATTCTGTGCCTGTCCCGTTATCTCTCACAAAAAATAAGTTGAGTACTAAATTGAGCTACAGTTCAGCATACCATCTTGTCATGATGTTGCGGGAATCAGTTTCAAAGATTGGTACCACAGTTCACCGTATTGTAGCTAAACCATGGACCAGCGAAATTACTATAGCCTTAATCACTTATCTTTCCGATGAAGATGATTAGCGGTTTTCAGGACAGAGAAGGGGCGCTTACCTGGACTGACCGGCAGGGCTGCGAGCGACAGCGGTGGACTCCGAGGACCAGGAGTCCCCGCGCGCCCTTAGTCCAGCTGGGCTGCTCTCCCTGCCGGCCCCGCCCTCACCTTCACAGCGCTAAATACCGCCGTCACCTGGCCTCCAGCGGATACACTGCACAAACGCCGAGCCCTTCAAGGCACCACCTACTCCATAGAGGAAGCTTGTTGCAGCCTGCTACAGCCGCCACGTCTCGCCGGACCCGCTTCGCGGGTCGCGCTTCGCGGCTTGTAGCGGTTTTCAGGACAGAGAAGGGGCGCTTACCTGGACTGACCGGCAGGGCTGCGAGCGACAGCGGTGGACTCCGAGGACCAGGAGTCCCCGCGCGCCCTTAGTCCAGCTGGGCTGCTCTCCCTGCCGGCCCCGCCCTCCCGATAGCCTATTGGACAGCTACATAGAGGACCTACCGTTCCCGCTGCGCGGGAGCGCGCCGGGAGAAGCCCGGGACAAGGGCGGGACCGTCTGTGGCCGTCCGGGGCCGATAGCGGCCGGGCCTGGCTCAGTCTCTTTGCCCTTGCAGATTGTAAGTTAGACTTCCCGAATTTTGTTATATTTCTCTGGTAGTTGACTTCTTGGTAGAATTGTGCTTTTTCTATCTTAGTGCCCTTTACTTGTCAATTAGACTAGTGTTTCCCAATCCTGCCTCCTGCCTTACACGTCCCCATACGTCCTCAGTGATGTCTACCTCTGAGGTTACCCAGGCGCCGGCCATACAAGGGTATCCCTTGCTTGGACCTTTGGACAAATTTTTTGCCAAAATTAAGACTGATGTAGACCGGGAGCTCACTCTGGCAGAGAAACGAGCGGGTCGACGTCTCTCCATTGAAAAATTAAAACTAAGCCCTCTTCAGCCCCTGGATGCATCCAGAACAACTCTATCGTCCCCCATGGATCTTACCACACCAATAGATCACGTTAATACTTCCGCTTCTATAGAAGGCATTCCCCTCATTTTCCAGACTAGTCCCCCTTTACAGATGGACATTATTACTATTTCTGACTCCATCCAATCCCAGGTACTTGACACCCAGACCATAGATCTAAGCACTCCTTCTGCGGAACCAGCTCTCCTTTACGATATAGGCATACCTTCTCCCGTGTTTACACCAATTGGACCTGACCATCATACCAAGAGTATTCCCGAGGGCCAGCCTCTAATATCACCGCTTAGGGACTCCACTAAGAGTCTCAAAACCCCCTCTGGCAAAATCCCCTCTGGCTCTCCACCAAGGAAGAGAAGAAAGAAACTTATAATTAAAAGGAGAACCGTTCCTCCCATTCAAGTGCCACACACTCCATTCACTATCCCGGACAAGGTAGGGACTGTAGATCCCGCGAAAGAGATGACCGCTAACTCAATCTCGGTACCCAGTTACGCAGGGTTACTGAATGACATTGACCGCCTCATTAAGGCGTTGATCCTTCCCCTTACTGAAAGGATCAAAAGATTAGGGGAGAATGTCGACAAAATCTTACAAGAACAAAAGGGGATACCTTGCCCTAAATCGAACGTCACGAGAGACTTACCACAGCCTACCAAAGAATCTAAACCACCTCAGACGGTGACCGGTATCCCTAAGGCAAATGCACCACCTATAGCTGGGCCACCAAAACCCCCCAGAACGGTATCCCCAATGCCAAAAATAGTAATAATAGTAACATCAATACCACTGTATTGGAAAAATCCTTGACCGTAGGAAAACTTCATACCACTACAAGGCCCCATAGTACGCATTCTAACAATAGCATTAATTCAAAACCCCCTTTTACTGTAACACATCAATCTAATAGAAGATCAAGGAATACCGTTGATCTACCACCTGAGTGCATAAACTATGTTATAGCACTTACAGGAGTTCCGCCCCCGCCAGAAGGTAACCCTGAACATCAGGCCAATTTAAAAAACAAGGTTATCTATTGGTTGAGGAGAAACAGACCACTTCCGCCACATTTAAATGGCGATATCGTCTCGGCCAGGCGATGCCACTGGGTAGGTAGCAGACCCAAGGATATTGAAGGCGATGTGATCTTAGTTAACTTCAAAGATCACAGATTGGTCACATACATCAGTGACTGGTATCCCGGAACGGGAGAGGGGGGAATCTCAACCCATAACCTAAGCTACTTCTATCCCGAGGCCATGCTGAGACAACCACCAGCTCGGTCTAGACTCTACCATTCTGATAGCTATGGTCGCCTAAAAGCCCCCGGTGGCCCTACCATTCCTACATCTCATAAACATCATATGGGCCACAACACTCCCTTCCCCTCCTCTTTGCATACCTCTGCCCCAATCTCGCATAGATTATTTGCCCCATATAGTATGGATGGCATGCGAACACCAAGGGGTCGGAATCACTACGATAATACCAATGATTTCTGGTTGCAGCCCAGTCAGGCACCCCTACCACCGAAAAATTTTCATAACCCCAGCGTGCACTGGGGCGATTCATATCATCATAACCCCAAAGATTTCTGGAATATACCCCTGTCCAATTTTTACCATCCGCTCTCAGGCTTAGATGACAATGAATGACTTCGTAAGTCGATTAATAAAGTTAAGCCTTCTGTGGGCTCGCAGTACAGTCAGTGCGTATCGGCCCACTTCTTGTCATCTAGCCCGTCTAAAAAGCAGCCTAAGAACCATCAGGGCAGTATGGTGGCGGGGATGGATTCTCCTGGTGAACCCTTGCTACTTGGATCCACACAATACTTGCCTCAACTGTCCACGCTCAATCGTTCCACTTCCAATCCTTCCATTCTTTCCCTTACCCGAATCACTCCAACTCAGCAATCAGATATACCTTGTGTGAATGCTGGCCGCACACGTGGGGTCATTAGCAATGTACCCGTTTCTAATTCACTTCTCTCATGGAATGTTGCGGGGCTAGCCAGTAAAGTTCACAACAAAGCCTGGTTAGATGTTATTCACATGCACGACATCATATGTTTCCAAGAAACTTGGTGTTGTGAAGAAGTTCATCTTCTGGGGTACCAAACTTTTCACTCCTCGGCCACGCTGTCAGCTCAGGGTCATAATAAGGGGGGTCTCTGTGTTTATGTCTCAACAACAGCAAAGGTTAAGATCCACAAATTCTTCTCCAGTACCCACTTCCAAATTTTATCTTTTAAGTGGGGCATGTCAGAGAATATTGTACTGGTGAACTTTTACAATAATATGTCTGATATTGAACTGGAGTCCACCATGTCATATATGTCACGACTGATGTTGCATTCTGTGGATCACTTTAAGGGGGCAATAATAATTTGGGCAGGGGACTTTAACTGTACGATTTGCCCACAGTCCGATTCTCCTTTGTGTGGTCTTGCAGATTTTGGTGAGGAAATTCCAACTCATTTTGTTCACACAAAGAGGGGGATGCTGTTTAACACTTTTGTTTTTAATTTTGATCTTGGTTTTGCCAACCAGATCTGTCCCGCACCTGTGCAGTTCGAGCCAACCTTCTTTGGTAGAGGTTGCAACTCAACTATTGACTTCATACTGATAACCACTGCCAATCTTGGGTTTTTGACCTCGTGGGTGGTTGGCAAGGATGTATTCAGCGACCACTACCCCCTTTCCATCAGTGTAAAAGTAAAGGAGCGAAATGTTAAAAATCCCACTCATCGCATGTATCCTTATGGGATAGAACTATCTAAAACTAATGGCTACGTGGTGAAATGGGAGAAGATTGTCCCCAGTGTGTTTCTGAAAAAGCTACTCTCCGATTCTGTAAATGATGTTAATGTTTGCCTTGGGGAAGATGCGGACCCCTCTTCTGTCATGACAGCTTTTGCCAATATCCAATATCGGATGAAAAATTTGCTGACTCGGGCAGCGAATAATAACAACACACCTAGAGAAGGGTGGTTTGATGGGAAGTGCACGAAAGCACTAAAAGCCCTTAAAAAAGTTTTGGCCCTTAAACCGAGGGACCCCCACATAATCCGCAGTGCTAGGCAAGCATATAAACGTGTATTAAAAGAAAGAACCCTGGCCTTAAAAAAGCAAGCCTGGGCCACACTTAGAGAAGCATCCTCCCAGAAAAATACCACTAAATTTTGGAGATTGGTCAAATCTTTGTACCAACCGAATCATAGTGGAAATAAAATAGATCTGGCAATAACGGGCGATAGATGGCTCACTCATTTCAGGCAATTATATAAGCACACAAAGCCAGCTGATGCTACCATCTCGATAGGGCTGACTCCAATATCTCCCCAAACTACAGAAAGCAGGAGGGACACCCATCTTCCAGTCTGCCCATTCCCGATCGATGTTATTTTTTCAGTAGGTGAAGTGCAGGATGCAATTAGGGCCAGTGCAGCAGGCAAAGCACCAGGGCCAGACTGTACCCCGGTAGACGTGTACAAAGCTGAACCACACTTCTGGGCCCCTCTGCTTACAAATGTGCTGAACAAGGGCAATCAAAAGGGGTTTATTGAAACTTGGTCGGACGCAATAGTGGTCCCCATTTTTAAAAAGGGCAGGCGAGACGACCCGACCTGCTACAGGCCAATATCTTTATTGGATGGCCTCATGAAATTAGCAGGGAGGATTATTTTAAAGAGACTTCAGGAGTGGGAGGAAGAGCACAATGTTGTCTCACACTTCCAATATGGATTTAGGAAGGGCCTAGGGACTGCCGAGCAGTGTTTAAACCTGGCCCTATTATGTGCTAAATACACTCAGGCTAGAGGTGGGTCACTTTTTATAACTTTTGTTGATTTAAGTTGTGCTTTTGACTGCGTGGACCATATCTTTTTATGGTCAACATTGGCCGAGATGGGCATTGATGCACGCATAATCACCTTCATTAGAGAGCTGTATCACAACTGCGGGGCAAGAGTAAGATATGGCAAGCAGGGCGAATGTACCGACAAATTTGCCCTGTCAAGAGGGGTTAGACAAGGGTGTATTTTGGCCCCAAGGCTATTTACTTATTATATAAATTCAGTGGGCCAATACCTCTCTCTTTTTCAAAATGATTACCCTACCGTGAAAGGTTCACCGGTGCCAATCCTCTTGTACGCCAATGATGCGGCAATAATGTCCCAGACTCAAGTGGGACTGCAGAGGGCGGTGACTAAATTTGCAGGGTTTATGCAGGATAGAGGGCTGAAAGTGAATATTTCAAAAACATATACCATGCCATGCACCAACAAGCGTAGGAGGGCGCCTTGTAATGTGTCCCTGGACAAACAGAATATAGCCACTGTAGATAAATTCTGCTACTTGGGCATACTGTTTGACAGGCGTTGCCGCTGGAAGCAGGCGATCGAAGCGAGGAAACTGGCCTTCATTCGCACTATAGGCGCCTTACGCGCTTTTTCTAACAGAGTGGGTGGTAAACCCATCAAAGAGCTGGTACAGATATACCGGGCGAAGTGTGTGTCCACAGCCAGCTACGGGGCGGGACTTTGGGGCATTGAGAAGGATCAATCTTTGCAGGGCTGTGAGAATCAATTCATCAGTTATCTTCTAGGTGTAGCAAAAACCTCATCTTCATTTATGACGCACATAGAGACAGGAGTTAAGTACCTCAGCGACATAATTAAGATGGCCCCAATTCTTTTATGGCACAAGGTATGGACCACAAGGGAAGCCAGTTTCAACAGGGACCTCTTGGAGGATTGCCTGGCCCTAGATGGGGTTGCAAGTTTCCGATGGTTGTCGTATGTAAGATCTTTACTTAATGAGCTGGGCCTCCCAGATTATTATGTAAAACCTAGAACCCTGGAGGGTATATCTAGATCAGTTCTTAATTTTCAAGAAGTCACCCCCAACGAAGGCATGCAAATGTACCTAAAGGTGGATGCCAGCCCGTACCACAGAATGCTTTTGTCCCGTCTTCGCCTTGGGACCTTCTTTCGTATGGTATCTGTACCGGAGATGAATAATTGGTCTACCTCTAAACTGTCCTGCACATGCGATAATACCGCTCTGCAATCTAATTTGCATATAATGTTCTTTTGCACTTTCTATTCCACCCCCAGAAAACTTTATCTAAAACCTCTTTTAAATCGGTGGGGTGTAAGAAATTGTAGGCCTGCCTTCTTAAGATTATTAAAACTCTAAGACGAGCATGTGATTTTTGCGGTATCTTGTTTTTTAAGATCCGTCATGTTGTTGCGGAAAACCATGCGGTAAAACATTCTTCCCTGGGTCCCTCCATGCTTATTGTGTTGGACAGTACAAATTGCACTTTAAATTGTATTGCATTTGAACAAATTTTTTAATGATTTGATTATTACATTTGCTGTTTTTAACTGTTAACGCATACGTAAACATTTATTAATTGTGATTATATTTTGATGTATGTGTTGTGCTTTTATGATTTTTTATGAAAATCGAATAAAGCTTATATATTATTATTATTATTATTATTATTATACAAGCGAGTAATGAGTTACATCTGGCTGAGAAATTCCCATCAGCCCACCCTTCTGGCGGAGTCTCATCATGTGGGAGTTGGTAAACAATCCGAACACCGCCCAAACCATCAAGTGACGGTGCGGATGTGGATGTAAAAAGAGACTCTAGCCAGAGTGTTACTCAAAAAAAGTGATACTAATGGAGTGCAGTGCTATAGTGAAAGTGATGCTTAAAATTGACTACTTAGACAAAAAGTGAGTTTAATAAGGATTGTCCAAGTGTCAAGATTAAAACCACGCCAGGTAGTCTGAATCTATAACTACACTATGGCGCTGTGCAGGACGGTCAACATGTTTCAGCCTAGATGGAAACTCTGTCCGGCTTTCTTCAGGACCCTAGTGATAGAATGCTACTGCAACAATAAGTGAGGTGATAGTAATGTGTGAAAGAAAAAATAATAAATGGTATACTTTACAATACTTATATCGACCAGGAACTTGGAGCCCCAATGAACTCTGGAAGAAGAAGATTGACTTTTCCCAGCTTTTTGTGGGAGACAACCTCACCTCACCCGGCAACCGCTCGGGAATGTGAGGCCCCGCTCTGTCCGTCGGTACCTCTCTCTGACAACCGAGAGGAAGTGGAGGGGATTTCAATACAACATAGGAACCATAAAAGGATAGATTACACTCCCTGCCCCATCACTACATCCAGATGGGAAAGAGGGCACACATTACTCAGCTGTACATTCAGCATGGTCCACACTGGACTACTGGATTAGTTCTTGGGGACTTGGTCCATGGATTGTTAAGGTTGAGCACTTGGTACGGATCTATTCTGATCATTCT
The DNA here is from genome assembly GCF_964261635.1 of Lissotriton helveticus. Lineage (NCBI taxonomy): Eukaryota > Metazoa > Chordata > Amphibia > Caudata > Salamandridae > Lissotriton > Lissotriton helveticus. The sequence continues at coordinate 877,726,208 of NC_136067.1, forward strand.
CCTGTAAAGATGGTCTGGCCCTCCCAGATTGTATGATGTCTTATGCGACTTGTTCCGACTATGTTACTAGAAACTGCGTTTAAAGCAAAAATTGTGCAAAATATCCAGGACTTTTTCCATCACAATATAGGCTCAGTTACTCATGCAGCTATGGTATAGGAAGATTTTAAGGTTACTCTGAGAGGGTATTGCATCGCAAGGGAGGGGGAGGGGGGAATATATGCACCACACTCAGGCGACTGGAAACGGATATTAAAAGGATAGAGCAGTAAATTAATTCTAACCCCAGCAGCAATAAACAAGCAGACCTTAGAGATAAGATGACTGAGTACAAGGACACTGGGGAACGGGAATGTCTGTTCGAGGCAAATATTTCAAAGCCCTTAGGTATGGAGAAGGAGAAAGATCAGGAAAGGTCTTAGCGGAACAAATTCGTAAGCCGCACTTCTCCAACTATGTGCTGGAGATACAGGAGGCAGATGGAGAGATATATAGACATGCCTGACCTGCTCCATATATTCAAGACATATTACTCCTCACTAAACGCCACATGGAGGCGACAGCCAAGTGCATTGGCCCCATACCTTCAAGACATTGCCCTAGGGTGGCTGGGGAAAACACAAACAGAATTCTAATCTGCTCCATTACAAAAAGACTAGATCCGCCCAGCGATTATGCAGATGCGATCTGGGAAGGCTCTGGGGCCGGACGGCTTCCTGGCCGAATTTTATAAAGCGTATGTGGAACATTTAGTTCCCATACTCAAACAGCTGTATGACAAAAGTAGAACGATCAGTATCCTCCCCCTTACTATGCGTGAGATGGTGATCTCCTCCTTGCTAAAGCCTGGAACAGACTAAGCCTCCTCATGGAATCTCTGGTACTACCTGACCAGGAGGGCTTCGTTCCGGGACGGTCTAATCCCATAATCTTCACACACTTTTCTCTGTGATGCAGGATATAGATCCAGAGTTGGCAGCAGTGGCGGTCTTTTTAAATGCCTTCAAAGCTTCTCACTCTGTTGTTTGGAATTATCTCCTCTGCATATTGAGGCGTATAAGAATGCCCACAGATTTCCTCTCCTGGATTGAGCTCCTTTATTGCTAGCCACAAGCACGGGTTCTAATTAATTTCATACACTCATCCCCTTTTCCTAGCTCCAGAGTCACAAGGCAGGGGTGCCCACTCCCCCCTCCTCTTTGTGCTCGCCATTGAACCACTAGCAGCCAAATTGCATCATCATCGAGAATGCGCATTGCGCTACCTCTCTAGACACATTCTAGTGTCTCCATACGCAGACGACATTACACTATATCTCGGAGACCCACAGGTAAATCTAAACCCCGTGCTGCGAGAATTCACCGCCTTATGAGACTACTCGAATATACAAATAAACTGGGAAAAATCCCAGCTGTTCCCGCTTACTGGGACTGTTCTTCCATTTCCCCTGGCCTACCCAATAGAATGGTGCTTCCGAGAGGTTAAATACTTGGGGATCATGATCACAAGAGACAGAACTGAGTAACACGCTTAAATTATGGTAAGACACTGGCAACTCTGACGGATTCCAGCATGAGGTGAATAGCCATGCCCCTCTCCAATGCAAAGTGGTACAAAAGGGGGTGGTGATGGACGGAGCATCTGAACCAATCAAACACTCACACCCAGTCAACAGATCTGGGTTTAATCCATCACCGTTCTTTAGCCCACTCTGCCACCCCAGTTCAGACATGGCCATTTGCAAATCAGTCTGACCCTGTGCCTCATGGGAACAGTCCAGCCCGAACTACCAAGCCATGCCTTCCCTGGACCGGAAACAAGCTTCCTAGGACCGGTTTCTGGCATTTCAGCCGTCTTCAGCCCGGCTTGCTTGAATCCAGTGGCAAAGTGAGCAAGGGACTCACGTCTGAGCATACCCTGCCAACTTATGGCGAACAAAATGGTACAAAAGGGGGTGGTGATGGACAGGTCATCTGAACCAATCAAACACTCACACCCAGTCAACACCCACTCAACGTCTGAGCATACCCCATGCTCAGACGTTGAGTTCCTTGCCCACTTTGCCACTGGATTCAAGCAAGCCTGGCTGAAGACGGCTGTAATGCCAGAAACCGGTCCTAGGAAGCTTGATTCCGGTCCAGGGAAGGCATGGCTTGGCAGTTGGGGCTGGACTGTTCCCATGAGGCACAGGGTCAGACTGATTTGCATATGGCAATGTCTGAACTGGGGTGGCAGAGTGGGCTAAAGAACGGTGATGGATTAAACCCAGATCTGTTGACTGGGTGTGAGTGTTTGATTGGTTCAGATGCTCCGTCCATCACCACCCCCTTTTGTACCTCTCCAACGCAGGCAGAATATTGTTAATCTAAATGGTGACATTGCTCAAACATCTTTACTTGTTCATTAACATTCCATATATTCCTGGAAGACATTTCTTCGATGCCCTTAAGATGCAGATGATACGCTTAGTGTGGGGTGGGATACAGCCCAGATTAAAATGGGAACTATAAATGCTCATTTGGGCAGGGGCTCTGAGGTTTCAAATTTAGAGCTATACTCTATGTGGACAAGCGCACTGGTTCATTGCGGCTAAACCAAAGATTAGGGATGGTGATCCCACGACAGTGACATGTACAGCGATGGCATGGCGTCGTATAGTAGACAAGTTTAACATACAGATGCTCTATTCACCTTTGCTGTCCCTTCGCTGCCACTCTGAGTTGAAAGTAACTGAAGATTTAAGCTCCAGGCAAATGCTACAAAGAGTCCAGGTGCAGGCAGGGGGGGTGGGGTAAATTCCGCACACAAGAGCAATTCTTTCAGAGGACTGAGCACACGTCCATAGACCTATTCCTATAAGTCAAGTTAAGACAAAGTGTGCGGGCTGTCACACTGGAGTTCCTATGCGAATCAAAGATACTACCCTACTGCATAAACTGCTTCAATCGACATCTCTCACACACGTAGTTTCTCTCCTCAACCACAGCACACAAGCCTCACTTGCAGATAAGTGCACCTACAGGCTGGGAGGAGGAACTACGTACAGCGCTGCAAGATGCGCAATGGATATTCTGCTGCCAACAAATTGCTCAAATAACTACCAGCAGCCGACTGTGTATAATACATTTAAAAAATTTACACTGACTATACTATACACCAGCCAAGATGCACCGGTTCCAGAGACGAGATAATGATAAATGTGATCGCTGTGGCAGTGCATCTGCAGACTTTTTACAGTGGGCATGGGAGTGTGTTACAGTCCACCAATATTGGCAGCAGGTCTTTAGTACATTGTCGCAAATTATTGAATCCCCCGTGCAGGTAGATCTGATCATGGCCGAACTGGGATACAGAGGACATAGAAGTGGTATTTAAGAAATACACAGCACTGTCCTTGCTTCTGGCCAAGCGCGGGGTGGCATGCAGGTGGGGCAGGGGAAGAGCGCCGAAATTTAAGTAATGTATCCAGGATCTCGTATTCTGTCAAGAACAGTCACTAATATATGTCGAACTCTTACCAACTGCATCCAGGCCTAAGGATATCTGGGACCCCTTCAGAGCATATTTAGTAAATAACTAGCAGGGCTCTATGCGGAACCAAAATGAGAATGCTATCCGAGATGGAGAGCGGGCTGAGCAAAGAGTCACAACCAAGTGTTCACTTGCAATTCATTATGAACACACATTGTGACGTTAAAAGATGAAAAATTAGAGATGGTAGAGTTGGGGTCAAAGGACATGAATTTTGTATTTTCAGTATGAAGTGCAATGTTCACAATGTAATACCACCACTAATAAACTGTTTAATATTAACTGACAACAATTGCAGAATTATCATGGAATGTAAATTCGTCAATATGTGCTTTTCGATTGCAATGTATATGTGCTTCTGATGTTACTGTATTTGAACTTCAATAAAAGCTTTATATGAAAAAAAAGTAGCTCGCAGCCTTGAGTTCATTTTTGAATAAGCACAGGGTCACATTTTTCTTTTAACATTAAGGGAAGGCTGTGTTTACTCTACATTCATTATCATCAGCCTGCAGCTAGAACCTGATAATGAGCAGTTCTCTGAAGTATTTAACTCTTAAATAAAAGTCCTTACCGACTCAATATTGATGCATGCAAACAAAATATAGTTTCTGAATGCTTTTGAATGGGAGGAAATTAAAATGAAAAGTTACCTTGATGATCGCCTTTTCATTGTAAGTTTCTCCCATTCCAAAGTGTCATATTTACAAGCAGCAGGCCTCTTGCTCCTAGTGGCCAGTATACACTGTGCCATAATTATAACTGGTGCAAAAATTACAGTTGATGTACAGAATGCAGAACAATTTCAAACATTCACCCCAGTACAGAGATCTGGGCCTAAATCCATTGTTTTTTTGCTCACCATGCCATTCCAGTTTGAATCCAGCCATATGCAAATCAGTCTTGACCCTGTGCCTCATGGGAACTCGCCAGCCTGAACTGCCAAGCCAGGTCCTCCCTGGACTGGAAACAAGCATCCTAGGACCGGTTTCTGGGTTTCACCCCTCTAGCCAGGATAGCTTGATTACAGTGGCATGGGGAGCACGGGACCCACGTCTGGACATACCCGTCCCACTTGGGGTGACAAATGCAAAAACAACAGTTGATGGACAGAATGCAGAACAATGTCATACATTCACTCCAGTACAGAGATCTGGGCCTAAATCCATTGTTCGGGGTGGACTGTTCCCATGAAGCACAGGGTCAAGACGGATTTGCATATTGCCAGGTCTAAACTGGGGGGTATGGTGAGCAAAAGAATGATGGATTTAACCCAGATCTCTTGCCTGGGGGGTGAATGTTTTGATTTGTTCTGCATTCCGTCCATCAATTGTCTCTTGCTATAATTATAACTGGAACATAGTATTTTTTTTTCAAATGGTAGAAATGAAAAGATAACAAAACTTTTTTTATGCACCGTTAAGTATAAATGTCTTTCTCCACTCTCAAATAAGACCATGTTTTATGAAGCATGTTTATTCACTTAAAGTTCCCACCATTCAAAAAATGTATTTTTCTGTTATAAATATGGGACCACATCTACAGGGCACTGGATGCAAGATGCTTGGTGTTTGTAAATGTGACACTTGAAAATGGGAGAAATTTTTAACGTTAAGTTTTATTGAATGCATATAAACAAAGTTAACTGTTTAGTTTCATTTTCCTGATACAGTGAAAAATACAGCCATTATTTTAAGTTGACGAAATTTAAAGTGCAGAAAAATGTTCCATATTCTAAACATTTTTGCAGAACATTTTTCTGCACTTTAAATTTCTCCCATTCGTATTATACATGTAACGGGCCACATACAGCAACAGTTATGTTCTGTGCCACAAGTACATATGGCACAGTCTCTCGGTCACCTGTGCACAAATATAGCCCATCATACGCACATATGTTAATACATCCTCTAAGACCACGCTCTCACTAACGCACATGGCGGCCCTGTTATAGTACCCCTAGTCAACACATTTTTTTCATAGCATCTGGCTGTATGGACATTAGGCTTAAATTCAATTAACCTGGGTATGGGGGTGTCTGGAAACACACAAGTTGTTTAGCCGTCAGTAGCTCACAATGATTTTCACTGATCAGAAGTAGCTCTCACTACAGAATGGTTGGAGACCCCTGCACTCATCAGATTTACATCTTTTGGCATTTGCTTAGGAAGAAGTTACAAACCGCAGAGCTTACCGTGACAGGAGTAATTCCTAATCCAAATATGGCGGTCATTGTTTGGCCAGGAAGCATTTGAATTCAGTCCGATGTGGTGGACTGCTCCCTGGATACAGTATTTTGGTCTCGAGATACAGGAATCGCAAATGATAGCTCAGTCCGAAGTTATCTAGGGCATGGGAGGTGGGGAAGGGGTACACTAAGAGAAGAGGCAACTGTGAAAGCCGTGTTCATGCTTTCTGTTTTGATATTCACCCTGTTGCTACCAATGTATAAGCAGGGCATTAAGACCCTGGTTCGCTTATCTGAGGCTATCAAGTGTATTAATGCTGACCTATTGGAAACTGTTAATAAAGAAAGTTTTTTTTTTAAATGTGGCTGACTGGGTAGAGGGTGGTTGGTCAAAATGTTATCCACAAGAAATGTAAGGTGTGTCTGATTTGTTTAATACTGGTCTCTGGCTCAGCAGAAGAATATAAACACCAACTATTTCTATTGAATTGGATTATTTGCAGGAACTTTAATAATGCAAATATTCTACCTGCATAAAGTCAGTGTCCTTGACATTAACATATGCTTTCGGGCCCTTTGTAGAGAAACCAGGTTCCCACCACAAAGATGCCAAGTCCTCCTGCGCCAGTGGTTGGCATGTTTGTTTGCATTCTGATACTTGCACTCCAGGGTTTTTCCCATCAGGCAAGGATCCAAACTACAAATACCCGAATGCAAACTAATTAAAGAGGGAGACTGAAGTCGGAGCTTACAGAGACCGCTTGGTGCACGTGCCCTTGTCGAGCTTTATTATTTAACAAGCCCATGTGTTGGTGCCTGTTGCACCATCACAGCCTCGACAGACATCAAGACGAAGTTAGGTTGTTCCCTGCTCAATTCCTGACAGCTGAAGCGCTATGGTTAATGTACCGTGCATTCTGCCGAGGTTGCACAATTTTAGAACGAGGCCCGTGCAATTATCCACCCGTGCAATCAACGAGTCCCAACCCTAGCACCCGCCATCCACCGGGAAAACACTCACCTTCGGAAAGGTCTTCTATGCACTCGAATGTGATTTCAAACTGGAAGGGGTTCTGGAAGGGAGACGGGTTGTCCAGCACCACTACATTGTTCACCTGCACCTTTGCCATATTTCGCAAACGCCGTCTGTGGAGGCGGGCGAGGCAGCACGTTGAAGCGCGCGGGGGTCTCGTGCGGACCCGTCTCGCGGATTTCAGCCAGCCTGCCGGACGGCTGCGGAAGAAACTTTTCCTTTGTTTTTTTTAATTTACACCGCGAACATCTCCATATTTGACGAGCAGCTCCCCAGCTTGTCTCTACTCCGAGCCATTCCGCCGTGCTGCTGCCGCCAGCCTTTCAGCCGATTGGGTGCAACCCGGGCTCCAGCCCTCCCACTGGAAGCCAAAGGCTCATGAATGCAAGATGGGCACCTCTTGGCAGGAAGGGCTGGAGCCTGCGCGGGGGGCTCCCCCTGCCGGCAGTCCGTGGGCGGCACAGCTCCCGCAGCAGGCGGTGGTAATCAGTTTAGGCTCACCAGCATAATACCCTGCTTCAAACTCGATGTGCTGGAATGTTCTCATTGGAAGCCCAGTGATGCAACTGAGTACATACAGACACCCTTGGCGCAGGGGAGTTAATTTTTACACTTCCTTTGGAAATGTGCCTTTATTTTGCACTGCAGTTCACGGTGATTTACAGTTCCCTACGACTACACTGCATTTGCCAGCACTGTGAAATTGATGAAGTTTAAACTGTTAACGGTGGGATGCCGGGTTTCCATTTTTTAAACCTGTGTTAAAATAAATAATATTTGCGACATCTCTAGTTGCCCCACACTCCATGAGTGCATAACTGCCAACATGCCAGAACTTCCAAGAGCTCGAAAGAGGGAGGTCTGTATTTTGCCATTGACTAACACTTGAATACAAGTATGGGAAAATATAAAAACAATTCTGCCGAGGAAAACCGAATCTCTCGCCTAAACTGAGAGAGTTAGCATGTATTTGTTTTAGTTCCTTATCAAAACATACTTTTTTCTTTCAATTCTGGTATATGTAGATTTGCTTTTCTTATTGTGAATCCAATTTACAGGTACGGAATGCTCACTGACTAGTGAAACCTTCGTGTTTCTATGCATTTGTAGCGTCGGAAAATAGGCCTTTCCTTAACGTCACTTATAAAATGTTGCTCTAGTTCTAGAATAAAAATAAAAAAGTATAATTTTTCTGCATGATCTTTCTAGTTTGTTTGCACGAGCGTGTTTGCGCATTTCCGGAGATACTTATGAAATTAGGGTAGCACTGAGAGGCTGCATTCAAAGAATAGTAGACAGTGCCTGAATGAAAATGGTTCCTATGCTGCTCTCACTTTATCTCTCTCTGAAATTGATGTAATTGCAGCAAATGTTTCCGAAAATGTCCCCTTTTACAGTACTCCCTAGAATGTCGAACACAATCTCAAATGTACATGGAATAATGAAAACATTGGAAAAGCGGAAAGACCGCTTTATTGCAATCATTAAAAACAACGATATGCAATATATTAGCTCATAAAATTAAAATAATATTTTATATATTTCAAATCAGACTCTTCTAGTACAGTAACCACCGGTCCTCCGAAATAATCTGAAAATTAGTTTTAGCCACGACATGCTGGAAGACACAAAATGTGAACGCCTATCTGTAAAAGACAATCAGCATTAGGAGAAGAGACATGACAATACACAGTACCTTTCAGAAAAAGCACAACCCTGTGACAGATTACGTGATATAGCTCTCATTTAACACCGAAAGAACCCCTTTTCAACATTAGTGAGCCAAATTAGGTAAGTAAGGGTTTTAAAGGAGCTTTTCTATATAACAAAAATCTAAGATAGAATCAAAAAATGTGTATCTCTAAAAAACTGCTTCATATTTCCTGTCACTGCTATTTATAGTTTTAAGGCAAAAATCAAGTGTACTGTATTCAAGGTAGATACAGCAGATAGACTAAATCTCAGAAGACTAAAACAGTGAGTTGTTGGTTGTCTTAGTCTGAACATACGTCTTAAGGCACTGAAATTTAACACACTAAGAGCTGAATCTAGTTTAGTACAACAAACCAGTGTACCATACCACAAAATAATTAAGTCATGCGTGGACCTGTACTAAACAACTTTTAAGTGAGCTAGGTGTGCGTTTTAGCCCCTGCATAAATATGATAACATTCTCTACGGGTTTGGTACCCAAGTACCACTTGTAGGAACCTGTTTTCTAGAAAAGTCCTTGGTTTTAAACAAATTGATGGGGATAAGGTTTTAATCATTGACACATTTTCAGTATAAGACACAGGCTTCTTATAGGGGTAAAAACTACTAAAGTGAAGTCATATAACAGTGTAAAGCAACAGATGGCCATTCTCCAAAAACTGGGGTGGATAACAGAGTACAGTACAAAGACTCCATTCTTTTTGTATTTATTGTTGAATTACTTAAAATCATGGAATTTAAAAGAATACTTCCTATAAACAAAAAGTTAAAGAGCACTCGGTAGTACTATATAAGCAAAAGAAATGAATGCCGTTGCTGTCCTTGCTTTAAGCTGTTATTCGTGCAAAATAATGAGGGGCAAACGTCCCTCCAAGATTAGTTTAATTGTGGCTGAGGTGTCAGTGTGGAATTTACCACGGATCAAGCTTAAAGTACTGTGTATTATTTAGAGTATTTAAGGTATATAGGCCTGCGTCTTCTAATCCTTCACAAGTGGCAATATGGATGGAATAACAGTGGGTTTTTTTTGCTGTAAAACTTTTTATTTTGCTTTTGCACTTCAGAATTATACATTTTGTTTAAATGAATCCTGTCATCAACCCATAACAGTTCTCTCCATTGACAGTTGGGGAATACACCAGCGAGTTCTCCATTTTCCGGATGAGACAGTGCTAGCTACAGTCCATAATATAAATAACACTCGCTATCCCCGCACAATTACAGTGTTTTTTGATTGAGGCAACATAAAAGGGAATTTGCTTTTACTGTTCCAATTATTGTAAATTATGCACTTTTATTCCAATCCTTCATTTTTAATCGTATAAATTAAAGATTCTCAAAATTAAAAAAATATTTTCTATAGCCTAGAAATTTCTCGCTGTGTTACACTTAATCACAGCTTTTTATTATAGTTCAAAATCTTACAGATGTACATGAATAGTAGAATGCTTCACTCGTTTGGCCATAGGTTTCCAAATCAGTTCATTCAATATGGGACAGGGTACATCTCCAGTCTCTCAACAGCAGAAGACATTGTGACATTTTGCAGAGATTGGGGCCTGTGATACAGTCCGTAGTTCAGTTACATTAGTTATGAAATCCACAAAAAACAAGTTTGAGTGCTTTCTTTAATGAGAGATTTTTTTATGTATAGAACCAGATTTTTCTTGTTCAAATCAATATTTCGCACCTTTGCTAACCTTCTCACATTTGGCCATGCAACTTTTACTTTTTGCAACACGTGTAATTATGGGCAGATACTATCAACCCATATGATAAGCTAATTTGGTTGTTCCATCTCTACACAGCTGAAGGGCCAGAATTTTTTACACTATACCAATATCCTGTTTAATACAGCATGAGTATCTCAATATTTTTGACTAAAAGACAAGACCGGGGGGGGGGGGGGATAAAAAGGAATCGGGTGCGCCAAAAGCAAGCCTGTCGGCGCTTGGAGTGCACCATGCACCAGAACCCCTGCCAGCTTTTCTAGAATTACCTACTCAAGAAAGCAACTATTAGCTCTGAACAATGGTAAGTGCAAGAATCACTCCCAGTACACTAACAGCCCACTCACGACTCCCTTTACCTATCCGCAATGTAAATATTGCCGGGTCAATAACACTCGGTTACTCTTAGCCAAGGCAATAAGCCCGCCTGCTGAGGTCTTACAACCTCCGTATACCTCTAGCCTTAGTAACAACAACATGGCAGATGAAGGCGTTCCATCAGTCACCCCTTTATGTGACATTAACCAGCTAGCTATAAAAAAAATGACGCTTAAGGCCATCTTACTTAATGCGAGGTCTGTCAACAGACATAAGCTGGAGATAGAATGCCTGTTGCAACTAACTAGTCCCAACCTGATTTTCCTCACTGAAACCTGTGCTACGCCCACTCCGAACCAGATTAGGTAGAAGCTTTGCCCCGTGGCTACTTGCTTGCCTCAGTTCCCAGAGTGGGACAACTGGGAGGAGGTATTGCTATCATACATAGAACGGACTTTTTCTATCAAGATGAATAACAAGGCTTCCTTTCCAAGACTGCTTCTCTACAGGCCTCCAGGGCCTAAGTCACTTTTTATTCAGGGCTTACCCGCCCTCCCAGAGTCCTGCATAGATACCCCTTCTTTCACACTACTTGGTGATTTCAATTTTCACCTAGAGTTTCTCACTGACCCCACAACTGCGACACTTCTAGACAATCTAGAGAGCCATGGCCTATCTCAGATAGTAATGGGACCCACACACACACACACTGGACGGTATTTTCACCAACACACTGCTATCGAGATTGACAGTATACTGCCACTCACTTGGACAGACCATACAGAAATATTCTTTAATCTCCCTACGGAACTCACCTTGACACCCCAAGTAAGGCGTCCAACCCCCATCCTCACACGGTCCTGGCAGAATATCTGTACCGGCGCCCTTAACAACCTGCTGGCCAAAAATGTACCGATGCTAGCATCTAACTCCAACTTAAATGCAGACAGATATGATAACTGGGTCAGATCTGTCATAGATCAACTGGCTCGTTTAAGATCGGCTCCCCGACAGAGACACAAGCTCACTGCGACCTGGAATTCCTTAGAGCTAAAACTTTAAAATGTAAATGTAGGCGCAGTGAACGTGAGTGGAGGATGGACTACAGCGCTGAGGCTAAAAATAATTATAATAAGACACTAACTGATTACAAAGCTGCCTTTATTAGAGCCAAACAGGTATTCTATACGATTAAGATAAAGGAGGTTAAGAACTCGACTAGAGAGCTCTTTAAGACTGTCTCAGAGATATCTAGACATTAAGATAAAGGAGGTTAAGAACTCGTCTAGAGAGCTCTTTAAGACTGTCTCAGAGATATCTAAGCTCCAACAGGGAAATTGGTTCTCCCTGATCAAAACGTGCGTGATCAAACTGCTCGTTCTTCCAATCAAAAGTCTAAAAAATCTACAGGGAACTGGAAAGTTTGGACTCCGCTGCCCATAACTCACTTTTACGGGATACGGAGGAGTGTTCAGTAGCCCCCAATCTCCTGACCAGCTTCTCGCTACTGACACTAGACTCTGTGAATGACCTCGTACTGACCACTAAGTCTGGCTTGCCAGATGACCCATGCCCACCGAATATCATTCACAGGGTCTCCAAATTAATCTGCGCAACACTGATTCCCCCTCCTAAACCCTGCCATAAAGTTTGGGACTTTTCCATCACTTTGGAAAAAAGCGTGCGTCAGACCCATTTTAAAGAAACCCTCCTTGGACCCAGGGGACGTCACAAGCTATCAGCCAATCTCCTTCCTGCCGCTCCCGGCTAGGGTGTTGGAGAAAGCTATAAATCACAAATTGAATCTTTTTATAAATTCTAATAATGTGCTGGATAGCTCACAACATGGCTTCTGCTCAGATCATTCCATTGAATCTGCACTGGTAATAGCCACGGAGGAAGTCTGCTGGCAAATTGACAGGGGTGGCAGGGCTGTCCTAATCCTACTTGACCTCTCAGCCGTGTTTAACACGGTTAATCACTCAGTTCTAACCCAACGGCCGAAGGCTAGTGGGATTCGAGACAGCGCACTGGCCCTCCTCCCCTTATTCCTGTCTGGCAGAGAACATCAGGTTAGCTCGGAGTATCTTAAATCGGACACATTTCATATCTCGTGTGGAGCTCCTCAAGGGTCTTCGCCTTCACCCACACTTCAACATATATATGACTCCACTTGCCAAACTGGTTAAAGACCACGGGTTCTCGCTTGTGTCTTACGCTGACGACACACAAATCATAATTTCCATTGCTTCCAGGGAAGATGCGCCGTCAGCTAGATTCCATAACTGCCTCGATCGCATCATACAATGGATGCACCTCAACTATCTTAAACTAAACATGCAGAAGACTGAAGTCATGGAGTTTGGTACTGGCTCGCCCATCTGGAACTCTGCGTGGTGGCCAGCAACAGCAGGAGCCTGTCCTACACCTGCGGCTAAAAAAAGAAACTTGGGCGTTATTTGTGACACACAGCTTAGCTTCTCAGGTCAGATTAACCAGGTCACTTCAGCCTGCTACTTCAAACCAAAGATACTGCGAGAGATCCCACCATTTCTTCCGATGGAATTGAAGAAAACTGTTGTATTAGTACTTGTGTTGTCCCGGATTGACTACTGTAATGGCCTTTACCCTGGGATTGATAAACGGCAGTTAACTAAATTGCAATCTCTGCAGAATGCAGCAGCCCGTACCTTATTGAATATCCCAAAATTCAATAGCATATCGGGCCATCAGCAAACTTCATTGGCTTCATAAAACTTTGTATGGAGGCAGTCCAACGGAATACCATAAATTATTCCAATGGTACACTCCGCTCTCTATGATCAGCCAATAAGGCACTGTTAATTGTCCCTAAAACTAAGAAAGCGCAATGGAGAGGTAGATGCCTCTCTTATTTAGCGCCCAAACTCTGGAACAAGCTGCCTCTTCACATCAGATCCCAGCCAGTTTGGTCAAAATTCCGGGGCCAACTGAAAACCTGCCTTTTTCCCACTCAGTGAGGATCTGACTTCCGGACTTCACGTTTCTCCTTTGCTCTCTCCAGTGCCAAGACGCCTCGGCATTTGAGCGCTTTATAAACTTTTATTTACTTACTTACAATGGATGCAGTGTCTAACAGCAGCCCTCATATATCTGTAAAGTTTGCTGTAGCAGCCATATTGTTTACCTTAAAGACCAGAACAGTCAAATTCTCAAGTTTGTTCTATTCTAGAGTTTCAAAACTTGGTTAGCTTGCACATAAATAAAGCATTGTTTACTGCATAAGTGAAGTCTTAAGCGCTAAGGCTCTCTTCCGTTATAACTAAGCTTGATATTTTATATTTTGATGAATGCATAATAAGAAAATCCTTTTTTTTTATGCTCGCCCAATTTTTTCGAACTGATGCTGTTGGTTTTTGGACTTTGCGCACCCTTCCAACTAGGCCCTAATAATGTGCTCTGACCCCTAAAACTTTGTTGAATTGCTTAAAAATCCTAATTTGCTAATTAAGCTTACTATAAGCCCCTAGTATATAGTACTCAGTGTACCCAGGATCTGTAAATTAATGTTGCTAGTGGACTGCCGTTCCTATTGTGCCTTCACTAAAGTGACAAGGCAAAGCATGTCTTCCGGCCTGCTGCTGCAGTCTGAGCGAGCAGTTTTAAAGCTGCAAATTCGACCTGGCAAAATAAACCTTTTCCATAAGTCACCCTTTAGGTAGACCCTAAATGTCCATAGGACAGGGTTCATGGAATTTCAAACGTAGGACAAGAATGCTTACGTTTTAAACGTCCTAGCAGTGAAAAATCTGTAACATTGTTTTTTACTGTGACAAGAAGGCTCTCTCATAATCAGCATCTATGCACAAAGCATCTGCTTTTTGCCGTGAGGTGATTGTACACTATTAAACTCATAGAATTCCGGTTGAAAAGGGCTAGTTCTACCTCATTAAAAGGGCTGTGACTCTTACCCACTGTTGATAGCTGTAGTCCTGTGACTTTTGAATTTCAGTATCTCTTGCTGCACCAGTGTTCACATCTCTGCGAGTCTTGAAGATGACCCATATTAATCTGGTGAAATGGCCCATCATCTGTGTGCTCAACTCGTCCACAGACAGCAGCAGTCCTTTCACAAAGACAAGCTCAAAAATCAAATAAACAGGTACCCCCCCAAAAGGTTTGTTCGTGTTTGGGTCGTCAGGATGTAGCCTGCGTTCTAATGGCTGGAGAGAGGGCTTTCCAAAGTATGTGCCCTGGAACTTCAATTCTCTCTGAATGTTTGTCTTCAAGCAGACACTCTTTGATGGCTGATAAAATGCAAGTAAAGGAGGGAATATTGCTTTGACTTTTTGCCTGACAGCTGCGCAAACAAGACCTAATCTATAACACTAATTCACACATATTTTCATAGAGGACAGGCAAGACATTTGTTCCCAATAAGCGCACTTAGCGTGGGCTCCAATTTGAAAACCAGTTACAACAACCTATAAAATCCAAGTGCAAGTGTGCATGTCTATTCAAGTAAATGTGGAAAAATACCAGCAGCAGCAGCAGCGTCTTCTTTTGCTTGCGACATAAAAAAATGAACGTGGATAAATACAGATAAAATGACCCAAAAAGAAATATGGATAAAACAGAAGGAATTGTTAAAAAAAAACATAAAACCGTAAGCCCTAATTATGATCCATAGCTTTAGTTTGTGAATAGCTAGAACAATGATTCAAGGACTCAAATTAATAGTAATTTAAAATTCAATGTAATGGTCAAGTCGAATTTTGAATTTAAAAACTGGCATTTCCTGCCTACAATCTCTAGTAGCCTTTTCAGAGTTTATCTCAAACCCTCACCTGGCAGTCTGTTGGCCCCATACAAGTAGGTGTGAATGGCTACCAGGAAAGGGAACAAACAGGCCTTGAGTGGAATGAAGTGTGACTTCCTGTTGACAGGATGGCCTGGGGATGTGCCCACCAACCGCACAAACTTCAAAGGAGCATCCCTTATCATTGGGAGATGTAAATCCACACAGCCCTGCCCCTACCATTGTCCAAGTAGCCAAAGCGACACCAATCTCATGGGGGAGAAAACCTGGTTAACCCCTTCAGCGATGATGACAAAGCCAGCTCGTCATGGGCGTTACCTGCGCTACGCGGATGACGAGCTGGCTTTGTCACAAACCGCGCATTTTTCAAATTCCAGCGCACAGCGGGAAAACGCGGTAGTGCGGTAGAGGTTAATAACTGGTTTGCAGGAAGAGTTTCTCATTTCTCCAGACCCACTTCAGCGGTGTGCTTAGAGCTCTGCTCAGGGGAAGAAAGGTTCTGCCATGTTGGATTTGGGCAGAGCAGAGTACTGTGGGATTGTTAAGGTCCAACACCTAAGGAAGTGATGTCAACGTGGTTATAGTTCCTCCTGGGAACGAACTCCCTATCAGTCAGTGAGTTTATACCACCCTCAAGCTGGTTCCAGGCATAAATATGGCATCCCTGATACCTTCTTCAAAACACCTCTGACCTGTGAAAGACAGAAGAAGGACTGCATCTGCTGTTGAGCCTGTGGAAGGAAACCCCAAGGGCTGAATTTGCTGTCCACTTGTACCAAGGACAGAAAAGCGGAATCCAATGGCTAGTTGGCTAGCTTCCTGTTCAGCTCCAGGAACACAAAAGCTACAAGAAGCACAAATCTCTACCGAGCCCAGCTGACTAGTTCCAATTGGATTTGCTCTGGCTCTGCTGGTGGCTTCTGGGAGATTGAGTCCTAACCCACAATTGGTGTGCAAAAGGTCCTAGACCTTTGGATGGTGTTAAGGAGTACTCTTCCCTCCTTTAAAACTGCAAGAATGGACACTTAGAAACTTTTTCTGGAATTTTTGCCAAAAAGAACCAGAGACTGCCACCGGCCGCTGCTGAGCCACAGCTACGAGCGTCGAACTGCAAATCGGACTCTGCGTGCCAGTTTACGTTGTCAGAAGGATCCGGACTTCGAGGAAAGTTTCTAAGTCCTAACGCAGAGGACTTCACTGGGGCCAACGTCGAGCATCACCCCTACAATAACGACACCCTGGGCCCGGACTTAGGTTGCTCTGAGTATTTATGCCTTTAAGGGCAAAAGTCTCAAACATCCCGCTGGAGCTAAAGGTACCACCTACATCTTGCACTTTAGCTGGCTGCCTTCAATAAGCTCCTCTTCAGATCCAGCCTGCACCCCAACCAGCCCGAAACCTCATTGACGAGTACTTTTCTTCAAACAAATGACAGTCAGAAGGTAAACTTTTACTGGGACGAATCTGGTCCCTGTCTCCGGCCTGCCCTCCATTGCGATCAACTTTTACTTTTGCCTTTGATCCGGTCTAGCATGACCAGATACCCACAGTTGCGCTTTGTACTTTTTGACGCTAGAAACAACTAAAACTTTAAAAATCATATCTCTGGTTCCCTATCTCAGATTGTGTTTTTTATGTCTATTTCTCACTGAAATGTACTCTATTTTTATAAATTGGAAGGGAAATTTTTATTGTGTTGCGTTTTCTACTTTTTAACTGTTTTGGTACTGATAAATGCTTTACATGTTCGTCATAAAATAAGCCTGTCTGCTCTGTGTTACAGCTACCAAGTGTTGAGCTCAGGTTTAAATTATTGAGACCTAACTGCATCTAGTAAGGAACAGTGCCATTATTACTTCAAGATTACTACCATCTGCTTCAGCTAATAATGCATAGTCTTACAATGCACATTCATAGAAAAGAGCGGACAGAACATTATAGGAAGTATTGAAAAAATGTGTGCAAGTCCGCACCAACGAAGGTGTTGTTACGAATGGTGGCACCTTGTTTATGCTCAAATTGCAGCCCGGTTCAACTCCTCAAGCTTGAATAAAATGAAAGGGTTACTATTTTGCTCAGACACTGCTTGACTTTCGTGTCAAAGGTAAATCTATTGATAAGGCGGGCAAGATATTAGGGCTCAATTGATTTCTTGTATTCTTTACAGTATTTTCCATATAAAGTCTTGATGCAGGAAATGCAGATTCTACGCTGACCTGTTTTCAATTTTGTCTGACCATCAAGAGGAAATTTGATAATAGTGGGCAACTTTAATGCGTGGGCAACATTTGTGCCCTCTGTTTTATCAACCTCTATAGGCTCCCAGCTCATATGTGATCATGGTGCCCCATGGCTGATGCCTGACCCAACACCAACGCTCAAACCCTTTTGGAAATCCTGACTTGTCACTGAAATTGCTTTCCAGTACCCAACTTTAGGAATTCCTATTATAGAAATAATAGAGAACTGTCACACAGTGATCCCTTTTTGGCTGGTCACTCTCAGTTTTTTATTTTGTTTAAGACTCGCCTGATGGTAATCTTGAACTCTAACACTGAGACACTGGCATCCAGTGCTTGTGCTCTGACCCTTAAAACATGTTGAAATTGATTTAAAACCTAATTGGCACATATAACCTTCCCATAATATATATAATGTATTATATATAATAAATAATATATATTTGGTGCAGAAATACACCCATGACAATTAAAGGTAGCTTGTGGACTGCAATATCTATTGTGCCATCCACTATAGCGGCAGTGAAAACATGGTTTCAAGCCTACCCTGTGTATACTGATGGAAGCAACGTGAACCGTGCTGCACAAACCTGTCAAAATCATCGTTTTGACCGGTAGGGACGCATAATCGTAAATATTAAATAAATAACCCCTAAGCACACTTAGCTGCCCGTAAGCTAGAGTACATCATTTTCGCGATGGGAACATGTGTGACATTAGAAACAGCATGTTCCCCCAGTTACTAGGCCCAACATGGCATTGTCATTGTCAGGCTGAACTAGACTAGTGCAGTGAGCTGAACCAATAGAACTGATGTTTAGCAGCTGCACTGAAGATATAGCACCTGGGTGATAGCATGTTGCTGGTGCATGTAGTGGAGGGAATCTGCCAGATAGAGAACAGAAGTAGCCTAGGTTGTATACTGTAGCTGAGTAGAAATACAATATGTGAGGCAATACCTTTATCGTGGATGCTGGATGTGGGACAGCAGTTCCAATATGCATGTGGGCTCTTGGTCATCTGTGAAAGTAAACCTTCACTACCTACGTCACGTGTACTTAGCAGACACTGGGGTTTGTCCTGTAAAAGGTGCCACATGCACTCTCTCTGCAGGATCTTGTTGTGTGGTTTCATCAGTGCACAGACAGTTTAACTCTGGCTTTGCATGTGTGCTCGCTTTATTGGCTTAGAGGCATGGACTCTGATAAGAACAACAAGTATTAGCAAAGCCAATAGGTCACGCCTATACAAGAACAATTAGCTTTGCAAATATATTTTAGCAACGTTGTACACCAAAGTGGCTGCTGTTTAGCATGGGTAAACATTTGTGGGGTAAAGGAGAGTGGTGTGGAGCGTTGAAAAGTGGAGTGTTACGGAGTAGAGTAGAGTTACGTAGCATGGAGAGGAGTAAAGTGTCATGGAGTAGCATACAGTGTTGTGGAGTTTCGTGGAGGGAGCATAGTGTCGTAGAGTGGAAGGGTGTAGAGTTGAGCGGTGCTGAGTGGAGTACAGTGTCAGAGTTGAGAAAACTATCTTAGAGTGGAGTGACAGAGTGTCATGGAGTGGTGTAGAGCAGAGTGGAGTGGTGTAGAAGGTGTTGGGTAGAGTGTTGTGGAGTAGAGTGGCATAGAGCGAAGATGTGTATGGAGTATAGTAGAGTGGAGTAGTGTGCCATAGAATAGAGTGGACTAAAGTTGTATGGAGTGGCATAGAGGGAGTTGCGTAGAGCGTCGTAGAGTGGAGTAGTGCCATAGAATGTCATAGAGTGAAGCCGAGTGCTGTAGAGTGGAGTGGCATTGAGTGTCAGTGGAGCAGAGTTTAATGGAGTGCAGCATCATAGAGTGGATTATCGTGGAGTGTTGTAGAGTGGAGTGGAGTAGAGTGGCCTAGAGTGAAGTGGCGTAAAGTAAAGTGGTGCAGGGTAGATTGGCATAAAGTGTAATGTCGGAGAGTGCATTGGTTTTGAGTAAAGAGGTGTAAAGTGCAGTGAGGAACAGTGCAGTGGTATAGAGTAGAGTGGTGCAGGGTAGAGTGCAGAAGCGCTGAGTGCAGTGGCGTAGAGTTTAGTGGTGCAGATTAGAGTGTCAGAGTGCAGGGTCGAGTGGTGCAAAGTAGAGTGATGCAGAGAGCAGTGACATAGAGTACACTAGTGCTGAGTAGAATAGAGTGACATAGAGTGCAGTGATATAGAGTGTCTTGGTGTAGAGTGACATGGCGTGCAGTGGCATAGGGTAGAATGTTGTAGAGTATAGTGGCGTAAAGTGCTGTGGTACAAAGTAGTTGGCTTACGTTCAGTGGCCAGAGTGCACTGAGTAAAGTGGTGTAGAATGCATTGGCGTAAAGTGCAATGGTTTAGAGTACAGTGGCATAATGTAAAGTACAGAGGCCTAGAGTACAGTGGTGTAGGGTTCAGTGGCATAGAGTAGATTGGTTCAGAGTAGAGTGGAGTGTTGCAAGGTAGAGCATAGTGATGCAGGGTGGAGCAATGAATCATAGAGTAGAGAGGTGTAGAATAGAGTGATGCAGTGGCATAGTGGGCAGTGGCGTAGAGTAGATTGTTTCAGAGTAGAGTGAAGTGTCAAGCGTGGAGTGGTGCAGCATTGTGTGAAGTGGTATAGAGTAGTGGCGTAGAGTACATTGACGTAGAGTGCAGTGTTATGGAGTGGTGTAGAGTGGAGAGGTGCAGAGTAAAGTGGCCTAGACTGAAATGGTGTAGGGGGAAGTGGCAAAAATTGCAGCGGTGCCTAGTAGAGTGGGGCAGAGTAGAGTGGTGCATAGTAAAGTAGAGAGGCGTAGAGTGAGATGGCGTTCATTGCAGTGTCATAAAGTGCAGTGGTGCACAGTAGATCAGAGTGACATTGAGTGCAATAGAGTGGTGCAGAGTAGAGTGCAGTGACATACAATAGAGTTGCTCAGAGTAGAGTGGCATAGAGTTCAGTGGCAGAGAGTGCAGTGCTGCAGAATAGAGTGTCATAGAGTCCAGTGGTGTAGAGTAGAGTGACATAGAGTGAAATGGAGTAGAGTGCAGTGGCGCAGAGTAGAGTGGCATAGAGAGCAGTGGTGCAGAGTAGAATAGAGTGGTGTAGAGTGCAGTGACGCAGAATAGAATGGCGTAGAGTGCTGTACAGAGTACAATTATTTTTCCTAACAAAGTTTCAGAATGTACAGCAAACTAACATATCATAAGAACAATAAAGTTAAAGAAAGAAATGGAGATTAAGGAAGTTTTTTGGGCCAGTGTGAAAAATAATTCTGATAGAGAAATATGTGTGTAATTATAGAAAAATATACAAAATGTATTTGAATTTAAAAGGTTACATAAGACTCAGACATATTGTCTGTATAACAGAACAATTACAATACATATACAAAAAACCAGACAAAAGGCACACACAAAGAGGTTACTTGAACATAAGAATTCTAAAACCATACAAGAACTCCTATAAACAAAAACATTGTGTCCTCCTTAAGTTGTGGCCACAATAGCGTCGACGGCGTTTCGACCGTTGTCAAAAGTACATGGTCATCCTCAGGACAATGAATTAACTGAGCTTGTCACCAACCTATCTATAATACACAAAATATTTTTTTTAGAATTGGACCAAATGGAAAATAATTATTAATAAATTAACTCCCTAAAAAGAGAAGGAAAGAATTGTGCCCGCAGAGAATTGAGAAAGGAAAGGGGCAGCTAAACTAACCCATATTTACTGTGGTTATTTATCAAAAATATAAACGTCATAAAACAGAAATCCGAAAGTCATGTCCCCATGAGAAAAAGAAAAGAAACACGCCACAAAGATAAGGACAAATAACCGAAATGGAAGTTTATATGCTTAACAACACTTACTTCCACGTTCTAAAATCGCGAACAAGCAAAACCAAAGGTATGCTTGTATCAGTAAAATTCTAAAATTAAAGAAAAAAGGGGGGGGGGGAGACCCAAGTTACTGTGCTGCGCATAATGCCTGACAGAAAAGAGGGTACATGAATCCAAAAGCAGTTGCTTACAATTTTGCCAACTGCTCGGGAGCCAGGTATAAAGCTCCACTGACTACAAAAAAGGCTCTGCCGTAACTGTAAACAATGTTTAAAGGGCAAAATCAAGAGACTAGTACTAGGCCAAAGTACCAGCAATGCAGTGCGCAAGGAGAATGACATTGCCTGTATTCGGAAGCTGAAAGATATTTGATTTTTTACCTGGTGCCAAAGATTAACAACAATCCTTTATCGAAAGTGGCTGCTTAAAGTCCGCCAATATCGAGACGCCCAAACTAAAGAAAAGGGAAGAGGTAGGGATTGCGCGAGTTATTAAATAAAGCATTTGCACTACCTCAAATAAGGTAAAGAAAAAGACTAAGAACTAGACTTACCAAACATGAATAAAGTTCGGGTCAGTAGTAATTCCGACGAGCCGCAATTCAGACTAAACGCCATACCGCAATGCATTGATTATATGCATATGCGCATGCGTAACGCATGCAAGTCAGCAGAAAGGGGACTAAGTCAGATGCCAGATTGTATAATCGCCATCTTGAAATGGCAATTGTTACCGACTCGTTGTGCCGCAGATCCCGTAAAAACACCAGAGAAGTGACAAAAGACAACATTTATCCAGCTATACCCACACAATCAATGAACATGCATTTATACCAAGTGCATTACTTGATTGATAGCTATTAACAAGACAGGCCAACAAGTTAATGCTCAGATAAAGAATGTCATTAAGGGGCAACTTATACTAATAAATGAATACACGATGTATACAATCATACAAATGGCTTAACATTTAATAGCTTAACATTTAA
Organism: Lissotriton helveticus; assembly: GCF_964261635.1. Lineage (NCBI taxonomy): Eukaryota > Metazoa > Chordata > Amphibia > Caudata > Salamandridae > Lissotriton > Lissotriton helveticus. The sequence goes on from NC_136067.1 coordinate 877,748,567, forward strand.
TAGGGTACTATATCATTTAGGATAACACAATGATCCAAAGGTTAAGGAATGACATTCCTCCATCGTGTTGAGCCCCTGATTTATACTATTGCAGCGGAGAATCCAGCGGCATTCGGTTTTATTTAAGATGTTGGTAATGCTTCCACCACGTGGTGGTGTGCGTATCACATCAATAACTTGCCACTTCAAGTCCGATGGTGCGTGGTTCATCTCCGAAATGAGACACTAGGGGAGCATTCTCAGTTTTGCATCTGATGCGACTTTTACGTTGACCTAGACGAATTTTTATTTTTTGAGTCGTCTGTCCAATGTAAATAAGTTCGCAAGGGCACCAAATTGCATATATAACATTTTGTGTATTACAATTGGAATACTCTCTGAGGTCATAACAGATGTTAGCATGAATAAACTGTTTGGTATTCAGACTAGAGTCACACATGAGGCAGCCGCCACATCTATAGTGACCCACAATCAATTTTCTCAAGACCCCACATGGATGTAAGATTAGGTGCTTCCGTACGTGGTAAAGCAGCTCTAACTAGATGATCTTGTAAGTTCTTTCCTCTTTTGAATGAAAAAAGCGGCTGGTCGTTAGTAATTCCAGTCGATACAAAAAGTGACCAATATTTTCTTATAATGGCCGAAATGTGGTTACTTTGAGTTCCGAATGTGGTGACACAAGGTATTCTGGTAGTCAATTTCTTAGTTTTAGGAGACAGTAACTGGTCACGGTGATTATACCATGCCCGCTTCATCGAACGCTTGATTTATTTACGTGGATAACCACGTTGTTGAAGTTTCTCGGCTAGTTTGTCAGCCTCTCTAAAATAGTCGTCCCTAAAAAAACAATTTCTACGTATACGTAAAAATTGCCCAAAGGGCAAACCATCTCTTAAACTTCTAGAATGATTGCTAGAATATTGAAGCAATGTATTGCGGGCGGTTGGTTTCGTGAATAATTTAGTTACCAGACCACCTTCATGAGGAAAAATAGTCAAATCTAAAAAGGCAATATTGGTTCTGCTCAATTGAGAAGTGAACTTTAAATCAGAAGAACAGGAATTCAACCAAGCCAAAAACTCAGTCAATGTAGAATCAGTCCCAGTCCAAATGAAAAAAATGTCGTCAATGTAGCGTCGCCAATGGCGGACGCTAGAAAACAAAGGATTTTTTGTACAGTCATAAATTAAGTTTTGTTCAAAATTATCAACAAACAAAATAGCAAAATTGGGAGCATATGAAGCCCTCATAGATGTACCTTTAATCTGTAAATAAAATTGTCAGTCAAATTCAAAATAATTTTTTGTCAAAGAAATAGTCAATAAATCTATACTACTATTATAAAGGAAGAACTTTGAACCTTTGAGGCGGGTAAACTCGGGAACCACAGCGCCAATCCACACACCCGATACATCGTTGTAATCGTCAGCGTGTGCAGATGGACATAGGCTATATAAACTTAATAAATATACGTTATTTAAAAAATTTACCCCCCAAAAAAGTAGTCCCTTGGAAGAAGCACCGGCCGCGATGTGTGTGCCCGACGTGAGGAGCGCGAGAAGGAGCGGCGTCCAGGAGCGCGAGGAGGACCGGCGCAAATAGCGCGGGGAGGAGCGGTGAGGAGCGGCGGACAGGCTGGGAGGAACGGTGAGCGGCGGATGAGGTAGATTATTTATTTATTTATTTAGGAGCGGTGAGTGGCGGAAAAATGAAGCAAAAATGAAAATCGTGAGCAAGAGGAAGCAAACGGAGCATTACAAAAGTGAGCCAAACGGTGCATTACAGGAGGAAAAAGTTACGTGTGCAGGTTACAAAAGCGTACATCGTGAGGAAGAGGAAGCAAACGGAGCATTACAAAAGTGAGCCAAACGCTGCATTACAGGAGGAAAAAGTTACGTGTGCAGGTTACAAAAGCGTACATCGTGAGCAAGAGGAAGCAAACGGAGCATTACAAAAGTGAGCCAAACGGTGCATTACAGGAGGAAAAAGTTACGTGTGCAGGTTACAAAAGCGTAGAAAGTAAACATAGAGGTATAGGAGGAAAAAGTGACGTATGCAGGTAGCAAGAGGAAGAAAACGGAGCATTACAAAAGTGAGCCAAACTGTGCATTACAGGAGGAAAAAGTTACGTGTGCAGGTTACAAAAGCGTACAAAGTAAACATAGAGGTATAATACTGCAATATATGGAGGAAGGGCTCCGGGGGACCCATGGACACGTCGGGGCGGGTGGGGACCCTGAAGCCTAATTGCTCCCGGACAACGTCGGGACGGGCTGCCAGTACTACTATAATAAAGGAAGAACTTTCAGCCTTTGAGGCGGGTAAACTCAGGAACCACAGCGCCAATCCACACACCCGATACACCGTTGGAATCGTCAGGGTGTGTAGATGGTTATAGGCTATATAAATAAAATAAAAAGACGTTATTTAAAAAATTTACAGTAAAAAAAACAAGTAGTCCCTCCGAAGTAGCGCCGGCCGCGACGTGCGTGCTCACGTCAGGAGCGCGTGGAGGAGCGGCGTCCAGGAGCGCGACAAGGGGCGGCGGACATGGCGCTGGGGAGGAGCGGTGACGTTAGGAGCAGCGGACAGGCCAGCGGTGGTGCGAGCAGCAGACACAGCGGACAGGCCAGCGGCGGTGCGAGCAGCGGACAGGCGGGAGGAGCGGCGGCTCAGGTAAGGGGACCCATGTCGGGGCAGGCGGGGGTCGGGGCAAGTGGGGGTCGGGGCAACCGGGGGTCGGGGCAGGTGGAGGACAGGCCGGGCGGGGGCCCGGGCTGCTGCACAATGTCGGGGCGGGCGGGGGTCGGGGAAGCCTGTTGCACCCGCACAAGGTCGGGACGGGCTGCTAGTCAATAATAAAATCAATCGTAACCGCTCTAGGGGCTGGAAGAGTGTCAATGATTTGTTTGATGACCGCAATACCTTGTCATTGGGGGATGTTAGTATATAAGGATTCTAAATCCAAACAAACCAACAATTCTGAGTCTGGGCAAAAGGTCATCTGCTCTAACCGAACAATAATGTCACCACTGTCTCTGACATAGCTCCTGGTGGTAGTCGCAAATTCTTTAATAAAAACATCTATGTATTAGCACAAGGGTTCCAAGACCGACCCACAGCCAGAGACTATGGGCCGGCCCGGGGGGTTGAGTGAATCCTTGTGCACCTTCGGGAGAGTATACAAAACAGGTACCCTAAAGCTTTTGGAGTTAAGAAAAACAAATTCTTTATTACTTAGAAATCCGCCCATTTTGGCCTCAGTTGTAACCGTGAGTATCATCTTTTGAATCTCAAGTATAGGGTTAGAGCGCAAAATTTGTTAATGATCACCATTATTGAGCTGACGCTTGATTTCAAGTTTATATTTATCAATAGACTGGACAACGATCCCGCCGCCCTTGTCAGCACTCTTAATAATCAAATCTTGGTTTTGTTTAAAGGTAGTCAAAGCATTACGTTCTGTTAAAGAGATATTGTATGGTATAAATTCAAAATCATTATTCAAATCAGCCACTTCCTTGAGTACCATGGACTCAAAGGCCAATAACTCCACTGGCATTTTACTGGATGGCGGATTAAAAGTAGATGGAGGACGTAGTCCGGATGGATTAAAATCCTCATTGTACGTGTTTCCCAAAAAATAAGCTTTGAGACGCAATTTCCGAAAAAATTGTAGCAATTCCAATTGGATATCAAAAAGGGAAGATTTGACAGTAGGTACAAAGCTCAACCCTTTACTTAAAATGGAAATTTCATCATGCCGCAACAAGTGATTCGATAGATTAAAAATAGGAATAATTTCTTCACTAGGAATACTCGATTCATTAGGAAAAAGATCCACGTTAGTCATATGTATAGGGGGATTCGTCATACAGGTGGGCCCCACTGATAAAATTTCCGACGGGTCTGTCTCTCTCCCGACTGGAAATTCCATCGTTGTTGGTGTTGAGGTGGCCGGGATCTCGTTCGGCCCCTCCCACCTCTTCCACGTTGTTCTAAAAAAGAAGGTTTATAACCTGCAGTTGAAGGACCAGGGCGGGAATTAGTGTTCTGATCAGATTCATCGCTCGAACTTGCAGAAGATTCAGAAAAAGTTATGGCACTGTTATTTTTTAAACGACCCCAGGTTGGATAATTATCATTGTATTGAGATTTGGGTTGGGTATAAAATTCATCTTGTAAATCAGGGTGAGCCCTTAATTGACTAAAATTCGCTATGTCTTTTTGAATTTTATTAGTTTTTTTTGTTTCTTTCGAATTTTTCAAATTCAACAATAGTTTCATTAACTTTGTCAAGTGCTGCTTTAGCCTCATTTATTACATCACCCTCATTTATCCGTCTTTCCAAATCAGCAATTATTTCAAGTTCTTTTTTGCTATGTTCCAAAGCTGTATCAATGCCATGGACAAGCCAATGGCGGGAACAGGTCACTCCAATATGGCTAAATCCCTTTCTGAATTTAGCGTCATTGGTAAAAATCAGGGGGACATTACGTACTTGTAAACCCACCGGTATAACATCCTTTTTTAAATATTCAGTCATCATAAGAGCATGTAGGGTGGTCCGTACATGCTTCTTTCTACATTGTTCTAATTCGTCAAGTAAAGCCTGAGCTTCACTAACAACTGGCTGAGCCACTACGGGTCCCAGTAAAGAAGGACCATTCTTGATCCTAGAAATATACTCCTCTGAATATAGGGGAAACTCGGGATTGGCCATAAACAATGAAGGGCAATCAACGGGGTCAAGACAAAAGAGCCCTCACAGTTATGCAACTGTGCTTAAAATATCAACCACCACAGGGGCAGCCCTAACCACCTGAACCAGGGGCAATAAGTATTTTTCCTAACAAAGGTTCAGAATGTACAGCAAACTAACATATCATAAGAACAATAAAGTTAAACAAAGAAATGGAGATTAAGAAAGTTTTTTTTGGCCCGTGTGAAAAATAATTCTGAAAAGAAATATGTGTGTAATTATAGAAAAATATACATAATGTATTTACATTTAAAAGGTTACATAAGACTCAGACATATTGTCGGTATAACAGAACAATTACAGAGTACAATGGCGTAGAGTGCAGTAACAGAGTATAGTAGCATATATTGCAGTGGTGCAGAGTAGATTGGCGTGGAGTGCATTGGTTTTGAGTAAAGTGGTGTAGAGTGCATTGGCATAGAGAGCAGTGGTGCAGAGTATAGTCGAGTGGCACCGAGTGCTGTTGTGTAGAGGAGACAGTTTCAGAGTAAAATACAGTGGTGTAGAGTAGATTAGAGTGGCGTAGAGGGGATTGGCATAGAGTGCACTGGCGTACAGTGGAGTGTTACTGAGTAGAGTGCTTTGGCGTAGAGTGGTGCAGAGTGGAGTGGGGTAACATAGAGTATGCATTGTATGGTAGCCTACTGACATTACCGGCAACACATCTTCAATCTAAATGACCATTACATTTGCACTAGCTTAGAAGAACGAACAGGGGGCACCGGGTTTCGTGCATGGATACATAAAACAATGTATACGTTGAACACTTAAGAACATAAATTAGTAAATCAAACTATTGAAAGATAATATTTTTATTTAGCAAATTCTTTTTTTGTCATTTTTTTATAATGTTTTTATAAAAAAATATAAGTAATTAGTCAACATAATAGTACATTCAATTCATACATATACCGGACAGTTTCTTGCTTCTAATAGTCAATTTCCATGTATCTAGTACAAATCTAGTGTAATTCCATTATAAATACATGAATTTACAGGAAACAGTTGTTCACAATAATTGGTTACAATGTGTTGATTGATCACAGTGATTGATAGCAATATCTATATAAATTGAACAATTAAGATCAGAATATCCCTGGTAATGATATACAGAACCAATCATCAACGCATTTCGGCCAGTGGCTTCCTAAAACATTATAAAAAATTACAAAAAAAGAATTTGCTAAATAAAAATAATATCTTTCAATAGTTTGATTTATTAATTTATGTTAAGTGTTCAACGTATACATTGTTTTATGTATCCATGCACGAAACCCGGTGCCCCCTGTTCGGTCTTCTAAGCTAGTCATTCCTTGCTAGGGTTTATCCTTAATTGCAGGGGCCCCGTAACGTTTGTTAAAGACATTACATTTGCACTTACATACAGTTTTACTTATTTTTTTTGTGAACAGATGTTATTGCATTTTAATTAGGAACCAAGTGTACATGACATTTTGTCACTCCATCTCCTGTGCCTGGTGCATGTTATTCACAAAGTAATATTCGCAATCCAGTTGGCATTTACCAAGTACAATAAACAACTTTCTTAACTTCCTCCTCCCACCCCTTTCCCTGAGTTGTGCCTTGATTCAGCATAGTATTACAACACAAAAGTGGCTGTTGGTCTTGTGTATTCATGCGTTCTCTAATCTGGCATAGGTATTCACCCTTCTAAAGATTCCGTTATTATTTGGAGAAGCCAGCTTTTGATGATGAGCTGGCAGTTACGCATCTCCTCCCAGTTCGGGTGCTATTGGGGGAAGGGGTGGGGGGGGGTGTGCCACATGGTGTGCTATTCTCCTCCTGAGGTTCTGGGTGTTTTAAGCTTTCCACCAGGGCCTTCCAGACTGGGGCTTTATCTATCGAGCCAATACCTCTCCTTGCCTCCCGTACAGGTAGTTCAACTACATATAACAATCACTAGGATAACAATAACTTGAATTTAATGGAGACAAACGGAGACATGCTCAGTCTGAAGTATATTGAACATGCATTCAGTTTTTTATTCTCAAATTTTAGCTCCTACGTTTGCTTGAAAAGTTCTAACAAGTATTGCTAGATTCATGAGCATTTATCGAATCATAAGCGCCACGTGTTTCAGCCCTTGAGGGCTTTTTCAAGGCTTCAAACATGTATGTTGAGGGTCTATTTATTTTCTGAGAGTTGTAACGTCCCACCATTTGTAAATTTTCAACAATTTTCTTACAAATGTATGTTTTTCAGTAAGGCTTTCCTCATGTTGATACTTTCTTTATTATTTTAATTCTATGTGAAAGATTGATTTAGATATTCGTTTAAATTTATATAGCACTTTCTTCCAATTGTTTTATACACATGATAATATATGCAAAATGAGATGTGGATAAATGAGAAAAAAACCTCTTAAAAGCAAACACGGCAAAAGAAAAACAACAGGTCTCGCCTTTATAATGCACATGCTAAGCTGTTGGCTTGCCAATGTTTGTCTGTAAAGTATTGTTTAAAACATATACAATTACAAAAATCAAAATACTGGAGGAAAAGCAAACACATTTCTTATTGTATCTCACACTGGACATTGAAATTCTTTCTTTCTAAATGGCCTGATTTGCTTTTCAAATATTAGGCTTTTGGAATTCCACAAGGCGTGTCATGCTAAGTACACCATCTGTTTCATATGCTAGCTAAATGAGTGCAGCTGATGGCTATTCTCCCCAGCACCATAAAACGTTGTGGGTCAAAGCTTGTGTTTTCATACACTGTGAAATGCAGAAAATAAAACAAAAATAACCCTTTAAGTCAGCCAATCAGAAGTATCATAAAGATGCTATGCTCAAGGGGTGGAACACATTACAAGAAGTGGATGGCAAGTCATGGATTAATCAGCGTGCAAATGAGTATGAAATAAAGCCATCCTATGGTAAGCAATGGGTGGTCTGTATGCCCACTGTAAGGTCACAGTAGTCTTTATCAACCAGGCACTTTGTGCTGTCAGGTTTTGATACCTAAAACACAATATTTACCAAACATATGGGGGAGCTAAATTAAATGAATTGTCTTTCTGATGGTTTTTAAACACAACCAGTGATGAAGAAAGATGCAGGAGCATTGGTAGTCTACACTGTAGCTTGGGTCCAGCAAAATGAAGGACCTTGACTGAAAAGCATCATGGAGATAGAGGGCAGAAAAGAAAAGACCTTATCTGCTAAACTGTAAACTCATAACGGATAAATATATTGATACATATGCAGTAAGTCAACAAAGTAATAAGGAGCAATACTCTTTCTACATACTGATCTCTAAACTGTCTACTACGCGGCTATCTCAATGCATTTGAAAACTTTGTTATAGGAAATCTAGGGCCCTTGACTCAGAACCTCCTGCCACTCCCTCTGTGGCCTGAATCATGGCTGAATGGGTTGTATTTTGAGAGTGCAGGATTTACTTGGAGGCTCCCGTGGAGGGGTGGTATGCTAGCTATTCTGAGAGATTGAGTTGGACACATTTTCCCAGCATCCTTAATGTCTAACTCATCATTTTGATGATGAACTGTTTTTCAGTGACCATTAAAGAGCTTGAAGATAGCACTGTGTTGGTGCTACGCATCTGCTCCTTTCTACATCAATGTTAGCGTAAGGTCAATCTATCTGTAGGGTTTTAAGATCTAGATGGTGATAGACACTATACTCAGATATAGTCATGTGTTGATATATATTCCTACAGGTTTGACAGTGACAGCGGTGAAAGACTCCGGAGAGTGGAATTTGGAGGCTGGAGCACTGGTGCTTGCTGACGGAGGACTGTGCTGCATTGATGAGTTCAATAGCATCAAGGAGCATGACAGAACGAGCATTCACGAAGCAATGGAGCAACAAACCATAAGTGTGGCGAAAGCTGGGTAAGAGTTTTTACCAGTAGCCTAGTCTTTAATACCCTCCGCCGTCTACCAGGGTTAACATGTTTCAGATCGAAAATCCCGGTCAACCTTCTAGGCTGTAGGATTATGACTAGTCAAGGCCCTGGCTAATGCCATCCCAGTGCACAATGTCACCATGACTGACAGCAAAACCTATTTTACTAATGTACTTTTTCCAGCATTGTGGGGCTGATCATCTCAAGTGCAGTGCTCAGGATCTAAAGCTAACCCCCATGCTTCTAATTTCTGACTAATGTATTTGATGTTTTATCCCTTGTTGCCTTTTATTTTAGTGTTAATCTATAGCCCTTGTCAGAAGGCCTTTTCCATCTTAATACCCAGGATCAGGAACAACATCCCCATATCCATCAGGACTGCTGTAATGCTGCTCCAATTTAAGGATGATTTGAAAACTCACCTCCTTAAAGAACAGTCCATTACAATGCATTAACTGTCCACAACCCATCTAAAGCTCATACAACTTGATGACTTTACGTTTGACTTATGACTTTGACGTTGTAAAACGCTCCGCTGTCTTCAGGCCAGGTGCATGCTATAAAAATACCATGTACTTACTTACATACGTACATATATTATCTGAAGGACCTGAGGAGGGGGGTCTGGGAGCGAGCTGTGACTTCCATCCCCCATCTCACCTTGCGTTTGAAGCCATGCCAGAGATGTCCCTGCCCTCACCGATTCTCGCTCGTCCTACTGTGTGCGAAAGGAGTGGTACTAGACCGTTGTGTGTATGCCTAATGTGGGCTGCGGTGGGTTGGGAGATCTCGATGCCCGCTCCATACCATAGCTGCTTGTTTTTACGGTTAACCATGTCTCTTGTTGCAGTTAAGCTGAGAAATGCATATATGCTCCTTACGGTTGACATTGCAACCCTGGTAAAGGCATCACTACATTGGGACATTAGATATTTATCACCTGTACCGATGTGTGTCACTGTATTCAATGTGCCATTGTCTGCTTTACATGCAAGTACTTAATACAAGTGTTTTGAAAAAAACCATATATAAATATATACACTCTCTAAAGATTTATCAAATAATTGTTATCGTATAAATAAACAGGCATTGTTAAATGCATCAGGTTTAGCCTATGTGATTAATAATACCTTTGTTTTTCTAAGTTGTAGTTTGGTGAGCAATTGTGCAATGAAAGTTACAGAAACTCCGTAAAAGTGTTCTGACTTGTTTACTGAGAAAGGCAAACTATTGTAAATACTTCATAATAGCAGTAATTCTAAAATCTAGCTTACATACTTTTTCAGTTCCAGATATTTGTAGCCTAAACAGCGTGGTGGCAAGGAACAAATGTAGCCTTGACTACAGAGAAAGTTCAATTTGGTGCTTCATTAGGAGTGTCTAAGGATTCCCGGCGGGGCTGTAGCAGAGTTATCCCACCGGGAATTGCATAGTCTGTGCAAGCCTCACGGATATGTCATGTTTCCCCCAGAGATTTTGAACTACTGAGAGAAACCAAAATATCCGAGGGACTCTCTGAAAAGTTCTGATGCCTCAGGTAATTCCTCAAGTTCTTTAATGTTAAACGGGAAGCAGCAGCTTGGAGTGCACATCATAACTTTAAAAAAAAGTATGCGAAATCGGGGGATTGTGTATGGCATAACGTCCAGATCTGCCTTAGACTGGAATAGTCTCTGATCAGGTCAGAGGTGAAAATAAATTCAAAGTGACGAGAGAGATTTAAAGTCCGAGAATCCCACGCGGCCACCTCTGAATAGCCTGCGGATGCCTAGAATGAAAGAAACCGTCCCTGAAGAGCATGGGGCTGCATGCGTTGCAGGAATATCTGGTGTGCAATCACTTCAAGAGAATCAATCAATCATGGCATTTGTAAAGCGCACTACTTACCCGTCAGAGTCTCAAGGCACTGGGGGATGCTGCTACTGCTCGAAGAGCCAGGTCTTGAGGCGTCTTCTGAAGGTCAGTAGGTCTTGGGTCTGCTGTAGGTGGGTGGGGAGGGTGTTCCATGTCTTGGTGGCGAAGTGGGAGAACGATCTGCCGCCGGAGGTTGCTCTTTGGATGCAGGGGACTGTGGCGAGGGCGCGGTCGGCGGAACGTAGCTGGCGGGTGGGGGTGTAGAAGCTGAGTCGTTTGTTGAGGTATACTGGTCCGGTGTTGTGGAGAGCCTTGTGGGCCTGGGTGATCCTCTTGTTGACGGAGAGCCAGGGCAGGTCTCTCAGGAGGGGTGTGATGGGGCTGCGGCGAGGGGTGTCGAGGATCAGGTGTGCAGAGGCATTCTGGATGCGTTGAAGCCTTTTTAGGAGTTTGGCCGAGGCTCCTGCGTAGAGTGCGTTTCCGTAGTCCAGTCTGCTGCTGCCGAGGGCCTGGGTGATCGTTCTTCTCCTTTCGGTGGGGCTCGACTTGTAGATCCTGCGGAGCATGCGAGGGTGTTGAAACAGGAGGAAGAGACGGCGTTGACCTGCTTTGTCATGGAGAGGGTGGAGACAAGGATGACCCCGAGGTTGCGTGCGTGGTCGGTGGGTGTGGGAGCGGATCCCAGTGCGGTTGGCCACCCCGAATCGTCCCAGGCTGACGGGGTGGTTCCGAGGATGAGGACCTCCGTCTTGTCCGAGTTCATCTTCAGTCGGCTGTCCCTCATCCATTCGGCGACGGCCTTCATTCCTTCGTGAAGGTTGGTTTTGGCGGTGTGGGGGTCCTTGGTGAGGGAGAGGATCAGCTGGGTGTCATCGGCGTAAGAGCTGATTTTCAGATCGTGCAGTCGGATGACGCGGGCGAGTGGTGCCATGTAGATGTTGAACAGCGTTGGGCTGAGGGATGAGCCCTGGGGTACGCCGCAGATGATCTTGATGGCTTCGGAGTGGAAGGGGGGGAGGCAGACGCTCTGTGTTCTGCCAGGGAGGAAGGAGGTGGTCCAGTCCAGGGCCTTGTCTTGGATCCCGGCATTGTGGAGGCGTGCGCGTAGTGTGCGGTGGCAGAATATGTCGAAGGCGGCTGATAGGGCCGCGGTTTCTCCGTTGTCTAGTATGGTCATGATGTCATCAGTGGCGGCGATGAGGGCAGTCTCGGTCCTGTGGTTGCTGGGGAACCCGGACTGCAACGGGTCCAGGATGCTGTTCTCCTCGAGGTAGCTGGTCAGTTGTGATGGTGGGATGTCGTTGGTGTTGGAGCTGGGGTTGGAGAGTTCCTTCACGATGTTGAAGAACTCTTTGCTGTTGTGTGCATTGTTGTCTAGGTGGTCTTTGAAGGAGGCCCTTTTGGCGGATCTAATGAGGTGATGGTGTTTGCGGGTGGCTTTCTTGTGGGCTGCGTAGCTGTCTGGTGTTTGTTCACGGAGCCAGTTCTTCTATAGCTTTCGGCAGCTTTGCTTGGTGGCCAGGAGGTCTTCAGTGAACCTGCTGGCTTTCTTGCTGGTGTGGCTGTTGGAGGGTTTCCTGAACGGGGCGAGGGTGTTGGCACAGTCGTCGATCCACTGTCTGTGGTTGCGGGAGGCGGTGTCAGGGTCGGTAGGGTCGACGGGTGTGATCTGGGCGAGGGTGGTGGTTAGCTGGTCTTCAGTGACTTTGCTCCAGCATCGGCGAGGCATCTGTTGGGTGCGGTGGTGCGTGGTGAGTTTCTGGAAGGTGAAGTGGATGCAGCGATGGTCGGTCCAGTGGAGTTCGGTGGTGTGGTTGAAGGAGACGTGGGGGTTTGCGGAGAAGATGGGGTCAAGCGTGTGGCCGGCTGAGTGGGTAGGCGTTGTGACGAGTTGTCTGAGTCCGAGGTTGGCTAGATTGTCGATCAGGGTGGTGGAGTTGGTGTCATTGTTGTTCTCGAGGTGGAAGTTCAGGTCCCCGAGGAAGATGTAGTCTGTGGAGGTGAGGGCGTGGGTGCTGATGAAGTCGGCGATGGAGTCACTGAACTGCGGTCGGGGTCTGGGCGGTCTGTACACGAGGGTTCCTCTGAAGGTGGTGTTGGGGTCGGTGTGGATCTGGAAGTGCAGGTGTTCGGCGGTGCTGAGGGTGATGCCGGTGTTGGTCGAGGCTCTGAGAGTGTTCCTGTGAACGATGGCGATACCTCCTCCTACTCCGTTCGTGCGGTCCCTGCGGGTGATCTTGTAGCCTTCCGGGACGGCTATTTCGATGTTGGGTGCCGAGGAGGGGTTCAGCCAGGTCTCCGGCAGGAAGGCGACGTCTAGGGTGGTTGAGTCCAGTAGGTCCCAGAGTGCGACAGCGTGTGTGCGGGCGGAGCGGGTGTTGAGAAGAATGCATCTGAGGTGGCTGGCTTGTTTCCTGGTTGGTGGGTTGGCGGGCCGGATGCTGGTGAAGCTGCAGTTCCGGCATGAGAAGGGGCCTTGGGTGCGCTTTGGGGTGGCCAGGAAGCAGGTGTGTGATTGTCCCGTGTGGAGTGCGTGAAGGGTACTGGCATCGTAGCGGTGTAGGGTGTCGTGTCAGTCGCGGGGGCAAGGGTTTCTGGCGCTGGGCGCGGACAGGCGCAGACGGGCTTGCCTTAGGCGCACCTTCAACGCGCCAGCGGCGCGGCCGCGCAGTGACCGCCATTTAAGGGTAGGTGGGAGGGAAGAGCAGCGAATGGGCGAGCGAGGGGCTGGGCCGCAGGGGAACGGGCGAAGCAGAAGGCAAGAGACGGGCAGGGGGGCACAGTAAAAGGCAAAAGCAAAGAAAAATTAGATTACCCCAGGCAAATAATACAGGCAATAACAACAGGCAGAAGCTGAAAAAGACAGCAGTACCGGCCTACCAGACCACCGAGGCAGAGGGGCCACGAACCTGCGGTAGTGGTGGAGACATGCAGCGGGGGTCCACAGAGGCACTGGTGGAGCTGTGCGGCGTGGGGGGAGCGACCTGCCTTAAACAGGGTCAGGGGTCGCTCTCCTCACCGCGCAGCGACCGCCATTTAATTGTAGGTGGGAGGGAGGAGCGGCGAATGGGCGAGCGGGGGGTAGGGGGGGGGGGATTTGGAAGAGTGCTTTGGAAGAATAGCCGAAAGGCCTGGCACAGATCGGTAAAAGTAAACTTCGGGCTAAGAAAGAAAAAGTAAACCTAGGGTAATAAAGTGTGGTATTTATTTTAAGAGCATGCAGAATCTGCCTCAAGTGGTGAGCATGTCAGTATTGGTCACAGGGAAGCTTTTTCAGCAGTCGGGTTCATCTTGGGCTCCACAAGGGCACATATTATATTAAAGAAGTGTAGGAGGACATCACCAGCTGCAAAGCTGCAGGATCAGAGAGGGCGAGCCTTACTTCATACCAAGTTGTTTTGAAAAAAATGAAATATATACGACTAGGTCGTGGAATACTTCCTGCTGAATTTTAAACTGAACGTTTGTTGTATTCTTGCTGCGGAAGTTTATTTTGTGAGGTCTCAGAAGCGACGTAATTTAAGCAGCAGCTGGGAGTGCACACCGTAATTTAAACAAAAAAGTAGGAACAAGTGGAAGAGGGTGTGGCATAACGGACAGAGCTGCCTAATTTAAAACTGGGGAACCAGATTCGAGTCTCGTTGTCGGCTAAACATCCTGTGATTCAGGGTAAATCACCTAATCTCCCTGTGCCTACCAACAATGAATGTGTCCTTGTTTAAAGTGACGGTGCAGGCGAACCTAAACATGACATTGTACCATTTCGTGTCATTGATATAAGGATATGTGAAGTATCCTTTTAATTGTTAATACTACACTTTTAAGTTGCTTAATTAGTTTTCATTCTTCAAGTGAGATGTCTACATTGCGTGTATAATGGACTTGCCCTAAACTGAATTAATTCTGGGAATGTCTTTTAGGACTTTAAACAGCCACATCGCTCCACTGACTTTGACTAGGTTTACTCAAAAGAGAGTCCACTTACATACATACACATTCAGTGGAGAGACTGGGCTCAAAATATTAATACGTACCCTACTATTTGCTATCAGGAGGCCCAGACAGACCTGCATTTCAAGTCAAGTTAACTTTCTAAATATACAGCGCCTTTTTTGATTTCAGAAACTTTAAAACTATTGTTATAAATGAAGAACAAGTCATTAAAGTGCTTTATAGAGATTTTAAATTATTCTAAGCAGAGTGTGTGATTCTAACATTAGCACCGAATTCTTAAGAATGTTTAGAGTGAGCTGGTCTTAATACTTTTCGATCATTTTTCAATTTCACAATGTTATCCGTTGTAAAGGTATTCTAAACCACTTAAAAATAGTTAGCATTTTCCCCAGGCATTTGCAAGTAATTTGTGACTTTGAGATGAGGTTACTGGAGTACGTTGTCCGACAAAGAGTGACTCCTTAGTTAGAAGTTAATGTAGTAGTAGAAAACGTATTATTCGGTTAAATAAGTAACCATAAAAAATATAAAACAGGATAAAAACAGAATAAAAAGAGCAAACACACACATAATATAAAACACAAGGTACACAGTCCTTGAGATTCAAATGACAAAGCAAGCACAATAAACAACGATAATTGTTAGAGGGACGGTCCAGTATGTACAGACATTATAAAAGCAAACTGGTTAAGGCCAGGCTCTCGGATCGCGACAACATTACTTAAAAAAGAACCAATGTTTACAAAAATACGAATATCACCCAACATAGCAGGAAAGAGCATGGCTGGCCTTATTTGAACAAACTGAGCCTCTCTCAAAATAGGAACCTGAAACTTTTTCTTTGGAAGGTTGTATTAGCTACAGAACATGACAACATGCAAGATTGACTGTGCTGAGTTTTTTGTCACACTCACAAGGACCTAAAAGGCCATCTGCAGCCCAACCTTTAGGAAAGCTTACAGTGGGACAAAGGAGTTCAGCCTGAACCTGAATAAAAGGTGCCCGTGGTAAGTATTGTTCACCATGGTTCTATAGGGCTAAATGTTTTCATCAGATAGTTAGCCCGAGAGATGATAGTTAGCCCGAGAGATGGTTTGCAGAGCTCAGTGTCCTCTCTAGTGGCCAAAGACCCACCAGAAAGTTATGTTTGACCCACCAATAAGCATCTTTAATGGTGCCCATGGGCTCTGTGAAAAGATTGGGGTGGCCGAAGGCTGTGAATGCGGACTTAATATAACTCAGCAAGCACACAGAGGTCAGTACATTGACAGGTTTCCTACCTTCCCTTGAACTAAGGTCCAAAACCACTCTACACAGTCTGGCTAGTGTAAGCTTCCTTTATTGAAAGTAGTTAATAGAGCAATAGAAGGGTAGAAGATCCGCTATACGACTAGGGCATCAGAAAGTAAGTGAAATAAAGTGTCCCATATGTTTAGTGTTAGAAATAGGATTTCTGGTTGGCCAAGGCTTGCGCCAAAGCCAGTCAGAAACCACCACTCTAGTCAGGGCAAGGGAGTTACAAGCTGAAGATAACCCCTGCTCACCGCCTTGGTAGCTTGGCACCTTAGTCAGGCTTATCCCAGAGGCAATGTGTAAAGTTTTTGCGAAACACACACACAGCAGCAACAAACTAGGAACACCACAAAAGAAACTCCACTCAAGGTTATATAAAAAATAACCTTTATATTATCATAAACACGTTAGAAACCTAATCACACATTTACAATGTGCCAGTTGGCACGGGCAATATTCACAGGGGATTATATACATGATCAGGCCAGTGGGCCATGGTCAGAACCATCAGAAAAGGTAAGTAAATGTAAAACACAACCAGTAACTACTGCCACCATAATGACCTAAGCATTATCACACTAGCCTTAGACACCATCCTAAGCATAAACACATTAAGCAATAGGCCTCACCAGCATAAACACATTATGCAATAACCACCTAAGAGCATAGACATCATTAGAGGCATAAACCATGGTGCATAAATCACATTATACCTACATCATTGTAGGCATAACATCACACATGAATCACATTACGCCTAGACCTCATAGCCATATCTGTAGGCATAAACACACAGTGAAAGGGGCATCACATTAGGGCTTTACATCCCACCAACAGCCAAAATGTCCGCCCCACAGTAGTGAGAAACCAAAATGGCTGTTTGTCACTACCAGGACATGTCACACACTTAAGGTACACGTCCTATCTTTTACCTACAATGCACCCTTGCCCATAGGGCTAGCTAGAGCCTACCTTAGGGGTGACTGACATGTAGTAAAAAAAAAAGGGGGGTCATGGACATGGCACACACTTTAGGTGCCATGTCACAGCGGCAGTAACACTGCGCGCACACGCCCTGCAATGACAGAGGCCTGAGATAGGTTTAAAAGGCTACTTTGATGCGTGGCCCAATCAGCACTGCAAGCCAACCAGTAGCATTTAATTTACCAGCCCTGGGTATGAAATACCACTTTACAAGGGACTGAGAGGTAAATTAAATAGGCCAAACAGGTGTAGACCAATCTTACCATCTTTAAGGCAGAGAGCACAAGCACTTTACACTGGACAGCAGTGCTAAAGTGCCCAGAGACCTAAAACCACCAACACCATGTCAGAAAAAAGGCTAGGAGAAAGGCAAAAGGTTTAGGGATGACCCTGCAAAAAGGGCCACGTCCAACATTTAGAGAGAATAATTTGGGAATCAAATGATATGGCCCAATACATTTCATGTAAATGTGCTTGTAGTTTTACAAGTTCTGGTTCTTGGGTGGATTATTGAGTTGTAACAATACATCATGTTAACACCTACCAGTGAAATTAGTTTAGTTACTATTTAAATTTCCTAACAGGCCAAACTGAGTAGGGGTTTGGATTCTTATTCAGTGGAACAAATTATATCCGCAGTGGCATCCTAAAGGTGTTTGTGTGGATTGGGTCTCTTCTTAATAACTGTATCTACCTTGGGTCCACGTGTTACAGACCTTTCTGTGTAAGGTGGCAATTGTCATTAACAGTAGCTTGCTTCTTACTGGAAAGTTTGCAATCTACTAGGGAAAAGGGTCGAGATTAAGTCAATGAGTAGCCCAAGGGCTTAGTCCAGCAGTGTTGTGGGTGGTTGGTGAACAGCAAGGACAAGTGGAAGGTTTTTAAAGGTGAAATAATAAATTGAGGGAACAATTTTGAAATACAATTGTTTAATTGTAGAACTGTGAATACATTACTTGAACCTTTGTTCAACCAGAAAAGGACTTGCCATATGAATTATTCCAAAAGTAAAGGGTATGAACAAATCTGCATAGCTGTATGCTTAAAATAATCATATATGATGCCTAATAAATGGCAAACTTACTCAACCTACTGGAACATTTCTGTACAGATTTCTGAACTCTGTTTGCCTCTTCTGATGAAAACTAATTATATAAAGAATTTGAAATAAGTCCAATACATTTTTGAGATGGTAATAACATTGACAAGTTTCCAATGTGTGGGTGTGTGTATGTTATTATGTTCCTGTCTATCTTTAGAAATAGTCACCCACACAGGGAAGCAACAGTGCCAGCTATAAAATCAAGAAGGTTTACTAAAGATGTAGCATGCTCCCCGAATGTGATACTCCCTGGACAAGCTAGGAAAATACTGGATCACCTCACGCCATGAAAAAGTATGTGTCCAGGCGTAGTAGGTGAGCCTGTTTTTTACAACCACAGGAAGATTGGTGAGTATAGTGAATACTGATTGTCTCCTAACAGCTTAGTTCTTCCTAGGATTAGGGCACCTGTTTTATAACTGTCCTTTATCATTCTAGTTATTGCTAAGGTTACTGCACTAGGATTTAGACTGTCCCCTAGCTTCCTAGTTCATGTCATGGTTTTAGTACTTGGATCCTGACAATCCCTTCATCCTGGCGTTGATACTAATTTTTAATCTGAAATACAGCTCAACGTTATGTATGATTAAGGTTTCCGCATGAGATTTTACTTGTTTTTGCAGCTTTCTAACATTTAATATACCTCTACAACCTCATTACACCCTTGAAATTGTGCATTAATTAATTCATTTAATTATGTATGATTATTATTATGAGAAACCTAATTGGCAAGAGTGTTTTTACACAGCAGACAAGAACTAATGGGTTTCAGTACCTAAGGGTGGTGGGCATGTATTCTGAAACTTTTGCCAGTTAGTAAAAATCCTATTGCCACACAAGTAGTTAGTCTCCTGTAGTTACTTTTTCAGGTTCTTAAAAAGAAGAAATTGATTCAACTATTGACAAACTTCAGAAAACGTCAGATGAGGATAAACCTTTTAGAGCTCAAAAAGAATGCATGGGAATTGGATCTTGAGGAGCACAAAATCGATGCATTTCGGTCAAAGATGCTGAATACCAGTTTTAACATCTGTGTGATTTAGGGAGAATCTTTGAAAACAACAGATATTAAAAAAAAAATCAGATGCTGCTGGAACTTTATAGTTTGGGGCCAAACAATAACGACAGTTGTTGGACTTGTAATGACCTTGGTGGTGGTCTAGAGAGGTTTTAAAGAGGATCTCTTTAGTAGGGAGCCCAACTAGCAGTCTGTAAAACATTGATCGCCATGGTGTATGCTGATCAAATGGATTTCCCTCAAAAACCTTTAGAAACAATTCCAATGGAAAACATTCATGATTGCAGAAAGGGGCACATTAAGAATATGGATGAGCAGCAAGATCCCTAACACCGATGAATGGGTTATTTATGTTTCCATGCATGACTTGATGATCCTTTTCACAAAAGGGGAAAGACTGGGTATATATTTGAGAACATGTATAAAAAGGTTCTTGAACAATATATGGTGAATAGCACTTTAAATTGTACTTGCTGTGGTTAGCTGTTGTCTAGACATTGCCCTCCCTTTTCTTTTCCTTTATGTGCTCACCTGCAATAATCATGTCCCCCTTTTCTTGAATATCAAATGATAGGAGTGTTCCAACTAAAGAAGGATCGGATTGGATCTGCCCAATGACCTATAGAACAGGTTATTGTTGTTGCATACATTAGAACAGCCTTTTGATTTGAAACTATGATTTACATACCTTTTGTAATTTTGCCTCACATTTGATGTTTATTACTTGTATATTCTTGAGGAATAAGGGCTTACTGTCTCTGAAAATATGAACAAAAAAATAAAACAACTGATGTACATAAGGAGTGTATTGAACATGAATTCTGGTTGGTCAACTTCATCTGAATTTTTGGGCCACATCTTAATTTTCACATAGACATGGATAACTTACTAAGGACAGATCTGAATCATGGTCCTCTCTTTGTGCCCTTATTGCTGCCAAATATCACTTTTTAGAAGACGCTCACAAATCACTAGCTTTTTGACTAGAGATAACTGTTGGCTCTTTCTCTGTCAAGACTTTTTGTTCATAGCTGTTAACATCTCTTCTTAAAAGACATACACAAAACACAGCATAGATTTAGTAGTAGATTTATTAAGCAACTCCCCAGTGCTGCCGTCCGCCAGCAGCCTCTCATCTGTCTGCCCATATCATACATCATAGAGCATAAACCATATAATCAGTTCTTAAAAAGACATCACATGAGAGTTCTACAATGCATGTTAAACATTAAATGTAAAATATCCTCTAGTCTTAACATATATAAATATAATCTTTTTTTTTTTACATTTCCTGCTTACAAGTACCTCATATATTCTTTATACCCTCCTAATTACATGTGACCTATTTACATCTATATACATGATGAATTGCAAAAGTTGTATAATATTGTATGTAACACATGCTAAGTTCGACATGTTTGATTGTTCTTACTTCATCATTACTCTACCGGACCATGGATCATTTCCACATCACATAATCTTTGAACTTCACATGTAAAGAACTAGTACTTTTTATTCTGCACTCGTTTCTTCCTGTATTCCTGTGATCCATTTCTGCCCCAAATTAGATTTTTATTATTATTCTTGTTTCCACGCACCAGAATTCCACTTTTGCTCTAAACAGTTCCATCCTTGTTCTTAACATAGTTTTTACCCACTTTAATAACCTCCATAGGTTCTGAAAGCTTAGTATCCTCTTCCTGCACCATCCATGGATACCTCACTCTCACCATTTGACCCACATCCACTCCAATATGCTTTACATTCATTTATTTGTTTATCAAACCATAACTTAAACCTGTTCTGTTTCTCCTGAACCTTCTATTCAATGTCGTCAGTATCATTCTTGCTTCTCACATCTATACCACCCATAAAAAGCATTCTTTTGGGGTTCCTGGCTCTCAAAAATGTAAAAGCAGTATGTCCTGTAACATCATGAATGGTCGTTCTATATGACCACACCATCTGATTAATATGTTCAAAACATGGTTTCCAGTTAGCTATCGTCAACTGAATACTTTCCTTGACAACACTTTTTACCCTTTTTTACTAAACCATTAGCTTTAGGATTGTACAGTCATCTTCTTGTACATAGTATTGCGGTCCACTACATATTTTTCCATTTCACTTGAGCACAAATGTGCACCATTGTCCAAAACGCACTATTCAGGATTACTTTCACTTAGGAATATGTTTTCTATGAATCTTATTACCTTTCTAGATAAAATCTCACCCATGAACTCAATCACAAATCACTTTGAAAAATAATCTACCATTACCACTGCATACCTATGCTGCATTCCAAGTTTCTGCATAGGACCTATTATGTCAACTGCAACTTTTGCCCAGGGCCTCATGGGAAATTCCACTTCTTGCATAGGTTGTATATGTGTTTTGTGTATTTTATCACTGTTTGGGCATAACAAACACTTTGACTTTCCTCTCAATCTCTCTGTGCATACCCGACCACCAACATATCCCTCTTAATCTTCCTTTGGTTCTGTTGTGCCCCAAGTGGCCCTGATTTGCCAATCCAGTAAATTTGTTCCTTAACATCATGGGAGGAATTAACTTGCTGGCTCTTCTTAGACCCCACATATCTTTACTTACTTCATCTTTTATACAATTAAACATCTCAAAACCTTCATAACATCTGGCCCAAGCCCTCTGAACCCACTTTACCAATGTGATGAGTTCTTCATCCTTGTCATATGCCTGCCTCCATTCTTCCTTCGTCACTGTGCTCAAACCCACAGTGGTCATATTTGCCACCTACGCTTGCTCCAACAGGCTTTCTATACCAGTGCCCCAATTATGTGCATTCACCTATTCACTCCTTGACAGGCTATCAGCGAATCCATTGTTTCTCCCTTCCACATTCTCCATCTCAAAATTATATTCCATGTTTGACAATCATCTTGCAATTCTGGGTGAAGCAAGCTCAGATCCTCGCATAGTTAATAAACGTATCAGTGGCTTGTGATCAGACCGAACCTTAAGTAGAATTCCCCAGACATAGATTGTAAAATGTTTCACAGCCCAGCATACTGCAAGGGTTTCTCTTTCTATCACTGGCTACCGTTTTGCCATGCCATTCAATGTACACAATGCATAAGCAATGATGACTTTGTCATTATTTTGATCCCGGCTCGACACTGCTCCTAGCCCATGAGCACTTGCATCAGTTGTTAATATCATCTTGTTCTTAATGTCCATTATTCCTAGAGCTGGCGCCCCTATAAACTCAGATTTAATGTTCTCAAATTCACCTTGACACTCAAGGCTCGAAACAAACTTGTCACTCTTCTTTAATAAATTGTGCATATATTTGGTCTTATCAGCAAATATTCTCACAAATGTTCAATAGAACATAGCTAACCTTAGATCCTCTTTGCTACTTTGGACAGCAGCATTTTGGATATCATCAATTACTTTATCTCGTGGACTAATCCCTCTTGCATTGATAACATGTCCTAAATAAGTAGCACAGCCTACCTTCCATCTGCATTTCTCAGCCTTAGACAATTTCATTGAAGAATCTCCAATACTTTCTCCAGATGCTCACCATGTTCAACCTCTGATTTAGCATTCACCAATATATCATGTAGGAAATAACACACCCCAGGAATTTGGCAGAATTGTTTTTGCAATATCCTCTGCAAAACAGCACTAGCAGTACCTAGGCATAAAGGCATACTTTAGAACTGAAAAAGCCCCAAACGGTGTTATAAAGGATGTTAAGTGATATGATGACAGATGCAATTCCTTCTGGTGATACACAGATGATAAATCAATGGTGGAAAATCAATTCGCCTGATTGATTGTGGGCAACATTTCACTGATATGCAAGGAAGATGCCGGTCATTTCAGATAGCATTGTTACTATCACAAAGATCAACACACATCCTTACTGAAAGATCAGGTTTGTGGACTACAACAACAGTGGCTAACAAATCTGATGATTTGATTTATTTGCTGATGTTACAGTTTTTGTATTTTACATTTTACTTTTTCTCTGATGGCAAAAGGAAGATTTCCCACCTTATGTGTGATAATTTGGGTATTTCTTTTTAACACAATCTTATGCTCAAAACCCAACAACTTACCAAATTTCTCATTAAACAACTTGGGATATTTCTTGGCCCAGCATGCGGCCTCACTGCAACTTTCTACTAACATAATTTGTTTTCTTGCCTCTGGCCGCAACTGCATTCCCAAGGCTGCGTGTTATATCCAACCTAGAATAGGTGCGCCTTTCTTGGCTACATAAACTCTTCCTTTTATCTTTCTGTGCTTAAAAATGATATCAGATCGAAAACGAACACAGCATCAGTTACAAGTTAAACTTACCAAAAGTACCTTTTTAATAAATGCTGCAGTCAATCGCATGCTGATACATACAGTGACTGATTAAGTGGTATTTGCTGGTAGATGGCAGAGCTCCCTGCTGAAGCTCACCTTCATTCCCCCAAATTGTATGAATGTTTTCTAGTTTGTGGAGGGAGGATTGAGTGACTTGTGTGTGCTCACTACCATACTTGTTTGTTGGCTAATTTCTGGCTTGTGAGAGAGGACTGATCATCATTTGGGGCGAATTCCCCTAAACTCCTTCCAGCACTTTGACTGGACCTGAGCAAACTTTGAAGAGCCACGTAAGTTTCTTCAACAATCCAATCTTATAGTTTGCAAAATACCCTTTTGAGGCACATTGATGGCCCAGGGCTTAGACTCCCATAAACACTCAAATTTGCAGTGGATGCCAATCTAGGTAGGGAAAATCATTTATTGTAACATAGGAGACTTGAGGAGGGGAACAGACATGTTGCAATAAGGCAGATATGATAGGAGTTCAAAAACACTTCAACGTGGTAGAGTAGTCAATCAATCAATCAATCAAGAATTTGTAGAGAGCACTACTTACCCGTGAGGGTCTCAAGGCGCTGGGGGGAAAAAGGGGGGGCGTTACTGGTCGAACAGCCAGGTCTTGAGTAGCCTCCTGAAGGTCAGCAGGTCTTGGGTCTGTCGTAGGCTCAGTGGGAGGGGGTTCCAGGTCTTGGCGGCGAGGTGGGAGAAGGATCTGCCGCCGGTGGTTGTTCTTTGGATGCGAGGGATGGTGGCTAGGGCGAGGTCGGTGTAACGGAGCTGGCGGTTGGGGATGTAGAAGAAGAGTCGTCTGTTGAGGTAGTGTTAACCTTCTGGTTCGGACTGCCACTGGAAGGGGCCTAGGGAAATCTCTGCAGGATGGATTGGGACGTCTGCCATAAAGGTTGAGTCCCCCTGCCAAAATATCAGTGACATAATTTGATGAATATCTAGGCAGTCATCATTAAAAATCTTACTGATTCACTACAATCCTCTTAAGGCCCCATGTGACCACAGGTAGGGGAGGGTTGAGGACGTAAGACAGTCATGTCTTAGACAAATTCTGTCATTAGATCTGGTATGTCTGAATTCACACAAGCAATGAAGGACCTGTGCCACGTTATTGCTGATGACTCAAATGGCACACAGAAAACTGTATTTAGGCTATAGGCGGGTCTGTTGAAAGATTGCAATTTGCTACAACAACCATGCAGATGCACAGCAAAGTTGAACGGTTTTACCATAGTGGCAATGTGGCCAGAAGCCTTGCAAAAATGACAAACGTGCTTGAGTAAATACATACCACTAATGCAGCCAGATATGACACAATACCAGTGGCAAATGTAGAGGCCTAATGGTGTTAATGTTTCTGTGATACTTGAGCCAGGGATTACAAGCTGTAGAAGAAGCCGCAGTGGTCAGAGAGAGTTCAGTGGAAGATTGTGCCCCACAGATAGAAGCATTAGTAAGCCAAACGGTACATAAACACGTTTATGAAAAGGATTTGTTGACAATGAATATTGTTCCTTAAAAATGTAAAAAGATTGATGGTTGTAAAAATTTGGCGCACATTTGTTTTCCTCATTGGAATGTACAAATAAATGTATATGAAATTTATATGAACTGCAGCATAACGTTTGTATTCAAGTTTAAGTGTCTGTGTCTTTTACCTTAAAAGTAATTGTTTGTTACATCCGTCTATCATGCATGCCCTTCTTCAGCTCTTGCTACACCCTGTCCTGGAGATGGAAGTTGAGGGTGAGGTTCTTCATCACCAGAATCATCACTAACTGATTGCTCTGGCATTTCCTTCTGGATGCCAATCTTGTGCAACATGGCATGTGTGGCTATAATTTCGCATCCAGTAGGAGAATCCTAGTCTAACAAACCCTCACTTTTGTGTAGATAACACAAAAGGGTGACCAGACGTCCGGGTTTTCCCCGGACAGTCCCCGTTTTTAGGTTTTGCTTGGCAATGCGTACGAAGTACGCATGCGCTAGCAAAATCTAATGTAATTTCTCTGTGGGGTCGGGTATCCGCCCCCTCCTCGCCCCCTCCTCCCATTGGCTAGCTCCATAAATGGAGGCTAGCCATTGGGAGCCGGATCTGTCCGTCAAGGCCGGACCAGATTCGGGGGCGTTCCCGAGAATTTTTCCCTTTTGGCCACGTCATGCAGCGGTGGGCGGGGCTTTTTTTTGGGCTCGTCGAGGTTTGTTTAGGCCATTTTGCGGCCGACCGCCGGCCGAGGAAGTCCAGGTGAGTCTTCCCTTTCCTGTCCCTCCTCCCGCTGTTGGTTCGTTTCCCGACCCCCCCCCTCTCCCGCTGTCGGTTCGTTTCCCGACCCCCCCCTCTCCCGCTGTCGGTTCTATTGCCCGGTTTGTCGTCGTCTTGTCTTCCCTTTCCTGTCCCCCTCCCGCTGTTGGTTCGTTTCCCGCCCCCCCCCCCTCTCCCGCTGTCGGTTCTATTGCCCGGTTTGTCATCGTCTTGCTTCCCTTTGCCTGGTTCTCGGTGGCCGGCTCCCGCCGTCTTTCTCCCTCTCTTCCTATAAGTGCTTCTTGGGCCCCAGCCCGCCTCAAGCCGCTATGTGCACTGCTACATGCCCTGCATGTTGTCTGCTCGGCGCCCGTGCCATCTCTGCCACTGTGCCCTGGTGCACGGACTCCCACACGGGAATTACCTGCGGCCCCGATACCCAGTGTGCCCGGCTCCCTCCCCGTGCAATGCACTGTGCCTGCTCTGTGCGCTGCCGTGCGTCTTCAGTGCCCCGAACCGCCTGTGCCTCCGATGCCCTCTCTGCGCCCTGAGGCTGCAGGCACGACTGGCCGGGGTTCTAAGTGGCACAGACAAAGGGTGCCTTTTCACTACGAATTGCAGGTGAATGGTGGTTTATTGTGGGGGGGGGGGTCACCGTCTCATGCAGATGTCTGCTCAACACTTCTTACACAGATGTAGGGGGTGGTGAGCTCCGCGCTATACAAGCGCTTGAAGCGGGCGTGCGTGTGTTGCACGAGTGTGCAGGCACCGGAGTCAGTGAACTGCTTGCAGCTGCACCAGTGTCGATGCAGAATGTGGTCCTTTAGGCGCTGGGAGCCCTCCACCTGTACCTCTTCAAATTACGTACCTGTTTGCAAGAGAGATGTGCTTTACACGACGCGCTTATCTTCCACTTTACTCCCTACCCATAGGGGGGGGTTTATGTGGCTTGTGTTCTGTACCAGCTATCCACGCATACGCTGACAGACATCTCGGGCAGGTTATTGCTATAGCGTCTGAGCGTCCACTGCCACTTCAAGGCGCTTAAATCCGTGTCTAGTCGCTCAGTGGTCTAATGCGTCCACAGCAGGGGCCTGTGTTCCCGTGGTCACAGGTTCAAATCCCGGCGGGTCCACTCAGCCTTTCATGTATCTGAGGTCGATAAAATGAGTACCATTGAGTTGGGTAACAAAACGCATCTGTTATTCAGCGCCAAGAGACGTATGGGTGAACGTGCTCAAATTCACGTTACCTTATGTTATGTTAAATGGCAGACGCCTTGTGAAAGAGGTGATTGCAGGCGCGTGCACCCAGGTGTGTGTTTACCGACCAGAACGCCTGCTTCCTTTGCCTGGTTCTCGGTGGCCGGCTCCCGCCGCCTTTCTGGAGGAGGCGCAGTGCAGAGGACATTTTTATTTCAGAGAGTGTAGCTATCTCCCCCATCGGAGAGAACCACATATAATAAAACATCAACTTCCACCTGCGTTTCCTTCCCCGCTCCTACGACCTCCTGGTCGCCAATCGCGATATATGGCTTCGAACGAAAGGCGCTAGATTACGAGCCTCTTCCTACTTTGCGGTAGAAAATTAACAAGCGAAATTCGGAAAGGCGGCTCAACAGAAATAAATATTTGTGGTTCCGCAGCTCAGCGGGTGAATGCGGCTGTAAACAAATCCGTGTCTGATGTGAAGGGCACGAGGACAGAATGCAAGGAGGGCGGCTCCACGTTTCACCGTTCTGTGGTTGATGAAAGGAGCGCCATGGGGGTCGGTGCTGTGTAAAATGAAGCGCCTGTTATTCGGAGCCGGTGTCTTGCACCAAGGGGGCCGAACCCTGGGTGTCTCTCTGGCTGGAAACAAGGGCAGATTCTGAGCCTGCCCGAGGTACTGTCCCATCCTCGGCATCATTTGCACTGACATATATCCCCGTTGGCATTTTATTATCAGAGTACGGACTCACACACACCCTTTTATTTTTATGTCGAACCATTTTGCAGGTCAACATCTTCATATTATGAAGCCAGCATCCGGGGGTAGACGTCTACTACTTATATAACACGCCATTATTACATATATATCCGTTCAGTACATAAAGAAAGGAGCCCGACTCCAAAGCGGCCGCCCGGGATCACACTTGCTGGCGCGGAGGAGCCGTGACTCGATGTCTGTCCGCCGCCTTTGCTGACACCAGACACCAGCTCCATCAATCGTTGACACCAGACACCAGCTCCATCAATCGTCTACTGGCGACTTCCGCCCAAAATAGACAGACATGTTCAATGCCCCAGCGATGGAACCCTCCCAGCGGGGGTTCATTAATATGGAAAACATCATGCACCAGAGACAAGCACGAGGCGATGATGATAAAATCAGGAGCAATGGCCGGACGGATGCAAACATCACGAGGCAAGTGATGAAATGCGGAGGCGCGCGCCTGAGCGGGGGCAGATTGCGCCCCCACCCCTTCCTGCGCGTGGCAGCCGGGGCACACTGTTTGGGTACCCTGGGATGCAGGTCGCAAGCGCTTCAAACAACAAAGCGCATTTTTTGGAGACGCTGCAGCTATTTAGTTCCACGCACCCGCCTACAGTAAAGCACTACGTGATGTAAGTTTGATGTGAGGGTGGCGTATGAGACGGAGCGGCCAATACACTGCAGAGGACAAGAAAAGAGCATTTATGACCATTTCCCTGTTCAAGGAGAACATCTGGCTGCAAAGGTAACGAACAGCTGTGCAGCCTCGTGCAAAGCCCCGCACCCCCACCCCAGCCTGTCTCACTGTATCTCACGGGGAGCAGGGTGTGGGGCCGTCTTTCCTTCCAGTTCTCGATTCTTGTCTTTTTCCATCCACCCTTCCATTTTTCTTTCTCTCCGGTTTCTTTCAGTCCTCTTCCACCCGTGCATCCTTCTTTCCTTCTATTATTCTGTGCCTGTCTTCTCCCCTCCTTCCTTCCATCCATAACTAACCCATCCTTCCTTTTCCTCCATCCGCCCGTCTCTCCTCCCTTCTTTCCTTCCCTCCATCATCTGACCTGCTCCCCTTCCTTCTCCATATCCGTCCTTCTCACAGGCATCCATCACTTCTCTACCCAGCCATCCCTAGCTCCATCCACCCACCCCTCTCTGCGCCTATCCCTGCGTCCACCCTTCTCTCACCCACCCCTTCAATTTAAACTCTTTCCATTCAGACCCTGTCCGTCGATCCATCCTTCTCTCCAACGACCTACCCCTCTACCTCTTATCTTCCTCTCCATCCCTGCTTCACTCCATCCACCTACCTCTTATCCTCCTCTCCATCTATGCTTCCCATCATCCACCTACCTCTCTACCTCTTATCCTCCTCTCCATCCATGCTTCCCCCCCATCCACCTACCCCTATCTCATCCTCTCCATCCATGCTTCCCTCCGTCCATCTACCCCTCTGCCTCTCATCCTCCTCTCTGACCATGCGTCCCACCATCCACCTACCTCTCTCTCTTATCCTCCTCCCCATCCATGCTTCCCTCCATCCACCTACCCCTATCTCTTTCCTCCTCTCCATCCATGCTTCCCTCCGTCCACCTACCCCTACCTCTCTTTCTCCTCTCCGTCCATGCTTCCCTCCATCCACCTACCCCTCTACCTCTTATCCTCCTCTCCGTCCATGCTTCCCTCCATCCACTTACCCCCTACTTTTCATCCTCCTCTCCGTCCATGCTTCCCTCCATCCACTTACCCCCTACTTTTCATCCCCCTCTCCTTCCATGCTTCCCTCCATCCACCTACCCCTATCTCATCCTCGACATCCATGCTTCCCTCCGTCCATCTACCCCTCTGCCTCTCATCCTCCTCTCCGACCATGCTTCCCACCATCCACCTACCTCTCTCTCTTATCCTCCTCCTCATCCATGCTTCCCTCCATCCACCTACACCTATCTCTTTCCTCCTCTCCATCCATGCTTCCCTCCGTCCACCTACCCCTACCTCTCTTTCTCCTCTCCGTCCATGCTTCCCTCCATCCACCTACCCCTCTACCTCTTATCCTCCTCTCCGTCCATGCTTTCCTCCATCCACCTACCCCTCTACCTCTTATCCTCCTCTGCGTTCATGCTTTTCTCCATCCACCTAACCCTATCTCTTTCCTCCTCTCCATCCATGCTTCCCTCCATCCATGCTTCCCTCCGTCCATCTACCCCTCTGCCTCTCATCCTCCTCTCCGACCATGCTTCCAACCATCCACCTACCTCTCTCTCTTATCCTCCTCCTCATCCATGCTTCCCTCCATCCACCTACACCTATCTTTCCTCCTCTCCATCCATGCTTCCCTCCGTCCACCTACCCCTACCTCTCTTTCTCCTCTCCGTCCATGCTTCCCTCCATCCACCTACCCCTCTACCTCTTATCCTCCTCTCCGTCCATGCTTTCCTCCATCCACCTACCCCTCTACCTCTTATCCTCCTCTCCGTTCATGCTTTTCTCCATCCACCTAACCCCTACCTCTCATCCTCTTCTCCGTCCATGCTTCCTTCCATCCACTTACCCCCTACTTATCACCCCCCTCTCCTTCCATGCTTCCCTCCATCCACCTACCCCCTACCTCTCCGTCCTCGCTTCCCTACATCCACCTACCTCTCTACCTCTTATCATCCTCTCCGTCCATGCTTCCCTCCACCACCTACCCACCTACCCTCAATCAATCAATCAATCATGCTTTTGTGTAGCTCGGCTACTCACCCGTGAGGGTTTCAAGGCGCTGACCCATCTACCTCTTATCCTTCTCTCCATCCACCCACACATCTATCGCGCATCCTTCTCTCATCCATCCCTTCAGTCTGTCCTCTTTCCATTCATCCGTCTATCGACCCCCTTTCTCTCCATCCACATGTGTATCTGTCACAACCTTAATGCTCACCTTCCACCCCCTCCCCCCTCTCCCCTGTGCTCTCTTGTAGCTCTTCCCATAGCCCCATCATGCAGTTCTCTTCCACAGACCTGACTCTCCGACTGAAGTCAAAGGAGCTGTAAGGTGTTTGTGTGTGTTTGCTCTCTGTGGGTGTTTGTGTGTGTCATTTGCGAGAGATAAAGCTAGTGGCATTGCAAATGACTGCCATTTATTTATGTTAAAAAAAACATAAATAAAAATAATGTCGAGCAATGCCAATAGCTCAAACTTTAACAAAGGCAAAACCATTGCATTGTAAATGCTTGTTTGAAAATTGTCCCGGTGTCCCGACACTTTTCTCTAAAGTAGAGAAATGTCCGGGTTTTGCAACAGCGTCCGGGTAAAACATTCAAATGTCCCGGTTTTAGCATAACCCCGCCGTGGGCCTTCCAGCAACAGGCAGAGTGGCGCTGCAGGGGCTTTGATAAGGGGTGAATAACAACAAAGCCTCATTAGTACTAAAATGGTATTTTAAAGACCTCTTAAGTGCTCGGGTGCGGCTGTGTGTGTGTGTGTGTGTCCCCTGGAAGCTGTCTCCGCCCAGGCACACACAGACGACGGAGGGGGGGGGCGGGATTCAGAGGGTCTTCTATGTGAGAAAAAAATATAACCCAGTGTTATTCTCAGCGTTGTGCATCCCCAAACCACTACAATATCACAATTATACACCATTAAAGATTTTCTTTAAAAAAATTTGTGGTGCTCGGCAGCCGTCAAAGGTAAACCAAAATAACAAAACATTTCCCAGAAGAACTTGTGGTCTGGTTTATGCATGATTAAAGGAAACAGTGGGTTTAGAAACGTAAAATGTTTAACATCACGCAAATTGGTTTGGTCTATCAGAAAATCCATAAATTCTATGAGCAGTAATGTACACACAGCAAGAATGTAGAGGTCAGATCCATTTAACTCTGACACTACCCAGCTAAGTTTGCCCTGTGCATTTGTGGATAGTCCTTTTGGCAAAGGGCCCTTCAATGGGTGAATAAGGTGGGTTATTGGGTCCAGTGTGTTGGCCATGGGTTTGCAGCAGCCCCGGGATCACGGTGCATTGGAAAGAAAAGCTGCCAAGAAGCCCTATAGAAGGTTTGACATTTACATCATTCTGCACACTGTGGCTTGTAACCTCTACGAAAACAAAACCTAAACAATTAAGTTAAAAGGAAAATGCCCTTGTGAGCCATGGGCATGGAGGAGTGCGGGGGAGGGAGTGGAGAGGGGCATTGCGCACCTGGGCACCACCAATACAGGAAAATATGAAAACGATTTAAGAATGAAAGCAACATTTTTTTCTTCTTTGTCACAGACCCTTATGGAACCCACAGAATGTTGGTCGGGGGAGAGGGAGACAGAGGGAGGGAGACGGAGACAGAGGGAGGGAGACAGTCGGATGGAGGGAGTGAGACAGAGAGGGAGGAAGACAGAGACAGAGGGAGACAGACAGGGAGGGAGACAGAGATAGGGAGTGAGACAGAGGGAGACAGACAGGGAGGGAGACAGAAAGAGTAAGACAGAGGAAGGGAGACTGAGGCGGTCGGGGGGAGGCAGTCGGGGGGAGGCAGTCGGACGGAGGCAGTCGGAGGGAGGCAGTTGGAGAGGGAGACATTCAGAGAGAGACAGATGGAGGGAGAGGCCACCTCCGCCACGGATTCCCTCACTAGTACCCTTTAACAGTGCCCCTCAAGTCTCCATAACCACTGTCTCTCAGATTTCTATGTGTGACAGCTGTCACATAGTCCTACTTTTACGTCGATAGTTACTGCAAACTGTAGTCCTACTTCTATGTCTATGACCTGTCCCCGTTTTTTGTTTTGAGAATCTGGTCACCCTATTAAACACAATCCACCTTTTAACAAGCCAAATGTCTGTTCTATTGTAAATCTGGCTTGCTTAGGAGTAGCGTTTTACCTCCTGTCTCTAGCTGTCCTTGGTATAACTACCATGTCATTATCAACGGGTGTAGAGAGTAAGTACTGTCACCTACAATAGAAATACAGTATATAATTAAACAAAGAACCCCTAGATATTTTCGCCAAGCAGTGTAACTTACCAAGATACCACCCTCCTCCAAACTCTCCTTTTAGTAGGTAGTCAGACAGTTTTACACTGACAAATGATATAGGAGTTGTGTTTCTCCTGATAGCCATGGAGCAAGGTTAGTAATCAGACATATGACATTTCATACTATCTGTATATTCAGAAAGTGTTACGCCTTATGATTTCTGTAAAGAATATCACTCTGAGTGGCGATGTATGAATACAAGACTTCCACCCACAGCCGGTGATGTGGGAATTGTGCAGTAGCATAAAATTGGAGCTCAGTCGTGTAACTCAGCAGGGGTATTTGGAAATGGTATGTGTGAATTCATTATTTCCGTCATAGCAACAAGAAACTTCCTGAAAATCCTTGATCTCCTCCTCGCCCCACCAACCGCAACCTCATGCTGGCATTTACCAGATGCTCAAAAGGTGTGAGCTACATAAACCCGAATGTGTGTGGGTTTTGCCTCACTGTGTTTGGTGCATCACCTAGAACAGGCTGCAACTCATCCATCCGTTTTAAAATCTCCTCCTTATTAAGTCTGTGACTATAGTAAACCTCCTCAGTTTGTAGAAAAGATCACCCTTTTCCTTGAAAACTCTCCTATTTTTCCTCCTCTGCTGTACTTTTAAGATATGCATCCTCCCCTCCACAGCATTGTGAAAGTTTGCTTAGTATTTTGGTTGAGCTTTTATCATTTGCACCTGGTTACTAACTGCTTTCGTTTTATCAAGCATTCCCTCTCGGGTTCTGTTAATGTATGCCTTTAAGATACGGCCTTCATGAGGATGTACCCTAAATGTTTGTCTCTTAAGTCTACTGACCTTCACAGTGTAATCACTGGCCCCTCCAAACACGCATTATGCAGCTTCTTCTTTGTTCTAGTGGATTAACCCTGGAGTTGTTCCAGTGGTATTTCTATATAATATGGAAAATATCTGTTGTCATGCTTGCATGTGTTTTATTAATCTCTGTGTGACATTTGTCAGCCTCCACAACTTATATCTTCTCTCTCTTAGCCCGTTGCTATTGTTAAACTGTTTAATATTATTTTGTTTCTAGGTTGGTTTGTAAGCTGAATACAAGAACTACCATTTTAGCAGCCACAAACCCAAAGGGCCAGTATGACCCGAACGAATCCATCTCTGTGAACATAGCGCTCGCAAGTCCTCTTCTGAGCCGATTTGACCTGGTGTTAGTTCTGCTGGACACAAGAAACGAGGATTGGGACCAAATCATTTCCAGCTTCATTCTAGAAGAGAAAGGTAAGGCAAAATATTGTAAAGATTCTCAAAAATTCAAGGCAGAGCATCATCACATCGTTAATTGTTGGGTTGTCAGCCTTCAGAACCACAAATATATTTTTTAATTTTCTGGTTATGGTATTCAGATGATCATGAACCACTATAAACACCCAACATCACCATCGTAGACTTATTCATGTGTATTAATTCCCAATTTAGCATGTCTCCGTTTTAGAGTTCTCACTCAATCTGATTTTGCTGGCAGTACCCTAGTTTCCTCTTAAAGGCACACTGACAAGTTTTATTTTATCATTTCCAAAGATTCCCTGGTCCCGAAAGTAGATACATTTAGTAAAACACTTTTGTTGTGGCTATTATCGGCATGTAGGTGCAAAACTGTTCTCGCTTAAGGTTGTGTTTGATAGAGAGAATGTTCTGGCAGAATGTTCACTGCAATATGGAGAGCGCAACGGATACTTTTCTAATCAATAAAGATGAGATTTATAAGCAAAGAAGTAATGGGAGAAAGCAATTTTTCAGTTAGCTGGGGATGCCAGAT
The DNA here is from genome assembly GCF_964261635.1 of Lissotriton helveticus. Taxonomy (NCBI): domain Eukaryota; kingdom Metazoa; phylum Chordata; class Amphibia; order Caudata; family Salamandridae; genus Lissotriton; species Lissotriton helveticus. The sequence goes on from NC_136067.1 coordinate 877,782,806, forward strand.
GGTGCCTGGTTTGCTAACAGCTAAAGGTTTTTGTTCTTTGAACATTTTGAAACAACTGCTTGCCTGGCAATAAGCATAAATTAGATATGTGTGAATTTACACATGACGTAGATGGGTGTGAGCAGGAGGAGCAAGGAGAGGGACGAGACTGGGAAGATGCCTGCTTGGACTTTTTGTGTTCCTGCTTTGACTTGGACTTACCCGGAGACTTGGATCATAATCATGACCTACTGCAGGACCGGGCCTGAGAGCATGAATGGATCCGTGTCCACGACTTCAAGGAGGAATTGGCTTCCGTCACTTCATGTGGTGTTCAACGCTATACAGGTTGGCTTCGCAGTCACAGAACGCCTTTGGGTTCATCAGGGCACACTCCCTCCATGATTCGAAGTTGTGACCCAAACCCAGACACAAACCTCGTGAAGATCTTTCACAAACATTTGTCTGTGACGGTCCCTACAAATCTTAATCACTGTCGTTTTAGGAGGGGACATGTTCCCCCTCACCCTGGGAAAATTTAGAAAAAAAGGCTCAACTGATAAGAAAAGATTGGTCCTAACTCAGAATTTGCATATAATGGCTTGAAAAGAAAGGAACTGATGCCAACGCACTTGGTGGCTCCTATATGTGGTTCCAACATTCACTTCTGGGGTGAGAAGAGTCAATGAGGAGCCACATGGCGCCACCTACTGGTGCACAGGGGCTATGCTGAAATATCTTGCAGATTTAGTCTGATGTCTGGCATATTCTAAAGCTGAGGTATCCGCAGTTCCCTTCCAGGGGATCCTCATCACTAGTCATAAGCACATGAATATTCCTGCCCATGCGCGGGACCCTGGAAACACATATATCATATATATGTAGCTCTACATATATGTATATATACATGTATAAACACTCAACGCAGACCTCTCTAAGGAGAGCTGAACAATGCTGCAATAAAAACCATTGTATATACACCTTCCAATAAAAAGCAGGTAGAAAGAAAACCTTTGAAAACTGCTTTATTATACAGTAGAAAAGGTAATCCTGCAAGGAAAATGAAAGCATTGTCAGCACAAAGGCTGCATTGTAAAACAACCATAGAGTATAGAGCTGAACAGCTAACTCATATAGACAGTACCAGAAAAACTGGCACCGTGCCTTTAAGGCAGCCATGACCCCTAGCTCCCATCATGCCTCAGGGGTGACAGTTAGGTCAGTTGTTCTTTCCGGCTCCTTCTGACAGGACCCTGGTCTCTACAGCTCTACTTCTTTTTGACTTTTTGTCAAAAATGACTTCACTTTTTGAGGTTAAGCCTCTTTACATCGACATTTTACTGGTGTTGAAGTGTTTTTCTTCTGTTTTGAAAGGGTTTTGGCATTGTTTTTTAGTCAGAAATGCCTTCCCTTTATGATGCTTGCCCCTCCTGTGGCAGAAAGAAGGCAAAAACATTCACTCTGTTTTTTATGTTTGCCTTCAGATCATGATCCTCACACCTGCCAGCATTGTAAACTTCTGTCCAATAGAACTTAGAAGGACAGAGAGAGGATTCGCCTCTATGGCCTTGCAGAGAGGAGAAGATCAACCTCTAGAGGCAGGTCACCGCTGAGGAAGAAGAAGAGAACATCCGCGTCGGGCTCGGCGCTTCAAAATCCTTCTTCAGCAACAAAAACGGCGACAAAACGACCATCGGCGGCGGGCTCGCCGTCGAAAGAAGACCGGTCGCCGTCGAGGATTACAGGTACGTCGAGAACTCTGCCGTCGTCAACCAGGCGATGATCGGCGTCGAGACAACGATCTCCGTTGGTGCGGGCTCGCACAACGTCGAGAGACAGGTCTCCGTCTTCGCCGTCGAGGCGGCATCCGACGTCGAGACAAGCTCCGTCGTCGCCTCGTCACCGGCAAACGATGTCGAAGCGTAGAACTCCGTCGACGTCAACCAGGCGATAGTCGACGTCGAGTCAGGCTCCATCGTCGCAGGAACATCAGCGACCGGCATCGAAGCGTACTTCTCCATCAACGTCGTCCAAAAGGCTTTCGACGTCGAGACAGGTTCCATCCCCTCCGTCGGCGTCCAGGCAGCGTTCGACGTCGAGGTCCAGGTCCTCATTGAGGCAGCAGTCGGGGGCGACCCCGAGGAAGTCGTCGTTGAAGGATCTGTCGACGTCGAGAAGGGTTTCTTCATCGACCAGGGCATCGGGGAGGCCGAGATCGCGCTCTCCATGTGGAGCAAGGTCTAGAGGCTCCAGCTATTCAACATCACGTTATGTGACCTCGAGCCATTCGAGATCGACGTCGAGGAGACGTTCAAGATCAAGAGACTCCCCCATTATGGTGACGCAGAGCAGATCTACGTCAAGACAGACGTCTCATCGCTCTCCGCGATGGCGGTCGCGCTCAAGGACACGTGGGGCCTCTTCACATTTGGTTCGATGTTCCCCACAGACGATTGCTTCGTCTCACAGTGCATCTGTGCACGCTAGAAGTCCTGAAGGCTCTCCTTCCAGAAGCCCTCACAGGAGACAGAAATCCCCTTCGATTCACCTTTCTCCCAGGTGGCTGCAGCCACTACATGTATGACAGTCGGCATCAGCGGGTGGAGCAAGAGGGGTGGCTGAATACTCAAACCCTTTGCATAGGTCTCCATTACAGTGCTTGCTGCGAGAAGCATACAAATCACCTACCACGCGCCCCAGAGAGCACAGGGGCAGGTCTCCGGACCGAAGGCCTTCACATAGCCATCAAAAGTGACGGCGTACGCCATCTTGGTCGTCAACGTCAACCCACACATCTAAGAGGGATTATTCGCCAACTCTCACGGATAGTCCTCCCAGCAGAGTGTCACCACTTGATGACGTGAACACTTTCCATGATGTGTTGTCCAGAGGGGCTCAGAAGTTGGGCATTACCATGGCCACAACTCAGACGACAACGTCCATCATTTCCGAAATGCTACACCAACGATCGGCGTCGAGACCGTTGCTCCCCTTTGTACCGGGAGTCCTCGAACCGGTGATGGATGTTTTCCTGGCTCCAGCATCAGTGAAAGCAGCTCCAGCACGGATCTTAAAGAAATATAAGCCGGCGGCTTCGGACCCTCTATTTTTAAGATAGGATCCTACCCCTGACTCAGTGATCACCGCGAAGAAGACACACTCGGTGGCATCTTCGAGCGTCCCGCCTGACAAGGACAGTAAAGCCCAAGACTCCTGGGGGAGGAAAGCCTGTGGGTCGGCTGCGTCCACCCTACAGGTCTCAAATGCTGCAGCCCTGTTAGGGCGATACGGTAGATCCCTGTGGGATTCTTTGGATCGCTTTAAGGCAAAACTCCCGAAGGAAGACCAGCAGGACTTCGCGGCGACTATCCAAGAAGGTGCCTTGGTATCAAACCAATTAATAAGCACGGCAGCTGATGGAGTATCCCTGGCGGCTCATTCCTATGCCCATGGTGTTTGCGCACGCCGGTCTTCTTGGTTGCGACTCACTGCGTTGAAGCCTGATGCTCAACAGCGCGTTCTGAACTTGCCTTTCTCTGGTACCTTGCTGTTTGGTGCCCATGCAGACGAGGAGATGGGGAGGATGAAGACGGAGTTGGACACTCTGAAGGCAGTAGGCCTTGAGAAGAAGAAAGACTTCAACAAGCGCTACAGGCAGTACAATCGTAAGGGGGGCCAACCGAGGGTTCAAACCCCTCAATGGTCTCAAAACAAACAGGGGAAATCCCAATACCAGGGCCAGCGCTCATCCAGAGGAAGAGGAGGACGAAGTCAACAGCAATCCTCCTCAACACCCAAAGCAGGAGGGAAGCAATGAGTCCATGCTTCCTCCAGCACCGTTGCGCACTCCAGTCGGAGGAAGTGTAAAGCACTACGCTCAAGAGTGGCGCACACTCACAAAAGATCAGTGGGTGCACAATATACTAGTCAATGGATATGCACTACATTTTTGCACGACCCCAAAGGACTGTCCTCAGATGAAATCCAGACAACATCATTTGGCCCTCTTGCGTCAAGAAGTGGCGACACTTCTAGGAAAACAGGCGATAGAAGTGGTCCCATCACTACAGAGGGGAAAAGGGATCTATTCCAGATACTTCCTGGTCCGAAAAAAAGACCAGCAAGCCAAATTCAGACCCATCTTAGAACTACGGTTTCTGAACAGATGCATAAAAAAAGAGAAATTCCGGATGCTATCTCTCCATCAAATCTTCCCTCACCTGAAGAAAGGCGACTGGATGTGCTCAGTGGATCTTCAGGATGCATACTTCCACATCCCGATCACAGCACGGCATCGCAAGTTCCTACGTTTCACGGTAGGGAAGGAGCATTACCAGTTCACAGTCTTACCCTTTGGTCTCAAGTCAGCACCAAGGGTATTCACGAAATGCATGGCTGTAGTAGCGGCATACCTGCATCGTCAGGGTCTGCACGTTTACCCTTACCTAGACGATTGGCTTCTAAAAGAATCATCGCCTCGTTTGGTACAGGAACATCTGCACTTGTGTCTGGGCCTCCTTCATCATTTGGGACTTCATGTCAATCTGGCCAAGTCAGTCCTTCTACCGACCCAATCGATACATTATCTGGGTTCCACTATCGACTCCGTCCAAGGAAAAGTGTTTCCTTCAGCGGAAAGACTATCATCAATGAGGATCAAAGGGAAGATGCTTCTTCAAGCGCCGAAACCACCGGTGAGACAGGTGGCTTCTCTGCTGGGCTCCATGGATTCCTGCATTTTTATCATACCCAATGCCAGGTTGAGGATGAGACCGCTTCAGCAGGATCTTGAAGACAAATGGAGTCAGTCCTCAGGTCAGTGGAACGACCGGATCCCCCATGGCGAAGAAATCCATCCTCTGGTGGATGCAGTCTCAGAATCTTATGGTGGGAGTTCCGTTTCATCAGCCTACGCCTGTGCAGTCACTGATAACAGACGCCTCCCTTCAAGGCTGGGGTGCGCATCTGGGTTCACTTCAAACGCAGGGAAGATGTACCCCCAATGAGCAGTCTTACCATATCAACATGCTCGAGTTGCGGGCAGTTCACTTGGCACTCAAGGCTCTCCAACCAGCCCTTCAGTCAGATTCAATACTGTTTCAGACAGACAACACAACCATCATGTACTATTTAAACAAGCAAGGTGGAACACGTTCTCGTCCTCTGTCTCTCGAGGCTCAAGCAATTTGGCACAGGCTGCTGGCCAGGAACCTGTCGATCACGACAGTCCATCTGCCGGGAGAGTAGAATGTTCAGGCAGACGCCCTAAGTCGTCACTTCCTAGAGCAAGAAGACTGGATGCTCAACAACGACGTAGTAGACGACATTTTCCAGCAGTGGGGTCATCCCAGCATCGACCTCTTCGCAGACGAAGAAAACAAGAAATGCCACGCCTTCGCATCCAGGTTCTTCCGGCCAGGAACGAGGGGGAATGCGCTTTTGATAAACTGGTCAGGGACGTTTGCATACACCTTTCCACCCCTCCCTCTCATTCCGAAGGTAGTGGCGAAGCTCCTGCGATCCAGGATGAAAATAATATTAATAGCACCAGATTGGCCTCGCCAGTGGTGGTACCCAGATCTCTTGCAATTGTCAATTCGTAAGCATTGGAGGCTTCCATGCAGGCCGGACCTTCTTTCCAAGATGGGGGGGGGGAGATCTTCCATCCGAGCCTCCCCTCGCTCAGCCTGACAGCATGGCTCCTGAAGTCCTGCAGTATGGACACCTAAACCTTCCTGCAGACTGATTGAACATTCTAAGGGAGTCAAAGAGACCTTCCACAAGAACCTCATACTCTATGAAGTGAAAGAGGTTTTATCTGTGGTGTTTGAGAGGGTTTGAGTCCGACTACTGGTCAAGAGGAAGTCATTCTTCCGTACTTACTCTATTTGGCCAAGTCGGGTTTAAGATACTCTTCCATAAAGGTGCATTTGGCAGCCATTACGGCGTATCGTAAGTCTCCTAACCAGACTTCATTTTTTCAGCTTCAGGTGGTTAAGGATTTCCTACAGGGGCTAAAGAAGGTTTACCCTCCTGTGAGACCTCCCTCTCCACCTTGGGAGTTGAATTTGGTGTTGTCTAAGCTGATGGGCCCTCCTTTTGAGCCCATCCATAAAGTGTCTCTGCAGCACCTGTCGTGGAAAGTGGTGTTCCTGGTGGCAATCACCTCTGCACGCAGAGTTAGCGAAATTCAGGCTTTGTCATCTAAAGAACCCTATGCAGTATTCCACCATAATAGAGTGGTTATGCGAACCCACCCCTCTTTTCTGCCTAAAGTGGGGTCGGAGGTGCATGTAAATCAGTCAATCTCTTTGCCTTCTTTTTTCCCAAACCCTACGACTCCAGCGGAGAGAGCTCTACATTCGCTGGACCTAAAGAGGGTTCTCAAATTTTACCTAGAAGCCACAAAATCTGTGAGGAAATCTGACCAGTTGTTTGTAAACTATGGTTCGGTCAGAACAGGTTTTAGTGCTCCCAAACGAACCATCATAAGATGGATAGTCTCTTGTATGAAGTTATCTTACCAGTTGGCAAATAAACCTTTGCTCGCTACCCCTAAAGCTCACTCAACAAGGGCCAAGGCGGCAACAGTAGCTTTTCTACATAATGTACCGATGGCCGAGATTTGCAAAGCGGCAACTTGGAAATCGGTTCCCACATTCACCAGACATTGTTGTCTGGATTCAGACTCCAGAGCAGATACCCAAGTGGGCCAAGCCTCCTTGAGGAATCTGTTTCAGTGTAGAAAGTTTGGAGTCTGTGTTCGCCTGAAGGCGAGGTTTTTTTCTGATGTCTGTATAGTTTCCTGTCAACTTGCCCGCAGGATGAGGGGTTGGCTTGCTATTCTATTCATGTGCTTATGACTATTGATGAGGATCCCCTGGAAGAGAAGGATTAGTTACTTACCTGTAATCCTAGTTCAGTTTCAGTTTCATACGTCTTTATTTCGATTTTTTAACATCATAAAAGACAAACTACATGAGAATATACCTAAAAACATAATCTATAAGCCATAATACCACTATACACATATTTTCCCTAAAATTTCAAAATTCTCAGCCAAAAATATTCCATATATTTAAAAAAGGATTAAACAGTTATATTTGAGTCGTAACAGTAAAAGCCAATACAATATACAAGAATACAAAATGATCATGACACATAAGAATGTCTGGCTCTAATCAACCAAGCCCACCCTAAAAACTTCGCCACACTTATGGTCACTATCTCCGAGGTATTGGATCTTAAAACCCATAGTGCCTCAGCACACCCCCTGAGCTTCATCAACCTACAAACGGGCTTTAACCATTTACTCCTAGCAGCCGAATAGGCGGGGCAGGCAAAGAAGATGTGACCAACACTCTCCTTGTGGTCTTTACACCAAGGGCAATACTCGTTTCGCTGACCATGCCATTTTATAGTGGAAGACCTCACAGGCAGTGTCCCAACTCTAAACTGATGATATAATTTCCTATCTAGAGTCCTGGTGATGGCATCCCAGTAAGGCTCCAGGTGTGGGTCCAGTTTGTGTGCCAGGAACCAGCCCGTTAATGTAGGCGAACCTGACTGCACGACAACTTTGTCTCTAACAGACGCCCAGTACAAAGTTTTAAACTCTTTTTTCGGAGGAAAAGGGATTGACCCCGGGGCAACCCACTGTGGACTAAGTCCCATATTTTCCAAAATTAGCTTTACCTCTCTAATCCAAGGGAGATTGCTGTACCCAAAAATCGATCTTACATCCGAAATTTCGTTGGCAAAGAGGGCTAATTCAGGCGTGGACCAGATTCGTCTCCACAGTGCAACCATCCGGTACCGCGCAAGCTCATCAATCGCCTTACAGCCCAAGTCCAGCAGTAAGGGTTTAATTGGAGTAGATTGGGGTAATCCTACCAAATTGCGGACAAATTTGTTTTGTACTCTTACCAGAGGGGTTAGATCCATAAAGCCCCAAAGGTCGGCACCATATAAAATGGCAGAGCTTATTTTGGCGTCGTAAATCTTTAGGGCAGACATAACCCTTTTCGTCAACGACGTTCGCTCTTCCTGTATTAGACACCCTGTAAGGCGGGCAAATTTTAAATGCAGTGCATTAACCTGGGGCTTCCATCGTAGGCGAGAGTCTAGAATCACCCCAAGGTAGGTCATCACGTCCACCTGTTCGAGCTCGACACCATTCATGCTAACGTGACTCCTTACAGGCCTGTTTTTAGTTAGGACCATACATTTTGTCTTGCTCACGTTAATTTGCAGATCATTTGATTTGCAAAGGTCCTCAAATCTGTTAATCGCAGTCTGGAGCCCCTTTCGTGTCTTAGAGAGGATTAGGGTGTCGTCGGCAAAAATGAGCAACGGAAACTTAGTACCACCCAGAACGGGGGCGTCAGTATGTATATCAGCAAAAAAATGTACCACCTGGTTAATAAAAAGTAAGAATAGGGTAGGTGCCAGGACGCACCCCTGGCGGACTCCCCGTGTAACAGGGAAACTGTCCGTCACCTGCCCCTGGCTCCCCCACCTGACCCTAGCAAAATTACCTTCATGCAGTTTTACCACAAAATCAAGGAGTTCGGGTGGCATTCCCAGATCAGCCAAAACTGCCCATAACTTTGCTCTTGACACCAAATCGAATGCGGACTTTAAGTCCACAAAAGCTGCGAATAGGGACCCTCCGCCCAACAGCACTACCTTCCAGTATATCAGAGTAAATCTGAATACTTGGTCAATAGTGCTGGTATTCGATCTGAAGCCTGCTTGTAATGGAGCGAGAATATTCTCATTCTCCATCCACACCTGTATTTTGGCCAGGGCCATCCTCGCAACAATTTTCTGTAAAGAATCTATAAGACTAATTGTGCGATAGTTCCCAGGGGCCGAACGATCCCCTTTCTTAAAAATGGGAAGAATTTCGGCCCCTTTCCATGACTCCGGAATCATTGCCCCATTAGCAATGGCGTTTGCAATCATCGTGATGTAGGGTACCCAGTGCTGTAAATCAGCTTTGAATAGATCTGCTGGGATGCAATCCAATCCAGGTGCCTTCCCAGCCTGGGTCAAACCCACAGCTATCTCTGTGTCTGATACTGAAAACACTAAGGGTTGGCCAGGCAATGGGTACAGCAAAGTCCTACTTGCCATAGCATGCGGGGGATCGTTCTCCAGTCCTCTAAACTGGGAGGAATAAAAATCCACCCAGACATCCGCTGAAACATAGTTGATTGGGATTTGGGAATCCGGATTTTGGCCCCATTTCACCACCTCCCAAAATTTTATCTGGTTTGAGGATAGGCAGGCTTCATAGAGATCTTGCCAATGACTCTCATCCCACTCTCTCTTGGCATCCCACTGAGCCTTCTTATATTTCAAACGGGCCACTTTAATATCTGGAGTAACTCTAGTTTTAACAGCATTAATCAAACCACTATGCGCCTGTCTACAGGCTTTGTTGTACCATTTGTGGCGGAAGCCTAATGGTGCAACTTTCCCATGATTAACAGGTTTGGTAAGAATAGCTTTCAACTTAACAAAAAGCTGCTCGTGAAGAACACCAATCTGATGGAATATTCCTGTATCATTAGTCAAATCCTGTAAGGCACTCAGAGTGGAAGAGACTTCCAGGGATAACCTATCTAGCATAGTACTGTCCTCTAGAACTCTGCACCATCGAACCCTACGTCTGTCATTTGTGAGGACTGCCTCTGCTGTGAGGCACTTGTCTATAGGAGCCTGACCGTGGCCATCCCGAAATTTCAGACTTAAGTGTAAAGGGTTGTGATCGCTTTCGGGCCGCGATACAATTACCATGTCCTCCATAAAAGACCAGTACTCCATTTCCACCAGAATATAGTCAATTCTGCTGTTGGAGGCCCCATTGTCAAAAGTGGGCTAGCCTATTTTATCAGAGGTAGTACAGCCGTTGGCCGCTCGCAACCCCCACTCTAAACACAGCCCTAGCCAGTGTCAGGCCGCCTCTGTAGCCTTCTTAATAGGGTTAAGATCCAAATTGGGTACATTCCACACGGCAACTTCCTCACCCAGGCTATCCCCACAATCGCACAATAGGGGTTCAAAAGTACAATTTAGATCTCCTGCAATTAAAATAAAGTTGTCCCTCCCAATTAAATCAAGATAGCAGTCCAGCTCATCAATTAAATCAGGACTCCGCCCGCCGAGTAATCCGTGTGCATAAATGTTAATGATAAAAATATCATGGTGGTTTTCCCTACACAACTTGATTCCCAATATATCAGGGTTGTCCACTGGGACTTCGACTATCCTATATCTAAGAGCCTGCCTTACCCAAATTACAAGGCCCCCAGATGCTCTACCTCTAGTGCCCTGGATTGCGGGTTTAAAAAAATGTAGGTAACCTGCCCGAAATATCGGGTCAGGAGCCCAGCTTTCCTGAAAGATTAAAATATCAAACAAATCAATAAAGTCAACCCAATCTTCTGAACATACCTTCCCTTTTAGGCCTGCAATATTCCACGAGGCTACATTTAGCACATGGTCCTGAGTGGTTAACTGTACTTGGTTCGTTGCCACCAGCTCAAGACCAGACACCCCTCCCTCTAGAAGCAGTTTGCCAACCAAGGAGTTGCTGTCAGTAAAACCCCCAAGCTCCTCCTCAACACTGACATTACCCCCTTCTTGCCCAGCAGCGGCCACGTACAATATGCAAAGCCCATGGCCCTTACAATCATCAACTTCCCCTTCTCGGTTAATACATGTGCCTGAACCTTCCCCTACACATTTTCCAGATTGGCTACCCCTTCCAGACAACGGCAGGAGTCAGTCAACACACTCCAAACCAGAAAGGGGTTCGAAGCGGTTATGAATATAGGGAAAGAACGGAATATAGGGTACCGGGCCATTTAGAGAACTACCATTTGATCTTCTATGGCTGGGAGGGGGCGGACGAGGCAGGGGCTCTGAGGTTCTTTTAGGGTAGAAGTAATTAAGGTCCAATGTTTGTACATCGCCCATTTTACCAAATCTCGGTTCCCTGCAAACAAAGTCCACCACCCAAGAGTCCCTAAAGTTTACAATGGCGCAGTCCCCCTCTAAATCTTTAGTGCAGTGCCCCACCCAGTTTACTCTTCTGACATTTAAAATCTCAGTGCCAGAAGCGGGTGGGAGGGGTCTATTTTTATTTAGCCAAAAGACTACTTTATTTTTAAGGGCCCAAAAAGATTCAGGTTTATCATCCTTTATTACTGAGACACCCATCAAGATTACTGTATGCGGGGTAGCCCCATAGGGTAGATCAACACATAGGTGGCCTTGTTTGTTTACCTTCCGATCTAGTTCAGTGAGATGTTTTTCGCGTTTTCCCAATGTTTGGGCCTCTGAGTTTGGCTGTGGCTTAGATTTGACACCTCCCTTCGAGGTCCCACCCCTATTAGTATCCACCGGATTAGAACTTGTAGCAGGCCGCATACTCATTGATTTGGCAGGAATTTGAGAGGCCATGGCAGGCCGTATACTGGTTTGCTTTACAGGGGGTTGAGGGGCCGGATTGGATGTTACACAAGGCTCCAATGGTTTCAAAGTGATGGTTGGCATATTGGGGGAGGGGGCTATACATGTTTGCTAGATTAGCCAATATGCAATTATTAGCCGTCACTAAATTCTCCAACATATCCAGTTTTGTATTCAAAAGTCTAGTACGTTCTAATATAGGTAGTATGAGCGATTTAACGAGTATTTCCATCTTACACAAAATACCATCCTCTGTACTATTACCCAATGGACATGGAGCAGAGAAGGTCTCCGGTAGTGGTGAAGGTGCGGGCGGGGGGGGGGGGGGGGGGGTTGTTACGTACCAGGGTATGCAGGGATATGGTATTAGTTTTGGGGAGCTTGGAATTACCCCCAGATTGATCTCCCTTCCTTCTTTTTCTTTTTCGACGTTTATTAATTAGCAAGTCCCCCTCATTAGTTTCAAAGTGAGCTAAACTAGCGGTCGTTACAACATCATCACCCCCACTACAAATAGAATTACCAGAAGACAAGCCAACATCAGATATGTTTAAAATAGATGCATCCGTATCTTGGTATGCGTCCACCAGCACTGGGTTCAGATGTTGAGATTGCCCCATGCTAGGAACATGAAGGCTAGCGGTAGCTGGGGAAACCACTGCAGCAATACGACCGAAGGATGAGCGCTTCCCCGAAATGATGTCCAAAGAGAGACGCTTCTCTGCAAGAGCTATTTCCTTTTCCAGGATACCAGTTGCTTTAACAAAAAAGGCATCAAGAGGGCCAGTTACTACACCGCTCGGAGTCTGCACTTGCACCAATCTCTCTTTACCTGAGCGTAAAGGCATTATATGCAACTTTCAAATACCTCAATTACCTAAACCTAAACACCCACCCAATGACAAATAAGAACCAATATCAAACAGAATAATAACACAACAATGAGAGAGTGAAAGTCACCAGTACAGGGGGTAGTCCAGTCCAGTCTCGCCCATCCTCGGACGGCCTCAGACGGCCCGCCCTTTGCCCGGGCTTAGCCCGGCGCACGCCCGCGCGCGTCCCGCGTTAGCGGTATGGGCGTTCCTAAAATAGGAAGCAGAGAAGGGGCGGGAAGAGACACCAGGTGCGCCTGTTTGGCAAAGCGCAAAGCCCTCTGGCTCTCGCAGTCCCGCACTCCCCAGCAGCGGCAGCTCCAGGAAACCGAGGAATGTCAGCAGCTCTCCAGGTCCGGTAAAATGGCAGTACTTATAAGCACCCGTATTCAATCAGGGCAAGTTCCACGACTGCGTGCGGCACCTAGTTCTCTTCCAGGGGTATCCTCATCAAAGTCATAAGCAACCCACCCGCCTCCCCGGGCAAGTAGTCACGTGAAATGTATATATGATGTTAAACGAAATGGTCTGCGGTTATCCGCAAAGAACAACTGACCTAACTGTCGGCCCTGAGGCATGATGGGAGATAGGGGTCATGGCTGCCTTAAAGGCACAGTGCCAGTTTTTCTGGTACTGTCTATATGAGTTAGCTTTTCAGCTCTATACTCTATGGTTGTTTTACAATGCAGCCTTTGTGCTGACACTGCTTTCATTTTCCTTGCAGGATTACCTTTTCTACTGTATAATAAAGCAGTTTTCAAAGGTTTTCTTTCTACCTGCTTTTTATTGGAAGGTGTATATACAATGGTTTTTAATGCAGCATTGTTCAGCTCTCCTTAGAGACGTCTGCGTTGTGAGTGTTTATATATGTATATATACATATATGTAGAGCTACATATATATGATATATGTGTTTCCGGGGTCCCGCGCATGGGCGGGAATATTCATGTGCTTATGACTTTGATGAGGATACCCCTGGAAGAGAACTAGATTACAGGTAAGTAACTAATCCTTACATACTGTCGCGGCCGGTGCAGGTAAGAGCTGTGAGGCGGCGGTCAGGGCGGGAAGTGAGATGCCACCAATAGCAGGTTTTGCTGCAAGATTTCGGGCCTGGGGTGTGTAATATACATTTCCTCCACCATTCATTATATATCATTGGTCATCTGTAATGTTCACTCCCAGTTCTTCCTTCTATTTAGACTGGAATATAGGTTTTCTTTGTGTCACTGCTTCTTGGAGCAATTTATAAATCCTAAAAAGTAGGGTTTTTGTCATAAAAAGCCTTTGGTAGGATTGGTTTCAAACTGGTTTAAGGGTAGTGTAGCAGCTGCTTTTATGTCTGGGTTAAGGACCCAGTGATGCACCTGCATAACTCTAATTCTCGTAAATGAAACTGTTGTCTCATTTCTGCAAAATTATTCTATCGTTCCCTTCATGAACAAATCCCTAACTTCGTGCAGTTGGCCACCTGCCAAGGGTTAAATGCTTCCCTATCTATTCCTGGGGGCAATGCTGAATTGCCCAAGATTGAAGGGAAAGGGGCAGGTAGAGGTGAGAAACATTTTATTGCCCTCTTTATCCCGGACTCCCATTGTTGCTTTCTTAATCAGGGAGTGCAACATATTGATTGGTCTATCTTTTGGATTAAGCCATGGGACCTTAAAGGCCAAAGTGTGGTCAAGAACCCACCAGTGTCTCTCCATCCTTCTTTAGATAATTCCAATAGGTATCGAAGATACACAGTTTGGTAGTGTCCAAAAAAAATGGAATCCCTAGTCACCCCCCTCCCCCTTATCTGATGACGAAAAATTAATCTCATCAGCAACCTCTGTATGTTTCCTCTTTGAATGACGTTGGTACAGGTTTGTTGCAGCTTTACCAAAAAGTGTGATAGTATCATTAGGGACAGAGCCTGAAAGGAAAAAAAAAGTCTGGAGAGCAACTTAATCTTTTAAGGTGGAAATATGGCCCAACCATGCCAATACTAGATTAAGCCATTGTTGTTTGTCAGCTTTAAGTTATGTCAGTAGAGGAGGAAAGTTTTGTGACTGCACCTCTACAGATTTGATTTTTTTGTAACCTCTCTTAAACATAGATTGTGAAGTAGTTGTTCTGTTTTTCTAATGGGATGCTGTTAGACCTGGCACCATTGGCCTGGGTCTCCCTTCCATATTTGCTGTTGCCTCATGTGTTTTTGCTGGTGTTAGATGTTTTGGGCACTGTGCCACTGCTGTTCAGTGCCACAGTGCAAGTGCTCCCTATTGTAAATGAATGTATTAATTGGTGTTTCCATGATTGACTATTTGGTTTACTTGTCAGACCTTAGTACAGTGCACCAGGAGTGCCCAGGGCTTGTAAATCCAAATGCTGCTAGTGGGCTTGCAGCACTGGATGTGCCACCCACAGAAACAGCCTTGTAAAATGTGTCTAAGGTCTGGCATTGCAGAGCCTGTGTGCAGTCTGGTACTGTCATGCTGACTGGGCAAGTGCACCCACTTGCCAGTCCCTAAACCTTACCTTTTCTTCATATCAGACACCCCTATGGTAGGCCCACGGGCATGGTGCATTGTAAGTATAAGGTAGGACAAGCCCTGATGTGTGTGGCATGTCTTAATAGTGAATTTCAGCCATTTTCGTTTTTCACTATTACAAGGCTACCTGTTCTCCATAGGCCAGAATGGGCTGTTAGAATTATTACATTTTATAATCCTAACTAACTCAGAGAACATGGTAGAAATTCGAGTTTAGTATGCCTGAACTCGGAATGATAAAATACATATTTTAGTGAAGTTGGTTTTAACATTCTGTGTTTGAAAATACCACTTTTAGAAAGTAGGTATTTTCTTGCCTAACCTTTCAAGCCTGCCTGTGCTAGGTTGTGTATTCCTTGTCTGTTGTTTTTGAGTGACAGGGCTGGGGGATTCCAAGAGACAGAGTGAGCCAGCCCAGTGGTGAATAAAGAGATCTGCATCTAGATGGGAGGGAGGAGTTGCACCTGAACCTTGAATAGGGCTGTGCCTGCCTTCCACAATGCTGGCTCCACCTCCTGGGGTGCGGCTTATGTCTCTGCCCTGCACATTGAAAGAAGAGAAGGAATCCTGTCAACAAAGTGCTCCAGGGCTGTGCTTGCCTTCCACAATGATGGCTCCACCTCTTGTGGGGCGTCTGATGTTTCTGCCCTGCACTGTGAAAGGAAAGAACGAGTCTTGTAAACAGAGTGCTCCAGAACTGGTTTGGACTAGGCAAAGGCCCCTCTCCCCTCAGAGAACAAAGGATTTTGGGGTATAAATATTGGGACCCTGATCCCAGGAAATTAGATCACTTTTGGACTACAAAAAGAAGCCTTTGCTGAGGAGAGGAACCTGAAGAATCTGAGGAGAGACTATTCCTAAGCTGAAGTGCTGCTTAGGGGACTGGCCTGCAGTGGTTGCCTGACTGCCAGATAGAGGAGAAAGAACTTTGTGTGCTTTACTTTCAACTTGTGAAGTATCTCCAAGGGCTTGGAATAGAGCTTGCCTCCTGCTGAAGTCTTGTTGTTAAATATTTTGTTAAATATTTTGTCCACCCTAAGCGTGGAAGGGTATACTCAGATGTGAGTCCCTTGCTCATTGCACCATCAGGATTCAAGCAAGCCGGGCCGACGACGCCTGAAATGGCAGAAACCGGTCCCCGGAAGCTTGTTTCCTTCCCAGTGTAAGAATTGGCTTGGTAGTTTGGTTTGCCCTGTTCCCATCATGCACTGGGACAGGAACAGACTAATTTGCATATAGCCAGGTTCTGAACTGGGATGGTGCAGTGAGCTAAAAAACGGTGTTGGATCTAGCCCTGATCTCTTGACTGGGTGAGAGTATTCTGCTTAATTCAGAAACTCTGTCCATCACCACCCCTTGTTGTTAAATATTTTGTCCACCCTAAGCGTGGAAGGGTATACTCAGATGTGAGTCCCTTGCTCATTGCACCATCAGGATTCAAGCAAGCCGGGCCGACGACGCCTGAAATGGCAGAAACCGGTCCCCGGAAGCTTGTTTCCTTCCCAGTGTAAGAATTGGCTTGGTAGTTTGGTTTGCCCTGTTCCCATCATGCACTGGGACAGGAACAGACTAATTTGCATATAGCCAGGTTCTGAACTGGGATGGTGCAGTGAGCTAAAAAACGGTGTTGGATCTAGCCCTGATCTCTTGACTGGGTGAGAGTATTCTGCTTAATTCAGAAACTCTGTCCATCACCACCCCTTGTTGTTAAATATGAAGTCTCAGGGACAGCAGACTTCAAACCCCAACTCCCCAGAGTTTTTTTGGAAGTGCCTGCTGCTGTTTTGGGACTTATGAGGGACTGCGTGTTGCAAGGAGCTGGAAGTGTGACTCAACGAAGGAGAAGCGTGTCACCGTTGCTGCTGCTACTGTCGCACTTCTGAACAAGGGTGTCGCTGCTGGAGTTGTCGCACTGCACCGCATAGAGAATCATCTCGCAATGTAGAAGAAGCGTGTCGCCGTCGCTGCTGCCTGCCGTGGCACCTCTGAACACGGGTGTCGCTGCTGGAGTTGTCGCATTGCACCGCATCGAGAGAAGGCTCTCGCAACAAAGAAGAAACGTGTCGCCGTCGCTGTTGCTGCCGTCGCTCTTCTGAACAAGGGTGTCGCCGCTGGAACTGTTGCATTGCATCGCATCGATGAAAGCGCCTCGCATCCCCGAGAAGCGCGTTGCCGTTGGAGCTGCTGCCGTCGCATTTCTGAACAAGGCTGTCGCCGCTGTAGTTGTCGCATCGTGCGGAAGCTTCACGCAAACGTAGGAGAAGAGTGTCGCAGCTGAAGCTGTTGCCGTCGTAGTTCTGAACAAGGGTGTCGCCACTGTAGTCCACGCATCGAACCGAGAACTTCTCGCATCCCCGGAGAAGCGTGCTGTATCTGGAAGTTCTTCTTGTCTTTATTTCTTTGCACCAGAACTTTGCCGCATTTCCATCGCTGTGACATTGCCTGTCGTGGAAGCGCAACGCATCGTAAGGTACATTGACGCAAAGTGTCGCTTCTTAAGAACTGAACTAAGCTAAAACTACCATCTTAAAGTAACAGTATTGTGTATTGTTGTCGTTTATGGTCTTGTGGTAAATCTATATAAAGTATACTTATTTTTTATATAAAAACTTGTGTGGTGTCCATCTGTAGTGTTGTCACTGGGTTACTGTATGTGGTCACAAATGCCTTACACATTGCCTCTGAGATAAGCCTGTCTGCTCGTGCCAAGCTACCAAGTGGGTAAGCAGGGGTTATTTTAGGAGTGTACCCCCTTACCCTGGATAGATGCAAGGGTCCCTATTTGTCACAAGTACCTACCTGTGCCAACTAGAGACCCCCAAATCTAACAGATGCCTTGTTCAAATTCTCTAAATTGTATAGTTTTAACTTGAACTCGGAGACCTCTCTAATGTCTTGCCAGATGTTTAGTTCTGTAAGCATGGAAATTAACATATCGTCAGTGCACCTTGATACTTTGAACTCATTGATCACGAGTTTCGCCTCTTCAATCTGTGGTACTTTGCGGATCTTTTTGAACAGGAGCTCTAGGTACATCACAAATAGTTGAGGCGCACAACTGTATTTATAATGGAATTCCTACCATATTTATATATATATACTATAATGTGTGCGGTAGAACTTGAATGTCCTTCCCACGCCATTGATCAAAATCATGGGCCCAAATCTCTTTTTATTTGAACTACTAGTTCTATAAAACTCCAGTTGACCCTTTCAAAGGGCTTCTCAGCTTCTAACAATATCAACATTGCCGGCTTTTTCTGTTCATTTATTATGTCTCTCTTATGTGTGGCCTTTTTTGTCTTGTCTCCTTCTTGTCAGCAGGTTATAAATCCCAATTGATCCAGATGAATCCACTGGGGTATCAGGGAATTTAACCTCCTCGACAATATCTTCTTGAACAATTCAACAGTGGCATGTGACCTGATAGAGGGGCCCCATAGGAGCTGCATTCCTGTGTATTTTTGATCCGATTTAAGTATAACTGATATTCTTGCCTCCGCCATGCATGCGGACACTACTGCCTAATCAGCTCTAGCGTTAAACACCCTTGGTAGAATGGGTACCAGACCGGCCCGCATTCTTTATATAAATCTCGAGGAAAGCCTTCTGGGCCTGGGGCTGAGCTCTGTCTTAAAGATTTAATGGCCCCTTACAGAAATAGCTCTTTAAATAGCACCTGGACTTCATAGTCTGCATCCCTCTTGACATGGTGTGGACTCATGGCTATCCTTAGCAGTGCTAATACTGGACCCACCGGTGTTCCACTAAAAAGGACCTTGGACTCTGAGGATTCCAACGACCAAGATATAATGACTATGGTAGATGATTGTAGGCAAGAGAACTCCCAGTGACTCAATTACCAAGGCTGATATCCGAGCCAATGTTCAATCTGTTGAACATTGCTAAGAGATGATACTTTGACCTTGCCTGCACACACTGGCTTCATGCATTGAAAGTAGTTGGCAGCGTTTAAGAAATATTTGTCATAGGAGTGTTTATAATTCTCACATCTGTTATCCCAGCATAAGAATATTTTGCTAAAATATAAATACTTATTGTTTAAGCTTTATTTTGACAGGTTCTTAGTGATGGCATGGAATTAAGTTGGGCGCTCAGACATGGCAACCCATACCTTTGAATCTTGCCTGTAGCGTTTAACATTATTTTGCCCACTGGGGAAAAATAAATATTGTTATGCTTCAGAGAGGTTGTTTGAACATACATTTTAAAAATGTTGCTTTGTCCGCTCTTAATGTTCAGGTTCGTTACCTACTAATGGAAATGTATTTTATGATGCGGCTGTCTGTTAACATTTCGAACTATGACAGGCTGCCCAAAGAAATCCGAAAAGCTGTGGAGCATGGAGAAAATGAAAACCTACTTCTGTCTCATTAAGAGCCTGCGACCCAGAATGTCGGAAGAGGCTGATGTGATCCTGGTGCGATACTACCAGATGCAACGCAAGAGTGACCACCGAAATGCGGCTCGCACCACAATCCGCCTTCTGGAGAGCTTGATCCGCCTGGCAGAAGGTCAGCAGTAGATCTATTTGATACTGCCGTGCAGTTATATTCAATATATGGTAATATTTAAGAGTTTGACTCTCACTGAGTATGTTGATGGTTGGCTTGTCCTATGTTTTATTTACTCATTCTTGGAATTATACACAAGTTGATATGTGCATGTCTACAACTGCTGCTTCAGCCATAGAGAGTACCATGGTTTATTTTTGAGCTACATACATTATTCATGTTGTACTTTTGCAAATTATCTTTGCTGATGACCAGGATGACTTTACTTTTATGACTCTGTTGCAAGTAATGTTTGTACGGGGGAGGGAGGGGTGGCATTTGAGACTGTTCTATACGAGTAGGTAAAATAATACTAGTTGGCCTAAACAGTGCTGCATACTGGAAAGGTAGCTGTCTCATTTACCTCCATTCCTTGCAAATTGCAGCAAAAGTTGAAAAGGTAAACGTGGTAAAGGGAATTTCAGGTGCTTTCAAAACTGCACTTAACTCTCAGTGTGTAACCCACTGAGCAGCTTGGGGATAGGAGTCGTAGGTGAACTCAAATTCCTCTCTGGGCTCCTGTGCAGCAAAAATCCCCTGGAATCCACAAATTACATTGGACGAGAGTCCAGCAGAACTGCGAGGGAGATAATTGCAAAGAAGGAAGAAACCAATAGCCAGGGAAGGTGACATGGATAGACCGAAAGAGTTCGGATCTGCAGAGAGTGTGACTATGCAGATGACTGCAGAGACAGTAGTTCTGTAGATGAATGCACCACAAACAGCAACAGTGAGAAGGAGAGGAAGGTAGAGAGTGGTGGAATGAAAGGTGGGAGACACCTAAGATTGCCTGACACAGAGAACTTGGTGGACACAAAGTTGGGTAGCAGTGGAAGACTGAGGGAAGATAGATTTCACAATAAAGAAAGCAAACTTGAACAGATTGGGGTAAGCTAGAACTAGGAAGTGGAGAGACTGGGTGTGAAGAATGAGCCTGAGTAGGGGGAGCATGGAAAGAGTGGGTAATGAGGTGCCAGAGAATGAGGGTAGGGGCAGGAAGCAAACCTCCGGAACAAAGAGAGGATGGGGTCGGTGGAGACACCAAGGGAAAAGTTGAAGGGCAGTCATCTCCCATTGAGTGCAAAGGAAAACTAGTTCCCTGATACCTATTGTTGAAAAAATCACTCATTCATTTAAACACTATATAGGGTGAAGCCAGCACAAGAAGAGAGGGAAGCTATTGCATCAGTAGCAGAGAATTGAAATGGACAGCAAATCCATCCACTTATGAACGAGAGTGAGGCCCAAAGCTCTCTCTAAGCACTTTTAAACTATCGGTGACAAAACTGGTTGTGAAATTAAGCAAAGGGACTTGTGAAGGCAGTTTGATCGATTAACTATTGTTTATGTCATCTGACCCATAACCCAGCTTGCATCACATATAGTTTTGTGTTGGAAACCGTTTCAAATGATGCCAGGAAATGTACACTATGCTGTCTCCCTGTTTCCAACCCTAGTCAGGAAGACCATCAGACCTAATTGATTTTAATATTGTGTTATTCAAGTTTTTAAGTTTAATAACTCTTTTTGCCTTTTTATAGCCCACGCCAGATTGATGTTCAGGAGTGTTGTAACTGTGGAAGATGCAATAACTGTGGTGTCCGTGATGGAGTCCTCCATGCAGGCAAGTGACCTTGACACTATTGATACCAATTATTGGGAGGCATCATTTAGCTTAAAACATAGGACTCTACAAAATATGTCCGGTAACTTTCATATCCACAAGAAATTAAGTGCTAAAGAAGAGCTGTTCACTTTAGTAGTCTTTAGTAGTCTTTCACTTGCAGTTTACAATACTGCATTAAGTGCACAACACAGTGTACTCTTGATTTTTAAGCAGTGTACTTTGAGATAGTGTTTTCCTGTTTATCCTTTCTGCCAAGAAATTGCTCAGCTTTTGAAATATCCCTTTGTGCCTTGCTTGGACAAAGAAAATGTGCCTTTGTATTATACTGCCCCTGAGATAAACCAAAGAGATGCTATAACACCCTTTGTTTTCTAACTTTAGCGGTAGCGCGCATGTGCTGCTCGCTCTGCAAGGCATATAGTAGTAGGGTATGTTGTGGAAGCCTTGTCCACTCTCTGCCCATATGTTTCATTGGCTTTTTGTCATTGTCCTTCGAAAAGGCTAGCCTTTGATTATGAGGCTTGTTAGACCTAGCTTGGTACCGCCTAGTCTACATTTGTTAGCGCCCATAAGGACTGGACCTTTTACTTGGCTTGTTACACAGTGGGCTTTATCTGGTGGGTGAGCACTATTTTGAAAATGGACACTGATGGGGACAATGTCGGAGAAAATCACTCTGATCAGCCAGCTGTCAGGGGTTCCATACAGGTTTAAAAATGGCCAACAGTACCTAGTCGGTCACTGCTAGTAGGGCATGCTCTCAGTGTCTTATTATACGTGTCCGCCAACCTTGACTCCAGTCGATCAATAAATCTGGTATACAGTTCAACCGGGATACCACATGAGGCAGGGGTTTTTACCCTTGGCATGTTCTTAACTATTCCTTAATTTCCATTTCAGTATGTCCGCTCTAAGCTAATCTACGATCTAAGATGGAATTGGCACTATTGCTCCTTTTTCAGTGTACTCCACGAGTTCCCTGTCGATTGTCAAGTTGCGCTTTTTGTAGCTGGCTGTGTAGTATTCTGAAAATGTGTCCTTAATTTTAAGAAAAAAAAGAAACATTTTAAAAACTTACATTAACACCACCACCGCCTCTGTCTCCTGCCGCATTGCTCTCTTCCTGCTTCTGGGCACAGGCTCCCAGTCTGCATTGCGGCCAATCATGATGCTGCATGAAAGCAGCGTCAGGATTGGCCTGAGCACAGACCACTTGCGGCATCAGGATTGGCCAGAGTGCTGGCAACTTGCACACCCAGGTAGACTGGGAACCTGTGCCTGCTCTCTCCAGCAGCGAAGTTGGGGCTGGAGAGAGCTTCACTGCGCATAAGGGTGTGGCCGGCCAAACCCTCATGCACAGTCAAGAAAGTGCACTACCACTCCCCTACCAGGAGTGTCATCCCTTGGACCCGCCCCCAAGACTCGTCAGAGTCCTGGGGGCAGGTCCAGGGGATTAAAATAAAACGATAATAAAACCGTTTTAAAACCCGTTTTATTGTAAAAAAAATATATATTTTACTGTGGTTGCTGTCAGGACTGCCAGATTGAAACACAACTGACCTTCGGAGCCATCCAGCGGGGATGATGAGAAGCTGGTTCTTCTATTCCCTTCTACGTTGCCTCCCAAAGAGTGCTTTATGATCACTACTTTGCAAGGGAACGCATAGGGGAACAAGCATTTACAATGCAATGGTCTCGGCATTATTAAAGGTAGAGCTATTGGCATTGCTCATGACATTTTTTTCTTTTTTTTAAAAAAAACATAAATAAATGGTATTGTCATTTACAATGACAATAGGTGAGCATTAGAGAGTAGTAGAGAGTCTTCGCATACACAGAGCTACACACACACACACAGAGCCACACACACACAGCGTGCCCCAAACACACACATAGAGCCCCCCACACACACACACAGAGCCCCCCACACACACACACAGAGCCCCCCCCACACACACAGAGCCCCCCACACACAGAGCCCCCCCCCCCACCCACACACACAGAGCAACCCACACACACAGAGAGCCACCCACACACACACAGAGCCACCCACACAGAGCCACCCACACACACACGAAGCGCCATTTACATGGCCTCTTCTGTGATGTCCGCTGGGTGGTCATTTCAAATCCACTTAGTACTTCGGACTAAAAATGGCCTGGCATAGAGGACGACTCTGGCTTTGAGACGATTATGAAACAGTCTCTCAGAAATCAAAGCAGTACACAGCCTCTAACTAAGGCCTTAGCCTCTGGAACCACTCTCGGCAGCTGCTTGAACTGTATAGCACACCCCACCACTGCTTCCCTCCTTCATAGACCTCCTTCCTCTTTGGTACACAGAACCAGAGTACAAAACAGGGATCACCCCAGCAGAGGCTTACATACTACAACAAACAGGGCTTTAATTGGGCCGGGTCGCACCGGGTCAGAGCACCTGCAGTTTTTTTTAAGGGGGCCTCGAAACGGGTCTATATTGGGCTCTGTTTTGTGACCTGGAACAGATGGTCCATTTTTTACGGACTGCAGGGACAGCAGTGCAGTCAGCTGTCACTGCAGTCCGGAAAAAATGCCAGGGCACAAAACAGAGCACGATAGAGACCTGTTTCGAGACAGCAGACACATCGATGTACCCTGCTCACAAGTCGAGAAGTTACGGTATGACGTCATGCCAGGTAAACCTTGTAGGGGAAAGGGAAAACCTTTAAAGAGTCATTTTCTGTCTGGATTTCCTTTCTCTTTTTGAAACTGAGGAGCAGCAACATTGTCGTGGTGTCACCGGGGCTTTAAGTGGAAGCTTTTTCAAAATTATATACTAGCCATAGTTGCTGCTTATTTATCTTATGCAACTAACAACCATTGACAAAGCCAAACGTCCTGACTTGTAGATATGATGTTACTTGTTGTATCTTATCTGTACACAATGACAGGGACAGCAGAATACAAGTCAGGATGCACACTATAGTAAGCACAGATTTTTACCATACTGTTTTTAAGCCACGCCCTTAATTACATTGGTCACTCCCACTTGAGAGACCCCCCCAGATTTTTCATCCCACTTAAAGCCCTGACTACAAAGCCAAAATAGGAGTTCTCGCCAAAAACAGCAACTGCTTCAACGCAGCTGGCTCCTTCCGCGTTCACTTGGCTCATACCCAACATCAACTTGGAGAATTCCCTGCTCCAACATGAGAGCACGAAAACACCACCCTAGATGAAACTGTGCAATGCAAAGTGACACAGGAACGCTGTGAGGTAATGTGCAATGCAAAATACCTGCTGCTTCAAAAAAACGCGAGCCTGAAACCTGTCCAAACCACTCAAACTGAACAAGTGCCCAAGATAATTTTGGCGCTCTGTATGGGATTGCTGCCTTAGTGCTCACGGACCTTTATATCATGTTAAAATAACACAAGGTTCTGAAAACCCACCCCATTTCCCACTTTCAGTTGTCCAAATCAACGCTACGCCTACCACAGCACTGAATTCGCGCTCATGGGGAGCTGCGTGAGCGACCATCAACGGTGAGTTCGTGCATAGCGCCTCTGGCGATAGATAGCAGCGCTTGAGTGTGAAGTGTGGAGGGCCGTGCCTCGGACTTGCAGCTGCCCCCGATAATGTCCTTTGACCTCTGCCCGGTCACCCATTGCAGGGAGACCGACTGTTCAAAGTTGTGTGGAGGATAATTTCTTAGTATATTAACGGTCAAACCTTCAGTTTACAGTGCAGTGCGTTTGATAAACATACATGGCAGAGTTGAGAGCCAGCCCCTCTAGCCGAGGGTCTGAAACACCTGACACTTCTTCATGTGTAGATATCTTGTCAGCGGCCCCCTTAAGGGAAGGCTGACAGGCATGTTTGGACATATTGCTATTTCTGCACAAGCCCCTCCCCTTGAAACCTCTGTGTGGCTGCATTAGAGTCTCTGCAAGTGAGGAACGAGTCGCATTCGACTGACTTTTCCTCAGCCCTTCTGGCCTTTCAGAATTTCTGGCCTGTCTAGAAAATCTTTGGCCAATCCGGCTCAGCTCATTCATCTGTTTGGGCCCAGGAAGACTGCGCCACTGGCCTGTTATAGCTGAAGTGATCTATGCACGAGACTGTATGGAAGCGCTTGAGGCCCCGCTTATGGATAGTAAACGCTCCGATACATGTGTGTGTGTTTGCGTATGTGCGGTCCTGCAGGAACCTGAGAAGTGTATCTAACCCCAGTCATCCAGCTACCTCTGCGAAAACAGTGTGCGCTGCTGTTGGCATTTCTTTTTCATTCTCCACGCTCAAACTGTCTGCTGTCTGGACTCGCGAAAGAAAGGCTCACGCGCAGCAGGTATTTTTATGGGCTCCGAGGGTGGCCTTTGCCTGTCTCTGCATGGTGTCCCTGCTGCACCGTCGCACTCTAGGTATATATTAACAGCAGCTTTTATAAGGTTCAACAATAGACTCAACTTAGTTTGGATCTTGACAAACAGTTGCGAGTGCCAAGCCCATTCACACTCTTATCTGCCTTGGAAGGATGAAAGGTTCGGTCAGGGTGACTGGATTCGAAACGCACAGATTTCTTGGATGGAGGGAGTTGCTGCAAGAGGGACTATTCCAGTTTTAGACCAGCGCGGACACAAGCCTCTCTTTTTAAGCCCCGGAGCCCGAGGTGCTCCATGACGGATCTTTATATCATGTTAAAATAACACAAGCTTCTGAAAACCCACCCCATTTCCCACTTTCAGTTGTCCAAATCAACGCTACGCCTACCACAGCACTGAATTAAATTCACTACCTCACATGCCAGTGAACCACAGTGTGCCTTGCAGTGAGGGAAGTAAATGAGAATTCGCGCTCATGGGGAGCTGCGTGAGCGACCATCAGCGGTGAGTTCGTGCATAGCGTCTCTGGAGATAGATAGCAGCGCTTGAGTGTGAAGTGTGGAGGGCCGTGCCTCGGACTTGCAGCTGCCCCCGATAGTGTCCTTTGACCTCTGCCCGGTCACCCATTGCAGGGAGACCGACTGTTCAAAGTTGTGTGGAGGATAATTTCTTAGTATATTAACGGCCAAACCTTCAGTTTACAGTGCAGTGCGTTTGATAAACATACATGGCAGAGTTGAGAGCCAGCCCCTCTAGCCGAGGGTCTGAAACACCTGACACTTCTTCATGTGTAGATATCTTGGCTGCGGCCCCCTTAAGGGAAGGCTGACTGGCATGTTTGGACATATTGCTATTTCTGCACAAGCCCCTCCCCTTGAAACCTCTGTGTGGCTGCGTTAGAGTCTCTGCAAGTGAGGAACGAGTCGCATTCGACTGACTTTTCCTCAGCCCTTCTGGCCTTTCAGAATTTCTGGTCTGTCTAGAAAATCTTTTTGATTTTCCTTTTGGCCAATCCGGCTCAGCTCATTCATCTGTTTGGGCCCAGGAAGGCTGCGCCACTGGCCTGTTATAGCTGAAGTGATCTATGCACGAGATTGTATGGAAGCGCTTGAGGCCCCGCTTATGGATAGTAAACGCTCCGATACATGTGTGTGTGTTTGCGTATGTGCGGTCCTGCAGGAACCTGAGAAGTGCATCTAACCCCAGTCATCCAGCTACCTCTGCGAAAGCAGTGTGCGCTGCTGTTGGCATTTCTTTTTCATTCTCCACGCTCAAACTGTCTGCTGTCTGGACTCGTGAAAGAAAGGCTCACGCGCAGCAGGTATTTTTATGGGCTCCGAAGGCGGCCTTTGCTTGTCTCTGCCTGGTGTCCCTGCAGCACCGTCGCACTCTAGTTATATATTAACAGCAGCTTTTATAACGTTCAACAATAGACTCAACTTAATTTGGATCTTGACAAACAGTTGCGAGTGCCAAGCCCATTCACACTCTTATCTGCCTTGGAAGGATGAAAGGTGAGGTCAGGGTGACTGGATTCGAAACGCACAGATTTCTTGGATGGAGGGAGTTGCTGCAAGAGAGACTATTCCAGTTTTAGACCAGCGCGGACACAAGCCTCTCTTTTTAAGCCCCGGAGCCCGAGGTGCTCCATGACGGGCTCCGGGGCATGTGCGGCGGTTGTGGTGGTGGCTCCGGGACCCTTGGTTTCCATATCGGGCCCGGAGCCCTGTTTTAAAAATATAATAGATAAAATGAAACCCCCGGAGCCCCGTGGTGCTCCATGCGGAGCTCCGGGGTGTTGAGGCGGTGTTGGGGGCTACTGCGCACCCGTTGCGGCGTGTTGGGCTCGAGGTCCCGTTTTAAATACAAAGCCCCGGAGCCCCGCTGGGCGCCATGCGGGCTCCGTGGCATGTACAGCGGTTGTGGGGTCTCCGTGGTGGTGCTCTTGAGCTCTAGGCCCTGTTTTTAAAAAAATTGAAAACCCGGAGCCCGAGGTGCTCCATGCAGAGCTCCGGGGTTTTGAGGCGGCGTTGGGGGCTCCTGTGCCCCCGTTGCCGGGTGGTAGGGCTCGAGGTCCCGTTTTGAAGCACGAAGCTCCGGAGCCACGCTGGGCGCCATGCGGACTCCGGGGCATGTGCGGTGGTTGTTGCAGCGGGAAGCATGAAGCTCCGGAGCCCCGCTGGGCGCCATGCGGACTCCGGGGCATGTGCTGTGGTTGTTGCAGCGGTGGTGGGGCGCGAGGCCCATTTTGTTTTTAAAATTGACGGGAGGCAGGCGCCGGGCGAAGAAAGAAGGCTGAGGAGACAGGAACCAGAAAATAATGGAGAGAAACAAGATGGAAAACAAGACCAAGACGATCCTCACCGGCAGACGAGAAAAAAAAATGGCGGCCGCAAGCTTCCGACCATTTTCGGATTCGGGGGCGTGTATTTGTTGTTTTGAGTGACGGGTGACGTCACTGGCGAAAGAACAGCAAAATGTACGCCCCCGAAACCGAAAGAGACGGAGATTCTTTCGAGGGACGCCTCTCTCCTCCAATGGCTGGCCTCCGTTTAGGAAGCCAGCCAATGGAGGAGAGAGGCGGGATAAACAACCCTACTAAGAAACATAAGATCTCCTCCCGGAAGCTGGCAAGCCAGCATTTCCGTTCCGAGACCTAAAAAGGAAATTGTAGAAAACAATAAAGGCTGGGGAGCACTTCGGAGAGGCGTTGGTCTGGAAACCCTCTTGGATAGTGCGGACCGCTAAGGAGTCATGGAACCGTTGACCCTATGGGAAGAGCCCTGTGTGCAAGACAGGAGACAGAAATGAAGAAGACAATCACACATAGGAAACATCCACAACACTGCACTTCACTGTTGTTCCTGTGTACTCACATTCACCTCTCTCACAGCACGCTTCGAACTGTTCAGCTGGGACCCTGCAATGACCAGGGGACGTCGCCCACCAGCCAGTTAGGTTGTGAAAGCAACAGGTAAGGCGCTGGAAGTTCCAGGTCTTATAATTCGTACTCTCCTCCGGGAGATACTAGTATAGTAGACAAGGTATCAAAACACAAAATAAGGAAAATAAAGAATAACTCCGGAGCGCAGAAGGATGCTTCCTTCACTTCTCTGCGTTCTATTTCCCAAAAGCGGCTCGCTGTTCCGTCACAGGAGCAGCTAGGGAAACCCAAATCATCAGGGGTTTACATGGAACGTATATCCTCTGTGTCCCTGTACAGCCCCCATAACCGTTTGGCAGCCGGAGATGAAAGTGCGGTTAGGAAAGCAGGAGCCTGCAGTTGTTGCTGCCGGGGAAGTTCCTTTTGACTTTGCAGATAATGCGTGGCACCCACAGCCGAGCCTCGAGCAAGTACACACGCGGCAATGGGCAGCCGCAAGGGACAAGATACGCTGGAGGAATACAGCACTTGAAAGGCAGTCTCCATCACTCCAGGAAGGCTCTGACACAGTACTGCGCAGGGAGTGCTCTCAGGATGCGAGCGTTACGGGCAAGCCAAATAATCCACAAGAACCAATAAAGCTGGAGACGCCAGGAGGCAGAGCTCCTAGGGCAGCCAGAAAACACAGGAGATCTGATTGTCAAGCACCTGGCCGGTGTATAGGAGAGACTTATATACAGCTCTCGATCAGCGGTTGGTTTCAGGTGCCTCTTCCTGTCAAGATCCCTGGGGCTGCTGGGAGATGTAGTTCTCCATGCACACACGCCCCCCAGTCGTTCCACAGCAGAGTAAGGGGGTCAAGAACTGGCTATGTGCACCCCTTACATGTGTGACCTTTCTGCCTGAGACCATCATGACAGTGGCAAGGGGGGCTGCACTCCTCTGCCCCTAAAGTCTCCATAACCACCTTCTCTCAGATTACACTTTACATCACACACACATTGCACGGAGACAATCATATGAGTGTAAATCAGTATATAGGGAATGTTACATCAGACAGAACTACAAGATGTAGGAGTCACATGTCCACGATACTGGTAGGCAATATAATTTAAGAGTCCTTATTCTGGAAAAGCACAAATTCAGGATATAAAACATAACACCATTGTCAGGGGTTCTTTCTTCTATAATAAAAATAGTTTTCTACCCAAATGAACCCTTTTGGTAAGATCAGGACAGTGACAGACTGAATACAAAAATTTTGCTCTAACATATGTAGATTGCTTTCAGCCTTTTGATGATAGTTAATAGCTCGATGTTCTATATAAGGATTTTGAATTATAAAAGACAAGTAACAAAAGGATCTGTCTTGCAGAAGCAGTAACTCACTGACCTATTTACATTATATGCACTTTGTGATCTGCATGGTACACGTTCTTAGCTGCAGGCATTTTAACCCTGTGTGCTACCTTACAATGAGTCAAAACTTCCACTAGACAAACCTCCTGTCTCTTACCAGGAAGACAATCAGTCACTGGAGTTATCTTGACATTCTCATTGATGCCAGGAATGGGGCAGCAGGAACGTAGCAGGTGTTTTAAAAATAATAATACATTCACAAAAAAATGACGCCCCCACCCCAAGTCAGCGCCGGGTGCGGTGGCACCGAACGTACCTCCCTAGAGCGGGCCCTGTATGTATCTGCTTCCCTAAAGGTACCACTCCTGCAGGCATGATTCTGTGACAGTCATTGTGAGTTACCTAGAGACAGCTTGGAACACCACTGTTAATGTATCTTTACTGCTTTTGTAATCTGTATCCTGGTCTGATTTTATGTTTGACTGCCTATCAGCTTCCTTTGGCAAGGTTAGCCATTCCACATACTCCCATGGATACCAATTACATTTCGTTAATGCCTTTACAGAGAAAAGTGTTACAGCAAACGAATGATGGACGGGATGTTGACAGTGCAAACATTCTCCCCCAGTCAAAAGATCTGGGTTAAATCCATTGTTCTTTTGCCCAGTACGCCACCCCAGTTTGGAACCAGCCATATGAAAATCATTCTTTTTTTTTTATTTTTTATTATGGTGATTGCCAAAAAGCAGATGTCGTAAGCAAGACTGCGTACATACAAGTATTATATGAAAAACAAAACATAAATCGGATTGTAATACACAGCCATTCAGTCCACAACCCTGGGGTCGGATGGCATATTATTGGGGCAGACCAAAAATCAGAACTAAGCAAGGCCTGCAGTGGACAAAGAAAGGACAGAGCTATCGCCTTATAAAACCAGAAACAAAACAAATAAAGAAAATCCAGCATAGAGAGTCAATTAACATATGATACGTCTCAATGGTCCAGCACGGACTCCAGTCCTCACATCGTCTCAGGCATATAGTGACATATATCAGGGGCTAACACAAGCGTCACAGAAACCTATCTCAATCACCATAAAAGTAAGTCCACTGTCTCCTAGTGCATACCCTTGGATCCACGGAGCAATGCCAGTTCTACCGTAGGAGAGTCACACAGTTCGCCACGGTATGCGTTCCAATGCCCCCATTTCTTGTCCCATACTTTCGGGCAACCTCTTATTTTATACACTGTCTTCTCAGCGATCATGCATTGATCCATGGCAGCCACCCAACCCACCACCAATGGTCTGTCCGGGGAGCCCCACCCCATCGCTATGGAGCGTTTGGCCAGTAGATAGCCCAGCGCCGCCCATTGTAACTCCGGAGCAGTCAGGTCGTTAGGCCCCCAGATGTTAAGGACACATTCCCCAGGCACTGGGGCGAGTGGCTTACCCAAGGACCTACTCATTTTACTCAGGTTAGCCTTCCAGAACAGCTGGACCACTGGGCATTCCCACAGGATGTGGTAAAATGTACCAGAGAGTCCACAGCCACGTAGGCACAGCGCGTCTGGACGCCGTCCAATCCATGAAAATCATTCTTGACCCTGTGTCCCATGGGAACAGTCCAGACCGAACTGCCAGGCAAGGTCCTCCCTGGACCGGAAACAAGCATCCTGGGACCGGTTTCAGGGTATGTCACCCTTCTTCGGCCAGGCTAGCTTAAATCCAGTGGCACAGTGAGCAAGGGTCCCACGTCTGGGCATACCCATCCCACTTGGGGCGAAAAGTGTTGCAGCAAACAAATGATGGACGGAATGCTGACAATGCAAACATTCTCCCCCAGTCAAAAGATCTGGGTTAAATCCATCGTTCTTTTGCCCTCTACACCACCCCAGTTTGGACCCAGCCATACGCAAATTAGTCTTGACCCTGTGCCCCATGGGAACAGTCCAGACCGAACTGCCAGACCCTCCCTGGACCGGAAACAAGCATCCTGGGACCGGTTTCAGGGTATGTCACCCTTCTTCAGCCAGGCTAGCTTGAATCCAGTGGCACAGTGAGCAAGGGACGTCTGGGCATACCCATCCCACTTAGGGCGAAAAGTGTTACGATTCATTTAGGCCCAGATCTTTGTACTGGGGGTGAATGTATGACATTGTTCTGCATTCTGTCCATCAATTGTTCTTTTTGCTTTTGTCACCCCGAGTGGGTCGGGTATGCCCAGACTTGGATCCCGTGCTCTCCATGCCACTGGAGTCAAGCTGTCCTGGCTGATGAGGGGTGAAAGCCCGAAACCGGTCCAAGGATGCTTGTTTCCAGTCCAGGGAGGACCTGGCCTGGCAGTTCAGGCTGGACTGTTCCCATTGGGCGCAGGGTCAAGACTGATTTGCATTTGGCTGGGTCCAAACTGGAATGGCATAGTGAGCAAAGAAACAATGGATTTAGGCCCAGATCTTTGTACTGGGGTGAAGGTATGACATTGTTCTGCATTCTGTCCATCATTTGTTCTTTTTGCATTTACAGAGAAAAGGCCTACATACGTTTGCACTGCCGTTCTTGTCCATCTGGCAGTTTACCTCCTATATGATCCACTTGTTTGATCTCTTTTCTGTTCCTATTTATTGCATCCTGTGTGTTAACTGCTGCATAGGGGGTCACAAAGCTATGGGGCATCCTGTTGTGGACTTTAAATGGGGGAATTCTGACCCAGATTAGTCTTGAGGAGCAACTCCGTGGAGGTAAGATCTTCTAAAGCATACAGTGCACTGAGATCTTCCTTTAAAACTTTCAAAGCATCATTATTAATAGCTGACTCCACATTTGCTTCTGGTTGTTACTGGGGACGCTTGCATCATGACCATCATTACGTTCCTTAATTTTTCGGTCCCACATTTGTTTTCCGTACGGCAGAGGAGACAATTAATGAGAACCGATGCTTTTAAGAGTGGCTTATCACCTGGTGGTGCGTCTTGCTTCTAGTTAGGGTCCATGAGGAGGAGCACGGTCAAAGGAAACTGGAAGGACGGGGCTCTGATAGATGAACTTTTTGACACTAGCCCTCAGAGTGTGGGGTATCTATGCTATCTAATCCTTCTATCCTTGCGATGATCAGCTGTTGGACACTCCGAGAGAAATATCATCGAGAAAACACTTTACACCTTCTTACACTCAAGTGGCTGTACTGTTAACGGGGAGTCTCTAGTTTCCTACAAATAATCTGTGTAAGTTGCGTGAAAGATCTAATTGCACCATTGCGGTATAGGAAGAGTAGTTTCAAAAACTGCCCATATTATTTTTTGTAACAAGATTGTTTTCTGCGGGGGAGGAGCCAAGATGGCGATCGGAACAGTCGCATAAACGCCTCGCTCCGAGATCCCTTCCTCCCCGCCACCTATCCTGTCTTTCATCCTGTTCGGGGTGTTCCGAATTCGGTTACCAAGGAAGAGCCTTCACTTACCGTCTGTTTCCGGGGCTCCAGCGTGCAGTGGTTCCTGCGTTCTGCCCGTGTCGTCTTGCTGGCCTTCCCGGCCTTGACGCCGGGACCTCGAGTGCAGTGTCTGCCCGGAGGTGTTCGGAGGGCCGGCGATCCGGAACCGGTGGAGAGACCCCATGGTGGGGGCCTGAGAGCCGCGAGCCGGAAGCGCCGGAGCGGACCCACCCCCGATGGTGGGCCGCCCCGCATGCCCGTTTGCCTGCCGGACCGAAGAAGAGAAGCCGCGCTGTCCGGCACCCCACGGGTGAGAAGCCCACTCCTGTTGATTGTCCCGCCTGGGATCCGGTGCAGGGCTCCCCCGAGTGTTGTGGGGAGCACGCCCGTTCTTCTGGTGACTCCTTTCTCCGCCAAGCGCCATCCGCCGCGGATCGGCTGTGTGTCCTGTGGCCTCCGGCACTCCGGGTGGACTTAGAGGCGGATGCGACAATGGCGGCGGGTGTTGTGCTCAAGATGGCGGATGGCCCCTCGGAGTGTCTTCCTCCCGGAGACAGGGACGTTGCTGCATTTGCTCTCCCCGGACCTCGTTTGAATTGGGCGGCCCCTACACGGAGTGCTGTCTTGCTTGCCCTGGCTACTCTGCGGATCGACCTGTCCTTGAAATGCCTGGACTTGGAGTTGCGGATCGCCGCCATGGTTGCTCCGCCATTTTGTGTCGCGGTGTCGTCTCCCCGAGTTGGTATTGTTGAGACTCCTCCGGCTGCTGTGCTGGGATCTCCGGCTGAGTGTTCGATTCTATGGGATCGAGTGGACCCGGTGCCGATGCTGCAGTGTTTCCTACATCCTGATTTCTCTGCTTCGTGCTGGACAGCCCAGATTTTGTGCTTGGCCACGTGGATCTTTGGTGTACTTTTGCATTCTGACTGCTGCCGAATTTTCCTGGTTGCTTCTTGTTGGCCGGGACGGTGTTCCGTGCAGATCCCACTTGCCTTCCCTGACTGGTATGGACCCACTGTATCATGCTGTTCCTTGGCCGTGCCGGGGTCTGGCAGCTCTGCTCTTCATAAAAGTGGACAGGGGTGATCGTGCCTGGGGGCCTGCGGGGCTTTCGTTTTGTTAAATGGCGTCTCCGGGCCTCATTGTTTGGACAGTTCCTGTTTCCATCCTCTGTGTAGGCTTTTCTCCGTCTCCTCTCTGACCTCGATTAGTGATCCGTTGTTGTGGGTGGGGAGGTGTTCTGTATTTCGATCGCCGGCTCCTCTCCTCTCTTCTTTTTCTCCTCTTTTTCCTCTCTTTCTCTCCCTTTCTCCTTTTTCTTTCTCCGTTATTACTCCCTTTCTCTTTCTTCTATATTTCGGGTGACTCTGGGCGACAGGCACGCTGTTTAGTGGGGTAGGCCATAGCCATTACAGTGATGTAGGGTGGGGGGGGTATTTGTTATTTTAGTTTGTTTTATTCTATGGTCCCTTTTTGCTTTCTTTCTAGGGGGTGGGCTATGTCCCTTTGTTTTTTCTCCTTCGTTTCGTAAGTGTCTGCACTTTCTCCTGTTTCGGGGCGGGAGGGCTATCTATGTGGCGTCCCATTCAATCGCTTGCTATGATTTGTCTTTTATATTCGAACCCTTTGAGGGGCATAGGATGTCTTTGGGCCTCGCCCTACTGTGGTTATCTGACTGCGTGGGGGGCTGTATCCCTCCCGTCCCCCCCTCTTTTTCTGTATATGTTGCATGACGCCCTGGTAGATATGGCTGCTGCCTCCTCTATAAATCATAAAATGAAACCTTTCTTATCCTGGCGCTTACTGTGTAGCGATTTTATTCCACGTCTATCCTGTATTCATTTTACCGTACACATTGATGTTGCTTCTCTTTGACTCTCCTGATTTTGCGGCCGGCCCCTGTGGTTGTAGGCCTGCGCTTGTACTGATACGTGTCTCTCAATAAAGGTTTTTATAAAAATAAAAAAAAAAGATTGTTTTCTGCATTGCTGGTCACATGTTTTTCAGGAAGTGAGCTCAGCAGTGCCTGGTATTTTATAGTAGCCATCTTAATCTGCAGAAGATGAGATTGCACCTTCAGTGAGGCTCATTTATTTCACTTTTCTATTTCCTTCTCTATATAAGATCACACCCAGTCACCACTGTTCTAGACTCTGCTATTTTGTGCATTACTTAGTCACGAAAAAATGAAATCTGCACTCAGTCATGGCAGCGGATTGTAGAGACTACTTTCCGGTAATAGACAGGAACAATCAGTTCACACTTGTTGTTGCATTTGTAGTCAGTACTACAAATGAGATGCCTGCAGTCTTTGAAGGAAACTAATGTTACAAAAAAGTAACTTCGCCTGTGCCTCTAGTATCAGGCACTGAATGTTTGTTTCTTACCAGGTTTATCCTTGCACTAAATTCCAAGTCAGTCATTCAGGTCAGGGGCGGCTCTAGGCTCATGGCGGCCCTGGGCAGGGAGCGTAGGTAGGGAGCCCCCGGAGGAACGCAGGCACGTAGGCCAGTGAAGAGGGGAGTCAGGATGTTTGGAAGTGGAACCGAGCCGAAGGCCGCCAAATCCCTGCCAGGGGCCGCCACGCAAATATGTATTCATCCTCAGAGGATTATTATATTGAGGATATATATTGGCGGGCGGCACCTGGGGTTTGGCGGCCCTGTGCAGGTGCACAGCTTGCACATGCCTAGGGCCGCCCCTGTTCAGGTAAATGTTAAATTGCTTTTCTTTACATGTGTGTGTGGTGAACATTGCTGTTGGCCAAATTTTTAGCCTCTTACTGAAACCAGTGTTTGTTTGTTCTTTCTGTACTGTAGGGTGGTGCTCTTCTTGGAGGAGTAAATGCACTCCACACCTCCTTTCCGGAAAACCCCACTGAGCAGTACAGAATGCAGTGTGAACTGCTTTTGGAAAAACTTGGGTTGCAGAAGGTGCTGAACGAAGAACTTGCGAGACTTGACAGGTAAAAATACCACAGAAATGTTTGGTTGCCAACCGAAACATACTGTAGGAGAAAGTCATGCATCTTCACCAAACCAACTTTAGGGAATAGCAGAAAAGTAGCCCCAAATTTCTGATTTCTGCAAGGGGCTGGATTAGAAAATGTTGTAAGAGCTTTAGGAAATGCTTACAATAATTATGTATTCATATTAAAGTACCAAATATAATCAACTTAAAAATCGGACATGGATTGATTCTCAGTTTTTCAGTGTGCACCACAACATAGATAATCAAAAAGAGAAGTCCCAGCATGCCCTGAACCACATGAAACGAGTAAATCTACAATTTATTGAGTTAAACATAATCATGTTCACATTCTCTTTTTTTTTTTATGTTTCACGAAAGTCCTAACTAGTGCTCCCCTCAATTAAAGAAACAGCAAAACACACGAGATGATGGACGGAATGTGGCACAATGGCAAAACATTCACCCCCAGTCACATATCTGGGTTTAATCCATCGTTATTTTGCTCACCAAGCCACCCCAGTTCAGACATGGCCATAGGAAAATCAGTCTTGACCCTGTGCCTCGTGGGAACAGTCCAGACCGAACTGCCAAGCCATGTCTTCCCTGGACCGGAATCAAGCATCCTAGGACCGGTTTCTGGCTATCAGCCGTCTTCAGCCAGGGCTTGGGTCCTGTGCTCACTGCGCCACTGGAGTCAAGCTATCCTGGCTGAAGACGGCTATTAGCCAGAAACCGGTCCTACGATGCTTTATTCCGGTCCAGGGAAGACATCGCTTAGCAGTTCGGTCTGGTCTGTTCCCATGAGGCACAGGGTCAAGACTAATTTGCATATGGCCATGTTTGAACTGGGGTGGCTTGGTGAGCAAAATAACGATGGATTAAACCCAGATCTGTGACTGGGAGTGAATGTTTTGCCATTGTGCAACATTCCGTCCATCATCTTGTGTGTTTTGCTGTTCACCCTATGTGGGAAGGGTATGCCCAGACGTTGGTCCCGTGCTCACTGCGCCACTGGAGTCAAGCTATCCTGGCTGAAGATGGCTGATAGCCAGAAACCGGTCCTAGGATGCTTTATTCCGGTCCAGGGAAGACATGGCTTGGCAGTTCGGGCTGGACTGTTCCCATGAGGCACAGGGTCAAGACTGATTTGCATATGGCCATGTCTGAACTGGGGTGGCTTGGTGAGCAAAATAACTATGGGTTAAACCCAGATCTGTGACTGGGGGTGAATGTTTTGCCATTGTGCAACATTCCGTCCATCATCTTGTGTGTTTCAACTGTCTGTCTCTGACAGGCCTATTTTATCTAATAATTTAATGCATAGTTAGGCTGACCTGTGGGTCAGCTCACTTCAAATCACTTTTTGTGTTTGTCTTCTTGCAACCATTTTGTTGATACGTTGTCAATCACACCACAGGTTATTGACTCGCTCACCTCATTCTATCAGCTGTTTCTGCGTCATTCCAACTCCTATGAAGTCCCAGTATTGTAGTGCTAGAGAGACTGTTTTAACTAATGCAGCCCCTTTCTCCTTGCTTACTGCTGCTTGCCCACTTCTAAAAGCTCTCTTGGATTTGTGTGCCCGGCATCCCGCTCATGTTGTCTTATTAATTTAGGTGGCCATCTTAGAACAGTAGAGTGAAAATATATTGGAACAGAAAATATGGCAGAAAAATTGTTCACTTGCATGCACGTGCACGGTGGCTGTGTTAGTGTTTTTTTTTTTTACTTTATCACAAAAACACTTCAAGATGTCTATTTATGTTCCTGCACATGAACAGGGTCATCTTGGAGTGGTTTTAGTATGACACAAACCATGTTTAGAAAATGGGGCGTTCAAGACTTGTCCACCCCGATAAGGTGCACAACCCATGACCCTAAGGTTCATCAAATCATATACTTAAATTCTTAGACTTCACAATTATCTTTCAACATTTATTTTGCTTGCTTAACAATTATCAACTGCGATCGCCTTTACTTATGGCTAACCTGACATGAATCAACCATCAAGATTGTCAAAATGTTACAGAATACATATTGCAATGTTTATCTCACATTGTGGAACAGTGCTACAATTTGAAGTTTTAGTTCAAATCTGTTTTATTTCGAACACAGCGTTAAGCCTACAACCTCGTGCCGAGGCCGGCCGCGTATGTGATAGCTCTTGTGTTTCAGCGCCAGCTTGGACGGGAGAGGAGCTTTAACACAGCACCTTGCCTACAACCCTCCAGGGAGGGCCGGCCGCGTGGCTTAGGGGTGAGTTTCGCAGAGACTTGTCGCATGCAAGCGTATATCTGCTTTGCAAGTAGGGTATGTGGCGGGCAACTAGCCCAACTGTCACAAACTGCCCAACAGGGCGCAACTGTCTCATAGAGAGACGAAGGCCAGAGTGGCAAGTAGGAAGAAAGGAAGTAGGTGAGACAAGGGAGCCTGAGAGTAGGCAGAGAGAGGGAGAGAGGGTGGTGGGTACGCGCGGCGTGCCGGGGAGTAAGGTATAGGGGGGCCTGTGTGGTAGCAGCAGCATCTGTAATGTGCATGGTAGTCAAGGGCATAGCCTGGCCGGGTCCGCAGGGACGATTGCATCCTCGTAGAGGTGCAGAGCGCGGAGTCTAGTGGGCATATGTCGCGCATATTCTATAGAGCAGAGGTGCCGCACTAAGGGCTCCCAAACCGCCTTGAAGCGTGTGTCCCGCGCCTGCAACCTTGCCGTGAGTAGCTCCATTGCCAGGACCTGCCAAAGGCGCACAAACCAGGAAGCTATGGGCTGCGCCTCCGTTCGCTTCCAGTATAAGGCGATGAGTTGTTTAGCTGTACCCAGCATTTGGAGCGTAAGGATCCAGTCGCTGCGGGTGAGTGCCTTGAGTGCGGTAGGGTGAATGCCGAGTAGGATCGTGCTCACTTCCTCAGGCAGGGGGATACCCAGCACTCCTTTGATATGGCTAAGCACCTCCTTCCAGAAAACAGCCAGGGTCGGACACGTCCACCATATATGCACAGAGTCACCAGTCGCAGAGCCACATCTCCAGCACATCGGCGAGGCATTGGGGAACATCTTGCTAAGGCGCAGCGGGGTGTAGTACCATTGCGTGAGCAGTTTATAGGCGTTTTCCCTCTGCAGGACACTGCGGTATACCTTGGGTATATCTCGCCACAGTCTGTTCCATTGGGAGAGGTCAATGTCTGTTTCTGCCGCTAATTGCCATTGTCTCTGATAGGGGTGTGCAGGCGTCGATGCAGGGTGCTGCAGTATGTAGTATATTTGCGAGATTAGCCTCTTCAGCCCCCCAAGGGAACGGGCCAACTTCTCGAAGGGCGTGTAGGCCCGAGTGGCCGCTTGGTACATGTCTTCACCCGTAGTCCAGTGGCGTAACTGAGCGTGCTGTAAGCCAGCCGTCAGCGTACCCTAAATTCCTCCCTGCAGTCCTTCCAAGTTTTGGGCGAGCCCCCAAGGAAAAGGTCCCCAATAACTCTGCAGTCCCCTTGCGTCCATTTGTCAAACGCCCGAGTCCGGTGAGCCGGGGGGAACTGCGGGTTCCCCGCTATCGGGGTTTGCGGGGATGGGAACGTAGTGAGACCCCTAGACACAGCTACACTATCCCAGATATCCAGCACCGTTTTTGTGGGGACTGCCAGGTACGCTCTTCTGGAGCGTGCCGTCCGCGGGAGCCATGGTAGGTCCCATATGGTGCGTCCTGTGACCGCTCGGTCCATATGGAACCAATGCTTGTCGCTTTCACATGAGCCCCACTCCACCACGAAGCGGAGGTGCGCTGCCCAGTAGTAGTGCACCAAGTTGGGACATGCCAGGCCGCCTCTATCCCTTGGTTCCATAAGAACCTTCTGCGAGAATCGGGGGCGCTTCCCGCCTCAGATGAAGGACGTGATCTCGCGCTGAAGGCTCCGAATGCAGTGGAGTGGAATAGGGGTGGGCAGACATTGGAATACGTATAGAATTCTAGGGAGGATCGACATTTTAACCGCGTTAAGGCGCCCCAGCCATGAGATCATCAGAGGCTTCCACTTCCGAAGGTCCTCTAGCACCGCTTTGCGACACTCCGTCCAGTTTACCGAGGACCAGGAGTCTAAATGGGGGGTCAGGGCAAGGCCCAAGTACCTGATGTGGTTCTCCGCCCATTGGTAGGGCACAGCCTTCTTCAGGGATGGGATTTCCTCCGCAGGTACAGTGAGGTTGAGCGCCCAAGATTTAGTATGATTTATTTTAAGGCCTGACGCCTGTTCATATAGACAGAGCACCTCATGGACCGCTGGTAGGGTTTCACGAGGGTGCGTAAGGGTGAGGATCAGGTCGTCAGCGAATAGCGCCACCTTGTTGTCTCTCCCCCCATGGGCTATTCCATGTATTCTAGGATCGCGTCTTATCATCGCCGCAAGTGGTTCCACTGCAAGGGGCGAACAAGAGCGGCGAAAGTGTGCACCCCTGCCTCGTGCCTCTGTGTATCGTTAGCGGCGGTGTTAGTTGGCCATTTACCCTGATTCTGGCTTGTGGCCCTAGGTATGGGGCCATGATACTCGCTATCATTTTTGGGTCTAGACCGAGTTTCTGGAGGACCTCTTTCAGGAAGGCCCAGTCCACCTGATCAAAGGCCTTCTCCGCGTCGAGCGAGAGAAGACAAGCCGGGATGTCCCAATGCCGCACTTTGCCTACCAGGTGTGCCAGTCTGCGTACATTATCAGCCCCCTGCCGGTCTCGGATGAACCACACCTGGTCTGGGTTCACCAACCCTGGCATGTATGGGTCGAGTCGTTTAGCCAGTATCTTGGTATAGATCTTTAGGTCGGTGTTCAGGAGGGCGATAGGACGGTAGGAGGCACAGAGCGCAGGATTCTTCCCTGATTTCGGTATCAATGCAATCTCCGCCATTCCCATATCAGGGGACGGACCAGATGCGTCCGAAAAAGAGTGGAACAGCCTCAGTAGATAGGGACGAAGTTGAGTCTGAAAGATTCGGTAGAAGGTCAGCGGCAAGCCATCTGGCCCCGGAGTTTTCCCCGTGGGGAGATCTTTAATAGCCGCAGAGACCTCATCTTCCAGTATGGGCTCTTCCAGCTCCGTCGCGCATACCGGCGGTAACGGAGTCCCCTCGTAGTCAGCGAGGACGGCCGCTCGCGCTTCCACTGATGTAGGTTCCCCCGCGTACAGGGAGGTATAGTAGGCTACAAAGGCGTCCTGTTTGGCTCTTTCAGTGACGGCACTAGAACCATCCTGGCGTTGTATATTAGCGATATGGGCTCTGGCTGCTCTCGCCCTCAGCCTTCCTGCCAGCAGGCGCCCCACCTTATCCCCTCCCTCATAGTATTTTTGCTTTAGTGCTAGTAAAGAGTGTTCCGCCTTGATGGTGCGCAGGAGTCGAAGTTGTCCCCTAAGATTAGCTAACTTCCTCCTGGACGCCAGGGAAGGTCGGTCTCTGTCCTGCGCCTCCGCCTGTTTGATCTCACGCGTTAGGTCAGCCTCCAGTTTATAGGCCGCCCGTCTCCTCGCTATCGCCAGGGAGGTAATATGACCCCGTATGGTGGCCTTAAAGGCATCCCACACTACCGGGAATGCCGTTTCCGAGATATCGTTAATAGCGAAGTACGAGTCTATGGCTTCCCGGATGCTGTTAACATCCTCTAGGTCCCGAAGGATGCTCGGTGGGAGGGTCCATCGTCGTTCCCGGGGGGTGTGCTCTAGTGGATCCTGCAGCATTAGTTCCACATGTGCGTGGTCCGATAGCGAGATATCCGAGATGGCAACCTTCAGCGTGTCCCGGGTCAGGTCTAGAGAGGTAAAGAAGTGGTCGATGCGCGAGTAGGTTTGGTGGGAGTGCGAGTAAAAAGTGTAGTCACGGATTCCTGGATTATGGTAGCGCCACGCATCGACGGGCCCTAGGTCCGTAATCTGC
Source organism: Lissotriton helveticus (assembly GCF_964261635.1). NCBI lineage: Eukaryota > Metazoa > Chordata > Amphibia > Caudata > Salamandridae > Lissotriton > Lissotriton helveticus. Next base: position 877,824,780 of record NC_136067.1, read on the forward strand.
TCCCTTAGCGTGGATGACATCGCGCCCGTGCCGCTAAACGCATTTTCCCCGCGGTCTATGTCTGGGTCCCATACTAGATTGAAATCCCCGCCCAATATTGTACGCGGTTCGCCGGTCTTAAACTGTTCCCGCAGGAGCGACTGGAGATATTTATCTTGCGACTGGTTGGGTGCATATACATTACCTAGAGTGAACTGTATCCCTCCCACCTGTACCGTGGCCCGAAGGAAGCGTCCATCTCCACTCTTGTAGGGTTTTGTGGATCCCCGCCTAAAGCCAGCTCTACACAGGAATGCCACCCCCGCCGTTTTAGTGTCAGCCGATGCCCAGAATTGTGTGGGGTATCTGGGATACGCCATGCGTCTAGTGTCCCCCCCCGCAAAAGATGTGTCTCCTGAAGGAAGATAATGTCAGGGGAATGATGGAGAAGATAGCGCCATACCTGATTCCGCTTATTGGGGGAGTTAAGCCCTTTGACATTGAGCGTCAGGACCTTTAGGGGTTTAGGAACATTCACCGCCATGACACTAAGGGGGTTAGAGCCGCCTCATCGCCCAGTATCCTCCACCCTGCGGAGTGAAGGGAATTAGCCTCCCCCACCCACCGCTGTCGCGCAGATACCTTCAATAGTCTCCGGACCACCACACTACACAAAGGGAGAAGGGGCCAAGTACAGGGAAAGCTCAGGTGAGAAGTAGGAAGAGTAGAACGAGCAGGAAAATAGAAAGTACATAGAAGGTATATAACCACAACAGGCCAACAGGGCCATAGTATAATGTCCCAGGTTCCGGGCATCCTCTAACCGAGGGTTTGGATGGTCTCAGGAATGTCACTTCCTATGGGACAAAGTGGGGGGTGTTCTGCTGAAGATATGGGTCCCGGTTGCCCCGAGGCCCGTCTGCCCCGCTGCCCAGGGCGGGTTCGGGGGTAATTAACGCAAGTACATCACAAAGGTAGGCGTGCCATATCAGTCGGCTCAGAAGCGTCGGGCCCCAACGGTGAGGAGCACGTTCCTGAACTGTAAGGCCGCAGGGTCCGACACTCATGATCACCTTTAGGGGAGCAGTGGCACCCCATGTTGTTCCACTTCAGCCCCTTTTCTCGCTGTTGGCTCATCAGGGTCGCCTCAAGTGCCCAGCTGTCCCCACGCATTGGTGCGGCGGGCTCAGCTCTAGAAGTGTACTCCGCCTACGTTGTCAGGGAATGTAGTCTCATAGGAGCCGCAGAAGTGCAGGGGTCGTCCTATCGCATTTCGGGGGGTGCAAGGCCGCGAGGGTTGTCCATTACAATCTCCTTCCAGAGAGCGGATGCGTTCTATGAGGCATCAGTTCAGAGGGCACCTTTCCCAGTTTCTTGGAGTGCGAGGCCGCGGGGGGTTCGCCTTTCACGATCTCGTTCAAGGGAACAAGCGTACTCTATGATGTCCTGCTTGACCTGGGGCGCGGAGCGGCCAGCAAGCGTAGAGGCACGGTGTCGACAGTCTCTACCAAGGTGTGTGACTCCCTAGGGGTCGCAGGCGATCAGGAGTCTTTATTCTCCATTTCCCTGGGCATAAGTCCGCGGGGGCTGCCCTCCACGGCCACCTACGGGGGAGCGAGTTCACTCCATGTTGTCCATCTCATTCGCAGAGGTAGTGGTCTTCGATCAGGGATTGTGGCGGTGTTCTCCTTGCTGGTCGTTGACCATCTAAGGTCGGGAGCTGGTCGTCTTCATTTCACGGAGTGTGAGGCTTCGAGAGATGCCCCTCGCGGTCATCTTCAAGGGAGAGGATGTGCTCTATGATATCCTGCTTGGTCTGAGACGTGGAGCAGTCATCCATTGGGGGGGTTCGGCGACATCGGTTTACCGTGGTCCAGTCCGGTCGGGCCGGGAGTCTCTCTTGGTGCTTGGAGCGGGAGGGGCTGCGATCCGGGGATTCCGAGAGTCTAAGCAATTGTGCCGCCTCGCGGTAGGAGCGGATGACTCTGCGCTTGTCTTCCCAGCGAAAGATGAGGGCAAAGGGATGTCCCCACTGGTAGGGAATATCGAGAGCCCGCAGCTTCTCTGTCACCGGGCGGAAGACTTTCCTTCTATGCAGCGTGTTGGGGGCCAGGTCTTGGAAGATTTGGATCTTGTGCCCTCCGTAGCGTAGGTCCTGCTTGTCCCTCGCCGATTTCAGTATGGCCTCCTTCTCTGTGAAGTAGTGCACTCGGGTTATAATGTCCGGGAGGAGGCCCGTCTTGCCTCCCGCCCCGAAGACTCTATGAGCACGGTTCAAGAGCGGTGGGGGGGCTTCTTCGTTGCCCCACACCTCGTGTAGGAGTTGAGCCACATAGGCCATGGTGTCAGTCCCTTCCTCCCCGAGTGGCACACCCCGTATACGGAGGTTGTTGCGGCGCCCCCTATTTTCAAGGTCCTCCTGCTTGACCTGGAGCTCGATGTTTTGTTCCTCCAGGGTCGCCACTCTCTGCCACAGCTGCTCCATATCTTCTGTGCGTGTATCAACAATTTTCCCGAGTCCATCAACCCTGTCTCCCAGCTCGGTCACCTCCTTGCGCAGCTCTTTGACGCACGAGTGCACTTCCGATCTCAGGGACCCTATCTCCGATTTCAGGTCTGCCATGAAAGAGGACATGAAGGCCTGGGTCACCGGAGGTGAGTCAGCAACAGGTGGCGGCACTTCTTCAGTTGGCGCTGACGCTCCTGCTTTGCCCCATATGGCAACCACCGATGTGCCCTTAGGCGCCGCCGCCGGGTCCGTCTTGCCCCCTCTGCCGCGGGTCATTGTCAATCCGGAGCGTAGTGCCCAGCCACCCGATGTGTCGCCCGTCGCCGTGGGCGCGATTCCTCTATGTCGCTGCAGTAGCGTGGGGGTAATTCAGTACACCACCAGTAGTCCTCTCCCCTCTCAGGCACCTTCTCGCATGTAGACCCGCTTCGCCCGGCAAGTGGAATTCAGGCCTGAGCCCTCTGGAGGCCGTAAGGTGTCACCAGTGCGTGAGAGATCTGCTATGGGGGTCAGCCCTCTCCTCGAGCCAAGGACGCTGCACCGCTCTCCCCCGCAGTATGTGGCGGCTCCTCTCGAGGGCAGCTGAGGCGCACCCCCGCTCCCTCACCACTATCGTTCCCTGTCTCTCAGAGGGCAAATGAGCTGCGCACAAGTCACCCCGGGGTCCCAGAGCAAATGAAGGGGTACTCACGCGTCTTCAGTAACTTCTCCCCCTTGCTCTAGGTCGGCCAGCCAGGCTGCAGGGTGCAGACACTAGCGGGTGCAGCGGTTCTCCCAGCCAGCCGACTGCGATGCTCTCTCCAAGCAGGGGGGGCCGGGCCACACACCTCCCGCAGCACTTGTCAAGCAGTCAGGCCCAGTCCGACCCACCGGTGAGGGGGAAAGCGCTCGAGCCGCCTCCGCAGCCTCCCGGACAGTGTCGTCCGCTCCGAAGTCCGCTCTGAGGCGGGGGTGCAGCGTTTCAGGTCCAGCGTGGGTTCGCAGGCAAGGACAGCAGGGCTGGACAGAGGTGTAGGGCCGAGGCCAGTGTGCACCCCTCAAGGCAGGGCCCCGTCACACTCACCGGGAGCCCCGATGTTCAGCAGGGTCGGGCACCCGGGGTGAAGGCCCCGGTCAGAGAAGGCAAGATGGCGGATAAGGCCCAGTCCGGGGGGGCAAGATGGCGGACAGTACCTGCAATGGGCCCAGTCGTGGCTCAGTAGCCCAGGGCACTCCCGAGGCACCAGTCGGTAGGCAGGGGGGATACAATGGGGACAGCTCACCAGGGCGTCCCTGCGACAGCCTGTAGTCCCGCAGCAGGGTCTCCCAACAGTAGGCCAGCCGTCGGCTTTCCCGCGTCAAGTGCGGCCTTGCGTCTCCACCAAAGCCGGGTCCTCTCGTAGGGTCTGCAGCCGAGCGCCCGCAACGCCCCTGCCTGGGGGTCGGCCCGACGCCGGCAGCTCCGTCCCCTCCGTCCGCTGGTCTCTCGATGCTCAGTCCGCGGCGGGGGGATCCGCCTCGGAGGATCCGCTTGTGCTTCCGGTCGCCCCCTCAGCGCTGGGTGCTGTCCGCAGGGGAAGCGAGACCAAGGCGCCGGCCGCCAGGCGCGATGACAAAATGGCGGTGTTGCTCCGGCAGCAAAGCGTACAGGTCCCTAGTTGCCCCCAGCTGGGTCTCCCGCACCGGAGTGGTCCCTCCGAGGGTCACCTCGTGTCCAGGGCTCAGGTAGTAGACGGGCCCCCCAAGAAGCCCCCCGAATTTCGCTTATGATGGCTTATTTAGGCAGCGGGGTGACGGAGCTCACTCGAGATGCGCCCGTTCACATCGCCGTCTTGGCCACGCCCCAATTTGAAGTTTTATTCCATGCCGCACTCCAAATGCATTTCGGGAAAACCCTTTGTCAGGGGAACTCTAGAAATGACAAGTAACAAATGTATTCAATACTGATGAAAGTACAGAAACAAAAACAGAGAGGCCTGCCCGAGACCCATTTAATATACTGTGTATGTACATGCTGTTGTTCAGATGTTCACACTTATAAACCACCTGTGCTCTCCCACATGTTCTTAAAGTTTGGGAAAAAAAACTCCATGCACTCCAACCATTGTATGTTCCTTTACTGATCCATGTTACATGTTACACGCCCGATTAAGCAATCCAACAGAATAATCCTCCACTGTGCTTCCCAACCCCGTGATCATGCTAGTGAAAAAATAACCGAACTGTAAAACCAATCCTACCCTGTCATAACACGACAAAGCACTGATTCAAAGGAATGAGTAAACTGTGAATCAACAAACATCCGAATGAGCTTAATGCAAATCTCCAAAAATAATGACCATTTCACTCCATCAGATTCCTTAATTACTAAAAATCAGCTGCAATGTAAACCCCTTCGCATCCTTACTGTGAATGGTTCCACGTAGGATTTAACTTTCCTAAACAAATCAAAAATCAAAAAACACAACTGCTATCATATACTAAAGAAACACTATGGAATATTAAAAAGGAATGGTTACGTAACTTAAGTGATTTGCGAAACCGTAGTACTCACTTCTGCCCTTGAACAAGTCAGTGCAGACACTGCTACCTCCTGTTTCGAAAAAGTGCATGTAACCTGCGACGCACTAAAAAATACCGTAGTGCATCAATGTCGACGCGATTCAATGAAACTGGAAGACAGACCACAAGACTCCAACTCAATCAATCAATCAATCAATAAAATCTTTATTCGATCTGTATGCAAACAGACCATAAAAGCACAATTTCATCAAATAGGCCATACTCAAACAAATAATATTAAAACCATAAAAACATTTAAAATCTTATTGGTCTTTAGGTGTCTCTTGGACCAGTGTCACTTAATACACCTGCATTTTTTTACATAGTTACAATAATTTAAAGCGACAGACCCCTCACCTTTCTCTTTCTCCAACAAGCCCACAAAAAGATGCTACCGAAAAACAAACAAAAAGGTTAGAGAGAGCCTTTAAAAAATACTGTGCCACCCTACATTAGATAAAATTATGGTGCCTCAGAATTGGGAGAATAAAAGCTTCTCTTTCAGTTTGATAAAACTTGCAGAACAATACTAAATGTAGATCCGACTAGGGCGAATGGTTGTCACACGGGCATGGACTCAGGTCTGCGTGTTTGAATTTCTTGTCTGGGACCCCAAGCATCAAGGGAATAAGGTTCAGGCGGAAGTTCTGCAGAATATATCTGTGCTGGGCAATAGTAGTACGGGAGGGATATAAGTGACCTACCCTAGGTCTTTGCGGGATAAGGTCATATGTAATAGATGCATTTTGGCACTGGTTCTTTTCACTATGGGCGCAGTTAGCCCTCTGCATATATAACTCAATTATTTTCTATTTTGAGACCCTGCTGCAAGAGACAGGGTCCCTGACTGCTTCTCCCTGCCCGATTGTATTCAGTTCAGCCTCTACATATCTGAGCCAGCCAATCTTACTATGGCCATCCAGCTTCAGGCAGTCACCAATTATGCATTGTGTTAAGTTAACAGTGGTCCTGCGCCAAATCGAAAACCACAACAAGAATAAAAAAACTCAGACAAGTAATGTAGCCTTAGTTCAAGGTGTAAGATTAAGTTAGATAATGAAGGTGGTAGTGAGACCCTGGTTTTGAAAAAGCTGTCTTCTATTCTCTGGAGTTGATCAATGTGGGCCATCCCCCAGACTCCCGCAAGTTGCCTCAGCCTTTGTTTTTGCATGATAGATGTTTTTAATCGTGTCCAGAAGACTGGCTAACAGCTTCTTGGGGAAGCCCTTTAAGGCTTGGTGACTTCTTTCCATTCCTAGGACTCTTGCTGCCACCAGGGTTGTCCAAGAGTGTTTTTTATCGAACAAGTCTCCCAGGTATGAAAAGTACTCAACCACTTCGATTTTCTTTGAAGCCAGATGGAAATAAGGGGATTTTGCTCCTCTAGCAGCTCCGGCTACAATGATGAAAGATTTTGTTTCATTCACTCTAAGATCTAATTAGGCCCTGAATGAAGCATATGACGTTATAAAGCTTTGGAAGCTACCCCTGTCCTAGGGATTAGGACTACGTCGTCCGCATACGCCAATATTGGGAGGGGGTGTTGTCAAATGTAGGCATGTCTAAGGACGAGCCAGACAGGGCTGCGTCCACCCCGTTTGTGTAGATAGAAAAAAGAAACAGGGGAAGGACTTCTCCCTGCCTGACTCCTTTTTCGATCTTAAATGAACGTGTGCATTCCCCATGCCCTACCGAACGCAGGCAGTGGCATTGGCATATAACTGACGAATAGCAGATGATCGGGGGATCAATCCCCATCCCCTCCATCATGGGCCACAGCTTCTGTTGGGACACGCTGTCAAAAGCTGCTGACAGGTCCATAAAGGCCATGTAGATCTTCCCCCCTTTTGCTTTAGTTTATTTGTCTATGCAGATCGAGAGATTGAGGCATTGATCCACTGTCCCCCTTCCCCTTCTCCTTCTGAGAACCATATTGCGCCTGCTTCAAGATGTTGTGTTCTTGCGCCCATTCCTCCAACCTAGCTAGTAAAAGCCAGCCCATGAACTTGGCAGTGGTGTCCAGAAGGGAGATGGGTCTGTAGTTCTTCGGACTGCCCCTATTTCCTTTCTTATAGATTGGGACTATTACACTATGATTCCAGGATGGTGGGGGCCCGATACTGCTATGCTATTAAAAACATTTGTTAGTAGGGGTACCCACATGTCATAGTTATCCTGGAAGAGGTTGATCGAAACCCCTTCTGGGTCGGGGGCCTTTCCTGGGATGCTAGCCTCAAGCCCTCTTCTAACTTCATGCAATGAAAATGTCAAGCTGCCTTGAGGTGGGGGAGCTAAATCAAGTGGCGAAAACGCAGGGGGATATTTAGTCCAAAGATACTTTCAAAGTGTCCCACCCATGCATCCTTGTCTACGTGTGTATCCAGGGACAGATCCTTGGAATCTTTAAAATGAGGGGCATTTATAACTTTCCAAAACTCCCTGCTATTGCATGAGCTGGCAGCTTGCTCAAGGTCGTCCCAGGCCTTCTCCCTTATAGCCTTCTCTCGTTTACTTCTGGCTTGCTTATTGTAGCTACCTAGCAATCTTATCAATGCTGGGTCTCTAGGGCGGTATTTTAAAGCATTGATAAGGGCTCCTCTAGCTAAGGAACATGGGAGATCGAACCAGCAACTGGGTAGTCTATCATTTGCTGGCTTAGGACAAGTGAGTGCCACTTTGTTATAAGGGCTCCAAACTGGGTGACTAGTAGTGGGGTAGAGGACATCTCGGCCAGGCAATATAAGATGTCACCTCTTACTTGTGCTAATATTACAGGTGTCAAATTCTGCTTCTCAACCTGGCCCACTTTAGTTGATAACCATTTTTCCTGTTTAGGGCGATGTTATCAACTACCTGTTGGTATTTTTTCACTTTGTGGGGGATGCTTAGATGGATAAGTAAGATTGCATGATCACAGTGACATGTAAATAGGTTGTCTATGTGGTCCACTCTTTCGCCTATTATAGAGGAGGCTAGAATGAAGTCCATCTTGCTGTCTAAATGTTTTCTCTATCTGGACTGTTTTTAAGCTGTTGGTTATACTCAGGTGTCTCATGTATAACAGTCTATTAAGGCTATCAACATATTCATTATGTGAAAGGTGTAGAAGAGGGTTACCCTGAGGATCATCCAGACCACACACCCTAGCCTCATTATACTTCCACAGGTGAATATTAAAATCCCCCACCCAGATTATACTGAGTGGGCCCTTTTGTGTTTGTGTGTAAGTTAATTGTTTCTAACTAATTATTTAGTTTGTCTGCCACTAGCCTGATATTTCTCCCAAATTTGTTGTTATAATAATCGAAATAACATCGAAATTGCTCCTAAGAAATTCGAAGGTGAAACCAGGAAAGCTATAGACAAAATTGCCCCATTAAAGTCTTTTAAATCTAAACCAGCCAAAAAGCAAGAAGTGTGGTTCTCCGATCATCTAAGAACCCTTAAACAAGGAGCTAGGAAATTAGAAAAAAGATGGAGAACATCCCACCTTTCAGAGGATAGGATAAAATACTGGAGTGCACTATCCTCTTACCACAAAGCTATACGCTGTGCCCGGAAAGCACATATTGCCACCCAAATACAAGAGGCAGGAAACTCCCCTAGAGTGCTCTTCCAAATACTACAAACATTTGCCAAACCCGCAGCGTGCGAAGCCCCTGACATGTCATCCCAACAGCTGTGTGATGAAATCTCTTGTTTTTTCATTAATAAAATTGAGAAAATTTATGACAAGATAATATGTACCAACCAGGCCCCATCGACTGACATGGCACCCCACCCTAATCCCATTGATACTATTCCTGTCTCACAATCTCTGGACAGTTTCCCCCCCATTTCGCTTCTAGAAACGTCGATCCTTATAAAACAGATCAAAAGTGGGAGTCCAGAGGATGTCATCCCTGCTAGATTAATGCCCTCCCTAGCCGAACATCTAAGCCCAATGATGATGGAATTAGTAAACCTCTCACTCACCTCAGGTCTTGTCCCCAAGGAATGGAAGAGAGCACTTGTCAGACCAATAAGGAAAAACACCGCCTTATCATGGTCTGACCTGACTAATCTGAGACCTATTTCCTTGTTACCTTTCTTGGGAAAAATAATAGAAAAACATGTCAACTGCCACCTATCCGCACATATTGAACAAGTACAAGCCCTGGATGAATCCCAATCAGGATTCCGCCCCAAATATAGTACGGAATCCACCCTACTGTCGGTTACCGATGATCTCCATGCCTACCAGGATAAGGGCCTGTCTGTCATCTTGGTTTTGTTGGACCTATCGGCAGCGTTCGACACCGTATCTCACTCCATCTTGATCTTGATGTTGTCGAACGCTGGCCTTAAACACAAAGCCCTTGAATGGCTTAAGAGCTTCCTAGTCGATCGCACCCAGAGAGTCACCATGGGTGCATACCGCTCGGTGGAAATTGAGATTTCTAAGGGGGTGCCACAGGGCTCATGTTTGAGCCCCACGCTTTTTAATATCTATCTGGCACCCCTGGCGGGAGTGTTGCGTAGACACGGCTTTGTCCCCGTGTCCTACGCAGATGACACGCAGCTTCTCTTCCCCTTCAAAACTCTTTCCACGGAGATTAGGAACTCCTTTTCATCAGGCATGAGAGAAGTGGCGAAATGGATGTCTACCAACTATCTCCAATGTAACGTTAGTAAAACGGAGATCATGCTATTTGGGAAGGCTAAAATACTATGGACCCCAGAATGGTGGCCATCTGAGCTAGGAGCAGTCCCTGAACCGAAACAGGTCGTGAAGAATTTGGGAATCCGATTTGATCACGACCTGTCACTAAAACAACATACCACCTATATCTCAGGGATATGCTTCCACACCATAGGCTTGCTCCGCAAAATTTTTCCACTTCTACCTAACCTAGTAAGAAAAACCCTCGTGCAAGCACTGATTCTGAGTCGGATCGATTATTGCAACGGTCTATTACTCTCAGCCAATGAAGGAGTGCTGGATAAGCTACAAGTCATTCAGAACACGGCAGCCCGCCTGGTTCTGAATGCTCCCCCAAGAACTACATCCAAACCCCTCCTTGATCAACTACATTGGCTCCCAGTGAGACAAAGGGCAAAATTTAAAATATGCTGCCTGATCCACAAGTGTTTGAACGGACAAGGACCTATTTATCTTGAGCGGAAATTTGTTCCTTATGTCCCAACACGATCTCTCAGATCAAGTAATAATCTTCTCCTTGTGGTCCCCCATATCAAAAGAGTCAGACATGGAGGCAGAGCACTGTCCACGATGGGTCCCAAGCTATGGAACAAACTACCCCTAGCCCTAAGACAATGCAAAGAGCATCTAACATTTCGAAAATCCCTAAAGACCATCTTATTCAAAAATCAAATCTAATACTACTCCTAACAATATGTCTTTGATTGCCGGTCAAAAGCGCAGAGATACTCCTGGCGGAGTGATTCAAGCGCTATACAAACCCATAAATAAATAAATAAATTAAAATCCAATGTCCTTCATTTATGAGCTCTAGTTGGAGAAGGTGGAAATGATTATTCATGGAGTCAACCAGCCTTACTTGTAAGGGTAAGGTATTTGAGATTAAAGTTATTGGTCCCCCTTTTGCTCTACCTGACGCTGAGGGCACTGCAGCTGTTTGAAAGGAGCGGTACCCTGGGAAAAAGACTGTCTCCTTAGCCCATATTTCCTGGAAGCAAATAATCTCCAGCGATTGCCAGAGGTTATGTCACTGGTCATTGCCTACCTTCGAAGCAATTCCTGCCACATTCCACGATGCTAAGCTAATCTTATGTCTGTCAGCTATTCTCCTCGGTAGAGAAATGGTAGGGGGCTCCTGCATGACAGACACTGGGTTGACTGGTATGGAGTCTCTCCTGATAGGTGGATGGATAGGTGGCGGTAGTCAGTCACAAGATTCCAGGTCTGAAAGGTGGGAAAATCTGTTATATAGCCTAACCCCCGGAATAGTGCTGGGGCCATCCACATATCTCGAGGTAAATTGGCCTAAACTGATCCTGCCCCTCTGACCATTTCCTGACATCATATAGAAGGGCTCCAGTGGTAAAGAAATAATCTGAGTACTCCTAAGAGATGTTCTATGGAGATTTTTGAGGAGAGAGGTACCCTTATGTGAATTGTTGAAGTTCATCACTACGCAGTCTCCATCAATGGATTTAGTGGAGCTGCCCACCCACCCTACTCTCCTAGCCATAATGATTTTATTAGCCAGCTGATGGCTCCTCATTCCTGAATCCATAAGATGATGTGAAATCCAATGCAGGCATTTGTCCATTACTTGCTAAGTGGATTCATACTGCTTATCCCGAAGGAGAGGGACATTCGCCAGGACCAGCACTAAGGGGGAGGCTGCCGGTGGAAGGTGGAGGACTTGGTGTAAATGGTCATCCACAACAGCCTTACGGGTATCTTGTGTTTCTAATGGTTGAAGAGCTGGTCTTAATTCCCCTAGCCCTAGTGGTGCCTGGTGTGCTGTGCCCCTTATGTCCAAAAGTTGTGGAGAATGAACATCCGGCTGTATGTTGGAATGGCCGGGAACTGTAGGGAAAAATTCACCCGAGCAACGGTGCTAGATGGAATACCCAAAGTCAATAGGCCAGTCGTGCCCCGGTCACCACGGGCATAAGATGGAATTTTATCTGCACTGAACATATAGGGACAGCAGTCTGAGGCTTCAAGGGGGATGGGGCGGGTGTGTTCTGTGACTCTGGGCCGGCTAATCGCTCTTCGATCTGTGTTACTTTGGATAGGATAGGGTCCAGTAGGGTGGTCATCATTTTGTTTACTTCTGCCCAGAATGCGTTATCCAGTCCTGCGTGTGGGGGTGAGGTATTTGCAACTAATGGCATCAGTGCAGTTGGTGGACTCACTATGACTGCCTTGAAATGAGCGGCCTTGGATTTGGCAGCACAAGTGGCTTTGGTTTGCTTAGGCTTAGCGGTCCCGCCGCCCCTAGGATCGCTTGCTGAGTCAGTATGGGGTGAAGGCACGGGCCCCTCCTATTAGGGTTGGGTAAGGCGGAAATAGCAGTTGAAGGTTCCCATTGGCCAGGTGGAAGGTCGCCAGATGTTACCAGTTGTGTCAACAGTGTATGTGAAACGTTCTCATGGACAGTCCCTGTGGGTGACACGTGGGAAAAAAGAAGCGGTTTCATGGATAAACGCCTCTCCGTCAATTCGATTTCATAAGTGAGGACACTTGCTGCTCTGGTCAAGAACACATCAAATATTGATACAGTCCCTCCAACCGCTGTCTCCATAGTGGCGTTCCGTTTCACAATATTGACAAAGGAGGAGAAATTAAAATAGTACCTTAAATCAGATGCAGGAAGTTAGAGGGGGGGCCCAGTCCAGCCTCCTACGGACCCTCTTTGAAGTCTTCCCCACTTCAAAGGCACCACTGGGTATAAGAACTGGACTTCTGACCCTACCACTTCAGTACACTTCTGGACCGGTGGATACTCTGCCAGGAAGCAGGACTGTTGTGCTACTGAATGACTGCCACTCTGCTGAAATGCTGCTCTGGAAGAACTCCTTTTCTGCTGTGCTGACCTGCCTTCTGCCCTCCCTGCCTGGGTGAGAAGGATTGGACCTAGTCCACTTGAACCCAGAGTTGCTCCAAGGGCTTGTCTGCTAGCCTCCTTTTCTGAGTCTCAGGGACATCAAACACTGTTCTTCACTTGCAACAGCACCTGGACTTTGCCTGCTACAAGTCTTGTCCTGCCAAGTGGTGCCAATCCAGTCCTGGGCCTTTGGAAGTGGGTAGAAGCTGCTGCAACTACCAAAATACATGTATCGACGATGCTGCGCAGTTCATAACTGACACATCTCCCTCAATGCATCACCACCACCGCAAGGACTGACGGCATTGCATCGCCTTCTGTGTGGCTCTTCGCCTCCAGCTCTCGACGTAAAATCTACAGTCTGCGGCCAGACAAGGATTAATCCCCAATTTATGCAGCTCGATGACAACTCATTGCCTAAGAATCATGTACTTCAGAGCTGACACTTCGCCTCCTGCTCCACGCATATCGGCTCCATCAATGGAGCAAACAAGGTACTTTTTGGCGGGGCCACCGTGGTTCCTGTATCCGACCTCCACACCAGCGAGGTCGGACTAAACTTTCAGATTTTACCCTGTCCGGCTTGACCATATAGATACCCAGTTGGAGCCTTATGCTTTTAGGCACTACAGTTCAGTTTATTCATTCAAAAATCATAACTTCGTTTCTACTTATTGGATTTTTGTCGTTTTGGTCATGTTACTTTGAAAATTGCCTCTTAAATTAAGCATGACTGCTCTGTGCCAAGCTACCAGAGGGTGAGCACAGGTTAATTTAGGGTGTGTATCTGACTTACCTTAACTAGGATTGTGGTTCCAGCTAGGGCAGGGTGCATACCTCTGCCAAATCAAACCCCAAATTCTTACACCAGCTGTAAATTTGAGGCCTATAAATGTGACTTACACAGTTTCAAAAGTATATTATTAGGGGATAGAACGTTGCAACCTCCAACTCTTTCAGCTTTCCGGCTCTGAAAAACGTTTGGTAATCTTTTAATTCTGAGCTGATTTGTTGAGACTTCATCGTGTTGAGGTTACTTCCTAAGCACAAACTGGATGCCTCGAGCCTGGTAAACAGCGTTTACAACTATTCTTTTTCTCCGCGGGGAATCACAACGCGCAGTGGCGTCACTGGGGTTGGTGTCACCCGGTGCGGGTAACTCATGGTGTCACCCCCTCACGACTTACCGCATGGACCACCTCTGTCGGAAATGTACGGCGCTAGGTATTGTCTTACTCCCTCTAGCTCCCTCTCTCTGTCTTACTCCCTCTAGCTCCCTCTGTCTCCCTCTCTCTCTGTCTTACTCCCTCTAGCTCCCTCTCTCTGTCTTACTCCCTCTAGCTCCCTCTCCCTCTGTCTTACTCCCTTTAGCTCCCTCTGTCTTGCTCCCTCTCTTACTCCTTCTAGCTCCCTCTCTCTCTGTCTTACTCCCTCTAGTTCCCTCTCTCTCTTCCTCCCTCTAGCTCTCTCTCTCTATCTTACTTCCTCTAGCTCCCTCTCTCTGTCTAGCTCCCTCTCTGTCTTGCTCCCTCTAGCTCCCTCTAGCTCCCTCTGTCTCCCTCTAGCTCTGTATTACTCCCTCTAGCTCTCTCTCTCTGTCTAGCTCCCTCTAGCTCCCTCTCTCTGTCTAGCCCCCTCTCTCTCTGTCTTGCTCCCTCTCTCTGTCTTGCTCCCTCTAGCTCCCTCTGTCTCCCTCTCTCTCGGTCTTACTCCCTCTAGCTCCCTCTCTCTGTCTAGCTCCCTCTATCTCCCTCTCTCTGTCTAGCTCCCTCTAGCTCCCTCTCTCTGCCTAGCTCCCTCTCTCTGCCTAGCTCCCTCTCTCTGTCTAGCTCCCTCTCTCTGTCTTGCTCCCTCTCTCTGTCTTGCTCCCTCTAGCTCCCTGTCTCCCTCTCTCTCTGTCTTACTCCCTCTAGCTCCCTCTCTCTGTCTAGCTCCCTCTCTCTCTGTCTTACTCCCTCTAGTTCCCTCTCTCTGTCTAGCTCCCTCTAGCTCCCTCTCTGTCTAGCTCCCTCTCTCTGTCTAGCTCCCTCTCTCTGTCTAGCTCCCTCTAGCTCCCTCTCTCTGTCTTACTCCCTCTAGCTCCCTCTCTCTGTCTAGCTCCCTCTCTCTCTCTGTCTTACTCCCTCTCGCTCCCTCTCTCTGTCTTGCTCCCTCTAGCTCCATCTCTCTCTTATTCCCTATAGCTCCCTCTCTCTGTCTTGCTCCCTCTCTTTCTGTCTTACTCCCTCTAGCTCCCTCTCTCTGTCGAGCTCCCTCTCTCTCTGTCTTACTCCCTCTCGCTCCCTCTCTCTGTCTTGCTCCCTCTAGCTCCCTCTCTCTCTTATTCCCTATAGCTCCCGCTCTCTCTATCTTACTCCCTCTAGCTCCCTCTCTCTGTCTAGCTCCCTTTCTCTCTCTGTCTTACTCCCTCTCGCTCCCTCTCTCTGTCTAGCTCCCTCTAGCTCCCTCTCTCTGTCTAGCTCCCTCTCTCTGTCTAACTCCCTCTCTCTGTCTTACTCCCTCTAGCTCCCTCTCTCTGTCTAGCTCCCTCTCTCTCTCTGTCTTACTCCCTCTCGCTCCCTCTCTCTGTCATGCTCCCTCTAGCTCCCTCTCTCTGTCTTGCTCCCTCTCTGTCTTACTTCGTCTAGCTCCCTCTCTCTGTCTAGCTCCCTCTCTCTGTCTTACTCCCTCTCGCTCCCTCTCTCTGTCTTGCTCCCTCTAGCTCCCTCTCTCTCTTACTCCCTCTAGATCCCTCTCTCTGTCTTGCTCCCTCTCTCTCTATCTTACTCCCTCCAACTCCCTCTCTCTATCTTGCTCCCTCTCTCTCTGTCTTGCTCCCTCTAGCTCCCCCTCTCTCTTATTCCCTATAGCTCCCTCTCTCTCTGTCTTACTCCCTCTCGCTCCCTCTCTCTGTCATGCTCCCTCTAGCTCCCTCTTATTCCCTATAGCTCCCTCTCTCTCTATCTTACTCCCTCTAGCTCCCTCTCTCTGTCTTGCTCCCTCTCTCTCTGTCTTACTCCGTCTAGCTCCCTCTCTCTGTCTAGCTCCCTCTCTCTGTCTTACTCCCTCTCGCTCCCTCTCTCTGTCTTGCTCCCTCTAGCTCCCTCTCTCTCTTACTCCCTCTAGATCCCTCTCTCTGTCTTGCTCCCTCTCTCTCTATCTTACTCCCTCTAGCTCCCTCTCTCTGTCTTGCTCGCTCTCTCTGTCTTGCTCCCTCTAGCTCCCTCTCTCTCTTACTCCCTCTAGCTCCCTCTCTCTCTCTGTCTTACTCCCTCTCGCTCCCTCTCTCTGTCTAGCTCCCTCTCTCTCTGTCTTACTCCCTCTCTCTGTCTTGCTCCCTCTAGCTCCCTCTCTCTCTTATTCCCTATAGCTCCCTCTCTCTCTATCTTACTCCCTCTAGCTCCCTCTCTCTCTTACTCCCTCTAGCTCCCTCTCTCTGTCTTGCTCCCTCTCTCTGTCTTGCTCCCTCT
Source organism: Lissotriton helveticus (assembly GCF_964261635.1). Lineage (NCBI taxonomy): Eukaryota > Metazoa > Chordata > Amphibia > Caudata > Salamandridae > Lissotriton > Lissotriton helveticus. The sequence continues at coordinate 877,840,841 of NC_136067.1, forward strand.
AGCTCCCTCTCTCTTACTCCCTCTCTCTGTCTTGCTCCCTCTCTCTCTATCTTACTCCCTCTAGCTCCCTCTCTCTGTCTTGCTCCCTCTAGCTCCCTCTCGCTCTTATTCCCTATAGCTCCCTCTCTCTCTATCTTACTCACTCTAGCTCCCTCTCTCTCTTACTCCCTCTAGCTCCCTCTCTCTGTCTTGCTCCCTCTCTCTGTCTTGCTCCCTCTAGCTCCCTCTCTCTCTTACTCCCTCTCTCTGTCTTGCTCCCTCTCTCTCTATCTTACTCCCTCTAGCTCCCTCTCTCTGTCTTGCTCGCTCTCTCTGTCTTGCTCCCTCTAGCTCCCTCTCTCTCTTATTCCCTATAGCTCCCTCTCTCTCTATCTTACTCCCTCTAGCTCCCTCTCTCTGTCTTGCTCCCTCTCTTTCTGTCTTACTCCCTCTAGCTCCCTCTCTCTGTCTAGCTCCCTCTCTCTCTGTCTTACTCCCTCTCGCTCCCTCTCTCTGTCTTGCTCCCTCTAGCTCCCTCTCTCTCTTATTCCCTATAGCTCCCTCTCTCTCTATCTTACTCCCTCTAGCTCCCTCTCTCTGTCTAGCTCCCTTTCTCTCTCTGTCTTACTCCCTCTCGCTCCCTCTCTCTGTCTAGCTCCCTCTAGCTCCCTCTCTCTGTCTAGCTCCCTCTCTCTGTCTAGCTCCCTCTAGCTCCCTCTCTCTGTCTTGCTCCCTCTCTCTCTTACTCCCTCTAGCTCCCTCTCTCTGTCTAGCTCCCTCTCTCTGTCTTGCTCCCTCTAGCTCCCTCTCTCTCTTACTCCATCTGTCTTCCCTGGATTTGTATAAACAAGAGTGCGAGCAACAAGGTGGCCCTGTAGTGAAGAGCAAGCTGAAATTTGGAACTGGTTCACTGGAAAACTGAAGACTGTGCAAGATACCGAAAAATAGGAAACCATGCACCCTCAGATGAGCTAGGCTGCTATAGAGTTGCCTTGTGAGCAAAGAAAATTGCAGTCAAGCATTGCAGATCTCCTGCGAGACGCTGGCAAGGGTGAACAGCATAAGGAACAGGCAGAGCTCTTTGCCTAAGTTGGTATATCCAAAAAAGACATGAAATGTTAGGTTTCCACTCGAGGCCTGCACATGATTGCAACAGTGCCTGTCACATAATATTCAAAGATTGAATCTCTATCCCTATTAACACACCTGCATACAGTCCGCTGGCTTCAAAGAACAAAGCAACCTTGCCCCGGCCGAGAGCTTAACAGGCCCGCAGCAGCTCATTCAAAACCCATCGATTCCCTGCTGCCTTTGAGGGTTAGAAATCCTCGAAACCGGCCGCACGCTTTGCGATATAATGCAGCAATTTTGCAATGTTTGCCATATTTGGCAATGCAATAAAGGCCCTTGAAGCGCTGGAGGGTGGGGGATGGGCTGGGCAGGGGCAGGCTACCTCGACAAAAAGGGCATGTGTGGGGCATAGGAAGAATTTAGAAAGCCAGCTTGCACCCGCCGAAGAGGGCCCCCAGGGCTGTGTTTTCATTTGTGTGCCACTGCACTGCTTTACTAATACGTCAGTATTTATGATAATGATATACAGTATATTATACATCAAAAATAAATTATACTATTCTCTACTGTCTCTACTACTAGTGACAGTCAGCAGTCTCTCACCGTTCCAAATTTGAAGGGGAGAGAAGATAGTGCCGGAGTCGGACTCGCCTCGGCTCGGACCGCTGTCGTCGTAGTTCTTTTTAAATTTATTTTCACGACGCACAGTACGCACTCTCCCTGGCGCTGGCGGGTGCGCGACCGCCGTGATGAGTCAGAGGCTAAGAGCAGGCGCAGCAGGTGCAGTTGCGCACTGCGCACAGAGCGCAGGGGCTGTCCCAGGGCCGTCACCTCATTGGTGGTAGGGATAAGATTGACGGCCCTGGGACCCAAACTGCTGACTGCAAGTCAACGATGCCATTGCCTGCCTGGCATATGCGTAACTGGGTTTGGTTTGGCTTCGATTTCGTTTCGACTTTCGCCACAGAACAATGCAAACCCAAACCCTTCACTAAAACAGGACACAGGTAGACTTGTCAGTGTAGATTGGTGTCACCCCCCAGGTGGGGTGACACCCGGTGCGGTCCGCACCCCCCTAGTGACGCCACTGACAACGCGGTCGTTGTCACGACCGCGTTGTGATTCCGCATACCATTACTCCGCAATTCGGAACAACGACTTGCGGGGGGGGGTCGTTGGATTTTAAATCCAACACCTTCCCTAGTGTCTGCACAGACTGGAGTTGGAATAGTAAATTATACTATTCCAAATTCCAGCGCCCCCCTCCGCAAGTCATTGTTACGACTTGCGGAGTCATGGTATGCGGAATCACAACGCGGTCGTGATAACGACCGCGTTGTGATTCCCCGTGGAGAAAAAGAATGCGGGATTTCAACATATGTTCCTGGAGCCTATTGCGTGAGTATACCTTGGATATGGTATTTCTCACCGAAACGTGACAACGGTGCTTCTTTGAGGACTGATATTGCCCTGGCAATTGATGATGGGTATTTAATTTTACATCTTGAACAAAAGGGTTGCATTGGGGTTGGGAGGATGGAGGAGTGAATTGATGTGATATACCTACCTGATCCTTTTATCAAGGTTTATTAGCAAGCTGGTGCATCTGGGCAACACATAGGGCTTTCATGTTTCTTTCTGGAGGACAACAAGATTTTGCATGCTAACCAGATGGATTTCTGACCTGGGCAAAGTATGGAGACCACATTATTAGAGGGCTCCGAATTTGTTAAATTGACATTGGATGAATGTAACAAAGCTGTGGTTGTTCTCTTAGATCTGTCTGTGGCATGTGGCATCGTAGCTCACAATATTTTCCTAGAACCTCTGGATACAATAGGAGTTAGGGACGTTGTCTCAGATGGCTGAAATCTTTTCTCTCTGATCGAGGACAAGCTGTATGTATACCTTTCCCCTTTTACATCTGAATTAACAGACTTAAGTTTTGGTGTTCCACTTTGAGCTGTACTCTCTTTAACGCTTATATGGCCCCCTTGGTCGAGATAGTTGAAACCACAGGGCTTTAAGATTGTGTTGTAGGCTGATGACCGAAAACTGTTACTCTTTTTTCAGCAAGTGGGTAGATCATTGTAAGTGCATTTTCGGGGCTGCTTTTAGCTGTCAATGACTGGATGCAGTCAAATTTCCTGAAGCTTAATTCTAATACGTTTGCAGTAATTGCTTTTGGTAGTTACTCTCAGTTTGATTTGTCCTTTCTCTGGCCGCACTCAGATGGTTAGAAATCTTGGTAGAAAATTTGATTTGGATCTATCCTGCAAAGATTAGATGGACCTATGGTTACATCAAAACAGTGATTAAGCAATTTCAGCGTCCAACAATGTCTCCTAGATGAGAGCAAGAGGTACCCACTGAGGTGCTAATGTTGATGATGGGACGCAAGTGTGCCAGCTTTGTCATTCTATGGTTAATGTTCATTGAAAGGCTTCTGTAAGCCATGAGAATATGGGACTGAATCTTCTGTCTTATGCAGATTCTCAACTAGGGATTCATCTTCTATTTGTTACTCAGTGAGCCATTCATGATCCATCACAGCTCATATGGCATCACTACTGAAAACATGTTCCTTACAAGTTGGCAATTAGAAGGTGTTCTTACTAGTAATTCTTAAACAGGGCTAAATTTACAGCAGCATGCCAGCATTTTGTTGCACTGTCTGAATGGAGAACGGAAATTTGAGAACAGCTAAATAAATGTGATGCTGTTAAATAATGATCCTTGATAGCAACTGTTCGGAGGAGGTCCAGGAATTGTGAAAAGGCTGAAACACGTTAATATTTTCAAAGAAGAATGTTGGAAAGTGGACTTTAAATTGTCTTTTGGGAGACAAAAAAATATTATTTCTTCATGTCAAAATGCCTCCTATCAGCAATTTGGACTCCTTTGAAATATCTATGCAGTTTACCAAAGAACATAACTCTGCAAGGACACTGTAATATGTTGCACTTTTGATGTTGGAATGTTCTTTACATGTTTAGTACAGAATATGAGGCCTAAAATAACAGTGCGCTGAGAATCCATTTTATGAAATTCTTAATTTTTTTAGACATTGAATGGTAGTTTAACACTTGGTGAACATGTTTTTCATTATATTATGCTATGGGCATTTGTGTAGCAGGACTGGGTGGTTGAGAAATAGATAGGATATGGAGACGTAGTAGATAAACACGTATGATGGAAGGCCTGTCGTGCTCAACACAGTATATGCACATAATCCCAAATTGGAACATAGCATGCTCTCCTTTCTGTATGCCATAGCTGCTTCCTTGAAAGCAGGTACTTTACTTTCCAGGGACTGAGATGCTTTAACCTGATCTGGGAAAGTGAAAAGGATAAATCCAATCATAATCTGCCTGGTTTATTTCAGACTATGGGTGAACTTCAAAAGTTGGGAATACTTGTCCTTATAATTGCTTGGCTGGTCTTAAAATGATCGTACTACTTAAACTCACTTTCCTGTTCCCAACCCTTCCACTGACCATACTGCTCATGAAACTACGAGATATGCAAAAAAAAGTCTTGAATTTGTATTAGAAAGTTAAAAAATGCAGGGTCTCCTAGAAACTATTTATGACCCCGTTCACAGGGAAACTTTGCTTGCCCAATTGTGGTGCAATATTATCGAGTGGCTCAGCATTGCAAAGTTGTTAACCAAGAGAGGAGGCATGGAAAAAAGGCTCACGTAGCTCAAGCATGCAGACAGGTCATAAGGAAACGCTTGTGGATAATCAAGAGTGAAAGACCCTAAAATCTGCATTACTGGATCGTTTCTCGAAATCATGGATTACTTAGCTCTTACTAGAGGCCTCAAAACCTCTCACTTTAAATTCTACTTCCAGATAGAATTCATCCTAACCCTACGAGGTAAAGAGGTCTAACAGACGGAGGAGACGGCAATGGCTGACATCTGACATGTTATGGGACATAAAGAATAATCACTTCGAGCAGTATAAATGGCTTTTGGTTTGCAGACGATTCTACATTTGGAGTCCCACAGAGGTCCATTTTGTCCCCTCTTCCTATTAATATTTATATATGGCTGTTGGACCATCTCCATTTATTTAGAGCAATAAGATTAAATCCTTTGAGCAGCGCAGATGGGTTTCGGTTTGCAAAAGGTTCTAAATGTGGAGTTCTCTAAGGTGTCCATTTTGGATGGAGATATATATCATATGGGTGGATATATATATATTTCATATGGGTAGATATATACACATATGTTACACCAACTAGGGAATACATTTTTCATGTATGCCAATGAGACCCAACTTCTTATTGGGGTTTTACCCCAGTTAAATGGCATGAGCCTGTCATTAGCCGATAGTCCAACACTAACTAGATGGTTGATGTCAGCCATTGACATAAAACTCAGTCTCATTAACCATGAGTTGTTAACCACTTCCGCTAAAATTAATATAGATTACCTTAACTGGCCATCTGTGACTGGGATGTCCAGCTAAATATACCCACATCCACATTGATGGCAACCTAGGATTGTCAACTTGTATGCCCAACATAATAATCTGTTTTTTCAGCTTAAAGTGCTCCCACATATTTTCCTCTACCACAGAAGGACCTTAGGGTCCCGGTGGTCAATGTCAATTAGCATGGTTTTCTTCAAAAGTGTGGTCTTGTTACTATACCTTGGTAGTTAGCACTTTCAGTTGTTTCTTTGTCCTCAGAGGTTAGGATATGGAGGAACTCCTTAATGCTGAATGCCAAGCACAGTGTCACTGGGAGGTTAGGGCTTTGATTTTGAGTGCTAGCATGGTGCCTGCGGATTCATTTCACGGGCCAAACCATGTTAACACTGATTACAGGTTGGGAGATGGTGCTGAAGGAATTGTTAAAATGTTGGTGTTTTTATAATTTCACCATTTTTGTTAATTTGGGAATTGAAGAAGTAATGTAGATAGTTGCTGGGTTGTTTGTTATCTTGAGGGGCCTCATTTAGTCTTGTTGAATTCATGAAAGATTTTAGAAATTTGCCTCAGTTGGTCTGAGACCTCATTAATGTGCTTTGAGTAATACACTTTTTTTCAAAACAATTCACATGATCATTTTGTCTTCTTTCGTTGGCCAACACAGTAATTGACAGTTTTCATCCCTTGTTTAACCTTGACTCTTTTCAAAGGAGCCCACATATCGATTGTGGATGTGATGTTTTAAGCAAGTGCGTTATTCATACAGTGCATGGTCACCTGCAGAGATCATGGCCTTACACTGAAAAATAAACAAGTAAAACGGGGAAGGCAGCTATGCGAACAAAAGCATCTTATGGCTTATACCAAAGGTGGTGTGACTGACCATTACACAAAGTTCAAAGAAACCCTTTATGACAATACAACAGAGTTTGACTTGTTACAAGGTTTCTCTTGGGACATATGTAGGATTTTAAAAAATCTGGCTGGTTCACACTTTTAAATGGTCTGGTGCATTTGAACTCCCAGAGCATGTGGTTTTCTGGGGAGGTTGGTGTGTTTTATATTGGTTAAGTCAGGAAGGATCTAAGAATGGTCTGACCAGAGTTAATGTGTCTGACATTTGGTTTTCTCAATGTTTTACACATATGCAAGGCCCAAGGTATGGGGCTCTGTTAGGTAGGGGCCCTAGACTGTTTGGTAGAAATCCAAGACTTGGAGATTTACCATGAATTCAAATGCTGGTTTCTTGTCCGATCTGTCTACACAGAAAATAATTGAAGAATTGAAGAAAAGTGCTCTCCAGTGCATTTGAATGTTGTATATGCCGTTTCACTAACCTTAGTGCATGTCACCTTGTTGGAAGGAATAATTGCTGCTCCTCGCCTTTCTCTGTTCTCTAGAAGGCGATTTTGTCTTGGAGATTCGGGTGATTGTCCTGCAGTGTAAATAAGCCATGAGTGTTCCGGAGACATTTTCATGGTAGCGCCTTTAAGTCTTTTTGGCGTTTCTGGAAATAATAGTGGATTAATATTCAATGCTGAAAATGTCTGACTCAACTTGGAGTTTGCCAAGATCATCTTCGAGACTGATAGGTTATGGCTGATAGTTAACTTTTAACTTGGGGATCTGATGGATCTTTAATGTAAGAGGCTGAAACCTTTATGAAGTGAATCCATATTTTTGTTTGCAAGCTTTGAGGACTGCAAAGGGTCTTTATTTTGGCAATTCTTATACAGCTAAAGGTATTTGTTGTCCAATTTTTTAGGAAGAGACTCGCAGCAATGCACAGTTTTGCTCAATAAGAAGAATATCAAGCTGCTGACCACTCAATTTTTAGGAGCCCTCAACAACAACTACCTTCTGCCACTGCCTGCACACCTTCAATTCACTGTTCACACCTCAGCCGCCATCTGCATGTCCTGCGGCTTCACACAATCTAAGCCATTGTAACACCTCTTTGGTCACACTCTGCACACATTTTGCCATTCTCAGCACAGCTTGTGCACAGTTGTGTATTAACCACCTTCTCCCCTATATCATGGGGAGCTATTTCGCAGGCACTAGGTCTACTACTGAAGTACCGGGTTATTTAGAACCCAGCGGTGCCAGGGGACACACCCGAAGACTTCGGATTCTCCTGTCTCAGACTACAGAAACACAGAAACTTCTTGGTGACGTCAAAGATCACATTTATTGGCTGCAGCCAGTAACAGGTATCCTAGAAGTACAACACGGTGTATGTTCTCAGGAGACTGCTCCCCTTACAAAGCCAGCCATCCCTTTTTATACAAAATATTATGCTTCAGGCAAACATTCCTTATTTTACAGTTGCTCATTCGCATATTTCTTCGACAAAGAAAAAGCAGATTCATGATGACAAGCCCATTTTCAGTTTGTCCAGCCCAAAATCAATTACCCGGCAAGATCCAACACTTTTCATCAGATAATCGGACGGACCCCTAATAAAACTGGGCACCTCCTCATCGTAAAGCAGGCCATAAAGAAGGGAATAGAGACAGGTGTGTGTAAGATTAGACATAGTTGTATGCAAGGAAGGGTTTATGGTATGTTGTGCCTTGATCCCTAATCTCGATCGGCCACTGGGAGAGGAACTGACCGAACAGGTTTGGCTTCGGGCAATGGAGTCAGCTTGCCCAGGTCACACAGAAGTCAGCTGAAGGTGTACGTGTCCCAAAAGGCTCATTCGGCCTTAGTCATCGACCTATGTGAGGGCAACCAATAAATGTCTGCCGTATACAAAATGGAACCCCAGGGTTCAGAACAGAATCCCTAGTTTCATGTTGATTTCGTTACTTGAATACGCCAAAAAAACTTGTATATAGTATACTCGTCATTCTCGGTCTGCTGATACCAACATCGTCATGATATGACGATGTTTATGACACGGGTCCCGAATCCACGGAACCTCAGACCCTCCTTTTGCCCTTACATAGGCAATAACCTATACTCACGCTAATCTGAGTCCAGGTCTATATTCATAAAATCATTGAGATGTTGTTGTAGCATCATCCTATTATTTAGCTCATCTCTCGATACAGGTTTCCTTACACACGATGTAGCACAGAGGCCACATATAGCAGGAGCACACTGTACGCACAGACAGAACAGGAAAAGAATGGCTAAGATCATCCCACTGACCATCAGAATCTTCCATCCCCAGGTGGATACCAGTTCCCAGAACCACCCCATCAAAGACCAATCTCCTTTATCCACATGAATAGATTCGGAGATCTTATGCAGTTTGGAAATGGCCTGGTACACTGTTGGAGCATTATCTGGAATGAAAACACAGCAACTTGATTGGATCACTTTACATACCCCACCTCGGTCTGCAAGTATGACATCTAGTGCAACCCTGTTCTGAGGAGTCATAAGACGATCCGACTGGGGCTCAGCAGTCAAGTTACTAAGGGCACCGGCAGTTTCAACTACGGTGTACTCAACCACCTTCGTCAATTGCCTTATGTTCCTGCTGTTAACCATAGGTCCCCAAAACGGCAGAAAACCCTTCGAGAAATCTCCCAATTCTTGTCCAGCAGTATCTTCCTTACTGAAGACACTTCTAACTACTCTTGTCTTGTGGTAATCTGCCGCAGCTGTGTAGGTGGGAGGCAACAGGAACGAAACAAAACATGTGCCCGAGAAGTCAGGGGGCTACCAGGTGTATGCTCTATCGTAGCAGATGAAATAGGTACCTTTAGCTGCTAAGAATGAAGGGGAAATCTGGGACGCAAAGACATACGTCTCATTGCAGATACTCTTCCCTAGCTGAGCTCTGGGATTTTTGCCATTACCTTACAGACATAGATGACCCTGATGGGGTACAACCCAAATCGGGGAGGATCTTTTTGCTCGCTGGTTCTCACCCAGACCAACTCCATATCCGGTTACGTTCCATCCAATATATGCTAGTGTCTCATCTCTCGGGATAGTCTCATAGGAAGTAGCTCCTCCAATCATATCTACTATGCCCTTAACTAGAGCACTATTCTTTGGATTATCCTTTACAGAACGTAGGGGGTGGACTTCGCGAGCATAGATGAACATCGTTCTGTATGCCCACACAGAACCATTATGGCTGAATGGCAGGACCAGATAAGGGATACCTTTATCAGTAGTATGAGGCATAAGACCACACACCCAACAGTTAGTCGTGTTCACTACTAATTGGTGTTGGTGCAAAAGCTGAACGAAGGAGTTATTGACGAACTCTAGTCTTCTAACGGACTCATGTTCAGGTAGAGGGTGAAAAGAATGTGAGGAAACAGTAGAAGGAGGTATGGGCTGTGTAGTGGGTGCAAATGTCACTCGAAAAGAGAATAAGACATATCCTATTAAAAACATAATTGCACTGAGCATCATGAAAATGCATAATATCAAAAAACGTTTTCTGGTCATCATTATACACATTTTGGCCTTAAAGTTCATCTCTTTGTCAGGTCTCTCCATCTCGAAAAACTCCATCCTCTAACCTTGGTGCTCGCGGAGGTAGGGTGTTCCGTGCTAAGGAATGCGCCTGTCAGTCCAAGGGAAACGCCCAAGAACCAACCAGAACCGTCGACCTTGTGTCTTCGGCTTGCACTCCAAAGACTTGTCGCCCGCGACCCTACAGCTGAACCCGGATGATGGTTCGAAAAACAAAAATCAAAATAGTTTCTCAGATGAGAGAGCTGCACTTTCAAAAATAGCAAAGAAAAAGAATTTGTCTATTTGTCCATAGTTTTCGGCCTCAGGTTATAACGGCTTTTCCCAGGTAACGTCTGGTTTTGGAATAAGAGTTCGGGCTCGGTAGTGTCCAATCGAACTGATGGTGGCACGGCGTCTTGCAAAAGATTGTCACTTTCACGCTCAGAATTTGTCTCAATTAACCGTGCATCGCTGAAAGGCAGAAAACGAGGCACAGTCTCAGTCTCAGAGTCAGCAATACCCTCCTGGACCCACCGGTCGTACGGCAGAGGCAAAGGGACCCTCTTACAATGCACGCCATGGATCCAGTTCTTCTTTCCTTGCACTCGCACTGCAGATCTCGTTGACAAAAGGACTAAGTAGGGGCCGATCCAACGGGGCTGATCATTCTTTGTCCGCTGGAAATTCTTTATTAGGACCCACGATCCAGGATCGATGACGTATCCTGGATCTTCAGAAACCTGAGGCAAAGTATTGTGTACCTGTTGGTGTAAAACACGTAATTTAGCCGTCAAATCATATAAGTAATCCAGCAGTACAGGGTGTTCAAACTCACAGAATTTTGTCGGCCTTGGCACTCCCCATATGTTGGCCGGGCGACCAAACACGATCTCGTACGGACTAAGTCCCACTCGTGAATGCACAGTCATTCTTGTCGATAAAAGTGCTAATGGTAAAGCATCGGGCCATTTAAGACCAGAGCTCGCTTGTATTTTGGCCAGTTTAAGTTTTAGAGTGCCATTGTAGCATTCTACTAGTCCAGCTGAATGGGGGTGATTTGCAGCGTGAAACATTTGGCGTATACCTAGCCCTTCGCATACTCTCTTCATCACTCGACCCACAAATTCACTCCCATTATCACTCCAGACCATTCTCGGCAAGCCGAATCTAGGGAAAAACTCTTTGACAAGTGCTTTGGCTGTGGATAAGGCAGTATTGTCTTTCAGGGGATATGCTTCTACCCATCTTGAAAAGGCACAAACAACAACGAGTACGTATTTCAATTTGTTGCACCTCTCCATGTGGATGAAATCTAGCTGCAAAACCTCGAACGGATACGTTGGAGGCGCAAAATGACCAGCTGGAGTTGGAGTTCCCTTACCAGGATTGTGTTTCAGACAAACCATGCAATTTTTGACCACATTCTCTGCACACTTGGGAATTCCAGCATTTTGCCATCCTGGAGCCAACAACTTACAGATCCCTTTCACACTGATGTGGGCCATTCCATGCGCCATTGTAACCACTGCAAGCACGTATGCATCGGGTAGCAACCATCGCTGATGCTTTGACAATTCAACCCAACAACCATTTGCATCCAATTTACCCGTACTCTCTCTCCACACACTCAATTCTTTCTCTGTAGCTTCAGCTTGAATAGACTTCACACTTTCTATCGTGTCTTCACACATTCCAACGTCACCAATCCATCTTGCAGGGCCCGCAACATACATTCGACTCATCACATCTCTTGCCGTTTCTTTCGCAACTTCCTCAGCAAATGCATTACCGCGACCAACGTCGTCAGTAACCTTCTTATGTGCACTGCACTTCACAATTGCGACTTGCAACGGCAAAGTAAGTGACTCAAGGAGCTCATTCACCAACTGACCATGCTGTATCTTAGTTCCATGCGAAGTCAGAAACCCACGCTCTTTCCACAATCGTCCAAAACTATGAGCCACACCAAACGCATACTGGCTGTCAGTATATATGGTCACTTTCATTCCTTTTGATAATACACACGCTCTCGTAAGTGCAATCAACTCTGCTGCTTGAGCTGAATGATGTGGGATACGTGCAGCTTCAACAATTGTATGCAAAGTCGTAACAGCATATGCCGCAGTCGTATCACCATTCGGAAGCTTGAAGCATGAACCATCCACCCATAAGGTACCATCACACTTCACAAGAGGAGTGTCCCTAAGATCTACTCTCCCTTTCGTTTCCTCTTCTGTCCTGAGAAAGCAATCATGCTCTTCAACAACATCTGTCTCTATTGAAATCGGCAATAACGTGGCTGGATTCATCGTATTGCATCTCTTTATGTGCACATGACTTGCTAAAAGTGTCAGTTCATAACCTGACAATTGAGCACTAGTTAAGTGCTGTGTCTTGGTCCTGTTTAACAAGGTATCCACTGCATGTGGAACCATTACAATCAACGTATTATTCATCACCAAACCAGCAGACTGTCGAATAGAAACAGCTGCTGCCGCCGTGGCTCTCAAACAACTCGGCAACGCTCTAGCTACCGGATCCAAAGTCGACGAGAAATACGCACATGGACGCTGCTTGTCCGCAAAAGACTGTGTCAGCACTGACAATGCACATCCTTCTTTCTCGTGGACATACAGTGTAAAGGGCTTACTGTAGTCGGGGGTACCCAGCACAGGAGCCGAACACAATGCATTACGCAATTCGGAAAAACTTTTCTGACAATCTTCAGACCACGGAAGGGGATTTGGCGTATCTTTACAAGTTAATGCCACCAAACTTAATGCTGGTAAGGTGTCCATTGTGAGGCTGTGACCGAACGCTGTTGGGTAGCGTAACTGCGCCGCCAGCAGTCCAATTTTTAATCTTCCCGTTTTCTTATTTATTTTTGTTTTATTTTTGATTATACCTTGTTTTTAGCTGCCGCGCTGTGCCTGGCCCTCACTCCCACACTAAAACCTTGGAAGATCACCGCTACTTTGGCGGGCCCGGTTCTGGGGTGGTGGAGTCCATCTTGGGTAGGCTGTGAAGCGCGCCGCCGCCATTTTGGTGCAGGTACTCAGGAGATTCATTCTCCGAGGTTTCGCCGGACTATTTAAGGCGGAACCGTGTCTGGGACAGCCTGGTAAGGTGTCCATTGTGAGGCTGTGACCGAACGCTGTTGGGTAGCGTAACTGCGCCGCCAGCAGTCCAATTTTTAATCTTCCCGTTTTCTTATTTATTTTCTTATTTATTTTTGATTATACCTTGTTTTTAGCTGCCGCGCTGTGCCTGGCCCTCACTCCCACACTAAAACCTTGGAAGATCACCGCTACTTTGGCGGGCCCGGTTCTGGGGTGGTGGAGTCCATCTTAGGTAGGCTGTGAAGCGCGCCGCCGCCATTTTGGTGCAGGTACTCAGGAGATTCATTCTCCGAGGTTTCGCCGGACTATTTAAGACGGAACCGTGTCTGGGACAGCCTGGTAAGGTGTCCATTGTGAGGCTGTGACCGAACGCTGTTGGGTAGCGTAACTGCGCCGCCAGCAGTCCAATTTTTAATCTTCCCGTTTTCTTATTTATTTTTGTTTTATTTTTGATTATACCTTGTTTTTAGGTGCCGCGCTGTGCCTGGCCCTCACTCCCACACTAAAACCTTGGAAGATCACCGCTACTTTGGCGGGCCCGGTTCTGGGGTGGTGGAGTCCATCTTGGGTAGGCTGTGAAGCGCGCCACCGCCATTTTGGTGCAGGTACTCAGGAGATTCATTCTCCGAGGTTTCGCCGGACTATTTAAGGCGGAACCGTGTCTGGGACAGCCTGGTAAGGTGTCCATTGTGAGGCTGTGACCGAACGCTGTTGGGTAGCGTAACTGCGCCGCCAGCAGTCCAATTTTTAATCTTCCCGTTTTCTTATTTATTTTTGTTTTATTTTTGATTATACCTTGTTTTTAGGTGCCGCGCTGTGCCTGGCCCTCACTCCCACACTAAAACCTTGGAAGATCACCGCTACTTTGGTGGGCCCGGTTCTGGGGTGGTGGAGTCCATCTTGGGTAGGCTGTGAAGCGCGCCGCCGCCATTTTGGTGCAGGTACTCAGGAGATTCATTCTCCGAGGTTTCGCCGGACTATTTAAAGCTCCACTCTCTTCAACGCGCAGCGGTGACGCGCAGGAGAGGCGCCTTCCCTGCGCCTGAGTCGTGCCAGAGTCCTGCCCGTCTGCGCCACGTAGGCGGCCGGGGCAGGACGGCTGGCATTCTGTTCGATCTCTGGGCCAGCTGCAGACTGCGACTTAGTATGCTTACTTACTCCAGTTCCGAGCTGCGTTCTCTCCGTCCTCCGTATGGTCTCTGTCATCATGTATTCCCGGGAGGAATGGTTTTGAGGAAAGGCTGCAGCGATTGCGGCTGGCGCCTTCCTGATCGTAAACACTTCACACAGGTCAGTCCATCTACTCACCATCAATGTTTACTTCTTAATACTAGATCCCTACCTGGCCATGCTATAGATATCTGGAATCTGTTACAGGACTCGCAGATATCCTGTTTATTCCTGACGGAGACTTGGCTGTCTGACTCTTCCGCCCCCGATTTGGCAAATGCCGTACCCTCCGCTTACAATATATTTAGGAAAGACAGATCATCTGGTAGAGGCGGTGGAGTGGCGATCATAGTTAATAAGAACATAGCATGTCGCACCTTCCCTGTAGATAATATACAGGGCAGTGAAGCCTTGGGCTTCACTCTTCAGCTCTCGTCTTCCCAGGCTTGTACGGGTATTCTTGTATATAGACCACCAGGCTCAGTGGGGCCGTTTTTAGAAGACCTGCAGGCAGCCCTATCGACTCCATGCCTTAGATCTAATCACTGCCTTTTATTGGGTGATCTCAATATTCATATGGATAACAGTTTAGACCCAGACACTCAAAAACTGTTGGACATTACTTCTGTGCTCGGTTTATTTCCCTATGTGGTAGGACCGTCCCACAACAAAGGCCACACGCTGGATCAGATTTTTTCTACTCTTCCTATAGGTGTCGATCCTCCTCTGCCAGTTTTGTGGTCGGACCATTTTCTTATTTCCTTTTCCTTCCCTAGTATTGCTTCAACACGGTCTAAACCTGCTGGGTCGTCAAGGCATCTCTCTAAATCCTTCCATCTTCTTACTAGAGAGACGCTATCGAACGCCTTAATTAATTTTCCCTGTCCTACCTCTGACAACCTAGAGGATTATACTGCTCTTTTTCATAAATGGCTCTCAGAGTGTCTGGAGAGCCTGGTCCCGGACAAGAAACAAAATTCTGCCAATAAGAGGACATCTGCCCCATGGTTTACTCCTCAGCTAAAAAAAGCAAGACAAGATCTCAAAAAAGCTGAAAGAGCATGGAGGCGATCCTATGATCACTCTGAGAAGCAGAATTTTAAGGCACTGACTAGAGCCTACCATAAATCAATTTGGGCAGGTAAAAAATCTTACTTGGAATTCCGAATAAATGAGGCGGAGCAATCCTGTAAAGAACTTTTTAGGGTGGTAAAAGATTTTACCTCTCCATTCGCTTATACCCCGACCCATGCTCACTCTGAATCCTGGCTGAGGGAACTGGCTGTCTATTTTGTACAGAAAATCACCACTTTTCAAGATTCCCTCCAATCTACTTTTCAGCAGCACACTGTGAGTTTGGGGTGCCCTTTGACAGACCATGGTCCTTTCTTGTGTGATTTTCCTCCATTGGATCATGCGAGTTCTCTTGACATCTTGGCAAATCTCAAATCTGGATCTCCACAGGATCCTTGCCCTGCCAAGTGTTTGGCAAATATGGCACCAGTGCTAAATGACTTGGTTAACCCCATCTTGAATCTGTCGCTCTCATCCGGGGTAGTTCCTAAGGTTTGGAAGAGCGCCATGATCCTGCCACTCTTGAAGAAACCAGCACTCGACCCTTTAGTCCATGCCAATTACAGACCTATTTCCCTACTCCCTGCTCTGGCGAAAGTGACTGAGAGGTTTGTCCACAGATCTATTTCTAACTTCATCGAGGAAAATGGTCTGTTGCATAGTACTCAATTCCTTGAAGTCACAGACGCCATCAGGGAGGAGCTGGATGCTGGAAGGAAAGCTGTATTGGTCATGCTTGACTTGTCGGCGGCATTCGACACCGTCCCCCATGCGCTGCTCCTCTCTAGACTCTGGGACTTTGGTCTGCGGGGGACGGTGTGGAGTTGGCTCAAATCCTTCTTAGCCGACCGCCGACAGACAATCTGGGCGCCTCCTTACTCTGCCGAGATGTCACCGCTAGAAGTGGGGGTTCCCCAAGGTTCCATCTTGAGCCCCCTCCTTTTTAACATCTTTATGGCTCCTCTGGCGGTGGTGGCGGAGTCTTTCGGCGCCCGGATTGTCACCTATGCCGACGACACCCAGCTCCTGTTTGTAAGCAACAGGGATGGTCTGTTTGATGATGCTCAGATTAGGGGTTGCTTGAGCGCGGTTTTCGAGTGGTTTGGACGTCATGGACTGAAGTGCAACTCCGACAAGTCGGAGTTGCTCTTCTTTGGTTGTACTTCCGAGCCTGATTGGAAGCCCTGGTGCCCGCAGGATATGTTCCCTCCCGCCAGTTTATCCTTGAAGGCCAAAAATTTAGGAGTTATCATCGACAGCAACTTATCTTTCGGACCACATATTTCCTCTCTCATTGGGAAATGTTTTGGCATCCTTCGGATGCTTCGTAAATTTCTCCCTCTAGTGTCCATCCAGCATAGGAAAATCATTGTCCAGGCACTGGTAGGCTCTAGGCTGGATTACGAGAACGTTTTATTTTTGGGACTTCCCAAATATTTGGTTAGGCGTCTACAAATTGCCCAGAATTCTGCGGCCCGAGCTATTTTCGGCCTTCCAAGAAGAGCTAGAGCCACTGATCTTCTTTCAACTTTACATTGGTTACCTATTGCCAAAAGGATTCTTTTTAAAACACTGACCACGACTTTCAAGGCCTTACATGGTATAGGCCCTAAATATATTTCAAAACGATTGTCCTGGTATCAGCCCTCTAGATCTCTTAGATCTTCGTCCCTATCAAAAATGATTGTTCCCATCATCAAGCGCGCTAGAGCAGGAGGACGGTCCTTCCGCTATTTAGCTCCTCATGCCTGGAATGACCTCCCGATTTCTCTAAGACAGGCTTCTAGCCTACTCTCCTTCCGAAAGGCCCTTAAAACATGGCTTTTCTCTTAAACTGGTGCTGCTTTTCCCGCTTTTACATGTCCCCTCAGTGTTATGTTCTCCCTTCTTTGGTGGGTACCTTCGATAAAGCGCCGGGATACTCCGTGGAGTGGCCGTGCGCTATAGAAGTATAAAAATAACATAACATAACATAACCAAAGGTTTGGCCAGCAGGGAAAAAATTTGTATCCATTGTCTGCAATATGATGTGATACCCAAGAAAGCACGCACTTCTCTCTGTGTAACTGGTACACTAATTTTTGCAATTGCTTGAATTCGTTCTGGGGTCAATCTCCTTCCCTCCTTCGATAAGAAATGACCTAAGTAGGTCACTTCTTGTCGACAATACTGTGTGGTGCAAATCAGACAAACGACGCAACAACGACAAGGTGGCTTCTTTACAAATTTCCTCAGTATCTGCAGCGACTAACACATTGTTTACATACTGAATAAGAGCAGCACCATCAGGTAAGACAATCGTATCAAGCTGTGCTTTCAAAGCCTGACTATATATTGATGGACTCTCACAATAGCCTTGAGGAGCGCGCTTGAACCGAAAACTGCGACCTCCTAAACAGAAGCCGAAAATATCCCTACTCTCCTCGGCAATCGGGATGCTGAAAAAGGCATTTTTCAGGTCAACCACCGAGAACCAAGTGGCGGAAGCTGGAATCATCGTCAATAATGCAGTGATATCAGGAACAACTGGAAACTGTGGTACAACTATTTTATTCACCTCTCTAAGATCAATTACAAACCTGTAAACAGGTGGTTGAGAGGAGTCAGTACGCTTCAGAACAGGCAGAACAGGACTATTGCAAACGTTACCTCTTGTCTCTTCAATTATATCTTTTTCGATCAAATCATAAATGATCGCTAGCAACGCCCTTTCACCTTCACTAGAGATCTTGTATTGGGGAATGCGTGGCATTTTAACGTTCGATTTCAACGTCACAACATATGGCGGTATCTCCAAAAGACCCACGTCATTAGGACCAGTAGCCCACAGAATATCAGGAAGAGACGACAATTCTGCCGGAAGTTTATCCTTTGACAAATACATCGGGGAGACCACTTTCTTACCCAATGTGAGTTGTACTCCCGAAGGAGAACGATACAATGTTGCATACAAGCTTTTCAACAGATCCAATCCTAACAAGTTCTCCCCACGTCAGAATGAGGGGTGCTTCGAATTCACAAGGTCCAACAGAAAGAGACATAGGACTAGAAATTGGGTTCCTAACCGGGGCGCCAGAAAAACCTACTGAAACATTCGCCTCGCCCGACAAAGGTGCGCCAGGGAGTTTAGAGTGCATAATAGAACTCTTCGTAGCACCAGTATCCAACAGAAAAGGCTCTGACACACCTGATGTAATCACCTCAACATAAGGTCCACTCTGATCTACTGGAACTGAAACAACTCCCTCTCTTTGTCTATGGCTGTCCTAGCAATCATCACCTTCCATATTCTCACCTTTTGCATAGTAGTCATCAGCATAGTACTGAGTCGTCCTACCAGACGCGTTATTCTGCTGATCAAAACTATTCATTGAATTTTGTGGAGGAAAGGGACGTGCGTTCCGGGGGAAACCTCCACGTCCTCTACCTCTAGGAGCTTGTGGAGCACCCCGACCCCTTGCGCTAGGAACACCATTCATACGCTGCAACAAAACAGGGCAACTACTTTTAAAATGGCCCTCCTCTTTGCAATATGCACATTGATTAGGGCCTACAGGAAAACGTTGTTGAAAAGGCTCGAACCTTTGCGAGTTTCTCTGAATCTGCTGAGGTTGCTGATAATCACGCTGATTACTACGGGGCGGATACGCTTGCTGCAAAAGAACCTTTGTCTTCAACTCTTTAGTCTTCTTGTCTGCTCTATCCTTCTCATCCTTATCCCTATTTTCGTAGTACTGTGCAGTGGCCAATATCTGTGCTGAAGAGGAAACGGCCCACGAACTCTCTGAATCTTTCAATTTCTTACACAACTCGGGAAGTAAATTATGCACAAATTTGTCAACGAACAACCGTTAGCCACCTTCTGTACTCATGTCTTGTCCACTGTGGTCAATAAACGTCTCTTCAAACCTAGTGAAGAAATCAGACACGGTTTCCTCTTTCTTCTGCTTGCATGCAGACAATTTATCCCAATTTACACGCATCGTAGGCATTACAGTCTTCATTTAAGTAACGATCTTACCAGGGAGTTCTGCTACTGAAGGCTCAGGTTTAGCACCGCCTACTTGTCTGTCATTTGCCGCACTAATATTAGCCCATGTGTCACCTAACTCCTGCGCATGATCCGTGTGACGAATCAAACCCTACAAAGGCTGTGAGACCACATTTCCAAACAACATGTCTATATCAGCTAAATTCATAACACATGAGTCTGCAGTCTGTGATAATTCCTTATAATAACCTGCAGGATTCTTACGGGGGTCAGGTAAGGTCTGTTTAAAAGCCAAAACTTCCGCTCGCTTCCATGGAACATGTACCCAAACACGCTGAAAATGAGGCTGGACAGGTGGATTAGCGGTTGGATCCCCTTCTTTCCAAACTGGGGGAACTTCTCTCATTGGATATTGTCGCACCTTTCTCAGGCTCAAACAACGACAGAGAAATAGTCTCACTCCTAAATGACAACAATGTCGCAACTGCTCTCTCCACATCGAACCCACAATTGTGCCTTTCGCAAACTCGAACCGTACACGACACAACTCAGGCGGATTGGGTTCCAAATCGTTATCCTCCAATTCTTCACCAAGAAAAGCACACATTTTATCAAAAACATATCTCTGCTTCGGTGCTTCCCATTGGCGGAAGACATCCATAACAGACTCTAACTCATATCTTGTGGGGTCAGTAACCCATTTATGCGCCAAATGATCCAATATTTCCCGCTCTCTAGAATCAGGCAATTGACTACGCAACTGCTTACGCATTGAAACAGGGGTCATGCTTGATGCCCCAAAGAAAGGAGATAGAAGACTAGCAACAGTATCAGTCATCCTCTGTCGAACGGAAGGAGAAGTCGACAAAAGAACAGGAGGAAAAACAGAATGAGACAAAGCAGGCGCAGAGGCAGTATCAGAAGGAATATCGGAGAAAGTAGTCGATACAGTAGGCAAAATCGTAGGAAGTACAGGCAGAGCAGGTAGCAAAGTCGGCGGCCCTTGAGAAGGCTGCACCATAGCAGTAGGAGCCAACTGAAGAGGAGCTGGCGGCTGTGCAATAGCAAGGGGCAAAGCAACCAGAGGTTGTGCCACTAAAGGTTGCGGAGGTGCTGTTGCACTCTGCGCATAAGGGGGTGGCGAACTCAACAAATGAGACATTAAAGGATCTTTCTCAAGTTCCTTTGCTGCATCTTGTTGAAGAGGTGGCAAAACTGGGTAGCATTTATCAATCGCCATTTTACGTTGCCTGTGCAACTGCTCACTCGTTTGTTCTTCCTCATTATCTTTAAACTGCATGGCAGCTTGCATTATCGAGATACCCTTTTCTCTTTTATTTTTCTTCGCTAATTTAATTTCTCTCTGTTTGGCTTCCTTTCGCCATAGGCGGAAAGAGTCAAACATCGCCGGCTGGGCTTTCTTCTTAAAAAGTCTAACCTCTAGATTATCTAGAATTTCTGTGTCAAAACTACCATATCGGGGCCATTGAAGGATACCGTCCCTTTTTGAGTAACAAATCCATACTTCGTTATATGCGATGGGGCCCACGCCATGCTTCACATAGAGTTCATAGCTTGGAGTTCCAATCGGAGGAACCGGACACGAGTCCTCCAATCGGGAATCCCTATTTCGACCACAACAAAACAAATTTCCAAGTCTGCTAAGACCAGGCATCTTCGCTCACTAGTCTAGCTTCAAACTTCAAAGAATTATCGAATACGATAGTCTTGTGAATACACAAGTCCCTCGGCTTTGGTACTTGCAAGTTCCAAATCAAAGATCCCAAGGGGATACCCAAAAACTAAGGATTGGGAGACGCTCCACTCATACTTAACTGAGGTATCGATGACGTCACCAGAAGACTCGTCTATCGTCTCGCTCTACAAATCATCAAAGGGTCCAAGACAGGGCGATAGTCAGGGCAGCAGTGCTTCGTAGCCGTCGGAAAGCGGGGAAGCTCGCAGCAAAGACTTTCGGACCACGACGACATACAGGGGTCGATGAAGTGGTTGGCCTTCCTCCAGAATTTTCACACGAAGCTCCTCACAAACCTCAGGCTTGGACCGGTACCGCTGAAATCGCCCCACATTGGGTGCCAAATGAAGTACCGGGTTATTTAGAACCCAGCTGTGCCAGGGGACACACCCGAAGATTTCGGATTCTCCTGTCTCAGACTACAGAAACACAGAAACTTCTTGGTGACGTCAAAGATCAAATGTATTGGCTGCAGCCAGTAACAGGTATCCTAGAAGTACAACACGTGTATGTTCTCAGGAGACTGCTCCCCTTACAAAGCCAGCCATCCCTTTTTATACAAAATATTATGCTTCAGGCAAACATTCCTTTTACAGTTGCTCATTCGCATATTTGTTCGACAAAGAAAAAGCAGATTCATGATGACAAGCCCATTTTCAGTTTGTCCAGCCCAAAATCAATTACCCGGCAAGATCCAACACTTTTCATCAGATAATCGGACGGACCCCTAATAAAACTGGGCACCTCCTCATCGTAAAGCAGGCCATAAAGAAGGGAATAGAGACAGGTGTGTGTAAGATTAGACATAGTTGTATGCAAGGAAGGGTTTATGGTATGTTGTGCCTTGATCCCTAATCTCGATCGGCCACTGGGAGAGGAACTGACCGAACAGGTTTGGCTTCGGGCAATGGAGTCAGCTTGCCCAGGTCACACAGAAGTCAGCTGAAGGTGTACGTGTCCCAAAAGGCTCATTCGGCCTTAGTCATCGGCCTATGTGAGGGCAACCAATAAATGGCTGCCGTATACAAAATGGAACCCCAGGGTTCAGAACAGAATCCCTACTTTCATGTTGATTTCGTTACTTGAATACGCCGAAAATACTTGTATATAGTACATTCGTCATTCTCGGTCTGCTGATACCAACATCGTCGTATATGACATGGGTCCCGAATCCACGGAACCTCACTACCAATACATTATTGAGTTAATTTTTGCTTTAGTTCTATAACCTCATCGACTACATCTGAAGTGTATTTATTTATAATTAATTTATTGTGGGCTAGCATTTATAAGACTACAGTGCAAATGAGGCAGACACCCGCAATGGTATATCTTTTTTAGGGTTTTGCAAACATTTGTAATGCATTTCTGACAATACTTTTGACCATACATTTCAATGAAGCCGGCATAAATATTGCAGAACTCTTTGGAAAGTGCACTTGAGCTATGCTGGTCTCTACTGAGAACTGAGCGTGCCTGGTGCGTTCACTTGATTGGTTAAAGTTTGGTTGCTGTTCAGTGAGCTGAATGATCTACTAAACAAACACAACTGTTATTGGGACTATAGCCATTGTTAACATGTTTCTTGCTGATTTTGACTACGGTGGTCTTCAGCCTGACAACAGGGACTAGGTCAAGCACATGAATCTATGAAACATACGTAAGCTGGAGACCTGTGGCTGAAGGTAGGTAACACTTTACCCTTCAGAAGCAGCGTAGTGCCTTGGGTGCACAAACACACGTTTTATTGTATACTAAATATGTATTTATGTATTATGTTCTCAATAGAATTATTTGAGACTATTTGAAGGTGATACAAAATCCCTTGCCTAAACCTTTCTAAACTTGAATTTATTAATCTTTAGGTAAATGAGTGCAGAGAAGACTGCGCTCATTAGCTGCATGTTAGGGGATAATGTGTGGTAGGGTGCTAAGAGGGGAAAAAAGTGTTTCAAACAAATAAATGCTAATTGTTACTTTTTTTCTATGCAGGCTTCAGAGTGAAAATATGTGTCGCTCACAGGAAGGAGAAAGAAGTGTAACAAACATTACGGCCTCTGCTGTTGAATATGCAGAGGTGAGTGAAGATGTCACCGTGCAGTCAGATGCCTCCAACAAGCGAGAGACCTGTGGCAGGACTGCTGCATTGGTTACAGAGAGTACAGATGTTGGTGCACAGGCATGTTGTCCTACCAGCCAAGAACTTGCCAGGAAGAATATTTCAAGTCTCAAAGACGTAGTCATTGATAACGGCTTGGAATGGTTTGACTCTCTTGAACGCAATGCAGTTGGAAGCGCAAAAAGCACCAGAGTGAGCTCCACAATTACAGAAGATTCTACAGCTAAGAACGCACCAAATGGCGTTAGTGCACTATCAAACAGAGCCCACCCCAAAGGAAACACTGACCCCAGCAAGGGGCAAGATAAAGCCAAAAAGCCACACAAGACTACTTCGCTTAGCATTGATACCTTTGGAAAGGAGCAAGAGTCTGGTTCCAATAGAAAAGAGGCAAAAGGCCATGCATGTCACACTGAACGTAGCAGGGAAAAGGGGTTTGATTTAGCATCTGCAAGCTCTCCTGATTCAGTTGTCACCGAACGTGTCCCAAAGAAACTACGGAAGAAGCACATAGAGGCCCTGAGTGAATTATCCTTAACTGTAGACATGCCTGCTAAACCAGCAACATTTCAGCACCTGGATGACTCCTTGGGTCCTTTGCAGGATGGTAGTTGCGATACTGGGTGTACCTACTCCAGTCTAGCTCACAGTACTCCCAAAGGGGAGAAAGGGCATCATCCTACGTCAAGAAAAAGGGGTCAAGCTAATATGGAGAAAGAGGAAGAGGCAACAGTAAGTTTCCGCAAACCTGAAGAAGTCGGAAGCACCATCCCACCGCTAGCTAAGTTAGGCAGGTTTTCGTTTCAACAAAAGTCAAAACTTGTACATTCTTCTGAAGAAAATACAAACCCACATACTCTTCCCAAAGACTCTGTCAACCCAAATGAATTACCAAAGGAGGCTAGTGTTGAAGAGCATCTGAGGCCAGATTCTAATCCTTCAGCAAAGCTGCGGAAAATCATAGCAGGCAGTTTAGATAATCGAAACGTGCTTGGCCAGGGAAATGTGTGGCAAAGGAAAGGTATTGGAATCGACCAGCAAGACTTGGCTGGAGTGCAGACGGAGATCTCTCAAAACAAACGCAAAGCAGACGTTATGAATTCTACTGGAAGAAGTTCAGTAGGCAGTAACTCTGGAGAGGGGCAGGTTCATAGCCGTCGTGAGCTCCAGGATGATAAAGTAATTCCAAGGAAATCTGAAGAGTTGGCTGCAGTGAAACTTAGGGGCGCTCGCTCAGAACAAAAAACTGGTCTGCCAATTAATGTCACAACTGTGCCTTTGGATAAGTGTGATGAAAAAGATAAATCATCCAGTATTCAAAGTAAGGTAAAGGTGTCTTCCAGTACCCTTGCAAGACTGGCCCAGTTTTCCTTCTCACCACCACCGGATCCAGATCTTAAAAGCCCACCTTCTGTGAAGGATCCATTAGTTACTAAAGAAGCCCAGGGGTTAACTTTGGGGACCCACACTAACACAGGCAACAAGAGAAAATGTTTTGATCTCGAGCCATTCAGCAACAAACTTCTGACATGCCAGTCTCTGTTTAACACTTCTGACTTGGATGATGAGACACTGGAGTATGATTGGGGAGAAGAGATTAAAAAGAAACCAAGGACGTAGCGCTGGCTCCCACGCTGGCAGCCATTCCATGTCTCAGCTTTACTGTAGTCTTATGTTCTCATTGTAGCTATCATGCACTTTTCATTTGTACAGATTTTTTTCAAATTTATTAGTCCGCTTTTGGTGTGTAAAATGATAACCATGCTTGTTTTTTTCTAATTGAAGAAGAGTAGCACTTTTCGATGACAGCACGTGACAGCCATTATGTCCTTTAGGATTTCGGATAAGCCAGAGACGTTTATTTGACAAGCTCGTCGATATGAACTCCCCGACGTGGCATTGCTAATCCCAAGGATGAGAGATCTCTATGGGAAGATGATTGCCTTGTACTTGGTTCACTTACACCTGCACTTCTATATCTTTGCTGTCAGTTAACAATGATTATATATTTCAGGCATGTTAGGTTGAGATGGATGATCCTCCCATAATACGAATCATGATAAGTTTTTGTTACTTTGCTTCTTGTTGTCCTGTAATGATTGGTATGAGTTTGTGTTGCTGTGACTCCCCTTTCTATACCCAATCATCTTGGAAAGAGTAACTTCCAGTCTTTTGTTATCTGCATTTTCCAAGTTTTGTTTTATTTCAGTATCAACAGAAGGAACGGGAAGGAAAGTAATAAGCAGTGTTGATCGATTAGAAACAGTGGTGCAACTCTGGATCTTTTTCACGGCTACGTTCTGTAGCTTATCCTGAAATGTCTGTAGGATCTGTCTGAGTTAACCAATTAAGTGTACAGCATGGTCCACTAAAATGTGTAATTCAATCAATTAGATGCTGGTTCTTCTTGAAACCTTGCAGAAAGGAACACTATTTATTTTTTGGGATTGGTCATTCCATATGAATTTGTTAGGGAGAATGTAACTGATAGGACAGAGCATTACACAAGCCAGTCCCTAAATGGGCCATATACGAATGATGTTTGTCAAAAACGTTATCTTTTTGCAAGCTGTAAATAATAAGGTATTATGTTTTTGCTAGAGCTAAAGCCAAATTAAACTATAACTTTGAAACATTTTTTAGTTTACAATCCTCTGGTAAAGCGTCTTGTGCTTGACCTTGTCTAGAATCCAGCTCTTTTCAGTCATTCCCATAAATAGGCTAACGGATTTTTTCACAATTAGGGGGTTGTAGAGCATGTAATTTCTCTTAGCGGGGATGTATCCTGTTGCGTTTTCACAAATACATTGAAATAGTTATTTAGTGAGCGGTACCCTGGTATGTAGCCCTGATTGTACCGTTGTTTAAGGTCCTACCCACAATTATCATAAGTATGTGATCCTATACTTGCTTTGGGTATCGTGCCGCTAGGTTCCCCTTTTATAACAATGCACTGCCAATTACAGTGTAGTCCTAATGATGTTGAACTAGAGGAAAAGTGTTTGGTATTGGTTGTTGCAGGTGAGAACCTATGTTCCAAATATATTGTTTCCCCTTTAAAATAGCAGTAGACAGAACATGTTGTTACTGTGCTAAATCAGTGTTTTTACTTTCTTTATCTTTCCAGCTCCTCCATGTGTAGCATGTTTGGATCCCCATACCTCGTATACCATTGATAAACCGCGGCTAAAGGATTATGCTGTGCGCTTGATGCAGCGGTGGCCCTTTGCCCTTCCCCTCAAGCATGATTGCATAAGCACCTTTCTTCACTGACTGTTTTAGGTCCAGGCTAGACACAGAGACATCCCACAGTGTGTTGCTTTTAGTGGCAGTCAACCCTGAAAGTAAGGGTGTGAAAAACTATAATTTCAGTGGCATAATTGGACGGAATTCAAAATTGTAAGCGGAGACAGCATTGACCTGAGACAGAGTACCTGAAAGAAGCTGCATCTTCTATAGTTGTCTCAAACAAAGTGGGGGTGAGTTCAAAATGCCATCAGATGATTCAATAAGTGTTGTTGTACACCCACAGCATATTCACTTTCCATGGAGAAGGGAAAAGACATGCATTTTCATCTGCTAGTCCCTGAACATTGAGCAGAGAGAATTAAACTGTTTAGTAAGGAAGATGTATCAGAGCTCCAGACCTTGCCTGAGAAGGTCTAACTCTTGGGTTATGCTAACCAGGGGACCTTTTTCTTTTTTATATCATGACCCTAAAGACTGTTATGCTGAACAGTGGTGACTGACACATCTCTGCTGGGTTTGGGAGGTCATCTGGAAAAAGTAGCGATCAGAGAACTCTAGCAGAGACCTGCCTGTACATCAGGTTGCTAGAGTTATCAGCATTGACGTGACTTTACCCTGGGGAAGCTAGTTCAGGTCCAACCAGACAACACCACCACCACCTTGTGGTACTGCAACAAGCAGGGTGGGATAGCGTTCTGGGTTCTGTGTTATGAGGCTCTGTTCCTCTGGCCTTAGCTGAATCATCAGGGCATTGCCATGATTATATACCACCTGGTGGGATCTTTAAACTCCTCGGTGGACAAAGTGAGCCGGACACACTTAGCCGAGCACGAAATGCAGCTACACTCGGAGGCGTCACAGGGCGTCATTAAGCCATGAAGAGCACCCTTGTTCAATCACTTTATCACCACTGAGGATACGCAGTGTCAACACTTTTGCACATTGAAATTCCCAAGAAGTCTCTATCACGGAAGTTCTTTCTGCCTAGAGTGGAGCACAGGACTCCTGTATGCTTTCCCGCAGCTACTCCTCCTGCCCAAGTTCTAAAGAAGATCAGGAACGACAGGGTCCAAGTCATTCTAGTGGCTCTGGATTGGGCAAGAAGGATGTGGTACCTGGAAATTCTGGGCATGAGCATCTGTCCTCCGATCAGATTACTGCTCCAGGATTGCAACAGCAAGGCAGGGTCCTGAACCCAGGCCTGCTTAGTCAATACAGCCCTATGTAGGGACTGAACGGAGTCAGCAGGCTGCATTCGATCTCCCTGTAAAAGTACTGGAGGTCATTGTGGCAACCAGATATCCTCTAGGAGATCTTTTTAATTCAAAGATTTCCATTAGTTAAGATTACCCCCAATGCGCCAGACAGGATCAGGATATTTTTTCACTAACTTTTCTCTCGCTCATCGGTAGGCGTGCAAAATTGGCTCGATCCAACCTCGGAGTGACATTCGGCCCCACTATAATGGCCACCTCAACTCTTCATTGTCAGTTTCTTTTTTTCTGCACCTTCCGACGTGGCTACAGAGCTTGCTCACTCGATCTCGTTCACCTGACAAACTTCAATTTTTAACCTTTTTTTTTTACTTTTCTAGTGTGCAAGGGACATGACTCCCTGTAAAACAATAGATTTTAAACCCTGTAAGGATTGCCACCAACACATGTCAGTGACGATCCTTCACAAAGTTAGTCGCTAGTGTCTGAGCTCCTCGCATGACTCTGAGTTGTATGACGACTGCAATCAGATCAGTCCAAAGGCCATCCTTGACCATGAAGCCAAGCTGTATATCGCCGAGCATCAGCGGAAGGCGTTGGTCCGGTTTAAAGTTGAGAGCGTTCTTGTTCTCGAGGCTGTATACCAGAGAGTTCATCATTGCACAGGAATTTCTCAAGTCGACGAAAAAGAAGTACAAAAAGGCTTTAACAGTCATTCAGGATGGCCAGGATGCAGCGAAATACGTAATCAGGTTGTGCCTGGACAACACCAACTGTCTGGGTAGGGCAGTTGGTACCAGCAGGGTGCTTTGATAGCACACCCATACCAAAAGCTTCTTGAGTAACATCCAACAATCGCTCATAGACATGCCCTTTGATTGCACCCATTTTTTCAGAGACAATGCGGGCATTGCGCTGGAGCCCTTCAAAGAAAGCAAGCCAGCATTGTGTTCCTTCGGCCTGGCACCATCCGCTCGGAAGTTTCCCCTGCAGTATCATCCCTTCTAGGCTTAGGGAGGGTCTTACAGTGGAGGCCACATCAGACATTGCCTCAGCAACAACGGTCCTCCCAAGCCTTTCGAGGCAAAGCTTGAGAATGCTGCTGACAACGACTAGCACCCCAGGGTCACAAACAACCCTAAACCCCACTGCTGCAAAACTCATTTAGTTTGCCCTCAATAATGCACTGTCCCCAATTCTGATGCCAGATAAGTTATTACCTCCATTCATTTTAACTATGGTAGAAATGTTCATTCCGTTTGCAACATGCATCAGTGCTGTAGTAATATTATTTAGTGTGGTTATTTTAGATGTGCTAAGCAACAGGAGGATCAGACTGTGGAAATAAGCACTTTTACTCATTAGGTATCTTATTCTTAGTGTAGTTTTTTGTGTGATATTTTAAAGAAAGAAATTTGACTTTCACATTACCACTGCATCCCTGAATTCCGGCTGAGGGTCTGTTAATAACCTAGAAAACACGGACATCACATCATCTATGTATTGACTGGGGTTTTGTGGGGCTACAGCAATATGTTTCTTAACATTCAATTGCTCGTGCATTGAACTAATTTCATTCGTGACACCTGTAGGTGTGAAGGCAAACCGTGTAGAGCTAAGCCAGTATCTTAGTTTATGCAACACTTCTTGTGAGTGAACTTCAAGCTCTGTCAGACTAGCCACGTTACGCCACTTTCTTTCCGAACGAACTGGTATAGAGGACTAGAACAGCCTTTCTAAAGAACATTGTGACTTCCTTTCATGTCAGGCAGTGCATCACTCTCCCAGTGTTCTTTGCCCTACCTCATCCCTTGAAAGAGGTGAGACTGCACCATTGAAATCACAGTGCTCAAATTGTACATCAACTGGACCAAAGACCATCGTGTGGACTGCCAGCGCTTTGTGGGTTCCAATGGAGCAAATACAGGCAAAGCAGTGCAGAAACTGACTTTGTCCAGTGGATAATCCCCTGCATTAAAATCTGCTTCAAGATGGCCTATAACGAATGTCCAGGAGGGCTGAGGCCCATTGGGCGAGGGCTGCTACCACTGTGTTGGCATGTGGAGTGTATGTCATGGATATTTGTCAGGCTGCAATGCAGGTGTCAGAACACACGCTCAAAAAGCACTACTGCCATGACAGGCAGGCCCCATTGGAAGGGCATTTTGGCTGTTAGGTCCAGCAGGACTTATTGGTCTGAGTCATTCCATAGACTCTTCACCATTGAAGGTGCTACTTTGGTATCTACTCTAAAGCTGAGAAATATGCATTTAGAAGTATCCATCAAAAGAACAAGTTACTCTTTCTGGTGGCTACTCTTTCTAACCACAGATTCCTCACTGCGCTCCTATGTCCCCTTTCTGCAGAATGAACTCTTTCCATTTAAAAAGGCCCCGAATTAGAGATCTTCATACTGGCACAAATAATTCTTATTTGGGCTCTGTGTCTGAGAGCATAGACAATGTCCAGAAAGAAACTGACATCAAAATGCTGAGGTGGCACCTATATGTGGCTCCAGCTCTCACTTCCAGGGCGGAGCAGAGTCGACTTGGAGCTGCATGGGACCACCTCCTGACGCACTGGAGCGGTGCTAAAAAAAAATTTCGTTTCCAGTCTGGAACATAAGTATAGTCTAAGGGTGAGGAATCTGCAGTTAGAGTATCCACTTCAGAGTTCATTATGTTATGTTATGTTAACTAGATTTATATTGCGCGCAGCTGCCCCAGCGAAGGGGCGTCCCAGCACTGCCAGCATCAGAATAACGGAACTAAAAACCAAGACAGTAAGGAGCCAGAAACAGGAGAGAGGACAGAAAATTACTAGGCAGAGGGAAAGAGGAAAGTTTTGATTGCTTTCCTAAAGTCCAGCAGGCGTTCCATCCTGCGGACCTGAAGAGGCAAAGAATTCCATAACTTTGCTGCCATGCAGCGAAAGGAACGACC
Source organism: Lissotriton helveticus (assembly GCF_964261635.1). Classification (NCBI taxonomy): domain Eukaryota; kingdom Metazoa; phylum Chordata; class Amphibia; order Caudata; family Salamandridae; genus Lissotriton; species Lissotriton helveticus. The sequence goes on from NC_136067.1 coordinate 877,871,395, forward strand.
CCCGGTCCGAAGGCGTTTCACACGGGAACACTAACCAAGTGCTACCCCAAAGATCGCAGCTGGTTGGTAGGAACATACGGGGTGAGCAGGTTGGTTAGCAGGCTAGGCGAGGCAAGCTTCAAGATCTTAAAAGATAGACACAGCATCTTAAATTGAATACGCTTAGCCATAGGTAGCCAATGAAGTCTCCGAATAGCACCATCAGAGGGGCATGTCCGCGAAGTCCCAGCAAGTCTCTGGAGGCAGCGTTCTGAACACGCTGCAACCACAGAACCTCAGCCTGGTTGGCCCCCAGCAAGAAAGAACTAGCATAGTCTAGTCTAGATAGAATGGCTGATTGAACAATCAGCTGGCGCGTAGATGGATCAAAGAACTTCAGAAGGGGCTTAAGTCCCCGAAGAAGGCCGAAACAGGTGCCGTCAACTTTTCTTGTATGTTCTTGAAAACTAAGGGTGGAATCCATCCATACCCCCAGGTTCTTAACCACTGACTTAGGTGTGGGGTGCCATCAAGAACGTTTGGCCACCATTGCTCACTCCACAAACTTGTGTTCTTCCCCACTAACAGAACCTCTGTTTTATTAGCGTTCAGCTGGAGGCAATTTATTGTCATCCACTCTGCAACGGCAGCCAGGCGAATTCTAAACCTAGAGGCATCCAATGTGGAACCATCTGCCAGGGCCACCACTGGCTGCGTATCGGCTGCATACGAGACCATGGTGAGGCCCCAGTGCCTGGCCACCACTGCAAGAGGCTGAACATACAGGTTAAACAATATAGGGCTCAGTGCAGAGCTTTATTTCGTTGGCATAGTAGGCCGCTCGGACAGTGCAAATAGTTCTGTGGTAATGTTTGATCGCGGCCAGATAGCATATTTTTTTCTCATTGGATCGTAGTCCTTTCTCCACTCGCGCTCTGATCTCTTACAGGCTTTCCGTAGAGTGGTCAACGAGTCATTGTACCATGGGCTGGCGTCAGAAGTGCAGCCTTTAGACCATTTACCTGGAATGAGAGAATCCAGCCCTTTGATGATCCAATTGCAAAAGGATCTATAGCCCGTGTCTACATCGTTGTAAGGTTCTGGGAGGTTCGTGGCGAGGAGCACGTGAAAGTTCTCCAGCCTCAGTTCACGCCAAGGATGTCTAAAAACAGGCAGTTGAGTGGCCTTATCGAGGGACTCAAAGGCAGGGAAGGACAACCAATGGGTTTAGGAGTCTCCACCGTTGCAGAAAGAATGTTAGGGAATATAGGGTCTAACAGATGGCCAGCTAAGTGGGTGGGGCCAGGGACCAGTTGGTTTAGTTGGCACGCAGCCAGATCTGTAAGCAGACTGCAGATTTCAGAGTATTGCACTAGATCAAATTGCAAATTAAGATCACCTAAAATGCTAAAATTAGCTGTGCCCATAGCCAGTGTGCAAATAGCCTCCAATAGGGCAGCTTTAAATTTCGTGGCGGGCCCCGGAGAGCGATATACTAACAGCCCTGAAATGGTCAGATGGGTGCTGATGGTAATGCTGAAACGTGCACATTCACAGCTCTCAATTTCTTCTTTAATAAAGAGACACGAGTAACAAGATTTAAAAATCACCGCAATGCTGCCCCCCCTGGACACTCTATTAATCATAAGAATGGTGTACCCAGAAGGCAGCGCTAAGTGAGGTTCAGCCACCATATCGTTGTTGAGCCAAATCTCAGTCAGAAAAAACACTTCTGGAGATTCCAAAGGTAAGTAACTTGCTCATATCACCCTTACGAAGTGAATGAAGTCACAGAGGATGGTAGACAACTATGAACTAGTCTTTACCCCATATAAATAATTAAGGTTATAAATTAACAGAACACAGTCTCAACATACATATTTTGTGCCCATCTTACGTCTACTTTAGATATTTAGACAACCTGAGGAATGAATGCAATCAGCTGCTGTATTGAGGTGCCAATTTGCAATTGTTTATTAAATATTTGCTTCACCAGCAAATGAAAGACACATTGTGGTGAACATATGTTACATTATTATATTTCCTCAGTAACACAGTGGTTAAACTACTCGTGCAGAATCTAGTCTCACGCCACACGCCTTTGCACCCTTCTTCTCAAAGATTGTTTTGCTTTCTGGTTCCAGCCTTTTCTGTCCCTAATCTGGGAGGGGTGAATGGTATGAGCATTTTCAGTGCATGCACGCATACCTTTTGCAGCACGTTATTGTTGATGTTTGAAAAATACCTGAACTTTGACATAGGCGTGTGTTTTTTTTCAGGGCAGGGCTACATAGGCTCTAGGATGGTAGTGCCCTTAGGAGCTGCACACGTTGCCCTCTATGAGTTCCTGGTTGCAGAGATTAGAGCTCCCCCTCCCTTCGTCCCAGATTCAGTTGACTGCTCTGTGGGCCAACGTCTTCCGCTGATACTCATCGATATACAGCTTGGCCTCATGGTCAAGGATGGCCTTTGGACTGATCTGATTGCAGTCGCCGTACAACTCAAGAGTCATGCGAGGAGCCCAGACACTAGCGGCTCACTTCGTGAGGGATCGTCACTGACATGTGTTTGTGGCAATCCTTACAGGGTTTAAAATCTGTTGTTTTGCAGGGAGACATGTCCCTTGCGCACTATAAAAGTTTAAAAGAGGTAAAAAATTGAAGTCTGTCAGGTGATGGAGATTGAGGGAGCAAGCTCTGTATACGCGCCGGAAGCAGCAGAAAGAAAGAAACGGACATTGAAGTGTTGAGGTGGCCATTATAGTGGGTCCCAATGTCACTCCGAGGCTGGGTGGAGCCAATTTTGCACGCCTGTGAGTGAGTGAAAAGCTGGCGAAAAAATCTCCGTATCCTGTCTGGCGCATTGGGAGTAATCTTAGTTAATGGAAATCTTTCAATTAAAAAGATTTCCTAGAAGGATATCTGGTTGCCACAATGACTTCCAGTAGTGTGGAAGCTGCCAGATCTTAGATAGCACAGGTATAAGAAATTGGATTATAAGTCGAGGGGGAGTGGTGGTAAGTACCTACTTCCAGCAATAAACACATTCCTTGTCAAGGTGAACCATCAACAGCAATACAGTGGAAATGCAAAACAATAAAAACCCCATAACAAATTAGGAAAATAGTGAAAAATGTAATGCACAAAATGCCACTTGACTTGACAAAAAAATCAAAGAAGGGGAAGCAGAGATGTTTCTTTTTTAAAGTTTAGACACAATCATTCTAAGAAGCACCGAATGCCAATGATAGTAGATGTTTGGGATTGAGGGGGACTTGGCAAAATTTGACACTTACCGCAATGAAGCGTGGGTCAGATTCACCAATCAATCAAGCAAAGCATTTGTAAAGTGCACTACTTACCTGTGAGGGTCTCTAGGCGCTGGAGGGGTGGGGGGGATGGGGGAATGCTGCTACTGCTCAAAAAGCCAGGTCTTGAGGAGTCTTTTGAAGGTCAGCAGGTCTTGGGTATGCGTAGGTGGGTGGGGAGGGTGTTCCAGGGCATGGCGGCGAGGTGGGAGAATGATCTGTCGCCGGCGGTCGCTCTTCGGATGCGGGGGACTGAATGAATGAATGAAAGTATTTATAGAGCGCACGGTGGCCAAACGGCTTCCTGGCGCTGAGAGCTCTAGTGAACAGAACAGACAGGGCTGAGGAGTTTAGCAGGGGTAGGCCTGAGCAAACAAGAATGTTTTGAGCGCTTTACGGAAGTGCGAGAAAATGGGTATAGAGCGCATAGAGAGAGGGAGGGAATTCCAGAACCGGGGGGCAAGGACAGAGAATCTAGTTCCACCAGTGCGAGTTTTACGGAAACGGGGAACAGTGAGGGGGGCAGAAGAAGATGATCGGAGGGTACGAACAGGGGTGTGAGTAGAGATCAGAGAGTTGATAAACGCCGGAGCAGAGCGGTCAACAGCCCGAAAGACAAGGCACCCTAACTTGAACAAGGATCTCTGCAGGATAGGTAACCAGTGGAGAGATTTGAGGACAGGAGTGATATGGTGAGTTTTGGGGAAGTGAAAAATGAGACGGGCAGCCTGATTTTGGATTGCTTGAAGACGGCGAGTTTCGTAGGCAGGAATACCTACGAACAAGCTGTTTCCGTAATCAAGGCGGGAAGTAATGAGAGCAGAAATAATAATTTTAAGAGAGTCAAGAGAGAAGAAACGGGAGATTTTTCGGATTAGCCGAAGAGAGAGAAAACAAGAGGACACTACAGCACTGACCTGGCCGTGCATAGACAGGTCCTGGCTGACCTTAATGCCCAACGTTTTAACGGAGGGAATGGGTGTGGGAGGGGGACCAAGAATAGAGGGCCAAAAAGCAGAAGACCAAGGGCTGGATGAGCCACCAGTCAGAACAAGCTCCGTCTTATCTGGATTGATCTTGAGGTGATTGGCGCTCATCCATCCAGAAATGAAGACCATAGTGGAGCGAAAAAAAGATAGGGAGCGAGAAGAAGAAGAAAGATCAAAGACGAGCTGGAGGTCATCTGCGTAATTATACACAGAGACCCCCAGCTCAAGGAGAGAGGAAATAAGAGGGTGAATGTAAAGGTTGAAAAGAAGAGGAGAGAGGGAGGAACCTTGGGGGACCCCACAGGGCACCGGTAGAGGGGGGGCAGAAAAGCCGGGGAGGTGAACAGCTTGTGAATGTCCTGTTAGAAAGGACGTGATCCAGGAGAGGGGGGGACCCCGAATGCCCGCTGCGCTGACACGGTCAAGAAGGATGTTATGGTCGACCGTGTCAAACGCAGCGGACAGATCGAGGAGGACCAGAGCTTGAGGGGAGTTAGTGTCAGCCTTAGCTTTCAGCTCGTCGAGAACAGCGAGCACCACTGATTCGAGGACTGTGGCGAGGGCGAAGTTGTTGGAGCGGATCTGGTGGGTGGGGGTGTAGAAGCTGAGTCGTCTGTTGAGGTACGCTGGCCCGGTGTTGTGGAGTGCCTTGTGTGCATGGGTGAGGAGCTTGAAGGTTATCCTCTTGTTGACGGGGAGCCAGTGCAGGTCTCTTAGGTGGGGAGTGATGTGGCTGCGGCGAGGGATGTCAAGGATCAGGCATGCAGAAGCGTTCTGGATGCGTTGAAGTCGTTTCAGGAGTTTGGCCGAGACTCCTGCATAGAGGGCGTTTCCGTAGTCTAACCTGCTGCTGATGAGGGCCTGGGTGACCGTTCTTCTCGTTTCTGTGGGGATCCACTTGTAGATCTTGCGGAGGGTGTTGAAGCAGGAGGAAGAGACAGCGTTGACCTGCTTAGTCATGTCGAGGGTGACCCCTAGGTTTCGTACTTGGTCGGTGGGTGTTGGAGCTGTTCCCAGTGCGGTCGGCCACCAGGAGTCATCCCAGGCCGAGGGGGTGGATCCGAGGATGAGGACTTCAGTCTTGTCCGAGTTCAGCTTCAGTCGGCTGTTCTGCATCCACTTGGCGACGGCTTTCATTCCTTCGTGGAGGTTGGTTTTGGCGGCATGGTGGTCCTTGGTGAGGGAGAGATTCAGCTGGGTGTCATCAGCGTAGGAGATGATGTTGAGGTTGTGCAGTCGGGTGACGTGGGCGAGCGGTGCCATATAGATGTTAAACATCGTTGGTCTGATGTGCTCGGTGGCTTCGGAGCGGAAGGGGGGAGGCGAACGCTCTGTGTTCTGCCGGAGAGAAAGGAGGTGGTCCAGCCCAGGGCCTTCTCTTGGATCCCAGCGTCGTGGAGGCGTGTGCGTAGTGTGCGGTGGCAGACCGTGTCGAAGGCGGCTGACAGGTCCAGGAGGATAAGGTCTGCGGTTTCTCCGTTGTCTAGCAGGGCTCTCGGTGGCGGCGATGAGGGCAGTTTCGGTGCTGTGGTTGCTGCGGAACCCGGACTGGGACGGGTCAAGGATAATATTCTCCTCGAGGTAGCGGGTCAGTTGTTTTTTTTTTAATATATTTTCTTTTTATTGGAACAAGGCATCAAAAACAATACAAAGGCATAACAGTGGGGAGACACCGTCCCATATTGTATATCAGGTCAGGAGAAAACAGAAAGAAAGGGGGGGGAAGAGAAAGCGGAAAATACAATACACCAATAAAAACAATCAAGGAGAGGTAGGAACGCCAATGGGAGAAGCAATAGGAGGCACACATATGTCTCCCCTATGTCGATTCCACAGCCCCCACACAGATGTCCACTTACGTGGGCGGCCCCGCGCCACATAAACAGTTTTTTCACGGAACATACACCAATCCATATTCTCTTTCCACTCTTCGATGGTCGGTGACCTTTTTGACCCCCACCTCTGTGCAATATTCCTTTTCGCTATCATATTACCTAGAGTTACCCAGCCGATCTGCGCCACATTAAGATCAGTGGGCTCCCAAATATTAAGGAGGCACCTCCTTGCCTCTGGTAACACAGCCATCCCCAACACCTCCTGCATGACATCATGAACTCCCCTCCAATATTCAGCCACTAAGCAACACTCCCAAATAATATGGAGGAACGTACCCACAAGACCACACCCTCGTCTGCACAGACCCGTGTCCGACAGCCCCATCCGAACCAGGCGGGATCCTGTGACATAGACCCTGTGCAATATTTTCAACTGAACAAGTCAAAGTCGTGCTGGGATTGCGACCACCTTCGGCGATGACACAGCCGCTTGCCAGTCCTCATCATCTAATTCAACACCATCTTGCGACCATTTATCACGTAATGAAACCAGGAGATCCGCCCTATGATTGATCAATTTCTTATAAATAAGGGAAATAGTTTTTTCGGGCAGATGTCCATCTAAAATCCTATCTTCAAGAGGTGATGCCTCAGGCAGGTCCGCTACCTCCGGCAGGGCCGCGTCAACGCATGTCTGACATGCGCATAGCGAAAGTACTCCGTACTACTCAAATTTAATTCAGCTTGCAATTCCGGAAATGTTTTGAGCCTACCCTTAGCCCAGACATCGCCGATAGTTGAGAGCCCAATCAAGTCCCACCTGTCAAAACCTTTCGTATTCCAGAGTTTGCCTAACATGGCAGAATCAAACAGGGGGGTGGCCTGCGTCAAACGACCTTTCCATCCCAAAGAGCTAGTCGCGTCATGCCATATCTGCACCGTATGCTTAGTTGGCCCGGTCAACACGTTTCTGGCCGTCCTGGCATACAATGCTCTGTTATAATTGCCTCCAGAAGTAGCCATCTATCCATCGCATATCCAGGATCAGAAGGGGGCCCATACGTGCCTAGGTTAATTGCTGCCAATTGAGAGGCCCAATAGTAGCGTCGTATATCAGGGAGCCCAATCCCGCCGTCATACCACGGAAGCGTCAATTTGGCCAACACAATCCGGGATCTACCGTCCCACAACAGACTGCGCTGTAACCCCTCGACCTCCCGAAAATAGCTAGCGGGTACTACATCTAAAGTGTTTTGTAAAACGTATAGAAAACGAGGCAGAGACATCATTTTAAAAAGGGTTGCAAGTCCAAACAAAGAAAGAGGGAGCTTCTTCCAACCCGCGACATGGCTTCTAAGTCTAACCAAGGGGGGAAGGAGATTTCTTTCATAACGAACTATAGGATCCAAGGAAACAAATATCCCTAAATATTTGAAGCCACCCGTAGCTATTTGAATCGGACAATTTCGCGGTGGAAGCAGAGTATCCCCACTGAGAACGAACAAAAGTGATTTACCCCGAATTCGGGCCAAAGGAGGTCAACACATCGCACACCGCATCCAGGGATTTCCTAGGAGAGGCCAAATAAAGTAAAATATTTTCTGCATTTAGAGAGATCCTATCCTCCCACTGCGGTGACCATCGGAGACCTCGAACCGAGGGCTCCCAGCGGATCCAGGCCGCAAGCGGCTCCAGAGCCAATGAAAACAGAAGGGGAGAGAGGGGACACCCCTGCCTAGTGCCACGGCTAAGACAAAATGGAGACGAGACTCGGTTATTCACAACCACCTGGGCAAGGGGTTCAGTATACGGCAATTTAACCAAACTGACAAAATCTGGGCCAAAACCAAATTTTGCTAAAACCGCCCACAAATAAGGCCATTCTGCAGTATCAAAGGCCATCGTTGCATCGAGCGATGCAATGACGGTGGGTTCCAGTAGGGTATGGGCTCTAGCAATCACACCATGTAATCTACGTAAATTGAGGGCCATGTTCCTGTGAGGGATGAAACCCGATTGGTCGGGATGGATCAGCCCGCTGATCACCTTTATCAATCTAATAGAGAGGATCTTAGCAAGGATCTTGGGCTCCGCATTCAATAGTGAAATAGGCCTATAGGAAGCGCAACTCGATTTTAGCTTGCCCTCTTTAAGTATAACTACTATAGAAACTACTCTCTGATCGTAGGGCAATATCCCCTTTTCCCAGGCTTCAATAAACATGCGCCTCAAGTAGGGGGCGATTTTATCATGCCGAAGTTTGTACAGTTTGATTGGGATCCCATTAGGCCCCAACGCCTTACCAGATTTCAAAGAGCGCACCGCTTGTGCTACTTCATCCACAGTGAAGTCGCTGTCCATATACTCACGGTCTTCCTCAGTCAAACACGGAAGCTGCAAATCGTGCAGCATCAATTGGGAGTCTTCCTCAGGAAGATCCGAAACCGAAGTGTATACCATGCGAAAATAATCTGCAAAACTATTCACAATAAGCTGGGGGTCTGTGAGGTGTGTTCCGTCCTCCATCACAATCTCTGGCACCACCCGATCTGCCCTATCCTTCTTGTCCAGCCAAGCAATACGTTTCCCTGCTTTATCACCGACTTCATACAACCGACCCTGTTGTTCTCTACTCAAGGCTTTCGCGCTGTCAGTGACCAGCGTTCTATATTCGTGTTGCTTGAGATTGAGGACATGCATCTTGGCACGAGTCACCTCCCGCTCCAATTCCACCTCCAGGCCACCTATTTCAGCCTCTAACTCTACCACTTCTTTATTGCGGTCTCTTCTAGCTCCTGCTATCAATGAAAGGGCCTGACCCCGTAGTACCGTCTTAAAAGCTTCCCAGAGTGTAACCACCGAGGACACAGATCGATCTTTTTCTAGGAAATAGTGGTCTAATGCCTCAATCAGGTCTCCCCTAATTTTGGTATTGCGCAGATGCCAGGGATTAATGGGGGCCACCCTACCCTCAGACCCCGAGGAGACACTGAAGTGGAACCAGAGCAGCGAATGATCCAATATACCTCTAGCAAGATGCGTCGCCTCCACCACGTAAGAAGAATGAGCTGCAGGAACAAGACAGTAATCCAATCTGGACAGACTACCATGTGCCCCAGAATGAAAGGTATACTGCTTCTGGCCCGAATGGATCAACCTCCAGCCGTCAACCAAACCCATCACCTCAAGGAAATCAGCTAGCCAACTCCAAGTGTGTCCCATATCCCGCAGAGGATGCCTGTCCATAACTCCCGAGACCACTGCGTTAAAGTCCCCCCCCCCCATTATCAATAGACCACGCGGGAGAGCTAGTAAAGCTTTCCCCAAATCGGCGAACGTGAGAGCCTGCATGCCCGGAGGAACATAAACCGACAACAAGGAGAGAACATGACCCTCCCATCGGCCCGTCACGCCAACATACCTACCCCTTTCATCCTCAAGTACGGAATCAACAACCAAAGGAAATACTTTACTGGCAAGGATTCCCACCCCTCTGGAGCCCGAAGTGAAACCCGCATGAGCCACTAATCTGTATCCCATTCTATGTAATGCCTGACATGCGTTCCCAATTAAATGAGTTTCTTGTAAGAAAGCTACATCGGGGGCGTGAGGTTTCAGATATTGGAGTACCACACTACGCTTGATTTTATCCCCTAACCCATTCACATCCCAACTCACCACCTTCAGTTCCCTACCCCCCATCACATGAGATGCCAACTGGGAGGCCGCCCCCCACCCACTGATAAATAGTCATGCCGCCTTCCGATTCGATGCCCTGATAAACAACAACAAACAAAAGGGAAAACACAACAAAAAGCCCCCCCCCAAACAAACCCCACTGACCACCCCCCTCCCTGCACCCCTGCTCACGGTGTACATCCGCCCCCAACTCGCAGTGTGCCTGTCGCCCCATGGTCTAACTACCTACCTATCGAAAAGGAAACCCGAGGAGGAGTGCGACCCTCCGATTCCCCGCCTAACCCCTAATATAGCATTGGACCTATTAAACCATTACTACAATTAACATTTCTACGAACCTTTCTCAGCCATGGCCCACCCCCCAAAGCGGCCCAGCCCCACCTGCAATAATGTCAAAAATTATTCTTGCTCCTGCGCGCCCTCATCTTCAGCACCATTCTGTCGGCGCTGCTCATCCCAGGAGGAAAGACTCTCCAGCTAGTCCGAGGCAATTCCGGGATTATCGAAGAAAAATGCCTTACCATCATGTTCAACACGTAACTTGGCAGGGTACATCATAGCGTACTTCAGTCCTCTATCACGGAATTTCTGTTTGACAACCAGAAAAGTCTGCCATTTTTTTTGTACCGCCTGTGTAAAATCCGGGAAGAAACTAAGGGTGGAATTGTCATACTTCAGGGGGCCTCCCGATCTGGAGACCTGCAGGATAGCGTCTCTGTCCCTGAAATTAAGCACCCTCGCAATCATCGGCCAGGGCAGTGCTCCAGGTCGCGGTCTACGTCCCGGAATCCTGTGGGCTCTTTCCACTGTAAAAAAGTTTCCCAGCCCTCTGGGTTTCAAGTGATTGAGTATAATGTCTTCAACGAAAAGGTCTGCAGCCTGTCCCTCGGCTTTCTCGGGTACACCGATAATGCGAATGTTGTTTCTGCGGGTCCGCTCTTCATACTCATCCAACTTACGACCTGCGGCTGCATTGGAGGCTTTAAGATCACGTACGTCTTGCTGCAATTGCGCCACATCGTCGGTAAGACTGGACGTCTTAATGTCTAGTGACTTCACCTTTTTAATAGTTTTGGTAAGGTCCACCCGCATTAAGTTAACTTCTATAGTGACCGTGTCCAGTTTATGATCGAGGGACTCCATCTTTTGACCGAGAGAGGTTTTCACTCCGTCGATCGCGGTCATCACATCTTGCAGCGTAAGTTCTGGTGCGGCAGCAGACGCGTCAAGACTTCCATCTTGCGGCTTCCCAGTTCCAGAAGGCGACCCTCTGGATTGCGTGTAGCGATCCAGTTTGTTAACCTGAGTGTACCGAGCCCCTCTTGCCTTCTTTGACTGTTGCTTCTCCGGTCAGGTTTGGTCGCCATGTTGAAGATCAGGGGAGAGCTATTCCAGTAGTGGACATAGTCCTGCGGCCACGACAATAGCAATTAGAAGAACTGCGTGGGCGACACCGCATTTACCTCCGTCCGGTCCCCGCCGCACCCGACCCCCAAGCCAACCAGCGATCCAATGGGACGGTCAGTCTCTAGGTCCCACCACACTCCCGATGACAATGAGCATCCAACCAGCTCCAGTATAATGGCTAGGCATTAGCCTACGCTTCACCAGTGACACCGCAGAGACAACCCAGCGGTCCGCGGCACAGGAGTCCCACGCCGATCGCATGCTCCTTCATTCCTGCTCGTGCTAGCCTTCTCCGGCCCCACTTCCACCACTCCGGCCAGGGCCCAACACCTCAAGGCAGTACTATTTGCCCCAGACTTTACCAAACGAACCGGGGGGGTCTCCCGGTGCAGTGCAGCACTCACCATGGACGACCACATTATCCCACCAGTTCCCAGCTCCAATGTAGTGCGCTTCAAACTGTTCAATACCTCCTTTCATGTTGTCGCATCGCTCACAGTGCCAGAGAATATGCCGTCTTGACCACAAAGATCCCCAACACCAGGCCCACTGTGATCCAGGCAGGAGAGACCAGACGATATTGGAGCTGCCGGGTGCTCACTACAGATCTCTTGTGTTCCTCTCAGGAAGCCACTCGCGCCCTTCCACAGGCTAACACATCAGACACCACAGGGGGGGGCAGTAGGAGGGGGGCATCCCTTAAGACCCAATGCAAGAGGCCCGGAAGTCTGCGGGGCCGAGCCGGTAACTTCCGGTTTCGGCCCCGATGTTGTTGAGTTCCAGCCGGGGTCGGCTGATAACTCGAGACCCCGGCTTCTGTTTGAACAGGCCGCAAACTGTCCGGCTCTCGATCTCGGCCGGAGCGTGGTCGTCCCGGACGCAAGTTACAGCGTCCGGCGCCGCTTCAGTTCCGCTGCCAGGATTGACGGTCCTACAACAGGGTCGATATCCGGATAGTGTCGAGGGGCGGCGAGGGTCTCTGGAGCCCTCGCCTTACGCGGCCATTTTGGACGTGTCCGTGGCTCCTCCCCCGGTCAGTTGTTTGTTGACGGTTTCGCGATGGCCTTCGCCGGGAACGGGAGCAGGGAGATGGGCCGGAAGTTCTTGAGGTCCTTGGGATCCGCCTTGGGTTTCTTGAGTAAGGTGTTGATCTAGGCGTGCTTCCAGCTCTCCGGGAAAGTTGCAGTTCAAAGGAGATGTTGATGGTTTTCCTGAGATGCGGTGTGATGGTGGTGCTGGCTTTGTTGAAGATGTGATGTGGGCATCGGTCTGACGGAGATCCGGAGTGGATGGTGTTCTTGATTTTGATAGTGACGTCGTCGTTTATGTTGGTCCAGGAGAGAAGGTGGTCAGTGCAGATGGTGGTCACAGGGGCGGGGTCTCCGTGGTCATCGGGGCGGTCGTGGCATTGAAGCTGTCGTGGATGTCTGCGATCTTGCGAAGGAAGAAGGTGGCAAGTGTGTTGCACAGGTCTTGCGAAGGTGGGATGTCGTTAGTGTTGGAGCTGGGGTTCGAGAGTTCCTTCGCGATGTTGAAGAGCTCTTTGCTGTTGTGCGCGTTGTTGTCTAGGCGGTCTTTGAAGGAGGCCCTTTTGGCGGATCTGATGAGGTGATGGTGTCTGCGGGTGGCATTCTTGTGGGCTGCGTAGCTGTCCGGTGTTCTTTCACTGAGTCTTGCTGGTGTGGCTGTTGGAGGGTTTCTTGAGCGGGCGAGGGTGTTGGCGCAGTCGTCGATCAACTGTCTGAGGTTGCGGGCGGCGGTGTCGGATTCGGCGTGTGGAGTCCGGGCGAGGGTGGTGGTTAGCTGGTCTTCAGTGACTTTGCTCCAGCCGCGAGGGATCTGTTGGGTGCGGTGGTCGTGGTGGGTTTCCGGAAGGTGAAGTGGATGCAGCTGTGGAAAAGTAAATTTTGCCATGTTCTGTGTCCCTACGCCTCATCCATCATATGTTATGTGTGCATGATCAATATGCATATGTTATTCCCCATTTCTGATTAAAGACGCAATTACAGTTGTGTCCACCTCTAGTATGTTAGTTTCCAGTCCTCGTGAATACTACGAATATCAGGCCTATGTAAGTAATGTTGCCACGTTTCTCAGTGTGCACGTTATTCAATTATAAAGTCCCCGTTTCCAGGCCTCAAAAGGGCCCGGACCACAGATTCAGCTCCTGTCTCCTGAAAGCCTCGCTGAGGAGCGATACAGCCCCCACCTGTATCCTCGACCCTTCACTTACTTCCTGCCTTGCAGTGCCCGGTGCACCCCGGCTCTGCCTCTGAGTCTGCCAAAAGTATGTTATAGTTCCTGCTATCAGTTCAGTCCTCCTCCTCTGCATTCCTAAGCTACTGAACTGCATCAATAGTTTCCGTCATTGTCTAGCCTTCTCGTCTCCACGTTAGAGAAATACTGTATTTAATGGTCATTTAATATTCTTCACGCACTACATGTAGAATAATGCATGGTCCAGTCTTAGAGTCAAGTTAGCTTCTCCCCTCATGACTTCTAGTTTATATCAACATGTTCCCTAAACATTAGATACCAGATAGGGTTTAGGTACATGTCGCTCCGACCCTCCAGACTCTAGTCTCTGCTCCTAGCACAGAGTTCGTAGCCCCCAGCTTCTCCTAGTAATACGTCATTGCTAGTTTTCGCGCACCATTAGGTTAGAGGTCCCGGCTCCTTAGGTAGCCCCCTCCTATGTGTCCGCCCATTCATGACATATTCTGTTACGTTTTGCATCACATGTCTAAGTAAACTCCCAGTTACACCTCTTATTACTCTTATCTCTCGCGACTGCTACGCGTCACGCCTTCTACTCCACCTACTGTTACGCCTACTGCAATGTAATGCTATGTGTTTGCGCTATGTATATAAGTCAATGTTTTGTTATTAAATGTTAGCGCGCTCATCCCAGACCAAGCCCCGGCAGCTGCTGGGCCCCAGTTGTCCTGCTGGGCCTTATAGTCCTATTCCCATGCAGGTTGTCCTGATCCTGTCCTTATGCTGTAATAAACCTGCAGAAACTCCTACTACCTCGAATCTTGACTCTTATTTATTGAGCTATCTGTTATGCTATAAGTCTAGTCAAAAATAGGGTATTATTTATTTATTTACCACATAATGGCGCCCGAATAGGGACTTGCCCTTTCCCCACGCGTCGGTGAAGCCACGCCGACCCCCTGACCCTCTGCAGTCGTGACGGAACCATACTGGCCAAGTGCAGATATTTCTGCTTCAAGTATCCCTCAGGCCCACGGAGGAGACGGAGGAGGCGGTCCAGCATCCGAACGAGACGGTGGAGGAACGCGGCGAGTCCCGACCAGAGCCCAAGCCGAGAGTCCAAGGTCCGAGGTATCCGGAGGCCCACCCGTAACTGAAGTCCGAAGTCCGAAGTCCGTCGTAGTCCAGTCCCGTCCGAGGCCTTCCGTTCCGTGCTGCCCGGTGAGTACCATTGCTGGGGTAGTGTCTAGACAGGGTCAGTCTAAATTGACTCCTGGTCCGTGGGTTGGTGGTACCCAAGCCCACAAACGAAGTGTTCACCTAGGTGGATACGGGTCTTGATGCGTTCCTTTATGGGACCGGTATGTTCCGTACTGTTACAGCAGTGCATCCAGTAACTCTAGTCTGTTCCGTTCTCGAGAATTCTGTTCTGTTTCTGTTTTCAGTTTTTTCAGGTAATATTCTGTTCGAACTGTTATTTATAATGTTGTTTAATGTATTTTCAATGTCGTGGTATGCCTGAATTGTTTTCCCAATTGTTATTGTTTTTCGTGTATTGTATTGTGTTCCGATTCAAGTTTAGAATGCCGCTCTTTTCCAAGTTACGTCAGTTAAAAACTAGAAAGGGTCTGCTGGAAGCAGCAGTTCCTGTTCCGCCTAGGGACAGTCCAGGCCACTTTATGTATCAGAAACATGGCATAAGCGCCATATTGTATCTAGATTTATGGGTAGAGTATACCAAACAGTTAGAAGAAAAGTATAGATGGCCCGTATCGGGTACATGGGATGCCGAATGTATCATGCGAGTAGAAGAAGCATTATGGAAAAAGAAAGCCAGACAGTCACAGAAAGATGCCATCGAGTTATGGCGTAAGGAAGCGCATAGAAGAACGGAAAAGGAAGTCAGAAAGTCAGAGTTAAGTAGAGAATCCCAAGAACGAGCCCAAGAAAGAGAATTAATCGAGATAGGTGAACAAGTCAAAGTCGAACAGTCAGACAGACAGAGGCATGCCCTTATTAAGGGTATGTATCCTCTCCTTGCCGAAGGCTTGCCAAAAGCGACCCCAGAGGCACCCAGTAATTTCCCGCCACCATTAGTTCCGACCAAGCTACGTCACAAACCGACCGCAGCTGATATTTTTATTTCGTCCTATTTGGACGACACAGTTCCAGAATATGCAAATCCAGTTCGCGCTCCACCTGTCCCTGTAAATCAGGCACTTCCCGTTCCTCCAGACACCGGAGTACCTGTTACGGTACCCCCGGGTCAGCCTGCCATACAAGTTCAGCCCACGTTACAATTACCGACCCTGCAAGCACGAAGAATGTCAGTCGACGATTCCAGTCTAGGGGCCGCAGGAGGAGGTCCTCCTCAAACCCCACCGCCACACAAGCGTTTATCAGCACTCGAATTACATGCTCAAGCATCACAGCGTACTCCTAAAAGTAATAAGTCTGTTACAGAAATCAGACAAGCCCTCGCCGAATGTGTCTATGACACAGTCCCAGGCGAGTATAATATGGTTTTATATTCCGTACGCGTAAGAAGGGTGACCGAGTATCTAGTCACCTTACCGAATATGAAAGAAGATCTAGACAGAATATATCGTTTCATCCGTACAGGGGATGATCCAGAAAGTATTGGCGAGATTATGTCTCAAAGGAAAGCCGAGATTCAGCTCATGATATTAAAGTTCCTGATCAATTGTCTAATAAGAGAACAAGATTATCCGTCTAAAGATCCCGCCGAAATGAGAATCCTAACAAGGTGGAGTGATAATATAGCCGAGGGTAAGCACAAGACCATTAGTGCCATGGAAAGTATGTACAAGAAAATTCGTAAAGAAATAATAAGGTTACACGAACAGCGTAAAGCAGCACAAGTAAGCGAGAAAGAAAGTGTCTCTGATCCTGAAGAGGAAGACGAGAATCCCGCCAGAATAGCGTATGTAGGAAAATCTAGATTTCCAGATCGCCATTTACGTTCAGAACCCAAGTCTATTTTTCATCATCCCGAACGAGAGCCTCGCTCTCTAGAACAAGTATTTCAAGCTACCGATCACATTCTGAAATCACGAGTCGGTTATAGCGAATTAAGTACCATGCACGAACAAGAACTAGCCCGATCAGCAGTCCGATGGATTACTGATTCTACCACTTTTCCAGACGAAATAGTGGCACAAATGTTTCTGAAACTGCCCCCAGCCGAGCAACGACTGGTGGGTATGTATATGATCCAGCACCTCATTACCCTGTATGAGGGTCAACATTCTGATCCAGGCCCGTTACATGATATCCTGAACGAGTTACTCCAGTACAGATGGAGAGGTCTAGGTACCGATTTAATTAGTGTCATTCTAGAACAGCGCCACAAGTATAGAACGTTCCTGAACCCGCATTTTGTTCATGTCTCACCCCCAGAAAGTAAACCATTCTACATAGACAGACAGAATCCGCTACGAGAAGTCCACCCAGTCCAAGGGGCGGGTGGCGTAATGCAACGAGTGTTTATATACACTCCGATATCAAAGATGGAACTTCTTGAAATGAAGAAATTAATCCCCTGTCACGACAAAGATCCAGCAGGGTTCCATAGAGAATTAAAAGACATGCTCCGTATGGGAGAATACACTTACCCAGATATCATTAAAATGTTAAAGGTCCTGCTACCCGCAGGGGTGTATGAAAAGTTAAAGGAAAAAGAATGGGAGGTGGGAGAGAAAAAGATCGATTGGGCAGCTCTAGAAGCTGAAGACAAGGCACGAGTACCAGGTACCGGTCTTGGAGATAAATGTAAAGAATTACCAGAATTATTGATTCAAGTTTTACCCAGATTATTGACAACTAGAAAAGAAGACTGGGATGCAATCTCAGCCTGTAAACAGAAACAAGAAGAGGATATTAGTGATTTTTATTCTAGATTCGAAAAATGTTTTAGTATTAACAGTGGTCTCAAGACAAGTAGTGAGTCATACCCTCATCTTTTCGTTACCAAATTAGTCGAGAATTCAAGTACGCAAATTAAAAACCGAGTTTTGAAAGTCGAAAGCACCTGGCAAGCAAATACTCCGTCCCAGATGCTCCAGATGCTCCAGTACCACCAGAATAGAATCAGAGAAGAGCAAGAACACGAAAGAAAACGTATGAAAGACACGAAAATGAAAGTGCTAGTTGCACAGTCTATTCCTCAAGACAGTCAGAAGAGGGGTCCGAATCAAGCCAGTCATCCTGCGGCTCCCGTTAAAGGGAACTGCAATTATTGTAAACAGCCAGGTCATTTTATAAACGAGTGTGCAGTTCTGAAACACAACATAGCTACTGGTAAGACTAAAGAAAGACCACGTCCGCCGAGACAAGAACAAGTTTCACAGACTCCCCAGCTACAGAATGCACTACAGACAGTTACAGTACCGCAGCCTATTGCTGCAACACAGCACGTTACATCGCAGATGTACCAGTATGCACAATCCGAGTATCCAGAGTACCAGTCATATTCATGAAACAGCCTAGAGAGGGAGGTAGGCTTGCCTCTCATCGAGATTCCTGTAGATCAAGAAGGTCCCTATGTTCATAGTCAAGTATTAGGGAAAGACAGAAAGTTTTTGATCGATACAGGGGCAAGTAGGACCACAATTAGTCACGCCGAAGTTCCAGGGGCTCCGCTCTCAGGCTCAAGAAATGTTTCCCTTGGATTTTCAGGAAAACCCATAGTTAATGAAATATCTAAGCCAGTTACTCTAGAAGTAGGTCCATTGTCCCGTACTACTGATCTGTTACTTACTAAGTCATGTCCAGAAAATCTATTAGGCATTAAGACACTGAAAGAATTAGGTGCAGTTATTTGCTGTTCCCCAGAGGGAATACGTCTGTTCCTACGTGACTTTAAGGGTCACTATGTATTACGAGATTTTGATTCAAGATTGTCTAATGTTCCGCAGCATTTATGGGCGCAAGGTCCAACTGATGTAGGTTACATGCAAATCACACCCCATCGCGTGACTCTCAAACCAGGTGTAGTGTTACCGCGAATCAGGCAGTACAGATTGCCACCTGAGGCTGTAGCAGCCTTATCCAAAATTATTGACGAGCTCATGGCTCAAGGAGTAGTTGTAGAAACTGACTCCAATGTGTGTAATTCTCCGATCATTCCAGTCATGAAACGTACTGATCCAAATGCACCCCCAGTATATCGATTAGTGATTGATTTACGAGAGCTTAACAAATGTATTATTCCTCAGTACCCAGTTGTTCCAGACATTTCTTCCCTGTTAACAGCCATTGATTCCGAAGCCATGTTTTTCACTGTTATTGACCTCAAGAATGCATTTTTTAGTGTTCCAATTCATCCAGACAGCCAGTTTCTTTTCGGATTTTGTTTAAATGGAAGGAGCTATATGTTCACACGCGCTCCTCAAGGTTTCACAGAAAGCCCTAGTATTTACAGTCAAGCACTCAAGAGACAACTAGACAACATTCACATGCCAACTGACACTGCCCTGCTCCAGTATGTCGATGATCTACTGATCACAGCCCGTTCTGAACGTGCTTGCGAGCGAGCATCACTTACAGTTCTGTATTTTCTAGCCGAGATGGGGCACAAGGTGTCACCTTCGAAGCTTCAATTCTGTGTCCAGCAAGTGGTATACTTAGGACACTTGCTGTCCAAGAGGGGTAGGCAGTTGACACCCGACCGTATCCAGTTAATAGCGAGTCTTCCCCAGCCCAGAACCCAGAAGGAGGTACGTGCTTTTATCGGCCTTACTTCTTATTGTAGACAATGGATTCCCCAGTATGCATTCCTAGCCAAGCCACTGATACAGTTAACGACACAGGAGGCAGCCGTATCGACTGTCCTCCCTTGGACATCTGACCATACACTTAGTTTCAACGAGTTAAAGAAAGCCCTATGTCAAGCTCCAGTTCTAGCTACACCGAACTACAGTAAGCCTTTTACACTTTTCGTTACTGAACGCGAAGGTACAGCATTATCTGTTCTCACACAAGATCAAGCAGGTCAATACAAGCCCTGTGCTTATTTTTCGAGCACATTAGATCCAGTCGCCCAGGCGTTGCCTGCGTGCCTCAAGTCAGTTGCAGCCACAGCACTAGCTATCAGACAAAGTGATTCCATAGTTTTAGGTCATTTCCTGACAGTACAAGTTCCACATTCAGTAGAAGTTCTTTTAAACCGAACACAAACTCAGCACTTGACAATTGCACGTTTAACAGGTTATGAATTGACACTGTTCCAGCCACACATAGAAATTAGACGCTGCAACGTCCTGAATCCTGCTACACTGTTACCATCAGTTAGTTCAAATCCAGACACACATGATTGTGTGGAAGTAGTTAACATTACGACAAAGCCAAGACAAGACCTGACAGATATTCCGTTACCAGATCCTGACCTGACACTTTATGTGGATGGTTCATGTATGAGAACTAGTACAGGAGAACTAGTCGCCGCGTATGCAGTGACTACTGACACTGAAGTTATTGAAACACACCGTATTGATACTCTGTCCGCTCAAGCAGCAGAGCTAGTCGCTCTGACACAAGCCTGTATACATGCCAAGAACCTGAAGGCTAATGTTTACACAGATTCACGTTACGCATTCGGAGTTGTACACGACTTCGGAGTGCTCTGGCAGGAGAGAGGTTTTATGACTTCTCATGGAACCAAGATTCAGCATGGTCTCCTTATTCAAGCCCTGTTAGATGCCATACATTTACCGACATCTATTGCTATCATGAAGTGCAAAGCACATACGAAAGTCACTGACATTATTTCCCAAGGTAATGATTTAGCAGACCGCACAGCCAAGCTTACAGCACAGACTCCAGACATTCCAGTCAATCAGACACATATTCCAGATCTGACTACATGCATGACAGTTAAGGACCCTACTCAAGATGTCATAGATATCCAGTCACATGCTACTCCCGATGAAATCAAGAAATGGTCTGTACAAGGAGGGGTCCAGACAGATCAAGGATGGTTAACGAAGGGTAGAGCCACATGGTTTCTCCCCGATTCTATGGTTCAAGTCATTATCAATACCGCACATAGTCCAGCACATTTAGGAGAAAAAGCTATGTTAGATAGTATCCAGAACATTTGGTTCAACAAGCATTTACGAGCTGCAGCCAAGCAGAAAGTCCGTACCTGTATGATATGTTGTCAGTTTAATCCAGGTAAAAGTGTCCCGGTGGAACAAGGTGGTTTCCAGCCCCCTGACCACCCTTTTGAGGTCCTCCAGATGGATTATATTCAAATGGAGCGATGTCGAGGTTTCAAGTATGTTCTTGTAGTTGTATGCGCCTTGTCCAGATGGACAGAAGCATATCCAGTCCCAGATTACACAGCCGCGACCACTGCCAAGCAGTTGGTTCGTGAATTCTTCCCTAGATATGGACTCCCTAGAGTCGTATATTCTGATAACGGTCAGCCATTCTCCTCAGAGTTAATGAAGCACGTTTCCCTGTTGTTAGGGTACCAGTGGAAGTTCCATTGTGTACGCCATCCAGAAGCAGCTGGACTAGTCGAAAGGCATAATCAGACTCTGAAAATCCGTATAGCAAAAGTATGTAAAGACAAGGGTGTGGACTGGTTAGTAGCTCTGCCAGTCGCTTTATTTTACATGCGTATGGTCGCACATTCCAGATCAGGTCTGTCCCCGTATGAGGTCGTTTTCGGCCGCCCCCCTAATATGTGGGGTACTCCTAGACCCCGAAGTATTACCGATGTTTCATGTAATATGCTGACAGATTACCTAGCTTCCTTGATGTCTGCCCTCAACTCATGTCGTTCACAGGTTGCCGCCGCATTTCCAGACAATACCGAGGTGGCACCGCACGAGATCGTTCCAGGGTCCCTTGTGATGATCAGAAATTTCGACAGATCAAGTCCGCTGGAACCACGTTGGAAGGAGCCACGTCAGGTCCTCTTGACCACCCGGACTGCCGTCAAGTTGGAAGGCAGGAAGGGGTGGGTTCACCTTTCTCACGTAAAACTTTTCAAAGGACCGAAACCAGTCTTCAAAAACATTTCCAAGAACATTTCCCAGGATTCGAAGGATTGCCAGAACATTGTTTTAAAGGACTGTCCCGCACCAGACTTTATTACAACCCCTCCCTTGTTAGAGAAAACCCCGCAACAGGAGTATAAGTTAAAGCTCAGGTCTAATAAGTCAGCCAGTTTGATTGTATAAGTCCTCCCCTAGGTGAAACGGTTAGACTGTTTCTGACATGTATAAAATAGACCCCCATAGTGAGAGAGTCAGTCAAAGCTCAATCAAATGTATCGTTTTTCTGAGTTTCGTGTTATTCATCAGCATAATGATTTCCTGCACCAGCTATGCTTTCTATCTGTGTTTTTCAGTTCCTCATGTAAATATGTCTGCTCATGCTACAGTAGAGCACACGTTTAGTGATCTGCCTCCTCACGAATATGCATACCGCCTCGCTATGCGTAATAACACATTTATCCGTATGTTACATTATTCACACCAGACCAGCAATGCCACTAATTGTTGGGTGTGTGGTCGACTCCCCCCTTTTCAGACACCGAAGGGAGTTCTGCCACTCTTTCCTTATCCATTCTCACACAATGGTTCGTGTGGAGCATGGTCCACGTTAACGTCATCCTCAACAGATATGTCTTTTCTTAACAGTACATGTTTCCCAGACAAGCAAGGTTTCCCCCACAGAACAGGTTTAGATTTAGAAAATGAAGTATATAATTTAGGAAATTATTCGTCGAATTTCATGGTTCTGAATGTTCAGTCTGATACTACTCCAGACTCACCGGCTATTTCAGTACTACCAGTCAAAGGCGAATTATGTGTCCGTAGTTATGGTTCTGTACATATAGGTCATAGTGAATGTACTACTGTTATCAAGTATAGTGACAGTAGGAAATCTATTTTTAAAGCTTCACGTCATTCTTATTTTGTTTGTGGCCAAACTGCATATGTCCGTCTGCCCCTCGATTGGGAGGGAACCTGTTACATTGCTTTCCTACTGCCACCTGTTTTTCTAGCCCCACCTGACTATCATAGGAATTCTTTCTTAGTACACACTAGACACAAGAGAAATCTCCCGATTGTCGATTATACTGAAACTGCCGCAGAGCAATTCATTGATATTGATAAAGGTGTTTTCCCTTATTTAGGTACAGTTGTAAATAGTAAGCTAATCCGTAGGTTAACAAGAACCCTTGAAGCAGTAGTAGATGAGACTGCCTCCGCTCTAGGTAATTTAACTGAAGAGCAATCCTTTATGAGAATTGTCGTTTTACAGAATCGTCTCGTCCTTGACGTCATACTGGCCGATAGGGGCGGGGCCTGTAGAATTCTCGGATCCAGTTGTTGTATTTTCATTCCAAATAACGCGCCGTCTGTTTATTCAGCTATAACCAGACTCCATAAAATTGCCCATCTGTTACACCAAGATCCAGGCACCTGGACATGGTCCGGTTGGTTCTGGAATGTAATTTCCGCATGGGGATGGAAAGTCCTGTCCTTTCTAGGTATTGCAGTAGCGATCATATTTAGCTGCTGCCTCTGTATACAATGTGGCCCTGCGATTTGCAGCATGTGTGCTACCTCTTGTATTCCCCGTCCCAAGCCCTGTTCTAAATCTCGTTCCAAGGCAATTCGAGACGAGCAAATGGTACTGTATGAAATGATAGACGGTATCATGAATATTGATGTTTCCTGATTGAAACGTGGTGACAAGGAGGGAATGTGGAAAAGTAAATTTTGCCATGTTCTGTGTCCCTACGCCTCATCCATCATATGTTATGTGTGCATGATCAATATGCATATGTTATTCCCCATTTCTGATTAAAGACGCAATTACAGTTGTGTCCACCTCTAGTATGTTAGTTTCCAGTCCTCGTGAATACTACGAATATCAGGCCTATGTAAGTAATGTTGCCACGTTTCTCAGTGTGCACGTTATTCAATTATAAAGTCCCCGTTTCCAGGCCTCAAAAGGGCCCGGACCACAGATTCAGCTCCTGTCTCCTGAAAGCCTCGCTGAGGAGCGATACAGCCCCCACCTGTATCCTCGACCCTTCACTTACTTCCTGCCTTGCAGTGCCCGGTGCACCCCGGCTCTGCCTCTGAGTCTGCCAAAAGTATGTTATAGTTCCTGCTATCAGTTCAGTCCTCCTCCTCTGCATTCCTAAGCTACTGAACTGCATCAATAGTTTCCGTCATTGTCTAGCCTTCTCGTCTCCACGTTAGAGAAATACTGTATTTAATGGTCATTTAATATTCTTCACGCACTACATGTAGAATAATGCATGGTCCAGTCTTAGAGTCAAGTTAGCTTCTCCCCTCATGACTTCTAGTTTATATCAACATGTTCCCTAAACATTAGATACCAGATAGGGTTTAGGTACATGTCGCTCCGACCCTCCAGACTCTAGTCTCTGCTCCTAGCACAGAGTTCGTAGCCCCCAGCTTCTCCTAGTAATACGTCATTGCTAGTTTTCGCGCACCATTAGGTTAGAGGTCCCGGCTCCTTAGGTAGCCCCCTCCTATGTGTCCGCCCATTCATGACATATTCTGTTACGTTTTGCATCACATGTCTAAGTAAACTCCCAGTTACACCTCTTATTACTCTTATCTCTCGCGACTGCTACGCGTCACGCCTTCTACTCCACCTACTGTTACGCCTACTGCAATGTAATGCTATGTGTTTGCGCTATGTATATAAGTCAATGTTTTGTTATTAAATGTTAGCGCGCTCATCCCAGACCAAGCCCCGGCAGCTGCTGGGCCCCAGTTGTCCTGCTGGGCCTTATAGTCCTATTCCCATGCAGGTTGTCCTGATCCTGTCCTTATGCTGTAATAAACCTGCAGAAACTCCTACTACCTCGAATCTTGACTCTTATTTATTGAGCTATCTGTTATGCTATAAGTCTAGTCAAAAATAGGGTATTATTTATTTATTTACCACACAGCGGTGGTTGGTCCAGTGGAATTCGGTGGTGTGGTTGAAGGAGACGTGGGAGCTTGTGGAGAAGATGGGGTCAAGTGTGTGGCTGGCGTAGTAGGTGAGTGCTGTGACAAGTTGTCTGAGTCCGAGGTTTTTGATCAGGGTGGTGGAGTTGGTGTTGTTGTTCTCAAGGTGGAAGTTCAGGTTCCCGAGGAGGATGTAGTCCGTGGAGGCGAGGGTGTGTGTGCTAACGAAGTCAGCGACGGAGTTGCTGAACTGTGGTCCAGGTCCGGGGGGGGGGGGTCTATAGACGAGGGTTCCTCTGAGGGTGGTGTTGGGGTGGTTGGGGATTTGGAAGTGCAGGTGTTCGGCGGTGCTGATGGTGTCGACGGTGTTGGTCGAGATTCTGAGAGTCTTCCTGATGACGATGGCGATTCCTCCTCCTACTCCATTGGTGCGGTCCCTGCGGGTGATCTTGTAGCCTTCCGGGATGGCTATGGCGATTGCGAGTGCCGAGGAGGGGTTCAGCCAGGTCTCCATCAGGAGGGTGACATCTGGGGAAGTGGAGTCGAGTAGATCCCAGAGTAAGAAGGGGAAGTTGAAGGGAGGAGGGAGCGGGGGGCGGGGCTCTGAAGCAGAGAGAGAGAGAGAGCGCGAGAGAGAGAGAGAGAATATAAGAAAATAAATATTGAGGGCCAGATGTAGGTGGCCCAATACCGGTCGGTAACGGCCGAAATTACCGAATTTCGGCCGTTACCGACCGGTATTGGGTATTTGAGATGTAGGTGGCATTTTTTAAGGATTCTGTATTTTACCGAATCGGTAATTTAAGGATTCGGTAAAATACCGAATTCTTAACATACCGATTCGGTAAATTACCGAATCCAGGATGTAGGAAGCACTCAAGTTAGTGCATTCCTCAGTTAAGGATTCGTTATTTACCACCAACTAGAAGTTGGTGGTAAATGATGAAAACCTTTGAAAAATATTTTTTTTTGCTTTTCCAACAGTGCCATGTTGCAGACATACATGCCCTTAGGGCATGTATGTCTGCAACATGTGCACTCCTGCACAATTGAGGGGTGCAACAGGGTGTCAAAGTGACACCCTGCCACCCTTCAATGTTTCCCCCAATTACCGAATCCGTATTTACCGATTCGGTAATTGCCATTCATTCCTATGGGCCTCCAGGCCCATAGGAATGAATGGCAATCACCGAATCGGTAAATACCGATTCGGTAATTGTTTAGGAAAAATTACCTACATCCCATTTGCCTGTTCTTAAATACCGAATCGGTATGATTCGGTATTTAAGAATCGGTAATTACCTACATCTGGCCCATAGTGTGCAATGGCAATCCCAGTGCCCTCCCTCATCTAACCTAAGAATCCAATTTGAAGCTGCCACAGGGCCCCCAAAAACCCAGAGAGAGAAGTCTGGTAGAGCAGTGTTTTCCAAACTCTGGGCCGCGGACCCCCGGAGGTTCGTGGCACATTCCCAGATGGTCCGAAGGCACCAGTTTTAAAAGTACTGCAAAATTCCCTGTATAATTAGCAGTTTTTGAGCAACAATAAAAGTGTCAAGATAACACCAGTGAATAATATACCTGCTGGAGAGAGATGAGAGTTTTGTCCAGTGGCAGCTTTGACTTATCTAATGTAGCAGAGAGGGTTAATATGCCTACCGCAAAGAATGTGTACCATGCATTTAAAAAAACACTATTTTATGTGCATAGGTCAGTGGGTTACTGCTTTTGTCACAGAGATTCTTTTGATACTGTGCAATTCATAAGTGACAATCGTAATCTAGCACAGTGACCTATAAACTGTCATCAAAGAGCTGCTTTCAAACTGCATGGTACAAGTTAGTAATTTATGTTTTTCCCCAATCTTTCATTATGCTGATGCTGCTAAAAAGGTTTATTAGGGTGGAAACACATTTTTATTGTTAAAGTTAATTCTAACCACTGTGTTATGCTCTGAATCCTGAGTTTGTGCTTCTCCAGACAAAGCCCTCTTTAAAAATGTCTACCAGTATGAATGACGTGAATCCTACACCTTGTAGTCTCCTTTGCCTTATATAACATTTTCTTTACACTGATTTACACTTCAGGTTCATTGGCTCTATATGTGTGTGATTTAAAATGCTCTGACACCCTACATTGGTATGAGAGGCTATAAAACAAATGAAATGCATGTGACAGGGGCTATGGCAAGATGAGAGGCACTGTTGTGGGGTGATAATAAGGGAATCATTGAAGAACCCCAACAAAGTTTGTCGTATCCTGGTGCATAGTAGGGTCTTCATTTACTATTCTTTAAGAGCTAATGCAGTTCATTGTATGTGTGTTGTAGACTGCACCATTGTTTCCTACGTTTTTTGCAGCAGAGAGCCTCCCAAAAGCCCCCTTTGTAGTGGTCAGGCTCACTCACTGCCCTTTGTGTGCACCGTATGGGGACTGGCAGGAGCAGGAACCTTGTACTGCGAAATAAAACCAATAATTTAAACGTTAGTCACGGAGATGCAGCACCAACCTTCCCATTAAAAGTTTTAGTTTTTTGCAAATTCTTTCAATATAAAATACTAAGGGGGATATTCACAACAGAAGTGGCGGAGTGAGTCGTTAGCCTCCTTGGCTTAATAACATGCTCTGCCATTTCAGAAACGCAGGGCTGCACCATATTTACAAGATTATGGTGCAGCCCTGCGTTTCCCCCTGCGCTGGCGCTACACTTAGCATTTTAGCGCCAATGCAGGCACCCTTGAACAATAGTGCAAGGGTGTTTGCGTGCAGGGGAAGCTTGTTTATGTACAGGAAGGTCCCCCTTCCTGCACATAAATAATTTTTAAATGCTGTTTTGTCACTTCTATGTGTGCTGCGTAATGCAGCACACATGGATGTTACAAAATTTAATTTTTGTTAAAGATTGTTTATGTGCAGGAAGGGCCACCTTGCTGAACATAAACAATCCAAGGTGTTTGGCTTTTTCTATGTGTGCTGCACAAAGCAGCACACATGGAAAAAGCAAAAACGAGGAGAAATAAAGCGTATCTCCTCGATTCAACAAGTAAAGACCAGGTTTTCCCTGGTCCTAAGGTTGGCACTGCCTCCTATTCACGCTGCCCTTCTAAATAGGGACTTGATTCAGAAAAGGGGGTGGTGATGAACAGAGTGTCTGAATTAAGCAGACCACTCTTACCCAGTCCAAAGATCAGGCCTTGATCCATCACCGTTATTTAGCTCACTGCCCCATCCCAGCTCAGAACCTGGCTATATGCAAATTAGTCTGTCCCTGGCCCAGTGCATCATGGGAACAGGGCAGACCAAACTACCAAGCCAATTCTTCACCAGAAAGGAGACAAGCTTCCGGGGACCGGTTTCTGCCATTCCAGGCGTCGTCGGCCCGGCTTGCTTGAATCCTGATGGAGCAGTGAGCAAGGGACTCATGTCTGAGTATACCCTTCGACGCTTATGGTGGACAAAATGATTCAGAAAAGGGGGTGGTGATGAACAGAGTGTCTGAATTAAGCAGACCACTCTTACCCAGTCCAAAGATCAGGGCTTGATCCATCACCGTTATTTAGCTCACTGCCCCATCCCAGCTCAGAACCTGGCTATATGCAAATTAGTCTGTCCCTGGCCCAGTGCATCATGGGAACAGGGCAGACCAAACTACCAAGATAAATAGGGACAGCGTCAAAATCAATGGATGTTGCAGTCGAACGCCCACCACAACATGTACTGCCCACCCCTTTCACGCTAAGCATTCTGTGAAAGGGGGCCTTATTTACAAGGCAGCGTTAAGCGGCTTAACGCTGCCTTGTAAATAAGGCAAAGCCCCTATCGCCTCAGGAACGTCGCAAAAAGTGATGATCCCATCGCAATAGGGGCTTGTAAATATGCCCCTAAAATCCTTAGTAATTTGAGTATTTGTTTTGTGTGCACATGTGTTTATTTTTTTCAAATTACTGTTTAAATGTTTGAAATGTAAATCCTACAAATTGCTTGGGGGTCCCTGGATTCCAGTGGTGACTCAGTGGGGGTCCTCAGGAGAACAACTGTGGTAGAACACAAAGCCGGGTTTTCTGCAACGAGACCATGGATGCACAAGAATTGTTTTGGCAACCTATTTCCCTACTTTGAAGTACTCTCCAAGTGTTATATGTAAACCCAGCAGACCTTTCAAGCAGGCTTTGCCATTGTAAAATCAAAAAGAGGCCCATTGTGATTGGGGCCTGCTTGGCTTGGGGACACAGGTGGCAGCTAACATCTGTCTTTGACAGGGGAGGCCTTGTTGAAGTGTGCCCTAAATGCTATATGAAAAAACCCAGTAGAACTGTCAAGCAAGATTTGACATTCAAGAAGGATTTGACACTCTAATTTAAAAAAGGATACCCACCCTGCATATTTTGCCAGGTTCACAGGAGTCGATTCTGTCCATTCAGGTCAGTCTATTGTTTGCCTCTGGGGGGGCACTTCACACCCATTCACACCTATTCAAATGCTAATTACTGCCTTGTAGAAGTAGGAGAGAAATAAACAGATTATGTTATGTTATGTTATATTGGTATTTGTAGCGCGCACAACTACTCTTGAGTATCCTGGCGCAGAGCAGTAGTAAACTGATGGCGAGAAAAGTGAGTTATTAGGCCTGTTTAAAAAGGTAAGTTTTAAGGAGCTTTTTAAAACATCTTAGGTCCTGAGTGTGACACAGTGCCATGGGGAGGGCATTCCAGAGAATGGCTGTTTTAACTGAAAGAGACTGGCCACCCATCCTAGCTCGACGGAAGCAGGGGACTACCATTAGTCGCTGGGCGGCTGACCTTAAAGATCGTTGAGGGATGTAGAAAGCCACTCTCTTCTTGATGTAGGAGGGGCCAAAGTCGTGTAAGGCTCTGTGTATTAGGACAAGAGCCTTGAATTGAACCCTCTGGGCCACCGGCAGCCAATGGAGCGTGCACATTTGTGATCTTATGCTGGTTCGTTTAGAGATGCCGAGAAGAAGTCTTGCTGCAGCATTCTGAATAAGTTGTAACTTGTTGATCAGGTATGCCGGAATTGCCGAGAAAGAGCGCATTGGCATAGTCCAATCGGGACAAGATGAGTGCCCGGGCAACCATCTCCTTGGCTGGTTGAGGGAGCAAAGGAAAGAATCTGCCTAAGGACTTGAGGGTCCCGAAGCAGACGCCCGTGAGTCTTTTTATGTGCTCTGTGAACCTAAGGTCGTCACCAAACCAGATACCTAGATTCTTGGCTGGGCCGCTCTCAGATATAGGGCGGGGAAAATCCGAGGGCCACAAAGCTTCTGTAAACTGAGAGGGAAATTGCCCATATAATAAGATTTCTGATTTCCCCTCATTACATTTTAATTTTGCCTGGGCAAGCCATGTGAATATGGCAGCTAGGCATCTTTGCGCCGCTTCAGTATCAGCGTTCAAGTAGTCCCAGGTGAACAGGAGCTGAGTGTCGTCAGCGTAGGCCATAATCTTGGCGCCCATTTCTTCGGCCAGGAAGATCAGGGGGGTCATGTAGATGTTAAAAAGGAGCGGGCTCAGTGTCGAGCCCGGGGGGACCCCCGTCTGAACCTCTCTGGCTGAGGAAGAATACGGGAGCATCCAGACTTGCTGGGAGCGGGAATTCAAAAAGGATTCCAGCCAAGCCCACACTGACCCGGAGAGGCCGATGTGTGATAGTCGTGCCAGGAGAAGTTGGTGAGGTACCGTATCAAAGGCGGCAGAGCGGTCCAATAAAATCAGAGCCGCTCTGCCGCCCCTGTCCAGACATTTCCTGATAGCCTCTGTCACCTCAACAAGGGCAGTCTCCATACTAAAAGATGATCTAAAGCCTGATTGTGCTGGGTGGAGGGCCCCCGAATCCTCCACAAAAGCATTCAGTTGGCGAAAGGCCACCTTCTCGCAGACTTTAGCTAATGCTGGTAGCAGGGAAATAGGCCGATAGCTAGCCGTTATGAGCGGATCAGCCGATGGTTTTTTCAACAGTGGAAGGAGCTTGGCCTGCTTCCATTGTCTTGGCACCATGGCTGACTGCAACGACCTGTTAACTATGTCTGTGACTTCCATGCCTATGGTATCAGCCACTCCGGCCAGAGCTCTGGCAGGGCAGGGATCTGAAGGGGATCCTGATTTTAATGATTTAAGGATGGTGAGGATATCTGGAAGTTCTACCATATTGAACTGTGAGAAGCACCTAATGGGGGGCGAGCAGGTCATAGAATCAGATGGAAAGTGTGATGGGGCGGCAGGCAGAGCTAAGCTTTCCTCAATAAGTTTAATCTTATTGATAAAGAAGGATGAAAGTTCCTCACACCAGCCGGCGGAGGCGGGGATAGACTTTCGCTCAGCTTGAGGTGACATAAAGCTTTGTACTATGGCAAAGTTTGCCATTATTGTCTGCCTTCATAATTCTAGACGCATAGTACTCGCTTTTTGCTTTCCTCACCGAGTGTAGTAAATTCTCTAAGAAGAGCGCAGCTTAGATTTGGCTTGCGGGCAGTAGGCCGCCCTCCATAGCCATTCTAACTTCTTAGAGTTCAGCTTCAGATCTCTTAGCATAGGCGAATGCCAGGGTTGAGAGGGCAGCTCACGCTGGCGGGCTCTAGACACGGGTTTACAGATGGATTCAACCCCATGGCTGACCCAGGTGTTGAATTGGTCGACTTGCCCTTCCAGATCGTCAGCAGGGGCAACCTGCGAATGAGACAAGGCCTCAGCCAGACCTGGAATGCTGATCTTGAGGGCAAGCGGCCCAGAGGAAGGAGGTAGTTGGCAAAATGGCTTTCCCATGTCCCATGAAAAGGAAATCAAGGCATGGTCTGACCAGGACACCAGCTGGGGATCTTTAACATCTAGTGCAAAGTTTGAACACACCAGATCTAGCACGTGACCCTGCACGTGAGTGGGTTTGGAGACCCACTGGGTCAGCTGAGTTACACACAAAAGGTCCAGAAGGGCCGATGTGTCAGGGGCCCCCAGGGAATCTACATGGATATTGAAGTCTCCGAGAAGAAGAAATCTAGGGAAGCGAAGAACTCGCTCTGCCAAGGACTCGCCTAAAGATTTAAAAAATGCCCCAATCTGTCCGGGCGGGCGATAGATCAAAGTCCCCCCTAATGTAAAATGGGGCGTCAGGATGAAGGAGAAATCAAACGCTTCCCCCTCCAACACGGTCGAGGATTTTTCTCATACAAATGCCCATGCTTCCCTGAACACCACTGCAGTACCTCCCCCTCTCCCCGTGCTACGGTCGGCCCGAGCTAGATGGTAACCACGAGGGACGGCCAACTCGACCACTGGTGCGCAAGACTCCCTGAGCCACGTTTCTGTGATAAACAAGATGTCTAGCTTATAATCGAGTATGAGCTCGTAAATATTAGCTGCATGTTTCACCATGGAGCGCGTATTAATTAAAGCTGCCCGTGAGTTAAGCAGGTGGTGGCAGCTCCTGTTCCTCACTGGGGGCATTGTAACAGCGAGAGGCTGCAGTGACTACAACTTGTATTTTTAACAGGATGTCAAGCGGTGTCCCTGCATGATTTAGATGCAGGCACCGACTTTAATTTTTAATCATTGTAATTTGGCTCATTTAAAGCTGTGTTTTTAAAATACCATATTGTAAATTTTTCACCTTTCGTGTGGCCTCCCCAGCCCCGGTCCATCACGGCTGCTCGTGCCGATTGTGTGGAGGGCGGGCGCCATTTTGGGTGTAGCCTGAAGGCTGCTTAGACCGCAGTTAGCGGTCCAGCTGCTCGGGGGTGCACGCTATAAAGCGGCAGGACTCACAGGGCTCGCTGTGAGTTAAGCAGGTGGTGGCAGCTCCTGTTCCTCACTGGGGGCATTGTAACAGCGAGAGGCTGCAGTGACTACAACTTGTATTTTTAACAGGATGTCAAGCGGTGTCCCTGCATGATTTAGATGCAGGCACCGAATTTAATTTTTAATCATTGCAATTTGGCTCTTTTAAAGCTGTGTTTTTAAAATACCATATCGTGAATTTTTCACCTTTCGTGTGGCCTCTCCAGCCCCGGTCCATCACAGCTGCTCGTGCCGATTGTGTGGTGGGCGGGCGCCATTTTGGGTGTAGCCTGAAGGCTGCTTAGACCGCAGTTAGCGGTCCAGCTGCTTGGGGGTGCACGCTATAAAGCGGCAGGACTCACAGGGCTCGCTGTGAGGTAAGCAGGTGGTGGCAGCTCCTGTTCCTCACTGGGGGCATTGTAACAGCGAGAGGCTGCAGTGACTACAACTTGTATTTTTAACAGGATGTCAAGCGGTGTCCCTGCATGATTTAGATGCAGGCACCAAATTTAATTTTTAATCATTGCAATTTGGCTCATTTAAAGCTGTGTTTTTAAAATACCATATCGTGAATTTTTCACCTTTCGTGTGGCCTCCCCAGCCCCGGTCCATCACGGCTGCTCGTGCCGATTGTGTGGAGGGCGGGCGCCATTTTGGGTGTAGCTTGAAGGCTGCTTAGACCGCAGTTAGCGGTCCAGCTGCTCGGGGGTGCACGCTATAAAACGCGACGTGTCCTCGTGCGCGCAGCGGACGAGCGCAGCGGGCGCGACGAATGCGCGCCGAAGTCGCGCCTAAGTCCAGCCCGTCTGCGCCCGTCCGCGGCCGGACGGGGCTATGGGCACGGCCCCATGCCCTTTCTATCCCTTATTCCTCTGAGGCTTTAAAAACTATACAAGGCAATTGACCCCTGCCCGCCTCCACTATTTGCCGTATTTCTTCTCTTGGTCTTGCTCCCTCAGCTCCTCAGTTTCCTCCCTCTCTGCTGACACCCTCGAAGCAACCTTCCTCGCGCGCTGGTCCCTCCTCCTCTCATCCTCCATTATCTATCATTCTGCTC
The DNA here is from genome assembly GCF_964261635.1 of Lissotriton helveticus. NCBI lineage: Eukaryota > Metazoa > Chordata > Amphibia > Caudata > Salamandridae > Lissotriton > Lissotriton helveticus. The sequence continues at coordinate 877,904,645 of NC_136067.1, forward strand.
AACACCAGGTCAGCGGTTAAACATCATCAGGAACTGTTTGTCCTACTTGATTCCCACAAGCCTGACATACTGTTCCTAACCGAAACCTGGTTTTGCGAGTCTTCCCTGCCTTCCCTTTTGGCTGCCCTTCCCCCTTCTTATGTGGCTATCCGGGCTGACCGCCCGGCGAGCAAGATAGGGGGTGGTGTGGCGCTTATTGCCCGTTCTGATTTCAACTTCCAACTCCTTCCTTCCCCCCCCATTGCCCCCACTGAGCATCTTGTGGTTCGGTCATCCATTTTCTCACCTCCGCTCACCTGCATGCTAATGTACCGCCCTCCCCAGTCCTCCCCCCTGTTTATACGAGCCTTTCAGGACCTTTTGGCTACACTGGCGGTCAATTACGCCTCAGTTCTAGTGCTTGGCGATTTTAATTATTGGCCCACGGACCCCCTTGAATGCATTTCCTCTAAACAATTCACAGAGTCACTCCAATCTTTGAATTTTGTTCCCCATATCCAAGTTCCGACACATATACATGGACACGTGCTAGACCAAGTTTGGTCCCTTAACAGCTCCGTCTCGTCCACATCTGTGTCCCCATGCCCATGGTCTGACTATGCTCTTATTTCTTTTTCTCTCCACCTCAACCCTGTAACCAAGGTCCCGCTCGCAAAAAACACCTGGGCGCGGAACTGGAACCGTGTTGACCTCCCCTCGTTATCCTCTTCTCTCCTTGACTCCTCACCCAACCTGGCGGGCCTATCCTCTTCACTGCAAGCCACCGCCATTGACACCTGGCTCGCTGGAGGCTGCGACTTAGTAGCCCCCTTACGCAGGATCTCAACCAGAAGACCTAAGGAGTCAAACCGGTGGTTCAGTGAAGATTTGAAGGAAAAAAAGCTGACTCTCCGGCGAGCTGAGAGGCAATGGAGAAAGGGCTACTGCCCCTTTCTGAAAATCCAGTATTTGACACTATTAAGTGATTATAAAAAAGCTATTATCGAAGCCAAAACTGCCTACTTTTCAGCTAAAATTCTGGTGGCAGAGAACAAATCTAGGGAGATTTTTACAATTGTTCACGATTTAGCATTTTCGGAGAGGGCTACACCTAAACCCCTTCCCACCCAGTCCTTATGTGATTCACTGAATTATTATTTCCTGGATAAAATTATTAAAATCAAGATCAATATCCCACCCCCCCCTCCTACTTATGTTGCACCTCTTCCTCCCATTGTTCAGTGCTGCCTTTTTTCAATCCCCCCTCTCACTGAAGAAGTATTCTTGGAAACAATTCCTAAGGTAAAATCAGGTTCTCCGGCAGATATTTGCCCGGCTCGCATTCTTCAACAGATCTACTCTGTTTGCACCCAGCCCCCGATCACTCTTCTCAATAGTTCCCTTGCGCAGGGGGTTGTGATCCCAGCTTTCAAAACTGCCACAATAGTGCCCATTCTAAAGAAGCCTGGAGCAGACTCGTCTGCCCCAGTCAACTATCGCCCCATCTCCCTGCTGCCCTTTCTGGCCAAGGTGCTTGAGCGCCATGTTACATCGGCACTCAGTGCCCACGTAGAAGCAACTGGGGGCCTGGCGTCTCGTCAGGCGGGTTTTCGACCCAGGCACTCCACTGAGTCTGTTGTGGTGTCGGTCCTGGACAACCTCAGGGAGGGCATGGATCAAAACAAACACCAGGCCCTAGTGCTCCTTGATCTCTCCGCCGCTTTTGATACGGTGGACCATTCCATCTTGCTTTCACGTATCAGAGCGGCGGGAATCGGGGGCTCAGCCCTGGTCTGGCTGTCGTCCTTCCTGAGGGACCGCACCCAGGCTGTCCGGCTGGGGGATTTCACGGCAAGTCCACTCAACATCACTTGTGGTGTCCCTCAAGGTTCTTCTCTTTCTCCCCTCTTGTTTAACCTCTACATCTTTCCCCTAATCTTTGCTCTCCAGCAGATGGAGGTCACCGTATATAATTATGCGGATGACCTCCAGCTCATCTTTAACCTTTCTCCTTCGTCCCATTCTCTCTCTAATTTTCAGTCTATTATGATTTTTATCAGGGACTGGATGAGCCACAACCACTTGAAACTGAACCCCGATAAAACCGAGTTGGTTCTCACTGGTGGCTCTTCCAGTCCCTGGAACTCTCTTTTCTGGCCCTCTTCTTTAGGTCCCCCTCCCACCCCCTCTCCTACAGTCAAGACTTTAGGCATTAAAATGAATAACCATCTTACCCTACACTCACAAATTAGTTCTGTTGTTTCTTCTTGTTTTCTCACTCTTCGCACTATTCGCACTGTTTCCAGATTTTTTTTTTCCCCCCTGGCACTTAAACTGATCATGTCTGCCTTAGTGATCTCCCGGCTGGACTACGCAAATGCCCTATATAACGGCATCCCAGCCTACAGTTTAAGAAAGCTCCAACTGGTGCAAAATCAGGCGGCCCGGCTTGTGTTCGGCCTCTCCCGATCTCATCATTCCACCCCGTTATTGAAGGCGCTCCACTGGCTGCCTGTCAGGGAGCGTTCCCTCTTTAAAACTGGTTGCATGGTTTTCCAGGCCCGCCAGGGCTCAGCTCCTGCTTTTATTGTCTGCCTGATAAAGGAATACGTCCCTGCCAGAGAGCTCCGCTCATCTTCTCAATCTCTTCTGCAGGTACCCCGTTACAAGCGGAAAAAATGGGGAGGAGCCAACTTCTCATTCCTGGCACCTACCTTTTGGAACTCCCTTCCCGATCATCTGCGGTCGGCCAAACACTACTCCCTTTTCCGTAAAGGCCTAAAAACCTTTTTGTTCAATCAGGCATTTTTGTAGTAATCTATCCTTTGTCCCTCTTCTGCTTACTCTGCCTCCACAGCGCCAAGAAACCGTCTAGGTGAACGCTGCGCTTTATAAATATTTTAAATTCAAATTCAAATTCATACAGTCGGTGCTTGTTGATCCTTTAAGTGATATCTCGGCTGGAGAGAAGGGAGATGAAAATTGCAGTCAGGGCATCCCCAAACAGTATCAGATGCCAAGTCGCAACGTTTTTGACCTGTATGAGCGCCCGGGTTCCAGGCTAATAAGGCAGCTCGGTTGTAGGGCCGACGGCTAGCGTCCCTTTGTTCGAGACTGGCAGCATGACAGGCCCTAGGCCCGGTCCCGGCGCGGACGGGCGCAGACGGGCTTGCCTTAGGCGCAGCTTCGGCGCGCCCATGGCGTGCCCGCTGCACACGTTCGGCCCAGCGTGGCTCTAAATAGTCGCGCCTGGCGACTGGAACGCTAACCTCGCCGGAAGAAGGCTCCCGGAAGTGAGGCGAACTGAGGTCTTCCCTCGCATCAATCGGCCAAGTAGTGGCGGACCGGGGAAGCCTCAGACCGAGTAAGTATGAAAACACTTGTGCACCAATGCTTACAGTATATTCCCTTTGTTTTAAAACCCAAATCGTTTTTAAAATCAACAGCAAATAGACATTGTGCAAAACAGCGAACCCCTCTTGTTTAAAAAATCCAAATCGTTTTAAAAACAGCAGCAGATGAGCAATGTGCAAAATAGCAGGGTAGCGTCGTATTAGAATTAGTTTTAAAAGCAAATGAAGGTCAGATTCTGATTACTCGCCAGCAGTGTGTTACCCCCAGGATCTTCAGGCAGGGAAAAGGTAACTGTCTAAAAGTTACTGTTCATTAGTATTTAGTGATAATCCAATTTCACTGTTGAATTTGATTTTTAATAACTATTAAAATAGCTGTTTCTTTATTTTTCTAGCTAGTCGAATTACTGAGAGACTAATAATATTTCATTTTGCATTCAACTGTTGTCCTATAGAACAGCCCTAGTTGCGATAGTGAAGATAGCTTTTGCGCCTTTTGCACCATATGGGCATGTGTAACACTTTTACATGTCCTACTTTTAAATACCATGCACACTACCTGTGTGAATGTATTGGGTAATAATGCATACAATGGGGTGACTTATAAATATTTAAAAGGAGGTTTTAAGCCTGTCAGAGAGGTTATTTTGACAGGTTGAATTTGCAGTTTAAAACTGCACAGCCATCTACAGAAAGGTAGGCATGCAGTCATGTTTTCACTGTCGTTGTAATGTAGCACAATGGGTGCTGTAGTCCATTAGTGATATTTAACTTACAGGCCCTGGGTACATTTTTTATGATATACTAAGGACTTATGGGAAAGTTAATCATGTCAATTAGAAGTATCCCAGTATTCTCATGTTGATATGAAGAGGACAAACATGTTATGTCTAGTTAGCAGCAGTAAAGCGCACAGAGTGCTACAGCCAGCAAAAGGCGAAAAATATGGGGTGACCACACAGAAAAATTGGATTTCCCACAATGGGGTTCTGAGAACAGAGAAACACAGCTACCTCCTGCTCAGCTGTATGACTGTGCTCAAGCGTCACACATGCAACAGCTGAGAGAGGACGATCCTTGGCACAAGCGAGGAAGGGTAGAGACCAGGGTCTTACTGACATATAGTCCATGTCTTCACAATTTAAAAGCTGCCCCTATTTCCAAATGTGGGCCACATTTTTAGATACCTGATTCACTAATGTAGGCCACTTTTATTTTGGTGCCTGGGTCTATTTTCTTCCCCAGTCTGACACTGGTAATGACAAGCGCTGTAGATCTGCTGCTCAATAGTGCTGGAGGAGGGTCTGTCCATTCCTTACCTGTGAACGAGAGGAACTTGGCAAGGTCACAACCACTAGAATCACAGAGGATACAGGTGACAATCCCACTGCCTCCCCAAGGACTGATGAAGTAGGGCTGAAGCAAAATGCACAGTTCCTAGTAACCAGACTGAGGAAAAACCAGGAAAAGTGGGCAGTCGCAGCCTGCATGAATCGCAGGTGGGGGGGTAGGGTGTCGTGGGGGGTTAATTTAATAAAATAAAAAAACGTGCCTCCGGTCCCAGACTCCCGCGTCGCGTCTCCTGCTCACTCTGCTAACAGGAACCAGAAGCAGGCAGCCACCCTCTCGTCCCCTAAGCCAATCACAACTCTGCAATGGCAGCGTTGTGATTGGCTAGGAGACCGTCCTTACAGGCGTCTACTGCGAGGCCGTTTTCTTCATGCAGGTTGCACAGCAGCTTGCATGAAGAAAACGTTTTTGTGCTATCACTGGTTTATTCGGCCCTGGGGCTGACCAAACTGCCAGCGCCCATAACATTGGGCTAGCCACTCCTTCCCGACCCGCCTCCAATCAGGCATACCCTTCTTCTGCTTTCTTGCACTGCGAGAAAGCAGAAACGTAAAATGGTATATGTACCATTTTACATTTCTGCTTCTCGCAGTGCGAGAAAGTAGTGGGGTGACGCTCCGGCGCCCACTTGGAGGAGCTGGCCCTGAGTGGGTAAGATAGATAGAAACACTGGATCACTTTTGATTAGTATTTAGGTTGTTTCTTGAAAGAAAGTAATTTATTAATTGTTTTATTGTTTAGTGTTTTAACATATCGTAGGTCTTTTTAATTTGTCCTATTGTTATTGTATTTATATGGACATTAGATTGTCTTTTTAACTGTTAAATAAGCATTAGCACTGATTAGCTACACATGTACCACAAAGCAGCAGTATACCTTTGCCATATGAAGGTTCCATAGATCCTTAACTTTCACAAGACTCCTAAAAGAAAGACCTGGAGAAATCAAAGGTTACACAATAACAATGAAATGGAACCAGAAGGGCACGAGAAACAAAATAGATGCATGTTGATGGGTCTTCCAGGGCAGGATGAGTGGGAGGAGCTGACACTTTGCCCTGAAAGGATCTATGTCCTTTCCCCACACAAGGGTTGCAGACCTCCCTGTAGTTATTCTGGAGCCAGGTCAAGGAAGGTCAGGGTCTTGTGCACTACTCCAAAGGCTAAAATGAGTATGAGTACTTTACCTCTGACACCATGTACTTGGAACACTGCTGGAACTTAGGACATTCTGCCAGGAAGAAGAGCTGCTGTGCTGTATGAGGAACTGCTGCTTTGCTACCTGGATTGCTGTGTTGACCTGCTGCTTGCTGCTTCTTGTCTGAAAGTGAGAAGGACTGGACCTGCTCTCTACATCCTAAGGACTTAAGTTTCTCCAAGGGTTTATTGGCTTGCCTCCTATTGCTAAAGTCTCAGAGATATCAAACACTTCACCTTTCAACTTCATCCTAGCACCTGGACTGTACTTGCTTTAATTCTTGTTCTGCCAAATGGTGCCAATCCAGTCCAGGGCTCTTGGATGTGAGTTTAACATACTGCATCTTCCAGAACCTGCACTTCGACATCTTTGGCCAATCGAACACAAATGTATCGCCTGCTGCGACATTGGGATCGACGCATCACATCGACTGTAAGGTCTGGACCTGACCTACTGCACGCAGCACTGCCACAGCGCCTCCTGAATCACCGCTTCAGGGATCAATGCATAACCGCCACGGTGTTTAGAGGATCAACACATTGTCTCTAGCATGGATTAACCCGACACTTTGCCCTTGCATTCTGACTCAGCGTTTCGTCCACGGAACCGACGCCTCACCACTAGTGGATTTTGTTCTGTGACAGGGATTAAGGTACTTTGCTCAGCGGGCCCTGCATAGGTCCTGCAAACAGCCTGCGATCTGTCGCGGGCGGCCTGAACACTTGACTGTGTCCCAGTCTAGTGTAACTGATAGTAACCCCAAAGAGCTATTTGCTTCTAAGTGCTATTCTTCACTTATTCTTTAAAAATTCATACCTTGACTAGTATTAATTGGATTTTGGTCATGTTGGTCTTGTTTTATTTGGAATATAATACTCTAAATCGTTGTGGTGTTTTCATTGTGTGTGTATAAAGGTGGGTGCACAAATACTTTGCACATTGCTTCTTTAGATTAGCCTGATTGCTCTGTGCCAAGCTACAAGAGGGTGAGCACAGGTGATCTTTTAGTGCGTACTTGACATACCCTGACTAGAATTGTGGTTCTTGCTTGGACACAGTGCATAGCGTGGCCAACCAGAAACCCGAATTCTAACAGCGCCAACCTGGATTGTGCTTCATGCCACCAGGAATAGTATACTCCGCCATTTTAGGTTGAGGGAAGCGCAGAGAACGACTTTGCCTTATCACTGTGTCACTTAATCTTCACCCAGTGCACAAGCACCAATCACCATTCTCCTACTATATTTGTACCCCACTTTCTTTGCAGTTTCCCTGCCCATCCTCGCTCTCCCGTCACTGTTGAATCCTTGCTTCTGATACCTGCAGTCTAGCCCTGAGAGAACACCACCACCAAGGCAACAAGATTTCAGCTGTTTCTGATGGTGACTCTGTACAGTTATCAAAATTCTGTGGTATTCTTCCTCTTGCATAAATCCCTATGCTTTCCCTGAGACAACCATCTCTGGAGATCTGTAAAGGCAGGGCAAAGGATGCATAGGCAGGGCAAAGGATGCATTCAGGCCATTAGAGACCGTTTGGTGGGTGATGTTTTGTAGGTGGGGACAACTGAATCCTTGTGGAGAACTGCTGGTGACCCCTTCTCCCAGCTCTTACCTTGTTCTGCCTAGTGCACTTCAGAGGTGTTGTTGACGCTTGCAAACTTATTTGTCCTACTCTAAAAGGAAGAACACCACTGCAACTGTATGAACACAGGCAGGACATGAAAAGAGCGGCTGCCAGCGCCCAGTGCCGCCCCAGGGAAACAGTTACAAAATTGCGCCTGTAGATCAGTTTTGTCGATGGTAGACTCTTTCCCCCACTGAGTGTTCAGCAGGTAAGGTGCAAAAATTCCCTTCCAAGACTAAAGGCTAGAAGTCCTTATGGCCTCTACGGGAAAAAATGCATACCCACTTGATACCATCAAGGTAAGACTTTCTGCCCACAGTTCTAGAATAGTCAGTTGCATAGCAACTTTTTCCGGCTTCAAGTGAAGAAAAGAGTATGTAGAATAAATGGTGCAACAGATGTCCTGAACTACCACGTTTGAGTTATGATTCTTGAGCAGGTAGAGCTTCCAGAGGACATTTGCAGGGCCAGGTTGATCTGGGTCTCGGAATGGATACAGGAGAAGGACACTTACCTGTTGGCAACTCTCGAAGCATTCCATCCTCAAGAAGTCCTTCCTAAGGAAATTACTATCAATAAGTTGATCAGAGGCGTAGCTAGAGCTTCTGGCGCCCGGGGCTATCCCCCAGATTGCCGCCCATGGCAGGTAGCTGCGGGGAGGCTGGTTCTGAGGAAATATTTTGGCGAGCAGCAGGGGTGGATTGGCAGGGTTTAAGTTACAACACCACTCTCTACTCCACTCCATAAGAAAGGGTGTGAAACTGCGGTGTAAGCCTAGAGCAAAGCTCGAAGGTCAAGTCTCAGTTGATGAAGGCCCACCAGCACTAAAATGGTAGCTAAATGCATAAGTAAATGTATCCTTTCCTTCCCTTCCTCCTCTTACACCTCTCCATACTGATCTGCTGCTACAAGACCACAGTAGTAAAACCACCCGCTAGACATTAAGCACAACACCAAAACAACTCCCACATAGGTCACACTCTACACCCACACTCTACTCAACAACAGTATTTAGAAACATAAGCAAAGCTATAGCAATAGAACAGCTTCATTATCTCTTCCATCCATGCATCTATCTATTCATTCTTTCACCCTTCCATCCACCTACTGGCATCCACTATTTCACCTTTAGATTCTGTCATCCATTCATTCTTTCATCCATCATTCAATATTTCCCCATTCTATCCATTTATCTATCCATCCATCCAATTTGCCATCCATCTATTATGCCATCCATCTGCCCATCCATACAGTCTAAAAACCAACCATCCACTCTGCCACCCATTGATCTATTCACTCTGCCATCCATTCTCTTTGCATCCATCCTCCACTCTTTTATCTTACCATCAGCTCTGTCATTCATCGATCAACTGACATCCTTTCATCAATTCATTAACTCTTCCATTCATCCACTCAGCCATCCATCAGCCTACTCTGCCATCCATCCATCCTCCTACCCTCTCTTCCATCCATCCATCAATCCACTCTGTCATTCACCCTCTCTGCCATCCATTCACCATCCATCCACTCTGCCACCCATCCATTCATCAACTCTTCTATCTATTCATTCAACCACCCATCCACTCTGCCATTCATTCATCCATCAATCCACCCACTCTGCTATTCAACCACCCATTCATCCACTCTGCCATGCATCAATCCCCTCCACCATCCATCCATTCTGCCATCCATCTGCTCATCCATCCATCCATTCATCCACTCTGCCATCCATCCTGCCATTCATTCATCAATCCATCCACTCTGCTATCCAATCATGCATTCAGTCACTTTGCCTTTAATCCATTCACGCTGCCACGCATCCATTCATTTACTTTGCCATCCATCCAATCTGCCATCCACCCATACATTCATTCACTTTGCCACCCATCTATTCACCCTGCCATCCATTCATCATCCATCCACTACGACTTCCATTCACAGATCTTTCGCCCACTCATCCAGCCCTTTACTCTATCCTCCTTTCAGCTGTCCCTCCACTTATTCATTCACTCAACTATTCATCCATTTGTTCTGCCATCCGTTCACTTGTCCATCGACCTATCCATTCACGCACTCACCCATCCCTTTACTATACTTTCATGTGTCCATCCATCATCATTCACTTCTTCTTTCACCCACTCATTCATCCACGTATCCATTCATCTTCCTACTCCATCATCCCTACTTCCTTTTTTTCACCCTTTTCTTCCAACATGCCTTCTTTCTTTCCCTGTTCTATTTACCCAGCAGTCGGTTTTCCTCTGTGGCTGTGGGAGTGCTTCCAGTTTCCACATGAGACATGTTTGGGGTCCTTCTTGCTAGTCCACAAAATGTAATGAACTGAATTTTTGCTTATTGCGGTGCTGGGAGTGAGCCTCGCATACCAGAGCAAACGAGGACAGAGACGAGAGCAGAGAGACGGGCGGGGCGAACATAGGAGGATATTTGACTTTTTGGGAGCACTGCAGTCAACGTCGGGCATCGGAACACTTAAGAGAAACTGAATGAACGTAAGTTGCACAGTGCACTTACATACACGTGACGTGTGCAGTGCTGCTCGACTATGTGCCTAAGTAAATCCTGGGCTGGCCACCAGTACCACGCAGCTGCCACCCCCAAAATAGTGCCGCCTGGGGCGGACCGCCCCCACCGCACCCCCCTAGCTACGCCAGTGTAGGGCACGGAGTTCAGACCCCCGAGAGCTGATTTTAGCAGGAGAGTTATTGGAAGGTGAGACTCTCCCTTCCAGCGGTTCCTCTGCTGGGGTCCTGCTAGGAGGTCTGCTGCACGAAGGCGATCCCGGAGCAGGAATCCACCCAACTTGGCCACCAGGGAAGGACATGTTCACAGGGAAAGCTGCCTCTTCAGCCTGGGTTTATTCTTCCCCGCTACCCGGGATGCATTTAGACCACCTCCTCCCATAGATCAGCAGATTTACACAAAATCTGCCAATCTCGTGGGGACAGAAAACATTCAACAGTTGGGATAATTACAGACATGGATAGGGCCTAGACAATCTTTCTGCCCGCCCTTCCCATTTGGTTCAATTGGAGGGTTTACCCCTGATCTACCTTCCCAGGGGAGCAGAAAGCCCATGTTAGACCTGGCACCTTGGCGTGAGTCTCCCTGCCACTTTTTGCTGATGTGCCTCAGATGTTTTGCTGGTGTTAGCTGCTCAGGGCACTGCGCCAGGGCCAATCCGTGCCGCAGTGCAAGTGCTCCCAATGTAAAGTGTACCTGTAATTGATTTCCATGATTGGCTCATTTGATTTACTGTCAGCCCCCAGTAAAGTGCACCAGGAGTGCCAGGGCTTGTAAATACAAATACTGCTAGTGGTCCTGCAGCGCTTGTTGCCCCACCCACAGAAGCAACCTTTTAAAATATGTCTAAGGTCTGCCATTGCAGAACCTGTGTGCAGTCTTGTACTGTCATGCTGGCTGGGCAAGTGCACACAATTGCCAGCCTCTAAACCTTCCCTTTACTTCATGTGAGTCACCCCTATGGTAGGCCCTAGGGCAGGGTTCATTGTAAGCATAAGGTAGGACAAGCCCTGATGTGTGTGGCATGTCCTAATAGTGAATTACAGCCATTTTCGCTTTTCACTATTGTAAGGCTACCTGTTCTCATAGGCCAGAATGGGCTGCTGGAATTATTCCACTCTATAATCCCAGCAGGCTCAGGGAACATGGTAGAAAGTCAAGTTTAGTATGCCTTAACTCAGAATAATAAAATACTTCTTTTAGTAAAGTTTATTTTAATATCCTGTGTTTGCAAAGGCTACTTTTAGAAAGTTAGCATTTGATTGCCTAACCATTTCAGCCTGGCTCTGCTCTTATGTGTATCTGCTGTCTGGGTTTTGTGAGTGACAGGGCTGGGGGTGACAGGTGGTGAATAGAGGGATTACACCAGGATGGGTGGTGGGAGTGCCCCTTGACTCTGAATAGGGCTGTGCTCTGCCACCACAATGCTGGCTCCACCTCCTGGGGAGCGACTGATGACTCTGCCCGATACCTGGCCCAGGAAGAGGGAGGACTGTCAACAGAGTGCTCCTGACTGTACTTGTCATCTCAATGCTGGCTCCACCTCCTGCGGAGCGTCTGCTGTCCCTGCCCCACACACTGAAAGAAGAAGCCAGAGTCTGCACAACAAAGTGCTCCAAAGCTGAATTGAACTATGCAAAGGCCCCCCAGGCCTGAAAAGACAAAAGAGACTGTGTATAAAAAGAGGAGCTCTGCTCCTAACAAATCAGATCCAGTTTTACCACAACGAACCTCTGCCCAACTAGAAGGACCAAGAAGAAGCTGAAGGGCTGGTCTGCAGTGGTGCCTTGCTGAGGAAGGAGAGGAAAAAGACTAAAGAGGACTTTGCTTTATTGTACTTTAAACTATCTCCAAGGGCTTGATTAAGCTTGCCCCTGAACTGAACCCCAGGACCAGTGGGTTAATTGTGCCTTGGCTTGTCTTCAAACTGAGCTGTGTGTTTCCTTCCCGCCGGAGCTGAGTTTACGCCCCCTCGCCCCCTCCTTGGGCCGTGGCACTCGGGAGCTTGCCCACCTTTTCGCCCGCTGAGAGCCCCGCTCTGACAGAGTCGCTCTCTCCCTGTCGGGTCAGGCCGCCTGCTTCTCTGCCACCCCGCCTGCTACTGGAGCGCGTGGAGTGCTCCTCGCCCCTCCCACCGGAATTCTGGTAAGAGCGCAATCCTACGCCTCGGACGGCCGCCCGTACGTGGCATCGTACCCGTCCATCCAGCTTTGCTCTCTAGTCCTCTGAAAGAGGCTGCGTCGCACCTCGAAGGGACCCCCAGTACGGACCGTACTGGGGGTCCCGTGCTGCGCCTGCCTTCTGGAAGCCGCCCACTGTAAAAAGACCCCAAGGTACGCTCTTCCCACCGGTGCGTACTCGCTGAGTTCGACGTGTCCCCCTGACAACGCCGTGTGGATCGAAGCGCCCAAGAGACACCAAGTCAATCCCAGTATAGTGCTCGTCACGGACTCGGGGTCTGCAACGTTCTCTTTACCCTGTTAGCACTATACGTCTCGATCTGATCCTCACTGTACGCCTGAACCGTTCGCAGCGACCCTTTCATCGTGGTACTCTTGCATCGCTGTACGCCTCGCACTTACAGCCCTGTACACTTCGCATCCAACGCCGCGACTCGGACGAACGCGTCCGCGAGGGGCGTGAGGTTTGGCGGGGCCCCTCCCTAGTCGCTCCGAACGAAGCTGAGACAGCGTACCAAAGCGCTACAAAGCGCCGGTAGTGAGAGAGCACTGCCCAAACAGATCAGACCTTGTAATTGAAGAGCGTGGAAGCAACATAAACCGCCTGTTAAGAACTCTTAAAGAACACTTGCCTATTTTTAATCTTGTGGCCTCATAATACGTGTTATATTGGTCTTGTGATAAGTCACTGCCTCATATCTCTAATTTTACATAAAGCTATGTATTTTTTATTCAAACTACAGCCTGGTGTCCATTTGTAGTGGGTCATTAATTCTACTGTGTATGATCATAAATGCTTAACTGACTTAGCGCCCTGAAGATTAGCCTTGACTGCTCGCGCCACGCAACCTAAAGGGTGAGCAGGGGTTATTCTGAAGGGGTAGTTCCCTTGCCCTGACTAGAGGAGAGGGTCCCTGTTTGTCACAAGGTCATCCTGTGCCAAACAGAGACCCCCAATTCTAGCAGCCCATTAGACAAATTGGATAAATAAATCATAAGGTGAGGTGCCTGTTTTTCTTGCCATTGTGTGCCCCCTAACTCTGATCCACAGGCCCAACCCATTTTACCCCCCCCCCCCCTTAGGCAGCCGATATCGAGGGTAAGGAGCTCCCTAGACATCAGGTATAACATTTTTTATATATATATATATATATATTCACTGAAAAAAACATAGGTTTTAGGGGCGTTATAGTTAGCTGGACATTTCACCCGTAGAAAACCATTGAAATTCCCCCGTTATAGTTAGTTCAGCTAACTATAACTTGCGCGCCCGCAATGCACTGCTGATGATGTCACATATTGCACCACTCATGACATGGTCAGTGACATCACTCATGACATCACTGATGACATCTCAAATGACATCACTGATGACATTCTTGTGCTAGAGTGGCAGACCTCCTCTCACCCTAATATAACCTTTGATACACACATTCAAAAATAGAAATTAAAATTTTCAAAAAAATGGACATACCAATACCAGTTACAACACCCTATTCAGTAATTCCACGATCTACATACACATCCACTTATTCACCAACAGTCCTATATAGTCACTCCTACATGTACTCACTCATCATATGTACTCATACACCTATACATCCTGTTACACACCGCCACTCATTCATAGAGTTACTCACACACATAGTCACTCATGCTAATAAAGAATCAAACATCCATTTACTTGTATATACAGTTATACACGCACCACTACACTTACTTCTACAGAAACGTACACATACTTACTCTCTTAAACAATCACTTATAGAAAAACATACTTATTTATACAGGAACTCTTCCAATCGCTCACTCTCACATATACTCACTTATATACACCAATACTCACATATACTAGTTTAAAACATATGTAGTTACTCATAACAACACTATTGAGACAGTCATTCACTCACTAACACACCCATACACATGCTCATCCACCGATATAGTCCTGCACACATGCTGTCTTCAAAACACATACAAACATTGAGTCACTCATGCTAATTCCTAACTATAACGTGGATGAAACCTATGGTTTTTTTCAGTGAATTTCAAAGGTTTTGTAAATTATAATTTTTAAATGTATTAATTGTTATATTTTTTACTGATTTACTACATTGTTATAAAGTACATTACATATTTTAAATATAAATTGAAGAAAAAAAATGTTTTTAAAAATATTGAAATTGTAATATTTAATTTTTTATTTTTTTTAATTTATATATATTTATATAGCAGGCAATGATATCCTATGGAAGGAAATTCAAGTTACTGGTAAGTACGGTTAAAATTACTTTTCAGGAAGAGAAGTGAGCTGAAAGATGCAGCACTGAGGTCTCTCCTGATAACAGGTGAGAAAATCGGAATTCGTAGTTCGACTGATTTTAGAGGAATTTTTTTAAGTTCCAAAACTCCACACTTAAAAGAATTTCCAAGTGAAACCAGTCAATGTTAGCCTATTGAAGGAAATTCAAGTTACTGTAAGTATGGTTAGAATTACTTTTCAGGATCAGTAGTGGGCTGAAAGATGCAGCACTGAGGTCTCTCCTTATAACAGGTGAGTAAATCGGAATTCGTAGTTCGGCTGATTTTAGAGGAATATTTGTACGTTTCAAAAATAGACACTTAGAAACTTTTCTGGTGAAAATCACACAATAGATTCCTATGGAAGGAAATACAAGTTACAGGTAAGTATGCTTAGATTTACTTTTCAGGGTCCGTACTGGGCTCATAGATGCAGCACTGACATCTCTCTTGATAACAGGTGAGTAAATCGGAATTCGTAGGTCGGCTGATTTTAGGGGAATATTTTGCTCAATAGTGAAGGAAGGGGGCCGGGCCTGAGGTGACGTGTGCAAACAAGCCTTGTGGCGCGTTTTAGGTTGGGGAATTAATTCCTCTTCAATCCTGAGGTCTTCTGTGAGCCAATTAGCCCACCAGGTACCTCCAGTATGCGCCAGAGAGCTGCGTTGCAGAGAGGTGTTCGGAGGGCACGCCCCCTTTTTACGACACTTTGCAAAGCAGCTCCGTGGTGCTTACTGGAGGTACCTGTTGGACTAGTTGGCCCTTAGCGTACCTCTGAATTGAAGAGGAATTAATTCCCCAACTTAAAACGCGCCACAGGGCATGTTTGCACACATATCACCTCAAGCCCCGCCCCCTACCTTCACCACTGTGCAAACGCGCCCCGTAGCACGTTCTAAGTTGGGGGATTAAGTCCCCTTGCATACTGGGGGTCCTTGGGGGCCAACTAGCCCACTAGGAACCTCCAGTATGCGCCAGGGGGCTGCGTTGCAGCGAGTGTAAAAAGGGGCGTGGCCTCATTACACCTCTCTGCAACACAGCCCCCTGGCGCGTTTGCAGAGGCGGAACTAATTCCCCTTGCATACTGGGGGTCCCCTGGGGGCCAACTAGCCCACCAGGAACCTCCAGTATGCACCAGGGGGCTGTGTTGCAGAGAGGTGTAATGAGGCCACGCCCCTTTTTACACCTCTTTGCAACGCAGCCCCTGGCGCGTTTGCAGAGAGGGAACTAATTCCCCTTGCATACTGGGGGTCCCTGGGGGCCAACTAGCCCACCAGGTACCTTCAGTATGAGCCAGGGAGACGGGTTGCAGAGAGGTGTTCTGAGGCCACGCCCCTTTTTACACGTCTCTGCAACGCAGCCCCCTGGCGCGTTTCCAGAGGGGGAACTAATTCCACTTGCATACTGGGGGTCCCTGGGGGCCAACTAGCCCACCAGGAACCTCCAGTATGTGCCAGGGGGCTGCGTGGAGATGGAAAGGACACCCATCAACATTTTGCTGGGTGCAATTCTAAATACCTTTGGCGGGACCATCACAACATGTGCAACTTATGCTTTTCTCCCGGCCAGGATGACACCTCCTATGAGTGCTGCCTCACCTTCTACTCAAAAGAAACCCTAACATCCCGAAAAGAAAGGAAAAGGGGACGCTGTAAAATTGTACCAACAGGCTTCTTCAAACATTCCCGACATATTTGGGGAACAAGAACCCTTCAGTACAGAGAAAGGTGACAATCCAGACCCATCCGGAATCCAGGCAACTGTGCGCTCACCAAGTCCAGAGACAGTCTTCTCAAGTGTGTCAGAGCACAATGAAGAGGAGGACGTGGAGCGGACACCGAAGACAAGCGGCCCTCAAATGAAAACCACGCCCAGTTCCTTAAGTACACCTCCTGGCTCCGACACTGGCACAACCAAGCCAACATCTCAAAAAAGTCCTACTCCAAGGTAGAGCATCACTCCCACTGGAAACAGACATCAATACCCACGTACAGACAAATGGCTCTGCTGCCACCAGGACTCTGCAGCCTTAGGGCTCTGGTCAGCACTGAGAGAAGCCTTCAGAGTCTAAGAAGGCTCCACCTAAGGGTATCCCGCCCTACTCCACTGGAAGCCATGTTGAGTGGAGACCTCTTCTGCCTTTTACTCAGTTGACTGTACAGTACACATGGTGTACCGTGCTATGTTCTCTCCACACTCCATATGCATTGTCACCCAACATGTAACAAACAATCTAAGATTAAGTTGGTGCCCATGGCTTTGTTGACTGAAGGAGGAGTCACAGAACTTCGAGTAACTTGAAACACTTCTTTGAAGAAAACAACTTGCAAACATCCAAGCCCAACATTAGATTGCAGGAATATGCAAATAATGTGAATCTACAGTACTACAGGGTACAGCAGATGCTTACAAGGTAAGTAATATTTTCTGAGTATATTACACTGTGGTGGTCTCCACTGTGGAATTATAGTTGTGTCGGACTTTCCATAGGACGTTTTTCCTTCTCTAATAACTTTGTTGCTGTTTGACACATCTTCACAAAACTTTCCAAAAACAAAGTTCATCCACCGCAGCCCCTTCCTGGAAAGTTTCAGTGTAATCTGTAAAGCTGAGGCTGAAAACAAGAGGGGATCCCAAAACGCTTTTTTCCTTTGCAATTTCAATAGTTAATTTTATACCGCAGGCCGGCAAAAGGCAGAACAGAATTACACCAAATTTTTCAGAAAGCTGTATCTTTACCCAGAAACTGTAATGTGGTGTACATCTGTTCAGTTGTTTTGGAGACATTAACCTTAAAAATATAGATATATTGACAGCTGGGCTACAGTTAAAAAATGCACAAGTTCTGATCAGCCAATTGAGCTTTTTGGAACAAGTGCTCTGATTAGCTGGCTGCAGCATGATCAGAAATGTTATGGTAGCCATTACAGAACTCTGGGATTTCGTCCAGTGTCCTAAAAATGTTTTAAAAAAAAGACAACACTATTGGGGACTGCTGGAAAAATGTTTTAAAATAAGGGCAGTTTGCCCTTTTTCATTAAAATCCCCCGTGTTGTGCCAGCACTCGAGGGGAGGGATTCGGGGGGAGTTGCTGGGGATGTCCGTGCATTCCTACATATGAATGTTGGAAGGGGGGGGTATGACTCCAGTCACCTTCCCATAGCCAATCTTGGCCCCGGGAACCACATTCCCCAGGGCCTGTTGAAAGTGTTACACATTTTCTATTAAAAGATATATTGGGGAGGAGGTTGTGTGTGTGTGGCTTCCTCCCTGTGCCAAGTATTTGCCCCGGGGGTTCCATCCTCCCTGGATCCAACACAAGTTTAATGTTTCGGGGATGCCATCACCTGAGACACTGAAGGAAGCCTGCCTCTCAGTCCACAGCAGTGCAGGCAGGAATTACTGGATTGCTCCCACCGTGGGCAGGTGTGGAAATAAAGGCTGCTCCCGCTACATGGGAGCGCTCGCAACTGTGGCCAGTTCCCGTACCAGTACTCAAGGATGGGTGCTAGTTGATGAGCTGGCAGGCTGTGGGAGCCTTTGGCCTCACCTGCAGGCCCCCAAGATGAAGGCTGTGTGTAGTAGAGGCTCCAAATTATGATTATCAAGTCAATTGAACAGTAGTAGGGTGACTGCTGTCATCAATGATGTCATTGAACATGTCATAAGTGATGTATTATGTGAGGTCATAAGCAGTGCATGGCATGTGCGCACGTTATGGTTAGCTCACTTAACTATAACTGGAATGTTTCAGTGTTTTTTCAGTTTTTTAATGTAAGCCCTTGTTTTATTTGAACACCTAACTATAACATAATTTGACCCTATGTTTCTTGTCAATGAATTTCTGTTTTATGTTTGTTATGGACTGTTTAACTTACCTAACTATAATGTCACTTAAACCTTTTTTTTTTTTTTTACACATTTCTGTTTTTTTTTAATTATATTCTAAATTTAACATGTGTAACTTCTTCAGATGGGCAACCTTCTGTGCATGGCCGAAAGCCATGCACATTAGGTGTTGGATGCATAGTCTGGCCTTTCGTGCAGGCTGTGTTCCCAACTCTCTGAAAGCATCAAACAGGACCCCTCTGTATACAGCATCTATTGTATGCAGGCAAGATTAGACGCAGGGGCCTCTGACATTTTTTTTGTGTTTTAAAAAAACTTTTTGTGAGGTTTAAACTTTTAAAAACTTTTCTTAAAACTTTTTTAACAGTATCTAAGTATTGTATTTTTGAACTTGTAAATCATTTTTGATTGTTTTTATGTAGTGTGTGTTTTTTTATTTCTTATGTTTTTGGTACAAATCTTTGTGTTCATTTTTCAGATGGTCCGCATGACTTTAGAGAAAACAAATTATTTTGTCTCCCCAGAAGGTACCTATTTTTAGACAGTATTTGCGGTATGTGGCAAAATGCTGCATATTGTTGACTCTGTACTACCAGTGGTGCAGTTTCATCTCAATTTGCTCACTGTTGGGTTCTCTCCATTTTTGTGTGTGCCTCCGTGATTGGGATGCAGAGCACGCTAGTACTTCCACATCTCGTTTGCACTTATGGAGTACTGACCAAGTTTGCCCATTTGGATCACCTGTTTGCAGCAGAAGGTGCATGTAGCTTCTAGGGCAAGTTTTCTTTTGACCAGCTGCAAATTAAAAGAACTTCCACATCATTGGTTCTTTTTCAGCATTAGTTGGTTTTGCTGATTCAGATGTTGAAGTTAGCCCAATAATGTAATTGTCCTGTGATGTCTCAGGGCTGGAAAGACTAATGGATGGTGTTGTTGATGGCTTCTGCTCTGTAGTTTTTCCTGAAGCCATGATGGGCATGTATTGTCTTCACAGCATTCTTCCTCTGCCAAATACTAGTATTCTAATGGTGTCCGGGAAAATCATGAGAGCTTTTTTTCTAACAGCTGTGGACATATTGTAGTAGTGTACCGTAAGTGGCCAATCATTTTTTTTTCTATCCTGTGGAACCCATTAGGACAATGATATATTACAGCAGGAGTCTCACAGGGCCTTTACTTGCTTTTATGGTCACACAGAACCAAACAAAGCTTTAGTTGGCAAAGAAGGGGTCATTTTTTCAAGTTTGTGCATAGGGTGCTCCTTACAGATTCAAATAACTAAGAGGTTTGTTGTTTTTTTAAATGTCTGCATTTTTATGTGTCGCAGTACCAAAAAATAGTACTGCGGTACCAATGACTCATAGTAAAACCACATCTGATTGATTGGAGTTACTGTGTTCAATCAATTAGAAATAGGCCTGCCCCCATTTCCAGCATTAGGGATTTGGTTATCACTTGGTTCACACCTTTGAAAGTCTTTCCATATGTGATTTTGAATTTTCCTCTTTTCTCAGGGATTATTCCAAAATATTTTGAAGAATGGCCTCAGCCGGACTCAACCTTGAACCTCAAGTTTCAGAAGAGGTGGAGGGGCAAAGCACAGGCCTTTTGGAATACAAACAATTGCATCTGGCGAGAAGAAGGTCTGCTAAAAAAGTCACATGCAAGAGTATGTCAAAAGGAGTTCAGCAGTGGAACATGGAAGTAGTAGTACTTTAGAACCTTCAGGATGCATGAGCATCTAAATGTATGGCTGGCACTCCAGGCAGTTCAGGCCTGCAAAAAAGGAGGCAGGAGTAATGGGTAAGTGTCTACAACTGACATTCTCCTCCAGCACACTTTTGCTCCTGAAGAGACACTTTCACCGGTTATCTTTGCAGTCTAACAGTAGGGCTGTAATCTGTGCATTTCCATGACTGGAATCTTATGTCTGGGCTTTCACAAAATCATATCTGCTAGCAAATAGAGTACCACTGCTCAGAAGACTGCAAGCCACTTGCAAGAAGTGTTTTTAATTTTTTTCCCCAAAAAAACCTTTATTAAGGAATATCAACATGACAGACACAATGCACCGTGCAGAACCACTGCACGCAGTAGCAAGATAAATTACAATGCAGACATTGAGTTGCAATTAGATTAAGTTTACAGCAATTTAGTAAAACCAGGAATGTTAAAGTCACAGCTCCACAGTCCAGGGTTACATCCTCCCAAGGGGAAGCACGCATAAAAGCACAATAACAGATGAAAGTCTAAAGCAGCAGTTGCGTTGTTGGGAAATAGGGGGGGGGGGGAGCATTCACTAACCAACACCGGCGGCCGCCGCGGACCTAGGGCCGTCGGGGAGCGCGGGAAAGGTAGCGCCGCTGGGGTGGGAGCGGGAGAGGAGATAGACGACCAGGGGGGCCCAAATGTCGACAGATCGGAATCTGGCAGGCGTTAAATCCCAAAACTCAGAGAGGAGAGTCTAGCATCGAGATACATCCTCCAACCAACTCTCGACCCTAGGAGCAGGCCTCCGACCCCAACACATTGCCACCCTACGTCTGGCGAGGACCAGTAGCATCGAAATCAGGCGGCGGGAAGCATCAGGGCAAAACTTGACAAAGCCAAGAAGGCACAGGGGAGGGTCTAGGTGCACTGCAGCACCGGGGATGTCAGAGACGGTGGAACACACCGCCTGCCAGAACTTGGAAACCTTGGGACAGAGCCACGCTAAATGGGCAAAGTCCGCGGCCGGAGCAGCGCAACGCATACAAGTATCCCCAGGGGTGATCCCGAGCCGGTGGAGCTGCACTGGGGTGCGGTACAGTCTATGCAAGTACTTGAAGTGGATCAGGCGGAGCCAGTAATTCGGTGACAACTTTTTGGTTTGATTACAGTAATAAAACCAGTCGGCCTCCGAAATGTCAATTCCAAGGTCCACGCTCCACGCCTCCCGCGCACGATCCGAGGAGATGGGGGCAGACACCAAGGAGAAAGCGTACAGTTTGGTGGCTAACTTGTGCGTCGACGAGGAGGTATAAATGAAGTCCAGAGCCGGAAGAGTGGCCAGGGGTTGAGGGAATGTGGAGTGCAGTTTCTGGCAAGTGGCATGTAACTGATAAAATAGTAACGTATCCTGCAACCGCGGAGACTCTGGAAGAGAGTAAAAGGAGTTCCCCGGGTAAAGATCCGCCACCATTCTCAGACCCAAACATGCCGCATGTTGGGACATGCTGAAAAACTGAAGTGAGGGGAAATCTGGGTGGTTTACAATTGGCATGACGTTAGCAGAGAGAAGAGGGAGACCAGAGAGAGCCAGCGCAGGCAAGGCCATGCCCAGCGCAACGTCTCGACCGTGTTAACCTCCGCCTGGGGACGCACCGCGGGCATGAACAGAGCAGTGGACAGAGGCCAGGGAGAGGCCACATTGGTCTCGACTACAATGTGGGGCTGATATGGGGTGGGGTGAATCCATAAATGCAAGAAGGCGGCCTGGGCACATAAGGCGTGGATCCGAAAGTCTCGCGAACCCATCCCACCGGCAGACATAGGGAGGGTGAGGGTACCATAGGCCACCCTGGGTTGTTTACCCGCCCAAACATGTGAAATGACTAGAGAACGCAGTTTACGAAAGAAATGAGAGGTGAGGGGGATAGGTATGTTCAAGAAGAGATAGAGGAATTTAGGAAGGACCACCATTTTTGTTAGGGCGATACGGCCAGCCAAGGATAATGGCAGTCGGCTCCACGAAGGGATTCTGGATTCAAGCCAATCAACAGCCCGCAAGTTTGACATCCACAATTCATCCAAATCCCTACTTAACCAGATGCCCAAATAGCGCGTGTGGCCGTATGCCCACAGGAATGGAAAGTCCGGTGTGAAGGGGACAGTAGCATCAGTCAGGGGAAATAGGACCGACTTACTCCAGTTCACCTGAATGCCCGAAAGCCCACCAAATTGTATGATTTTCCGAACCAGGATCCGCATACATTGAGACCACGAGAGAGCGGGACGAGAAACCAATGCCCCTGCGTGTATGGTACTGCCGTAGCCTGGCAGCCAGGGGCTCCATGATGATGGCAAAAAGCATGGGCGATAACAGACACCCCTGGCGAGTGCCACGGGCAATGTTGATGGGGTCGGAGAACTGACCATTAATGCGGAGACGTGCAAAGGGACTGGTGTAGAGGAGTTTGACATTAAGCAGAAAGTGAGCGCTAAAACCCATGCGCAGTAAGATGTAGAATAGGAAAGGCCACTCCAACGTATCGAACGCCTTGGTGGCATCGAGTAGTGCGGCCACGGCCTGCAAGTTAGGGTAAATTTGATGTAAGACAGAGAAAATGGTGCAAAGATTAAGTCAGGTTGCCCTGCCAGGTATGAAGCCAGATTGATCAGGGAGGGCGATGGTGGGCATTAATTGAAGAAGACGGGAAGCTATCATTTTAGCAAAGATTTTATTATCTATGTTTATTAGGGAGAGAGCACGGTAGGAGGCATGACGGTCGGCAGGCTTGTCAGGTTTAGAGAGCAGAGTTATCAATGCTTCGTGCAGGGACGGCGGGAATAGCCCGGTGTCAAAAGACTGGTTATACATGGCCACCAGATGCGGTTTCAAGATGTCAGCAAACGATTTGTAGAACGAGGCAGGCAGGCCATCCAGGCCAGGGCCTTGTCACTAGGTAGGGTATTGATGGCTGCCAATATTTCTTCCCTGGAGAATGGCTCATCAAGAAATTTTCGATGGTAGTCCTCGAGCCAGACGAGGGCAATGGATTTAAAATATTGGTCAAACTCCTCCCGTGGCTAGTGAGTGCCGGCAGAATAGAGTTGAGAGTAAAAGTCGAGAAAATGGGATTTAATATCTGCCGGAGAGGTGGTGCTATCCGGGCCGCCATCACCGAGAGCAGTTATATAGGAGGCAGCATGCCGTGGACATAGGAGGTTAGCACGGGTGGGCCCCGGCGGTCCCCCTCCCCAAAGCGGCGCACTCGACTCTCTCTACCAAGGAAGGACAGTTCACTGCCGGCTTCATCCGAGAATTTGGTACGCTTTTGGCGTAGCAGCGCCAATGTCTCAGGGCTGCGGCACGCCGCCTGGGCAGCATCAAGGTCCTTAATTTCCCCCTCAAGCTTAGCCAGAGTGGAGCGGATGGAGCGGAGGACCCCCGCCTGTTTGGAAATACACTCACCCCGAATGACAACCTTGAAACCTTCCCATAGGGTGGAGGCAGAGTCGACGGAACCCGCGTTGAGATCGACATAGTTGGTGATCGTTGTATGGATTTCAGCGCAGAACACGGAGCCACGGAGGACGTTGGGAGAAAGAAGCCAAGTAAGGGCACGTCGCTGGGAGTGGGGAGGCCTAAGACGGATCTGGACCGGCGCGTGATCGGAGAAGGTACAAGTCATATGCTCTGCATCAGCGAGCCAGGACAGGACATCCGGCGTGGTCAGCCAGAGATCAATTCGCGACCAGCAGCCCCGCGCGCCGGTTATGCAGGTACCTTCACGGGCATCGGGACGGAGGTGGCGCCAGGCGTCATGAAGTGCATTTTCAATTAAGATAGATGTGAGAGCTACTGCCGCGCGCAGATGAGACGTGCAAGAACCAGAACGATCCAGGGTCGCCGAGAGAGTGACATTAAAATCTCCACCTCAAACTATTGCCGCGGAGCCACAGGACGAGGTGCCAAACATGATTAAAAAATATCGGGTCATCAGAGTTGGGGCCGTAAACCGCGACAAGCATGACAGGCTGGGCCAGTAGGAAACCATGGAGGATTGCATACCTACCCTCCGGATCGAGAAGACCCCCGGGAGGTCTGCCAAGGGAGGCCATGGCGCAGCAAGATTGAGACTCCCCTGGCGTATGCAGAGTATGTTGAGGAGTGCGATTCCTCCAGTAGCGAGAGTGAAGTCTGGAGACGCAGCCAGGTAACAGGTGTGTCTCCTGTAAGAGGCAGATATCCACCTTGTGGCGCTGTAGGTGGGAGTGTATCAGACGGGCCTTGCGGTAGTCATTCAGGCCGTGGACATTACAAGTCCAGCAGACGATGTCAGCCATTAGGGGGCGGAGAAGGGTGCAGCATCCTGCATCGCGGACAGCGGGCAGCGCAGCTCATCACAGTGCACATGTGGGGTAAGGGAGCCAGGTGAAAGCAAGGAGAAACGCTAATGGGGAGCAGCGCAGGTAAAGGAAGACAGCACACGATGGGTTGCTACCTACAGAGCAGCTGGAGCAAAGCTCATGAGCGTCTGACTGGCAAATGTGGCTGAGAGTGCGAAGCGCTCCAGCAGGTGGGGGGATCGCCAAACATGCCTGATCGCAGGAGGGTGCAGCCTAGGGAGAAAAGGAGGAACCAGTGGAGCAGTGTATGGAACCGTAATACATAACCCGTGAGTACAATCAAGACGAATCGGAAGACATTGCACAATTTAAAAGTCCAAACAATACAGAGTATGGACTGGCGTCGACTTGCGACGGTGCTGTGCAGGAAACACAATGCAGTGTCAAGAACCAAACAGGAAGAAACCAGCAATGCCAACCATTCACCCCCCCCAAACATCCCCACCGACCCAAACAGAAAGAAACCCATCCACTGCATACCCACTCCAACCCCCCAATCAGGCTGAGAAACCCCCCCCCCGCCCCATGGGCCCACAACTTGGAGGGGGCAACATAGCATCATTAGTGGGAATCATCCCAGCTGGGGGCATGGCAGGACTCAGCAGACAACCCTGCAATAGAGCAGGGTGGCCAAGCTAAAGTTAGGTAGTGGCATCAAAAAACAGATAACATGCTGATCAAGAACCATTGCCCGCACAGTCAATCATTGTCGCTAAGGCGGCTAGCACTCTCAAGTGGGGACTTTGGAGGGGAGGATCGAGATTCTCTTTCCAGTTTCTTGGCAAAAGCCAGGGCCTCCCTCGGGTCAGGAAAAATAAGTGTCTTGGAACCTTGTCGGACCCTCACCTTTGCCACGTAGGCCAGGCAATATGAAAAGTCGAGCTTCTGGAAGATACGCTTGGCCGGCAAAATCTCTCTCCTAGCGGCTTGAACGGTCAGGGTATAGTCCGGGTAGAAGGAGAGGGTGTTTCCCTGGTGTGTGATGGTGCCCTTGTCGCGAGCCACCCAAAGGATAGCATCGCGATCTCGGAAGTTCAGGATCTTCACCACAATGGGGCGGGTGGCAGACTAGGACCTGGGCGCGGGCCAAGGGAGCGGTGGGCTCATTCCACGACAAAGAAGTGGGACAAGACGTCCCCGAAGCGCTCCTTGATCAGCTGCTCAACAAAGCCTTCCATTTTGGCGAAGTTGGTGGACTCCGGAAGGCCTGTGATGCGAAGGTTACTCCGACGAGAGCAAGCCTTCAATTCTTCATTTTTCTCCAGAATCACAGCCAGGAGCTTATCCATTTGGAATAGCTTCTGCCTGTCTTGGGTGGCCGCGTCTTCGGCGTCCGACACTCTGGATTCAACATGGAGCAGTCTGTTATCATGGGAGTCAACACGAGCCTTCACTGAGTCAAGGCGAGCCAAAAGCTGATCAAGCTGGGACGCAATTCCGGTCACGGTAGACTTTACCTCAAGCATGATTGCCTTAAGGTCGTCGTCTCGGCTCGGGGGCGGGGGGCATCGTTGCAGCAGAGTCGGCTCCGCCCGGGCCCGCGCCGTCCTGACGTGAGGATCTCCTAAGTTCAAAGGCGATCTTGGGCTACTTAGGGTCAGATTTCCCCATAGCGATGGCCACTCAAAATGGGCACCTAACCAAGCCAGGGTGTGAGGAGAGCAAGAGATGGGGAGATATACTCAAGCAACCAGTAACCAACAACACAGGGTCCAGCAAGGAACAAAGTCCGGGCACCAGAAGAGAGACAGTTACAGCAGGCCTGGAGGGACGTCCCCGGCAGCAAAACAGCTAGCAGCAGACAATCCAAGGTAGAGGGTGGGGGCCTGCAATGCAGTCCTTTGACCAGCCGCTGCCAGCCGTTAATGTGCGAGGAGGGGCGCCCCAGACAAGAACGGCGTGCAGATTGCTCCGAGGCCAGGGCGAACCCGGCAACAAGTGAGCCCAGCCAGGTGGGAAGGAATGACACGCTGCCCCTGGGAGCAAGGTAGGATCAAGTGGCACACTGTAGTAGGCGTTGCTTCAAATTACAAGTCTAGGCAAGCAGGCATGAGGGGGGGCCAGAAGTGTAGATTGGGTCTTTAACACAGCCGCCACCAGCAAAAGGCTGGCATAACCAAATATTGTTTCAAAGCACAATCAGCACGACGATATTGGTTGGGAGGCAGCGAAAGATAATCCCAAAGTGCTCCAAGACGCCTGGACTCCCTCGCCAACCAGGGAACAGCAGAGGAAGCAGGGGACCACTGCAATAACCCAGGAGCAGGCGTGCAGTTCAATGTGGAGAACCAGGCAGGTGGAGAGAGAGCACAGCAGGAGTCCTGGGGAGGAGCAGCAGTAGGAGGTCCCCACCGGAGTGTCACAGAAAGAGGCGCAGATATAAGCCGGGGGGGTCAGGCGCCAGCACACAGGCCACAGAATCCCTCGTGGCAGAGTCGGGCCACCTCACAATGTGGAAGACAGCGGGCACAGAAAGAGGGAACCCAGCAACTCCAGGATCCTGCAGCAGCCTCAGCAGGGCCCAACCAAAGAGTCTGCAGCGTCGGAGACAGAAGCAGGCTAGAGGGCATGAAAGGCCCGCCCTGCCGCTCACCCAGCAGCAGGCCGCACTCCCGGTGAGCGGGCCAGGGAAAGCAACAGGCCGGCCAGCGGGCCGGGGACAGCAGGCCGGGAACAACAGCAGGCTGATGAGCAGGCCGGTAAACAGGGAAGGCCCGCCCCACTGCACACCCAGCAGCAGGCCGCCGAGCCAGTGAAGGGAGGCTCCCAGGCGGGCCACAGCACGGGCCCGATGAAGCAAGCAGCACCTCCCCAGGAACGCAGAGGTGGGCACACATCGTGGGCTCAGTCAGGCAAAGCATGGCAGGACACAGGAGGAGGGCACCCCCAAGAGGGGAGAACGCCGACGAGGGAGGCACGGGGGTCCGCCGCCCACCCGACTAGGCCCGGGCGCCGCGGCACTTGCGTAGGAAACAGTGGTGAAGCCAGAGCATAGCTAGTCCTCGTCGCCTCGGAGCCCAGCCGCACAGCAGATGGCCCCCACCCACGCCAACAGACCCCCAGAGGGAGCACCACTCACCGAACACCAGCAGCCACAGCGACGGGCGAGGCAGCAGTCTAGACAAGGCGCCCAGGGCCCACACAGCACCAGCAGCGGCAGAGAAGGCACACCAGGGGCCAAGATGGGATCACAGCGCCGGCCAGGAGATCCGTAACTCCGCCGTAGGACCAGGTAGGAGAGCGGGAGTTGGGGCGGTGATGCATGGAGTCACAAGCTGTCCAAAATCAACTTTTATGCAGAGAGCAGTGAGGTTGCAGCAGGATTATGGCGGATAAAGAAGCTTGGCCAGCAGAGTTCACTCAGAGTGCGGCCATCTTGCAGCCGGCCAAACCACGCCCCCCAGTGTTTTTTATTTTTTAATTTCTCTTTGCAAGTTCTGACATCCTGTATTTCACTTTTGTTTAGTTTAATCCCCCAGAAAAGAAAGTTACAGAAAAAAATTGAAATATTTTAAAACAACCAAAACAGGGCTCCTTTAGAACCACCGTAATTTTTATTTTTTTTTCAATAGAAAAAAGTTATTTTGTTTCTCATATATGTCCTGAATTGTTTAAGTTTTT
Source organism: Lissotriton helveticus (assembly GCF_964261635.1). Classification (NCBI taxonomy): domain Eukaryota; kingdom Metazoa; phylum Chordata; class Amphibia; order Caudata; family Salamandridae; genus Lissotriton; species Lissotriton helveticus. Next base: position 877,932,753 of record NC_136067.1, read on the forward strand.
TATTATGGACTGGCCTCCAGAAATAGTAATGTTAGATTTGTAAAATGGGGTATGTTAGACCTGTCATCCTTAGGGTGGTCTTCCTCCAAACCTTCTGCCTACTTATCTCCTCTTTTTGCTGATTCTTTTTGTTGGCCTTAGCTCTCTGAGCACATTACCACAGCTGACCAGAACCCAAGTGCATGTGCTTCTCCCCTAAACATGTTAACATTGGGAATTGCAGCGCCGGCCCTATGAGGAGCAACGCCCGATGATGAAACATGACACCCTTTGGGCGTGTGAGGGCAACAGGAGGCAAGACTTGTCCTTCCTTTCCAGAGTTGGTCCAATTTCAACCTAGGGTTCTGCATCTTTTCCTTACCCTCTTTTTTTGCTTTTCAGGGCGTACAGGTGACTTTTTGCACCTTTCCATACGAACAGTGTCTCCTTTTTGGTTTAAACATTGGTGCAGACACAAGTGTCATATTTAATTTACTTGTAAGTCACTTGTAAAGTGGTATACCATGCACCCAGGGTGTGTAAATTAATTGCTAGAACCTGTGTGTGCAGTTTTACTGCCACTACAACTTGGGATTTAAAACTGTTTGCCAAGCCCAAAAGTTCCCTTTTATTACACATAAGTCACTCCTAAGGTAGGCCCTAGGTAGCCCATAGGGCAGGGTGCTGTGTAAGGAGAAGGTAGGACATATAGTTTTAAGTTTTGCATTTTCTGTCAGTGAAAAACCCCTAAATTCATTTTTCACTACTGTGAGGCATACTCCTCTCATAGGTTTACTTTGGGAATTCCTTAATACACTTTTAGGCTGTAATTCCTGATTGAGAAGATGTAGCTATATCATGTTTATATCTTTGGAATGGTAATGAGAAATCCTCTTTTCTGGTAAAGCAGGATTTAACCTTACTAATTTAAAAATATTTTTTTTAGAAAGTGGACATTTCTCCACTCTGATAGCTCTGTGTGCCTGCAGCCTGTCTCCACTAAGTGTCTGATAGCTACACTTTGTGGAAATGCACAAACAGAGGAAAGTTAGGTGCATCTTAGTACTCCTCTGCATTCTGATGGCTCTTCCTGGGCAGGAAGGGAGTGCGGGCAGACACTTACATCTTCCCTGTCCCCACACAAAGGGCTGATTACCCCCTAGTGATATCCTGGAGCCAGGGCTGGGAAGAAGGGGCTTCTGTGTACTTTAAAGACCCTTCTTTGAAGTCACCCGCACTTAATTGACATATCTGGGTATAATTAAAGGGTCTCTGATCCCACCAAGTTAGACACTTCTGGACCTACAACTGGTCACCCTCAGAAGAACTGCTGTGCTGCATCAAGGACTGATACTCTGCTGATCTGGAATGCGGGCTTTCCTGCTGTGCTGACCTGCTGCTTACTGCTCCCTGACCCTACTGAGGAGAGCTGGACTCTGCCTTGCACCAAAGTGATATCCAAGGGCTTGTTGATTTGCTTCCTGTTGTTTGAGACTCAAGTACCTAGATACCCAGATACTTGCAACAGAGAATCCAACGTATCTCCAGTCTGCAAGTAGCAGAACTGGCACATTGACCCTGTTGCTTAAGTAGAATTGGCACATCGCATTCTGAACCGCAGCTTTGAAACCAATGCATCGATGCCACTGCCTGGAGAAGATCGATGCATCCTCCCTCCAGCGCCGATTAACCTGGCAAATTGCCTTCAGAACTGCAGCACTCGGAAACGGCGCTTCACTCAACGGACCCGATGCATCGCTGCCACTGCATGAAGAAAATCGACGCATCACCTCAACTGCAGGCTCGACATCCACTAATCGCTCACCTGCACCCCCCCATCTCGCTGTTGTGGCCAGGATCAGGGTACTCTGTTCATTGGGCCTGAATGGCTCCTATCCCCCAGCCTGCACTCCATCGCAGTCAGCCTAAAGTGTTGACTTTGGCCTGATCTAGCGTGAACGGGTAATCCTATAGGTGCCTATTGCTTCTAAACACTAAAATTCTTTTTATTCTTTAAAAAAAATCATAACTCAACTTCCACTTATTGAATTTTTGTCATTTTGGTCTTAATTTATTCATAACATTATTTTCTATTCTTATAAACCAGAGTGGAGTCTTTTGCTGAGTTTTTATTGTGTTACTGTGTGAGTATAGCACCAATACTTTACACTTTACACATTGACTCTCGATAAGCCTGACTGCTTTCTGCCAAGCTACCAGAAGGTGAGCACAGGTTATCTTTTAGTGTGTATCTAGCTTAAGCTGACTAGAGTGGTGGTCCCTGCTTGGACAGGGTGCATACCTCTGCCAACTAACACAGTTGCAATATTTACACCGATTTTTCGCAAATCCAGTGATATTTTATGAAACGACCTATGTACTAATAGGTTGTGTCACAAAATACTGAATTGTAGTCACTCGTAATCCTATTTATTATGAATATTCATGAGAAAGGTAAATTGCAAATTACTACAATTTTTTTGTTATCTCACATATGGTGACTTGCTGGTGTCAATAGATCACTATGTTTGTGATCACTTATTCAAACTGCACAGTGGAGGTTGGCTGCGTGGCCTAGTCATCGGCCAGACCCTGCGCCCAACCACCTGAGGAGTGGTCAACCCTGCTACTCACAGCCTTGGGCCATGTGCGGTAGGGGTTGGCTACAGGTCTGGGCTTGCAGCTAGGTCCTTCATTCAATCTGCCAAGGGGCAACCAGCCCCTGCTGCGCATGGCTTTTAGCCATGCGCTCTAAGGCTTGGCCACGGAATCGTTGGCCATGCACAGCAGGAGCATTCACCGGACCCCCAAGGGAGAGGCCAAACCCTTTCAGCCATGTGCAGCAGGGGTCAGCTAGAACATGCACCCAACCCACCATTGAGTGGCAACCCTTGCAGTGCACACAGATTTTGGCCATGCACAGCTGGGGTTGGCCGGAGAGCCTGGCATGAGTTCAGGCTCTGTGCCCAACCCACTGGCAGGTGGTCATTCTCTTTTTTATTAATATTTGGATATTATGGTACATCTGCAGTACCACGGTAGTGCCACTGCACCTCACTGGGGCTCGCTTGTTACCGCAGTAGTATCGGTAAAATATTTTTTGTTTCTCATTTTAATACCTGGGGAACCCTGTGGACCCCAGAGGACCCCCTGCTCCCCAGGATGGCCTGGGGGTCAGGGTGAGCTCACCCTGCCCCAGTGCTTAATTTCTAAAAAAGTAAGTGCAAGGGCCTTCATTAGGAGGCCACTTCAGCGTGCTCCACCCACTGCCCGTGCCAGTGCTGCTAATGACAGTACCTGTGTATGTGTCAATTCAGACTATTTGAGGCCCCCAAAACAAAACAAAAATGGCTTTTGTGGCAGGTATTAGTTATTTTTATTGTATATTCAATTAATAAATATCTGGTATTCTGCTCATCTCTAAATAGCACCACCATGTGGCAGCTGTCATAATTGCTGGTGTTGACAATTAAGTGCTGAAGCCGAGCAATGGAAACCACTGGCTCAAATGAAACACTCTCAAGCCCCACTACTATACCGTTTTTCAGTTTATTGCAGGCTTATGGATCGAGTGCTGTAATTGCAGGTGCAACATTTTCTTCAATGTTGAGGCCAACCAATCAGATCATTTTGACGTGCTAGTACAGTGGCACCAAAATGGCCAACGGGAGAAAAGCTCAATTACCCAATCAGGTCAGAGTATTGATTTAATACACAGAAGTGCAACAGTACTATGCTGAAGGAGTCCCACAGTACTAACCGTCCCCATATCTTTACTTTTTCTGAGGGTTAACCCCGTCATGCCCAAACCCAGCCCCACTTTAATTACTAATTTCTCAAAAAAGCTGAATGAATTTCTAACAAATCACAAACAGCATGATTTCTGATTAAAGGGCCAACTTTGTGCCAAATTTGGTGTGAATCCTTTCCACCATTTATTGTATCAGAGATTAAACATTCCTATGGGAATTAAAATTTGAATACTACTTTTGCCCCCCCTGCTTGTCTTGACACCTCCCCCACCTTGACAGACCAACGCAAAACGTTCCAAGAAGGCGCCAAAGGGGATGAACTTTTTTTGTTATACGTTTCACATAGATTAATCAAATAGCACCAAAGTTATTAGACAAAAAACAATTCTTTCCTATGCAAAGTCTGACCTAATCTTAACTTTATAGGTGCTAGCCCTGGCAGTGTTAAAGTAAGGTATAGAGGCGGGCTACTCTGTGTATACACTGTTATAAAGTGTGAGACATACTGTGTAGGTAATGGATACAGGGTTAGGTGTAAGGTGGGATGCAGTGCAAAGCTTACATGTGGGCTGCAGACTGAGGCTTAAGGTGGGTTACTGAGTGATGTGATATGTAGGGTCTGGACCTGACACTATGTGGTAAGAAGCAGCTGGACGATGTCTTGTGGAGTTGATCCAACAAGCACTTGCCATCACCACCCTCTTGGTACTGTTTTAAATGATTTTGAGATTTGTTCAACTTTCTAGTTATATTAAGATAGGTGTTGATTATAAGCAACCTTATGTTTAGTTGGGGTACTTTGGGTGACAAAACTGTTGTTCTGGCTTTGTGGGGGAAATTAGAACTCACACCTTATTTGAAACACAAGTAATACACAGGTCACAACTCCCAGAAAATTAGAGGTTACTTTAGGAACGGTAGAGGATATCAGGACAATATGGGAGGCCTTCAAAGTCATCGTATGAGGGACATGCACTGGAATGATTTGTCGATTTAGACCTGTATGGCGTAATGAACTATGATCATTAGATGACACTATGAAACACCAGTAAAGGCCTTAAGGCGGGAAACATCCTTTACAACACAACTTTTACCACGCAGTGCCTTTACGACGCAACTTTTACAACGCTAACCATTACAACGCATTGCGCTGGGGGGCGCTCTAGGATAGGGAATAGGTTTAATTTACTATCCAACAACCTGCCTACTATCCACGGGGACTGGAGTTGGAATAGTAAATTAAACTATTCACTATCCAGCGCCCCAAAGCACTATGCGTTGTAAAGGCATGCGTTGTAAAAACAGCGTTGTAAAGGCATGCGTGGTAAAAGCATGCGTTTTAATGTCATACATCCCTTAAGGCACACCTTAAGAATTACAAGTAAAATAGTTGCCGGCTTTCAGGGAAACATGCAGCAAAACTGGAAAGATTGTGCTCCTTGAGTTGTAGTATAAATACAGAGAACCCACATGGAGGGGGTAGAACGGACCAACTATTGGCACAATTACTAAAAAACATAATTATGACAGAACCCCAGTAACTGCCTTATGCAACTAAAAAACAAAAAAGGATACATTCAGTAGATCCAACAAGCCATTAACCATAGCTTTAGCAACTATTAAACTCAATTATAGAGGGTTGGGATAGGAAATGGTAACATTTCAGTAGAGGGCTTTCTACTTTTCATTGGAGGACAGAGAACTATTATATGCCCCCCCACCTGCCATCCAAAGACTTCAAATCTGCTATACACTCACTGGACACCGGAACGACCCGTAGTACAAACGAATCTCCCTCTGAGTTTCATATGAAATATAAGAGGCGTGGCTCCCCAAGGTTGCTGGAATTTTAAGGCATCCATGCAGCAGTGAGCCCTTCTCACGACCCTTATGAATGCACTGATTCTAAAGCCTGGCTGGAACCCCTTGACATAAAAATCGTATTGGTTTCTATCACTACTTAACAGAAACAAAATGGTGGGTAAAATACTGGCTTCCCACCTGGTGAGAATAATGCCCGCTCTGCTCCACCCCGATGAGTTGGTATTTGTGCCTGGGAGGAGTACCACTTGACAGCTGTTCCCAGGGCCGGACTGAGAACACAAATCAGCCCTGGCAATTTTATCGGACCGGCCCCACTGGGGGAGAAGGTGTGGGCTAGGATGCAAGTGTGAAGACTGCTGCTTAACTAAACCGGCCTCCAGCACTGCTGCTTGCGTTACTAGGGTCTGATATTGCAGACCTGCTGCAAAACTGGCCCCCACCGCTCCAAAACTGACCCCACCCTTCCTGCCTCCCGGAAAACGCCCGATGCCCACTATGGCCAGTCCGGCCCTGGCTGTTCCATGTTATGAATGGACTGAGGGAAGAAAGCAGCCTGTCCCTGGTGGTAGCAATAGACATGGATTGAATTGGATTTCATCTATGTCACCCTGAAGCATATGCACTTTGGGGAACAATGATGGTGACCAGATTAAAGATTGAGGCCAAATATTTGATGCGTGCATGGGTCACAGAGGTACTCGTGAAGATGCCACTATTCATCTTTGAGACCTCACAATGGACCCTCTGACCTGCCAAGTCTGGAAAAACAGGACTGCAAAAGGAGAGCAGTGCAGAGGAGACCAAGCAAATCTCTGTATGTTGATGATACACTTCTCAAACCCCAGGGCATAATGGCAGGGAAAATACAGATCTTTCATTAATTCAGCTGGGCTTCAGGATACTGCTTGAACAGAGCTAAGACATTAAATCAAATCAGGTGTTTGTTAAGCGCAACTACTCACCCGTAAGGGTCTCAAGGCACTGGTGGGTGTGGGGGGGGGGGTTTCGCAGGTTCCAGTCCATCAAGGAGGGGGTCTGTCGAAGAGCCGGGTTTTTAGGTTTCTTGAGAAGATAGGGAGCGATGGTATCTGTCTGAGGTGGAGCGGAAGGTCGTTCCAGGCTCTGGCTGTGCGGAAGGAGAAGGAGCGGCCTCCTGATCTGGTCTTTCTGGTGCGGGGGACCATGACGTAGGACAGCTGGGCTGATCGTAGGGTCCTTTGGGTGCTTGGAATTTGAGTCGGCTGTTCAGGTATGCTGCTCCGGTGTCGTGAAGGGCCTTGTGAGCGTGGGTTAGCATCTTGAAGGTGACTCTAGCTTCGATGGGGAGCCAGTGGAGTGTGCGCATGTGCTGGGAGATGTAGCAGTGTCTTAGCAGGTTGAGGACCAGTCTTGCGGTGGTGTTTTGGATGTTCTGTAGCTTGTGGGTGAGGTTTTTTTTTATTCCGGCATAGAGTGCCTTGCCGTAGTCGAGCCTACTGGTGACCAGGGCGTGAGTGACAGTCTTTCTGTGTTCGAGGGGGATCCATTTCAAGGTCTTACATAGGAGACGGAGGGTGTGGAAGCAGGAGGACGAGAGGGAGTTGATCTGGTGGTCCATTTTGAGCTCTCAGTCCAAGATGATTCCCAGGTTGCGTGCATGGTCAGTGGGGGTGGGTGGGCTTCTGAGGGCATGGGGCCACCAGGTGTCGTTCCAGGCATCTGAGTTTGGGCCCATGATGAGTACTTCCGTTTAGTTGGTGTTTAGTTGTAGGCAGCTGTATATCATCCATTTGGGGATGGCTTCCATACCTTCTCGAAAGTTGTGTCTGGCGGTGTTGGGTTCGTTGGAGAGGGAGAGGATAAGTTGGGTGTTGTCTGCGTATGACACAATGTTGAGTCTGTAGGTTCTGACTATGGGGCAAGCGGAGCCTTGCACATGTTGATGAGCTTAGGGGTGAGGGAGAACCCCTGGGGGATTCCGCAGGTGGTAGGTGTAGGGTCTGAGAGGAAAGGGGGGAGTCTTTCCCGCTACATTCTGCCGAAGAGGAAGGAGCGGATCCAGTCGAGGGCCTTGTCTTGGATCCCTGCGCCATGGAGTCTGCGTATTAGGGTGCGGTGAGAGACTGTGTCGAACGCCGTCGAGGAGGATGAGGACTGCTGTTTCTCCTTTGTCCAGTAAGGTACAGATGTCGTCTGTTGTGGCGAGGAGGGCGGTGTCCGTACTGTGTTTTTTTCTCAAGCCGGATTGGGAGAAGTCGAGGATGTTGGGCTCTTTGATGAAAGTGGCGAGTTGGTTGTTGATGGCTTTCTCGATTACTTTCGCTGGGAACGGGAGTAGGGAGATGGGTCTGTTGTTTTTGAGGTCGGTAGGGTCTGCCGAGGGTTTCTTCAGGAGGGGGTTGATCTCAGCGTGTTTCCAGCCGTCAGGGAACGAGGCGGTTGCCAGGGAGTGGTTGATGGTGTGGCAGAGCATGGGTGCGATGGTGTCGGCGGCTCTGTTGAAAATGTGGTGGGGGCCTTGGAGTGGATTGACTTCATTGTCTTCAGTGTGCCTTCGGTGGTGAGGGCTGTCCAGTTGTCGATCGCTGGCTTCCGGGTGTCGGGGTGGTTGATGAGTGTTCAGTGTGTTGGTTGTCTTCGCCAAAGTTGTCGTAGATGCTATTGATTTTGTGGTGGAAAAAGGTGAAGACATGACGTCCATTTCGTGAACATGATGGATCATGTCAAGGTAGAATGTGATCGATGGAGAATTGCTAGGACACCAGACACCCTAAAGTACCTGTGGATTAGAATATACAGAGACTGTGTGAAACTGCTCAATGGTAACCACACTTGAGCTGATGCTGCCATACGCAGGAGCTTTGAATGTTGCCGCTGAATAAGAATATCAGTCATGGGCTGTGTGGTCTAACCTAGATGGTAGTCATCCTGATGTGTTTACATTACTATGTCACTACTAGTCGAAATGAGAAGAAACTCTGGACAGAGGATCCATGAAAAAAGAATGGAATAAGATACCAGGGTACCCAAAAGTAATTTTCAGAAACTGCAGGTTTAAAAACATGTAGTTTGCAGGGCCGGACTGGTCATAGCGGGCACCATAGCTGCAAAAACGGCCCTGTACCAAAATTGGCCGAAAACTGGCCCCGGCAAAGAGCGCGGCGGCACCTCCAACTCCCTCCCTCCCCCCCCGAGTGGGGAGGGGGGCCGGTCAGCTGAGCACTCTGCCAGGGCCGGTTGTGGTTCCCAGTCCGGCCCTGGTAGTTTAATTATGTACATCAGACAAGTTGACCCCTGCTAGACTCCATTTCATTACCTCCAGCATTTTCCAACTCTTTCCCCAGATGTTCCATGGAAGAGGCATCATTTCTTCACATGGTGTGGCTCTGCTCCAACCTGAAAGGCTACTGAATAGCTGTTACCATGACACTGAGAGAAGCGATGGGTAGATTAAACGTACTTGGACCAGTGACATGATTGCTGGTGGACATGCCAAGTCCCGGAACAGTAGAATGCACATTTATCAACATAGCACTCCTATTGGTGAAATCCTCATGGGCAAATATTTTGCACAAACCAGTTGAAATGTTTATTTGCAATTTACTTTCCATCCCAAAACTTGTTTTGGGCTGGAATGTTGCCTAGAAGTAATGCAAATCGGACCTTAATCAGACCTTTAATCGGCTTTGCATCAAGAGGGCATTCCATGGGTGTGCATGGCGTCCCCATACAACCATCCATGGTTATGAATGCAAAGCCCTATCAACTAACAAAAGTAGACAGGGTTTTGCACGAAAAATATAACCTCTATTTGAGGCAGATATAAAAGGTAGAAATTGTTTTTTCTCCAAACTTTTCACACCTCCAAAATGGGAAATGTTTTAAAGTTTATTTAGGCATCGTATTTTGTAGGTGAAGGGTACCCTCCATCACAAAACATATGCTAGACTTGATGCAGATACCTTTACAGTTGTGTGCAGGACGCTAGGCAGCTTGATTGTGCACCAGCACTATGGAGAGAGCAGGACACTGCCATAGCTTAGTATTCATTCATGAAGATCGCAGCTCTTTAAATGAAAAAACAGCAAGTAATATTTCCAAGTTGTTACCCCAGGTCTGACTGCCTTATTGATAATCCAAAGAGAGGACGAGAGTAGAAAACAGCTCAAGGAATAAATATTTACATGCAGATGCTCGGGCCGGACTAGCCGTAGCAGGCATCGGGCATTTCCCCTGGAGGCTGAAAGGGTGGGGTCCAGTTTTGCAGCGGTTCTGCAGTATCAGCCCCCAGTAACAAAAGCAGCAGTGCTTCACACTTGCTCCCCCGAGGGGCTGGTCTGACAAAATTGGCAGGACTACTTTGGGTTTCCACAGGGCTCGAGTTGGGGTACCACGTGGGTGGAGCCACACATTCATTCTTTGGCATCTCTGGGGCGAGATCGGAGCCCATTCAGAACACTGCTCACGCACTGGCTTCTCTGATGCAATCGCATCTAAGGGGTGACCGAGGGGAGGCAATGAGTGTGATGGTGCAAGCCACCTTTCATGACGTTACTTCCTGTCGTAACATCAGCGTCCCCCCACTTCTTTTTTTAGGACTTGTGCCCTTGGTTCCCAGTCCGGCCCTGGCTCTATCCTGCTGGAAGCTGTAGGGGAAGGAAGATCGGGATGAGAGAAATGATAAGTTTATCGTTTTTTGGCCTTCTTTGATATCGTCTTCATAGTCTTCTGAAGATGCTGGTATGTGCATGAAATATGCTGCTAATTTAACATTAATTGCTAAATTTTCAATTAAATGTTCAAAGTAAAATAAAATGCATCTGACAAAATGTATTCTGCTCCGTTGGTGGAAATTCCAGTTGACCATATGTGAACGGTTTCTACTGTATCAATTTGTGATTAGAGATTTTGGAGACTGGACCACGTGTGTTCGGTGAGGAAAAGAACTCTAGAACATATACAGGTTAAAAGATTGCAAACCAAAATCAACTGAGGAGATTGAACACCAATTGCCAGTCATAAGATATTAATAGAATGAATTGATTTCTCTAGCAAATGAGTTGCACATAAATCTGACGCCACCAACTGCGCTCAGTAGAAAACAAATGGGATTTTAACCACTGATTTTAACAAGTAACCTGCTGTAAATGTAGTTACACTGCAGGCACACCAGGTGTCACTACTGCATAACCCTCTGAGAATTAATAATTGTAAATGACTAGCATACTAGGTAAAAGTCTTGTAGTGGATGCAGTGAAGCTTCTAGCGAGCCCCTTGGCATTTCTAAATCTTAAGAGCCTTCCGCCATGGGTGTCTACGGAGGGGGGGGGGGGGAGGCAGCAAGGAGGGGCGCTTGCCCCCCCCCCCTTGAGCGCCTCTCCTTGCCCCACCCCCCTGCGCACGCCCATGTGCACAAATGCATCCCGGAGGGAGGCCGGACGCCGGGGCTCATCCTCAGGCAGGACATCACCCAACTGTCCACCTTAATTTTAGGCATTGCCGGGAACAGAGATGTTCCCTGCAAAAGGCTGCGGCTCCCTGACTGGGCAACCTCGCACTCCCCTGTGCACAAGAGCAGCCCCACCCCGCCCATTCTCATTCTTTGTGGGGCTGATTGCTACATACAGATTGATAATGGGCAGGGCTTTAAGTGGGCCGGGTCACAAGGGGTCTGAGCATCGGCGTTTTTTTTTATGGGGGCCTTCGAAACGGGTCTCTATTGGGCTCTGTTTTGAGTCCTGGCACAGGCGGTCTGTTTTTTTCCGGACTGCAGTGACAGCAGTTTGCTGTCACTGCAGTCCGTAAAAAAGTGCCAGGGCGCAAAACAGCCCGATAGAGACCCGTTTCGAGACAGCAGACACGTCGATGTGCGCTGCTCACACTGCTCACTTCTCACTAGTGGAGAAGTTACGGCATGACGTCATGCCAGGTGAGCGTTGTGGGGGAAGGGAAATCCTTTAAAGAGTCATTTTCTTTCTGGATTTCCCTTCTCTTTTTAAAACGCAAGAGCAGCAACATTGTGGTAGGGTCACCAGGGCTTAAATTTGAAGCTTTTTCAATATTATATGTAACAAGCCATAGTTGCAGCTTATTTATCTTATGCAACTTATAACCATTGACAAAGCCAATAGTCCTTACTTGTTGTAGGTATGATGTTACCTATTGAATCACATATCTGGATGCAATGACAGAAACAGCAAAATACTAGTCGGGCGGCACATTATGCTAAACAGATGTTTAGCGTAAGTGTTTTAAAGCCTCACCCCTAATTACACTAACCACGCCTCTTTGAGAGACCCCCCAGTTTTTTCATCCCACTTAAAGCCCTGATAAATGGGTCAGTCTGGGCTGGCACAGCACATGGTGGTCTCCTACAGCCTCAGTCCAGGGCAGGGCATTCTGTCACATGGAAGTGCAAAAACGCCCATGCTCCTGCTAGGGAATCCAGTTAGCCAAAGGAAGGCGGTGAAACAAGTTGAAAGGAAAGGATTATAGTTATAGTATAGCAGCCATGGTTGCTGCTTTTTATTTTATTTTATGCAACTAACAACCATAGGCAAAGCTAATAGTTCTGGCTTGTTGTAGGTGTAACTATCTGGATGCAATGACAGAAGCAACAAAAATACCAGTCGTGTGGCACATTATATTAAGCACAGATTTTTAGCTTATGTGTTTTAAGCCACGCATTTTATTACATCAAACACCTTTTTGGAGAGACCCCTCTCGTGTTTTCATCCCACTTAACGCTCTGGAAACAACACCATTTCGGTCACCCCATGTCAAGGCACTGTGCATCATGCATGACTCATGCCTTCCACTTTTTCAGATTGCCTATGTGCAGGGGAACCCTGCTCCACCCCACCCCTTGCTTTATGAACTACAGCAAGGGTGGAGTTCTTGATAGGTCTCATAATTAATGTGAAAAGGTGAGTGAGTAAGTAAGTGATGGGATGGGTGGATGGATGGATGGATGAGTGAAAGGGTGGATGACGGGCGAGTGAATGGGTGGATGGATGAGTGAAATGATTGATGGATTGATGAATTGATAAGTGAAAGGGTGGATTGATGAATTGATAGGTGAAAGGGTGAATGGATGGATAGATGAATGAAAGGGTGGATGTAAGGATGGATGAGTGAGTGAAAGGGCAGGTAGATGGACAAAAGGATGGATCAATGAGTGAAGGAGTGAAAGGGTGGATGGATGAGTAAAAGGATGAATGAATGATAGGTTCAATGGATGGATTCATGAGTGGATGAGTAGATGCATGGGTGGGTGGATGGAAGGATGGATGGCTAAGTGAAAGGGGAATTGAAAGAGGAAGGGGGATGGGTAAATGGATGACTGAATGGGTGAATGGCTGGATGGATAAGTTAATGGATGGGTGGAAGAGTAGATGGATGAGGGTATGGATGGATATGGTGAAAGGGTAGATGGATGGATGATGGATGAGTAAAAGGGTGGATTGAGGGATAGATAAGTGAAATGATGGATGGAAGGAAACGTGATGGATAGGTTTGTAAATGGATGATTATGGACATTGTTGGGCACACAGATGGAAGGACAGAATGAATGGTGAAAGATTGAATGATGGATGAAAGTATGATTACACATTGTAAGCCCCATTATCTTAAGCAACATTTCCTATACATTGACTTTCCCATTTATATGAGTGATTGTCTCTTTATAATATGTGTGTGTTGTAACGCATTCCAAAACTCTGCCCAACATACTTGGGATGAGTAGCACTATAGAAGAAATTAAATACACATGAGAAAGGGTCTATGTGAAGATGAGGGGCGCCATTGGAGGGTGGTATCAAGGCCAGACTGACCGGACCGGGCATCAGGTGTTTTCTCTGGGAGCTGGAAAGGTGGGGGCAGTTTTGTTACCACAAAAAGATCTGCACATTTGCTTAAAGCTGCGTGTATACTGACAAACCATGAAGTGCATAATTGTCTCAACCTAATATAAACTTATTTTCACTTGTACTTTAGTGGTTGTCTAATTATTTACTTACATCAGAGAAGGTTGCGCAATAGTATATGTCTGTAAACCTTACCTTTTGTCCTGAATTTTGACCCGCTGTCCTGAATTTTTGTCCCGAATTTTGACCCTTTGACCTGAATTTTTACACTCACTGTCCTGAATGTGCACCCATGCGAGTTGGCTTGTAAATCTGCCCCGTAGCATTCAGCTTTCGGGATGCCAGTGGGGTAATTTTAGGGTTCAGGGTGGGTATGGGTCGGGGTGGCAGTGATAATTTTAGGGTTCAAGGTGGGTATGAGTTTTGGGGTGCCGGGGTAATTTTAGGGTTCAGGGCAGGTATGGGTTTTTGGGTGCCAGGGGAAATGTTAGGTTTCAGGGTGGATATGGGTTTTGGGGTGCCACGGCTAATTTTAGGGTTCAGGGTGGGTATGGGTTTTGGGCTGCAAGGGGGGACATTTTAGGGTTCAGGGCGGCTATGGGTTTTGGGGTGCCAGTGGGACAATTTTAGGGGTCAAGGTGGGAATGGGTTATGGGTTTTGGGGTGCCAGGGGGCTAATTTTAGGGATCAGGGAATGTATGAGTTTTAAGGGGCCAGGGGGGTAATATTAGGGTTCATAAGTGTGCTCTAATTGTTGTCCAGTTTCAAATGCAGAATTCACCACTTTTTTTTCTCAGCTCGGCCTGAGCATTACCCGATCCTGATTGTCTGCCATTTTAGCCCCGCCCCTATTGATTAACATTAGCCACGCCCCTGCGTTTGCCAGGTTAGCCCCCGCCCCTGGAAAAATTTCTGCAGATGCCCATGCCTTCGGCATCTGTACGAGGTGGGGTGAAGGGAAGGGGTGTCTGGAGTAGGGAGAAGGAAGAGGAAACTAAATTCTGGCAGAGGGGATCTTTCTAGAAAAAGACGGAGAAAGAGGCTTGACCTCAAAATGTGTTCTTTTTCCAGGCGCATTCAACGCCTGATAGCATTAGGTTTTATAGTTCAGTGTGGCAGATGAAAGACTGGCCCACTTAGCATCAGGCAGAGACGAATTCCACAAGCTAATTCACTGCATGCCGGACTCATAATCAGAACCTAAATGTAATAACTCTTCCTGAGAAATATTAAAACAATTCAATGCAAATCCCTTTAACACAGGTTGGCCTGCCAGCAAATATGCATGCAACCTTTTATTGATTTAAATTTCTGAACATCTATCAGGCAAGAAATGCCAGGTGCCCTGATTTTGAGTGGGTCCTTGAAAGGGCCCTATCTATCGCACCTCATAAATAACGATACCCTTTATTTATTGGGTGCGGTAAATAGAGCCTATTACGAATTTTTGGGAAATAACGTGGATTTTGGTGAAAAACATGCCAAAATCCACATAATTCAGTAAATACTTGGCCCCTCGTACATTGGACAATTTAGAACCTTACTACATGACCCACACGCTGTACCGGCACCCATAACTCATACACCTTCTGCCCTAAACAGACGCAAACAAACTAAGCAACATGCCACACCTCACAACTTTGCTTCTCCATGCCTACTGCACAACAAGGTTACATTACAAAATCAGCACAGCTCACCAACTCACTCTCAACCAACTTCTCCACCACCTTTGCACCTAGCCACATCAAAATACCTTCTTAACCTGTTGGACGTGGAACACGATACAGAACAGCTACACAATTGCCAAACTCATACAGCTAATACCAACACTAAGAACACGCCTGCTACAAGCCCACAAAATACTGCTTACTCTTCTACAAAAAAGTCACACTATCACCAAAGCACATTCTCTAAACTGTCTACTAATAAACGCTCAATCGCTGTTTAAAAACAAACATCACATCTACGACCTTCTCACTGACACAAAACTTGAAAATCTCTTCATAACTGAATTATGGTTGGGAGATGATATGGCTCCAGTTCTGCATGAAGCTGTTCCCTTAGGCTATCAAACTATCACACAAAATCGCTTAGTCATAAGAGAAGGTAGTCTGGTTGTTGTGTTCAGGCAAACATCACATATCACTAAAGCTGACGCAGTCACCATACAAGGTTGTGAGGCCCTTTTTACCAGATGCAATCCTGCACCGTCTTCCTCCTGTAACTTCCTGCTCCTTTGCAGACCTCCACTTAGCAATGCAACATTCCCAGACACACTTTGTCATTGTGAAACATGCACCCCCATTCACAGATCTCGGATTAATCCATCGTTATTTTGCTCGCCATGCCATCACAGTTTGGACCCAGACATATGCAAATCAGCCTTGACCCTGTTACCCATGGGGATAGTCCAGCCTGAACTGCCTGGCCACGTTCTTCTAGAGCGGAAAACAAGCATCCTGGGACCAGTTTCAGGGCGTCACCCCTCATCAGCCAGGCTAGCTTGAAACCGATGGCGTAGCAAGCAAGGGACTCACATCTGGGTAAACCCTTCCCACTTTTGTGTGCTTTATGTACCGCCCTAAGTGGCATTGTGATGCCCAGACGGTGATCCCATGCTCACTGTGTCACTGGATTCCATCTAGCCTGACTAATGAGGGGTAAAACCCCAAAACCTGTCCCAGGACGCTTGTTTCCTGGCCAGGGAGGACCTGACTTGGCAGTTCAGGCTGGACTGTTCCCATGGGTAGCCGGGTCAAAACTGATTTGCATATGGCTGGGTCTCAACTGAGGTGGCATGGTGAGCAAAAGAAGGATGGGTTGAGATGCTACCCCGAGCGATCGTTAGTGGTTAGACAAATTGCAAGCATTCCTCCCATCATCTTTTGGGCGTTTCAGAATAGACGCACTTTAATAAGAACATTGCTTTTATCTTTTTTGTAGGTAAAAATTGTCTATTATTTTTAAACTGTTCAAGCCTGTAAGGGTTTTGATCGCGAAAACAAAAGAAGTTGCGTGAGGGAACGAAAGCAAAATTGTGTGAACCAGGGCGCGTTTTTTTTCTTTTAGCTGGCTCCTCTCTCCTACTCTAGATAAACACATTTTATGGAAATATGATCTCATTATTGCCTGGAGCCGTTTCTGGCCACGTGCCAGCAGTGCAGCTCGCTGCTGTAGGCAGCTTGTGTTTTCAGTTCCAATTTCCTTTTGATTAATTGACAAAAAGATCCAGTCCTCGGTTGTAAAAAGTGAGAAGCGAATTTTGGCCACTAGAGAGCGCCATGAGGCTTCTCCTCCGAGTATTTTCTCATTTGACAGATGTGAGGACAGATGCAAAGTAAAAACTGCTTAAAGGCATGCACGGAACCATGCATATGTTTACAGGGAAGGACGGCTGTATCGCCTGGTTTCTCTTGGTTGCTCTCCTACGGAAAAGTGGAGATAAGTCAATATGTTTTTTTTTAACTGTACTTATTACCTAAGCGTTATATCTTTTCATTGCAGATGTATTTACTAAATAAATTGATTCTGTTTGTCACCACCAAAACAGTTTTGGCAAAAAGTATTATATAACAGATGTCTTCCTCTCGTGTTTTCATGATGAAAGCACAACGAAACGAAACGCACTTTACAAAACTATCCTACCGACATTCCAACTTGATGAAAAGTGAAGTTGAATATACTATGGGCCTTATTTATGAGGTTTTGACGTAGGGGAACGCCAAAAAGGGATCTTGCTGTGCTGCCCTGCGTCAAAACAAAAGGGCAGAATGCGCCGGATCTATGAGATACGGTGCATTCCTGTCCTTTTCCACTGCGCTGGCGCACAATGGGATGCATGCGCCAACACAGGCATCCTTGCAGAATGCAGCACACATAGAAAAAAGACAAACGAGGAGAAATGACAGCATTTCTCCTAGTTGCACCTCCCTAATGCCACCCCTGAGCTGGCGTTAGATTCTGACGCATTCGAAGGTTTACGATTCCTCGTAACTCTGGGAATGCTTTAGATTCAATGCGTATTGCGTGGGAACACCCATATCAACACCTATGGAAAACGCCCCTTTCACGCTATGTTCTCCATGAAAGGGCCACATATTTACAAGGCCATGAAAAGCCACTTAAAGGGGCTTTGCGTGGCCTTGTAAATTTGCGGCAGGACATCCTTGCAGAATGCAGCACACATAGAAAAAAGACAAACGAGGAGAAATGACAGCATTTCTCCTAGTTGCACCTCCCTAATGCCACCCCTGAGCTGGCGTTAGATTCTGACGCATTCGAAGGTTTACGATTCCTCGTAACTCTGGGAATGCTTTAGATTCAATGCGTATTGCGTGGGAACACCCATATCAACACCTATGGAAAACGCCCCTTTCACGCTATGTTCTCCATGAAAGGGCCACATATTTACAAGGCCATGAAAAGCCACTTAAAGGGGCTTTGCGTGGCCTTGTAAATTTGCGGCAGGACATTGCGCCATGAGAGTAAAAAAAGTGACGCTAAAGTGGTGCAAAAGTGCCGCCAGGGCCTCGTAAATGAGGCCCTCAATTTTTATCTTGATGAAATACTCCCAATGGACAGGTATCATCTTTAATGGGAGTCCAGCTCTTTTGTATCACTTTACTAACTGAGTAATGGATAACCACCCCCATGAGACACTGTCAACATAGTTTTCTGAGACAATAAATACATCTTGTTCCCTGTTTCACTGCATATATATTTAGAATGCAACCATTAGTGTTCTGGCTGATGGGGTAATGGAAAACTCTTCGGAATGCATTGCAGAAAATAGCTTTTAGGAAATTTCACTGTAGGATAGTCACAGACATACACTAAGCGACAGTCAAAGTCTGTCCCATGGTGAAATTGTTCCCAAGTATTGTCACACAGACCTCCTTGCAGACACGCCCCTAATCCCTCGCATACATTTTCTGTTTTTTAGGCCTCACCTACAGGCAGCTTTTAGCTGTCTATTGTCAAAGAGCTACTGTGGACAATACCAGTATCTGCACTAGGCTCTGTGGACTCCAAGGGTCATAAAGCTGACATTCTGTTAAAGCTACAGGGACACAACAAGCTACAAGAGGCCTTTTCCTGCAACTGCTCGGGTGACAAGAGGGGACTGGACATTGCTGTTGGCCTCTGCCTACCATCCTGTGAGTCTCTAAGTGCCTCGCCTGAGGTTCTGGGGGACTTTAGCAGTATAATCCTGTGGTGGATTGGGACTTAAGGGACTAAAGTCAGACAAAAGGTAAAATCTTCGACTGGGATGAACTTGGTTAACCGCATGCGTGCGCCGGCTATTTTGCGCTGCGCGGCTTTTTTCAAAAAGCCGCGTTACATGACAAGCGGAGC
The DNA here is from genome assembly GCF_964261635.1 of Lissotriton helveticus. NCBI lineage: Eukaryota > Metazoa > Chordata > Amphibia > Caudata > Salamandridae > Lissotriton > Lissotriton helveticus. The sequence continues at coordinate 877,951,507 of NC_136067.1, forward strand.
TCGTCATGAGCGTGCGAGCGGCACAACTCATGACGAACTCAGCTCGTCATGAGCGCAGAAGGGGTTAATGTATAAGAATTGTAAGCCATCGCTGTCACCTTTAATTTGCTCTTAGGTCCTGTTCTAAGCGAAGCATTGACTATAATTATCTCTTTGTGCTTCATTGCACTTTTTTTTACTTATGCTTTAAAAATTCATATGATCAGGTCCCCGATTGGATTGTTGTTATTTTGGTGTCATTTCGTTTATTACATTTTACTCTATATTTCCAATTTATTTTTGGATATTTATTGTTATTCATTTCAACTTTATTATTGTTTTAGTACTGCATGGACATTGCCTTTAGGTTAATCCTGCCTGCTCTGTGCCACAGCTATCAGGGCGTTGAGATCAGGGTAATTTTGTGACTTTGAGTATTCAGCCTGACGTAGATTGTGGTTATTGCCTAAGATGGGTCACTACCCACTTCAGTTAATATTTCTTACACCACTAGACACAGCCGAAGACCGTGCACTTCAGGAAGAGCAGGTGCCAAAGGGTTGGGCACAGGATCAACTAGAGGCATGGCGCTGTGCCCAACCTTTGCTGCACATGGCTGATGGCCCTGTCCAACTGGGCTGCATTGCCGGTAGGGGGGTTTGATGAAAAGCCTGGCCACAGGCCCAGCTCTTCACCCAAAAACTGTAAGGAATGAAATACATCATGAAAAAAATGAAAAAACACAGTTAAAAAGAGAGTTCAGGTTCAACGTGCAAAATCACTAACATTTACAAGTCATGGTTTGCGGTGCACACAATGAACACCATAACTAACATTGCCTGCCATGCTCAAAACAATGTCTGACAATGACAGAGTAGAAACACCCCATCCAGCAAGACTAATGCATGGTGGGTAATATTGCTCATGGTGTGTGCGTTGTGCACTGTAAACTATAAATTGTGAATTTTACGTATTGGTGCAAAACCATAACTCACTTTTGAACTGTGTTTTTTCTGTGAATATGGACAGACAGACAGACAGACAGACAGACAGACAGACAGACAGACAGACAGACAGACAGACAGATAGATAGATAGATAGATAGATAGATAGATAGATAGATAGATAGATAGATAGATAGATAGATAGATAGATAGATAGATAGATAGATAGATGATAGATAGATAGATAGTCCGTCCGTCCGTCCGTCCGTCCAGTGGTTCTTAACCCGTGGTCAGAGGGCCCCCAATGCCTTTCTCAGAGGAGCCGCGACTGGTTAGCAAATTAAATAATATTAATAGATTTATAAAGTGCTTATAAATAAAGAAGCAAAAGTAAAACTGAACATTTTAAAAAGTTCCGTAAATGTGAAGGGATCTGATATTGGAGGCTAAAAATTAAGTTGGTATCCTCAGATGGATTTTAGAGCGCAGTCAGTTCAAGCGCTTCAAACAAAATGTAATATGGATGGTGGGTGGCCTCATTTGAATTTAGAAAAGCTCCAACTAAGCCATAAAAAATTTTTTTTGTACTTTATGTAAATGAGATAAAATATTTCAGCATTTTTTTATTTGTTTGATGAATGCTTGTCTGTATTTTTCTACTGCATGTGCAGTGTGACCTGTGCATGGGAACAGGAACTACATGTTCCATTTGTTTATGAATCAATTGTGTGTAGGCGATTTTCGATTCCCAGGTTTCTGTAACATTCCAAGAATGTTGTGGCGCCATTTCTGAATCTCTAAATTTACATAACTCTCGTTTTTCACTGCTAACACGAATTGCGACTTCAGTCTCAAAAGTTCGACATCGAGTGAACTCACACAATGTACCTCTGCCCTTACTTGCATGGTCCGGGTAAAGACCACTTACTCCGACAAAACATCCCTAAAATAGCCCAACACACATTTGTTTTCCAATATTTAGTCATTCCATACCTTTAATGATGCACTCAAACTCTAATTTGCAGTGCAGGTGTATTTTGAAGTACTCTGAGGCATCATTTGTACTCTCACAAGTGGACCTGCACCTTGAAGTGCAGCATCCGCTGGTGTATCAGTACAGAAATATCCCCTCACAGGAAGCACTCACAAACACATGTCTATCCTGTCGTGGTAGAACTGACACGTCCGCCGCGTCCTCGCCATGCGCTCGAGTTAGAACTCGCAGGGCCAGTTTGCATCACTTTTCCCATGTTAAAAGTGACGCAAAAGAGGCGGGGCTTGTAAATCTGCCCCGCATTGTGGTGGAATCTTAGTTCTACAGCACTTATCACCGTTAAAAAGGACCTTGTCTTGAGGCAATTCCGATTGAAATCAAGTCCTTCATGCTGGTGTGACGCCTGAAGGGTTTAAAATGTACGCTTCAAAGATCTGTTTGCCTCATATGTTTTCCGCTATAAAACATGCAGTGACTGACTCAGCTTTGTAACCTTCCAAAATTGGCAAAATGAGCACCATTTAGGTTAGTAATATGACCACCTGTTTTTAGCTGGCTCAAAGTAAATTGCTATAAAACACGTATAAAACAATCGTAAGGTATGCAGAGAATAGCACAGTTGCATGAGCACATTTCACAGAGAACTGTGCAAATTACTTTTATAAGGTACAGTCTGAATCAGCAGTAATATAGCTCCAAGGGCTGGATGTATGCAACAGAACAGTATCAGTGCCTGCCCTGGACAGATAATGTTTAAGGGCCTTATTATGAGTCTGGTGGTCCACAAACCGCCAGACTCACGGTGGCGGTCTCCCAACCACCCTATTACCACTAAGGCGGTCAGGCCGCTCTGGGACCACTGAATTTGCCACAACTACCAACAAATACGCAGTTTCTGGATGGTTACACAGCAGTCCTGAGCCTGCAATACGCTTAGCAGGCCACTACGGCCCCAACAAACATATTACGAGTTTCCTCACTGCCACACTTTTAATGGCGGTGTGACCGCCATGAAAAGTATGGCAGTGAGGAAACAAAGGGGGCCATAGAGGGCCCCCTGAGCCATGTCGATGCACATAGGGAGGCACAACAGGTGACCCCTGTGTGCATGCATACCAGTACCTGTACGGCATGGACTGCAGCAGTCCATGCTTCCCATTGCATAAGCACTGGCAAAGCCAATAGTGAAGGGCAGCCATCTCAAGTAGTTTTTTCTATACTTCCAGGGTGTCTGCCATGTTGCAACTTAAGGAAATGGATGTGTCTGCTATTTTCAAAATATAGAAAATGATGTTCCAAGATTACTGGACATTGGGGCATATTACCAACAAGTAGCGATATTTATCGCTAAATAGGCTTAGCGACGATTTTTTTATCGCTGAGCATCGCCGGAATTTATCGCTAAGATAACGTGCTATTAGCAACGTTTATCTCCAAAGCGATAAATTTTCCGGCGATAGCGGCAAAATGCGTGAATATCGCTGAGAATACAGCGATATTCACGCATTAGCGACGAAATGCTCTTAGCCATGTTATCCACCTCCCATTAGATAACATGGCTAAGAACTGGTCTGGGCAGGCGTTAGTGTCTTGCGATATTCGTGCTTAGCGCACATTTTTTTATCGCTTCGCCTATCTCGCTAATAGGCGATAGCGAGGTTAGCGACTGCTTTCAGTCGTTAACAGGTTGGGAACTCCCACTTTGCATGTCATTAGCAATAAATATCGCTAACATGCAAAGCGGGCCCCAAACGGCTCGCTATCGCCTACAAGCTGTCGCTAACTGCTGTTAGCGACAGCTTGCTAATAGGGCGATAGAATTATCACCGCTTGAAAACGGCCGCTAAAGTGGCGATAATCCCCTACTGCCACCCTTGATAATATGCCCCTCAATTTTCAGTACTCCCAATATGGCTGCCACCTCGCATCTAGAAACAATGTGGCTACCATCTTGGAGGTATAGAAAATAACCTTCCAAGATATCCTGCTGCAACTTTACTTTGCCAACGCTAATAAAATCGCATGGCAAGGATTGGCAAAGGCAATAAGACCGTCATCTTGAAAGTATGGAGAGTGACTTCCAAGATGGCAAACCATTGTTATTGAATTTGCCAGTGGCGGTGCAACTGTACAAGTTTGGACAAAGCCAAAAGCAGCAATGTCAGCAAGTAGTGTAAGGCAGAGGAGAAAAGAGGGAGAGACACTGAGCTATGGTAGTGCTCACAGATAGAGAAAATAATATGTACGGTGAGTTAACAGAGAGAACCGTGAGGAGAGATGGAGTAAGTGGTGGGCAGACGAAAAAAGAAAGCACTGGGGTGAGAGTTGGAAAGAAAATAAGTATGTGTAAGATGGGGGGAGAGCGGAGCAGGACTCGCACTGGCATGAAGCGCTAAATGTGAAATGACAGAGAAAAAAGGCAAAAGAAAATTGTTCCCCAATGTCAGCAGTGGAAAGATACTCCCACTGGGTCAAAAGGCAGGCTGACAACTAAATGCTCCAGGAATGGGACAAACACAGGCACAAGGAGAGCCAATCAGGAGCAGGGAACTGAAATAGACGGGAAAACTATCCATTCATGAACAAGGGACCGAGCCAAAGCCCAATCTTAGAACATGTTTAAGTGTTGGTCACAATGCTGTCTGTGGCGAGATAACAAGAAACACATTATTATAATTATTATTATTTTTATTATTATTATTATTATTATTATTATGTGTAACCTGCAGGTTCCAGATCCTGATCCCTTTATGATAGCTTGTATTACTTCTTCTCTTGCAGATCTCTACACATAACCTGCAAGTTGTACTTTCTAAGCCAGGACCTAGCCAACGGGGTTGATATATCTATAGGACAAAGTTTGGTTTGGTTTAATCTGCCTGAGGCAAATTCCAGTCGCACTAATATAGCTCAGAAGCATACTCCCAATTTTTGTGTGTAACCTTTAGGTCAAGTATTCCCATCATCCTAACACATTTCATGGTGTCAGGTCCTGCTGCAAAATCTGACTTACCATGCAAATCAGAGGCCCCAGCCCCTCTAGGACAAATCCGGAGATCGTGTTCCTGTTCTACATGTTAACATGTAGCTTGTGGTTTTCAAGTTTTATATTAAATTAGATCAAAGGCACTAGAGCGCTTTTCATTAGCACCAGAGTATCTTACACTTTTTTAAAGCAGGTGAAGATTAAGTGATGTTCCTGGAATCACATAATTGAGCTGCGGCTGGGACTGGAGAAGGTTCTCGAGTTTCAACGTCAGCTGCTCTGGTCATTAAGCCTCCCACTTGCCATCATCTACCCAAACCTATTCTGTAAACATAGCAAAAACAACTTTCCTTCATTATTGGTCTGTGTGGAGTTAAATGTCATGATGTGGCAACACCAATGCCACTCACTCGGCTAACACCTCCCCGTGTAGTGCCCCGTGCCTGCAGAGTGCACCACTGCCCCCTCAGTGTAGCGCCTCATGTGCTTATGAGCCTGTGCCGACTGATAGGGCGCCATGGGGGAAGCCCAGGGGTGTAACATAGACCCCTGCGGTGCAGGCCAACTCAGCCCTTCAGTGGGCCTCCAAGCCTTTATTGATTGCTAAAGAGAAGAAAGGAACAGGGACCATGTGCAAGACTTATGCATACACTTTAAATTAAGACTCTTTCATTTATTTTCTCCCAATTAGATCATAAATAAACACTTTGGGGACTTTGCACTAAGATAAACACATATGTGTAAATCTTCATGCGTACATTCACCTTTACACTTTTTAGTAAACATAATAGTTTTGGCTATTCACCATTACCCCACGTCAATCCTCTCTGTCACAGTTCTTGCTATTGAGGAGGGTTTTCCACCTCCAGAGACCAATACATAACATGATATGCCTTTTGTGTCTAAAATGAGTGCGCCACAACTTTAAAATGCCCTACTTCCCTCCCTATCTCCCTGCTTCTTCCTTTCTTTAACAGAGCCACCATGCATGTGCATAGTAAAGCTTACTGCGAACAGCTTTATTGGTTATATTTTTGTACACCCGATCAATGCACACTCCGCGCTCAGCTGCGATAGCTGGATCGAAGAGTGTTCGTTGCGCGGGGTAAGGAGCGGACTCCAAAGTTTTACTTCTCCCTCACTGTGCAAGTAGCTTGCATGCACAAGATGAGATTCGGTTGCCTAGAGTAATATAAATACAAGTCACTGTGATGTTTATATTTATTTTTTATGTAGTAGAAAATACTAAACGTTTTGTATGGAATTCATTTACATTAACTTAATTTTTTTAAACTAAATTAAAGTTACATTTATTTTTAAAACAAAAAAAGTTATTTAAATATTTTATAATAAAACAATCATTATTTTACATATGTATATACATGCTTTAACATTTAATTACATTTATATATATTATTAAGTCAGAATAAACTAATTAATTTTTTTTATGTGTTCCTAGGCAGTGTTATTAGAAGCCGCTGCTTCAATTATTTTCTTAGAGAGAATGTTGCAACCCCAGTGGTTGGCCATGTGTGGTGCAGGACCTATTCCAGATCTGAGCTGGAGTACCTTTACTACTGTTTTGGGTCCTTTTAGCTGTAGTAACTTGGAAGTGCTGTTTGTTAATAGAATGTGCTTACTTTTTTATGGGTGGGGGCATCTTCCTGCCTAAACTCCTCTAACCACCTCTTAACTCCTTCGTACGCCTCCCTAACCCCATCCCATTTAGTGTAAGTATTTCCCATTTTCCAACAACTACCCTTTGTCCCTCTCACATTTACTACTGAAACAAAGGCATACTTGTGTAGAGATCTTCTCTGTCAGGGTGGAGATGTCAACACATAAGAGAAAGGAGAGGAAGGTGGCGACCTCCACATGTATGTTTGTGAATAGCATTTTGCAACAAATAAGAAGTACAAATAAACACACTATAAAATATAGGGGCATATTACCAACAATTAGCGATATTTATCGCTAACTAGGCTTAGCAACGAATTTTTTATCACTAAAGCATTGCCGGAAATTATCGCTGAGATAACGTGCTTTTAGCAACGTTTATCTCCAAAGCAATACATTTTCCGGCGATAGCGTGAATATCGCTGCGAATACAGCGATATTCACGCATTAGCGTCAAAATGCTCTTAGCCATATTATCCACCACCCATTGGATAACATGGCTAAGAACTGGTCAGAGCAGGCGTTAGTTTTTGGCGATAGCGGGAATATTTCCATCGCAACGCCTGCCTTGCTAATAGACGATAGTGACGTTAGCGACTGCTTTCAGTCACTAACAAGTTGGGTACGTCCACCTTGCATGTCATTAGCGATAAATATCGCTGACATGCAAAGCGGGACCCAAACCGCTCGCTATCGCCTAAAGCTGTAGCTAACAGCTGTTAGCGACAGCTTGCTAATAGAGCAATAGAATTTACGCCGCTTAGCGGCCGAAAACGTCCGCTAAAGCGGCGATAATTGCCTATCGCCCTGCTTGGTAATATGCCCCTCAGTTTGTAAATAGGCCCGTTCATGCTTAGATCAAAGTCCTGTGTCAGATGTGCTTAAGCCCACGTTTATACGCCTCCGACTATAAAGCTTAACAAAGACCATGACAAAGTCAAAATGCTGGCAGCAAAAAACAGGCAGTTGGTTTTGCCAAAGCTTGTTCTCTACCTTTCTCCGAAACAGAAGAACTTTCTTTTGAAGTACACTGATAGCAATTGGTGTTTTCCACCCCATATTCTCACCAAACGGGGGCGAGGGGAGGAGAGAGAGCGGGAAAGAGGAGGAGAGAGAGAAGGAGGGGAGAAAGAGAGAGATATTTTTTTTTCATAGAGTAAAGGTTAGGGACAGGGCAGAAGTTACCATTCTCTTGTTCTGCTTTTGTGTAACCCAACGTTGGCTGAGACTCGCATAACCTCTTCAAAATGGAAGGGCCACCATTGCACCGCAGTGACGTTGTGCTCCAAATCTGGTCCAGAAAAGCCTGGCCAGCATAGAGAAAGTTAGTAAGAAATATATGAATCCGCCGAGTCATTATTTAACAGACTGGGTCCATTACATTCTAACTAATGGCCTGCTTTAGTGCTAAGCAGTACTAAGTATTATGCAAGGCAGGTGTGGATAAAGCTGCTTCTGACACCCTCACAAATACCTGGAAAGAGACTCTTCTTCACATCTGTAATCACTCCAACCACTTTATTAAGAATCAAGCATTTTATTTGAAATTACATTATATTGCAAGGCCATTGGGAATTCTCTCAAAGGAAATACAGTTCTTGTTACATTTTCATTTTAAGTTGATCTGCAGTTAAACATTAATTTTCTCTTGGCTGGAACCCTGCTGATGTTTTTATTACCACAGAGAATTTAAAAACAGAGCGGAATCAGGGCATCCAAACAATCTCATTCAAGCTGGCATGTTGGCAGGTGTTGGCATAAACATTCTTTTTAAAACAATAAAGCATTTAACTTAGTCAAAGCACTGGTTGGCCCTTGTATTTCTATTACCACTCTATTTATGTATTTGTAGGCATCAGTGACATTGAAAATATTCACTGCTGGATGGTGTGCTGTTTTGCTCGGAAACAATAGGCTGACTGTTGCCCTATTGGACACCCACCTCCAACAACATCATTCTGAATTAGACAAGTGTGGCTTTATTACAAACCAGCGGCGGCCGGCATGGCTCGCATGTGGCGGGGCGGGGTGGCACATGGGGGGTCACGGATATTAAAAAAATAAACAATAAACTTACCGTTGCACCAGGTCCTGCGTCTCCGCTCCTGCTCTTCTTAATCTCGGAGGGAAGCACAGCCAGGCCCTACCGACCAATCACAATGCTGCAATGCAGTGTTGTCATTGGTAGGCACCCAGGCTCCCTGGCCAATCACAATGCGCAATTCAGCGTTGTGATTGTTTTTGAGCGTCCTGGTGGGACGTTGAACCAGGGAATGGGAACCTGGGCTTGTTCTCCATGCAAGCAGTAATGCAGCTTACATGGAGAACAGGGAAAGTGCGTATGACTGATTTGTGCGACTGGAGAGGGTCGAACAAACATTCATTGCGCACTGAGGAGTGGGCAAACCACACCGCCCCTACCCTGCTCCGAAAGCAGAGCAGCCCACCCGCACGCCCGCAAAGCAGCAGGAAGCATAACATGATAATAATTCAAAGTTATTATAATTTTATGCTTCTTCTTCGCACTGCTTAAAAGCAGCGGGGCAACACTCTTCCACCATAGCAGAGGAGACACCACTGTTACAAACCGTGTGTGCCCGTTGTCTGCACCCCAGGGTATTGTATTATTGCAGAAGAAGGGCAGACACTTGTGCCCCTCTTCTGTAACACAAATAGCATCTGCCCTATTATGAACGTGACGCAGAGGCAAAGAGGCTGTCTGGATGCACACTGACAGTGTGCCACAAAAAGGTGGCGCGCAGTCAGTGTGTCCTAAGTGCAGCCCCTGCATGGAGGGAGGGGTATCCCATGGACCCCCCAGACATCCCTGTGCAGACGGGTTCAGTCACTCACTGCACCTGATTACAGGGGATCTCTGTGCCCTCCTTAAACTGCAGGTGGGTGCTGCCTGCATAGAGAAAGATGGAACAACGTATTCAAATAGCTGCGCCATATTTCACAAATGTGATGCGCGTGGGGTAGCGCAAGTTTGCAGTTGCCTTGGGGCAGCATATTACTTGCAAAAGTGTGCACTATCCTTGTTTGCACCCAGCTGTCCTGTTTTAATGTGCACTGTGGTAGAAACAGGGAGAGTGCATCCATTATGTAATACAGGCCCTGATGCCTTTGTTGACCTGTAAAGATCCGGCTGACTGCTATGCCTATAAAATATTGCAGCCATCTTGATTTCCTTTGAACTTATTTGCCTGTTTTTGCCATTGTGCTGTGTCGTGTTATGCAGAAAACAGTTTAATCGTATGTGTCTCATTCCCACCTTTAGATCTACGTAATGCAAAGGTTTTCTGAATCACTAAATGATTTTAGAAATGGTTTCAGAATCAATATTTGGGAGGGGCGTATTTTGGGTGTTACGCCCAAATAGCGATTCTCACCCTGATATAGCAATGTTTTGTGACTGAAATCCAGTTGCAAAATATTGAAAGTTACTGACAACCAAGTGGAAGTAGTAACTGATTTGCAAATTAGAAGGGGTGCCCTTTGGAGCCATTCCCCTTTGTGAATCTTAAAAAAATTCAGGAAGAACAGAGAGACAGGAGCACCTCCAACTCTCAGTGTAACTTTTAGGTTTAAACGCATTCCCATTCCCTTTAAGTCATCAATCTTTCCTGAGATTTGCTTCGTGAAATCTTCTTTGCTATTTTGAGGTACTTCCTTTTGGGCACCAAACCCATGCGTACACGGCCCTTACAGATGTCCATAGCCCGCACATGTATGTTGCGTATCCACTGCATGTCCAAGGACAGACCCCCATACTCACCCCTGCTCCCACTGGTGGGCTTCCCCAGGGAAGACACAATGTGGATATCTTCCTAGACAGTCAAAATTGCTAAACGTCTATGATTAATTAGTCATTCAAAAGCAGGGAAAATGCAATGTCAAGCAAGTGAGAATTATGTGAAAAAAGATCTATTTTATTAAAAATGAGAAAGTAAAAACACAGTAAATTCAACAATAAATTTTTGACACAAAATGTACAGTATATCAAAATCATAGGTTAAAATGAGGGACTGTCTTTATATAATCCAATCAGTAGTGACGTGGCGAGATTGGGATTTATTATGACGCGTGTTTCGGCGCTATTACCCTGTCCTAGAAGTCCCTTACTGTGTCAGGGGGTCCTTGTTATTTCATATCTTCCCGAGGGAAGATACATACTACACCCCCGGCACTCTTCAAGTCTGGACTGACCTCGCTATCACGGAGATAGAATCCCTATTCGAGGATGGCCAACTTAAAACGTATGCCCAAATGACGGAACAGTACGACCTCCCGCCCGGACAATTCTTAACACACAGGCAACTGATCGACAGCAACCGTCGCTTTTGGGACCCAACAGTAGGGGAGCCTCCAACACACCCAGTGATCCACACCATTCTGCACATGGGGATAGGGCGCCACCTAGTTACATGGCTCTATAAAGCTATACGGACACTCATCTTCCCTTCACTGCAGATGCTCGCCAGTGAGAAGGTGAAATAGGAAGGGCGTTGAATGACAAAGAATAGTACGTAGCCCTGGAATACCCAAAAAAGGTAACCAGGAATGCACGCTTTTGAAATATACAATTCAATATCCTTCACAGAGCATACCTAACACCTCAACGACTCCATAGGTTTTATCCAGATACAACTTTTACCTGCCCCCGATGTCAAGTGCCAGACGCGAATTTTAAGCACATGTTTTGGGATTGCCCACCCTTCAGGAATATTGGGACTGAGTCCACCAGACACTTAGAGCAACGACCAACATCACAACCATTTCCACCTGGGAGACGTGCGCTCTCGGAGTATTCCGTAGACGAAAGACTCAAAAAGTACAGTGTCGCTTTATGTCCCTCACTATCCTCTCAGCGAAATGGGGAATAGCTATGCACTGGTGGGCCCCGACAGGCCCCCCGATAGCAGCCTGGATAGGAGCGGTAAAAAAATGGGGAAAGGCGGTGGAGGAGGTGTTACGAGACGAGGAGGCAAGAGGTACCCGCAAGCATCCCATCTCCCTCGAGTGGGCACAATTGCTGCACACCTTCACACACGAAACTACCCCTGAGGAAGAACCAGCAAACTCCCAACTCCAGGCCTCGCCTACACCCCCTGCTGTGAGACCTAATATAGACGTTTCGGGCTCGGAGCAGCGTAATTAGGCTTTCACCAGCATTGGAGGCAGGCCCACATGTTTCCCCGGTCATTGTGCAAATACCCCATGAGAACTGTTTCACACCCAGACCTCTCCCTACATGAAGGAACATATGTCCTGTACAATCACACTATAAGGAGACAATACCATCACTCACACAGTAGATCATCCCCAACCGCAATTAGAAGACGCTCTACCACCCCACCCAAATCTCACCCCAACAGTTACAGGTTTGAAGTTCTGCACCAGCAGTTATGGTTCTAATGTTAGTTTGTTGGGAGCATACTCAATCAAGAACGAACATATTACGCACCGAGAGCAGGCACAGTTGGGCAGTGGGGTAGCTTTGGTCCATCGATAACAAACACGCCCGAAATCAATACTGTAATAGCCATTGATGAAAGAGAGGGTGGGCCCACTCTCCACATGACACTCCCTACTGTTGGACGATTGTAATAGTTGATTGTGGATGGAACAAATAACTGCTAACCCGTGCCAGACTCACACCTTAATACAATTGTAACAATTTGTATAGCGAATGTGTCAAGATGTATGAATTTTCTCTTCTCTTTATGAAAAACCTCAATAAACAAAAAAAAAGCTTAGCGACATTTTTTTTATCGCCAAGCATCGCTGGATTTTATCGCAGAGAAAACGTGCTATTAGCAACGTTTATCTCCAATGCGATAAAATAACGGGCGATGGCGGCGAAATGCGTGAATATCGCTGGAAAACCAGCGATATGCACGCATCATCGCCAATAGGGTCTTAGCCAGAATATCCACCTCCCATTGGATATAATGGCTAAGAACTGGTCTGAGCAGACATTCGTTTTTTGCGATATTCGCGCTTAGCGCAAATTTTTTAATCGCTACGCCTGCCTTGCTAATAGGCGAAAGCGACGTTAGCGACTGCTTTCAGTTGCTAACTGGTTGGGTACGCCCACTTTGCATGTCATTAGCGATAAATATCGCTGAAATGCAAAGCGGGCCCCAAACAGCTCGCTATCACCTAAAAGCTGTTGCTAACTGATGATAGCGACAGCTTGCTAATAGGGTGATGAAAGCATCGCAAACGCAGCGATAATTTAATTTCGCCTGCCTTGATAATATGCCCCTAAATCTTTTATGTCTCCGGTTCAGCTATGTCCTCTATTGCTTCTTTAGCTTCTCAGTTCTTATGCAGTTTTTCTAGTGATTCATTCTGCGCTCCCTCTATGGGATTTACTTTTAGTTTTAAGAGATTTGCAAAAGGATCCTTTTGAACCTATATCCTATGGGGCATATTTACAAGAAAGTGATGCACCTGTAGAGATGCGTCACTTTCCCTGCGCCACCATGCAAAACCCTTGCGTCATCATGGATGCGCCGTATTTACAATACAGTGCACCATGGCGCAAGGATTGACAGATGCATCAGAAATTCTGACGCATCTGTTGACGAAAAAGTCACACATTGCTGGAGCCGTGTCGAGAGCACGACGCAACTCCAGCAATGCGTGTTGTGGCCTATTCCCAATACACTGCGTCACTCCTTACGCCTGCTTCAAGCAAGCGTAAGGTTTTGATGCAGTGGCGTCCTAAAAGTCACGCAGTGAAATCTTGTAAATTTCACTGCGTCCCTTGTACGAGGTTTTCCTGTGTGGAACGCCTACCCTGCATACATTATACCTGATGCAGGTATAATGTCACGCAAGTCTTTAAAACACGAAGCATCTCCCTAGATGCGTCACGTTGTAAATGGGCCGCAACTTTTACGCCGCCGCTGCGTCACAAAAGTGACTCAACAATGGCACAAAAGTGACGCAAGGGGCTTGTAAATCTGCCTCTTAGTTTGTTTGGATTTATTGTTTGCAAAGTTGTCTTTAATGATAGGCTGTCTGCGGAATTCTATCATAAGTATGCAGAAGTTCTAGCTTTCAGGCTGTTGGTGGTCTATAGTGAAGCATTAAACAACGGCTCATTGCCGACTTCCATGCGAGATCCACTAGTGGTCATGATATTAAAACTGGGCAGACATCCAAAGTCGGCCGCGCCCTACAGACTGATATTGCTGCTAAACATGGACATGAAAATCCTTTCAGTGTGTTGGCGGTTTGATTACTCCCCCAAATGCTTATCCTAATACACCTTGACCAGTTGGGATTTATTCCGAGGCTAAACACTCTTCACAGTTAGCGACTGTTAGCCCATGTCTACCATGCCCTGTGGCTCCTGTCCGATGATTATGCCTTGGCACTCCTTGACAGCGAGCAAGCATTTGATTCCCTGAATTGGGTATACTTATGGCGTATGCTGCGGAGGATGGGCCTGGGCATGAATTCATCCGATGGGTTCACCTCCTCTTCGCTGATTCGTGTGCCTGGGTGTGATCAGTAGGAGTGGTATTGTAGCTCTTTCACCTGAGCAGAGGCACTCAACAGGGCTGTCCCCTCTCACCACTTCTATTTGCCATCACCATGGAGCCCCATGCGGAGATGCTGTAACGGGCCCATCGGGCATAACGCTGGAAGAGACCTCCCATGTGGTATCCCTATATGCTGACGATGCCCTGGTGCATCGACAACAACCAACTTATTCTGCACCTATCCTACTCAATGTCATGCAGGCCTTTGGAGAGATCTCAGGCCTGTGTGTCAATACATAGAAATCCAAACTGTTTCCACTAGACGACTGGTGGGGATCCCAGCAGATGAGCTGCCTAGAGTAGGCTTCCGCGTTGTGCTGACGGATGTCCGATATCTCAGGGTGCAACTGACCATACAGACCCAGCGTATCTTGAGTAGAATGTGGGTAGAGTGGTGGAGGGACTCCTCACCTCGATTTGGTTCTGGCGGGAGCTGCCATTGTCCGTTATGGGCAGAATTGCCATTGTAAAGATGTTGATATTACCTCAATACCTTTATGCCCTACAGCGTACGCTGTACGTGATCCCTCGACATTATTTATAAAACCCTCAACAACCTAATAGTAGACCTGCTATGGGCATTCTGTTGCAGACGTATTGGGCTTGCTACTCTAAAAAGAACGTAGAATCAAGGGGGGCTTGAGGTTCCACATAAGGAACTTTATTATATGGCGGTCCAGATACAGCATGTGGCTCATTGGCTTGATATGGAAGACAACTGGAAGAAGAGGTTATTATGGATCACACATGGAGGGAGGCCGCTGCCGGTCCTCCTGATGTCTGGGCTCTGGATCCCCCCACCTTTCCCTATGTTATCAGACTGGTGGCAGGGGTTTGGGAAGGAGTGGTCCGACAGATATATTGCCACACTCCATACACCCACAATATGCATTTGTGGGTAGTGCAGCCCTTTATGCGAATTGTAGACTCCATGTCAGTACAGAAATGTAAAGATGGAGGGTGTGAAACTTTGAGGGATTTTTATCTTTGGCAATGCTACTTTACAAGGGAGGAGACCACTGACACTTTTTCCATGTGTAAGGGGCAGTGCCTCCAGTATATGAAGATTTCCAGCGCCGCCCGTGAGATATGGCCATCGTTTCCTGATGAATCCATGAGGTCTAGTACTTTGATCACCATGCTAGACATGGCTCAGGCTGCAGACTGATCTCGCACCAATACCAGGCTCCACACGATGATCTGCGACGCATGTCGCTCCCGATACAGATTAAATGGGAGACGATCATGGGGGACTGGGAAAAGATCCTTGAGGAGGTACGAAAGGTCAGCTCCGACGCACGTGTCAAACTCCTGCAATATAACTTTGTACACCAGACACACCTTACTCCACAAATGTTACTCTTGGTTTATGAAACTAAGCCAGTCAGCTGCCCACGCTGTGGTGCCCAAACAGCAGATTTTTTTACATATGTTATGGGAGTGCCCATCCCTGTCCTCCTACTAGCGCGATGTATTGCACACTCTAAACAGGGCCTCAGTGTGGAATATACAGATGGAGATCCGTCTAGTGTTGCTGGTTTTGCTTGCCTCACCCACAAAGAAAAATGTAAGCATGATGCTCAACCTCCTTAGGCTTCTGCTAGCAAAAAGACGCATAGCCATTGCGTGGCTGCGACCAACACTCTCCACCGATACCAAATGGGTGAAAGAATCTAGATTAGAGGAAGACCTGCAAGCCTGGTCATCCATGCTATCTGACTAGCAAGAGGTGCAGGACCAATCTGCCTCCATAGGTGAGGATACATGGCGTAATGCTCACACTAAGGGAGGGCTAGGGAGGGGTAGAAGCAACTCTAGACTCCTGATTAGGGAGATACGAATGTAGATGAACTGATCAACATGCTCCTCTGCCAGATATGCTGTGATGTCCCAACATGAAAGCAGACAAAGGAAAGGGGGTGTTATTTGTACTATTGTGGAAAGCTGAAATAATTGCCGTTAACATAAGCTGAAGCCATTTTGGTTGTGACATCCATTTTGTTAGCTATGTAATTCTTTCTTCTTCACTGTTGCCTGCCCTTCTATTCTGCTTGAGTCATCAGCTTTAGTTAACTCCTTCTTTACTGGGCCAAAGCAATGTATGTGCTGAGCAAAGGCCTGTAGCTGCTGGAATGCACATGGTTAAAGATGTAACTGTCAACTATTTTCTGCTGTAAACAGTTCTGTTCCCCCTCCCACTCTGCTGACTAAGTGATCTCCCATCTGCCCATGTTTGTCAGTAACTATTCCTGTTTAGGTCTGTACCTTCTATTTATATCTACATGCTTACTCTACAACAAAGTGTGTATATAAGCACCATGGTCTGTGTATTTAATGTACTACCTCCTGGAACACTTGAGAGTGTTATATGGACGTGCTCCCACTCATGAGTGATTAATAAATTTGTTATTTGAATTCCAGCTTCAGTGCCAATCTCTATTTTGTTGGTCTACCGACCCGTGGACAGAGAAGGGTGACCCCTGCACCGGTGTGCTCATTAAAAGGCACATTTCCACACAATAAGGGTTTTAAGGTGTAAAGAAAAGAGTGGATAGTTTTCTCCCCTTCCTACTTTTGCATTTTAGGACCAGGCATACTAGTTGATATTCTGGGATTCTAATGTGCTGCATACCTTTCTGTGATGTAGATGTTGATTCTTTATATACCTACCCATAGTGGATGGGATTTCAGCCTGTACTTGTGTCCCGGATGCATTACTACTTAATGTCATGATTATGTGCTGCATTGTCTATGTGTTAGCCCTAACAAAAACAATAAATGTCATTTAAAAAGAAGAAAAACGTTATTTTAAAGGCTTTAACATCAGGACATAAAGTAGGTGAGCTAGGACCTATTTTTTGCCATAAACCATGTTTACATTTTTTCCCCGACAATGTGATTCTAAGTCCTTCTTTCTGATGTTGTTTCGAATTTCCATCTTTCAATTGGTAATTCCTGTACTTTATCTAAATCAAGGATTATTTGTTAAATTGTGTCGATGTACAAAAGAATCTCTCAATTTACTTATAATGCATTGCCATTTTTGAAAATCTGAAGCCCTGTTTGTAAAATGTGGTCCATCATGAAAAGTTGAAAAGCTGTAGGTACATAGAGAAGATTGATACATCCACCTATAACAAAAGCATACTCATTGCCTGAGGTTCTTCTTACAGGCCCAATTTTAGGGACTGGGCAGTGGCTGATTCCGGGGCAGAATGTAAACATGAATCTTTGCAGACACCAATTGTGCGGCATCATGTGCTCGTCCAAGTACATTAGTAAATCATCTTCAAGGCGATGTTCAATTGATTTTGAACAAAGGGTGTTGGAAGCTGTTCAGAATTGAATTGTGTCTAAATATACTATCACATAGATTCAGTTAATTTGTTATCAATGTGATTTTTATATACATTTAAGCATTACAATAGCTTCAGTAATCCTCTATAGTTAGGGCTAGGATGCGGAAGGCAGATGAGATGGTAGTTACTGTTATTCTCCATTACATCAAGTCTTGATCGTCCCTTTCCTCAGATCCCACCATCCCTCGGTTTCCAGCTCGTTGTCTGCTTGGGACTACAGGGTATTGAAGAGAGTCAGGCAGAACATTTCAGAGCACTTTTTCTTCAGTGGAATAAAAGGAAAGGACGATATTCGTGGATCAACCATTGCGGGATCATGCCAGAGAAACAAACTGATGTTGTTCGAAGGCACTCCAGGATATTAATTCTGGAGTCTCAGAGCACAACACAATAAATGGTGTTTAATGAACCTATGCCAGAATTGCTGGCTCAGGGCCGTACCAGAGGGGAGTTTTATGCACTTTGTCATGGTGAAGGTCAATAGCTTTCTTAAATCGGATAATTTTTAACTCCTTCCTGAATTAATTTTTTTGGGCCTGACCAGCCAAAGATGGGGCTAAAGGATGTTGCATCATAATTTTGTCTGACATGAATATTGTTTCCCAATTATTGTCAACAAAAATGTTGCCACTTTGGAGATAATAAGAGAAATATCACACTCAATGGGACAATCGTTTTGTAAATGATAATTAGGACATAATATTTAAGTCAGGCGATATTTCTGTATGCAATATTGTGACATACAATTGGCTAGACCATCAATTGTTCATGAATTTCTTTACATTCAATGTACTTTCCGATTCAAATAGGGTTATAATTAGGCCTTATCCAACATATATTGACTCATCTTGGGCATCCATAAGAGGCCTTTAAATTTCCAGTGGTGCTTGTATCAACAGTTACTTCTCCATCAGATCATTACTTCCACAGGAACACAGTAGATGTTTTGGGGTTTTCCCAGAGATTTGGGCTTTTGAAAGCTGCTGAAATCTATGTGTGGAATTCCATGGTCATATGAGGAGCTATCAGGGGAACTGGACCCAGAATTACTGCTTACCCCGTTATTCCTTGTTTCTAAGTGGATCTTCAGAGTCACGCATAGAATCCACAAGTAACTCTGCCCCTGTAGTTACTGGTACTTCCAATATCAGTAACACTGGAACAGAGTTATCAGGAGCATTACCTAGCCAGGCATAATGATGGCCTTAGAAAAGAGTGGCAAGTCTTGTGGTAATAACATGATGTGGTAACAGGGGCGGCTGGTGACATTTGAAAGTTGTGAGGCGTAAACGAATTTGCATATTGCACCGCAGCGAGCGCAGCGAGCGAGCGAGCCCGAACCACCTTGCATCCATCCATACATCATTCATGCATCCACCCATCCATCCATCCACCCACCCACCCATCCTGCATCCATACATCATTCATTCATGCATCCACCCATCCATCCTGCATCCATCATTCATTCATGCATCCACCCACCCATCCATCCTGCATCCATCATTCATTCATCCACCCATCCATCCATCCACCCATCCATCATCCATCCTGCATCCATTCCTGCATCCATTCATCCATTCACCCATCCATTCACCCATCCATCCATCCATCCTGCATCCATCATTCATTCATGCACCCATCCATCCACCCACCCACCCATCCTGCATCCATACATCATTCATGCATCCACCCATCCATCCACCCATCCTGCATCCATCATTCATTCATCCACCCATGCATCCACCCATCCATCATCCATCCATCCTGCATCCATTCCTGCATCCATTCATCCATTCACCCATCCATCCTGCATCCACCCATCCATCCACCCATCCATCCACCCATCCATCATCCATCCTGCATCCATTCCTGCATCCATTCATCCATTCACCCATCCATCCATCCTGCATCCATCATTCATTCATGCACCCATCCACCCACCCACCCATCCTGCATCCATACATCATTCATTCATGCATCCATCATCCATCATCCATCCACCCATCCATCCTGCATCCATCATTCATTCATCCACCCATCCATCCACCCATCCATCATCCATCCTGCATCCATTCCTTCATCCATTCACCCATCCATCCATCCATCCTGCATCCATCATTCATTCATCCACCCATCCATCCATCCACCCATCCATCCACCCATCCATCATCCATCCTGCATCCATCATCCATCCTGCATCCATCATCCATCCTGCATCCATTCCTGCATCCATTCATCCATTCACCCATCCATCCATCCTGCATCCTTCATTCATTCATGCACCCATCCATCCACCCACCCATCCTGCATCCATACATCATTCATTCATGCATCCACCCATCCATCCACCCATCCATCCTGCATCCATCATTCATTCATCCACCCATCCATCCTCCATCCTGCATCCATTCCTGCATCCATTCATCCATTCACCCATCCATCTATCCACCCATCCATCCTGCATCCATCATTCATTCATCCACCCATCCACCATCCATCCTGCATCCATTCCTGCATCCATTCATCCATTCACCCATCCATTCATCCATCCATCCTGCATCCATCATTCATTCATGCATCCGCCCATCCATTCACCCATCCATCCTGCATCCATCATTGGAACACTCATACCGTGTAGATTTTTCTGCGTGCTGAGCCAGAGCCAATGATAGTGAACCAGACACAAAATATAATTGTTGATCCGTGTTTTTAAAAAATTAGTTTGTATACCCATCTTGATTGAATGTAAAGCGCTCTGATATCTGCAAGATCTTGTTTACGACTTTTAGTATGCACATGCACCTCTGCTCTGCGTGGTGCAGCATTAGCCCATTCAACCACCTTGGCCTCGAGCTTGCTTTGTCGCCCCACCTGCTTACCCCTCACTCAGATGTACGATCTTGTTCAGTGTGGAATCGTCTGGCGACAGATGCCTCTCCTCGCGGCCTGCATGACTCGTGGATACTGGGTTCGCGGGGGGGGGGGGGCGCGGGGGGGGGGGATTAATTTAATGAATGCAACAAAAAAATAAACTTACCAGGCATTTCCATTCTCCTCCAGTCCCGCGTCGCACTAACTTCTGCCCGCTCTTTTCTTTTGCAATGCTAACTGCCAAATCAGGAGACTGGATGCGCAGGGTGTCGGCTAACCCTTGTTTACTTACTCTATATCCTGCCACTTGATAGGGCACGGGGCGACTTTGCAAAAAACGCGTCACCGCCTGAGCAGGATCCTATCTCCAGACGCTTGCACCACATTAGGCATGCGCAGCATGCCTAATGGTTTGTGAATGTGAGTGAGGGGCGACGCTCCTCACTCACATGCGCAGACGGACCATCTTCTGGACTCCTCGCCTGCGTGTGCTGTGCCTTGACACATGCGCAATTTCACCCGTGACTCACAGGCCGGTCGGAAATGTAAACAGACAAATTCGTCTGCTTACATTCCTGTTGCCCAAACTGCAGTGAGCCGTTTCTTTTGTAGGGCGCTGCCCCGTTGCCCCTATGGACCAGCCGCCACTGTGTGGTAATAACATTACTACATTTTAAAGTTGTGGTATTATCTCAGGATATGTGTGGTTTTGAGTGGCCTCATAAATCATGATTAAGGGAACCCAATGCATATCACTGCGTCTCCTTACTCTAGCCCCAAGAGGTTACGGTGGGTTTTCCTATGCAACACTCATGAAATCTGACGCTGACCCAGATTTTCAAAATCTTACAAACCTGGGGAAGCACCAAATCCATACATCTCTGAGGTGCGATGTAACTAGGAGAAATATGTTCATTCTGCAGCACACATACAAAGAGGAAACACCTCTTTGCATTCCTGCACAAAAACAATCCTGCATGCAGCAGAGGCACCCTTGCACCATGGTGCAAGAGTCCCTACATTGGCGCTAGACTGCCGAAACGGCACCAGAGCAGGGAAAAAGAACTGGAATGCACGTGTTGCTTAAATGCAGTGCATTCCTGCCCTGTAGGCCAGCACAGCAAGGTGCCCTGCTGCACTGCCTTACACCAAAAGCCCATAAAAAATAGCACACTATTTTTCATCATCAGACATTGGCCTGAGTAAGAGATAGTAAGGCAGAAAAGGGAGAAAGGAAGATAAGTAGTAAGGTAGGAAAACAAAAACAAAGGTAGAAATCAGAGATGAAAAAGAACTTGAAAGTGTGAAATAAAAAGAGATGTGTCAAATAGTGGAAGAAGAGGCATTCAATACTAGGTAGCCTTGGTATTCTGCAACCTGACATTTGGCATCAGTGACGGCGGGCTCCTAAGAAATGTTTTGGGCATCTGTACTTAATTTTTACAAATTAAGCATTAGTGGTAACCTAATTACTGCACATTTATACAATTTTCATATCACTGTGATGCTTAAATGTACTATTGCTCTGTTCCGGTACAATGTGGCACAAAGCAGTGCATGGTTTTAACCACTTAGTCCAATTGATATTTTGAGATGGGAAGATGCCATTTTCTCAGCACAAAAAAACACTTTGGGCCTCAAATACGAGGTTTTGGCACAGGACAGTGCACAGGGAATCTTGCTGGGCCGCCATGCATCAAAAGAAAAGGGCAGGAATGCGCTGTATCAATGGGATATGGCACCTTCCTAACCTTTTGCACTGCGCTGGCACACAATGGGCTGCCATGTGCCAATGCAGGCACCCTTGTGCCATGGTGCAAAGGTGTCTGCGTTGTAGGGGTGATTGTTTCTGCACAGGAAGGGATAC
The DNA here is from genome assembly GCF_964261635.1 of Lissotriton helveticus. NCBI lineage: Eukaryota > Metazoa > Chordata > Amphibia > Caudata > Salamandridae > Lissotriton > Lissotriton helveticus. The sequence goes on from NC_136067.1 coordinate 877,973,743, forward strand.
TTTCCTGCACAAAAACAACAATGAGAGGTGTTTTGCTCTTTCTGTGTGTGCTGCACTGCAGAAATAAGGAAATGTTTCCTCTTTGCACCTCCCTTATGCCAGCCCTGGTGTGAAATTAGAATTTGATTCATTCCCAGCTTTACGTTTCCTCGTAACTCTGGAAATGCTTTAGATTTGATGGGTGTTGCGTGAGAACACCCACACCATGGAACGACCCTTTCACGCAGTATTCTGAATGATATTGGCACATATTTACAAGGCTATGAAAAGCCAAGCAAAGTGGCTTTGCGTGGTCTTGTAGATATGCTGTGTACATTTCGCCACTGGAGCGTCAAAAAAGTGACACTAGGGGCTTCGTAAATGAGGCCCTTGGACTGCTTTGCATCAAGTGCCATTACTGAGGCAGATCAGAGCAAACACCAATTGTTTTGATGCAAAGCCTGATGATCTTAGCTAGCCAGAGCTCTCTTTTTTTGATATCCAACTTTATTGGCATTTTGCAAACAAAAACAAGACAGCTATTAAAACACTTGTAGCACTGGGACATATATGACATTTCATTGCATCTCCCCAGCAATAAACTTAAGATTGAATAAGAAAGAGTCCACCCTTAGCACCACGAGCAATCAGTCGAATATTCCCTTCCATTTATTTACCCCATATTCGTTCATATTTATTTTAGCCAGACATCTCTTAACCCCTTTCGTGCGGCCGACGGGAGCACTCCCTCCCCAGTGCTGCGCATGACAGTTGGCCGTCGCTTGAGGAGCAAACTATGTGATGGCTGCAGAGCCTCGTTGTTTAATTAATTTATTAATTGTGGTCACTGAGGTGTTGACCCGCTCCTAAAATAACCGTGTTATCAAACAGGCGAGCGAGCAGCCCAAATTAATGCGAGAGATGCTAATTTATATTAATGTTCCTTCTGGCTCCACTGACTTGGGAACAAAAGAATGCTTTTAGGAGAGGCTCAAGACCCCAAAGACTTCAATTAAACAGTTACCAAAAGTGACGGGGTCTCGGAAACAACCACCACCTCAAAGTTCGGTCCTTGTGCTCCAACTCTTCAAGGAGGTGCATGTGAAGCGCATAATTATTTTTGACACAAATGTTTTGGCAATTTGAGATTCGGTGTACTGTGCCGGCTCCTCATCCAAGGGGAAGGAGCATAGCCCCACTGCTTTCTGAGCAGTGTAAAAGAAAAAGAAAATGATAATAACACAACGTTAATAACATTGCATTATCATTTTATTTTTATTATGGAGTCAGGTTAGGGCGAGGCTGCCCTATGTGACGTCGGAGCAGGGAGGGGGAGTAGTGGTGGGTACCATAAGTGGGCATGACTGATTGGCCGTCCTTTTGGGCCGGCCAAACCGTCATGCACACTTAACATTTCTCCACCTGGTTGTGTTGTACAGCTGGGTGGAGAACTGACACAGGCTCCCAGTTCCTGTGTGAGCCCCGAACCAGAGTGCTCAGACCAATCCAAGCGCTTCTCTCATGCTGGGAATAGTATTCCCAGTCCAGCGCATCTCTCATGCTGGGAATAGTATCTCCTTGTGTTTACTTTGTTCGGGAATAGTATTCCGAGCATGAGATGAGTGCTGGGATTAGCATCTGAGAGCCTGCAAGTGTGCACCAGCTGCCAGAGTCGAGGATCGGTGAGAGGAGAGAGGCGGTGGCGCCAGGTAAGAACAATTATATTTATTTTTAATCTTGTTCTTGTTTGTATTCCCACCTCCCCTGCCCGTCTCACCACTTTGCATTGCTTGCAGCCGCTACTGGATGTCTATGGGAATATTAAAAATAAAAAAGCACATCTTTAATTCTTATGAATACGCACATGTATATATAGTGATAGTTTAAAATCTGATGTGTGTATTTTTTAAACTCCATATACTATAAACTAACTGTATAACAATAAATTAATAATTTCACATAAAAACTGAAATTTGGTATTAAACACGAGAGAAGTTTGTAAACCTACCGTCTCCGAACTGCACAGTATGCGATCCTGCGCTCAAAGCTTAGCTTCCCCAAAATCCGAGCTTCCTGGCTTGACCAAATTGTGATTCACGATCCATTGTTTTACTTCACGGTGTATCATTTTCCATAACCATCCAGGTTGAGACCCAGTTCAGTATGTGATCTGTGCAGTAGAAAAACCTCACTTATATGATTAATATTTTTTTTAAAAACGTGCTCCCCCTTTATTAACAATATCGGTTATAAAATAGAAAACATGACAAACCTACACATTTTGGGTAACTCTTGACAAGTTCGTCAGAGCTTGGGGATCTTCTTGAATGTTTCATGTTGAAAAAAATATTACTTTCAATAAATGTCGCTCAATTGAGAGACATAATCTTATGTACTTGAGACACTGAGAAATGTTGAATTTCTTTTCCTTCATTTTAAAGTCTATTATATTTTTCATGACAATTGTTGCCTTCTTTACATATTTTGATGGCTCGGCTTGTGCTTTGGCTCTCAGCCAAATCAGATCCCTTATTTGGCTCTTCTCAAGGCTGTTGCAGTCCCCCATGACATATACTGTCTCCTACGCCTTTGTTTGTGGTAAACATCTGTTAGAGAGCAGTGCACACATGCATATGTCTGTATTTAACAGCTGCATGACACATTGCTGCCTGGTTTAAACTTTCACTGGTGGAAGAGGTTTTTTTTTGCAGCTTAAAAAATGCCAATGTTCTTTTCTCTGATACCACATGCATTATGATTCCATCACACAAAAGCATTTGCTCAGTGATGTAGCAAGAGAGTCAAGAACCCTGGGCAAGCAAGGAAAATGCCTCCTCTGTCATTTGATTAAATACATCCATCACTGCAGTTCAAAGGGTCCTTAAGACTCCAGGCCCTGGTGCCACTGCACCTTCTGCCGGGTTGATAGCTCCACCCTTGTGTTTGCCTCTAATTTATGTTGCAGACCATTGCCCCTGCATGCCCACAAATTATAGGGACAGTAGGCACTAAAGTTAACCACCTTGCATATAGGGACATTTACTCGGTTATGGTGGCTTCCATGGGAATGCATAGGTATTGGTCGGTTGCAGTCATATGCCATATATAACTGTCCCCCTAGGCACTGGGTATGTTGCTGAAAAAATCCAGCCCTCCTTATAAATGATGCTTCACTCTTAATCAGTGTCATGCATTCTGTTTTATTTCATCAAACTTGAGTTTTTGTGTTCAATTCACACTGAATATTCATTTGTTGGAATATAAATTTCATCCAAAGAATACATTTCATCCAATGCATTTCGGTGGTTAAACCACCTTCATCAGGGAAACCATCTGCAAATAACAAACAATAAATTCTCTGAGCATACTGTATTATAACATCCTCAATCTTATAACTTCACAATCTTCATATTATACCTCCGATATTATCTGTTGTAAAAATTACCGAATGTGGGTCTACATTCTCTATGCTGTTATTCTGTTGATAAAGTTAACCTAAATTGCTGTTCTAACAGTCGCAAATAGGGGGAACAATTTGCTCTGTGTTGCGTGGTCTTCTATTAAAGGAACGCTGTTCGTACATCTTACTGTGACTATAACCTGGAATGTACTAACTCTCGCTAAAAACACTGCGCGAGTCGCTTTCTCCCTTGTCGTTATGACCCATAGGCTTCCTTCCCTTCGTATTTAATGGCGCTCTGCCTTCAATAAGTTCGTTAACGCTTATATGGTCTTAATGCCCTGTGCTATGTGCACGCTAGTGTTCTCACCTCCGTGTTCTTCGTTTAGCGGCTCTGCTGTTCCGTGATGCGATTCAGTTCACGCGATGTATTTACTTCCGGGTTTAAGGCGTTACGTGATATCCTGCGCATGCGCATAAGAGCTTATAACGCTAATGTTGTACGCGTGAAGCGTTTTTTGTATACGCAAAGGGCTAACTTTATTAACCATCAAATACAACGCAATGTGTGTCTCTATAGGTAGTTTATCTTAGTCTCGCTACACTTTGTTCCCATGGTCATGGTGGCGATGAGGATATCTGCCCATAGGTTACCCACTTACATAAATCACATCTTAAATTAAAATATACAGATCCCTGTTATTAATGCGCATGTGATTAATTATAAATAGCAAGTAAATTCAGTCCTATCATTTAAACCGTGAGGTTTCAGGCTGTGCAAATGAAAAATCCAATAATTTTCACGCTTCAATAGGTTTTTCTTGTTTGTTGGACCTTCTTTCCTGTCGATCTGCTCCAAGACACGTGCCCTTAATTGACTTATGTGATGTTTCTTCTCCAAGAAATGTGTTGCCACTGCTGATTTTGATGAACTTGTTCGAATGTTGCTTTTGTGTTCAGTCAGTCTAGTGTTTTTAGTTTTCTTTCTGTGTGGCCTACATACACAGAACCACAAGGGCATTTCAACATGTATATTATGTTAGACGTATCGCACGTTGCATTAACTTTAAGGTGGATTTTATTTCCTTTCATGGGATGGGTAATGAAATTACCCTTCATCACATTATGGCAGTTGCTGCAATTCAGGCACGGTATGGTGCCTCGAAAATTCTTTTTCTGACTGGGTTCATTAGATGTTTTTAGGAAATCTGACAAGTTTTTTGCTCTGGTATAGGCGAACATGGGTTAATTCGAAAATATTCCTTTGAAGTCGGGTTCAAATGTCAACATTGGCCAGTGTCTTTTAATTATTGCCTTGAATTGGTGGCTTAGGAATCGAGCAAACACGGTTTCCTCCAAATTTAGGCTTACTTATATGACAAGAAGTGTTCCCTTGGAGCGCAACGTAATTTTGCACAATGTCCAGTTCTGTAATATTTAAGGGAGCTAGATAAGCTAGATAACTTTGTACATCTTTTAATACATTAAAAATGGAGCAGAGTTTCAGATGAGATAGGTGTGCGTCAAACCGGTGTCTATTTAAATGCTCCTTTGCCTGGAAAAAGGAACGTATCTTTCAAAGATATTCGACAATCACAGATGAGTTTCTCTCGTTGTGGGAACATTCCATAAATGCTTTGAGAGTAAAGTTTGTGGCTAATAACAAGCAACCTTGCTCTTGGCCCCTTGAGTTTTTAGGTCTGGCATTAGCCAACAGCTTTTGATATAACTAAAATTATATAGATAATATAATTACTTAAGGGGCTTTCAGCCACCTCTCTTCATCCATTGGTCTGTTCTTGTGTCACTAACGTTTTGCTTTTTCCCACTACAGCATTCAGGATGGGGCAGTGGGTCAGCCTACTCAAATCACTGATTAGCTCCACTTTGAGTGACTGCATTTTGCTCTTTCACAAGGAGAACATCGGCACACAAGGTAGATTGACTTTTTTACGTCTTTGCTAGCCAAGACCTTTTGTTTTTACCTAAATTATGTGTATAACATAGTTACTTATAGGGGGTATCAGCTATAGTTCATATATTGGTTTGTGGTTATGTCATTCACATTTTCGGCCACTTGCTTCAGCATGTGTCAAGGGGCAAAATATCAGCCCTTTTCGGTTACTGCCTGACTTCACTATGACCTATGGTATGCTCTCATTTCACAGGTAGCACATCAACACACAAAGTAATCATCTTCAATGTCAAGGAGTACTATAGTAATGTGTGATTTTTTTTTTAGACCCAAAAACATTTTTGCCTTCAGCCAATGCCTTTTTTTTTTACATTGCTGAGGTTCCAACAACTTTTGAAAAATAAAGTTTTGCAAAAAGCATGACAAAGCAAAAGAACAATTGCCAAACGTCTGTTGGTCAATGACAGACCAATTGGCTTTGTCAATACTTGTTTTACAATGGTTGCTTGCTACGTCAACATCATTATTGATTTGACCAATCGAGATGCTCTCTGAATTCCTCTATGTATCATCATATAGCATAGAATCGTGTTTGAAATAAGGTGTAAATCTATGACATCAATCACATCCTTTTGGAAACCAAAAATTGTTTATCCTTCCTCTTGTAGCTGCCATTCTGGAATCTACCACTGTCCAAAATTCCTTCTGTAGATGTCCGTCTGGAATCTAACACTATCCACACTTGATTGTGTAAGAGTCCTTCTGAGATCTACCACTCACTATGCTTTCTTATATGGCAGTCCTTGTATCTACCTATATTCATTCTTTCTTGTGAACGATGCTTCTGCGTTCTATCCTAGGACGTCAATTACGGGTTGCCAGGGGCCTTTGCAACCCCTAGCATCAGCAGTGGCAGGATTAGAAGCAGCTCCTCCTTATGGACGTCGGGCAGGGGCTTCACTCACCTCGTATTTTGTCAATTGTTTATTATACAAATAGTGAATAAAATGTCATTATTCGCTATTAGTTAAATACAAAATGGAGTACAAACAGCTGAAATATGACATTCCCTGGCATCTGGAGTAAGAAAAAAAAGATTTAAAATGTTTGTATCTTGTGTTCGTGCTTGCAGTCGGTGTGTTTACGTAAGAGATAGTGTGCATGTAGGTGTGAATGTGTGTGTATGTGTAAGCATATGTATGTGTGAGTGAAAGTGAAGGTCAAGGGGCATGTGAAGTTACTTCCGTTACACCTGGCATTTTGGACAATTGACTTCAACAGTTCTAGCATTCTCAATGCTTTCTTCTCTGACAATTGGTTCTATAATCTACCATTATCTACGCTTCATTGTCTAGCAGTTGTTCTGTAATGTACCGTTGTCCATGCCCCCTTAATAAACATTCTTAGAATGGACCCCTGTCCACGCTTCCTTCTGCACCTGCAACCATCGTTCTGGAATCTATTTATGCCCATGCTTCCTTGTAAAACAGTTTTCCTATATATCACCGTCCAGGCTTACTCGTGTAGCTAGGAAAAACCAAAGGTGGTGATGGACGGAGCGTTGACAATACAAACACTCACCCCCAGTCAACTGATCTGGGTTTAATCCATCACCGTTCTTTAGCTCACTCCACCACCCCAGTTCAGACATGGCCATATGCAAATCAGTCTGACCCTGTGCCTCATGGGAACAGTCCAGCCCGAACTGCCAAGCCATGTCTTCCCTGGACCGGAATCAAGCTTCCCAGGACCGGTTTCTGGCATTACAGCCGTCTTCAGCTGGGCTTGCTTGACTCCAGTGGCAAAGTGAGCAAGGGACTCACGTCTGAGCATACCCTGCCAACTTAGAGCGAACAAAGAAAAACCAAAGGTGGTGATGGACGGAGCGTTGACAATACAAACACTCACCCCCCGTCTACTGATCTGGGTTTAATCCATCACCGTTCTTTAGCTCACTCCACCACCCCAGTTCAGACATTGCCATATGCAAATCAGTCTGACCCTGTGCCTCATGGGAAAAGTCCAGCCCGAACTGCCAAGCCATGCCTTCCCTGGACCGGAATCAAGCTTCCTAGGACCGGTTTCTGGCATTACAGCCGTCTTCAGCCGGGCTTGCTTGACTCCAGTGGCAAAGTGAGCAAGGGACTCACGTCTGAGCATACCCTGCCAACTTAGGGCGAACAAAGAAAAAACGTGTAGCTGTCTTTGTGGAACGCTGCACCGCTCTTCATTTCTTTTGTGAGAGTCCTCGACTCTATTAATGCCTTAGATTTCCTCTCGGACTGCTCTTCTGGAATCTATCACTATCCTTGCTTCTTTGAGTGAGTCCTTCAGGGATCTATCATTATCAATGTTTTACTGTTTAACAGTCCTGTTATCTAGAACTGTCCTTCCTTTCTTGTGTAAAAGTTCTTCTGTAACCTACCATTGTCCATGATTTATGTTCATTAATCTCTCTGTAAACTACCTCTGTGCGTGTTCATTGTGCAACAGTTCTTCTGGAATCGACCAATGCCCATGCTTCATTGTGTAAGACTCCTTCTACATCTACCAATGCCCATGTTTCATTGTGTAAGACTCCTTTCACATCTACCAATGCCCATGCTTCATTGTGCAAGTCTCCTTCCACATCTACCAATGTCAAGTCTTCATTGTGCAAGACTCCTTCCACATCTACAAATGTCCATGCTTCATTGTGTCAGACATTATGTAAGATTCCTTTCACATCTACCAATGTCCACGCTTTCTTGTACAATCATCTTCCTGGGCTCTACCACTATGCATGCTTCTCAGGAAAGAATCGTACTGGAATTCATCCCCGTCCATGCCTCCTTGTGCAACAGAGGTAGTGAGTTTGGTTTAAATGGGTTGAGATAAGGCTAAATTTTACTTGAAATTGCCCAAAAACTATTAGTAGCCAGTCCAAGGCAAGCATCGGGAAATAGAGGGGAACTTACCATGTTACTCTCTATCTGACCATGCAGGGTGTCGGTTTGAAACAATGTGCAATTTTCCAATAAAGCACACCTACGCCTGATAAAATATATATTTTTGTAATCTTTTGTTAGTGGCAAAGTCATTTCGCGAAACAAAAAGGTTACATATCTCTTGGTACTATTAATAACAAGCATTGACATAACTTATAGGTCCCACTTTTGGACCGATTGGCTTTCTCTATATCTTTTAGCCATGCTACATGGTATCCCTAGCAGCATGGGTAAATAAAAGTACAAAAAGCGTATGGCTTCATTTTGTAGGCACGCTCAATGCATGCACATGTCTATCAACTGACGCAGACTTTTTTTCCTTCTTTAAATTTGCCAACCCAACTTGGATTGGCAAATATAAAGAAAACAAAGGCACAAACGCTTTTTATTTTGGCAAGTGGTTGAGGGAAGCAACAGGTGCAAGGGGCGTGGAAGCAATACAGGGGCAGAGTGGGTGATGGGAAACATCATGGGGGTAGGTGGGAGCTGAAGCAACACAAGATGCCGGAAGCAGCATGGGCAATGAGGGTGAAGGGAACCAACATGAAGGGTTCAGGGGGACCAAATGGGTGACTAGGAGAGCAACGTGGAGAGTTTAGAAAAGCAAATGGGCAGAGAGAGAGAGAGCAACATTGAGCTAGGATGGGGAGAAGAACATGGGTAAGAAAGTAGTGCAGGCAGAGAGCACACGAGAATGAGCACATCATAGGGGACGGTTGGGAAGAATCACACAGGCAAGAGAGAGCAGTGAGGAGGGGGGAGAGAAAACATTAATGAGATAGCTGAAAAACACATGAACTCTGGTGGAGTGCTCAAACTACAAGCAGTGTCTGAAAAAGCGAGCAGTGTGAGGACACGGCAATGCATCCATGCTCCAGGAAAGGGACAAACAAAAGAAGAGAAATGAACGCCCACACATGTAAATGAACAAGAAGCAAACAAATGGGCAACAAATGGTAAGCAATGGGCGGGCTCTAAGCCCACTGTAAGCTAACAATACATCACACAACAGAATCGCTGTCTACTAGGCGAGACCTAAAAAAGAGACTGAAACGCACAACCACACAAACGCATGGAAATGGGTGTCTCAGAATGTAAGGGGGCAACAATTAAGTGGATAAACTGATTGCTTGGAATTTGGGAGGGAGCAAAGTACCAATTAAGCTCGCTTTTCTCTTACGTTTTTTTTTTTTATTTGATCTCCTTGTTCCATTAGCCACCTGAGCGGCTTTGCCCCCCCGGAGACACAAACCCCATCTGCGTCACATGCATCGGAGGAAGACAACGGGCCTGTGACGCACACGCGTTTCGTCGCATCATTATTCGGCGTTCCAGTAAATTGGCGCGCGTGGCGTCCTCTGTCTGCGGGGCTTCAGCTTGGCCTTGTGACATGCTCTTTCTGGGGTCATTTCCCGCATGACAGCAGAGTTCACCCCCCGGGATTACTCGTTTTAAATTATGCCCCTTCTTAGCTGCAGGCGTTGCCCGCTCTGCTTTAAATACAGCAATCTCGCACAAGCCCATTTGTGGTTTATTGCAATGTTCTCAATACAACCAGCACGTGTATAATTGCTGCAGCGCCATGACAACGAAGACAGCGTAACCAGCGTTGGCCCCTAAATTGGTCTGAAATAAAAAATATCATCACCCAGAGCAATATTGCTTTCTGAAGATTGTTAATATTAAACAGGGCTTATAGAAGTGGGCCCCACTTACGCTTTGGGCATGCCTGCAAACGTTCCTAAAACAAACGTTTTTTTATATTCACTTGGGGTGAACTATATAGGCGGTTGAAAATTATCTGATACAGTTACTGCACTAAAGTGTGGACAAATGTGTGTTTCTAAACGATCAGTCAAAAAGGGTAATACGGGGCTTCGATTATTGTTTTGATTTCATTTTATGATTAAGTTGCCAAGCAGAGACAAAATATTGAGAGTGGCAAGCGACATCCTGCGTTTTAAATTTCATTTAATTTTATACACATGCTCAGAATAAAACCTTTTTAATACACGAGCACCCATATTTACTGTGCTGTTTTGCGCGGGTTGTGGGGGAGGGGGGGGGAGTTTGGAGGGGGAGGTAGAGTGCAGGCCCATATCTACTAAGACTGGCCTACTGAATGCCTATAGCAGCACACACCTCACATCTTAGTGCACAGGTGAGTATGTGCTGCCTCCTTTAAGCCTGCACATATTACATACTGCACACTCGGACGGCTAATACATCGGGTTAAGATGAAGAGAGGCGCTCAATGGCAATGAGCGGCCACAAGATGGCGGCAGACTCTCTGGTTGATATGTTGGCGCACTTTAAGTTTGCGCCTTCATGTCGACTGTTCACCCTCTCGGTGCCAAGTAGCATGTTACACAAAGAGAAACCCCCTGCTATCTACTGATTGGCAGAACTTTTCAACGAGGAATGTATTTTACACAGAAATGTATCTCTTCTGTTTGAGAGAGATTCTTAAAGTGAGCCAGCTGGGACTCTCAGGAACATCTGGCAGGTGCCAGATCTCATGTGGGCCCAGGAGGGGGAAGCACAAAGGCGACGCAAACAAATATGGCCGATCTGTCATACTATAATAAATGAGGAACCCCCCCCCCCCATATTAAACTTCTTTCCACCATCCAATATCTGTAATAACAGGATCAAACCACTTCTCAGCAGCCAGAAAGCAGATTGTTTATCAGAATAGGGCTTCTGATACTGGTCACAGTTTCCTGTTTCTGCAACAGGAAATGCTCGTTGGTCTCTGGGAGGGAAATGCACCGCCTCACCGTTTAGTACAGATAAGCTGTTGAAACATACCTAATGCAGCTTGTCAAAGTAAGATTGTTTCCATAAACACAAAATGTGAGAATAGATTTGAGAAAAATAAGGTTAGTAATAATTTTCCTGACCGTGTGGTAATTGAGGCTCCATCCCCTAAAGACAAACTTATGAACTACTCTTCTGCAGGAGGGCAGAAAACCAACCGGAATTCAAGTCTTTCTGCACTACTGATGGAGGCCAGGCATTCAAAGCACAATATATTTTCTGTTTACTCGAGCTGAAAGCTCACAATTGACCGTTTGAGGGAGTGCTGTGGGAAAATGGAGGTTGCTATGAAGTGGATTAAGCTGGAAAGGGCGGGAAGAAAGCCCCAGGGCGCACACAGCATGACAACAATATTGTGAGACTGAAAAACGAGGGAATGGGAGAGGAAGAGGACGGAACACACAGGGCCGGGTCCTAGGATTTGTGGGGCCCCGGGCAGAATAGGAACATGCGAGGCCCCTATAATTTGCATAAGATTTAACCTGACAGGAAGTGACCTCATAGGAGGTAATATCAATTGGACATTAATTATATGGCATTGTTTGAAGCCGCTTTGCAAGAAGCAACTTACCTAGTTTTGATATAAGTAAAATGGTTAGAAATAGCTTTAAAAATCCTAATAAAATACGTACATAATTGGAAATACATTAAATGAATTTAACTTAGTTCAGTGGCGGCTGGTCCATAGGGGCAATGGGGCAGCGCCCTACAAAAGAAACGGCTCACTGCAGTTTGGGCAACAGGAATGCAAGCAGACGAATTTGTCTGTTTACATTTCCGACGGGCCTGTGAGTCACGGGTGAAATTGCCATTGTGTCAAGGCACAGCACACGCAGGCGAGGAGTCCAGAAGATGGTCCGTCTGCGCATGTGAGTGAGGAGCGACGCCCCTCACTCACATTCACAAGCCATTAGGCATGCTGCGCATGCCTAATGTGGTGCAAGCGACTGGGGATAGGATCCTGCTCGGGCGGTGACGGGTTTTTTGCAAAGTCGCCCCGTGCCCTATCAAGTGGCAGGGTATAGAGTAAGTAAACAAGGGTTAGCCGACACCCTGCACATCCAGTCTCCTGATTTGGCAGTTAGCATTGCAAAAGAAAAGAGCGGGCAGAAGTTAATGCGACGCGGGACTGGAGGAGAATGGAGATGCCTGGTAAGTTTATTTTTTTGTTGTATTCATTAAATTTATCCCCACACCGCCTCCCCCCCCCCCCCGCGAACCCAGTATCCACGAGTCATGCAGGCCGCGAGGAGAGGCATCTGTCGCCAGACGATTCCACACTGAACGAGATCGTACATCTGAGTGAGGGGTAAGCAGGTGGAGCGACAAAGCAAGCTCGAGGCCAAGGTGGTTGAATAGGCTAATGCTGCACCACGCAGAGCAGAGGTGCAGGTGCATACTAAAAGTCGTAAACAAGATCTTGCAGATATCAGAGCGCTTTACATTCAATCAAGATGGGTATACAAACTAATTTTTAAAAAACACGGATCAACAATTATATTTTGTGTCTGGTTCACTATCATTGGCTCTGGCTCAGCACGCAGAAAAATCTACACGGTATGAGTGTTCCAATGATGGATGCAGGATGGATGGGTGGATGCATGAATGAATGATGGATGCAGGATGGATGGATGGATGAATGGATGGGTGAATGGATGAGTGAATGCAGGAATGGATGCAGGATGGATGGTGGATGGGTGGATGAATGAATGATGGATGCAGGATGGATGGGTGGATGGATGGATGGGTGAATGGATGAATGGATGCAGGAATGGATGCAGGAATGGATGCAGGATGGAGGATGGATGGGTGGATGAATGATGGATGCAGGATGGATGGGTGGATGCATGAATGAATGATGTATGGATGCGGGATGGGTGGGTGGATGGATGGGTGCATGATGAATGATGGATGCAGGATGGATGGATGAATGGATGGATGCAGGAATGGATGCAGGATGGATGATGGATGGGTGGATGGATGGATGGGTGGATGAATGAATGATGGATGCAGGATGGATGGATGGATGGGTGAATGGGTGAATGGATGAATGGATGCAGGATGGATGATGAATGGGTGGATGGATGGATGGGTGGATGAATGAATGATGGATGCAGGATGGATGGATGGATGGATGGGTGAATGGATGAATGGATGCAGGAATGGATGCAGGATGGATGATGGATGGGTGGATGAATGAATGATGGATGCAGGGTGGATGGATGGATGGGTGGATGCATGAATGAATGATGTATGGATGCAGGATGGGTGGGTGGATGGATGGATGGATGGGTGGATGCATGAATGAATGATGTATGGATGCAGGATGGGTGGGTGGGTGGATGGATGGATGGGTGGATGCATGAATGATGTATGGATGGATGCAAGGTGGTTCGGGCTCGCTCGCTGCGCTCGCTGCGGTGCAATATGCAAATTAGTTTACGCCTCACCACTTTCAAATGTCACCAGCCGCCCCTGACTTAGTTATTGTTCTCTTGAATGGGATGAATGAAAATAATATGCAAGTCGGGAATTCTGGCACTAAGAGAGCTCCAAAGGAGAGGTGCAGACTTTACTAATGTGGAGAAAGAATAGTTTTAAGTGTTTTCCCAAAAATTGGAGTCACGTCATAGCTCAAGAGGGAGAGAGTCTCACGCCAGCACAACTAGAAAGGAGAAGGCTCTGTCTCCAATCAGGACCATCTAAATTTTAGGATGACACAGGAGTTTGGATGGCACAGAGTATAGGATTCTGGAATGAACAGTACGGAGTGCTTTCGAAAGAAAGGACCCTTTTAATGCAGTGCACATTGACAAATGGATAGTGCCTTGCAGATGTAGGGTTTCAAATCAAAAACACAACAGACAGCAGAAAGGTGTGAAGAAATAGCATTGCAATGCAGCTGTCTCAGATGAGCAGCCTAGCACTGTCGTGAATGATTTGAAGGGTACTGAATGCGAAAAGGCGGGAAGCCCAAGAGAGAGGGCATAATAATCTAATGAGAAGATAACTGACTGCACAACAGCTTCATTGTAGTGAGAGGGGAGAAAAGGGATGATTTTGTAATGCTTATGGATGTAGTAAAAGCAAGTGGATGAAACATGGTTAATCTGGTCCGAATAAAAAAGAGAAGATGCAGGAAAATGAATCGAAGATTTTTTTGCCGGCTCCACCAATGTGGGCGATTGACCCAGCTACACCAGCCACCAAAGAGAGCACCCTATGGTATGAGATCCTTTAAAAATGAGAACCCTTGATTTGTCACTTTAAGGTTTTAATGAATTTGTCTTCTTTCAGAAATCAACTGTTAGCATGCACGTACAAACATATTCTTGGGCAAAGACCATATTGTCACTGAGGGAAGTGATGTTTGGGTATCAATAAGCACTAGATATCAGCAATAAACCAAAGTACTGTGTGAGTAAGACTAACTGGGAATTATATAGATTGAAAAGTGGTGACCCAATAAATTCCACAAGTCAGAGGTTAGAAACATAATAGAAATAGGTGGTGAGTGGATTGTTTCAGATTTCTCAAATCGGATACAGGTAAACCATACCAAGTGTATACTTAAATTCCAGGTTGCACTAGTTGATTTAAAGCACTGGCGGGGAAACAGTGTCAAATGTGGTACTAACTTTTAGTAGTATTAAGGCTGCTCTAACTCTATGATCAAGATTCAACCACAAATGATCTGATACAGCACAAATGCTACTTCAAACTCCTAGAGTTGTCAGAAGCCGGCACATTGCCAATGAGTAAATTATGTTTTATGAAAGAGATTTGGAAGTTTATTTCTTTTTTCTAGGATTCAAATATATCTTGCTGTTTCTGACCCTTTGAACTTCCACCTCTCCCCTCCGGTCTCATCCCGCCCAACCTCTAACATCTTTCAATGTTCCTGCTTTCTTTCATCCATCTCTCACCAATACTTCTCTCTCCAGTCTGCTTATGTTCCCTTGCTGGTTCTGTCTCTCTACCACACATCTTATCCATACACTCCCCTTCAACTCTCATCTCTCCTCCAGCCTCATTACTTCTTTCCTTGTTCTGCTTCATTTACATTCACCTCTCCCCTTCAATCCTCCTGAAGCATCTTACCATTGTTGATGATGACCCTTTTAAATTCACCTTCCCCTCAATGCTCTACTCTTTTTCTCATCTTTCCCTCATCTTTCTGTGCTTGAATCCAGAAATATAAGACAACAACTGACTTACATCTAAAAGAAGCCAATGGTATTGCTTTTTTGTCAATGGCTGTTTAAGATAAATGAGTAACAATAATAAATTATTTTACATTCACCCTGTCACTGTTTTGAGCATGAGTACCTCCTTCACACACATTTGCACAGAATACCAACTGCAACTGGAATACGGGACCGTTGCTCAGTGTGCTCTTCAGATTGGCCATGTATTGAATGACCATGTATTCTGAACACCTTTTTGACCCATAGACAGACACAGTGTGAAAGTTGAACTGCCTTCAGCCTCCACTCCAAAGCACTCAACTGTAGCCTGTTATAAACACCTGGAGGCGACTCACCACGATGTGTGCCCCATACAAGAGTAAAATGCTGTGAAATGAAATACAGAAACACACATCCTGGACATAGCTAACACTCTTGGGGAATGCAAGATTAAGTAAAGCATGTGAAATATAAATAGGACAAAATCGCTGTCATGGATTACCCTATCATGCAGTGAGACTGGGTCAGGAACTAGGCCCGGCACTAAAATAAAAGTGGCCCCCATTAGTGAATTAGTTAGCTAGAAAAGTGTCCCATGTTTCAAAATTAGGGCAGTTTTAAACTTGTAAAGACATGCTGTTTACGTTTTTTGTAAGGTATGGGAGATTGCATAGATTTGATTTTGCTCCAGGCATTGTTTGTTTTAATATCGTGAAAATCAACATTAAAAACATGTTCATCTGACCATAAAACAGGTCAAATACTAATCTGGCAGATTAGACCATTACACACTGCCGGATGTATGACATTACAACACATGCTTTTACATCGCATGCCTTTACAACGCTGTTTTTACAACGCATGCCTTTACAACGCATAGTGCTTTTGGGCGCTGGATAGTGAATAGTTTAATTTACTATTCCAACTCCAGTCCCCGTGGATAGTAGGGAAGGTGTTGGATAGTAAATTAAACCTATTCCCTATCCTAGAGCGCCCCCCAGCGCAATGCGTTGTAATGGTTTGCATTGTAAAAGTTGCGTCGTAAAGGCACTGCGTGGTAAAAGTTGCGTTGTAAAGGATGTATACCCACACTGCCTGATTGCCCTAATGTCCAACCCGGCCACTGTGTTATACAATTATTGTGCTGATACAGGATTATTGTTTTTGTAGGTAAAGTAAAGGACATAAATATAGGGTCCGATAGGGGCCTGTTTCAATGTCAATTTTAATTTACCTCCAGGTAAAGACTTGAGGGACCTAGCACACTGAAAGCCCTAGTCCAGCCAATGTTATATTCCTATTGTGCCCCTCTTCCTGCACCTCTTGTCTGGCTGCTATCTCACACCTATCTGCTCCCCCCGCCCCCTCTCACTTGATTCCGTATTTCGTACCCCTTTCATTCACTCTGTGCTCCCTTTCCCTCGTCCTGGATGAGCGGAGCGGTTTTCAGTGTGAGGCGCCGTCATTCTATCTTTTGCGCCCTGCAGGTTATACTGCTTCTTATTCAAAGAGGGGCGGGGCACACTTCACAGGTGAGGGCTCTTGATTGACCTGTCTGATCGCTGCTATCCTCATGCAGATGCAGCGATTAGGCCAAGAGAGACGGACCGGCAGGCAGATATTGATCAAATCCCTTGGGCCTCCTGGGCCCCCTGGGCCTCCAAACTCTTGAAAGCGCGAGGCCCCCTGGCTGCGAGGCCCTGGGCAGCTGCTCACGCTGCCCATGCCTAGCGCCGGCCCTGGGAACACACACCAAATGAACGGAAAGGAGGAAAGCGTGTGTAGTAGTGGGTACTAGGCCCACATGCTTGCAGATGAACCACACAGACACAGTAGTAGGGTACTGTAATTGGCCCAGGGCACGTGCAGACGGCCCCCTTTTATTTGCAGGTTCACCTGACCGGTGATTCCTGTGATGGGTGGATGTATGGTGTGGGGTGCAAACTCAGGCAGAACACTAGAATGTGTCCAGCAGGACACTACATAGGGCAGCCAAATGTAGGCATTTTCATTTGTGCATTTATACTTAAGCAGGGCTTTAAGTGGGCTGGGTCTCACCGGTGCTGATCACCAGCAGTTTTTTAAAGGGGGCCTCGAAACAGGTCTCTATCGGGCTCTGTTTTGTGCCCTGGCACAGGAGGTCTGTTTTTTCCGGACTGCAGTGCCAGCAGGCACATATTGTGCTCGTGCTCAGACTGCTCTTCTCACTAGTGGAGAAGTTACGGCATGACGTCATGCCAGGTGAGCGTTGTATGGAAAGGAAATCCTTTAAGGAGAGTCATTTTCTCTCTGGATTTCCCTTCTCTTTTTGAAACTCGGGAGCAACAATATTGTCCTTGTATCACCAGGGCTTTAAGTGGAAGCTTTTTAGGTCTCACTAGAGCCAGCGCATGCGCTGATCTGGTGAGACATTTAGTAACTGGCTTTTTGAAGTGCTACCAAAGGCTTTCTCCGGCCACCAGCGAGCGGTTACGCACGCGGGCACGCGCTTATTAACACAGGCGCCATCTCGCGGGCACCCTTACAGCCGCGATTACTTTCACTTTCATGGGACCCAAACGTGTTAGTCGCGCTTAACAAGAAACCTCATTTATTTCATCAACTGCCCACGTCATTTTAGCTTGCCCTTCGTAATGAATGAGGTACCTCAGTGGGTCTACCTAATTCGGCACCATACTTAAAGACCCCACCCCCCAATGAACCAACCTGTGTAGATGCTCACCCGCCCTAAGATTCCAACCTACTCCCAAGCCACCCACAGATTTGCAAGCCTTGGACACCATCCTCATTGTGATCCTAGGAGCCCACCAGCCTCGCTGGTAACCCTTGGGGCCTCGGACTTCCTCCGCTTTTCCGAGCCCTCGCAGGCTGACCACTCGGCCCTCCGCGGCGCCAGGCACCCGCATCCAGGGTAATGGAGTAATGTGCACAGCTGGTTAATGCACGTGCTCTGGGTGGCACACCGACAGATCGGGGCTTCATTTGCTAATACCGATTAAATTTACGCCACCAAGGTAAACACATTAACAAAGCACATACAGTGGTTTGTTATAAATGGTCACTTCTGATAGCCAGGCATATACGCCTGAGGTAGCGTACTACTTAATTAACACGGAGCGCACCCATTCTCGCGTTCTTCTGCCAGCCTCAAGGACCTACATACTCTGCTTTCATATTCGTCATTTCCTCACCCCTTCTGGGGAGAGAGGCACGCATTACTCCTTCAAGTAATGCTGTGTGCATGGGTGCTGTGTGTGGACTGTACCACCCCACCCCTTTTTAAGACCCAGGGACTGGCTGCCTCTAAGAGCTGGAATTCTGGCTGGGGTGCTTTCTCTATCTTTTCAGATCTGAAAAAGTAACACTCAGTCGGCATAGTAGCAGGGTGTACCACCCCGCCCCTTCCGGAGCAGGAGGACCCCCACCTCCGCACCTACACAATGATAAATCCCCACCCCTGCAGGCTCTTCAGTGACACCACTTAATACGATCACAGATATCGCCCACAGCAGTGGTCTTCAAACGTTTTACTCCCACCCCCATGTAAAAGAAGTCACACCCTCTCAATTTCACTATTATCCTTTTACATTGGCAATGTTTAAATAGGTCTAAACATATTTAAACATTGCAGTTTTGTCAGTGATGGACCATTAAACAGTGTCTTAATGCCGCTCATTGTTTATCCTTTAAACAATTGCATGGTGATTCTCTTGCCCAGAGCCTGGTGCCTCCCCCTGGGAACACTTAAGCCCCCAGTTTGAAGAACTCTGGCCCTGGGTTACTTTGCCACGCATACCATTTAACACCTCCTCGACAACTCCGCCTAAAGCCCCCTCTAAGAGCCCCCCCCCTCCTCTCTTCTCCTAGCAGTGATAGCATCCTTCCCTCATTTTATTACAGCTCACCACTATTCACCGACCACTCGCCTTACTACTTCAAATCCTTTCCTGTTAGGAATATAGCAATACCCCCTGAACCCTAAAAATAGAGCTCCCATTTAACACACTGCATCACAACCATCTACTGCGCCACCGCTACCCAGAACGCTCACCCACCCTGGATACTGATGAGGTAATAAGCAGAGGGGCACCAGACCAGGCCTTGATGCTCCCCCAAATCCAGTCACAGCCGAACCAGTGGGCGAGGCCAAGGGTGCAACAAAGGCCCACGTGCAAGTTCTGTAATTAAACCTAAAGCCAATAAATAGGTATGTAAATTGTATTTCTATTTCGCAAATCTAGCCATAGCAAACAGCAGCAGGTCGCTATACAGGAAGCAAGACAAGCATTAAGTGAACGAGTGATAAGAGGGGATGCCAATTTGAGTACTTAATGGGGACGTCGGTTCTGGATCCAGGATGCATAGTTGAAAAAGGCATACTGTATTTTCTTTCACACTTTCGAGTATGTGCGCTTTAACAGCACTACTGAAGTCTCTTTCTCTTTCTCGAAGGAACGGTCTCACTTTCTTAAGCAGAGAGCGTGTATCAGGCTGCCTTTTTTGCCAATGTGTCCCTTTAGGGCGAGGTTGGTGTTCAGGTCCAAGTGACTTGGCAATCAGTGAAAATTGATGCTTACAGCCGTCAACGTTGCTGCCATTAAGCTAAATCTGGACCACGCTTATTGTTCTTGGAAAAGCACAACATTCTGTATTGGTTGGGCTGCTGCTCCTCAGGTGGGTCTGGGGCATCCAGGCCTGGATGGTGTTCGGTGTCTAAGGATTTGGATGTCTGAAGTAGGGGAAACATTCAAGCCGAGTTGCGACTTGTGTGCATAGTGGCAAAACTTGAAATTGTCTGGAGCACCGTGCTGAGGCTGAAGATGAGACCATACTGAACGTGTGGGAGGCTCTGCAGGTGATAGGCAGTGGCGTAATGAAACTTAAGTGGGCCCCCTGCAAGTTACAAGAAGGGGCCCCCTTAGGACTTTATCATGGGCTCTTAGGTCAGGACACTGTGCTGCAAAGGCTTTCTCCGGCCACCAGCGAGCAGTTACGCACGCGGACGTGCGCTTACTAGCACAGGCGCCATCTCGCGGGCACCCTTTCAGCCGCGATTACTTTCACTTTGGCGGCGCCGCCATCTGCCTTTCCTTGCTCCGCTTCTCCCACACCACAGAACGCGTCCCCTTTCACCGCTGTGCGGCCCGTTACTTTTATGGCCGCGTGGCCAATGCTTGTTTCAGACTTGAAGCAGTGCAACATGTGGCACTGAGTTGTTGACAATGCTCAGCTGTCAGTCCTCTGTTTCAAGGGCCATAGTCCATTTTAGGTCGAGGACCGTAGGCTGCGCTTGCGCAGTTCGGTCCAAAGATTTAATGTTTCTTAGAATGGGGCTTGAACCCGCCCCTCTTCTTCATTGGCTGGCCTCGTGAATTCTGGCCAGCCATTGGAGGAGAGGGGCATCACTCCCTTTAAGCCCCGTCTTTTCCCGATTCGGGGGCGTTTTTTCCTCTCTTCTTTCTCTACCTGACGTCATCGGGAGAGAGCACGCCCCTCATCACGCTGCCTGCACGCCCAAGTCGGCTCACTGATTGGTTTACAACTCCCCAAAGACACTACCATTGGTCTTCCTTATTAACCAATCAGAGGGCTGACTGGCGCGCACAGGCAGCGTGAGCAGACAGCAGACAACAGGCATATGGATACCGCTCACGGTGCCTCCCCCTCCTTCAGTCGGAGCCTGCCGCAGTCCGAGATCTCCCTGATCGGGCCTTAGGTGTGAGCCACCACAAGGAAAACATCACTTGCCTCTGCCAAGCCTTTAGAGATGTGTTACTTTGAGCAGGGTACGTCAACGGTATTCCGAATATTAATAATATAAATGTAGCGGAGATATGAACGAAAATGATAATATACATGATAGAAAGTTACGGCGTACACACTTTTAACAATTTTAACGAATTCAATAAATCTGTAAGCACCACTAAGCTTGATTTCAACTGAAGCAGCTCTGCAAGACACCTTAAAAATCTTAATGTTCTCGATTTTAAATGTAGACTGACTGCCGAAAGTGGGAAACTGTAGTAAATATTTGCAAGTAATAAAACGAACAGAGCAGCAGCAGTTTGGTCGGGATTGGGACTCTCGATCCACAAACGCAATTACAGATGAAGAAAGAACGTGCACACAGTTGTGGACAAAGTGCACGCACCGCCTGCCAAGGGGAGGCAGCTGGTCTCAGACAATACCCCACGGCTGGGGGAGGAGGACGGCGAGAGAGTCAGTCAGGAACTGCAAAATGATGACAATTCTACGGAAGGGCTTTGACTTCACAGCTAGTTTCCAGCCCTAAAAGCACACAGCGACTGAACGAGAAAGGGAACCCCGACGGAGATGAGAAGCAGAGGCATCACTCGTAGCACGGCAGAGCTGGGTCTGGCCTGGGCTCTGCTGCTCGCAGCATGTCCTGGCTTGACGAAGTCCCACCCGCAGTACCTCGACTTCAAGCCCCCCTTCCGGCCCTCCCGCGAGCTGGTTATCTGCGTTCAGTACCTTGAGTTTGGCTGCTGCGAGGCGGCTCGCGACTGGGAGCTCATGGACCGCTACTACAGGGTGCTGGGGCGTCTCGAGCACTCCCTGCACGCCTCCTGCGCAGCCCACGTGCAGGACATTCTGTGTCAGGTGAGTGTGCGGTGCCACGCAGCGGTACGTCAAGCTGGAAGACCCCCAAATAGCAATGCAGGGTAATATGGGGTGGGGTCTTCACCTCACATAAGCAATTGCTCCTTCGTGCAGAATGTATACTGACTGATACTACCTATATCAGTTGTGCTCTGTTATCGACGTATATGTACTCCAAATGTAGCTGCAATGGTTTCGAACCTGTAGCTAAGGCACAAGCAGCAGGTGCTAAAAACCCACTGAGCTGTCTTATTAGCCCTGCATCCAAGGACAGGCAAGCGACGTTAATAGGGTAAAAGGTGAGCCATTAACCATTTTTATTGCAGGCAGCGGCTACTTATGTGTTTTCTTTATAAACACACTGGTGCACAAAGAGCTTGCAACATTCATTGGTGGCTAGCAGCGAACCCCAAGGTGAAGCGTGCCACAAAATGTAGGGCAGGGATTTGTGCCCTTTTCAACCAAACCCAGAGTTACATGGAAAAAGCACCAATAAGTGCATCTAGGCCCTTTAATTCCTAGAAATACCCGGGAATTATGGCAGGGTAACAGTAGTGTTTGATCTTTAATGTCTGAGTTGAGAGGCTCTACAGTAAACCCTACAGTTACACCACCTCTTGCTCCCTTTTTGAGTGATATAAATGTAGGATTTTTATCACAGCTGTTTGTGATGCATAGACCTGTGTCAAAAATCATCTGGATGTTGAGAGAGCTTTACCTCTTATATACTTTGTCCAGTGCCTTTGGATGGACCATTATGCAAATCAAAGAATCTAACCACATTTGGTAGTCCTACAATAGTGTAACATTTCGCCTTCACCGCAATTGCTGTTGTGTGGTTGGTAGGGAAATAAATAGTATATGTTGTTGGTGCTTAGGTCTCATCTGGTGGTGACTTCCCCACCTAGAGACCTAGTATGCTTCTTTGAGCTGATAAATAAGTTGACAATTCAAATAATGTTCACTGTGAGAATGATTGCTGTTTATATCCGACATTTGTTTCGTTCGGGCCAACAATACGTCCATGAGCTTTCAATGCCTGATATGATGATGTCAAAGTTGAAATTTAAATATCACGTCTGTACCTCCATATCCTCCATCCCTTCCACAAGGGCATGTTGTAATACCACTGGCAACTGCCGAAGCAGAATGAGGTGTCCCGGAGCAGCCTGCATGTAGACTCCTAAGGGTTTTTGCCTTATGCATCTTTTATGTGTGATGGAGTAATGCTCTTCACCTCTTTTTCGTAGGTGTTGTTCATTGACCTATGTGGGGTTGATTGTGTCAGTGCTTATGGTGTTTGTCAATCTAGTGTTGCTTTTTATCCTAACTCGCATATGTTGACAGCGCTCTTAGGTCATTCTGCATGTCCCAATGATCATTTTTGAAGATGTAGCTTTTCATTCTTTTGTTTGTGTATGTGTTATTTGGACATAAATACACTATTTATTGTGGTACTTTCGAAATGGACGCAACTTTATGTTGTTTGTCACACTGTACTACCTGAATGCGGGATTTGTTCATGTATGGTGATAAACTGACCTGCTTTTTGCTGGTTCCATTGCCTTGTAATGACTTTGTGTTTGCACAGTCATTTTGCTTTCCAATGATTTTTTGCACCTGCTAAAATACCACAAGATGTTATTTTATTTGCAGAAAAACATATGATGGTAAAAGTGACTGCTCAGTTCTCTTTACAGACTTCTGTAGTATAATACCATAATCTCCTAACCAAAATATTGTCTGAGAGAAATATTGCATCTGAAATATTGTTTAGAAAAATATTGCCGCCATTGGAGTGATATTCAATAAGCAATGGTACGACGTTGCTTGTGCTTGCTGTACTGCCCCCCGTTGCTTGTGCTTGCTGTCCTGCCCCCCCCCTCGTTGCTTGTGCTTGCTCCCCTGCCCCCGTTGCTCGTGCTTGCTCTCCTGCCCCCCGTTGCTCGTAATACTGTACTACACACTCTGCTACACTCTCTACTACTCAACATTACTCACTCATAATTAGTCACTATACTACTCACTCTTTACTACTAAAAATAAAAATACACTAAATGTGTGTGTCTCTAAGACTCTTTACTACTCACTCTCTCACTATATAATACTCTTTCACTTTTTACTACTCGCTCTCTAATACTCTCTTTACTAATAACTCTCCTACTCACTATCAACTCCTCACTCTACTACTCTACTACTTACTCTGTGTGTGGGTGCTAATGCAATAGGTCTCGCATATGCAATCGATTAAGCTATTGGCAATGTAAATGACAATGTCATTTATTTATTATTAAAAAAAAAAAATCATGAGCAATGCCAATAGCTCTACCTTTAATAATGCCGAGACCATTGCATTGTAAATGCTTGATTTAGATTTCCATCAGGCACAAATTGAGAGACCGACAGGTCCAAATCACTGTTGTTTTTCTCCGCAGACTCCAGAGGGAAACCTCCTGTTAGTGTCATTCTGACAGGAAATATTCCTCACGAAAGAACCAGGTTGAGCGGAGATCGGCCAGAAAACTCTGAATGCCTATATGGACGATCTGTCCCAATTTTTTGGGTGGCAGCGAGACAGGCGACCTCAGGTTTCACAGAGGAAAACTTAGTGTACTGCAGGTAAGTGCATTACACCCTCTGACACAGAAGACCGGGGTCAAACGTACCTTTACCCCTTCGATGCTTGTGCCGGAACCATTCCATCATCAGTCACGGTTGAGCTGTGCTGATGACGGAACGGTTCCGTCACGACCGCACCCTGTTCTGGAATGTCCAGCACAGGGGGGGAAATCGGCGCCGCACGGAAGCGGTTAATAAAGTGAAGCATATTGCAGAGCGAGAAGATACGTCCCTCAATCAAGTAAAGCATATCAAGGAGGAACATACAATGTATGCACGGGAGAAAGATTCACTGTGACTGTTCATTCTTTAGGCTAGTTTCTATGGTCACTTGCAACCCCCAAAAACCTTTTCTTGTTACTCATAGCTAAGGTTTTAGCAACAATTATGCTGCTGGTCACTAAAAAATGAAAGCATTACTTATCATATTATACTACAACACCCAACAAAGTCTCCTCTTTCTCGCTTATATATGGACCACCAGAAAGTATGGGTGCTTCCCTTTGGTCTTACCTCCTTTCTGTCCACAGCATTGCAGCAGGCCACGAGCAAGAATAAGGACTGCTCACTGAATCAACTGTGATTTCTTTGCATGTGTCCACTGCTGCTGCCTGTGGTGCATGTGTTCTGTGTGTAGGGTAAACTTATAGTGCTGTTCCAGGACCCAGTGCTATTCTTCTGAATGTGTCACTATATGTGTAAAGGTTATACTGCTACTGCCTTTAGTGGGCCTGTGTGTGTGCAACGCCTGTACTGTGGGAGCATATGGTGGAACAGTTTTACATATAATTAAATGATACACCGTGGTTCTATTGTGTACTTCGCTAGTAGAAATAATACCTGGTCTGGAGTGTAAGACAGAGGCCCGAATCCTGGCCCATTCAAACATTGGCATCTTTGCTGGGATCTTATTTTCCCTTATGTACATCATAGCAGGCGCCAAAATGTTGTCTCTGGCACATAGTATGGCCACTGACTACACTCATTCAGTCAATGGTCACATTACTAAGACTGAAAATCAATGCCAATATTTCATTATAGCTCTGTACCATCCCATTAAAGGTTATCGCACTTTTTTGATTAGTGCTGGGAAAATATCTGTGTGACTCTAGCAACTGGATACTAGATTAAATTATATTCAGAATACTGTTGGTTAGATAAGTCTGCTATTAGCTAGTTAGTTAGATCAGTTCAGCCTGAGTTTCAATGCCCCTCTTCTAGATTAATTCGGTTGGATGCTAAACAGAGAGATACAACATTGGCATAGCCAATAGGTCTTGCCTTTGGGACCTTATAGGTATTTAGTAATCCAGCACAATATCCTTGGTGCAACAACATCAAGAGTTGCATGGCTAAACACTTATAAGGTCCCAAAGGCGAGACCTATTGGCTATGCCAGTGCTTGTTCAATATTATATACAAGACATGAGAAAATCAAGCTGAACAGCTTGCCCTCTGCGCACTGTGGCAGTTCCCCTTTGGGTTTCTATATTGTGACTCTAAACAGTTAATTTACAAAACTCAAAAGAAAACAACACAACTGTGATTTCAGTCACATTCGATTGTATTATTGATCCATAATCACAACTTTATATGTAACACGTGTATCTGTCGAACAAATAAATTCATTGGATTCATTGGATCTTGATGTTATAATCACATCTATATGAATTTCATCTTACAAATGATTATGGCCACAAGTTGTCATGCCCAATGCATTTCGGGCCTCGCGGCCCTTCGTCGGGGGCAATACCTGAAATGAGACATAAATCTTATTGTTGCTTCATATACTGGTCTAACATTGTACAGTTGTGCAATATGCCACAATTAATTTTTAACTTATAAAGATCTACCTAATTCACCAATAAATGGGAAATGCGTTGAAGAAAACTCTAATGAACCATGGTCGTAATTATAAATGTGCATAGTGGAACTATACATGATGCATACATTGATATAACACATTAAAAATACATCCGAGAACATATAGTTGAATAAATGACCCTTTTATCTGAGGTGACTCACTTGTGCCATTTGAAACCAGTGAAGAAAAATGTGGGTACTGTGAGATGTCTAATTCAGGGGCGTGGTGGATCGGGTCTGTGTCTTTCGGTTTGCTGAAAAAAATAATGAAGAGGACTAATATAAATGCACCCACTCAAGTGCAGGTTTGATAAACGTGCCAGCTTAGAACTCTAAAAGTCACACTCACATGAGACTTTTACTTTGGTGTTAGAATGTAACAAACCCGAATTAGTCAATGGTTATTTAAAAAAAAAATTAGGTACGCCAAACCTAAAGATAACTAAATGAAACCCGATGTTCTATTCAATCGAACACAGTTTTCAGCCATTTTCAATGCACTAAGAAACACAATTTTCACTCCGTTAGGCCATTGCCACAATCCTAACCAACTAGATCTAAGACTAACCTTTCTGGTTATCCGAAGGTAAAACACGAACTCTAATCGGCCATCTCTTTTCCTGTTAGGCGTAACCTCCGCTTTCTAGAAAGGGAGAAACAACGAAACTGAGGGAACACTCTTGTATGATTGCTCGGTTAGTCCTATGCAAACTCGGTGCAAAAATACCTGAAGTTATCGGCGATGGAGTTCTACCAAACCGCGTTGTAATCAACCTCCCATCTTTGTGCCCGGGTCTAGCGCGACGCCATTAAATGACGTGGCTTTTGAAAAAGTAAAAATGAGCGACGGACCATACGATGAGACAAAAAAACAAAACAGACATAGGACCATAGAAAAGCCTTGAAGGTAGTGAATACGAAACTCTGGGGGCGCCCTTTTGTAATGGGAAAGTCTGTGTGTGAACAGGGTCGTATTTAGAGTTTTACAAATAATTTTCTAAAACAGCATTTCCACATGATGACATAACGAAATAAAAATACAAAAGTCAACATTCCTTCTGCGTGTAACAAATGTGCATTTCTCATAGATAGCAAGTAAGGTCCACTCGATCATTGATCCCTTTGGGATCTTGTGTCTGTAATCTTCGAATCCAAAATATTTCCCTCTGCAAAAGAGTCTTGGTGAGATTTTTACCCGGTGATGGGGTAACCACTTCGAGGATCTGGAATTTCACTTGGGCTATAGTGTGTCTATGGTTCTCGCAATGTGTGGCCAGACTACTCTTGGTGCTCTTGTTTCTGATAGTGCTTTTGTGCTCCGAAATACGGATTTTAATCTTTCTTTCGGTTTTGCCTATGTACAAAAGTCCACATGGACACTTGATGGCATATATTACATTGGCCGTATTGCAATCTGCACTGATCCTGACTGGAATTGTCTCTCCTGTATGAGGATGCTTTACACTTTCAGTCACAATAACATTATTGCAGTGAACGCAATTTTGACATTTTTTCATGCCCTTGTAGGTCTCAGGTGTATTCATAGGATGGCGTTTCAACATTTCTTTTATATTTCTTGAACGTTTGTAAGCGAAAATGGGCTTATCATTAAACAAACCTTTAAATCAGTCTCATGACTCAGTAATTCCCAGTGTAAATTAATGCTATTTTTAATCTCATTTGAACTGGTAGAGTATTTCGAGACAAATACCTGGCGCTGTTGTTGCTTTTTCGTCTTCGTGATTAGTAGAGATTCACGTGGTAGTTTTTCGGTTTTATCCTTTGCTATTTCTAGCACAGTAGGAGGATACCTCTTAGATGCGTACTTGGTTATGATGGTGTTCAAATTGGTTTGAAACGTTTCTGCTTGTGAACAAATTCTTTTAGCTCGTAACATCATAGAGTAAGGTAAGTTGTTAATGAGGTTCCTGGAGTGAAAGCTATTGTACATAAGGGCCGTATTTTTATCAGTCGCCTTGTGGTATACTTCAGTTTGTATAGTGTTGTCCTCTATTTTCACTAGTACATCCAGAAATGCAATCTCCTTTTGTTGTATATTACAGGTGAATTGAATGTTCTCATCATACAAATTCATTTGGGCAATTTTATGTTCCAATCTTTCTTTGGTGTCTTGCCATATCAAGAAAATGTCGTCGATATAACGACAATATAAAATTACATTGTCTGTCCATTCTTCGTCATTCCTTAGGAACATGTCTTCATATCTCGCCATGTATGTGTTGGCATATGCCGGTGCTCCAGAAAAACCCATTGAGGTACCCTTGTTCTGCAGATAAAAATCACAGTTCCACTTGAAATAACTGTGGTGTAAACAAAAATGCAAAAGTTCTAACAAAAAAAAATTTTCTGCTGATATCTCTTCTTGTTTTAACAAAGCCCATTCTACAGCCTCTATTCCCTCGGTGTGTGGGATCGAGGTGTAGAGGGCCTTGACATCTAACGTGCAAATCCACAGATCTGGTTTTACCTGTACATCCATGAGTTTTTTCAAGAAATGAGTTGTGTCTTTAGTATAGGAGTACCAACTTTGAACAAATGGTTGTAAGAAGTGGTCAATATATTGACCCAGAGGCTCAAAGATGGTGCCGCACCCGGTGACAATAGGACGGAATGGTGGGTTCGAAAGATCCTTATGTTTTGTAATTAACTGTTTAGAGTCACAATATAGAAACCCAAAGGGGAACTGCCACAGTGCGCAGAGGGCAAGCTGTTCAGCTTGATTTTCTCATGTCTTGTCTCCCCGGCGCAGTATGGGCATTGCGTCTTCCTCTGCAGCACGCTTAGATAAATCCGTTATGATAAACTAGTTAATCTTGATAAAATTAAGGAGTGCCTCTCCCATTACTAATTTTTGCAATATTATATACAAGCCATAGTTGCTACTTATTTATCTTATGCAACTAACAACCATTGACAAAGCCAATAGTGGTGACTTGCATTTATGATGTTACTTGTTGTATTATATATCTGAATACAATGAAAGAAACAGCAAAATACAAGTCAGGCAGCACACTATGCTAAGCACAGATGTTTAGCTTGCTTGATTTTAAGCCACGCCCTTAATTACATTGACCACCCCCCTTTGAGAGACCCCCCCAGTTTTTTCATCCCACTTAAAGCCCTGTACTTAAGAGAGCAAAGCAACGCTCTTTGCTATACTGTGCATTGCGCGTTCACATCGAAAACATACACTAACGTCTCATGGACTGAACGTGCATTACAAGGGCTGCTCATATCCCCGATCCAACTAGCTAAAAACGGGCAATCCCAATATATATATATATATATATATATATATATATATATATATATATATATATATATATATATATATATATATATATATATATATATATATATATATATTTGCAAATGATGGAGTCCAGGCACAAAGGAGGCGCACAAGTCTGAGTTATTCTGACAGAGGCCCTTTGACAAGGATCCCCAGAGGCCTGACTCCGCCCCCTTTCAGAATGTGTGGAGGGGGTGGATAAACTGCACGGGCACGTGGGTATTTTACACATATCAATGAAGCCCTATTCACGCAGGCTTCCAGATGGGATCTCATTAGCAAACTCAGTTCAAGGCAAACAGCTACGCCATTAACCAGGTTGTCACGCATTACTGAAATGTCACACTTTGTGAAGTGAATTCCATTTGCCTCCGTCCGCCGCTCCCCTACGAAATGAAAAACAAGCACTGGTAAAGCAAATGAAGCTGTCCATGGAAAGCGTTTTTTGCACGTATTTTTTTTTTTTACAGCACATGCAATGGAAATTAAAAGCTAAAAATTAAATGATAAAGATAAAAAGTGAAAGGAGACTTTAGCTCACCAGTCTTGGCACTTTGCACTACCTTTTAGCTACACGTGCACAAGTGATGAGGGAAAATGTCATCAATCAGACTGGAACAGAGCCAATGACTAAAGTCGACCGACCCACCTTTGCCCCATGGTGTATGCTGCTCTGGGCAGAAGCAAAAAGTGAAGGACATTTTAGCAGACCCATGGATGAAGATTACTGACCCAAAGCCCCGCTAGTTACATATGTTCATATGTATTTCTATTCATGATATGTTTTAATACATGAGACTGGTGAGACAGACATAGCTGTATCTAGGCCAGACATAACAACTTGAGTATGCTGTTCTTTGATTTTTTTTAAAGTTGACATGTGATTACGAATCGATATAGAAAAGGCACACCGGAAAGTTGCTGTCCATTTAAGGCCTTCTTAAGGTCCTCGTCTTTGCATAGTCAAAGCAGTTGTAATTTGCATAAATATGAGCCGCAATTCCTGTATTGTGAAAAGACAAGTGATGTTATGATTCACTTCGAACATCCATTCA
Source organism: Lissotriton helveticus (assembly GCF_964261635.1). NCBI lineage: Eukaryota > Metazoa > Chordata > Amphibia > Caudata > Salamandridae > Lissotriton > Lissotriton helveticus. The sequence goes on from NC_136067.1 coordinate 878,004,502, forward strand.
CCTGGAAGAAGGGAATAGCTTAACAAATTAATTTCCTCCACAATGAAATATTTGTTCAGCCTGTGCTCCCTGCCCCTGGCATCTAGGATTGATTGCCCTGGAATAATTTTTTTTATCTCATGAGCTGGGTATGTCTCATCCTTCCTGCATTACTTGGCGCTTTTATGATTTCGCTTTTACCGTGCAGGGAGTGTCCCAGGCCATTCACAAATAAATTACGTCTCACACTAAATGTAAATGTACAGGAATTTATATAGCGCAAATCACCAAGCGGTTTCTAAGCGCTTGCTTAGGGAACCCATCCTGGTATTCCCCTGTGAGATAACCCCGGCAGGGTATCCGCAAGGTGAAAGCCAGGCATCCCACTAAGCCAGAGGTGCTGGAACAAGAATTTGTAAAAGGGGGGTGGGGAGTGCCCTCAAACATCACCTCATCCAAGTGCCTTGATTGTACCTTCTATTCTCCTGATGTACATTTTGAGATAGATGCACTTCACTTTGTAAAGCAATACATGTATTTATCTGTGTATGTGTTAGAAAACCTCTGGAGTAAAATGGGCTTACACGTTCATGTGTATCCCAGCAAGAGTACCCCTACTTAAAATTGCAAAAGACTCGAAAAATGCAGCGTGGAACCGTAGGAGTAAACATGGCTCTCCATGTTAAAATAATTAGCAACACTTTGCCATACCACATCAAAGGGGTGGCCTTAGGCATGTGCAAGCTGTGCACCTGCACAGGGCCACCAAACCCCAGGGGCCACCACGCCAATATATATCTTAATATAATAATCCTCTGAGATTGGATACATATTTGCGAGGCGGCCCCTGGCAGGGATTAGGCGGCCTCCGGCCCTGTTCCACTTCCCAACACCCTGACCCCCCCTCATCACTGGCCTCCGCGCTCCACCCTGCCCGGACCCCCTCTTCCGGGGCCCCCTACCTACGCTCCCTGCCCAGGGCCGCCATGAGCCTAGAGCCGCCCCATCATGAGACAATTTATACTTCAACACACAGTAAATATTTCAGGACTAATAAATAAAAGCCTCTTCATTGTTAATTCTCTATTTGAACTCCAAGGATATATGGGGGTGCTGCAGCACCCCCGCACCCCAACTACCCGTGCTACTGAAGCTGCTCTGAAATGGACACACGTACTTTTCCCACTAACTGTTCACAACGTCGATTCACTGAGTGGCAGTTTTATGTTCCAGAGGAATGCAACAGGTTCCACTTATTTACAAGCTGCACTTCACAACAGGGGCTACTTAAACTCTTCAGCCTATCATTTTGTCGCCTGCTTTCTTCCAATCATGTTACTAGTCCACTGTTTCCCTCCTCCGCAGCAACGCTCCAGTACATTTCCTATCAGCTCATGGTTTCATTAGGGCTTATGGTTGTTACTGTCACCATTCATAGTATCTCTGCTTGCTCCACTCTCCTTCCTTATATCTACTGATATGTGCTTAATTTGTTAAAAAGTCAGTGCCAGGGCCTTCTCATGAGGCCAATACAGCTTGCACTACCTGCTGCACCTGACAACGCTGCCAATGACAGTACAAACACAACTACTGACCATCATATTACTATAAGTGTGACAATTCATACTATTCCAGGCCATCCAAAGGCATAAGAATGGCTTGGGCCGCAGGTATTAGTCATTTTCAATGTTTATTAAGTTATTAAACAACTGTTGGGCTCATTTCAAATTCAGACAAAGAGCGCCACCATGGTGCAGAGTGTCATAAGAGCCGGTGTTGACAAGTAAGTGCCACCGGAAACCACCATGTTAAATGAAGCACTGTTACTGATCTAGACAGACCGGAAATCCATGTCACCTGGGCCAACACATAACATACTGCCTGAAATGCAGACCTGTGCTTTCCAGCCCTCCTTGCCTGACACCTGGCTCCGAGCAGCTTCCGGTCTCAAACCACTTCGGGGCAGATTTATGAGTTCCGGCGCATCTCTGCAAATCAGCAGGGATGCGCCAGAACTGATGCGTCACGCAATTCCCTCCTTGCGGCACCACAGATGCGCCGCATTTACAATGCGGCGCACCATGGTGCAAGGAAGGGCAGATGCGTGACGCATCTTGTGGTGTACGGGCGGTGCATTGCTGGAGTAGCGTCGCAAGTGCGACGCATCTCCTGCCATGTACAGAGGCCACCCATACATAACGTGGTGCGTCACTCCTTACGCCTGCTTCAAGCAGGCGTAAGGATTTGACCCAGCAGCGTCGTAAAACTGACTCCGTGAAATCTTGTAGATTTCACTGCATCAGTTTTACGGGGCTTTCCTACGAGGGAACGCCCACCCTGCGACAGAACGCCCACATGAAACCTGACGCAGGTTTCATGTGGCGCAGGGCTTTACAACGTGACGCATCTGCCTAGATGCGTCACGTTGTAAATAGGTCGCAGGGATGCGCCACGTTTCCGCGCCGTTGCGTGACGCAACGGCGGCGTAAACGTGGCGCAAGTCCGACATAAATCTGCCCCTATATGTTTATATTTATTTGTGCAGTACTCGCTGCAAAAATTCATTGCTTCTAGGTGCTGATGGGGATGATACGTCGGAGTAGAGTTCCATTGAATACTTGTAGCTAGACAGCAGGGTAATCAGACAGCAGGGCACAGGAGGGAACTTCTTAGTTTAGTTTCTTATCTTATTTATTTATTTATTTATTTATTTATTTTATTTTCGTAATTTTTATAGCGCAACAAATACCCTGGGGTGTCTCGGCGCTGTGGAGCTACTGGGGTCAGTGATCCTATTACTGGTTAAATAACCACGTTTTTAGGAGCCTGCGGAAGCTCATCAGGTTAGGGGCAGATTTGATGGACTGTGGCAAAAGATTCCAGAGTTTTGGGGTGGCCACCAAGAAACGTCTATCTCCCCAGGTGGCGGTTCTTGTACGTGGCACAGTGAGAAGGTTGGTATTGGCCGATCTTAATTGCCGTCTAGGAATATATGGCTGAAAGGCTTCCGTCAGGAACCTGGGTCCTATGTTGTGTACTGCCTTATATGCAATACAGAGTGCCTTGAATTTGATGCGGCTCTCAACTCTCAGCCAGTGGAGTTGACGAATGCCAAGAGTGGTAGAATTGCGGCGAGGAATGCTCAGGAGAATCCTGGCTGCCGCATTCTGAATGGATTGCAGCTTTGTTATGACTCGCTTCTGGGTGTGGAGAAGGAGAGCGTTTCCGTAATCCATTTTGGAGAAGACTAAGGTAGAAACCAAAGTCTTCCCAGCTGAGGGAGGGAGATAAGGCAGCAGCTTCTTTATCTTTTTCAGGATAAAGAATGAAGACGACACAACCTTGTTTGTATGCAGGTCGAAGACCATCTTGCTGTCAAAAATGACTCCCAGGTTTCTGGCTTTTTCCACTGGGACAGGTGGGTGGCCGAGCTTTTCCGGCCACCAGTTAGTCGACCATTCTGGAGAAAGTTTTCCAAAGGTCATAACCTCGGTCTTGTCCGAGTTGAGTCTAAGACAGTTAGAGGCCATCCAGGTACTGACCTCAAGCATAGCTTTCTGAAAGTTGGCTGCCACTGTGCAGCCGTCCTTGTGAATGCCCAGGACCAGCTGGGTATCATCTGCATAAGATGTTAACCGTATTCCATATTCCTTTATTACCCTCGCTAAGTCCGCTACATAGATGTTAAATAACATGGGACTTAGCGAGGAACCTTGTGGGACTCCACAAGGAAGTGCAGAGATGGGTGAATAGAAATCTCCCAGCCTTACAGTCTGGGTACGGTCTGCCAGGAAAGATGAAATGAGATCCTTGGCCGGACCGTTTATGCCTAGAGCTGTGACACGGTCGACTAAGGTGGCATGGTCGACCGTGTCAAAGGCCGCTGACAAATCCAAAAGGATGAGGACAGCCGCCCCCCCCTGATCCATGATTGCCCTGATCTCGTCAGAGGCCTTAATCAGGGCGGTCTCTGTCCCATGCCCTTTCCTGAAGCCAAACTGCGTTTCGTCGAGAAGTTGGTGGGTCTCAACGAACTCTGAAAGCTGTCTGTTCATAACGGATTCGCATACTTTGGCGGCGAAGGGTAGACAGGCAATGGGTCTATAGCTGACGGCGGCTGTGGGGTCTAGGGAGGGTTTCTTCAGAAGGGGTTTTATAACAGCCTTCTTCCATATGCTTGGAAATTGGCCTGTCTGAAATGCAGTGTTGCAAATTTGCATGAGGGGGCGTGAGATCACCTCAGTGAGTTTTTGCATCACAGAAGGGGGGCAAGGGTCCAGAGGGGAACCAGATTTAGTAGATGAGATGAGAGTGATGACGTCATCAAGAGAGGCAGGTGAGAAACATAAAAAAGAGTCATCATTATGATGAGAAAATACCTCTTTCACCCTACCACCTCTGTGTTCAGTTTTGGTATCCCCTTCAAATGAAGCATATATATCTGCCACCTTGGTGGTGAAGAAGGTGGATAAATCGTTACAAAGGTCTGTGAGGGCTCTACCCCAGGGCCAGAGGGGGGGGTGGACAAGGTCGTAACAACGGAGAACAGCTCTCTGGCGGAGTTGGCAGCGGTTTCGATTTGTGCCGTAAAAAAGACCGTTTTCCGGGCCACTATTGCCTTTTTGTAAATCGTAAGGGCATCTTTATAAATTTGTCTGGCTATGGGGCAGTAAGATTTTCTCCAGCGCCTCTCTAGATTTCTACAATGTTGGCGATGAAGTCTTAAATCTTCATTATACCAGGCAGCCGAAGGCGATGCTCTGTTAGGTCTTGAGAGTTTCTCCGGGGCCACTAGATCGGCGGCACTTCGGATCCAATCTTGAAAATCTGTAGCTGATAATGCTGAAGAATTTCCTCCTTGAGGAAGGGAGGAGGCAAGGGAATCTAGCATCTGAGGAATGTCCGCGTTTTTCCAAGCACGCGTCCCCATCCTAGTTCGGGGTCTCGGAAATGAAGGATTTGAGGGTCGTATGTTTTGTTGAAATATAATAGCCCTGTGGTCTGACCACGTGATGGGAATAATGTCCAGTACCGAGATGTCAGGATCATTAGTGAACAGACCATCAAGGGTGTGTCCAGCTTGATGTGTTGTGCCCTTAACTAATTGGTGAAGTCCTATATTGGAGAAGTCAGTCGTTAGCTGAATAGTATCAAAATTATCCTTCTCTTCCAGATGGAAATTAAAATCTCCAAGTATCGTGTAGTTTTCTGAGCCGACAACATTGTCATTTAGGTCGGAAAGAGTGGAGAGAAAGGCGCTACGAGGACCTGGGGGTCTGTATAATATTATACCCTTTAGGGCTTGCTTGGAGTTAATGTTAATCGCAAAGGCAGCTGACTCACAATTAACAGATCTTAGATCTTTGAGAGATAAAACAGAGGCTATTGCCTAGTAGGCGACATGGAGTAGAGGATGTGAGGGACTAAGGTGCTGGATGAATATTTTAGAAAATGATGGCGTGACTTGCTTTCTCACAGTGCTGTTTTGTGTATAGGATTTCGAAGAAGTGAGTTTTCAGCCTAGTCCTGAAAAGAATGAGGCAGTGGGGGGGGGGGGGGGGGGGATGTGCAAGCCTTCAGCCCGGCTGTTCCAGAGGTGTCATAGAGCTGTCTGTAAGCATCTACCTTTGCATTAGTCCACATAGGTCTCAAGTAGTAGGTTGCTGATAGTTGGGAGATGATGGCAGGTGGAAGGTGGGGTTTCATCTTGCTTTGACGTTGCTTATGGGAAGGGCATCAATGAATTTGTAAGTGAGCTATATGATGATTCTAGGCTGCACAAGGACACAGTAGAAGCTTTGTGGGTGGACTGAGTCTGATTTAAATTTTTATAGCACAAACATCGGGTGACTGCCTGATAATAAATAATAATCCATATTTCTAAATCACGCACATATCACCCCTTAAGGTTATAAGGCGCTGGGGCCCGGGGCGATTAAGTGAGCTATTGCCCAGAGTTACATGGTGCTGAGCTGAGCTGCTGCCGGGGATCGAGCCGTGAGCCCCACTCTCAAATACAACCGCTCTGGCCGCAGCTCCACTCCTCTACCACCTGATGTGGTGGCTTTTTAAAATCTTTGGGTTTGGTAAGCAGGTATTCACTTTAGGAGTTTTTGCCGCAGTCAGGATGTGAGTTGACCAGAACCTCAACAATGAAGGCGTGATTTGTGGAGAGATGGATGCCAATTTTGTTTGAAAACTTAGTTGAAAGAGGAATCATTTCACAATAGCACTTCTGTGGGAGTTGCGGTTGAGAGTGGTGCCCCATCGTACCCCTAGATTTATTACTTGAGGTATGATTAGTATTGCTTCACCCAGGAAGGTGGTCTGCACAGTGTTCATTTTGCTCAGGAGCTGGGATAGACCAAGCATTAGTATTTCTGTTTAGACCTATTGACTTTTGAGCTGTTGTGACCAATCCATGTGTTAGTGGCCATCAGGAGATCATCAAAGTTTACATTTTTTATTGCCTGAGTCTCGCAGGTATGTTTTAGTGTCATCATCACATCAGCATAATTGGAGGCTGTGAATCTGATGGAGATTAATGAGGGATTTGAAGAATATGTTGCAGATCAGAGAGAAAAGCCCCGTGAGACTCTGCAGGTGACTTGGTTGAGTGGAGACGACAAGTCAATACAGTCTCACTATTTGGTTGTAATAAGCCTAAAAAATTAAAACCAATTGAGAGTTTTCTCTGAAGGCAAAACAGGAGGATTTTTTTGATGCACATTATCAAATGCAGCCAAGAGGACTATGCGGATCTGCCTGCTAAGCGATAGTTGATCTGCAAATTTGAGGACCAGTATTTGTTCTATGGTCTAGGTGCAAGAACATGATTGGTAGGTGTCAATACATTTTTGGATTTCACAGTGAGCTTGAAGTTGGGCCAGGATAACCTTTTCTAGATTCTTGACAGTCATGGAAGACCAGCTGTGAACCAAAGTAGCTAGAGTTACCTTAGCCGAGATAAGACATTCTTGAGAATGGGTGCTATTGGGGAGTTCTTGGGGGTCAGTGGAATGGCTCTTGCTATGCCCAGCTGTTGAAGAGATTTGGCACAGGTTTAACCAGTGACTAGAAGTGACGATGTGGAGATTGCAAAGTTACTCTGCGCACTGGGCTCACTGCATGACTTGGCATCACTTGGGTCATCCTCTGGGTGCTCAGCCTGTGAGTGGCTCCTTCTCATGGCTTACATGAAGAATATACTCAATCACAGTAGGTAAAAAGCACCCTGGATATGTGGGTCTGGAGGGATCCATCTGGGCCCCACTCAGTCCCACAATGTTTTTATTTATCTCATTCTTGTTTGCCAGAGGTGCAGGGCAGCCCTTTTCACAGAGGACAAACAACTCTCATCCATACAGATTGTTGTAGCATTCAGTTAAATTAACAATTAATACGTCCCAGATGCGTGCCTTGAGGAGAACCCTGCGGCCTTGTGGTAAATGGATCCCCTGCATTTCTCATTTCCTTTTTAAGTCTTCAATTTAGCAATACAATACTGATGAATATTAATGAAGATATGTCCTCTATTTAAGATCTTGTAGTTTCACCCAGGCATACTCTTCACATTATCCCATTTGGAATTGAAGAACAGCATAACACCAACACTCAGGACAGAGTATTGTGTCATTTTTGGGGATATGGAGATCGTCATCCTCATAGAGTTTAGTTAGAAGGAGGAAGACCCGAAGCATGGCCATCATAGACGCAAAGAAGGCAGAAAAATTGTGGTGCACTTGTTAAGTACATTTTAAAGGTATGTCTTTAGTGTCAGTGCATCAGCCGTGGTTCCAAACTCGTCCTGCTGCAAATGCCAGAGCTGTCATCTGAATCTTGGGATCCTGGTTTAGATTCCTTTTTAATGTCTCCCCAAAAAATTATTTTGGTAATTTATGGACGGATAGTCCAGATTCTCCATAGACATGGGTGTTTCGTCAATTGTCTCAATGAAAGGCATTCAAACACAAACAACACTAGATTAAATATTCCCAATGTGGGAGATTCAGTAAAATCAGACAAAGGACCACTCTTCAACAGTTAGTCACGATTTTCACTACTTCACACAGCACGTGAACCTTCACCACAGACAAACCACACCACTGTTTGCTCAAGGAAACAGAGTGGTAGAGTCTTTCATGTGGACTCAGAAAAAGCATGTTCAAGGCACTGAAGTACAGTAGTAACCACTTCAATACACATCATAACACATGATCAAAGCTTACCGAAATGATCTACTTAGCACCGCGTGTGAGTACCCATCTAGCCCAGTGATTGGCAGAAACAATTTGCACATTGTTACTTTCAGAGGAGTTGACAAGCTCAGAACCAATGACTGATGCAGCCAAGAGAAAGTGAAGAAAAAATCAGACTAGAAAAGAGCAGCAAACCAGCCTAACTGGACACTAGTGCGACAGAGGAAATGCAAGAATGGCGGCAAGCCGTTTGACAAAATCCCCAGAGACGTTTTAAGGCATGGGCAAAGGGGACTCTGGCCCAGGGCCCCAGCCTTTCAGTTGGCTCACCTGATAGAGCCAGCTCTGCTCAGCAGATAGTCTTTCTTGCCCTGATGATCTTGAATAATGCTATGTTAGCAGGAATTTCTAAAGCACACGGTCACCACGAGGTTTCATGGTGCTAATCTTGGGTAGTGTCAAGACGAAAACGAATTATGCGTGGCCTTGCTCGAACAACCAAGTCTTAAGCACCTTTCTGAACCCCAACATGTTGTCGTGCATCCTGATTGCTAGTGGTAAGGAGTTCCAGAATTTAGGGGCAAGGTAGGAGAACCTGCACACTCCCTGGTGTTTGAGTTTAATGGCAGGGGTAGTCAGTAGTTGAAGATGGGCTGACAGTACGTTGGGGAGTGGGGCGTGCCTTACAATCATGCAGCAAATTAATTTGGGGCTCCTGCAGTGCAGGGCCTTAAAGATTAAGCACCCTGTCTTGAAAGCTGCGCGTTGGGCAATAGGTAGCCAGTGAAGTTTGGATAGCAAGGGTCTGGCAGATTGCCATTTAGGTTGTTTGTGGATTAATCTCTCAGCCTGGTTCTGTACCATTTGTAGGCGTTTGAGTAAGAACAGAGGTAGGCTGAGGTAAATAGAATTTGAGAAGTCAAGACGAGAGAGTACCAGGGCTATCACGACCTGTATAAGGGCTGAATGGGTCAGCAGATGAGCGATCTTCCTGATTTTGCGCACTTGGAGAAAACAGGTAGAGACCACTGACCCCACTTGCCCTCTAAGCGAGAGATCTGCATTTATGGTGACCCCAAGGCTTTTCATGGAGGGGGAGGGAGTGGGGGGATCCTAGTTCTGTCGGCCAATAGTGTATGCCCCAGGAGATCTCACTCTTCCTGGGCAAGACTAATTCCGTCTTGCCCGGGTTGAGTTTAAGGTGGTTAAGGTCTATCCAGCGCTGAAGGTGAAGCATAGTAGCTTGGAATTTATGGACAGAGTCAGGGGAGTCCAAGGTGAAGACAAGCTGAAGATCGTCAACATAGTTGAAGGTAGTTATCTTTCTATTTTTTAAGGAGTGACTCAGGGGCATGAGGTAAAGGTTGAATAAGTGTGGCGATAGGGACGAGCCCTGTGGGACCCCACACGTGGTGGCGATCTTAGGGGCAGTAAAAGGGCCAAGTCGTACTGCTTGGGTTCTGCCTTCAAGGAAGGACTTAATCCATTTGTATGCTGGGCCCTGTACGCCGGCCTGTTCAACACGGTCCATCAGAATTTTATGATCGACCGTGTCGAACGCGGCCGACAGGTACAAGAGCACCAAGGCCTGAGGGATGCCCTTGTCCGCATTTGCTCTCAAGGTGTCCAGTACCGCGAGGATTACTGACTCAGTTGAGTGAGCGGGCCGAAAGCCAGCTTGATGTGGCTCTAGGTGTTCTGACTGTTCGATGAAATTAGAAAGGCACCTGGCAACATGGGCCTCTAGGATCTTGACCAGGAAGGGGAGGAGAGATATGGGGCAGTAATTAGAAGGATTCAGGGGGTCAGCCCCTGTTTTCTTTAGTAAAGGTACCACTATTGCGTTCTTGAAGGCACTAGGGACCTTACCCTGTGCCTTCTTCTTAAACAGATTGTTTCAAATACTGCTTACCTTTAATTTATTTTTAATGTGAGTGATGTGAGAAAGTGTATTACAGACATTTTGCAGAAAAATGTTGTGTTTATGTTTCATGCAACGTCCATCAAAAAGTTTCTTTTAGCTCAAAACAGGATCTCACATATGAGAACTGGGAGGGTGTCACAAAGATTATTTGCAGTAATATTAGTGACCTGCTGATGTGTTAGAGTATTAACAAGCATTTGCAATGCAATAGGTCTCGCATTAGGAAAGTTTGAGCTATTGGTATTGTAAATGACACATTTTTTACTTATGTGTTGGTTTGGAAAATAGTGAATTGAATAGCTTTGTCATTTACAATGCCAATAGTTTTAACTTTCGCAAATGTGACACCTATAGCATTTGTAATGCAATATGTGTTGTATTTACGTGACTTAGATGTATTGATATTACAAATAAAAATGGCATTTATTTTTTTAATAATTAATACTTAAAAGTTATTGTAATTTATAATGGCAATAGCTTTTGTAAATAACTTTTGTGAAGATTATGTTCATTGTATTTTATTGTGATGAAAATCCAAGAACAGAAGTGAACTATTAACATATTTTTGTGACATTTGTAATGAAGCTTGAAACATTGAGAGAACATATTTGAACCAGTTGTTGAATGGTTGCAAAGATTGATGCAGTGGTGGCGCGGAGTGATGTTGTGGTGGCGACAAGTGATGCTGTGGCGTTCAGTGATGCTGTGGTAGCGCATAGTGATGTTGTGGTACCCCTGAGTGATGCTCTGGTGTTGCTGAGTGATGCTGTGGTGATGCGATAGATAGATAGAGTGAGTGCGATAGATAGATAGATTGAGTGAGGGCTATAGATAGATAGAGGGAGGGCGATAGGTAGAGTGAGGGCGATAGATAGATAGAGTGAGGGCAATAGATAGATAGATAGAGTGAGGGTGATAGAGAGATAGACAGATAGAAGGGTGATAGATAGATAGACAGATAGATAAAGTGTATTTATGTTGCATTGAGCAGAGTGTAAGTATGAGGCATGTAATTATATGGCACTGAGTGGTAATATGGGGAGTGTATATTGTATTCAGTAGAGTGTAATTGTGTGCCGTGTAATTATGTGGCACTGAGTGGTATTTGGAGTGTATGTTGCATTGAGTGCAGTGTAATTATGTAGCGTGTAATTATGTGGCACTGAGTGGTAATATGGGGAGTGTGTGTTGCATTCAGTAGAGTGTAATTATGTGGTGTGTAATTATATGGCACTGAGTGGTATTGTGTGGAGTGTGTGTTGCATTCAGTAGAGTGTAATTATGTGGTGTGTAATTATGGGGCACTGAGTGGTATTTGGAGTGTATGTTGCATTGTTTGCAGTGTAATTATGTTGCATATAACTATGTGGCACTGAGTGGTATTTGGAATGTATGTTGCATTGAGTGCAGTGTAATTATGTGGCGTGTAATTATATGGCACTGAGTGGTATTTGGAATGTATGTTGCATTGAGTGCAGTGTAATTATGTGGAGTGAAATTATGTGGCACTGAGTGGTATTTGAAGTGTATGTTGCATGAGTGCAGTGTAATTATGTGGCACTGAGTGGTATTTGGAGTGTATGTTCCATTGCAGAGTGTGTGAGGGTGCTGAGTGTGAGGGAATGGTGGCATGCTGCGCTTTAGATGAATATGTTTAAAAGTAAAGTGTGCCATACTGCGATTGCTATAATAGTTAATTGTGGATGCGTTAACAATTGATGTGTGCACTGACGGCTGGTGGTGTGTATGCCTGTAGAAATGGTGCACTGATGGCTGGTGGTGTGTGTGCCTGGTGAAAGCGTGCACTGACGGCTGGTGGTGTGTGTGGGCCTGGCCGGCTGGTGGTGTGTGTGCCTGGTGGAAGCGTGCACTGATGGCTGGTGGTGTGTGTGCCTGGTGAAAGCGTGTACTGACGGCTGGTGGTGTGTGCCTGGTGAAAGTGTGCACTGATGGCTGGCGGTGTGTGTGTGTGTGCCTGGTGAAAGCGTGCACTGACGGCTGGTGGTGTGTGCCTGGTGTAAGCGTGCCCTGAAGATTGATGGTGTCTGTGCCCGGTGAAAGTGTGCACTGACGGCCGGTGGTGTGTATGCCTGGTGAAAACGTGCACTGATGGCTGGTGGTGTGTGTATGCCTTTTGAAAGCATGCACTGATGGCTGGTGCTGTGTGTGTGCCTGGCCGGCTGGTGCTGTGTGCGCCTGGTGGAAACATGCACTGATGGCTGGTGGTGTGTGCCTGGTGAAAGCGCGCACTGACGGCTGGTGGTGTGTGTGCCTGCTTAAAGCTTGCACTGACATCTGGTGGTGTGTGCCTGGAGGAATCGTGCACTGACGGCTGGTGGTGTGTGCCTGGTGAAAGTGTGCACTGATGGCTGGCGGTGTGTGTGTGTGTGCCTGGTGAAAGCGTGCACTGACGGCTGGTGGTGTGTGCCTGGTGTAAGCGTGCCCTGAAGACTGATGGTGTCTGTGCCCCGTGAAAGTGTGCACTGACGGCCGGTGGTGTGTATGCCTGGTGAAAACGTGCACTGATGGCTGGTGGTGTGTGTATGCCTTTTGAAAGCATGCACTGATGGCTGGTGCTGTGTGTGTGCCTGGCCGGCTGGTGCTGTGTGCGCCTGGTGGAAACATGCACTGATGGCTGGTGGTGTGTGCCTGGTGAAAGCGCGCACTGACGGCTGGTGGTGTGTGTGCCTGCTTAAAGCTTGCACTGACCTCTGGTGGTGTGTGCCTGGAGGAATCGTGCACTGACGGCTGGTGGTGTTTGTGCCTGGTGAAGGCGTGCACTGACGGCTGGTGGTGTTTGTGCCCGGTGAAAGCGTGCACTGATGGCTGGCAGTGTGTGTGTGTGCCTGGTGAAAGTGTGCACTGACGGACGGTGGTGTGTATGCCTGGTGAAAGCGTGCACTGATGGCTGGCGGCGTGTGTGTGTGCCTGGTGAAAGCGTGCACTGACGGCTGGTGGTGTGTGCCTGGTGAAAGCGTGCACTGATGGCTGGCGGTGTGTGTGTGTGCCTGGTGAAAGCGTGCACTGACGGCTGGTGGTGTGTGCCTGGTGAAAGCATGCACTGATGGCCGGTGGTGTGTATGCCTGGTGAAAGCGTGCACTGATGGCTGGCGGTGTGTGTGTGTGTGCCTGGTGAAAGCGTGCACTGACGGCTGGTGGTGTGTGCCTGGTGAAAGCATGCACTGATGACTGATGGTGTGTGTGCCTGGTGAGAGTGTGCACTGACGGCTGGTGGTGTGTGTGTCAGGTGAAAGTGTGCACTGAAGGCTGGTGGTGTTTGTGTCCGGTGAAAGCGTGCACTGACGTCTGGTGGTCTGTGTGCGTGGAGATCTCTGCCCATAATTGGCGAAGAAATGCAGTTTCATACTTTGGTATTTCCTCTCTATAAAGCCACCACATATTTCTTAGATGTTGTGTTGCCTGTACTTTGAAGGAAGTTAAGGAAATTACCCTAGGTACCTTCCCAAAATCCGAATTGTCATTAGTTTTCCTATCCCACAAGAAGCCACGGCAGACACTGGAGAGAAAGTGGCACAGACCAGCATTTGAAAGTGATCAGCGAAAGATCGGCAGGGTCCTTATCTAGAAGGGAAGCTCGGCTTGTAGTTCAACAACAACCATTAAGCATGCTGGAGTGTGACTGCACAGATTGTGTGCCAGTGGTATATTGTAACGGCCGCACGGCCGTCAGGCGCACTCTGTGCCCTAATTCAGTTACAGTGCGCATACTTTTGCTAATTCCACTAGGGTAGCGTCTCTAGCCACTATTAACCATTGTCTTTTCAATCAATGTGACAGTCATTGTATAGTGCGCACATTTCCAATTGCATCTTGATGTTGCTGGGGAACTGGGTTCGAGTCTCGACAATGACGCTGACCATCCTTTGATTCTGGGCAAATCACTTAATCTCCCCGTGCCTAACAAAAATGAATGTGTCCCCATGTAATGCCAACGGTGCTATGTAAAGCGTTCTGATACCAGATTCGGGTGAAGTTCTCGCTATATAAAGCTCTGTAAAATAAAAATAAAATACATAACGCAAAATGTTTGTTGTGAAATGTAGTTTCTCTTTTTCAATGTGCTACTTTGTATTGTGCACGGTTTAATGGTGCCACATAGCAGTTAACTGGAAAATCTAACCTTGAGCTGCACAAATAACTTCAGCGCAAGGAGCATTGTAGAAATTGAGTTCTGGCCACAAAATCCTTTTTGAGGGCTGGAAAGTATAACAGGGGTGGGGGTATTGAGACGTTTTGATGGCCAGCATAGGATTAAAAGCTTTGAGACAATGGAGGGCACTCAACCATGGAAGGCAATTAGAGACAATGCGCGAGGGGTGGGTGGGCGATGGAGCAGCAGCCTTTGATGTGGTGTGCGAGGCGGATGGGGGTGGGGGGGCAGGGGAGCGAGCGAGTACGCTGCTATAATTGCTGATGTGACTTACCCAAGTACTGGACCCAAGCCCTATTCCCACCATGAGGGCACATCTGGTGCGCCCCTGCAGGTCACAGAACAGATTGTTGACCTTATGTTACCATGGACAGGCGTAGGCCACTGGGCACACAAAAAGTCAGGATACAAGTTTCATATACAGCCAGGAACACAGGGCAGGGTTACACCCAAGTATAACAAGTGGCACTGCCGACTCTGTGACTGGCTGAGCACAGGTCACATGTTTGGAGCGGGTTGTAGGTGTTGCACCATGTTGACCTGGCATATGATTTGTTAATTGGTGGCACTGGTAAAAACAAGTACCAGAATGCAAAGGAAACAAGATGCAATGCCATTGGTGAAAATAAGAAATACGGCCATCTGAGCCAAGCAGGCACGGTGTTACCCCAAAACAGAAATCCTGCTCACACGGAAGGCAGGGAAGGGGCAACGTCACCAAAGAGGGGTCAGGGGAGTGAAGTGAGGGCCGTGGGAGGACGCATAGGCTGGGGTGGTGGACGGGAGTGAGAGTGAGTGGGAGCGAAGCTTCGGCACCATGCAAGGGAGGGAGGGGGGCGCTCACGTCCGAAAGGGCTGAGGACATATTTGAAGGTTGGGTCTACTAAACTGGTCCGGGTAAACTTCCAGTTGTATGTGGGACTGGTTATTTATTGCGTGCATCTTGTGTGACGTGAGTCTGGTGGGCGCGGTACAGTTCAGACAGGTAGAATGATTTTATTGCGGGTTCGGAGGGGTAACTTTTTTTGCTTTAGTATATAGCGCGAACTTGACCTAAAGCCATCGTAGCGTTTTAAATGAGCACTAGTCACATTACACAAGTTCGAATTCATGTATTTGTTAAAAACGGGAAAAACAAGTGATGTGCTCAGATTCACAGGATGTTGAGCGACGCCAGGACTCAAACCTGGTTCTTCAGTTCTAAAGTTCCAGTTAACTGCTCTAGTGCGGCTCGCACAGTTAAGCCTCTCTGCCCTTGATTCTAACTTAGTTACTCGTGACCCTGGTGTATGTAGAGTGGTGGGATAGCCTTACAGCTGGCACCCGCGCAGCCTTAACCCCGCATCCCAGAAAATCTCAAGTGCAAGTCAACAGCAGTATATATCGCACTGCCGGGTGGGCGGCAGTATGTAATGGGGGTGGGGTCGGGGAAGGAGGTGTGCGGCTTTCATCGAGGTGCACCAAGAACCCTCGATGAGGCATCTCTGAGTCACGCACGTTGGATTGATAGCAGCGCTGAATACAATTTAGCGCCTAGACGAAATGTTGGTTTACAGAGCAAATGACGAGGGTGTGTTTTAGGACGCTCCTCGGTGAAGTAAACCTCCTAGCAGCACGTGTATGTTAAAAAAAAGAGAGTGCGGTGTCCTAACTCGTGAAGCGCTTGTTGCTGCCTTCAAGACTAGGCGCTCGCTCTTTGGTCAGCTACGGTGAATAAAGTAAAACGGAACAAAAAGGGGTTACTCAGGAATATACAATTTGTTCGTGTGAGGAGAGCGGTGTCATTACCCTGACTACGGATTTCGAGCCACTAGCACTAGTCTAGCTGAAAACAAGTTCGGAGCTGAAAGAGGAACGGACTTGCGTTCCGCGGGCCACGCAGATAGCCCCGGTGGCTTCTGAAACTAGTGACACTGGTGAGTGAGCGACGCCCTGGCACACTTTTCAACTTGCTCCCTAGCAACGGGACTAGGCGGGACCCGAGTAACAGCAGCTCCAGGGCAACAGCTCACTAGGACGTAAGTGACTCAAGTATGTGGATCAAAAGAAAAGTGTGATTTAGTGCATGGGGAGGGGGCATATTTACAAGGCCGGGAGAGAAAATAAAGAAAAAAATGAGGCGAGAGTGGAGAAGATAACGAGATAGACGAAAGGAGGGTCCGGCTGGGAGCTGGGAAAGAGGCTAAAAGGGCTGAAAGGGAGGGGAGAATGCACGTAGCACATTCCAATGAAGTCTGGTGGGGGGCGGGGGTGGGGAGCAGGCATATGGTGTTTGAGTGAGCAGCCTTTGATGTGCGAGCGAGTGGGAGGGAACAGCAGGGGGCAGAGAAGCAGATTGCCTTCAAGGCAGGAGGCAGGCAGAAGGCTCGGGCAAGCTCGTGCACGAGAGCACATGCACTCGTGGAAATCCTCTTTTTTGGGCTCTTGGTGAAACTCTTGGTTTCACTGCTATAGACTCGTCCTATTCCATTCCTGCGGAATGGAAATAGGCCGAGACCTAAAAACACACATCACTATCCCTCAATAATAGGTGTAAACAAATTTAGAATTTAGACCAGTGACCTGGCCATAGGGGGCATGAAAGAGCTGAAACTGGATCATAAATTCAAAGCTGTTCTAAACAGGGGCCCCCAAAATCCATTTGGCCCGGGCCCCCAAAATCCTTGAGATGTCCCTGAACCCCCCTCTGAAATCCCAAGAAGGGGAAGGAGCATGATCAAAGCATCAAGATCAGGACACACTGCCTCTTGCAAAATATCCCAATTCAAGAAGTTTTTGCATATGGCTGAGTGTCACTCTGATGGGGACGGAAGATGCAAAGGACACCAACGTGCTACTGAGGTCTACCTTATCATTCACCTTTTCTTATGGAAAAATATGCTAGAACCATTTGAGGACGCCACTGTCTCATACAAAACATATAATTGTATCCAATTTGTTTTTCCTTCCTTCTTGTTCTTACCCTTCTCCCTTCATATTACGCCTGTCTACAAACATGGAGACAGGTTGCTAAAAATATTCTGTTGAGCTACCTTATTATTGAAATACGTTCTGATGAAAATGTGCTAAATCTTTTACAATAAAATTGGTGACATTTTAAACATGATTAACGTTAGAAAATCTGAAATTTGTTTGCTTTCAAAATGTCAAGATCATTTTGGATATTACATGATTTTTTGCAAAATTGACTTGCAGGTATCTTGCATTAAAATGTAACATGAGGACATACCCCACGTTTAAAAAGTCATTGGAAATACCACCCTGATAAGAAAATAGGCCCAGCAAGACCCTTTCGGCATGAACCAGTGTCACATAAGGAAACATTATTCAGAATTTAGCACCCATGCAATTCGGGAAATTATGCAAAATCCACTTAGAGAAATTCACACATTTCAGAAGTCTAAAATAATCTGCGTAAACCTCTTTAGAGCTTATGTTTAGCATTATGTTTAGGTATAGGGGTGAGGTTAGGCTTATTGTTTGCATTAGGCCTAGGTTCAGGGATTAAAGTTCCTGCCGGTTTCTGGGTCAGAGCATTAGGATAGGCTTAGTTTTACAGTTAGCTTTAAGATTAAGCTCAGGACTAGGGTTGGATGCGGTTTAAAGCTCTTATTACGTTCGCGTTTAGGATGAGTGCTAGGCTCAGTTTTACCACTGACTATCTATTTATTTAATTTTTAAGCATTTTGGGGTCTAGTCATCACCATTCTAATCATGTTTTAAGTATTTCAATTTCAGTATTTTGTTTTCAATATAACATATTTTGGTTCTGGGACAATTTGCTGTAATGGAGACCTATACATTTGCGTACGCCTGTGAATGAGCGTGTACATGCATCTGCTCGTGCGCACCTTTGTGAACACAAGAATGCTAAAGACTTTCTTAGTGTTTATGTCTCATTTCTTTGCAGGTCTTGGTTCCAGTCTAGAAACTGTTTTGAAATATCTTAAGTATTTAATTTAATATTGATAGCATAAGCTTTCTTGCCCTGCTAGTGGATTACCACTAGCAGTAGTTGACAATGCTGTGCCCCTAGAATATCAAAGAGAGAATATTGAGGGCACGAAATATCATGGCCAGAATATCTGAGATATCAAAAAGTAAGTAGAGATGTCTATACCTAACTCCACATATAAGTAACTTGATAATATATATCTTCAAGATGCAAAGACATAAAGTTAAGAATGGTAAATCTATACTTCTTCTATATGCAGCACTGACCTTTCGATATTTTGCCCCTCAACATTCTGTCCACGATATTAGTGATATCAGTGAAGGGAGAGGTGTAGTGCAGCGGTCAGAGTGGCTTACCCCAAAGCATGGGGTTCACAGTTCGATCGTTGGCGGCAGCTCAGCTCAGTATCATGTGACTCTGGTCAATAGCTCACTTAATCTGTCTGGCGGTCCACAGCGCCTGGATACCCTTAGGGGTGATATGTTTGCACTTTACAAATGTGGAATTATTATTATCTTGATATTCCTATTCTCCATATTCTGTAGTACAATCGTTGACAGCTATTAAAACCAATGAAGGTCGAGATTTAGTTAACACAAAGCCATTTCAAGATCAATAAAACACCAACTAATAGATGGCAGTCCTCCCTTGTTTTGCTAGGTCTCGCCTGGACCAGCACTTGCTCTGTCTCTTCGAGACATGCTGTATTTAGGATATGGGCCTAAAGCTCCGCCTACTTTCTGCCCATCTTTGTCATTGGATCCTGTCCCTGTCCTTTGTAAATGGTGGCTTTTTATTGGTCATTAGGCTTAGCAGTCCCTCCTTAGTACCACCTTGCCTCTTCTTGTAACCTCCCATGAGGACAGTCTCTATTACATGTGTTGTTACGCCCTAGGTTTTAATTACAGCCTCAAGGCACTATTTTCTTAAAGGCCTTCAGACAGGACACTCACTTGGTCCTACTCTAGGTCGACAGTGGGTACGTTACTCGCTAGCACATCTCACATTCATATCAGATTTCTATAAATTTCCCTTCATCAGCTCCACATAGAGTACAACCTGATCCGGAATTAATATAACAATTATTTTGTCACATTTCAAAGCTATTGATTGTATAAATGGAAATACCTATTTGAATGTACTTGTGGTACTGTCTTGCATGCAATGCATTATGGGTAAGGTGGAATTACCATATCTTCTGCAGGGTGCAGTACCATATGTGACCAAACGTTTATGATGCTCACTAGGGACCTCTAGGAGCATATTGCGGTACTGCACCTAGACAAGCAGTGCTGGTGCCTTTGTCACTAGGGACCTCTAGGAGCAGCTTGACGTCCTGCACCTAGACATGCCGTGCTGGTGCCTTGCTCACTAGGGAACTCTAGGAGAAGCTTGCGGTACTGCACCTAGACAAGCAGTGCTGGTGCCTTGCTTACTAGGGACCTCTAGGAGCAGCTTGCGGTACTGCACCTAGCCATGCAGTGCTGGTGCCTACCTCATTGGGGACCTCTAGGAGCAGCTTGCAGTACTGGACCTAGACAAGCAGTGCTGGTGCCTTGCTCTCTAAGGATGTCTAGGAGCAGCTTGGGGTACTGCACCTAGACATGCAGTGGTGGTGCCTTGCTCACCAGGGACCTCTGGGAGCAGCTTGCGGTAATGCACTGAGACATACAAAGCTGGTTCCTGGCTCACTACGCAATCATTTGCAATGCAATAGGTCACGCTTTACTGAAAGTATGAGCTATTGGCGTTGCATTATTATTTGCAATGCCAATACCTCAAACTATTAGCAATGCGAGACCTATTGCATCGCAAATTCTTGTTTTTTATAGCAATTTGGTGTTGTTTTTTTTGTGTGTGTGAAGAGTGCTGCAGTTAACACCTGGAGAGGATCAAACATCTTATCAATGCCGACAAACAGCTTGCAAGCACGGCCTTGAACTCAGATGTTTGCATCTGCAAGTTCCAGCGCAGCCCCCCGCCCAGCACACAGAGCTGTTGGCTGCAGCCTTTACCTAACTAATTGGAACAGCATTTCATTTTTAGTGCTGAAATAAACCTGGCAGTAAAGTCTATGCGGTGCTGCGTTAATAGAAACAAGCAGGGCGATTAAGTAATTAACACACCACAACCTGAGACAAAGCTCTTCAAGTTATTTATAAAAAGCGATCAAAGGGTTCTTAACAAGCAGCTCCTCCAGAGCGTGCCTGGGGACCACAATGGCAATGCCAATCGCTCCGGCTTTTATATAGTGAAAAGGTTTTTACCAGCTTCACTGAGGTACAGGAGAGGCCCAGAATGGGCAGCAACAAAACAAGCTTTCCTAGCACAAAAACAGGTAGAGGGCCCGCAGTGCAGTCTTCCCTAACACAAAGAAGAGGCACAGGACAGGGAGTCACGACAGCGGTGCAAAATTAGCCCAGATGCAGCGAACAGGTACCACACATGTGTTAGCAGTGTTTGCTTCCTTGTGTACACAAAAGTAGTATACCATTTGCAGCACAGAGTATAAACATAATAATTATAACATAGGCTAACAGACAAAATCTAAGTGCAGCTAATGCAACAGCATAGCAAACTGGCCAGGCGCATGTGTGTGGTGTATGATCTGTTTGTTATGGTGTATGAGTGTGTGTGATGGTAGGGTGTGTTGGTGTGTGATATGAGTATCTGAGGATGTACAGTGTGAAGGAGTGGGGTATGAGACATGTTCTGTCTAACGTATTCTGTTGGATGTTTGTATGGTGCATCTTGGTGACAAGTGTGGTTGTGAGCAGTAGCATGGGCATGGGGGGGTGGCACAGTGGTGGTTGCCCCAGGAGAAAAATTCTTAGAGGGCACAACATTTTAAAAGAAAAATTATTTGTACTACAATTTGTCTTTTTTTTCCAACATTTTGTGCCAGGAAGTGCTAACAGTCCACGGTTTAGGGGGCACAATACTTGCCATGCCCCAAGTGCTGGAAACCCATGCTACGCCGCTGGTTGTGAGTCCAGGATAGCAAACTTTATGACATATATACGCAGAGAAGTAAAAAAAACGAGAAATTGCAGAACATTATAGGGATCAGTTGCTTATTTGTATAGTTCTTTCCGCCCACAGAGGGTATCCTAAATGGGCAAGGGAAGGCAGGCTATGCAAAAAAGGGACGGGAGGAAATGAAGGGATGAAATAGTGGGACTAGAGAGAATGGGGAAGAAGCATTTTGGATACAGGGCCTGATTTAGAGTTTGACAGACGAGTTTGTTCAACACAATGTGACAGATATCCTATCTGCCCTATTATCAGCAGCGGCTAATCTGCTATGTCGAAGGAGCATCGCTCCCCAAATTGAGAGCCAGCTGAGGGAGGAAAAAATAAAATGCTAATAAAACCATTTTGTTTTCTTTCCGCGCTTGAGCCAGCAAGCCAAGTCTGGGCTGGGCGGGGCCATTACAAGAGCAGGGAGAGGAGTAGTGCACACTGTAAGTGCACATGATGGTTTGGCCAGTTCTCTAAGGCTGGCCAAACTGTCATGTGCACTTTGATCTCGCTCCGCCCCTAGCTGTGTTGCACAGCCAGGTAGAATAGAGGCACAAGCTCCTAGGACCTGAGCAAGTCAATCAATCAATCACGGCATTTATAAAGCGCGCTACTCACCCGGGAGGGTCTCAAGGCGCTGGGGGAGGGGGTATGTTACTGCTCGAACAGCCAGGTCTTGAGCTGCTTCCTGAAGGAGAGATGGTCCTGGGTTCGCCGAAGGTGGGTGGGGAGGGAGTTCCAGGTCTTGGCTGCCAGGTAGGAGAAGGATCTTCCTCCGGCGGTGGCTCTGCGGATGCGTGGTACGGTGGCGAGGGCGTGGCTGGTTGATCGTAGCTGGCGGGTGGGCGTGTAGAAGGTCATGCGGTCGTTGAGGTACTTGGGGCCCAGGTCGTGGAGCGCCTTGTGTGCGTGGGGAAGTGTTAAACAAGCCCGCTCAAGACAATCACGGCGCTGCTCTCTCATGCTGTATTACCAGTATGAGAGCAGTGCTGCGATTGGCATCTAGGAGCCTGGCAGTGTGCATCAGCCCCTGGGGAATCAGAGTCCGACCGGAGCAGAAGAACCCCAAGACGCCAGCGGCAGGAAAGTTATTTTTGTTGTTTTTTTTCTTATTTAAACCCTCTCCCACACCTACCCACCACCCATTGAGAAGAGCAGCCCCTACTGCCTATTACAAGTGCCATTGGATATAAGGCAATTCCAGTAAGGAGGACGATATATATGTCACTCTGTGACTGGTTATAATGCACTTGTAATAAGCTGGAAACTATATCCTAATTGTGAGAGTAACTCCTCCAATTTCTACATCAGGCCCATAGAGTTTAAGGGTGGGCTAACCCCTACAATCATAGGGAGAGCAGAGTTGAGCCAAGAGCCTGTTTTGGACTTAAGAACTAAATCACAAGCAAAGACATCAAGAGTCCTATCTTGTGCTAGGCACAGCCGGACATTCTTATTTTGCATTGAAATGCATTTTTTGTAAAGTGAAAAATGTGCATTTCACATTTTAAGCCGCTGTCCTTCATTTGGAAGGATGCTGCTTGCATTTATCTTTTACAAAGCAGCATCCATGGCTTTTCCTTCAGTTTAGCTTCAAAGCCAAGTCACAACCAGACATTTTGCCTGAGCCAGGCTTGAGCCTGCATTGGCTTGCCCGCTTATAGTTGTGTGTGTCTCATAAATATAAAAATCTAACTGAGGAAACAGGCAGTGCATATTGAGCAACTGTTGGAAAGCTGGAGATAACACGAGATGGATGTGGAAGATATTTGGGTTAGATAGTGCAAGGTAATGTGTTGGATCGGTACTAGAGTAGGCCACATTACCTCCTCGTCCTGTCTCCCCGTCCCATTCCTGATGAAGTGAGCAGCTAGTCTGCTCTACAGAACCCCGAACCCCTACCTAGCTGAGCTGTTGGCACTTCCCCCTAGGATGACGTCACCATCACGTGACTACAAAGGGGGAAGTGCCGGAAGAATCATCCTGTTTTTTTCATTCTGCAGTCTACGACCGCGTTCCTGGCTGTGCTGTTTGGAGTCTTCCTATGTTCTGGTGACACAGTGCTTACAACCAAGCCTCTCCTGAAGCCACTCCTTGGTGTTTACATTTGCCTGTATGTCCAAAGCTGAAAGGCAGGATGAGGGTACTGGGCAGCTCCATGTCTTCTTCCAGAAGCTCAGGTTTCTGGGAGGAGAGTGGCATCTGGGTTAGAGTATGATCCCTTAAAATGGTGATGAATACTTCGCCCTGGTACTCACTTAACTCAAGGTGGCCTGAAGGGCTAGCAACACAGGAGACCTTGCCCCAGGTTGCTTAGCAGGCTGCTTCACTGAGGCCCAAGTGGTGTTATTCCCGCCAGGACTGGATCTATTATGTGGCATGCTTGGAGTGAAGAGGGTACAAGACCTTGTTGGATTATCATGAGGATTTCTGGGGCACAGGCAGATAAGCAGATTTGCAGGACAAGAGTAGCTGCTGCTGAAGCAGTGGATAGGGGGGCCCAACTTTGCAGTACAACACCATACTAATCGGGTCCTCAGATTCGTCATGGGACTCAACCCTGAAACCACATTGCTCTTCAATCGTCTGGACACTTGGACCTCGTTGAACTTCGCCTGGAACTGAGACCAGCAGCGGCTCTAGGTTCATGGTGGCCCTGGGCAGGGAGCGTAGGTAGGGGGCCCCTGGCAGGTGGCAAAATACTTGACAAGCATTTCAGTGCGGTGATGGGGATCACTGCACTGAAATGCGTGACCATGGCGGCCCCTGGGGTTTGGCGGCCCTGTGCAAGTGCACAGCTTGCACATGCCTAAGGCCGCCCCTGCTGAGACTACACCAAGGAAGACTCCTGCTGCTACTGGGTCGATGTTCTTCAAGTCTTCTGCGTTCTCTGTGTCTGTACTTCATCCAGGTTCTTCAACAGACCTGTGGGCATCAAGGACAGCCAAAGAAATCTCCCTTGGAGTGAAGGAGTCACTCCTCTGCATCTGCAGGCATGGCTACTCAGCTGACCGGTCTGCTACTCCTGACGTCCCATAGACAACCAGAGGATCAGCAACACAGGTGGTAATTCTGTGGCTCCCTAGAGGCCTGACCTGCGTTCCCTGCAATTTGGAGGACAGTATCCCTTGTCTGGGCTGCAGGGACCAAACCCCTGGGCACACTGTCGACTTGCCGTTACCAAGGCTTTATGCCTCTGCAATCCAGAGATCTTCATGTTACGAGAAGCTACATCATCAAGCACCTTCCTTCCTGGAGAACAGAGTCCTCCTTCCATTTCCTGCATTGTGGGCCTCCAACTTTGGTGAGCTGCTTGAGGTCCTTTTGCGACTGCTGTGCCTTCGGCCTGTGGGCCCTCCTGAGGGTCTTCTCTTGATTCAGTGGGTTCCCCTTCTTGCTCTGGCCTGCTCTGACTCTCCTGCCTTTGTGAATCCCCTGGATTGTGCTGGTCCCATTGGTTGTTCCTTTTCATTCTGCATGCTAGTTGAGGCTACCAATGCTTGTTGGTGATCCTGCCGGACACCGACCACCTAGACATCGACATACGACATGTGACCACTCGTGCACATCTCCTGGTCTTCCTCAGCATCGAATCACCTTCACACCTGCAGCGACATGATCACTGTTGTCTCTTCTGAACCTCTCGACATCGTTGGGCATTGTGTTTCCTTGCTTCCCGGTCCCCTCCGAGTGCCATAGACTCCGTCCCCTCTGCTTGCAGGTTCTTCACTTCCAGAATCCACAGTTGGATTCCACCGGACTCCTTCCCAGTCTTCTCCAGAAGCATCTTCTTCGAAGTCTGCCATTATTGTCTACAGCAGGTTTTGACATCACTTCACCCCTATGCACCCGGCTTCCCTGGTGCGGGTAACCTGGTTCATGGGGCATTCACGGGTTTGGTAGCTCTCTAAACTTCTGTCTTCCAAAGAGTTTCCTCTGGGTCCTCCAGGAAGGGTCCTTCTTCTTTAAAACTGCAACTTCTCCATTGACTTCCATTGGGCACCCAGCTGTGTTTCCACTCTGCACACAGCCTCCTTGGGGTTCCTGGGTACTTACCTTGGGTGGTTCCTTGTGTACCCAGCTCTTCTGAGTCTTCTGGTCCAAGTCCTGTTCTCCTTTGCAGTTCGCATTCTACTTTATAAATATATGGTTTGGTCTCCCCCTTGAGACCAGGGTATATTTGTGATACTTACTCGATTATTTCAAAGTATTCTTATGTATTGTGTTGATATCTCCAGGTTGGAGATATAACAATGTGTTAGTGAGAGTGTTGTGTAATAAATAGATGTATTTTTATATACACAGTGTGGTTCTTTTTCATTTAACTGGCGCTACTGATTAAAATTGGTAAATTCAAGCTACATTATACTCCTTTAGGATAAGCCTGAAGGCTGCTCTCCACTACTTCGGGGATGAAGAGCAGACACATACAGGATCACTGCGAGGGACGCACCTTGCTATAAGTTTGACTACAGGGGTCTCTCCTTGACTCTCCTCCCATGGGGCATGTAGGAAGCTTGACCAGGGTTTCGAAAAATCAACTTAGGTAGAGTATGACATAGGTCAACCTACCCAGTGGTAACTTCATACTAATATTTTGGTAAGATAGGAGCCCTCTTTCATTTTTCTGTCTTGATGAATGCTGACCCCTAGGGCCACATATGCAGAAACATGTCGACAAAATTAACCACTATGGTGATGGGGCAGTAATTCCCCTTCTCACCAATCTTGTATTTTTTAATATCATATAATTTCCTGTCTCAATATATGCATTCTGGCGATTATACTGATTTTTAAAACTCACTCACGTTCACAGGCCTCCACTTAGTTTTAGAAGTGCCTCCCTGTCTCTAGGTGTAGGCCCGCTCTCTACCAAACTAAGTTTCTAGAGAGCAAGGACTGCCGATGATGAAGCATGACACCAGGTGGTGTGTGAGGAAAGTCCTTCACTTTTTGTGAGATGCCAGCTCTCTCTAACCTTAACATTTCCTAAGTTTCGGTCACTGTACTTGGAGCAGCTTCTGTTGTGTGTTCATGCTAGGCTGGTGGCTAGCTTGCTCCGGGTGCCCAGCCCCTCTAGTTCCCTCACCTGGGATTTTCTAGGGTTAGTGTGTTGCATACCCTCCACAGCTACCATTTTGAGAGCTTTTAAAGGTTATCAAAGTGTCATGTAGATAGGCTTTGCCTTTACACTGTGTTAAGTTGGCATGAGCTTATTAGAAGTTTAAACGCCATTTTACCTCTCTGCTGCTTTTGCACACGGCACATATTGTTATTAATGCTTTGAGCCTAGTAGAATATTTTGCTTCACACGAGAATAATATGTTTTCCTATAGTATCAGCTTTGCTTGGTAAGCTATGTCTGAACAGTGAGTGCCGAGGCCTTCAAGGTTATTTCAACACAACGGTTGTTGTTCGGTCTGATCAGCGCACGTCTTAGACATAACACATAGGCAGCTGTGGCCAACTCTGGCTTTTGGCGCGTTTAATAATGCACTGCGCAGAGCATGCACACACACTTGATGAATATCCGCATGCCAAGAGTTGGTGTAGAAGACGATGTGATCCCTTTCTACTAAGACCAGAGGTATGGGGCCGCCCTTCTAAAACCCAAAGAGACTTTCTATGATATAATATAATATACTAGCAAGGGAGGGTAAGATTGAGGTTCTATTTAGACCTTTTCCCTTTAGCATTCTAACATGCTTTCACCCTTTGTATTTTAGGGACTAGTAACTATGCTGATAACCTTATTGCTTATAATATGTTTGCTTGTATTAGCCAAGATACTGCGCTTGAGAACGCTGCATTAGAAATAAATATTTCAAACTCGCACGTGTCCTCATTTACTCCTCGTTCTGGACTGGTATGATAGTATAACGAAAGAGTGTTCATGTGTTCCACGTGACCTGAGGTGTTTTAAGTTCATTTTCTGGGTTGTCTAATCATTGGGGGTGTGTAAGAACCTGATGGAGCAAGGATTCGCACATAAAGCGACTTGCTTGAACTCATGAACCTCGAATAACGTTAATTAACTAATCAATATGTTTGTCTTATTAATTTGCCCCTTTTCCGACATTTTTTGGGTATCCGAGTGACACTTGCCTATGTGTTTTCTAATCCTGATACGCTTGCAACCTAAAATGGCCGCTGCTATGCGGGAATTTAGACTGCGCATGCGTCGGTCATACCCATGTGACGTGACGTATTCGTTGTCTTGGTGGGAAACTGTTTGCACGTGCGCAGTAGAGCTAAAATGGCTGCTTTGTGTTCTCACATGCAAGAAGCTTGCATTGCTGCTTTTGCTAAGCTGTTCGTTCTGCATAACCCTAATGCTATAGTTTATTATAAAGTAATGGGTATAGAGTAGAAGTTCATGGTATACAGTGTTAACTTTTTTTCTGTGTTCTAAAACTGTTTCTTTTCCATTTCATGGTACATTACGAAATATGGCCTATTGTCCCTTGCTGCACTCCATCTTGCTTGAAACTGCATCTGCGCGAGATTTGCGAGTCTTCACTGCAGTGACCTTTGAATTACAGCCAGATGGCCACCCCAGCCAAAATGCGCCTGGGAAGACAACTCTCACCTAGCCGAAGAAGCTGAACTGTACTAAAATTAATACAATGTATACAATGTTTTTTTTTTTTTTTTAAACCTTTATTGGTACTTCAAGTAGATACAAGCATGGGCCTACAACCATCCCGGCCGGCCGCTAGACAAGTCGTAGGTTCAGGAAAGCAATACAGAAATATACCGCAGCCCGAAAATCGGGGTATGATCAGTGTCCAGGATATAACTTGTATTCAAGCGTACTGCGTGAGATTCAGGATTCGAGAAGGTTCATTTTACAATAAAGAAAAAAAATGTCAGAATTAATGCCATACGGTCACACACGGTCCTACAATAGCAAGCGTGAAGCGGGTATCCGCAAAGAGAGCGAATACATTTGAAGTAATGGGGGTAAGGCATGCGAGTCAGGATAAACGTAAAAAACACACATACTTCGTGGCGAACTGCACCCCGCCCCTCAAAACGAGACAGACTGTAGGAGACATGAAACACAGGGACACCAAAAAGGAAGAAGGACAAAGGGCCATAGAGACAAAGAAGGAACAAATTGACAAACCCCATCCCCCACCCCCTACCCTGCACCCCTGCAGAAGGCTACGGCCTACCCCCCCAGCAGCGTGCCTATCGCCCTAAATGAGAGACCCGAAATATAGAAGAAGAGAAAAAGTGCGGAGAAGGGCCATCAATCTAGCTACCCGACCCCCCCCTCACCCACCGCGCACAGTAAACATCCTAAAAACAGGATCAGAATAGCCACAGTAAACAATAAACATCAATATCGCAATCAATAACATCCCCGCTGAGTGTCCCCCTAAGCACCGTCAGCCAACCATGAGTTCCACTATGTCCTAGCCGGTCTCACCCCTGGCCCTTCCTATCAATGGTACCAACATACGTCCATTTATCAATCAGCATACTGAACAGTGTGGAGGGTCCAACCGATCCGGGCGGACCGGGCAGCGCCGTCACTCCATGGGACTGTAGCCCCCAAAACCCAGCCGAATATGTATGGCGGAAATCCGTCTGCGTCAGTTTCGACATCGGAAACATCCTCCAGTCCGCGCACAATCTCACCAGCCAGGAAGAGAGAGTCACTCAATCCGGTAAGCGTTGAAACGCCGCCGGGGCAGCCCAAACCAGAGATCAACGTCGTTTCTTCAGCCGCCGAACAGATAAAGGCCCCGACGAGTCATTCACATATACAACAGATCCATCCAGAGCGGTATCTTGGATCGGGTCTATCGACTTCTCCACCAACGTAGGCGTAGCCGGAGCATTCATCACTGACGCAGAAGCGGACACATCGGCACTTCCTTGAGATCGAACCACGCCGATGTGGAGCGGTGGGACAACAATGGCGGCCATCCTTCTTCCCAGATCCCGGGCGTCCCGAATCAGGGTCATTTGCAGGGTTGTTAACGCAGCCAATATATCTCTGGACGTGGGCTCTTTCTCGTTTCGCCCGACCCCAGGACTCTCACGCACAGCGGCTTCTCTGCCCGGGTGAGGTGTGCGTAAGAGGGTGCTATCCGCCATCTTAGCTGATCCGGCCTCGTCCTTCTCAACTTCACCTCGGGACCGGGCCCCACACCAGGGAGGAACAGGATTCACCACGGGGATACCGAAAGGCAAGGCAGGTCTCTCAGCGGAGGGTCACCAAAAGGCTAAAGAAAATCCCCGCCGCTCCCTGGGAGCCGTCCGCCGACTCCGGGAAAAGTCGTTAGTACGCCCGGACACATCACCGGAGTGGGGGGCCAAGTGTCGTGCACATCCCTCGACCCTGCTGCATCACACTGCCCACAAGGCTCTCCGCTAGTTGGGCTGGGCTGGCATTATCGCCATCGGCCATCAAGTCTTCGGTTCCCACCGGCCGACTCCTCACCATCACCAGAGGCCGCTGTTGTCGCAGTCGCGGCCGGCCACTCTCCTCACTCGAGTCCCCGGTCCCAGCTCCGTGAAGGCCGCAAAACAGTCGGGGACATCTCAACGGGTCTGCCGCACGTAGGAGCCTCGGGAGCAAGCGGTAAGTGAAAGTTATCCTCCGCCTACTTAAAGATGCCGTTGCGGCACAGGATGGGTGCCAGGATGTATGCGCGGGGTGAGAAGGCTCACGGAGCCAAGCGTTTACGCAGCCATCTCGGTCGCCATCTTGGCTCCTCAACAATGTATACAATGTTAAATTCACCATTGTTATGTGGAAAGCAGATGTCATGAGAACCTGGAATTCTATGGGCGTGTACGAAAATTCAAATGAGCCTGAGAAAGCTCAAAATTTAGCTGGTATGATGACCTGTCCTTTTCCTTTGTCCAATCGAAATTGGGGATCCTTACACTTGCAACATTTGGGGGGTGGTACACTGACCTGGAAAACAGTATAACTAGCCTAGGTTTAGCTAGAGAAATTGTCTGACTTGTCCGAATAGCTGACCTGTCACTGACCCAACGCACTCAATAGCTGATCGAGAACAGAGGTGCTGCGAAGCACTCTGTCAGAGGACTCGCTGACCCAATCGGGGTTTTGGGGACCTAAAGTGCTGGCGAAGCACTTTGCTGGGGAATTCGATAACCCAATCAGGGTTCTGACTGATAGCTGCAAGAGAGGGTGTAGCGCAGGCGTTGCAACTGAACTGCGGGTGCTGGTCTCAACTTTAGTGGTCCGGTTCTGATCCAAATCTGGTTTTCCTGTCCTGTCTCTGACCTGCACTTGCTGGCCTACTGGCGTTTGCAACTTTGGGGTTTCTGTCCTTAACTGACCCGTGGCCAGGGTTGGTTTCCACACCGTTCTAGGTAAATATGAACCTGTGAGGGAAACACTTTTGCGTCCTCTTCTTAATCTTCTCTTAAATCCTGCTGAAGTTTAATTGCATATGTTCCTTTTCTTTCCCCTCCCTTTGCGTGAGCTAGTCATTATTAGCGTGTTCCATTTTTCCCCTCCTACTTAACCTTGGGAGTCGAGTACAGTTTTTCCTTGGAATAAATAGATGATCCTTTTCTTTACCCTTCCTTTAGACAAACTGAAGTGGTTGTTCTGAATTATTAGCGTGTTCCTTTTCCTTACCCTTCCTATAGCTACATAATAACTCAGTTTCGTTATTTCAATTTCATGTTCCCTTTTCTTCCCCATTTCCTTAAAAGCGATTAAACTGTGACATTTTAGCATGTTCCTTATTTTTCCCGTCCTTTAGAAAATATCTTTCCAAATCGGATTTCTATATGTTTATTCTCAGTATGCTCCTTTTCTTACCTTCCCTTTAGACTTCTAAATGGTTGGCATCATATATCTTTTCATAGTTATACGCTTTTCATGATTCTGATTATTGATAGCTTGCTGGCTGTAAATCTTTTACTCTCAACAATTGAAGAAGATTAGATAAAGGTTTTCAAAACTTCCTGAGTCTGTGGTCATTTACACACAAGTGCATTGTTATTATAGTTTTACTGCTTATCTTTACAGCTAACTCCCTGATCCATTGTGGTCATAGGTACCGGTGACAAGGATTGGTAAGTCGATGGTATAGGAATCAGTTAGGATTAAAACACTGGTAGTAGAGTGTAGTTACCCGATTAAGTAATTAGGATAAACTGAATTATGGGCCCAAGTACGCATATGGTAAAAATATAGTCGGGTGACCTGCGCGCTCTATCAAACCAATGAGACACTGATTGCTAGTCTGGTAGGGGATTTTGGATACTAAGGTGAGTTTTGGCACACCCTAATTCACTGCGGTTCCAAGTCTCTATGCGCAGTTGTGTGTAGGAGCAGAATCCCTGCGACAAAAGACCACCATAAGGATTGTCAGTATTAGTGTAAGGTGTATCACTTAAATAAGCTTGCACCATATACAAAGCCAGCCTCCTATAGAAAGCAAACAAGCCCAGGACGGATATTCAAGGGGGGGAGAGACACAAAAGTGACAGAACTGGAAAACACTTGCACTCTGATAAGAGTATTTAACTAAATAGAAAAAGGTAGTTCCCTAAAAGTCAACAATGGAAGGACAGAAGTTAACAAGTCAAGATGGTGGTAAAGAGGATATGCTCAAGGGTAAAGACAAACGCAAGATGGACAAGGAAAGCCATCAAATAAAAAGCAAGCACATGAGAGTGACAATAAAGCCTATCAATGGTAAGCACTGGGTGGGCTGTGAGCCCCTATAGGTTCTTGGAGAGGCCACAAAAGGTCATTCACAACCAGTTAGCGAAGTACCGTAGGCTGGACCTAAAAATTGCTTTACAAGTCCCAACATTTGTGGTGATATTTTGATCTCGACCGCATTGCAACGTTGTAGCTGCCTCAATTTATATCATCTTTCAAAATAAAACGTTTATTTAAACTAACGATGTCAGCTAAAAACAAGCGAGGAAAGGAACACAAGCAGGAAATGTGTTGAATAACAGGAGATCTGCAGGGGTCTGATGTTGTCAAGAGTTTTCTGCCATGTACGCAGTAGGACGTGTTGTCAGGTTGTATATTTGTCCCACAGGCACAGAGCGCCTTTGATAAATCAAGCTGAGAGGAGGCAACAACGTTCCAAGCAGTGCAATGCCTGTGGAAGGAACAGCTCCACGGGGCAGATGACGTCACTAAGTAGGCGGAAATGCTGCGCGCGCTTCCCTCCAGCTTTCTGTTGTTGTTTTGTCATATCCAAGGACGGTAGCCAAAGGGAGAATCCATAAAAGCTTTTGTCGGAGTCTTTCTTGGTAGGAAAGGCAGCTGTAGATCACTGGAATCCTCTGACAGCAGTCAGCTGCTGCACGAGCGCACCCTGTTTACCACCACCACGCTGACGAAAGCGAAGTCACGAGGTCTTGATGTAAACAAAGCGAGAACCATTGAGCAACGACTGCGCATGAAGGACAACAGCTGCGTGGTCAGAGGCCACCTTAAAACGGAGGCCAGCGAATCGCCGTGCTTGAATTTGTTGTTGTTTATAACTCTGCAAGTGTTCTTTGACACTAGCAACACAAAAATGATCTGTAATCATTGCTCATGTGATCATACTCCACCTGTTTAAGTATTTTGAATCCGGCGCCTGTGGAAAATGCATCCGATGTTTGTCAACGGGTGACATGATCCTAGCGCATATATTTCACCCCGATCCCTCTGGAGAATGTGCTAGGAAATACATTAGGTGTGGTGAAATGCGTGCCCCATAATTAACCATTTGGAGAAGCCTTTTAAGGCATGGGCAAAGTGGGCAGTTTTCCAGTGCCACCAACATCATAAACATTTTGTCGGACATTTATGCTGTTTCTGTTCTCAAACGATGTACAGGTTCTTGCTTTTAGACATGACTGGGTGGAAAGAGGCAGTGGTTGTCCCTGTACAGGGACATCTTAAGGATTTTGGGGGCCCTGGGCCAAACATATTTTGGGGGCCCCTGTTCAGAACAGCTTTGAATTTAGGATCCAATTTGAGCCCCTTTTCCCACGTAGTTTCCACTTCCTCAGCTATGTTAGCGATCCAGTTTGCATCATAGGCATTAGCCTATATATTCCCGAGGTAAATTGGCAGTGTTCTGAGACTAGGCTGGTAAAAATATCGCCCCGCATGCAGGGACGATGTAAACGAATACAGCCTATATCTTTAGACGCCCCTCGTCCTCCAGGAGCATCGCACACGATGCGCCGACCCAGTCAGCCGGACCTTTGCAGAAACTCTGTCAGCCGGAGCCCATGGGGAGATACATTTCGAGGAAAGCCTGTACCTAGAAGTGATATCTTCTATGACTGAGCGCATTCATTGCATAAAATTAACGCTCATGCCCCACCCGATCCCTTCGAGAGAAAGTGCTGGCAAAGCACATAATTAACTACCGGCTACCTACGCTGGATTCTCCCGCCTAACCCGTTCACCCGCCACCACTAACCCCCCCCCCCGTGGCCGGTACCACTGGGCCCCATACAACCTGGTACTGCCCAGGGACGGGGCCGGGGGGAGGCAAGTTGGGAGCACATACCTTGCTGTACGCGACGCAACCGACGCGAGAGGAGTAGATACCGTCCCACGATGCAGGGACAGCCTGGGAGTGGGAGTGAGGGTCAACCCCCCGCTGAACAGCGCAGAGCAGCCCAAGGAACCGACACGGGAAGGAGAGGCCGAGCAAAGATGTTGGGCCTGCTAAATACCCCCCGGGAACGCCCCCATCCCTAGAAGAGCCCTCCCATTGGCCGTTGGCGAGGAGGGCGGCTCAGGGGGGGGGGGGGGTTGGCGCGCTGCAGGCTCCTCTCTCGCGCGACGTGTGGGACTAAGACGCTGTCTCGCCCATGCTCCCCTCCGTGTCGCGCGGCCAGCGGCATAAACATTTTGTCGGACATTTATGCTGTTTCTGTTCTCAAACGATGTACAGGTTCTTGCTTTTAGACATGACTGTGGGTGGAAAGAGGCAGTGGTTGTCCCTGTACAGGGACATCTTAAGGATTTTGGGGGCCCTGGGCCAAACATATTTTGGGGGCCCCTGTTCAGAACAGCTTTGAATTTAGGATCCAATTTGAGCCCCTTTCCCCACGTAGTTTCCACTTCCTCAGCTGTGTTAGCGATCCAGTTTGCATCATAGGCATTAGCCTATATATTCCCGAGGTAAATTGACGCGCGCAGCTGACAGCTGTAAGATTTAGTGTTTCCTGCCCTGCTACTAGGTTTTAAATACTTTTCAAATTGTATATGTATGGATGAATTACTCTGGGCTTTTTAACAATTTCTCCTACCTACGCGCACTTGCACATTACTTGATTCTGCTTGCCTATAGCTCCTTAGCTGCTTCAATTCACATCTCGCTTTTCCTCCAGTCCTGGTCCGCCATGGCGGATACGCTGATTGGGGCTACTATCGGGCTACTCACTTCCGGCCACGCAGTTTCCGCAACAACGTTCCAAGCAGTGCAATGCCTGTGGAAGGAACAGCTCCACGGGGCAGATGACGTCACTACGCAGGCGGAAATGCTGCGCGCGCTTCCCTCCAGCTTTCTGTTGTTGTTTTGTCATATCCAAGGACGGTAGCCAAAGGGAGAATCCGCAAAAGCTTTTGTCGGAGTCTTTCTTGGTAGGAAAGGCAGCTGTAGATCACTGGAATCCTCTGACAGCAGTCAGCTGCTGCACGAGCGCACCCTGTTTACCACCACCACGCTGACGAAAGCGAAGTCACGAGGTCTTGATGTAAACAAAGCGAGAACCATTGAGCAACGACTGCGCATGAAGGACAACAGCTGGTGGTCAGAGGCCACCTTAAAACGGAGGCCAGCGAATCGCCGTGCTTGAATTTGTTGTTGTTTATAACTCTGCAAGTGTTCTTTGACACTAGCAACACAAAAATGATCTGTAATCATTGCTCATGTGATCATACTCCACCTGTTTAAGTATTTTGAATCCGGCGCCTGTGGAAAATGCATCCGATGTTTGTCAACGGGTGACATGATCCTAGCGCATATATTTCACCCCGATCCCTCTGGAGAATGTGCTAGGAAATACATTAGGTGTGGTGAAATGCGTGCCCCATAATTAACCATTTGGAGAAGCCTTTTAAGGCATGGGCAAAGTGGGCAGTTTTCCAGTGCCACCAACATCATAAACATTTTGTCGGACATTTATGCTGTTTCTGTTCTCAAACGATGTACAGGTTCTTGCTTTTAGACATGACTGGGTGGAAAGAGGCAGTGGTTGTCCCTGTACAGGGACATCTTAAGGATTTTGG
Source organism: Lissotriton helveticus (assembly GCF_964261635.1). Lineage (NCBI taxonomy): Eukaryota > Metazoa > Chordata > Amphibia > Caudata > Salamandridae > Lissotriton > Lissotriton helveticus. Next base: position 878,040,013 of record NC_136067.1, read on the forward strand.
GGGCCCTGGGCCAAACATATTTTGGGGGCCCCTGTTCAGAACAGCTTTGAATTTAGGATCCAATTTGAGCCCCTTTTCCCACGTAGTTTCCACTTCCTCAGCTATGTTAGCGATCCAGTTTGCATCATAGGCATTAGCCTATATATTCCCGAGGTAAATTGGCAGTGTTCTGAGACTAGGCTGGTAAAAATATCGCCCCGCATGCAGGGACGATGTAAACGAATACAGCCTATATCTTTAGACGCCCCTCGTCCTCCAGGAGCATCGCACACGATGCGCCGACCCAGTCAGCCGGACCTTTGCAGAAACTCTGTCAGCCGGAGCCCATGGGGAGATACATTTCGAGGAAAGCCTGTACCTAGAAGTGATATCTTCTATGACTGAGCGCATTCATTGCATAAAATTAACGCTCATGCCCCACCCGATCCCTTCGAGAGAAAGTGCTGGCAAAGCACATAATTAACTACCGGCTACCTACGCTGGATTCTCCCGCCTAACCCGTTCACCCGCCACCACTAACCCCCCCCCCCGTGGCCGGTACCACTGGGCCCCATACAACCTGGTACTGCCCAGGGACGGGGCCGGGGGGAGGCAAGTTGGGAGCACATACCTTGCTGTACGCGACGCAACCGACGCGAGAGGAGTAGATACCGTCCCACGATGCAGGGACAGCCTGGGAGTGGGAGTGAGGGTCAACCCCCCGCTGAACAGCGCAGAGCAGCCCAAGGAACCGACACGGGAAGGAGAGGCCGAGCAAAGATGTTGGGCCTGCTAAATACCCCCCGGGAACGCCCCCATCCCTAGAAGAGCCCTCCCATTGGCCGTTGGCGAGGAGGGCGGCTCAGGGGGGGGGGGGGGGTTGGCGCGCTGCAGGCTCCTCTCTCGCGCGACGTGTGGGACTAAGACGCTGTCTCGCCCATGCTCCCCTCCGTGTCGCGCGGCCAGCGGCATAAACATTTTGTCGGACATTTATGCTGTTTCTGTTCTCAAACGATGTACAGGTTCTTGCTTTTAGACATGACTGTGGGTGGAAAGAGGCAGTGGTTGTCCCTGTACAGGGACATCTTAAGGATTTTGGGGGCCCTGGGCCAAACATATTTTGGGGGCCCCTGTTCAGAACAGCTTTGAATTTAGGATCCAATTTGAGCCCCTTTCCCCACGTAGTTTCCACTTCCTCAGCTGTGTTAGCGATCCAGTTTGCATCATAGGCATTAGCCTATATATTCCCGAGGTAAATTGACGCGCGCAGCTGACAGCTGTAAGATTTAGTGTTTCCTGCCCTGCTACTAGGTTTTAAATACTTTTCAAATTGTATATGTATGGATGAATTACTCTGGGCTTTTTAACAATTTCTCCTACCTACGCGCACTTGCACATTACTTGATTCTGCTTGCCTATAGCTCCTTAGCTGCTTCAATTCACATCTCGCTTTTCCTCCAGTCCTGGTCCGCCATGGCGGATACGCTGATTGGGGCTACTATCGGGCTACTCACTTCCGGCCACGCAGTTTCCGCAACAACGTTCCAAGCAGTGCAATGCCTGTGGAAGGAACAGCTCCACGGGGCAGATGACGTCACTACGCAGGCGGAAATGCTGCGCGCGCTTCCCTCCAGCTTTCTGTTGTTGTTTTGTCATATCCAAGGACGGTAGCCAAAGGGAGAATCCGCAAAAGCTTTTGTCGGAGTCTTTCTTGGTAGGAAAGGCAGCTGTAGATCACTGGAATCCTCTGACAGCAGTCAGCTGCTGCACGAGCGCACCCTGTTTACCACCACCACGCTGACGAAAGCGAAGTCACGAGGTCTTGATGTAAACAAAGCGAGAACCATTGAGCAACGACTGCGCATGAAGGACAACAGCTGGTGGTCAGAGGCCACCTTAAAACGGAGGCCAGCGAATCGCCGTGCTTGAATTTGTTGTTGTTTATAACTCTGCAAGTGTTCTTTGACACTAGCAACACAAAAATGATCTGTAATCATTGCTCATGTGATCATACTCCATCTGTTTAAGTATTTTGAATCCGGCACCTGTGGAAAATGCATCCGATGTTTGTCAACAGGTGACATGATCCTAGCGCATATATTTCACCCCGATCCCTCTGGAGAATGTGCTAGGAAATACATTTGGTGTGGTGAAATGCGTGCCCCATAATTAACCATTTGGAGAAGCCTTTTAAGGCATGGGCAAAGTGGGCAGTTTTCCAGTGCCACCAACATCATAAACATTTTGTCGGACATTTATGCTGTTTCTGTTCTCAAACGATGTACAGGTTCTTGCTTTTAGACATGACTGTGGGTGGAAAGAGGCAGTGGTTGTCGGACCCTGTATGATGCAAACACTATAACCTTGCAACAGAGAACAACCCTCACAGTTCTACAGCTGGGGCAATGAAATCCATGTCTTGTCTTAAGCACGGATAGGAAGTGACGAGAGGGAAGGGGAATCTAACATAGGACAGCGTGGTGGGAGTCAGTGTCAGAGAAAGGGGCCATTGGCTCTAATGCAAGCAAGGGAAAAAGCCCCCAGGTCCACTGTTGGATATCAAAAGACTGTTATAATTGGAGTGCAGTGATCCCTAGCTCGGTGCCACTGCACCTGATGCACCTTTGACAGTGGCTCGGAGATAAGTTGCCCCAGAAATAGAGCAACAATGTACAAGAGAGAGCACAGTTAATAAAGCAAATAACGGCATAAGCACCTGTTCCTGTATCACCAGCTCCTGTGCCCCTAATGCAACATCCAAGTACTTGAATCTGTGTGCGCAATGGTAAAGCCTTGTTGTAGCAAGTCTTTGACCCTGCTATTTTCATCCAAACTGGGCATGTTACTAAAAACGGGCAGTGCATGAGCGCATGGGTGCAACCCAGGAAGTATTTCCCCATCAGGGCCACACCATATGGGAGGCAAGGGGCACACTGTGTACTTCTGACACTGTCATGTGGTTAGTACTTAAACACTATGGCGCATGGAAACAGAACCATGAAAATTGCGGTTTGTTGGTATGTTAACCTCACAAATCTTCAAGTCGTGTAGTAACACTCGCTCCCCCACCCCGACCACCAGCAGGAGGGATCATGATTTCCATCAGGCATGTGGCTGCCAAGTACTCCAGGAGGTCCTTCCAGGCATGAGTGGTCAAACCTAATTTCATTTCCTCCGGTCCACGAGTGGACCGGAGGAAATGAAATTAGGTTTCGAGTCGCGTGACGCCTTTTTCTCAAGCAGTGAAATTAAGAGTATCCCGCCCCCTGGTCCTGATTTATGTTGTATTTTCCTAACCAACGTAAATAATCTGCAGATGGACACGAAATACGGTCAGTCCACATAGCATATGTCAGCATACTTTAGCGTGTGTGCGGCTAAAAATGCATATACACGTGGAGTAATTACTTTTTGCCACTCACTATCACTTTTTCTCACCTACACCATATTTTAATTCACTGTGAGCTAAGGTCCTGAAGAAAGCCCAACACTATTTTTATATGGGCTGAAACATGTCGACCTAACAGATAACTGAGACCCAATTAAATAAGTCTCTCACAGTTATACACCAGTTTTTATTATATCCTGGGCCACTGGGAATAAAGAATTTTTGATCAGTTAGAGTCCCATAGATATTTTTATTGCACCACTTCAACACATTTTCACCCAAAAAAACAGCTCCACTGTAATCAGGTGTCGCCGCACAGCTGAGTAGCATTCGGCTACTCAGCTGGGAACCCGATGATGAAGCATGACACCACCCAGGTTGGTGTGTGAGGGTTCTTCTAACAAACCCCTGCGGTGCCGGACACTGCAGTGTAGGACATTCTGCTAGACAGGTTGTATACATTTGCCCTGGGACAAGGACGGCCCACAACCGGTCCTAGCTCTCTCTTTTGTTTATTACAATACCATATATGTATGTATATGCATAGCAGAATATGTCAGGAGCATATGGATGACTGTGGAAAGACTGGGCTCCATTTCAGGATCTCCCCGTAGAGATGATGTACAAAATGGCAGTCAGATGTTGGGCAGAAGAGCAGTAAGAGTGGCATACAAATCATAGAAGGATCGCTGCTCAAGCAGTGCACGCACTGCTGCCATGTCCTCCCCATAATATGCCTCCTTCTTAGCTGTTACAGGTCCCCTGTCTGCCACGCCGGTCAGCAGTCTGGGACCAACCAACAGCACCGCAAAGAGTGGCATGTGGATTGCAGCCATGTCTGTCACAATGTCAGAGTTTCCATGCAATCTATTATCCCTGTTGTCGTGGCTGCTATGATTGGCATTTAGGGTCTAGTGGTTGTAGTTTGCATTGCTAACTGCCTCTTGGAAAGTATCACTTTATTCAAGAGCTTTTTTATCACCTAGGAGCTGACTTCAGTGTAGGACTGCGAGTTCTGACAGCTGGCTTATTGTCATTGGCATAGTGGGAGGTGCAGGTGTGCGGAGGATGGTGCAGTAGCTCCAATTATATGTGAGCATGATTCTGGTTCCTATCTTTGTAGAGGTCTTGTGACTTAACGCTCTTATTAGTGCTTTGATAAACCAAAGCTCCTGGTTTTATCTCCAATGTGCACAGTCACCTCAGTTTAGTAGTTGACCTCTTGTAAATGTGCAATGTATGTTAGTGACTATGTTTGGGTGAGTGTGTACCTATTACATATAAATTGGACGGGCTCCGGCATAGTGTTTGGCATGTTAGACGGTGTACGTGTCTCATTTACCGGGGAGACAGAGTAAATTACTCCGTTGCCTGGTGGAGGGACTGCTTTCCAAATTTATAAATGACTGCCAAGCTGGCAGGCATTTGTTAAGCATTGGCAGAAACTGCAGTCACGGCCGTTCCTGTCAGTGCATTTTCCTGGTAGAGGGCTCCATCAGCGGAATGGAGCTCTGTACTCAACGGATTCCTTTTTTTATTTTCAAAAAGAAAATCCCGAAACTGGATTTTCTTTTTGAAAATACAAAATTACAATGCTCCCCAGAGGAGAGCGTTTAGCAGTTTTCAGTGCCCGTTACCGTCAGGTGGCTGCTCTCCATGGATTAAAGACACCAGAGCCATGATCTGGAGGTAACATTCCCACAGGGACATTAAGTACAGTTATGCACTTCTAGTTTTACCACCAGAGCTCTACAGGTGCAACAGGTGCAAGAGTAAACACCAGAGACTTATGAACTGACCAGAGTGTCAACATTCTAGACAGACACTGAATCACTGGATCCCTTTGAGCACTGCCTTCCTATTTTCTCATATTTCATTAATTTATTCCAATATCGCTGTCCTCGATCTTGTGAAATTTTGTGTTTTGTATATCTTGAAATACTTTCTCTCAAATAAAGCTCGATTTATTAAACGTTATATTAGAACATTGGAATGTTGAGCACTCAATTGAAGACAGTGGAGTGCTAAGGGCTTCTAATGGCACAATGTTTGTTCACAGCTATTGCTGTGAACAAAGGCCGCACGGAGCCTGAGGGGATTCAACCCCCTCATGCTCAGTGGGGCCTTTGTTTTACAAATTAGAGCATTCTGCCCTTTTGGGGCTTAATGTTCTAATAGCCTTAGAGCCCTCCATACCGTGCTCTAATGGCCATTAAAGGCCCACTCCCTGTTAAAGTCCCTCGCTTTTGGCTCGGGCCTTTAATGGCCGGTAGAGCCTGCTACGTCGGGTTCCAAGGCTATATTGTGTGTTCCTGAATTCTGAGTCACCAACCCTCATGCCACAACCCTCACATCACCTCCCTGAGTATTTATTTTTGATATTTGTAAAGCGCATCATTTACCCTTAGGCGTCTTGGCGCTAGTAAAACCAGTTATTTGTGATGGTTAACATGAGGAAAGAGTAATCATTGAGCGAACAGCCAAGTTTTTAGAAGCTTGCGGAATTGAAGGAGAGAGGAACTCTCCCTGATGTTTAGGGGTAGAGTGTTCCAAAGCTTTGGGGCCGCCACCAGAAAGCGTCGATCGCCCCATGAAACCGTTTTTGTGCAGGGAATGACCAGTTGGCTGAGGGTAGCTGAGCGTAGAACTCTGTTAGGTTTGTATCGTTGTAGCTGTTTTTTCAAAAAATGGGGTCCTTGGTTGTTGAGCGCCTTAAACACGATACAGAGGGACTTGAAATGGATTCTGTTTCGAATAGTGAGCCAGTGGTAATCCTTAATACTGTTGGATATTGATTCGTATTTTGTTTTGCCAGAAAGCAGACGTGCTGCTGCGTTCTGGATAGTTGGTAGTTTGGTGATTACTCTGGATTGGGCATTGAGGAAAAGGCCGTTACAGTAGTCCAGAGTAGAAAGGACAAGAGAGGTGACCAGTGTTTTGATGGCTGAATCAGGAAGAAAAGGACGTATTTTTCTTATCATCTTCAGTTTTAAGTGTGCTGTGGACACTGTTTTGTTAGCATGATCCATGAAATTTAGACCTTCATCGAAGATGATTCCGAGGTTCCTGACTTTAGCGGTTGGGGTGGGAGGGGTACCGAAGGCATCTGGCCACCAGCTTGATGGCCAGGCTGGAAGAAGGGGTCCGAAAATGAGCACCTCGGTTTTTTCTGAGTTTAATTTGAGGCAGTTGGTAGCCATCCATTCTCCTATGTCTACAAGTCCTTTCTTGAATTTTTCAGCCACTAGATCTCCGTCCCCCTTGATAGCCAACACTAGTTGGGTATCATCGGCGTAGGAGGTTAGGCTCATCCCGTGTGCTTTGATGGTTTTAGCAAGGTCCGACACATAAATGTTAAAAAGTGTCGGACTGAGGGAGGAGCCTTGAGGTACTCCACAAGGAGATGAAAGTTGGGCCGATTGAAAGGGTCCTAAGATAACAGCCTGCGTTCTTTTGGCTAGGAAGGACGCAATAAGGTCTTTGGCAGTGTGGCAGATGCCAAATCCCTCGACACGGTCGACCAGGATGGTATGGTAAAATCTTACCCTCAACCCCTTACCCTAAAGTCAAGTGCTTAAGCAGAGCACCTGCTGCTCAGTTTTCCTGTCATGGTAGGACCACTCAGGAACACCAGTGGTAAATGGACTCCATGACCACAATTTAGGCCCTAAACACTGTGTGCTCCGAGACCCCTGAACCAGTTCTTTCAACATGAGAGCCACAATTCAACCATTGGCTTCTTTGCTTTTGCTCCTATGCTCCTGCAAGAAGCACAGGCCAGAAGTTTAAGAATATACTGATCCAAGGAATCACAATCCCACAAAGGGGACCCCCCTATTGTATGTTTAGCGTTTCAGACCCAACAGCCCTTGCACACATACTCCTGATTACCTTTCAGCTAGGTCACTTGTGAAATAGTTACACGGTCTGACGAATATCTGTGGCATCAATGCCCTCAAGGAACACCAGAACTTTGTTCAAGAAAGCGGAAGATAAGCATGACTTTTTAAAACTATCTAAGTTCCTGGATTGTTCATCTTTTTAGAGTGACCTGTGTCCTGAACTGTTTTAGTGGCAGGATATAAGGTAGGATGTAGCATACAAGCCAGAGCTGCCGACTTTACCATAGGGAACCAGGTTTGAGTCTCGGCGTCGGCTTAACATTCTGTGATTCTGGGCAAACCACTTAATATCTCTGCCAAAACAAATTAGAGTCCTTGTTTAATGTAACTGCTTCCCATATGAAGCGCTCCGATACCTTCGGGTCGAGTTTGCCCTATATAAAACTGGACAAAAACAAAAAATCTTGAGTTGCCAGCTGCCTTCATTGGTGCATAGCATAAGGGGACTTGAGTTCCCCTTGCAGCCTAAAACAGGAGCTGGTAAGCAGATGACAGGCAGAGCTAGTGCCGCCATCCTCCTAGGCAACTGCATGTGCTGCAGTTCATGCTTCCCACACATAGGCAGAACATTATTATCAGAGGCAGCAGCAGTGCATCTTCCACACACACATACAGGCACACCATGTCCAGCCGCATGCAAGCTTCCCTCACTTAAAATAGTAGTGATACAGACAGCCCTAGCCACGCTTCCTTATACATGTACAAAAGGTACAACCTGAGCTCTCGGTGTGCATGTGTGCAGGGCTGTGAGATTGTATGGTAGTTTATGATGGTGATGGATCTTGGCCAGTTTGTGTGAAATGGCATGTGTGTGCAGTGGTAGGGTGCGGAGTAGTGATGTGATGGTTTGTGGTGGGATGGTAGCGTGATAACGTATTCTAGTGTGATGATGTATGCGACAAGGTGCAAGTGGGTACAGGAGTGATGAAGCACGTGTGAAGATTGGTGTGCACCTCTATAATAATAAATGTGACAGTGTGCGTTTGTGATGGTGTGTTCCTCTGATGTTAAATCTATATTGATGTGCGGGTGTTCGAGTAGTGGTGTTCATGTATGTAAGTGTTGTGGTATTCACGTGTTTGATGATGACTATGTTGGTGTGTAATGTGTGGATTATGGTCAATATGTTGGATGTAAGGGTTGGGGTGACTATGTGTGTCACGGCGTGTGTTTTGCTTGGTGTGATAATGTGTGCCTGTGCATGTGTTCATAGCATGCATGCGTAGGTTGGTCTGTGATTTTGTAATGGTCTGACTGATGGGCAGAGAGGATGCTCTAGGGGCAGAGAGGATGCTCAAGGGGCAGAGAGGAGGCTCAAGGGGCAGGGTGGGATTTGGAAGTGTGGTGTGGCAGTGCAGCGACCTCTTCCATACCCCACCATCCTGGAGCAGCACTAGAGAGATAGAGCAGAGCTCAAGGGGCCTTGTGGGATGGTAGGAGGTGGCAGGGGCACGTGGCTGTCTCTTGCATTCCTTGCCACCTTGGGGTGCTGCATGGAGGAATCAGACCTCAGGGGACACTGCGGATTTGGTGGCAAACTGCTTGGCCATGCTCCTGTCTCCTCCCTGCCCTGATGCCTTCATATGCAGAGAGAGCAAGAGGTTCTAGGTCACGTGCTAGAACTGGTGCTGGAAATGAATGATTAAGAGGTTTAGCAGAAGGCAAAGCTGATGCTTTCTCCATACCGCACTCTTCTGGAGCACTGCGAAGACAAAGTGGGTACCAGTTACTCTGTACTTAATGCACACTTTCCTTTATTTCATAATATGGGAGTGTCCCATAGTGTAATAGGAAAAGAGGGAGCGTTATATCAGTTTCCGAAGCTTATTCGACCTCAAACTTCATCCTGCGTCAGGGCCGACTAATCACCTGAGAGCAGAAACATGTAAGCCTTTTGCTCTTTAGATGTACTATACTTCTGTTTTCCTCTTCGAAGAGCTTCATTTCTACGTGTGCGATGTAATAATCAGTGAACATCTCATGACTTTCTTAATTCACAGGAACCAGTGTTCTCACCATCTACATTGGATGCAGGGTATACTATTTATTCTTGAAACAAAGTGAACATATTTAATAAAAATGTAAAACTGAATAAATGCATCTATTCTTCAGACAAGAGGTTGACTATCAGTCGGTGTCACGTGTTTTACAAGCATAGAACACGAAGTTCTGATGTGGGTGTTAGCAAAACTGTCATGACAACAGCAATGGTCTTAACTGACAGATAATTCATCTGCTCAGCCCTATAGAGATGCTAAAAGGGAGCGTGCAGGACTAAAACTGGAGCATTCTGCAATAAACTTGCAGGGGCTGCTGGTAAGTGACTACACACTCAGTTCCAGTAGAAATGTCATGAACACATTCCAGTACAAAATCTTTTGAAGTCAAAGCTAGATACAGCAACCTAAATTAGGGAATTTCACAGTTGTAGTTTGATTTCAGAACTGAATATGTCTTTGGGTTTGTACAATCCTACACTGCCTTGTGTTTCGCATTCTTCTCTTCTACAAGTCATTAATGATCTATGTATATTTTTTCACGAGTGCATGTTATAGCTACACAAGTTCACAAGTGGGGAATTTACCTTGAACCGGAAGCACTTAGGCAGTGTACAAAATCCGCCCGTCAATGATCATTACCAAACAATTACAAGGGTAGCAGTGCTACAGTTGTTGCACATCCACAACAAATAATGCACCGTAGCACATTCAGGGCCAATAGAATTATGTAATTTTGCTACCACTGCGATTTCTGTATAATTACAGATTAGTCGCAGTTGCCACATAATCCATCATCTGCTGCATATTCTGCAGAATTTAACAAACACAAGTGTTTATATCTCAAACAGATCAAAAGTTACTAAAATTCGGCAACACGTAAGTAAAATGAGTAAAATACCCATCGCAAACGTTGACTGGTCATCTTTCTTATGCTTACAGCTGCAGTAGAGTGTCAGACTGGCACTAGTGGGGTGGAGTCTTTGCCCAGGTAGTGTTAACGTATAAATGGCAAAATATTGAGGTAATACTATCAGAGAGTGTACTGCATAATTTGCCTTTTCTTGCCACATAATTTGTTCCTCCCTTCCTGCATAATTCCAGCGGCCCAGAGTGTAATGCCTGTTGATGCTATTCCTTCTATCTTAATGAAATCCTTAAAGGATCGTTTGACATCTTGCTAGCAATGGGATTGGCTGAAATGGTTCAGAATCAATTATTAAACATATATCGATGTTGAAGCTCCATATTATAACCAACTTCACCGTTAGTGGTACTTTCCTTTACAGACCCCTGGACTGCACACCAAGTTCTCCGAACTCATCAAGGACTTTGTTGCACCACTCGCCCACAACGCTAGCAATTACATCCTGCATGGACAACTGAACTTCCACCTGGAAGACCACACCGACCTCCAATTAAAAAGCACCCATCGAAGACCTTGGAGGCCAGGGCTCCACCCATCGGATAAAGAGACCTATGCACATACTGGACACTTCCTGGGATTATAATTGTACCTCCTTTGGCAACATCCAAGTTGAAGAGCCTACACCAGTCTCCTGGACATACCATGCCCTCATTAAGTTCAGCATCGCCATACAATACATGCAAAATTTAAGAACAGAAAATCAGGGGACTGTAGTTTTCCCATTCTATTATATAGAAGCAGAGGCCATTTTAGGTGGGGGACAGCTATATTAAAGCCATTTGTGGCTTAAAAAATCAGGAGTCACCTGCCTGTATTGCATATGTTGGCATATATGCAGTCTATTGTATATGCACTATCGCCAGACCAACCTACCGAAACTAGAGCAGCATCATTGATAAGGACTGGAACACAAATCGCTAGTCCATCTCAAACACAGCAATACATCAAAATCTAGACCCAAGGCTACTTGGTAGACAGAGGAACTCAGACTGAAGAAACACCACTGCAAACAACTGGAGTGTAAATGTAGAAGGACCAGGACAATATTGACAGGAGCACTTTCAAATCCACCTTGAGATGCTACCACCAAATGATCTAGAACCTGTGGTATATAAATAAATAATACCGGATCTAGATTTTACTGGACATAGTAATAACAGATAGCTCAATAAATAAGAGTCAAGATTCGAGGTAGTAGGAGTTTGCAGGTTTAATACAGCATAAAGGACAGGAACAGGACAACCTGCACAGGAATAGGATGACAGGGCTCTGCAGGGGGGACAGGGAATGAGCGCGCTAACTTTAATAACAGTACACAAACATATATACTAAAACAGTTGCATTACAATGAATACAGTAGGCGGAGCAGTGGGTGTGGTCAATAGCAGTCGCGAAAGATAAGGGTGAAAGTAGGTGTAACAAGAGGCGTGTACATAGACATGTGATGTAAACGTAACAGAATATGTCATAAATGGGGCGGAAACATGGAGGGGGCTACCTGAGGAGCCGGGACCTCTAACCTAATGGTGCGCGCAAACTGACAATGACGTGTTACTAGGAGAAGCTGGGGGCTATGAACTCTGTGCTAGGAGTAGAGACTGAAGTCTGGGGAGTCAGGGCGACATGTACCTAAACCCTATCTAGTATCTAATGTTTAGAGGACATGTTGATATAAACTAAGAGTCAGGAGGGGAGAGGCTAACAGACTCTAAGACTGGAGCATGCATTATTCTACATGTAGTGCGTGATGAAGAATATGAAATGACCATTAAATGCAGTATTTCTCTTACATGGAGACGTAAAGGCTAGACTGTGACGGAAACTATTGATGCGATTCAGTAGCTTAGGAATGCAGAGAAGGAGGGCTGGACTGATAACTAGAATCATAACATACTCTTGGCAGACTCGTAGGCAGAGCCAGGCCGAGCCGGGCACTGTGAGGCAGGAAGTAAGTGAAGGGTCGAGGATCAGGTGGGGGCTGTATCGCTCCTCAGCGAGGGTTCAGGAGACAGGAGCTGAATCTGGTGTCTGGGCCCATTTGAGGCCTAGAAACGGGGACTTTACAATGAAATAACGTGCACACTGAGAAACGTGGCAACGTAACTTTACATAGGCCTGATATTCGTAGCTTTCACGAGAACTGGAAACTGGCATACTAGAGATGGACACAACTGTAATTGCGTCTTTAATCGAACATGGGGAATACATATGCATATTAATCATGCACACATAACATAAGATGGAGAACACGTAGGGACACAGAACATGGCAAAATTTACTTTTCCACATTCCCTCCTTGTCACTACGTTTCCATCAGGAAACATCAATATTCATGATACCATCTATCATTTCATACAGTATCATTTGCTCGTCTCGAATTTTCTTGGAACGGGATTTAGAACGGGACTTGGGACTAGGAATACAAGAGGTAGCACAAATGCCACAAATCGCAGGGCCACATTGTATACATAGGCAGCAACTGAATATGATCGCTACTGCAATACCTAGAAAGGACAATACTTTCCATCCCCAGGCGGAAATTATATTCCAGAACCAACCGGACCATGTCCAGGTGCCTGGATCTTGGTGTAACATATGGGCAATTTTATGGAGTCTGGTAATAGCTGAATAAACAGACGGCGCGTTATTAGGAATGAAAATGCAGCAACTAGATCCGATGACTCTACAGGCCCCGCCCCTATCGGCCAGTATGACGTCAAGGACGAGACGATTCTGGAGCACGACAATTCTCATAAAGGATTGCTCTTCGGTTAAGTTACTTAGAGCAGAAGTAGTCTCAATCACTACTGCTTCAAGGGTTCTCGTTAATCTACGTATCAGTTTACTATTTACAACAGTGCCTAAGTAGGGGAAGACACCTTTATTGATATCTATGTATTGTTCTAGAGCAGTTTCAGTATAATCGACAATCGGGAGGTCTCTTTTGTGTCTAGTATGTACTAGGCGGGAATTCCTATGATAGTCAGGTGGGGCTAGAAAAACTGGTGGCAGTAGGAAGGCAATGTAACAGGTTCCCTCCCAATCGAGGGGCAGACGAACATATGCGGTCTGACCACAAACAAAATAAGAATGACGTGAAGCTTTAAAAATAGATTTCCTACTGTCACTATACTTGACAATAGTAGTACAATCACTATGTCCTACATGTACGGAACCATTATTTCGGACACATAATTCACCTTTGACTGGTAGTACTGAAATAGCAGGTAAGTCTGGAGTAGTATCAGACTGAACATTCAGGACCATGAAATTCGAAGAATAATTACCTAAATTATAAACTTCATTTTCTAGATCTAACCCTGTTCTGTGGGGAAGACCTTGCTTGTCTGGAAAACATGTACTGTTAAGAAAAGACATATCTGTTGAGGATGACGTTAACGTGGACCATGCTCCACACGAACCATTATGTGAAAATGGATAAGGAAAGAGTGGCAGAACTCCCTTCGGTGTCTGGAAAGGGGTGAGTCGACCACACACCCAACAATTAGTGGCATTGCTGGTCTGGTGTGAATAATGTAACATACGGATAAAAGAATTATTTCGCATAGTGAGACGATAAGAGAGTTCATGAGGAGGCAGATCACTAAACGTGTGTTCTACTGTAGCATTAGCAGACTTATTTACATGAGAAACTGGAAAACACAAATAAAATGCATAACTGGTGCAGGTAGTCATAAGGCTGAAAAACAATATGAAACTTAGAAAAACGATACATCGGATTGAGTTTTGGCTAAGTCTCTCACTATGGGGGTCTATTTTATACATGTCAGAAACCGGTCTAACCGTTTCACCTAGGGGAGGACTTAGACAATCAAACTGGCTGACTTATTTTACTAGACCTTAATTTGAGCTTATACTCCTGTTGCGGAGTTTTCTCTAACGGGGGGGTTCAATATCATTGTCTTTTGCGGGACAGTCCTTAAGAATAGTACTTTGGCAATCTTTAAGATCCTCGGAAATGTTCTTTGAAACAGGCTTCAATCCAAAAAATCTTTTCACATGTGACAGGTGGACCCAGCCCTTCCTGCCTTCCAGCTTGACGGCAGTACGGGTGGCCAGGAGGACCTGTCGGGGTTCCTTCCAGCGAGGCTCCAGCGGACTTGAACGATCAAAGTTCCGGACAAGAACCATGCATCCGGGAACGATGTCATGCGGTGCCACCTCGGTATTGTCTGGAAATGCGGCAGCAACCTGTGAACGACAAGAGTTGAGGGCAGACATCAAGGAAGCTAGGTAATCTGTCAGCATATTACTTGAAACATCGGTAATACTTCGGGGTCTAGGTGTACCCCACATATTAGGGGGGCGGCCGAATACGACCTCATACGGGGACAGACCTGATCTGGAATGTGCGACCATGCGCATATAAAATAAAGCGACTGGCAGAGCTACTAGCCAGTCCACACCTTTCTCTTTACAAATCTTGGCAATACGGATTTTCAGGGTCTGATTATGTCTCTCTACTAGACCAGCTGCTTCAGGATGGCGTACACAATGGAACTTCCACTGGTACCCTAACAAAAGGGAAACATGTTTCATCAACTCGGATGAGAATGGCTGGCCGTTATCAGAATATACGACTCTAGGGAGTCCATAACGGGGGAAGAACTCACGAACCAACTGTTTGGCAGTGGTCGTGGCTGTGTAATCTGGGACTGGATATGCCTCTGTCCACCTGGACAAAGCGCATACAACTACAAGGACATACTTGAAACCTCGACATCGCTCCATCTGAATATAATCCATCTGGAGGACTTCAAAAGGGTGGTCAGGGGGTTGGAATCCACCTTGTTTCACCGGGACACTTTTACCTGGATTAAACTGACAACATATCATACAGGTACGGACTTTCTGTTTGGCTGCAGCTCGTAAATGCTTGTTGAACCAAATGTTCTGGATACTGTCTAACATAGCTTTTTCTCCTAAATGTGCTGGACTATGTGCGGTATTGATAATGACTTGAACCATAGAGTCGGGGAGAAACCATGTGGCTCTACCCTTAGTTACAGAAAAGTAGGTTGGAAGGTTCCCCTGGTTCAATCACAGGGAGGGGAGCAGATACAAAGAAAATGGAGCAACCCTGTGTGTTACTTGGTCAATTTCACTAGACCAATGAGTTGTGTGGGCAATGTGTTGTGGGATTAGGTGCTATATGGCTACTAAGGTTACTATGCAGTATCTGTTTGGTAAAATAGTACAGGAAGAAACTAAAAAACTTAATATATATAAAAAGAGTGCAATTTATTAGGTACCTCCCTTACCAGGGTTACATTCTAAATTATAAAAACATTTAAAAACCATAAAACCATTATTTATGTAATTTTCAAAATAACATCAAAGGCAAAAGAGTCACACAATGTACAAAATCATTAAAAAGTCAAAAAACAAAGGTCGACGCGGCGTTTCGGTGGTTACAGGGATAATTCCACCTTCTTCAGGACGTGTTTTGACTGAATTAATAACAAAGATCTGTAAACAGAATGACATGTTTTAGATACCTTTTCCTGTGTAACAACGTACAAATTCTTTTTTACTTTCTGTATCCTTTCTCTACACTGCATAGCCCTATCCCCACCCTTATTATACAAAAACAGGGTTCATGTAGATTTCATTAACCCTTTAACACTAACATTTAACAATAGTTGACTTCAATTCTTAGTGCAGTCATGTACCTTAAAATTGGAGACTTTGTAGTTGGCAAGATCACTCTTATACAGTAGTGAGTCAGATCAAATGGAGCGAAACCTTCTGTTTAAATTGAAGGAAAGAAATAGCAATTGTTTACAATCTATTTGTTGCTCAAAAGGTGCACTGATGCTGATAAAAACTCAATATTTACTTCTGCCGTTACCTTGTTATGGTTGTATTGCTCATTGTAACGGTACAGAGGAGCCACCGATATTTGCTAAGTGGTTTATTCACTTTTGAAGCTTTCTTTGATTCCTTTTTTAAAATTAGGATCACTGAAAAAAATAATAATAATGCAGATAGTCTGGTACTTTTTGTATTAAATTTTACTTTGTTTACTGTTTGTTGGGAGTTAATTTATACTCACCAGGAAAGAAACGACTTGTTCTTTTTTGCTTCCACTTCGGTACAGAACTCGAAGGGTGGCTTGATGGGCGATGTTTATTCTGTTGGGCCAATGTGTTACAAAGGAAGCATTAGTCCTATGTCTCGATCATATTTAACTAATTTTTCATAACTGGCTCTTTGTTGTTATTCAGTGAGTTTGGGCACGTGGGCGACAGTAGTTTTCTATAAAAATCCTCTGCGTCCCGTTTTTCTTAATTTATGCTGGCTACTCGCTGGTTTAGGCAAATTGATGTCTCCAGCTGCTTGCATATATACTTAACAGCAGGGGCTATAGAAAACCCCCCGGGTTCCTCTTTTATTATGTTCCTGTCTAGGTATTTAAACATAAAGCTTTCTACATGGGACTTTTGGCTATTTCCGATGTTTACTCCTTGTCAGAAACCGGGTTCTAATATATCACTCGATATCACTTTTTACATGCTGCTTCCTATGGGGCTTTCAGGGCTACCGCGTGTTAAGCGGTTTGTTAGAGCCTTGGTTTGTGAAAAAAGCGGGAGCGGAATCTCTGTCGGAGTCGCTTACCTTATCTGACTTATTCGGCCTCCCTGCTCCTCTGCATCCGGGTTTCCATCGATAATGATGGAAGGACATTCCTCTTCCGGTTTTTATGCTAGCTCTGCTTGGTTTTACCCGGAAGTGCTTTTCGCGCAAAATGTCCTTTTTTATATATTATTATAAAACGATCCCGATTTTAACATACAGGACCTGTTAATTATTGGCGCAATATATTAGAGTTAGATATCAGTATAAAATAATGAAAACTCCCTAAGAAGTAAAAAAAAATTTTGTTCGAGAATTATTTTTTCATCATTGTAGTCGATGTTTTTTATCAGTCATTTAGATCGAGTACTTCTGATGAGCAAATTACTTTATCTAATGGGTGGATTTAGAACTCGGATGATAGGAGTTTGTGCCGGTTATTGTAAATACTCGTCCGCCATATTGGATTGGGATGCGAACGTTATGTACTAGGGCTCTATTTACCATAGGTGTTACACAGGCAATGTGCTAATCATTCGGGATTGATTTTTTCGGGATTCATAGATGGGATATTGTTCATTAATAAAAGGGGATAGTCGTTATGTTATGTATCAGTGCAGGTTATCGGTCCATTCGTCTGACAATGGATAACTCAGAACGAAATCTTTGTGATTATGCATTGGGTATGTTAGGGCTATATGTATTGAATCATTACCAACCGGATATTAATTGGGTTGTGTTCAAAATGGAGCTTGTTGCATAACATATCTTTCTTACACATGCTACTTATATGATCACATTATATTACAAACCAGTGGGACGCTAAACATTTTGTGTAATTGAGGACACAATTGGCAACTTTTGATTCACAGATTTGTATATCACATTTCACTGATTGTGCTCCTTGAAACCTTATACTAAGTATACAATGCAGTCCCTGCAATTCATACATTACACATTATTTTGAGTGCCAAATTCATTATCAGACAGGGCTGACCATTAGTGGGATTACTTAATGTAACTCAAGGACTCTATATAGTCATTCACTTATATGTAATACATTGCAAACATATTATTCTACGGCTCAATCATAATAAATGTGAGACAACATCCGGTTTCTACATTTAAGACAATACAAGTCATTTCTATTGTGTGTAGTCCTGTGTATGTTCCCTTATAATAATCTTTCCCAGTCCTCCTTATTATTTAGGCCTGTTCTAAAACTGTTAAACAGGGACATAAAAAACTGTTCTCTTTTCTTTCTCTTTGTTTGCATGTTGCCACCTCTTAGGCTTTGTTGTACTACTTCAATCCCACACCACTTTAGATCTTCTAAACTGTGGTTGTGGGTAAGCCAGTGTTCGACAAGAGGGGCCGTTTTTTTCTTTGTCCTAATTGCAGATCTATGTTCTGTGATCCGAGTTTTTAATTCTCTGGATGTTTCACCTATATATACCTTTTGACAGGGGCACAGAATAAGATAAATTAGGTTTTTGGTTTTACAGTTGATAAAGCTCTTTATATTATGGGTTACGTTGTTATTGGTTATTTTGTTGACTTTCATGAGTGTATCACAATTTATGCACATATTACAAGGGAAATTTCCGGTAGGTAATGGTTTTCTATCGATGGTGGTCTGAGTTTTGCTCTTATCTTCCTTGTATGTGTGCACTAAACAGTTCCTTACTGTTTTGTTTCTTCTGAAACTAAACATTGGTTTCTCTAGTTTTGTGCCGTCTTTCTCATCTAAAAGTGACCAATTTCTGTTGATTATGTTCTTCACTTTATTGCTTACAACTGTATGGTTGGTAACAAATATCAATTTCTCATTTGTTTTTATAGGGACCTCATTGTTTTTGTTGAAGAGAGAGTCTCTGTTGTAATACCTAGCTCTCTTATATGCTTTTTTTATAAGACGATTTGGATATCCTCTGTCTCTCAGTTTATTTGATAATTCATCAGCATGCTTATTGAAATCATGCAAGTTAGTACAGTTTCGCCTGATCCGTAAATATTGCCCGAAGGGAATATTATCTTTTTGACTTTTAGGGTGGTTACTGCTGTAATGCAAGAGAGTATTGCGATCTGTGGGCTTCGTAAATAGAGTGACTTCCAACGTGCCATTATTATTTGTAATGTTAATGTCTAAAAACTCAATTTTTTCTTTGCTATACTTACTGGTGAACCGTAGGTTTGAGTCACCCAGATTCAACCATGAGATAAAATCAATAAGGGTTTCTTCCGTTCCGGTCCAAATGAAAAAAATATCGTCAATGAACCGTGACCAAGAAATTAAATTTTCGAAAAAGGGCGCTGCACTATTGTAGATATGTTTATTTTCAAAATTGGCCACATATAAGCATGCCAAACTGGGAGCACAGGTGGCTCCCATGCTGGTGCCTTTGGTCTGCTTATAAAAGTCTTTTTTAAACAAAAAAATATTATTTTTGAGGATGATATTGGTACATTCTATTATGAAGCTTGCATGGGGGTCAAGATCACCGTCTCCTGTATTTAAGAGGCCCTCTAACATTTTGATGGTGTCATCTTGAGGGATGTTAGTGTAGAGGGCCTCTATGTCTAATGTCACTAACCATTGGCAATGTGGATTGAAAGGGTGACCTTCAACCTTTTCTATCATACTTGTTGTGTCTTTTATATATGATTTCTGTGAGGTGACTAGGGGCTGTAAGAATCTATCCACATATTTGCTCAATGGTTCTGTTGTGGAATTAATGCAAGATACGATGGGTCACATTGGGGGATCATTTAGGTCTTTGTGGACCTTGGGGAGTCCATACAATGCGGGGATGATTGGATTTTCATTTTTTTTTAAATTATATTCTTCTTGACAAATAATTTCGTCCTCTTTGGCTTGATCCAATAGTGTTCCCACCTTTAAGATCAAAGAGTTCCATTCTTCCTTGCTAGATTTACAGTAGTGTGCTTGATTATCTAATAAAAGCATCATTCTGTCTTCATAATCCTTTGTGTCCATTAGGACTATACTCCCCCCTTTGTCTCCTGGCTTTACTGTCAATTCATGGTTGTTTTCTAAGCTTTTCAGTGCCACACTTTCTGCTCTACTGAGGTTATGAGTAACCCTATGGGGATGTTTAAGCAGGTCTGCTATGTTTTTTTCAACGACCTGTTCAAACAGGTCTACTTTCTTATGGACCATGTTGATGGATGGTGTCCAGTCGGATTTGGGTCTAAGGCCAGATTTGTTGGAGGACCTGTCTTTAGGTTCTTTATCCTTAAAGAAGTCATTCAATCTGACTTTACGAAAGAAACTTTGGAGATCTCTCTCCAAGTTAAATTTATCAATTTTGGTCGTAACAGCATATCCTAGTCCCTTTTCTAATACTGATGTTTCATCTTTGGTTAGAGTGATGCTAGAAAGGTTGATAATGGCTGCCTTCCGGACTAGTCCCATTTGGACTGACTCCGTGTCCTCATATACGGTCTTTTCTGTTGTGGAGGTTGAGGGTAATGATTCCCCCTCCCTCTCCCCCTTCCTCTGTGTTGATTGCCTCTCTGAGGCCGGTGGTCTAAAAAAGGCAATGAACTGGCGTTTGAAGTTGTCTCACCTCCATTGTTTTCTGCATTTGTTTCATTTTCTGACTCGGTGCTGGTGTAGGATGAGTCTAAAAAAGTGACTCTTTTTTTGGGGTATGTTCTTTTTGGATGTTGCCAATGATTACGATTATGGTACTCCTCCCTGGGTCTATCGAAGAAGTCCTTTTGTATATATGGATATACTGCCTCAAGATTATAGTTGGCTACATCCTTTCTGAATTTGTTGGATTTTTTGTTTAATAAATAATCCTTGTAACCTGAGACATCTTTTTGAATATCCTCAAATTTTTTCTTAGCATCTTCTAATGCGTTACTGTCTTGCAGTGTCTTTTCTAAATCCTCTATTTCTTTTTTTTCAATTATGAGAATTGCACTGGCGGTCTCTATGATTAATAACATCCAGTCTCTACTGCATCGATTTGCAATTAGAGTCCAGCTGTCAATAAATTTTGCATCGCGTATGAATATGCCTGGCTCGTTTTTGACCTGTAAGCCTTTAGGGATTAAACCCTTCTTGCAATATTCAATTAAAAATTCAGCATGCAATTCAGTTCTTATTGCCTTTTTCTTACTATTCCAGAGCTCACGCCATTTCTCTTCATCGCTGTTAGAAGAAGCTATGGTTGTAAAATTTTTGGAGGTTCCATTAACAATTTTATTAAAGTCTTCCTCCGTGAATCCTTTAGTTTTAAAAGTATCCATTTTTAATTTGGAGTTCCTTTAATTGTTGCCCCTGATAATGGGGTGCATTAGAATTCCTTCCCAGCTAACAAGCTGTACAATGAATACAGAAAAGTAGGTTGGAAGGTTCCCCTGGTTCAATCACAGGGAGGGGAGCAGATACAAAGAAAATGGAGCAACCCTGTGTGTTACTTGGTCAATTTCACTAGACCAATGAGTTGTGTGGGCAATGTGTTGTGGGATTAGGTGCTATATGGCTACTAAGGTTACTATGCAGTATCTGTTTGGTAAAATAGTACAGGAAGAAACTAAAAAACTTAATATATATAAAAAGAGTGCAATTTATTAGGTACCTCCCTTACCAGGGTTACATTCTAAATTATAAAAACATTTAAAAACCATAAAACCATTATTTATGTAATTTTCAAAATAACATCAAAGGCAAAAGAGTCACACAATGTACAAAATCATTAAAAAGTCAAAAAACAAAGGTCGACGCGGCGTTTCGGTGGTTACAGGGATAATTCCACCTTCTTCAGGACGTGTTTTGACTGAATTAATAACAAAGATCTGTAAACAGAATGACATGTTTTAGATACCTTTTCCTGTGTAACAACGTACAAATTCTTTTTTACTTTCTGTATCCTTTCTCTACACTGCATAGCCCTATCCCCACCCTTATTATACAAAAACAGGGTTCATGTAGATTTCATTAACCCTTTAACACTAACATTTAACAATAGTTGACTTCAATTCTTAGTGCAGTCATGTACCTTAAAATTGGAGACTTTGTAGTTGGCAAGATCACTCTTATACAGTAGTGAGTCAGATCAAATGGAGCGAAACCTTCTGTTTAAATTGAAGGAAAGAAATAGCAATTGTTTACAATCTATTTGTTGCTCAAAAGGTGCACTGATGCTGATAAAAACTCAATATTTACTTCTGCCGTTACCTTGTTATGGTTGTATTGCTCATTGTAACGGTACAGAGGAGCCACCGATATTTGCTAAGTGGTTTATTCACTTTTGAAGCTTTCTTTGATTCCTTTTTTAAAATTAGGATCACTGAAAAAAATAATAATAATGCAGATAGTCTGGTACTTTTTGTATTAAATTTTACTTCGTTTACTGTTTGTTGGGAGTTAATTTATACTCACCAGGAAAGAAACGACTTGTTCTTTTTTGCTTCCACTTCGGTACAGAACTCGAAGGGTGGCTTGATGGGCGATGTTTATTCTGTTGGGCCAATGTGTTACAAAGGAAGCATTAGTCCTATGTCTCGATCATATTTAACTAATTTTTCATAACTGGCTCTTTGTTGTTATTCAGTGAGTTTGGGCACGTGGGCGACAGTAGTTTTCTATAAAAATCCTCTGCGTCCCGTTTTTCTTAATTTATGCTGGCTACTCGCTGGTTTAGGCAAATTGATGTCTCCAGCTGCTTGCATATATACTTAACAGCAGGGGCTATAGAAAACCCCCTGGGTTCCTCTTTTATTATGTTCCTGTCTAGGTATTTAAACATAAAGCTTTCTACATGGGACTTTTGGCTATTTCCGATGTTTACTCCTTGTCAGAAACCGGGTTCTAATATATCACTCGATATCACTTTTTACATGCTGCTTCCTATGGGGCTTTCAGGGCTACCGCGTGTTAAGCGGTTTGTTAGAGCCTTGGTTTGTGAAAAAAGCGGGAGCGGAATCTCTGTCGGAGTCGCTTACCTTATCTGACTTATTCGGCCTTAGGAGTAAACATCGGAAATAGCCAAAAGTCCCATGTAGAAAGCTTTATGTTTAAATACCTAGACAGGAACATAATAAAAGAGGAACCCAGGGGGTTTTCTATAGCCCCTGCTGTTAAGTATATATGCAAGCAGCTGGAGACATCAATTTGCCTAAACCAGCGAGTAGCCAGCATAAATTAAGAAAAACGGGACGCAGAGGATTTTTATAGAAAACTACTGTCGCCCACGTGCCCAAACTCACTGAATAACAACAAAGAGCCAGTTATGAAAAATTAGTTAAATATGATCGAGACATAGGACTAATGCTTCCTTTGTAACACATTGGCCCAACAGAATAAACATCGCCCATCAAGCCACCCTTCGAGTTCTGTACCGAAGTGGAAGCAAAAAAGAACAAGTCGTTTCTTTCCTGGTGAGTATAAATTAACTCCCAACAAACAGTAAACGAAGTAAAATTTAATACAAAAAGTACCAGACTATCTGCATTATTATTATTTTTTTCAGTGATCCTAATTTTAAAAAAGGAATCAAAGAAAGCTTCAAAATTGAATAAACCACTTAGCAAATATCGGTGGCTCCTCTGTACCGTTACAATGAGCAATACAACCATAACAAGGTAACGGCAGAAGTAAATATTGAGTTTTTATCAGCATCAGTGCACCTTTTGAGCAACAAATAGATTGTAAACAATTGCTATTTCTTTCCTTCAATTTAAACAGAAGGTTTCGCTCCATTTGATCTGACTCACTACTGTATAAGAGTGATCTTGCCAACTACAAAGTCTCCAATTTTAAGGTACATGACTGCACTAAGAATTGAAGTCAACTATTGTTAAATGTTAGTGTTAAAGGGTTAATGAAATCTACATGAACCCTGTTTTTGTATAATAAGGGTGGGGATAGGGCTATGCAGTGTAGAGAAAGGATACAGAAAGTAAAAAAGAATTTGTACGTTGTTACACAGGAAAAGGTATCTAAAACATGTCATTCTGTTTACAGATCTTTGTTATTAATTCAGTCAAAACACGTCCTGAAGAAGGTGGAATTATCCCTGTAACCACCGAAACGCCGCGTCGACCTTTGTTTTTTGACTTTTTAATGATTTTGTACATTGTGTGACTCTTTTGCCTTTGATGTTATTTTGAAAATTACATAAATAATGGTTTTATGGTTTTTAAATGTTTTTATAATTTAGAATGTAACCCTGGTAAGGGAGGTACCTAATAAATTGCACTCTTTTTATATATATTAAGTTTTTTAGTTTCTTCCTGTACTATTTTACCAAACAGATACTGCATAGTAACCTTAGTAGCCATATAGCACCTAATCCCACAACACATTGCCCACACAACTCATTGGTCTAGTGAAATTGACCAAGTAACACACAGGGTTGCTCCATTTTCTTTGTATCTGCTCCCCTCCCTGTGATTGAACCAGGGGAACCTTCCAACCTACTTTTCTGTATTCATTGTACAGCTTGTTAGCTGGAAAGGAATTCTAATGCACCCCATTATCAGGGGCAACAATTAAAGGAACTCCAAATTAAAAATGGATACTTTTAAAACTAAAGGATTCACGGAGGAAGACTTTAATAAAATTGTTAATGGAACCTCCAAAAATTTTACAACCATAGCTTCTTCTAACAGCGATGAAGAGAAATGGCGTGAGCTCTGGAATAGTAAGAAAAAGGCAATAAGAACTGAATTGCATGCTGAATTTTTAATTGAATATTGCAAGAAGGGTTTAATCCCTAAAGGCTTACAGGTCAAAAACGAGCCAGGCATATTCATACGCGATGCAAAATTTATTGACAGCTGGACTCTAATTGCAAATCGATGCAGTAGAGACTGGATGTTATTAATCATAGAGACCGCCAGTGCAATTCTCATAATTGAAAAAAAAGAAATAGAGGATTTAGAAAAGACACTGCAAGACAGTAACGCATTAGAAGATGCTAAGAAAAAATTAGAGGATATTCAAAAAGATGTCTCAGGTTACAAGGATTATTTATTAAACAAAAAATCCAACAAATTCAGAAAGGATGTAGCCAACTATAATCTTGAGGCAGTATATCCATATATACAAAAGGACTTCTTCGATAGACCCAGGGAGGAGTACCATAATCGTAATCATTGGCAACATCCAAAAAGAACATACCCCAAAAAAAGAGTCACTTTTTTAGACTCATCCTACACCAGCACCGAGTCAGAAAATGAAACAAATGCAGAAAACAATGGAGGTGAGACAACTTCAAACGCCAGTTCATTGCCTTTTTTAGACCACCGGCCTCAGAGAGGCAATCAACACAGAGGAAGGGGGAGAGGGAGGGGGAATCATTACCCTCAACCTCCACAACAGAAAAGACCGTATATGAGGACACGGAGTCAGTCCAAATGGGACTAGTCCGGAAGGCAGCCATTATCAACCTTTCTAGCATCACTCTAACCAAAGATGAAACATCAGTATTAGAAAAGGGACTAGGATATGCTGTTACGACCAAAATTGATAAATTTAACTTGGAGAGAGATCTCCAAAGTTTCTTTCGTAAAGTCAGATTGAATGACTTCTTTAAGGATAAAGAACCTAAAGACAGGTCCTCCAACAAATCTGGCCTTAGACCCAAATCCGACTGGACACCATCCATCAACATGGTC
This sequence comes from Lissotriton helveticus, assembly GCF_964261635.1. NCBI lineage: Eukaryota > Metazoa > Chordata > Amphibia > Caudata > Salamandridae > Lissotriton > Lissotriton helveticus. Next base: position 878,065,459 of record NC_136067.1, read on the forward strand.
CATAAGAAAGTAGACCTGTTTGAACAGGTCGTTGAAAAAAACATAGCAGACCTGCTTAAACATCCCCATAGGGTTACTCATAACCTCAGTAGAGCAGAAAGTGTGGCACTGAAAAGCTTAGAAAACAACCATGAATTGACAGTAAAGCCAGGAGACAAAGGGGGGAGTATAGTCCTAATGGACACAAAGGATTATGAAGACAGAATGATGCTTTTATTAGATAATCAAGCACACTACTGTAAATCTAGCAAGGAAGAATGGAACTCTTTGATCTTAAAGGTGGGAACACTATTGGATCAAGCCAAAGAGGACGAAATTATTTGTCAAGAAGAATATAATTTTTAAAAAAATGAAAATCCAATCATCCCCGCATTGTATGGACTCCCCAAGGTCCACAAAGACCTAAATGATCCCCCAATGCGACCCATCGTATCTTGCATTAATTCCACAACAGAACCATTGAGCAAATATGTGGATAGATTCTTACAGCCCCTAGTCACCTCACAGAAATCATATATAAAAGACACAACAAGTATGATAGAAAAGGTTGAAGGTCACCCTTTCAATCCACATTGCCAATGGTTAGTGACATTAGACATAGAGGCCCTCTACACTAACATCCCTCAAGATGACACCATCAAAATGTTAGAGGGCCTCTTAAATACAGGAGACGGTGATCTTGACCCCCATGCAAGCTTCATAATAGAATGTACCAATATCATCCTCAAAAATAATATTTTTTTGTTTAAAAAAGACTTTTATAAGCAGACCAAAGGCACCAGCATGGGAGCCACCTGTGCTCCCAGTTTGGCATGCTTATATGTGGCCAATTTTGAAAATAAACATATCTACAATAGTGCAGCGCCCTTTTTCGAAAATTTAATTTCTTGGTCACGGTTCATTGACGATATTTTTTTCATTTGGACCGGAACGGAAGAAACCCTTATTGATTTTATCTCATGGTTGAATCTGGGTGACTCAAACCTACGGTTCACCAGTAAGTATAGCAAAGAAAAAATTGAGTTTTTAGACATTAACATTACAAATAATAATGGCACGTTGGAAGTCACTCTATTTACGAAGCCCACAGATCGCAATACTCTCTTGCATTACAGCAGTAACCACCCTAAAAGTCAAAAAGATAATATTCCCTTCGGGCAATATTTACGGATCAGGCGAAACTGTACTAACTTGCATGATTTCAATAAGCATGCTGATGAATTATCAAATAAACTGAGAGACAGAGGATATCCAAATCGTCTTATAAAAAAAGCATATAAGAGAGCTAGGTATTACAACAGAGACTCTCTCTTCAACAAAAACAATGAGGTCCCTATAAAAACAAATGAGAAATTGATATTTGTTACCAACCATACAGTTGTAAGCAATAAAGTGAAGAACATAATCAACAGAAATTGGTCACTTTTAGATGAGAAAGACGGCACAAAACTAGAGAAACCAATGTTTAGTTTCAGAAGAAACAAAACAGTAAGGAACTGTTTAGTGCACACATACAAGGAAGATAAGAGCAAAACTCAGACCACCATCGATAGAAAACCATTACCTACCGGAAATTTCCCTTGTAATATGTGCATAAATTGTGATACACTCATGAAAGTCAACAAAATAACCAATAACAACGTAACCCATAATATAAAGAGCTTTATCAACTGTAAAACCAAAAACCTAATTTATCTTATTCTGTGCCCCTGTCAAAAGGTATATATAGGTGAAACATCCAGAGAATTAAAAACTCGGATCACAGAACATAGATCTGCAATTAGGACAAAGAAAAAAACGGCCCCTCTTGTCGAACACTGGCTTACCCACAACCACAGTTTAGAAGATCTAAAGTGGTGTGGGATTGAAGTAGTACAACAAAGCCTAAGAGGTGGCAACATGCAAACAAAGAGAAAGAAAAGAGAACAGTTTTTTATGTCCCTGTTTAACAGTTTTAGAACAGGCCTAAATAATAAGGAGGACTGGGAAAGATTATTATAAGGGAACATACACAGGACTACACACAATAGAAATGACTTGTATTGTCTTAAATGTAGAAACCGGATGTTGTCTCACATTTATTATGATTGAGCCGTAGAATAATATGTTTGCAATGTATTACATATAAGTGAATGACTATATAGAGTCCTTGAGTTACATTAAGTAATCCCACTAATGGTCAGCCCTGTCTGATAATGAATTTGGCACTCAAAATAATGTGTAATGTATGAATTGCAGGGACTGCATTGTATACTTAGTATAAGGTTTCAAGGAGCACAATCAGTGAAATGTGATATACAAATCTGTGAATCAAAAGTTGCCAATTGTGTCCTCAATTACACAAAATGTTTAGCGTCCCACTGGTTTGTAATATAATGTGATCATATAAGTAGCATGTGTAAGAAAGATATGTTATGCAACAAGCTCCATTTTGAACACAACCCAATTAATATCCGGTTGGTAATGATTCTATACATATAGCCCTAACATACCCAATGCATAATCACAAAGATTTCGTTCTGAGTTATCCATTGTCAGACGAATGGACCGATAACCTGCACTGATACATAACATAACGACTATCCCCTTTTATTAATGAACAATATCCCATCTATGAATCCCGAAAAAATCAATCCCGAATGATTAGCACATTGCCTGTGTAACACCTATGGTAAATAGAGCCCTAGTACATAACGTTCACATCCCAATCCAATATGGCGGACGAGTATTTACAATAACCGGCACAAACTCCTATCATCCGAGTTCTAAATCCACCCATTAGATAAAGTAATTTGCTCATCAGAAGTACTCGATCTAAATGACTGATAAAAAACATCGACTACAATGATGAAAAAATAATTCTCGAACAAAATTTTTTTTTACTTCTTAGGGAGTTTTCATTATTTTATACTGATATCTAACTCTAATATATTGCGCCAATAATTAACAGGTCCTGTATGTTAAAATCGGGATCGTTTTATAATAATATATAAAAAAGGACATTTTGCGCGAAAAGCACTTCCGGGTAAAACCAAGCAGAGCTAGCATAAAAACCGGAAGAGGAATGTCCTTCCATCATTATCGATGGAAACCCGGATGCAGAGGAGCAGGGAGGCCGAATAAGTCAGATAAGGTAAGCGACTCCGACAGAGATTCCGCTCCCGCTTTTTTCACAAACCAAGGCTCTAACAAACCGCTTAACACGCGGTAGCCCTGAAAGCCCCATAGGAAGCAGCATGTAAAAAGTGATATCGAGTGATATATTAGAACCCGGTTTCTGACAAGGAGTAAACATCGGAAATAGCCAAAAGTCCCATGTAGAAAGCTTTATGTTTAAATACCTAGACAGGAACATAATAAAAGAGGAACCCGGGGGGTTTTCTATAGCCCCTGCTGTTAAGTATATATGCAAGCAGCTGGAGACATCAATTTGCCTAAACCAGCGAGTAGCCAGCATAAATTAAGAAAAACGGGACGCAGAGGATTTTTATAGAAAACTACTGTCGCCCGTGTGCCCAAACTCACTGAATAACAACAAAGAGCCAGTTATGAAAAATTAGTTAAATATGATCGAGACATAGGACTAATGCTTCCTTTGTAACACATTGGCCCAACAGAATAAACATCGCCCATCAAGCCACCCTTCGAGTTCTGTACCGAAGTGGAAGCAAAAAAGAACAAGTCGTTTCTTTCCTGGTGAGTATAAATTAACTCCCAACAAACAGTAAACGAAGTAAAATTTAATACAAAAAGTACCAGACTATCTGCATTATTATTATTTTTTTCAGTGATCCTAATTTTAAAAAAGGAATCAAAGAAAGCTTCAAAAGTGAATAAACCACTTAGCAAATATCGGTGGCTCCTCTGTACCGTTACAATGAGCAATACAACCATAACAAGGTAACGGCAGAAGTAAATATTGAGTTTTTATCAGCATCAGTGCACCTTTTGAGCAACAAATAGATTGTAAACAATTGCTATTTCTTTCCTTCAATTTAAACAGAAGGTTTCGCTCCATTTGATCTGACTCACTACTGTATAAGAGTGATCTTGCCAACTACAAAGTCTCCAATTTTAAGGTACATGACTGCACTAAGAATTGAAGTCAACTATTGTTAAATGTTAGTGTTAAAGGGTTAATGAAATCTACATGAACCCTGTTTTTGTATAATAAGGGTGGGGATAGGGCTATGCAGTGTAGAGAAAGGATACAGAAAATAAAAAAGAATTTGTACGTTGTTACACAGGAAAAGGTATCTAAAACATGTCATTCTGTTTACAGATCTTTGTTATTAATTCAGTCAAAACACGTCCTGAAGAAGGTGGAATTATCCCTGTAACCACCGAAACGCCGCGTCGACCTTTGTTTTTTGACTTTTTAATGATTTTGTACATTGTGTGACTCTTTTGCCTTTGATGTTATTTTGAAAATTACATAAATAATGGTTTTATGGTTTTTAAATGTTTTTATAATTTAGAATGTAACCCTGGTAAGGGAGGTACCTAATAAATTGCACTCTTTTTATATATATTAAGTTTTTTAGTTTCTTCCTGTACTATTTTACCAAACAGATACTGCATAGTAACCTTAGTAGCCATATAGCACCTAATCCCACAACACATTGCCCACACAACTCATTGGTCTAGTGAAATTGACCAAGTAACACACAGGGTTGCTCCATTTTCTTTGTATCTACCCTTAGTTACCCATCCCTGATCTGTCTGGACCCCTCCTTGTTCGGACCATTTCTTGATTTCATCGGGAGTAGCATGTAACTGAATATCTATGACATCTTGAGTAGGGTTCTTAACTGTCATACAGGTAGTCGGATCTGGAGTATGTGTCTGTGTCTTGTTAACTGGAATGTCTGGAGTCTGTGCTGTAAGCTTGGCTGTGCGATCTGCTAGATCATTACCTTGAGAAATAATGTCAGTAACTTTAGTATGTGCTTTGCACTTCATGATAGCAATAGATGTCGGTAAATGTATGGCATCTAACAGAGCCTGAATAAGGAGACCATGCTGAATCTTGGTTCCATGAGAAGTCATGAAACCTCTCTCCTGCCAGAGTACTCCAAAGTCGTGTACAACTCCGAATGCGTAACGTGAATCTGTGTAAACATTAACTTTCAGGTTCTTAGCGTGTATGCAGGCTTGTGTCAGAGCAACTAGCTCTGCTGCTTGAGCAGACAGGGTGTCAATACGGTGTGTTTCAATAACTTCAGTGTCAGTAGTCACTGCATACGCGGCTACTAGTTCTCCTGTACTTGTTCTCATACATGAACCATCCACATAAAGTGTCAGGTCGGGATCTGGTAATGGAATATCTGTCAGATCTTGTCTTGGCTTTGTCATAATGTTAACTACTTCCACACAGTCGTGTGTGGCAGGATTTGAATTAACTGACGGTAACAGTGTAGCAGGATTTAGAACGTTGCAGCGTCTGATTTCTATGTGTGGCTGGAACAGTGTCAATTCATAACCTGTTAAACGTGCAATTGTCAAGTGCTGAGTCTGGGTTCGGTTTAAAAGAACTTCCACGGAGTGTGGAACTTGTACTGTCAAGGAGTGTCCCAATACTATGGAATCACTTTGTCTGATAGCTAGTGCTGTGGCTGCAACTGACTTGAGGCACGCAGGCAGAGCCTGGGCTACAGGATCTAGTGTGCTCGAAAAATAAGCACAGGGCTTGTATTGTCCTGCTTGATCTTGGGTGAGAACAGATAATGCTGTACCTTCGCGTTCTGTGACGAAAAGTGCAAAAGGCTTACTGTAGTTCGGTGTAGCTAGAACAGGAGCTTGGCATAAAGCTTTCTTTAACTCATTGAAACTAAGTGTATGTTCAGATGTCCAAGGGAGGACAGTCGATACGGCTGCCTCCTGTGTCGTTAACTGTATCAGTGGCTTAGCTAGAAATGCATACTGAGGAATCCATTGTCTGCAGTAAGAAGTAAGGCTGAGGAAGACTCGCTATTAACTGGATACGGTCTGGTGTCAACTGTCTACCCCTCTTGGACAGTAAGTGGCCTAAATAGATCACTTGCTGGACACAGAATTGAAGCTTCGAAGGGGACACCTTGTGCCCCATCTCGGCAAGGAAATACAAGACTGTAAGTGATGCTCGCTCGCAAGCACGTTCAGAACGGGCTGTGATCAGTAGATCATCGACATACTGGAGCAGGGCAGTGTCTGTTGGCATGTGAATATTGTCTAGTTGTCTCTTAAGTGCTTGACTGTAAATACTAGGACTTTCTGTGAAACCTTGAGGAGCTCGTGTGAACATATAGCTCCTTCCATTTAAACAAAATCCGAAAAGAAACTGGCTGTCTGGATGAATGGGGACACTAAAAAATGCGTTCTTGAGGTCTATGACTGTAAAAAATGAGGCTTCGGAATCAATGGCTGTCAATAGGGAAGAGATATCTGGAACAACTGGATACTGGGGAATAATACATTTATTAAGTTCTCGTAGGTCAATCACTAATCGATATACTGGGGGTGCATTTGGATCAGTACGTTTCATGACTGGAATGATCGGAGAATTACATACATTGGAGTCAGTTTCTACAACTACTCCTTGAGCCATGAGCTCGTCAATAATTTTGGATAAGGCTGCTACAGCCTCAGGTGGCAATCTGTACTGTCTGATTCGTGGTAACACTACACCTGGCTTGAGAGTCACACGATGGGGTGTGATTTGCATATAACCTACATCAGTTGGACCTTGCGCCCATAGATGCTGCGGAACATTAGACAATCTCGGATCAAAATCTCGTAATACATAGTGACCCTTGAAGTCACGTAGAAACAGGCGTATTCCCTCTGGGGAGCAGCAGATAACTGCACCTAAGTCTTTCAGTGTTTTAATACCTAACAGATTTTCTGGACATGACTTAGTAAGTAATAGATCAGTAGTGCGGGACAATGGACCTACTTCTAGAGTAACTGGCTTAGATATCTCGTTTACAATAGGCTTTCCTGAAAATCCAAGGGAAACATTTCTAGAGCCTGAGAGCGGAGCCCCTGGAACTTCGGCGTGACTGATGGTGGTCCTACTTGCCCCTGTATCAATCAGAAACTTTCTGTCTTTCCCTAGTACTTGACTATGAACATAGGGACCCTCTTGATCTACAGGAATCTCGATGAGAGGCAAGCCTACCTCCCTCTCTAGGCTGTTTCATGAATATGGCTGATACTCTGGATACTCAGACTGTGCATACTGATACATCTGCTGTGTAACATGCTGTGTTGCAGCAATAGGCTGCGGTGCTGGAACTGTCTGTTGTGCATTCTGTGGCTGAGAAGTCTGTGAAACTTGTTCTTGTCTAGGCGGACGTGGTCTTTCTTTAGTCTTACCAGTAGCTATATTGTGTTTCAGAACTGCACACTCGTTTATAAAATGACCTGGCTGTTTACAATAATTGCAGGTCCCTTTGACGGGAACTGCAGGATGACTGGCTTGATTCGTACCCCTCTTCTGACTGTCTTGAGGAACAGATTGTGCAACTAGTACTTTCATTTTCGTGTCTTTCATACGTTTTCTTTCATGATCTTGCTCTTCTCTGATTCTATTCTGGTGATACTGAAGCATCTGTAACATCTGGGACGGGGTATTAGCTTGCCAGGTACTTTCGACTTTCAAAACTCGATTCTTAACTTGTGGACTTGAATTCTCGACTAATTTAGTAACAAAAAGATGAGGGTATGACTCGCTACTCGTCTTGAGGCCACTGTTTATGATAAAACATTTCTCAAATCTAGAATAAAAATCACTAGTGTCTTCATCTTGTTTCTGTTTACAGGCTGAGATTGCATCCCAGTCTTCCTTTTTAGTGGCTAATAATCTGGGCAAAACTTGTATTAACAGTTCTGGTAATTCTTTACATTTTTCTCCAAGACCGGTACCTGGTACTCGTATCTTATCTTCAGCTTCTAGAACTGCCCAATCGATCTTTTTCTCTCCCACCTCCCATTCTTTTTCCTTGAGTTTTTCATATACCCCTGCGGGCAACAGGACCTTTAGCATTTTAATAATATCTGGATACGTGTATTCTCCCATACGGAGCATGTCTTTTAATTCTCGGTGGAACCCTGCTGGATCTTTGTCGTGACAAGGAATTAATTTCTTCATCTCTAAGAGTTCCATCTTTGTAATCGGGGTGTAAACAAACACTCGTTGCATTTCACCATCTGTTGTCCTAACTGGGTGTACTTCTCGTAACGGATTCTGTCTATCTATGTAAAAGGGTTTACTTTCTGGGGGTGAGACATGAACAAAATGCGGGTTCAGAAACGTTCTATATTTGTGACGCTGTTCTAGAATGACACTAATTAAATCGGTACCTAAACCTTTCCATCTATACTGGAGTAACTCGTTCAGGACATCATGTAACGGACCTGGATCAGAATGTTGACCCTCATACAGAGTAATGAGGTGCTGGATCATATACATACCCACCAGTCGTTGCTCGGCTGGGGGCAATTTCAGAAACATTTGTGCCACTATTTCATCTGGAAAAGTGGTAGAATCAGTAATCCATCGGACTGCTGATCGGGCTAGTTCTTGTTCATGCATAGTACTTAACTCACTGTAACCGATTCGTGACTTCAAAATGTGATCGGTAGCTTGAAATACTTGTTCTAGAGAACCTTGTTCTGGTGCTGGATGATGAACAGTTTTCTTGTAGTCTAGACGTGAATGTCGGTCTGGAAATCTAGATTTTCCTACGTACGCTATTCTGACGGGATTCTCGTCCTCTACCTCTTCAGTAGAAGAGTCATTCTCTTTCTCGCTTACTTGTGCTGCTTTACGTTGTTCATGTAACTTTATTATTTCTTTACGAATTCTCTTGTACATACTCTCTATACTACTGATAGTCTTGTGCTTACCCTCGGCTATATTATCACTCCACCTTGTCAGGATTCTCATTTCGGCCGGATCTTTGGTCGGATAATCTTGTTCCCTTATTAAACAATTAATCAGAAACTTTAGCAGCATGAGCTGGATTTCAGCTTTCCTTTGAGACATGGCTTCACCAATACTTTCTGGATCATCCCCTGTACGGATGAAACGATATATTCTGTCTAGATCTCCTTTCATATCTGGTAGGGTGTCTAAATACCCGGTCACCCGTCTTACACGGATGGAATATATTACTGTACTATCATCACCTGCGACTGGATCATAGCGGCATTCAGTAAGAGCTCGTCGGATATCTGCAACGGACTTATATTTGGGCGTACGCTGTAACGCACATTCATGTAACTCGACTAACGTTAAACGTTGGTGTGGTGGCGGGGTACCAGGAGGACCTCCTCCTGCGGCCCCTAAACTGGAATCGTCGACTGACACTCTTCGTGCTGGCAGAGTGGGAAATTGTAATGTAGGCTGGACCGGGGGTACCGTAGCGGGTACTGCAAAGGGTGCCCCGGTGTCTGGGGGAGCAGGAATTGCCTGATTTACCGGGACTGGCGGAACAGGATTTGCATATTCCGGGACTGTGTCGTCCAAGTAGGACGAGATGAAAATATCAGCTGCGGTCGGTTTGTGACGTAGCTTGGTCGGAACTAATGGTGGCGGAAAATTACTGGATGCCTCCGGGGTTGCTTTTGGCAAGCCCTCGGCAAGAAGAGGATACATACCCTTAATGAGGGCATGCCTCTGTCTATCTGACTGTTCAGTTTTGACTCGTTCACCTATCTCGATTAGTTCCCTTTCTTGGGCTCGTTCTAAGGATTCTCTACTTAATTCTGACCTTCTGATTTCTTTTTCGGTTCTTTTATGAGATTCTTTGCGCCATAACTCGATGGCATCTTTCTGTGACTGTCTGGCTTTCTTTTTCCATAATGCTTCTTCTACTCGCATGATGCACTCGGCATCCCATGTACCCGATACGGGCCATCTATACTTTTCTTCTAACTGTTTGGTATACTCTACCCATAAATCTAGATATAATATGGCACTTATGCCATGCTTCTGATACATAAAATGACCTGGACTGTCCCTAGGCGGGACAGGAACTGCTTCTTCTAACAGACCTTTTCTAGTTCTTAACTGACGTAGTCTGGAAAATAACGGCATGACTGAACTGTTAATCTAGACACAATACAATACACAATGAACACGATAATTACTCCACATTCATACCACGACATTAAAATACATGAAGAACATTTAAAATATCAGTTCGAACAGAATACTACCTGGAATACTGAAAACAGAATACATGAATTTCCTCGAGAAACAGAACTGACTAGAACAGAAACTAGATGTACTGCTAAAACAGTACAAAACTTACCGGTCTCATAAAGAGACACGTCAGGACCCGCATCCACCGAAGTGGACACTTCGTTTTGGGTCTGTGTACCACCAACCCACGGACCAGAGTCAATTTAGGTTGACCCTGTCTAGATACTACCCCAGCAATGGTACTCACCGGGCAGCAAGAACGGAAGGCCTCAGACTGGACTGGACTGCTTCGACGCCGGACAGACGAACTTCGGACTTCTGTTACGGGTGGGCCTCCGGATACCTCGGACCTTGGACTCTCAGCTTGGGCTCTGGTCGGGACTCGCCGCGTTCCTCCACCGCCTCGTCTGGATGCTGGACCGCCACCTCCGTCTCCTCCGTGGGCCTGAGGGATACTTGAAGCAGAAATATCTGCACGTGCACGGTATGGTTCCGTCACGGCTGCAGAGGGTCAGGGGGCCGGCGTGGCTTCACCGGCGCGTGGGGAAAGGGCAAGTCCCTATTCGGGCGCCATTATGTGGTATATAAATAAATAATACCGGATCTAGGTTTTACTGGACATAGTAATAACAGATAGCTCAATAAATAAGAGTCAAGATTCGAGGTAGTAGGAGTTTGCAGGTTTAATACAGCATAAAGGACAGGAACAGGACAACCTGCACAGGAATAGGATGACTGGGCCCTGCAGGGGGGACAGGGAATGAGCGCGCTAACTTTAATAACAGTACACAAACATATATACTAAAACAGTTGCATTACAATGAATACAGTAGGCGGAGCAGTGGGTGTGGTCAATAGCAGTCGCGAAAGATAAGGGTGAAAGTAGGTGTAACAAGAGGCGTGTACATAGACATGTGATGTAAACGTAACAGAATATGTCATAAATGGGGCGGAAACATGGAGGGGGCTACCTGAGGAGCCGGGACCTCTAACCTAATGGTGCGCGCAAACTGACAATGACGTGTTACTAGGAGAAGCTGGGGGCTATGAACTCTGTGCTAGGAGTAGAGACTGAAGTCTGGGGAGTCAGGGCGACATGTACCTAAACCCTATCTAGTATCTAATGTTTAGAGGACATGTTGATATAAACTAAGAGTCAGGAGGGGAGAGGCTAACAGACTCTAAGACTGGAGCATGCATTATTCTACATGTAGTGCGTGATGAAGAATATGAAATGACCATTAAATGCAGTATTTCTCTTACATGGAGACGTAAAGGCTAGACTGTGACGGAAACTATTGATGCGATTCAGTAGCTTAGGAATGCAGAGAAGGAGGGCTGGACTGATAACTAGAATCATAACATACTCTTGGCAGACTCGTAGGCAGAGCCAGGCCGAGCCGGGCACTGTGAGGCAGGAAGTAAGTGAAGGGTCGAGGATACAGGTGGGGGCTGTATCGCTCCTCAGCGAGGGTTCAGGAGACAGGAGCTGAATCTGGTGTCCGGGCCCATTTGAGGCCTAGAAACGGGGACTTTACAATGAAATAACGTGCACACTGAGAAACGTGGCAACGTAACTTTACATAGGCCTGATATTCGTAGCTTTCACGAGAACTGGAAACTGGCATACTAGAGATGGACACAACTGTAATTGCGTCTTTAATCGAACATGGGGAATACATATGCATATTAATCATGCACACATAACATAAGATGGAGAACACGTAGGGACACAGAACATGGCAAAATTTACTTTTCCACAAACCAAAACATGGCGTTCTGGTGGACTGCATAGCTGATAGCACCAACAGAAGCAAATCATTCTTCGCCATTGTGAAGGATTTCACCTTATCAGCCAGCGCCAGCAACTCAATCAACCCCTCGCAGGAGCTCAGCAACATTCTCTCTCAATTATTCAGAAAAGAAAAATCACCACCATTTACAGTAACTTCAACCCACAACCAGACCCAACGGACCTTGCCAAACGCCTACTAGTCTTATCCAAAAAACAATGCTAACTACTTGGCCAAAATCAAGCCCAGAAGAAACTGCTCCCACTATGAACTCCATCCACTCAAGGGCCCCATCGAACCCCTGTCCCCACCACACCTACTCCAGAGAACTGCAACAATCAGCGTCATGTTCACACCCGTTCTGAACCCCTCAACCTCTTCCAGAACCTTCCCATATTATTGGGAAACATGCAACTGTCCTCCCATTGCTGAAGAAACCCTCCGTGGACCCTTCAAAGCTCACCAACTACAGACCGATCTCCCTGCTACCGTTTCCGGCCATGGTCAAGGAGAAAATCATCAATATGCTGCTTCTCCAAATATGTCAATGACCACCAACTCCTCGACACCACTTAGTCTGATTTCAGACCCAACCACACCACAGAAACTGCCCTCATTGCTGCCAGATGTCATCCGCTTGACTCTGGACAGAGGAAACACTGGGGCCCTCATCATCCCGGACTCTTCCACAATGTTTGACACGGTCTTCCTCCCCATCCTCATCCAATAACTACATGACATCAGAATCCAAGGACATACACTTCTATGGGCATGCTCCTTTCTGACTGGAAGGACCTAGTCAGTTAGCCTGGAACCATACACCTCTGATGCCTGTGACCTTATCTCCATAAGAGATTCTCCCTAAGCCTGACCCTCTTCAACATGACCCCTATAGCCTGCATCATCTGCTCTTACAACATCAATGTCCTCTCTCATGCAGTCAAGAGAGATTGTGGCTCAATGGCTAGGGTGGTTGACTTTGAAGCTGGGGAACCAGGTTTTAGTCTTGGCAGGAGGCTCAAACAAATTGTTATTCTGGTAAAATCACTTAAACTGCCCATGCCTAAAAAACATGAATGTGTTCATTTGTAGTACAACTGGTGCTCATGTAAAGAGCTCTAATACCTTCCGGTCGAGTTGGCACTATATAAAACTATTAAAAAAATAGACAACACAGCTGATTTTCTAACTAACAGACAAGACCTGTATTACCTGCATAAAGTTCAGTGCCTGCATAGCTCACTGGAAGAAGACCAAATGTCTGAAATTGAACAAAGACAAGACCAACATTGTGATCTCCAGGAAGAGCATTTATCAGTGGAACTCCACCTAGCAACCAACAGAGCTAAGACCGACACCCACCCCCACCACCCACGTCAAGAACCTCAGGATCTTCATTGACAGCAAACTCAACATGACTGCCCAAGTAAATGCCGCCCCCGCTTCATGCTTCCAAACCCTGAAGATGCGGAGTTAGATTTTCAAATGCTTCCAATCAGCACTTGGAAATCCGTAATAACGCACTCTTCACAAACAAGCTGGACAACAGAAACACCTGCTATGCCGGGTTCAGCAAAAAACTCACCAAAATACTGTTGACCATTCGGAACTCAGCAGCCAGATTCGGTCTCAACCTCCCACGACGCACTCACATCACACTATACCTGGAGGAGTTCAACTGGCTTCCCATACACAAACCAGCAAAATTCAAACTCTTCACCCACTATTTCAAGGTACAACATAACACTAGCTCAGCATACCTCAACAATCGCATCTGCTTTCACAAAGCTTCCAGACACTTCTGCACATCGGACTTCTACCTGCACACATCCTACACATACGGAAAAAAAGATCAGGTGGTTGAGCCTTCTATTACATTGCTCCTAAAGCATGGCACGACCTGCCGCTGAACATAAGAGCCTCCTTCTCACTTCATGATTTCCGCAAGAAGGTGAAGACCTGGCTTTTCGCGTAGATCCACTAAGCCATAGATCTGGCTAGACCCACATTGGCTCGGCACCAATTTACCCTACCTGGTCATAGTACGCTCTGCAAATCTGCATAACATAACCTATCATCAATTAATGGAAGCACACCACTATCTCATGTGTTCATTTTCAAAAAGGTAATCCACATGTTTATTATTAACGAGATAGGATGACCTCCTATTTGTTTCGAGAACCATGTTATAGTCTACACCAGAGCAATCCAACATAAAAATTTAAATGCCAACATGTATCCGTATTTGTTAACACTCACTACCATTTCAGTAATTTAAAAATGTATATCATCTCATCAGCTCCTGTACTCCCATTCTGAATAGGTGTCACACATCACAGAGGTCCGGGTGTCTGTTTGGCATTCCACACTGAGAAGCACAATCCCATCAATTAAAAATGGTATGTGTTATCGATTTTCTAACAGTGGAATGACAATTCCGACCTGTATGATATCCGGTGTTAAACAACTATTTGTAATTTTTGTGTTAATTCCAATTTGGATCACTTGGGAATGGTACTGTTGCCTGTTCCTTTACACGAATAATATATGGGGTTATTTATTGTCTCATCAGGGAATGTATGAGAAGTTCTGTACCATGGATGTAATGTAATAATACGGTTTAAAAAAAAAACTTATACAGCCTTGAAAAAGTCCTATGAGTGGACTTAGTACTAGATGTACTTACATTGAATTAGCTAAAAGTGGTTGAAATTCACACACCGTCTTTTAGCAAATCGACGTATACACTAATAGGCATCGCAAGGTTGGTGGCCTACTGGGGTCGACAGACCACCATGTCTGTGAGTGCCTTTAAATAAATACTTCTTTTGTGTTTTCTTTTTGAAATACTTAAAAGAAAAAGAGATACGTTACCATAAAAAGGGAACCCTTCCCGTTTGCAAAAGAGTTACCACCTCTTTTGAGGTGTTGGTAAAATGTGAATGTTTAGCGATTGCATTTCGATTGCAAAACATTCATAAGGGATCGCTATTTGAAAGGGACGCCCTACACATGCCCTGTCCAAATAGTGATTTCTTATGCTTTTATATGCTGATTTAGGGATTCAGTAACATGTTACTAAATCCCTGAATGGGTTTAGTACATTAAAAAAAATTCTTGTTGTAAACCCTGCAAATTACGGAATTGCAGGGTTAGCTGCAAGAAAATGCAGGCCCTATGTTTGTGTTAACTGTTTTGATGAAGGATATACTGAAATAAAATAAAGAACTGTTGTTTTAACAAATATAGATACATTGTTGGCATTTTAAGTTGGATGTTTATTGCTGTGGTGCAGGCTAAACCATTGTTTTCTTTACAAATGGGAGCTGTCAATAATGGGGGATTTTCTTTGCACCAAGGGTTTCCAAATCACGTCAACAAGGAAGGTTACTGGAGATGACTTCTTTTGGAACTATGAGGTGGACAACTACATATTTTCGATAACTGGCCATCAACAATTTGTTGTGTATGGCCCCTCTAGTCCAAATCTGATATGTACCTTGTTATAGGGTTGTATGATAGAGGCTCGACTGAATAAACCACGCGTGCCTCTACCACTCAGCCTAAACCATGAATGCATCTTAACCACGCATTCCTTTACTACGTAATTTCGTGGTAAAGGCATGAATGGTAAAGAGTTATGTGTGGCTAAGGTCACGTCCCCTACCCCGCCCTAACCTACAACCCCCATGCCCCACTTCCCGCCCTGAGGTGCAAATACCCCTACCTCCTCCCAACCCCCACGCTGTCCCTAATCCTTAAACGCTACCTTGACCTCCTCCTACTCCCTCGAGCTATCCATGTAACAACCCCAACCCCTTTCCCTGCCTTTAGGCAAACCCGTATTTAAAAAAATTACCATTACCCCCCCGCCCTCCCCTAAGCCCTAAAAACTACCCTGCCTACCCATTCCCCTCCCCCTGCCCTGAGGCCTGATACCATAGCTCCTAATTTTAAAAAAAACTACCCGACCCTCCCACAGCCCTGAAAACTACTGACCCCCCCCAGCCCTGAAAACTGCCCCGACCCCCTACCAGCCCTGAAAACAACCCCCAGACGTAAAAGCTACTCCGGCCCCTCCAGCCCTGAAAACGACCCTGACACCCCTGCCCTGAAAACAACCCCAAAACCACACCAGCCCAGAAAACTACCCAACCCGACCCCCAGCCCGGAAAACTACCCCGACCCACCCCCAGCCCAGAAAACTACCCCAGTCACACCCCATCCCAGAAAACTACCCCAACTCACCCCATCCCAGAAAACTACCACCAACCCCAAGCCCAGAAAACTAACCCCAACCCAGCCCAGAAAACTACCTAGACCCACCTCCAGCCCAGAAAACTACCCCGACCACCCAGCCCAGAAAGCTACCTGGCCCACCCACAGCCCAGAAAACTACTCCAGACACACCCATCGCAGAAAACGACCCCGACCCCCATCCCAGAAAACTACCACCAACCCCAAGCCCAGAAAACTAACCCCGACCCACCCCCAGCCCAGAAAACTACCTAGACCCACCTCCAGCCCAGAAAATTACTCCCACCCACCCCCAGCCCAGAACACTATCCCCAACCCACCCCAGCCCAGAAAACTACTCGACCACAACCCAGAAAACTACCCCTGACCCATCTAGCCCAGAAAACGTCCCCAATCCCCCAGTCCAGAAAACTACCCCTGATCCCCCAGCCCAGAAAACTGCCCCTTCCCAGAAAGCTACGGCCCTACCCCACTTACCTCACTGCGGATCTCTTTCTGCGAGGTCTTCCTGCTTCCGTCCCCAGCAGCCAGCTGCTAGATCACGCAATGCCTTAACCACACATATGCGTGGTTAAGGCAAGCGTGGTTTAACTAGTATAGTCAAAACATGTATGGTTAAGACCGCAGTGTTCTGACTGTTTCCCTTGTTACAGCCGTCTTCACACCCAAATATACTTTTAAAATACCTGACATCCTGCCAAACTCTGAAACTACCCTAGGTAAATCTCTCCCAGTATTTAAAACCCTACTTGGTATGCTGCCACACTCAGTCAAAAAGGGATACCAGGGGAAAAGGAGGCTATGTAGGGCAGTCCCCCACTCAACAAGTCTCAAACAAGAAGCCCTACTCAGCCTGCATGCTATGGACCTCAGACTCCGTAACTTAAGGGGCCATACCTTATATTGGCTCACCAAACGGCCAGATCAAGCCAGTGCTGCGTTACAGGTCCGGACATGCCTTCGAACATACAAACAATGGTGTGCACAGACAACAACACATAAAAAATTGTGTGAAAGCAAGGAAAGTGCCTCACGGACGTAACACCCGAGGGGGTTCCCGGTCTATAAATGATCGGTCTACCCACTTCTCATCATCGGTTACTTTCCTTGCTCGGAGGATGAAAAGAAATGTGCCAGAATGAGTGCACAAAACAGAAAAGAGAAATGAGAGAGGGAGTGTGTATTTACACTACCTAGTAGGATAGAAAAGAATTGACAAGTACCTACACCCAACACCAACAAACACAAATATAAAATAGTGAGGTTTGGCTGGCTGAATCAATTTTATTCTGGTGCTGCCAAACTTCACTTTTAAAAAATGGTTAAATTGATACCATTAATGTTGTAACTGGACCAACATGTTTCATTGCCTTTTCATTGGCAATTTCATCAGGGCAAATGGTTGGGTCTCTTATTCTTTATCCTCCATAATTCATATGGGAACCTGTGCACACACATACAATTAAAACAACAGAACACAGCAGTGGTTAACTCGTGGGTCAATCAAGCAAGGTCTATAGATACAGCACACTCGTGCCAGTGGAAACACCGCGCAGCTATTACCTTATGCTCGCACTTCATAAGTATACCGTCGAGCATCACAGGACGTCGTGTCAAAAGATCACGGGTCCGTCTTGGAGACTCCTCAATGTGAGCCACCTATATAAAAACATACATCACACCAGATTCATGGATCATGATGGCCACAGTATTGTTGGCTATTTACAAGGGACTCATGGAGCCCAGTGGACACCTAAAGTATGCCCTCAGGTTACCCATCGGTAACGGTTGCCACAGATAAATTCACATTATGACGGGGCATTGCTAGCGTCATCACATCAATAACCAATAAAGAATGGAAATTCGTAAGTGAGAAAATATGTACAGCTCGGTAGGGGGATGACTCGACTGAGTTCTTTACCTCCTCCTTAGACCAGCGCTCGCCCGGGGGCGCCGCGTGTCTCCCAGTAATGTGCAGATGTTACTAGTAAAGAAAGAAAAACTCGCCGCTCTGGGAAATGCCCAGACGGGAGTTCCTACCGGGAACGGTGTGTCGAGTTACCAGCTAGACCGGGGCCAAGTGCAAGCGCACCCGGTTTGCACATACCGCTGCCGAGTCCCTCCGGCGCTTCCGACGTCTCGCAATCCAAGCCTGGATTGGGACGCGGAAGTACCCCGGCTGGGACTCCGCCCACCTCGCGCCGTGGCGGCCATCTTAGGAAAGTACTGACGCCACGCTCAGTAAACATGCAACTTTATGAACAGTGGATGAACAGTGGACACAGGGCCATTTAAAAAAAATTTATATAGCATGACGGCCCTCTTTTGTATTCCCGTGATATTAATTACACGCAAAAGGAAGCTATCAGCAACGGACCCTGAAAGCACCTTTATTATGATGTATTCAAGCCAATCAGGGGTGCCAGCAGTCCAAAGGACACGCACCGGAAAAACAGGCATATAAACCGGTGGGAGATGTTAGGGTAGGTCTGTTATGTGTGGTGGACAATGATAACAGCAAGGCCTGGATCAGGGCTATATATCTAAATCTTGCAATAACTACAGGTGACAGCCAGTATAATTTCAATACACATTCCTTGCACTTACCAGCGCTAAACCTTAATTCACACCGTGTGGGGATTCTTGTCATTCATGGCCACAAAACAAGTTGACGGCAGGGCAACCCAGGTGTCTACCGACGACTCACTTTATTCCACTCAATAGAGTCGTTAAGCCCCTCTTTATCTGCCTTCTCTAAATAGATCCAGCGTGCTTCCTTTCTCGCAAGTATTGCGTCCAGGTTGTGCGTATTACCCACAACCTTCTCCAATACTGTCCATTGTAAATCTTTCTGCCCATGGTTTTTTTCAATAAAGTGCTGAACCAGCCGAGTTGTCAATTTTCTTGCTCGGATGGTACTTAGGTGTTCCTGAATACGCACTTTCACCCTGCGTGTAGTGAGACCAATATACTGCAACCCACAACTGCAAGTAATTCTATAGATAACATGTGTGGTGTTACAGTTACTGAATTTGGTCAAGTGCCATATCTTGCCATTGTTTAGTGTGACTTCTTTAGTGGCAGTAGTCAGTGGGCACACAGAACACCCACCACAGGGATAATGACCCGCCGGAATCGACCTGCTTTCTGGATTAATAGTCATAGTCCTAGTGTGAACCAACTTGTCGCGCAGATTGGCTGCCCTCTTGAATGCAAAACGAGGGACTGGCATCTTATCATTGGGAGTGTCCAGTAAAGACCAATGTTTGCGAATGATCTGTCTGATTTTAGTCGACAGTGGGTCGAACGTGGTCACCACAGGTAGGCAAGGCTGATTAGTTTTCACATTGCGTTCAAGCAGGGCATCGCGAGGGGTGTTCAGAGCCCTCTTGCGTGCATGTTTAATAACCCTGCTTGGGTACTGTCTCTGCTTCAGTCTATCGACAAGGCCAGCGGACTGATCTACATATGCCGCAGTGGTGGAGCAGTTCCTGCGGTAACGCAGAAACTGGCCCACCGGCAGATTGTCTCTAAGAGAGCGCGGGTGGAACGAATGATAATGCAGAAGGGAGTTTCTGTCCGTGTCTTTCTGGTGGACTGTGGTAGCCAATTTATTATCCTCCACAGATATATCCACATCCAGGTATACTGCTTTACAATTGCTGATTGACCATGTAAAGCGTAGGCTTTCATCAGCTTGATTCAGCCAGTCGAGGAATAGATGTAATCGGTCCTCTGTACCTGTCCAGATACAGAGGACATCATCTATGTAACGTTTCCATTCCTGGATGTTGCTCAGGAACGGGTTAGAGGGGTGGTAAATCACATTCTCCTCGAACTGGCCCACATAAATACAGGCCAGACTCTGGGCAAATGTAGCCCCCATAGATGTCCCAGACGTCTGTAAGTACAGTTGTCCCTTGTACTCAAAAAAGTTCCTCGTGAGGGCTAGCTCTATACATTGGAGAACAAATGACACAGGTGTGTCATAGAACCACTCCATCGCCTCCAGGGCTCGAGCTGCTGCCACCAGCGTCGCGCCCTGGGGGATGCTGGTGTACAGTGATTCGATATCAATCGTAACCAATAGTTGGTTCGAAGAGTCAAAAGTCATGTCCTTCAGGATGTTAAGTATATCAGTTGTGTCTTGCACATATGATTTTTGGGTAATGACTGCTTCTCTGAGAAAAAAGTCGGAAAATTGCGACAGTGGTTCGAGGATAGATTGTATACCAGAGACGATTGGACGCCCTGGTGGAGGGCGCTGTGGCTTGTGAATCTTGGGCAAGATGTAAAATGCCGGGATGCATGGGTTTACATTAATAATGAAATCTGCCTCCTTGGTGGTGACCCATTTTTTGGATACCGCATCTGCCACCAGATCTTTAATAGTACTTGCGAGATCTTGGGAGGGGTCACGCATGATGGGGCTGTAATTGGTGCGGACGGATAGAAGTCTGAGTACCTCCGTCTCGTAGTCGGCGGTGTTAAGCACGACCACTGCCCCACCCTTGTCCGCTGGCTTGATGGTAATCGCCGCGTTCAGTTGTAATGCCCTTACGGCTTGCCAATCTTCTTTGGTCATATTGTGGCCCTGATGACAAATTGTTTGTTGTTCGAGGGCCTCTACCTCGTGTAATACTCGTTGCTCAAATACCGCGACCTCAGGGCCTAAAGCTGATACTGGGGGGCAGAACATAGAAGGGCGATGTAGATTAGTATCGAACAATGATACCGGAATTTTCTCTTTATCATAGAAGAATTTGTGCAATTTAATCTTTCGCATCATTTCAGACAACTCAGTTCTACAAAGGAATGGGTCGTGCTGAGGTGTAGGCACGAAGCCGAGTCCTTTATTAAGTACTCTCTTTTCGGAGGTCGTGAGTGTGTAGCTGGATAAATTAACCACAATGTCATTCTCCAAGATTTGGATAGATGTTTCTGGCTCTGTTAACTCTGAAATGTGCGCCCCCTGCTCCGTGTCACACTGGGTGAGAAGGTCTGCCATGTTGGTGGTGTTTTGCCCTTGCCTCTGCCTCTCTGGGCCTGAACGCCTCCCCCTCGGTGACCTCCCGAGCCCTGACCTAAAAAAGCTCGCAATAAAGCTCCTAGGTCTTCTTCAGGTTTTCCACCTGTAGCGAAGTTGACCCGGCTACCAGTGGAGGTAGAGGGGCGATCTGCTGCCTCCTCGTCTTCACTGCTAGTGTTGTCGAATTGCCAGTGGGCGGAGTCCCAGCCGGGGTACTTCCGCGTCCCAATCCAGGCTTGGATTGCGAGACGTCGGAAGCGCCGGAGGGACTCGGCAGCGGTATGTGCAAACCGGGTGCGCTTGCACTTGGCCCCGGTCTAGCTGGTAACTCGACACACCGTTCCCGGTAGGAACTCCCGTCTGGGCATTTCCCAGAGCGGCGAGTTTTTCTTTCTTTACTAGTAACATCTGCACATTACTGGGAGACACGCGGCGCCCCCGGGCGAGCGCTGGTCTAAGGAGGAGGTAAAGAACTCAGTCGAGTCATCCCCCTACCGAGCTGTACATATTTTCTCACTTACGAATTTCCATTCTTTATTGGTTATTGATGTGATGACGCTAGCAATGCCCCGTCATAATGTGAATTTATCTGTGGCAACCGTTACCGATGGGTAACCTGAGGGCATACTTTAGGTGTCCACTGGGCTCCATGAGTCCCTTGTAAATAGCCAACAATACTGTGGCCATCATGATCCATGAATCTGGTGTGATGTATGTTTTTATATAGGTGGCTCACATTGAGGAGTCTCCAAGACGGACCCGTGATCTTTTGACACGACGTCCTGTGATGCTCGACGGTATACTTATGAAGTGCGAGCATAAGGTAATAGCTGCGCGGTGTTTCCACTGGCACGAGTGTGCTGTATCTATAGACCTTGCTTGATTGACCCACGAGTTAACCACTGCTGTGTTCTGTTGTTTTAATTGTATGTGTGTGCACAGGTTCCCATATGAATTATGGAGGATAAAGAATAAGAGACCCAACCATTTGCCCTGATGAAATTGCCAATGAAAAGGCAATGAAACATGTTGGTCCAGTTACAACATTAATGGTATCAATTTAACCATTTTTTAAAAGTGAAGTTTGGCAGCACCAGAATAAAATTGATTCAGCCAGCCAAACCTCACTATTTTATATTTGTGTTTGTTGGTGTTGGGTGTAGGTACTTGTCAATTCTTTTCTATCCTACTAGGTAGTGTAAATACACACTCCCTCTCTCATTTCTCTTTTCTGTTTTGTGCACTCATTCTGGCACATTTCTTTTCATCCTCCGAGCAAGGAAAGTAACCGATGATGAGAAGTGGGTAGACCGATCATTTATAGACCGGGAACCCCCTCGGGTGTTACGTCCGTGAGGCACTTTCCTTGCTTTCACACAATTTTTTATGTGTTGTTGTCTGTGCACACCATTGTTTGTATGTTCGAAGGCATGTCCGGACCTGTAACGCAGCACTGGCTTGATCTGGCCGTTTGGTGAGCCAATATAAGGTATGGCCCCTTAAGTTACGGAGTCTGAGGTCCATAGCATGCAGGCTGAGTAGGGCTTCTTGTTTGAGACTTGTTGAGTGGGGGACTGCCCTACATAGCCTCCTTTTCCCCTGGTATCCCTTTTTGACTGATTGATTTAGTACGGCGGCTCAGCCGTGAGGATATTTTATGTGAATTGTTCTTTTAATAAAGATACAGACACTGATTAAGTGGTTAGTGAGGTCAACAGCTTATCAAACAGCACATTTTCTTTACGCCACGTGGACATGAACTGTCTGGCATTTTCCGAAGAGCAGATTGCACTAATACTTGCAGGCCCACCTTTACTATCTGATGCCCCCCTGAATGTGGAGGTGTCGGCAAGGGAAGAATGGGACAAACTGAGTGCTCTTAAAAAACGCCAGATTCGCGTAGCCCTGCATGGGGCTCTTATGACTGAATACCTTAGAGCTGGAGCTTCCCCTCCTAGTCTTATAGTCAGGCTTGAGCCTAAGATTTTTCTGGAAGACAAGCAGTTCCGATTTGATTGGAGCTGCGTCGCAAATAAATGCACACGTGACTGGCTTATCTTAATCATTAACACCGCCAAACGCCTCAGTGAGGCGCTTTTGGTAGAAATTCTGGAACTAGAAGATAGCCTTAAGAACAACAGTGCCCTGCTGGATGCGAAGGACCAACTGGCCCGCATCCAGAGCGATTTGGCCGATTACAAAGCCTACCTGGTTAATCAGAAAATAACAGGCCTGAAAAAGAATTTAGAACGGCACACTCATAAGTGGGCTTTTCCGTATACGGAGGACGAGTACTACGAGAGACCGCAAGAACAAACCAGGGGCCAATATCAGTCCAGGAGGGGTAGACAACAAGCCAATCGGGGTGGTCAGCAAGGATACCGGCGCACACCTAGTAACTGGCAATTCGACAACACTAGCAGTGAAGACGAGGAGGCAGCAGATCGCCCCTCTACCTCCACTGGTAGCCGGGTCAACTTCGCTACAGGTGGAAAACCTGAAGAAGACCTAGGAGCTTTATTGCGAGCTTTTTTAGGTCAGGGCTCGGGAGGTCACCGAGGGGGAGGCGTTCAGTCCCAGAGAGGCAGAGGCAAGGGCAAAACACCACCAACATGGCAGACCTTCTCACCCAGTGTGACACGGAGCAGGGGGCGCACATTTCAGAGTTAACAGAGCCAGAAACATCTATCCAAATCTTGGAGAATGACATTGTGGTTAATTTATCCAGCTACACACTCACGACCTCCGAAAAGAGAGTACTTAATAAAGGACTCGGCTTCGTGCCTACACCTCAGCACGACCCATTCCTTTGTAGAACTGAGTTGTCTGAAATGATGCGAAAGATTAAATTGCACAAATTCTTCTATGATAAAGAGAAAATTCCGGTATCATTGTTCGATACTAATCTACATCGCCCTTCTATGTTCTGCCCCCCAGTATCAGCTTTAGGCCCTGAGGTCGCGGTATTTGAGCAACGAGTATTACACGAGGTAGAGGCCCTCGAACAACAAACAATTTGTCATCAGGGCCACAATATGACCAAAGAAGATTGGCAAGCCGTAAGGGCATTACAACTGAACGCGGCGATTACCATCAAGCCAGCGGACAAGGGTGGGGCAGTGGTCGTGCTTAACACCGCCGACTACGAGACGGAGGTACTCAGACTTCTATCCGTCCGCACCAATTACAGCCCCATCATGCGTGACCCCTCCCAAGATCTCGCAAGTACTATTAAAGATCTGGTGGCAGATGCGGTATCCAAAAAATGGGTCACCACCAAGGAGGCAGATTTCATTATTAATGTAAACCCACGCATCCCGGCATTTTACATCTTGCCCAAGATTCACAAGCCACAGTGCCCTCCACCAGGGCGTCCAATCGTCTCTGGTATACAATCTATCCTCGAACCACTGTCGCAATTTTCCGACTTTTTTCTCAGAGAAGCAGTCAGTACCCAAAAATCATATGTGCAAGACACAACTGATATACTTAACATCCTGAAGGACATGACTTTTGACTCTTCGAACCAACTATTGGTTACGATTGATATCGAATCACTGTACACCAGCATCCCCCAGGGCGCGACGCTGGTGGCAGCAGCTCGAGCCCTGGAGGCGATGGAGTGGTTCTATGACACACCTGTGTCATTTGTTCTCCAATGTATAGAGCTAGCCCTCACGAGGAACTTTTTTGAGTACAAGGGACAACTGTACTTACAGACGTCTGGGACATCTATGGGGGCTACATTTGCCCCGAGTCTGGCCTGTATTTATGTGGGCCAGTTCGAGGAGAATGTGATTTACCACCCCTCTAACCCGTTCCTGAGCAACATCCAGGAATGGAAACGTTACATAGATGATGTCCTCTGTATCTGGACAGGTACAGAGGACCGATTACATCTATTCCTCGACTGGCTGAATCAAGCTGATGAAAGCCTACGCTTTACATGGTCAATCAGCAATTGTAAAGCAGTATACCTGGATGTGGATATATCTGTGGAGGATAATAAATTGGCTACCACAGTCCACCAGAAAGACACGGACAGAAACTCCCTTCTGCATTATCATTCGTTCCACCCGCGCTCTCTTAGAGACAATCTGCCGGTGGGCCAGTTTCTGCGTTACCGCAGGAACTGCTCCACCACTGCGGCATATGTAGATCAGTCCGCTGGCCTTGTCGATAGACTGAAGCAGAGACAGTACCCAAGCAGGGTTATTAAACATGCACGCAAGAGGGCTCTGAACACCCCTCGCGATGCCCTGCTTGAACGCAATGTGAAAACTAATCAGCCTTGCCTACCTGTGGTGACCACGTTCGACCCACTGTCGACTAAAATCAGACAGATCATTCGCAAACATTGGTCTTTACTGGACACTCCCAATGATAAGATGCCAGTCCCTCGTTTTGCATTCAAGAGGGCAGCCAATCTGCGCGACAAGTTGGTTCACACTAGGACTATGACTATTAATCCAGAAAGCAGGTCGATTCCGGCGGGTCATTATCCCTGTGGTGGGTGTTCTGTGTGCCCACTGACTACTGCCACTAAAGAAGTCACACTACACAATGGCAAGATATGGCACTTGACCAAATTCAGTAACTGTAACACCACACATGTTATCTATAGAATTACTTGCAGTTGTGGGTTGCAGTATATTGGTCTCACTACACGCAGGGTGAAAGTGCGTATTCAGGAACACCTAAGTACCATCCGAGCAAGAAAATTGACAACTCGGCTGGTTCAGCACTTTATTGAAAAAAACCATGGGCAGAAAGATTTACAATGGACAGTATTGGAGAAGGTTGTGGGTAATACGCACAACCTGGACGCAATACTTGCGAGAAAGGAAGCACGCTGGATCTATTTAGAGAAGGCAGATAAAGAGGGGCTTAACGACTCTATTGAGTGGAATAAAGTGAGTCGTCGGTAGACACCTGGGTTGCCCTGCCGTCAACTTGTTTTGTGGCCATGAATGACAAGAATCCCCACACGGTGTGAATTAAGGTTTAGCGCTGGTAAGTGCAAGGAATGTGTATTGAAATTATACTGGCTGTCACCTGTAGTTATTGCAAGATTTAGATATATAGCCCTGATCCAGGCCTTGCTGTTATCATTGTCCACCACACATAACAGACCTACCCTAACATCTCCCACCGGTTTATATGCCTGTTTTTCCGGTGCGTGTCCTTTGGACTGCTGGCACCCCTGATTGGCTTGAATACATCATAATAAAGGTGCTTTCAGGGTCCGTTGCTGATAGCTTCCTTTTGCGTGTAATTAATATCACGGGAATACAAAAGAGGGCCGTCATGCTATATAATTTTTTTTTTTAAATGGCCCTGTGTCCACTGTTCATCCACTGTTCATAAAGTTGCATGTTTACTGAGCGTGGCGTCAGTACTTTCCTAAGATGGCCGCCACGGCGCGAGGTGGGCGGAGTCCCAGCCGGGGTACTTCCGCGTCCCAATCCAGGCTTGGATTGCGAGACGTCGGAAGCGCCGGAGGGACTCGGCAGCGGTATGTGCAAACCGGGTGCGCTTGCACTTGGCCCCGGTCTAGCTGGTAACTCGACACACCGTTCCCGGTAGGAACTCCCGTCTGGGCATTTCCCAGAGCGGCGAGTTTTTCTTTCTTTACTAGTAACATCTGCACATTACTGGGAGACACGCGGCGCCCCCGGGCGAGCGCTGGTCTAAGGAGGAGGTAAAGAACTCAGTCGAGTCATCCCCCTACCGAGCTGTACATATTTTCTCACTTACGAATTTCCATTCTTTATTGGTTATTGATGTGATGACGCTAGCAATGCCCCGTCATAATGTGAATTTTTCTGTGGCAACCGTTACCGATGGGTAACCTGAGGGCATACTTTAGGTGTCCACTGGGCTCCATGAGTCCCTTGTAAATAGCCAACAATACTGTGGCCATCATGATCCATGAATCTGGTGTGATGTATGTTTTTATATAGGTGGCTCACATTGAGGAGTCTCCAAGACGGACCCGTGATCTTTTGACACGACGTCCTGTGATGCTCGACGGTATACTTATGAAGTGCGAGCATAAGGTAATAGCTGCGCGGTGTTTCCACTGGCACGAGTGTGCTGTATCTATAGACCTTGCTTGATTGACCCACGAGTTAACCACTGCTGTGTTCTGTTGTTTTAATTGTATGTGTGTGCACAGGTTCCCATATGAATTATGGAGGATAAAGAATAAGAGACCCAACCATTTGCCCTGATGAAATTGCCAATGAAAAGGCAATGAAACATGTTGGTCCAGTTACAACATTAATGGTATCAATTTAACCATTTTTTAAAAGTGAAGTTTGGCAGCACCAGAATAAAATTGATTCAGCCAGCCAAACCTCACTATTTTATATTTGTGTTTGTTGGTGTTGGGTGTAGGTACTTGTCAATTCTTTTCTATCCTACTAGGTAGTGTAAATACACACTCCCTCTCTCATTTCTCTTTTCTGTTTTGTGCACTCATTCTGGCACATTTCTTTTCATCCTCCGAGCAAGGAAAGTAACCGATGATGAGAAGTGGGTAGACCGATCATTTATAGACCGGGAACCCCCTCGGGTGTTACGTCCGTGAGGCACTTTCCTTGCTTTCACACAATTTTTTATGTGTTGTTGTCTGTGCACACCATTGTTTGTATGTTCGAAGGCATGTCCGGACCTGTAACGCAGCACTGGCTTGATCTGGCCGTTTGGTGAGCCAATATAAGGTATGGCCCCTTAAGTTACGGAGTCTGAGGTCCATAGCATGCATGCTGCCACACTCGCCACCACCTTTTGGGCATTCGCCTCTCATCCCCTTCCTACTTGAGGCCCTGTTCTCCACTGTCAATCTGAGAGCAGAGAGAGTACAGGGAGACCCAGCGCCATGCTCAAGAACAATTCAATATCAGCAGTGGGTCTGCAAAGATCTGTGGTTGACAGGGAAGATGGAGGTTGGCATCCCTTCATTGCCACACAGTTTTATCCCACCTCTCTCAGTTCTTTGGAGATACGATAGAGAGACAGATGAAGGTGGATGAGACGGCCGACATTCCACCACTTCACTTGGATCTCAGGAGACTCGGGTGACGTGGAGTAGTAACACTAGGGAAGCGGGTACTTCCTCATGTACCACACACACGTACGCACACACGCACTTTGATTAATCTTTTTCTATTCAACACACACTCTCAGAGACAGCAGCTTCAAGCTGGCACCTAACACAGGAATCACTCCACTCCACACAATGCCACTCTATGCCACTTTTCTAGACTCTATGCCACTCTACATCACTCCACACCACTCAGCTCTACGCCACATTACTCCACTCTGTTCCACTCCACTCAATGACCACTCCACACCAATTTACTCCAGTCTATGCCATTCCATGCTCTATGCTACTCACATTTTATGACACTCTACTCCACTCTACACCACTCCTCTCTACAACAGTCCATTCCACTCTACTCTACACTACTCCAAGACACTGTACTCCACTCTAGTTCACTCTGTGACACTCCAATCTAGGCTTCTCCACTCTATGACACCATATGACACTCTACTACACTCTACTCCACTTTACACCACTCCACTCTATGACATTCTATGACATTCCACTTTACGCCACTCTACGCATCTTTCCTTCACTATACGCTACTCCACAACACTCCACCACACTCTTCTCCACTGTACGCCAGTCCACTCTATGCCATTGTACACCACTCCACTTAACTCCATTCCATTCCACTCTACGATATGCTACTCTATGTCACGCCACTCTACTCCACTCTCCTCTATGCCGCTAACTTTTAGCAATGGCGAAGAGTAACCACACTGGTATATAACATGGCTAAAACACATTGGCAAAGCCAATAGCTCTTGCATATGTGAGAGCTATTGCTTGATTTTCACTGCTGTAACACGATTGTATCGAATAAATGGATTTGGACTCCAATAATCACACTACCTCCTTTCAACAGAAGATTCACATAATGAAAAACTAAAAGATATGTCTTTGTACGGATATTACAGTATCCCAAATTATAGTAAATACCCAGACCGGCCTTTCTTCCTTTGTGTTTACAAAACGACATTTATTCATTTCAACTTTATATATCAGAGGTCACAACCACCAGGGTAGCAGAACTATTTATATAGAAACAGGAAGAAACAAACAATTGGTGATATAATGTTGCAGACATACAGTATAACACATAATGAAGGAAACTAAATAACAGACTTGTGCTATGGGGAAAAGAGACGAAAGTACAAGGCGAGTCATAATATTCTCATGTTACTCTATGACATAGGTCAGGGCCGGCCTTAGGCATGTGCAAGCTGTGCACCTGCACAGGGCCACCAAACCCCAGGGCAGCCACGACAATATATATCCTTAATATAATTATCCTCTGAGGATGGATAAATATTTGCGTGGCGGCCCCAGTGGCTGGGATTTGGCGGCCTCTGGCTCTGTTCCACTTCCAAACACCCTGACCCCCTTCCTGAGCTCTGGGGGGGCTTTGCCCCGCCCGGACCCCCTCTTCCGGGGCCTCCTACCTACGCTCCCTGCCCAGGGCCACCATGAGCCTAGAGCCGCCCTTGCATAGGTCCTCAAACAGTGTGGCGCATCCCACCACTCCACCTTCCATTGTTCTTCCAGGCGCACAACGCTCATCAGGCTGAAAGGGCTTCAGCCCCCGCTGGCGTTTGTCTCAGCACGGGCTGCGGTGCAGCTTGATCTGCTGTGGACTCGGCTGGGCAGTGTCTGGAGTCTTATCTCCAGCACGCCCAGAGTTTTTCACAGGCCTTTAAAGACCATGTGTATTTTCACATACCTCTGTAAACTGGTTACAGAGGCCGTTTGTTTTCTGGTTCCAGTACCCCCTGGGCCCCGACTCTGCCTATTCATTTCATTTTGATTTTACTTTTTACTGCGTTAGTGTTAGAATGCATTTCGTGAAACAGAATATAAAGTAGGGTTACCAAAAGAAAAGTGACAGCTATGTGTTTTTTAAAAAGCCTGCAATGGCCTTGTCTTTACACTAAATAGGGTTATAAATAAAATAGTCTGTATTCATTTGTAATGTGACTTTTCAATCTTACTTTTAATTATCAGTCATGGATCATTCAGGCAGCCCTAGAACACAATTAAAAATGTTTTCTATTTATTTTTGCTGTTCTACGTATGCACAGATAAGTGCTGAAAATAGGCTTTAGGGGTTGTCTTCTTATTTTTGTACCGTCTGGGACATCAATATAATTAGCTGGCAAACCAAATCACAAGACTGGAAGTTTGCTGCAGGATGAGCACAATATTTATTTCCTCCACCCGTAATACCTGGACCCTGAGTAATGCCATAGCTATCAGTCAGAACCCCGATTGGGTTTATCAAATTCCCCAGCAAAGTGCTTCGCCAGCACTTCAGGTCCCAGAACCCCGATTGGGTCAGCGAGTCTTCTGACAGAGTGCTCCGCAGCACCCCTGTTCTCGATCAGCTATTGAGTGCGTTGGGTCAGTGACAGGTCAGCTATTCGGACAAGTCTGACAATTTCTCTAGCTAAACCTAGACTAGTTATACTATTTTCCAGGTCAGTGTACCACCCCCCAATGTTGCAAATGTAAGGATCCCCAATTTCGATTGGACAAGGGAGGAGAACAGGTCATTACACCACCTAAATTTTGAACTTTCTCAGGCTCCTCATTTGAATTTTGTATACGCCCCTTGAATTTCAAGTTCTCATGACATATGCTTTATACATAACAATGGTGAATTTAACTTTGTATACAATGTTATAATTTCAGTACAGTTAAGTTTCTTCAGCTAGTTGAGGGTTCGTCTTCCCAGGCACATCTTGGCTGGGATTGCCATCTGGCTGGGATTCAATGTCAGATGATTTCAGCCCTCCTCTCATAGGGTGCTGTGTGCAAAGGACTTTCAAAATGGAGTATTGCCGTCTCTCAGGCCCAATGTTTATGAGACATGAAAGGTAAAAGGAAACAGTCTTAGAACACAGAATAAATGATTTCACTGTATACCATGAGTTTCTACACTACTCCCATTACTTTATAGTAAACTATAGCATTAAGATTAAGCAGACCGAACAGCTTAGCAAAAGCAGCAATACAAGCTTCTCGCATGTGAGAACAAAAAGCAGCCATCTTAGCTCTACTGCACAAGTGCGAACAGTTTCCCACCAAGACATCGAATACGTCATGTCACATGGGTATGACCGACGCATGCGCAGTCTAAATTCCCGCATAGCAGCGGCCATATTATATTGCAAGCATATTAATATTAGTAAACACATAAGCAAGCTTCACTCGGATACCCCGTATGAAAGGAAAATTAGTAAAACAAACATGTTGATTATAATATTAACATTATTCGAGGTTAATGAGTTCAAGCAAGTCGCTTTATGTGCAAATCCTTGCTCCATCACTCCAATGAACGGGACAGCAGGAAAGATGCCCAGGAGTGCCACAAATTTTGTATACATAAAGCTGCAAAATACTTCAACTTTGCTGATGAAACAGCTCTTCTTCACTGTTG
This sequence comes from Lissotriton helveticus, assembly GCF_964261635.1. Taxonomy (NCBI): domain Eukaryota; kingdom Metazoa; phylum Chordata; class Amphibia; order Caudata; family Salamandridae; genus Lissotriton; species Lissotriton helveticus. Next base: position 878,097,274 of record NC_136067.1, read on the forward strand.
CCTTTGCCTCGTGGTTGCTGAATTCTAACATCTGGTTGCTGCTGTTCGCCTCGCTCTTGAACCCTTCCCCCTCAAGGTTATCCTGGAGCTGATGACTGTGGAGATGGGGAACCAGGTTCAGTTCTTGGTGCCTGCTCAACATCCTGTGATTCTGGGCAAATCACTTAATCTCCCTGTGCTTACAAAAATGAATGTGTGCTTGTGTAATGTAAAAGCTGCTCATGTAAAGCTCTCCAATACCTTTGGGTCAGGTTTGCGCTATATAAAACTTCAACAAATATATTACATAACTTTGTGAGCACTCACATTTCCAGGTACTGCTCAAAACTGGAAGAGGAGCACAACCTAAGGATGGCTGAAGCAAGAATCCATCCACACTTGACTGTCCCGGTGGAGAAAAACAGGCACACCCCTGACCTGTGGGTTGGGAGTGTTTTTACTAATCTATCCTAAATGTTGTGTTTTATGTGAAAAATAAAGCACCAATGTAATTTTTTGTGGTAATTGTTTCTTGGAGACTTTTCATTGGAACTTTATAATAAGCACAAGCACTACAAAAACATCAGTTTACTAAACACTCTTACTTTATTTAATATTATTTGCCCTATACGACCTGGGCTCTGCAGGAGGGAATGGCCATCAATGATGCAGAGTACCAGCTTCCAGAACTTTTTCGTCAGGTGGTGGTGGTGGGGGGTGGGGGGGCTCAACGTGTAAAAAGGTTTAGATGGGGGGGCTCAGTGGACAAAAGTTTGAAGACCTCTGCTCTATGATTAGTTACAAAATTAATAGCGAGAAGTCAGTACACTCAATAAAATACATCAGTATAATACCCAAACATGGTATTTTGTTGGCTCAACAGAACTCTATAATCTCTTAGCGCGGCAAACTAATGAAGGATAATAGGCATAAGTCACACCTGGAAAAGCCAATGAAAAAATGGGATTCTTAAGATCTGTTTGGAATTATCATAGGAGGAGTTGTCCTGCATGTAGGGCTGGAATATCGTGCATTGCGGAACATTAAGCAAACGCTTGCTTCATTGCTTCTGTTTTTTAAGTAGACGCTTTCCAAACGAAGATATTCAGCAATTTTCTGGGATACCTTCTGAGGTTAATTTTCTGTCTGGCGGAGTGCTGTACTCCCATGTAATGCCCTGTGACATGTAATGCCCTGTGACATATTCAGGGCAGCAGGCAAGCATGAATAAGCATCTAGCCTCAATCAGGAGCCATTTAAGCGCGATTAGGATTGAGGTGATATGGTCTGAGCTTTTTGCCACAAACTATTTGGGCTGCATTATTGAAGGCTGCATTATTTTAAAACGTACAGGAGTATTTTGGGTATGCTGCTACTTGCTTTTGCTGCTCTTTGTTTTTTGCACAAGCACTTTGTCGTATTTTCGCATATCTGACATAGAACCACAAGGGTCGAGATAAGCAGGTCTTCCTAATGCTTGTGATACATTGTATATAGTGACATTGGCCTTTGACCCACAAGCTCGTAGGTCACTTAGGCCCAGCCCTCCATCAGTTATGTGTCTTTTATAATGTATTGTTCATAATGACAATGTAATCCTGTGTGTCTATGTCTTAAATCTTTTAGTATGTGTTTTACTTGTGAATTATTGAAATGTTTTTTATTAGCTGAATATAATAAAATAAATAAACAGTATGCTTGACAAATAGGAGCGGTCATAATCAAGCCTTGATATGACTGTTGCAAGGATCCTGCTCACACAAACAGAACTGTGCACAGAGACCTAGGACATCCGTGAATTGTGGTGTACCAGAAACTCACCTCAGTACCTAGAAAAACCCCAACCAACTAGCATCAGTGTCACATTAGCTCTTCGTCCTATAGCAAAGTAACCAATGATTAGACAACCTAGAACATACGACTTAGTACAAACTCAGGCATGGTGGGAAGTGAGAACACTCTTTCGTTATACTCTCATACCAGTCCACAACAGGAGTAAAGCAGAGACACTGTAAGGTTAAAATATTTATTTCAACAACGTGATCTCAGGTGCAGTATCTTAGCCAACATAAGCAGACATATGATTAAAAATAATATGGTCAGCATTGTTACAATTCCATAAAATACAAAAGGAGAAATCATATTACAATGATGGTGAAAACAGGTCCTATAGCGCCTAGCTTTAACACCCTCCCTATATAGGAACGAGGTATTATAAACTAAAGAAGGTCTCTAAGGCTTGTGTGGGGGACCCCATTACCTTTCCGCTCAGTAAGAGTAAATCACATTCGGATCAGTCAAAGCTCTCTGCATCCGTGGAAACAGAAAATCTTCCAAGTGTGTGAAATCATGGCAAGTGTGTGATAAAAAGGGCGCCAGAATCTTCATTGCCTCACAGCTGCCAAATTGTTGTGTTTAGAAAGCGTTACTCGAACATGTAGAATAACAGCTAACATGTTTTGATAACCTTGACGGCTTCAGCACTCACTGTGCAGACTAAGGGCACGATGTAAGTCTAGTGATGCCGAAAACAAAACCTTTTCTAATGTGTAGACCTTCGTGAAGGCTAACTAACAAAAACATCTATGCAGTGTTGTGTGCAAAAGCAGCAAAAGGTAAAATGGCGTTTAAACTTCTAATAAGCCATGCTAACATAACATGCGCGCAAAGCAGGCCCTAGGCCATACCACATGACCGGTATCTGAACAACTATTTTAAAATCCAGAACACCGCTGCAAGAATCATACTCAACCTCCCATGCCGCACCCACATCAAACCGCACGTCAAGAAGCTTCATTGACTCCCCATTCACAAGCGCTTCCAATCCAAAATTCTCACACACACATAAAAAGGCCTACACAAACAGATTCTGAATACCTGAACAGCCACATACACTCACACCAACCCACCAGACACCAATGTTCTGCCTCACTCTCACTCACACACATTCCCAGCATACGCAGAAGCAAAACTGGAGGTTGCTCATTCTCCTACATCGCACCTACGACATGGAACAACCTCCCTCAGCACATCAGAGTCTCCTCCTCCTCACTTCTTGAGTTCTACACGATCTTCGTACAAGCACCTTGGGGACCTCACACCTGGCCAAGCGCCTGGATACCTTTTCGGGTGATTAATGAGCTACACAAATCAACATAGCATAACAGACCAAAAGGCAGCTGAGTGATTCCATATATTGAAGAGCATCGGCGAGAGGAGCTAGCCCTGGGAAGTCCTTTTGGAGAGGCAGAGAGGGGGTTGTGGAGAAAGAGCCTGAAAGATTGATTTGCTCTGAGCTGTTGGAGAGGTAAGACTTAAACCATTTCAGAACAGTTGTTGCTGAACCACATTTGCTCTTTCAGGATTCCTAGAAGGGAGGCATGATTTACAGTGTGGAATGTTGCTGACAAGTCAAAGAGGATGAGGAGGCATGATCTGTCTTTGTCAAAGATGGGTGGTACATCATCATTTACTTGTAACATTGCAGTCTAGGTGCTGCATTCTACACCTAACTGCCTAATATAACTCACCAAGTAAACGGTTTCCTGTTATGATAGTTCTAACTGGATTAAGACTCAGCATTCAAGGATTTTTGCTAGGAAGGTGAGGTTGGATACCCAGCAGAAATTCCAGATCTCAGTCTGGTTTCTCAAGAAGAGATTTGATCTGTCCTATTGTCTGGTAATTGGAAACAACGCCTAGTGTTAGAGAGGAACTGACTGTGTTAGTCAATGAAGAGGTGCGGTATGAATCTTGGCTTTTCATGATCTTTGCTGAGAAAGGATCTGATAAATGAGAAGATGGCTTTAGACCCTTGAGAGAGTCTACTAGGCCCTTTCGTTTGAACTAGAGCTTTGAATGAAGACCAGTTCTCCAGAGCATTGCAGGTTAGGGACAAATATTGTGGGTCAATTGTTGTGGCAGTGTTGGAGGGCTCAATCTTTTATATATTGGCACATTGACATTTTCACAGTATCTTTGAGATTTAAAAGGTCGATCGAAGTGGGTGGGCTTATGGACTTTCTTGCTAGATCAAACAGATATATATTTTGCAATGCGTACAGTTTTTTTCATAGGGCATCAAGTTCTTCTTTGAGAGGTGCTTGCGTCAGAGCCGTTTAGTAGTGCTGATGGATTTTCGCTTTTTTCTCAATTCTTTGGTGAACCATTGAGGAAATTTGCTGTTGCTGTGACTTTTTAGTTTTAATGGTACAAGTTCATCAGCCACATCCGTCATGGCTTTTTTTATAGTTATTTCTAATCAAGTTTGTTTCACCTTCATTTGAAACAGTTATTAGTGTTGACGAGATCCTGGAGTGCAGCACAGACTGGTCGAGATCATTATAGTATCTGCCCAAGGTCTTCACTTTTTTCATTTGACCTTCTAGAGAATGTTTTGGTGCAGAGAAGGAGTTAAGGACTGAGGTAGTGGTTGGTACATTCAAATGGAATATGGGTTTATAGCTCACTGTTTTTTTCATGGATTATGAGGTCAAGGACTGAATCATTGTCATTTTTCGGGGTTGTGTAATGTTTTTTCTACACTCATGACAAATATGTAGAAGCATACTATGCTGTGCTACCAATCTGGTAATGTAAGCACCATTTTATGGTCTCAATTCATAAGAAAAAATATTTAATAGGTAAATACACATACACAGAATTGTCATTCCTGTTAATAGATCACTTTACTTGCCGTTCTTGCTGGAGACCCTATTTCAGTATTCATCCCCATTAACGTTTGTGGTCTATGTTTGATAGTAAAAAAAATTCAATTGTAAATCTGTGGAAGTTAGAATAAGGTGGGTAACTCATGCCAGGTCATCATGGACATTGCCTACAGGCCTGAACTTCTCACCCACAAATCATTGTTTGCACGTGTGTTAGTCTAATTCGTTCGATGGCAGTAAACCAAGACTACAACACTCAGAATGTATTAGGTGATCACACAAAGGTTCAGGTTTCGAAACAGCATCTGTGATGACCTGGGAGGAAGTTGTCACCCTCAGCTGTAATATTTAAGAAATAATCCAATTAAAAAGAAACTGTAAAGTTACACTGCAGCCAGGTGGGAAGACAGTTTGGTTTACATGTTTACTCTACCTTGGTTCGGTTAATTAATATGGCTTCTTTAAACAGTGGGACCCTTTCAAAGTTAAGATGATTTTCTAATGAAAAATGTTGTATTTTGTTAATGTGTTATTTTTCGTTCTGAAGAAATGCAATTATTCGCATTTGTCTCATGATTATTATTCATACCTCTCGCTATATTATGTGGCTAAGAGGGGAGCCAACTACGATGACAGCCCTGCTCACACCCAACTACAGGTTAAGACTCATACACATTAAATTCCTTGATCGGGGATATTACACCCCTCTTGACCTTTTGACTACTCAGGCATAGCGAACTTTTGAGATTGTGTCCTAGATTGTATTATGCCGATAATGCCAAGATCACTTTTCGTGGCACTGCTGGGATATGTAAAGGATGTGTAAAGGGCATTCTTCTCGCAACTGTACATTGACGGCAATAATAATGCTGTTGGTTAAAAGGAGAGTGGCGATACACTGGGGTCGTTGCACCTGCCCACGAGTGAAGGGCAATTTGGCCAATGGATCCTACTGCCAAGAGAATCTCGAGGACTACTGATATCTAATGCCAGCAAAGTCCTGGCCCAGAGATATTTGGAGCCTTTTTAGTGTGTATATATATATGACATCACAAACTGCCCATGCACACTGGCATGACTGAGTGAAACTGTGTGCCTAGGATAGAGAGGCCGAGTGCAAAGTGGATCATCATATTAAACTGTGTCAAAACCTTGTGATCTGTGAGCTGTCTAGCGAGTACTGAAATGTCAATGTAAACCTGAGACTGTTAATTGTGCATAATGACAATTAACTATATGTTTTAACCGTAATTCTACCATGCATCGGACTTGAACCACCTGCACAGTATTTTGTTTTTGATACCTTTCTAAACGCTTCAATAAAAACCAATAAAACGTTACATTTTGTAGGACAAGATGCCACCTTGAGTTTTTAGTGCCAAGGTAAAATTGGGATTTGTTATCTGACATCAGCAGGTAAGCTAATACATCTCAGTAGGTAGTTGACAGCGTATGGATTTATTTGTTCTCCTACAAGAATTGCTAATTGCTAATCTCCAACCAACCACATACCCAGACTGGAACCTGATCAAATTCTAGAACAAACACAATGGCCATGTGGGTCAAATTAATGCAACGATCTAACCCAAACCTAACCGATCTATAGGTTTAGTGATATATTAATATATATTCATGAGTGAAGGCCCAGCTCCATTTATAAATGGAGTGTATTTATTATTCCATCACCATCCATAATTATGTGTCAAAGTCTAGTGCAGACGCACAAGGTGCATAAAGAGCTCAGGGTGTGACAAATGTTTACATATATATACATAGATAACTCAGGGTATCCACGTATTTTACACAGAGACATCTTGAATTGATCATATTCTTGACTCAAATGTGGTTGATAGCCTTGCAGGGGTGTCGACATTTCAACCCATGTACAATTAAACTGCGGGGCTCAGCAGCAGGACAGCGCTGTCTGTCTAGTCTCCTGCAGGTTGAATATAGGACCCTTAATATAAAGTATGTGCTGTCTCAAAACGTTGTTCTTATTCATGTGTTTCACCTTCTCCACTAAACAGTTGTTGATTAAGCATCCAGATATTTTTGCTCTGCACCAGTCATGTTATTTTAGATTATATATGAGTTCAACTTTTTTATATCGTGGCAACATTCCACCCTTCTGGCCTTCGGAGAGGCTTTCAATCAACTTTTAAGAGAAAACGGGATAGCTCTTTTCTAGTTATAACTTATTGAATGTATTCAAGTTTGACTTTACTGTAGTTGTCACTTCATGTCATGCCACAGCGGTCAAAGATTGAGTAACGTCACTTCCTGTAATGCCAACTGTTCGTCATAGGGACATGGTATGGAAATTCTGTAACGCTTTTAATTTTGGTGCTGCAAGTAGTCTTTTGACAGACAGGTCAGTTACATGAAAAAATACAATAATTTTCTGTACGAGGACAGCTGTACCTTTTTCAGCCACTTCTATGTGTAGCCAACGAATACATATATGTAAAGGTGCTCATATAACCGACATTTACAAGAGTTGGTGCTGTGCAGAAATGCTCCTGCTAGGTATTCCAGCATCCTAGGAAGAACTGCAATATTTTTTTAATTCTCCTCCAGAAACCCGTATAAAACCTATGCATTAGCTAATATATTTTATGAAGGTATAATATCAAAATCAAAGTTTGGATCGATTCTCCTCGGAAGAATCAACCTTGAGGTAAAACCTACCCAAATCGTTCGCGCTGCTTAATTGGGCGGTTAATGAGACATTTTTTATGGCTGCAGACAACAGTCTGGTCCTGAGTGACAGGGTAGCAGTGACCGACACATGACACTTTTATTCCTTTGGGGAGGCCAGGACTGAGCTAGGGGCGTGCATGGTGGCACGCGCACCCTGCTCTCTTCTCCTTACACATTAATGGCATTTTAAGTAATCTTAGTTTGCCGAGGAAATTCCCAGTCATTGAGAAAGTTCACATTTCGTAATTTTTAGCAACCGAGAGCTGCTTATTTCATTCATCCGACTGGCTCGTGTCGTGCAGGGTTTGATCACAGCACGTGCCCATTGGCCTGGGACTTCCTCCGAGGGTCTCCCCTGGCCCCCTCCGCTGGAGCCTGCTCTCCTGCGCCCCCCTCGGCGGCCGCCCGCACTGCAGCACCGGCACTGAGCGCAGCGGAGCGGGGGCGGCGGGAGCAGGAGGAGCAGCAGCCCCGAGTGCAGCCGGAGAAGAAAGCGGGCTTTTGTCGCGGGCTCCAGCGCCCTCCGAGGAAGAAGGGGAACGCATGGCCGCCTCTCCCGGCACCCCGCAGCCGCCGCAGTGAGCAGGGGAGCCCGCCGGCCGAGACCCCCCTCCGCCACCTCGGCAGCGGGGCAGAGCCCGGACGCCCTCCTCCAGAGCCGGTCCCTCGCCCTCCACTCTTTCATTTATTCTTTATCCCCGGGAGCGGGACACTATGTGGAGCAGGATTATCGAGGACTACGGCGACCGAGCCCGCAGATACCCGGGAGGTGAGCGGGGGGCGCGGGGTGGTTGCTGGGGACCCCCGTCACTCTGGGGGACAGCCTGTGATTTCTTCGGGTGTGGGGGGCGGCGTGGCGCGTCCTTGCGGCCCATGGAAACTTGTTTCTGGGGCCAGATATGAGCGTGGAGATCCGGGACAAAGCCCGGCTCCTGCAGCCCATGTGAGAGCCAGGCACCGCCGAGCACAAAGCACCGCCCGCCCCTTCCTCTCAGAGGCCGGCTCGCCCCGAGTTGGCTAAGAGTGCTTTTATTTTGTGTACGTGCCACGCTGAGTGACTTACTAGCCCTGCAGCCCCCTGTGCTTGCCTCCACCGGGCAAGCATTTTTTGTAATTAAACGTGGCAACTAATGCTGGCTCACTGCAAGGGGCAGTGATTGCTGAGGCCACTGGTTACTTGCACTATTTCTGACATCTCACAGGATTGCCTCCTTAACCGAGTGTTTTACGTAATTAAGTTGCACTCTCATTTGTATTTAAATGTTGTGTGTGGTATTTGCATGTGCTTTTTAAACTGTGCTTTAAAGGTGTCACTGGGTTGTCTTTTAAATAAAGACTTATCTTGGAAATAATGCACACCGTGTGAGTTTGCATACCTGTCAAAGTAACCAGGGGAGACTGCTGGGGCTGAAATGATGCTTCAGCAGCGCGTTGCATTTGTCAGAATTCCCTTTTCAGGGGATATCACCGGGAAACCGGTCGCTTTTTGTTGACTGAGTGTTGGGGAATAACGGGGGGTTGGCCCATCCAAAATGGAGTAGCCAGGGCGTAAACAGATGTGATTGCAGTGTAACGTCTTTTTAGGTGACCTCAAAGGTTGCACTGTGTTGTCCTGGTACAAGGCTGGATCGGCCTTACTTGTCTACTTTAGTTTATTGGACTAGTGGAATATGGGATAATATTAGGAGTCATTTCCGCTTAAGGGGGACATACAGAGTTGCACCCGCACAATGGGGTGCCAGTATGGCCATCTCGAGACGAAAACGAGTGAAATAGAAAACATCCGTGTTTACGCTATGGTTTTAAGATGGCAATAAGGACGCAGTTTATTAATCAAAAGCATTGTGGGGTTTGTAGTTATCGTTCAATTAAGATGATACATCCAACTGATGAGAAAAAACCCCAGCATGGAGTGATTTGTAAAAGATAAAAACTGAAACATTACGTAGTTATCAACCTTAGTTTAAGCCTCTCCGCCCAAAACAGAATATTGATTTGGACATGTCTGTATGGAACCGAGCTAGCCAGGGACCATCAGTACTTCCAGGTAATGTCACACCAATTGGGAGAGAACTGCCCCACTTTGAAACACACCAGCTCCTCGTGGTCGGCCTCGGTGGTTATATTCTTACATGCATGGACAGAAATTATATTAGATAGTGCTTAGTATCCCTGATGAGACGCAGAGGCTCTTTATTCATGTAATCACTCATTTTTCTGTCAGACATGAACTTTACTATCTGATCAATAGGATGCCATGGGCTGCCTCTTGTATAAGTGGTGCAATAAAGTAAATAGCAGACTCTTCTTAGCAGGTCTAGATGCTACGTGACCTTGAAGGACGTCTTAGATTCTCTCCTGCACCGTGTCGCAATAAATCCAATTTTTGGCTTAGTCTGCGAGGGAGGTGGCAGTGACTGCAAGAGCCAGCGTGCTCTGACAGCCCATCGCAGCTTTTGTGTGCGCGCAGAGGGAGGAGGGCCGTTCACAAAGCCCAGATTAATCAATGCTGGCTATTGTCCCCGGCACGCGCTTCCTTTCCGTAGCAGACTCGAACTGAGGAAACTTAGGCCTTATCTCTTATTTACTTGGGAGAGGTACACAACGATCACAGAAATCGTAACTCGTCAAAGAAGGCTGAAGGCAGAATGACCCATTAAAGTGATAAGACGTCAGTGTAGGCGAGGAATAAAAACGTAATATTAGACCACTCTGTGATAACTGCGTGACTTGTGCCCCAGTTAACATGCTTCATCCCAGCGAAGCAGAATGAATCGACGTAACAAGTTTGACTAGCTGTATACTGTTGTCCCTCGTGGTGTTTGTTGGTTCTGTAGGTCTCTGTGTTGCTTGTGTTTAATATTGGTACTTTTGATTTTTATATAGATTTTTTTTTTGCCTTGGTCTGCAGCCATTGGCAACAAAAGGAGGGTGCTCCTTCACAAAGTTCCCTTAAACGCAGCTTTTAACCATTGTGACTCTGTGCTTGCTAAGGTTGTGCTTTGAGGAGATTCAGTTTATGGCGACATGCCTGATATCTCTCCTCAAAACACACAAGATGGACAGAATTTTGCACAATGGCAAACATTCACCCCCAGTCACAGGTCTGGGTTTAATCCATCGTTATTTTGCTCACCAAGCCACCCCAGTTCAGACATGGCCATTTGCAAATCAGTCTTGACCCTGTGCCTCATGGGAACAGTCCAGCCCGAACTGCCAAGCCATGTCTTTCCTGGACTGGATTCAAGCATCCTAGGACCGGTTTCTGGCTATCAGCCGTCTTCAGCCAGGATAGCTTGACTCCAGTTGCTTAGTGAGCAAGGGACCCACGTCTGGGCATACCCTTCCCACATAAGGTGAACAGCAAAACACACAAGATGGACAGAATTTTGCACAATGGCAAAACATTCACCCCCAGTCACAGATCTGGGTTTAATCCATCGTTATTTTGCTCACCAAGCCACCCCAGTTCAGACATGGCCATTTGCAAATCAGTCTTGACCCTGTGCCTCATGGGAACAGTCCAGCCCGAACAGCCAAGCCATGTCTTTCCTGGACCGGAATCAAGCATCCTAGGACTAGTTTCTGGCTATCAGCCGTCTTCAGCCAGGATAGCTTGACTTCAGTGGTTTAGTGAGCAACCCTTACACACTTTGAGCGCTGGTGCATCAATGCTGTCTGCAGCACGTGATTGCAAAGATGGACATCAGCCCTGGACTACCTTTCCCAGCCTCCTCTTGTCAGAGACCATACTTGAATGATCTGAAGTGCTGAGTAGGTTTCTCCCTGTTAGATGATGTCGTTTCTGTATTGTACATCCTTACATAAAATATATCTAGCGTTGGAACCCCATTGGGGTCCTTTTAACAAGCTAGGAGTGACACAACAACACAAACTTGAGAACACACGCTTCTTTTTTTAGGTTGGCCTTACATTTCAAAAAGATAGATTCGTTCTGCACTTCTCTGAAGTTTCTCAGGTTCATGTGTACATAGCTCACCCAGAACAGGAATTTGGTGTGCATTCTAGAACTTGTAGTCCTAATTTTAGGTTGGACCACAGATCCCAAAATGCAAAGGAAAAACAAACTGCACTGGATGAATTGCATGAGCATGGAAACCTGAGAGTTCTGATTCTGCAGGCTTTTGGGTAAAGTGTTCCTCAGGCTGATTACTATATAAATTATACACAGCCCCTTATGTTTGTTCGTTGGAGGCAAGTGGGTGTAAAAGCCCTGTAGTAGCTTATCTCCTTGTTGTAGTGGTCTATAGGCTCTTATTTTATAACGGAAGGTCGGTGTTGAAACAGCTTCACTTCACTCGGACATTGAACATGGAGGCAGGGTATCCTCTGTTGGCATTGGAGACTCTGTCTCGCCCACGGATCCCGTAGATAGTACCAGTTTTGCCATTTTAAGCACCTCGAAGCTAGCTGATCGATTCTTTTAGGCCACTAGATATAGTTAATTATCATATTCAAACCATGAATCTAACAGGGCACCTACAATAAAAAATGTCAGGTGGGCAGTGATAAGCCGGTCCACCTTTGCTCAGAAGTGACTGGCCTTGAGCAGTAGAATAATCTTAGGGAAACGCTTTCTCTGGTTTTTTAATTGCCTTGTTCACGTCATCCTTTAGTAGCTAAAGCTTGATCATGTCGTGACTCGGTCACTTTTTTCAAAATCATCAGGTTGGTTATTGGTTAAATTTGATTAACCTCGCATGGAGGGCCTATTTTCACGTGCCAACAGACCTACGCGCGCTGAGAATCTCGCAGTACTCCTGCTTAACCCCTACTGCACGTCTTATTGCTTCATGACCATCCAGACGCACTTTATGTGGGATAATTGTTATTTCTAATACGTTCTTTATATTGATTGTTTTGATCCTAAATAGTTATTGCAACCATCATAGAGTACTGTTTCCTGGGCCAGTACCTCTTTTAGAACTTTCAGTCCACGAATTAAATAACCAACTTGAATGCTCAAAGGGATGGCTCTAAGTGTTTAAAAAAAAAAGGCATGTTTTCCCAACTCTAACTCCTGTGATGCAATAACATTGCACTAGTCAATCAGGATGTGACTCTTCAGACTCGTTCTGCTATTGCTGTGATCTTATGTGACTCACAATGATGTTGCTGTTTGCAAGTACATTAGGCAAAATCACATCATGTATGTGCACATTTTTAAAGTACCCCTCATAAAGCTTACCAAACTGCTGCTTTCAACAGAACATCCAATAATTAATTAAAATTCTAGAGGGCATTAACTTTGAGAAAATGGCCCTCCCCACTCGTTATGTGTATCTCCTTTATCACCATGTGCAGGCATTTATCTTGTGGTTATGCCCGCTACAGTGGTCTTTAATGCTATGTTGGAGATGTGGTGACAATATAAGGGCGCTTTGGTCTCCTACAGCAAGGGCACATAATGCCTTTCGATGTTTCCTATCAGAGAAACCACCTTTGACATGACCAAAAAGCAGTGAGAAGGCTGTTGTTCCCACGATGTTGTATCTAACTGAAGAAACCACAGCCCAAGGCTGGGACCGAAATCGAATGGCTGATGTTTTTGCCACAATACTGACAAAATGTGCAGATAAATATTATGTCCTAATCAGCTAATATTTGAAACAGTAGCTCTGTGTGCCCTTCCTTCTCTCCCAGATGCATAATGTTAGTTTATTTTGTTACATCCTGCTGCCTGGAAAGCAAAGAAAGTGAATTCCGCTTTGGCCTTGGCTACTGTTTGTTGGCACTGAACATACTTTGTCCTCCTCTGCGGAAGCTCTAAGTGCTTGTGGTTGGCCTTACCGCGGAGAATTAGGTAATGTCCACATACCTGCATTGTGAGCTGAACCATTTGCCATAGGAGCACTTAAGGGCTCATTTTCTGGTCTGACTTAAATGTGGCTTTAGCTGTCGCACCTCCTGCTGCGTTTCCTTTTTAATTATAACCGAACCTCATAAATGCATAAATAGAAGTCTTTCAGTCAGCAGTAGTCATTGATTGGCCTGTTCAACTGTCATTGACATTCAGTTTCCACTTACCATCGATATAGCATGGAGAATGTGCCAGCAGTCTTTAGCCATTGGCTGCCTTGCACAGTGAGTGAACGCTTTTTGACTGATCACGTGCACACATGCCTGAAAAAGTGGGCACTTTAGTTTCAGGACTTGTGTACCTGGGCCACTTCTTTTTATTTTTATAGATTTGTTATTGCATATTGGATACATTTTAGTAAAAAGATACTGCATTGTACGTTGGTAGGGGCTAGACCTGTTGGCTTTGACAATTTTGTTTGTTTTACAATGAAAAGATATAGCCTATTGTGCGTCACCTTGAGCTATTTGAAATTCCGAATGTGAACATGTGAAAAGCTTTACTATACGTATGGGTCAAGGGAGGGTACATGGAATAGTAGTTACTTTGTTGTTGACAGTAGAAACTGGTCTCCTGATCGAGTTCTTGTCCCAACTTCTCCATTTCACCAATTTGCATGATCTAGGGCAAATCACGTTGGGCCCCATTCACAAAGTTTTTTGTGTACTTAAGTGATGGGAGCGAAAATGTGTTTGAATGCTCAAATGACAGATCCTTATGCAGTAAGTCAAGACCTGCAGATATTTTCAAGCACGGGTTAATTTTATTTTATTGACGTTTTAGTAAGTGCTGCAACACCCTCCAAGATAACCTTGCAGGAGCTCAGAAGGCAATTGAGCAATATAAAAGCCATTACATTGGGTTTTTAACTTGGCTCTTTGCTGTTAGTTCAAAGCAGGGGTTAAGTGTGGGGCAGTGACCTCTGACAAATTGCTGTTTACTTAACATGAACGTTGGTGTTTACTTTTCCTTTTTTTAAATTTTGTATTTGGAATTTTGTAATGTCAACTAAGTGACAATCGTGCTGGGATGCAGGAAGTTGAAAGGAAAGACTGCAGAATCTCAAATACTTGTAAATTAACTAAAAGTGTGTCCAATATGTCAATTTATCAGTAGAAGAGAGAGCATAATTGAGCTACGTTGTTTTTGTAAATCCGAAGTGTGATGGCAGCAATGACATTAATGGGGTCAAAACAAACCAAGACACCCAATGCGCAAATGATAAATTTGCACAGAAGTTTGATTTTCACAAAAGATTGTATGTTCGTCATATAGGTTTAGCAGCGAGCTGCATGCTTGTTTCTTATTTAGTGGCCATTTCTAGAGGTCACTGGAAAATGTGCTCTCTGTAAATGGCAGTACCCTAGTACACCATACTATAGTCATTATTTCAGGCATTGTGTCCTAAAATGCACCACTGGACACACCCTGCTCCCGGCCGAGGCTCATTGGATACACTTGTTCTACGTGTAATGCTTGGAATTTTCACCATCCCTGTGACTTCACTGATTCAACATTGATGGCAGATGCCCAATCTTCGTTAAAACTGTCCCATTACCACTGCAATGCTTGTTTGTTTTTCTCAGTGTGGCGATAGATTGATCGAACGACTCATAGCAGCTGGGTACCCAGTCCATATTCCTCTGTCCGACTTCGATCAAATACAACACACATGCTCGTTGAGTTGAGTACACGTTGCGTATCCTTGGGACCTTTGGAAATTCTTCATAAGACGGTCGGTGTTGCACCAAGAAACTCAATGAGAGTGAGCACCACATAAAATAAAATCAGACACTTGGGCTACGATTGAGGGCAGACAGTGTAGTGCTGTTTGAATGCTAGAAGTGAAATAAAGTTTTTTTTCTGTGATACTATGTAAGGTAGAGTATGTTTCTTAGTGTTTATTTCAGAATGTTATCAGTTTGGCTACCCACATGATATCTAGGCAGAAACAATATTTTTCCCCATGATTGTGGGATTCGTCGTTGGATATGTAGTTGTGTAAACTTATGTAGTGCTAAAGTTTTACACCATTTTTCAGGTAGAATAAAGTTCAGTCTTAAATCTGGCACTTACCTTTTGCCTTCTAGGCTCTCTTACTACACAAGTGGCCTCTCCCTTCAAGTCGTCAACCGTCCCACAGGTGTTCATTTTTAACAGCCGCTCGCAAAGTTTGTCCCTGGGTTTAAGCCAAGGCCGTTTGTAATCAGCTTGCTGGAAATAATTATGTTTAAAGAGACTGTGGAAACGTCTGCCACAGTGGCTTCTGCACTGATGATGATGGTAAAAAGTGGGACAGGTGAGCCCATGCCTCCTTGATTGTGTAGATCACATGCAGCAGTGTCCAGGATGTCACAACTTGTGGAAAGAGCTGGTAGGTAACCTTCCAACAATTCCATTTGTGAGGCTTGTTATGGTGTCAATGTCTGCCCTTACTTAAGAAACAGCAGTTTATAAGGCGTCTTGCCTATCAGTAATACAAGACTATGATAAGCATATCCTTGGGTTCCAGGGATGGGAACGTCACTAGTTCAAAAAAATACAGATATCTGGTAGTGCTCTGTGTGAATCTGCAGTACACACGTTTCAGTGTCTTCCACCTCCTTCCCCAAGGCTGTCTCCTCTGAAGGAGCTGAACTAGCAACAAATGAGATTTCTCCACTATATTAGGACATGGTGGATTATTTGTATACCTCAAGGCCTATATTATTTAGTGTTAAGGATATCTGTTAAATCTTTTCTGAAAATTCTACTGGTATGGTGCCTTATCCATAGCAGAGGGGAGACAGAAATATACAGTTTAACTGTCTCTTAAAAAAAGTGGGTTTTATTTTACTTGTTCTGGGGAAGGCTAGCCCTGTACTCGATTTGCATATGTGACTGATTTGTGTGTGACTGCTGGAGGACACAGGAAGTTCCATTGTTTTGTTCTGTCTTGCCCCAAAGGTACAGTTGAGTATTCAAAACCAGGCCTAAAACTTCCTGACGGTGAAATGTACATTTTTACATTGTGCAAAGAGTTGGAATTGGCGGAAGTATTAACTAATCATTCCTCTGAGTTATGGAATTCTCATACCCGAATGTAGGTTAATTATATGCGTCTGCATAGATTTGGACTAGTCATTCAATCACTGCATGGCATAATTTTCTCATTCGGAGCATTGTTCAAGCACTGAAACTAATGAGGATAAGCTCTTTTGTTAACATCTGCAGTTATGTTTCCTTTTGCTTGAATACCTCTACTTTTTTGGTTTCCCCTGCACAGTGCTGTGCTTGCAAAATCGCCTATAAAAAAAAAAGCTTAAAATGGGCTTACTTTCTTTGGTTGTCTCCAACGTCCGTCTCGTTTCCTTGCTTTTTATTGGTCCGAGCCTCCTCCACGCTCTGCTTCCTCCTGGGTATTCCTGTGTGTCCTTTCCATGAAGCATGGATCAAGTAGATATTCGTATCCCAGTTCACAGCTACACAGAGAGCACTGAAAATGTTTTTGATGAGTAATCGCAACCCAAAAATCAGAAGCCAACATAACAAAATACACAACGGATCAAAAGGAACCCAGAGGGGAAGAACAGTATTAGAGAGGCACAGCAAGAGGCAGACAACTTCAATCAAAACAAGAAGCTACTTTCTACTTCCCCTGTGTCTTCTGTCTCAGAGAAGATTCATCCCCAAACTCTTCCAGAACTGGGACAGCAAGAACCCCCCAAAAAACACACAGACAAATATAGCTTATTCCTGCTAAAATCACAGGTTCATCCAAAAATGTCACCCTCTCCAAGGCTGCCAGAAAAGCCGTAGCAGCATTGGCCTTCAGTTTCTGCTGAGGGGCAACCGAGGCAACCAAACCCTTGGCTGACTGCTTCTTAGTCAGGCATGGTGTTGGTTATCACTTCACCAAAGCAAGGTAATTTAACATCACCTGTAGAGTAAAACAAAACGCAAACACTTGGTTATACTGTAACTTCATCGATGGTTTAGAAAGTAGCACACGAGTATAGAGGTGTAAGTAAGCAAGAATGAAAACTGGAAACCTGTAAAAAGTCATCAAGACACTATTTTATGTTGTAGGATGTCCTGCTGTGCTTGACTAATAGCCAATAACTAAGGAAAACTGTATTTTCTTCTACAGAGTATTTATAACTTGCTCTGTTTGTTCACTGGGGTCCAGAAACACCAATTTGATAGGTCTTCTCACTGGTCCTGAAGCACCACATAGATATGCGTCCTTCTTGTGCACACCTCCTGTGGGCTGTAAGAGCTTCCAGAAATATCTAACCAGCATCCGGGGTGGCTGGTTTAGCCATGGTCTAGCTCTCATCCCATTGTCTAGTCCTGTGGCTGTCTCTTGCCCTACAACTTTACAGCAGTTCTGGGCTAACAGGTTTGCTTCTACTGGCAAGATAGATCACATATGGTTTTTGTGCTTTGGCATAGCTGTTCTGTGTGTGATGGAAGCTTGTGCTGTGGCTTGCCAGGATTTACCTTACCTATTCTGTGAAACTTGAAAAGTATTGCCACAATCCCCTATATATTATATTTTTCCACAATAATGGCTTTGTCAGTGTTTTTTTGTATGTGCCTTTGCTGCCATACGGTCATGGCTCTTTTGTTTCCTAGATGTGGCTTGTAACATGTGAATTGTAACTACTTTTTGTGTTTATTTATCGTGTTTGAAGCCGAGCATAAAAATGGATTTTATTTACAGGCAGGCCTACTTTGAAATGAGAAACAACATCACAACCAAACAAAATCATAATACAAGTAGAGTAGATCGCAAGAATTATATGACCACAGAAAGAATCGGTTGTGTTGAAGAGATTTTTGAGAGCTATCATAGGAAAGTCGCAAATTAAGCTTGCTGTATCTTCCCTGGAGTCCTCCTTTAATCTAGAAGTGATTTTAAGATCTATATATATCATGGGAAGACTGCTGTCCATCAGTACCGCTCTTTCCAAACACTACCTAAAGAAATGCTTTCATATGTTGACCAAGAGACTTCCTAATAAAATCTCTGGCTGTTGCCTCTTGTTCTAGAGTCAGTCTATACCAAACACATTTTCTAGGTTGAAACCTACCAGACAGCCCAGTGGTCTGGTTCCAAAGACATATGGGAGTATGCCAAAAGCTTATCTAGGACTATATTCTGCCCATTGCTTACCATGCGCTTTGTGTTTTGTCACTCATATTTGCTTGCGTTCCATTTGCTGTCTTTATTTGTGTTCGCCTCGTCCAGGTTGTGTCTGTCCCCCCATGGAGCATAGCCCGTTTATCATTTCTCTGACTGGCTCCTTTTATGTTTTTACCAGTGTCTGGTTTTCGGGAACTATTATTTATTTTTTGTGAAGCACTTCATGCAAGTGTATTTGTTTTCCATCTGTCTCCTTCGTGTACTTCTGTTCTCTCCCCTAGTGCTCTGAGTTGTTTCCCCCATGTGTTCTGCTTTCCCCTGCAATCCACTTTGTTGTCTCACACCTGAGTCCTTCTCTCCCACCCTCTGTGTTGGTTCGTCCTCCGACACGTGTTTCTATCCCATGCTCCACGTTTCTTTCTCACACCAGTGTGCTTTCCACCTCCCTCACTCGGTAAAGCTTCTACTCACCCACAAAAAAAGGAAATAAACACAATGACTTATACATGTGTATCCGAAATTATTCTTGGGCGGCTGTGTTTTGACGCATGCACATGTTCAAACGTGGATGCCATTTTGTGTATTATTATTTTTTCTACCATTCCAAGGTGGTGGACGTCAATGTTAAGCAGTAAACAAAATATAATTTAAATACGCTCAAAAGTGCATTTGAAAAAAAGAGCGACTTGGCAGCAAATGCCAGCTGCTGACCCCTCCAATAAAAATGACGAAAAAAACATATTTTTTTTAAAGAAGCCACAGGAGAGTCGGGAGAACAGCAGAGGAAGTCTTGAAGGAGAATTTAACGTATGTGAAGAAATGTGGTTGAGGGACAAGGGATGAATGGAGGTGCTTGAGGTGGGAGGAGACAACTAATTAAAGATGGAGGTGTGGTAGAAGCAACAATGAGTCTGATTTGGGTGGAAGAGTGAGCAAAACAGAGCACATGGCGGGATGAATCTTGTGGTGGGGAAGTAGCACAGGCGAGAGAGAAAGAGAGCAAGAAATCACGTGCCCTCTCATATACTTCTGAAAGAAAAAAGTAGATTCCTTAAAGGGAGCAGTTAGAGGAGCTAGTAATCCAGTCAAACGGGTGGCAAGGAAGCTATGCTTCAGGGGAGGGACACACACAAGAAAAGGATGGAAAGCCATCGAATAAGATACAAGCAAATTAGAGTGACAAGGAAGCCAACCAGTGGTCATCACTGGGCTGGCTCAAAGTCCACGGAAGGATTGGTATTGATAGAAAGGCTCGAAGGGACATTCCCCTGAAGAGTTGACTGCTCTAGAACACCTGGTGTATTTGTTTTTTTTGTGGTAGGGGTCTTTTGACAAAAAAATACTGGCCCATCTCACACTTGCCAGTATAAGTGAGTTGGTCAAGATTTACACCCCAAACTGATCAATTGACCTTATGAATAGTGGCAAACCGAACGACAGACTCTGAGAGCAATGACCATTTGAAAAAGAAGGATGGATGTTGGAATAATACATTCCAGGCATTTAAGGTTATTGCATGTAGGAAAGCACAAACAGATGACGTTGTTTTTTCACCACAAGGAACATTAGAAACACTGTTGCCGCATGATTAACTTGTAAAATGTTCTGAGCTCAGTAATCCTCTATGAAGTTGCATGAGCTTCTTTATCCTGACGTGCAGCATGCCTACTGTGCCTTTATGCGTTGCTTGTATTATTCAATGCATTGCTATTTCTTGCGGGGTATCCCATTTCCAAATTAATTGCACGTTGCAGATTGCAATTTGAAAACCACCAGAAGTAAGGCATGTGGCTGGTACTCTGTTGCCAACCTATCAAACGCCGTTGTGCCAGACAGGATTAACTTTCACACAATTGCGTGTTTTTTTTTTAATGAAACATTTTATTTGTATTTCTCCCAAGAGCTAGATAGACACAGTCGGACTGATGGTACCCCCGTATCCCACCGTTATCCTGTAGTGCACATCACACTTAACTAACACAGTGTTCGTCTCATTATGCTTAGATATTCATTGGAAGGCTTGTGAGTGGGGCTGTATAGCCTTTCTCCCCAATAGTCTCTTTAGGGACCCCAAATGTTCTTGTATTGCTTACGTCATCCTCTGCCTTCATACACAGATTTTCTTGCAAGACCACGCCAGCTTATATTTGGATACCAATATGTTGAATCATTGGGGCTGCTCCATTTTCTGGCTATTTCCCACCTTACAATCATGAGATCTAGTCTGTATAATATTTTGTTGTACTTCGCTTGATAGTCCTCCAATATTCTCAATACTGCCAACTTGGGTTTTGAAGGTACTCTGAGCCCCCAGCAAGCACCCTCAGTAATGTACTCAGACACTTATAAGTATACTCCCTAAAAGTCCTAACTCGGGAGCTTAGCCATTTTGTGTGTACAAATCTATATATATTTTTTTTTATCTCCCACATGACCACCTCCCATCAGACACTTGTCTGATCGTATGTTTCCCATTTGTATCCCTCCCGTCCAAGTGTAGAATGTCTGGTGTAGCACCTTTTATCTGAATTAGTCAAAAGCCTGCACGTATAGCCACCTCTCACTGGTATTACAAGGTGTCCTCTTATTCGGAGTCTTCTCAATCTTCTTCTTGGCCCTCGCTTGTCCGTGGTTTCCTGTGGTGTTATGGAGATCGTATTCTGCAACAAATGTTATGACAGAATCCTGTCCTCTAGGGTAGTGCCCACGGGTATCTGGGTTTCCCCCTTGGTGAGGATCCTCAAGGGATGTCTGGGTTTTAAATATCATTACACCTCTTTGGGTTTATGGCTTAACTCCTCTGCGAGGACTGCAGTCCATCTGATCCCCTGGCGTCCTCTACCAAGTGGATGCCTATTATATCCCATCCTTGGATTCCTTTCAACTCAACTCTCTGATGTCACTGCTCATCCGGAGAGGTGTGTACCCAGTCACTTTGCCTTCCCATCTCAGTTTTTCTAGAGGTCAATTTCCACAATTTGATCACTGTGTTTTGGGGCAAATCTTGATGCTCCTTGGTATTATATAGTGCCGTTAGGCTTCCCCCTCAGCATGTCTGTTTAATCTGATTGTGCCTGCTGGGGTGTGAATGCCTAGCCGTTCATCGCTGCAAGGTGTGTGGCCCAGTATTTTGTGTAACTCCTGCTGTGCTGTGCTGTGTTATAATCACGAAATACAACATACTGCCATGGCAAACTCCTCTTGTCAGTGTATGTAAAGTAAAAGGTGTGTGTGGATGGAGGGGTCCCCATCCCATTGCAGTGTCTGTAAAGATGTATTGAATGTGTGGTCCCTAGTATGCTGTCTTTTGCATTTGCATATACAAGTTTGGGGTGCACTATCATCTTGTACAATGCGGCCTGGCCTAAGAAGAGAAGTGGCGGTGAACACTAGTGTTGCACATCCCTTTGGAAATCTTACACAATCCTATATAGCTTACATTTGTCCATCCACATTCCCTGTAATGCCGTTTTCTAAATTCACAAACTCATCAGCTGAGAAAGGTGATACTTATACCCCTATTTGGTCCCAGGCTGAAAGGGGATGAAATGTATTCTTGCTTCAGTTAATACTGAAAGTCAGAATACCTCCCAAACAACCTGAAAATTGATCTGATCCTATCTAAAGTGGTTGCTTGGTCCAAAACATTTACTTAAAATGTCCTTATGGACAGCAAGATAACTTTATTATCTCATTCAGGAGTTCGCAACTATATAGAGAAACGAATGCTGAGTTCATTTATATGATCAACAAACTCTGAAGTGACCTGCGGTATACTTTTTAAGTACATCCAAGGGTATTTTATTCCTTTTATAATACATGGTCACACCATCACTCATAGTGCTTACATTTGTGGTATTGCGCTCCTTCTAAAATAGATAGTATAGTTGAAACATGAAGAAAAGAAGCAGAATCTGTATCGCAAAATTAAATGCATCAGAAAGCAGTTAGTAATTTGTTGCAGAAAGCATTTTCAGATCTGTTCTTTTTTTTATATTTTATTGAAGAGGATTTTCAAAACAATTTCATCATTATATCATACATATATATATCTTGTAATATCTAACCTATGCAACAGTTTAATTTTGCATATTTTTTAATATACACCTTGAGTCCCATAAACAAACAATGATATATAATCCCTGCATGGAAAAATAGAAAGGAATAAGAAAAAAACAAAGAAGAGAGAAAGGACTAACCGAGCATTATTATCGGTTTGATCCTCCAAGCATCTATATATATCCTATACTCCATTACATACTAGTTTGTTCGGCAATCCATCTTTTAAGCGGAGCCCATATTACTCTGCCCCGTTTTCGTGCACCCTGGCCTTTTACATTTATAAAGTTCTTTTTCTAGATGGTATAAGTCCATTTTTAGCTCGTTGTTATTTTTTTGGTTATGGAGAGGTATAGGCTTGGAGGTAAATGTCGGTATTGTGGGTAGAAGTTTCTTAGCCTTGAGTGTTGGTACTGGGTGGTGGCGCAGAGGAAACTGCTCTCATGGATAAGCTTAAAGTTTTTTCGTGGAACATCAACGGCCTGCGTACCAGTCCAAGAAAGTGGAAGATTATGCAGTACCTTCGCGATTTTGACGCTCAGGTTCTTATACTGCAAGAGACCCACCTCACAGAAAACGAAATTCTTTCTCTTGTTAAAAAAAATAGGTGGGTTGATTTCTGCGTGTCCACTACACAAAACTCTAACACCAGAGGAGTGGCGATTATCTTTAAAAAATCCTTGAAAGCAAGGCTGGTTGATAAACTCGCAGACCCTGGGGGCAGATGGCTTATTGTTTCGGTAGCTATAGCCGGGGCCCTAGTCACCTTAGTGGGATACTATGGGCCTAACCAGGACGATCCATCAGCTCTGAACTTACTTTTTTCCCATCTTCTTCTCTATCCGGAACCGATTATTCTGGCCGGAGATTTTAATGTGGTTTTGGACCCTAAGTTGGATAAATCCCCGTCAAATAGACCGATACTTCCATCTAAAACTAGGGCCTTTCTAATCGAGAAGATGAAGGAGTTTGGATACGTGGATATATGGAGACTTAAGTCCGGGCTAAAACAGGGCATTTCATTTCGTAATTATAAGCATCATCACCAGTCAAGGATAGATTTAGCGCTGGTCAGTCAGGAATTAGTTAAATAT
This sequence comes from Lissotriton helveticus, assembly GCF_964261635.1. Lineage (NCBI taxonomy): Eukaryota > Metazoa > Chordata > Amphibia > Caudata > Salamandridae > Lissotriton > Lissotriton helveticus. Next base: position 878,120,785 of record NC_136067.1, read on the forward strand.
GTGCAGAGTGTCTATTTTCTTCCTTTCCATCTATCTGATCATGCAGCTCTATGCTTGGAATTGATTGGCCTGTCTAAAAATACATCCAGAACATGGTCGTTTGACCGCTCCTTCCTTAATGCTCCAGAAGACATTTCCTTTTTAAAATCAGAAGCACAAAACTTCTTCGACAATAACATAGGGTCCGCTCCCCCAGGTTGTGTTTGGGACGCGTTTAAGGCATTTCTGCGAGGCCTAATTACCAACAAGGTCTCGTATAGAAGGAAGATCTATAGGGACACAGTCACCTTGCTGGAAGCTGATTTAGCTAGGGTGCAGGAGAATATCCAGTTATATCCCACAGCACCATCGGATATTTATGAAGATTGGCAAAATAAGCTAATCACATTAAAAGGGGAACTGGGCTCAACCTTAAATGCACGAGTTCTCCAGAGATGGGATGCCAGTAAAATGGCTCATTTTGAATATGGAGAAAGTGTAGGTAAGCTCTTGGCATGGAAGGTAAAGACAGATCGAGTCAGAAATAACATAGATCATATCAAAACTGAAGGAGTGGCCCACTCGTTAGATAGTGACATTAGAAATGCCTTTCGTGATTTTTTTAAGGACATCTACCATGAGGACAAAACTATAGAGCCGAGGCAAGTAGATGATTGGCTGATCGGAGTATCTCTCCCTTCTCTTTCATCTGACCAGAAAACTACCTTAGACAGACCCATTACGAAGGAAGAGGTCACTAGAGCTATCACAGATAGTAATAAGGGCAAGGCTTCAGGTCCCGATGGCCTCCCTTCCGAGGTCTACCAGGCCCTCTCACCAACAATAGTTCCCTTCTTAACCCAGTTATTTAATCAGATATTCCGCGAGGGTTCATTTCCACCAGATTCATGGAATGATGCTTCAATCACTTTGATATTGAAGCCTGGTAAACCAGCTGATAGCTGTGGCTCGTATAGACCGATCTCAATTTTAAATGCAGATTATAAGCTTTTTACATCTGTCCTTGCCAGAAGACTTGGGGAGGTGGCACCCTGTATTCTACATCAGGACCAACGAGGCTTTGTGAAGGGCCGCCAGCTCTTTGAACTGACTTACGATCTACTGGGAGCCATAGATATGGCTACAGCGGACTCTCTGCCCCTAGCTGTGATCACGCTGGATGCCACTAAGGCCTTCGACAGGGTGAATTGGGCATTCCTGTCGGGGGTCTTGGGGAAGTTCAACATAGGGGAGAGTTTTCGCAGAGCAGTGAGTCTACTGTATAGAAACCCCACAGCCTCTTTACTGGTCAATGGGGAATTGTCAGCTCCTTTTAACATCACTCGGGGAACCAGGCAGGGCTGCCCCCTCTCCCCTCTCCTATTTGATTTATATATCGAACCCTTTGCCCAACGGCTGAGGGACGACGTCAATATCAAGCCTTTTATCTATGGGAGATGGGAGAGGAAAGTAGCCCTGTACGCTGATGACATTCTTGTCTTCTCTTCGGATCTGCGTACAGCACTTCCCGCGGTCATCGCACTGGCACAAAACTACGGTGAGATATCTGGATATCAAATTAATGCATCCAAAACCGAGATGATGCTGTGGAATGAGGCTGAGCCAGTGGCAGGGGCTCAGCTAAGTCGGTCCATGCGCTATCAGGGTCTTCCTATCGTAAAAGACATAGATAAGATCGTACAGCTGAACTTTGACATTGTTGCGAGGGAGTGTAAAAGGCTAATGAGGTCTTGGTCATCGCTCCCCCTTTCCATCTTGGGTAGAGCTAACCTGGTTAAAATGTCTATTTTACCCAAAATCACCTTTTTGTTCAATACCGTCCCGTTATACTTTGAACCCTCCATTTTAACAAAACTTCAAGGCCATATTAGTTCTTTTATTTGGAATGACCATATACCACGGATAGCATGGAAAAAGATCAGGCGTCGCAGGGAAAAGGGGGGCCTGGCAGCACCTGACTTACAACTTTATGCCTGGGCTTTTCAATTTTCCCACGCCAGGATGTTGCTTAAAATGCCGACCAACGTAGGGGTAGGCATTATGTTTGCCGCACTACTTAGAGGAGAGGGAGCAGGCCAGCAAGGTTTTTTACTTAAATCCTAAGTTTTAAAAAAAAGTTAAATTGAAGATTCTGTTGGGATTTACAAGGACATGGGTTAAATTAAGAAGTGCCATTAAGGTGGGGTACTATGCAAGTAGGTCTCCACTGTGGGACTCCCCGGGTTGTCCGGCGTGGCTTCTTGATAGCTTGGCAACACCCTTGAGAGAGGCTGGTCTGGAGGTCTGGGGGGACCTTTACCTAGACGGGGTTTTGTTACCATGGGACTACCTATCAGCTAGAGTGGGGTTGAGGCTATCTAGATTTAAATATCTACAGATAGTGAGCTGGTCCCATACACAGAGTTCTGTTAGGGGTAGATTTCAAATGGGAGGGGATAGTAGAATATTGACCCTGATGATGGATAAACCTCCTGTAACTAAGGAGATCTCATTCTGGTACAATTTATTACTAGAAGAGGTCGATGGGGATTTTACCCTACCTGAAACATTGTGGAATTCCTCATTCATGGGGAAAGATCTTGAGGATATCTGGTACTCCTCCTTTAAGATCCTTTGGGACACAGTCAAGCCAGCGTGGTTGCGTAGGAACCATCTTTTTACGCTGCATAGGGCGTACTATTCCCCACAGAGGTTATCAAAGTTTTCGACTGACTCCATCGTGGCCTGTCCTAAGTGTGAGTTGCTGGCAGCCTCTGACCTACACATGTTCTTCGAATGCCCATCTTTGTCATCTTATTGGGACTCTATCAGTATCATGTTGTCAACATCTTTAGGGTATCGAATCTCAATCAACGCAATGCTAGCAATTTTCGGAACATCACCGGAAATACATGGTCCAGCCAAAAAACTTTTGTTTTACTGTATCCTGTTGGCAAGGAGAGAAATTTGCAGGAAATGGAAAGAAGCACTGCCTCCCACCCTGTTGGATTGGCGTATATCAGTCCTGCAAACTTCTAAAACAGACCTAGCAAGATCTGGTAACCCCGAGAAACGGGGCTTCTGGCACCTCTTAAATTGGGTTTAGGTGTTTTCTCTTTCCACCGTGGTTTTTTTTTTTTCTCCCACAGTCCGATGATTAACGCTGCTTGGTCTGCTCTCCTCCCTCGACTTACCCAACGTCATGGCTTCCCCGATCTATATGTCGAATAGCAGCAACGTCGCTCTTAAATACTTAAACACCTAGCGGTGCACCTTGTTGAGGGTTTGAACATTACTGAGTGCCAATCCTAGTTGGTGTGTGGCACTACCAGTCTACCTGAGACAGTATAGTTAATTTCCCTCGCCTAGTGCTCCTATGTGGTCTTTCCAAGAGCAAAATGAGGACACAAAAAAAAAAAAAAAAAAAAAAAACTCTGACGTGACCTGCGGTATACTTTTTAAGTACATCCAAGGGTATTTTATTCCTTTTATAATACATGGTCACACCATCACTCATAGTGCTTACATTTGTGGTATTGCGCTCCTTCTAAAATAGATAGTATAGTTGAAACATGAAGAAAAGAAGCAGAATCTGTATCGCAAAATTAAATGCATCAGAAAGCAGTTAGTAATTTGTTGCAGAAAGCATTTTCAGATCTGTTCTTTTCTTTATATTTTATTGAAGAGGATTTTCAAAACAATTTCATCATTATATCATACATATATATATCTTGTAATATCTAACCTATGCAACAGTTTAATTTTGCATATTTTTTAATATACACCTTGAGTCCCATAAACAAACAATGATATATAATCCCTGCATGGAAAAATAGAAAGGAATAAGAAAAAAACAAAGAAGAGAGAAAGGACTAACCGAGCATTATTATCGGTTTGATCCTCCAAGCATCTTTATATATCCTATACTCCATTACATACTAGTTTGTTCGGCAATCCATCTTTTAAGCGGAGGCCATATTACTCTGCCCCGTTTTCGTGCACCCTGGCCTTTTACATTTATAAAGTTCTTTTTCTAGATGGTATATAGCCAATAAACGGCCGATCCATCCTTGAAACCGTGGAGGATCTGCGTCTTTCCAATGGGTGGAAATAAGAATTCTCATTACCGCTATTGCAATAAAGACGAATTTGCTCGCATGATGACCACATTGCAAACTTTCATCACATCCTAATAGCATTAGGGTAGCAGATATTTTAACAGGACACTCTACAGCTGCTGTCAAGAAAGATTCCATTTGTGTCACTACTATGTTTAATTGATCGCAGCTATGGAACATATGTATCGTATCTGCAGGTCCTTGCTTACATCTAGGACACTTGTTATCCTCCCTTTTACCCCAACAATATCATTTTTCAGGGGTATAGTAGAGATCGTATAGCGTATAATAATGTTGGGCTTTCATATCTTCATAGCCCATTTAGCTTCTACCGCTTCCAAATCGTCTGGGAGTATGTCCATTAACACTTTATATATATTCTTGATTCTAGTCTGCGGCTTAGAAGTGATTTCAATTAAGGATACCTTATGTAACAATAATTCCTTGTTTTTTAATTTATTCAGATCGCTTGCAATCTGGTTATATTTAAAAAGTGAATTATCAGATAAACCATATTTTTGTTGAAGCTCCGAGAATGGCAATCTTCGTTCAGCAGCATATAGATCACCCACCGTCAATACTCCCTTTTCCTCCCATTGCCTAGCTATTCTATCATTCAATAATGGTGAAGAATAAGAAGATCGCCATAGCGGAGTATATCTATTATATGTAGGTATATTAAATAGGATCTGCATCTTTTTCCAAATCTTCCAAATTGCAAACATTATCTTAAACTTTGTTTTTTTATAGTAAGTAGCTAGGCTCAATTTGTCTCAAAAGTACCCCTTGAGCGTTATTTCCTGCGGCTAGCTCGTAGATTGAGGGTAGATCACCGTTTGAGTTAAATTGTCTACCACTACTGCCCGGCAAAATTACATATAACATTTGTTGCAGAAAACATGCTTAATAATAATATCTAATATTTGGGGCAGACCATCCTCCTTGTTCCTGCGGCAATGTTAAAAATTCGAAGGATCGGCGGATTTTAGAGTATTTCCAAGCAAAACAGCTGAAGATGCTATCTATTCTCTTTAAGAATTGTTCTTCAATAGCAACTGGTATTGACCTGAACAAATATAAAATTTTTGGGAACATAACCATTTTTAAGATGTTGCATCGTCCTATAAGTGGTAGGTGGAGTCTGTTCAACCGTTGAAGGTCTATGCTAATCTGATCACATATTGGTTGCATGTTTATTTTCCAGATGGTATCTATATCTCTGATGATCTTAGTACCTAAATAGGTTACTTTGGCTAATTTTCGAGGATCATTACACCCGGTATTGATGTTATATAAAATCTGGGTTTTGCCTGTATTTAAGAGGTAGCCTGATTTTCGGCCCTACTCTTCTGCTAATTTCTGAATTCGAACAATTGACTTGTCTGG